>NC_086125.1:11937886-17185386 GCF_963921235.1 Mobula hypostoma
CAGAGTCAAAAATTATGAAGCTGGTTTCAGCCCACCCAGTCTACAATGGGCATCACTTACACCATTCCATATACCAACACTCGGAACATGATGGTCAATCAGAAGACTGGGAGTTGAAGCCGGATAGCCAAAGCCTGGAGACTAGAGGCCCAGAGGCCTGTCCTGGATTTGATTTGGAGGACATACCCATGTGCGTAGTTAGGTCGCTGGGAGGGTGGGAGAAGGAAAGGTGCTTGTGTCACAACCACAGAATCGGCAGCACAGCAGATTCGGCAATTGCGCTCGTGAATATGCACGTGTCAGCTAATTATTTCATTGTGATAGTATTTAACTCCATTCATTCCATTGTAGTGTTTGTCAAGACTTGGACATGGAACACAGCAACGATTCGCTGCCTGTTTGCACTCAGCCTTGCCTGGGAAATAGGACTGTCCGATCAACTGGCTCTGAAGACTAGCGGTATTCGTTTAATGTTTAGTTATTCCTTTCAGCCACAGTGTAGGCTTTGTTTTCCATTTGAGAGTTTTAGTTAACGGCCCTGTCTGGCCTAGCGTTTATTGATTTATTCTCCCTTTAACACTGTTCACATTAAAGTCTGTGAACTATCGACCCACGTCAGTGTCTCTCACACCGCACTTGGGCCATATCCGAAAGCGGTGACAGCTTGTTGTGCTGTTGTCTTGTTGCTTGTTGTTCTCTGCGCTGTGGGAAAGCTATGTTAGCGCTGGAACGTGTGGTGACACTTGCAGTTACCCGCAGTACATGCTTAAGTGTGTCAGTTGTTAATGCCATTGACGCAGTGCAAGTTTCGATGTACATGTGATAAATAAACAAATCTGAATCTGATTCACAATCATTCCGACATGAAATCCATTTTATTGTCTTCACACTCCCATCGACATTTTCCCAGTTCGGACACTCACCTGCACACCAGGGACAACTTACAGCGGCCAGGGAACCCACCACCGAGGAGATGACTTCAGCGTGCAGGGTAGTGCACATGCTCCTGTTTAATGTCAACAGTGCTGAGGTGGAGACTGTTGAGTTTTAAATTCCTGGGTGTAAACGTCATTGATGCCTTGACCTGCTTCAGCCACGGAGACCATGTGACCAAGAAAGTGCACCAACCTTCCTTAGAGGGCTTAAAGAAATTCAGCGTGTCTCTGTTGACCTTCACCAATTTTTGTTGATACACCTTTGAAATCAACTGATGACGCTTCAAGGTTGGTATGGCAACTGCTCTGCCTGAGTCCACAAGAAACTGAAGAGACATGTGGACGCCGCTAAACTCACCAGAAGAACCAGCCTTCCCTCCATGGACTGACTGCACTTCCTACTGCCTCAGTAAAGCATACAACGTAAGCAAAGACTGCTCCCATCCTGGATATCCTCTCTTCTCTCCCTTGCATGCTTGAAGAAGATGGCACCAGCGAACAACACAATCAAGTGCAACTTCTTTTAGACGGTTCACAAAACTCTCTTCTTTTTCTGTCCAATGTTCTGCTACTATTGGAGCCTGTGCATTTTGGTGGTGTGTTTGAGGGCTGAATGAGCAATCTGGCACTTTGCTACCTCGAAGGGTTCTCTATGAGGCTTCACGGAAAGTGTGCGGCCATGAGCCCATGTTCGACCCCATTCCTTGCCGATCTCACCGATTAAAGCATGAGGAAGATTGAAATCATTGAGGCAAATATGGAAGTTGAGAAATTATTCAGTACTAGCTACCGACCTCTCAGTCATTGCTGCTGCAGGGAAGTATCTGTGTGTGATAGTCTCTCTCTCCCACGCACTAACCACCCCTAAAGAAAGGTCACTGCATTCAAATGGTCCCTCTCTCTCCCTCAATACTGTCGGAGGATGATGCTAGAGACCTGGGTCTTGGGCAAGCTTTAATCGACATGGTTCACATTATGATGTGTTTCTGGTTTCTGGTCATTCCTGTTTTGTTGCTACTTCGGGCAATTTTGAATCGGGGCAGCCTGTAGATAACAAACACTGGACTGAATTTACCTTGACTCTTTCAATTTTGTATTTTATATTCTGTGTTTTTCACTTTTTTTTGTTGATGTTTGTGTAATTTGAAAGGAGGTACAGAAGCTTGAAGACACACACTCAGCAATTCAGGAACAGCTTCTTCCCCTCTGCCATCCGATTTCTGAAAGGACATTGAACCCATGAACACTACCTCACTATCTTTTTATTTCTGTTTTTACACTACTTACTTAATTTAACTATTTAATATACATACATATAATTCATTTTTTTTTACTTTTATGACATATTGCATTGCACTGCTGATGCAAAGTTGGTAAATTTTACAACACATGTCGGCGATACTAAACCTGATTATGATTCTGATTTGCTTTTTATTTGCGCATGGGGGTGGGGGGTGGTTTTGATGTTTTTCTTTGAATGTGTTCCATGGTTTTCTTTGTTTAGTGGCTGACTACATTGAAGACAAATCTGAAGATTGTATACCGCATACATAAGAACATAAGGAATTGGAGCAGGAGTAGACCATCCGGCCCATCGAGCCTGCCCCACCATTCAATAAGATCATGGCTGATCTGTCTGTAAACTCAGCTCCATCTACCTGCCTTTTCCCCATAACCCTTAATTCCCTTACTATGTAAAAACTATCTAACTGTATCTTAAATGTATTTAATGAAGAAGCCTCAACTGCTTCCCTGGGCAGAGAATTCCACAGATTCACCACTCTCTGGGAAAAACAATTTCTCCTCACCTCTGTCCTAAATCTTCTCCCCTGAATCTTGAGCCAATGTCCCCTAGTTCTAGTCTCACCTACCAATGGAAACAACTTTCCTACTTCTATCTTATCTATCTCTTTCAAAATTTTGTATGTTTCTATAAGATCCACTCTCATTCTTCTGAATTCCAGAGAGTACAGTCCCAGACGACTCAATCGCTCCTCATAGGTTAACCCTTTCATCTCTGGAATCAACCCGGTGAACCTCCTCCAAGCCAGTATATCCTTCCTCAAGTATGGAGACCAGAACTGCACACAGTACTCCAGGTGCGGCCTCACCTGTACACTACATATCTTGATAATAAATGTACTTTGAATCTTGAAATCAATTAGACAGAAGATACAAAAGCTTGAAGGCACATTGCACTGAACTGAAGGGCACCTACAGTCCTACTGTTATAAGACTATTGACTATTGCTGTTATCAGACTTTCATGTGGAAGGATGGAGGCTTGACCTTACCATGGTCTTACACCTTGTTGTCTACCTGCACTGCACTTTCTCTGTAACCATAACACTATATTCTGCATTTTGATTCAGGTAGTATACTGTATATTAAATTGAACTATTGATAATGTTTTTCCCTTGCACTAATTGGATGTAGCTATATATGGGACGATCTGTATAGATGGCCAGTAAAATGAAATTTTTCACTGCGCCTCAGTACGTGTAAACCATTTACAAACCCACGTGGTCACAGAGAGAACACTTAGCCAGGATTGAGCCTGGGGTTTCTGGTGCTGTGAGTCAGTAACTCCAGTCGCTGCACCATGATGGGAACGCTGGAGTAACCCATCTGTTGGTTGTTTGTACCAAGCAGGCAGCTGTTGCAATGTTCAATTCCACTGACTCAGCAGCAACAGGACGAGGAGTTTCGCCAGCCAATCTCAGCAGTCACAATCACAGATGAATTTCTACCTCGCAGACCCCTCCCTCTCCATTCTGCCCAGTCTCCCCCCACAGCATCAATCTCCACTCACATCCATTGTGAAAGTCTTTCAATCAAATGCTACAGGCTCAGGTAGACAAGTTGGTTGGCATGGATGAATTAGATAGACGAGCCTGGTTCCTTGCTATGTAACTGTAACTCTGTAAATGAGTGGAAATCTGAGAAACAATTTATTCACACAAAGGTCAACAGCAAGAAAATACATTAAAGTAATCAAGTCAACATGTCAATATGTACAATGAGAAATTAAATTATCAAATAACTGATTAACAAAGCTCAACAATAGATCAATAATAAGAAGAAAAAAATAAAATGTTAAAACTACTTTTTTGGAAAAAAGAAAGAAGGGATCTTCAATAATAATTAATAAAAAAGATTTAAAAATGAAAATTAAACAAAAGGTACCAGAAGAAATGGCTGAGGCAGGTACAAAAGCAACAGTTAAAAGCTATTTGGACAGGATTGGCAAAGCTTAGAAGATATGGGGTCAAATAGGGTTCGCCTAGATGGGCATCTTGGTTAGGGTGGAGCGGTTGGGCTGAAGGACCTGTATGACTCTGATTATTTGACTATATGACCCTAAACCTTTGATAAAAGTGTTAAAGCCATTGCTGATGACTCTTACCTCTTAATTCATTGTGGACAGGCTGGATGTCAAAGACCATGCTGAAGACTTCAGAGTTTTCCAGCCTTCATCCAACGTCAATCAAACTATTGATGGTCTTACTGTTCATATCATTGGCGGGACTATTCCTGTGCATAAATTATCTGAAGCACATCCTCTATTGTAACAAGGTGGATGAAGTGTAAGTGCAGATTGTTATTAATGATTATGATATAGTTGGGATCACAGAGACATGGCTCCAGGGTGACCAAGGATGGGAGCTCAATGTTCAGGGATATTCAATATTCAGGAGGGATAGACATGAAAGGAAAGGAGGTGGGGTGGTGTTGCTGGTTAAAGAGGAGATTAACGCAATAGAAAGGAAGGACATAAGCCGGGAAGATGTGGAACCGATATGGGTAGAGCTGCGTAACACTAAGGGGCAGAAAATGCTGGTGGGAGTTGTGTACAGGCCACCTAACAGTAGTAGTGAGGTCGGAGATGGTATTAAACAGGAAATTAGAAATGTGTGCAATAAAGGAACAGCAGTTATAATGGGTGACTTCAATCTACATGTAGATTGGGTGAACTAAATTGGTAAAGGTGCTAAGGAAGAGGATTTCTTGGAATGTATGCGGGATGGTTTTTTGAACCAACATGTCGAGGAACCAACTAGAGAGCAGGCTATTCTGGACTGGGTTTTGAGCAATGAGGAAGGGTTAATTAGCGATCTTGTCGTGAGAGGCCCCTTGGGTAAGAGTGACCATAATATGGTGGAATTCTTCATTAATATGGAGAGTGACATAGTTAATTCAGAAACAAAGGTTCTGAACTTAAAGAGGGGTAACTTTGAAGGTATGAGACGTGAATTAGCTAAGATAGACTGGCAAATGACACTTAAAGGATTGACGGTGGATATGCAATGGCAAGCATTTAAAGACTGCATGGATGAACTACGACAATTGTTCATCCCAGTTTGGCAAAAGAATAAATCAAGGAAGGTAGTGCACCCGTGGCTGACAAGAGAAATTAGGGATAGTATCAATTCCAAAGAAGAAGCATACAAATTAGCCAGAGAAAGTGGCTCACCTGAGGACCGGGAGAAATTCAGAGTTCAGCAGAGGAAGACAAAGGGCTTAATTAGGAAGGGGAAAAAAGATTATGAGAGAAAACTGGCAGGGAACATAAAAACTGACTGTAAAAGCTTTTATAGATATGTAAAAAGGAAAAGACTGGTAAAGACAAATGTAGGTCCCCTACAGACAGAAACAGGTGAATTGATTATGGGGAGCAAGAACATGGCAGACCAATTGAATAATTACTTTGGTTCTGTCTTCACTAAGGAGGACATAAATAATCTTCCAGAAATAGGGGACAGAGGGTCCGGTGAGATGGAGGAACTTAGTGAAATACATGTTAGCAGGGAAGTGGGGTTAGGTAAATTGAAGGGATTAAAGGCAGATAAATCCCCAGGGCCAGATGGTCTGCATCCCAGAGTGCTTAAGGAAGTAGCCCAAGAGAGTGGTGAGTTTTGACAATTTTTCAAAACTCATTAGATTCTGGACTAGTTCCTGAGGATTGGAGGGTGGCTAATGTAACCCCACTTTTTAAAAAAGGAGGGAGAGAGAAACCGGGGAATTATAGACCGGTTAGCCTAACGTCAGTGGTGGGGAAACTGCTGGAGTCAGTTATCAAAGATGTGATAACAGCACATTTGGAAAGCGGTGAAATCATCGGACAAAGTCAGCATGGATTTGTGAAAGGAAAATCATGTCTGACGAATCTCATAGGATTTTTTGAGGATGTAACTAGTAGAGTGGATAGGGGAGAACCAGTGGATGTGGTATATTTGGATTTTCAAAAGGCTTTTGACAAGGTCCCACACGGGAGATTAGTGTGCAAACTTAAAGCACACGGTATTGGGGGTAAGGTATTGATGTGGATAGAGAATTGGTTAGCAGACAGGAAGCAAAGAGTGGGAATAAACAGGACCTTTTCAGAATGGCAGGCAGTGACTACTGGGGTACCGCAAGGCTCAGTGCTGAGACCCCAGTTGTTTACAATATATAGTAATGACTTGGATGAGGGAATTAAATGCAGCATCTCCAAGTTTGCGGATGACTCAAAGCTGGGTGGCAGTGTTAGCTGTGAGGAGGATGCTAAGAGGATGCAGAGTGACTTGGATAGGTTGGGTGAGTGGGCAAATTCATGGCAGATGCAATTTAATGTGGAAAAATGTGAAGTTATCCACTTTGGTGGCAAAAATAGGAAAACAGATTATTATCTGAATGGTGGCCAATTAGAAAAAGGGGAGGTGCAACGAGACCTGGGTGTCATTATACACCAGTCATTGAAAGTGGGCATGCAGGTACAGCAGGCGGTGAAAAAGGCGAATGGTATGTTGGCATTTACAGCGAGAGGATTCGAGTACAGGAGCAGGGAGGTACTACTGCAGTTGTACAAGGCCTTGGTGAGACCACACCTGGAGTATTGTGTGCAGTTTTGGTCCCCTAATCTGAGGAAAGACATCCTTGCCATAGAGGGAGTACAAAGAAGGTTCACCAGATTGATTCCTGGGATGGCAGGACTTTCATATGAAGAAAGACTGGATGAACTGGGCTTGTACTTGTTGGAATTTAGAAGATTGAGGGGGGATCTGATTGAAACGTATAAAATCCTAAAGGGATTGGACAGGCTAGGTGCAGGAAGATTGTTCCCGATGTTGGATAAGTCCAGAACGAGGGGTCACAGTTTGAGGATAAAGGGGAAGCCTTTTAGGACCGAGATTAGGAAAAACTTCTTCACACAGAGAGTGGTGAATCTGTGGAATTCTCTGCCACAGGAAACAGTTGAGGCCAGTTCATTGGCTATATTTAAGAGGGAGTTAGATATGGCCCTTGTGGCTACGGGGATCAGGGGGTATGGAGGGAAGGCTGGTGCAGGGTTCTGAGTTGGATGATCAGCCATGATCATAATAAATGGCGGTGCAGGCTCGAAGGGCCGAATGGCCTACTCCTGCACCTATTTTCTATGTTTCTATGTTTCTATGTAACAGCGATCAGCCTTCAAAATCACTTCATCAGCTGCAAAGAAGTTTGGGGATCTCCAGAAGAGTCTTTATGCCCCTTCCTTGGCTGGCTGTGGGTTGAGATAAGGGAAAGGTGAAAGATGGAGTGATTGGCAATAATTGTCAAGCATTGACCTTCACGCACTTGGCTGCTTCAGCAAATGAAGAAGTGACTTTCCACCAAGGATTGCTGTAAATGGGATTTCTCACCTGATAGTCTGTCAGAGGATGAGACCTGACCCACTCAGCCTGAAATCCCACCAGAGCCCACTTCCACCCCAGGGACTGAGAGCGACATTTGAAAGTGCTAAATGAGAAGCGAGGCAAAACAAACCCCATAATAAAAGCAGCTTAATGAGCGTATTCTGTTCTGCTTAAGGACCTATGAAAAGCTTGCATTACAAGGGTATCTTATCCTTGAGGATTTGCTGTAAGAATAATTGAAGTTCAAAGTATCTTGTAGCTTACCAAAGCTCAAAGCCTTCTCCGGTTCGCAGCTTCTAATGTCTGGCCTGAACTGGAAAATGTTAGCGCTGTGGCTCTTCCAGGCTCTGACCATAACTGGATGGAGTGACTCCATTCAGGAACAGAGCACGGACAATTCCTGTCAGTCAGCTGACAGCAGTACCCATCTCGCCAGCCGCATGCGGTAAACTCTTTCATTCACCTGGCTAACCATGCTCTCACATTCAGCAACTCCTCCTTCAACTGCACCTCCCAGCGGTAGGTCAAAGATTTACTTATTGGGATACGACATGAAATAGTCCCTTCCGGCCCTTTGAGCCACCCACTGCCCGGCAATCCCCTAATTTAATCCTGGCCTAATCACAGGACGATTTACAATGACCAATTACTCTACCAACCGCTACGTCTTTGGACTGTGGGAGGAAACTGGAGAATCTAGAGGAAGCCCATGCAGTCACAGGGAGAAGATGCAAACACCTGACAGGCAGAGGCAGGAATTAAACCCAGGTCACCTGTACTGTAAAGCGTTGTGCTAACCACTATGTTACCATGCCGGCCTGCATGTAGCGATGTGAATGTGCCCGGTCCCAAGCTAAATTCAAATTTATTGTCTTAATTGACCAGAAAACTCCGGAAAAGGCTGGAAAACTCAGAAGACTTTGGCATGGTTTTTGACATCCAGCTTGTTGGCAATGAGTTTAACACTTCAATTAAGAGATTAGACTTAGATTTAGCAACTTCCAATGTCTGGTCTAAACCTGGGAGTGTTTGCACTGTGGGGCTTCCACGCTCTGATCATGGTTGGGTGGAAAGACTTCATTCAGGTCCCAACCTGCTAAAATATTTCCAGAATTTTCTGTTATTTTTATTTCTTTATAACGCTAGTCTATCCTGTCTTCCTCCCACATTTGGACAAAACTACAAATGCCTCTCAAAAATTCCTGGTGAGGATGATTTCTTTCTTGATCCAGTCTCCTGTCACAATCCAACCTCAGACCTACCTTCTCTCATCTTCCTTTGTGCTGTTTACTCTTCCGCGTGGTCCTTCTGAAATAGCTCCCTCCTCGAGGGTTGTGAACTTTTCACAATTGGGAAGCACAGCGATGCAGCTGGTAGAGCCTCTGCTTCACAGTTCCAGAGTTCTGGGTTCGATCCTGACCCCAATCGTCAATCCCTCCTTAAACCAAAGCTTATTTCCATTCATTTCCTTGCCCTGACCTCCAAACCCACACCCACAAGCACTAAACCACAGAATCATAAAGCTCTCAAATACTACAGCCCTTCAGCCCATCTAGTTCATGTCAAACTTATTCTGCCTAGTCTCATCAACCTGCTCTCTCCATACCTCTGACATCCATTTACTCATCCAAATCCCTCTTAAATGTTGACATCAAACTCACATCCGCCACTTCCTCTGGCAGCTCGTTCCACTCTAGCACCACTCTCTGAGCGAAGAAACTCTCCCTCTTGTTCCCAATAAATATTTCACCTTTCACCCTTAACCTCCAGTTCCAGCTTCACCGAACTTCAGTGGAAATAAAGCCTGCTTGCAGTAATCCTATCTATGCCCCTCATAATTTTGTACACCTCTATCAAATCTCCCCTCATCCTTCTACACTCCAGGGAAGGAAGTCCCAACCTGTCCATCCTTTGCCTTTATCTCAGGTCTCAAGAGCTGGCAACATCCTTGTAAGTGCATTAGCGTGACACGATTACAGCTTGGAGCATCAGAGTTCAGTTCTGGCATCCTCTGTAAGAAGTCTGTACACACTCCCTGTGGAATGCGTGGGTTTTCCCCAGGTGCTCTGGTTTTCTCCCACAGTCGTACGTACCAGGCAGGTTCATTGGTCATTGTGAATTTTCCTGTGATTAGGTTAGGGTCCAATCAGGTTTGTTGGAGGTTGATGGGGTGACACCCCATCGGGTCGGAAGGGCCCACTCTGCACTGTATCAGTAAATAAATGAATAAATATCTCAATGCACTGATGTGATGAAATGATCCACATGGATGGCTTGCAAAACAAAGTTTTTCACTGTACTTCCGAAAATGTGACAATAATGAGCCAAGTTAGCAGTTTTACTAACTCCAACCTCATCACTTCCCAAAGCCAATGAAGTGTTTCAGGAACTTTGCTCTATGTAGCGGCCACTAGAGGGATCCAACAAATCAGAACGGTTATGTGAGCAGAACACTGGGTTTGGCTTGGGAGTTACTCTAATTGATGGGCCGAAGGGCCTGTACAGTGCTGTACTATTCTATTCTATGTTCTATGGCTAGCTCCGTTGACCATTTGGAATTGTGGCCAGTGAAGTGGTGTGGAAGGTGTAATGGTGATACATTATATTATTTAATTTATTTAGAGATACTGCATGTAATAGGCCTTTTCTTCAGGCCACCCCTGATTTAACACTAACCTAATCACGGGCCAATTTACAATGACCAATTAACCTACTAACCAGTACGTCTTTGGACTGTGGGAGGAAACCAGAGCACCAGGAGGAAACCCACACATTCCACTCGGAGGACGCACAGACTTATAACAGATGACTCTGCAGCATCGGTGAGCAAGCAAGAGATTCTGATGGGACAAAATAAGATGCAGGCAGATAACTGAGATAAATTGGATAGGTTGTTATGTTCTGATGGGCTCATTGGCCTTCTCTGCCAGAGATACAGCCTCTAATACTTCTCCAATCTGAACAAGCGTGCTATAAACATCTCAGCATTCTTTCAGTACTGCACTTTAGCTTTAATTGACTTATAAACCATCGCCTCGGTGTCACAACTTTTTGGAGGCTGGGTGCTGTCACAGGTGGGCAGCTGAGAGAAGACACCAATCATGCACGTGAGAATGCAAACATTCCAGCCAATTAGGATTTCTTTGTAATTGTATTTAATTTCCACCCCCCCGCCCCTTGGTGGATGGGTCCCTCGTCTATTCTCTATGGTGTCCCTTGGCATCTTGCCGGGTGTGGGGCGGTGTCCAGTACCTCACTGAATGGAAGGGGTATGGCCCAGCGGAACGTTCCTCCATTGCAACTCAACACATCCTGAAAATCCCTCATCGGGGACATCCAGCAGGCACAGACCTCTTACACCTCAGGACCTGTACCCTGTCACAGGCTTGGCACTGCCACGGAGTCTGGGCACTCCAGCAGGCAGGCAGTTGAAAGAAAACAACAGTCATGCAGGTGAGAACCCACACATTCCAGCCAATTAGGGGATTTTCTTGTAATTCTATTTAGCTCCTTTCCTTTTGTTTCAGTCTTGTTAAGCCTTGATGGAAGCACAGTGATGACAATGCGTCCTGCTTACCTTAGTGCACGTTCCAGGAAAAAAGATCAGTGATTTAGATAGATGCTGTTAAAGGAGCAGTATTAACTTAGTTCTTGGTTACTGCTTTTAAGTTGCAGTGATGACATTGGTTTTTTGTCTGTGGCCCTGTTTGTTATTTTTCTTTGTTCTGTATGTTTGGCATAGGAACAGGCCATTCGGCCCACAGTGTTGTGCCAAACCAGCCAAAAAGTAAATCAAAACCACCCAAACACTAATCCCCCCTACCTACACAATGTCCATATCCCTCCATCTTCCTCACATCCATGTGGCTATCTTAACATCTCTTAAAAGCCTCTAATGTATTAGCCTCTACCACCATACCAGACAGCACATTGCAGCCATCTGCCACTCTCTGAGTAAAAAACTAACCCCTCACATCCCCCTTGAACCTACCCCCTCTCACCTTCAGTGGATGCCCTCTGGTATTAGACGTTTCTACCCTGGGAAAAAGATACACCCAGTCTACTCTTTCTATGCCTCTCATAGTCTTAGAATCCTCTATTAGATCTTCCTTCATCCTCGGCTGCTTCAGAGAAAACAACCCCAATTTGTCCAGCATCTCTAAACCAGGCAAACTTCTTCACCAGCCTCTCCAAAGCCTCAGCGCCCTTCCTATAGCAAGGGGCGACACTCCAATACCCTGCCCTAACCAGAGTTTTATAAAGTTGCAACATAATCTCTTGACTTTTGAACTCAGTGCCTCAACTAGTAAAAGCAAGTGTAGCAAAAACGAAGGGGATAAGTTATGTATTCACGCTTATTTCTTGACAGTTTGTAGCTTGGGACCACGGAGGTCATATCTTTGTTGACCGCTGAGATAACACTCAATAATGCTTAATTGCATGTTTGCTAATTGCTAATAAAGGATCGAAATAGGGAATTTGACTCTTTGGAGCAATCACTGAAGCTGTGGACGTGTTGCACATGTAGAACAACTCTGTGGGGCTGCAGGCTGGCAGCAATTGTTTTGTTTTGATTTTGGATCAATTTTTTTTGCCACCACATTTTTTATCAATTCTTATTTAAACTCAGTGAACTGTTCAGCCCGTATCTGTGTCTCCTCCTCTGCACCTGGGCTATCACCGAACTCCTATCACTCAGGGTGCATTTGGAGGATGCACCCTTGTCCCTCCATTGTCCCACCGCCCAGCTAATCTGGGGGTCACTTACAGCTGCCAACTAGCTTAGCAACCCGCTGAGTTCTGGGATGTGGAAGGACAGCCAAGCGGCCAGGAGAAATCCACATGTTCACGGGGAGAATAGGTAAACTCCACGCAGGCAGCACCAGAGGTCAGGATGGAACCCGGGTCACTGGGGCTGCGAGGAAACAACACTGCCCACTGCGTGCACTCTTCCGTGGGCGAGATACCTCTGTCTCACTTCAACACCTTCCCCCTGCACCCCCCCCGCCTGATTCCATCGACCCCATCATCTCCCTCCTCGCTCATCCCTGCCTCACTCCTCCTTCCATAGCTGTACACCGGCTCTCTGCCCTCTACACGCTCAGTCCTGAAGCCAGTCCTTGACCTGAAAGGTAGATTATCCCTCTAACTGCACAGATGCTGCCTGACCCGCTGGGTTCCTCTGGAGAAGCTTGTTTTCCACTCCAGGTTACATTAGCTGCTGAATTCTGTGTTACTGTAAGGATGTTACTCAGTAAACTTCCACTGGAGAAGGGTAGCGAGGCGAGATACAGAAATTTCCACCAGAGCATGCAAAATGAGTTTTACACATTCATTTATATTCTTTGGAGAGGGTCAAGCTCCTGTTAACCCCAGCATCTAGTTTCTCTGAGTGGGCAACTTTACCGTTTCTCTGACTTCCTGCTTAACCCCTTCCTATCACCTGGTTAGCTTTTGCTGCCACAGTTACAAGACTGCAACAATTTCAAAAGTACTTTATTGACTCTAAAACATTTTGCAAAGTGCTAAAAGGGATATGGCATATATTATACTAATGCAAGGCTTTGGGAGAGAGAAGCTGTCAGCCTATTTTTGGCACTGAATTTAAGGAAAGATGTGTCCTGGACAAGCAGGCATCAGCCTCTCCTACCCTATTTCCGACTGATAATTAATATAAACTTCTTCAGCTGCATTTTGCAAAAGGGCTTCTCCACCTCTGTTGCCATGGTGCCAGCTAACGAATTCTAATTTATTCATTAATGTTCCCTCATCCACTAAACAGTCCACTACCCACAGGAAAGTGCTCCAGTGCACCGAAAGGGATGCATCTGCATTTATTTGTTCTGTCGATTTAATTAACTGTGTCTGCACAAAAGTGAAGGCAGGAAGTTTATCTGAAACACATCTTGGAATTGCCGACGGCTCCGAATATGTTTCTTCAGTCGCCCAGAAATAAAATACGTTGTTACGAGTCAAGATTTTGAGCCCACCCCTGAATGGGATATACGAGCACCTTATCCATATTTGATTGCAGTATTAAGGAAATTCCTGGTGGGTGATGGTTGCTGAGTTCCATACTTCACTTTTATGTTCCCACTGCGTCCCCCTATAAGAGCCATTCTTATTTTCTTTGCATAGCTTAGAATTTTTCAGTGGACACATGGAGCAAATGGTGTCCTAACTGGAGGAGGTCATTTGTAAGCAAGGGGCGAGTGCGTATTTGGCTGAGTGTGCAGTGAATCGACTGGGCCTCCTATGGGCAGGGGGTACTCTCTTTCTGGTATGGGTTTTTGCGTGTGCATGCACTAACTAGCCTGTAGTACCCAGATCGTCTTCAAGGAGTGGTGCTTCAGAAAGGCAGCGGCCATCATTAAGGACCCCCACAACCCAAGACATGCCCTCTTTTCGTTGCTACCATCAGGGAGCAGGCACATATGCCTACATTCAGCGATTCAGGAACAGCTTCTTCTCCTCTGACATTGGATTTCTGAATCAGAATTAGAATCAGATTTATGATCACTGGCATGTGTCGTGAAATTTGTTAACTTAGCACCAGCAGTTCAATGCAATACATAATATAGCAGAGAGAGAAAAAATAATAATAAATAAAATAAAACATTATAATAAACAAGTAAATAGCTACATATATTGAATAGATTTTAAAAAATGTGCAAAAACAGAAATACTGTATATTAAAAAAAAGTGAGGTAGTGTCCAGAGTTCCAATGTCCATTTAGGAATTGGATGGCAGAGGGGAAGAAGCTGTTCCTGAATCGCTGAGTGTGTGCCTTCAGGCTTCTGTACCTCCTTCCCGATGGTAACAGTGAGAAAAGGGCATGCCCTGGGTGCTGGAGGTCCTTAATAATGGATGCTGCCTTTCTGAGATGGATATTGCACCCATGAACACTACCTCACTACACTTTTACTTCCTACTTTTTGCACTATTACTTAATTTAAATTTTATATATATTTACAGTAATTCACAGTTTTTTTCTTTTTTTTCTCTCTGTTATCGTGTATCACATTGTACTGCTGCTGCAAAATCCACAAATTTCACAACACAGGCTGGTGGTATTAAACCTGATTCTGATTTGATCTCAGCGAGCTCGATTCGTTGCTCCGGCACTGTAAGTTGCCCAGCATGTATGGTTACTAACATGATTCATTAAAAACATTTATTCGTACTACCGCTCCATTGTCATTATTGCTCCGTGCATACATAACAGTGTCGTGGACCATATGACAGAGAAACAGGCCCTTTGTTCCACCTGCTCTGTGCTGACCATCAAACACTGATCCACATTCATCCCATTTTATCCTCCACATGTTCCCCATTAATGCTAGCCTTCACCTATAGATCAGGGGCTGGCTAGCCTACCAACCCCCTTGTGTCTGGGATGTGGGAGGGAACTGGAGCACCCGGGGGGAAGACAACATGGTCGCAGGGGAAATGTGCAAACTTTGCAGAGACAACGTCCGAAGCTAGGATTGAACTCAGGTCTTTGTGATCTCATCTAGCTGTACTAATGTGCCACCCATTTTTCCATAATTCCTTACTACCCTGCTCTCTACCCAGAATTCTTTGAGTAGAGAGCAGAGTAGCTTTTGAGAATATGCAATTTTCCAACAAATCACAATTCCAGTTTGGAAGTTACTGCTAAATCTGGTCTCATCCACCTTTCAGGAAGTGGGTGCCTGAGCAGTAAGATTTCTTTAGTAATCTTGACTTCATAATCTCTGACTTCCAATCACTCTGAGCGAAAAAAGTTTTCCCTGTTCTGTTTCCCCAACCCTTCAAAAACTTGACCCCCTTGAGCTCTCGCCTTGGTCTCGAAGGATGGGTTGTATTTTACAGATCTTGAATTGGTGGTGCCTGAGTTGATCCCATATTTTCGAACTGACAGGTGGGGCCAGAGGAGGGAGTGGACAAAGAATCTATCCCGTTATTTAAGAAGCATTTGGGCTGAGAGAGGAGTGAATCTCTGGAATTCTCTGCCCCTGAGGTAGGTAGGGGCCAGATCATTAGACCATAAGAGCATAAGATATAGGAGCAGAATTAGGCCATTTGGCCCATCGAGTCTGCTCCACCATTTCATCATTGCTGATCCATTTTCCTTCTCAGCCCCAGTCTCCTGCCTTCTCCCCATATCCCTTCTTGCCCTGACCAATCAAGAATCTATCAACCTCTGCCTTAAATATATATAAAGACTTGGCCTCCACAGCTGCCTGTGGCAATGAATTCCGCAGATTCACCTCTCTCTGGCTAAAGAAATCCCTCCTCATCTTTGCTCTAAAAGGACACCCCTCTGTTCTGAGGCTGTGTCCTCTGGTCTTAGACTCTCCCATCATAGGAAACATCCGCTCCGCATATATTAAATGTATCTAAGGAGATCAAGATTTGGAAGCTCAAGGAACTGAAGCTTCTGGGGAATTGGCATAGAGGAGGAGCTGAAGCCCCTGCAGATTCAAGTTCCTGGGTGTCAGTGTCTCTGAAGACAAATCCTGAGCCCAACATTTCAATGTATTTATGAAGGAGGCACTCCACAAGCATTATGTTTGAGGAGATTTGGTACGTCACCAAAGACTCTCGTGGCTTCCAACAGATGTCTTACAGAGAGTATTCTAACTGATTGCAATCACTGTCTGGCGTGCAGGCATTAATACACAGGATTGGGAAAAGCTAAGGAGGGTTGTAAACTCAGCCAGCTCCATCATGGCTACTAGCCTCCCCTCGTCAAGGACATCTTCAATAGGCAAAGCCTCAAGAAGACGGCATCAATCATGAAGGGAAGGGCACTCACCATCCAGAACTTGCCATCCTCTCATTGCTATCATCAGGAGGAGGTAGAGGAACCTGAAGGCACACACTCAATGTTTTAGGAACAACTTCTTCCCTTCACAATCATATTCTGACATAGTAATTTTTACGCATTGCACAGTACTTCTGTCACAAAACAACAAATTTCCTGCTCCGTTTTTGTTTTGTGTTCTTGTGGGCAGCATGGTAGTGTAGTGGTTAGCACAAACACTTTACTGTAGCAGTGACCCTGGTTCAATTCCCGCTGCTGCCTGTAAGTAGTTTGTACATTCTCCCTGTGACCGCATGGGTTTCCTCTGGGTGCTCTGGTTTCCTCCCACAGTCCAAAAGCATACCGATCAGTAGGTTAATTGGTCATTGTAAATTTTCTGTTGGGTGGGCCGAGATTAAATCGGGGGACAGCTGGGTGGTGAGGCTCAAAGGGCCGGAAGGGTCTATTCCACTCTGTATCCCAATAAATAAATAAATCATTTCTGAAGCCTACTTATTGTGAAACTGAGGGAGGACAAATTTCAACATCACAATCACAAGGTGTTTTTAACACAACCATGTGTTCTTGCGTTGTTTTGGTGTACTGAGAATGAAGCAACTCAAAGCTATATGGTCCCTGTAGTAAAGCAAGGAAATTAATTAGATCATAACACATAAGAGAAGAATTAAGCCACTTGGCCCATTGAGTCTGCTCTGACATTTGGTCATGGATGATCTATTATCCCCTCTGATCCCCATTCTCCTGCCTTCTCCACGTAACCAGTGAGATGCCGGAGAATTGGGGGATAGCTAATACTGTTTCATTGTTTAAGTAAGGCTCCAATAATAAGATGCAAAATTATAGGCTGGTGAGCCAGATGTCAATAGTGGGTAATTTATTGGAAGATATACTTAGGGACTTGTGTGGCGCGTGGCCAAGTAGTTACGTCATTGGGCTCACGATCTGAAGGTCGTGGGTTCGAGTCTCGGCCAAGGCAGCGTGTTGTGTCTTTGAGCAAGGCACTTAACCACACACTGCTCCAGTCCACCCAGCTGAAAATGGGTATTGGCAAATGCTGGGGGTTAACCTTGTGATAGACTGGCGTCCTATCGGTTGGGGGTGGGGGGGTGGGCAGTCTCATACTCTCATTCGCTTCACGCCACAGAAACTGGCATAAGCACCGGCCTGATGGGCCACAAGGCTCGGGACAGACTTTAACTAAATACTTAGGGACTGGTTGTATAAATATTCAGATGGACAGGCACAGACCAGGGATAGTCAAGAAAGCTCTGTGTGCAGTAGGAAGGAATTCCCTGAAAATTTCAACTATTCAATTATTTCAGCACCTCTGTGACCTGCCACTTTGCCGAGATGCAGGCAATTTCTGGAACACTGGGACTAACTTCTCTATTCTTTTGCCTTGGCATCTTCTGTATTGTCCAAGGTGGCAGATGGGACATCTGTTTTGCTTCGCAGCCAAAAGGCAGAACGTGCAACGTCAGCTTCACATCTACACTCCAATCTCTGGAGCACAGCTTGTACCTCTTCTACCCGAATCTCTGAAGCAGAGGTTGAACACACAAACTCCTGACTCCCAACTCTCGCACTCAGCTACACTTTGAAGTTTATTGTCATGGGCACAAAAACATCAGTATTCTGCAGCAGCAGCATAACAAGTTATCATAAACTTAAATTAACATAAATTATACACCATAGTTTACCTTGTAAGCTGATAAATAAATGTGTTGCTCTTCCCCATTGGATCTGCTTATTTTCATTATTATTTGGTGGCGTGAGTCCAGATGGTGCCTTGGTCACAGCAGTGAAGTCGGTCTGGGGGCAACGGTTTGTTGGTTTCTGGTCTCAAGCTACATGCGAATGTGCCTTTCTTGGTGTATAATTCGCATCACTCAATCCACTGCATCGCGAATGTCATCATTAGTAAACACAATGTAACCAATTTTACAATATTGCAATCCAAACAGTAAGTCAGAAATAGCAATGGGGATTACAGATTGCTTGAGTGACTGAAAAATGCAAAATGATGAATTTTGGAAGAAAGGATGAGAAGACGTATACATTAAATAGTGCAATTTTATAAAAGGGTGTGGGATCACAGGAACGTAGGCATAAATATACACCCACCTCAACTGAGACCAGAGCAAGTGGAAAAGGTTGTGCAAAGCATATGGGTTCTTTGGCTTTAGAAATGTATTAAACAAGCAGCATAGAAGCAGAGGAGTTTGAGTTAACCTTCATATATTTCAGGGTACCACTTTTTAAAAGGAAGTTCCCTAGGCTCAATAGAGAGAGTCTGGATTGACCACCTCCTGGACTGCTCTATGATCTCCATCAACCTGGCTGCAAGACGTCACGATCTCCAGAAGCGCTGTCACTGGGAGCTCAACGTCAAAGCTGAGATGTGAGAGACTCTGCAGATGCTGGAACCCTTGAGCAAAATACACAGAACGCTGGAGGAGCTCGTTGCTCTGCGGAAGGAAGTGAACAGTCGACGTTTCGGGCCTCGACCCTATATTGGGACTGGAAAGGAAGGAGGCAGAAACCAGAACAGAAGTGGAGGGAGAGGAACACAAACTGGCTGGTGTAGATGAGTCCAGGTGAGGGGAAGTAAGCTGGTGCTCCTCATAGTCATAGTCATACTTTATTGATCCCGGGGGAAACTGGTTTTCGTTACAGTTGCACCATAAATAATAAATAGTAATAAAACAATAAATAGTTAAATAGTAACATGTAAATTATTTATGCAGGAATTAAGTCCAGGACCAGCCTATTGGCTCAGGGTGTCTGACCCGCCAAGGGAGGAGTTGTAAAGTTTGATGGCCACAGGCAGGAATGACTTCCTGTGACGCTCTGTGTTGCATCTCGGTGGAATGAGTCTCTGGCTGAATGTACTCCTGTGCCCAGCCAGTCCATTATGTAGTGGATGGGAGACATTGTCCAAAATGGCATGCAACTTGGACAGCATCCTCTTTTCAGACACCACCGTCAGAGAGTCCAGTTCCATCCCCACAACATCACTGGCCTTATGAATGAGTTTGTTGATTCTGTTGGTGTCTGCTACCCTCAGCCTGCTGCCCCAGTACACAACAGCAAACATGATAGCTCCTGTACAACTCCCTCCCTTTTCTTTCTGGCTTCTTGCCCCTTTCAATTGCAATGTCAATGAAGGGACTCAGCCAGAGAAGTTGACTGTTTATTTTCCTCCATAGATACTGCCTGCTCTGTTGAGTTCCTCTTGCACTCCGAGGGTGTTGCTCAGCATCAAAGCTCTCAGGGTCTCCACAGAAGCCGATGTTCTCAGACAGTGTCCTACAGGAAACCTCCTAGGTACACAGAATGTAAGGGGTGCCCTAACAAGTAGGTAATGAGCTTCCAGGGAAATGGTGGAGGTGGGCACAGTTGTTAGATTTAACAAGTGTTTGGATGGGTACATGGAGGGGAGGGGCTTGAGGGTTATGGGTTAAGCACGTCCAGCTGGGTCTAGCAGGGAGTATGCTATGGTCAGTATAAGGCGTCTGGGCTGAAGGGCCAGTTTCCATGTTGCATTGCACTATGACTCCAAGAACCAGAAATGGTCTGTTGACAGACAGATGGCGGAGATGCTGGAGGAACTCAGCAGATCATGCAACACCTGTAGAGACAGAGGGCTGCTCACCATTCCAGGCCCAGAGCCTGCATCAGAACCAACCTTCTTGGCTGGTTCATTGAAAATGACCAAGATCAATGAGAAACCTATTACCTGCCAGTCATAAGGCATTGCTGGTTTGGGACTTCCACCTCTCCTCAAAGGGAAAGAACCAGCTCCACAGGTACCTGACAGCCAGAAGTCCAGCAGGAAACCTGGCCGTCATGGATGAGTTGGATTAAAGGGCCTATGTCTGCACTGTCTAACTCAATGATCGAAAGAACGTTTGGCGAATGGATAGAGCACACAAGGGTCAGGAACCTGCTAGCCGGTGATGGAAAAGGTGGGTCACTCACTGCTGTATAAGACTGAAGACCCATTCTCAAATACTTGGTATTTGTATTGGATATGGTTTATTATAGACACATGTACCAATACACAGTGAAACGCCTGTCTTGTTTACAGTTCATACAGATCATTACACAGTGCATTGAGGTAGAACAAGGTAAAACAATAACAATGCAGAATAAAGTGTGAAAACTAAGAGAAAGTGCAGCTTTGGTAAACAACAAAGTGCAAGATCATAATGAGGTAGATTGTGAGGTAAAGAGTCCATCTTATCATACAGGAGATTCGTTGAAGAGTCAGAAAACAACTTCAGCTCCTCCACCAACAGATTTCTTGATGGCCAATTAATCCAGAAACACTAATTTGATATTCCCTTTATTGCAAAATACAGTAGATTCTGGTTAATTGGGCCATCATCAGGGCATCCCCTTATTTGGGACAACATTTAAAGAACAAAAATCTAAATTGAGAAAATAACCAGCATTTTCTTTGTTTATGTGGGACACCATGCCACTTAATTGGGACAGGCGACTGTTGCCGAAGTTTCTAATTAGTGTCAGTCACGTGTCCTTGTATGGCCGATACACAGAACACTGTGCTTAGAACAATCAGTTTTTAAATGGTGTCGTTTGCGTGGGTTTGTGTTCCAAAAGCCATGATACTTGTCACTGATAGTTGGTGAGAAATAAACAGTAAGACAATTCAGAACTGTTTTTTGCTCGCTGCAGTTTCAAGCATTTAGGCTTGGAGATGCTAGAAATGACCAGGAGTGAAAATGAAACGATTTCACTACTTCATCAAGTTAGGAATTTAAAAGTATTGACAGTCATCTTGAAAGTTCCAACAAAAATGAAGGTTTGGAGGACGCAATTATCTAATGCACTGTATGAATGCAGTCCATTATCTGCACTAGTTGTGTGTACTGAATTTTTTCATTTACAGTCAATCAAGATAACATGGCAGATGAATTCCTCTGTCGATAACTATTAAGAACTAATACAGTTTTATAGTTCTGTGGGGGTATGGTATTTTTTTATGTCTTGCTCTGTACTCTGCTGTAAAACAACAGATTTCATATCACATATGATAGTGCTAATAAGTCTGATCCAGAATCTGATTCTGATCGACATCTGAAGCATCTCAGATCCTACCCCACCGAGAAAAAAGAACAGAGTGAAATCGTTAGAGGCAGAGAACTTTCAAATATGCAGAAAATGGGCAAATACCTCCTCCTCTGGATTCTCAAGCACATGGTGAAGAGATTGTGAGGTGTGGCCACCACTTCTGTTCTTGCATAGTTTACGATGAGAAGTCCTACTGTGGTCCAGGACCCCTGGGGAGGATACCTTGTGTGTGATGAGTCAGGCAACACTGACTGCTGAAGAGGTTCCTTGGCTTTGAGTGCAAGAGGCAGCCTGACAGAGAGGAAGAAGTCACACGTGGATGAAAATTACAGGGTATCTTCATACATGAATGAGGGAGAAGAGAACCACTTCTTTTCTTATAATGTCCCATTTTTGCAGGTAGGATCTTCTTCTTGATGTGGTGTGATGCCTCCTTTGACAGCATCAAAGGAGTTCTTAGGATAAGGGTTTAGTCCCGTAGAAGAGAGGGAGTTTAGAAGAATGAGGGGGGGCCTTATAGAAACATTTCGAATGTTGAAAGGCAGGGACTGAGTGGATGTGGCAAAGTCGTTTCCCATGGTGGGGGAGTCTGGTACGAGAGGGCATGACTTAAGAATTGAAGGGCGTCCATTCAGAACAGAGATGCGAAGAAATTTTTTTAGCCAGAGGGTGGTGAATCTGTGGAATTTGTTGCCACGAGCGGCAGTGGAGGCCAAGTCATTGGGTGTATTTAAGGCAGAGATTGATAGGTATCTGAGTAGCCAGGGCATCAAAGGTTATGGTGAGAAGGCGGAGGAGTGGGACTAAATGGGAGAAGGGATCAGCTCATGATAAAATGGCGGAGCAGACTCGATGGGCTGAATGGCCGACTTCTGCTCCTTTGTCTTATGGTCTTATGGGCATTTTAGAATTCCCTACCCAAGCTGACTGTGGATGGCCAGTTACTAAATATATTCAAAGCAATGCTGATCAGATAAGGGGAACCATGCATAAAGGGGTCAGTGCAGGACAGCAGCACTGAGAGTAAACTCAGGTGGCTGAACGCCTACTACTCCATCTGCTTCTTAGTTCTTTTTTGTGTGAGTGAGAGGCATATAAAACTTGGCGCAGCCACCACAAGGGCCCGAAGGGGAAGGACGATGGTTTAGGGCCCTTCTCCTGTGGGAGTGGGAGGGGTTGAGTGGCGGGGACTGCACCCCTCGACAATGATTGTACGATGTGAACCATAAGAGTGGCTGAAATTGTTGAACTGTACAGAATGTAATGGTAATGTCTGTAAAGTGTTCAGAGTTATTGAATGGTTTATTGTAAATAATCTATTGTGAATAAAGTATATTTTGTTTAAAAAAAGCTCCAATCCTCACCTGGGATGTCCAGTTACGACAGGCACAATGGCAAAGAGGATGATGGCCTCCACTGCCAGTGGTTGCCAGTGGTTGAGAAAATTGCAACAGAAATGGAACTACGTTCGTTGTTCTCCTTCATAGCCCTGCATGAAATTAGTGTTGGTTGTTTGTTTATTATTGTTACGTGTGCTGAGATACTGTGAAAAGCTTGTCTTGCATTCGATTCATACACATCAATTCATTACACAGTACATTGAGCTAGAGCAAGGTGAAACAATAACAATGCAGAATAAACTATTACCGCGGTAAAGAGAGCGCAACACAGGTAAAGAATTGTCAGAGCATTTGGAAATGGCCCAAGTGCAGAGAGAGAGAGACACTGAAGCAGGTCGAAGATACTCGCTCCTTAACGCAAACTTTGCAGAATTTTACGGAAAAGGTAAACAATAAACACAAGGCCAAACAGCCGTTAGCTAAAATTCTCAAACTGAAAATTAATTGGCAACACCACGGCTGAAAGCACTATTTATACTAAACAAATACTGCTTCTTTCCAGTAGGAGTCGAAACGATAGTCCTCTTTCTCAGACAAGGATGAAGGTAAGCAGGGGGCGCAACATTGCTGTGTGTTGCCCAAGCTTACAACAAACAGAAGGGAGTTAAATGCCACCGCAATGAAACTGAAACGTGCATTTTCGTGAGTGCAGCTGGCAAAGTTGCTGCACAGCCTCCCTGCGGGGCCCTGCAGACTCCACAACAGTCTGCGGGTGTGGCAAGAATACGGTGCATAATCAGAGCAAGGTAGATTGTGAGGTCAAGAGTCCATCTTATCAGAAGCAGGGTTAATAGCACTGGCATATGCTCCCGATGTGGCCTTCTATATATTGGCCAGACCCGATGCAGACTGGGAGACAGCTTTGCTGAACACCTACACTCTGTCCGCCAGAGAAAGCAGGATCTCCCAGTGGCCACACATTTTAAGTCCACATCCCATTCCCAATCTGACATGTCTATCCACGGCCTCCTCTACTGTAAAGATGAAGCCACACTCAGGTTGGAGGAACAACACCTTATATTCCATCTGGGTAGCCTCCAACCTGATGGCATGAACATCGACTTCTCTAACTTCCGCTAATGCCCCACCTCCCCCGCGTACCCCATCCGTTATTTATTTTTATACACACATTCTTTCTCTCACTCTCCTTCTTCTCCCTCTGTCCCTCTGACTATACTCCTTGCCCATCCTCTGGGTTTCCCCTCGCCCCTGTCTTTCTCCCCGGACCTCCTGTCCCATGATCCTCTCGTATCCCTTTTGCCAATCACCTGTCCAGCTCTTGGCTCCATCCCTCCCCCTCCTGTCTTCTCCTATCATTTTGGATCTCCCCTCCCCCTCCCACTTTCAAATCTCTTACTAACTCTTCCTACAGTTAGTCCTGACGAAGGGTCTCGGCCTGAAACGTCGACTGTACCTCTTCCTGGAGATGCTGCCTGGCCTGCTGCGTTCACCAGCAACCTTGATGTGCATTGCTGGCAATGCTGTCAGGTTTGTTGCCTTTGCAGCAGCAGTACAGCACATTACATATCACTTGACACCTTGTACTCCTACCTCCCATTCCCCCCCACCACCTTCTTACTTTGACATCTCCCCTTCCTTTCCAGCCCTGATGAAGGGCCTCAGCCCGAAACGTCAGCTGTCCATTCTTTTCCATCGACGCTGCCTGGCCTGCTGAGTTCCTCCAGCATTTAGATTAGATTAGATTCAACTTTATTATCATTGTGCCGAGTACAGATACAAAGCCAATGAAATGCACTTAGCATCTGACCAGAAATGCAAAGAATAGTGTTATTTACAAAATAACTGCGAATAAAGAAAGTGCTACAGCACACAAATATAAAAGTACTGAGTCAGTACAATATGGGTGCAATACTGCTTAGCGCTGTGATGAGAGGTTCAGCAGTGTCACAGCCTCAGGGAAGAAGCTCTTCCTGTGCCTGCTGCTGCGGGAGCGGAGGCTCCTGTAGCGCCTACCGGATGGGAGGAGAGTAAAAAGCCCATGGTTAGGGTGAGATGCATCCCTGATAATGCTTGCAACACACATCAAAGTTGCTTGAATTTCCAGCATCTGCAGAATTCCTCGTGTTTACCTGATAATGTTTTTCACCCTGCCCAGGCTGCGTTTATGGTAGATGTTCTCAATGGTAGGCAATTGGGTGCTGATAATCCGCTGGGCAGTTTTCTCCACACGCTGGGGTGCTTTGCGGTCTGATACGGGACAATTGCCATACCACACTGAGATGCAGTTGGTGAGTACGCTCTCAATGGTACAGCGGTAAAAGTCCGTCAGTATCCTGGGACAGAGGTGAGCTTTCTTCATGCTCCGCAGGAAATAGAGGCGCTGTTGCGCCTTTTTGCTCAGGATGGACCAGGATTGATCAGGATTTTGTGCATGCTGCCTCTAAACACTTCTCTGCTTCCTGCTCTGAAAGGCTGAGAGCAGCATTTTGGGCCTTCATATCAATCTACATCTACATCCACTCTGGTGCCCCCCCGCCCCCCTCAGCACAGCAGAGAAGCTGAATCTGGGCCCTCACAGCCCTCAGTGGAACTGCAGCCATTGTTTCCTTTTCAGCGTTGAATAATTCAGCAGTACTTGGTAGAGCTGCTGCCTTCACTATAGGCAATGCTGATAACGGCAATGTTTGGAGTTTAGCAAGCAGTGACAATCTCCCTATCTGTCCTGTAAAGGGTGCAGAGATAAACCGCCCTTTCAGAAAACAATTACTGGCTTGCGACTTGGAAAGTCTGTCGCAAAGAGACATTCCAGCTTTATCTGAAATTAAGTTATTCAGCCCTTCGAACAAGAATACCCTTTTATCTCGCTCTCTTTTTTTTTGTTAATATTTTCAACAACTCGATTCAATGGAAAAGCTTCACTTGCAAAAAAAATACAGTTGAGTGGATTGTATTTGCATTTCAGTCATTTTTTTTCGATTGTGCTGTCATATTTGTGCGCCCGTTGTCAGGATCTTTAGTGAGGTGGCTCACGTACTCTCAGTGGCCATTTTATAGGTACCCTCTGCACCTGCTCGTTAATGCAAATATCTAATCAGCCAATCATGTGGCAGCAACTCAATGCATAAAAACACGCAGACATGGTCAAGACGTTCAGTTGTCGTTCAGACCAAACATCAGAATCGGGAAAATAAATGTGATCGAAGTGACTTTGACCTTGGAATGATCGTTGATGCCAGATGGGGTGGTTTGAGGATCTCAGAAACTGAAAAAAGATCAGGCACTTTCCCAGCGCATGTGATGAATAAACTCTTCTCGGGCTTCCAGCCAGTTACAGCTATCAATTTTAACTGTTTTTTCCCTCCAAAAATACTTTATTCAGTAATATTACAAAATAAAGTTATTTACATAAAAAAAACATTTGTTGACTCTGAGTCCTTATTCAATAAATAAAGTTATTTACAATAAAATTATGTGTTGACTCTCAGTCCATATACACATGAAAGATGTGTACAATAAGTCGTTCGTTTACTCTCAACCCTTAGTCAAAAATTAAGATTATTTACAATAAAATTCTTAACAATAAAAACAGGCGTTGGCTCTAATTCCTTTTCCAAGGTCACAATTCCAGCCACTCCTGGGGCACCATGATGATTCATCTGTCCACATCGCTGATGAGGGGTATTCTCCTCCCCACCCGATCCCTCCCACTCCCACAGGTGACGAACATTAAACTGTGGTCCTTCCCCACCGGGCCTTCGCGGTGTCCGCACCAAGCTTGAGTGCATCCCTCAGCACGTACTCCTGCAGGCGAGAGTGAGCCAGTCGGCAGCGTTCAGTCACGGGCATCTCCGTGTGCTGGTAGACGCGGTGTGGAGGCGCCGTTCCGGGCGTACAGGAGGGATCTGACTGGGAGGGCCCCTCTCACCGCCAGCCAGGCGAGGTCTTTGTGCCTGTTGGTGTCTATTTTAACTGGTGCTTCAATCACAAGCTCTGCCGTCTTCATCAAGATGATGCTTGGGCATGCCTAGTCCGGTAGTATATATACCTCTGTCGCCTGTCCCACCTGATTGGTTAGTTCTCATCCAATCAGGTTTCTGCTGTCTCACTTTGTTTACACTTTAATTCCATTTCGAGACTGACGCCTTTGCCTTTGTTAAAATTCTTTTCCTCTAGTTTTATTTCAATGACTTCCTTCACCAGGCGGTCCCAAAAGCCACTGGCATGGCACATTAGTTTTGTGCCGCCAAAGCCAATCCTATGGCCATTGCGAATGCAAAGTTCTGCTATCACTGATTTCTCCGGGTAACCCAAACAGATACACCTCCTGTGCTCCTTGATGCGGGTTTCCACTGTGCGTCCCATCTGGCCAATATATACACTGTTCCACATTCACAAGGAATCCTGTAAATGCCAACCGTCCTGGGCCCCAGGTCATCTTTGACCCACATAAACTGTGATTTGATCTTCCTTGCAGATTAGTGGGTGGTGTTAATCTGGTATTTCTTCAGGATCCTGGTGATCCTTCCAGAAACCATGGAGATAATGGAAAGACTGGCAGTAGTGACAGATTCATCAATAGGCACAGGATATGCATCCATTTGGGTTACCCCGAGAAATTGGCAGCAGCAGAACATTGCATTGGCAATGGCCATAGGATTGACTTCGATGGCACAAAACTAATGTGCTGTTCCAATGGCTTTGGGACCACCTGGTGAAGGGAGCCATTGAAATAAAACTAGAGGAAAAGAATTTTAACAAAGATGAAGATTTCTAAATAAGAACTGGAATTTGATTGTAAACAAGGTGGAACAGTGGAAACTTGATTAGATGAGGGCTAACCAATCAGGAGTGATGGATGACCGGGTTATAAATATCACTGGACTAGATATGCCCAGACATCTTCCCTAATGAAGATGTCAGAGTTTGTTATCGAAACATCGGTTAAATCAATACCTTACCTGGCTGGAAGCCCGAGAAGAGGTTATTCATCTCAGAAACTGCTGATCCCCTGGGATTTTCATGCACAACAGTCTCTAGGGTTTACAGAGGATGGTGCAAACACCAAAAAACATCCAGAGAACAGCAGCTCTGTGGGTGAAAACACCTTGTTAATGAGAGGGGACAGAGGAAAATGGCCAGACTGGTTCAAGCTGACAGGAAGGTAATGGTAATCAAACAAGCACGTGTTGTGGTGTGTAGAGGAGCATCTCTGAATACTACCTATCGAACCTTGAAATGGATGGGCTACAACAGCAGAAGACAGTGAACATGCACTCAGTGGCCATATTATTAGGTGCAGAAGGTACCTAATAATGGGATGACCTAAGACGGCATCCGAAAGTGAGGTAAACTTGAACTGTGTCTGACTGGCCCTGTGCGAGCGCCTGCCCCTAAACCAGAAATGGCCGTGGATCTTTGCCTGATCCCCAAGCTCAGACTGTTGTGGATTAAGGTGCCAGCTGGAAGGTTGAAGAGTGACATGCCTTTCTCAGAGCAATGCAAGCATGCACAAGAGAACTCTGATGAGAATCTCTCCAAGAGCTAGAGTTCACCGAGCTTCATACAGTTGGAAAGAAGGGTGAAGTTTGACAGATGCTGATCAAACCATTTATACTCCTTCTTGTTGACAGGTGACCTTACCGCCCGTTCCTGTCATGGTCCCTTCTGGCAATCCCCCTCCATGCCATTTACCTCAGCAACTGAGCCTCAATCACCTCATTTAAATTCCAATCATTCCCAGGTTCCACTAACTACACACACTTCCCATCAGAAACTGCAGGATAAAGACTATGTGACCACAACAAGGAGTTGCCAGTTCGTTGGTCAACTCTTGTATGAGTAACCTCGTTCCATGGTTCTTAAGACTATCAGCCCTAAGTCCAGCGTCGTCCCTGAATTCCCTACTAAAACCAAGACTTCGGCTAAAGACTCTCTCTGGACACCAATTCCACGCTCGCTACGAGCGTAACACCTCCTGACTCGGCCTCCGCGCCTGTGTTCAGCACTTGGATTTGTACCAGTGCCACGTCCTTGCAACAGCTCCATTGTCCTGCACAAAGGGCCTCTCTCTCTCACCTTAACGCCTCAGTCGTACAAGGTATCTTCATTTTCATATGCATGGTGACTAAGCCACTCAGTCCTTCCACAAACCACTATCCATCTGTTGTCCGCCAGCCTGACCGATGCTCCTGGTCCTCAGGTCCAGAGGGATTGACCTTCTTATGTTGATGACACCTTGAATCCTTTCAGGACTGAGCTGCCCTCTCTCTGTCTCAAGACAGGTCAAGTACCTCATAATGCCATGTGATTGTCATCTATTGACACAGACACCAATACAGCCACAGGCCCTTCAGACCATCAAGTCTACAATGACCATCAGCACGATTTACACTAATCCTGCAGTAATGCCATTTCATTCTCGTCCAGTTCCTCCCAATTCTCACCACTCACCTACACACTGGAGGCAACCTGCTGAATAACCAACCAACCTACCCATCTTTGGGATTTGGGAGGGAACAGGAGGAAACCCACAACTCACAGGGAGAACGTGCAAACTCCACAGAGTCAGAGGTCAGATCTGAACCCAGGTTTGCGACGCTGTCTGGCAATGGCTCTGCCCGCTGTACGAATGTATCACATTAGTGGAGTAGTAATTCACAGTTGAAAGGATTATTGACTGATAATAATTCAAACTTTAATATGATAACGACTATAGATAACGGAAGGACTTGGATCAGGAGAAAGCTATGCGTCCCCTTCCATTTGCTGTTCTATCTCCTGTGCTGAGCAACCGCTTCCCGATCCTCCTGCCCCCAGCCATGCTCGGGGAACTTTACAGAAGCCAAGGAAGATGTTCTTGGGATGCAGGAGGAAACCGGAGCACCTGGAGGAAACCCTTACAGTTACTGGAGTAACCTGCAAACTCCACACAGACAGCACCCGTGGTCTAGTTCGAATCAGGGTCACTGGAGTCCTGAGCGAACAGCACCGACTGTGCTGCTTCTGACTGTCAAACAAACAGCCTTTCTTGTCTCTTGCTGATCTTTTTATATGCATATATTAAAAAAAACCAAAATGCTCAAAGAAACTAAAGTATTTCTTAACGTTCGGAAGGGTATTATGTGAGTCTTGTGTCGGTCTGTTTGGAATCCCTGGGCACTATGGTACAAGCCCCCGGGATTGGCAGTGCCACAGATGACACTGACCCCCTGGCTCTCCCCTATGTTGTCTGTTACTCCACTTCACTCCCGGTACGTATCAAAGAAGGGGAAAGGCTACAATTATGGAAGACTGAAATCCATGTTACAACGCCTCCCCTCTGCGAAGACCTTGTATAAAAGGCAGCACTCACTCAGGTGACGTTCTTGCACTATGGGTTTGTTCTCAAGAGGGGCTCCTAATTCCACTGCACTCAGCTGTGTAGCTGCCTGGCACTGTCTGATCACTGCGAGTTTTATTAAGGACAATCTGCTACATTACTCTTGGTTGACTATTAAAACTCACTTATGTTAATATGATTCCACAATAAAAAGCCAGTTGTTGACTTTACTTCCATAGGCACTGGAATAAAACAGATCCCCATGGAGTAAATATTGAATTACACCATTCTAAACTTGATGGATTTCATTATCCTGACACTTTCATGAGGTGATTTCATTACATTTAATTATGTAATAATTGCCAAACGTTTCCCCTTACGGCTGTGTTAAGGATCATATTTTTGCTTGGCGGAATGGTTGCTCTCCTGCTCTGTCCTGTTGACCTTTGGGAAGCTGGTGCGGGATGTAGGAAATTGGTCCCAGTCTCGGCATCCTGGGTACCTTGAGTTGCTTCTGCCACGTCAGTTATTGCTGATTCGAATGTAACCCCAGGAGCTGTGAGGTTCTGAATTGTGGGCAACAGAAACAGCTGGCAATGTTTATCTGAACATTTTCATAAAGAATTAAAAGAGTTTTTATCTTAAAGATTAAAGCTTGGGAAGGATAAATCCCTGAAGATTTATCTACCCTAATTCGCCTCAAGACAACAAATACCTCCACCTCTGTAATCTGTACAGAATCCATTAAGACAATGCCATTTCACCTTACTTCAATGGACTCTGTGTCCGTCTCCCGAGTAAATACGGATTTTTATTAAAGATTAGAGCGGAAAAGAAGTACATTCTCCATGAGGTTTTGACAAAACCTTGGCTGCGAGTTCTAAACAATCTGTTGGAGGAAATCAGCATGTGCGGGGGGAAAGGAAGCGTTGGCAATGCGATCAAAACCTTACATCGGGACGGAAAGTGGAAGGGTGGGAAGGCTGTGAGGTGCTGCTGGATTGGAGGACCCAGTAAAATTCCTCATTTGAAATGGGATGCTACCCTGCTCAGGGGCATTGCTCTGAACTCTCCCATCAGACAATCCCAGGACATAGTGTTGTATATTTAATATTTCAATAATATTTAAGTAATCCTGTACATACATTAGTTTATTAAACATTCTTGTTCATTTAAGTAATTAATACAGGTTATATGTAAAAGTATGTTAACAGCATATGTCATCACGCTATCACATGATACATGCGTGCCTCACTTAAAGTAATATACTAAACCAGACCTGCATTCCCAGACTCCTGTGTTTTCTTTGAGTTAGTTTAATGTCCTGAAGTTACAAAACATAACACACAGATAGCATAGGTTAGAAGCCATTGACAGCTCAAGGCAGCAGGTGTCTCTGGAAATGGAGCATGAGGTGCTCACCATCTCACTGGAGGTCAACTGTGACTGTGGGGCTGGAGTCTATCTTGGCTACATGATCAATGTTAAGTTTTGTTAATGTTTTAGTCAAGTTGTTTTACAATAAATCCTCCTCCCATTCAAAGGCGGCACATACAGAGAGTTGATCCCTCTGCACCATTCCATCAAACACTCCAGACTCTCACACTAAGAAGCACAAACTTTGTTCTGTCCTGATGGACCCTGAATTAGTCCTTGGTTCCATTTTTAAAAAAGCATTTTATGGAGGACACTGCAGTAGGTAAGCTTAGGGAAGGAAATCCAGAGTTCAAGTCCAGGTATCTGAAAACACAATAGTCAAGTTGGAGCAGCAGAAAGCAGAAACATTGCTGAAGGCAGAATTAGAGGAGACAAAAGGTCGTGGGCTTGGATGACGTTACAATCAAAATCTATAAAAATGCACACAAGAGAATAGAAGCAGAGGTAGGCCATTCAGCCCCTCAAGCTTGCTCTGTCATTCATGGCCTCAACTCCTGTGCCTGTTCCCCATAACCCTCAATCCCCCCATCTTTCTAACTTACCTGACTTCACTTTAAATATTTCTAATTATCCAGCCTTTACATCCTCACATCGTCAGTTTTAAATAACTAATTCCTTATCTTAACAATTTGTCATTTTTTACAAGTTTCCCACTTGTAAAAGTTCCTCAACTTCTACCCTGTAAAGCCCACATGTTTAACTAATACCACTCCCCATTCTCCTAAACTCTAAGGAATACAGACACAGCCTGTTTAAGCCCTCTTGAATAGGAAGTCCAGCTCAATGCAGGAGCTTCTCATTCAGAACATGTCTAATGTTATTGTACTCTGTCTTTGGTAAGGAAGCAAAAACAGTGCAGGTAAGGAAACTTCTGAATGTAACATGTATATGACCACTATATATGTTCTCAAGGAGTTCCTGGGGTGAGGATAAAGGGTGAATAAACTATCATCTGAAAAGGGCTAAACTCATATACTGTTGCTGGAAAAAGTGTCTTGCAGCTGAGATAAGGAGGGGATAATAGGATGGAAGGGATCTCAGACTGAAAGAATCTCAAATGAGTATACAGTAGACTGAGCTGAGGGGGCTTGGGAAAATTGGGATCTAGGATGAAAGGGACCTGGGATGAAGGGGTCTAGGAGGAGATAACAGGGGGAAAAGGAAACAGCTGGCAAGAAGAGGGTGAAAGAAAAAAAGAGAAAGAGAGGGAAAGAAAGACTAGACACACATAAGGAAACCTTTAGAAAAATGTTTGCACATTTAGAAAAAGTTTGAATGTGGTGTTCTCTACCTAGACAAAGCAAAAGGATGATAGAAAGAAGAAGGGAGGCTACTTTTGGAGAGGACTCTTCCCAGTTGGTGAATAAGGCTCTTGGCATGCTGGCCTTCATCAGACAACACATTGGGTATATAAATTGGGATATTATCGTACAGTTGTACAAGTGTTGCTAAGACCACATGTGTTGTATTGTGTTCAGTTTTGGTTACCCTGCTTTTGGAAAGACACCCACTAAATTGGAAAGAGTGTTGAGGATATTTATGAGGATGTTGCTGGGATTCACAGAATTAAGTTATAGAAAGAGGTTGAGCAAGTTGGGAATTTACTCACTGGAATGGAGGAAAATGAGGGGATATCTTACAGAAGCACATGAGATCATGAGCGGCAGAGGTAGGCCGAATGTGTAGTCTGTCCCCCAGTGTTGAAGAATCAAGAACCAGAGCGCATAGGCTGAGAGTGAGGGTGGAGAGATTCAATAGAAACCTGAGAGGCAACTGTTACACCCAGAAAGTAGTCTATAGGGTTTCCATTCCCCTCATGCCCACTTGAGAAGCCAGTTGGTACACTGCGGAGAGGTTACATCAGACAGATGACTCCTCTGTCACTGTGAGAATCCTACCAGGCTGCACTAGGACTGATTGCTTGGTGCTGTACTCATGTCTGGATTGGGCTACAAAGCCCCCAGTAGTAGGCACGAGTACAACTTCCTATCAAGGGCTGGTGCAATAAGTAGGAGGGAGAGTGGCCCAATTGGTTCTTCGTGGCTCCTCCGTCATTCAGTGAAATGTGGCTGAATCTGTTCATTCTCCTGCCCAGTCCTATGTCCTTATTCACCACTCCCATCCAAGCCCTTGCAGAAAAATGTTTTCATCATCACCTGGAATTTATTCAACAATTATCCCTCCACAATGCTCTAAGACAGAGAATTCCGAAAGTCCCGTTCCTCTTAGAGACGAAGTTCCTTCTTACTTTCATCTTCCATGAACAACCCATTCTTCTGTGACTGTGGCCTCTAGTTCTACATTCCTCCACTCTCCACCAACCTGTCAGATCCCTTCAGAATCTCACACTTCCAAAATGTCCTGAGAGCAGGTTGATTGACCAGGGTGCTGTCTGGGATGGAGCGTCTTAGTGAGTATTTTAGCTTCATGGGAAAGAGACGTAGAGGGGATCTGAGGGCGACCTTCTTCACCCAGGGAATTGTGAGTCTGTGGAATACACTGCATGAAAGAGTGGTCAATGCTGGGTTACTGACAGTATTTAAGAAATGTTCAGATGAACACTTGACTACCTTATGCACCCTTATGCACAGAGGGTTATGGCAGATGGGATTAATATAGAAGGATATATACTCGTCAGCGTGGTTGTGGGCCAAAAGGTTTGCATTGATGCCATAAATTTCCTGCATTAGAATGTTGCTTGAAATTCTCTACCCTTGGGAACTGAGGAGGTGAGATATTGAATGTATTCAAGTCAGACATGGCAGACAGTTAATCTATGAGGGCGTCAAGGAAAATGCAGAGGTAGCAGGAAAGTGGTGTTGAGGCCAAGGTGGGATTGGCAATGATCCTATTGAATGATGAAACAAGCTCAAGATGCTGCTTGGTCTATATTTCCTGCCCCTGTTTATTAAGCTCTTAACAGCTAATAAATCTGAATCCTTTGTTCTGAAATACTCAATGTGGAGCTTCTAGCCAGAACCAAAGACATCTGGATCTTCCAGACCTTGTGCCTATTCCAATTTGTCTTGATGCCTAATCAACATTGTACCTGGCATTCCCTGCAAAGTGTTAATGACAAGCTGCTTGGAAAAGGACCACGAGTTACCATCCGAGACTCTGGTCAGAGCAGGTGTGGACTGAAGCTGGTCGAAGCCAGTTCTAAGTAGACATGTCTATTACTGTGGTGTACACTTCAGCGAGAAGGCGAGTCGAGCCAGGATTTGTGCTTGCCCGTTGCTCCTCAACGTAGGAGCAGGCAGCATGAACGGAAAGAAATAGAGACTTATCCCTACCATTGAGCTATGAACAATCAGATAAATCATGGGCAGATGGCAAATGGGGAATAGTTGCCAAAACGACTTCGCCATCCTTGGTGAACACGTCTGTTTCAAGTACTTGGATGATGCAGCCTTTAAATCTTGGCTGTGGGAGATTTTCTTTTCTATTCAGAATCTAAGGCACCACTGCTACAGTTTGTCTCCTGGTCCTGTCTGGGCACCTAATTACAACTGTTCAATGCCTTGACCAATAAGAAATGTTGAGTCTTAATTAGGTAGTCAATGGTGTGAATGCAGTGAGGAGGCTCATATTATCCTAAAGGCCTGGGGTCATACAGTCAAGCAGCACAAACACAGGCCTTTCTTCCCATCATGTCCGTGTTGGCCATTGAGTATCTTTACCACCACTTGAAAAGTGATGCTCTATGGCTTGGAGATTCAAGTGCTTATCCAGTTAATTTCTTAAATAGTGTAAGGGCTTCTGCCCCCATCATCCTGTCAAGATGCGGTTATCATTTACTTATTGATTATGGACAAAAGCAGATCACTCAGACATTCAGCAGCCTGAAATTTGAGGGAATGGTCTGGAAGTCATCCCAATCCCTAGTATTTGAGCTGGCACGTATTAAACAAAAAGTCTTTTTTTGTGTGTGTGTGTGTGTGTGTGTGTGTGTGATCTCCAAGGCTACTTTCCAGCAGAGGACAATGCTATTTTTGGTGTAGTTGCACAGTGAGTAGTGTCACTTCCTACTGAGTTTGTGTTCATCCAACTAGGAGGTCGAACAACTCAGTGTTTTAACTGGCGCTCCTTTACAACATAAAGCGATTGCTGACCCACTTTATTGAAAGCCACACCTACCCTCTCAGGCCAGAACACAAAATCGCACTGCACTGTGCAGGATGTCGGGACCAGAGGTGAGGGTCAGGCCAGTTCTGCTTGCCACTTCACCACGTTTACTCCTCTATCTGCTGATGCTGTGGTCTGCTCAGGCTGCCTTGAGCTTCGTGTCTGAGTACTCACTTTCGTTCCAAATGCTATTTGCTTATTTTTATTGTTTGCACGATTTGTTTCTTTTTCCTCACTCTGCACATTGGGTACTTGTCTCAAACACAAGGAAAGCTGCAGATGCTGGAATTCCAAAGCAACATGCACAAAGTGCTGGAGGAACTCAGCAGGTGAGGAAGCAACTATAGAAAAGAGTAAACAGTTGACCTTTCGGGCCCTTTTTTGTGGGATCTTTTGGGTTTCCTGTTTTTGTGGTTGCCTGTAAGGCGACAAATCTAAAGGTTGCATAATGTGTATGTACTCTGTTAATAAATATACTTTGAACCCCTGACAAACATGGCATAGCTGCTCATCCTGGTGACTCCAGCGACACATCCCAAACTCGTGACCACTACCTCCAATGGCACTGAGTACATTGGAATACCACAATTCCCCTCCAGTTATGCAACATCCTGACTTGGAAATATGTCACCAGACCTTTATTTTTCGCTGGGTTTAAACCTGAGGACTCTTTTCCCCAGTTATTGGTTCATTATTGTTTCGTGGCCCGAGGTACAGTGCAAGGATTTTGTTTTGCATGTCATCCAGATTGAGGTAGCCAAAGGAAAACAGGATGAAGTGTATAGTGTCAAAGTTACAGCGGAAGTGTCGTGAAGACAGATGACTGCAATGCAAGGGTCATGGTGCATTAGATTAGGAGATCCACAGGCCATCTTTTTGTGTATGTGCTGTTCATTCAAGAATCCAATAACAGTGAGATAGAAGGTGTCCTTGAGCCTTGCAGTTTGCCCTCCCAGGATTTCGTAATTTCTGTCCAATGAGAGAGGTGAGAAACGAGAATGGTCAGAGTAGGAGCAGTCTTTGGTTACATTGGCTGTTGTCCTGTGGTGACGGAAAGTGTAGACAACAGATCGTTTTCTGTGATGAATTGAGCCACATTCATAACTCTGCATCTTCTGGTGTTGTGGGCAGAGCAGTGTGGAAACTCCTTCACCAGAGGAAATACAGCCCTTCAAGAAGACAGCGGGCCACCACCTTTCCAAGGATAAGTAGGAAGGGCAATAAGCTCTGGCTTTGCTTCCCTTAGAGCTAGCATGGATATGATGGTCTGAGTGGCCTCCTTGAGTGTCATTATAAGATACACTAAGACAAAATTAAGTAAATAAGTACATAGGGATTGGATAATTATGTCTGCGGGCAGGAACAAGCACGAACAAATTGGGATATAAACACCTACAATGGTTGGTATATAGGCTTGTATGCAACATTTTGGACCAGTGGAAATGGTCCAGAAGGGTTGTATGGAAACTATTATTACCATTTTTCTTAACAACTAATTTCATTACTTAGCCTAATAGGTTAGATTTACCACAGTACATAATTATCTATTTAAATGTTTATTTTCCTTTTATATCATCTCAATGTGTACTTAAGAATGTATAAATAATTGTAGTTTTATACATATAAAAAAATAGAAAAGGTTATATGTGTGAAAAAAGTACATGATAATTGTGAATTCCTTATCCAAATAAAAATAAAATTTAAAAAAAAGATACACTAAGACTTCAGCTCACAATTCTAAACTCATCAATCAGAAGAAATACAAACTCTGTCAAGAAGTTTTTTATTGTTCAAATTATATCACGGCTCATCTTTATAAACTTCATAGAATATAATCCGCTCCTTCAACCTCTCCTCTTGGAAGGGTCTTTTCATTCCTGGAATCATTTATACCCCTCGAAGGCAGGAATGCTCCTCTGAAGGTCAATATTTATTGGTCTCTCACAGCTTTAAAGAATGTATTCTGTTCTCATTTTGCTCCTTCCAAAATGAATCATTTCACATTTGCCCCTAATACTTTGTATGCACTGCCCAGTCACTTAACCCGTCAATATCCCTCTGCATCTACCCATCAATATCCTTCCGCATCTATCTTGTCCTGCCCTTTGCACTTCATTCTCAGTTAGCTTCCTGCCTTGGAAAATTCATTCAGAGCCTTATCCATGTCAGAGTAGCTGAGGTACAAGCATGGATTATTTTTAAGTACTTAATCAATCCTTCTACCCTCTTCATCCATGCTGGCTAAGATTCCCATCCAAGTTCATCCTATTTGCCCACCTTTGGCCCATAGCCCTCTAAATCAGTGGGTTCCAAACCTTTCTTTAATGCCAGGGACCAATACCATTAAGAAAGGGATCCATGGACCCCAGTTTGGAAACCCCTGCTCTAAACCTTTCCTATCCATGTAGCTGTCCAATTGTTCAAATGTCAAAGTTCAAATTTCAAAGTAAAATTTATTATCAGAGTGAATAAGCGAGCATACTTAACAGATCTATAGAACAGTAATTGTAAACAGGATCAATGGACACCAGACTGTGCAAATGCAAATATAAAAATCAGCAATGAATAATGAGGATATGAAATAACAAGACAAGGAATCCTTAAAGTGAGACCATTGATTTTGGGAACACCAGAAATACAATAAGTGTAGTTATCCCCTGTTGTTGAGGTGTGGTAACTGTTCTTTAACCCGGTGGAGTGAATCCTGAGGCTCTTGTATCTTCTACCTGATGGCAGCAGTGAGAAAAGAGCATGGCCTGGGTGGTGAGGAATTTTGATGATGGATGCTGCTTTTCTATGGCAACGTTTCATGTAGATGTGCTGAATGGTTGGGAGGGTCTTACCCGTGATATACTGGGCCTAATCCATTACCTTCTGTAGGATTTTCCACTCAGAAGTATTGATGTTTCTGTATCAGGCCGTAATGCAGCCAGTCAACACACTTTCCACCACACATCTATGGAAGTTTCCAAGGTTTTTGATGACTTGCCGAACCTCCACAGATTCCTGAGGAAGTAGAGGTGCTGTCATGATTTCTCTGAACTTATATTTATATGATGGGTCTAGGACAGGTCCTCTGAGATAGTGACACCCAGGAATTTAAAGTTCCTGACCATCTCCACCTCTGATCCTCCGATGATTACTAGCTCATGGACCTCTGGTTTCCCTGTCCTGAGGTCTACAATCATCTCCTTGGTCTTATTGACATTGAGTGAGAGGCTGTGGTAATTCAACCATTCAGTCAAGTTTTCAATTTCCTGCCCCTTTCAGTGGTGTTGTCAGCAAACTTGTATGTGGTGTTCGAGCTGTACTTAGCCACACAGCCATAGGTGCAAAGCGAGTCGAAAAGGGGGCTAAGTACGCATCCCTGCAGTGCCCCTGTGTTGATGGAGATTGTGGAGAGACGGATTTGCCAATTTGAGCAAACTGGGATCTGCTGGTGAGGAACTCCAGGATCCATTTGCACTAGGGGGTATTGACCCAGGTCTTGGAGTCTACTGATTAGTTTTGAGGGGATGATGGTGTTAAATGCTGAACTGTAATCGATAAAGAACATCCTGATCTATGTATCTTTACTCTCCAGATATTCCAGGGTTGAGTGAAGAGCCAGTGAGATGGCATCTGCTGCAGATCTGTTGTCTCGGTCGACAAATTGGAGCAGACCCAAGTTACTACTCAGACAGGAGCTGGTGTGCTTCAGCACGAGCCCTGCAAAACACTTCATCACTGTTGATGCAAGTACCACTGGGCAATAGGCATTGAAGCATGTTACCGTGCTCTTCTCGGGCACCGGCGTGATTGAAGCCTACGTGAAGCAGCTGGGTACCACACACTGCCAGAGCGAGCGGTCGAAGATCTCCGTGAACGCACCAGCCAGTTGGTCAGCACAGGTCTTTAGTATTCAGCCGGGTACTCCATCTGGACCAGATGCTTTCCTTAGATTCGCTTTCTTGAAGGCAGTCTGCACGTCATCTTCAGGTACTGAGAACAAAGGATCATTGGGAGACATGGGGGTGTACAGTGGATCCTCCCCGTTCTGGTGGTCTAAGCAATTGTCTTCTAAATGTTGTTATTGCGTTGTCCTTTACATCTTCTCTGCCAGTTCAGTCCATATATGCACTACCCTCTGTGTGAAGAAATTGCTCCTCAGGTCTTTTGAAATATTTCTTCTTTTACTTTAAACTTATGTCTTTAGTTCTTATTCCCTTTCCCTCAGTATTCACTCCATCTATTCACACCCCTAATGACCTTATACACCTCTAGAATATTCCCCTCAGTCTCTTAGACTCCAAAAATATGCCCTAGTCTATCCAACCACTTCCTATAACTCGGGCCGTCTAGTCCTCAATCATCATCATTACGTTCCATGCCATATGACGTGGGCGATCATTGTCTTGCCATGACCATGATTGTTCTTGGCAAATTTCTCTACAGCAGTGGTTTTCCATTGCCTTTTTCTGCGCAGTGTTTTTACAAGATGGGTGGCCCCAGCCATTATCAATACCCTTCAGAGATGGTCTGCCTGACGCCAGTGGTCGCATAACCAGGACCTGTGATATGCATCAGCTGCTGGTATGAGCGCTCACCACCTGCTTCCATGGCTTCACGTGACCCTGATCGGGGGTGCAGGGTCTAAGCAGGGGGTACACCTTGCCCAAGGGTGACCTGCTGGCTGGCGGAGGGAAGGAGTGCTCTATAACTCTTGGTAGAAACGTATCTCCGCACTGCCACCTCTAGTCCTAGAAACATCCCAATAAATCTTCTTTGCGCTCTTTTTAGCTTAATGGTATCTTTCCAATAATGGGGGAAACAAAGTGCACAATGCTCCAAATCCAACCTCAGCAACATCTTGAACAACAATGTCCCAATTCCTATACTCAATGCTTTGACAGATGACGCCAGCATGCCAAATGGCTTCTTCACCTCCTGTCTACCTGTGATACTGTTCTGAGTGAACAGGCTACTTGCACTCTGTTCTATGTTCTACAACACTCCAAAGGCTCAACTATTCGACGTGAAAGTCCTACTCTTGTTCGATCTCTTGAAAGGCAAAACCTCACACTTACCTGTTGAACACCATTTAGCTTTCCCTGGCCTACCTTCCTAGCTGATTGCTTCATGTTTCTAGATACCCTATACCATAGAGTTATAGAGGATACAGTATGGGAAAAGGTTCTTTGGCCCATCAAGTTCGCACCAAACATCAACCAGCCAGTTTTGTACCAATCTGACTCCAATCTCATTTTTTATTCTCCCCTTAACTCCCTCCCCCCTTAGAATCTAACACTTACCTGCACATTAAAGGCAATTAACAATGTCCAGTTGACCCTCCAATCTACAAGTCCTTGGGATGTGGGAGGACACCAGAGTACAGAGAGGAAACCCATGAAGTTACAGGGAGAACCACGCAAATTCTTCCCAGACAGTGGCGGAGATCAGGATGGAACCTAGATCGTTGCTGCTGTGAAGGCATGATCTGTTCTGTCCTGTTGTCAGAGATCAAAGATCGTAATAACTCCACTAACAACGTTGACACTGTTCTTTCCCAGAGGTACGCACGGATCTGGATGAACTTCCAAGTTGCTGGAAGAACTCAATGGGTCAGGCAGCAGCCACTGAGGGAAATGGACAGGCAATGAGTCCAGTTAAAATGTCTCGACCGAAAATGTTGACCATCTGTTTTCCTCAATAGAAACAGCCTGAACCCACTGAGTTCCTCCAGCAAGTTGTGCATCATTCTTCTAAGGGCTGGTATTGGGTTATTGTTGTCACATGTATCACGTTACAGTGTAAAGTCGGGTTAAATCAAGTCAAGTTTATTGTCATTTTACTATACGTATATATGTATACCGTCAAACAAGACATTGTTTCTTTGGACCAGGCTGTAAAGCACAGAGATACACATAACACACAATAACTTAGGAAAGTAGGAATAAAATCTACAAATGAATTATGCACAAGTAAACAAAATAAAGTAGATAAATTAAATATTGTAGGGTACAGAACAGATTAGCTGGTTTGAGTATGAAGCAGCAGGGAGTTCAGAAGCCTAATGACCTGAGGGAAGAGACTATTCCTCATCCTGACCATTCTTGTTTTTATGCAACTGATGGTAGAAAGTCAAAGAGGTTGCTGGATGGATGGGTGGGTCTTTGATAACACTAAGGGCCCTGCATCTCGATAAATACTAGGGAGACCCCTATGATCCTCTCGGCCATCCTCACAGTTCTTTGTCGGGACATCCAGACTGGAGCTCGGCTGCTCCCATACCAGATGGAGATGAAGCTTGTCAAGATGCTCTCTACCGTGCTCCTGCAAAGTTCAGTTAAGATTGGGTTGAGGGATGGGGGCAGCGGGAGAGCCCCAGACACACTTGGCATGCAAAAATGAGTTTGCAAACTATCCTTACAGACATTAATTACGGCAAGGTATAAAATGAAAACAGAAGATAGTGTTGTAGTTAGAGAGAACTTGCAGAGAGAGAGAGAGTTAGAGAGAAGGTAGACATATACTGTGCAAAGGTCACGATGAGGTAGATTTGGACAAGAATACAAAGTCCAAAGTTCAAAGTAAACTTATTATCGAAGTACGTTTATGACACCACATACTACCTTGAGATTCATTTCCTTGCAGGCATTCACAGTAGAAAAGAGGAATGCAATAGAATCAATGAAAAACAACAGACTGACAGCTGATGTGCAAAAGACAATCTGTTCAAATACGAAAGTGAATAAATAATACTGAGAAGGGACGGAACTAAGGATGATGGTGCCTAACTGTAACTCCTTTGCTTGCATTCTGAAACAGCTCTGTTCCTATGTTTGATATCTCTTTTTTTTCCCTTTCAAGGTTTTTTTGAAGACCCTGACCTAGAGCTACAGGCTGAGTTTGGTTCTTTGCGGAAATGGGATCCACTTTCAGGGCCTCACGACCGGCTGCTTTTCGATTTGCCAAGGATGTGGACTGGAAAACTAGCATGTCTTCAGGGTACACACATAAAAGTTGCTTGAGATTCCAGCATCTGCAGATTTCCTCGTGTATGCTTTCAGAGTGCTGGATTTTTGTGTCTCTGGAGACGGGCTGATCCAAGGCCAGTGCTGCCGCCTGATGTGTCATAGGAGAACACAGAAGTCTGGAAGCAGTGAACTTGCTGCTGGCTGTGTACCCAGAGACCCGAGTTCTTTGGGCACAGAGCTCAGAAAAAGCGACGTGATAGACTTTTGACACCATAAATCAACAGGTTGTTTTACATAGAAACATAGAAACATAGAAAATAGATGCAGGAGTAGGCCATTCGGCCCTTCAAGCCTGCACCGCCATTTATTATGATCATGGCTGATCATCCAACTCAGAACCCCGCCCCAGCCTTCCCTCCATACCCCCTGATCCCCGTAGCCACAAGGGCCATATCTAACTCCCTCTTAAATATAGCCAATGAACTGGCCTCAACTGTTTCCTGTGGCAGAGAATTCCACAGACTCACCACTCTCTGTGTGAAGAAGTTTTTCCTAATCTCGGTCCTAAAAGGCTTCCCCTTTATCCTCAAACTGTGACCCCTCGTTCTGGACTTCCCCAACATCGGGAACAATCTTCCTGCATCTAGCCTGTCCAATCCCTTTAGGATTTTATACGTTTCAATCAGATCCCCCCTCAATCTTCTAAATTCCAACGAGTACAAGCCCAGTTCATCCAGTCTTTCTTCATATGAAAGTCCTGCCATCCCAGGAATCAATCTGGTGAACCTTCTTTGTACTCCCTCTATGGCAAGGATGTCTTTCCTCAGATTAGAGGACCAAAACTGCACACAATACTCCAGGTGCGGTCTCACCAAGGCCTTGTACAACTGCAGTAGTACCTCCCTGCTCCTGTACTCGAATCCTCTCGCTATAAATGCCAGCATACCATTCGCCTTTTTCACCGCCTGCTGTACCTGCATGCCCACTTTCAATGACTGGTGTATAATGACACCCAGGTCTCGTTGCACCTCCCCTTTTCCTAATCGGCCACCATTCAGATAATAATCTGTTTTCCTATTTTTGCCACCAAAGTGGATAACTTCACATTTATCCACATTAAATTGCATCTGCCATGAATTTGCCCACTCACCCAACCTATCCAAGTCACCCTGCATCCTCTTAGCATCCTCCTCACAGCTAACACTGCCACCCAGCTTCGTGTCATCCGCAAACTTGGAGATGCTGCATTCAATTCCCTCATCCAAGTCATTAATATATATTGTAAACAACTGTTATGTTATGTCTCCCCTCTCACTGTAAAACTGGGACACCTCTTTTTCCCTTATTAGGGAGAGAGAGCCTCTGGTATGTTGAATTAACAGGTAAATGAGTAGTCTTTGGGGTACTACAAGTCTGTGTCTTTATTGATGTTTTGCTGCATGCTTGAGTGCTCAATGGGGGACACTGACGTTTTTTTGCAGGTGGGGGAAGGGGGTCATTGCTTTACTACTGCTTATGTGTGGGGGGGGATTTGGGGTTCTAACATTTAACTGTCATTCATCCTTTGGGGCACTCCTCTGTTTTTCATGGATGTTTGCAAAGGAAAAGTATTTCAGGATGTATATTGTATGCATTTCTCTGACATTACCTGTACCTATTGAACCTATTGACAGTGTGTTGTAGAGTCCTTAAAAGGGACTCCATAGTTGTGCCTGAACCTGGTGGCATAGGACCTTCTCAGGCCGGCACAGACAAGCACGTCCCAGTCTCCACCCAGCTCACAGGAATCACCTGTCATGCACTTCCAATTCATCACCTGCAGCCTATTAAAACCCAGCTCTCATCCACTGTCCTTGTTCATTGATAAAACTAGCCAGGCTCAACCAGTTGCTCCTAGCCTTCAGTTACAGTGTTATTTGTGAGTTTAGTATCTGTTCTCTCCTGTTCTGGGGTCCCTCGTGGCTTGTTATGTTGCAGTTCACTATTAAAGTTACTGTTCATTGGCTAAATCATCTCCAATGCTCTGCTATTGGGTCAAGCGTCCTCTACATTTCCTGACAAGTCATTGCTCACTGTTGGATCGCCTCCGCTGCGTGAGCCTCCTTTACATCTCCTGACAGAACTAAGGATTCTATGCCTCCTTCCCAAAGACAGTAGCAAGAGGAGAGCAAGAAGGATAAGAGACGCTGCTCTGTTTGGCAGTGCTCCTTGTAGATGTGCTCAATGATGCGGAAGGCTTTGGCCTGTGATGGACTGGGCTGAATTGACCACTTGTCACCTTTGGCATACGGGAAGTCTGTTCAAGAGTGTGAAGAACAGAACGCCCTTGAGTCTTGTTGTACGTGATCTCAAGGATTTGTGCAGGAGAAGGGAGAAGAGAGAATGAATTTATTGGGAGACACCCTTAATTATGCTTTCCTGAGGCAGTGGGTGAGGTAGATGGAGTCAGGGGAGACTGGTTTGCATGGTGGACCAGGCTGAGTCATAACTCTGTAGTTTTTACGGTCTAAAGCAGAGAAACTTACTATAACCACCACAATCACACTTTTCTTCCCAAGGGTATACTTTGACGATAATAAATGCAGAAAGTACAATTGGGACATATCATGATCTACATTCAGTGTACCAAGAAATTCAATACATTCTGATATCATATCAGCATCATCTTAATCACTGCTTCAGCAGAATGTTACACAGAGCCCAGCCCCTCAGTGTCCAGTGATGGCAGGACCCTGGACAGCAGTCCTTCCCTTCAGACCATTGTGGTGGCTGAACTAAGCTGGTCTGACATGTTCCACTCGCTGCTCTAGCTCCACTCCGCAACACAACTACAGTACAATCAGCTCATCCTCACAGCCAGCCTGGCTACCTTCTTTGACTCTAATATGATTTCTCACCTTCGAATTGTTTCCCATTTGTGGCGTTCTTTAATTTGCTGACATTAATTTGCAGCTCGCAGGATGATTGCAACCATTCTGCCTAGACTTCTTGCATTATTATTCCTTTCGCCCCAAGATGGAATTATGGTGGAAGTGTAATATTCCCAATTATTAAACCTGCTTTCTTAAATTACAATCACAGCATGTTGCCAGGGGCTGAGAGAAAGGGAGGGAAGAAATGAGCTACTCCGAGCCCTGACTGCAGACTCGAAGTTCATAAATATGTAACTGCTGGCTCTCCTGATAGCTCTGGGTTTGAAATGGAAATTTTATCAACTGCATCTAACAGTTTTCTTTTTTAGACAATTTGCTCTCTCTGCGTCTTTTTATTCAGCCACAGATCATTTACTGTGTTTGCTCTGGGATGCATACTTTTCCTAAATTAACAGTGTCAGCTGTGGCTTAGTGGTTAGTGCTCATGCTCCTCAGGTACGAAGGTCACGAGTTCAATTCCCACTCCAGGGACTGGAGCACCAATTCACTGGAGTGCCTGACGTCAGAGACACTATTTGTGAGATTGAGTGTTAAATTCCATCGACCCAACGGGACTATTCAGGAGCTCCTGTGAATAACTTGCATTCAACATCCAACTCACAAAGACATTGCTACCTGCTTTATTTGGAGAAATAACATGGGGCTAAATCTCTGGAGCTGGTGGCACATCTGGTAGAACCATCATTGCCTATTAACATTAGTGACCTGGGTTCGATCCTGACCTCTGGTGAGATCTGGGTGAAGTTGATAGTTCTCCTTGTTTTCCCACTTGATGTTCTGCCTTCCTTAGTTAATTGTTCATAAAGTGTGTGAAGGTGGTAGAATCCAGGGTGGTGAGGGAGTAGAGGGGAACATGGGAAGAAAAAATTGGATTCGTATACATTGGTGCAAATGGGTGCTTAATGGATGGCACAGACTCAATGGGCCGAAGGGCCTGTGTCCATTCCATAGGAACCTATGAGGCAATGAATCTATTGATGTAATTGAACAGATTCCCCTCCCTATTCCTGTCCACGGCCTTCTCTGCCAGAGGAAGTCTCAGCACAATCTAGAGGAGCAGGACCTCATATTCCAGCTGGGGAGTCTACAAACACTGAATTCTCCATTCTCAGTTCATCTGCTTCCTCTCTGTCCATTTTATCTCCCCTCCTGATTTATCTGGTTCCTCCCACACCCACCGCCCCAGTCCCCCAACTCCCTGTTTCTAATGGCTTTTTAACCTCTTTTACCCACCCTGTCTACCCATCACCCACACAATCCTCCCACCATACTATTCCCCTCTACCCGACCTCCCTCCCTCGTCTCCATGATCCACCTTTCTTTCTTAACCTTTTCCATCATCAACAGCCCTTTGTCACCTCCAGCCATCACTTCCCAGCCTCTGCCTCTGTTGCTACTCTTTCCTCCTCCATCTACCTGTTAACCCACCTAACCAGGATCCACCTACCTCATGCCAGCCTTTACCCCACTCCTTCCTGCCACCTCTTTATGCTTGCTCTTTCCCCTCTACCTCTCAGTCCACAACAAGGCTCTCAACCCTGTTGACTGCCCATTCCTCTCCTCAGAGGCCGCCCGACCTGTGAGCTTCCTCCAGCACTAGGGGAAGGTTAGACAAACTTCACTTGTTCTCTCCGGAGCACCGAAGACTGAGGAGAGACCTGCTAGAGGACTGAAAGTTTATGAGAGTCATGGATAGAGTAGGTAGTCTGAGTCTTTCCCCAGTATGGAAAGGTCAAATACTAGTGGGCATTGCCCAACGTCAAATCAGAATCAGAATCAGGTTTATTATCACCGGCATGTGACGTTAAATTTGTTAACTTAGCAGCAGCAGTTCAATGCAATACATAATATAGAAGAAAAAATAATAATAATAAATAAGTAATTTGATTACACTATGCATATATTGAATAGATTAAAAATTGTGCAAGAACAGAAATACTGTATACTAAAGAAAAGTGAGGTAGTGTCTAAGGTTTCAGGAGAGGGGAAGAAGCTGTTCCTGAATCACTGAGTGTGTGTCTTCAGGCTTCTGTACCTCCTGCCTGATGGTAACAGTGAGAAAAGGGCATGCCCTGGGTGCTGGAGGTCCTTAATAATAGACGCTGACTTTCTGAGACATCGCTCCCTAAAGATGTCCTGGGTACTTTGTAGGCCAGCACCCAAGATGGAGCTGACGAGATTTACAACCCTCTGCAGCTCATTTTGATCCTGTGCAGTAGTCCCTCCATACCAGACAGTGATGCAGCCTGTCAGAATGCTCTCCACAGTACATCTATGGAAGCTTTTGACTGTATTTGTTGACATGCCATATCTCTTCATGCTCCTAATGAAGTATAGCTGCTGTCTTGCCTTCTTTATAACTACATTGATATGTTGGAACCAGGTTAGATCCTGAGAGATCTTGACTCCCAGGAACTTGAAACTGCTCACTCTCTCCACTTCTGATCTCTCTATGAGGATTGGTATGTGTTCCTTCATCTTACCCTTCCTGAAGTCCACAATCAGCTCTCTAGTCTTATTGACATTGAGTGCCAGGTTGTTGCTGCAACACCACTCCACTATTTGGCATATCTCACTCCTGTTCGCCCTCTTGTCACCACCTGAGATTCTACCAACAATGGTTGTATCATCAGCAAATTTATAGATGGTATTTGAGCTATGCCCAGCCACACAGTCATGGGTATGTAGAGAGTGGAACAGTGGGCTAAGCACACACCCCTGAGGTGTTGATCGTCAGTGAAAAGGATATGTTATTAACAATCCACACAGATTGTGGTCTTCCAGTTAGACAGTCAAGGAGCCAATTGCAGAGGGAGGTACAGAGGCCCAGGTTCTGCAACTTCTCAATCAGGATTGTGGGAATGATGGTATTAAATGCTGAGCCTTAGTCGATGACCAGCATCCTGATGTAGGTGTTTGTGTCGTCCAGGTGGTCTAAAGCCATGTGGAGAGCAATTGCGATTGCGTCTACCATTGACTTATTGTGGCGATAGGCAAATTGCAATGGATCCAGGTCCTTGCTGAGGCAGGAGTTCATTCTAGCCATGACCAACCTCTCAAAACATTTCATCACTGTTGATGTGAGTGCTACTGGGCAATTGTCATTAAGACAGCTCTCATTATCCTTCTTAGGCACTGGTATAATTGTTGCCTTTTTGAAGCATGGGGAATTCCGCCCGCAGCAGTGAGAGGTTGAAACGGTCGAGTTTATTGTCATTTGCACAAGTGCATGCATGCACAGGTGCAATGACAAACTTGCAGCAGTATTACAGGCACATTGCATCATACAAGCAGCATTCATAAGAAACTCAGAAACAAATGCGACCCAACTTCTGAGAGGGGGAAAGTTTAAAAGAGATGCGTGAGGAAGCTTTATTTTTACACACAGAGTGGTCAGTGTCTAGAACCCACAGTCGGGGGCTGCAGTAGAAGCATAAGAGGTGACCTCATTGAAACTTATTAAACGTTGAAAGGCCTCGATAGAGTGGATGTGGACAGGATGCTTCCTATGATGAGGGGAGTCTAAGACCAGAGCACACAGTGTCAGAATAGAGGGACACCCTTTTAGAATGGAGGTGAGGAGGAAATTCTATAGCCAGAGAGTGGTGAAGCATTGTGAAGGCCAAGTCACTGGGTATATTTAAGGCAGGGGTTGATAGATTCTTGATTGGTCAGGGCATGAAGGGATATGGGGAGAAGGTAGGAGACTGGGGATGAGAGGGAAAATGGATCAGCCATGATGAAATGACAGAGCAAACTCGATGGGCCAAATGGCCTAATTCTGCTCCTAATGGGCCAAGTGTCCTAATCCTGCTCCGATATCTTATGGTCTTATGGAAATGAAAACATGATCTAAGAAGTATTCAAGTATGTGGAGATGTAATGGACTATGGACCATGTGTGGGTTAATGGGATTGATTTCATATGGCATCATGATCGGTGCAGATACCAAAGGCCTATACTTTGCTATTCTATGCTCTAGGTATGTCCTGTCCACAAAAGACAGGACTGATCTAATCCAGTACACGTCCATCCAACCAGTCTCTTCTCAGTCAATGAATGGTGTCGTCAACATGCTACCAACCTACCAACTGGCACTTACTCACCAAGACACATCAGTGGGGAATTTGCTCAGATCTCATTACAATTTTGATTCAAACATGAGCAAAGGCCTGGAGTTTCAATAGGTAAAGCATTTTGACTGCTCTTGTCATTAAGGCCTTCAACCTGAATCGCTAATTCTGTTCCTCTTTCCACAGACACTGCCTGTCCAACAATTTTTCAAAAGTTCAAAGGTTCAGTTTATTGTCAAAGTATAGTGTACAATGCAGCTCCGATATTTGTCTCCTCCAGATGGCCATGAAATACAGAGAAACCATGGGAGTAGATGAAAGAAAAGACATCAACTCCCTCTCACTGGTATGAAAAAGGAAAGAAACAAAACTTTCAGACCCCGAAATCTCCCTCCCCCACAGCAAAAACCAGCCACAATAACAATCACCAGTCCCCTACACATAACAATCCCTGACCCCCTCACTCACTGAAAAGAACAGCAACAGTAGAACCAAATCTCCAACCCCCTTGCCTTACACACAGACATTAACAGATCACCCACCTGCAATCATCCACAAGGAAGAAAACACTGAAAAACTAAAGGAAACCCAATATAAGGTACAGTCCAATAATCACATAATTCTCAGAATATGGTAAATAACTTTTTGTCGCTGTACGTGGAGAGCAGCCGCACAAATTCAGACCTTCCGTAAAGAGTGACGGCCCTAACTCTGCCAACCCGGGTCTGAACGCATCGAACCGGCTGCTGGCCTTCCGTAAAGAGTGACTGCCAACCCGGGTCCTAACTCTGCCGACCCAGGGTCGAAAGCCGCCGACCCAGGGCCGAAAGCCGCCGACCCGGGTCTGGACACGTCGATTCTCATGCTGACCATCTCTGGTTTTAGTTTTTATTTCAGATATCCAGCGTCTGTAGATACATGAAAACTTCCATTTTTTACCGGAAGCATTCAGCATGTCGGGTGACCTCAGTGGACAGAGAAACAGTTAGTGCTTCTGTCATGATGTGTGCTGGGAATACTGGACCATAAGTGCAGAGGGAAGTCAGACTCCCATGAAGAGACGACGGCTACGGCTTATTCATAAAAATTCCAACAGAACATCAGTGACTCAGCCGAGCAACACCACGAGACGTAACATTCTCAACACTATGACCCCGTGATGAGCACTAATTAGATATCCACTGAAATAATACAGGTAACACAGAATTGCTGAGCCTATCAAAATAAACTTAACAAGCTTAAGCAGAAAGCAGCAGGAGACTTGTTTAGAGTTCCCTGTGTGTTTCTCAAGTGACAAAAAGAGTGAGTTGCTCGAAAAAAAAACACGAGAAACTCTAAACGATTAACGACTCTTATTAAACAACAATTAACCTAATGAGGTACTCTTAAAAATTGGAGCTCGATGCTCTCTGGCGCCTCACTCAGGCCTGAAGAGCTCATTACAGCTTCCAGATGATGCTGCTTCATTGCAGAAATCAGGAAACCAGGATGGTTTAAGTTTTAGAGAGGAAGGAAGGTGGAAAGGACAAAAGAATGCCAGTGATAGTGTGGAGTCTGTACTTGTCTTGGTTGGTGGAATCTGAATGTGTCTGGTGAATGCTCACTCATTATTGTTGATCTGACTGGTGAGCTGTGTATGAGGAGGTGGGATATGGGTGAGAGGGAGAAATAAAAAGAGCATTAAAGCTGTGAACAGCCAAACAAGCAGTTAGTGCAAATCTTCAGGTAAGATGGCAGCGTGCTTGGTCGTAGTGGCCTTTCCGCCTTCACCAGATGGTGCAAGTGCGTGTCTTAAACATTTTTCATTTGGTTGCAAGACCCTGGTAGTATATGTAATGCCCTGGTTAAGATTTTTATTGCTATTGTAGGGCTCTCAGTAATACTAGACGGACTGTTAACTGTTAACCGCTTATTACTAAAATGGCTTCTCGTATTGTTAACTGCTGAGCAAGGGGTTCTCTGTAACAGTAATGTTTGAGTTATACAAGGTGATAATGGAAACTGTATTCATTTGCTAGCCAATGGAAGTCATGTTCTGTTACCTTGTATATGTGTGCTGAGTTGAGGAGCGCGGGCTTTTTAGGGAGGCAAGCAGGGAGGACGGACGTGTGAGGAACAGACAGCGGTTCCAGGGCGGCGGATACCGGACCTCAGGGGTTCGGTAGGTGGCCAGAGTCTCGGAAGGACGTTGTGGATGGAATTGGAAGCGTGAGCTCTAAGGTATTAAAATCTTATGTGCACAAGACTGATAAGTTGCTCATGTAACTTTTCTTTTAGTTGTTGCTACTAACCCATCACCAAAAATTTGCTATGAAGTATCATTCTTTACTCACACTTTCTATATTGTTTCATATTTGTGTCGTGGCTGATCATCGGGCGACTCACACTTTATCACACCAAAGCATTTGCAATGTTTGGCGGGGTCGATGCTATTCACCCTAGGCAACAGGAGACAGGGGGGCAAAGCCCCTTACACTATGCTGTAGGTATTTTGTTTTAACAGTTCTGTAAGAGCAGTCTGTTCTGCTTTCTGTTTGTTTGGGTTTGAGCTGAGATAAGAGGCTTCATGTTTCAACTTAGGAATGTGGTGTCAGCCAATCAGGATGGTAGAATTGGGAGAAGGTTCTAGAGAAAGCTGGGCGGAAGCGTTTTGGTTGGCAGGAGCTGGGAGAAGACAGGAGGGAAGATAGTGGGGGGTGCTGTCTCTGTCGCACAAGGTGCTTTGTGGAGATGAATGGCTTCAAGGAGGAAAGACCAACTCTCCTGTATCAGAGCCCATTTGTTCAAGATGGATTTTGAGCGACCTACGGAAGGTGGTGTATGTTTTCACGCAGACCAAGGGTCCAGCGCGTGAGTTACAGACAAGCTCAAGATTTGAGCTCCACCATCCATATGTGACTGTTTAAGTATAATGGGCCCTTTTTGTTTTCTCCTTCTTTCCTTTAATAACTGTTTGCTTAAGTTAACATTCTTAAATATACTTCTTATTAAATGTATGCAGTGTATGATCTGTTATTTCTTGCTGGGGACAGTAAATCACACAGCATTCACACAAACCGGGGTTTGGGTGGGTGAGACATCTCAACCTCATGGATTTGGTGGGACCAAGGTCATATACACCCTAGATGTATGGAGCCCCAGAAAGGTGGGCTTCTCCCTGCGGATCCAGAGGCTGTTAGCAGTGGGCTAACGAGTTGCATTTCCAGTGATGCCCAGCAAAAGGAGGTTTCATATAAAATAGTGCAAGTCCAGTCCATTGTTTCATTGGCAAGACTGACAGTGGCGGAGCTGAGAGGCCAGGACCCTCACGCTGCGGTGTCGGCTGTCACAATCATCGAGGACGTGGCGGAGGCAATGTGGAAGAGAGCAGAGGTGCAGTGCACTGGAGTCCACGTTGGGTTGAGGGGCTGGCCCCTGCAGGCCACCTCTCCCATCGGCACTGCTCTCCCGTTTTCAAGCTGGATTGCCTTCACTTGTGTCCGAGCCAGCGTGAGATGAGAAACTGCTGCGTACTTGTTTTTGTAGAAATCTGGCTCCAAGACAACCTCCCAGGGACCAGTGTTCAAGCCATGCCACTCAGGGACGTGCTAATATTATCCTTTTTGTGCTACTATTAACTGTATGTGCTGTGTGTGTTCAGCACTTTGGCCCCAGAGGAAGACCGTTTTGTTTCGCTGTATATATCTGTATGGGTGAATAATATTAAACTTGAGAATGAACACCTGACTTATGAATCCCCCTACATGTAAATTAGTTGCCATAATATTATAAGATTCAAATATCTGAAGTAGGTACATATGTTCATTCCTACAAATAGCAGAACTGGTTTCCTTTCTCCAATTATTGTTTCTTATTAGTCATACGTATGTGCGTTGATGCCATTCATTACAACAGTGTGGAGTATTTTAATGAATGTACCATTATAATGTTCCTTCATCATTTCTGTCCATTTTCTGACTTATGGATGTTCGTAAAAATAGAACTAGTTAGATACCTGGGGACATTGTGTACTAGAAATATTTATCAGGTAAGGTGAATCAGATGGGATTCTGATGAAGAAAGCGTTCGTGTCATGATTCTGCCTTTATCTGTAGTGGGATACTGTTTAAACTCCAGGTTGCTTCAAATGAAGCAGAACACTTTTTTCTTTTGTCAGATTGGAACTCTTAACTAGTCCAAGCCTCTTGGCGGTAGTGGAAACAAATATGACAGAGGTGTTTATGAGGCTCTTCGATGAATGTGCAGAGAATGGAGGGATACGGACATTTTGTAGAGTTCAGTTTAGTTAGGCAGTTAATTAACACCATGGGTTGAAGGGCCAGTCCTGTGCTAGACTATTCTATGCTCTATACTGCAGCTCAGCCTCTGAAAGGCTCGTGTCAGTATTACCATGCCGTAAGTGAAATAAATCTTTTGTTACCTCAGGAGTCTGAAATTGACCTTCATAAATTAAAGTATTGATTACAGGAGATGGGATGTTGAAGTTGTATAAAACATTGGTGAGGCCTAGTTTGCAAAATTGTGTGCAGTTTTGGTTACCTACCAAGAGGCAAGATTTAAATAGTCAGAGAAAATTTACTAGAATGCTGCCGGGACTGGAGATCCTGAGTTATAAGGAAAGATAGAATAGGTTAGAACTTTATTCCCTAGGACACAGAAGGTGGAGGGAAGATTTGATAGAGGTATACAAAATTATAAGGTGTATAGATAGGGTAAATGCAAGCCGTTTTTTTCCACTGAGGTTGGATGACGCTACAACCAGAGGGCATGGGTTAAGGGTGAAAGGTGAAATGTTTAAGGGGAACATGAGAGGAAATTTCTTCAGTGGAACGAGCTGCCAGCACAAGTGGTGGATGCTATTTCGATTTCAATGTTTAAGAGAAGTTTTAGGTAGCCACACGGATGGTGGGGGTATGGAAGGCTCCGGTCCAGGTGCAGGTCGATGGGAGTAGGCAGTTTAAATGGTTCAGCACAAGCTGGACGGGCTGAAGGGCCTGCTTCTGGGCTGGTTCTCTATGAAACAATGAAGGACGAGTTAAGTGCAATGACTGGTCCGCTAGGGAAACACGGCCACAGGAAGAAGCTTACCGCCGAGGGAATGTTCCAGTAGTGAGGGAACAGAACAATGTGATTGTTACATGTGCACTTGATCACAGAGTCAGCATAATGTTGACGAGTAAGTAGATTTACTACCAGATCTGTTTTCGAACTCTATAAGGGAGGAAATGGTTTGACTCTTCAATGCATTAAGGTGATGCATTAACCTACTAACCTAATTCCTTTCACACTATCGAAAAATATAAGTGAGTGTAGTTAATTCAATATGAAATCATGTAGAGAAAGGAAAATAAATGAGAGAAAGAAGGATGGAATTCAGAGTGAAAGAATGGAATAAAAAGTGAAGTAAGTCAAATGGAATTTAGTTTATACTAAATTTAAATTTAATTAAATTCTAAAGGAATACTTCACATCTATAGACCAGCTGTGTGGCCTGGCACCATTATCTCCAGGAAAGGCCAGGAAGACTTGCGCCTTTGGGGACCGGCCTCGTAAACGACCCGGTTTTCGTCGATTTTGCTGACTGAAACATTGAAACAGCAGGTGATGCGTGCTGTTGTCGGAAGACCCTGTACGCAAATGATCCTCCACCCCCTCCCTTTCTCACTCTCTCTCTCTCTCTCTCTCTCTCTCTCTCTCTCTCTCTCGCTCTCTCTCTCTCTCTCTCTCACTCACTCTCTCCCTTTTGATGGAGAGTGAGATCCGGCCGGTCCCTGAGACAGGGGTACTGGGAGAAGCGATGCAGAAGATTGTAACATCAGAACAGCGAGCTGCTGGTCTCTGCTCTTGTTGCAGGAGTGACATCTCCCTCTGTCGAAGGAGGGAAAGAGCCTGTCTGAGATACTAAGGTGTGGGGTTATGGACTGTAGTTTCTGATGGACTCTAGATCAAGTTCTCTTTGGGGGCTTTTGCTGTTGCTTGAATGGTGGGGGGATGCGGGGGGGTTGCTGGTGCTTCTGCTGGTTCAAGGGGGGAGAATGGGAAGGGTCAATTCTTCTGCTGCTTCTTGTGCAATAGGGGGCTTCAGAGTTCTGATGGTTCTACCAGTCATTCTTTGGGGTTTTTGTTTTGTGAATGTCTGTGAAGAGTAAGAATTTCAGGTTGTATACTGTATACATTCTCTGATATTAAATTGAACATTCATAAGTCGAGGGATAGAGTTTAAGAGTCGCAAGGTAATGACACAGCTCTATAAAACTCTGGTAAGGCCACACTTGGAGTACTGTGTCCACTTCTGATCGCCTCACTATAGAAAGGATGTGGAAGCATTGGAAAGGGTACAGAGGAGATTTACCAGGATGCTGCCTGGTTTAGAGAGTATGGATTATGATCAGAGATTAAGGGAGCTAGGGCTTTACTCTTTGGAGAGAAGGAGGATGAGAGGAGACATGATAGAGGTGTACAAGATATTAAGAGGAATAGATAGAGTGGATAGCCAGTGCCTTTTCCCCAGGGCACCACTGTTCAATACAAGAGGACATGGCTTTAAGGTAAGGGGTGGGAAGTTCAAGGGGGATATTAGAAGAAGTGTTTTACTCAGAGAGTGGTTGGTGCATGGAATGCACTGCCTGAGTCAGTGGTGGAGGCAGATACACTAGTGAAGTTTAAGAGACTTCTAGACAGGTATATGGAGGAATTTAAGGTGGGGGGTTATATGGGAGGCAGGGTTTGAGGGTCGGCACAACATTGTGGGCCGAAGGGCCTGTACTGTGCTGTACTATTCTATGTTCTATGTTCTATTTGAACTATTTTAAAATGGAAGTTTAAATGCCATGGAGTTAGGATGCAGTGGTTATGATCCACCGTACAATTATGAATGTATTTATATGCAAATCCAACAACCATGAAGGTTCAGCGTGTTTGATGGGTGGCTCCATAAAAAACAGGGAACTCACATCTTGGTTTCCTGGAAACAAACGTTTCCTAGGCTCAATAGAGCAAAGGAAAGGATGAACACATGGAATGTAATATTTAATCTCCAACCTGGTGGTGATACCTTCAGGTCTCAATCTTGTGAGAGAGGTAGGGCAAGTTCTAAATCAAACCAGACCAGACATCGAAGGAGATCAGCGTGTGGCATAGCAGTTCCTCACAATGTGGCTGTGGTAATCTTGAACAAGCTATGGGTCACGCTGCACATTCTGCAAAGTTCAAAGATTCAAAGTGAATTTATTATCAACGTAGGTATGCAGTTTACAACCCTGGGATGCGTTTTCCCCACGTACAGCTATGAAACAAAGAAAAACTATAGAATCTGCTCAAAGAAGAACATCAACCACCACCCCCGCTCCAGGAGCAAAAAAAAAGACAAATTGAGCAAATGACAACAAGAAAATTGAGCGGGAAACACAGAATATAAAACACAAAATCAAACGAATCCTGGCTGATTAAATTAGCTCAGTGTTCACTATCTGCAGGCCACCCTGATTCAAAATTGACTAAAAGAGCAACAGAAAAAGGAGGGACCAGAAACCAGAAACACATCACAACATGCTCAGGCACCATCCTCTGACAGCATCGAAGGGATAAAGAGATCATTTGAATGAAAGGACTTTCCTTCATGAACAGTGAGCAAGAGGGAGAGAAAGACCATCACAGGCAGACACCACCCTCTGGCTGCAGCAAACAAGAGGCTGGTAAACGGCGCTGAACACATGCTTACGTTCTGCACTCGCCTCGATGACTTCAAGCTTTCTCGGTGCCTTAATTCGCAAGATTGCTGAGAAATCATGATGATCAGACGCTGTAGCGTCAACGCTGCATGCTTCGCTCGAAGCCTCGCGGAACCCTCTTGGAGACAGCAAAGCTCCAGATCGCTCAGTCAGTCTGAAAACACACCACCAAAATGTAGATCATTTTGATCGTCAGCAGGAACATTGTAGAGGTGCGTTCCCTTAAACTGATTTTATAATTGTTACTTCCAATTAGCCATGTTAATGAAAGGAGAGGGTTGATGGTGAGTAGCTACACCAACTTCGGTTCTGTGCAAAATATGTTGGCAAGTAGTTTTTCAGCAGAACTCCTCTGGTATGAGCTGAGGGTGAGTACTGAGCACTTAATGGTAACAGGACCAAATGATTAAATTCTGGAGACACTTCATAAACCCAGAGGGGCTGAAGGAAGTAATGTAATCATTGATCTATCTGAGCTTTCAAGAAACAGAAAGGATTTAACAAGGTAGGTTGATAAATTCACACAAGACGCTGGAGGAGCTCACCAGGCCAGGCATCATCTATGGAAAAGAATAAACAGTCAACGTGTCACGCTGAGATCCTTCTTCAGAACTGGAGAAAAAAGTTGAGAAGTCTGAGTAGGAAGGTGAGAGGAGAAAAGGAAGGAATACAAGGTAGTAGTCTATAGGTGAAACCGGGAGGGAGGAGGGGTGAAGTAAAGAGCTGGGAAGCAGTGATGTTGAACAGTGGTGTTTTGACATTAGGAGGCTTTAGGTGAAAATGACTTCTACTCCCAAGTCAACCTTTTGAATTCCTCAAGTTTATATTCTGAATGTCTTAAGTCTATGTTCAAAATTTCTCGTACATGTTCCAAGCCTATGTTCTGCATATCTTTTATCTACGTTGTGAGTTTCTCAAGTCCACATTCCAAGTTTACGTTCTGAGTGTCTCCAGTCTACGTTATGAGTACCTCAAGTCCACATTCTGTCCATGTCCTGAATTTTTCTTGTCTACGTTCCAAGTTTCTCAAGTCCACATTCCAAGTTTCTCTAGTCTACGTTTAAGGCTTTTTTCTGGGACTCAAGGCTTTTTCCTGGTGACCAAGGTTCTCAAGGTCATCAAGGTTTTCGAAGTTCTTCAGGTTATCAAAGGTTCTCAAGGTTGTCAAAATTTCCCAGGTTTCCCATGGCCCTTCAGGTTTCCCAGGACTTCAATGTTTCCGGGGTTTATTCAATGTTTTCAAAGCTTATTCAATGTTCTCCCCGTCTTGAGGTTTCCAAGTATCTCTCAAGGTTCCCAAGTCTTTCTCGGCTTCTCAAGTTTCTGTTTATATTTTCTGGGTCTCTCTTGAGGCATCCCGATCTTTTTCGAGGTTGCCCAGGTCTCTCTCAAGTTTTCAGATCTCCCTGGGTCATCAGGTGCTGCCATGGGGGTGGGGAGTGGGAGGGGGGTGCGGTATTGTAATGAGCTCTTCGGGGTTGCGCAGGAAGCCGGAGACAATGAGTTCCAGGGTTTTTAAGAGTACCCAAAATGGAACTCTTATTGCTTAACAAGAGTCATTCATCGTTTAGAGTTCCATATGTTTTTATCAAATGATTCACTCTTTGTAATGTTTAAACTTGTTAAGTCTATTTTGATAGGCTTGCTGGTTCCTCGTTACTGGTATTTTTTTTAAGCGGACACCCAATTAGCACTGATTGTGTGATCCTAGTTTTGAGAATACTACATCTTGTGGTTTTACTCAGCCAAGCCATTGATGTTCTTTTAGAATTTTTATGAATAAACTTTGGTTGCCGTTGCTACATTGGATTCTGTTTATCCTCCACACTTGTGGTCCAACGTTGCCAATGCACACCATTACTCTCAGTTTCATTCTAAGATAAAATAAGAAAAGCATTTTTTTGAGAATCTAGAACAATTGAAAGTGAAAATCCTGTGGTGGTTTTATTTTGGACATTTGAGGGGCCCTCCAGGGATGACCATGGATGGAACGTCCCAACTGTCTATGTGCCTTTATATTACTGGCTAGTTTTCCCTCATATTTCTTCTCCCTTCTTAGAGTTTTTTTCAGTTGCCTTTTGTTGGATTTTAAAAGTTTCCCTGTCATCCAGCTTCCCACTCACTTTTGTTACCTTTCCTTGGTTTTTATACAGTCCTTAACTTTCGTTGTCAGCCATGGTCGCCTTCCACTGCAATTTGAGAACTACTTCTCCTGTGGGACATATCTATCCTGTGCCTTATGAACAATTTCCAAAAACTTCAGCCATCTCTGCTGTGCCTTCATCCCCACCAGTATCCTCCTCCAATCCACCTGGGCAAGCTCTATAGTTCTCTTTATCCCATTGTGATACCAATGCATGTGACTCATGCTCGTCCCTCTCAAACTGCAGTATAGATTCAATCTAAGGGTTCCCTAATAAGATCTGGGTCATTAGATCTGGTTAACACCCAATCTAAGATAGCCTTTCCCCGAGTAGGCTCAAGCACAATCTGCTCTAAAAAGCCATCTGGTAGGCATTCAACAAATTCCTTTTCTTATGATTTGACGCAACCCGATTTTCCCAATCCCCTTGCATATTGAAGTCCCCCCGTAACAATTGTGTCATTACCCTTATTACATGCCTTTTCCAGTTCCTGTTGCAATCTCAATCCCACATCTTGGCTACGATTTTGAGGCCTATATATGATTCCCCCAATGTTTTGTTTTACCCTTGCAGTTTCTTCACCCACAAAGATTCAACATTCTCTGACCCTGTGTCACCTGATTCTAAGGATGTAATTCCATCTCTTACCAACAGAGCCCACCCACCGCCCATGCCTTCCTGCCTGTCCTTTTGACACAAAGTATATCCTTTGATGTCAAGCTCCCAACTATGGCCTCTTTCACCCACAGCTCAGCGATGTCCACAACATCATACTGACCAATCTCTAATTGTGCCATGAGTTCACCCACCTTATTCTGAATGCTACACACATTTAAATACAGACCTTCAGCCCTGCATTCTTTACCCTTTTGAATTTTGCCTCTATAGTACAATTTAGCTCTTTGCTCTGTCTGCACTTGTACCCAATCATTGACTTGTCCTTCCTTACATTCATGTTACACCCATCATCTACTTGTGAACCTGCTGGCTGATCCTCAGCTCTATCACACCGGCTCCCATCCCTCTGCCTTATCAGTATAAACCACTCCCAACAGATCTAGTAAACCGGCCCTCAAGAAAGTTGATCGCTCTCAGATTCAAGTGCAACCCGGCCCTTTTGTACAGGTCCCACCTGCCCCAGAAGAGGTTCCAATTATCCAGAAATCTGAATCCCTGCTCCCGCTCCAATTCTTCAGCCACGCATTTATTTGCCACCTCATTCTATTCCTATCCTCACTGTCACATTGCACGGGGAGCAATACTGAGATTACTACACTTGAGGTCCTGCTTCTCAGCTTCCTTTCTAATTCCCTGTATTCTTTTTTTCAGGGTCTCCTCCCTTTTTCTACCTATGTCATCGTTACCAATATGTACCACAGTTTCTGGCTGCTCACCCTCACTTATCCGGATATAGTGGACACAATCAGAAACATCGCAGACTCCAGCACCTGGGAGGCAAACTACCATCCGTGTTTCCACAGAACTGCCTATCTGTCTCTCTAACTATAGCGGCCCCTATTACTGCTGCCATACTTTTCAGTTCCCTACCTTTCTGAGCCACAGGGCCAGACTCAATGCCAGAGGCACAGTCACTGTTTCTCCCCTCAGGTAGGTCCCCCCCGCCCAACAAAACTCAAAATGGAGTACTTATTGTTGAGGGGGATGGCCATAGGGGTGCTCTCCACTGCCTGATGTTCTCTCTTCCCTCTCCTGACAGTCAGCCATTTACAGCAGGGACCGATACGATTTGGCATCAGTGGCGCCACAAGAGTTGTCGGAGAGCATTGAACTTAATGTAGGACTGTCTCAGGGACTCCAACTCCAGATTTTCCCCCCTGGGTTTACTCTCAAAGCCTTCCCCGTGAGTGGGTAGAGCCCCAAGGCAGAGTAGCTTTGGGATGAGAGATTTTCTTCTCTTTAATGAACTGCCAATCACGATAGACAAGGCCTATCTGCTAGAGAGGCACCAGCAACCAGCATTTGCCTCTTCGCCTGTCAGTCGAAATGTTCCCGTCGGGCTTTGTAGCTAACCTACATGTGAAGGCCTGGAGTTGGACTTGGCTGTCAAACACTATTTGAGATGCATGCCATTGGGAGCATTTAATAAGTAGTGGGAACTTATCCCCAGTACCACCCCCAGCTATGGAACGAAACATTGGTAATAAAGTATACGACATAATTGGATTGAAGTATAGCTTTGTCAGCATCTAATTGAAAGGAGAAACAAATGCATGGGACTGGGTGTTGAAGTCCTGAGGTTTTTGCGGAGCCTCGAGCCATGGCTGAAAGTTTGAATGACCATGTGAACGGTGTCTCTTTCCTACTGCTCCCTTACTCCGTGATGTCCGGTTGTGAGAAGGTCCAACCCCACTGGTGCCCTGAACTTGGCTGCGAAATCAACCTGCATCCTACCCAGAAGCTAGTCATCAGTCAGAGAAACAGCATTCAAGGACTGCAGTGGGAAAAACACTATTAATTTTGGCACACTTGACATTTGTAAAAAAAAATTAATCACCAAAGTGTGAAGATACAGAGGAGGATATGCTGGTTTCTATCTCTGAGGATTAGAATGTGGTATTAGTGTCTTCACCCTCTCCATAGGATCTCCATGCCCACTGATTATTTCTTAAACCCTTATATACTGCTGTTTATACATAAGCTGCATGAGTTCCATTATCTCTGCTGTTTCGCCTGCTGCTGCATGTGCCATCCAAGGATTAATCTACTGCTGCTAGACAACTTTGCACTTGTCAGTTCTGTGCTGATAAAACTTTGAGAATTAGATACAAGGTAAAGTCCTCTCTACTCTGCCCCATCAAGCAATCTCAGGGCAGGTGGAGCATGGTGAGAGAAGGGTACAGCATCCTATACACTGTGCCAGCAAACACTTCTGGGACAGTTGGAGCTGCACCAGGCAAAGATAGCAGTCTGTGGGTCCTGGATGCTGGCAATAGAGGGTTTCACCCAAGTTGACAGCCTAATGATGTTCTGAGGATATGTCTGTGCCCTGGTAAACATGAAGAGGAAACACAAGATGTCCACGGGCACCATGGATGTGTTCCAGGACCTTTGGGCACTGTGAGGGATAAATGTCATTTTTAACAGGAATGGGAACATTTTAATTTAATTTAGTTTGTGTTAGTAGTTCTGTTGTTCACTATTATTGTCTATTCATTTGTTGTAGATTTGTAGAATATGATTTGAAATAAAGATATATTTTTAATAAGTACAGGTACAACAAAGAGTAAAGCTCCCTTTACACTGTTCCACCACTCCCTGTCTGTTGCTTTCACCTGGGCTTGATACCCTTTGAAACTACCTTATCAACACCTTCAGGCTATGAATCAAATACAAATTCTCTACAAGCCCTGTACCTGAGTGAACCTGGGTTCAGAATGCCTCAGTCTGTAATTTCTAATTCCTACACTTTAAGCTTCCAGTCACTCCATTTCAAAGGAACAGTGGCATACGGTAAGGGAGTTTAGCCTAGGGGTATCCATTGAGAGAGGGGAATGGCTTGAGAAGGTGATTTTACTAACCCAAATATCCATGTGAAGATTCGAACCCACTTCCTGGGAATCAGTGGAATGATGTGAAAGAGTCATTTAATCCAATCCATTACTCCTCATTTGCTCAGAACCACCCCTCCCCCTCACCAATTCATTGCCTAAAGCCATATTGAACACAGTACCCCGTCTGCTTGTGGTAAGGGTTCCTATCTCACAACCACTCTAAAGTTCAAAGTAATTTTTACTATTAAAGTACCTATATGTCAGTCACCACATACAACCCTGAGATTCATTTTCCTGCAGGCATACTCAACAAATCTATAGAACAGTAGCTATAACAGGAGCAATGAAAGATCAACTAGAGTGCAGAAGACAACAAACTGTGCAAATGTAAATATAAATAAACAGCAATAAATAATGAGGACATGAGATAACAAAATAAAGAGACTTAAAGAGAGATTATTGGTTGTAGGAATATCTCAATGGATGGCAAATGTGTAATTGACCCCTTGTTTAAGAGACTGATGGTTGAGGGGTAATAACTGTTCTTGATCCTGGTGGTGGGAGTCCTGAGGCTATTGTACCTTCTATCTGATGGCAGCAGCGAGAAAAGAGCGAAACCTGGGTGGTGGGGATCTCTGATGATGGATGCTGCTTTCCTACGACAGCATTTCACGTACAGTAGATGAGGTCAATTGTTGGAAGGGCTTTAAATGTGATGCACTATCCAACAGCTGCCCTTTGCCCTCAAGAATTCATCCAAAAAGGAGTTTTTGCCTTTGAACTTAACTTCCTCCCTTCTGGTGGAATGGAGTTAAAATTAGGCTGGTTCTCCCCTGGAATTTGTAGCCTGGACACATTCAGCAACCTCCAAGCAGAATGAGATTCATCCTGCTGTGATTCATTGTTGCTGGCATGAAGAGATTCTGAAGGTAAAAGGGAGATTGGTACAGCTACTGAACCACACAAGAAACAAGGAACCAACGATTACTCTAAAAACTGTCTCTTTCAGACAGCAGGCGGACAAGGAGGAATGGAAACAGAGAGGGTGAAGGCAGAAATATATTGACGAGGGTGTTACAAAGATTGAAGAGATTGAGTTATGAGGAGAGACTAGATAGGCTGGGAATGTCTTACTGTAACTGGAGTGAAGGAAGCTGAGGGGCGACCTATCTGAGGTTTATAAAAGGATGGTGGGTGTAGATCAGGTGAATGGCCACATTCATGTTCCTGGAGTGGGGCAGTCTAAGACTAAAGTTCGTAGATTAAGGTGAGAGGGGAAAGATTTAAGGGCAACCTGAGGGGTAATTTCTGCTCACAAAGGGCGGTGGGTATATGGAATGAGCCGCCAGAGAAAGTGGTTGAGGGGACACAATACAACGTTTAAAAGACATTTGGACAAGTACATACGAGGAAATCTGCAGATGCTGGAGATTCAAGCAACTAAAATCAAAGTTGCTGGTGAATGCAGCAGGCCAGGCAGCATCTCTAGGAAGAGGTACAGTCGACGTTTTGGGCCTTCATCCTGACGAAGAGTCTCGGCCCGAAACGGCGACTGTACCTCTTCCTAGAGATGCTGCCTGGCCTGCTGCGTTCACCAGCAACTTTGATGTGTGTTGCTTGGACAAGTACATAGTTAGGAAAGGTTTAGGATGGATGGGCTAAATCCTAATAATTTGATTAGGTCAGATATCACCTTGGTTGGAATGGATGAATTGAGCCGAAGGACTCATTTCCATGCTGTATGACTCTAAGACAATGACTAACTCCAAGAAAAAAGACCAAGGTCCCCTGGCTAACTCTTGATATCCTGAAAATTGAATTGAATTGACTTTATTTCTTGCATCCTTCACATACATGAGGAGTAAAAATTTTTACGTTAAGTCTCCATCTAAATGTGCAATGGGCAATCATAGTAATTTATAATAAATAGAACAGTCAATATAATATAGGGTACACTCAAGTCAGCGTGAGTTCATCAGTCTGATGGCCTGGTGGAAGAAGCTGTCCCGGAGCCTGCTGGTCCTGGCTTTTATGCTGCGGTACCATTTCCCGGATGGTAGCAGCTAGAATAGATTGTGGTTGGCGTGACTCAATGATCCTTTGGGCCCTTTTTACACATTTGTCTTTATAAATGTCCTGAATTCTGGGAAGTTCACAACTACAGATGCGCTGGGCTGTCCGCACCACCCTCTGCAGAGTCCTTCGATTAAAGGAAGTACAGTTCCCATACCAGGCAGTGATGCAGCCAGTCAGGATGCTCTCAATTGTATCCCTGTAGAAAGTTCTTAGGATTTGGGGGCCCATACCTAACTTCCTCAGCCTTCTGAGGTGGAAGAGGCGCTGTTGTGCCTTTTTCATCACACAGCTGGTGTGTACAGACCATGTGGGGGCCTCGGTGATGAGGATGCTGAGGAACTTGAAGCTGTTTACCCTCTCAACCCCAGATCCATTGATGTCAATAGGGGTTAGCCCATCTCCATTCCTCCTGTAATCCACAACCAGCTCCTGCATCACTACCCATTCCCAGGTGTTAACTACGTTCTACCTTCCATGAGGGAGTCTCACATACTGCTGCCCTTCAACCCAATATCTAGACCAAAACTTCACTGCTCTTCCCAGTCTTCCCTTCCCACCAACTTGCTTAACCCCATCTCTAGGCAATCCCTATTCCCGTGCAGATCTATATTGTCCCACCCTCCTCTCTAATCTCAGTACCTGCGTCTCCACTGACTGCCAGATCTTTTTATCCACACACCTTAAACCTTCCTCCACCTTCAGCAGAACAGATTCAGAGGCAGCTCTAAGCACAGGTACAATAAAGGGCAGGATTTAAAGATAACAGGGACCTCTATCCTGGTCCCCACACAAGCATCCATTGTTTTTCTCAATGTTCCCCTCCATCATGTTTTCGTCCCTTCCCCATCTCTTTATCTCTTTATCACCGGGTCGGTCTAAGGCAATCTCTGTATTATGTATCCTACACCTCACTCCTCCGCACCCCCCAACATCTCTGCTTTGTAACTTCTCCACTCTTCCTCCACCAGCACCAACCTCCCACCCCAACTTCTGCGGAACTGTCACCAACCTGAAGGATCAACTGCTTTCTCTTTTCACAGTTGCTGCTTGACCACCTGAGTTCTTCCAGCACTTTGTGCTGCTGCCTTCAGACCATTCCCTTCTGCATCATTATCATCATCATTATGTGCCATGTCCTATGGAGTGGGGGATCATGGTCTTCCACTGGTCTATGACCAATAAGTTCTTGGCAAAATTTTTGACAGAAGTTGCTTGCTATTGCCTTCTTCTGGGCAGTGTCTTCACAAGGCGGATGACCCCAGCCATTATCAATACTCTTCAGAGATTGTCTGCCTGGCATCAGTGGTCACATGACTAGGACTTCTGGTATGCACCAGTTGCTCATACGACTATCTACCACCTGTTTGCCCGGCTTTATGTGACCCTGACTGGGGGGCTAAGTAGGTGCTACACCTTGCCCAAGGGTGACCTGCAGGCTGGCGGAGGGAAGGAGCGCCTTACACCTCCTTTGGGAGAGACACATCTCCACTCTGCCACCCAATCTCTTTCTGCAATTGCCTTAAAAACAAACAGACTCCTCACTTTTTGTCCTCCTTCTCTCAACTAAGTTTGTCTACTCTTTATTGTTACAGCAGCAGAGACTGAGAAAATAGCTTATGGTATTCAAAACTTTAATAAAGGTCAGAAACATGATCCAGGGAATTATGGGTTTCTTAACTTGACAGCTATAGTGGGAAAAGTATTGGAGTCTATTTATTGGAAGCAATTCAAGAGATTCTCAAGGACTGAAGCAATAACTCTAAGCTAGCATTGGATTAACAGAGGCAGTTCATAGCTAACAAATTTATTGGAATTCTTTGAGTACGTAACAGAATTTGTGTTGACGAGTAATACGGTGGATTTGAGATATCTTGGCTTTTATAAAGCATTTAATAAGGCCACTCATAAAAGGCATGGGGCTAAGTGGAAAACCAAGCAACTGAAAGAGAGGTTAAAAACTGAAAATGTGTTTGGCTTAAGAAGGGGAGTAGACAGGGAAATAAATGGGATGGATCTAATTGAATGCTGTGGACTATACTGGGAATCACTAAATCATGCATTAAATCTCAGATGTTCAAAATTGCAGCGACCTAGATAATATACTGACTCATTGACTCACAGGCTACCATTCTTTCAAGGCTGCATACTCACCAGAGTACCACTGGAAGTGTCTGGTCTAAGCATTTCCACTTCAGACTCTAGGCAGAGAACGTACATGCAAAGGACCACCTTGGACAGTGTCATGTTGGGGGTAAGTTTACTTGTTGGTTGAAAGCCGCTTTGTAACAGACGGTCTAAGGCATTTGCACCAAGAGTCAGGTACAAGGCCAAGATCCCTTCTCACCCTAACATGATATGGTCCCCAGATAAGCAGAGCAGGAGGATCAGCATCAAGGGCCCATTCCTACCAATACTATTTGTTCCAATATATTGGTAGAATCATTGTCATTGAGGATCATTGAGGAACAGATTTTTGAGGAGAGATTGGACAGGGAAGGACTTTATTCCTTGGAATGTAGAAGATTGAGAGGAGATTTGATAGAGCTATACAAAATTATGAGGAATGTAGATAGGGTAAATGCAAGCAGGCTTTCTCCACTGACATTGGCTGGAACTATAACCAGAGGTCATGGGTTAAGGGTGATAGGTGAAAAGCTTAAGGGGAACTTCATCACTCAGAGGCTCATAAGAGCGTGGAACAAGCTGCCAGCGCAAGTGATGCGTGAGAGTCCAATTTCAATGCTTATGAGAAATTAGGATTGGTACATGAATAACAGGGATATGGAGAGCTCTGCTCAGGGTGTAGGTCAATGGCAGCAGGCAGTTTAAATGGTTCCACACAGACTAGATGGGCTGACTGGCCAGTTTCAGTGCTGTGTTTTCTATAAGTGGAGCAGGCCCTTCAGCCCACCAAGCACCTGCCAAATCTCTCCAGATTCTACCACTCAGCACTACATTTACAGGTGGCAAATACCCTACTGACCTACAAAAGAACATGAGAACATAAGAAATAGCCGGCCTCATAATCCTGCTTCGTCATTCAATAAGGCCATGGTCTGTCGGGCTGTAGACTCAGCTCCACCTATTGTCCTTTCTCACATCACCTTCTAATTTAGTCCAGGAGAAAATGGCGCCAGCGAACAACGCGACCAAGGGCAACATCTTCCCGACGGTTCACAAAACTACTTCTTTCAACTCTTTTACATCTTCTTTTTCTTTTAAACGTGGTTCTGCTTCTGTTGGAGCCTGTGATCGACATGCTGGTGGGTTATTTTTCCCAGCCGATTGAACGATCTGGTGCGTTGCTGTCTCTGAGGGTGTTTCAGGTGAAGCACGTGGCCTAGCGGCCAAGAAGCCTAAAGATGGGGCACGAGCCTATGATTGGCTGTTTCTTGATCTTGCCAAGTAAAGCACCGAGGGAGATTAAAATCAATGAGGCGAGTGTGGAAAGCGAGAGGAAGTTCAGCGCCATCTACCAGCCTCTCGCTCACTGTTGCCAGAGGAAGATGTTCATGTGTCATGGTGTCTCTCTCTCCCTTTCACTTGCTGCTCCCGAAGGAAGGTCCCTGTGTTCAGATGGTCTCTCTCTCCCTTAACGTCGTTGGGTGATGGTGCCGGAGTTCTGGGTCTACGGTTAGTAGATTGGATTCTGTAGTTCACATTATGATGTGTTTCTGCTTTTTGATTTTTCCTTTTCTTCGTTGCCATTTTGGGTGATTTTGAATCAGGGTAGTCTGCAGATAACAAACACTGAGCAGAACTGAGTATGCCTGGACTCTTTCAATTTTATGTTTTATATTGCGTTTTTGCTCATATTTTGGTTGCCGTTTGCACAATTTGTTTCTTTTTTGTGCATTGGGGTGGGGGGTGGGGCTGATGTCTTTCTTCAAATGGGTTCCACGGTTTTCTTTATTTTATTTCTGTGGGTTTGACAAATTTCAGGGCTGTGTACTGCATACATAATTTGATAATAAATGTATTTTATATCTTTGAATCTTTCATTTCCCTGCCATGCAAAAATCTGTCTAACTGTAACTTAAATATATTTAATGAGATAACCTCCACTGTCTCCCTGGGCAGAGATTTCTGCAGATTCACTACTCCCTGGGAAAAGCAGTTTCTCCTCATCTTCAACCTAAACCTGTTCCCCCGTTTCTTGAGGCTCTGTCGCCAAGTTCTAATCTTATCTACCAATGGAAACAACTTTCTCAACTCTATTTTATCTACCTTTTTTATAAATTATATGTTTCAATATAACCTCCTCCCATTCTTCTGAAATCCTGGGCATAACTGCACATCTTTGGGAGGTGGGAGGAGACTGAAGCACCCAGAGGAAACCCAAGCAGTCACAAAGAGAAAATGCAAGGACAGAATGTGAGGCCAGAATCAAATCTGGGTCCCAGGAGCTGTGAGCCAACAGTTCTAGCTGTATCAAAAGTGTCACCCTGAGACAGTGTTGGGTAAGGTATCGACTAAAAATCTCTCTCCACTCTTGCATCAAACAGTCCTTGAGCAGGGACGTCTCAAGACACATAGAGTCCTTCCAGGCCCTTACACTCTCTTGTTAAAGACTCCCAGGACATGAATAACAAAGTTACGTCCAGAGTAAATTCCCTTGATATTTTTGCATCAAACCCTCCAAGGCAGAGGAAGGTATCTACAAAGAAAAGCTTATCTTAACCTCCAAACATTAATTTAATAAGGTCATGATTGATTGTAATGTTAACTTAGCATTTCTACCTCCTTGTGTTAACCTTTCACCTCTTAGTCTCTACCTACTCTGCCTTAAGGGTATTCAAAGACTACTTCAACCATCTACATCTCTATCTTAAACGTGCAACCACTTACAGAGGGATCGTACCTGAAGAATCATCCACGTTGTGGCGTTCCATACCACAAATCCCATTTTTCCATTGAATCCCATATTATACACAGAGATGTAGTCCTGCGGGATGTGTGATGACAATATAATTCACTGCTGATTTTTAATAGCTGAGGCCAACATCAGACTTGGGTGTTGGACAGTACTCAAGTGAAAGAAACAGTAAATCTTGTCAATTTGTTTGTTTGTTTGTTTATTTATTTGTTTATTGGGATACAGTACAGATTAAGCTTTTTCACTCCTTTGGGCCTCGCTGCCCAGCAACCCCCGATTTAACCCTGGCCTAATCACAGGACAATTTACAATGACCAATGAACCTTCTAACCAGTACGTCTTTGGACTGTGGGAGGATAACAGAGCACCTGGAGAAGCCCATATATTCCATGGGGAGGACAAACAGATTTCTCACAGGTGAGGTCAGAATTGAATTCCTAACACCGATGCCCTGAGCAGTAATAACATCGTGCTAGCCACTACGCGAGCGTACGTTCAGTCTCTCAGTACGGCAGGGCAATAAGGCTTGGTTATAAGTTAGCCTTGATTGTGTTGTCGATCACTTCACAGACCCTCCACTGCCATCCCCTCTCAACTGTGAAACATCTTCTCTGACACGCAAGGTTCATGGATTAGAGAAGTAGGGATAACAGGGAGAGAGAGATGGGATTTGTGGCCTTGGGAGAGAGGTGGTGTCCAAGTGAGGTAATGGGTTAAAACACAGTGGAGGTAGAGTGGTCTGAGAGATTACTTTCAGGAGCTGTCCATGGCAATGCAATTCCCTGAAATCCATAGTATCAGACAAAATGCCCATCAGATGAAGAAGAAATGCAACAGGGCTGCTCTCTAAGATATCTGGTGACATTTTCACAGACTGGAAAGGGGGTACCAAAGTTGCAACTACCCAATCAACTGTAACTACTACTCAATCAATATGGTCACATCACACCCATAAGACCATAAGATATAGGAGCAGAATTAGGCCATTTGGCCCATCGAGTCTGTTCCACCTTTTTATTATAGCTGGTCTATTTCTCCCTCAGCCCCAATCCCCTGCCTTTTCCCCATAGCCCTTCATGCCTTGACTAATCAAGAACCTATCAACCTCTGCCTTAAATATACCCAATGACCTGGCCTCCACAGCCGCCTGTGGCAATGAATTCCACTCTACGGATAAAGAAATTCCTCCTCATCTCAATTCTAAATTAATGTCCATCTATCCTGAGACTATGATCGGTGGTCCAAGACTCCCGCACCATAGGAAACATCCTTTCCACATCCACTTTATCGAGGCCTTTCACCATTTGATAGGTTTCAATTAGGTCATTCCTCATTCTTCTGAATTTGAGTGAATACAGGCCCGGAGCCATTAATAATTCCTCATATGGTAACGCTTTCATTCCCAGAATCATTCTCGTGTACCTCCTCTGAACCTGCTCCAATGTCAGCACATCTTTTTTTAGATAAGGGGTCCAAAGCTTAGGAGGGATAATGGCAAACAACAGGAATTCTGCAGATGCTGGAAATTCAAGCAACATACATCAAAGTTGCTGGTGAACGCAGCAGGCCAGGCAGCATCTATAGGAAGAGGCGCAGTCGACGTTTCAGGCCGAGACCCTTCGTCAGGACTAACTGAAGGAAGAGTGAGTAAGGGATAATGGCGTTTAACAGAAACTCCTTTGTTTGCATCTTCGGAAACAGCTCTATTTCCACCTTTATTATCTTTATTTTTCCCTTTCAGGGTTCTTTTGAAGACCCTGACCTGGAGTTACACGCAAGCTTCGGTTCTTTGCGGGAATGGGACCCGTTCTTGGGGATCCATGACTGGCCGTTCATCAACATGCCAAGGGTTTGGCCTGAGAGTCTCGATCATGTTCGGAAGCCTAAGATCTCGGGGCTCTGGACACGGGCAGAACGAGGGTCGGTGTCACCACAGGAGACTCGTGTGACGTTGGGGAGGCCGGAAAATCTTTCTCTGTGGGCCCGAAGACCTGAGATCTTTGCGATCTTCGGACACAGAGCTTGAAAAAAGCAACAAAACGGTTTTTTAACATGGTAAATCAGCAGGTTGTTGTTATGTCTCCCGCTCGCTGTGAAAATGGGGAACACCTCCCTCTCCCTTGCCAAGGAGAGAGAGAACCTGTGGTTTGTCAAATGTCAGATGAAATGCGAAGCTTTTGGGGTAATTTTGGCCTCTGTTTTTGCTATTGCTTAGCACCTGCTTGGGTTCGGTGACGGTACCGATGCACTTTGTTTGCTGGTGGAGGGAGCGGGATCGTTGCTTGCTCCTGCTTACGCACGGGAGGGGGGAGCTTGTGGGGGACTTTGGGGCTCTCACATTTAACTGTCGTTCATTCTTTGGGGCTTCTTTGTTTTCGTAGGACGTTTGCGAAGAGAAAGCATTTCAGGATGTATATTGTATACGTTTCTCTGACATTAAATTCGACCTTCGAAACTTTAAACCTTTGAAATTGTTCACAATGTTCCAAGTTAGGCCTCGCCAGTGCCTTACAGAACCTCAACATCACATCCTTGCTTTTATATTCTAGTCCTCTCGAAATGAACGCTAACATTGCATTTTCCTTCCTCACCACCAACTCAACCCACAAATTAACCTTTAAGGAATCCTGCATGAGCACTCCCAAGTCCCTTTGCATGCTTGGATTTTTTAAATTTCTCTCCTTTTAGGAAATAGTCTATGCTTTTATTTCTTCTGCCAAAGGTACACATCCAGGCACTGTATTTCATCTGCCACTTCTTTGTCCATTCTTCTAATCTGTCTAAGTCCTTGCGCAAACTCCCTGCTTCCTCAGAACTATCTACCCTTCCACTTATCTTCGTATCACCCGCAAACCTGGCCACAAAGCCGTCAATTCCACTATCCAACTGATTGACATAAAATGTTTAAAGAAACAGTTCCAATACAAACCCCTCTGCAACACCACTCGTCACCGACAGCCAATCAGAAAGGTTCTCTTTATTTCCACTTTTTGCCTCCTGCCAATCAGCCAATCCACTAACTATGCTAGTATCTTTCCTGTAATACCATAGGCTATTAACTTGTTAAGCAGCCTCGTGTGTGGCACCTTGTCAAAGGTCTTCTGAAAATCCAAGTACACATCAACCAATTCTCCTCTGTCTATTCCGCTTGTTATTTCTTCAAAGAATTCCAACACATTTGTCAGGCAAGGAAACCATGCTGACTTCGGCCTCTTTAATCATGTGCCTCCAAGTACCCAAAAACCGTATCTTTAACAATCAACCCAAACATCTTCCCAACCCCACTGATGTCAGTGGCGTTGGGAAGATGTGATAGACTAACTGGCCTATAATTTCCTTTTTTCTGCCTCTCTCCCTTCTAGAACAGTGGACTGATATTTTTCCAGTCTTCCAGAACCGTTCCAGAATCTAGTGATTCTTGAAAGGTCATTACTATTGCCTCCACAATCTTTTCAACCACCTCTTTCTGAACCCTGAAGTGTAGACCATCTGGTCTAAATGACTTAGTTACATTCAGACCTTTCATTCTCCCAAGTACCTTCTCCCTAGTAATGGCAACTCCACTCTCATCTGTCCCCTGACACTCTCAAACTTCTGGCATACTGCTGGTATCTTCTACGCGGGGTGATTGTGGCCTAAGGTTAAAGGAGTCAATTTTAGAAAACCTAGCACATTTATTTTTCCTACATTTACACACTTAGTCCAGCAGTCTAGGAGCATACAGATCCCTTCTTTGTGGAGGTCGGCGTCTTAGACCTCCAGAAAATGGTCCACAGCAGGGGTGATTGATATGTTCGTGACCTAAGGTAGAAGGAGATGAGTTATTAACTTCAAACTTTCTGCACTTTCAGTCAAAGAGCTGAACTGCACGTGCATGTAACAAGAGGTGTATAACTCATCTCCTTCTACCTTAGGCCATGAACTTATCAATCACCCAGCTGTGAACCACCTGGAAGTCCAAGACGCTCTCGTTACATGCACGTGCAGTTCAACTCTTTGAGTGATAATGCAGAAAGTTTGAAGTTAAAAACTCATCTCCTTCTACCTTAGGCCACGAACACATCAATCACCCCTGCTGTGAACCACTTCTACAAAGAAGGGCTCCGTATGCTCCACGACCGCTGGACTAAGTGTGTACATGTAGGAGGGGACTATGTTGAAAAATAAATGTGTTAGGTTTTCTAAAATTGACTCCTTCTACCTTAGGCCACGAACTTATCAATTACCCCTTGTATACTGAAGGCTTAAGCTAAATACTTAATCAGTTTATCCACCATTTCCTTGTCTGCCATTACCACTGCTCCAGCATCACTTCCCAGTAGTCCAATATCTACTCTCACCTCTCATTTACTCTTTATATAGCTGAAGAAACTTTTGATATCCTTTTTAGCCATTAGCTATCTTATGTTCATATTCCATCTTTTCCCTCTTTATGAGCTTTTAGTTGCTTTCTGTTGGTTTTTAAAAGCTTCCCAATCCTCTAATTTCCCAGTATTTTTTTGCTCTATTTTTTGCCCTCACTTTGGCTTTGACTTCCCTTCTCAGCCCTGGTTGTGTCATCTGGCCTTTAGATTACTTCTTTTTCTTTGGGCTGTATCTATCCTGCGCCTTCCGAATCACTCCCAGAATTTCCAGCCATTGTGTCTCTTTCATCACCCCTGCAATCCCTTCCAATCAGCTTTGGCCAGCTCCACTGTCATGCCTCTATAATTCCTTTTATTCCACCGTAATAACAATACATTTGATGTTTGCTTCCAAATGTTACTGCCCCACGGTATTGAGACTAAAAAGAAAAGTTAAGAAAAGTTGTCATTTCTTTCACCTTTTTCATTTATTTAAATTTTTTTTTCATATATAAATCTGTAAGTGTGAATTTCATTCCGTATCAAATTTTGGGATAGTGATTTGTGTAAAAATCAAAGTTGAGTTTATAGGTATAATGAAAAACTTTATTGGAGAAGCTTCACAGGAACAGAACATCAGATAAGCCACATTCATAAGAAAAACATAAATTAAACTGTATGGGAGTTGATATGTTACGTTACAGTTGTACAAGTTGTTCAGTGAGTCTCCACTTTTGTAATGTAACAGTTCTGGCTAGCCTGTTTCAGGAATGATACCAATAAAAAGGAAAGAGTGCAAAGAAGATTTATGAGGGTGTTCCCAGCATTTAAGTGCCTGAGTTGGGCAGGCTAGGGCTTCATTCTTTGGAGCTTAGAGACTGAGAAGTGACCTTGAGGAAATGTTGAAAATCATAAGGGGCATGGCTAGGGCAATGCACGTTCTTTCTCACCTGAAATGGGAATCAAAAACACAAGGGCACAGTTTTAGGATGAGAATGAAATGATTTAAAAGAGACTGAAGGACAACTGAGGGTGAGTGTCTATGTGGAGCAAGCTGCCAGGGTAAACATTGAGTTGGGTACAATAATGGCAGTAAAAGACATTTTGGACAGGTGCATGGTACGGGCCAAATGTAAGCAAATGGGACCAGTGCAGATGGAAGTCTTGGTCAGCATGATTGAGTTGGGTCACATGGTCTGTTTCCATGCAGTATTACTCCATAACTTTATACTCTACTGCTAAGCTGATTCTGTAAAAAGATGAGACTCTTTAAGGATTTTACCAAAAGGGTTGGGGAAACCTACCACTTTAAGGCTTGGGATCAATTGCAGCTTACAGAACCTTTAGTAGTTCTTTGTAACACAAAGCTGAGAATGGCACAGTGGCACAGCCAGCTGAGCCCCCTCTTTGCAGGACCAGAAATCCAAGTTCAATACTGACCTTTGGACATTCCCCCGTGAATCTGTAGGTTTCCCCTAGGTACTCTTGTTCTTTAACACACTCCTAAGAATGGGGTCAGTGAGTTAATTGACCATTGCAAATTGCCACCAGTGAGTGGTAGAATTAATGGTGGAGTCTGGGGAGGAGGGGCAAAGACTCTTGAACAAAAGGGAATAACTATGCTCACCTATCAACTACTACTACTACGTCGACTCAGGCCTAGGGGGCCAGCATCGGGCACGACGATGGACTCTCCACTTCTCCCTCTCCCTCATCAGTGTGTTCAGTTCATCTACATTCACCACGCCACTGTCATCTAGGAACGTGTTGACCATAGTCTTGGGAGGACGCCCAGGGTTCATCCTCCCATGCTTGGGTTCCCATATGATGACTAGGCTGGCAGGTAGCTCAGGGTGGCGTAGACAGTGCCCCGCTGGTTCCAGTCTTCTCGCCTTGATTTTAGTGGTGAGCATCGGTAGGTCATCATAGAGCTCGATGTTTGTCATGTGTTGTTGCCAACTCACGTCAAGAGACATCTGGAGCATTCGTGTATAGCAACCATATAGAGACTTTTGCATCATCTTGGTGAGTGTCCACCTCTCACATCCGTACGTGAGAATGGACTCTATGACTGCTATGAAGATCTGCTTTTTAAGCCCTCTGGTCAGGTTCGACTTCCAGATTTCCTTCATGTCGTTCATAGCCCTCCATGCCAGCGCCTTCCGTATCTTTATGCCCTTCTCTGAACTCATCATTCTTGACCCGAGGTACTTGAAATCCAAAACTTTCTTAATGGTATCATTCTTTACGGTCTTGAGAGTACCTTCATCACAGTTAAACACCATGTACTCTGTCTTTTTGGCATTTAGGTGAAGTCCAGCTTTATTGCACTCAATTTCCACTTTTGTCATCTGCAAAATCAAGATCTGTGAGCATAACTCGTCTGACTCTTTTGGTTCGTCCTGGTTTTATGGTAAAACCAAGCTTGTCATGATCTTTGGTAGCTTGACGTAGAGCATAATCAAGGTAGATTGACATAGAGTGTAATCTACGTCAAGGGGCGTAATCATCTATTGAGGTGTTCCCAAATCAATGATTTCACTTTAAGGGCTCCTTATCTTGTTATTTGATGCTCTCACTATTTATTGTCATTTATTTATATTTGCATTTGCACAGTTTGTTGCCTGCTATGCTCTACTTGATTTTTCATTGATCCTGTTATAATTACTATTCTATAGATCTGCTGGGTATGCCCGCAGGAAAATGAATCTCAGGGTTGTATGTGATGACATATGTGCACTCTGATAATAGAATTTAATGGTTCAAAGGTTCAGTTTATTGTCAAAGTATTCACGTACAATACAACTCTAATATCTGTCTTCTCCAGATAGCCATGAGATATAGAAAAACCATGGGAGTTGTTGAAAGAAAAGACATTTATTCCACCCCCTCAGCATGGAAAAGAAAAAGAAACAAAACTCTCAAAACTCTCAAAATAAAGCAACGGCAATAGCATCAAATCCCCGACCCCCTCCTCCTCAGAAAAAAAGAACACCCACAATAACATCAAAACGCCAACCCCCTCTCTGACGCACCGAAACTAACAGGTCAGCCACACAGAAAATCACCAACAAGGAAAATCAGGCCTCAAATCCCCGACCCCTCCCTCGCACTAAAACTAGCATATCACCCACCCGCCAATCGGCCACAAGAAGGAAAGTACTGAAAATTCGAAGGAGACCAATATAAAGTGCAGTCCAATAATCACATACATCTCAGAGTATCGAGAATACCTTCCTGACAGCATTCGAGGAGAGCAGCCGCCTGAACTCAGTCCTCCCGTGAAGAGTGACCGCCATGCCGGGTTCGGATGCCACCAACCTAGCTACTACTGAACTTTGAAACATCGGGAAGAATACGGGGAGGGTAAAAATGGGATTTAACAGAGGATGAGTGTAAATGTGTGGCTGATGGGATGAAGGGTTTGTTTCCATGCTCTGTGGCTCTATGATTACATGGATCCCAGAGGGTTATAGATGAAGAGCAGGAAACACCACTCATCTTTCACAAGCTTGGAAACCTCCTGTTATTCTTCCAATCAGTGATGTTCACAAACAAGAGAAAATCTGCAGACGCTGGAAATCTAAGCAACACACACACAAAATGCTGGAGGAACTCAGCAGGCCAGGCGGCATCTACGGAAAAAAGTACAGTTGACATTTCGTGCCGAAACCCTTCGGCAGGACTGGAGGAAAAAAAGCTGAGGAGTAGATTTGAAAGGTAGGGGGAGGGGAGCGAGAAATGCCAGGCGAGAGGTGAAACTTGGAGGAGAGGGGCTGAAGCAAAGAGCTCGGAATTTCGTTGGTGAAAGAGACAGAAGGTCATGGAAGAAAGAAGAAAGGGAGGGAGGAGCACCAGAGAGAGGCGATGGGCAGGCAAGGAAATAACATGAGAGAGGGACAAGGGGGTGGGAAATGGTGAAGTAGGGGGGGAAGGTGGAGTGCTTCACCTGTCCCTACACCTGCTCCCTCACTACCATTCAGGGACCCAAACAGTCCATTCAGGTGAGGCGACGCTTCATCTGTGAGTCTGTTGGGTTGTGTTCTGTGCTTCTGGTGTGGCTTCTTGTATATCGGTGAGACCCGACGTAGACTGCGAGACTGTCTCGCCAAGCATCTCCGTTCTGTCCGCCAGAACAAGCGGGATCTCCCAGTGGCCACTCACTTTAATTCCACTTCCCATTCCCATTCCAATATGTCCATCCATGGTCTGCTCTGCTGTCGGGATGAAGCCCCAGTTAGGTTGGAGGAGCAGGACCTTATATTCCGTTTTGGTAGCCTCCAACCTGATAGCATGAACACTGGTTTCTCAAACTTCCAGTAATACCTCCACTTCCCCCTCCCTTCACCATTTCTCATCCCCTTGTCCCTCTCTCCTGTTATCTCCTTGCCCGCCCATCACCTCCCTCAGGTGCTCCTCCCCCCACCCTTCTTCTTTCTTCCATGGCTTTCTGTCTCTTTCACCAGTCAACTTCCTAGCTCTTTGCTTCATCCCTCTCCCTCCAAGTTTCACCTATCGCCTGGCGTTTCTCTCTCCCCTCCTCACACCTTTCAAATCTACTCCTCAGTTTTTAATCTCCAGTCCTGCTGAAGGGTTTCGACCTGAAATGTCGACCGTGCTGTTTTTTTTCCCATACGTGTTCCCTGGCCTGTTGAGTTCCTGCAGCATTTGTGTGCGTCAGTCAGCGATGTTGGTGATCAGTAAGAAAACCAGGCAGGGTTTAGGGACAGTGTCACAGCTAGCAGAACTGCTCCTTCTTGGCTTCAGTGACCAGGGTTCAATCCTTATATGTGTGTTGAGTTTGTGCATTCTCCACGTGTCCGCGTGGGTTTCCCAAGTGGCTCTAATTCTCTTCCACATCCAAGAAAAACATAGAGTTTGATAGATTAATGGTCAGCTGTAAATTGCTCCTACAGTACACAAACTGAGGGAATAGAACATAGAATGTATAAGAGGACAGTACAGCAGCAGGCAATTCAGCCTACGATATCTGTGGCAGACACAGACAAATTAAACTAAATTTCCTCTGTCTGCATCTGATCCATATTCCTCCATTCCCTGTACATTCACGTGTCTGGTAGTGCAAAAAAAAAACCGAGAGGCAGGTCCGGATATTTGGAGGGTACGGCCCAGATCCGGGTCAGGATCCATTCAGCAGTCTCATCACAGTTGGAAAGAAGCTGTCCCCAAATCTGGCCGTATGAGTCTTCAAGCTCCTGAGCCTTCTCCCGGAGGGAAGAGAGACGAAAAGTGTGTTGGCTGGGTGGGTCATGTCCTTGACTATCCTGGCAGCACTGCTCCGATAGCGTGCGGTGTAAAGTGAGTCCAAGGACGGAAGATTGGTTTGCGTGATGTGCTGGGCCGTGTTCACGATCTCCTGCAGCTTCTTCCGACCTTGGACAGGACAATTTCCATACCAGGTTGTGATGCTCCCGAGAAGAATGCTTTCTACGGTGCATCTATAAAAATTAGTGAGGGTTTTAAGGAACAGGCCAAATTTCTTTAGCTTTCCCAGGAAGTGAAGGCGCTGGTGGGCCTTCTTGGCAGTGGACTCTGCTTGGAATTCAAGATGGCGCCGGTAACTGGCGACTCTGCGCATGCTCTCCAGAGCAAACTGCCCTCAATTTCCCTTCAATTATTCGTTTCCAGAACTAACCTGCGCAACCCTGATCACCACCTCGTTATAGCTACACTTTGATCACATTGCACTGCAGTGGACTTGTTTTAATTGTAAAAATTGTGCATAATTTATGTTTAATTTGTGTTTTTCTTCCTGTGTAAGAAATTCCTCGCTGATACTATGCACCTATGAGGCTGCTGCTGCATTTACTGCACCTGTGCAGACATATACTTGTGCTTTTTGGCAATAAATTCAACTTTGATTGTTTTTCTATCTAAAAACCTCTTAAATGCCACTATTGAACCTGCATTTGAAGGGAATGTGGGGCAGTTAAAATGGGACTGATGTCAGTGGGTGGTTGATGGTCAGTGAGTCAATGGGATGTTTCCATATTGTAGGACTCTATGATATTTCTTCCGATTAAGATAGTAAGCACTGACACACAATCCTATGGATGAATGCATAGCCAGAGGTGCTGTCTTTTACCTGAGATGTTAGATTAGGAAGTTTCAGCACTCGAAGAAAAGGATTCAGCTTTATCAATTTAAAGAGGATGAGAGCAGCTCTCTCTTGGGTTCAAGCCAATACTTATTCTTACAAAAGTAACCAAAGCCAGTTTTCTGGGCATCAAAGCAACACACACAAAATGCTAGTAGAACACAGCAGACCAGGCAGCATCTATAGGAAGAGGTACAGTCGATGTTTCGGGCCGAGACCCTTCTTCAGGACATCTGGGCATTAGCTACTTATGGGAGCTTGCAATGTAGGTATAATTTGTCCTGAAGAAGGGTCTCAGCCTGAAACATTGGCTGTTTATCCATTTCCATAGATGCTGTCCGACTTGCTGAGTTCCTCTAACATCTTGTGTGTGTTACTTTGGATTTCCAGCATCTGCAGAATTTCTTACGTTTAAGTTAGCTGACAGGATTCACATCTTCTACAGTAACTGCATTTTGCGAAGATTTACTGGGTCGTGAAATGGTTCTGAGTAGCCTGAAACTGGAGCTCTTTAACACAGTTCCTAAGACTCAAGTTTCCTCCTGGTCTTTAACGGTCCCTGTGGAGTGTGCATATTCTCCTTGTGACCCCTGGATGATCCAGATTCCTCTCACAGCAAAAGGCATGCTGGGTGGTAACTTTAATGGCAGCAACAACTTGCCCTTGGTTTAAGTGAGTGGAAGGAGAATGGGGTGAGTTTGTGTGGGAGTTAATTTTTTTATGTTTATCGACGTACATTGCAGAGAAGGTCTTTCCCACTCTTCAAACTGAGCCACCCAGTAATCTCCCAATTTAATCCTATCCTAATCATAGGGCAATTTACAATGACCAATTAACCTCTGCTTTTCTTGTTGGGAATGCTGGATATTCAGATGAGATTTAGAGTCATAGACTAGAACAGGCCTTTCTGCCCATCAAGTTTATTCCAGCCATCAGCCAAATCATTTACATTCGGCCTACACAAATCCTGATTTACTCATCCCACACTTCTCTCAGTTTGGACCACCCCCACAAGTACAGGACCAACCTGCATGCCTTTGGGAGGACAACCAGCGAACCCAGGGAAAACCCCACACAGCCCAGGGTGACTGTCCAAGCTCCACACAGTATCTGAGGTCAGCATTGAACCCAGGTCTCTCGAGCCAGGAAGCAGTGGCTCTAACAGCTGCACCACGCTGCCCCCCTGTGGAGCTGAACACATTTCTCTGGGTCTAGAGTAAGACAGAGACCAAAAAGAGGAAGGATGGCTTATTTCCTTCCCCATAGGACCTTAGTGAACCAGATGAGCTTTTCTGATAAACCAGCAGTTTTATAGTGCCCATTACTGGCTTTTTATTCTAGATTTATTTGAATTAATTAACATTTTAATTTCTCTAGTTGGTATGTTGGGATTTGAACTCACAGTTCCACATAATTCATCCAGTACAGCCATGTCTTTAATGTTATGAACAGTACAGTATAAATGTCTCCTCTTTACATCAGGCTCCTTCGAAAATTCCGTCATAAAATCCACTGGGATGTCCTGAAAGGACAACTCTGGGCAGGAGCCATATTCCCACTTGCTGGAGCCATTGGATAGCGGGGTTCCTGGGATAAGGGGAGGGAAGAATCAGTAGCTTCTATAGCTGTGGCGACACGGAGGTTAAGTTACCGGAACAGTAACCAGTAACTTGGTTAAGGACGTTGACTAATGGTTTTGGGGACATGAATTCACCCCAGCTGGGACTAAAAATCTGGTGGCACCATAGCATGAGATGATTGGATTGTTATGAAAGCACACCCGACCCACAGCCATCACACACGGAAGAAAATCAGCTCTCCTTACCCAGCCTGGCCGATATGTGACTCCACCTCACCAATGATGTGGACTCTGAAGTGGCCCGTCAAACCACTCAGTATTGAAGAACGTTAAAATGATTGCAAAGATTACTCTGAGCAACTTGACTGCAGACTATTTTGAATTTCAAGGCAGTCTTTGGCAGCGTGTGAAGCTCTATCAAAATGAAACTTGAAAACTAAAGTACATTATCCTTCATAAACTCCATCCCCTGGGTACCGGCCGGCACGCATATCACTCCATCTGCTACTGAAGCAATAAAAGACACTTTCCTGGTAACTTGAACCTTGATAATTGTGAATTATCCTGAAGATTACTATCAATTGGAAGCCTGCCACCTTCACAACAGACTAAATTGTATAGATTATTCAATAACAGATATTAAAAAAACACCACATTGGCTGATAACTGCACATCTCTCCTCACATAATTATTTTGCAATTTTTGCTGCTATCACAAGTCCCATAATCCTCAGGGAGGCACGACCTCTGACATTACTTTGCTTCCTTGGCTGTTACCAAAAAGGCAGGCTGACTTATAATAACTTATTTGACGGAAGCAATCGAAACTCGCTGTCTGGCCAATCTGCTGGTTGAGGAAGGAAGTGGAAACTTTGATCTCTTCACAACCTTTGCGATACATTGATGCCTCTTGCTCAATGCAGGCAATTTGGGTGCCAATGCACAGAAAGCTGCCACAAACTAAGAATAGCTGTGATCAGGTTTTGGTGAAGGGCTCTACTTGGGAGCGAGAAAGACTAACCTCCAGTCTGGTTTTGAGACTTCTGATGAGACTGACATGGGAATCACAGATTCTTCCAAAGATGGGACAGGCGTGGGCGGTTGTCCACTCCATCTACTGCAAAATTCCCTGTGTCCTCCCAATGCATGGTCTCAGAGTTATCAATACCATACTAGATACTTCAAGGTTTCAAAAGGTTCAAAAGTTCAAAGGTTTATTTATACATATATATGCAGTATACAACTGTGATGTTCGTCTTCTCCAGGTAGCCACGAAACAAAGGAAACCATGGAAGATATTCAAAGAAAAACATCAAACACCCCCTGCACAAAAAAAAACAAATTGTGCAAATGGCAAGAACATCAAACCCCAAACACGCACCTCATACAAAAGAAAGCCGACAAATCCACTCTCGATTTTAACCAGGCATGGGCCAAAGGTTCCCAGCAGTCAATGGGGACAGTTCATTTCTTTGAGGAGGGTATCCTTGAACCTTTTTTGTCTGCCTTTTTGGGAATCTCCTTCCAAGACACAGCTCTGCCTCGAGCAACAGAGGAACCAAAGGTGGGAGATAGGCATGGTAGTTTGGAGCATTATCTCATCAGGGCCATGTGAAGGACACCTGAGAACTTGAAATGGATGCCTGGAATGAGAATGGAGAGGGTCAGAGTTGATGCACAGGTAGAGCTGGAGACCAGAGTGTGTAGGCAAAGAGACAGATCCATTTATATACATGGGTGGAACTGGGGTCATGGCAGTGGTGTGGGAATATAGACAGTGTGGGCAGAGTCAGGAATGACGGACAGGGGCCACAGAAACAGTGTGTTGGAGGAGCTTGGGCATTTGGCCAAGGGTATGTGAGGAGTCAGGGACCCGAGACTGGAGTGTGAATGGAGCCTAGAACTTTAACAGGGATGTGGGCGGGGGGGGGCGGATAGAATACAAGGAGGAGAAGCAGTAGAGTGGGGAGAAAGGGGAGAGCAGGTAATGTGAAGGGGTGGGGGTAGAGGAGACGATGCTGGCACTAATGGAGTGACAGGGTGGGGATAGTGGAAGGAGGAAGAATGGACAGCGTGCCAGTAAAGGTACTGGTTTATTAGTGTCATACGTACTGAGATACAGATGAAGCTGGCCACACATGGGAACTGAACTCCTTTCGGACTCAAGTGGAGCCACAGAGGTCTAGCCCCTGCACACGTAGCACGCAGGCCCACCGGCGTGTGGACACGCCCCGGTGCTCATGAACCAGGTCTCCAGCTATGGGTAAGTAGACGCACTTCCCTGTGGGCGGCCTTGGGAGAGGCGAAGGCTTCAGGAGTAAAGCCAGACAGAAAATCCGAGTGGAGCCCCTATGGCACTGAACGTCACTGAACATCCTTCCAGCAGCTCCTGCAGCCAAACTGGTGCCAACATATCGCTCGCTTTCCTTCGGACTACACCGGTGAGGCCGAGAGGGCATCCCAGGATCTCCATACCTTCCACTCAGGCTTGTTCGCTGGAGAGATCACTCCAATGCCGCTATCCATTGTCCTCCGAGACAGACGGATGCCATCATCAAAATCTTATCCCGTCAGCTTCTGACGCTTGAAAGAAATCAATCCAAGTTTGCCTGACCTCCCCTTATAGCTGATACCCTCTAATCCAAACAGCATCTAGTCAACCTCTTCTATTCCCTTTCAGCCTTGACATCCTTCCAAAAATAAGGTAATCAGAAATTAATGTGTGTATTCCTGGTCACCCCATTACAAATGTGTACATTAATAATGCATCTGGAATTTGGTTCCCTTTGCAGATCTCAGCATTGTGCCTTCAATTTCTGGCTTTTCCCTGTATCAGAACTGGCTATTAGTCTGTGATATTGGCTCAGCTACTCTCTCATCGTTAACACAGACTGATCCTCCAGATATGTTGAAGACAGCTGCTTTCACACATTTTTAAACTTTTTTGTTTATATTATCACCATCTAATGGCCCCCATTAAACTGGCAACTGGATTCACCCTTGCAAAGATGTTTCCTTTGTCCTCGCCATCCTTCCTCACCTCCGCTGCAACTTAGAGTTCTCTCCTGAGAGTCTTTGATGTTCTTATACTATGGGAAATGAGACACAGCAAGCTCCAGTAAACATACAGTGGGAAATGTACTCTTCATTTTGAAAAAATAGTGGAAAGTGATCTTTAATATTCAGCTGAGGGGGCTAGATAGGTTCTAATAAGATCTGATGGTGGGACTTTGGCATAAGGCTCAACAGACGCTGCCTGACCTGATGTGTATAATAGATTTATCCATCATGGAAACAGACAAATTTCACTTGATGATAAATCTAGACCTGAACCCTTCTCAGAACTGGAGTGAGAGAAGGTCATCTTCACTCATGATGGACTCCCCAATCAAAGAAAATGGATACATAGCAGTGTAGTAACTTTGCTAATGGTAACTGATGAGACGCAGCATCATGTTCCTGAAAGCATGTGTCCGCACCCCAGAGTGGAAGTGATACCATTTTACATTGGTCCTGTAGGACTGGCATCTGTAATTATTGATCGTAAGAACCTTCTAATTCACTAGCGTCATTATGGAAAGAAACCAGTTGTTTTTGCTTATTTTGAAATATGCATAATTCCAGCCTCACCCACAGTGGTAACTTGGCAACTGGAACTAAACAGCTGATGGGGTTACCATCGCCAGGTAGGGTAGGTTGGGCACCAAAGGATATGTCTCCAGCCAATAACATCCATATCCTGAGATGGAGTCAGCGAAAGGCCAACAAGTCCACAGTTCTAAATGTGTAAACTTTAGTCCACATTTCAAAGTTGGAAACAAGTTCCCCGATGGAGACCCAACAGGATTAAGACCTGTCTGGAGGAACACTCAAATCACATGGTGGGTGCTGCAGGATGGGAGGGATGTGGACAGGTGCCCACTGGTTGGCATGAACAAGGTCGACTGAATGGCCCAATGCCATGCTGTACCATTCTAAGACTCTTTTATCTGATGTTTCAGAGGAGGGGATTTTGCTAACAGTGAACATGAATGATCCCCTCTGCCTCAGAGATGGACCCAGATTCCATTGTAATTTCAAAATGGTAATTCAACCTGAATTTGTAAAGGTAAAATAAATAATTCCAGGTTGATAGGGTGAAAATAGATAGTACAGTCAAAGAGCATCAAGGCACAGTGGGCTGCAGAATCTCAAACTATATTTAAGATATGATGGGGTAGTCTTCAGGATATTGTGATATTGGTCACATGGTGCTTCTTGGGATGGATGATCCAAGTACAACAGGTATAGAATTGAATTAAATTGACTTTATTACTTACATCTTTCATATACGTGAGGAGTAAAAATCTTTATGTTACATCTCCATCTAAATGTGCAATGTCCAATCATAGTAACTGATAATAAATAGAACAGCCAGTGTGACACAGAAATACTCTCAAATCAGCGTGTTAATCAGTCTGATGGCCTGGTGGAAGAAGCTGTCCCGGAGCTTGTTTGTCCTGGTTTTTATGCTGCGGTACTGTTTCCTGGATGGTAGCAGCTGGAAGAGTTTGTGGTTGGGGTGACTCAGGTCTCCAATGTTCCTTCAGGCCCTTTTTACACACCTGCCTTGGTCATGGGAAGTTCACATCTACAGATGCGCTGGGCTGTCTGCACCACTCTGTGCAGAGACCTGTGATTGAAGGAAGTACATTTCCCATACCAGGCAGTGAAGCAGCCAGTCAGGATGTTCTCAATTGTGCCCCTATAGAAAGTTCTTAGGATTTGGGGGCCGGCACCAAACTTCTTCAATCATCTGAGGTGAAAGAGGCACTGTTATGCCTTTTTCACCACACAGTCGGTATATACAAACCACATGAGATCCTTGGTGATGTTTATGCCGAGGAGCTTAAATCTGTTTACCCTCTCAACTCCAGATCCATTGATGTCAATAAGGGCTAGTCTGTCTCCATTCCTCCTGTAGTCCACAACCATCTCCTTTGTTTTTGTGACACTGAGGGAGAGGTTGTTTTCTTAACACCACAGTGTCAGGGTGGTGACTTTTCTCTGTAGGCTGCCACGTTATCATTTGAGATTAGGCCAATCAATGTAGTGTCATCAGCAAATTTAATTAGCATATTGGAACTGCAGGTGGCGACACAGTCATGGGTATACAGTGAGTAAAGGAGGGGGTTTAGTACACAGCCCTGAGGGGCACCTGTGTAAGTCAACACACACATTTCTTGTGACCCAAACTCAGCACTATCACCTCAACAGCAATTCCGGATGGGCAATAGAGGCAAGGTATAGAACTCCTTCTTCAGGAGAACTTCTTTATTCAGAGGGTGATGCCTATATGGAATGAGCTGCCAGTGAAAGTGTTTGAGACAGAGTCAGTAACAACATTTTAAAGATATTTGGTTAAGAATGTGGATAGGAACGATCTAGAGGGATTTGGCCAAACAGTGGTAAATAGGACTAAATCTTTGTTGGCATTGAAATGTTGGGTTGATGGGCCTGTATTACTCGATGACTCTATAATGTAGAACAGAGTAGTACAGTACTGGAAAGGGCTCTCCAGTCCACAGTGTCTGTGCTTAACATGATGCCAAATTCAATTAATTCTCTTCTCATATACCGTACATGGTCCATATCCCTCCCTTCCCTGCATAATCATGTACCTATCTAAATACCTGTTAAACACCACCAACAGATCAGCTACCGCCTCTACTCCTGGCATCTTGTCCCAGGCTCTAAAAAAACCTTGCCCTGCACATCTCCTTTAAACTTGCCTGGTGGTATGTGCTTTCAGACTTCCGTATCTTTCTCCTAATGGAAGAAGGGAGAAGAGAGAAATGGATAATTCACAGGAACTTATAACTTGGGAAGGCCATTCAGGCCATCTAGACTGTGGCCTATAAAGGAACCACTCTGGTTCTCCCACTTCCCCACCATCAGTGCAGGGCCTTATAGGCTAAGCACACCAGCAGCCATCTCAGGACTCTCTGAAGGATGCTGTGCATTTCTACCCCACCATGCAAGTTGTCAGCCCCAGCCTCCATCCTTCTCAGCATGAACATATAACTCCTCAATCCCTGATCCTCACATCCACCATCACTAGTTTTTAATATCTCAGCTAAGGGTAATTCACCCTCTCTAGACGTCACATACCCCGATTAAATCTCTCCTCAATTCTACGCCCTCATGGCCCATAACCAGAGGATGTAGGTAAGGTAAGGAGTGAGGAGGGGATCTGACAATCTTTTCACCCAGAGTATGGGTGGAGGTTGGAGCACACTGTCTGAGAATGTTGGGGAGGGGATTTGAGAATCTCACAGTTGTCTCACTTTAGGAAGCAAAGAGATGAGAACTTCAATTGCCAAGGTATAGAAAGTTATGGGCAAAGCACTATTAAATAGGATGGGTATTTGATGGTCAGTATAGATCTGAGGGGCAACAGGGAGGTGGATGTTTGGACTGAGATGCCAGAGGAAGATGTAGAGACAGGTAGAATCAAAGCACTAAAAAAATATTTGGACCGGTTCTTGGTAGGAAAGGTTTGGAGGGTTGTGACCTAAATTGCTTATATTAACCAAGGTACATTATGGAATTAATCTGATTTGCCTTCGTTTAACCCATATCCCCCTTTCTTATTCCTCTAAGACTCTTGTGTTACCTGAAAAACAATTCCAGACAAGTCAATTTCTCTACGTGGATGATGTTCTTGTCATTACCCTCTCCACTGCAGTTGCTCTTGTTTCCTTATACATCCCAAAGACGTGTTGGTAGGTTATTTGGCTGCTGTAAATTAACCTTAGTGTGGATAAGTGTCAAGAACTCAAAGGGACATGTGAGAGAGAGCATCACAGGTAAAGCCCTCCTTGCCATTGAGCACATCTACATGAAACACTATAGTAGAAAATCAGGATCCATCATCAGAGATCCCCACCACCCAGGCAACGCTCTTTTCTCACTACTGCCATCAGGAAGAAGGTACAAGAGCCTCAGGACTCACACCACCAGGTTCAAGAACAGTTACTACCCCTCAGCTATCAGAAGATATCTACACTCACTTAAAATGTTCCCACAACCAATGATCTCAGTGTTAAGGACTTTTTATCTTGTCTCATGTTTTTGTTTTATTTTTGCTATTTATTTATATTTGCATTTGCACAATTTGTTGACTTCTGCACTCTAGTTGATCTTTCATTGATCCTGTTATAGTTGCTGTTCTATAGAGTTGCTGAGTATGCCTGCAGGAAAATGAATCTCAGGGTTGTATATGCTGGCATATATGTACTTTGATAATAAAATTTACTTCGAATTTTCAACTTTGAACTTTAAAGGGCTGCACGGTTGTACAAGGCCATTCTTTCGTAAGGCCAGTGATGTTGTGGGGATGGGACTGGACTCTCTCACGGTGGTGTCTGAAAAGAGGATGCTGTGTAAGTTGCATGCCATCTTGGCCAATGTCTCCCATCCACTACATAATATACTGGGTGGGCACAGGAGTACATTCAGCCAGAGACTCATTCCACCGAGATGCAACACAGAGCGTCATAGGAAGTTATTCCTGCCTGTGGCCATCAAACTTTACAACTCCTCCCTTGGAGGGTCAGACATCCTGAGCCGATAGGCTGGTCCTGGACTTATTTCATAATTTACTGGCATAATTTACATACTACTATTTAACTATTTATGGTTCTATTACTATTTATTATTTATGGTGCAACTGTAACGAAAACCAATTTCCCCCGGGATCAGTAAAGTATGTCTATGACTATGACTATGAGGAGAGGGTTCAGTCTGAGAGCCAGCATAAGCTAAATATTCTCCTTCTATGTCATGAAATATACGCTATGATGTGATAACTTGATTAAGGTCACATTGATTTTCCTTTGAAGATTAAAAATGTTAACAATTGCTGAGGGTTCAGAATGAAAAATAGTGTATCATTTTATTATGTAAATTTGGAGATGGAATGCTCCTCACTGAAACTTGGAGGAAATCTTCTTAGAGTGGGTGTTTGAAGATGGAATTACTTACTCCAGACTGGGTGGGATCTTCCCACAGAAAGGGAGAACAGATTCAAAATTCATTTATTTTCTAGGTAATGTATTTTAAAATTAAAGTCATTAAAACACTTTTTCCTCCCAGTAATAGATTACCTCCTGTGACAGGGAGGAAGCTTTAAAAAGATAAAGACAAATAACTCAATCCCAAATTGGAAACAGATAGTACTTTCTATAAAATGTAGTGTGTGTTCCTTCCTTAGAGAAATAAAATACATTCTGTTTATTACAGGTTCTGTAGTGTTGGAGATTGAACCTAATAAAATGTCCAAAATTTCTAGGGCAAGAATATAAATCCTGTGTCTTCAACACCTACATGGTACTGGTCTGTGACAATTGAAATTCAGAGCCTTTTTCCATGCTATAACTTCCAATGTAAATACCTCCCGTCAGATGACATTAGTTATTAATGAGGGACAGTATTGAGTGGATGTGCAGGTGAAAATCAAGACCAAAGAAAAATTGGTTCACATAGCATTGCAAAGCATATGGTGCTTTCTCCTGAAAATTAGGTTAATTCAGAGCAGAACAATTTTGTGCTTATTCCTGGCACCCACTGGGAAATTCATCTCAATTTCTGTTGAGATTTTTGTTTGCCTTAGCACTTTTGTTTTCCTTTATAAAATATCCCCAAATTAAGTCGATAGTAATATGACACTGAAAGTTTGTCTGTAGTAAGATTTTCAACTTCACTGCTGTGAAAAGTAATTTTTCTTATTTACACATAGGTTAACCAGGGTTTACGAAATTAGTGTTTTTCTGTAATTTAAAGAATCAATACTCAAATTATATCTGCTTTCACTGAGGTATGAGATACCCTAACTCTTAAACTGTACCCCGGCTTTGGCCTTTTCCTGTGGGGTTTGGTGAGGTGGCGTCAAGCTCAAGATACATGCTCAACGATTCAGGAACGGCTTCTTCCTCTCTGCCATCCGATTTCTGAATGCACATTGAACCCACGAATACTGCCTCAATACTTCTTTATTTCCTATTTTTTGCACTACCTATTTAATTTAACTATTTATATATACAGTACATTTACTGTAATTCAGTTTTTCTCGATTACCATGCATTGCATTGACCACTGCCACAAAGACAACAAATTTCATTACATATGCTGGTGATATTAAACCCGTTTCTGATTCCGATCACTGCTGTATCTCATTGTTTGATGGATCTGGGAGAACACTCGAGTTCCAGTGGGAGAAATTCCTTCAGCCCACAGCTCCGGTAGCCCTGGTTTGATCTTGTGTTCCGGCAATACCTGTGTGAAGTGTACATATTATCCGTGTGAATGGATGTTCCACCCCAGTGCTCTGGTTTCCTCACACATTCAGAAACAATAGATTTAATAGGTTATTGGGACACTGTGAATTACTCCTATTGTAAGTAATGGGACTGCTTTAAGAGCTGACATGTCGTATATGCAACTGGATGAATGATCTCCTATACCAGCAGAAAATTGAGTGACTACAACAATTTACTACTCCAAGAGGATCACATACCTTGTTGTAGTTTAGAGGTTTGTGTGCCTCATTGATCTGGAGAGCTTTGTTGGCTGAAGTTAGGGCCTTATACTTTGACTATTGGTAAGGCCATGCACGCCAAACAGATCAAAGGGTAGAGGCCAAACTAAGAGTGGTCTACTGGTCCTCCAGGTTCAGGGTTTCAGCTCAGGGCTAAGAACCCTGACTGGTAAAATAATACTGTGAGGGAAACAGCAATGAGGAATCCTTCCACATCTGAGTGTGAGGGTATTCCTGAGTCTCCACCGGGAACTTGCATGACTGACAGTGAACCAAAAGGCATGATGAAGGAAACCATGAACACCAGCAGAGATGGAGGACCTACGTTGCTGCCTTATCATTCAGTAGCAACACTTAAAAGGAGCAGGAAGAGGGTTGCTTGATGAGCCGGCCACAAGGATCACGGCTGCTAACTGGTGGCTGTGAGACCAGCAACGTGAGCAGGCGTCAGATTTCTCACATCACTACACATGGAAACGCACAGAGCCGCTGTATGTAGCTTGCATTCAAACTTCTCCCACCTTATGTGACATTCGTAAACAATATTAGAGTAATCCACAGTGTTATGTTAATCCTGGAACAAAATGTGCATTCACTCTTAGGCTCAAATATTCGCTTCTTTTCTTTTCACATATGTGTGTGTGTGCACACACACACGAGTATGTGCATGTCTATGTGTGTGTGTGTGTGTGTGTGTGTGTGTGTCTGCGTGCGTGTGTGTCTACGTGCATGGGTGTGTTAATGCATAGTCTGTGTGTGTGTGTGTGTGTGTGTGTGTGTGTGTGTGTGCATGCATATAAATTCAGAAAATTGCTTAAATCTAATTATTTGCAAAGTCCAAATGAATGCTGATTTTGAAGGAGGGGAGAAGCAGATTGAATTGGCACAGGCATGATGGAGGAATGGTCTCCCTCCAGCTGCAGGCTTTTGGAATTCTCCGAGAGTTTTGAACATGCATTCATATTGAGTCTAATGAGATAATTTTCCTCTGCATATTAGATTTATGAATTTCAAATCTCCTGGCATGTATGGCTCCATAACACAAAACTAATTCAGCATAAATGAGGATTTATCCATGAAGACACCAAAAGAGTTCCTAAACAAGTAAACAAAAATAATATCTGGGCACAGCTTGAACACTTTTCCTTTCACGTCTTCTCTTTCTGACTTGGTGCTGTTTCCAGGGCTTCGTCAGTGTAATGCACAGTCCTCATTACGTACATGGTCAGTGTCAGCCCTTTCTGCTGTAGGTCCTCCATCTGTAATATTGGTTTAGATTTTCTTTCCCCATTGGTCACCCTGACTTGCTGGATGTTTCCTGAAAGCTAATGGCATGCTGGCCTTCATAACAAGGGGAATTGTATATAAGAGCAAAGAGGTCCTTCTGCAGCTGTACAGGGCCCTGGTGAGGCCAGACCTGGAGTACTGTGTGTAGTTTTGGTCTCCAAATTTGAGGAAGGACATTCTTGCTATTGAGGGAGTGCAGCGTAGGTTCACAAGGTTAATTCCCGGGATGGCGGGACTGTCATATGTCGAAAGATTGGAGCTACTGGGCTTGTATACTCTGGAATTTAGAAGGCTGAGAGGGGATCTTATTGAAACATATAAGATTATTAAGGGATTAGACACGCTAGAGGCAGGAAGCATGTTCCTGCTGATGGGTGAGTCCAGAACCAGAGGCCACAGTTTAAGAATAAGGGGTAGGCCATGTAGAACGGAGTTGAGGAAAAACTTTTTCACCCAGAGAGTGGTGGATATATGGAATGCTCTACCCCAGAAGGCTGTGGAGGCCAAGTCTCTGGATGCTTTCAAGAAAGAGATGGATAGAGCTCTTAAAGGTAGTGGAATCAAAGGTTATGGGGATAAGGCAAGAACTGGATACTGATTGTGGATGATCAGCCATGATCACAGTGAATGGCGGTGCTGGCTCGAAGGGCCGAATGGCCTACTCCTGCACCTATTGTCTATTGTAACCTTGCTCTTTGCAACTTCCTGGGCTGCTCTTGATTGGTGCACACCTGCGAAGCCTGTACTGGCTCTTCGGAGGAGTTATCTGAAGAGTTCTCCCTCACCTATCTTCACTACACCTGTTTTAAAATCAGAAAGTGCTGGAGATACTCAACAGACCAGTCAGTATCCATGGAAAGAGAAATGGACTGAATGCTTTGGGTCAAAGAATCTTCAACAGAACCAAGAAACAAGCATGCTTTACGCTGTATAGGGGTTATGAGGGGGTCTATAATGGAGTGGACATCACCTTTGTCCACCTTGTAATACTCCTTCATTATCTAGTTAATCACAGAACAGCTCGCTTGGAGAATTGTTTCCTTACTGAAAGGAGCAGTTGAGGGAAAGAACTGCCCTGAGAAATCTCGTTCCTGCATTTTTTATTTATATCCAATTTCCTTTTATCCATCAACATTTATAGAACCTCGCTCAAACAATATTGAGTATACAGAAAGGCCTTACAATCTACCTGCTTGTGATCTTGCATTTTATTGCTTACCTGCACTGCCATCTCCCTGTAGTTGTTACACTTCGTTCTGTGTTCTGTTATTTTTTTACCTTGATCTACCTCAAGGCATTGTGCAATGATTTGATCTGTGTGAACAGTATGCAAGACAAGCTTTTCACTGTACATGTGACAATATTAAACCAATTCCAAAATTCCAGCTCGAATAAGAGGTTTGTGATTTTGTTAGAATGTGTGCAGCTCTTTGCTTAACCTATTAACTACATGGTACACGTACGTACGTGTCATGTACAAATATTCTTCATTTATATTCACTACAGTGTTTCCCTTATTCTGAAAGATGAATCACTTACGCACATTTAACCTGTTGACAACTTTTATAAGTCTCTTTGATCTCCTCAAAGGAACATGGCAGATGTGTTGTTACTGGTTCTTGATTTGAGAATGGTGCTGCATCTGGATTCAGTTCAATGGAATATTTCATAGTTTCTTCCACTGTCTTATCGCATCAGCTTCTCAGAAGGCAATTCTGATTTCATAGCTCTCCAATATTCCTTTGTATATCACTTGCAGGAGCTCAATTTTCTATTGTCTTTTTGTACAACGGGCTTCAGCTATCACTCCAGAATCCCATTTCCAAATGACAGATTTGCTGCATTGCGCTCACACAAACTCTGTTGCCTTGTTTGAACTGTTATTCCCCATGACTTGAGCCATAATTTTAGTTCTGGATCAATGGCTTATCTTGTATTCTCCTCTCAAGTCTTGGCTGAACTAAACTCAGAAATGTTCCTAATCTTCACTGCATTTGTAACTCAGCAGGACTAATGCTACTTCAGGCTTTGTGGTCCAGCAGGAAGTTTGCTAGTTGTTAAAAAAAAATCAAAGGACTGATTGTGGACTTCAGAGAGGGTAAGATGAGGGAACACACACCAGTCCTTACAGAGGGCTCAGAAGTGGAGAGGGTGAACAATTTCAAGTTCCTGGGTGTCAATATCTCTGGGGTGTACCGTGGAGAGGATTCTAACCAGCTGTATCACTGTCTGGTAAAGGGGGTGTGCTACTGCACAGGATCAAAATAAGCTGCAGAGAGTTGAGAGTTGTAAAATTAGTCACCTCCATCAACAGCACTGGCCTCCTTAGTGTGCAGAACATCTTCAAGGAGTGATGCCTCAAAAAGGCGGGATCAATCATTAAGGACCCCCATCACCCAGGACATGCCCTCTTCTCATTGAGGTACAGGACCCAGAAGGCACACACTCGGTGATTCAGGAACAGCTTCTTCCCCTCTGCAATCCGCTTTCTGAAAGGACAATGAACGCTATATCATTGCAAATTTTCAGCTTTTATTTTTGCTCTGCTTATTTAATTTAACTATTTGATATATATATATATAGAGAGAGAGAGAGAGAGAGAGAAAGAGAGAGAGTGCGAGAGAGAGAGTGAGTAATTCACCGTTTTTCCTCTAATATTATGAATTGCGTAGTATGCTGCTGCAAAGACAACAAATTTCACAACAAATGCCTGAGATATTAAGCCTGATTCTGATTCAGGAGTTAAGCCTATTAGTAATAGTTGTCACTTCAGTTGTTTTGTCATCCAGTCGTTTGGTGTGTGTGTGTGTGTGTGTGTGTGTGTGTGTGTATACATCTCTAGTAATTATTTCATAAAACACTCAAATAAAACTAAGGACCATCATCAGATTCCAGTTTTGCTGGTATGAAGTGACATGAGAAAATGGATCTGAATTCTCTAAGCAAAATTTCTACCATCCTTTGTCAATGTATGCGATGCAAACTTCTTGATTGTCCTGGCTAATGATAACTCCTAATCCATAATTCACGTCTCAAATGTACTTGTATCACAGTGAGCTAACAAAGACTCATTTCTTACATGAGTCAAATGCTGCATGTTATCTCAACTTCATTGATGTGATGGCATTAGTGCTGTTGTAAGATGTGGCAAAAACCTGGCATGGACCTACACCACACTGCTGAATGAGCTCCAGTGATTCCGGTTTCTTCACATCCACGTTTTACTTGTTGCAATCTGTTTGGATCTCCTCTTAGCTTCTAATAAATCCGAATCCGATTCAGAATCAGAATCAGGTTTAATATCACCGGCACATGTCATGAAATTCGCTGTTATGTGGCAGCAGTGCATTGCAATAATAATAAAACTGTGATTGCATTAAGTATTTATTTCTATATATCTATTCTTTTTCAAGTTATATTAAGTAAGTGGTGCAAAAAGAGAAAAAATACTAGTGAGGTAGTGTTCATGGGTTCAATGTCCATTCAGAAACCTCATGGCAGAGGAGATAGAGCTGTTCCTGAATGGTTGAATATGTGCCTTCAGGCTCCTGTATCTTGTCCTTAATGGCAGCTGTGGGAACAAGGCACGTCCTGGGTGATGGGGGTCCGTAATGAAGGATGCCGCCTTTTTGAGTCATCACTCCTTGAAGATGTCCTGGGAGGCTAGTGCCCATGATGGAGCTGACTAAGTTTACAATGCCCTGCTGCTTATTTCAATCCTGTGCAGTAGCTGTCTCCCCCCACCCCTCCATACCATATGGTACCATCTCTGCAGCTGCTTCGATATGTTGGGCCCAGGATAGATTGTCAGAGATGTTGAGACCCAGGAACTTGAAATTCCTCACCCTTTCCACTTCAAATGACTCCGCGAGGACTGGTGTGTGTTCCCTTATCTTACCATTTCCAAAGTCCACAATCAATTTGTTGGTCTTACTAGTGTTGACAAAACCACTTCTTTCTATATGCATATACCACTACACCTTCTGATCTGCACTTTGAGTTGGTGAACCCACCTGAACACCATCTATTGATGAAGCCTTTAGCTCCAGCCAGCTCTACAGAAACTGGGTAATAGCTACTGCATGTAACCCTGTAAACACAATCTATTCAAATACTCTTGTTCCCTTTAATCATTAATTTCTGACGTACCTTGACTAGCCTACCGCTTCGAGTCACAAAGATATACACCATGGAAACAGGCTTTTCACCAGCTAGTCCACATTGAGCAAGATTCCCATGCAAGTATCCTATTTGCCCACATATGCCTGAATCCCTTTGAAACTTTTCTATCCATGCACCTGCCAAAGAACCTTTTAAAAGCCATTATTTACCTGCCTCAACCACTTCCTCTGGCAGCTCATTCCATATACGGACTGCCTGGTGATGAAAAAAAATTCCTTTTAAATCTTTCAGAATCAAAATCAGACCGGCATGTGATGTGAAATTTGTTAACTTAGCAGCAGCAGTTCAATGCAATACATAATAGAGTAGAGAAAAAAATAAATATATTTTTAAATGCAATTTAATGTGGATAAATGTGAGGTTATCCACTTTGGTGGTAAAAACAGGAAAACAGATTATTATTTGAATGGTGGCCGATTAGGAAAAGGGGAGGTACAACGAGACCTGGGTGTCATTATACACCAGTCATTGAAAGTGGGCATGCAGGTACAGCAGGCGGTGAAAAAGGCGAATGGTATGCTGGCATTCATAGCAAGAGGTTTTTGAGTCCAGGAGCAGGGAGGTAGTACTGCAGTTGTACAAGGCCTTGGTGAGACCACACCTGGAGTATTGTGTGCAGTTTTGGTCCCCTAATCTGAGGAAAGACATCCTTGCCATAGAGGGAGCACAAAGAAGGTTCACCAGATTGATTCCTGGGATGGCAGGACTTTCATATGATGAAAGACTGGATCGACTAGGCTTATATTCGTTGGAATTTAGAAGATTGAGGGGGGATCCTATTGAAACGTATAAAATCCTAAAGGGATCGGACAGGCTAGATGCAGGAAGATTGTTCCAGATGTTGGGGAAGTCCAGAACAGTTGAGGATAAAGGGGAAGCCTTTTAGGACCGAGATTAGGAAAAACTTCTTCACACAGAGAGTGGTCAATCTGTGGAATTCTCTGCCACAGGAAACAGTTGAGGCCAGTTCATTGCCTATACTTAAGAGGGAGTTAGATATGGCCCTTGTGACTAAAGGGATCAGGGGGTATGGAGGGAAGGCAGGCACAGGGTTCTGAGTCGGATGATCAGCCATGATCATACTGAATGGCGGTGCAGGCTTGAAGGGCCGAATGGCCTACTCCTGCATCTATTTTCTATGTTTCTATAATAAATAAGTAAATCAATTAGAGCATATGTGTACTGAATAGATTAAAAATGTGCAAAAAACAGAAATACCGTATATTTTTAAAAGTGAGATAGTGTCCAAGGGTGCAATGTCTATTTAGGAATCAGATGGCAGAGGGGGAGAAGCTGTTTCTGAATCACTGAGTGTGTGCCTTCAGAACAGGCCCTTCTGGCCCACTGAGCTATACTGTCCCAACAACCCACCTATTTAACCCTGGCCTAAGGTGTATAAGATGATTTGGGGCATTGATCATGTGGATAGCCAGAGGCTTTTTCCCAGGGCTGAAACTGTAGCTCAAAGTTCAAGATACACTTATTGGCAAAGGATGTATGCAGTATACAACACCGAAATTCTTCTTCCCCACGGACAGTCACAAAACAAAGAAGAACAATGGAACCAACCTGTTCAAAGAAAAAACATCAAACATGAAACCCCTCCTCCCTATCCCACTTGCAAAATAAATCACACAAAGGGCAACAAGAAAGATAATCGAAAACACAGAATTTAAAATGCAGAAGACATATTTCAGTGTTTATCTCAGTGTTCCTTCTCTGAAGGTCACCCAATTCAAAAATCGCCCAATAGTAGGAATAAAAAAGTGGAAGTAGAAATAGAATGCAACATAAGGACTGAATTAGAGTCGAAATCTACAATCCACAATCCACTCCGACTCTGACTCGGATTTTGAAATGTTCATGGCGGCATTCTGCAAAGGATGGACCACCCCCAATTAATTGGGAACCACTTCTCAGAAAAGTAGGTAAACATTGAAAATTAAATTCAATATTATCATCAATTCACCAGCTCCGACTTCAGTCAACAGTTGCAAAAATTGTTTGCAGATCAAGGCCTCAAACCAGGCTTAGATTTTAGATCTGCTAGACAGCAGTGATCCCTGTAGACATCTATGTCTCTGAAATTAGGTACAGGAAGCACCTCAAAGTACTGGAGAGATACCTCCAAAGCTGCTTCCATGTAGTTCTCCAAATCCACTAGGTGTTTAAGCAAACCAAAGTCAATATTACCTCCTAGACAAAAATCCCAAAGTTACTCAGTCAGATCCACTGGGCCGATCATTCACATACCAATGTCAGAGTGCTGGAATAGACACCTTGGAGCATGTGATTACCAAGCGGACAGAGGAAAAGAGACATAGAACATAGAGCAGTACAAAAGGGGAACCGGCCATTCTGCCCACAATGTCTGCGCCAACCATGATATCAGCCCGAACTCATTCCAACTGCCTCTGCATGGTCCATCTGTTTCTAGTACCCGTCTATGCGTCTGTCCAAAATGCCTTTCAAATGTTACTACAGCATCTGCAAACACCACGTTCCCTTGTAGCATGTTCTACCGACCACACCCTGTGTAAAATACCTTGGGAATAAACATTTCTGTTCTCGTCTTAAATCTAAGTCCTCTAAAATTTGACATTTTCACCCTGTGGAAAAAGACCCTTCCCCTCATCATTTTAGAACAAGTCCCCCCTCATCCTTTAGAGAAAACAATTTAAATTTGTCCTTTCTCTCTTTATAGATGATACCCTCCAATCCAGGCAACATCCCAGTGAATCTCTTCTGCACCCTCTCCAAAGACCTCACATCCTTTCCATACTGTGGTGACCAGAAGTGTACTCAATTCTCCAGGTTGTTGCCAAATCAGAGTTATATGCAGCTGTAATATGACGTGCAAGCTTTCATACTCAGTACCCCCACTAATGCAAGCATGCGATATGTCTTCTTCACAATCCAATCTACTGATGTAGCTACTTCAGGGAACTATGGTCTTACAGCCCAAGACGTCTCTGTACATTGGTGTTGTTGAGTGTCTGCTATTCACTGTACCTCTTTGTCTTGAATTTGACATTCAAAGATGCATCACCTCACAATTTCTTACTTGCTGTACTTACTGCCCATTATGCTGCTGGCGTTTAGGGCAGCAATGAAGGTCATCTATCTCTGGCTCTGTTCAGGTCTTCCTTCATCTTGTCAGTAACTTCCTCACGGTTTTCACCACTGTCAGTCATGGAAGCCCTGAGTGGAGACTCAGGGATACTGTCACACTCAAACGTAGAAAGAATCTTCACTGCTGTTTCTGTTGTTAGCCCTGAGCCGAACGCCCAGACCTGGAGAACTGGTGGACCACTCTTAGTCTGGTCTCTATCCATTGACCTGTTTGGCATGGGCCAAAGCATAAAGCATCGTAGTTGGCCAACATTCCTCTCTGGGTCATTGAGACACGCAAGCCTCCAAAATCAATGACAAGGTTGCGGTCCCCTTGGAGGTCACCTTACACTTGTTCGGATTGAACTCAATTGGCCATGGTTCAAATGGTTCAATTTAATAGCAGAGAATGTATACAGTATACAACCTGAATTTCTTTCTCTTCACAGACATCCACGAAACATTAACCCCAAGAATGAATGATAGTAACACCAGGACCCCGAAGCCCCCCTCACCACTCCAATGCACAAGCAGAGCAGAAGCATAGACCCTTCCCCCCTCCCCTACTTGTACCAGATTAGGCACTGACCCCTTCTACACCACCCCACCATGCAAGCAGTAACAAAAGCCCAAAAAGAGAGCTTGTTCTGGAGTCCATCAAAAACTAGTCCATAACCCTGTGTTTTGGTATCTCGGACAGACTTTCCCAAACTTCAATCCGATCTATATATAGTCGTGCCATTTGACAACTTTTCTCACTATCCACAACTTCACGACTATCCATGCATACCATCACACTTACGTGTTTGTGACAATTTTGGAAGCTGAACTACAAGCCATTATTGACTCATTCACTGAGCCTTACTGGATCCCACGCTCAACATTCAAGAGTCATCTTTTTGCAGATGTCACGAAAAAAATACTGAAGAATGTTCTCAAAGCCTCCTTGAAGGAAAGTATGACCCCAATTATTGCTGTGACTCTCTTGCCTTTTCTCACAGGGGAGAAGGACCATTGGAGGAGGTGTTAAGGACCTCGTATCAATGTGTCAGGAGCACACCAATGCCTGATATAGAGTTATAGAAAAATACAAGCACAGAAACAGGCCCTTCAGCCCAGCTAGTTCGTGCTGAACCATTTAACTGCCGATTCCCGTTGATCTGCACTGGGACCATAGCCCTCCACACCCCTACCATCCATGTACCTATCCAAGCTTCTCTTAAATGTTGAAATCAAGCTCGCATACACCTCATTTCACACTCTCACGGCCCTCCGAGTGAAGAAGTTTCCCCTTATGATCCCCTTAAACTTTTCACCTTTCATCATTAATCCATGACCTCTGGTTGTAGTCTCACCCAACCTCAGTGGAACAAGCCTGCTTGCATTTATCCTAATCTATACTGCTTATAATTTTGTATACCTCTATCAGATCTCTTCTCTATCTTCTACGTTCCAAGGAATTCAGTCCTAACCCTTTCATTCCTTCTTTATATCTCGGGTCCTCCAGACCCAGCAAGATCTTTGTAAATTTTCTCTCTTCTTTTTCAACCTTATTTACATTTTTCCATAGGTAGTACTGCTCACAATACTCCAAATCATGCATCGCTAATGTCTTCTATAACTTCAACATAACATTCCATCTTCTGCACTCAATACATTGATTTATGAAGACCAATGTGCCAAAAGCTTTCTTTATGATGCTATCTAACTATGAAGCCACTTTCAATGAACTATGAGCCTTTATTCCCTGATCCCTTTGTTCTACCACCCTTCTCAATGCCCTACCGTTCACTGTGTTTCCTACCTTGGTTGGTCCTACCAAAGTGCAACATCTCCCGTTAAGTTCCATCCGGCATTTCTCAGCCCATTTTTTCCACTGGTCCAGATTCCACTGCAAGCCATGATAGCCTTCCTTGCTGTTCACTACACCTCCAATCTTGGTGTCATCCACAAATTTGCTGATCCAGGTAACCGTACTAACTGGATCAATGATAGCAGGAGCAGTTAACTTCGCACACCACTCCCCCAACCAGGCACTCCTTGCACTATCTCTAGAAGAGTCCATGCCTCCCCTCCTCCACATTGACCACACAAGTCACCTCAGATCCCGTGGAAGTGGAGATATTCTCAAACCCAAGAGACTGCTGAAGGAGGGAAAACTTGTCCAAAACAAGCTGACATTAATAGCTTGATTATTTTCTAAATATTACTTACTGTAAAGATTTAAGCATCTGAGACTCCAATTACAAGTGACATTCTGCTACCAGAGCACATCAATTATGCATTTTGATAATCAGCAATTTCCTGTTAGTAAATACATGTCATGAAACATATTGAAGTCAACAGAAGTTTAGTTCAGAGCTAGTCACTGTGAGATAATACATGATCAAAGGAAAGAACTGTACAAATCTTTGTTGAGGTTTGAAAACAGGCCATTTTACCTGGAGTCAGTAGCCCTGTTGAGTAATTAGTGTACACTCAGTACTGCCAACCACAAAGTGCTCGGACAGTCACTCCACTGATATGTCAGTCAGTGCTGGGACATTCAGTCGTTGGGGCACACAGCTTCCTGTGCAAACTCACCAGTCCATCTCCTTTCTCCTTCCCACCATACAGGTTTGTAACAGTCCTTCCAAGTGAAGCACTTCTTCCAATCCAGTATACGACCTCTGGTGCTGGCAAAGTGGAGCACCTGTGTTCAGTCCAGGGGAGTGCCCGGACCTTAATTCCACATCCTACTCCCATTCCGGCCGATACTACCCCAGAGAGGTCCAAAGCAAACTTGAGGCTCAACACCTCATCTTCCACCTGGGCACATTACAACCTTCTGGATGTAGCACTGCATAATACATAACCTCACCTTCTCTGTATTCGAACTGACCAGTTCCGCTGTAGGTTATCAGCTGTGATATTAACTCGGTTCTTCTGTGTCCACAGACAGTAGCTGATCTGCTAGGCAGTTCCTCCTGTTCTGTGTTACACACACAATCAGCCCCTATTACACATGCAGTCTGTGACTGGGCAGCCCCTGTTACACATGTAGTCTGTGATTGGACACAGTCCCTGTTGCACATGCTGTCTGTGATTGGGCAGCCCCTGTTACACATGTAGTCTGTGATTGGACACAGTCCCTGTTGCACATGCTGTCTGTGATTGGGCAGCCCCTGTTACACATGTAGTCTGTGATTGGACACAGTCCCTGTTGCACATGCTGTCTGTGATTGGGCAGCCCCTGTTACACATGTAGTCTGTGATTGGACACAGTACCTGTTGCACATGTAGTCTGTGATTGGACACAGCCCCTGTTATACATGCTGTCTGTGATTGGGCAGCCCCTGTTACACATGTAGTCTGTGATTGGACACAGCCCCTGTTACACATGCTGTCTGTGATTGGACACAGTCCCTGTTACACATGTAGTCTGTGATTGGACACAGACCCTGTTACACACCAACACAATCAGTGTAGTAACACATATAGAACATGCAACAAGTACAGCACAGGGACATGCCCTTCAGCCCACAATGTTGTGCAGAACCAGCTAAAAAGTATGGAAAAATTAATCCGTCCTACCTACACCATATTAATATCGCTCCATCTTCCTCACATTCAAGTGCCTATCTAAACATCTGCTAAAAGCCTGTAATGTATTTGCCTCTATCACCTTACCAGGCTGTGCATTCCCGGCATCCACCACTCTCTGAGTAAAAAAAATTGCCCCTCACATCCCATTTGAACTTACCCCCTCTCACCTTCAATGCTTGCCCTCTGGTATTAGACATTTCAACCCTGATGCTCGCTGTCTACTCTATATGTGCTTCTATCTATCTTGTACATTTCTATCCGATCCCTCCTCAGCCCCAGCTGCTCCAGTGATTTCCAGCCTCTCATGACAGCACAGGAGTCCTAAACCAGACAAAGTCCTGGCAAACCTCTTCTGCACCTTCTCCAAAGCCTCAAAATCCTTCCTATAGCAGGGCGATCAGAACTGTGTGCAATATTCCAGATGTGGCCTAAACAGAGTTCTATAAAGTTACAACATAACCTCTTTGCATTTGAAGACAATGCCTCGACTGATATTCTTGTAAATTTTCTCTGTGCTCTTTCAACCTTATTTACATCATCCTGTAGGTAGGTGACCAAAACTGCACACAATACTCCTGATGTGGCTTCACCAGTGTCGTATATAAATTCAACATCTTCCCATCTTCTGTACTCAATACTTAGATTTATGAACGCTTATGTGCCAAAAGCTTTCTTTATGAACCTATCTACCTGTGATGCTTTCAAAGAATTATGGAGAAATTATTTATAATTTATAGTTTCTTTTTGTTTTTGCACTGGTACTCCTGAAGAAGAAACCCCATGTTATACGTTGGTGATCCTATCAGATCCTTTCTTTCCCAGCCCTTTCCCACACACCTAGCTTCACCGATCACCTTCCAGCTAGCCAGGGTCTCCGCCCAAAATGCCAACTGTATTCTTTTCTGTAGATGCTGCCTGGCCTGCTAAGTTCCTCCAGCATTTTGGGTGTGTTGCTCTGGATTTCCAGTGTCTGCAGATTTTTTCATGTTTATGATATGTTAGGGATAGTCCAATTCTGATTCTGCTGATGATCTGTATGGATTGTATGTATAGTCTGTATGGATGGCATGCAAAACAAAGCTTTTCATTGTACATCAGTTCATGTGATAATAATAAACCAATTTAACAATTCATTAGCAACACACGCAAACTGCTAGAGGAACTCAGCAGGCCAGGCACGCCTATAGAAAAGAGTAAACAGTCGACGTTTCTGGCGAAGAACCTTCTTCAATCCTGATGCTTTGGATTTCCAGCATCTGAAGATTTTCTTGTGTTTGTGTAACAAACTTATTATTCCATCTTCTCATTTCTGACCAACTGGATGCCAATATAAATACCAGCATTTATTGCCTATCCCTAATTGACCTTTCAGTGAAGGTCTTGCAGGGTCATTTCAGCATCAGCTACATCGACGGATCTGGAGTCACACACGAACACTTACGCTACACTCAGGCAAGCACACTCACACACACTCACACACACACACACACTCACAGACGGACACACACACAAGCACACTCACACTCACACACAGACACACACACGCGCGCGCGCCACAGTAGTGTAACAGTTAGCAAGAAGCTATTATGGCTTGGGGCATTCTGAAGTTTGGAGTTCAATTCCAGTATCACTCTGTAGGAGTCGCTGTACGTCCTCCCTGTGGAATGTGTGGGTTTCCCCTGGGTGCCCCGATTTCCACCCACAGCCCAAAGACATACCAGACAGGTTAATTGGTCATTGTAAATTGTTCCATAACTAGGATAGGGTTAATCAGGGTTGTGGGCTTGCTGGGATGGTGTGCCTCAAAGGCCGATGCCACGCTATCTCCAAGTAAGTAAATAGTTAAACAAACAAATAAAATAGCTAGATAGGTACAAACGTTTGCAGATAGAAAGCAAGCAAGCATGTAGAGCCCAGTCGATAATGATGGCAGGTTTCCAACTTTGAGAGACTGTTAGTTTTTACAATACCTTGGTTAATTTATGTTCATCATTACATATGACTATTGTGTGTTTACTGTCAGATTATTAATTGAATTTAATTAACAACCGCTGTTAAGGAATTAGATTCATGTCTCTTGGTTGTTCCTGGATCCTGGGTTGTTATCCAGTGAACCTGAAGTCAGTGCTCCCCAAATTCCGTCAGTATGTGGACTTTGTAATGAGAGGGGAGAGCGCGTTTGACCTTGTTTACACAAACATTCCTGATGCGTACTGGGCGGAGCCCCACCCCTGTCTCGGCTACTCAGACCACATCTCTGTTATGCTAATCCCAGCATACAGACCTCTCGTCAGGCACTCCAGACCAGTTCTGAAGCAGGTGAAAACCTGGCCAGCAGGAGCCATTTCTGCTCTTCAAGACTGCTTTGAGCACACTGACTGGCACATGTTCAGGGAGGCTGCAACCAATGGCGACTCTACCAGCTTAGAGGAGTACACGGCATCAGTGACTAGCTACATCAGCAAATGCATCGATGACATCACTGCGGCCAAGACCATCACTACACGCGCTAACCAGAAGCCATGGATGACCGCGGGGGTGCGTGCGCTGCTGAGGACCCGTGACTCCGCTTTCAGAGCAGGTGACAAGGCAGCCCTAACAAAAGCGAGGGCCAAACTGTCCTGGGCCATCAGAGAGACAAAGCATGCACATGCCCAGCGAATCCACAGCCACTTCCAGGACAGCGGCAACATGCAGCGCATGTGGAAGGGCATTCAGGACAACACCAACTACAAGACAACACCACCTGCCTGTTCTGGTGATGCCTCCCTCCCAGTTGCGTTGAATAACTTCTACACTCGTTTTGAGGCAGAAAATGACGTGGCGGCGAGGAAGACCACCCCTCCTCCAAACAACCAGGTACTGTGTCTTACCGTGGCCGATGTGAGGAGATCCCTGTGCAAGGTCAACCCACGGAAGGCTGCTGGACCAGACAATATTCCTGGCAGAGTGCTTAGAGGATGTGCAGACCAGCTAGCAGAGACTCTCACTGACATCTTCAACATCTCCCTGAGCAGCGCCATCGTTCCTACGTGCTTCAAGTCCGCCACCATCGTCCCCATGCTGAAGAAGTCTTCAGTGTCCTGCCTCAACGACTACTGCCCCGTCGCACTCACATCCATCATCATGAAGTGTTTCGAGAGGCTCGTCATGAGGCACATCAAGACCCTGCTCCCCCCCCCCCCTTACTGGACCCACTGCAGTTTGCGTACCATCCCAACCGTTCAACAGACGACGCCATTGCCATCACCCTCCACCTGGACAAAAAAGACACGTACGTTCCAATGCTGTTCATAGACTTCAGTTCAGCATTCAACACAATCATTCCTCAGAAACTGATTGGAAAGCTGAGCCTACTGGGCCTGAACACCTCCCTCTGCAACTGGGAGACCTCAGTCAGTCCGGATTGGAAGCAGCATCTCCAACACGATCACACTGAGCACGGGGACCCCCCAGGGCTGTGTGCTCAGTCCACTGCTGTTCACTCTGCTGACCCACGACTGTGCTGCAACACACATCTCGAACCACATCATCAAGTTCACCGATGACACAACTGTGGTGGGTCTCGTCAGCAAGAACAACAAGTCAGCATACAGAAAGGAGGTGCAGCGGCTAACAGACTGGTGCAGAGCCAACAACCTGTCTCTGCATGTGAACAAAACAAAAGACATGGTTGTTGACTTCAGGAGGACACGGAGCGACCACCCTCCGCTGAACATTGACGACTCCTCCGTAGAGATCGTTAAGAGCACCAAATTTCTTGGTGTTCACCTGGCGGAGAATCTCACCTGATCCCTCAACACCAGTTCCATAGCAAAGAAAGCCCAGCAGCGTCTCTACTTTCTGCGAAGGCTGAGAAAAGTCCATCTCCCACCCCCCATCCTCACATTCTTCAGAGGATGTATTGAGAGCATCCTGAGCAGCTGCATCACTGCCTGGTTCGGGAATTGCACCATCTCGGATCGCAAGACCCTGCAGCGGATAGTGAGGTCGGCTGAGAAGACAGTCAGGGTCTCTCTTCCCGCCATTACAGACATTTACAGCACACGCTGCATCTGTAAAGCAAACAGCATTATGAAGGACCCCACGCACCCCTCAAACAAACTCTTCTCCCTCCTGCCACCTGGCAAGAAGCCGAAGCATTCGGGCTCTCACGACCAGACTATGTAATAGTTTCTTCCCCCAGGCCATCAGACTCCTCAATACCCAGAGCCTGGACTGACACCAACCTACTGCCCTCTACTGTGCCTATTGTCTTGTTTATTATTTATTGTAAAGCCTGCACTGTTTTGTGCACTTTATGCAGTCCTGGGTAGGTCTGTAGTCTGGTGTAGTTTTGTGTTGTTTTACGTAGTTCAGTGTAGTTTTTGTATTGTTCATGTAGCACCATGGTCTTGAAAAACATTGTCTCATTTTTACTTTACCAGCAGTTATGGTCGAAATGACAATAAAAAGTGACTTGACTTGACTTGACAGTGAGGTCAGTTGCCCCACTTTCTTCTCCTTGTCCCATCAGTATACATACCCACGTATAACAGCCCACATCCTTTGTTTGGGCTACTATTGCCTGAACTGGAATGGTACTGGTGAACTATTGAAGCTGCCCTGATTGATCAATCACTGATCACCACTCAGGAAAGATGATAATCAATATCACGGCATCGTAGTGGGGTGGCATGGTAGTGTAGTGCTTAGTTCAATGATTTACACAGTGGGCTATCAGATCAGGGTTTAATTCCCATCGCTGTCTGTTAAGAGATTGCACACTCTCCCCATGACCACGTGGGCTCCTGTGGGTGCTGTGGTTTCTCTCCCACAGTAGAGAAGCTGTACAGCTTAGGGCTAGTAAGTTGGGGCCATACTATGTTGGCACTGGGAGAATGGCAGCACTAACAGGCTGCCCAGCATAATCCTCACTGATTTGATTTGGTGCATATAATGCATTTCACTGTATGTGTTGATGTACAGGTGACAGATAAAGCTAAACTTCCAATTTAAACATAAGATTGCTGTCATTATGATGGAGAGCCTTGATAAAGGACGTTGGCCCAAAGTGTTGGCTCTTAAACACAAAATAATCTGCAGATGCTGTTGTCAAAGGAACACTCACAATGCGCTGGAGGAACTCAGCAGGTCAGCCAGCATCAGTTGAAAAGATTAGTCGACGTTTCGGGCCGAAACTCTTCGTCAGGACTGAAGGAAGAACTTTGGGGAGGGTTTGAAGAATGCCGGTAGTTGAAAAAAACAGTAATTTGAAAGACAAAGGGGTGGGGGAGGGGACGCAAGGAAGTGATTGGCAGGAGAACAATAGTAGAAGGAGGCGGAACTATGAGGGAGGTGATGTGAAATAGGGATAGAGGAAGGGAGGGGAAGGGAATTACCGGAAGTTGGAGAATTCAATGTTCATACCAAGGGGCTGGAGACTACCTAGACGGTATATGAGGTGTTTCTCCTCCAACCTGAGTTTAGCCTCATCATGGCAGTAGAGGAGGCCATGTATGGACATATCTGAATGGGAATGGGAAGCAGAGTTGAAGTGGGTGGTTACTGGGAGATCCTGTCTGTTGTGGCAGACAGAGTGGAGGTGCTCGACGAGGCGGTCCCCCAATCTGCGTTGGGTTTCACCGATGTAGAGGAGGCCGCACCGGGAGCACCGGATGCAATAGATGACCCCAACAGACTCACAAGTGAAGTGTTGCCTCACTTGGAAGGACTGTATGGGATTTTGTTACCTCTTTATTCCTTTCCATAGATGTTCTCTAACCTGCTGAGGTCCTCCAGCATTTTGGTATGCTGATCTTTAGTGTCACAGAACAAGGATTTTGCTTTCGAAATACTTTTTGTCGTAATTTATGCATTTTGGGCTGCTGATCATGAAAATCACCATGAAATTCCCCTATCATGCAGCATTTGTTTTTGAAATTACCTGTATTTGTTATTTCAATTCATAATTCAAGTCAGAATAACTGATATCAAGACTAAGGAAAGCATATTAGATGGTCCACAAATTAAACTGGTCATCAATGATCAATGACAGATAATTCAAAGAACTTCTAGTGGGACTGGAGAAAATCACATGGAAGGCATTCAAGGATGTTGTTGATTTTTTTTTTGGCAACTACAGAGCACCAAACTACATGCAGCTGGTTGACAACCTGTTTCAAGCATATAAGACCATGAAGTACAACATGTTGCGAAAGATTCATTTTCTGCATTCTCATTTAGACTTCTTCCCTGCAATTCTTCCCTGTCAATGACGAGCATGGTGAAAGGTTTCACCAGGACATTATGGTCGTGGAGAAACTGTATCAGGGCAGCTGGAATCCATCAATGCTGGCTAATTATTGTTGGACACTTAAGCGAGAAGACTCAGAGTACAAATTGAAATCATCAACAAAACATTTTAGTTGAACTATTGCACTCTTATGCAATTAAACACATTATATTCAATAAAAGTTAATTTCTTGTTTATCTGAATTCCGACATGATACAGTTGGACGGAAATTATATTTGGGTTCAGTTTCAATTAGTCTATCATAGACAAAAAAGATTTCTGAGGAAGCAGCACTTTCAAAAAAAAATGTATCCAGTGCATTTAATCTTTTAAGGACTTTCGGGGCAGTCTGTTGAGCCATTGTCTCTGAGCTCCAGTGAGCCAGGTTTGATCATGTTTGGGGTTCATGTGTGCTCTGTGTGATCTCATGGGTTTCCTCCTGGGTGTATCAGTTTTCTCCCATATCCCAAAATCAAGAGGGTCATGAGTAACCAGACTGGTAAGCAAGACCTCAGCCTTGGGAGTAGGGTCTGCAGGTGGATGGTGGAGGGGAGATCGTGTGAAGTCCATAGGGTTGACCTAATTGGCGGTTCTTTCCCTTGTAGAACTCTAAGTTGTACCTCACAGGACTAGGACAATCGCTCCATGGTAATGCACCAATGGATCTTCTCAGTGCTCCTCAACAAATATTGTATGAGAGCTGACTTCAGAGTCAGAATCAGGTTTAATACCACTGGCATATCAGAATCAGGTTTATTAGCACTGGCATGTGTTGTGAGTAAGGAGAGTAGAGCAGTGGTCTAAGCATACATCCCTGAGGTGTGCCAGTGTTGATTGTCAGCAAGTTGGAGATGTTATTTCCGTTCCGCACAAACTTTGGCCTTCTGGTTGGGAAGTCGAGGATTCAGTTACAGAGGAAGGTACAGAGGCCCACGTTCTGAAGCGTTTTGATCAGAATGATAGGGATGATTGTATTAAATGCTGTGCTATAATCAATAAACAGCATCCCGAGATAGGTATTTGTATTGTCCAGGTCATCCAAGGCCACCCACTGTAGACTTATTGTGGCAATAGGCAAATTGCAGTGGGTCCAAGTCCTTGTTGAAATGAGGGTTAATTCCAGCCATAACCAGCTTCTCAAAGCACAGTAGATGTTAATACCACTGGACAATAGTGGTTAAGGCAGCTCACCCTACTCTTAGACCATAAAACCATAGGACATAGGAACAGAATTAGGCCATCTGGCCCATTGAGTCTGCTCCGCCATTCAATCCTGGCTGATCCTTTTTTCCCTCCTCCTCAATCCCAGTTCCCAGCCTTCTCCCTGTAACCTTTGATGCCATGTCCAATCAAGATCCTATCAATCTCTGCCTTACATAAACCCAATGACCTGGCCTCCACAGCTGCCTGTGGCAACAAATTCCACAAGTTCACCACTCTTTGGCTAAAGAAGCTTCTCTGCCTCTCTGTTTTGAAAGGGCAGCCCCTCTATCCTGAGGCTGTGCCCTCTTGTCCTAGACCTTCCCACCATGGGAAACTTCCTTTCCACATCTACTCTGTCAAGGCCTTTCAACATTCAAAAGGTTTCAATGAGATCCCCCCTCATCCTGCTGAATTCCAGTGAGTACAGACCCAGAGCCATCAAATGTTCCTCGCATGATAGCCGTTTCATATTTGGAATCATCCTTGTGAACCTCCTCTGGACCCTCTCCAATGCCAGCACATTTTTTCTAAAATGAGGGGTCCAAAACAGTTCACAATACCCAAGGTGAGTCCTCACCAGTGCCTTATAAAGTCTCAGCATCACATCCTTGCTCTTGTATTCTAGACCTCTTGAAATGAATGCTAACATGGCATTTGCCTTCCTCACCACTGACTCAACCTGCAAGTTAACCTTCAGGGTTTTCTGCACAAGGACTCCCAAGTCTCTCTGTATCTCAGATTCCTGGATTTTCTCCCTGTTTAGGAAATAGTCTGCATTTATTTCTACTACCAAAGTGCATGACCATGCATTTTCCAACATTGTATTTCATTTATCACTTTCTTGTCCATTCTCCTAATCTGTCTAAGTCCTTCTACATCCTAGCTGTTTCCTCAACACTACCTGCTCCTCCACCAATCTTTGTACCATCTGCAAACTTGGCAACAAAGCCATCTATTCCATCATCTAAATCATTTATGTACAGCATAAAAGAAGTGGTCCCAACACCGACCCCTGCGGAACACCGCTAGTCACTGGCAGCCAATCAGACAAGGATCCTTTTATTCCCGCTCGCTGCCTCCTTCCAATCAGCCAATGCTCTAACCATGTTGGTAACTTTCCTGTAACACCATGGGCTCTTAACTTGGTAAGCAGCCTCACGTGTGGCACCTTGTCCAAGGCCTTCTGAAAGTCCAAATATACATCCACTGCATCCCCTTTATCTATTCTGCTTGTAATCTCCTTAAAGAGTTCTAACAGGTTTGTCAGGCAGCATTTTCTCTGAAGGAAACCATGCTGACTTTGGGTGCTGGTATAATTGTTGCCCTTTTGAGGTAGGTGGGAAATTCTGACTGGAGCCATAAAAGAGCGAATATGTTTTTGAACCCCCCCCCCCAGGTTTTTAGAGGCCTACCAGGTGCTCCATCGGGCCCGGCGGCTTTGCAAGGGTTCACCCTCTGAGACAGAGGTCACAGGGTCACTGGGTGCTGCAGAGATAATCACAGGTGTCGTTTTATTCTCCCTCTCAGCGCATGCATAAAAGGTGTTGAGCTCCTCTGGGAGTAAACCATCACTGCCATTCACGATGTTAGGTTTTGGTTAATAGGAAATAATGGCCTGTAAACCCCGCCAGAGTTGACGTGCTTCCAGTTCCACCTCCAACCTTATTCGGAATTCTTCCTCTGCTTTTGGGCTATCCCTCTGTAAGATCTGGGTCACCAGACTTGAATGCCATAGATTTAGCTCTCAGCAAACTATGAACCTATTGTCCTGGTTTAGTCCTGCTGAAGGGCCTCGGTCTGAAACATCGACTGTACTACTTTCCAGAAATGCTGCCTGGCCTGCTGAGTTCCTCCAGCGTTTTGTGTGTGCTGCTTGGATTTCCAGCATCTGCAGATTCTCTCTTGTTTGTGTCCTGGTTTATCCAAGGCTTTTGATCGGGGTACGTACAGTAAGTTCACATAAGCACACACTCATCCACACTGCTTTTAATGACGTCAGTGACAGCTGCAGTCCAGTCATTCCAACTCGAATATGAATGCATGAAAACAGTCAGTCCTCGATTCAAAGCAGTCCTATACCTCCCTTGTCCATACCTGCTTGGTCCTCACTACTGGTGCTGCAGTTTTCAGTCACTGCCGATACTTATGGAGTAGAAATACAAGAAGGTGATCAGACTTCCCAAAGCGTGGGCATAGAAAGCTACAGACCAAGTACTAGTAAAAGACACTCGTAATGAGGGCTGGTACAGATGAGGGTGAAGGGTCTTTATCTGCTCTGTATGGCTCTGTGGGAATCACACAAGGTCTCGAGGTCAGAATCCCTGTTCAAATGTACCACCTACCACCTCATCTACCAGCCCACCAGCCTCTGCGTCCATCACATAATTCTCCAAAATTTCCGCCATTTCCAACTGGATCCCACCATCAAACACATCTTTCCCTCCCTCCCATTTTCTGCTTTCCACAGGGATTGCTCCCTACGCAACTCCCTTGTCCATTTGTCCCTCCCTACTGATCTCCTTCCTGGCACTTATCCTTGCAAGTGGAAGAAGTGCCATGCCTGTCCCTACACTTCCTCCCTCACTACCATTTATGGTGCCAAACAGCCCTTCCAATGAGGTGACGCTTCACCTGTGAGTCTGTTGGTGCACCTACTATGTTCGGTGCTCCCGGTGTAGCCTCCTGTACATCAGTGAGAACCAACATAGATTGGGAGACCATTTCGCCGAGCATCTATGCTCTGTCCGCCAGAACAAATGGGATCACCCACTGGCCACCCATTCTAATTCCACTTCCCAATTCCATTCCGAATTGTCCATTCATGGGCTCCTCCGCTGTCGGGATAAGTCCACACTTCGGTAGGAGGAACAACATCTTATATTCCACTGGGGTAGCCTCCAATCTGAGGGCATGAACATTGATTTCTCAAACTTCCAGTAATGCCTTTCCCAACCCCCCGTTCACCATTTCCCATCCCCTTGTCTCTCTCTCCTGTTATCTCCTTGCCCGCCCGTCACCTCCCTCTGGTGCTCCTCCCACCCCCTTTCTTCTTTCTTCCATGGCTTTCTGTCTCTTTCACCAATCAACTTCCTAGCTCTTTGCTTCATTCCCCCCCCCTCCAAGTTTCACCTCTCCCCTGGCGTTTCTCTCTTCCCTCCCCACACCTTTCAAATCTCGTTCTCAGCATTTTATCTCCAGTCCTGCTGAAGGGTTTCGGCCCAAAGTGTCGACAGTGCCTTTTTTCTGTAGATGCTACCTGGCCTGCTGAGTTCCTCCAGCATTTTGTGTGTGTTGCTCGGGTTTCCAGCACCTGCCGATTCTCTCTTGTTCATGTCGGTAGGGTTGTTTTCACTACCGTCAGTCACATGGGTTCCAGATGGAGTCACATGATTGGCCAGCTGGCTGGTGTGTCAGAGGAGGAGTCAAAGGCACGTCCGGAGAAGGAGGAGCCAGCCGGTGTGTCAGAGGAGCCGGTCTGGGTTTGGACGAGCTGACCTGGCTGCAGACCTCGTTGCTGCCTGTCACTCAAAGGCATCGGAGTTGGTGCACGAAGGCCACGTGCAGTGAAAGCATGGGTGATTGTCTCGCGCTTTTTCCTTGCGATCACAAGACCATGTCGGACATTGACAATGTAAAATGCCGCAGGCCTCTTTCCCTTGTTCAGTGGTGAGGCACGTGGCTGGGGAGCTGTGCAGCCTTGGTTGTAGTAAGGACTAATCCTCAAGCCATGGGCTTGCCTGCTGCTGTAGTCCAGCTGAGGAGAAGCCGGAGGCAGTATAGTGTGGTGTCCATGCTCGGTTGTGGGCTGGCCTCCTGTCAGTGCTGCCCCCAGTGTTCAAACAGTACAATGACAGGCTGGATTGCTGGGAACCGCACCATCAATTTGCGAGACATGTCGCTCAGTGTCTTGGATTATATATATATATGTTTTTTGCATGGTTTTTTTTTGCTTGGTCTTTTGAAAGTGCTGTGTATGTTTTGCACTTTGGCAGCAGAGGAACACCGCTTTGTTCGGCCATGTACGTGTATGGTTGAATGTTAATTAAATTTGATTTTTCTCCCTCTGTCCCTCTGAATATACCTCTTGCCCATCCTCTGGGTCACCCCCCCCACCCCCTTGTCTTTCTTCCCGGACCTCCTGTCCCATGATCCTCTCATATCCCTTTTGCCAATCACCTGTCCAGCTCTCGGCTCTATCCCTCCCCCTCCTGTCTTCTCCTATCATTTTGCATCTCCCCCTCCCCCTCCAGCTTTCAAATCCCTTACTCACTCTTCCTTCAGTTAGTCCTGACGAAGGGTCTCGGCCTGAAACGTCGACTGTACCTCTTCCTATAGATGCTGCTTGGCCTGCTGCGTTCACCAGCACCTTTGATGTATGTTGCTTGAATTTCCAGCATCTGCAGAATTCCTGTTGTTTAAATTTGATTTGATTTGATTTGAGGAATACTGTCACACTCAGATATAGAAAGGTACTTCAATGCTGTTTCCATAGCAATTTTGTTTTCCCAATCAGGGTTATTATCCCTGAGCTGAAACCCTGAACTTGGAGGACTGGTGGACCACTCTTTGTCTGGCCCCAACCCTTTGACCTTTTTGGCAAGAGTGACCCTACCAAGAGCCAAAGGATAAAGCTCTGAGACGAGCCAACATAGCTCTCTGGGTCATTGAAGTACGCAAGCCTCCAAATCATGACAAGGTTGTGGTCCTCTTGAAGAGTGCAAAAGTCTTAGGCACATATACAGTGGCATGCAAAAGTTTGGGCACCCCAGTCAAAATTTCTGTTATTGTGAATAGCTAAGTGAGTAAAAGATGACCTGATTTTCAAAAGGCACAAGGTTAAAGATAACACATTTCTTTAATATTTTAAGCAAAATTACTTTTATATTTCCATCTTTTACAGTTTCAAAATAGCAAAAAAGGAAAAGGGCCCAAAGCAAAAGTTTGGGCACCCTGCATGGTCAGTATTTAGTAACAGCCCCTTTGGCAAGTATCACAGCTTGTAAACGTCTTCTGCAGCCAGCTAAGACTCTTTCAATTCTTGTTTGGGGGATTTTTGCCCATTCTTCCTTGCAAAAGGCTTCTAGTTCTGTGAGATTCTTGGGCTGTCTTGCATGCACTGCTCTCTTGAGGTCTATCCACAGATTTTCGATGATGTTCAGGTTGGGGGACCGAGGGCCATAGCAAAACCTTCAGCTTGCACCTCTTGAGGTAGTCCATTGTGGATTTTGAGGTGTGTTTGGGTTCATTATCCTGTTGTAGAAGCCACCCTCTTTTCATCTTCGGCTTTTTTACAGACAGTGTGATGTTTGCTTCCAGAAATAGCTGGTATTTAGTTGAATTCATACTTCCCTCTACCAGTGAAATGTTCCCCATGCCACTGGCTGCAACACAAGCCCAAAGCATGATTGATCCACCCCCGTGATTAACAGTTGGAGAGGTGTTCTTTTCATGAAATTCTGCATCCTTTTTTTCTCTAAACATATCTTTGCTCATTGCGGCCAAAAAGTTCTATTTTAACTTCATCAGTCTACAGGACTTGTTTCCAAAATGCATCAGGCTTGTTTAGATGTTCCTTTGCAAACTTCTGACACTGAATTTTGTGGTGAGGACGCAGGAAAGGTTTTCTTCTGATGACTCTTCCATGAAGGTCATATTTGTGCTGGTCTCACTGCACAGTAGAACAGTGCACCACCACTCCAGGGTCTATTAAATCTTCCTGAAGGTCTTTTGCAGTCAAACAGGGGTTTTGATTTGCCTTTCTAGCAAACCTACGAGCAGTTCTTTTGGAAAGTTTTCTTGGTCTTCCAGACCTCAACTTGACCTCCACCGTTCCTGTTAACTGCCATTTCTTAATTACATTATGAACTGAGGAAACGGCTACCTAAAAATGCTTTGCTATCTTCTTATAGCCTTCTCCTGCTTTGTGGGCATCATTTATTTTAATTGTCAGAGTGCTAGGCAGCGGCTTAGAGGAGCCCATGGCTGCTGATTGTTGGGACAAGGTTTGAGGAGTCAGGGTATTTATAAAGCTTTGAAATTTGCATCACTTGGCCTTTCCTAACGATGACTGTGAACAAGCCATAACCCTAACAAGCTAATTAAGGTCTGAGACCTTGGTAAAATTTATCTGAGAGCTCAAATCTCTTGTGCTGTCCAAACTTTTGCATGGTGCTCTTTTCCTTTTTTTTCCACTCTAAAATTGTACAAAACAAAAATAACACACTAATCTTGCTTAGAATGTTGAAAAGAATGTTTTATCTTTAACTTTATGATTTTTGGAGATCAGTTCATCTTCTACTCACTTACTATTCACAGTAACAGAAATTTTGACCGGGGTGCCCAGATTTTTGCAAGCCACTGTATATAGCTTAGGTACCTAAGACTTTTTGCAGTACTGTATATGATGGAGAGTGAGCCATTCATCATTCAGAGAATGTTGTAATGTTGTGTCATGGAATCCACTTGTCTATCTGCAAGGGCAGAGTGCTGTTCATCTGTTTGCTGGAACTCACCTCCAATAGAACAGGAACCTCTCTGCTGGGCTTACACACAATACCTTTTCACTTGGAGCAAGCATTCAGCAGACTGAAGCAGTGCTCTGAGCTTTGGAGAGAGGCCTGGGCTAGCGACTAATGTTGGGGTTTGATAGAGTTAATTCGCTCATTAGTTGGAGCTTTGGTTGCTTCACACACCATTGCTCCACTAATGTGTATTTTACTTAGTTAATTCAACCCGCTGTTTTTTTCTGAATTGCACAGGAGATCCAGTCAGTAGCCCCTGGCACAAACTAATGAAGCTGGAAGATGCCTTAGAAAGAGTTTATCTGCATTGATACACTGGATTAAGTTCCATTTCTCCCTGCCCTCCTCTCCTTTGGTGATTAATTTGTCTGGATGGCAAATTTTAGAAAAGGTCATTACACTAGTGGCCACTTCCTTCCACTACCCCATAGTAACGTCCTACACATGTCCAAAATAGAAGTGGAAGCATTGGAAAACTTAGCTAACCAGGCAGTATCTGTGGAGATAAAGAGATTTAGAGTTTCAGGTCAAGGAATTTTCATCACAACTACGATATGCTAAAGTTAAACAGCTGTCAAGCAAATGGAGAGTTGAGGAGGACAGGAGAGATGGCCAATGGTAGGCTGGAAAGCAGGAGAGATGTCCAATGCTAGGCTAGAGGATAGGGTAGATGGTCAAAGATAGGCTGGAGGATAGGAGAGGTGTCATAGGGGGTGTGCTGGGAGCAGACTCAAATGCAAGACACAGACACTGAAGTACTAGGAACAGGACAGGACTAGAGACTAGAGTTAGGGACGTGACTGGATGCAGAGTAGGAGCTGGGACAAGAACACAGACCTGGGCTAGGACATTCGAAAGGCAAGCTGGACCAGGACAAGGAACTGGAAACTAGGAGCCTGGGCTTGGACTCCGAGTCAGAGACTGGACAAGACCCCAAAACCTGGGTCTTGACTCGGGCTTGGACCCAGGATCTAGGCGAGGACGTAACGTGGCTACAAGACTGGACATGGCTTGGGTTCCTCGAGGCAAGGACATCACGAGGCCTGGGCTCGGACTCCGAGCCAGAGACTGGACAAGGACCCAGAAACTGCGTCTTGACTTGGGCTCGGACTCTGGAACTAGGCAAAGACATGATGTGGTCTTGGGAAACAGGAACCTTGGAACACAAAACCGGAAGCCTTGACTTGGTCGAGGGAGAGACAGAAACACAGAGCCTTGGTCGGGAGAGAGACAGGAACGCGGGGACATGGAATACAGAGCCAGGACCCCTCCTTGGGAACAGGACATAGGGCCGGGACCCCTCCTTGGGAACAGGATGTAGGGCCGGGACTCTTACCCAGAATACTGAACACGATGAGACAGTTCCCAACACAAGGTAGCGGCAAACGGCCGGACCTACCTAGCGAAGGCATGGATACAGAGACGGATCTCAACACTAGGTAGCGGCAAACCTCTGGACCTACCTAGCGAAGGCATGGACACAGAGACAGTTCAAAACAACGATAGACAGTTCCTTAACTTTCTCTGGCAGTTGAGCTTGACAGCGGTGCAGGTGAGGGTTACAGGCGAGGCGAGGCGAGACAGGGCAGGGCAGGGCTCCGGAGGGAGGGGGAGGGAAAGGAAGGGAAGGGAAGGGATGGGATGGGATGGGATGGGATGGGATACGGACAGGAACAATTCAGCAACTGAAGCTGAACGAAGGAGCTGTTTATGTAGCCAGCCCAAAATGTGAATCAGCTGCCTCAGTTAGAGCACCCAACAGAAAAAGGGAAAACCAGAAAACCTGGAATAAGGAACTTGGACAGGACCGTTAACCAGAATCCGGACTTCACGGACCGGATCATGACAAGAGATGGTCAATGATAGGATGAACAACATGAGATGTGGTTATTGCTTGGTTGGTGGGCAAGAGAGATGGTCAATGATAGGATGAACAACATGAGATGTGGTTATTGCTTGGTTGGTGGGCAAGAGAGATGGTCATTGATAGGATGAACAACATGAGATGTGGTTATTGCTTGGTTGGTGGGCAAGAGAGATGGTCATTGACAGGTGGAGGTCAGTAGAAGTAAACTAGCAAGAAAAAAATAAATAATATGGAAGAAAATGTATGAGAAAGGAAAATAGGGTCCAAGTAAAACATTAAAGGACAAAGCAAATCCAAGGAGCAGTAGTTTACATTTAAGCTCTATTTAAGTAGCATTTATTTCTCTGTAAAATTAACCAGCATATAGTCTCTTGGTTGATATTGGATAGTTCATTAACTCCCTTCATCCTCTTCTCTCAGAGAGCAGTGAACCTTAGAACCATCTGCCTCGAGGGTGGCAGAAGTCTCATTATTTGATGTATTTTAGGGTGAAGGGATAAGTATTTGGAAAATTCAGGAAATATAGGCTATGTGGAACTGGCACGGAAGAAGAGTTGAGGCCAGTGTAGATTAGCCATGATTGTGTTGAATGGTGGTACATGTTGAAGAACCAGGTCACCTACTCCTGCTCCTACTTTCTTGCTATCTTGTGTATAAAAATCCTATTTTACTCTTCTGAAATTCCAATCAGCTCTCCTAGATCCTACCATTCATTTACACCTCAGGCAATTTACCTTCCAGCCCACATGCCTTTGGGAGGTGGTAGAAAACTGGAGCACCCAGGGGCCCCCACAGGGAGAACATACAAACACCACATAGGAATGAACCAGAGTCACTGGAGCTCCTCCAACATTATGTTTCTCAGGTTTCAGGTTTACAACATCTGCAGGACGTTGTGACAGAGTTAATTATCTGCTTCTCCCAGTGTAGGCAGGATTCCGATTGGTCAACCTGTTCAAAGAAGGAAACCGCAAGGTTACAGAACAAGGATTCTGGACCAGGAATGACTGGCAACAGGGAAAAGGATATCTTTCCATTCTACAAGATGTTCTGAAGAACTTTGCTCCAAAGTTACCTTCCTAAAGTCAAAGTAAATTTATTACCAAAGTACACATGTTGCACCATATACTGCTTTGGAATTTATTTTCTTGCAAACATTTACAGGAAGATAAATAAATACAGTGGAATTTATGGAAAACTACACATAAATAAGGACTGGAAAAGAGCCAATGTGAAAAAGACGACAAGTTGTGCAAATAAAGAATAGATAACTAATACTGAAAACATGAGTTGTAGAATCCTTGAAAGTGAAACCGTAGGTTGTGGAATCAGTTCAGAGTTGAGATGAGTGTAGTTTTCCTTGCTGGTTCCGGAGCCTGAAAGGTTCTAGAGCAGTAACTGCTCCTGAACCTGGTGGTGTGGAAGCTAAGGCTCCTGTACCTCCTAACTGGTAGTGTTGGCAAGAAGAGAGCATGGCCTTGATGGTGACCATTCTTGATGATGGATGCTGCTTTCTTTGTCATATCCATTCAGTCTAATGCAACCAGGATTGGAGTGGACAGAGTCCATCCAGTATTTAAGGCACAGAGCCCTCAATCTGTCCTTAATTAATAAAGAGGTAAAGTGTTACCAGATGAAGGTGGGAGACAGGTGTTATAAACAACCGTGATTGAATGATGGAGCTGATTCAATGGGTCGATTGGTCTAATTCTGCTCCTATATCTCCTAGTCCTCAACTATGAGGAGATGCCAGAGAAAAAGGATAAGAAGGGGAACAACGTTGGAGAAAGAAGAGAGGGGAATGGGGTTTACAGATGACTGTATCCCTTTAAACACAAGTCTCTCCGATGTTACTGCGGGTTACTGCATCCATGAGCCAGAGAATATGAATTTTCATTTCTATTTCTTTATTATTAGGCATAATGCTCTTAAGAATACAAGAAATACTAAGCAGACCACTGTTCTCTTGATAGCAAGGTAATTGGGAGCACTCATATTTTCGGAATGTATCACTGCCTGAAACCCTGTTTGTTCTGGGGCCATTACATTAGTTCTGACCTTTTTTCTGTGGTTCACTCTGTACTGACTACATACAGCATTAGAAAATAATTATTGTTCTCAGCCGTTTCCTAAGCTACCTTCTCTTCAATAAGTGCCGCTGCCTTTTCTCTGGAGGACTGCCTGTTACCTCCTCAATGAGTCACATCATAAGTACTATTTCAATCCAATATTGCAAATTAGACGGGCATCAATCAGAGTTGTGTCACCACACAAGATGAATATAGATTTCTAGATGGGGATTATGGCCTTGCTGTTTGAATTCTTCTTCCCTGACAGTCCCTCAGAGCTGAGCGTGACTTGTTTCCACTCCACTTCATAGAGGACTGTGGATGCAGAGAGCTGGCTGGACGTCACCCACTATGTGATCTGCACAGAGAGAGGCAGAGAGATCCAGGGCGACTGGAGAGAATAATATGTTGCACAGACATATTCACACTGCACGCACGTCCAAATCCACACTCCAACCACCACATACATGTTCAGGCACGTAAAGACATGCAGATGTGCACACATTCACACACACGTGCAAACTCGCAAATGTAACAATGCATGCACACATCACAGATTTGCACAGGCAGACACAAACACACATACGTACTAACACACAACCACACACAGAGAGGCGCACACACACACACACACACACACACACACATTCAGATTTATTCACACTGTTATAGACAGCAGCACATTTAAAGACACGCAAGCACACCAGTGCACACATGCACACATATATACACACACACACAGACACACACACGCACAGACACACAGACACACACACACACGCACACATAGACACACACACATACAAATGCACACACACACGGACACACAGATGCATAAGCATACATACATACTAAAACACAACCACACACAGAGACGCGCACGCACACACACACACACACACACACACACACACACACACACACACATTCAGATTTATTCACATCGTTATAGGCAGAAGCACATTTAAAGACATACAAGCACACAAGTGCGCAACAGACAGACAGACACACACACACACACACACACAGATATACAGTCACACACACACACAGATAAACACACACACAAACACACACAAAGCCACACACACGCACAAACTGCTGCTTGGAGATGATCATAATCAGCTGAGCAAAGAACACATTTAATGTTGGAATTGTTCACTTTCATTTTTATCACTTCCTCCAGTTTTCTCCCTTTATCTCTTCTCCAAATTTTATTTAGTCACTTGTTTCCTTGCTTCTGCTTTACCAAATAATGATCCAAATATTCAATTAAGTGTAACTTCCTTTTATGTAAATTGGTATCTGGTATTTGCAATTATATACAGTATCTGAAAAGAAATTCTGATATTGTCCAATCTCTGTAGAAAAGTCAAACTTCCAAAAAACAATTTCTCCTTCTTGACTATAACCTACATGTTGAACGTTGTGCACTAAAAGACAACTTTGTCGTTGCTATCAAATCCCGACACAAGGGTGATACTGATGTGGTCTGATGACCTGAGCTTCATCTTGCAGAGGCCAAACATCAGCTCTCAGACACACCTTCATACCTTCCTCTGAACACGGTTTTCACGCCTTGAGACGCATAGGGCAGCATTTATTGCCGTTTCCATAGCACTTGTCTGTTTTTTTACAAGGCCGATTTGCTAGTTCGACACTTGACCCAACACGGAAGGAAGGCATACAAGGAGCCAGCCAGATTTGAACTTGGGACCATTCGCCTCGACGTCCGGTGCTGATGCCACCACACCACTGGCCAGCTCCGAACACAAATCATGATCAAATTTCAGGGCATTATCTCCCACATCTTGTTTCCTCAGGAGAACTTCCCTCTTCCCTCTTCCCCAGCCTTGTGCTGTCCAAGTCCTTCTCACTTCTACCTTCTGCCCAAGATTCACAAGCAGGAATGTCCAACAGAGTAACTGTTTCAGCCTACACTTGACTTCTGCACTTATATCTTCTCAGCTTGACTCCATTTGTCTAGTCCCTTCAACTTACATCACTGACATATACCATTTCAGGTTTCTAGTTACCTGATCTTAACCAATTCATCTTCACCAGAGTATAAAAATTAATTGGTTAACTTAATGGTGACTTGAGGCACAATCACTCTACTCCTCCATCCCACATCTAGAGGGTCTGAGATCTCTCTACTTCTTCCTTTAGGGTTAGGGTCTAACCAAGTCCCCCTCACCAATGCACCTATTCATCTGACTGAACTTGTCAAATTGAAAAAAAACTTCTTCAACTCCACCCACCTTCTCCGAATCAAAGGTGTAACTGTGGGGACTTGCAAGAGCCCAAGCTGCACCCGCCTTCTGTGGGGTAAATGATACAGTCTTTACTTCAATCTTTCTGTGCCCTGTCCCCCAACTGCACTGATGCTGCTTCCTACACTCAAGCAGGACTCAAAGATTTCATCACTTCTGCAACTAATTTCCCCCCTACTTTCACTTTCATACAGTCAAAGTTCACCGGACTCCATGGATCGCTGTTATCTGCAGTACCTGCGGAACTAACACACATTCTGTGAAATGGCCAGCAACTGCGTGGGCCAAGGTCAGCTCATGGGCTGCATCTTCCAGTCTGGTAGCTTCGACTTGCAATCCTGTTTGGACTTGCACCTAGTGAGGAGGATGTGGCGATGGGCAATAGTTGAATATAGTCCAAGGGCTCTTCCAACCATAATGACCTCATAGATATACAAGCATTGGGTTATCGATGGTCATGACCCTTGTCTGAATGCTGGAGTGCTGACTCCCCACAGCTTTTCTCAGACACTCTCTGATATTGAATTGCTTGCTGAGCCTAGTGACGGGTATTAGAGTCTAGACAACTCACCTGTGTAGATCTGGCACAGAAACAGCCTTTCCATTCATTTCAGTGGAGAACAATGTCTCTAGGACCCAAACAAACACTAAGTAGTTTGTATTTATAAACTCTATTGTATTTAATTATATGTTTTCATTTGTTTTTCATTTTGTTTATTTCTTTAAGTTTTCAAAGCTGTACCTCAACAGCCCGTTGACACTCAGTGGGATTTAGAGGAATCACAGCAAGGTGTAACAGCAAGAAGTTTATGGAAATAGGAGGGGGGTGGATTTTCTCTTTCTGAATTATGACTGTGATTGTCTTACTGCCGTGGGCTTACATAAGGCAGAAGCTGATTAGTGCAAACAGGACAGTTTTTTTGAGACAAAATGTCAATGCTCCTATTTAAGACTGGACTGTCGTTGACCTCATCATAGCAGGGTGCAAAAATGAGTGAGGGAAACTTTGGAAATAGTAGGGCACTAAGGAATGTGGATGAGCATAATTCCCTGAAGGTGCCAACACAGATCAATAGGATGGTGAAAAAGGCAAGCCTGCTTTCATAGATCATGGCTCAGTGTATAAAAGTTGGGACGTCATGTTGCATTTCAGTAAATCACTGGTTGGACAGAGCTGCAGTATTGTGTGCAGTTCTGGTCACAACATGATAGGATAGGTGTGGTAGCATTGCAGAAAGTGCAGATGAGGTTCACCAGGATATTGCCTGGATTGAGGAGAGATGGTTTACGTTGGGCTTGTTCATCCTGCAGTGAATGAAGTTGACGGGTGACCTGATAGAGGTGGATAAGATTAAAAGAGGCAGAGTTAGAGTAGATACTCATAATTTCCTTTTCCCATCCTCCCGGGAGGGGGGAGAAGATGGCGGCGCGATGACAGTGTGCGCGGCCACTTCGGTGATGAATATCTGTTATTTGTCAAGAAGGGGACTGTGCACAATCCTGATTTGATGGAGACGGACGTGAGAGTACGAAGGAACACCTGGAAAACTTCTGAAATGCCCGCTTCGCTGCCCCTGCTACTGTGTGGTAACCAGAATCTCCGGAGCTGAAGGCCCCGAAATCCTCGGCTTTGCGTGTTTCAGTGGCCAGGGAGAGGTCGAAGGCGCTCGGCAGAGGATGGCGCTCGGGAGGCTGTATCGGAGAGGCTGCTCAGAAGCTCAGAGTTTTCGGACGGATGGAGTCGGGGTCGGCTGTGGTCGGCTCCTTCCGAGGCATCGGCAAGTTGACGGTGCCTGGAGGTTTATGGCAGGGAGTTTCTCCCTTTTGCCGCCTGCTACTGGGAACTCGGGAGTCAATCGACTCAGGACTTTGAGACTTCTTTTTACCGTGCCCATGGTCTGTTCTTTATCAAATTATGGTATTGCTTTGCACTGCTGTAACTATATGTTACAATTATGTGGTTCTCTCGGTGTTAGTCTTTGATCTGTCTTGTTTTCTGTGATATCACTCCGGAGAAACATTGTACTATTTCTTAATGCATGTATGCATTTCTAAATGACAATAAATGAGGACTGAGTGTTCTCATAATCTAACCTAATCTAGAGGTAGCAGAAAAAGAGGGCACAGGTTCAAGGGGAGAGGCAGGAGATTTAAAGGGGATCGGAGGGGAAGTTCTTCACACAGAGTGGTTGCTATCAGGAACTCACTACCAGAGGATGTGGTGGAATCAGGTACAGTTACTATGTTTAAGAGGCACTTAGACAGAAACTTACTCGTTTATTTATTTATTTGTTTACTGTATTTATTTATTTAGCGATACAGAAGGAGTAAGCCCGCCTGGCCCTTGGATCAGCAGCAGCCCAGCTACCCCAACAGACTCAATTAACCCTAAACTAATCACTAGATAAGTTACAATTACCAATTAGCCTAACCAGTACTTTTTTGGGCCATGGAAGGAAACTGGAGCACCCGGGGAAAACAATGCATTCGATGGGGAGGATGTATAGACGCCTTACAGAGGACGCCGAGCTTGAACTGCGACACCCCAAGCCCCATGCTAACCGTTACGCTACCGTGACACCCAACTTAAATAGACGGAGTATGGAAGGAGAAATGAGATTGGTGCAGATGGGTAAGAAGGTCAGGGTGGACAGGATGGACTGAAAGGCCTGTTTCTATACTATACAAGTCAATGACTTAAATAGTAGAGTCAATTGCTCACAATCACTGCCCACAGTATTTGCCACTTCTTGGAGCAGGATCCCTGGCGAGTTGGCTGTCATCTGATTGATGAGGCCAACGTGCCGCAGGCTCTCTCCTAGTGTAACAGGGAGGTCTCAATCCCAGCATCACACATCAAAGTTGCTGGTGAACGCAGCAGGCCAGGCAGCATCTATAGGAAGAGGCGCAGTCGACGTTTCAGGCCGAGACCCTTCGTCAGGACTAACTGAAGGAAGAGTGAGTAAGGGATTTGAAAGCTGGAGGGGGAGGGGGAGATGAAAAATGATAGGAGAAGACAGGAGGGGGAGGGATAGAGCCGAGAGCTGAACAGGTGATAGGCAAAAGGGGATACGAGAGGATCACGGGACAGGAGGTCCGGGAAGAAAGATGGGGGGGGGTGACCCAGAGGATGGGCAAGAGGTATATTCAGAGGGACAGAGGGAGAAAAAGGAGAGTGAGAGAAAGAATGTGTGCATAAAAATGAGTAACAGCTGGGGTACGAGGGGGAGGTGGGGCCTAGCGGAAGTTAGAGAAGTCAATGTTCATGCCATCAGGTTGGAGGCTACCCAGACAGAATATAAGGTGTTGTTCCTCCAACCTGAGTGTGGCTTCATCTTTACAGTAGAGGAGGCCGTGGATAGACATGTCAGAATGGGAATGGGATGTGGAATTAAAATGTGTGGCCACTGGGAGATCCTGCTTTCTCTGGCGGACAGAGCGTAGATGTTCAGCAAAGCGGTCTCCCAGTCTGCGTCAGGTCTCACCAATATATAAAAGGCCACATCGGGAGCACCAGACGCAGTATATCACCCCAAATCCCAAATCTCAATCCCAAATGTCCTCCCCTGCCAGCACACCCCATTCCACCCCAGGTTCCTCAGTGTACAAGGCTGCTGCTGAGACCGGATGTTTGTAAATATCAGTGACATCCTGAAACACAGGGACAGAATCAAGAGAAGGTGATTCACCTCTTGCACCAACTCCGCCATTCAATCAGGTCTTGGCTGACATTCCACTTCAGCAATCCCTTACTGCACTAAACGCAAAACCATGGATGCCTGGGTCCAACCAGCTCTCCTCCACCAATGATCACTTCCACTTGACTGATACCCATCCTCACAGTGAACAACTCCTCCAGCTCCACTTACCTTCTCCAGGTCAAAGCTGTAGCTATAGGTCCAAGGCACGTTGGTCTGGGTACGATATTTGTTTCAAATCCGTTCGAGCCCAATCCCCACACCAGCACCCAATTCTTTTCCTGGTACATCAGTGTCTCCAGTGGTGCTGCTTCCTATTTTCTTGCAGAGCTCAAAAACATCATCACTTTTTTCGTCAATTCCCATCCTGCTCCTAACTTCACCTTGTCCATCACTGACTGTCTGGATCTCCTTGGTTTTACCTCAGAGGATAGGCTGGCCACCAACAGCCCGCAGACTCCCACAGCTACCTTGGTTACATTTCTTCACCCCAAGGTCAAAATGTTTCGAGGACCTTTAAAAAGAGAGAGGGTGAGTTCAAAGGAGATGTACCGGGCAAGTTTATTTTACACAGCATGTAGTGGGTGACTGGAGTGCTCTCCTAGTGCTTGTGTAGAAGGGAAATAATAAAAGCCATTTAAGTGGTTCTTAGATCAGCACTTGAATGTGCAGAGAATGGAGAAATATGGATATTGTGTAGGTAGATTGTTAGGCATTTAATTGCTCGTTTAATTTTGGCATGATGTTGTGGGCCAAAACAGCAGCAATTCGCTTGCACATCTTCTAACCCAGTACTTGCACATCTTGCGCGCTTCCAATCCAGTGTACTGAGTCAGTGTTCACAATGCAGCCTCCTCTACACTGGAGAAACGCAGCACAGATTGGATGACCGGTTTGAGGAGCACCTGTATTCCTTCCACCTACAGAAGTGATTCCGAGCTCCCAGCTGCCTGATACTATAATTTTCCATCATGCTGCCTTCTGACTGAGCAGTCTGTGATCTCCTGTTCTGTCATAACAAAGCCCAATGCCTGAGGGACAACTCCTCATCTTCCATTTAGCCTGTAGGACTTGATAACCAACTCTCTACCTTGAGATGGCTCATTCTTATTTCCTGTCTGTATAAAAAAAGTGATATTTTCATTGCTCTACCCCAGTCACCAAGTTAATTCAAAACAGAAATTGATAGATTTCTGTACAAGGGAAATCTAGGAATTATGGGTATAGTACAGGAAAATGTCTCTGACCTTGTTTGATAGTGGAGTAGGCCTAAAGTAACGAATGCTCTTCTATGCTTCTATTTCATACAAAATGAATGACAACGGTCAGAGGCCACCCATTCCTTCAGACTCAGCCTGTGTTGATTTGTTCAAGACTAATTTGTGAGCCAGCCCCTTTTGCCTTTTTGCCTTTACAATGAATGTCTTTGTTTCCTAAAAAGTCACAGATTTCTTTCTCGTAGATATTCACCTCAGCCACAAGTTCTTCCTATGACATCAGTCCTGAGCTGCAATTTATTCCAGGGACTTTTTCAAGTCCGCTTCAACCAAAGGACTTCACCCTCACCATCCTAAATCAGGAGCCTTGTTCTCCAAACAAAGGACACCACCCCATCATTTTAATTCTAGAGCCTTGTTTTCCAAAGGACGTCACCCCTAACATCCTAATTCCAGAGCCTTGTTCTCAGAACAAAGAACATTACCCCGCCATCCCAATTCTAGAACGCAAACACGAGGAAATGTGCAGATGCTGGAAATTCAAGCAACACACACAAGGTGCTGGTGGAACGCAGCAGGCCAGGCAGCATCCACAGGAAGAAGCACAGTCGACGTTTCAGGCCAAGATCCTTCGTCAGGACTAGCTCTGGAATAATCCCAATTCTAGAGTTCTGTTCTTCAAACAAAGGGCATCAAATCAACACTCCTTACAAGTAATTTTAGTCACCGGAAACATTTTAACCCGGACCACTCAAGAAAATATGAACTGAGATGATGCAACTAGCCCTCATAATTTAATCGTCATATTCCTGGTTTTGTTCTGGCTGATCTGTACTGTTTCGTTTCCAAGCCTGGTGATGCTGCCTGGCCTGTTGCGTTCACCAGCAACTTTGATGTGTGTTGTTTTCTTTTTCAGTTACTTTGCTCAGAACTGAGCATTTACTTCACACACATTCCAATCAATTCATGATACAGTTATTTCAAAACAGCAGAACTAGGAGAAAGAGCAGGCCATTCAGCCCTTCAAGCCCTACTACTAGATATCTTACTAGACATGCTTCTTCTGAACTATGATCACTGCAATCCATAGCTTGCCATTTTCCTTTAAGAAACAAACTTTTGGACCATCCAATGAACTAGCGTATTTGCAACCTCCTGAAGGATCGGGTGAACTTGATTCTCACTGATGCAGGTACGGCCATTGCCAGAAGAGAGAGCGCTGGAGTAAACTTCAAGCCAATTAAAGCTTTGAGGCCCAAGAATGGGAAACAGACCAGTGTACAGTCCCATGACTCCATACCAGCCAAGATCCCCCACCTGAGCCCATTCCGTCTACCTGCATTTGACCCATCTCCCTCTGTTATCACAATTACCATCGGAAAGGAGGTGCAGGGGTGCCATGCCACCAGGTTCAGGAACAGTTGCTGTCCTTCAAATATCAGGTTTCTGGTCCAGCATGGGTGTCTTCAGTTGCCTCAGTGCTGTCTGGCTCCACAGCCTGGAGACATGTTTAGGGACTCTGCCTTTCTTATGTATGGTTTTCTATTGTATTTCTTTATCTTCCTGTGGGTGCCTGGAAGAAAATGAATCTCAAGGTTGTATATGATATACATACTTTGATAATAAATTTGCCTTAAATTTTGAACTTTGAGGCCTGCCCAATCAACCATCAAGATCTGTCTTATCTTCTATCTCCATTTCATTTTCTGGCACTATCTTCATATATTTTTCTTGACTTTCAGAACTCTATCAATCTTTACTTTAAAAGAACTCACTGTGTAGCCTTCTGGGATACAGAACTTTACAGATTCACCACTCTGAGTGAAGGAATTTATCCTCACCTCACTCCTAAACAGCCTACCCTTTTCCTGAGACTGGACTCCTGGTTCTGGACTCCCCAGCCAAGTGAAGCATTCACATTCAGATTCAGTTTCAGTTCCAGATTCAGATTCTGTTTCAGATTCAGATTCAGTTTCAGATTCTGATTCTGATTCAGTTCCAGATTTGGTTTCAGATTCAGATTGAGTTCCAGATTCAGATTCAGTTATCTTTAGATTAGATTAGATTATGAGGACACGCAGTCCTCTTTTATTGTCATTTAGTAATGCGTGCATTAAGAAATGATACATTATTCCTCCAGTGTGATATCACAGAAACACAGGACAGACCAAGACTAAAAAACTGACAAAAAACACATAATTATAACATATAGTTACAACAGTGCAAGCAATACCGTAACCTGTTGAAGAACAGGCCATGGGCATGGTAAAAAAAAGATCAAAGTCTCTCAAAAGTCCCACATCTCACGCAGAGGGGAGAAGGAAGAAAACTCTCCCTGCCATGCCCGACCACAGTCCGACTCTGAATCATCCGAAAACTTCGAGCCTCCGACCAGCCCTCCGACACCGAGTACCATCTCTGCCGAGGGATTTGACCCCAGCCCCAGCCACCAGCAGCAGGCAAAGCCGAGGATTTGGGGCCTTCCCCTCCGGAGATTCTCAATCGCACAGTAGCAGCGGCAGCGAACCGGGCATTTCAGAAGTTTCTCCAGATGTTCCTCCGTGCTTCTCACAGCTGTCTCCATCAAATCGGAATCGTGCACGGTACCCTACTTAACAAATACGATATCATTTCACTGGAGAGGCTGCACGCGCTGCGTCGCACCACCATCAACCTTTCAGTTTCAGCTTCAGATTCAGATTCTGATTAATTTTCAGATTTGGATTCAATTTCAGATTCAGCTTCCCTTTTTTATTGTCATATATGCTACGATACACAGTAATCCCTTTCTGGTGTAAAGCTAACTGAGTAAGCAGTATACATGACAATAAACACAAAAATAAAACCAGAGGTAAGCACTGAAACAACAGATTAGTGCAATTTGAGGCAGTGCAAGAAGAAATGCACACAAGTGTGTGTAGTAGACCAGGTATTTGTAATTGCATCAACCCCATTCAATGGGGATTTGGTCCAACAGAGGGGAGGCTGAGCCAACAAATTAAACAGGAAGCATTCTTCTCAGTTTGTTGTTGAACTTTGTTAAAAATATTATAAAATAGTTTATATATATATATATACACACATTTTGATTGGATTGGTTTATCACAGAGAAGGAAGGTGAAGAATAAAAGGTCTGAGAGTATAACAGCATTTCTAGGAAAGGGATGTGAAAGAGGTGAGCGGTTCATAAATCTGATAGCATCGTGTTTAGTTTGTTGTTGAAGAAGCTGCTGTTGAATCTGGTTTTCCAGACTTCTGTTCTGTCTATCTATCTATCCATTTATAAATCTCTCTGTATTTCTGTTTATTTATTTGTTTACTTAGCAATACAGCACAGAGCAGATCATCCCAGCCCTTTGTGCCAATCCGCCCCAGCAATCCCATAACCCGATTAACCCTGACCTAATCATGGGACAATTTACAACGACCATTTAACCTCCTTGGATCGTGGGAGGAAACCAGAGCTCTCAAGAAAATTCTACACAGTCAGACCTCTTACAGAACAACATTGGAATTGATCTGTGAACTCCGGAATGCCTCAGACTCTAATTGTGTCCACTAACTACTACGTTACTGTGGTACCCATGGTGTGGTGTAAACTCCTGTACTTCTCCCAGAAGATAGAAGAGAGAAGAGAGACTGGCCAGTGTGCAGGGTATCCTTGACAATACTTGTCAAACTCTGTAAGAATTTTGTAAGTTCCTAAGAGATCACCTCTCATCCTTCAGGAGCCTGGATCAATCGCACTTGGGCTGGAATGTCTGCTTGTGGGCTATGTGCCATTTTCCCTTGCCCTTGATGAGCCAATCCAACCATCTGGTGTCAACACCAGAAGACTTCACAATGCAGTAATTTATCTTACATCACTCATGTTGGGCACAGGCTTTTGAATAAATTTGTGTTATTTAACAGGCCCTTATTTGCATAATTTATTCAGCGGTGGGGACTGTGTCTAATTTCCTGTTCAGCTGAGTTCTCATAATGCTTATTAAAATGTATAATAATTTGCCCAGGGACTGGTCAAAAGTTTTCACAACTGTGTCTCACCGACCCGATCAAGATATAAATATATTTTGAATTTTTATAATGTTTCTTGCAAAGCTCAGCAACAAACTGACAAGCGTTTATCCTGTTTAAATTCTTGGCTCTACCTTCCCTCTGTTGAACCAAGGCCCTCCCCAGTGGGCTCATGTAGCAGCAAACGCTTGGCCCTACAGTGCGCACCTGCGTGCTTGAGCAAGGCATGACACTGGGCTATTTGACCACTTGCTGGCTTAAAAGTCACTGCATGCAGAAGAAAGATAGGAGACTAGAACTACTGCAGAAGTTATTGAAGGCTAAATATTTACTATCTGTCCATTTGGGCTTGTACGACTCAGATCTCTGGTCTCATTCCCCCAGCAACACCCAGCATCATTAGTTTCTATAGTAACATGGAGTCATAAAGCACAGAAACTAGCCATTCAGCCCACCTTGTTTATTCCACTATTTACCCATCTACTTTAATTCCATTTGCCAACATTAGAACTTCTTAAAGTCTCTGTCTAAATGCCTCTTTAATATGGCCCCAGATCAGCTGTATCATTATGTTCAATGGTTCAGTTTAATATCAGAGAATGTATACAGTTAAATTAATTAAAGGCATCCGTTAGTCTTGCGAGACCATGGATCTGTGCCTGGAAAGTCTTCACTCTCCAGGGCACAGGCCTGGGCAAGGTTGTAGGGAAGACCGGCAGTTGCCCAAGCTGCAAGTCTCCCCTCTCCACGACACCGATGTTGTCCAAGGGAAGGGCATTAGGACCCATGCAGCTTGGCACCAGTGTCGTCGCAGAGCACTGTGTAGTTAAGTGCCTTGCTCAAGGACAGAACACATTCACTCGGCTGGGGCTCAAACTCACGACCTTCAGGTAGCTAGTCCAATGCCTTAACCACTTAGTCACGTGCCCACACATGTATACAGTATACAACCTGAAATTCTTATTTTTCATGGACATCCACGAAACAGAAAAACCCCAAAGAATAAATGATAGGTCCCCCCACTCCCAATAAAAAAGCAGCAGTAAAAGCATCAACCTTCCCCCACCTGCCATAAAAGCCCCCAGGGACCATGGTCTAAAGTCCATCAAAAACTACTGCCCATCCCATCCTTATCAACAAATCATTCCACATCTGGAGCCTGGAGCTGATGTAAAAGCACAATAAGTTTTCAGATGACACTGAAATAAGTGGTGTCATTGAAAGTGAAGATGATTATCAGGATTTACAGAGGGATCTCGATCTGCTGGGTACGTGGAGCGACGAATAACAAATGGAGTCTGCGAGGTGTTGCATTGTGCGATGTCTGACAAGGGTAGAATTTCACAGTGAACATGGGGAGTGTTCCAGAAAAGAAGGATCTAAGATTACAAGCACATGGTTAGCTGAGAATAGAGTTAGAGGTAGACAGGGTAGTGAGGAGGGCTTTCGGCACACGGGTCTCCATCAGTCAGGACGTGGAACATAGAAGGACGTGGAACAAAAGGTTGGTGCAAAATAATTTGGGATATTGTGCGAAGTTTTGGTCATATTGCTACAGAAAAGATGCCATTAGCCTGGAAAGAGTGCAGAAGAGAATCATGGCAATGTTGCTAGGACTCACTGAGTGATAGAAAGGAGATGAGCAGGCTGGGACATCTTCCTTGTAACATGGAAGATAGAGGGGTGATTTTACAGAGATTTTCCTTCATCTTGTCTGCTGGGACAACCTCATGTCCTCTTTTATGCCTTCTGATTTCCTTCTTAACTGTTATTTTGCATTTCTTATGCTTCATAAGTACTATTTTTCCGGCCTGTCTATACCTCTTATTCACCTCCTTTTTTTCTTAACCGGGGCCTCAATATCTCTTGAAAACTAAGGTTCCCGTCACCTGTTATCTTTACCTTTTAGTCTGATACATGCAAGCTTTGTACTTTCAAAATTTCAATTTTGAAGGCCTCCCATTAATCAAGTACACCTTTGCCAGAAAGAAGCCTGCCCCAGTTCAGACATTTACCAGATACTCTCTGATAACATTACTCCTCCGTGGATTGTCAGCTTGTCACGGTGGAGAAGCTTGTGTGGTCCTGTGATCCCGACAGCAATGCCGTCTGGAGCTATGCTCCTGGTAGGGTCACCCATGGCGGTAAGGTCGAGGGTGAGGTCCCTGACAAAGAACAATCCAACCAAGACCTCAACGGTGGAACAGGCGGACGAAGTTACTTCGAACTCAACGGCTGTGAAGGCGGATGAAGGCTGCAACAAATCCATCAGCTCCAATTGTCGTGGTTTCCATGCCATTGGAATCAGTTGATTGATTTGTGAAGTATCGTGTGCTTCTTGAAGTGCAACATCAAGTACACGTTAAACAAATCCACACACAGGCGTCTTCACTCTGTGGGCCACTTCTTCAGAACGAAGACCATCATCCTTGACCTCGAGGGATAGCCACGACGAATTAACCTTTCTCCAATTCAGAATCTCAACCCGTAGACTAGACCTATATTTTTTCCATATTTACTTTGAAACTAATAGCATGGTGATCACAAGATGCAAAGTTTTCCACTGCACAAATTTTTGTCATCTGCCCTGTCTCATTCCGTTATAGTAGATTAAGTATTGCACATTCTCTCGTTATGTACTGATTAAGGAAACTCTTCTGAACACATTTGACAAACTCTATCCCATCTCGTCCTTTTACAGTAAGGAGTCACAGTCAGTATGTGGTAATTTAAAATCATCTACTATGACAGCTTTATGTGTCTTGCAATAGTCTGAGATCGTTCGACAGATTTGCTCCTTTAAATCCCTCGGGCTGTTGGGTGTTCTATAAGGTGTGATCAGTAATGTGGTCATACCTTTCTTATTCCTCAGTTCCATCACTTAATGCTTCACTGGTCTGACCTGACTGGGTACTTCTGTGACACCACCCCTTCTCCTTTAATCCCTTTCACTTTGTCACATCTAAAGCAATAGAATCCCAGAATATTGAACTGCCAGTCCCACCCCTCCTGCAACCAGCTCTCACTAATGGCTGCAATATCATAGTTCTGCGTGTTGATCCATGCCCTGAGCTCATCTGCCTTTCCTACGATGCTTCTTGCATTGAAATATATGCATCTTAGAGCATTGGTATCATCATGCTCAACCTTTTGATTCCTGACTTTGTCAGAGGTCTTAACATCTGTATACACAATCTCTCCACTATGTGTTCTGATATTTTGGCTCTCACCGACCTGCAATCCTAGTTTAAACCTGTCCGTGTAGTACTAGCAAACTTTCCAGTTCAGGTACAAACCCTCTCTTCTGTACAGGTCCCATCTTCCCTGGAAGAGAACCCAGTGATCCAAAAATCTGATGCCCTCCCTCCTGCACCAACTCCTTAGCCAAATGTTGAACTGTATAACCTTCCTATTTCTGGCCTCATGAGCACGTAGAATAGGTAGCAGTCCTGAGATCACAACCCTGGAGGTCCTGCTTTTTAACTTAACACATAACTCTCTGAGCTCACTTTGCAGAACCTTGTCACTCTTCCTATCTATGTCATTGGTACCTACGTGGACCACGACATCTGGTTGTTCACCCTCCCGCTTAAGAATACTGAGGACTCAATCTGAGATGTCCCAGTCCCTGGCACCCAGGTGGCAACATACAATCCGGAAATCTCGTTCTTGTCCGCAGAACCAATGAATCCCCCATCACCACAGCGTACCTCTACTCCCGCCTTCCCTTCTGAGTCACAGAGCCAGATTCAGTGCCAGAGACCTGACCACTGTGACTTTCCTCTGCTAGGTCATTCTGCCACCAGTCCAAAGAGGTACACCTGTTGTTGAAGGGAATGACCACAGGGTTGCTTTGCACTGTTGCTGTTTAACCCCCTTCCCTTTCCTGACTGTCACCCAGTTTCCTGTGTCCTGCACCCTAGGTGTAATGGTTACCTCTCTATATGTCCTATCTATCACCCCCTCACTCTCCTGAGTGATTCAGAGTTCATCCAGCTCCAGCTCCAGCTTCTTACTGTAGAGTGTCAGAAGCTGCAGCTGGATGCACTTCTCACCAGCAAAACCAGAGGTCTACCTGTCTTCCCACAGTCTGCAAGAAGAGCATTCAACCATCCTGCCTGACATCCCTACTGTTCTAACTGTGCAAGCATAACCATAAAGAAGGAAAACAATAAATAAGCCAGGAGAAAAGAATCTACTTACAGCTTTCTGACCTTCTCTCACTCAAGCCTCTCCTTGAAGAAGCATTGAAAAGCTAATGCCTCAGACTCCCAACTCCAACATGGTCCTCTCGAATGATGGCTGCTCCAATAGTGGCCACTCCACTTGTCTCTACCTCATTTTAGTTTGTTCTTGCCAATGAACCCTGATCACTAATTAGTCGCTGCTCAAAACACAAACAGCCGCAAGTCGATGCTTTATGTCGCCAATCAGCGAACCTGGGTGAGTTAACTCTTCTCACGCTTCAGATCTCCAACTGGCCACTGATCTTTTCCCCTCTCCTATTGGGCAGGAGACCCAAAAGCTTTAAAGCATGTATCACCAGTTTCCGTCCAATTATTATCCGACTCTTGAATAGTCATAGTCATAGTCATACTTTATTGATCCCGGGGGAAACTAGTTTTCATTACAGTTGCACCATAAATAATAAATAGTAATAGAACCATAAATAGTTAAATAGTAGTATGTAAATTATGCCAGTAAATTATAAAATAAGTCCAGGACCAGCCTATCGGCTCATGGTGTCTGACCCTCCAAGGGAGGAGTTGTAAAGTTTGATGGCCACAGGCAGGAATGACTTCCTATGACGCTCTGTGCTGCATCTCAGTGGAATGAGTCTCTGGCTGGATGTACTCCTGTGCCCACCCAGTACATTATGTAGTGGATGGGAGACATTGACCAAGATGGCATGCAACTTAGACAGCATCCTCTTTTCAGACACCACCGTCAGAGAGTCCAGTTCCATCCCCACAACATCACTGGCCTTACGGATGAGTTTGTTGCTTCTGTTGGTGTCTGCTACCCTCAGCCTGCTGCCCCAGCACACAACAGCAAACATGATAACACTGGCCACCACAGACTCGTAGAACATCCTCAGCATCGTCCGGCAGATGTTAAAGGACCTCAGTGTCCTCAGGAAATAGAGACTTCTTGTATGATAAGATATACTCCTGGCCTCACAATCTACCTAATTATGATCTTCCACTTTATCGTTTATCTACACCGTAATCCTTTTCAGTAGTTTTTACATTTTAATCCGCATTACGGTTAAGTTATTTTAGCTCAATGCACTATATAATGATTTGATCTGTTTGAACAGTATGCAAGACAAACCTTTCACTGTACATATGACAATAACAAACAATATGAATACTGATTAAAACTCCCAGCACACTACTTCCAGTAAAATGGCAGATTGCTTGGTTGCAGTGGCCTCTCTGGGTCCAACAAATAGTGCAAATTTTATCTTAATGTTTTTCTTGTGACTGCAAGACATGGTTAAGTGGTTCCATGGAGAGATCGATGGTGAGGGAGATGTATGGCCTCAGTTGTTGTGCGGACCGGGCTCTCATGTCACAGGAGGAGGCACCAGAGGAGGTGTGGGACAGAACAAAGGTACGGCTGGTGCATTTGGATCCATGCTAGGGCGGGGGCTGGCCCCTGAATGCCGACTCTCCTTTTGGTGCTGTCCTCCAGCGTTCGCTCCCTGGAAGTCTAATTGAATTGTCTCCATCTCTGGTCAACCCAGCACAAGAAAAGGAGCTGCTGAACGTTTGTTCTTGCAGAAACTTGGCTCTAGGACAACATGCCATGCACCATCAGACTTCAGGCTACACCACTCACGGAAGTATGTCAATATTATTTTTGTGACTGTATGTGCTGTTTTAACTACAGCGGTGCAAGACTGAACCCTGTAGAAAATTCCCCATTTTTGCATAAATATAACCTAAAATGAGGAACGGTGATGAACGTTTGTCCGCTCTTGGACTGTATTCCTTGGAGTTTAGAAGAATGAGGGGGGACCTCATAGAAACATTTCGAATGTTGAAAGGCATGGACAGAGTGGATGTGGCAAAGTTGTTTCCCATGATGGGGGAGTCTAGTACGAGAGGCCATGACTTAAGGATTGAAGGGCGTCCATTCAGAACAGAAATGCGAAGAAATTTTTTTTAGCCAGAGGGTGGTGAATCTATGGAATTTGTTGCCACGGGCAGCTGTGGAGACCAAGTCATTGGGTGTATTTAAGGCAGAGATTGATAGGTATCTGAGTAGCCGGGGCATCAAAGGTTATGGTGAGAAGGCCGGGGAATGGGACTAAATGGGAGAATGGATCAGCTCATGACAAAATGGTGGAGCAGACTCGATGGGCCGAATGGCTGACTTCTGCTCCTTTGTCTTATGGTCTAAAATGTTATCAGATCTTCACATAAGTCTGGAAACTAGATAAAGAGAACCCAATTAAATAAATAACACAACATTATACATGTTCAGATATTTATTAAGAAAAATGATCCTGATTACATGTATTTGTTGGATAAAGTATGTGAACCTCTGGGGAAATGCCTTCTACAAAAGCTATTTGGAGTCAGATGTTCCGATCAATGAGATGAGATTGGAGGTGTGGGTGTAGAGGTGCCCTGCCATATAAAAAGACACACAAAGTCAGATTACTGACACAGCCTGCTCTTCTCAAGAAAGGTTAATTTATGTGCACCATGCCTCGATCAAAACAACTTTCAAAGTACCTTACAAGAAGAATTGTAGAGATGCATGAAATAGGAAAAGACTACAAAAGAATTTCTAAAGACCTGAGTGTTCAACAGTCTACAGTTAGAGAAATTGTCTAGAAATGGAGGAAATTTAGTTCTGTTGCTACTCTTCCTAGCGTGGGCATCCTGCAAAGATCACACCAACAGCACAGTGTAATACTGAAGGAGGTGAAAAAGAACCCAAGGGTGACAGCAAAAGATCTGCAGAAATCTCTAGAATTTGCTAAAGTCTCTGTTCATCTGTCCACTATAAGAAACGCACTGAACAAGAATGGTGTTCGTGGAAGGACACCACAAAGGAAACCACTGCTCTCCAAACAAAAAACATTGGTGCACGTCTCAAGTTTGCAAAAGACCACCTGGATGTTCTACAATGCTTCTGGGACAATGTTCTGTGGACAGATGAAACAAAAGTTGAACTTTTTGGCAGAAATGCACATTGCTTGGAGGCAAAGAGGCACTGCACAGCAACACCAAAACCTCATCCGAACTGTGAAGCATGATAGAAGGAGCATCATGATTTGGGGCTGCTTTACCACCTCAGGGCCTGGACAGCTTGCAATCATTGAGGGAACAATGAACTGAAAATTGCATCACAACATTTTACTGGAGAATGTCAGGCTAGCAGTCCGTCACCTGAAGTTTAATAGAAGTTGGATAATGCAACAAGACAACGATCCAGAAGAGAGTAAATCAATAACAGAATGGCTTAAAAAGAAAAAAAAAATTGTGTTTTGAAACGACCTGCAGAAATGTTGCGGAAGGTCCTGAAGCAAACAGTTCTTGCACGGAAGCCCACCAACAGAGTTGAAGCAGTTTTGTATGGAGGAATGGCCTAAAATTCCTCCAAGCCGATGTGCAGGGCTAATCAAAAATTACCAGAAATGTTTGGTTGAAATTATTGCTGTACAAGGGGGTCACACCAGTTACTGAAAGCAAAGATTCACATACTTTTTCCAACAAAGACATGTACTATTGGATCATTTTTATCTATAAATAAATGAACAATTATAATGTTTTTTGTGTTATTTATTTAATTGGGTTCTTTTTATCTGGTGTTAGGATTTACGTGAAGATCTGATTACATTTCAGGTAATAGGTATGCAGAAATAGAGAAAATTCTACAGGGTTCAGATTTTCTAACTCCACTGTATATGTGCTGTGTGTGACTGCGTGTACTGTATTTTACACTGTGACCTCAGAGGAGTGATGTTTCATTTAGCTGTGTACATGAGTATGTTTGAATGATGATGAAACTTGGACTTGAACATCCCAGATTGCATAGCCCTTCCACTCACAGTCATACCCAAATGCCTAACTTCAAGTGCTGTAATTCCCAACCTTGGCCAACCCTTCTACCTTATTCCTCACTATTTAAGTCTACCCAATTATGTTACCTGTTCATATAGCTCTTGAACTAAAATAGTGCAGATACTGCAAATCTGAAACAAACCAGAAGTGTTCAGCAGGTTCTGACAAGGGGTCTTCAATCATAAATATTTAATCTGTTTCACTTTCCTCAGATGCAGCCCAACTTGTGGGGTGCTTCTAGTTTTCCATATTTCCAGAATCTGCAGTTTGTTTTTTTTTAGATTATGAGGACACGCTGTCCTCTTTTATTGTCATTTAGTAATGCATGCATTAAGAAATAATACAATATTCCTCCAGTGTGATATCACAAAAACACAGGACAGACCAAGACTGAAAAACTGACAAAAACACATAATTCTAACATATAGTTACAACAGTGCAAGCAATACCGTAACTTGATGAAAAACAGGCCATGGGCACGGTAAAAAAAGTTCAAAGTCTCTCGAAAGTCCCACATCTCACGCAGACGTGGGAAGGAAGAAAACTCTCCCTGCCACGTCCGACCACAGTCCGACTCTGAGTCATCCGAAAACTTCGAGCTCTGATCAGCCCTCCGACACCGAGTACCGAGCACCATCTCTATCCGATCGATTCGACCTCGGCCTCGGTCGCCAGCAGCAGGCAAAGCCGGGGATTTTGAGGTCTACCCTTCGGAGAGTCTCGATCGCACAGTAACAACAGCAGCGAACGGGCGTTTCAGAAAGTTCTCCAGAATTGCTTCTCTGCTTCTCACGTCTGCCTTCACCAAATCAGAGTTGTCCACGGCCCCTATTTAACAGAAACGATATCATTTTCACTGGAGAGCTGCATGCGTGCGTCACGCTGCCATTTTCTCCTCCTTTGTTGATTGACACTTAAACGGAAACTTGTTCTTAGAGGAATCTTGCTCTGTACGAATAGGCTGTTGCATTTGGGGCAGCATGGTAGCGAAGTGCTTCGTGCAACAGAAGCTGGGTTCAATTCCCGCCACTATCTGTGAGGTGTTTGGATGTTCTGCCCGGGACCATGTGGGTTTCCTCCTGGTGCTCTGGTTTCCGCCCACAATCTAAGGATGTACCGGTTCATAAGTTCATTGGTCATTGTAAATTGCCTCGTGATTAGGCTCAATTGAATCAGGGGATGCTGGGCGGTGCAGCTCTAAGAGCTGAAAGGATCTACTCTGCTCTATCTCAATAAATAAATAAATAAATAAATAAATTTCCTACTTGAGTACGGTAAGAGTACTCCATAGCAGTGTTTGCCTAGTTACAGAGTGTTCTGTAATTATATAAACACACATCCCTTTTCCAATCCTCTTGATCTCACTTTCCCACACAAGTAAGAGCTCATTTCACTTTCTTCAAAATATCCCAGGGATTATGTTTAGATCTTCGTCTGATGGTTGAAACCGTGACAGCTCACAACCGCTGAGGTTATATTTCAGCCCTGTGTTGAAAGCAGAACGCCCTAATTTATCACACAGCTGTTTTTGGGATCTTGCTGTGTACTAACTGGCTGCATCATTCAGTGAACACACTTCAAAAGACACTTCAGCTGTTAAGTGCTTTGGGACGAGATGTTATGAAAAGCCCCATATATGTCTGCAATTTCTTTCACTTGGCAGATTTGCTCTAGAGAAATTTATAGGACAAACAAGATGGCAAGTAGTGAGCAACATTTATTTCCAACCGGTGAATAATATCACAAGGGATACAGGAGTTACCAACAATATCTCTTGAATAAGCCATAATTATATACACATTTACTGTTATAGTAATAATGATAAAATAATTACTGTGTAATTACATTGGAGTTATTGGCTTTGTGTTGCCCAGCAGTAGGTACAGACTCGGGGCTTGGTTCTGGTGTTACTGCAAACTTTGGCACAAACTCAAAAGACACGTCGCAGCGCAGCAGTGGATCTGGTTCAATGCCAGGGATACGGAAAGAGCAGTAAATAATACAGCAACCTGCGCGCGTGCATGCACACGCACGCGCACACACACACGCACGCGCACACACACACACACATAAACACATACACAAACATATACACACAAACACATACACAAACATATACACACAAACACAAACATACAAACATATAAAATGCAAACCAACACACACACAAACACACAAAATGCAAACATACACATGCACAGCACACACACAAACACAAATACAAAATGCAAACATACACAGACATAATACGTACACACACACACATACAAATAGACACAAACACAGCTATACAAATGCACAGACACGCACAAACACATACACATACAAACACGTATATACAAATATACACACACAGGCAGACACAGCCTCACATGCACACACACGCAGATAAACATACACACACAAAAACATACAATACACACACACACACACACACACAGTTATGTTTATGTTTGCGAAAAGCATGTAAACAGGTACACTGGGAAAATCCTGTTGCTGCTGGATCCCAAGAGAGGGAATTTGTAGAATGCCTGTGAGATGGCTTTTTAGAGCAGCTTGTGGTGAGCCCACTCGGAAAAGGCAATTCTGGATTGGGTGTTATGTAATGACTCAGATTTGATTAGGAAGCTTCAGGTAAAGGAATCATTAGGTGGTCATAATATAATAGAATTCATCCTACGGTTTGAGAGGGAGAAGCTAAAATCAAATACATCAGTACTACTGTGAAGTAAAGGGAATTACTGAGGCATGAGTGAGGAACTGAATTGAATTAAATCGAATGGACTAACTGGTAGGGGGCACGAGAAGGGATGAAGGCAGAACAACAATGACTGGTGTTTCTGGAGGAAATTTCAAAAGGCGTAGGAAAGATACATCCCAATGATGAAGAAGTACCCGGGGGGGGGGGGGGTGGTGTTAAAACAGCTGTGGCAGAAGCAGCATAAAAACAAAAGTGAGGGGAGGGTATATAATATAGTAAAACTTAGCATCAAGGTAGAGAACTAACATAGAAACATAGAATAACCATAGCACAATAAAAGACCTTCAGCCAATAATGCTGTGCTGAACATGTACTTACTTTAGAAATTACCTACGATTATCCATAGCCCTCCATTTTCTCTAAGCTCCATGTACCTATCCAGGAGTCTCTTAAAAGACCCTATCGTTTCCGCTTCCACCGTCGCCGCCGGCAGCCCATTCCACGCACTCACCACTCTCTGCATAAAAAACTTACCCCTGACATCTCCTCTGTACCTACTTCCAAGCATCTTAAAACTATGCCCTCTCGGGCTAGCTATTTCAGCCCTGGGAAAAGGCCTCGGACGAGCCACAACAATCAAGTTAAGAAGTTTTTAAAAACCAACAGGAGGCAACTAAAAATCCATAAAGAGGGAAAATATGAAATATGAAGGCAAGCTAGCCAAAAATATAAAAGACGGTAAAAAGATTGCAAAAATTGCAAAAACAGGTTTTTCAGATATGTAAGGAGTAATACAGAGAAGAAGGCGGAGCCTAGGAGGGATAATGGCGCCTAACGGTGACTCCTTTACTTGCATCTTCAGAAACAGCTCTACTTCCACTTTTAATGTCTTTATTTTTCCCTTTCAGCGTTCTCTTGAAGACCCTGACCTGGAGTTACATGCAGACTTCGGTTCTCTGTGGGAATGGGACCCATTCTCGGTGTTCCACATCTGGCTGTTAATCAACGTGTCAAGGGTTTGGCCTGAGAGTCTCGCTCGTGTTCGGAAGCCTAGGGTCTCGGGGCTCTGGAGACGGGCGGATCGAGGATTGGTGTCACCACAGGAGACTCAAGTGTCGTCGGAGAGGCTGGAAAATCTATCGCTGTGGCCCCGAAAACCCAAGATCTTTGCGATCTCCGGACACAGAACTCGAAAAAAGCGACAACATAAACTTTTAACATCTTAAACCAGCGGGTTGTTGTTATGTCTCCTGCTCGCTGTGAAAATGGGGGATACCTCCCTCTCCCTTGCCAGGGAGAGAGAGAACCTGTGGTTTGTCGAATGTCGGATGAAGTGCAAATCCTTTGGCGTAACTTTGGTCTGTGTCTTTGCTACTGCTTAGTACACGCTTGGGCTCAGTGATGGTACCAATGCGCTTTTTTTTGCTGGTGGGGAGAGGGGGGATCATTGCTTCCTGCCGCTTACACATGGGAGGGGGAGCTGGGGAGGCTTTGGGGTTCTCACGTTTAACGTCATCATTCTTTGGGGCACTTCTCCGTTTTTGTGGATGTTTGCGAAGGAAAAGCATTTCAGGATGAATATTGTATGCATTTCTCTGACATTAAATTCCACCTTTGAACCTTTGAGATGAGACCATTGGAAAATGTTGCTCGAGAGGTAGCAATGGGGGCCAAAGAAATGGCAGAGGACTTTAATGAGTATTTTACATCAGTCTTCACTGTGGAAGATAACTAGCAGAGTGACAAAAATTCGAGAGCGTCAGGGGACAGAAGTGAGTTTCATTGGATTACTAAGGAGAAGGTGCTTGGAAAGCTGAAAAGTCTGAAGGTAGATAAGTCACCTAGACCAGATGGACTACATACCAGGTTCTGAAAGAGGAGGCTGTAGAGACTCTGGAGGCATCAGTAATAAATTTTCAACAGTCACTTTGATTCTGAAATGGATCCAGAGGTCTGAAAAGTTGCAAATGTCACTCCATTTTTTCAATGGGGAGAGGCAAAAGGAAGGAAATAATGAGTCAGTTATCCTGACTTCTACAGTTGGAAAGATCTTGAAGTCTATGATTATGATGAGGTTTTGAGCTACTTGGAGGCACATGATAAATTAGGCCAAAGTCATTCTAGCTTTCTAAAGGGGAAATGTTGCTCGACAAATTTGTTGGAATTTTTTAAGGAAATAACAGGCATGAAAATTAGTAGATGCTACTTATTTGGATTTTCAGAAGGCTTTTGACAAGGAGCTTCATGAGGCTGATTAACAAAATAAGAGCCCGTGGTATTTTGGGAACTATCCTAGAATGGATAAAAGGTTGGCTGACTGGCAGGAGGCAGAGTGGGAAGAAAGGGGCCCTTTTCTGTTCGACTGCTGTTAAGCCACGGGGTTGGGGTAGGAATCGCTTCTTCTCAAGTTGTATGTTCATGATTTAGATGAAGGAATTGATAGCTTTGTGGCCAAGTTTGTAGACTGGTGGAAGTTTAGGTAGTATTGAGGAAGCAGGGTTCTGCAAAAGGACTTAGACAGATTGGGGGAATGGGAAAGGAAGAGGAAGATGGAATATAATGTCGGGAAGTGCTTGGTCATGCACTTTGGCAGAAGGAATAAAAGTATGGACTATTTTGAAAATGAGAAGTAACCTCAAAAATCAGAGGTGCAAAGGATCTTGGGGGTACTCATGCAAGATTCCTTAAAGGTTAACTTGCAGGAAGAGTCAGTGATAAGGAAGACAAATGAATGTTACTTGGACTAGAATACGAAAGCAAGGATGTAATGCTGAGGCTTTATAAGGAATTGGTCAGACCACACAGAATATTGTGAGCATTTTTGAGCCCCTTATCTAAGCAAGGATCTGTTGACATTGGAGAGACTCCAGAGAATGATTCCAGGAATGAACGGGTTCGGATATGAGGAGCATCTGATGGCTCTGGGCCTGTACTTACTGGAGATTTGAAGAATCACATTGAAACCTATTGAATATTGAATAGTCTGGACAAACTGGATGTGTAGAGGATGTTTCCTATAGTGCAGGAATCTAGGACCAGAGGGTGCAGTCTCAGAAATAAGGGACGTCCATTTAGGACAGAGGTGAGGAAAAAATGGTTCAGCCAGAGGGTGGTGAACCTGTGGAATTCTTTGCCACAAATGGCTGTGTAGGCCAAGTTATTTGGTATTTTTAAGGCAGAAGTTGATAGGTTCTCATTTTATCAGGGCATCAAAGGTTATGGGGAGAAGGTAGGAGAATGGGGCTGAGAGGGAAAATAAATCAGCCATGATGGAATGGCAGAGCAGATTTGAAGGGCTGAATGGCCTAATTCTGTTCCTAGGTCTATGGCCTCATTGTCTTATATGCCTGCATACATGTCCATTCTCTTTCAAGGACATACACACACACGCGCACGCACGCACACAATAACCTCCTGATCTGGAACTGGAAGCCGCACGTAAGGAAGAGGAATTGATTCTACAAGCTGTATCAGGTAGACAAGGAAAGATTCCAGGATGTCCCCAAAGCCTTGCTGTAGAAGGCTAACATGCTCGCTGATGCGTAGGAATTCCTGGCTCGTGACCGTTCAATAGGACGAGCAATTGGGATGGCGTTGAGAACCCTGGATACAGCATCGCAGAATACATGGTTGACGAGTCCACCACTCATCTAACGTCCCACCTGCCCCAGCAAGCATATCTTGGCCATCTGCAATGAGGTCTGGGGTTGCTGCTTTGGGAGCATCGCCACTCGAGAACCCGGAAAGCTGGAAGAGAACCTCACTCCTGAGGGACAGTCTAAGTGGAGAAGAGATTGATTAGGCCAAGAAGAGACAAGGAGGTCCCCCTAGTGGATTGAACTGTAATTGACCCTCTCCACGACCTCTATGAGGGATGTTCAGCAGCTTGAGTGAGATCTTTCCTAAATAGGCTAACTCCTCCTTTTCCCAGATCTTGGAGTTGCAAGCTGGGAGAGTTTGCTCACCACCTTGCAAACTGCAGGGTTTGGATTTGGCTCCTGTCTTCCCAGGTTAGTGAGGCGCAGGCAGATTGAGTCAGTGTGGTGTCTGCCTTGTGAGCACATTGTCTCGATCCAGGCACTACCTGCTGCCAAGTACTCCGCTGCCCTGATGCAAGTACATCTTGCCTGAAGATAAGCCACAAGCTACAGGAGAAGAAGGGGCCATTCATGGCATATTGGGGGTGATTCAAGCCTCCCTGTTGTGCCAAGCTGCCAGTGAGGGAGTGCCAAAAGCTTTCAATGTTCCTGGCTGCTGGTGATGCCAGATCTTCACTGAAAGTTTGGGATTAAGTTCAGCGTACAACATCAGTGGCTGAAGCAACTAATCCATTCACTGCTCCACCCTCACCATCCCTGCCCTCAAACATCACAAGGTACTGAGAACAAAGTTGTCTGTTTCTGCAAGGATCTGAGAGTAAATCTTTGAGTTAATCAGTCACAATGTCGGCCTCACCACTCTGAAGTGACAGCAGAACCCCAAATCAACTTACTTTCCAAGACAAGAGCTGACCTGTCTAAAACAACCTTTGTGTAGGAATGCAGGAAGTGTTACCGTATGGAAAGAGAGACTGGAAATGGAGAGATAGGCACCCTGTGCGAATGGAGGGAGATGAATAGTTGCACCAAGGGAATGGAAGGAAATGCATAGTTGTACTGAGGGAATGAAGGGGTTGGTGACTGAAGGAGAGAAGATGAAAAGATAGTATTTGAGGGAGAGAAAGAGGAGTGATTGAAGAAGTGGAAATGGAGGGATGGAGAATGGAGGTAGAGGAATGGAGACTAAAGGAGTAGAGAGGGATGGTAAGTGGAGAGTGGATGGTGGGATGGTGATAGGAGTGGAAAAGGAGAGATGGTGATTGAAAGATAGATTGAATTGACTATATTACTTACATCCTTCATATACATGGAGAGTAAAAATCTTTACGTTACATCTCTGTCTAAATGTGCAATGTTCAATTTATAGTAATTTATAATAAATATTATGTATGACAAGATAGTCAACATTACATAGAAATACAGTTTTGGCAGCATGAATTAATCAGTCTGATGGCCTGGTGGAAGAAGCTGTCCCAGAGACTGTTGGTCCTGGCTTTTATGCTGCAGTACCATTTCCTGGATGGTAGCAGCTGGAAAAGTTTGTGGTTGGTGTCTACTACAAGCTTACTGACTCTTACAGCTATCTGAACTATTCCTCTTCTCACCCTGTCTCTTGCAAAAATGCTATCCCTTTCTTGCAATTCCTCCGTCTCCGCCGCATCTGCTCTCAGGATGAGGCTTTTCATTCCAGGATGAGGGAGATGTCCTCCTGTTTTAAAGAAAGGGGCTTTCCTTCCTCCACCATCAACTCTGCTCTCAAACGCATCTCCCTCATTTCACGCACATCTGCTCTCACTCCATCATCCCGCCACCCCAGTAGGAATAGGGTTCCCCTGGTCCTCACCTACCACCCCACCAGCCTCCGGGTCCAACATATTATTCTCTGTAACTTCCGCCACCTCCAACGGGATCCCACCACTAAGCACATCTTTCCCTCTCCACCCCGCTTTCCGCAGGGATTGCTCCCTACACGACTCCCTTGTCCATTCGTACCCCCCCCCTCATCCCTCCCCACTGATCTCCCTCCTGGCACTTATCTTTGTAAGCAGAACAAGTGCTACACATGCCCTTACACTTCCTCCCTTACCACCATTCAGGGACCCAGACAGTCCTTCCAGGTGAGGCAATACTTCACCTGTGAGTCGGCTGGGGTGATATACTGCATCCGGTGCTCCCAATGTGGCCTTCTATATATTGGCGAGACCCGACACAGACTGGGAGACCGCTTTGCTGAACATCTACGCTCTGTCCGCCAGAGAAAGCAGGATCTCCCAGTGGCCACACATTTTATTTCCACATCCCATTCCCATTCTGATATGTCTATCCACGGCCTCCTCTACTGTAAAATGAAGCCACACTCAGGTTGGAGGAACAACACCTTATATTCCGTCTGGGTAGCCTCCAAACTGATGGCATGAACATTGACTTCTCTAACTTCCGCTAATGCCCCACCTCCCCCTCCTATCCCATCCATTATTTATTTATATACACACATTCTTTCTCTCTCTCTCCTTTTTCTCCCTCTGTCCCTCTGACTATACCCCTTGCCCATCCTCTGGGTTTCCCCCCCTCCCCCTTTTCCTTCTCCCTGGGCCTCCTGTCCCGTGATCCTCTCATATCCCTTTTGCCAATCACCTGTCCAGCTCTTGGCTCCATCCCTCCCCCTCCTGTCTTCTCCTATCATTTTGGATCTCCCCCTCCCCCTCCAACTTTCAAATCTCTTACTAGCTGTTCCTTCAGTTAGTCCTGACGAAGGGTTTCGGCCCGAAACGTCGACTGTACCTCTTCCTAGAGATGCTGCCTGGCCTGCTGCGTTCACCAGCAACTTTGATATGTGTTGCTTGAATTTCCAGCATCCGCAGAATTCCTCATGTTTAAGTTTGTGGTTGGGGTGACTTGGGTCCCCATTGATCCTTCAGGCCCTTTTTACACACCTTTCTTTGTAAGTGTCCTGAATCATGGGAAATTCACATCTACAGATGCGCTGGGCTGTCTGCACCACTCTCTGCAGAGACCTGTGATTGAGGGAAGTACAGTTCCCGTACCAGGCAGTGATACAGCCAGTCAGGATGTTCTCAATTGTGCCCCTGTAGAAGGTTCTTAGGATTTGGGGGTCCATACTAAACTTCTTCAAGCATCTGTGGTGAAAGAGGACTGTTGTGCCTTTTTCACCACACAGCTGATATGTACAGACCATATGAGATCCTTGGTGGTGTTTATGCCAAGGAACTTAAAGCTGCTCACTCTCTCAACCTCAGATCCCTTGTCAATAGGGCTAGCCTGTTTCCATTCCTCCTGTAGTCCGCAACCAGCTCCTTTGTTTTTGCGACATTGAGGGAAAGGTTGTTTTCTTGGCAGAGAAAGCAATGGAGAGAGAGCAATAGGTAAAGAAACCATCACTCCAACAGTTACCCTGGTGTTATTTAGCAACTGCCTGTTGAACCTGGTGGATGAGAATGTTCAGCAGCCTCTGATCCTTGAGCGCTTTCAAAGCTGTGGTTGTACCACCAATCTCCCCATAGCTCAGCCAGGGTGAATGGAACAATGGAATGCCCGAGGGTTTGCAGGGCAGCTTGACAGGATGAGAGGTAACCACTGTCATCGGAAAGCCTGGGCTGCAATATCAGTAGCATCAGCTGTCCGTTCTCACTTTAACCTGTAAACATAAACGTTTACACCTTGCAGCCACCCCACGCCCGTGAAACGTGGTGGGACGGCTGATTACCTCTGCCTCCCACGCACGTGATCTGAGTACAGGTCGTCTCCAGCCTACGCTCCATTGATGGGCTCACCTACCAACTGCAATTAACAAGGAACCGATGAAGAGATGTGTTGGCCCAGGTGTAGTACCTCTGGAAGGGGTCAGCCACGGTGTTTGGAAAGGTACTTGGAAACAGAGGCTCATTAGAGCATAGACACCTGACCTCAAGCAGTTCCCTGACCCTGATTACGTAACACCATTATCTGCTCCACTACTGTTTCCATTATTCTGTGTTCTTCCCACATCCCAACACCTCCTATGGCAGCAGTAGGCTGTGATATATACTGTTTAATTATCAATAGACTCTGGAAACAGTCAGCAGATGAAGCGGCTGTAGCACAACACACAGAGCAGGATTCACGCACACATACTCCACATAGTCTCTGACGAAACACACGCACATGGTGCATGCACGCAGCCTCCCTCTCATACTGAGAAACATATTCTAACATGTACCTATCACGCACAGCAAAATCAAACACAAACACACACACACAGAGTCATATAGACACAGAAAAATACCCACACCTGCATCATACACACAGTCACAAATGTACACGCACACATATGTACAAATATACACAGGTATACAACCACACAAGCTGCCTTAAAGACTATCATTCAGTAATGAAGAGCTTTGAGAGGTTGGTCGTGACTAGAATCAACTTCTGTCTCAGTAAGGACCTGGACCCACTGCAATTTGCCTAACGCCACAGTAGGTCTACAGCAGATGCTACTTGGCTCTTTACACAGCCTTGGATCATCTGGACAACACTAATACTTACATCATTGACTGTAGTCAATAGGTTGTTTATTAACTGCAGGTCGGTGTTTAATAATCATTCCTACAGGTCCGATCAAAAAGTTCCCAAACCTGACTCTCTGTATCTCTGTTACGAGACGCTCCCAATCACGCCATCTTCCAAGATTTAAATGCTCTAACTCTCTGGAGTACAGATTGCTGGTGCAGCCTCTCTAAGGGTTTAGGATGTTCCCATTAATTGATAATCATGTTCTGGGCACAAAGAATTGAAAATTTAAGGAGCAGCTGAACATCAGTTTAGTGCTCAATCATAAGCCCATCAGTGTTTTCATCTAGTGTTTGTTTTGTTCTCAGTTTCTCGATCCCGTTTGAGATCGTGTCTCGATCCCAGCCTTGGATACTCCTGCATTTGGGTCCAAGTCATCGACATCAAGGACTCTTGTCACAACTTCCCTCTGGATCTGGATCCTCAACTTCCTCACTGGAAGATCACAGTCTATGTGGATCCGAAATAACTTCTGCATCGCGCTGATAATCAACACAGATGTACCACCAGGACGTGTGCTTTGCCTGCTTCTCTGCTCTCTCTACACCCATGCCCGTGTGGCTAGGCAGTGTTCACATTCCATCTATAAATTTGCGGACGAAATAACTATTGTTGGCAGAGCTTGAGATGGTGACGAGAAGGCAAACAGGAGCAAGATTTACCAGCTAGTTGAGTGATGTCACAGCAATAACCTTGCACTCGACATCAGTAAGGCCAAAGTAAGGACTTCAGAAAGGGTAAGATGAGGGAACACACCAGTCCTCATAGAGAGATCAGAAGCGAAAAGAGTGAGCAATGTTAAGTTTCTGTGTGTCAATATCTCTCAAGATCTACCCTGGGTTCATCATACTGATACATTTAAAAAGAAGGCAAGGCAGCAGTTATATTTCATTAGGAACCTGAGGACAGCATTCTAACTGGCGGCAATACCATCGGATATGCCGGGGTTACTGCTAGGGATCGAAATGAGCTGCAGGAAGTTGTAAACTCAGTCAGCTCCGTCATGAGCACCAGCCTCCCCAGCATCCAGAACTTCTTTAAAGAGCAATGCCTCAAAAAGGCAGCACCCATCACCCAGGACAAGCCCTCTTCTCATTGCTACCATCAGGGAGGAGGTATAGGAGCCTGAAGGTACACGCTCAGTGATTCAGGAACAGCTTCTGCCATCAGAAATCCAATTGAACATTGAACCCATGAACACTACCTCACTACTCCTTTTTGCATCACTTGCTTAATTTAAATTTGATGTATATAAATCACTCAACCAACCATATATTTACGTGGTTGGTCGAACTGTTCTCTGATCTTGGCAATATACTTGCAAGTGTTTCATCACCCTGCGAGGAGACATCATAAATTCGCTGATCATTGTGGTGTATCCTCTGAATGCTTGGCCTTCACACGGTTATCAATCAGCTGACTGGTTGTCATTTCAGAAGCTCAGTCCTGCAGCAGACAAAATTCCACACCGCAGCACACAAAGTTCACCACACAACCAACCAGCGACGAGATTTCCCCACCACGTCACAATTGAATTTCTGAAATGATGACCAACCATATAAATCATTGACATATAACATGAAAAATACGGACCCAACACCAACCCCTGTGCAGAACCGCTAGTCACCAGCACCCAAGAAGGAAAAGCTCCCTTTACTTCCACTCAGCCAATTCGTCAATCTTCTACCCATTATTACCTCTCCTGTGATACCATGGCTCTTATCTTGTCAAGGGCTTTCTGAAAATCCAAGTAAATGACATCTACTGACTCTCCTTTATCTATCCTGCCTGTTATTTCCTCAAAGAATTCAAAGAGATTTGTTAGACAAGATTTCCTCTTCAGGAAACCATGCTGATTTGTCACGTGCCTCCAGCTACCAAGAAACCACATCCTTAATAAGGAACTTCAATATCTTTCCAAACACTGAAGGTAGGATTACTGGCCTATAATTTCCTTTCTTTTTGCCTCCCTTTCTTCTTAAAGAGTGGAGTGAAATTTTGCAAATTTTCAGTCCTCCAGAACCATTCTAGAATCTAGTGATGCTTGAAAGATCACTACTAATGTCTCCACAAACTCTATATCCAACCCTTCAGAACTCTGAGTTGTTGTCCATCTGGTCCAATTAACTTACTTATCTTCAGACCTGTCAGCTTCCCAAGCACTTTCCCCTTGGTAATAGCAGCATACTCATTTCTGTCCTCTGACACTTTCGAATTTTGGGCATTCTGCTAGTGTTTTCCACAATGAAGACTGATGCAAAATAATTACTAATTTTGTCTGCCACTTCTTTGTTCCCCTCCTACTGCCTCTCTACCATCATTATCCATTTCTGTTTCTCTTTATTGTATATCTGAAAAACAAAACTTTTGGTATCTTGGTCCAAAACGAAGGGTCTCGGCCTGAAACGTCGACTGCACCTCTTCCTACAGATGCTGCTTGGCCTACTGCGTTCACCAGCAACTTTGATGTGTGTTGCTTTTGGTATCTTCTTTTATATTATTGGCTTCATATTTTATCTTTTTCTTCCTTGCTTTTCTAGTTGTTTTCTGTTGCTCTTTAAAATCTTCCTAATCCTCTAACTTTCCAATAATTTTTGTGATACTATATGCTCTCTCTTTTGCTTTTATGCTGTCTTAGACTTCCCTTGTCAACCACAATCGCCTCATCCTCCCTTTAGAATACTTCTTTGGGAGGTATCTATCCTGTGCATTCCGAATATCCCTCAGAAACAACAGCCATTGCTGTTCTGTTGTCATCCCTGCCAGAATCCCCTTCCAATCAACTTTGGCCAGCTCCTCTCTCATGCCTCTGTAATTCTCTTTATTCCACTCTAATACATCTGACTTTATCTTCTTCCTCTCAACTGCAGAGTGAATTCTATCACATTATGATCACTGCTTCCTAAGGGTTCCTTTGCCTTAAGCTCCCCAATCAAATCTGGTTCATTGCACAACACCCAATCCAGAATTGACTCTTCACTAGTTGGCGCCATCGCAAGCTGCTCTAAAAAGTTACCTTGTAGGCGTTCTACGCATTCCCTCTCTTGAGAATATGCACCAAGCTGGTTTTTACTATCTACCCGCATATTGAAATCCTGCATGACTTTCAGAATCAAAAACTGGGTCAGTCAAAGTCAAAGTCACCAGTATACATCATGAAACTTGTTAACTTTGTGGCAGCAGTACAATGCAATACATGATAATTTAGGGGAAAAACAGAATTACAATAAATACATACATGTACATCAAATAGTTAAATTAAATAGTAGTGAGGTAGTGTTCATGGTTTCAGTGACCATTCTGAAATGGGTTGGCAGAGGAAAAGAAGCTGTTCCTGAACCATTGAGTGTGTGCCTTCATGCTCCAGTACCTCCTTCCTGATGGTAACAGTGGAAAAGGGCATGTCTGGGTGATGGGGGTCCTTAATGATAGACACCGCCTTTTTGAGGCAACGCTCCTTGAAGATGTTTTGGATACTATGGAGGCTAGTACCTATGATGGAGCTGACTAATTTTACCACTCTCTGCAGCTTACTTCAATCCTCTACAATAGTACCACCCACCATACCGGACAATGATGCAGTCAGTCAGAATGGTCTCCATGGTGCATCTGTAGACATTTCCAAGTCTTTTAGGTGACATTCAAATGAAGTATGGCTACTGTCTTGCTTTCTTTATAGCTGCATCAGTATGCTGGGACCAGGTTAGTTCATCAGAGATAGTAACACCCAGGAACTTGAAATTGCTGACTTCTCCACTTCTGCTCCCTCTATAAGTACTGATGTGGTGGGTTCCCTGTTCTTAACCTTTCTGAAGTCCACAATCAGCTCTTTTGTCTTACTGATGCTGAATGCAAGGTTGGTGCTGTGACACCACTCAACTAGCTGTTATATCTTGCTCTAGTACACCTTCCTGTCACGTTCTGAGATTCTACCAACATTGGCTGTATCATCAGTAAATGTATAGGTGGCATTTGAGCTGTGCCTAGCCACAAAGTCATGGTGTAGAGAGTGTTGAGCAGTGGACTAAACACATGTCCTTGAAGTGCACCGGTATTGATCGTCAGTGAGGTGGAGGTGTCATTTCCAATCTGCAACAGATAGTGAACTTCTGGTTAGGAAGTCGAGGATGCAGTTGCAGAGGGAGGAACAGAGGCCCAGGTTCTGTGTCGTTTTTCGATCAGGACCATAGGAATGATGGTGTTAAATGCTGAGCTGCCGTCAACAAACAGCATCTTGACATAGCTATTTGTATTGTCTAGGTGATCCAAGAGCTGCGTAGAAAGCCATTGAGATCACATTCACTGTAGACCTATTGTGGCAATAGGAAAATTGCAGTGGATGGTGGTCCTGGTTGAGGCAGGAGTTGATTCTAACCATGACCAACCTCTCAGCCTCTCACCACCCAGTGAGCGTTACTGGATGATGGTCGTTAAGGCAGCTCACACTGATCTTCTTGGGCACTGGTGTAATTGTTGCCCTTTTGAAGCAGGTGGGAACTTTCGACCTTAGCACTGAGAGATTAAAGATGTCTTTGAATACACCCACCAGCTGGTTGGTACAAGTTCTCAGAGCCTTACCAGGTACTCCATCGACTCCTGCTGCCTTACGAGGGTTCACCCTCTTGAAAGACGGCCTGACATTGGCCTCTGAGACAGAGATCACAGGGTCACCGGGTGCAGCAGGGATCTGCATAGTTGCAGTTTTATTCTCCCATTCAAAGTGAGTATAAAATGTGTTGAGCTCATCTGGTAGTGAAGTATCACTGCCATTCATGCTACTGGGTTTCGCTTTGTAGGAGGTAATGGCCTGCAAACCCTGCCAGAGTTGACATGCATCCAATGTCACCTCCAACCTAGGTCAGAATTGTTCCTTTGGTCCTGAAATAGCCCTCCGCAAGTCATAGCTGGTTTTCACGTACAGACCTGGGTCGCCAAGCTTACATGCCACAAATCTAGCCCTCAGCAGACTATAAATGTCCTGGTTCATCTTCGGCTTTTGATTCAGGTATGAATGGTATGTTCTCGTGGGCACGCACTCTTCTACTCAGGTTTTAATGAAGTCAGTGACAGCTATGGCGTACTCATTCAGACTCGAAGATGAATCCCTGAATACAGTCCAGTGCACCGATTCAAGGCAGTCCTGTAAGTGCTCCTGTACCTCCCTTGTCCATACCTCCTTGGCCCTCACTACTGGTGCTGTGGTCTTCAGTCTCTGCTTATACTCAGAGAGTAGAAGTACAGCCAGGTGATCAGACTTTCCAAAGTGTGGGCATGGGATTGCATGGTGATAGCATGCAATAGCTCTTGATGGTGGTGTAACAGAGGTCCACTGTGTTTGGTTCTTCTGGTACTGCAGGTGATTTGTTGTTTGGAGACTTTTTCAATCTGGCCTGGCTAAAGTCCCCCAGAATGATGGGGAAGGCATCAGGGTGTGCTGTTTCATGCCCGTTCACGTCGCTCAGATCATTTAGAGCCTGTTTGACACTGGCCTGTGGTGGGATGTACACCCCTACCAAAATGATCACTGAAATCTACGTGGCAGGTAAAATGGCCAGCTCTTGATCGCAGGGTGTCCCAGATCCAGTGAGCAGGTTTGGGACAACACCACCACGTTTGTACACCACCCCCCCACCTCTGCCCAATCTTTGGCTTTAAAGGGATTGGCCGTCAATCTGAATCGCTGCATCTGGAATGGAAGAGATCAAGATTCCATGAGACAGAAGACTCAAGTGGCCCTAATGTCCCTCTCATACAGCACCCTAGCTCCAAGATCTTCAGTTTTATTTATCAGAGACTGTACAGTTTGCCAGCAAAATAGTTGGCATTGGGAGTCGAAAGCCCTGTTTCTTTTAAACACACTATTTGCCCAGTCCAATCTATTTCCATCAGTTTTGAGTAGCGATAGATTGTTTAATCGCGTTAAAACGTCGTTACTAGCTGTAGAGACCTTAGATGCATTTGTGGTTCTCAGCTGTAGAAGGCTGAAATGGGAATATTTGATTGTCTCTATCAGAACTGTCACTTCGACTCTCCTTAACTTGGTGCCCTGGAAATGATGTTCATAAAATTGCCCCTTTTACATGCTTTTTTTTAATCTCCCATTGTAATTTGTAGCCACATCCTTTCTACTGTTCGGAGGCCTGTATTGTATATATCTCCTATTCATAGCCCGTTCCTTAGTTAGAGCCTTCAGCATTTTGGGCATCGAGGGAGAGAGGAAGAGGAGAGCCATGCGCAGTACCACCGATGCAGCAGAGAGGGCCTCAAGATGGCTGTGGCTCAAAAGGGGGGAGCCATTGAGTCATAAGTAGCTAGCCATCTGGACACAAGCTGGGGTTTGATCAGAGCCGGCTGGGTCACCTGGAGGAGGTTGTATGATGCTGAAAGACCCAAAACACCTGATGATTCCAGGAACATCACTGAAGATGTGTCCAGAAGCGTCAATAGATGTATGTACACAGCTATTAAGGTCTTTCTACACTTGCAGTTTCTTAACTCTGCTCACAAGGATTCTACATCTTCCAATCCGATGTCACCTCCTTCTAAGGATTTGATTTAACTTTTTTCTCAACTAAGCCGCATCATCCCCTCTGCCTACCTGCCCGTCACTTTGACGCAATATCTATCCTTGGTGGATGGGTTAATTGGTCATTGTAAATTGTCCCATGATTAGGCTGGGGTTAAATTAGGGATTGCAGGAACGTGTGGTTCGAAGGGCCGGAAGAACTTATTCCGTGCTGTATCTCAACACAAACATAAATAAACAAACAGATACATTTAAAAAATAGTAAATAAATAAACAAACAAACAAAACTGTACTACTCGCTCGGCCGACCTGCCTGTCATTTTAATGCAATGTTTATCCTTAGAAGTGACAATTGTCTATATATAATTCTCTCTCTCTTTCTCATTCTCATAGATATATTTATATATATCTATATATATATGAAAGGGGGTTTTGACTTTTATGTTACTGCGGAGGCTAATTAAAATGGCGTCTTTGTTATGTTAATCTGGAGAATGCGGCTTTGTTGTGTTAAACGTTAAGAAAGTTTGCGCTAGCAGCTTGTTTTTGGAGTGTGATAAGAGAGCGCTATTAACCAATTGGGATAGTTGTTATGGTTTTGGTGTATTTGAAGATACTGTATGCGCGGGGTTTTGGGGCAGAAGGCGAGAGAGCGAGACAGAGGATGGACGATGTGCTGTGATGTCCGCTAACGGGGTCGGACCCCGAGGAGGGCGTTCGGCGAGGAGACGGAGACGGACTCGTGTGGAGCGTCTGTTCGGCCACCGTTGTTGGTCCCAGGCGGCCAGTCGAGGTGGTCCGATGGGGTCGCAGGGTGAAGAAGAAGGTCCTTGAGCTCCAACGGGTTTTGTGCACGAAGAGATTGAACTTTGATAAGTGTGGCGCCTTTTATTTTCCTTTTATATTTTATTCTCTATTAATTATATAGTTCCAATAATATCTATAAACTGTAAATCATTTAATCGTATCTGGTGTATTGTCTGTTATTTGGGTGGGGTGGGGTACCTCACACAGCATCCACACAAATGAATTACCCAGGTTGCCGGGGCCGAGGCTGTTTCCCTAGATGACAGCGAGCCGAGCGACCCTGAGGGTAGCTGGGGGCGGGGGGGGGGGGCTACATATATATATATATATATATATATAGAGAGAGAGAGAGAGAGAGAGAGAGATAAATAAATGGAACCATACTACTCTTTCAGCCTATGTCCCTGTCATTTTGATACAATGTTTCTCCTTGGAAGTGACAATTGTCTGTACTCTTCTACTCCTAAATGCCTCTTAAATGTAGTGAATGCATTTGATTTCACCTCCTCTGCTGGCACACTCCAGTTATCACCACTCTTTGTATGTCAAATTTATCCCTAAGATTCCCTTTCAGATTCTTTCCTCCCAACCTAAGCCCTCTTGTTTTTGATCCCCCTGCTATGGGAAAAGTTTCTGGTTGACTACTCTACAGTATAGTTGCCTCCCATCCTCTTTCCATATCTATTAGCTTTGCTCATCTTCCTTCAGTCCAGGGAAAAGAAGCCCAGACTGTCCAATCTCTCCCCGTAACTAAATCTCTGCAATCCGAGCAAAACCTCATGAATTTCTGCACTCTCTACAGCTCAGTCACTTTCAGGAGTAAGGAAGTGCACCTATCAACATCCCACAGCAGTAGTAACCAATGAATCAGAACTCTACAAAGGAACGTGGAAAGATGCGGTCAATATCATTGTAGGGGAGGCCAGCTGTTTTTTTCTTTATTATCATTGCTGATCATCCAAATTCTGTTCCCACCTTCCTTTTCTATGATCTATTTAACCATTAGTATTCGGCCTCTTCTTGTATACACAGTACTGTGCCAAAGTCTTAATCACATATATACAGCTAGGGTGCCCAAGAGTTTTGCACAGTACTGTATTTATCAATGTGGAGTGGAGAGGGAGTTTGTAAATCTGGCGGGAGCAAAGGATGTTGGGAATGGCGAGGGTGAAGCACCACCAGAGGGTTGTGGGACAGGTGGCAGAGAAGGAATGCCAGGGGTCGGGGTGGGGGGAGCATGGGTGCAGGCACACCCAGTCCCGAGACACCGGGCAAGATCAGCTGATTCCACACAATTGGTTTACTGATCATTACAGAACGTCTCTCTGGTGCTTCCCATTCCCTTGCTTCTCCGTTCCCCTATTCCCAATCACGATTCACCTCTCCCCGCCCCCTTTCCACTCTCAGTCCACAACAGACTTATCATCAGTCGCACGTCATGAAATTTGTTTTTTTTAATGTAGCAGCAGCACAGTGCAATACATAAAATTACTACAGTACTGTGGAAAAGTCTTAGGCACCCTAGATATGTGTGTGTGTGTGTGTGTGTGTGTCTGTCTGTCTGAGTGTCTGTGTGTGTATATGTCTAAGATGTTTTCACAGTACTGTATACAGTGATTTGATATCAGCTTCCTTCTGTAGTACAGAATCACACAGGTTCATCACTCTGGGTGATGAAATCTCTCTGTCTCAGTCTCAAATAGCCTGCTTCATGCTCTAAGACTGTGACCCCTGTGTCTGGAGTTCCCAACTTGCTGCATTGACTCTCTCCAATACATACGTTTCAGGGTGGTTTCCACTTTACCTCCTGAACGCCTGGTCTATATAATCCCAGTCATCCCTCTGGCTCTTCATACATCAGTCCATGGCTGCAGGATAAATCACTGGCAGAATCTAGAATCAGGTTGCAAGAGCAGGCAGGGTCTCAGTGTCTAAGTATTGTTTCCAGTAGTGTAGGTGCTCTCCCCCGGTTCAGAGTGTGCACGCACGCCCATGGATGGGACTGTGCTGAGGGGTCTCAACCTGAAACTTCGACTACCTATTCATTCCATAGAAGCTGCCTGACCTGCCGAGTTCCTCTGGCATTCTACATGTGTTGCAGTGTGTAGAGATGATTCCCTGCATTTATTTGGAGATTCATAAGGGAGTTATCCTGGATATACAAAAGTTCTGGCAATACTCATCAAGTCAGGCAGCTTCTGTGGGGGTAGAAGAAGCAACGAGTCAGTAACCGGCATCCAGAGAATATATCCGATTGCAGCAAAATGCTCTAACAAGTGGTAGAGAGATGCGTTGGCTCAGATGTGGCACGTCTCAGCGGGGATCAGCGACAGTGTTATGAGAGGCTGCTTGGAAACAGTGGCTGCTGGTGAAAGGGTCATCAACCTGAAACACTAACAGTGTTTCTCTCCCCACAGACGCTGTCCGACCTGACGGGTGCTTCCAGCAACTTTGGCTTTGAGTTCCGACTTCCAGTGCCTGCTGGGCTTTTCTTTGTTCTTTGAGTTATCTCTGATGCTGCGGCCAATGTGCATCACTAAAATGGCTCTTCAGATCATTGCCAGCAGCGACCACAAAATGCACAACATAATCGCTAGTCCCTCTCCCTTATCTCCGCACAATGCTCGAATGCCTCAGTCTCTCAGGCCGGGGGTCATTGTTTTAATCTCTCCTCTTTTCTTTTGTTTTCTTTTAACCAGTTTTTAACTCTCCCGGCACTAATCAGCATGCACACATCCCACTTCACCAATCTCTGTGATGCACTTTGGGACTGCATTTTTTTTCTCTCTCCTGGCACTAAATCACGGCAGGCTGTTGTTGTTAATGCTAATTAGTACTGAATTATGGGCAGCTATCCTCTCTGCTCTCAAATCGAGTGGGAGCTGGTTTGAGGATGCCCAAACCTATTCCAGTCAGTATCTTCTACAGCTGTCAGCAAAGGACACTTCCATCACTTCAGTCTGGGCTGGTTTCAAAACCCAACTCTCAGAGGGAAACGTGTTGGGTTTTTCGCCTAACATATTGTGACACACAGCTCCCAGAGGGCCTTGTCTTTTTTAGTGCTAGCAATCAATATTAAGACAAACTGACATAGATACCATGGGCACACTCCATCTGTGATTTGCACTAAACCATCCATTCTTCCTAATTGCCTACTGTTGGTGCAGAGGAGTTATTTATCTATATCATTAACGCTTACATTAGATTAACTCTGTCACTGCTTAAGTACTGAAATCAACAGGAAAGCAGGTTTCAGCTTTATCAGGATATGATAGGTCACTGGCATTTTTACAGTGCTCTTAGCACTTGCTCAGGGAACGAAAGACGCACAAAGAATAGGAGGCAGAGTAAGCCATTCGGCCCCTCCAGCCTCACCTAGCAGTCAATATGATCTTGGCTGATCTATGCTGGCTTCAGCTCATTGCCATTTCCATATTGATGTCAATTCCCCCAACCTATCAAAAATTCATTTGGCGCTAATGATCTGGCCTCCACCACTTTCAGGGGAAGAGACTCCAGAGACTCATTACCCGCTGAGAGAAGAGGCTTCCTTGTACTTTAAATTATTTTAAAGCTCGATTCCTCTGTCTGTCTCTCTCAAAGACACCTCAGCACACCCACCACACAACGGTCGGCTTAGTGTAGATGTTATGTTGGCTAATGTGGTAGCTCCTTTGTGCTGAGGGAGATCCCAACAATAAGCTACACTAAGGTGCTTATTCAACAAGCAGTCATCGTTCTTGGAGGCACTCTCAGTGGAGGCTCCCTGACCCCACATTACATCTCATTTTTATCTGTTAAAGGACAAAGGTAACAACAGGACAATTTCTATAATGCTTCATAATGCTTCCATTGAGTTGCATGTAGTTTTCACACACCTGGATCTTCACCCTAAATGAGTGTTACTCACCTGTCTCTGAGCTGCATTCATGCATGTGTAGACATCTCAGGTCAATAGGGTTGTTTCCCGCTTTGCAACCCCACTCTACAGCTCCATTGTTCTAAGCTGTATTTTAAATTCCATCTACAAACCATATTCAGATCTGAAAAGTGGTTGCTGTAGAAAATACTATTTGCTATATTGTATACCCCAGAATACGGCCTAACAGTATGACCAGAAAGTCTCCTTTCATATAGAGACCTGGAAAAAGCAAAGCACAGCTGGTTGGCTTTTCTGAACAGATGTGCTAACTAGATGAGCAAGAGTATTGGCTGCCTTTGGGCTTTACCTGCTACTGAAGTTACCATCATTGATCAAACAGATTGGAAGTAGGTACCTCAGCTCATGGAATTGGCACCAACCATCAACCACTGATAGCATCATTTTATTCCCATTTCATTCTCCTTGCACTTCCACCAGGTTCTATCCCTCACCCACACATAGAGGGAAATTTACAGTGAACTACCAACCCACATGTCTTTGGAACATGGAGCCGAGTAAACCCACACAGCCGTAGAAATACAGAACACAGAATGTGGATCACACAGCATAGTACATGCACTTTGGCCCGTGACGTTGTGCCAACCTTTTAACCAGTTCCAAGATCAATTGTGATAACAGAGGCCTCCATTTTCCTATCATCCATGTGCTTATCAATGTCCCGAATGCATCTGCCTCTATAATCACTCCTGGAGTGCACTGCATGGACCTACCACTCTCTGTTAAAACCCTAACTTTGATATCTCCCTGTACTTTTCTCTAATCACCTTAAAATTATGTCCTTTCATTCTATCCATTGCCACTTTGGGAAAAGGCTGTCTCTTCATCGATGCCTCTATCAAGTCACCTCGGAGTTTTCTTTGATCCATGGAGACAAGCCCTGGCTTGCTCAGCTTTTCCTCATAAGACATGATCTCTCAGTCCAGCCAGCATCCTAGTAAATCTCCTCTGCATTCATTTTAAACAAGCAACACTGGAGATGAGGATTGAACTGGGGACACTGAAGCTATGAGGCAGCAGCACTGCTGTGTAACATCAACCAGAGGCACATCAGCACCACCATTAGAAGGCAGCTTTCTGCCCCAGAAGATCCACAGGATCTGAGAATAGCTTCCAAAGTGTGACCTGACCTGGAGGGTGACATTCCTCTCACTTCAAATTCCCAGGCCACTGAGACAGTCTGCTGGAACCTCCAGAAATTAATTTCTGGATGCTTTAATGTGACCAAGTTATGGATTTAGTATTTACAATTTAGTATTGGCCCATTCACCACCATATATTTAGACATTGGTTAGAAATGTTAAGGAACAGTGACACACAACAGAGATGTTTCACCCTTTGGCCCATGCTAGTAGCAAACTATTTGTTTCTTTGTACCCTCTGCATCTTATTCTCCTTCTCATACCCAGACTGTAAGGCGGAGCAGAGCTCCAATGTCATGTCCACGACTGCTGGACAGCACTGTTATGGGCCGAATCAGAAATGGTGACGAAGCAGCATACAGGAGGGAGATTGAAAGTCTGGCTGAGTGATGCCACAACTGCAGCCTTTTACTCAATGTCAGTAAGACCAAGGAGTCGATTATTGACTTCTGGAGGAGGAAAGCAGATGCCCGTGAGCCAGTCCTCGTCGGAGGATCAGAGCTGGAAAGGAATGGCAACATTAACTTCCTCAGTGTTTTCACTTTGGAGGACCTGTTATGGTTATTGTAAGTGTGATTACAAAGAAGGCGCAGCGTGCTTCTACTTCCCTAGGAGTCTGGAAAAATTCAGCATGATATCTAAATATATGACAAACTTTGATAGACGTGTGGTGGAGAGTATATTGGTGGCTGCATCAAAACCTGGTATGGAAACACCAATGTTCTTGAATAGAAAATCTCACAAAATGTAGTGGATATGGCCCAGTCCATCATGGGTAAATCTCTCCTCACAATTGAGCACATCTACACAAAGCATTGTCGTAGGAGAGCAGCATCCATCGTCAAGAACCCCCACCACCTAGGTCATGCTCCCTTCTTGCTGCTGCCATCAGGAAGAAGGTGCAGGAGTACCCACACCAGCACGTTCAGGAACAGTTATTACCCCTCAAGCATCAGGCACTTGAACGTGTGGGGATGACTTCACTGAACTTCACTTTCTCCATCATTGAACTCTTCCCACAACCTATGGACTTACTTTTAAGGACTCTTCATCTCATGTTCTTGATATTTATTGCTTATTTATTTTATCATTATTATTTCATTCTTCTATATTTGCACAGTTTGTTGGCGTTTGCACATGGATTGAATGCCCAAGTTGATGAGGCCTTTCATTTAATTTTTTATACTTATTATTCTGTTAAGGATTTATTGAGTATGCCTGCAAGAAAATGAATCCCAGTGATGTATATGGTGACATATATGTACTTTGATAATAAATTTACTTTGGATTTTGAAGATGCCCCTTTATTCTGTTGTTTACCAACATTAGGAGCATCTTTCAACAGCCAATTGATTTGGGATGTGGGAAGAAACCGGAGCACCAGATGGAAAGCCATCCAATCACAGTGAGAACCTGCAAACTCCACACAAACAGCATCTGAGGTCAGAATCAAACCCGGATCCAAGGTATCTCACTACCTACTGCACTCTGAGCTGCATCAGATACAAACCTGATGCATAGAGACTATTTGAGTTGGTGGTGCATCTGTCAGTGGAACAGCTTCCATTGGAAAATGGAAAATAGGAAGGTCTTGGAGCTGAAATTTTGACTCTGTTTCTCTCTCCACAGATGCTGCCTGACCTGCTCAGTCTGCAGCATTTCCTACTTTCATTCCATCAGGAGATATTGGAAGCTGCTGGTATTGATCCAAGCAAATGTAAATTGGGTCAAAGGACTTGGGAAAGAGAGCCAGGAGTTTATGGTGCAGCCAACTAACTGGATGATTTCTTCTTCTTGTAGCGGTGGTCGAGTCATAATAGGGGCTGCAGTTTTGACACCCTCCACTGTAACAGTTAGCAACAGACCTGGTGTTGCCTCTGAACAGTATCCAGGCATAGTCCTTGGGTTTGGAGAGGGGGCTGGAGATCAGAGGCATAATTAGAGCCTGCAGTTAGGGCTGGTGAGCACGGAAAGGAGGCAACGAGTAGTGATTCACTTCAATGAATCTTTGAGACATTCCACATAATACACTACACCGTGGTGCAGTGGGTAGTGTTGCTGCCTCCGCCAATCCTGACCCAGATTTCAGTGTGTGGGTGTCTGTGGAATATGCACGGTCACCCCGTTACCATATAGGCTACTCCCGGGTGCTTCAATTTCCTCCCATAACATTAAGAGGTTCAGGTTGGTAGGGTTACTGCTGTAAATTGCTTTTAGTGTGTAGGTGACTAGTAGAATCTGGTGGGCGCTGTGGAGAATTGATTGTGATAGTCAGCACAGAATCGATGGGTCAAAGACTATGCTGTGTCTGTGAAAACAAAATGTTTTATTAGTTAGAAACATAGAAAACCTACAGCAGAATACAGGCCCTTCGGCCCACAAAGCTGTGCAAAACATGTCCCTACCTTAGTTGACACAGAAAGGTGGAATTGAAGGAAAATCCCAAATCCCACTGCAAAGTTACATGCTTTCCCATTTTGAATTTCTTGGCTGTGCACAATAAAGCATCCTGCAGTTCGCCTTCAACCAACTTAGTTATTTTAGTTGTTAGATAGTCAGTGTGTGGTTACAGTTAGAGCTCCTGGTCTGAAAACGCCTGCGGTTTGGTACGTGGTACAGATCTGTATCATTCAACTAAATTTATCTAAGATCTATCTAATGCTTAAAATTAAGTGAGATCTGTACTAACTTACAGCCAATTAACACACTGGTACAACTTCTGTAATCACAGCAGACAATGTTTCCAACATATGCATTGTGGACAGTTCTTGGAATCCTCATCTAACCTGGACTGTGTTAAATGTGGCTGCACTTAGAAGAAGAGTTATCAGGGGCAATTTATGTTCTGACACTAGGCAAGTCCCAAGTGCCACTTAATTTACAGCCAGTAGTAGGATACCGTTAGTATTAGTGTTTTTTGGTTGACCATTAGCTTTGGGTGACCCTGCCAACTATCAGTGCACCCTCCATCTCCAGTGATCCAGTTTCATTCATACTGAGCCTGATTTTTGTTCCTTGTACATTCTAAGAGTAATATCCTGGTTAAGATTTTTTGCTACTATGCTGTGAGGAAGTTTATATCAGCATTTTTCTGTAAAAGCAGTGTGCCATGCTAGAAAGCACGTTTTGGCTTTGACTAAAGATAAGGAGCCATTTTGTCCAACTTAGGAATGTGTGTCAGCCAATCAGGATTGTGGGATGTGAGAGAAGTTTCTAAAACGGTTTGAAGAAGAGCTTTCTGAAGGGTAGTGGTGTGGTTTGGGGACTTTTGGTGGGAACTGTGGAGCAGGGCACAAGGGAATATACCACAGAATGCTGGTGGGAGGAGAGTCCCTGTTGCATGAAGTGCTTTGTACAGATGAATGGCTCCAAGGAGGAAGGGACAATACTCCTGAGAGAGAGCCATTTGTTCATGAGAGACGTTGGAATGTGGTGGGTGCTTTCACGTGGGTCCAGTGCATGAGTAAAGAGATACATCCCCTACTACTCCAGTATGAGCTCCAATTATATGTCCACATTGGATGGTTTAACGTAATGGGCCCTTTTTTTTTCTGTAACTGTTTGTTAAAGTTGAAAATTTGGTAAACATGCTTTCTTTATAATTTTATGGTGATGTATGACCTGTCATTTCTGGGCTACCAATAACTGCGTATGTGCAGTATTTACACAGCATTCACTCAAATCGAGATTCCTTTAATTGGAACATCATGACGTTCCTGTTTGGTTGAACCCCAAATCATCCCAGCCCTAGACCTATATTGTTTATACAAGGTGGCCTTCTCATCGTTGAGTCAAGTGCCTATTAGCAGAGTTAGCTAACAAACCAAATTTGCATTCAAGCCCAGTGAGAGGGTTTCACATGCATGTGGGGGTCCAGTCAGATTGGGAAAGGTCTGGCTTTCTGAGGCATGTGAGAGAGTAGGTTACAGGGAAAGTAAGTGGAAATGGGCTTCTTCCGATAGTCAGTATTGACTAGATGGGCTGAATAGCCCCTCTTGGCTGTAATGAAAGTGTAAAATAAGAAAAATAAAATATGATTAGTGTAATATCTCCTTATAATGTTGTATTTAGACCCTTAAAGTCGAGGTGTTCACTCTGGTGAATCGACAGTGCACTCCTTTCAAGATCAATATATCCAATGTTGGAACTGCTAATAGTACACCCTACATGGTTCAGTCACACCTTTGCTGTATTGGAGGTTGACTTTAATCCTGAAAATCAAATAAAAGCTCCAGATTTGAAAAAAAACATAATTGGAGAATGTCCATGGAAAGGAAAAAAGGTTTAGGTTAGAGATCTTTCATCAGAACAGGGAAGGAAAAGATAAGGTAATTGGAACATGCAGGAAGCTGGTGGTGGGATAGAATGGATAGGACAAGGGAGTTTCTCTGATAGGGTGAATACAGAATTGCCTTGGTAATAAATAGACAAATAGCTAATGAAACCATCCGATTGTTAGGGGAGAGTAAGTACACAGACAAAAGGGATGCGTAAAGACTGTGAAACGCAGGTCAGAGCTGGCAGAAATGCCCAGCAGATTTGCAGAGACAGAAAACCTGAACTAATTTTACTGAGCAGTGATCTACAGTAGAACTGGCCAGGAATGTTATCAGCAGAGAAAGTGAATTGTCTGATCGTGCTGAATTTGCTTGTCAGTCGAGGACAGATATCATGTTGCAGCTTTACGATAGGCTGGTTAGGCCACCCCAGGAATATGTATGCACCTTCAAAAGAATGAGGTGCAGAGGAGATGCTGCCTGCATTAGAGAAGTTCAGTTGTGAGGAGGTTCTGGAAATGCTTGTATTCCCCCTGAACACTGGGGACTGAGGGGAGCCCTGATGGAGGATGAGGGGGATACACATGAGAGGGATAGTAAATTCTTTTCCTCTGGTGGGGGTGTCTAAGACAAGAGGCTATAGGTTTAAGGTTTGAGGTGTAAGTGGGAGAGGATCTGAAGAGGGATTTTTTCAAACAGTATGGTTGGAGTCTGGAGCTTGCTGCCTGAAGAGGCAAACACTCTCACCACATTTAGGTATCTTCTAGTCAAAGGCTTAAATCACCATTGAGTCGAAGGCTGTGAACTTAATGTGAGCAAATCTGATTAGTTCAGGCAGGCACATCGCCTGGCATAGACATGATAGGCTGAATGGCCTGTTTCTGTGATGTACAACTCAATGGTTCTAATAGGTTGAAGGTAAGCAAGTGGCGGAATAGAACTAATGAGATGGCTCCAAGGGCCGGCAGAGACTCAACGGGCTGAATGGCTTCCTTCTTTGCTTCTAGGCAACAAAGGAATATGACACGCGGAATTCTTCCCTGCTATGGTTATCTCCTCCAGTTATACAATTCCCCTTCCCCACACCCCAGCCTGCCTGCTACAGATCTTCAGTGTATATCCATCCCACTTCATCACCTAGTGCGGGTGACAGTGGCTTCAGGTAATGAGCCTCTTCTCCTGGGAAACCCATTCCCCTGACTTGTCACCTCTCACAGTTGCTTCATTCCCCTTCCCATCACTCACTTGATTACCCTTCCTGTTATTTGCTTAATTGACACAACATCCATTTTGCTCTCGGGGTCTCTGAGCATTAAAAAAACATGTAAAAATTCAAATTATTGCCACAGCTAATAAATCCTGATGATCTTTGACCTCCCTCGACAATTTTACAAGTAGTTTACAAATATTACAAATAGTTTAGGGGTGCCGTGCCTCTTGTTACCATTTCCAATCTCTCTATTTCTCTAGACATTTCAGTACAGCCCAATGCTTCCTACCTTTGATGATCCTGTATTTCAAACACCTCTGTGCATCTTGTAGATGTTTTTCTAACTCTTTATTAATCCCCGTGCTGTGAGTTTTCCTTTTCTATTTTAAATGAGCAAAAAGCTTTAAATATGCATTCAGTAGGTCCTTGAAGCATTTGTCGGAGGAACCATTACCACTTTATCTAGCTGACCTGCTTCCTACAACCCTTGGTTTCATGTCTAATCCCTCACAGTATTACCCTTAGTACTGCTCTGGAGTAAAGGCCCTGATTTTCCACTTAACTGGCAAGAGAAGCCTATTATTTGTAAATGAGACAGTCATTTAATTACAATTAATAAATGTAATATTGAGATCACAAGTTGAAATGTTGTTTTCAATAAGTTAATTGTGCTTAACAAAAAAGGAAGATTTTTAAAAAGATTACCTCCAACATCCAAATCTGGTTCCTCTGAGAACAGGTCAACCAGTTTCAATTGGATTCCCTGGACTTGGGGCACTCACAAGGCATTGGTGTTGGTTTATTGTTGTCATGAATACCAAGATACATGCCATCCAGATTGATTGTGTAAAATCAGGTAGTAAAGCAAAAGACAGAAAGAAAGGTCTTGGCCCATTTCCCTCCAGCGATGCTGCCTGACCTGCTGAGTTTGTCTAGTATTTTATAAGACCATAAGGTACTGGAGAAGAATCAGGCTATTTGGCCCATTGAGTCTGCTCCATTGTTTCATCATGGCTGATCCATTTTTCCCTCTCAGCTCCAATCTCCTCCTGCCTTCTCCCTGTTTCCCTTCATGCTCTGACAATGAATAGTCGTCTGCCTTAAATATACCCAATGACTAGGCCTCCACGTCCGCCTGTGGCAGCAAATTCCGGAGATTCACTACTCTCTAGCTAAAGAAATTCCTCCTCATCTCCGTTCTAAGTGGACGTCCCTCTATTCTGAGGCTGTATCCTCTGGTCTTAGACTCCCCCACCACAGGAAACACCCTCTCCACATCAACTCTGCTGAGGCCTTTCAACATTTTAATGAGGTCACCGCTCTTTCTTCTGAATTCCAATGAGTTCAAGCCCAGAGCTCTCAAATCTCCTTATAGGATAAGCCTTTCAATCCCGGAATTATTTTGTAAAACTCCTTGGAATCCTCTCCAATGTCAGCACATCCTTTCTTAGATAAAAGACCCAAAACTGCTCACAACTGCCTTTGTGTATGTTGCACGGAGGTTACCCAATAAGGGTAGACAAGTAAAGTGCAAGATTCACAGCAGAGTAGATGAGGAGATTAAGAGTTGATCTTCAGCATTTGAGATGCCCACTCAATGGTCTGATAACAGCTGTGTTGTCCTCTTTTTCACATCGGCCCTTTAGTCATCTTTGTTTGCATGTAATTTTTCACTGACTCCATTGTATTTTTTTGTATCTGCAGTAAGTCCCTGCAAAAATTTTAATCTCAGGGTTGTTTGTGGTGACATATATGTACTTTGACAATAAATTTACTTTGAATTTTGAGTTTTAAACTTTGAATTTAACGCTGCATGCTCTGAAGCTGTTGTATCTTCTGGGAGAATGGGGAATTGAGATATCCATTACTATGGCGGCTGCTTTCTTGAATCAGCTGGGGGTGTTGATGGAGACAATAGAGTGGAGGGAAACTGTTTTGTGCGATAGAATGGCTGTGTTCACAACTCTCTGCAGTTTAGATTAGATTAGATTATGAGGACACGCAGTCCTACTTTATTGTCATTTAGAAATGCATGCATTAAGAAATGATACAATATTCCTCCGGTGTGATATCACAGAAACACAAGACAGACCAAGACTGAAAAACTAACAAAAAATGCATAATTATAACATATAATTACAACAGTGCAACAATACCATAACTTGATGAAGAACAGGCCATGGCACAGTAAAAAAGTTCAAAGTCTCTCGAAAGTCCCACATCTCACGCAGATGGGAGAAGGAAGAAAACTCTCCCTGCCATGCCCCACCACAGTCCGACTCTGAGTCGTCCGAAAACTTCGAGCTCCGATCAGCTCTCCGACACCAAGTACCGAGCACCATCTCTGCCGAACACTTCGACCTCAGCCCCGGCCACCAACAGCAGGCAAAGCCAGGGATTTTGGGGCCTTCCCTCTGGAGATTCTCGATCGCACAGTAGCAGCGGCAGTGAACTGGGCATTTCAGAAATTTCTCCAGGTGTTCCTCTGCTTCTCAGGTCTATCTCCATCAAATCTTGGGCAGAACAGTTTCCATAACAAGCTTTGAAGCACCCAGATCAGATCTTTTTGTATGATCCGTGTCTAAATCCAAGCCGAGCAGTTTTCTCTGAGCTCAGGCTCTTGTTGTTTCATGACTCCTTCACTGAACCATTGAGAAAGACATTGTGTTTCTCATCGGAGAGTCGAATCCAGCGTATTTCCCATTGTTGGCTGCGTGATTAAAACTATAATTAAGGCAAAATTAATTTATTCTTAATTGCTTAACAGTTCTTATGGTAAGTGCAGTTATTTGTTATTTGGCAGCATCTGCATAAAAAAATCTATCTAAAATTGTAAAGCTTTGGGAAAAAGTATTGAAGTAGTTACAGTTCTAATAATGCATAACAAGTTACTTTGTTGTAAATAATGGACTGAGAAAGTTATATTGTTAATGCTGCAGTGAATTAAATCCAGTTCAGTAAAGTCACAGGGTGGCTGGTATAGGAAAGAAAAAGATTACTTTGGAGAAGCCACTGTTACGATTCTCCAGTGACTTCTGGAGAAGTGAATTGAGAATCCTAACAAGGTACAAATTACTGGGCCACGATCGATAGAGATAGCCAGCTGGGTGTGTTTGGTGGGAAAGTGTAGGGGGAGCTTTATTCTGTCTTCAACTCAAGTTTACCCCAACTGTTTTTATCAAAAGTATGTTAAAAATTCAAAACATGTAATTTTGCAAATTCTTTAACACAGACCATAGACAATCAAGGAAAACTTTAAATCAGTTTATTGTCATCTTAATCAAGGATGAAATCAAGTCTCATTTCAACCCTGAAAGAGGGGCAGGCCCTCAAAATTCTTACCAGCACAGGGCCTAGACCAGTGAACGGCCACCTTGGCCAGGGCCAGGAGCAAACTAATTGGAATATCCCAAACAGGAGAAAATCTGCAGACGCAGGAAATCCAAAGCAACACCCACAAAACGCTGGATGAACTCAGCAGGCCAGGCAGCATCCATGAAAAAGAACAAACAGTCGACGTTTCAGGCTGGGACCCCTCATCAGGATCTGTTAAAGTGTCTCGACCCAAAGCGTTGACTGTTTACTCTTTTCCATTGATATCCCTAAACCACTTTCTCTAGCCTTGTTTTCAAAGTTAAGTGTATTTCAAGTTCTACAATTCTACAAGAAACACATTATAGACAACAACAATAACAAACCTAAAATAAAGTATTTCCTTCATCATCTAGGATGCCATTTGTCTCCTGTGGTGCCCAATAGTCTTGGGATACCTCCATGATGCCCATGTTCAACGCGTGTTCTCTCTCCATGGTAACCAGACACTAACATAACACTGGATGATTGCCCTGCACTCAGCCCATGCAAAGCCCTTCCAGCACCCACAAATAGCCAACCTGGCCAACACTAGGAGCTGGTTTACCAGGGCATCCTCCTCCTCCCACCTTCCTTGCTCTCATCTGTACTGGGAAACCAAATAGGAAGAGGGCAAATAGAGCTAAAATGCCAGAAGATGAGGAGCAGCCCCTCAGATCTTCAAATAGAGGCTGCAGCCTCACACACTCTATGTACATGTGTTACATGGCCTCTTCCAGGATGCAGAAGCAACAAGTAGTTGGGAGATCGACATACCGGCTTATAAACTTAACTGTGTAAGAGGCCAGTCCTGGGTATGACTCTAAACTGCAACCGGTGATGAGGCTCTGATTGGGAATTTTCAGAGCTTTGGGGAAAGTGGAGTTACCCCTTAGTCATTCATTGCTCCCAGGGCCGCCCCGACCTGGAATGGTAGCACCTGCAAGGGTTCCTGCTCAGGATATGAGCGAAGGCCAATGGCAGATCCGGCAGGTTCAGTAACTGAACTTATGACGGAGAAGGCGGATGAGCTGGGACCTCAAATGACAACGGCTATAGTACAGGCGGATGAACATTTGGGAAGAGAAATGGTGATTTCTTTAGTTCGCCCAACGGAAGGTAATAGCAAACCACCGTTGTTAGATACTAGGTTTCCTAGAATCTACTATTTGCTTAGAAAACCATGGTGAAACTCACAAAATGTATTGCACAACAACAGCGTCAAGAGGATCTTCAAGACAATTCTGAAGATGCTTTGCTCAGTAGGGTTGATTCTGGGCAGCAGGGGATCCCCGACCATCATCAAGCTACTGCTCATAAGATTCAAATAACACAGAAGAAAATTATTGCACTTGGAATGTCAGAACCCTATATCAAGCAGGAAGATTGGACAATGTGATAAATGAAATGGAAAGACTAAAAATTAACATCATGGGAATTAGCAAAGTTCATTGGACAGGTGCTGGAACATGTCAGAATAGAAATAAAACACTAATTTGTTCTTGTGGAACATCCCATAGAGTAGGAATTCTTATGGATGAAAACATGGCAAAAAATGTTTTAGGATATTTTGCAATATCAGAAAGAGTGCTCCTTGTTAGATTCAGAGGACAACTATTTGATTTAGCAATTATACAGGTATATGCGCCAACAACAGATGGAACAAATGAAGACATAGATAAATTCTATGAAGAGCTTGAACAAGCAAAGAATGGATGCAAATCTCAAGATATTGTTATTGTCATGGGAGATCTAAATGCTAAAGTAGGACGAGGGTCTGATGGAAATACCATAGGAAAATTTGGACTGGGGAAAGAAATGAAAGAGGCAAGAAATGGGTAGGATGGTGCAAGATGAATAGTCAGGTCATTATGAATACCTACTTTAAAAACCATCCAAGGTGCTTGTGGACCTGGAAAAGTCCAGGTGATAACACTGGAAATCAAATTGACTTTATTACTATGAACCAAAGATTTAGAAACTCAGTGACTCAATGCAAAACATATCCAGGTGCAGACTGTAATAGTGACCATAACCCAGTGATATGTCGTGTAAAAGTAAAACTTAAAAAGACTAAAGAAACAAAAACCTGAACAATTTCTTGACTACTCACAATTAATTAAAAAAGAAAACTTAAGACAAAAATCTACAATTGAAGTAAGGAATAGATTTCAAAGTTTAGAAACAGAATCTGCTGAAGATCATAGCAATCATATAGAAATGAAGTTTAACTCTCTGAAGGATGCCTTGGTAGAATCAGCAAAGTTGGTGATTACTAAAAAAGAAAAAAGCACAAAGAATAAATGGATGACAGATGAAATCAAAAATCTAATGGAAGAAAGAAGACTGAAGAAAGCAAATCCTATGGAATATAAGTCCTAAGATAAAAAAGTTAAAAGCTTATGTCAAAAAGCCAAAGAAGAATGGTTAAACCAGTAATGTGAGCAACTAGAAAGAATCCCTATTACTGATCCAAAAAAGGTACATCAACAAATCAAGAATATCACTGGTAAAGGGCTCCTCTGTCCTTTAGGCGGATGTTTGAAAGCAAAGGACGGTACCATTATCATGGAAAAAGATGAGATTATGAACAGATGGACTGAGTATATTCAGGAATTGTTTGAAGATGATCAAGGGGAAAAACCAGAAATTTAGAAGAACATTGAAGGTCCAAGTATTTTAAAATCTGAAGTTCATAATGCAATAAATAAGATGAAGAAAGGAAGGGCAGCAAGGTCCTGTGAATTAGTAATAGAACAAATTATCACCCTTGACGATTATGGAATTGAAAAACTTACTGATTTAATCAATGACATTTATGAGACTGGAATAATACCAGAAGAGATGAAAAGATCAGTATTTATCACCTTTCCTAAGAAAGCTGGAGCAATAGAATGTGAATTACATAGGACCATAAGTTTAATGAGTCATATCACCAAGATACTTCTAAGAATTTTGATGACAAGAGCTAAAAGTAAGATACAAGCTGAAATAGGTAAAGAACAATGTGGTTTTGTGAAAGACAAAGGTACAAGAAACACAATATTGATGTTAAGGATACTATCAGAACGAGCTATTCAAGTGCAAAAAGATTTGTTTGCTTGTTTTATCAACTACACAAAAAAATTGATAAAGTCAAGCACAATAAATTATTTGAAATATTACAAGAAACTTTAGATCTAGATTCAAAAGACCTCTGCCTAAACAGAAATATGTACTGGGAAAAAACTGCCGCTGTAAGAATAGACGGAGAAGTGAGTAAGTTTACGAAAATCAAGAGAGGTGTTAGTCAAGGGTGTGTTTTCTCCCCTGATTTATTTAATGTGTACAGTGAAAACAATATTACAGAAAATAAGAGACATTTTGGGAATCAAAGTTGGTGGTGAAAACATCCATAATTTTAAATATGCGGATGACACTGTGTTAATTGCAAGTACGGAGGAAGAACTACAAAACCTAATTGATATAGTTGTTGAAGAAGGTGCAAAAATAGGTCTATCTATCAATTGCAAAAAGACAGAATGTATGGTGATATCCAAAAAGAAGGAGAATCCTATCTGCAGGCTGAGAATAAATGAGGAAGACATAAAACAATTACAGAACTTCTGCTGCTTAGGAAGCTGGGTGACATCAGATGGCAGGTGCGACATGGATATCAAAAGAAGAATAGGGATGGCAAAAGACACCTTTACAAGAATGAAGAATATACTGACCAACACTAAACTAAGCATGACAACCTGCCTCAGAGTACTGAAACGCTACATTTATCCAGTTATGTTATATGGATTGGATCAAAATATTGGACAATATCTAGTAATATGAGGAAACGAATTGAAGCAGCAGAGGTGTGGTTTTTGAGGAGGATGCAAAGAATATCATGGATGAAACGAATACCTATCTAGGATGTCATGAACAGCGCAAGCACAAAAAGAGAAATAATGCATGAAAAGGCAACGTAACTTCATTGGACATGTGATTAGGAAAGAGGAATTAGAATGCAGGGTAATTATGGGAAAGATTGAAGGGAAGAAAGCAAGAGGAAGACAAAGACAAATGATGATGGAGACAGCAGCCAGAGAACTGGAAATGAATACCAATGAATTGATCCACTTGACCCGAAACAGGAGTGTGTGGGCCATGGCAGTCAAAGCTCAAACTGGGCATGGCACCTGATGCTGATGATGATGTTGATGTGTAAGAGGCTCCATCACAGATCCCCAGTGTACAAGGGAAGAAGAACACCTATAAAATGAGATCTCCACTGGGAAACCTCCTCACTCTCAGGTTGAAAGACTGACTATCATAACGTGTGTGGATCATGAACAATGTCTAGGAAGTGGAAAGCGTGAAGTGGTATCCCACATAGGCGCTTTCTCTCGACTGTTTTTTTTACAAAACTACGTTCATTGCAACTTCTACATTGTTACAATATTACTAACATGGGATAAATTAAAATTTTCCCATCCTGATCTAGAATGATATTTATTCTCTGTGGTGCCCGAAAGTCCTGGAACACCTCCGTGATACCTGTGGACATGGCATAGTTTCTCTCCAGGATTAGATGGACATGGACAAAGCCCCAGAACATTATCAAGGCAGTCAGCACAGATAGAACTCCCTGGTGCTTGGCTCCAGGATGCACAGATGGCTAGCTTGCCCAGCCCCAGGGGCATTCACTATTCTCCTCCCTCCTTGCCACTCGCCTCCAAACTGGATGACTATACATGAAGAGGGTGACACTGAAATGCAAAGAGACGGCCTCCACCTCATTTAATCCAGGGAATTGTGGCTGAGTGATAATGTAAATGAGAGGATGTTTCCTACAGTGGGGTAATCTAAGACCAGAGGACACAGTCTCAGAATAGCAGGGCATGCATTTAGTACAGAGATTAGGAGGAATTTCTTTAGGCGGAGGGTAGTAAATCTGTGAAATTTTTTGCCACAGGAGGCTGTGGAGGCCAAGTCATTGGATATATTTAAGGCTGAGGTTGATAGATGCTTGATTAGTCAGGGCATGAAAGGATACGGGGAGAAGGCAGAAGATTGGGGTTGAGCGGGAAAATGGATCTGCCATGATGAAATGGCGAAGCAGACTCGATAGACCAAATGGAGGAAGGATAAAGAAGCCCAGTGCGGACCTCAAGGTAATGGCTAGTGAGAAGGATAAAAGTGGAAAACAGGAATCACAGCTCTTGAATTGCCAAAACCTAGAAGTCTAACAATCACATGTCGGTAAACGGAACTGAGATCAATAGACAGAATTGTTGACATGAATCTGTTGGGCCGAGGGGCTTGTTTCTGCACTGCCAAACACTATGGAAAAACAAATGGCAAAATGTATCACTTTACAAAGCCACCATTTTCACTCTGTGAATGACATTCAGTAAGCCATCCTCCAGGAGGTCTGAGGCAACACACACAGTTAGGGTTTGCTTTCTTGATGTTGTCAAGTACTCTGATTGTTCTTGCTTTCCTTAATAACTTTTTTTCCTTTTTTTCAAATGCACTATTCCTTCAATTGAGAGGAGATTGAGAAGGGTAGGACAAAGGAACACATACCAATCCTCAGAAGTAGAATGTGCATTTACACCAATGACTGTATAGTGATCCCTCAATATTCAAAACCAAATAAAGTTTAAATTTCATTCAACTATACTTGGATATAGCCAAATGAAACAGCGTTCCTTTGAGGCCAAGGTGCAAAACATACACCGGACATTCAAAATAGCAAGAAAAAAATGCAGTCACATAAGAAGATATACAGCCAAGACCCTAAGAAACATATCCCACAAAGTGAACGTATAGTTCCCAGCAATCCAACCTGTCATTCCACTGATAAAACACTGGAAGGCAGCACTGACAGGAGAGACCAGCCCCTAACTGAGCACGGATGCCACGCAACACCACCTCTGGTGTCCCCTCAGCTGGACTGCAGCAGTATTATTGCACAGAACATATTTCCAACCAGCTTGTAGGCTGAACAGTATGCATCAATGCCATAAACTTTCTACTATTCTTTTTCAATAATTCACAGCCATTAAATTTTTGTATCAATGTTTGTTTTCTTTAGATGCAACATAATTTTATTTCCAGAATTTACACTATGAAATGAAAGCACTTGACAGTACTTGGAAGAATTATTGCTTTGAAGCTGACAATGGAAAAATTGCTGGATGAAATGTATTATTTAATAAATCCATTGCAAAGTAAAACAATTTTGCTTGAGCTTATATGGATTTAAATTTGGTTTGCTAAGCTATTATCTCTAAAAAGTTCCAAGGGATCCACTTGAGCCTGAACTCATTTCATCTTATGAGCAGGTGTGCAGCAGTTCCAAAGGTTTTCTTTGATTATGCGTGCACAGGAGGGCCTCATAAAAGAAAATGCAGGAATAAAAACTGAAAACGGCTGGAAACACATAGCAGGTCAGGCAGTATCCACGTGGAGAAGAACAGAGTTAAGGTCTGCAGTTCAAGAGCCTTGGACAGAACTGGGAAAGAGCAAAAAACAAGCTAATATTCATTTGTGGAGAGGGCGGGAAAGGAAGGACTGGACAAAGGAACGTCTTTCCTAAGCTGAAACCAGCTAAGCTGCATCGGGGTCATGCATTTGATTAATGAGGGGAGGTTAGAGGGTGAACACACAGCGATGGAATTTAGAAACAGCTGTGTGAAATAGTTCGTAGGTCAAGAGACACGGGAGATTAGGGATGCTGGAATCTGGAGCAACACACAAAATGCTGGATGAACTCAGTGGGTCAGGAAGCATCTATGGAGGGAAAGTCTAGGAGATGAAGGAAGGATACCAGGTAAAAGATTTTGACCTGAAATGTTGACCACCTGTTTCTCTCCATTCGCGTTGTGGGAGTTCCAGCAGCACTTAGTTTGTTGACCTGATGGATCAGGAGATTGGAGACAGGGGAAGTGGGACAAGGTTACAGTTGGAAGACTGAGCGGAAACCGAAACTTCTTAAGTAGATAGAGAAAGTGGGTTACCTCAAGGTTCAACATCCAGAGTACATTTATTATCAAAGTATGCATGCAGTTTACAGTCCTGAAATTCGTCTTCTCCACTGATAGTCATGAAACAAAGAAAAGCCATTGGAACCAGCCCGTTCAAAGACGAAAAGTCAAAGATCCAACTCTCCTTCCTCCAACCACTCGCCAAAAAAAATGCACAAATGGCAACAAAAAAAAGAGTGAAAACACAGAATATAAAACATAAAATCAAAAGGCATATTTCAGTTCATTTCAGCTCAGTGTTGATTACCTGCAGGTCGCTCTGATTCAAAATTCGCCCAAAATTAATAACAGAAAAGAATGACCAGAATTAGAACTAGTAACTAGAACACATCATAAACCTGAATTAGAGTAATTCATAAAGCTGAAGTTGTAGAATGCATTATCGAGCCTGAGAGACTGCATTGCGATCAGGGGAAGATTCAATGATATTATATGAGATCTCATTGCCTCGAGAAGGCAACATCCATCATCAAAGATCCCCACCATCTGGGCCATGCCATCTTCTTGTAGCTACCATCAGGCAGAAGCTACTGAAGCCTGAAATACCACATTGTCAGGTTCAAGAACTGCTACATCCGTTCAACCTTTCGGTTTTTGAACTGATCGCCAGAACCTTAATCACTACAGTATAGCGGCACTTTGATCACTTTGCACTGAAGGCACTCTTTCTTGTAAAAATGTGAATCATTTATAAACAAGAGAAAATCTGCAGCTGTGTCAGTACCTCCAGTCGAACTTTGTCTTTTTGTGTGTTTTCCCCCTAGCCGTCAGTCTGTGGTTTAGTATTGCAATGTGCTCTTGTCCCTGGTCCTGCTCTACTCTGGCCCCTGTATCACTGAGTACTTTGCCTCTCACCTGTTTCTCATTATTATTTGTTTCGCTGCCACTTCTGTCTCATTGTGCTCCACCTATCATCTGCCTCTCTGTCTATTGCTCAGTGTATTTTCGTCCTGTGTGCCAGTGAGTTTTCCTGAGCCTTTCAGTATTTATATCTGAACTCTATCTCTCTGAATATTGACTCTGCCTGTTTCCTGATTCTGGTTTTTGGATTTCTCTGGAATTTTTGATCTCTGCCTGAACTTTGACGTCAAATTTGTTGCCCGCCCCCCCGGATTTGTTACTCGGTAGATATCACAGTGCGCACAGTACTTGGTCTGTGATTGGGTCCCTGCTTCAGCGCCCTGACAAGATGCTGGAAATCCAAGCAATACACACAAAATGCCGGAGGAACTCAGCAGGTCGGGCAGCATCTGTGGAAAAGAGTAAACAGTCAATGATTCGGGCCGAGACCCTTCGTCAGAACTGGAGGGAAAAAGATGAGCAGTCAGAGTAAGAAGTTGGGAGGAGGGGAGGAAGAAACATGAGGTGATAGGTGAAACGTTGGGGGGGGAATGGAAGGGGTGAAGTAAAAGGCTGGAGAAGGGGGAAGCTGATAGGAGAGGACAGAAGGCCATGGAAGGAAGAAAAAGGGAAGAGCACCAAAGGAAGGTGAAGGGCAGGTAAAGGGATAAGGTGAGAGAGGGAAATGGGAATGGAGAAGAGGGGGGCGCATTTCCGGAAGTTCTGGAAATCAATGTTCATGCCATCAGATTGTAGGCTACCCGCATGGAATATAAGGTATTGCTTGTCCAACCTGAGTGTAACCTCATCGAAACAGTAGAAAAAGCCATGGGCTGACATGTCGTAACGGGAAGTGGAATTAAAATGGGTGACCACTGGGAGATCCTGCTTTTTCTGCAGATGGAGCTTAGGTGCTCGGCTAAGTGGTCTCCCAATCTATGTCGGGTCTCAACGTTATACAGGACGCCACACTAGGAGCACCAGATATAGTAGATGATCCCAACAGACTCATAGGTGAAGTGTTGCCTCACCTGAAAGGACTGGTTAGGGCCCTGAATGGTAGTGAGGGAGGAGGTGTAGGGGCAGGTGTAGCACTTGTTCTGCTTGCAAGGATAAGTGCCAGGAGGCAGATCAATAGGGAGGGACGAATGGACAAAAGAGTCATGTAGGGAGTGATCCCTGCGGAGAACAGAAAGTGGGGGAGAGGAAAAGATGTGCTTGGTGGTGGGATCCTGTTGGAGATGGTGGAGGTTACAGAGAATTATGTGCTGAACATGGAGGCTGGTGGGGTGGTAGGTGAGAACAAGAGGAACCCTATCCCTGGTGGGATGGCTAGAGGATGGACTGAGGGTAGATATGCGCGAAATGGAAGAGGTGCGGTTGAGGGCAGCGTTGATGGTGGAGGAAGGGAAGCCCCTTTCTTTGAAGAAGGAGGACATCTCCTTAGTTCTGGAATGAAAAACCTCCTCCTGAGAGCAAATGTGGTGGAGACAGGAACTGAGAGAAGAGGATGACATTTTTACAAATTACAGGGTGGGAAGAGTTATAGGCCAGGTAGCCTGAGAGAGTCCATATGTTTATAATACACATCAGTAGATAAGCTGTCTCCAGAAACAGAGAAGAGAGATTGAGAAAGGGGAGGGAGGTGTCTGAAATGAACCAATTAAATTTGAGGGCAGGGTGGAAGTTGGAGGCAAAGTTGATGAAGTCAATGAGTTCTGTCTGTGTGCAGGAAGCAGCACCAATGCAGTCGATGATGCAGTGTAGGAAAAGTTGTGGAGTGATACCAGCGTAGGCTTGGAACATAGATTGTTCCATGTAGCCGACATAAAAGCAGGCACAGCCTGGACCCATTCGAGCCCCCATGGCTACACCTTTTGTTTGAAGGAAGAGGGAGGAGCCTAAGGCAAATACTGTAGATGTGTATTTGGCAATAAACTTGATTTTGGAATTTGCACTTTGTAATAGTATGCGTGCACGCGCACACACACAGACAGACACTCTCTCACACACACAGACTCTCTCACACACACACATGCACAGACACACACAGACACTCTCTCTCTCTCACACACACACACACACACACACACACACACACACACTCTCTCACACACACACACACGCATGCCCACACACATGCACACACAATACATATGCGTGCCCACACATACTCACACGCACACAGACTGGAGTGCCAGCAGTGTAAGGAACTGAAGTGACAGGCAGCAAATATCTCACGGTGACTCTGTAGACTGAGCATCAAGCAAGCACCCAAACTAACTTTGGTTTCTGCAGTGTAGCAGAGACCACACTGGGAGCACCAAAAGCTCTGCATTAGACTGGAAGGCGTGCAAGTGAGTGATTGCTTCACTTGGAAAATCTCCGGGTGGTGGGAAGGGGGACCGTGAAAGGGCAGATATTGTTCCATCTGTGGTTGCATGGGGGATGTGCTGTCTGAAGAGGAATAGCTGGTGGAGGTGGAAGAGCAGATCAGGTCGTTACCGGTGGAATATTCTCTTCAGAATGCTGGTCGAGGGGAGAAGCGCATGTGTCTGGTGGTGGAGTCTTTCAAAACAGGTTGCTACATGCATTTGCAAAATAGCAACACTTGAATGGATACGAACGATTTGAAAGAGAGTTTAATATAGTACTTCAGCTGCACTCTGAGCCATTTGGATGCTTCCGTTGGACTCGGAAGGGGGATGAGTGCTAAATCCTGGAACAGGTGTCACTTCAGGCTGGTGCTCTTGTTATTTTGTATGTGCAATCTGTATTAAAGTATCAGAGAAAAGAAACTAATTGTAAATGTTCTTTTTGCAAATCACTCTAAACTGGGAAGCGCAACAAGATCACATGATCTAGGTAAAGCTTATTTTGAAGGCGGATGAAAATCCGTGAGATTGTAGTTTTGCAATGTTTAAGCAGAGCCTCAACATACTAAGGGCATTGATAGTGTTTTGGGGCAGTGATTAAGATTATACTTCCATTTTCTGTCTATAGTTCCACAGGTTAATGTATGCAACAAACGCAATGGAGTTGCAATGCCAGGGCAACACTTACAGCCTTGAGATGTCCTAGGTGGGTCTGCAACCTAGGAGATGCATTAACCTACCTACCCACTAACCGGTGTTGAATAACAAGATTGTAATGATATTGTCTTCGCTCCCTGCTTCCTCATGAGAGCAGCCAGCAGAATTTAGGACCCTCCCACGCTGGTCATTCCCTTTTCTCTCCACTCCCATCGAGAAGAAAGCTTGAAAACACACACCATCGGGCTCAAGGGCAGCTTCTGTCCCAACATTAGACTCTTCTATAAACTTCTTATATGATAAGAATCTCTTAGTCTAAATCAACATAGCCCTTACAACTCATCTGCCTGCACTGCACGATGTCACGATGATTGTCACGATGTCTCCAAACTTACAAACTGTCCACTACAATGTCAGCATTTGGGGCAGCTATGAAAGTCCTCCATTTCTGTCCATAGAGAACGATTCTTCACTGCTGTTTCGGAAACAGTTTTGTTTTTCCAGTCAGAGTTGTTACCCCTGAACTGAACCCCCAAACCTGGAGGAGCAGTGGACACTCTTGTCTGGCCTCTATCCTTTAACCTGCTTGGGATGGGTGACCCTACCAAGCCAGTCAGTCAGTCAGTGGGTGCTGTTCCGAAGCCGGGGTTGGCGGCTATGCACCTCCATCTCCTTCCATCCGCGACAGCACCGAGCACAGCCTCTCCTCCAGTTTGTTCTCGTTGGCCGCCTTGGTGGAGGCCCCGGGCAGGTCCAGGCACACGATGCAGCGCCCAAGTTCATCATGTCTCTTCTAACTAGGGGCATATCATACGATTCGTAGATACGTGGTGAGGCTTTAATCTCTTCCACGGAAGATGGCCGTTGGCTCACAAGGAGCTCATCCGCCCTTTGTCAGGTCTTGTTGTTTTCAGTCCTGCTGGGTGTCCTCACACCCTCCTCACCAGACTAAGTCCGGTGGGGGAGCCGGCCAAGTCACCAACCACTCGACCACGGCCCCCGGCCGAGCGCCGGGTGCCCGCCCCCCGCCGAATCTCTCTGAGCTTCCGGCACCCAACCAAAAACCATGGTCGAGCCTACCAAGAACCAAAGCACAAACTCCAGCGAACCTAGATCCCTGGGTCACTGAGGCAGAAAGCCTCCAAACTACAACAAGTTTGAGGTCCTTTGGAGGAAATAGCCTTTTATCTCGTACATAAAACAAATAATTGATCTGGATAATGAGAATAATACCAGTGTCAATAATCCCAGAACAAGAACTTGGTAAGATCCAGGGTATGAACTATACTAAGAAAGCATGCTCTATATCTGGTCAAAACATAAGTAACATATGATCACAAAAGGACATAAAACAGAAAATAGAAATTGCCAATGCGAATTTTGTCTTCAAAGTGTGCATCTTATCAATGGACTTCTGTGGATCTCTTAAGCATTTCCTGTAATGATCCACCCTCAGCTATCCTAACTTAGTTCTTTTAATCCAGGGGGATTTATTTCAACCTGTCTCTTCCCAATGTATTTGGAGCCTCTAATCCAAGGAGGTATACTGTAACCTGCCCTTGCCCATCAGCTCATCAGCAACTCAAACTAGGTGCCCCGAGTTGCAGGAGTATTTTAAATTACACAATACTGCACATGTGTATTCTGTCTGTTCTGATCTATATTTGACCAGTCAGGCTTGTTAGCCCTGAGCTGAACTCTCAAACCTGAAGGACTGGTGGACCACTCTTCGTCTGGCCTCTACCCTTTGACCTGTCTGGCATGGGTGACCCTCCTAAGAGTCAAAGCACGAGGCCCTGACTCCAGCCAACAGAGCTCTCCAATTTTTTGAGGCATAGAAACATAGAAAATAGGTGCAGGAGTAGGCCATTCGGCCCTTCGAGCCTGCACCGCCATTCAATATGATCATGGCTGATCATCCAACTCAGAACCCTGTACCTGCCTTCTCTCCATACCCCCTGATCCCTTTAGCCACAAGGGCCATATCTAACTCCCTCTTAAATATAGCCAATGAACTGGCCTCAACTGTTTCCTGTGGCAGAGAATTCCACAGATTCACCGCTCTCTGTGTGAAGATGTTTTTCCTCATCTCGGTCCTAAAAAGCTTTCCCTTTATCCTCAAACTGTGAACCCTGCAAGCCTCCAAACCACAACAGGGGATGTGGTCCTCTTGCAGCGTCTCCATACACATTACAGTAATAAGCCAATTACCGAACACCGATGGAGTGTCAATTATTGAATGCGAGAAAGCATCACGCAATCTCTGAGTTGCATTACTTGCACTTCAAACATTGTGGTTCCATTGGAGTGGTTATCACTGAGGGTCCATAAGGGGTTGAACTAGGACACAAAACTACCCCCCTTTGAACTTTTGCCGGTCGATGTTTGCAACCTGCTTGTTCTCTCCTGCCGTCCATGTTATCTCCACTCACCGTCTCCATCAGACCCCTGGGCTCCACAGCTACCCTTACAAAGCTCACTCCAACTTCCGAAATCAGCCTTTCCCTCTCAGAAGAAGATTAACCTGAGTTGCATGATTGAATACTTTCTGCAGTCTGCAGTCTCAATACTATCTCAGTCTTATAGGTTTATGGAAGGATTAACTGAATATCAAGCAGGCTGCCCACTGAAGGTTCAAGTATTTAAGAGCTGAGTGGATTGTAATTGTCAGTTTAAGCATAATTATAGTCAGTCTCAGCTGCATTAATCGCTCTTCTCTCTTGGATCATGCTGTGCTGATTCTTGACCACATTCATCATGTCCCCGTGTGTAGCTGTTGGAGAACTTAAAAAATTTTGACTGAATACTCAGGCACTCTGTAAGGACGTTCAATCTGGTGAAGGCTTTACTGTGATTGATATCTGTGACCACTTCCTTCTATGTCCAGAAGCAGACATGGCCACCTCCCCACAGTCATAATTTCACTTAGGCAGTCCATTTTCTTCACCTGACGCATGCTCCAAAATCTCTCCCCACCTTCCAGTGCAACACTCAGTTCTTGACAGCACACTTCAGACCTGGAGAGTGTTCAGGCGATATTTCACTGGGTGTGGCATCAAGGACGCTATTGAAGCTGAGGTCAAAGGGTATCAAATGAAATTGAATGGGGTTCTGACCCACACAAAGTTGTGGATGTCTGAGGTCAATCACCTCTGCCCAAGGAGATCTCTAATTAGTATTTGGATTTTATTATTACTACTCAGTACTGCCATGGACTCAATGGGCAGAATGGCCTCCTTCTGTGTCTAATAATACATAGTTTGGGACATGGTCTTATTGAATGGCAGAACTGGACTGATAATTGTTTGTCTGTTGAGACGCTGGGCCAGATTGGAAAGACAAGGTGTCAGGACCGGAGGCGAGAGCTGGGCTGGTTCTGCTCGCTGCTCTGTGACTGAACTGAGGCTGAGGTTGTGGCCTGCTCCGCTGCACCAGGCGTCGTGTCTGAGCACTCACTTTCATTCTAAACGCTCTTTACTTACTTTTATAGCTGGCACCGTTCGTTGTTTCTTCTCCGTCTATTGGGTGTTGGACGGCTTTTTCTAATGGGTTCTTTTGGGTTTATTTGTTTTGTGACTACCTGTAAGGAGACGAATCTCAAGGTTGTATATAGTGTACATGCTTTGACAATAAATGTACTTTGAACTTTAATTGATAATTGGTCCATTACTGTCGCATGTACCAAATGAAAAACTTTATTTTGCATGCCAACCACACATAGCCATCCAACTGTACGTACATTGAGGTTATACAAAGGAAAATGCAATAACAGAATGTAACAGCCGCAGAGAAAGTGCAGTGCTGGTAGACAAATAAAGTGCAAGGGCCTTAACGAGGTGGACTGAGCAATCAAGAGTTCATCTTTATCAAGCAAGAGATCAATTCAAAAGTCTTCTAACATGCCTCACTACATGAGTTCCTTAGAGCATAGTCCTAGGCCCAGTCATATTCAATTCATTTAAATTCAAGTTTGATTGTCATTCAACCATATATGAAAACTCGTGAATGCAACCAAACGAGACAATGTTACTCCAGAGTCAAGATGCAAAACACAATACCAACAGTCACACACAGCACAAAGCACTCAAAACATGTATAAAATAGAAAGATAGAACCACTCAATAAAAGAGACCAAACTCATGCCATCCAACGCCACCAAAGTCTGTAGACGACCACAGTAGAGCTTGTCTTCGGCCGAGCAAACACTGGGAGGAGGGGCGCTGACTCCAGCATGGATGCCACGCCACAGCACACCCAGTGAAGCGCACTGACTCTGACGGTTTCCCTGGCAACTGTAAACAGGTGACACCATGGCTTGAGGCCTAGTCCTCGCATACACAAGACAGCAAGCACATATAGAATATGAGTAAAATACAATCACGCAAAATATGCATATATATATATGATCCAGATCCTCAGTCCGCTGCTCTGTGGAGCGAACACTAGGGGGCGTGGGAGGGGGAGGTAGCACCGACTCCAGCCTGAATTATCAGTGATCAATAGTGGAGACGTTCGCTGAACATTCAGTTCATTTTGCAACACGTCAGCTGAGTAAGCAACAAGAACGAAATAGCATTTAAAGTGTAGATTGGTAAATGGCAAAAAAAAATCACTCTACTAAAGAATCAGGCCATGAGCATTTCCATCAAAGCAGAGCGTCAAGCCCATGGAATTCCAGGGTATTACCATCACGGTATCCCCATCACATAGCCACCATTCACCACAAACCCAACTAGTCCGGCCACATGAATACTATGACCATGGTCACAGTCAGAATCAGAATCATATTTATTACCACTGAGTTATATGGTGTGAGACTTATTGTTTCACTGCAGCAGTATAAAGACATAAAATTACTATAAATTACAAAAATAAGTGAATTGTTCGTAAAAGAGGAATAGCGAGGTAATGTTGATGGATTCATGGAGCGTTCAGAAATCAGATGGTGGAGGAGAAGAAGCTGCTTCTGAATTATTGAGCGTGGGTTTTCAGGCTCCTGTCCCTAATGGCAGCAACATGAATTGAATTGACTTTATTACTTACATCCTTCATACACATGAGGAGTAAAAATCTTTATGTTACGTCTCTGTCTGAGTGTGCAATGTGCAATTTATAGTCATTTATAATAAATAGTAGATAACGATGAGGATACGTCCTGGTTGGTGACGGTCCTTAGTGAGGGATGCCGCCTTCTTGAGGCACCAGCTCTTGACGATGTCCTCAGTAGTGAGAGGGTTGGGGGTTGTGGGTTGTGCCCATGACCGAGCTGGTTGAGTGTATATCCTTCTGCAGCATTTTGTGATACTGTGCGTTGGAGACTCCATGTCTGGCTGCTATGTAACCAGACAGAATGCTTTCCACTGAACATCAGACCATAAGACAGAGGAACAGAATTAGACCATTTGGCCCGTTGAGTCTGCTCCACCACTTCATCATGGCTGATCCAATTTTTCTCTCAGCCCCAGTCTCCTGCCTTCTCCTTGTATCCCTTAGTGCCCTGACTAATCGAGAATCGATCAGCCTCTGCCCTAAATATACATAAAGACCTGGCCTTCACAGCTGCCTGTGTGAATGAATTCCACAGGTTCACCACTCTTTGGCTAAAGAAATACCTCCTCAGTGCCGTTCTAAAAGGACGCCCCTCTATTCTGAGGCTGTGCCCTCTATCGTAAACTCTCCCACCATAGGAAACATCCTCTCTACATCTACTCTACCAAGGCCTTTCATCATTTGAGAGGTTTCTGAATTCCAGCAAATACAGCTCTTCATATTACAAGCCATTCAATCGTAGAGTCATTTTTATGCACCTCCTTTGAACCCGCTCCAGTTTCAGCACACCCTTTCTAAGATAAGGGGCCCAAAACTGCTCCCAATTTCTAAGTGTGGCCTCAACAATGATTTATAAACTCTCAGCATTACTTCCTTGCTTTTATATTCTAGTCCTCTTGAAATGAATACTAACTTTGCATTTGCCTTCCTCACCACTGACTCGACCTGCAAATTAACCTTTGGAGAATCCTGCACAGCAACTCTCAAGTCATTTTGTACCTCCGTTTTTTTTTAATTTTCTCTCTATTTAGAAAAGAGTTAACCTTTTTATTTCTTCTACCAAAGAGCATGACCAGACACTTCCCAACTCTGTATTTCATCTGCCATTTCTCCTAATCTGTCTAAGTCCTCCCATAGCCTCTCTACTTTCTCAAAACTACCTGCCCCTCCACCTATCATCGTATCATCTGCAAACTTTGCAACAAAGCCATCAATTCCATCATCCAAATCATTATCACATAACGTAAGAAGAATCGGTCCCAACACAGACCCCTGTGGAACACCACTAGTCACCAGCAGCCAACCAGAAAAGGCTCCCTTTATTCCCACTCTTTGCCTCCTGCCAACCAGCCACTGCTTTACTCATGCTACATTTTTTCCTGTGATACCATTGGTTTGTAACTTGTTAAGCAGCCTCATGTGTGGCACCTGGTCAAAGAACTTCTGTGTATCAAAGTACACAGCATCAACCGATTCACCTTTGTCTATCCTGCTTGTTATTTCTTCAAAGAATTCCAACAGATTTGTCAGACAAGATTTTTCCTTGAGGAAACCATGCTGATTATAGCCTATTTTATCATGCGCCTCCAAGTACCCTGAGACCTTATCCTTAATAATCGACTCCAACATCTTCCCAACTACTGAGGTCAGACTAACTGGCCTATAGTTTCCTTTCTTCTACCTCTCTCCCTTCTTGAAGAGTGGAGTGACATTTGCAATTTTCCACTTCCGGAACTGTTACAGAATCTACTGATTCTTGAAAGATCATTACTAATGCCTCTACAATCTCTACAGCCACCTCTTTCAGAACTCTGGGGAGTACACCATCTGGCCCAGCTGACTTGCTTACCTTCAGACCTTACAGTTTCCCAAGAACCTTCTTTCTAGTTATGGTAACATCACAGACTTAGTGACCTCTGGAACCTGGAGCTTCCATCATGCTGCTAGTGTCTTCCACACTGAAGACTGCTGCAAAATACTTATTCAGTTCATCTGCCATTTCGTTGTCCGCCATTACTACCTCTCCAACATTGCTTTCCAGTGGTCTGATATCCACTTTTGCCTCTCTTTTATACTTCATGTATCCGAAGAAACTTTTGGCATCTTCCCTCATATTATTGGCTAACTTACTTTCATATTCTATCTTACGTTCTTAATAACTTTTTAGTTGCCTCTGTTGGTTTTTAAAAGCTTCTCAATCCTCTAACTTCACACTAATTTTTTCTCTATTATACTCCCTCTCTTTGGCTTTTATGTTGGCTTTGACTTCTCTTGTTAGCCACAATAGTGTCTTCTTTCCTGTAGAATGTTTCTTCCTCTTGGTATGTATATATACTGTGCCTTCCAAATTGCTTCCAGAGGCTCCAACCATTGCTGCTCTTCTGTTTGTTTCCAATCAATTCTGGCCAACACTTCTGTCATGCCACTGTAATTTCCTTTACTCCACTGTAATACTGACACATCTGATTTTAGCTTCTCCTTCTCAAATTTCAGCATGAGTTCAATAACATTATGACCACTTCCTCTAAGGGTTATTTTACGTTAAGCTCTCTAATCAATTCTGGTTCATTGTACAAAACTCTGCCTAGAATAGTTAATCCTCTAAAAAGCCATCTTGTAGGCACTCTAGACATTTCTCCTCCTGGAGTCCAAACCAATCTAATTTTCCCCATCTATGGCAGGATACTTGGTAGTGTGGAGGAGCAGAGGGATCTGGGGGTACATGTCCACAGATCCCTGAAAGTTGCCTCACAGGTAGATAGGGTAGTTAAGAAAGCTTATGGAGTGTTAGCTTTCATAAGTCAAGGGATAGAGTTTAAGAGTCACGAGGTAATGATGCAGCTCTATAAAACTCTGGTTAGGCCGCACTTGGAGTACTGTGTCCAGTTCTGGTTGCCTCACTATAGGAAGGATGTGGAAGCATTGTAAAGGGTACAGAGGAGATTTACCAGGATGCTGCCTGGTTTAGAGAGTATGGACTATGATCAGAGATTAAGGGAGCTAGGGCTTTACTCTTTGGAGAGAAGGAGGATGAGAGGAGACATGATAGAGGTGTACAAGATAATAAGAGGAATAGATAGAGTGGATAGCCAGCGCCTCTTCCCCAGGGCACCACTGCTCAATACAAGGGCACATGGCTTTAAGGTAAGGGGTGGGAAGTTCAAGGGGGATATTAGAGGAAAGTTTTTTTACTCAGAGAGTGGTTGGTGCGTGGAATGCACTGCCTGAGTCAGTGGTGGAGGCAGATACACTAGTGAAATTTAAGAGACTACTAGACAGGTATATGAAGGAAATAAGGTGAGGGGTTATATGGGAGGCAGGGTTTGAGGGTCAGCACAACAATGTGGGCCGAAGGGCCTGTACTGTGCTGTACTATTCTATGTTCTATGTTCTATGCGCATAACGAAGTCCTAAATGACTATTGTAACATTGACCTTCTGGCACGCATTTTCTATTGCCCATTGTAATTTGTAGGCCACATACTTACTACTGTTTAGAGGTCTGTATACAACTTCCATCAGGGTCGTTTTACCCTTGCAGTTCCTTAGCTCTATCCATAATGATTCAACACCTTCCGATCCTGTGTCATCTCTTTCAAATGATTTGATTTCATTTTTTACCAACAGAGATTGCTGCCCCCTCTGCCTTCCTGCCTGGCCTTCTGATACAATGTGTATCCTTGGATATTAACCTCCGAGCTATAACCTTCTTTCAGTCATGATTCAGTGATGCCTACAACATCCTATCTACTAATCTGCAACTGTGCTGCAAGTTCATCTACCTTATTCCATATACTGCGCACATTTAAATGCAATACCTTCAGTCCTGTATTCACCCCTTTCGATTTTGTCTGCCTTTAACATTGCAACTCATTCTGTTGACTGCAATTTTTCCCTATCATCAGCCTCTCCTCACTACACATTGCTTCTGCTTGTAAATCGCCTACCTCATCTTCAGCACTGTTATCCACCTTTCCTACAATACTCTTTGCACTGAAATATACTCAGCTCAGGTCACTAGTTGCACTGTGCTCAACCTTTTGATTCCTAACATTGTCTGAGGTCTTACCAATATCTGCCTTCACAACCTCTCCACTAACTCTTCTGGCGCTCTGATTCCCACCCCACTTCAACTCTAGTTTAAACCCCACCGCGTAGCATTAACAAACCTTCCCACTAGGATATTAGCTCCCCCTCCCGTTCAGATGCAAACTGTTCATTTTGTACGGGTCCCAGCTTCCCTGGAAGGGAACCCAATGATCCAAAAATCTCATGCCCTCCCTCCGCCCCTGATATCACAACCCTAGAGGTCCTGTCCTTTAACTTAGCAGCTAACTTCCTGAACTCCCCAATCAGAACTTCGTCACTCATCCTACCCACGTCATTGGTACCTACATAGACCACAACCTCTGATTGTTCACCCTGCCATTTAAGAATGCTGAGGACTCGATCCGAGATATCTGGACCCTGGTACCCAGGAGGCAATATACCATTCGGGAATCTCGTTCTCACCCACAGAACCTCCTGTCCGTTCCCCTAACTCCTGAATCCCTTGTCACCACAGTGTGCCTCTTCTACCCCCTCCCTTCCTTTCTGAGTCACAGAGGCAGACTCAGTGCTGAAGACCCCACCGCTGCAACTTTCCTCTGCTAGGTCAACCCTCCCCGTCAGTATCCAAAGTGATATACTGTACTTGTGGTTGAGGGGGGTGGCCACAGGGGTATGCTGCCCTAGCTCCTTAACCCCTTTCCCACTCCTGACTGTCTCCCAGTTTCCTGTGTCCTGCATCTTGGGTGGAACTACCTCTCTACATGCCCTGTCTATCACCCATTCAGCCTCCCGAATGATCCAGAGTTCATCCAGCTCCAGCTCCAGCTCCTCAACGCAATTTGTTAGAAGCTGCAGCTGGATGCACTTCTCGCAGTGGTAGTCGTCAGGAGGAGCATTGCACTACCCTGCCTGTCATCCCTAGGGTCCTAGCTGAGCAGATACAAAGAGGAGAATGAAATAAACTCGAGCTTTTCTTTCCTTCGCTTTCTCTGACTGAAGCCTCGAAGAGTTAAAGCCTCAAGATCGCCACTCTGACTGTATCCACGGCAACCACTGCGATGGTGGCTGCTGCACTTGCCCCCACCTTCCTTTAATTTGCTCTTGCTAATCGCCGATTGGTCGCTGGTCGAGCTCTTTTTTTACTGTACCGACCCATTGCTGTCTTTAATACTCAGACATTGGGCCTGATTGAAGTCCCCTCCTCGCAAAACATCCACTATCTGGATTGGCCACTGGTCAAAGCTCTTTTTGCTACATCTAACAGCATTTGTAAGAGTCTTCGGTGATATAGCAAATCTCCTCAAACTCCTAATGAACTAGGACCACTGGTGTGCCTTCTTCATAATTACATCAATGTGTTGGGCCCAGGATAGATCCTCAGAGAAGTTGACACCCAGGAACTTGACCAGGGTGAAGCATAGAACATAGAACACTACGCCACTGTACAGGGCCTTCAGCCCAGTGTTGTGCTGACCTTTTGACCAACACTAAGATCAATCTAACCTTTCCTTCCTCCATAGCCCTCCAATTTTCTATCATCCATGTGCCGATTTAAGAGTTTCTTAAATGCCCCTATTGTATTTGCCTCTATTACTACAGCCAGGGCTTTCAATGCACTCGCATCTCCCTGTGAAAAGAAACCACTTCTGACATCTTCTTTACACTTTTTCCTATCGCCATAACAGTATGCCCCTTCCTCCCCCCCTCGGTATTTGCCATTTACACCTTGGGAAAATGTCTCTGGCTATCCGCTTGATCTATACCTCTTCTAGTTTTGTACACCTCTGTCATGTCAACTCTCATCCTCTTTTGCTCCACATAGAAAAGCCCGAGCTCTCTCAAGCCATCCTCATAAGGCATGCTCTCTAATCCGGGCGTCATATTGGTGCATCCCCTCTGCACCCTGTCTAAAGCTTCAGCATCCTTCCTATAATGGAGCAACCGGAACTGAGCACAATATTCCAAGTGTGGTCCAACCAGGGTTTTGTAAAGCTGCAACATTACCTCACAGCTCTCAGACTCAAGCCCCGACTAATGAAGGACAACACACATCTGCCTTCTTAACCACCCTATCAACTTAAGCAGGAACATTGATTGATCTGTGAATGTAGACCCAAGACCCCTCTGTTCCTCCGCACTGTGCCAAAAATCACACCATTAACCACGTATTCTAACTTCAAACTTGACCCTCCAAAGTGAATGGCTTCACACTTCTCTGGGTTGTGCTCATCTCAGCCCATCTTTACATCACATCAACATCACATTGTATCCTACGGCAACCTTCTACACTATCCACTCCTCATCCAAGACGTTTATAAAAACCACAATGTGTCATGGTCTCAATCATTAATTCCCTATCTTGCTCCTAATTTCCTTTGATTATGCCTTGAGTCTGACCGCTAATTTCCCATTTACTGCTAAATTCTCTTTGATGACGACAGACCTGGTTTCTATCAAGACTTGCAAGCATAAGAACCCTGGGGTTACAACCATTAGTCACCAGATCGTTGTTTTATTTCCTGTGAGATAACTATGTTTCCCAACTGCTTAGAACCACTTGTTCTACGTTTAGCTCCAGTTTCAAGGTTTACTTATGAGACTGCATTTCTCTGAGTCAAGGCTCCGTGTCAAGGTCCCTCCTGTTCTCTGTTCGGCGTTTGCATCCAAATTCAATCTCAGTGCCTGTGTCCTGCACCTGGGTTCACCTCAGTCGCTGATTGCAGCACAATGAGCAGGGGTTCCAGAGCAGATCCCTGCAGAACACCGACCTCCAAGCAGAATCCTCCACTGGAAGCAACCCAAGCCAGTTCCGAAACCACACAGCCAAGTTTCCCTGGATTTCATGCTGCCTTAAATTCTGTTGACCCGACCGTGTTTCTCCCTCGTGATTGATTATTTGCCCCACTGCTTTTCTAGCCCGTACAGGGCACAATTTGGGAACGTGGTAGAATACTCGGCTTGCCTGGATGAATCCAGCTCCAATGTCTCTCAAAAATCGGAGCATCATCCAGGATAATTGATTAACACCCAACAAGCACAGTCTGCACCATCTGTAAACTGCATTACCTGCTCAATCTGCCCTGATCGCACCTCCCAAACAGGGACTTTGACACCAAGAAGGTCAAGGGCATCAGGAGCACAGAAACACCACCACCTTTAGGTTCCCCTTCAGCTGAATCCCATCCCAACGTGGAAGTACTTTGCCATTCATTCATTGTCACTAGTCCCAAATCCTCCCAAACAGCAGCGTGGGATTACCCGCATTCATTGCCATTTTCCCAGAGTTATACAGATGTTCAAAGTGCATTTGTTATCAAAGTATGTATACTTTATACAACCTTGAGATTTGTCTCCTTACAGGCAGCCACCAAACAAAGAAACCCAATAGGACCCATTAAAACAAAAGAAGATGATCGAACACTCAGTGTGCAAAGAGAAAAAAACAAATAGTCATAGTCATAGTCATAGTCATACTTTATTGATCCCGGGGGAAACCTGGTTTTCGTTACAGTTGTACCATAAATAATTAAGTAGTAATAAAACCATAAATAGTTAAATAGTAATATGTAAATTATGCCAATAAATTATGAAATAAGTCCAGGACTAGCCTATTGGCTCAGGGTGTCTGACCCTCCAAGGGAGGAGTTGTAAAGTTTGATGGCCACAGGCAGGAATGACTTCCTATGACGCTCTGTGTTGCATCTTGGTGGAATGAGTCTCTGGCTGAATGTACTCCTGTGCCCAACCAGTACATTATGTAGTGGATGGGAGACATTGTCCAAGATGGCATGCAACTTGGACAGCATCCTCTTTTCAGACACCACCGTCAGAGAGTCCAGTTCCATCCCCACAACATCACTGGCCTTACGAATGAGTTTGTTGATTCTGTTGGTGTCTGCCACCCTCAGCCTGCTGCCCCAGCACACAACAGCAAGCATGTTCGCATTGGCCACCATGAGAAAATTAAAAGTAGGCACATTGCATTCAGAACTGAAGTCCACAAAAGTGACCTAGTGGCAGGCCATAGCCTCAGTTCAGTGCAGAGACGAGTGGGCCTCACAGAGCAGCCAGCCGAAGTTCAGTGCGGAGGTGAGTAAACCTTGCCGAGCGGCGAGCTGAACACTGGCCCGAAGATCACCTCCAGCCCCAACACCCTGGCCTTCGCAATCTGGCTCTGCACGTGCTGTAGAACCGTCCAAGCCTCAGGTCAGTCTTCACTCTCGGACCCAGGCCCCACCTCAACTCTGCCCCACCTTGGCTCTTCGTTTCCCCCTGTTTCATTTGCTGCCTCCAAGTAGTCGCTCAGATTCACCAGCGCCATCTTAAACTGGGACGCCTTCCCTCAAAAATAAAAGAGTAACTAAAATAAAATGATTTCTTGGAACAACATGAGATGGGAGAGATGAAATATGAGTTTAGATTTAATGAAATGGGTTTGAATTCATTTGGTAATAAAAGATGAAAGAGAGAACGAGCCAAGATAATTAAAGGGTATATTAGACAGAGAAATTATCATGTTCTGTGATCCATTTTGATGAAAAATAAAAGGTAATTGAAGGTTCTGTGCGGCAGGTAACAACCTAAAAAGGAAAAATAGGAATAGGCCATTCGGTCACTTGTACCCGTTCGGTAAGGTCATGGCTGGCCTCTTGTCTTTGCACCAGTTTCCTGGATTGATCCCAAGTTGCCTGATTCCTTTAAAAAACTATTAATATTTATCTTCAATACACTCAGCAAATGAGCCTCCACAGCCATCTTGGATACAAATCCGAAGATTCACCACCCTGGCGGGGAAGAAATTTCTCTTCATCTTAGTCCCATATTCCTTGACTGAGATCCCTTCATCCTGGATACTCTAGAAACTGTTGAGAGTCATGGATACAGCTCAACACCTCACAGGAATCAGCCTTCCCTTTCCGATCTCTGTCCACACTTCTCACTACCTTGGTAAAGTAACCAGCATAATCAAGGGTCCCACCCACCCAATACATTCTCTCTTCTCCCCCTCTTCCACCTGGTGGAAGATACAGAAGTCTAAAAGCACAAAGCACCAGGCTCAAGGATAGTTTCTATCCCACTGTTATAATGCTATTAAATTGCTGCCTAGCACAGTAAGATGAAATCGTAACCTTCCAATTTACCTTGTTATGATCTTGCATCGTATTACCTGCAGTGCACTTTGTTTGAAGCCATTACACTTTACTCTGCACTCTGTTACTGTTTTACCTTGTCCTGCCTCAATGCTCTGTGTAATGATCTGATCTGTGTGAACAGTATGTAAGACAAGCTTTTCACACTACCATATGTCCATAAGACATCGGAGAAAAAATAGCCAATTCAGCCCAGTCAGTCTGCTCCAGCGTTCCATCATGGCTGATTCTTAACCCCATTCTCCTGCTTTCTCCCATAATCTTTGATGTGATTACTAATCAATAACTTATCAATCCTTCTTTCAATATACCCAATGACCTGGCCTCCACAACCTGTGGCAATTGCAAACCAATTCCAATTCCAGCCAGGTGAAGCATCATCTCGGTGTGTATCCTGCCAAACGTCGCCTCAGGATTTTGTATGCTTTGATGGGTTCATTTCTCACTATTTTAAACTCAGGTATGCTCTGACTGTGTGTTTCTCCTCATGTGACGAACCCACTGTCCCAGGAACCAATCTGATGAATGATTGCCGCACTCTTTGTCACACACAGGTTCAAAACCCAGGAATCGACCAGGATGCACACGTTGCTTGGGGCCTACATTTCCTACTGAGCCCTCTGAACATCAGGCACTAACCCTAGGACCATCAGGCATTGGTACACAACTGACCCTGCCCGTGGCTAGCCACTGCAAAGCTGCCTTTTGGCACTCCAGATACGGCAGTGTGATTTACAGGGAACCTTCAACAGATCCGGGCTGGTGGAGGAAGCCCTGACTAGTTGTGCCTCCTTTAAGGTAGGTGTTGGTTCTCTATCCATCTCCTGCAAGCGACTACTTTCACCCCTAACACTCTCTCTCCCATCACCCACAGATTATCTACTTCTTGTTCCCTGACTACCAACACCAAACTCCCCTTTCACCATTGCCACTCGACCACCAGCTCTGTTTTTCGTAACGACCAGCCCTCATCTCTCCTCCCGAGAGGTCATCCCTCGCCCTGACCTCATTACCCATCAATCCTACCCTACACCCTGCTTCAGATTTTCCAATCGGCAGGGGCACAGGGATCTGGATTTGGGATGGGTACACACACGAGCTGGCTTTAGGATTGAAGAAGTACATGGGTATCCGTCCCTCAGTTCACGCATACCATTTTGAAATTGATTTCTAACGGACCGCGACATTGCTTGAACCCTTTTGTGCTAGTCTCTGCTCACACGACCCTATTCAAATCAACCCCACCATTCGAATTATCACTGAGCAGCGGGCTGGGAGAGAGCTGCAGCTTCAAAGTTACCAGGTCCAATGCTCTCTTAAATTTGCACCTTGGAGTCCAAGTCAAAGTTGGTTTTATTGTCATGGGCCAAAAAAACCGGAGTGCACAGGTGCAATGAGAAACCTATTTGCAGCAGCATCACAGGCAACAAAAATTGTACCTCAATTATACACAGTTTTTACAAGAATAAACACAAAAAAGACAAATTCCTCTCGAGTGCAAAGTTATCAAAGTTGTCATAGTGTTGCTATATTGAGGTGATTAGAGTTGTGCTGGTTGGTTTAAGGTTCCTAAGGTTGTCATAGTTGGGGTGGTAATGGGGATAAGCCCCCACTACTCTAACAGCCTCTGACAACCAAGTCTAACTCTCGGCCTTCACGTGTAGCTTAGCTGCTAGGTCTGACAGAACTGTTTCTACTGACAAGAGAAGGGGCAAAGGCGGACCACTGGCACCTCAAAACCAGTTGCTTTGGGCAGGAGGGGCTCGTCAGCCTTGGATGGCAGCCCGCCTAGGAGAAGGAAAACTCTGATTTTAAACCTCCGCTGCCTTGCGGCCATACCCACCCATGGGAAAGGCTTCGGGAGTAAACCCTGAGGAAGAAATCTGGAGCCGGGGTCCCTAAGACAGTTTGATGTTGTTTACAACTTCCCTCTGGCAACCTCTGCGACGACACTGGTGCCAAGCTGTATCGGTACTTGCCCTTCCCTTGGACTACATCAGTGATGTGGAGAGGGGGATCTTGCTGCATGGGCAACAGCCGGTTCTTCAAATCTTCCTGCCCAGGCTTGCACCCTGGAGAGGACACAGTCCACCAGAGGCGCAAACCCGTGATTCCCTGGAATCGACGGCTGCCTTCTACTGGCTGGTTCAAGAACCAAATGGTTAAAGGGAAGTAGTTGTTCTTAGAACATCGAACATAGTTCAGCACAGGAACAGACTCTTCAGCACACAATATTGTACTGAACCAATTAAATTAATAATCAAATGGCTAGCTAAACTAATCTCTTCTGCCTACATAATATCCATATCTTTCCATTTTCCTCACATTCATATGCCTACCTAAAGATCTCTTAACGGTTCCTAATGTATCCACCTCTACCACCAGGCCAGACAGTACCTTCCAGGCACCTGTCATTCTCAGTGTAAAATTCTTCCTCCTCACATCTCCTTTGAAATTACCCTTCTCTCACCTTAACCGTATGCCCTCTGGAATTAGACATTTCAACACTTGAAAAAATATTTTCCATCTACTCTATCTCTACCTCTCATAATCTTGCAAACCTCTATCAGATCTCCCCCCAGCCTCTGGTGCTCCAGAGAAAACAACAGAAGTTTGTCAGTCTCTCGTTATAGCACAGGCCCTCCAATCCTTGTAAACCTCTTCTGCATCCTCTCCAAAGCCTTAACATCTTTCCTATAACGGGCGACTAGAACTGTATACAATAGTCCAGATGCGGCCCAACTAGAGTTTTATAAACCTGCAACGTAACCTCTTGTCTTTTGACATATAAACCTGGGTGTGTGGGGCATCTAGCTTCTGTGCCTCCTGTAGATGGCAGAGTGGAGATACGTCTCGACCAAAGCAGGAGTAAGACGCTCGTCCCTCTGCTAGCCTGTAGGTCACCCTCGGGCAAGATGTTGCACTTGCTTAGTCCCTCTGATCAGGGTCACATGAAGCTACGGGATCAGGTGGTGTATAATCGTACGAGCAGATGGTGCATATCACAAATCCTGGTTATGCGACCACTGATGCCAGGCAGACAATCTATGAAGAGCATTGATGACAGCTTTGTTGCAACTGTGGATTCGGCAGTGCGGCAGATATGGCAGCTGCGCTCGTGAATATGCATGTGTCAACTAATTATTATTTCATCGTGATAGTACTTAACTCCATTCTTTCCATTGTGTGCTTTTCGAGACTTGGACACGGCACAGCAACACTTTGCTGCCTGCTTGCATTCGGCCTTGCCTGAGAAATTGGACTGTTGAGTCAACTGACTCTGAAGACTAGCGATATTCGTTTTATATTTAGTTATTCCTATCAGCCGCAGTGTAGGCTTCGTTTTCCATTTGAGAGTTTTAGTTAATGGCCCCGTTTGGCCAAGCATTTATTGTTTTCTTTTCCCTCTAACTCTGTTCGCATTAAAGTCTGTAAACTATCGGCCCGCCTCAGTGTCTCTCGCTCCGCACTTGGGCCATATCAGAGCCCAATGACAAGCTTGGGATCACCCGTTCTGGAAAGACACTGCCCAGAAGAAAGCAATGGCAAACCACTTCCGTAGAAAAATCTGTGAAGGCCAGCTGGTGGTGCAACAACATCATTGCCGGACCCAATCAGATAATTTTAACAAACTTGCCTACTTATTGTTCCCTTCAAGAACTGCCGCATTCCCATCGACCCTCCCCATGACCATTCAAAGTGGAGAAAGAACATTTGGAATGGCATTAGGAGCCACGGGTCCATACATCAGGGGAACACTGGATCACCATAAAAGTGAGGGAACCAGATCGCCAGTGACCCATAGGCCCACCCATTGACTGCTCCATCCGTGGATAAGCTTTCAACTTCCACATTGAGAACTGAGTCGTCCGATGTGTTTGAAAATGAGAAGGATGGACGATTGGATCGCATGGACTATAAAGATCATCTTGGTGATGTAGTGGATAGTTCACGCAGCTCCGGTGACTCTGGTTCAGTCCTGATCTGTGGTGCTGTCCGTGTGGAGTTTGCATGCTCTCGTGGTGATTTCTTCCAGGTACTCTGGTTTCCTCCCACATCCCAAAAGCACAGGTTAGCCAGCCACCCTGAATCATCCCTCTTATGGTTAAGTGGTAAAAGACTAAAAGTGGTAAGAATACATTACAGGGTAAAAGGAGGGTAGATTAGGATTTACAAGGTTGTGACAGGTAGACTGAGATTTACGAGGATGTGCAATCTGGGATCTTGAAGCTTTCAGCTCTCTCACCATTATAGACAGAAGCATGCTCATGCAACTCTCTAACTGAGGTCAACAGCCAGCTCTTTTGTTTTCTTGAATATAAGTTATTGTAATTTATGCTAATTCTTTATGTCTTGCACTGTACTGCTGGCACAAAACAATAAACTTCACAATGTATGTCACTGAAATTAAACCTGATTCTGACAAGGAACTCGACATTTCCTTCCTTGAGGGTGCCAGTCGGTCCACTCCTGCGCCTTGTTCTTTCTGAAAAGATGGCAGTACATCATCTGCACGAACAGCCCATCTTGTGACTTGCCGCTTGTACCTGCGCCATTCAACATAGAATATCTGTGCACTGAGTAGGGCACGTCACTCTTCACACATCTCTCCTCAGACTCTCCTTTAACAAGACAAAGAATCAGCCTCGTTTCCCGCCGCCCTCCAGCACAGGTAGAGACGGCAGGATTTCTCACCACAGGTCAGCAAAGGGGACCCCCACCAGTGATTAGCCCCTGGCCCACATCATACTGAATCTAATTAGGCCCATTCCCACAGGAGTACCTGATCAGTGGCCCCACAGACAACGGGCACTTAAATAAGGTTTCACTTTGGTGCCTAATCATCAGCATCACAGTGCAAACCATGGGCTGCGGCTGCAGAGCCACGAAGCTGGACAGCGTCATTTTAATTTAAAAAGAAATGAGCAAGAAATTAGGACTTAAATCCGGCATTGTGCAGGTAATGAAAACTCTGAGTAACTCCCCATTAGGCCCGAAGGCTCCTATGTGTACAGCACAGGAGGGTCAGGGCAGGAGGGTTACACACAAATGGGAGCGGAAGCAAGTCATCCTCGATTCCGAGGGACTGTCAAAAATAAAAGATAAAGGTGAAGCCAACGTGGACTGCAGGGCAGATCGGGGTGAAGGGAGGAGTGACAGGCAGTTGAGGGAGGGGGAGAGTGGGAATGGTGTTAGAGGTGAGCACGGAATCAAAGAACGGGAAAGCAGCAGAGGTCACTGAGGTGGAGGTGTCTGTGAGAGAGAGTCTCACCATCTTCAGAATAGACTTCATGGTGCAGCACCAAAAAAAAAGGTCGCGTCACGATTAGCACAGAACCGTTGTCGTGCCAGGGACCCGGATTCAATTCCACCTCTGGAAGGAGTTTGTCCACTCTCTCCATGACCGCAGGGGTTTCCTCCAGGTGCTCCGGTTTCCTACCACATTCCAAAGACACATGGGTTAGTAGGTTAATTAGCCATATGGGTGTAATTGGGTGGCGTGGGCTGATTGGGCTAGAAGGGCCTGTTACCATATATCATTAAATAAAATGGAGATTCAAGTTCAAGTTTATTGTCGTCTGACTGTAAGTGTATTCTTTTTTGTTCGTCCATCGTCTACGTCGATGAGGACCTCGACACCAAATGGTGTTGAGACTAGCACGTGATTTGGATTTAAGTGAGGGAGAGTTGTGCAGCGTCAGCCTCACTCTCTCTTCCCAATTCCCATCTGGATCCAGTGGCAAGACAGAGTCAAGACAGCTGGAGATGGGACTAGGCGCAGTGGATGACCAGGACGTCTTCTGTGTCTTGTCCTGCTCTACACGTTCCACGACGCTCGCGGAGACCGCCTTCTTGACCGCTGGACCTTCCATAGGTCTCGTCCGCTCATTCCGCCGGAGTCTGTCTTCACATGCTGGGATAGACAACTCCCTATCTCACCGAGGGTTTGAGACCCGTCGGCGACCCTCACCTGGTTTAGCCGGCTTGTTGAAACTGTTGCCCGGAGTGTGGCCGCTGTCGCATACAAACAGCTACGGGGAGCCACAGGTGAGAGCTGAGTGTCAGGTGGGGACCGAAGGTTGACTAACCACCTTGAAAAGGACGCGACATGTTCCCCCACCAGAGGTGCTACCCCTTCCTGACACCCCATACACTCCCTGTAACAGTATACAACCAAACGAAAAAATGTTCCTCCGGACCATGGTGTACCCATACAATATATATCACTCACAGCACATAAGCCAAAATAGTATACTATAAATAAATTAATAAAATATAATTTAAAATGCATGCAATAAAGCAAAGCACGGGTAAGCAGTAAACAGTGTGCTGTCCCAGTGACGAGACCTCGGTGGTGGCAGGGTATTCATTAGTCTCACAGCCTGAAGGATGAAGCTGTCACCCAGTCTGGCAGTCCGAGTCCTGGTTATCCAGCACCTACTTCTTATTGGTAGTGGGTCTAGGAGATTGTGGGATGGGTGGTAGGGATTCTTAACAATGCTTGGGGTCTTCACCTGCAACGCTCCCAGTAAATGTCACAAGTAGGGGGAGGGTCCTCAATGATCCCCTCGGTGATTTTTACTGTCCTCTATAGGGTCTTGAGGTCTGATGCCTTGCAGCTTCCGTACCACACAATAATGCAGCTAGAACAGACGCTCTCGATGGTGCTCCTGTAGAAACCTGTTAGGAAGGAGCCTTCCACACCTTAATCTCCTCAGAAATGTGCAGACACTGCTGCGCCTTCTTGAGTAGTGAGGAGGTGTTACAGGTCCAGGTTAGGTCATCCAGTATGTGCATGCCAAGGAACTTTGTGCTCTTCACTCTATCTATGGCAGAGACATTGTTGTGCAATGGAGAGTGGTCGACATGAGCCTTCCTGAAGTCCACAATCATCTCTTTTGTGTTATCCACAGAGTCTCTCTGTTTGCCGACTCATCATTGTTGCTGATAAAGCCAACAACTGTCGAGTCATCAGCAAACGATGATGCAGTTTGAATCTTGATGATCTGGCCGTGCAGCCATGAGTCAGCAATGTGAACAACAGCACCCTGTGGGGTATCAGTGCTCAGTGTGATGGAGCTTGAGATGTTTCTGCCAATTCCACCGTCTGGGTCTTTCCATCAAGAAGTCCAGAGATACATCAAAGAACTTGATTGGGAACCAATAAGGAGATTGTAGGCCAGTGGTCCAGAAGCTTGGTTGTGGAGTTTAGTTTTCAAAGCATCTGAGGGAAAAGGATATGGGGAGCCAGAGAATTTGGGGAGGGAATTATAGACTTTTGAGCCCACACAGCTGACTATGTGAAAAGGATTGCATTTGGAAATAATCTCAAAGCCAGAAATGGGAAGATGAATACAGTAGGGAAAGGGGGCCATCCCAGCTCACTTACAGTAAGGTCCCACAGTAGAGGAGGAAGCGAGTGCTCGAGTTATGTTCCCTGGTGATATTGGCTGAAGGATGAATGGTGGTTGGAACTGTGGAACATTGAGTGGTATCTTGGAATTTCTCACATCCACCTGGTATAGCCAATGGGCTCCCTTCAACATCCTGCATCAGTTCATACTTCTGGCAGCAGGGTCTGAGAGAGGAGCCACCATCTGCTCACTCAAGTGGAAAGATGGTGGCACTGTTGTTCTGCTGTTAAAGCTGCTACCTCTCGGTGCCAAAGACGCAAGTTGAACCCTGACCTCTGATCATGTTTGAGTGGTGTTTCCACATTCTTCCTGTGGCTACATGGTTCTGTTGTTCCTGTTTCCTGCACCTGTTGTCTCCTGTGTCTCTCTGCCTTTCATATTTTAGCTTGCAGAGAGAAATATCATCTGCTCTAACCCATATATACCCATCCTACACTCATCTCATTTTACTTGCCCCACATTCCATCAATTCTCTGTAGGTTCTGCACCTCACCTTCACACAAGGGGTAACTTACAGCACAGAATGACTACCAACGAATGCAATTTTTGGAATGTGGAAAGAAACTGGAGCACTCAGAGGAAACCCACATGGTCACAGGGAGAACATAAACTCTATAGAGACCAAAGGTTCAAAGGTTCATTTGTTATCAAGGTGTATATGCAGTATACAACTCTGAGACTTGCCTTCTTCAGGTAGCCATGAAACAAAGAAAACTGTGGAGACTTTTCAAAGAAAAGCATCAAATCCACCCCCCCCCCCACACACACACACACACACACAAAACTAACAAAATGCACCAAGCAGGAAACAAGAACATCAATGCCCAAACCCTTGCACAAAAGTCTAACAAAGCACATTACATGAAATGAGAAAGAATGGGCAGAAACACAGAACATAATAATCATAAGGCTGAAAAAGTCCACAGTCCATAGTCCAAACTATTAAGGGCTGAACCTCAGTAGTATCCTCTGACAGAGTCCAGGGGGAGAGATATCGCTGGAACCCAGACGCCTACTCTCCGGCCACAGTGAGTGACAGGCTCCTTGTCCGGCCCCAGAGAGATCTGTCAGAGCAACGATCAAAAATCACCAGAGAGAAAGATTGAACCCTATGTCTGCAGCCCATCCTTCATTGCCCGCCAACTGCGAAGCATACCAGGCCTTATTAGAGTAAAGTATTTTAGTGGGCTAGACCTGGTAAGGACGATAGATTGGCCTCTCTGAAGAATATTAGCAATCAAAGTGTATCCGACATAAGAATTCCAGCAATTCAATGGTGGTGGTTGTGATTTTTCTAAAAGAAAAGATCAGGTTATTAAGTGAATTTAAAGCCCTCATCTTCCATGGCGGGAGATCAACTCGCATAAATTCAGTAGGTTAAATGGATCACTGCCTTGCAGAGTGGGAGAAGATAAAGGGAGAGGAAGCAAGTTGTTGCAATAATGAACTGCCTTTTAAAATGCTCTGACCTTCCAGAACCTTTTAGTCAATGAACTGTGGAATTAGATAGGGTGCCATAGTCGTGTAATGGTTAGCTCAACGCTGTTACAGCTTGGGGCTCAGAGTCCAATTCCTGCATCCTCTGTAAGAAAGCTTGTGTGCTCTTCCCATGTGTGTGTGAGTTTCCTATGGGTGCTCTGGTTTCCGCCTGTACCGCTTAGTAGGTTAATTGGTCATTGTAAATTGTCCTGTGATTAGGCTAGGGGTTAAATCAGTGGGTTGCTGGCTGTATGTCTAAATAAAACTAAACTAAACAGTCACTGCGATCCACTTTTCGCCTCTGTCTAACAACAGAGTAGGGAGGCAGGGAACATGAAGAGGAGTGTGGGATGTGAGGATAGAAGAAAGGAAGGGAACTGGGGTGGAATGGCAGTGTAGTGGTTAGCACAATGTTTTGTGGTACAGGCTCATTTCCCGCTGCTGCAGGTAAGGAGTTTGTACGTTCTCCCCTTAACCTGTAGGTTTCCTCCAGGTGCTCTGGTATCCTCCCACAGTCCAAAGGCGTACCGATCGGTAAATTAGCTGGTCATTGCAAATTGCCCTGTGATTAGACTCGGATTAAGTCGGGGGGATTGCTGCGTGGAACAGCCCTAGGGTCCGGAAGGACCTATTCCGCACTGTATCTCAATAAATAAATTAATAAACAATAAAGAAAATTGGTGGCAAATTGTTGGCGGGGGGATGGTGAGAAGAATAAAAGGAGAGCGGTGAGGATAAAAGATGATGAAAAATAGGGGAAGGGGAGATAAGCATGATAACATACAAGCAGACTGAAAAGAAGAAAGCTCTGTGTGAGTGTGTGTGTGTGTGTGTGTGTGTGTATGCACGTGTCTGAGAGACAGATAGACAGAGAGATACAGAGACAGAGAGGGGAGAGTGAGCAGGGAAGTGAGAGAGGCAGCAATAACGTGGAGACAGAGAGGGAAGTGGTCGCATTGGGATAGAGGTGATGAGGGGGCCACAGGAGGACACGGGCAGGAGTGCGGAGACGGCAAGTGGGGAGGTGGGGTGCGTGACAGTGGAGTGACAAGCATGAAGGGGCAGGAGTGTGGTGAGAGTTACGTTTGGGGGACTGGCAGGGAGTCTCCGTCTTCAGTAAAACAAACCGTCGAGTTTAACAAAAGGGATGAAGCTCAGCCAGATATAATTGATGTTATGCGCTCACTGCATCACAAAGGATCTTGCATAACCACTTTCAAACACAGCAAGCGGCAGCATTGTCCCGATGAAGACAAATGAGCTACTTCATTTTACATTAAAGGAGAGCTCTGATGAGGAAAATTAAGATGTGTTGCCTGATGTATTTTGCTAGATATTTACAGTGAATGGATTCACTGAAGTTTCTTCCTATTGTGTTCATTTTCTCTGTTTAATTTTTCTTCAACTTTTGCCTTTCCTTTCCATCTCCTGCTCTATCTTTCTTCCCCATTTAACCTCTTCTTCTTCTCTCTTCCCATATCCCTCCTCTCCCCTCCCCCACCAACCCTTACAGAACAAGTTTAACCACAATTAACCCAGCAATATTCGTTGTACAGGTAGATAGGGTCACAAAGAAAGCTTTTGGCACATTGGCCTTCATAAATCAAAGTACTGAGTATGGGAACACAAGGAATTCTGCAGATGCTGGAAATTCAAGCAACACACATCAAAGTTGCTGGTGAACGCAGCAGGCCAGGCAGCATCCCTAGGAAGAGGCACAGTCGACGTTTCGGGCCTAGACCCTTCGTCTTGACTAACTGGACTAACTGCCCTGTTGGTCCTGACGATGGGCCTCAGCCCGAAACGTCGACTGTACCTCTTCCTGGAGATGCTGCCTGGCCTGCTGCATTCACCAGCTACTTTGACGTGTGTTACTGAGTACGGGAGATGGGATGTTATGTTGAAGTTGAATAGATGCTGATGAGGCTAATTTAGAGCATTATGTGTTTTGGTCACCTAGCTGCAGGAAAGACGTAAATAAGGTTGAAAGAGCACAGAGAAAATTTACAAGTATGTTGCCAGGTCTGGAGGACCTGAGTTATGAGGAAAAATTGAATAGGTTAGGGCTTTATTCCTTAGAACGCAGGAGACTGAGAGGAGATTTGATCGAGGTATACAAAGCTAACAGGGGTATAGAAAAAGTAAATGCAAGCAGGCTTTTTCCACTGAGGGTGAGTGGGACTACAAGTAGAGGTCATGGGTTAAGCATGAAAGGTGAAAGGTTTAAGGGGAACATCAGGGGAAACTTCTTCACTCAGAGGGTTGTGAGAGTGTGGATAGGCACATGGATGGTAAGGGTATCAAAGACTATGGTACCAGTGTAAGTCGATGGGTGTAGTCAGTTTAGATGGCCCAGCACAAACAAGACAGGCTGAATGGCCTGCTTCTGTATTGTAGTTTTCTATGATTCTATGTTAGTTACTCACACTTCACCATCCATCACCTTGCACAAATGGTCGAACACAAAACTCAGACCCACTTACAGCCCTTCAGATCAAATACAGCACGGATTCGGTCATAGAAACATAGAAACATAGAAAATAGGTGCAGGAGTAGGCCATTCGGCCCTTCGAGCCTGCACTGCCATTCAGTATGATCATGGCTGATCATCCAACTCAGAACCCTGTACCAGCCTTCCCTCCATACCCCCTGATCCCTTTAGACACAAGGGCCATATCTAACTCCCTCTTAAATATAGCCAATGAACTGGCCTCAACTGTTTCCTGTGGCAGAGAATTCCACAGATTCACCACTCTCTGTGTCAAGAATTTTTTCCGAATCTCGGTCCTAAAAGGCTTCCCCTTTATCCTCAAACTGTGACCCCTTGTTCTGGACTTTCCTAACATCGGGAACAATCTTCCTGCATCTAGCCTGTCCAATCCCTTTAGGATTTTATACGTTTCAATAAGATCCACCCTCAATCTTCTAAATTCCAACGAGTGTAAGCCTAGTTGATCCAGTCTTTCATCATATGAAAGTCCTGCCATCCCAGGAGTCAATCTGGTGAACTTTCTTTGTACTCCCTCTATGGCACGCATGTCTTTCCTCAGATTAGAGGACCAAAACTGCACACAACACTCCGGGTGTGGTCTCACCAAGGCCTTGTACAACTACAGTAATACCTCCCTGCTCTTGTACTCGAATCCTCTTGCTATGAATGCCAGCATACCATTCGCCTTTTTCACCGCCTGCTGTACCCGCATGCCCACTTTCAATGACTGGTGTATAATGACACCCAGGTCTCATTGCACCTCCCCTTTTCCTAATCGGCCACCATTCAGGTAATAATCTGTTTTCCTGTTTTTGCCACCAAAGTGGATAACCTCACATTTATCCACATTAGATTGCATTTGCTGTGAATTTGCCTACTCACCTAACCTATCCAAGTCACCCTGCATCCTCTTAGCACCCTCCTCACAGCTAACACTGCCGCCCAGCTTCATGTCATCCGCAAACTTGGAGATGCTGCATTTAATTCCGTCATCTAAGTCATTAATATATATTGTAAACAACTGGGGTCCTAGCACTGAGCCTTGCGGTACCCCACTAGTCACTGCCTGCCATTCTGAAAAAGGTCCCGTTTATTCCCACTCTTCGCTTCCTGTCTACCAACCAATTCTCTATCCACGTCAATACCATACCCCCAATACCACGTGCTTTAAGTTTGCACACTAATCTCCTGTGTGGGACCTTGTCAAAAGCCTTATGAAAATCCAAATATACCACATCCACTCTACCAGTTACATCCTCAAAAAATTCTATGAGATTCGTCAGACATGATTTTCCTTTCACAAATCCATGCTGACTTTGTCCGATGTGAGGAAGTGGAAGGAGATAAGTAACTCAGGGTGAGCACAGGTTCCGCCAACTGGAGGAGGGTGTTGGAAGAGGAAACCTGGTTGGATCTGTGCTGTACAAGAAACAGAGAACGTTAGCCTTCCTGATAGGGGATGGAAGTGTACAGGGTCTGGATGTCCACAGTGAATGTAAGGTGGTGGGGGCCAGCAAATTGAAAGCTGTGAACAAGGGTAGATCACGTATGGTGTCCCAAATGTAGATGGGAAGGGACTGGCCAAGAAGGGACAAGATGCATTAAAGGCTTGAGGAGATGAGTTTGATTTCAAATAAGAAAGTGGGAAGAGTTAAGTGATTTAAGAATGAACATGAAATGAGTAAATGGGAGTCAATTTGAGTCCAGATGAATGATCATGACCTGAAACATCAACTGTCCATCTCCCATCTTCCTCCATAGATGCTGCCTGTCTTGCTGAGTACCTCACCTTCTTGTTTATTGCTTCAAGTACGACAGGATTAGTCAGTCAAGAAGAACAGGAGGGCGTGCCTTTGACTGAAGCAAGTACAGTGATCTAAAAAGATGGATTTGCAGGAACCCGAATCTTTGAACTTGTCCAACAGGTATGAGATTATTGCTGCCTTGGTTCTCTACAGCTGAAGTGGTATGCTGGTGCTGGCTAGCATTACAGCAGGGTCCCAGGTTTGATCCAGAACTTGCACGTTGTTGATGCGTGGTTTACATGTTCTCATTTCGTACTTTGGGTTTCTCCAGGTGCTCTGGTTTCCTTCAATGTGCCGATAGGTTAACCGACTACTGCAGATTGTCTCTTAGTGTAGAATGAACGGCAAAAAGAATGAAAGGGTTCCTGGAAATGAGAATAAGTTGCAGTGGTGCTGGGAAATAAGGAGTGGGTCTAATCTGTGTGCCGGCATAGACTCAGGTGAGCCAAATGGATTCTTTCTGTTTCATCTCAAATATAATAATTATACTTAGATCCTATGAGCCCTATGACTCTATATTAAATAGTAACCTCAAAGTTGCTGTCGGGAATATCTTCGAAAGACAGTGCCTCAAGAAGGTGGCACCCATAAGTTGGAAGTTCCTAGAGTAGTTAGAATGCGTACGGTGTTTTGGCCTTCATTAGTCAGAGGATTGAGTTCAAGAGCCATGAGGTAATGCTACAGCTTTATAAACTCTGGTTAGACCCCACTTGGAGTATCTTGTTCAGTTCTGGTCATCTCACTATAGGAAAGATGTGGAAATGTTAGAGGATGCAGAGGAGAATTGCCGCCATGCTGTCTGGATTAGAGACCATGTCTAATAAGAAAAGGTTGAGTGAACTAGAGCCTTCCTCTTTGAGCAAAGAGCGATGAAAGACAACCTGACATAGTTGTATAAGATTATGAAGGGTGTAGATGGAGTAAACAGCCAGCACCTTTTTCCCAAGGCAACAATGACTGATACTAGCGGACATCCATTTAAGATTAGTGGAAAAAAACTTAGGGGAGATGTCAATGGTAGTTTTTTGTTACACAGAGTGTGTGTCTGAAATACACTTCTGGGCAGTTTACAGTTTCATGGTGTGTTTTCTGGCCCTTTGCTGACTCCGAGATAGTACCAGGAGGCAAGCTGCCTCGAGGACAAGAAGTTTAGACGTGGGGTGTGAGCACATGATGGACTCCATTTCTCATCAATCTCACCAATTAAAGCATCAAGCAAGTTTGGAATCATCAAGGCTAGTGCCAAAGGCGAGCAACTGCTCAGCACCGTCTGCGAGCTTCTTGCCGGAGGAGGCTGTCTGTGTGTGGTGGTCTCTCTCCTTCTCATTCACTGCTGCCAAGGGAAGGTCCTTGCATTTGAAAGATCTCTCTTTCTCTCCTCATTGCTGTTGGAGGTTGGTACAGAAGCTCTGGGTCTGCAGTTTGTGTATTGGACTACAGTTCGGTTGGACTCCTTTGATTTTACGTTTTTGTATTCTGTGTTTTCAGGGTTGTATACTACATTTATGCTTTGGCAATAAATGTACTTTGAACTTTGAACTTTGGGCTTGGTTGTAAAGGCTGTTACAATAGGGTCATTTAAGAGACTCAGATAGACACATGGATGTTAGAAAAATGGACAATGATGGTCTGTGTAGGAGTGAAGGCTCATATTGATGGTGGAGTAGGTCTGCATAGACTGGCACATCATGGGCTGAAGGGCCTGTACTGCTCAAAATTCGATGTTCTATGTTTAGTATTTTACGCTCTATGTCCGATAAAAATAAGTTCCAAAGGTTGCGTTGCCTTCTCTGTGTCAAGGTTAAGGACATTTCCACTGGACTGGAGACTAGTGGGACGGCAGAGATCCAGGTGTTGAGGCCCATGTGGGAACCAATGGAACTGACAGGACTGTAGAGAAGTTTCTATTGTAGGAGGATAGGCATCAGAATGCCTCATTAAAATAAAAGCACAACCAATCAGGTCATAGTGTCTGTTTTACCATGTGCATAGGGCCTATGAGATCAGAGATGTGAAGACACAATGATAGGATCGGGAGCAATAAATAAACTGGAAGAACCCAATGGGTCAAACAGCATCAGTGGAGGGAAATTGACAGTTAACATTTCTGATGAAGACCCTACATTCAGATCTGCCATCACGGGACATCTTCGAAAGGCAGTGCCTTGCCATGATGACATCCATCATTAAGGACCTTCACCACCAGAGACATGTCCTCTTTCTCACAGCTACCATCAGAGAGGCTGAAGACGCACACTCAATATTTTAGCAACAGCTTTTTCCCCTCAGCTATCAGATTTTCTGAACGTTCCATGAACCTATGAACATTATCCATCTTTCCCACTTTTTCACTATTCATTTATTTATCGATTATTTATTCTACTTGTTTGTTTATTGATTACTGTAATGTATCGCCCTTTTTTATATGTCTTGCACTGTACTGCTGCCACAAAGCAACAAATTTCACAACGTATGTCAGTGATAATCAACCCGATTCCGATCTTGAATTGCACACATTCAGGAGAAACACTAAAATAAGAAACCCAAAGGCTTCTTATCTGAATGCAGCAATGTTTGCAACAAGATAGATGAATTAGTTACACAAGCAAAGGTAATGGTAGATCAAACAGCTATTAAATGGGTGAGAATGCAAGGTGAACATACCTGGGAATTAAATATATTCAGGATAAATCAGAATGGGAAAAAAGTATCCTTGAAATTGAAGAATGGGATAATGACAATGGAGGTAACTGCACAATTACATAGAAAATCAAGAAATATATATGGAATGCCCTGGTAAAGATATTACTGCTAATGTTGTAGGGTATTTCATGTAAAGGTTTTTCTGTACCATTCTCACGTACGGATGCGAGACGTGGACACTCACCAAGACGATGTGGAAGTCTCTAGATGGTTGCTATACACGAATACTCCGGATGGCTCTTGACGTGAGTTGGCAACAGCACATGACGAACATCGAGCTCTATAACAACCTACCAATGCTCTCCACTAAAATCAAGGCAAGAAGACTGCAACTAGCGGGGCACTGTCCATGCCACCACGAGCTACCTGCCAGCCTAGTTGTCATATGGGAACCAAAGGATGGGAGGATGAACCCTGGGCGCCCTCCCAAGACTATGGTCAACTCGCTCCTAGAAGACAGCGGCGCGGTGAATGTAGATGAACTGAACACACTGATGAGGGAGAGGGAGAAGTGGAGAGTCCATCATCGTGCCCGACGCTGGCCCCCTCGGCCTGAGTCGACGTAATAGTAGTAATAGTAGTTTTTCTGTAGAAGCAGTGTGTTCTGCTGATAGTGTTTGGGTTACCGTTAAAGACAAGCTGCTTAGGAATGTTGTGTCATCCATTCAGGAGGGTGGAACTGGGAGAAGATTCTAAAGAACGCTGAGTGAGTGACGGACGCCGAAGTGGGTCGAGGTCTTTTTCGGCGGGAGATGGAGAGAGAAGAGGCTCGAAGGAACTGGCCATAGGATTCGATCCAGTGGGAATGCACAGTCCGATGGATCCCAAGAGGGGGAGTTCTACCAGTGATCGGTGAATAGGAGTTGGTGCTGTGAGTACATCGGACGCATTGGCTTTTGGAAGATTTAAGCTCCAACCTGTACACCTTTGACTATTTAATTATAATGTGTCCTTTTTGTTTTTTTTTCTTTTCTTTGATAACTGGTTAAATTAACATTCATAAATACACTTTATTTATAATTGTATGCAGGGTTCGATCTGTTATTTCTTGCCAACTGGTGACGGGGCTGTGTTAGAGAGATGCCAAGTAAAAAGGGGTTTCATAAATAGTAAACGACACACACAAGATGCTGAAGGGACTCAGACGGTCAGGCAGCATCTTTGGAAAAGAGTAAGCAGTCGATGCAGAATTAGGACATTTAGCCCATCAATCTGCTCTGCCATTTCATCATGTTCCCTCTCAGCCCCAGTCTCCTGCTTTTCCTCTGTATCCCTTCTTCTAATAGCAAACAGGCATTGGCTAATACTTAAATAATGAATACCTATAATCAGTACATAGTAATACTATATATATTAAACATAAATCCCTTCACACCATTAGGAAAAGTGGTGCTAAGAGATGAAAGATAGTATCTGATCAAAGGAAGGACATGATAATGTTAAAAAGAGCCATAAAATGGACAATTGGGAAATTCTCAGCATTTAACAAAGGAGAGTAAAGAACTCTAGAAGAAAGGAGAAGAGCCTAAGAGTTGTCTCGCAGTCATCACAAAACCAGACTATAAAGGCCTTTGCTTTCATGTACCGATGAAAAGGAAATGGTTAGCTAAACTTCATGTCGGTCCCTAAAAGACATTGACAGAAGATTTTTTTAATAAGGAATAAGGGAGTGGGTGAGAACGTAAACACATATCTTGTGAAAGTAGACAAAGACGTTAATAGGGAGCAATTGAGTAAGCGAGAACCAAAAGAATAAAGACTTAAAGAGGAGAGGGCTTTCAACATAAGGGGGAAGGAAGCATTGAAGAAAATAATGGGTATGGAAAGAGAGAGCAGTGGAGATGCATTTGCTGAGCACATGTAAGAGAGATCGGAACATTTCTGGATAATTAGAGGAAGCGAGATATAGATTTGATTGCATAAAAGTGGCACTGAAATGGAGAGATTTGAAGTGTTTCATTGTTACACTGAGGAAGATAGAATTTGGTTATATGGATGCACAGGCGATTATGTTGTGTTACATCTATATAATCAGGGTTATCAAAATATGTTTCACTGTTATAGGGAAGGAGATTGGGAAGTATTACATTTTTACAGGAGGTGCTACATTCTGCCGAATATTGTGGGCATAATATGCCACTGCAGAACTGTGTAGCAATACATGCAGGTTGCCCCAAGCACATCCTTTGGTGTGTTGGTTGTAAATGCAAATGATACATTTCACTGTATGTTTCAAAGTACACATGATAAATCAATTTGACTGTCACAATGAAGGAGATTGGAGCGTTTGAGGTTACATTGTTTCAGGGAGGGAAATTGGAGTGTGCTACACTGTTACAGGAAGGGAAATTGGAGATTGTTACATTGTTACAGGGAGGGAAATTGGAGATTGTTACATTGTTACAGGGAGGGAAATTGGAGATTGTTACATTGTTACAGGGAGGGAAATTGGAGTGTGCTACACTGTTACAGGGAGGGAAATTGGAGTGTGCTACACTGTTACAGGAAGGGAAATTGGAGATTGTTACATTGTTACAGGGAGGGAAATTGGAGTGTGTTTCATTGTTACAGGGAGGGAAATTGGAGATTGTTACATTGCTACAGAGAGGGAAATTGGAGATTGTTACATTGTTACAGGGAGGGAAATTGGAGAGTGCTACATTGTTACAGAGAGGGAAGTTGGTGTGTGTTACATTGCTACAGGAATGGAAATTGGAGTGTGTGACATTGTAACACTGAAGAAGAATTAAAACACACTAAATATGAAAGGTCTACGTAAGAGTGGAATGGAGAGGTTGGTTCTTGTAGCTGGAGAGCCTAGGATGGGAGAGCATAGTCTCTGATTAAAAGGACAACCATTTAGAACAGAATTGAGGAGGAATTTCTTTAGCCACGGGTGATGAATTTATGAAATTCATTGTCACAAATGGCTGTGGAGGCTAAGTGATTGGGTGCATTCAAGCAAGTTTGATAGGGTCTTGATTAGTAAGGGTGTCTAAGGTTACCATGAGAAGTCAGGAGAATGGATAGAGAGGGAATAGTAAATCTGTCATAATGCAACAGACACAAAATGCTGGAGGAACAGCAGGTCAGGCAGCATCTATGGAAGAGGCTAAAAAGTCGATGCTGTGGGTCGAGACCCTTCTTTAGGACTCTGCCATAATTGTCACGAATTGTTATGAATCAGTCACAATTAAATGATGGAGCAGACCCAATGGGCCAATTGGTCTAATTCTGCTCCTAATTTTTAAGACCATAAGATATAGGAGCAGAATTAGGCCATTTGGCCCATCATGCCTGCTCTGTCATTTCATCATGGCTGATCCAATTTCCGCTCAGCCTCAATCTGTTGCCTTCTCCCCACATCCCTTCATGATCCGAACAGTCAAGAATCTATCAATCTCTGCTTTAAATGTACTTAAGGACTTGACCTCCACAGCTGCCTGTGGCAAAAAAAAAATCCACAGATTCACCACTCTCTGGCTAAAGATATTTTATGGTATTATGGTCTATTATGGTTACGTTGTTACATTAAAGGAAATTAAAGTGCATTACAATGTTACAGAGAGGGAGATCGGAGTGTTTCCACTGTTACAGTGAAGGGAATTGGAGTGTTTTTTTCTGTGATAGAGTGGAAGCGAGCAGAGAGTTTCTCATATTGCTGTGAGGATATGTTATTTTGTTTCAACGAGGTAGATTGGAATGTACAGAGCATCACATTGAAATACTTTGTATGCAAGCAGCACCCTGGCATTTAAAGGCATTGATGTGCCCATGAGGTAAATGTTTTGATTAAGAATAGACAGATGATGGTGAAGAAAACTCAGATGCGTGTTCCTGGACTGCCAGTGTGGAACGCTCATTCACGGAGCCCCTTCAAGCTCAGGCCAGCCGCCGGAATGCCTCCACCCTCTCCTCGACTATCAGATCGGCGCCTGCACAGTCTCGGTGATCACCCGAAATTGCTGCAGTTCCCTGGAGGTTGGTGACGGAAAATATGCTTGCATCTGAGTGAATAAAAATCTTCCCATCATCGTTGGGGATTTCCACGCTGAGATGGGTATTGATTTACTCTTTACACCAAGCAGCCAGGCAGGCAATGAGACGACAAAAGCAATCATGCTGTTTGGATGTATAGTAGGTGTTACCATAACTGTGTGCACTTCTGCCTTCTTAAGGCACATCTTGGCAGGACAGGGCATGCATCAGGATGAAATAAACTCAGTAGCCACAGGTTCATTCATTTGTTATAAGTCGTGTCATATGACGTAGGCAGCTAACGGTCTTTCTATGCTTATCATTGTCCTTGACAGATTTTTCTACAGAGGTCATCTGCCATTGCCTTCTTCTGGGCAGTGCCTTTACAGAATGGGCGGCCCCAACCATTATCAATATGTCTTCCTGGCGTTAGTGGGTGCATTAGCATGACTTCCGATTTGCACCAGCTGCTCACACAACCGTCCACCACCTGCTCCCATGGCTTCACGTGACCCTGATCACGTGACGGGGCAGGGTAAGCAGGTGCTACGCCTTGCCCAAGGTGACCCGCAGCCTAGAGACAGGGAGGTGTGCTTCACAACTCCTTTGGTCGAGACATATCTCCTCTTCGCCACCCTCAATAAAGAGGCCACTGAGTGTGTATGTTGGTGGTCTTCTGTTGCTGTAGGCCGGCCACTTCAAGATTCAATACGCTGTGCATTTAGAGATACACTTCTGCACACCACTGCCTACCTATTGGAGTTGCTTTCACCTCACTGTCAGCTTGAACCACTCTCTTCTGTCCTCTCTCATTAACAAACCATTTTTGCCAACAGAACTGCCACTCACTGGACTTTATTTGTTCTTTCACACCACTCGTTGTGAACTCTAGAGACTGCTGCACATGAAAATCCACAGTCAAGGTCACTTAGGTCACATTTCTTCCTCATTCTGATGTTTGGCCAAAAGGACAATGGAACCTCTTGACCATGTCTGCATGCTTTGATGCATTTGGTTGCTGCCACATGACAGGCTGATTAGATATTTGCATTAGCAAGCCGGTGTACAGTTCTACACAATAATCTGCCCTCTGACTGTATATTGCCTAGGACAGTAGGGCAATCCCTGGGAAAATCAAATGTACTTCTCGAAAATGGGTCCACTTTAGAATTCTGAAATTCTCTTTAGGGTAATATGACTTCCTTTGGACAATCTGAATTCCAAGGGTGTGTAATAGACAGTAAACGCCAGAAGTTTTGCAGTTGCTGGAAATCCAGAGCAGCACAAAGGAGGAGCTCTGCAGATCAGGCACGTCGACTGTTTACTCCTTTCCACAGATCCTGCCTGACCTGCTGAGTTCCTCTAGCATTTTGCAAGTACTGTGATAAGATAGAAGGTGTTCCTCAAGGCAATGGGATTCTGACTCTCAGAAATGCTTCCAAACCTTGGAAAGGTCCCTAGGGCAGTGGGATACCCTTCAGAAAAGATATATAGTCTTCAAAATTCTGAGTATTGATTATTGGATTGCTTTCTGGGATGACTGTTTAATAATGGATAGTAATTAGGGAAGTTCAAAGTTCAAAGTAAAAATTATTATCAGAGTACATACATGTCACCACATATAACCCTGAGATTCTTTTTCCTACAGGCATACTTAGCAAATCTATAGAATAGTAACTGTAAACAGGATCAATAACAACAAAGTGGACACTTGCATCCCTCACAATACAATAGCTTTGTACTGACTCCTCATGGACAATCAGGGTTGGGTAATTCAGATGATACAATAGCCACAACTCTTCACATTGTCCTGACACACCTGGAGAAGAAGGATGCTTATGTGAGAATGCTGCTCTTCGACTACAGTTCATAATTCCCTCCAGGCTCGACAAGAGGCTCAGAGACCTCAGCCTTCATCCTGCCTTGTGCAGCTGGATCCTGGACTTCCTGTCAGATCGCTGGCAGGTGGTAAGAGTGGGCTCCCTCACCTCTGCCCCTCTGACCCTCAACACAGGTGCCCCTCAGGACTGTGTCCTAAACCCCCTCCTTTACCCTCTGTATACCCATGACTGTGACACCACCCACAGCTCCAATCTACTAATTAAGTTTGCTAATGACATTACACTGATTGGCCTAATCTCAAATAATAATGAGGCAGCCTACAGAGAAAAGTTCATCACCCTGATATGGTGGTGTCAAGAAAACAACTTTCCTTTAATGTTGCAAAAACAAAGGAACTGGTTGTGGACTACAGGAGGAATGGAGATGGGCTAACCCCTACTGACATCAATGGATCTGGAGTTGGGAAAAAAAAAGATCAGTCAATGTCATTTGAATGGTGGAGAAGGCCTTAAGGATCAGGTAGCCAACTCCCATTCCTATTTTCTTATATATCCTTCCTGGAACAAATCCATCAAAAGTACTTATCCAAAAGCACCATGTCCAAGTGGTTAGGGACAGGGACCGGACTCAGCATAGTTGAGGAGAGCTGGAACACAGAATCAGAATCAGGTTTATTATCACCGGCATGTGTCCTGAAATTTGTGAACTTAGCAACAGCAGTGGTGGGGACAGAGAACAGGAGAACCAGAAAGAAACTCACATGGTCACAGGGAGAATGTGTACACTCCACCTAGATAGAACCAGAGGTCAGTGAAACGAGTCACTGGATCTAATCATCAGTTCACTGGAGCATCATACAATAATGAAGACAACTCAGACATCAAATATTCTTCTTCAATAAAAATCCTTGGCCATTATCACATTACTCTATGTGGGAACTTGAAGTGGTGTCTGTTTTTCTATATTGCAATGTTCACTGAAGTTGAGATTAAATGCAAGTTAATTCAAAGTTCAAATTACATTTATTATCAAAGTATGTATGCAATATACAGCCTCGAGATTTGTCTCCTTACAGGCAGTCACAAAACAAAGAAAGCCCAAAAGAACCCATTAAAAAAAGACCATTAAACATCAAATGTACAAAAAAATACAAATTGGGCAAACAATAAAAAGTAAGCAATTAGCATTCAGAACTGGAGTCTTAAAAAAGACACAAAGCCAGGCATCACCATAGCTGGTGCAGGCAGCACCCACAGTTCATCGCAAAGCCAGGTAAATGTTACAAGACCACAGACACGAGCTAGGCATCACTGCAGTTCAGCGTAGAGCTGAGAAAATGTCGCAGAACAGCGAACAGGACCAGTCCTTGCTCCGCCTTTGGTCCCAACACCCTGCCCGGTGCTTAAACCGTCCAAACATGGGGTCCTTCCTCGATCTCGGACCGTTCTGGGGCCTGTACGCTGCCATCATGATTCAGCCTGTGTCCGACCTTTCCAAATCAGTGCAGTGCTTAAATCTATTAGATATCAGGACTTTCCTTGCTCTCAAGAATGCCACAACTCTGCTTCAAACCCAACTCCATTTGCCATGACCAGACTTAGTCTGTGCCTCCACAGCTCTCGTCTCCGCTTGTCGTGAGCATGCCTCTCCTGTGCCTATAACATTACACGTCATTACTTTGATGAAAGCTCAACTGCCTGACACCTTAAAACTGGTTCTTTCTCCATAGGTGCCTCTGGACTGGATGAGTGATTTTAGCATTCTCTCCTCTTACCCTCACCCAAACCAGGACCCCACAGAAGATCATCAGACCACTGTAACCTGTACCATCACTGACCTCAACCCAACAAGTGAGTTCCCCTCCACTGCTACCTGCCTTAATGTTCCCCAACCCTGAACTGCAACTCTACCTCCTGGCTCAAGTTTCCACTTCTTGCTCCACCCTTTCCTTTCATTTATTTATATTGTTTTCCTCCCCTCTATCTTTCAGTCCCAATAAGGAGCTTTGACCCAAAATGTTCGCCCCCGCCACAGATGCTGCCTGACCTGCAAAGTTCCACCAGCATTTTGCATGTTGCTTCATGTTCCAGCATTTGCAGTCTCTTGTGTCTGAGTATTTTCTGTTTCATTCAGAGTCTTGGTTATATGAGCAGATATGTAAAGAATTGGAACTTTGCCACTAAACTGTTCTGAAAGAAGAATTCCCTTCCATTCCTGCTTGGTTTTTGAATACTTCATTAAATTGTCAGTATTCCCAGAACACCGTTAGAGCTCGGTTATTTGCGATCCTGGGTTCTTTTAGGAGTTCAGGAATGAGTGAAAAACTTTGATTTTCACGATTATTTATTTTAAAGCTTTGACAAAAATACGGAGCTGAGAAGCTGAAAAACAGAGATTAAAAAATTCAGTAGATTCAAACCAAATCAAATGGTTTATTGTAATGTAAGAGAATGTATATAGTATACAACCTGAAATTCTTACTCTTGGCAGATATCCGTAAAATTAAAACCCCAAAGAATGAATGACGGAAACATCAGAACCTCAAAGCCCTCCATCACAAGCAGCAGCAGAAGCATTGACCCTCCCCCACTTGCACCTTCAAAAACACCCCCACCACCATGCGAGCAATAACAAAAGCACCTTTGAGCTAGAGTCCATTCATAACTACAGTCCGTAAATCAACACTTCAGTATCTCAAACAGACTCTCTTTCACTCGCTCCTACAGCAACTGAGCAGGAGACCTGCAGCTCACTGTTGTGATGTTGCAATCTTCCGCGTTGCTTCTCTGAGAACGCCCCAACCCCCCACCCCCAACTCAGGGACTGACAGGGCTGTCAATCATAATCAAAATAGGGAGAGAGAGGGAGGATTGCTCGAGTACAGGGCTCTCCTTCTAACAGCAGAGCACACCTCCTGCAGTCTCGAAGTTTGCCTCCCATAATGCTTCAATACCGACGAAGAGCCGGATTGTTTATGGGGACAAACCCCGAAGCCACACGGCCAGTACGAAAGCCTGCCTCTTGTGGACAACCGTAGTTTGAGCTGTAGCTGTAGATCATGGACTCCGACTCTGACTCAATGTGGCACTTTGAAAAACCTATATAATCCAGTTAACAGAAATTCCTTAGATAGAGATAAACCAATTAAGAGGCTACACAATTATAACAATTATAACATGTGCATACTGTGCTAGTATTTAGCCAATTAAAAAATGAACAGGTATATGCAATCACTACACTGCCTCTGCAGTAAATGGGGGATGAACCATACATTGTGAAAAATATATGAGTTTGCTAAAAATGCAAAGAAGAAACTACAATTAAAACTATAATTTTATTCTTGCATTAATTCAACTAATATCTCATGAAAAATATTTTAAAAAGAACTGATTCTAACAATTCCCAATACATCTGATAGATGGATTCATCATGAATTGCAGACCTCCATCTACACAGGAATAGCCTAACCCTGGACTGCAAACATGTATTTATTCATCAGAGCGTCTGAGTCAGCACCGAATTGGACCTGATTGAGCACCAACTTGATGAATCACATCTTGCCTTCCTTTCATCACATCAACTCCTGGTTATTTTAAACATTTCAGCAAACATCTTCAGCTCTACCAAAAGGATACAATTCAAAATTCTTTGAAAGTTTCATTGGTTTTTTTTTTGACGACCAAAGTAACATTCATCCTTTCATATTATTTGTGATTTATAAAGCATGGCAGGTAATCAAAACTTTCAAGAGCAGGATATTTATGGGCTTTTAAACTGCTTCATAAAGAAAGACCTTGCTTTTATATCATGTGTTTCTCGACCTCACAACATCCTAAAGGAAGTTATGGCCAATTCATTATTTTGAAATGGTAATTACCGAAGGGGTATAGGAAATGGGACACTCGAGCTCCCAAAAGCTGCCAATGGGTAAGTTATTTTTCAGCCGTGTTTGAAGAACAATTAGTGCCAAGGGATAGTTTATGTTCAATAAGGAGAGCAGATCATAAACATAAGAAAGTCTGCAGATGTTGGAAATACAAAGCAACACACACAAAATGCTGGAGGAACTTAACAGAGCAAGCAGCATCTATGGAAATGAATAAACAGCCAACGTTTCAGGCCAAGACCCTTCTTCAGGACTTCAGGGCAGATGGAGCTTCAGCTCTTTGATCTAAAACGTAAACACTCTCTACACAGATGCCGCCTGACCCTCTGAATATTTCTGTATTTTCTGTCTTGATTATAGATTTCCAACATCCACCACTTTTTGTTCTGTTTTTAACCTTGGATTAAACTTCAATCTGTATGATGATTCTCCTGACAATGCAACACCCCCACCTTATTTCATATTTTATATTTTCATGTCTTCTTAAGCCATTTCTAGAGGCTATTCAGCCCACTGAGTTTATCCTGCTTGTCAGAGCAATGCCATCAATCCCATTCCCAGAATTATTTCCTTGTAATCTCTTCTCTCTCTCTCCATGACCATCCCTCACACAACTGTCCTTACACGCATCTACACTCAGGTCAACTTACAGTCTAGTTAGCTGTCTTTTCGGGATGTGGGAGGAAACAGGAGCATTCAGAGAAAAGGAACTCAGAGTAAGATACAAACTCCATATAGCTTCTGCAGCCTCCGTGCTGGAGGTTCAGACTAGAGTATTTCTGCAATTTGACAAGGGCCATAATTGCTTTGTTGAAATGTTTCCACGTGGTCAGCATCCACATTTCCCTTCAGGATTTGATTCTCATCTGGCCAGAAGACCCTCTGTGGGAAGCCTCCATCATGCTTTTCAACACTCCTGCCTGTCCTACAGCTTGCATTATTTTGAGTCTTCCTAACTAATTTGAAAGATTTTTTGATTTTTTTATATAGAGATATAGTACATCACAGTTACTGTGGCCAAGTGGTTAAGGCATTCGTCCAGTGATCTGAAGGTCGCTAGTTCGAGCCTCAGCTGTGGCGGCGTGTTTGTGTCCTTGAGCAAGGCACTTAAACGCACATTGCTCTAATGTCTGTGCGAGGAGTGGCGGCCAAAACGGACTTCCAATCTGCGCCTTGTAAGGCATGAAAAATGCCCGACGCAGGCCTCTCATGGTCTGAGTCAGCATTCCCTCACCCCCACAGTTATTGGCCTTTCTGGCCCAACAAACTCATGCTGCCCAATTACACTCAGGTGATCAATTAACTTACTAACCCATATGCGTTTGGGATGCGGAAGGAAACCGGAACACCCAGAGGAAACCCAGAGAATACACGCACTCCTTTCAGACAGCGGTGGAATTGAACCCATCGCACTGGTTTTGTATTAGAGTTCTGCTAACCACTCCCCTACAGTGACACCCTTTCCTTTCCAGGTCACTTTGGTTCTCCACCCTGACTAGCTTCCAACCTTCCACGTTATAGGTAGTTTCCTTCTCCCTACCAAAGTGACCCACTTTTCATTTCACTCTGTTAAATGAGGAGAAGATGGCGGCACGATGCAGCGCGCAGCGGCCGCTCCATTGAATGATATCTGTTATCTGTCAGGTAGGGTGTTGTGCACAATCCTGATCTGATGGAGACAGACGTGAGAGTACGGAGGAACATATGGAGAAACTTCAGAAATGCCTGTTTCGCTGCCGCTGTTACTGTGTGATCCAGAGTCTCCGGAAGAGAAGGCCCCGAGTCCTCGGCTTTGCTTGTTGCTCGGCGGCCGGGACGGGGTCAAAGCGCTCGGCAGAGATGGTGCCCGGTGTCAGAGGGCTGGTCGGAGGCTTGAAGTTTTCGGACGGACTCAGAGTCAGCTGTGGTCGGGTGCTTCCACTGCATCGGCAGTTGTCAGCACCTGGACGTTTATGGCAGGGGGAGTTTCTCCCTTCTGCCGCCTGCTATCAGGACTATCGGGAGTCAATGGGAACTTTGAAACTTTTTTTTACCGTGCTGATAGTCTGCTTTTTATCAAATTATGGTATTGCTTTGCACTGCTGTAACTATATGTTATAATTATGTGGTCTTGTCAGTGTTAGTATTTGGTTTGTCCTTTTTTTTGTGATATCACTCTGGAGGAACATTGTATCATTTCTTAATGCATGCATTTCTAAATGACAATAAATGAGGACTGAGTGTCCTCATAATCTAATCTAATCTAAATTTAATCTGCTGTTCATTGCCTACTCTGACAAATACCCATGCTTTAACAATTCACCTGAAATGGTGATAGGTACAGCACAGAAACAGGCCATTCAGCCCATGTTTGTGCTGAACAAGGGGCTGAAAGAAACTAATTCTCTACAGGTGATCCATACCCCTCTATCCCTCACATGGCCAGATGCACATTGAAAAGCCTCTCAAATAGACTCATTGTTTTACCTGCTTTCACCACCACACCTGTCAGTGCTTTCCTGGACACCGCCCACCCCCCACAAACACTCCTTGTGTAAGAAAAACTTGCTCCACACATCTGCTTTGAACTTTCCACCCTCACCTTAAAGCTATGCCCACTTGTTTCTGAAGTCTTTGCCCTAAGGAAAAGATTCTAACTAAGTACCCTATCTAAGCCACACGCACAAAATGCAGGAGGAACTCAACAGGTCAGGCAACATCTATGGAAATGAATAGAAAGTCAACGTTTTGGGCCAAGGCCCTTCTTCAGTGCTCTGTCCAAGCCTCTCATAATTTTGTTTACCTTTACCAGGTCCACTGTCAACATCTGATGCTTCAGAAAAATCAACCCAAGTTTATCTGCCCTCCCTAATCAAAAGAGCATTGACGTAAACCACATCTTTTCCTTTTCCAAAGCCTTGACATCCTTCCAGTAGTGGGGTGTGCAATCGTAATGGGGTGACCAAAATTGCACACATTAATAATGCATCTAGAAATTGATACACTTTGCAAATCTCAGCATCGTGCTTTCAATTTCTCCACCTGCATTAGAACTGACTATTTCTACTCTGAATCACCCATATGTGATATTACCTTAGGTTTTCTCTCATCATTTTTTCCCAAAACTACAAACGTTTTCTTACGCAAAAATACATGAAATACAAGCGTCGAGTATTTATAAAACTGTGAACAAATTCAAAATAAATGTGATTATTACTATCGATAAAACAGTCAATACACAGGAACATAGAAACTTAGAAAATAGGTGCAGGAGTAGGCTATTCAGCCCTTCGAGCCTGCACCGCCATTCAGTATGATCATGGCTGATCATCCAACTCAGAACCCTGTACCTGCCTTCTCTCCATACCCCCTGATCCCTTTAGCCACAAGGGCCATATCTAACTCCCTCTTAAATATAGCCAATGAACTGGCCTCAACTGTTTCCTGTGGCAGAGAATTCCACAGATTCACCACTCTCTGTGTGAAGAAGTTTCTCCTCATCTCGGTCCTAAAAGCTTCCCTTTTATCCTTAAACTGTGACCCCTTGTTCTGGACTTCCCCAACATCGGGAACAATCTTCCTGCATCTAGCCTGTCCAATCCCTTTAGAATTTTATACGTTTCAATCAGATCCTCCCTTCAATCTTCTAAATTCCAGTGAGTTATAAGCCCAGTCGATCCAGCCTTTCTTCATATAAAAGTCCTGCCATCCCAGGAATCAATCTGGTGAGCCTTCTTTGTACTCCCTCTATGGCAAGAATGTCTTTCCTCAGATTAGGAGACCAAAACTGCACACAATACTCCAGGTGTGGTCTCACCAAGGCCTCGTACAACTGCAGTAGTACCTCCCTGCTCCTGTACTCGAGTCCTCTTGCTATGAATGCCAGCATACCATTCGCCTTTTTCACTGCCTGCTGCACTTGCATGCTCACTTTCAATGACTGGTGTATAATGACACCCAGGTCTTGTTGCACCTCCCCTTTTCCTAATCGGCCACCATTCAGATAATAATCTGTTTTCCTATTTTTGCCACCAAAGTGGATAACCTCACATTTATCCACATTAAATTGCATCTGCAATGAATTTGCCCACTCACCTAACCTATCCTAGTCACCCTGCATCCTCTTAGCATCCTCCTCACAGCTCACACTGCTGCCCAGCTTCGTGTCATCTGCAAACTTGGAGATGCTGCATTTAATTCCCTCATCCAAGTCATTAATATATATTGTATACAACTGGGGTCCCAGCACTGAGCCTTGTGGTACCCCACTAGTCACTGCCTGCCATTCTGAAAAGGTCCCGTTTATTCCCACTCTTTGTTTCCTGTCTGACAACCAATTCTCTATCCACATCAATACCTTACCCCCAATACCGTGTGCTTTAAGTTTATACAATACCCTCGGTGGATGGGGGCACCATTCCCTGAAATCCTTCATCATGTTGACCGCATACTCAATCTTCAAGGTATGTCCAAGACTGCTGCATTTCTCACTGTTTTATACTTTTTTGTTTATATTATCCCCATCTAATAGACCTCCGTTAAACTATCAACTGGAGGAAATTACACAGGGTTTGCATCACCCTTGCAAAGATATTCCCTTTGTCCTATCTGTCCCTTCTCACCTCCTCTTTAAGTTAAAACTAACTTGGCTTTCTGTCCTCAGGGTCTTTGATGTTCTTGAACTACAGGAAATGGGGCACTAAAAGCCTTGACAGACACCCAATAGGAAATTTCTTCTTCTTTTTGAAAAAAAAATAGTGGAATGGATTCTTTAATATTCAACTGAGAGAGCAAACACAGTCTAAGCTCAGATGGAGAGCCTCTGGCATGAAATAGAACACTTTTTGTCTCTCCACAGATGTAGCCTGACCTGAGGTGTATCATAAACTCATCCATCATGGAAACAGGCACTTCAACCCACCGTCAACCAGCCAATTACACTAATCCCATTTTATTGTACCCACTTTTCCATGATCTTCCTCAGCGCTGGTTCTACCACCTGCTTACACACTAGGTGCCATTTACATTGGTCAATTTATCTACCAACTCACTCATCTTTGGGACATGGAGGAAACTGGATCACTCGGAGGAAACACTCAATGCCAAAGAGAGAACGTTTAAACACACAGATAGCACACGAGGTCGGGATTGATCATAGCTGTGAGAAGTACCCTCGTAGTTGTGACAGTCTGCCACACTGTTTCCAGTATTTTCATATTTCCAACTTCCAGTATCCATAGCTAGATTTTATCTTGGATTTTCACAAGGATTTGATGGTTGCATCCCAATGTTCTCACCAGCTCCCGAGAATTCCTGGCCCAGGAGCACTCTGGTGGAGAAGGAATATTGGAGATGGAATTGAGAACCTCAAGGCTGAACACTGGGAACACAGAGAAGCCCAGTGTAAGTGGCAGGTGGGGTGAACCACTTCCCAAATCTCACACCAACCATCTCCTGTCCCACCTTTGACAGAGTCTGTGGATCTCACATTTGCACTCTTCTCATTACTCCTTTTGGGGTGAGGTACAGAAACCTGAAGACCCACACCCATAGTTTTTGGAAGAGCATCTTCCCCTCCACCATCAGATTCCTGAATTGTCCATGAATCTACCTGTCTATTCCTCTTTTGCACTATTTATTAATTGATTGATTTTTAACATAGCAATTTAATACACTACACTGCTATCACTAAACAACACATTTCATGACCATGTCAATGACAATAAACCTAAACGAGAACCCACAGAACCAGAATGAGAGAAGGTCACCTTCAATCACGAGGGATTGCCCAATCACTGACAATTGATACATAGCAGTGTGCAACACCAACACGAGAACATCTGCAGATCCGTAGATGCTGTCTGGCCTGCTGAGTTCCTCCAGCATTTTGTGTGTATTACATAGCAGCGTAGCAACTTTGTTACTGGTAACTGATGAGACACAGCATCACGTTCCGGAAAGCATGTGTCCTCACCGCAGAGTTACATTAGTTCAGTAGATCTGTCACCTGTGATTTCAAAGCCTAAAATTATTGAGTGTAAGAACCCTTCTATGTCAATAAAGCTATGAAGGATAAAAGTCATGTTTGCTTATTTGGAAGTATACTCCAGTCTCACTCTCAGTGGTAACTTGGCAACTGGAGCCAAACAGCTGATGGGATCTCCATCACCAAGTAAGGTAGGCTGCGCACCAAAAGATGTTTCCTGCCAATGATGACCATATCCTGAGAAAGAGTTGGCAAAACCAACCTGTCAACAGTTCACAATTCAAAGTGGGAAACAAGTTCCCTAATACTCACAAACCAAACAAGATTAAGAACTATCTCAGTGAGCTTTTAAGTCATTTAGGGCAGGTGTCAGGGAATGGGAGTAATATGGACTGGTTGGCATGGATGAGATGGGCTGAATGGCCTATTGTCATGTTATACATTCTATCACTCTCTTTATTCTGAAGTGACGGAGGAGGAGTTTTGCTGGCCATGAACATTAATGATATCCTCTGCCTCAGAACTGGACCCCAGATTCCATTGTAATTTCAAAGTGGTAATTCAACCTGAATTTGTAAAGGTAAAATAAATAATCCAAAGTTAAAAGTACATTTATTATCAAAGAATGTATACATTATACGACCTTGAGACTTGCCTCCTTATAGGCAGCCACAAAACAAGAAACCCAAAAGGACCCATTAAAAATGAGGACTTATGAACAAACAATATGCAGATAGAGAGAAAAAAAACAAATGGTGCAAACAGTAAAAATAAACAAAGGCTGATAGGGTGAGGTGAGGTATGAGCGTAAAAGGATAGTCCCTTCAAAGAGCAGCAATGCACAATGGCTGAAGAGTCTCAGACTATGTCTAAGATATGATCGGATACTCTTCAGGATTTTGTGATATCGGTCATGTGGCATTTCTTTGGGTGGATGATCCAAGTACAACAGGTAATGTGTAAGTAAGTTAACACACGCATTCCTTGTGAGCCAAGCTTAGCACTATCACCTCTACAGCAATTCCGGATGGGCAATGGAGGTGAGGTATAGAACTCCTTCAGGAGAACTTCTTTATGCAGAGGGTGATGCCTATATGGAATGAGCTGCCAGTGAAAGTGTTTGAGACAGAGTCAGTAACAACATTTTAAAGATATTTGGATAAGAATGTGGATAGGAACAGACCTAGAGGGATCAGGTCAAACAATGGTAAATGGGACTAAATTAGACGGGTATCTTTGTTGGCACGGACATATTAGGTTGATGGGCCTGTATGACCAGGGGTTCCCAATCTTTTTAATGCCGGGGACCAATGCCATGAAGCAAGGGGTGCGAGAGCGCCAGGCTGTGAACCCCTGCTCTATGACTCTATAATGTTGAACAGGGAACAATACAGTACAGGAATGGACGCTTCAGTCTACAATATCTGTGCTTAACATTCAGGTATTCAAGTGCATTTATTATCAGAATATGTATAAATTATACAACTTTGAGATTTGCTTGCTCACTGGTAGCCGCAAAGCAAGAAACATGAAAGAACCCAATTTAAAGAAAAACAGATACAAAATAAAAATAAAAGACCAACACTCGGTGTGCAAGAGAAAGGGAAAAAAACACAAATCATACAAACAATTGAAGGGAACAACAGCATTCTGAAGCACAAATGAGTCCTCAGATCCGAACCCCGGAGCAGCCTGGAGTAGGCCCAAAGCCCAAAGCCTCACTTATCAGTTCATCATATTAGCAAGCATGGATCACAGCAGCCGGGGCAGTCTTCATAGCCCCAGCGCCATGGAGATGACCATCGCGGAGAACGAATGAAATTGACTCATGTCCCGACTGACACCCTGCCTTTTCAGTCTATCTAGGCTGGAGTTTAAATTGACCAAACAGTGGAACAGTGAGTCATACTTCGTACTGTAGCAAAAGGCTCCGGGCCTAGACCACGCCACCAGGCTACTTGCTCTGGGCACAGATTTGGTCACCCAGCCAGAAGCGCTCTCAACCTCTCCAAATCAGCTCGGCACCCAAAGCAATCCAACATAATGCTAAAGTCAACTAATTCTCTTGTACAAATGCTGTACACGATCCACATCCCTCCATGCCTTGATAATCACATGAATCTATCGGAATACCTGCTAAACACCACTACTCCTGGCAGCCCATCCCAGACAATACGATTCTCTGTGTAAATAAAGCTTCTCCAGTGTATCTCCTTTAAACTTTCCCCCTCCTCTAACACAGGACATTTCCACCCGAGTTGCCGAGGCAAGCAAACCACCAAACCCTATGACACCCTAAGAAACCCTCTTGGAGGCCAGAACTATCAAGTGTCCTTCATATAACTAGCCTTTCCAACCCAGAATCATTTTCACGAACATCCTTTGAACCCTTTCTGATGCACTGTGATATTGTTGCTGAGAAACATAGAGTAAGTTACTGAATTGGATAGTCATGCATGGGGCGGGGGGGGGGGTTGTTCAGATGGATTTGAACCAAATGCAGATAAATGGAACAAGTTTGATGACACACACTAGTTGGTCGAAAGGGCCTCATTCCAAACAATGACTCTTTAATTCCTCCTGCGGAAAGCCAAAACCTGCAGGTGCCATGAGTAAACTACTATTGAGCAGGGCAGCACCAAACACAGTTAGTTTGAGAGATTAACAGAAAATTATTGAAACACTCAACAAGTCAGGCAGCGCCAGTGGAGAGAGAAACTGTGGAAAGAGGACGACCCTTTGACCTGAGATATTAATTGTTTTCTTTCTGCTGATCTGCTTGACTTGTGGATTATATCCAGTTCTGGAGAAGAGTCTCGGCCTGAAATATCAACCGTTTATTCTTTTCCACAGATGCTGCCTGACCTGCGGAGTTCCTCCAGTGTTTTGTGTGTGTTACTTTGGATTTCCAGTATCTACAGGCCTTCTCATGTTTGTGATATCCAGCAATTTCTAACTTTGGTATAGAGTTCTAGCAGTTTCCTTTATTTTTGCCCTTCTGTTCTCTCCACCCTTCCTCTTCTCTCTGCAACTTAAAGCACTTACCCCAGTTCTGACAAAGGTTCAGTGAATTGAAGCATTAACCTCTGTTTCTTTCTTTGCAGGTGCTACATGACCTTGCAAGTATCTCCAGCACTTTCTGCTTTTATCCCATATTTATGTGAGAGTATTGTGATCTCTATTCCCTTCACTAGTAAACAGATAGCCTCTTAGAGCAGTTTAGTGTCCAATTAAGGGGTTCTTCGTGATGTGGCTCCTTGCCACAAGGAAATGAAACTTTCCAAACTCATTTCACACCGACTCTTACAGATGGAGAAGATATAATGCAGAGACTATTGAAGTGTATCTCTGTCAAACTAACCGTGCTGGGGTTCATTGAGCTTGCTGTAAGGCAGTGAATAGGAAACTCAGACACTGATAGCATTATTTGGAATGAGCTCAGTAATTGCAACATCCATCTGTGACCTTTCAGTGGTAATTCAATCCAGACTCCGCTGATTATCCGCGCTCTCAAAGGTTGCTTCTGGTCCTGGGAGCTCAGCTATTAGAAGTGGAGCTGTGACTTCATTTGTCTGAGGCGCACGCTGAGTTAATTGGTCAGAGGCTGGACCTTGGCAAGCCTCCTCCCGCCACAGCACTATGCTTCTCTCTCTTCTGCCCGTTACACCGCTGGCGTTTGGGGCATACATGAAGGTCCTTCATCTCTGGCGTGTCCAGGGCTTCCTTCATCATGGCAGTAGCTCGGTTTTCACTCAGCCATGCAAGTCCCGTGTGGAGAGGAACACAATCACACTCTGGTGTAGGTGGATTCCTCATTGCCGATTCTGTGACAGTTCTGTTTGATCAGTCAGGGATCTCAGCCTGAGTTGAACCCCTGGACCTGGAGGACTGGTGGACCACTCTTAATCTGGCCTCTACCCTCTGACCAGTTTGGCATGGGTGACCCTACCAAGAGGCAAAGCACAAAGCCCTGACTCCAGCCAGTGTAGCTCTCTGGGTCATTGAGGCACGCCAGTCTGCAAACTCTAAGACAAGGTTGTGGTCCTCTTGGAGGGTCACTACCAATGTTCCCTCTGACCTGTAATGACCAATGGGTGGAAAGATCATGTGCTGTGCAATTTTTTGCTCGGTGACAACAACATGTGCGCACTGAGTAATTTCTTCAATAAAAACAGTTTACATAAGCCGGTTCTGAAATCGGCAGACAAATAATCATAGGTCAAAATGCCCAAGTCGTCTCTAGAGCAGTGTGAGTGGACGGTCTTTGGCACCGAATCAGCCAGTTCTGGGAGCACCTGCTGGCAACATGGGCCGTACATTGGAGCAGATGGTAGAGTTGCTGCCTCACAGCTCTGGAGACCCTGGCTCAATCCTGACCCCAGGCGCTGTCTGTGAAAAGTCTACACTTCAACCTGTGACAAGGTGGGGATTTCCCCGGGTTCTCCCGTTTCCTCCCACGTGAATAAACTGTGCGGGTTCGCAGGTTAATTATCCACTGTGTGTGGGTGATGGCTAGGTCTTGGGGAATGCTGAAGGAAATTATTAATGGGATTAGTGTGGGGCTTAGTGTAAATGTGTGGTTGATAGTCAGAGCAGAATATATCTCTCCTACAGCATGAACTATGAAGCGAAGAAGTGTGATCGGCCTTACTACTTGGGGAAAGTAACTGATAAAATCTGTGATGGTGGTAACATAGTTATCTAGTCTGAGAGCTGACTATTTGAACAAGGACCAGTCTACCAACACAAAGCAATCGGACGGAAGCTCATCTATTTCCTCAGACCAACACTGCACAACTTTCCTTATTGGAAACAAAGACATTCTGTAGAGTCTGGAAATCCAGAGCAGAGAGCACAAGATGCTGGAGGAACTCAGCAGGTCAGGCAGTACCCATGGAGAGGAATAAAGAGCCGATGGTTTGGGCTAAGGCCTTTCATCGGGACTGGAAAGGAATGGGGTAAAGGCTAGAATAAGGTGGGGGGGGAGGGGAAGGAGTGCAAGCTGCAAGCTGATAGGTGAAGCCAGGTGAGAGGGAAGGTAGGTGGGTGGGGCAAGGGATGCTGAGAGGTGATAGGAGGGAAAAGGTAATGGGCTGAAGAAGGAAGGAATCTGATAGGAGGGGAGAGTGGACTGTCGAAGTAAAGGACGAAGAGGCAATATGCAGGTGATGAGGAGAGAAGGGGAAGGAAGGAGTCAGAAAAGGGAATTGGAAAGAAGAGAACAGAGAGGAGGGGAAATGATTGGAGGTTAAAGAAATCAATGTTCATGCTGTCAGGTTGGAGGCTACCCAGATGGAGCATGAAGTGTTGCTTTTCGAATCTGAAGGTAACCTCACCGTAGCAGCTGAGGAGGGAATTGAATTGGACCAACATGTTGTAATGGAAGTGAGAAGTAGAATTCAAAAGGGTGCCCACCAGGAAATCCCACCTGTTGTGCCAAACAGAGCCAAAGTGTTTGACAAAGTGCCCCCCTCCCCACCAATCTACATCAGGTCTCACCAATGTGAGACCAGGTGCAGAAGGCAGACTTGCAGGAGAAGTGTTCCCACACCTAGAAGGACTCTTTGGGGCCATGAGTGATGTGAGGGAGGAAGTGAAGGGGCCAACTTGCCCCGCTTTCAGGGGTAAGTGCCAGATATGAGATCAGTGGGGAGAGACACGTGGACAAGGGAGTCATGGAGAGAGTTATCCCTACAGAAAGCAGAGGGGGTGTGGAGGAGGAACAGATCTGTTTAGTGGTAGGATAACTTTGAAGATGGCAGAAGTTGCAGAGAATGATATGTTGCCTGCAGATGCTCATGGGGTGGTAGGTAAGGACAAGTGGAAATCTATTCTTGTTATGGTGACAGGAGTGTGGAGTAAGGGTGGTCTGGGAAATAAGAAAGAGTAGGTGAGGCCAACATCGATGATAGAGGAAGAAAAACCACTTTCCTTAAAGAAGGAGGACAGTTCAGAAGTTCTGGAGTGAAAAAACATCATCTTGGGAATATGTGGTGGTGGAGATGGAGGAATGGAGAAATGCACTTTTACAAGTCACTGGGTGGGAAGAGGTATAGTCAAGATAGCTGTGAGAGTCAGTGTGTTTATGAAAGATATCAGTAAATAGTCTGTCTCCAAAGATGGAGACAGAGAGATCGAGAGAGGGGAGAGGCGTCAGAAATGGACTTAGGAAATTTGAAGGCAAGATGAAAGTTGGAGGCAAAGTTGGTGAAATTGACGAGCTCAGCACGGGTGCAGGAAAGAGCATCAATAAACTCACCAATATGGTGCAGAACTATTGGATCCTCACTTTTCAGATTCTATTTATATGTCCAGATCTGATTTACTCAGTGTGGCCAGGGTGGATCGGCAGGCATCCTCGATGGCTGTGTAGCAATGTTCAAGGGTGTTGGGCCCGCTGTGGGAGACCCCTGGTAAGGGTGAGAAATGCTGGTAGTATTCTGGTAAACACTCTTGAAGCTGTCCTGGCTGAAGTCCCTGGCGCTGATCAGGGTATCCTGCTACAAGGATATTGACCACAGAGTATAGTTTACTGAGTGCAGACTTCACCTCTGTCTGGGTGGGATGCCGATTGCCATCACGATAGTTGAAGTGAACTCCTGAGGCAGGGAGAATGGATGGCGTTTAAGAGTTAGAACATAGAATATAGAACAGTGCAGCACAGAAACAGGCCATTCAGCCCACAAAGTTGTGCCCAACCAGCTAAGAAGCAAATCAAGAACACCAAAACACTAATGCCTCCTACCCATACAGTCCATATCCCTCCATCCTCCTCATATTCATGTGCCTATCTAAACGTCTCTTAAAAGCCTCTAAAGTACTTACATCTACCACTATACCAGGCAGCACATTCCTGGCAGCCACCACTCCCTGAGTAAAAAACTTACCCCTCACATCCCCTTTGAAACTACCCCGTCTCACCTTCAATGCATGCCCTCAGATATTAGACATTTCAACCCTGGGAAAACAGGATCTGTCTATTCTATCTCAGCCTCTCATAACCTTATAAACCTGCAAGAGATCTCCCCTCAGACTCTGCTGCTCCAGAGAAAACAACCCAAGTTTGTCCAGAGTCTCATGAGCTAGAAGGCATCCTGGTAAGCATCTCCTGAAGCCTCTCCAAAGCCATAACATCCTTCCTATAGTGGGGCAACCAGAACTGTTTGCAATACTCCAGATGAGGCCTAACCAGAGTCGCAACGTTAGATATTACAGTCTGAATAAGTGAATGATCATCAGAACTGTTACGTCCGACCTCCACGAGGAGATGATTAGGAAGTAGACCCCTCTGCTTTGAACTTGCCCAGGGACTCAATACGGTTCATTCAGCGAACTGAGAAACCCTCAGACTGTCAGGTAAAGCAGGTGTAAGCCATGTTTCCGTGAGACAGAGCACACGGCAGTCCCTCAGTTCTCTTTGGCAGGTCAGTCTTGCCTTTAAGCCAAGAACTATGTTCTCAATGGCCTGACCGTTAGCTAGTGCTATGATGGAGAGTCGATCTGAATCAGCCTTACCTGCAGCCCAGACCTGTTTCCACACTTCACTGGAAAAGTGGCTGTGGTGAAGTTCTGGAGAGAGGCCGTATGGACTGGATGGTGAGTGACTGTCTGAGGACCGACCTAGAAGATCTGAAGTAGATTCAAGCTGACCAGGAAGGTAAGTTGTTTTTCTGACACAAGTCTGAAGGTTCCTGGCGTGGAGTGTCCTGCCCGAGTGGATGAGTGGGATCAGTTAGGGAAGCCTTAGCATCGGGCTGTAGAGTCAGGCATCAGATCCGGTGAGCCTCGGCATCAGGCATCCAAACGTCCAGGTCAGTCCTCAGGTCTTGGCTCCTGCTGTCTCCGTGGGATTAGCATTCCGAAACATAAGATCAGAAGCAAGGGAAGAAACTTCACTCTTTGTGCATGCTCTGCTATTCCATATGTTCCTGGCTGATCATTTTCCTCGAACTACCTTCCTTCATTTATCATTAAAAATTTATTGGACAGAGACCCAATCAGTTCCCCACACCAATGCGCCCGGTCACCTAACTGAATTTGTCCTAATATCAAACAACATCTTTTATATATTTAATATTTTAATAATATTAGAGTAATCTTGAGTGTGTATGCATATATATATATGTATGTTTAATTAAGAATTCCTGTCCATTTAAATAATTAGTTACTGGTTCTATAAAAATACATTAATTGCAGACGTCATCACACTGCCAGGTGATACATGCGCACTCCTTGCTTACTAGACTGGCATTTTGGGCTCTCATTTCTTCCTTTGAACTAGTTAAAGTTTTGAAGTTACAAAACATCACAATCTTCTTCAACTCTGCCCATTTTCTCGGGGTCAAAATGCAACCATGGACACAATGCGGGATATGGGGAAAATTCTATGCTCATCCTATTTGGGCCCACTCCCATAACTTGTTTTCTACTAAATCAGCAGGCGCTTCCTGCACTCAGGGAGAACTTGAATATGCTATCGCCTTCACTGTCAGCTCTCACATCGTCCATCTCTGCCACTTCCCTTCCCTTCTAGAATTCTCTGTCTACCTCTCAGTGAGCAAGGTAGCCATGAACACACATTACAAGCCCATGGGCTCTCTTGACTATACTTCAGGGCGACCAGAGAAATTTGGCTTGTCCCCATTGACTCTGACCAATTTTTCTCGATGCACCATAGAAAGCATTCTATCTGGATGCACAAAGGTTTGATATAGCATCTGCTCTGCACGTGACCACAAGAAACTGAAGAGAGTTGTGCACACAGCTCAGCCATCACCGGAACCAGCCTCCCCTCTATGGACTCAGTCTAAGCTTCTCACTGCCTCATTAAAGCAGCCAGCATAATCAAAAACCCCACCCACCCCGGGCATTCTCTCTTCTCCCTTCTCCTATCAGAAGAAGATGCAAAAGCATGAAAGCACATACCACCAGGCTCAAGGACAGCTTCTACCCCACTGTTGTCGGACTCTGGAATGGGCCTCTTGTACGACAAGACCTCAGAACTGACCTTGCTATGGTCTTGCATGTTATTGTTTACCCACAATGCATTTTTTCAGTAGCTTATACACTTTATTCAGCATTGACATTGTCTTACCCCAATGCACTGTGAAATGATCTGATCTATGTGAACAGTTTGCAAGGCAAGCTTTTCACTATCCTGATGAAGGGTCTTGGCCTGAAATGTCAACTGTTTATTCCCCTCCATAGATGCTGCCTAACTTGCTGAGTTTCTTCGACATTTTGTGTGTGTGACCTTCTCACCGTATCTGGCAACAAATTAGCCATCCCTGGCTAACAGTCACATGACTCAGCAACGCATGTGTATGGTCAGATGACCATCTCTGATAAACAACACACGTCTAGGGTTGGTATGATTCGGGTTCAACCAATCAGGAAAATTGGAACGCTCCATTGCGGGAATACAAGTTATGGTGAATGTTGTGTAAATACTGCCCCATGCAAAAGTTATCGTTTGCCAGGAAATAATGGAACGTACACCGACTTGAACTTAAAGCACATTTTCAAAAATATTGCAACCTTATCAAACAGTTAACAGAAAAAGGGCCCATTACAGTTAAACCAGGTTGTAACATGCACATAAACGTTGGAGCTCATTGCTGCGTAATCGTGTGCTTTGCTTTAATTACCCATGGCACTGAACCCATGTTCCGCGTGAAAGACAGCAGCCAGAATTCTAACTTCCCTCAAAATCCATTATAAATTAGCTGGCTAACTCACTTCCCCCATGGAACCATTTGTCTGCACAAAGAACTTCTTACAGCAGGATTTGCTGTTTGGGCGGGGTTCTGCAAACATCTTCTATTGTCTCTGCTCCGCACCTCACTTCTTCTCCAACTCCTGCAAAAAAAACTCTTCTAAAACCCACGTTCCCCTAGAAACTGGATGCCTCCCATCTCTGTTGAATGTTCCCATGGCATCCCAAGGGACAGAATGTTATCAAGACAAACAGAACGAGCTGACACAACATTCCTAAGCTGATTCAATGACCCCCTATCTCAACAGAAACCAAAATACTGGACTGTAAAGCTTAGTTGACAGAACACACTGTGTTTTACAGAAAAGTTGCAGGAAATGGAAGACCTAACAGCATAACAGTATTAATACAATAAAACATGTCTTATTGCATTACATGTGTGTCACACAAGATTTCCAGCATCTGTAAAATCTCTCATGTTCTACGACAGGGAAATGGGAGCACTCAAAATCGTATCATTGGTCATAAGGAGAGTATTGTACCATCAGCAACGTGACTCTGGAGAGTGCATACTGGAGAGTCCAATACAAACTCATTGCAACCCAGCTCGAAGAGCTCCAACTGACCATGACTCATTCCTTACTTGGAATACGGAGCAGGGAGAATCCTTTGATGACAAACATGAGAAAATCTGTGGATGATGGAAATCCAAAGCAAAAGACACAAAATGTGAGAGGAACTCAGCAGGCCAAGCAGCATCTAAGGGATAGGGTAACCCGTCAATGTTTCGGGCCGAGACCCTTCATCGGGACATCAGGACCGAGTACCTCCAGCATTTTGTGTGTGTTGATTAGAATCCTGCAATAGCTCCTTAATGCAGTTAATACAGAGAGCAGCTAATTTTAGTTTTATACATTTACAGAGATTGGATTGCTTGTAGGATCCAGGAGTACAGCTTGAGGACATAACTGCCGTTCGGGAGAATTAACTTGCTGTGCCAGGCTGATCCCAGGCCAAGAAGGATACACTAAGAAATGTGAGAAAATTATGACCAAGGCAGCATGGACATTACACAGACTGGACAACACCAGAAGAGGCTGGAAGAGAAATACTTACTTTATACTTTATACTTTATGGTCATCAAACAATTGATACTAGAACGTACAATCATCACAGCGATATTTGATTCTGCAGTTCCTGCTCCCTAGAGTACAAATCGATAGTAAATATTAAAAATTTAAATTATAAATCATAAATAGAGAATAGAAAATGGAAAGTAAGGTAGTGCAAAGAAACTGAGAGGCAGGTCCGGACATTTGGACAGTTCAACAGTTCTATCACAGTTGGAAAGAAGCTGCTCCCAAATCTGGCCGTACGAGTCTTCAAGCTCCTGAGCCTTCTCCCGGAGGGAAGAGGGATGAAAAGTGTGTTGGCTGGGTGGGTTGTGTCCTTGATTATCCTGGCAGCACTGCTCCGACGGCGTGTGGTGTAAAGAGAGTCCAAGGACAGAAGATTGGTTTGTGTGATGTGCTGCGCTGTGTTCAGGATCTTCTGCAGCTTCTTCCGGTCTTGGACAGGACAACTTCCATACCAGGTTGTGATGCACCCTAGAAGAATGCTTTCTACGGTGCATCTATAAAAATTAGTGAGGGTTTTAGGGGACAGGCCAAATTTCTTCAGCCCCATATATGGTGTGCGATGCGCACTGGAAAATTATTTTCACCGATGGTGCACAATGCAGACGTGGCGAGTCCATAACATGGACAAGAGCAGACATGGAGCCAGATTCAACACACCACTTGAATTCAACGTACCTGATGGCAGAGAAAGTCACTTCTCAGGAAGGAACAACTGATGGACCAATCTTCGGTTGTAAAGGCAGAGATATTGGCTCTTTCATTATCTTCATTGATAGCTTGAATTACCAACTGTTTTTCCAGTAGTTCAGAGATTAGGTAAGAGAGATAATGAGATATTTTCCTGAAAAATTTCAAACTCCCTCAGCTTATTCAAGACGGGAGTTTGCTCTCTGACTGCCTGAACACAGTTGCTGTTTATTCAGAGTAAGCATTAGTCACTGTGTGAAACTGTTCCAAGTTATTATTTTGTTTTAGTAGGATAAGTGGTACATTGTAATTGTGCAGACTTTATTCAGGGTAAGATTTTTTATGTTTTTTAGAACCTCCCTTAGGGTTGAGGAAGACTTGCTTTTACTCCGGTTCTGAGGAGCTGGAGATCTTTGTGTGTGAATTCCTTTAACATGAAGAGCCACTTGCACATTACTTTCCAAAGCAGAGCAAGTCAAAGATGGGCAGGGTTGATGCAGGGATGGTATCCACAATAGGTACATATATACAATTACAAAAGCTATAAGAAGGTAAATGTAATAAGGCTTTTTTCCACTAAGGTTTGGCTGAGTCCAGAACTGGTTTGAAAGGTGAGATGCTTAAGGGAACATCTTAAACAGGGGGAACTTCTTCACTCATAAAGAGGTGAGAGTGTGGAATGCTGCCAGAGGGAGTGATGGATGCAGGTTCGATTTTAACATTTAAGATGGTTGGATGTATACGGATAGAAAAGGTGTTGAAGGCTATGGTCTAGGTGCAGGCTGATGGGGTTAAGCAGAATAATAGCTAAACGTGGTCTAGATGGGACAAAAGGCCTTTTTCTATGCTATACTGCTCTATGACTCTATGACACAGTGAATACACACACACACACACACACACACACACACACACACACGCACACACACTCATTCACACATGGTACGATAGGGCTGGTATGTTAGCGTAGCAGTTAGCTCAGTACTTTACAATGCCAGCTGTAAGACTGGGGTTCAAGTCTTGCTGCTGCCTGTATAGAGTGTCCATTGTCCCCTTGACTTCGTAGCTTTCCTCCGGGTCCTCCAGTTTCCATATATGCTTCGGGTTAGTGAGTTGTGAGCATACTGTGTTGACCCCACATGGTGGCACTTGCGGTCTGCCCAGCGCAATCCTCACCTAGCTGATTTGATGCAAGTGACTCATTTCACTGTACGTCCCATGTAAGTCTGAAACTAATCTTTCATCACACGCAAACAAACATGTAACTCGCAGAAAAACTCACACACTCATTTACAAACAGAAGCAAACATACAAACATGCACACACCTGGAGTCTAAGGGATAATTCAAGAAAAGGAAACGTTCACTGCATCTTTCTACCTATCAGGAGATTAATAGTTATGGGAGTTAAGGGTTGATACGCACAAGTGATGCTGAGGTAAAAGATTAACCATCACCATGCATGGTGGAACAGGCGTGAAAGGCTGAATGACCTCCTACTGATTCAATTCCTTAGTACTAATTGGAGTAAGAATTACTGGATGGTAACTGTGCAGAGCCAGTGTTTGTTCAGGTTAAGTGTTACTCACTGTGTAACAGTGCAAAATTCCTCTTTTACCCCAGGGCTTTGTACATTTATTTGGTCTATGGATTTAAAAATCTGACATTTCCCGTGGTGAGACTCCAGTGCTTTGCAAGTAATGATGTGTTAAAGTGACCCATTTAGATGAGCAATTACAAGATTAACATTTGCAAAGGTGAGCATCAGGCCATTAATCTGCTGTTCAGGTGCCAGTGTCTAAGGCCATCAATACTGGATCTGAAGCTTGATTGTCTGCGATGGGAAGCTGGAGAGCTCCAAAATTAATCACCAACAAGTGTGTTTTCTTCATTTTGTACCGAAGATTCCTGACCCAGGGGAGCAAACCACTGATAGGTCTAAAGAAAAAACAATTTGTTGGATGTACTAAGCAGCCCAGGTGGCATCTGTAGGGGTGAGATACACAATTATGTTTTCTAAGAATGGAGACAAGTTGACGATCCTAGTGGCCATCATCACACTCTTTCTCCTCCTCTTCTTTCTAACAACACACACAAAATGCTGGAGGAACTCAGCAGGTCAGGAAGCACCTTTGGAAATGAATAAACAGTGGACGTTTCGGGCCAAGAACATTCTTCAGGATTGGAGGAACAGATAATCCAGATTTCACTGTCTTAAACACAAGAAAGTCTGCAGATGCTGGAAATCCAAAGCAACATGCACTAAATGCTGGAGGAACTCAACAGGCCAGGTAGCAATGAATAGAGAGTCGACATTTTGGGATGAGACCCTTCTCTCACTCATACATTCCTCCCATTTACTTCCCTCCTTTCCTTTATTCAATACTCAACATTCCTGTCCTATCAGATTCCATCATCTTCAGCCCTTTCTCACCTTCACCTATCACTTGCCATCTCCTAATAATATTATTGCCATCATTTGCCTATTACCACACCCTTGATGCACCTATTGCTTGCCAGCTCATGCTTTACCCCTTGGCCTCACCTCTTTATGTTGGTGACTGGACATTCTTTCCAGTTCAGATGAAGGGTCTTGACCTGAAACATTGACTGTCCATTTCTCTCCATTGATTGACACACACAAAATGCTGGAGTAACTCAGCAGGCCAGTCAACTTCTATGAAAAGAATACACAGTCGACGTTTTGGGCCGAGACCCTTCATCCTTGATAATTGGCTCCAACATCTTCACAAACATTGAAGTCAGACTAACTGGCCTAAAATTTCCTTTCTTCTGCCTTCTTCCATTCTTGAAGAATGGAGTGACATTTGAAATTTTCCAGTCCTCCGGAACCATACCAGAATCCAGTGATTGTTTAAAGATCATTACTAATGCCTCCACAATCTCTTTAGCTACCTGTTCAAAACCTTGTGGTGTAGACCATCTGATCCAGGTGATTTATCTACCTTCAGACCTTCAGCTTCCCAAGCATCTTCTCCCTAGTAGTAGCAACTGCATTCACTTTTGGCGCCCCAACACTCTCAAACTGTCAGAATGCTACTAGTTTCTTCAATGCTGAAGACTGATGTAAAGTACTTATTCAGTTTGTCCACCATTTCCTTATGCCCCATTGTAATCTCTTTCCAACAGCCCAATATCTACACTCTCCCATATTTTACACTTTATATATCTGAAAAACCTTTGATATCATCTTTAATATTATTAGCTAGCTTAGCTTGCCTTCATATTTCATCTTTTCCCTATTTATGGCTTTTTTTAGTTGCATTCTGTTAGTTTTCCAATCCTCTAACTTCACACTAATTTTTGCTCTATTGTATGCTCCCTGTTTGAATTTTATGTTGGCTTTGGCTTCCTTTGTCAGCCATGATTGCATCATCCTGCCTTTAGAATACTTTGATACATCTAACCTGTACCTTCTGAATTCCTCTCAGAAACCCAGGGATTGCTGCCCTGCCGTCATCCTTGCTCGAGTCTCCTCCCCATCAATTTTGGGCAGATCCTCCTTCTTGCCTCTATAGTTCACTTTACTCCACTGTAATACTGATTCATCTGACTTTAACTTCACCCTCTCAAATTGCAGAGTAAGTTCTGTCATATTATGATAACTTACCTATAAGGGTTCCTTTACCTTAAACTCAATCCAGTATAGCTGATCCCCTAGTGGGATATATTAAAAAGCCATCTCATAGGCATTCTACAAATTCCCTCTTTTGGGATCCAGCACCAACCAGGTTTTACCTGCATATTGAAATCCTCCAAGACTATTGTAACATTGCCCTTTTGATGTGCATTTTCTATCTCCCATTGTAATTTGTAACCTATATATTTGCTACTGTTTGGAAGTCTGTATAAACCTCCCACTGGGTTTTTTTTTACCCTTGCAGTTTCTTACTTCTACCCCCAATGATCCTATACCTCCCAAATATATATCACTTCTTTCTAAGGATTTGATTTCATTTTTTAGCAACAAAGCCTCCCTATCCCCTCTGCCTACCTGTCTTTTTGAAACACCCTTGGATGTTAAGCTCACAACTATAATCTTCTTTCAGTCATGACTCAGGCAATGCCCACAATCTCTAACTGCACTACAAGACCATCCACCTTATTCTGTATACTGCTTGCAATCAAATATAACACCTGCAGTCCTGTATTCATCAATCTCTTTAATTTTGCCCCCTGTTACAATGCAACTCATCCCACTGACTGCAATTTTGCCCAGTCATCTGCCCGTCCTTCCTGATGGTCTCACTACACAGTACCTCTGCTTGTATACCAACTGCCCCATCCTCAGCCCTATCACTCATGTTCCCTTCCTGTTGCCTAATTAGTCTAAACCCTCCCAACAGTTGTAGAGAACCTGTCCGCAAGGATATTGGTCCGCCTCAGGATCAGGTGAAACACATGCCTTTTGTACAGGTCATAACTTCCCCAGAAGAGATCCCAATAATCTAGAAATCTGAAACATTGCCCCCTGAGCCAGTTTCTCAGCCATATATTCATCTGCCAGATCATTTTATTCTTACCCTTACTGGTATGTGGTACAGACAGCAATCCAGAGACTACTGCCTTAAGGTCCTGCTTTTTCATCTTTCTATCTAGCTCCCTAGCTTCTCTTTTCAGGACCTCCTCCCTTTTCCTACCTATGTCATTGGTGCCAATATGTACCAAGACTTCTGGCTGCTCCCCCCCCCCCTTTAGAAAGCTGTGGACCCGATATGAGACGTCCCTGACCCTGGCACCTGGGAAGCAACATACCATCCGGGTGTCTCTATCACATCCACAGAACCTTGTGTCTACTTCTCTAAGTATGGAACCCCCTATCAGTACTGCAGTCTTCTTCCACCCGCTTCCCTTCTGAGCCACATTGCCAGACTCAGTGCCAGAGACCCTGTTGTTGCAGATTCCCCCAGTCCTCCCTAACAGTATCTAAAGAATGTTGGGGGGGGGTGGTATCTCAATTAAACCTATTGAATATTGAAAGGCCTAGATACAGCGGACATGGAAAGAATGTTTTTAATGGGAGAGTCTAGGAGCAGAGGACACAACCTCAGAATATAAGGATCAGAGATGATGAGGAATTTCTATTGCCAGACGGGTGGTGGATCTGTGGAATTCACTGCCACAGATGGCTGTGGAGACCAAGCCAGTGGGTATATTTAAAGCAGAAGTTGATATGCTCTTGCTTAGTCAGGGTATCAAAGATGATGGGGAGAAGGCAGGAGAATAGGGTTGAGAGAACAATAAAGGTGGAATGGCAGAGTAGACTCGATAGGGTGAATGGTTTAATTATCCTCCTATGCCTTATAGTCTAATATCACTCTCGAAAAGGAGAAATCCCTCGTCACAGTCCATGGGTCCCACAAAGACACGAGTATTCCTTGAGTCCATGTAAGTGCCCACATTTGAACCCTTGACCGTGGGAAATTGAGCAGACTTGAAGGAGAAAGTATTTGATATGAGGACACTTTCGGGCAGATAACCAGCCATGTTGCTGTGGGGATCTGGTTGGGTCTCTGTCTGATAATTGTTGGTGTTAGAGGAATCAGAGGATGTGAGATTAGAGCAGGAAGCTATTTCTGAGATACCAGCCAGGAATTTATGGAATGACAGGGCAGACATGAGGGGTCAACGGCTCTCTCCTGCTTCTCTTCTTACATTTCGGAATACTGTAGACTCTTACAGATGGGCTGTCTTAGCACACTGAGGACCCTGGTTTGGATGTGGTTTACTGCAGTGAAGGACATTCATGGTTGAGCTATCTGTTGCCGTGCTCAGCACACCACAGGGGAGACCCTGACATGTGCTGACCCTTGTCAATCAATAAAACAGGCAGAGCAGAATTAGGCCATTTGGCTCATTGCATCTACCCTGTCCTTCAGTCACAGCAGATTTTATTTTTCAAAGTTCAAAGTTCATTTATTATCAAAGTACATATAACTTACACAACCCTGAGACTTGTCTCCTTACGGGCAGCCGCAAAACAAGAAACCCGAAAGAACACATTAAAAGAAAGATCAACTAACACCCAATGCGCAGAAAAAGAAAAAAAATCACAAATCATGCAAAAGAAAAAAAATTAGCAATAGTATTCAGAATCAAAATGAGTCCATAGACTTGAAGCCTGGAGCAGCCGAAGCAAACCCACTGCGTCAGCCTCAATGCAGCGGAGAGCACAGAAATGAGCAGAACTGGCATAACCCTTGCCTCCGGTCCTGACACCCTACTTTGACTATCCATCTGGCCTGGTGTTTAGAACGTCCAAACACTGGGTTGTTTCCCACACTAGGATTGAGGCCCAGTTACATCAATAGGCTCTGGGCCTAGACCCCACCACCACATTTTGGCCCATACCCAACCTTTCCAAATCGGCCCGGTGCTTAGATCAATCAGACCTCTCTCCCGCTTTAGGCAGATGGGCTCCGAAACTCCACAGCTCCAATTTTTGTCTGCTTGCCACGCCCCAACTCCACCTCAATCATGCCTTGACCTCGCTCCAGCTTCTCCATGAACATGCCTTTACCTCACTCCAACTTTGCCTCGCACTCGCACGCCTCGACCCTCGAGTCAGCCTCACCTTTGCTCACATCTTCAGCATTTGCTGTTATCATTAACCACAATTTACCACAGAGGAAGTACTATTCATAAAGTATTTAGTTGTATTTCTTGCTTTATGAACCACCAGTAAGTTGTCACCTGACTTCACTAGTGCCTTCTTAAACCATTTTGCACTATTTATTCTTTCTGTAATTTATAGTAATTTTTATGTCTTGCACTTTACTGCTATTGAAATGTCAAAGATAATGAACCTGATTTTGATTCTGATCATCTCCATGTCCACTCTATCTTTTCCTTTGCGTATCTGGTTGGTTTCAATGAGATCCCTCCTCATCCTTCTGAACTCTATTGGCAAAGGCGCAGTGATCGAAGCCAATGTCCCAACCAGCCAGGGATCTCGCTCCAATCGGCAGCGACTGTGATTGGTTGGCACTGTTGCTCGCCAGTCAGCAGAAGCTCCAACTCTTAAAATGTAATGAAAAGGAAAGGTACGTTGCATCCGGAGTTTCTCTGGTTAGCGGACGATTTCCCTCCATGCCTCTCTGACGTAGTGGGGAACTGCGTACGAAAGTTACAGCAGTGGTTTGCCATTGCCTTCTACCAGGTGAGTTTCCAAAGGGATCACCAGCTCGTAACCCAGCGCGGATTGAAAGTGTGCATGGGAGCCGGCTGGATTCGAACTCGGGACCTTCCGTCCCGAAGTCCGGCGCTGATGCCACTACGCCACCAGCCAGGTCAAAATGTAATGAGATGAACAAAATCGGAAACAAATTTAAAACATATAATAAAATACAATTAATTTTATAAATGGGAACAACTTAATGTCCCAGACATGTCGTTCTTCACTGAAGTGAAGGGAATCTCTGTTTCTGTTCCAGATCTGAGCATTCTAACTGGCTGAATCACCATCTGGTATGGAGGGGGGTGGGAGGGCTACTGCACAGGATCAAAGTAAGCCACAGAGAGTTGTAAACTTAGTCAGCTCTATCACGAGCACTAGTCTCCATTGTGTCTAGGGCATCTTCAAGGAGTGATCCCTCACAAAGGCAGCATCCATCATAAAGACCCCCATCACCCAGCCCAGGCTATGCCCTGTTCTCATTGCTCCCATCAGGAAGGAGACATGGGAGCCTAAAGGCACACACTCAATGATTCAGGGACAGCTTCTCCTCTGCAATCAGATTTATGAATGAACAATGAACCCATGAACACTGCTTACCTATTATTTTTTCAACTTTAGCTCTGCCTATTTAACTATTTAATATATACTGTATATATCACGCTATAATTCACAGCTTTTTCTCTATTATCATGTATTGCTATGTGTTGCTACCACAAAGCCAACGATGTTCATGACATATACTGGCCATATTAAAGCTGATTCAGGTTCTTCTCCACTGCAGAGTTGCTCAGACTGTCTTCCTGTGTCAGGCTCGACAAGCGGTCCAGCTGAACTGGAGTTTTTCCTATGCACAATGTGGCTACAACATCAGCTCGGGATCAGAGTCAGGTGAGAATGCTAGGACTCCTGAAGTGAGTCATTCACCTCCCACCCGCTCCCCCAAAGCCTGTCCACCGTCTACAAGGCTGAAGTCAGGAGCTTGATGGAATGCTCTCCGCTTAGTTGGATGAGTGCAATTTCAATGACATTCAGGAAGCTCGACACTGTACAGGACATATCAGCTCGCCCACCATCCCCAAGGATCATAAGTTCTCCCACATCATTCCCAAAGATCAGGAACTTTCCCATACTATCCCAGGGATCAGGGACCCTCCTTGCTATCCCAAGGGATCAGGAATTCTTCCCTCTTCATCCCAGTGATCAAGGAACTTTCCCCACTACCCCAGGGATCAGGAATTTTCCCCACCATTCCCAGGGATCAGAAACTCTTCTCTGCTATCCCAAAGATCAGGAACTTTCCCGTACTATCCCAGTGATTAGGAACTCTCCCCCACTAACCCCACAATTATACTACATTGATAGTTTTTCAAGCTAGAAGAGTAGTCATTGTGCATTGGGGATTGTCTTATTACTGCCTGATCCTTGGTGGGAACCATTTTCTTTTGTTAGTTTATGACAGGCAGATTTGTGTGGACTCATAATAAATAAATAAAACTGCATAAAAAGGATAAAACTTAGTTTTTTCCTTTCTTGATATATGCAAAGGTTCATTGTATTGACAGTGAGGAACATGGCTACTGAACTGAAGTGAACTCAGGTGGGACAGAAGAGCAGACCTTTACCAAAATTCCTGTGGTAGTGGTGGCGAAGAAAGAACCAGATGCACAAAAACTGAAAAGGAAGGAGAAATAGCCAGAACTAGCAGTCCATTTGCAGCATTCGTCTCTCAGCCTGGAACATGTTGGAGCATTATGAATGTTTGTCACATCTATTGATGCAAGTGTCATCAAAGATTAAAACAAAGGTCTACCCAAAGGTGTTGTCGAAGTTCCTATGTCGGGTTTTATGAGGAGCCTGTGGCTAAACATTTCAGGAATTGGTGGATTTGTTGAAGAAACATTTAAATCCAAATGAAGAGGTTTGAGTTTGATTGATTGTTAAGGAAAACAAACAAAACAATGTCTCCGTATCCAGCCAAGCTGATGTACTATTCCAATGCTATAATTATAGCAACATCTTCTCTGAAGCACCAAGAAGCAAGTTGGTATCCAGAAAAGATGACAACCAGATTCAGGGATCCTTGTTTGCAAAGGTGAATCTGACCTTCCAGAATTTACTGAAAGTGGTAAAATTAGACGTAAAAATATTCCAGGATTTGGAAATGAGACAGACTCTTTTTTCTTGTAAGAACATATACAGTGGCTAAACAGCAGAAAACGTTTTTCCAAAGCAAATCAAATTCACTGTCAAAATGCAAATAATAGTTGTTACCCTGGTGGGGGGAAACACTTACCATCTGAATGATGCTTCAGACAAGAAAAGTGTCTTTAAAAGCCCACTGAGCAAGGGCTTGTCAGAATGAGAATGATGTTAAACAAGCTTTGTGAAGGTAAGAAACAAAAGAAAAGTGTTCAAAATTTCTGAAGTTTCCATCATTCTCATCATACGGAGAAAGCAAGCCTGTGTAGAGAGGGAAAGATCACAGTGTTCTGTATAAAAGAACCTCACTTAACAAGAGTGACACCACTGACTGTTTCCATGTAGATATTCAACTGGGAAATGACTCCAGGTGAATTGTGCGATATGAACAACAGGCATGAAACAATACAGCCTGATGCCTACCCGTCATTTTGGGGGGTTTTAGACAGGCCAGCTTGAAAAAGTCACTAAATAATTACCAACAAATCACTGTAATACCAGAGGAAACAACACACTGGACCACTGTAACACCACCATCAAGAATGCTTACTATGCTATTCTACGTCCACACTGTGATCGTGTGGCTGTACTTTACTCCCTGAGTATAATGATAGACTGAAGTCTGCAGCACCAGTAGTGAGGACCAAGAAGGTATGGACAAGGGAAGTACAGGACTGCTTTGAATCAGTAGTCTGGACTGTATTCAGGGATTCATCTTCGAATCTGGATGAGTATGCTGTAGTTGTTACCAACTTCATTAAAACCTGTGTGGATGAGTGTGTGCGTACAAAAGCTTACGGTACATTCCGATATCAAAAACCATGGATGAGCCAGGAGGTTCATAGTTTTCTGAGGGCTACATCTGTGGCATTTACCTCTCTGCAATTGGACCCACTGCAATGTATCTATTGCCACAATAGGTCTACGGTGGACAATCTCAATGGCTCTCCACGCGTCCTTGGATCACCCGGACCATACAAATACCCACGTCAGGATGTCGTTCATAGACTATAGCTCAGTGTTGAACACCATCATTCCTACAGTCCTGATCAAAAAGCTTCAGAACCTGGGCCTTTGTACCTCCCTCTGCAACTGGATCCTCAACATCCTAAACTCGGAAGACTACGGTCTCTGTGGATTAGTAATAACACCTCCACCTCACTGATTATCAACACTGGCGTACCTCAAGTATGTGTGCTTAGCCCACTGTTCTACTCTCTCTATAATCATGAACGTGTGGCTAGATATAGCTCAAAGGCCATCTATAAATTTGCTGATGATGCAACCATTGTTGGCAGAATCTCAGATAGTGATGAGAAGGCGTACAGGAGCAAGATATGCCAGTCAGTTGAGCAATGTCGCAGCAATAACCTTGCACTCAACGTCAGTAAAAAGCTGATTTTGGACTTCAGAAAGGGTAAGCTGAGAGACAAAAACCAATCCACATAGAGGAATCAAAAATGGAGAGAGCGAGCAATTTCAGGTTCCTGGGTGTCACTATCTTGGAGGACCTAACCCGTACCCAACATATTGATGCATCTATAAAGGAGGTAAGACAGTGGGGTTATTTCATTAGGAGTTTGAGGAGATTTGGTTTATAGCTTTAAACACGCAAAGACTTCTACAAATGTACCATGGAGAGCATTCTGACAGGCTGCATCATTATCTGGGGTGGGGCTACTGCACAGGATCGAAAGAAGCTACAAAGAGTTGAAAATTAGTCAGCTCCATCATGGATTCTAGCTTCCGTAGTCTCCAAGACATCTTCAAGGAGCAGTGCCTCAGGAAGGTACACCCAGGATATGCCCTCGTCTAACTGTTACCATCAAGAAGGAGGTACAGAAGCCTGAAGACACACACTCCGCAATTCAGGAACAGCTTCTTCCCCTCTGCCATCTGATTTCTAAATGGACATTGAACCCATGAACACTACCTCACTACTTTTTTTTATTTCTGTTTTTTGCAATACTTATTTTAATTTAACTATTTAATATACATATATACTCACTGTAATTCAGTTTTTCCCGATATTTGTCATATATTGCATTGTACTGCTGCCACAAAGTTAACAAATTTCACAACATAGGCAGGTTATATTAAACCTGATTCTGATTCTGATATTTGACATCGGGCTCAATATTGTATATTTTTTATTGAGATACAGCATGGAATCCAGCCCTTTGAGCCACACCACCCAGAAATCCCTCGATATAATCCTAGACTAATCACAGGGCAATTTACAATGACCAATTAAACTATCAACCAGTACGTCGGTGGAGGGTGGGAGGAAACCCACGCGGTCATGGGGAAGAACGTGCAAATTCCATACAGGCAGCTGTGGGAAATGAACCAGGGTCGCCCGTACTGTAAAGCGTTTTGCTAACCACTACGTTACCGTGCCGATGAATTAGACATATTTCCATCTGGTTGGTAAAATGTAGATCTGAACTGCTTGAATATACATTACATCATGTACAGAACTGTGGAATTTAAAATACTCCACCAACTCTGGACACCTAGTTTGACTTGCTAGTCATAGTTATAGTCATACTTTCTTGATCCCGGGGGAAATTGCTAATGTGCTGATATGATACCAAAGGCAGATTACAGTATATCTCCTTTGATTAAGGGGTCCAAACATATTGGGAAGACACAGGTTGAAATAAATCCCCCCGGATTAAAAGAACTAAGTTAGGATAGGTGAGGGTGGATCATTACAGGAAATGCTTGAGAGATACACAGAAGTCCATTGATAAGATGGATACTTTGAAGACAAAGTTCGCACTGACAATTTCTGATTTTCTGTTTTATGTCCTTTTGTGATCATATGTTACTTATGTTCTGTCCAGATATAGATCATGTTTTCTTATTATAGTTCATAGCCCAGATCTTACCAAGATCTTGCTCTGGGATTATTGACACTGGTATTATCCACATTATCCAGATCAATTATCTGTTTTTATGCAAGAGGTAGAAGGTTATTTCCTCCAAAGGACCTCAAACTTGTCGTGGTTTGGAGGTGTGCATGCCTCGATGATCCAGAGAGCTATGACAGCAGGAGTCAGGGCCCTGTGTTTTGCTGCTTGGTAGGGTCACTCAAGCCAAACAGGCAAGACTAAAAGTGGTTCACTTGTCCTCCTGGTTTGGGGATTCAGCTCAGGGCTAACGACCCTGACTGGCAAAGCAAAATTGTTACGGAAGCAGCAATGAAGAATCCTTCTACATCTGTGTGTGACCAAGGACAGACGAGACGGGGGACCTTCAATGTTGCCCTAAATGCCAGTGACATAACAGGCAGGAAGTAAGGTGTTTGATCCTTCATGCCTGCTCTACTATTCTGTATTATTCCAGTGACCCCATTGAGTTCCTCCAGTGCTTTGCAAGTTGCTCCAGATGCCAAAATCTTCCATTTCTTGTGTCTTTATGTCTTCAAAATATTCAGTGACTGAAGCTAACCTAGCCTCTTGGCTAGGGAATTGAAGGTTTCACTAGTATGTCTTCTTAGTTCTTTTCTAAATGACCTACCACTTACAGCTAATTCATGGGTTCCTTGTGCTGCAGCCAGTGGAGATATTTTGCTAGCCTCTTTCCTTGTCAAGCCCAGTAGGAATTTGGTTTGTAGTAACAGGCTTGCTGTTTGTATTGTTCTGATGATGGGGAGTTCTCCACGAGTTAGGCAGTGTTGGACACGAGTCAGACCTCAAAGTGTTAAGCAGATTTTACAGAGGGCAGTAAAATTGCAGGAGGTGTTTTAATGAGCAGGTTGATAGGGCATTAAACCAGTAATTATGAGGATTACATTTGAAGTGCTCTAGAAACAGTCTGCCTGCCTTGGGTTTTAAGGGCTGTTTCATACTGATTGCCAGGACTATTTAATAACACGTGGAGGTTATAAATCTCTCCATCGTCCTGGTCAGGGAATACTGTTGCAATACCAAGCTTTAAATGGACTTGTGGCCATCTGCTTAATGTTTGGACGACTGACGGTGGGATCTTTAGCAATCTGTTCGCTGCCCCCAGTCTTCCCTCCTCCTTCGCCAACTCCCCTTTCGACTCTGCATTCACAACATCTCTATTAGGTACTGAGACTTTCAATGACAACGGACACCTCAGCCACTCCCAGCACAGATACTCTCCAGCTTGTGGCTCCACTCCTGACTGGTTATGTCCATTGCCGTCACAGGAGTGTGCTGACTGAGGGGGGGGGGAGGGGAGAAGGAGGACATTCAGCCCTTCTATTCCCTTCCATCATTCAAAGCTAGCCTGTATCACAATGTCATTAACCCACTGCAATACCTTATCACACGGGTTACTTTTACTTAACACAAAGTGGTTAGCCTACTATTCCTATGAGCCCAGGTTTGAGCTGCTGTGCGAAGATTTTCCAGATTTCTGCCACCCACTTTGTCAATGAGGGGCCAGTCTGACAGAAGGTTCTTATTGGGACATGAGTTCCCACTGATTGGATAATCTTTTATTCCCTGCAGAGAACATATTTGCTGCATCTGAACTTCCTAAGTAGTTTGTGTTCAATGTCGACCACATCCTAATCAGCTCAGCTAAGCGCTGAGAGAGAGCACAACAGCTACACAGATCCATGACTTCCCTTAGGAGTTTTCACCCACAGAATCATCAGAAAAGACAGCTAGAGTTTTTTTCTAGTTTAGTATTTAACAGAGTTAACACAGTTACAACGTATCCATATTTGGAAATTGCTAAGTGCTTCAGGGAAACAAAGTCCTCCAACCGCTATGCAGAGATAGAGGCCGGACAGGACGTTCCATGCTATTTCAAGCAGTTACTGGGTCCTTTGGGTGGCACGAATGTTTTATGACTGCTTTAGGGCCACTGCTGTCCAAAGCAGCATAATGGCATGACTGGTAGAGCTGCTACCTCCTGGTGCAGGAGACCTGGGTTCAGTCTTGACTTCCAATGCTGTCTGTGTGGAGTTTGCATGTTCTCCCCGTGACCACGTGGATTTCCCCCAACCGCTCCAGTTTCATCCCACGTCCCTAAGATATGCAGGTCAGTAGTTTACTTGGACACTGTTCTTGAGTTTAGATATCTCTGTCTTAGCTCCTCATAGGGTCACCCACGACAGCAAGATCAAGAGGAAAGGTCCAAACAAAGAGCGATCCCAGCAAGACCACAATGGTGGAGCTGGTGGAAGATGATGACACATCACTGTCACGTGATCGGCAACAATGAATATATCGAGTCAGGATTTATAAACAAACATTTATTAAACCCTGATAAACAATGAAAAAACAAATGAAAACCCTAACCGGAAGTAAACGGCTATGCGGCCATTCATTAAACTGCTACGCAGTACTAGCTCTTAAAGCGATAAATTCAAACACAGTTCTTCAAATGGTAAATTTTAAAGTCCAAGAGATTTATATAGTCAATTAGGAGAGACTTTCATGAAGTAACGAATTCCACGAAGACACGACGTCACTGCCACTCCCAGTCAGATTCTGCCTTTTCCACAGGATTCACGACGACGGGAATAAAACAGTTTTAAAGGCACTGACCTTCCTCCTCTGTAGGATAGATACTGCACAGCCTTTCTGCCACTTTTAGCAGAGACTGTCTCATGCAGATCTCTCTTTCTTGACAAATTCAATAATGGTCGATCCTTTCCAAATCCGTCGAATGTCTCCTTCAGGGTCCCATCTTCACTCTCCAATGTTACTAAAAAGATACATTAACAAACCTGAGCGATTGGTCAAACTGCTGGGTCAGACTTTTGTACCTTACATTAGAACATAAAACTCCATTTAAAATCAAAATCAAAACCATATCATAATGCAAATAAGCAGCAGAGCAGAGTATCTCATTGACGTTCTAACTGGAAAACCAACTGCGTCACCAGGGGTCTTCCCTTTTATACCCATGGTGAATATGTCACCACGTGGCCTCACATCGGCTGGAAAATTACATCAGGTGACCTCCAAAAGACCATTAGATCATTCTCACAAGAAAGTTCCAAGATCTCCTTGAGGTATGTAACATCACAATGGCAGTGAAGGGCTCCCAGTTCATCTTGCATTCCACGCCAATAGACCCTGATCCCAATCTGTCAAGGACTATATAGTGGATCAGCCTCCCCATGTTAAACAAAGTCATGCACAAGCATTCTCCATTAAGGGAATTCACTTGGATTAAGTCCTGTGGTGATCGGCAAGTGACAAAGAGGGCAAGGTTGAGATGTTTGGAGGTGTATTCTGGATCAAACCCTACAGCCGGCTGAAGACCCACCAACAGACATCCCTTAGGAGAAGATCACACTCAGCTCATGTGAGCACATTACTATTCGATTGCCGTAAGTTATCTCTTGTGTGTAGGTGAACGGTAGAATCTAGGGGAGGAGGGTGCTGGTTTGATGGGAACATGTGGAGGGAGAACCAAGTTTGAATAGGATTAGTGTAGATGCATAGTTATTGGTTCTTGTAGCACAGTGGTTCAAAGGCTGTGTGATCATGAGATTCGATATTCCATTCAGCTTGTCCTTAAAGGTCAATGAGGGAAAAAAGAAACCAAGTTGAATTCAGGGAGGCTTGAAGCTGGTGGAAGCTGTTTCTACATCTAGAACTCAGAGTTCGCAGTTCTAGATGTAAAACCAGTTTCCACCAGTAGTGCATCGAAATATCACCGAACAACCTAGAAGGAGAAGACGAGAAAATCTGCAGATACTGGAAATCCAAGTAAAACACACAGAATGGCGGAGGAGCTCAGCAGGCCAGGCAGCATCTATGGAAAAGAGTAAACAGCTGATGTTTTGAGCTGAGACCCTTTATCAGGACTGGAAAAAAGTGAGATGAGAAGTCAGAGTAAGAAGGTGGAGGGAGGGGAGGAACAAGTACAAGGCGGTAGGCGATAGGTGGAATTGGGCACCACAGAAAGCAGTGGAAGCCAAGTCTCTGAAGGTGATAGTGAGACTTCTAGGCACATCAGCCCTCAAAATCTATGGGGAAAGAGCAGAGGCATGATATTGACACAGAGGACAATGCAATGAACTCATTGAATCATGCAGCAGACTCAATGGGTGGAACGTTCTCCTCCTACTCCTGTCTTTCACAAGACCATTGTTAAGTTAATGGAACCCGAGCCACATTTTAGGACTGACAACCAAAATCCATGTCAAAGATGCTGGGTTGAAGGAATTACTTAAGAGAATGCCAGACAGATGATACTGTGGTGGAGGAGCTGTGGGATAGAATTGCACTGAAGGCACAGCCACAATGGAGTGCTCAAGAAGCAGAAAAGCTGACACAGAGATGAAACCCCAGACAGTATTTTATAAAATTATTGGGAAAGTACAGTGTAAAATAACCTATTTTAAAAAGGATAAAACTACCACATTTCAGAAATTTGAGAGTTCTGGATTTTTCAGTTTCATGAATTTGAGGATAACTAGAAACAAATTAGAGACAAATTGGAATCGAGAGGTGGACTGAGGATGAAACAATGGAAACACCAAAGAGAATTGAGAAGCCAGTCAAGAGGGAATAAAATAAAAAATACATCATAAGTGTTGTATTTTACAAGAGCATCTATAAAAAGGGAATCATTAAAAGCAAGATAGGACCTCACAGAGACAGGAATTATCAACTTACAGAAGATTGTAATCAAAAATGTTGGGGATATTTAATAATGTTCTGTATTGGTCTTTGAACATTAAAACTAGTTGAACCCTGTCTAGGAGATGAATGATAGTTCGGGGGATAAAATGAACACATTTTGATAAGTTCGTTAAGAAAAAAGGAAGACAAATCACAAGGATACAGAGTGAGATCCTAAGGGAGACAAAGGGATAAATTGCCAAGGCATTAGAAATTATGTTCCAGTTACCAGTGAGTGTGGATGTACGGGGAAGAAATAGAGTGTGTGAAGTTTAATAACCAATTTTAAAAAGTGGTTCAGTTGGTATTTATCGATCAGTTGCCATAATTGCATGTTAGGAAAAGCTTTTGAAGGGAGGAAGTTTGTCTGCTTTACGAAATGTATGATGTCGTGACATGCACATTAAACATCGTCTGAAGTTTGAAATTCCAAAGCAGAATCCTAATTGCATTTGCAACACACAAAGGTGCTGGAGGACCTCAACAGGTCAGGTAGCACCTCTGGAGGGAAATGGACAGCCGATGCTTTAGGTTGAGGCCCTGGATGCAGGGTCTTGACCAAAATGTCCAGTCTGTTTCCTCCATCGATTCTGCCTGACATGATGAGTTTCTCCAGCCATAGAAACCATAGAAACTACAGCACAGAAACAGGCCTTTTGGCCCTTCTTGGCTGTGCCAAACCATTTTCTGCCTAGTCCCACTGACCTGCACACGGACCATATCCCTCCATACACCTCCCATCCATGTATCCGTCCAATTTGTTCTTAAATGTTAAAAAAGAACCCGCATTTACTACCTTGTCTGGCAGCTCATTCCACACTCCCACCACTCTCTGTGTGAAGAAGCCCCCCCTAATGTTCCCTTTAAACTTCTCCCCCCTCACCCTTAACCCATGTCCTCTGTTTTTTTTCTCCCCTTGCCTCAGTGGAAAAAGCCTGCTTGCATTCACTCTATCTATACCCATCATAATTTTATATACCTCTATCAAATCTCCCCTCATTCTTCTACGCTCCAGGGAATAAAGTCCTAACCTTTTCAACCTTTCTCTGTAACTGAGTTTCTCAAGTCCCGGCAACATCCTTGTAAACCTTCTCTGCACTCTTTCAACCTTATTAATATCCTTCCTGTAATTTGGTAACCAAAACTGAACACAATACTCCAGATTCAGCCTCACCAATGCCTTATACAACCTTACATAACATTCCAGCTCTTATACTCAATACTTTGATTAATAAAGGCCAATGTACCAAAAGCTCTCTTTACGACCCTATCTACCTGTGATGCTACTTTTAGGGAATTTTGTATTGTATTCCCAGATCCCTCTGTTCCACTGCACTCCTCAGTGCCTTACCATTAACCCTGTATGTTCTACCTTGGTTTGTCCTTCCAACGTGCAATACCTCACACTTGTCTATATTAAACTCCATTTGCCATTTTTCAGCCCATTTTTCCAGCTGGTCCAAGTCCCTCTGCATGCTCTGAAAACCTTCCTCACTGTCTACTACACCTCCAATCTTTGTATCATCAGCAAATTTGCTGATCTAATTTACCACATTATCATCCAGATCATTGATATAGATGACAAATAACAATGGACCCAGCACTGATCCCTGTAGCACACCACTAGTCACAGGCCTCCACTCGGAGAAGCAATTCTCTACTACCACTCTTTGGCTTCTTCCATTGAGCCAATGTCTAATCCAATTTACCACCTCTCCATGTATACCTAGCGACTGAATTTTCCTAACTAACCTCCCATGCGGGATCTTGTCAAAGGCCTTACTGAGGTCCATGTAGACAATATCCACTGCCTTCCCTTCATCCACTTTCCTGGTAACCTCCTCGAAAAACTCCAATAGATTGGTCAAACACGACCTACCATGCACAAAGCCATGTTGACTCTCCCTAATAAGTCCCTGTCTATCCAAATGCTTGTAGATTCTGTCTCTTAGTACTCCCTCCAATAATTTACCTACTACCGACGTTAAACTTATTGGCCTATAATTTCCCGGATTAATTTTCGATCCTTTTTTAAACAACGGAACAACATGAGTCACTCTCCAATCCTCCGGCACCTCACCTGTAGACAGCGACATTTTAAATATTTCTGCCAGGGCCCCTGCAATTTCAACACTAGTCTCCTTCAAGGTCCGAGGGAACACCCTGTCAGGTCCCGGGGATTTATCCACTTTAATTTTCCTCAAGACAACAAGGACCTCCTCCTTTTCGATCTGTACAGTTTCCATGATCTCACTAACTTGTTTCCCTTAATTCCATAGACTTCATGCCAGTTTCCTTAGTAAATACAGACGCAAAAAACCTATTTAGATCTCCCCCATTTCCTTTGGTTCTGCACATAGCCGACCACTCTGATCTTCAAGAGGACCAATTTTATCCCTTACAATCCTTTTGCTCTTAATATACCTGTAAAATCTCTTTGGATTATCCTTCATTTTGACTGCCAAGGCAACCTCATGTCTTCTTTTAGTCCTTCTGACTTCTTTCTCAAGTATTTTCTGGCACTTTTTATACTCCTCAAGCACCTTATTTACTCCCTGCTTCCTATACATGTCATACAACTCCCTCTTCTTCTTTATCAGAGTTGCAATATCCCTTGAGAACCAAGGTTCCTTATTCCTATTCACTTTGCCTTTAATCCTGATAGGAACATACAAATTCTGCACTCTCAAAATTTCTCCTTTGAAGGCTTCCCACCTACAGATCACATCCTTGCCAGAGAACAACCTGTCCCAATCCACGCTTTTTATATCATTTCTCATTTCTTCAAATTTGGCCTTCTTCCAGTTCAGAACCTCAACCCTAGGACCAGATCTATCCTTGTCCATGATCAAGTTGAAACTAATAGCGTTATGATCACTGGAACTAAAGTGCTCCCCTACACAGACTTCTGTCACTTGTCCTGACTCGTTTCCTAACAGGAGATCCAATATTGCATCCCCTCTTGTTGGTCCCTCTATATATTGACTTAGAAAACTTTCCTGAACACATTTTACAAACTCTAAACCATCTAGACCCCTAAAAGTGTGGGAGTCCCAATCAATATATGGAAAATTAAAATCCCCTACCACCACAACTTTATGTTTCCTGCAGTTGCCTGCTATCTCTCTGCAGATTTGCTCTTCCAATTCTCGTTGACTATTGGGTGGTCTGTAATACAATCCCACTAATGTGGCCATACCTTTCCTGTTTCTCAGCTCCATAAGGACTCAGTAGACAAGCCTCTAATCTGTCCTGCCTGAGCACTGCTGTAATATTTTCCCTAACAAGCAATGCTACTCCCCCACCTTTCATTCCTCTGCCTCGATCACATCTGAAACATCGGAACCCTGGAATATTAAGCTGCCAGTCCTGCCCCTCCTGTAGCCAAGTTTCACTAATTGCTATAACGTCATAATTCCACATGTCAATCCACTTGTGTTGCTAGTATTTCTGGTTTCCTGTGTTTTTATAGCCAAATGTTGCCCTGTCAGTCCATGCAACAGGAGACCAATTCCCATCTCCCATCTTTCACTGGGAAGGGTCATGAAATCATACAGCAGATGAATGGACCATTTGACCCATCTTGTCCATGCTGTATTTCCAGCACTTGGCCATTGCCTTCTATGTGCTTGTGATTCAAATGTATGAGCATGTATTTAGGTAAAGAGAAAACAAGAAGAAATCTGCATGGATTTTAAAAGCAGTGATTACGTATCATTGAAAACCTGGAAGTATGTTATTCCCAGATACTTAAAAATGCTCATTTAAAGCCTCACAGCTCCTACCCTATCACATCACGTCCATTCACACCTGAAGCCACTGGACAACACTCGTACAGAGCTAACAAATGTCTTCAATTCAGTTCAATGCATCACCCTTATCTTCAAATGTCTTGTCTGCCTCAATCATTCCTACTTGTGGGATCGCCGCCTGATCTCCGACCTTTTGATGCCTCCAACTCTGGCCTTTTGTTCACCCTTACCCCAGCCTCACCTCTCTTGACACAACATTGGTGGCCAAGCTCTAACTGCAAGAGGATTCAAAGTCATAGAATCACACTCACAGGGTTATATGGAATGGGAACAGCCCAGCTCATCCAATCAGACTGAGTGCTCCAGTGAGCTAGTCCGATCTGCCCTTCTTTGGCTCATAAGCCTCTAAACTGCTCCTATCCATATACTGTATCCGTTAATGACAGCGAAGTTAAAGGGTGGAATAACTCAGATGTGGCGGTGTTTGCATGCCATTACTTCTTACAAGGCAAACCCCAACTGCATAAATAGCAAAGTTGCTCCACTCCCCAGTGAGTTCAATGCCTTTCAAGCACATTTTGAAAGGGAGAATTACACTGCATCTTCACTAGTCTCCACAGCATCCACTGATTCTACGTTTTCTGTCTCGGAGACCAACACCTGGACGTCCTTTAAGGAACGAATCCTCGAAAGGCGTCAGGTTTAACGGTGTATCTGCATGGGTACTGAAATTCTGTGCCAACCAACTGGCTGGATCATTCAAGAACATTTTCAAGCTCTCACTATTGTGATCTGAGTTTCCTACCTGTTTCAAACGGGCAACGATCGTTCCAGCGCCCAAGAAGAACAGGGTGAGCTTCCTCGATGACCAGTACGTCTCACATCTACCGTAATGAAGAGCTTCGAGAGGTTGGTTATGGCTAGAATTAACTCGTGCGTGAGCAAGGACCTGGAGCCCCTGCAATTTCCATGCAATCTCAATAGGTTTACACCAGATCTAATCTCACTAGCTGCCCACTCTGCTTTGGAGCACCTAGAAAACCACAAGACATACATCAGGCTACTGTTTATTGATTAGAGCTCAACGTTCAATATCATCATTCCCTCAATACTGATCAGCAAGCTTCAAAACCTGATCCTCAGTATCTCCCTCTGCAACTGATGCTCGTCTTCCTTATCAGGAAACCGCAGTCAGTACAGATTGGTAATAACACCTTCCCCCTTACTGAATATCAATACAGGTCCTCCTCAAGAATGCATGCTTAGCCTACTGCTCTACTCTCTCTGCTCTCATGACTGTGTGGCTAGGCACAGCTCAACCACCATCTACAAATTCACCAATGACACCCCTTTGTTGGTAGAGTCTCAGATGGTGGTGAGGAGGCTTACAGGGTGAGATAGATTGGTTGGGTAAGTGGTGTCACTGAAAGGACTTCACATTCAAGATCGACAAGATGAAGGAACTGAATGTAGACTTCAGGAAGGAGAAGTCAGGATCACACACGACAGTCATCCTTGAGGGACCAGCAGTAGAAAAGGTGCAAACAACAGGAATTCTGCAAATGCTGGAAATTCAAGCAACACACATCAAAGTTGCTGGTGAACGCAGCAGGCCAGGCAGCATCTCTAGGAAGAGGTACAGGGCTCCTGTTCCATGATCCTCTCATATCCCCTTTGCCAATCACCTGTCCAGCTCTCGGCTCCATCCCTCCCCCTCCTGTCTTCTCCTATCATTTTGGATCTCCCCCTCCCCATCCCACTTTCAAATCTCTTACTAACTCTTCCTTCAGTTAGTCCTGATGAAGGGTCTTGGCCTGAAACGTCGACTGTACCTCTTCCTAGAGATGCTGCCTGGCCTGCTGCGTTCACCAGCAACTTTGATGTGTGTTGCTTGAATTTCCAACATCTTCAGAATTCCTGTTGTTCAAGTTTATTGTCATGTAGCTAGATACATGCGGACCATCAAACAAGGCAACATTTCTCCGAACCAGGGTGTAAAGCACAGTCTTAACGAATAACACACATATAACACATAACACAAAGTAAGGATAAACTCTACAAATGAATTACGCAAAAATAAACAAATTAAAGTGCATAAATTATATATTGTAAGGTAGAGAACAGATTAACTGGTGACACTTCAAATGCGATGCGGCAGAGAGTTCAGAAGCCTAATGGCCTGAGGGAAGAAACTGTTCCCCATCCTGACTGTTCTTGCTTTTATGCTTCAGAGTCTCCTGCCTGATGGTACAATGTCAAAAAGAATGCTGGGTCGATGGGTGAGATCCTTAAAGGCCCTGCATATGTAATGTTCCTGATAAATGTCCCCAGTGAATAGTAGGGAGACTCCTATCACGAACATGAAAAAATCTGCAGATGCTGGAAATCCAAGCAACACACACAAAATGCTGGAGGAACTCAGCAGGCCAGGCAGCATCTATGGAAAAGGGTAAACAGTCGACATTTTGGGGGTGAGACCCTTCATCAGGACTATGACCCCTATGATCCTTTGTAGGGACTTCCAGTCTGATATTCAGTTGCTCCTGTACCAGATGCAACTTGTCAGGATGCCCTCAAAATTCAGTTAAGATGGTGGGGAGAGCCTTGCCTGCTTCAATCTTCTTAGGAAGTAGAGATGTTGCTGTGCCTTCTTGTTCAGGGAGGTGATATTAAGGGACCAGGTGATGTGAATTCCCAGGAACTTGATACACTTAATTCTCTCTACAGAGGAATCATGTATTCACAGAGGTTCATCTCCAACTTCCTGAAGTCCACAATGATTTCCTTGGTCTTCTCCACGTTCAGACTTATGGTCCTATGCACTGGAACCTCCATACTAGGCTGTGGTGGAACCAGTCAGACGGCTCTCTATCATATATTTATAGAAATTTGTAAGGGTCTTTGATGACATACCAAATCTCTTCAATATCCTAATGAATCAGAGCCACTGGTGGGACTTCTTCATAATTGAACCAAAATGTTTGGCCCAGGGTAGATCCACTGAGATATTGATGCCCGCAAACTTAATGCTGCTCACCCTTTCTACACACATCAAAGTTGCTGGTGAACGCAGCAGGCCAGGCAGCATCTCTAGGAAGAGGTACAGTCGACGTTTCAGGCCAAGACCCTTCATCAGGACTAACTGAAGGAAGAGTTAGTAAGAGATTTGAAAGTGGGATGGGGAGGGGGAGATCCAAAATGATAGGAGAAGACAGGAGGGGGAGGGATGGAGCCAAGAGCTGGACAGGTGATTGGCAAAGGGGATATGAGAGGATCATGGAACAGGAGGCCTGTAGCTCTTCCTAGAGATGCTGCCTGGCCTGCTGTGTTCACCAGCAACTTTGATGTGTGTAGAAAGGGTGAGCAGCATTAAGTTTGCGGGCATCAATATCTCACCAGCAAAAGCAAGAACAGTCGGGATGGGGAACAGTTTCTTCCCTCAGGCCATTAGGCTTCTGAACTCTGCCGCATCGTATTTGAAGTGTCACCAGTTAATCTGTTCTCTACCTTACAATATATAATTTATGCACTTTAATTTGTTTATTTTTGCGTAATTCATTTGTAGAGTTTATCCTTACTTTGTGTTATGTGTTATATGTGTGTTATACGTTAAGACTGTGCTTTATACCCTGGTTCGGAGAAATGTTGCCTTGTTTGATGGTCCGCATGTATCTAGCTACATGACAATAAACTTGAACAACAGGAATTCTGAAGATGTTGGAAATTCAAGCAACACACATCAAAGTTGCTGGTGAACACAGCAGGCCAGGCAGCATCTCTAGGAAGAGGTACAGTCGATGTTTCAGGCCGAGACCCTTCGAGACCTGACAAGAAGCTGCAGAGGCTGCAAACGCAGGTAGTCCATCATAGGCACAACCACAACCCCAACACCTGCCCTACCATCTAGAATATCTTCAAGAAACAGTGCCACAAGAAGGTAGCATCCATTATTAAGGTCCCTCACCATCCAGAACATGGCCTTTCTCGTTGCTACCACTGGAAGGAGATACAGACACTTGAAGGCACCCACTCAGTGATTTAAGAACAGCTTCCTCCCCTCTACCATCCAATTCTAAATGGTCCAAAAACCTCATTATTCCTTTATTTTGCATGATTTATTTTCATAATTTATAGATTTGTATGTCTTTGCCTTATCATATATCAATGCAAATAAATCTGATTCCAATTCTGACATCACTAGACAACAAATTTTTTCAAAGTTTTGCTTCTTCCAAAATTGCTTTTGTTTACAATAGACCATTTGAAGCTGAACGCCAATACAATTTCGGTCTACTTGCATCATGTAGTAATCTGCAGAAGCAAGAAATTAACATTTATTGAATATAGTGCAGTTAATTGCATAATGATGCTGTCACTTTGCAATAGTTCCATCCAGCTAAAACTGTTTTGTTGATGATTCTCATTTGCTCTCAGTGTTTGAGGCTTCTCACTTAAGTGTCCAATAATAATCAACTAGCATTGATGGATTCCAGTTGCCCTGATACCATTTCTCCATGACCACAATGTCCTGGTGAAAACTTTCACCATGCTCATCATTGACAACACCAAGATTTGCAGGGAAGAAGTCTGAATGGGGATGCAGAAAATGAATCTTTAGAGACATGTTGCACCTCATGGTTCTGTATGCTTGAAGCATGTTGTCAACCAGCTGCACATAGTTTGGTGCTCGGTAGTTACAAAGAACATTTTAATCAACATCCTTGAATGCCTTCCATATGATTTTCTCCACTCCCACTATAAGTTCATTGAATTACCTGTCATTGATGACCTGTTTGATTTGTGGACCAACAAAATTGCCTTTCTTAATCTTGGCATCAGTCATCCTGACTTGAATTATGAATTGAAATAACAAAAAAAGGGTGCACGATAGGAAAATTTCATGGTGATTTTCATGATTTTCATGAAATGCATAACATACACCCAAACATATTCAGGAAGGAAAAGCTTTGCTATCCAGTGTATTTATTTAAATGGCACTTTTCTGGTCAGCCCACCTAAACCATTGTTTCTAGCAGCTCATTGCAAATACACAGAACGCCCCATTTAAATCTATTGTTACTGATTTTGAACTATGCCCTCTTGTTTTTAGATCTCCTCCTTTGAGAAAAGGACTGGGTGGTTTCATGCTGTCAATGCTCCTCTATCAGGTCACCTCTCAAACCCCCACTTTCCAGGGAATTGAGTCCAACCCTACACAACCTCTCCTTGTAACTTACACCCCCAAGTCCAGACACCATCCTGGTAAAATCTTTTTTTTTAACTCTTTTTAATTTAATAATAACATGACCAAAACTGTATGAAATACTCCAAGTGTTGCAGTAGCGGAAGGTCATAAAGATACACTCTGCTGCCACAATATTAGGTACGGGAGGTACATAATAAACTGGCCACTGAATGTATTGAGAAGCCAGCACAAAATGACAAGTGCAACATTGCCAGGACTAAGCACAAAGAAGTTGGAAGGCACAATAACTCAGATGTTACCATGTAAAAAAGATTAGAGGAACTGGGATTTCTTCACTAGGGCAATACAGACTATGAAGTGATAGAAATTGAAACTGCAATTTTGTCATTTTTACTTGAACATTCACAATGAATACCCACTTTCACATATTATGTTAAGGCTTAGACAGCATAATAGCTCATTATGTACCAATTTAAATGGTTTTGTTTAAACTATATGTCATTTTAGCTCTTGTTTTTGCGAAGAATGTAAGGGTATTACACATGAAGGGAACATGGTGAAAGGTCGGGGGGTTGTGACTAATTGGTTAGCTCTTTCATCAAACTGGTGGTGGTAAAACGGACTGAGTAATCTCCCAGGGTGCTGAATGGTCTCCTGTAGTGCTGTACGGTGTATGATTATTTATAACTAACATGTTTAAAATGACGACGTTGTTGCAAAGAAATGGTTTGTTCCTGCCATTTGATAGAGAACAAAGGACAATTAATTTTCAGGCACAAAGCAGGGGAGTGTTCAAAGTTGAGGAGGTAGAATTCGTCTGGAACCTGGGTCGGTGGTTTTGTGAAACAAGATTAGGTGGTTCGCACAACACTCCACAGTACCAGCGACCCAGGTTAAATTCCTGCCACTGCCTGTAAGGAGTTTGTATGTTCTCACCGTGACTGTGTGGGTTTCCTCCCCGTGCTTCAGTTTCCTCCCACAGTGCAAAAGCGTACTGGTTGGTAAGTTAACTGGTCATTGGAAATTGTCCTATGGTTAGATTAGATTATGAGGACACGCAGTCCTCTTTTATTGTCATTTAGAAATGCATGCATTAAGAAATGATACAATTTGTTCCTCCAGAATGATACCACAGAAACACAAGACAAACTGAGACTAAAACAAAACTGACTAAAACCACATAATTATAACATATAGTTACAACGATGCAAGCAATACCCTAATTTGATAAAGAACAGACCATGGGCACGGTAAAAAAAAAGTCTCGAAGTCTCTCGAAAGTCCCATCATCTCACGCAGACGGTAGAAGGGAGAAACTCTCCCTGCCATGAGCTTCCAGCGCCGCAAACTTGCCGATGCAGCACCCTGGAAGCACCCGACCACAGTCCGACTCCAAGTCCGTCCGAAAACTTCGAGCCTCTGACCAGCTCTCCGACACCAAGCACCGAACACCATCTCTGCCGAGTGCTTCAACCCCGGCCCCGGCAACAGGCAACAGGCAAAGCTGAGGATTTGGGGGCTTCTCCTCCAGAGATTCTCGATCGCACAGTAGCAGCGGCAGCGAAGCGGGCATTTCAGAAGATTTCTCTAGATGTTCCTCCGTGCTTCTCACAGCTGTCTCCATCAAATCAGGATTGTGCACGGCATCCTACTTCACAAATACGATATCAATTCGGAGCGGCTGCATCGCGCCGCCATCTTCTCCTCCCCCCTTAAATCAGTGGGTTGCCGCGTGGTGTGGCCCGAAAAACCAGAAGGCCCTATTCTGCACTGTATCTCCATAAAATAATATCTCTGAAGTGTCGAAGAATGAGAGGGCACTTCACGGAGGTGTGCGACTTTCTGAGAACGGTTAGAATTTGTTTTTTTTTATTCAAGGGATAAAAACTGCCAGCTGAGCCAGTATTTGTTTCCCATTTCTTTTTGCCCTCGGTGATGGTGAGCTGTGCTCCTGAACTGCTGCATTCATTGAGGTGTGCATATATCCACAAGGAAGGAGATTCTCACCCAGCGACAGTGAGGGAACGTTGATCATTCACTGCCTTGCCCTCGTTGCTGCAGCTCACCAGGGCTGTGTTTGCCATCGTTGTTTCCGGTGCCTAAGACAGCTGATTCTGAGTGACCCGTCCTGTTTTATTTCCTTGTGGCTTTTGACCTATTCAGTGTAACTCAGCGGTTTGCCAGAACAGCTAGCTAAATTGCCCACATTGCTGAAAGTCACGTGTAGACCAAACTAGGTATGGATAACAGATTTCCTCCCCTACAGGATATTAGTGAACCAGATGGGTCTTTTCAACAATTGACAATGGCTTTAATTGTCATTAGCCTTTTTAATTCCTGAATTCCAATTCAAATTTATCACCATCTGCCATGGTGGGAATCAAACCAAGGTCCCTAGAAATTTGCCCTGGGTAATTAGATATTTATTAATTGATAATACCACTGAACCATTGCCTCCCTGTTAGTGAATATTGCCTAAAATACAAGTCAACTAAGCAGAGGTATTCTAGGGCAATCAACTGAATTTCAGACCCGTCCCCAAAATTTTCTGAAATTAAGGTGTTAAATCCATGGAATGGCAAAGGGTACAAGGACATGTGGGTGAAATACATGTCACACACAAGATCAAACGTGATCTAATACAGTTTTACGTTACATCTGACCATAACATTTTCAGCACCTCTGCATACAGATCTCACCTTTGGAGATGCACTGGCTCCAAGTGATGATCATTTTATATGAACTTTCCTCTGCATTATCTGCAAGAGATCCATTCAGCGAGAGTCTATTGCTCATTTCAGTTGTTAGTAGATGCAGCCGTCTTAGCCCCTGACCCCGTCTTTGCAGGGCACCACTAATCACTTCCCATTGATTTGAAAACTTGTATCCTTGCTGCTCAGCCAACTTCTTGCTTTTTAACTTTCTGTGCATCAACTTTATCCACAGTCCCTTGTGAGGGACATACACGATACTTTATCTCCGTGTGACAAGAGAACACACATCATAGTACAATAGTCTCGGTTTTATTATTTCGTAAATTATTATTGCACAGTATTGCACATTGGTAAATTATTATCCTGAACTTTATTATTAGTTAAGTCTGCACACTGCTAAGTATGTTTTTAGATGTTGCTGCTGTAACAGAAGAATTTCCCACTTGGGATCAAAACAGGATGTATTGTATGTATGTATGTATAATTATTATTATTATATGCTTGGACCCACTCAGAGATACTCTGTCATCATTATTTCAGTCATTCCTTCAGGTAATACTGTCAGGACTTCCCTTCTTGTTGGAAATAGGGAGCACCATTCCCCAATTCCTTCTCCATTGCATCAACAACTGCATTGCTACTGTTTCCAGCACTCATGTGGAGCTTTGTTACCAACTTACACCTCACCTTCAAATTCACTTGGTCCATCTCTGACACCTTCCTCTCCATTATCTTTATCTCTATAACCATCCCAGGAGACAGATTATCCACTAGGCGGTCCAGGTGAAGGGTCTCAACTCGAAACATTGACTATCCATTTCCATCCGTAGATGCCACCTGACTTTCTGAGTTCCTCTACGGTTCTGGTGTAGTTCTGCTTTGCAAAGTCTTACAAGCTCCCTCTCAACAGCTGGCACAGTAGTGTACTGGCTAGCACAACACCTTACAGTACAATCCGCTGAGGTTCAATTCCGCCACTGCTTATAAGGAGTTTGTACGTTTCCTCCGTGAGTTTCCTCCGGGTGCTCCAGTTTCCTCCCACAGTCCAAAGACGTACCAGTTGGGAGGTTAATTGTTCATTGTAAATTGTCCTGTGATTAGGCTAGGGTTTAATTGGGGGTTGCTGGGCTCAGAGGACCAAAAGGGCCCATTCCACGTTGTATCTCAATAAGTGAAATAAGACATCCGTAAAGCATTCTCAGTCTAGTCATAGACTGAAGTCCTCTCCTTATTATACAGTCATGAGAGATCAAGGTAACTTGTTTCTACTCTGTTGCTGTCAGTTCTGCAATGACTGATGAGGCTAATGTGGGAACCACAGACTCTCCTGCGGATGCGACGGGAAGTTGGTGACGAGATGGGCGGGTGGGTAGCTTGTGCGATGTTGCACTCCTTCCACCTCTTACACAGGGCCTCTGTATTCTCCTGGTGCATGACCTCAAGGCTCTCCATACCATCTCAAATGGTCCTCTTTGACTTTGAACTGTCATGGGCTAGAGACTCCCAGGAGTTTGTTGGCACTGAGAACATCCTTGAATCTTCTCTTCTGTTCACTTGGTAACCTTGCACTGTGAGAGAGCTCAGAACAATGTGTCTCTTTTGGAATCCGGTGTGGGGACTTGTGATTGACATAAACAATGTAATCATTTGAGTGTCACAAAAGGCTCACCGCTGGGATGATCATCGAGGAGAGGATACTAACTTTGTTTTCTTCCCCTTTATCTGTATTTTGGATGTCCTGGAGACAACACTGATAACCTTCCAGTTGGTTGGTGTACCAACTGCCATCTGGGTTTCAGAAGCACACAGAGAGTGAGAACTCAATGCTCCCGGTAGGCTGCAAGTTTTGTGTATTTCCTGACCATAGGTGTTAGGCTAACTAGTCTCCAATTCTGTGCTCTCCCTTAATTTTCCAATCTGAGAGAGTGGTTCCTGGGCCAAGGATGAAGTAGACTTGGAATATTAGGTATGTTCTCTCCAATTTCCTTTAAACTCCAGGGATGGGAGCAAACTTTCTGAGGTTTAGATAGCTGTCAGGGAAGGATACATTCTGAAGTGAGGAACTAGTAGCGGGGTTCAGCAATAGCTAGAGTTGCCTAATATTCTCATTGGAGGAAACTTTTTCAATCCCTACCCTGGATATCGGATGCATAGTTGGCCAGTTTTGGAGTGGAGGAGAGATTTGATGGCAACATGGTGTAGTTGGTTGTAGAGTTGTAAGCTGTGTTTGCTCATGAAAGGATCTGCAGGTGAGACATTGCTCTAGCAGTTGAACCTGAAATATCCCATTACAACAGTTTAATAAAGAGCAGGGGGATTCCTTCTGGTTTTCTAGTATATCTCAGCCAACATTACAACAAACAGGTTATCTGCTCATTGTTTAATTGGTGTTTGAGGAATCTAATTATGTGCAAATTGGCTGCCACTTATCCAACATAATAACTTACACTTCCAAAATACTAGAATGGCTGCAAATTGTCTTGGGATGCAAAGGCATTGTTTTGCAAAAAGACATATCATCTATTCACAAAAAAATGAAGGTTGCATTTTCCTGAGAAATGCTGCCAGTTCCAAAATGCTGGAGGAGCTCACCAGGTCAGACTGCATCGATGGAAAAGAGCAGACAGTCGACATTTTGGGCCGAAGCCCTTCATCAGGACTGGCTGCCTACAAGAAGTGTCGTAAGGGGGTGATGGAGGCAGACCCAAATGCAAGACACAGACACTGAAGTACTAGGAACTGGACTATGTCTATTAAGAATGCTAGAGAAGCCAAAGAGCGAGGACAAAATGATAACACGAAGGTAGATATAGAGTGACAAACTGGAAAACCTGGACTTGACCTTGACGGGGAACTCAGGTCAAGAGTCGGAACTCGGGTCTTGGGAGGGACTCTTGTACCTTGGTCTAGACTTGGCTCTTGACTAGGGCTCGGACCTGGCTTGGATTTGACTTGTGCCTGGCTTCGACTTGACTTAGACACAGGATATGGAACACTGAGCCAGGGCTCCTCCTTGGACACAGGACATGGAACCGGGACTCTAAGACACAGGGCACAAAAACACTGGACCGTTCCCCCTTCAGGGTAGCGGCAAACTGCTGGACCTACCCAGCAGAGACAAGGACACAAAGAGACAGTTCTCAGCTCAAGGTAGAGGCAAACGGCCGTACCTACCCAGCAGAGACAAGGACACGAAGAGACAAAACCACACAACAATAGACAGTTCTTTTATCTTGGCATGAAGTGGCTCCAAGTAGTGGCAAGCTGTTGACTAGGCCCTGGAACTAAAGACAGCGGATCTTGACTCACTTCGGCAGATTAACTTGATGTACCTGCTCCGGTGAGGATTCTGGCAAGGTCACTGACAAGGACGGTCCAGCCAGGAATCACTGGACCCCAGAGCTATTTATGATGCCAGCCCGAAACAAGAATCAGGTGCCTCAATTAAGGCACCCCACGGAACAAGGGAAAAACGGAATAATCGGAGAACTGAATCCACGGACCGGACCGTGAACCGGAATGCGGACTTCACGGACCAGACCGTGACAAGAAGGCCAGGATTCACACACAAAAGGCCGAGTGGCCTTCCCATGCTCCTGTTCTACTTCACAGTTTCTGCAGAACTGTTAAAACTTTGACCCATTTTAACAATTCCATGGGTCTAAGGCTCCAAACACCCTAGCTACAGTGGGATTTACAAGGATGTTGCTGGGTCTGGTGGACCTCATTTATATGGAAAGCTTGAATGGACCAGGACTTTATTCCTTGGAACGTAGATGATTAAAAGGAGATTTGGCAGAGGTATACAAAATTATGAGGGGTACAGATAGGGTAAATGCAAACAGGCTTTTTCCACTGAGGATTGGGTGGGACTACAACCAGCGGTCATGGGTTAAGAGTGGAAGGTAAGAAGTTTAAGGGGAACATGAGGGGAACCTCCTTCACTCAGACAGTCGAGAGAGTGTGGAATAAGCTGCCAGCACAAGTGGTGCGAGTTCACTTTCAACATCTACAGCCCAGCGAATAGTAAGGCAGACCTCACTGCATTCCAGACCAAAGAGATCGGATGTTGAAGCAAGAACCCCTTCTGAATCAGTGTGATACAACAGAGGAAGTTAGGATAGGAACATGGATGGTAGAGGTATGGAAGATTATGGTCCCGGTGCAGGTTGATAGAAGTCGGCATGGAGTAGATGGACCAAAGGGCCTGTTTCCATACTGTACTTTTCTATGATTTGATGGTCCAGTATATTTCTTCATCCTGTTCTCAGGCCTTTGTTTTACTTCCACCAAAAGGACCTCTTCCAAGCAATGCAGTATCCAATGGTGAAGCCTCTTCCACTGCTCTACTGCCCTAAGGTGTCAGCAGAGGTGAAGCCAAGCAGCATGCATTTAAAGGGTGTGTTGGAAAGTGGCCTTATTGTTTATAATATACTGAAAATGAAGGGGAGGTTTCCTGTGGAAATCCCTTGGGTCTGTTGAGATGGCAGTGCCCAGTCTTGGGGTATAACAGAGCCATTGTCCCAGCTACTGGTAACCCTCTGATTTCAATGTACCGATATCACATTCAGGATAAAATCAAATTTAATGCAAAGCTTTTATTATAATTTATTAAAAATGGATACGTTATATATTTCTGATTTCCTAAACCTTGACAAAGATGGCAGTGAATTATCTGCAGTATAAGATATTCCCTGGCAAAATCCCTTCTCTATTCTTCCCTCCTAATACCTGCTCCCGGCTTCCATCATTTCTTGGCCAGCTACAGCCCAGCGAGTCGTAAAGCAGATCTCACTGCGTTCCAGACCAAAGTGATCAGATGCTGAAGCAGGAACCCCTTCTGAATCAGTGTGATGCACCAGAGGAACCAGCTCATTTCCCATGCGGAAGATCCTGAGGTGACTATTTCAAAGATATAAAGCATGTATAAAGCATGAGGTGTAAATAAAGTAATGGCTTAAAAAAACAGGCATCATGTGGGAAAGTGCCAGAGGTCTGGGAGGGTAGGCAGGCCAGAGGGTTACAGGGGGAGTAGTCACTGGAAAAGATATAAAGAGGTCATGGGAGGTGTGTAGATTTGATTAATAGTGTCATCTCATTACAGTTGGTTGCAATGAAGAAGGATAGAAAAATACAGCACAGGAACAGACCATTCGGCCCACAATGTTGTGCCAAACCAGCTAAAAAGCAAATCAAAAACACCCAAATGCTCATCCCTCCTCCCTACACAACAACCATATCTCTCCATCTTCCTTACATCCATGTGCCTATCCAAATGTCTCTTAAAAGCCTCCAATGTATTTGCCTCTACCACCGTACCAGGCAGCACATTCCAGGCATCTACGACTCTCTGAGTAAAAAACTTACCCCTCACATCCCCCTTGAACCTACCCCCTCTCACCTTCAATAGATGCCCTCTGGTATTAGACATCTCAAACCTGGTAAACAAGTACCCCCTGCCTATTCTAGCTAAGTCTCTCATAATCTTATAAATCTCTGTCAGATTTCCCCTCAGCCTCCGTCACTCCAGAGAAAACAACCCAAGTATGTCAGGACTCTCAAGATCGCACACGCCCTCTAAACCAGGCAGCATCCTAGTAAAGCTCTTCAGCGCCCTCTCCAAAGCCTCAACATCCTTCCTATAACAGGGCGACCAGAACTGTATGCAATAATCCAGATGTGGCCTAACCAGAGTTTTATAAAGTTGAAACGTAACCTCTTGACTTTTGAACTCAATGCCTCAACTAATAAAAGCAAGCATTCCACAAATCTTCTTAACCACCTTATCGACCTGTAGCCACTTTCAAGAAGCTGTGAACTTGGATCCCGAGACCTCTGCTCAGCAACACTGTTAAGGATCTTTCCCTTAACAGTATACTGTTTGTATTTACCCTTCTGAGGTGGAACACTTCACATTTATCTGGGTTAAACTCCATCTGCCACTTCTCGGCCCATATTTGCAACTGATCTATATCACACTGTGTTCTTTGCCAGTCTTCAACATTATCCACAACTCCACCAGTCTTGGTATCATCCACAAACTTACTAACTCATCCATCTACAGGTCTTTTATAGATCACAAACAGAAGGGAACCCAGCATAGATCCCTGTGGAAGGCCACTAACTACAGGCCTCCAGCTCGAAAGGGTGCCTTCAGCCACTACCATCTGTCTTCTAAGTGCAAGCTTGTTCTGAATCCAAACAGCCATTTCGCCGTGGACCCCATGCATCTTAATCTTCTGGATTAGTCTCCCATGAGGGACTTTGGCAAGTGCCTTACTAAAATCTATCATTCAAGGATGGATTTGGAGGCGATTCGGGAGAAAGGTCATGATGAAAGGAATTCTATCTCAGGGAAATGAGGTGAGGGAACTCTGTCTCGGGGCGGTCGGGTGAGAGGTGGTGCAGGATACAGGAATGCCAGAGAGGACTCCATTAACCTCAGTGAAATGGAAACTGCATTTTTTGAAGAAAGTGGAAATTTCAGAAGTCCTAGAATGGAAAGCCTGATGTTGAGAGGGAACATGGTGGAGAATAAGAAACTGGGGAAAAAAAGATGGCATCCTTATAAGAGGTTGCAGGAAAAGGTGTAATAAGAGTAGCTGTGGGAGTCAATGGGTTTATAGTAAATATCATTGGAGAGTGTGTCTCCTGAGGCAAAGGTAGAGAAATCCAGAGAAGTGAGCGAACTCACGACGTTCACTCCAATCTCCAGAGTGAAGAGCCTTCCACTGTTCTGTCGTTGGGTCAATTTAAACTCCGGCCCAGATAGACTGAAAAGACAAGCTGTCGGCCAGGATGAGAGCCAATCTCATTTGTTCTCCGCGATGGTCGTCTCCATGGCGCTGAGACTATGAAGACTGCCCCAGCTGCTGTGCTCTGTGCCTGCTAATATGATTAAACGAGGTTTTGGGCCTACTCCAGGCTGCTCCAGTGTTTGGATCTGAGGACTCAATTTTGGTTCAGAATGTTGTTATTTGCTTCAGTTGTTTGCATGACTTGTATATTTTTCTTCCTCTTGTGAGTGTTGGTCGTTTATTTTTTCAGACATCCCACCCTGCAAAAACTCATTTCAGGGAGGTAGCACCATCAATCTGCGGGAGACTCCCGGAACTTCCGGGAGAGGTGGGATGTCTGCAATAGAGTAGCTCCTGAGCAACTAGCCAGCCAGCTAGTTTAAATAACGTTAGCTATGCCAATGAACGAATGACACCTGTTAAACACACCTCAACATGTCTTTTACAGTCATGTAACCCACCATGGGCAATAGAAAAGTCACAGTTGCAAACAGTGCAGCCAGCAACACTGTCATTATTTTTGTCCCCTATTAGGCAGGGGTACACTTTAGTGTAGTCTGGGGTGACATGCGTTTTATATTTTCTTTTTGGAACACTCTCCCATGGCGCTCAGTCTCTCTCTCTCTCTCTCTCGTGGTCACTCTCGCGCTCGCTCTCTCTCTTGCTCTGTCTCACGCTCTCTCTCTCTCTCGCTCGCTCTCAAAAAAATTGATTTCCGGGATATTGTACATAATTTGCGGCATCAGGGACCCACTATTAATATGTGGGAGTGTCCCGGAACTTCCGGGAGAGGTGGGATGTCTGTTTTTTCTTTCATTACATTGGGTTCTTTCAGGTTCCTTGCTTTGTGACTACCTATGAGCAAGCAAATCTCAAGGCTGTGTAATTTATGCATTCGTTGATAATAAACATACTTGAATACTTGAATAACTCTCAGAAATGTCCCCCATGGATCTGAGTGTGGGGTGGAAATTAGTAACAAAGGTGATAAAATTAATGAGCTCTGCATGAGTGTAAGAGGCAGTACCAATACAGTTGTCGAGGCAACAGAGAAAGAATTGGGAAGTGGTGTTAGAGGAGTCTGGAACAAGGGCTGCTCCACATAATAATGAACAATCAAACTGCTGGAGAAACTTAGCAGGTCAAGATGAACCTGTGGGAGGAAATGAATTATCTATATTTTGTGTCAAGACCCTGCATCAGGCTTGAGAGTAGAGAAGGGAGGTAGCCGGTATGAAGTGGAGAGGAGAGAGGCTTTCTATGTCCTACTTTTACAATTCAGACTATAACTGGAAAATTATTTAATTGCCTGAAAACCCTCCTGAGGTTGCAAGGAGTGCTTTATTAATGGAAACACCTTTTTACGCCAAATGAGATTCCTGTGGCTTGTTCACGACAAATCTGCAGACTGCTGGGAAGGTTGTGCTGCCAGCCTTTAATCCACCTTCACTGGACGTCCACGGTCATTTCACCACTGGGCTGAGGGGGCCTTTAGACCAGTTCTGATAATAGATCTCCAGGTTGTTTCTCTCTCCGCAGATGCTGCCTGACCTGCTGAATACTCCCACATTTTAAGTCTTAGTTTTGGATTTCTAGCATCTGTAGTTTTCCTACTGATTTTCCTCACCTTGGCCGAGTCTGAGGCAGTGTCAAGAGGTGAAGGCCATTTGAACAACAGTAAACTAACAGAGTCAATGTTTCCTCCTTTACCATAAAATCCCTATATTCCGTCCAGGAACTTGTCACCCCTCCCACTCTAAAGCTTGATTTATACTTCTGCGTCAACGTGACGCCATTAGTACTGCATCGCCCCAAACCTTACGTGGATCCCTACGCCAGAGCCTGACGCTTACCTCTCCCAAAATGTAACTGCGCGTGGCGGCAATGCAGAACGCAACAGCTGTGATTGGTCCGCTTGGTAGCATCGCATTTCATCCTGCGCTGCAATAGCTTCCCATTGGGCGACTGAAGGGCAGGGAAGGAACTCTGGCTGCAATGCTTTCCATAAAGCTTTACAGACCTCCGAAATTATGGAGGACACATTCCGCTTTTACAAAAAAAGATGCTCACTTCTTATAGTTTTCTCAGGAAGTAAAGGCGCTGGTGGGCCTTCTTGGCAGTGGACTCTGCTTAGTTGGACCAAGTCAGGTCATTTGTGATATTGACCCCAAGGAACTTAAAGCTTTAGACCTGTTCCACTTGCACACCACCGATGTAAATTGGGTCGTGCGGTCCACTACCCTTTCTGAAGTCAACAACCAATTCCTTCGTCTTGCAGACGTTGAGGGATAGGTTATTGTCTTCGCACCATGCCACAAGGTTCTTAATTTCCTCTCTGTACTCAAACTCATCATTACCTGAGATACCGCCTTGAATTGTTGTGTCGTCAGCAAACTTATATATTGACTTCCTTATCTAAGAAAGGATGTGCTGACATTGGAGAAGGTTCAGAGGAGGTTCACAAGAATGATTCCGGTAATTAAAGGGTTATTGTATGAGGAGCGCTTGATGGCTCTGGGCTTGTACTGGATGGAATTTAGAAGAATCGTGGGGGATCTGATTGAAACCCATAGAATGTTGAAAGGCTTAGATAGAGTGTATGTGGAGAAAAAGTTTCTTAAAGTGGATGAGTCCAGGATCAGAGGACACAGCCTCACAATAGAGGGATGTCTATTTAGAACAGAGATGAGAAGGAATTTCTTCAGCCAAGGGTGGTGAATCTGTGAAATTCATCGCCACAGGTGGCTGTGGAGGCTAAATCATTGGGCGTTTTTAAGACAGAGGTTGATAGGGTCTTCATTTGATAGGCCGTGAAAGGTCACAGGGAAGAAGCCGGAGAACGGGGTTGAGAGGGAACTGGATCAACGATGATGAAATGGTTGAAGTAGAATGACCTAACTCTTATGGTCTTATGGTCCACCAGCTCTTAGGTCTTTGGTAACAGTGAGGCGGCTGCTAGAATTCAGGTGAGGGAGAAGCAGGGCAGAAAAGAAAAGAGAACTGTCAGCAGGGGTACAGCTGGTATTGGCATCTTGGAGTTCTCCTGGTGCAGGTTGCTCACTTGTTTGAAGCTCACCGTAACCTCCCACACCAAGCATCAGTGCTGCCTTAATCTTACACTAATCTCCCAGCAACAAACAATACCGTGTCCTTCTTGTGTGCTGAGATTACCCCTCCATGGCCAAGGTGTGAAGACATGACTTACATGGCTGGCATGCAAAGCAAAGTATTTCACAGTTATATTAATAAACTAATTTACCAGCTTAACTGATAATAGAATGCAGAAAGCATTGCAACAAGTGTGAGCTCTATTGTGCAGTTTTGCAAAGCTCCTCAATTTATTCTTTGCGGCCTCCATTGATGAGTAGCTTCACAAGAGCCCAACCCAGGAAGGAAGTTAAGCAGCAGCCTCCATGACTTCATTCCAGCAGCGTTTTGTTGCCAAAGAAGGAGGTGGCTGCAGGAGGGAGGAAAGTAACCAGAAAGGTGATTGTCACTGGACTGGTTATAGCACAGAGGCATGGACAGCATGGGATTGCCCACTCCAGACCTGAATGTGCTTGCGGCCAACCCCAGAGAAGCAGGATTTTTTAGAAGAGCATGCAGGTATTGAATGGCATTGAAATAAAACACAGCCCCCCACATCCTCAACCTCACATCCCTGCAGAACTCCCCTTCCCCAGTTTATGCAGCATAAGTGCTTGTGAAAGGAAACACTGGAAAAGATCATTTGGTTGTAGGTCAGTTTCGACTCCACTTCTCATTCCTACCCCGACCTGTTCATACATGGCCTTCTCCACTGCTGAGGTCAAAGCGACACACGCAAAATGCTGGCGGAACTCAGCAGGCCAGGCAGCATCTATAGAAGAGAATAAATAGTTGGTGTGTCAGGCCAAAGACCTTCTTCGGGACTGGAAGAAGAGTTGACAGCAGTGTAAGAAGGTGGGGGGAGGGGAAGAAGAAGTACAAGGTAGAAGGTGATAGGTGAAACGGGGGGTGCGGGGGGGGTAGAGGGGAGGGTGTGAAGTAAAGAGCTGGGAAGTTGATTGGTGAAAGAGATAAAGGGCTGGAGAAGGGGGAGTCTGATAGAAGAAGATGGAAGGGGGAGGAGCACCAGGGGGACGTGAATGCTTTTTTTCCAGTTTTACGTAACCCTCCCTCCAATGGGTTCTTTTATCTCGTCACCCCCCCTCCACTTTTGATCCTCCACTAGTCCCATGTCCCTCAACCTCACCCACCCCTTCTTCACCTGTCTTTGTTCCCCCTCCCTCTCTTTGTTCCATCCCCCACGGCACCCGTAGATTCTGCCCACCCCTCTCTCTGCTGACTCTGGTCCTATCTGCCATGCATCTCTCCCGTAATGGTTCCCATTCTTACCTCCATTATTTATCAGAGTCCATCCCGGGTGAACGTTTGTGCTCTTGCTTACCTGCTGTGAGCAGCTGCACCACCTCCATCCTTCACTTCTCCCGAGCCACTATTTACATCTCAACATTTCTCCCTCTCTTTCTCCTTCTACCTCACTCTGTTTCTCACTTTCACCCCCTTTCCCTCTCTCCTTCACTCTTTACTCCTCCTTTGCTCTCCTCCCCTACCTACCTGTCAACACACCTCTCCCAATCACCTCTGCCCCTCTCCCTCCTTATACTTGCCACTTCCCTTCCCCACTCTCAGTCCTGACGCAGGGGTTTTGACCCAAAATGTCAACGGTCCCTGTCCTCCCACAGATCCTGCCCAGCCTACTGAGTTCTTTTAGCAAACTGATAACTGCATTGAAGTGCAGTCACAGTTCAGCACAATCTTTCGACGCAGCAACCCCTCCCTCACCAGTAACCAGGGAGGCATGCTGCAGGCAACGACAACCTGCTTTCATTGGTGTACAACATGATCCCACACTTGGGAATGCGGCCTTTTCCATAGGGTGACCGCACTTGAGTATAGAAAAAAAAATCTTATGATCCCCCAAGTGCTGCTGATTGCAAATACTTCATCAAATTAGATTAGATTAGATTCAACTTTATTGTCATTGTGCCGAGTACAGATATAAAGCCAATGAAATGCATTTATTATCTGACCAGGAATGCAAAGAATAGTGTTATTTACAAAATAAAAAAGTGCTACAGCACACAAATATAAAAGTACTGAGTCAGTACAATATGGATGCAATACTGCTTAGAGCTGTGATGAGAGGTTCAGCAGGGTCACAGCCTCAGGGAAGAAGCTCTTCCTGTGCCTGCTGGTGCGGGAGTGGAGGCTCCTGTAGCGCCTACCGGATGGGAGGAGAGTAAAAAGTCCATGGTCAGGGTGGGATGCATCCCTGATAATGCTTTTCGCCCTGCCCAGGCAGCGTTTATGGTAGATGTTCTCAATGGTGGGCTATTGGGTGCCGATAATCCGCTGGGCAGTTTTCACCGCACGCTGGAGTGCTTTGCGGTCCGATACGGGACAATTGCCATACCACACTGAGATGCAGTTGGTGAGTATGCTCTCAATGGTACAGCGGTAAAAGTCCGTCAGTATCCTGGGACAGAGGTGAGCTTTCTTCATGCTCCGCAGGAAATAAAGGCGCTGTTGTGCCTTTTTAATTAGGATGGAGGAGTTCAGGGACCAGGTGAGATCCTTGGAAATGTGGACACCAAGGAATTTGAAGCTTGATACACGCTCCACTACAGTTCCGTTGATGTAGCTGGGGACGTGAGTGTGACTCCTGGCATGCCAGAAGTCCACAATGATCTCCTTGGTCTTCTGGGTGTTACGGGTCAGATTGTTGCCGGCACACCACGCAGCCAGGTGCTGGACCTCGTCCCTGTAGGCCGCCTCGTCACCCCTCTGATCAGACCAACCACTGTGGTGTCGTAGGCAAACTTGATTATGGAGTTAGAACCATGTACAGGAACGCAGTCATAGGTGAAAAGGGAGTACAGAAGAGGGCTCAGCACACAGCCTTGAGGCACGCCGGTGTTCAGGGTGAGAGTGGAGGAGGAGAGGTTGTCTAACCTAACTGATTGGGGTCTGTTAGTCAGAAAGTCCAAGGTCCAATTGTGGAGGGATACGCAGATACCAAGCTGTCTTAAAAATGGGAATTACATCCAGTAAATCTCACCTGCACAAAACTGTTTCATCCTTCATACCAGAACTTCCTTGACTCCTGATTCAACAACGCCCGCATCCTGAAGTTCTCATCCATCAGTTGCTTTCACAGCTCTCCCTCTACCCCTAGCATTTTCATTTCTCTGACTTCTGGAGGATACTGTGTCTATTTCTCTGGTCCCTACTCTATAGGAAGGACTAAACTGCAGTGGAGAGGGTGCAGAGGAGATCTAGAAGGATGGAATGTTACAATTATGAGGATAGTCTGGATCAGCTGAGTTTGCTCTCCCTGGTGTGAAGCGTCTGGTTGAGGTATACGGATTGTGAGGGAGGTACATAGAGTAAATAAAAGTAATTTTATCCCATTCGCAGAGATATCTAAAACTTAGAGCAAAAAAGGGATTTAGATGTCACAGTCGCAGATTCTGCTGTGGGGACTATGTGCCCTATAGGTGGGCTGCACAACATGTTTGATAATTGCGCACGTGAGCATCCACGTCCCACTAATTACAGTTCCATTATGGCGGTACTTAACTCTCTTCTTTTGTTCCAGCCTTGTCAAGACTTGACCAAAAGCACAGCAACATTTATGCCCCCTGCTTACCCTTGTCCTTGTCCAGGAAAGTGGGCTACTGTTTCGACTGACTCATTTAGTATTCAATTATTGCTCTCAGCTACAGTGTTGGCATTTAACGTTCGGTTTTAGAGTTTTAGTTAACAGCCCTGTTGGCCTAGTGTTTATTGTTTTTCTTTTCCTTTAAAGTCTGCAACAGTTCTCCTTAAAGTTAGTGAACTGTCAACCCAATTCAGTAGTCTCTCTCTCTCTCTCTCTCTCTCTCTCTCTCTCTCTACCCCCCCCCACCCCCTCCTCCCCATTTGGGCCATATCTGAAATTTCTTAAATTAGAGGAAAGGTACTCTTAATCTAAAAGGTTGTTGGAATCTGGGACGCACTGCCTGAGGGCGTGGCAGAGGGAGATATTCTCACAATTTTTAGACAAGTACTTGAATAACCAATGGATAGAAGGTTATGGGTCAAGTACTGCTAAATCGGATAATAGATAGATACTTGATCGTTAGCATGGCTTGAGGGGCTGAAAGGCCTGTGTCTGTGTTGCAGGAGTCAATGACTCTATGACTGCTCTTACTGTTACACAAACATAATAGGCTAATTTCCCTCGAAACCTCTCAAAAAATGATGCATTATAAATGTTCCGTGAGAAGCTACTTCAAGGGATATTGTTTTTTTCCCATTTGAAAGCTTTTTATATGCGTGGATCCCAGTTAGCTACTGGAAGCCAGTTTCAGTGTGGGTTTGATTGACAGCACGGCTCTTGAATCTGTAGTACAAGTCTAACAGCCACGAAGTAGCTGATAAAATCACCATGCAAAAATCTGCAGCAGGTAGGCAGTGAAAGGAGAGGGAGGGAGGAAGTACCTTCACTCCTGGGATGTTAGAGCCCCTGATGAAATTTTTCTTTAGACAGAGTGTTAGTCTCTTTCTGATGGGCCTGGATTTACACCAAAACTTGGTTCTCATCCTTTGACAGTCATTTATTCTTTCAATATATTAGACCAACCACAGCCTCAACCCAGATCACCAGCAGGCTTGCGTGCCGCGGACTCTGACTGGCATCTGAAAGTCGATCTTGGTAAGCATTTAAAGTTCCCTGACTTCATCCCTGAGGCCTGACATGGTCATTCTGTCAGCAGGTGGTCATGGTAGAACTGACAGCTCCTTGGGAAGACCGGATTGAGGGGGTGTTTGAACGTAAGAAAGCCAAGTACCAGGAGCTGGTGGAGCGGTGCCAGAGAGAGGAGTGGAGGGCACAATGTGAGCCAGTAGAGATGGGGTGTAGGGGTTCTGCTGGCTGCTCGCTGTGCAGAACCTGCTCTCTCTGTGGCATTATGGGGATGGAAAGAAAAGAGCCATCAAGGCCTTCACAGAGGCTGTGAGTGAGCCTCCAGATGGCTATGGATGAGCAAGTGTGACCCTTGGACCAATGCTTTTGGGACACATACCTAGGTCTCATCAACCCTGGCTCGGTTGCATGGGCGAGGGTGTCTGATGTTGAAAGACCTGAACCACCCAATGACCCCAGGTTACATCACTGATGATGTGTCCCAACTCATCCTAGGATGTATCTCAGCATCATTCAAGGGACTTTACAGGCAGAACCATGATTTAATTTAACCCCAGTCCTGATGAAGGGTCTCAGCCCGAAACGTCAACTGTTTACTCTTTTCCGCAGACGCTGCCTGGCCTGCTGAGTTCCTTCAGCATTTTGCATGTATTACTTTGATTTCCAACATCTGCAGATTTTCTCCTGCTTTTAAATTACCCTTCCCTGGTTGTCCCTGAGAAGGTGGCCGTGTGAGCCTGAGATAATGGATATTTGAGGACCTAATATACACAGTGACCACGTGAAACTACAAGTATTGGGCAAATTGGTGGTCAGCATGAATATGATGGGCCGAAGTGTGTGTTTTAGTGTTGCAGAACTCTGTGACTCTGACTCTGGGATTCTTGTGTACAAACGTATAAACTCTGGGATCCTGGTCTTGCTGGCAGCCTTTCTCACTCTAGAAGCACAAGAGGTTCTTCAGATGCTAGAAATCTAGAGCAGCACACACAAAATGCTGGAGTTATTCAGCAGATCAGGTAGTGTAAATGCTCTGGTTAAGATTTCTACTGCTATGCTGTGAGGTACTTGATTTTAGCAGTTTTCTGTCAAAGCAGTGTGTCCTGCTGGTGTGAGTGTTTCTTGTTTTTGTCTAAAGATAAGAAGCCATGTTGTCAAACATGGAATATTGTGTCAGCAACTCAGGATGGTGGGATAGAGAGAAGTTTCTAGAAAGAGCTGGGCAGAGAGAGCTTTCTGATGGACAGTAGTTAGGTTCATGGTCTTTCGGAGGCTGGAACTACGCAGAGGTCTAAAAAGAGGAGAAGAGAAGTTGAAGCTTGCTGCAGTAGAAAAGCGCACTCGTCGGAAAAACAGCACCAAGACAACACTGGAGGACAGAGCCTTCAAGTGCAGTCGCTGCAGCCGAGACTGTCACTCCCGTGTGGGCCTCTACAGCCCCAACAGACGCTGCTCTAACACAGATTGAAGCAAGACGTTGCAGGCACAGATCCATGGTCTCGCGAGACTAACAGATGCCACCACCATGTGGAGAGCAGACGCCCAGAGGGTCCAATCCGAGGGGGAGATCTTAATGTAAGGAGTGCTTCGCGACAACACCGAGTCCAAGAAGGGAAGTTCTACCTGTGACTGGTGATCAGAATTCAACACTGTGTGTAAAATGGTATACCCAGCCACGTTTATGTGCACAATTAGACTGGTTTAACTGTAATCCTAATAACTGTTTGATAAAACTAAAATTGGTAAATATATTTCCTTTATAATTTTATGTTGGTATACAATCTGTTATTTCTTGGAGACAATAATTGTACGTGCTCAGTATTTACATAGCATTCACTCAGTCAAGGTTCCTTTAATCGGAATTCCCAACATTCCTGTTGGTTGAACCACAAATCATACTGAACCTAGACATACATTGTTTAGAAAGGTGGTCTGCTCACTGCTGAATCACGTAGCTGTTAGCAGAGTTTGCTAATGAACCAAGCTGGGTATGAGCTCTGGTGAGTGGGTTACGGTAGTATCTATAGAAAGTAATCAACAGTCAATGATTCAGGGAGAGAGCCTTCATCTGGGGTCCTCATGAAGCATCCTGGATCAAAACATCAACTGTTTATTAATTTCTATAGGTGCTACCTGACCTGCTGAGTGTATGTGTGTGATATGATGATAGGCATTCGTTAGTCTCGTGAGACCATGGATTTCTGCCTTGGAAGGTTTCCAGGGCGCAGGCCTGGGCAAGGTTGTATGGAAGACCGGCAGTTGCCCATGCTGCAAGTCTCCCCTCTCCACGGCACCGATGTTGTCCAAGGGAAGGGCATTAGGACCCATAGAGCTCGGCACCGGTGTCGTCACAGAGCAATATGTGGTTAAGTGCCTTGCTCAAGACCACAACACGCTGCCTCAGCCAAGGCTCGAACTAGCGACCTTTAGATCACTAGACGAACGCCTTAACCACTTGGCCACGCACCAACTTGTGTGTGTAACACTCTGAAAACATGGGTTAGGACTTCATTCACTAGAACGGGACATCTTGGAAAGGTATATAAAATTTTGAAGGGTATGGAGGTAAATGCTTGCAGGCTTTCCCCCCTCAGGTGGGGAGAGACTATGACTATAGGTCATAGGTTTAGAACATAGAACAGTATAGCACAGTACAGGCCTTTCTGCCCACAATATTGTGCTGACCTTTAACATCAATTTAACCTTTCCCTCCCACATAACGATTCATTTTTCTTTTATTCATGTACCTACCTAGGAGTTTCTCAGTTGTCCTGAATTTAGTTGTATCTATCACTACCCCTGGCAGTGTGTTCCACAAACCTATCACTCTTTGTGTAAAAAAATCTACCTCTGACAATCCCCCCCCCCAACTATACCTTCCTTCAATCACCTTAAAATGATGCCCCCTTGTATTAGTCATTTCTGCCCTTGGAGAAAAGGCACTGGCTGTTAAGTTTACCAATCTCTATCATCGTATAAGGCCCACCAGCGCCTTTATTTCCTGAGAAAACTAAAGAAATTTGGCCTGTCCCCTAAAACCCTCACTAATTTTTATAGATGCTCCGTAGAAAGCATTCTTCTAGGGTGCATCACAACCTGGTATGGAAGTTGTCCTGTCCAAGACCGAAAAAAGCTGCAGAAGATCGTGAACACGGCGCAGCACATCACACAAACCAATCTTCCGTCCTTGGACTCACTTTACACCGCACGCTGTCGGAGCAGTGCTGCCAGGATAATCAAGGGCACGACCCACCCAGCTAACACACTTTTCGTCCCTCTTCCCTCGGCGAGAAAGTTCAGAAGCTTGAAGACTCGTACGGCCAGATTTGGAAACAGCTTCTTCCCAACTGTGATAAGACTGCTGAACGGATCCTGACCCGGATCTGGGCCGTACCCTCCAAATATCCGGACCTGCCTCTCGGCTTTTTTGCACTACCTCACTTTCCATTTTTCTATTTTCTATTTATGATTTATAATTTAAATTTTTAATATTTACTAATTTTAACTATTTTTAATATTTTTAATATTTAATATTTGTAATCCAGGGAGCGTGAAGCGCAGAATCAAATATCGCTGTGATGATTGCACGTTCTAGTATCAATTGTTTGGGGACAATAAAGTATAAAGAAAAGTATACACCTCTCATTCTCATTCTCTCCAAGGAGAAGAGCCTCAGCTCATTCAACCTTTCCTCATAAGACATGTTCTGTAATCCAGGCATCCTCGCTAAAGCTTCTACATCATAATCGGTTGACTAGAATTAAGAGGATGGAGGTTTGCCTGGGTGATGCAAGTTTAAAACCATGGAATGTTGGTTAGCCTGAGGCTGCTCACAGCTGATCTATGGGGAAAGGAACCACAGGAGGACCACCATCCTGGATCTCTTACCCATCCCTCCCCCATGCATCATCCATCTCATCAGATGTTTATTGCTTTATTCCCTGTGACGTTGTTTACTGAGGATGACGGCCCCTGACTTTAGCCTCTCCAACCTGTCAGAAGGTGGGGTCCTTTGCTGCGAACTGCAGCAGTTCCAGCTACTTCTATGCCCTTGTCACCATTTCACCTGATAACATACCAGAGATGGGGTTAGGATCTGCATGCACCCCAAGTGACAATGGGACTTTGGTAAGAGTAACGGGTGAGGCTGGTAATGCTTTAGCTCAATCTCTTAAGTTATCGTAGTTAGATAGCACCAGAACGTGGCAGCTCTCTGCAAGCTGCCCCAATTACATCTATAATAATCGTTCTACTCGTTTAAATTTAATTCCTAAGACATTAAGAATTACTAACAATGTTTTTCACTATTTGAAGGAGGAGATGGAGATGGGTGCCAGTGGTCAGCGGGTTGGGAGACACCTTCGTCAGTCTGTTGCTGTACCTGGCCAAGGTGGCTATTCACAGTGGGCCATTGCATGGTCTATCTGAGCTACCTGTTTCCCCCTCTTCTGAGGAAATGTCCACTTGCTCTCCGGAGACTTTGCAGGGCTGGTGCACTGGAGTTGATGCGCATATTGGCAAATGTTTTAATTTTAATGTATTTGCAGAAACAAGCTTATTTTGAACCAAAAATGACCAGGAAGAATGAAAAGTTAGTTACAGGGTTAAGTGCGCAATGCAACATCTCACCACACACACCCTGGACAGTTCCACTTAAGTTCTCTTTACTTTGCAATTCTGTCAAAAAGTGTCCACAGTATTAAGCTCCAGTGATGGCAGTGGGTACATCGCTAAGGAGAAGGGTTTCATCTGCACATTCAGGGAAGGGGGATCACTCTGATTCCAGTACGGTGAAGCTTTGGGGACAGAGATGAAGGAACAGCTGCAGTATCAGGATCATGACACCACTTTGTCCATTGTGTGGTCTTTTCTGTGGCCTCGTGCCTCTGTGTAATATAATTCAAAAGGATCTTTAGATAGCATCTTCCAAAACCACAAACTCTACCAGCTCGAAGGACAATGACAGCAAAAGATGGGAACACCACATCATGGAAGTTGCCCTTGGCTACACATTATCCTTACTTGGTAATACGCTTTCCAATGGATAACTTACTTATCCCTTCAAACCATTCATCCCTCCCTCATTTATGTCCTTCCTGACACTAATCCTTGCAAGCAACAAAACACCACACCTGCCCGTTCAACTCTTCCCTCACCTCAATTCAGGGCCCCAGACAGTCCGTCCAGGTGAAGCAACACTTCACCTGCAAATCTGTTGGGGTCGCCTCCAGTATCCGGTGGTCGCAAAGCAGCCTCCTCTCCATTGCTGAGACCTGACACAGTTTATGTCTGAACATGCATTGTCCCAGATGCACCCAAACACTTGATCCATACTGTTCCTGCCCTGAGGGATTGTGGCAGGACAGTATAGGGGGGATCTTTCCACTGTGTCTAGCCCATGCAATGCCTGCTGCAGTAGTGTGTGTTAGTTCAGTATCGAGGGAGCTCTATACTGTATCTGATGTGTTATTTTTACAGAACCGTTTATTTACATACTTGTAATGGATACAGTCAGTGGCCACTTTATTAAGTACACCAGCTCGTTATGCAAATATTTAATCAGCCAATCATGTGGCAGCAACACAATGCATAAAAGCATGCAGGCATGGTCAAGAGGTTCAGTTGTTGCTCAGGCCAACCATCAGAATGGGGAAGAAATAAGATCTAAGTGATTTTGAACTTTGAATGATTGTTGGTGTCAGATGGGGTGGTTTCAGTATATCAGAAACTGCTGATCTCCTGGGATTTTCACGCACAATGGTCTCTGAAGTTTATAGCAAACGGTGCGAAAAGCAAATACATCCAGTGGGCACTCAGTCACGCACTGGGAGGAAATGTGCAGCACCTAATTCATCTCACAGTTTGGGATGTGGGAGGGAACCGATGTGGTCACACGGAGATCATGCAAACTCTGGACAGACTTTAGCCGCAGTCAGAATTGGACACCGGTCTCAGAAACAGGGGGGCTGCATCTCTACTGGCCATGCCAGTGCGAGTTTTGGTGTTTATTTGTCACAGTACTAATTGGAATTGCAAGTGGTTCATTCTTGTCACATGGACTTTATCCCCTGGAGCCACAGGAGAATGAGGGGCGATCTTAGAGTGATGAGGAGTAGAGGTAGAATGAATGCTTGCAGGCTTTTTCCTGTCAGCTTGGGTGAGACTAGAACTAGAGGTTATAGTTTAGTGAGAACGGAGAAATATTTAATGGCAATCTTCTTCACTCAGAGCATGGTGTGAGTGTGGAACTTGCCACCAGCGCAAGCGGTAGATGTGTATTCAATTGCAACATTTAAGAGAAGTTTGGGTATGTACGTAGATGAGAAGAGTATGAAGAGCTATGGGCCAGGTCCAAGTGGATGGGATTAGGCATACAATCAGGTTGCCACAAACTAGATGGGCTGAAGGGCCTGTATTTGTGTGGCAGTGCTCTATGACTATATACTGAACTGTTCCTACTGCACTGGACTCATTTTCATGGCCTCTTCATCTCATGTTCTCAATATTAATTTCTTACTTATTAATTATTATAATTACTTTTCTTTCATTTTGTATTTGTACAGTTTGTTTTTTTAATGCACATTGTTTTTTGTCCACCTAGTTGGGTGTGGTCTTTATTGATTCTATTGTGTTTCTTGTATTTACTGTGTTTGCCACAAGAAAAGACAGCTCCGGGTTGTGTATGGTGATATATATGTAGTTTGATAATAAATTTGCTTTGAATTTAAAGATAAAGTGAAAAGCTTTTTGTTTGCATACCATCCAGACAAGCCCAGATGAAGGGTCCCTACCTGAAATATCAACATCTATTCAATTGATAATGACCGATCTGTTGAATTCCTCCACTATCTTGTGTGTTGCTCCAGATTCCAGTATCTTCAGTCTCCCATGTCTGCAGATCACGATGCCATCTGATATGATACACAAACCACATGTATGGGAAGGAAAAGACTGCATGGGCAGAATGGCCTCAGGGAATCCTGTCCATTGTTAGATTTGATTTTGCATATCAAAGAGTTTCTCAGTGGCCTGGAAACCAAAGAACTGTTGCAGAACCTCGCAAACAATAGACCACACATTAGCAATGCTGGCTGGTAGCTGGTGATAGCAGTTTTGTGAGGGAGACACAGTTCTGAGCTCAGCAGTACAAAGTGCTCTCTCTGTCTCTGAGAGCCACAATTTTCTTCAGTAACTCTCTTCACCTTGCCTTAAGTGTAATGCAAAGTGAATTTCAGACCGACTCTGCTGAATGGACAGTCCTGTTTCTTGAGACCCAGCTTATACATTTTAATGAAAGATATAAGTCTGTAAAAACTGGGAAGAACATAATCTCCTCAACTGAACACAGCAAATTACTCTCGCCTTCTCTCTGTGCTCAAGGGCTCTTAGCACTGCCATTTTTCCCCCAGTTTTTAAATGATTTTTACGCAGAAAGATTCGACACTTGGAAAGCAAAAGACAAAAAAAAACACAGGGCATTTCTACTCAAGTGTTACCCTTTGGGGGAATATATAATGATATTTTTCCAGGAGGCAGGGATAGAGGTAATTACAGAATTCCCTAGTTTTTCACGCCTTCCTGCCCTCTCCTGAAGGCACAGTCTTTCACAGGGTATTGAGTGACATTTATGCAGGAAATCTTCACTTAGTTAATACAGAATACTCTTTTTAATGGGAAATTGATGCTTAGGTGTAGCCCGTTCACAATCGCTGGGACTGCAGTATTGCTGGATGGAGTACTCATTGCGTGCTGTTTAATGGATGATGCATATGCAATGGTACCTATAGACAGTTCTGCAGCTGTGGAGGGCAGCAGAATGGTGCAGCCTTTAGCAATGCTGCCTCAAAGAGACCAGGGTACTGATCCCCACCTCTGACTGCCGCCGCCCATGGTCAGTTTGCGTGCTCTCCCTGTGCTTTTGTTGGTTTCCCCAGGGATGTGTAGGTCAATTCACCTCTTGCCCAAAGTGTAGGAACTTCTTACTCCCAGAAGAGGATAGCACCAGTGAACAATGCAACCAAGCGCAACATCCTTCAGATGGGTAAATGGATTGGAAAAGTTCAGAGAGATGGAGGACAAATATGGGGAAGTAGGTCCAGCTCAAGTAGACAACTTCCCAGGCATATATTAGTTGGGCCAAAGGGCCTGTGTAACTCCATCACTCTATGCTGGTCTCCTCCGCTGCCACTATGTGAGAGGCTACAGTACTGTGCAAAAGTCATGGGCAAATATATATAGCGGGGGAGCCTAAGACTTTTGCACGGTACTGTATTTATCTATGTGGAGTGGAGAGCGAGTTTGTAAATCTAGCGGGAGCAGAGAATGTTGGGAATGGAGAGGGCGGAGCGCTGCAGGAGGGGCAGAGAACGCGTGCTAGAGGCCGGATGGCGCAGGTGAAGACATACCCAGCCCTGAGACTTCAGGCAAGGTTGTGATTTCGAATAATTGGCTTATTGATCAATACAGCATGTTTCTTTGGTGCTCCCTGCTCCTTCCCCTTTTCCCAACCCTGATTCCCCTCTCCCTGAGCCCTTCCCGGTCACAGTTCACAATAGAGACCCAGATCAGAATCAGATTTATCATCGGTCACATATATTGTGAAATGTGTTCTTTTTTTAGTGTGGAAGCAAAATTTAGGCATGTAAAAGTATTGCAGTACTGTGCAAGCATCTTGGGCTCTCTAGCTATATACAGTATATGTGCCCAAGACGTTTGCACAGTACCGTACTGTACTGGGATTTTCCAAATCCCAGTTCTGGCAGCACCCCCTAGAGGGCAAGGATAGCAGGTGCACAAGAATACCACTGACTGCACATTCCCCTTCACGTTGCACACTTTCTTTAGTTGCAAGTAAAATGTACTGCGTCTCCTGGAACTCATCAATAGATTGGGAAAACCTTCATCAGAAGACTGTGGTAGTTTGAGAAAGTAGCAGAAAAAAAAACAGCTTGGGATAAAAAAAAGCCATGGTGGCCTTGGCAGTGATATCCGAGTGCTGAAAATAAAGATGCAAAAAGACAAAGCAATTTGAAGACTGGCTGGAAGAGATTAATTCATGTGCAGAGCAGCAGCCAGAGTAGTTGAGCAGATGTACGTTTTGTTTGTACAGGATCTGGGAAGATGAATCGGATGAAGTGAGGAGGGAAGGAGTGTTGGCCAGAAAGAACTACAGTCTACAAATCAGTGAATTTGAATCAATCAAGGACAGTGGAAGCAGACAGAACGATTTTTCTTGTTTGTCCCATATGTTGGAAGGTGATAGAGGCTGCCATTTTGTGAAGCTGCTCTGCATCCTCCATTTTGTGGACCAGACTTGCTTGGCTGGATTAGTGTTTTAAAGTAAACACGGTGATACTCTAGGTAATCTTCTGGACTAGAAATCATTTCCAAGAAGGAAGTTATTTGTGAGGTGTTCTTTGGTTAGATATAATATGCACGTTGGCGAATGGTGGGGCATGTAACTGCCCTGAGTGATTCAAGCTGGTTCCTAGTTTGGTAACTGATCTAGAACAAAGACCCATAAATTACCAGTTGTCACTTGTGGAAGAAAGGCCATAAATGGATGTTGCCCTGGACGAGAGCCAATAAGAAGATCTTAAAGGTCAGTCAGATGATGTATAGCCGATAACACTGAAATGAAAAATTTGAACATTTGCAATTCATATAAAAGCAAATGCATTGCCTGCAACAGCAGCAATAACTCTGCAACTACCAGAGATCCATCATCGCAGATGTGGAGTACTCCACGGACATATGGCGATCAGAGCGACACCACAAGGAACACATGGCCAGTGTAAACTCTATTAACTGGCATGACCTTTTCTGTTCTCTGTCTGTTCCTGGAAGGTCAGGAAAATGTAGTATGTGTGCACACAGGTACTTGGTTGTGTTCCTCTGTGGAGACAATAAAAGTACTTGTCAGAAATTACAACTCCTCTCTGTGCCTCGCTGATCATTATTAGTAAGGGTTAGATCCTTGTAACTGGAGAGAGTAGGAGTTTGGAGAAATATTTAATGGAGAACGGGAGATGGAGAGATGGGAGAGGAGCTGTCCAAGTGGTTGGCTTGTAGTAAACAGGTCTAGCCGTTAAGGATCTGAGGTGGAGAGGAATAAAATGGGAAGATTATTCCACTGAAACATCTGATCTAGGATTACACAGAGTTTCACCAAACACCCTTACTGCAACTACACAAGAAAGAAATCATCTAAGAACTACAAAGAAACTGCAGGTATGGGAGTCCACGGCATTTTATAGCTAGGCAATCCCCAGTTTATGTACGGGTTCCATTCCTGAGAACTGTTGTTTGCTTGCTATAAACCTTCCAATTCAACCCTAACACCATCCATAATGAAATATATGAAGTATCCAGGCAATGAATACCAATTTTACTAATATTATCATTATTATTGAGAAATAGATGGGAGAATTTGCATAAAGTCAGATTTGTATAACTCAGCAAGCCCTTGTAGATCAAAAAGGAGAAAAGAGTTACTCAGATTAATTTCTAAAACTCTTGGAGCATCTCTGCTGTGACCTTGGTTCTTCTCTAGGAGACTGTAAGGCAGGAGACAATAGGGAAGTGGGGGAGTCTGGGGCAGGAGGCAACATGATGAGTGGGAAGGGTGAGGTGAGTCAGAGGGGAGTAGTAATGTGAAGCTGGGATAGGTGGGAACTGAGGAGTCAGAGCCAATATCAAGGTGAAGGAATTCTGAGCCAGAAGGCAAAGGAGGAAGGGCAGCTAGATCCAGAGTTTGATTAAATTTGGCTCACAAGACTGTCAAAAACTATTGCAGGTCACTGGAAACCTCTGAGGTTCCCTTTGAAAATCGAGACAAAAGACATCCCATTGGTATTGTTGGATAAGGGTCTAAAATTGTTATTTTTTGTTGTTTTTCTTCCTTTTCACTTATTCACAAATTTATTTATTCATTGGTTCATTTGTAAATGCTCCATGGACTTCCAGTAATTACAGCTGGCTGGGTACTTTGGTAGTTTGTATGTGTGAGATGTCGTGACAGCATAAATCAAGAATAACTGTATCTGACTAGCTCTAACCAGTTTGCAGTACAAGGAAAGACCATGACTCAGCTTCTTTGTCAAAATGAGTCGGTTACAGTTAGATTTAGTTCCCTGCTGTTTTGTTTCCTACTCGCAGTGTTTACCTGTTATTTCAGTTAATGAACTAATCGTCTAATAAACAGTTGACAGTGTAGAGGACTGACAGGGAATACAGTGCAATATTCACTAGATTAGTTGCAGCTATGGGCAGAGAAATGGCAGGTGGAGTTCAACCCAGAAAGATCTGAGATGTTGCGCCTTGGTAGGGCAAATGTCATGAGACAGAACATTGTTAAGGGCAAGATCTTTAACAGTGTTGCTGAGCGGCAGGTCTTGGGACCCAAGTTCATAGCTCCTTGAACGTGGCTACGCAGCCTGATAAGGAGGTTTAGAAAGCTTATGGAATGCTTGCTCTTATTAACCTGGGCATTGAGTTCAAAGGTCAAGTTTTGCAACTTCATAAAACTCTGGTTAGGCCAGAAGTGGAGCAGTTCACACAGTTCTGGTTGTCCCACTATAGGAAAGATGTTGAGGCTTTGGAGAGGGTGCTGAAGAGGTCTACCAGGATGCTGCCTGGTTTAGATGACATGTGCTTTTATAAGAGGTTGGGTAAAATTGGGTTGTTTTCTCTGGAGTGGCAGAGGTTGAGGGGAGATCTGACAGAGGTTTATGGGATTAAGAGAGGTATAGATAGGGTAGACAGGGAGTATCTGTTTCCCAGGGTTAAAGTGTCTAATACTGGAGGGCATGCATTAAGGGTGAGAGGGGGTAGGTTAAAAGGGGATGTGAGGGGTAAATTTTTTACCCAGCGAGTGGTGAGTGCTGAAATGCATTGCCTGGTATGATGGTAGAGGCAAGTACATTAGAGCTTTTTAAGGAAGGTTTGGACAGGCACATGGGTGTAAGGAAGATAGAGGAATGTGGACATTGTGTAGGTAGGAGGGATTAGTGTTTGGGTGTTTTTGCTTTTTAGCTGGTTCGGCATCACACTGTGGGCCGAATGGCCTGTTTCTGTGCTGTACTGTTCTATGTTCTCACAGCTATAATCACAGGATTTGCATTCTTGACTGCTGAAGAACCTTCTGGACAATGTCGTCTCCAGATCCAGCAGCATGTTGGGCAAATACCGGCCAGGTGGACATGATGGGCTGACAGAGAAGAAAACAAGCAAACAGTCGTCACCACGGGTGAAACCTTGTGTCCAGCGGGAATGGGACATGATCACTGATCCTGGAAAGACTAACACTCTGCTAAAAGTCTTTTTTTTATCTAGTTCCAGTGGTGGGGCATTTTCATAGAATGGTTCGTGGTTCAGGAAATTCAAAGATTCAAAGTACATTTATTATGGAAGTTTGGATGCAGTATACAATCTGGAGAATTGTCCTCCCCACAGACAGCTGCGAAACAAAGAAAACCATGGAACCCGTTTAAAGAAAAACAGCATCCTCCCCCAACGCTCACAACAAAAACAAATCGTGCAACCAGCAGCAAAAGAAACGAGCAATAGAAGGCAGAACACAGAAAGACAACATTGAAAAGAGTCCGGGCATGTTCAATGCAGCTCAGTGTTCCTTATCTGCAGACCACCCTGATCGAAAGCCACCTGAAATAGCAACAAAAACAAGGAGTCACCGAGTCACAGAGTAAGGCAGCTCAGAGCAGGCCGTTTGGCCCATTATGTCCATACTGTCATAATGCCCATCTAAGATAGTCCCATTTGGCCCATATCCCTTAAACCAGGGGTTCCCAACCTGGGATCCACGGACTCCTCAGTTAATGGTAGGTGCCCATGCCATTAAAAAAGGTTGCAAGCCCCTACCTTAAACTCTTCCTATTCACATCTTTGTCCAAGTCTCTTTTAAATGCTGTTATTGTATCCACTTCCTCCAGCAGCTCCTCCCATACGTGGATCACATCTGCGTGAAGAAGTTGCCCCTCAGGCCCCTTTTAAATCTTTCCCCTCTCATCTTCAACATATGCTCTCTCCTTCTTGCTTCCTCAAGCCGGTCTGTTTTTCTCACAATTTTATACAAAGTCACCTATCAGCCTCTTACATTCCTACCTTGCCCAATCCTTTGCATTGCTCAGACCCCTCGAAGTCTTGAATCTGAAGGGTAGTGCTGGAGTACAGAATGTACAGGAATCAGTTTGTGGGATGCCTGGAACAGATGGGAGAGTATATTAGAAGGAAAGCAGAAAGGGATAGAGATATTCAATAGGTCAGTCAGCATCTTTGGAGAGAGAGAGTGAGAGATTGAGGCTGATTTCTAGATCTGTGACCCTGCATCAGAAGTGGAGAAGTGAGAAAGCAAGTGTGTTTCAACTTGCGGTGGGGGGTGGGGGGGAGGACGGAGAGACCAGACAAGCCTCTGTGACCGGGTGATATGATGCTCTTGCTGCTGTCCAGTTAAATACAGAAGGAGAAATACAGTTAAATACAGTTAAATACAGAAGGAGAACCTCTGAGAAAGATAAACTGCAGATGCCGGAAATCTATGACAAAAACAAAGAGCACCGGAACCAGTCAGCAGCTCTGGCAGCCTTTTGTGTAGAGAAAAAAACATTAATGCTTCGGGTCAGGTCTATGACAGATCACCTTGCACTAAAATGCACTTTATTTTATTTTGCTCTATTTGTGTTCTTTCTTGCAAAAATGGTGTATCGTTAATGTTTAATTTATGATTTTCTTGTGAGGGCTGCTCATAAGATGTTGTGTGTGTGTGAAGCTGTTGCAAGTCCATTTTTCACTGTAGCTGAGAGTAATTTTTTATGTCTTGCTCTGCACCTCATCCGCAAAGCAACACATTTCACAACATATGCCAGTGATAATCAAACTGATCCTGATTCCGACTTCAGCAGCTGACACTAAACTTGACTTGAGTAGTTGCACCTAGTACTTTCTACTTGTGATTATAAATTAAATTCTTCCCTCCCTGTCGTCCTCCTTAGCATTTATTACGATGGAGAGGAGGGGCTCGTTGCCTCCGCTACCTTCCATTCCGTGGTACCCACTTCTGAGGCACTATATATCTGAATCATAAAGAGCTGGTTTCTTCTAGTGGACACAGCGCCAAGATGAGGCCACCCCAGGTGACATATTCTGTCTGGGTAGCCTCCAACCTGATGGCATGAATGTTAATTTCTCCTTCACAATTCCCCCGCTCCCATTTCCTGTTGTGACCTCTCACTTATTCTCACCTGCCTATAACTACCCCCTTCCTTTTTTTTCTCCCATTGTCCACTCTCCTCTCCAATTAGATTCTTCCTTCTCCAGCCCTTGACCTTTCCCATCCACCTGGCTTCACCTATCACCTTTCAGCTAGCCTCTTTCCCCTCTCCCCCTGGCATCTTCCTCCTTCCTTCTCAAGGGTCTCGGCCCGAAATGTCAACTGTTTACTCTTTTCCCATAGATACTGCCTGATCTACTGAGTTCCTCCATCGTTCTGTGTGTGTGTGTTGCTGTGGATTTCCAGTATCTGCAGACTTCTTGATTTTTGGAAGTTCTTTAAGTTGCTCTTGAGATGGGGAGGCCACTCTAAGTTTCTACTTTGACCTCTATGCAGTGAATAGGACTAGACTCAATCAACACAGCCTCCCTCCCTACTCAACACAGCATTTCTCTCTTCAGATGTGTGAGGTTGGATTCTGCCCACAGCTCTCCAGAGTGAGACCTGAGCCACAATCTTTGGGCACAGACGCAGGAGTGAACCCATCCCTCCCCCCTCCATCAAGCTGTGGAAACAGTAACCTTCCAGCTGGACGGTGTGAGAAGGGCTCATTCCGCTCTTATTGTCTGCAGCCTTTCATTCCAAGAAACCCAGTCCACCACAGGTTTTGATCGCAGGAAATCTTAACTCAGCACTTGTGCTGCTCTCTGAAGACTGGTGCAGAGGGAGAAATATTAGCAGGTAAATGAATCTGATGCATTTGACGGAAGCAGTGGGGATTAGTAAGTCAATTCTGCCTCCCTCAGTTTTTTTTCTTCTTGGCTTAACTAAGCACACAGTGCAGAGCAGAACACTAACAATCAGACACAGTCAATCCCAGTTACTTAAACAGCTTGTTTAACAACCCATTCTATCCAGTCCCAAGCAGCGCTGACAGAAGGCAGCATCGGGGAGAGCTGCTATTTCAACACGGTTCCTTTTGAAGGGATATAATGATTTACAGCTGTTCCTTCAAGTGCAGAAAAGATACAAGAGTGCATTGTCTCCTGCGTGGGGTGTGCGCTCGTCCAGCAAATGAGTAGCTACCTCTATTCTGAGTTTGCGGGGTGACTTTTCACAGAATTCCCGAGCAAGTCTTGCGATAGTTTTAATTCATACGCTCCGACCTGACCTTCCCGTCTGGAGATAAAATTCTCTTCAGCACTTTTCAAGGAAGATCAGCGAGTGTGCCTAATCCATAAAACCATGCAGTCAAAAATGAACCGGCAACCTCTGTTTATATTTTTCATGTTTTCTCGTGAGGTAGAAGGTGGCTATTGTGCCCCATTGAGTTCATGGCAGCTCTCAGAGCAACCCAATCAGTCCCATTCCTCCACTCATTTCCTATTCTTAATCACATACTCATTAATACCTCCATTATACTGAGAAGGAGAAGATGGTGGCGCGATGCAGCGCACAGTGGCCACTCCGGTGAATGATATCTGTAATCTGTCAAGTAGGGTGCCGTGCACAATCCTGATTTGATGGAGTCAGATGTGAGAGCACGGAGGAACATCTGGAGAAACTTCTGAAATGCCTGCTTCGCTGCTGCTGCTACTGTGTGATCCAGAATCCCAGGAGGGGAAGGCCCTGAATCCTCGGCTTTGCTTGTTGCTTGGCAGCCGGGACGGGGTCAAAGCGCTCGGTAGAGATGGTGCTCAGTGTTCGGTGTCAGAGGCTCGAAGTTTTCGGACGGACTCAGAGTTGGCTGTGGTCAGGTGCTTCCACTGCATCGGCAGTTGTCGGTGCCTGGAGGTTTATGGCAGGGAGAGTTTTTCCCTTTTGCTACCTGCTATCGGGACTATCAGGAGTCGATCGGAACTTTGAGACTTTTTTTTACCGTGCCCATGGTCTGCTCTTTATCAAATTACTGTATTGCTTTGCACTGCTGTAACTACATGTCACAATTATGTGGTCTTGTCAGTGTTAGTCTTTGGTTTGCTCTGCTCTTTTGTGATATTACCCTGGAGGAACATTGTATCATTTCTTAATGCATGCATTCCTAAATGACAATAAACGAGGACTGAGTGTCCTCATAATCTAATGCTCCTATGGAGTATAGGAGCTCCATGAGGACCGCAAGCGTGTCGTAGGTTTTGGAGACTTGCATGCGTTCATGACCCAGAGAGCTATGTTGGCTGGCGTCAAGGCCTTGTGCTTTGTCTCTTGGTAGGATCACCCATGCCAAAGAGGTCAAAGGGCAGAGGCCAGACTAAAAATGGTCCACCGGTCCTCCAGGTGAAAAAAAAAATTGTTTTGGAAGCAGCAATGAAGAATCCTTTCATACAGATGTTCATTGCTCCCCTGAACACCAGCAGCAAGACGGGCTGTAAGTAAGTAAGCAGCGAGCTATGGAGCTGGGACATTATGTCGCAGTTGTGCAAGTGGATGGTGAGGCTGCACTTAGAGTGCTGCGAGGTCACTCAGTTACAAGAAGGAAATGGTTAAGCTGGAAAGAGTACCGAGAAGATTGTCGGGGCTAGTTACAGGGAAAAGGCTGCCAGGCACAAATAATCTGGAGAGTAACAGTTCTTTTTTTTCCCCGGGATAGGGGAATCCAAAACCAGGGGGCATAGGTTAGAGTGAGCAGGGATAGATTTAAAAAGGACCTGAGGGGCAACTTTTTCATATTGAGGGTAATGAGCTGCCAGAAGAAGACATGGTCAGGGCAGGTACAGTAGTAGTATTTACGAGCTACTTAGATGGGTATATGGAGAGATGGGGTTTTGAGGGATATAGGCTGAATGCAGGGAAGTGTGACTAACTGGGTGGGCAACATTGTCAGTACAGACACTTTGGATTGAACAGCCTATATCAGTGCTGTGTTGCTATTATGACACCCCATCTCTCCTACCACCCACCTTCAACAGAGGTGGTTTGAGGGAATCAATTCATGCGGGAGCAGCCCGGCAGAAATCAACACTGCCACAGGAGCAATGTACAAGTCCACACAGAGAGCACCGCAAGTCAGAATTGAGCCCGGGTCTCGGGACCTGTGAGATGTATAGATATAGATTATGAGAACACTCAGTCCTCGTTTATTGTCATTTAGAAATGCATACATGCATTAAGAAATGATACAGTGTTTCTCCGGAGTGAAATCACAGAAAAACAGGACAAACCAAAGACTAACACTGACAGAACCACATAATTATAACATATAGTTACAGCAGTGCAAAGTAATACCATAATATGATGAAGAACAAACCATGGGCACGGTAAATAAAGTTTCAAAAGTCCCCGACAGCAGCAGCAAAAGGGATATCAGCACGACTTACTGCACCTGTAATGACACCTTCAATCGTTCAATGTGATATCAGAGAATGTACGTAGCATACACCATGAAATTCTTACTCTTCACAGACATCCGGGAAACAGGAGGAAAATCCCAAAGAATGAATGACAGAAAAATGTTAGACCCCCCCCCTCCCAAGCACAAGCAGCAGCAAAGACTCGACCTTCCACCCCTCCCTCTCCCCGCACTTGTTCCAGCAGTAAGCATCAACCCCCCCCCCCACCCACCACCCATTGTGCAGGCAATAGCGATAGAGACCCCGGAGAGAGAATGATCTCGAGCCCATCAATAACAACTGTTCATCCCGACAGCTCAACAACCCACAGGGTCTCTCTCTCTCACTAATGATAGAGAGAGAGTTATCGCTCCTTCTACAGCGAGATGGGAGGCCAACAGCTCACGGTTTCTACGTTACAGTCTGCAGCATCACTTTATTTACGAGCTTCCCCAACGTGAGATCAGCAGCAAGCTCTCTCTCACCATCGAGAGAGATCGATCGCTCAGGTGCAGAGGCCACTGACAGCCGCAGCCACTGTCCGGATGTTCCCGTCTCCGGGTGATGTCTCAGTCGGCGACACCAGTGAGGAAGTGGGTCGTCCACAGGGCCGTACAAGACCACGTCCCCAAAGGCCCACGTCTTCCAGGCCACTCCTGGTGTGCTTCAGGTACATATTCAGCTCTGCTTTGAATCTGTTTTCTCTCTCAGGACTGAATCCAAGCTGCTGGAGCTGTGAACTTTCAGCAATATCTACTGCACTACTCCACCGCCTTGGACACGTGGCCAAGTGGTTAAGGCATTGGACTAGCTACCTGAAGGTCATGAGTTCGAGCCCCAGCCGAGACAACATGTCGTATCCTTGAGCAAGGCACTTAATCACACATTGCTCTGCGACGACACTGGTGCCAAGCTGTATGGGTCCTAATGCCCTTCCCTTGGACAACATTGATGTCGTGGAGAGGGGAGACTTGCAGCGTGGGCAACTGCTGGTCTTCCATACAACCTTGCCCAGACCTGCGCCCTGGAGTGTGAAGACTTTCCAGGCGCGGATCCATGGTCTCGCAAGACTAACGGATGCCTTTTACTCTGCCGCCTAAAATGGTACCTTCAGGAAGCAAGAAATCCCAAAATGCTTTATGGGATGTTATCAAACAGGACAAGCCATCTCAAGAAGAGGAGATGACCAAGGTCTGCATCAATATACAGAAAGAATGAGAGGTGAAGAGACAGCACACTTTAGGATGGAAACAAGAGCTTAAAGTCTTCGCAGCTGAAGGTACGGTGTCAGTGGTGGAGCGATCAGCTCCAGGAAAGGTCAAGAGGCCAGAACAGGAAGAGTGGAGATAGCCTGTGGAAACACAGGGCAGGAGAGGAGTTACAGAGATAAAATGAGTTAGGGATGGTGCAGGGGCAGGAAGGGGTTACAGAGACCCATACATCAGCCTTCTTACATTAAGCAAAGTCGTGCACAGGCATTCTCCATTGAAGGAATCTACCATGAAGCACCTTAGGAAAACATCATTCTCAACTCGACCATTCACATTACCGTTACAAAGATGAGGCGAGTTGTAAGGGCTGGAAGATGTTATTGGGTCAGGGATGGTGCAGAGTCTGCTGGGGTTTGCAGAGCTAGGAATGGGTTCAGGGGCTGGAGGAGTTAATAGAGGTAGTGATGGTCACAGAATGTATGGTGATATCCAAAAAAAAAGGAGAATCCTATCTGCAGGCTGAGAATAAGCGGGGAAGACATAAAACAAGTACAGAACTTTTGTTGCTTAGGAAGCTGGGTGACATCAGATGGCAGGTGCGACATGGACATCAGAAAAAGAATAAGGATGGCAAAAGACACCTTTACGAGAATGAAGAGTATACTGACCGATACTAAACTAGGCATGACAACCCGTCCCAGGGTACTGAAATGTTACGTTTATCCAGTTATGTTATATGGCTCAGAATGTTAGACAAATATCTAGTAACATGAGGAAACAAATTGAAGCAGCAGAGATGTGGTTTTTGAGGAGGATGCAAAGAATATCATCGAAGAAATGAATATCTAATGAGGATGTCATGAACAGAGCAAGCACAAAAAGAGAAATAATGTATGAAATCATGAAAAGGCAACGTAATTTCATTGGACATGTGATTAGGAAAGAGGAATTAGAATACAGGGTAATTATGGGAAAGATTGAAGGGAAGAAAGCAAGAGGAAGGCAAAGACAAATGATGATGGAGACAGCAGCCAGAGAACTGGAAATGAATACCAATGAATTGATCCACTTGACCTGAAACAGGAGTGTGTGGGCCATGGCAGTCAAAGCTCAAACTGGGCATGGCACCTGATGATGATGATGATGGTCATAGGGGCCAGAAACGGATCAGGGGCTAGTCGGGGTTACAAAGATAGGAAGAATGGAATGAGCTGGAGGTTATAACAGAGATAGAGAAAGGTTAAAGGGCTGGAGGGGTTTACAGAGATAGCAGTTATAGAGATAGGGATGAGTGTAGGAGCCAGAGGGACTATCAGTGAGGAGGCAGAAGAATAGGGTTAAGAGGGATAATAAATCAGCCATAATGGAATGGCAGAGCTAACTCAATGGGCTGAATGGCCTAATTCTGCTCCTATGGGTTATGGTCTTATAGGTGCAATGCCAGAAGCATTTATAGTGATAGGGAGGGGTGTATGGCTGGAGGGGGGTGTAGTGATAGGAAAGGGTGTAGGATCTGGAGGGGGCTATAGAGCTATGGAGGGATCTAGGGGCTGGAGGTAAGGGAAGAGTGTAAGGGATGAAGGGATTTACAAGTGCAGGGAGAGTGGTAGAGACTGGAGGATATAGCAGAGATAAGGAAAGGCTAACAGGCTGGAAGGGTTTATAGAGGCAGGGAAGGTCATAAGGGCTGGAAGGGGTTACAGAGATAGGGAGGGGAATAGAAACCAAAGGAGGTCACAGGGATCGGGAGTGGTCACAAACGTGAGACTGAAGAGGCACAAAGAAATCTTTCACCTTTTGTCGCTCTTACTTGATGAACCAACACCTCTTAGATTAATCCACACCTGGATATTGACCACAGCAGGAGCATAAAGTGAACCCAGCACAGGGGGCCAACCAAGCTTTGGAGCACTGCTATTGACTGTTAGGACATGAGAACGAGATCAGGATGGAAACTGGGGATAGAGATTTGTTCAATCCTGTACGGAACCATCTTTGGGTTGCAGGGAAAAGCATGTCACACACAAGTTTATGAGATGCTACAATTGATATCTGATGGTGGCAGAAAACTGGACAATCAGTCCCATCCCTGACTGAGCAGAGTCCTGCATGTTAGTGTACAGAACAATGCTGAAACTGTTCACAGGAGAAACAATGTGGCTGGGGATAGCACGGGAAAATGGAGCTGAGGTAGAAGGTTAGCCGTGGCTTTGGTGTCTCCAATGACCAAATAATAAGTGCAGGTCCAAGGTCTTCTTAAGTGGCTCTCTGGGACCTTTATCCTCAGCGGCACTGGTCCAGCCAATGTCCTTTGAACCCTGTGACATTAGTGACTGAGTGAATCGAGTGGGGCGTTGTGAGCAGTTGGAGCCCCTTACCTATGAAAGGGTGTGATGGCACTGGAGAAGGTCCAGAGGAGGTTCACAAGAATGATCCCAGGAATGAAAGGGTTAATGTATGAGGGACGCTTGATAGTTCTGGGCATGTACTTGCTGGTCCTCTCCGTGGATTGTCACCTTGTCGTGGTGGAGAAGCTTGTGTGGTCCTGTGATCCCGAGAGTGATGCTGTCTGGAGCTATGCTCCTGGTAGGGTCACCCATGGCAGTAAGGTCGAGGGTGAGGTTCCTGACAAAGAACAATCCAACCAAGACCTCAACGGTGGAACAGGTGGACAAAGTTACTTCGAACTCAACGGCTGTGAAGGCGGATGAAGGCTGCAACAAATCCATCAGCTCCAGTCGTCGTGGTTTCTATGCCATTGGAATCAGTTGGTTGAGTTGTGAAGTATCGTGTGCTTCTTGGAGTGCAACATCAAGTACACGTTAAACAAATACACGCCCAGGCGTCTTCGCTCTGTGGGCCACTTCTTCAGAACGAAGACCATCATCCTCAACTCGAGGGGTAGCCTCGACGAGGACGACGACTTGCTGATGTTTAAAAAAAATTTGGAGGAGGAGGAAGGATCTGATTTATTGAATATTGAAAGGCCAAGACAGAGTAGAGGTGGAGAGGATGTTTCCTATAATGGAACATCAGAAGGCACAGCCTCAAAATACAAGAATGTCCCTTTGGAACAAAGATGAGGTGGAATTTGTTTATCCAGAGGGTGGTGAATCTGTAGAATTCATTGTCATAGACTGCTGTGGAGACCAGGTCATTGGGTATATTGGAAGCAGAGGTTGATAGATTATTGAACAGTAAGTCCATCAAAGGTTATGGGGAGAATCCAGGAGAATGAGTTTGAGGGGGTTAATAAATCAGCCATGATGAAATAGCACAGCAGACTCAATGGGCTGAATGGCCTTATTCTGCTCCTCTGTCTTATGGTTTTATGCAGAGAAGACAATAATATTCAGCTGCCGTTCTGTCCCAGAACTCACTGCACCTCCAGCCAAACACTTGCAGTGCAAACGCAACACTAACTATTTTCTGCAGCAACACACACACAAAATGCTGGAGGAACTCAGCAGGCCAGGCCGCATCTATGGAAAAGAGTAAACAGCTGATATTTTGGGCCGAGACCCTTCATCACGATGATGCATTTTCTGACAGAGGGCAAAATGTACAGTACTTATTTATTGAGACCCAGCGTGGAATGACACTTCCCGCACTTCGAGCCACGCTGCCAGCAATCCCCCAATTTAATCGCAGCTTGATCACAGGACAATCCAATGACCAACTAACGGACCCTGTTCAGGATCCTGCTGAACGGATCCTGACCCGGATCTGGGCCGTACCCTCCAAACATCTGGACCTGCCTCTCGGTTTTTTTGCACTACCTTACTTTCCATTTTTCTATTTTCTATTTATGATTTATAATTTAAATTTTTAATATTTACTATCGATTTGTACTCCAGGGAGCGCGAAGCGCAGAATCAAATATCACTGTGATGGTTGTACGCTCTAGTATCAATTGTTTGGCGACAATAAAGTAAAGTAACCGACCAACCAGCACAACTTTGGACTGTGGAAGGAAACCAGAGCACCCAGAGGAAACCCACATGGTCACGGGGAAAGCACACACTATCCTCACAGGCAGTGGCTGGAAGTGAACACAGGTTCTTCCATTGTAAAGCGTCGTGCTAACCACGACACTCAAATTGCTGCCATATGACTTTCCCACAAAAGGCAGGTCAGATAAAACGCAGCCTGGTCCCAACCACCAGGCTGTCCACAAGCATTGGCATAGTGTTGGGAACTGCTGTCAACATAGAGTGAATGACCATCTCATCCATCAGATCCTCAGGTATTAGGGGACATTTGCTGGTGGTAACCTCCCAGATAACAAAGCAGTTTCTCACCCACAAAGCAGTGACAAGAGCAGTCAAAGGGCGGGTCGTGACCCACAACATTACCCAATGATCCACCCCACCTGCTTCTATCTGCCCATCATCTCTCCCTTATCTGGATCAAACGAGAAAGAGGGGAGATCTTAAAGTTCAAACGTTCAAAATAATTTCCTATATGCCTCCGTATACAATCCTGTGATTCACTTTCTTGCGGGCATTCACGATAACTACAAGAACCAGATTAGAATCAGTGAAAGACCTTGCTCAACAGGACGGACAAACAATCGACGTGCAAAAGACAATAAAATGTGCAAATATAACATGAGAAAAGAGATATTATAATAATAATAATAAATAAGATGAAGAGTCCTTGAAAGTGAATCCATAGGTTGTGGGAACAGTTCAGTAATGGGGTGTGAAGTTGAGTGAAGTAATCCCCTCTGGTTCAAGAGCCTGATGAGATTTGACAGAGGTGTACAAAGTTATGAAAGGTATAGATACGGTTAATGTTAGTAGGCTTTTCCACTGAGGTTGAGTGAGACTAAAACTAGAGGGCATAGATTAGGAGTGAAAGGGGAAATATTTAAGAGGAACCTGAGAGAGACCTTCGCTCAGAGGGTGGTGAGAGTGTGGGACGAGCTGCCGGCAGAAGTAGCGGATGTTGTTCAACTGCAACATTTAAGGGAAGTTTGGGGGAGTGCAAAGATGGGAGGGGTGCACAGGTTCAGGTGCGGGCTGAAGGGCCGAGGCAGAGTAACAGCTCAGCACGGACTAGATGGACTGAACGGCCTGCATTTGTGCTATTGTGCTGTATGAGTCTCTGTCTCTATGACCTTACCGGTCCACGTCTCAACTTTCCCCTCTCCGTCCAGCAAATGGAGACATAGCTGGGAGACAGTGCTAGAAAACAGTGAAAACAAGAAAAAGGGAAAGAGGAGAGTAACAGAGATTGAACAAGATAAGTCTGAGGGAGGGAAAATTTATTTACTGAATAACATCATGCCTGGGCTGCCTTCTACTCCCGATGCCATTACAACACACTCTGCAGATGCCCTTTGAACAACAGAAGCAGTAACTTTTAAAATACTTATTAATTTAATAAGAATGATAATCTGATTTATTAATTCATGCACAATAATTATAATATCAGAGACTCACTGCCCATTTATACCTTGCATGATTACATGCTGTTCGGTTGACGCAGTCACTTAGAGCAGATTATTCACCAGTACTGTTGGGTTCAGAAGTGCCCATTGTCAGTTCAGAGATCCTTGCACTCTGAATGGCATCAATCTCCATTCTGAAACAACAACTTAACAGCAATTACAGTTGCCAGACGCAATGTGTTTCGGGCCAAAGGCTCAGATTCGCTTCACTTCTTTTACGTCCTCGTTTTCTTTCAAGTGTAGTTCTGCTGCTGATCTGCATTTTGGTGCTGAGTTTTCTGGTCAATGGAGCGATCTGGCGCATTGCCGTCTCCACAAAGGCTTCCAGAAGGCTTCGAGCAAAGTGTGCAGCTTTGAGGCCAAAAAGCCTGGAGGCAGGGCACGAGTCCATGATCAACTCCATTTCTCGCCAACCAAAGCGTCGGGGAAAATTGAAATCTTCCAGGAGAGAGCGGATGGCAAGCGGATGTTCAGTGCTGTCTACCAGCCTCCCGCTGGCAGCTGCTAAAGGAAGTTCCCCGCACTCGAATGGGGTCTCTCTCTCTCTCCCTCGATGCTGTCGTGGGATGGTGCCGGTGTCCTGGATCTTAGGCAAGGTCACCACGGTCTTCGGATTGGAATCTGTGGCCCACCTTCGGATGTGTTTCTGGGTTCTCCTTTTGTTTTGTTGCTGTTTTGTACGGCTTTTGATTGGGGCGGCCCGCAGGTAATGAACACTGAGCTGAACTGAATATGCTTGGAATCCTTTGATTTTGTATTTTCTATTTTCCTTTTTTTTTTGTTGCCGTTTGGATGGTTTTTTTGCGTGTAGTGGGGCTGGGGCTGAGGCTGGCGTTTTTCTTTGAACAGGTTCCATAGTTTTCTTTGTTTCATGGCTGCCTGTTGGGAAGATGAATCTTAGGGCTGCACACTACATACACACTTTGATAATAAATGTACTTTGAAGCTTTGAAACTTTGTTTATCAGCTCTCATTAACAGATTGATGAGTCTTTCCATATGGGAATACTGGGAGTTTGTATCGAAATGCTGGCTTGGGTCCCAGCTTTATCCTAATGTCAGATGTCATCAGCAGAGTTTCCGGTACTGACCATACTAAGGAAGTGGTCCTTCCTGAATTTTACCGGGAAATTGTGTCTCACAATCCTTCAGTCAATTACTGACTATGTGAAGTAAATGTACAATCGATAGCCACTTTATTAGGTACACCTGTACACCTGCTTGTTAATACAAATATCTAATCAGCCAATCATGTGGCAGCAACTCAATGCATAAAAGCATGCTGACATGGTCAAGAGGCTCATCCCAAACTTCAGAATGGGGAAGAAATGTGATCTGTGACCTTGACCATGGAATGATTGTTGGTGCCAGGCAGGGTGGTCTGAGTGTCTCAGAAACTAGATCTCCTGGTATTTTCACACACGCCACAAACGTACACTTAGTGGCCTCATTGTTAGTTACTGGAGGTACATAATAAAGTGTATGTGAGAGCACTCTCTCCAAGCAAGGTCCGTCTCCAGCTTGATACCACACTGACTCTGTTACAAAGTGCCCCACGGACTGTATGGATCTGAATTGTCCCTCTAAGAGTCAGTGTGCACCTGAAATTATTGAGGATAAGCACTCCCTTAGGGAGAGTGTGGGCACACTCTGTTGCCTCTCATCCTGCGACGATGCAGGTACAGGCTCGCTTGGAGATATGGTGTGGTGAATATTCCCTCACTGCACCGACTCCTAAGGACAGTCAGTTTACTGTCACTCATAGATATGCATCCCCTCACATCTACAGTGTATTGACCTGACACTTACCAGTCTCTGGTCTCACTTCTCATTCCTGGATGCTTTGCTGCACTCTGCTGAAATACTGAACACATGCTACCACATCTCAGTCTTCATCACATCTTCCCCTTATCACTTCCTTTGAAGATTCTGGCACATTCCATTGGCTGAGGCTGAAATCCTGGGCCATTAATGTGGTCCAAAAATATTCCCGTCCATGAAGCCATCTGCACTCCCCACCTGCTGGCGAGTCACGGGTGGCAAAACAGAGGTTTGGGCCCCTCTGCTCTGAAGATTAGTCCAGGGGATGGCTGCCCCAGTTGGTGTTGGAGCATGTCCTCTTGTCGGAGTTAAGTTCATAGAGCCTCTGTCCCTTCCCTCTTCAGTCCTGACGAAGGGTTCCGGCCCGAAACGTCGACTCATCGTTTCCACGGATGCTGCCCGACCTGCTGAGTTCATCCAGCATGTTGAGTGTTGTTTTGATCCCAGCATCTGCAGATTATTTTGTGTTTAAGTTCACAGAGTCATACAGCTCGGAGGCAGGCCCTTCACCCCATCTAGTCCATACCAGCAAGATGCCTATCCAAACAAGCCCCATTTTTGGCCCACTCTTCCCATTCATGTACCTGTCCAAGTGTGGTTCAAATATTACTATTGTACAAGCTTCATCCAATTCCTCTAAAAGCTTGTTCCATATGCTGACCGCTCTTCGAATGAAGAAGATGACCCTCAGGCCAGAAGTGGTCCATCTTTCCCCTTCCATCTCTGTATGCCCTCTAGTTTTTGATTCTCTTCCCTAGAAATATGTGTGTGATTTCAAATTAAATGTGCTGTTTAAGTTGCGGCCAGCAGAGACCAGTCGTGAATGCTGGAGCAGGCTTGAGTGGCGACGTGGCCTACTCCTGAAAGGAATTCAAAGGCCTAAATAGAGTGGACAGCCAGCGCCTTTATCACAGGGTGCGAATGGCTAGTACCAGGGGACTTTCTTTTCAGATGAACGGAGGAAAGGTTAGAAGAGATGTCAGAGGTACACTGCTGAGGATAATGAAAGACCTCTGTCCCAGGATACTGACGGACTTTTACCGTTCTACCATTGAGAGCATACTCACCAACTGCATCTCAGTGTGGTATGGCAACTGTCCCGTATCGGACCGCAAAGCACTCCAGCGTATGGTGAAAACTGCCCAGTGGATTATCAGCACCCAATTGCCCACCATTGAGAACATCTACCATAAACGCTGCCTGGGCAGGGCGAAAAGCATTATCAAGGATGCATCTCACCCTAACCATGGACTTTTTACTCTCCTCCCATCCGGTAGGCGCTACAGAAGCCTCCGCTCCCACACCAGCAGGCACAGGAAGAGCTTCTTCCCTGAGGCTGTGACACTGCTGAACCTCTCATCACAGCGCTAAGCAGTATTGCATCCATATTGTACTGTCTCAGTACTTTTATATTTGTGTGCTGTAGCACTTACTTTTCATTCGCAGTTATTTTGTAAATAACACTATTCTTCGCATTTCTGGTCAGATGCTAAATGCATTTCATTGGCTTTGTATCTGTACTCGGCACAATGACAATAAAGTTGAATCTAATCTAATCTAATATTAGGGACATGTAAAAGACTCTTAGATAGGCAGAAGAATGAAAGAAACGTAGAGGGCTACAGGCTATGTAGGAGAGAAAGGTTAGATTGATTGTGGATTAGGTGAAAGCCTTGCCAGAACATTATGGGCTGAAGGGCCCATACCGTGCTGTACTGGTTTATGCTCTATGGATCAAGCAACATCTGAGGGGTAGTCAACATTTCCGGTTGAGACTCTACAGCAGATACTGCTTGACCCGTAGAGTTTCTCCAGCAGATTTTATTGTTTTCAGAAGGAGCATTTATGTGGGAACAGAGCAGAGAACAATTTGATTTCTTTGAGCGCTACCGCCAGCAGAAAGGTCCAGATGGTTGGCTCCTGCTCTGTCTAATTCTGATTGGGATGTTGTCCTTGCTCCTCGAAGAATGAGGGTGGAATAGTAGCATAATGGTTATCACAACACTTTACCGTGCGGGCGACGCAGGTTCAATTCCCACCACTGCCTGTAAGGAGTGTGTACGTTCTCCCCATAACCATATGGGTTTCCTCCAGGTGCTCCAGTTTCCTCCCACAGTCCAAAGACGTACTGGCTGGTAGGTTAATTGGTCTTTGTAAGTAGTTCCGTGTTTAGGCTAGGATTAAATCGGGGGGATTGCTGGGCAGATCAGCTCAAAAGGCCGGAAGGTCTTATTTCACAATGTATTTCAATCAATAAAAAAATCAATCAGAACTTCCCAACCCCCGCTTCATTACCATAGAAACACTTATTTGCATGGAGGGCCAATTCCACATCTCCTCAGAAACCATGGCATGTAAAGTGGGGTAAAAATGAGCACAAAAAACTCCATCAAGCCCACATCCATTCACCAAAACACAGAGACGAGAAGACCCCCATGGCATGGGCACCAAGGTTGGGGTGTCACGTCTCAGGAGAACAGGCAGCTCAGAAGCACCCCACCGCAAAAAAAAAGAGCTTTCATTTTAATCTCTGCAAAGAGATTTATTAAAAGCAGAGATTTGTGGAAATGTTTTGATTTATGGAGAAGAGAAATTCAATTTTACTCACTGTTGCCCAGCTCCCCGTCGCACTGTTAAATGAATATTAATAGCCCATTAGAAAAAAATAGAGCAGAACTACCCAAAGTAATCCACTGAAGATTAAATTCTGGTTCGATTGCAGTGATTACCACAGAGTTCAATTTTTCATAAAGGATTTCATCACACGTTGACTGAGTGGGCAGTCCTGATACAGTAACGTCACTCATCCACAAGACCTTCTCAAACTCTGCAGAGTTTTCTGAACTGCACTCTCCGTTATCTTCTAAGTCCATGTCTTTTACCCAGCAAGCTAATGGGCGGTTAACCCACCAGCCCCCATGTCTGTGGGGCGTGGAAGGGATCTACAGCACAAGGGAAAGCCTACGAGGTTCACAGGGAGAACAGACGTAACCAATGGTTGGGATTGAACTAGGGAGAGAGACCCTACACCCCAACGTGCCCGTTAACCACCCGGTCACACTAACTATCGACCACAAGGGTTTCCTCCGGGTGCTCTGCTTTCCTCCAGCATTCCAAAGACTTGTAGGTTAATAGGTTCATTGGTCTCGTGGGTGTAACTGGGCAAAACGGAATCATTGGGACCACAAGGTCCTATTACCACACTGTGTCTCTAAATAAAATTAAATAAATAAAAAATAGAGTTATGCCATTTACATTTAGTTCTACACTGGTCCCACTTTATTATAGTCGTAGAATCAGACAACACAGAAACAGGCCCTTCGGCCCATTGAGTCTGCACCAACCATGAAGCACCCAGTTACATAGTCAGAGAGTAAAACAACCTGGTAACAGGATCTTTGCCCCAACTCATCCACGCTGGTTATGATATCACTAAACTAGTCCTATCTGCCCACTTTGGCCCGTATCACTCTAACGCCCTCCTGTTGATGTACATTTCCAAAGGCCTTTTTGAATATCTCATTTTACTTTCTCCACATTCCCATCAATATTCTTAACTGGACCCAACGTATCAATGTAGCTACAAAGAGGGCATATAGTGGCTATATTTCATTTGGAGTCTGAGGAGATTTGGTTTGTCACCAAAGACCCTTGCAAATTTCTACAGATGGACCATGGAGAGCATTCTAATGGACTGCATCACTGTCTGGTATGGGGAATGGTGGGGTGCGACTGCACAGGATCAAAGTAAACTGCAGAGACTCATAAACTTACCTCCTTCATGGGCACTAACCTCTGTAGTATCCAGGACATCTTCAAGGAGCAATGCTTCACAAAGGTGGTGGCTGTCATTAAGGACCTCCATCACCCAGGACATGCCCTCTTCTCATTGTTACTATCAGGAAGAAGGCACAGAAGCTTGAAGGCACACACTCAATGATTCAGGAACAGCTTCTTCCCCTCTGCCATCTGATTCCTAAATGGACATTGAACCCATGAACACTACATCACTACTTTTCTATTTAGTTAACCTACCAACCCCCAGGTTTGGGGGTCTTGGAAGAAAACCGGAGCATACGGGGAAGCTTATGAGGTCACAGGGTGAACAGACAGGACCAAAGGCTGAAACTTTATCTGGGTCACTGGAGCAGCAAGGCAAGCAGCACTACCCGCTGCACCGCTCCTGTACTGGAATCACCAGCCTGAAGGAAATGTGTGCCTACACCTGAAGAACTCTAAGCTGGCAGCACAATATCAGGGTCACTGCCTGCATGAGTGATATTAGGTTTCTTTTACACAAAGACAGAGCCAATATCCATTGATAGGAGTTACATCCAGCAACTGTTAATGTACAATCTGTCCTGAGTTAAAAATCCTTGATTTATGGACTACTACATACCAAAGAGATCCCATAATAAATATAAATCCAAAAATGCAACATAGGTACCTACATTTCTTCTTTTGAACAGTAGAACTAATTTCCTCTGTATCTCCACTGTTAGTAATATTTTTTTTCCTAATCAATTTTGTATGTTTTTGAAGCCATTCATTACAGTGCTGTGGCGATGTGCTCACCATATCAACTGACTTTGGTGCGTTTTCTGACTTACGACCTATGAAAGACAAAGGTAAATTATACCGTGATGTATTTGCTATTTATGTTTTTGGAAACACTTCTGTAGTCATGTTCTTTTTCAAAGTTACTGACACAAGAAGATACCCAGTATTACCACATACTCAACTGGCCGATCACATTACTGAATTATGTAGGTGGGCAAATCCACCAATCCCAATTCCTTTAGCAGCTTGTTTCACATACCCAGCATGCTTTGAGTGAATAACTTGGCCCTTAGATCCTCTTTAACTCTGTCCCAACTCACAGCTCTTCTTCATTAGGAGTTTGAGGAGATTTGGAACGTCACCAAAGGCACTACAGATTTCCACAGACATACGTTGGAGAGCGTTCTGACTGGTTGCAAGGCAGCCTGGTATTGAGGTTGCAATACACAGGGTTTCAAGGGGCTGCAGCATGGCCAGTTCCATCACAGGCACAACCCTCCCTAGCATTGAGGATATCTTCAAATGGCAGTGCCTCAAAAAGGCAACATCCATTATTAAAGACCCACACCATACGGGGTATGCCAACTTCATGTTACTCCTGTGGAGAAGGTCCAGGAGCCTGAAGACCCACAATCGACATTTTAAAATCAGCTTCTTCCTCTGCACCATAAGATTTCTGAATAGTCAATGAACCCACGAACAGTACATCATTATTCATCTTTTAAAATCTTTATCTAATTTTGTAACTAATAGTAACTTATATGTCTTGCTGTTGCAAAACCACAAGTTTCATGGCACATGTCAGTGATAATAAATCAGACTGATTCTTATTCCCTCTTTCAGCCCAAACCATATAGTTTTACAGTCCCCACCCTGGAAAAAAGACTTAGAACAATGGGGTATTAGAATGAAAGCTGTCAGACCAAACCTTGCTAAGGGGGTAGATCAAAAGCCTTTGCCTTAAAAAGGCCTTGGTAATTGTACAGCAGAAGGCTATTTGGTCCATCATAACTCCTGTCAGCCCTGAGGGATCTGCCATTGTTCTCCTGGGGATGAGTATAGCAGACTGTCGATTTAATAGCTCTGCCTACAATTTAGAAGGGTTTTGTTGGAGAAAGGAGAGGCAATATTTTTCTATTGTTAAGATACCTGGTAACCAGATTTAAGATGATTTCCACTTCCCTACTGCTTCCCAGTCCTGGGAATATTGGCATTCTCATATTTGCCATGAACCCTGTGCCAGCTCTTTGAACAATCCCATTTCTGCCTTTCCACACTTACTTCCCTCTCCGCTATCCCTCACATTTCCATCAACTCCTCCCCGCTTTCCAGTTCTCCTGCCCCCCTCCCACACCCGGGGCAACATTTTGGACAAATGCTTACATGAAAGATACTGGCATGGACAGGAAGGCGGCAGCAAGAGGGAAAAAAATGGGCCTTTTCTGATTGGTGTTCCTCAGTATTGGGACCGCTACTTTTCACATTGTTTGTCAATGATTTAGGTAATGGAATTGATGGCTTTGTCGCAAAGTTTATGGATGATATGAAGGCAGGTGGAGCACTGGGTAATACTGAGGAATCAAAGCGATTGCAGCAGGACTTAGACAAATTGGAAGAATTGGCCAAAAAGAGGCAGATGTCGGGAAATGTATTTTGGTAAAAGGAACAATAGTGCGGACTATTATCTAAATGGGGAGCAGGTTCAAGCATCAGAGGTGCAGAGCAGCTTAGAAGTCCTCGTGCAAGACTCCCCAAAGGTTAATTTACAGGTTGAGTCTGTGATAAGGAAGGCAAAGCAATGTTGGCATTCGTTTCAAGGGGAATAGAATATAAAAGCAAGGAGATAATGTTGAGGCTTTATAAGACACTAGTCAGGCCGCACTTGGAATATTGTCAACAGTTTTGGGCTCCATGTCTCAGAAAGGATGTGTTGTCATTGGAGAGAGTCCAGAGGAAGTTCACGAGAATGATTCCGGGAATGAAGGGGTTAACATACGAGGAGCTTTTGGCAGCTTTGGGCCTATACTGACTGGAATTATAAAAAATGCTGGAGGATCTCATTGAAACCTACTGAATGTTGAAAGGACTAGATAGGGTGGATGTGGAGAGGATGTTTCCAATGGTGGGGGAATCCAGAGCTAAAGGGCACAGCCTCAAAACTGAGGGGCGACCATTTAGAGCAGAGGTAAGGAGACATTTTTTTAGCCAGAGAGTAATAAGGCTGTGGAATTCTCTGCCACATATTGTTGTGGAAGCCAAGTCCGTGCGTATATTTAAGGCGGAAGTTGATTGTTTCCTGATCGGTCAGGGCATCAAAGGATATGACAAGAAGACAGATGTATGGGGTTGAGTGGGATCCGGGATCAGCCATGATGGAACGGCGGAGCAGATGATTGTTGAATGGCTAGTTCTGCCCCCATGTCTTATGGTCTTAATTATTACAGGTTTCAAATCCTTCAGCAAAACGCCCTGACGGGATGTAAGAATTAAGAAGCCAGAGGACTCACAGCCATAGGGACGACATGCAAACTTCACCCAAGATCAGGACTGAACTTGGATCGTTGTAGCTGCAGGGACATCTGCACTACCTGCTGCTCCACTGTAACACATCCCAACATATCCAGTTCTCCTCCACAAAAGCAGAGAAAGGAAAAGCATGGGTAGGCCGACCAGCCCCTTTCAATAAGATCAGGCCTGTTCTTTATACCTCAACACCACTTTCCTGTACTAATCCCACATCGAAGATGTAACAATACAGTGCAGGGGCTGGCTCTTCAGCACATTGTACCCACACTGACCACATTGCCAATCTAACCAATTCCATCCGACTGCACTTGAACATATCCCTCTACTCCCTGTCTGCGGGTGTGCCCATCAAAATGCTTCTAAAAGAATGGCATTTTATCTGCTTCAGTCTCCTCTCCTGGTAGTGCAATGCTGGCATCCGACACTCTGAATTTAAACTTTCCCTTTCTCCCATCAAACCTATCCTTTCTAGTATTTGACACTTATACCCTTGACAAGAGAAATACTCTCTCTCCCCTTAACAATGCCTCTCATAAATTTATACTTTTGTATCAGCTCACTCCTTAGCCTCTGATGCTCCAGAGTCACACTGGTAGAGTCAGAAATCCCTGCAGCAGAGAAACAGGCCCTTCAGCCCGTCTAGTCCAGCTGAGCTAGTATTTTACCTAGTCCCAATGCCCGCAAATGGGCTATAGCTCTCCATACTCTTCCCATCCATGTACTTACCAAAGTTTCTCATAAGTGATGAAATCAAACCCATATCCGCCACTTCCATTGGCAGCACATTCCCCACTCTCACCACCCTCTCAGTGACAAAGTTCCCCTCACCAACTTTCCCTCTAATTGTTTTTTATGGCTGCACAGATCAACCATTGCCCTGGGCAGGAAATTTTTACACGGCCTGAAAAATATGCAGCTCTTTATGTATTTTGTAATATGTATATTATGTCAAATATGATGGCAGAATATAGTACTAATGGTAATATGGTAATGACTTAGAAGAGGGAATAATGACTTAGACGAGGGAATTAAATGCAGAAACTCCAAGTTTGCGAATGACACGAAGCTGGGCGGCAGTGTTAGCTGTGAGGAGGATGCTAACAGGATGCAGGGTGACTTGGATAGATTAGGTGAGTGGGCAAATTCATGGCAGATGCAATTTAAAGTGGATAAATGTGAGGTTATCCACTTTGGTGGCAAAAGCAGGAAAGCAGATTATTATCTGAATGGTGGCCGATTAGGAAAAGGGGAGGTGCAACGAGACCTGAGTGTCATTGAACACCAGTCATTGAAAGTGGGCATGCAGGTATTGTAGGCAGTGAAAAAGGCGAATGGTATGCTGGCATTTATAGCAAGAGGATTCGAGTACAGGAGCAGGGAGGTACTATTGCAGTTGTACAAGGCCTTGGTGAGACCACACCTAGAGTATTGTGTGCAGTTTCATTCGTAAGGCCAGTGATGTTGTGGGGATGGAACTGGACTCTCTGACGGTGGTGTCTGAAAAGAGGATGCTGTCCAAGTTGCATGCCATCTTGGATAATGTCTCCCATCCACTACATAATGTATTGTTTGGGCACAGGAGTACATTCAGCCAGAGACTCATTCCACCGAGATGCAACACAGAGCGTCATAGGAAGTCATTCCTGCCTGTGGCCATCAAACTTTATAACTCCTCCCTTGGAGGGTCAGACATCCTGAGCCAATAGGCTGGTCCTGGACTAATTTCATAATTTACTGGCATAATTTACATATTACTATTTAACTATTTATGGTTCTATTACTATTTATTATTTATGGAGCAACTGTAATGAAAACCAATTTCCCCCGGAATTAATAAAGTATGACTATGACTAGTTTTGATCCCCTAATCTGAGGAAAGACATCCTTGCCATAGAGGGAGTACAAAGAAGGTTCACCAGATTGATTCCTGGGATGGCAGGACTTTCATATGATGAAAGACTGGATCGACTAGGCTTGTACTCTCTAGAATTTAGAAGATTGAGGGGGGATCTTATTGAAACGTATAAAATTCTAAAGGGATTGGACAGGCTAGATGTAGGAAGATTGTTCCTGATGTTGGGGAAGTCCAGAACGAGGGGTCACAGTTTGAGGATAAAGGGGAAGCCTTTTAGGACCGAGATTAGGAAAAACTTCTTCACACAGCGAGTGGTGAATCTGTGGAATTCTCTGCCACAGGAAACAGTTGAGGCCAGTTTATTGGCTATATTTAAGAGAGAGTTAGATATGGCCCTTGTGGCTAAAGGGATCAGGGGGTATGGAGAGAAGGCAGGTACAGGGTTCTGAGTTGGATGATCAGCCATGATGGTACTGAATGGTGGTGGAGGCTCGAAGGGCCGAATGGCCTATTCCTGCACCTATTTTCTATGTTTCTATGTTTTTCTATGTAAGACTCTTGGCAGCTTGGAGGATCAGAGGGATCTTGGGGTCCGAGTACAGGTTGACTCTATGGTTAAGAAGGGGTACAGTGCATTGGCCTTCATCAATCTTGAAATTGAATTTAGGAGCCGAGAGGTAATGTTGTAGCTATATAGGACCCTGGTCAGATCCCATTTGGAGTACTGTGCTCAATTCTGGTCCCTTGCTACAGGAAAGGTGTGGAAACCATAGAAGGGTGCAGAGGAGATTTACAAGGATGTTGCCTGGATTAGGGAGCATGCCTTATGAAAACAGGTTGAGTGAACGTGGCCTTTTCTCCTTGGAGCAACGGAGGATGAGAGGTGACCTGACAGAGGTGTATAAGATGATGAGAGGCATTGATCGTGTGGATAGTCAGAGGCTTTTTCCCAGGGCTGAAATGGTTGCCACAAGAGGACACAGGTTTAAAGTGCTTGGGAGTAGATACAGAGGAGATGTCAGGGGTAAGTTTTTTATGCAGAGAATAGTGAGGGTGTGGAATAGACTGCCGTCAAAGGTGGTAGAGGCGGATACAATAGGGCCTTTTAAGAGACTTTTGGATAGGTACATGGAGCTTAGGAAAATAGAGGGCTATTGGTAACCCTAATAATTTCTAAGGTAAGGACATGTTTGACACAACTTTGTGGGCCGAAGGGCCTGTATTGTGCTGTAGGTTTTTTATGTTTCTATGTATAGTATGAATATTTAGAATGAAAATTTAAAAATCACATGCTTTTGATTTTATTTATTAATTGAAAAGTATAATGACACAGAGTACAACAGAGGAAATCTTTCACATTGCATTCAGCAGGCCAGCGGTTTATTTGTAGTGAGCTCCTGACTTCTATTCAGTGTTTATTGTTACAATTTGTAACAGTGTTGTAACTTGAAACACTGACAATGTTGAAACTCTAAAATGTTTCAAAGTAAAGGTTGTGGTACATTTATTATTTAGAAAATTTATGGATTATATTCATTAACACATAATTAATTACGGGTTATTTCACAATTACATTAACATAGATTTCAAAATTTTATTAGCATAATTTCAATATTATATTAACATAATTTCAAAATTACATTAACATTATATAACAGAAAATTCCAGCTACACTGACTATGTGCACGGGAGCATTTCATTTACTGCTCACTGCACACCTGTGCAGCTCAGAGGGAACAGTACCACTCACATTCCTCTTAAATGTATCACCCTTAACCCATAGCCTCTAATTCTAGTTACACCCACCCTCTCTGGAAAAACTCTGCTTGCATTTATCCAATCTGTACCTCTCATAATTTTGTACACCTCTATCAAATCTCCTTTTATTCTCCTATGCTCCAGGGAATAAACTCCTAACTTATTCACGTTCTCAAGTCTTGGCAACATCCTTGTAAATTCTTTCTGTACTCACTCAGTCTTAATTCTATCTTTCCTGCAGATAGGTGATCAGGACTGCACATAATACTCCAAACTGGGTTTCACCAACACGTTATAAAGCTTCAACATAACATCCTGTACTCGATACTTTGACTTCTGAAGGCCAATGTTCTGGGGCAGCACGGTAGCATAGTGGTTAGCATCACGTTTTACAGCACCAGCTACCCTGGTTTATTTCCCACCACTGACGGTAAGGAGCTTGTACATTCTACCTGTGACCACTTCGGTTTCCTTTGGGTGCTCTGGTCTCCTCCTACAGTCCAAAGTTGTACAGGTTGGTCATTGCAACTGGTCCCTTGATTAAAAAGGGTATGTCGCATCCGGAATTTTCCAGTTAGCTGGCAATTTCCTTCCACGCTGCTCTGACGTATTGGAAATGGTTTACGAGGCAAGTTACAACAGTGGTTTGTCATTGCCTTCTGCCGGGTGAGTTTTTTTTGAGAGATCTCCTGCTCTTAACCCAGCACGGATGGAGAGCGTGCAAGGATGCCGGCTGGAATCGAACTCGGGACCTCTCGCCCCGTAGTCCAGTGCTGATGCCACTACGCCACCAGGCGGTGATTAGGCTAGCGTTAAATCTGGGATTGCTGACCGGTGCAGCTCGGCGCTGTATCTCAATCAAACAAAGCTCGCTTTGCAGCCCTATCTATCTGTGACACCACTTTTAGGGAATTATGGATCTGTATTACTATTTGAATGGTGTCAAGTTAGGAGAAGGGGAATGCAACGAGACCTTGGTGTCTTTGTTCATCAGTCACTGAAAGTAAGCATGCAGGTACAGCAGGCAGTGAAGAAAGCTAATGGCATGTTGGCCTTCATAACAAGGGGAGCTGAGTATAGGAGCAAAGAGGTCCTTCTGCTGTTGTACAGGGCCCTGGTGAGACCACACCTGGAGTATTGTGTACAGTTTTGGTCTCCAAATTTGAGGAAGGACATTCTTGCTATTGAGGGAGTGCAGCGGAGGTTCACGAGGTTAATTCCCGGGATGAAGGGACTGTCATATGGTGAAAGATTGGAGTGACTGGGCTTGTATACACTGGAATTTAGAAGGATGAGAGGGGATCTGATTGAAACATATAAGATTGTTAAGGGATTGGACACACTAGAGGCAGGAAACATGTTCCCGATGTTGGGGGAGTCCAGAACCAGAGGCCACAATTTGACAATAAGGGGTAGGCCATTTAGAATAGAGTTGGGGAAAAACTTTTTCACCCAGAGAGTTGTAGATCTGTGGAATGCTCTGCCTCAGAAGGCAGTGGAGGCCAAATCTCTGGATGCTTTCAAGAAAGAGTTAGATAGATCTCTTAATGATAGCAGAGTGAAGGGATATGAGGAGAAGGCAGGAAAAGGGTACTGATTGTGGATGATCAGCCATGATCACAGTGAATGGTGGTGCTGGCTCAAAGGGCCGAATGGCCTACTCCTGCACCTATTGTCTATTGTCTATTGTTTATTGTATTCCCAGATCCCTCTGTTCTACCGTACTCTTCAGTGCCCTACTCTTCACTGTGTAAATCGTACTCTAGCTTGTCCTCTCAAGGTGCAACACCTCACACTTATCTACTTCAAATTCCATCTCTGCCTTTTTCTCAGCCCATTTTTCCAGCTTTTCCAAATAAACAAATTCAAGATGATCCAACCTTTCCTTATGGCTAATACTCCAAACTGAGCAATCCTGCAGCAGAGCTAATTTTGGGGGAATTAGACAGAATCTAACACAAGTTGATTGGGTGTGTCTGCTTGCAGGCAAAGGAATTAATTGCAAGTGTGAGGCTTTTAAGTATGGTATCACGTGCCCAGGAAATGCATGTTTCAGTTATGGTGAAAGGTAAACCTAGCAAGTTTAGGGAGCCTTGGCATGGTGGGCACGTGGCCAAGTGGTTAAGGTGTTTGTCTAGTTATCTCAAGGTTGCTAGTTCGAGCCTCAGCTGTGGCAGCGTGTTTGTGCCCTTGAGCAAGGCACTTAATCACAGATTGCTCTAGACTGTGCGAGGAGTGGCGCCCCTCACAGACTTCCAATCTGCACCTTGTAAGGCATGAAAATGCCCGAAGCAGGCCTCTCATGGTCTGAGTCGACATTCCCCCCGGCTGACGAGAGATTTTGAAGCTCTGGCCAATAAAAATAAATAAGCATATATTGGGTTTAGAAGGTTAGGACTGAGTTGTTACAAGGATTACCCCTTAGTTACAATGATCAGTTAGGCACAGAGAGAATCTGTATTTACTGGCAAGTACCTTTTTTGGCTCAAATCACATTCGTGTGAACTTACACAACCAAACACCTTGTGTGCACACCTACTAACTTTCCCTGACCCTCCAATAATAGTCAAAGAACAGAAAAGGTAATACCCTGGAAGAAGAGTCTGTGCTGGCCAGGCTGTCCTTGGAATCTGGTTGTGATCTCCATGTGACCGAGGTGGGGATTCTCTACATCTGCGATGGTTGGTCTCTGAAGAGTTGTTGCTGCCTGACCTCCCAAAATCCTCTGTTTTTATATCGCTCCATATCAGGTCAATCTAGGCTGTTTCAATTTTGGCTTGAGGTCATCTGACTGACCTGTCTCAGGCTCCCATTGGATGTAGTCTAGTGAATGTGAGCAGTATTGTGTCACGGCCCAACCTCAACTTTGTGCTGTGGGCAACTTCTTTTGTTCTAATCCACTCTGACTGGTTCACACCAGTCAAATCAGGTCACACAGGAAATGGCCGAAATTACTCCGCAAACCTGCCATTTTACACAACAAACAGTTTATCTGAGAATTAACTCAGATTTGGCAGATCATTAGCAGAAACTCCTTGTGTCCACATTCAATTGCTCTGATTAAGTTATCCCAGAGTAAGAATCAGTTCACCAAACAATTCACAAAATGGTGGCTGCAAAGACAGTCTCACAAAATAACCGCCTCCTTTCCTGTTCACTGATTGCCTTTCTTTCTGATCAACAGACGGAATCCTTTGATGACTATTAGAAGAGTAAAAATACTCAAGACAAGAATCAGGAGGGTAAAGAGAGGTTATGAGATGGATCTGGCTGATAAGGTTAAGGAAAATCCCAAGGAGTTTTACATCACTTAAGAATAAAAGGATGACTAGCTAAGGAGAGAGCCGATCTCTTTAGTGATCATCAGGGTCCCCTATGTCTTGATCCAATGGCGGCAGGTGGAATTTTCAAGAAATATTTCTACTTAGTGTTTACTGAGGAGAAAATCATGATTGCTAAAAAGATGAGGGAAGCAAGCGTAGATATTTTGGGGGACATTCATATGCAAGGGAGGTGATACTTGCAGCGACACATTAAGGTGGATATATCCTTGGGTATTGACAGAGTGCATCACTGGACTTTGTGAGAGGCCAGAGAGGAGGTTGTCCATGATGAAATTTAGGAGCTCTTTGAGTGAACCAAAAAGGTAGATGAGGGTAGTGCAGTGGATGTTGTCTATTTTGTCTTTAGCAAGGCTTTTGACAAAGTTCCAAATGATAGGCTGGTCTAGGAATCCAGGGATAGCTAATGATGTTGATTGAAAATTAACTTAGAAGTAGGAGGCAGAATATAGTGTTTGAAGGTTGTTTCTCTGAATGGAGGCCGTTGACTAGTGGTGTGCCACAAGGGTCAGTGTTGGGACCCTTGTTAATTGTTATTTATAGATGTGAATGCCCCAGGCTTTGTTGGTAAGTTTGCGGATGACATGAAATTAGAAGGTTCTGTTGATAGTCAAAAAAGGTTATCGTAGATTACAGAGGATCGCGATCAGTTAGGGAAGTGGGCCAGGGAGTGGCAAATAGAATTCAATTCAGTTAGATGTCTGGAAAGTCAAACCAGCATAAGACATTTACTGTGAATGGTAGCGCGCTAGGGAGTGTAATGGAGCAAGGGACTTGGGGGTACAAATGCACAGTTCATTGAAAGCAGCATCATGGGTTGACAGGGTGGTGAAAAGGTTATCAAAATGCTGGCCTTCATCGGTCAAAGAATTGAATACAGGAGCCAGAGCTTTACGTTGCAGTTGTGCAAGTCATTGGTGAGGCTGCACTTGGAGTATTCTGTACCATTTTGGTCATGCCATTATAGGAAAGAGGTGGTTAAACTGGAAAAAGCACAGAGAAGGCCTACAAGGATTTTGCTGGGACTAGAAGGCCTGAGTTACTGGGAGATGTTGGCCATTTTAGGTCTTTATTTCTTGGAATGTAAAAGAATGAGGAGAGATTTTTGCGAAATGTTTATAATACTCCGAGGCCTAGATAGGATGGACAATAGCAGTTTTCCCCCTGAGCAGGGGAGACCAAAACTGGGGGGCATAAATTTACGATGAGAGGGGAGTGATTTTAAAGGGCCTCAGGGACAATATTTTTACAAAGAGTGTGTGAACATATGGAGTGGGTTGCCAGAATATACGACATAGAATATAGAACATCACAGCATAGTAAAGGCCCTTCGGCCCTCACTGTTGCACTAACCCTTTAAGCTGCTAAGATCAACCTAACCCTCCCTTCGACATAATCCCCCATCTTTCTATCATCAATGTGCCTACCTAAGAGTTTCTTAAATGCCCCTAATATATCTGCATTTACCAACACACCTGGCAGAGTGTTCCAAGCACCCACCACCCACTGTATAAAGAGCAGACCTCTGACATCCCACCTATACCTTCTCCTAAACACCTTAAAATAATGACCCTCCTCCACCTAGCTATTAGCCATTTCCATCCTGGGGAAACGTCTCTGCCTATCCGCACAAACTCTGCCTCATCATCTTGTACACTTAAGAAGTGGTTGAGGCAGGTACAATAGTATAATTTAAGAAGTACTTCTCAAGGTGCATGGAAGGACAATCTCAGAGGGATACGGGCTGAACACAGGAAATCTGGAATGAGCTGCGTGGACTCTAGTCGGCATGGACTTGATGGGCCGAAAGACCTATATTCATGTTGTATTTTGACTCTATTACTCCATGATGAAGACCTTCTGAACATCTACCGCACCCTTTCCGAAGCTTCTACATCCTTCCTGTAACCCAATAATAACCCACTGTTTTGCAAAAGCTTTCATCGCTAAGCCATGGTTTGATAGGTAAGAGCCATCAACCTATTTGTAAGTAAGTCAGTTGAGTCCAAGTCTCACTGCAGAGGCCCGTTCCCTAGAGCTATAATGACTGAGATCTGTGTAATCAGAGATGCCTTTTTACTTTTTGGCTGTACCTACCTTACCCACTGCCCGTTATGCCACTGGCATTTAGGGCAGCAATGACGGTCCTCCGTCTCTGGCGGTGTTCAAGGCTTCCTTCATCATGTCAGTAGCTGAGTTTTCACTACTGTTGGTCATACAAGTCCCAGTGGAGACTCAAGAATACTATTGCACTTAGATGTAGAAGGATTCTTCATTGCTGTTTCTGTGACAATTTTGCTTTTTACCAGTCAGGGTTGTTAGCCCTGAACTAAACCCTTGAACCTGGAGGACCGGTGGACCACTCTTAGTCTGGCCTCTACCCTTTGACCTGTTTGGCATGGGCGACCCTACCAAGAGTCACACCACAAGGTCCTGAATCCAGCTAACAGAGCTCTCCAAATCACTGAGGCACACAAGCCCCCAAACCCTAGGACAAGGTTGTGGTTCTCTTGGAGGATTTCTTTTTTCAGTTGTGGTACTTATTGAATCATAGGGGGGTACAGTATAGAAACAAGCCCTTCAGCTCACTGAGTTGTGCCAACCATTAACCACCCATTTTTATACTAGTCCTTTCTCAACCCACTTTACTCTCTGCACTTCCATAAACCTACCCAAGGTCTACCGCTCACCATTTTACAACAGATGATTAATCTGCCATCCTGTACATCTTTGAGTGGTGGGAGGAAATGGTCAGCCGATCCAGAAGGTTGGAACAGAAGCAGAATTGGAATCAGGTTTATTATCACTGGCATGTGTTTCGCAGTTTGTTGTTTTGTGGCAACAGGATATTGCCAGATATAAAAAAAAATGATGTTACAATAAAAAAAATGAAACAAGTAAATTGTGCTGAAGAGAAAGAGTGAGGGAGTGTTCACAGGTTCATGAACTGTCCAAGAAATCAGATGCCAGAGGAGAACATAATGACCTGCTTCAATGACTATTGCCCAGTAGCACTTACATCCACAGTGATGGGAGGCTGGTGATGAAACACATCATCTCCTCACTGAGGAGCGACTTAGATCTGCTCCAATCTGTCTACCGGCTCAATAGGTCTCCATTAGGAGTCATCTCATTGGTGCTTCTCTCAACCCTGGACAGCAAAGGTGCAAATATTAAGATGCTCTTTATTGACTTTATAGCCCAGCATCATCCCCTCAAAACTAATCAATAAGCTCCTAGACCTTGGTTTAAATACTTCCTTGTGCAATTGCATCCTCAGTTTCCTCACTTGCAGACCCGAATCGCTTGAGATTGGTAGCAACATCTCTTCCACAATCTCCGGCTGTGTTCTTAGACTCCCGCTCTACTCAGTTTACACGTGTGACTGTGTGGCTAAGCACAGCTCCAATGCCATAATCAAGTTTGCTGACGAACCAGCATCCAGACAGCCGTGCCTGTCACGGCTCAGCACTGCCCTCTACCTGGTCGGAAGGCACACCACACGCCAGTCAACATTTCACCCCTCCCAACTAATCAATGCACACTTAACCATTGGCTACCTTAATTCGATTAACCCGTCTAGCACCAAGCCCTTGGCCCCCCAGTGAATCACCTGGGCTGGACCCTCCAGCCCCCTGACCTATAAAGGCTGCTACATGAGCTTGGCTTGCTTTTTTTTTTTGCTATCTCTGAGGGATCACCCTGCTGTTGGTGAGTTGTGCATTGAATAGGGTTTGGGGAGCGTTTATTGTTGTCCCTGTAGCAGAGAGCCGTGCCTGCCCGTAGTCAAGGGGTGGCATGTATCGTAGTTACTTTTCCTTTGCTTGTATATGTACCTGTACTCTGTCCCCACACCGTTTTCCCGTGTATTGTACTGCCGACCTGACTTTTCCCACACTCGTCTATTCTAAGCACATTTGTGCGAATATTGTAGCCGCTCGTGTTGTCCCCAAGCTCTTCTCCCCTCGTAAATAAACCCCTTATTGTTGAAACTGTGTGTCCAGAATCCTTGCCTTTGAGACCCAAAGAATCTGTCTCATTTCCATCACAACATGACACCACTTTTGTAGGCCAAACTTAAAGGTGGTGACAGGTCAGTATATAGGAGGGATATTGAAAATCTGGCTGAGTGGTGCCATAATAACAGCCTTTTACTCATTGTCAGCAAGACCAAGGAGCTGATTATTGACTTCATGAGAAGGAAACCAGGGGTCCATGAGGTAGTCCTATTGGAGAAACAGAGGTGGAGAAGGTCAGAACTTTAATTTCCTTGGTAAAAGACCAGGCACGATTTGATTAATTTGATGCAGGTGCGGAAGGCTGAATGGCCCACTGTTATTTCAATTTCTTGTGGTCGAATGATTTGGTAAAGAACTGGCCACCTGCCTTTAAGCTGAGGGCCCAGATTCAGGCCCAATGCCAGTCTACTTTCAAGCTTATTGACAGATTTCCACATTAATTGCTCACTAAGCTGGTGGCTGAAACTTGGGCCCAGCACTTTGCTCTGCAAGTCTCTTTAGACAGCACGATGATTGCCAATCAACCTCTCTGGCCCAGTATGTATGTCTGTTTCTGGACTGATTTGACCCTGAATTCATTCATTTTTTTCTCGCCATTCTCTGTCCGTGAAGCTCTGGTCCAGACATCCTCTGAGGTCTGGATTGCTCAGTGTCTCTTTTACATCAGTAAATAAGTTTCTCCAAAAAGCTACAAGGCAAACTGCTTCTGAACCAAGGGTACAGAGTTTCTTTTTATTGCAGATAAATAAATGACTCACTCATGGAAGGCTAGATCATTGGAATCCAGATACCATTGCACGTTTTAAAAATACTTGCTCAGAAATTTTTATTCCTGTCATTTTCCCCTGGCAAATCTTTATTTCAAGTCGCTCACCAGCCTGACTTGGAAATAGATCACCAGCCCTTAATCAGAATGTGTCTAAATCCTGGAGCTCTCTCTCCCCATCAACACTGTGGGAGTACCTTCACCGGAAAGACCGCAGCGGTTCATGAAGATAAATCACTATCACTTTCTTCAGGTTGCTAGGTGCTAGGTAATCATTACCAATGAACCTCAGACCCCACAAAAATAATGAAGTAAATTCAGAATCGTGTACATCTCTCCCCATGTGAGACATCTAAAGCCTCTCTGCCATGGTTCTTTTACTATAAATTCCTTTCCTGCATCAGTTTCCGAAAGGACCTGTTCAAACATGGGAAGGTAATTATTTTCCATGCACTCTAGAGAAGATATCATGACTACAGAACATCCACACTTTCTGCTTGACCTTAGCAATTGCACTTAAATGAGAAAAGACAGTTATTTATTGCTGGGTACTTTTGACCTGCTGTCTGAATCTTACAAAACACTTTCCTATCTGTAAAGTGCACTAGCCAAATAATAATTGAACCCAGATTAAACTGAACCTGTGATGGCTTAATAACAATTAAACTTTGTGACCTTGAAGGGACACGGATTCACCTTTATACATTATGCATTACAAGCCAAAGCATTCCTAACCTGACAAAAAGAAAATGCGAGTCTTCGCAATCAGTAAGCACAATGCTTGAGAAGACATACTGATACAGGCTTGTTTTGGGACACTTCTGGGGAATTAAACCTTCACATTGGATAGAAAACACTTAGAAGGATCAAACTTGAAGGGGCTCCAGGCTTGTGACAACAGGTAACTGCACAGTATCTTCAATGCCTGGGACAATTTATTAAAATTGACGATCAACGCCTTTCAAAGTATTGGCTATCATGACCTGTTTCTGTAACTTTTAATTATCTTGCTGAAAAAAAATTAATTGCAAATGTCATTTGAGGTATATATTCACAGTTTTGAGCAAATCAGTAAAAGTTCAACAGTTTTATTATGCTTATTATGGCTTCCTGTTCATCGTCGGGGAAATGAAGGTTAGAGGTTATTTTTGGTTTCGCTTTTCATTTCCGTCAAGCAATTTATTTTAAGTGAAAAATTAATCTAATGCAATCAAATGTCAAGTGTTGAGGGGGTGAGGTGCAAGGATTCATGTGCCCAGGGTGTTTCTGCTCTGTCCTGAAGGTGGCTGGATATCAGAAGATCAAAGTGAACGTTCTGTCACAGTCCCAGGAAGATCGTGTCACTAACACAAGGCCGGAGTTCAAGACCACACCTGGAGTATTGCGTTCAGTTCTGCTCACTACGTTATCGTATTGACGTGGAAGTTTTAGAGAGGGTGCTGAGGAGATTTACCAGGACACTGCCGGGATTAGAGATCATGTCTTATTGGGTAAGGTTGAACAAGCTAGGAGCTTTTCTCTTTGGCGCAAAGGAGGATGAGAGGCACAGGTAGAGGGGACGGCCTGCACCTTTTTCTTGGGGCAGCAATGCCCAATACCAGAGGACATCAGTTAAGTTGAGTGGAGGAAAGTTTAGAGGAAATGCCAGAGGTAGGTTGGTTAAACAGAGAGATGATGGATTGCACTGCTGCAGATGATGGTAGAGGCTGATGCAATAGAGATATTTAAGAGACTCTTAGATTAGGAAAATGTATGTAGAAAAGATGGAGGATTATGTACTCTGTTGTAGGAAAGGGTTGGATCGATTACGGTATAGATTTATAAAGGCCGGCAGAACACTGGGGGCCAAAGGACCTGTATTGTCTTGAGTTCTATGGTCTAAGCTTTAACTCATCTCAGGTGCCTGCATTATAGAGGAACCTACAGCAGAAGAATTCCAGCCCAAATCCAACTGAAATAGTAACTGCTTCTCTCTCCACAGATGCTGCCTGACCCGCTGAGTGTTTCCAACATTAACTACTTTCTATTTTCTTTCTTAAATAAGAAAAGAGTCATTTATCGCTGTGAACTTTTGACCTGGTGTCTGAACCTAACCAGACACCTTCCTATCTTCAAGATGCACTAACCGGATAATAACTAAACCTGGATTAAACTGCACCTGTGATGGCTTAATTGCAATTAAACTTTGTGACCTCAAAGAGACACGGATTCACCTTTGTACATTATGCATTACAAGCTAAAGCACTCCTGCGCTGACAACAAAGTGTGTCACCACAATCAATAAAGATGATGCTCGAGAGGCACACACTTAACTCTAGTCTGCCGGGACAAGTCCTACACATCTTACCATTAGCAATGCATTGCATAGGCCAAGTAGCTTAATCTGCTGATATTTATTTATCGAGATATAGCGTGGAATAGGCCCTTCTCACTGCGCCACCCAATGATCCCCCGATTTAAACCCAGCCTAATCAAGCAACAATCTGCAATGGCCAGTAACCTACCAACCAGCATGTCTCTGGACTGTGAGAGGAAACTGGAGCACCCGGAGGAAACCCATGAGGTCACGGGGGAACACACAATCTCCTTATAGGCAGTGGTGGGAATTGAACCCAAGTCACCAGTACTGTAAAACATTGTGTTAACCACTACACTGCCATGCTGCCCTGTGCATCTATCACCAGTAAAGCCTTTTCAACTTGTCCTATGAGAGACATCCATTTTGTCCAATATGTCCATCCTCCATCTTCCTTCCTATTGAATCTTTCTCTTTTCCAGTTCTGACGAAGGTTCGCAGACCCGAAACATGTCTTTCCGAAGCTGATGCCTGACTTGCTGAGTTTTTGTTTTCGTTTCAAGTTTCCAGCATCCTGCATTTTTTTTTTTTGTTTGATTTGTCATACACAGCAGGTGAACTCCAGTCCAGATTCCTTAGCACGAGACAATTCTCGAATTCCAGATACATTTGGATTACCATTATCAATCACCATCTGTGTTTAACAGTGGTCTTTCTCAGTATCCCATTTAATTATTTGCACATGACAATATGCTTTTAAAGCAAAGAAATTGAATGCTGGAAGGCAGGATTAGGTTGGGTGCCTTTGTGTACTCCTCAAGTGACTACAATGGTTGGTCGGCCCTATTCTGCATCATAAATTTTATAAGATTCCACAAGATCAGAAAAAAAAAACTTTTTGAAAAATGCTTCACATTAAAAACCCCAACCTGTGGAAATGCATGATTGAAACCCATGATTCATTTTGGCAGGAATCCTGCAAACATTTAGATTTCAGATGCTCTCGGAGTGCAGATAGTCACACTGGAGATCTCCCAAGGAAGTGTTGCCTAATTTGCGAAGAAATTCTGCAAGTTGATACACCTGACAGTTTCTATCAGGAAAGACCAAACTTGCTGAGGTACTGTTCTCATGAAAAGAGAATGGTGCAATGTAAATGCTGTAATCAGCCTTTCTAAAGTACCAGAAGATTTTTAAAAAGAAAGGGTGTGTTTCCATTAGAAGGAGAGGGGCTAGCTAAAGATAAGACAATCACCAATAAATCCTGTAAGGTATCCATAGGAAAAATCCCCCCACCCCCAAGAATGGCTTGTTCATTCTACAAGAAACAGTTTTCTTCTCCATAAAGGCTTCTCTCTCCCTATTGTTTAATCTCCTGGTTCTCTCTCTGACCTTAAAATCAATATCTATAATCCTATATATAATCCTATAATCTTGGCTCCCTGAGAAATCCCAGAATGAAATGCCTGATTGCTGGCTGTGGAGTCATACAGTGTGAAAGTAGGCCCTTCTTCCTAACTGGTCCATTCCAATCAAGATGTTCGCTCCTTCGTTTGCATTTTAGAGAATTTATGATGCAGAGTAGGGCATTGTCCCATTTTCCCACACTTATCACTCCAAACCTTTCCTTTGGATCTACAGCCCAACTATCTTTTACATGTCCAATACCCTTGAATGAAAAATCCTGCGAAAAGTAATGGATACCGCCCAGTCCATTGAGGGTAAAACTCTCCCCATCATTGAGCACATCTACATGAAGCCCTGTTGCAGGAAAAGCAACATCGATCCCCAAGGATCCTCACTATCCAGGCCATGCTCTCTTCTCACTGCTGCCATCAGGAAGTAGCTACAGGAGCCTCAAGACTCACACCATCAGGTTCAGGAACAGTTATTACCCCTCAACTATCAGGCTCTTGGACCAGCGGACCAGCAAGACTTCACTTGCCCCATCACTGACCTGTTCCTACAACCTATGGACTCGATGTCAAGGACTCAATCTTATGTTTCCACAATTTACTTATTAGTTATTTATTCTTGTACTTGCACAGTTTGTTGTCTTTTGCACACTGGTTGTTGGTCTGTCCTGTTGGGTGCAGTCTCTCATTAACTCTTTTCTGTTCCTTGGATTTACTGTGGATGCCCACAAGAAAATGAATCTCAGGGTTGTATATGGCGATATTAAATGGAAGGATCTAGGAGGAACAAACAGAATATGTGTCAATAGATGGCTGACGTTTGCTGTGGACTCAGTAGGTCAAAGGGCTTGGTTCTATACTGCACCACTCTACAATACCACAACAATCGATCTCATCCAATCAAAAGTTTGATTCAAAAGCTCAATTATCCCTTTGTGACTGAAGATCAAATTCTGTTTCAAAGTCCTCTTGTGAATAACCCTAACATTTTGCTTCTTTAGTGACACAATTTGCTCATTTGCTCATTATGTGCCGTGTGATATGAAGTGAGTGAACATGGTCTTTTCATGACCATGATTGTCCTGGACAAATGTATCTACAGAAGTGGTTTGCCATTGCCGCCTTCTGGGCAGTGTCTTCAAATTCAACAAAATAAGTAAGAGATCCAGCTGTTTTTCTGACCCCAACTCAGGAAGTAGAGTCTTGTACTTCAGGAGAGATGCATGGATGGAAATTTGCCCATTAGATGGAGAGATGCAACCATTTGCCGGAAGATCAGACTGAAAATTTAGGAATCTCCTGATCAGGAACTCCCTAGACTTGGGAATCTCCTGAGCAGAAACTTCCTAGACTTGGAAATCTCCTGAGCAGAGAGGTCTCGGGCTGAGTGACTCAGGGTGTGAAACAGCTGGTACTGCAAAGCTGATGCAACCCAGGTTCAGTCCCGACCCTCGGTACTCTCTGTGTGGAGTTTTCACATTCTCCCCGTGAATGTGAGTTTCTGCTGGGTCCTCTGGCTTTTTCCCACTTCACAAAGATTTGCAGGTGGGTTTATTGGATGCTTGGACGCAGGCAAAGGCAGATGGAAATAAGCATCAAATGATAAGCAGAGGGCAAGTGTGAGAGGCAATGTTGCAGATCTACATTGAAATAAGGTTGGATAGGAAAGGTTTCGAGGGATATGTGTCCTTGATGTTGTGTATAGTGCAGAAGGTTGCAGAGGACATTGATAGGATACAGAGCTGGGCTGAGAAGTGGCAGCGTTATAAAACCGTGGTTTGGCCACACTTGGAATATTGTATTCAGTTCTGGTCACTTCATCATAAGAAGGGTGTGGAAACTTTAGAGAATGTGCAGAGGAGATTTAACAAGATGCTGTCTGAATTGGACAGCATGAAAATACTGTAGGATGATGATAGTGTGAGGGAGCTAGGGCTTTTCTCTGGAGAGGAGGAGGATGAGAGATGACTTGATAGAGCTTTACAAGATGATAAGAGGCACGACCTTTTTTCGCACGATGGAAATAGCGAATACAAGGGAACATAATTTTAAGGTGATTGGAGGAACATGTAGAGGGTATGTCAAAGATAGTTTTTTTTACACAAAGTGTTCGGTGCATGGAACACCCTGCCAGTAGTGGTAGTTGAGACAGATTCATAAGCAATATCTAATAGACTCTTAAATAGGTACATGGATGATAGAAAAATTAGATTATTAGATTATGAAGACACGCAGTCCTCTTTATTGTCATTTAGTAATGCATGCATTAAGAAATGATACAATATTTCTTCCGGTGTGATATCACAAAATACAGGACAGACCAAGACTGAAAAAAACTAACAAAACCACATAATTATAACATATAGTTACAACAGTGCAACAATACCATAACTTGATGAAGTCCATGAGCACAGTAAAAAGTTCAAAGTCTCTCAAATATCCCTCATCTCACGCAGACGGGAGAAGGAAGAAAAACTCTCCCTGCCATACCCGACCGCAATCCGTCTCTGAGTCATCCGAAAACTTCGAGCTCTGATCAGCTCTCCGACACCGAGTACCGAGCGCCATCTCTATCCGAACAATTCAACCTCCTTTTCGGTCGCCAACAGCAGGCAAAGCCGGGGATTTTGAGGCCTACCCTCCGAAAGATTCCCGACCACGCAATAACAACAGCAGCAAACGGGCGTTTCAGAAATTTCTCCAGATGTTCCTCTGTGCTTTCACGTCCATCTTCATCAAATCAGAATTGTCCACGGCCCCTATTTAACGGATACGATATCATTTTTCACCGTAGAGCTGCGCACGCGTGGCGCGCTGCTTCTCTTCTGGATGGAGGGATGTGTGGGAGGGAAGGGTTAGATTGATCTTACAGTATGTTAAAAGACTAACACAACATCATGGGCGAAGGACTAGTAATGTTCGATGTTCTGAACCTCCAATTAGAAGCTGAGGAGAAATGTAGGAGAATAAAGTTTCGAACACCTTGGTAAAACTGGAGATGCAGCAGACATGCACTATAAGAGAACACACACAAAATGTTGGAGTATCACACAGCAAATCAGGCAGTACCTGTGGAGGGAATAAAAGTCACTGTTTTTGAAGGCCTGACACATCACCTGTTTATTTCCCTCCAGATGTTGCCAGACTTGCTGAGTTCCTCCTGCATTTTTGCATGTGTTACTCAAGGCTCTGGCATCTGCAGAATCTTTTGTGTCTACTGTATGGTTATGGTTGCCGAGAGGGGGAGTAACGTGATGCTGAATTGTATATTAATGAAAGACAATTGTAAATCTGGAATCTACTTTATTGAGTAGCAACATGGCTCCACAGCTTGAATCTTAAGGAGCTGAGAGGTGTTGCTGGAGTTTGTGGGGGACTGAGAAGTTATTTTCCACAATTTCCTAGTCTGTTCACAACTCTGGCCTGAAGTGGTGAGAGAGACGGGTCCCAATCGGCTTATCATTTGAATCTAGTCCACTTCAGTTCCTTCTGGTGAGCACTAGCAAAAGATTAGCAAGGCCATAAAAAACTGCAAGCAAAGCACCATGGTTTATTTCTGGGGGATTAGAGCTGAAAATCAGCAAGGTTATGTTAAAATGTGCATTGAACTTTGATTAGATCATGCTCTGAGAACCGTGCATAGTCTTTGTAATACAAGAGATGCAGGCCCAGTAGAGAAGTTGCAAAATAAAACATGATACCAAAACCAGGGGAAGAAGAATTGCATTGTGGAGGGGTTCTGTTGATACAGAGAAGGATAAAATATGAATGGAACTTTTTTCTATTGTGCATGTTTTGCTAGGGTTGTTTCTAATCAAACAGGGGGCCAGATCCAGGAGCACAACTGTGAGGGATGACCAGTCCGCTGGAGGATCTCAACTCATGCGCAGCATCTATTGGGGGGGGGCGGAAGGGAGGGAGAGGAACTGTCAACATTTTGGGTTGAAACCCAGCATCAGCACTAAGTGTGGAGAGGGAGATGGCGGGTATAAAGAGGAAAGGGCAAAGGGAGAGATAGGGGCGGACAGAGGAAGGGTGACAGTCAGATTGAGCGAGATAGGGGAGGGAGAAATTGGGTGGAAAGGCAGATGGTGTCATGGTGGAGGAAATGGAGAGTGAAGGTAGAGAAAGTTAAGGAGATGTTACTCTGTCACACACTCGCTGCCTTCACATTCACCCTCCACTCCCCTATTGGCTCTTTTTGCCTGTCATCCACTGTCCACTGATCACTCACCACTCCCTCCCTTCACCTTATACTGGCCATTGCCCCTCCCCACTCTCAGTTCTGATGAAGCGTTTCAACCCAAGGTGTTCACATTATCTTCCTTCCCACCTCAAATGGCACAGCAAGAAGAGTGACATTTGCAAAAATGCAGGGAGTTGTGTTTGGAAAGGGCAAATGGGAATACACAATCAGAACACAGAAAGGAGCGGTGGGATTGGTTTTAGATTCCTGAAGCAAAAAGACAGGAGGTTGACGTAGTTCAGAAAACACAGATACTTCTCTTTATTATTTGAAGCATAGAATTACAGAATGATCATTCTGGAGTTATTTTAAGCATTAGAGGAACCATTAGCATATTGTGCACACTTTTGGTCACCATAAGAAGAGAAAGATGAGATGACAGTAATTCAGAGGATGTGGTCAGGAATGAGGATTTTGGCTACAGAAGAAGATTAACGGCTGGTTGATTTCTTTGGAAAAGAGGATACTGGGGAAGGATTTAATTGAGATGCAGAGGGACTTTAGGAGACCTAAGGATGATTAAAAAAAAAATTGGAAATGCAATTGGTTTATTATTGTCACTGAGATACAGTGAAAAGCTTGTCTTACCTATTGTTCATACAGGTCAAATCATTACATCATACAATGAGGTAGTTCAAGGTAAATCAGTAACAGAATGCAAAATAAGGTGTAACAGCTACAGAGAAAGTGCAGTGCAGTAGACAATGAGGTACCAGATCACAAGGTTGATTATGATGTCAAGAGTTCCATCCTATTCTCCTAGAGAACCAATCAGAACAGTGGGGTGGAAGCTGACTTTGAGGATATGAAGACTTAAAAGAAGAACTTAGTCCTTCTTTCTTAGGTGTGACATGGTAGTGCAGCAGCTAGCGCAATACTTGACAGCACCGACTGTAAGACTGGGGTTCGATTCCCGCCACTGTCTGTAAGGAGTTTGCGCATTCTCCCCATGACAGTGTGGTCTTCCTCTGGATGCTCCGGCTTCTGACCACATTCCAAAAAGACGGATGGTTTGGGGTAGTGAGTTGTGGCTACGCCATGTTGGTGCTGAAAGCACGGTCACACTCCAGCACAATCCTCACACTGACTTGATTTGATGCAAACAACACATTTCACTCCATGTTTTGATGGACATGTGACAAATTAAGCTAATCTTCAGTTTAGCAGAGAAGGAAATTAAAGTTAAGCTCATTTTTAGAAGGGGGTGCTGAGGAGTTTTCACTCCCAGGTCAGTGGATTCCATGACCAATAAACTAAAAAGATGGTGAAGGCAGAAACACTTCCTGCGTGTGAAAGGTACGGGGTGAATTGATTCATCACAATCTACAGAGCTATGTGGTGTGGGCTGGGATTAGTCTCCATAAGATGCTGCTTGGCCAGATAGACTCCTTCAGTGCAGTCCATTTACATGATATATGTGTAATGTCCTGGTTAAGATTTGACTGCTATACTGTAGGGATTTCATTTTGGCAGTTCTGTGAGGGCAGTCTGTTCTGCTTTCAGCCTGTTTGGGTTTGAGTTGAAACAATTGGCATTGTTGTTCAACTTAGGAATGTGGTGTTAGCCAATCAGAATGGTGGAATTGGGAGAAAACGCTGGGCGGAGAGGTTTTTGTTTGCGACACTGGTGTGGTTGAGGCCTTTTTGGCGGGAGATGGGGGAAGACAGGAGGGAAGATGGCTGAGGATGCCATCCCTGTTGCACAAGGTGCTTTGTGCAGATGAATGGCTTCAAGGGGGAAGGAACAATACTCTCGTGGGAGAGCCCATTTGTTCGAGATGGATTTTGAGCGACATTCAGAAGGTGGTGCGTGCTTTCATGCAGACCGAGGGTCCAGCACATGAGTTAAAGAAAACTGTAAAGTGAGCTCCAACTTATGTGCACATTTGACATTTTACTTATGATGGGCCCTTTTGTTTTATTTTCTTTCTTTTCTTTAATAACTGTTTGGCTAAGTGAACATTCAATATACTTTATAATTGTATGCAGAGTACGATCTGTTATTTCTTGCCGACGGGCAATTACAAGAGGACAGTAAATCACACAAACCGGGGTTTGGCTGAGCAAGGCATCCCAACCTGATGGGTTTGGTGGGACCAAAGTCGATAACACCTTAGACGTACGGGAACTCGAGAAAGGTGGGGTCCTCACCGCCGTGTCCAGTGGCTGTTAATGAGGAGCTAATGAGCCACATTTCCAGAGACGCCCAGTAAAAAGGGGTTTCAGATGGAGTGGGCTACCCACCCACTACGCCAGCTCATGCCAGCTCAGGTTGGTAAAGTTCCATGGAGCTTTATTGGTTGGACTTAGTGAGGAGGCAACACATGTAATTCTAATAGTTCAACTGGTCACTGGAGACAGATGGATGGCAGGAAGATCAGGAAGGAGCTGGTGGGCCTGTGAGAAAATCGATTGCAGAAGAATAAATGGGGGTATATGACTACTGGAATTCCTCTAAGAGGTGGCTTAGATTTGACAGGCTGAATGGCCTAAGGTAACATTACCCAAGAAGTTGGCAGTACATAGTGGACAACTGTAAGAGTTGACATGGAGATAGGTGGCCTGATGGTTATGTTACTGGATTAGCAAGCTGAAGGATGTGAGTTCAAATCCCAGAGCAGGAATAAGGGAATGAAACTTGGAAACTGAGAGGTGGTACCATGATATGAGAGCACTGACGAGCTTGTTGCAAATACCCAAAAAAGGTCAGTAATGGTGGCCTGCCTCCACAAACTGAGTGGGTCTTTACGTGAGAAAACACAGGCCAACGTTCATCTCTGCAATGTGATGGTACCTCAGCAGGATGAAAGCCAACCTGCCAGAATCTAATGTGTGGTCACAGAAAAGCGAAGTGATGGTGAGGCTGGAGCATCCATGGAAGATGAGAAGGACTAACATCGATCCAGCACACAGGCAGAATGAAGAACATTGAGAGAATATCTGGGAAACTAACTTTAAAACAGGGAACAAAATAAAACTAATATTTAATGGCCCAATTATTAATTCACTCTTATTTTGTAAAATGTCGTTGGATCTTAGTAATGCTGACTTTTCACCGATAACTTTAAAAATACAGATTTTCTTCGATAAATAATGAATCAAAATTGATCTTCATGAATCTTACTAAATCACTACCTCACTGTGGTTACAGAGACAGTGCTGAGTATTATTAACGAGCTCAGCTTCAGACTGCTGTTTGCAGCCAGTCAGGGCTGGGATTGTGGGTCATGGGAGGTGGGAATCCGGGGTCGTGAGCTGGAAGTGGAGGAAGATGGGGATCCAGCAGATCCGACAATGAGTTAAGAAGGCAACAACATCTAAATTTCCAGCAAATGTAGTCTCTCTCTTGTGTCTCTAGTTAAGAAGGGAAATGGTATGTTGAATTTTATTGCATAGGGGTTGTACATGAAGAAAAGGGAGGTTCTGTTAGTTGTACAGGGTGTAGGTGAGGTCTCATCTGGAACACTGTGCACGGTTTTGGTTCCCTGCTACAGATGTAGCAAAATTAGAAGCAGTCCAAAGGAGACATGTCAAGTTAATTCATAAGTTGAGAGGCTGGTCCTGTCAAGAGAGTTTGGGCCTGTATTCCTTGCAGTTTAGAAGAATAAAGGGTGATGTTATTCAAGAATACAGTATAAGATGTCAATGGAGTTTGATAGGATAGCTGTGATATTCTCAGTAGCAGAGGAGTCATAAGCAAGTGGACTTAGCTAAAGATAAGGGGCTGCTCATTTAAAACTGAGTTGTGTAGGAATGTCCTTTCTCAAAGAGGAGTGAATCTCTGGAATTCACTGCTCCCGAGGGTGGTGGAGGGTAGATCATTGGATATAAGATCAGGTTTATTACTGAACTATTACTTGATGTGAAATTTATTATTTTGCCATAGTAGTACAGTGCAAAGACCTAAAGACAGTACAATTGCTATAAATTACTATTACTATAAGATAGATAGATATTTGAAAGACCAAGGAAATGAGGGTTGTGGGGAAATGCACCGAAGAGGAATTAAGTTTGACGTAAGGCAAACTACGATCATATTGAATGGTGGGATAGCCCTGAAGGGCTGAGTGGCCTACCTCTGCTCCTATTTCCTTGTGTTGTGTGTTCTTGGAATCTGGAGTGGTGTGTAGGAGGAGATAATCCCAATTTTTCACTGTTGATCTAACATGACAACTCAATAGGGATGTGGCTCTGGTTGGCCGATTTATCTGCTCCACGTGCCTCCCCCCCCACCCCCCACTGCAATTGGCCACCCTTCAGACATGCTTCTTTCCTGCAGCCAACTGGAAAGTCTAAAGAAAGTACTTGCTCTGATTAGATTAAACTTGACTTATCACCAAACACTCGTATTTAAGTGCCTCCAATTTTGACACTGATAAATTGCAATGCCCCATGAAAATAAATTCAAGTTTATTGTCATTCAATCGAAGATTTAAAAATTCAAAGTGCATTTACTATCAAAGTACTCATACAGCGTACAACCCTGAGATTCGTCTTTCCACAGACAGCCATGAAACAAAGAAAAACATCAAACCCCACGCCACGCTAAAGAAAAACAAATCACACAAACGGCAGTAAAAAAAGAACACGCATAAAACACGGAAGATAAAACACAAAATCGAAAGAGTCCAGGCACTTCCAGTTCAGCTCAGTGTTCAAACATATACATGTCCACTGCCAAAACAACTTTCTTCTGGACCAAGGTATTCAACACAGTGCCTAAACTCACACACGACACATAAAGTAATATCACAAATAAATTAACAAATAATAAAATATATTCCAGAAGACTGACATTTAGCTTAAGATGAATTTATGATGAAAGTAAACAGTATAACACTGCTGGCGCTTCATACATTCTGAGACCTTTGTGGTGGCAGGGAGTTCAGTAGTCTTAAGGCCTTGGGGAAGGAAACCTGATAAAAAGCTTTGGTCCAAAACATTAACTGTTTATTCCCATCTGCAGATGCTGCCTGAACTGCTGAGCTCCTCCAGCACATTGTGTGTATTGCTCTAGATGTCCAGCATATCTATGGCTTCAGTACCTCTCGTGTCTATGTTTCAAAATGGTTCCTTCCCACCTCTTTATTCTGGCATCTTCCTCCTTCCTCTCAGTCCTGAAGAAGGGTCTCAGACCAAAATGGTGACCGTCAATTCAGTTCCACAAATTCTGCCTGACCCACTGAGCTCCTCTAGCATTTTGTGTGTGTGTTGCTTTGGACTTCCAGCATCTGCAGATTTTCCTGTGTTTACGTTCCTGTCCTAGGGACTTGCGATATCCTGAAGATCAGACTTGAATTCAGGATGATTACAGGATATCATGGAGAAATAAAAACCCTAGGTCACAAGAGCTAAAAGATAATATTATCTAGGAAGCTTCCACTAACGTCTTGCCTGCTTACTCAGCTGACAGTTGACATGATTGACGTACCACCAAATTAAATTGTCACTGGGAAGCGAGCAAGATTGTCATTTCAAAGTTTAGATGGCTTGGTGAGACAAAGATCTGATAGCAAATGAGAAAGCACAGAGGAGGTGTTGTCTGAGAGGAGCTTTACAGCCATAAGACGAGGCTCAAGAGGTTAAGTCGGTATTGCATGGAGTGGATGAGGTTAAGAGAGGGCATAATTGAAGTTTATAAAAATTCTAACGTGTAAAGAGAGGATAGACTGTAGGAAATGTAGAGGACATAGATTTAGAGGGGATCTGGGGGGAGCATTTTTCACTCAGAGTGGTGACAACTTGGAATGCACTCCCCAATAGAGTGCTGGAAGAAAGAGTCTGCATTGGGCTGGGGGGGTCAGGGGTCAGAATGGACTCCAGCTGTTTATTATTGTTGTATGTATGGAGATACAGTAAAAAGCTTTGTTTGTGTACCATCCAGACAGATCATGCCATACCAAAGTACATCTCTATGACTCTCTGAAGCCTCATTAGAGAACAGCGGAGATGAAATGATAAATGCAGGAATGCAGAAAGGGGTTAGCCAAAGGATTAACTTGGAAACTGCAGGCTACAGCTGAGAGCATCCGGTTTGGTGTGGTTTATTGATGTCACATATGCCAAGGTACGGTGAAAAGCTTTGTGTGCCATCAGGACAAATCATGTCATATAAAAACACACGGAGGTAGTAAAAAGGGAACAGACTACAGAATGTAGTGTTACGGTTACAGAGAAGGGGTGCTGCAGGTAGACCCAGTTCAGGAATGTATTGGCTGATCAGAGTTCACCTTTACTGTATCAGAGGTCCCTTCAAGGATCTGATAACAGTGGGGTAGAAGCTATTTTTGAGTCTCCATATGATGAAAAGTTAGAGACATAAAAAAATTCATAATCACAAGAAAGTCTGTAGCTGCTGGAAGTCCAGAGTAACACACACAAAATGCTGGAGGAGCTCAGCAGGTCAGGCAGCATCTATCGAAATGAATAAACAGTCAAGGTTTCGGGCCGAGACCCTTCTTCATGATTAAAAAATTCAGTACTGTTGTTTATTGACAAATAAAAGATATGAGAACTGGGTCACTTTATTTTTCTCTCTCTCTCTCTCTCTCTCTCGGTGGCCTCCTGAATTAAAATGAGCCAATCCAAGCTTGCAGAACAGCACCCTAGCTTCTGACTGGTAATGTCACAGCCTTCTGGATTTAATGTTGAGTTCTATATCTTCAGCGTATCAGAGCAGACCACTTCTACTGTCAGTCATCCACCTGTGATATTGGCTCAGTTATCCTCTCTCCGTCAGTACAAGACAGTTGTTTGCTACAGTCATACATTTTACAATCCTTTGTCACTGCAGCCAGTAATGCATCTATCTATCTATCTAAATAGCACAACGCTGCTGCGGAAAGGGAAATAGTATACCGTTTCCTCTTCGCTTGTTTTCTGTAGATGTGACCTGCGCACGTCCAATAGGAGGAGATTTGCCAAAATACCCACTTTAATGTGGATGGAGTTATTTTCAAAAATGCCTGGTGTGGACACCTATTGTTTTTACGTGACACCGGCGTTTTCAAAATTATCCAGTCTAGTGTGGACGTAGCCTATCCCTCAAAAACCTGGCTTCACCAGCTATTCCCTTTCTCCTCCCTCTGTCCATTGCCCACCTTCACAAACGTGGGGTCTTTGACCTGAATTAGTAACTCTGTTTCTCCCCCAATAGGCACTGCTTGACCTGCTGAGTGATTTGGACACTTTCTGCTTTCAGTTCGATAAAGGGTCTGTTCGGTTGATTCTAGGCAATAATCCAATCAGAAACATTGGTTATAGAAGCAGACAACACAGCAGCAGGCCCCCCTTCTCGCAACGTTGTGAGAACTAATTAAACTGGAAATAAACAGCATACTAAACTAGTCTATTCTACCTGCAAACACCCATGGTAACGTGACGCAATTACAGCTTGGGGCATTCTGGAGTTTGGAGTTCAATTCTGGCGCCACTCTGTACTCCTTCCCAAGGAGTGTGTGAGCTTTCCCCGGGTGTTCTGGTTTCCTCCCACAGTCCAAAAACGTAGCGGCTAGGTGTATTGGTCATTGTAGGTCAGAGTTCATCGGGGTGGTAGGGTTGCTGGAGCAACATGGCTTGAAGGGCCAGAAGAGCCTACTCCATGCAATATCACTAAATAAATAAATTAATAAATTTATTGCACAGTCCTGTGGCTATCTAAGAGCCTCTTAAATGCCTCTATTGTATTTGCCTCCAACATCACAACAGACAATACATTCCAGGCACCCATACCTCCCTGTGTATACACGCAGTTCCATAACAATACCCACTCTTACCTTAAATGCCTGCCTTCCCGTATTGGACATTTCATTCTGCTGAGAATCCACTCTCTCTATACCTCTCATAAACTTCTATCGGAAGTAAACTTCCTAGTAAACCTCTCTCCAAAGCCTCGATGTCCTTCCTATAATGGGGTGACCATAACTGAATGCAGTACTCCAGATGTGGCCTGACTAGAGTATCATAAAACTGCAATGTAAGTTCCTGACTCTTGAATTCAAAGCCTCAGCTTGAAGGCAAGCATGCCATATGTCTTCTTTGACAGCTTATCAAACTGTGGAGCCACGTTCAGGGAGCTATGAACCGGGATCCCAACTTCACTCTGTGCATCCAACTCTTCCATCTTACAAAGCTACTCTGTCATTTCTCCAACATTTGGACTGTGTTCTCCGTAGAAGATAATTCCTTAAAATATATCATTTCCTGAACATATGTGTTAACATTTCTGTGGGATGGGAGAAGTTCAAATCATCATTAAGGGTCTGAGATAAGTGGTCTGGGATAAGCATGATTTAGTGAGGTGGGATCATTATCAATAAAGATGTGAGTGAGTGCGGTTGAGTGGATTACCCAAGCCCTTTAGCATAAGAACAGAAGAAAGTTGGAACAGGATAAGGCCATTTGGCCTTTCAAGCCTGCCCTGCTATTCAATATGACCATGTCTGATCTGCTCTAGGTCTGAACTCCTCTTGTGTGCCCGTTCCCTACAGCCTTCAACTCCATAGTCTTCCAAAATCTTACCAACATCCTACTTAAATACTCCCAGTAATCCAGCCTCCATCAGTGTCCATTGTGGAGAGATCCAAGGATTCGCTGCCATCGGCAACAAGTTCCAATACACCTCACTTTCAAACTATGCATCTTAATCTTGTAACTCATTCAAACGTCTTCCACTGGTGGAAACATCTCAACATCTATTCCTATGTTTTTGAATAAGACCATCTCTCATTTTCCTAAACTCCAAAGGGTAAGGATCAAACTTGTTTAGCTGCTGAAGATAAGATAATCTTTCATCCCAGAAACTGTCCTGGTGAGTCTCTTAGGGAGTGCTTCCAATGGCAGCCTTTCTTAAATAAGGGGATCAAAATCATCTGCAGTATAGGGGTGTGACCTCACCAATGTCCTGTACAGGAGAGAAGGTAGTGACTGGAGGGATTTCACGAATCTCTTTAGACCAACTTTCCTGCTTAGCCTCATGTCTGATTTTTGGCTGCTGCTCACTTTAAGTGCTGGGTAGCCTCATTCTGCATAGTTGGGAAATTAAGATTTATCTCCTCAATACTATCAAGAGCAGCTGTGAGAAAGAAAACCACAAGCTGTCAAAAATGGATTACTTATTCAACTTTCGTCAGCTAGTTCAAAAACCGTTGGAGATGTTGGACAGAGAGCAGAAGTTGGATGATGGTGGAACAAGGCTTCCAGGAGTACATCCAACCGCCTGGATATATTGGCTCCAACAGGGGTCCACGGTTAAAATGGTCCCCGTGGAACGACAGCCTCCTCCTCCGAAGTGAGCCACCTTCTTGGAGCTAAATTCGAATTAAAATGGGAGAATGTTCACTGACTCAAAACTCAGCTTGGCTGCTGGTAGTAAATGTTCTACACGGTCACATTACTCTGGCGTGGGCTGCAAGTGAAATTCACTCAGGTGAAATCAGTGGGTCAATTTCAGAGGTAGAGTGCAAGGTGCTGATATAAGCACCTTGGGGTGTTCTTGGGAAGAATAACGATCTATGTGAGGCTTTTCCAAATTGCTTTAACACCTCACCCCTTAATCTGCACCAATCCTGCCAGGTCTGGGTCTCCTTGTCAGTCTCCGTCAATTTCAAAGCAGGCTACATTCTAATTCCAGTTTGCTTCCTTTGGAAAACCATTTTGTGCTGCCTGACTCGCACTCCCCAGCAGGGATAGATGGATGGATGGATGGATGGATGGACTCACACTGTTTGTGGAGAGATTACAGGCTTGCTCTCTTCTGAGCAAGACAATGAGGAGACCTGCAGTATAATCGAGTATTTTATTAAATAGTAATGCAACTTATGAACGATTTAATTAAAATATTACTTGTATTTTTCTATTTATTATCTGCTTCACTGATAAATTCATTAGCATATAAACTTGAGCAGTTAACATCCGAAGCTTCCAATTTTTGCTCAACTATATTCTTAAAGGAGCAGGTTTACCCAAGCTTCAGTCAGCACCCATGTTATCAAAGTAGGAAAGATAGTATTCTTCTAGTTTAAAACTTCTTCCATTAACTTATCAAGCAGAAGATTTAAGATTTTAACAAAGTAAGCACAGATTTTTCTTTAAGTCGGTGATAGCAATTTCAGGAGGGGCTGCTATTTTGCTAGGCAGCACGATTTATTCCACAGACTCCAACCTGATACATTAATTCTCTGGCCCTCTTTCTCTTTGCTGTCTGTCTTTGACTACTTGAAGAATAGAGGCACAGCGGTGAAGCAGGTGGTGACGCACAAGGATCTGCGTTCCATTCTGGTATGGGTAATTTGTGTGTGCATGTGCACACATCAGAATCGGGTTCAATATCACCATCGTATGTCATGAAAAGTGTCTTTGCAGCAGCAGTACAATGCATTACATAATAATAAAGAAAAACTGTGAATTACATGAAGTGTATGTATGTTAAATAGTTAAATTAAATAAATAGTGCAAAATAGAAATAAAAAAGTAGTGAGGTGGTGTTCATGGGTTCAATGACCATTTAGAAATTGGATGGCAGAGGGGAGGAAGCAGTTCCTGAATTACTGTGTGTGCCTTCAAGCTGCTGTACGTCCTCCCTGATTGTAGCAATGAGAGGAGGACATGTCTTGGATGATGGGGGGCCCTTAATAACAGATGCCACCTCTCTGAGACATCGCTCCTTGAAGGTGCCCTGGATACGATGGAGGCTAGTGCCCATGATGGGCACACATGTGCGTTTGTGTCGTGGTGCGTGCGCGCACATACATGTGGAGTTTGCAAGTCCTCCTTGTGTTCATACCTGACTTTCCTCCAGATGCTCAGGTTTCCTCTCACATCTCAAACATGTTAATTGGTCACAGTAAACTACCACCTTTGTAGGTTGATGGCAAAAGGAAACAAAGGGAAATGGCATTAAAATAAATTAAGAGTGGTAAGGAGAGGTGGGCTCCTTATCTAAGAAAGGATGTACTGACATTGGAGACGATTCAAAGGACGTTCACAAAAATGATTCTGAGATTGAATGGCTTGTCATTTGGAGAGTGCTGGGTGGCTCTGGGCCTCTGCTCGCTGGAATTCAGAAGAATGAGGGGTGACCTTGAATGAAGGGTGAAAGGCCTTGACAGAGTGGATGTGGACAGGATGTTTCCTATGGTGGGGGAGTCTGAGACTAGACCACCACCCTCGCAATAGAGGGGCATCCTTTTAGAATGGCGATGAGTAGGAATTTCTTTAGCCAGAGGGTAGTGAATTTGTGGAATTTGTTGCCACGAGCAGCTGTGGAGGCCAAGCCATTGGGTATATTTAAGGCAGAGGTTGATAGATTCTTGATTAGAGGGCATGAAGCGATACAGGGAGAAGGCAGGAGATTGGGGCTGAGAAGGAAATGGTGGAGCAGACTCAATGGGCCAAATGGCCTAATTTTGCTCCTTTATTTTCTGGTTGGACTGATGGGAACTGGCATTTGAGCGAAATGGCCTCCTACTGTACTCATTAGTACCAGATTATGACCAGCTGAATGGCAATGATGCAGCCATTGCCATCTACACCTTTGTCTCTCTACCTGTCCCACTACCATCCTCTTTTAACTCACTATTGCCCCTAGAGTCACTCTCTCCGAATTCCACCTTACTACAGATCCTCCCTATCGCACTCTCATAACCCTGCCTCTGAAATCTAGTGTTCCCTTGTGCCACAACAGTAAACTTTAATGCTGTTTCTGTCTCCATGATTTCTGCTTATCCTATTGTTTACTCTAAACAACCCCTGGCAGGAAAAGGAAGAGCTGTTTGGAGATGATGTCCGAGACAGTTGACGGGTGCATGAGAAGGCGGGAGATAGGTTTGTGCTAGGGGCATGGTGGGGATCGATGCAGAAGGTCTAAAGACTGATCCAAACAATGAAAGGACTCTGGATATCTGGAATTCTTCAGCCTCAATGGGTCTGGAACTATGATATTAATTTGAAATCTCAGAGCAGATTTAGGTGGGTTCCCATGCACTGGGAGATCTTCTTCTGTGTAAGAATCACAATCTTCAATTTCAGACTGTGACCACTTCTTCCCATGGCTGGTCATGATTCTGCTGTTTCAGTTCTACTGACACACCCCACTCATCTCTCCCCACCCACCGTGGACTACCAACTCACTAGACCTTTCCTACCAGCCCACATCTCACCCTGAAGGACAGATTGAGTAGCTTGGTAGGTCAAGGTCTCCGAAGCATTTCATTTCCCTCCGCAGATGCTGCTCGACCTGCTGCATTCTCCCCAGCATCTGCAGTCTCTTGTGCTTCTAACCTTTCCTCCCTTCACTTGTCCCACCAGCGCCAACACTAAAATTGCTTATTTCTCTGTGGATCCCACTACAGTGCATTCGCGGAAACTCCTGTGCAGGAAGAGAAAATGTGGCCAAAGATTCTGCCAGAGAGAAATGCAAGCACATCTATCAGCCTGTTTATCAAGATAGCAAGGCAAAGCAAGGAAATGGAATGAGGACAGTTTTGATCACTACATTGTGGCCCAGTCCAGTACTGCACTGTTGTATGTTCTAGAATGGGGTTCTCAACCGGGGGTCCATGGACCCCATGTTTAATGATATTGGTCCATGGTATAAAAACAGCTGGGAACCCCTGTTCTAGAACAAGCTTAATGGGCTGAGTGTCCTCCTTCTACACCTAGCTTGGCGTTGCTGTCCGTGACTCTGAGTGCAGATGGCTGGGTGTGCATGAGGGAATGTATGGTGTTTCAAAGCAGTCACAGGCCCGATGCTCAGAGGAGAAGAGCTTGGTTAGTTCTACCGCCAAAGCATGAAGCGATATTTCTCCCTCCCAGACTGAGTAATGGTGTTGCCCAGGAAGCTGCCAGCTGCCATGGGTTGTGCAGTGCGCTGTGTGCTGGAACCCAGGAATGATGCACTGGGGAAGTCAGTGGAACTTTGGGGTTTAATACAACCAGCTGAAGGAATTGAGGACTGGCCAAGCGGCATATTCACTGCAGACTCCTCAGATTCGTACACCTACACCCTGCTAATAGCAACACATTATGTTGCTGCAGTTCTTTAATGGGCTGGCTTGTGGCTGCTGGTTAAACCCAGCACATTCATACTGTTCTCCCGCTCTCTCTCCCCCTTCTCCTTGTCTTTCTGTATCTCTGTTTGTCTATTTGTCTGTCTGTCTTTCTCTCACACTCATACTCTCTATCTCTTCCTCTCCCCCTTTCTCCCACATCTCTCTCTCTCCCATTCTCTTTCTGTCTCTTTCTCTGTTTGAATATCTGTCCTTCTGTCACTCTTTCTTTGTCGTTTGTCTGTCTCTTTACTCTTTCTCTCTCTCTCACGATCTATTTCTCTCCCTTTCTCTTGCTGTCTCTGCCTTTGTCTCTCTCATTCTCTGCCCCTCTCTCCTCCACCATCTTTGTCTGTCTGCCTCTCTTTCTCTCTTCCTCTCTCTCTCTCTCCCTCTTTCTCTATCCCCACTCTCCTCCCCCAGCTCTCTCTCTTTCTCTGTCTCTGTCTGCCTGTCTCCCTCTCACTCGTTTTAGTAATGGGAATTCCAATACACCCGGTTAATGGCCCCATTAAAATCCAATGATATTTTTCAAACACCTCCATTATTTCTTGGCTTTATGTGGCAAGAAGCCCCAGCCTGCTGTTCCGTAGGCACAATTCAAACCCTCCCTTGTACCAAAGCATCCCAGAGCTTCCTAAGAATGGTTCCAAACCAAGTCCCATAGAAGATGGTAGGGACTGAAAGGGGTGGCGTGGTGGCACAGGTGCTGAAATGGCTGCCTCATAGTGTTTGTGACCTGGGTTCAATCTTGACCCCTGCTGCTGCTAGCGTGGAATTTACACGTTCTCCCTCAGACTGAGTGGGTATCCTCTGGGAGTTCTGATTTTCCCTCACATCCCAAGGATAACCACAAACAATAGCCTGTAACTTCCCTTTGGTCTTGGAGTTGATTCAATGTGGCAGAACTGAGGCGAGGCTGCGGGCCCATTGCCAAGAGCGAGGACAGTCCCGAGGTTCAATCGATTTAAGCACCGGGCCAAATTGGAAAAGACGGGCGCAGGCCAAATCGAGGCTGCCGAGTCCAGGCCTCAGAGCATATCAAAGCAAAAGAAGCTGATGTTTGGCTGAAGATTTGAGTGCCGGGCCAGATTGAAAAGGTCACAGTGTTGGGGCCTGAGGCAAGGGACAGGCCGATTCAACTCACTGCTCTGACTTGAACTGAACTGAGGCTGTGGCTTTGTGTCTGTGGACAGACTCTCTTTTGTAGACTTCAGTTCTGAATGCTATTTGCTTGTTTTCATTGTTTGTCTTTCTTCTCTGCACATTGGCTATTTAACAGTTTTTTTTTGAATGGATTCCTTTGGGTTTCTTTGTTTTGTGGCTGCCTGTAAGGAGATTTGAATTTTGAGGTTGTATCATGTACACATACTTTGATAATAAATGTACTTTGAACTTTGTAAAAAAAAAAGACATGCAGATTTGCAGCTGTGAATTACCCCTAATGAGTGTGGTGGAAACGGGGGGGATTTGACGGGATGGCGGAGGGAATAAAATGGGATCAGTGCAGAAACAGTGTAACTACTTTAAATTCCTCACCTCAACTTTTGATTTCCCACAGTTGGTCTTTCTGTCCTCTGATTTGAAGAGGGACAACATATTTGTTTGATGCCTTTGCCATTTCATTATCCTTGCTATAATGGACTGTCTCTTTACTTCCAACACTGGCATTAATCCCGAGATTTTTCCACGTTTCTTCATGAATATCCCAGTGCTCCAGCCTGGTTTGAGCCCTAGTTTACAGTGAGAGCTTCCACCGACCTCTGGGCCACCAGTCGCCTTCGTTGCAGGCAGAACCACATTAAACTCTGAAGTTTCCCAGTCCTTAAGTTCGCTGACATTCAACTAGGTTAAACCATCACGATTTGTGTATGTGTGTGTGTGTGTGATGTTTGCACATTAATTTTGGCATGCAAATATATTTGTGCACGTGTATGCATTGGTTCATGATTATGCATGTGTGCATATAGCGTAATTGTCTATTTGATTTAATTGTAAAAACAACCATTTTTACATAGTTATATAATATTCATGCAAACAGCTGTTTAACTAGCTTTGTCTCTAATTTTATTTTGTCCATGTTGGGCAATATGTTCTGATTTCTGATCTTTCTGACTTCTGAAGACCTTTCAATCCTGACTAACTACTTATTTGGCAATGCTCTAAGCTACTTATTGCAATCTAACATCAAAGCACAACATGTTGGAAACACTCAGCAGGTCAGGTTCACCTTGTGCAAAGAGATAATGTTTCCACACAAAGATCCTTCGTAGGTTTCACTTTCTACAGCTGCTGACTGGCCTAGAGAGTTCTTCTAGCACTTTCCCCCTTTTATTTCAGTTTTCTAGCATTGCAGTATTTTGATTTCCATTATCCGCAGCTTCTTCAGCAGACAAGAATTGTATTGATATTTCTAAGGAGTTTTCATTTCCCAAGTGAAATATATTTGTTGAGAAATAGAAATCATTATTTAAATATTTTCATTGTTCATCAGTGGCTATAACTTTTAAAATCTAATTTAATCATAATGTATTTAATAACTGGCTTTGATCAAATTTGAGGGATTAGCTAAATTGCTATTAGTATAAAATTTTGTCACATTTGATCACTCTTCCCCAGTGCATAACTTGGAATTAGTTTGTTATTATCATGTACCAAGATACAATGGAAAGTTCAAAGTCCAAAGTAAAAATTATTATCAGAATACATACATGTCACTGCATACAACCCGGAAATTCCTTTTTTCTGTGGACATACTCAGCAAATATATAGAAAAGTAATTGTAAACAGGATCAATGAAAGAGCAAGGGCATAGAAGATAACAAACTTTGCAAATGCAAATATAAATAAATAGCAATAAATAACGAGAGCATGAAATAACAAGATAGAGTCCTTAAAGTGAAATTATCAGTTATGGGAATATCTCAATAGATGGATGTAGTTATCCTCTTTCATTCAAAAGCCTGTTGGTTGAGGGGTAGTAACTGTTCTTGAACCTGGTGGTGCAAGTCCTGAGGCATTTATATCTTCTACCTGATGGCAGCACTGAGAAAAAAGCACAGCCTGGGTGGTGAATATTTTTGATGATCGATGCTGCTTTGCTACAACAACATTTCATGTAGATGTGCTTAATGGTTGGGAGGGCTTTACCCATGATGTACTGGGCCAAATCCACTACCTTTTGTAGGATTTTCCATTCAAAGGCATTGGGGTTCCAATAATGAAAAGCTTGTCTTACATATTGTTTACGTGGATCAGATCAATACACAGTCCATTGAGATAGAACAAGGTAAAACAACAACAGGATTGAGGATAAAGTGTAACAGCTACAGAGAAAGTGCAGAACAGGTAACGGATTAATCCCACCTCATTACATAACATTGTTCCAATAGACAATAGACAATAGGTGCAGGAGTAGGCCATTCAGCCCTTTGAGCCAGCACCGCCATTCACTGTGATCATGGCTGATCATCCACAATCAGTATCCAGTTCCTGTCTTCTCCCCATATCCCTTCACTCCGCTATCTTTAAGAGCTCTAACTCTTTTTTGAAAGAATCCAGAGAATTGGCCTCCACTGCCTTCTGAGGCAGAGCATTCCACAGAACGACAACCCTCTGTGTGAAAAAGTTTTTCCTCAACTCCATTCTAAATGGTCTACCCCTTATTCTTAAACTGTGGCCTCTGCAAACCTGCATGCCAGAACGCTGGTCCCCCATCTGTTAAGGTGCAACCCGTCCCTTCTTACCCCAAAACAGATCCCAGTGGTCCGAGAATCTAAATCCCTGCTCCCCGCATCAGCTCCTCAGCCACGCATTCAGATCCCCTTTCTCCCTGTTCCTGTCCTCTCCAGCACAAGGAACGAGTATTTCCTTACTTGGTCCCCTGATATTGTGTTCTAGAAAACAGCCTTCAATGCATTTCAGAACTTCATACCCAATTTGGTTTGCTTAGTCCACACTAACATTAATGACCACTGCAATTATTGTACTGCCCATTGGTTGCCATCATTTCCCACCCAGGTCAATGAGGATTGCATCGAGAATCTCCCGACCATGAATCAGAAACATAAGTGATACCCTGGTTCACAAATTAATCCTCTGTCAGGCAACCCAAGCCCCATCTGTGGAATTGTCTCTGGTTTACACAGTGGTTTCATCTGTCACCTCAGAACAGACAAAACCTTTGTGAAAGCATGTTGTCCTCAATCCTGCGGGACTGCCTAAGAAGGAGATTTATTCTCCATCTGTTCTGAATCCACGTCCTGATTTTCAGGGTTGACATCTTTTCTCATCGTCTCCTTTGTCCCATCCTTTACTGTCAGGACCTCCTTTCCTCCTTTTGCATTCTGCTGGTCCCTGTATAATCATCAAACAGCTGGTGATGTTTGCTTCCCACCCTCAGCCACTCCGCAACCTCCTCCGTTATGACGGCTGGATCAAAACCATTTATCTCCACTTCTGTTATTAGATCACTTATCTCATTACAAGAGCTTCATGCATTCAGAAACAGAAATGCTAATAATCATTTGTAAAGAGTTGAAAGTGATTTGAATAATTGAAAAAGTTTAAAATTATTTCAAAAAATTAAAAATAACACATTTACTTAAAAACTCATTAAACTGCTGTTAATTAAATAAAAACACAAACATTCAGTGGTGAAGAAATATAAATCAATTTATCTACAGTTACTTTGTAATGAAGATTGGCTGACCTTATTTTAGTGACTGGGTCTATGCTAGACGAGGTAAAGCCAAGGGGCTCGATATGAACGCTCGGCTTCATACATTACAGAGCAGTCTTGGACTTGCTGGTAGGAGCAGGTGTGGATGATGCCCACATCTCACCTCCCTCACATCACATTTTGTCTGGGATTCTTCACCTAGTAAGTGGTCTTCCACAGAGATACCAGCCAGCTACCAGCACAATCTGGCAGGCACGAGGCATTCAGAAGAAGCAAAGTTCAAAGTAAACTTTATTATCAGAGTACATTAATGTCACCATGTACAACCCTCAGATTCATTTTCCTGCAGGCATACTCAGCAGATCTATGGTATAGTAACTGTAACAGGATCAATGAAAGATCAACCAGAGTGCAGAGGACCCAGATATTAATAAATAGCAATAAATAATGAAAGTGTGAAATAACAAGATAAAGAGTTCTTAAAGTGAGATAATTGATTATGGGAACATCTCAATGGATGGACAAGTGAGTATAGTTGTCCCCTTTTGTTCAAGAGGGCTGATGGTGGTGGGGTGGTGACTATTCTTGAACCTGGTACGAGATCTGTGGCTCTTGCACCTTCTTGATGGCAGCAGTGAGCAAAGAGCATGGCCTGGGTGATAGGGATCTCTGACGATGGACAACAGCATTTCATGTAGATGTGCTCAAAGGAACGTCTCTCCCTGCAGGGTTTCAAAGTGAAACCCTCTACACGAGGAGGAAGGTGAGTTGGTACAGAGATGCTGTATATAAATAATTGCACAGGCACACTAGAGGTCAGGATTGAACTTTGGGTCTCTGGTACTGTGAGGTTGCTGCTCTGTGCGTTGTGATACTGTGCTGCCCAAAGAGGAATGGACAAGAAGAAGAAAGTGTTACAGGCTTATATTTCTGAGATGCTTGGAGAACACCAATATATTCTTTCCTATGTTGGAAAGATAGGCACCCGAAAACAGCAATATGAAACTGTTGAGCTCATCATTTTAAATGACATTGATTGAAGGATGAATGTTGTCCAAGTAATAAATTATTATCCATGAAGCTGTGAGGAGCCTAGAAAAAAAAACACATAAAATTTAAATAACACACATCAAAGTTGCTGGTGAACGCAGCAGGCCAGGCAGCATCTCTAGGAAGAGGTACAGTCGATGTTTCGGGCCGAGACCCTTTGTCAGGACTGTACCTCTTCCTAGAGATGCTGCCTGGCCTGCTGCGTTCACCAGCAACTTTGATGTGTGTTGCTTGAATTTCCAGCATCTGCAGAATTCCTCATGTTTACATAAAATTTAAATGACTTGTTTAGTGAAATATCCATTAAGCTCTTTGCATATGAACAGCATTTTACAACGAAAAAGCACCCTTAATCAGCAGAGTGTCGTTTGGGAGTGTCATCCACCTGGTGAGGTTTAAGATCTGACAAAGAATCGTTGCACTGAAACAATAACTCTGGATTTTCTCCCCACAGATGCTGCCTGACCTGTGGAGTTTTTCCAGCACTAATTGTGTTTATTTCAGATTTACAGCAACTGCATTTTTTTCTCTTTTCACTCACCACTGGAGTAACCCAAAGGGACAACTTATTTCTTTGATTTTTCACAAATATCTTAGTTTATTAGTTACTTTGGGATAAGCAAGGCAGCAGTTTAAAACTGTTGGGTAATTGGAGATCCAGCTATAAACCCTCCTGGCTTTAGCTCATCAATCAAAATGTTCATTTAACAAGGCAACAGGAAGTAAAGTATTAATTTTAAGTTATTTCCTTTTGAGAACTGTGCAAACACAATCCAAAACATACAGAGGTGATTTGGAAATGGCCAGCTTCTCGTGCAGTGATTGTAGAGAGATGGGGCATTTGTGTGGGGCTGGTGGGAAAATGATGGGTGGGGAGAAAGAAGAGAGCAGACGGTGAACCATAGAGGAGTAAAGGAGAGATGAAAGTGAGCTGGGGAAGAGGGGTGAAAGACGGCAAAGGGGAAAAACAAATATTAATGTAAAAACTGAAGTAGAGGATAGGAGTAAAACAGGGAGAAAGCCAGGAGCAGAAGGGATAACACAAAGCACAGTCTGTGGTAAAGACTAATAGATAAGGAAGATGATAGTGGGACACATCAAGAAACCAAACAGCAGGAGGATTTAAGTCTGCTGGATGCCCTCAGCAGGTGGAGCAGCATTCACGGGAACAAAGGAATTGAGAGTGTTTTGAGTCAAAATCCTACATTACTTTCTCTCCACAGATGCTGTTTTACCACTGAGCTCCTCCAGCAGACTGTTGTTCCAGCTGCCAGCACTTGAAGTCTTTGTGTCTCCAAGAAGCAGTGGGGTATTCTGAGTGGAGAGTAAATTAGCATTAATTATCCAAAGTTATCGATGGAATGTGAAGTGACAGCTGGAAATCCCCAAATTCCCCGACCCTGAACTCTCTTTCCATGGGAATCTGCAGTCTAATGAAATATCCTCCAATTTATTACAGGGTCTGTTAAAGTTTTCTGTATCAGAAACCCCAAAACAATGGCAGGCTGCCTTCTCAATTCCCCTCCCACATCTGAGTATGACAGCCCTTCCCAGTCCTGTCTCTGGCAATCTACCTCTCTCTCCTGATGTCTTTCAAACTTTCAATGACTTAATTGCCATTAACTGCACTAATAATGTGATCAATTATTAGGCATTTTAGCTTTTTTCAGCACTTAAACTGTTGGAGATAATTTGGTTAAGGATTCAATTTAGTGTGTGAGAGTGCTGTCTGAATGGAGATGGCCAGACAGCCGGATGATTGGGAAACCTTGAATTATGAAAATAAATTTGTTAGATAAACACATACACTGAGAAGGCTCCGGTGTCAGGGTAGTGATTAGCAGACAGACAGACAGAGACAGACACACACACACACACACAGTATACATATAGGTACACAGACACAGTCAGGTATACACACAGGCACACAAACATGTAGACACACAAAGGCACATACACTCAAACACTTTCAGGTCCTGATGAAGGCTCTCAGTCCAAAACATCAACTGTTTATTCCTTCAACACACATCAAAGTTGCTCTAGGAGAGGTACAGTCGACGTTTCAAGCCGAGACCCTTCATCAGGACTGTACCTCTTCCTAGAGATGCTGCCTGGCCTGCTGCGTTCACCAGCAACTTTGATGTGTGTTGCTTGAATTTCCAGCATCTGCAGAATTCCTGTTGTTACTGTTTATTCCTTGCAGGACCAAAGAACTGATTGCGGACTTCAGGAAGGGTAAGACGAGGGAACACACACCAGTCCTCAGGGAGCGATCAGAAGTGGTGAAAGTGAGCAATTTCAAATTGCTGGGTATCAATGTCTCTGAGGATCTATCCTGGGCCCAACATATCGATGCAGCTACAAAGAAGGCATGACACCAGCGGTACTTCATTTGGAGTTTGAGGAGATTTGGTATGTCACCAAGGACAATCGAAAGTTTCTACATGTACTTTGAAGCACGTTCTAACTGAGGGTGGGTGGTGGGAAGGACATGGTGCTATTGTACAGAGCAAAAGAAAGCTGTGAACTCAGTCAGCTCCATCACAGGCACTAGCCTTCGTAGCATCCAGGACACCTTCAAGGAGCAATGCCTCATTGAGGACCCCTGTCACCCAGGACATGCCCTCTTCTCATTGCTACCGTCAGGTAGGGGGTACAGAAGCCCGAAGGCACACACTCAGTGATTCAGGAACTGCTTCCTCCCCTCTGCCATCTGATTTCTAAACAGACATTGAACCCATGAACACAAAATAATCTGCGGATGCTGGGATCAAAGCAACGCTCACAACACGCTGGAGGAACTCAGCAGGTCGGGCAGCATCCGTGGAAACGATGGGTCGACGTTTCGAGCCGGAACCCTTCATCAGGACTGTAGGGGGAAGGGGCAGAGGCCCTATAAAGAAGGTGGGGGAGGGCGGGAAGAAGAAGGCTGGTAGGTCCAGGTGAAAAACCAGTAAGGGGAAAGGCAAAGGGGTGGGGGAGAGGAAGCAGGGAGGTGATAGGCAGGAAAGGCGAAGAAGGAATAGGGGAAAACACAATGGGTAGTGGAAGGAGGCGGAACCATGAGCAAGCACCTCCGCTCCGTCCACCACAACAGACAGGATCTCCCGATAGCCACCCACTTCAACTCTGCTTCCCATTCCCATTCAGATATGTCCATACATGGCCTCCTCTACTGCCATGATGAGGCTAAACTCAGGCTGGAGGAGTAACACCTCATATACGGTCTAGGTAGTCTCCAGCCCCTTGGTATGAACATAGAATTCTCCAACTTCCGGCAATTCCCTCCCCCTCCCTTCCCCTATCCCTATGTCACTCTGCCCCCTCCCCCAGCTGCCTACCACCTCCCTCTTGGTTCTGCCTCCTTCTACTACCCATTGTGCTTTCTCCTATTCCTTCTTCGCCTTTCCTGCCTATCACCTCCCTGCTTCCCCTTACTGGTTTTTCACCTGGAACCTACCAGCCTTCTCCTTCCCACCCTCCCCCCCCCTTCTTTATAGGGCCTCTGCCCCTTCCCTCTTCAGTCCTGACGAAGGGTTCCGGCCCGAAACGTTGACTGATCGTTTCCACGGATGCTACCCGACCTGCTGAGTTCCTCCAGCGTGTTGTGAGTGAACCCATGAACACCACCTCTCTACTTTTATTGCATAACTTAATTAATTTAAATATATATATATACTTACTGTCATTATAATTTTTTATTATGTATTGAATTGTACTGCTGCTGCAAAGACAATAAATTTCACGATATATGCCGGTGATATTAAACCAGCTTCTGATTCCAGTTCTCTCAATAGATGCTGCCAGACCTGCTGAGTTCCTCCAGTATGTTAGACATGCACACACAGATTTACACAAAATGGGCACACTAAAGCTTGCATGTTCCCCGGAGGCAACCAAGATGAATCTGGTAGAAACGGAAGGCAGAGTATGGAACCAGCAGGAAGTGTTTGTGGGTGATGAGCAGGTGGGGTGGGTGGTGGAGGAGGGGGAAAGAAGCAGGGTGAGGTTGGGGATCTGCAGTGGCTGTAAAAGGAACTGCGAAGATCAATAAAGATAAATAAGAGAGAGAGGGATCTCTCTCTAATCAGATACCATTGTCAGCTCTTTTTTACCTCTGCCTATCACCGCCCAACCTCTGTTGCTGTTCAGTTCTTTTCTCTTCCATCTTCCCTCCACCCTCCTCCTCTCAATTCCTGGCTCTTGCTTCAATCAAATACAAGACGGGGATGGCATCTAGTTGCACTTTACTGATTTAATAGGGTATGAATTTGCCCAACCTGCACCAGGCAAAGATAATTTTATTAGTTGACCGCATGTCCCTCAATTCTCAATCAACCTTCACAAACATGTAATATAGCAAGACCCTGGGGCAGGTCTGGGTGGGCGATGTGTGTATGGCTCAGGTTCTGATGTAGTTTTATGCTATACCTCAGCAATCTTGCAGTTTTGGTTCAAATTTCTGATACTCAAATTCCTCAGTTCCCTATGGATTCTGACTGACCTGGGAAATAATTCTGGGAGATTTCTGTTTTCATTGGCATCTGGAGAATTTTGTTTTTGAAAATCCATTTACCTCCTTCAGTTTTCCTCAGCACTGTTTTTGTAAAATTTATAACATATTTTCTTCAATCTTCTGCAACATGGTATGTATTGCTGTGGTATCAGACCAGACCCATGACTACAATAAAATTATTTAAGATAAACACGGACTTGTGATCTGCCTTCATAGTTCATATTACCATGCAACAGAGGAGGCTAATACCAGCATCTCAACACCACGCTTAATCCCTTGGAACTGAAAATGTGAGAGAACAAGTTAGTTTCAAGTTGCAGAGAGGGTGGGAAGGGATAGATAAGTAGTTCTGAGAAGACTGGATGTTTAGACACAAGGGAGAATGTGAAAGTTGCCGATCTGGGTCATTACACGCAAATGCCAGAGGGTCTCAGCAGGTTGAGCAGCGTCTTTGGAGGGAAATGAATGGTTAACGATTTTGGCTGCAACCTTCATCTGGACTGGTAGGGAAGAGGGCAGAAGCCACAATAAATTAATAAGGAAAGTGGCTGAAGCAGGAACTAGAAGGTAATCTTCCTCCCTTTGGTTCTGCACCTCCATCCCTTCTTCTACAATGTCCCTTTTTTCCTCTCTTACCCCTCTCCTACCTTCATGACTTGCCCATCACCTTCACCTTCTTCCCTCTGGTTCTGCGCCTCCTTCTCTTTACTCGATGGTCTACTGTCCTCTCCTATCAGATATCCTCTTCTTCAACCTCTTGCATCTTTCACCTATCACCTCCCCGCATCTCACATCATTTCACTTCATTCCCCTCCCTACCCTCCTGTCTTTTCCCTCTCTCACTTGGATTCACCTATCATCTGTCAGCTCTTCCTCCTCCTACTCTTTTATTCTGGTTCTGCCCTCATCCTTTCTGGTCCTGTTGAAGGGTCTCGGCTCGAAATGTTATCTGTTCGTTTCCCTCCACAGATGTTGCCTGACATTTTGAGTTCCTCCAGCATTGTGCGTTTGTGTTGATTCTGACAGGTGAGACTAGGGTTGTCATGTAGATGAAATCATCTGGATGAGAGGTTATTGAAGGGAATTAGAGACAGAAAGACAGACAGAGAGAGAGAGAGAGAGAGAGAGAGAACAAAACCCAATGACCTAACAAACGATGATTTCATCTACAAATTATCCCCATTGCAACCATACCCTCACCTGCCCAAGATATTCCCTTTCTCCAGACCAGCTATCCCCACCTCTCTGCTACATGAAACTAACGTTCTCTCCCCTTCCCTGTTCTGACAAGAGGAACACAACCTGAAAAGTGGAGTCTATTTCTCTTTCTGCAGATGCTGCCTGACCCTTTGAGTGCCTCTGGCATTTTTCCTTTTCTAGTTTACTGTCTTGGAAATTAAACTGAGGTCCCAAAAGATTCCAGGCAAATGTTGGCATCTCTTGAACAGCTGTTTCTGAAACACACCAGAGTGAAGCAATGTGCTTCACCATCACCTTTCCCAATTAACAAGAAAAAAAATACATTTCCTAGGCACTCTCTGCCACTTTATCCTGATAGTAGACATCATTTTAAGATATATTTTCCCCTTTTAATCTAAGAGAAGGAAAAGCCGAGATACACATAACATAATCACGCTGACTGAAACGTTCAAATGACCAAACACCAACAGAGAAACATGCAGATGCTGGAATGCTGAAATAAAAACAGAAGATTCAAAGTTTGAAGTAAGTTTATTATCCAATTACATATGCGAGGGGTGATTGATAAGTTTGTGGCCTAAGGTAGAAGGAGTCAATTTTAGAAAACCTAGCACGTTTATTTTTTAACACAGTCCCCTCCTACATTTACACACTTAGTCCAGCGGTCGAGGAGCACACGGATCTTGGACCTCCAGAAAGTGTCCACAGCAGGGGTGATTGATAAGTTTGTGGCCTAAGGTAGAAGGAGATGAATTATTAACGTCAAACGTTCCGCATAATCACGCAAGGAGTTGAACCGCACGTGCACGTAACGAGAGCTGTATAACTCGTCTCCTTCTGCCTTAGGACACAAAGTTATTAATCACCCCTCGTATGTCTCCATATCTAACCCTTGATTCATTTCCTTGTGGCATAAACAATAAATCTATATTAGAATAATAACCATAATAGAATCAATGAAAGACAGCACCAGCTTGGGTGTCCAACCGATGTGCAACAAACTGAGCAAATGCAAAAAGAAAAAAGTAATAGTAATAAATAAATATCGAGAATGTGAGTCCTTGAAAGTGAGTCCACAGGTTGTGGAAACATTTCAGTGATGGGGCAGGTAAAGCTATCCCCTTTGGTTCAAGAGCCTGATGGTTCAGGAGCAATAACTGTGCGTGAACCTGGTGCGGTGAGTCCTGAGGCTCCTGTACCACCTTCCTGCTAACAGCAGCAAGAAGAGTGCATATCCTGGGGGTGGTGGGGTTGCTGGTTTCCTGCGATAACTGGAAAAACTCAACAGGTCAGGCAGCATCTGTGAGAGAGAAACATAGGTAATGTTTCATGTCGATAGAATTTTGTGTCTTGGCATAACTTTGGTACCAGTTCCATGGATTTTATGCTGCATTCCTGACTTCCAAATCCTCTGTTTCATTCCCCAGTAGTTACACAGCAAGACTGCTTTTAGATCAATTCCCTGATGAGTGAGGGAGGGACCTTGTCCTGAAACATTACTTTTGCTTCTTTCTCAAACAGAGCTGCTAGATCCACTGGGTAACTCCAGTACTCCACCTTTTTAAAACAGCCAACAAATCAGGTTCCGACTGAATATCCTCCAGGAACTGGGAAATAATTCCTTTGAACTTCTCAAGGCAGTGAGGCTGAGAGACCAAAATTACGGCCCCCCGTCTGATGGAAAGTTCATGTCTGCACTGGAAGTGGGACTTGAGGCTATGTTGTAAGTCTCTGAGGGGACAGCTTGAACACGCAATCTCTGGCTCAGAGAAGATGGGTTGGGTAGTGAGTTGCTCACAGACTCCTGACCAGCCCAGAGTTCTGGTTATTGTTTGGACAGGGTCATAGAGGAAATATGGGTCAAAAACAGACAAATAGATGGGCGTTATCAGACTCCTCTGACCCCAGGGCATTCTTTCTTCTCCCCACTTCCATCAGACAGAAGAGAGAAAAGCCTGAAAGCACCTACCTTCAGGGTCAGGGACAGCTTCTATCCTGCTCTTATAAGGTTATTGAAAGGTTCTGAGCACAAAAAGATGTAATCTTGACCTCACAATCCACTTTGTTAGGACCTCACTCCTCATATTCCGTCTGGGCAGCCTTCAACCTGACAGCATGAACATCTACTTTTTCATCTTCCGGTACTTTCATCTCCTTTCCCGTTCTCACTTTTGGCATTCACCACTTTGACTCCCTTCTCCTCTCTTCGCCTGCCCATCACCTCCATTAGGCGTCCCTCCTCCTTCCCTTTCTCCTATGGCTCACTCTTGTCTCCTATCAGATTCCTTCTTCCTCAGCCCTATATCTGTATGACCTATCAGCTCCCAGCTTCTTACTTCACCCCTCCCCCACCCACCCAGCTTCTCCCTCATGTGGTTTCACCTATCACCTTCTTCCCTTCCACCTCCCCTCCACATCTCCACATCTTCTTATTCTGGCTCCTTCCCTTTCCAATCCTGATGAAGGACCTCGGCCTGAGATGCCAGCTGTACCTTCCCTTCTATAGAAGCTGTCTGATCAGCTGAGTACCTCCAGCATTTTGTGTGTGTTGCACTGTAGTACTTTATTCTGCATTCTGTTATGACTTTCCCCTTGCACTACATCAATGCACTGGTATGATGAAGTAATCTGTATGGATGGCCTGCCAAGCTTTTCTTCCTCTGTGCCTCAGTGCGGTGTGACAAGAATAAATCAATTTATCATTGGTCAGCATGGCCAGGATGGGCCAAAGGGCCTGCTCCCATACTGTATGACTCTTTGACTCTGTCAGGACATGTCGTCTCTTCAGCTAGGCAGGGCTGGGCTTCCTTTTCAGGACGTTGCCTTGGGCTGGAGGCATTGATCTTTGTCACAGAGCAAGCTGGATGCTTACAGTACTTAATCAAGGTGTTGAAAATTTCATTTTGTCCTTCAGTCAGAGGCGATCGATAGGATTTGTTGGCTCTGAGTGGGTCCTTTCAGGGTTAGCTGCTCCCCCGGCTACAAACCCACGGTTGCTTATTAGAGCTGAAGGCTTCTCCAGCACTCAGAGAATTATAACTCCAGTGTGCTGAAAGTCTGGGAAGATGGAGAAATTACTTTCATTTTGGCTGAGGGTGAGATTAACAGCTGAAGCTGGCACTTGAGGATCTGTGCTAGCGCATGTCCAGAATGGGGAGGGACTTGCTGTAGGAGAGGAGCACAGCAGGGAAGACCACAGAAGGGAATGCTGTTGCATATTGATAGGACAGGGCCCGAGTCCTCGAGCAAGAAACAGCCCAATGTTTGGACTGGGTTCTGCTCGCGAAATCAGCTCTGCTCTCCGCTGCACTGAGACTGAGGGCCTGCTCGGGCTCCGGGACCGAGCCACAACATTTGGCTGCACTGCGTGATGAACCAAGGCCGATGCTGAGGCTCTGGGCCTGCTCCGTTTCCACAGACTCACTCTCGCTCTGAATGCTGCTGCTTGCTTTTATTGTTTGCATGATTTGTGTTTTTTCTCTCTCTTCACATTGGGTGTTTGTTGGATTTTTCAATGGGTTCTTTTGGATTTCTTGGTTCTCGAGGTTGTACGATGTATACATAATTTGATCATAAATGTACTTTGAACTTTGCTACCTTGCAGCTCCAGAGTGTCAGGTTTGATACTTACCCCCAACTCCGTCTTTGCTTTGGTATCTGTGTGGGGTGGGCCTCTCTCTGGAGTTATGAGTTCCTCCCGCATCCTAAAGACATGAGTTAATTGGCTGCCTACATTACTCCAGGTGAGGGTGAGGGAGAGTTGTGCAAATCTGTGAGGGAGAGTAGAACCGATGGGATTGCTCACGTGGGCTTCACAGAGGGACTGAATTCCTTCTATTGAACAGAGAACACAGAACAGTGTAACACAGAAACAGCTCTTCAACCCACAATGCTTTACCAACCTAATTACGCCAATGATACCTAATCCCTTCTGCCTACGCATGGTTAATACCCCTCCATTCTCGGCATATCCTTGCGCCTCTGAAATCCCTCCAATATAAACAATCGTATCTGCCTCCACCACCCATCCTGGGAGCCCAGTCCTGGCACCTAACACTCGGTGTAAAATAAAACTTGCCCTGCACTTCTCCTTTCAACTTACCCTCTGAATATATGCCTTTTAATATAAGACATTTCAGCCTGGGGAAGTGACACTGGCAATCTCTCATAATTTTATGAGCCTGGGTCAGGTCTCATCTCAGATTCCACTGCCCCGGAAAAAACAAACATGTTTGTCCAACCTCTGCTCACGGCGCAGGCTCTCCTCATTGTGGTGAACCACTTCTGCACCCTCTCCAAAGACTCCATATCCTTCCTATGACAGGACGACCGGAACTGAATGCAATAATGCCATTGCGGTCTAACCAGGGTTTTATAAAGGTGAGATCCATGCAGTTTCTTCACCACACTGTCAACGAGAGTGGCCACTTTCAGGGAATGATGTCCTAAGGTAATATGGGAAAGGAGTGCTGAGCCAGATCAAAATTCAGAGATCTGCACTCCCGCAACCCCCTCTAACCAAGTCTTAGATTGCTCCTTCACGTTGCTTTGCAACCTGACTGCGTTGTTTCACAATGCCCTCTCTTCAGAAGGTCACGGGTTCAAAACCCGCTCTGGAGCACAGCCAGACGGATGTTCACAGTGGTGTTGATAGACTGTATTCTGCGGTGCCTTCAGGATGGGAGAAAGGGACAGCCCTTTCAAGGACTTCTCCACCATTCCACAGGACCAAGCAGCAGGTTGGCAAAGCTCTGCATCGACTGAGAGTCTACCCCTCTGAGTGTCACTAGAGAGAGTCCACTGGCTTTCTGAAGATCACCTGTGAGTACTTCCTGGATGAGAAGGGCAATATTCTAACTTGCTGTCAATATGAATTGGTAAGGACGTCAAAATCTCCAACAACTTGTTCTGGTCCAACCACCTTCACGCTACAGCCAACAAAGCCAGAAAGAACACCAATACCTCTACTTCCTTAGAAGGTTTGGGAAACTTGGCATGTCCATGAAGACTTTCCCAACTTTTAGAAATGCATCATGGAACATATCCTATCCAGACGCATTACAGCTTGGGATGCCAGCTGAACTGACCACTACTGGAAAAAACTGCAGAGAGCTGTGAATGCAGCTCTGTCCACTGCACAAAGTAGCTTTCGCTCCATTGACTCTTGTGAACATCTACCTCCTGTTTCGGGAAAGCAGCCAACACAATTAAGGATGTTTTCCAACCCAGTCATTCCCTCTTCTCCCCTGTCCTTTCAGGCCACGGGTACATAAACTTGAGATCACGTACCACCAAACTCAAGGGCCAATTCTATCACACTGAACTCTTGAAAAGACCTCTCTCACACACACTAGACTTTGAACTCCTGATCTCTCAATCTACCTCATTGTGGCCTTTGCACCTAATTGTCTATCTGCACTGCACTTTCTCTGTAACGGCGACACTATATTCTGCACTCTGATTTCTTTTTACTACCTCGATGTAATTGTGTATGGCATGATCAGCCTTTTTTTTAAGGCATCCGTTAGTCTTGCGAGACCATGGATCTGTGCCTGGAAAGTCTTCGCTCTCCAGGGCGCAGGCCTGGGCAAGGTTATACGGAAGACCAGCAGTCGCCCATGCTGCAAGTCTCCCTTCTCCACGCCACCGATGTTGTCCAACGGAAGGGCAAGGGCCGATACAGCTTGGCACCGTTGTCGTCGCAGAGCACTGTGTGGTTAAGTGCCTTGCTCAAGGACACAACACGCTGCCTCGGCTGGGGCTCGAACTCACGACCTTCAGGTCGCTAGTCGAATGCCTTAACCACTTGGCCATGTGCCCACACATTCAGTCTACCACAGTAAATTTTATTTTTAGTTATCGGGGTAGAGTGCAGAACAAGCCCTTCTGGCCTTCGAGCTGCGCCGTTCAGCAATCCCCTAATTTAATCCCAGCCTAATCACGGGACAATTTGCAATGACCTACCAACAGGTACATCTTTGGACCGTGGGAGGAAATCCACGTGGTCACGGATCAAATGGAAAATCCCCTTACAGGCAGCGGCGGGAATTAAACCGGGGTTGCTGGCACTGTAAAGGGTTGTGTTAACCACGACACTGCCGTGCCGCCCCATGGGACAATCATAAACATGATACCAGTCCTGTAAATTGGTTTTTTGGTTAAACGAAGATCACCCACCAAGGAAGAAGGGGATTGGTCACGGTTTAGTTCCAGTCGCCGTCACACGTGATCTGTTAGAACCTCCTCTCACCAGCCACCTGTTAAGTTCCACTGCGTTTGACCTTGTAAGTGAAAGGAAAGGCTCCATCAGCTTTTTCACTGAGTTCCTTTTTGAACAAGGAATGTGTTCGCACCAGCATTTAAATTAAATGTGAATTGATTGAGGGTGTTGCATTGCTCAGTATGAGTGCATTACAGGTTGGATTCCTTCCCTCTGTTCTGAAACCATTTTCCAATAGCTTCTACACTTGGTAAGGAATTGGCTTGAAACCCGTCCTCCCATTGTGTAACTAATGGGAAATACAATTTAGGTATCGGTTTCAGCTTTTCACAGCCACTTCTTACTCAATTAAAATAAAAGTGCAGTGCAAAATCCATCTATGTTGGCACAGGGGCAGCATCTGTTGTGATGACACGGCATTAGTAGCAATAGGGCATTTGGTAGAGTTGCTGATTTACAGGTTCAGTGAGGCCGGGTGTTGTGCGAGTGGAGCATGCACCTTCTCCCCGTGGCCACATGGGTTTCCCCTGAGCGCCCTGGTTTCCTCCCCTGTCCCGATAGCGTACGAGTTAAAACCCACACAAGATGCTGGAGGAACTCAGCAGGTCAGGCAGCACCCATAGAAATGAATAACCAGTCGACGATCCAGGCCAAAACCTTTCTTCAAGACTGGAGAGAAAGGAGGGAAAAAGCCAGAATAAAAAGGTGGGGTGGGGAGGGGAGGGGAAGAGAGATAGCTAGAAGGTGTTAGGTGAAGCCAGGTGGGCGGGAAAGGTAAAGGGCTGGAGATAATGGAATCTGAGAGGAGAGGAGAGTGGACAATTGGAGAAAGGGAAGGAGGAGGAGAACCAGGGGGAGGTGATAGACAGCTGAGAAGGAGTAAGAGGCCACAGTGGAGAATACAAAAAGAGGAGAGGGCAAGGAAATTTGCACAGCAAAAAGAGAAATCTATATTCATGCCATCAGGTTGGAGGCTACCCAGACGGAATATACTGTAAGGTGCCCTTCTTTTCCGGTCCCAAAGAAGGGTCACGGGCCAAATCATGGTTAATTTCTATGGATGTTGTCTGACCTGCTGAGCTCCTCCAGCGTTTTGTGTGTGTTGCTTCGGATTTCCAGCATCTGCAAACTTACTTGAGTGTATGAGTCGCTGTAAATTGCCCCTAGTTTGAAAACAAGTGGCAGAATCTGCTAGGAAGTAGATGGGAGTGTGAAGAGAATACCGTGGGCGTAGTGAAGAATTAATGACAATGGGTGGTTGATGGTCAGTATGGACAGTGGGCTGAAGGGCCTGTTTCTGTGCTGTATCTCTTTACCCCTGTGGATCTGTGGTCTCGTACATCCCAGAGCAGCTGATTTCATTCATAAAAAGACACGAACAATCTAGGTGCATCTTTGGAACAATTCAATAGTTCCACAATGATCATCATAGATTTCCAATTCAGGTTATCGATGAACTTGATTTTAATTCCACAGTTGTATGGAGGGATTTGAACTCATATCTTCAGATCATTAGTTCAGACCTTGGCATTAATGGCCTGGTGAACTTTCTATCATTGTGGAGTTTGGAGTGCCCCTGGCTAAAGGCATTTGCACATGGCAAGGTTAACGATACTGGAAGGCTTCCTGTCGTAGCTCTATCTCTCAATTTCTCCATGGTTTTAAAATGCAGTCATCTAATCTCCAGTCAAGAGCTACTAAGTAGTAATGTTACCCAGAATAAAAGACTCAGACGACTGCTTTGAGTGCCCCAGGGAGTAGAGATTAGTGTTGGAGCAGAGCTTCCAGCTATTTTCATGAAAACTGTTTTAGGTTTTTAACTGTTTATTATTCAGCAGGTGGTATGGTTAAGAACAGGGAAATGTTTATGGGTATCAATACACAAAATGCATCACATTTGCTCGGGACGGAATGAATGGAAGCTGACTTTTTCCCTATTCTGTCTCTCATTGCTAATCCAGGTATGCAGGAAAACCGAAAGGACGGGCCTGACAAAGAGTGTGGATTTGTCAGGTATTCCCAGGATGCCAGCGTTTGCCTCGCCAAATCCAGGTATCTCAGGGAAATGGCAAAGCATCTGCTCTTTGAAGGACAGGTAACACTGCACCAAATGTTTGGAGTCAGTTTCCAAGGATTGCCGGCTTCGGGGTGGGTTTGTAGTGGGAGCCAGTGATAGACCTCTGTGCGGTTTCCTTTCAAGATTCAAGATTCAAAAAAACTTTATTGTCATTCTAACCGTACATCAGCTCTGCAGGGCAGAATGAGACAGTGTTTCTCAAGGGCAGTGCGATCATAACATAACAAACGCAACACTAAATAATAAACATAACAATAAATAGTAAAACACAACAGCCACATGTCAGTTAAAATCAGTTATAAGTGTCCAGTGCAAGTTAAAAGTGTCCAAAGCAGAGTCAGGTAGAGCAGCTATTTAGCAGTCTGACTGTCTGTGGGAGGAAGCTGTTTAGTAGCCTTGTGGTTTTAGTTTTGATGCCCTTGTAACGTTTGCCTGATGGCAGAAGAACAAACAGTTCATGGAGAGGGTGTGAGGGGTCTTTAATGATGTACCGTGTCTTCTGGAGGCATCGACTCTGAAAGAGGTCTTGGACAGAAGGTAGGGAGACCCCAATAACCTTCTCTGCTCCCCTAACCACCCTCCGCAAGGCTTTTTTGTCGACAGCACTGCAGCTGGAGTACCAGGTTGTGATGCAAAAGGTCAGCACACTCTCAACCACGAGTCTGTAGAATGTAGTTAAGATGTTAGTGGGGAGTGATGCTTGTTTAAGTTTCCTCAGAAAGTGCAATCTCTGCTGGGCCCGTTTCACAATCCCAGTGGTGTTCCTGGACCAGGTGAGATTGTCCGAGATCTGCACCCCAAGGAACTTGGTGTTTTCCACTCTCTCCACTGTGGAGCCGCTGATGCTGAGGGGTGTATGCTCAGGCTGAGACCGTCTGAAATCGACGATCTTCTCCTTGGTTTTGGTGACATTAAGCATCAAGTTGTGATCCCTGCACCAGCTCTCTAGGTGTTTGACCTCCTCCCTGTACATCACACTGTCATCACTCAGTCATCACACTGGACAATGGAGATGATAATCAGTTTCAGATGAGATGTCACAAAGAGGACCTCTGTGCCCGGAAAAGATTCCCACGGACCATATGGAGGAATCCAGAAGAGGATTTATCTGATATTCTGATCAATGTTTAACCCCCGCCCCCCATCAACACTTCATTATCTTTCATTCTCACACTGACAAATCTTCCTGTGCATAAAATGGCTGCTGTGTTTTGTCTCATAAAGTAATGATCGTAACTCAAACATTCTATTGGCTGGATGTAACTTGGACGAATCCCATAAATTACACAAAATTCCATAAAAAAAAAATTCCCATAAAGTACAAACAAAAGAAAATCTGCAGATGCTGGAAGTTTGAGCAACACACACAAAATGCTGGAGGAACTCAGCAGGCCAGGCAGCATCTACGGAAAAGAGTACAGTTGACGTTTCGGACTGAGACACTTTTGTTTAGATGTTTCCTGGCCTGCTGAGTTCCTCCAGCTTTTTGTGTGTTTTGCTCCCATAAAATACATATTCCTTATTCCTTCATTCCCTCTCCTCCTCCTTTCTTCCACCTATCCATCCTTCCCTACCTCTTTTCCTATATCCTTTTTCCTTCTTCGTCCTCCCTTCTTTCCCTTCCTCCTTCCTTCCCTCTTTTGCTCCTTCCTCTCTCACTTTCTCCTTCCTTTCTTCCCTTCTTGCTTTCTCCATTTCTTTTGTTCCTTCCTTCATGCCTTCCACTCTTTCCTCTTTCATTTCTTCCCTATTTTCTTTCTCACATTCTTTCTTTCTGAGAGAACTTGCACCCAAAGTTCCAGGGTAAGGATTACCTGAGGACCCATGAGCTATCCCAGGACTCGTCAACCAATTCCATCCCACCACCAACAACCCCCCCCCCCCGGCCCTCCCCTAACCTTCCCAATCTGCCCAAACCTCATTCACTGCACAAAAGATCTTGAAGACAAATTAAATTTAGTAAATTGGTAAATTTATTCTGGCACCTTCCCCTTTCCTTTTCAGTCCTGAAGAAGTCTCTCAGCCAAAACATCAACAGTTTATTCACACAAAATGCTGGAGGAACTCAGCATGTCAGGCAGCATCGATGGAAATGAGAAAAAACAGTCAACATTTCAGGCCAAGACCCTGCTTCAAGACTTAGAAGAAAGGGGGAAGTTGCCAGGATTAAAAGGTGGGGGAGAGGGGAAAGAGGCTAGCTGGAAGGTGATAGATGAAGCTTGGTGGTTGGGAAAGGTCAAGGACTGGAGAAAGAGAAATCTGACAGGAGATGGACAATAGGGGAAAGGGAAGGAGGAGGGGACCCGGGGGGTGGGGGTGGGGGAAGCAATATAGGTGAGACGTAAGAGGTCAGTGTTGGCTATAGAGAAAGGTGGCGGGGGGGGGATTTGTTTACCATAGAGCAAATAGATATTCATGCTATCAGGATGAATGGTTCTCAGAGGAATGTGAGGTGCTGGTCCTGCACTCTGAGGTGGGCCCTGAGGGTTGGAACAGGAATGTAAATCAGAATTAAAGCATTCTGGTCAATGGGAAGTCCCGCTTGTGGAGGATGGTGTGGAGGTGCTTGCCAAAGCGGTCCCTTTATTTACAACGGGTCTCATCCGAGCACTGGACACAATATTGGGGGACTGCTTCGCAACGCCCACCACAAGTGGGACTTCCCGGTGGCCAAGCAATTAATTCCAATTCCCATTCCTGTTCCGACGTGCCAGTCCATGGCCTTCTCTTGTGCCAAGATGAGGCCATCCTCAGTGTAGAGGAGTAACATCTTATATTCCGTCTGGTACCCTCCAACCTGATGGTGTGAAGATTGATTTCTTCTTCCACTAAACGTATCCTCCCCTCCCCTACCTTCCTCTATCCCCCACTCTGACCTTTTATCACTTCTCACCTGCCTATCACTTCCCCCTGGGTCCCCTCCACCTTCCCCTTCTCCTGCGGTCCACTCTCCTCTCCTATCAGATTCCTCCTTCTCCAGCCCTTGGCTTCCAGCTAGTCTCTTTTCCCTCCCTCCACATCTTAGTTCTGGCATCTTCCACCTTCCTTCTCAGTTCTGAAGCAGGGTCTTTCTTGGCCCAAAGTGTTGACTGTTTATTCATTTCCATAGATACTGCCTGACCTGCTGAGTTCCTCCAGTATTTTGCGTGAGATGCTTTGGTTTATTATTGTCACATGTACCAAGGCTCAGTGGGAAACCACTCATACAGATCACCTTATTACAAGGGAAAGCAGTACAGTACTGCCAAAGTGCAGAATAAAATGTTACCCTTCCAGGGAAAGTGCACTGCAGGTAGACAACAAAGTGCGAAGTGATAACGAGGAAGATTGTGAGGTCAAGTGTCCATCTTGCCACACTAGGACACCATTCAATTGGGGTGTATAACAGTGAGATCATAGCCATCCTTGACCTTGACCTGGTGGTACTTTATGGAACGAGCTGCCAGAGGAGGTGGTTGAGGCAAGTACGTTATGGACAGCAAAAGTTTAGAGGATACAAGCTCGATGTTTGCATGGACATCTTGTTTGACATGGACTAATTAAGCTGAGGTCTTACTTCTGTGCCGTATGGCTCGATGATTCTGTTGGAGAGACAGCCAGTGCTGGAATTGTCAATAGTTTGGTTTCAGACCACAGTACCCAGGTAGACCCTTCGCATGATGGCGGTGGTGTGGAGGTAGAGGAGAAGAGGAAAGTCAAGTGGCCAGCAATGGCAGATGAGAAGGCTTGGTGTGTACTTGCACTAGAAGAGAGATCAAGTCAACCAGCAGGGCTGTAGCTGAGGCAGCAGAGAAAGGATCAGCATGGGTGTGGACCAGGTATGTCCAGAGGGGCAGATAGTCAGACAGTGTATACATCTTTTGCAAACCCTTCAGTAGTTGGATGGAAGTGACTGCTAGAGGCAGATGCCAAGTTTTTAAGCTCACCAGTGGGAAGTGGTGCTTTAGCACTGCTGGCCCACCACCTCGAGGGAATCTTGATCATAAGCAGGCCGAAACTCCTGAAGACAGGTGGCAGATCAACTGATGATCCCACTGGTGATAGCACAGGACAGTTAACATCTTAGCCCACGTGTATTCTGTAACCCTGCAGTGAAATCCTGCATCAGGATTGAGAGTGGAGAGGAGAGGGGCAGTGGCAGGATGTGAAGGAGGGGCAATGGGGGATGGGCAGATCTGTTTACTTGTGGGGGGGTGGGGGAGAGGGAAGAGTTAGAACCAGGGAAGATAGGTAGCAGCATGATAAGTGAAGGTAGACAAAATTGACAGATGAAGTCATGTGTGGGGAGAGGGGAGGATAAAGGATGAGACAAGAGCTGAAGGGGAATAAGCAAGAACACAGAGGTCTATCAGAGCCAGAATCTGATAAGTAAGGAATGAGAATGGGAATCATAAGGGGAGCGGTGAAGGGCAGGTGGAACCAGATGGGGGAGGGGTTGAGAGGTGGGTAGTAGGTAGATGGAACCACAACGGGGTGGGGGAGGGATGAAAATGGGCGTTGGGGTCTGTAGGGTGTTTGGGGCAACAATAGGAGAGGGGACTAAAGGAAGACTATAAGAGGTGGGGGGAGAATTGAAATTGAGGCTTACTTGGAACTGTCCATCCCATTGGTTGTAAGCTGCACAGGTGGAAGTAAGGAAGCAGTGAAGAAAACAAAAGACAAACGGGACAGTGCATAATAGGAAGGGGAACTGAAATGGCATGCAACTGAGAATTCAGGATGTCCATTGCTAATCTAGTTAAAGAGTCTTTTTCTCCATTTGGCATTGCCTTCTCTCTCTGCTCCAGTCTTCACGGTAAAATTTGCTCACAGTGAGTTAATTTGATCTCATGCATTATACTAAGGCAAGCCTTCAACCTGCACTGATACGGAACCCAATAACGTTAGTAATCTAGGATAAGGAGCGACAAACAGCAATAAGTCCTTTGCCAGCTGAGGTATTTACTGGAAATGGTACCATTCCTTCATTACCTCTCCGGCTGAGTACACTGTGCCAGATTGCATTGTTCAGGCCACAAACTACAAATCAAGTTTAATAAGGGATAAGATCAAACAGGAGCAAGACCAGATACAATTCATTTCATGAGATTATAATGCCTCATTTAACTGACAGAGTATCTTTCAAAAACTATAAATGATGCCTGTATTAGTTCTCTGTAGTAATTCAAACAACCACCAGTCTTATTTTTTTACATGAGAGACACCATTTATAGTGTGCAGTGATAGCGGCCAGCGTCAGTGCAGAGGAAGGGGGTCCCACTAATTGATTATGAATCTATCAATCAATAATAGAGCAAGCGTCCTGGTCACAATGCTGGCAGCTGTTGGTTCACACCTGTGGTAAAAAGGCATGCTGCTGTAGCTAGCTTTGCTTCCCTCCAGCTCATCAATCAAGTCATATCGGATGGAGAAACAAAGTGTGCAGATCCAGAGCAGCACACACAAAATGCTGGAGGAGCTCAGAAGGTCAGGCAGCATCCATGGAAGTGAATAAACAGAATTGGTTAACTGAGACCCTTCATCAAGACTGGAAAGAAAGGGGAAAAGATGCCAGACTAAAAAGATGAGGGGAGGGGAAGGAGGAAGAGCTAAAGGTGATAGGTGAAGCCAGGTGGAGAATGTAGAGAGATGGAGAAGAAAGAATCTGATAGGAGAATAGAGTGGACCTTGGGAGAAAGGGAAGAAGGATTAGCACTTGGGCGAGGTGATAGACAGTGAAAAGAAGAGGTTAGAGCCCAGAGTGGGGACTAGAGGAGAGAGATATGAATCTCTTATATCAATGCCTCCCATCTGAGTCATTGCAAAAACTCACCTTGAATTTACAGTGATTGTGCTCTGCATAAGGTGTCTCCAACTCTCCAATGCAAAATATTTAGGGTTCTGTCCACCTTCATGTCTTCGTCTGACTTCACCGTAAATTCATCCATGCCTTCAGCCTCTCTGCTCCCTGTTTGGGTCAGCTACGTTCTTAATACACAATGGGCAGAGACTTCTCCCCGGGGCATAAATCAGACTGCTGGAGAACTCAGTGGGTGAGACAGCATCTGTGGAGGCAAAGTGTTATCGACCAGGATCTCAATCCAGGCATCACTCTGCTTCCACAGGTGCTGCCTGACCTGCTGTGCTCCAACAATATTTTGCATTTTTCTCTTCATTACAGCATCTGCAATCTTGTGCTCCAGTTTCCTCCCACAGAACAAAGACGTATCAATTGGTAGGTTAATTGTCATTGTAAATTGTCCCATGATTAGGATAGGATTAAATCGGGGGATTGCTGGGCGGTGTTACTCGAAAGGCCAGAAGGGCCTATTCCACTCTATATCTCAATAAATAAAACTCTAAAAACTCTGGGCTTCCCCCTCCCCCTTTTCTTTCTCCCTGGGCCTCCCATCCCATGATCCTCTCATATTCCTTTTGCCAATCACCTGTCCAGCTCTTGGCTCCATCTCTCCCCCTCCTGTCTTCTCCTATCATTTCGGATCTCCTCCTCCCCCTCCCACTTTCAAATCTCTTACTAGCTCTTTCAGTTAGTCCTGACGAAGAGTCTCAGCCCGAAACGTCGACTGTACCTCTTCCTATAGATGCTGCCTGGCTTGCTGCGTTCACCAGCAACTTTGATGTGTGTTGCTTGAAATTCCAGCATCTGCAGATTCCCTCATGTTTGAGGCTCTAAAAAATCTCCATCTGTCTCCAGATGCTGGCTGAATGGGCAGAGCATTTCAAGACCCATTAAACTCTGCAACAAAAAATTCCTTTGCACCTCTGTTTTAAATGACTGGCCCCTTACCTTGTAAGCAGCCAAACAGTGGGAAACAGCACACCCAGACAAAGGCTTGACCTGAGATGTTGGCTGTCCATTTCCCTTCTCAGATGTAGCTTGAACCGCTGAGTCCCTCTGGATTCCAGCATCCGCAGTCTCACAAACACAAGAAAATCTCCAGATGCTGAAAATCTAAAGCAACACATAAAAAATGCTGGAGGAACTCGGCAGGCCAGGCAGCATCAATGGATGTGCTGAAACTGGAGAGGGTCCAAAGGAGGTTTATGAAAATGATTCCAGGGTTGAACAGCTTGTCGTATGAGGAGCATTTGATGGCTCTGGGCCTGTACTCACTAAGATTCGGAAGAATGAGGGGTGAACTCATTGAAACCTGTTGAATGGTAAAAGGTCTTGATAGAGTGCATGTGGAGAGATGTTTCCTGTGGGGGGAGAGTCAAAGACCAAAAGACACAGCCGCATAATAGAGGGCGACCTTTTAGAACAGAGATAAGGAGGAATTTCTTTAGCCAGAGAGTGGTGAATCTGTGGAATTCTTTGCCACAGGCAGCTGTGGAGGCCAAGTCTTTATGTATATTTAAGGCAGCGGTTGATAGATTCTTGATTGGTCAGGGCATGAAGAGATACAGGGAGAAGGCAAGAGATTGGAGCTGAGAAGAATACTGGATCAGCCATGATGAAATAGCAGAGCAGACTCGACGGGCCAAATGGCCTAATTCTGCTCCTATATCTTATGGTTTTAAATGATTGGCCCCTTACCTTGTAACCAGACAAACGGTGGGAAATATCCTTTCAGAATCACTACACACCCAGACGAAAGTTGACTTGAAACATTGACTATTAAACCGTTTACTCAACCTATTCACACTAATCGTATTTTATTCTCCCCGCCAACACCAACTCCCTCCCCCAAATTCTACCATTCACCTACAATCTACAATGACCAATTGTCCTGCATGTCTTTGGGATCTGGGAGGAACCTGGAGCACCCAGAGAAAACCCAGACAGGCACAGGGAGAACACGCGCAAACTGCACTCACGGGGCGTGCTGGAATCCCTGACCCCTGACCCTTGAAAGTGAGCCAGCCGCTCTGCTAGCTACACCACCACTCCTCCCGCCCTGTTGAAAGCCTTCCATAACGGGAGGCAGGGGTGATCAACTCACCACCCTGTCTGGAGGCAGGATATTGATCGGAAACAGGAGGGAGCTGAGTGCAGTGGTTTACAGCAGCATCTCTGAGGGCAGTAAATCTCCATCAGGCGCTGCCGATGCAGTGTACAGATATAAAGCATTGTGATTCATTTCTGTATGCAACTGGAGAAAAATATAACCTAGCCACTGGGAATTTGAGCTGCTTTTCCATTCACACGTCACAAAACAGAAACAGCAGCGTCAATGTCACAAAGCCCTTGGCCTGTTATTTACATCCAACTCAGCTTTGGGTCGCACTTTCAATCGAAGGTCAGTGCCCCCTAGATCTGCAGGGAAAAGCCTGGGGTTAATCTTCACAGTAAGGAATGCAAATTGTTGCTCTTCTATGGAAAATGCAACCACCTTCTTCTCTCGACATTGTACTGCCTACAAAGGGGCTGATATCAGTCATTATAGACAACAGGTTGAGGCCTTTTCCTTCTGGCAAGTCTCAGTTCTAGTCCAGTGGTGTAGTAGGTAGAGCTGCTGCCTCACGGTTCCAAGGCCCTGGGTTCAATCCTAACCTCTGCCGGTGCCTGCGTTTCCCCAAGACCACATGGATGCTCCAGCTTCCCACATCCCAAAGGTATGCAGGTCGGTCAATAAATTGGCCGCTAATGTGTAGGTGAGTGGGAAAATCTGGAGGGGGGGGTGAGGAGAGCCATTGGGAATGTAGGGGGCGGGGGAGTAAAATGTGGATGGATGGCTGTGAGTCGGGGCGGACTCAGTGGGCTCCGAAGGCCTGTTTGCTGACTAAAAGATGGCGAAAGTTTTGGACGATTAAGAACATTCAGAGTTGAACAAAGCTACTGACTTCTGAAACAGTTCCCAGAAGCTGCAGGAAGCAGAGTCACCGACAGCATTTAAGAAGCACATTTGAGCTCTTGAAATGCCGGCCGTAGGGGGCCAAGTGCTGCAGGATGGGATTAGTATGGATGGTTGACTATAAACGTGGTAGACCGAGTGGCCTAGTATCATGCTATCTGGCTCCACCACATCCCAAATCTCTTTACCACCAGTGGGATGCACCTGGACTTCAGCCACCATGTTGTATCATTTGGGCCCAGTCGTGCAGTGTGATAACACATTCATTAATATGATGTTCAGTGAAGAATAAACAGGAAAGAAATCCCCCTTTCTTCGAGTGCCAATGACAGCATTATCAAAACTGCAGCGCTCTCTCAGCGATGTGCTCCACAGCTACTTCGGATGAAACCCAATAAACAGGCAGAACATTTCTTTCTAAACCCTCTTGGCAAACAGAGCCCATAAGGAGGAGGAAGACAGTCTTGACCCCAGGAAAGCCTTCTCAAGACTGCATACAGTGGGGTTGGGATTCTGACTGCATATGGCAGCTTTGATGAGGACTATGCTTTATAAAGCTGATTATACCACTCTTTAAGCACTGTATTGTTCTGCTTCGAGGGGAAATCTCCCAGCTAGTAGGAGTCACCTGTCTTTTGTTTATAATTCATCACCTGCAGCCTGTTTAGCCCCAGTTCTCATGCACAGTCCTAGTTCACTCATTGAACCAACCGGCCTCACTTTCTGTTCACTATTGTCTGGTGGCTCCTCGTGACTTGCGGTCTATTCATAAGGTCCAGGCAGCAGAGTGGAGATAGGTCTCAGCCAAAGGAGGTGTAAGGTGCTCCTTCTCTCCACTGGCCTGTAGGTCACCCTTGGGGAAGGCGTGGCACCTTCTTAGCATGGTCAGGGCCACGTAAAGCCGTAGGAGCAGGTGGCGGATGGCTGTATGAGCAGCTGGTTTATATCACAAGTCCTGGTTATGCGACCACTGACGCCAAGCAGACAATCTCTGAAGAGTACTGATAATGGTTGGGGTCACCCGTCTTGGAAGGACACTGTCCAGGAGAAAGCAATGGCAAACCACTTCTGTAGAAAAAGTTGCCAAGAACAATTATGGTCAAAAGACCATGATCGTCTACATGGTACAACATGGCACATAGTGACGATTAAAGTACTGTCTACTGCTAAATTGTCTCCACTACTCTGTTTTGGGGTCAACCCTCCTTTACGTTTCCTGACAAAAACACAATATGTCCCTGCTGTCTGCCTGCATCTCTTCTTGGAGAAGGTGCAGAAGATGTCCACCAGGATGCAGCCTGGATGAGAGAGAACCAGATATAAGGGAAGGCTGGACAAACTGAAGAAATTTTTTTAGCGAGAGGATGGTGAATCTATGGAATTTGTCGCCACGGGTGGTAGTGGAGGCCAAGTCATTGGATGTATTTAAGGCAGAGATTGATAGGTATCTGAGTAGCTAGGGCACCAAAGGTTATGGTGAGAAGGCGGGGGAGTGGGACTAAATGGGAGAACGGATCAGCTCATGATAAAATGGCGGAGCAGACTCGATGGGCCGAATGGCCGACTTCTGCTCCTTTGTCTTATGGTCTTCTCTGGAGTGTCAAGTAGAAATGGCTAAAATTCTGAGAGACATAGTTAGGGTGGACAGTCAGAGTCTTTATACCAGGATTGACGTGTAAAATACTCGAGGGCAAAGCTTTATGGTGAGAGGGGGAAAGTTGAAAAGGAATTCACAAAGCAAGCCCACGATGCAGAGTGGTGGACGTCTGGAACACACTGTCAGGAAATGGTGAAAGCAGATATAATAGCAACATTAAAGAGGCATTTAGACGGGTACAGTACATGGGCAGAAAGTGATGGAAGGATATGGATCTGGTGCAGACAGACAGGGTTGCCCTGGATTGGTTTCGTGGTCGGCATTAATATTGTGGACCATAAAGCCTGCTCCTGTCGGTGTTGTTCTTTGCTGTATGACTCAGTTAAGTTCTTCTGGGGCCAGTGCTCAAGAAAAATAATATTTGACATTTTTGTTAATATTTAAAATAAAATTACTTTAAATCGCACAACTCAAATTCAGATTCTTTTGTCAAAAGCCAAAAACGATGTTAGGTTGAAGTAAAGCTCCCTCACAGAATCACAAAGTGAGACAACAGGGGAAGGTTCCTCCAGCCCTCTGGGTCCATGCTGACCACCAACTATCCTCTACGTCAGGGGTTGCCAATAACAGAGGTCCCTGGCACACAAAGGTTAGGAACCCCTGCTCTATGCCATCCTGTTGCATACTCAAAAAGGCAAGGCTGATAAGAGTGGTATTATCTCATGGTCACGGTGCGAGCAGTCATGTTGTGCCCTGACAGAAGGGTGGGAGAGTACAAGCACCGGACATGGGATACATGTAAATGATCTATTACAGGGCAGAGCTCCAGGCGCTGGGTGAGCGCTCGGGGAAACTTGCCTGCCTGGGCTGTAGACCCCTCTTTCCATGTTCCTCAGAGATCAGGAAGTCTGTTTGGGAAAGTTCTCCCCACAGGCCAGTATAGCTGCAGAGATAAAACCCCCAGCTTGGGTGCTCTCCATGTAGAGTCTGCGGACTCTCCCTGAAACTGTGTGTTGTTTGCCCCACAGACTGCCGGAGGGACTCAGCAGTCCAGGAAGCATCTATGGAATAGGCAGTCAACGTTTCAGGCCTAGACCCTTCTTCAGGAAGTCATAGAAGCATAGCAACATAGAAAACCTACAGCACAATACAGGCCCTTCGGCCCACAAAGTTGTTCTGAACATGTCCTTACCTTGGAAATTACTAGGTTTACCTATAGCCTTCTATTTTTCTAAGCTCCATGTACCTACCTATAAGTCTCTTAAAAGACCCTATCGTATCCACCTCCACCACCACTGCCGGCAGCCCATTCCACGCACTCACCACTCTCTGAGTAAAAAACTTACCCCTGACATCTCCTCTGTACCTACTCCCCAGCATCTTAAACCTGTGTCCTCTTGTGGCAACCATTTCAGCCCTAGGAAAAGGCCTCTGACTATTCACACGATCAATGCCTCTCATCATCTCGTACACCTCTATTAGGCCACCTCTCATCCTCTGTCGCTCCAAGGAGAAAAGGCCAAGTACACTCAACCTATTCTCATAAGGCACGCTCCCCAATCCAGGCAAAATCCTTGTAAATCTCCTCTGCACCCTTTCTATGGCTTCCACATCCTTCCTATAGTGAGGTGACCAGAACTGAGCACAGTACTCCAAGTGGGGTCTGACCAGGGTCCTATATAGCTGCAACATTACCTCTCGCCTCCTAAATTCAGTTCCACGATTGATGAAGGCCAATACACCATATGACTTCTTAATCACAGAGTCAACCTGTGCAGCTGCTTTGAGTGTCCTATGAACTTGGACTGGACCCCAAGATCCCTCTGATCCTCCACACTGCCAAGAGTCTTGCCATTAATATTATATTCTGCTGTCATATTTGACCTAACAAAATGAACCGCCTCACACTTATCTGGGTTGAACTCCATCTGCCACTTCTCAGCCCAGTTTTGCATCCTATCAATGTCCCGCTGTAACCTCTGACAGCCCTCCACACTATCCACAACACCCCCAATCTTTGTGTCATCGGGTCTTGGCCTAAAGGGTCAACTATCTATTTATTTCCATAGATTCTGAATGAACTGCTGAGTTTTTCCAGTAGTTTGTGAGGTAAACCCACACAATTTAAGGGAGAACATGCAAACTTTTGTGTGTGTTGCTTTGGGTTTGTGCGTCCTCCGACATCCGAAAATGCGGCGATAAGTTAACCATGTATAGGATGCAAGAAAAATTATGTGGGAGGAATGAGGTAGCTCAGACAGCGTACACTTCACGGGCTGAATGGTCTCATTCTATGTCATGAACCACAGACCAAGCTTCAGGATCTGGGATCAAAGACCCTCACCTACTGCTGGCATTGAAATGTATTTATGTTCGGTAAATTAATCCTGCTGCTTGCATCTCTATAATGTGGCTACTTCTGTCAGATATGAAACAGTATAGATTTCTAGTTGGGCACGTTTCATTCCATTTGCAGTTGTAAATCATCCAGGCACTCGAACTAGGGGCAGGTGAATGAGAAGGGAGCACAGCAAATGTCAACAGCTGAACCAGAGGCGAACCATTAGGATTTCTGAACTAACAGGTAGTAAATTCTTTAGGGAGAGCTGTAACTCACCATCACTAAAACAGCCAAATCTGCACCAATGCTCTTCCCCATACCCCAGCAATGGAATATTTCTATCCCTGGCTCTAAGCACACCTCTTTCACAACTTACCGCTAATCTTTGACCTTTCTTGCTATAAGAAGCCATAGAAGAGAGGGAATTCCTTCCCCAACCCCCACACCATCTTACTCCAATTTCTCTTCCTTTCCAGTCCTGGTGAAGGGACTCGGCCTGAAACTTCGACTGTTTACTCATTTCCACAGATGCTGCCTGGCCTGCTGAGTTCCTCAGGCATTTGGATTTCCAGCATCTGCAGATTTCCTTGTGTTTGTGAGTCATTGAAGATGCTCCTCAAGGTGCCCTTGAAACTGAAGACACTTTTCCTTCTCTGTCACACCCACATGTGCAGAAGGAAGCCATTCGGCCCATCCTGAGGAGCGATCCTATTGGCCCATCGGGAGAAACACTGTGCGTCAGTGACAGTGTCCATTAGTCGGCTGTCCTCACTGATCAGCCAGAACTCTGTCATTAGCATTCGGCATGATAATGTTGTAAAAAACACATGCACAGGAGGCAGTGCTCATAATATCATAAACGTATTGATTCATGAATAGATGGCAAGTGATGCAAATGTCAATGTCTATCTTAAATCAATGAAATGTTTGAAATATTAACATAAAGGAGAGATGTAAATTAACTCTTTCCTATGTCCTTTCACCCAATGGTATGACAACTCAGTGATGCCCCGGTAAATAATGTTGCGAAGCTCTCGATCTTGAAAGGTCAGAGCCAATTTTCTGGCCAGTATCTCACTCTGGAGCCCGTTCACTTGCCGACAGAGAGAAGCCGAATCATCTCTTTGATCACGCCAGCACCTTGAAATGGCAGCTAACAACTCGTCAGTACGAAGGGAGATTGTCCTCAGTTCCAGAAGATGAAAAATCCCCAAACCTGCGCACAAAACCAGTGAAGCAGAGGCGGATGAGTAGTTCCCACCAGCGTACAGGACTCCCGATGAAGTGTCTTGGCCCGAAACATCGACTTTTTATTCCCCGCCAGCATTTTGTGTGCCTTGTGCATTATTTGTGACTGAGAGGTTTGCCCAAGTTTTGTGTATTCACAACTGTAGGGATGCAATCCCAAATTCAGACTATGAATGCACTGGGAACAGATTACCGAAATGGATCACTACCCTGTATCACCAGTGGATCACTGTTCCTGTATGTAAGGGGTTTCTTCTTTTATGTTACTGCGAAGGCTAACAAAATGGCTTCTTTGTTATGTTATAACTAACATGGCTTTTCTGTAATAATAACTGCTGAGAAAAGTTCTCTCTCTAGCAGCTTGTTTGGGTTATAAAGAGAATTGTATTCATTTGCTAACCAACCAGGATAGATCTTATTCTTTCCTGTGTGTCTGTAAGCTATTGTTTGCGGGCTTTGAGGGAGAGGGCGCGATGGGGACAGAGAGAGGAGATGCGATGCTGTAAGCTGGCCGACGGGACGGACCCCAAGCGGGAGTCTGAGGCCCAGGGTCTTCGGCGAGGAGAGGAGACGAGGACAGACTCGTGTGGAGGATCTGGTCAACCACCGTGGTTGGTCCCAGGTGTTCGGAGGGGATCGACTGGTGGAAAGAAGACTCCGTTAATTGAGCTCCAATTGTTGTGCATGAAGTGGTTGAACTTTGATAAGTTTGGCGCCTTTTATTTTCCTTTTATATTTTATCTCTATTAATTACATAGTTCCAGTAAGATCTATAAAGTGTAGTCATTTAATCGCATATGGTGTATTGTCTGTTATTTGGCGGGGTGGGGTACATCACACAGCATCCATGCAAACTTGATTACCCAGTTTGGCGGGGCTGAAGGCTGATCCCCCTAGACGAGAGCGAGTTGAGCGAGCCTGAGGCTTACCGGGGGGCTACATGTACTACCCGTTTACCACTAACCCTGCTACTCTTACACAAGGCATGGATTACCCTCCTGCATTAGGACCGGATCAATTTCCTGCATTGATCGTTGCCCCCAACCTGAGCATAGATCACTCTTCCTGCAATTGGAGTGGGTCACTATCAGAAATGCAAGGAGCCGTAGCGAGTCGAGGACTCTGCATCCCTCTCCATCATTGGTAGTATCTACAGGAGGCTTTGCCTCAATAAGGCATCATCCATTATTGAACGTGTGGATAGTCAGAGGCTTTTCCCAGGGCTGAAATGTCTAGCACGAGAGGGCGCAGTTTTAAGGTGCGTGGAAGTAGGTACAGAGGAGATGTCAGGGGTAAGTTTTTTACGCAGAGCGGTGAGTGTGTGGAATGGGCTGCCGGCGACGGTGGTGGAGGTGGATACAATAGGGTCTTTTAAGAGACTCCTGGATAGGTACATGGAGCTTAGAGAAATAGAGGGCTATGGGTAACCCTAGGTAATTTCTATAGTAAGGACATGTTCGGCACAGCTTTGTGGGCCAAAGGGCTTGTACTGTGCTCTAGGTTTTCTATGTTTCTATCATCTTGGCCATGCCATCTACTCCTTGCTACCATCTGACAGGAGGTACAGGACCCTGAAGTCCCACACCGTCAGGATCCAGAGCTACTCCTTCCCCTCTTGAATCAAGCTGCAAGACCTTAATCAATACAGTTTATCAGCACAATTTGTACTAAAATTAACTGTTTTTTGTTCTAATATGTTTTCTTGTAAAAGTAGTGTAGAATTTATCTTTGTTTTATGTTTTCCTTGAGAATGCTGCTGATCTGACACTATGTTCCTGTGACGATGCATGTTTTTCATTGCCCATCTGCACTGGTGCAAATGACAATAAGCCTTCTCAACTATCTCTGCTCTGGAATGATCGCACCTCATGATCACAGGATTAACACCCCCTTTCCGGATTACTGCCCCTGTGGTACACGTGGGTTACATTTTCTGATCATGGGATGGGATACGAAAGCTACAGATCAGCAGAAAAGGTCACAGGCTGCCGTCTACGTCACTGTAAGCCTTGTCTGTGCTCAGGACAAAGGAGCGGGCAGGAAAAATCATTGCGGACACCACCCACCGTGCTTTTCCGAAAGCTCCCTTCTAGAAAGTGTTATAAGGTTATGAAAATAAAGCCTTCACACCATCTTACAAGTTTCTTAACTCCAAACAGTTAATCTGATCATCTTTTCAGTTAGCCCACACCTCCCTTTATCATCCCCAATGATGCACTGCACTGCAAACACTTTAAACCACTTCTTGTAATGCTATTAATACATGCTGGTACTAATGTATTTCTGCTCATTTTATTCCATATCTGTTATTTTATCTCTAACTTTATTTTATTTTTTATTGGCATACAGTGTGGAGTAGGCCATTCCGGCCCTCCCTGCAGTGCCACCCAGCAATCCCTTGATTTAATCCCAGCCTAATCAGGGGACTATTAACAATGACCAATTAACCGTCCAACAGGTATGTCTTTGGACTGTGGGAGGAAACCAGAGCACCCAGAGGAAATTCACGTGATCATTGGGAGAACGTACAAACTCCCAAACTGGCCAACAAAGTACCCAGGACACCTTTAGGGAGTGGTGTCTCAGAAAGGCAGTGGCCATTATTAAGGACCTCCAGCACCCAGGGCATGCCTTTTTCTCACTGTTTCCATCAGGAAGGAGGTGCAGAAGCCTGAAGGCACACACTCAGCGATTCAGGAACAGCTTCTTTCCCTCTGCCATCTGATTCCTAAATGGTCATTGAATCTTTGGACACTACCTCACTCTTTTTTACTATACAGTATTTCTGCTTTTGCACATTCAAAAAATCTATTTAATATACATAATTGATTTACTTGTTTATTTTTTTTCACTTTATTTATTATTTTTTCTCTCTCTGCTAGATTATGCATTGCATTGAACTGCTGCTGCTAAGTTAACAAATTTCACGTCACATGCCTATGATAATAAACCTGATTCTGATTCCTTACAGGCAGTGGCAGGAATTGAACCCTGGTCACCGGTACTGTAAAGTGCTGTGCTTTATGATTGTTGAACGGAACGGTGTTGTTTCCTGAGCATGTCATGCCCTGACCAACACACCACAGCAAATTCCTAATACATAACAAACAAAGTTGATCCTCGGTTACTGTACCTAATCTGGGAATGGACGACCAACTCTCTGCACTGGGAGTGAGCTATTATTCCCGTTCAGGGAATGGATCACCGCCCCTGTCTTTGAGTGAGATAGAGTTAGATTATTTCTCCTGTGCTGGGAATAGTTCTTTACCCTAGTTTTGGATTGGATGCCCGTCCCTGTTCTGGGAATGAATTAGTGCCCCCTTGCAAAGAATTTCAGGATGTATATTGTATACAATTCTCTGACATTAAATGTACCTATTGAAACCTATTGAGATTATTCATTCTGTGTAGATAATCAATTATGGTCACTTTGTGGGGAATCGATTACTGGGAGTTGATTGTTACAGTAGAACTGATCTATTACTATCCATGAACTAGAAATGGATTATTGGTGAAACATTGGGAATAGATTGCCACTCCTGGAAAGAGGAATTTTATTTTTCTTTTGGGGATCTGGCATTGCCGTGACCATAGCATATTACAACACAGTAGAGGCTCTTCGGCCCACGATGTTGTGCTGGCCTTCTAACCTACTCTAAGATCAATCAATCCCACCAGGAAGAACAACATTGATTATCCATTCCTGTGTTGGTTGGGAAGGAGTTCCAGGGTTTAAACCCAGCAATGATGAAAGAGCAGTGAGATGTTGGATAGAATGGTGTGTAGAAGGGAACCTGAATGTGGTGGTGATTCCCTTCCTACCTGCACTTCTTCTTCCGTGCAGGAACGCTCATGCATCATCTGAGGGAAGATGGTGACCAGTAATCAGGAGGGGATTTCCCTAACAGTGTTGGTGATGTTCTACAGACATCATGACGTCTGGGCCCCAGAGTCCATTCCCTTCCACCTGTAATCCTGCTTTGGTGGGTTTGATGCTGGTGGGACAAGCTGTGGCCAGAGATGGAGATGAAGGAGTGTGTTACGTTGTCTGCCAGGCCTGACTCAATGAAGACAAGTAAACCAGGTTGGTGCATAGCTATCCAGTGAAGGTAGTGTTGAGCACAGGGCTATTACCTGTACTGGGAATGGATTATCATCTCAGTGTTGGCACAGGATTACCGTTACCACAGAATAATCAAACACACGCACAAGCTCAACCACACAAGCGACCCACTGAACCTGCCCTGGTTGGTTACTCTCATGTGAGCAAAATCTGGAGGCTAGTGGCAGTGCAAGGCTGCCATGGTTATGGTCTGGAGCCACCAGAGGGTGTCGATTCTGGAACCAGAAGCAATAATCGATCTGCTGGAGGAACTCACCAGGCCAAGCAGGAACTGCTGCGGGAAGGATTTGTTGACGCTTCAGAGAGACACACTGCAATAGGACACAGTTTATTCTCCCAGAATAATTAGGATGGAAAATCGCACGCATTATCTTCACATGATCATGGAATAATATACAGCTGACCTCAGAACACACATGCCAGATATAGAATAGTATGCACCTGACCCTGGAATCGTATCGGCCTGGTATTCAACAGTACACAACTGACCCTGGAATGGCCCATACCAATATAGAACAGTACACAACTGACCCAGGAACAGCCCACCCCCAGTCTAGAACAGTACACATCCGATTCTGGAACAGTCCATCCCAGTCTAGAACAGTACACAATTGACCCTGGAACGGCCCATACTGATATAGAACAGTACACATCTGACCCAGGAACAGCCCACCCCCAGTCTAGAACAGTACACATCTGACCCTGGAATGGCCCATACCAATAGAGAACAGTACACAACTGACCAAGGAACAGCCCACCCCCAGTCTAGAACAGTACACATCTGATTCTGGAACAGTCCATCCCAGTCTAGAACAGTACACAACTGACCCAGGAACAGCCCACCCCCAGTCTAGAACAGTACACATCCGATTCTGGAACAGTCCATCCCGGTATAGGGCATTACACACCTAACCCCGGAACGATTGATCCTGGTATAGAACAGTGCTCAACCGATCCTGGAACAGTCCATCCCGGTCTAGAACAATCCACAACTGAGCCTGGAACAATCCATCCTAGTTTAGAACAATACACACCTGAACCTGGAACGGTTCATTCCACTAAAGTACAGTATACACCTGACCCTGGAACTTTCCATCCCTGTTCATAACAGTACACACCTGTCCCAGGAACGGTCAATCCATGATTGGAAGAGTTCACACCTGACCCTGGAATGGTCCATCCTGGTAAAGTACAGTACACACCCAACCATGGAACGGACCAAACCTGTCTAGAACAGTACACACCCAACCCTGGAACATTCTATCCTGGTATAGAGCAGAACACACCTGTCCCTGGAATGGTCAATCCCGTTCTAGGACAGGACACACCTGATCCTGGAACAGTCCATCCTGGTATAGAGCAGTACACACCTAACTGTGAAATGATCGATCCTCGTATAGAACAGCATACACCAACCCTGGAATGATACACCCCACTCTAGAACAGCTTACACCGGACCCTGGAACGGTACATCCTGATCTAGAACAGTACACACCTGACCCTAGAATGGTCCATCCAAGTACAGAGCAATATACATCATACCCTGGAACGGTCCCGCTCGGAATACAACAGTACACACCTGACCCTGGAACGGTCCATCCCGATATAAAACAGTACACACCTGACCCCGGAATGGTAAATACCGGTTTAGAACAGTACACACCTGACCATCCACCAGTCCATCTTAGTATCGAACAGTAGACATCTGACCTTGGGACGTTCCAATCCAGATTTAGGACAATACAGCACTAACCCTGGAACGGTCCATCCCAGTATAGAACAGTACACACCTGACCCTGGAATGGATCATCCCGGTCCCAAACAGTACACAACTGGTGCTGGACCCGTCCATCCAGATCAAGGCAGTACACACCCGATCCTGGAGTGGTCCATCCCAGTCTAGAACAGTACACACCTGACACTGGAACGGTCTATTCCGGTCTAGAACAGTATACATCTGACCCTGGAATGATTCATCCCGGTATTAGAAAGTGCACACCTGCCCTTGGGACAGTCCATCCTGGTCTAGAACAGTGGAGACCTCACCATGGAAAGGTCCATGATGTAATAGAGCAGTACACACCTGACCCTGGAACGGTCCATCCCGGTCTAGAACAGGACACAACTGATCCTGGATCATTCCATCCCAGTATAGCATATTACACACCTGACCCTGGTATAGCCCATCCCCGTATAGAACAGTACACACCTGAGCCTGGAACGGTCCATATCTGTATAGAACAGTACACACCTGAGCCTGGAATGGTCCATCCTAGTCCAGAACGGTACACGACTGTTCGTGGACTGGTCTGTCCTGGTCTAGAACATTACACACTTGACACTGGACGGTCCATACTGGTATAGAACAGAACACACCAGACCCTGTAAAAACCCAACCCCGTCTAGACCAATACACATCTGATCCTGGAACGGTCCATCCCGGTAGAAAACAGCGCGAAACCGACCCTGGAAGGGTCCAACGGGGCCCAGAACATTACACACCTGACCCTGGAACGATCCATACCTGTATAGAACAGTACACGGCTGTCCGTGGACCGGTCCATCCTGGTATAGAACATTACACACCTGATGCCTGGATGGTCCATTCCTGTCGAGAACAGTAGAGACCTCACCCTGGAACGGTCCATCCCGGTCTAGAACATTACACACCTGACCATGGTATGGTCCATCCCGGTATAGCTCATTACACACCTATCCCTCGAATGGTCCTTCCCTGTACAGAACATTACACACCTGATCCCGGACAGTACGCACCAGTCCCTGGAACAGTCCATCACCGTGTAGAACAGAACACACCTGATGCTGGAACGATCCACCCTGGTCTAGAATAGTACACACCTGATCCTGGAACTGTTCAATCCAGGTCTAGAGCAATACACAAATGACCCTGGAATTGTCCATCTTGGTTTCGAACAGTACACCCCTGACCCCGGCACAGTCCACCCCTGTATAGAGCAGTGCACACCTAACCCTGGACTAGTCCATCCCGATCTTGAACAGTACACACGCGACCCTGGAACTGTCCAACCTGGTCTAGAACAGTACATACACGACCCTGGAACGATACATCCCAGTCTATAACAGTACACACCTGACGATAGAACAGTCCATCCTGGTATAGAACAATACACACCTGACCCCAAATTAGTACATCCCGTTCTAGAACAGTACACAGCTGACCATGGAACAGTCCATCCTGTTCTAGAACAGTACACACCTGACGCTAGAACAGTCCATCCTGGTATAGAACAATACACACCTGACCCCAAAATAGTCCATCCCATTCTAGAACAGTACACACCTGACCCTGGAACAGTCCATCCCATTCTAGAACAGTACACAGCTGACCCTGGAACTACCCTTGACTTATATTGAAGTTTCAAAGTGCATTTTTACCAAAGAAAGTATAAATTATACAACCTTGAGATTTGTTCGCTTACAGACATTTGCAAAGCAAGGCACTCAGAAGAAAACCCTTTAAAAAACAATAAGAGTCACCCCCTTACTTAGCTCAGAGAAAGAGATAAAAAACACAAACAAAGCATATAAACAAGGGAAGAGAGTGAGAACAACTACATTCCGACCCAGATTGAGTGCTTATATCCAAGTCCCCAGAGCAGCCAGAAGTTTCGATATTCGGTTCAACATACAGTATTCGCGGGGCAAATCGCTGGAAAGTTTGCAGCAGAGCCGCTGAGTGCAGTCTCACAGCTTTAGTGTCGTGGAGAGAGAAGGCCCCAGACTATCCTGGCCAGCACTTCTATTGTCCGAGCTTTGCACTAGGACCCAGCCCTGCCACCGACAAATCGCTGTGGGCCTAGATTTTACTTCTGAAAAAACCGTTCTCGACCTCTCCAAATCAGCTCAGCACCCAGAACGATCCAACCAAGGTGCCCGACTCTCGACACCCTGCCTTTCCGGTCTATGTGGGCCAGCATTTAGATTGTCCCAATAGCAAATTGTACCTCACATTAGGACCCAGGCTTTGAACACGCCGTCCATCAATTCGATTAGGAACTGGATTTCACTGCCGAAGAAGCTGTTCTCGACCTCTCCAATTCATCTTGATGTTTAGAGCGATGCTCTCCCATACCCAGGTTACTTGGACGGGCATCGGAACTCCTCTGTCCCGTCTTCTCCCATAAATATTAATCACTCCAAGCAGCATGTCTCCAACTCCAAGCGCATCGATTCTGCAGCGCCCCAGCAGGACACATCCCGCGAATTTGCTCACTTCTTCATCGTTTGCCGTGGTAGTTTACCGCAATCTACTTCAAAAAAAGTATTATTAGTAATGGCTTTTATCAAATTCCTTTGCTTTCAAACGAGCTGTCAGCTGTGTGCGCCTTCGGTAGTACCATCTCAAACCTGAAGTACACACCTGAAGCTGGAACAGTACGTGCCTGGTCAGGGAATGATACATACCTGACCAGTCTCAACATCGGCAGCTTGACCTCTGTGTCGGTATATAGGGTCCAGCTTGCGTCACAGAGAGTGGTGAGAAAGGCAAAGGGGCTGGCTGCCAGCAGTTATATTAAGGTTGCCGCAGTCCCACGACCCCAAGCAAAAACGTTTCACTACAGAATAAGGTATTCTTATTTTGTTTTGCTCACTTAGTCCAGTCAGGATGTCAGCACTTCTCTCTGGATTTACCAGCCTATTATAAATACATATTTTACGCGACAGTAGCGAAGCAGTTACTGCGACGTTGTTACAGCTCGCGGTGCTGGAGCTCAGGGTTCAATTCCGGCGTCCGCTGCAAGGAGTAACCGTTCGATGCTTCATGCTAAGACCCTTTATCAGGACTAGTGACGTCCTGATGAAGGGTCTTGCCCCGAAACATCAACTGTTTAGTCTTTTCCATAGGTGTGGCCTGACCTGCAGAGCTCCTCGAGTGTGTTGCTTGGGATTTCCAGCGTCTGCAGACTTCCTCGTGTATGCGTTTTTAAAATCTTTTCTTTCTGTCTTTTACCTCGGGATCAGGGTGCCTCGTCTGTAGATCAGGGTGGCACTTCTGTTGGTCAGATTTACACCTCTGGTCATAGAGCCATACATGCTTCATCACAGAAACAGGCCATTCAACCGACCCTGCCTCTGTCTGTGTTGCTCTTTTACTGTCGTAGGGACATCGAAACCTAAAACACACAGTGAGATGCGTTGCTTGCGTCAATGACCAATGCAGTCAGACGGAGGCGTAACGTAAAGATTTTTACTCCTCCTGTCTGTGAAGGATGTAGGAAATGAAGCCAATTCAATTCAATTCAATCCAGTCTGAAGGTGTGCTAGGGGGCGGGGGCAGCCCGCAAGTGTGGTCATCTTTCCAGCGCCAACATAGATGCCCGCAATTGACTAAAGGCTGATTTATACTTGTGTGTCAAATGTATGCCGTAGGTACGGCATAGCCACGAACCCTATGCTGTATCTACGCTGAATCTTACGCCGTAGCCCAACGTGCACCTCTCCCAAAATGTAACTACGTGCACGGCGTCGCAGACCGCAACAACTGTGATTGGTCCGCTTGGTAGCATCGCATTTCCTCCTACGCTGCATTGGACGACTGAAGGGCAGGGAAGGAACTCTGGCTGCAATGCTTTCCATAAAGCTTTACAGACCTCCGAAATTATGGAGGACGCTGTGCTTGACGCCACTTTGTAGCTCGCTGCTACAGCCTGTTGACTTCCACCCGAAGCTGAGACTCGAATGGTGATTGCCAGTCTCTGAGTATACTGTGCATACACTGATGCAAAATAAATGGTTGGAGACGATTAACCAAATCGTCAAATCTACCTGCCGACATTCGAGAATATTTGAAATGCATTTCCTCGTCCATGTCTCTCAGTGGCCGGGAAAGCACAGAAAATTCACCCTCCTCCAGTTTCAGTCGCCATTGTTTGAAGTTTGAGTTTCTTCATGTTGAGTTTCAACACAAAGAAACTCGACACAGTGGCATAGAAACCCCACCGCCAACTAGCATTTTGGCGGTGAATTGCAGAGCGACGCAGACACACCAACGCACAAGTACAAATGTACACAATGGTGTAGCCCTCTTGCGTAGGCTGCGGTGTAAGCTCGTATGCACAAGTATAAATCAGCCTTTACTCGCACATCTTTGGAATGTGGGAAGAAGCTGGAGCACCTGGAGGAAACCCACGTGGTCGCAGGGAGAATGTAGAGACCCTTTACAGCATCGGCGGGAAAGGATCACTGGCAAGGTAAAGCATTATGGTGACTTTTAATGTGCCTGTCTCTAGTGGCTCATTTCAGATACGCTGCACCCTTTGAATATTCGCTGCACTGAGGCCAAGGATGTGGGCCTGCTCCAACCTGACGTTTGTGTTTGTCGGCTAATAGCTGTTCCTGGACCTCACTGTGTGGGACCTCAGGCTCTGTACCTCCTACCTGATGGTAGCAACAAGAAGAGCGCCTGGACGGTGGGGGTCTTTGGTGACGGATCCTGCTTCTTCGTGGCAGTGCCCCCTGTAAAAAAAATGGGCCGAAACTGTGTTGAAGGGTGCTTGAGTGTCAGTATGAGGAAGATCTGCTGATTGGCCTGTTTTAATGCTCTGTGCTCGATTCAGATCCTGCTCCCTCGCTTGGAATCCCTCCCTGACCCAGGGGCAGAGTTCAGCTCCTTCCTCATCTCCTCCGGTCAGTTGCTCTGCACTGAGGTGAAGTCCACTTGCCCATTCTGCGACCGGGAGGAGCCAGTATGCCATGCACATACGGAATCGGAGAGGTTGCAGGCCCTGTTTGAGTATCTGAAGGGGCTGCTTCTCAGGTTTTGGTTGCACTTCAACTGGCCGCTCCCAGGATCTACCGGTGGGTTTGCTCCTGGGCCTGGCCAAGATGGCCACTCGAGGGTCCAGGCGGCAGACAGTAGAGCCGACCGCCTGTCCCTCTTCCGGGGATAATTACCTGCCCTGGGAAGAGGGAGTATGTGGTCACACTGCTGGATTTCCAGGAAAAGTGGGCCCCCCCCAGAGTATTGACTGTTTTATAGACAGTCATAATCATATTTTAATTTGAATTGGTTCACACTCTTGTAAGTACCCGATGTTTGTATAGTGTGTATTTTTGTGTAAATAAACATTTGTAGTTTTGTAAAATAAAGAGATTAAGAACTGAATAAATCGGGGAATAGCAGTTGCTTTAATTGGTCTCCGGGCTGTTTAAGTGTGAGCAAGAAACGCGAGGCTGGTGTCTGATATACCACTTTACAATCGCACTCAAACAGCTCCCTTGTAGAGGGCAGCCATTGTAATCATTGAGCAGGGGCAGTGTCTGCGAGCGCTATTCCCTGTTCAATCAATAATAATAACAACATTCCATCCAGCATTATTAGATGGGAGATTCATCTTGCAGACAGACGGCTCTGATCGATTCCTGTAGGATCTATTCCTTTCTGTGTTTCTGCAACGCTTTCATACCAAACGTGATATTTTCATTAATTAAAACTCCAGGCTGTTACAGGATGTGGCTATAGAGCTTCAGTGCTTTAACATTGCTGTGGAAAGACCCGGGTAAAATCAGGCATTCAAATGCAAATACTATCAGAATTAAGGATCTGCTGATAACGATGTCACTGGTTTAAACTGTTTCCTTTTAATGGCCTAGTGCAAAGCATACTGCAAGAACTTATAAGCAACACACGCAAAATACTGCAGGAACTCAACAGGTCAGGCTACATCTATGGAAATGAATAAACAGTCTATAAGCAACACACATCAAAGTTGCTGGTGAACGCAGCAGGCCAGGCAGCATCTCTAGGAAGAGGTACAGTCGACGTTTCAGGCCGAGACCCTTCGTCAGGACTAGACGTCAGGACTAGGCTAGACCTGACGAAGGGTCTCAGCCTGAAACGTCGACTGTACCTCTTCCTAGAGATGCTGCCTGGCCTGCTGCGTTCACCAGCAACTTTGATGTGTGTTGCTTGGATTTCCAGCATCTGCAGAATTCCTGTTGTTTGCGTTTAAAAAAACAGTCTATACCCTTCTTCATAACAAAAAGGAAGGGGGAGGATGCCAGAACAAATAGATTGGGGTGGGGGGGGGAGAGGAAGGAGGCTAGCTGGGAGGTGATAGGTGAAGCCAGGTGGGTGAGAAAGGTCAAGGGCTGGAGAAGGAAGAATCTGATAGGAGAGGAGCATGGACCAAAAGAGAAAGGGGAGGAGGGGACCCAGGCAGAAGCGAAAGGCAAGTGAGAAGGCCAGAGCGAGGAACAGAAAAGGGGAGGGGGAGGGAAAAAATTACCAGGAGGAGAAATCGATATTCATGACTTTAGGTTGGAGACTACCCAGGTGGAATATAAGGTGTTGCTCGGCAATGGACCACACTTGCACTTGTCTACCTGTACCACACCCTAACATGCTCTTCTGCAGCAGGCACAAGAGACTGCAGGTAATGGAACCTGGAGCAACAGTCTCCAGGAGGAACTTATTGCAGCATCTGTGGCAGGAAAAGAATTGTTAACGTTTTGGGTTGAAACCCTTCATCAGGACCAGTTGACAATTCCTCCCCTCCCACAGGCGCAGCCTGGCCTCGGAGATCCTCCAGCAGTTTGTTGCATTATCTCATCTCAATGTACTATCTGATGGCAGGCAAGCAAAAGTTTATTCAACGTTTATGGTTACGCGAGACAGTAAGAAACAATTTGCCGATTACCAACGCTACTGGTTTCTTCATTGCCTTAGATCAATTGAAATAAAAACCTTCAGGTGCTGGGTAGTCCGAAACTGAGACAGACACACGAGGCACAGAATGTTTGTAGAAAACCTCAGCAGGTCAGGCAGCATCTGTGAAGGGAGAAACAGAATGGACATTTCACATTGAAAAAGCATCTGAATGTTTGGAGAATTTCTGCCTTTGTTCTTCGTTGCCTTAAACAGTCTGACGAAGTCATTCAGTTCAAGGGAAATTAACAAACTATCCATTACCTTTACACTTATATTGGGGATCACCTAGCCTCTCTTCCACTGGTCTCATCTACCCATTATCCAGTTCCACATCACCTTCTTTACTCACCAAAGTCCAAAATCTGGAGCCATTCCTGGTCTCTGCTTGTCACCCACCAGCCTTTGTCTCTCCCCGACCTGGATCCATCTGCCCATGATCTTTCTCCTCAGATGGTTCCACCAGGCCCATTCCTCCTTCCCCTCACCTCTTATATTGCCTACCTCCCTGTACACCCTCATTCCTGATACAGGGTCTCGACCTAAAGTGTTGACCACCCTCTTGCTTCCACAGATGCTGAGCTCCTCCAGAGGTCTTATTTCCCCTCTCGATTCCAGCACCTGCAGTAAAAATATTTGGCAAATGCCAGATTGAACAGGTGTCTGTGAACTAACCACTGACCCAGCCCACCACCACCACCCAGCCTCATGATAACTATGGACCCTCCCTCAGTCCCAGCTTTCCACCAGACCAGCCCCTTCCTAGTTCCGGCTCCTCCCTCAACTTCCTCCTCCATCCCTCTGATAACTTCTGATTGGCTCTTCACACAGCCCTGGAGCATCTGGGCAACAAAGGTGCATACATCAGGAAGCTGTTTATCAATTATAACTCAGCATTTAAGACCATCATCCCATCAAAATTAATCAGTAAACTCCAAGACCTGTGCCTCAATACCCCCTTGTGCAATTGGATCCTGTTTTTTTTTAATATAGGATATGACGGATAAACAGGAATAGGGTACTAGGATGGCCAAAGATGGGAGGATAAAGTGTAGGTTATGGTATGTGTGTGTGTGAGAGATTGAATTAACGGATTTAGAATGCAAGTCTATTGCACACTCCAGAGCAGAAGGGGGCAGTAATGCACCATTAAGCTGGGTGCCAACCGCCGTAAAACAAGACAGAGAAGAAGAAGAGGATCCTGGATTTCCTCAATTGGAGACCTCAGTTTGAATTGGCAAAAACATCTCCTCCACAATCTCCATCAGCACATGACCACCACAGGAATGTATACTTAGCCCCCTGCTCTACTTGCTTTACACCTATGACTGTGTGGCTAACTACAGCTCCAACACCATATACAAGTTTGCTGATGACACCACTGTGTGGTGGGTTGTATCAAAGGGGCCAATGAATCAGCATACAGGAGGGAGATTGAAAACTTGGCTGAGTGGTGAAATAACAACAGCCTCTCACTCAGTGTCAACAAAACCAAGGAACTAAGTGTAGACTTCAAGAGAGGGAAGCCAGAGGTCCCTGAGCCAGTCCTCAGAGGATCTGAGATGGAGAGGTGGAATTTAACTTTTAAAATCCTGGGTGTCACCATCTCAGAGGTCATGGCCTGGACCCATCATATAAATATAATTGCAAAGAAAGCATGATAGCGTCTCTTCTTCCTCAGGAGTCTGCAGAGATTTGGTTATGTCATCAAAAACCTGGGCAAACTGCTATAGATGTGTGGTGGAAAGTGTGCTGACTGGCTGCATTATTGTCTGGTATGGGAACACCAATACCTTTGAGTGGAAAATCCTACAAAAGATAGTGGATTCAGCCCAGTACATCACAGGTAAAGCCTTTCCAACCATTGAGCACATCTACATGAAACATTGCCATAGAAAAGCAGCATCCATCATCAAAGATCCTCACCACCCAGGCCATGCTCTTTTCTTGCTGCTGCCATCAGCTAGAAGGTACAAGTACCTCAGGACTCACACCACCAGGTTCAAGAACAGTTAGTAGCCCCCTACTATTAGGCTCTTGAACAAAAGGGGATAACTACACTCATTCTATTTTTGATGTTCCCACAACCAACAGTCTCATTTTAAGGACTCTTTATCTTGTAATTTCATGCTCATTATTTATTGCTATTTATTTATATTTGCATTTGCACAGTATGTTGCTCATTGATCTTGTTTACAGTTACTGCTCTATAGATTTGCTAAGTATGCCCACAGGAAAAAGATTCTCAGGGTTGTATGTGGTGACATGTACGTACTCTGATAATAAATCTTACTTTGAACTTCAAATTCCCTCTGAAACACCAATCAATAGAGAATACTAGCTATGAAAGTTTGAAGGTACAACAGTTGAGGAAGGACCTTGAGATAAACTCAGACAATGATGCAGCACAAAAGATCTCACCATCTCACTTCTGACTTTTCCAGAGTTTCTGATTTATCCCACTCTGACTCTTTTCCAACAGCCCACTCAGCTTCTCATCCACCATTTTATTCTGAAAATTATCATCAAGTCATCTCTTTTTCCAGAAATCCCAGGTACCAAAGAGTTTAAAATGCATCCTCAGCTCTTCTCAACAACTTTACCAATCCCCTTGAGCAGATAGTCTCCTACCACTGGAAGTAGCCTATGAATCATTTACAATCCTGGACACAGATCCCTTTAATTTCTCCTGCACTTTGAAGCATGACCCTTGCTTCCTTGAACTCACCTTCTTACAGAAATCTCCTCTGTACCCTCTCTAAGCTCATCCATCTCCTCACAAAGCTCTAAACATATCTATCACCCACAGAGCTTCCACCCCAGGGGAAAAGTTCTTTTCCCCTGGACTGAGCCAGTTAACCCTGTCACAACTGACTAGTTTTAACTTCCCTCACACATTATAGTGGCGAACCCAATTGCAGGGAAAAGTCATGCAATATTGGAAGAAAAAAATCCAACAAGACTTCACTGGATTCCTTAGAAGGCAAGGTGCAGACAGAAGATCCAAAAGCATTACAGGCAAAGTCAAAATCCACAAAAAAGACATTCCTACAGACAAGGCTTCCCTTACCAAAAAAAAAACATAATTTCAAGACTGAGCAAAGATACAAGGGACAAGGAAATTATATAGGGCTACAAACAAGAAGCAGATGATAACAATGGACTAATAATTAGCCTAATAGGCAGTGAGCAGGAAGGGGTTGGCTTTGCCATCTCTGGCTCCCTCTGGTGGCCAGTCTGAGGTGTGGCAAACTGACTGATTCCAGCACTGGTGTGGCTGCCCTCATGCTGTGCGGCTGGAGCCCAGAAACCAGTGATATTTTCCACAAGGTTCCTCATTGTTGGACTAGATTGTGTGCCTGTTGAGCCACATCTTAGAGACAAAGAGTCACACAGCATAGAATGATACTCACAAAATGCTGGAGGAGCTCAGTCACTCAGGCTGCATCAGGACTGGAAAGGAAGGGGGAAGGAGCCAGAATAAGAAGGTGGGAGGAGGGGACGGAGTGCGAGTTAGGTGAAGTCAGGCGAGGGGGAAAGATGGGTGGGGGCAGAGTGGAATAAAGTGAGAAGTTCGGAGATGGTAGGTGAAAGAGGTAAAGGGCTGAAGAAGAATGAGTCTGACAGGACAGGAGAGTGGACCATGGGAGAAAGGGAAGGAGGAGGTCACCCAAGGAAGGTGATGGTCAGGTGAGGAGAAGAGAAGGGGTAAGAGGGAAGTCAGAATGGAAAATGGAAAACAAGAGGAGGGAGGTGGGAGAAATTACCACGAGTTGGAGAAATCAATGTTTATGCCATCAAGTTAGAGAAGACCCAGATGGAATATGAGATGTTGCTACTCCAACATGAGAGAGGTCTACTTATCATAGAATCAGGCCCCTCATTCAGCTAAATCCATGCTAGTCACCAAGCACCTACCTACGCCAATCACATTTACCAACACTTGATCAAAGTACAACAGATCCGTGAAGCACTGGTTGCTGGAAGAGAGCTGTGTGTTTTCTCTTTCTTTCTTTCATTCCTTCCTTCCTTTATTGATTTATTGATTTGTTTATTTCTTGATTCATTGACTGAGATACAGTGTGGAAAATGCCTTTTCTGGCCCTTTGGGCCACACCACCCAATAATCCCCTAATTTAATCCTAGCCTAATACAGGACAATTTACAATGATCTATTAACCTACTAACCGGTACGTCTTTGGACTGTGGGAGGAAACTGGAGCACCTAGAGGAAACCTTCATGATCACAGGGAGAACGTACAAACTCCTTACAATGGCAGGGATTGAATCCCATTCACTAGTACTGTAAAGCATTGTGCTAAACACTATGATTTAACTTAGTTGTAATGATTAAATTGATCTTTTTTTCACATTCAAAATGCCTATCATTTAAACAATATCTGAGACAGAATATTGGTGATTAAAACCATCACCGGACAGCTCCAAAGTCTCGGGTGCTCTCTATATGAAGCTTGCATGACCTCCCTGTAACTGTGCAGAAACATTGGCTTTCTCCCACATCGCAAAGCATGCAGGCTGGTAGATTCATTGGCTGCAGCATATAATTTCCATAGTGTAAAACTGAGTGGTAGTATCTAGGAGAGAAGGATGGCGTGTGGTGAAGAACACAATGGGATTAATGAGAGATTAGTCATTCAGGGCCCCAAACTGTTCTTCCAGATGAGGCAACACTTCACCTACGAATCTGCAGGTGTTGTCTATTGCATCCGGTGCTCCCGATGCAGCCTCCTCTACGTTGGTGAGACCCGTCGTAAGTTGGGGGACTGCTTCATCCACCAGAAGTCGAGCTTCCCAGCGGCCAAACATTTTAATTCTGATCCCCATTCCCATTCTGACATGTCGGTCCACGGCCTCCTCTTGTACCAAGATAAGGCCATCATCAGGGTGGAGGAGCAACACCTTGTATCCCATTTGGGTAGCCTCCAACCTCATGGCATGAACATTGATTTATCCTTCTGGTAAAAAAAAACTCTCTCCCTCCTCCCCTCTTCTTCTATTCCCCACTCTGGCCTTTTACCTCTTCTAACCTGCCCATCACCTCCCCCTGGGTCTGCTCTTCCTTCCCCTTCCCCTGTGGTCCACTTTTCTCTCTCAAGATTCCTTCTTCTCCAGCTGTTTACCATTCCCACCCACCTGGCTTTACCTATCACCTTCCAGCTTCCTGGAGAAGGGTCTCAGCCCGGTAAGTTAACTGTTAATTCATTTCTACAATTGCAACCAGACCTGCTGAGTTCCTCCAGCATTTTGCGTGTGTTGCTGTGCAATTGAGTGGCTGATGCGGGTGTGGATTAAGTGGACTGAAGGATCTGTTCCTCTCATTCTGATTCTATGTGCCAATGATTGACTACAGAGACTGGACTGACCTTGGGGTTGCACTGGAAACAACATATGTTATACAATTTCCCATTAGTACCACTCTGGTGAGAAGCTTATTGGAGCTGAGAAGGCAAGAAAAGTTGAAAAAATGCGCCCGGGCAACACTGCAGTTCAAAATTGGCTCTGATGTCAACACACCAGTTTAGATCTTCGCTTGTAAGCTGGTAAAGAAACAAATATAAGAGGGGCGACACATTTCTGTGGGGAGCAAATTTGAAGGAATTGTTCAATTGTCTCTTGGCTGACAGGCTGATTCCAGAAACAGCCATGTATAGAAATTAAAATACAGTTTATTACCATATACACAGATTCACATTTGTACAGATGCAATGAAAAACTTACTGACAGTGACAATACAGGCATGTAACATCATATAAGCAGCATTCACAAATAAAACATTTTGAATTTTATTTGAAAACGAATAAAGCACAATTTTTTATAAATAGCACAACTGGAACAAAGAGAAAAATGGTGCAAAGTGGTATAAATGATCATAGTTTTTTAAACTCTGATGAGGGATTTGCCAATTGATTCAAGAACCAACTCGTCGAAGGGAAGTAGCCGTTCTCGAACCTGGTGGTGTGGGACTCCAGGCTTCTGTACCTCCTGCCTGGAATAACTTGGCCTGGGTAGAGGAGATCTTTGGTGGTAGCGGTTCCTTCTTGAGGAGGCGCTTCAATAGACAATAGGGGCAGGAGTAGGCCATTCAGCCCTTCGAGCCAGCACCGCCATTCACTGTGATCATGGCTGATCATCTGCTATCAATATCCAGTTCCTGCCTTATCCCCATAACCTTTGATTCCACTATCTTTAAGAGCTCTATCCATCTCTTTCTGAAAGCAACCAGAGACTTGGCCTCCACAGCCTTCTGCGGCAGAGCATTCCATATATCCACCACTCTCTGGGTGAAAAAGTTTTTCCTCAACTCCGTTCTAAATGGCCTACCCCTAATTCTTAAACTGTGGCCTCTGGTTCTGGACTCACCCATCAGCAGGAACATGCTTCCTGCCTGCAGCGTGTCCAATCCCTTAATAATCTTATATGTTTCAATAAGATCCCCTCTCAGCCTTCTAAATTCCAGAGTATTCCAGAGTATCCCAGTCGCTCCACTCTCTCGACATATGACAGTCCCGCCATCCCGGGAATTAACCTTGCGAACCTATGCTGCACTCCCTCAATAGCAAGAATGTCCTTCCTCAAATTTGGAGACCAAAACTGCACACAGTACTCCGGGTGTGGTCTCACCAGGGCCCGGTACAGCTGCAGAAGGACCTCTTTGCTCTTATACACAATTCCCCTTGTTATGAAGGCCAGCATGCAATTAGCATGCCAGCTTCCTGTAGATATTTTTGATCGTGGGTAGGAGCATGTTCATGATGCATTGGGAGGAGTTTGGATTGCTGTCCCAGATCATCATGTAACTAGTGTGGGTACTTTAAAAATTTGATATTCCTACTGACGTTCGATGACAAGCTGAAGCTTTTTAAATCTGTGAGAAAGTAAAGAAGCTGGTTCCATCCATGCTTTGGACCTTGGACAGGATAGTGGGTTGATGTTGCTTCCTCGACCTCTTTTGGAGCTGGCGCTCAGCAAAGACCATGTCTACTCTCTGCTCCAAGCTCTGACCAATTTCCCATTAGTTCCACTGCAGTGAGAAGCTTATTGGAGCTGAGGTAGCAGGAACATTTTAAAAATGGACCAGGACAATGCTGCACCTTAAGACTAGGTTGGATGCTGACCCGACAATTTGGTTTGTACACAATTGGCTGTTTATGTCTTGTTTTTGTATAGTTTCTCATAAATTCTATTGCACTTTTTTATTTTCCTGTGAATGCCTGTAAGAAAATGAATCACAAGGTCGTATATGGTAACTTACTTTGATAATAATTTTTACTTTGATTTATTATTTTCTTATTAAATATCTTTTTGTCAGGAAGTAGTTGCTGGGAAAAAAGCTGAGTGTTTTGCATAATTTATTTAAATTAGTTGTAATGATTTAATTAATCTCTATTGTTATTATATTTTAAAAATCTCTCCATAAGTAATATTTTCATTCATTGGTCCAACACAGTGGCACAGCGAATAAAGCTGCTGTTTCACTGCTCCAGTGACATCTGAACCTCCTGTCCTGCCAGGTGGAGTTTGCACATCCTCCCTTTGACCATGGGTATCATCTCTGTGCTCAAAGTACCCTCCCACAGCCCACAGAGGTGTGTGGTGATTGATCAGTTGAACAGTGTAGTGTTGTTAGTGAGTGGCCAAATCTGCAGAAGAGTTGATATCACAGTTTGGTGAATAAAATGAGATGAGCGTAGGGTTGGCGTAAGTGGATTCTTGAGGGGTTGAAATGCCTGTTTCCCTGTTGTGTGACTCTATGTACAACTGCACACATAAAATACTGGATGAACTCAGCAGGTCAGGTAGCATCAGTGGAAAAGAGGAAACAGTCAAGGTTTTGGGTCGAGACCCTGAAGAAGCATCTCAGCCTGAAACATTGACCTCATACTCTTTTCCGTAGTTGCTGCCTGACCTACTGAGTTCCTCTAGCATTTTGTGTGCATTGCTTTGGATTTCCAGCATCTGCCGATTTTCTCATGTCTATGTATAGTTCCTGGGTAATCCTTACCTCTTTTCTGAGCAGATGCTGCGTTCCATCTCTCCAGTCTAACTCCATCCTCGAGGAAGAATGGAGAACTGCATGGTTCCCACATTTTCCACTGTCTGAACCCCAGAATACACCCTGGGTGGGCCTAGTGGCTTTCCCAGTTTCTCAAACTTGGAATTACATGGTCTTATTGATTTGCTTCATTTGTCATATTGGCAACATTCTCGGGAAAAACTTTCAACAGAAGTGGTTTGCCATTGCCTTCTTCTGGGCACTGTCCTTACAAGACGGGCGACCACAGCCAATCTCAATACTGTTTCAGAGGTTGTCTGCCTGGGGTCAGTGGTCACACGACCAGGACATGATAAGGCACATAATGATGATGATCCTTCCTCTATTGGTACCATTTCCCTGCATAACGGAGAGGGGTGACAAGCAGCATATCACCATACCCACCACTCCTACAGAATCAGAATCAAGTTCAATATCACTGGCCTATGTCATGAAATTTGCACAATGCAATACATGATAACATAGGGAAAAATATGAATTATAGTAAGTACAGTACATATATTAAGTAGTGCAAAAATGGAAATAAAAAAGTCATGAGGTAGTGTTCATGGGTTCTGTGTTAGTTATAGTCATACTTTATTGATTCCGGGGGAAATTGGTTTTCATTACAGTTGCACCGTAAGTAATAAATAGTAATAAAACCATAAATAGTTAAATAGTAATATGTAAATTATGCCAGGAAATAAGTCCAGGACCAGCCTATTGGCTCAGGTTGTCTGACCCTCCAAGGGAGGAGTTGTAAAGTTTGATGGCCACAGGAAGGAATGACTTCCTATGACGCTCTGTGTTGCATCTCGGTGGAATGAGTCTCTGGCTGAATGTACTCCTGTGCCCACCCAGTCCATTATGTAGTGGATGGAAGACGTTGTCCAAGATGGCATGCAACTTGGACAGCATCCTCTTTTCAGACACCACCATCAGAGAGTCCAGTTCCATCCCCACAACATCACTGGCCTTACGAATGAGCTTGTTGATTCTGCTGGTGTCTGCTACCCTCAGCCTGCTGCCCCAGCACACAACAGCAAACATGATAGCACTGGCCACCACAGACTCGTAGAACATTCAGTTCATTCAGAAATCAGATGACAGAGGGGAAGAAGCTGTTTCTGAATCACTGAGTGGGTGCCTTCAGGCTTCTGTACCTCCTTCCCGATGGTAACAATGAGAAGAGGACATGTCCTGTTTGAAGGAGGTCCTTAACAATGGCATTGCTCCTTGAGATATCCTGGATGCTACGGAGGTTATGGAAGTCAACGATGGAGCTGACTAAGTTTGCAACTCCCTGAAGTTTATTTCGATCCTGTGCAGTATCCACACCCCACCCCCACCCCACTACAGATGGTGACGCTGCCAGTCAGAATGTGCTCCACAGTATGTCACGTTGGTCCTGCCCTCCTCTTGGTTATGCTTTACGAATTTTATTTGTTTTTTAAAGGATTCAGCTACTTTTGAAATTATCTACTAGTCATTACCTTGCCTTGCTCACCATCTTGTCATGTCGCCATGTTTTCTTTGGAAGGTGTTTCACATTTCTCTGTGGCGGCCCAGTGGTGCGGCTAACAGAGCCGCTGCTTCACGGGACCAGAGCCCCAGTTTCGATCCTGACCTCCGCCGTTATCTGTGTGGACTTCTCCCTGTGGCTGCGCAGGTTTCCTGCACACGCCCTGCTTTCCTCTGTGACGAAAGAGGGTTACAAAGAGTACACATAGATTAAGATGTTAACTGTCCTGTGCTGGTACCAGGGGGATCAACAGTTGATCTGCCACCTGTCTTCAGGAGAAAGAGAGATAAGTAAGACAATGGAGCAGCATTTGGAAATGTTAATGAAGAGACGAGAGAGTTTAATGGAAGGAGACACCGGTCCGGGAACTGTCAAGATCGGCTCCTTTTTGAACCCTGAACTGTTTGAAGTGTGATGGACAGGCGATACCCCAGCAGGGGGATAAAAAGGGACAGGTTCGCTAAGGCAGGACACACACATGACACCACGAGGTAACGAGACCCTGGAAGCGGTGCGCCTCCCACAAGTCGGTGGTAGTTTTGGAGGGCTGGTCGCGGGACCAAGCCATAGACACACAGGGTGGAAAGGTACGATCGGCGGGAACCTGGTGTGTGTCCGCCCTTGCCTGGGTGCCAGGTTCACTGCAGAGGAACGATCGTATCTGAAACGGAAGGGTCACAGTCGGGGACCTCAGAAGACATTACAAAGGGCTCGCCCGAAAGCTGACTGTGAGGAATATCAAAGGTCTGTTTGGAATCCGATTTGAATATTCATTCGCTCTCTCTCTCTCTCTCTCTCTCTCCCACGGCGATGACGATTACTGCGAACTGAACTAAACTGAACTCTGACATTTTGAAATTGGTCATTTACCCCTAGACGATGATAGAGCTTGATTGATCCTATTATCCTAGTTCTGTGTACATGTGTGTTTATTCAGTGCTAACCTGTTGCATTTATATCCTTACTATTAGAGTACTGTGTTGCTTATTTCTTTAATAAAACTTTCTTAGTTCCAGTAATCCAGACTCCAACTGAGTGATCCATTTCTGCTGGTTTGGCAACCCAGTTACGGGGTACGTAACACCTCCTACATGCTGGATGCGCAGGTTAATTGCCGACTGCACATTGAGGGTGGGGAATTGTCTGCAATGTGGAGGGGGGGATTAGGTTTCAGGGAAAGGAGTGGGGAAATGTGATGGTCCTGTGTGTAAATATGGACATGGTGGGCCAATCAGCCCCCTTCCATGTCATTGAGAAGAGTAAGAATGTTCTGCCAGTTTCAGTCTTGTACAGAAGCAATGACTGGATAACCTCGGCTCCCTGGAACAACACATGAAATACGTAACGAACACCGCGGGTCAGGGAGCAGCTGTGGGTGGAATTGGGCAGTTGACATTTTGGGTCAAGACCCTTCATTTGAACTGAGGGATAGAGGGGAAGTTGGCAGGATAAAGAGGTGGGGGGGGCAGAGCAAGAGTTGGCAGGTGATACATGGATCTTGGTGAGGGAGGGCGATAGGCCCACAGCTGAGTGCAGAGAGTGCGAATGACATCGAAAGCTGGTACAAAATAGGTGGAAGTAACAAAAGGCTGAGGATTCAGATCCAGACTCATTTATTTATCACGTGTACATTAAAACACACAGGAAAATGCTTCGTTTGCACAAACAACCAACACAACCTGAGGACGTGTGGGGGTAAGTGTCATGATAGCGAGACCACCATGTTTACAGAACAACACAAGCGACAACAACAGAACAACAGGAAAAAACGAGGGGACCCATTGTTACACACACACACACACACACACACACACACACAGATGATGGATCCTGACAGGAGAGGACAGTTGAGCATGGAATAAAGGTGGAGGGGGAACCATTGGGAGGAGTGTGTGGGTGATGGGCAGATGGAATGGGGCTAGGAGAGTGAAAAGTGTAAAGGGACAGAGGGGGAGAATGGAGAATACAATGCTCATGACGTTGGGTTGCAGAGGACGCAGGCAGAATGACCTGTAGGATATCGAGCCTGCTTTTAGCCCCAAGTTGGCAGTGGAGGAGGTGGAGGGCAGACATGTCGCAGTGAGAATGAGGAGGAAATTTAAGGTAACTAGCAACTGAGAGATCCAGGCAGCCACCTCCAGTGTTTTCTGGAAAGTCTGTTCCCCACTGTAGAAAGACATTTGACCCCTTACCCTGAGAATGTGCTCTGGGCTTCTGGGGTCCAGTCTGATGTAACAGTGTCTAGGCATTTACTCTCTGGAAGGATGGTTTGGGCAGGGAGTGGGGTGTGAGTGGGAGTTACCTCCTGTGGGAGGATCTATTACCTGACACCACTGAACAATGCAACCGAAGGCGATGTCCTTGAGACAGTTCGCAAAACTGTTTCTTATACTTCATCTTTCAAACATGATTCTGCTGCTTTTGGAACCTGGGATCTACTATTTGATGGTGTGTTTTTGGACAGTCTGGCACTTTGCTGTCTTTGAGGGAGTTCGGTGAGGATTCGAACAAAAGTTGCGGCCTGGAGATAGGGCACGAGCCAATGATTAACTCCAGTTTTTGCGGATCTCACCAATTAAAGCATCGAAGAAGATTGAAGTCAACAAGGATGAGAGTGGAAGGTGAGCGGGTGTTCAGCGTCATCTGCATTTGCCCGTTCTCCCTCTCCCTCACTCTCACCCGCTGATCCTGGAGGAAGATGCCTGTGTTTGACTGAACTCTCTCTCCCTCTCATCTGACACTGCTGGACGGGTGTGCCAGAGTCTTCGGTCTTGGGCAAGCTTTAATTGATGCAGTTTCTGGATTGGACTCTGCAGTTCATGTTATGATGTGTTTCTGGTTTCTGGTTAAACCTTCTTTATTACTATTTCGTGCCATTTTGATTGGGATGAATTGGCTCTGTGGCCTGGAGTCAACAAACGACACAGCGAAAATTGAACGGAATTGATCTCAACTGAATATTCCTAGACTTCCAATGACTCTCCGGTCTGATATTTAAATTCTGTAGACTTGGATTTCTTTTTGCCACTTGGGCGATTTCTTCCTTTCTTTTGTTTGAGTTTTGTCCGTGAATGGGTTTCGTGGTTTTCTTTGTTTCATGGCTGAAGTGGGAAGACAGTACAGACTTCGATAATAAACGCATTTTGAAATTGGTCCATACCTATTCTTTCACTGGAATGTGACCAGGGCTACAGCAATGTGGTACGGGCGTGGCTTTTGCAAGCTGAGGGTTTATGAAACCGGCAGCAAATAGGAATGTGTTCAGAAAAAATAACAATCAGCTCATCAAGGGACGGAAATGATTAACTCTGACCTATCAGCAGCACCAGAAGCAGTTCAGCACAAAACCCAAGGGTACTTATCTCAATTTTTATTTGGTACCTTTAATGCGATATGGGATCTCAGGGGTAATATACAGGAACCTTATCAAAGGCAATTAGATCATGGGAGACGATGCTGGAACACATGATCTAAAGTTTGCCATTAATGTGCACTGTAGGAGTTAAATAAGGAACAGAGGTGAGTGGAGGGATTCAGAGTGGAATTCTAGGGCAAAGGGTCAAAGCAGATGAAAACCAGGGATTAAACGGGGATTGTGAGAGTGCAGAATTGAAGGAGAGGAGGAATTCCAGAGGATTGTAGAGCTAACATAACTTGCAGAGGGCAAGAAATTGGAAAGCCAGGGAGAGATCTGAATAGAAGGGCTATAACCTTGCATAATTGTCTCCTTCATATTGACAAGGTCAAGTTCAAAGTAAATTTATTATCAGAGTACATACAGCATATGCCACCATACACACCCCTGAGATTCATTTTCCTGTGGGCATATTCAGCAAATCTATAGAACAGTAACTATAACAGGATCAATTCAAGATCAATCACAAGGCACGGAGGGCAACAAACTGCAAATGCAAATATAAATAAACAGCAATAAATAGCGAGAACATGAAATAACAATGTAAAAGAGTCCTTAAAGTGAGATTATTAGATGGGCAAGTGAGTACAGTTATCCCCTTTGTTCAAGAGCCTGATGGTTGTGGAGTAGTAACTGTGCCTGAACCTGGTGGTACGACGCTCTTGTATCTTCTACCTGATGTCAACAGCGAGGAGAGACCATGACCTGGGTGATGGTGATCTCTAACGATGGACTCTGCTTTCCTATGACAGCATTTCATGTAGATGTGGGGACGGCTGGGAGGGCTTTTACTGGGCTGATTCCATTACCTTTTATAGGATTAGTGCAGATTAGATGACCAATGTGCAGAACACATTCACTCTGTCTGCAACGGCAAAATCCCGAGCTCCCGGTTATATGGCGTTTCGGTGCCACTTCCCATTGCCACAGCAACCTGTCTGTCCTAGGCATTCACCACTGCCAGGAAGAAGCTCAGGACGAACTGGAGGAACAGCATCTCATATTGTCTGGGTAGTCTATAACCCAATGGGATGAATGTAGTACGTTCCTGTTTCAGGCAGCCCACATCTCTAGCCTGTTTCTCCGCACCCACCCCTCCCTCCAATCCACCTTTGATCCTCCCATCTTTGATTTCCCACATCCTCTCCCCCACCCCCAAACACTCTGGCCCACTATCACCCATTTTCATCCCCTTCCTCCTCCTGGTTCCATCTGCCCTCCATGTCTTCCTTGGCAGTTCCCATTATCACTCCCCACTAATCTCATTCTAACATTGGCAACCATTTGTGTTCTTGCCTATCTCTTTTCAGCAAGTGTCTCCACTTTCATCCTCCCCCTCACCCCACCTCACTCAATCTGCCTCTGTTTTTCATGTCTGCCCCCATCTCTCATGCACCTTCCTCTGTCTCCCAAATCCACCCCATCTCCCTCCCCTTACTTGTCTCAATCAGACCATCATCCTTCACCCTTCCTTGGTCCGCCAGCCACCTACTGGCCCCTGTCTCATCCCACCCCCTCTCCTCTTTATACTGGCCATCTCCCCTCTCCACTCTCAGTCCAGATGCAGGGTTTTGACCCAAAACATCGACAGGTCCTTTCCCCCCACAGATACTGCTCAACCCATTGAGCTCCTACAGTGTTGGTCATATTTCCCATTATCAAACTGATGGCTTCTTGCTCCTTGTTTCTATAAAATGCTTGCCTAATGGTCAGTACTCGTGCTGCTTACCAGCTGATCACTGGATCAGGTATTTTATTACTGTCTTTCAGATTATGAAGACACGCAATCCTCTTTTATTGTCATTTAGTAATGCATGCATTAAGAAATGATACAATATTTCCTCTGGTATGATATCACAAAACACAGAACAGACCAAGACTGAAAAAACCGACAAAACCACATAATTATAACATAGTTACAACAGTGCAACTATACCATAACTTGATGAAGTCCATGAGCACAGTAAAAGTTCAAAGTCTCTCAAATGTCCCACATCTCACGCAGCCGGGAGAAGGAAGACAAACTCTTCCTGCCATACCCGACCACGGTCCGACTCTGAGTCATCCGAAAACTTCGAGCTCTGATCAGCTCTCCGACACCGAGTACTGAGCGCCATCTCTCTCCGAACGATTCGACCTCTATCTCGGTCACCAATAGCAGGCAAAGCCGGGGATTTTGAGGCCTTCCCTCCGGAAGATTCCCCACCGCGCAGTAACGACAGCCGCGAATGAGCGTTTCAGAAATTTCTCCAGATGTTCCTCTGTGCTTTCACGTCCGTCTCCATCAAATCAGAATTGTCCACGGCCCCTATTTAATGGATACGATATCATTTTTCACTGGAGGGCTGCTTTCTCTCCTCCTGCCGGACATGAATTTGTTGTTTGGGGGCAGCGGTACAGTGCAACGAGTGGCAGGGCGGAGAGACACCTCTACTAAAGAAGGTGTAGCGTGCTCCCTCTCTCCGCTAGCCTGCAGGTCACCCTTGGGCAAAGTGTAGTCCCCTGGTCAGGATCACGTGAAGCCATGGGAGCAGGTAGTGGATGGTCTTATGAGCACCTGGTGGAAATCCTAAGTCTCGGCTATGTGAACACTAACGCCAGGCAGACAGTCTCTGAAGATAATTGATACTGTGTGGCGTCACCCAGCTTGTAATGACACTGCCCAGAAGAAGGCAATGGCCTTCTCTTCTATAGAAAAATTTGCTTAGAACAATCATCGTCAAAAGACCATGATCACCCGTGTCATACGGCACGCCACATATGATGATGGTAAGTTCAGTAGAAAGAGGTAACCAGTCAATTTATTTTAACTATTCCCACATCGTCTTTTGACTTACACCTCTCTCCTTTCCCCATCTCTGCTTTGAAAACTGACTCCTGACCACTCTCATCCAGCTTTGAGGGAGGGTGCCTGAACTGTAACGTTACTGGTTCTTGCTCCGCAGGCGCTGCCTGGCTGACTTAGTATTTCCAGCATTTCCGCTTACAGAACGTGGTGCAGGTTCAGAAGCAGCAAGTGGTGTTGGAAGGGAGGTAGCGGGGAGCAGCCAGAGGCCACTGGAATTCTCTTTAGGGCAAAACTCGGGAGTCGGGAGAAGGGGTTTGATTTGTGAGAAGAATGTGGGAGCCAGGGTCTGTGACTGAATGAACTTCTAACACTTGGAAGCCAACACTCACCACTCCACTACAATAATGAAATACAGACAGCAGCAATCAGCACCGAAATGTCTCTAGTTTGCTGTTGCAAAAAGTAAATCTGTCTATACTTCAGACAAGCTCTGCTCTGAAGCACTCCAGTAAACCTGATAGTCTGACATCCACGCGATATTCTGCGCACCCTGTCTGCTTTTGAGTGGCTACTCTGAAGATGTGATGTGCTCTGTAGCCTTTTGAGGTGAGCGCGATGTTCAGCTGATGTCAGTGCGTTTACACCAAGTCGCCTTTCCTAATGTTCTGCACAGCGACTGCCCTGCACTAATCAGATCGATTACTGCGTCCTTGTTCAATCTCACCAGGCAAGCTCCTTTCTTCCACATATGATGCTAATAGCCCTTTCATTTAAATGACACTGAATCCCTCACGGTTCTGGTTGTCCACTTTTCATGCTCCTCTCCAGCAGTGGAGCTGCGGTCCCTCAGCTCCAGAGACCCATCTTTGATCCTGACCTTGAGCTCTGTGTAGCACATTCTCCTCGTGACTGCACGGATTTCCCTGGGGTGCTGCAATTTCCTCCCACTGTTCCAAAGGCATCCAGATTGGTAAGTTAGTGGAGACACAAAAGGCTGCCAATGCTGGAATCTGGAGCAACGTACGAGATTCTGGAGGAACTCTGCAGGTCAGGCCCTCCAAGAGAGCCACAACCTTGTGGTTTGGAGGCTTGCGCTCCTCAGTGACTTGGAGAACTATGTTGGCCACAGTCAGGGCTTTCTGCTTTGGCTCTTGGTCAGGTCACCTATGCCAAACAGGTCAAAGGGTAGAGGCCAGAATAAGAGTGGCCCACCAGCCCTCCAGGTTTGGGGGTTCAGCTCAGGGCTGGAAACCCTGACTGGTCAAACAAAACTGTTACGGAAACAGCAATGAAGAATCATTCTACATCTGAATATGATGGTATTCCTGAGTCTCCACCTGGGACTTGTATGACTGACAGCAGTGAAAACCAAGAAAAAGCTGCTGACATGATGAAGGAAGCCCTGAACACGACCTGATTCCTTGCCAATGTCATTTACTGAAGCGTCACGGGAGATTGAAACATTGACACAGTAGGCAGGAGGTGAAAACTGCTGACAAAAAAGAGGCCTCTGCACTCAATCTCTCTCTCTCTCACACACTCTCTCTCACTCCCTCTCTCACACACACTCTCTCTCACTCCCTCTCTCACTCTCTCTCACTCTCTCTCACTCCCTCTCTCACACACACACTCTCTCTCACTCCCTCTCTCACTCTCTCTCTCACTCACTCTCTCCCTCTCTCACTCTCTCTCTCACTCACTCTCTCTCTCTCTCACTCTCTATCACTCTCTCTCACTCTCTCTCTCTGTCACTCTCTCTCTCACTCCCTCTCTCACTCTCTCTCTCACACACTCTCTGTCACTCCCTCTGTCACTCTCTCTCTCTTTCTCTCACACACACTCTCTCTCTCTCTCTCTCCCTCTCTCTCTCACACTCTCTCTCACTCTCTCACTCTCTCTACCTCACTCTCTCTACCTCATTCTCTCACTCTCTCTCTTTCTCTCTCTTTCTCTCACTCTCTCTCTCTCTCTCACTCTCTCTCACTCTCTCACTCTCTCTCTAACTCTCTCTTTCTCTCTCTTTCTCTCTCACTCTCTCTCTCTCACTCTCTCTCTCACACTCTCTCTCACTCTCTCACTCTCTCTCTCTCACTCTCTCTCTTTCTCACTCTGTCTCTCTCACTCTCTCTCTCTCACACTCTCTCTCACTCTCTCACTCTCTCTCTCACTCTCTCTCTAACTCTCTCTCTTTCTCACTCTCTCTCTCACACACTCTCTCTCACTCTCTCACTCTCTCTACCTCACTCTCTCTCTAACTCTCTCTCTCTCTCACTCTCTCTCTAACTCTCTCTCTTTCTCACTCTCTCTCTCTCTCACACTCTCTCTCTCTCTCACACTCTCTCTCACTCTCTCACTCTCTCTACCTCACTCTCTCTCTAACTCTCTCTCTTTCTCACTCTCTCTCTCTCACTCTCTCTCTCTCCCTCTCTCTCTGGGTGGTAAGTGAGAGTCTGCTGGTCCTCGAGGCTGGGGAATTCAGCCGAGTGATGTGGCAGATTGTAACATCGAAGCAGCAAGCTGTTGATCTGCTGGTCTCCCCTCTCACTGTGGCAGGAGTGAAATATCCCTCTCTCCTTCACTGGTGAGAGAGAGAGAGCCTGTCCGAGATGTCGAAGTGTTGGGATGACAGTAGTTGTTTGATTATCTCTAGATCATGGTCTCTGGGAGTTTTGCTTTTGGTGGTGGAAGGGTTGAAGCTTTTTTGCCGGAGTAAGTGGCGGGGGGGGGGGGGGTGATGTTTTTGTTGCTCGTGCGTGGGAGGGGGAGGGGAGGGCTTTGGGGCTCCAACATTTTCTGTCATTCACTCTTCAGCGTCTATGAAGACTGAGCATTTCAGGCTGTATACTGTATACAGTCTCCGATATTAAATTGATGCATTGAACCACGAAACCCTGCCAGAGATGGAGAACCTTCTTTGCTGCCCCAAATGCCATCGCCATAATTGGCAGTGAGTGAGTGAGTCAGAAGGGCAGGTACCATCAGTGGAGGAAATCAGACTGCCAATGTTCAAGGTGAAAACCCTTCATTTGGACTGGTGGGCCGGGTAATTTGTTCTTGTAAATTGCCCATGGTGTGTAGGTGAGTAGGAGAATCTGCGGGGGCAGGAAGTGGGGAGGAGTGGGAATAAAATTAGATTAATATGGCACTGGTATAAATGTTTCTATTCGCACAGATGTGGCCCGACCTGCTGTGTACTTCTGGTAAATTTTGCTTTTAGTTTCAATGTGAATAGACGTTTGAAGGTTGGCATGGATTCAGTGGCTGAAGGACCTGAAGAAGAATGATCTCCCCTGAATACAACTGGATCAGCTGTGTAAATGCTGCGGCTACAAGAAAAGGCAGAGTTTTGTGCAGCGAGCGACTCACCTCACGGTACCAGGAAGCTCTCTGCCGCCCAGAGCACAATTCAAGGGTGTGTGGAACTCACTCTGACTCCCTGGAGACCTGCTGTTCGTGCAGCTCAACTCCATCCAAAGCAAAGTACCCGATTTGATGAAGAGTCTCTTTCCCCCCCCCCACCTTCTTGTTCTGCCTTCTGCCTCTTTCCTTTCCAGTCCTGCTAAAGGGTCTCAGCCCAAAGTCACCTGTTTGCTCCACACCCTAGATGCTGCCTGACTTGCTGAGCTCCTCCAGCACTTTCTCTGAGTGTTGATCATCAAGAATTCCAGCAGCTCTTGTGTCGAAGATGAGCGGCCATTTTTTTTTAATCTCACCAATGTTTCCGTATAGAAAACGTCCTATCCTGATCCATACACAGCTCGATATGGCAACCGCTCTTCCCAAGAACACAAGAAAATGCGGAGAGTCGTGGGCACAGCTCAGCACATTGCGAAAACCGGTCTCCTTTCCACGAACTCTGTCAACACTTCTCACTGCTTTGGTAGAGTAGACAACATAATCAAGGACCCCTCTCGCTCTGGTCCCTCCCTCTCCTCCCTTTTCCCAGTGGTACAAGATACCAAAGCTTGAAAGCCTGAACCACAAGACTGAAGGCCAGCTTCTGTCCCACTGTCATAAGACCCTTGAACAAAGCTTTTAGAACAATAAAGATGAACTCTTGACCTCACAATCTAAAGTATCGCCTTCTGCATTCTGTTATTGCTTTCCTCTTGCACTATCTTGATGCACCTATCTTTTGAAATGATCTGTATCGATAGCATACAAATCAAAATTTTTCAATGTGCTTTGGTACATGTGCCAATAATAAACCAAACTGGAAGTTAGTCTGTCCAACTTGCCCGTTATCACCAGACCACAGTGGCTGTAGTGTGCACTGTCTGTGAGGAATTCCAGCTATTACACATAGGTTGGATACAGACCAAAGGATTCAAAGTACATTCATTATCAAAGTATGTATAAATTATACAGCCTTGAGAATCACCTGCTTACAAAGCCACAAGGCAAGAAGCCTGAAAGAAAGCAATTAAAAAAAAAGACCAACCCCAATTCACAGAGAAAGAGAAAAAAAACACAAATCATGCAAACAGTAAAAGCAGCAACAGCATTCCAAACCAAATTGAGTTAATAGACCTGAATCCCAGAACAGCTGGTGTAAGCCCATAACCTCGGTCTCAGTTCGTTATACAGTGGAGCAAATTGCCGCGAAGCTCACAGACTTGAAGCGTGTAGAAGACGGAGCAGTCTCACAGCCTCAGCGCCGCGGAGAGGGGAGTGAACGTTGCAGGAGAGCGAGCGGAATCAAAACTCCTTCTACACTGTTCTGTCACACATCCCCAGATCAGGAAGAGCATGGATTATCCGCAGAGTAAATCTCCCCCTGCACTGTCCCACCAGACACTCCCGGAGAAGGGGGATGGCATGGGTAGGATACATATCATCCTCTATGTTGTGCCAGCAGTGTCTCTCAGTGTCAGTCACGGAGAGGTCTCCCTCACTGGATAGTCGTTTGTCAGTGTCCAACAATCCTTTCCCCTCTCTGGTTCTAAATGTTAACATCGATTTGAAATGTATTATGAATTAAACTCAAACCAATGACTATGTAGACATCAGGCAACAGCTGTTTTCTGCACCTTCTTCTCCTTGGGCCCTGAGCTCCCAGTGGAATAAAGGCCATTGATGGACCTCCTCTCTCCATCATCCAAGGTCAATGGTATGGTTGGTGTTCATTAATGTTTCTGTAATCCATTGTACCTACTGTACAGGGAGTGGCCTAGACAGCTTCATTAGAGCTTACCCATTTCCGCCTCTCACAACGTGGACGCAGAGTTAGACTTTGAGAGGCCCATTTTCTGTAGGAGCACCTCAAAATATCACTGAGTCACAGGGCCATGGGGCAAGGAAACTTGCCCCTTTATCTACCTTGCCCATGCCAGCATGATACTTAAACAGTAACCCCATTTTGCCTGTATCAGGGTAGAAAGAGATTTATTATTACTGACATGTGACGTGAAGTAGCGTAGTGGCTAGCACAACACTGTTACAGCTCAGGGCATCGGAGATCAAGGTTATTTCTGGCATTCTCTGTACGTTCTCCCTCCTCCCCTGTGGAACGTGTAGGCTTTCCCCCGGTTCCTCCTGTTTCCTCTCACAGTCCAAAGACGTACTGGGTAGATTAACTGTCCATTGTAAATTGTCCCGTGATTAGAGCCGGGTTAGTCAGGGGCTGCTGGGGCAGAGTAGCTCGAAGGGTTGGAAGGATCTACTTTACTTTGTCACTGTAAAAAAAGAATAAATAAATTTGTTGTTTTGTTTCAGCAGTACTGTGCAAAGACAGTACAGTACAAAGCCATTGCACATGAGGACTTGTTTTCCCTCCTGATCTTCGCAAACAAAGAACTGACCATCATCATCCTCATCATCACAGTGCAAAGAATAAACATCTGCAACTCGCAAAAGTAAATTAATAGTATAGGAGAAGAGGAAGAACGGGTTCATGGACCATTCAGAAATCTTGCAGAGGGGATGAAGCTGTTTCTAAAACCCGGCGCAGAGTGGGAGACCATTTCACTGAGCACCTCCGCCAGAAAAAGCGGAATCTCTCAGTGGCCTCCCATTTGAGTCCCACTTCCCATTCCCATCCCGACGTGTCAGTCTATAGCCTCCTCTACTGTCGTGATGAGGCCACACTCGGGTTGGAGGAGCAACACCCATTCTGTCTGGGTGGCCTCCAATCTGATGGCATGAATGTCGATTTCTCAAACTTCCCTCAATGCACTCCTCTTCGCCTTTCCCACTCTCACCTTATCTGCCTATCACCTCCCTTGGGTACTCCTCACCCTTTTCTTTCTTCCATGGCCTTCTGTCCTGTCCTATCAGATTCCCCCTTCTCCAGGATGTATCTCTTTCACCAGTCAACTTCCCAGCTCTTTACTTCACCCCCTCCTCCTCTCCCAGCCTCACCTATCACCTTGTGGCTCTGCCTCCCCTCCACTCACTTTCTTACCCTGTCTCCTCATCTTTTTTTCCAGTCCTGATGAAGGGTCTCACCCAAAACATCGACTGTTTACTCTTTTCCTTAGATGCTGCCTGGCCTGCTCAGTTCCTCCAGCAGCTTTTGTGTGTTGCTTCTAAAACTGAGTGCAGGTCTTCAGTCTTCAGTCTCCTTTACTTCCGCTGTCATCTTCCTGACATTGAGTGCAAAGCTGCTGTTTTGACACCACTCAACCAGCCAACCTATCTCAGTCCTCATTACGCCTACTCATCGCCATCTGAGATTCTATCGGCAGCAGTGGCGTGTCATCAGCAAATTTATATACGCTGTTTGAGCTGAGTGCTCAGCCACACAGTCATGAGCGTGGAGGGAACAGAACAGGAGACTAAGCACGAATCCCCGAGGTGTGCCTGTGTTGACTGTCAGCAAGGAGATGTTATTGCAAATCCACACTGACTTTGATCTCGCAATAACGAAATAGAGAATCCACTTACAGAGAGTGAAACAGAGGCCAACGCTTTGAAGTTTGGTTATTCGTGCTGAGGGGATGGTGATGTTGAACGCCGAGGTGTAATCAATAAACAGCAGCCTGACGTAGGTATGAAGGTTACCTAGGTGCTCCAAAACCTAATGGGGAACCACTGCAATTACAACCGCTGTAAACCAGTCGCAATGGTAGGCAAATTGCAGTGGTTGTTCAATAATTCAAGAGTACAATAGTTCAATTTCATATCAGAGAAAACTATACAACATGCAAACTGACATTTTTGTTCTTCACAGACGTCCACGAAAACAGGAGAATGAGTGACAGTAAAAACTTTAGAACCCCAAAGCCCCACCCTGCCACCCCACCCACAAGCAGCAGCAAAGCAACCACCCCCCCTTACTTCAGCAAAAAAAAGCATCAGCACCCCCCCTCCACCAAGCAAGCCTCCAAGAAAGACCATGATCTGTAATACAACAAAACTAATTGCTTACCCCAACAATTTGACATACCACAGGCTCTCTCTCGCTCTCTCCCTAATAAAGGGACAGAGAGGTGTCGCCCTTTCACAACAAGATGGGAGACATAGCTTGCTCATATGTGATGATAAACTCTGCCACGTTGCTTTTTTTTTCTGAGTTCGAGAATCGGCAGCAAACCCTCTTCCTTCAACAAGAGCACGCAAGCCCCTGATGGCCGATCTGCTGTTCCCTGCGTTCTGTTTTCCCCTGCGATGCTTCGCTTGGCGGCACTGGCCACAGGGCCGTGAAGCCTCGGAAGCCCAAAAGCCCGCTCATCTTCTAAGCCACATCCTAGGGACATCGAGAAGCGGCAGGTTATGATCCCCTGGGAGCGGGTCCCTCCACCGCTAAGAACTGAAGTTTGAGCGTAACTCTAGGTCAGGGTCTCCACCTTGAAAAGGAAAATGAGAGACACTAGAAATTAAGCCGTTTCCGCAGATGTGCTCAAAGGAGTCACTGTGAGGCATCATTGTAGCTCCGTCCCTCCTCAGTCAGGCCCACATCCCTCTACACCTTTCCTGTCCAACTACACATCCAAACGTCATCCTTTCTACACCCCTCCTCTAACTCCCCACAACCCCCCCAACCCCATTAACACCTACTGTTGATCCCTACTCTTCTGCACCCTCTCCCAGTGGTCAACCGAGTCATTGAGTCATACAGTAGGATACAGGCTCTTCAGCCTGTCCAGTCCCTGCTGACCACCAAGCATCCCGTTTACGCCAAGCCTGCACTCATCCCAACTTTATTCTCTCCTCTTTTCTTTCCAACTTCCTCTGATTATCCCCCTTCACTCACAACAGGCGGGATAATTTGCAAAACGTTCGAAGGTCAAACTACACTTATTATCAAAGAATGCATACATCATCCAACCTTGACATTCGTCTCCTTGCAGGCAGACATAAAACAAAGAAACCCCAAAAGAACCCATTAAAAAATAAACGCCCAATGTGCAGAGAGAGAGAGAAAAAAAAACACAAATTGTGCAAACAATGAAAGTAAGCAAATAAATTATGTAAAGCACACAAAATGCCGGAGGAACTCAGCGGGCTAGGCAGCATCAATGGAAAAGAGTACAGACGATGTTTCGGGCCGAGACCTTTCAGCAGGACTGGAGAAAAGAAAAGATGAAGAGCAGGTTTAAAAGGTAGGGGGAGGAGAGGGAGAAACGATAAATTATGCCGATTAGTTCTGCAAACTGGCATGTTTTTGGGGTGCAAAGGGAAACCGGAGCACCCAGGGTCAGCCAGACGGCCACAGGGAGAATGTGCAAACTTCACACAGACAGCAGCCAAGGTCAGGACTGAAGCCAGGTTTCTGGAGCTCAGAGGGAGCAGATCTGCCAGTTATGACACTCTGATGCCCTTTGTCTTAATTTCTTCCTCTTGGTTTACAGCCTTTCACTGAACCTCGTCCCCTCACAACTTCCTCTGCATTTCATTACCTCTAATTTTTTCTACTTCTGATCCGTAACGTTAATAGATTCTCTCTCCACAGATGCTTCCTGAGCCACTGAGTGTTTCTGGCATCCTCTGGGGTTATTTTTCCTGACAGACCCTCGGAATATTTTTCACCGCGATCATCTCACTCCATCCTTTTCAATTCCCATCAGTCAATTCCTCGCCTGGGGAATCAGTAATAAATCTACGCTATAACGCTGGATTTTTGGCGGGTGAGGGTTGACCCTGCTCCAAGATTTGCTCAGGCACTGTGTGGGAACAGAAGTTACCATCTGAGTGATTGGCACAAAACAGTCTGCGATTTGTCACAGGCCAAACCAAGCTACAGAGACGTACAGTCCCAGCTTGGCATAGAGGCCACTGATGACACACAGACTCTGCTACACATGAATAGTCATCAGAATTTAATTAGATCTGCATGATTCAATTATCTCCTTCATTAGGGAGTGTGTGTTGCATTCACACCAAACTAATAATCATAGTGTTGTGAATTCCTTTGGAGGAAACAGCTCGCTCTCTCTCTCTCTCAGGCTCCAAGACGGGACACGGGATAGCAATATGGCACAGGCAAGCATATTCCTGGAAGATGTGAGGAGGGGCTTGAACTGGGGGAGTTTACTGAAAACTCACCAACTACATGAAAAAGCCTTAAACACAACAAACCAAGCAATGAGATTCCTTCTGAGAGAAACAGAGCCCAGAAGCAAAACACAATAAACTTATCCAGCAGCTTTATTTATTTAATTAAACCACACCTAAAATTACAAAAAAAAACAGATCAGACCATAAGACCATAAGATCAAAAGATAGAGGAGCAGAATTAGGCTATTTAGCCCACCACGGCTGATCAGATTTTCCCCTTAGCCCCAGTCTCCTGCCTTCTCTCCTCATCCCTTCATTCCCTGACCAATCAAAAATCTATCAATCTCTGCCTTAAATATACATAAAGACTGAGCCTCCACAGCTGCATGTGGCAAAGAATTCTACAGGTTCACCACTCAATGGCTAAAGAAATTCCTCTTCACCTCCATTCTAAAAGGTCGCCCCTCTATTCTGAGGCTGTGTCCTCTGGTCTTAGACTCTCCCATAAAGGAAACATCCGCTCCGCATCCACTCTATCAAGACCTTTCACCATTTGATAGGTTTCAATGAAGTCACCCCTCATTCTTTCAAATTCTAGTAAACACAGGCCTAGAGCCATCAAATGCTCTTCATACGACAAGCTGTTCTTTCCTGGAGTTTACTTGTATATTAGTGTGGATGAATGGGCTCATTTGTGTGTCTGAGTTAATATGTATTTGTTTATCTGTGTCTACATATGTCTGTGTGGGCTAATGTGTATGTACTTGTTTCTCTTCAGCTGTGTGTATATTAGTGTAGGTGTGTGAACATCTGTGTGTGCATGCATACATGCATGACGATATTTATGTTTTATCTGTGTATGTGTGTTTGCATGCGTGTATCTGTGTGCAATGTGTTTCTGTCTGAACATATGTCTCTATGTGTTAGTATGTGCTGTACGTTCATTTGCACTCTGCACGTCCCTGTCCATCACATGAGTGCCTGTGTATCTCTGTAGCTTGGCTTGGCCTGTGACAAATCGCAGGCTGTTTTGTACTAATCACTCAGACGGCAACTTCTGTTCCCACACAGTGTCTAAACATCTCTTGGAGTAGGGTCAAACCTCGCCCGCCAGATATCCAGTGTTATAACATAGATTCCTATATAGATAGGAATAGATTACTGATTCCTCAGGCGAAGAATTGACCAATAACGATATTGAATAGCGTGTGTTTTTCCTTTTCCCTTCGTTACAATCAGCGGCGGGCTCATTAGGTGAGCTTTACCCTGATAAAATCACTCTGCAATCGACACATAGCAAAGCCTCATGGTGATTGGTGTCAAACCTGTGTGTGTGTGTGTGTGTGTGTGTGTTTGTGTGTGTGTGTGCGCGCGCGCGCATGCATCCATTCTTTTAATAACTGAACTGCACCACACTGTTCCTGCAGGACACCCGCCCTGGAATGAAATTACAACAGACAGAAATTTTGCTGCAGCAAGTGGAAAAGTCGGATATTCAACTTCCATAAGACATACAAGGAGGCCGCTCAGCTCTTAAAGCAAGCTCACTCCCCTTCTTACAGTACTGTGCAAAAGTTTTAGGCACATACATAGAGCTATGGCACCTGTGACTTTTGCACAGTACTGTGGAGTGGAGAACAAGCTTGTAAATCAGGCTGGAGCAGGCTGTTGGGAATGGCGAGGGTGGAGCGTCATGGGAAGGGTGGGGGACAGCTGGCAGAGAAGGAGTGCCGGGGGTGGGGTGCAGACACACCAAGCCCTGAGCCACCAGGCCAGGTTATTTGATTCCAAGCAATTGGCTTATTGATCATTACTGAATCTCTCCAGTGCTTCCTGCTCCCTCCTCTTTTCCCAACCATGCTTCCCCTCTCCCTGCCCCCTTTCCACTCTCAGTCCAAAATAGAGACCCAAATCAGAATCAGGTTTATCACTGTCACGTATACTTTATACTTTATACCTTATTGTCGCCAAACAATTGATACTAGGATGTACAATCATCACAGCGATATTTGGTTCTGCGCTTCCTGCTCCCCGGATTACAAATCGATAGTAAATATTAAAAATTTAAATTATAAATCATAAATAGAAAATAGAAAAATGGGAAGTAAGGTAGTGCAAAAAAAACCGAGAGGCAGGTCCGGATATTTGGAGGGTACGGGCCAGATCCGGGTCAGGATCCGTTCAGCAGTCTTATCACAGTTGGAAAGAAGCTGTTCTCAAATCTGGCCGTACGAGTCTTCAAGCTCCTGAGCCTTCTCCCGGAGGAAAGAGGGATGAAAAGTGTGTTGGCTGGGTGGGTCATGTCCTTGATTATCCTGGCAGCACTGCTCTGACTGCGTGCAGTGTAAAGCGAGTCCATATGTTATGACATCTGGTTTTTTGGGGGGCAGCGGTACAGTGTAATACATAAAATTACTACAGCACTGTGCAAAATTGGGCTCCCAAGCTATATACGGTATATGTGCCTGAGACTTTAGCATAGTACTGTATTTCCCCACTTATCTCCCACATTACCATCAAGGCTGTTTCTCCTGGCATTCACCTACACAATCTGGGCTATTTACCGTGGCTTATGACCCCATGATCTTCATGCTTTTGGGATGCTGGGGGAAACTGAAGCACTCAGGAGAAACCCACACTATCACAGAGAGAGTGTGCAAACTCCACACAGACAGCGCCCGAGGTCAAGGGTCACGGGAGCTGTGAGGTAGCTGATCTACCTACTTCACCATCCCGCCGATCACTCCTTCAATAGTCATGCCAGCATCTCTTCTTACTTCTTCCTCTCTTCCTCTTGTGCTCACTCACTTTGCCCATTTTATTCTCCTTCAACTGCCCTTTTTCTCCCCTTCGCTCTCTCCTTCCCTTTCATTTTTTTTTCTCTCTTTTTCTCTGTCCCTCTCTCACTCTCTCCTTTTCGATCTCTCCCATTTCCTCTCCCTGGTGGATGCCAGCGTTCAGTGCCCTGTAGTAGTCAAGCATCCCTCCACGGTATGGACCAAAGGCTTTTACAATAGAGACTGATCTGATCACGAGGCCCATTAGGACCACAACCTCACCCCTTGGAAAATAATTCTTCAAAGGCCATTCAAGATACCGTCAACCTATTACCAGGGTAGAAATTGTCAATATATATCTGGCCCTGGAGTAATTCTAATGCAATGTACAGACATTGAACCAAATGCATAGAAATGGCTCCTTTCAGCCCATCTCCACCATGCCAGCCCTTTTACTGATCTACGTTAACCCCACTTGCCCAGATCAGAATCAGAATTAGATTTATTGTCACTGATACAATTCATAAAATTTGTTCAGTGCCAGCAGCTCAGTGCTGGCATAACAAATTACCATAATTTAAAATAAACATAAAAAATAAATAGTGCAATAAAAGAACAGTGAGGCAGTGTTCATGGGTTTACAGATGCTTCAGAAACCCAGAGACAGAGGGGGAGAAACTGTTCCTGAAACTCTGAGTAGTGTGGATCCTCGAGCTCTTATACTTCCTCCCTGATGCGAGTAATGAGAAAAGGACATTTCCTGGATGGTGAGGGATACATCTTCTTGAGGCACATTGGAAGATGTCCTCGATGGTGGGGAGGTTTGTGCCCGCAAAGCAGCTGACTGAGTATACAAACCTACTGCCTTTTATAATCTGTGCATTCTTATCTCCCTACCAGGCAGTGATGCAACCAATCAGCTTGCTCTCCACCGTACATCTGCAGAAATGTTGTCGAGTCTTTGGTGACCGGCCAAGCCTCTACAAACTCCTAATGAACTGCAGATGCTGCTGTGCCTGTATCCCTCTACACACTGGAAGGGAAGAAGCTGAAGATCATAGTGGATCCCAGTCCAACACAGGCAGATCATCAGCAAGAAGTGCTGCCTGAAGAAGGTGTTATCTCTAATCAAGGACCTTATCACCTGAGTCTTTCCCTCTTCTTACTGCTACCGTTAGGCATCAAGTCCCACATCATCAGGTTTAGGGGCAGCTACTTTCCTCCAACCAACAGAGGAGATCTTATAGAAACATATAAAATTATCGTATCTGTGAAGTAGGATGCCGTGCACAATCCTGATTTGATGGAGACAGCCGTGAGAAGCACGGAGGAACATCTGGAGAAACTTCTGAAATGCCTGCTTCGCTGCCACTGCTACTGTGCGATTGAGAATCTCCGGAGGGAAAGGCCCCAAATCCTCGGCTTTGCCTATTGTCTGTTGCCGGGGTCGGGGTCGAAATGCTCGGCAGTGATCGTGCTCGGTGCTCGGTGTCGGAGAGCTGGTCGGAGGCTCGGAGTTTTTCGGACGGACTCGGAGTCGGACTGTGGTCGATGCTTCCAGGATGCTGCATCGGCAAGTTTGCGGCGCTGGAGGCTTTCCGTCGGAATGAGATGATGGGACTTTCGAGAGACTTTGAGATTTTACCGTGCCCATGGTCTGTTCTTATCAAATTACGGTATTGCTTTGCGCTGTTGTAACTATATGTTATAATTATGCGGTTTTTGTCAGTTTTTCAGTCTTGGTTTGTCATGTGTTTCTGTGATATCATTCTGGAAAACATTGTATCATTTCTTAATGCACGCATTACTAAATGACAATAAAAGAGGACTGTGTGTCCTCATAATCTAATCTAAATTATGAAAAGGATAGATAAAACAGAGGCAGGAAAATTGTTTCCACTGGTAGGTGAGACTAGAACTAGGGGACATAGCCTCAAGATTCAGGGGAATAAATTTAGGATGAAGATGAGGAGGAAATGTTTTTCCCAAATAGTGGTGAATCTGTGGAATTCTCTGCCCAGTGAGGCAGTGGATGCTACCTCAGTAAATATATTTCAAACAAGGTTGGATAGATTTTTGCATAGTAGGGGAATTAAGGGTTATGGGGAAAAGACAGGTAGGTGGAGATGAGTCCATGGCCAGATCAGCCAGGATCTTATTGAATGATGGAGCAGGCTCGATGGGCCAGATGGCCTACTCCTGCTCCTATTTCTAATGTTCTTTTGTAACAGGTTCTTGAACCAATCTGCACCAGCCTAACCCTACCCCAGCGACAGACCACTATGGACCATTTCTTACATGACCGTGAATCTCTCTCTGATTCTTCTTTGCATTGACATCTTGTTTTTCACAGTCTTTATCTTCACTGCCTTGTATGGGCTGCCAGGGTTAGTAGTGGAAGCAAATGAGAATAGTGGTGCTTAAGAGGCTTTCAGATAGAAATATGAATATGCAGGGATGGGGGGATATGGATCATGTTCAAAAATCTGGAAGTTATCTTGCAACTTTACTTTATAAAACTCTGGTGAGGCCACATCTGGAGTATTGCACACAGTTCTGGTCACCCCACTATAGGAATGATGTTAAGGCTTGGGAGAGGATGCAGAACAGGTTTACGAGGATGCTGCCTGGTTTTCAGGGCATGTGCTAATCATGAGAGGCTGGATTAAATTGTGTTGTTTTCTCTGGAGCAAGAGGTGCTGAGGGGGGTCTGACAGAGGTTTATAAGATTATGAGAGGCACGGTGTAGACAGGGAATATCTGTTTCCCAAGGTTGAAATGTCTAATACCAGAGGGCAAACATTGAAGGTGAGAGGGCAAGGTTCAAAGGGGATGTAAGGGGTAAGTTTTTTTCTACTTAGCGAGTGGTGGATGCTTGGAATGCGTTGTCCGTCTTGTGGTAGAGCCAAATGCATGAGAGACTTTTAAGTGACATTTAAGTAGGCACATGAACATGAGGAAGCTGGAGATTACAGAAAAGAAAGGGTTAATCTATGAGGAGCATTTGATGATTCTAGGGTTGTATTCACTGGAGTTTAGAAGAATGGTTTTCCATATAACCATATAACAATTACAGCACGGAAACAGGTCATCTCGGCCCTTCTAGTCTGTGCTGAACTCTTACCCAATCCTAGTCCCACCGACCTGCACTCAGCCCATAACCCTCCATTCCTTTCCTGTCCATATATCTATCCAATTCAACTTTAAATGACAACATCGAACCTGCCTCAACCACTTCTGCTGGAAGCTTGTTCCACACAGCCACCACTCTCTGAGTAAAGAAGTTCCCCCTCATGTTACCCCTAAACTTTTGCCCTTTAACTCTCAACTCATGTCCTCTTGTTTGAATCTCCCCCACTCTCAATGGAAAAAGCCTATCCATGTCAACTCTATCTCTCCCCCTCATAATTTTAAACACCTCTATCAGGTTCCCCCTCAACCTTCTACGCTCCAAAGAACAAAGACCCAACTTGTTCAACCTTTCTCTGTAACTTAAGAGATGAAACCCAGGTAACATTCTAGTAAATCTTCTCTGTACTCTCTCTATTTTGTTGACATCTTTCCTACAATTCGTTGACCAGAACTGTACACAATACTCCAAATTTGGCCTCACTAATGCCTTGTACAATTTCAACAATACATCCTAACTCCTATTCTCAATGCTCTGATTTATAAAGGCCAGCATACCAAAAGCTTTCTTCACCACCCTATCCACATGAGATTCCACCTTCAGGAACGATGCACCATTATTCCTAGATCCCTCTGTTCTACTGCATTCTTCAATGCCCTACCATTTACCATGTATGTCCTATTTTGATTAGTCCGACCAAAATGTAGCACCTCACATTTATCAGCATTAAACTCCATCTGCCATCTTTCAGCCCACTCTTCTAACTGGCCTAAATCTCTCTGCAAGCTTTGAAAACCTACTTCATTATCCACAACTCCACCATCTTAGTATCATTTGCATACTTACTCATCCAATTTACCACCCCATCATCCAGATCATTAATATGTATGACAAACAACATTGGACCCAGTACAGATCCCTGAGGCACACAACTAGTCACCCGTCTCCAATCCGACAAACAGTTATCCGCCACTACTCTCTGGCATCTCCCATCCAGCCACTGCTGAATCCATTTTACTACTTCAATATCAATACTTAATGATTGAACCTTCCTAACTAACCTTCCGTGTGGAACCTTGTCAAAGGCTTTTTGTGGGGCGGGGGGGGGGGGGGGAGCGGAATCTAATCAAAAGCTACCAAATAATGAAAAGCTGAGATAGAGTGGACATGGAGAGGATGTTCCTATAGTGAGAAAGCATTGGACTAAGGGACAGAGCCTCAGAATACAAGGACATCCTTTCAGAACAGAGATAATGAGAAATTCCTCTAGCCAAATGGTGGTGAAGCCAGGTCATTGGGTATATTTAAAGCAGAGATTGATAGGTTCTTGATTAGTAAGAGCGTTAAAGGTTATGTGGGGAAGGCAGGAGAATTGGGTTGGGAGAGAAAATAGCTCAGCCATGGTCAAATGGTGGAACAACCACAATAGCCGATTGGCCTAATTCTGCACTTCTGTCTTATGGTCTAATGCAAAGTATAAGGTCATGCCTTTTGGTGGGAGAAATCAGAAGAAAGAACGCAACCTAAATAGGAAGAGACTGCAGATGAGTGAAGTAGAATTGGAATTGATTTATCATTTTCACGTGTACCAAAGCACTATGAGAAAATTTCAAACACGAAAAAAAAATTTGATTTCATGCCACCTGGACAAGCCATATGAAATGAAAGCTCATCCTGTTAGTAAAAAGGAAACAGTGTAGAAGATAGCGTTGTATTTTCAGAGAAATTACAGTGCTGGTAGACAAGTGAGGTGCAAGGGCTATGACTGGTAGAACAGTCGGTTGAAGCTCTCCCTGAATCTGGAGGTATGTGCCCTCAAGCTGTTCTGTCTGTGGCCTGTTGGTGGGCCCTTGCAAAGAAAACATGAGCAGGAGTATTCTGCTCATCTGGAGTGGTAAGGTTGAGTAATAAAGAGATACCGGATAGGCTGGAATGTTTTCCCTGAACTGAAGGAGGCTGTCTGGTGACCTCATGGAGGTTTATAAAATCATTCAAAACATAGATTAGTCCTTTTCCTGGGGTGGGGAGGTTAAACGTAGAGGGTAAAAGATAAAGTTGGAAAAGCAAATATTTACAAGGGATCTGAGGGGACAGTTATACCACATATAGAGTGGTAACAATAAGCATTTGCAACCCTCACAAAATGATGGCAGAACCCAGCAGGTCAGGCAGCATCTTGGCCCAAAACGGCAACAGTTCACTCTTTTCCGTAGATGTTGCCTGACTCCCTGAGTCCCTGCAGCATTTTGTGTGTGTTGCTTTGGATTTCCAGCATCTGCAGATTTTCTTGTGTTTATAGTAAACGTTTCCCAGGCTCATGGATAGAAAATGTTTACAGGGATGTGAGTCAAACCCAGGCAAATAGTATTCATTTAAATAGGCGTAGTAGTCAGCATGCATACATTCAGACAAAGATCCTGTTTTATAGCTGTATGAAACAGAACCTTTTCCCCATTTCAATACAGTCACGGCTAATCTACCTTAATTCCCTCTCTGTGCCAGCTCCCCACATCACCAAATACCAGGGGTGATTGATAATTTCGCGGCCTAGGTTAGAAGGAGTCAATTTTAGAAGACCTAGCACATTTATTTTTCCTACATTTACACACTTAGTTCAGCAGTCGTGGAGCATATGGATCCCTTCTTCGTAGAGGTCGGCGTCTTGGACCTGCAGAAAGTGGGCCACAGCAGGGGTGATTGATAAGTTTGTGGCCTGAGGTAGAAGGAGATGATTAGATTAGATTAGGTTATGAGGACACGCAGTCCTCTTTTATTGTCATTTAGTAACGCATGCATTAAGAAATGATACAATATTCCTCCAGTGTGATATCGCAGAAACACAGGACAGACCAAGACTGAAAAACTAACAAAAACCACATAATTATAACATATAGTTACAACAGTGCAACAATACCATAACTTGATGAAGAACAGGCCATGACACAGTAAAAAAGTTCGAAGTCTCTCGAAAGTCCCATCATCTCACACAGACGGGAGAAGGAAGAAAACTCTCCCTGCCATGCCCGACCACAGTCCAACTCTTGAGTCATCTGAAAACTTCAAGCCTCCGATCAGCCCTCCGACACCGAGTACCGAGCACCATCTCTATCCGAATGCTTCGACCTCAGCCTCGGTCGCCAGCAGCAGGCAAAGCCGGGGATTTTGGGGCCTTCCCTCCGGAAGATTCTCGATCGCACAGTAACAGCGGCAGCGAACTGGCATTTCAGAAATTTCTCCAGATGTTCCTCTGTGCTTTCACATCTGTATCCATCAAATCAGAATTGTCCACGGCCCCTATTTAACAGATACGATATCATTTCACTGGAGAGATGCGCGCACTGCATTGCGCTGCCATCTTCTCCTCCCGCCTTATTAACCTCAAACTTTCTGCATTTTCACTCAAAGAGTTGAACTGCACGTGCATGTAACGAGAGCTGTATAACGCATCTCCTTCCACTGTAGGCCACGAACTTATCAATCACCCCTCGTCCCAGGAGCTCTGAAACTGGAATAGGAACTGGAATTGGTTTATTATTGTCACATTTACTGAGATACAATGAAAAGATTGTTTTGCATACTGTTCATACAGATTGAATCACTGCACAGTGCACCAAGGTCATAGCAAGGAAAACAACTACATAATGCAGAATAATGCTACAGGGAAAGTGCAAATCATAATGAGGTAAATTATAAGGCCAAGAGTCCATCTGATTGCACTGGTGAACCATTCAATAGTTTTATAACAGTGTGTTGGAAGCTGTCCTTGAGCCTGGTGTTATGTGCTTTCAGACTCTTGTATCTTCCACCTGACGGGAGAGGGGAGAAGAGAGGACATCCAGGGTGGGTAAGGTCTTTGATTCGGCTGGCTGCTTCACAAGGCTGTAAGAAGTCTAGACAGACTCCATGGGGGTGGGAGGGGGGACAGAGGCTGGTCTCCCTGAAAAGCTTAACTACCACCAGTTTAAGTATTTCTAATGATTTGGCCCCCACAACCCTCAGGAGCAAAGAATTCTAGAGATCTGCCACCCTCTGCAAGAAGAAATTTCTGTGCACCTCACTTTTAACTGGCCCTGTTTCAGCATTTGACATTCTCCCACTAGTGAAAGCACCTATTTGTCTACCCCATTGTGCCCATGTAACAGCAGTAACATGGCCAATATATCATTCAGAGGCCACTTTATTAAGTACACCTGTTCACCTGCTTGTTTATGCAAATATATAATCAGCCAATCATGTGGCAGCAACTAAATGTACACATGTATGCAGACATGGTCAAGAGGTTCAGTTGTTGTTCAGAACAAACATCAGAATGGGGAAGAGACGTGATCTAAGTGAGTTTGGCCATGGAATGACTATTGGTGCCAGATGGGGTGGTTTGAGTATTTTAGAAACTGCTGATCTCCGGGGATTTTCATGCACAATGGTCCCTAGAGTTTACAGAGAAAGGTGCACAACACACCCAATGATCAGCAGTTCTGTGGGCAAAAATGCCTTGTGAGTGAGAGAGTTCTGCAGAGAAAGGATGGACTGATTCAAGCTGACAGGAAGGTGACAATAACACAAATAACCAGGCGATACAACAGTGGTGTGCAGACGAGAATCTCTGAATGCACAACACGTCAAACATTGAAGCGCATGGGCTGGATTAGCGGAAGTCCATGAACATACTGTACACTCAGTGGCCACTTTATTAGGCTTATCTGAGTTTATCTGCTAAACCGGAATTAGTGACTATCCTCCGAGACAGAAGCATCTTCTAGCTTTAGGCTTTTGTATCTTCTGTGCTGATGGGAGAGGGAAGAAGAGAGAGTGACAGGGAAGGGTGGGATCCTAGATTAGGCTGGCTACTTTACATAGGCAACATGAAGTCTAGACAGAGTCTACAGAGGGGAGTCTAGATTACCTGCCACCAGTTAAGTTACCCCTAATGATCTGGCCTCCATAACCCTCTGGGGAAAGAATTCCAGAGATCTGTCAATCTCTTGACACTGGCATTTAGGGCAGCAATGAAGTCAGAGTTGTTAACCCTGAGCTGAACCCCCAAAGCTGGACCACATTTGCTCTGGCCTCTGCCCTTTGATATGCTTGGCATGGGTGACCCTAACAAAAGCCAAAGCATGAAGCCCTAACTTCCTGCCAACATAGCTCTCTGGGTGATTGAGGAAAGCAAGCCTCCAAACCCAATGATCAGGTTGTGGTCCTCTTCAAGGATGCAAGAAGAATTTTCTATGTATCTCAGTTTTAAGTGGTTCATTATATCTTAAAACTCTGTTTCCTCTTTTGATAATCTCACACTCATGAATGCATTTCCCTGTTTACCCCATCGTGCCCGTGTAACAGCAGCAACGGGGCCAGCATATCTGCTAAACTAGAATCAACTCCAGTGACCATCCTCTAGAAAAAAAAAGCACCTTCCAGCTTTCAAGCAGGCAATTTGATTTTTAATCGATATCTAAACGAAGAAATCTTCTACCAAATTAAATTTCTCATTTGGCTTCTGTGCTTGAGGGACAAGTCTGCTTAGAAAGCTCAAAAGAAAAAGTAGGAAACAGTTTGCATGATAGTAGACTCAGTGACAGAGGAGAGTGATGAAGTGAGTCCTTCTTGTGATCTGCAGCTGAAACATCCAACTCTAATATCCATTCTCAGCAGGTAGCCTCACACTTTCTCTCCAATATTCTCCTCAGCTGGCAAAACCTCATTTGTATGAAGCAAAGAATTTTCAAAATTACTTTCTTAAAAACCTAGTGGGACTAGGGGAAGCTATAATCTACATCTCGTTCCTCTGGAGTGTGATATTCATCTCTTTCGAACAATTTATGACCTCTTCCCTACTGCTTAGGGAAATGCTACACAATGGTTTAATTATCAGTCTGAGCCCAGGCTTGATATATAGTGAATTTCATTGCTATTGTAGTTACAGGAAGAGGGAATTTGCCAGGAATGTCTGTCGGATCCTGGCTCTCAGCCTTCTGCCAGCAGAGGTTGTGCTGGTGGAGTTATGGCTGCCCCCCACACGGTGTGACGGCGAGCTTGGCAGAGGCTCGTCAGCTCGTTCTCTAGCCCAGATCTCCACTGTATCGCAGGCTTCCATACCCTTGCTGTCGAAGATCCTGCCATGGGAACAACCTTCAGAGGTATTTAGTGCAAATTAATGGTTTCCTCAGAGTGCAATGCTCTTAGTTTGATTCTTGCCCAATTTATAATCCGGAAGAGAATTTGACCAGTACTTGGAGAGGATTAATTTGCTTGTCTGTGGGAAAGTTGAAGAGGTGGAACGGTGGAAAAAGCAAGTGACACTTTGCTCGAGGAGGCAGTACTGGAATAGTGGGCTGAATGGCCCCTTTCAATGCAATCATATGATTCTGTGAGTGTGAGAGTGAGAGTGGGAGCTCAGGTGTAGGAGTGCACATGTCAGTCAGGGTGTGGATGATGTCTTCAAGTTTGCCTGCACATGCATGCTTGGGCATTTTCATGGGTGCGTGTGTAGGTGTGCAAATATGTTCCATCTTGTTCTACAGTCACAGGGAGACGCAGTATCGAAGCAGGTGCGTCAGCTCACTCTGGTAGTCTGTGGTAACCAACAACCACCCACTTATACTGACCCCATTTTATCCTCTTCACGCTCCCATCAACTCCTGCTGATTTTGTTCAGAGCAGGGTCTCCCGCTCTCATTGTTGCAGGAGCAAGCTCTCTCTCTGTCTGGCTGGTGAGAGCCTCTCTGTGGTACCGAAGCATAGGGATGGCCTGTAGTTTTTGATGGACTCTGGATCAAGGGGGCTTTTGCTATTGTTTGTATGGTGGGGTGGAGATATTGCTTCTAGTCTCACCCAACTCAGGCTTTTTCCACTGAGGTTGGGTGAGACTAGAAGAAGATGTCATAGGTTAAAGGCGAAAGGAGATATAATTAAGGGGTACTTCTCCACTCAGAGGAGTAAGGGGGCTTTGGGGTTCGGACATTAGTATCATTTATTCTTTGGGGTTTCCTTTTTTGCGAATGTCTCTGTGAAGGACAAGAATTTCAGGTTGTATATAGGATACATTCTCCGACATTAAATTGAATCACCTGACATTGCAGAACACGTGACTGATTACCTGGCCTGCATTTAACCTCACCACAAACTGACCCACAGCAATAACAACCAATATCTGTGAACAAGAAACACTTACAATGCATGGAAGTGTGTGGAGAGAGAAACATCACCAACATCTAAAAGAAGGTTGACATACCAAAGACAAACAAATCTGTTTTCTTTGAGCTAGAAATTAAGGTAGTGAAAGATTCTAACAGAACAGGGGCAGAGAGATTGTTCCATCTTTTGGGAATGAATGGAGCCAAAGTATGAATCCCAGTGAATCTTTGGTGCCCTGGGAATGAGGGAAAGGATGGAAGTTCTCACAACAAACAGCGTTGAAGCATTCAGGAGGCTGGTAGAGAAGGAGAGGAGGGAGGGTCACTCTGATGGAATCAGATGGGGAGATGCAGGAGGAGGCCTCAGTGAAATTTACATGTCAGATTACATTGATAGATCTATTATCTTGCTTCATGCTTTTAATGCCATGTAATCCGTGGTAACAATGTGAAGGTGGAGATGTAGTCAGAAACATTCAGTAAGACAAGCTTAACCCATAGTAAACCCAAAGTTATCAGGTTAGGACTTTTTTCTCTGGAGCATAGAAGAATGAGGGGGGATTTGATAGAGGTATGCAAAATTATGAGGGGCATAGTTAAGGGCTAAGTGCAGGCAGGCTTTTTCCACTGAGGTTGAGTGAGACTAGAAGCAGAGGTCATAGGTTAGAGGCAAAAGGTGATATGATTAGGGGGTACTTCTCCACTCAGAGGGTGGTGAGAATGTGGAAAGAGCTGTCAGCGCGAATGGTGGATGTAAGTTTGATTTCAATATATAAGAGAAGTTTGGATAATACACACACACACACACACACACACACACATAAACACGGACACCCCACCTCTCCCGGAAGTTCCGGGAATCTCCCGCATATTAGTTGTGGCTCCCTGATGCTCACAAATTATATACGATATCACGGAAATCAATTTTTTTGAGAACCAGCGCGTGAGCGAGAGAGGCGGAGAGTGAGAGAGAGCGCGAGCGAGAGAGAAAGCAAGCGAGAGCACGAGAGCGACCATGAGAGAGAAAGGGAGAGAGAAAGCAGGCGAGAGTGCGAGTAAGAGAGAGAGATCACGAGAGAAAGCGAGAGCGCGCCATGGCAGAGCGTTCCAAAAAAAAAGAAAATATAAAACGTACGTCACCCCAGACTACAATAAAGTGTACCCCTGCCTAATAGGGGTCAAAAATAATGACAGTGTTGCTCGCTGCACTGTTTGCAACAGTGACTTTTCTATTGCCCATGGTGGGTTAAGACTGTAAAAGACGTGTTGAGGTGAGTTTAACAGGTGTCATTCGTTCATTAGCATAGCTACCGTTATTTAAACTAGCTGGTTAGCTGCTAAGGAACTACTCTGTTGCAGACATCCCACCTCCCCCGGAAGTTCTGGGAGTCTCCCGCAAATTGATGGTGCTACCTCCCTGAAATGAGTTTTTGCAGGGTGGGATGTTTGTAAACACATACACAATGCACACACACACACCTACATACAAACTTAAATGCACACACTAACACACAGACACACACACACACACATAAATCCACACACACTAAGACACAGACACACACACACTCACACACACACAAATGCACAAACACACGGAACACAGAAAAAGAGAAACACACAAACACAAACACTCACACACTTAAAACAGGCACACATGTACAGGACAAAGGGACTAGGCAGAATAGTAGTTCCCCACAACCACGATGGGCCAAGAGGCCTGTTTATGTGCTGTAGTGCCCTATGGCTCTAACGCTGATCAGCTCAAATCTTTCCCTGGCAAAGCATTTTCGTGGTTGAGCAATAAAACTCCCAATGTTGAACAATTCATGGTCTTGTAGCAAACATAACGAAATAGTACAATCAAATGGTGAGCTTGCATTAAATTGTCACAGCTGTGAAATTTGTATTTTAATGCAAGGGCTCAAATAGCAGAGTTTAGTGGTTAGCACAATGCTATCACAACTCGGGCATTCTGGAGTTCAAAGTTCAATTCCAGTGCTGTCTGTGTGGAGTTTGTATGCTCTCATCGTGACCATGTGGGTTTCCTCTGGGTACTCCATTTCCATAAGATTTTAAGATATAGGAGCAGAATTAGGCCTTTCAATATTCAATAGGTTTCAATGAGGTCACTCCTCATTCTTCTGAATTCCAGTGAGTAGAAGCCTAGAGGCAACAAACATTCCTCATATGACAAGCCTTTCAATTCCAGTGTCATTTTCGTGAACCTCATTTGAACCCTCTTCAATGTCAGCGCATCCTTTCTGAGATAAGGAGCCCAAAACTGCTCACAATACTCCAAGTGAGGCCTCACCAGTGTATCATAAAGCCTCAACGTTACATCCTTGCATTTATATTCTAGTCCTCTGGAAATGATTGCAAACATTGCCTTTCTCACCACCAAGCCAACCTGCAAATTAACCTTGAGGGAATCCTGAGCAAGGACTCCCAAGTCCCCTTGTGCCTCAGATTTTTGAATTTTCTCTTCATTTAGAAAATAGTCTAGATTTCCTCCCGCAGTCCAAAGCCATAACTTTTAATAGGTCAATTGGTCCTGCGATTAGGCTAGTATTAAGTCGGTGAGTTGCTGGGCAGCGTTGGAAGGGCCTGTTCTGTGCTCTATCGCTAACTAAAAATAACATAAGACTTCAGCAACTTGCCGGTAGATATTAAAACTGTAGTACCTTCTGAGTCATTGCTCAAATAAATTTTCCACATCCAAAGTTAAAGACTAAGTAATATTTAAATGGTAAAAAAGACAAGTTGCTAAAGAGAGCTGTTGTCAGAGTTGATCAACTCAGTATATGTGAGATATATGCATTGTAGTTAAAGATTAAGGTAAAGAAGGCATCTTAGTATGTATAACACTTTGAACTGTTTTACATCATATTTCATTAACATTTTATGTAAAGTTATTAGTTATGTTTGCATTAATTTAAATTCATTTCTAGCATTTGCTCTGTTTTAATGAGACTGTAAAGGAGTCCTGCCCCATGCTGATCTACTCCCTCAGTCAAGTTCTCTTCCCAGATGGGGTCAGCTGGAGCTCAGTCAGTGTTCGAGAAACTACCAGTGGGGACAGAACAGGGAGAAGGGCCCTACTAAGGGGAGTAGCTGGTCAGCCCTCTCGGTGCTGTATTCCGGTGCTCGGGGCAGCGCAGTACGATAGCACGGAGAGTCGCTGCCTCAGTACTAGAGACCTGGCTTCAACCTGACTTCTCGGATTGAGGAGAGCCTGCACATTCTCCCTGGGACCTCTGTGTGCTCGTGTCTCTCCCATATACCGGGATGTGTGGTGTGGCTGGTGAACTGCCCTTAGTGTGTGGCTGGATGGATGGATCGTAGCCCGTTCCTCAGTTAGAACCTTCAGCATTTTGGGCATCGAGGGGGAGAGGAAGAGGAGAGCCATCCGCAGTACCGCCGATGCGGCAGAGAGGGCCTCAAGATGGCTGTGGCTCAAAAGAGGGGAGCCATGGAGTCATAAGTAGCTAGCCATCTGGACACAAGCTGGGGTCCGATCAGCCCCGGCTGGGTCACCTGGAGGAGGTTGTATGATGTTGAAAGACCCGAAACACCCTATGATTTCAGGAACATCACTGAAGATGTGTCCAGAGGCATCAGTAGATGTATGTACACAGGGGGTTGAGGAGGGAGCTGCTGAGGATATGGGAACATCAAGTAAGCAAAATGTTTTAGGGTTAGTGTAAATGGGTGTTTGATAGTCACCACAGACTTGATGGGCTGAAGGGCCTGTTTCTGGACAGAATCTCTATAATACCATCATTTCTTTCTCTCCTCATTCCTTTAATGCTGTATGCACTTCAAAATTTATCTGTCTCAACATTCCTCAACTTGGCCTCCACTGCTTGCTGTGGTCAAGTCTTCCACAAATTCATCATCCCTTGAATGAAGGGGGTTTCTCCTCACTGAGGGCTGAGGTTGTCCTCTTCCCTGTCCTAAGCCTCTTGCCACCACAACAGGTCTACAGCAGATGCAACCTCACTGGCTCTCCACTCTGCTTTGGAACCACATAGACTCCCACACAGCATACATCAGGCTGCTGTCTATCGATTATAAGCTCAATGTTCTGCACCATCATCCACAAGCTTCACATCGTGGGCTTCTGTACCTCCCTCTGCAAATGGATCCTTGACTTCCTTATCAGGAGACCACAGTCAGTGCAGATTAATAATAATATCTGCTTCTCGCTGACAATCAGCACAGGCACATCTCGGAGATGCATACATTGGTCTACTCACTCCACTCTTATCATTGTGTAGCTAGCCATATTGTTGTTGGTAGAATCTCAGATGGCAATAAGGAGATATGCAGGAGTGAGATAGATTGACTAGCTGATTGGTGTTGTAAAACCAACATCACTCTCAGAGGTAGCAAGGCAAAGGAACTGATTATGGACTTCAAGAAGAGGAAGTCAGGAGAACACACATCCGTCCTCATCGAGGGATCAGTAGTGGAAAGGGTGAGTAGCTTCAAGTCCCTGGGTGTCAACGTCTCGGAGGATCTGTCCTCGTCCCAGTCATGAAGAAGATTAGGATTCTGAGGAAATTTGGCATGTCACTAGCAACTCTCACAAATTTGTATAGATGTACAGTGGAGTGCACTCTGACTGGTTGCAAGGCAGCCCAGTAAAGAGGCTCCAAGGCTCAGGATCCCAGGAGGCTGCAGAGAGTTGTAGATTCAGTCAGCTCTACCACAGGCACAACCCTCCCCACCACTGAGGACATCAGGGAGGGAAGGAGGAGAAGATGGCGACGCGGTGCAGTGCGCGCAGCCGTTGCGAATTATGTCGATATGTGTTAACCAGGGGCCGTGCATCACAGATGGAGACAGCTGTGAGAAACGTGGAGGAGGAAACACCTGGAGAAACTTCTGAAATGCCCGCTTCGCTGCCGCTGCTACTGTGTGATCGAGAGTCTCCGGAGGGGAAGGCCCCGAATCCTCGGCTTTGCCTATTGCCTGTTGCCGGGGCCGGGGTCAAAGCGCTCAGCAGAGATGGCGCTCGGTGTTCGGTGTCGGAGAGCTGGTCGGAGGCTCGGAGTTTTCGGACAGACTCGGAGTCGGACTATGGTCGGATGCTTCCAGGATGCTGCATCGGCAAGTTGGCGGCGCTGGAGGTTCACCGTCTGCGTGAGATGATGGGACTTTCGAGAGACTTTGAGACTTTTTACTGTGCCCATGGTCTGTTCTTTATCAAATTACGGTATTGCTTTGCACTGTTGTAACTATATGTTATAATGATGTGGTTTTTGTCAGTTTTCAGTCGGTTTGTCATGTGTTTCTGTGATATCATTCTGGAGAAACATTGTATCATTTCCTAATGCATGCATTACTAAATGACAATAAAAAAGGACTGCGTGTCCTCATAATCGAATCTAAACTAATCTAATCTTCAAGAGACAGTGCCTCAGGAAGATGACATTCAACATTAAGGGTCCTCACTTTACAGGACATGACTCTTCTTAAAGGAACAAAAGACGTTTATGAAAATGATTCAAGATTGAAAGGCATGTCATATGAAGATCATTTGATGTCTCTGGACCTGTACTCACTGGAATTCAGAAGAATGAGGAGTGATCACACTGAAACCTTTCAGATGTTGGAAGGCCTCGATATAGTAGATATTTCTTGTGGTGGGGCAGTCCAACACCAGATGACAGCCTCAGAACAGGGGGGTGTCATTTTAGAATGAAGATGAGGAGGAATTTCTTTAGCCAGAGGGTGGTGAATCTGTGGAATTCATTGGAGGCCAAACCATTGGATATATTTAAGGAACACACATAAAAGTTGTTGGTGAACGCAACAGGCCAGGCAGAATCTCTAGGAAGAGGTGCAGTCGACGTTTCAGGCCGAGACCCTTCGTCAGGACTAACTGAAGGAAGAGCTAGTAAGAGATTTGAAAGTGGGAGGGGGAGGGGGAGATCCAAAATGATAGGAGAAGACAGGAGGGGGAGGGATGGAGCCAAGAGCTGGACAGGTGTTAGGCAGAAGGGATACGAGAGGATCATGGGACAGGAGGTCCGGGAAGAAAGACAAGGAGGTTGAGGGGGGGGACCCAGAGGATGGGCAAGGGGTATATTCAGAGGGACAGAGGGAGAAAAAGGAGAGTGAGAGAAAGAATGTGTGTATAAAAATAAGTAACAGATGGGGTACGAGGGGGATTAGCGGAAGTTAGAGAAGTCGATGTTCATGCCATCAGGTTGGAGGCTACCCAGACGGAATATAAGGTGTTGTTCCTCCAACCTGAGTGTGGCTTCATCTTTACAGTAGAGGAGGCCGTGGATAGACATGTCAGAATGGGAATGGGATGTGGAATTAAAATGTGTGGCCACTGGGAGATCCTGCTTTCTCCGCTAATGCCCCACCTCCCCCTCGTACCCCATCTGTTACTTATTTTTATACACACATTCTTTCTCTCACTCTCCTTTTTCTCCCTCTGTCCCTCTGAATATACCCCTTGCCCATCCTCTGGGTCCCCCCCCTTGTCTTTCTTCCTGGACCTCCTGTCCCATGATCCTCTCGTATCCCTTTTGCCTATCACCTGTCCAGCTCTTGGCTCCATCCCTCCCCCTCCTGTCTTCTCCTATCATTTTGGATCTCCCCCTCCCCCTCCAACTTTCAAATCCCTTACTCACTCTTCCTTCAGTTAGTCCTGACGAAGGGTCTCGGCCTGAAACGTCGACTTCACCTCTTCCTAGAGATGCTGCCTGGCCTGCTGCGTTCACCAGCAACTTTTATGGGTGTTGCTTGAATTTCCAGCATCTGCAGAATTCCTGTTGTTTGCGGATATATTTAAGGTAGAGGTTGATAGATTCTTGATTAGTCAGGGCATGAGGGGACACGGAGAAGGCAGGAGATTAGTGCTGAGAGGGAAAATGGATCAGCCATGAGGAAATGGCAGACTTGATGGGCCAAATGGCCTAATTCTGCTCCTATATCTTATGGTCTTATTACTAATATTGGGAAGAAGGTACAGGAGCCCAAAGACCCTTGTTCAATGATACAGGAATAATTTTCTCCCTTCTGCTTTTCGATTTCTAAATGGTCCTTGAAAACTACCTCATTATTCTTTTTTTCCCCATTATTTATTTATTTTTGTAATTTATAGTAATTTTATGCCTATTACTCCTGCTGCAAAACAATATATCTTTTGTCATCTAAGTCAGTGATTCTGTTTAGCAGCTTATCAGTGAGATTCCCCTCATTGTTACAGGCGTGATCTCTTCCTCTCTTGCTGGAGAGAGAGAGCCTGTCTGAGATACCAAAGTGCTGGATTATGACTGTAGTTTTAGATGGACTCTAGATCAAGGTCTCTTTGGGTTTTTTTTACTACTGCTTGCACGGTGGGGGTGGTGTTGGTGCTTGTGCATGGGGGTGGCTTTGGGGTTCTGATATTACCTATCATTAATTCTTTGGGTTTCTTGTTCCATGGATGTCTCTGCAAAGAGTGTAAAAAATCAGGTTTTATATTGTATACATTCTCTGATATCAAACTGAACCATTTGAACTACTTGAACCTCTGAGCAAGAGGAAACAATCACCTCAGCACTGCAAATTTTGATGAGGAGCCCTCATGCTTCCAAATTCTAGTGAAGAGAAACCTGTTTGGCACAACGTCTTCTCTTACAGCAGACTCACCCCAGTGATCAGTCTAGTGAACTTTTGCAAGACTTCCTCTTTGACATATATATGATCCTTGCTCCTGTTCTCAAGTCTTTCCACTACCAAGGCCAATGTACAGCAATGTACATGTATCTACACGTTTGTTTTCAATGACCCAGGTCTCTTTGCAAATCAATGCTTCTCATCTAAACAATACACCTTCTTTCTGAGTCCCTGACCCAAAGGTGGATAACTCACATTTATTTACATTATGTGGTACCTGGATATCAAAGAATCACTGTAGATGCTGGAAGTCTGAGATAAAAGCAGAAAATGCTGAAAATATCGACCACAGTAGGCAATGCCTGAGGAGAAAGAAATAAGGGCAACAATGCAGACTGAAGATAATACCAAAAGATGAGTATTTCTAGTATTTTTTATGTTTGTTTTTATCTCAGATATTCAGCTTCTGCAGGCTTTTGTTTTTTATTTATTCTGTCAGTATTCCAGTATAAATAGGAGAAGTTACAGTATATTGCACAATATCAGTGAAGGGAGGACAGTTGTTTCTGATATGAAGAGCTGTAGACTCAAACATTAACACTTTCTCTGCGCACAGATGCTGCCTGACCTCCTGAGAGTTTCCAGCATTCTCTGTTGCTGTTCTATATTGCATTTGCTGCATTTTTGCTGACTAGCTCAATCCAAGTCATCTTGCAACTTCTCGGAGCATCCTCTTTAATACCTACAATCCAATCCACTTTACTGTGATCTGAAACCTATGAGATACTGCATTTACTCCCTCATCGAATCATTGATACACGTTGTAAAATAATTGAGACCCATGTACCGATACCATTACCATACTAGTTAGAGGCTCTTGTTCATTTAAAGTCATAGAGCTATACAGTGCAGAAACTGGACCTTCAGTTCAACTGGATCATGTCAACGAAGACACCCTTCTCAGCTAGTCCCATCTGGCCTGTATATCTCTAAACCTTTCCTATCCACAAACTGGAGAAAGTCTGCAAATGCAACATACACAAAATGCTGGAGGAACTCAGCCGGTCTGATCTGCTGAGTTCCTTCAACGTTTTGTGTGCGTTGCTTTCCTATCCATGTACCTTTCCGAGTATCATTATTTCAACTTTCTATTGTAACCCACGTCAATACAGTATCATGTGCTTCACTTCAGCAAACTCACTGTTAATGTGGATTTACTAAATTGTTCTTGAAAGTGCAAGTATACCACATTTATAAATTCCCCTAGTACATTTTGGAGATAGTGATCACAAATCTATCTCCTTTACCACAGCATTGGGGAGGGATAGGAACAGACAAGCTCGGAAAACGTTTAATTGGAGTAAGGGGAAATATGAGGCTATCAGGCAGGAACTTGGAAGCATAAATTGGAACAGATGTTCTGAGGGAAACATACGGAAGAAATGTGGCAAATGTTCAGGGGATATTTGCGTGGGGTTTTGCACAGACACATTCCAATGAGACATGGAAAGAATGGTAGGGTACAGGAGCCATGGTGTACAAAGGCAGTTGTAGATCTAGTCAAGAAGAAAAAAAGAACTTACAAAAAGTTCAAAAAATTAGGTAATAGTAGAGATCTAGAAGGCTAGCAGGAAGGAGCTTAAGAATGAAATTAGGAGAGCCAGAAGGGGCCAAGAGATGGTCTTGTCAGACACGATTGCGGAAAACCCCAAGGCATTCCACAAGTATGTGAAGAGCAAGAGGATAAGACGTGGGAGAATAGGACCAATCAAGTGTGACAGTGGAAAAATGTGTATGGAACCAGAGGAAATGGCAGAGGTACTTAATGAATACTTTGCTTCAGTATTCACTATGGAAAAGGATCTTGGCGATTGTAGGGATGACGTGTAGCGGACTGAAAAGCTTGAGCATGTAGATATTAAGGAAGAGAATGGGCTGGAGCTTTTGGAAAGCATCAAGTTGGATAAGTCACCAGGAGCGGAGTAGATGTACCCCAGGCTACCGTGGGAAGCGACGGAGAAGATTGCTGAGCCTCTGGCGATGATCTTTGCATCATCAATGAGGATGGGAGAGGTTCTGGAGGATTGGAGGATTGCGGATGTTGTTCCCTTATAGACCAGTGAGTCTTACTTCAGTGGTTGGCAAGTTGATGGAGAAGATCCTGAGAGGCAGGATTTATGAACATTTGGAGAGGCATAATATGATTAGAAATTTTCAACATGGCTTTGTCAAAATCAGGTCGTGCCGTACAAGCCTGATTGAATTTTTTGAGGATATGACTAAACACATTGATGAAGGTAGAGCTGTAGATGTAGTGTATATGGATTTTAGCAAGGCATTTGATAAGGTACCCCATGCAAGGCTTATTGAGAACATAAGGAGGCATGGGATCCAAGGGGCCATTGCTTTGTGGATCTAGAACTGGCTTGCCCACAGAAGGCAAAGAGTGGTTGTAGACAGGTCATATTCTGTAAGGAGGCCAGTGACCAGTGGTGTGCCTCAGAGATCTGTTGTGGGAGCCATACTCTTTGTGATTTTTATAAATGACCTGGATGAGAAAGTGAAAGGATGGGTTAGTAAATTTGCTGATGACACAAATGTTGAGCGTGTTGTGGACAGTGTGGAGGGCTGTCAGAGGTTACAGCGGGACATTAATAGGATGCAAAACTGAGCTGAGAAGTGGCAGATGGAGTTCAACCCAGATAAGTGTGAGATGGTTCATTTTGGTCGGTCAAATATGATGGCAAAATATAGTATTAATGGTAAGACTCTTGGCAGTGTGGAGAATCAGAAGGGTCTTGGGGTCTGAGTCCATAGGAAACTCAAAGCAGGTTGACTCTGTGCTTAAGAAGGCATACAATGCATTGGCCTTCATCAATCGTGAGATTGAGTTCAAGAGCCGAGAGATAATGTTGCAGCTATATAGGACCCTGGTCAGACCCCATTTGGAGTACTGTGCTTAGTTGTGGTTCCCTCACTACAGGAAGGATGTGGAAGCCATAGAAAGGATGCAGAGGAGATTTACAAGGATGTTGCCTGGATTAGGGAGCATGCCTTATGAGAATAGGTTGAGTGAACTCAGCCTTTTCTCCTTGGAGCAACGGAGGCTGAGAGGTGACCTGATAGAGGTGTATAAGATGATGAGAGGCATTGGTCGTGTGGATAGTCAGAGGCTTTTTCCCAGGGCTGAAATGGCTGACACGAGAATCATAGTTTTAAGGTGCTTGGAAGCAGGTACAGAGGAGATGTCAGGGGTAAGTTTTTTACGCAGAGATTGGTGAGTGTGTGGAATGGGCTGCCAGCGATGGTGGTGGAGGCGGATACGATAGGGTCTCTTAAGAGACTCCTGGATGGGTACATGGAGCTTAGAAAAACAGAGGGCTACGGGTAAGCCTATGGGTAAGTTCTAAGGTAAGGACATGTTCAGCACAGCTTTGTGGGCCGAAGGGCCTGTATTGTGCTATAGGTTTTCTATGTTTCTATCCTACCAGCTGCTTTTTTTAAAAACACTGCAGCAGCTTTGTCAAACATGATTTCTCTTGCAGAGCTCCTTGCTGACTTTTCATAATCCCATTGATACTTTCAAAGTGTTTCATCATTTCACCTCCTAACAGCCCACAGCTTTACCCCCAGGCTAAGTGCTCTGTTGTTTCCTTTTTTGCTCTCTCCTATCTTCCTTTCCCAACATTGGGGCTACATTTGCCTTCCTCCAATATTTCTTAATTTATCCTATTTGTTGCGACAAAGGAGGAGGTTATTTGGCTCATCAGATCTATGCTGAGTCCCATCGGAGCAACCCTGCTGGGGCTCTCCTCAAACTTGTGAAACTTATTCTTCCTCACACACATTGATCATTCCCCTTTGATTCCTTTACTACTTACTGACACAAATTTACAGATGCTAATTAATCTACTACCATGTCATTTTAGGAAGAGGGGGAAAACTGGAGAACGTGTAAATCCTGCACAGACAGCATGGAGCTCAGGACTGAACTTGGATCCCAAGACGTCTGAAGTACTCACATCACGTTACCATACTTACCACCCTTGTATATTAAATCTTTCCAGACTCACCACTTGATTTCCAGAGCTCCAGATAACGACTCTCCTTCTCTCCCATGAGCCAGCTCAAAGCCAAGCTTGTTCCTTCAATCATCCCATGATCTCCTGCTTTTACTTGCCACTATCATTCTTCCTATTGCTTTGCCCTTAAACTCTTTTTCCATACCTGATTATCTCTGATGTTCCTAATTCTGATGAAATGCCATGGTTCTGAAATGTAAAGCACTTTTCATTTTGTCGGAGAACTGCCTGTCGACCATCGCAAAAGAATTTCCCTTTTCACACCAGACTTTAAATCTGCCAATATACTTAAGAGAAAGCTAATCAAACTTTAACACTCAAGCATATTAACACCAATGAAGGCAGCTGACAAAGGGGAAGAGATACTGCCTCGACAACCTTCAGTACAACTGAACCCACGGTCACTGTCGCAGACGTAAGATTGGTGTTCCGGAGAAGCAACCAACAGAAAGTATCTGAGCCAGATGTTGTACTGGCTGTGTCCTTAGATTCTGCGGAGATCAGTTGGTGTGGGCAATTGGAGACAGTTTCCATCTCTCCCTACTTTAATCGATGTTCCCACCTACTTTATTAAGACCACTATCATCCCAGTTCTTAACGAAAGCATGGTAAAATGCCTTGCTGACCAGAGGCTATGTCATCCACCTTCATGAAGTACTTTGAGAGGCTGGTCATGGCATCCATTAACTCCAGCCTCTAAGGCAACATCAACCCACAGCGATTCGCCTACTGCCAAAACAGGTTTATGTTTGACACCATTTCCTTGGACCTACACTCACCTTTGGAGCATCTGAACGGTAAAGGTACCTGCACTATATTCGGCTTTTGCTTAATGACTACATCTCAGCCTTCAATACTATCATTCTAAGCAAACCTGTCTCCTGACTCCTGGACCTGGGAATCAGCACCTCCCTTTGAATTGGATCTTTGACATCTGCCCAACAGACCACAATCAGTAAGGATAGGTAGTCGCACCTCGACTGTGATTATCCTCAACAGTAGTGTCCTATAAGGCCCCCCCACTCTGCTTCTGCTTTAACTGTATCTACAAGTTTGCAGATGATATCATTGTAGTGGGCTGTATCTCAAATTACGATGAGTCAGAGTACAGGAAAGAGATAGAGAGCCTAGTGACATGGTGTCATGACCAACCTTTCTCTCAATGTCAGCAAAGTGAAAGAGCTGGTCATTGATTTCAGGAGGCAGCAGTGCATATGCTCCTGTCTACAACAAAAATGTCAAGATTAAGGGGTGAAAGCTTCAAGTTGCTAGAAGTGAACACCATTCCTAGGAGTGACCATCACCAACAGCTTTCTCTAGTCCATCCACGTATATGCCACCACCAGAAAAGCTCGCCAGTGCCTCCACTTGCTCCAGAGGCTAAATAAATTTGGTTTGTTCCCTTTGAAATCACCAACTTTTATTGATACACCATAGAAAATATTCCATCTGGATGCATCACGGCTTGGTATGGTATGCTCTGCATGTGACTACAGGAAACTGCAGAGAGCTGCGGATACAGATCAGCACATCACGGAAACTAGCCTCCCCTCTACGGACTCTGACTGTACTTTTTGCACATCACGTTAAAGCAGCACCTTATCCCTCAAATTCACTCTTCTATTCCCTCCCATTAGGGAGAAGAGGCCAAAGACAAATCACTAGGCTCAAGGCCAGATTCTATCCACTGTTATATGGCTATTCCATGTTCCTCTAGTACAATAAAAGGAACTCTTGACCTCAAAATCTACTTTCTAATGACTTTGCACCTTAATGCTGGCCTGTTCTGCACTTTCTCTGTAATTGTAACACTTTATTCTGTATTTTTTCTCAATGCACTATTGTAATGATTTCATCTGTATGGATGACATGCAAAGCAATTTTTTTTTGTCTGTAGTTTGGTACATATGACAATAGAAACAGAATGATGATCAGAATGGGGTTTAATATCACTGGAACCTGTCATGAAATATGTTGTTTTGTGGCGGCGGTAGATTAAAAAAAAGCTATAAATTACAAAAAGAAATATATACTGTGTAGGCATCCGTTAGTCTCGTGAGACCATGGATTTGCACCTTGGAAGGTCTCCAGGACGCAGGCCTGGGCAAGGTTGTATGGAAGACCAACAGTTGCCCATGCTGCCAGTCTCCCCTTTCCACGCCACCGATGTTGTCCAAGGGAAGGGCATTAGGACCCATACAGCTTGGCACCAGTGTTGTCGCTGAGCAATGTGTGGTTAAGTGCCTTGCTCAAGGACACAACATGCTGCCTAAGTCAAGGCTCGAACTAGCGACCTTCAGATCACTAGACGAACGTCTTAACCCCTTGACCACGCAGTGAACATTTGGTTCATGATGACAGACGAGTAAAGCTTGGTTAACTGAACGGCTGTTTTTATTGCGATAAACACGAAAACGGACTAGGCGCTGTAACCCGGAGAGAGAACGCATTCAGTCAATTATGGACACGGGAGGTGATTATTACAGACGCCAGTTACAGTCTGGATGACCCACAAGCAAACGTGCGAATAACTGTCTAACCCAAGCTAAAAGTATAGCAATAAATGAACTTGAACATCCCACCATAATCCCACAAGAGCACTTTAACACAATAAGTAGCGTTGACCATGGAATGCTGGGGCGGGCTCTCGACTATACACCCCCGATGTGTCACAATGTATGTAAGTAAATTAAATTAGTCGTGCAAAAAGAGAGCAAAATAAAAGTATTTATGGGTTCATTGTCCATTCATTAATCTGATAGCAGCTGGGAAGGAGTTGTTCCTAAAATGTTGAGTGTGTGTCTTCAGGCTCCTGTGCACCCTCCTTGATGGTAGTAATGAGAAGAGGGCATGTCCTGGGTGATGGGTGTCCTCAATGATGGATACCATCTTTTTGAGGTTTCACCTTTTGAAGATGTCATTGATGTTGGGGAGCCGGTGCCCATGATGGACCTGACTGAGTTTACGACTTCCTGCAGCTTTTTGGAAATGCAACCAGTTAGAATGCTCTCCATGGAAATTTGCGAGAGTCTTTGGTGACATACCAAGCCTCCTCAAGTTCCGAATGAAATATAGCCACTGCTGTGCCTTCTTTGTAATTGCATCAATATGTTGGGCCTAGGACAGATTCTCAGAGATGTTGAAACCCAAGAATTTGGAACTGCTCACTTCTGATCCCTCGATGAGGACTGATGTGCAGTCCCTCAATTTCCCCTTCCTGAAGTTTTACTGATATTGAGTGCAAGGTTATTTTCTTGATACCACCCAACCAGCTGTTCCATCTCACTCCTGTACATCTCCTCATTATCACCTGAAATTGTACCGATAATAGTTGTGTCATTGGCTGTTGAGCTCTGAACTGTAATCAATAAACAGCAGCCTGATGTAGTTTCCACAACATCCTCTAAAGCTAAAAAAACCTATCTAGCAAGTTAGCAATTTACAGAATTAGTTTAAGAATAGACCAATGTTAGAATACAGTATAGAGAGCTGACAGCTGAAGACACAGTCACAAACAATGGCAAATTAGTTGACAGGTATTTGAGTGAGAAGGCTGGAAAAGATAGATGGGATGGTGTGGTGGATGAAAGGAACACAGAATTAAAAACCATCACATGAATTTCAAATTGAGGTTGTGAATTTGAAAATAAAATTGGGCAACAAAATGACATGGCAGATAATGTTGCTGTCATCACCTTGTCCTGCTATCAAATGGAGCTTCCATATTCTCATTATGTTCGTACGAGTTTCCATTACATTTTTTAGCCAGAGAGGCGCCGAGCTCTGCAATGGTAGAAGGTTCATCGGGCCATTAAACCGGAGGTCTGGACGATTAATCTAAGGGCAAGAGTTCAAATCTCACTACATTATATTTGAATTAATATTAAGTTCATTCGATAGTCTGGTTTGTAAATTGATTACCATTGATAATAATCATGAAAGTATTGTATTATTCCAAAGATCCATCTAGTTTATTCACTCCTTTCGTTAATGAAATCAGTCATTTATTATTGATTGATTGATTGAGATACAGCTTGGACTATGACCTTCTGGCCTCTTGAACCACCCTGCCCAGCAATCCCCTTATTTAATCCTAGCCTAATCACGGGACAATTTACAATGAACAATTAGCTTACCAACTGGTTTGTCTTTGGACTGTGAGAGGAAAATTTTACCTACTCTGGCCTGCATATGACTAAAGAGCCACTACAATGTGTCAAAGGCTCATAGAGTGATAACTGTATGGAAACAGGCCATTTGACCCATCTCATCCATGCCAGCCATCAACCACTCTTTACGCTAATCCCATTATACTTCTCCACACTCCCATTGACCTTCTCCAGATTTCAGTCTTACACACTAGGGGCAATCCATGGTGGACAACGCGCCTTTGGGATGTGAGATGAAAACAAAGCACCCAGAAGAAATGCACGTGGTCACAGGGAGAAGGTCCAAACTCCACATGGGCAGAACCCGAATCTCTGAACGAGTCAATAGCTCCGCTAGCTGTGTCACTGCTCTTTCCCATCTGGGTTGCAATCTTCCAACCAACTCCATATCACTATTCAAATTACACTCAATCCTGTGAACCAGGATCAAGAACAAAAAAGCAAATGCCGGAGGAACTCAGCAGGTCAGGCAGCATCTGTGGAGGCAGAAGGATTGTCAGCGTTTCAGGTCAAGAACTTGCATCAGGACTGCTTGACCCATTTAATCCTTTCACCACTTAATGCTTCTCCTCCAGGTTCCACCTGCAGCTCTTGTGGTGTACGTCAATGAAGTGAGTGACGGATGGCACACACTGTTCATAATAGAAACTGTTCCACATCATTCGCAAACACCAGCATTAAGTTCACCTTCAGAGACGGTGTCTGAATTAACATCAGCAGGGTAAGGTGGCTGCTTTTGGTTTTGTTCATAAAGTGCTGTCAATTTTGTTCGGTGCACGAAACGGTTCTCGCAAACACGAGGAAATCTGCAGATGCTGGAAATTCAAGCAACACACATCAAAGTTGCTGGTGAATGCAACAGGCCAGGTAGCATCTCTACGAAGAGGTACCTCTTCCTAGGGATGCTGCCTGGCCTGCTGCGTTCACCAGCAACTTTGATGTGTGAAACGGTTCTCACTTGTTTTAATCATAAAATCCTACAGTGGTGACCCTGGCTCTCTCGGATGATTCCAGAGTTACCCAACGACATTTCAACCAATGCAGTCCCTTTGAAGCCACTGGAGGCTTGGGAGCAGCATTCTACCATGAGGTTCGCTCAGTTTGCGCTGCAAGAAATCGCCGCGGACAGTACCAAATTTTACAACATCATAGCATTGCCAACTAGTTCTATTGCAGCCAGAGTGGTGAGTTTACTGGAAGACCTGCCTGCGTGTGATAAATATATCACTCTGAAAACTCACCTTTTACAGACTTTTTGGACTGTCTGAGTCTAAACGCGCCAAACGCTTGCTCTCCTTGCCCAGATTGGGTGACGCTGGGCCTTCAGAGCCAATGGATCATGTTCTTTCTCTCCTGCACAGCCGCTGCCCTTGTTTCTTTTTTAAAGAACGCTATGTAGCAAATGCTTGATCAAGTTGGCACAGCTCTCACAAATACGCCCATGAAGGACAATAGGGAGCTTGTTAAAATGGCCGATAGTCTACGCTCAGCCAGGCAGAGGTGATTCATTCTTGCTCATTTCCCTGTCAGTAGAGCCTCCAGCAAGACTCATGCCCACGGCGCTGAATTAGACAACGCCGGGTTTGTTTTTAGATGAAAAGTAAGAAATGCTGATTGCCATGTAGCTTCCACAGTGCCAGTGGATTGGGGCAACGGAGGTCTGTGAACACCATGGGTTCCAACTGTCTGTAGTTCTGTACGCATACTATTTCAGGGAGATGCTTCCTGTGTGACACAGGTGCTCAAGTGAATGTTCTGCCGGTCTCAGCCATTGATTATAAGGTGGAGAGTGATGGAGACTCGCTGGAGGCCGCCAATGGCAGCAAGATCTGGACTTCTGGATCACAATGTAGGACGCTCTGCTTCAGTGGATGATATGAGACTTTGTCTTGGTCGAAGTTGTCACACCTCTGCTCAGCACCGATTTGCTGTGTGCCAAAGGACTGTCAGTAGATCTTAGGAACTGCTGGACACAAAGGACTTTGGTTCATTAAGTCCCCCACGACAGCTCCATCTAGCGCATGCATCACCATATATGAATTCACTTGTCTGCTGGGCGAATTCCCAAACCTCACCACCCACCCATGTTTTCCACTACTGTTACAAAGCACGGGGTCGAGCACCACGTTCCCACAACTGGCTTGCTGGCCCATGCCCTTGTGTGTGGTTTGTGCTCAGAAAAGCTGGCCAGTGTGAAGGGTGAGCTTGCTAACGTGGAAATGTTTCTCATTGTACAGGAAGAGTAGCCCTTGGGTTTCCCTCCTTAATGAGGCTGCCATCCCTGCTCCCACACATTCAGGACTTTTCAGCAAGTTTAGCCAGAAAGATAGAAACCATAGAAACTACAGCACAGAAACAGGCCTTTTGGCCCTTCTTGGCTGTGCTGAACCATTTTCTGCCTAGTCCCACTGACCTGCACACGGACCATATCCCTCCATACACCTCCCATCCATGTATCTGTCCAATTTATTCTTAAATGTTAAAAAAGAACCCGCATTTACCACCTCGTCTGGCAGCTCATTCCACACTCCCACCACTCTCTGTGTGAAGAAGCCCCCCCTAATGTTCCCTTTAAACTTCTCCCCCCTCACCCTAAACCCATGTCCTCTGGTTTTTTTCTCCCCTTGCCTCAGTGGAAAAAGCCTGCTTGCATTCATTCTATCTATACCCATCATAATTTTATCTACCTCTATCAAATCTCCCCTCATTCTTCTACGCTCCAAGGAATAAAGTCTCAACCTATTCAACCTTTCTCTGTAACTGAGTTTCTCAAGTCCTGGCAACATCCTTGTAAACCTTCTCTGCACTCTTTCAACCTTACTTATATCCTTCCTGTAATTTGGTGAGCAAAACTGAACACAATACTCCAGATTCGGCCTCACCAGTGCCTTATACAACCTCATCATAACATTCCAGCTCTTATACTCAATACTTCGATTAATAAAGGCCAATGTACCAAAAGCTCTCTTTACGACCCTATCTACCTGTGACGGCACTTTTAGGGAATTTTGTATCCGTATTCCCAGATCCCTCTGTTCCACTGCACTCCTCAGTGCCTTACCATTAACCCTGAATATTCTACGTTGGTTTGTCCTTCCAACGTGCAATACCTCACACTTGTCAGTATTAAACTCCATCTGCCATTTTTTCTAAAGTGGACTTAGTCAGGGGCTAACATCAGGTGCCTGTCTGCACTGAGGATGTTTCCAAAACTGCTGTTAAAATCCCGTTTCATGTATATAAGTTTCTGCACATACTGTTTGGGCTGCAAAAATGCAGCAGAGACGTTGGACTCAGTTACTAATGAACACTACGTTCAAAGACTTTGATTTTCTGTTTCTTTACCTAGACAATATACTTGTTACCAGTGCATCGAAAACCAAACACCTAACGCAACTCCACACGCTTTTCGAGCACTTAAGCCAACGTGGGCTGATTATTAACCCCCTGCTAAATGCCAGTTCTGGTTGTCCAGTAATGACTTCCTCGGCCACCACACCTCCGCAGAAGGCGCGACAACCCTGCCGTCAGAAGTTACCACTATACTGGATTTTCCACTGCTCTGCTCTACCAAATCACTGCCAGAGTTGTTAGGCATGGTGAATTCCTATCACCGTTTCATTCCACAAGCTGTTGAACTTACGTTCCCCTTGTATAGTGCCCTTAAAGACAATGCCCCGAATGACATACTTGAATAGTCAGCAGATGTGACTAGAGCATTTGGTGACACCAAATGAGCTCTTTCGAATGCAACTCTACTGGTGCACCCTTCGCTCCCAAGCACATCGATAACCGTCATCACTGACACCTCAGACTATGTTGTAGGTGCTGAGGGTGAACAGTTGGTCGGAGGCGAGTTGCAAAAGCTCGCCTTTTTCAGCTGGCAGATACACCCCTCCTATGAAGAAGTACACCGCATCTGACCACAAGCTTCTCAGTCTCTACCTGGCCATCCGCCCTTTTCGCTTTCTACTGGAGGGCTGGCATTTCTCAGGGTTCAATGGGCAAAGTGTCCGACCCCTGGTCTGCATGGCTGCAGTGCCACCTGGCCCACATTTTGGAATTCGTGACTGGCATACAGCATGTCAAATGGAAAAATAATACTGTGGTTGAATGCCTCTCACTGTCCACCATTGTTGCCATGCACATTGGGGTTGACTATTCTGGCATGGCAACCAACCAAGCTACTGACCCAGAGGTCCAGGCTTACAGGACAGGAGTCACAGGCCTGCACTGGCTGATCTCAAGTTCACTGACTTAGGACTTTCTATGTCTCAGCTGGTCGCCCTCACCCCACGGTGCCTGCAAACTGGAGGCTAACTGATTTCAACTCCACTCACAGTAGCTTAAATCCCGGTGAGAAGGCTTCACAGAAACTGGTTGGTTTAAAGTTTGTGTGGCATAGCCTTAGGAAGGACATTTGAACCTGGAAGACAGTGTGTATTGTGTGTCAGCAGGAGGAAATTAACCATTATGTTTGAGCATCATCGTCACCTTTCGAGGTCCCTGAGTGACGGTTCGACCACATCAATGTGGACCTGGTTGGTTCTCTCCTCCCTTCTCAGGGTTTCATGCACCTCCTTACCATGGTGGACCATACTACCAGCTGACCAGAGGTTGTCCGTCTAGGCATTGACGATAGCTGCGGACGTGGCTCGGGGTTTCATCAACACCTGTGTCGCTCAGTTCGGCACCCCATATGATATTTCTCCCAACCTCAGTCCCCAATTGATGTCAGATCTTTGTTCCTCAATGACCCAAAACCCCAATGTTAAATTTTGTCACTCCACAAAGTATCATTCGCAATCCAACGGTCTGAGCGAGCAGTTTCGCCGTCCCTTAAAGGCTGCTCTGAAGGCCTCCCTGACAGACGAGAATTGGCATGATCATCTCCAATGGGTCCTGCTGGGGCTCAGAACAGCTCTTAAGGTGGACCTGCAGTCATCCACAGTTGAGTTGGTGTACGGGCAGCCACTCCAGATGCCAAGTGACTTTATTCCTGATGCCCAGGACACCTGATCAGTCTACGCTCCTTAGTAAACCCAATTCTATTACACCTCCCATCGTGGCATACAGCAGTCAGATCCCCGTTGGCATACATACATTCTATTCCGTTTGTTTTTGCCCATGACGATGCACATCAATACCCACTTAAGCCTGTTCTGCATTTTGGAATGAGGCAAAAAGATTTTCATTGCAGATAGGAAGGGTAAACCTTAATGCATTTCTGTAGGTTGCCTTCAACTGACCTACCAAGACCTGGATGGTTCCAGTACCGTACCCCCTGTATCACGACATGACCAGGTGGGTGTCAGCACACCCCTGGACAAGCCAGCGGCGCCTGCTGTTACTCCAGCCAAGGCACAAAGGATCCAAGCGGGAAGCTTGTCCGAGCTCTAGGCAGACTCGCAATGCTAGTGTTGGTGAATTCTGGGGGGCGGGACTGTGTAGGGTAACGTAATGGGTGACAGATGACACATTTTGTTCATAATAGAAACTGTTCTACATAATTCCCAAGCACTGGCATTGTGTTTCAGAGACGGTGTCTGACGCAATGTCGCCAGGGTAAGTCGACTGCTTTTGGTTTTGTTCATAATGGAAGTACGGGCTGCAGCTTTTGTTAAGCACGTAAAATCACTCTTAAACGTTTTATTCACAAAATCCTACAGTGTCTCCAGGAATCAAGACTAGATGGAGTGACTCTTAAAATACCAAGAGACTATAAGACCATAAGGCATAGGAGCAGAACTAGGCCATTCGGTCCATTGAGTCCCCTCCGCCATTCCAACATGGCTGATTTATTTTCCATCTCAACGCCATTCTCTGCTGTCTCCCTGTAACCTTTGATACATTCACTAATCAAGAACCTATCAAACTCTGCTTTTAATATGACCAGTGACGTGGCCTCCGCAGCAATGAATTCCACAGATTAACCACCCGCTGGCTGAAGAAATTCTTCCCATCTCTGCTCTACAGGGACGTCCTTGTATTCTGAGACTGTGCCCTCTAGTCGTAGACAGTCACACTGCTGGCAACGTCCTCTGCATTTCCACTCTATCCGAGCCTTTCAATGTTCAAATACCTTCTAAATAGCCTGGCAAGGCAAAGGGATTTGAGGGACAAAGAGCAAATTCCCAATGATCTACTAACCGTCCTGTAAAAGAATAAAATATAAACTGCTTCCCTAACGCTCTCTGTCACCCTTTCAAACTACCTTTTAGCAGCCTGATGTCAGTCCTGCTCCATCAACAATATGGAGGGCACTTTTAATGTGCTTGAGGTGCTACATGAATGCAAGCAGTTGCTGTTTATCATCTACAAGACCATTGCTCCTCTGCAGACAGAACCAGAGTCCCATAATGTGAACCATTGCTGTGTTTCTGAGCCACATCTCCTCACTACTGCGAATTAATCCTGCACAGGAGCCTGTCAGTAAAATCAATTGAAAGGGGTTGCCCACGTGCACACCAGCATTTGACCATAATCCATCAAACCCAGGCGATGAAGTTACTTTCTTTCATTCCCAGTTCCCACACAGAGCTCAGCTAATTGATCTCTCCTCTCGCTCCCTCGCCCTCCTTCCCCCAGCAGTTTCTGAGCAAGCTGTTCTGTACACCCTGCGCAGACAGTTGGCCCTCCTCCATCCCTGAGAGCTATTGAACAGCAGGATGCATCGCTACAGTGTCTTCCCTGTGCCATACTCGATTTGCATCAACCCCATCCAGAAAGGGGAGGGAAGGACGATTGGACGGGTCTCACAGATAAGGAGGGGAGGAACCCGGTTAATTAGAGACATACAATAGAATACAGAGCAGTGCAACATGGTCCTGTTGGCCCAGCATGTTATGCAGACCTACTGTATGATTAATCTGATCCTTCCTTCCTAGACAGCCTATAATCCTCCAGTTTTCTTACATCCATGTTCCTGTCCCCCTAAGAGTCTTTTAAAAGTCCCCACTGAATCAGTCTCTATTATCTCCCGACAGTGTGTTCTAGAGACCCACCACTCACTGTGTACCTCTGACATCTCCCTTGAATTTTTCTCCACTCACCTTAAATTAGTTGCCCTTTGGTATTGGCCATAGCTGCCCTTGGAAAATGGTGCTGGCCGTCCACACTGTGCCTCCCAGAACACTGGACGGCAACAAACTTATTTCGAAAGTGTTGACTCCTCACAATTTTTATTGTTGATTCTGATAGATCGCTTGAAGATGAATGCAAATATAATTTCAGCCTGCTTGTATCCACACAGCTGGTGGTGTAATGGCATCAGCACCGGGTATCAAGGCGAATAGTCCCAAGTTGGAATCCATCTGGCTCCTTACATGCTTTCCATTCGTGCTGGGCTGAGCATCGAGCTAGCAACTCGGCCTCATAAAAAGCAGCCAAATGCTGTGAAAATGGGAAAAATACCTCTTGATGCACCTCAAGGTGCAAAAAGGAACAACAACTTGTATCATGTATAAATTTGGAGAAACTCAAAATTAATTTCTTTTGAATATAATGTTTTTAATGGCATAATAGTGTTGACACTTTACAATAATACAGAAAAGTTTCAACAACATCCTTGAATGACTTCATTGTGATTTTCTCCAGTCCCACAAGAAGTTCTTCAAATTCCGTCATTGATGACCTGTTTGATTTAGGGACCAACAAAATGCCTTCCTTAATCTTGGCATCAGTTATTCTGACTTGAATTATGTATTGAAATAACCAATACAGGCAATTTTTTAAAAAAAGAAATGTGTGATAGGGAAATTTCATGGTGATTTTCATGATCAGCAGTCCAAAATCCATAAGATGCACTCAAAAATATTCAGGAAGCAAAATCTTTTTTGTCCAGTGTAATCTTAAACACCTCTGTCAAATTGCTTCCCATTCTCTATCATTTCCAAGAGAAAAGCCCCAGCTACCTTAACCTCTCCTAACAGGTCATCATAGTAAATCCCCTCTGCACCATGTTCATAGTTCCCTCCAACCCCGGGGAGAGAAGCTGAGATTTCTTGCCTGGGTGGGAGTTTGTCCAATGACTACTTGAACAAATATCTGAAAAATTAAATGATCTCTAGAGCACATGAACCCTTGATCGTAAAAGGGCTGAGAGTTGAGGTTGTACAAAACGTTGGTTAGGTTGCACTTGGAGCATTGTGTGTCGTTCTGGTCACCTTGTTTTAGGAAGGATATAATTAAGCTACAAGGGGCGCAGAAAGACTCACAACAATATTGCAGGACAGAAGGACTTGATTATAAGGAGAGAATGGATAAGGTAGGACTGCTTTCCCCGGAAACTAGAAGGATGAGGGGTGAATATAGAACATAGAACATAGAACATAGAAATCTACAGCACATTACAGGCCCTTCGGCCCACAATGTTGTGCCAACCATGTAACCTACTCCAGAAACTACTTAGAATTACCCTACTCCACAGCCCTCTATTTTTTTAAGCACCATGTACCTATCTAAGAGGCTCTTAAATCACCCTATTGTATCCGCTTCTACCACCGCCGTTGGCAGTGCATTCCATGCACCCACCACACTCTGTGTGAAAACTAATCCCTAATGTCTCCTCGGTACCTATTTCCAAGCACCTTAAAACTATGCCCCCTCGTGTTAGCCATTTCAGCCCTGGGAGAAAGCCTCTGGCTATCCGCATGATCAATGCCCCTCATCAGATCACTCCTCATCCTTTGTCACTAAAAGGAAAACGGCCCAAGTTCACTCAAACTATTCTCTAAAGGCACGCTTTTAAGTCATGAAGTAATAAAGATTTATAAAACAATGTGGGACATTAAAAAAAAAATTAAGTGTTCACAGTCATTTTCCCAGGAGTCCAGAACTAGAGGCCATATGTTTAAGATGAGTGGGGAAAGAGTTAAACTAAAAGACCATTGAACAATAAGACAGAAGAGAGACCATTTGGTCATTTGGCCAATTGGGTCTGCTCTGCCATTCCATCATGGCTGATTTATTATCCTTTTCAACCCCATTCTCCTGATTTCACCTGTAACAATGATGCCCTGACTAATCAATAACCTTCCAAGCTCCGTTTTCAATATACTCAATGACTTGACCTCCACAGCCATACACAGCAGATTCACCACCCTCTAACTAAAAATAAAATTCCCCTCATTTCTGTCCTCAATGGACATCCCTCTATTTTGAGTCTGTGCACTCTGGTTTTAGACTCATCCACAATAGGAAACAACCTCTCCATATCCACTCTAACTAGGCCTCTTAATACTCGAAAATCGTCAATGAAATATCCCTTCATTCTTCTAAATTCCAATGAGTGCAGGCCCAGAGTCATCAAATGCCCCTCATATGTTAACCTTTTAATTGCTGGAATCATTCTGAAGAACCTCCTTGGACACTCTCCAATGGCAGCATATCTTTTCTTAGATAAGGGTCGAAATCTGCTCATAATACTCAAAGTGAGGTCTCGCTTGTGTCTTATAAAGCCTCAGCATCATATCCTTGCTCTGAAATTCTGGTCCTTTCAAAATGAATGCTAACATTGCATTTGCCTTCCTTCCCACTGACTCAACCTGCAAATTAAACTTTGGGAATCCTGCAAGAGAACTCCCAAGTCCTTTTGCACCTCTGACTTCTGAGTTTTCTCCCCACTTAGAAAATAGTCTACACCTTTATTCTTTTTACCAAAGTGCATGACCATAAAGGTCCCTATAATGTATTTCATCTGCCACTTCTTTTCTCATTCTCCGATGTGTCTAAGTCTTTCTGCAGACTTCCTTCTTCCTCAATACTACCTGCCTATCCTTGGATCATCTACAAACTTAGCTACAAAAACATTAATCCTATCGTCTAAATGACTGACATATGAAATGAAAAGGACTGGTCCCAATATCATCTCCTGCAGAACATCACTAGTCACCAGCAGTTAACCAGAATGAAAATGGGCATTATTCTCACTCTTTGCACCTTATCAGTCAGACAACCTTCTATCCATGTTAGTATCTTCCCTATGGTACCATGGGTGCTTAACTTGTTAAACAGCCTCATGTGCAACACTTTGTCAAAGGCCTTCTGAAAGTCCACTGACTTTCCTTTATCCTGCCTGTTATTTCCTCAAAAAATTCCAACAGATTTGTTAGGCAAGATTTCCCCTTAAGGAAACCATGTTGACTTCGACCTACTTTTATTGCCTGCCATCAAGCACCCAGCCCTATAATTTCCTTTCTGTTGACTCTTCCCTTCTTGAAAAATGGAATGACATGTGAAAATTTCCAGCCCTCCAAAACCATTCCAGAATCTAGTGGTTCTTGAAAGATCATTACTAATGCCTCCTTAATCTCTTCAATTACCTCTTTCAGAACCCTGGGGTATAGTCCATTTGGTCCAGGTGACTTATCTACATTTAGATATTTAGGCTTTCCAAGCACTTTCTCCTTAAAAATAGCAACTACACTCACTTCTGCCCCCGACATACTTGAATTTCTGGCATACGGCTAGTGTCTTCCACAGTGAAAGCTTTTGCAAAATACTTATTAACTACATCTATCATTTCTTTGTCCCACAATACCACCTCTCTACTGTCATTTCCACTTCTCTTTGACTCTTTATATATCCGTAAAAACTTCTGGTATCCTCTTTTCTATTATTGACTAGCTTACCTTCATATTTCATCTTTACTCTCTTTATGTCTTTTTTTGTTGCCTTCTGTTGTTTTTCTAAAAATTTCCCAATCCTCTACCTTCCCACTAATTTTTACTATATTATATGCCCTTACTTTTGCTTTGACGCTGTCTTTGACTTCCCTTGTCAGCCACAATTGCCTCATCCTCCCTTTAGAATGTTTCTTCATCTTTGGAATGTATCAACCGGCACCTTCTGAATTGTCCCTAGAAACTGTAGGCATTGATGTTCTGCCATCATCCCTGCTAGTGTCCCCTTCCAATCAACTTTGGCCAGCACCTCTCTTATGCCTCTGTAATTCCCTTTAATTCACTGTAATACTGATACATATGACTTTCCCTTCACACTCTCAGATTTCTGGATAAATTCAGAATTAGAATCATGCATAATATCACCAGCATATGTCATAAAATCTGTTTTTCTCTGTGGCAGCAGTACAATGCAATATATAACAATAGAAAAATTGAATTGCAGTCAAGTATATCTATAATTAAAGAGTTAAACTAAATGAAGTTAAAAAATAGAAATTAAAAAGTAATGAGAGTGAGTGAGGTGAGGTAAGGTGAATTCTATCATATTATGCTCGCTGTCTCCTAAGGGTTCCTTTACCTTAAGCTCCCTAATCAAATTTGGTTCATTACACAACACCCAATCCAGAATTGCCATTGCACTAGTTGGCTCAACCACAAGATACTCTAAAAAAAAAATCTCCTAGGCGTGCTACAAACTCCTTCTCTTGGGTTCCAGCACCGACCAGATTTTCCCAATCGACATCCCTTTTAAAATCCACATATTGTAACATTCATTGTAATAATACAACTATTTTGACATTGCCCTTTTGATATACATTTTCTATCTCCTGTCATAATTTGTAAACCACATCATTGCCTCTATTTGAAGGCGTGCATATAAATCCTATCAGGGTACTTTTACCCTTGCAGTTTCTAATCGATTCACAACAATTCTACACCTTCCGATCCCACACCACCTCTTTCTCATAATTTGATTTCATTTTTTACCCGGAGAATCTTCTGAGGCAGAGATATCCAGGGCCCTAGTATCTGGAAGGCAGCACACCATCCTTGCTTCTTCTACGCGGTCACAGAGTATCCTGCCTCGCCCTTAATTATCAAGTCTCCAATCACTATCACTTTGCCTGACTTTACACTTCCCTGCTGAGCCTCGGAGCCAGCCACAGTGCCACTGATGTGTCACCCTCCCAGCAGCACCCAAAGCAGTATACTTATTGTTAAGGGGAATGGCTACAGGTGAGCCCTGCACTGATTGCTTACTGTTCTTACCTCTCCTGGTGGTCACCCACCTACTTTCTGAAGCCTGCTCTCTAGGTGTGCCCACCTCAGTAATAGTCCCATCTATGAGCTATTCTGCCTCCCAGATGATTCTGACTATATACAGCTCCAGCTCCTTGTCAGCCAGGAGCTACAGTTGGATGCCCTTCCCACAGATGTTGTTATCAGGTAGACTGTCATCCCTAAAATCCCACATATCACAGGAGAATTCCACTTCCTGAACTGCCGCCTTGCCTACACTTGTTGTACCTCTAACTTCTCAAGCTGAAGTTCTAGCCTGCACCTCGTCTCGATGAAGCCTCAAGCCTGGCCACTCTAACAAAGGACACTCCAGCAATAGCCGCTCCGCCTACAGCTCACTTCTGCTTATTGGCCCTTGCTGAGAGCCAAAGAGATCGCCTAAGAGCCCATCAGAAGGTTCCAAAAGGCCCCGAGCTCTTAATAAACTTGGCCTTGGCTTACCAGCAAACAACTTCTCATTGATATCGTATTTGTTAAATAGGGGCCGTGCACAATCCTGATTTGATGGAGACGGATGTGAGAAGCACGGAGGAACATCTGGAGAAACTTCTGAAATGCCTGCTTGGCTGCTGCTGCTACTGTGCAATCGAGAATCTCCGGAGGGGAAGGCCCCAAATCCTTGGCTTTGCCTATAGCCGGGGTCGGGGTCAAAGCGCTCGGCAGAGATGGTGCTCGGTGCTCGGTGTCAGAGGGCTGGTCGAAGGCTCGAAGTTTTCGGACGGGCTCAAAAGTCATCTGTGGTTGGGTGCTTCCAGGGTGCTGCATCGGCAAGTTTGCGGCGCTGGAAGCTCATGGCAGGGAGAGTTTCTCCCTTCTACCGTCTGCGTGAGATGATGGGACTTTTGAGAGACTTTGAGACTTTTTTTTACCGTGCCCATGGTCTGTTCTTCATCAAATTACGGTATTGCTTTGCACTGTTGTAACTATATCTTATAATTATGTGGCTTTTGTCAGTTTTTTCAGTCTTGGTTTGTCTTGTGTTTCTGTGATATCATTCTATAGGAACAAATTGTATCATTTCTTAATGCATGCATTACTAAATGACAATAAAAGAGGACTGCGTGTCCTCATAATCTAATCTAATCTAATAATAAATTCAGCCCACCAAGAAGTTCCAAAAAGCCCCGAGATTTTTTTAAACCTCGCCAGCCAACAACTTCTTGCACTGATTTCAGCCTGCATAAAAAGCAGATCTGAGGGGCAGCCTTTCCACACAGAGATTGGTGGGTATATGGAATAGCCTGCCAGAGGAAGCGAAAGAGGCAGATACAGTTACAAGGTTTAAAAAGCATTTGGACGGGTACATGGATGGCAAAGATGTATAAAGGTATGGTGCAAACACAGGTGAATAGAATTTGTTTCGAAGTGCAGCTTTCTTGTCAGGTGCAAATTAGGCTGAAGGGCAGTGTTATTTTATGAATCTGAAATGGAAAACAGAAAATGCTGGAAACACCAGCAGGTCAGGCAGTGTTTGTGGGAAAATGATCAATATTTCAGTACCTTCATCACGACTGAATACTAGAAATGCAAGCAACACACATCAAAGTTGCTGGTGAACGCAGCAGGCCAGGCAGCATCTATAGGAAGAGGCGCAGTCGATGTTTCAGGCCGAGACCCTTCGTCAGGACTAACTGAAGGAAGAGTGAGTAAGGGATTTGAAAGCTGGAGGGGGAGGGGGAGATGCAAAATGATAGGAGAAGACAGGAGGGAGAGGGATGGAGCCAAGAGCTGGACAGGTGATAGGCAAAAGGGGATACGAGAGGATCATGGGACAGGAGGTCCGGGAAGAAAGACAAGGGGGGGGGTGACCCAGAGGATGGGCAAGGGGTATATTCAGAGGGACAGAGGGAGAAAAAGGAGAGTGAGAGAAAGAATGTGTGCATAAAAATGAGTAACAGATGGGGTACGAGGGGGAGGTGGGGCCTAGCGGAAGTTAGAGAAGTCAATGTTCATGCAACGACCATGGAGACATTCAAAGCGATTACGCAACCACCAACTGCGACTCCAGCCTTGAACTCCGGGCCGGGTCTTTATGTGCTGCTGTTGTGACTCCCGTCTCCCCTTCCCCCACCACCACTCCGCAGCCCCGTCTTCCTCAGATCCCACCGTCAACTCCTGGGCCCTCAGAAGCTCCATCTTCCTCTCACCCCAACCCTCCCCTCTCCATTGACACCCCCAGCCTCCCCCCTCCCCCCTCTGATCCCAGCTCTCATCCGTGCCGGGTCTTTACCATCCCCTCCGACCTTCAACTGTCGGAGGCAGAACGCTCTGTCCTCAGTAAGGGCCTCACGTTTGTCCCCCTTCGCCCACACCTCAGCGAGTTCCGTGTTCGCCATGATGCGGAACTTTTCTTCCGCCGTCTCCGTCTCCGAGCCTACTTCTTCGGCAAGGACTCTTCCACCCCCACCGATGACCCCTTCTCCCGTCTCCAACCCTCCTCCTCTTCATGGACACCCCGCTCTGGTCTTCTGCCTGCTCTGGATCTCTTTATTGCCAACTGCCGACGGGACATCAACCGTCTCGACTTCACCGCACCTTGTCCCCATTCCAACCTCACTCCTTCGGAACGCTCTGCTCTCCACTCCCTCCGCACTAATCCTAACATTATTATTAAACCCGCTGATAAAGGGGGTGCTGTTGTAGTCTGGCGTACTGACCTCTACCTTGCCGAGGCACAGCGACAACTCGCGGATACCTCCTCTTATTTACCCCTCGATCGTGACCCCACTAAGGAGCACCAGGCCATTGTCTCCCACACTATCAACGACTTTATCCGCTCAGGGGATCTCCCATCCACTGCTACCAACCTTATAGTTCCCACACCCCGCACTTCCCGTTTCTACCTCCTACCCAAGATCCACAAACCTGCCTGTCCTGGCCGACCTATTGTCTCAGCTTGCTCCTGCCCCACCGAACTCGTTTCTGCATACCTCGACACTGTTTTATCACCCCTTGTTCAATCCCTTCCGACCTATGTTCGTGACACTTCTCACGCTCTTAAACTTTTTGATGATTTTAAGTTCCCTGGCCCCCACCGCTTTATTTTCACCATGGATGTCCAGTCCCTATATACTTCCATCCCCCATCAGGAAGGTCTCAAAGCTCTACGCTTCTTTTTGGATTCCAGACCTAATCAGTTCCCCTCTACCACCACTCTGCTCCGTCTAGCAGAATTAGTCCTTACTCTTAATAATTTCTCCTTTTGCTCCTCCCATTTCCTCCAAACTAAAGGTGTAGCTATGGGCACCCGTATGGGTCCTAGCTATGCCTGCCTTTTTGTTGGGTTTGTGGAACAATCTATGTTCCGTGCCTATTCTGGTATCTGTCCCCCACTTTTCCTTCGCTACATCGACGACTGCATTGGCGCTGCTTCCTGCACGCATGCAGAACTCGTTGACTTTATTAACTTTGCCTCCAACTTTCACCCTGCCCTCAAGTTTACCTGGTCCATTTCTGACACCTCCCTCCCCTTTCTAGATCTTTCTGTCTCTGTCTCTGGAGACAGCTTATCCACTGATATCTACTATAAGCCTACTGACTCTCACAGCTATCTGGACTATTCTTCTTCTCACCCTGTCTCTTGCAAAAACGCCATCCCCTTCTCGCAATTCCTCCGTCTCCGCCGCATCTGCTCTCAGGATGAGGCTTTTATTTCTAGGACGAGGGAGATGTCTTCATTTTTTAAAGAAAGGGGCTTCCCTTCCTCCACTATCAACTCTGCTCTTAAACGCATCTCCCCCATTTCACGTACATCTGCTCTCACTCCATCCTCCCACCACCCCACTAGGAATAGGGTTCCCCTGGTCCTCACCTACCACCCCACCAGCCTCCGGGTCCAACATATTATTCTCCGTAACTTCCGCCACCTCCAACGGGATCCCACCACTAAGCACATCTTTCCCTCCCCCCCTCTCTCTGCATTCCGCAGGGATCGCTCCCTACACAACTCCCTTGTCCATTCGTCCCCCCCATCCCTCCCCACTGATCTCCCTCCTGGCACTTATCCGTGTAAGCGGAACAAGTGCTACACATGCCCTTACACTTCCTCCCTTACCACCATTCAGGGCCCCAAACAGTCCTTCCAGGTGAGGCAACACCTGTGAGTCGACTGGGGTGATATACTGCGTCCGGTGCTCCCGATGTGGCCTTTTATATATTGGTGAGACCCGACGCAGACTGGGAGACCGCTTTGCTGAACATCTACGCTCTGTCCGCCAGAGAAAGCAGGATCTCCCAGTGGCCACACATTTTAATTCCACATCCCATTCCCATTCTGACATGTCTATCCACGGCCTCCTCTACTGTAAAGATGAAGCCACACTCAGGTTGGAGGAACAACACCTTATATTCCGTATGGGTAGCCTCCAACCTGATGGCATGAACATTGACTTCTCTAACTTCCGCTAGGCCCCACCTCCCCCTCGTACCCCATTTGTTACTCTTTTTTATGCACACATTCTTTCTCTCACTCTCCTTTTTCTCCCTCTGTCCCTCTGAATATACCTTTTGCCCATCCTCTGGGTCACCCCCCCCCTTGTCTTTCTTCCCGGACCTCCTGTCCCATGATCCTCTCGTATCCCCTTCTGCCTATCACCTGTCCAGCTCTCGGCTCTATCCCTCCCCCTCCTGTCTTCTCCTATCATTTTGCATCTCCCCCTCCCCCTCCAGCTTTCAAATCCCTTACTCACTCTTCCTTCAGTTAGTCCTGACGAAGGGTCTCGGCCTGAAACGTCGACTGCGCCTCTTCCTATAGATGCTGCCTGGCCTGCTGTGTTCACCAGCAACTTTGATGTGTGTTGCTTGAATTTCCAGCATCTGCAGAATTCCTGTTGTTTACTAGAAATGCAAGTTATCTTAGGCAGTAGAGAAGGCAAGGGCAGGTGGTGCGTGAAGCAAAGTGAATATCTCTGATTGGGTAACACCAGATGAGTTTAGCAGTACACACAGTTTGCCAGAGGAGCTCAGCAGGTCAAGCAGCTTCAATGGATGGGCATAAACAGTTGGCGTTTTGGGCCTAGACCCTTCATCGGGACTGAAAATGAAAAGGAAGGGGGAAGAAGTCAGAATAAGAAGGTGGGGCAGAGAGGGAGGAAGAAGTATAAAGTGGCAGGTGATAGGTGAAACTGGGAGAGGGGGAGGGGTGAAGTAAAAACCTTGGAAGTTGTTTGGTGGAAGAGATAAAGGGCTGGAGAAGGTAGAATCTGATTGGAGAAGACAGAAGACTATGGAAGAAAGGGAAGGGGAAAGGAGCACCAGAGGGAGGTGATGGGCAGGTAAGGAGATAAGGTGTGAAAGGGAAACAAGAATGGAGAATGGTGAATGGTGAATGGTGAACCAGGTGACTTAAGGTGGCATTTAATGAGTAGTTAAATTCAGGTGAAACTTCTTTATTAGTATAATGCATACTTAATATTATGATTGATTGGTTGCCCCCCAATATCTGACAATGACAGTTGAGAAAACCTGTGTGGGTAAGTTTTTAATGTGGAAAAGCTGATGCACTGAGATAGCACACATTCTTTCTCTCACTCTCCTTTTTCTCCCTCTGTCCCTCTGAATATACCTCTTGCCCATCCTCTGGGTCACCCCCCCCCCCATCTTTCTCTCCGGACCTCCTGTCCCATGATCCTCTCGTATCCCCTTCTGCCTATCACCTGTCCAGCTCTCGGCTCCATCCCTCCCCCTCCTGTCTTCTCCTATCATTTTGGATCTCCCCCTCCCCCTCCAGCTTTCAAATCCCTTACTCACTCTTCCTTCAGTTAGTCCTGACGAAGGGTCTCGGCCTGAAACGTCGACTGCGCCTCTTCCTATAGATGCTGCCTGGTCTGCTGCGTTCACCAGCAACTTTGATGTGTGTTGCACTGAGATAGTCCCATTCTCTCAACCTCAGAAGTTCAGATCCTGTGATACAAGTAGTTGTCAGAACTGGAGTCTTCCCTGGTTGCAGTGGATGACTCTTTCTGTGCCTTGTCATGCCCTTGGCGTTACAGATCCACTTTCCTGGCCAATGGATTTCATCCAGCCTGTCTGCCAGAGCTGGCTTTGTATGCTGAGGCAGGTATGTCCCTATCTCACTGGAATATGAGGCCCGACAGCTACCCATATCTATATTAGCCTGTCTGTCAAAGTGATGTACCGGGGTACGGCCACTGTTGCATGCAAACAGCTTCTTGGAGCCACAGGTGAGAGCTGAGTGTCCCTTGGAGCCCAAAGGGGTGAGAACTGCCCTAAAACGGACATGAGAAGCCCCTTCACCAGAGATATGACCCTTCCCTGGACATTGCATACACCCTATCGAATATACATTGACAGTGCCGGAGGTGAGGATCGAACCCAGGTCTCTCACAGTGCCTCTGTGCCGCTAAGTCCAACTGTTCACCTCTGTGCAGCAAAAATCCCTGAATATTACATAAATTCTTCACCTTGAAACAATGGAAGATTTGGGGGGAAGATCATGAGGAAAGTCAACTATCTTTGAAGAAAATACAAAATGTTATCATTTTACCAAATGGCAAGCAAGTGAAAGTTGCCGGTGCTTACATGGACCTGAACAGAGCGTGTGTATCAGGCAGAAACAAGGAGCAACTTCAAAATATCGGGAATCAAGCAGATTTTATAGGTTGGGCTTCAAAAGCCAGGATTCCCAAGGGAACAGGAGCTGCCACCTGATGAAATGGATCCAGCTGGGTGGCATTGGGAACGTAATGTGCCTGAGTCGGGCTTTCAGCTCATGGTGGGTGTGGTGGGCTCCTAGCCTGAAACAGTCTCACCAAAGTCATCAGTATCCCCTTCAGTAGTTCCAGGCCTCACTTCTTGTTTAATCCATGCTCCTGGCCAGGTATTGTGAGGCTTCTGAACCTACAGGCTCAGGACATAGAACAGTACAGCACAGGAACAGCCCTTTGATCCATGATGTTCAGCCAAACTAATTATTTGAATAAAATTCTTTCTACCAACACAAGGTGCATATCCTTCCATTCTGTGCACATTCATCTCCCTATCTAAGATCCTCTATCATGTCTGCATATACAACCGCTACGGGCAATGCATTCCAGGCAACCAACGCTCTGTGTAAAAGATGTGCCCCTCTCATCCTTTCAAAATTCACCCTCTCAGCTTAAATGCATGCCCTTTAGTGTTAGACATTTTGACACTAGGAAAAAAATTAACACTGATTAAAGCTTCCATTGTTCACTGATTCTGCTGCCAGAGAAGGGAGACTGTCTTTTGATCGCCGGTGAGATTGCTCTGCTGCCGGAGAGAGAAAGACCTGCCGCTGTGCCAGGAGAATGTTACTCAGGTTTTCTACGTTTTTGGATATGGACTTGGACTGTAGACTTTATTGAGCCTTGTAGTTTTCTTATATTCTGTGTTTTTTGCTTGATCTCCCTCATTTTTTTTGTGTGTGAAGAGAGGGGGATTTGGGCGATGATTTGCCTGTTCCATTTTTGTTCATTTTTTGTGAGGTGAGGATGGATTTGGGGGCTGATGATCTGCTGCCATTTTTTTCTTTCTTGGTTTCATGGCTATCTGGAGAAGAAGAATTTCAGAGTTGTATACTTTGATAAGTGAACCTTTGAACCTCTGAAGATACTGCCTGTCTACTCTTTTGATTCCATGCATAATTTTACAAACTTCTATCATGCCTCCCCTCAACCTCCATCACTCCAGAGAAAAGAACCCAAGTTTGTTCAACCTCCCCCTACAGTACATGTCTTCTAATCAAAGTAACCCTCTTCTGCAACCTCTCCATAGCCTCCACATCCTTTCAATAATGAGCTGAGCGGAACTACATGCAACAAACTAGAGTTTTATAAAGCTGCAACATAACTTTCTGACCCTTAAACTCAGTGCCTTAGCATTCTATGTGCCTTCTTTACCTCCCTAAATATCTGCAAAGCCACTTTTAATGAGCTATGGACTTGGACCCCTAGATCCCTCTGTTCATCGACATGGCTAAGAATCCTCCCATTAACAATTCCATGGCAGGATCTCGCTCTGGCTATCCATCCCATAGGATGATGATGGTTCTTTTCAGAGAGTTAGTGGGGTGGTACCCCATTCCTCAGAAAGGAACAGCGTGTGTGTGAGTGGATTTTAGGTGAGTAGGGGGTTGCACAGGTCCAGACCCACATTCTCGACATCCCCTCCCGGATCCAGTGGCATAGTGGGGTCCAAGACGGCTGGGGGAAGTTCTGTTACAGTGAATGGCCAGACCAAGCTTCGATGCAAGAGATGCCCTTTCCGTGTTTGCTAGGTGGCCGTTGACCCAATGAGAAGGTTCATCCGCCCTTTGACAGGTCTTGTTTTTCATCCTTCGGGGTGTCTAGCCACCCTCCTCACCAGGCAAGCCTGGTGGGGGAGCTGGTTTCGTCGCCGACCACCCGACCATGCGGCGGGTAGTACTGGGTTACATGGTACTGGTAGCACTCAGACGAGTGACCTGCCACGGCAGCATAGTGATTAGTGCGATGTGATTACAGCTCAGGGGGGTCGTGTTTCAGAGTTCAGTCCTGGTGTCCTCCTTAAGAAGTCTCTGTACATCTTCCCCGGGTGCTCTGGCTTGAAAGATGGGTCATTAGGTCATTGTAAAGTATCCTGGGATTAGGTTAGGGTCAAATCAGAGTTGTTGGGGTTTGCTGGGTGGTGTGGCTCAAAGGGCTGGAAGGGCCCATCCTGTGCTGTGTCTCTAAACAAGTAAATAACTTGTGTAGTGTTCCTTTACATTTTGCTTTGTCTCCCAGTTGTTTCTTAAACTCACTTGCATTCTCCACTTTTAACAGAAAGAGTGTCAAACATACTCCGCACACGGGGTAGCAGTACCATTATATGTGGGAGGATATCTATCTCTAAACTCCACTATGTAGCTTACCACAATGCGCTTTGTGCAGTCAAACTCCGATGAAAGAATGCAGGGCAGAAGGCAACCATGTTACTACTATGCACAAATGATCTAGCCTGCCTCACTTCCCCTCCTCCTTGCATTATAATCTTGACAATCTTTGAGCATGTATACAAGCATTGGGAGCAGTGATCCACCCTGCCTCTGGAGTCTGCTGCCTTTTGCAAAGGCCACGGCGGATTTGCTGTCGTTTCAGTTTCACATTCACACCTACCTGGAGTCACTTTCTCACCTCAGAATCAGGTTTAATATCAACAGCATATGTCGAAAAATTTACTGTCTTTGCGGCAGCAGTACAATGCAATGCATAATGATAAAATTACAGTAAGATTTATCTATAGAAATAGTTACCATTGGGAAGGAGGTACAGAAACCTGAAGGCACACACTCAGCGATTTAGGAACAGCTTCTTTCCCTCTGCCATCCGATTCCTAAATAGACATCGAACCGATGAACACTACCTCTCTACTTTATTACTTGTTGTTTTGCAACACTTATTTTTAATTTAACTATTTCATAGACATATGTGTACTTACTGTAATTCAGTTATATTTCTCTCTATATTTATTATTACATATTTCACTATACCGCTGCTGTAAAGTTAACAAATTTCACGACATACGGCACTGATTATGATTATTATGATTATGAGGACGCACAGTCCCCTTTTATTGTCATTTAGTAATGCATGCATTAAGAAATGATAAAATGTTTTTTCCAGAATGATATCACGAAAACACATGACAAACCGACTTAAAAACTAACAAAAACCTCATAATTATAACATATAGTTACAACAGTGCAAAGCAATACCGTAATTTGATAAGAACAGACCATGGGCACAGTAAAAGTCTCAAAGTCTCTCGAATGTCCCATCATCTCACGCAGACGGTAAACCTCCAGCGCTGCCAACTTGCCGATGCAGCATCCTGGAAGCATCTGACGACAGTCTGACTCGAGTCCGTCCGAGAACCCCGAGCCTCCGAGCCACCTCTTCGACATCGAGCACCGAGCACCATCTTTGCTGAGCTCTTCGACCCCGGCCCCGGCCACAGGCAATAGGCAAAGCCGAGGATTTGGGGCCTTCCCCTCCAGAGATTCTCGATCGCACAGTAGCAATGGCAGCGAAGCGGGCATTTCAGAAGTTTCTCCAGATGTCCCTCTGCGCTTCTCTTGGCTGTCTCCATCAAATCCGGATTGTGCACGGTCCCTAGTTAACACATATCGATATCAATTCGGAACGGCCGTGCTCGCTGCGTCACGCCGCCATCTTCTCCTCCCCCCACCTTTAAACTTGATCCTGATTCTGATATATACACTAAAAATAAGCGGTGCAATAAAAGAAGTGAGATAGTGTTCATGGGTTTCATGTCCATTCAGAAATCTGAAGGCAGACGGGACGAAACTGTTCCTGAATCACTGAGTGTGCGTTTTCAGGCTCCTGTACCTTCTTCCTGATGGTAACAATGACAAGAGGGCATGTCCTGGGTGTTGGGCATCCTTAATGATGGATGCCACCTTTTTGAGGCGTTGCTGCTTGGAGATGTCCTGGATGCTGGGGAGCCTCGTGCTCATCATGGTGCAGCCCCCACCAACCCTTACCCTCACTCAGCATTAAAGCATCCAAACACTGCCCTTTAAGGAGAGCTCAGGAATCTTTGAGACAATACAGGCAAGTGTTCAGTCCCTTTTGAACATCACAATCAAAGATGCCTCCTCTACTTCTCCATCATCTAACACATAAATTGGCCGAGAAGCTCAGTTGATGCATCATGTATCCTGCTCCATTTCCCTTCCTCTAATTTCTCTCTATAAACACTTCAACAATAACTCAGGGGCCCCATCAGACCATGAGTCAGACACCTCAGAGAATGAAGATAGTGAGTCATTAACAACGTTTTCTGGTCTCCTTTTTCATATAATTCGCGACCTCCATGCACCTCCTCGCATTACACTGCTCTATGCATTTTAACTGTTAGACTGATGTAACGTCGGGAAATATTGTGGTCACTTTGTGTGCAACAGTGAGGCAATTACTGCAAAACAAAAAAATAAAAAGATCCACACTTAGGAAATCTGAAATAAAAACAGAAATCGCTGATAACTCTCATCGGGTCAGGCGGCATCCATGAAAAATGAAAAACAAAGGCAGTAACATTTCAGGCTTCAGATTCTTTGTAGTTCCTAACTTGTTGAAGTGGAAGGAAAGGAAATTACTTTTTAAACTCATGGGGAGCATAGGCCATCGACTTTTTGCTGTTGATGCTTCTGTAGCAGGCAATTTCTTTTTTACGAGGTCGAGTTGCTAGCTCAACGCTCAACCCAGCACGGATGGAAAGCGTGCCTGGGGAGCCGGCTGGGTTCAAACTCGGGAGCCTTTGCTCCGAAGTCCAGTGCTGATGCCACTACACCACCAGCCAGCTAACTTAAGATAACACCGGAGGGCAGCGCCTTCAAGTGCAGTCGATGCAGCCGAGACTGTCACTCCCGTCGACTCATTCGTAAGGCCAGTGATGTTGTGGGGATTCATTCGTAAGGCCAGTGATGTTGTGGGGGATGGAACTGGACTCTCTGACGGTGGTGTCTGAAAAGAGGATGCTGTCTAAGTTGCATACCATCTTGGTCAATGTCTCCCATCCACTACATAATGTACTGGGTGGACACAGGAGTACATTCAGTCAGAGACTCATCCCACCGAGATGCAACACAGAGCGTCATAGGAAGTCATTCCTGCCTGTGGCCATCAAACTTTACAACTGCTCCCTTGGAGGGTCAGACACCCTGAGCCAATAGGCTGGTCCTGGACTTATAATTTACTGGCATAATTTACATATTACTATATAACTGTTTATGGTTCTATTACTATTTATTATTTATGGTGCAACTGTAACGAAAACCAGTTTCCCCTGGGATCAATAAAGTATGACTATGACTATGACTATGTCTATAGCCGCAGCTCTAAAACAGACTGAAGCAAGACCTTCCAGGCACAGATCCATGGTCTCGCGAGACTAACGGATGTCACCAACATTTCAGGCTGAAGATACCTCTTACTTCCACCCCAATCCCTGTCACATGACCGTTTCTGTCTTTATTTCCGAGTATCTGTGGGTTTTTGATTTTTATGTTATAGTGTTGGTATGTCCAACAGGGGTGTAAACGGGAAGGGTTGTTTGATTAGCAACACCAATTGGAAGAAAAAAGGTAATTTCTGGTACCGACCCCTGATGGATTGTTTCTCTCCCCACAAATATTGCCTGGCCTGCTGAGCAGTTCCAGAATTTTCTGTTGTTGTTCTATATTGAACCTGCCATTGATTTTGCAAAATTCACTCAATCTAAACCGTTTTCACTGTATCTCAGTACATGTGACAATAATAAACCAATTTACCAGCTTCATCTTGAAGTTTCATTAAGCATCCTCTTCAAAATCCATAATCCCATCCAGTTTATCGTCATTGGAAAACTTTGAAATACTAGTCTGAGAACCACTGTCAAACCTCCAGGAGGAAACATTAACCCTTTCTCTCCAAAGATGCTACCTGACTTGTTGAGTGTTTCCAGTTTTTATTGAATTAAATCAAACCTCTGATTTAATTGATATTTATTGACAGAGGCAATAGGCACATTTCTACTTCATAACTATTCAGTACCTTAGTGTCTTTTACATCCTACTTCTTCTTTTGCCCGTTAGATCACTGGCATCTAGGGCAGCAATGAAGGTCCTCCATCTCTGGCAGAGTTTACGATTTCTTTCATTGTGTCAGTAGCTCTTCTCACTACTGTCAGTCGTACAAGTCCTGGGCGGAGTCTCAGGAATGCTGTCGCACACAGATGTAGAAGGACTCTTCATTGCTGTTTCCGTAACAGTTTAGTTTAATCAGTCAAGGTTGTTAGCCCTGAGCTGAACCCCCGAACATGGAGGATCGGTGGACCACACTTAGCCTGGCCTCTACCCTTTGACCTTTTTGGCATGGGTGACCCTACCAAGAGCCAAAGCACAAAGCCAGTATAAGGTGTCAGCGTAACATCTCAAATTTGAATAAAGAAGCCCCCAACAGACTTGCACACCTTCAGCAAGGTCCTGGAAGATCAAATTTGGGTCAGAAACTCAAATCTATGGAGTGAGATTCATGCCTGTGACTCACCGAGGGATTTAAACTCGCGGTAGGCTGACTGCAAAGCATACAGCTAACACCTCCTGCGGGGGCGGAATGATGTGAGGCAGGTGATAGGTTTACCTAGTACTGGGTAAAAATCAAAGAATTCAGCACATCAAACAGCATCTGTGGGTGGGATGGAATTGCTGATGTTTCAGACTGAGACCTTGCACCAGAACCTAGTAAATGCACTCGATAACACAATTTTTCGAAAGTGTCCTTTCTTCAGAATTTGTTTTTTGTTTGTGGTAGAACGCTCGTACACAAATATAATTTTGACTACTTGTATCATGTAGGAATAAAGAGAAAAAGTAAATGAACGTATATTAAATATAATGTGTTTAATTGCATAATGGTGCTGATGCTTTCCAATAGTTCAACTAAGCTAAAAATGTTTTGTTGATGATTTTTGTTTGTACTCAGTGTCTAAGGCTTCTTGCTTAGGTGTCCAACAAGAATGAGCCGGTATTGATGGATTCCAGTTGCCCTGATGCAGTTTCTCCACGACCGCAATGTCCCGGTGAAAACTTTCACCATGCTCGTCACTGACCGTTCAAAGATTTGCAGGGAAGAAATCAAAATAGAAATGCAGAAAATGAACCTATGACGTACTTCATGGTTTTGTATGCTTGAAGCATGTTGCACAAGCTCTGTTGTTACTAGGGATTTTTTCATGATTATTATTATTGAGATACAGCATGGAATAGGCCCTTCTGGCCCTCCAAGCTGCACTGCCCTGCACCACCCCGCCCCTCCGAATTAACCCCAACCTAATTGGCAGCCTTGTGGGCAGCCTCAGGAGAGACAAAGACTACGGAAGTAAACCCAGGCTGCAAATCCGGAGGGGAGCTCCTAAGGCGGCTGGACATTATTGAACACCCTTCTGGCACCTCCTGTAGCCAAGCTGGTGCCAAACGTATTGCTTCATAAGCTTTCCTTTGGACTGCACTGGTGAGGCCGAGAGGGGGGACCTTGACGACTGGGCATCTCAGAATCTCCATTACTTGCGCCCAGGCTTGTGATGATGTTCATCGTCACCCATTGTCCTTCGAGACAGAGGGATGCCAACCAGTTATGGGACAATTTACAATGACCAATTAGCCTACCATCCAGTATGTCTTTGGACTGTGGGAGGAAACCAAAGCCCCCAGTGGATCCCACGCCATCACAGGAGAACGTACTTTGTGCAAACTCCTGACAGGCAATGGCAGGAACTGAGCCCTGACCATCTGTTCTGTAAAGCGTTGTGCTAACCACTACCTCCTTGAGTGCCCTCCTGGTGATTTTCTCCAGTGCCACTAGAAGTTCTTCGAATTGCCAGTCATTGACAACCTGTTTGATTTGTGGACCAACATAAAATCCTTCCTTAATTTTGGCATCAGTTATTTTGTCTTGAATTATTAATTGAAATAAAAAAAATCGAAGATTTTTAAAAAAAATCGTGCCTGATAGGGAAATCTCATGGCGATTTTTATGATCAGCAGCTCAAGATCCACGAGATACACCCAGAAGTGTTCAGGAAGCAAGATCTTTGTTGTCCAGTGATGTCAGAAAGAGGTTTATTTGACCTTTGACTTATACAATGTGAAATTTGCTGCCTGGCAGCAGAGTACAGTGCAAAGACATGAAATTACTATAATTTACAAAAATGAAAAGAGTTATTAATGAGGTTGCAATGACAGAAGGGAGGAAAGGTGTTCCTCAATCATTGAAGGGATTGCAATGATTCAAGCGTAGCTGGTTTGATGAGGAATTCAACCCCGGTGGGGACCTTTATCACCCAGAGGGTGGTAAGTACCTGGGATATACAGAGTGATGGAAGCGGAGTTGCTCACTGAATTTAATAAGCATCTGGACCAGCGCTTGTATCGCCCAGGCATAGAAGGCTACAGGCCAAGTGTTGGAAGATGGCATTAATACAGCTGGGCATCCAGTAGGTTTGTATGGAAGTGATGGGCCGAATGGCTACTTTCTGTGCTGTATAACTGTGTCTAAAAGTAGGAAACTGTGAACGTTGAGTGTGGAACCCGATCTCATTCCTATACAGGTGGGAAATCGAGCTCTGACCAGCTCAACCTTCAAGCACAACTCATTACCTCGCCATGAATATTCCCTCAACACTTCCTGCCCTTTGCGTTTCCACTTGGTAAATAGTACCTCCTTGCAGTCAGAAAACATAATTGCTTCGTTTTCTTAATTAAAGTTTCCAAAAATAGTTTCCTTAAATCGGCACGTGATGGCCAAATGCCAGAATGGAAATCAGAATGAGTTTGATCTTGTACCGATGACTCATATATTGTAGTCAAGGTGCCAAACAGGCGGGGACTGGGTGACCACGTCCACAGAGAGTGTGCAGAGTTGTTTTTCATCTGCTGAACCATGGAAAGTCAGTCTTTTAACTTCAGGGGCTTAGGCTTCGTAGCTGGATCTGGTCCGCCTGGTTCAGAGATGTTTCTTGCTCAAAAGCGGTACGCAAACTGGGTTCAATCCTGCCATCTGGTGTTGCCTGTGTGGAGCCTACACATTCTTCCTGCAAACCCTCCTGTCTCCTTCCACTTCCCGAAGCCCTTGTGCATGAGTGAATGGATCAGAATTAGGTGAAATATCACCGGCATATGTCCCAAAATTTGTTAACTTTGTGACAGCAATATAATGTGATACAGGATAATACAGAAAAAACTATGAATTACAGTATGAATATACATAGTTGAATTAAATAAATAATGCAAAAAACGGAAATAAAAAGGTAGTGAGATAGTGTTCATGGGCTCAACGTCCATTCAGAAATTGGATGGCAGAGGGGAAGAAGCCGTTCCCGAATCATTGAGTGTGAGCCTTCAAGCTTCTGTACCTCCGTCCCAATGGTAGCAATGAGAATAAGGCATGACCTGGGCGACGGTAAGTCTTATTGATGGATGCCGCCTTTTTGAGGCACCATTCCTTGAAGTTGTCTTGGAAACTACGGAGACTAGTACTCACGATGGAGCTGACTAATTTTACAACTTTCTGCAGCTTGCTTCAATCCTACGCAGTAGCCACCCCCATACAAGGCAGTGGTGCAGCTAGTTAGAATGCTTTTCACAGTGTTTGGTTAGCTCACATCCGTCTGTCTCAAAGGACAATGGGTGATGATGATCATCATCACAAGCCTGGGTGGAAGGTATGGAGATCCTGAGATGCCCAGTCGTCAAGATCCCCTTCTCGGCCTCACCAGTGTAGTGCAAAGGAAAGCTTATGAAGCAATACGTTTGGCATCAGCTTGGCTACAGGAGCTACTGAAATGGTGTTCAATGATGTCCAGTTGCCTTAGGTGCTCCACTCCCAGATTTGCTGTCTGGGTTTACTCCCAAAGCCTCTGCCTCTCCCAAGGCTGCCCACAAGGTAGTGGAGATATCTACCCATAGCTGGGGACCTGGTTCATAAGCACCAGGGTGCATCCACACACTGGTAGGCCTGCATGCTACGTGTGTAGGGGCCAGACCTCCCTCCCATCCTCTGTTGTTCAGCCCGAGTCCAACAGGAGGTCAGCTCCCGTGTGTCACCAACGAGGAGGCACTTCGTGAGGCTTGCCGTTGGAAAGGCTATGTGCTGGCAGGGACAGACTTACACATTCAGCTCTCCTTTTCGCAAGGCTGATTGCCAGCAGTGGAAGCTGAAAGTGAGAGCGACAAGCACTACCCACTTACATTATCCACCAGATGCATCACGACAACCATCTGTAGAAATTTGAGAGTGTTTTTGGGACGATGATACTGTTGGTAGAATAAACGAAGATTAGTGCAAATGTGTGATTGGTGGTCAGTGAGGGCATGTTGGCCATGAATCAGTGGAAGTCAGCATGATTTCCTTAAAGAGAATCTTACCTGACAAATCTTTTCAAATTCTTTGAGGTAATAACAGGGAGGATAGGCAAGAAGAGTCTGTCAATGTTGCTTACTTGGATTATCAGAAGGCCTTTGACCAATTGAAGGTGCAGAAGGACTTGGGACTTCTAGTGCAGTGTCCTGTAAAGGTTAACTTGCAGGGCGAGTTGGTAGTAAGGAAGTTCAACATTAGCATTTATTTCCAGGCGACTAGAATATAAAAGCAAGGATGTAATACTGAAACTTTTGAAGTCATTCATCAGACAACATTTGGAGTACTGCGAGCAGTTTTGAGCCCTATATCTAAGAAAATATATGTTGACGTTGGTGCAAGATGGTGCCGGCGACCAAAGGGGAAGTTTTGCAGAGAGCTTACAAAACTACTAGATACTCCAGCAGATATCTTCTTCTGAACTGTGATCACTGCAGTCTGCAGTCTGTAATTTCACTTTTAAAGATGTACTTTTGAACCGGCTAAATAATCTGGTGCATTTTTGCAATCTCCCGGGGCACTCAGCAAACTTTGCATTAGAAAGTGCAGGAATGGCCAGGGCAGACGTCGCTGGGAGTGGACTTTGCATCGAAGCCCGATAGTGGAAGACAAATTAATGGTGTTCTCCATTACTCCGCATCAATCAAAACATAGAGCAAGATTAAAATCATTAAGGATGAAAGTGGAAACCAGACAGGTCTTCTGCACTGTCTGCCTGTGTCTAATTGGCCTCCCTTTCTCCTCACTACTACTGTGGGCAGAATGTGCAGGAGTCTTGGGCCACACACCACCAGGTTCGGTCACATTTGTTGCTCTTGAGCTATAGGCTCATAGACATAGGAGCAAAAGTAGGCCAATCGGCCCATCAAGTCTGCGATGGCATTCCATCATAGCTGATTTATTATCTGTCATACGGTGGGTACTGGGAACAGACTCAAATGCAAGGCACAGACACTGAAGTAGGAGGAACAGGACCGGACAAAACTAAGTGACGGGACAGGAACACAGACTAGGCTAGGGAAGCAGGAACAGGACGAGGGACTGGGAACAAGGAGCCTGGGCATGAACTCCGAACCAGAGACTGGACAAGGATCCAGAACCTTGGTCTTGACTCGAACTCAGACCTCAAAACCAGGCGATGACGTGACGAGGCTTGGGTTCCTGGGGACCCGGGTTCTTGGAGGCTAGACGAGGACATGACAGGGCAGGGGTACTTCAAGGCAACTCCTGGGCAGGACACGTGACTCCACCCCACAGAGGCAAGGACAGGGAGGGATAGACCCAACCGCAGGGTAATGGCAAACAGCTTGACTTACCCAACAGAGGCAAGGGACAGGAAGGGAGCTAAGTCCGGGGTGGCTCCAAGACTCGAGGTGGCCAGTAACCTCAGTGGGCTACAGAACAGCCAAATCCATACCTTGTTGGCTGCACTAGCCTTCCACCAGTGGGTTGCTCCAAGGGGAGTCCGACAAGACAACTCCATGACTCGATTCCAAGGCCACTTATATTCCCAGCCCCAAGATGAGCATCAGGTGCTTATGGTTAAGTCCAACCGAAACAACGGACAGCTGGAAGACCCGGAGTCCACGGACCAGACCGTGAACCAGAATGCAGACTTCGGACCGGACCATGACATTATCACTCTCAACCCCATTCCCCTGTCTTCTCCCTGTAACCTTTGAAGTCCTGATTAGTCAAGAACCTATCAACCTCTGCTTTAAATATTCTGAATGACGTGGCCTACACAGCTATCTGTGGGAATGAATTCCTCTGGGTAAGGAAAGTTTTCCTCATCTCTGTTCTAAATGGATGTCCCTCAATTTTGAGGCTGCGCCCTTTGATTCTCGATCTGTCACTCTAGGAAACATCCTCTCCACATTCACTGTCATCTAGGCCGTTCAATATTCAATAGGTTGCAACAATATTCCCCTGTGCCCTCATTCTTCTGAACTCTAGTGAGTATAGCCCAGAGCCAAAAAAAAAACACTCCTCAGATGTTAACTCTTTTATTCATGGGATCAACCTCTTCAATTTTAACAGGTCCTTTCATTGATAAAGGGCTCAAAGCTGCTCACAGTACTCCAAATGCAATCTGACAAATGCCTTATAAATGCCCAGCATTGCACTGTTATATTCTGGTCCTCTCAAAATGAATGCTAACATTGCATTAGTCGTCCTTACCACTCACTCAACCTACAATTTAACCTTTAGGGAATCCGGTACAAAGATTCTCAAGTCTCTTTGCACCTCTGAATTTGAATTTTTCCCCATATAAATGCACACCTTTATTCCTTCTTCCAAAGTGCATGACCATGCACATCCCTATACTATATTCCATCTGCCACTTCTGTGCCCATTTCCTATGTCCTCAACACTGCCTGTTCTTCCACCTATCGTTGTATCATCCTCAAACTTGACCACAAAGCCATCAATTCCTTCATTCAAATCATTGACATACTGTATGAAGTGAAAAGTAGCAGTCTTTACACTGACCACTGTGGCACACCACTAGTCACCGGCAGCCAACCAGAAAAGGCTCCCTTTTTTCCCCACTCTTTACCTCCTGCAAGTCAGCCGATCTTCTAACTATGCTCATATCTTTATTGTAATACCATGAACTCTTACCTTGTTAACCAACCTCAGTGCTGCATTTTATCAAAGGCCCTCTGAAAATCCAAATAAGCAACATCCACTGACTCTCCTTTGTCTATCATGCTTGTTATTTCTTCAAATTATTCCAACAGGTTTGTCAGGCAAGATTTTCCCTTTAGAAAATCATGCTGACTTTGGCCTATTTTATCCTGTGCCTCCAACAACTCCGAAATTTCATCCTTAATAATAGACCCCAACATCTTTCCAATTATTGAAGTCAGGCTAACTGGCTTATAATTTCCTTTCTTCTGACTTCTTCCCTTCTTAAAGAGCGGAGTGACATTTTCAATTTTCCATTCCACTAGAACCATTCCAGAATCTATAGAATTCTTGAAAGATTATTACAAAATTCTCCATAATCTCTTTAGGTCCCTTTTTCAGAAGCTTGGGGGTGTAGTCCATCTGGTCCAGGTGACTTATCCACCTTCACACCTTTTATTGTTCCAAGCACCTTTTCATTAGTAATAGCAAGTACACACGTTGAGCCCGCTGGCACTCTCAAATTTCTGGCTAATATCTTCCACGGTGAAGACTGAGGCAAAATACTTATTATGTTTTTCCACCATTTCTTATTCTTCCATTACTACCTCTCCAGCATAATTTTTAGTGGTCCAGTATTCACTTTCTCTTACTCTTTATATATCTGAGAAAAATGTTTGTATCCTCTTTTATATTATTGGCTAACTTACCTTCATACTTAATCTTTTCTCTCTTCATGACTTTTTTAATTACTTTCTGTTCATTTTTAAAAGCTTCCCAATTTTCTACTTTCCCACTATTTTTTGCTTTATTACATGCCACCTCTTTTGCTTTTATGCTGTCTTTGACTTCCCTTGTCAGTCACAGTTGCCTTCTGCTCCATTTAGAATACTTCTTCATCTTTGTGATGTATCTTTCCTGTGCCTTCCGAATTACCCCCAGAAACTCCAGCCATTAATCCCTGCTAGTGTTCTCTTCCAATCAGCGTTGGCCAGCTCCTCTGTTATCCTTCCATAATTCTCTATACTCCACTATAATACTGATTTATCTGAATTTAGCTTCTCCTTCTTGAACTGCATGGTGAATTCTATCATATTCTGATCAGCGCCTCCTAAGGGTTCCTTTACCTTAAGCTCCCTAATCAAATCTGGTTCGTTACACAACACTCAATCCAGAACTGCCATTCCTATAGTGGGCTCAACCACAAGCTGTCACAATGGGGGCTTTGGGAATGGTCCCAAATGCAAGACACAGACACCGACGTACTAGGATTAGATTTAAGCAAACAAGGGAAGTGGAGATGAAAGGACGCTGGACATGGCACAGGCCCGGGACAAGACAAGGATACAGGGCCTGGGCTAGGACTTGACTAGGATAGAAGAGCCAGGACACGGAACTAGGAACTAGGAGCCTGGGCATGAACCCCGATCCAGAGACTGGACATGGACCCAGAACCTGGGTCTTGACTCGGGCTTGGATCCAAAAAGTTAGGCAAGGACATGACATGATTACTGGACAGGATGTGGTTGGGGTCTTGAGGCTTGAGCTTGGAGACAGGCTTCGGGTCTTGGGTCATGAGGCTTGAGCTTGGAGACAGGCTTGGGGTCTTGAGGCTTGAGTACTTGGAGACCAGACAAGGACACATTGGGGCAAGGGTACTTCGAGGCAACTCCTGGGTAGGTCGCGTGACTCTTACCCGACGGAGGTAAGGGACAGGAAGGGACAGAACCAATCGCAGGGTAACGGCAAGCAGCCTGGCTTACCCAATAGAGGCAAGAGACAGGAAGGGGCAGGAGCACAGAGCCTAGGACTCAGAAGAAACAGGAACACGGAACCCAAAGCCGGGATCCCTCCTTGGGAACAGGATGTAGGGCCGGGACTCATACACAGAACGCTGAACATGAAGAGACGGATCCACACACAAGGTGGGGGCAAACGGCCGGACCCACCTAGCGAAGACGAGGACAGAGACAGTTCCCAACACTAGGTAGTGGCAAATGGCCGGACCTACCTAGCCAATGCATGGACACAGAGAGACAATTCCACACAATGAAAGATAGTTCCTTATCTTGACCTAACAAGTCTCCGGTCTTGCTCCGGTGGTAAAACTTCAGCGATACAGGCAGGGCATACAGGCAGGGTACCCAGGCTAGGTGAGCAGGCAGGGAGTCAGGCGAGGTATCCAGGTAGAAAGTCAGGTGAGGTATCCAAGCAAAGAGTCAGGCAAGGGGGGAAAGACAAGGAGGGGAACAGAACAGTCCAGCCACGAATCCATGGTTTGCAGAGGTATTTATGTCTCAGCCCCAAACGAAAAACACGTGCCTGCAACAGAAACTGGGGAAAACCAGAAACCCTGGAATAAGGCACTATGGACTGGATCATGAACCGGAATACGGACTTCACGGACTGGACCATGACACAAGCTGTTCGAAAATAAAACATTTTGTTGGCATTCTACAGAATCCCTCTGTTGGAAACCAACACCAAACTAATTTTCCTAATCTATCTGCATTTTGAAATCCTCATGAATATCAAAACCTTGCCCTTTTTACATGCCTTTTCTATCTCCCTTTGTAATTTCTCACCCACACGCAGGCTACTGTTCAGAGGCTTGTATGTAACTCCTATCAGGGTCTTTTTACTCTTGCAGTTTCTTAACTCTACGCCCAGATTCGATGTCTTTTGATCTTATGTCACTACTTTCTAAGGTTTTGATTTCATTTTTTTGCCGACAGAGCCACCCCACCTCCTTTGCCTACCTGCCTGTCCTTTCAATACAAAGTGTATCCTTGGATGTTAAGGTCCCAACTATGATCTTCTTTCAGCTGTGACTCAGAAGTGTCCACAACATCATACCTGCCCGTGGGCTCCTGGATGTGCTTCATTCACTTCAGCATTGAACCATTGCTGTGAGCTCACTTTCGGGGACTCTGCAGTTCATATTCCACATGCTTTTGTTTACTTTGCTCTTTACTATTTTTCCAATTTGTCCTATTGTGCAAGTCGGATGTGTGTGGGCTTTTTATGAACTCCATTGTGTTTCTCTGTTTTGTGGCAGCGAACAAGAAGATGAATCTCAAGTCTGAATATGGCATTCATGCTTTGATAATATATTTGATCTTTGAGATGGTCCACGAGAATTCAAGATTCAAGATTCAAGATTGTTTAATGTAATTTCCAGTACACAAGTGAAAGAACAAAATAATTCTTACTCCAGATCTAATGCAGCACAAAAAGACTCACAATAAGATAAGCATAGTAATTAAAACACAATAAACATAAATACATAAGATAGATCATATACATTGATTGATTGTACTGTATGTCCATAAAGTGACACTACACAGACGAGTGTCTGTACGTACAGTGGTGCTAGAAGGTTTGTCAACCCTTGAGAATTTTTTCTGTTTCTAAAATGTGATCAGATCATCACACAGGTCCTAAAAATAGATGAAGAGTACCCAATTCAATAAATAACACAAAAACATTACACTTGTTTATTTATTTACTGAGAAAAATGATCTAATATTACATGTATTTGTTAGAAAAAGTGTGTGAATCTTTGCTTTCAGTAACTGGTATGATCCCCTTGTACAGCAATAATTTCAACCAAACGTTTCTAGTAATTGCTGATCAGTCCTGCACATCTGCTTGGAGAAATTTTAGACCATTCCTCCATTCAAAACTGGTTCAGTTCATCAATATTTCAGGAATACATTGCACGAACAGCCCTCTTCAGATCATGCCACAGCAACTCAATTGGATTAAGATCTGGACTCTGACTTGGCCTTCTTAAGACACAAATTTTCTTCTTTTTAAACCATTCTGTTATTGATTTACACTTGTGTTTCGATTCATTGTCTTGTTGCATCATTCGACTTCTATTAAGCTTCAGGTGATGGACTGCTACCTTGACATTCTCCTGTAAAATGTCTTGATTGATACAATTTTGAATTCATTGTTCCCTCAATGATTGCAATCTGTCCAGGCCCTGAGGCAGCCAAGCAGCGCCAAACCATGGTGATCCTTCCACCGTGCTTCACAGTTCTTATGAGGTTTTGGTGTCGCTGTGCAGTGCCCTTTTTCCTCCAAACATTGCAATGTGCATTTCTGCCAAAAAGTTCAACTTTTGTCTTGTCTGCCCACAGAATATTGTCCCAGAAGCATTGTGGAATATCGCAGGTGGCCTTTGCAAATGTGATACTTACAGCAATGTGTTTTTTTCGGAGAGCAGTGGTTTCCTCCGTGGTGTCCTTCCATGAACACCATTCTTGTTCAGTGCTTTTCTTACAGTGGACACATGAACAGAGACTTCAGCAAATTCTAGAGATTTCTGCAAGTCTTTTGCTGTCACCCTTTTCCACCTCCTTCAGCACTGCACATTGTATTCTTGGTGTGATCTTTGCAGGATGCCTACTCCTAGGGAGAGAAGCAATAGGACTGAATTTCCTCTATTTCTCTTACTGTGGACTGATGAACACTCGGGTCTTTAGGAATGCTTTAGTAGCCTTTTCCAGCTTCATGCATCTCTACAATTCTTCATCTAAGGTCCTCTGAACGTTGTTTCGATCGAGACATTGCACATAAAGGGATCTTTCCTGAGAAGTGCAGGCTCTGTCAGTAACCTGACTTTGTGTGTCTTTTTTTAAAGGGCAGGGCACCTCTACAACCCACACCTCCAATCTCATCTCATTGCTTGCAACACCTGACTCCAAATAGCTTTTGTAGAAGGCATTATTCCTGAGGTTCACATACTTTTTTGAACTAGACTGTAATTGTTTAAATGGTGTACTCAGTAATGACAAGAAGTACAACTGTTTATGTGTTATTAGCTTAGGCAGATTGTGTTTGTCTATTATTGTGACTTAGATGAAAATATGACCACATTTTATGAGTAATTAATGCAGAAAACTGGGCAATTGCAAAGGGTTCACAGATTTTTTCTTACACATGAAAGGTGACTCACATTTTCCAGCAGCTTTCTGCATACTGTATATGTCCTTGATGGTGGATGATCCTAGGAATGAAAAGGTTAACGTATGCGCAGCGTTTGTTGGTTCTGGGCCTGACCCGTAATCACAGGAGTTTCAGAAGAATGAAGCGAGATCTCATTGAGGCCTATTGAAAATTGGAAGACCTAGATAGGGTGTACCTGGGGAGGATGTTCTAAAGGTGGTAGAGTCTAGGACCAGAGGACACAGCCTCGGAATGGAAGGATATCCATATAGAACAGAGTTGAGGAGGAATTTCTTTAGCCAAGGGCGGTGAATATATTGAATTCATTGTCACAGATGGCTGTGGAGGCCGTCATTGGGTCTATGGAGGTTAATAGGTTGCTGATTATTAAAGGCGTCAATTGCTACGGGTAGAAAGAAGGAGAATGGGGTTGAGTTGAAAAATAATTCAGCCATGATTGAATAACAGAACAGACTCAATGGGCTAAATCTGCTTTTACGTCTCATGTCATAGTTATTGCGCCAAGATGTGTAAGGGCCCTTCCCTTAAACCAGCATCTCACTGGTCTTGAGTCTTTCCTATCATCCATCATGTAGGAAAAACAATGCACCTTCAAACTGAGATAAGGTGCGTGGCACTGAGATGAAGCTGGAGGAACTGGTGATTTCATGTATCCTGCTGCCTTAGTCCTTCTAGTTAGTGAGATTGTCCAGGTGTGTGGGGCCAATAGGTCTGGTGGGACTGAGGTGTCTACCTGGGTTGGTGTGACTGGTGGAATGGATGTTATTGGGAACTGTTGCCAATAACACATTGCCCAAGGCTGTCTCTTTCTTTCACACGCACATCTCTCGTTCCGTGCGTAGAACTCTCGCATATCAATGAGAGGGAAAGAGGGAGATGGAGGGGAGAGAGTTGACTACAAAGTGCCATTTCTCTCCAGATGGAGTGGATGCACTGAGGAGTGAGCCTAGCAAATGAGAGAGAAGACTGATGAAGGAGAGAGGGAGAGGGCAAGTGAGAACGAGAGAGAAATGGGATGATACAGGGAGAGAAAGAGAGAGAAAGTTCAAAGTTCAAAGTAATTTTAATATCAAAGTACATTCATATATGTCACCATGTACAACCCTGAGGTTCATTTTTTTGTGGGCATACTCAACAAATCTAGAGAATAATAACTATAACAGAATCAAGAAAAGACCAGCCAACTTAGGCATTCAACCAGAGTGCCAAAGACAACAAGGTGAAAGTGCAAAGAGAAGAAACAATAATATAAATAAATAATCAATAAATATTGAGACAACGAGTCCCTGAAAGTGGGTCCATTGGTTGTAGGAACATTTCAATGAAGGGTCAAGTGAAGTTATCCCCTCTGGTTCAGGAGCCTGATGGTCGAGGGGTAATAACTGTTCCTGAGCCTGGTGGTGTGAGCCCTGAGGCTCTTGTACCTTCTTCCTGATGGCAGCAGTGTGAAGAGACTGGGAGGGAAGGAGAGAAAGGTGTAGGTGTGATCACCTGGATTAAACGTCACAGAGCATGTGACTGTGGTGAACTCCAGGGTGGGGCCCATCCCACAGAGCAGCTGCAGGTAGATATTTATGTCACGTGCTGCCCACATAGGTAGACATGATGCTGTCAGTCCTTGTTATGTATGGTCTTTTATCATAAACTCTATTGCATTCCTTTATTTTCTGATAAATGCCTGCAAGAAAACAAATCTCAGCATAGCATACAGTGATATTTAAGTACTTTGATAATGTTTACTTTGAACTTTGATCTTTGGAAGGGATTTGAGGTCGCAAGTTATGGGCTTCAGAAACTTCCAATGTGCTGCCATGATCAAGGAAACCAGCAATCTTAAGGTGCCGTCCACAACCTCTGGTCCTTATCCAAGCAGGCAGACTAGATGTGTCATTCTTTTCCGATAACCACAACACCTGTACCCAGCAAGCTCCTGCAGACAGCAGTGAGGGACTGGAAGGTCACCACTGACTGAAGACTCGGAGAACAAGTCTCTGCTCTTCAAAATGGAACCACGATATCATTTACATCCAGTAAATGTGTAAGCAGCTTCTCCGAAGAATAACTTTGGGTAGCGCTGCTCTGATATGGCCTAGAAAGACCCTTCTCTCCCCAGTTATTCTCTCTTCAAAAGATAGGGAAAGCTTGAAACCATATGCCACCGTCCTCAACAACAGCTTCTATCCCAGTGTTACGAGTCTTGAATGGACCTCTCTTGTATGGCAAAGGTCAACCCTCGACCTCTCATCTGCCTGCTTGTGGGATCTTTCATTTTTATTTGTTTCTCTGCACTGCACTTTCTCTGTAACTGTAACAACATATGTGTCTCCTCTCACTGTTCCTCATTTTGTCCCTCCATGATGGAATTATATTTGACATGATCTAACTGGTTGACATGGAGACAACAGCTTTTAACACCATAAGAACATAAGATATAGGAACAGAATTAGGCCATTCAGCCCATCAAGTCTGCCCCGCTATCTCATCATGGCTGTTTCATTTTCCCTCTCATCCCATATCCTTTCATGTCCTGACTAATCAAGAATCTATTGACCTCTGCCTTAAATATACATAATGACAGCCTCCACAGCTGCCTGTGGTAGAGAATTCCACAGATTCACCATTCTTTGGCTAAAGAAATTCCTCCTCATCTCCTTTCTAAAAGTATGCTCTTCTATTTTGAGTCTATGTTACTTTAGGATACGACAGGGTCTTTTAAGAGACTTTTGGATAGGTACATGGAGCTCAGAAAAATAGAGGGCTATGGGGAAGTCTAGTAATTTCTAAGGTAAGGACATGTTTGGCACAACTTTGTGAGCTGAAGGGCCTGTATTGTGCTGTAGGTTTTCTATGTTTCTATGTTCTCTGGTCTTAGAGTCCCCCACCATAGGAAACATCCTCTCCACATCCACTCTGTCGAGGACTTTCAACATTCGATAGGTTTCATTGAGGGCACCCCTCATTCTTATGAATTGATTAAATGAATGAATGATGAATGAATGAATGAATGAGTGAATGAATGAATGAAAGAAATTTATTTCACTCAGTACAAACAAAACAAAAAGCATAATTTTCAACAATGATTTCATAGGACAAAATTACAACAAAAAACATAGATATTCTTTAAAACAGACCGAAAGGGTGTAGGCTGAAGTGAGTAGAGGCTCAGAGCCATCAAACGCTCATTATATGTCAAGCTTTCAATCGGGGAATCATTTTTGTGAACCTCCTGTGAACCCTCTCCAGTGATGGCACATCCTCTCTTAGGTAAGTGGCCAAGACTGCTCACAATACTCCAAGCGAGGCCACACCAGAGCCTTATAAAGCCTCGGTTTGCGTCCTTGCTTTCATTTGCTTTTAACTGCCTTGTTACATGCCCCAAGAATAAATCAATTAATTAATTAATTAATCAGTACATGAGTGGCATCTGAGTTTTGAGTTTCATCTGATAGAATTGGCTCTGAATCTACCATTTGTAATATGCAAATGGTAGTGTTTCTATTAGACTATGAATAAGACAATAATGGAAAAGATACAGAGTTAACACCACATAATTTCCCCTTTCACTGGGAAGTAGAATGAAGCTGATTGTACAAGTGCAGCTGCTGAGATCAATTGAGTTCCAACTGGCAGCCGAGCCTACGGTCGGCAGAGTGGTGGACAGTGGTCAAGATCTGGTCCAGCAGATCCTTTGATTGAACAAGCAAGCTTGGTGTTGCTGTGGAAACTAACATTCTGAGTTTGATTAGTATTGCCCCAATGAGAGTGACGTCAACTCCTAAAGGAGTTGGGGGCTTGCTGTTCTGGTTAACAACGGATAGTGCAATCCTGGTCATTTTACGATTCAGGAACATGTTTGTAGACCAGATATTGAAATTTTTGCTGTTGGACTGCGGCCATATTCCACCGAGATACAACACTGGGCGTCACGGGAGGTTGTTCCTGCCTGTGGCCATCGAACTTTGAGGCTCCTCCCGTGGAGGGTCAGACACCCGGAGCCAATAGGCTGGTCCTGGACTTATTTCCATCTGGCATAATTTGCATATTGTTGTTTGATTGTTTGTGGTTTTTGTATTGCTATATTTATGCACTATTCTTGGTTGGTGCGGCTGTAACGAAACCCAATTTCCCTCGGGATCAATAAAGTATATCTATCTATCTATCTATCTACCAATTGTGTAGGGTGATTGATTAGGGTTAGGGTTAGGGTTGTTGATCTTCCATGCTTTCCAGGAGCATGGAGATAAGAAAGGCAGACTAATACAAGATAAATCTCGACTGCAACTTAATTGAAGAAAGAAGCAAGTTCAAGGAATCCTTTCCTCTAATCTATGAATTTTCCAGAGGGTGGTGAATCTGTGGAATTCGTTGCCAAAGGCATATATGGAGATCAAGCATGTACCAATGGGTATGTTTAAAGAAGAGGTTGATAGATTCTTGATTAGTAAAGGTGTCAAAGGTCATGGGAGGAAGACGGGTAAATGGGATTGAGAAGAATCATAAATGAGACATGATTAAATGGTGGAACGTTTGGACCCAATAAGTGAAATGCCCCAATTCAGCTCTTATGTCTATGGCATTATGGTATTATGGTCTCATTTTGAGGAGAATCAAGAAGAATTGTTGTGCATGCTTCCTGTTGGGCTGAGGAAGGCCATATTTCTACCAATATATAAACTAATAACTGTAGGTTTCAGAGAATCTGACACCCCTCCATTCTTGTGAGAAAGGCTCATGGGCCCAAGATGTTGACTATTTCCCTTTCCACAGAAGGTGAAATGCTGTTTGATTAGCTGAGATGTTCCAGTGTTTCCCTTTTTGTTTTAGATTCCTGCATCCGTGGCTTTATTTGTTTACCTTTAGGAAACTACCTCCTGCTTTCTGTCATAAATAGCCAAGAAACTTAAAAATAATTACTCCTTGTACTTGTCTGCCCCGGTAGAGGAAATAGTTCAATTTCCTGGATGCTACTGAAGAAAAATCAAAATAGTATTCTATTTTCTCAATTTTTTTGTCTGTTTGACCAGACAGAGTAGTGGGAAGTGTATCACTTGATGAAACCTCTAGGAATATGTCTAAACGGAGTTGGCAACAGAACTCTCGTACAAGGATTGTTCCTGTGCCAATCGCCCCAAAGTATCCAAGTTGGATATGACTTAGGGGCACCACTTTCCCAGGGGGAACAAAAACCAAAGCAACAATAAACACTGTGAATGCAAGAGAATCTGAAGATGCTGTAAGTCCAGAGCAGCACATACAAAATACTGGAGGAACTCAGCAGTTCAAGTTGCAACTATGGAAATGAATAAGCAGTTGGCATTTCAGGCTGAGTCCATTCATCAGACCCATTGCATTTAGATTCATGAAATCTAAATAATCATGAATAAACATCACATTTAGATTAATGAAGATACACTGATTATTAATAAAATAAATGAAGATGGGAAGGAAATATGACAAAAAAATACAGCTGGTTACACTGGGCAGAAAATTATTTTGTAAGTATTGCTTTCTCAGAATTTTGAAGGTTAACACAAATATAATTTCAGACTATCTGTATCACATAGGAATTTGGAGGAACAAGAAACAAAGAAACAAAGAAACATAGAAAACCTATAGCACAATACAGGCCCTTCAGCCCACAAAGTTGTGCCGAACATGTCCCTACTGTAGGAAATTACTAGGCTTACCCATAGCCCTCTATTTTTCTAAGCTCCATGTACCCATCCAAAAGTCTCTTAAAAGACCCTATCGCATCCACCTCCACCACCGTTGCTGGCAGCCCATTCCACGCACTCACCAATCTCTGCGTAAAAAACTTACCCTCTGTGCTCTGTACTCCTCTGTACCTACTCCCCAGCACCTTAAACCTGTGTCCTCTTGTTGCAATCATTTCAGCCCTGGAAAAAAGCCACAGACTATTCATACGATCAATGCCCCTCATCATCTTGTACATCTTTTATACAGTACAGAAGAAATTAACCTTTATTGAATATAATGCAATTAATTGCAAAATGGTGCTGACACTTTGCAATAGTTCAACTAAGCAAAACTGTTTTGTTGATTGTTTTTGTTTGCACTTGGTATCTGAAGCTTCTTGCTTAAGTGTCCAACAATAATCAGCCAGCAAGGATACCAGTTGCTCTGATACTGTTTCTCAATGACCGTAATATCCCAGTAGAACCTTTCACCATACTCGTCACTGACAGTGCCAAGACTTGCAGGGAAGAAGTCTAAATGGGAATGCAGAAAATGAATCCTTATTGACACATTGCACATCATGGTTTTATGTGCTTGAAGCATGTAGTCAACCAGCTGCATGTTGTTTGATGCTCTGCAGTTGCCAAGAAAATTTAAAACTAATCCCTTGAATGCCTTCCATGCAATTTTCTCCACTAGAAGTTCTTCAAATTGTCTGTCATTGATGACCTGTTTGATCTGTGGACCAACAAAAATGTTTTCCTTAATCTTGGCATCAGCTATTCTGGGAAACATCTGCCTCGAATATTGAAATCCTTCACCTTCCTTGTCCATCATTTTCACAATTTTTTTCATAGGCCCCAGTATTCTGTGAAGAGGAGGCAAAAATATCTTTGTTGGGTCTACAAATGGCTTATGTGCCATACTTTTCTGCCCTAGAACCAACTGCTTATGGACAGGCCAATCCTCTTTAACGTAATGAGATTCTTTATCGTATCTATCCCGCTTGCAAATGAAACAAAAGTACTTGGTGCATCTGAGCTACATTCCCGGTAACAGCACCTTCTCCTGTCAGGTCACCACAGTTGTTCCAGTTGCAGTTGCTGTACTGTATGTGTTTGAACAACTCTTCCAAACTTTGGTAATTTTCTTTCATGTGTACTGCACAGCTAATTGATATTGATGAGTGGGCATTGCTGTTGTGTAGCAGCTCAGCTTTCAGCCTTAACACCGAAGAATCAATAAAAAGACACAACCGTTTTATGTCATGCTGGCAACCCAAAGCATGCTTGGACAAAATAGAAAACTTTTCAGCTTACATTGTGGGCAACATTTTAATTGACTTGAGTTATGAATTGAAATTACAAATGTCATGCCCCGGTTAAGCTTTCTACTGCTATGCTGTGAGGTATTTTATTTTTGGCAGTTTTCTGCAAAAGCGGTGTGTCCTGCTTGTAAGAGTGTTTTGGCTTCAGCTAAAGATAAGAAAGCCATGTTGTCCAACTTAAGAATGCTGTATCAACCAATCCAGAATGCCTTAGTACATGTTGCAATGTACTGCCTCATGGGATGCTGTGGAACATTAGAGAGAGCTGGGCAAATTGAGATTTCTGAAGGATAGTTGTCTGGTTTGGGGTCTTTCGGCGGGGGCAGCGGAGCGGAGCACAAAGGAAAATGCCAAGGTATGCCATTTGAAAGAGAGCTTCTGTTGTAGGAAATGTTTTGTGCCGACGAATGGCTCCAAGGAGGAAGTGGCAATACTCCTGAGAGAATCAGTTGAGGGAAGTTCAAACTGTGATTGGCACATGAATAAAGCCATTCACGCGACTACTCCAGAAAAAGGCTCCAACACTATTCCAATGTGCACATTGGAATGATTTAGCTGTAATGAGTTTTTTTTTTCTTTTTCTTTTCCTTTTCTTTTTCTGTTAACTGATAATTTTATAATTTTCTTTTTATTAACTTTCTTTATAATTTTATGCTGGTGCACGATCTGTCATTGTGTGGCGACCATGAATTGTGTGTGGGGCAGTATTTACACAGTGTTCACTACCATCAATGTTCATTCCCGGAATATCCCAACTTTCTTGGTTGGTTGAACCCCAAATCATGCTGACCCTAGACATATATTGCTTATGAAAGGTGGTCCTCTCACCACTGAGACACAAGGTCGTTAGCAGAGCTAACTAACAAGCCAAGCTTGCACATAAACTCAGTGAGAAGGTTGCACAAATGAAAGTGATTCCAAGAAAATGGTGCTTGTTGGGGAGATCATGGCGATTTTCATGATCAGCAGCACAAAATCCATAAGATACATCCTACAGCATTTAGGAAACAAAATATATGTTGTCCAGTGCTATGGAAAGATGAGTTTCCTCTCCAAATGGAATGAGCATGTGGGTGTCCATTGTGAATGTCACAATTAAGACTGTGGAGAATAGCATGTTTTCCAACTAAAGATATGAAAATGGGTGTGGCACAGATATTAAGATTGACATGTTGCCTGACCAATGGGAGCAGAGTGTTACTGTGACAATGAAAGCTAGGGAGTTCAGAATATTGACTGACCAATAGTGGGAAGGTTGGTGCTCAGCTGAGGCCGTGAAGATGGATCTATTTACTAATGGGACAAGAATGGATGTGGTAGTTGAGGATGTGAAGACTGACATATTGGTTAATCAACGGTAGGAGAGTGAGTATGGGAGCTGAGATTATGAGAGTGTGCAACCTTTCTGGAAAGGACAAGAAGGAAAGGTTGAGAGCAAAATGGTAGGTGGCCTTAAGCACCTAATCAGTCATGTTCATAGGTCGCTTCAGATACCAGGCACAATCATTGACAACTCTGGCTCAGGAAGCTGTGGGAGTCAGTGCGTTTGTAGAAGGTGGCAGTGGCAAGTCTGTCTCTTGAGACAAAGACCAAGAATCTCTGAAAAGGAAGACAAATGTGAGAGATGGTACAGGTAAATTTGAAAGTAAGGTGCCAAGTTGGTGGCAAAAGCAAAGAAATTGATGAGTTCTACAACAGTGCAGGGTCTCTTCAATTTCACCATTGACTCCCACAGCCACCCCAACTACATGTCCTCGGGTAAGGATGCTATCCATTTTTCACAAGTTCTGCATCTCCAGGGTAACTGATTTTGGGATATATGGCTTTCTGCTTTAGAGATCCTGAAATACCCTCCTTTTTCCAATGGCATGGTTCTCCACAGATGGTGGAGCCATCACACACATTTTCTCTATTTCCCACACAGCTGATTTCACCTTCCACCCTCCTTCCACTAGACAGAACAGGGGTAGAATTCCCTTGGTCCTCACTTTACTCCACACCAGCTTCTGCTACTTCCTCCGGTCCCAAAATGTTCCCACCAGCAAATACATCTTCCCTCCCCCTTTTATCTTCAGGACACCCAGGTTGGTCATTCGTTTCTACCCACCCTTCTCTTCCCCTTGCACTTTCTGCCAGCAACCATTGGAGGTGAAACACCAGTCCCTTCCAGCTTCTCCCTCACCACCATTCAGGGACCTAGACAGCTCTTCAAGGTGAAGCAGAGACTCACCTGCACCTCTTCCAACCTGGAGCACACCTATCAGTGCTTATGATGTGGCCTTCTTTACAGTGGAGAAACCAAGTGCTGACGAGACAATGTTTAGCAGAACATCAATGCAATGGTCATCTCAAGCTTCTGACTGTGAGTCCATTCACTTCTCCTTACCACTCCCTCACCTGCCTGTATGCCCTTGACCTTCTCCATTGCTCCAGATGGACCAAGCACAAACTGGAAGAATAACTTTCCATGTTCCCCTTGGATAGCGTACCAATGGAGTGAATATTGAATTTCCAGTTTCAGGTACCCTTAAACACTGGTGTTCTCCCACATATGCACACTTGTTCACCTTGGTCTCGCCTCGCTTTGTTCTCCTTTCCATTCCCCCTCCCTCTCCCCCAACTGGTTCCACCTGCTCTTTATCCCCTCCCCGTCTGATTGCCCGAGAAGGGTCTGTCACAGAATTTCCTTGTGAGAGGATGAAGAATAGTGAGAGATGGATCTCATCCTTCCCACAGCAGTAAAACTGGATTGCTTGAATACATTCTGTAGCTGATGAGTGTCAAAGGAATACAGTAGAGGATCTAGTCTTCAACTCTTAGACATTTAGCCCAAGGGTCTATTGATTGCTCCAGGCTATTATGGGGAGATATTGTATTCTAGACAGAATTGAAGGATATGCTGTTAGAAAGGGATAAACACAAGAAATTCTGCAGGTGCTGGAAGTCTTGAGCAACGTACGCAAAATGCTGGAGAAACACAGCAGGTCAGGTAGCACCTATACAGGGGAATAAAGAGTTGATGTTTTGGGATGAGATTCTTCATTAGGACAGAAAAGAAGGGGAAGAAGCCAGAAAGATAAAGTTGGGGGTGGGGGGAAGAGGAACGAGTGCAAACTGGCTGCAATTGATAGTTGAGACCTGGTGAGGGGAAGATGGGTGGGTTAGGGAGAAGAGATGAAGCTGGGAGGCGAGGTGTGAAAGACGGGTTGAATAAGAAGAAATCTAGTGGGAGAGAAGAGTGACCAAGAAAGAATGGGAATATCCTACTGAGCCCTAAGGATTTATCCACTTTAATGTTCTGTAAAAGACCTAACACTACCTCCTTCTTTATCTCAAAACTCCAAGCAAATTAACACATTTCACAGTGATCTCCTTATCTCCATGACATTTCCTTTAATAAATACTGATATAAAGTACCCACCTAGGACTCCACCCACATTTTCTGTCTCCAAGCATGAATTCCCTCCTTTATGCTTGAATGGCTTAACCTGCTCCCTAGTTGTCCTCTTGCTCTTGATATAAGTATAGAACGCCTTGAGATTCTCTTTAATCCTACATGCCAATGGCCTCTCCTGGCTCTCCTAATTCCTTTCTTGAGTTCTTTTCTGTCTATCTTATAACCCTCAAGGACTTAGTTTCATTTTAGCTTCCCAAACTTGATATAGGTTTCATTTTTCTTCTTGACTGAAGCCACCACCTCATTTGACATCCCAAACTCCCTTACCTTTCCACACTTTTCACTGGTACATACCTGTCCAGTAACCTGAGCAGGTAGTCTTTAAACACCCTCCACCTGTCAGATGTGGACTTGCCCAAAACAGCTGATACCAGCTAAACATAGAACATAGAATAGTCCCTCTCGTGATAGCACATGCCCTCTAAACCAAGTAGTATCGTGGTAACCCTCTTCTGCACCCTCTCCAAAGCCTCAAAATCTTTCCTATAGTCAGAACTGTATGAAATACTCCAGATGTGGCCTAACCAGAGTTCTATAAAATTGCAGCATAACCTCTTGACTTTTGAACTCAATGACTCAATTAATAAAATCAAGCTTCCTATAAGCCTTCTTAATCACCCTACCAACCCACGTAGGCATTTCCATGGATTTACGAACTTTGAGCCCCAGATCTCTCTGCTCAGCAACACTGTTTAGGGCTTTGCCTTTAACAGCATATTGTTTCCTTGCATTTTCCCTGCCAAGGTGCGACACCTCACATTTATATGGGTTAAACTCCATCTGCCATTTCTCTGCCCATATCTGAATCTGATCTATATTGGGTTGCATTCTTTGGCAGTCTTCTACACTACCCATAACTCCACCAATCTTAGTATCATCTGCAAACTTACTAACCCACCCATCTACATTTTCATCCAGGTCATATATGTACATCACAAAACAGCAGAAGTCCCGCACAGATCCCTGCAGAATGCCACTAATTACAGACTTCCAGCCCGAATAAGTCGCTTCAACAACGGCCCTCTATCTTTTACGTGCAAGCCAGTTCTGAATTCAAACAGCCAAATCATTCAGACTCCAGGCATGCTAATCTTCTGGATTAGCCTCCCATAAGGGACCTTGTCAAACGCCTTACTAAAATCCATGTAGACAATATCCACTGCTCTACCTTCAGCAATGTCTTTCACCAAATAACTCAATCAAGTTAGTAAGACATAACTTGCCTCATACAAAGGCATGCTGACTCTCCCTAATTAGACCATGGGTTTCCAAATGCTCACATGTCCCATCCCTGAGAATTTTCTCCAGCAGTTTCCCCACAGCTGACATCGGTCTATAGATTTATCATTCTCTAGCTTCCAGGATTTTCCCTTGTAGCCTTCTTAAATTAGGTACAACTTTAGCCACTCGCCAGTCCTTCAAGACCTCACCTGTGTCTAGAGAGGACATGAAGATACTGGTCAAGACCCCAGCAATCTTGTCTCTGGCCTCCCTCAATAACCTAGGGTTAATCCCATCAGGCCCCGGGAGACATCCCCCTTAATACTCATTGGGAGACCAAACACTTTCTCCTCCCTGACCTCTAAATGCCCTAACATAGCTCAGCACTCAGCACTGATCTCTGGGTCCTCCAAAACTCTCAATTAACTCTCTCTAGTTCGTACCTAATGCTCTTGTAATTGCCCTGCACCAATTTATTATTCTCCCACCAGGTTCATTCTTATCCAAATCTATAGCTATCTTAAAACTTAAGGAGCTGTGGTCACTGTTTCCTGCTTTCCCACTGATAGGCTCATTGCCCAGCACCCAAGTCCGATATGGACCTTGGTCTTGTTGGACTATCCATATATTGATGTAAGAATATATTTCAAGGGTAGCTTTGGGAAATGGTTGATGTACCTGTGGAGGGAAAAGAAGCTCTATGTCATTCAGCACAGAGTAAAGTGAAGTCACATGACATCCTTACCTAATGCGACCGCCATTATAGCATCAACATTGTTGATGCTTCACGTTTTAGACTAGGAACTGCTGAAAACGATGCTTGCATTCCAAGAATAAACTTGGAAGTAGTTACATTCTTGCTCCAGCAAATTAAGTTCTTGGAATTAATTGACTCTCTGAGGGAAATATCTGATACACTTGAAGTCGAAGACGAGAGGTTTTTCATGATTTCTTTGTGTGGTATTGAGTGGCCCATTGATTGATCGGTAGAAGGGTTCCTCATGCCACTCGAGACTGAGTGCTCCCTGTTACCTACTGCAGCATATAATTTAAATGGCGTTCAAGTCCTTGCGGGGAAGCAATGATATGGAGTGGGTGTTTGGAGCCATTTTCTCCAGCATCGGAAGACAGCACTCAACCTTGTTAAAAATAACTGTGAAGGGAAATCATTCATCTATTCGCAAAGCATCAACAAAAAAAAAACCTGCTTTAATAAGGGGCTCAAAGCTGACAGACTAAGGTGATGAATGATTAGTTTGCTTGTTTTAAATCGAGAGTTGACACTGAGATGAAACCCCTTGTCTCTCTTCAGCTGACTCACGATATTGTTAATGCCTGAGCGATTGGAGAAGACTCTTCTTTCTTAACCAAACATGGTTACTCACATCCCCTCTGGATATCACCAGTGTGTCGGCTTATTACGTGCTCAGGTCCTGCAGTGAATCCTCCACAAGTACGGCTCAATCTTATGACAGTGGGACTTCCACAGTGGTCTCAGTAATGGAAAGCCATAAGCCCAGCCATGTTGAGTCCTTCTAACCTAACCCTGGAGCCTCTTTTCCCTCCACAGGTACATCAACCATTTCCCAAAGCTACCCTTGAAAGAGACTGGGAAGGCTCAGAGGATGGAGTGCCAACCAGCAGAGTCATACTCTAACACAAGGACTTCTGCAGATGCTGGAAATTCAAGCAAAACACTTCAAATTTGCTGGTGAACGCAGCAGGCCAGGCAGCATCTCTAGGAAGAGGTACAGTCGACGTTTTAGGCCGAGACCCTTCATCAGGACTAACTGAAGGAAGAGCTAGTAAGAGATTTGGAAGTGGGAGGGGGAGGGGGAGATCCAAAATGATAGGAGAAGACAGGAGGGGGAGGGATGGAGCCTCTCATATCCCTTTTGCCAATCACCTGTCCAGCTCTTGGCTCCATCCCTCCCCCTCCTGTCTTCTCCTATCATTTTGGATCTCCCCCTCCCCCTCCCACTTTCAAATCTCTTACTAACTCTTCCTTCAGTTAGTCCTGACGAAGGGTCTCGGCCTGAAACGTCGACTGTACCTCTTCCTAGAGATGCTGCCTGGCCTGCTGTGTTCACCAGCAAATTTGATGAGAGTCATACTCTAGTCTGGAGGAACTTGGCTCAACAGATGATGATAAAACACGATCAGCATTCTGGTAGTAACCTCTGAAATATCTAAACAGAGTGTCTTCATCATCCATTCAAATTCCGGACCAGAAACATTATTTACACCCTTAATGGTCTTAATGTCTCGTTCAGCCAGCTGCCAGACATGTCAAGACCCAAGGTCCAAAATCAGGCCATGCAAGTTCTTACGACCTTCTGCTGAATTCACTTTATTTGTCTTCCTTAAATAAAAGGAGAAGATCCAATTTGCAGCCAATGATCATACCCGACTAAACCTCCTTTAGCATAGCTCCTCGGTCAGGCTGCATCTGTAGTATCATGTTCATTTCTGGTCACCCCATTATAGGCAGGATGTTGAGAGGGTGCAGAAAAGGTTTACCAGGATGCTGTTTTGATTAGATACTATAATGAAAGGTTGGACAACTTTCCTTGGAGAGGCGGATGCTAAGGGCAGACCTGAGAGAGGTTTGTAAGATTGTGAACAGTACAGGCCCTTTGCACCACGACTTTATCCTGACCTTTTAACTTATTCTACGATCAATGTAATCTTTCTCTCTCACATGATCATCAATTTTTCATTCAATCATGCACCTATCTAAGGGTTTCAGAAGTGTCCCTAATCTATTTGCCTCTACCACCAGGCCTCTTGTGACCCCTCCCAAGATATGTTAAAATGGTACTTTAATACTGTATTACTTAGAAATATAAGGACTAGTGAATAAAAAGTCATTTTTGAGTAGGACATATTGGAGAAAGTTTGGAATCTGGAACTTGACTAGGTGAGAACGTGTTACCCACTGATGAGGAAGTCAGGTGGAATGTCAATCTTTTGCCTCACAGACAGAAGGACATCAAAACAAGGAATGGTGAGACGAGAGTTTCAATACAAGCTCCAATATTAAGAGAAGTTAAGGCACTTGAGCTTCTCGAAGTTTTTTTGCGGGGGGGGGCTTTCATGTTTGCAACGTACACTGTCATTTTGTGTCTAAAAATATTGCAGCGTATTTAAATGTAGGACGTGGAGCTTTATAGAATTGGAGATCAACCAGTCTAACAGCAGGGTTAATGGCAAATTGTTTCTGACTCCAGCCATGGGCTCTAAAATAGAAAATTGTATCCCTAAGGTCCAATTTTAGCAGGATGCTCAAATTGGTGAAGATGGAAAGATTACATTTATTCAAAAATATTTTAATACCGTGCTCACAACCAGTAAAATGTCCAATTGTTTCTTGTTGATTGCTAGCAATGAAGTTAAGTGAAATAGCACCTTTGAAAAATTATCAGGTGAGATGAGCTGTGGAATTGAAAGTTAACACAAGCAGATTGTAAAATGACCTTGTCACAGCCTCTTTGAAGAACGCTATCATTCCCAAGTGATCTCCTTCTTTTGCTTTATCTGTTTTAATTTACAATGAAGAATCTTAATATGTATATTATTGTGTTGTGGATCTTTCAAAAAGTCCCATTTGAGGTGATCGATGTGAGAGAGACTTCAATTGGATTATGAGCCAGACAAGTTTTGAATCAATTGAAACTGATGCTAATACACACTCCAGTAATGGTAATATGTTGCTGTGAAAGGAATGGAATTATAAACTGGTGCCAGGGTATCTGATGAAAATAGCATTAATATTTGGGAACAAATGTTTCAATTGCTCCATAATAATCCTTATCATTGTAGCACATTATTTATAGAATTACCTTCCAGCCCAAATGATTTGGTTTGGATTTGCATTTATTTTACTGCTTTATTGGACAGATGCCTTTCAGTCAATTGGATCCATACTGGCTCCAAGCAGAGTGATCCCATCAGTCTCGTTACTGCTCTCCCAGTTGTCCTGTAGCCCCATAACATTTTATCTTTCATGCAAGCCCATCGAATCACCTTTGATTCTTTTCCCATCTTCCTACACAGTAACTTATCAAGCTATCCAGTCCTGATGAAGTGTCTCGGCCTGAAGCATTGACTGTCCTGGTCTATAGATGCTACCTGATGGGCTGAGTTCCTCCACCATGGTTTGTCTGTCAATCTGGATTTCCAGCATCTGCAAATCTCTTGTTTTTAATAAAGCTGTCAAGCAGTCTCTGGGATATGGGAGAAAACCAGAGCACACTGGGTGAATCCACATGTGTAAACACTACAGAGACAGTGCCAGATGTTGGGATCGAGCCCGGGTTATTGGAACTGTAAGGCAAAAGCCCTGACCATGACACCACTGTGCTGTCTTTTTATTGTGTATCACTATGACTTACTTAAGAAAAGGGGGTGTCATTTCAAAGTTCAAAGCTCAAAGTAAAATTTATTATTAAGAGTACATACATTCCACCACATACAACCCTGATATTCTTTCTTTCCTGCGAGTATTTTTAGCAAATCTATAGAACAATGCCTATAAACAGGATCAATGAACAATAAACTGTGCAAATACAGACATAAATAAATAGCAATAAATAACGAGAGCATGAAATTACAAGATAAAGAGTCCTTAAAGTAAGGCTATTGGTTGTGGGAACATCAGAAATAGAATGAGCGTAGTTATTCCCTTTTGATCAAGAGACTGATGGTTGAGGGGTAGTAACTGTTCTTGAACCTGGTGGTGTGAGTCCTGGGACATTTGTACCTTCTGCCTGATGGCAGCAGTGAAAAAGTAGGTACAAGTGCCTTCATTTCAAAGTAAATTTATTACCAAAGCAGACCATAGGACATAGGAGCAGAATTAGGCATTTGGTCCATCGATTCTGCTTCACTATTTCATCATTTCTCTCTCAATTCCATTCTCCTGCCTTTTCCCTGTGACCTTTCATGCCCTGACTAATGATGAATTTGTTAACCTCCACCTTAAATATACCAAATGACTAGGTCTCCGCAGCCACCCGTGGCAACGAATTCACAGATTCATAACTCTCTGGCTGAAGAAATTCCTCCTCATCTCCGTTCTAAAAGGACGTCCTTGCATACTGAGGTTGTGCCCTCTGGGGTCCTAGACTGCCCCATTATAGGAAACGTCTCTCCACATCCACTCTATTTAGGACTTTCAGCATCTGATAGGGTTCGATGAGATCCCCCTTGTTTTTCTAAATTCCAGCAGTAAAAGCCTAGAGCCATCAAACACTCCTCATATGTTAACCGTTTCATTCCCGGAATCATTCTCCTGAACAACTTCTAAACCCTCTCCAATGTCAGCAAATCCTTTCTTAGATAAGGGGCCCAAAACTGCTCACAATTCTCAAAGTAGATACAGTATATTCTATGTCACCACATACAACCCTGAGATTTCTTTTCTTGCAGACGTACACAGTAAATCCACAAAACTTAATAGAAGCAAGGAAAGATCACACCCAAAAGGACAGACACGCAACCGATATGCAAAATACAATCAACTGTGCAAGTACAAAAGAAAATCATAATAATAATAATAATGATAAATAAATAAGCAACAAATATTGAGAACATGAGGTGATGAGTCTTTGAAAGTGAGTCTATTGGATGTGGAAACTTCTCAATGATAGGGCAAGTGAAGTTGAGTTTATCCTCTCTGATTCAAGAGCTTGATGGTTGAGGGGTAATCGTCGTGGCTATCCCCCGAGGTCGAGGATGATGGTCTTCGTTCTATTGATCTACTTATGGGCTGTCAAGTGGCTTATGAGTCCAGTCTTGGCTTTGAAAGTTCTTCTGCATTCAGGACAGGTCGTTCCAGATGGCAGATCGGGCTTTGGTTGTTGCTGCCTCTCTTTCCATTTTCTTCTAATTCTGCACATCTGTTGGCTTCGAAAGTTGCTGATCCTTCTTGGATGATGGCTTGCCAGAGTTTCCTGTCCTTGGCATTGGTTTCCCAATTGTTGATGTCGATGTTACATTTCTTCACGTTGGCTTTTAAGACGTCTTTGAATCTCTTCTGTTATCTGCCTCCTTTACGTTTGCCTTCTTTAAGCTGGGAGTAGAAGATTTGTTTCGGCAGACTTTTGTCTTTCAACCGAACAACAGGACCGCTCCATCTTAGTTGGTCCTTGATGACGTAGGCTTCAATGCTTATTGTTTTTGCTTCATTTAGCACACTGATGTTGGTTCTTCTATCTTCCCAGCTGATATTTAAGATGTTTCAAAGACAGCGTTGATGGAACTTTTCAAGTGCCTTCAGATGTCGTCGGTATGTTGTCCAGGTTTCTGATGCATACAGGAGCATTGGGATTACCACTGCTTTGTACACTAACATTTTGGTGTCTGTTCGGATGTCACGATCGTGAAAGACTCTTGTTCGGAGGCGTCCAAAAGCTGTTCCAGCGCATTTAAGACGATGTTGGATCTCGTCATTAAGGTCGACATTGGAGGAGAGGTGACTCCCAAGATACGGAAAGTGATCCACGTTTTCCTGGGTTGTTTCACCAAGTTGAAATAATGGCTCTATCGGATTTGTCTCAAATCGTAAGGGGTAATAACTGCTCCTGAACCTGATGGTGTGAGTCCTAAGACTCCAGTGTCTTCTTCCTGATAGCAGCAGTGAGAAGAGAGTATGGCCTGAGTGGTGGAGGTCCCTGATCATGAATGCTACTTTGCTGTGGCAGCATGTAGATGTGCTCAATGGTGGGGAGGGCTTTACCCATGATGTTCTGGGCCGTATCTGTTACTTTTTGCAGGAATTTTCATTCAAGGGCATTGGTGTTTCCATCCCAGGTTGTGATGTAGCCAGTTTATATACTTCAAAGTTTTAGATGTCATGCCGAATCTTCACAAACTTCTAAGGAAGTAGAGGCAGTGCTGCACTTTCTTCACAATTGCTGGGCCCAGGACAAGTCTCCAAAATGATTTGCTGCTCATAAAATGAAAGCAAAGTACAGTGAATCCAAAACAAAAACAGAAAGTACTAGAAAATAATGCACACAAAATGCTGGAGGAACTCGGCAGATCAGGCAGCATCTATGGAGAAGAGTAAACAATCAACGTTTCAGGCTGAGACCCTTCATCAGCCCGAAACATCGACTGTTTACTCTTTTCACAGATGCCGCCTGACCTGCTGCGTTTCTCCAGCATTTTGTGTGTGTTACTTTGATTTCCAGCATCTGTAGATTTGTTTTGTTGAAAATACTGGAAATACTCAGCATACTGGGTAGCCTCCACTCAAGTAAAAAAAAATTGTCCAGAATATTAACTGTTCTTCTCTGCATCTACAGAGAAAAGACAATAATTCATGTTTGAGGTTAGTAAGAGGTGTCGCCAAGTTTGTACAATTTTCTGACTTTGCCATTGAACAGATGACTTTCCCATCCATCTTATTAAGCTCACCACTGCCCAGTCACATCAAGCCCAGCTCAGGATAGTTTGGCTGATTTCTGCCTTTAATGGGCGTCATTGAGATCAATGGATTTTTTAACAACATCGGGGACTTTAAAGATCACTATTACTGAGACTAAATTCTTATTCTGAATTAATTTTATTTAACTGAATTGGAATCCCCAGCTGCCGTACCTGAGACCAGAACAAATGTCTCTAGATCATTAGTCTCGACCTCAAGAGAGCTTGTACGGTAATTTAAGACTGTTCTACTGCATAGTAGCATATGTGTGTGACTGCGTGTGTGCTTCTATGTACCTTTGTGTACATCTGTGTTTGCATGAGGGTATTTGTGTGCGTGTGTGTGTGTGTGTGTGTGTGTGTGTGTGTGTGTGTGTGTGTCTCCTTGTCATGCTGATTCAGATGATGGGTCTCTCACCTCTGAGCCAGAATGAGGACCCCTCTCCTTCCATCGCAGATGGATAGAGATTTAGATTTCTTTTAGATTATGAGGACACACAGTCCTCTTTTATTGTCATTTAGTAATGCATGCAGTAAGAAATGATACAAATGAGGAGTATATTCTATGGGACAAATGGTCTCCAATGCTGTGAAAAATGTGAGGACATGAGAGCTGACCGAGGCCAACCATATCAACAGTATGGGAATAAAGGCAAGGCAGGGAAGCCTTGAACATAGAGCAACACCACACAGGGACAGGCCTTTCAGCCCACAAGACTCGTGCTGACCACGACTCCCGTTTAACTCCATCCATTTGCCTGCTCGTGACCTGCATCCTCCACTCCCTGCCTGTATATACACTTGTCTCGATGCGTCATCACACCACCTGCTCTAACGGCCTGTCCCACTCTCCGTGTACAAAAACTCACCTTATAAATCTCGTTTAAGCTTCTCCCAGCCCACCTTAAAACTATGGCCCTTAATATGTGACATTTTCACAATGGCAAAATAAGCTCTAGCCACCCATTCTATGCCTCACATAATTTTATATACTTCTGTCAGGGATTTGTAATGAATAATACCTTCTGACTTGGCAAAGGATAATACCTTCTGACTTGCTAAAGAATAATGCTCTCTGACTTCCCTCCCGTACCTAGCATGTGCATTCCTGTTTGGATGTTACGTCTCCTCTCCATCATTTTCATTCTGATTTAACTGCCATCTGCTGTTGGAGTGATGGCAATAGTTAAACCCTGCACCAGGACAATATAGAAACATTGTAGACCATTTTGCCTTCTGGCCCTCATCCACCCTTCAAAGGCTTATCACCCACTTTACTCCCATGTTCCCACCAACTTCCTATATCCTTCAATCCTTGCAGCATCTTTCTAGGTATTCCCACTTTTTCTTACGCATGAGATCCCTTCTGCAATGAGAACCTACATGCAACTTGCCTCCCAAACTGCTTCTTACGCCTTAGACATTTTCAGCAACTGGTATACAAGAACACCCCCAATATTTATTTTACCTTCTCTTTCCCCACTAAATCACACAAAAATGTTCAAAGTTAATTTTGATTAGAGTGAATATATGTCACCATATACAACTCTGTGACTCGTTTTCTTGTGGGCATTCGCACTAGATATAAGGAACACAATAGAATCAATGAAAGGCCGCGCCAACAGAACAGACAAATACCCAGTGTGCAAAAGACAGCAAGCTGTGCAAATACAAAAAGAAAGAAGGACGGATAGATAGATAGATAGATAGATGGATAGATAGATAGGTAGATAAGTAAATATATACAGGGAAGAGTCCCTAAAAATGAGGCCATAGGTTGTGGGAACAGTTCAATGATGGGTGAATGAACTTGAGTGAAGTTATCTCCTCTGGTTCAAGACATAATGGTTGAGGGGTAATATCTGTTCCTGAACCTGGTGGGTGTGAGTCCTAAGACTCTTTTACTCCCTTCCTGATAGGAGCACTGAAAAGAGATAATGAAGTCTTCCTATTTTAGAATAGGTAGATAGGCTGACTCTTATCCACACTGAGATACACCTGCCATGCATTTTCTCGCTCACCCAGCTTGCTTGATGTCAGAAAGTCAAACATACTGGAAATCTAAAATTAAAACAGATAATGCTTGAAACACTCAGTGGGTTGGCCAGCAAGTGTGGAAAGAGACACTATTAATGTTTCAAGATCCTGGGTCATAATTACGAAGGGAGAATATGAGCTAGCTTTTGGTGAGGAGAAAATGTGTGGGATTGCTGGGTAGAACAAAGGGAATACGTCTGATAGGACAAGACCAAATGGGTTACTGGGTACAGTTACTAGCACATTGTGCCTTTGTTTGTGAACTGTGTTGTAAATGGTGAGGCTGTGAGACCAGACCACATAAGAAAAATTAAGCCAAAATGATAACAGACAGAAATGACCAGTTTTGATACAGACAGAAGGAAAGAGTGAGTTATGTAACATTGCAGATGTTGTCTAGTGCCACTGGGCTTTATAGACATGATCTTCACATTATGATCAACTCAGCAGATTTCCATTCTGAGACCTTTGCCATCCAAGGGGTTCCTTTGGATACATGAAGTGTTGTAGCTTCATTATTGGACCAAAAGCTAGAACATGCAACGTTCCTGCCCCAGCTACAGAGATGACAAAATTATAAAGAGAAACAACATACTGAAAGTCTGAAATAAATACTGCAAACAGCAAAAATGTTCTTGTGGAGAGAGAGGGAGAGGGCTCTCTCTCCAGATGGAGTGGACGTGTTGAGGAGTGGGCATGGCAAATGAGGCTGGGGACTGATGAGGTAGAGGGAGAGGGAGGGGGAGGAGGCGAGGGAGAGGGTGAGGGAGAGGGAGAGGGTGAGGGAGAAGCATACCTTCCCAATGGTTCTGAGAACAAAAGGGAGAATCTTCCATATGTGCTTCCCTTTACAATCCCATGATATTTGAAACTGGCCACTAGATATCATGGCAAGCAAGCCAACCAATGGGAAGAGCAGCTGCAAATTCTAAATTGACCAATCATGATGGAAGCAGCTTTCGACAGGCCAAACAAGCCACGACGCCCACAGGACAGAGAAAGAAAGAGAGAGAGAGACTAAGAGTGGAAAGAGAGAAAACAGGGGGAGGAAGAAAAGGGAGAGGAAGAGTGAGAAAGAGGAAAGAGAGAAATAAATTCTGGGAATGTGCTAAATGTGACATAAGATAAGGTTTGTTTTAATTCCTTCTGAGATGAAGAGGGAATCCACTGAGGTGAAGTGTTAAGGTGCAGAATATATACCGAATCAAGCTCCAAAACATGCAATCCCAGCACGTCTCTCAGATGAGTGAACAATAAGCTGTAGAATGATCTCAGAGGGTCAGGCAGCTTCTGTGGAGTCAAAAGAATGGTCAACATTTTGGATCCACTATCTTTATCACTATCTACTTATAATATCGTAACTTAACCACGATAAACAAATGTTAACAGTGTTATGTGTATAGATATATGTGTAATATAGCTCCCAAACTAAGTTAAGCCTCGGGAAACAAAGCTTAGAGACTTGAGATGGTAAAGTAGGAAAGTTCAGTTTATCTGGGAAGGAATAACTTTAGAAAAAGATTCACTGAATGCAGGTATAGGCCGGAGTGGGGCCACTGGAGTGACCTGATTAGGTTTACCAACAACTTAACAAGTGTGACACTTCAGTGTGATATCCAACTGGTGCTTTCTTAATCTCATCATCTGAGAGAGCTGTTTCTTTTAAAAATTCAATCTCAGGGTCTCGATTCTGTTCTGCTATAAACTCCTTCCCAGACAAAGATAAATCTTTCTCATCAGATTTATTACCTGAATCCTGTTGAAACAATGAGGGCAGAAAAGTCTCTGACAGGTCATCACCACCTGAATCCCGATTTTGGCTATCATGGGTAGCAGAATTATGCTGCACAGAGCTATCTGCATTGACTGACTTCTTAGCCATACTTCGAGTTACTGCGCAGGAAGGATAAATGTTAAAATCCATCTGTGGGTCATCAGTAGTTGGCTTAGTTGTCAGCTGCACTGCAGGAACAACTTTACCATCTGCTAGGTCATTTCCTAACAACAAAGAAACACCATCAACTGGTAAACTGTGCCAGAACCCTATTTTAACAGGTCCTGAAACTAATCCTGACTTCAGAATTACCTTGTGCAGAGGTACTGAAACAACGTGGCTTTCAATGCCTTTGATAAGGTTTACCTCATCAATGTCATTCTCATCACTAAACTTTAGAGCACTGTCTAACATAAGCGACTGAAAAGCCCCAATATCTCGAAGGATTTTCACTGGTACCGGGTTGACCCTTCATTCACTGACCACAGACACAAACCCATCTGACATAAAATGATCAAATTCCTTCTTAACTGGTCAAACCTCTCAGTCCTTAACGGAGCCTCATCAGAATGTGTAGAGCCCTGTGGGTTTATAGGTGCTTCACAACGCTGAATGCAAGCATTTGGGACTGCCTCCTTTTCCTTCTTCTTCTTTAGAATGGAACAATTAGCCATAACATGATCAGCTTTCTTACAATAGTAACAAGACCAGAACATTTCTCCTTCATTTGCTTCCCTTCATCCTTACTTTCGTCACTAGTCCCAGATTTAATTTCTGGTTTACCTGGGTTATCCATGTTACTCTTTTGGAAGCTCCCAAACTTAACCTTGTGGGTTAAAGCATACTCATCTGCTAATTTAGCAGACTCCTGAAAAGTGGCAATATCCTTTTCATCTAAATATGTCTTTATGTCATCAGGGACACATCTTTTAATTTCTTCAATTAAAACCAATTCTGTCAAGTTGTCAAAATCATCATCCACATTCTTAGATGTGCACCATCGGTCAAAACGCACAAAATTCTCATAAGCAAATTCCACATAAGTCTGGTTCACAGATTTCCTCAAATTTCTAAACCTTTGCCTAAAGGCTTCTGGAACCAATTCACAGGCTTTAAGCACAGCCTGTTTCACTGTCTCGTAATTAGCTGCATCTCCAATTGACAAAGCAGAGTAAGCTTGTTGAGCCTTATCTCTAAGTACACTCTGTAACAAAAGAGACCAGCTTTCTTTCAGCCACTTCTGACTCTGACCCACTTTCTCATAATGCTGGAAGTATTTATCAACCTCAGCTTCATTAAATGGAGGGACCAATTTAACTTCCCGACTTGGCCACAAACTTCTCACCAGAGTCAAAAGCTGGACCGCTTTGCTCTAGCTTATCTGACTTCTCTAACTCAAACCTCCTTTGTCTTTCATTTTCCTCCCTCTGTTTTTCTGCTTCTTCCTTCGGTTTGTCTGCTTCTTCATCTGCAAACTGCCTCTGTTTGTCTTTTTCCGCAGCTTCTAATCTAAGTCTCTCTTGGTCGAACCATAATTGGCCCAGCCGTAACTGGAGCTCAGGGGTAACTGGTTTATTTCAGGAAACAAATCTAACGTCCCCCTCATCAAACACTTTCACAGCTATATAGTGCTCAACTATTTTCCTCTGAATCTCTGGCTTTCTCATAGACCATTTTATCGAAACAAGTCTCAGCTTTTTAACAACAGCCACCAAATTGTCTTTCTGGCATCCCCTAATTCCCCAAGGTCTGGCGTTGCCAGAAATTTACCAATACCATTGCTGCTAATTTCTACACACAAATAAATCAAAAAAGAAGTAGCCAATGAGATTGTTCAATTAGCTCTGAATTTGTTCATATCCCGGATGAGCCCCCAGTTTTGTTATGAACTGTAATGTTTTATATATATGTGTGTGTGTGTGTGTGTAATATAGCTCCCAAACTAAGTTAAGTTTGGGGAAACAAAGCTTAGCATCTTGAGATGGTAAAGTAGGAAAGTTCATCTGGGGAAGGGATGATGGGAGAGAGATATTTGTAATCCAGGGTGAACCATACAGAGAAGGCAATTACATCGAATTCCACAGGTTCCACGATGGTAATTAATAAATATCAGTTGCCGAAGATCCTCCGTCGAGTCGTTCCAAATCCACATGCAAATTGCCACCAGAGTGATCGGTCACAGGGATGTCGTCTCAAAGGGGTTACCATTTAACATACCCAGGCTAGGGTTAACTTCGAGTTGTCCCACAGGACATTCCTTAATCCACTCTTATGGGTTATGCGAAGTGACAGCCACACATGCGATGTGCACTGGATCGATAACCAACCCACCCTTGTGGGTATACCAGAGTTCCAAACTCCCCAGCTTTGACAAGCTAAAGCTGCTACCCTTTCTAGGTTTGCTCCTCTCTCTCTTTCTCTCTTTTGACTGACTTCTGACCGTGACTGTCTGTGTCCTTGTTTTAAAGTTAAACAAGCTGCAACTCAGTCAGTGAACAGCATCATAGTCCCGCCTTATTTAGGCACTCTTGAAGTGACAGTAAACGAAACCTATGGGTTTGTAACAAGTTGGACAAAGAAACATGCTTCTTTTAAATGTCTCAGGTCAGTAAAAGTCTAGTCAAAATAGATACTCAACCAAGACCAGTCTATTCATCTCAGCAACCCGGAGGCTGATGTCAGGACATCTACAAAATGGTGCTTGTGAGGCTAGGCACGGCCCAAGCACCGTCTATAGATTTATTGATGACACAACTATTGTTGGCAGAATTTCAGATGGTGACAAGGAAGTGTAAAAGAGTGAGGTAGATCAGCTGGTTGAGTGGCGTCACAGCAAAAACATTGCACTCAACATCGGTAAGACCAAGGAACTGATTGTGGTCTTCAGGAAGTGGAATTCGAGGAACCACACACCAGTCCTCATCGAGGGATCAGAGAGGAAAGGATGAGCAGTTTCAATTGCTGGCTGTTAACACCTCTGAGGTTCTATCCTGGGCCCATCATATTGAATCAATTACAAAGAAGGCACAATGGCAACTATATTTCATAAGGAGTTTGAGGAGAATTCGTATGTCACCAAAGACATGCGCAAATTTCTACAGCTGTACCATGGAGAGCATTCTAACTGGTTGCATCTCCGTCTGATATGTGGGGTTGTGTTGAGCTATGATACAGGGTTGGAAAAAGCTGCAGAAAATTGTAAACTCAGTCAGCTCCATCACGGGAACTAGCCTCCCCAGTATCCAGGATATCTTCAAAAGTCAATGCCTGAAAAAGGCAGCATTCATCATTAAAGACCCCCATCATCCCTTTCGTCATTGCTGCCATCAGCGAGGAGGCACAGGAGCCCGAAGACGCACACTCAATATTTCAGGGTCAGCTTCTTCTCCTCTTCCATCAGATTTCTCAGTGGGCAATGAACCCATGATACACTTCCTCAGCATTCTTTCCCCTCCCTCGTTGCACTAATTATTTAATTTATTGTTTTCTATCTATTTGTTATAATTATGGTTTTTATTACTATGAATTGTAGTGTACTACTGCTGCAAAAACATCAGATTTCACAACACATGCTTGTGATATTAACTCTGATTCTGATTTCTAAATTTAATATTATTTGTTCCTTTTAACTCAATTTCAGCGTGTTTGTCTGGAAGCTAGCTAAGCATAAGCTCTTTCTATGGTCTAATCTGTCTGTCATCTGGAGAGCTGCCTTCCTTCTGTATGTTCATTACATATTCTGCTGGCTTCTGGACCTCCCTCAGACTCAGAAGCTATCTGAATAACCTTTGTGGCAGGTTAGGTCGTACCCATGGAAAGGGAAATCTTCCTGTTTCAGATTGGTGATCTTTTATTCAAACAGGGAAATGTTGGGAGATAAATAATAAACAGACAAAGAGGGGAAGGACCAAGATGGGAAAACCCTTCCCTCCCCTCACCTCTTCCTCTATTCCCACTCTGGCCTTCTATCTCTCCTCACCTGCCTAACACTTCGCCCTGGATCCCCTCCTTCTTCCCATTCCCTATGGTCCACTCTCCTCTCCTATCAGATTCCTCCTTTACCTCTCCAACTGCCTGACTGCACTTAATGCCTTGCAGCTAGTCTACATCCCCACCCCCTACCTTTTCAATCTGGCGTCTTCTCCCTTCCCATTCTGTCCTGAAGAAGGGTCCCCCCCCCCGCAAAATGTCGACTGTTTATTAATTTCCACGGATGCTGTCTGAATGATCTGATGAGTCCTTCTAGTACAGTGTGTCTGATGCTCTGGATTTCCAGCATCTGCAGAATTTCTTGTGTTTAAAATTGGAGATCTCTGCTCGGTTGGAGAAAACGAAGAAGAAAGGGAGAACAAAGCAGAGGCGTGGGGGTAGGAGAGGTGAGAGAGTGGGGGTAGAGGAGGTGAGAGAGTGGGGGTAGGAGAGGTTGGAGAGTGGGGGTAGGGGAGGTGGGAGAGTGGGGGTAGGGGAGGTGAGAGAGTGGGGGTAGGGGAGGTGGGAGAGTGGGGGTAGGAGAGGTGAGAGAGTGGGGGTAGGGGAGGTGGGAGAGTGGGGGTAGAGGAGGTGGGAGAGTGGGGGTAGGGGAGGTGAGAGAGTAGGGGTAGGGGAGGTGAGAGAGTGGGGGTAGAGGAGGTGAGAGAGTGGGGGTAGGGGAGGTGAGAGAGTGGGGGTAGGAGAGGTGAGAGAGTGGGGGTAGGGGAGGTGGGAGAGTGGGGGTTGAGGAGGTGGGAGAGTGGGGGTAGGGGAGGTGAGAGAGTGGGGGTGTGGGAGGTGAGAGAGTGGGGGTAGAGGAGGTGAGAGAGTGGGGGTAGAGGAGGTGAGAGAGTGGGGGTAGGGGAGGTGAGACAGTAGGGGTAGGGGAGGTGGGAGAGTGGGGGTAGAGGAGGTGAGAGAGTGGGGGTAGAGGAGGTGGGAGAGTGGGGGTAGGAGAGGTGAGAGAGTGGGGGTAGGGGAGGTGGGAGAGTGGGGGTAGAGGAGGTGAGAGAGTGGGGGTATGGGAGGTGAGAGAGTGGGGGTAGAGGAGGTGGGAGAGTGGGGGTAGGGGAGGTGGGAGAGTGGGGGTAGGGGAGGTGAGAGAGTAGGGGTAGAGGAGGTGGGAGAGTTGGGGTAGAGGAGGTGAGAGAGTGGGGGTAGGGGAGGTGGGAGAGTGGGGGTAGAGGTGAGAGAGTGGGTGTAGGAGAGGTGAGAGAGTGGGGGTAGAGGAGGTGGGAGGGAGGGGTAGAGAGGTTGGAGAGTGGGGGTAGGGGAGGTGGGAGAGTGGGGGTAGAGGAGGTGGGAGAGTGGGGGTAGAGGAGGTGAGAGAGTGGGGGTAGAGGTGAGAGAGTGGGTGTAGGAGAGGTGAGAGAGTGGGGGTAGAGGAGGTGGGAGGGAGGGGTAGAGAGGTTGGAGAGTGGGGGTAGGGGAGGTGGGAGAGTGGGGGTAGAGGAGGTGAGAGAGTGGGGGTAGGAGAGGTTGGAGAGTGGGGGTAGGGGAGGTGGGAGAGTGGGGGTAGGAGAGGTGAGAGAGTGGGGGTAGGGGAGGTGGGAGAGTGGGGGTAGGGGAGGTGAGAGAGTGGGGGTAGAGGAGGTGGGAGAGTTGGGGTAGAGGAGGTGAGAGAGTGGGGGTAGAGGAGGTGGGAGAGTGGGGGTAGGAGAGGTGAAAGAGTGGGGGTAGGGGAGGTGGGAGAGTGGGTGTAGGGGAGGTGGGAGGGGTGTGGGGAGGTGAGAGGGGTGTGGAGGAGGTGGGGGGGTGTGGGAGAGGAGTGGGGGTGGGGGAGGTGGGAGGGGTGTGGGAGAGGAGTGGGGGTGAGGGAGGTGGGTGGGGTGTGGGGAGAGGAGAGGGTTGTGGGGAGGTGGGAGCGGGTGTAGGGGAGATGAAGGTGGGTGTGTCGTTTTAGGGGAGGTGTACTCCTCTCTCTCTCTCTCTGACACATTCAAACTGCTAATTGCACAATCTCTAACTCCAACTCCAGCCTGGATTTTGACCGACTGCACCTCCAGGCTGGAACTTTAAGCACTACGACTGCAACCCCAGTCTCTCTTTCCCCGACCATCACTCTGCAATCCCGTGTCTCTCAGGCTCCAGTGTCAACTCTGGGGTCCATGGAGCCCCCACCTTCCCTGAACACCCCAACCCTCCTCTCTCCTCAGACACTACCAATCCTCCCCCACCCTCTGATGAGTTCCGCAGTGAGTTCCGCACCTGCCATGATGCCAGGCTCTTCCCTCACCTCCTTTTCTCTGCCTACTTTGGCAAGGACTCTCCAGCCCGCACCAATGGCCGCTTCTCCCGTCTTCAACCCTCCTTCTCTTCCTGGACACCTCGCTCTGGTCTTCTGCCTGCTGAAGATCTTTTTCTCATTAACTGCTAACGAGACAGCAACTGTCTTGACTTTCACACTCCTTTTTCCAGCTCTAACCTCACTCCCTCTGAATGCAAGGCTCTCCACTCTCTCCACACTAATCCCAACCTCCCCATCAAACCCACAGACAAAGCGGGTGCTGTAGTAGTCTGGCAGAGTACCTTGCTGAGGCCAGGGGGCAACTCTCAGACACCTCTTCTTACTTACCCTTTGAACAGGACCCCAGTAGGGAGCACCAGGCCATTTTCACCTGCACCATCACCGACTTCATCGACTCTGGGGATCTCCCATCCACTGCCACCAACCTCATAGTTCCCTTAACCCGCACCTCCCGTTTCTAACTCCTGCCCAGGATCTATAAACCTGCCTGTATATGTAGACCCATTGTTTCTGCCTGCTCCTGTCCCACTGAGCTTGTGTCTGCCTACCTCATATCTGTTTTATCCCCCTGGTTCAGTCCCTTCCTACCTAAATCCATGACAATTCACACACTCTTGATCTTTTCAATGACTTTACATTCTCTGGCCTCGATCATCTCATTTTCACTAGGATGTCCAGTCCCTATACATCTCCATCCCCCATTAGGAGGGCCTCAAAGCTCTCCACTTCTTTCTGGACACCAGAACCAACCAGTTTTCCTCCACCACCACTCCTCTGTCTGGTGGAACATCCCCTCCCTTAATAATTTCTCCTTCAGCTCCTCCCACTTCCTTCAAACCAAAGGTGTAGCCATGGGCACTCATATGGGTCCCAGCTCTGCTTGCCTTTTTATCAGCTATATGGAACAGTCCATGTTCCAAGCCTACACTGGCATTGATCCCCAACTCTTCCTTCACTACATCGACGACTGCATTGGTGCTGCTTCCTGACCCATGCTAAGTTCATCGATTTAATCAACTTCGTGTCCAACTTCCACCCTCCCCTCAAATCTACATAGTCCAACACCTCTCTCTCTTTTCTCGACCTCTCCATCTCTATATCTGGAGACAATCTATCTACGGATATTTTTTATAAACCCAATGACTCTCATAACTATCTGGACTATACCTCTTCCCACCTTGTCACTTGTATAAATGCCATTCCCTTTTCTCTGTTCCTTCATCCCTGCCGCATCTGCTCTCAGAAGAAGGCTTTTCATTCCAGAACAATTGACATGTCCTCCTTCTTCAAAGAAAGGGGCTTCTCTTCCTCCACCACCATTGCTACCCTCAACTGCATCTCTTCCATTTTGCGCATGTCTGCCCTCAACCTATCCTCCAGCCAGCTCACCAGGGATAGGGTTCCTCATGTCCTCACCTACCACCCCAATAGCCTCTGCACATAATTCTCTGTAACTTTTTCCATCTCCATTGGGATCCCACCTCCAAGCACATCTTTCCTTCCACCCCCCACTTCTGCTTTTGGCAGGGATCACTCCCTACGCGACCCACTTGTCCACCTGTCCCTCCCCAATGATCTCCCTCCTGGAAATTATCCATGCAATCAGAAAAAGTGTTACACCTGCCCCTACACCTCCTCCCTCACTACCATTCAGGGCCTCAAACAGTCCTTCCAGGTGAGGTGACACTTCACCTGTGAGCCTGTTGTGGTAATCTATTGTATCCAGTGCTTCTGGTGTGGCCTCAGTGAGATCCATCGTAGACTGGGAGACCGCTTCACCAAGCTCCACCAGAAAACGTGGGATCTCCTGGTGGTCACACATTTTAATTCTGCTTCCCATTCCCATTCTGACATGTCAGTCCATGGCCTCCTCTACTGCCAGGACGAAGCCACCCTCAGGATGGAGGGAGCAACACCTTATATTCCATTTGGGTAGCCTCCAACCTGATGGCATGAATATCGATTTCTCGAACTTCAGGCCCCCATCTGTCCTTCATCATTCCCCACCCTATTTCCCTCTCTCATATTATCTCCTTACCTACCCATGACCTCCCTCTGGTGCTTCTCCCACTTCTCTTTCCACTATGGTCTTCTGTCCTCTCCTGTCAGATTTCCCCTTCTCCAGTCCTTTATCTCTTTCACCAATCAACGTCCCAGCTCTTTATTTCACCTCTCCCCCTCTCTGGGTTTCACCTATCAACGACCACCTTGTACTTCTCAAACACGAGGAATTCTGCAGATGCTGGAAATTCGAGCCACACACATCAAAGTAGCTGGTGAACGCAGCAGGCCAGGCAGCATCTCTAGGAAGAGGTACAGTCGACGTTTCGGGTCTCGGCCCCGAGACGTCGACTGTACCTCTTCCTAGAGATGCTGCCTGGCCTGCTGCGTTCACCAGCAACCTCGTACTTCTTCCTCCCCTCCCCCGACCTTCTTACTCTGACCTCTTCCTGTCCTTTCCAGTCCTGAAGAAGAGTCTCAGTCCGAAACGTCAACTGATACTGCCTGGCCTGCTGAGTTCCTCCATCATTTCGTGTGTGTTGCTCTTTAAAGCTGTTTCACTGAGTTCGTACGCACTAATCATTCTTCCCAGCATCAGTTCTCTTGCCTTGGCAACCATCTGTGGTGTGCTTGCCTGTGTCATCTGCCAAGAAGATAGTAAACGCAGCCCTTTATTCTTGAAACCAGATCATTACTGAGTACTGTGTTGGTTTATTATTGTCACATGCATTGAAAAACTTTGTTTCATGTGCCATCCAGACAGATCAATTCAAAGCCTCAGTACACTGAGGTAGTACAATAGAACAACAACAACAGAAGGTGGAATAAAGTCCCAGTTACCGAGTCAGTGGAGTGGAGGTTGACAATAAGATGCAAGGTCACGATGGGGTAGACCAAGAGTTCATCTTTATTGTACAAAAGTCTGGTGCAAAATTCTTACAATAGCAGGCAGAAGCTGTCCTTCAGCCTAGTGGGAAGTGCTTTCTGGCTTTTGTACCTTCTGCCTGATGAGAGAATGGGTGAAGAGAGAACGTCAGGGGTGAGAGGGGTGTTTGAATAGGCTGGCTGCTTTACCAAGGCGGTGAGAAGTACAGAGAGGGTCCATGGAGGGGAAGCTGGCTTTCAAGATAACCATTTTATCAGAACTTAACACCAGCATATGGTAAACATCACTGTGACTCTCCCTCAGGCACAACAGTGAACCCTCTTCCCTTCGGTGTCTGGTGCAATATTGTATTAATGATATCACTGATCCTCACTTTTGCCAAAGAGTTGAGCTACAATCTGCACTGAGAGGGCGCCTGTGGGTCGATTCCTCGTTACACCTGTGGTCCTCAGTGGATTGTACCCTCCTAGCCACAAGAGCTGCGATCGGCTCCAAACAGGGCCGTAACTTGTGTTTGATTCCAGGGTTGTAGTTCAGGGTGATCCCCACTGAATGAGTCCCAGCAACGGAGGGGAACGTCGACTCAGACCATGAGAGGCCTGCGTCGGGCATTTTCATGCCTTACAAGGCGCAGATTGGAAGTCTGTGTGGGGCGCCACTCCTCACACAGACACTAGAGCAATGTGTGATTAAGTGCCTTGCTCAAGGACACAAACACGCTGCCACAACTGAGGCTCGAACTAGCGACCTTCAGATCACTAGACGAACACCTTAACCACTTGGCCACATGCCCAACAACAACCAGAGGATTATCTACTTGTATTTCCTTAGGGATAGAAGGAGGCTACTTAGCCCATCATTGATGCCAGCTCACAGAACAATCCCATTCCTGCACATCTTTCCCTGCGACCCATTCACACGCGCTTTTACTTTCCCCTAATTCATCCACTTACACACTAGGACCATGTTAACCTACCTACCTGCACATCTTTGAGATATGGGGGGGAAATTGGAGCACCCGGAGGAAACCCATAGAGACAAGGGGAAAACCTGCGAGCACCACACAGACAGCACTTGAGGTCACGGTTGAATTGGGTTATTAGAGCTGTGGAGTAACTACCCCCTGTGCCAACCTTAACTCTGCATTTCTGGCTTGAGATGGACCCACTGAAGTTTCCACCTCTCAAGGGCAGTGTCCCCACTGTTTTGTTTTTAATCAGAAACGTTCTTCGAATGGCGGGAGGAGAAGATGGCAGTGCGCGCAGCCTCTCTGGTGAAATGATATTATATTTGTTAAATAGGGTACCGTGCGCGATTCTGATTTGATGGAGACAGCTGTGAGAAGCACGGAGGAACGTCTGGAGAAACTTCTGAAATGCCCGGTTTGCTGCCGCTGCTACTCTGCGATCGAGAATCTCCGGAGGGGAAGGCCCCCAAATCCTCGACTTTTCCTGCCGCCTGCGGCCGGGACGGGGTAGAAGTGCTCGGCAGTGATGGTGCTCGGTGCTCGGTGCCGGACGACTGGTCGGAGGCTCAAAGTTTTCGGACGACTCATAATCCTCATAATCTAATAACCAAATTACGATGAACTTTAAACTGTTAGCGGTATTGCAAAATCCAATATTTCTTTTCATCATTTACTCTGAAAAGTAGGGAGTTTCCGGTTAAAATTTACTGTCAATGTCACGGGGTAACCACGTCATCAATATCACAAAGCCACAATATTTTATCAAAATCTATGAAGAATGAGCCAACTGCTCATTAACGCAGAGAACTGGAACACAGGATGAGGCACTTTGGCCCACAGTATCTGTGCACGATGCTCATCCCTCCAGTCCCTGCATCTTCAAACACCTGCCTAAAATCCTCTTACACACCTGCTGAAAATCAAAAGTAGACTTTAAAGACTCAGACATTGCTGACTAATAGATCAATAGCATTAAAAGGGTCTCGGTCTGGCGAGGAGTGGAAAGACAGGGATAGCAGGCTCTTTAATGCACTTTGCCGTCCTTTAAATCAACCTGACTTGCTCCTGTTCCGCGGCAACCTGCAAGCACCCATCAATTATCATTCAAATCAATGGCATTAAGGCCATCTGTATCATACATATTGATTAAAATGGAGGCTGTAATTAGCCCTTTTGTTTCCCCAAGTGAAAACAGATCTGTATTTGTCAAGGTCAGTGTGTAAGGTGTGGTTCCTGGGAGGAGACAAGGAGCAATAATTTGAGCTGAAGCAGCCTCCTGTTTGAGAGGTGACATAAATGGAGATTCACAAAGAAAATGGAGGACCTCAGCAGGTCAGGCAGCATCTATGAAGAGGAGCAAAAGAGAGGAAGGAAAGAGTGCTGTTGAAGGTTCTGAGCCCCAAACTTCAACTGTTTATTCCCCTTCATAGATGCTGCCTGATGTTCTGAGCTCCCCCACCATTTTGCGTGTGTGTGTGTGTGTGTGTGTGTGTGTGCGTGTGTGTGTGTGTGTGCTTGTGTTACTCTGGATTTCCAGCATCTGCAGGATCTCTTGTGTTTACAAATAGAGATTCTCTTCCAGAACATGGAGCAGTCGGCCCAAGTTGTGGACAATTCATTTTGGGATTTGATTGTTACTCCATGGTCTCTGTCCCACACTAATGTTCATTAATTGAGGGTTTTTCTGAAGCTTTCTCAATGAATTTACATAGAATGTGGATTAAAACAGCAGAAGAACAGGTACTTCGGTCCACGATGTTGGATTGAACTAATTAAACTAGTAATTAAATGCCTAACTAAACCAATCCCTTCTGCCTATGCAATACCCATCTCCCTTCAGTCTCTTTACATTCGTGTGTCTAAGAGCCTCTTAAATGTCTCTATTGTATTTGCTGCCTTTGGCATTTGTGGGAATGAAACTATTGGTGTTTCAGCTCGAAACCTTGCATCAGGACCGAGAGTGGAGAGGGGTGATGACCAGCATAGAGAGGGGAAGGGGAGTAGCAGGAAAGGATTCTGGAATGACTGGTGGTCAGGGAGCTCAGGATTGGAGTGGTGACAGGCAGGTAGAGCCAGGTAGGGGAGGGGAGCAGTGGGTGGAGCTGGACGGCAGAGGCAGGTGAATGATAGATGAGGCCGACAGAGAGAGGAGGAAAAGGGAGACAAAATCCAAAGGAACAAGGTGCAGAGGGGAGGATGAAGATGGGGGTGAGATAAGCAGGAATGCAAAGCCTGATTTGGATAAGTGAAGAAAGTGAGAATGGAAACCATTGGGGTAGGAAGGAGCGTTAGAACAGTTGGAGCCCGATGGGGTTTGGGGGTTTGGGGGTTTGGGGGTTTGGTGGAGAAACCTGTGTGTGAAGTGGGTGGAAGAAGCCTGGAGTGGGAAGAAGAAAAAGGTGAGTGAGAGGGGAGGTAAGAACGAGGACAAAAATGGGAGGACTATAAACTCTAATGAAGAAGGAAGAGGTAGCGAATATAGGGGGATAAGAAAAGGTAAAATAGTTTTCAGGATTATGGTTACTTTAAACAGGAAAATTCAGTATTCATGCCACTGGATTGTAGACTATGGAGGTGAAATATAAATTGTTGCTCCTCCAGTTTGTATTGTCCTTCACCTTGGCAACTGAGAAGGCCAAAAATGGGCAGGTCATTGTGGGAATGGAGAGGGGAGTTGTAATGGTTGGCAACTTAGAGATCTGAATGGCCACTGGGGACTAACGGTAGGTGTTCTCTGAAATGATGCATTTGGTCTTGCCGATGTATGTAAAGGGGGCTTCTTTTGGAGCACTGAATGGAAGAGATGAATGTGAAACTTTGCTTCACCTGGATGGGCTGTTTAGGTCCTGGATGGTGGTGAGGGAGGGGATGTAAGGACAAGTGTTACATCTGCTGTGAAGGCAGGATAAAGTGCCAGAGTAAGGGAGGGGTGAGTGTGGAGGGACAAGGGGACCAGGAGGTCAAAGAGGGAGTGGTCCCCGTGGACGGCGGTAAGGATTGTGAAGGAGAAGAAGTATCGGTAACAGAGGAGATGCAAGATCAGACTCCATCAATCACAGTAGAATGGAAGCCACCCTTGATGAAAAATCTATCCCAGAACAGGAAAGCCTCATCATGAAGAAGCACGTGGTGAAGATGGAGAAGCTAGAGGAAGGGAACGGCATTTTTGCAGGAGGCAAGGTGGAAAGAGGTGGTGTCTAAGTAGCTGTATGAGTTGATGGGTTTATTGCAAACATTAGCAAAGAGTTTGTCTCCTGAGATGGAGGCAGTGAAATCAAGAAAAGGGAGAGAAATGTCAGAACTGGTCTACATGAATCTCAAGAGCAGGGTGGTACCTGGGACAAGTAACACATGGAGATATCAGTGTAGCAGAGAAAGAGTAGTGGGACCAGAGAAGGTTTGGAACAAGGACTGTTCCACTTAGCCAACAAGATCAGGCATAGCTGAGCCAATGTTGAATCCCACGTCTGCAGCTGTGACTTACGAAACGGGAGAGGAGAAGTTTTGAAGGTAAGAGAACGTTCAGCTAGTGCTGGTGGAGGGGAACAGGTTAGATCTTTATTGCAGAAAAAAGTGAAGGGCTTTTAGACCTTCCTGATGAGGGATAGAAGGGCATAAAGATTTGAAGTTGGGGAATCAGAAGTTATCTAAATACCGTAGGCGATACAAGGTGTTTCCGATGTAGATGGGAAGGTACTGGACAAGAGGAGACAGGATAGAATCAAGTTATTTTCTTTTCTATTGTCTTCTTCTTATTCCCTACTCTCTTTGTCTTCTTCCATCAATCATTCACCAGCAATAGTCTTCTTGCTCCACCTCTGCTCACCTCCCCTACCTGGCAAAACCTGCCTGTCATCTCACAACCCTCCTCCATCCACCAATCATCTCAGAATCCTTTTCTGCCGCTCCCTTCTCCTCTCTATTTTAGCCATCTCACATCATCACTCTCAGTTCTGACACAGGATCTTGACCCAAAACATCAAAACATCAAGTTTCTTTCGGATGCTGCACAGCTCGTTGATGTCCCCCAGCGGATCACCTTGTTGCTCTAGGTTCCAGCATCTGCTGATATAAAAACATTGATTGGTTCCATAGTACGATGAAATGAACGCTTGACCTCACAATCTACCTCGTTGTAGTTAGGAGCTACAAAAAAGTAGTCACCCCTAAGTTGTGGGAGGCAGGAAAATGGGTGAGTATTCCCCTCAATAGTAAGTATATCATTGAGGGGGACAACCTACTGGGGGGAACGGATCTATAGTTAGAGGAGCAGAGATTAGATTCTGTGGATGAGATAAAGACATCCAGATCGAACACGTCCCTGACACTGGCACCTGGTGCCTCCCAGGTGCCAGAGTCAGGGATGTCTTGGATCAGGTCCATAACGTTCTAAGGGAGGTAGGTGAGCAGCCAGAAGTCTTGGCGCATATTAGGTAGGAAAGTGAGGAGTTCCTGAAGAGAGAATTTAGGGAGCAAGGCAGAAAACTGAAAAGCAGGACCACCATGGTAGAAATATCTGGGTTGCTGCCTATGCCACATGCCAGTGAGGATAAGAATAGGATGATTTAGTAGATGATTGCATGGCTGAGAAACTGATGCAAGGGGTACAGTTTCAGATTTCTGGATCACTGGGACCTCTTCTGGGGAAGGTATGACCTGTACAAAAGGGTCAGGTTACACCTGAACCTGAGGGGGACCAATATCTTTGCAGGCAGGTTTGCTAGAGCTGTTGGGAGGGTTTACACTAATCTGGCTGGGAGATAGGAACCAGAGTGATAGGGCTGCTGATTTACAAGTAGAGGCAGCGTGTAATGAAGTGGTTAGGAAAGACAGGCAGACGATAAGGCAAAATTGCGGTCAATGGGATGAGTTGTAGTATAAGAGGGGGACAAAATTGAAAAGGGTGTTGAATACAGGATTGAAGGTTTTATATTTGAATGCACACAGTATACAGAATAAAGTAGAGGACCTTGTAGCACAATTAGAGATTGGCAGATATGATGTTATGGGCATCACTGAGTCATGGCTGAAAGAACATTATATAACATCCGAGGATAAACATTATATCGAAAGGACAGGCAGGTGGGCAGAGGGATGGTGTGGCCCTGTTGGTAAAAAATTAAATCAAATATTTAGAAAAAGGTGACAAAGGATCAGAAGATGTAAAGTCCTTGTAGGTAGAGTTAAGAAATTGCAAGGGTAAAAGGAACCTGATGGGAGTTATACTCTTTACAGGCCTCCAAACAGGATGTGGACTACGAATTACAACAGGAGATAGAAAAGGGCAATGTTATGATAGTCATGGGGGTTTAATGGTGGAGAGCATTCTGATAGGCTGCATCACTGTCTACTGCACAGGACCGAAAGAAGCTGCAGAAGGTTGTAAATTTAGTCAGCTCCATCTTGGGTACTAGCCTACAAAGTACCCGGAACGTCTTCAAGGAGTGGTGTCTCAGAAAGGCAGTCTCCATTATCAAGGACCTCCAGCACCCAGGGGATGCCCTTTTCTCACTGATACCATTAGGTAGGAGGTACAGAAGCCTGAAGGCACACAGTCAGCGATTCAGGATTAGCTTCTTCCCCTCTGCCATCCGATTCCTAAATGGACATTGAACCCTTGAACACTCCCTCACTTTTTAAATATATATTATTTCTGGGTTTTTTGCACCATTTTTAATCTGTTCAACATGCATATACCGTAATTGATTTACTTATTATTTTATTTTTTTTCTTCTATATTATGTATTGCATTGAACTGCTGCTGCTAAGTTAACAAATTTCACAACACATGCCGGTGATAATAAACCTGATTCTGATTCTGATTCTGATCCTGATTAATATGCAGGTAGATTGGGAAAATCATGTTGGTGCTGGCTCCTAAGAGAGAGAATCTGCAGTATGCCTACCGGATGGCTTTTTAGAGCAGTTTGTGGTTGAGCCCACAAGGTGATCAGCTATTCTGGATTGGGTGTTGTGTAATGAACCAGATTTGATTAGAGAGCTTAAGGTAAAGGAACCCCTACAAGGCAGTAATCGTAATATGATAGTCTTCATCCTGCAATTTGAGAGGGAGAAAGGAAAGGCAGATGTATCAATATTACAGTGGAGTAAAGGGAATTAGAGGCATGAGAGAGGAGCTGGCCAAAGTGAATTGGAAGGAGACACAAGCAAGGATGACGGCAGAGCAGCAAAGACTGGAGCTTCTGGGACCAATTCAGAAGACACAAGATAGATACATCCCAAAGGCAACTATGGCTGATAAAGAAAGTCAAAGCCAACATAAAAGCAAAAGAGAGGGCATATAGAATGGAAATTAGTGAGATTAAAGCATTGGCAGTTTGGCAGGAGGTAAAGCGTGGGAATAAAGGGATCCTTTTCTGATTGGCTGCCAGTGACTAGTGGTGTTTCACAGGGATCGGTGTTGGGACCGCTTCGTTTTACATTGTATGCCAATGATTTGGATGACAGAATTAATGGCCTGGTGGACAATACAGATCGATGGAAGGGCAGGTAGTGTTAAGGAAGCAGGAAGCATGCGGAAGGACTTGGACAGATTAGGAGAATGGGCAAAGAAGTGGCAAATGAATTACAGTGTTGGGAAGTGTATGGTCAAGCAATTTAGTAGAAGGAATAGAAGCATAGACTATTTTCTAAATGGGGAGAAAATTCCAAAATCCGAGGTTCAAAGGGACTTGGGAATCCTCATGCAGGATTTCCGAAAGGTTAATTTTCAAGTTGAGCTGGTGGCGAGAAAGGCAAAGGCAATGGCAGCATTCATTTCAAGCAAACACGAGGAAAACTAGAATATAAAAGCAAGGATATAATGCTGAGGTTTTATAAGGCACTGGTGAGGCCTCACTTGGAGTATTTGTGAGCAGATTTGGGCCCCTTATTTAAGAAAGGATGTGCTGACATTGGAGTGGGTTCACTGGAGGTTTACAAGAATGATTCTGGGAATGAAAGAATTATTGTATGTGGGGCGAATGCTGGCTCCGGGCCTTTACTCATTTAAATTTAGAAGAATGAGTGGGGCTCTCATTGAAACTTATTGAATCTTGAAAGGCCAAGATAGTGGATGTGGAGAGGATGCTTCCTGTGGTGGGGGAGTCTAGGACCAGAGGGCACAGTTTCAGATTAGAGAGGCGGCCATTTAAAACAGAGATGAGGAGGAATCTTTTTAGCCAAAAGGTGGCGAATCTGTGGATTTCCTTGCTGCAGGTGACTGTGGAGGCTAGGTCGTTGGGTGTACTTAAGGCAGAGGCTCTTGGTTAGTCAGGGCATGAAAGGTTACAGGGAGAAGGCAGGAGAATGGGGTAGAGCAGACTTGATGGGCCAAATGGCTCCTCTGTCTCATGGTCATATGAACTTGCATCTTATTGTATCAGCGCTGCACTTTTTCTGTAGTGGTTACACTTATCCTGCATTTTTTTTGTTTTACCTCTTGCTACCACATGTGTTGGGCACATGGCCAAGTGGTTAAGGCGTTTGTCTAGTGATCTGAAGGTTGCTAGTTCAAGCCTCAGCCGCGGCAGCGTGTTTGTGCCCTTGAGCAAGTCACTTAATCACACACTGCTCTAGTACCTGTGCGAGGAGTGGCGCCCCACACAGACTTCCAATCTGCGCCTTGTAAGGCATGAAAATGCCCAACGCAGGCCTCTCATGGTCTGAGTCGACGTTCCCCTCTTACTACCTCAATGCACTGAATGATGATTTGGTCTGTACGAACAGTGTGGAAGACAAGTTTTTCAGTGTATCTCGGTACAGGTAACAATAATAAACCAATTCCATTACCGCTTCCAATCACCTACTACTGAGCTGAGATCCTGGAGGAGACCGTTTCCTGTCTTTGGACTTTCAGCCACATGCACCTCTGGTGAAGGCCAACTTTATGTCATTCCTCTTTGTTCCTTCTGTACTTCTTACCCAAGGCAAACCCACTGAAAATTGCCCAGAAGACTAAATATTATCAGTAGAAGCAAGAGAAAACCATTCAGCCCTTCAAGCCTCCTCTACCATACAATACCATACAATCACAGTTCCACACATCAAAGTTGCTGGTGAACGCAGCAGGCCAGGCAGCATCTCTAGGAAGAGGTACAGTTGACGTTTCAGGCCGAGACCCTTCATCAGGACTAACTGAAAGAAGAGCTAGTAAGAGATTTGAAAGTGGGAGGGGGAGGGATGGAGCCAAGAGCTGGACAGGTGATTGGCAAAAGGGATATGAGAAGATCATGGGATAGGAGGCCCAGGGAGCAGGAAAAGGGGGAGTGGGGGAAAAACCCAGAGGATGGGCAAGGGGTATAGTCAGAGGGACAGAGGGAGAAAAAGGAGAGAGAGAGAAAGAATGTGTGTATGTAAATAAATAATGGATGGAGTACGAGGGGGAGGTGGGGCATTAGCGGAAGTTAGAGAAGTCGATGTTCATGCCATCAGGTTGGAGGCTACCCAGACGGAATATAAGGTGTTGTTCCTCCAACCTGAGTGTGGCTTCATCTTTACAGTAGAGGAGGCCGTGGATAGGCATATCAGAATGGGAATGGGATGTGGAATTAAAATGTGTGGCCACTGGGAGATCCTGCTTTCTCTGGCGGACAGAGCATAGGTGTTCAGCAAAATGATCTCCCAGTCTGCGTCGGGTCTCGCCTATATATAGAAGGCCACATCAGGAGCACCGGATGCAGTATATCACCCCAGCCGACTCACAGGTGAAGTGTCGCCTGTCTGGGGCCCTTTTCCCTTCTCCCTGGGCCTTCTGTCCCATGATCCTCTCATATCCCTTTTGCCAGTCACCTATCCAGCTCTTGGCTCCATCCCTCCCCCTCCTGTCTTCTTCTATCATTTTGGATTTCCCCCTCCCCCTCCCACCTTCAAATCTCTGACTATCTCTTCCTTCAGTTAGTCCTGATGAAGGGTCTCAGCCCAAAATGTCGACTGTACCTCTTCCTAGAGATGCTGCCTGGCCTGCCAGCAACTTTGATGTGTGTTGCTTGAATTTCCAGCATCTGTAGAATTCCTCGTGTTTGCATAGAATCACAGCTGATCATTTATCTCAGGACCATTATTATACTCCATCCTTTGATCACCTTAGCATCCAAACATCTACTGATCTTTGATTTGAATGTCCCCAATGAATGAACCTCCGCAAACCCTTGCAGGAAGAATTCCAAAGATTCACCACCTTCCGGGTGAGTTTTGTACATTTCAGTGAGTTATTCCATTGGGACCACTGAAAAAAGGCCAAGAGATGGACCACGAGGCTGGCAACCTGCTGTCATTTTAAAAGTTTAAATTACTTCAAAGAGTGAGGAAAATCCACCTCTTTAAAAGTACGTAGGAAAGGGAGTTTGCTCACGAAGCTGTCAATCAAATGTGCTGCTTTGATTGAATGTCGGAACCAATGTAATAAGATTATATCTGAGAAATTTCTACAACGACAAAACCAGTTTACTCTTTAGCTTCCAAATCATCCCTGAGGCAGCTAAACTAATCCTGGGGATGGCCCATGGTTTGCTGTGGAGCACAGGGCATTCAGAGATTCCTAATGGTGACAACATGCATGAAGACTGACATTTATGCAACTAGCATGGCCAATTCCTGTGCAACCTCCCTCCTCACTCTTCCAAGAGGACCACAACCTTGTTATGGCTTGGAGGCTTTTCTTCCTCAATAATCCAGAGAGCTATGTTGGCCGGAGTCAGGGCCTTATGCTTTGGCTCTTTGTAGTGTCACCCATGCCAAACAGGTCAAAGAGTAGAGGACAGACTAAGAGTGGTCCACTGGTCCTCCAGGTTTGGGGGGTTCAGCTCAGGGCTAACAACCCTGACTGGTCAAACAAAATTGCTATGGAAACATCATTGATGTGTCCTTCTACACATGAGTAGCTAAGGACAGACAGAATGGAGAACATTCATCACTGTCCTAAATGTCAGTGGTGTAAGGGCAGTAAGCCTTCCTCCTCAATGGTCTGTCCGTGAGATCCACGTGCAACCCTGTTACGTACCTCGTAACGGATTAAAAGAACCAGCAGAAATGGAGTCTGTTTTGCTGTTAACTAACACTACTTTATTAGTAACTACACAATACAGTAATATAAAACTAGATAAGTCGAATAGGTTAGCAGACTTTATGCATCTATATATGTGGAAGTTCAAAACCCAAACTTCTTCAGGCTTCGGTGATAAGTGATACAGTCTTATGATGGTAGGTAAACAAAGTCAGTTCAGCTCGTGATATTGAGTTGAGTAGAATTGAGGAGAGAGAGAGGTGGTTTATTGTCCACATAAGCTGATGCTGTCGATTCTTCCTGTTGTCCTCTGAAACTTCCAAGTTAGCCAAACTTGACCAACTTAAGAGCGCCGTCTTCAAGTGATAATCTGCCAACCCAGGCAAGGGTTAGACACACTGGTAGACTCCACAGGGTCTCTCTTTCATGCACTAATAATCACAGATTGATTCCTCAGTCCCACACTCGTGGGCACCTGAAAGTGTAGTGGTAATTTCACCACGCCTTAGTGCGTCTGCGTGTCCTGCAAAACAAGCCACTACGCTGGTTTAAATACTGTTGTGCCGAACACCAGCTGTCCATCAGGTAGCTCCTCCTCTCTCTCTCTGTAGGAACTCAGAAGCTGGCAGTGTCCTTACATAAATCCCAAACAAACTGTGAGCAGTCTTCGCCTCTCTCTCTCTCTCTGTAACAAGCTGTTTGTGCTGTACAGCTTTCTCTTTCCCACAGGCAGTGTTCTTAAAAGGAACAGTCCATAGCGGGTAAACCTTAGGATTCCGTCACAACCCTAAGAATTGACCTGTCATGAATTACAGACACGTTGTGAATCAGTGGTGCAGCTTGTAGAGTTGCCGCTTCCGGATTTTATTTATTTATTTATTGAGCTACAACGCGGAATAGGCCCTTTTGGCGCTTCGAGCCCGACAATCCCCCAATTTAATGTGAGCCTAATCATGGGACAATTTACAATGTCCAATTAGCCTACCGACCGGTACGTCTTTGGACTGTGGGAGGAAACCTGAGCACCCGGAGGAAACCTGAGCAGCCACGGGGAAAACCCATACAGGTCGCGGCAGGAACTGAGTCTAGGTCACCTGTACTGGAAGATGTTGTGCTAACTAATATGCTACCGTGCTGCCCCCAGATTGACCCAGGTACAACCCTGACCTCTGATGCTGTAGGTATGTGGAGTCTGCTCATTCCTCCTGTGTCTCTTGATTTCCTCCACATCTGAAAGACATAAAGGTTGGTAGGTAAATTGGCCACTGTAAATTATCTCTAGAAGGTAGATGAATGATAGAGTCTTGGACTGGGTAAGGTTGATGGTCTTGCATGGAATGTGAAATGGGATTTCTGTAGGTGAATGCTCAAAGGGTAGTTTAAACCATATTCAACTCAATGATATTTCAAGCAACTGCCAGGGACTGTGGACCAAGGGTTCCCAAATTCCTGCACTTGACATCTTCATAGACTACTGCTGGGTGTGTTGTGGACAAATGATGTCCACATTGTATGACCACATTGGTTACACATAGATGCACCAGTTCCCTCCCACACACAGAAGTCACGCTGGCAGGTTCATTGGCTGTTTGGTGTAGGTAGGTGGTAGATGGTATCAAAGATGACTTAATGAGCACAAGGGAAATAAGGAGAGTGTGGACAAGGAATACTCTGCTGGGAGCCAATGAATGAATGGCATCCTTTGACACAGAGTCATAAAGATAAGGCAGGGAGATAGATCCTTCCCCCCACTGTGTCCACACTGACCATCAACCACCTATTTTACCAGTGCAGTAATCTAACCCTTTTATATTCTCTCCATAATCCTATCCACTCCCCCCCCCAGAGCCATTTACAACAGCTAATTAGCCTACTGACCTGCACTTTGGAATGTGGAAGGAATCCAGATCACCAAGGAAAAGCCCACGTGGTCACAGAGAAAGCATGCAAACTCCACATAGTCAGCACTTGAGATCGGGATCGAACCCAGGTCATGGCATTTTGTGAGGTAGTGGCTCTGCTAGTTGCTGCACTGTGTTACTCTCTTGGTAGTAAGTGAGTGATTGCTACAATTAGTCAAATCCAGAGGAGGTTCATGGGAATGGTCTCAGGATTGAAAGGGTTAATGCAAGAAGAGCATTTGATGGTTCTCTACTCATTGGAGTTTAGAAGAATGGGGCGGATCTCATTGAAACCTATTGAATATTGAAAGGCCTAGATAAAGTGGAAGTAAAGAGGATGCTTCCTATAATGGATGGACTTCAGGACCAGAGGGCACGGCTTCAGAACAGAAAGTTGTCCCTTTAGAACAGAGTTGAGGAAGAATTTCTTTTGGCAGAAACTGCTGATTCTGTGGAATTCATTGCCACAGATGGCTGTGGAGGCCAAAAGATTGGGTATATTTAAAGTGGAAGTTCTTGATTAGTGAGGGCACCAAAGGTTACGGGAAGAAAGCAGGAGATTGAGGTTGAGAGGGATAATAAACCAGCCATGATGGAACGGTAGAACAGTCTTGATGGGCCAAATGGCCTAATTCTGTCCCATGTCTCATGGTCTTCTCTTCATTTTTGTTATATCATCTAACTTCCATTAATCAGCATACTTTGTATCAGTCTTGGGGTTGCACTGCATCCTTCGATCTAGTCTGAAATTATCCACAAATACTCTCTGCTTTCCATCCTTTAACCAACTGACATTCATGTTGCAATGGTACCATTAAACCATTGGGCATTGATTTTGTTAACAAGTCTACTATATGATCCTTTGAATGTGCATATGCAAAACACCCAACCACACTGCTTTCATCAACCCTTCCCTTTATTTCATTAGTTAACAACTGAGTTGATCAAACATGATTTGCCTTTGACCACACCTTTATTTAACACTTCTTGTTACGTTAAGCTGTTTTCTCAACACTGCTGTTTGGGCTGAAAACTCTTCCCATTTCTTGAACGATATTTGGAATTATGTCGTTTTCGGTCACCACTCCTGCATCAACGAAACTTTGATTGCTACACACACACACACACCATTGGGAGAACATAGTGAATCTGTGGATGCAATAGGATGGTCAATAATCCTGGTCAAGATCTGCGTTTGCAAGCTGGTGGACAGATTTGCCTCAGCAACCTTGACAGTTTCTGACGGAGTTCTGAAGAAGATCATCAACATGAAATATTAATACCGTCCCTTCCTCAGCAGATGCAGCTGGTACAGTAGTGTAATGCTATTACAGTGCCAGAGATCACCAAGAGGCACTCACAATTCCAGTACTGCCTGTAAGGCATTTGTACATTTTCCTTGTGACCAAGTGGGTTTTCTCCAGCTTTTCCAGTTCTTTTCTACGTTCCAAAATCATACTGTTAGGATTAGATTTAAATTAGATTAGATTAGATTCAACTTTATTGTCATTGTGCCGAGTACAGATACAAAGCCAATGAAATGCATTTAGCATCTGACCAGAAATGCGAAGAATAGTGTTATTTACAAAATAACTGTGAATGAAAAAGTGCTACAGCACACAAATATAAAAGTACTGAGACAGTACAATATGGATGCAATACTGCTTAGCGCTGTGATGAGAGGTTCAGCAGTGTCACAGCCTCAGGGAAGAAGCTCTTCCTGTGCCTGCTGGTGCGGGAGCGGAGGCTCCTGTAGTGCCGTCCGGATGGGAGGAGAGTAAAAAGTCCATGGTTAGGGTGAGATGCATCCCTGATAATGTTTTTCACCCTGCCCAGGCAGCGTTTATGGTAGATGTTCTCAATGGTGGGCAATTGGGTGCCGACAATCCACTGGGCAGTTTTCACCACAGGCTGGAGTGCTTTACGGTCTGATACGGGACAATTGCCATACCACACTGAGATGCAGTTGGTGAGTATGCTTTCAATGGTACAGTGGTGAAAGTCAGTCAGTATCCTGGGACAGAGGTGAGCTTTCTTCATGCTCTGCAGGAAATAAAGGTGCTGTTGCGTCTTTTTGATCAGGATGGAGGAATTCAGGAACCAGCTGAGATCCTCGGAAATGTGGACACCAAGGAATTTGAAGCTTGATACACGCTCCACTGCAATTCCGTTGGTGTAGATGGGAACATGAGTGTGACTCCTGGCATGTCTGAAGTCCACAATGATCTTCTTGGTCTTCTTTAGTAAGTTATGTTGGCAACCCCTCTGTTGGTAGCACCTCCGGTGGGGGATCATGTCGCATCCTTTTCAAGGTGGTTAGTCCACCTTTGGTCCCCACCTGGCACTCAGCTCTCACCTGTGGCTCCCCGTAGCTGTTTGCATGTGACAGCGGCCACACCCCGGGCAACAGCTTCGACAAGCCGGCTAAACCAGGTGAGGGTAGCCGATGGGTCTCAAACCCTCGGTGAGATAGGGAGTTGTCTATCCCAGCATGTGAAGACAGACTCCGGCAGACTGAGCGGACGAGACCAATGGAAGGTCCAACGGTCAAGAAGGCGGTCTCTGCAAGCGTCGTGGAATGTGTAGAGCAGGACAAGACACAGAAGACGTCCTGGTCATCCACTGCGCCTAGTCCCATCTCCAGCTGTCTCGACCCTGTCTTGCCACTGGATCCAGATGGGAATTGGGAAGAGAGAGTGAGGCTGACGCTGCGCAACTCTCCCTCACTTAAATCCAAATCACGCGCTAGTCTTGACACCATCATAATGGTGTCGAGGTCCTCATCAACGTCGACGATGGACGAACAACCAACCAACCATGTTGGCAACACTTGCAGGCTGCCCAGCACCATCCTGACTGATTTGATCTGATGCAGCAACACATTTCGCTGTATGATTTGATGTACAGTTGACAAATAAAACCAATCTTTATCTAATCATTAACTTTTAGATGCTACCTGATCTGCTGAATGTTCCAAACATTTGTTTTTATTCCATATCTCAAATGTCTGCAGGAATTAGAACTTGGAGGCACCTATCCACGTCAGGGGCTTTTAATTCTGAGCACTGCTGACATTTCAGGAACTTCTCCATATTTATTTTTAAAGAAACATCAACACAGTGGCCACCTTATTAGGTCCGTCTGTACACCAGCTCATTAAATCAGCCAATCACGTAACAGCAACTCAATGCATCAAAGCATGCAGCCATGGTCAAAATGTTCAGTTGTCGTTCAGGCCAAATATCAGAATGAGGAAGAAACGTGATCTAAGTGCCTTTGACTGTGGAATGATTCCTGGTGTCAGACAGGGCGGTTTGAGTGACTCGGAAACTGCTCATCTCCCAGGATTTTCATGCAGAACGGTCTCTAGAGTTTATAGAGAATTATGTGAAAAACAAAAAAACATCCACTGGGCGACAGTCCTCTGTGCAAAAACACCTTGATAGAGGTCAGAGACAATTTGGCCAGACTGGTTCAAGCTGACTGGAAGGCGACAGTAATTCAAATAACCACACGTTACAAAGGTGGTGTGCAGAAGAGCATGAAACATCGAACCTTGGAGTGAGTGGGCCGTAGCAGCAGAAAACCAAGAACATCCACTCAGTGGCCACTTTATTAGGTACAGGAGATGCCGAATAAAGCAGCCACTGAGTGCCCAGCATGAGAGTGGAAAGTCGAATTGAAATGGGCGACTACCAGGAAATCCTGCCTTTTGTGGTGGAGAGAGGACATCCTTAATTTTCCTGTGTGAGAGGAAACATATTGTAGAGTATGGTGTGGTGGAGGAAATGATTGTTGGGATTGCCCTGAGAGCTGATAGACTCGATGGGATGAATCACACCTTCCTTCAGTGTAAAGAAACATATAAGTCGTTGATTCAAGCTAATGATCCACTTTCGGTGAATTATTGCAATTCTGTTGCTAAACTGACGCCCTGCATACTCTCTCAACTAGACGTAGAAGATCCCGTAGTGTTATTTGAGGAAGCACAATAGAGATCTCCCCAGGACCCTAGTTAATATTCATTGCTCAATCATCACTGCTGTTTGAAGGATCCTCCTGCATTGAAATCTACCACTGAGATTTCTGAAATGAAGCTTCTCAAACCGTGTTTCACAATGAAACATTGGGAGATATCCAGTGCAAGGTGCTACGTAAATGGAAATTCCTCATTTTTGCTATTCCTCTGTGAAGTACCTTGAACAATGGTTCAACTTGCTGGTATTTAACGGATTTGCACTAATTGCATTCCTATATCATTCCTCTTCCTCCTATCTTCACAAGGATTTTAACCCCACTTAATAAGCAGTTCTTAACGTTCGAGCCTTTCAGAAAGCATGCTCAGTGAAAGATGAATGACATCTCTTCATTATAATCAGCACTATTATTAATACTGCACTGAGGAGTTATTCATTTCCAAATAGAGACAGCTTTCCTTTTGTGATTCCTCCTTAAACCTCTTTGCCCTTGATGGTGTTAAAATGGAAAAGAAGTTGAATCCCAGACCAACCAGCGATTCACTTCAGCATCATTCAACCTTTGCAAAATGAGCACGATTTATTTTAGAAACATTTCCTTTAAGATTTGCACTCAGAAGTCATTCTTCAATAGAAACACAACATAAATCTCAATATTTAAAAGACTGGGGAAATAGATTATTATCGTAGATATCTTCCAGGATGATTATTTCCCTCTTATATTTTTAACAGTCTTCAGAAAAATTCTTGTTTCGATTTTTTGTTCTGTTTTTCAGCAAGATAGTTCTCCTGGTATGGAAACTGGAATCGCTGGAATACTCAGCAGCACCTACAGAAAGAGAAAGAGAGTTAGTGGTTCAGGTGGGCAGTGTTGCGGTAGAACTGGACAGAGAGATGAAAGGAAGGTGGACTCCTAAGTTGCAGAGGAGATGGTGGGGGAGGTGGATGGGACAAAGGGAATATCCAGGGTAGGGTGAGATCAGGTCAAATGGGTTAATGAAGGCAGTTGGAAAGAGATTTTTGTTTCTTTGCCTGTGTTATGTGTGGCTGATCGCAGGGTTATCATACATGCCCAGCAGTTCAATCTGTGCTAATGGGTGGGGGAATGCAGAGTCACTGTCATAGGCGGATGACTTGTAACAGAAATGAGTGGCTCTGATACAGACAGTTAATCTAGAACTGTACAATTCAATATCGAGTCCAGCAGGCTCCATTGGGCCCAGACTGAAGACAAGTGCTGTTCCCCATCTTAAGTCGGGCTTGTTGTGAAAGACTGCATACTGAAAGGTCAGATCAGGAGTGGGACAGAAAAACTAAAGAGACAGGGAAAAGAAAACTCGGCATCCCTCCTGGGGATCTGAACGCAGGTGCAAAGCATGTTTGGTTTATCTGCTGCTGCACCGGAGACCACATTATTTCCTATTTTTGCACTGTTTATTTAATTTACCTATTTTATATACTGTGTATATTTACTGTAATTCACGTGTTTTTTTTCTCTCTATTATCAGGTACTGCATTGTACTGCTGCTGCAAAGTTAATGAATTTCATAACAATATGCCAATGGTAATAAACCTGATTCTCTTTGCCTGAGTACTGGGTGAAGAGGAAGGAGTATTCAACAAGTGTTTAACCCAGATAAGCATGAGGTGGTTCATTTTGGTAGGTCTAATATGATGACAGAATATAATATTAATGGTAAGACTCTTGGCAGTGTGGAGAATCAGAGAGATGTTGGGGTCCGAGTCCATAGGACATTCAAAGCGACTGCGTAGGTTGACTGTGTGGTTAAGAAGGCTTACGGTACATTGGCCTTCATCAACCGTGGGATTGAGCTTTGGAGCCGAGAAGTAATGTTGCAGCTATATAGGACCCTGGTCAGACCCCACCTGGAGTACTGTGCTCAGTTCTGGTCGCCTCACTATAGGAAGAATGTGGAAACCATAGAAAGGGTGCAGAGGAGATTTACAAGGATGTTGCCTGGATTGGAGAGCATGCCTTATGAGAATAGGTTGAGTGAACTTGGCCTTTTCTCCTTGGAGCGATAGAGGATGACAGGTGACCTGATAGAGGTGTATAAGATGATGAGAGGCATTGATCGTGTGGATAGTCAAAGGCTTTTTCCTCCGAAATGGCTAGCATGAGAGGGCACAAGTTTTAAGGTGCTTGCAAGTAGGTACAGAGGAGATGTCGGGAATAAGTTTTTTTACGCAGAGAGTGGTGAGTGCGTGGAATGGGCGGCCGGTGATGGTGGTGGAGGCAGATACGATAGGATCTTTTAAGAGACTCCTGGACAGGTACATGCGGCTTAGAAAAATAGAGGGCTATGGGTAACCCTAGGTAATTTCTAAAGTAAGGGCATGTTTGGCACAGCACTGCAGGCCGAAGGGCCTGTATTATGCTGTGTGGTTTTCTATGTTTCTGTGTTTCTAAGAGATGGCACAGGCACAACGATGGATGAATCTGAGTCAAGTTTAATATCACGGACTCACAGTAGGTGTTGTGATGTTTGTTGTTTTGTGCGAAGACATAAAATTATGAAGTCAATAAATTGTACAAGATAAAGGAGTGATAAAGTAATGCTCACGGGCTCATGGACTGTTCAGAAATCGAATGGCGGGTAGAGAAGCTGTTCCTAAATCACCAAGTGTAGGTCTTCAGGCTCCTGTAACTCCTCCCTGGTATTTTCAGCAAAGAGTGCATATCCCAGATGGTGAAGGTCCTTAGTGATAGATGCTGACTTCCTGAGGCACTGCCTCTTGAAGATAAATGGGAAGGTACGAATGTGTGTTGATTATTGAACACTGAACAGGCATACAGTCCCAGCCCAGTATACAGTTCCACAGATCGAGGAGGCTCCGGCCTGCCTAAGTGGAGCCAAGTGGTTCGGTGTGTTGGATCTAAGAAGCTGGTATTATCAGACACCTATGAGTGAAGCTGATAAAGAGAAGACGGCATTCATAAGTCCACTCAGATTCATTCCATTTGCAAGAATGCTTCAGGGCATATCAGGAGCACCAGCTACTTGCCAACGTGTCACAGAGGAGACTGTTGGGGACATGAACCTGCTTGAGGTACTGGTGTGCTTGGATGATAGGATGATCTCATAGTCTTTGGGTCAACATTGGAGGAGCATGAGATGAGGCTACTGAATATGTTAGACCGCCTGAAAATGAAGGGTTAAAATTGTCACTAGATAAGACGTCAGTCAACTATGTCAGATACATAGTCTCTTAGGATGGAGTGTCTATGGATCCACCTAAGATGGAGATGGTAACCACATGGCCAAGGCCCAAGAATGTGAGTGCACTACATACATTCCTTGGATTCTATGTGTTCTACTGGAGATTTGTCAAGAACTACTCCAGAGCTAGCCACCCTTTGGATCAACTTCTCTGTGGTTACCCTTGCTTAGGAAAGAAAGGGAGGAGAACAAAAGGAGAAAAAGACAAAGCTTATCTTAGTCCTTCAGAGCCTTTTGGGGAAAGATGGGATGTGAAGGGTGAAGAGGCATTTCAGTTGCTGAAAGAGTTACTGTGTTACATACCTCAAGGAGATCTGTGATTTTTTTTTGTGAGAAGGATGTAATGGTCTTTTGGAGGTCACCTGATGTAATTTTCCCACTGATGTGCACCACGGGTATATAAGGGAAGACCCCAGATGACGCAGTTAGTTTTTAGTTTTTAGATTTCTAGCTAGAATGTACTGTGTCTCCATTTCTGTTACATATTTGTTTTTTATGACGCAGTTTCATTTTTAAAACAGTTGTTACGTTCTGTTGCAAGGTACAATAGTGCTGGATTGGCAATTTTTGCTAGATGTGTTGATGTACCTTATTCCAGCAGTAGTACGGGGGAGTGAAGACTTTATCGAAGTACAGGACCCGAAGGATTGAGAGGAGTCAGCATCGTTTGGCAGTTTAACAAAGGATCGACCTTATTGAGTCTTTATTGAAGGAGTAGAGACCTGCATCGAAGATAACTCTTGCCAAAAGAGAAAGGAGTTCATGCAGGATTTGCTCCCTAGAAGAATTTAAGGTCAATTGTTTTAAACTGTTTATTTCCCTCATCATGAATCCTGTGGGCAGAACCAGCAGGAAAATCGCGTCTATGAAGAAATCTTTCTCCAGAGAAGTCTCTCCCAATTGAACTTATAAATCTGTTGGACTTTCAAATTTACCATTTTAAGAACTATATCTGACTTTACCGCTTTAAGAACTGCTTTCGCATTTAACCCTTTCAGAACCAGTGTCGAGTGACGATTTGTTGAACAGCTGCATAGCGGTTAACTTCCGGTTAAGGTTTTTTTTTATTGTTTATTCGTGGTTAATAAATGTTTGGTTGTTTTTATATAACCTGTCTCGATTGATATTTATTGTTGCCGGTTACGTAACAACTGACTAAAGCCCCTGGCTTGCCTTTGCAGACCCCCAGTTGCCATATATAGTGCATATGGACGCCAGCCGTGAGGGATTAGGCGGTGTTCTATATCAGGACCAAGGTAAGTGGTTGAGACCTGGTGCTTTCATCAGCAGATTCTGTCACCATCCGATCTGATGAAGAGACATCTGAGTCTCCCAGCCCAACTCAGACATAATGGGGAGGACTACCATTAGACATGGGGAGGACTACTGTGAGGTCACGAAGAGTCGGATTCGACTTAACGACTAACCAACAACCCATGAGACAGTCAGACGTGATCATAGACAGTGAGGGGGAACTGTGCTCCAATATAATTGGGGATGAAGCTGAGTTCAGCTGGGGGTAGGGGGAACTGAGTCGCCAGACGGTACGAGTGATAGCCAGATCCCCAAGTAAACAGGAACGGTCACAAGGAGAGGTTGAGGCTGAAGATTAGATAAGAAGGTCTTAGAGAGTCAGAAAACTCCCAAATAGACTGGCATATGATTCACCTCTGAAACAGAGTGCTGCATCAATCCCTATAGTGAGACATGCTACTCCCAGTTACAAATGGAGTGGGAGATCCTGAAATCACAAAAATAATTTGAAAGCTGTGCTATTAACAATGCTTTGCTAAGTTCAAAAGGCTTACAAAGTCATGAGGACATGACTATTTTTGGTGGGGTGGGGTTGAATGTAATGCTCTGGTTAAAATTGTATTTCTACTGCTATGCTGTGAGGCATTTTATTTGAACAGCCTTTCTGCAAACGCAGTGAGTTCTGTTAGTTAAGCTTCATAGGCTAGTGTTTTGGCTTCGGCTGAGGTAAGGAGCCCTTTGCTCGGCTTCGGGTCGTCGTGTCAGCCAGTCGAGGGCGATGCCATGGAACATTCTGGAGGGCAGGAAGGGATCAGATTTCTGAGGGGCAGGGTCTGGTTTTGGGTCTCCCGTTTGGAGGTGCTGAGAAGGGCACAAGGGAAGACACTTGGAGGATCCCACCCAAAGGGGAGACCCTATTGCAAGGAGAGCTTTGTGCAGATGAATGGATTCGAGGAACTTCTGAGTTAGCCAGTATGTCTGTGATGTTCCTTGAGGGAGGTTTGACCTGTGCCTGGTGATGGGTATTCAGCACTATGAGTAAAGGGATACACCCAACCACTACATAAACGAGCTCCAGTGCTTGAGTGCACATTTAGACTGGTTTAACTGTACCGGGCCCTTCTTTTCTTTATCAGTTAATTGTCTTTTAAAGTTGGAATAATGGTAAATAAACTTCCACTGTAATTTTATGCCAGTGCATGATCTGGAGAATGATAACTTTGAACGGGGCAGAATTTACATAGTGTTCACCGCAATTTTCATTCCCTCATTGGAACTTCCCCGTTTGGCTGAACCAGAATCCCGCTGACCCTAGATGTGCTCCACTTATCGAAGGTTACCCACCCGCGTTAGAGTTAGCTAATGAGCCGAGTTTGTTACAAGCCACAGCGAGAGGGTTACGCAGGTGTACAATACATAAAATTACTACAGTACTGTGCAAAAGCCTTGGGCTCCCTGGCTATATACACGTGCCTAAGACGTTTGCAGAGTACCGTATGTCTTATAAGAAGGGATATAAATCCAGAAATGAGAATACGATCAGGGTCGACAAAGATGTCCATCAACCATTTGGTAGCTCTATTGCTGACTTGCACCCAAGGTGCTGTTTGTTGAGTAATCATCATTGAGCTATCAGGCTACCACAGACTCAAATTCCATCAAGGCAGTTTGGAGGCATTTTCAGTACAGATATAAAAAGTTTTATGCAATTCAAAGCAGCTGCAAGGATGTTCAAGCTCTTGCAAAACCCAGCTGTTTTAACAATCTCTTCCAGGAAGGAGCCCAGCACCTTCACGCAGCCTGACCTGTGCATGACTGCAGTCCAGCAGCACTAAGGCGGACTTCAAACTGTCTTCAGGAGTAGCCCAGCAAGCCACTTGGATACATCAAAATGGTTTGGAGATGGGAATGATATCCTCACCATATGGGGTGCTAGCATATTGATTAAGCTACGGGCTAGTAGCCAGAAACCAGGTTTATCGATCTACTGACATGAGTTCAAAGCCCACCAGGGGAGCAGGAGATTTTCAACTCAAGCAACTAAATACATCTGAAAACAAAGTACTCGTAAGAGTGATTGTGAAACTAATGCCCTGTCTCAAAAAGCCATCTTGTTCACCAGAAAAGACCTTCTCAACCGGCTCTGGAGGGAGTATCCACTCCCAGGGAACAGTGACGTTCAATAGGTTCTTTCTGAAAATAGTTTTTTGAAAGTTCGATTGACAGAAGATAGCTTGGCCTTCATCTCAAGAAGCTTCCACAATCTCACTTCCATTGCCTCACCTCATATCATAAAATGTTTGATTAGAGTGCCATGAATATTACTTTTCCAGGCCCAAATGCCTTATTCCTAACTTTGGATTTTTAGAATGAAAACTGTGCAATGTTCAAGATACTTGTTATTAAAAATTCTAACTCAGGTCCTTTGCTCATCCTCTTCACTTAATCAAGGAAAACAATGGAGTCCATGTTACACACATCAAAGTTGCTGGAGAACGCAGCAGGCCAGGCAGCATCTCTAGGAAGAGGTACAGTCGACGTTTCTGGCCGAGACTCTTCGTCAGGACTAACTGAAAGAAGAGCTAGTAAGAGATTTGAAAGTGGGAGGGGGAGGGGGAGATCCGAAATGATAGGAGAAGACAGGAGGGGGAGGGATGGAGCCAAGAGCTGGACAGGTGATAGGCAAAAGGGATATGAGAGGATCATGGGACAGGAGGCCCAGGGAGAAAGAAAAGGGGGAGGGGGGGGAAACCCAGAGGATGGGCAAGGGGTATAGTGAGAGGGACAGAGGGAGAAAAAAGAGAGAGAGAGAAAGAATGTGTGTATATAAATAAATAACGGATGGGGTACAAGGTGGGGTGGGGCATTAGCGGAAGTTGGAGAAGTCAATGTTCATGCCATCAGGTTGGAGGCTACCCAGATGGAATATAAGGTGTTGTTCCTCCAATCTGAGTGTGGCTTCATCTTTACAGTAGAGGAGGCCATGGATAGACATATCAGAATGGGAATGGGATGTGGAATTAAAATGTGTGGCCACTGGGAGATCCTGCTTTCTCTGGCGGACAGAGCGTAGGTGTTCAGCAAAACGATCTCCCAGTCTGCGTCAGGTCTCGCCAATATATAAAAGGCCACATCGGGAGCACCGGACGCAGTATATCACCCCAGCCGACTCACAGGTGAAGTGTCGCCTCACCTGGAAGGACTGTCTGGGGCCCTGAATGGTGGTAAGGGAGGAAGTGTAAGGGCATGTGTAGCACTTGTTCCGCTTACAAGGATACGTGCCAGGAGGGAGATCGGTGGGAAGGGATGGGGGAGATGAATGGACAAGGGAGTCATGTAGAGAGCGATCCCTGCGGAAAGCAGAAAGGGGGGGAATGGAAAGATGTGCTTAGTGGTGGAATCCCGTTGGAGGTGGTGGAAGTTACGGAGAATTATATGTTGAACCCGGAAGCTGGTGGGGTGGTAGGTGAGGACAAGGGGAACCCTGTTCCTAGTGAGGTAGCGGGAGGATGGGGTGAGAGCAGATGTGCATGAAATGGGAAGACGTCTGCTTCGTCCTGGAATGTAAAGCCTCATCCTGAGAGCAGATGCAGCGGAGATGGAAGAATTGCGAGAAGGGGATGGCATTTTTGCAAGAGACAGGGTGGGAAGAGGAATAGCCCAGGTAGCTGTGAGAGTCCGTAGGCTTATAGTAGACATCAGTAGATAAGCTGTCTCCAAAGATAGAGACAGAAAGATCAAGAAAGGGCAGGGAGGTGTCAGAAATGGACCAGGTAAACTTGCAGGAAGCAGCGTCAATTCAGTCGTTGATGTAGCGAAGGAAAAGTGGGGGACAGATACCAGTATAGGCTTGGAACATGGATCATTCCACAAAGCCAACAAAAAGGCAGGCATAGCTGGGACCCATATGGGTGCCCATGGCTACACCTTTAGTTTGGAGGAAGAGGGAGGAGCCAAAGGAGAAATTATTAAGAGTAAGGACTAATTCTGCTAGATGGAGGAGAGTGGTGGTAGAGGGGAACTGGTTAGGTCTGGAATCCAAAAGAAACAGAGAGCTTTGAGACCTTCCTGGTGGGGGATGGAAGTATATAGGGACTGGACATCCATGGTGAATATAAAGCAGTGGGGGCCAGGGAACTTAAAATCATTGAAAAAATTCAGAGCGTGAGAAGTGTCACGAACGTAGATGGGAAAGGATTGAACAAGGGAGGGATAAAACAGTGTCGAGGTATGCAGAAATGAGTTCGGTGTGGCAGGAGCAAGCTCAGACAATGGGTCTACCTGGACAGGCAGGTTTGTGAATCTTGGGTAGGAGGTAGAAACGGGAAGTGCGGAGCGTGGGAGCTATAAGGTCGGTAGCAGTGGATGGGAGATCCCCTGAGTTGATAAAGTTGGTGATGGTGTGGGAGACAATGGCCTGGTGCTCCTTAGCGGGGTCATGATCGAGGGGTAAATAAGAGGAGGTATCCGCGAGTTGTCGCCATGCCTCGGCAAGGTAGAGTTCAGTATGCCAGCCCTGACTGAATGTGGTATCCAGGTTGTGTGTGAGCGAGTGTGACATCAAGGTTGTGTGAGACTGAGTGTGACATCAAGGTTGTGTGAGACTGAGTGTGGTATCAAGTTTGTATGTGGCTGAGTGTTGCATCAAGGTTGTGTGCAACTGTGTGTGACATCAAGGTTGTGTGAGACTGAGTGTGGTATCAAGGTTGTGTGTGACTGAGTGGGGTATCAAGGTTGTGTGTGATTGAGTGTGGTATCAAGGTTGTGTGAGACTGAGTGTGGTATCAAGGTTGTGTGCAACTGTGTGTGACATCAAGGTTGTGTGTGACTGAGTGTGGTATCAAGGTTGTGTGTGACTGAGTGGGGTATCAAGGTTGTGTGTGACTGAGTGTGGTATCAAGGTTGTGTGAGACTGAGAGTGGTATCAAGGTTGTGTGCGACTGTGTGTGATATCAAGGTTGTGTGTGACTGAGTGGGGTATCAAGGTTGTGTGTGACTGAGTGTGGTATCAAGGTTGTGTGTGACTGAGTGTGGTATCAAGATTGTGTGTGACTGAGTGTGGTATCAAGGTTGTGTGTGACTGAGTGTGGTATCAAGGTTGTGTGTGACTGAGTGTGGTATCAAGATTGTGTGTGACTGAGTGTGGTATCAAGGTTGTGTGTGGCTGAGTGGGGTATCAAGGTTGTGTGTGACTGAGTGGGGTATCAAGGTTGTGTGTGACTGAGTGTGGTATCAAGGTTGTGTGTGACTGAGTGTGGTATCAAGGTTGTGTGTGACTGAGTGTGGTATCAAGATTGTGTGTGACTGAGTGTGGTATCAAGGTTGTGTGTGACTGAGTGTGGTATCAAGGTTGTGTGTGACTGAGTGTGGTATCAAGATTGTGTGTGACTGAGTGTGGTATCAAGGTTGTGTGTGGCTGAGTGGGGTATCAAGGTTGTGTGTGACTGAGTGGGGTATCAAGGTTGTGTGTGACTGAGTGTGGTATCAAGGTTGTGTGTGACTGAGTGTGGTATCAAGGTTGTGTGTGACTGAGTGTGGTATCAAGATTGTGTGTGACTGAGTGTGGTATCAAGGTTGTGTGTGACTGAGTGTGGTATCAAGGTTGTGTGTGACTGAGTGTGGTATCAAGATTGTGTGTGACTGAGTGTGGTATCAAGGTTGTGTGTGGCTGAGTGGGGTATCAAGGTTGTGTGTGACTGAGTGGGGTATCAAGGTTGTGTGTGACTGAGTGTGGTATCAAGGTTGTGTGTGACTGAGTGTGGTATCAAGGTTGTGTGACTGAGTGGGGTATCAAGATTGTGTGTGACTGAGTGTGGTATCAAGGTTGTGTGTGACTGAGTATGGTATCAAGGTTGTGTGTGACTGAGTGTGGTATCAAGATTGTGTGTGACTGAGTGTGGTATCAAGGTTGTGTGTGACTGAGTGGGGTATCAAGGTTGTGTGTGACTGAGTGGGGTATCAAGGTTGTGTGTGACTGAGTGTGGTATCAAGGTTGTGTGTGACTGAGTGTGGTATCAAGGTTGTGTGTGACTGAGTGTGGTATCAAGATTGTGTGTGACTGAGTGTGGTATCAAGGTTGTGTGTGACTGAGTGTGGTATCAAGGTTGTGTGTGACTGAGTGTGGTATCAAGATTGTGTGTGACTGAGTGTGGTATCAAGGTTGTGTGTGGCTGAGTGGGGTATCAAGGTTGTGTGTGACTGAGTGGGGTATCAAGGTTGTGTGTGACTGAGTGTGGTATCAAGGTTGTGTGTGACTGAGTGTGGTATCAAGGTTGTGTGACTGAGTGGGGTATCAAGATTGTGTGTGACTGAGTGTGGTATCAAGGTTGTGTGTGACTGAGTATGGTATCAAGGTTGTGTGTGACTGAGTGTGGTATCAAGATTGTGTGTGACTGAGTGTGGTATCAAGGTTGTGTGTGACTGAGTGGGGTATCAAGGTTGTGTGTGACTGAGTGTGGTATCAAGGTTGTGTGTGACTGAGTGTGGTATCAAGGTTGTGTGTGACTGAGTGTGGTATCAAGGTTGTGTGTGACTGAGTGTGGTATCAAGGTTGTGTGTGACTGAGTGTGGTATCAAGGTTGTGTGTGACTGAGTGGGGTATCAAGGTTGTGTGTGACTGAGTGTGGTATCAAGGTTGTGTGTGACTGAGGTCATCCTGGGTAAAACTGAAGTCAATGGGTATCAAAGGGAAAACATTCCCATGGTTGGAGTCAAACCTCACTCAAAGCTGTGCTTGTTGGAATTCAGTTATCTCTGCTGGTAAATATCACTGCAGAATTCCTTAAGGTAATGAAGGAAGAGTATGCTGGAAACACTCAGCTGATCAGTGTGTGTCTGTGGGAAGAGAAAATGAGTTAATATTTTAGCTTAGAACTGGCACAGTGACTTTTCTTGTTAAACTACAGGGAATATGGGAGGTTGATGTCACTGATAGGTCAACAAGGGTAACCTTGGGGATAAGTTGTAAACAAGGTTACCTGATGAAGCATCTCGGCCCAAAATGTCAACACATGAGATGCTGGAGGAGCTGAGCAGGTCTGGCAGCATCTATGGAAAGAAATAAGCAGGTGACGTTTCGGGCCAAGACCCTTCTTCAAGAGTTCTTTATTTCTCTCCATTGATGCTGCTGTCTGCTGAGTTCATCCAGCATTTTATGTGTGGTACTCAATGTATCCAGAATCTGAAGAATCTCTTGCTCTGAAAAAAAAAAATTACCTGGTCTGTGAGTAATTGGAAGCAGTTAGAGAGAGAGAATGCACACAGAAGAAATTTGAAGTACAAAATGCATAGTAGGAGGGCATACCTAGCAAGTCAGAGCTCTCACCCCTTTTCCACTAGCACAGAGTGAGGATAGAGATCCCCTGGTTCTTAATTTCCACCCCTCCACACTCCACATGCAACAGATCTGCCTCTGCAGTTTCCAACCCCTTCAAAGAGATTCCACCACCAGACCAATCTTCATCTCCGGCAACTTCACATAGGGACTGTTCCCTTAGCTCCTGGTTCAAGCCCTTTGTTCCCACCAGTCACCCCACTTCTCCAAACAGAGTCTGCCCCTAGGATTTTACACTTGAAGAGGTTGCCAGTGTTGAGTCAATATTCTGAGGGTCACCTCAACAGGACCAAGCCTGGAAATACAGTGCTTACCAGAACAGGTCGGGCACTGTGTAGCCTCTGGTGGGCGACTCACCTCCTGACACGTCAAAGCTTTTCCATCATCTGCCGAGCAAAATCAGGAGTGCGATGTCATGCTCTCCATTTTCATCGACAAGTACAGCTCCAGCAATACTCCACAAATGTGTCACCATCCAACACTTGGCGGACAACTCATTCACCACAATTACCCCCCCCCCCCCCACCACCACCACTGGCACGCAGTGGGCACAGTCTGTACCTCCTGCATAACATCCTGACCAGACTATTCCCGCACTAATCGAATCATCAGCTCTGTACACACTAAGGGAAAATTATAACAACCAATTTACCCACTAACCTGCATATCGGTAAGATTTTTAAAATTTATCTATTGAGAAATAGAACAGAATAGAAACATAGAAACATAGAAAATAGGTGCAGGAGTAGGCCATTCAGCCCTTCGAGCCTGCACCGCCACTCAGTACGATCATGGCTGATCATCCAACTCAGAACCCTGTACCTGCCTTCTCTCTATACCCCCTGATCCCTTTCACTACAAGGGCCATATCTAACTCGCTCTTAAATATAGCCAATGAACTGGCCTCAACTGTTTCCTGTGGCAGAGAATTCCACAGATTCACCACTCTCTGTGTGAAGAAGTTTTTCCTCATCTCGGTCCTAAAAGGCTTCCCCTTTATCCTCAAACTGTGACCCCTTGTTCTGGACTTCCCCAACATTGGGAACAATCTTCCTGCATCTAGCCTGTCCAATCCCTTTAGAATTTTATACGTTTCAATCAGATCCCCCCTCAATCTTCTAAATTCCAGAGAGTACAAGCCTAGTCGATCCAGTCTTTCTTCATATGAAAGTCCTGCCATCCCAGGAATCAATCTGGTGAACCTTCTTTGTACTCCCTCTATGGCAAGAATAGGCCTTTCCAACCTTTTGAGCTGCACCATCCTGCAATCCCCTGATTAATCCTAGCCAAATCACAAGACAATTTACAATGATCAATTAACCTACAATCAGTGTGGCTTTGGACTGTGGGAGGAAACCGGAGCACCCGAAGGAAACCCACGTGGTCACGGGGAGAACGTACAAACTCCTTAACCCGGGTCGCCCGTACTGTAACGCGTTGTGCTAACCACTACACTACCATGCCGCGTGAGATGTGGGAAGAAACTGGAGCATCCAGGGAAACGAGTGACCAGAGAGAGGAGATGCAAACTCCACACAGACAGCACTGGAGCTTCGACATTGAACTGGGGTCTCTGGATCTGCGAGGCAGAGTCTCCACTTGCTGTACAACCACGTGCACAAAGTGTCTGCCGTCTGTGATGGGACAACTCCCAGTGTTAGAATCATAATCGGGTTTCTTATCACTGACATATGATGCGAGATATGTTGGTTTACGGCAGCATTACAGTGCAATGAAAAACATCTCATGAGTCACAATAAGAAATGTATTACAATAAATAATAGTGCCAGAAAGGGGAGTAAATAGTGAGGTTCATGGGTTCTTGGACCAATCAGAAATCTAATGGTGGAGGGGAAGGTGTTGATCATAAAGCGTTGAATGTACATCCTCAGGTTCCTGTACCTCGTCTCTGATGGTCTGATGAGAAGAAGGCATGTCTGGATGGTTGGGGTCCTTAATGATGGATGCTGCCTTCTTTAGGCATCGCCTCGTTAAGATGTCCTCGATGGTGAGGAGGCTTGTGCCCATGATGGAACTGTCTGTTCTTAAATCTACTCTTAAAACAGATGAACCATTGAAGATTAGATAGATAGATAGGTAGATATGCTTTATTGATCCCAAGGGAAATTGGGTTTCGTTACAGCTGCACCAACCAAGAATAGAGCATAAATATAGCAATACAAAAACCACAAATAATCAAACAACAATATGCAAACTATGCCAGATGGAAATAAGTCCAGGACCAGCCTATTGGCTCAGGGTGTCTGACCCTCCACGGGAGAAGCTGCAAAGTTCGATGGCCCAGGCAGGAACAACTTCCCATGACACCCAGTGTTGTATCGCGGTGGAATATGGCCAGAGTCCAACAGTAAAAAGTTCAATATCCGGTGTTCAAACACGTTCCTCAATTGTAATATGACCAGGATTGCACCATCCGTTGTTAACCAGAACAGCAAGCCCCCAACTCCTTTACGCTTACCGCTCTCAGTGCACTTCCGGTCAGCCCGAACACAATCTTCAATGTCAGTTGCATCAGCATTAGTCTGTTGTCTCCACTGGCAGGTGAATCTAGAACTAGGGGACATAGCCTCAAGATTCAGGACAGTAGATTTGGGATGGAGATGAAGAGGAACTGTTTATCTCAGAGGGTGGTGAATCTGTGGAATTTTTTGCCCAGTGAAGCAATGAAGGCTACCTCAGTAAATACATTTAAAACAAGGTGATAGATATTTTCATGCTAGGGGAATTAGGGGTTATGGGGAAAAGGACGGTAGGTGGAGATGAGTCCATCGCCAGACTGACCTTATTGAATAGCGGGGCAGACTCAGTGGGCCAGATGGTCTACTCCTGCTCCTATTTCTTATATTCTGATGTTCATTAGCCTTCATGCATACTGTTGAAAGTAGGCTTCACTGAAAGCCCTTTTCTTCACCAAAACGTGGTGGGACTTTCCCAGGGCGACTTCAACTGTCACACTCTGGCTCCAGCAACAAATACAAGACAACTCCCAATCCTATGACCCCCGCCAGCAAGAAGGACAAAGGCAGCACGTGTATGGAAACGCTAGGTCCTGCAGCTTCCCCCGCATCCTGACTTGGAAATCTGTCACTGTTCATTCACCACCGCCGGGTCTAAATCCCAGAACTGTCTATCCAACGGAATGTTTGAGCACTTTCACCAAAAGGTCTATAGCTGGTCAAGAAAGTGGATTACCACCATCTTCCCAAGGCAGATCAAGGTGAGCCCAGAGCATGGCACAGTGCAGCACCGAACAGCTCCCTCGGCTCACGATGTTGTGCCAAAGTAATTAAATGTCAAACTAAACTAGTCCCTTCTACCTACACAGTGTCCATTCTCTACACATCCACGTGCCTCTCTACGAGCTTCTTTAATACCTGGATTGTGCTCGCCTCCACCAACATCCCCAGCAGTGCCTTCCAGTCACTCACCGCTCTCTGTGTAAAAATCTTGCCCTGCACATTTCCTTTGAACTCCCCACCTCTCATCTTAAACGACCTAGGAATTGTGACTCTGGGAAAAGCTGTCTGCTCTGTCTGTATCTGTCATAAATTTATAAACTTCTATCAGGTCCCCCGTCAGCCTTTGTCACTCCAGAGGAAACAACCACAGGTCTGTCTAACCTCTGGACATCAGACACACCAGTGATTCCCCAACCCTAAAACATGCAGAAAGGTAACAAAATCTATTTTCAAAAATCTGTCCTCAGTGTTACAAAAAAAATTAAGTGATAGTCTTTGAGAGAAAGGTTGGAGAACTTCCCTAAGCCTGCTACATAAGAGTTATTCATAAATTAGATTAATTTAGAGGGATTATCTGATCACTTTTGCATTGCGAGAGAATACTATCCACGAACTGGTGGTGGCTGTGTTTACTGAATAGTAGCTATAAAGCTCTTTGGAACGTCATAGTAGTTATGTAAAGGCAGTCCTTGTTTCCAATGGTGTGAGCGTAAAATTAAGTTTAGACTGTCTCTGTATAGTGAAGTGGTTCTGTTATTACAGACAACGTTAAATCGACTTTGTCTAAAAAGCAGTCAATATGGCAATTATACATCCACATTTTTGTAGTCAGTGACATTAAAGCACATGAAACTGATCAGAGAGAACAAACAATAAAAGTTCAAGTTTATCATCAATAATAAAAAGGGGAGAGTTAAAGTTCAACTATATTCTTGTCATGGACATACAAGGGCATAAATACCACGAAAGTTAGCTTTTTATAGTAATCATGACAAACATAAGTTAACAAAAACTGAAATTAACATAAATTTAAATTAACATACATCTACATAAATTGCACATCAATATAAACATCATGGCATGCATTGAAGTTGAGAGAAGAAACAATTCTTCTGTAATATAGAAACATAGAAAATAGGTGCAGGAGAAGGCCATTCAGCCCTTCGAGCCTGCACCGCCATTCAGTATGATCATGGCTGATCATCCAACTCAGAACCCTGCACCAGCCTTCCCTCCATACCCCCTGATCCCCGTAGCCACAAGGGCCATATCTAACTCCCTCTTAAATATAGCCAATGAACTGGCCTCAACTGTTTCCTGTGGCAGAGAATTCCACAGATTCACCACTCTCTGTGTGAAGAAGTTTTTCCTAATCTCAGTCCTAAAAGGCTTCCTCTTTATCCTCAAACTGTGACCCCTCGTTCTGGACTTCCTCAACATCGGGAACAATCTTCCTGCATCTAGCCTGTCCAATCCCTTTAGGATTTTATACGTTTCAATCAGATCCCTCCTCAATCTTCTAAATTCCAACGAGTACAAGCCCAATTCATCCAGTCTTTCTTCATATGAAAGTCCTGCCATCCCAGGAATCAATCTGGTGAACCTTCTTTGTACTCCCTCTATGGCAAGGATGTCTTTCCTCAGATTAGGGGACCAAAACTGCACACAATACTCCAGGTGTGGTCTCACCAAGGCCTTGTAAACTGCAGTAGTACCTCCCTGCTCCTGTACTCGAATCCTCTCGCTATAAATGCCAGCATACCATTCGCCTTTTTCACCGCCTGCTGTACCTGCATGCCCACTTTCAATGACTGGTGTATAATGACACCCAGGTCTCGTTGCACCTCCCCTTTTCCTAATCGGCCACCATTCAGATAATAATCTGTTTTCCTATTTTTGCCACCAAAGTGGATAACTTCACATTTATCCACATTAAATTGCATCTGCCATGAATTTGCCCACTCATCCAACCTATCCAAGTCACCCTGCATCCTCTTAGCATCCTCCTCACAGCTAACACTGCCGCCCAGCTTCGTGTCATCCGCAAACTTGGAGATGCTGCATTTAATTCCCTCATCCAAGTCATTAATATATATTGTAAACAACTGGGGTCCCAGCACTGAGCCTTGCGGTACCCCATTCGTCACTGCCTGCCATTCTGAAAAGGTCCCGTTTATTCCCACTCCTTGCTTCCTGTCTGCCAACCAATTCTCTATCCACGTCAATACCTTACCCCCAATACCGTGTGCTTTAAGTTTGCACACTAATCTCCTGTGTGGGACCTTGTCAAAAGCCTTTTGAAAATTCAAATATACCACATCCACTGGTTCTCCCCTATCCACTCTACTAGTTACATCCTCAAAAAATTCTATGAGATTCGTCAGACATGATTTTCCTTTCACAAATCCATGCTGACTTTGTCCGATCATTTCACCGCTTTCCAAATGTGCTGTTATCACATCTTTGATAACTGACTCCAGCAGTTTCCCCACCACCGATGTTAGGCTAACCGGTCTATAATTCCCCGGTTTCTCTCTCCCTCCTTTTTTAAAAAGTGGGGTTACATTAGCCACCCTCCAATCCTCAGGAACTAGTCCAGAATCTAACGAGTTTTGAAAAATTATCACTAATGCATCCACTATTTCTTGGGCTACTTCCTTAAGCACTCTGGGATGCAGACCATCTGGCCCTGGGGATTTATCTGCCTCTAATCCCTTCAATTTACCCAACACCACTTCCCTACTAACATGTATTTCGCTCAGTTCCTCCATCTCCCTGGACCCTCTGTCCCCTACTATTTCTGGAAGATTATTTATGTCCTCCTTAGTGAAGACAGAACCAAAGTAATTATTCAATTGGTCTGCCATGTCCTTGCTCCCCATAATCAATTCACCTGTTTCTGTCTGTAGGGGATCTACATTTGTCTTTACCAGTCTTTTCCTTTTTACATATCTATAAAAGCTTTTACAGTCAGTTTTTATGTTCCCTGCCAGTTTTCTCTCATAATCTTTTTTCCCTTTCCTAACTAAGCCCTTTGCCCTCCTCTGCTGAACTCTGAATTTCTCCCAGTCCTCAGGTGAGCCACTTTTTCTGGCTAATTTGTATTCTTCTTTGGAATTGATACTATCCTTAATTTCTCCTGTCAGCCACGAGTGCACTACCTTCCTTGATTTATTCTTTTGCCAAACTGGGATGAACAATTGTTGTAGTTCATCCATGCAATCCTTAAATGCTTGCCATTGCATATCCACCGTCAATCCTTTAAGTGTATGTCGGTCTTCTGAACATAATTTTATTGGAGCTCATATGCATGTAGGGAGTGATTCATAGGTGTTTCATTTGTAACCCAGTTACAGGGCTGCAACTGCTAAGTTAGAGGATTTACAATTAAGCTGACAAGAGAGAAATATACTCTAATCAAAAAGTGCAAATGAAGGAAAATAATTGCATTTGTTATCCTTCTGATGTTGAACGTAAGCGAATTTGGATAAAGATTCCTCTGGAATCGTTACCTCTGATGACTTTTGAGTTTTGTTACTTCTTGCCAATGGATTAGGGCTCCAGTGACAAAAAATAATGAAGATGCTCGGAGCTATTAGGAATATAAATGTCCACCCTCCTCTAATCATCCTCTGGTTTTAGTGCAAATCAGACCAACATCCTTGATTGCTAATTATTTGTTTGATAATGATGGCTTTAAAGAGGATTAGACATGATTCAGAGGGGAATTAATTATTTTTTCTCCCAGCTGGACCAAGCTAATATCTGTATTGTCCTCCAAGGCACGTTTCCCCAATCAGAATCATGCCAGCTTTAATGTTTCTTAAAATAACACACCTATGGGACAAGGTTCTGGGAGCTAGTGATAGTGAGTGTACAGAAAGTGAAACAGTACTGCAAGTTAAGGAAAGAAGGAAACGAAGATACCTACAGTTATACCTTTACTTTTGGCTAAAATGCTAAAATGTATAATTTCCTGTGCAGATCTTCACACCTGTAGTGACGGTGACTGTTGTGCAGTGCTGTATCATGTCGTGAGCAGAGTTTGCATTCATCACAGGCTGTTGTGGCCACAGCCTGTAACAATCAGAGCCTGCGATGGTCACAGCTAGCCGACAGTGAAACTGTCTATAATGAGCATGGCTTTAATGATCACGGATAGGAGTTATCAGGGTCTGTAGTGAACGTGGCTGCGATAATGATCTTTATCTGCCAGGGTCGTCCCTGTATTAATCATGGCCTGTGGTAATCACCAGATGTAGTAATCACTGCCCTGAGTCATAGCAGAGTACAGCAAAGAAACAGACCCTTCTGCCCATCTAGTCTGTGCCAAACTATTATCCTGCCTAGTCCCATCGACCTGCAACTGGATCATAGCCCTCCATACCCTCCTATCCAACCTTCTCTTCAGTGTTTAAGTCGAACCTACCTCTACCACTTTTGCTGGCAGCTTATTCTACCCTCGGAGTGAATAACTTGCCCCTCATGTCCCCCTTAATCATTCCGCATTTCACCCTTAACCCATGACCTCTAACTCTAGACTCACCCAGCTGCAGTGGGAAAAAAATGGCTTACAATTACCCAATCTATACCCCTTATAATTTTATATACCTTTATCAAATCTCCCCTCATTCTCCCACACTCCAGGGAAAAATAAGTGTTAACCTATTTAACCTCTCCCTTTAACTCAGGTCCTCAAGTCCCAGCAACATCCTTGTAAATATCCTCTGTACTCTCTCAATCTTTTTGATATCTGTTTTGTAGGTAGTGACTTCTCCATACTGGGCATCCCTGGAGATGAGTAAACATTACAGGGGCACACTTGTAACAATCAAACGTATTCCTGCAAATGCTGTACCCGTTGTCATAGCGATCACTGCCTGTACTTATGTCTGTCTGCAGCGTTGTTGACAGCGGAAACCTTGATCAGTAAAGTTACTGGTTCAAAGTAATCCGTACCTGTAGGAGTTACTGCCTGTAGTTACATTCACCTGGTGGTGATCACAGTTTGTAACAATCCAACCTACAGTGATCTTCACCTGTTTGACTGCCACCCGTTGTGACCATTGCCTGTAATAACAGCAACCTGTGCCAGTCACTGCGATGAATCGATGGTAATTTTCGGTGGTGACCACTGCCTCCAGTAACCCATTTACATTTATCACCTGAGACAGCACGGTAGCATAGTGGTTAGCACAACGCTTTACAGCACAGGCGGCCTGGGTTCGATTCCCACCACTGCCTGTAAGGAGGCTGTACATTCACTCCATGACCACTTGGCTTTTGTTCCACAGGCCAAAGACATACTGGTTGGTAAGTTAATTGTCAATGATTAGAATTAAATCAGGATTAACTCAGGGGACTGGTGGGCAGCGAGGCTCAAAGGGCAGGAGGGAGCTATTCTGCACTGTATCTCAATAAATGTAGTGATTACCAGCTCTAGTATTCACTGCTTGAAGTAATCTTCATCCACTGTGCTCACTGCCTATAGCAACCCACATCTACAGGTATGACTATGGTAGTGTTAACTGCCCCGTAGTAATTGCCACCTGTGCTAGAGTAGTACTCATCTATAGTAATCACTGTCTTTAGTGCTCACTACCTATAGAATTCTCTATCTACAAAAATTAGTGCCTCCAATTGCTACTCCTACCTCCAGTGATCACCTCTTCTGGTGAATACCAGCCCTATTGTGATTGGTACCAGAAGGTGTTGACCACCAATTCTGATCAATAATCACTTCATTTTCTACCCGTAAGAAATAATCTGTACTGGCACTGATCACTGCCTGGTGTAAAGTCAAGTTGCAGCAAATACTGCCTGTAATATTTCTATTTGTAGGGGTCACTGCTCAAAATCTAACATAGTCTAACCATCTCTTCATGATGTCCATGGCATTGTCATCACTGATCCCTCCACCATCAACATCGTCCAGGTCACTGATGGAAAGAAACTCAATTCGATCAGCTGTGTCTATGAGATAACCTGAGAGATTTGATATTGTCTCCTAAAATCTCAAGATTCTTCCACCATCTACAAGGTTCAAGTCAAAGATGGGTTGGGATGCTCAACGCTTGCCTGGATGAACAGAGATCCAACAATATTCGAGTAGTCTAGAGCCATCTGGATCAAAACCAACAACCACCCTCGTCCTTCATCCTGGATGCAGGGTGGACCGTCTACTCCCCCAGGAAACTGTGACTGCACCTCCAAAACCAAGCTCTACCACCACTTGGAAGGACAAGGGCAGGAAGTCCTTGAGGACGTTTACAAGTCGATGCACCGTGATTCTGTAGGACAGAGGCATATTATAGGGCAAAGTTGCAGTCAATGGGATGAGCTGGTGTAACATGGGAGGAAAATGCTGATGAATACAGGGCTGAGGTGTTATATTTGAAACCGTGTAGTATACAGAGTAAGTAGATGATATTGTAATGCAGTTAGAGATTGGCAGGCATGACATTGTGGGCATCACTGAGTCGTGGCTGAAAAAAGATCTCTTTTGGGAGCTTAACATTCAAAGATACACATTAAGTTGAAAGGACAGACGGATAGGCAGAGGGGGGAGGGTGGCTCTGCTGGTAAAAAATATAATCAAATCCTTAGAAAGAGGTGACATAGGATTGAAAGATGTCGAATCCTTGTGGGCAGAGTGTAAAAAGACCTTGATGGGAGTTATGTACGGGCCTCCAAACAGGAGCCAGGAAGTAGAGATGGAAAAGGCATATAGTAAGGACAATATTATGATAGTCATGGGGCATTTCAATATGCAGGTAGATTGGGAGAATCAGGTTGGTGCTGGATCCCAAGAGAGGGTATTTCTAGAATGCCCATGAGATGAATTTTTAGTGGCTGAACCTGCAAGGAAAAAGGCAATTCTGGATTGTGTGGTGTGTAAAGATCCAGATTTGATTAGGGACCTTAAGGTAAAGAAACGCTTAGAAGGTAGTGAACTTAATTCACTTTGTAGGTCGAGAGGGAGAAGGTAAAGTCAGATGTATAACAGTGGAGTAAAGGGAACTACAGAGGTATGGAGGTATGGAGAGGAACTGGCCAAAGTTGATTGGAAGGGGACACTAGCAGGGATGATGGCAGAACAACAAAGGCTGGGGTTTCTGGGGGCTATTTGGAAGGCACAGGGTAGACACATCCCAAAGTTGAAGAAGTAGTCCAAGGGGAAGATGAGGCAACTGTGGCTGGCAAGGGAAGTCAAAGACAGCATAAAAGCAGAATAGAGGACATGTAATTTAGCAAAGCTTAGTGGAATGAGAAGCTTTTAAAAACCATCAGAAAGCATCTCAAAAACCACAAAGAGACAAAAGATGAAATATGGAGATAATTTGGTCAATAATATGAAAGAGGATACTAGAAGTTTTTCAGATATATAAAGACTAAAAGAGAGGTGAGAGTGGATATCAGATCGCTGGAAAATGACACTGGAGAGGTAGTAGTAATAGTAGGGGACAAAGAAATGGCAGACAAACTTAATAAGTATGTTGCCTCAGTCTTCGCTGTGGAAAATTTTAACTGCACTCACTTCACTTCCCTGACACTCCTGAATGTCCGGTATACTGCAGACGTCTTCCACTGTGAAGACTGATGCAAAATACGCATTCAGTTCCTCTGCCATCTCTGCATCTCTTCATCTCTTATTACAATATCTCCAGCGCCATTTTTAATTGGTCCTATATCTACCATCGACTCTCCTTTACCCTTTATATACTTAAAAAAGATTTTACTATCTTCTTTGATATTAGTCCTCAGCTTCCTTTCATAATTCATCTTTTCCTTCCTAATGATCTTCTTAGTTTCCTTCTGCAATACTCTAAAAGCTTCTCAATCCTCTATCTTCCCAGTAGCTCTGGCTTTCTTGTATGCCTTCTCTTTTGCTTTTACTTTGGCTCTGACTTCACTTGTCAGCCATGGTAGGGTCCTTCTTCCTTTTGAAAATTTCTTCTTATTTGGAATACATCTGTCTTGCACTTTCCTCGTTTTTCGCAGAAACTCCAGCCATTGCTGCTCTGCTGACCTTCCTGCAAATGTCCCTTTCCAGTCAACTTCGGCCAGTTCCCCTCTCATGCCATTGTAATTTCCTTTATTCCCCTGAAATACCAACACATTGGATTTTATTTTCTCCCTCTCAAATTTCAATGTGAACTCGATCATATTGTGATCACTGTTCCCAAAGGGTTCCTTAACCTTAAGCTCTCTTATCACCTCCGGATCATTGCACAACACCCAATCCAGCACAGCCGATCCCCTAGTGGGCTGAACAACAAGTTGTTCTAAAACGCCATCCCTTAGACATTCTACAAATTCTCTCTCTTGAGGTCCAGTACTGACCTAATTTTTTCTACTGATTTTTTACTGATATTTTTTTCTACTGATTTTTTTCTAAATAGGGAGAAAATTCAAAAATCAGAGATGCAAAGGTACTCGGGAGCCCTTGTTCAGCATTCCCAACCTGGAGTCCATGGGCCCCTCATTTAAAGGAAAGGCCCCATGGCATAAAAAGAGGTTGGGAATGTCCGCCCTAAAGGTAACTTGCAGGTTGAGTTAGCGGTAAGATAGGCAAATGCAACGTTAACATTCATTTCAAGAGGACTGGAATGTAAAAGCAAGGATGCAATGCTGAGACTTCATAAGGCCACACTTGGAGTATTGTGGGCAGCTTTAGATCCCCCGTCTGAGAAAAGATGTGTTGGCATTGAAGAGGGGGCAGAGTGGTTCACAAGAATGATTTTGGCAATGAAAGGGTTAATGTTTGAGGAATGGTTGTCGCCTCTGGGCCTGTACTCACTGGAGTTTAGAAGAATAAGCTGGGGGTGGTGTGGGGGGGGCGGAATCTCATCACAACCTATCGACTATTGAAGTGCATAGATAAAGTGGATGTGGAAAGTATGTTTCCTGTAGTGGTTGGATTTTGAACCAGAGGGCACAGCTTCAGAATAGAAGGAAGTCCTTTTAGAACAGAGTGAGGAGGAATTTCTTTAGCCAGAGGGTGGTGAATCTGTGGAATTCTGTGCCAAAGGTCATGGAGAGAAGGCTGGAGAATGGGTCTGACAAGGATAATAAATCAGCACAATGGAATGGTGTAGCAGACTCAATGGGCCAAATGGCCTAATACTGCTCCTATGTTTTATGGTCATTTGTTTTTTTATGAAAGAAAGACCCAAAGATTAAAATCTGCCGTGGGAAATGATTTCACCATATCTTTTTCTTAAGCAGGCCATCTCTTTCTAAACCATGAAATTGACTTCTACATTCTCCTCTAAGAGGAAATATCCTTGCCAACCCACTCTATCAAGATACGTCACACTCTTTTACATTTCAATCAAGCTTCCTCTCAACCTCCAGCAGATACATGCCTTGTCTGTTCAAAGTTTCCTGATTAGACAATTCACCCATTCCTGCTATCAGTCTCGACACCAGTGCATTCTCTGACCTGCTTCCAACTCATCGACACGGATAAATAAGGAGAACAGCGCTGTACACAATAGCCTGTGATTTTACCAGCGCCTGACATACACTCAGTGGCCACCTCTGCACCTGCCTGTTAACGCAAATATCTAAACAGCCAATCACGTGGCAGCTATTCAATGTATCAAAGCACGCAGACATGATCAAGAGGTTTAGTTGTCGTTCAGACCAAACATCAGAATGGGGAAGAAATGTGATCTAAGTGGCTTTGACCGTGGAATGTTTGTTGGCTTGAATATCTCAGAAACTGCTGATCTCCTGGGATTTTCACGCACAACAGCCCCTAGGGTTTATAGGGAATGGTGTGCAGTACAAAATAAAACATCCAGTGAGCTGCGGTTCTGTGGGTGAATATGCTTTATTAATGAGAGAGGTCAGAGGAGAAAGGCCAGACTGGTTTAAGCTGACACACAAGTAACCATGTGTTCCAACAGTGGTGTGCAAAAGAGCATCTCTGAATGTGTAGCACACCAAACCTTGAAGTGAATGGGCTGGAGTGGCAGAAGACTACATACATACAGGAGGTTCCTAATAAAGTGGCCACTGAGTGTAACTGGAGCAACCTCTGTAACTTCACATTCGGTTCCCCTTGATGAAAGTGGCATTTTGTTAGCTTTCCTCATTACTTTCTCTACCTGTATATGGAGTTTTTGTGCACTAAGCACTGGGTCGTCTAGGTCCCTCTTTTATGTTTCCTGCCATACCGGACAGTTTTGGACCTCCCTACATCATATTCCATTTGCCAGCTCTTCAGCTGCTCACTTCACCAATGCCCGTACCTTCTCAGATGCACGAGACTGCCGAGGCCAGAATCAGGATCCGCAAGCAACCTTCTGGAGGCACTCAGCGATTTGAGCCGTGTCCCGACGCAGGGCTTTCGACCTGAAAAGTCAACAACCCCCACCCCTCCTCCACCTCCACAGGTGCTGTTCCATCCACTAACTTTGTTTAACCGACACGCATCAAAGTTGCTGGTGAACGCAGCAGGCCAGGCAGCATCTCTAGGAAGAGGCACAGTCGACGTTTTGGGCCAAGACCCTTCAACTAAGTTTGTTTGTTGCCGCATACCTTTCGAGGCCAAGGCAGCGTCCATCATTAAGGATCCCCATCACACGAAACATGCCCTCTTCTCATTGCCACCATCAGGGATTAGGTACCAGAGCATGAAGGTACACACTGAATAGGAAGAGCTCCCTCTTCTCCACCATCAGATTTCTGAATGGGCAATGAATTATCTCGTGAACACTACCTCTCCATTTTCGCTCTCTATTTGCACTTCTTGTTTAATGTGCACACACAGTTCTTTTGTAATTTATAGCTTTTTAATGCATTGCTTTGTATTGCTGCAACAAAGCAACAGATTTCATGGCATATGCCAGAGATATTAAATCTGATTCTGATTCATTACCTTCTTGGGAAAGGAGAGGCAGGGAGGAAGCAGGCATCAGATGGGGAAGAATTGTATGCAAGTGTTTGAGAAAGTGCAGGTTTAAAACACATTGTCTGGGCACTGACGACATGAATACTACATCGATCCAGGAGCAGGACTCTCAGAGTACGGAAAGGAGCACGAGGTTTAAATGTTGGATACAGAATGAGCAGAAGTCTGTAATTGGCTTAACTGAGATGGGATTACGGCTGTAGATGGAAAGCATTTTGTCCAGCTGGACTCAAAAGCTCTGTCAAGAACAATGAGGCATAGTGGGAGTGGCGAATGCTCCTTATGAGAATGGAGCTTGCAGAAATCAGACGTGATTATTTAATCAGTGCTGACGGGAGTACAGACACACGTTGTTTTGCCAGCCTTCCACCCCAGGACTCAGAAAAGCTAACCCCAGAAGAGCAGCAAGGGAGTGAAAGGAAGGGACTTTCGTGAGAACAACACACATCAAAGCAAACAAGAGAGAATCATGAGTTGGGCTGAATTGGAAGTGGCAAATTGAAACTACACCTTCAACAGACAGCCACTATAGGAAGAGACTTCCTTCTGCTCCTAACACTGGTTGGGCCTTCACCAGCAGGTTTCTTGGAGTTTCATCCACTTGTTCCTTGGCTCACTGCTAACATTCCACCTCTGGTTCAATGAAGAGCATACAAGCATGTGCCAACTTCTATCTCTCGGTAACTGTTCTCACTCACAAGCCCGCCAACTGTCCCCAGTTCTCCTGTCACCTTACAACATTAGAGAGAATGTTAGCAACCAATTGACCTATCAGCAAGCGCATATTTGGGATGTGGGGGGAAACTGGACCACCTGGGGAAACCTATGGGATGACAGGAAGATGGTGCAAGCTCCAAACTCCACGCAGACAGCACCAGAGGTCAGGATGGAACCAGCGTCTACGGTGGGAGGCCGAAGCACTCTCTGTTGTACCACTGTGATGCTCTTCAACAAGGAAGGTTTTGTGACTGGTCAAGATCTGGAGATGCCGGATGCCATATTACGCCTTAGGCAGGTGAAGAGGTAAATGATGCCAATGAGTAATCTGTGTCACTTTGTCCTCTTATGCTTAGACCTTGTCCAAGAGGCACCTGCACATGGCCAGCACAAAGTCCTCGTGGAGACTGAAACCCATCAACACAAGGAGACCACTGTCCACAGCATTTCCAATATGAAATGAATCAAAATACATCAGCAATACCAAGCAGGACACTTATGAGGCAATACAAAAGGTTGGTGGGCAGAACTAACAAGACTAGAGTCACAGATTAATAGAGCAGGGAAACAGGTCATTTGGCCTAACTCATTCATATCGACCTATAGTTCCACCTAAGCTCATCCTACTTGTTCATATTTGGCCGATATCCATCTCAACCTTTCCTATCCATGAACTGTCCAATTGTCCTTTAAATGTTGTTATTGTTCCTGCCCCAAACACTTCACCTGGCAGCTCATTCTGTATTCACACTACCCTCAACTTGAGGAAGTCGCCGCTCAGTCCCTTTTGAATATATTCCCTCTCATCTTAAACTTATGCCCTCTAGTTTTTGATTTCCTTTCTCTGGGGAAAAGACTGTGCATTCACCCTATCAAAGTCCTTCATATATACCTCCATAAGGTCACCCATCAGTCTCCTGTGCTCCAAAGAAAATACCTTAGCCAGCCCATCGTTTCCCTATAACTCAGCCCTTCAAGTTCTAGCAACATATTTGTAAATCTTCTTTACACTCTTTCAAGTTTAAGTTTACGGCTAAGTGAAACAACATTCCTCTGGGGCCAGGTGCAAAGCACAATACATGCAGTATATCACGTAACATCCTATTAACACAATCATTTCTACTTTCTGAGGAGGCTGACGAGAGCTGGGCTATGCGCATCCATACTCACATCTATCTGCACTGCTCCTGGTTTAAGATGGCGCTAGTAAATCTCAGCGACTTCTGGAACAAGGAAAACAACTAAGTACTTTGTTAACTGCTCTTTTTTTCTAGTAAACAATCATAGCCAACAATAGTCTGTAACTTCCCTTTGGACTTGGAGGCAGTTCCATAAGACCACAAGACATAGGTGCAGAATTAGGCCATTCAGCCCATTGAGTCTGCTCCGCCATTCCATCATGGCTGATCCCACTTAACTCCATACACCTGCCTTCTCGCCATATCGTTTGATGCCTTGATGGATCAGGAAACTATCAACTTCTGCCTTAAACATTCCCATGGACTTGGTCTCCACCACAGTCTGGGGCAGAGCATTCCACAGATTTACTACTCTCTAGCTAAAAAAATCCCTCTTTACCCCGTTCTAAAAAGTCACCCCTCAACTTCAAGGCTGTGCCCTCTAGTTATGGAGGAAACATCTTCTTCACATCCACCTTACCCAGTCCATATAACCATATAACAATTACAGCATGGAAACAGGCTACCTCGGCCCTTCTAGTCCGTGCCGAACACTTACTCTCACCTAGTCCCACTGACCTGCACTCAGCCCATAACCCTCCATTCCTTTCCTGTCCACATAACTGTCCAATTTTACTTTAAATGACAATATCGAAACTGCCTCAACCACTTCTGTTGGAAGCTCGTTCCACACAGCTACCACTCTCTGAGTAAAGAAGTTTCCCCTCATGTTAGCCCTAAACCTTAACCCCCTAACTCTCAACTCATGTCCTCTTGTTTGAATCTTCCCTACTCTCAATGGAAAAAGCCTATTTACGTCAACTCTATCTAACCCCCTCATGATTTTAAATACCTCCATTAAGTCCCCCCTCAACCTTCTATGCTCCAAAGAATAAAGACCCAACTTGTTCAACCTTTCTCTGTAACTTAGATGCTGAAACCCAGGTAACATTCTGGTAAATCTTCTCTGTACTCTCTCTATTTTTACAGTCCTTTCAACATTTGGTAGGTTTCAATGAGATCCCCCCGCAGTCTTCTAACTTCCAGTGAGTACAGGCCCAAAGCTGCCAAATGCTCTTTATATATTAACCCTTTCATTCCCAGAATCATTCTTGTGAACCTCCCCTGGACTTCTGGACTCTATCCAATGACAACGAATTGTTTCTGAGATATGGGACTCAAAACGGTTGACAATACTCCAAGTGTGGCCTGACTAGTGTCTTATAAAGGCTTAGCATTATCTCCTTGCTTTTATATTCTATTCTCCTTGAAATAAATGCCAAAATTGCATTTGCTTTCTTTACCACAGACTCAACCTGTAAATTAACCTTCTGGGAGTCTTGCATGAGGACTCCCGCACCTCTGATGTTTGAACCTTCTCCCCATTTATCTAATAGTCTGCATTATTGTTCCTTTTACCAAAATGCATTATCATGCATTTCCCAACACTGTATTCCATCTGCCACTTTTTTGTCCATTGTTCCAATTTGTCTAAGTCCTGCTGCAATTGCATTGCTTCCTCAGCACTACCTACCCCTCCACCTATCTTTGTATCATCCACAAACTTTGTCACAAAGCCATCAATTCCATTATCCAAATCACTGACAAACAATGTGAAAAGTAGCGGTCCCAATACTGACCCCTGAGGAACACCACTAATCACGGGCAGCCAACCAGAAAAGGCCTCCTTTTATTCCCTCTCGCTGCCTCCTGCCTGTCAGACATTCAACCATCCATGCCAGTATCTTTCCTGTAACACCACAGGATTTCATCTTGTTAAGCAGCCTCATGTGTGGCACCTTATCAAATGCCTTCTGAAAATCCTAGTAAATGACATCCACTGCCTCTTCTTTGTCCACCCCGCTTGTTACTTCCTCGAAGAACTCAAACAGGTTTGTCAGGCGAGATTTCCTTCTACAGAAACCATGCTGACTTTGACTTATTTTATCATTAGTCTCCAAGTACCCCGAAACTTCATCCTTAATAATAGACTCCAACACTTTCCCAACCATCGAAGTTAGGCTAACTGGCCGATAATTTCCTTTCTTTTGCTTCCTCTCTTCTTAAAGAGTGGAGTGACATTTGCAATTTTCCAGTTCTCCAAGACCATGCTAGAATCAGGTGATTCCTGAAGATCATGACCAATGCATCCATTATCCTTAGGTACCTCTCTCAGGACTCTAGGATATTGTTCATCTGGACCAGGTGACTTATGTACCTAAGACCTTTGAGTTCGCCTAGCTTTTTTTCCATTGTAATAGCAATGTCATTTACTCATGCTCCCTGACACACATGGACCTCTGGCACACTGCTAGTGTCTTCCACAGTGAAGGCAGATGCAAAGTACCCATTAAGTTCATCTGCCATTTCTTTGACCCCATTACTACCTTACCAGCATCATTTTCCAGTGGTCCAATATCAACTCTCACCTTCCTTTCACTCTTTGTATAACTGAAAAAAACCTTTGGTATCCTGCTTTATATTATTGGCTAGTCTGCCCTCACGTTTCATCTTTTCCCTTCTTACAGTTTTCTTCGTTGCCTTTTGCTGGATTTTTAAAACTTCCCAGTCATCCAACTTTACACTCACTTTTGCTACCTTATATGCCCTTTCCCTGGCTTTAACTTCCTTTCTCAGCCACAGTTGCCTACCCCTGCCATTTGAGAACTTCTTCCTCTGTGGGACATATCCAACCTGCGCCTTGTGAACTCTTCCCAGAAACTTCAGCCGTCTCTGCTCTGCTGTCATCTTTGCCAGTATCCTCCTCCAATCCACCTGGCCAAGCTCCTCTCTCATGCCTCTGTAATCCCCTTTATTCCACTGTGATAATAATACATGTGACTTATGCTTCTCCCTCTCAAACTGCAGTATGAATTCAATCACTCGATGTGGCAGAACCGAGGAGAAGCATCACCCGATGTTTGATTGATTTAAGCACCAGGCTGAACCAGAAAGGTCGGGTACAGTCCAAATCGAGGCTGGGGGGTCCAGGCTGCAGAGAGGCTCGAAGCGACTGAACCTGATATTTGGACAACAATTTAAACACCAAGCTGAATTGGAAAGGTCAGGTACAGGCCAAACTGAGGCGGCAGGGTCCAGGCCCCAGAGCGTATCAAGGTGACTGAACCCGATGTTTGGATGATAACTTAGGTGCCTGGCCAAACTGGAAAGGTCAAGTACAGACCACACTGAGGCCGCAGAATCCACACCCCAGAGCATACTGAAGTGACAGAACTCAATGTTTAGACGCCAGGCCAGATTGAAAAGGTCAGGGTATCAGGGTCTGAGACAAGGGACGGGCTGGTTCAGCATGCTCTGCTCTGTGCTGAACTAACAGTCTATGAACAAACTCCCTCTGTGGACTTCAGTTCAGAACACTATATGCTTGTGTTTATTGTTTGCATGATTTGTTATTTTTCTCTGCACATTGGGTGCTTGATGATCTTTTTAATGTTTTTTTTTAGGTGTTTCTTTGTTTTGTGGCTGCCTGTGAGGAATTCAATATCAAGGTTGTATAATGTATACATACATTGATGATAAATGTATCTTGAACTTTGAATGTCCTTCTATAGCTGCACTTCATGGTACAGGAACTGCACTGTGCAGACAGGAAGGCTCTACAAAGGGTAGTCAAAGCTGCCCAGTGGATCACTGGCACCAGCCAACTGCGATCAAGAGCATCTGTACAGAAAAGTGCTAGAACAGGACCAACATGTCAGGGAGGATCCCACCCACCCTACTCATGGACTCTTTGCCCCATTCCCTTCTACATAGCATCCATGGCAGGACCACCAGATTCAAAAACTCAGAACTCAGCAGGTCAGGCAGCATCCATGGAAATGCATCAAACAGTTGACACATCAGTCCGAGACCCTTCCTCAGTAACTGACTGAGCTGCTGCGTCTGATGGGAGAATCACAAAAGGGAAAGTGTAGCTACAATATAAGGAGTCATTTATATGAAATTGAGTTGTGTGGAAACATCTTCTTTCAGAGTAGAGTGACTTTCTGAAATGCTTTCTCCCTGAATGATCAGAATCAGAATCAGGTTCATTATCACCGACTTGCGACGTGAAATTTGTTAACTTAGCAGCAGTTCAATGCAATACAGGTACATAATATAGAAGAAAGAAATAATAATAAATAAATCAATTACAGTATATGTATATTGAATAGATAAAAAATCGTGCAAAACCAGAAATAATATATATTAAAAAGGTGAGGTAGTGTCCAAGGATTCAATGTCCATTTAGGAATCGGATGACAGAGGGGAAGAAGCTGTTCCTGAATCGCTGAGTGTGTGCCTTCAGGCTTCTGTACCTCCTACCTGATGGTAACAGTGAGAAAAGGGCATGCCCTGGGTGCTGGAGGCCATTATTAATGGACACTGCCTTTCTGAGACACTGCTCCCTAAAGACGTCCTGGGTACTTTGTAGGCTAGTGCCCAAGATGGATCTGACTAGACTTACAACCTTCTGCAGCTTCTTTCAGTCCTGTGCAGTAGCCCCTCCATACCAGAAAGTGATGCAGCTTGTCAGAATGCTCTCCACAGTGCAACTATAGAAGTTTTTGAGTGTATTTGTTGACATGCCAAATCTCTTCAAACTCCTAGTGAAGTATAGCCACCGTCTTGCCTTCTTTATAACTGCATCAATAGGTTGGAACCAGGTTAGATCCTCAGATCTTGACACCCAGGAACTTGAAAATGCTCACTCTCTCCACTTCTGATCCCTCTATGAGGATTGGTATGTGTTCCTTTGTTTTACCCTTCCTGAAGTCCACAATCAGCTCTCTAGTCTTACTGACGTTGAGTGCCAGATTGTTGCTGAAACACCACTCCACTAGTTGGCATATCTCACTCCTGTACACCCTCTCTCTCACCATCTGACACTCCACCAACAATTGTTGTATCATCAGCAAATTTATAGATGGTACTTGAGCTATGCCCAGCCACACAGTCATGGGTATATAGAGAGTAGAGCAGTGGGCTAAGCACACACCCCTGAGGTGCACCAGTGTTGATCGTCAGCGAGGAGGAGATGTTATCACCAATCCGCACAGATTTGGTCTTCCAGTTAGAAAGTTGAGGATCCAATTGCAAAGGGAGATACAGAGGCCAGGGTTCTGCAACTTCTCAATCAAGATTGTGGGAATGATGGTATTAAATACTGAGCTATAGTCAATGAACAGCATCCTAACATAGGTGTTGGTGTTGTCCAGGTGGTTTAAAGCCATGTGAAGAGCCATTGAGATTGCATCTGCCATTGACCTATTGTGGTGACAGGCAAACTGCAATGGGTCCAGGTCCTTGCAGAAGCAGGAGCTCAGTCTATCATGACCAACCTCTCAAAGCATTTCATCACTGTAGATGTGAGTGCTACCAGGCAATAGTCATTAAGGCAGCTCACATTATTCTTCTTAGGCACTGGCATAATGTTTGACTTTTTGAAGCAAGTGGGAACTTCCACCCGTAGCAGTGAGAAGTTGAAAATGTCCTTGAATACTTCCGCCAGTTGGATGGCACAGGTTTTCAGAGCCTTACCAGGTACTCCATCGGGACCTTCCACTTTGTGAGGGTTCACTCTCTTTAAAGACAGCCTAACATCGGTCTCTGAGATAGAGAACACAGAGTCGTCAGGTGCAGCAGGGATCTTCACATCTGTAGTTCCATTCTCCCCTTCAAAGTGGGCATAGAAGACGTCAAGTTCATCTGCTAGTGAAGCATCGCTGCCATTTATGCTATTGGGTTTCGCTTTGTAGGCAGTAATGTCTTGCAAACCCTGCCAGAGTTGTTGTACATTCAATGTCTCCTTCAACCTCTTTCGAAATTGTCTCTATGCCCTTGAAATAGCCCTCCACAAATCATACCTGGATTTCTGGTACAGGGCAATGCAATGAAGCTCAGGTCATTAGAGATCTTTAAGGTAGAAAGGGTAGCATATTAGTACAGAGGTTAGCGTAACACTGTTATACCGCCAGCAATCCGTGATCGGGGTTCAATTCCCAGTGCTGTCCATAAGGAGTTTATATGTTCTCCACATGACTGTGTGGGTTTCCTCCAGGTGCCCCAGTTTCCTCCCATATTCCAAAGACATAAAGGTTAGGATTAGTAAGCTGTGAGCATTTGCTGGAGCTGGAAGCATGGCTGCATTTGCAGGCTGTCTCCAGTCCTTATTCAGACTGGGTTAGTTATTAGTGCAAATGACACATTTCACTATATGTTCCAATATGTGTGGCAAATAAAGCTAACTGTTAAAATCTTTAATCTGTTTATGCTTGAATGATCAAGGAATTGAGGGCTATGGGGAACTGGCGCAGAAGATGGAAATGAGGCTATCGTTCAGTCGGAGAATCTTCCAACAGAGAAATAGGCCCTTTGGCCTACCAGATCCTTGCTAACTTGGACAGCAATCTAGTCCCATCTGCTGACATTTGACCCCTGGCCCTCTACACCTCTCCTTTCCATGCACTTATCATGATGACGATTTTAAATGTTGTTAACTTGACCGCTTCAACCACTATCTCTGACAGCTCATTCCAAATATTCGCCACACTCCGCATGAAGAAGCTACCCCGAAGTCCGTTTGAAATTTCTCTCTGAGCTTAAACCCTTTATCACCACCCCCCGGGGAAAAGGCTATGAACTTTCACCAGTCTATGCCCCTCATGATCTTATGTCAGATCATCCCTCAATCTCCCTGGTTCTAGGCAATAAAATTCTACTCTACGCAACCGCTCCTTGTAACTCAGGCCCCAACTCCATAACATCCTGGTAAATCTTTTCTACACACTTTCTAGTTCAGGAACATCTCTCTGATAATAGTCATAGTCATTTATTGATCCTGTTACGTACCCCGTAACTGGGTTGCCAAACCAGCAGAAATGGATCACTCGGTTGGAGTCTGGAGTACTAGAACTAAGAAAGTTTTATTAAAGAAACAAGCAACACAGTAATCGAAAGGATAATAAATGCAACAGTTCAGTGATGATAAACACACATGGGCACAGCATTAAGATAACAGCATCAATCAAGCTCTATCGTTGTCTAGGGGTAAATGACCAAATTTCAAAATGACTCAAAGTTCAGTTCGCAGTAATCGTTTCCATGGCGATGGACAACGTGGGGGAAGAGAGACAGAGAGAACAGGAACAACTCAGCACTCAGCACGGCTTCACTCACAGATCAGCGAGATTGCTCACAAACAGCATTTGGGCGGGTCCTTGGTGATGTCACCTGAGGTCACCGACTGTGACCCCTCCTCCAGATGCGGTCGATCCTCTGCAGTGAACCCGGCACCCAGGCAAGGGCGGACACACACCGGGTTCCCGCTGATCGTACCTTTCCACCCTTGTCGTTGTCTGGTACTTCTCACCCACTCGTGAGAAGCGCACCGCTTCCAGGGTCTCGTTACCTCGGGTGGCGTGTGTCTCTGTCTTAGCGAACCTGTCCCTTTTTATCCCCCTGCTGGGGTATCGCCTGTCCATCACTTCAAACAGTTCAGGGTTCAAAGGGGGGGAGCCGCTCCAGACAGCTCTCTCTCCCACATCCCTTCATTACACATCTCCAGACGCTGCTCCATTGTTCCTTATCTCTCCTTCCCCTGAGGGCAGGTGGCAGACCAACTGCTGATGCCACTGATGCTAGCCCAGGCCAGCAAACATCTTAATTTTATGTGTATTCTCGTAACAATCCCGAGGGAAATTGGTTTTTGTTACAGTTGCACCTTAAATAATTAAATAGTGATAAAACCATTAATAATTAAATAGTAATATGTAAATTATGCCAGGAAATAAGTCCAGGACCAGCCTATTGGTTCAGGGTGCCTGACCCTCCAAGGGAGGAGTTGTAAAATTTGATAGCCACAGGCAGGAATGACTTCCTATGACGTTCGGTCTTGCATCTCGGTGGAATGAGTCTCTGGCTGAATAAAATGGTGACCAAGACTGTGCATAACGCTCCACCTGAGGCCCCACCAATATTTTATATAATTGCAATATAGCTTCCCAAATCCTGCACTCAGTGCTTTGACCTATGAAGGTCAATGTGACAATGTCTGCTTCACCACCATATCCAACCTGAGACGTTGCTTCCAGCCTGCACAGCTGTGATTGCATAGTGTGGTGGGCAGTAGCAGTGGCCTGCTCCCGTCCCTACACTCTTGTGTACTTGCATTGTTGTAAGCGTAACACTCTGGGAAAAGGTTTCACTGCTAACGTAATGGTCTTTCTGCTGAAGCAGTGTTTGGGTTATAGTTAGAGATAACGGGTGCTTTGGAATGTGAGTCATCCAATCAGGGGAGCTGGCTTTTGTGTTGTGTGCCTGACAATGGTGTGCGCTGGGGTCCTTTCTACGGTGGGAGATGGAGAGAGAAGACGCTGGAGAGAACCGGTTGTAGGGTTTGACCCGGTGGGGGACCGTGATTCGATGGATCAAGGTGCTGAAGCCTACTGAGGATCGGTGAATATGAATTTTGGAAAAGTTGAGCTCCAACTTGTGCACATTTGACTGTTTAATTTTTTTTTCTTTTCTTTACTAACTCCTGAGTTAAGATTCATAAATAAAATCCCTGTAATCATATGCAGTGTGCTGTCTGTTATTTCTTGGCACCAAGTTGTAACAGGGTAGCAAATTACACAGCATTCACACAGACCGGGATTTGTGTGGGAGAGCCGTCCCAATCTCACGAGCTTGGCTTGACCGGTGTGTGTATTCCCTACACTGATGCAGTCAAGGAAACCAGGGTGGGGAGGTGGGGGTTCACAAGTAAACAGTGTATTCCCCACCCCCAGTCTCTGGCCATAAAGCTCTGCAAGGCCTTCACTCTCAGTCACAGACCAGCCCTGATTCAATGAGGACTGCGGGACTTGCCTCCACCAGGCATACTGAATTAATCTGCCATTCTGGTAAAACTACACTTTATGTTTGCTGAGAACCAGAAGCTGTGTGCTTCAGAACAACTTAAACATACCCAGAGCCAGATCAAAGCTCGACAGTCAGGAGTAGTAGTGAAACAGCTAAAGAGAGCCAAACTTCCCCATCTCCAGTAATGGTTGAGTCAATCACACAAGTTCCACAAACAAAAGTCTGAAGCTTTTGTAATCATCTTCACTCAGAAACACTGTTTCCTGAGTCCTGCTGTCACAGAAGGCAGTGTTTGTTCATAAGGATATCTGAAGTGTCTGAGACAGCAGACTACACAGGAGCAGACAATGCGTCACAAAATACTTGTGCTCCAGGACTAGCCATGTCTCAAGTCAAGCTGTCCCAGTGTCAGCGCAATACTGGCATCTGCCTGATAATGGGCAAAGCTCGCCACGAAAAGGATAAATTCAGTCTGATTTATTCTTCCCTTGCAAATCTAACTTCAGTCAAACAAACACCTACACGTCAGCCTGCACATTGATGCTCAGCATAGGCTGCTGAAGTAGCTCAAAACTCATGGTGAGCTCCAGGAGTTCCATGGGCATGCCCTGACCAGATGCAGCACTAAAGAGCCTCAGTAAAGCAGGCATCGATGAAATTAAGCTCTCCAAACATCGCAGAAGGAAGATGGTCGCGATTGCTGATGCCCCAGGGCATCACCGTGGGAGTTCCTTGGGTTGGGTCCACGGCATTCTGAATTCACCATCCCATTCCCACTCAGATCTTTCTGCCTGAGGTCCCCAGTACAGTTACAACAGGGACCAATACAATGCTGCCTGACCTCCCGAGTATTCCCATTGTTATTATCTTCAGCTGGTTTGTCAATGACTTTCCTTCCATCATGAGGTCTGAAGTAGGGATTTGCTGACAGTTGCAAAGCGTTCAGTTCCGTTCACTAGCTTCTGTGCTGCACGAATCTATACCCTCAGCGAGCTCAAAGGACAATACTTCATCCTCCATCTGTGCACAATGCATCCTTGTGGATTCAATGGTGAATTCTCCAACATCAGGGAACTTGCGCTTCCTTGCTTTTTGCATCAGGACTGCCCACTTCAGCCTGATATATTTCCCGCTTTGTTTTTCTGATAATTCAATATCATCTAGTCCATTGGCCAAGTGCTACAGCCTCACCACTTACGACACATTGCACAGCTTGTAAGTTCACCCATTGACACATGTGGTCCCACCCTATCAGAGATATTCCCTTTGTTCTAAACACCCCTTGCCCACATCCTCTCCTAGTTATTTCTCTTTGCAAGTTTGGGCCTGAATCACTGCCTATTTCTCTCTCCACATGTGCTGCCTGACCTCCCGAGTATTTCCATTGTTATTATCTTCAGCTGGCTCATCAATTACTTTCCTTCCATCATGAGGTCTGAAGTAGGGGTTTGCTGACAATTGCAAAACATTCAGTTCCATTCACAACCGCTCAGCAAATAGCTGTGGGCAGCAAGATCCTGCGAAGTGACTTCATACCAGTATGCCTTTCAACTGACGGGCCATGACCATCTGCAAGGAAAGAGAAGGCTACTCCCTTTCCATTGACGATCACAGCCATTGCTAAGTCTCCGTGCCATCATGGTCACCGCTGATCACAAGTTTAGTAGGAGTAGCCAGGTTAGTTCTGTGGCTACAAGCACAGATGGGAAGAGAAGCAGAGTGGTTAAGCTACTGGACTGAAACACCAGGGAAATTACATCGAGAGACAGGAGTTTGAATCCCACCAAGACACTTTAATGTAATTAAATAAATCTGGATTGAAAGAAGAGGCTAGTTTCAGTCAAAGGCTACAAAGCTATCTCATTAAAGCTCACTGATATCCTTCTGGGAAGGGCTTCTGCCAGTCTGCCTGACATACAACATTGGACCAGTGTTCCCATCTTTCCCAGCCAACAACCCCTTGTCAATCTCTATCTTAAATGCACCCCATGATTTGGCCTCCACCACTTTCTGTGGTAACAAATTCTACAAATTCGCAACACACTGACTGAAGAAATTCCTTTTTGTCCTTTTTTTTCTAGACTCCTCTACTAATGGAAGCATCCTCTTTACATCCATCTGACCCAGCCTTTCAGTATCTGCTAGGGTTCAGTGCAATCCCTCTCGTCCTTCCGAACTTCGTTGGGTGCAGGACCAGAAACAGCAAATGCTCTGCAGACGTTAAGCCTTTCATTGCTGGGATCGTTCTTGTCAACCACCTCTGAACCAGGTACAGAGCCAGCACACCTTCCCTTAGATATTGGGCCTAAAATTGCTCACGACTTTCCAAATATAGTCTGGCCAAAGATTTATAAAGCCTAAGCAAGAAATCTTTGCCTTTATATACTAGACCTGTCAAGGTGAATGCTCACATTACATTTGCCTTCCTTCCTGCAAGTTAATCTCAAAGGAATCCTAAACTAGTACTCCCAAGTCCCCTTGCACCTCCAATTTCTTAATTCTCACTTCATTTATGTAACATTTTGTGCTTCGTCGAGACCTGGCCTACGGAAGAGATACCAGACCACGCTATCGAACCCTCTGGGTTCTCCCTGTTCCGGGCGGACAAGTCAATGAACTTCTCTGGGAAGAATAAAGGAGGAGGGGTATGCTTCATGGTCAACAATGCTTGGTCGGACCCCCAAAATTGCATGCCCTCAAATCCTTCTTTCCCTTGACCTGGAATACCTGGTACTGCTGTGCAGACCCGACTGCCTGCGTAGGGAGTTCATGGCTGTTATCATCACGGCAGTGTACATTCCACCACAGGCTGATACTGACCTAGCTCTCAAGGAACTGTACGAGACCATTAACACGCTGGAGACTGCACACCCCGAGGCTGCCTTCATCATTGCCAGTGACTTTAATCAGCGGCGCCGACAGAAGTCTCTCCAAAGTTGTTCCAGCACATCCAGGTGAGCACTCGTGGAGATAGCACATTTGACCACTGTTACACTCCCTTCCGCAATGCTTACAAAGCTCTCCTTTGCCCAGCTTTTGGAAAATCAGATCACTCTTCGATCTTGCTTTGGCCGACATACAGGCAGAAGCTGAAACAAGAGGCGGCCATAGATAAAATCGTTCACAGTTGGGCTGACCAGTCAGCCTCCATGCTGCAGGACTGCTTCGATGAATGTCTTCCATGAAGAGGATGTCTCCGAGTTCACGGATGGAGTCACGTGCTTCATCTGGAAGTGCATCAACAATGTTGTCCCCCAGAAGTCGGACAGGGTCTTCCTGAACCAGAAACCCTGGATCAATAGTTCCGTGCGAACAGCGCTTACCGCACGACAGAGAGCTTCCATTGCCGGCGATCAGCTGGAGCGCAAGAAAAGCAGCTACGATCTGCGCAAAGCTATCAAGGCTGTGAAACAACAATACAGGGACAAGATTGAGTCAAGATTCACAACAAATAGCACATGTGACTTATGGTGAGGGTTGCACACCATAGCAGATTTCAAAGCCAAACGAAACGGTTCTGCCAACACAGCGGCCTCTCTCTCAGATGAGCTCAATTGCTTTTACGCTTGGTTCGATGTCACTAGCTCTGAGCCTCCGAGGAAAGCCACCGTTACAAACTGCAACCTGGTCATCTCTGAGACTGAGGTACGCAGATGTTTCCAACGAGTGGACAGTCGTTAGGCTGCGGGACCGGACGGCATCCCAGGGCAGATACTCAGGATGTACGCAGCACAACTGGCAGGTGTATTTACTGACATTTTTAATCTCTCCCTCTCCCAGTGTAGGGTGCCCTCCTGCTTCAAATTATCCACCATTGTCCCTGTACCAAAAAAGACCGAGGTAACATGTCTGAACGACTGGCGTCCTGTCGCACTCACCTCAATAATAAGCAAATGCTTTGAGAGGCTGGTCAAGGATTACATCTGCAGCTTGCTACCACCCAGACTGGACCCCTTACAATTCACCTACCAACACAACCGATTGATGGACAACACAATAGCTACTGCTCTTCACATTGTCCTTACACATCTGGAGTAGAAGAATGCTTATGTGAGAATGCTGTTCTTGGACTACAGTTCAGCATTCAACACCATAATTCCCTCCAGGCTCGACAAGAAGCTCAGAGGCCTCGGCCTTGACCCTGCCTTGTGCAACTGGATCCTGGGCTTCCTGTCAAATCACCAGCAGGTGGTAAGAGTGGGGTTCCTCACCTCTACACCTCTGACTCTCAACACAGGAGCCCTTCAGGGCTGTGTACTAAGTCCACTCCTTTACCCCCTGTATACCCATGACTGTGTCACCACCCACAGCTCTAATCTGCTAATTAAATTTGCCGACAACACTACATTTATTGGCCTTATCTCAAACAATAACAAGGTGGCCTACAGGGAAGAAGTCATCTCTCTGACACAGTGGTGTCAAGAAAACAACCTCTCCCTCAATATCGCAAAAACAAAGGAGCTGGTTGTGGACTACAGGAGGAATGGAGATGGGCTAACCCTTATTGACATCAATGAATTGGGGTTGAAAGGGTAAACAACTTTAAGTTCCTCTGCATCCACATCACTGAGGACCTCACGTGGTCTGTACACACCAGCTGTGTGATGAAAAAGGCACAACAGCGCCTCTTTCACCTCAGACAGTTGAGCAAGTTTGGCATGAGTCCCCAAATCCTAAGAACTTTCTATAGGGGCATAATTGAGAGCATCCTGACTAGCTGCATCACTGACTGGTATGGGAACTGCACCTCCCTTAATCGCAGGACTCTGCAGAGAGAGGTACGGACAGCCCAGCGCATCTGTAGTTGTGAACTTCCCAGGATTCAGGACATTTATAAAGACAGATATGTAAAAAGGGCCCAAAGGATCATTGGGTCACGCCAACCACAATCTATTCCAGCTGCTGCCATCCAGAAAATGGTACCGCAGCATAAAAGCCAGGACCAGCAGGCTCCGGGACAGCTTCTTCCACCAGGCCATCAGACTGATTAACTCACACTGATTTGAGTGTATTTCTATGTTACATTGCCTGTACTATCTATTATAAATTACTATGATTACACATTGCACATTTAGACAGAGGCGTAAAGATTTTTATTCCTCATGTATGTGAAGGACGTAAGAAATAAAGTCAATTCAATTCAATTCAATTTCAAAAATAGTCTAAACCTTGATTCTTCCTACAATATTTGGGCAGCATGGCAGCGAAATGGTTAACACAATGCTTAACAGTACAGGTGAGCCAGGTTCCCACCGCTGCCTATAAAGTTTATACATTCCCCCTGGGACTGTGTGTGTGTTCCTCTGGGTGCTCCAGTTTCCTTTCACTGCCCAAGAACGTACCAGTTGGTAGGATAATTGATCATGATAAATTGCCCCATGATTAGGTCTGGATTCAGTCAGGGGATTGCTGGGCGGCACACTTCGAAGGGCCGGAAAGGCCTATTCCCTGCTGTACCTCAATCACTCAATAAATTACACTTCCCTGTGCTGTATTCCATCTACCACTTCTTTGCCTATCTTCTATTTCCCCTTTATCCATCCTGATATTTCCAAAGAACACTAATAAATCAATCAAACATAACTTCCCTTCATAAAGCAACATTGGCTTTGCAGATGATACTAAGATAGGAGGCATTGTGGATAATGAAGTAGGTTTTCAAAGCTTGCAGAGAGATTTAGGCCAGTTAGAAGAGTGGGCTGAAAGATGGCAGATGGAGTTTAATGCTGAAAAATGTGAGGTGTTACACTTTGGTAGGTCTAATCAAAATAGGACATACATGGTAAATGGTAGGGCATTGAAGAATGCTGTAGAACAGAGGGATCTAGGAATAATGGTGCAAAGTTCCCTGAAAGTGGAATCTCATGTGGATATGGTAGTGAAGAAAGCTTTTGGTATGCTGACCTTTATTAATCAGAGCATTGAGTATAGGAGTTGGGATGTAATGTTGAAATTGTATAATGCATTGGTGAGGCCAAATTTGGAGTATTGTGTACAGTTCTAGTCACCGAATTATAGGAAAGATGTCAATAAAATTGAGAGAGTACTGAGCAGATTTACTAAAATGTTGCCTGGGTTTCATCTCCTAAGTTACAGAGAAAGGTTGAACAAGTTAGGTCTTTATTCTTTGGAGTGTAGAAGGTTGAGGGGGGACTTGATAAAGGTGTTCAAAATTATGAGGGGGATAGATAGAGTTGACGTGGATAGGCTTTTTCCATTGGGAGTGGGGGAGATTCAAACAAGAGGACATGAGTTGAGAGTTAAAGGGCAAAAGTTTAGGGGTAACATGACAGGGAACTTCTTTACTCAGAGAGTGGTAGCTGTGTGGAACGAGCTTCCAGCAGAAGTAGCTGAGGCAGGTTCGATGTTTTCGCTTAAAGTTAAATTGGATAGATATATGGACAGGAAAGGAATGGAGAGTTATGGGCTGAGTGCAGGTTGGTGGGACTAGGTGAGAGTAAGCGTTCAGCATGGACTAGAAGGGCCAAGATGGCCTGTTTCCGTGCTGTAATTGTTATATGCTTAAATGTATTATGATGGTAAAGAATTCTGCTTCTGTTTCCTTAATGGTGGATCCCAGCATTTACCCAGTGACAGACAGTGCATTCATCGTCCGATAGTTTCCTACTCACTTGCTCCTTCATTTCTGGAAATGGGGACATTATACTAACAATCTTCCAACCTGCTGTAGCCTTTCCAGAATCTGGACGATTCTAAAAGACCATAGACTTTCCAAGGCATGCACATCCTGCAAAAAATTAATGCTAGACAAATACCTACTATGCCAACATAATCACTTGAAACCTGGACTATCGTTGCCATTGGTTTATTATTATCACATATTCTGAGATGAAGTGAAAAGTTTTTGTTTGTTTGCTATCCAGACAGATCATGCCTCACAGAAGTACATCAAGGCAGTGAAAAGAAAGCAGAAGGCAAAATATAGTGTTGCACTTGCAGAGGAAGTGGAGATAGGATAAAAATTTTAAATGGAAGAGCTATTATGAGGTAGATTGGGAGACCAGGGGTTCCTTTTTAACATATGGAAGGTCACTGCAAGAGTTTGATAACAGTGGATAAGAAGCTGTCTAAGAGCCTGGTGGTACACATGCTCAAGCTGTTTTATCTTCTCTCAAACAGGGGAGAGAAGATGACCAGGGTGCGTAGGGTTCTTGATTTGCTGACTGCTTTCCGGGGGCAGTAGGAATTGTTGAGGAGACATGCCTAAGTCCAAGCCTGGAGGAGTGTAGAACTTTCTGAGGTCTGAAGGTTGAAGGGGTAAAATATGTCTCTTTTATATGGGCAAGAGAGTTTTAGACAAGTTTGGGTTTAAGAAGAGAAGATTCCATGCTGTTTCTTTCTTCTTATTTATTTTCTAAACACTGGCATTACTGGCAGGTTCAGAATTCATTGGCATCCCTAATTACCCTTGAGAAGGTCATGGAAAGCCATCTTCTTAAGCCATGTCTGGTGAAGTTGCTCCCACAATACTGTTGGGAACAGAGTTCCAGATTTAGAGAAACAGTTGACAGAAGATCAGTGATGCATTTCCGAATCAGGATGGTGTGTGACTTGGACATTAACCTACAGAGAACAGCGTTACCGCGTGTGTGTGTGCACCCCTTGTCCTTGGTGATGGAGATGGCAGTTTTGGGAGGTGTTGTCAACTGACTGGGTGACCTTCCCTAAGAAAGAGCAGCAGGTAAAGCTGCTGGGTGTCCATCTTGCACCGTCCAGCTGCAAAGCCACTGTTTCCGTGCTTTTCAGTTTATACGGGTAAAACCTTCGGACAGATTTGACAAGCAAAGTCGGCAATGGTAAACAAGCACACGAGCTGGACTCAGCCTGCTTTCAATTCAGGAGAAGGGCTTTGACAGCCATTCCAACACACAACCATGGGACACAGGTACTCTCACAATTACACATATTGAAACACAGCTCCAGTTCAGAGGAGCCGTGCCCTGACCTTGTCAAGAGCTGGCAGCTCCTTTACTGAGGGCATAGTATGAATACAAAGCATGCATTAATTGGACCCAATTGTGATCCCTCTGAAGTGCATGTTGTTAAAAGATTTAGCCTACCTCACACATGAGCTGCTGTAGAAATATTAATTACCAAGCATTGATGTTAGAAGCGTATTTACAAATGCAGGAATCTCCTTAAACAAATGTTTCAATGTGGAGGTTTCAGCTGTGCCGAAGAAGGTTTGGAGAGTTAAGATTCTGTCCAAAAAGCCAGCTCGTGAGAGATTTAGAAGACTCTTCCCATGAAAATTAGAGTGCATTGCTTTTTATTCTGCCTTTCCCTGAATATACTCAATTTACATTGTTCTATTTCCCTCCTTTACCTGACTTGTGACCTCCTTACCTGTGAGGAAATGTGTGACCTCTTGGTTACACATCACCTCATCCTCACCCCTCATTAGGCACCCTTTGACAATCTCTAATCCGTCAGATAGGCGGCTATCCAATCACGGTCTTTGACTTTATTCCATCTTGTCTCACCGGCATTCACTTCCGCTGTGCAACTTGGCCGACAAACTCATATTACTGGCTCCCTGCTCTCAAGAGAGAGGGCAACATGGAAAAAGAACTGAACTGCATTTACAGTATCTGCTGGCTTCCATAACCAGGGACTTATCCAAGGCACTTTACAGTCAATGAAGTAATATCACTGCTGCTTTAAAGGATACATGGCTCTTAAAACGTATATGGATACAAGCTCCCACAAACACGAGGAGGTTGTAATGAGACCATATTTAGTAATATTCTGTGGGGGATAATTAGTAACCTGCACACCAGGGAACTCCACCTCAAGCATATCAACGAATATTTACAGCCACTACTGTAGTGTTACTATGTGCTGGCACTGGCTACCTCAAAACAGTTTCTCAGGCGATGTCACAGCAATGAGAATGGGTGTTTGGCATTGGGATCCATATTAGAGCTGAGGAGATTTACGGGAAAGATCCCGGGAATAAAAGAGTTCATGTATGGGGAGCGATTGATGGTACTGAGCCTGTACTCACTGGAGTTTAGAAGAATGAGGAGGGATCTGACTGAAACCTACTGAAAGGTAGAGTGTTCGAAAGTGAGAGAGTCTATGACCAGAGGACACAGAATAGAGGGGCGTCTATTTGGAACAGAGATGAGGAGGAATTTCTTTAGCCAGAGGTTGGTGACTCTGTGTAATTCGGACAGCTGTGGAGGCTGATAGGTTGTTGATTAATGAGGGCAGCAAAGGTTAAATGGGAGAGGCATGAGAATGGGGTTGAGAGAGATAATCAATCATCCATGATGGAATGGTGGAGCAGATCTGGTAGTACAAATGGCCTAAATCTGCTCCTTTGTTTTATGGCCTTATGCACCGATTTCACAAATCATTCAAAAAATGACATCTACAGTAGTATGAGGATCTCTCAGGGTGACTGAGGGTGCTGACTGGACTAAACGTGTAGAATTCCCTGGAGAAGAGCTTCAACCAATCACAGTCATGTTTATAGCTTTAGTATCTGCCAAGACATCACGGAAGAAAGTGAAATTGCTTTGTTAAAAGATACACTGATTAATGTTACCTCAAAACAGTTTCTCAGGCGACATCACAGCAATGAGAGTGGGTGTTTGGCGTTGGGATCCACACTAGAGCTGATTCCCTTGTTCAAGTACAGTTATCAGTGAATATAGAGCACGAGTGCCACGCAGGGAACCTACAACTAATAAGGTTTCCAGATCAGAAGAGCACACCACAATTATATTTGGTGCTGCCTATAGAGAATATTCCACAGTGTTAGAGCCTTATGCAACAGCTGAACTATTCAAGAAACACCTATTGCAACAAAAATATCACCCAGAGTCCAGCAGCCCTAGGCTAGCACCGTCTTACAAACCACAAAGAAAAGGAAATATTCCCATGAAAATTGCTCTTCTCCCAGCAAAGCTGAAAAATCACAACGTTATAGTTGAAAGAGAAGCAAGGTAGACTGGAGTCCGTTGGGTCTGGACTGCGGCCAGCACCAACCTCCAGCCAAGTGCTCTCGTGCGCCAGCTATTCAGCCCCAATGATATCGCTGGGACAAGGTAAGCGTGTTACAGTGCCCTGCTTTCTATAATGCTGATCCACTGCTGGCAGATCTCACACAGTACTGATAACCTCTACCCAAACCATCCCATTGTTTGCGAACTTGGACCCAATACGCAGCACTACATTCCACTCGCTCTGCTCTTCTGCCCGTTTTGTTGCTGGCACTTTGGGGCAGCAGTGAAGGTCTTCTATCTCTGGTGGTGATCAGGGCTTTCTTCATCAAGTCAGTAGCTCAGTTTTCACCACTGTCAGTCACCCAAGTCCTGGAGGAGACCCAGGAATACCGTCGTACTCAGATGTAGAAGAATTCTTCATTGCTACTTCCACAACAGTTTTGTTTTACCATTTAGGATTGATAGCCCTGAGGTGAACCCCTGAACCTGGAGGACCAGTGGACCACTCTTAGTCTGTCCTCTACCCTTTGACCTGTTTGGCATGGGTGACCTTACCAAGAGTCAAAGCATAAAGCCCTGACTCCAGCCAGCATATCTCTCCAGGTCATTGAGGAATACAAGCCTCCAAACCCTATGACAAGGTTGTAGTCCTCTTGGAGGGCACTGTCCACTAACCCTTGCCTTATGTGTAGTACCGTACTACAGTTCATAGCGACACTCCTCCATCAATTTCCCTCCCAGAGCCTGCATTATTGGTCTTAATCTCCAGCACCCTCGTTGTGTCATTATCTACATACAGTATATAAAGCACTGGATTACATCATTGTCCTTGCATCCTTAATGAATTCATTCATTCATGTGACTTAGATGTTGACAAAATATCAACACTTATTGCCCATTCCAAAATACATTGGAAAATGCAACAATCGGTCATATTCTTGAATCATTCATGCAACTTAGTACTTTAGGGTCAGCATAGACCTGATGGGCCAAAAGGTCTGCTTCTCTCTATGACCCTGTGCGCACTCTGTGCTACCTCATGTTCATGAATTGACCCTAAGTCATAGTCAAAGCCTTAAGGAGGATCAAAGGGGCTAAGTGAAGAGGGTTTGATGCTTGGGTGAGACTCAACTGCGGCAAGAGGCAGCCGAGAGAAAGTGTTTTAAACAGAAGTCTTGCATGGTGAGTTCCCAACTTATTGGCCACCAGCATTCAGGCTGCTAGCTGCTAATATCACCAGTAGGAATGAAAACATTGCTTTCTTTATCTTAAATAGTGTTCTTTTTATATATATATATAAAATATCTAATCTTCATTCTTACAGCATCAGTGTGGAAATCAGGCTGAAAGCCAGTGGTGAGTGACATAGATACTTTCCTCCATACAGATTGACACAGGAGCCCACAGCACAGAAGGAGGCATCTCAATCCTAAACAGAATAATTCTCTAATCTTATCAGCATTTGTCTGATGAACATCTTTCTGCCTCTGGCCCATGCACTTGTTTGCTTTATTTCTCAGTCTAATAACTCAAGTTTTTCGAAAGCAGAAGGGCTGAGAGAATTATGTCCTGTTGGGAGAGGATCTCTGGTCCATGTCAATTACAATTTCTCATCCTGGCGACTGGAGCTTTCTTTGTTATCTACTGGAGCTCTAACAGAAGGGCACACAGAGCAGAAATCCAACCATTCCTGAAGAATACCGAAGATGTGTGTCTCCCTCCCTTCGTTGTTTCCCTCCCGTTCTTCCCCACTGGCAGGCTTCAGGGTGGGAGCACAGATCAGTTCTGTGTCATTGCTGCAATGCAGAAGCCTGTGATCAGGCTATCCTGAGGCACTCGTGAAGGAATTTTGAATGGGTGGACAATCATCGACTTAATACAGTGTCCATGGGAACAGATGGTAGGAGGAGGTCCTACTATCAGCAGCTGGGTTCAGACTTGAAAGCCAGGTCTTCGAAGTTGTGAATCTTTCCCTGAATTGCATAAATTCCAGTGGATAACAGAACAGGAGAATCAACGCAATGCCGCTGAGCCTCATGGGAGACTGAGGGGGCTCCTCCTCCTTGGCGACACTGATAATATCGCTGAGAGCGGAAGGATGAGATACAGCCGTCGTCAGAATCGGATATGCTTCCAATGAGGCCACTGTAGCATTAGGCCAATTAGCTGAAGGTATCTAAAAACAAGCAAACAAGCCTAAATAATAATAGGAACAAAAGAGGGTCGACAGTCATGGGTGGCTGATGAGAGAGGTCATAACTGGCCAGGTAGAAATAGAGCACAGTTAAAATAGAATCAATTAAGAATGAATTAATCCATCTGCATCATGTCAAACAGGAGAGCAGGAAGCAGCAAGAATCTGAGTCAACAAACGATCTGCCAGGGTAATTCTGCAGGTCAAGCAGCATCTGTGAAAGTAAAAGAACTGTCGGCGATTTGGGCCAAAGCCCAGAGGGTGAATGCTGAAGCAACCACTGAGTTGCTCCAGAAGTTTGTTTGTAACACAGAGGAGCCGTGACCCAAATGCAGAGCGGTGGGGATGGTTCAGCAGTGAGTGATAAGTTTAATAATAAACCACAAAATAACAAGCCACAAGAGGTCACAAAACATGACAGGACAGATACTGACCACAGCAAGGCAACTGAAGGCTAGGAACAACTAGCTGGGTCAATGAGTGAGCAAAGGCTGTGGCCGAGAGATAGGTTTAAATAGGCTGCCGTCTTAGACTCTCCCACCATAGGAAACATCGACTCTCTCGAGGCATTTCAACATTTGATAAGTTTAATTAGATCCTCTCTCATTCTTCTGAATTCCAGTGAGTGCAGGCCCAGAGCCATTAAAAACTCTTCATATGATAATACTTTTAATCCCAGAATCATTTTTGTGAACCTTCTTTGAACTATCTCCAATGTCAGCTCATCCTTTCTCAGATAAGGAGCTCAAAACTGCTCCCAGTACTCCAAGTGAGGCCTCACCAGTGCATTATAAAGCCTCACCATTACATCCTGACTTTTATATTCTTATATTTGCCTTCCTCAGCTCAGACTCAACCTACAAATTAACCTTTAGGGATTCCTGCACGAGGACTCCCAAGTCCCCTTTGCATCTCAGATTTTAGAATTTTTTCTCCATTTGGAAATTAGTTTATGCTTTTATTTCTTCTACCAAAGTGCATGATCGTACACTTCCCGACACTGTATTCCATCTGCCACTTCTTTGCCCATTCTCCTAATCGGTCAAGTCTTTCTCTAGCCTCTCTGCTTCCTCAAAACTACCTGCGCATCCACCAAACTTTGTATTGTCCGCAAGCCTGGCCACAAAGTCATAAATTCCATCATCCAAGTTACTGAAATTTAATGTAAAAAGAAGTGGTCCCAACACGCACCCCTGTGGAACACCACTAGTCACTGGCAGCCAAACAGAAAAGGCTCCCTTTATTCCCACTCATGGCTTCCTGCCAATCAGCCAATGCTCTAACCATGCTAGTATCTTTCCTGTGATACAATGGGTTCTTAACTTGTTAAGCAGTGTCATGTGTGACACCTTGTCAAAGGCCTTCTGAAAATTCAAGTACACAACATCCACCAATTCTCCTTTGTCTATCCTTCAAAGAATTCCAACAGATCTGTCAGGCAAGAGTTTCCCTTGAGGAAACCATGTTGATTATGGTCTATTTTATCTCAAAGTACCCTGAAACTACGTCCTTAACAACCGACTCTAACATCTTCCCAACCACTTCCCAAGGTCAGACAAACTGGCCTATAATTTCCTTTCTTCTGCCTCTCTCCCTTCTTGAAGAGTGAAGTGGTACTTGCAATTTTCCAATCCTCCAGAACCATGCCAGATTTCCTGGATTCTTGAAAGATCATTACACGTCTTCACAATCTCTTCAGCCACCTCTTTCAGAACATTATGGTGTAGACGATACCGTCCGGGTGACTTATCTACCTCAGGTCTTTCAGTTTCTCAAGCACCTCCTCCTGAGAAATAGCAACTTCACTCACTTTCGCCCCCTGACACTCTCAAACTTACAGCATACTGCTAGTGTTTTCCACAGTAAAGACTGACGCAAAATACTTATTCAGTTTGTCCACCATTCCCTTGTCCAGCATTATTTTCCACCATTTTACTTTATATCTGAAGAAAGATTTATTTAGCTTACCTTTGTACTTCATCTTTTCTTTCTTTATGACTTTTTAGTTGTCTTCTGTTGGTACTTAAAAGCTTCCCAATTCTCTAACTCCCCAGTAATTTTTGCTCTGTTATGGGATTTTGCTTTGGCTTTTATGGTGACTTTGACTTCTTCAGTCACCTTGCCTTTAGAATACTTGTTCTTTGGTCTGAAAGAAGCTACAGAAAGTCACAAAATTAGTCAGCTCCATCTTGGATTCTGGTCTCCGTAGCACCTAAGATGTCTTCAAGGAGCAGTTCCTCAGGAAGACAATGTCCATTATTAAGGGCCCCCATCACACAGGACATGCCTTCTTTTCATTGTTACCACCAGGAAGGAGGTACAGAAGTCTAAAGGCACACACTCAGCGATTCAGGAACAGCTCCTTCCCCTCAGCCATCCAATTCCTAAATGGACATTGAACCAATGAACAGTACCTCACTTTTTTAAATATATATATATTGGGTGTCATTATACACCAGTCATTGAAAGTGGGCATGCAGGTACAGCAGGCGGTGAAAAAGGCGAACGGTATGCTGGCATTTATAGCGAGAGGATTCGAGTACAGGAGCAGGGAGGTACTACTGCAGTTGTACAAGGCCTTGGTGAGACCACACCTGGAGTATTGTGTGCAGTTTTGGTCCCCTAATCTGAGGAAAGACATCTTTGCCATAGAGGGAGTACAAAGAAGGTTCACCAGATTGATTCCTGGGATGGCAGGTCTTTCATATGAAGAAAGACTGGATGAACTGGGCTTGTACTCGTTGGAATTTAGAAGATTGAGGGGGGATCTGATTGAAACGTATAAGATCCTAAAGGGATTGGACAGGCTAGATGCGGGAAGATTGTTCCCGATGTTGGGGAGGTCTAGAACGAGGGGTCACAGTTTGAGGATAGAGGGGAAGCCTTTTAGGACCGAGGTTAGGAAAAACTTCTTCACACAGAGAGTGGTGAATCTGTGGAATTCTCTGCCACAGCAAACTGTTGAGGCCAGTTCATTAGCTATGTTTAAAAGGAAGTTAGATATGGCCCTTGTGGCTACAGGGGTCAGGGGGTATGGAGGGAAGGCTGGGTTCTGAGTTGGATGATCAGCCATGATCATAATAAATGGCGGTGCAGGCTCGAAGGGCCGAATGGCCTACTCCTGCACCTATTTTCTATGTTTTCTATGTTTCTATATATATATATATAATTTCTGTTTTTGCCCTATTTTTAATCTATTCAATATACATAATATACTTAGTGTAATTAATTGATTGATTGATTGATTGCTTTTCTATATTATCATGCATTGCATTGGACTGCTGCTGCAAATTTCACAACACATGCTGGTGATATTAAGCCTGATCCTGATTCTGGTCACGAATTCTGAAATCAGGACTGGATATTAAACAAACCAAGATGTAGCATCTTTGGAAAAATAGAGGAAATTAGGGGAGGTGGACAGTCTCTGATAATTGGATGTAACATTGCACCATCAGAAAAAGATGACACACTATCAGTTAGAAAAATTAAATCCATGAGGGTTGCAAGCAAAAGATAATTAAGGATAAACCGCACAGAAGAAAATAGAACACAGAACAGTACAGCATAGTACAGGCCATTTGGCCCACAATGTTGTACTATCATTTAACCAATCAAAGATCACTCTAACACTCCCTTCCACATTAAAGGCATCCATTAGTCTTGCGAGACCATGGAGCTGCACCTGGAAAGTCTTCACTCTCCAGGGCGCAGGCCTGGGCAAGGTTGTATGGAAGACCAGCAGTTGCCCATGCTGCAAGTCTCCCCTCTCCACAACACCGATGTTGTCCAAGGGATGGGCATTAGGACCCATACAGCTTGGCACCAGTGTCGTCGCAGAGCAATGTGTGATTAAGTGCCTTGCTCAAGGACACAACACGTTCCCTTGGCTGGGGCTCGAACTCACGACCTTCAGGTCGCTAGTCCAATGCCTTAACCACTTGGCCACATGCCCCTGTAATTCTTTCATCCATGTGGCTATCTCTAAGTCTCTTAAATGCCCCTAATGTATCTGCCTCTATCCCTGCCCCAGCAGTGTTTCCATGCACTCACCACTCTGCTAAAAACCTCTGACATCCCCCCCTCCCCATATTCTCCTCCAATCACCTTAAAAGTATGTGCACTCCTATTATCCACTGCTGCCCTGAGAAAAAGGTGCTGGGTTTCCACTCTGTTGAAGCCTCTGATTATCCTAGGCACCTCTATCAAGTCACCGCTCATCCTCTCTCGCTTCAGAGAAAAGCCATAGCTCATTCATCCTTTCCTCAAAAGTCTAAACCTGTCTAATCCTGACAACATTCTGGTAGATCTCCCCTGCACCCTCTCTTAATCTTCTGCACCCTTCCTATAAAGAGGCGACCAGAATTGTACACAATATTCCATTGAGTCTAACCAGGGTTTTGAAAAGCTGCAACATTACCTGGCGGCTCTTGAACTCAACCCCCAATGGATGAGGGCCAACGCACCCTACGCCTTCTTAACCATTCCATCAACTTGCACGGCCACTTTGAGGGATTTATGTACGTGGACCCCAAGATCCCTCTGTTCTCATGCTAAGAATCCTGCCATTAAGTCGTTACTCTACTTTCAAGTTTGAGATTTTAATATTCCCAAACCATCCAGAGACCACAGAACAGTAGGAGGGAGGTAAAAAAAAATCATTATTAAAAATTATTAATTTGGAGATATGGGCGTTTTCAAATATACTAAATGAATTCGTCAGGAATAAACAAAGGAGCTGTCATCAAGAAATACAGGACCCCCTTTCATCAAACATCCCAAGGAGTATTTTTAACTGGTTCTCTATGTGAGGAATGAACATTTGAGCTTACAGCAGAACAAGTAATTCAGAAAATATCTAGGTACTAGTGATCATAATATAAATATGGTTTATTATAATAATTGAGAATGACTTGAAGCAGGGCAAGAATAATGATGTGGAACAGAAATTGGAAATATTTAATTGTGTTTGGTGATAGTGTATTTCAGACTTCGGGAAAATATATTCTTTCTATTTATTTATTGAGATTTAGCATGGAATAGGCTCTCCCAGCCCTTTTGAACCCCACTGCCCAGCAATCCCCAATTTAACTCTAGCCTACTTACAGATCAATTTACAATGACCAATTAACCTACCAACCGGTACAACTTTTGGACTGTAGGAGGAAACCGGAGCACCTGGAGGAAACCCACACGGTCACGGGGAGAAGGTACAAACTCCTTACTGGCAGCAGTGGGAATTGAGCCTGGTTATCTGTACTGTAAAGCTTTGTGCTAACCACTACGCTACTACGCCTCTCCAGCTGCCACATTAAGTCAAGTTTCTTAATCACAAACAAGAGAATATCTGCAGATGCTGGAAACCCAAGCAACACACACAAAATGCTGGAGGAACTCAGCAGGCCAGGCAACGTCTATGGAAAAAGTACAGTTGCCATTTCGGGCCAAGACCCTTCATCAGGACTGATAAAGGGCCTTGGCCCGAAATGTCAACTGTATTCTTTTCCATAGATGCTGTCTGACCTGCTGAGTTCCTCCAACAATTTTGTGTGTGTTGCTAAGTCAAGTCAAGAAACAGGAAGAGACCTAACCCTAGTGAGACACCACGTGCTCATGAATACAATATTTGAGGATAAGGAAAGAGGGGCTTGACAAGAGGGAACTCTAAAAGAGAATTGTGCAAAAACAATTTGGAGAACAAAGAGAGACAGTGCAATGTAATTATTCATAAATGTTAAACCAATTACATAAAATGTTTTGTAGGAATGTAAACAAAACATGAGAGAGGGCCATTAGGAAATGGACAGGGTGAAGGAAAAAACTGTGATACCAAAATAACAGGAAAATTAATATTGAATGATTACTTGGCTTCAGTAATTACCAGCAGCAGAGATTATGACATCTGGATAGTGATTAAAGGTTATATGTTGGATGAAAATAAAGGGGAGAATTTATAAATATACTAATCGTACTTAAAAGATAAACCAGCCCTGATGGACTGTGTTTGGACATGAAAAATGGATGTTGGGGAAAAGCAGGAGATAACTGATAATTTGTTGAAAACAGTATGTGGTGCCAGAGGATAGCCGAGGGACTTGTCTAGGGAGCCAAAGAGCATACAGCGTAATGAGAATGGCCAGAATGCAATGGGATTTCTATTAAAGGGGGAAATAAATGTTTAGAAATAAAAATATGATAATAGCAAATCATCAGTAAAGCATACAAAAAGCAAATATGGTTTGACCAACCTTGTATTAAATAAAGCCCATTGACCATAAGACCATGAGATATAGGGATGGAATTAGGCCATTTGGCCCATCAAGTCTGCTCCGCCATTTCATCATGGCGGATCCATTTTCCCTCTCAGCCTCAATCTCCTGCCTTCTTCCCTTATCCTTTCATGCCCTGACAAATCAAGAACTTAACAACCTCTGCCTTAAATATACCCAAAGACCTAGCTGCTACAGCCTGTGGCAATGAACTCCACAGATTCACCACTCTCTAGCGAAAGAAACTCCTCCTCATCTCCATTCTAAATGGATGTCCCTCTATTCTGAGGCTGTGTCCTTTGGTCTGAGACTCCCCCCATCAGAGGAAGCAATCTCTCCAGATCTACCATATCAAGGAATTTCAACATTTGGTAGGTTTCAATAAAGTGACCCTTCATTTTTCTGAATTCCAGTGAGTAGAGGCCCACAGCCATCAAATGTTCCTCATGTGACAAGCCTTGTCATCCCTGAATCATTTTTGCGGGACCATTTTCATTGGGGCCTAAAATCAAGCTTCTGGAGGAACTCAGTGAGTCAGACATCATGGAGGAAGAGGCAATGGTCAACGTTTAGACCAAGACCCTGCATCGGTGTCCTGAAACGTTAACCAGTTCCTTGCTTCCACAGATGCTAGTTGACTCCTTGAGTTCCTCCAGCTTTGCACATGTGCGGCTTCAAATTTCAGCAAACGCAGTCTGTAGTGCCTCTGGAACATCAGGCCTGGGTTGCTATTGGTTGGTCGGAATCTGCCTGACTCAAGGGCCATTGTCTGCCCTCTGATTTTCTGTGGAGCTTAGCTAAATATAAAAACCTTCTCATCCTCTTTCCAGAAAGTCCAAAGCTCCTCACCCCAGTCCGTGGTAACACAGACTTTCACAGCAGTTCAATCATTTTTCTTCAATTAATAAGCATAAACTGCATGCATCAAATGATGCTTCTTGTTATCAACATAGTCAGGCATTGAGCTCAGTGGGATAACTAAGGCTGGATGTTGTAGGATGCCTCCAAGGTCTATGCCCAACTTCCAGCTTCCTGCACTGTGACACTAGCTGTTTCTCTCACATACTCTACCTCCCCGATCATTTACTACGGGGCAGTAACAAGGTAGGATTGGGAGCATTTGGGTTCCATTTGTATATAGACTGATTGATGTTAGAGATCGTATATCTCTAAGACCCACTGCCCCAGAGGTGAGCTTCTTAGAAGTCCTTAAACTTGAGGTAGATTAATAACTGGAAGATCAAGGGACTGAAAATTACAGGGATCTGGCACAGAAGAGGATTTGAAACCAGGGCTGGATCAGCCAGAATATTGTTGAGTGTTGGGGCAGGCCAAATGGCCTACACCTGCTCCTATTTTCTTGTGACATTGATTGACAACAAGCTTACAGGGGGAGGCTTGAGGACAGGATGCTCACCTGGACCCTGAGAAGGTTATATCAATCTTCAATCCACTGCTGCTTCACGCTGTTAGCAGGTCAGACAGCATTTGCGGAGGAAGAGACAGTGAATATTCCCAGTCAATGATCCTCTCTCAGAGCAGATGCCGTTGAATTTTCTGCACTGTTGAAAACACACCAGTGCCTTTACTTCCTCAGAAGGCGAAGGAAATTCAGCACCTATCTGCTGACCCTGACCAATTTTGCTTGATGCATCGTCGAAAGCATCTTGCCTGGGATTTACCACACGTTGGCATGGCAATTGGTTTGCACAGAACCGCGGGCAATAGCAGAGAGTTATGAATTCAGACCAGTCTATCGTGAAAACCATCCTCCCCTCTATTGGCTCTGTTTACACTTCCCGCTGTCCTGAGATTCCTCTCACCCCAGTCGTTTGTCTTTGCCCCTCCTATCAGGCAGGAGATACAAAAGGATGCTAGGGTAGCGTAGGGGTTAGCACAACGCTTTACAGTACAGGCAACCAGGGTTCAATTCCCACCGCTACCTGTAAGGAGTTTGAACGTTCTCCACGTGACCGCGTGGGTTTCCTCCGGGTGCTCCGGTTTCCTCCCATAGTCCAAAGATGTACTGGTGAGTCATTGTAAGTTGTCCTGTGACTAGGCTGTGTTTAAACCGGGAATTTCTGGACAGCGTAGCTCAAAGGGCTGGAGGGGCCTGTTCCGCACTCCTCTTCTTCTTCTTCCGCCCTTAACTCCTGGTGGAGTCATCGGGGCACCGACATGACGAGCTTTGCACCAGTTTGGAGTGCTCATTATGCGGCGCGTCTTGGGCATCTGAAACCTGGCGGAGTCCATCCCTCTCCAGGTTTGACCACAGCCGATTTCCTCCAACTAGGTGGCTCGCCTTGGTCACGAACACGTGGCCGTTACAGTTCATCTGAGAATCTTTCCACCCCGGCCGGTGACTTCATCATGGAAGTCATTCGCCCAGTGGTGCTGTGTTAACACCACCCCCTCACGTGGTTTAGCCCGCCAGCTGAAGCGGTTTACCGGGGTATGGTGCTTGGAGCCAACACGTGAGAGATTTAGGAGATGGATGAGGACCAGTGATGCTGCCTGGTAGGGAGCAGCATGCCAGACATCAATGGTACTACCTCTATCCAGAGCCTCTTATACCGTGCTGTATCTCAATAAATGAATAAATAACTTGCAAACATGCACCACCAGGCTCAAGGAAGCTTCTTCCCTGCTGTTGAAAGAATCTTGAGTGGAGCTCTTGTACAAGAAAGGTGAGCAGTTGATCTCTCAATCTATCTCGTCATGTCCTTGCACTTACTGCCTACCTGCACCTTCTGTGTAACTATAACACTATATTCTGCTCTCTGTTGTCACATTCCCCCTCAGAGCACTGATGTTTGGAATGATCTGTATGGGTAGCATGCAGAACAAAGTTTTTCACTGTATCTTGGTACATAGGACAATAATAAGTGTCAGTCAATGCTTAACAACACACACAAAATGCTGGAGGAACTCAGCAAGTCAGGCAGCACCTTTGGAAATGAATAGATGGTTGACGTTTCAGGTCAGGACTCTTCATCAGGACTGAGAAGCAAGGGAAAAGATACCAGAATAACAAGGTGGGGGGGAGAGGAAAGAGCCTGGCTGGAAGGTGATGGGTGAAGCCAAGTGGGTGGGAAAGGTCAAGGGCTGGAGAGGAAGGAATCTAATAGGAGAGCAGAGTGGACCATAGGAGAAAAGGAAGGAGGAGGGGACCCAAGGGGAGGTGACAGGCAGGTGAGAAGAAGGGGAATAAATGAAGAGGAGGATAGTTGCTTACCATAGTCATAGTCACAGTCACACTTTATTGATCCCGGGGGAAACTGGTTTTCGTTACAGTTGCACCATAATAATGAATAGTAATAAAACCATAAATAGTTAAATAGTAATATGTAAATTATGCCAGGAAATAAGTCCAGAACCAGCCGATTGGCTCAGGGTGTCTGACCCTCCAAGAGAGGAGTTGTAACATTTGATAGCCACAGGCAGGAATGACTTCCTATGACGCTCTGTATTGCATCTCGGTGGAATGAGTCTCTGGCTGAATGTACTCCTGTGTCCACCCAATACATTATGTAGTGGATGGGCGACATTGTCCAAGATGGCATGCAACTTAGACAGCATCCTCTTTTCAGACACCACCGTCAGAGAGCCCAGTTCCATCCCCACAACATCACTGTCCCTACGAATGAGTTTGTTGATTCTGTTGGTGTCTGCTACCCTCAGCCTGCTGCCCCAGCACACGACAGCAAACATGGTAGCACTGGCCACCACAGACTCGTAGAACATCCTCAGCATCGTCCGGCAGATGTTAAAGGACCTCAGTCTCCTCAGGAAATAGAGACGGCTCTGACCCTTCTTGTAGATGGTGGTGAAGACGAGCTCTGAGGAAGGATAGGTGGTCGAAGAGTAGCGGGCCTGAGTGAGTCAATGCTTAGATGTTGTGTTCATTCTAAACAGAAAATGAATAGATTTCTGAATATTGAGGAAACCAAGCAACATGAGGACAGTACAGGGAATGAGATAGATTGGCCACGATCTCAATGAATGGTGGAGTGGTTGTGAAGGGCCTGAGTGTTTAAATGGCCAAGGCACAGAAGGCCATGGGCCAAGTGTGGTTAATAGAATCAGTGTAGGTGGATACGTAATGGTCAGCATTGACAGGGTGGCTGAAGGGCCTGTTTCTGTGATTTATAGCTTCACAACTCTTTGGCCACATGACCGGCTCCGACGTCTCTTTCTCCTGTTCTTTGGAGATAATATTAATAATCTTGCAGAATAAGTAAACAGTTGGTAAATTAATTTCAGTGCACTGCAGTATGTGTACTGCATTCTGGGCAGAAAAATCAGGAGGTTAAATAATAAGTGAAAACTATGAACCTGAATGGAGAAGAGGAGGAGGTCAGTGTACAAAGAAATTAATAAGTGTAAGCTGGTGCGTTGGTGAGGCCATATGAAAAGCAAACCAAGCTCTCCGGTATTTATTTCCAGTGAGGTGAACGACAATAAAACAACAGAGCATTCAGTCTCAGGGAGATCATTCCTGGGGTGCTGCTGACAGTTGCAGGGAGGATGCAGAGGCACAGGAGGACGTGGAGTGAAGACTCATACAGACGGCAGTCTCCTCAGGAAAAGGAACCTGAGGCTGAAATAAAAAGCCAGAGGGCCCAGTCTAAATGGGTCTTTAACTACATGAAAGGCTCTGATAGAATAGCGAGAGAGAGGGGTAGAAGGAAGGAAAGAGAGAGTGATGATGTTTTTTACTTGTGGGGAGAACTTGACAGCACATTGCCTAGGGGCATTTGAAAAATACTGCATAAATGATAGTTATTTCCTGAATTTATTCTGCGACTACTTAAAAGCTTGCTCTGAGCTTCGCATTCTCCAATCCTTAATTTTTAATTTATACCCATTGAGGTTTGTGCTCCGCACTTTATTGATATAAAAACAGCAACTTGTATTTACCTATCACTTTTAATACAGGAGAATCATATCCCAAGGCATTCCATAGGTATAAACGATTAAGAAACAATCTGCCCGGAACGTTCTTCAGTCTGGGAAACTAGTTCAACCATTCCCAAGTTCTCCTTCACCAAAGGAAATACATTCTAATATTTTGATGGAATAGAATCAGAATATTCATAGAGTCAATAAACATAGGAACGGGCTATTCAGCCCACTGAATCTATGCCATCCTATTAACCCAAACTTGGTTTCCAGGCACAACCACTTGCTATGAAACAAACTTTTTTCTTGTATTAGTTATGATTTCTTTACCAATCACCTTCATTCCGTGTCCCTCTGGCCTTGGACACAGCTCCAAGGAAAATGACTCCTTACTATATACTCTATTTAGTTCATCATTGTAAACATCTCCATCACAGCCGCTCATAAACTCTTGCTTCAAGGAGAATATATATATGAACGGTTCTGATAGAATAGAGAGAGACAGAGAGGTGAAGGGAAGGATGTGGAGAGGAATGGTGAGGGCTACATTTCGTTGGGAGTTTAAGGAGATTTGGTACGTCACCGAAGACACGTACAAATTTCTACAGGTGCACCGTGGAGAGCATTCTGACTGGCTGCATTACTCTCTGGTATGGTGGGGCGGGGGGGAGTGGTGGAATAGCTACTAAACAGGATCAAAATAAACTGCAGGAAGTTGCAAACTTAGTCTGCTCCATCATGGGCACTAGCCTCCATAGTATTCAAGACATCTTCAAAGAGCGTATGCCTCAGAAAGGGGGCGTGCATCATTAAGGACCCCCACCACCCAGGACATGCCCTCTTCTCATTGCTACCATCAGGAAGGAGGTACAGAAGCCTGAAGGTACACACTCAACAATTCAGGAGCAGCTTCTTCCCCCTCTGCCATCTGATTTCTGAATGGATATTGAATCCATGAACACTATCTCACAACTTTTTTTTTGCTACTTATTTAATTTATCTATATACATATTTACTGTAATTCACAGATTTTATTATTATGAATTGTAATGTACTACTGTCTCAAAAGCACCAAGTTTTGTGACAGATGCTGGTGATATTAAACCAGATTCTGATTCTGATTCTGAGTAGCACCAGCTTCTCCAGCCTGTCCACCGAACTAAAACCCCTCACGCTCGGATCATTTGGTAAATCTCTTCTCCAAAGCCTTCGTGTGTAAGGTGAATCTGGGTTGGGTGGATGACAATGTGGGGGGAAATTAAACGTGATTAATGTAGGATTAGTGTAAATGGGTGTTCGATGCTTAGTAGGAACTTGATGGGCCAAGGGCCTGGTACTGTACCTCTCTGCGCCTCTACAGCTTTCCTGAAGTGCAGTACACAGAACCAGTCACAATAATCTAGCTATGGTTGCACAAAGGCTCATTGTGATATTTGTGCCTCTTTTGATAAAACCCAAGATCCCATGTGCTAGTTAAATCAATTTCTCAACCTAACCAAAGAACCATGGAGAAATATGGCTTAGTCTCTTTGCTATCATAGCCTTGTTGGAATTCAACCCCGTAGTGCAGAACTGGTATCCCTTGTTGAGACCATATACCCAAATCGGTGATAACTTCTAAAAAAAATCTCTTGCATTCCACAATAATTTTGAGCAGAGGTTACCATTGATTAATGAATTAGTAATAATAATTGAAGGTTGTAACATTATGGGTTACAGGTTGTAAGAAATCTTTTGCTGCCACATTTGTCAGTAAAGATAATCATTACGTATCTTTTAATTACAATAGCAGTATAAAGAATGGAGAGGTGGCACTGCTTGCTACGTGCCAACAAGACTTTTCCACGTACCATCTTGGGCATGTGTGCCATTGGTTCCCCACCCCTGCTCTAGCGTGCATTGCAGCTTTGCAGTATTCCAACCAAATGTGATGTTTTATATTTAATTTCATCTGCCAATTATTCACCCATTTCAGCCAGTCAGCGTTGCATGGAAACCTAAATGTTAATTTCCTCACTCGGGCGGTGCCACGGTGCTGTAGTTGGTAGAGTGAATGCCTCCCAGTGCCAGGGTCCTGGGTTCGATCCTGACCTCGAGCGCTGTCTGCGTGCAGCCTGTACATACTCCCCGTAACCCTGCGGGGTCTGGACTCCCTTTCTAATATTTTGTTTTCTGCCTTGTCTCACGTTCTCCCAATGTTTGGCCCCTCTGAGGACATCATCTGAGCTTACTTTGATAAGATTTCAATTACATAAGTTTCTTGGGGAACACACATTTAGAACCATGGCCACTTCTTCCATTTCCTTTATGTTTCCAATTCCCTTTCAACTCCCCTTTCCCTCTTCATATGCCTGTGCAATACTTTTGGATTCCCTTTCATGTTGTACTGCCTGGTTTCCCTTACAGTTTTTCTCTTGTCAGTTTTCTTTTCTTTCTTTTTAAATCTTTTTATTGAATAAGTATACAAAGGGTAAACCATAAAGGCACTAATACACTGTTAGAAATTACAGGAGATATTAATACAGAAGAAAAAATTGATACAAACAGTGCAATTTAAACATAAAATAATATGGTAAATTAATAGTATACTGTTTTTTATATATATATACATCTCAATAGAGAAAAGGAAAAAAAAACCCCAAAAAAAAACCCACCGTGCAACTAAACTAAAAGCAAAGCAAAGCAATGGGCTAACTTGGAAACAGGTAGTTAAAGAACTTAAAATCACGTCCTCAAACCCGACCTCCATTAAAAACAGTTTTAAAAAAAGTCAAGAAGGGAGTATAAATATGGAACAAAAGAGAAAAAAAATTACATTAAATGAAAATATTGAATAAAAGATCTCCAGGTCTGTTCAAATTTAAGTGAGGAATCATAAAGATTACTTCTAATTTTCTCCAAATTTAAGCATAATATCGTCTGGGAAAACCAAAAAAAGGTAGTTGGAGCATTAGGCTCTTTCCAATGTTGTAAGATACATCTTTTCACCATTAAAGTAAGAAATGCAATCATTCTATGGGCTGAAGGGGAAAGATTACTGGAAATTTTAGGTAATCCAAAGATAGCAATAATAGGATGAGGAGAAATATCTATATTCAATACCTTTGAGATAATATTAAAAATGTCTCTCCAAAAAGTTTCCAGAGTAGAACAAGACCAAAACATATGAGTTAAAGAGGCTATCTGCCCCGGACATCTATCACAAAAAGGATTAGTATGAGAGTAGAAACGAGCTAATTTATCTTTGGCATATGTGCTCTATGAACAACTTTAAATTGAATTAGGGAATGTTTAGCACAGATAGAGGAAGTATTGACTAATTGTAAAATCTGCCCCCAGTCATCCACGGAAATAATAGAACCCAATTCTTGTTCCCAATCTGACCTAATCTTATCAAATGGAGCTTTCCTAAGTTTCATAATAATATTATAAATTATAGCTGTTACACCTTTCTGACATGGATTAAGATTAATTATAGTATCTAAAATATATGTAGGAGGTAGCGTTGGAAAGGAAGAGAGTATAGTACTTGGGAAATTTCTAACTTGGAGATATCTAAAAAAGTGTATTCTTGGTAAATTATATTTATTAGATAATTGTTCAAAAGACATAAGGGAACCGTCTAAAAATAAACCCAAAAACCGTGAAATACCCTTAGTCTTCCAAATTTGAAACGCACGATCCGTGAAAGAGAGAGGAAAAAATATGTTACCTAAAATAGGGATCGCTAGCCCAAATTGGTTGAAATCAAAAAATTTTCTGAATTGAAACCAAATACGCAAGGTATACTTAACTATCGGGTTAGAGACCAGTTTAAGGCGTTTCAAATCAAAAGGAAGAGAGGAACCTAAAATAGAGCCAAGTGCATAGCCCTGAGCAGATTGTAATTCCAATACTACCCATTTAGGAATGGATAGTGTATCTTGGTCAAGTAACCAAAATTTCATATGTCGAATATTAATTGCCCAATAATAGAATCTAAAGTTAGGTAATGCTAGACCTCCATCTCCCTTGGCTTTCTGTAAATGTATTTCACTCAATCTCAGGTCAGTTTTAAACTTTTCTATTTCCCTGACAGGAGACCTGATACAAGTTTATACAATCAAGAGAGGCTTAGGTAGGGTAGATATAATCATTTTCCCAAGGCAGAAGTATCAAATGCAAGAGGACACGCATTTAAGGTGAGTGGGGAATGTTTAAGGCAGATGCATGGGACAAATTTCTTTACACAGTAGGCAGTCTAGTTGAAAGCAAGTACTATAGCTTGTAGAAAGACACATCAATATGCAGGGAGTGGATCATGAGCAAATAGAAGAAAGCTGACTTAGAAAGAAAAAAATACAAAAGGTCCTGCAGATGCTGAAAAACCAGAGCAACACACAAAATGCAGGAGGAACTCAACAGGTCAGGCTGTATCTGTGGAAATGAACAAAAGGTTGACATTTCGGGCCAAGACCCTTTTTCAGGACTGAGAAGGAAGGGGGAAAATGTGGAGGGAGGGGAAGGAGGTTAGCTGGAACGTGGGAAAGATCAAGTGCTGGTGAAGAAGGAATCTGATAGAAGAGAAGAGTGGGTCGTAAAGTTAGTTTAATTTGGCAGCATGTTCCAGTCAGACATTGTGGGAAAAGTGTTCCTGTTCCTGCCTCCGTGTTCTAGGTTCCATATTCTATGTTCTATGCTCGATGCTCTATCCAGCCTGGTTCTCATTTGGTTCTCAAGTGAATAACGTGACATAGATTGTCTCAGCAGGAGAGCACATCATTGCATAGGCTTTAGTAGGTGAACTGAACACCTACCCCTGCAGTTCTCTGCTCCTTATTAACTTCAATATTCCAAATTATTTCAGTGCACTATTTACAAATGAGAATTCACAGCATGCAGCATCCATCCATTATCAGGGACACCCCTCTGCTGACATCGTGCTTTCTTCTCACTCCTGCCACCAGCAAGAAGGTACAGGAGCCTCAGGACTCACACCACTAGGTTCAGGAATAGTTATTACCCCTCGACCATCCAGCTCTTGAACCAGAGAGGATCACTCTTGCCTCATCATTGAAATGTTCCCACAACCTATGGACTCACTTTCAAGGACACTGCATGTCATGCTCTCAATATTTATTATGGCACTTCCATTGTAACCTGGATAATGGACTACCTAACTGGCAGACCACAGTATGTGAGGCTTCAGGGCTGTGTGTCAGACATGGCTATAAGCAGCACTGGGGCCCCACAGGGGACTGTATTGGCTCCCTTCCTGTCTACCCTGTATACCTCGAACTTCAGATACAACACTGAGTCATGTCACCTGTAGGAATTCTCTGATGACTCAGCAATAATTGGGTGCATAAAGGGAGGGCGAGAGGATGAACACAGGGCCCCTGGTGGAGGACTTTTTTAAGTGGTGCAAGCTGAGTATCTGCAGCTCAACATTAGTAAGACAAAGGAGATGCTAATGGACTTTAGGAAAGCTTGCACTGTTCCCTGTTACTATTGATAGTGAGGATATGGATGTGGTAAGGAACTATAAGTACCTGGGGGTGCACCTGGATGATAGACTTCAGTGGAGCACCAACCAGGAGGCTGTGGTAGAACAAAGATATGGATAATATTGGCAATTCTGGACAATGTTTCTCACCCTCTGCATGCCAACTTGGCTGAGCAGAGGAGCACTTTCAGTGATAGACTAAGACAACTGTGCAGCTCCAAAGAGCGCTATATGAGGTCATTCTTACCCTCAGCCATTAGGCTCTATAATGAGTCAACTTATAGCCAAGGAAATGATGACCCCCCCTCCTGTTAAACCTGTTGAGGTAACTTATTTTTTATTCTTTCTTACTTCTCGTCTAATATTTGTATATTTGTATATCTGTACACTTTGTCATGCTACTGTGACACTGTAATTTCCTTTGGGATCAATAAAATGTTTATCTATCTATCATTATTTCTTTCCTTTTGTATTTGCAAAGTTTGTTGTCTTTTGCACGCTAGTTGAATGTCCAAGTTGGTGCAGTCTCTCATTGATTCTATTTTGATTATTATTTTATTATGTGTTTATTGAGTATCCCCCAAGAAGATAAATCTCAGAGCTATATGTGGTGATGTATATATACACACATACATATACATACATACTTTTCCCATATCCATTTAGATTCCCATTTATATATAAAATCTTCAGGTCTATTTTCTCCTATCTCGTCTAATCATACATACTTTGATAGTAAATTTACTTTGAACTTTGAACTTCAACTCTACAACTTGCCTCCCACCCTTGCCAGGTCTTAAGCCCCTTGCTGCTAGGATCATGGCCAAAACCGGTCACTCAAACCACATTAAAAACTACCTGGTCAACTGTCTGATTGCTTCATGTGGTAGACTGCTACACATAATTTGCTTTCCTACCTGACGACAATTCAAAATGCATTTTATTGATTAGAAAGTGCTTTGCAATATCAGATACAAAGAAGAAATTGTGTTAAGAGATGGTAGACCTCCTCTTCTCTAACAGTCAGCTTGCTCTTTGATTATTACCTCAGTCTCATGACTGAGACCAAGTCTCCCAGCGTTCTGTACCCTACTGTGTCAACTGTCGAAGGCATCCTCTGAATTGTGAATGCTGGTCCTACCGGGGTCTGAAAGCCTTGCTCAGTCAGCACCTTCTTCTGACTCCCTCCCAAATAATAGAGCAAAAAAAAGGTACTAGTCTGGATTGGTGACAGCAGCAGACCCATATGGTGGACTGTTCCATTTAACGTGGGACTGAAAATGCTGGAAAAGCTCTGAATCTGGTGGAAGGGAAACTGAGGAGCTATTGAATGGGGCATTTCATAGAACATAGAACATAGAAATTTACAGCGCATTACAGGTCCTTCAGACCACAGTGTTGTGCCAACTATGTAACCTACTCCAGGGACTGCCAAGAATTTCCCTAGTGCATCGTCCTCTATTTTTCTAAGCTCCATGTACCTATCTAAGAGGATCTTAAAAGACCCTATTGTATCCGCTTCCACCGCCGCCGCCAGCAGTGCATTCCACGCACCCACCACTCTATGTGTGAAAAACTTACCCCTGACATCCCCTTAGTACCTATTTCCAAGCATCTTAAAACTATGCCCCCTCGTGTTAGCCACTTCAGCCCTGGGAAAAAGCCTTTGGTTATCCACACGATCAGTGCCCCTCATCACCTTATACACATCCATCAGGTCACCTCTCATCCTCCGTCGCTCCAAAGAGAAAAGGCCGAGTTCACTCACCCTATTCTCATAAGTTACACCTTCCAATCCAGGCTAAGTAAAAGCATCCGTTAGTCTTGTGAGACCATGGATCTGCACCTGGAAAGTCTTCACTCTCCAGGGCGCAGGCCTGGGCAAGGTTGTATGGAAGACCAGCAGTTGCCCATGCTGCAAGTCTCCCCTCTCCACGACACCAATGTTGTCCAAGGGAAGGGCATTAGGACCCATACAGCTTGGCACCGGTGTCGTCGCAGAGCAATATGTGATTAAGCGCCTTGCTCAAGGACACAACACGTTCCCTTGGCTGGGGCTCAAACTCATGACTTTCAGGTCGCTAGTCCAATGCCTTAACCACTTGGCCACATGCCCACACAAGGCAACCTCCTTGTAAATCTCCTCTGCACTCTCTCTATAGTATCCACATCCTTCCTGTAGTGAGGTGACCAGAACTGAATTTTGATTTTTGAGATCTAACATTCTTCATCTGAACTCAAAAGTAGATTATCTACCAACAGTAAAATATTAGTTTACTTTTCAGGATCTCAAAATTAGTTTCCGATATTAGAGAGTTGATATCCAAAAGAAACGGATTTAAATTAATCAACAATGGAGCTAGAAAGTAAGAGAGGAGAATTTTTAAGCTGTGAGAGGTTCTGATCCAGAAACCATTGATTGTAAAGGTGATGGTAACGTACTTGATGGCAATCTTAAAAAGGCAAGTGGGCATATGTTAGAAGAGGAAAGACTTTTGGGTTAAAGGGAAAGGAAGGTGGAGGGAACTTTGCATTAGCCAGCCTGAGCTGAATACCCTCTTTGTGCTGTAACTTTCTATGAATCTGAGGTAGCTGACTAGGAGATAAACTCCAGTACAGTTCACCATGAGGAAGCAAAGTGGTTGAATAGCAGGGATAGCAATCCAGAGACCTGGTCGTGTGACCTAGGATGCTAAATTAAAGCCCACAATAGCAGATAGGTAATTCAAGTATAGTTATTGGAATGAGGCTTCAAAAAACAAACACAATTAATAATGGCGAACAGAAAGTGAACATGAAACAACCTGAATTAAGCTTAATTTTGTATAAATTAATCTTTCTTTATATTTATTCTTTCAAAAGAAGGAGGTCGCTCAACACATCAGGCCTCTGATGTGTCTCAGAATGATCCCACCAGAACTAATCTTGTTACTTTCCCTCTCACCAAATCCTTCTCAAATGTCCATCTCCTGTCATGCATCTGTACTTAGAGGGAATTTACAGTGGCCAATCCACCTAGCAGTAAGTCTTTGGGGTGTAGGAGGAGAGCAGAATGCTCAGAGTCACAGGGAGAACATGCAAATATCAGACATACATTAACCAAGCTCAGGATCGAACCCATGTCTCTGGAGCTGTAAGGCAGCAACTGTCTGCTGTACTGTTATACCAGTCTTTCATTTCTGAGCGAATCTATGCCACGCACTAATCTCTTCTCATATCCTCACAAAGCAGAATGAGGCCATTCAACTCATCAACTCTGTGATGCCTCTCAGAACAATCCTTGCAGAACTATTGCTACAAGGGCCTGGCCAGGACAGACAATAAATGCAGTTCTTGCTGATGATGCAGAGAGCCCAGGAATAAATAATAAACTATTTCCATGGCAACAGCAGCGAGGTCTACCTTTCCACAATCCTACATCAGCGGCAATTAATGAAATGATTAAACCTCATATGGTACTGACAACATTCAAGGGCTGAACGTGATGGAAATTTCTTTCATAGAGGACATAATTCCTTTAATCAGAGTTATAAACCATATTCAGTACCATGGGGAAAATCCCGTCATCCCCAGAGTCTTACTCCAGGGCTCAATTTAATTTAGTAGGTAAAACCATGCAGGTACACAGTGGAGGAACCAGCTTATAACCAGGATGGCTCTGAGCAGATCTAATCACGCAATTACTGATCACCCAAAACAGGCCCAAGCATAGAAAATTACCCGCCAGGATTAGTCGCACAGGATTAGTCGTGGGTTTCAATCAACAGATCCAGTCGAATTGCAGACGGCAATGGTGAAAGAGCAAATTCTGGCTCAGTCAAAGACCTTAGGGGCTTGTTTATATTACCCAAGAGAATACATTTAGTCTCTCTACCACACTGTTGTTTAGTGGACATTTTGAAGTGGAACCCTCTCCCTTTTGGACGCAGAAGGTTGGTTGTAATTGCCCTTTTGGATATGTTAGCAGAAGCCCCTGTCATCTGGATGTAACTGAGCCCTTAGCACGGTGAGACGAGTCAACCTGCTGTTCTGGTCTATGTTTATCCAGCAGCCCGTCCTCTTCAGATCTAACAACACAACATAGACACACACAGACACACACACACACACACACACACACACACACACACACACACACACACACACACACTTTAATATTTTAAACTCCGCTTTAAATTTACCCAATGACTTGGCCTGCACAGCCATCTGTGAATGAATTCCACAGATTCACTACCCTTTGGCTACAGAAATTCCTCCCCATCTCTGTTCTAAATGGATGTCCCTCTATTTTAAGGCTGTACCCTCTGGTCTTAGACTCACCTACAGTGCGAAACGTCGTCCCCACATCCACTCTATCCAGGCCTTTCAAAAATTCATGAGTTTCAATGAGATCCCCCCTCATTCTTCTAGATCCCAGTGAGTACCGGCCCAGAGCCTTCAAATGCTCCTCACATGTTAACCCTTTCTTTCCCTTTCTCATGAAACTCCACTGGACCCTCTCCAATGCCAGCACATCTTTTCTTTAGATACGAGGCCCAAAATAGCTCACAATACTCAACGTGCATTCTTGTTCTTATATTCTGGTCCTCCCAGAATGAATGCTAACATTGCATTTGCTTTCCTTATGAACATCTCATCCTGCAAGTTAACCTTTCGGGAATTCTGCACAAGGGCCCCCAAGTCCCTTTGCTCTTCTGATTTTGAATTTTCTTCCTGTTTAGAGAAGAGTTTATAGCTTTATTCCTGTTACCAAAGTGTATGACCATATACTTCCCAACACTGTATTCCACCTGTCACTTCTTTGCCCATTCTCCTAATCCATCTAGGTCCTTCTGTTGACCCCCTGCTTCCTCAACACTACCTGCCCCTCCACCTATCTTCGTATCTTCCACAAACTTTGCCGCAAAGCCATCAATTCCTTCATCCAAATCTTGACACGTAACGTGAAAAGAAGTGGTCCCAACATTGACCCCTGTGTCACTCCACCAGTCAACAGCAGCCAACCAGAAAATGCTCTGAAAAAAAAACAGAAAAACAAAATCTATTAACTCTCCTTTATCTATCCTGCCTATTGTTTCCTCAAAGAACTCCAAATGATTTGTTAGGCAAGATTTCTCCTTAAGGAAGCCATGCTAAGTTTGGTTTATTTTGTCATGTACCAAGTATCCATGTTCTCCCAACAGGGTTTTTCATCCTTGCAGTTTCTGAACTCTACCCACAAGGATTCTACATCTTCCAATTCTTTATCACCTCTTTCTAAGGATTCTATTTCATTTTTTACCAACAGATGCACCCTACCCCTCTGCCTACCCGCCTGGCCGTTTGATACAATGTGTAGACTTGGATATTAAGCTCCAAGTATGATCTTCTCTCAGCCATGAGTCAAAGATGCCCACGAGGTCTTACGTGCCAATCTTTAACTGTGCTACAAGATCATCTACCTTATTCCGTATACTGTGTGCATTCAAATATAACACCTTCAGTCTTGCATTTATCACCCCTTTTGATTTGGGCCACCAGTTACACTTTAACTCATCCACCGACTTCATTTTTGCCCTATCGTCCACCTTAAAGAATGGACTTCAGGGAAAATTAGTGGGAGAGTGACTTGAATTTGGGCAAACACAGTCTCAATGGGCTCAAATATCCTCCTATAATGTTGTACAGAAATACAGAAAAATATCCTGATTTAGGAATGTATCATCATTCCTTCATCATTGATGGGAAATACCTACCCATACAGAACGACCTCAAGTTACAAGGCAGCTCCCCTCTCTTTCTTCAGGGATATTAAAGTTAGACAAGAAATGCTGAGGCCATGTCAGTAACAGACACATCTTGAAAAGTGATTAAGCTAAAGTAGATCGTTGGTTGTTAACCAAACCAACTACTTAAGAATTTTGTGGCTGGAAGATCAACTCAGAGACTGTGAACAATGGTCAATGACTCCCCACACCAACTCCCCAAAGCCATATCACTAACTGCAAGAAAAGTGAGGAACTACAATGAGGCACCCTCCGCTTGCTTGGATGATTGCAGTCCTAAGAACATTCAAGCAACCCAGCATTTACAAAGGCAAGTCAGCAGCACCCTATAATTAGAGGTGGACACGGGTAGACTTTTGGACATTTGAGAATGAATGGAAATGAGGGTGAAGGGAGGGCTGCATTGCTGAGTAAAGTATCTGCCATGAGTTTATTAAATGGGAAGGATGGAAAGGCTTTCCCTTGGCTTTATTTTTTGTATGTTGTTATGAGCCATTAAGAATGGGGTTGGAAATGTTGGCCTTGCCAACAACTCTCCCATCCCATAATTGCTAAATAGTTCATCATAATTTGGTTTAACTAGTAAGCAATGGTTTTGAGCTAAGAAGGGACACTTCTCTGCTTGAAAAAGTTTTATTGGATGTCCTAATATCAAACATAGCAATGGCATAGATAATAGAGTTGTTTTCTCACACTGCAGAGAACCACGGTGAATCCTGATCTCCGGTGCTGTCTGTGTGGAGTTTGCACGTTCTCCTGGTTTCCTTCCATATCCCCAAAACCCTAGTGTGCAATGAGATTGATAGGTTAACCTGCTGCTGTAAATTGACCCTAGTGTGCATGTGAGTGGTAGAATCCAGGGGAGTTTTCTCGGAATCTGGGGACAATACAATGGGTTTAATGTAGGATTAGTGTCAGTGTAGTTGGAGTGTTGGCGCATGGCCAAGTGGTTAAGGCGTCAGTCTAGTGATCTGAAGGTCGCTAGTTCAAGCCTCAGCTGAGGCGGCGTGTTGTATCCTTGAGCAAGGCACTTAACCACACATTGCTCTGCGACGACACTGGTGCCAAGCTGTATGGGTCCTAATGCCCTTCCCTTGGACAACATCGGTGGCGTGGAGAGGGGAGACTTGCAGCATGGGCGACTGTCAGTCTTCCATATAACCTTGCCCAGGCCTGCACCCTGGAAACCTTCCAAGGCGCAAATCCATGGTCTCAGGAGACTAACGGATGCCTGTAATAGTTGCAGTCAGTGGAGGTTCAATGGGACAAAGCACTTCCTTTCCTTCTGCTCTGCAATGTTTACTCCACTCTCATCAGCACGAAGGCTGAGGTTGTGTCCTTCTTCGGCTGCTCCGGGCTCCGGGTCTGTGACTCACTTTTGTTCTGAATGGTGTCACTTGCTTTTATAGTTTGCATGATTTGTTTTTTTTTCTCTCTCTCTGCGCATTGGGTGTTGGTCTTTTTAATTTGGTTCTTACCGGTTTCTTATTTTGTGGCTGCTTATAAGCAGATGAATCTCAAGGTTGTATAATTTATACATATTTTGATAATAAATGTACTTTGAACACTCCGTGCTGTAGTGATATGGAAAAAAGTAAACAGACAATGTTTTGGGCCGAGACCCCGACTGCTTACTTTTTTCCATAGATGCTGCCTGCCTTTCTGAGTTCCTCCAGCATTTTGTGTGTGTTGCTTTGGCTTTCCAGCGTTTACAGTTTTTCTTGCATTTGTGTTATGTAATATGATAGTTTTAAAAATTTATTTATTGACATACAGTGTGAAATAAGCCCTTCCATCGTTTCAAGTTGCATCACCCAGCAACCCCTGATTTAATCCTAGCTTAATCACAGGAAAATTTAAATGATCGATTAACCTACCAACCAGTATATCTTTGGTCTGTGGGAGGAAACCAGAGCATCCAGAGGAAATCCACGTGGTCACGGGGAGAATGTACAAACTCCTTACAGGCAATGGCGGGAATTGAACAAGGGTCGCTGGTTCTGCACAGCATTGTGCCAAACACTACACTATCATGCAGCGATAATATGAGGCATGTATCCCTTTAAGGACTGTAGCATGGCCAACTGTTCTCCATGGATTGACGTAAATGCTTCAGTTTAGAGCTAAGATAAGCTGTGCAGGAACAGAGTATCGGATTCAATCATCCTTGAACTCTACCCTGGTTTCAGAGGAGGTCAATTCTGTGGAAGGAACAACTGCTAGATGCACTCACCTCAAGATCTTGATGTAGAAACACAGCATGTTGTGTCCTGTTAAAGCAAACTATTGACCCTGGGGCAGCACAGTTCACACCATAGACACCTGCTTTCCCGTGTACCAGCCTACACAAGAGGCTGACTGTGAAGACTCCCTAAATGCAGATTTTAACATCATATCTTGTACCTGAGGCCATTTGGCCCATTAGATCTATTCTAATTTCCAAGTGAGACCACCTTAGTCCGTTCCGCTATCACCCCGCCTCCCTCACACATACCCATAACTACCCTGTGATTATTTTACCATTGATCTAGTAAAGTGGGCAGAGAGATGGCAGCTGGAGTTTAATTCTGGAAAGTGGATTGTTGTTACAGTTTGGGAGGTCTTAGTAAGATTAGGATACCTACAGACCCTATGAAGCACTGAGTAACGGTGGATCATGGTGTACATGTCCAAGGATCTCAGAAAGCATCAGATTCATTTTGTGAAGAACGCATACTAGATATTCGCTGGGGATATAAAATATAAGGTTAGCAAGACTATGAACAGACTACAGCAAACCACAGCTGGACTACTGTGTGCATCTCTGAAAGCTACACTATAAGAAGGTTGTGACTGGACTGGAAAAGCTGCAGAGGAGGCTGTACAGGATGGAGTGTTACAAGAGGAGAGACTTCTAGGCTGAGTCTGTTCTCCTTGGAGGAGGGGAGGCTGACACAGGACCTGACTGAGATGTACAAAATGTTGACGATCCTGGAAGTGGGGAGATACAGAAACAAGAATTCTCCTTTGCAGAGTAGTCAACAACTAGAGGCCATGGGCTTAGGGAAAAGGGTAAGAAAAGAATCTGAGGATTTTATTTTCACCTGGAGGGTAAATCGGTGGCGTAGTGGTTAGCACAACACTTCACAGTGCCAGCAACCTGCGTTCAGTTCCCACCACGGCCTGTAAGGACTTTGTACGTTCTCCCCGTGACTGTGAGGGTCTCCTCCGGGTGCTCCAGTTTCCCCCCACTGTCCAAAGGTGTACCGGTTGGTAGGTTAATTGGTCATTGTAAATTGTCCCGTGATTAGGCTAGGGTTAAACCAGGGGGGGGACTGTTGAGTGGCGCGGCTCGAAGGGCCAGAAGGGCCTGTTCCATGTTGTATCACAATAAATAAATAAAGGGAATCTGGAACATACTGCCTGAGAGGATGATGGAGGCAAAGACTCTCACAACGTATGAAAAGTATCTAGGCAGGCCTTTGTTCAAAGGCAAGGGCATGGAAAGGTGTGGACCAAGTGTTAGTAATCAGGATTAGTGTAGAGGGGTAGTTAGTGGTCAGCATGGACATGATAGGCCAAATGGCCTGTTTCAGTGCTGTACGATTCTACGGCCTACTGGTAAACGCAGCATGGTGTGAATGTCAATGACTGAGTATCTGATTAATGTAAAAGTGAGTGAGCGTGCAGGTCAGTAAATGTGTCGGTGATTGCAGAAGTGAGAACGTACTGTCTATATGTGATTATGTCAATAGATGACTGCATCAGCTGTGTGCCTGGAGGCAAGGATATCTGTGATTGAGTGTGGCAGTGAGACTGGCCACACACTGTAACAGACAGAGGAATGCTACAATCGGTTTGCCCTGGGGATGGCACTAACAGTGTCTGTTTTAGCTCCTTCTCTTGGGCTCAGTAGAGACATCAATCATATCCACACCAGACACTTCACACTGACTCATGGCTCAATCGAGATGTGAATCCTGTAAGTACCAGAGTACAGTGACTGCTCAGAACATATTTAAAAACACTGATTGCTGTAAATGGAAGGAGATCTGCCTGTCCGTGACATATGGATTTAATTTCTTGTCATGAGCCGATGATAACTCACATCTGACGCATTCTCTCAGCAACGCTAAGGGAAATGGGACAGTGAAGTGCCAGCCTCTCGGAATCAAAGCCAGGGAACAGCTGCCGAATCCGTCTTTGGCTGGGATTTCACTGGGACAATCCTGTACCCCAAGCAGGCAGTCCAGCCTCGGCCAATTTCATCTGGAGGACTGGTCTTTCCAGTCTGAAGCATCGGAAAGACCTGAATGAAACATAGACAGGAGAAATCAAGGCTGCCATTCAGCCCTTTGTAGCTACTCAATTAGATCATCGATATTTTTAAACCTCTCAGCGTATGTGCTGCACATTTCTCGATTCATCTTAATACACAAGACCTGAAGTTCTGGACAGTGGGTATGGCTGACGTGATGTTGAGGGGCATTCAAGCTAAACCACCCTTACAATGTCACGAGCCCGTGACCCATCCCCAGCCAAACCCAAATGCCAAATCCGATATTTCTCGATGCTTCTGATAACAGATGAATAAGCAACACTCGGCAAATGTTGGAGGAGCTCAGCAGGCCAGGCAGCATCTGTGGAAAAGAGTAAACAGTCGACATCCCGGGCCGAGACAGTCACACCATGCTACCTTTACCAGTAGGTCATAGACTGAGAGGGAAGGGGGGAGATGCCTGAATTAAGTGGTAAGGGGAGGGGAAAGAGGCTAGCCAGAAGGTGATAGGTGAAGCCAGGTGAGTGGGACAGGTCAAGGGCTGGAGAGGAAAGAATCTGATCAGAGGGGAGAGGGAACAATAGGTGAAAAGGAAGGAGGAGGGGACCCAGGGGAAATAATAGGCTGGTGAGACGATGTAAAAGATCAGAGCGGGGAACAGAGGAAGAGGAAGGGGGTGAAAGTTTGTTCACGGAAGGAGAATTTGATGTTCATGCCATCAGGTTGGAAGCTATCCAGATGGAATATTAGGTGTTTCTCCTCCACCCTGAGGGCGGCCTCATCGTGGCACAAGAGGAGGCCATGGATTGACATGTCAGAACAGGAACGGGAATCAGAATTAAAATGATCGGCCACCGGGAAGACCCACTTGAGCCAAATGGTGAGGAGGTGCTCGATGAAGCAACGGCCTGCTTTGACGGAGTCGAACAAGCCACAAGTAACTGCTGGAGTGAAGTATAATCTCTGGATCATACTCTCAAATCAACCCATGACCTCCTTGAAGATCGGGGTGTCACAGTAGCGAAGCGGTTGCTACAGCTCAGGGTGTCGGAATTTGGAACTCATTTCTGGCGCACGTTTGTACGTTCCTCCCTGTGTGCGTGTGGGTTTCCTCCGGGTGCTCCGGTTTCCTCCCACTGTTCAAAGACGTCCCGGTTAGTAAGTTAATTGGTCATTGTAAATTGTCTCGTGATTAGGCTAGAGTTAAATCAGTGGGGTTCTGATAACATGGTCTGAAGAGCCATAAGGGGCTGTTCAGTGCTGTATTTCTTAATAAAACTAAACAGGGAGCTTGTGGTGGCTGCAGGGGTATAAGAAGTGGAAGGAGACACCAGAGGTCAGAGTTTAAACTCCCTGGTGACAGCCATAAGAAAGGTAGGAAGCGTAAGAAATTGGGTGCAGAAGTCAGCCATCTGGTCTGTCGAGTCGTTCAATAACATCATGACCGATCTGGCCATGGACCCAGCTCCAGCCATCCCATAACCCTCAATTCCCCTGGAATGCAAAAATCTATCAAACTGTCTTTTAAATATATTTAATAAGGTAGCCTCTACTGCTTCCCTGGGCAAAGCAAATTCACTACTCTCTGGGAAAAGCAGTTTCTTCTCATCTCCATCCCTAAATCTATTCCCTTGAACCTTGAGGATCTATCCCCTAGTTCTAGTCTCACTCCCTAGTGGAAACAACTTTCTTGCCTCTATCTTATCTATCCCTTTCATAATTTTATAAATTTCTATGATATCTCGTCTCATGCTTCTGAGTTCCAATGATTATAGTTACTGATGATGATGGTGAGGACAATATGAGTGAGGTTGATGTTCTGGAGCATGTTGATATTAAGGGAGAGGAGGTGTTGGAGTTGTTAAAATACATTAGGACAGATAAGTCCCCGGGGCCTGACGGAATATTCCCCAGGCTGCTCCACGAGGCGAGAGAAGAGATTGCTGAGCCTCTGGCTAGGATCTTTATGTCCTCGTGGTCCATGGGAATGGTACTGGAGGATTGGAGGGAGGCAAATGTTGTCCCCTTGTTCAAAAAAGGTAGTAGGGATAGTTCGGGTAATTATAGACCAGTGAGCCTTACGTCTGTGGTAGGAAAGCTGTTGGAAAAGATTCTTAGAGATAGGATCTATAGGCATTTAGAGAATCATGGTCTGATCAGGGAGAGTCAGCATGGCTTTGTGAAGGGCATATCGTGTCTAACAAGACTGATAGAGTTCTTTGAGGAGGTGATCAGGCATATAGATGAGGGTAGTGCAGTGGATGTGATCTATATGGATTTTAGTAAGGCATTTGACAAGGTTCCACACCGTAGGCTTATTCAGAAAGTTAGAAGGCATGGGATCCAGGGAAGTTTGGCCAGCTGAATTCAGAATTGGCTTGCCTGCAGAAGGCAGAGGGTGGTAGTGGAGGGAGTACATTCAGATTGGAGGATTGTGACTAGTGGTGTCTCACAAGGATCTGTTCTGGGACCTCTACTTTTCGTGATTTTTATTAACGAGCTGGATGTGGGGTTAGAAGGGTGGGTTGGCAAGTTTGCAGATGACACAAAGGTTGGTGGTGTTGTAGATAGTGTAGAGGATTGTCAAAGATTGCAGAGAGACATTGATAGGATGCAGGAGCGGGCTGAGAAGTGGCAGATGGAGTTCAACCCGGAGAAGTGTGAGGTGGTACACTTTGGAAGGACAAACTCCAAGGCAGAGTACAAAGTAAATGGCAGGATACTTGGTAGTGTGGAGGAGCAGAGGGATCTCGGGGTACATATCCACAGATCCCTGAAAATTGCCTCACAGGTGGATAGGGTAGTTAAGAAAGCTTATGGGGTGTTAGCTTTCATAAGTTGAGGGATAGAGTTTAAGAGTCGCGATGTGATGATGCAGCTCTATAAAACTCTGGTTAGGCCACACTTGGAGTACTGTGTCCAGTTCTGGTCACCTCACTATGGGAAGGATGTGGAAGCATTGGAAAGGGTACAGAGGAGATTTACCAGGATGCTGCCTGGTTTAGAAAGTATGCATTATGATCAGAGATTAAGGGAGCTAGGGCTTTATTCTTTGGAGAGAAGGAGGATGAGAGGAGATATGATAGAGGTGTACAAGATAATAAGAGGAATAGATAGAGTGGATAGCCAGCGCCTCTTCCCCAGGGCACCACTGCTCAATACAAGAGGACATGGCCTTAAGGTAAGGGGTGGGAAGTTCAAGGGGGATATTAGAGGAAGATTTTTTTTACTCAGAGAGTGGTTGGTGCGTAGAATGCACTGCCTGAGTCAGTGGTGGAGGCAGATACACTAGTGAAGTTTAAGAGACTACTAGACAGGTATATGGAGGAATTCAAGGTGGGGGGTTATATGGGAGGCAGGGTTTGAGGGTCGGCACAACATTGTGGGCCGAAGGGCCTGTAATGTGCTGTACTATTCTATGATGACTCAATCTCTCCTCAGAGGCTACCCACTTGTCTCCAGAACCAATCTGGTGAATCTCCTCTGCACGGCCTCCAAAGCTACTAGATCTTTCCTCAAGTAAGGAGATTAGAACTTCATGTAGTACTCCAGGTGTGGCCTCACTAGTGACCACAGCTCCCCCTCCATAAAGTTGCAGAATAATCTCCCTGTTCTTAAATTCAAACACTTTAATGATGAAGATTAACTTGCCTACTTAATAACTTTTTGCACCTGGAAACCAAACTTTTGTGATTCATGCATGAGCACTCCCAAGTCACTTGGCAAAACAGTATGCTGCAATCTTTCACCATTTAAGTAATAATCTGTTTTTCTATTTTTCTCTCCAAAGTGGATGAGCTTGCATATACTAATGTTGTACTCCATCTGTCAGACCCTTGCCCAGACATCTAATCTATCTATATTTCTCTATAGAATCTCCTCATACTCTGTACAATTTATTTTTCCACTCAATTTAGTGTCATCAGCAAACTTAGGTACACTATGCTTGATTCCCAATTCCAAATCGTTAAAGTATAATCGTGAACATTTGCGGGCCCAGCACTGACGCTTTGTGGTACTCTGCCCAGCACTAACTGCCAGCCAGAGAAACACCCAATTTTCTTAACACTTTGCCTTCTATCGATTATCCAATCATCGATAATCCTGTCATGATGCACGCTGGCAATGACTGAACCTAGGTGCAGGGGAACGACAGACTCGCATGTAGAGACAGCAAACAAAGTTTATACAGAGGAATCTTAAGAGAACTGAGTGATAATGCAAGACAAATCATTCTGAAAACAAGGATCCCAGCATTAAGTGTTAATCAGGAGTCCTCTTCAAAATAATCACAGAAAACAGAAAACCCATGCCAATCGAAATAACCTTATCGATTAAACAGGGAACACAGAGCTTAATAAGTCTAGTAAAGGCCACAGAAGAATGAGTGGGGACCTCATAGAAACATTTCGAATGTTGAAAGGCATGGACAAAGTGGATGTGACAAAGTTGTTTCCCATGATGGAGGAGTCTAGTACGAGAGGGCATGACTTAAGGATTGAAGGGCGCCCTTTCAGAACAGAGATGCGAAGAAATTTTTTTAGCCAGAGGGTGGTGAATCTGTGGAATTTGTTGCCACGGGCAGCAGTGGAGGCCAAGTCATTGGGTGTATTTAAAGCAGAGAGTGATAGGTATCTGAGTAGCCAGGGCATCAAAGGTTATGGTGACGGCGGGGGGGCGGGGGGGGGAGTGGGACTAAATGGGAGAATGGATCAGCTCATGATAAAATGGCAGAGCAGACTTGATGGGCCGAATGGCTGACTTCTGCTCCTTTGTCTTATGGTTTAATTAATAGGTATAGGTGCTCTAGAAACCTCAGAGCCAACACACCGCCCAGGCCCGCATGGCTCATGACAAATACATCACTCTCACCCTCATGCATCCTTATCTTATGCATATGTCTTCATTCCCCAAGTCAGAAGTCACTCTTCTGGCTTGGAGTTGACTTTGCTGAGAGAAAGCTCACATACCCCGGGTCAGAGTTCATACTCTACTAGGTCACAGGTCACAAGTCACACTCCTCGGGTCTCAGTACACACTCCCCTTGCCAAGGTTGACTCTTGCTGGTCACTCAACACCTTCTGCTCTCCTAAGTCATAAGTCAGTTGAGAGCAGCTCAGGAATCACGGCGTGACTGTAACCGACAGAGGATTTGCTCTGTGGGCGATCTCAAGCAGGAAGGCTTCCACCTCCTTTATGAATACACAGTCCTGTCACACAGCTGCCTACTCGCAGCACATCCAGGGGTCAATGTGACCAGTCTGCTCTCTTCCCTTGAGCAAGGAGGTCCAACCTCGGGGCAAGGTCCATATGACTAGTACACCAAGATAGGGAGCAGCCGGCTGAAAAGATACGGAAGGTCAGACTTTGCACCTGAAGACAATACAGCCATTATCCCCACGCCATGAATCTGACAGATATCCTATGCATAGCAAGATCTTGCTGACAGCAATATTTTCACAGCCAAATTGCCTGTTTTTATTGGCCAGGACACCGGCAAAATCTCTTTTGCTTCCACTTGTGTGTTGCACTCCCGGTCATAATGTAGCTAAAGGGAGACAGGTAGAGGGATCATCACTGACAACTGTAGCGTTGCCGGGACATACAGCTCCACAGAGACAAGCTTCCCTCTGACTGAGGTCACGGTCAGAGGCTCAGAAAACTGACCTCTTTCTTAGTGACGGAAGATTTGCAGGATAAGAGAAAGGGAAATAGATTGAGGTGAAGACATCACCCCTTCCCAACCTCCCTAGTTTCCTTCAACCTCCTCTTAACCTCTTAACCATGTGTTGGGCACGTGACCAAGTAGTTAAGGCATTCGTCTAGTGATCTCAAGGTCGCTGGTTCGAGCCTCAGCTGTGGCAGCGTGTTTGTGTCCTTGAACAAGGCACTTAATCACACACTGCTCAAATGTCTGGCGAGGAGTGGCGCCCCACACAGACTTCCAATCTGCGCCTTGTAAGGCATGAAAATGCCCAATGCAGGCCTGTCATAGTCTGAGTTGACGTTCCCTTCCCTTCCTCTTAACCTGACCATCTTGCTGTTTATCTAATGCCCCATCCGTTCACAGTCCTTTGTTGAATGTAACCTTCACCACCCAGTACTCTGCAATTCCCTATTTAAAACTCTTCCTTTTTTCTGTTCTCTGGGTTGTTGCTTAGATTCTGCATCTCACGTGCATCGGTTGTCCACTCTCACTGTTCTTCAATCAGTGCCATCTTTTTTCTGAAAGCTCGACAGCAAGAGATCTTCCCACGTTTGTTCTTCTGCCCAGGTGCAAAACTCACCTGCTTTGCTTCGAGGATTCCAGCAAGGAAACCTCTGGAACAAAGGACAGAGTACTGGCTGAACTCAATATCCCTGGAAAAGGTTTCAGGTTGAGACACTGCAGCAGGACTGAGACAGAGGAGGAAAGATCACCAGTGCGGATTGCCAGAATGGAAGATACTTCAAGAAAGTTGGCAAGACCAGGATTTAATCACTTTGAGCTGAACAATGCTGACCCCACAGAAAGATCCTAGCTCACTCAATCTTTTCTCATAAGACTTGTTCTCTAATCCAGGCGGTATCCTGCTAAATCTCCTCTGCAGCTTCTTGAAAGCTTCCACATTCTTCCCATAACGAGGTGACCAGAACTGGACAATATTCCGAGTGTGGTTTAACCAGAGTTTTATAGACCTGTAACAATACCTCATGGCTCTTGAACTCAATGAAGTGGAATGAAGTAAGATTAATATGAAGGCTACAAAAAAAAGACCTTTGTATGACCGTGAGACCATAAGATATAGGAGCAGAAGTAGGCCATTTGGTCCATCGAGTCTGCTCCACCATTCAATCATGGGCTGATCCAATTTTTCCAATCGTCCTCACTCCCCTACTTTCACCCCGTACCCCTTGATACCCTAGCTAATCAAGAACCTATCTACCTCTGCCTTAAATACACCCAATGACTTGGCCTCCACAACCACTCATGGCAACAAATTCCATAGATTTACCACTCTCTGACTAAAGAAATTTCTCTGCATCTCAGTTCTAAAAGGACATCCTTCAATCCTGAAGTCATGCCTTCTTGTCCTAGAATCTCCTGCCATGGGAAATAACTTTGCCATATCTAATCTGTTCAGGCCTTTTAACATTCGGAATGTTTCTATGGATCCCCCCTCATTCTCCTGAACTCCAGGGAATACAGCCCAAGTGCTGCCGGACATTTCTCATATGGTAACCCTTTCATTCCTGGAATAATTCTCGTCAATTTTCTCTGAACCCTCTCCAATGTCAGTATATCCATCCTAAAATAAGGAGCCCAAAACTGCACACAGTACTCCCAAGTGTGGTGTTTACTGCATCTCCTTTGTCTACCCCGCTTGTAATTTCCTCAAAGAATTGCAGTCAGTTTGTCAGGCAGGATTTTCCTTTCAGAAAACCATACTGGCTTTGGCCTATCTTGTCATGTGCCTCCAGGTAGTCTGTAATCTCATCCCTAACAATCGAACCCAACAGCTTCCCAACTACTGACGTCAAGCTAACAGGTCTATAGTTTCCTTTCTGCTGCCTCCCACCCTTCTTAAATAACAGAGTAACATTTGCGATTTTCTAGTCATCTGGTACAATGCCAGAATCTATCAATTCTTGAAAGATCATTGTTAATGCCTCCACAGTCTCTCCAGCTACTTCCTTCAGAACTTAAGGGTGTATTCCATCATGTCCAGAAGATTTATCCACCCTCAGACCATTTATGTGGCCAAGAAAAGCACATGCAGTGGTTGGTACCACTCCCTACGTTTGTCTTCCATGTGGCCCAGAGAAGAGAGTATTTACCGTGTGCTGGATGGGTGGAATCCACTCTGTGGGGTGGTGATAGGAGATAGTCCTGGCTATCACGACGAGGCAATTGAGGGGAATCCTTGTGACACTGTCATCTTGGGGTCCTGTGTTCACAGAGAAAACAAAACAAGAGCAGAAAATGGCAGAAATGTCTCTGCTGGTTAGAGAGCGGCTGTGCAGTGAAGAACAAGGTAAATGTTTCAGGGAGAAGGTCAGAGGTGGGAAACATTAGAATTGAGGGTGATTAAAGTTGCAGTGAAGAGAGAAATGTGGGAACAGAGGGAAAGTTTGTGATAGGGTAGAGGGGAGGGAAGGCTGACTGGCTGAGAGAGGGCAGGGAATTCTTGTTACCTGTAACTGGTTGCTCTGGGGAAGGAAGAACTGGAAAGATATAAGCCAGAGTGTGGTGAATCTGTGGAGACTAAATCACTGGGTATAGTTAAAGCAGAGGTTGATTCGTAAGGGTGTCAAAGGTTATGGGGAGAAGGCAGGAGAATAGAGCTGGAGGGATAATCGTCGTGGCTATCCCTCGAGGTCGAGGATGATGGTCTTCATTCTGTTGATCTACTTATGGGCTCTCAAGTGGCTTATGAGTCCAATCTTGGCTTTGAAAGTTCTTCCACATTCAGGACAGGTAGTTCCAGATGGCAGATCGGGCTTTGGTTGTTGCTGCCTCTCTTTCTATTTTCCTCCAGAAAATGGAGGGTTGATAAATCAGCCATGATAGATTAGCAGAGCAGACTCTGTGGGCTAAATGGCTTAATCCTGCCCTTGTGTCTTATGGTCAAACGAAGGAGCGTCGAGGAAAGAAGGAAAGATAGATTAAGCCCCTGGAATGGGGACCTGAACATGACCTTTGAACCAAGGGGAAAAGAGTGTTACCCACTAAACCAGCAAACCCCTGCCAACCATTATCCAGTCTGTGTCCTACCATCTGTTCCTGGTGATCTTTGACCTATAAGTAGGCAGCAAACAGCCCTCGACTATTACATTGAGATACGTTCCTCCTTTATAGAGAAACATCAGTCAGAATCAGAATCAGGTTTATTATCACTGATATACGCCATGAAATTTGTTAAATGGAACAGCGGTACAATGCAAGACATAAAATTACTATAAGTTGCAAAGTAGTGTGGAAGGGGAAAAGTGAGGCAGTGTTCGCGGGGTCATGGACCATCCAGAAATCTGGTGGTGGAGGGGAGAAGCTGAAAGGTGAACCCTCAGTGAGTGGAGCTGAGTGCATCCATGATAAGCTGTATATTCACCACAGTACTAGTCACATGACAGATATGTGTTGCATTGTGGGTTGTTAGCATGATTCCAGAGCTTAAGTCAAAGCGAACTGCTTGCCCTCTCACTCTGTTCATCCTCCCTGTACCAGAATCTGAAAGGGTGCTACATAAGTCCTGTCCCTCCTCGATAACCCAGCAGTCTCTGGCTGCTGAGTCAACCTGCTTCTGAGTCAGGCTGCTCTCCCCACCAAGGTCAGTCTCAACACCCCAAAATGAGCAGGATACAACCACCCCAACGCCAGGCCTAGACTGTTCATCCAGTGACTACCCTGTGTTGATAGGGCTGGGCTTACTGATTACCAGAGGAACTCGGGACCAGAGGATACATCATGCCTGGAGCATCTTGATGGGGATAAAGAAAGACTTCATCCCCGTTAAAGGAGCCTTTCATTAATTTAGGACATAAAAAAGCCAACAGTTCCGGTAAATTCGAGGCTAGCCATGTGAAGCACACAAAATGCTGGAGGAACTCAGCAAGTCAGGCAGCATCTGTGGTCAGGGAAGGAGATTGGGAACCAAGGGAAAGAAGGTGAAGGTGAAGGGCAGGTCATGAGGGCAAGCGAGGGGAATGAGAAGAGGATAAAGGGGCTACAAGAATGAGAGAAAACAAAGCGCAGGCTGTGGAAGTGGCCACTCAAAGTCAGAGATATTGACGCTACTACCACAGATTGAAGAACACCAAGATGGAGTACAATGTGTTCCTCATGCAGTTCTGTGCAATAGTTACCAAGTGCATGAGCAAGTGAGGGGAAACGAACTAACCTGCGTGTTCCTCAGCAATACACCCAGGGGTGGTTGTGAGATCCCGTCTGCTGGGAATCCGTGGTGTGTCTCCTAAGATAGCAGAATCTGGATTCAAATCCCGCTCAGGGAACTAAGAACAACATTTACACAGACGTCCCAGAGCTGCGCTGCGGAAGTTTAAAACTGCTTGAAATGCTGGCTTTGGGCTAAGAGGTTAAATTAGAGACTCCATCTGCCATCTCGAGCTGATGTAGAAGATCCTCAGAGAAGAGGAATTCTCCCTGTGACTTGGCCGGTATCCATCCTTCCAGCAACACCAGTCTGCCGCCTGTGGGAGGTAGCTCTATGCAAATCCGCTGGTGGCTCAGAAACTCCCTTCCACTCAGGGTCAACCTGACTGGACTTTAGAGATTCAGGTGAAACAACTCGGAAGGAAAAAGGGAACCATTTCACCTGGGTAGGTGGGTCTCTGCCTTGGGATTGATCCAAAGGTTAAATCAAACCTTTCAGGAGTTGATACTAAGTTAATCGTTACTTTAAGATCTGAGACCAGCGGGGAACATTTTATTTTCTGAATTGGTCCCTAACACCAAGCATCAGTGTCACTCTCATTACACGTTAGCACATAAACCAAATGCAAAGCGCACCTTTAACGTTCCTGAACCACAAGCACAGAACAGACCATAAGACCATAAAACATACAGTACTGTGCTGCAGTCTTAGGTACATATATAAAACCAGGGGGCCAAAGACGACTGCACAGTACTTTATTTGTTAATATGGAGCGGAGAGCATGTTTGTAAACCTGGCGGGAGCAAAGGATATTGGGAATGGCGAGGGTGGAGCGCCATGAGAGGGGTGAGGGACAGGTGGGAGAGAAGGAATGCCAGGGGCAAGGGGTGGTGTTGCCCCTGAGACACCAGGCAAGGTCATTTGATTCCAAACAATTGGTTTATTGCTCATCACAGAATGTCTCTCTGGTGCTTCCCGCTCTCTTCCTTCTCCCTCTCCTTTTCCCAGCCATGATTCCCCTCTCCCTGATCCTTTCCCACTCTCAGTCCGCAATGGAGATTCACATCAGAATCAGATTTCTCATTACTCATGAAGTTTGTTTTTTATTTGCAGTAGCAGCACAGTGCAATACATAAAATGACCTCAGTGCTCTGCAGATGTCTTTGGCTCCCTATCTATGTATATGTGCCAGAAATTTGTGCACAGTACTATAGGAGTAGAGTTAAGACAGTTGTTCCATCAAGTCTTCTCCATCATTTGATCACGGCTAATATACTATCCCTCTCAATCCCTTTCTCCAGCCTTTTCCCTGTAACCTGTGACGCCCTTACTAATCAAGAACCTATCAACACTTTAAATATATCCAATTCCTTGGCCTCTCCACTATAGGAAATACCCTCTCCACACCCATTCTATCTGGGCCTTTCTACAGTATATTCGATAGGTTTCAATGAGACTTCTCCACCCCCCCACGTTCCTTAAAACTCCAGCAAGTACAAGCGCAAAGCCATCAAATGCTCCTTATAAGATACCTTTTTTCAATTCCTGGGATACTCTCGCAAATCCCTTCAGGGCATTTTCTAATATCAGCACATCCTTTCTGAGATATGGGGCCCAAAACTGCTCACAATACTACGAATGTAGTCTGGCTAGTGCCTTATAAAACCTTTGCTTTTATATTCTAGTCCTCTGGAAATGGATGCTAACATTGCATTTGCCCTCCTTACACCTGCAAGTTAATATTTTGGAAATCTTACACTATGACTCCTGTCCCTTTGCACTTCCAATTTCTGTATTCTTTCCCCATTCATAAAATGGGTTATGGCTTTATTCCTTTCAGCAAAGTGCATGACCATATACTTCTCTACACTATATTCGATCTGCCGTCTCTTTGCCCATGCTTCTGATCTGTCAAAGTCCTTCTGTAGATTCCTTACGTCCTCAACAATGCGTGGCCCGCTACATATCTTGGATTTGTCTTAGATGACAAAGCCATCAACTCTGTCATCCAGATCATTGATATGTAATGTGAAAAATAGCGGACCAAATACCAAACCCTGCAGGATGTCGCTAGTTACTACATCCAACCAGAAAAGAACCCCTTTATTCCCACTCTTTGCCTCCTGCCAGTCAGCCAATCTTTTAGCCTTGTTGGTATATTTACTGTAATACCATGGGTTCTTATCTTGTTTAGCAGTCTTATTTAGCACCTTGTCAAAGCCGTGAAAATCCAAGTAAGCAACATACACTGATTTTCCTTTGTCTATCCTGCCTGGTATTTCCTCAAGAATGCCAACAGATTTGTCAGGCCCTTAAGGAAACTATGTTCATTTCAGCCTATTTTATCATGTGCTTCCAAGTACCCCAAAACCTCATTCTTAATAATAGGCCCTAACATTTTACCTATCACTGGAGTGAGGCTAACTGGCCTATAATTTCCTGTCTTGTTGCACCTCTCTCTTCTCTTCTTAAAGACGGTAACATTACAGGAACTGAACACAGAGAGAAAGAAAGGGAAACAATGCTTAGAGGCCCATCATAGCCACTCCAGATGAATATTAAAATATTCCTGAATTTCAAATGGGTCAAGTGTCCCTGTCCTATTTGGCATATTACTCAACATTTGCCAAACCTTAACTTCTACAAGACATCAGTGAGGCTACATTGGGGGTATTGTGTACAGTTCTGGTCACACTGTCTTTAGAGAAGATGCCATTCAGCCGTAAAGTACGCAAAGATACTTTACGAGACTGTTACCAGGGGTCAAGAGCCCGAGTTATAGGGGAAGGTTAGGCAGGCGAGGATTTTATCCCTTTGTGAATCGGAGACTGAGGAGTAAATTCACAAGTTTATAAATCGTGAAGGGCATAGATACAAGGGGTGGTTGATAAGTTTGTGGCCTAAGGTAGAAGGAGATGAGTTGTACAGCTCTGGTTAAATGCACATGCACGTGCAGTTCAACTCTTTGAGTGAAAATGCAGAAAGTTTGAAGTTAATAACTCATCTCCTTCTACCTTAGGCCACGAACTTATCAATCACCCCTGCTGTGGACCACTTCTGGAGGTCCAAGACGCCGACTTCTACAAAGAAGGGATCCGTATGCTCCACGGCCACTGGACTAAATGTGTAAATGTAGGAAAAATAAATGTGCTAGGTTTTCTAAAATTGACTCCTTCTACCCTAGGCCACGAACTTATCAATCACCCCTCATAGAGTGAAGGCATTGTTTTCAGGGAATGGGAATCAAAATCAGAATCTGGTGTAATGTCACTGCCATATATCATGAAATTTGTTGTCTTTGTGGCAGCAGTACAATACAGTGCATAATAATAGAGAAAACCTGAATTACATATATATATATATAGAGTAATAGCTAAATTAACTAAGTAGTGCAAAAATAGAAATAAAAAAGTATTTAGGTAGTTTTCAATGTCCATTCAGGAACTGGATAGCAGAGGGGAAGAAGATGTTCCTGAATCATTGAGTGTGTGCCTTCAGGCTTCTGTACCTCCTTCCTAATGGTAGCAATGAGAAGAGGGGGGTCCTTAATGATGGCTGCCGCCTTTTTGAGGCATCGCGCCTGGACACTAGGAAGCTAGAGCCCATGATGGAGTTGACTAAGTCTGCAACTCTCTGCAGCTTATTTTGATCCTGTGCAATAACCTCCCCCCTACCCCTGCCATACCTGACGGCAATGCAGCCAATTAGAATGCTCTCCGTGGTACATTTGTAGAAATTTGTGAGTGTCTTTGGGGACATACCAAATCTCTTGGAACTCCCAATGAAATGTAGCTGCTGTCTTGCCTTCTTTGGAGCCACGATGATGTGGAAGTTGAGGAGCCTGTGAGTCAGATTCTCCACACAGGAGATGGTCCGTATATAGTGTGAGCTGTCAGAGGAAGTGGAAGAGATGGGTACAATATCAAAATGTTGAAGATATTTGGACAAGGATAGGAAAGGCTCAAAGGGATTTGGGCCAAACACAGGCAAATGGGATTAGCTTCAATAGGCATCTCGGTCAGCATGGACAAATTAGTCTGAAGAGCCATGCAGTATGACTCTGTGACATGCTTGATCTCCAACCGTCCTCGGAACGACAAGCACGGTAGATCAATACTGCAGGGTCTCTGAAAGTAGCAGCAGCCAAGCAGCTGCAAGGCAGCACTTCCTTTGGTAGGTAACAGGCACTCACCACAGTTAAACTGAGATAGTAAGAACTATTGAAAAAAGATAAGCAAACATTAGATCACTGATCAGTCAGAATGTCATAATAAAATGGAACAGCAGAGAACCTGTAAGGATTAGGCCTTAGCTTAATAGTCAGTAAGACGAAAGGTGATTGTGGACCTCAGGAAGGGTAAGACAAAGGAACACGTACTAATCCTCATAGAGGGATCAGAAGTGGAGAGAGTGAGCAGTTTCAAGTTCCTGGGTGTCAAGATCTCTGAGGATCTAACTTGATGCCAACACATGCAGCTGCGAAGAAGGCAAGACAGTGACTATACTTCATTAGGAGTTTGAAGAGAATTGGTATGTCAACAAATACACTGAAAAACATCTATAGATGTACTGTGGAGAGCATTCTGACAGACTGCATCACGTATTGGTTGGGGGGGGGGTGGCTACTGCACAGGACTGAAAGAAGCTGCAGAGAGTTATAAATTTAATTGGCTTCATCTTGGGTACTAGCCTACAAAGTACCCAGGACATCTTCAAGGAGCAGTGTCTCAGAAAGGCAGAGTCCATTATTAAGGACCTCCAGCGCACAGGGCATGCCCTTTCCTCACTGTTACCATCAGGAAGGAGGTACAGAAGCCTGAAGACACACACTCAGTGATTCAGGAACAGCTTCTTCCCCTCTGCCATCGGATCCCTAAATGGACATTGAACACATGAACGCCACCTCACTTTTTTAATATTATTATTGTTTTTGCACAATTTTTAATCTATTCAGTATACGTATACTGTAATTTATTTATCTATTTATTTATTTTTTTCTTCTTCTATATTATGAATTGCATTGAACTGCTGCTGCTAAATTAACAAATTTCACGACACATAATAAACCTGATTCTAATAAGAACTGGGGTGAAAGGTCATGGGGTAGGATTGAGGGCCTTTGTGATCTCATCTTATTCCTAATACTCTCATTTATATACTGTGACGAGAATACACATAAATTAAGATGTTTGCTGGCCTGGGCTAGCATCAGTGGCATCAGCAGTTGGTCTGCCACCTGTCCTCAGGGGAAGGAGAGATAAGGAACAATGAAGCAGCATCTGGAGATGTGTAATGAAGGGACGGGAGAGAAAGCTGTCTAGAGCGGCTCCCCCTTTGAATCCTGAACTGTTTGAAGTGATGGACAGGCGATCTGGAGATGTGTAATGAAGGGACGGGAGAGAGAGCTGTCTGGAGCGGCTCCCCCTTTGAATCCTGAACTGTTTGAAGTGATGGACAGGTGATACCCCAGCAGGGCGATAAAAAGGGACAGGTTCACTAAGGCACACACACACGACACCCCGAGGTAACGAGACCCTGGAAGCGGTGCGCCTCTCACGAGTCGGTGGGAAGTACTGGGCCATACACGCACAGGGTGGAAAGGTACGATCAGCGGGAACCCGGTGTGTGTCCGCCCTTGCTTGGGTGCCAGGTTCACTGCAGAGGATCGACCGCATCTGGAGGAGGGGTCACAGTCGGTGACCTCAGGTGACATCACAAAGGACTCGCCCGAAAGCTGCTTGTGAGCAATATCGCAGGTCTGTGAGTGGAAGCCGTTTCTGAATGATCAGTCGTTCTTGTTCTCTCTCTCCCTCCCCCCACGTTGTCCATTGCCATGGCAACGATTACTGCGAACTGAACTACTAAATTGGACTGAACTTTGTGTCACTTTGAAATTGGTCATTTACTCCTAGACAACGATAGAGCTTGATTGATGCTGTTATCTTAATTCTGTGCACATGTGTGTTTATTATTGCTGAACTGTTGCATTTATTATCCTTTTGATTACTGTGTTGCTTGTTTCTTTAATCAAACTTTCTTAGTTTTAGTAATCCAGACTCCAACTGAGTGATCCATTTCTGCTGCTTTGGCAACCCAGTTACAGGGTACGTAACAATACATGTATGTTTATATGCACATATGTTTACAAGAACACATTACTTCAAGAGCCTCTCACTGACTGTGACCTATTTTGGGTTCAGCTAAGGTTGTGTTATATACAGTAGGCGTTGTATAAATGCAACATCTTTCCATGTTTATATGGAGCATTTAACTTCATAGAGCTTGGAGCTTATTTTCGGCAATGTGTTTTGAACTCATTATTAATAAAGGCACAAGGCTTTGTTTATGTACTGAAGTAAAAATACATTTCTTGTTCCCAAAAGGCTTCCAGAGATGACTTGGAGAGAAGCAGGGCTATAACCCCAAGCAGAGACGGCACCTCCAGGACTGAGGGCAAGGCAGGAGGGCAAGGATTTTGCATAGGAAGGTTTAACCTTGGCTTTGATGGTTGTCTTATTTGAAACTTTACAATGCTGTGTCTTGTCAGCACTTTCTGTCATGACTTCACTTCTTTTGCTCTTTCTTAAAAGGGGAATATTTATGATTATCTAGATTGATTATCTAGGTTCTCAGATTAGAAGGGAAGCACTAAAAGAACTCACCTCATATTTTGCCAGGATAGTCTACAACCTGAAAGGCTGAGCATCGAATTCTTCAAATAAGACCATAAGATATAGGAGCAGCATTAGGTCATTTGGCCCATCGAGTCTGCTCTGCCATTTCATCATGACTGATCCATTTCCCTCTCAGCCCCAATCTCCTGCCTTCTCCCCGTATCGCTTCACATCCTGACCAATCAAAAATAGATCAACATCTGCCTTAAATATACCCAATGACTTGGCCTCCATGGCAACCTGTGGCAATAAATTCCACAGATTCACCACTATGTAACCTGCTCCCCACCATTCTTCTTCACTTTCCTCTTGATCTACCCAGTATTCCCACTCACCCCAAGCTCCCATCGCCCTGATAACTCCCCTTTTCCACCCCCTCACTATGTCCGTCACCCACACATTCCTCCCACTGTTCCCATCTGACCTCTCTACCTCCCTCAGTTGGTTCCATTCTCCACCATCCTCTCATGATAGCCCTTTGGAAGCTCCACCTGTCATTAATCACCCAACGCCAAGACCTGGGAGCCAACAACTGGGTCCTCAACTTCCTTATCAATGGACCACAATCAGTAAGAATAGGCAGCAACACTTCTGCCACGATTATTCTCAATATTAGCGCTCTACTCTTCTCCTTGACCCACTGAAGACTGCTTGGCCAGGTTCACCAAGGTGGACCATATCTTCAAAAATGATGTGCCTGAGAACTGGAAGGAGACAGAGAGCTTCCTAACATGGCACCATGATGACAACTTTTCCCTCAATGTCAACAAAAAAAAGGAGATAGTCGTTTGACTTAAGGAAGGGGGTGGTGAGGTTGAAGTGGCTGGCAGCTCCAAGTTCCAAGAAGCGAACATAACCAATCGCCTGCCCTGTTCCAGCCACGTAGACACCATTGCCAAGAAAGCTCACCAATGCCTCTACATCTTCAGGAGGTTAAAGAAACTCGACATGTGCTTATTGACCCTTACCAACTTTTAATCAATGCACCGTAAAAAGTATCCTATCTAGATGGATCATGGCTTAGTATGGCAATTACTCTGCCCATGACTGAAAAAACTGTATATAATTGTGGATACAGCTATCAAAGACCCCACCAGCTCAGGCCATTCTCTTTTTTCCCCTGTCCCATTAGGCAGAAGACACAAAAGGCTGAAAGTGTATACCACAGGCTCGAGGACAGCTTCTATTCTACTGTTATGACTATTGAATGGTTCCCTTGTACAATAAGGCATCACAATCTACCCCATTATGTGCACCTTATTGTCTACCTGCACTGCACTTTCTCTGTGACCACTGCACTTTACTTTGTGTTCTGTTTTAACTTTACCTTGTACCGCTGCCATACACTGAGGACCGATTTGATCAAGACTTTTCACTATACCTTGGTATATATGACAATAATACACCAATTCCAATTCCAGCTGCTAGCTTCTGCCACTACTTTCACTTCCCCCTTCCCGTCAGCTTATCACAGCACTTACTACCCTCCAGCTATTGCTCCATCCCTTCCCTCCATCCCTCTTTTTACTGGCTATCTTCCCTCTCTCTTTTAGTCCATATACTATATAGAGTCTCAGCCTGAAATACAAACTGTCGATTTCCCTCCGTAGATGTTGCCTGACCTGCTGAGTTCATCCAGTGTTTGTTGCTCCAAAAGGGGGAATAAGTTTGCCTGAGGAACATTCTCAAATTCTTGACTGAAGACCTTTGCAGGCATTTTTACCTCACTGACAATGGGCAGCCTAATGGCCAAGCATAATAGGACTCTACAGAGCAGGAGGGCGCCGAATTTCACATGACATGCCTCAAAAGTAGCTTTAGGGTGGGATGGCAATGCGTGAAGATTTGGAGAGTCATAAGATCATCGAATCATGGAGTACTACAGTAAGGAAATAGGCCTTTTGGCCCACATAACCCAAGACAACCTGATCTTCTGCCTAGCTGTATTTACCTGCAAACTCCTCCCATTCAGGTACCCATCTAACCTCCTCTTAAATGTTACATTTAAACCTCCATCCACCACTTCTACGGACAGCTCATTCCACACTCACACTACCCTCTGAGTGAAGGCGTTTCCCCTGAGATTCCCTTAAATACTTCACCTTTCACCTGAAACCTCCAGTCCTATTCTCACCCGACCTGAGGAGAAAAAGCCCACATGCATTCACCCCACCTATATCCCTGATTTTTTTTTATACACAAGATCTTCTCTAATTCTCCTGTGCTTCAATGAAGTAAGTCCTAACTTAATCAATCTTTCTCTATAACTCAGATGCTCAAGTCCTGGCAATAAGGAAAAATAACTTTTTAAGGAAGGCAGAAGGAAGGAGAACGAGAGAGGAAGGTGAGGAAATTTAGGAAGGCAATTCCACAGCTTAAATCCCTGGTAACTGAAGATGCATTCACCATTGGTGAGGCAAGGGACAGCCAAGTGTAGGCTGTTGAGATCTTGGAAAGTTGTAAGGCGGGAGTTGCTTGCAGCTCTGTCGAGTCCCAGGCATAGAACACTACAGCACAATAACAGGCCCTTTGCTGATGCTGTTGTGCTAAACTAATTAAGCTAATGGCATCTAATTAAATTAATCCCTTCTGCCTGCACATGGTCCGTATCCCTCCATTCTCTCCACTCTCGTGAGATGGAAGAATTGGAACAAGGGCGAAGGGAATTTTATCAAACCAGTGTATATCCGCGAGTCTGCGATTGGTGAAGGAGCTTGACTTGGAGTAAGCCGGCTTATGTGAAGAGTTTTCCTTTCACTTGTCTGAAAATGAAAGCTGAATGAGCGGCCAAGTGATCTAATCTCGAAACATGAGGTTGATTTAATTATACATTGTCCCTAACCCATTTAAAAGGTCTTTATCCAGCTGAACCGATCAAATTGGAGAGTTTGTCTAAAGTCCTCAGTTTGGTTAATCAAGCATAAGGTAATGAAAATAGAAAGGGTATGTGATGTCAGAATTACATATTCAATATTGGGAAGCTACAGCTGCCAGAAAGCCTTTGAACATCAGAATATAGGATTGAGAAGTAAGGGTAGGCCATTCAGCCCTTCATGTCTGTTCTATACTCACTAAGCTCATAGCAGAATTTTTATCTCAATGCCACTTAGACCATAAGACATACGAGCAGTATTAGACTATTCAGCCAATTAAGTCTGTCATGTGACCGGCAACAATGAATATCAATTCAGTCAGGTTTCATAAAAACAAACAAACATTTATTAAACTCTGCTCAAAATGGTGAAATGTATTTAAATCACTAATTTAACCGGAAGTTAACTGCTATACGGCAACTCTGGAACAGTTCTTAAAAGGGTAAATGTGAAAACAGTTCTTAAAGTGGTAAATTCGAACACAGTTCTTAGAATAGTAAATTCGAAAGTCCAAGAGTTTTATACAGTCAATTAGGAGAGACTTTCCTGAAGTAAAGGATTCCTCAAAGACATCACGTTACTGCTGATCCCAGCCGGAACCTTCCTTGTCCACAGGATTCACGACGACGGAATTAAAATGGTTTAAAGGATCTGTCCTTTTCCTCTGTAGACTAGACACTGCACAACATTTTCTGCTTTATCAGAGGTTATCTCATGCAGATAACTCTTTCTTGAATGAAGATTCAATAATGGTCGATCCTCTCCAATACTGTCGAATGATATCAGCTTTACTCGACTCCTTAAGGTTCCGTACCTTAGTAATGTCTTCACTCTCGAAAACTACTGAAAAGGTACACCAACAAAGCTGGCAGCTATTGGTGAAACTGCCGGCCCAACACTTCTGTACCTTACAATAGAAAGTAAAACTCCGTTTTAAAACTAAAATGCGTCATAGGACGACTACGCAGCATAGCGGAGTATCTGACTGACAATCTAACTGAAAACTAACTGCGTCACCAGGGGTCTACCCTTATATACCTGTTGATATCAGGTCATCACGTGACCTCAAATTGGCGGGAAAATTTCATCATGTGACCTCCGCAAGACCATTACATCATCCTCATAAGACAGTCACAATATATCCATGAAGTATGTAACAAGTCTGCTCCACCATTTGATCATGGCTGATTTATTTTCCCTCTCAACCCCATTCTCTTGCCTTGTCCCATAACCTTTGAAGCCCTTACTAATCTATCAACCTCCACTTTAAATATACTCAATGATTTGACCTCCACAGCCTTCTTTCCTGCACTAATCTAATATTCCTTAATACCTAAAAGCCTTTCCATTTCTATCCTGAATGCACTCAGTAACTGTGCATCTGTTGTCCTCTGGTAGAGAAATACAAATCTCTTCTACCGCTAGCCCAAAAAAATTCTCCTCTTCTCCATCCTGAACATCCTCTGTGAAATCCTTGAGTCCTAAACACCCCAGCCAGAGGAAAAAGCATCCTCGCCAGTCACCTGTCGGACCCCAGAAATCTGTTGTATTTTGCACATACAATACTTTCTGACAGAAACATATAACCATGTACATTACAGCAATGTTGCCTCTAATTCTCTCTTACTGCTGTACGGACCAACCATTGCTCTCAGCAGGAATTTTTTAACGCAGTCTGAAAACTCCACAGTACATTATATAAAAGAAAGTTCCAGGTGCGTGGCAACAAATGTTATGTGCACAGGGGCATTTCAGTTACTGCGCTGCCACGCACCCATGTAGTTTAAAGGGAACGGTATATTACAGACTCACTTTATCGATATCCAGGAGATTCTAAATTTTTTTTAAATGCCCTGGTAATACACAGCAGGTCAAGCAGCCACTATAGAGTGAAAAGCAGAAAGAAATACTTTACTTCAGGTAAACGATCATTAACTCTGAAATGTCAGCTCCATTTGTGAAGTACTTGTGAAATCCTTTCGGACATCACAAGTTAATGGAAGTCACAATGCCCTGTCTTTCTTCCTGTGGGGTAAGCAAGGCCACCCTTCTCTCAGGGAAAAGTTCCCCGAAAAGCAAGCAGCAACGCATCACTTATTCATCCTGTTAGCAGGGAAATGAAGGTTGGCTTGGATACAAAGAGAATTCTTGCGTGTCACGGTTTTACAGCCCTAGATCCACTGATTTACAGTACCAGACCCTCTCCCTGTGCTTTGTCTTGTACCTAGTCCTCAAGAAACAGATCTTCATTTTCAAACCAAGTGTCTTGCAATATGTTCAACATGCACATAGCACCCACTTTACTAGGTACTCCTGTACACCAGCTCGCTAATGCAAATATCTCATCAGCCAATCTTCCTGCGCAACTCAATGCATAAAAGTATGCAAACATGGTCAATTGGTTCAGATGTTGCTCAGATCAAACATTAGAATGAGAAAGAAATGTGATCTAAGTAACTTTGACCATGGAATGATTCTTGGTGCCAGACAGGGTGGTTGGAGTATCTCAGAAACTGCTGATCTCCTGGGATTTTAATGCACAATATTCTATAGAGTTTACAGAGAATGGTGTGAAAATGAAACATCCAGTGAGGGGCAGTTCCATGAGTGAAAAATGCCTTGTTAATGAGAGAGGTCAGAGGAGAATGGCCAGACTGGTTCAAACTGACAGGAAGGTGACAGTAACTCAAATAACCACAGGCTACAGCAGTGGTGTGCAGAAGCACATCTCTGAATGGACAACACATTGAAGCTTGAAGTGCTTGGGCTGCAACAGCAGAAGACAATGAAGATACACTCAGTGGCCAGTTTAGTAGGTAGAGAAGGCACCTAATAGAGTGGCCACTGAGCGTAAGTTTCTCTATTCGCTTGAATGGATATTCATTAAAGTTAGTGCTGTTTAAACTTGGCATCGTGGTTGGCATGGGCACAATGGGCTGAAGGGCCTGTTCAGGTGCTGTATGCTCCGTGTTTCACTCTCCACAGCCATCTACGTCAACACACTGGGACACAGGTCATCTAATCCCAGGCATTTATCAGCTTTTGTTCTAGTCAGTTTGTCCAATGCCATTATTCTTACTAAGGTCATCAAACATGTCCAAACTGACCAGTGTGTGAAAATGCAGCAACATTTTGGGATGGCAAATTTTTGAGCCGTTCTAAAATATAAAGCTCTGAGCTGGGCGGGATTGATTGGAGTAAATGAGTGAGTAAGCTTTGGTACAATTTGATCGTGTGTTGGTAGGTCTGCATCTGGAATGTTCTGCCTGGTTTCAGTCTCCAGACCTCAGAAAGGACACACTCCTCTTAGCTGGATTGGCTCCTGGGAAGAGCAAACTTTATACATTGAGGGGTTGAGTAGAATTTTTGTAAATTTGAAGAATAAAATGTAACCTCAAACACGTGAAAATCTTCAGATGCTGGAAATCCAAAGCAACACACACAAAATGCCAGAGGAACACAGCAGGTCAGGCAGCATCTATGGAAAAGGGTAAACAGTCGATGTTTTCGGCTGATGCTCTTCCTCAGGACATAATTGAGACAGAGCAGATTGGAGGGGCAGGTGAAACAACCAGAATGCTGGAAGAAATCTACAGTCAGGCAGCATCCATGGAAGAAATGGACAATCAATATTTTAGTCTAAGACCCTTCATCTGGACCGACATGTTGACTGTCCATTTCCTTCCATAAATGATACGGAGTTTCTCCAGCAGTTTGTCTGTCAGAACTCATTAAATAATCCAAACTTCAGGGCACATTGAACTTTAAAGAAAACTGCAGATGCTGGAAATCTAAAATAAACCAGAAAACACTGGAACTATTCAGCAGGTCATGCTACATCTGCAGGAAGGCAGAGTTAATGTCTACAGTTGAAGACCTTTTGACAGAACAATGAAGATCTGATTGAGTACTTTGACCTGAAATGTTAACTCTGTTTCCCTTCTCATTGTTGCGGCCCAATCTGCAGGTGTTTCCAGCATCTTCTCTTTATTATACTCAGAGTTTCTGACAGGGTCGAAGCTGAGATGATGTTTTATTCAGAGGGGACTGTTTAAGACTGAGATGAGGAAAAAAAAATCTAGTCTCAAAGGCAATTCAGAAGTCACAGAACAAATTACAATGACCAATTAACCGAACCCCTGGTACTTATTTTGGACTGTGGGAGGAAACTGGAGCAACTGTCACACAATGTCAAGGGGAGAATGTACAAACTCCTCGCAGTAGGTGGCTCCTTAACATGCTGACCAGTACGCTACCGTGCCACCTCATAATGCAATCATGAGGCCCCAATGACCTCTTTCTTCTCTTGTCAAGGCTTATCCTCTGAATACAGTCTCAAATTTCTCTCGGAACTGCTGCATATCTCAGATGTCAAGCGACTATTTTTGCATAGCCTACATTATCAATGCCCAGCGTCAGAAAAATAAAGACAATGCTGAAATCTGAGACAGACCAGAAAATGCTGGAAACACTCGGCAGGTTAAGCAGCATCGACAGAGCGCACTTCTTGTTTGGCTGAGCAAACACGTATCCTTACGGCATGAGTTCAAAGCTGGTTTGTAATTGTAATTGAACAGGAACCTCGGCTGACTGCATTGTCGGGGTAACACAGTGCTGGATCTGGGAAAGGCCCCGTCTCGCAGGTCTGGAGGCCTGAGTTTGTTGTGGTCTCTGGTGTTGTTCATGGGGAATTTGCATTTTCCCTCCCTGTTGGAATTGGAATTGGAATATTATTGTCAAATGTACCAAAGTATAACAAAAAGCTTTGCTTTGCCTGCCATCCACACAGATAATTTAAAACAATGCAATAGCAGAATGCAGAATGCACACTCAGTGTTTTTTGTTTACCTCCTTTACTAATAAAGTGGCCGCTGACTGTGTATTTATGATCTTCTTCTGCGGTAGCCCATCCACTTCAAGCTTCAATGTGTTGTGCTTTCAGAAATGCTCTTCACAACACCACTGTTGTAACGTGTGGTTATTTGAGTTCCTGTCAGCTTGAACCAGTCTGGCCATCCTCCTCCGACCTCTCTCATTAACAGGCTATTTTCCCCACAGAACTGCTGCTCACTAAATGTTTTATTTTTCTGTTTTTTTGCACCATTCCCTGTAAACTCTAGTGACTGTTGTGCATGAAAATGCCAGGAGATTAGCAGTTTCTGAGATACTCAAACCACCCTGTCTGGCACCAACTATCATTCCGCAGTCAAAGTCACTAAGATCACATTTCTTCCCCATTCTGATCTTTGGTCTGAACAACAACTGAATCTCTTGACCATGTCAGCATGTTTTATGCATTGACTTGCAGACATGTAATTGGCTGATTAGTTATTTGTATTAACGAGCAGGTGTATAGGTGTACCTGATGAAGTGGTCACTGAGTTACAGAGAAAGTACAGCACTGGTACACAATAAGATGCAAGGACAGGACAGGACGGGGCAGACGGTGAGACCCATTCAGGAGAGTTATGATAGCAGTATAGAAGCTGTACATGATTTCAAACTTCTGTATCTTCTGCCCAATGAAAGGGGGAGGGAGAAGAAAGAATGACCAGGGGTGGGAGGCGTCTTTGATTAGATTGCCTCCTTTTTAAAGGCAGTGAGAAGTGTAGACATACAGTCACCCAAGGAGGGCAGGCTGTTATCCTACGATGTATTGAGCTGTGGTAACTTCTCTCTGCAGTTTTGTTTTCAGTCTAGTGTAGAGCACCTTCAATAGCAAGCTGTTCGAGCTGCAACATCAAGATAGGATGCTTTCTATCACAGCATCAATAATAACTGGTGATGGTCAACAAGGACGTGTCAAATATCCTTCTGAGGAAGGAGAGCACGGCTAAGACTTCTTAGCTGTGTGGATTTTCTCTTTGTTCTGGTTTTGTCCCTCATCCTAAATATGTGTGGGTTGATGTATTAATTAAGGTGCAGGCGAGTGGTAGAACATGCGAGGAGCTGACAGGAAAGTGGGGAGGATCAAACGGGATTGGTGTAAGTGGGTGGTTGAAGATCAAGGTGAATGTCATGTGTTGAAGGGCTCCTTTCAAGACTTTTATGATCCTATGAGTTTTGATAAATGCCCAGATGTTCCAGGTGCCTGCTTGTGTTGTGTAAGATAGGACAAGGTTTATTTATTTTTTTATTGAGATTCAGCATGGAGTAGGCCTTTTCAGTCGCTCAAGTCACGCCATGGAGGAACCCCTCCCCAATTTTTAATGCTAGCCTAGTCATGGGACAATCTTACAGTGACAAACTGGTACATTTTTGGACTGTGGAGGGAAACCAGAGCACCCAGAGGAAACCCACGCAGTCACGGAGAGAACGTACAAACTCCTTATGGGCAGCAGCAGGAGCTGAACCCAGGTCACCTGTACTGTAAAGCGTTGTGCTGACCACTACGCTACTGCGCTGTCAAAGTTCAAGCTCACTGAGGTTGCACTCTGCAGATAACTAATTACCGAGATAAAACACTGAAACCAAAGAGCTGATTGTTGACTGGAGGAGGGGGAAACTGGAGGTCCATGCGCCAGAGTCCATTACGGGATCAAAGTGGAAAGGGTCAGCGACTTTAAATTAGTTGGTGCGATCGTAACCACAAGAGATTCGGCAAATGCCAGAAACCCAGAGAACACACACACACACACACACACACACACACAAAATGCTGGAGGAACTCAGCTGGCCAGACAGCATCTTTGGAGAAGAATAAACAGTTAACGTTCCTGGCTGAATTCCCTTTATTAGGACTGGAAAGGAAGAAGGAAGGTAACAGAATTAAAATGTGGGGGGAGGGGAAGGAGGACAAACTCGCGGGTGATAGGTGAAGCCAGGAGGGTGGGGGATGGGGTGATAAAGTAAAAAGCTGGGACATAACAGGTGGAAAAGGAAAAGGACCAGAGAAGAAGGAATCTGATAAGAGAGGAGAATGGACCAACGGAGAAAGGGTAGGAGGAGAGGCAAAATTTTGTCTGCACTTAAATCAACTTCTAATATGACTACCCTTGTCACCCTCTCCCCATCAGCCACCACTGCACTGCTCCTGTGGAGATCCACAGGACAGGAAATGCTGCACGTCCTGCTGGAGCTTGCACTGTCTGTGGGTCATGGGTTCAGGCTGAGATATATCTGTGCCTTCCATTCAGTGTGTAATGAGACCTCAGGATAATGCAGGTGTATGGACGTTTAAGAGCCTTTCACGGTAGTTCATTCATCACCAGCATCCTACCCACTGTGACTGTTTGAGGAGTTGTCAGGAACCGGCAGGGACAGGTCGTTCAGCTCTTCATGCCTGCTCGAACACCTACCAGGACTGTGGCTCATCTTCTGCTTCAAATTCTAAGCCTTGACTCCCATAATATCTCTCCCTTAATATGCCATGAATATCTTCTCTGTTCATGTGTCCAAGGTTCCCTTACATAGAGAATTCCAACAGTTCCCCAACCTCCGGGCAGAATAAGTTTCTCCTCATCTCAGCCCTGAGCTATTGATGCCTCAGTCTGAGACCCTTGGTTATGGACATCTCAGTGAAGGCTGAAGCCATCCTCACCTCGGCCCTTTCAAGCTCTATGGTAGGTCTGCTGATCGCTTCTCACACTTTTAAACTCACAAGTGTGTAAACCCAGTATGCTTAATCTCTTTTTATGGGACAAACACCACCCCACCCCCACATCAGGAAACTTCCAGGTAAACCTTTGCATGCACCCCCTCTACAGCAACTATTTCCTGTTTTGTGTCGGGTGAGAGATCATGCATATTCAGCTGCTGTCTTAGCTACCTATTCAGGGTATGACACCTCCACTCTTGCACCCAAACCCTCTTTCAATAAAGGCTAACATATCATTTGTCCTTCCAATTGTTTGCCTCACCTACATGTTTTAGTATTTTGTGTTCCAGGACGCATAGGTTCCTCTGAACATAAACAGCTTTAGGTTGCTCACTATTTGAAAAATGCTCCACCTATACCTATATTTCTCAACCTTCTCTTTCTCCCCCATTCTGTGGCATTTGGCACATCCTTGCCCAACAATACCGCACTCACTTTCTGTATCCTTCTCACAACCCACACCGAGATCCTGCTTAGATCACTAGAAAACTTGGATATATTACACTTGATTCCCTCATTCAAATCATTGATATTGACTGTGATCCAGCAACCATCTCCACTGCGGCCACTAGTCAAAACCTCCTGGTTACCCCCGCCTGGTTTTCTCTCCTTATATAGGTCACTATATCACCTCCACTCAGTGTATCATAATTCTCTTTAATAACCTCTTGTGAAGCCCCTTATTAAAGGCTTTCTGATGTCCACATCAACTGGTTCTTTTTTATTTATTTGCCAGGTTATAACCTCAAAAAACTCTACCAGATGTGTCAAACATGATCCCTCTTTTTCACTTCATGTTGACAATGCTCATTTCTATAATTATTTTCAAATGAACTTGTAACAAGGGTTCCCAACCTGAGGTTCACGGACCCCTCAGTTAATGGTAAGGGTCCACGGCATATAAAAGAAAGGAAACCCCTGTTCTGTAATTATTCCCTCAATAATACATTCAAATATTTCCCCGCTGATGGTGTAAGGATAACTCACTGAATGTCTGTAATTTCACATGTTTTCTCACCCTCTTTGCTTAAGTGACGTCGTTGTACATACTTGCTATTTTCTGGTCCGTGATTACTATACAGAATCTACAGAATTTTGGAAGATTGCAATCAAAGCCTCTTCAATTAAAACTCTGGTTAGGCCACATTTGGAGTATTGTGTTCCATTCTGCTCTTCACACTTTAGAAAGGACATGAAGAATTTGGAAACGCAAACACGAGGAATTCTGCAGACGCTGGAAATTCAAGCAATACACATCAAAGTTGCTGGTGATTGCAGCAGGCCAGGTAGCATCTCTAGGAAGAGGTACAGTCGACGTTTCGGGTCCTGACGAAGGGTCTCAGCCCAAAGCGTCGACTGTACCTCTTCCTAGAGATGCTGCCAGGCCTGCTGTGTTCACCAGCAACTTTGGTGTGTGTTGAAGAATTTGTAAAGTGTGCAGAAGAGTTCTTCAGGATATTCTGATACACAGGAGATTTGAAGTCAGGTGAAGGGTCTTGGCCCAAAACATTAACTGTGCAATTTCCTCCGTAGATGTTACCTGTGCTGCTGAGTTCCTCCAGAATTTTGTGTGTGCCACCAAGGTATCGTTGGGGTTGGAGTATACGAGCTATTAGGAGCAGTTAGTTCTGGATTAGAGTATACGAGCTATTGGGAGGTTTCTGTTGGATTGGAATATATGAGCTATAATGAGCTGGTAGAACATAGAACATAGAAATTTACAGCACATTACAGGCCCTTCGGCCCACAATGGTGTGCCGGCCATGTGACCTACTTTAGAGACTGCCTCGAATTTCCCTAGCACATAGCCCTCTATTTTTCTAAGCTCCATGTGCCTATCTCAGAGGCTTTTAAAAGACCCTATTGGATCTGCTTCCACCACTGCCATTGGCAGTGCCATCTACACACCCACCACTCTCTGTGTAAAAAGCTTACCCCTGATATCCCCTGGGTACCTGTTTCCAAGCACCTTAAAACTATGCCCCCTTATGTTAGCCATGAAGCTCCATGGTACATGGAGCTTAGGAAAATAGAGGGTTATGGGTAACCCCAGGTAATTTCTAAGGTAAGGATATGTTCGGCACAGCATTGTGGGCCGAAGAGCCTGTATTGTGCTGTAGGTTTTCTATGTTTCTATTTCATCCCTGGGAAAAAGCCTCTAGCTTGGAGGAACGTTGTATCATTTTTTAATGCATGCATTTCTAATTGACAATAAACGAGGACTGAGTGTCCTCGTAATCTAAAGGAAGAAACACAGTCGACGTTTCGGGCCGAGACCCTGCATCAGGACTAACTGAAAGAAGAGATAGTAAGAGATTCGAAAGTGGGAGGGGGAGGGGGAGATCGGAAATGATAGGAGAAGACAGGAGGGGGAGGGATGAAGCTAAGAGCTGGAAAGTTGATTGGCAAAAGGGATACGAGGCTGGAGAAGGGTGAGGATCATGGGACGAGAGGCCTAGGGAGAAAGAAAGGGGGAGGGGAGCACCCAGAGGAAGATGGAGAGCAGGCAAGGAGTTATTGTGAGAGTGATAGAGAGAGAGAAAAAAGAGAGAGAGATAGAGAGAAAAAAAAGGGGAAATAATAAATAAATAGATAGATAGATAAATAAATAATTAAGGGACGGGGTAAGAAGTGGAGGTGGGGCGTTAACAGAAGATAGAGAAGTCAATGTTCATGCCATCAGGTTGGAGGCTTCCCAGACGGAATGTAAGGTGTTGTTCCTCCAACCACATGATCAATGCCCCTCATCATCTTATACACCTCTATCTGGTCACCTCTCATCCTCTGTTGCTCGAAGGAGAAAAGGCCAAGTACACTCAACCTGTCCTCATAAGGTACTTCCTCTAATCCATCCTTGTAAATCTCCTCTGCACTCTCTCTGTTGGACAACTTGAACTATTTCCTCTGGAGCATGAGAGATTGAGGGCAACCTGAGTGAAGTTAATAACATAATCAGAGGCATAAATGGGATATAGTCTGAGACACTTTCCCAGGCTGGAAATGCCCCATGTTAGAAGTTCTAACTGTAAGGTGAGAAGGTAAAAGTTAAGAAGGTTGACAAAGAAAGTTCTTACACAGAGAGAAGTAAGTGCCTGGAATGTGCTGCCAGGGGTTGTGATAGAAGCAGAGAGATAACAACACTGAAGATGCATTGAGACAGGTACATGAACAGGAAGGGAACGTAAGGATTTGGTCAAGGGCAGGCAGATGGGATTTTTTAACTCAGCATCATGATTGACACAGGCATGATGTGCTGAAGATTTTGTTTTTGTGCTGTACTGTTCTACGTTTTTATCTTTACAGTTATCTCTGTCAAAGCTTCGGGACACAGTTCAATAAATCTTGGGGATTTATCAGTGCTCAGTCTTGTTAATTAGACCAATACCAATACTTTAACTAAGGTCATTCACCCTCTGCTTCCCATTTGGTCTTGACATGCTCTCTTTCATGGTTTCACTTTGGCTATCTTCCGTCTTCATCCATTATCATAGCACGGGCCAAAATCCCTGTGGTAAATTTCGCAAGTCGCCAGTGTGTGGGTGTCCAATTCTTGCAGGCCAGCATCTATAAGTCTCTCCTATCGATCAAACAGCACAGCATCGTCTAATCAGTGGAAGGAATGGGAGACTCAATAATTAAATGGCTGAAACAGTTGATTATCTCAGCATAAAACACAACAAAATCCACCCTCAATGGAGTGATTGTCACATGCGGTTTTCTCAGAGCTAGCCCCTCCTGCATGTGGCATGGTGGCGGATGAGGTCCTCATCTACTTAGTCTTGGCCAGCAGGAGAATGAATGTTGTTTCCTAGCAGAGCTACTGAGAACAACTGCTCACTGCCATTCAGCATGGTCTTCAGAGGTTAAGGGGAGAAGGCCAGGAGAATGGGGTTCAGCTGGAAAATAAATCAGCCATGATTGAATGGCGGAGCAGAATCCATGACTGAATGACCTAATTCTGCTCCTCTGTCTTACGGCTGATCAACACTAGCCTCTACTTCTCTCTGTGTCATTTCCCCGCAACTCTCAGTCATTCAATGCCAGCCTTCCACATAAATATTTCTAATTGCCTGTTCTCTCTCCAGAACAGAGGATTCCAAAGATTCATCCACCTCTGGGAAGCAATTTCCTTTTTGAAGTTATTGGCCCTATATTTTATAAGCTCTTGCTCGAGACTGAACATCTACCCTGATAAGCCCCCTTGAGATCTTAAATTGTATGTTTCGGTAAGGTCACCAGTCACCCCTTTAAACTCTAAAGAATACAGACTCAAAAGACAGGCACATTTGATAAGATAACCTTCTCATACCAGGAAGGAGCCTGGTGAATTTCCTCTGGACTGCCTTCAATGCTGTTATCTCTCTTTTGGGGAGTAGGAGGACAACAATCCAGGGCAGTATTCCAGATGTTGACTCACCTTTTGGGGTAGGGTCTCACAATTCAGGGAATTATTCCAGATGTTGACTCACCTTTTGGAGCATAGGTCCCACAATCCAGAGCAGTATTCCAGATGTTGTCTCACCTCTTTGGGAACGGGGACCACAAAACAATCCAGGGCAGTATTCCAGATGTTGACATCTTTTGGGTTATGGGCCCAACAATCCAGGGCGGTATTCCAGATGTTGTCTCGCCTCTTTGGGAATGGGGACCACAATCCAGGGCAGTATCCCAGATGATATCACACCTTTGGGGTGTGGGGACCACAATCTAGGACAGTATTCTAGAATGTGGTCCCACCTTCTCCCTACCATAGCCCATGATCCAGATCAGTTTTCTGAAGCAATGAGGGAACAGGTTATTTTAGATCTAGAACAACGCACATGAAATGCTGGAGGAACTCATCAGGTCAGGCAGCATCTATGGAAAAGAATAAACATTTGACGTTTTGGGCCAAGACACTTCTTCAGGACTCAAGCTCGAAATATTGACTGCTTATTCTTTTCCATTGATGCCGTCTGACCTGCTGAGTTCCTCCGGCATTTTGTGTGCATTGCTTTGGATTTCCAGCATTGACTTTAGATCTAGTATTGTGTAATAAGAATTGATTAATTAATGATCTTGTGGTTTATGGGCCAATGCAACCCAGGTATAAAGAAACTGCAGACAGAAAAAAACTTTATTTGTCTATTCTGGACACAGATAGTTACCGGGCACTTGCACTTCAGATAATGATTGATTGACAGTTGATAATCAGTGGTTCCCTGTCTTATCTAGGTGTGTAACTATAGCAATCTTGCTGTGCAACTATGGTTTACATGTCATTCTGATGGTGGTGGTTCTCATTAATAAGCTGGATACCGGGCAATGTTATCAACAGGATTATGACCACCTGCACGGTTACCATAGTTTCCATCCCAATGGTGGTCCTGATACCATGCTTGGTGAGATAGGAAGAAGGCAACGCAAGCAGAGTAATTGGGGTCTTTACTACTCAGGACTGGACCTGATGGACGTGTACCGTACCCAGGAGCCACTCCAAATGCACGTCCCATCGAGGTGTGAAAGTTGTAGCTAAATAATAAATGAATGACAACTGGATGAACAGTGTTAGCACTTGCCACAGGCACTCACTCAGTGCTGAATCTCTGGACTTTTACATCGCTTCATGTATGTTCATCCACGAGGGCAGAAGAGAAGGTGTGTGTGTGTGTGTGTATGTGCACAGACATCTTTTCCACTTACCAAGCTGAGGTCTGCCTTGCATAAGTGTGCCAGTACATTGCAGAAGTTGTCAGGGATTTCTCACTGTATTTGTTGGAAACGGGTGGTTTCAGCACCAGCCTAAACATGAGTGCTACCAAGCCCAATGTCTCGTCCTGTGTGATTTATACCTTGACATGAATCCACATCACTGCTTTTACATGGACTCCTTTTGCCAGAAGGTAGAACTCTTTAATCACCCAGACAGTGGCTGAATTGGGGAGGCATTACCAGAGCAGGTAGTTGGATCAGATAGTCATGAATATTGAGAATCATTTGGACAGACAATTGAATAGAAGGCAAGGCATTTATTTATTGAAATACAGCACAGAATAGGCCTTCCTGTCTTTCAAGCTTCACCGCCCAGCAACTGCCGATTTAACCCTAATCAGGGGACAATTAACAATGACCAATCCACCTACAAATCAGAAAATCTTTGGACCGTGGGAGGAAACAGGAGCACCTGGAGGAAACCCACTCGGTCACAGGGAGAATGTACAGGCAGTGGTGGGAATTGAACCCTGGTCTCTTGAACTGTAAAGCATTGTGCTAACCACTACGCAACTGTGCCACCTAATGCCACGTAAGGTCCTAATGTGGGCATCTGGGAGTGATATCAAGGGACAGAAAGGTCAGCGTGGACACGATATGTACAGTATGACTACATAATTCTTTTATACTGCCTTTGATATTAACCCTTTACGATAGTAATACACAGCTCTAATATTAACCTTTATTATTATTGTTAGATAGGACCAACATTAATCCTTTGGACTACCGTGATCAACAGCCCTATCCTTAGCACTTAGCACTACCATTTTCCACAGACCTAATATTAATCTTTATCTTGCAATGATGTACAGTGCTGGTGTTAACACTTTATCGTACAATGACATATGTGACACTTACATTAACCTTTTATCCTACTGTGACCAACTACTTGGTTATTAATCCTTTATACTTGAGTAATCAAGAGTCTTACGTACACCCTTTATAGCATAGAAATACAGAGTCCAGATGTTAATGCATTATACCACCATGACAGTAATAATCAATCCTTTGTGATACAGAAGCGTTTTGCTTTGATATTAACCTCTTTGTACCAAACATTCAATAGTCCTGACATTAATCCTTTATGCTCCATTGACCAACAACCCTAACATTAGCTAGTTGTCCTACAATGATAGACAAACAATAAATCACAGTCTTGGCATTAGACCTCCATTCTATTGATACTAACAGCCTTAGCGTTAACCCTTTAGAAAGATGGAAGCTGTTACGTTTTGTAACTTCAAGACATTAAACTAATTCAAAGGAAGCACAGTGTCTGAAAATTTGGGTGTCAATCAGAGCTTACTTTAAGCGAGGCTTGCACATATTACGTGGTAGTGTGATGACATATGCAAACAGCATATTTATACATATAACCCATAATTAATTATTAAAACAAACCAAAATGTTTAATCAACATATTTACAAGATTACTGAAATATTATTGAAATATCAAATACACAACAGAAGCCTCAACGGTAGCAATTTTGGTCAACACTGGTGTTTATAATGCAGAGGGTCCTGAATACAGCTCGCTCGACGATGAAATCCAAAGCCTTTATGTTAACTCTTTGTGCTATTGTGTACAACAGTCCTGTTAAACGCTTATTGTTCAGTGATGGAGGGAGCTGCAATTCCCCCTTTACACTAAGATGAAGTACACTCTTGCCACTAACCCTTTGCGTTAATGTATAACCCAGCCATTAACGGTTGTGATGAAGTGGTGTCTGATCCTATTGTTAACACTACACCCAACTGATGGAAATGTCTGCCATTGACTTTTTTTTATAATCAATGCATCTACAGCCCTAGCATTAATCTTCTGTGGGATCGTGGTGTAAAGGAGAGATGTTAACACTTTAAGCCCCAGAGATACACGTCTCTGATACTAATGCTTTAAACCACGTTGATTTATAGCTGTAATTTAATCAGTTTAGAGCACAACAATGGCGCTGGCATTAATCTTCTACAGAACTCTGATTGTTCACTCATTTGCCCGTAACAATCAGCAAATTTGAAGTTAACCCATAATGCTTTCAATGGTTAAGCTCCTGCCATTAAAAAGTTTTACATCACATTGATACACAATTCTGATGTTAACCCTTTTGTGATCCAATGGTGCCATTATTAACTATCACAACTCATTGATACGCAGTCATCAGTCATTCCCTGTTTCGATCTTCAGCCATGTCATATCTACATAACATTGACTCATTATTCTGTCTTAATCCCTCCTTCCTATTCAGCTGTCGCTTACTGTCTTCACTGTTGACATACAGCCCTGACTAGGTTTCTAATTGCTTAGAGATTTATTTAATGGGATACAGCACGGAATAGGTCCTTCCGGCCCTTTGTGCCACACCACCCAGCAACCCCTCAATCTGATCCCAGCCGAATCATCAGACAATTTACAATGACCAACTAACTTACCAACCTGTACATCTTTGGACTGTGGGAGGAAACTGGAGCACCCAGAGGAAACGGGGAGAACGTACAAACTCCTTACAGGACAGGGGCGGGAATTGAACCCACATCGCTGGTACTGTAAAGTACTGTACAAGCAACTAGTCTACCGTGCTGCAGTTTTGTCAATCTTGATGTGAAATGTTTATTCAACATTAAATGTAGACTTTTATATTGCTGGAGACATGAACACTTTATGTTACAGTAATACATAAGCACATCATTAACTTTATATACTACCATGACACACATCTCTTGTACTAGCTCTCTCTACCTCACTAATGTACAGCCTGATCAATCTGAAGCATTGTAATTAACCTCTCTGACATCTGACATTAGCACTTTATTCCACACTGATCTGCAGTGCTACCATTAACTCTTTATATTACAGTGATAAACAACTCTATAATAACTACTATACAGCAGTGACTGACAATGCTGCCATTAACTCTTTACGATGCAGTGTTTTGCAGCTCTAACATTATCTCTTTATCTTGTGGTCCATAGTCCTGTCATTCACCCTTTAGAATACAATAATCAACAAAGCCGTAATTACCCTGATGCTACAATGTTGGACTGCTATGTCATTAACCCTTTAAATGACAGAAATTTACAATCCCCAAAAAAAGAGTGACAAAGTGACTCTTATGACAGTGTAATTACTGTCACCTTGGGCAAGGCTTAATCAACACAGTTTGTGGATTGGACTCTAGTTCACGTTACGAAGTGTTTCTGGTTTCGGATCGCGCTTTTTTTGTTGCTATTTTGAGTGATTCTGAGGATAATGAACACTGAGCTGAACTGAATGTACCTGGACTCTTTCAATTTTGTGTTTTACATTCTGTGCTTTCCACTTGTCTTTTCTTTTGCCATTTGCGTGATTTATTGGGGTGGGGTGGGGGAGGCTTGATGTTTTTCCTTGAATGGGTTCCATGATCTTTTTTCTTTGTTTCGTGGCTGTCTGTGAGAAAGACGAATCTCAGGGTTGTGTTCTGTGTACATACTTTGACAATAAATGCACCTTGAATCTTCGAACTGCAGCTGTCGTCTCACGGTTCTAGTGATCCTGATTCAATCCACACGTGCACATACGCACGTGCGCATTCAGACATGCGCGCACAAACACTGGTGCATGCACATGCAAACACACACACATTCACACTCACATGCACAAACACTAGCATACATGTGCACACACACACACACACACACACACACACACACACACACACATACACACACACACACACGTACCTTTACAGTCCATGCATTCACAGAGCCTAGATCCTCTGATGGTCATTCACATTACAATACCGGTTACTGCCCAAACAGCCACTCTCTTCAACTAACATAGGAACATTTAACATCTCCTCCCGCACATAATGCTACAAACAATATGTACAGAATGTAATTTCTCGTTATTCTGGTCTTTCCACTGAAACAGCGGATTGTACATTTTCCGTTTCACCTTGGAAAGGACAAGTTTCGGATAACCTTGGAGCGGACATGATGTGATCCAGAATTTTGTTTAATCAGAATATCATTGAAATGGTCAAATACAGTACAGTGCAACCTTGAAATACATGAAGTCAGTGTGACTTTGGAATAAAACACTCAGTGCAGGTTTGGAGTGGAAATAATTATCATGACTTCCAAATAGATCCTCTCCACACTGCAGAAAATAGATATTTTTGGTATAAATTTTACACAAAAATACCAAGCACTATATTGAAATGTATAACCTTGGATATAAATCTGGAATAGGCATAATCGATTTGGTATGGACAAACAAGAGAAAATCTGCAGATGCTGGAAATCCGAGCAACACACACAAAATGCTGGAGGAACTCAACAGGCCAGGGGACTGAACTAGGGGAGTCGGGGTATGCCCATATGAGTTCAGTGGGGCAAGGACAAGCTGAGACAATGGATCTACCTGGACAAGCGGGTTTCTGGATCTTGGGTAGGAGGTAGAAACGGGAGGTGCGGGGTGCGGGAACTATGCGGTTGGTGGCAGTGGATGGGGGATCCCCAGAGTCAGTAGGGTTGGTGATGGTGTGGGAGACAATGGCCTGGTGCTCCTTAGTGGGGTCCTATTCAAGGGGTCAAGGGGCCTGCTGAGTTCTGCCAGCATTTTATGTGTGGTTGGTATGGACAAATTTGGTACAATCTTGCAAGGGTCTGTGACAGTTAAGTTTAACATACAGTACCCTTAACATGGGATGGACACAGTCTGACATTGCAAAGAGATGCTTAGTGCAAATATTCAGTTCTGGCAAAGATAAAGTTAATATTACTTTGGGATAGACATAGTCATTTTGACATGCTCAGTGTAAGCGCAGAAATGGGATTTTGGTATAACTTTGAACAGAGATACTCATTGTAACCTTTATGCTATAAAAGCTTTGAATAAACATATGTTATAGCCTTACATTGGACAAACTAGACACAGTGGAGCCTTAGGATGAACATCCTCAAAGTAACCTTGTACTGGAAATAATCAGTATCACCTTGTTTTGGATATCCTCAGTATTTTCTCGAACCTTGGATGGACACTCTAATCCTATGGATATTTTCATTACAACATTGCATTGGGAACTTTCAGAAAAACGAGGGAATGGAGACACAAGATGGTGCAAATGCTGGAATCCAGAGTCAAAAGACAAAATGCTGGAGGAACTCAGCAGGTCGGGCAGCATCAGTGGAGGGAAACGGACAAGCAACATTTCAAGTCAAGAATCTTTATCTGGTCTAATGGTCTCAGCTTGAATTGCTGACTGTTCATTTCCCACTACAAATGTTGCCTGATCCCCTGAGTTCCTTCAGTATTTTGTTTTTTTGCTAGGGAATGGATCTGTTTGGTGAATCCCGAGGATGTGCACACTCTTTACAACCTGGAAATGACATCTTCAGGACAATTTTGAAAGAACTTACTGTGTCATTGAAATGATGATCTTCAATGAATCCCTTGGGTAAACAAATTTTATTGGACATTGTCACTGTGACCTTCGACTCAGTATCACCTTAAACACAATCCAAATAACCTTGAAGCAGGCAAGCCTGGTATGAATTTAGAGTGGGCTTACTCAGCAAATGAATGTACCAAATTAGTACAACCTTGGAGCAGACATGCACGATATCGTCTTCTCCTTCCTCCCTTTGGGAAGTCCTTGGGGGTTAAGGATGACTTCCAGTCCAGTCCCATAAGCTCTGAAGTGACTAATTCAAAAGTCAGGAGGTTATGTTGCAACCTTAGTTAGGCCACATCTGGAGTACTGCACACAGTTCTGGTCACTCCACTATAGGAAGGATGTTGAGACTCTGGAGAAGAGGTTCGCCAGGATGCTGACTGGCTTAGAGGACATGTGCTATTATGAGAGGCTGGATAAACTTGGGTTGTTTTCTCTGGAGCATCAAAAAGTGAGGGGAGATCTGATGGAGCTTTACAAGATTATGAGAGCCATAGATAGAAAGGACAGAGAGTATCTGTTTCCAGTGCAAAAATGTCTAATACCTGAGGGCATGCATTGAAGGTGAGAGGGGGTAGGTTCAAGAGGGATGTGAGGGCTAAGTTTTTTTACTCAGAGAGTGGTGGATGCTTGGAATGTGCTGTATGGTATGATGGTAGAGTCGAGTACATTAGACGCATTTAAGAGATGTTTGAACAGAACCATAGAACCATAGAACCATAGAAACTACAGCACAGAAACAGGCCCTTTGGCCCTTCTTGGCTGTGCCGAACCTTTTTCTGCCTAGTCCCACTGACCTGCACACGGACCATATCCCTCCATACACCTCCCATCCATGTATCTGTCCAATTTATTCTTAAATGTTAAAAAAGAACCCGCATTTACCACCTCTTCTGGCAGCTCATTCCATACTCCCACCACTCTCCGTGTGAAGAAGCACCCCTAATGTTCCCTTTAAACCTTTCCCCCCTCACCCTTAACCCATGTCCTCTGGTTTTTTTCTCCCCTTGTCTCAGTGGAAAAAGCCTGCTTGCATTCATTCTATCTATACCCATCATAATTTTATATACCTCTATGAGATCTCCCCTCATTCTTCTACGCTCCAGGGAATAAAGTCCTGACCTATTCAACCTTTCTCTGTAACTAAGTTTCTCAAGTCCCGGCAACATCCTTGTAAACCTTCTCTGCACTCTTTCAACCTTATTTATATCCTTCCTGTAATTTGGTGACCAAAACTGAACACAATACTCCAGATTCGGCCTCACCAATGCCTTATACAACCTCATCATAACATTCCAGCTCTTATACTCAATACTTTGATTAATAAAGGCCAATGTACCAAAAGCTCTCTTTACGACCCTATCTACCTGTGATGACACTTTTAGGGAATTTTGTATCTGTATTCCCAGATCCCTCTGTTCTACTGCAATCCTCAGTGCCTTACCATTAACCCTGTATGTTCTACGTTGGTTTGTCCGTCCAATGTGCAATACCTCACACTTGTCAGTATTAAACTCCATCTGCCATTTTTCAGCCCATTTTTCCAGCTGGTCCAAGTCCCTCTGCAGGCTCTAAAAACCTTCCTCACTGTCTACTACACCTCCAATCTTTGTATCATCAGCAAACTTGCTGATCCAATTTACCACATTATCATCCAGATCATTGATATAGATGACAAATAACAATGGACCCAGCACTGATCCCTGTGGCACACCACTAGTCACAGGTCTCCACTCAGAGAAGCAATTCTCTACCACCACTCTCTGGCTTCTTCCATCGAGCCAATGTCTAATCCAATTTACCACCTCTCCATGTATACCTAGCAACTGAATTTTCCTAACTAACCTCCCATGCGGGACCTTGTCAAAGGCCTTACTGAAGTCCATGTAGACAATATCCACTGCCTTCCCTTCATCCACTTTCCTGGTAACCTCTTCGAAAAACTCCAATAGATTGGTCAAATATGACCTACCACGCACAAAGCCATGTTGACTCTCCCTAATAAGTCCCTGTCTATCCAAATGCTTGTAGATTCTGTCTCTTAGTACTCCCTCCAATAACTTACCTACTACTGACGTTAAACTCACCGGCCTATAATTTCCCGGATTACTTTTCGATCCTTTTTTAAACAACGGAACAACATGAGCCACTCTCCAATCCTCCGGCACCTCACCCATAGGCAGCGACATTTTAAATATTTCTGCCAGGGTCCCCGCAGTTTCAACACTAGTCTCCTTTAAGGTCCGAGGGAACACTCTGTCAGGTCCCGGGGATTTATCCACTTTAATTTTCCTCAAGACAGCAAGCACCTCCTCCTTTTCAATCTGTACAGTTTCCATGATCTCACTACTTGATTCCCTCAATTCCATAGACTTCATGCCAGTTTCCCTAGTAAATACAGACGCAAAAAACCTATTTAAGATCTCCCCCATTTCCTTCGGTTCCGCACATAGCTGACCACTCTGATCTTCAAGAGGACCAATTTTATCCCTTATAATCCTTTTGCTCTTAATATACTTGTAAAAGCTCTTTGGATTATCCTTCACTTTGACTGCCAAGGCAACCTCATGTCTTCTTTTAGCCCTCCTGAATTCTTTCTTAAGTATTTTCTTGCACTTCTTATACTCCTCAAGCACCTGATTTACTCCCTGTTTCCTATACATTTCATACAACTCCCTCTTCTTCTTTATCAGAGTTGCAATATCCCTTGAGAACCAAGGTTCCTTATTCCTATTCAATTTGCCTTTAATCCTGACAGGAACATACAAACTCTGCACTCTCAAAATTTCCCCTTTTAAGGCTTCCCACCTACTAAACACATCTTTGCCAGAGAACAACCTGTCCCAATCCACGCATTTTAGATCCTTTCTCATTTCTTCAAATTTGGCCTTCTTCCAGTTCAGAACCTCAAAACCTAGGACCAGATCTATCCTTGTCCATGATCAAATTGAAACTAATGGTGTTATGATCACTGGAACCAAAGTGCTCCCCTACACAGACTTCTGTCACTTGCCCTAATTCGTTTCCTAACAGGAGATCCAATATTTCATCCCCTCTAGTTGGTCCCTCTATATATTGATTTAGAAAACTTTCCTGAACACATTTTACAAACTCTAAACCATCTAGACCCCTAACAGTATGGGAGTCCCAATCAATGTATGGAAAATTAAAATCTCCTACCACCACAACTTTATGTTTCCTGCAGTTGCCTGCTATCTCTCTGCAGATTTGCTCTTCCAAGTCTCGTTGACTATTGGGTGGTCTGTAATACAATCCCACTAATGTGGCCATACCTTTCCTGTTTCTCAGCTCCATCCATAAGGACTCAGTAGACAAGCCCTCTAATCTGTCCTGCCTGAGCACTGCTGTAATATTTTCCCTAACAAGCAATGCTACTCCCCCACCTTTCATTCCTCTGCCTCGATCACATCTGAAACATCAGAACCCCGGAATATTAAGCTGCCAGTCCTGCCCCTCCTGTAGCCAAGTTTCACTAATTGCTATAACATCATAATTCCACGTGTCAATCCACGCCCTCAACTCATCCGCCTTCCCCGCAATACTCCTAGCATTGAAATATATACACCTCAGAAGATTTTTACCACCACTCAGAACCTTTCTATCAGCGGATTTGCTTAAACTTTCAACATCATTTGTTTTCACCCCAGCCACACTGTCAGCTCTGGCACTCTGGTTCCCATCCCCCTGCAAATCTAGTTTAAAGCCTCCCCAACAGCACTAACAAACCTCCCTGAAAGGATATTGGTCCCCCTGTAGTTCAAGTGTAACCCGTCCCTCTTGTACACATCCCACCTGCCCCAGAAGAGGTCCCAATGATCCTGAAATCTGAAACCCTGCCCCCTACACCAGTTCCTCAGCCACTTGTTCCTCCTTCAGAGCATCCTATTCCTACCCTCACTGGCACCTAGCACAGGTAGCAATCCTGAGATTACCACCCTTGAGGTCCTGCTTTTCAACTTCCTACCAAGCTCTCTATACTCACTGTCCAGGACCTCCTCACTCTTCCTTGCTATGTCATTGATACCGATGTGCACCACGACATCTGGCTGGTCACCCTCCCACTTCAGAATGTCATGCAATCGATCAGAGACATCCTTGACCCTGGCACCCGGGAGGCAACAAACCATCCTGGATTCTCTGTCATGACCACAGAACCTCCTATCTGCACCTCTAACTATCGAATCCCCTATCACTACTGCTCTCCTCTTCTTCCATCCTCCCTTCTGCACTGCAGAGCTAGACTCAGTGCCAGAGATCCGGCTACTGCAGCTAGTCCCAGGTAAGTCATCCCCCCCAACAGTATCCAATGCGGTATACTTGTTGTTGAGGGGAATGGCCACAGGGGAACCCTGCTCTGCCTGCCCTTTCCTCTTCCCTCACTTGACAGTGACCCAATTTCCTGTCCTCTGTAACTACCTCCCTGTAGCTACGATCTATAATCTCCTCATTCTCCCGAATGATCCGCAGGTCATCCAGCTCCTGCTCCAGTTCCCTAACGCGGTTTGTCAGGATCTGCAGCTGGATGCACTTCTTGCAGGTGTCGTTGTCAGGGACACCAGAGGGCTCCCTGACTTCCCACATCCTGCAAGAGGAGCATTCCAACATCCTGCCTGGCATTCTCTCTACTCTAAAGAACCTGAACAGAAACCTTACCAGAACCTACCCTGGCCTTTGCCTTTTCTCACCGAAGCCTGTTTGAGCCAAAGCCGTCCCACTCTGACTCAGTCCACCCCAACGATGGCCGCTACAACGATGGCCGCTGTCTAAGGTGGTCTGCTTTTTAAACCTTGGCGCGCTACGTCACGCGCCTGCGCAGTGCAGACCCTTCTCCCCGAGCAGTAGGCACATAGATATAAGGAAGATGGAGGGATATGGCTATGGTGTGGATAGGAGAGATTAATATTTGGGTGTTTTTGCTTTGCTCTTTAACTGGTTTGGTACAACATTGTGGGCTGAATGGCCTGTTTCTGTGCTGTACTCTTCTATGTACTATGGGACCCAGAGAGTTTTCTAGGTATACCAGTGGTTGCTAATGGAATGAGTGGTTTGGGTTGCCTAGGTTTCTTCTATTGTTTACAGAGGCCTCTGAGTAGTCCCAATGCATGGACTCAAGATTCCTGATAACATTTTGAATGGTCCTTCTCTACTTTGAGCAGTCATGTAGTTTCCCACTCTTTCAATGCAGATGTTACATCTTTTCTAAGGAGGCTGTGAGGATATTCTTGTATCTCTCCCTCTGTCCATCTGGTCATCTCTTCCCAAAAGAGATCAGAGTAGAAGGTCTCAATCTGGGGTCTGGTATCAGGCATATATATTAATGACTTGGATGAGGGAATTAAATGCAGCATCTCCAAGTTTGCGGATGACACAAAGCTGGGTGGCAGTGTTAGCAGTGAGGAGGATGCTAAGAGGATGCAGGGTGACTTGGATAGGTTAGGTGAGTGGGCAAATTCATGGCAGATGCAATTTAATGTGGATAAATGTGAAGTTATCCACTTTGGTGGCAAAAATAGGAAAACAGATTATTATCTGAATGGTGGCCGATTAGGAAAAGGGGAGGTGCAACGAGACCTGGGTGTCATTATACACCAGTCATTGAAAGTGGGCATGCAGGTACAGCAGGCGGTGAAAAAGGCGAACGGTATGCTGGCATTTATAGCGAGAGGATTCGAGTACAGGAGCAGGGAGGTACTACTGCAGTTGTACAAGGCCTTGGTGAGACCACACCTGGAGTATTGTGTGCAGTTTTGGTCCCCTAATCTGAGGAAAGACATCTTTGCCATAGAGGGAGTACAAAGAAGGTTCACCAGATTGATTCCTGGGATGGCAGGTCTTTCATATGAAGAAAGACTGGATGAACTGGGCTTGTACTCGTTGGAATTTAGAAGATTGAGGGGGGATCTGATTGAAACGTATAAGATCCTAAAGGGATTGGACAGGCTAGATGCGGGAAGATTGTTCCCGATGTTGGGGAGGTCTAGAACGAGGGGTCACAGTTTGAGGATAGAGGGGAAGCCTTTTAGGACCGAGGTTAGGAAAAACTTCTTCACACAGAGAGTGGTGAATCTGTGGAATTCTCTGCCACAGCAAACTGTTGAGGCCAGTTCATTAGCTATGTTTAAAAGGAAGTTAGATATGGCCCTTGTGGCTACAGGGGTCAGGGGGTATGGAGGGAAGGCTGGGTTCTGAGTTGGATGATCAGCCATGATCATAATAAATGGCGGTGCAGGCTCGAAGGGCCGAATGGCCTACTCCTGCACCTATTTTCTATGTTTCTATGTTTCTATGTGCAATGTGACTTACCTAGCAGAGCCAAATATGGGCCTCAATACTAGGGATCTTTACCTGGAAGAGCTAATTCATATTGGTTCACTTATCCTCAGAATAGATCTGGAAAATTTTGTGCAGAGAGGTTTCAAAGTATCCTCCTAGTGCTTGGTAGTGCTGGTTGTAAGTAGTTCATGACTCAGAAAGGTGGCAAACATTGTGCTCAATAGACCATGACTTTGGTTGCAGTCTTGATCTTCATAGACTTTGTTCTTCAAATGGCGATGGTGAAATTTTATCTGTGATAGCCACCTTCATTCAGAAATAGCTCCAGAGAAATTAGAAGAGCTCTCGTTATCCCCAGAGTCCCGTTCTCATCCATTCCTCTTAGTGGGTGATTTTACACACCAGGCTGGCTGATTGGATCTGTCAGTGCCTTCGTGAACAAACCAACGATGACTCGGAGCTCAACCACCAAATATGCGCTTACGTAAGCTTAATGAAAAAGTTGGGCAATCTTGGTTCTGGGATGGAGATTCAATAGTTTCCTAGAAAAGTTCAAAATATGTTGGAGTGTTCATAGGAATAATATGCAAAACCTTGTAAATTGACCTCGCTGGTATCAGCAAAGTATCTGAATTTCATTGAGCACTTTAATCACCAATACAGAGAAGGCTACAGACCAAGCATAGGAAAATGGGATTGGTGTAGATCGGTACTTGACAGACCACACTGTCATTGTGGGCTGAAAGGTCTGTTTCTGTATGACCCTAGACTTGAAGAAAATACCAGATATAGCTAGGAAGCCAGGAAGCAATGGTGAAGAATAAAAGAGCATTGATGGTTTAGATGACAGGTCATCGAACTGAAGCATTAATTCTGCTTCTCTCTCCACAGACCTGCTAGTATCTCCATCATCTTTTGCGTTTATTCTGAATATTTTATTGTCACGAAGAAACTCCTTGCTCACATGAAGTTCGTACAATTATAACAATAAATACAATAAATACAGCGACAAACGTGAAACAACGGAACAGCATGCAACCTGTGGTAGTGCTAACAGAACAGCTAATGTGACAATAATGGAAGAGGTAGATCTGAGGTTTTGAGAAAGTGGCAGCAGCACCAAGAAGGGGGTGTGAAAGAGGTGCGTGCTTCGGAAGTCCGGTAGCAGTGGGGAAGAAGCTGTTCTCAAGTCTGATCGCCTGGGATTTCAAGCTCCTGTATCATCCTAGAAGGTAGCTTTTCAGTATCTGCAGCCTTTTTGCTTTCCTGACAGAAATGCACATCTTTCTTTATGTTTCAGAGATAACAAGTTGGCATCATTTAGACTTAATCTGCCTTTTTGAAAATAAACCTGTGAGATGGCATCAAAGTGAAATCTTTTGGCAGACAAAAATAGCTGCTTCATTGAACTGTAAATCCCAACCCTTCCCCGAACCTTCAGCACTCCAAATATTAACAAGAGTACTCTCCTGGTGCCAGATGAGCCTCTTATCCGGAGGTGTCAGGAAACAGGGATATCAGCACGTCAGCTTTGTACTAGGCTGGCCATTCAAACTTGTCTGTTAGATTTACTGTGCCAGTCTGTGACAATGACAGGAATTAAGAGATGCACGGAGCAAACTTATTAAAACATACTATTTCTGGAACATTATCTGTGACTGCTATGAGGCCTTGGTGAAACAGGAAATAAGTCCCAGTCCCTACACTTGAATAAATTATTCAAATGAGGCATATTTGGAATGACAATAATTTTGCTCTGCATTGAGTCCCCTATCTGCAGTGCACAGATACATCACCCAGGTTATGCTGCAGTGGGGCTTGTAACAGTCTGAGAGACGAATGCTCCGAGCTCTGTGATGAGACTGAGAAGTAGAGGAGGCCATTCTTCTCCTGTTCCCCATTCCGCCACTCACTCACGTCCTCAGCATCAATTATCTCATGTTCCCTGATCTCCCTGGAACCTAGAACTTCATCGAGCACTGTCTTGAATATACCGTGCCTCCACAGGGCAGAAAGTTCCCAAAAACTCACTGCACCTCCAGACACAGACCTATCCTTGCAAGCGGATCAAGTGCCACACCTGCCCCTGAACCTCCTCCCTCCTGCTCAGGGCCCCAAGCAGTCTCTCCAGGTGAGGCGACACTTCACCTGCGAGCCTGTTGGGGTCACCTACCGCAAATGGTGCTCCCAGTGTGGCCCAACGCAGACCGGGAGGCCGCTTTGCTGATGCTCCATCCGCCAAGAAAAGCAGGATCTCCCAGTGGCCACCCATTTTAATTCTACTTCCCTTTCCTATCCTGACATGTCAGTCCGTGGCCTCCTCTACTGCCGCAATGAGGTCACACTCAGATTGGAGGAGCAACACCTTATATTTCATCTCGGTAACCTCCAACCTGATCAAAAGAACATTGATTTCTCGAACTTACGGTAATTGCCCACCCCTTCTCCTTTAGCATGCCCCATTCCTATTTCCCTCTCTCACCTCACCTTCTTACCAGCCCATCATCTCCCTCTGGTGCCCCTCCCCATTCTCTTTCTTCCATGGCCTTCAGTCCTCTCCTATCATATTCCCCCTTCTCCAGCCCTTTACCTCTTTCACCAATCAACTTCCCAACTCTTTACTTCACCTCTCTCCTACTACCTTTTACCTCTTTCTCCCCTCCCCTCACCTTCTTACTCGGACTTCTCATCTCTTCTTTCTAGTCCTGATGAAGGGTCTCAGCTGGAAACGTTGTCTGCTTACTCTTTTCCATAGATGCTACCTGGCCTGCTGAGTTACTCCAGAATTTTGACTTCCAGCATCTGAAGATCTTCTCGTGTTGGAGATCGCTCATCTCTTCTCGGTCCTGAGTGGCAGACGTTATCATTGGTTGGCTTAATCAGAACCTCAGTCTGGTCAGGGAAAACTTCATGTCTATGTCCAGTTTCTTTAGCCTGAAGTGAACAGGGCAGCGTATCACACATCACCTGCCAACCTACATGGTATTGGGGAGGAAACTTGCATTGTCATAGACAGCACCAGCAAACTCCACATGGACAGTGCCAGAAGTCAGGCTGAACCCATGCTGCTGGATCTGTGAGGGATTAACTTTTATTGCATCGTGCTTAAAAAACCTTGCACTCTTTGAGAAAGTTCCTAGGCTTCTTAACTTAATGACAAAGAAAGCCATAAGCTCTTCATAGTGAGCGTCAGGTATAAAGAGGGCAAGGTGAGGGAAGAAGGTGGAACAGGACAGAGGAGGTTTCACTGCCTTTGAGAAGCAAGGTTACCTGGCAGTAATAGACCGTGGAAGAGTCAATATTATGTTCAGGAGATAGAATCCGACTTTTCAGAAAGACTGGGCTAGTTACGTGTCATATCTCGTCAACTCACAGCTCAGAATCAAAATCAGGTTTAATATCATCGGCACATGTAGTGAAACTCGTTGTCTTTCTGGCAGCAGTACAATGTAATACATAATAATATGGAGGGACAGGAAGTGTTGAGGAAACAGGTAGGATGCAGAAGGACTTTGACAGATTAGGAGAATTGGCAAGAAATTGGCAAATGAAATACAATGTTGGAAAATGTGCGGACTATTTTCTGAACGGGGAGAGAATCCAAAAATCTGAAATGCAAAGGGACTTGGGAGTCCTTGTGCAGAACACCCTAAAGGTTAACTTGCAGGTTGAGTCGGTGGTGAGAAAGGCAAATGCCATGTTAACATTTATTTCAAGAGATCTAGAATACAAGAGCAAGGATGTGATGCTGAGGCAAGTAAGGCACTGGTGAGGCCTCACCTTGAGTATTGTGAACAGTTTTGGGCCCCTCATCTTAGAAAAGATGTGCTGGCATTGGAGAGGGTCCAGAGAAGATTCACAAGGATGATTCCAGGAATGAAAGGGTTATCATACGAGGAACATTGATGGCTCTGGGTCTGTACTCGCTGGAATTTAGAAGGATGAGGGGGGATCTCATTGAAACCTTTCGAATGTTGAAAGGCTTAGACAGTGTAGATGTGGAAAGGATGTTTCCCATGGCGGGAGAGTCTAGGACAAGAGGGCACAGCTCCTGGATAGAGGGGTGTCCTTTCAAAACAGAGATGCAGAGAAATTTCTTTAGCCAAAGGGCGGTGAATTTGTGGAATTTGTTGCCACATGCAGCTGGGGAGGCCAGGTCATTGGGTGTACCTAAGGCAGAGATTGATAGGTTCTTGATTGGACATGGCATTAAAGGTTACATGGAGAAGGCTGAGAAACAGGGTTGAGGAGGAGGGAAAAAAAAGTATCAGCCATGATTGAATGGTGGAGCAGACTCGATGAACCAAATGGCCTAATTCTTCTCCGATGTCTTATGGTCTTATAATAGAGAAAAAAAATGTAAATTACAGTAATTATACACATACATTTAACAGTTAAACTAAATTAGTGCAAAAAACAAAAATAAAAAAATAGTGAGGTAGTGTTCATGAATTTAATGTCCAGTCAGAAATTGGACGGCAGAGCGGAAGAAGCTGTTCCTGAATCATTGGGTGTGTGCCTTCAGGCTTCTGTTCCTCCTTCCTGATGGTAGCAATGAGAAGAGGGCATGTTCTGGGTGATGGGGGTCCTTAATGATAGATGCTGCCTTTTTGAGGCATCGCTCCTTGAAAATGTCCTGGATACTATGGAGGCTAGTGTCCATGATGGAGCTGACTAAGTTTACGACTCTCTACAGCTTACTTCAATCCTGTGCAGTGGACCCCCCCCTCCCACCCCACCAGATGGTGATGCAGCTCTCCAGCTTCAGGGCGAATAGCCTAATTTGTGGGGAGCTGATGGGTGATGGACTTCCCAAGTACCTGCCAGATATGAGATGTTAGAAGTCCGTCCTCAATCACACCCTTTGAATGCACAATGTTGCATCAACCCAGCTACTGATTTCAACAGAACCCAGATACGGAAGCAGAGCGTGCCACACAAACATCAGGATTCAAGACTGCCACAGATGCCGGAAATCTGAAACATAATCAAAATCAGCTGGAAACACTCAGTGGGTCAGGCAGCATCTCCCAGTGTCACACACCAAGGAAACAGGCCCTCCATCACAACTGGTCCATGGCAATCAAGATGTCTACCTAAGCTAGTCTCTTGTTTGTGTTTCACCCATATCCCTCTAAACCCCTCCTACCCTACTGAATGTACTTATCCAAATATCTTTTAAATGTCATTATTGTCATTGCATTGTTAAGTGACCCAGTCAATGGTCAGAGTCTCTACAGTTCCTAACGAAATGTCCTTGACCATCATTGTTGATTGTCTCACTTTCCAAAGAGGCTGACTGACCTGCTGAGTATTTTTCCCCCAGCATTTTCTGTGTTTATTTGGAGAATATGAGGTTGAATTTTAGCCATCGAGGAAGAAGAACTGCCTGATGTGAATGGTGAGAGGAAGAAATGGGGAGTCAGTTTGTTGAGGCAAGGCAGACAAGGGAGAACGCAAAGGGAATGGGAGACTGATAGAGGAGCCCTGTACAGGGTAATCAGTTCAGATACCTCTAGTCTTAATGGTTCAGGCCTCTAATTTATTTGAGTCATAGCTGATGAAGGAGGTTTCTGTAGAAGTGATCGAGCCAAATAGCACTTTGCACAATCCAAAGGGCTCAGGTGCTTTCAGCAATGTTTACCTCAATCCTCCGGGGATTTTCGCTCCGTCCCTCTGGAACAGGCTCACAGGAACAGCAGCTCTTGTATGACAGACAGAGTCTGTAACAAGAAATGTTCCTCCATTTCCATTTCCATTGCCTGCCCTGTGCAGAGGTAACATCATGTCAGAGGCCTAGAGGTCAGTGCTTCCGAGACTGAAGTCGCCTGGAGTTCAAAAGCATTTCAAACTTTGAGGGAGAGGATGGCCGGTTTAGGCTCTTACTATGTCGGACGAGGAAGAGCACATGTTAGATGATAATCAATTACAAGGCACGTGAGACAACAAGCTTGCAGTCAGCACCTTAGCAACACCGCAGAGAGAAAGCATTCCCCCTTTACACCAATCAGACTGCCTTTATCAGCACACTCTGAACTTTGACGCATCCATCATAGGCTTGCTTTCACGCAGTAGGACATCCCAAGGCATTTTTTGCAGGAGCATAATCAGCCAAAAATTAAAACCAAACCAAAAATGGAGGTTAACATCTGAGTAAAGATTGTTCCAAGTGGGATTTAAAGATGGATGTTTTTTTCATTTCAGATGGTACTGAGCTGCGGTTTCTGTAAATGTTCTGACTCATGCTTGGCTGTTTTTTTAGGTTTGAAGGAATGGTTTTTGGGGACCGGGAGGGGTGCTGGGGGTCAGGTTTGGGTTATGGACAGAGACAGGAATGTGGGGGAGGTAGCGGTGAGGCTAGAGTCAAGGGCTCTGCTCTACGCTTTGTGTTCGAAGGCCAGTGACGTGGACTTGTGATGAAGGACATCCATAGACAGATGTGGTCTAGAGAGGAATGAGGGCCAGTGACCCCTAGGTATGCGACCCGGTGAGTCCAGAGCTCGAAGCCTGGAGTTCGAGGTCCTGTCATTTGTGAGCCCAGAGCTTGAGGCTTGGAGTTCAGGTGTCGATCACTGGCAAGCCCGATTGCTGAAGCTTTAGTCTACGAGTCTCTGACTCCACTGAGGAAGTCAAAGGCCTGGTGTCTGAGAATCCACAAGTCCGCTACAGGCTGAAGGCCAGGAGGCAGGCTGCTCTGGAGTTGGAGGATGAGTAGGTGGGTGTGTGGATGAGAGGGAGGAAGAAGGCTTGTTTTGCTGCGGCTGTTCTGTTGTTGGTGCTGCCTACTTGTGTTGATCTGCTAAGCATTGTGGGCACGCTATGTTGGTGCCAGGGTGCGTGGAGACACTCGTGGGCCGACACCAGAATATCCTCATGTTGTGCTGTCTGCCAAAGCAAATAATGCATTGTACTGTGCATTTCGATGTCCATGTGATAAATGAATAAATCTGAATCTGATTTAAAGGAGGGTCAAGTAAGAAAAGAAAGATATATTTTGGGGGTGGAGGGGGCTTGGGAGCATGTGTAGATGGAGCCACGACCTTGGAGGAATACAGTCACTTGCTGGGGTTGGATGTAAGGACACAAAACTCTCTAGAAGTGTTTCAACACCACACTGAGAATGAATGAATTCAAGATATTGACTGAGCTGTGGTGACGGGTAAACTAAACTTCATATGGTTTAGGCTTACAGGACAGTAGAGTTTTGGCAGGGGTTTATTTAGGCTGAGGGGCAGACCGACTGGGATTATGTTGGAATATGAAAACTAAACAGTCTGCAGATGTCACATATCTTAAATAAACATGGGAAATGCTGCAAGCACTGAACAGGTCAGGCAGCATCTGTGGAGAGAAAAACCCAGTTAAAGTTTCATGGCGAAGACCCTCGGTCAGATTTTTGAGCTGAACCATTAACTGTTATTCTCTCCACAGACACTGCCTGACCTGTTGTATGTTTCCAACGTTTGCTGTTTCAAATTGCTGATTTCCAGTGTCCTTTCTATTAGTTTTTTTGTGCTTTTGAATGTCTTCGTGCCGAACAAGATGCAAGTCAGTATATAAACCATGTGATGCCCAAGAACAGTATCCTCCAATCCAGTGGAAAACAAGGTTGGTCCATTGCTGGAGTAACCTGTACTGTCAGAGATGGCCTTTCTTTAGAAGCTCAGGACAAAATAATTCCTGTGGTTGAACCTTGTTTAAATTAGGTCACTTTTCTCTAGTTGTACTCATCAATTAACTCCCTTCCCTCTAGTTGGTACTCACCAATTAAAATCCTTTTGTCTAGTCGGTACTCACCAATTAATTTCCTTTTCTCTAGTTGGTACTCACCAACTAACTTCCTTTTCTCTGGTTGTACTCACCACTAAACTTCCTTTCTCCTAGTTGATATTTACCAATTAATTTTCTTTTCGCTAGTTGGTATTCATTGCAACTTCCCTTTATCTAGTTGGTACACACAACTTAACTCCCTTTTATCTATTTGATACTCACCAATTAACTTCCTTTGCCTCTTTCCAGTTATGTTGGAACATTCTGTATGTTCTTCTTTGACAAGATAGATGGATGCCTGTTGCTGGGCCTTACTGTTCTGTCCAGTGCACCAGAGAGGCAAATGCAATTAAGGGTTTCGACTCCAGGGCTAGATAGCATAGAAACAGACCCTTCGTCCCATCTGGGTCATTTATATTAATCCGATAACAACTTCATCTTCTACTCTCCCCATATTCCCATCAAACCCCTCCAGGTTCCACCACACAAGGGACAATTTACAGCGGCCAGTTAATCTACCAACCCACACATCTTTGGGCCATGGAAGGGAACCAGAGCACCCAAGGGAGGGCTACAGGGAGAACGTGGAAACTCCACAAAGATAGCACTGGAAGTCAGGATTGAATGCAAGCCTCTGGAACTATGACAGGGACTTTGCAGTGTTCATGGCCTTGTGTCCTTTATTCTGATTGGCTATATCATGGAATTAATCTCACCTAAAGGCATTGGTGGCACTGTAGCATAGTGGTTAGAACAACGCTTTACAGTACAGGCGTTCCGGGTTCAATTCCCGCCGATGCCTGGAAGGATTTTGCACATTCTCCCCGTGACTGCACAACTTTCTTCCAAATGCCCCAGTTTCCTCCCACAGTCAGAAGATGTACGGTCAGCAGGTTAATTGGTCATTGTACTTTGTCCAGTAATTAGGTTCGAGTTAAATCAGGGGATTGCTGGGAGGTGTGGCTCAAAGTACCAGAGGCACCTGTTCTGCACTGTATCCCAATAATAAAAAATAAATAAATGATTTGAACATACGGCACTATTTTGGCCCCAGATCTACTGCAACCTATCCACACTAATAAATACCCAACCCACTGTGAGATCTGACTGTAGCTATGTTGCTCTTTTACCCATTTCCCGTATCCCTCTCTCATCACATCTTTCCGTCACCCTTCGGAGTGGGAGAGCAGTGAACGTGAATGGAAAAGTTGGGGGAATATGAATGGAAGACAGGGGACTTGGCTGAAGGCTCAACCAATAATCAGCACCTGTAACCGTGCAACCCTCCAGCAGATGCACGGGAGGTTCAGCCAAGTCTGTAATCCCTGAAGGTTCTGCTATTGGATGAATTTTCAATTAATTTCTCTGTCTTTCATATTTTCCCAAATTCCTAAGTTCACATTCAAGATTGAGCTGTTATCCCTGGGGCATCAGAGGCTGAGAGGACACCTGGTAGAAGTTTATCGAATTATAAGCAGCAGCGTTAGAGTGGACAGAAACTTTTTCCTAGGGTAGGAACGTCAAATACTGGAGGACGTGCATTTAATGTGAGATGGAGTAAGTTTAGAAGAAGTGAGTGGGGCAAGTTTTTTACATAGAGGATGGTGAGCACCTGGGTGGAATGGTGGAAGTAGGTATGATAGTCTCATTTAAAGAGGTTGTTCGATAGACACGTGAATAGGCAAGGAGCAGAGGGATATGCTATATACATAAGAAATGTCTGCATATGCTGGAAATCCAAAGCCACACACACAAAATACTGGAGGAGAACAGCAGGTCAGACAGCAACTATGAAAATGAATAAACAGTCGACGTTTCAGGCCGAGACCCTTATTCAAGACTGATTCATTTCTACAGATGCTGCCTGACCTGCTGAGTTCCGTCAGCATTTGGTGTGTGCTGATATGTATTATATACAGGCAGAAGGGAATTGGTTTAACTCAGCACCATGCTTGGTGCTAACATTGTGATCCAAATAGCCTGTCCCTATACTCCTCGTTGTTCTCCACTTGCTGCCATTCTGCCGAGATGCTGGAATGCTGCTGATGGACATGTTTAAAAAGAGCAGAGAAGCAGAGAAATATCAAAATACGGGCAAGAGGAAGGCTATTCATTGCTCTCAATGTGATTATGACTGAATCTTCAGCTCAATATTACATTCCCATTCCCTTCCCAATCCCCTCGATCTAGTGACCTCCTTAATTACACTGAACGACTCTGTCTCCACAACTCTCTATTGTGGAGAAATTTCTTTTCATCTCAGCCCTATCAGCTGCGAGAGTGACTCACCTCCCGCCACACCATCTCCCCCACCCCCCCAGCTGGGGAGAACATCTTCCCCACCACCAGACTGTCTCACCCTGTCGGCATCTTGAACCTCAGTGACATCCCCCCCCCACCCCCACTTCATTAAACTCCACTGACTACACAGTCAGCCCGAGAGAAATAAAAGCAGAAAGGAAGTGAGCTTGTGACCAGAGAAAAGCAGCAAGACAAACAAAAAGGCAAAGAACAGCTGTGTTAGATAACAGAGAAACAAAGCACTGATTTAATCATGTAATTAATTTTTTTATGTGTTTATCTTCACGGAAAGCTTATTTTTGACTTTTCTTTCAGTTCAAAGAGGACAAATTGAATTTTATAAACCTTACTGGGAAACGGAGTTAATTATTTCACCTGTATTTGAACCTCTCTGTTTGAAGAGATACATATGATACCAAATTTTAATTATTTCCAGCTGGGTTCAATATGGATGAAATGTATAATCAGCAAATTACAATAATTAACAATACAAAAGCATGCAACTGAGATGGTAAAACTTGTAAATGCGGGAAATATTCGACGAGTCAGGCAAACATCAGTGGAGGCGATGACCCTACATCAGAACTAGGTTAGGTTCGAGATGTTATAGGCTGTTGCAAGTGAAAGACTGAAACCCATAGAATGGAACGGGGTTGCTTTGGATATGAAATTGGCTTTGGAGCACTTGCCTTTGATAAATGTCGTAGAGCTGGAAGAAGATGCGTTAACTTTCCACAGTCTGTGGTGGCCAATGCGATTACGTTTGCTGTTGTGTGCTGGGGCAGCAGGCTGTGGGTAGCAGACACCAACAGAATCAACAAACTCATTCGTAAGGCCAGTGATGTTGTGGGGATGGAACTGGACTCTCTGACGGTGGTGTCTGAAAAGAGGATGCTGTCCAAGTTGCATGCCATCTTGGACAATGTCTCCCATCCACTACGTAATGTACTGGGTGGGCACAGGAGTACATTCAGCCAGAGACTCATTCCTCCGAGATGCAGCACAGAGCGTCATAGGAAGTCATTCCTGCCTGTGGCCATCAAACTTTACAGCTCCTCCCTTGGAGGGTCAGACACCCTGAGCCAATAGGCTGGTCCTGGACTTATTTCCTGGCATAATTTACATGTTACTATTTAACTATCTATGGTTTTATTACTATTTAATTATTTATGGTGCAACTGTAACGAAAACCGATTTCCCCCAGGATCAATGAAGTATGACTATGACTATGACAAAGGTCATTCTTAGTTTGATACAGTTTTCTAACTTGGATTTGGGAGTACAGGGCACCCAAATCCAAGTTAGCAGATGCTGTAAAACTTGAAGGGTTACGAGTAAGGAGGATAGTCATAGACGGGAGGACTGGTCTGATCAAATGGACAGACTTGTGACAAGTGAAACTCGAAGCTATGAATGGTGAACTGATACATTTGATAGGAACGCTGGGGAAGGGCATTGCAATATCAAGAATACTGACCCCGAGGAGATGCGGGAGCGTAGAATCCTGGCAGGAAAGCAAACAGGATCTTATACTTTATAAATTGCAACAAGGAGCCCTAAGACAAATGATTATATTGAGCCTCGGTTTTTAAAAAATGGTTCTCTGCAGTCCTAGACCATTGCATTCAACCCTGCCAGAAAAAAAACCACTAGTGTGGGTGCAGATAAAATCAGCAGAGTGGTCCTGGGGAAAAGTGACGTGTTCTGTGGGTGGACTGGAAAAGCTGGAATTCTGCTTCTTTAAGCAGAGAAAGTTGTGAGATGTGGGAGCAGACTTTGAGAACTTCATTTGCCTTGGAGTACAGGGAAACTAGCTGCCATTGGCAAAGTGTCAAAACCAGAAGAAAGAGCCTTAATGTGAATGGCCATCAAGGCCAGTGGAAAAAGAATTATTCATGTGGTCAGGAGCTCAAAGAGTGGTGGAAGCTGCTACCCCTGTTACTTTGCAAAAGGAATTGGATAGAATTGGAGGGAGAGGTATTGCACGGGTATGTGTTCTTGGAGAGAGCAGGGCAGTCTCAATAGGGTGACTGGCTTTCTTTCACGTTGAAGCTATAACTCAACAAATTTGTGATTCTAGGTCTTGGCACATGGGAAAGGAAAGGTTGGGACAAGGTGACACATAGTAAGAATAGGACATTCCAGACCAGAGGTTAACGTGGAAGCCCATGGCGAAGATTCTCAGTAGTCAGGGCTGGTTAGTCTGAAGGAGCCAGACTATCAAGCCCTGACTACCGAGAGTCTTCACCAGGGGCTTCTCAGTATGCACAGAGTCTGACCCCACTTTCTAGACTGTTGTTGACTGGTGGTACACGCACTCCACTCCACAATTCTTATGTCCTCACCAAAATCAGAGCACATCCAAGTTTCAACATTGCATCCAAGTGACCAACACTGCTGGATCAGGTCCTCTTGTTCTCGTACTGCAAACCATGTCCCTTTAGGCCGTGGGTTCATCTCTCAGTGAGAGCAAACTGTAAAGCCTCTCTTTGCTTGAGAATGCTGCCCCTCCATTTCTGATACAACCACTGTCCGTAACTGGAATTATTGTCATATCCTTCAAGGTAAGTGAAAAACTTAACTTGAATACTATTCATACAGACAAAATCATTACATGATTCCTCTACTGCCATGATGAGGCCACACTCATTGGAGGATTAACACTTATATTCCTTCTGGGTAGCCTCCAACCTGACGGCATGAACATCGATATCTCGAACTTCCGGTAATTACTCCTCCATTTCCTGTTCTTGTTTCCCTCTCACGTCTTCTCGCCTTAACTGCCCATCACCTCCCTCTGGTACTGCTCATCCTTCCCTTTCTTGCATGGCCTTCTGTCCTCTTCTATCAGATTCCCCCTCCTCCAGCCAATCAACTTCCCAGCTCTTTCCTTCATCCTCTCCTCCTCTCCCAGTTTCACCTATCACCTGCCACTTTATAATTCTTCCTCCCCTTCCCCAAACTTCTTATTCTGACTTCTTCTCCCTTCCTTTCCAGTCCTGATGAAGGGTCTCATCCTGAAGCGTTGACTGTTTACTCTCATCCATAGAAGCTGTCTGACCTGCTGAGCACCTCCATACATTGCTCTAGATTTCCAGCACCTGCAGTTCCTCATGTCTATCATTACACAGCACACTTGGGTAGAACAAGATAAAACAATAGCAGATGTAGAATAAAGTGGAACAGCTACAAAGTGTTACGTACCCTGTAACTGGGTTGCCAAACCAGCAGAAATGGAACGCTCATTGGAGTCTGTGATTACTAGGAACTAATAAAGTTTTATGAAAGTAATAAGTAATACAGTACACTAATCGCAAGGATATAAATGTAACAGATTATCAATGATAATACACACATGTACACAGAAATAGGGTAATAGGAATCGACCAAGATCTATCGCAGTCTAGGGGTAAAATGATCAGTCTTAAGTGAAGCAGAGTTCAGTTCAGTTTAGTGCAGTTCGAAGTAATCGCTGTTGTCGTACCGTTGGAGGGAGAGAGAGAGAGAGAGAGAGAGAGAGGGAGAGAGAGAGAGAGAGAGAGAGAGAGAGAGAGAGGGAGAGAGAGAGAGAGAGAGAGAGAGTGAGAGATGCAGTTGTTTTCGGGCAGACCTTTTGATGCCTTCTGATCCAGCTGTGGTCACCGACTGTGACCCCCCCATTCTGGATATGATCATTTTTCCGCGGTGAACCAGGCAAGGGCGGACACATACTCCAGGTTCCCACCAATCGTACCTTTACACCCTGTGAGCCTCTGACCAATTCCCGCAAACCGGTTCTCCAAACTCTCACCAACTTGTGGGGGCACACTGCTCTTTCCAGGGTCTCATGGCGGTGTCTCATGCCTTAGCAAACCTGCTCTTTTTATCCCCCTGCTGGGGTATCACCTGTCCATCAAACTTCAAACAGTTCAGGTTCAAAGCAAACAGTCTGTCAATATCTGAATTGTGTTTCTTTCTCGTTAATCTCTCTTTTCTCTCTTATTAGCATTTTGAATGTTTCTTCATTGTCTTCCATTATCTCTCTCATTAGCATCATCCGTCCGGTAGCTCTGCTTGGCGTCACACATGACAAGAGAAAGTGCAGAGCAGTCAGATAATAATAAATCAGACATGAAGGAATGGTGGGGCAGACTCAATGTGCTAGGTGGACTAATTCTGCTCCTTTGTCTTATGGTCTCTCATCCATCTTAAATTTGCCAAAGTGTCCTGTCCGTTAAGTACTAACTTTTTCTACATAGTCATTGACCAAAAGACACCACCTTTGCTGATACCCCTAGTGCTGATGGTGCACCTTGCTATGACTCCCAGTCTCAGAAAGCTTTGTGAATGACATGAAGTCCTGCTCCATATTTGGGTAACATCAGAACTCAAAATGACCTGACTTAAGACTGAGCTGAATTGGAGATTTTGCAACCAGTTGACTTGTTCATAGTAATGTAAAGACAGGTTGATGATCCTATATATACGCCCCTCAGCTCTAACCCTTTTGATCACCATCGGACTGATCTGTGTTTTTCTCCCAAGGAGAAACCTTGACGAGACGATCGCCTTCTACCACTACCAGTGTTGCAATTCCTTGTCAAGGTCAGAATCAGGCTTATTATCACTGACATAGGATGTGATTTTTTTTTTTGTTTTGTAGAAGCAGTACAATGCAAAGATTTTAAAAAATCTATAAATTACAAAAATAAATGAATAAAGCAAAAAAAAAGGAGAATAAAGTGGTAGTTGTTCACGGGCTCGAGGACTGTTCAGAAATCTGATAGCGGAGGGAGACGCTGTTCCCAAATTATTGACTGTGGATCTTCCAGCTCCAGTGCCTCCCACACCTCACCCCCCCCCCCCACAAGGATATTAATGAAAACTGACATGTTCCGTATGGTAAAAGTCCTCAGTGATAGATGCCAACTTTTTGAAGCACTGCCTCGTGAAGACCTCCTCACTGGTGGGTATTTTAGCACATTATAGAAGATATGAAGACATGAAGATAACATGGTGTGTTGCCTCCCAGATGCCAGGGTACGGGATGTTTCGGATCAAGTGCAGAGTATCCTGAAGGGAAGGGGTGAACAGCCAGAAGTCTTGATACACGTTGGTGCCAATGACATAGGTAGAAAAAGGGAGGAGGTCCTGAAGAGAGAATTCAGGGAGTTAGGTAGGAAGCTGAAAAACAGGACCTCGACTGCAGTATTCTCAGGATTGCTGCCTGTGCCACGTGCTAATGACTGCAAGAATAGCATGATCATGCATATTAATGTGTGGCTGAGAGACTGGTGTAGAACATAGAAAACCTACAGCATACTACAAGCCTTTCAGCCCACAAAGCTGTGCTGAACATGTCCTTACCTGAGAAATTACCTGGGGTTACCCATAGCCCTCTATTTTTCTAAGCTCCTTATACCTGTCCAGGAGTCTCTTAAAAGACCCTATCATATCCACCTCCACCACCATTGCCAGCAGCCCATTCCACCCACTCACCACACTCTGCGTAAAAAAAGCTTACTCCTGACATCTCCCCATACCTACTTCCAAGCTCCTTAAAACTGTGTCCTCTCATGCTAGGCATTTCCACCTCTGATTATCCACACGATCAATGCCTCTCATCATCTTATACACCTCTATCAGGTCACCTCTCATCCTCCGTCACTCCAAGGAAAAAGGCCAAGTTCACTCAACCTATTCTCATAAGGCATGCTCCCCAATCCAGGCAACATCCTTGCAAATCTCCTCTACACTCTTTCTATGGTTTCCTTCTTGTAGTGGGGCGACCAGAACTGAACACAGAGCTCCAAGTGGGGTCTGACCAGGGTCCAATATAGCTGCAACGTTACCTCTCCGCTCCTAAACTCAATCCCATGATTGATGAAGGCCAATGCACTGTATGCTTTCTTAACCATAGAGTCAACCTGCGCAGCAGCTTTGAGTGTCCTATGGATTCAGACCCCAAGTTTCCTCTGATCCTCCACACTGCCAAGAGTCTTACCATTAATACTATATTCTGCCATCATATTTGACCTACCAAATGAACCACCTCACACTTATCTGAGTTGAAATCCATCTGCCTCTTCTCAGCCCATTTTTGCATCCTATCAAAGTCACACTGTAACCTCTGACAGCCCTCCATACTACCCTCAACACCTCCAACCTTTCTGTCATCGGCAAATATACTAAGCCATCTCTCCACTTCTTCATCCAGGTCATTTATAAAAATCACCAAGAGTAGGGGTCCCAGAACAGATCCCTGAGACACCCCACTGGTCACCAACCTCCATGCAGAATATGACCTGTCTACAACCACTCTTTGCCTTCTGTGGGCAAGCCAGTTCTGGATCCACAAAGCAATTTCCCCTTGGATTCCACGCCTCCTTACTTTCTCGATAAGCCTTGCATTGTGTACCTTATCAAATGCTTTGCTGAAATCCATATCGACTACATCTAATGCTCTACCTTCATCAATGTGTTTAGTCACATCCTCAAAAAATTCAATCAGGCTCGTGGGCACGATCTGCCTTTGACAAAGCCATGCTGACTATTCCTAATCATATTATGCCTCTCCAAATGTTCATAAATCCTGCTTCTCAGGATCTTCTCCATCAACTTGCCAACCACTGAAGTAAGACTCACTGGGCTATATCAACTCCCTTTCTTGAATAAAGGAACAACATCTGCAACCCTCCAATCCTCTGGAATCTCTCCCATCCCCATTGATTGATGATCATCTCCAGAGGCTCAGCAATCTCCTCCCTCGCCTCCCACAGTAGCCTGGGGTACATCTCGTCCAGTCCCGGTGACTTATCCAACTTGATGCTTTCCAAAAGCTCCAGCACATCTTCTTTCTTAATATCTACATGTTCAAGCTTTTCAGTCCACTGCAAGTTATACCTACAATCGCCAAGATCCTTTTACGTAGTGAATACTGAAGCAAAGTACGCATTAATTACCTCTTCTATCTCCTCCAGTTCCATACACACTTTTCCACTGTCACACTTGATTGGTCCTATTCTCTCACATCTTATCCTCTTGCTCTTCACATACTTGTAGAATACCTTGGGGTTTTCCTTAATCCTGTCCGCCAAGGCCTTCTCATGGCCCCTTCTGGCTCTCCTAATTTCTTTCTTGAGCTCCTTCCTGCTAGCCTTATAATATTCTAGCTCCCTATCATTACCTAGCTTGTTGAACCTTTCGTAAGCTCTTCTTTTCTTCTTGACTTGATTTACAACAGCCTTTGTACACCACAGTGCCTGTACCCTACCATCCTTTCCCTGGAACGTACCTATGCAGAACTCCATGCAAATATTCCCTGAACTTTTGCCACATTTCTTCCATACATTTCCCTGAGAACATCTGTTTCTAATTTATGCTTCCAAGTTCCTACCTTATAGCCTCATATTTCCCCTTACTCCAATTAAACGCTTTCCTAACTTATCTGCTCCTATCCCTTTCCAATGCTGTGGTAAAGGAGATAGAGTTGTGATCACTATCTCCAAAATGCTCTCCCGCTGAGAGATCTGACACCTGACCAGGTTCATTTCCCAATACCAGATCAAGCACAGCACTTGTAGTCTTATCTACATATTGTGTCAAGAATCCTTCTTGAACACACCTAACAAACTCCACCCCATCTAAGCCCCTCGCTTTAGGGACCTGCCAGTCGATATTTGAGAAATTAAAATCTCCCACCACGACAACCCTGTTATTATAACACCTTTCTAGAATCTGTCTCCCAATCTGCTCCTCGATGTCCCTGTTACTATTGGGTGGTCTATATAAAACACCCAGTGGAGTTATTGACCCCTTCCTGTTCCTAACTTCCACCCACAGAGACTCCGTAGACAACCCCTCCATGTCTTCTGCCTTTTCTATGGCCGTGACACTATCTCTGATCAACAGTGCCATGCCCCCACCTCTTTTGCCTCCCTCCCTGTCCTTTCAGAAACACCTAAATCCTGGCACTCTAAGTAGCCATTCCTGCCCCTGAGCCATCCAAGTCTCTGTAACGACCACAACTTCGTAGCTCCAAGTACTGATCCACACTCTATGCTCATCTGTTTTGTTCATAATACTCCTTGCATTAAAATAGATACATCTCAAACCATTGTTCGGTGCTCATCCTCTCTCAATTACCTACCTTTCCTCCTTCTCGCACTGTCTCCAAGCTTAGAGGACAGTGTAGGGGGCAGGGCTTCAGATTCCTGGATCACTGGGGCCTCTTCTGGGGGAGGTACGACCTGTCCATAAATGACGGGTTACACCTGAACCCAAAGTGGTCCAATATCCAAGTGGGTACATTTAATAGAGCTGTTAGTGACAGTTTAAGCTAATTTGGCAGGAGGATGAGAACCGGACTGATAGGGTTGAGGAAGGGGAAAACAGAAATAAATCAAAGAAAGAGTGCAACAGAGATTATAGAAAGAACAGGCAGGAGAATGAGGCTTAATCACAGCCAGTAGCATGAGTTACAGGGCAATAGAGGCATGATGCAGTTAAAACAGAAAGCAACAAATACTGGACAAGTGTGATATTTAAATGCACGCAGAATAAGGAATAAAATAGATGATCTTGAAATTCAGCTACAGATTGGCAAATATGACATTGTGGCCATCTCTGAAACTTGGCTAAATAATGACTGCCATTGGGAGCTGAACATCCAAGGATGTATGGGGTATTGGAAAGATAGGTTAGTAGGCAGAGGGGGTGATGTGGCTCTATGTATAAGAAATAATATTAAATCATTAGAAAGAGATGACATAGGATTGGAAGGTGTAGAATCTCTGTGGGTTGAGTTAAGAAATGGCAAGGGTAAAAGGACCCTAATGGCAGTTGTATACAGGCCTCCGAACAGCAGCCGGGATGTGGATTACAAATTACAGCAGGAGATAGAAAAGGCGTGTTAGAAAGGCAATGTCATGATAATCATTAGGGATTTTAACATGAAAGTGGATTGGGAAAACCAGGTCAGTACTGGGCCTCAAGAGAGAGCATTTGTAGAATGTCTAAGGGATACTTTTTAGAACAGCTTGTTGTTGAGCCCACTTGGGGATCGGCTGTGCTGGATTGGGTGCTGTGCAATGATCCGGAGGTGATAAGAGAGTTTAAGGTTAAGGAACACTTAGGAAACAGTGATCACAATATGATCGAGATCACATTGAGATTTGAGAGGGAAAAAATAAAATCCAATGTGTCGGTATTTCAGTGGAATAAAGGAAATTACAGTGGCATGAGAGGGGAACTGGCCGAAGTTGAATGGAAAGGGACATTTGCAGGAAGACAGCAGAGCAACATTGGCTGGAGTTTCTGTGAAAAACGAGGGAAGTACCAGACAGATATATTCTAAATAAGAAGAAATTTTCAAAGGAAAGAAGGACACTACGATGGCTGACAAGTGAAGTCAGAGCCAAAGTATAATCAAAAGAGAGGGCATGCAAGGAAACCAGAGCTAGTGGGAAAATAGACGCTTTTAGAGCTTTTAAAAACTTACAGAAGGAAACTAAGAAGGTCATTATGAAGGAAAACATGAATTATGAAAGGAAGCTGGCGACTAATATCAAAGAAGATACTAAAAGCTTTTTTAAGTATATAAAGGGTAAAAGAGAGTAGAGGGTAGATATAGGACCAATACAAAATGACACTGGAGATATTATAATGAGAGATGCAGAGATGGCAGAGGAACTGAATGCGTATTTTGCATCAGTCTTCACAGTGGAAGACGTCTGCAGTATACCAGACATTGAAGAGTGTCAGGGAAGTGAAGTTAGTGCAGTGAAAATTACAACTGAGAAGGTGCTTAGGAAGCTTAATGGTCTGAGGGTGGATAAATCTCCTGGACCTGATGGAATGCACCCTTGGGTTCTGAAAGAAGTAGCTGGAGAGATTGCGGAGCCATTAACGATGATCCTTCAAGAATCGATAGATTCTGGCATTATACCGGATGACTAGAAAATTGCAAGTGTTACTCTGGGGGGCAGCAGAAAGGAAACTATAGACCTGTTAGCCTGGCATCAGTGGTTGGGAACTTGTTAGAATCGATTGTTAGGGATGAGATTTTGGAGTACCTGTAGGCACATGACAAGACAGGCCAAAGCCAGCATGGTTTTCTGAAAGGAAAATTCTGCCTGACAAACCTACTGCAATTCTTTGAGAAAATTACAAGAAGGGTAGACAAAGGAGATGCAGTAGACATGGTGTACTTGGATTTTCAGAAGGCCTTTGACAAGATGCCGCACATGAGGCTGTTTAGCAAGATAAGAGCCCATGGAATTACAGGGAAGTTACTAGCGTGGGTGGAGCATTGGCTGGTCGGCAGAAAACAGAGAGTGGGAATAAAGGGATCCTATTTTGGCCGGCTGCTAGTTACCAGTGGAGTTCCACAGGGGTCGGTGTTGGGACTGCTGCTTTTTACAATACATGTCAATGATTTGGACTACAGTATTAATGGATTTGTGGCTAAATTTGTTGATGATACAAAGATAGGTGGAGGAGCAGGTAGTGTTGAGGAAACAGAGAGCCTGCAGAGAGATTGAGATAGTTTAGAGAATGGGCAAATAAGTGACAAATGAAATACAATGTTGGAAAGTGTATGGTCATGCACTTTGGTGGAAGAAATAAACGGGCAGACTATTATTTAGATGGGGAGAGAATTCAAAATGCAGAGATGCAAATGGATTTGGGAGTCCTTGTGCAAGGTACCCTGAAGGTTAATCTCCGGGTTGAGTCGGTGGTGAAGAAGGCGAATGCAATGTTAGCATTCATTTCTACAGGTACAGAATATATGAGCAGGAATCTAATGTTGAGGCTCTGTAAGACACTCATGAGACCAGACTTGGTGTATTGTGTGCAGTTTTGGGCTCCTTATTTTAGAAAGGATATACTGACATTGGAGAGGGTTCACAGAGGATTCAAGAGAATGATTCCAGGAATGAAAAGTTTACCATATGAGGAACGTCTGGCAGCTCTTGGGCTGTATTCGCTGGAGTTCAGGAGAATGAGGGGAGATCTCATAGAAACATTCCAAATGTTAAAAGGCCTGAACAGATTAGATATGGCAAAGTTATTTCCCATGGTAGGGGATTCTAGGACAAGAGGGTATGACTTCAGGATTGTAAGAGGCCCATTTAGAACTGAGATGCGGAGAAATTACTTTAGTCAGAAAATGGTAAATCTGTGGAATTTGTTGCCACAAGTGGCTGTGGAGGCCAAGACATTGGTGTATTTAAGGCAGAGATAGATAGGTTCATGATTAGCTAGGACATCAAAGGGTATGAGGTGAAAGCAGGGGAGTGGGGATGACTGGAAGAACTGGATCAACCCATGATTGAATGGCAGAGCAGACTTGATGGGCCAAATGGCCTACTTCTGCTCCTATATCTGAAGGTCTTAAGGCTATTGAGCCCATTAAGTCCATGCTGACTCTCTACAAGAGCAATCTGCTGCCCTGCCCTTCCCCTGGAGCCCTGCATTTTTTTCTCTTTCATGCTTTGATCCAATTCCCTTTCAAACTCATGATAAAGTTTCTCTCTGCCACTCCCTCCACCAATGAAGGTCCACATTCTGCCCAGCTGATGCAGAAAGGATGTTTTTCTTCATATGACACAGCACATAAATAGGCCATTCAGTTCATCTAAATACATAATTATAGAGGTTTATATAATATACAAACAGAAAATGCACAAAACACTCAGCAGGTCGGGCTGCATCTTTCGGAAGAGAAGCAGTTAATGCTTCAGGTCGTTGAAGTATCCAATACCTCAAAACCGGTCTGCCTATAAGAATAGTCTCTATCTTCTTTCTGTAGAACTTCACTCGTTTTGAACAACAGCTCTCAATGCAGAATGCTGCTAGCCTTTCGAGATTGACACTGTGGCCTTATTCTCTCATTATGGCATTTGCATCAAATCTATATCTGCTCCTTCATATCTAGCACATTGCCCAGTACTCCATCTGTGGATGAATCAGTGTTTAATAATGTGTCATCATCTCTCTTCTATCCTTTTGTCATGAGAATCTGGGTAACAGCAAAGAATTGTCAACTCTCCATTGAAAAGGATTCTCTCTGTTGTGGGCAAGGGTCTGCTGAATGTATTAAGAGGCCCAGAACTTAAGCCACAAATTTACCTCACTCACTTACTGAACTGAGATAAACAAATGATCAGGAACAAGAAACAACGTCGTGGTTGTTGGAGGAAGTTTGTTGTACTGGAATTTAATGACACGAGTGAAAGTTACCAACAAACTGATTATCTGTAATGCAGAGAGAGCATTGGTTATTCAGCTGAATGATTCCGGCGATGAAGGGTTGTACTGCGAGGAGAAATAAAGCAGGCAGGGCTTCTACGCCTGTGAGCTTAGGAGAGCGAGGTGCGCTCAGTAAACCATGCAGTATTCTGCCTGGGGTCCAGGGACAGTTCCAAACTAAGGGGCTGGCCATTCAGGACTGAACTGAAAGATCTTCATTCAGTCCGGAGTGAAGCATTGAGTACATTCAAGATGGAGACTGATGGATAGATCAGCTATTAAGGGAATCGGGGATACAGGATTAGTGGTGCCGAGGTAAAACATCAGCCCTGGTCTTGATAAATGATGGAGCAGTCACAAGGAGATGGATGGCCTACTCCTGGTTCTGTTTCCCATGTCCCTGTGTTGTTACTGCTGTCTGCTGGCATCATACAACTCCGTTTCTCCCTTTTCTGTTGGAAGGCATAGAGTCACAGAAAACAGACAGTACAGAAGCAGGCCCTTCAGCCTATCTAGTCCATACCAAACCATTTAAACTGCCTACTCCCATCAAATTGCACTGGGACCTACTGCCCATGTACCTATCCAAACTTCTCTTAAACATTGAAATCAAGCTGGCATGCACCACTTGCGTAGGCAGTTCATTCCGCACTCTAAAATGACCTTCTGAGTAAGGAAGTTTCTCCTCATGCTTCCATTAAACTTAACACCTTTCATCCTTATCCCATGACCTCTCGTAGTCCCACCTAACCTCAGTGGAAAAAGCCTGCTTGCATTTACCCTATCTATACCCCTTATAATTTTGCATAACTCTATGAAATCTCCCCTCAATATTCTATGTTCCAGGGAATAAAGTCTGAACCTATTCAGTACCTTTGTTATTCTTGATATCTGCTACCTACAAACTCATCGTAAACACTTCCACCCGTATTGAGACTCACTTTGTTGCATTGACCTATAGTCCCTTTGTTTGCTGTTTCTGAAATCCTGCCTTTGTCTCCGATTCACCCCGTGGTCTCACTTCCCCCATCCTAGAGTCCAGTCCAGGGAATAAGTCTCTGGGATATTAGAAATCGACTGACCCTGGCCCCTTGAGCATCCTGAAATGAATTGCTCTAGCTTCAGCCAAGGTTCTAAGCTCTGGAAACTGCTACCCTGAACCTCTGTTTCACTGCCTTGTCCTCCTTAAAGAAGCCCATTGATGGAACAAGCCTTTAGTCACCTGTCCCAGTATTTCAACTTGTAGAATCACATCAATGTTTAATCATATCACCACTTGGAAATCCTCCTCCAAGTCACTCTCCATCCTGACTTGGAAACATATTGCCGTTCCTTCATTGTCTCTGGGTCAAACTCATGGAATTTCCTCCCTGGCAGGCACTGTGGGTTTACCTACACCTCAGGGACCACAATGGTTCAAGGCCTTCTCCATCACCACCTTCTCAAGGGCAACTAGGAATGGGCAATAAATGCTGGCTTAGTTGGTGATGCCCACATCCCGTAAATGAATAAATTAAAAGAAAATCAAAGTTATAGCAGGAATAGAATGGTTGTCATACTCAGTTGTAATTTTTAATTTAATTGGAGGGGAGCATCATGCTCCACTTCAGAAATCCAACAACCTGTGCTCGATTCTGACCTCCGGTGCTGTCTGTGTGGAGTTTGCAAGTTCTCCCTGTAGCCAAGTTGCTTCTGGTGTCCTCCCACATCCCAAAGGCACGTGGGTTGGTGACACAATTGGCCACTGTAAGTTACCCCTTGGTGTAAGTGTATGGCAAAAGTATCTGAGGGAAAATGGGAAGTGGGGGCTTCAGGGGAATAACAAGGGTGCAATGGGATGGATGGCATTGCTCCCTTGGGGGCCCTCATAGTACAGATAGGCTGAGACTTCTCATGGGTGTTTTTGAATGAACCATTGAAACATGGAGGGAGGATATTCAGCCAATCGTCTATTCCAGGTGGGGGGAAGCCACGCAGTCACAGGGAGAACGTGCACTCTCCACGCAGTCAGCATCAGTGGTCAGGACAGGACCCGGGTCAATGGAGATGCCACTACCTTCTGAGCCCCCAAGAGGCTTAGGCGTTCTGTCTCACTTCAGTATCTGAGTATGAAACGGTAGGCACACAAGGGGCTACAGACGCAGGACTTTGATGCAACCAACTAAATGCTGGAGGAACTCAGCAAGTCAGGCAGCACCTACGTTGAGATACAAACAGGTGATGTTTTGGGTCGAGACAATTTATCTCAAGGGTTCCCAACCTTTCAGATTAGATTAGAGAAGATTATGAGGACACGAAGTCCTCTTTTATTGTCATTTAGTAATGCATGCATTAAGAAGTGATACAATGTTCCTCCAGAATGATATCACAGAAACACAAGACAAACCAAGACTGAAAAACGCTCAAAAAACACATAATTATAACATATAGTTACAACAGTGCAAAGCAATACCGTAATTTGATAAAGAACAGACCATGGGCACGGTATAAAAAAGTCTCAAAGTCTCTCGAAAGTCCCATCATCTCACGCAGATGGTAGAAGGAAGAAAAACTCTCCCTGCCATGAGCTTCTAGTGCCGCAAACTTGCCGATGCAGCACCCTGGAAGCACCCGACCACAGCCGACTCTTGAGTCCGTCCGAAAACTTCGAGCCTCCGACCAGCCCTCTGACACCGAGCACCGAGCACCATCTCTGCTGAGCGCTTCGACCCCGGCCCCGGCAACAGGCAATAGGCAAAGCCGAGGATTTGGGGCCTTTCCCTCTGGAGATTCTCGATCGCACAGTAGCAGCGGCAGCGAAGCGGGCATTTCAGAAGTTTCTCCAGATGTCCCTCCGTGCTTCTCACAGATGTCTCCATCAAATCAGGATTATGCACGGCCCCTACTTAACAAATACGATATCATTTCAGAGCGGCTGCAAATCCCTACCGCTAACTGACGGGTCTCTGGACCCGAGTTGGGAACCCCTGCTTTATCTGAACTCCAATGACACTTCATGGTAGCATAGTGGTCAGTAAAACGCTTTACAGTACCAGCGACCCAGGTTCAATTCCCGCTGCTGCCCGTAAGGAGTTTGTACGTTCTCCCTGTGACCGTGTGGGTTTCCTCCAGGTGCTCCTGTTTCCTCCCACAGTCCAAAGATGTATAGGTTGGTAGTTTAATTGGTCATTGTGAAAAGGCTACGATTAAATCTGGGGATTGCTGGGTGGCGTAGCTTAAAGGGCTGCAAGGGCCTATTCCACGCCGTATCGCAATAATAAATAAATAATGAAAAGTCACCCGTCCATCTCTCTCCACAGATACTGCCTGACCTGCTGAGTCCTCCCCCAGTATTTCTTTAAGTCAGAATGTGGTCCGAGTGCGTCACATTTGCAGCCCTAAATTCTCTTCAATTAAGATTAATTATCCCAGATTTGGGCGGGAGTTGTCGATGTACTCTTGTCTCGTTGACGTCGGGAACTGCAGACTGTATTACTTGGCAGTCTGAAGCAGAGAGCCTCTGTCCCTGGTACTAACATCACTCACACTTATAACAGGAACAGGGTTGTTGGGGGAGGGTGACGATATTAAAGGTAGCACGGGGATCCGTAGATCAAATCGCAAGACAGAGAGCTCAGGGCTGCTGTGCTTACTAAGCAATAATGTGTCATCTCACTTCAATTCTCTCGGGTGAGAATGCAGATGCCTTTAAAATGAGCCTGGAAATGCCGAGACCCTTTTCACAGCCAAACAAATTGAACTGTGTGTTCGCAACAACAGCAGTCACCATAGCTTTGAGCAAACATAATACTTAATGTCTCACAAGCCTTTAACATGACAAGGGGAAGCCATAATTAACAGATAGAGCAATTAGAGAGAGCTCCGCTGATGGGACGTGTGATAACCAACCCGTACCAGCTGCGTCAGGTGTGAACGACAAGGAGCCGCACAACACTGTGTGCAAAATCACAAGGGGTTCTAGATAGGGTTGGGGGGGGGGAGTGGTTGATAACAACAGGGATGGAGGATCACAACCCTAATCAAGAAGGTGGCATCTATCACTACAGACTCTCATCATCCGGAACATGCCCTCTTCTCATTACTATCATCAGGAAGGAGGTACAGGAGCCTGAAGACAAACACACACACACACAGTCATTCAGGAACAGCTTCTTCCCCTCCACCATCAGACTTCTGAATGCTCCATGAATATTGTCTGGTTACTTCTTTTGTTTTGCTCTATTTACTGATTCTGTAATTTACAGAATTTTTTTTCACTTTTTCACTGTACCACTACCACAAAACAACACATTTAATGTCAAATAAGGTAGTAATAATAAGCCCAAGCAACACACACACACACACACACACACACACACACACACACACACAAAATGCTGGAGGAACTCAGCAGGCCATGGAAATGAGTAAGCAGTCGACATTTCAGACCAAGACCCTTCATCGGGACTGGAAAGGAAGGGGAGAAGTCAGAGTTAGAAGCTGGGGAGAGGGGAGGAAGAAGTACTTTATACTTTATACTTTATTGTCGCCAAACAATTGATACTAGAATGTACAATCATCACAGCGATAGTTGATTCTGTGCTTCCCGCTCCCTGGATTACAAATCGATAGTAGATATTAAAAATTTAAATTATAAATCATAAATGGAAAGTAAGGTAGTGCAAAAAAACCGAGAGGCAGGTCCAGATATTTGGAGGGTACGGCCCAGATCCGGGTCAGGATCCGTTCAGCAGTCTTATCACAGTTGGAAAGAAGCTGTTCCCAAATCTGGCCGTACGAGCCTTCAAGCTCCTGAACCTTCTCCCGGAGGGAAGAGGGACGAAAAGTGTGTTGGCTGGGTGGGTCGTGTCCTTGATTATCCTGGCAGCACTGCTCCGACGGCGTGCGGTGTAAAGTGAGTCCAAGGACGGAAGATTGGTACAAGTGGTACAAGTACAAGGCAGTAGGTGGTAGGTGAAACCTGGGGAGGGGGAGTGTGTGATGTAAAGAGCTGGGAAGTTGATTATTGAAAGAGATAAAGGGCTGGAGAAGGGGGTATCTGATAGGAGAGGACCGAAGACCATGGAAGAAAGGGAAGAGGGAGGAGCACCTGATGGGCAGGTAAGGAGATAATGTGAGAGAGGGAATGGTGAAGGAGAGGATCTCCCCCTCTCCTTCACCATTCCCCATTCCTGTTCCCTCTCTCAAATGGATGCTGCCTGACTTGTTGGGTTCCTCCAGCATCGTGTGTGTGTGTGTTGCTCTGGATTTCCAGCATCTGCGGATTCTTCCCGTGTTTGTAATAATAATTCTGATCGTGATGCCAACCTCAGTATAGCAACAATGTGACCACTCCGATCACCCTGTGTTACAAGAAGCTTTCTTATCTGGTTCAAATTGTGTTCTTTCCTGTACAAAATATTTACAATTTATGTCTGTCTGATATATTTCTGAATACTGCTTATCTGATGCTACAAACCTGTGATGCTGCCACAACCAGGACTGTGTACATGTATGTGTGCATGTGACAACAAACAGCCCAGTCCATCAGAGGAAAAGCCCTCCCCACCACAGAGCGTATCTCCATTCATTGCCACAGGAGGCCAGGTCATTGGGCGTATTTAAGGTGGAGATTGATAGGTCTTGACTAGTCAGGGTGTGAAACGTTACGAGGAGATGGAGTTGTAGAAAAACGGATTGGCCATGATGAAATGGTAGAGCAGATATGATGGGCCAAATGGCCTAATTCTGCTCCCATGTCTTATAGCCTTAAGTAGTCGATCTAGCCCAGCCCATCCCGGGTAAAGCCCTCCCCACACTGGGCACAACTACACAGAGCACTGTCGCAGGAGAGCAGCGATCCATCATTAAGCACCCCACCAGCCAGCGCACGATCTCTTCTTGCTGCTGTCATCCAAAAGGAATTACAGGAGCCTTATGTCCATTGCCACCAGATTCAGGAGCAATTATTATCCCTCAGCCATCAGGATAACTTCACTCACCTCAACATTGAACTGATTCCACATCATATAAACTCACTTTCCAGCACTCTACACTCGTGTTCTCAGTATTATTTATTTATTTACCATTATTATTTGATTTTCTGTTTGTATTCGCACAACTTGTCGATTTTTGCACATTGGTCAGGATGCTCAGCAGGCCGGGCAGCATCTGTGGAGAGAGGAACAGATGCAATGTTCAAGTTGACGGCGCAGGAGAATGCAGACGCTGGAATCTGGATTAACACACAAGATGCTGGAGGAATGAGGCAGGTCAGCAGTATCTGTGGAGGGAAATGGGCAGCCGATGTTTCATCCAACAACCCAGAACAGGGTCAGCTTAGTCAAGATGAAAAGGATCAACCATCTCCTTCCATAGATGCTGACTGACCCACTGTCAGCACCTTGTGTGTTTTTAACGTCCCAGGCCAATCACTTTTCTGATGTGCTGGACATATTCAGCACTTTCAGTCCTTGTTGTATTTTTAAAACTCAGGAAGGAGTTGGATAAATATTCAAAGTGGAGACAACTGCAGGGCTGTGGAGTAGGGACAGTGGCGAAGATCTCATGGTCAATTGGAAAGAGAGATGGGGGCTGATTAGTTTGCGGGAGGATGGGTTGATAAGACTCCACTCATGCTGTCATTTTCCCGTACACATCCCAGCACCGCGAGCACCCGGTGCCTTTGTCGGGTGGGTGAAGTGACAAACCTTCATCCCAAATTTCACTCACACTTCCAGACAATGACTCACAACCTCACCACACACAGCCAGGAGCCAATGGCAAACACCGACAGGCCGACAAGGTCTGTTATTGGTATTCTTCTTAGATGCAGCTTCTCACCACCCACCAGTGAAAACATTAGGAATAGGAGGTATTCAGCCCCTCAAGGCTACCCCAGTAAGATCATGACAGATTTTTTTTACCTCAGAACAATCTTCCTGCAATACCCATCTCTCTATTTCCCTATTACCTTTCCCAGAGTCATACAACATGGAAACAGCCTCTTCAGCCCAACTAATCCATCCCAACTGTGTTGCCCATGCAGCAAGCCCCATTTGCCAATGTTCGGCTCCTCGTCCTCCACACCTCTCTTAGTGATCATTTCTAGCGCATACTCACTGAGTGAGCCTTCACATGCCTTTTGGGTTGAGAATTCCAAAGATTCACCTCCCCGGTGAGGAATGTTTAACTCCAACCACATTACTTCCCACCACCCAGAGTACACTGGTACAGTAGTGTAGCACGACACTTCACAGTACAGGTGACCCGGGTTCAATTCCTGCCTGTAAGGAGTTTGTACGTTCTCCCATGATCGCGTGGGTTTCCTCTGGGTACTCCTACAGTCCAAAGACATATCAGTTGGTAAGTGAGTTGGTCCTTGTAAGTTGTCCAATGATTAGGATAGGGTTAAATTGTGCGTGTGTGTGGGGGTGGGGGTGGGTGTTGCCGGGTGATGCAGCTTGAAGGGCCAGAAGGGTCTATTCCACACGGAATCTCATAAATAAATAAACTCAGCTCCGCATCTACAGCATCAATCCTTACAAGAATTTTGGATGTATTGATGAGATCACCTCTCATTCTTTTCGACTCAAGAGAACCAAGAGACTCTTCTCGTACAGCTGCGTTCCCCCCCCCACCCCCCCACTATTCCACTCCATTCCACAGACCAATCTGGTGAACTTTTCCTGCCCCTCTTCAGTCCACAAGTACATCCTCCTCAGACCCTAACAAGCCTTACAGACAATGAAGAGTCATCCTGAAGGTAGGGGGGGCTAGGCTTGAAACATCAACTATCTATTCGTTTCCATAGACGTTGCCTGATGGCTGAGTTCCTCCAGCATTTCGTGTGTGTTGCTCTGGGTTTCCAGTATCTGCAGACTTCCTCAAATTTATGAAGTGTACTTACAGTTTCAGGAAAAAAGAGCAGCCCATATATGCACAGCAAGATCCCACCAACTGTACTTTGATAGAGACAAAGAACCTCTTGGTCAAGGATTGGTCATGGCAGGAGAGAGAACTCCCAAAAACTGCTATGGCATTTATGCTACCTTAAGAGAAAAGGGTCTCCGTCCCGTTTGCAAACCAGCATCGCGGCCAGTCCTGTGTTCCCTCAGTCATGTGTTTAAGGATTCCAGAGTAAAAGTACATACCTGTCTCTGATGCTTCACTGACATCCTTCTTCATCAATGGCTCTTTCACATATAATTTATGCACTGTTCAAGATCTGGACATTGCTACAAAGGCCAGAATCTGTCACCCACCGTAGATGTCTGCGAGAGGTTTATGGCGAGCGACCTGGTTCAACTCTTGCAGTCCCTCTAGTGAAGGTATATTCATGGGAAGTTCCTGGATTTTGACTCAGCAATGATGAAAGACCCATCTCCCAGCAGGAATGGGATGCTACTTGGAGGGGAATCTGCAGGTGGTGGTGTTCTCTTACACCTGCTGCTTTTCGTTTCTTGTGCTCAAGTGAAGCCAGTGTCCGTGTGGGAACATTTTGACAACAACTCCATATATTTCAAAGTTGTTGTGGAGACCAATAGAGATGGACCAGAAATAAACGTTATAAATTAGGAGGCCAATTTCATGAAGTTCAATGTTCAAAGTAAATTTATTATCCAAGTGCATGAGCTACTTTATTAGATACACCTGCTCCTTAATGCACTTATGAGCAGCAATCACGTGGCAGCAACTCAATGCATAAAAGCATGCAGACATGGTCAAGAGGTCCAGTTGTTCAGACCAAACATCAGAAAGGGGAAGGAATGTGATCTCGGTGATTTTGACTGAGAGTGATTGTTGGTACCAGATGGGGTAGTTTGAGTATCTGAGAAACTGACCGTCTCCTGGGATTTTCTCACACTGTAGTCTCTACAGTTTATGGAGAATGGTATAAAAACAGAAAAAAAAATCCAGTGAATGGCAGTTCTGTGGGGGGAAAATGCCTTGTGAATTAGAGAGGTTGGAGGACAATGGCCAGAGTGGTTTAAGCTGACAGAAGGGTGACAGTAACTCAAATAACCAAGCATTACAACAGTGGTGTGCAGAAGAGCATGTCTATATACACACCATGTTGACCCGTGAAGTGGATGAGCTACAAGAAACAGAGGGCCACGAATATACCACTCAGTGGCCACTTTATTAGGTACAGGATGAACCTAATAAATCAGCCACTGAGTGTATAGTGCTTAAGACAGTCGGGCAATTCATGGGAAAATTAGAAGCCTTTCAGGAATACCAGGTCCATGCTCAGCATGATAATCTAGTATGCAGAAAATAGCGTAAACTTTCGTATTGTGAGATAGCCCGTGGGACAATGCGTCCACTTTAGAATCTGAAAGTCTCCTTACGATAATATGGGACTTCCTATGGATAATGTCAATTTCAAGAGAAGGCAGGAAAGACTGAACAAATTGGCCACTGAGTCCACGTCACCATGTCCATGAGATTAATATTCTTGCAGGTACTCACAGTAGAACAAAGAAATACACCAGACTTAATGAAAGAAAAACTACACACAAACAAGATTGACAACAATCAATGTGCAAAAGAAGACAAATTTTGCAATTATAAAAAAAAAATACAGTGCTGTGCAGAAGTCTTAGGCACATGTAAAACATTCTATAAACTGAATATGCTTTCAAAAATAATGTCATGATATGTTTCTAAATATCAAAAAAATTACGATAAAAGAACAATAAACAAAAGAAACTAAATCAAATCAATGTTTGGTGTGACCACCCTTTGTATTTAAAACTGCATCATTTCTCCTGCCATGCAGTTTTGTAAGAAAGTCGGCTGGTAGGTTGTTCCAAGCGTCTTGGAGAACTTGCCACAGTTCTTCTGCAGACCTTGGCTGTCTCGCTTGCTTCTATCTCTCCAGGTAATCCTGGGCAGCCGCGATGATGTTGAGATCGGGGCTCTGTGGAGGCTATACCATCTGTTGTCCTTTTTGCTGAAGATAGGCCTTTATGCCCTTGGCCGTGTGTTTGGGCTCGTTGTCCTGCTGCGGATGGAAATTGGGACCAATCAGATGCTTCCCTGATGGTATTGTGAGATGGACGAGAATCTGCTTCTACTTCTCGGCATTGAAGATTCCATCAATTCTGACTAGATCACCAACTCCATTTGCAGAAACCTAACCTCAACCATGCTTCACTGTTGGCTGCAGACACTCATGCACAGAGCGCTCTTCAGCTCTTCTACGGACAAATTACATCCTGGTTGAGTCAAAAATTTTAAACTTTGACCCATCAGTCCAGAGCACTTGCTGCCATTGTTCAGCACTCCAGTCCGAGTGTTTTTGTGCATAGGTGAGTCTTTTGGCTATGTTTCCACTTCAGGGGAATGGCTTTTTGGTAGCAACTCTTCCATGAAGACCACTTCGGAGAAGAATTCTCCAAATTATAGAGAGGTGGACTTAGGTTCCAGTGGGTTCTGTGAGTTCAGAACTGATGGCAGTGCTGGACTTCCTCTGATTTAGAAGGGAAGTCAGTTTGATGTACCTCTCATTTGCTGCACACAGTTCCTATGGCCAATCATTGTGTTTCTGGTCCTCAACCTTGCCTGCTTCTTTGTGTCTCTTCAAAAGAGATTGAACAGTGTACTTTGGAACTCCTGTCTGCTGCAAAACTTCTGTCTGAGCGGACCTTGCCGATGCAAGATGACCACCTTGTGTCTTGTTGCTATGCTCAGTCTTGCCCTGGTGTGAGAATTAATGATTTGAAGGTTAAGCTGTCACTTCTGCCACACCCTCACCTTTTAGTTTGGTTGTCCTTCACTCAGTTTGATTCCTTGTACACCCGTTTCTGTTTCAGTTAATCAATTTAGTTTATTCAACTCATTACATCTGCTATTTTTGTTTAATCATGCACTGGGCTAGATACCTAGAGTAACCAAGTTTTTACGTGATAAGTGGTTTATTAGTATTGAAGTGCTCCAGGACGGTGCGGCCGACAGCCCACCCCAGCATTCTGAATGACCAGCGCTATTTATTGTTCTTGTGTTAAAAAGCTTTTGTGGGATTATGGTGGGATGCTCAAATCCATTTATTATTACATTTTAGCTCCTGTTATACAGTTATTCACATATGTGTCTGTGGGTCATCCTGACTGTGATAATCATCTCCTCCCCCGTCTGTATGTGACTGAGTGGGTTCTCTCCCTGGGTCATAGGGCCCGGTCTGTTTTGTGCTTGTCAACAGTTGTTGAGTTAAATCAGCTTTCTCATCTGTCATCATGGACCAAATTATGTTACTTTCTTTAACAAAATGCCAACATTTCTCTGTAGCATTTACTTTTTTCTGGAAAAGACAAAACAATAAATATCTAAAACAAACTAATATAAAAAATCTAGGGTGCATTGTACTGTAAGTAAATAATACTAAGCAAGTGAGATGTAGAGTCCTCGAAAGTGACTGTGAAATCAGTTCAGAGTTGAGGTGAGTGAAGTTATCCACACTGGTTCAAAAACCTGATGGCAGTAACTGTTCCTGAACCGAGAGTAAGATATGAGCTGATAAATGTAGGCAGGAAGCATTTTCTTGCAGGTAAGTCCACCTCTGCACGGTGAGACGCATTCGTAGGAGAAATAGCAAGAGTTCAGGGCCAACGTGTTCCTGTAAAGGCAAGAATCAGGGGTAACAAGCTAAGAAAACCCTGGATGTTGACGATGAGTTGAGAGAAGGATATATAAGATAAACGAGGCCTGTCAGGAGAACAAGGAGATCAAAAGTGGGGTGACGAGATACTTGGGAGAGGAAATTAGAAAAGTGAAAAGGAGTTGTGAAATATTACTGTCAGACAGGATTAACTGTAATCTATAGGTACCTTCAGGGCAGAAGAATAACCAGGGGAAGACTGGAACCCATTAGAAACAACAATCTGTCGATGGAGCCAGAAGGTATAAACATTTTCCTCAAAAATACATACAAATCATGCTATAAATACTCAGCATTTATAAAATAACGCAATAAATACCCTATAAAGTTCATTAAGGAAACTAACTTCATAGCTGGAGAATTTAATGAAGGGAGAAGTTGAAAGTCCACTGTAAATCTCAGTAAAGAGGAGTATGCAATGCCTTAGCCTTAAATGTGGATAAATCCCCAGGGTCAGGTGAGATTTATCCCTGGCTGCTGTGGAGGCAAGAGAGGAGACTGCTGGTGCTTTAAACACTTAGGATTTGTAAAAACTTGCTGAACATAAATTAGGTTCCTGTTTACCAGAGGACAGCCAATCCATCTACTCTTTTTGAGGACAGCAGCTGGTAACAATAGACCTGTGAGCCTATCATCAGTGTTAGGGAAATTACTAGAGAAAAGCTGAGGGAGAAGATTCACGGTCATTTGGAATAACAAGATCTAATCAGAGACACCAATGTGACTTTGTCAAAGCCAGATCCTGCCTGACCAACCTGACTGCATTTTCCAGAGGTAACTGATGAGGGTAGAACATTAGATGAGGTTTAGACGGACTTTGACACGCTCCCTCAATGGTCCAAAAAGGTTAAACCCATGAGATCCTCCAAAGTTTAGCAAACTGGATACAAAACTGAAAATGCGAAAGACTGCAGGTGTTGGGATCTGGAGCGAACAATCAGAATCAGCTTTAATATCACCGGTATATGTCATGAAGTTTGTTCTCTTTGCAGCAGCAGTACAATGATAATAGAAAACACCTATTATGGTAAGTGTATATATATAATAGTTAAATTAAATAAGCAATTCAAAAATAGAAATAAAAAAGTAAGTGCCATGAAATTTGTTAACTTTGTGGCGGCAGCATAATGCAATACCTGTATATGTGTATAAAATATATTAACTATTTTATATATATACAGAAACTTAAAAAAAATGTAGTGAGGTAGTGTTCAATGGTTCAATATCCATTCAGAAATCAGATGACAGAAGGGAAAAAGCTTTTCTTAAATTATTGAGTGTGTGCCTTCAGGCTTCTGTACCTGCTTCCTGATGGTAGCAATGAGAAGAGGGCACGTCTTGGGTGATGAGGGTCCTTCATGATGGATGATGCCTTTTTGAGGCATCTCTCCTGGATATTATGGAGGCTAGTGCCTATGATGCAGCTGACTAAGTTTACAACTCTCTGCAGCTTACCTCAATTCTGTGAAGTAGCCCCAAAGCATCCCCATACTAGGTGACAATGCAGCCACTTATGATCTCCCGGATACATCTGTAGAAATTTGCAAGTGCCTTTGGTGACGTAACCATATAACCATATAACAATTACAGCATGGAAACAGGCAATCTTGGCCCTTTTAGTCCATGCCGAACTCTTACTCTCACCTAGTCCCACTGACCTGCACTCAGCCCATAACCTTCCATTCCTTTCCTGTCCATATAGCTGTCCAATTTAACTTTAAACGATGACATCGAACCTGCCTCAACCACTTCTGCTGGAAGCTCGTTGCACACAGCTACCACTCTCTGAGTAAAGAAGTTCCCCCTCATGTTACCCCTAAACTTTTGCCCTTTAACTCTCAACTCATGTTCTCTTGTTTGAATCTCCCCCACTCTCAATGGAAAAAGCCTATCCACGTCAACTCTATCTATCCTCCTCATAATTTTAAATACCTCGACCTTGTACGTTCCAAAGAATAAAGACTCAACTTGATCAACCTTTCTCTGTAACTTAGGTGATGAACCCAGGTATCATTCTAGTAAATCTTCTCTGTACTCTCTCTATTTTGTTGAGATCTTTCTTACAATTCGGTGACCAAAACTGTACGCAATACTCCAAATTTGGCCTCACCAATGCCTTGTACAATTTCAACATTACATCCCAACTCTTATACTCAATGCTCTGATTTATAAAGGCCAGCGTACCAAAAGCTTTCTTCACCACCCTATCCACATGAGATTCCACCTTTAGGGATCTATTATTCCTAGATCCCTCTGTTCTACTGCATTCTTCAATGCCTTACTCAGTGTACCAACTCTTTGCAAACTCCTAATGAACTATAGCCACCATCGTGCCTCCTTTGTAGTTGCATCAATATGTTGGGCCCAGGTTAGATCCTCAGAGATATTGACACCCAGGAACTCAGAATTGTTCACACTTTCCACTTCTGACCCCTCTATGAGGACTGATGTGTTGGAGGAACCCAGAAGTTAAGTACCACCTTTCGGGGAAAAATTAGTAAATTTTTCAGGTAGAAACCTGGCATCAGGTGTTTATCAGAAATTGGTGCTGGGTCTTTTGCTGCTTGTGATACACCCGAATCACAAGTGCCGTGAAATTTGTTAACTTAGCAGCAGCAGTTCAATACAATACTTAATACAAAAGAAGAAGAAGAAGAAAAAATAAAATAATAATAATAAATAAGTAAATCAATTACTGTATATGTATGTTGAATAGATTAAAAATCATGCAAAAATTGAAATAATATATATTAAAAAAGTGAAGTGTGTGTATGTATACATATATATATATATATATATACACACTAAAAAAGTGGACGTGGATGTAGGAGGCATGATCAGCAAGTCACTCAAAGATTAGTGACATCATCAATATTTTGTATGTAGGTAGGGTAGTCTTCTGCCATGTTAGTGAAATGGACTGATAAATAGGGCAGCACAATAGGGTAGTGGTTAGCACAACAATGCAGGTGAGCAGGTTCAATTCCCACCACTGCCTGTAAGGAGTCTGTATATTCTCCCCGTGACCGTGTGGGTTTCCCCCATGTGTTCCTGTTGACTCCCACAGTCCAATGATGTACCGGTTGGTCATTGTAAGTTGTCCCATGATTAGGCTAGGATTAAATCAGGAGATTGCTGGGCAGCATGGCTCGAAGGGCCAGAAGGGCCTATTATGCCTTGTATCTTAGGTGTAATAACAAGGCTTGGACAAGTACCATGATGGTTGTTTTTTGGGAAGCATTGATGAACAGAGGGAGTTTTGAGTACAAGTCCAGAAATCCTTGAAGGTGCCATCATAAGTAGACAACGTAGTTAGGGAGGCACATGGGATGCTGGCACTCGTTGGGCAGGGTACTGAATACAAGACCACGGAAGTTATGTGACTTCATGACCAAAAGACACACTGTAGAAGTGGAATTAGGCCACGTAGCCCATCAATTCTTCCCTTTTATTCAGTCACGGTTGATTCTGATTTTCAACCCTAGTCTCCTGCCCTCTCCTCATAATTCTTAACCACCCCCCCCCCTTGCTAATCAAGAACCCACCAATCTCTGCCTTAAATACAGACAATGACTTGGTCTCCACGGCACTCTGTGGCAACATATCCCACAGATTCACTGAAGAAATTCCTCCTTATCTCAGTTCTAAAGGGATGCTTCTTTATTCTGAGGCTGCACCTCAGATCCTGGACTCTCCTACCAATGGAAACAGCTTCTATAACACCAAGCAATCCAGGCATTTCGGTATTTGGTAGGTTTCAATGAATTTACTTCTCAAATTTTTGAGTGCTTCAACAAGTAAAACTTTGGTTAGGCCTCTACCAGAGTACTAGATGCATTTATGGGTGCCTCTCTGTAGGAGGAATGTTGCACTACTAGAGAGGGTGTTAAGGAGATTCACTGGATAATTCCAGGAATGGAATATCTTGATTGCTAGGAGAGAGAGGAGAAGATGGGTCTGTTCTCCCTATAGCAGAGAAGCTGAAGAGGGTACTTGATTGAGGTATATAAAATTAGGATTGACTGCAGGAACCGTTTTTCCATATCAGAGGTAAGTACAACTAGAGGGCATGCATTAGGAAGAGAGGGAAAGAACCAGAGGGGATATGAGGGAATCCTTCGTAACCCAGGGAGTGGTGAATACCTTTGACACACTGCCTGTGAAAATGGTTGGGTGAGGTTGCTGACAGCTTTTAAGAAACGTCTAGCTGAACACTTGAATTGTTCATATGGAGAAAACCATGGACCAAGTGCTGGAAGATGGGACTAGTGCAGATGAGCGCCCACTGGTCAGCAGGGATGTGATGGGCCAAGTGTCCTGTTTCATTGCTGTATGTCTCTATGATTCCAACTATTCTTTGTTTATTTCTGTACAAATTTTCCCCTTCAACTAGTAACTAACTTCATAGACGTTTCTATTGACATTGCTTTCGCTATTCCTTCATGCAGTGCAGTCCAGATAATAATAACAATGCATAAAGCACTCCTCGGGTTATTTTGCCAATTACCTTAAATCTTTCTCTTTGCTTACAGACCCTTTCACTGGGTTCTGCCTATTTTCTTAGCAATTTTCAAAGCTCCCATTAACCCTCCCTTTAATCTTCTCCACTGGAAGGCAAACAACTCCAGGCCTTGTCATTGTTCCTTCCCAGAGTGGAAGGTCCAATTTTCTGTAGTTTTTGGGGTAACCGTAATTCTGGAATTTACATAATAGGAGCACTAACACAGCGCTGTTAATTGTACTGAACAGTGGCCCTCTATTATTCAGTCTGACAGCTAAACAGTACCTCATCCACACCGTAGTCTCACATGACCATCACAGCAATCAAAACTGTCTTGACCCCTGTGCCACGATGTTACACTCTGAGATTGTCATCACAGTATCTGTCAAGACTTTCTACAATGCCTCAATATGGTCCTTCAAAGTAAAAGGAAAGTGAAATATTAAACCCATTTAAATTTATTTCTGTGAAGGGCACTTTTCACCGTATCAAATGTTGAAAGGAAAGAAAAATATAAAGAAAGATTGCAGTGCACCTCATTCCACTCCACTGCATTCTTGTTAAATGAATAATTCTGTTAAGTGAGCAGGAATTGATAATCCAAGCCATTTCATGGCTTCACCTGCTGGGCTCATTCCTGTTAAAGTCAATCTGTTTCGGCCACAGATGACTGCAGAGAGAGAAAGGAATCCTGTCTTACAAGTCATGGGATGTTACCTGCGATATCACATGACCAGCTCACCTTGAGCCTCACCAAAAGTTCCTCTGGCCCCAACTTTCAAGAATCTTGTTGATATTATCTCCCAAATTGCATTTCAAGCTGATTTTTTTTGGCAGTATTATAAGCAGCGCAGATCTGGGAGAAGAATAAGGGGCATGATGGGACTCACACCACAATGAGCAATGCCAGTCTATTCGGACAACAGGCTAATTAAAACGCCAATTTAAACATACACTACAGCAACATTTCCCTATAAGGACAGGGTTTTTTTTTTCAGAAAAATGCAATGAGTGGAGGATTGTTCATATAAACTCTTTGTAAAAATTCACAGCACTTCAAAGTTCATCCAGACCATATATCTCCTTACAGCTACCATCAGGGAAAGAAGTGCAGAAAAATGATGTCCCATAGCACCAGTTCCCAGAGCAAAATCGGAATCAAAATCAGGTTTAATATTATCGGCACATCATGAAATTCATTGTCTCTGCGGCAGCAGTACAATGTAATACATAATAATGGAAAAAAGCGTGAATTACAGTAAGTATTATATATATGTATTATTACACGTATAAATTTAATTAACTAAGACCATAAGATCATTCTGAGGCTGTGTCCTCTTGTCTTAGACTCCCCCACTATAGCTAACCTCCTCTCTACGTCCACTCAATCAAGACCTTTCAACATTAGATAGTTTTCGATGAGGTCACCCCTCATTCTTCTGAATTCCAGTGAGTAGAGGCCCAGAGCCATCAAACGCTCCTCATATGACAAGTTTTTCAATCCCAGAACCATTGTTGTGAACTTTGTTTGAATCCTCTCCAGTGTCAGCACATCCTTTCTTAGCTAAGGGGCCCAAAACCGTGAAACAAGTAGTGCAAAAACAGAAATTAAAAATTTCTGGCTTCAATGCACATTCAGGAATCTGATGGCAGAGGGGAAGAAGCTGTTCCTGAAACATTGAGTGTGTGGCTTTAGGCTTCTATACCTCCTTCCTGATGATAGTGTGACAAGAATACGCATAGGTAAGATCAGTTCCCCTCTACCACCACTCTGCTCCGTCTAGCGGAATTAGTCCTTACTCTTAATAATTTCTCCTTTGGTTCCTCCCATTTCCTCCAAACTAAAGGTGCAGCTATGGGCACCCGTATGGGTCCTAGCTATGCCTGCCTTTTTGTTGGGTTTGTGGAACAATCTATATTCCGTGCCTATTCTGGTATCTGTCCCCCACTTTTCCTTCGCTACATCGACGACTGCATTGGCGCTGCTTCCTGCACGCATGCAGAACGCGTTGACTTTATTAACTTTGCCTCCAACTTTCACCCTGCCCTCAAGTTTACCTGGTCTATTTCCGACACCTCCCTCCCCTTTCTAGATCTTTCTGTCTCTGTCTCTGGAGACAGCTTATCCACTGATGTCTACTATAAGCCTACTGACTCTCACAGCTATCTGGACTATTCCTCTTCTCACCCTGTCCCTTGCAAAAACGCCATCCCCTTCTCGCAATTCCTCCGTCTCCGCCGCATCTGCTCTCAGGATGAGGCTTTTCATTCCAGGACGAGGGAGATGTCTTCCTTTTTTAAAGAAAGGGGCTTCCCTTCCTCCACTATCAACTCTGCTCTTAAACGCATCTCCCCCATTTCACGTACATCTGCTCTCACTCCATCCTCCCACCACCCCACTAGGAATAGGGTTCCCCTGGTCCTCACCTACCACCCCACCAGCCTCCGGGTCCAACATATTATTCTCCGTAACTTCCGCCACCTCCAATGGGATCCCACCACTAAGCACATCTTTCCCTCCCCCCCTCTCTCTGCATTCCGCAGGGATCGCTCCCTACACAACTCCCTTGTCCATTCGTACCCCTCATCCCTCCCCACTGATCTCCCTCCTGGCACTTAGCCGTGTAAGCAGAACAAGTGCTACACATGCCCTTACACTTCCTCCCTTACCACCATTCAGGGCCCCAAACAGTCCTTCCAGGTGAGGCATCACTTCACCTGTGAGTCGACTGGGGTGATATACTGCGTTCGGTGCTCCCGATGTGGCCTTTTATATATTATTATTATTATTATTATTTTGAGACCCGACGCAGACTGGGAGACCGCTTTGCTGAACATCTACGCTCTGTCCACCAGAGAAAGCAGGATCTCCCAGTGGCCACACATTTTAATTCCACATCCCATTCCCATTCTGACATGTCTATCCACGGCCTCCTCTACTGTAAAGATGAAGCCACACTCAGGTTGGAGGAACAACACCTTATATTCCGTCTGGGTAGCCTCCAACCTGATGGCATGAACATCGACTTCTCTAACTTCCGCTAAGGCCCCACCTCCCCCTCGTACCCCATCTGTTACTCATTTTTATGCACACATTCTTTCTCTCACTCTCCTTTTTCTCCCTCTGTCCCTCTGAATATACCTCTTGCCCATCCTCTGGGTCAACCCCCCCCCCCGTCTTTCTTCCCGGACCTCCTGTCCCATGATCCTCTCGTATCCCCTTTTGCCTATCACCTGTCCAGCTCTCGGCACTATCCCTCCCCCTCCTGTCTTCTCCTATCATTTTGGATCTCCCCCTCCCCCTCCAACTTTCAAATCCCTTACTCACTCTTCCTTCAGTTAGTCCTGACGAAGGGTCTCAGCCTGAAACGTCGACTGCACCTCTTCCTATAGATGCTGCTTGGCCTGCTGCGTTCACCAGCAACTTTGATGTATGTTGCTTGAATTTCCAGCATCTGCAGAATTCCTGTTGTTTACATAGCTAAGATGTTAGCTGTCCTGTGTGATCAGCAGTTGGTCTGCCACCTCTCTTCAAGAGAGAGATAAGGAACAATGAAGCAGCATCTGGAGATGTGTACTGAAGGGACGGGAGAGAGAGCTGTCTAGAGCGGCTCCCCCTTTGAACCCTGAACTGTTTGAAGTGATGGACAGGTGATACCCCAGCAGGGGGATAAAAAGGGACAGGTTCGCTAAGGCAGGACACACACATGACACCCGAGGTAACGAGACCCTGGAAGCGGTGCACCTCTCACGAGTCGGTGGGAAGTATCGGACCTTAACCGCACAGGGTGGAAAGGTACGATCAGCGGGAACCCGGTGTGTGTCCGCCCTTGCTTGGGTGCCGGGTTCACTGCAGAGGATCGACCGCATCTGGAGGAGGGGTCACAGTCGGTGACCTCAGGTGACATCACAAAGGACCCGCCCAAAAGCTGCTGTTTGTGAGCAATATCGCCGGTCTGTGAGTGGAAGCCGTGTCTGAATGATCAGTCGTTCTTGTTCTCTCTCTCTCTCCCCCCACGTTGTCCATCGCCATGGCAACGATTACTGCGAACTGAACTAAATTGGACTGAACTTTTGTGTCACTTTGAAATTTGGTCATTTACCCCTAGACAACGATAGAGCTTGTTTGATGCTGTTATCTTAATTCTGTGCACATGTCTGTTTATCATTGCTGAACTGTTGCATTTATTATCCTTTTGATTACTGTGTTGCTTGTTTCTTTAATAAAACTTTCTTAGTTCTAGTAATCCAGACTCCAACTGAGTGATCCATTTCTGCTGGTTTGGCAACCCAGTTACGGGGTACGTAACAATAGCAGTGAGACAAGGGCATAACCTGGGTGATGGGGGTCCTTAATGATGGATGCTGCCTTTTTGAGGCATCAGCTTTTAAAGGTCTCCTTGATGCTGGGGGAGCTAGAATGCATGATGTAGCTAATCTATTACCAATTAACTCTATTTATACCTGTCTATACATGCACCTATAACCTAAAACAATCTATTATAACTTTAGTTGTTCCAACCTGTTCCATAGTCAAAAAAAAGTATTGTCACAGTACCATTGAAAGATCTTCAAACTGACTGGGTAAATGCCCAGTCTGTTTACAGCAGCCTGATTTTGGAAAGATATACTGACAAAAACAATTCCATAAGCAGTACCAAGGGATCTTGAGGAGCAAACAAAATGCTGGAGGTCCTGATGAAGGGTCTCGGCCCGAAATGTTGACTGTACCTCTTCCTAGAGATGCTGCCTGGCCTGCTGCGTTTGCCGGCATCTTTTATGTGTGTTGCTGGAGGTACTCAGCAGGTCAGACAGAATTGGTGGAGGGAAATAAAGACTTTGGGCCGAGACCGTTCATTGGAACTGGAAGGGAAAGGGGCAGAAGGCAGAATGAAAAGGTGGGGGAGAGGGGAAGGAACACATCTGAAGGGACAGGTGGATTAAATTGTGCAATATCACCAACTACCACAGTCAAGATGGCAGCAGCAAACAACGATTCCTCGGGCAACATCTTCCATTAAGCCAATCTCTCCAATTATTTTGACTTCTGCATGTCTTCTTGTCTTGATGGTGTTTCTCAAACTGTTGGAGCCTGTGATGTGCAGTTTGGAGTTTGATCAGATGATCTAGCACTCTGCTGTCCCTGGAGAAGATCGAGAGCGGGAGCTGCCTCGTGGAGAAGACCAGAGACGGGGTGTGGGGCCACGGTCACTCAGGAGGACTGAGTTCCAGCAGCAACTCTCCTCAATTCTGATGGGAAGATATTTTCAAAGTTCTAAGATTTAGGTGATTATTGAACTGCAGTTTATATTGGTTTCCTTCTGCTTTCTGTGATTTCTTCCTTGTTGTCAGTTGGTGGGTTGGGGTTCTGGGTGGGCGATATGTTAGTTTTTGTGCGAGGGAGGGGTTGGGGATTTGGGCTCTGGTGTTCTTGTTAGTTTTGCTGTGCGAGAGATCTGTTAGTTTGTGTGTGTGAGAGAGGGGACTTGGGGATTGATGTGACTGTCGCTGTTTTTGTTTGCAAGGGATGGGGTCGGGGGTTTAATGTTATTGTCACTTTTTTTGCAAGGGACCGGGTTGGGGATTTAATGTTATTGTTACTTTTTTTGCAAGGGATGAGGTTGGGGGTTTGGGGTCTTTGATGCTCTAGCTGCTGTTTTTTGTATGGGGACCTGTTAGTTTTTTGTGTGGTAAAAGTGATGGGATGCGGGGGGCGGGAAGGGGGGTGGGGGGGTTGTTGTTTTTTTCTAATGACTCCTGTGTTTTTTCTATATCTCGTGGATATCTGGAGAAGATGCATATCAGAGTTGTATTGTGCATGCATACTTTGACAAAAATGAACCTTTGAACCTTTGAACATTTTCCCACAGCAGGGACATCGAACATTAACTCTGTCTTTCTCTCTTCACGGATGCTGCTGACTGACCTGATGAATAGTACCAAAAGTTTCTGATTTTATTTCAGATCTCAGATCTGCAGTATTTTAATTATTTGATGTTTATGTCCTTAATTAATCAAGGATCCTATAGCAGTTCCAGTAAAATATTAAATTGATTTAGCTTTCCACAGTGTTACGATGCACACACGACGACACCAGTTTTCGGAGTTTACACGCTCCGACTGTCTGGAATATGGATAGCTGGTTCTGCCCCTTTAATGATTCAGGCCTGCCCTATTGGCGGCTACGTTTTGGCGCCAGAATTTTAACTGTTTAAAGAGCATGTGACCTGAGGCTTGGTGCTCAATCATCAGCTCTATTTCAGATTTGCGTCTAGCAACTAGAGCTCTATACTCATTTCAGTCTCATATTGTGTCTTGATTCTAGTCTCGGACACTCGAGCACTTGGGCCTTCACCATCCTCAGCAAGGTCTCTTGTCACGCACAGATGCTACTTGATCTGTTGAGCATTTCCACCATTTTCTGTTTTTGTTGCAGATAACCGGCATCTGCTGTTTTCATTTTGATTTTCATCATCTAAGCTCCAGGTGACTAGAGCAGGGGTTCCCATCCGAGGTTCACAGACCCCTCAGTTAATGGCAGTGGTCCATAGTACAAAAGCGGTTGGGTACCCGTGGACCGTGGACCAAAGTAAAGGTAAATTTGGAGGCTATCTTGCATAGAATTCGGAAATACTAAATCAGACACTGGCCCTTCAAAGTGTTGAGTATTTAATATTTCAGTAATACTTGAGCAATCGTGTGTGTGTGTATATATATATATAGTTTGATTAAGTATTCTTGTTCATGTAAATAATTAATTCTGGGTTATATGTAAAAATACATCGTTACGCTGCCACGTGATACGTCAGTGCCTCGCTTAAAGTAAAATTCAAAGTTACACACATGCTTTCGGACTCCTTTTGAATTAGTTTAGTGTTTTGAAGTTACAAAACATAACACAAAGAAGTACTGATAGGAGCTTCAAACCCTCTGCCCATTGAACATTATTTGTTATCACTGCTTTACTTGACAACGGGGCACAAGGATGAACATTGTAGAACATTGGGAAGTCGGTGAGGCGTAACTGGAATCAAGCCGGTGCTCTTTTCCACTTAGTACAGCAAACCCTTTAACAACATCAAAATAGACAATGTCTGAAAGGAGTGGGAACTGTTGCAAATATTTTGCACTCAGAGACTATGGTTTCAATTCCTTTCAGTATATGAGAGGGAACAGCACTGACTTTCAAGGAGAAAGTGGGAGCAGGACGAGTGTGAGATGGAGTGGAAGTGGGCAAATGAGTCAGGACTGGAATGGGTGGATGGAGAGCCAACCTGGGAGAAGTTGCAGGGTGGGTACTTGCTAGCAGGAGGGCTGTCGAGGAGATAAGGAGGTGAGGTAGGCCAACTAGTTCAAAGAGGGATGACCAGTTTGGTGCACATCAAGCCTCTATGAGAAACAAAGTGGAGATGCACAAATAATCTGTTACCGCAATGGTAGGTTGAGGAATGAAATGGTCGGGCAAAATATCTTCTTTGAACTAAGACAATGGAATGATTCAGACCCACTCTGAAATGAGACAGAATTAGGCCTGTCACCTAACCGGGTTGAGGATACTTCCAACAGAGAATGCTGAATCTCTGGAGAGTCTGAGGCATTTAAAGAGAAGGGTAGATAAATGTTTGAAAAATCGTGGAATTAAAAGTTAGGTGGAACGGGCACAGAAGAAGAGTTGAGGCCAGTATGAATCAGATTATATTGAATGGTGGAGCAGACTTAAGGAGCCAAGTGGCCTACTCCTGCTCCTACTCTCTTGTGCTCCATTTTTCTCTGCTATTCTGGTTCCAACCTAAATTCTGAACCCAAATTTCAGTCCCATCTACACCACATCTTCATGCGGAGACATTGGTCTTGCCAGGGCAGACTTGTGGCTGTGAAATAATCTCGGGTTCTGTGGCCTTCTGCATGGTGGTTGTAGGAGTTGACCCTGAGACTGATGGTGTTAGCCACCTTCCTCCTTCCTTTTCCTTCTCATTCGTGTATCTTGATCTTGGGAAAGTCCATTGAGTTCACTGGAGTATTCTCTTATTAATCCTTATATTGCTGCCTTTGCGATCTGATCTTTCCTCTTGGTTTCCTCATCCACAACATCATCTGACGAATCTTCTGTTGTCGTATCTCCATCGACTCCTTTCTTTTCGGCTTTCCATTCATCCATCTGGGCTTTGGTGTTTGCATTTGCTTTTCCGATCAGATTTTTGTCTCACAGCTGAAGTTCATTCAATAACCTTCATGCATACAGAGTAGATTCTGGTTCTTCATACTCACAAAAGCTGAATGCTTGCAACTATCTTGAAGCTCCTTGAAATTTCTTCTGCATATAACCAAACTACATTTTGCAAGTAACTGCCTGATTAACACATCAGAAGCTTTCTCAGGTATGTCGCCTACAAAAACTGTTGTAGTCGGACCACTGCTTTCATTACTTTCACGATTCTTCTGAGCAGCATGGTCCTTCCTCGGTCCAATATGCTTTCCAAACAGAGGCACAGAGGGTGGCACCATCACCTGTTTGCCTTCTATCGGGGAACAGTTCATGGTGTACAGCATGGAGATAGTCCTGGCATTATCTAGTACATTTAGTAATCACTTTCAGTTGGCTTCATTTCAGGGAATGTGGCATGAAAATTGTGCATAGATCTCCATGCGCAATTGCCTCTAACACTTACACCCCACAACACTGTTCCTCCTATTTTTTAATCTCACACATGCACAATGTGGCTTGTTGGTTGCTGTATTTCACTGTTTCCAATGACATTCCCACAGGAATTATTTTTTCCTCCAGTATAAGTTCTTAGTTGAATATCTGCAGGCTTCAGTTTAGTATCTTTGAAATGCCGTTCGACTCATTTTCTGAAATGACTGAAACAGGTTGAACCCGTGTCTAATTCAATTTTAATTAATTTGCCGTTCAGTTCTGGAGCAAGCCATGAGACCTTAAGGCCATAAGATATAGGAACAGAAGTAGGCCATTCGGCCCATCGAGTCAGCTCTGCCATTCAATCACGGGCAGATCCAATTCTTCAGTCATCCCTACTCCCCTGCTTGCACCCCATACCCTTTGATGCCCTGGCTAATCAAGAACCTATCTATCTCTGCCTTAAATACACCTAATGACTTGGCCTCCACAGCCGCTCATGGCAACAAATTCCACAGATTTACCACCCTCTGACTGAGCTAATTTCTCCACATCTCTGTTCTAAATGGACGTCCTTCAATCCTGAAGTCATGCCCTCTTGTCCTAGACTCTCCTACCATGGGAAATAACTTTGTCATATCTAATCTGTTCAGGCCTTTTAACATTTAGGATGTTTCTATGTGATTCCCCCCTCATTTTCTTGAACTTCAGGGAGTACAGCACAAGAGCTGCCAGATGTTCCTCATATGGTAACCCTTTCATTCCTGGAATCATTCTCGTGAATCTTCTCTGAACCCTCTCCAAAGTCATTTTTTTTTTTCTCTGCCAGAGCCTTGGCGACCACTTTTCAAGTGGTTGTCTTGGAGGATAGATTCTGTGAGTGGTCCCCAACGTCCTTCTCACAGCGCAGTCTTTCTTTTTAAAGAGGCCGAGTTGCGAGCTCGACACTCAGCCCGGCACGGATGGAAAGCGTGCCCGGGAGCGGCCGGACTGGGTTCGAACCCGGGAACCTTCACTCCGGAGTCCAGTGCTGATGTCACTGCACCACCAGCCAGACAAAGTCATTAATCCTTTCTAAAATAAGGAACCCAAAACTGCACACAATACTCCAAGGGTGGTCTCACGAGTGCCTTATAGAGCCTCAACATCACACCTCTGTTCTGCGTTTGCCTTTTTCACCACCAACTCAACCTGGAGGGTATCCTGCACAAGGACTCCCAAGTCTCTTTGCATCTCTGCATTTTGAATTCTCTCCCCATCTAAATAATAGTCTGCCCATTTATTTCTTCCACCAAAGTGCTTGACCATACACTTTCCAACATTGTATTTTATTTGCCACTTCTTTGCCCAGTCCCCTAAAACTAACTCTGCCTGCAGCCTCTCTGTTTCCTGAACACTACCCGCTCCTCCACCTATCGTTGTATCATCGGCAAATTTAGCCTCAAATCCATTAATCCCAAATTCCAAATCATTGACATACATCGTAAAAAGCAGCAGTCCCAACACCGACCCCCGTGGAACTCCACTGGTAGCCGGCAGCCAGCCAGAATAGGATCCCTTTATTCCCAAGCCATATTGCTTGTCTATTGTTAATTTTCACACTGAAAATCTCAAGGCTACACAGTCCTGTGTCTCTCTCACCAGTATCAGATTTTTCATCAACAGCATGCATATAACTCCAACTTGACTTTTTGGCTTTTTCTCTTCCCTGTGCAGTCCATTTATTTCTGTCTGCCCAACATGCTCTTTATGTGTGTCCTACTTCGTAGCATTTTTGCAAGTTTCACCTTTAAACCTGCGTTTATTTGGTGAATATGTGCCTCTGCCACAACAGTAATGTGATTTCTTCAGCCAGGCTGGTTTCTGTTTAGATTTAGCAACTTTGTTCATGCTCACTTTCATTTCCAACTGCAACTCAAATTGAATCTCTGTCTACAGTTTCTACTGAAACAGCAATTTCAACTGCTCTTTTAAATGTAAGTTGTGCTTCTGTTAGGAGCTGTTTTTGAGTGGTTTCTTGTAAGATCCCACAAACTAAACAATCTCAGTGCATCATTAAGCTCATTACCGAACTGACAATGTTCAAACAATCGCTTCAATTCAGCCACATACACTGAAGAGGACTCCCCTTCCTTTTGATTCTGTTTATGAAATCTAAATTGTTCTGCAATCAATAATGCCTTTGCTTCTGTTACTTTTACAATAGCAGCAATGCTCATTTCTGTTGGTTTGATTGGAAGGGCAGACCTTTAAACCCAATGCACGAACCACCATTGGTACTCATTTCTCATTAGCTATTTCATGTACTTTAAGATATTGTTGAATTAACTCAGTATATATATTCCAGTTATCTTTTGTGTAATCAAACATTTCAATTTTTCCAACACAGCCAGCCATTTCTGCTTTTTTTTATGATTATTATCACCCTGTACTCACTCTATATCAACCCATGAACTCCTCCACTTCCTGCCCTTTTTTTAACTCGAAAGTCTGCACATGCCGAGTGTATATCCTACTTGCCGTTCCTCACTTCATTTTTTTTTCAGTCCAGACATCTTGCTGTGCTTCAACAAGTTGATAGCTATCTCGGGTTTGTTTTAAAAATAGCACATCGCTAATGTTATGATTTGTAACTTTAAAGCATTAAGCTAATTCCAAAGAAGATGCAGGAGTCCAGGAATGTGGGTCTAACTTAGTGTTTACTTTAAACGAGCTACACATGCATCACGTGGTACTGTGTAGAAGTATGCAATTCACACATTTATACATATAACACGTAATTAAATATTTAAACGAAGGGGAATGCTTAATCAACCGTTATATTTACAAGATTATTCAAATATTACTTAAATATTAAACACACAGCAGATGTATCCTTGGAAGAAGGGCAAGCAAGTTAGATCAGACAGCCTCACAAACATGAGAAAAACTGCAGATGCCAGAACTCCAAAGCAACACACACAAAATGCTGGAAGAACTCATCAGGCCAGGCAGCATCTATAGAAAAGAATAAATAGTCCATGTTTTGGGCCGAGACCCTTCATCAGGACTCCTGAGTATATATGATACATGATTCCTGATGAAAGGTCTCGGCCAAAAACGTCAATTGTTTACTCTTTTCCATAGATCAGACAGCCTGTAGCCAAGACTTACTGCATGGGTGCAACCTTGGCCAAGTTTAGTATTAGGTTGACGAAGAGGTCCCCCAAAACAAATCATCCCACCTCTCCCTTCCATATTGAGTGCAGAGACCACAGAAGACTGGGATTGAAGTAAACTTGATTCAGAATCAGAATCGGAATCTTTTAAAGATTTCCCTTCTTCCTTTAAACGTATACCCTTTGTTTTTAGACTTCTCCACCCTGAGGTGAGACTCGACATTGTCAGGCTGGCTATGGTGAGTAAGTGCAGATGGCACACACCACAGCCACAGAGATGGAAGTTCTGTCAATACCAGCTCATTGAGTCCAATGTTGAGCTCAGCCACCAGGCAAATCCATTCTATTCTTTCTCTCCTCCAGCTTAACCAGCATCTACTCCAAATCCACCCACATCTGGACCACACCAGCGGGAAGCCTGCAATGTAAACGTCGGGAATTAGTACAGAGCAGATTCACTGGGTTAACTCAGGACTTACATAGACCATGGTTTGAGAAAAATTTGACCAGGTGGAAACTCTCTTCAATGATGTTTAAAACACCTCATTGAAAACTATTACACTTTGAGAGGAATTAAGAGGATTGCTGTTCTTCCCCATGTTGAAAGTCCGAAGGGGTATTATCTCGTGATCAGGAACTGCATATTTAGGATGAAGATGAGGAGACATTTCTTCACCCAAGGCTCATGAATCATTCAAATTCACTGCACCAGAGGGCTGTACATATTTAAGGCTGAATGATTGATTCTCGAACTAATGGATACAAAGATTAGTAAGAGAGTGAAGAGGCTAAAGATTAGCCAATACTTTTGAAGTATAGTTACACTCTCACACCGCAACCTCACACAGACATAAATGTGAAAACAGCCAGATTTTCTAGCAATATTGATTGAGTGAGAAGATTCTAACCATAACATTGGCAGAACCTTTCAGTATCTCGTCTCAAGGTCTTGCCTGTGACAATGCGGCACTCTCTTGGTACTGGAAACACTGATTCAGCTGCAGCCATGCAGAAAACTGGATTTTATCTCCCAGTTGCCAGTGTTAGGAAGGACAAGTTTCTGAGAGGCATCAGTGAACGAAGGTGGGGGCTGTGTAGAAAGAGGCTCTGTGCTCCCCAGATAAGCTGCTGGAACTGGATCAACAAGAAGGCACTGGACTGTACCACACACACATACACAAATGCATGGATGCACACCATCTGTGAATGTAAAATAACGCACACTTTGCCTTCTCTGGGCGTGGCGAGGCACACAGCCCTCTCGGCATGTGAAGGCACTCACACAACCCTCTCCGGTTAAGGAAGGCAACACTCTCGCGTTCAAGTTGAAATACCGCATTCGTTTTTCTGCCCCTCTCCTATATCTAGGTACCACCCAGAACGCCCAGTCTGTGTGACCTTCCTGTCCTGTGTTAATATAGAGACTGTCGGGTCAGAGAGCAAGATCACTCCCTCACCGTCTCAGTGCGAGGGAAATGTTCATCCTTTCTGTTCATCGTCAGGAGATGCCAGTTGGATCAATGCCCTCCGCTCTGTGTGCCTCTGACAGTGATGTATGAACTCATTTCTTTTTTGACACCAAAATACTCTGTGAATCAGTGACTCAATTAATTGAATATTCAAATACATTACATCATCAAAACTACTGATTAGTTTCCTGGCAGTTGATGGGTTATCAGTACATGTGCAGTATTATCCGACCTCTATGTCACAATACATATGAGATCACGGGATAATTATGGAGGAAGAAAAGCTCGTGGGTGATTTCAATTCCTGGGGGTCAACGTGAAATAAATCCTGCCGTAAATGCTCAGCAGATCACACAGCGTATGTGGAGAGAGAAGGAAAGCTTTTGTCACTGCATGTGGAAGGCTGCTCTGGCCCCGCTACATAAACAAGGAAGGAAATTTTCATCAGAGCACCACAGTATTGCAACTGGTAGGAGGTGTTGGCTCACTGTTCCAGAGACACCGGTTCAATCTTGATATCTGCTGTTGTCCAAGTGGAGTCTTCAACGTCTCCCTGAGTCTCCTTCGGCTGCTCCAGATTCCTTCCCACAACCCAGAGATGAGCGTGTTCATGAATTGGTCACTCTTAATTGTCTCAAGTGTAACAGGCAAAAGAATCAAAGAAAAAATAAGTTGTGAGAGAGAATAAATTGCAGAGAAATGGGAAATAAGGAGAGAGGGATTGGGGCTGAGAGGATAGCACCACTGGGATCTGGCATGGGCTGAATGGCCTCTCTTTCTAAGACAGAGTAAGTAAGATTAAAGGTGGAAGATATTCACCATCTAGGAACAGTTTGAGTGTGAATGGAAGAATAAATAATTTCAGACGATGGTGCCATGATACCCTCTTGAAAGCCAAACAAAGACCCTGTTTAGACCGCAGTCATCCACTTCTGATTCACACTCCAAACACTGCTGGGCGTTCACCACACACCAAAGTTCAAAGTAAATTTATTACCGAAATAGATATCTGTCACCATGTACTATCCTGAGATTCATTTTCTTGCAGGCATTCACTGTAAATATGAAAAAAATACAATAGAATCGACGAAAAAACAGACACAAGATGGAAAAACAACCAATGAGCAAAATATAACAAACTGTTCAAATTAAAAAAGACAAACTAATAATAATAATAAATTATCAAATATTTATCAAAAGTACATAATAAAAATAACAAATTCAAAATGATAAGTGTAGAAAATGCCAAGAAAAAACAGAAGCAATCCAACACATTACAGGATCCTGTAGCAGTTTAACGCAATCTGATTACTTACACAAGCACAATTAAGTGGCAATCATCATTAGTCAAAATCTTGCTTTAAAATACGAGCCCACAAATTAAATCATACTCTACTATAAATGCAAACCTGATCCAGTTTTAGAGTCAGGATACCACAATTTATATTATGACTGATCAGTTATTACAGTTTGGACAATCCATAATAACCATCTGGATATAATAATATAGGATAAACAAGCAAGAACAACTTGTTTAATAGATATAGCCATTTCAAACACACACACCATACAGAAATCAATAAGTGAAAAATACCAGAAATATGCTGAATTAAAAGAGGAAATTGAAAGACATTGGAAAATGAACAGGGTATACACTGTCCCAGTAGTAATCTCTACAACTGGTATCATCACAAAGTCACAACACAATAGCATTAATCTATTAGGGCTACACTGTAATATCTATATAAATCTTCAAAAAGCTACAATACTAAATTGTCCGAGAGTTCATAACGATTGAGAAATGAGTGTGTTTGGCTATGCCCACACCTCAGGTTTTACCAGCTTGAGCTGAGAAAGAATTATCATTATTATTAGTAATAATAAATATGCAATAAATATTGAGAACCTGAGAAGAAGAGACCTTGAAAGTTGGTCCATACGTTATGAGAACAGTTCAGTGTTGAGATGAGTGAAACTGAGTGAAGATTCTTCCCACCTCCACCACCAATCTCCCTCTCTCTGCTGCTGAGTGGCCTGCTCTCAATAAAGAATCTTTGTACACTTGGACAGACCTTGGTATGCAGCCTCCAGATCACAAACTACCTACCATTTTTTAGTTCTTCAAAGATAGAAACATAGAAAATAGGTGCTGGGGTAGGCCATTCGGCCCTTCGAGCCTGCACCACCATTCAGTATGATCATGGCTGATCATCCAACTCAGAACCCTGTACCTGCCTTCTCTCTATACCCCCGATCCCTTTAGCCACAAGGGCCATATCCAACTCCCTCTTAAATATAGCCAATGAACTGGCCTCAACTGTTTCCTGTGGCAGAGAATTCCACAGATTCACCACTCTCTGTGTGAAGAAGTTTTTCCTAATCTCAGTCCTAAAAGGCTTCCCCTTTATCCTCAAACTGTGACCCCTCGTTCTGGACTTCCTCAACATCGGGAACAATCTTCCTGCATCTAGCCTGTCCAATCCCTTTAGGATCTTATACGTTTCAATAAGACCCCCCTTCAATCTTCTAAATTCCAACGAGTATAAGCCTAGTCGATCCAGTCTTTCATCATATGAAAGTCCTGCCATCCCAGGAATCAATCTGGTGAACCTTCTTTGTACTCCCTCTATGGCAAGGATGTCTTTCCTCAGATTTGGGGACCAAAACTGCACACAATCTCCAAGCAAACATCTCTCCAACACTTTTCTGAAGTTTTGTCAGGCAGACACCTCCCAATCTCCATCTAGCTACCAAGATTCACCAGCCACTCCCTTCCAACTCATCACGTGCAGCCTGTTTAAACCCAGTTCTAATCCACATCGAACCAGCCAGCCTCAACAAGTTGTTCCGGATCTTCAGCTACCTTGCTACCTTGTCATGTTTAGTACCTGTTCTCTCTTGTTTTGTGACCCCTTGTGCTTTATTACTTTTGCAGTCAATTATTAAATTTTTCATTTACCACTGAATCATCACTGTTCTAGTTTTTGATCAAGCCTCCTCTACATTTCCTGACAGGATGGGAAACCAGCAATTAATCCAATAGGGTTTGCTTGCCTGAAGGAAGTCATCGATCAACATGAGCACACAATCCAGAAGCAGCAAGAAACTATTAATCATCGGCTCACCACTCTCACCCAACTGTGTCTCAATACAGCAACCCTGCACTAGTCAGCCTCCTCCCTCAGAGCTGTGGATTCTGGTGCCCCAATGCTATGACAGATGCCCAACCCAATGTCATAACTTCCTGGCCCAATGCGTCTTACACTTCGAGCTCCAGCTATCTCTGTATATTACGGACCAAGCCAAGGTTGCCTTCGGCATCTCTCTCTTGACTGGGCAAGTTCTGACCTGGGCTGTCACATAACTGGGATGATAAGACCCCTATTTAGAACTCATAAGAGGATTTCACCGTTGAGAAGTACCGGGATTCCGACTATCCAGGAAGTGGATGGGAGGCAGTTGATCAGAAACTTTGCCTGCCTCATGATCAGTGCTGGATTAGGGAATTCGGGACCGTTGCGGTGGAGTGCAGCTGAAATGCAGAAGCACTGTTGGCCCATTACTATCAAGACTTCTCAGAGTGCTTGAGAGAAGAGCTGTCTACCCAAGAAATGCCCACTGATCTTGAAAGGATCATCACTCTGGCCTTATGGAATGACCTCAACCTCCCCCGCCACCCCAGATATCAGCAAGAATCCCAGTCCCTTTCCCAGAACCATTTCAGGCTATAGTACCCTCGTTAGCAATGCCTCCACAACCCATAAAGTTGGGGAGAGTTCCCTGAAGTTTCAAAAAGTGTGAGAGCAAGTGACAAAACAACTTGTGCACATACCGCGGAGCAGCTGATCACCCATGCACCGAGTGCTCACTGCGTCTGGAAAACAGCATCACCCGCTGTAGACGAGGGACTTTCTATTCAGGGAGGTCCCCCCCAGGCTCTCATTGCAGCACCATAGCCCAACTCACACTCTCTGTCATCCTCCACACCCCGATGGCCCTACACACACAAGTGGCTCAGTTGGATTCCAGTGCGGCAGGCAGCTTTCAGGACTAGACCTTCTGTGTGAAGCTTTGACTCCTTATCAGACATATCTCTCACACCTTCCACATCACTGACAGATGCCCCTAGGGGTCTGGGATAATCGGAGCGCACACACAACCTGTACATATGAGCACTGGAGAGCACAGCAAGTCCATCTATTTCCTCCTGCTCGACTTGTGTTATCCCTGGGTCACTTTGCCTGGTTATCTGGTTCACTGCAGAACCGGGGACCCACCAGCTCGCCCACCTTGCCTGCAACCCTAGCTGACCTCACCCCATAAATCCGTGGCGACACAGAAAAACCCTCAACCTCACTAAACTCCCACAGGGATACCGTGGCCTTCAGTAAAATGGAAACCAGCACCCTTCCACCTCACGGATGACACAACTGTGCGATTGATCCCCTCCCAGGCACCACCCCTCCCCAAGGTCGTCTGAACTCCCTTCTCTATCCTGAGACCCAAACCATGAATGACTACTCACGAAAGCACTACAGCATGTCTTCATTTGACCATCCCAGTCCCCAGCCGGTGCAAGATTCTTCTTTGTCTTAAAGAAAGATAGGGGTGTCCATCCCTATTGAATACTGTGGACTCAAAAACTTACATTAAGAACTGCTACCCTCTGTCCTTGATGAAGAGTGCATTTGAAACACTCTACGGGACCCCAATCTTCACCAAACTGGATCTACAGAGTGCATACAACCTGATCCATACCCATCAGGGGGTTGAATGGAAGATGGCATTTATAACACCCGCTGTTCACTATAAGTGTTTGGTGATGTGTTTTGGACTTTCCAACAGTCCAGCCATTTCCAAATTTTCATTAACGAAATCCTCTGATATACCTACACAAGTATGCGTTCTTCTATCTTGAGAGCATCCTCCTCTTCTCCAAGGACCCCTAAGACCACATCTGTCACATCCATTCAGTCTTTCAGCATCTCCTCGAAAACCAACTGTAGTGCAAATGAGAGAAATGCCAGTTCCACACCCCAGTCATTTCCTTCTTAGGTTATGTCCTTTCACCCCAAGGCATAACCATGGGTTCAGAGAAGGTGCCTCCCATTGTTGAATGGTGCTGAGCCCATTCACTGTAACACCCACCGTACTTTTTGGGCTTCTTCAACTTCTACCGTTGTTTGATCAGAAACTACGGCCAAATCACTGCTCCTCACCAAATCGCCTACCTCACGGATAATCTGGTCTGCTGCCATGGACCACACTTTCAAGGAGCTCAAGAGGCACTTCACCACCACTCTCCTTCTCCACCATCCAAACCCCTCGGGACCTTTTACGGTAGAGAAGGGCACATCTGACATAGGCCTCCTCTCACAGGAAGGACCAAGTGGGAAGACACACACTGGTGCCTTCTCCTCATGCAGCTTCAACTCTACACAATGCTGTTATGGAGTTGGAGACAGAGAGCTACTCGCTATTGGAGAAATGGAAACATTGGCTGATGGGAAACACTGAGCCCGTCCTGATCTGGACTGACCACCAGGATCTCAAATCCATACAACACACCCACCAACTGAATCCATGTCAAGCTCGTTGGGCCCTCTTCTATGAGCAATTCCACTTCACCATCTCCTACTGACCCAGTTCCAAAGGCGGACATCTTGTCATGACAGTTTGACTCAGCCCACCATTCTATCCTCTCAAATCCTCTCCCTGATTGTGTGGGATCTTGAAAACCAGATCCACCTGACCTTACAGCACCAGCCTGCTCTAGCCGACACGCCTGACAATTGAATTTACATTCCAGTGGCAGTGCACTCCCGGGCACTCCACTCTTCACCCCTCTTCAGCCATCCAGGTAACGCCAGACTGGATTTTCTGTAATACCAGTTCTGGTGACCTGCCATGACTGCAGATCTATATCAGATAGTGCCAGGGCGATCATGGATCATGGCAGCGGTGGAATGCTTCTCCAAGGTGGCTCATTTCCTTGCTCTCCCCAAATTTCCATCAGCTACCGAGACGGTGGACCTGGTTCTCCAACATGTAGTTCGCATCCATGGTATCCCTCAGATCAGACCTGGTCCTACAATTTGTCTCCTGCTTCTGGCGAGCCTCCTGCTCCCTCCTCCGCACCTCAGTGAGTCTGCCTTCTGGCTATCATCGGCAGACCCATGGTCAGCCAGAGAGAGCCAATCAACAAATGGAGAAGTTTCTTTGCTGCCTCCAACTCTTCCACATGGAAGAATTATCTGCTCTTTAGCAAGTGGTCTCACAATTTACATGCCTCCTCTCTCATGGGTATGTCACACTTTGAAATGATTCATGACCACCAACCCCCATTGTTCCCCACAGAGGAAACATCGGTGGAGGTCCCATCCACCAGGGTCCTGGTTTGCCATCACTGGAATGCAAGGAAGAGGGCACAGAGAACCTTCCTAGCTGCCAACCACTGGCAGTACCTATTCAGACTACCCTGGCCTGGGGAATATACCTGGCTGTCCATCCGTGATCTGCCCCTGCATATGGACTCCTTCAAGTTCTTGCACTGATTCACTGACTCCTTCGCATCAATCCAGTCACTCACTGTCTCCAGCTGCCACCATTCCTGATGATCACGCCTACCTTCCAGCCTGTGGTCCATGGACGACTCAGCCCACCTGAGCCTGCACCTCAGGATGGGAGAAGATGGTCCAGAGTACACAGTTCACTGGTTGATGGGTTCACTTAATCGTGGACAGGAGTGTGCAGTACCTGGTTGACTGGGAAGAGTTTAGCCTAGAGGACAGGTCATCCGGTTTCACCTTGGATGCATTGCTCATTGAGAAGACGCACCAGACCCACCCACATCGTGCTGGGTTGTCAGGTGCCAGGTGTAGGAGGGGCCTGTCAGGCCTGCACATGCAGTCTCCTCCCAGTCTCCACCCAGCAAACAGGAATACAGCAAAGATTCCGGGGTGCCTTGAGTGGCAGCAGAACTCTCAATGGGCACAATTAAATATTCTCGTTTCAGCCTGATTCTGATTCTGTCACTTGTTTCCAACGCACCACCTTCAGCTTTTTTAAACCCAGCTCTCATCCACAGTCCTTGTTCGCCAGTTGAACCAGCCACCCTCAGCCGCTTGCTCCTAGCTTTCAGTCGCCTTGTCGCCTGTGGTGTTCAGTGTCTGTACTCCCTTGTTTCGTGGCCCCTCGTAGCTTTTTATTTTTGAAGTCTGTTATTAAAGTTATCAATCATTGCTGAATCATCTCTGCTGCTCTGCTTTTGGGTCAAGCCTCCTCTACATTTCCTGATAAATTTAACTTCAAGTTCACTGTTCAGTTCAAGTTCATTGCAGTGGGCATACACACCCAGGGTGATAAATCCAATGACAATTAGCTTCTAGAAGCAGCAACATACTATATTACAGAGGTGACAAATATAAATTACATTAACATTAATTATATGTAACTTACACAACAGAATAAATGTATTGACATTTGTGCAAGTTGAAGGAAAGAAAGTCCAAATACTGTGCTATGTCCAACCCTATCTGCCTATTTGAGTGTTACTCTTTAAACAAAAGAAAAGGTTCTAATTCTCAGCACACTCTGTGTGAGCAAGCAAACCTGGAATCCACTTGCCAAGGTACCCTGACTCCCGTGAGCAAATCTTTTGTACAGTTTCTGACGTCGAACCTTGGCAAAACTCTTATGGAAGTTCTTATCCAGCCAGCGTGAAAATGGAACCACTGTTACTCCGAGAATGAAGAGCCATTGATGTTAGAGAGGTGGATTTACTCCTTCTGATGGAGACTGTGAACCTGCTTCATCAAGGCATGTTGCAAAAGTATATTGCAAAGAGAATCGTTCATAATATTTACTGTCTGACATTGGGAAAGAAGATCAGATATCAGCAAAGGAAAATTAAGAAATTGATATGAAAAGGGTAAATTGAAATTAGAGCATTATAGTAAGGAGTATAAACACAAAGTGCAAAATCTCCTTGAGATGTGAAAGAAAGGAAATATCAGGTAAAGTGGATCTCTAACACACAGAGGCAGGAGGAAGTAGTTTGGGGGTGGAGGAAGAAAGTAACAGAGAAATTAAACAAATATTATTTGTATGGAAGTTAGGGAATCTGTGAAGAACATCAGATCCACAATAAAAATGAAGATCTAGTAAAATACCAAAGACGTATGGTTAGTGGTAATAAGTTGTGGGCATGCTATGTTGATGCCAGAAACATGGCCACTTGTCGGCTGCCCTCAGCATAATCCTCGCATATTTGCTTTGATGCAAATGATGCATTTCATTGGTATGGCCTAAAGTATATATGACAAATAAAGCTAAAATATTATCTTTAATCTTAAATGAACTGGAATGATGCATGAGATTGAAAGGCGATAAATCCATTGTTCTGGTGATCTACATCTGAAGGCTTTGAAGATAATGTCAATGAAGGTTATAGATGTACTGCCCATAACCTTTCAAAATTCCATTGATTTTGGAGGTACAAGATATTGCAGATGCAAACTGTCCTAAAGCAGGGTTTTGATTCAAAACATTAACATTTTCTTACCAACCACCCCACCAACACCCACCTCCCCCAGCAGGTGCTGCTGAACCCACTGTTCTTCTACCAGATTGCTTGTTATTTCATTTTTTCTAAATGATTCCACAGACTACAAGTAGTGAAGATACAGAATTCATTCAAAAGAATGTCAAAAGAAAACAGAATCAAGTTTATTATCACTAACATACACTCAGTGGCCACTTTATTAGGGTAAAGTGGCTGCTAAGTGTGTGCTCGAGATCTGCTGCTGCAGTAGCCCATCCACTTCAGGTTTGGACATTCAGAGATGCTCTTCTGCATATCACTGTTATGACACTTGTTTATTTGAGTTATTGTCACCTTCCTGTCAGCTTGAACCAGTCCGGCACTCTTTGCTGACCTCACTCATTAACGAAGCATTTTTGCCCTCAGAACTGCTGCTCACTGGATTTTTTTTTTTGGTTTTTCACACTATTCTCTGTAAAATCTAGAAATATTTATGTATGAAAATCCCAGGAGATCAGCAGTTTCTATGATACTCAATCCATCCCATCCAGCACCAACAGTTGTTCCACAGTCACTGTCGCTTGCATCACGTTTCTTTCCTACTTTGAGGTTTGGTCTGAACAACAACTGAATCTCTTGACCATGTCTGCATGCTTTTATGCATTGAGCTGCTGCCACATGATTGGCTAACTAGATATTTGCACTAACAATCAGTTATACAACTGTACCTAATAGAATGGCCACTAACTGTATGTGGTGGTGTACGTTGTGAAGTCCGTTGTTTTGTGGCCGTAGTACAGTGCAAGCCAAAAAAATACTAGTAGTTACAGTAAAGAGATAGATAACAAACAAACAAACAAATTAATAGTGCAAAAGAGGAAAAGGCAGCTTCAGACCACAAGGCCATAAGACATAGGAGCAGAATTAGTCTAGTTGGCCCATCAAGTCCGTTCCACCATTTCATCATTGATTTATTTTCCCCCTCAACCCCATTCTCCTGCCTTTTCTCAGTAACTTTTGACACCCCATTTAATCAAGAACCTATCAACCTCCACCTTCAATATACCCAATTACTTGATCTGCACAGCCATCTGTGGCAATACTCCTCAGATTCACCACCCTCGGGCTAAAGAAATTTTTCCTCATCTCTGTTCTAAATGGATCTTCCTCTATTTTGAAACCGTACCCTGGGGCCCCAGATGCCCCCACTATAGGAAACACCCTCTCCACATCCACTCTGTCCAAACCATCAAATATTCAACAGGTTTCAATGAGCTCCCCCCTCATTTTCTAAACTCCAAGTCCAGGCCCAGACCCATTAACCCTTCCTTCCTGGGATCATCTGGTGAAGCTCCTCTGGATTCTGTCCAAAGCTAACATATTCTTTCTTAAATAAGGGGCCCAAAACTACTCATAATACTCCAAGTATGTTCTCATGTTTAACGATCTGAACAATGCTACATAAGGCCTCAGTGTTACATCCTTTTTTAGTCCTCTTGAAATGAATGCTAACATTGCATTTGCCTTCATTAACACTGACTCAACCTGGAAGTTGGACCATGTGAAGGCAGTGGGATTAGTTTAATTTGGCATCATGGCTGGCATGGACTTGATTGGTAATTGGTTTATTATTATCACATACACTCTACCAAGGTACATTGAAAAGATTTGTTTAGTATGCTATCCGTGCAAGGCATTCCAAATATGTTCATTGAGTTAATATGAAAGAAAAAGCAAACAGAATGCATAATATAGTGTTATAGTCACAGTTAAAGTGCAGTGAAAGTAGACAATAAGGTTTGAGGGTTATGACGAAATAGAGCAAGAGATCAAGAATTCATCTTTATCGTACATGGTATACAGAAGGACTTGTTCCTCCTCTGTGTTCTATATTCTATGCAACTGAGGTAATAGGATCAATCATCACTTTATTGAATGCTGGAACCATTTTTTATGGTCTTTACAAAGCCATTTGATCCTTTTATAACACTTCTCCCTAAACTATTGTAGCAAATAATTGAACACCCACGGTTCTTGGTCTGCTACCACAAAAGGAACTCACTTTGTCATTATAATCCCATCATAGATCACACTAGATAACAGGCTGCATTTCTCTCCACACTGTATAACCTCAAACATCAGCCAGAGTAGGAGACTATACATGGCATAATGCAAGGAATTAGGTAAATCACTGTGCTAGATGCTTTTTAGCACACAAGCAATGTCTTTTAAAAGGTACCAGGAAAAGTGCTCTACATCACAGACACATCCCTTCCCAACATCGCTAGTATCTACAGGAGGTGCTCCTTGAGAAAGCAGCATCCTTCATCAAAGATCCACACCATCTGGGCCATGCCCTGTTCTTGTAGCTACCATCAGCAGGAGGTACAGAGTTTCAAGTCCCACACCACCTGTTTCAGAAATAGCTCCTTCCCTTCAACCATTCAGTTCTTGAATTAACCAGTAAAGCTCTAATCATTAATCCAGTATAGCAACACTGTACCACTTAGATCACTCTGAACTACAGTGGACTTCTTTTTGTTCCACTTGATTCTTTCTTGTAAAAATATGTACATAATTTATGTTTAATTCATGTTTTTCTCCTTGTGAAAGCCGTTGATCTGATTCTATATACCTATGATGCTGCTGTGTGTAAGTTTTTCATTCCACTTGTGCACATGACAATAGAACATAGATAGAACATAGAATAGTACAGCACAGTACAGGCCCTTCAGCCCACAATGTTGTGCCGACCCTCAAACCCTGCCTCCCATATAAGCCCCCACCTTAAATTCCTCCATATACCTGTTCAGTAGTCTCTTAAACTTCACTAGTGTATCTGCCTCCACTACTGACTCACGCAGTGCATTCCACGCACCAACCACTCTCTGAGTAAAAAACTTTCCTCTAATATCCCCCTTGAACTTCCCACCCCTTACCTTAAAGCCATGTCCTCTTGTATTGAGCAGTGGTGCCCTGGAGAAGAGGCCCTGGCTATCCACTCTATCTATTCCTCCTATTATCTTGTACACCTCTATCATGTCTCCTCTCATTCTCCTTCTCTCCAAAGAATAAAGCCCTAGCTCCCTTAATCTCTGATCATAATGCATACTTTCTAAACCAGGCAGCATCCTGGTAAATCTCCTCTGTACCCTTTCCAATGCTTCCACATCCTTCCTATAGTGAGGTGAATAAACCCAATAAACTCAACTTTGGCTTTGATATATGTAAAGCTCCAAGTAGGGTCCTGTACTATACGTGGTAGTATTCAAGACATCATGTAAGATGTTATCCTTTGCATTACAGACAGTACCTGAAAGAGCACTAAACTAGTTGGAATACAAGCTACTGTGTGAAATGCATTGTAAGGTATTAGTTCATTATTGTCACGTGTACCAAGATACGGTGAAAAGCTTTTGTGTGCCATTGAGACAGATCACTCCAGACATAATATGTGATTCTAAAGGGTAATATGATTTGCAACACACTGAAGAAAATACTCTGTAAGGCACTTGAAAGGTGCTAGTTAAAGTACAATGCTAAGCAAAGCATCTATTGAGACTATAACATGGACCCCATCTAGGGCTCTATGCAAAATGAGATGAAGGTGCGATGTGTGGCACTACTGTACTTGAGACTGCACGAGGAACTATCCAAGGTGCTGAACACTATTCGCGACTGCATAAAGAACTATCCAAGGTGCTGAATAGTACTTAGTAAGATGGTATATAAAAACATTATGCTAGGCACGATGGGAGTTGTTAAAATTGTTCCAGGAAAATACACTGTACAAGACACTATTTCAAGCACAGCATAAGGTACTGTGCACAGTGCAAACACAAGGAAATCTGCAGATGCTGGAAATTCAAGCAACACACACAAAATGCTGGTGAACGCAGCAAGCCAGGCAGCATCCATAGGAAGAAGCACAGTCGACGTTTCAGGCTGAGACCCTTTGTCAAGACTAACTGAAAGAAGCGATAGTAAGGATTTGAAAGTGGGAGAGGGAGGGGGAGATCCGAAATGATAGGAGAAGACAAGAAGGGGAGGGATAGAGCTAAGAGCTAGAAAGTTGATTGGCAAAAGGGATACAAGGCTGGAGAAGGGTGAGGATCATGGGACAGGAGGCCTAATGAGAAAGAAAGGGGGAGGGGAGCATCAGAGGAAGATGGAGAGCAGGCAAGGAGTAATTGTGAGAGGGACATAGAGAAAAAAAAGAGAGAGAAAGAAAAAAAGGATAGATAAATAAATAATTAAACAAACAAACAAACAAACAAATAAATAAATAAGGGATGGGGTAAGAACGGGAGGAGGGGCATTAATGGAAGTTAGAGAGTCAATGTTCATGCCATCAGGTTGGAGGCTACCCAGACGGAATATAAGGTTTTGTTCCTCCAACCTGAGTGTGGCTTCATCTTAACAGTAGAGGAGGCTATGGATAGACATATCAGAATGGGAATGGGACGTGGAATTAAAATTACTCGTTGCCTGCTCTCCATCTTCCTCTGGTGCTCCCCTCCCCCTTTCTTTCTCCCCAGGCCTCCCATCCCATGTTCCTCTCCCTTCTCCAGCCTTGTATCCCTTTTGCCAATCAACTTTTTAGCTTTTAGCTCTATCCCTCCCCCTCCTGTCTTCTCCTATCATTTCGGATCTCCCCCTCCCCCTCCCACTTTTAAATCTCTTACTATCTCTCCTTTCAGTTAGTCCTGACGAAGGGTCTCGGCCTGAAACGCCGACTGTGCTTCTTCCTATGGATGTTGCCTGGCCTGCCACATTCCACCAGCATTGTGTGAGAATAGACAATAGACAATAGGTGCAGGAGTAGGCTATTCGGCCCTTCGAGCCAGCACCGCCATTCACTGTGATCATGGCTGATCATTCATAATCAGTACCCCGTTCCTGCCTTCTCCCCATATCCCATGACTCTGCTATCATTAAGAGCTCTATCTAACTCTTTCTTGAAAGCATCCAGAGACTTGGCCTCCACTGCCTTCTGAGGCAGAGCATTCCACAGATCCACATCTCTCTGGGTAAAAAAGTTTTTCCTCAATTCCATTGTAAATAGCCTGCCCCTTATTCTCAAATTGTGTCCTTTGGTTCTGGATTCCCCCAACATCGGGAACATGTTCCCTGCCTCTAGCATGTCCAATCCCTTAATAATCTTATATGTTTCAATCAGATCCCCTCTCATCCTTCTAAATTCCAGTGTATACAAGACCAGTCGCTCCAATCTTTCAGCATATGACAGTCCCACCATCCCGAGAATTAACCTTGTGAACCTACACTGCACTCCCTCAATAGCAAGAATGTCCTTCCTCAAATTTGGAGACCAAAACTGCACACAATACTCCAGGTGTGGTCTCACCAGGGCCCTGTACAACTGCAGAAGGACCTCTTTGCTCCTATACTCAACTCCCCTTGTTATGAAGGCCAACATGCCATTAGCCTTCTTGGGTGTGTGGTGCAAAGTGCAACTTGAGTCATTAACAGGCGTTCTGCAAGAACCTCAGCAGAGCTCTGAACAAGGAATGCAAGTATAACTGGAAGAGCTGATCAATGAATTAAGTAAGATCCTGTGTACAACTAAGCAAGGAACAATGCAAGGAGCTGCATAATGTGCTGTGTGAAAGACAATGCAGGGCACCAGGTGTGAAGCAAAGTATCCTGTGAGGTTCTGTGTGAGCCACTGCAAAGGCAGTGTACAATTTAGTGTGTGTGTTTACTTGCAATGACTACTTTTTCATCTTTATTTTCGGTATTCTTCTCACGTTGGCAAACTCTGTAAACCTCATTTGATGATTCTACATCAGTGGATTTTTCTACCTTGACAGGTAATCTGATATCTCGCATGAATTCAGTTATGTCATCAATGTTCCAGCAAACTTGTCCCACACTTAACATCCCAAGCCTGGGATCAGTTCCTTCTCTTTTAACCCAGTACTATGGACCTTGGTCTCACATCTCGAGGACTGTCTGTCACATAACATTTACAGTAATTATACCATCGCGTACGTATTTTCCACATATGGTTGAACTCAGCTGTACTTCAACAGTGTTGACTAAAACACCAATTACTCTAATTATTAGGGAACAGAGCTGACTACAATTAACCACAGCAGTATTTTCCTCATTAAAATTATGGTTCTTTGCCATTTGCAGTAAATACAACAGAAACAGGTTTAATTGCTGTACCAGAGGGACATTAGGGAATGTTGTGTTTTTTTTTGTTTTACGGAGACGTGAATATCCCCTGCCATTCTGGACACAGTGATACAGCTTGCTGGCTTCACAATTCATCACCAAGATAGGACTGCTGAGGCTTTCAAAGGCAGAGGTAGTGGAGTATGCGTTATGATTAACTCCTTGTGGTGTACAAACATGATATTTCTGTCACGTTTCTGCTCACCTGACCTGGAACATCTTACGATCAAGTGTCCTCCAGTGTACCTGCTACAGGGGTTTTCAGTCATCAGCTTGGTACCAATGTACATCCCCCCTCAGCGCCATGTCAAACAGGCTCTAGATGAATTGAGTGACATAATCAACTGTCATGAAACAGAGCGTCCTGATGACTTCCCCATCATTCTGGGAGATTTTAAGCAGGCCAGCTTGAAAAAGTCTCTAAATAATAATCACCAACATATCACTTGCGAAACCAAAGGAGCCAACACACTGTACCACAGTTATACTGCCATCAAGAGCACTTACAGTGCTTTCCCACGCCCACACTTGGAAAGTCTGATCACCTGGCTGTACTCCCTGAGTACAGAGACTGAAGGCCATGACACCAGTGAAAGCATGGACAAGGGAGATACAGGGGCACTTACACTGCTTTAAGCTAATGGACTGGACAGTATTCAGGGATTCTTCTTCGAGTCTGAGTGAGCACACCACAATTGGTACTGACTTTATTAAAACCTGTGTGGATGAGTGTGTGCTTATGAGAACTTACTGGACATACCCAAATACAAAGCTATGGATGAGCCAGGATATTCATTGTCTGCTGGGGCCTAGATCTGTGGCATTCAAGTCTGGTGATCCAGGACTAAAAAGGAAAGGCCAGGCGCAACTTACAGAGGGCTATCTCAAGAGCAAAGGAACAATTCTGATCAAGGTTAGATGTGGAATCGGATGCAGGTCAATTAACTCTGGCAGGGTTTGCAAGTCATTATTTCCTACAAAGTGAAACCTAACATCATGAATGGCAGGGATGCTTCAATCCCAGATGAGTTTAACGACCTTGATGCTCACTTTAAAAGGGAGAATAAAAGCTATGAGGATCCCTGCAGCACCGGGGACCCTATGATCTCACAGGATGACATTAGTATGTCTTTCAGGAGGGTGAACCATTGCAAGGCAACAGGCCTTGATGGTGTATACTCTGATACTCTGGTAGGTCTCTGAAAACCTGTGCCAACCAACTGGTGGGTGTGTTCAAAGACAATTTCAAACTCTCATTGTTACAGTCAGAAGTTCCCAACTGTTTCGAAAGGGCAGCAATCATACCGGTGCTCAAGAAGAGGAGAGTGCACTGCCTTAACGATTACTGTCCAGTGGCACTCACCTCTATGGCAATAATGTGCTTTGAGAGGTTAGATATGGCTAGAATCATCTCCTACCTCACCAAGGACCTGGATCTACTACAATTTACCTATTGCCAAAATAGTGGATACGATTCCATTGGTTCTTCATGCAGCTTTAGATCACCTTGACAATACTAATACTTATGTCAGGCTGCTGTTCATTTGACTATAGCTCAGCGTTTAACACAATGAGTCCTGGAGGTCTGATCAACAAGCTCCAAAAGTTGGGCCTCTGTACCTCCCTCTGCAATTGGATCCTTGACTTCACTTCCTCATTGGAGACCACCATCCGCGTGGATCAGAAAAAAATCTCCTGCTTGCTGATAGTCGACACTGGTGCACCTCAAGGATGTGTGCTTAGCACTCTGCTCTAGTCTTTCTGCACCCATGACGGGGTAGATAGGGACAGCTCAAATGCCATCCATAAATTGCGGATGACACAATATCCTTGGCAGAATTTCAGATGGTGACAAGAGGACGTACGGGGTGAGATATATCAGCTATTTGTGTGTGTTACGGCAACAACCTTGCACTCAGTGTCAGTAAGACTAAAGAGCGGATTGCAGACTACAGAAAGGGTAAGATGAGGGGATACACACACCAGACTTCATAAAGGAATCAGAAGTGGACAGAGTGGGCAGTTTCAAGTTCTTGGCTGTCAACATTTCTGAACATCTATCCTGGATCCGTAGCTATCGATGCAGTTACAAAGAAGGCACAACAGCAGTTATATATCATTAGGAGTTTGAGGAAATTTGGTTGGTCACCAAAGACACCCGCAAATTTCTACAGATGTACTGTGGAGAGCATTCTAACTGGCTGCATCACTGTCAAGTAAAGGGGGATGTGGTTTGCCACTGCACAGGATAGAAATAAGCTGCAGAAGTAAACTCTCCTCGGGCTTCCAGCCAGGTACAGGTATCAATTTTAACCAACGTTTCGATGAGAAGCTCTACCAACTTCATCATGGATGATGATTGGGCATGTCTGGTGCGGTGGTATTTATACCCTTATCGTCCATCTCGCCTGATTGGTTAGTCCTCATCCAATCACAGTCTGCTGTCCCACCTTGTTTACAATCGAATTCTAGTTCTTACTTAGAGTGAAAAAGTTGTGAACTCAGTCAGCTCCATCATGGACCGTAGCCTCACCAACACCAAGGACATCTTTAAAGAGTGATGTGTCAAAAAGGTGGCGTCCATCATTAAGGACCCCCATCACCGCAAATATTCCCTCTTTGCATTGCTACCTTCAGGGTGGAGGTACAGGAGCCTGAAGGCACACACCCAACGATTCAGGAAGAGCTTCTTCCCTTCTACCATCAGATTTATAAATGGACATTGAACCCATGAACTACTCTGTTTTTCGCTTTGTTTACTTATTTAATTTAACTTTTTAAAATATTTATATAGATATACTTCTTACCATAATTTACAGTTTTTCTTATTATGTATTGCAATGTACTGCTGGCGATAACAACAAATTTCATGACTTATGGTCGTGATATTAAACCTGATTCTGATTTTTGCATTACTCATACACATTTAAACATTTCTGAGCTTCCTAATGCATTGAAGAGTATTAGTGCTGCTGACATGTTCTACTGCAGCAAAGGAAGGAAACGAAGAAAAGATTTTGAAAAGGTGCTAAAGTCTTCGGCACATATACAGAATATAGCTAGGGTGCCTAAGACTTTTGCACAGTACTGTATTTTTCAACATGGATCAGAGAATGAGATTGTATATCTGGTGGGAGCATAGGATGTTGGGAATGGCGAGGGTGGAGCACCACAGGAACATGTGGAAAAGCAGGTGGCAGAGAAGGAATGCCAGAGGTGGGGAGTGGCGAGGATGTAGGCACACCCAGCCCTGAGACACCAGGCAAGGTCATTTGACTCCAAGCAATTGGTTTATTGATCACTACAGAATGTCTCTCTGGTGCTTCCTGCACCCACCCCTCTCCTCTCCCTTCCCCTTTTCCCAACCAGAATTCCCCTCTCCGTGTCCCTTTCCTACTCTTGGTCCTCAGTGGTGACCCAGATCAAAATCAGAACTATCATCACTCACATATGTTACGAAATTTGTTTTCTTTTGCAGCAGCATTAAATTTCAATACATAAAATTACTACAGTACTGTGTAAAAATCTGAGGCACCCTAGCAATGCATATGTGCGGAAGACTTTTGCACAGTACTGCCTGTGCAGCTTATATCAATGTGTTTAGCAGCTCCTTTGCTGCTCTGCCTGTCTGCCTGTCAAACACCCTCTATTTGTACTGATATCTGCAACCTAACACCTGAACCTCAAAACTTTGAATTACCACCCTCGTAAATAACATCATGCAAAGAGTTTTGCAAACTACCATGTAGGTGATACCATATGTTGGCACTGTCTAAGATGTTTACGGGCTGCTAGGTAAGGTGCTATGAAAAACCCTGTGCAAGATATCGTTTAAGGCACAACAATCAAAACCTGCCTAAAACCCACCCCTCTAACAGTGTTTTGACTAGCTTATTGACTGATATGAAGACATTCCTTTCTCTGTAGCAGGCACAGGTAGTAAGAAAAGCTGGAAGTTCAGTCAGTGTAAGATATGGCTTAGATGCTATCATATAAGGATCAGACGGTCATGCACTGAGATCATAATACAAGATTTAAGCCCTGCCCAGTACTAGAGGCATCACCAACCATCTCTGATGCAAGTAAAAGATCTCACTTTACTATTCAAAGAAGGAGGAAATGAGGATTTTCTAAAAACACCTGGCCAAAATTATCCAGAGTCTTCAAGTGACAGAGCACACAAACGAATCTTTCCACCTACTGAAACAACATCAACCGTCAAGTACACATTTACGCTGATTGTGTGTTCATCTCTCAACCAGCATCACCAAGTGAATTAATTGGCACATTATCAGAGTGCTCAAGGTTGGGAAACCCTAAATTTGTGAAAGGCATTGACAGAAACCCCTGCTCAGGCTCTCTGGAACAATTATCTATAATAATCTCCACAGCAGTGTAGTAGCCCACACTTACCTATGACCTGCCCCTGATTAGAGCATGTACTTTTATGTTTTCTTACAACATAGAATGAGGCCATTTGGCCCATTCTGTCTGTGCTGCCATCAGGCCGATTCCCTCTACTTATTTCTCCACATCCAACTCTCACTCCCAAGATCATCAAGCCCGTCCTTGATTCGGCTGCCTCTCACCTACACAAGGGGGTAAATTACAGCATCCAGTTAAACCAGTAGCTCATCCTTGAGGTGGTTGAAAATCAGGACTGTTACAAGCAGAGCATGCAAACTCCACACAGACAGTACTGGAGGTCGAGAATGAAGCTGGCTTGCGGGAGCTGCAAGACTGTGGTCGTACCAGCCGCACCCCTGTACCACATCCAGTTCCAGAGGTCCACTTGTGATCTCCACATTGCTTGGGAGGTTATCAATGGTTGTTTCAGCTGGTCCATCAAAATTAAACAAGCAATGGAAAGCAACAATTATAATTACCTCATAATTTATAACTAACCCAGGCTGAGCCTTGACCTTCAGCATGACTCATATGAAGTTTGCATCTTCTTCCTGTGCATTGTGGGTTCCCACCAGGTTGGTGGGCTTAACCGGCCTCCGTAAGCTGCACCTACTATGTAGGAGAGTGGTAGAACCTTGGTCAAGCTGATGGGAGTGTGGGGAAACAAACTGGGATTAGTTTAAATCCCGGTGACTCTGATGAGACCACACTTAAATCAAAATTCAAAATAAATTCTCTATTAAAGTGCGTATACATCACCATATACCACCCTGAGATTCATTTTCTTGCAGGCATTCAGAATAGAACAAAGAAACACAGTAGAATCAATGGAAAGCTACACACGAAGACTGACAAATAACCAATGTGCAAAAAAAGACAAACTATACAAAAATATTAAACAAAAATAAATAAATAAATAAATAAATAGATAGATAACAAATACTGAATTGCAGATTCCTTGAAAGTCCACAGGTTGTGGAATTAGTCGGCGTTGAGCTGAGTGATTTTATCCACACTAGTCCAGGAGCCTGATAGTTGCGGGGTGATAGCCATTCCTGCACCTTATTCTTGATGGCTGCATCAAGAAGAGAGCATTGCCTGGTTGGTGGTGGTCCTTGATGACGGATGCTGTCTTCTTTTGACAGATCTCCTTGTAGATGTACTCAATGTTGGGGAGGGTTTTCCTGTGATAGGCTGGGCTGCATCCATCATTTTTTTGTAGGCTTTTCCATCTTTGGGCATTGCTTTTTCACTACCAAGCTATGATGTAAGCGGTTAGGATACTCTCCGCTGTGCATCTATAAAAGTTTGTCAAAGTTTTAGCTGACATGCCAAATTTACATGAATTTCTAAGAAAGTAGAGGCACAGCTATGCTTCCTTTATGCTAGTATTTACATGCTGGTTCCATGACAGATTCTCTGATACAATGACACAAAGGAATTTAAAGTTACCGTCCTTCTCCAAACTGTACCACTAATGGGGACTGACACTTAGAATACTGAGTTCAGCTTTTGTGGCCACAATATAGGAAGATGGAGAAGCTTTAGAGAAGGTGCAGAAGGAATATACCAGGATGCTGCCTGGATTAGAAAACATTTTTAACAAAGATTGGGACAATTAAACATTTTCTCTTTAGTGAGAAGGAGAATGAGAGATGACATGATAGTAAACATCCTTTTTAAGGTCAGTGGAGGAAAGTATAGGAGAGACGACAGAGGTATTTTTTAACACAGGGAGTGGTGGTTGACTAGAACACACTGCTGGAGGTGCTGGTAGAAGCTGATACAATAGAGGCATTTAAGAAACCCTTATATACGCAAAAGGATGGAAGAAAAAATGAGGTTATTGAACTACGTAGAAGGGAAGGGCTAAATTTATCATGGAGTAGGTCTATATTGGTCAGCACAATAGGTCAAAAGGTCTGTACTGTGCTGTACTGTTCTATGTCTAACTAGGTGCTGGATGTTTTCTCAGGACCCTGTATGCATGCGCATGATGCTATGACTCTGAAGTTTATAAAAGACCCAAAGTTACAAAACAATCAGAAGCATGCAAAGAAAAAAAACCACTAGAATGGGCTGAGTTTTCCTGGTCTGGTCTTTGAAACCCCTGTTTCAGATGTGGAGGGCCAGGCTAGCTAACCCCAAGCCCAAAGTCCACCTACCACACCTAAGGGGTACTCAAACGGGGAGAGGTTATTCCAGACAATGAAAGGCCTTTTCAGTTTTTTTTTAATGTTTCTGATAGTTGGAACTATTTAGGAACTATTGACTCGACGCAGTTTGTGGATTGAGCTGTAGTTCACATTTTGATGTGTTTTCTGGTTTATGGTTGCTCCTGTTTCTGTTGCTATTTTGGGTGATTTAGAATCAGGGCAGCTGGCAGATAGTGAACACTGAGCTGAACTAAATATGGACTCCTTGATTTTGTGTTTTATATTCTGCGGTTTTGCTCATTCTTTCTTGTTACTGTTTGTGCAATTTGTTTTATTTTTGCCTGGTTGGGGGAGGGTGGTGGATTAATGTTCTATTTGCTTCTTGTGCAATTTGTCTTTTTTTTGGGGGGGGAGGTTTCTTTGATCTGGTTCCATATTTTTCTTCGCTTTGTGGTTGTCTGTGAAGACGAAGAATCTCACGTTTATATACTGCATACATACTTTGATGATAGATACACTTTCAATCCTTTGAAGTTAGCTTAAAACGTTCAGAAGTATATGTAAACTATTATTTAAGATAGTAAAGAAAATCAAGGGAAATGGGATAGTGCATTAAAGTGACACTGAGGTAAAACATGAGACACAACAATCATCCTGACTGCACATTAGCAACTCAGAATTGGTAAAAAAAAGTAGAAACATAAATGGCATTCATCAACTGCAGGGGTCAAATATCTGAAATTAAAATGTGAAATGCTGGGAACGGTTTAGGCGAGCGCACACCAGTCCTCGTTAAAGGATCAGTGATGGAAAGGATGAGTATCTTAAAGTTCCTGTGCCCAGCACATCAACAGATCTATCCTGGGCCCAACACATAGATGCAAACACAAAGAAGACTCTACTTCATTAAGAGTTTGAGAAGATCTGGTGTCTCATCGAAGACCCTTGAAAATTTCAACAGGCGTATAGTGGAGAGTGTTTTGACCAGTTGTCCCACAGCCTAGTATGGACCCTCTAATGCAGAGCATTGCAAGAGGTTGCAGGTGGCTGTAGATTCAGCCAGCTCCATCACGGGCACAAGCTACCCTGCCACCGAGGATGTTTCAAAAGGCAGTGACTCAAGAGGATGCCATCCATCATTGAAGACCCTCATCATCCAGGGCATACCCCTTTCATGTTTACCACCATTGGAGAGGAGGTTCAGTAGTCTGAAGACCCATATTTAACATTTAAAGAAAAGTTTCTTCCCCTTCACCATCAGATTTATGATTGATTCACGAAACCATGAAAACTGTCATTATTTGTCGTTTACACTATTTAGTTATTTATGCAACATAGTAATTTTTATGTCTTGTACTGTATAGCTGCCACAAAACAACAAATATGACACGTCAGTGATTATAAAACTGATTTTCTTTCTGATTTTCATGTAGAACAGAAGTATAGCTTAAGTTCATCCATCCCCATCATCTCCACTTCAATCATGAGGCATTGCACACAGGTGATTACAAAGGTTCCTTCTACCTGAACAATGGCTCCTCTCTACCATAACAGAATTTCATTTGTCTCCCTCCTCCGCTTCCACCCCTTCCCCTCCCTCGCAAAGCAGGACCAGAGTTCTCCAGCTTCACCTTCCTTGCCATCAGCGTCTGCAATTATGGAACATCATTCGTCATTCTCCCACTCCAACAAGGCTCCATCACCAGATACCAGCTCCCTGCTTTCAGTCATCTTAAAATGATTGCCCTCTTCACAAGCAAATGGTCCTCACATTTATCCCAGAAACCATTCTCCATCTTATGACACTTTCCCATGAAGCTTCCATTCTCACCAACCACAGACCCAAATAGTCTTTCCAGGTGAAGGAGCGATTAATTTCCACTTCTTCCTATCCAGTGTACAGTATTCAGTCTTCAAAATGTGGCCTCCTCTGACACTGGAGAAGCCAACCACAGATCATGTGATCACTGGGCAGAGCTCAGTCCGCAGGAGTGACCATGAGCTTCCTGCTTAATCCTCCCCCTCCTCCCACTCTGACACATCCAGTCATTGGCCCTTATGCACTGTTACAACAAGTTTAAGGTTGGCACTTGGTTTCCATCTGAGCCCGTTTCAGTCTTCCGGATTCAATGGCAATTCTCCAAATTCAGAAGAACATTTTTCGACCTGTGTGCAATGCCTCATGGTTCAAGCAAAGGCGATGGAGATGGAGGAGTTAATCTTTACCTTCTTTAATACATTTGAGTGATTCCCAGCGTTTCTTGTTTTATTTCAGACTTTTAACATCTGTAGCTCATTCTTTCTTTCTGTCTGTGTTAGAACTGGATATTTCCACCTGTTACCATTTTCCCTCAGTTGCTTGTATTCATATAGCTGAAGTGGCTGGGCTGTGCCATTCCCCCATCATTTAGAAAACAGACCTAATATGTACATTAGGTTTTACCCGATCAGAGATATCAAGTTCAAGTTTAATTACCATTCAACTATACATGAACACCCATGAATACAGCCAAACAAAATAGCATTCCTCCGAGGCCGAGGGGCAAAACACAGTACTAGCAGTCATACACAGCACAGGGCACATATAAGAAAGCAGGACTGTGTGCTTAACCCCCTACTCTACTCACTTCTTTAACTTATGGTTCTGTGGCTAAGTACAGCTCCAACAAGGTACTAAGTTTGCTGATGACACCACTGTTGCTGGCTGCATCAGCATATATGAGGGAGACTAAAAATTCCGCTGAGCGGTGCTCCAGCAACAACCTCTCACTCAACGTCAGCAAAAGCAAAGAGCTGATTGTCGACCATAGGAGGAAGAAGGCTGGAGGTCCAGGAGCCAGTATTCATTAGGGGATCTGAGGTAGTGAAGGTCAGTAGCTTTAACTTCTTTGGCATTAACATATCAGAGGGCCTCATAAGTGCCATCAAAATGGAAGCACAACAGCACCTCTACTTCCTTAGAAGTTTCCATAGATTCAGCATGACACCAAAACTTTGACAAACTTCTATAGATGAACAGTAGAGAATATCCTAACTGGTTGCATCATGGCCTGGTGTGGAAACACCAATGCCCAGGAATGGAGAAAGGTACAGAAAATGGTGGACGCAGCCCAGGCAAAGTTCTCCCCACCACTGAGCGCTGCCACAAGAAAGTAACATCCATCATCAAGGACCTCTACCATCCAGGCCAGGCTCTCTTCTTGCTTCTATCATCAGGCAGGAGGCACAGAAGCCTTATGTCCCACACCACCAGGTTCAGCAACAGTAATCACTCTTCAATCGTCAGGCTCCTGAACCGGTGTGGAAAACTTCACTTACCAGCACTCTGAACCGATTCTACAGCCTACACATTCACATTCAAGGACTCCTTACAACTCATGGTCTCGGTATTATTTTTATTTGCATAATTTGGCTTCTTTTGCACATTAGTTGTTTACTAGTCTTTGTCTGTTCATGTATAGTTTTTGTATCGTATTTCTTTTTTCCTGTAAGTACCTGCAAGAAAATGAATCTCAAGGTAGCATTTAATAACATATAAGTACTTTGACAATAAATTTACTTTGAATTTTGAACTTTGAATGTTGAACAAATTGAAGGGATGAAGTCTACATATCCATAAATCTCAGTAGAAGAAGCCTGAGTAATTTTATTGGATCCTATGGCAGTGTGGAGCTATTGGCAAATAATTATTTTTGAAATATTACTCTAAAACAGAGTTGATCTGGGTTACAGAATAAAGAAGGCAATTCTGCCCAACAGACGTTGACTCAATACAATATCAATCCATCTTGTCCCACCACAACAGCACAGTAAATGTTTTCCTTCCACATAGTTACAGCGTGACCCAATAAAGACCAAATCTGGACTTACTTCCTCTGCTCTGCCCATGACACCCAAACCATTTCAAGTTCTAACCACTGGTTACATGGTAAATCCTTTCCCTCTTCAGTTTACAAGAGCAGCCAATTTGTAGACAGCAACAATCACCAACAAATAGAGAAAAGTTTTCCAGTGATGAGAAGGTTCTGTTCTTTACAGTTCGTCCACCCAATAAGCACAATCTCGTTTTAAGGCAGACTATCCAAAAATTTCATTCTGGAGGAGGTAGCAAAGGAGATTGATTAGGCCAGGGTAGTAGCTGGTGCCTATATGGATTTTCAGAAAGTATTTGATAAAGTCACACATAGTGATCCGGAAGGTTAAAGGACATGGAATCAAAGGCAAGCTGGCTAACTGGATTCAAAACCGGCTTGGTGGAAGGAGGATGAGGTAGTAGCGGAAGATCGTATTCCTGATTGGAAGTCTGTGTGTACCCTAGGAACTGGTACTGCAAACCGCTTTTTGCACAATGTAACAGGCATGATTTGCGAGTCTGCGGATGGGCCAGGAATTTGTGGTGTCGTGAGTCATGGGGAATATTGTCCAAGGCTACAGCTAGATCCAGATCAGTTGCAGGGTCGGGTGGAACATTGGCAGAATGAACTTAATCTCAATGAGTGTGAAGAGAGACATATTGGGAAGTCTGGTATAGGTAGGGCGTACAAAGTAAAAGGTAAGCCATGAAGCAACGTTAATGAACAGGAAGACAGAAGGGTTTAAATCCATAGCTTTCTCAGCTGCTTGAGTGGTGCCACAGCAACAACCTTGCACTCAATGTCAGTAAGACCAAAGAACTGATTGTGGACTTCAGAAAGAGTAAGATGGGGGACATACACCAGTCGTCACAGAGGGATCAGAAGTGGAGAGTGTGAGCAGTTTCAAGTTCCTGGGTGTCAGTATCTCTGATAATCTATCCCAGGCCCAACATACAAAATAGGTGTGACCCTGGCTGTATTGCATTAGATTTGGTACGTCACCAAAGACACTCACAAATTTCTACAGATGTACCGTGGAGAGCATTCTAACTGGCTGCATCACCGTCTGATATGTGGAGGCGGGGGGGGGGGGGTTAACTGCACAGGATCGAAATAAACTGCAGAGAGTTGTAAATTTAGTCCGCTCCATCATGGGCACTAACCTTGACGTATAAAGGACATCTTCTCGGAGCTGTTGGCCAGAAAGAACGACAGTCTGCAAATCAGTGAATTCAAATGAATCAAGAACAGTGGAAGCAGACAGACTAATTGTCTTTGTTCTCGCCACATGCTTGGGGATGGAGGCTGCCATTTTGTGAAGACACTCTATTCTCCATTTTGTGAGCTTGATATGCTGGGCTTGATCGATGTTTTAAAGAAGGCACAATGATACTTCAGATAATCTGAGGGACTGGAGATCATTTCCAAATAAGAAGTTATTTGTGAGATGTTCTTTGGTTGGATATAACATGCAGGTGTGTGAATGTTGGGGTCGGTGCCTGGTTGGAGTGATTTGAGCTCGTTGCTGATTGAGAAGAAAGAGCCATAAATTATCGACTGTCGCCCGATGGGAAGAGGGCAATAAATGGATGCTGGCTTGGAGCAGAGCCAATAAAAGGGCAGGCACATGACCTGTGGCCAATGACACTGGAATGCAATATTCGAATTGATAAAGAATGCATATAAAAGTGGATGCTTTGTGTGGTAACTTTGAAGAATAACCACCGCAGATACAAGCATGAGGGACCCTGTGTGAAACACGTGGTGAGGTGAACCAGGACTGTGACGAACACCTGGCCAGTGTAGACTCCTTTGCCCGGGTAATACCTTTCCTATTCTTTGACTATACAGGAAAGTCAGGGATACTTAGTGGGTGTGCACACAAGGCATTTGGTGTATGAATTCACGTACTTGTTACTTTAAACAAAAAAGTACTTGTCAGTAAATACAGATCTCTCTGTGCCTCACTAATCATCGTGGTAAGAGGTAATTCTTACAATGGAGCGAAGCCTCAGAAAGGCAGCATTCATCATTAAGGACACCCATCACCCATGTCATGCCTTGATTTTATTGCTACCAACAGGAAGGAGGCACCAAAACCTGAAGTCAAGAACAGTGTCTTCCCCTCTGCCATCCGATTTCGGAATGGGCATTAATCCCATGAGCACTACCACTCTACTTTTAAATAGACAATAGACAATAGACAATAGGTGCAGGAGTAGGCCATTCGGCCCTTCGAGCCAGGACTGCCATTCACTGTGATCATGGCTGATCATCCACAATCAGTATCCAGTTCCTGCCTTATCCCCATAACCTTTGATTCCGCTATCTTTAAGAGCTCTATCCATCTCTTTCTTGAAAGTATCCAGAGACTTGACCTCCACAGCTTCCTGGGGCAGAGCATTCCATATATCCACCACTCTCTGGGTGAAAAAGTTTTTCCTAAACTCCGTTCTAAATGGCCTACCCCTAATTCTTAAACTGCGGCCTCTGGTTCTGGACTCACCCATCAGCGGGAACATGCTTCCTGCCTCCAGCGTGTCCAATCCCTTGATTTTTATTGTTGCACTACTTATTTAATTTACCGATTTTATATATGTTATATACTTACTGTAATTCATGTTTTTTTCTGGTATTAATATGTATTGCATTGCACCACTGCCACAAAAACAGCAAATTTCATGACACACGTCGGAGATATTAAATCTGATTCTGATTCTGATTCTGAAATGTTAATGTGGGTAGACAAGTGGTGAAGAAGACATACGAAATGTTTTCCTTCATAGCTCATCAAAACATAGAAACATAGAAAACAGGTGCAGGAGTAGGCCATTCGGCCCTTCGAGCCTGCACCGCCATTCAGTATGATCATGGCTGATCATCCAACTCAGAACCCTGTACCTGCCTTCTCTCCATACCCCCTGATCCCTTTAGCCACAAGGGCCATATCTAACTCCCTCTTAAATATAGCCAATGAACTGGCCTCAACTGTTTCCTGTGGTAGAGAATTCCACAGATTCACCACTCTCTGTGTGAAGAAGTTTTTCCTCATCTCGGTCCTAAAAGGCTTCCCCTTTATCCTCAAACTGTGACCCCTCGTTCTGGACTTCCCCAACAACGGGAACAATCTTCCTGCATCTAGGATTTTATACGTTTCAATAAGATCCCCCCTCAATCTTCTAAATTCCAGAGAGTATAAGCCTAGTCGATCCAGTCTTTCATCATATGAAAGTCCTTCCATCCCAGGAATCAATCTGGTGAACCTTCTTTGTACTCCCTCTATGGCAAGGATGTCTTTCCTCAGATTAGGGGATCAAAACTGCACACTCCAGGTGTGGTCTCACCAAGGCCTTGTACAACTGCAGTAGTACCTCCCCGCTCCTGTACCCGAATCCTCTTGCTATGAATGCCAGCATACCATTCGCCTTTTTCACCGCCTGCTGTACCTGCATGCCCACTTTCAATGACTGGTGTATAATGACACCCAGGTCTCGTTGCACCTCCCCTTTTCCTAATCGGCCACCATTCAGATAATAATCTGTTTTCCTGTTTTTGCCACCAAAGTGGATAACTTCACATTTATCCACATTAAATTGCATCTGCCATGAATTTGCCCACTCACCCAACCTATCCAAGTCACCCTGCATCCTCTTAGCATCCTCCCCACAACTAACACTGTCGCTTAGCTTCGTGTCCTCCGCAAACTTGGAGATGCTGCATTTAATTTAATTCCCTCGTCTAAGCTCAGGGCATAGACTATAAGAAATAGGACATAATTTTACAAATTTACAAAACATTGTTTAGGCCACACTTAGAATAACGTGAGCAGTCGGGTCACCGCACTACAGGAAGGATGTAATTGCAGTGGAGGGGGTGCAGAGGAGATTGCCTGGGTAATGGTGAATGCCTGGTTGGAGGGCTTTAGTTATGGGGAGAGATTGGGTGGACTGGGCTTGTATTTCCGAGGGGGAAGGAGTTTGGAGGTTGACTTGATAGAAGTGCATATAGGATAATGAGATGCAGAGATGGGGAAGGTAGTCAAAATCCCACTCCCCCATCAAACAGCTAGCTAAAACGAAAGGGCTATATGTGCAGAAGTCTAAAAGTGGAACTGAGGGATAAGATTTTTGTGCAGAGAATTGTTGATATCTGAACATACTGCCAGAGGAGGTAGTAGAATCAAATAACAGTTATAGCATTTAAAGCCTGTCCTGATGAAGGGTCTCAGCCCAAAACGTTGACGGCTTAATCCCATCTATAGATGCTGTCTGACTAGCAGAGCTCCTCCAACACATTGTGTGTATTTATATAGCAGTTAAGATGCATTCAGGTGGACAGATAAATAGATAAGGCATAGAGGGATAGAGGGTCCTACTGTGGGCAAAAAAAGTCAGCTTGGATATGGTGGAAGGTTTCTGCACTAACAACACTACCACTCTAACAGTGAAACCCTGCCTACTTCCGCACTGAAGTGACATCTGAGATTATGTGCTAAAGTCTCCAGATTGGAACCTGAATCCACATTCTTCTAACTCAGGAATAAGAGAACTAGAAACTGAGCCAAATTAGCACTTACTAGTCTGTAATGAATGGAATTGAATTATCATAGAGAGATTTAAAGCTATTTTTCTCTGTGCTTAGAACTGAAGAGTATTCCTTCTCAAAACAATTATTATTGTATAATTGCAGTCTCTTATACCCAATGGAATGGGAACCACCAGACGTCTGGCATTGAGTCATAGCTCAGGGTAAAAGGAGGTCAATGTGTCTTCTGGAATTAAACAGCAGGAAATGTGGCTATTAGTTGGGGAGGTGGAATGTCAGGATATGACTCTCCAACCTGAAAAGGCATTCCAAACCCAGCAGAAGGTTGATGCGGTGGAGAATTGGTGTGGGATTCAGATAAACTCCATGCCTTGGCTGTACACTGAAGCTTAAAGTTGTGACAATACTGCGTGTATATATTTGGGTCTTGTGAGAAAGACAAGGAGGCCATTCAACCCATCATGTCTGTTCTGTTATTCAACCAAGTTGATCATATCTAAGTTCCATATCTTCCCCATTCCTTATTAGAACATGAATATTAGGTAAAATCTGTTGGCTATAAAGCTGAAGTGGTATATTGGTGCAGTAGAGAGCACCCCTGTCTCATAGCTCCAACAATGCAGGTTCAATTCTGATTTCAAATATCATTAATGTAGAGTTTGCACCTTCTCCCTGTCACCACATGGACTCTCCTCCCTAGTGAACTGGCTCCCTCTCAAGTCATAAAGACAGGTCAGATATGTTAATGGACACTCTTTCTATGTGATATGAACATGCAGTCCATCAAAGGGTAAAGATGCAAAGACTTCTGCTGATAAATCTGATTTAAAAGATAAACATCATCACACACAGTGACACACAGGTATTTGAGAAAAGAGTAAAACCCCACACGAGCAGTTTGTGTTCAAGAGAACATTGCTGTCAGATGCTGATTACAATTTATGTCCCCAATTACACATTTGTTTTTGCATTTTCTGAAGAAAACATCCAGAATTCATGTTAACAAATATTTCATAACTGCGTTAAATTCCAGGCCTGTTTCCTGTCTGGAACTCTCACAGAGAACAACTTACAACCCTCAGTGGCTCTCTGAAGTCCTCTGAGTAACAAATCCTTTATCAGTCTTGTCACCATTCTTTAATGTTTGATTTCTGCCAGCAAGTGCAAAATTCATAAACCTGCAGGATTTTTTGTTACTATATATTAACTTCCATGTAGTTTCAGAAAACTCTCATCAACTATGATCTAAAGAAGATAGCGAGCTTAAGGACCCAAGGGACTGATCTGTCAATTTATAGTTTCCTTCTATCGCTGTGGGAAGACTATCCACTTAAGGCTAAGAAATTTAAATTTAGTAATATTTGTCATTATTAATTTTTCCACTCAGTAATTGCACTACAGGGTATAGTATCACAATGGTTAAGTTACTTTGCCAGTATCATGGTTTAACATAACAGAGATATGGGTCCAGAAGTCGCCACTGCTGCTAGGAGGTTAAATGCAGCACATTAATTAAATCCGGAACTCACCAGATCTTTCCATTATGGGGCACAGTGCAAAGCTGACAAGTTGTTCTCAGTGAGATCCTAAGCATTGCATGGGTTATGGTCCAGCAAGACTAACTGTGGAACCCTGGCCGAACATCACGGGCACATCCCTCACCACCATCGGTGGTTTCACCAGGAGGCACCGTCTCAAAGAAGCAACATCCTTCATCAGATATCCCCACCACCCAGACCATGCTGCCTTCTCATCAGGAAGGAGGTGCAGAAGCCTGAAGTTCCACAACACCTGGTTCAAGAACAGTTCCTTCCCTTCAGTCATTCAGTTCTTGAACCAGCTGACACAATGCTAACCACTGGAGTTTAGCAACACTATGAATTCATTGATCTCTTTGCACTGAATTTGATTATTTTTCTGTTTTAATTGTATTCTTTCTTGTAAAAATGTGTTTTATTTGTGTTTAATTGATATTTTTCTGGAGAATGTAGTTTGTATAATGCTGTGCGCACAGCTCTCCGGTGAAATTATACCGTATTTGTAAGTAGGATGCCGTGCACAATTCTGATTTGATGGAGACAGACGTGAGGAGCATGGAGGAGCATCTGGAGAAACTTCTGAAATGCCCGGTTCGCTGCCGCTGCTACTGTGCGATCGAGAATCTCCGGAGGGGAAGGCCCCAAATCCTTGGCTTTGCCTGCTGCTGGCGGCTGGGGTTGGGGTCGAAGCGCTCGGCAGAGATGATACTCGGTACTCGGTGTCGGAGGGCTGGTCGGAGGCTCGAAGTTTTCGGACGACTCAGAGTCGGACTGTGGTTGAGCATGGCAGGGAGAGTTTTCTTCCTTCTCCCGTCTGCATGAGATGTGGGACATTCGAGAGACTTTGAACTTTTTTTACCGTGCCCATGGCCTGTTCTTCATCAAATTATGGTATTGCTTGCACTGTTGTAACTATATGTAATAATTATGTGGTTTTTCTCAGTTTTTCAGTCTTGGTCTGTCCTGTGTTTCTGTGATGGCACACCGGAGGAATATTGTATCATTTCTTAACGCATACATTACTAAATGACAATAAAAGAGGACTGCATGTCCTCATAATCTAATCTAATATTCTACTAATCTAATGTGCCTGAGATACTGCTGGAAGTAAGTTTCTCATTGCACCTGTGCCTACATAGAACCATAGGATATAGGAGCAGAATTAGGCCATGTAGCCCATCAAATCTGCTCTGCCATTTCATCATGGCTGATCCATTTTCCCTCTCAGTCCCAATCTCCTGCCTTCTCCCTGTATCCCTTCATGCCCTGGCTAATCAAGAATATAATCAACCTCTGTCTTAAACATACCCAGTGACTTGGCTTCCACAGCCACCTGCTTTGTTTCTCTTTTGTATGCAGGGAGAAGGTGCACAACTGGTTGGGCTGATTTACCGAAGTGCCATTGAATCATCATTACCAGGGACTTCAACCAGACCTACTTCAAGAGTGTGTTATGAAAATATGACCAGCATGTCTCCTGTCCAAACAGGACCCTAGCACCCTTGACCATTACTATACAATCATCAGCAAAGCCTACCGAGCCACCCCTCACCCACACTTTGGTCCAATTTGGTTCAGATGGTCCAATTCTACTCCAATATCATATGGCTTTATGGTTTTGTGGAAATAAGAAGATTCAGTATAGGAAGTTGTGCAATGCTGGTCTGTAGGCTTCTGTGCCACGCACACAAAATGCTGGAAGAACACAAGTCAGACAGCATCTATGGAGGGGAATAAACAGTCAACATTTTGGGTGAGCTCTTTCATCAGGAAAGAAAGCAGCTTCTACGTGACTATTTGTAGACTGGACCATGTTCAAAGGCTCAGCAGCTTGTCTAGTTGAGGATGTCACAACTGCCATGGACTTTATCAGTAAGTGTGTTGAGGAATGTGTAGCAAAGAGGACAAGCTGGGTGTTTCCAAATCCGAAGCCATGGATGAATTGCGAGATCCACACCCTACTGAAGTCCAGGGTAGCAATGCTCAAATCAGATGACCCTGAACTTCACAAAATATCTAAATATGTCCTCTACAAACCTATAAGGGATGCCAAGGGACAACACCTGTCCAAAATTGAGCCATCTGAGACAATTGTGACAGGGCTTATGAATGCCAGCACAGCTTTTCAAATGAACTTAACACATTCTATGCTCACTTTGAACAGAACGGGAATGAAATATCACCACCCAGTCCAGTGCGGCTGAACCCACAGTAACTACTGCAGACAGAAATCGGTCTTCTGGAGAGTGAACCTGCAGAAAGCATCTAGCCTGAGTGTTGTGTCTGGCCACGTCCTTGAATCTAGCATAAAACAGCTGATGGAGATACAGTATTTACAGACATTCTCTAAACTCTCCCTGCTTCAATCTGAGGTTTCCACTTTCTTTTACAAGACCCCTTGTTATCTGAGAACACAAGCTAACGTGTACGACCATTGGGCAGAAGATACAAACGCAGAAAGACACATACCACCAGGCTCAAGGACAGCATCTTTCCTACTGTTTAAGACTATTGAATAGTTCCCTGCTCTAACTAGATAGACTCTTCGCCTCATTATGTCCTCGTGCTTTATTGTCTACCTCTTCTGCACGTTCTCTATAACTGTTACATTTATTCTGCATTCTGGTTTTGTTTTCCCTTGTGTTACCTCAATGCACTATGTATTAATTTGATCATTAGGAACAGTATGCAAGACAAGTTTCTCACTATACCTCGATATGTGTAACAATAATAAACCAATTTACCAAATTATACAGCACTAATATATGAGGGGTGATTGATAAGTTTGTGGCCTGAGGTAGAAGGAGTCATTTTTAGAAAACCTAGCACATTTATTTTTCAACATAGTCCCCTCCTACATTTACACACTTAGTCCAGCGGTCGTGGAGCATACGGATCCCTTCTTTGTCGAAGGCGGCATCTTGGACCTCCAGAAAGTGTCCACAGCAGGGGTGATTGATAAGTTTGTGGCCTAAGGTAGAAGGCGATGAGTTAGTAACTTCAAACTTTCTGCATAATCACTCAAAGAGTTGAACTGCACGTGCACGTAACGAGAGCTGTATAACTCATCTCTTTCTGCCGTAGGCCACAAACTTATTAATCACCCCTGCGGTGGACCACTTTCTGGAGGTCCAAGACGCCGACTTCTACAAAGAAGGGATCCGTATGCTCCATGACCGCTGGACTAAGTGTGTAAATGTAGAAGGGGACTAGGTTGAAAAATAAATGTGCTAAGTTTTCTAAAATTGACTCCTTCTACCTTAGGCCACGAACTTATCAATCACCCCTCGTAAGTCTCTTGGCCCAACTGCTTGATGTCAACCATTGCTCTATCTGATTTAACCCCATCTGCCTGAATTTTACCCATATGTTTTTCTATCCATGAGCCTATCTTGGAAGCATTATGATTGTACCTGCCACTAGAGCTTCCCCTGCTCAGGCCCCTGCTCAGCACCTGAGAGGACTAATCCTGATCGTACCAAACACTCTCGAGGTTTGTGACTGTGTGTTGACACTTGCTCTCATCCCAGAGGCTATTTATTTCCCACCACCTCCATGAAGGGACTTTGGAGGAGGTGACAAAAATATTAAAGTCCGATCATAGTGAGATCCAATATTACTATGCAGGCTTGGTCACCAACTGATGTGTTAACCCAGTGAGTGTAACGGACCAGCAAACTAAGCATGCTTTTGAAGTCCTGCTATACCTGAAGATGAGAGATTAGGTGAGAACTGTAGTGGTTAACCAGAGGTATTGGTTCATATCTCATTATGGCATTCGATAAATTTAAATATAAATTCAGGTAGATAAATCTGGTCTTCAGTTGTACCTTCATGGAATAAGCTTCAAGTCACCTAGCACAAAATAATGAATCATTGCAAAATCTCATAGAGTTCACCAATTTCCCTCAGGAAAGGACTTGCCGCCATTGCATGGATTGACATTCACGTATAGTTGACCCTTGGCTGAGGCTAATTAGGAATGGAGAACTGACATTTCCAGTGATCTTCATATCCTAACAATGAACCAAGTGTGTGTGTGTTACACCCAGTTCGTAAAATGGGAACATTGATCACCATCAGTCTGGATTCTAAATTTCCCCACCTCACTGACAGGACCTTATTGAATGTGTATTTTGTCATGCATTTAATTTATTTTTTTCTTTTAAAGGATCTTTGTACTTTGTAAAACATGGAGAATATTTTTCTATGGGAATTAGTGCAGGTGAAATCGTAATGGTTATCTTTTTGCAATTCTCCTTACAGATGGCAATATTTTAAATTAAACTATGATTATTTTTATAATGTTTAGGAGTTTTTCAAGAGTTTGTCTAATTTAAAATTTTCTAGTACAGGCAAGATGATTAAATAAGCAGAATCTTCACAAATGCCCCCCAAATTTTAATTCACTAAACTGTTAAGAAATTTTGAGCTTGTGATTTTTAACACCTAAGTTATGATTTGCATCCACAATCACCGCCTGGAACACAATTTATAATATTACCCAGTATTTCATGTTGTTGGTTCCACAATTTAATTCAAATCAATATTTTATTAAAAGAAACATAAAAAAGAACAGCTAAAGCAAAAAAGCACATGTTTTCAATAAAAACCGTAGATTATTTTCTTTATTTCTTCGGGCATTTCATATGACTGCAAAATACTGAATATACTGAAGAGAAAGTATTTCACATTAAGGAAAAGCAATAGAGAGAAAATGAGAAATATATTTTCATTTAGGGGGTGGTGGGGACTTCAAACTCATTGTCTGAAGCATAATGGAAAGCAGAAACCTTCTTCATATTTAATGTGGGCTTTTTATTGGCAAGTTACCTATTTACCCAATCCTTTAAGGAAGGATAACTCCCGTTTGGACCAGCAGAAGTAAAATGGGCTGAAAAGCCTCTCCCCTCTAGGTCAAACCTTTCCTTTGGTACCCTGAGCCAGTCAAACTAAAATACAGTCACAGATTTCAGGTAAGTGAATTAAAGAATGTATTAGTGAACACCCAAATTAAATTCTAAATGAGATCTCACATTTTAAATTAAACTGGCTATTTCTGGCTGTGATCCAATTAAAACAAAGTACCTTGAAGAGCTCAGTTGATGTCAAGCTGGACACAACACTGTAAATGTAACATAATTCATCACAACTGTGTCTTTATCTATGAAAAAATGCTCCAGATATATATACTTCCACACACTCACCCAATGTAGAAACATTGATCACTTTAAAGGGCACAGAATCCCAATATTAATATGTTCATAGATTGTGAATTTGAATGTTCAGTGAAATTGTGTATTTCATAAATTATACATTCAGTGTACCTACTGTACCAGATAAAGTGGTCACTAAGTGTATATTTGTGGTCTTCTGCTGCTCTAGCCCATGCACTACAAGGCTTTAAGTGTTGTGTGCTCAGAAATGTTCTTCTGCATAGCATATCTCTGTTGCAACACCTGGTCATTTGATTTACTGTCGCCTTCCTGTCAGCTTGAACCAGTCTTGTAACTCTCCTTTGACCTCTCTCATTAACAAGTCATTTCTCCCACAGAACTGCAGCTCACTGAGTGTTTTCTTTTGTTTTTCACACCATTCTCTGTAATTCCTAGAGACTGTTGTGGGTGTAAATCCTCTGATACCAGCAGTTTCTGAGATATTCATACCACCACGTCTGGCACCAACAATCGTTCCACGGTCAAAGTCACTTAGATCACATTTCATTCTCTTTCTGATGTTTGGTCTCAACAGCAGCTGAATCTCTTGACCGTGCCTGCATGTTTTATATGCATTGAGTTGCTGCCGCATGATTGGCTGATTTGCATTAACGTGCAGGTATACAGGTGTACCAAATAAAATGGCCATTGGATGTACACATAGAGGAAAGAAAAAGTTAACTAATTTAACTCACTATTGTTAAAAGGCAAGTTGTCGTTAAAGTCCCTGCATTATCCAAAAATCAAAATCAAAGCTATAGAGGGTTAACCATTGTGGAACTTCAGAAATAGAAGCAGAAGGACATTCAGCCACTATCTCCTACTGCACCATTCAGTAAGACCATGACTAACCCTTGACCTTAGAGTCACTCTCCTGCACTAAGCAAATAGCCTTGATTCCCTTAATATCTAAAGATCTATGGTTCTCCGTCCCGAGTACACGCGGTGGCTGAGCCCCCACTGATCTCCCATATTGAGACTTCCAAAGATTTGCTACATTCTGAATGAAGAAATTTCCTCTCGTCTCAGCAGTGACTGGTCAACATGTTATTTTGAATCAGTGACCCCTGTCTCTAGACTCCCTAACCAAGGGAAACATCAGCTCAACATTTTCTGTTTCAAATCCCATACAAACTTCTATGTCTATAAGAGATTTGGCATGCTCCCTTTGATCCTCACCAATGTCTATCAAAGCACCATAGAGAGCATCAGAGCTTAAAGACCCCACCCAGTCTGGAAATTTTCTCTTCTCTCCACTGCTATTGCGTAAAAGATACAAAGGCCTGAAAGCATATACCACCAGGATCATGGACAGTTGCTATATCATTATTGAATGGTACACTATATGATAAGATGAACCCTGACTTCACAATCTCCCTCATTATGACCTTGTACCTTATTGTCTACCGACACTGCATATTGTAAATGTGGCATTTGTTCTGCTCTATGTTATACTTTAACCTTGTTCAACCGCAATGCATTGTTTCTTTGAGTGACCTGCAGGAATGGCATGCAAAACAACGTTTAGCATCTGCACCCCAGCTCCAACAAGGTGGAATTTCCCAGTGGCCATCCATTACAATTCCACTTCCCATTCCCATTCCAACAATTCCAATCTAGCACAGCCTCCTCTATGGTCATTCTCAGTATAGGGAAGCAACGCCTCTTGTTCTGTCTGGGTAGCTTCCGACCTGATGGCATGAACATTAATTTCTGCAACTTCCAGTAACCTCTACACCCTCCCTCCTTCTATCTTGTTCCATTCCCCATTTTGGCTCCCCTCTTACCCCTTCACTTCTACTCACCTGCCAATCACCTCATCACCTTCCCCTGAAGTCACTCCACCTTCCCTTTCTCTCATAGTTCACTCTGCTGTCCCATCAGATTCTTCAGCCCTGTACCTTTTCCACCCATCACCACTCTGCTTCTCACTTTGTTACCCACCTACACACCTTCCCTGCCATCTGGTTTCACCTATCACCTACCAGTCTGTTATCTATCACCTATCACCTACTCATTCTTGTCATCTTTTGTAACTTCATAACATTCAAGTAATTCAATGAACACCATGGGAATCCAAGAATGTGGATGTAGCTTAGTCTTTAAACAAAGTGTGCATGTATCACACCATTGTGTGATGATGTATGCAATGAACCTATTTTTACATATAATCCATAATTAATTATTGAAACAAACAAGAATATTTAAATCAAGTATACATACAAGATTACTCAAATATTAAATGCACAATGCTCCTCCCTGCTTAGCTATAAAACTAAATATAGGATGCATCTCAGCTATATATACAATATACAATATAATACAATGACTATATATAGATATCCACAGCATAGTAAATTTTAAATTCAGGCCTAAAGATTTAATTGCTGTGGAGCATTTCTTATCTTGTGACTTTGCCGACAAGAGGAATTACTCCGCATGGCAGGTGAGACATGGCTGTGAAACACCCTCAGGTTCTAGGGTCTTCTCTATGGTGGTTGTAAGAGTTGACTCTAAGACTGCAGGAAGTGGCTCTGACATCTCTGGACACCTTTCTTCTCCTTTCCTCTCTCAGGATCTACTTCAATCCTTTCTCTTTTGTTTCTCACATTCCTTCTCTCTTTCACACTATTCGCTTTCTCGTTCACATTCTTTCTGTCTATCCTTTCCCTCCTTTTCCTTCTTCCAGTTCGTGCATTTCGATCTTGAGGAGGTCCATTTGGTTCACTGGAATATTCTCTTATTAATCCTTCCTTTGCTCCCTTAACAATCTGCTCTCTCGTCTTGGTTTCTGCATCCACAGCACCATGCGACGAATCCTCTGTTTTCGTATTTCCATTGACTCCTTTCTTTTTGGTCTTCCATTCATCCAACTAGGCTTTAGTGTTTGCATCTACTTTTACAAGCAGTGTTTGTCTCCCACAAAGTTCAAGCAATAACCTTCATGCATGCAGGGTAGATTCTAGTTCTTTATACTCACAAAAGCCAAATGCTTGCATCTTTCCTGAAGCTCCTTGAACTCTCCACCAGCTTAAAACTAAGCTATATTTTGTAAGTAACTACCTTAGAGCTTCTGATATGTTAGGCAGAAAATGCTGAAAATAAAAGTGTTTAAAATATGCTATCACTTGGTATTTCTGAGCAAAATAGAAATGTATGCTTTTTGCTTTGGAAGCATTACTTTGCATTGTGTTCAATTTCTGCTTTGCAACTGCATACAACTGCGTATCATATTTAAGTGGCACTGTCATACAAATGCCAGAGAGCTTTCTCAGATATGTTGCTTACAATAACTGTTGTTGTCAAACCACTGCTTTTGTAACCTTCATACTTCCCCTGAGCAGCACAGTTCTTCCTTGGTCCAATATGCTTTCCAACCAGAGGCACAGAGGTTGGTGACAACACCTTTCGTCCTCTGTTGAACAACGGTTCATGGTTTTCGATATGAACGAAGCTGTGGCGTCATCCAGCACATTTCTTTATTTGTTTTCAGTTGGGTTCATTGCAGTGGATGTGACATGCAAATTGTGTATGGATGTCTAATTAAGTTGTAGTTGTCTCAGCCACTCGCATCTCCACAATACTGATCCTCCTGTTTTTACCACGTACAAGTTCAATGTGCCTTGTTGGCTGTTGTATTTCACTGTAATGAATGTCATTCCCACAGGAGTTATCTTTTCTTCAGTATAGGTTCTTAGCTGGATATCTGATGGCTTCAGTTTGGTATCTTTGAAATGCCATTCAAACTCATTTTGTGGAATAACTGAAACTGCTGAGCCAGTGTATAATTCCAAATTAACTAATCTGCTGTTCACTTCTGGCATAAACCATATTACTTGCCTATTGTTAATTTTCACACTCTAAATCTCAAGGCTACACAATTCCGTATCACCCTCACCGTTACCAGATTTTTCAAAGTTCCAAAGTTCAAAATTCAAAGTAAGAACCGGAATCTGAATCAGGTTTATTATCACTGGCAGGTGAAGTGAATTTGTTATCAGAGTGCATATATGTCACCACATACAACTCAGATATTCTTTTTCCTACGGGCATAGTTAGCAAATCTATAGAACAGTAACTGTAAACAGGATCAATGAACAACAAACTGTGCAAGTGCTGATACAAATAAATACCAATAAATAACAAGTATTAAGCAACAAGATAAAGGGTCCTTAAAGAGAGACCATCATTTGTGGGAACACCAGAAATAGAATGAGTGTAGTTATCCCCTTTTTTCAAGAGACTGATTGTTGAGAGGTAGTCCAATCACAAACAAGAGAAAATCTGCAGATGCTGGAAGTCCTAGCAACACACCCAAATTGCTGGAGGAATTCAGCATGCCAGGCAGCACCTGTGGAATAGAGTACAGTTGACATTTCAGGTTGAGAACATTCAGCAGGACGGGAGAAAAAAAGATGAGGAGTCAGATAAGAAGGTTGAGGGTGGGGGAGGGAGGTAGAAGAAACACAGGTGAAGCCAGGAGGGGTGATTTAAAGATCTGGGAAGTTGATTGGTGGAAGAGACACAGGACTGGAGAAGGGGGAGTCTGATAGGAGGGGACGAAAGGGCATGAAAGAAAGAAAAGGGGGAGGAGCACCAGAGGGAGGTAAGGAGATAAGGTGAGAGAGGGAAATGGAAATGAGGAATTGTCACGCAGGTGAGAAACTGCTAGAAAGTTCAGCAGTCTAATGAACAAGGAGGCAATTAAGAGAGAGAGAGTACGGCGCGAGCTGAGACCCGTAACAGCTCAGAGCGGTTGAGCTAACGGACGCTGGAATTTTGGTTGGATTATAAAAAGTTGATCCTTCGGTCTGATAACGGCAGAGGAGGCACGACATGAGGGAACTGCGGAAGCTACCCGAGAAACCACTGGTGGAGTTTAAGACCACCGCAAGGGTGGAGGCGACGGACCGATTAATTTCGACCCGTGATTACCAGTGCAGGTAAGAGCTTGCCTGTGTGGGTCTGCTGGTGGTGAACCCTGTGCCGTGGGTGAGTAGACTGTTCCCTAGAAGGGGCTCTGTCCATCTGTGTCTGTGTGGGGGTCACACCAAGTGACTCTGAAGACTTCGGAAGCAAGAACAACTAAAGCTGCCAACTTGAACATCAACTCAATTAACTCTCTCTCTCTCCATTAATTCAACTCGACGCAACACAAAGTGAACTGACCTGCTTAAACTTACCTGACACCATAAGACAGATATCTACCTCCTGGACTATTTTTTTTTGTATCCAACACACATTTACAGATATATATAAAATAGTTTATAACCTGTATTGTATTATTCGGTTTCATGATACTAATTCGTAGTAGTAATAAATATAGTTTTAATTTATGGTAAACCAGACTCCAGGTGCGTTCTATTTCTGCTGGTCCTTTTCAACCCGTCACGGGGCTTGTGACAGGAATGGTGAAGGGGGGGGACATTACCGGAAGTTCAAGAAATCAATGTTCATGCCATCAGGTTGGAGGCTACCCAGCTGGAACGTAACGTGCTGCTCCTGCAATCTGAGTGTGGCCTCATCACAGCAGTAGACTGACATGTCGGAATGGGAATAGGAAGTGGAATTAAAATGGATGGCCACTGGGAGATCCTGCTTTTTCTAGCGGATGGAGCGTAGGCGCTTGGCAAAGCGGACTCCAGTCGGGTCTCACCGATATATCCATTTCCGGTTTCCATTGAAACAGCAATTTCAATTATTCTTTTGAATTTAAATTTAGCTTGAGTTAGGAGCCATTTTTGAATACTGTAAGATTCCACAAACTAAACAATCTCTTAGTGCATCATTAAGCCCACTATCAAACTGACAATCTCTTCAATTTAGCCAATACGCTGACATTCACCTTCCTTCGATTCTGTTTATGAGGCCTAAAACATTCTGAAATCAACAATGACTTTGGTTCTAAATGTTCCTCTGTTACTTTGACAATATCAAGAAAGCTCATTTCTGATGATTTAGTTGGAGCAGTCAAACTTTGAAACAAAATGTCTGCTTTAAACCCAATGAATTAGCAAAATTGCTACTCGCTGCTCATTGGCTATTTCATTTGTTTCAAAATACTGTTCCAATAGCTCAGTATACATGAGCCAATTACCCATTGACTAATCAAACTCACCATTCTTTCCAATGTAGTCAGCCATTTCTGACATTTTTAATGATTATTATCACCCCATACTCGCTGTTTATGAACCCTGAATTCTTCCGTTTATGGCCTTTTCTTTTAACTTGGTGGCTCTGCATGTGCTGGCTGTTTCATTTAAGTCTGACCATTCCTAGTAGTATTCATTTTTGGTTCAAAAGTCTCACTCCACTTTAACAAGTCAGTAGCTGTTTTGGGTTTTTTTTAAAGCTACCTCATCGCCAATGTTATGGTTTGTAACTTCAAAACATTAGACTAATTCAATGAAGACCACAGCATCCAAGAATGTGTTTGTAGCTTCATCTTTACTTCAAGTGAGGTGTGTATGCATCACCTGGTAGCATGATGACGTATGCAATTAACGTATTTTTACATAGAATCCATAATTAATTATTTAAATGATCAAAAAAACTATATATATATATATAAGATTACATAAATCTAGCTGCTATCATCTGGGAAATGGTACCGCAGTATAAAAGTCAGGACCAACAGGCTCTGGGACAGCTTCTTCCACCAGGCCATCAGACTAATTAATTCACACTGATGCAATTCTGATACAGTTGTATTTCTGTGTTATATTGACTGTCCTATTGTACATACTATTTATTACAAATTGCTATAAATTGCACATTGCACATTTAGATGGAGATGTAAAGATTTTAACTCCTCATGCCTGTAAAGGATGTAAGAAATAAAGTCAGTTCAATTCAATTCAAATACCAAATGCACAATTCCCCTCACTCCAGCTTCTTGATCTAGCTTCTTCACCCTTCCTTTCCAGCCCTGAAGAAGGGTCTCAGTCCGAAATGTCGACTATTTATTCCTCTCCATAGGTGCTACTTGACCTGCTGAGACCCTCCAGCATTTTGCTTGTGTGGCTCTGAATTTCAAGCATCTGCAGATTCTCTTACGTTGAAAGTTCCTTCTCTGTACACTGCTTCACCAAGTTACCAATGTTTCAATGAGATCCCTTCTCATTCTTCTTAACTCTACAGAGCATAGGCCCTCTCTGCTTAATCCCTGCCCGGAGGACTAACCAACTGCAGTGAATAGCTGGATAAGAAACACATGTCCCGGGACAAACTTTCAAGCAAGGAATATTGCAACATCTTAACAATTGGCTCATTTTCACATAATGTTGCCATTCTTTTGTTCTCTATTATTCATGTGCTCAGTATGGGTCAGCTGCCTTAGAGCCAAACCTTTGGTGCTGTTTACAACTTCTAGGATTTTTTTTCTGTCACTTCTTAGACTATAAGACCATAAGACATAGGAATGGAATTAGGCCATTCAGTCCATCGAATCTGCTGTACCATTTCATCATGGCTGATCCCAGGTCCCATTCAACTCCATACATCTGCCCTCTCACCATATTCCTAGATGCCCCGACCTATTAGGAATCTATCAACTTCTGCTTTAAATATACCCAGGAACTCGGACTCAACTGCAATCTGTGGCAGGGCATTCCACGGATTTACCATTCTTTGGCTAAAAATGCTGAACTTCACAATGCCGGATCAGGGGTAATAACAACTTGTAAAATCTAACATGCTGGATCTATTCATCTTCAGGAAGCCTAGAATGTTCCAACCGCCTGGAATAGTTCTTATTTTAGGCCTCCCCACAGATTCAGCAGAAGCAGTCCCACCTCAGTTCCAGTGTGTGATGTTGTTGCTTCCACAGTATAAAGCACCTATCTTGGTTCCTTGGTATGATGGTTTGTGACAAAATTTTAAACATTCTCGATCAAACAGAAATTAATTTTCTAATCTTTCCCTGCTTTGTTTGCTTTCCATTGTGATTACATCGCGGAACTCTGGTGCGTACAGTATATTAACATCTTTGCTTCTGGTTATTTCACTATCTTTGCCTCCACCTGCTTCTACATGAAGTTCATCACATGCTTCTTAGCCATGCTTGCACCTTGAGCAAATTTAATAATCTTCATGAGTTCCTTCCTACGCAGTTTCCTTCAAATATTTACATTGGTGAACTTCACATTGCGGCTTCCACAGGTTGCACGATCAGCCTCCTTCACCATCCTGTCTATCACCTTGCTAAGCTAGACATCCCACCCAGAGCAATGTCGTCAACCTTCTCGGGCTATTCCAGGCTTCTTGAAGACAAATGGTTTCAGCATGTTGGATTTTACAAGCCGCGATTCCTCCTGATCCTGCATTGTGAAGTTCAGGTTTATTTGTCCACATCACATCAACACAATCTATTGCTATAATTTACAACATTTCACAGATGTTACACTACCAGTTAATGGTGGGAGAGATTGTGCCTTGTCAAACTTGGCTTCCGTTCATCCATACTGGCCAATCTTCAAACCACACACACTCTTTGACGTGAGGAAGTTTACATCCACCAACCCGCATCTTTTTCATCAGGCTGAGAGGTCAGGGACAATCACCATGGATCACTCAGGTAACATAGAACATAGAATAGTACAGCACAGTACAGTCCACAATGTTGTGCCGACCCTCAAACCCTGCCTCCCATATAAGCCCCCACCTTAGATTCCTCCATATACCTGTCCAGTAGTCTCTTAAACTTCACTAGCGTATCTGCCTCCACCACTGATTCAGGCAGTGCATTCCACGCACCAGCCACTCTCTGAGTAAAAAACCTTCCTCTAATATCCCCCTTGAACTTCCCACCCCTTACCTTAAAGCCATGTCCTCTTGTATTAAGCAGTGGTGCCCTGGGGAAGAGGCGCTGGCTATCCACTCTATCTATTCCTCTTATTATTTGTACACCTCTATTATGTCTCCTCTCATCCTCCTTCTCTCCAAAGAGTAAAGCCCTAGCTCCCTTAATCTCTGAACATCAATTCTCTTCTGAAGCTAAACCTTCATTTCTACTGGAGATCAGAGGAAAGGTCTCGACCTGACACATTGACTGTCCATTTCTTTCTACAGGTGCTGCCTGACCCACTGAGTTCTTCTAGCTTTTTAATATGCTGCTTCATTGATAAATGTATACTTAATGATCCATAAAATAAGTTTTAATGAGTTTTAGAGAATGAAAATCTATGGCTGGTTTGACTATCCTCGGCACACCCTGCCAATGACCAAAGCAACAATCTGCAGATGCTGTAAATCTGAAATAAAGGTTGAAAATGGAGGAAGCATTCAGCAGGTCAGCTAGTTCTGAAACTCTTGTTTCTCTTCCTACAGATGCTGCCCGACCTGTCGAGTGTTTCCACTCTTCTGTTGTTATTCATTTCCTATCTTTAGATTGACACCAGCACATTCTCTTCTTCTGGACCAAGGACATCTGTACTCTGAGACATTTCCTCCACTATCTCTTTTGGTTGCATCCCATTTTGCAGCAGTGAGATTCCAAAGTACATACAACTTCTCCCAGTTTACTAATACAATGGCACATCTCCCAGTCCCAGTGACCCAGGTTGAATCCCAACACCAGGTGCTGTCTCTGTGGAGTTTACACATTCTCCCTGTAACCATATGAGTTTGCTCCAAGTGCTGCAATTTCCTCCCACTTTCCAAAGTGGTGCAGATTAATTGCCTGGTTTTATGACATACCTTAAAGCAGTGCCATTCTAATGCTAAGTGGGTGGCTTTGTCCATCTTGACTCTGTAGGTTCTAGTGACTTATCAGAAGCTGATACTCCAGACGGCATGTTACTTTAACTTGCTGAGGAGGAAGTTTCATAATTTCATTGGACACCAGGTCAAGAGGTCCTTTATGGTATCACCATGATATTATTAATGTCAGAGTTATTTATGATGTCATGCAGTGATATGCAATCACCCCTGTCAGAAGGAGTAAATTTCCTCCCACAGCCTAACAAATCTACTCATGCTCTTCATCTTCTCTTCTCAAGAGTACGCAGACCTAGACTATTTCAGTCAAATCACCCAAACATGCCAGAAACCAGAAATAAAGCAGAAAACACAGAAACACTCAGCAAGTCGGGCAGCATATGTGGAAAGAGAGGCAGAGTTCATGTGTCAGCTAGGTATGTATAATGTTTGTTAACTTATGTCTTGTTACATAGCATGCTGCTGATGATTAAAGCTAATTTTCATAGCATTTTACATGCTCATGACAAAAATAATCTTGAACTTGAGGTTAAGCACCTTTCATCAGATAAAGGATGACAGATTAAAAAGTAAAACTGCCTTTCATATGTATTTTTTCATAGTTCTGTTGAAGGGTTGCTGGATTTGAACCATTAACTGAGTTGAAAATGCTGGAAGCTGAAGCCAAACCAGAAATGACGGAAGAACCCAGTAAGTCAAGCAGCATCTGTGGGAAGGAAAATCAATATCACAGATCAGTTCCTTCATCAAAGAAAAAGTGAAAGGAAGTTAAATTGGAAAATTTGTTTAGTGTTGTCATATATACCAAGGTACAGGGAAAAACTTTGTTTTGTGTGCCACCATATGGATCTTTTCATTACATTGAGTCAGTACAAGGGAAAAGCATAACAAGTGTCACCGTTACACATAAGGTGCAGTGCAGGCAGAGAGTACGGTGCAAAGTCATCATGAGGTAGATTATGAGGTCAAGAGTCTATTTTATCATACTGGGAGACTATTCAATAGTCTTTTAACTGTTAGATAGAACTGTCTTTAAGCATGGTGATAAGTGCTTTCAGGCTACTGAATCTCCTGACTGATGAGGGGTGAAGTGGGGGAGTGGGTGAAGAGAGAACGTCTGGGAGGGTGGGATCTTTGACTACGTTGGCTGCTTTCTCAGGGCAGCTGGACGGGCGGGCAGAATTCATGGAGGGGAAACTGGTTTCTGTGATGTGCTGAGCTGTGCCCACAGCTCTCTGCAGCTTCTCACGGTCAATGGCCATACCAGCCTGTGATGTTTCCAGATAGGATGCTTTCTATGGTGTATCAGTAAAAATTGGAGAGAGTCAAAGAAGACAGGTGAAATTTCTGAGGAAGTATGGGCAATGTTTTACAGTCTAAGTAGAAGATAAAGTAGAGAAAGGCAATGAGTGGAAGAAGGAGATTGTCTGTAAAAAAGTGACACGATGGAGTAGGATTAACTCAGCTTCTCCTTCGGCAGAATATGTAGCTCTCCATGCAATTCATCACCTTAGATCTTGGTATCATCTTGGTCTAGTCCAATGCCACTGTGTGTCTTCTGAATTTTTGTCCTAAGAGGAGACATTATTCCATTCCTGGTCCTTTCCTGTGACCTTGTGTACGTAGATCATCATCTGTACCCTCCCCGTGTGATAGATTGTGGCTGCTGATGACAAAGGAAACCAGCACCCCCAGCCACGTCATCATGCTCCTTCAAGGAAATTTGTTATTGATTCAACATCCACCAGAACTCACATTTTAACATGTGGAGAGAGACTGCTGCATCAGCGATTAAATTAGTTCCTTTCATTCAATTGAGAAAATACATTTTGCAGCACAGCGCAGGACTAGAATCCTACATGCAGCCCTTCCTGACCAAGTATGAAAACACGGTGATCAAAAACTGTGCACGTAGTACCTTCTAAAATTAAAAGCAACCTCGCTCATTCATTTCCCTGAGTCCTTATTTGCCTCATGTGTACAGAGCATTTGAGGAGCTTGTGGGTGAGAGTCTATAAGCAGGCTGTCTCTGGCTTTCCCTTAGGAAATTCAACAGTCTGTTAAAGTTCAACAATCAATTCAAGAGCAGGTCTTTTTAGGGACTGTTCCACTGGCTGAAGAATTAAGGTGAGAGATGGGAATCCTGCTCCTAGTTGTATAGACTCACAGAATCCAGATAAAGTGTCAGGAACAGAATACTTCATGCAACGCACAAACTCAGTGTGTCTGGCAGCATCTATTGTATGCAGAGAAATGGGCAGTTGATTTTTCTAGTTGAGATCTTTCTTAGTGGCCTTAAGAGTCAAGAAGGGTCACCAGGAAGGGTCCTGACTCAATATGATGACCATCCATTTCCCTGCATAGGTGCTGCCTGATCCATTGAGTTCCTCCAGCACTCCTGAGCATTGCTCCAGATTTCCCTTGCACCTTCAGAATCGTTAATGGTATAAATAAAGTATAGCACTTGAAAGCTTAGTGTATAACCAAGAGGACACCAAAGAGAAGGCTACATCCTAACTTAGAATCAAGATAGGGAAATCAGGCGAAGCTTTATCCCAGGAGTGGAGAGAAAGTGGAACTCACTCCCACTGGGAATGGTTGAGGTAGAAAGTGCAGCGGAATTTAAGAGAGGGGGGACAGGGGGAAGGGGAAGGCAAAGGATAGAGGGTCACAGTGATAGGAGGAATGGTGGGAGGAGGATGAAATAGTGTGCAAATGTTAGCGTAGACTAAGAACATAAGAAACAGGAGTAGGAGTTGGCCATCTGGCCCATCAAGACTGCTCCATCATTCAATAAGATCAAGTTTAATTGTCATTCAACATGTTTACAACCAAATGAAACAGTGTTCCCCCAGAGCAAGGAATAAAACACTGTGCCAACAGTGACACACAGCACACAGTACAAGGCGCAGGTAGCACGTACAGCTACGACAGCAGAAAAACATACTGACACCAAAATATAGAGCACAAGTTTCTAAGTGGCATGGCTTGAGGATTAATGGTGCATGGCTGACACGTCCATGGGCTCAGCTCCACCTACCTACCTTTTCCACATCACTCTCAATTCCCCTGGTACGCAAAAGTTTATCTAACTGTGGCTTAAGTGTATTTAGTGAGGTAGCTTCTACTGCTTCCCCGGACAGAGAATTTCACAGATACATTACTCTCAGGAAAAATAACTTCTCCTCACCTCTGTCCTAAATCTGTTCCCCTGAATCCTGAGGCTATCCCCGAACTCTAATCTTGCTTACCAGTGAAAACGATTATCCCGCCTTTATCTTATCTACACCTCTCATAATTTTATATTTTTCTATACAATCCACTCTGATTCTTCTAAATTTCGGTGAGTATACTCCCAAATGACTCAATCTCTCCCCTTACTTTAACCTTTTAATCTCTGGAATCAATCTTGTAAACCTCCTCTGCATCATCCCCAAAACCAGTATATCCTTCCTCAAGTAAAGAGACCAGAAATGCATGCGGTCCTCCAGGTGTGGCGACACGGGTACCTGTATGGGTCCCTGCTTTTAAATTCAATCCCTCTCGCAATGAAGACCAATGTTCCATGATAACTGTCTGTGCTTGCAAGCCAGTCTTCTGTGATTCATACACAAGCACTCTCAAGTCTCTCTGCACTACAGCATGCTGCAATGTTTCACCATTTAAATAATAATCTGATCTTCTTTTTTACTTTCCAAAGTGGATAACCACACATTTATTGACAACTGTACTCCATCTGTCAGATCCTTGCCCATTCATTTATCCTATCTATATCTCTGTACAGACTCTCCACATCCACTGCAAAGTTTGTGTTTCCACTCAGGTAATTGTTAATCAGCAAACTTAGACACTGTATGCTCTAAGATTCCCTCTTTAAAATTTTAATGTATATAGTGAAGGTTTGCAGACCAAGTATTGGCCCCCACAGCACTCGAGTCGCCACTGACTGCCACCAGAGCAATGCCCATTTAACCCGACTCTCTGCCTTTTATTGTTTGGTGGAATGATTGGTTTCCTGCTCCCTGTATAAGATGTAAAAGGCATCACTTTCACCAGCTGTGGCTCAGTGGCTGGCCCACATTCCTTGGAAACCAAACAATTGTAGATTTAGATCCCCTTTCAAGTGTTCGGCAGTCTAGGCTGATACCACTGAATAGCACTGTGAGAACACCATGCCCAGAAGAGGCTCCAACAGACCCCACCTTCACATTCAGGCAGAACAACAAGATCCCATGACTCCGCTAAAGAGCAGCAGAGAATTCCTCACCTATACTTCAGCCAACGTCAGTAGAAATTGATTAACTGGTTATCCCTAAATGCAGGAGCTTGCTGTGCACAAATTGGCTGCTACGTTTACAATGGTAACTACACTGTAGAAGTTACCTGGTTGGCGGATGAAAATCAAAGCACTGGAGACACTGGAAGTGTAAGTAAGCACACAAGATGCAGGGACTACTCCGCTGGTCTGGCAATATCTGTGAAGAGAGAAACAGAGCTAACATTTTAGGACAGAGACATTTCATTAGAGCTGGTGAATGATCTTGAATCTGAAATGTTAGCTCTGTTTCTCTCTCCACAGATGCTGCCTGACCTGCTAAGCATTTCCTTCACTTTCTGTTTATCTGCTTTTTTGGCAGTAATAGTGTTCCGGGAAAACTTGAAGTTCTTTTGATGCATTATCTTAACATTAGCCTTTTTTCCCACTGACATTGTAAGTAGTAATTTTACTCAAAGAATAATGAGTGTTTGTGTTGCTATTACAGAGCAAAGACAAAGAAGGTAATCCATTTAGTTGAACCAAAACAGGATAATGTAAATTGGAAAATAGAAACATAGAAAACCTACAGCACAATACAGGCCCTTCGACCTACAATGCTGTGCTGAACATGTATTTACTTCAGAAATTACCTAGAGTTACCCATAGCCATCTATTTTTCTAAGCTCCATGAACCTATCCAAAAGTCTCTTAAAAGACCTTATTGTATCCACCTCCACCACAGTAGCTGGCAGCCCATTCTACACACTCACCACTCTATACGTAAAAAAACTTACCCCTGACATCTCCTCTGCACCTATTTTCAAGCACCTTAAAACTGTGCCCTCTCATGTTAGCTATTTCAGCGCTGGGAAAAAGCCTCTGCCTATCCACATGATCAATGCCTCTCATCATCTTATACACCTCTATCAGATCACCTCTCATCCTCTGTCACTCCAAGGAGAAAAGGCCAAGTTCACTCCATGTATTCTCCTAAGGCATGCTCCCCAATCCAGGCAACATCCTTGTAAATCTCCTCTGCATCCTTCCTATAGTTTCCACATCCTTCCTGTAGTGAGGTGATCAGAACTGAGCACAGTACTCCAAGTGAAAACTGACCAGGGTCCTATACAGCTGTAACATTACCTCTCAGCTCTTGAACTCAATCCCACAGTTAATGAAGGCCAATGCACCATATGCCTTCTTAACCACACAGTCAACCTGTGCAGCATCTTTGAGTGTCCTATGGACATGGACCCCAAGATCCCTCTAATCCTCCACACTGACAAGAATCTTACCATTAATACTATATTCTGCCATCATATTTGACCTACCAAAATGAACCAGCTCACACTTATCTGGGTTGAACACCATCTGCCTCTTCTCAGCCCAGTTTTGCATCCTATCGATGCCCTGCTGTAGCCTCTGACAGCCCTCCACACTATCCACAACACCGCCAACCTTTGTGTCATCAGCAAACTTACTAACCCATCTCTCCATTTCCTCATCCAGGTCATTTATAAAAGTCATGAAGAGATGGGGTTCCAGAACAGATCCCTGAGGCACACCACTGGTCACCAATCTCCATGCAGAATAGGACCCATCTACAACCACTCTTTGCTTCTGTAGGAAAGCCAATTCTGGATCCACAAAGCTAGGTCCCTTTGGATCCCATGCCTCCTTACTTTCTCAACAAGCCTTGCATTGGGCACCTTATCAACTGCCTTGCTGAAATCCATATACACTACATCTACTGCTCTTCCTTTATCAATGATGTTTAGTCACATCCTCAAAACATTCAATCAGGCTTGTAAGGCATGACCTGCCTTTGACAAAGCCATGCTGACTATTCTTAATCATATTTTGCCTCTCCAAAAGTTCATAAATCCTGCCTCTCAGGATCTTCTCCATCAACTTACCAACCACTGAAGACTCACTGGTCTACAATTTCCTGGGCTATCTCTACTCCCTTTCTTGAATAAGGGAACAACATCTGCAACCCTCCAATCCTCCAAACCTCTCCGCTCCCTATTGATGGTGCAAAGATCATTGCTAGAGGCTCAACCATTTCCTCCCTTGCTTCCCAAGTAGCTTAGGGTATATCTCGTCTGGTCCCGGTGACTTATCCAACTTGATGCCCTCCAAAAGCTCCAGCACATCTTCTTTCTTAAAGTCTATATGTTTAAGCTTTTCAGTCCACTGTAAGTCATCTCTACAATCGCCAAGGTCCTGTTCTGTAGTGAATAATGAAGCAAATTATTCATTAAGTACCTCCACTATCTCCTCCGGTTCCATACAATCTTTTCCACTGTCACACTTGATTGGTCATATTCTCTCACGTCTTAACCTCTTGCTCTTCACATACTTGTAGAATGCCTTGGGGTTTTCTTTAATCCTGCTCGCCAAGGCCTTCTCATGGCCGCTTCTTGCTCTTCTAATTTCATTCTTAAGCTCCTTCCTGCTAGCCTTATAATCTCCTAGATCTCTATCATTACCTAATTTTTTGAACCTTTCATAAGCTTTTCTTTTCTTCTTGACAAGATTTTCAACAGACTTTGTGCAGCATGGTTCCTGTACCCTACCATCCTTTCCGTCTCATTGGAACGTACCTATGCAGAAAACCACGCAAATATCTGCTGAACATTTGCCATATTTCTGCCATACATTTCCCTGAGAACATCTGTTCCCAATTTACGTTTCCAAGTTCCTACCTGATAGCCTCATATTTCCCCTTACTCCAATTGAACGTTTCCCTAACTTGTCTGTTCCTATCTCTCTCCAATGCTATGGTAAAGGAGATAGAATTGTGATCACTATCTCCAAAATGCTCTCCCACTGAGAGATCTGACACCTGACCAGGTTCATTTCCCAATATCAGATCAAGTACAGTTTCTCCTCTTGTAGGTTTATCTACATATTGTATCAGGATACCTTCCTGAACACACCTAACAAACTCCACCCCATCTAAACCCCTTGTTTTAGGGAGATGCCAATCAATATTGTGGAAATTAAAATCTCTCACCATGACAACTCAGTTTTTATTGCATCTTTCCAGAATCTGCCTCCCTATCTGCTCCTCAATGTCCCTGTTACTATTAGGTGGTCTATAAAAAACACCCAGTAAAGTTATTGACCCCTTCCTGTTTCTAACTTCCACAGCAATCCCTCCATGACTTCCTCCTTTTCTACAGCCGTGACACTATCTCTGATCAGCAGTGCCATGCCCCACCTCTTTTGCTTCCCTCTCTGTCCTTTGTGGAACATCTAAAGCCTGGCACTCGAAGTAACCATTCCTGCCCCCGAGCCATCCAAGTCTCTGTAATGGCCACAACATCATAGCTCCAAGTACTGATCCACGCTCTCAGCTCATCCGCTTTGTTCTCGATACTCCTTGCATTAAAATAGACAGATCTCAAAGTATCAGTCTGAGCGTATCCCTTCTCTATCACCTGCCTATCTTCCCTCTCACACTGTCCACAAGCTTTTTCGATTTGTGAGCCAACCACCCCTTCCTCCATCTCTTCAGTTTGGTTCCCACCTCCCAGCGATTCTAGTTTAAACTCTCCCCAACAGCCTTAACAAACCTCCCTGCCAGGATATTGGTCCCCCTTAGATTCAAGTGCAACCAGTCCTTTTAGTAGAGGTCATTCCTGCCCCAAAAGAGGTCCCAATGAACCAGAAATCTGAATCCCTGCCCTCTGCTCCAATCCCTCAGCCACACATTTATCCTCCACATTATTCCTATACTCACTGTCGCAGTAATCCCGAGATTACTACCTTTGTTGTCCTGCTTCTCAACTTCCTTCCTAATTCCCTGTAGTCTGTTTTCAGGACCTTCTCCCTTTTCCTACCTATATCATTGGTACAAATATGTACCCCGACCTCTGGCTGTTCTCCTTCCCTCTTCAGGATATCGTGGACGCAATGAGGAACATCACGGACGCTGGCACCTGGGAGGCAAACTACCATCCGTGTTTCTTTCCTGCATCCACAGAATTGCCTGTCTGACTCCCTAACTATAGAGTCCCCTATCACTGCTGCCATCCTCTTCCTGTCCCTACCCTTCTGAGCTATAGGGCCAGACTCTGTGCCAGAGGCGCGACCACTGTTGCCTTCCCCAGGTAGGCCATCGCCTCCCCCAACAGTACTCAAACAGGAATACTAATTGTTAAGGGGGACAGCCAAAGGGGTACTCTCTAGTATCTGACTCTTGCCCTTCCCTCTCCTGACTGTTACTCACTTATTTGTCTCCTGAGGCCCTGGTGTGACTGCTTGCCTCTATCACCTCCTCACTTTCCCTGATCAGACAAAGGTCATCGAGTTGCACCTTCAATTCCCTAACTCAGTCCCTAAGAAGCTGCAGCTCGACGCACCTGGCACAGATGTGGCCATCCGGGAGGCTGGGATTCTCCCAAACATCTCACACCCAACACCCAGTACAGAACACCGGCCTCACAGACATACTTCCTGTTCCTATTTTTCACAAGTAACTTACCTCGCCTCAACCTGTTATCACCAAAGCCCTCCTATTCTGATTCCCTCTACTCCGTCCTCCCTCCCCTCCCCTCGACGTTCCCTCCCCTACTCCATCAGCCACTCCTCTGATTCCCGCTCTGTAAAGCTGTCTTCTTTTTAAACTCTTCCTGCCGGTCTAAACCGCTGACGCCCATGCACCTGCGCAGACTTGTCTTTCTCACCATTTCTGAGGTCAGCTGTAAGAAGAGAATTAACTCCTCCAGCGTTTGCTTATTGAAGTAGACGTGGCTAATTCCTCAAACACAAGAGAATCTGCAGATACTGGAAATTCAAGCAGCACACACAAAATGCTAGTGGAATGCAGCAGGCCAGGCAGTATCTATAGGAAGAAGTACAGTCGACGTTTCGGGTCGAGACCCTTCGTCAGGACTAGGTTAATTCCTCACTCTTTGGAGCTGCTTTGAATTAAATCTGCCCCTGGTAACGGAGAAACTCTCCTGCCTGGCAACCTGTGCTGGTCTGGTGATGGAGGTGGCTCGGTGTATCATGTCAGTATTGAGAACCTGCATCCAGGATGCCACTGTCCAGCTCTGCTAACCTCTGCTGAAATCCTCTCCTCCAGGTTTCTTCATTCGTGACTTGGCAATGCCACCACTCCCCTGACCAACTTCTCACCTTCGATTTGCAATTTGCTTTTGTTTCCATGCCCCAACTCAGACCCAGCCCTGTTCACCTGTCAACCCACATTCCCACTCCAACCGAGTCCCACCGTTGAAATTCTTAGCTTTCCAGTCTCTCGCTAATCTTGGAAGATGTTGCTCGTCCACAATCCACTGAGATCTCCTGCCCCCTTGCATTGCTCCAATTTCAATGCACTTCTGGTGGCTGGACACTGGAATTCCTTCTGAGGATCTCTCCGCCCCTTTCCTTTTAGGACACTCCTTATCCAAGTCATGGGCGGGCACGTGGCCAAGTGGTTAAGGCATTGGACTAGCGACCTGAAGGTCGTGAGTTTGAGCCCCAGCCGAGGCAACATGTTGTGTCCTTGAGCAAGGCACTTAATCACACATTGTTCTGTGATGACACTGGTGCCAAGCTGTATGGGTCCTAATGCTAGCATTGGTGTTGTGGAGAGGGGAGATTTGCAGCAAGGGCAACTGCTGGTCTTCCATACAACCTTGCCCAGGCCTGCGCCCTGGAGAGTGAAGACTTTCCAGGTGCAGATCCATGGTCTCGCAAGACTAACGGATGCCTTCTATCCAAGTCATGCCCTACCAGTCTTTTTTGTGGGGACTTTAATGTAAAAATATAAAAAACAGGAAAGGGAGTGGTTCCACACCATTAGGCTGCTGCAGATCCAATATCAGTTCAGGTGGTTGCACCTTTGATGAATGAGCAAACTAGACCCCATCTGTAACTGCTTCCCAAAATCATGACGTCTGTTTTCTCAGTAGAAGTCCGCAGGACTACAGGGTCACCTCCTGCTGAAGTGGCAGGATTTTCCTATCCCTGAAGGTTTTGTGATCCTACTACTGTGCAGAATAGGCAACTCCCCTCTGCAAATTCTAAAAAACTGTGCATTGAGGAATTGAATAGAGACGTAGATTCTTGCGGCCCATCACATCCATAATGACCTTTCTGCCAGCTAGACTAACCTGAACAGGAGTGGTCAGAAGGACCATGAGGTACATTACCATGTTTTGATTCAATCGAATGGATTGGCTTGTTCTGCAACAGAACCATGGGCACTTCTTGCTCTTTAGGTAAAATTATCACTCTGCGTCTGTGAAATGAAAGGCTAACGTTTAGAGAGTGCATCAAAATAGCTGATTAGCCTGAGCGTTTCCAACACTTCCATTAGCAATTTCGAGCTGTCTGCTTAAATCCAACATCCTTGCCACACCTCTCCAATGTTTCAAAGAATTGAAGGATAGCACAGAACAAAAGAAGCCATTCTTCCCTGTAGCGGTAAAACTAATCCGAAATCAAAGCAAAACAATTGCCGCTTGCCTGCGACTGTACTTGCGTGACACGCCCACAGTTCCAATGATTGCTCCAAGAGCTGAACCCTTTTATTTGATCCTTTATTAGCAATTAGCAAACACAGCTGTGTACATACATCTATTGTTGCTTCTGGACACATCGTCAGTGATGTTCCTGGAATCATCGGGTGTTTCGGGACTTTCAACATCATACAACCTCCTCCAGGTGACCCAGCCGGGGCTGATCAGACCCCAGCTTGTGTCCAGATGGCTAGCTACTTATGACTCCATGGCTCCCCTCTTTTGAGCCACAGCCATCTTAAGGCCCTCTCTGCCGCATCGGTGGTACTGCGGATGGCTCTCCTCTTCCTCTCCCCCTCGATGCCCAGAATGCTGAAGGCTCTAACTAAAGAATGGGCTACGAATCCCCTACAACCAACCTCCGCTGGGAGACACCTCGCTCTCCATCCAGCCTGCTGACAGTTGCTGACCAGTCCTGCGTACTTGAAAAGCATTATTGGGCGGTCAACTCTGCAGTCAACAAATGACCTCCACCAGTCCCAACTGCCACGAAATAAGCAAGAATATGTAACTTATTCCCTTTGCTTTTACCACGACTCTACTAATTCGACAAGTTACCATTAAACAGTAAACGCCAACACAGAAACAATGCAGATAGAAAACAGATACATGTCTCTTACACTTACTGTCTGATTTTTGACATCAGGCGATGTTTCTGACCATCTATCCTATGTATGCATTTCAGATTGTGGCTGTATCTACCTCTGTCAAGTCACCCCTCAGCTTCCTTCTCTTCGGGGAGAACAAGCCCAGCCTGACCAATCTGCCAGTCCGCACTTTATGCTGCTTGTGCAGGTGGCGTCGTTCTTTAGGATCTGCGCACATTGCTGATGTATCACGGTGCAGTCGCTCTAGTGACACATGTACAGAGTCTCCAACAGCAACACAGTGAAGTGGGAGGTGGTAAACCTCAGCAGAATGAACGAGCAGATTGACTGCAGTCTTAAGCACAAGAAATTCTCCAGATGCTGGCAATCCTGAGCAACACACACAGAAGGCTGGAGGAACTCAGCAAATCAGGCAGAATCTATAGCGGGGGAATAAACAGTTGATGTTTCAGGCCTTCATGAGGACCAGAAGGGAAAGAGGCAGAAGCTGGAATAAGAAGGTGGGAGGTGTGCAAGTTGGCAAGTGACAGGTGAAACTAGCCGAGGAGGTAGATGGCTGTGTCTGGAGAAGGGATGAAGTAAGAAGCTGGAGGTGATAAATGGAAGAGGTAAAAGGATGAAGAAGAAGGAATCTGATAGGAGAGCTCAGTGGACCGTGGAAGAAAGGGAGGAGGTGAGGAACCAGAGAGAGGTGATGAGCAGGTAAGAAGAGAAGGGGTGAAAACATTACTGGGATGGGGGTGGGAAATAGAGAAAGAGGGAGGAGGAGAAATTACTGGAGGTTTTAGAAATTTGATGTTCATGCTAACCAGACAGAATATGAGGTGTTGCCTCCCTCCGAGGTTTTACCCCATCCCCACCACCTCCTTCACCTGATCTCACCTACCAGCTGCTAGCTTGTACTCATTCTCCTCCACCCCTCCCCATCTTCTGACTCTCGCTTCTAACCCCCTCCTTTCCAGTCCAAAATGTTGGCTGTTAGTTCCCCCTCCGTAAATGCTGCTTGACTTGCCAAGTTCCGCCATTGTGTGAGTACCATTTTAAAATGGGTTCAGCACAGGACCGAAGGTAGTGATACACAAAGGACAGGATCTCGTCTGCACAGGAGAGGGTGCAGATGAGACCCACAGGGGTTAGCTGGGATTGGGCGTTTTACTTTTGAGGAAACTGGATAGGCTGGATTGGGTTCCCTTAAAATGGAGGAGGCTGAGGGCAGATTTGATTGACAGATTTAAAATTTTGAGGGACATTGGAAGGGTAGATAGTGAGGAAAAAGCTGATGTGTCTAAAACCACAGGTCAGAGATTTAACTCCGATGCTCTAGGTTTACAGCGGATCAGAGGAAGAACTTCTTTTATCCTGGGAGGGTTGCAATCTGGAACGTACTGGCTGAGAAGGTGGTGGAGACAGAGATTCTCACAACACTTAAGCATAAAAAGACACTTGAATTGTTGAGGCCTACAAGGCTATGGAAGAGGTAATAGTAAATGGGACTCGTGCAAATAGTTGTTTGGGAGTCAGCCAAGACAGGATGGGCCGAAGGGCCTGTTTCACATTTGTGTGATTCTGCCACTCTGTAAGAGATCAGATTAGTGAAAGAGTTAATAACGCCAATGAGATCCTGTGCTGCAGTAAAGGTAAACGAGAAAAATCTAGAAAAGTAATCATTCTTCTGGAGGAGCTCAGTAGATCAAGCAGCATTGGTGGTGCAGTAATGGAATGGTCAATGTTTTAGGTTTGATACCCTACTTCAGGACTGAGACAGGTCTCAAACCCAAAGCTGGCAACTTTTGCTCCAGGTTCCAGAATCTTTAGTTACTCTTGTCTTCAGAATTTCAGGTTAGTTATTCTTAGCCTAAATGAAACACTAGCTCAGCACCAGATAGAACAAAAACTCCCATTCTAGGCACAGCATCTAAAGATAAGGCTTGAAGGAGCTGGTACTGGAATTGCAATTGAAGTTGGTTTATTATTGTTACGTGTGAAAAGCTTGCCTTGCATACTGTTTATATGGGTCAGAACATTACACAGTGCATTGAGGTAGAATCATCATCATCATCATCATGGCTTGGCTTCGCGGACGAAGATTTAGGAAGGTTCTGGGGTAAAATAAGATAAAACAATAACAATGAGGTAAAAAAAAAGTGCATCAGTTAAAGAGAAAGTACAGTGCAGGCAGAAAATAAGGTTTAATAGCACAACAAGGTGGGTTATGAAGTGAGGAATCCACACTCTTATGACTATGAGGTGGAGGCTATCCTTCAACTTGATGGTACATGCTTTCAGGCTTTTTTATCTTCTGCCTGGTGGAAGAAGAGTGAATGCCCCAGCTGGGTGCGACTTTCAATTATACTGGCTGCTTCACTGAGGCACAAGAAGTATAGACAGAGTCCATGAAGGAGAGGCTGGTTTCCATGATGTGCTGAGCTGTGTCCACAACACTCTACAGTTTCTTCCTGTCACATGCAGAGCGTCGCCATACCAAGCCATTATGCATCCGGATATGATGGTTTCTTTGGTGCATCGCTAAAAATTGGTGAGGGTCAACAGGGACCTATGAAATTTATTTAGCCTTCTGAGGAAGTAGAGTCACTGTGATGTCTACATGGTTGGACCAGGACAGGCTGTTGCTGATCTCCACTCTCAAACCTCTCAACCTCAATATTATCAATATAGACCGGAGCAATTGTATTGCCCCACTTCCTGAAGTCACTCTTCTTGAAAGATGGTGACAGTTACTGGGATGGGTCCAGGGATAATGGAAGTGGAAATCCAGGAGGAGCTGGGATCCTCCTCTGAGGGAGAGCTGATGGAGGTGAAAAGAACAGGAAGTGGAAGAAAGTGGAACTTGTATCAAAGGGTAAGCAGTCAGAGGCCTCTGATTTAAAGTGATTACAAACGATTTAGAGGCAACATGACTTTTTTACAAGGACCAGAAGAAACCAGTTGGGAAGAATGCAACGCATACAAAATACTGGAAGAACTCAGCAGGCCAGGCAGCATCTATGGAAAAGAGTAAACAGTCGACGTTTCAGGCTGAGACCCTTCATCAGGATTCCTCAGAACAAAAATGGCCTTCTTGTTCTGTGCTATCACTTGATTCTCTGAAACACTGGTGAGGTGTGAAAAATGTGCTAAATTTAAACAGTCTGTACAAAATTACTAATAAAAACAGAAAGCAGAAATAAAAGCAAGTGAGATGCTGCAGGCCTGTTTCCCTTGTTCGGTGGAGAGAAAGGCGACACGGCAGCAGCATGGCCTCGGTTGTAGCGAGGACAAGACCACAAGTGGGCTTGCCTGCTACTGCAGTCCAGGTGAGACAACACTGGAGGTGGTTTAACGTGGAATCTCTGCTCAGCTGGCAGCTGGAATCTCCCATCAGTGCTTCTCTCCAGTGTTCGCCAGGTGGAAGGACAGGCTGGATTGCCGGGTGCTGTACCATCAATTTGCGTGTTGCTCAGGGACTTGGGTTATTTATGTCTCTTCTTATGTAACAAAGTATGTTTTTTTTCTCTAACATTATTCTGAATGTATGTTATGCACTTGGGCCCCAGAGGAACACTCTTTCGACTGTATCCATGTATCCATGTTAGCCTGACGTCGGTGGTGGGAAAGATGCTGGAGTCAATTATAAAAGATGAAATCACGACACATCTGGATAGCAGAAACAGGATCGATCCGAGTCAGCATGGATTTACGAAGGGGAAATCGTGCTTGACTAATCTTCTGGAATTTTTTGAGGATGTAACTATGAAAATGGACAAGGGAGAGCCAATGGATGTAGTGTACCTGGACTTTCAGAAAGCCTTTGATAAAGTCCCACATAGGAGATTAGTGGGCAAAATTAGGACACATGGTATTGGGGGCAGAGTACTGACATGGATTGAAAATTGGCTGGCTGACAGAAAACAAAGAATAATGATTAACGTGTCCCTTTCAGAATGGCACGCGGTGACTTGTGGGGTACCACAGGGTTCAGTGCTGGGACCGCAGCTGTTTACAATATATATTAATGATTCAGATGAGGAAATTAAAAGTAACATTAGCCAACTTGCCGATGACGCAAAGCTGGGTGGCAGTATGAAATGTGAGAGGGATGTTATGAGAATGCAGGGTGACTTGGACAGGCTGGGTGAGTGGGCAGATGCATGGCAGATGCAGTTTAATGTGGATAAATGTGAGGTTATCCACTTTGGTGGTAAGAATGGGAAGGCAGATTATTATCTAAATGGAGTCAAGTTAGGAAAAGGGGAAGTACAACAAGATCTAGGTGTTCTTGTACATCAGTCACTGAAAGCAAGCATGCAAGTACAGCAGGCAGTGAAGAAAGCTAATGGCATGCTGGCCTTCATAACAAGGGGAATTGAGTATAAGAGCAAAGAAGTCCTTCTGCAGCTGTACAGGGCCCTGGTGAGACCACACCTGGAGTACTGTGTGCAGTTTTGGTCTCCAAATTTGAGGAAGGACATTCTTGCTATTGAGGGAGTGCAGCGTAGGTTCACAAGGTTAATTCCCGGGATGGCGGGACTGTCATATGTCGAAAGATTGGAGCTACTGGGCTTGTATACTCTAGAATTTAGAAGGCTGTGAGGGGATCTTACTGAAACATATAAGATTATTAAGGGATTGGACATGCTAGAGGCAGGAAGCATGTTCCCGCTGATGGGTGAGTCCAGAACCAGAGGCCACAGTTTAAGAATAAGGGGTAGGCCATTTAGAACGGAGTTGAGGAAAAACTTTTTCACCCAGAGAGTGGTGGATATATGGAATGCTCTGCCCCAGAACGCTGTGGAGGCCAAGTCTCGGGATGCTTTCAAGGAAGAGATGGATAGAGCTCTTAAAGATAGCGGAATCAAAGGTTATGGGGATAAGGCAGGAACTGGATACTGATTGTGGATGATCAGCCATGATCACAGTGAATGGCGGTGCTGGCTCAAAGGGCCGAATGGCCTACTCCTGCACCTATTGCCTATTGTCTATTGTCTACGTATGGTCTGAATGATAATTAAATTTGATTTGAAAGTGCTGGAAACACTTAGGTCAGGCAGCATCTGTGGAGTGAGAAACAGTTGGAATTTTTGGTCCAAGGTGCTTCATCAGAACTAGGAAATTGGCAAAACATGTTAGTTTGAGGTAATAAAGGAGTTGGGGAGGGGGAAGATGGAACAAAGTGCATATTTCTGTTAAGATGAGACTGGATGACTTAATGTGGCAGTGTAAAGGTTAGCACAACGCTTTATGGTACCAGCAACTTGGGTTCAATTCCCACCGCTGTCTGTAAGGAGCTTGTACGTTCTACCCGTGACCATGTGGGGTTCCTCTCAGCTCTCTGGTTTCCTCCCACAGTCCAAAGACATACCTGTTGACAGGTCAATCGGTCAATGTAAACTGTCCCGTAATTAGGCTAGGGTTAAATCGGGATTCTGGGCAGCATGGCTCAAAGGGCTGAAAGGGTCACAGTGTGTCTCAACAAATAAATAAATAAGGGGAATTCGGTTTGAGCTTTGTCGTCTAATTATAAAGTCAAAGTAAATTTATTGTCAGAGCACATTGCATATGTCACCATATGCTGCATTGGGATTCATTTTCTTGTGGGTGCTCACAAGGGAAAAAAATTAATTCAATAGCATTTATGAAAAAAACTGTACATAAACAAAGATTGACAAACAGCAAATGTGCAAAAGAAGACAGTCTGTGCAGATCAAAAATAAGTAAATCCTGAGAACTTAACTTGCAGAGTCCTTGAAAATGAGTCTATAGGTTGTGCAACCAGCTCAGAGCCAAGGTCAGCGGCCGGTTTAGAAGCCGAATGGTTGTAGGGTAATAATTGTTCCTTGAACAGATGCCGTGGGACCTAGAGCTCCTGTACCACTTGCCTGAAGGTAGAAACCACGGTCTGGATGGTGGGTTCCTTGATGATGGGTGCTGTTTTCTTGTGGCAGTTCTTGTTGTAAATGTGCTCAAGGCTGGGAAGCCTTGGCCTGTGATGGACTGGGCTTTTATCCACCACTTTCTGTAGACTTCTCCTTTCCTGGGTATTGGTGTTTCCATACCAGGCGATGAAGTAGCCAGTCAGGATACTGTCCACCGTGCACAAATAGAAGATTAGCAACATTTTTGCTGACATGTCAAATCTACGCAAACATCTAAGAAAGTAGAGGTGCCACCATACTTACTTTGTAAAGACTGGTCTCAGGTAATTATTGTGGCACCAGTCAACCAGATTATCCTATATGTTAATTTGATTCGGCTAGCAACAGTCAGCAAATCTAGCTATGGCATTGGAGTTGTACTTAGCCTCATAGCCATAAGGGTAAAGTGAGCAGATCAGGGGGCTAATCACATAGCCTTGTAGTTCATCTCTGCTGATGGAGATTGTGGAGGAGATGCGGTTGCCAATCTGAACTGACTGGGGTCTGCAAGTGAGGAAATCAGTGATTCACTTGCACAGGGAAATATGGGAGGCCTAGGTCTTGGAGCTGGTTATGACAGGATGATTATGTTCAAGTTCAAGTTTAACTTCAAGTGTAATTGTCTTTCAACCACACACATATACACGAGCACAGCTAAATGAAACAGCATTCCTCTAAGGCCAAGGTGAAAAATGCAGTACCAACAGGACACAGCACACAGCACATAGAGCAAGTATGGTTACTACAGCAGAAAGACATACAATATATTAAAAAAATCTAATATAGCCTAAGTCCCTGAGAGTCCGGCCTGTAGATTGATGGTGCATTGTCCTGGAGCCATGTTTCTGCAAGAACAAGCATGCAGCAATTTCTCATCACACACTAAAGCATTTCATCACAGTGGAAGGAAGTGCTACTGATTGACAGTCATCGAGTCAGATTACCATGTTCTTCTTAGGGACCCGTACGATTGAAGCCTGCTTGTAGTAGGTGGGTACCTCAGACTGCCGAAGTGAGAGACTGAAGACGCCCGTAAGCATTCCAACCAATTGATTAGGCAGGTTTTCAGTTCTCAGCCAGGTACACCGTCTGGGCCGGTTACTTTCCATGGGTTCATCCTCCTGAAAGATGCTCTCACGTTGACCTCGGACACTGAAACCTCAGGGTTGTCCGAGGCTGCGGAGGTTTATGCAAGTGGGGGTGCTTCCAAGTTCTGTTCGTCAAAGAGAGCATGAAAAGCAATGAGGTTATCTCAGAGCAAAATGAAAGGGTGAAAAATAGCCTGGCTTTGGCTTCCTCACTCTTGGCAAAAGGTTAGGGCTGATGCTGACCCCATCCCTTTATTATCACAAATGCTACACCTATGGAGAGACAGATGCTGGAATAAAGAGGAGAAAACCAGCTGCCAAGGAACTCAGCAGGTCAGGCAGCATCTGTGGGGGGAAATGTTTCAGGAGGAGACCTATCAGCTGGACTGAAAGATAGAGGGGAGAAAGGCAGTATAAAGAGGTGGAGCAAGGCCTGGCAGGTGGCAGGTGGATCCAAGTGAGGAGGCAGAGGAAGGAGGGGAAGTGGGAATAGTAGCAGGGACTGGGAGGTGACAAAGGGCTGCAATGGTGGAATCTGATAGGAGGGGAAGGGTGGACCTTGGAAGCAAGTGAGGGAAGTGTGGAGGGCAGAAGGGAACAGAGGGTGGGGGAAAACCATTGAGAGGAGTGCGTGGGTGATGGGCAGATGGAGGAGAGGAAAGAAACAGGGAGGTGGGCTACAGTGGAGCAGGGTTATCTCTCTCCCACGTCAGGTTCAGCATCAATATCACCCACTTGCACCAGAAGCAAACAGTTACTTCAGCACTGTAATAATCACTTTAACACACACAATAACCTCAGTCCCCAGCCTGAGCCAAAACTGTACTTAAAACCTCACTGAAGTTCTGTCACATGAAACAAGCAATGTCATACACATTCACTATTTAATAATTCTCAGGCATAGCTGTGACACAAAGTCTTTTCACACCTGTCTAACTTTTTAAATTGAGTATTTCCACTGCAGTAAATGGAATTCTGTTTCTGAAGTTGTACAGATTTTGGGAGAAACATTACGAACTCCCAATCCCGGGGTGTCGTTTTTCTCTACCGCAGCACTTAGGAAAAATTCTGCTCTCTATATGACGGTGCAGCCATTCATATCCTGAATGAGATTTCTTCATCTGATTTTAAGATAGCTTTGGTACGGATCTTGTAGATTTCACAATCCCAGCATTTCCTTTTACATCTAAGGAAGGGTATCTGCATGTGGGGGAACGGGGCGTCCCTCAAGCAAACCAGGGTCAGATAATCTGCAGTGGTGATGCCGGATTGAAAGGTAGGGATGTGAGAACTGTTCCTTTAATGATAAGTGGCTCCAGAGAGAACAGATGTATTTCAGCCTTAACACCTAAAAGATAGCACCTCGGCCTGTTCAGCATCCCTCAGCGGGCTGTTGTAGTACTGACTCACCGTAGAGTCATACGTGTGAGAAACAGGCATTTTGCCAATGATGTTTGTGCCAATCAGTGAGCACGTACTTCAACCATTCTGAATGCAACTCCTGCCCATTCACCTCCTCCCTCTCCTCCATTCAGGGTCCCGGTCAATCCTTCCAGGTGAGGCAACACTTCACCTGCGGATCTGCTGGGGCCGTCAATCGTATCTGGAGCTCCCGACGCGGCCTCCTCTACATTGGTGAGACCCGTTGTAAATTGTGGGAGCTCTTCGTTGAGCACCTCCACACCATTTCCTATGAGCAGGATTTCCTGGCGGCTAACTACTTTAATTCTGATTCCCATTCCAATTCCGGCGTGCCAGTCCGTGGCCTCCTCTTGTGCCAAGATGGGGCCACCCTCAGGGCAGACGAGCAGCACCTTACATGCCACCTGGATATTGATTTCCCCTTCCAGTGAACAAAATTCACCCCCCTTCACCCCACCTTCCTGTATTCCCCACTCTGACCTTTTACTACTTCTCACACGTCTATCACTTCACCCTGGGTTCCCTCCTTCCTTTCTCCTATTGTCCACTGTCCTCTCCTATAAGAGTCCTTCCCCAGTCCTTTACACTTCAACAATTTAGTTTGGTATTTATGATTGATTCATCTGCAGATTTTATCCGTACCTTCATAAATTATCATGTGTAATGTGCGTTATGTGTGCTACTGTGCTTTACACCCTGATTCGGAGAAACATTGTCCAATAAAGTTATATATGTTTTATACTAGATGTATACAGTTAAATGACAATAAAATGACTTCCTCACCCACCTGGCTTCACCTATCACCTTCCAGCTAACCTCTCTCTCCTCCCCCCAACCTTTTAATTCAGGCTCTTCCCTCCCAGTCCTGAAGAAGGATCTCGGCCCGAAATGCCTACTCATTTCCATAGATGCTGCCTGGCCTACCGAGATCCCCCTGCATGTTATGTATATTGACCTGGACTTCCAGTATAGAAACATAGAAACATAGAAAACCTACAACACAATGCAGGCCCTTCAGCCCACAAAGCTGTGCCGAACATATCCCAACCTTAGAAACTACCGAGGGTTACCCATAGCCCTCTATTTTTCAGAGCTCCATGTACCTGTCCAGCCCCCACCACTGTCACCGGCAGCCCATTCCACACACTCACCACTCTCCGCGTAAAAAAATTACCCCTGACATCGCCTCTGTACTGACTTCCAAGTACCTTAAAATTGTGTCCTCTTATGTTAGCCATTTCAGTTCTGGGGAAAAACCTCTGACTTTTCGCATGATCAATGCCTCTCATCATCTTATACACCTCTATCAGGTCACCTCTCATCCTCTGTCGCTCCAAGGAGAAAAGGCCGAGTTCGCTCATCCTATTCTCATAAGGCATGCTCCCCAATCCAGGCGACATTGTAAATCTCCTCTGCACCCTTTCTATGGTTTCCACATCCTTCCTATAGTGAGGTGACCAGAACTGAGCACAGTTCTCCAAGTGGGGTCTGACCAGGGTCCTATATAGCTGCAACATTACCTCTCAGCTCCTAAACGCAGTCCCACAATTGATGAAGGCCAATGCACCATATGGTTTCTTAACAACAGGGTCAACCTTCGCAGCAACTTTGAGTGTCCTATGGACTTGGACACCAAGATCTCTCTGATCCTCCACACTGCCAAGAGTCTTACCATTAATACTATATTCTGTTAACCATATAACCATATAACAATTACAGCATGGAAACAGGCTACCTCAGCCCTTCTGGTCCGTGCCGAACTCTTACTCTCACCTAGTCCCACCGACCTATATAATCATATTTGACCTACCAAAATGAACCACCTCACATTTATCTGGGTTGAATTCCATCTGCCACTTCTCAGCCCAGTTTTGATCCAATCAATATCCCACTGTAACCTCTGACAGCCCTCCACACTATTCACAGCACCTCTAACCTTTGTGTCATCAGCAAATATACTAACCCATCCCTCCACTTCTTCATCCAGGTCATTTATAAAAATCAGCAAGAGTAGGGGTCTCAGAACAGATCCATGAGGTATACCACTGGTCACCAACCTCCATGCAGAATATGACCCACCTACAACCACTCTTTGCCTTCTGTGGGCAAGCCAGTTCTGGATCCACAGAGCAATGTCCCCTTGGATCCCATGCCTCCTTACTCTGTCAATAAGCCTTGCATGGGATACCTTGTCAAATGCCTTGCTAAAATCCATATACACTACATCTACTGTTCTCCCTTCATCAATGTGTTTAGTCACATCCTCAAAAAATTCAATCAGGCTTGTAAGGCACGACCTGTCTTTCACAAAGCCATGCTGATCAGGATCTTCTCCATCAACTTACCAACCACTGAAGTAAGACTCAGTGGTCTATAATTTCCTAGGCTATCTCTACTCCCTTTCTTAAATAAGGGAACAACATCCACAACCCTCCAATCCTCCGGAACTTCTCTCAACCCCATTGATGATGCAAAGATCATCGCCAGAGGCTCAGAAATCTCCTTCCTTGCCTCCCACAGTAGCCTGGGGTACATCTCATCGGTCCCAGTGACTTATCCAACTTGATGCTTTCCAAAAGCTCCAGCAAATCCTCTTTCTTAATATCTACATGCTCAAGCTTTTCAGTCCTCTGTAAATCATTCCTACAATTGCCAAGATCATTTTCCATAGTGAATACTGAAGCTAAGTACTCATTAAGTACCTCTGCTATCTCCTGCGGTTCCATACACACTTCTCCACTGTCACACTTGATTGGTCCTATTCTCTCACATCTTATCCTCTTTGTCTGCACATACTTATAGAATGCCTTGGGGTTTTCCTTAATCCTGTCTGCCAAGGCCTTCTCATGGCCCCTTCTGGCTCTCCTAATTTCTTCCTTAAACTCCTTCCTGCTCGACTTATAATGTTCTGGATCTCATGAGCTTTTCTTTTCTTCTTAAATAGGTTTACAACAGCCTTTGTACACCACGGTTCCTGTACCCTACCATCCTTTCCCTGTCTCATTGGAACATACCTATGCAGAACTCCATGCAAATATCCCCTGAACATTTGCCATATTTCTTCCATACATTTTCCTGAGAACATCTGTTCCCAATTTATGCTCCTAAGTTCCAAGTATCTGCAGACTTTCTCATGTTTCCCATTTTATTCACCCCACAGTCCCAGTAAACCCCCCTCTACAACTTACCTACACATCAGGAAGCCATTGACCTTACAATCTGCACATCTTTGGCAGGTGGCAGGAAATCGGAGACCCAGGGGAAACCACACAGGTCACAGGCAGAATGAGGAAAGTCCCCCGTGGTCAGGAAAGGCAGTACCCATTGTCAGGATTAAACAGGGGTCACTGGGGTTGTAAGGCTGCAGCTCCACCATCTTTGCCACTGTGTTGTCCCCGGGGTCTCTGGAGAGAGGTTTAAACTTGCAAGCATCTGCCAGCCAGAGACATGAAGCTGGGTGTGAAAGTTGCCTATACCCATAATTTGGTTGATACGTAAGTGCATCGAAAGCAAGAGCAGGAGTAGGCCATTTGTCCCCTCGGCACTGCTCTACCATTCAGAAAGGCCATGCTGATACCATCTTGGTTTCCACACAACGTTTATGTTCTTTTTCTGTACCAGAGGACTTTGTAGTTTATTTCACTGAGATTGTTCCCCATTTCTGTCCATCTCCATCTTGAAGATGTGTAAAGACTCCACCTCCAGCACAATCTGGGAGATTGAAAAGAAGCCCAAAGTGTCACAATATCACGAGAGAAGAATTTCCTCCTCATCTCCGTCTTCCCCGTGGAACCTTTGAAATGATGCCCCTACTTCTAGATACCCTCGCTGGGGGAAACATCCTCTCTGCAACCATCTTGCCAATTCCCTTCAGAATCTTATACACTTCAGTCATATCACCCCTCAGTCTTCTAAACCACAATGAGTACCAGCGCATCCAGCTCAGCCTCTCTTCAGTTGACAACTCCTTCAACTCAAATCAAAGTCAGTTTTGAGGTCTCTCTAACTGTATATAATGCAACATCAATAGGTATATGGTTGGATGGTACAACTGTGAGGAGCTGCACTTTGGGAGGTCAGACTTAAAAGTTATACTGTACAATAAATGGCAGGGCCTTTAGAAGCAGTGATGTATTGTGAGATCTTGGATTTCAAGTCCGTAGCTCCCTGAACGTGGCAGCACAAGATGGTAAAGAAGACATATGGTATACTACATACAAGAGAAAGTCTGCAGATGCTGGGAATCCAAGCATCACACACAAAATGCTGGAGGAGCTCAGCAGACCAGGCAACATCTATGGAAAAGAGTAAACAGTCGACATTTCAGGTCAAGACCCTTCTTCGGGACAGATGAAGGTAGTATATCGTATACTAGCTTTCATTCATCAGGGTGTTCCGTATAAAGATCAGGAAGACATGTTGCAACTGTATAAAAAATAGGCAAAATTTGGGAATATTATGTGCAGTTCTGGTCACTACATTTCAAGAAGGATATGAAGACTTTGGAGAAAGTGCAGAAGCAGTTGCCTAGATTACTGACTATTAGCTACAATGCACAGTTGGACAAACTTGGATGGGTTTCTCTGGAGCACCAGGCTGATGGTTGACCTGACAGAAGCATATAAAATTATGAGAGGCGTAAGTAGTCTTTTTTTCCAAAAATGGAAATGCTAAGGACTCAAGAACGTGGGTTTAAAATGAATGGAGGAGGTTTATGTGGCAAGATTTTTTTTTACATTGAGAGTGATAGGTGCCTGGACTGTGCTGGGAGGGAGAATGTTAGCACAGGGTAATGTAATGGGTGACAGATGACACATTTTGTTCATAACAGAAACTGCTCTGCATAATTCACAAGCACCAGCATTGGGTTGTTGTGTTCACTTTAAGAGACGGTGTCTGACATAATGACGTCTGTGTAAGGTGACTGCTTTTGGCTTGTTCGTAATGGAAGTAAAGGGCTGGGGCTTTTGTTAAGCACATAAAACGACTCGTGCATGTTTTATTCAGTAGTAGTAGATGTGACAGTGATGCTTAAGAGGGATTTAGACAGGCAGGTGAATTGAGGGATATGGACCAGGTCTAGGATGATGCACAGTATTGTGGTCGGCACAGATATTGTAGAGCGAAGGACCCGATCTTTTTTCTACTGGTCTATGTACCATTACCGAGAGACCAGGTGACACTCAGCAGCTGCACCAATCCTTTTCAAGTGCCTTTGTGCTCAATGAGAACTCAGCCCCAAATTTGCTTGGCTTCTGAATTCAGAGCAAATCAGGTTTCCAGAAGAGTAGGGTAGTTGTCCTGTTGTTGGATTGCTAATGTCAGTTCGCACCAAATGGACTAAAAACGTGAATTAAATTTTGAGGATAAAAAAAGAAAATAAAAGAATAACATTAGTAAAAATATTGCCGGGTTGTCATATAAAAAATAAGTCATAGTTTTGTCAGTCTGGACTGTATATGACCCCAATCCCACTCCAACACAGGCACCTCTTACTTGCCTTCTTAATTGATAAATAAACTTCCCAACAGAGTTAATAGGTAAGACAAGCCACACTCAGGGAAAAATGCAGGAATTGGCAAGTGGGACATTGGAACTAAGTGACCACTGGTAGATTTGGTGACTCAGTCGCATGTACCTCAGCACAGACCTCTCTGCATGGACAGTGAAAGATGCGGCTTCCTTGTCAGACCCCGAACTGATGAAGAACATTGCTGAAAATTTGGAAAAAAAAGGAAGATGCTGTTAATCTGGAATAAAAATCAGAAACTGCTGGAAGCACTCTGCAGATCAGGCAGCATCTGTGGAGGGAATGTTCCAGATTAAAATAAAGGACAAGATCATCATACAGGAGTAGATCTGCCCAAACTGGGAGAAGACCCACCCCCACCTCTGCAAACTGCCCAGTCATCCAATCTAACCATGGCTTCCCTACCCTAAGCCTCAGAGAGTTACAGAAAAGGCAAACAGGTCCTTCAGACCAGTATGTCATGTTGACCTAGTTGCCTACCTGAGCTAGTCCTGCATTTGGCCCATATCCTCCTAAACCTTTTCTATCCATCTACCTGTCTACGTATCTTTTCATCATTGTAATTGTACCTGCCCTTACCACTTCCTCTGGCAGTTCGTCCTACTTACCCACCAGCTTTTGTGGAAAAGTTAAGCCTCAAGTTCTTTTCCATTCGTCTCCCTCTCACTTTAAATTTGTTCCCTCCAGCTTCAGACCCTACTCTGGAAAATAGACTGTAATATTACAAGCTTGTTGCAAATAGACTTCAATTCTCCATCTTCCATAAGTGTATCAACCTCGTTATCTCGTCAAAACAGGGAAAGAGAGAAAACAACATAGTTTAAAATGTTTCAAGGGGAGAGGAATAGCCTTTAAATGGTGATGCCATGGGAATCATCTGGGTAAGGTAAACGCATGCGAGAGCAGCAGGTTTCATAATCCATTTAGGTAGTCTACATCTTGATGACATGAACGTTAAATTCTCCAGTTTCAGGAAAACTGCTCCCCTCTGTCGCTTTTCTCACTCCTCCTGATCTACCCAGTTCTTTCTGCACACACCCCTGTGCCCCATCACCCAGTTTCATTCCTCTCCTCCACACACACCGTCTACTCATCAACCACATACACAAACCTCCCACTGGGTCCACTCTGTGCCATTTTCGTGATCTCTCCACTTTTCTGTCCTATCCGATTCCATCGTTTTCAACCCTTAGTCACCTCCCAGCTTCCGTCACTATTTCTACTCTCGCCTCCGCCATCTGCCTATCACCCCTCCACACCTGGCTCCACCTATCACCTGCCAGTACTGGCTACACCTCCTCCCTCTGTTGATCCATACAGCCTATCTCCCTTCTTTCAGTACAGATGAAGGGTTTCGAACCAAAATATTGGACTGCCCAAAGATACTCCTCATGCAACGCACAAAGGTCCTCCAGTGCTCTGTGGGTTGTTTGGGGATGAGCTGCTGAAATCTTCTGGAAGATGGGTAATTGGGGTGCGTAGAGTAAGGGAAGATACTAACAAAACAATGTCAAGACACGATAGAGAGAACAAACAAAGAATGTAAGGAAATCAGAGCAGGAGTAGGCTACTTAGCCTCTTGATACTTCCCCACTATTCAAGATGACCTTGGATGATTTTCCCCAAGCTCATCTTCTGTATCACATTATCCGGTAGTATCAGGAGACTTTGCGACCAGCTGACCCATCAACACAAGAGACTCTGCAGACAGTAAAACGTTTGAGCGACTAAAAAAAAACACTGAAGGATCTCAGCCAATTCAGGCTGCATCTAAGAAGGGGAATAAAAGGTCAATGTTTCAGGTTGAGACCCCTCATTAGGATTGAAAGGAAGAGGACAGTAGCCAGAATAAGGTGGAGGGATGGGAAGTAATACAAGCTGGCAGGTGATTGATGAGACTGGTTGAGGGGGAAGGAAAGGATGATGGAGCTGGAGACAAAGTATAAAGCTGGGAGGTAATGGGTGGATGAGGTAAAGGGCTGAAGAAGAAGAAATCTAATCGGAGAAGAGAGTGGACCATGGAAGAAAGGGAATCTCTATATGCTGATTCACCAATCCTCCCCATTAACACTGAGGGCCATCCATCAGCCCTAGGCACACCTTTCCCCCCTAGACATTTCCCCCACCCATCCCTGCCACAACCCTGACATAACACTGGCAAACTGAAATAACCAGGCTCGGTACAGTAAGAGCAAAAAGCTCCAACTTTTCTTCCTGGTCAGCAGAAGTTATTGGAATTGGAATTGAATTGAAGTGGAGTTGGAATTGGACTTGATTTGAAATAGAGTTGGAATTGGAATTAGAACAGAATTGATTTATCATTGTCACATATAGTGAGCTACAGTGAAAGGTTGGTCTTGCACACTGCTTCCATGCCGTAGGAAAATGACCGCAGTATTATGCCTGATCTTTGACCCCAGTACCACTTTCCCGCAGAAAACCCTAGCTTTTGATTCCCCTAATATCCACAAATCCAAGTCACATTGTTGGGTAATAATTCAGTTGGGAAAAAAGTAATGAAGTCCCGCCATCCTCTGGCTGGAGAAGTTTCCACTCACACTGAAAGTCACCTCATTTCAAAGCAGAAAGGTAGAGAAATTGTTGCTGCTTTTGCTGCAGGGGAGGAGGGGGAGTAAGTGTGTGTGGAGCGTGGCGTTCTATGCATGTAATCTGCAAACCGCTCCAGCAGCCATTCAGTGTCTCTGAAAAGCTCTCCTGATCTCAGGTTACCATAATCAGGTTTTGCATTTCCCAACTTTCAAAAGCATTGCATTTAAACTTAGTTTTACATCCATTACAATGCAAGTGCTACGCACATAATCACACCCACCCATCCTTCAAACATATCATTCCCTCAGCACTGCCCGAACATTGTGGACTGTTTATCATTCATTAAAGTTCAGGATTAACCTGGCTAACTCATCCTTGTTGTCCCCTCTGTTATCGCATGAATCCAGTAGGTTAACCCTTTGACTTTGCTTTTGTAAAGGATATAAAATAAAGTTGAATTTCTTCCTGCTTTCATAAAAAAAAATTAAAAAGAGTTAACTCTTGGGTTGCCAGGAATTCAACTGAATTCTAAGCACCTACAACCATATCACAAACAAGAGAAGATCTGCAGATGCTGGGGATTGTTTTAAATATGTTTTGATTGTACAGTGCAACATGGACACTAAAGGTATTAGTGATAGGCACTAGGACATAACGAGGTTTATCACCTGCCATTGGCTGTTGATCTCTCTGTGGGATCCTTGGGTTCCTTCTGGTGTTACTCCATGTAAGATCTGAAAATGGATCCTCAACTTTCTTATCAGGAGGCCACAGTCATGTAGATTGTTAAAAAAAAACACCTCCTCCTTGTTGACAATCAGCAACAGCGAATGTTTAGGATGCGTGCTTAGTCCACTGCTCTACATTTTCTACACTCGTGACGTGCGGCCAACCACAGATTAAAGGCATCTATAAATTTTCAGATGTCACCGCCGTTACCGTGAAACTTGAGATGGTGATTTGAAGGCTTACAGGAGTGAGGTAGGTTAGTTGGATGGGTGGTATTACTGCAACCTCATGTTCAGCATCAGCATCTTGGAGTATCTGTCCTGAGCCCAACACATTGACATACTCATGAAGATGCTGACTCTACTTCATTAGGAGTTTGAGGAGATCTGTATGCCACCAACAACTCTTACTAATTTCTGAAGGTGTATGGTGGAGAGCATTCTGACCGGTTGCATCACCACCTGGTCTGGAGGCTCCAATGCACAGGATTGAAGGCTCCAATGCAGAGGATCGAAGGCTCCAATGCAGAGAACCGAAGGCTCCGATGCAGAGGATCGAAGGCTCCGATGCAGAGAATCGAAGGAAGTTACAGAGCGTTGCAGCTTCAGCCAGTTCCATCACAGGCACAATCCTGCCCACCTTCAAGAGGCAACACCCATCACTAAGGACCCTCATAATTCAGGAAGTGCCGCCTTCTTGTTACTACCCTTAGGGAAGAGGTACAAGAGGCTGAAGACCCACAATCAATATTTTAAGAACCCCCTATTCCCCTCGACTCTCAGATTTCTGAATAGTTCACGAATTCATGAACTTCACCTTACTGTTCTTCTTTTGCAGAATTTATTTAGTTTCTAACCAATGGCATTTTTAATGTCTTGCACTAGGCTGCTGCCACACAACAACAAATTTCTCAGCATATGTCATAATAGTAAACCTGATTCTGATCAACCAATCCAATGGCATTAAGAATGCCAAAACGCCAAGAAAACCCAGGCCATGTTCTCTTCTCACTGCTGCCATCAGGAAGAAGCTACAGGAGCCTCAGGACTCACATCATCTGGTTCAGGAACAGTCATTAGCCTTCAACCATCTGGCTCTTGAATCAAAGGAGATAACTTCATGCAACTTCATTTGCCCCAACACTGAAATGTTCCCACAACCTACATACTCATTTTCAAGAACATTTTATCTTAGATTCTTGAGATTTATTACTTATTTGTTTATTATTATTTTCTCTCTTTATTTGCACGGTTTTTTGTCTTTTTCATGAACACAAAATACTCTGCAGATGCTGGGGTCAAAGCAACACTCACAACAAGTTGGAGGAACTCAGCAGGTCGGGCAGCATCTGTGGAAACGGCCAGTCAACGTTTCTGGCCGGAACCTTCATCAGGACTGAAGAGGGAGGGGGCAGAGGCCCTATAAAGAAGGTGGGGGGAGGGTGGGAAGGAGAAGGCTGGTAGGTGCCAGGTGAAAAACCAGTAAGGGGAAAGATAAAAGGGTGGGGGAGGGGAAGCAGGGAGAGGATAGGCAGGAAAGGTGAAGAAGGAATAGGGAAAAGCACAATGGGTAGTAGAAGGAGGCGGAACTGTGAGGGAGGTGATAGGCAGCTGGAGGAGCGGGCAGAGTGAAACTGGGATAGGGGAAGGGAGGGGGAGGGAATTACTGGAAGTTGGAGAATTCAATGTTCATACCAAGGGGCTGGAGACTACCCAGACGGTATATGAGGTGTTGCTCCTCCAACCTGACTTTAGCCTCATCATGGCAGTAGAAGAGGCCATGTATGGACATATCCGAATGGGAATGGGAAGCAGAATTGAAGTGGGTGGCAACCAGGAGATCCTGTCTGTTGTGGTGGACGGAGCGGAGGTGCTCAACAAAGTGGTCCCCCAATCTGCATTGGGTTTCACCGATGTAGAGGAGGCCGCACCGGGAGCACCGGATGCAATAGATGACCCCAACAGACTCACAAGTGAAGTGTTGTCTCACCTGGAAGGACTGTTTGGGACCATGAATAGTGGCAAGAGAGGAGATGTAGGGACAGGTGTAGCACTTAGGCTTACAGGGATAAGTGCCGGGTGGGAGATCCGTGGGGAGGGACATGTGGATAAAGGAATCGCGGAGGGAGCGATCCCTGTGGAAAGCGGAGAGGGGTGGAGAGGGAAAGATGTGTTTAGTGGTGGGGTCCTGTTGAAGGTGGCGGAAGTTGCGGAGGATAATGTGCTGGATCCGGAGGCTGGTGGGGTGGTAGGTGAGGACAAGGGGAACTCCGTCCCTATTGTGGTGACGGGAGGATGAGGTGAGGGCCAAAGTGCGGGAAATGGAGGAGATGCGGGTAAGGGCATCATTGATGACGGCAGAAGGGAAACCACGATCCTTAAAGAAAGAGTACATTTGAGATGTCCCGGAATGGAAAGCCTCATCCTGGGAGCACATGCGGTGGAGACGGAGGAACTAGGAATAGGGAATGGCATTTTTGCATGTAGGAGGGTGGAAAGAGGTATAGTCGAGGTAGCTATGAGAGTCAGTGGGCTTATAGAAGATGTCAGTGGACAGTCTGTCTCCAGAGATGGAGACCGTGAGATCGAGAAAGGAGAGAGAAGTGTTCGAGATGGACCAAGTGAACTTGAGGGCTGGGTGGAAGTTTGAAGTAAAGTTGATGAAATTGACGAGCTCAGCATGGGTGCAGGAAGCAGCACCAATGCAGTCGTCAATGTAGTGAAGGAAAAGTTGGGGAGAACTACCAGTATAGGTTTGGAGCATAGACTGTTCCACATAACCAACGAAGAGGCAGGCATAGCTGGGGCCCATGTGAGTGCCCATAGCTACACCCTTGGTCTGAAGAAAGTGGGAAGAGCCAAAAGAGAAGTTATTAAGTGTGAGTACCAGTTCTAACAACTGGAGAAGGGTAGTGGTGGTGGGGAACTGGTGAGGTCTATTGTCTAGAAAGTAGCGGAGGACTTTGAGGCCTTCTTGATGGGGAATGGAAGTGTATAAGGATTGGACATTCATACTGAAAATGAAGCGGTCGGGACCGGGGATCTGAAAGTTATTGAAGAGGTGGAGGGCATGGAATGTTTTTGTGTTGGTTGTTATCCATCCCACAGGGTGCAGTCTTTCATTGATTCTATTGTTTTTATTGCACTGTGAATGCCTACAAGAAAATGAATGTCTGGTGATATATATGTGCTTTGATAATAAATTTACTTGGAAGTTTGAACTTTGAAATATGCTGGAAGCATTATCTCCAGAATAACCTGAGCTGGTCAGGAAGAGAAAAATGGCCTCATAGCAACCTGTTGGGTACTTTGAATCCAGATGAAGGGTCTCAATTGTCCATTTCCCTCCACAGATGCTGCCTGACCCACAGAGTTCTTCCGGCATTTCTTGTTGCCTCAGATTCTAGCATCTGCGGTCTCCTGTGTCCCCAAGGGGCTAGATAACCCTCACAGTCGGTTTCTTTGATTCTCTGCTGCAAGCTCCTGCCAAGACTTGACCCAGTTTCTTTCGGGACCCATTCATGGTGAACTTGACAGGCAGTCTCCTACATTGCCCAAGTGTCTCTCAGCAACAGCTTGACACAGTGACACAGTGCTGCTGCCTCTGCGCTCTCGCGCTCCAGGTACCCTGATTCAATCTTGACCTCCAGTGCTGTCTGTGTGGCTTTTGTATTTCCCCCTGTGAAGACAAGAGTTTCCACCAGATGCTCTGGTTTTCTTCCGCATCCCAAAGGTGTGCTGGACATTGAGTTAATTAGCCACTATGGATTGTCCATGGTGTAGTAGGTGGTGTGGAACGTCAATAGATATGTGTAGTGGGGGTAAAGTTTGCAGCTTAAACAAGGGGGCCTGGGTATGGTGAAAGCCAACATAGACTCAAGGTGTTGAGTCACCTCCTTCTATGTTATCTAAGCATGAAGAATATGCAACAAAACATCTCATTGGAACGTCAGTGTTCACTGCAACAGTGTAGATCAGAGCAACCCTGCAGCTTAATGGAGCAATGTATCAGTCTAAATATGAGAAATTCTGCAGGTGCTGGAAATCCAAAGCAACACACGCTAAATACTGGAGGAACTCAGAAGGTCAGGCAGCATCTGAGTAAACAGTTTGCATTTTGGGCCGAGACCGTTCTCCAGGACTGCCCTTTCCCACCCACTTGGCTTCACCCATCACCTTCTAGCTAGCCTCTTTCTCCTTCCTCCCTAACTTTTTATTCAGGCATCTTCCCCCTTCCTTCTCAGTCCTGAAGAAGGGTCCCAGCCCGAAACCTCGACTGCTTATTCATTTCCATAGATGAATAGACTGGAATGATATTTCTCTCTCTCTCCCTTGCTGGAGAGAGAGCCTGTCTGAGGTGTCGAAGTGTTGGAATGGACCAGTGTTCGTGACAGAGCCTAGATCATGGTCTCTGGAGAGCTTTGCTGTTGCTTGCATGGTGGGTGGTGGGGGAGAGCTGATGGCTTTGCTGGAGCAAGTGGGGGGGGGAGGGAGAGGGTTGATGTTTTTGCTTCTGCTGGTGCATGGGACAGGGGAGGGTAGGTTTGGTCTTCTAATGCTTTCTGTCATTCATTCTTTCATTTTGTTCTGTTTCGTGAATGCCTGCAAAGAGTAAGAATTTCAGGTTGTATGCTGTATCCGTTCCCTGATATTAAATTGAACTATTGAACCTGTTAAGTTCCTCCGGCATTTTGTGTGTATTGCAATGTATTACTCTGCAACCATGCAGCTCAATGCAATACTGTTGCCACTCAAGCATTACATAACTCCATACAATGGGTTAGCGCATTGCAATGTCATAGAATGATAGAGTATTATGTTGCAGGAATAGGCCCTTCACCCCATAAAGTCAACTATCCGGTACCAAACTATACTGATCCCATTTCCTAGCACTTGATCTGTATCCTTCTCTACCTTGGAGATTCGATTATTCAGCTGCTATAGTTACACCACATCCACTTTGTACGACAAAGGGCTTATTGTTCGAGTTGTGCTCATTCTTGTACAATGCTGTGCGAAATTAAATATAGGATTAAGACATATGCACATTACTGTAGTAATTTTATGTATTGCACTGTACTGCTGCCACAAATTTCATGGCATATGTGAGTGATGATAAACCTGATTCTGATTATGGGTCTCTATTGTGGACTGAGAGTGGGAAGGTGGCAGGGAGAGGGGAATCATGGTTGGGAAAATGGGAAGGGAGAGGGAAGGAAGTGGGAAGAACCAGAGGGACATTCTGTAGTGATCAATAAGCTAATAGTCTGGAATTACATTACCTTCTGTGTCAGATCTGCAGGTTATGTGTAAAAAAATATATATATACATATATATATTATACATACAGAGAGTGGGGGGCAGAGAAAGCGAGAGAGAGGGAGGGAGGGAGCGGGTGCCTAAGTCTTTTGCACAGTACTGCACAGTATTTGTAAAAGTCATGTTTTGCTTGTGAAGGCAGTGTGGCTGTGTTGCTGCAGCAAGTTTTTCATTGTATCTGTGCATGCATGTACTTGTGTATAAAACAACAAACGCAATTTTGATTCTGATGCGTTTTGGGAAGTCAAATAAGGTTTGGACGTATATGGTAAATATTAAGGAATTAAGGGATGTTGATGAACAGAGAAACTTGGATTCAAGTTCATAGTTCTCAGAAAGTGGGAACACAGGTCATTAGAGTGGTGAAGAAGGCGCTTGGCATATTTGTCTTCATAGGTCAGAGAAAGAATCTAAGAACTGGAATGAGATGCAGCAACTTTACAAATCACTGGTTACACTGCTCTTGGAATATCCTGTGCAGTTCAGATTGCCACACTATAGGAAGGATGCGGTTGTACAGGAGAAGGCATAGAAAGAATTCGAGAATTATCCTAATGTGGCTGCCTGCAAGGAGATGAACCTCAGGGTTGTATAATGTATACATACTTTGATAGTAAATGCACTTTGAACTTTGAACTTCAATAGTGAATGACAAACCTGCTGTAGGGAGGCAGGAACCTCACTCTCTATCGATAAAGGAAGAATTACTTAACAAACCAGTGGAATAAAGGCTGACTGGTCCCATGGATATGATGTCCTGCATCCTAGGATGTTACCTGAAGAGGCTGCAGAGCTGGAGTATGTGTTGGTTGCAATCCATCAAAACTCCCTGGATTCTGGAGAGATCCTAGATGACTGGAGAATCACAAATGTAATACCACTATTTAAAAAAGGAGGGAGATTGAAAGTAGGAAATAACAAGCCCCTTAGCCTAGCATTATGCTTAGAAAATGCAGTTATCCACTAAGATAATGGCAAGATACAGAAACTCATAAGACAAGTGAGTGGACGCAATGAATGTGGAATTGTGGCAAATTTGATGGAATGTTTTAAGAATAGGGTGGATCAAGGGAATCCAGTAGATGTGTTATACTTAGATTTTCAGAAGGCATTCAGTAGATTAATTCTTGGCCTCACAATCTAACTCATTGCGATATTGCACTTTATCTTTCATCTGCACTGCACTTTTCTGGTGGCTTTTACACTTTATTCGGCATTATTATTGTTTTACCTTTTTCTTGTTCAATGCACTGCGTAATGATTTGATTTGTATGAACAGTATGCAGGACAAGCTTTTCAGCGTAATTTGTGACACGTAGCAGTAATAAACCACAACCAAACCCAATAAGGTGCCACGAAAGAGGTTGGTGTATGTGATAAGGGTATATTATTGGCATGGACAGGAGATTTCTTTTAACGGACAGGTGGGATAAATAGGTCATTTTGGGCTGGTGATCAGCAGCTTGTGGGGTGTCCCAGGGATCAGGGCTGGACCAAAGCTGTTTCGAAAATACATCGGAAGCTTAAGCGAAGGGACTAGACGTGCTGTAGGCAAATTTGCTAGTGATACAAAGATAAGTGTGTTAGCAAGTGGTGAGGAGAACACAAGAAAAAGGCATAGAGATGTGAGTGGGCAAGAAGGAGGTGGAAGGGGTATAAATGAGAAAGGTGATGTTATCCAGTTTGGAAAGAAGAACGAATAAGCAGGTATTATGCCAAAGGAGTAAAACTATAAAATATTGAGGTACAAAGGGTTCTGGGTACCTCGTACTTGAGAAAAAGGAAGTTCTGTTTAACTAATAATGAGGAAGGTATGAAATGCTGGCCTTTCTTGCTAGAGGTGTGGAATATAAGAACAAAGATGGTCTGGTGCAAATCAATTAAAGAGTGATGAGGTGACACCCAGATTACTGCATGCTGCATGTGTCTCTATATTTGAGTGAAGTACATCTTGAGAATTTGAGACATTGGAGAGAAGTTTCATTGGTTTGATTCCGAGATGAAAGGGTATCATGTAAGATGAGGGGTTGAAAAGTGGGCCAATACTCATCGGAATTTAGAGAGCTGTGAGGTAACGTAATATAACATTCTGAGAGGGGTTGATGTTGTGAATGCAGAGAGGGTGTTTCCACTAGTGGGGGGGGGGGTACCTAGAACTGGGGAACTGTTTCAGATTGAAGGAAGAATCACTTTAACCAAGACTCCTTAAGAGTTATCTATTCTGGAGAATGGTGGAGGTGGACCCGTTAAATATATTCAAGGTGCAACTGTTAGACATTTGGACCGTAAGGGAGTCAAGTGATTTGGGAAGAGAGGTGTTAAAGCTAAGATGGGACCAGTTATGTTCTTAAACACGAGAAATTCTGCAGACGCTGGAAATCCAAAGCAACATACAAAATTGCTGGAGGAGCTCAGCAGATCAGCCAGCATCTATGAAAATGAATAAACAGTTGACATTTTGGACTGAGATCCTTCTTTAGGACTGGAAAGGAAGGGTGAAGATGCCAGAATAAAGAGGTGGGAATAGGGGAAGGAGGATAGCCAGAGGGTGACAGGTGAAGCCCGGTGGGTAGGAAAGTTAAAGGGCTGGAGAGGAAGGCGTGTTCTAGAAGAAGAGAGTGGACTATACCAGAAGACATTGGGAATATGCTTTGTAAGATCGCTCCTCATTCGTCTAAACTCCAAAGTAAACAGATCCACTAGCAACCCTTGGGGAAAAGGAGAAGAAGGTTCCCTCTCAAACCCATCGACTCCTTTACAAAGGAAGTAATTCAAAGTCCTCAATGCCGCACGTCTTTGGGATGTGGGAGTTAACTGGAGTAGTTTCCAGCATCCGCAGTACCACTTGTGTCTTTTAGAAAGCTCTTTCTAATTGGTTAGAAATGAGTCAGACATTCTAGCCATCGATATGACCAAAGCTATATTTTTCAAAGAAACCTTTTGACAAGTTATCTGAAACTGAGAAGTAGAAGATTTTAACTGGCAGTCAACACAATTCTGCTGTGCTGTGACAAGCTATGTACTCAGCATGTAAACATAACTCTGTGTTCAAGCATGTTCTATCGGAGAATGTCGATGTAACAGGGAATTATCTACTTCAGACTTTGAAAGTTTTCTTTAGATTTGCAAATACTCCTGTCTACGCTCTACACTTTCACAGCATCCTGTCAAACTCAAGCTCATCACTGTCAGGACGAGTCAGATGCATGTCTTAGCCAAAGCATTCCACCTGTGTGAGGGGGAGTTGGCCCTGAGGGGGCTCCCACTGAGTGATCTGAACCTGGTGCAAGCTAATTTCCTGAATGGTTTTGACTCTCATTGGTTTTAGAAACCACAAGGTCCTTCCGTCTCAAGGGGACAACAATAAAACTACTGAACTATATATGGAAGTGTTTGTGTTCCTCATGTAGATCCATCTTTAGAACAGAACTCGGGAAGGTGATCCTCCACTGAGTTACAGAGAGATACAGCATGGAAACAGGCCCTTCAGCCCATCAAGTCAATGCTAATCATCAAGCACCAATTTACAACAATCCCACATTCACTCCATTTTATTCTCCCCAGATTCCCATCAACTTCCCCAATTTTACCACTAACCTACACACTGGCAACACTTTAGAGTGTCAAATTAACCTACCAATTGCACGTCTTTAGGATGAGAGAGGAAACCGGAACAATAAAGGAAACCCATGCAGTCACAGGGAAAACATGAAAATTACACTGAAATAGCACCAGAGGCAAGGAATAAACCCTTGTTACTGTACCAGGAGGCAATGATGCTACTGCCTGCACCAACTGTGCTGTCCCTTGTGGCAATATTACGGGTTTTATCACAATTATAAGAGTCTTTAAGAATAATCCATAAAATTCTGGAAGATGAGTGATGTACTTACGGCAGAGATGAGTTCTTTGAGAAATATATCTGCGGGGTGCCTGGGCTGCCAGGAACCAACAGTGGTATAAATAGGATGTTTTGGACATTGAGTGGCCCAAGTGAGGAAGGTCTAAAGTGGTGGCCATCTTGGTTTGGGATGCCTCTCACGAATGGATGAATATGAATTATTGCCTTGTGGAGATGTAAAATTAAATTGAATTGGAATTGGAGTTGGTTTATTATTGTCACATGTACCGAGGTACAATAAATACCTTGTCCTGCATACTGTTCATACAGATCTATTCATTACACAGCACCTTGAGGTAGAACAAGATAAAACAGTAAAACAATGCAGAATAAAATGCAACAGCCACAGAGCAAGTGTAGTGCAGGTTGGCATAAAGTGCAAAGCCATAATGAGTTAGATTGTGAAGTTGAGACCATTTTATCATAGTAGGCAACCATTCAGTAGTCTTATTACAGTGGGATGTTCAAAGGATTCAAATCTGTCACTGTTGCTCAGTTGATGAACTGAAGCTTGGTTGCACTTTTGTCATGAAGTTGGTTTGGGAGAGGCAAGTTTCATATCTTCATCAGATTTCTCTGTAAGTAGATCTGAAGGAGAATTGGAAGCAGGAGTACTGTAGGTTATACAATCATTCAAGTCTGCACCAAACCTCAGTTTGATAACGGATAATCTTTTATATTGTTTCCACTTAGTCAGATTTTCTTAGATTGTTCCTCATTACTAAATGACAATAAAAGAGGACTGCGTGTCTTCATAATCTAATCACGGAAAACTTCCATTCCAGATCTATGTGTCCTGGGGTGACTGACAAGGCAATGAGGGAAGTGTAGACTCTTCTACAGTTGAGACATGAGGTGACTTCTGCCATCACTGTGTGTTCTCAATGCACAGACTCAAGGTTCTCAATCCTATCACAAATGTTCCTTCTCCACTCTGAATCAGAATCAGGTTTAATACCACCGCCGTATGTCGTGAAATTTGTTAACTTTGTGGCAGCAGTACAATACAATATATAATAATAGAGAGAAGAAAAGCTATGGATTACAATAAGTATCTATCTATATATAGATATATATACATACACACACACACACACACACACACACACACACACACACATACACACGCACACACGCGCGCGCGCATGAGGGGTGATTGATAAGTTCATGGACTAGGGTAGAAGGAGTCAATTTTAGAAAACCAAGCACGTTTATTTTTTGCTACATTTACACACTTAGCCCAGCAGTCGTGGAGCATACGGATCCCTTCTTTGTAGACGTCAGCGTCTTGGAACTCCAGAAGTGGTCCCCAGCAGGAGTGATTGATAAGTTCGTGGCCTACGGTAGAAGGAGATGAGGAGAAACTTCAAACTTTCTGCATTTTCACTCAAAAGTTGAACTGCACGTGCATGTAACGAGGTGTATAACTCATCTCCTTCTACCTTAGGCCATGAACTTATCAATCACCCCTGCTGTGGACCACCTGGAGGTCCAAGACGTTCTCGTTACATGCACGTGCAGTTCAACTCTTTGAGTGATAATGCAGAAAGTTTGAAGTTCGTAACTCACCTCCTTCTAGAGTAGGCCACGAATTTATCAATCCCCCCTGCTGTGGACCACTTCTACAAAGAAGGGATCCGTATGCTCCACGACCGCTGGACTAAGTGTGTACATGTAGGAGGGGACTATGTTGAAAAATAAATGTGCTAAGTTTTCTAAAATTGACTCTGCCTACCTTAGGCCACGAACTTATCAATCACCCCCCCCCCATGTGTGTGTGTATGAGTGTGTATGTATATATATATATATATATGAGGTAATGTTCATGGGTTCAATGTCCACTCAGAAATTAGCTGGCAGAGAGGAAGAATCTGTTCCTGAATTGATGCATGTGCATCTTCAGGCTTCTGTACCTCCTCCCTGACGGTAGCAATGAGAAGAGGGCACGTTCTGGGTGGTGGAGGTCCTGAATGATGAATGCCACTTTTCTGAGGGACCACTCTTTGAAGATGTTCTGCCCTGGATACGATGGAGACTAGTGTCTATGATGGAGCTGACTAATTTTACAACTCTCTGCAGCTTACTTTGATCCTGTACAGTAGCCCCCTACCCCTGAATACCAGACAGTGACACATTCAGTTAGAATGCAGAAATTTATAAGTGTGTTTGGTGACATACTAAATCCCGTTAAACTCCCAATGAAATACAGCCAATTGTCTTACGTTCTTTATAGCTGCATCAATATGATGGGTCCATGATAGGTCCTCCAAGATCTTGACACCCAGGAACTTGAAGTTGCTCTCTCACTCTCTCCACTTCTGATCCCTCAATGAGGATTGGTGTGTGTTCCCTTGTCTTACCCTTTCTGAAGGCCACAATCAGTTCTTTGGTCTTACTGACATTGAGGAATCTGAGTGGTCAGATTCTCAAGGAGTGGGTAAGGAGGTTGCATTTAATCAAGGAAGCTTTAAGGACATCCTTGAACTTGGTAATCTCCTCCTATGCCAGAGCCTGCAATGGAGTGACTGTTTTTGGAAATTGATTTTGGGCAGGCTAATGCCTTGACCTACTCTGTGAAGCCATCAGAGTATAACTAGGACTTCATTGCTGGGGACATCGGCCAATGAGAGGATGCAAACATCGGTTCCTTTGTCTTTCTGGTGAATTTAGAGGATCATGCTGTTATATTTTTGGTGATATCTTTCCAATGCCTTGTGATGACAATCCTCAGATGCATGTCAGAGGACAGGGATCACTGCCTGGTAGACCATGAGGTTTACACCATCTGAGGTCTTGGTCTTTAAATAACTTTTTTCAATTTACCGAAGTCCATGTGATGCATTGAAGATTATTATGGATTTTTGCATTGATGCTTGTCTTTGGCTAGGGGGCTCCTACAATGTGGGGGGAGGTGGGGTGGTGTTCACTGTTTTCAGGGTCTCACTGTGAGACTCCAACCACCTCAGATATTCGCTCTTCTACCACTCCCATTCGCCTCTAAGAGGACCACAACCTTGTCGTGGTTTGAAGGCCTACGTGTCTCAGTTACCCGGAGAGCTGTGTTTGCTAGAGTCAGGGCTTTATGTCTTGGCTCTTGGTACGATCACCCATGTCAAACAGGTCAAAGGGTAGAGGCCAGATTAAGAGTGGTCCACCAGTCCTCCAGGTTCAGGGGTTCAGCTCAGGGCTAACAAAATTGTTACAGAAACAGCAATAAAAAATCTTCCTACATCTGGGTGCGATGGTATTCCTGAGACTCCTCCGGGACCTGTGTGACTGACAGTAGTGAAAAAGAGTTGCTGACATGCTGAAGGAAGCCCTGAACACTTCCGGAGATGGAGGGCCTTTATTACTGCCCTTCATTAATCTCACAATCTACCTCATCATGAGCCTTGTATATTACTGTCTACCTGCAGTGTATGCGTGTTGTTACGGTAACGCTTTATGACAGTCTCTGTGATTGTTTTGCCTTGCACTGCCTCAGTGCACTGTTGTCGTGAAATGACCTGCATGGATGACATTTAGAACAAGTTTTCCACTCTACCTCAGGATATGCCACGATAATAAAATGTTGTGAGGTGGCACGGCACGGTACCAGTTGGGGCAACAGTACTACAGGTCCAGCTAATCAAGTTCAATTCCTCCACTGTCTGTTCGTACATTCTCCCTGTGAATGAATGGGTTTCCTCCCTCATTCTAAAGACATACGAGTCAGTAGGTTAATTGGTCGCATGTGTGTAATTGGGTGGATGGGGGCTCGTTGGGCTGCAAGGTCCTGGAACTGTGCTGTATCTCTAAATAAAGTAAACTAATTTATCAGTTTACTAGCTCATTGTCAATAGGCAGCAGGGTCAGACCTTGACCTTGTGGGATGTTGAGTGTCAACTCCATCCCCCTCTGTGCTTCAGTGAACTAGTCAATGACGCCATAGAGTTTCTTCAAGGTAGAAATGTCATCTGCTTACTGTAGCTCAAGTCCTATGGGCCAAGTGTGGGCAGATAGGATTAGCTCACTGCGCAACACAGTCAGCATGGATGAGTTGGTCTGAGGATCCTGCTTCCTTGCCCTGAGGCTCTGACTCCTGTGGTTCTAATGACCTCGGTTCTTGACAGCAATTGCTGTTGGTGGAACAGTTTCTCATTTGTCCTACTGAAGTTTTGCCGTTATGTATCTGTTAGTTTGCTCGAGGTCTATCGGGGTAAATAATTCAAAGACCCATACCTCTGTTTCCTTTCTGATTTTCGAGACCTGAAGCACTCTCCATTTGCCTGAGCAATGGAATTTACCTGCATAAGAGGAAGGGGATCCAGAAAGTGAATGAAAGAGCTGTAGTAAACTTGTTCTGTTTCAATGAAAATCAGATTTAATCATTGCAAATTGGAGGAGCAATTCATTATACAACACACACGCAAAATCCTGGAGGAACTCAACAGGTTCGGCAGCATCTGTGGAGTGAAATTAACAATCAATATTTCAGGCAGATCTTGAAGGGTCTCAGCCTAAAGACTGTCCATTTCCCTCCATAGATTCTGCCATATCTGCTGAGTTCCTACAGCATTTTCTGTGTGTTGTTCAAGATTTCCAGCATCAGCAGAATCTCCTGTGTCTCTGAACAACAGCTTATGTTCTGCCTGGGTAATTTACAACCCAATGGCATGAATATTAAGCGTCAGTAGTCCAAAGGTCAAAGTACATTTATTATGAAAGCATGTATACATTATAAATTTGTCTCCTTACAGGCAGCCATAAAACAAAGAAACCTTGAAAGCGGCCATTAAAAAAAAGACTGGCAAGCACTCAACGTGCAGATAGAAGGGAAAAAACAAATTGTACGAACAATAAAAATAAGCAAATAGCTTCAGAACTGAGGTTTTACGAAAGGCACAAAGCTAAGCATCACTGCAGCTGGAGCAGACCACAGCCTCAGCTCAGTGCAGAACTTTCCAATTCGGCCCTGTAATAAATCAGACAGTGGGTCCTCCCTTGCTCTCGGGGGCATGCAACTCTGTCCCGCTTGCCCTGACCATGCCTTCCCTGCGCCTCCACCTCCACCACTGTTCGCCTCCGCTTTCCTCGACCATGCCTTCCCTGCGCCTCCACCTCTGCTTTCCTCGACCATTTCTCGCCTGCACCTCTTCTTTGTTCTGTTTTTGCCATGGATCACCAGCGCCACCTTAAACCGGAAGCTGCAATAGTGTTATACTGTTTACTTTTGAATTTGTTAGTTTAGTTGTGGTAATATCACCTTGTGTATTGCGTGCGTAAGTTGTCCACGTTTCATTTGGTGATATACATGTGCAGAATAAAATGATCCTTAACTCGAACCTGAATTTTCCGATGTTAGTTGGAAAATTCCCACTCCAGTACCTCCCCCTTTATTTCCCTCAACCCCCCCTTCTGATTCCCCTCCAGTCTTCCTTTTATTGTTCCCTTTTCCACACGTACCCCAAACCCCCTTCACTCACCTTTGTGCCCCTCACCCTCTTGGTTGTATCCATCCTTTCACACATAGATTTACCCCACTGCCCCCAATCTGATTCAAAATACTATTTATCTCTCCCCTAATTGTATCCATACTCATGTCCTCTACTTATCTGAATTTAACACTGGTAGTGCTTTGCATCCCTGCTTATCTCCCTCCAGAAGCTGTCCCCTATCTCCCCACCTTTTCCTTCTCTTCCTTTTTCTCCCTCCATCTACTGTTCACCTGCCCCAGTCTTCCAATTTCAACCACTCTCTCCTCCGCTACCTAACTCTACCTGCCTGTCATCTTACCCTCCCCTCCTCCTCAGTGCACAAATCACCTCAGAGTCCTTTCTCACCACTCCCCTTCTCCCCTTCATACAGCCATCTCCTCTCTCCAGTCGCAGGGTTTAGACCGGAAACGTCAACAATTCCTTTCCTTCCCCAGATGGTACTCAACCTGCCGAGTTCCTCCAGCGGATTGTACGTTGCTCCGGATCCTGGTATCCGCAGTCTCACGTGTCTCTGATCACTGGCTGCCTTCCCTACCTGTGCGCATGAGCCTGACAAAGTGACCAGCATCACCATCGTTGTCAGTGCTTTCAAAGGCTGCAGAGTGGAAGAAGTATTTTTGAGCAACTTCTCTCTGCTCCTTCAGAATTGATTTCTTGGGGAAGATCCGGGAGATGGACTGATAAAGGATTGTACTTCCATTAGTGCAGAAAGGCTTCTCACTCTTGCTCTTCAAGAGTCAGGGAGGATAGGCATTAAAAAAAAGACACAAGATAAACAAGCCACTTATATTCTGAGCCCATCAGCTTGCTAAAACCACTAATCAGTGGAAATTGCATTTGAATTGAACCTTGGAATATTATTGGGAGACAGGTTGACAACTCCAGACAGTGTTGTCAGCGAATGTCTCAACATTTGATAAAAGGTCAGTGAAATGATGGCAGGCTAAAGCCTGCCTCGATCTTACTGATCAATGTGCAGCCTTGGTCTTGCCAAGTTAAAATGATGAAGTCAAACAAACAAGTGAAGTACAAAGCAATAATAAGAAAATTTCAGAATGAGTGGCACGCACCCGGACTAACATAACAGGCTGAAATTTACACATTTCTGAAATGAGTCTTCTGACATCCGAAGAAACTGAATGAAATATGCTCATGCTGAACAAGTGCCAGACACATTGCTGTCAATCCAAACAGGATATAGAGTACCTTAAAGGACTAAACTCTTCTATTACTCTGAGAATCCCCATAAATTGAACAGCTTTCAATTCTTTTCTGAGCTGTGAAATTCCATTGCCCGTCTCATTCCTGTTCGAGCCCACCTCACCCACACCTTTTCCACAGCGACCAAATCCACTGCATAAAAATTCTATCCCTAATTTATTCCCATAGTAACCTCAGAAATAGGTTTATTGTCGCTGACTTATATGATGTTAAATGTGTTGCTTTGCAAACAAAATCACGATAAATTCCAAAAAACAAATAAAGAGTACAAAAAATGATGATGTAGTGATAATGGATTCAGAAAACAGAAGGAAGAGGGAAGATGCTGAATCATTGAATGTGGGTCTCCCTGATGTTAATAATAAGAGAACACATCTTACTCGTTCAGAGAGATCACAGACTGGAAATGTCAGCTTTTTCCCTCTCCACAGATGCTACCTGACCTGCTGAATATTTCCAGCATATCCTGACTAGTTTCAAATTTCCAGTATCTGCAGTTTTTGCTTTGCAGTTGATTCACCCCTTCTCTACCTGCACTGCACATCGTCCGATGGGGCCAATCCCTTCCTATTGAATTCTTTCATCAGCTGAAGGAGGTGAACTGTTGATCTGGAACTATGTTATGGCTCCACTAAGAAGAGACGTGACTGTCAACCAGTTGAGTGAGACCAGCTGGGTAGAATTCAAGATGAAGAAAGTTGTGATCATTGTGATGGTGTTATACTTGAGCTGTGACCCGCCCTTCCACCCCCAATAGACATCTGGAGGACGGACATGTAGGCAGGTGATGGATAAATGTAAAACAGGGTTATTACAGTGGGTAGATATGGAAGAGCAGCAATATCGAAGACCTTCAGCCTGGAGCAGCTCTCCCCTGTAGCTGATCACACTACAGTCTCCCTAACCACCTCTAATCCACTTAGGTCCCCAATTGGAGATTTAAAAAAGGCAGCGCTTTGCAGCAGTTCTTGGAGTTGGTCTGCACCCAATCAGTGAATGGGATTCATTAGAAAAGATAAAATAAAAATTAGGTAAGGGGCAAGCAGAGCGGCCACTGTGCAAGTGGGCCAGTGTTGGAGGGTCTTCAGGCTTTGGTGAGATCAAGATTGGACAAAGTAGGTATGTGATAAAGTTTTCTCTTCTTCACCTTTATCCTTCATTCCTTGTCTGCCAGGGCACAGTGAGTGCAGTGAGAATGGCTCCAGGGGCAGTGTTGTGCTCTTTGCGTGAGATGTGGCAGTCCTGGGGAGACCTCCAGCCTCCTCGATAACCACATCTGCACCGAGCTGTGGCTCCTCAGAGAATATATTGTGAACCTGAAGCTGCAGCTTGATCCCATTCAGCTTGTACAGGAAAATGAAGAAAGGATAGATGGGATCTACAGGGAGGTAGTCAACCCTAGGTTTCAGGAGGCAGGTAACTGGGTGACAGTCAGGAAAAGACAGGGAAGGCCAGTGTAGAGTACCTCTGTAGCCATTTCCCTCAATAATAAGCGTACCACTTTGGATACCATTGAGGGGGACAACCTACCTGGGGGTAGCTTGCAGAACCCGGGACTCGGGCATAGAGTCTGGCGCTGTGGCTCAGAAGAGAAAAGAGGTGAGGAGGACTGTAATAGTGATCTGAGATTCCATAGTTAGAGGAACAGAAATGAGATTCAGTGGACGCGATAGAGACACTCAGATGGTTTGTTGCCTCCCTAGTGCCAGGGTCCGAGATGTCTTGGATTTGGTCCATGACATTCTAAGGTGGGGAGGGATGAGCAGCTAGAAGTCTCGGAACATATTGGTATCAATGATATAGATAGGAAAAGTGAGGCGGTCCTGAAGGGAGATTTTAGGGAGTGAGGTAGAATGCTGAAAAGCAAGATCTCCAGTATTTCTTTTCTCTGGATTGTTGCAATGGTGAGGGTCAGAATAGAATGATCTGGCAGATGAGTGTGTGGCATGAGGAACTGGTGCAGGGTGCAGGGTGCAGTGTTTCAGATTTCTGGATCATTGGGATCTCTTGTGGGGAAGGTAAAAACTGTACACCTGAATCTGCGGGTGACCAATATCCTTGTGGGTGGGTTTGTTGGAGCTATTCGGGAGACAGACACTCATAGAGAAGTACAGCACAGAAACAGGCCATTCGGCCCATCTATTCCATGCCACAATCCATTTAAACTGCTTACCCCCATTGACCTGCAGTACTACAACCCCCCATTGTCCTATGTGCCTATCCGAACTTCTCTTAAATGTTGAAATCAAGCTGGCATGCACCACTTGCACTGGGAGCTTATTCCACACTCTCACGACTCCCTGTGTGAAGAAGTTTCCCCTCATATCCCATTAAACTTCTCACCTTTCACCCTTAACCCATGGCCTCCAGCTGTAATCCCACCCAAACTCAGTGGAAAAATCCTGCTTACATTAGCTCTACCTATACCCCTCATAACCATGTATACCTCTATCAAATCTCCTCTCAATCTTCTAAGCTCTGAGGAATAAAGTCCTAACCTATTTAATCTTTCCTTATAACTCAGGTCCTCCAGACCCAACAACATCCTTGTAAATTTTCTCTGCACTCTTTCAACCTCATTTACATCTTTCCTGTAGGTAGCTGACCAAAACTGCCCACAATACTCCAAATTGAGCCTCACCAACATCTCATACAACTTCAACATAACATCCCATCTCCTGAACTCAATATGTTGATTTATGAAGGACAATGTGCCAGAAGTGTTTAAGCTAATTTGGCAAGGGGGGTGGGAACCGGAGTGATAGGGCTAAGGATATTTTACAAGTCCATCTGTGTGTAGTGAGACTGCTAACAAAGACAGGCTGATGATAGGGCAAAATTGCAGTCAACGTGCTGAGTGGCAATGTAAAAGGGGGACACAATGCTGAGTTGCAATATAAAAGGGGGACAAAATCAAAATCAAAAAGGGTGCATACAGGACTGAAGGCATATTTACTTGAATGCATGCAATATACAGAATAAGGTAGATGAACTTGTTGCACAGTTACAGATTAGCATTTATGACGTTGCGGATATCACTGAATCATAGCTGAAAGAAGATTATAGCTGGGAGCTTAATGTCCAAGGATACACATTGTTTTGAAAGGGCAGACAGGTAGACGGGGAGGGGCATGGGATGACTCTGTTGGTAATAAATTAAATCAAATCTTTAGAAAGAGGTAATATAAGATCAGAAGTGTAGAATCATTGTGGGTAGAGCTAAGAAACTGCAAGGGTAAAACTACCATGATGGGTGATATATACAGACCCCCAAACAGTAGTAAAGATGTGGTTTACAAATTACAATGAGAGATAGAGAACGCATGCCAAAAGGGCAATGTTATGATAATCGTGGTGGATTTCAAAATGCAGTTAGATTTGGAAAATCAGATCAGTGCTGGATCTCAGGAGGGGTAATTTGTAGAATGCCTACAAGATGGGTTTTTAGAGCAGCTTGTATTTAAGCCCACTAAAAGATCAGCTATTCCGGATTGGGTGTTGTGCAATGAACTGGAATTGATTAGAGAGCTTAAGGTAGAGGAACACTTTGGGACCAGTGATCATAATACGATAGCATCCACCCTGAAATTTGAGAAGGAGAAGCTAAAGTCAGGAGTATTAGTATTACAGTGGAGTAAGGGGAATTACAGAGGCATGAGAGAGGAGCTGGCCAAAATTGACTGGCAGAGAACACCAGCAGAGAACAGAAATAGCTGCAATTTCTGGGAAAAATTTGGTAGGCGCGGGAAAGATACAGCCCAAAAAGAAGAAGCATTCTAAAGGCAAGATGATGCAACCGTAGCTGACAAGAGAAGTCAAAGCCACCATAAACGGTAAAGAGAGAACGTATAATACAGCAAAAATTAGTGGGAAGTTCGAGGATTGAGAAGCCTTTAAAAACCAGTAGAAGTCAACTAAAAAAGTCCTAAAAAAAAGGAAAAGATGGAATACAAAGGTAAGCTAGCTAACAATGTTAAAAAGGATACCAAATGTTTCTTCAGATATATAAATCTCTGTATGTTGTGTACTTGGATCTACAATGGCCTTTGCTAAGGTGCCACATGTGACGCTGCTTAACAAGTTAAGTGCCCATGGTATCACAGGATAGATAGTAGCATGAATAAAGCATTAGCCGACTGGCAGGAGACAAAGGGAGGGAATAAAGGAAACTTTTATTCCTACTCATTGGTTCTTCTTTGTTTCGATGTTGTCTGTGGGAAAGAAGAATCACAGAGTTGTATACTGCATATATACTTTGATAATAAGTGTACTATGAGTCCTTGGAATTCTTTTCTGGTTGGCTGCCAGTAGTGGTACTCCGCTGGGGTCTATGCTGGGAGTGCTTCTTTTTATGTTATATAGAATATTTTGTCTACATTTTCTGTTAGTGAGGTGCTCTCATATTATATGGTGGTATAATGACGTAAGCCATTCAGATACTTTTACATTTAACCCATAATGAATGATATAAACAAACAATGAATATTTAATCAAACCATACATTTATAATATTACTGAAATATAGAATACACTATACTCAAAAGCCACAGCTTCCCCTACACCTCCTCCCTCACTACCATTCAGGACCCCAAAAAGCCTTTCCAGGTGAGGCGACACTTTACCTGGGAGTCTGCTGGGGTCATATACTGTATCCTGTATACTGGCTCCTGGTGTGGCCTCCTGTATATTGGTGAGACCAGAAAAGGCAGGATCTTCCAGTGGCCACCCATTTCAATTCTACATTTCATTCCCATCCCGACACATCAGTCCATGGTCTCCTTAACTGCTGTGATGAGGCCATACTCAGGTTCAAGGAGCAACACCTTATATTCTGTCACAATAGCCTCCAACCTGTTGATGAACATGCATGAACATCAATTTCTTGAACTTCCGGTAAGTGCCCCTCTTCCCCTTCACCAATTCCCATTTTCATTTCCCTCTCTCACTTTATCTCCTTACCAGTCCATCAACTGTTTCTTGCGCTCCTCCCCCTTCCCTTTCTTCCATGCTGTTCTGTCCTCTCCTATCAGATTCCCGCTTCTTCAGCCCTTTATCCCTTTCACCAATTGACTTCCCAGCTCTTTACTTCACCTCTCCTCTTCTCCCGGTTTCACCTACCACCTACTACCTTGTACTTCTTCCCGCCCGCCCCCATCTTCATACTCTGACTTCACAATTTTCTCCAATTCTGATGAATGATCTCGGCCCAAAACGTCGACTGTTTACTCTTTTCCATATATGCTGCCTGCCCTGCTAAGTTCCGTCAGCATTTTCTGTGTGTTACACGACACTCCTCTCTGCTTGGCTATAATCCCCAGCTCAGAATAGGAAGTATCTCAATTCACATACGTAACGTATTGCTCTCGATCATCTTACATATATATTCTGTATATATGTTTTCCTCTGACGGGGGAGGCGGAGAAGTCACTCTGCTTAACAGGTGAGATTTGTAGCTGTGAAACAATCTTAGGTTCAGAGGCCTCCTCCATGGAGATGTTAGGAGTTGACTCTGGGACTGCAGTGTGTGGTTCTGACACCTTTCTTCACGAACAATTGACTCACTCTCCTCAAATGATTGAAGCATCATGCTCAGATGACACCAGACACAACCTCCGCTGTGTAAGAGAGTGGTCCAGTTCTATCCTTTTTTTTGGCGTGCGTGCATGTGTGTGCGTCTGTGAGTGTATGTCTCCATGTGCTTGTGTGCGTCCAAGCGTGCGCGCGATGTTGGCGGGAAGATGTCTTTTTCACGCCTCTACAAGGCGCGGAGCGAGAGAGAGACTGTGTGGCACACCACTCCTCACACAGCCATTTCGCAGTATTTTTTCCCTTTATTTTACGAGGTCGAGTCCCGATCTCAACACTCAACCCAGCACGGATGAAAAGCATACTCGGGAGCAGCCCCGACTGGATTCGAACCCAGGAACCTCCGTTCCCGAGTCTGGCGCTGATGTCATTGCACCACCAGCCGGCCCTTCCAGTTCTATCCTTAATCTTTCAAAGTACCCACTTTTGTTCGGTTCTATAGTCCCTGGCCAGGACTGCTTGTCCAGGGGTGAAACATCAAACCTCTGTTTGAGGAGCCCGTAATATACCTCAGCTGTTTGTCCTCATACTCCTTCTGGAAGTGGGTTTGAGGAGATCCAAGCATGAACACAAGGGACAACCAAGGAATAGCATAGCTGCTGAGTTGTTGGTTGAGGAGTGCGCGCATTTCGATATGCAAGGAGGAAATTGGGGAGCTTCTGATTCAGTGTCAGTGTAGTGCGTTCTGCTGACATTGTTCGCAGTCCGTTCTATAGATTCTGGACAAACCTTTCCTCCAAGTCACTTGTAGCTGGGCGGTACGGTGCAGATGTAATATTTCTTACTCCACTCACTTTTAGGAATGACTGGAACTGTTCCGCAGCAAACTGTAGTGCATTGTCACTAAGTGTTCTGGAACACCAGCCTTGAGAAGAGGCTTCTCAACACGTCAACAGTGAGTGAGGCTGTAGTAGAGGCTATTGGGAACAGTTCTGGTCATTTTGTAGCTGCGTCCACTACTGGTTCAGCAAAATACACGTGAATACTCTACCGGGGCAATTCAGTCCATTCCCAGGGATGGAGAGACGCTGCTGTTGGCATCTTCTGGACTTTTTGACATCCCAAACAGTGCATAGCAAGCTGCTCAATCAGATGACTTATCCCAGGCCATGAGTCAAAGCTTCAAGACAACTCTTTCATTTTAACCATACCTAGATGACAGACATGTAGCTTCTCCAAAACTTTAGCTCTCAGCTTCTATGGTATGACAACTCTCAATTCCCACATAAGACATCTACTGTCAAGGGCGCATTCACCCCAGTGCTGGTAAAAATGAGGGATACTGGAATTTCTGCTCAACGTTCCAGCCATTTTGGGTTTCCATGTAGACTTGAGATAGATCGGGGTCTTTTCTAGTTTCCTTTTGGATCATCTCTGCTCTAATAAGGAATATGTTGATTTGTATCAGGAAGAATTTGTCAAGAGGAGTGTCCTTCTTTGTACATGTTTCAGGTATTTCCTTTTCCAAAAGTAAACAGAGCAATCCATCAGTATTTCTCTGTTTAGTTGTCCTCTTGAATTCAATCTTATAATTGTGTCCTCCAAGAACCAGAGTCCATCTCTGTATTTGTGCTGCTGCTGTTGGTGGAACACCCGTCTGTGAGAAAGGACCTAGTGCCTTCCCAACATACGTGATGAATAAATGCTTCTCGGGCTTCCAGCCAGGTACAAGTATCAATTATAATCAACGTTTTGATAACAAACTCTGCCACCTTTGTCAGGAACGATACCTGGGCCTGTCTAATATGGTGGTATTTGTATTCCCATAGTCCGTCCCTCCTGATTGGTTAGTCCTCATCCAAACAGGTTTCCACTCTCCCACCTTACTTACAATTGAATTCCAGTTCTTACTTAGAGCCAATGTCTTTTGGGACCGCTTGGTGAGGGAAGTCATTGAAATAAAACTAGAGGAAATGAATTTTAACAAAGAAGAAGGTCTCACTCTAAGTAAGAACTGGGTTTCATTTGTAAACAAGGTGGAAGAGCAGAAACATGATTGGATGAGGACTGACCAACCAGGAGGGATGGACAACGGGGGTATAACAGTCACTGGACTAGAAATGCCCAGGCGTCAGCCCTGATGAAATAGCAGAGTTTGTCATTGAAACATCAGTTATAATCAATAGCTGAACCTGGCTGGAAGCCCAAGAAGAGTTTATCCTTCTGTGGATTGAAAATGGACACGAGTGGTTAATGAACAGTAATGAGGGTAAACTCTCTCCCATACAAGTATTGGTTGAAATATTTTGCACCCCAAACCAGATTAAAGGCCTCTCAATCAATCTGAGCAAATGTTTTTCTCTGCAGCAGTAAGGGAACATGATGCAAATGCTATGGTATGTTCACCTCTATCACTCGTAACATGTGACATGACAGGACTTATACTGTAAGGTGAGGCTTCACTGGTAGATATGGATCATAAGCTGTGAGTGCAGTGTATGCCATCACTATTTCCTTTGCCTTTTGCAAAGCCAGCTCACATTACTTTGTCCATTGCAATTTCTTGTCAGTCTGTTGTAATGAGTTCAAGGGCTGGAGCAGAGGAGCCAGGTTTGGCAGGAACCTGTTATGGTAATTGACAAATCATGAAAAGGACCACAACTGTGAAACATCCTTTGCCTTGGAGTATCTACCCCTGCTTAATTTTTCTCAGCACACTTGTGTGTCAAGGGAGTGACCACAGTAAGTGAAGCTTGGTGTAAAGAATTCACACTTGATGCATTGTGCTCTGAGACCGTAATTATAACACAGTTGTGAGATTTAGGAGATGTTCCTTGTCACCCTCATCAGTAACACTGAAGTCATCCAGTGTCTGGGCAGCCTTGCAGCATCTAGTCCATAGATTTTTGTCAGAGTACTGGTGGCGATGCTACTCCAAAAATAAGACTATTATGGTGATAAAGCCATTTCTATGTGTTTATAGTGAGAAACACTTTGGACTCTTCCTCCATCTCCATCTGTACTTAGGCCTCAGCTCAGTCCACTGAGCTGGAGTGTTTCCCTCCAGAAAGGTTTGCAAAAATATCCTCTTTCCTGGGCAGAGGGTATTGATCTACTTTCAGTACTTGTTTGATAGTGACGTTAAAATCATGACAGATCCTGACAAATCCATCCTTCTTGGCTTCTGAGTTCACTGGTGCTGCTCCATTCAACCCTGGAAAGAATTCCTTCAGCCTCCATGCGACCTAGCTCACTGGCTACTTTATCACGGATAGTATCAGGAACCGGATGGGATTTTCAAAACTTAGTGTGGCTTTTTTTATTTAACACTATTTTACCTTTGATAAGTTTGAGTTTTCCAATGCCATCTTTAAACACTGCTTTGGCATCATCCAGTACCTTTCTTAATCTACTTTTGGTTGACTCTATTACAGGGGATGTGACATGCAAATAGTGGATAGATCGCCAGTCAAGTTGTAGTTCTCTCAGCCACTCATGACCCCACAATGCTGCCCCTTCTGTTTTTCCCACTTACAATCCAATGTGCCTTGTTGGTTGTACTTCACTGTTATTGAATGTTATTCCCACAGGAACTACTTTTTCTCCAGTATACGGTCTTAGGTGGACATCTCCAGACTTTAGTTCAGTATCTTGGAAATGCCATTCAAGCTCATTTTGTGGAATGTCTGAAACACGCAAGCCGGTTTTCAATTCCATTTTAATTAGTTTGTTGCTCACTTCTGGTGTAAGCTATATTGCTTGTGCCTTGGCAGTTTTCCCATTGTAAATCTCAAGGCTACTCAGTCCTGTATCACTCTCATCATTATCAAATTTTTCAACAACAGCATGCAGATTAGTGCTCTTTTTGAAAATGCAACTTGACTTCTTATCTTTGACTCTTCCCTGTGCAGTCCAATTATTTTTATCTGCCTGACATGCTCTTTATATGTGTCCTACTTTGTTGCAGTTTTTTGCAAGTTTTTGCCTTTAAATCTGCATTGGTCTGATGTGCGTGACCCTTTGCCACAAGGGTAACACAATTTTACCACGCAGTCGACACACTTTTCATCCCTCTTCCCTCCAGGAGAAGGCTCAGGAGCTTGAAGACTCATACGGCCAGATTTGGGAACAGCTTCTTTCCAACTGTGATAAGACTGCTGAACCGAACCTGACCCGGATCTGGGCCATACCCTCCAAATATCTGGACCTGCCTCTTGGTTTTTTTGCACTACCTTACTTTCCCTTTTCTAATTTCTATTTATAATTTATAATTTTAATTTTTAATATTTACTATCTATTTGTACTCCAGGGTGCGCAAAGCGCAGAATCAAATATTGCTGTGATGATTGTACGCTCTAGTATCAATTGTTTGGTGACAATAAAGTATAATGTATAAAGTATTTTATTATTTGGCTAGGCATGTTCCTCCATTTATCGGTTGCTCAATCAAACGTGTCTATCTTTCTGATGTAGCGCCATTACTGCTTTTTATTTTAATTAACTATTATTATCAGCCAGTACTCAATGTTTATGAATCTTTGGCATATACACTGCTTGTTAATTTCACCTGTTTTCTGTTTTTTTTATCCGTCAGCCAGGCAGGCTTTTGTTTATATGTTGCAATTTCATTCACACTCACCTTCATTCCTAACTGTAACTCAATTGTGTCTCTGGCTGATGTTTCCATTGATGCAGTGATTTCAACTGCTCTTTAAAATGTGAGTTGTGCTTCAGTTAGGAACCATTTTTTGAATGATTTCTTGTAAGATTTAACAAACTAAGTGATCTCTCAGTGTTTTGTTAAGCACATCACTGAACTGACAATGCTTGGACAATTTCTTCAATTCAGTCAGCCACATTATCTGAAATGGAATCCCCTTCCTTTTGATTCCACTTATGGAGCGGAACATGTTCCGCAATCAACAACAGTTTTGATTCAAAATGTTCCTGTGTTACATTCACAATATCAGCAAAACTTGTTTCAGCTGTTTTGATTGGACCAGTTAAACTGTATGCTTTCCCCCTACTGCACGCAGAATCAGAATCAGAATCAGGTTTATTATCACTGGCATGTGTTGTGAAATTTGTTAACTTTAGCAGCAGCAGCAGTTCAATGTGATACATAATATAGAAGAGAAAAAAATAAAAATAAAATAACTAAATAAATAAACACTGCACTCAGTAATACTGGCACTTATTTTCATCGGCTATTTCACTTGCTTCAAAATACTGCTCAATTCATCTTCATAGATTATCCAGTTATCTGTTGTGCAATTAAACATATCTATATTTCTGCCGTAGCCAGCCATTACTGCTCTTTTTTAAAAATATTATTGTTATTATCACCCAGTACTCACTGTATGAACCTGTGGCGTACACGCTGCTTGTTAATTTCCTGTTTTCTGCCTTTTCTTTTCAACTCCAATGCCTTTCTCTGCTTCCAAAGAAAAACATGCTGTGCTTTTTTTACTTGAACATCTCTCTCTCTCTCTCTCTCTCTTGCTCTCTCTCTCTCGCTCTCTCTCTCTCGCTCTCTCTCTCTCTCTCTCTCTCTCTCGCTCTCTCTCTCTCTCTCTCTCTCCCCTGCCAAAGAAAAACATGCTGCATTTTAACAGTGGTGGTCATCTCAGGGTTGTTTTAAAACATCACATTTTGTAAATCCAGAGACTAATTCAAAGGGGAACACTGGAATTGTATATAATTTGCCTGCTTGCTTTTCCTTTTAGTGAGGCACTCACATATGACAAGATGACATAATGACATATGTCATTTACATACTTCTTACATATAACCTATGAATTATGTAAACAGACAAAGAATGCTTAATCACACAGTATATTTACAATATTACTGTAATGTTGAATATACTGCACTATGAATAAGAAAGTACTAAACTGGGGAGAGGCTAATTACAACAGCTTTTGGCAGGAACTGGAGAAATGAGCCTGGGAGAGGCTGTTTGATGGTAAGCCTACTTTTGACACATGGGAGTCAGTTGATTAAAGACCAGCAGTTCCTGCAAGGTTGAAAGATAAGGACAACAAGGTTTGGAACCTTAAATAACAAAGGATATCGTAAGTTTATTCAAAGTAAGGTTTAGGAAGATGAAATCAGACAAAACCCTTAAAGAATATAAATAAAGAAGAAGGAACTTAAATACAAAATTGGAAGAGCTAAAAGGGACAATGAGTTCTTCTTGGCAAGTAAGATTAAGGAGAATCCAGTGGCATTTCACATGGACATTAGGAGAAAGAGGACCGGCTGGTGGTGTAGTGGCATCAGCACTGGACTTCAAGGCACATGGTCCAGAGTTCAAATCCAGCCGGGTCCCAACCTGGGCAGCAGCAGTATCTGTGCTGCAGAAAGGTCTGGCAATCTACTTCCGTACCTTGCCATGAAAATCCTATGAATTGGATTCAGTTAGATGACTGAACAACAATAGGAGAAAGAGTGTAAGAAGGGAAGGGGGGCGGTGTCCACTTAAGATCAAAGAAATGGATTTATGCATGGAGCCAGAGAAGTGAGGGGGGGTTCTTAATGCGTACTTTACATTGGTATGGGTATTCACCAAGGAGAGGGATACGGGTGATGGTGAGATCAGAGAGTGTTATCTTGATATTCTAGGGCATATAGATATTGAAAGGGGAAAGGTGTTCGGCATCTTAAAAAATATTAAGGCGGGGGTGGGTAAGTTGCCAGGGCCAAATGGATGCAGAAGGAAACTAAGATTCAGGTTCAGATTTATCACATGTACATTGAAAGATAAAGAGAAATACGTCAACCAACACACCCCACGTTGTGCTGGGGAAAGCCCGCAAGTGTCACCACACATTCCACCATCAGCATAGCAAGGCCACAGATCTCAGCAGAACAACACAGAAGACCACATAGCAGAACATACCAAGCAACAAAGCAACAACAGTGAAACAAGCCCTATTGCTCCCTCCCTCCCACACACCCACACAAATACACAGTCCTCTAACCCCAAGGCAGGCTGCCTCTGACCTCCGGACATACAATCAACTTGAGCTTTGATCTGGACCTCTGATCAACTTGAGGCTTTGATGCAAACCTCCAATCAACTTGGAGCTTCAATCCAGACCTCCAATCAACTTGGAGCTTCGATCTGGACCTCCAATCAACTTGAGGCTTTGAGCTGGACCGCCAATCAACTTGAATCAGACCTCCAATCAACTTGGGGCTTCGATCTAGACCACCAATCAACCTGCAGCTTCGATCCAGACTTCCAATCAACCTGGGGCTTCGATCTTCGGTGTCGACCCAAAACTCGCAGGTGATGATGGATGAGAACCCTGGATAAGGGCCCATACTCCAGACCTCCAACACCTGACCCATCAGTGACAGGACCCTGAAAGTTGGGCCTTGAATGCCAGTCGGTTGCTGGCTTTCGAAGGTGGAGCAGAGGCTTAAACTCCAGTCAGTCCTTTAATTACCCCACATCCCTGTCTCTGAACCCTAGGTCATATACTTAGGGTGAGAGGGAAAAGATTTGAAAGGGACCTGAGGGGCAACTTTTTCATGCAGATGGTGGTGAGTACGTGGAATGAGGTGCCAGAAGAACCAGTTGAGATAAGTACAATAGCATCATTTAAGAAGCTCATGGACAGGTACATGGAAGGGCGAGCCTTAGAGAGATATGGACTGAACTTGGGAACTTGGGACTAGCTGGGTCAATACTGTCGTCAATATGGACATGTTTGGCCAAAGAGCCTGTATCTATGCCGAAATGGTCAAAGACATTATGACTCTCTGTGACTCTATGACATTGAAGGCTGGAAATAGGTGTGCCTGGAGACTCAAGGTGGGTCAAGGATCGCAGGAGAGGAGCCATGGAAATCATGCAGAGAATCCAACAGCAGAGAGACTTCAGGGTCAACACATTATGCCAGAGTCTCTCTGATGACCAGCTTTATTAAAAGCGTTAGATTTGCAAAATCTGCAGAAACAGAGGTGACCTTCTGTGCAATGACGTCCACTCCAGACTGTGGAGGTGAAGTCATGACATCTCCTATCCTCCCGGCCGCTGGTTACTTCATCATTCTTGTCAGCTGACACTGTACAAAATGCAGTTTGGACCTGGAGAAGCCACCCTGCTTAGGAAGAACCCCTTCAAGTCATGCTGAGTTAGCCCTGCACCGGCATTGTAGCCCAGAGAATGTGCCAAACATCTACTTATTTTTATTTCCTTTCAGAAGCCTTTTCCATTACAAACAACGAAATAAACAAAGTGCTAAATTTATTGCATTATTTATTAACTTATTTGTTTAGCTGCAGCACGGAATATGCCCTTTGAGCTGGACCGCCCAGCAATCCCCCAATTCAATCCTAGCCTAATAACGGGACAAATTACAATGACGGATTAGCCTACTAGCTCGTACAGCTTTGAACTGTGGGAGGAAACTGGAGCACCCGGAGGAATCCCACACAGTCACGGGGAGAATGTACAAACTCCTTACAAACAACGGCTGGAATAGAACCAGGGTCACCTGTACTGTAAAGCGTTGTGCTAACCATTGCGTTACGTGCCACTTGGTCAACACATTCAGAAGTGTTAGCACATCTTTTCTTCTATTGTACATAGCACCACTGTGGTCCCCTGGACTGACGCAGCCTTCTGTTGTTTGAAGGACATCCTCTACTGGACTCGGCATTCCCTCATGGACATTTTGCTGAGCTGAGTTCCAGGCAGACCAAAGGGTGCCTTTCTCAAAGCTGATGATCTTCTAGTAGCATTTGAAACATAAGCAAGTGGAGCCCTGAACTCCGTTCTGTCAGACATCTAATATACCGCACAATGAGAACATGTCCAAAGCTCAGTAGGTCCACAACGACTGCACGATACTTGGTCATCAATTTTCAATGACGAAGTTATTATTGAAATCAGACACTGCATACTGTGCCACACAAGCTACATTCTAGATAATAGAGTAACACACACAAAATGCTGGAGGAACTCAGCAGGTCAGGCAGCATCTATGAAGAGGAATAAAGAGTCGACATTTCAGGCTGAGACTGAAGAGAGGGGAAGGACTACAAGCTAGAAGGTAATAGGTGAAGCCTGTTCTAGATATTAGAACTCAAGTTTAATTCCCTGAGTACGTAGAAGGTTCAAATGAAAAATAAACAACCCAACTATCCTTCCACTCATTGAGTGAAAAATTCCCTCCAAATTAGCCTGGAGAGCACACTCAGTGATTCAGAAACAGCTGTTTCCCCTCCCCTCCACCATCAGTTCTCTAAAAGGTCCATAAACCCACAAACAATACCTCATTGTGGCTAGTTTTTGCACCAGTTACTTATTTTGTATTTTATAGTAAATATATATCCTTTGCACGGTACTGTAACAAATTTCACTTCACATAAGGCCTAACAGAGACTCTGATTCAAGTTAAGTGTATCTGAAAGGATAAAATATTTCTAATTGTATCAACATCAATTCACGGTACAATGGAACAATGCAGACAATCAAATCAATAACCAACAAATCAAATGTTCAATTCACCATCAAAGATCACTGGCACACAACGCTCAGCCCTTATTGAGTTTCAGATTAGTGATTAGGTTCTGAATTTTGTTTAATTCAGGGTGGGAGGTCAGAGGGTTTCATTAAATGAAGTGAGACAAAGATTTAAAGACAGGTTATTTAGTCTCAATTAATCCTGAACAAAGCAGAACTTTTTCTGACAATGGAGGGAGCTCTTCTGTAGCAAATTCCACTCAACGGTCAATAGCAATTTATTTTGCGTAATAATTGATATATAATCTATTTTATGTGCCATTTGATGCTCAATATGAATGCAAAAGTCTCAGTCTTTCTACTAATCAATGATAATTTCTTCTGTATAATTACCAATAGGCAGGCACAGCCAGATCTCTCTGTGCTAGCCCATACTTCACATGCAGACTGCATAAGCTGCCAAGAGGAACAGAAGGAACTTGAGGAAAACCTGCTTCCACTCAGCAAGTGCTTACAATGTGTTGCCTGATAGACGGCAGATTAAATCCTGGTTTTTGAAAGGAAATTGAATAAGCTTTTGACAGGGAAGAATCTGCAGGAATGTGGAGACAAATAAGGGAGAGATAGCACTGAAATATTCAGTGGGTTGAACTCATCAACTCACTAAAAAGAAATCTACAGAGTCCATAGCGATCATCAAACATGTTGTTTCACTAATCCTACATCAGTCCTATTTTACTGTCTCTATACAATCTTATCAACTCACCTCAGATCCTACCGCCCACTTATGCATTAGGAATAACTCAAGGTGGACAATTGGGGGGTGGGAAGAAAGTGAACGAAACACACACGGCCGCAGGGAGAGCGTGCAAACACCACACAGACAACGACAGAGGTCAGGACGGAACCTGTGTCTCTGGGGCTGTAAAGCAGTAACTCTACTATGCTCCCCAACCTCTGTGCTCTTTGCTGTTATAGCTTCTACCTGCACCATAATAACCAGAACTCTCAGTCATTACTCCATCCTTAATAATGACTCATTATTGAGCCAAACTAGAACATAGAACATAGAGCGCTTTACAGTACAGGCGACCTGCGTTCAATTCCCGCCACTGCCTGCAAGGAATTTGTATGTTCTCCCCGTGACTGGATGGATTTCTCTGAGTGCTCCAGTTTCTTCCCCCAGTTCAAAGACATACCGATTAGTAGGTTAATTGGTCTTTATAATAAGCATGCAGCGGGACTGGGAGTTATAAGGAAAGATTGAATAGGTTAGGACTTTATTCCTTGGAACGTAGAAGATTAAGGGGAGATTGGATTGAGAGATACGATTTTATGAGGGGTATAGATAGGATAAGCGCAAGCAGGCTTTTTTCTATTGAAGCTGGGTGGGGCTAAAACTAGAGGTCATGGTTTAAGGGTGAAAGGTGGGAAGTTTAAGAGATGCACTAAGGGAAACTTCTTCACTCAGAGAGTCATGAGAGTGTGGAATGAGCTCCCAGTGCAAGTGGTGCACGTGAGCACAACTGCAACATTTAAGAGAAGTTTGGGTAGGTACATGGATGGTAGGGGTATGGGGGGGCTATGGTCCCATGTCGATGGGAGTAGGCAGTTTAAATGGTTCAGCATGGACTAGACGAGTGAAGGCCTGGTTCTGTGCAGTACTTTTCTATGTCTCTGTATAGAACAGTATACCACAGTATGGGCCCTTCAGCCTATGATGTTGTGTCAGCCTTTTAACCTACTCCATGATCAATATAACACTTTCCTCCTACAGATGCTATAACCCTCCAGTTTTCTTCCATCCATGTTGCCTATCTAAGGCCTCCTTAAATGTCACTAATGTGTCATTCTCTACCACCACTGCTGGCATCTACCGTTCTCTGTATAAAAACCAACCTCTGACGTCACTCCTCAGCATTCCACCACTCACCTTAAAAGGATGTCTTCTGATATTAAACCTTGCTGCCCTGGGAGAAAGTAAATTGCTGTTCACTCCACTATTCCTCTTATAATCTTATGCACCTCTACCAAGTCGCCCCTGATCCACCTTTGCTCCAAGGAGAGAAGCCCAAGCTACTCAACCTTTTTACCCATTAGCAAGTCCATATAGAACCAATGTGGGCATGTGGTCAAGTGGTTAAGGCATTGGATTAGCAACCTGAAGGTTGTGAGTTCGAGCCCCAGCTGAGACAACGTGTTGTGTCCTTGAGCAAGGCACTTAATCACACATTGCTCTGCGACGACACTGGTGCCAAGCTGTATGGGTCCTAATGTCCTTCCCTGGACAACATCGGTGTCGTGGAGAGGGGAGACTTGCAGCATGGTCTTCCATACAACCTTGCCCAGGCCTGCGCCCTGGAGAGTGAAGACTTTCCAGGCACAGATCCATGACTAACGGATACCTTTAATAGAACCAATATCATTTATTTACTCAATGCTTCTCATACATTTATTTCTCATGTTTTCTTCTGACACATAAGGAGACCTTCAGCCTATCAGGTTTATGCTAGCACATCAGTCCCATTCTTCCTCCTACTTATCCGCAAGAAATTCTTTCACAGAGTTCCTTTCTTCCCTGGTTTTCTTGCCACTCACTAGTATACCCCTGGCAATTAACCGTCCAACCCAACCCGGTTTCCTCCCAAGAGGAATCTTTCGAGCCAGCTAGATAGGTACATGCATGGGAGAGGTTTGGAGGGCTACGGGCCCAATATGGACAGGTGAGATGAGTTGTAGCCGGGCAACACAGTCAGCATGAATGAGCTGAGCCAGAGGCCCTGCTTCCATACAGACTGACTCTTTGATTCTATCCCAGCAACAGGGGCAATGTCCTCCCAGTTAGCAGCTGAGGTCAGGATTGAACCCAGGTCCCTGGAGCAGTGAGGTAGCAACCCTGTCAGCTGTGCCACTCTGCCACCCTGCGAAGGAAGAAACAAAGCCTGCAGACATAGGGAAGTGGACCGCGGTAGGCTCCAATGCACAATGCACAGGATTGGGAGGCTGCAGAGGATTGTAGAATTAACCATCTCCACCATCAAAGACATTTTCAAGAGGCAGTATCCATCATTAAGGATCCTTATCATGCAGCATATGCCCCTTCTCATTACAATACTAATATTCGGGAGCAGATAGAAGAGCCTGAAGACACATATTCAAAGATTTAGAAATAGCTTCTTCACCGACCCGCCCCCCCCCATTGTCTGTGAACGCGTGAAAACTACTTAATTATCCCCTTTTTCACTATTTACTTATGTTGAAATTTATGGTATTGTTATGTCTTTATGCTGCACTGCCTCCACAAAACGACAGATTTCATGTCAATTAAGTCATAATAATAAACCTGATTCTGATTCTTCAAAGTATTAAGTAAATTTTATTATCAAAGTATGTATAGTATGTGCCACTAAATACTACCCCGAGATTTATTTTCTTGCAGTAGAACAAAGAAGTACAATAGAATCAATGAAAAATTACACACAAAGAAAGGCTGGCAAATTGTCCAAATACAAAAAGCAAGAAAGAGTAATAATAAATAAATTTAACTGGGGAGTTGAGTTTCAGAGTCCTTGCAAATGAGACCAAAGATTGTGTTCAGTGCTCAGTTCAGTGCTGGAGTGAGTGAAGATGTCCATACTGGTTCAGGAACATGAAGGGTTATAATATGGTATTAGCACAGTAGCATCACAGTTAGCACGACACTACTACAACCTGGGGCATCAGAGTTCAGTCCCTGTGTTCTCCGTCAGGAGTCTGTACCCCCTCTCCTTGGAATGAGGAGGTTTCCTCAGGGAGCTCCAGTTCCCTCTCCCAGTCCAAAGTCTTACAAGTTAGCAGGTTAATTGGTAGTAGGTGAGATTAGGGTTAAATCGGGAGCTGTCAGGAGTTGCAGGGTGGTGCAGAGATCAGAAGGATCAGAGGTCCTGTCCTGAGTTGCTAAATAAATGAAATAAATAATAGATTATTCCTGAACTCAGAATCAGGTTTATTATCACCGGCATGTGTTGTGAATTTGTTAACTTAGCAGCAGCAGCAGTTCAATGCAATACATAGTATCGAAGAAGAAGAAAAGTAATAATGATAATAATAAATAAATAAGTAAATCAGTTATAGTATATGTATATTGAATAGATTAAAAATCGTGCAAAAAACAGAAATAGTATATATTTAAAAAGTGAGGTAGTGTCCAAAGATTCAATGACCATTTAGGAATCGGATGGCAGAGGGGAAGAAGCCGTTCCTGAATCACTGAGTGTGTGCCTTCAGGCTTCTGTACCTCCTACCTGATGGTAACAGTGAGAAAAGGGCATGCCCTGGGTGCTGAAGGTCCTTAATAATGGACACTGTCTTTCTGAGACACCGCTCCCTAAAGTTGTCCTGGGTACTTTGTAGGCTAGTGCCCAAGATGGAGCTGACTAAATTTAGAACACTATGCCTAGCCACACAGGGGTATAGAGAGAGTAGGGCAGTGGACTAAGCACACACTCCTGAAGTGCACCAGTGTTGATGGTCAGCAAGGAGGAGATGTTATCACCAATCCACACAGGTTTGGCCTCCCAGTTAGGAAGTTAAGGATCCAATTGCAGAGGGAGGTACAAAGGCCCAGGTTCTGTAACTTCTCAATCAGGATTGTAGAAATGATGGTATTAAATGCTGAGCTATAGTCGATGAACAGCATCTTTACATAGGTGTTTGTATTGTCCTGGTGATCTAAGGCCATGTGAAGAGCCATTAAGATTGTACCTATGCAATGCTGTTGACCGATACAAAAATAAGCAAATTGCAATGGGTCCAGGTCCTTGCTGAGGCAGGAGTTCAGTCTAGTCATGACCAACCTCTCAAAGCTTTTCATCACTGTAGATGTGAGTGCTACCAAACAATAGACATTAAGGCAGCTCACATTATTCTTCTTAGGCACTGGTATAATTGTTGCCTTTTTGAAGCCAATGGGAACTTTCGCCCGTAGCAGTGAGTGGTTGAAAATGTCCTTGAATACTCCCGCCAGTTAGTTGCCACAGGTTTTCAGAGCCTTACCAGGTACTCCATCGGGACCTTCAGCCTTGCGAGGGTTCACCCTCTTTAAAGACAGCCTAACATCAGCCTCTGAGACAGCGATCACAGGGTCATCAGGTGCAGCAGGGATCTTCACAGCTGTAGTTATATTCTTCCTTTCAAAGCGTGCATAGAAGGCATTGAGTTCATCTGGAAGTGCAGCATCGCTGCCATTCACGCTATTGGGTTTCACTTTGTCGGAAGTAATGTCTTGCAGACCCTGCCAGAGTTCCACTTTGAATCACTGGACTGGACTGTAATCAGGGATTCATCTTCAAATCTGGATGAGTATGCTGCAGTTGTTAGCAACTTCATTAAAACCTGTGTGCCTACAAAGACCTACTGTACATTTCTAAACCAAAAGCCATGGATGAACCAAGAGGTACGTCATCTGCTGAAGGCTAGTTCTATGGCATTCAAGTCTGGCAACCCAGATCTGTACCAGAAAACCAGGTATGATTTGCAAAGGGCTACTTCAAGAGTGAAGAGACAACTTCAAACGAGGTTGAAGGCAACAGTGAAGGTACGAAAACTCTGGTAGGGCTTTACAAGACATTGCTTCCTGAACCTGGTAGTAAGGCTCCTGTACCTCCTTCATGATGATAACAGTGAGAAGAAAACATGGTGGAGTTCCTTGATGATGGATGCTGCTTTCTTCGTAGGTGTACTCAATGGTTGGGAGTGCTTTTCCTGTGATGTGTACCACTTTTCCATTCCTGGGCATTGGTGTTTCCATAGCAGATCATGCTGCAGTCAGTCAAGATACTCCCTACTGTGCATCTGTATAGGTTTGTCAGAGTTTTAGCTAACTTTGCTGAATTGATGCAAACTTATAAGAAAGTAGAGACGCTGCTGTGCTTTCTTTGAAATGGCATTTACGTGTCGCTCCCAGGACAGATCCTCTGATATGATAACGTCCTAGAATTTAAAGTTGCTGACTCTCTCCGCCTCCAATCCTCTAATGAGCATTGGGTCATGGACTCCCAATTTCTTCCTCCTGTAGTCAATAACCATCTCTTTAGTTTTGCTCACACTGATTGAGAGGTTGTTGTTGTGGCACCACTCAACCGGATTCTGATTTTGAGGTGGAACCAGATGGATAGGGAATGATGAGTGGATGGAATCATTGACCCCTCCCCATCTACAAGCACCAGTCGCCCACCAGCCTCTGTCTCAACCTTTTCCCTTCTGTTATATACTGGCAATCCTTCCTCTTCCCCACCTGTCCTAATGCAGATCCTCAACCTGAAACATCCGCCTACACATTTTCCCTCCACAGATGTTGCTTTAACCAGCTGTGGGATCAATATGTCCCCAGTAAAAGCCGTCAGTGGAAATCACATTAACTCTTTTCCAGTGACTGCACACACAAATTCCAGGAAGGAATGGTGGTCGTGGTTATTGGAGCCCTGTTTCAGAACATTGCAGGAGTTCCTCAGTGCTGATGTCCTTGCCCCAGGTATCCTCGGCTGCCTCAATAGAAGTGGGGATGCTTACTGACGATTGCACAATGGACGGAAAAGGCACTGCAGATGCTGGAATCTGGAGCAGCAAGCAATCTGCTGGAGAAACTTTGGCGGATTGAGCAGCATCTGTGGAAGGAAAGGAATTGTCACTGTTTTAATCCAAAACATCAATAGTTTCTTTCCGCTCACAGATACCGCTCGACCCATTAAGTTTCTCCAGCAGAAACCTGCTGATAAATACACAATGTTCACTTCAACTCTCCAAATAACGAAGTAATCCACATCTGAAGACAGCAAGACCAAGACAAGATTTAGGCTTGAGGTGATAACTGGGCGGGAACATGAGAAAATTCAAATCTCTACAAGGGAGCTTAACCACCTTCCATAGATATTTAACTGTATAGCTGCTGCTGACTCCTCCATCCTGGAGATTACCATTGATCAGAACCCCAGATGGAACAGCCTCATCAATTAAAACAGATAATAACAGAATTATTCATCACGTCGGTCAGTATCTGTGGGGAGTGAAACCAAGTTAATGCTTAAGGCCAGTGAAACGGTTCTGATGAGAAATCATCATACTGTAACGTTCACCGCCTTACTTAGAGTCTTAAACGAACCAGAAGGTGGGAGGGTTCCAAGAACAGAAGATTTAATAAATCAGGAGGAAATGAAATAGCAGTGACACATGACAGTGAGGGGAGAATTGGCAGTCAGAGTATGATAGGAATAAAACAAATCCAGATAGTAAATAAATGTAAAAACTTCAAGCTCAGTTTTCATTATTTGAAAACAAGTAACATTTGCAACAAGGTTGATTAGCTGACAGCATAAATAGCAAGAGTAGGGTATGAAATCGTAGCCATTACAGAAGTGTGGTTGCACGATGACCAGTATTAGGTGCTCAGTAGTCCAGGTTGTCCAGTTCTCTAGAAGAACAGGGCAAAGGGGAAAGGAGGTGGGGTGGCTTTGTTAATCAAGGAAGGTCCCTGACCAAGGCTGAAATAAAGGCAATGGATAGAGATGCAGAATTAGCTTGGGTTGAAATTATGAATAGCAGGGGAAGGAAGACATGAGGGAGAGGAGTCCCTAGGCCCCAAAATGTGACCACTCAGTACGTCAGAGTGTGGAGGCCTTGAGGTCCAAGACAGCTCCTATCCCATATTCAATGCTCTATTGGATGGACCTGTGGCATGATAAATTGGACTCTTGACCTCACAATCTAACTCGCCATGAGCTTGCACCCTAATGCCTACCTGCATCGTACTCCCTGTAACTGTAATGCTATATTCTACATTCTGTTATTGCATTTCCCTTTATGTTACCTTAGTGTACTGTTGTTATGAAATCATTTTGTATGGATGGTATGCAAAACAAGTTTTTCACTGTATCCAGGTACATGAGATAATAATAAACCATTTAGAATGGACAACCACGAGGAAATCTGCAGATGCTGGAGTTTCAAGCAACGCACATAAAAAATGCTGGTGAATGCAGCAGGTCAGGCAGCATCTATAGGAAGAGGTACAGTCGACGTTTCGGGCCGCGACCCTTCGTCAGGACTAACTGAAAGAAGAGATAGTAAGAGATTTGAAAGTGGGAGGGGGAGGGGGAGATCCGAAATGATAGGAGAAGACAGGAGTGGGAGGGATGGAGCCAAGACCTGGACAGTTGATTGGCAAAAGGGGATATGAGAGGATCATGGGATAGGAGGTCGAGGGAGAAAGAAAGGGGGAGGGGGGAAGCCCAGAGGATGGGCAAGGAGTATAGTGAGAGGGACAGAGGGAGAAAAAGGAGAGAGAAAGAGAGAGAGAGAGGGGGGAATAAATAATAAATAAACAAACAAACAAACAAATAAATAAATAATGGATGGGGTACGAAGGGGAGGTGCGACATTAACAGAAATTAGAGAAGTCAATGTCCGTGCCATCAGGTTGGTGGCTACCTAGACGGAATATAAGGGGTTGTTCCTCCAACCTGAGTGTGGCTTCATCTTTACAGTAGAGGAGGTCATGGATAGACATATCAAAATGGGAGTGGGACGTGGAATTAAAATGTATGGCCACTGGGAGATCCTGCATTCTCTGGTGGACAGAACATAGGTGTTCAGCAAAACGGTCTCCCAGCCTGCATCGGGTCTCACCAATATATATCACTCTGCTGTCAAACGCATCTCTCCCATTTCACGCACATCTGTTCTCACCCATCCTCCCACCACCCCACTAGGAATAGGGTTCCCCTTCTCCTCATCTACCACCCCACCAGCCTCCGGGTCCAACATATAATTGTCCATAATTTCTGCCACCTCCAATGGGATTCCACCACTAAGCACATCTTTCCCTCCTCCCCTCTCTCTGCTTTCCGCAGGGATCGCTCCCTACGCAACTCCCTTGTCCATTCGTCCCCCCCCATCCCTTCCCACTGATCTCCCTCCTGGCACTTATCCGTGTAAGCAGAACAAGCGCTACACATGCCCTTACACTTCCTCCCTTACCACCATTCAGGGCCCCAGACAGTCCTTCCAGTTGAGGCGACACTTCACCTGTGAGTCGCCTGGGGTGATATACTGCGTCCGGTGCTCTCGATGTGGCCTTTTATATATTGGTGAGACCCGACGCAGACTGGGAGATCGCTTTGCTGAACATCTACACTCTGTCCGCCGGAGAAAGTAGGATCTCCCAGTGGCCACACATTTTAATTCCACGTCCCATTCCCATTCTGACATGTCTATCCATGGCCTCCTCTACTATCAAGATGAAGCCACACTCAGGTTAGAGAAGCAACACCTCATATTCCACCTGGGTAGCCTCCAACCTGATGGCATGAACATTGACTTCTCTAACTTCTGTTAAGTACCCACCTCACCTTCGTAACCCATCCATTATTTATTTATTTGTTATAATTTATTTTTTCTCTCTCTCCTTTTTCTCCCTCTGTCCCTCTCACTATACTCCTTGCCCATCCTCTGGGATTCCCCCCTCCCCCTTTCTTTCTCCCTAGGCCTCCTGTCCCATGATCCTCTCATATCCCTTTTGCCAATGAACTGTCCAGCTCTTGGCTCCATCCCTCCCCCTCCTGTCTTCTTCTATCATTTCAGATCTTCCCCTCCCCCTCCCACTTTCAAATCTCTTACTATCTCTTCTTTCAGTTAGTCCTGACGAAGGGTCTCGGCCCGAAACGTCTACTGTACCTCTTCCTATCGATGCTGCCTAGAATGAACAATTTTTTTTGAAAGTGTTGCATCCTCAGAATTTTTTGTTTTTGTTTATGATACACCACTTGAAGCTGAACACAAATATAATCTTAGACTCTTTGTATCACGTAGGAATTCGGAGAAACAAGAAATTAACTTTTATTCAATATAGTGCAGTTAATTGCATAATGGTGCTGATGCTTTGCAATAGTTCAACTAAGCTAAAAATATTTTGTTGATGATTTTCATTTGTACTCAGTGTCTGAGGCTTCTTGCTGAAGTCTCCAACAATAATCAGCCAGTATTGAGAGATTCCAGTTACCCTGATACCGTTTCTCCATGTCCTGATGAAACCTTTCACCCTGCTCATCACTGACAGCCCAAGATTTACAGGGAAGAAATCTAAATGGGAATGCAGAAAATGGATTTTTAGAGACATGTTGCACCTCATAGTTTTGTATGCTTGAAGCTTGTTGTTAACCATTTGCATGTAGTTTGGACCTCTGTGGTTGCCAAGAAAATTTTCGACAATGCCCTTGGATGCCTTCCATGTGATTTTCTCTGGACCCACCAGAAATTCTTCAAATTGTCTGCAATTGATGACCTGTTTTATTTGGGGACCAACAAAAATGCCTTCCTTAATCTTGGCATCAGTTATTCTAACTTGAATTATGAGTTGAAATAACAAATATAGGCAGCCCAAAATCCAGAAAACTTACCCAAGAATACCTAAAGGTACAGTATTCAGGAAGCAACATCTTTGTTGTCCAGTTCTATCAATTAGATAGGAAAATATTAGGCGCATGTTCGAAGGAAACTGCAATTATCAAGGAAGATTTTAATCTTCAAAATGGTTTGAATAAAACATACTGGGAAAGGTATCGTAAAGGAAGAGTTTGTGGAATGCATCAGGAATGCTTTTGTGGAGCCACCACAAGAATGGGTTACATTCGATTGGTCTTGTGCCATGAGGAAGGATTAATAGGGATCTTGTGGTTAAAGATCCCTTGTGGAGTAGCAACCACAATATAATAGAATTCCAAGTCAGGTTTGAGGATAAACACATTTGGTCAAATTTAATGTCTTCAATTTAAGTAAGGACAATTATAATGGCTTTGCCTAAGCTGGACTCGGTAAACAAGCTAAGAGACAGGTCAGTGAAGGAACAGTGGCAGATATTGAAATAGCTGGCATACAGTATAATGGTATTGGTATACTCCTCCAAGAGGACCACAAACTTATCATAAGGTTTGGAGGCTTGAGTCAAGGCTTTGTACTTTGACTCTTGGTATGGTCACCCATACCAAACAGGTCAAAGGGTAGAGGCCAGAGCGAGAGTGGTCCACTGGCCCTGCAGGTTCAGGGGCTCAGCCCAAGGCTAATGACCCTGACTGGTCAAAACCCAACTCTTACAGAAATAGCAATGAAGAAGCCTTCTAAACAGACAGAGATGGAGGATCTTCTTTGCTGCCCTAAATGTCAGTGGTGTAACAAGCAGTAAGTAACTAATTGGTTTATTATTGTCATATGTACCTTCCTTTGCAATACCTTTGCCGGGTACAGTGAAAAGCTTGTCCTGCATGCTGTTCATACAGATTGTTCAAACAAACAGTTCCTGCTGTCAATACAGTGCATTGAGGTAGAATTAAATGCATCCGTTAGTCATGCGAGACCATGGTCTTCACTCTCCAGGGTGCAGGCCTGGGCAAGGTTGTATGGAAGACCGGTAGTTGCCCATGCTGCAAGTCTCCCCTCTCCACGACACCGATGTTGTCCAAGGAAAAGGCAAGGGCCAATACAGCTTGGCACCAGTGCTGTCGCAGAGCACTGTGTGGTTAGATGCCTTGCTCAAGGACACAATATGCTGCCTCGGCTGGGGATCGAACTGACAACCTTCAGATCGCTAGTCCAATGCCTTAACCACTTGGCCATGTGCCCACAGAGGTAGAATAGATAAAGTAATAACAGAATGTAGAGACAGTGCACTGGCGGTAGACAGCAAGCTGCGAGAACATCACAAGGTAGACTGTGAGGTCAAGAGTCCATCTAATTGTACGAGCAAGCTCAACAAATGTTTATCACAATCAGAATAAAAGGGTTTCTGTGAGAAAGAGGCACAACCAAAGGAAGCAAAGGATAATGCTACATAGAAGACTATGGTATACAAAATGGCAATAGCTCGTGGTAGACCAGTCTAGGGTGAGTTTACGAATCAGAAAAGGGCAGCGATGGTAAATGTGGTATCCAGAGAGTGAGGCTCGCAAATATGTTGAATACGTGCTCTGCATCAGTCTTCACAGTGGTAATATAATTCTATTATATTGTGGTCGCTACTCCATTATTATCCCTAAGATGTCAGATGGACTCATTTTAAATAACATCATAGAATTTACAAAAAAAAAACAAAATCCAATTACAAGGATTAAAGTATTGGAGGAACTCAGCAAGCTAAAGGTGGGCAACACACAAAATGCTGGAGGAACGCAGCTAAAGATGGACAAGTCATCTCAACCCAAAGGATCGGACACTGGGATTTTAAAGTGTAGAGACTGTAGCCATATTTGCTCAAAATTTTCATAACTTGCTGAATGCTAGGAGGGCGCTGGAAGATTGACAACATTCAGTATGACATTCTTGTTCAAAGAAGGAGAAATGCAGAGGGCAGGAAACTACAGACCAGTTTGATGGCTCTTGTTGGAAAAATGCTAAGATCAAAAAGGACGTAGCTGATCATTTAGGAAGGCCTAATAAATTAAACCTCGTCAACGTAGAAGGTGAATTGCGTTTGTAAAAAAATCCTCAAATCCTTGGAGGAAGTGAAGAAGAGATTGATAGAGGGAACCTGTAGGGGTAGTGTATTTACACTTCTGAAGCTTATTCACAGCCATATAAGAGGCTGGTACAAATATTAGAAGCCCATGGATTTGGAGGAAGTATGCTAGAAGGGATGGAAAACTGGTTGTGTCATAGAAATTAGAAGGTTAGAACGAATAGATTATTTTCAGACAGTGAGGAGGCGACTAATGAAGTACCATAGAAATCAGTTTTGTTATGTTTTGTAACTTCAAAACATAAACTAATTCAATGAAAGACTCGGGAGTCTGAAATGTGAGTCTAACCTCATGTGTACTTTAAGTGAGGCACACTTTGGCAAGTTATAAAAAGGGGTCAGGCGGAAACATGCGACCGCAGGTGTCCTGTGTCACTTGGATAACAGTTTATACCCTTTCCCACCCCGCCACATATAAAAATGCTACTCCCTATTCCCAGTTCCTCCTTCTCCGCCACATCTGCTCCCAGGATGAGACTTTCCGTTCCAGGACATCTCAAATGTCCTTTTTCTCTAAGGATTCTGGTTTTCCTTCTGCCGTCATCAATGATGCCCTCACCCGCATCTCCTCCATTTCCTGCACTTCAGCCCTCACCCCATCCTCCCGTCACCACAGCAGGGACAGAGTTCCCCTTGTCCTCACCTACCACCCCACCAGCCTCCAGATCCAGCACATTATCCTCCACAACTTCCGCCACCTTCAACAGGACCCCAGCATTAAGCACATCTTTCCCTCTCTACCCTTCTCCGCTTTCCACAGGGATCGTTCCCTCCGTGACTCCCTGGTCCACATGTCCCTCCCCATAGATCTCCCATCCGGCACTTAACCCTGCAAGCATAAGTGCTACACCTGTCCCTACACCTCCTCTCTCACCACCATTCAGGGCCCCAAACAGTCCTTCCAGGTGAGGCAACACTTCACTTGTGAGTCTGTTGGGGTCATCTATTGCATCCGGTGCTCCCGGTGCGGCCTCCTCTACATCGGTGAAACCCGACGCAGATTGGGGGACCGCTTCATCGAGCACCTCCGCTCCATCTGCCACAACAGACTGGATCTCCCGGTAGCCACCCACTTCAACTCTGCTTCCCATTCCCATTCAGATATGTCCATACATGGTCTCCTCTACTACCATGATGAGGCTAAACTCAGGCTGGAGGAGCAACACCTCATATACCGTCTAGGTAGTCTCCAGCCCCTTGGTATGAACATTGAATTCTCCAACTTCCAGTAATTCCCTCCCCCTCCCTTCCCCTATCTCTATTTCACTCTGCCCCCTCCCCCAGCTGCCTATCACCTCCCTCATGGTTCTGCCTCCTTCTACTACCCATTGTGCTTTCCCCTATTCCTTCTTCAGCTTTCCTGCCTATCCCCTCCCTGCTTCCCCTCCCCCACCCTTTGATCTTTCCCCTTACTGGTTTTTCACCTGGAACCTACCAGCCTTCTCCTTCCCACCCTCCCCCCACCTTCTTTATAGAGCCTCTGCCCCTTCCCTCTACAGTCCTGACGAAGGGTTCCGGCCCGAAACGTCGAATGATCATTTCCACGGATGCTGCCCGAGCTGCTGAGTTCCTCCAGCGTGTTGTGAGTGTTGCTTTGACCCCAGCATCTGCAGAGTATTTTGAGTTTATACCAAACCTTCTTCTTGGACTTGAAAGAATGCTCTGTCTGCTCCAAGTGGAACAGTACTGTAGTAGCTGCCTGCACCCGTTTCAGTATCTTTTCAGGGTTGTTGCTATCTTCAGCTTTGCCAGCAGAGCCCTTGTACAGCGCCACCTGCCATCTCATAGATGAAGAGTTTTCACACTCTCCCTGTGGTGAAGGGACTCTTGATCTATCTTTTTCAAGGCATATGTTGTCTATTGCTAGTTTTCACATTGTCAGTATTAAGGCTGGCCAGTCCTGTGCTGCGCTTAAGGTAAACACGAAGTAGGTGCACATTTCGGACTCCCGTGTCTTCCTTTGAATGAGTTTAACGTTTTGAAATTACAAAACGTGACAGGTTATTGGCCCATTGCTGTTCACTATTCACATTAATGACCCGAATGAAGGAGCAGTAAGTAAGAGCTCCAAATTTGCCAATGATTCCAAATTAGTTTGAAAGGACACCATGATACAGTGATTCTGCAACCGGGCATAGGTAGATTGGCCAAGTGGCAAAAGAATGGCAAATGGAGTTTACTGTGGGGAAGTGTACAGAGCACAAAAGACATGATATCCGAGAACTCAAAAGGCAGGTTATTATCTAAATGGAAAGGGGCTGCAAGTGAGTCAAGTTCAAAGGGATCCTGATGTTCTAGTGCATGAATCACAAAATGTTGGCAGGCAGGTTCAACCATCGGTCTGTTGAATCTTTGTTCTCTCTCCAAAGTTACTATATTTGTTTTCAGTAAGGAAACCAAAACTGAACACAGAATTCCACAGCATTTTGACCTTCATTGCAAAGGTGATGGAGTATAAAAACGGAGGTTTTCTGGCATTGTACAGGGTGCTGTTGAGGCTACACCTGGAATACTATTTGCAGTTTTGGTCTCCTTAACTAAAAAAAAAGATATACAGTAGTAACACGCACACAAAATGCCGGAGGGACTCAGCAGGTCAGGCAGCATCCATGGAAATAAACAAACAATTGATGTTTCGGGCTGAGATGCTTTTTCTGCAGAATTTCTCATGTTTATGATTATACTGTCGTAACTTCGAAGAGTGTACAAAGAAGATTCACCTGACTAGTTCCTGTGATGGGGAAGGTTGTCCTACAAAAAGAGTTTGAATAGTCTAGGTTTGTAACACTTGGAGTTTAAAGACTGAGGAGTTATCTTATTTTAACATATAATATCCTAAGGAGACTTGACTAGGTATGTGTTTTCACAATCACAACTGTAAGAGGCTAGACATTTAAAAGTGAGGTACGTAGAAATTTCCTCACTCAAGGGGAAGTGAATTCCTATAATTCTCTGTCCCTGAGCATGGTAAAGGCCAAATCATTAGATATCATTAGATGTTGCCTGGATTGGAGAGCATGTCTTATGAGAATAGTTTGAGTGAACTTGGCCTTTTCTCCTTGGAGTGACGGAGGATGAGAGGTGACCTGTTAAAGACGTATAAGATGATGAGAGACATTGATCGTGTGGATAGCCAGAAGCTTTTTCCTCGGGCTGAAATGGATAACAGAAGGGGACATAGTTTTAAGGTGCTTGGAAGTAGGTACAAGGGGGATGTCAGGGGTAAAATTTTCACACAGAGTGGTGGGTGTGTAGAATGCACTGCCAGCAACAGTGGTAGAGGTGGATACAATAGGGTCTTTTAAGAGACTCTTAGATAGGTACATTGAGTTTAGAAAAATAGAGGGCTGTGCGGTAGGGAAATTCTAAGTAGTTTCTAGAGTAGTTACATGGTTGGCACAACATTGTGGGCCGAAGGGCCTGTAACGTGCTGTAGATTTCTATGTTTTTATGTTCTATATATTTAAGATGGAGAAAGATAAATAGTTATCTGAATGATTGATGAGTGGGGAGTTACGGGTAACTATCAAAGAGAGGAGTTAAGGCTGGCACCTTGATTGTATTAGATGATGGGGCAGACTTGAGAGGCCGAGTAACCAAATACCACTGCTATTTTCTCATGCTCCTGTGTCTATTTCCGAAATTTAGATTTCATTTCAGATTTCCTGCACTTTCGGTTGTTTACTTCTAGGTCTCAGCAACATAGCCTTTGTAAGGGGTTTCTTTTTTTTATGTCACTGCGTAGTCTAATTAAAATGGCTTCTTTGTTATGTTATAATTGAAAGAGCTTCTTTGTTATGTTAACTGCTGAGAAAGTCCTTCCCGCTAGCAGTTAGTTTTGGATTATCTATTGATAAGAGGACGAATGAACCAATTGCGATAGTTGTTATGCTTTTGGTGTGTCTGTAAGATATTGTATGCACGGGGTTTCGGGGCAGAAGGCGTGAGAGAGAGGCAGTGGATGGACCAGGTGCTGTGAGTCCGCTAATGGGGTCGGATCCCGAGCGGGGTGTTCAGCAAGGAGAGGAGATGGAGACGGACTCGGGTGGAGCGTCTGGTTGAGCACCATTGTTGGTCCCAGGCAGCCAGTCGAGGTGGTCCGAGGGGTCACAGGGTGAAGAAGAAGGGTCCTGAGCTCCAACTGTTTGTGCACAAAGAGATTGAACTTTGATAAGTGTGGCGCCTTTTATATTTTATTCTCTATTAATTATATAGTTCCAGTAATATCTATAAACTGTAAATCGTTTAATCGTATCTGGTGTATTGTCTGCTATTTGGGCGGGGCGGGCTACATCACACAGCATCCGCACAAACTAATTACCCAGTTTGGCGGGGCCGAGGGCTGTTTCCCTGGACGACAGCGAGCCGAGCAACCCTGAGGCTGGCCGGGGGGGCTACACCTGCTCAATAATCCGTGTTGAGATCTTGCTGTGCACGTACAGTCCAGTGTGCTTCCAGACTCACAACCGCAGGCGCGACCCAGAAGTCCTTTATCAGCTGCTTCGGAATAACTGGAAGCTGTGAGCAGGACATTGTATAAGGCTTAGCCAGGCCTGGTTTGGTGTGTGATCTATTTGCTACCATGAGAGAACAGGGATGATGGTGTTCAAGTGGGTGGGGGGGTAGTGGTAATGAAGTGAGGCTGCATTAGTCAGTATCACTAATACAGCTTTAGTTAAAAACAACTGAATATAAGTGAGAGCAAAAGTATTCTTTATAATCATAATTATAATCATTACTGAAAATAATATTCCAAGTCCTCTCTAAAGCTGAGTGCCATTTCCTTTTTCTGCTATTATATCACACATCTCCACAGCTACTAATTACTAACACTCTCCAATGTTAACTTGAATGCTTTGAGCTTTTACACACCCATCACTCAAATGCAATTGTGATGTCGGTACTTGGCAGTTTCATTACCATGGGAACAGCAGGAAACCATTCATCCCCTCTAGCTCTGTGATGATCTGGTCCTTGGCTCTGCTGGGTGCTCTAGTTTCCTCCCACACACTGTTACTTCTGGTAGAATGACCTTCTGCTGTGAATTACCTTCAGCATTGGTAAGTGGTGGGACAGTCAAACGGAACTTGATGGGTTTGTCTGAGAGGGAATGGGATGCAGAATATTGGGATATAAGAAGAATTATTAGTAAAAGTAATGGGATTAAAATTGCTATCATTAATTGCGGCAGTATAAAAGGAAAGTCGGCTGTGATTAATTCATTTCTTGAAACCGAAAATCCTGACGTTTTAATCGGGACTGAATCTTGGCTTGATCCTTCAATTAAATCTGCTGAGATATTCCCTCCTCATTTTCAAATTTTTCGAAAGGACAGAAACTCTCAAGGAGGCGGTGTTTTTATTGATGTGAACTATACTATAGGGCGGGAGGAGAAGATGGCAGCGTGACGCAGCGTGCGTAGCCTCTCCAGTGAAATGATATCGTATTTGTTAAATAGATGCCGTGCACAATTCTGATTTGATGGAGACAGCCGTGAGGAGCATGGAGGAACATCTGGAGAAACTTCTGAAATGCCCGGTTCGCTGCTGCTGCTACTGTGCGATCGAGAATCTCCGGAGGGGAAGGCCCCAAATCCTCGGCTTTGCCTGCTGCTGGAAGCCGGGGCTGGAGTCGAAGCACTCGGCAGAGATGGTGCTCGGTGCTTGAAGTTTCTCAATGACTCAGAGTCAGACTGTGGTCAGGCATGGCAGGGAGAGTTTTCTTCCTTCTCCCATCTGCGTGAGATGTGGGACTTTCGAGAGACTTTGAACTTTTCTTACTGTGCCCATGGCCTGTTCTTCATCAAGTTACGGTATTGCTTGCACTGTTGTAACTATATGTTTTAATTATGTGGTTTTTGTCAGTTTTTCAGTCTTGGTGTCCTGTGTTTCTGTGATATCACACCGGAGGAGTATTGTATCATTTCTTAATGCATGCATTACTAAATGACAATAAAAGAGGACTGCGAGTCCTCATAATCTAATCTAATCTAATACTGATTTAGGCAGCGACTCTGAGCAAATTTGGCGTCAAGCTACACTTCAGGGGCAAATGGTGCAGATCGGGAGTTTTTACTGTCCACCTGATGCTAAGTCCGGGCCTCTTTTAGACCTTGAATCAAGCACTTCCAAAATAAACGCCTCGTCGCGTTCTCTGTTTATTATCCTGGGGGGTGATTTTAATGTCCCAGATGTAGATTGGACTGACGGCACACAACGTGAACCAAAAGGTGCTCTTCAGGAAGCCCTGGCTGATTTGGTTCTGAAAAATCATCTGTCTCAGAAAGTTACTATTCCTACCAGATGTGATGATACAGGTGGTGCCGAAAATACTTTTGATTTATTGCTGACTTCACATCCAGATTTAATTTTGGAGGTTTCACCCAGTGCTGGAATCAGTGATCATTTTATTATTCAAGCAAAACTGCACACAAAGATTAAAGTTCCCCCTAAACCACCTCGTAAAATTCCGTCTTGGAGAAAGGTGAACAGTGAGGAGTTCAAGGAACACTCACAATGCACTGGAGGAACTCAGCAGGTCAGTCAGCATCAGTTGAAAAGATTAGTCGACGTTTCGGGCCGAAACCCTTCGTCAGGACTGAAGGAAGAACTTTGGGAAGGGTTTGAAGAATGCTGTTAGTTGAAAAAAACAGTAATTTGAAAGACAAAGGGGTGGGGGAGGGGAAGCAGGGAGGTGATTGGCAAGAGAACAATGCGCAGTAGTAGTAGTAGCAGACAGGATCTCCCAGTAGCCACCCGCTTCAACTCTGCTTCCCATTCCCATTCAGATATGTCCATACATGGCCTCCTCTACTGCCATGATGAGGCTAAACTCAGATTGGAGGAGCAACACCTCATATACCATCTAGGTAGTCTCCAGCCCTTTGGTATGAACATAGAATTCTCCAACTTCCGGTAATTCCCTCCCCCTCCCTTCCTCTATCCCTATTTCACATCACGTCCCTCATAGTTCCGCCTCCTTCTACTATTGTTCTCCTGCCAATCACCTCCCTGCTTCCCCTCCCCCACCCCTTTGTCTTTCAAATTACTGTTTTTTTCAACTACCAGCATTCTTCAAACCCTCCCCAAAGTTCTTCCTTCAGTCTTGACGAAGGGTTTCGGCCCGAAACGTCGACTAATCTTTTCAACTGATGCTGGCTGACCTGCTGAGTTCCTCCCGCGCATTGTGAGTGTTCCTTTGACAACAGCATCTGCAGATTATTTTGTGTTGAGGAGTTCAAGGACTTAGCAAAACAACTTGGGAGAGACTTCTTTAACTTACAACCAGACAAAAGATCTGTTGAAGACAACTGAGTGTGGCTGAGAGACTCACTAAATGATATTGTTACGAATCATGTTCCTCATAAATTTATTAAGGGCCATATGCGTTCTTCTTGGTTTTCAGTGAAATTCAAACATCTCTGTAGTAAGAAAGGGAAATTTTACATCCGTGCCAAAAAAAGTGGTACAAGACTGGATTGGGACAAATTCACCAGAGTGTGAAAACAAGTCGACCATACCATTAGCAGAGCTCATAAACAATGTGTTTCTTCAATTCTTGAGGGAGAGCATCCCAAGGATTTTTGGAGATATGTGAAATCCAGACAGACAGACAACATTGGTGCCCAGATGCTCAAAGGTGAACAACTAACTGATCACTGAGGACCAGGAGAAAGCTGAAGCTCTTGCAAACCAATTTTCAAAATGTTCTTACCCGGGAAGATGGTGAACCTTCATCTTTTCCTGATCTACCGCCCAGCCCGTATACTGATATGCCTCCTAACGAAATTGAGGTTGAAGGTGTCAAAAAATTACTGCTCAATATCAATCCGAGGATTGTCAAAGATTGCAGAGAGACATTGATAGGATGCAGGAATGGGCTAAGAAGTGGCAGATAGAGTTCAACCCGGAGAAGTGTGAGGTGGTACACTTTGGAAGGATAAACTCCAAGGCAGAGTACAAAGTAAATGGCAGGATACTTGGTAGTGTGGAGGAGCTGAGGGATCTGGGGGTACATGTCCACAGATCCCTGGAAGTTGCCTCACAGGTGGAAAGGGTAGTTAAGAAAGCTTATGGGGTGTTAGTTTTCATAAGTCGAGGGATAGAGTTTAAGAGTCACGATGTAATGATGCAGCTCTATAAAACTCTGGTTAGTGCACACTTGGAATACTGTGTCCAGTTCTGGTCGCCTCACTATAGGAAGGATGTGGAAGCATTGTAAAGGGTACAGAGGAGATTTACCAGGATGCTGCCTGATTTAGAGAGCATGGATTATGATCAGAGATTAAGGGAGCTAGGGCTTTACTCTTTGGAGAGAAGGAGGATGAGAGGAGACATGATAGAGGTGTACAAGATAATAAGAGGAATAGATAGAGTGGACAGCCAGCGCCTCTTCCCCAGGACACCACTGCTCAATACAAGAGGACATGGCTTTAAGGTAAGGGGTGGGAAGTTCAAGGGGGATATTAGAGGAAGGTTTTTTACTCAGAGAGTGGTTGGTGCGTGGAATGCACTGCCTGAGTCAGTGGTGGAGGCAGATACACTAGTGAAGTTTAAGAGACTACTAGACAGGTATACGGAGGAATTTAAGGTGGGGGCTTATATGGGAGGCAGGGTTTGAGGGTCGGCACAACATTGTGGGCTGAAGGGCCTGCACTGTGCTGTACTATGAAAAAAAAGCTATTGGGCCAGACCAGATTCAGAATCAAGCCCTTAAGATCGCAGCTGAAGCACTAGCTCCTACTCTGCATTTCATTTTCCAGCAGTCGCTCGACTCAGGTGATCTTCCCCTGGATTGGAGAAAGGCCAACATCACTCCTCTCTTTCAGAAGGGTCAACCCACCAACCCAGCAAATTATCGTCCTATTTCTTTAACAAGCACTTGCTGTAAACTCCTGGAGCATATAATTGACAGCAATCTGATGAGGTACCTTAGCAGACACAATATTCTTGCTGACAACCAGCATGCTTTTAGGAAGCATAGATCATGCGAGTCTCAGCTTATCCTGACAATAAGTGACCCGGCCAAGAATTTTGATAACAATGTCATCAATGATTTAGTAGTGCTCGACTTCTCCAAAGCATTTGATGTTATTCCCCACCAAAGATTACTTAGGAAGCTCGACTTCTATGGTGTTCTCTCCAATAGTAAAAGATGGATTTCCAGTTTCTTGACAAAACGTCTTCAACGTGTGTGCGCGAATGGAAGAAGTTCTAAATGGCATCCAGTGTTAAGTAGTCTACCCCAGGGTACAGTGCAGGGCCCACATTTGTTTATACTTTACATTAATGACATCCACAAAAAAGTCACAAGCACAACCAGACTTCTTGCTGATGATTGTTTGATATACCGGCCAATTAAGTCAACTGATAATGAAGATGCTCTCCAAAAAGATCTTGATAGTATGGTTGAGTGGTCTCAACAATGGGGCATGCAATTCAATCCTGCCAAATGAGAAACCATGCGTGTCACCAGGAAGAGAAAACCAGGTAAAACATCATATAAAATCCTAGACGTCACCCTTGAAGAAACCAAACATACCAGGTATCTTGGTATCAAAATCCAGAATGATCTACGCTGGAATATTCAGACGCATCATGCAACAGTGAATGCAACAGGAGTCCTAAATTTTTTGAGACGCAATTTTCATCATTGTTCAGCTTCAGTTAAGGAGAAGTTGTACCTCACAATTGTGAGACCACGTTTGGAAAATGCAGTTGCTGCATGGGACCCATACACAAACAAAAACACTACTTCCATCGAGCGAGTCCAAAGACAGGCAGCCCGATTTGTCACAATTACCTATGAGAGAGAAGCGAGTGGTACTCAACTTTTAAATTCACTAAAGTGGAACTCTCTCCAAGATAGACGCGAAGCACATCGCCTGACCTGTTCTTACAAAATGTTAAATGGTCAACTCGACATAGACTACCAATTCCTCATCAAAGCCAAACCTATTAGGGGCAGACGTGGGCACTCAGCTCAATTTGAAACACTAACTACCAAGTCAGATGTGTACAGCAATTCATTTTTCCCCTGCATAATTAAAGCATGGAATAATGTCCAGTCCTTATATACTTCCATCCCCCATCAGGAAGGTCTCAAAGCTCTACGCTTCTTTTTAGATTCCAGACCTAATCAGTTCCCCTCTACCACCACTCTGCTCCGTCTAGCGGAATTAGTCCTTACTCTTAATAATTTCTCCTTTTGCTCCTCCCATTTCCTCCAAACTAAAGGTGTAGCTATGGGCACCCGTATGGGTCCTAGCTATGCCTGCCTTTTTGTTGGGTTTGTGGAACAATCTATGTTCCGTGCCTATTCTGGTATCTGTCCCCCACTTTTCCTTCGCTATATCGACGACTGCATTGGCGCTGCTTCCTGCACGCATGCAGAACTCGTTGACTTTATTAACTTTGTCTCCAACTTTCACCCTGCCCTCAAGTTTACCTGGTCTATTTCCGACACCTCCCTCCCCTTTCTAGATCTTTCTGTCTCTGTCTCTGGAGACAGCTTATCCACTGATATCTACTATAAGCCTACTGACTCTCACAGCTATCTGGACTATTCCTCTTCTCACCCTGTCTCTTGCAAAAACGCCATCCCCTTCTCGCAATTCCTCCGTCTCCGCCGCATCTGCTCTCAGGATGAGGCTTTTCATTCTAGGACGAGGGAGATGTCTTCATTTTTTAAAGAAAGGGGCTTCCCTTCCTCCACTATCAACTCTGCTCTTAAACGCATCTCCTCCATTTCACGTACATCTGCTCTCACTCCATCCTCCCACCACCCCACTAGGAATAGGGTTCCCCTGGTCCTCACCTACCACCCCACCAGCCTCCGGGTCCAACATATTATTCTCCGTAACTTCCGCCACCTCCAACGGGATCCCACCACTAAGCACATCTTTCCCTCCCCCCTCTCTCTGCATTCCGCAGGGATCGCTCCCTACACAACTCCCTTGTCCATTCGTCTCCCCCATCCCTCCCCACTGATCTCCCTCCTGGCACTTATCCGTGTAAGCGGAACAAGTGCTACACATGCCCTTACACTTCCTCCCTTACCACCATTCAGGGCCCCAAACAGTCCTTCCAGGTGAGGCATCACTTCACCTGTGAGTCGACTGGGGTGATATACTGCGTCCGGTGCTCCCGATGTGGCCTTTTATATATTGGTGAGACCCGACGCAGACCGGGAGACCGCTTTGCTGAACATCTACGCTCTGTCCGCCAGAGAAAGCAGGATCTCCCAGTGGCCACACATTTTAATTCCACATCCCATTCCCATTCTGACATGTCTATCCACGGCCTCCTCTACTGTAAAGATGAAGCCACACTCAGGTTGGAGGAACAACACCTTATATTCCGTCTGGGTAGCCTCCAACCTGATGGCATGAACATTGACTTCTCTAACTTCCGCTAGGCCCCACCTCCCCCTCGTACCCCAGCTGTTACTCCTTTTTATGCACACATTCTTTCTCTCACTCTCCTTTTTCTCCCTCTGTCCCTCTGAATATACCTCTTGCCCATCCTCTGGGTCACCCCCCCCCGTCTTTCTCCCTAGGCCTCCTGTCCCATGATCCTCTCGTATCCCCTTTTGCCTATCACCTGTCCAGCTCTCGGCTCTATCCCTCCCCATCCTGTCTTCTCCTATCATTTTGCATCTCCCCCTCCCCCTCCAGCTTTCAAATCCCTTACTCACTCTTCCTTCAGTTAGTCCTGACGAAGGGTCTCGGCCTGAAACGTCGACTGCGCCTCTTCCTATAGATGCTGCTTGGCCTGCTGCGTTCACCAGCAACTTTGATGTATGTTGATGGAATAATCTTAATTCTTACACAGCCACACAACCAAACCCAATTAAATTTAAGGCAAACACGAGGAAATCTGCAGATGCTGGAATTTCAAGCAACACATATAAAAATTGCTGGTGAAGGCAGCAGGCCAGGCAGCATCTATAGGAAGAGGTACAGTCGATGTTTCAGGCCGAGACCCTTCATCAGGACTAATTGAATAAAGAGATAGTAAGGCAGCTTCTCTTCTTCAAAAATCTCCTTCTTAAGCTCACCCTCCACCACCTCCAGTTTAAATTCCATGCGGAGTATTTTGGAGGATCAAGAACCAAGAACCAGGAACCAAGGGGGAGAGTGATTAGATTTTTCCTTAATTCATTTATTTATTTATTGTTTATTGAGATATAGTGCCGAATAGGCCCTTCTGGCCTTTCCAAACTCACCAGCCAGCAATCCCCGATTTAATCCTAGCCTAATTACGGGACAATTTACAATGACAAATTAACCTGCTAACTAGGAGGAAATGGGAGCACCCGGAGGAAACCCACACAGTCATGGGGAGAACATACAAACTCCTTACAGGCAGCGGCGGGAATTGAACCCATGTCACCTGTACTGTAAAGCGTTGTGCTAACCACTACTCCACTGAACCACCCCGTCATGGCAACATGCAACACATTAGCCCATCAAATCTCTGCTGACCACCAACCACACATTTGTACTCATCCCATTTTGTTCTCCTGGCATTTCAATGGACTCCCCCACAGATTCTATCGTTCACCCACAGACGAGGGGGACTTTACGGCAGTCAGTTAACCCACCAACTCCTCCATGTATATTTGGGGTATGAGAGGAAAGAAGCACGCCCAGTGGAAACATGCCCTCACAGGGAGGATGTGCAGACTCCACACAGAGAGGCTGCTGGTCAAGTTTGAACCTAGTTTGTGGGGCCCTTGAAGCAACAACTCGACTAGCTGCACTACCTTGCCGCCTTTGAGAAACTTCACGTACCTGATAGGTTGAGTGGCCTCCTGCCGTGGCACAACAATGGAGCTTTGACACATCGCCGAAGACCAGCAAATTTCTGCAGCAGTGAACTGGAGTGCATTCTGAGCAAACAAGAGAAAAGCTGCAGATGCTGGAAATCCAAGCAGTGCACACAAAAGTTACCAACCACCCCCTGAGCCTTCACGTCCAGCACATCATTCTCTGCAAATTCCACCATTTTCAATGGGAACGAACACATCTTTACCTCCCTACGATCTATTTTCCACAGAGGTCACTCTCTCTATGATTCCCTTGATGATTTGTCCCTCCCCACTAATCTCCCTCCTGACACTTATCTCTGCAAGAGGAGGAAATGCCATACCTGCTCAAACACCTCCTCCCTCACCTCCATTCAGGGCTCCAAAAAGTCCTTCCAAGCGGGGCAACAATTTACCTGTGAATCTGTTAAAGTCATCTGCTGTACCCGATGCCCCCAATAATGCCTCCTGTATATTGGTGAGACCCAAAGCAAGATTGGGAACCGCTTTGTCAAGCACCTTCACTCCATTCGCAGGAAGCGAGATTTCCCAGTGGCCAAGAATTTTAACTCCAATCTCCACTCCCATTCCGAGTTCATGGCCTCTTGTACCATCACAATGAGGCTTTTATCAGGTTGTAGGAGCAACACCTCACTCTGACTCCCCTCTTACCTCTTCTCTCCTTCTCACCTGCCTATCACCTTCTTTGGGTCCCCTCCTCCCCTTTCTCCCATGGTCCACCCGCCCTTTCCTATCAGATTCCTTTTTTCTCAGTCCTTTATCTCTCCCCACTATCAGCTCCAGAATTTTGTATGTGTTGGTCTGCAGTTCCAACCACTTTAAAACACGTTCTCAGTATGATTTTTATTTGTAGTCTTTCTTCTTTGCACATTAATATTTATCTGTATGTGTATAGTTTTTCATAAAATTCTATTATGTTTCTTTTTTTCCTCTATAAGTGCCTGCATGAAAATGAATCTCATGGCAGTATATGAATTTACCTTCGAAGCAAAGAGGTGAAGCTTGAATCTCATTGTGGGAAGCAGGTAAATTTGATTTCAGATCAGTGGAATGAAAGGGGAATTGGATGGACATTTGAGGGCTAGGTTCACAGGACACACTGAGAGAATGAGACTGGCTCAAAGTTATGAGAATAGGCTGAATCACCTCTTTCTGACACCTATGTTCAACAATTTGATCCTAGCATGTCCTTTAATCATCTTAAATACCCTAAATAATTTGGGGCAGCCCAGTAGCGTAGTGGTTAGCAAAACACTTTACAGTACCAGCGACCCAGGTTCAATTCCCACTGCTGCCTGTAAGGAGTTCGTACGTTCTCCCCGCGACCGTGTGGGTTTCCTCCAGGTGCTCCAGTTTCCTCCCACAGTCCAAAGATGTACTGGTTGGTAGGTTAATTGGTCATTGTAAATTGTCCCATGTTTTGGTTAGGATTAAAGTTGGGGATTGCTGAGTGGCACGGTTTGTAGAAGGCACTATTCCATGCTGTATCTCTAAATAAATAGATGTCTCCAGATTGTTTCAGTTCTATTCACAAACCTGCAACGTAAGCATCCTCCATCTGTGCCACAGTCTCTGCTCTTGAAACTTGTTATGCTACGATGGCCGTGCAGCCATGAAAAGGTGAATCTGCGGAATTCTTCAGCTTTGGAGGCCAAGTCTTTATGCATATTTAAAGCAGAGGTTTATAGGTATTTGATTGGCCAGGGCATGAAGGGATACGAGGAGAAGGCTGGAGGTTGGGGCTGAGAGGAAAGTTGGATCAGCATGATGAAATGGCGGAGCAGACATGATGGACCAAACGATCTCATTCTGCTCCTATATCTTGCAGTCTTACATCACTGACTAGGTTGATATTCCCTCACTCTTTTGCCTTCTTTAAACTGAAATTTGTTTTTATACTCTCTCCACACCCTGTATTTAATACTGCCCATACTCGTCTCTCTGCCCATTTCTGCACAGGGGGGACCTTGGCCCAGCATGTCCAGGCTGGCTTCCTTGCCCATCCATATAACCTCATTTACCCACGTTAGGTCCAAGACTCCTGTCTCATTTCAAAATATGCTCAATTCGTTGAAATATTCAAAACTAATTGCAGAACTTTCGAGTCAATATTTTCGTAATGAACGAAATTATTCTGTCACTATACATGAGCACATTACCGCCAGTTATCATTCAGTTACAAAAAGTAAATAGTTCATGAGGTTTTAACACAAATTTCAATTCATTTATCTGGTGTGGCAGAAGGGTTTTAAACTGTGGCTCTTCCCTTATGGCCCTTGTAGGTTTATTTTAAAAGCATTTATTTCATACAGCAGAGAAACAGGCCCACTGTGTCCATGCAGACTATTATGTACCAATATCATGTCCTCGAACAATCATGTAGATGCCGTGGCCAGGAAAGCACACCGACACCTCTAGTTCCGCTGGAGGCTAAGGAAATTTGGCCTGTCCCCTTTGATCCTCACCAACTTTTATTGATGCAGCAAAGAACACATCCTATTCAGATCCATCTTGGCTTCATTTGACACCTGCTCTGCCCGACTGTCAGAACTTGCGGAGGTCTGGATGCTGCTCAGCACCTCGTGGAAACCAGCTGCTCCTCCACGGACTCTGCCTGCTTTTCTCACGATCACGGAAAAGTAGCCAGCATTATCAAAGACCCCACCCACCTTCGACATTCTCTCTTCTTTCCCACCTTCCCATCGTACGGAGAGTATAAATGACTGAAAGCAGGTGCCACCAGAGACAAGGACACCTTCTATCCCACTGTTTCCAGACTATTGAATGGGTTTCCTGTACAGTAACATGGTAATATGGCCTTGCATCTTCACATCTACCTTGTCATGGCCTTGCACCTCATTGTCTATCTGCACTGCCCTTTCTCTGTAACTGTAACTCAATGTTCTGCACTCTGTTATTGTTTCCCTTTTGTATCACACTGAAGTAATGATAGGATAAAACGATCCTAACAAAGGTTTTCACTGTATCTCGATGCATGTGGCAATAACAAACCTATTATTCAGGGGAGTCGATTTAGGACGGAGATGAGGAGGAACTGCTTTTCCCAGAGAGTGGTGAATCTGTGGAAATCTCTGCCCAATGAAGCAGTGGAGACTACCTCAGTAAATATATTAAAGACAAGGTTGGATAGATTTTTGCATAGTAGGGGGATTAGGGGTTATGGGTGTAACCCTCCGGCCTGGCCAGCAGGTGTTCGTCTAGGGGAAAACAACTTCTGGCCCCACCAAATTGAGAAACCTTGTTTGTGTGGATGCTGTGTAATGTATTGCCCAGTCACAAATCCCCATCGCAAAATATCCAACAGTACCCCATATGCAATTAAATGATTGAACTTTATAATTCTTAATTTGACTATATGGTTAGTAAAGAAACAAAAAAATGAAAAGGGCCCGTCCTCATGAGACAGTCTATTGCGTATCATTGGAACTCACTGTTCGTTCATTTGTTCTCATCGACCTCCAAGCGCAGCCGGTGCTTCGGACCCTCGCTCCGCAGTCCACTCCATCCGGTGGTCTTCCGACTCCCTCTATTCGCGTCCTCTCTCTCCATCGCTCCCCAACGAAAGACCGTGAAAAACCTGGCTCCCTGACACAAAAGAAAGAACAACATTTCTCCCATTGGATAGCATTCCAAAGTCCCGTTATCTCTAGTCATAACCCAAACATTGCTGCTACAGAGAAACCATTACCTTAACAGTGGAACATTACATAGAAGCCATTACATTAGCCTTAGCAGTGAAACCTCACAGCATGTTACATGGGGAAAAGGCAGGTAGGTGGAGATGAGTCCATGGCCAGATCAGTCATGATCTTATTCAATGGCGGAGCAGGGTCGGTGGGCCAGATGGCCTACTCCTGCTCCTGTTTCTTATGTTATTACAAATTAACAAGCATCTATCTGCACTAATCCCATTATCATTGGTCTACAGCCTAAGATTACTGCAAGTTGTATTACACTGTGACCCTTTAAGGGAGGTGCGAGCTGAAAAAGGTGGGAAACTGTTGGGCAACACCTCTTCTGTCAGGTGTCTCTCTCTCTCTGGCTCCTTCACTCATTTCTGACCTACAGCACGTAGAAAGTGCTGCAGGATCTCAGAAGGTCGGGCCGCAACTATGGAGAGGAATAAACAATCAGTTTTGGGCCGAGACCATACATCAGAACTGGAAAAGAAGGGTGAAGAAGCAACAGCTCATAGCTGCCACGATGAAGACAGTCTCCAGTTGGAGGAGCAGCATCTCATAATCCCGTTCCAACCTGTCAGTCCACAGCCTCCTCTACTGCCACAATGAGCTTATGTTGCCGGTAATCAGCAGGAGCTCAGGAAATGCAGCTACGATCTATGCAAAGTCATCAAGGCAGTGAAACAACAATACAGGGACAAGATTCAGACTCAATTTTCCACCAACAACATACACAGCTTATGGCAAGGTATGCACACCATCACAGACTTCAAAGCTAAACACAGTGGAGTTTACAAAATCGCTGACTCTCTCCCAGACGAGCTAAATGCTTTTTAATGCTTGATCCAGTGTTATCAACACTGGGCCCCTGAAGAGGCCTGCAAATGATGCAACCTGCAGCTTGGTCATCTCTGAGGCCGAAGTATGCAGGTGTTTCCGACGAGTGGACAGTCGCGAGGCTGCGGGACCAGACGACATCCCAGGGTGCGTACTCAAGAGTGTGCGCGGCACAACAGGCAGGTGTGTTTACTGACATTTTTAATCTCTACCTCTCCCAGTGTAGAGTGCCCTCCTGCTTCAAAACATCGACCATTGTTCCAGTACCTAAAAAGACCGAGGTAACGTGTCTGAAGGACTGGCGTCCTGTCGCACTCATCTCAATAATAAGCAAACAAACATGAGGAAATCTGCAGATGCTGGAAATTCAAGCAACACACACAAAATGCTGGTAGAACGCAGCAGGCCAGGCAGCATCCATAGGAAGAAGTATAGCCAAGGGTCTTGACCCGAAGCATCAACTGTACTTCTTCCTATAGATGCTGCCTGGCCTGCTGCGTTCCACCAGCATTTTGTGTGTATCAATAAAAAGCAAATGCTTTGAGAGGCTGGTCAAGGACTAAATCTGCAGCATGCTACCACCCAAACTGGACCCCCTACAATTCACAATAGCCGCTGCTCTACACACTGTTCTTACACATCTGGAGAAGAAGGATGCTTATGTGAGAATGCTGTTCTTGGACTACAGTTCAGCATCCAACACCATAATTCCCTTCAGAATCAACAAGAAGCCCAGAGACCTCAGCCTTCACCCTGCCTAGTGTAGCTGGATCCTGGACTTCCTGTCAGATCATTGGCAGGTGGTAAGAATGGGCCCAATCACCTCTGCCCCTCTGATCCTCAACACAGGTGCCCCTCAGGGCTATGTCCTAAACCCCCTCCTTACTCTCTGTATACCGATGACTGTATCACCACCCATTACTCCAATCTGCTAATTAAATTTGCTGACAACACTACACTGATTGGCCTTATCTCAAATAATAATGAGGTAGCCTACAGAGAAGAAGTTGTCTCTCTGACACAGTGGTGTCAAGGAAACAACCTCTCCCTCAATGTCGCAAAAACAAAGGAGCTGGTTGTGGACTACAGGAGGAATGGAGATAGGCTGACCCCTATTGACATCAATGGATCTGGGGTTGAGAGGGTGAACAGCTTTAAGTTCCTCGGCATAAACATCGCTAAGGATCTCATGTGGTCTGTACATACCGGCTGTGTGGTGAAAAAAGCACAACAGCACCTCTTTCATCTCAGACTGTTAAAGAAGTTTGGTATGGCCCTCAAATCCTTAGAACTTTCTATAAGGGCACAACTGAGAGCATCCTGACTGGCTGCATCATGCCTGGTATGGGAAATGTACTTCGCTCAATCGCAGGACTCTGCAGAGAGTGGTGCAGACAGCCCAGCACATCTGTAGATGTGAACTTCCCACTATTCAGGACATTTACCAAGGCAGGTATGTAAAAAGGACCCGAAGGATCATTGGGGACCCAAGTCACCCCACCCAACCACAATCTATTCCAGTTGCGACCATGTGGGAAATGGTACCACAGCATAAAAGCCAGGAACAGCAGGCTCCAGGAAATCTTCTTCCACCAGGCCATCTGACTGCTTAATTCGTGCTGACACAACTGTATTCCTATGTTATATTGACTATTCATATTCAACCATCATGTTACTGTCCTATTGTATATACTATTTATTATAAATTACTATAAATTGCACATTGCACATTTAGGTGGAGACCTAACATAAAAATTTTTACCCCTTGTATATATGAAGGAAATAAGTAATAAAGTCAATTCAATTCAATTCAACTCTCAGGTCAAGGAGCAACGCCTCATATTCCATCTGGGTAGTCTCTAACATGGATGGTTTGAACATTGATTTTTCTAACCTGGTAATTTCTCCTCCCTCCCCTTCTGTCTTTTTCCAGTCCCGTTTTTGCTTCGCTGGTGACCCTCTTCCTTTCCTTTCCCTCACAGTTCACTCTCCTCTCCTCCCAGATTCCTTCTTTTTCCACCCTTTACCTCTCTGACCACCAAGATGGCACCTGCGTACAACACTCCCCTGGTCGACATTTACTGGATAGACCAAGAAACCAGATATTTCACGTCTTTTCTGCCTTTTACATTTGTTTCACAATTCTTGAATTTGATTCTGGAACCGTTGGAACCTGTGATTAGCGGTTTGGAGATCGTTTTGGTGTTTCTGCACTCTGCCATCTCTGAGAGGATTCAGGGAGACAGAGACAGAACCTCATGGCAGGAAGGCTGCAGGACAGGTCACGAGCTGATGTTTGACTCCATTTCGCAGATTAAAGCTTCCATTGTTCGCTGATTAAAGCGACGAGGGAGATTGAAACATCAAGACCAATGTGAAAGCTTCCTGTCTTTTGATTGCTCATTGCCGGAGAAGAGAGACTGCCTTTTGATCACTAGTGGGATCACTGTGCTACCAGAGAGGGGAGAGCTGTGCAGATGGGTGGCACTCTGCTTATGAATGCAGGTGACATGTTTGAACCTTTCAGTAACATTCAGTCTGAGGCCTCAGTTTGTGGTAATGCTGCACAAGAACTTGCCTATGAACCTTCTGACTGGAATCATTGTTTGTAGCTCCAAAATGCCTTCTGCTGCTCTAGCATAAAGAGCATGCCTCATGTGAATGCAATTCTTCACCAACCTGTTCCAAGTCATTCTGACCACATGGTGCTATTCTCCAAATCCTGTTCCTATCATCCACTAGCAATACTTCCCAGTGGCTGGAAGAGTGGTGCTTGTATTGTAGTTTATCTCATTAAGGATTATCATCAAGGGCTGCAACAGCAGTGCTGCAGTCAGACATCTGCAAGAACTTTCCTCACACCAGTAGAGACTGCTACACTAAGGCAAAAAATATCAGGACTAGCTTGCTGTCACACTAGGAAACACAGTCACAATGTCTGTAAGCCTGGTAATTAAAGTTTTGAATCCTTATGGGATTTTCGAAAGCAGAATCTGTGGCATGGTGGTAATGCTAATAGACCTGAGCAACTCCTTGGTCAATCAGTCTCTCACATTCCACTCACACTGAACAAAAGGGCTGTTTAGGGTTGTTCACATTGACTGCACTGTCTCTGGCAGGTAAGTTGATCCCTAAACCCCTCCCGTTGTCTCAAGTTGAAAATCCTCTGGTGAGGCCATCATCTGACGTCCTCGGTAATTCAGCATTTCGAGAGTGGAGTGTCACCTGTGGCTGCCAGAGCAGATTCATATCTGATTCCAGCCTTCCCAGCAGTTGGATTTCATTCTGCAGATTAGAATCTCAAAAGCAAGCTTGCAACATTTGTCTCGAAGCACTGTGAACATTCGAGTGACAGCTCTCTTCTCAGATAACCATTAACTCACTTGTATTAATTGAATTTAATTCTACAACAAAGGTATCAGCCTGTGAGAATGTTTTGACAGCACTATGCCTGTGGAGCATGGGGTAAACTCTGACTCACAACGCTCCACAGAACTGACTGTCCAGCCTCAGCTGCCTCTCCCAGTGCAGAGGCAGTGTTGCAATGTCGCAGGAGCTGTCGTTCAGATACGTTGGGGTATGGATGAACAAAGGAGGAGGGGATATCTGGCCGGCCAATGTTGCCCTTTCCCTTAACATGACGAACTCTCACACATGATCTGGTCATAATACTTTGTTGCTGTACAATCACCTGCACATGGCTTACCTGTCATCTTTTTAACTTGACAACGCTGACTACACTTTTGAATCATTCTTCTTGCCTGAAAAGAACTTTGAGAAGCCCTGAGGCAGTTAAGAGTACAAGTTATTTTCTATTCACCTGCATTAACAGGCCTTATATTTTTTGATTGCAAGAATCTGCTCACAAGATGTCCGTTTCCTCCCCCAAAGGTTGCATCTCACATCATAGAAATAGGACATAGAACAGTATAGCACTGGACAGGCCCCCCAGCCCACAATGTTGTGCCAAACTAGCTAAAAGTAAATTTTAAAAATACCCAAACACTAATCCCTCCTACCTACATGATATCCATATCCGTCCATCTTCTTCACATTCATGTGCCAATCTAAACATCACCTAAAAGCCTCTAATGTACTTGCCTCTACCACCTTACCAGGCAGCGCATTCCAGGCATCTACCCCTCTCTGAGTAAAAAAACCTGCCCCTCACATCCCCTTTGAACCTTCCCCTTCTCACCTTCAATGCTTGCCCTCTAGTATTAGACATTTTCACCCTGGGAAATAGAAACTCCCTGTCTACTCTAGCTATGCTTCTCATGATCTTATAAGCCTCTATCAGATCTCCCCTCAGATCCCACCACTCCTTAGCAACCAGCCCCAGTTTGTCCAGCCTCTCATGATAGCACATGCCCTCTAAACCAGGCAGCATCCTAGCAAACCTCTTCTGCACCCTCTCCAAAGCCTCGACGTCCTTCCTATAGTGGAGCGACCAGAACCATATGCAATACCCTTGATGACCTAACCAGAGTTCGATAAAGTTGCAACATAAGCTCCTGACTTTTGAACTCAATGCCTCAACTAATAAAAGCATGCATTCCATAAGCCTTCCTAATCACTTTATCGACCAGTGTGGCTTCTTTCACGGAGCTATGAACTTGAAGCTCCAGATCTCTCTGCTCAGCAACACATTTAGGGGTCTTGCCCTTAACTGTGTACTGTCTCCTTGAAATTGTCCTACTGAGGCGCAACACCTCACATTTATCTGGGTTAAACTCCATCTGCCTTTTCTCTGCCCATACTTGCAACTGATCTATATTGCGGTGTATTCTTTACCAGTCTTCTAAACTATCCACAACGCCACCAATCTTGGTATCATCTGCAAAGTTACTAACCTGCCCACCTACATTTTTATCCAGGTCAATTATACATCAGTTTTACTTTTCTCTGGATGGGATTAATAATTTTCACTCGTTAACCCATTTTCCTTTCAGTTGTTGGATTGCTTAGTGTGCTAGCGACTGAACTAGCTGACACTGTCCAGCAAAGTGGAACAGGAGCCCTACCAAAACTCCCATGCCAGTGGCCTGGAGGGCAGAGCCAGGCATTGTGGAGTACAGTGTGATCCTGTAAGAATATGTTTGAGATTCAGCTCTGTATAAGAATCTGTTGGTGTGAAATCCTTCACTGAACCACTCCAGTGTTGGTTCTTGACTCATATACATTGCTGTACACTCACTGCATAATCTTAGGGCATGAATTTGGACAGTGTCATTCAATCCAATGCAGCACCATCTCAGCCTAGAAATATGGCACTTTGGGTGTGGCCCATCAGGTCTCCTGCAGGAGGTAGGGGGCAGTGGAAGGGCTGCTGCCTTACAATTCCAGGGATCCAGGTTTGGTCCAGAGCTCCAGTCTTCTCTGTATGCAGTTCCTATGTGTCTGCATTAGCTTCCACTAGGGTGCTCATTTTCCCCCCACATATGAAAAGACACGCAGGTAGGTTGTTTAATTGGCCACTGTAAATTGCCTGTAACGTTTATGATGAGTGTTCGTAGCTCATGTTGAGGTGCTTGATGTTGCAGTGCTTACCGAGTTCAGCAATTAGCTTGCAGACATTTCACTACCTCGGTGCACAGTCATTGGTGTTTCTCTCTGGGAATGCTCACATTTAAATAGCCCCCCGCCTTCACTAGCCGTTGTCTGATTGGCTACCTACTTAGCTCAATTAGCTACCCCTTCATAAGTACCCTTGATAACTCTGTAAACAAACATATTGAAATAGAAGCCATCTACCAACCCCTAAGAGCCAAAGAAACACAAGCCAATAGAAGTCAAAGACCAACTGAAGGGGTAGGCAATCAGGAACAAGGCAAGCAAACAGAGACCTATACAGACAGGAGCAATCCCAGAGAGAAACACCAACAACTGCCCACTGAGGATGTCACCTTGACTGGTGATGAGATGTCTGCAAGCTAATTGCCAAGCTCAGCGAAAACCACAACGTCAAATGTCTCTGATGTGTTGGTAAGTGGCAGAATCTGGGGGAGTTGGTGGGAATATAGGTAGAATGGTTTTCGGGTAAACTAGTGGGAAAGATGGAACAGCATGAGGCTGTGTTGGATATCTGGGGCTTTGTAGGAGGTTAGTGTGGGCACGGGAAGCTGGAAAAAAGGATCTAGATCTGGACAGGAAACAAGACTGGATATAGGGTTGGAAACAGGTGACACCATGCCCTCTTTGGCTCATACCCAGGTAGGTACAAACAAGCAATCATGGACAGTTTACTGCTGTCTTTCCTAAACCATGATTTTAAGGACAGCAAGAGTATTGGTTGCCTCTTGGCCTTCAAAATCTGAGAGGGTGGGGGGAGATACACTAAGAAAAAAAATTCTAAATAAATTGAGTGGTTTTTCTACTCACGAGCCAATAAATAGAAGGCAAAGCTTGCTATGTTTCATAGACAAACTACTGATCATTCATCTAAAGCAATGGGCAAATTAACAGCCCGGGTTCTGGCCAAAAAGTGATTAAATTACTGGGCCCTGAATGCAAGCGTTCAAATCCCACCATGACCATTTTCAAAGATCTGTTAAAAAAAAAACCTGGAAATCAAAATTCTGGTATTAGCAAAAATGATTGAAAGCAATCTATTACATTTTTATAAATGCTTTTAATTTCACCTGCCTCTCACTCTGAGATGCAGGAAAGTACTGGTAATTCAAACAGCAAGGGTGTTATATTAATTAAAATGAAAGATTTACTGAGCATGGATTCATTCACCAATATCTGTTTAAAGGGCTCCTGCTGTCATAAAGGGTAGAAATAGGCCCTGTGGCCCACAATGTCGATGCCAACCACTAATTGCCATCTACATAAATCCTATTTACTAAGGCTTGGTCCATAGCCTTCTGTGACTGGGTGATTCTTTTTACTGATTGATTGATTGTGACCAGGGACCTAGGCGAGGATGGTTAGAACCCAAGTACCAAGACTAGAACTGAGACACGATACGAGACTGAAATGAAGACAGGGTTCTAAACTAGACGCTAGACAAAAATCCAAAGTTGAGCTGACGATTGAACACTGAACCTCAGTTCAGGTGCTCTTTAAATATTAAAATCCTGGCCTGAATCTTTAAAGGGGTCACACCAGAGCTATCCGTATTCTGGAGAGTTCAGGTGTCTAAACCCTGGAGGCTGGTACAGTGGGGTAGGTGTCATAACAGGAATAGGCCCTTCCGGCTCTTCAAACCACACCAGCCAGCAATCACCAGAATTAATCCTAGCCTAACTATGGGACAAATTACAATGACCAGTTAACCTACCAACCAGTACCTCTTTGGACCATGGGAGAAAACAGGTACCCAGAGGAAACCCACATGTTTACAGGGAGAACGTACAAACTCCTTACAGGCAGCGGTGTGAATTGAATCTAGGTCACTGGTACTTTAAAGCGTTGTGCTAACCACTATACTGCCGTGGACTTGAACTCTTCCAGATAGTTTTAAATATAGTGGGAATCTCTCCTTCCATCACCCCCCTGAAGTAGTGTGTTCCAAAAACCAACCACTCTTTGGTTGAGAAAAACTTCCTCAAATCCCCTCCAAATCTTTATTCCTCACCTTAAACCTATTTCTTCTGGTCTTAGACACTTCTGCAATGGGGAAAGGTTTTTTACCATTAACGTAACACACACAAAATATACGCCAGCCGCCACGGCTGGGAGCGGGGAGCGATCGCTGCTGCTGCCCAGCAGAGGGTTGGATCAGGGCAGCCAGGTCTCGGCCTTGGCCCCGGGCCCCCAGCCCTCGGTTCACCAGACTCCCCACTCCGCCCTTTGCGCAACTCTCGAAGCCCGCGGGTTTCGCGGAGTCCCCCAAGACACCGGCTACAGGCCCCACACTCCTGCCCGGCAAGGACCCCCCCGCCATACTCCCCGATGACCAGCCCTGAGAGCGGCAGCACCCCAATGATCAACTGCCAGGTCTGCCAGTCCCTCATCAACGTGGAAGGCGAGATGCAATAGCACATCATCCAGTGTGGCGTCTGAAACGAAGCCATGACCATAAAGAATGCCTCAGTGGGGAAGAAGTATGTCCAGTGTCCCTGCAACTGTATCCTCATCTGCAAAGTCACCTCACAGAGGATTGGTTGTACCCAGCCGTACTGTAAACGGATTGTTGCAGCTATATAGGACCCTGTTCAGATCCCACTTAGAGTACTCTGCTCAGTTCTGGTTGCCTCACTATAGGAAGCATGTGGAAACCATAGAAAGGGTGCAGAGGAGATTTACAAGGATGTTGGCTGGATTGGGGAGCATGCCTTATGAGAACAGGTTGAGTGAATTCGGCCTTATCTCCTTGGAGTGTCGGAGGATGAGAGGTGACCTGATAGAGGTGTATAAGATGATGAGGGGCATTGATCGTGTGGATAGTCAGAGGCTTTTTCCCAGGGCTGATATGGCTAACATGAGAGGGCACAGATTTAAGGTGCTTGGAAGTAGGTACAGAGGAGATGTCAGGGCTAAGTTTTTTTACACAGAGAGTGTGAGAGCGTGAAATGGGCTGCTGGCGACAGTGGTGGAGGCAGATACAATAAAGTCTTTTAAGAGACTCCTGGACAGGTATATGGAACTCAGAAAAATAGAGAATTTCTCAGGTAAGGACATGTTCGGCACGGCTTTGTGGGCCAAAGGGCCTGTATTGTGCTGTAGGTTTTTTATGTTTCTAAAATGCTGGAGCAACTCAGCAGGTCAGACACTGCCCTTGGAAAGGATGAAGAGCCAATGTTTTAGAGTGAGACTTTTCATCAAGACTAGAAAGGAAGGGGGAAGAAGGCAGAATGAGAGGTGGGGAGGGGAAAGAGTACAACCTGGCAGGTGATAGGTGAAGCCAGATGAGGGGAAGGGAATAAAGTGGGAAGCTGGGAAGTGATAAGTGGAAATGGCAAAGGACTGAAGAAGAAGGAATATGATAGGAGAGGAGAGTGGACCATGAGAGAAAGGGAGGGACGAGGGGCACCCGAGGAAGGTGATAGGCAAGTGAGAAGAAGAGAAGGGGTAAGAATGGGGAATGGAAATGGAGGGAAGGGGAAGGGGTAGAAATTATCTGACACTGGAGAAATCATTGCTCATGATGTCAGGTTGGAGGCTACCTCAGACACAATACTGTATCAGGCATTGCTCCTCCAACCTGAGAGTGGTCGCACTGTGGCAGTAGAGGAGGCCATGGAGAATGGGGAGTGGAATGGGGAGTGGAATTTAAGTGGTTGGTGACTGGACAGAGCAGCTACCCTATTATGCCTCTCATAATTTTGACACCCCAATCAGATCTCCCCTCAACCTTCTCTGCTCCACGGAAAACCAGCCCAGATCTGCTCTTGGTGAGTCTGGAGAGCATTGAATGTAGACCTTCGAAATTCAAAGTACATTTATTATCAAAGTGTGTATACAGTATACAACCTTGAGATTCGTCTCCTTGAAAGCACCCACAAAAGGAAGAAACACAATAGAACCCTGCTAAAGAAAAAACAGTCAGCTGGTGGCGCAGTGATGTCAGCGCCGGACTCCGGAACGGAGGTTCCCAGGTTCGAATCCAGTCGGGCCGCTCCCGAGTACGCTTTCCATCTGTGCCGGATTGAGTGTTGAGCTCACAACTCGACCTTGTAAAATAAAAAAAGGAAACATACTGTACTGTGAAATGTCTGTTCGAGGAGTTGTGCGCCACATGGTCTCTCGTTTTGCGCCTCGTAAGGCATGAAAATGCCCAACACTGGCCTCTCAGGCCTGAGTCGACGTCATCATAGTCATCAGAGAGAAAACTCCACACAACAGGACCATCAAATTCCCGGTGTGAGGAAAAAGAGCAAATCGTGCAACCAACCAACAAGTAAACAAATCACGTTAACTGCCAAGTCCCCAAAAGTGAGTCCACAGCCACCAAGCCGCTGAGGCGAGCGAAGCCAGGCCAGGAGCCCGATAGCTGCAGGCCAGAGCTGTGGAATCAGTTCAGTGCTGTGCCATTGGTTGTAGGCCACAGCTGCAGAGTCAGTTCCACTCTGAAGCACCTTGATCAAATTACATAAATAGTGAAAAAAGCAGTAAGCAGAAAACCTAAGGAACTTGAATTGCAGAGTTGTAACTTATCAATGATTGTAGGATTAGTATGGATGGGTGCTTGATAGTATAAGCCAAAGGTCCTCCCTCCATGGTCTATGACCTTCTAACACTCTCTCTCAATCTTATTGACACAGTAAAGGCCCTAAAATTGTTCAGTACTAACCAGACCATGCCAATAAATGCAGCATTTGTTACCAATGTGTAAGCACCTTGCTTGTACCTGCAGTGCAGAGCAGGAGAAAGAGGGAGGGTCGACAGGCTGCCTTGGACTGAACGTAAACCCAAGAGAGGGAGGTTCAGCGGTGCTTGGCTTAATAAAGGCAGGTGGCTGAAAATGGAGTGGTCATGACTGAAATTTTCAGGATACTGTCAGAGTATGGAACCTTAAAGAACAGGAGGAAAGTTAAGAACAATATGATTTAGATTAAAATATATTTTTAAAAAAAGATCTGCACTATTACCCAAAGCAATAGAGGAACTAACTGCATGACGCTGAGCAACTGTGCCCCCTAGTGCAGGGAGGACAAATAGACAACCTAATGGTTAAATACTACAAAAATCATAAAAAGGAAATTCTGCAGGTGCTGGAAATCTGGAGTAATACACATAAAATGCTGAAAGAACTCGACCAGTCGTACAGCATCTATGCAGAGGAGCAAAGTGTTGACATTTTGGGCAAAGACCTGATGAAGGATCTCGGCCTGAAACGCTGACACTTTATTCATTTCCATAGATGCTGCCTGACCTGCTGAGTTCCTCCTGCATTTTGTGTGGGTTAAATACTGCAAACTGGGTATGCCAATATCCATCGATGTGCAGTAAGGGTGCAATAAAGGCAATCCTTTACAGAAAGGAACTGCGGATGTGCAAGATAAGAGGCCTGTTACCTAAAATGAAGGTGAGCAGAGATGTCATTTTGCAGACAGTGGAATTAATAAATTCTGGAATTCGCTGCTTTAGAGTGTTGTGGAGACAGAATCATTAAAAATATTTCAAGTGGAAGTAGAGGAATTTTTGAAAGATTGAGGAACTGAAGTCTTTGGGGATCTGAAAAAGAGGAGGAATTGAGACTGGCATAGATCAGTCATGATTATATTGAATAGGGGGACATGCTTGAAGGGTCAACTGGCATACTCTTGCTCCTATTTTTATTATGTTATGTGCTTTCTCTCCTGTACTGTATAGTATAAGCTATTCTTTAATAATGCATGTGGATTAATGCAAGTCGAGTTATTGTAAGAGCTAATGTAAAGAAAAATGGAAAGTTATGGGCTGCGTGGGAGAGAAGGGTCAGGTTAATTGTGGAGCACATTTATAGAAGTGTAATGTTGAATCAGATTTGCGGGTCTAGCGAATGAGACAAAAAACACTGATTGCAAATAAATATATTAATCTTTTACTTACTAACAATAAAAATTCGACCAAACATTTACATCTCCCGAGTTATGGGTACTAAAAAGTTAAATATTCAACAAACATACTTAGTTAAAATCATGCGCAGAGCATACCTTCCCAAAGGGTGGGGTGTATGGGGTGTCAGGGAGGGGTGGGGGAACATGTCGCGTCCTTTTCAAGGCGGTTTGTCCACCTTTGGTCCCCACCTGGCACTCAGCTCTCAACTGTGGCTCCCCGTAGCTGTTTGCATGCGACAGCGACCACACCCTAGGCAACGGCTTCGACAAGCCAGCTAAACCAACGGTCAAGACGGCAGTCTCTGCAAGCGTCGTGGAACGTGTAGAGCAGGACAAGGCACAGAAGACGTCCTGGTCATCCACTGCCCCTAGTCCCATCTCCAGCCATCTCAACTCTGTCTTGCCACTGGATCCAGATGGGAACTGGGAAGAGATAATGAGGCTGACGCTACGCAACTCTCCCTCACTTAAATCCAAATCAAGCGCCAATCGACGCCGACGATGGACAAGCACCACCCAATGGGTATGTGAACTGCTTGCCTTAAACAAAGGAAGAGAGAGAAAGCCCCTGCCTTGTGCTATTTTATACCCGGGATGTCTGAAATTGGCTCCAGGCGGCTAACCAATGAGAAAATCAGCTGCAGTTTCTGAGTTAACCAATCACAATGGAAGAATAATGAGCAGAATAAACCATGCCCCACCAAAGGACAATAAGTTAGCAGGATATGGCCAAATGAACATTACTGTGTCATGCTCCAAGTATCCCAGAGTATTGGGTTCATTCCTGCCCTCCAGTGCTGTTTGTTAGGAGTTTGCATGCTCTCCTTATCACCGTGCCAGTTTCAACCAAATGCTTTGGTTTCACCCCTGAAGACAATCAGGTAGGCTGCCTGATTAACAGATGATTATGCTGTAGGCGGGTGGTAGGAGAACCGGGAGAAAGCTGGCGGGCATGCGAGATCGAATAGGATGGAGGGAAATGTGGGGGAATAGGATTAGTAGGATTGCTGGAACAGCCAGAGTAGACTTGATGGGATGATTGATAATTTGGATCTTTTATGATCCCTTAAATACTTTCACAGCCAAATGATTCCTGACTGTTATAATTTAAGAAGCATTGTGCACACAACAACCTCCCACAAAAGCAGAGAATGGAGAGATATGGTCACTGTGCGGGGAAAGGTGATTAGATTAACTGGAAATTATTGGTTTAATTAGTTCAGTAAAACATCATGAGCTGAAGTGCCTTTCTTGTGCTGTACTGTCCTATGTTCTACGCTCTAAATGGTTATTGTTTAGATAGCCAGATATTCTTTTTTTTATGATGAGGATTGAGGAAAGGGGAAAACCCATGATCCATCGCTATTGCAGCACGGTAGCACAGTGGTTAGCACAACGCTGTACAATGCCAGAGACCCAGGTTCATTTCCCACCACTGGCTGTAAGGAGTTTGTACGTTCTCCCCATGACCGCGTGGGTTTCCTCCGGGTCCTCCGGTTTCCTCCGGCAGTCCAAAGGCGTACCGGATTGTAAGTTAATTGGTCGTTGTAAATTGCCCCGTGATTAGACTCAATTTAAATTGATGGCATTGTTGGACGGCATGGCTCAAAGGGCCAGAAAGACCTATTCCACAATGTAACAAAAGGGTGTAACATCTGCTTGAGAGCACTGTGTGTAGCCTCTCTGGGCAATGTCAGCAATTCTCTAGACATTTCCCACAGTACCACTCTGAATTGTCAGCCCAAATTATGTGCCAGTTCCTGGCAGTGAGGCAGGAACGTGACCTTCTTCTACCTGTTTAACATGGCGGACCCACAGGGAAAGGGCTGTAGTTTTAGGCAAATAAAACACCTCCGGCGTTTTGTATTTCAGAAAAGCCGCGGCAAGCGGAGCAAATGATTTATTGAACACCGGAGAACAACTCAAAACACGCTCAAAACCCTTCACGTAATTACCTCATCACGTCAGACCAGCCCCTTAAAGTGTCGGCGGCTGTGAATTATGTACGTTTCCACCAATGACATTACTGGCCGCCGGCCCTTCCCACGCCCAGAATTCACTAAAACCAGCATTGTGAGCCTGTCCAGAGCTTGGATAAGCCGCTCGGTTGGGATCCAGTTTTCCAACGATGGAGGAAAAGCAGGTAGGTGTCTCTGGCTCGTCCAGAGATGTATTGGCACGCTCATGGTCATGTCGTGACGGCAGGGTCATGGTAGTGGAATCCTCCAAATCTTGGTGGGCCGGTTTATGGTGATCTAACAAAATAAGTTCAGGTTTAGCCCTCTTATCCATGATAAAAGTCTTTTCTCCCCGTTCCAAAGCATGAAATGGGCCATCGTAAGGGGGCCTACATTCCACCTCATTTATTTTCATCCGCCATGATGTGCACCAACATGGAGGAACATAGGTCAACAAGAACCCACGAGCACTGAGCGCCACATTGGGAGGTAGGAATAGGTGCAAAGGAATTAAATTTACTGAAGAGGGTGGAACACTGTTGAGAAGGTAACCAGGTGGTCGTGGCATCAGGAATTAAATCACCTGGCACTCGTAACGGATGCCCGTATAGCAACTCAGTCACGGACGTCTGCAGGTCCTCTTCTGGAGCTGTTCCGAGCCCCAGCAGGACCCATGGGAGACGATCATGACAGCACTCTTCAGTCAGGGAAGTCCTCAGAGCAGCCTATAAGGAGTGGTGAAAATGCTCACAGAGGCCTCTGGACTGCTGGTGACACGCGGTGGCGTGAAGTAGCCTAACACCGAGGTTCTGGGCCATCGCAGCCCAGAGGTTTGATAGGAACTGGGGACTGCGGTCAGATAGGGTGCCAAATGAAGCAACCCAGATGCTGATGAATGCCCGAGTCATCTCTGTGGCCATCACCGATACTAGGATACCTGGTGGCACAGTCCACCATGGTTAGGAGATGCGTGAAACCATGGGGCGGGGAAGAGGACCAACAAGGTGCACATTGACGTGGCCAAATTGTTGCTCAGGGACCTCAGAAGGTACCAATGGTGTCTGAACATGATGGTTAAGTTTTGCCTGCAGGCACTCTGCACAGGCCACAGACCAATCACACACGTCCTTTTGAAGGTTGGGCCACACAAACCTTAGTGGAACCAGTCTCTGTGAGGAGTTCCGGCCCGGATGCAAGAGGCCATTTTTGGAGTCAGATACAGTCTACATCCAGTGTGCAGGGACTCTGGGGCAAGGGTGACCAATTGAGATATTGCACAGAAGAGACACCCCCGATTCCCCAAACGATGTCAGCCAACCGCAGGCCCATGACTGCTGTTCTGTAGGCCTAGACTTCTAGATTAGTAGCTTGGTCGGCCGCCATGCCGGCATAGTCAACCCCTATGTGTACGGCCCCAACGGTGGTCATGAGAGGCAATCGGCCACACATTATTATTCCCTTTGACGTTTTGTATGTCAGTTGTGAACTCTGATATGTAGGCCAGGTGGCATTGCTGCCGTGCAGACCAAGGGTCTGATATTTTGGCCATTACATGCATGAGGGAATTGTGGTCAAAGAATGCTGTGAAATGGCTGTTCTTCCTTTCTGAGGGGACAGAGCTGGCAGCTGAAGAAGGCAAGCAGCTGTCACACGCCTCTGACCAGCTGCTCGTGCGCATCACCCATAGCATAGTCTGAAGTGTCAGTAGTAATGGCTATGGGTGCATTGGAGAGCAGGTGCACCAGTAAGGTTGTGTTAGAAAGAGCTTGCATGGTAACATCACATGCCCTGGTCATGTTTGCTGAGCAGTCAAGCACTTGATCAGAGGTATTGCCTTTAAACACACTATACAGGGGAAACATAAGTTCAGTAGCTCATGTGAAGCGGTGATAGAAATTCACCATGCTTAAAAACTCCTGTAGTTTTTCGTAGTGCGGGGCGGCGGAAATCCATAATAGTGGCCACTTTTGATGGGATGGGTTTCGCACCTTCTGTGGAGATGTGATGGCCAAGAAAGTCAAAGGTTGACAACCCAAACTGGCATCTAGCAGGGTTAATAATCAACCCGTGTTGGCTTCAGCGCTCGAAGAGTGTGCGGAGGTGGGATACAAGTTTGGATTTGGATGCACTGGTGACAAGTATATTATCCAGGTAAACAAAAAAGAAAATCTAACTCTTTTAATACCGAGTCCATCAGCCGTTGGAAAGTCTGTGCTGTATTTTTCAGGCAAATGACATGCGTAGGAACTCAAAGAGGCCAAATGGGGTTATCACTGCTGTTCATGGAACGTCCTCCAAGCAGACAGGCACCTGATGGTAGCCTCTAACTAAACTAAACTGACTTTTGAAAAAATTGACTTTCCTGCTAAACGTGCAGAAAAGTCTTGGATGTGTGAGACCGGGTAGTGATCGGGTGTGGTGATCATGTTAAGGGGTTGGTAATTGCCACATGGGTGGGAACCACCCTTGGGCCTGAGGACCATTTGGAGGGGCAAAGCCAAGGGACTATTCAACCTGCATGCAATGGCAAGTCCTTCCATGTTGGAAAACTCAGCCTTTGCAGTTGCCAGCTTTTCACACTCCAGTCGACAGTGGACTGGCAGAACAACTATGGAAATACGGTACTTGACCCCATGTGTTGTTACTGTCACGGAGCATGTGGGCTTGGTGAGGTCTGGGAATTCACCCAGCAGTCAAGTAAACTCACATGCGATGGTACGTGCATTTGACAGTCATTGTGGGGAACTTACTGGGGGAGCAGGGTAATGACCCAAAGTCCTTGCTATCCACAAGCTGGCAGTTCTTGAGATTGACCAACAGTCATTGGGTGCACAGGAAACCTGTCTAAGCAAAAGTCTAGTCACTTTAGCCAGAACAAAGTCCCATGTGTAAAATCACCCACTGAAGCAGAGATCACCTGTCGTTTCCTGTGAGTCTGGATCCTGCTGCCACTGGTGGCCTCCAGTGAGGTTTCGTCTGTTTGCCTTCCCATCAATTGGTGATGCTGGCAGCACACTCACTTGAGCGGCCATGTCACACAGGAAGCGTTGCCCTGAAAGGGTGTCTGAAATGAACAGAAGACAACCCTGGCAGCTGGAACTCACTGTGTTCACAGACCATGCGCTGACACTGTCAAAGTTGCAAGGCACATTCTGGCCTTCCTACCAAAACAAGCATGGTAAAAGCACAGGCCTGACATCTTTTCCCAGGCACGGACATCCTTACATTGGGGGCCTTGCTGATCGGGCTTATTGAGGTAGAGAAAGGAGAAGGAATGATGCACCACTGCCTAGCTGAGTGTAGACTATCAGCCATTTCAGCAAGCTCCCTATAGTCCTTCACTGGTGCATTACTGAGGGCTTTACAAACTTGATCATTTCATGAAGCGTTCTTTAAAAATAAAACAAAGATGGCGATTTCCCTGGAAAGAGCATGTGGTCCATTATCTCCAAAGGCTTACCATCACCGAGTCCGAGCAAGGAGAGTAACTGTTTGGCATACTCAGACTCCGATAGTCCAAAAATCTGTAAAAGGTGAGTTTTCAGTGATCAGTACTTATCGTGTTCTGGCGGGTGTTCTAGTAGACTCACCACTCTCGCAGTCATGGAGTTGCTGAGCGATGCTTCCACATAGGAGTTTTTGATGTTGTTGGCAGAGATTTCTTGCAGTGCAAATTGACCTCCGTTGTACGAACCAAGCAATGGAATTTTTGCTCCCAAAACTGCAGCAGGTTCAAATTGACTGTGTTGGTCGACGTGTTCAATAACTCTGGAATCACCTTAGATCTTCGGGGTCACCAGTGTAGGTTCTCACAATTAAAACGGTGGAGGTGCTTTAAGTTTCAGAAAAGCCGTGCAACTCGTTTATTGAACACCAAAAAGCTGAACACACAATGCACTAAAAACCCTTTACGTAATTACCTCATCACATCAAACCAACCTCTTGAAGCAAAACCCCAACTCAATATCAGTGGTTGTGAACTATGTTCATTTCCACCAATTACATTACCCTACAGCCCTGTCTATAAAGGTCCACCACAAGGTACAACCATTCTGCTCATAGACACCTTGTACTTCCCAAAGTGTATTTGGGATGCCGGTGAGATAGATTTATCGGCCGCTCCTGGGGCTGCAGGCGTCTCCTTTCACGTGGGAATCTTCTGTCTCCACCCTCCCAGGCCACAAGTCGGAGGGTGGGTGGAGCTGAGCAGAAACTAGGAGAGCCAAGAAAACACTCTCACCGAGTCAGTGAGGCCAATTGGTGACCACTATTCCTGCGCCTGCTTTCTGTCCTGTCCCTGCTATTTCAGTGACCCCCTCCCACATGCTGTTGTTGTTCATTTCCCACTTGCCATCAGTTTTCTCAAACAGAAAACTGTGGCAACCTGGGGAGTTAACTATATGGAGTTAAGTCAAAATCTTAACTTGTTCCTAAGCAGACAAAGGGAAAGGTTAATCCTAGCTCACTGGATATAGAAAGCTTGTATGTTTCTGACTGTAGCTCAGACTGATTATATATATATATATTTATAATATGAAATGTGGTATATTCTTGAGTGTGATGAGATTACAAACATGACATTTAGAAACTGCAGTGCCTGGGTCCAGCATCTGAATCATAATATCGGCACAGGGCATTCAGAGTAAAGGAGGGGATGGAAGTTCTGATTGTGGGAATAATTGGGAAATCAGGCATATTCTCACTGGAAAGTAATCTTAGTGATTTCTGTGATTTCAGTATTCCACATGAAGAAAATTTCAAAGCTAACTACAGGGTGAAGGGCAAGTTGCAGTACCTCGATCCAAAATGCTGACCGTCCACTTCCCTCCACAGATATGAGAAAATCTGTAGATTGTGGAAATCTAAAGCAGCACACACAAAATGCTGGAGGAACTCAGTAGGCCAGGCAGCATCTATGGAAAAGAGCAAACAGCTGAAGTTGCAGGCTGAGACCCTTCATCAGGACTGTAAAAAAAAATGGCCATTAGCAATAAAAAGATCCTGAGCTGGCAGAAGACCAGAGCAGGGGATCCATGAAGAGGAGGAGGGCTGAAGATGGGAGAAGGGGTATTGGTGTGGGCTGAAGAGTCGTTGTCGAAGAAGCAGGCACGGAGACAGAGGTGACGGAAGAAGAGCTCTGCATTATGACGGGTGCAGAACTCACTGAGGTGCATGCACAGCGGGACAAACGTGAGGCCCTTACTGAGGACAGAACGTTCTGCCTCAGAGAGAGGAAGGTTGGAAGGAATTGTGAAATCCCAGCATGGCTGACAGCCAGGATCAGAAGGGGGAAGAGGGTCGGTAGCATCTGAGAAGAGGGGAGGGTCGGGGTGTTGAGGGAAGGTGGAGGATCTGAGGACCCAGGAGCTGTCGGTGAGGCCTGAGAGACACATGATTGCAGAGTGGAGGTGGGTGAAGGAGAGACTAGGGTTCCGGTAGGCAAGGCCCAGGAAGCAGCTGGAGTTCGCAGTCACGCAATTTGCAGTTTGAAGGTATCCAGGGTCGTAGGAACTGGTATTGACAGCGTAGAATTGGGCTTCTGAATGGATGAATTTGGAGAGACTCATCCGATGGTATTGAGTTCCAAGAGGGAGGCAGCAAGGTTCGCAGTCTTGGGGTGTCCAGGGCCGCTGGAGTTGGAGGTGGGATCTGTGGTCTGGAGACGGGCAATCTTCCGATCCTTGCTGGATTTGAGGAGGGTGAAGAACATGGATCCAGGAGAGGAAAAAGTATCGGAGACATTCATTGCAGGCAAAGGAGAGAGAGTCCCAGAGCTGTGGCAGTGACTGGGACAGGGCCACCAGATATCTCATCATGGCAGAAAGGGTAGCGCATAGAATGCAGAGGGAGAAGCAGTCAATCGAATATGCAGGCTTGGAGTCCTCGGTGGGTCTGAATTGAGAAACATGAAAACAGATCTGGTAATTCATGTGGCGCAGGAATACGGAAAAGACAAGTTCCCAGGAAGAACACGTGGTTGTGGTAGCTGCTCTGGGTGAGCACATGGTCAAAGAGCCAGAGGGCAGCGGAGGGGGAGTAGTGAGAGAGGGTTTCACTGAACTCCTGTTGAAGGGAAGATTTAAACTTCTTCCGGATGGGCGTCCCTTGAAGAGACTTTGCAGTGGATAAGTGAATCATAAAAACAAGAAAATCTGCAGATGCTGAAAATTCAAAGCAACTTTCACAAACTGCTGGGGGAGCTCAGCAGCTCAGGCAGCATCCATGAAAAAGAGCAGACAGTCGACATTTCAGGCCGAGATCCTTCATTAGGACTGCATGAAGGGTCTCCACCCAAATTGTCAACTGTACTCTTTTCCATAGATGCTGCCTGAGCTCCTGCATTCCTCCAGCATTTAGTGCATGTCCCTCCTCAGATGCTGCCTGAACTGCTGCGTTCCTCCAGCAGTTTGTGTGTGTCACTCCTCAGATGCTGCCTGAACTTCTGAGTTCCTCCAGCAGTAATTTTTTTTACACACGACGGAAATATTATCCTCGAGAACAAGTGATCAGTAAATGGGAGACAGTAGAAGTGCATTATATTGATTGATTATATGTTACACTTGATATGACTCTTAAAAATTATCACTTAAACATTAAGTATATGAGCACTTTGAGATGTGCTGTATGATGACTAGTTTTTTTAAGGAGAAATTAAAATTTAGACCTAAGCTCTCCACCACTCAGGTTCTCCTGGTCTCCTGACAGACTCCTTTATGGTTTAATTGATAGAGATTGATTGCAAGGATTAGTCAAGAACCTCATTATTATTGCATCATGCAATTAGCAGAATGCTAACTGATGAAGTAGTTGTATGATTTCTCATCCAGCAATTCCCAAGCCCCTTTGTTGTGAAGTGTAACGTATGGACAGCGACGTTTGAAATGAATTGCTTAGAGTGAGCCATCTGGAGTAGTGGGTGGAAGGCAGCAGGATTAGTTGATCAGGTGAACGGAAATAGGCAGAGAGGGGAGAGTCTTGTGACCCTCCTCATCACTCTTGGTCACCATGCAGCCTGTGATACAGAGGTTAACACCACGCCATCTCCTCCTAAGCCTGTGAATACCTTTACCTCTGCACCAGAAAGAGAATGTCCAGACTCTAGCATAGTCTCCCAAGGATCTACCCCTGACCACCCTCACCTCTCCCAACTTTTTATCTGCTTGCCTTCAACAATAAGATCGAAAGACACACCACTAGCTTCCACATGTATACTGCAGCCCCAAGTTAAACCACCGCATCTTCTTTTAATGTCCTCTCCATCTCCAGTTTATCCTACGTATACCACTGGATGAACGGAAATTTCTTCCTACTGAACACAGGCAATTCCAGAGCTGCCTTCCAAAGTATCCTCTTCCCTATCGTCCAAACCTCCCGTATCCACTCAATGGTAAGTGTACCAGGATGAACCAGACCATCTGGAACTGTCAGGTTTGACCCCAAGATAATCTCCTGAACATAGATCCACACTGTCACCACAGTTGCTCCTTACACTGCAGCACCTCCGTCCCATCGTGACTCATCTGCCACTGACTGAAATCACCTTTCATGCATGCCATCCTGTCTCTCCCCACATTCCCTTGGTTGGCCACATATCATCCATCCTCAATTACTGGGTTAATCCAAAACTTCATCTGAACTTGCACCAACCCACCCTGCCCTGGTGACCTTTACTGGATTCCCTCAGGATTCCTATCGCCCTCTGGCTTTACCTTTCTCTACAATCTGTAACCTATGCCAGCCCTCCTGTAAGCTATCTCCAACCATGGAATATGCTGTCTCCCCTGTTTCCAAGTGGGTATTCCTATTGTGATCCTATTTGATAGCTGAGTTCTGCAATATGCCTGCTTTTCAGACAACGTGAGCTTCACAACATCTGGGTCTGCATCAGGAGCCTAGACTTGCATATGTAGAGACAACATACAGACATGGGGTGTGCTGAAGGTGGTGCATGTGAACCCAGGCCTGCTTCTGATCTGAGTGGAGTTTGCACATTCTGACAGTGACTCTGACACTGGATGCACCAGTTTCTGATTAGATCAGCTTAGCTCAGCATCATATGCGCCAGGGTGCATTTACCGGGTGGCACTGTAGCGTAGTGGTTAGCATAACACTTTACAGTACCAGCGACCTGTGTTGGATTCCCGCCGTAGCCCGCAAGGAGTTTGTACCTTCTCTCCATGATCGCGTGGGTTTCCTCCAGGCTCCCTGGTTTCCTCCCACAGTCCAAAGACGTACCGGTTTGCAGGTTAATTGTTCATTGTAAGTTAGGCTGGGGTTAAATTGGGGGATTTATTCCGCGCTATATCAGAATAAATAAATAAACTCTTTGCCCATGTGAAGCTCACATAATTATAGTACAATAAAACAGCAGAACAGTGCAAAGACAGAGACTGCAATCTGAAGTAGTGATAAAAAGGAATGTTCAAATGACAATAACAGAATAATGAGAGAGTTGGAGCTTCAAGTTGGAGCACCTTCGGAAAAGGTTTACTGCCATGTCCCAAAGCAGGAATAAACCCTTCCCCATGGTGCTCAGTCCGGTTGTTGGGTTAATAGACCCCCATAAATGGATCCCTCATGTAGGTGGGTGGTGGGTGAGTAAACAGGCATGTGAGAGAGAATAGGTTGCAGGGTTTACTAGGGTTGCTCTAAGAGCTGGCACAGACTTAGCAGTTGAACAGTCTCCATCTGCATCTTAAGGAAATATCAGAAATACCTTACTGTCTTGTAAATACATTTCATCCTCTTTGGATACATATCCTGCACATCCTAATGTCGTTACATGAACAGTCCTTGCAAGGTCTCTAAGCTCCTCTGCACTCTTGCACATCTCCAGCTTCACTTGCCTCCCCACTCCCCACAGACAGATTAAATGTAGATGTATTTATCACATGCAGTGAAATGTGTTGTTTGTATTAACAACCATCCTACCCGAGGATATGCTGGGGGCAGCCCACGAGTGTCACCACACACTCCGTCGGCAACACAGCATGGCCACAATGCTCAGCAGAACAGCACTGAACACAACAAAACAGAATATACCAAGCAAAAGAGCAACAGAGGTGAAACCCGCCCTGCTCCTCCTTCCCACCACCCACCTGCACACATACAGAGTCCTCTGGCCCCAGGACAGGCCCTCTTTAGCCTTCAGCCTCCAGCAGACTCAAGGATTCACGGACACAGGGCCTTCAGCTTCGCCAGTGGACTCACAAAGTTTGCAGATATTGGCGCTTGACTACTGGACTTCCATCTGACCTTCAGGCTTCAATCTGCACTTCCAATTGATCTCCAGGGCTCACTTTTTGGTAGCAACCTCAGGACTCACTGATGACAGTGAATGAAGTCCCTGAATGAGGACAAGCTCCAGAATCACTGAAGAGGGGACCTTGACCATCCTCTCTGGTCTGCTGGCCCAGACTTCTAACCACATCCATGTCACTGGCCTTCAAACATAGAGCAGAGGCTTAGACTTTGTCCTATCCTCTAATTCCCCCACATCCCTGTCCCTAAACTCTAACTTGACTCCCTAACCCTCTGCTCTGTCCCCAAAAATCATCCTGACAAACCTAAAATAGACTCAAAAACAGCTAAACCTGAGCTGCAACTTTGACAGAGACCACAGCTTGGCACCATATTTGTTTTAATCAATTGAACGAATTAGTCAATAAACTGATACAGCGACACCGTTGGCAACTGAGGCTGAAACCCTTGCAATTCCAACCAAAGCTTTTATGCCTCTCTTTCTCTTTTCTCTGCTTAAGACACAGACCAACACATCAACTGAGGTTTGCATTCAACTGCCCCAACATCTCTGCTTGTAGCTCAGTGTCAAATCCTGTCCACACAAAGTTGTGCCATCTTACAGGGGCTACTTAAATGCAGGTAGGTTCCGAACGGAATATAGCACAGCATACAGTTGTTGTGCAGACTGATACAGATGACGCAGTAAATTCCACATGCAGCACTTTCCTAAGTAGAGACGCAGATTAAATCCATCAAGGCAACATTTCTATACCTGTCACAGTCAGAGCGTAAAACACTCCATGAATATGTGCACTCAGGCCTCTCTGAATCCAGGTTCTTTCACATGCTGTCCAACCTCCCGCTACACAGCACTGGGGATATTTGAATTCACAAACACACCCATTTCACTGATTTGTTGCAATCCCCCTCTGATAAAGCGGACCCAAGCAAGCTACAGTGATTCTTTGTATTTCAATGTATGCTTGGACTTGTTGCTTAGACATCACAGAGATGACAGTTTTGATATCACATATTGAGTTTAAAAATTTTTTTAAATCACTGATAAACATTAAGACTAGAGGCGGTGGCTAGGCATATTAAAGAACAGTACAGCATAACAGCCCACAGTGTCAATGCCGACCCTAATGCCATACAAATGGAGTTAGACTTCTTCTCTTCAGGTTCTGTGAATTCTGATGAAGCCAATGTAGAAACCACAGGGTCTTCCAGGAGGAGTGTGATGGGTAGTAGTTGGTGAGGTAGTCCATTCCATCTGCTGCTTGTGTACGCTCCCAATGCATGGACTCCAGATTCACAGTACCAGCTCGAGTGTTCCTTCTCCACTTAGCAGTCGTCGTCCAGGGATTTCCAGGACTCGGTGGGGATGTTGCACTTCTTCAAGGAGTCCCCCAGCACATTTTTGAATGTTTTCTTCTGTCTGCTTGCTAATTCTTCTTAGCGAAGGATAGAACTTCAATTTTGAGAGAATTGAATTGGATATGTGAGCAAATCGGTCCTCAATATTGGCAGTGTTGGCCTGGGAGACGGCACTGCCAGTGTTTTCTTTATCTTTCCTGGAGATCATTTTGGCCTCATAATTGTTGCCATTTTCCCATTGCCTCAAATACCAGTTTTGGTATTATATTTTATTTTATTTATTCAGAGATAAGGCATGGAACAGGACTTACGGCCCTTCGAGCTCGCGTCACCCAGCAAACCAACAAATTAATGCTAGCCTGATCATGGAACAATTGACAGTGACCTACTAACCGACTAACTGGTACATCTTTGGACTGAGTGAAGACTGTGGCAGCAGCGTATTGCAATACCTAATAGTAAAAAATACAAATTGCGTAAGTATGTGTACATATATACGCATGAAATTAAATAAGTTGACTGCAGATTTCAGCTGTAGTAGTCCTAAACGGGAATATTTAATGATACTCATTGGAGCTGCACATAGCGAGTTGCCAGGCACACAGAAAATCTTGGGTCTTGATCTTCAAACAAACGGCTAGAAGAACTCAGCAGGTTGAGCAGCATCAGTGGGGAATGAATTGCCGATGTTTGAGGTCGAGACCCTGCATCAACTCCAGTTCCTGCTGGCCTCAATCTTCAAACGCCCCTTCCAGTCAATTGACCAAAGGCAGAGCATTGATGCTGAAAGTGAACCTGGTGAATGACAGCTCCCGAGATACGTGAAGGGCTTTGCGTTCTACAGGGTGTTAACGTGAACCGCTATTATTAGAGGGCAGTGTAGTACAATGGGGAACAAAGTGGTGGAGGGCCCAGTTGTAAGGCCTGTCTGCTTACATGCTTCTTTGAATAAGCTGACAATGTCTTGCCTCTCATCCTTTTAAGTGTGTGCAAACACAAGCATGGTCTAGTTGATGAGAGTCCTTTTATTGGCGCACCTACTGACCTACGGTGAAAAGCTTCTGTCTGCTTGTTACTCAGACAGGCTATTCCATGTGTAAGCACATCCAGGCGGTACAAAGAGAGAACGTAGAATATACTGTTGCAGTTACAGAGAAAGTGCAGTGCAGGTAGACAATACAATGCAAGAGCAACATGCACAGATGTTGGAGGAACTTAGTAGGTCATCCAGCATCTATGGAAAGGAATGAAGAGTCAATGTTTCAAGCCAAGGCCCTTCATCAGGAATGAAAAGAAGAAGGTAGAAGCCAGAATGAGAAGGTGTGTGGGGGGGAAGGGAAAGCGTGCAAGCTGGAAGATGTTAGGTGAAGCCTGTAAGGGGGAACGTAGACGGCTGGGAGTGGAAAAGATGGGTGGAGGAGAGCGGCTGAAGTGAGAATCGGAGGTAATGGATGGAAAACGTAACGCGCTGAAGAAGTACGAGCCTGATAGGAGAGGAAAGTGGACCAAGGGAGAAGTGGAAGGACACCTGAGAGAGATGTTGGGCAGGTGAGGAGAAGAGAAGGGTTAAAAGGAGAGCCAGAATGGGAAATGGAAAAAGAGGGAACGGGGAGGAAAGTGCCAGGGCCATGATGAGATAGATTGAGAGATCAAGAGTTTATCTTCTCTGTACTGCAGCTTGACACGGAGGTAATGGTGACCTTAGTTCTGGAGTGTGGTCACCACTAGTTGAACAGTTTCCTGTTTGTTTTAAAGATTAGTGTTACTTCCACCAAATGTATTTTGGAGAAGCGATGTAATATGGCAGCAAGAAAGGCAGAGAAATGTTAGAGATGTGACATGGTCTTCATTGAAGTTGTTATAGGCATTTGGTTAGTGTCATGGAGACTTCCTGAAGATGGCCTGTTCGGTATTTCATTGTCCCCTTTCATGGTTTATTGAAGTCAAAGAAGGCCAATTAGTTGCGCTGCTCCCTACATTTTCCTTTGACGTTTTGCACTGTAAAGATAATATCCACTGTGCCATCAGATGAAAAGAACATACGCTGTGATTCAGGAAGCGTTCTTCAGGCAAGGAGTCTGGTGAAGAGGATTCGGGACTGCAGCTCTGCAGTCAGTCTGGGGTGTAGGTCTGGAGGAGAGTGGGGAATGATGTTGCGTAGTAACACACAAGGTGTTGGAGAAACCCAGTGGGTTAGAGAATTGTGATTGAGCAGGATGGATAGCTTAACCAAGGTTCTCTACTGCTGGGGCGGGGGGTGGGGGTGTTTGCTGAAGGATGTTCCTAATCAATTAGCTAAATATATAAATCATCTGTTGCAGAATGAAACAAGATTTGATTTTACAATTTTACAAACCTCATAAAATAAGATAAATAAATTGAAAAACTAATGAATTAAATTTATTGGTTTTGTCAGAGTAGATCAGATAGTAAAAAGCTCGTGTGTAGATGCACAGAGCTCATAATCCTACAAGACTTGATGATGCAGTCGCCCATCCATGCATTCATTGTCTAACACTGTATGGAGGGATGTTCACAACCAACCCCAACTTATTCTTCCTCTTCCCTTTCTTCTTCTCCTTCTTTGCATTCTTTCTTTCCTTCTTCAACTTCTCAGGCAGTCACTCTGAATTCCACCCAAGTTCCATGAGTTCCTTGATGACCAAGAGGTCATTGTGGAAAACTACAGGGATTCTATAGATTGGGCCCTGGGTCTATAGATTGGGCCCTGGGTGTCTGATGGGAAAAGTGGATCGGCAGTTTGTAAGCCTCTTCCTTGGCTTACATTGGGCTTCTTTGTGCTCCCAATGCATGGACTTCTCAGTGGCTTCCAAAACTCTTCTTTGAGCAGTCATGGCCAAGGGTTCTTGGGACTCTGTGATGGTGTCAGATGTTTCTCAAAGAGGATCTGAGAACACTCTTGAACCTTCTCCTCTGTCTTTCTTGTACTCACTTCATGAGTCAAAGTTCAAAACATAGTAGCCACAAAGTCCTCCAACACCACTGAGATGATAAATAAACCAGTGTCTTTTTCCAGGCCAGCATCCCCAGCACTGAGACCCTCATTACATTCAGGTCTTTTTGTTTTCTGAGTCATCTGTGTGCCTGACATCAGATAATTGGCCCTATGCCAATAAATATAGTCAGAGGTGAGTGGAATACCTGCTTTTGGTCTACTTTGGATTGTTTAAATGGGTGTCCTGCTTTCTTACAATGAGGTTCACTTGGATATTTTAAATGCACTCTTCTTGAATTGCTGGTCCCTGTCAGAGTCAAGGTTTGCATCTTGCCCTTCTCTGTGACCCAGTATTGTGTGGGGTGCATTACAGGATGACTATATTGTCCAGCTGAGCTCATGCCATAGTAGTGCAGAACTCAACACAATCTCTAGGCCACCCACGACCTCTGGAAGAAATGAGTTGGAAGTGTGAATTCTCTCTATCTACCTGAATGATACTTTCAAGAATACCATCACTGTCAGGATAATGCAATGTACCCAACTGGCATCTAACTGGAGGCCTTTGCCTCCGTTACTAGGATGGGTTATCTGAGTGTGGCCACCCTTACCACCATTCAGGGCCCCAGACAGTCCTTCCAGGTGAGGCGACACTTCACCTGTGAGTCGGCTGAGGTGATATACTGCGTCCGGTGCTCCCAACGTGGCCTTTTATATATTGGCGAGACCCGACGCAGACTGTGAGACCGCTTTGCTGAACACCTACACACTGTCCGCCAGAGAAAGCAGGATCTCCCAGTGGTCACACATTTTAATTCCACATCCCATTCCCATTCTGACATGTCTACCACGGCCTCCTCTACTGTAAAGATGAAGCCACACTCAGGTTGGATGAACAACACCTTATATTCCTTTTGGGTAGCCTCCAACCTGATGGCATGAACATCGACTTCTCTAACTTCCGCTAACGCCCCACCTCCCCCTCCTACCCCATCTTTTACTTATTTTTATACACACATTCTTTCTCTCACTCTCCTTTTTCTCCCTCTGTCCCTCTGACTATACCCCTTGCCCATCTTCTGGGTCCCCCCCCCTGTCTTTCTTCCCGGACCTCCTGTCCCATGATCCTCTCGTATCCCTTTTGCCAATCACCTGTCCAGCTCTTGGCTCCATCCCTCCCCCTCCTGTCTTCTCCTATCATTTTGGATCTCCCCCTCCCCCTCCAACTTTCAAATCCCTTACTCACTCTTCCTTCAGTTAGTCCTGACGAAGGGTCTCGGCCTGAAATGTCGACTGCACCTCTTCCTAGAGATGCTGCCTGGCCTGCTGCGTTCACCAGCAACTTTGATGTGTGTTGCTTGAATTTCCAGCATCTGCAGAATTCCTGTTGAAGTCATGTTGCAGTTGTCTAAAACTTGTTTCAATAGGTACATTTAAGGTCAGAGAAATGCATACAATATACATCCTGAAATTCTTTTTCTTCGCAAACACCCACGAAAACAGAGGAGTGCCCCAAAGAATGGCTGACAGTTAAATGTTAGAATCTCAAAGCCCCCCCGCTCCCCCCTCCCATGCTTAAGCAGCAGCAAAGCAATGACCCCACCCCCGCCAGCAAAAAGCATCTGCACCCTCCACCAAGAACTCAAGTGTGGAGCAAAGCATCAATAAAGACACAGACTTGTAGCACCCCAAAGACTACTCGTTTACCCGGTAATTTGACATACCACAGGCTCCCTCTCTCCCTAATAAGGGGAAAAGAGGTGTTCCTGTTTCACACCTCTTTTATGTTAAAGCTACATTGGAGTATTTTGTGCAGGTCTGACCACTGTTTAACAGGAAAGATGTGAGGACTTTGGAAAGTGTGCAGAAGAGGTTCACTGGGGTGTTACTTGGATTAGAGAAGATTAGCTATAAGGAGAGGTTGGACAAATTTGTATTGTTTTCTCTGGATTGTTGGAATCTGAAGGTCAACCTGATTGAAGTACTGTATATATGAAATTATGAGAGTCATAGATAGGCTAGTGTAAATATGATAGGACAGATAGTGTAAATAGGGTAGGGTAGATAGAATCAAACACAAGACAGCATAGATTTAAGGTGAGGAATAGAAAGTTTAGAGGAGAGTGCAAGGCATGCTTTTTACACAGAGAATGCTTGGTACCAGTAACCAGATGCCAATGGAGGTGGTGAAAGCAGATATAATAGTAGCATTTACGAGGCATTTAAATAGGCACTTAAACAGGCAGCAGAGGGATATAGACTCTTGTACAAGCAGAAGTCATTAGTTTAAATTAGGGTCATGGTTGGCACAGATTTCGAAGGCTGAAGGGACTGTTTCTGCACTGTATTCTTCCATGTTCTATGTTCTGTAACTACAGTCCTCCGGTTCTGTACAAACACAACCTTTCTATAGCATGGGGACCATACTGTAGACAATACCTTCAGTGAGGTCTAACTAGTGTTTTGTAAAGTTGTAACAGGATGTCCCAATTCTTACAGAGTTACAAAGTCATACAGCACAGAAGTCGAACCTTCAGTCTAATTCATCCATACTGACTAACATGCCTACCTTGAAGTAATCCCATTTGCCTACATTTAGCCCGTATCCCTCTAAACTTTCCCTCTCCATGTCCTGTCTAAATGTCTTTCAAACATAGTAATTATAACCTCCCTCTGGCAGCTCATTCCACTTACCCATCACCCTCTCCCTTCTTCCCTTGAGGTCCCCTCAGATTTCCTTGAAATCTTTCTCCCCTCCTTAAACCTACGCCCTTTAGTCTTAAACTCTGTCACACTGGGGAAAAGACTGTAACCGTTCATCTTATCTCAGTCAGTCAGTCAGTCAGTGCTGTCCCAATCTGGGGTTGACGGCTATGTACCTCCATCTTCTTCAATCTTGCGACAACACCGAGTACAGGCCTCTCCTCCAGTTTGTTCTCGCTGGCCGCCTTGGCACCGCCCGCCGCTGCCCTACCAGACTCGAGCCCGGGGCCGTGTCGGCCTCCAGCCGTGGCCGCTTCTTCGAGCTCGGCCCTTCCTTAGACAGACGCCTTAGGCAGGTCCAGGCACACGGTGCAGTGCCCAAGTTCATCATGTCTCTTCTAACTAGGTGCATAGCATACGATTCGTAGATACGTGGTGAGGCTTTAATCTCTTCCACGGAAGATGGCCGTTGGCTCACAAGGAGCTCATCCGCCCTTTGTCAGGTCTTGTTGTTTTTAGTCCTGCTGGGTGTCCTCACACCCTCCTCACCAGACTAATTCCGGTGGGGGAGCCGGCCAAGTTGCCAACTACTTGACCACGGCCCCCGACCGAGTGCCGTGCGCCCGGCCCCCGCCGAATCTCTCCGAGTGTCCGGTGCCCGACTGAAAACCATGGTTGAGTGGCCGGCGACCAAGCCGGAAACCACTGAGAGCTGGATCCCAAAACAGAGGAAGGACTCCAGGTCTTCATTGTGGTTCATTGCTGTCAGAGGGAGTGTAAAAGTGGGGTAGGTTGTAGAGGATGTTTGTTGTAAGGATGCTCAGTGTAAGTCCAATCCATGCATATGTTCTGTTGTTGATGACGTACTTGACCTCCAAGACTGCAACTTTGCATTCAGCCTGGGGTTGAGGGTGGAATGACCTTGATCCTAAAGTGTAGGAGATATTGGTTGGTCAGTTTCCTCTGAGTCCTGTAGCTCCTCTACAGTGGGAATCTCTGGAAGTGAGGCACGCCATTGAGGATGTGTTAGGATTGTGAAACAGCCTTTTATGACACTGCACTGAGATTACATCCGTTTCAAACCCATTGCTTTAGATCGCAGCTTGCATCCCATCATAGGTCACATGGAAGGTGTAATTCTGGCACAGTCAGAATTGAGAAGGATGTCCCATTCCCAAGGTCTATCTTGGGACTATCTCTTCACACCTGGTCCTAGACCTTGAACTTCCCTCTGCCCATTTTCAGAAGCTGATTCACACACATGAGAAAATCTGCAGATGCTGGAAATCCAAAGCAACGGACTCAAAATGCTGGAGGAACTCAGCAGGTCAGGCAGCGTCTATGGAAAAGAGTAAACAGTCGACATTTGGAGCCAAGACCAAAACGTCGACTTTCTTTCCTGACCTGATGAAGGATCCTGAACTGAAACATCGACTGTTTAGTCTTTTCCATAGCTGCTGCCTAGTCTGCTGAGCTCCTCCAACATTTTGTGTGTGTTGCTTCGGTAGCTAATTGTTATCTTTGTTGAAGTAATCAAGCCATCTAAGATAGTTGCCCAGGGAATCGGATCCATCACACTTGTCCTCTGACATCAGATATAATCAAGCACAGTGGCTGGCTCTGTTCCCTGTGTTCCTCATGCTGCCGATATCTGTCTGTATATGAACAGAATCCACACTCCAACTTATGGAATTGCAATCTGAAGATATCTCTGCCAATGAGGTCCCTAGGGCATGCAGCAAGTATACCCCTTTGTAGATACCAAAAGCAGACTTGACTCCTTTCTGGAAGATAATCACGATAACAACTGGGGATTTAGGGTGTTCTGCTGGCTCTGTATCTCAGAGAGCCAGAGGATCATGAGATGCTCACATGGCAGGGGAGTGCCATACTGACAGCAGAGTTCACTCCTGGTGACAGTCCTCTTCCAATATGTCCTTCCAGATGAAGACGTAGCCACCACCATATATCCTCTGAGTTACATAACACCTCATCATTCAGGGTGCGTCTGAGTTCCCAGCTTGAGTTAGTGGAGGGATATTCAGGTCTGTCAGTGTTGGGGCTGTTCACAAGGATTTTGCCACTCTAGGCCCAGGTGTTCAATTTCAGGAGTGGAAGGTGCAGATGCTTGCTTCTTTTAACGTGGCAGATACCACCTGGGACTGACAGACAAAGATCTTCATCTCATGGAAATACAAATAGGCCTTTCACCCCCCCCCCCACTTGTGTCCATGCTGACCATCAACCACCAATTTATGCTCATTGACTCTCATTACATTCCCAACAATTCCCCTTCCAGTTCTACCACTCATCTATGCACCAGGGGCAACTCACAACAACCAATGAACCCAACACCCTCCACATCTTTGGATGTGAGGGGAAAGCAGAGCAACTAGAAAAAAAATCACATGATCACAACCGGACTAAACATGGGCAGCACCAGAGGTCAGGACTGAACATGGATCTCTGAGGCAGTTCCTCTATCAACTCTGGTTTCAACTTTGAAATCTCTTACTATCTCTTCTTTCAGTTAGTCCTGATGAAGGGTCTCGGCCCAAAACGTTGACTGTACCTCTTCCTAGAGATGCTGCCTGGCCTGCTGCGTTCCATCAGCATTTTACGTGTGTTGCTTAAAATTCCAGCATCTGCAGATTTCCTTGTGTTTGCCTCTATCAATTCTGTTGCCTGGAAGTGATATCTGACACCTCCTCGCCCAAACTCCAATTTCAGGTTTGAAGGTTCTGTAAGCTTGAACTGAACTCCCTGCCAGAGGAGATAGTTTCTTTCTATCTATCCTATCAACTTTAATCATCTTTAACAGCTCAATTAGATTACACCTTAACCTCCCACACTCAAGGGAATACAAGGCTTGTCTGTGGAGCCTGTCCTTCTACGTTAATTCTTCTGTAAATCTTTCTCTGCGTCTTGTCTGTCTGCTGCTTGCTTATTTAAGTTTCACCAGTCAGCAGCACAACCTGACACTTTTGATGTTGAGATCATTCTGACTCAACCTTCAACCTCCGCTAACAAGTTGCTGAAGCCACAATTCGTACATTGCTCAACACACCACAAAATGCTGGAGGAGCTCAGCAAGTCAGGTAGAATCTGTGGAGGGGAATATGGGTTCAGGTCGGGAAAATAAGGATGAAGAAGCAAGAATAAGGATCCAGGGTGGGGGGTACTGGGAGGGAGAGGTGGCTGGTGATTGGTGAGACCAAATGAGAGGGAAGCTGGGTGGGTGAGGGAGGAGTGATGAAGAAGTTGGGAGGTGATAGGTGGAAGAGGTACAGGGCTGAAAAAGAAGCAATCTGATAAGAGGACAGGCAGGGTCTGATAAGGGATAGTCAACATGGCTTTGTGCATAATAGGTCACGTCTATCAAATCCTATACAGCATTTCAAGGAAGCTACCAGGAAAGTTGATGAAGGCGAGGCAGGCCATATTGTCCATATGGACTTTAGCAAGGCCTTTGACAAGTACATGGGAGGTTGGTTAAGAAGGATCAGTCACTCGGCATTCAAGATGAGACAATAAATTAGATTAGACATTGGCTTCGCAGAGAAGCCAAAAAGAGTGATAGAAGATGGTTGCCTCTCTGACTAGAGGTCTGTGACTAGTGATGTGCCGCAGGGATCACTGCTGGATCCATTGTTGTTTGTCACCTATATCAATGATCTGGATGACAATGTAGTTAACCGGATCAGCAAATTTGCAGATGACACGAAGATTGGGGGTGAAGTGGACAGTGAGGGAGATTATCAAAGGTTGCAGTGGGATCTGGACCAGCTCGAAGTATAAGCTGAAAAATAGCAGATGAAATTCAATGCAGACAAGTGTGAGATGTTGCACTTTGGAATGACCAACCAGGGTAGGTTTTACACGATCAGCAGTAGGGCACTATGGAGTGAGAAAGAACAGAGGGATCTGGCAATGTAGATCCAAAGTTCTTTGAAGACGATGTTGCAACTAGATAGGGTTGTAAAGAAGGCATTTGGCTTTTGACCTTCATAAATTAATGTATTGAGTACAGGAGTTGGGCTGTAATGTTGAATTTGTATAAAACATTGGTGAGCTCTAATTTGGAGTATTGTCTGCAGTTTTGGTCACCTAGCTACAGGAAGGATGTAAATACATTGAAACAGTGAAGAGAAAGTTTACAAGGACGTTGCCAGGGCTTGAGGACCTGAGTTATAGGGAAAAGCTGAATAAGTTAGGACTTTATTCCCTAGAACGTAGAAGATCGATGGGAGATTTGATAGAGGTATAAAAAAAATTAAGAGTGGTATAGGTAAAGTAAATGCAAGCAAGCTTTTTCCACTGAGGCTGGATGACACTACAACTAGAGGTCATGGGTTAAGGGTGAAAGGTGAAATGTTTAAGGGGAACATATGTGGAAACATTTTCACTCAGGTGGTGGTGAGAGGATGGAATGAGCTGCAAGTGCAAATGATGGATGTGGGTTCAATTTCAACATTTAAGAGAAATTTGAATAGATACATGAATGGAAGCTATATGGATGGTTGTGGTCTATGTGCAGGTCCATGAGACCAGGCAGATTTATTGTTCAGCACAGACTAGATGGGCTGAAGGGCCTGTTTCTTTACTTTAGTGTGCCTTGACGCCATGACTCTAGGAGAGTGGACCATGGAAGAAATGGAAGGAGAAGGGAGGTGATGGGCAGGAAGGTAGAAGAGAAGCGTTGAGAAGGGATCCAGAATGGGCAATGTAGAAGGAGAGAGAAGGAGGAGGGGGAAAAATTACCAGAATTTAGAGAAATCGATATTCATGCCATCAGATTGGAGGTTACCCAGATGGAATATCAGGTGTTGCTCCTCCAACCTGAGTGCGGTCACATCGTGGCAGTAAGACAAACGTGTCAGACTGGGAATGGGAAGTTGAAATGAATGGTGACCAGGAAATCCTGCCTTTTATGTGGAAGGAGTGAAGGTGATAGACAAAGTGGTCTCCTCATCTACATCAGGTCTCACTGATGTAGAGAAGGCTGCAGCAGGAGCACCGAATACAGCAGATGACCCTGACAAACTGATCTACTAAGGAAGTTTATGAGGTTGTTGCCAGGGCTCAGAGGGCTAAGTTATGGAGAGGGGTAGAGCAGAATGGCACCTTATTCCTTGGAGCACAGGAGACAGGAGTAAACTATGAGCACCATCAATAGTGTGAATGCGGGCAATATTTTCCCCAGCATTGGAAATCGAGAACTAGGGGGCATGTGTTTAGAATGAGAGGGGAAGGTATCTGAGGGGCAAATTTTTTCATCCAGAAGGAAGTCGGTGTATGGAATAAGCTGCCAGAGGAGGTGATTGACGCAGGTGCATTAACAACCTCTAAAAGGTACTTGGACAATCTATCACCAGTTCCAATTACAAAGATTGGAAAGGTTTAGAGGGACATGGGCAAAATGAGGCAAATGCAAATAGCTTGGATGGGCTTCACTTTTATATTCTAATTGTGGTCTTTCTTGTAAACATTCCTCCAAGAGGACCACAAACTTGTCATGGTTTGGAGACTTATTTTTCTTCAAAGCTGAGAGAGCTATGTTGGTTGGAGTCAGGACTTTATGCTTTGGCTCTTGGCAGGGTCACCCATGCCGAAAAGGTCAAAGGGTAGAGGCCAGACTAAGAATGGTCCACCGGTTTTCGAGGTTCAGCGATTCAGCTCAGGTCTAACAACCCTGACCGGTAAAAGAAAATTGTTACTGAAACAGCAAAGAAGAGTCCTTCTGCATCTGAGTGTGACAGTATTCCTGAGTCTCCATTCGTAACTGAGAGTAGTGAAAATCAAGAGGAATTTACTGACGTGATGAAGGAAGCCCAGAACATTACAAGACGTGGGAGGACCTTCATTGCTGCCCTAAATGCTAGAGGTGTAATGGGCATTAAGAAAGTTGTAAACATTGTATATAATTTGTTTTTCTTGTGAATGCTGATTATTGATGCTATGTGCCTCTGATGCTGTTGTAAGATTTTCATAGCATTTGTGAATACATACAACAATAAGCTTGACTTTGACATCTTGATTGGCATGGATAAGTTGGGATGAATGGCCTGCTTCCATCTTATGTCATTCTATGACAAGGACAGCAGAAGCATGGGAACACCGCCCCCTTCAGTCTCCCATCTGAATTGCACACCTTCCAATCTGAAAATCTATCACCAGTCCTTCATCACCACTGAGTCCAAATCCTGGAGCTCCCTCCCCAGCAGCACTTTCACCAGACAGACTGAAGTGGTTTAAGAAGGTGCCTCATCATCACCTTCACAAGGGTAATTAGAGATGACTAATAAAGGCTGACTACTCCAGCAAAAACATAATTAAATGCAATCAAATTTCTTCGGCTGAGGCCAAAGCAAGGATCTACACATCACCCAAAATATTTCCAATGTTTGACATAGCTTCATGCATACCCTCCTTTTTCTCAATTATTAACTAATTATGCAATCAGAAACAATGCTGCAGAAGGCAGTAAAAAAATAGAACACACTAGTCCAACAAACAATCTGCTGGAAGAATTCAGCAGGTCAGGCAGCAACTACAGGAGGCAACAAACTTTTGATATTTCAGGCCACACTCTTGTTGAATTCTTGCTTGTGCAAGGACTTTGGGGTTCTGATGTTTCTATCATTCATTCTGTGTGGTTTCTTGTTTCATAAATGTCTGTGAAGAGTAAGAAATTCAGGTTGTACACTGTATACATTTTCTGATAATAAGTTGAAGCATTTGAACCTGCTGAGATCATCCAGAAGATTGTTGTTCTGGTTTCCAGTATCTGCCGTCTCTGGTCCACCATATTTAAGTAGCATTTAGAAAGGCACCTGGGTGGAAATATAGGATCTCAACTCAGGCCAATGGGATTAGCGTAGATGGGAAAATCAGTTGGCACTGTAGGCTGGAGGACCCATTTCTTTGCTATATGTCTGCATGACTCTAGTTCTGGATGTAATTACAAGTATCTAATTATTTACCTCAACCTGCAGCCCAGCAAGTGATTAGGAGGCTTCAGACATTAGAAACAGCTTCCTGAGAATTCAGATATATTGGATCATAGCACTTCACCATGTCACCAGTGAATCTATTAAGCCCAGTATGTTGCAAACCTCATTAAAGGACATTTATATCCACTGTAGACCCAAGGACCATTAGTGATGGAGAAATATAATTCACCCAGACACTCTGCAAAGGATCAAGCTACAACGATGATGGGTCTAATTCCTTAGTGCTGTTTATCAAGGGGAAAATCATTGAATCAAGGCAAGAGCTGATAGTTAAATGTTTGGAAGAGCATAACTGAGAAATAATATCTGTTGCTATTAACAGTGTGAATCCTCAAAGCACATTTATATTGTTGGGCACATCTAAGACTCTGCTTTATTTCTACTCCAGTTTGGGGGCTTTGAGTCTTTATTAGTGTTTAATAAAATCAGGTATTTCCAGTTATTGGAGTAAACTCAAGAGCCACATCAGTTTCTGGTCTGCCAAAGCTCGATTAAATTAAAATCAGTGATAATAATTGCAAACTGGCTCAGGTTTTTTTGCCTTCATTATCTCTTGAATAAAAATATTTCCTTTCCTGCATTGACAAACACCTTTTAATTTGTGCCCTTGCAACACTACCTCCCTACCCTACTCCCTCTGCTTTAGCACCTAGATTCTTTTCACCCAATCTCCCCACTCACCGGCACACCCCACTAATGAAGGAATTGGTCAGCGTCTGTGTCTGAATTTTGAAAGCAGCATGTAGCACTCCCAAGCAAAGTGAATGAAAATGTAAATTCTGCCTGGGTGACATTTATTGCTTGTGGGGTGTTCTATTCGTGACAACATTTTTAAAAACAATTTTGCAGGTTTGCCTTCAGGGATGTTTTTATTTATTCCTGGTGAATGTTGTCCATCGTGTCTGATGATGACAGGAAACCTGTGGGGGAGAGTTTTTAAAACGGAAAAGTCATTGCACTGAGGCAGTTCCACTCTCTCGACTTCATAAGTCTGGGTCTAGTGGTACAATCAAGCATCACACACGGGGGTTTTCCTTGACTGCAGTGGATGGGCGTGACGCATTCTGAGTCTTGTCATGCCCTTGGCTCCCTATGGAGCATTGAAGTACCACCTTCCCAGCCACCTGATCTTACTGTTGATCTCATCTGTCCAGTCTGCCGGAGTTGACTTTGCATGCTGGGACAGGCATGTCCCTATCTCACCAGGGTATGAGGTTGCTGGGTACTGTTATCTGGTTTAGCCTGCCTGTTGAACCAGTGTACCTGCGTATAACCGCTATTGCATGCAAGCAGTTGCGCGGAGCCACGAATGAGAGCTGAGAGTTTGATAGGGAGTAAAGGTGAGTGAGCTGCCTCTCCATGGACGCCCCTTATTTATTTCTACAGGTTAACAATTCAAGCCCAACACATCTCCTACTTTGCATCAGATCCAGCTTAGCCTTAATTCAATGGAGCCCAGACCTGTGACACCTTAATTTTAAAGGTGGCATTCTTGATTTTCTTGATTTGATCTTGGCTTCAAATTCCTCCACAATTTCATCCCTTTCTGTAATCTCTTTCAAGTCAGAAACTTCCAGAATAACAGAACTTTTCTAATTATGACCCTTGATTGCTCCTTTGGTGTTTGATAGGTTGTATCTCTTGACTTGCCAGGAAGCTCACATTCCCCATTCCACATCTGCGGGTTCTGACGTGACTGAAGAGGCTGACGTGGCAACTGTGGTCTCTTCCACAGATGGAGCAGGAAGCATTTGCTAGGACTGGTGGGTGTGTGGTTTGGGAGATGGCACAGTATATTACTTTCACCATTTGTGCTGAACTTTTGTGTACTCTGAAGGAGATGCAGGGTTCTTAGCACAAACCCAGAGGTTCCTTACCCATTTGGACCAATCGCAGATAATGGATTCCATCCAGTCCATGTGGACTCCCAAAGAGGCTTAAAAAACTTCTGTCGTCTCAATAATCTCCTACCTTGACTGAGCTGCCAACTCCAGTTTAGGGAGTCTGGCAATGGTCATGAAAGCAATGGAGGCAGAATGTAATTAGTGATTTGTTGTTGAAAGCATTAAGCCGACGAGGGTGGGGGGTGGGGGGGGGGGAGACACTTGTGATGGTTGACATATCCTGCTAGTGAATTTGGAAGATATTGCAGAGATGGTGTTGGTGCAACCTCCACAGTGATAATAAGCCCATTGTTGAGAACAGAGTTTAAAAGGGAGACAAATTAACATTTTGTGAAAGGGTTATTTTGAGGTCCAAGTGCAGAGACGTTCATAAGTAAGACTTTGACAAGGAAGCTGAGTGGTAGCAAGTCAAGATAAGGTCTTACTTTGAATCCTGTACTAATGTCGGAGGTAGAAATGGTACTCGGTGGAGTGCCTCCACAGGAGGAATCTGCTATGTTGGATAGGCTACGCTGCATTTACTGTAATGCAGGAAGTCTTCCGGGTACAGCAGATGAACTCAGAGCCTGGGTGGGTACATGGCACTTATGGACATATGTTTGAGGGATGGGCAAGCCTCACAGCTCAGTGTTCTGGGGTATCGATGTGACAGAGGTGGAGGCAAGACAGGAGGAGGAGTTGGACGACTGTTCAGGGAAAATGTCACAGCAGTACATAAAGATATTCTGGGAGCAACATCTGGGGAAGGCATAAGGGTAGAAATTAGAAATAAGAAAGGGGTGATCACTTTGATGGGGTTTTATTACAATAGTCAGTGGGAATAGGAGAGGCAAATGTGCAGAGAACTCACAGATAGGTGTAGGAGCACAGGATTGCAATAGCAGGTGACTTCAACTTCCCAAATATTGATTAGGAGTGCCTTAGAGCTAAGGAAGTAGACGGGGTGAAATCTGCTAAGTGCGTCAGGGAAAACTTTCTGTAGCGATATGTAGATGGCGCTATAGAGAGGGGCTCCACTCAATTTCCTCCGGAAATGAGGCCGGGTGAGTGGACGATGTGTCAGTGGGGGAGCACTTACATTTAAGTGACGATGGTTATAATAATTTCAAATTTAGTTAAAGGATCACTGCTGTCTAGTAGAGTCAGGGCTTTGTGCTTGCACTTTGACCCAGATCAGCAAACACTTCTTTCCCTCATTTGGCCGAAGGTGCACTGAAGACAATTATGCCTGCCTTCACTGAGTGTTGGCTCTCCCCATGTAAGATGAGGTCCATCCTTTTGATTGTTTTGTACTCTAGAAGAGAATTTCAATCATCCCAAACTTGCTGGTTGAGCCTGGGTGTATACACTTTCAGAAGGGAAGCTTCTAGCTATTTTCATTCATTATTTTGCTCATTATATTTCTTCCTGATGTAGAAGGCCGTCAATCCCTCTGAGCTCTCAGTATTATCTCGTTCCTCCACCTATTTCTGTAAGCTACTCTGTCCCACTTGTCTATCAAACTCAACCCCGATTCTCCCATCACTCTGCTATGCCATCAATAAACTGACCAATCCATAGGTCAGTCCTCCGAGAGGAACACCAGCTTGTCATGGTTTGTATGCTTGCGTGCCTCAATCACTTGGAGACCTATACTGGCTGGAATCTGGGCCTTGTGCTTTGGTTCTTGGTAGGGTCACCCATGCCAAACAGGTCAAAGGGTAGAGGACAGACTAAGAATGGTGCACCGGTCCTCCAGGTTCGGGAGTTCAGCTCAGGGCTAACACCCCTGACTGGTCAAACAGATCTGTTACAATGAAGGCTCCTTCTACATCTGAGTGCGACGGTATTCCTGAGTCTCCACCCGGGACTTGCATGACTGACCGTAGAGAAAACCGAGAGGAAGCTACTGACATGATGAAGGAAGCCAGAGATGGAGGACCTTCATCGCAGCCCTAAACGTCAGCGGCATAATCGGCAGTAACACACACCAGATGGACCATGTCAAAGGTAAGGACTAAATCTGGGTCACGGGGACCATGAGGCAGCAGATCTATCAGCTGTGCCAACATCCACCCATGCTACACAAAAAAAATGAGCCTTACACGTAATGTCCACAGGACAAAGATCCTCTCCCAACCTGACCCTGCTGTACAACACTGTTCTCCAATAATAGGAGACAATGCATTGGGTCATCTCTTCCATGTCCTAAAGTTGGACAGTGGGAACGTTGTGGACCATGAACTTTCTGGGTGTTTGATTGCCTCATCTCTATCCTTCTCTCCTTCCTTTAAGCCCCTTCTCAAATCAGGGAATTATTCATCCTTTCTAGTCTCTTCTTGTGTGATTCAGGGTCAAATTTTATTCGCTGTGGAATCTGGCTTGGTTGGCCCTCCTGTATCCAGACCATGCCATCAAGTCTGAAGGCCCACAGCACCTGCTTCAAGAGCAGCTACTTCCCTTCAAGCATACAGTTGCCACAATGAGGCCACTCTCAGGCTGGAGAAGCAGTACCTCATCTTCCTTCTGGGTAGCCTCCAACTTGATGGCACGTACGTCAATTTTTCAAATTTTTGTTAAGTTCTCTCCGCTCCCCCTTGGCTCTTTTCCCATCTCTCATTCTGGCTCCCCTCTCCTCCTCACCTGCCTATCACCTTCCTCCAGTGCCCATCCTCCTTCCCTTTCTTCCATGGTCCACACTCCTCTCCTATCATCTTCCTTCTTCTTCAGTCCTTTACCTTTCCCACCCATCACCTACCAACTTCCTACTTAGTCATAGTCATAGTCATTCTTTATTGATCCTGGGGGAAATTGGTTTTCATTACAGTTGCACCATAAATAATTAAATAGTAATAAAACCATAAATAGTTAAATAGTAATATGTAAATTATGCCAGGAAATAAGTCCAGGACCAGCCTATTGGCTCAGGGTCTGACCCTCCAAGGGAGGAGTTGTAAAGTTTGATGGCCACAGGCAGGAATGACTTCCTATGACGCTCTGTGTTGCATCTCGGTGGAATGAGTCTCTGACTGAATGTACTCCTGTGCCCAACAAATACATTATGTAGTGGATGGGAGACATTGTCCGAGATGGCATGCAACTTGGACAGCATCCTCTTTTCAGACACCACCGTGAGAGAGTCCAGTTCCATCCCCACAACATCACTGGCCTTACAAATGAGTTTGTTGATTCTGTTGGTGTCTGCTACCCTCAGCCTGCTGCCCCAGCACACCACAGCAAACATGATAGCACTGACCACCACAGACTCGTAGAACATCCTCAGCATCGTCCGGCAGATGTTAAAGGACCTCAGTCTCCTCAGGAAGTAGAGACAGCTCTGACCCTTCTTGTAGACAGCCTCAGTGTTCTTTGACCAGCCCAGTTTATTGTCAATTCGTATCCCCAGGTATTTGTAATCCTCCACCATGTCCACACTGACCCCCTGGATGGAAACAGGGGATCTTCCCCATCACCTGGCTTCACTTATCACCTTCCAGCTTGTACTCCTTCCCCCTCCGCCCACCTTCTTATTCTGATTTCCTCCCTCTTCATTTCCAATGATGAAGGGTCTCGGCCGAAACATCAATTGCTTAAACCCCACAATAGATGCTGTGCTCCCTGACCTGCTGAATTCCTCCTGCATTATGTATGTGTTGCTCTGGATTTTCAGCATCTGCAGAGTCTCTTGTATTTAGTTTTTAAACCAAACAATAAAACTCTCATCACTACAGTTTAGCAAAACTATGATCATTTTGCCCTGCAATAGACGTTTTCCTCTGTGTTCTTTCCTGTAAAAAATTCTGTTCATTTTTCTTGTGAATGCTGCTTATATAATGTGATGTACCTGTGATGCTTCTGTCAGTCTGTCACTTCACCTGTGCATCCATGTAATTGTGCCCATGACAATAAACTTGACTTTGAACCTTGAACTTTGCAAAGACCCTTTCTAGTGTTATAATGCACCATTTCTACTTTATTATGCTATCCTCCTCTCCACTACTTCAACAAGTTCTGATATTATAACTTCCAAAATAAAACAGCACACTGAGGAATATCTTCTGAACTCATTAATCATTCAGATATTGCTATCGCCAATGTGATAATGACCAGATAATCTATTTCAGGTGTTGGCTGTGGACGAAACAATGGGCAGAAAACCAGGGAGACCAGACTGCCTCTTCAAATTGCCACAGTAAGATCTTCAACATCAATTAAGAGGTCAGATGGACGCTTGGTTTAATATTTCATTTAAAAAGCAGTGCTTCAATCCCGCCCTCAAATCCTGTCTGAATTTTATGCTCACAAGCTTCTAATTCAGAGGCATGTCTGCCATGGAATCATAGGAGGCACCTAAAAAATATCTAATTTAGGGGAAGTTGATGCTGAATAAGTAACATGATTGATGTGGAAATAGAGAAGCAGCAGATTAAATCTCAAACCAGCAGAGAAATAGACCGCCAGCAGGGTCATTGTGTACCAAGCACACACATAAAAGTTGCTGGTGAACGCAGCAGGTCCAGGCAGCATCTCTAGGAAGAGGTACAGTCGATGTTTTGGGCCGAGACCCTTCGTCAGGACTAACTGAAGGAAGAGCTAGTAAGAGATCTGAAAGTGGGAGGGGGAGATCCGAAATGATAGGAGAAGACAGGATGGGGAGGGATGATTGATGTTGATTGGAAAGAAAAGGGGGAGGGGGAAAAAAACCCAGAGGATGGGCAAGGGGTATAGTGAGAGGAACAGAGGGAGAAAAAGGAAAGAGAGAAAAAGAGTGTGTGTATATAAATAAATAACGGATGGGGTACGAGGGGGAGGTGGGGCATTAGTGGAAGTTTGAGAAGTCAATGTTCATGCCATCAGGTTGGAGGCTACCCAGACGGAATATAGGGTGTTGTTCCTCCAACCTGAGAGTGGCTTCATCTTTACAGTAGAGGAGGCCGTGGATAGACATGTCAGAATGGGAATGGGACGTGGAATTAAAATGTGTGACCACTGGGAGATCCTGCTTTCTCTGGCGGACAGAGAAAGCAGGATTGTGTACCTTTTTTTGTGCGATCACTCGAGTCGAGAGTGCTGTTCTCTTAAAGGGTTGGAGAGTGCCTGTGTGTGACTTTGTTTGATGTAGGAAGGTTGATACATGGGCAGACTCCACACAGACTCTGACAGATTGGTGTTTAGGGTCCAGTGGCATGGAGTACAAGGCCTTCCTCCGCCTTCACTGACGTTGTGGTCTTAGCTCCACCATTGAGGTCTTGGTTGGATTGCTTCATTGGTTGGGTGTCTGGTTACTAATTTTGTTTGCTATTTTTACACTATTTTGATCAGGGCGGACTGGCTTTGCAGTCTGCAGTCAATGAACGACACAGCAGTAAATTGAACTGAACTGTACTAAACTTTCCCAGACTGTTTCAAGGACTCTGTGGTTTGATGCTTAATATCTGTGCATTATTTGCTTGCTTTTACCATTTGTTTTACTTGGGTTTTTTTTGCACATTAGGAGCATGATGTTTTCCTTGAACAGATTCTATGGTGTTTCTTCGTTTTGATTACTGCATTCATACTTTGATAATAAATGCACTTTGAATCGTGAGTCACTTTCCAGAACCTCCCCCTTGACCTTACCCACCATGCGTGACCCTTCCAGGAGCTAAGCCCCAGATGGCATTAACTTTGGGATCTCAGAAACTCACAAGCCTCTCCATCATGACGAGGTGACAATCCACGAGAAACATTGTGTACCAGCAGGGTAACAGAGAACCAACAGAGAAATAAGGAACCAGTGAGTATTAGGGAACCAGCAAAGTAATAAAAAAGCAGCAGGGTAATGAGCGGAGAAGAGAACCAACAGGATATAAGATGTTTAAGAGCCTCTCAGCTTAGTTCACAGTTCCATCCATCATCAGCCTCCAGCCCACACCGACTGCTTAAGAAGTTATCAAGAACATTAGCACAGAAAAAAAACAACAGCACTTTATAATAAGATCATAACTGATCTTTCACCTAAAGTACCACCTATTTGCATTAACCCCATATCCCTCGATTCCTCTAATGTCCAAAAAATCAATCAATTGCCAGCGACAGAAGTTAAATCCAGCAAGTGAACAATAAGTTAACAATATAATAATGTTAAATCTACCAGCAATAAATAGCAACTTAACAGACAATGTAAAGCCAGCAGTATGTTAGTGTGGTGGAAGGCAGTTATCCGATAGACTTTCAGTGGGACAGCAGCAAACCAGGCAAGCTTTCCGAATTATTGCTGTCTCCTGTATGTTACTCCCGCAGTGAATATAACAAGAGCATGCTTGGTCTGTCAACAGTATCCCACATGGGGCTGAGATGTGAGAAAATTAATGCCAATTCTCTTTCTTGAGTCTATACTCCTTGGAGTTTAGATGGATGAGGGATGACGATATTCACAGATAGAAGTTCCTAAGGAGGCCCGACACTGTAACTGATGGGATGTTTTCACTTGTGGGAGAATCACAGATGAGGGGACACAAGTACACAATAATAATATCATGCAAATAATACCCTCTAACCCAATCTCTTCTCCTCACATTCCCAACACCTCCTTCAGAATCAGAATCACATTTAATATCACTGGCATATCAACATTACATTACAGCAGTACATTACAAATATATAATGATAAAAACTATACATTACAATAAGTACATATAAAGAAATAAATTAAATAAGTAATGCATATTCTGAACTGAATTGAAATATGCCTCTTAATTTTGTGTTTTACATTCTGTGTTTTCGCTCTTTTTTTTGGTTGAAGTTCGCACGTTTTTTTGTGCATGGCGAGGAGGAGTTAGATGTTTTACTTTGAACAAGCTGGTTCCGTGGTTCTCTGTTTTGTTGCTGTCTGCGGGGAAGACGAATTTCAGGGTTGTATGCTGTACACATACTTTGATAATAAATGTACTTTGAATCTTTGAAAAAGAGAGGGAAAAATACTGAGGTAGTGTTCATGAGTTCATTGTCCATTCAGAAATCTGGTGGCGGAGGGGAAGAAGCTGTTCCAGAAACGTTGGGTCTCCTGTCTCTCCTTGTTAATGACAGCAATGAGAAGAGGGCATGTCCTGGGAGATGGGCATCCTTGACAATGGATGGTGCCTTTTTGAGTCATCACCTTTTGAAGCTGTCCTGGATGCTGGGGATGCTAATGCCCGTGATGGAACTGGCTGAGTTTTCAACTCCCTTCAGCTTTTTCCAATCCTGTGCAGTGGCCCCTCCATACCAGATAGTGATGTTCCATTGTCCCCTATTAACAGACACCTTCTTCTTTATCCTTTTACCTTTTCCATCAATCCCTTCCCAGCTTCTTACTTCTTCCCCTCCCCCACTGACTTTGCTCCTCACCAGCTCTGACCTATCACCTTGTAGTCCTCCTCCACCTGCACCCGCTTCTTATTCTGGCTTCTGGTCCCTTCCTTTACACTCCTGAAGAAGGGTGTCGGCCCGAAACATCAGCTGTTTATTGCCCTCCACTGGCGCTGCCTGACTTGCTGAGTTCCTTCAGAATTTTTGTGTTCTGCTCTAGATTTCCAGCCTCTGCAGCATCTCTGGTGCTTGCACAATAAGGGACCAGTCATTTAAAACTGAGGTACAGAGAAACTGTTTCTGTCAGAAGCTCCGAATTCTCTGCCCCAAAGGGTGGTAGTTACCAGATCATTAGATATACTTAAGGCAGGAATGGGTAAGTATTCAAAAATTCAAGGGGTTGAGATCGCTGAAGAACTGCAACAGGAGAGGCCATAACAGATCAATCATGGTCATATTGAATACTGGGGAAAACCTGATGTCCTACATGTATTTTAGCTTCTTTGTATACTCATACTGACTACTCTACTAAGACCTGCGATAAATGGTCACTCAAGAAATCAGCTTGTGGTTCCAGGACCACCCTTGTTATAATGCCTGAACTGGCTGCTTCCTAACCATGCCAGTGTAATGAGTTTGCTATATATAAATCTCTGTGTTCCTTTGTCTTGGTGCCATTAATATACTTTGATATATTTAAGAGAAGCTAGAGGAGACTAAAGTGGAAAGTACTGCCCCCAAAACTTGTGTGTAAATGCACCAAGTATGTGTACTGCAAATATTTGTTCCCTGAAAGTAAGCATGCAAGTACAGCAGGCAGTGAAGAAAGCTAACTGCATGCTGGCCTTCATAACAAGGGGAATTGAGTATAAGAGCAGAGAGGTCCTTCTGAAGCTGTACAGGGCCCTGGTAAGACCACATCTGGAATACTGTGTGCAGTTTTGGTCTCCAAATTTGAGGAAGGACATTCTTGCTGTCGAGGGAGTGCAGCATAGGTTCACAAGGTTAATTCCCAGGATGGCAGGACTGTCATATGTCAAAAGATTGGAGCGACTGGGCTTGTATACTCTGGAATTTAGAAGGCTGAGAGGGGATCTTATTGAAACATATAAGATTATTAAGGGATTGGACACGCTGGAGGCAGGAAGCATGTTCCCGCTGATGGGTGAGTCCAGAACCAGAGGCCACAGTTTAAGAATAAGGGGTAGGCTATTTAGAATGGAGTTGAGGAAAAACTTTTTCACCCAGAGAATGGTGGATGTATGGAATGCTCTGCCCAGAAGGCTGTGGAGGCCAAGTCTCTGGATGCTTTCAAGAAAGAGATGGATAGAGCTCTTAAAGATAGCGGAATCAAAGGTTATGGGGATAAGGCAGGAATTGGATACTGATTGTAGATGATCAGCCATGATCACAGTGAATGGCGGTGCTGGCTCGAAGGGCCGAATGGCCTACTCCTGCACCTATTGTCTATTGTCTTTGCTGAATCATCTGCTTACAGCCACATTAATGGGTAAGAAAGAGCTCTACCAGTTATCTTGCATATGAAATTGGAAAATGGTACTGCACGGTGGCAGGGGGATTGAACCCCGTCAGGTTATGTTTCAAATAGCCCACTTCACTATGCAGTTCTTTTTGGTATCCATGTCCCTCCATCTGCTCTCATCTGTCTCTTAACCCAGATGTGGGAAAGCCTATCAACACTGCCCGAGCTAAACCCAGCACGTGGAGACATAGAGACAGAGGGGTCAGGGAATACAGGTCCATCGTTCCTTGAAAGTGGCATCACGGGTAAATAAGGTCGTAATGAGAGCTTTTTGCACATTGGCCTTCAGAAATCAGGATACTGAGTACAGGAGTTGGGGTGTTATGCTGAAGTTGTATAAGACATTGGTGTCTGGTCACCTATCCACAGGAAAGATATCAATAAGCTTGAAAGAGAGTAGAAAAGGTTTACATGGATGTTGCTGGGACTTGAGGACCTGACTTACAGATATAGGTTAAATAGGTCAGGACTTTATTCCTTGGAGCTCAGGAGAGTGCGAGATCTTATAGAGCTATACAGAATTATGAGGGGTATAGAGAGGGTGAATTAATGGAGGTATTTTCCCCTCATTGGGTGAGACTAGAATTAGAGGTCATAGGTTTATGTTGAAAGGTGAAATATTTAAAGGGAGCCTCTTCACTCAATGGGCATTGTGAGTATGGAATGAGCTGCCGATGGAAGTGATAGATGAGTGTTCAATTGTAACATTTAAGAGAAGTTTGCATAGATGGGAAAGGCATAGATGGCCACGGTCCAGGTGCAGCTAGATGGGACTGGGCAGAAAACTGGGCCAACGGACTAAATGGGCTGATGGGCCTGTTTCTGTCCTGTGGTGCTTTGACTCTATGACATAGAGGCCCTTCAGTCTTTCAGCTCTGTGCTGACCATCTTACATTGATCATACATGAATCCCATTTTCAAATTCTTAACAAATCTTCCCACCATGCACACCGCCACCCCGCCCCGTCCGATTCCACCACTCACCTACACACTGTACAGAGGGCAATTAACCTCCAAACCTTTGGGATGTGGAAGGAAGCAAAGTTCTCAGGGGAAACCCACACAATGACAGGAAGAGCATGAAAAATCCACATGGCCAACACCAGAGATCAGGATTGAATCCGGATCGTTGGTACAGAAACTTCCACTTTTAGGTGGGTTAGAAGTGTTCCTATTTCACTGCTTCTCCCTTTATAACAATGAGCAAGCTGAATTTCATATCCACATCTTTCAAGTGGAAATAGTAATAGTGGGTACAAAATAGCAGCCAGCACAGGGAGGTACCTCCAAGCAACTTGGTTTAGAAAAGGGTCTCCCAACCTTTTTTATGCCATGATCCCCTACCATTACCCAAGGAATCTGTGAATCTCAGTTTGGGAACCCCTGGTTGAGGAGGTTGCAACTTCAAATTACACTCTCGGAGCTGCAAAGCAATGGAAATACTTAGTGAAAACAAAATGCTTGAAATACATACAGATTTAGTAAAGAAAATAAAACCATAACGCTCTTTTTGTCCCCACAGATACCATGTTGAGCATTTTAGGCATTTTCTTCTTATTGTTTCAGGTCCTGCTTATTCAGCCCGACATTCAATACTAAGGGTAGGCTCCATTCTTTAAAGAGTGGAGATAAGGAAATTTGAGACCTGATGTGTTCAAATGGTTATTAACATTCTTTCAGCACCATCTCAAGAAGAGCAGCAAAAACTGATGTTGAACCAACCAGCATTCCTTCACTCACCACCAGTTCCAAAGAAGCTTTCTCTTTAAGACTTTTGCTCATGCTTGGATCTTCCTCATTCAAAGTTCAAAGTAAACCTGTTATTAAGGTACATATATGTCACCATATACAATCCTGAGATTTATTTTCTTGTAAATCCATAATAGAATAATAACCATAATAGAATCAATGGAAGATCACACCAACTTGGGCAGTCAACCAGTGTGCAAATGACAACAAATTTTGCAAAAATACAAAAAGAAAGAAATAAGAATAATAAATAAATAAGCAATAATCATCGAGAATATAAGATGAAGAATACTTTAAAGTGAGTCCATAGGTTGTAAGGACATTTCAATGATGGGGCAAGTGAAGTTGATTGAAGTTATCCCCTTTGACTCAAGAGCCTGATGGTTGAAGAGTAATGACTGTTCCTGAACCTGGTGGTGTGAGTCCTGAGGTTCCTGTACCTTCCTCCCAACAGCAGCAGCAAGAAGAGAGCATGCATGGGTGGTGGATGCTGCTTTCCTGAGACAATGCTCCAAGTAGATGTGCTCAATGGTGGGGAGAGCTTCATATCTGAGCCATTCACTGATGTAAATGCAAAATCATTGATGGAGTTGGCACTCTTTGGGATGCTTACTTATATGCATCTAGAGTCAGGAAGCGAGCAAGCAGCATCTTTGTAGACCCATCACACCCTGGACATCACCTGTTCCAAATCCTTCCTTCTGGTAGGCACTTTAGATCACTGTATACCAGGACAAATAGGTACAAGAACAGTTTCTTTCCATATGCCATCAGTCTTACGAACACTTGAATTTTAGTCTATTATAACCAAGTCCACCTGTACATACACAGGTTTATCTCATTGTATATAGTTCATGATTCTGTACAGCGAAAGCTCAGGGAAACTGGCATCAAATTCCCTGTATGTGTCCACGTACTTGGCGATAATAAAGGATTCTGATTCTGACATCAGCTTGAATTTATACACCCAGTGCCCACTTTATTAGGTACACCTGTACTCCGCTTTTTAACGTAGATACCTAATCAGCCATTCATGTCGCGGCAACTTCATGCAGCACAGCATACAGACATAGTCAAACATCAGAATGGGGAAGAAATGTGATCTAAATGACTTTAACTATGAAACATAGAAACATAGAAAATAGGTGCAGGAGTAGGCCATTCGGCCCTTCGAGCCTGCACCGCCATTCATTACGATCATGGCTGATCATCCAACTCAGAACCCTGCACCAGCTTTCCCTCCATACCCCCTGATCCCCGTAGCCACAAGGGCCATATCTAACTCCCTCTTAAATATAGCCAATGAACTGGCCTCAACTGTTTCCTGTGGCAGAGAATTCCACAGATTCACCACTCTCTGTGTGAAGAAGTTTTTCCTAATCTCAGTCCTAAAAGGTTTCCCCCTTATCCTCAAACTGTGACCCCTCGTTCTGGACTTCCCCAACATCGGGAACTATCTTCCTGCATCTAGCCTGTCCAATCCCTTTAGGATTTTATACGTTTCAATCAGATCCCCCCTCAATCTTCTAAATTCCAACGAGTACAAGCCCAGTTCATCCAGTCTTTCTTCATATGAAAGTCCTGCCAACCCAGGAATCAATCTGGTGAACCTTCTTTGTACTCCCTCTATGGCAAGGATGTCTTTCCTCAGATTAGGGGACCAAAACTGCACACAATACTCCAGGTGTGGTCTCACCAAGGCCTTGTACAACTGCAGTAGTACCTTCCTGCTCCTGTACTCGAATCCTCTCGCTATAAATGCCAGCATACCATTCGCCTTTTTCACCGCCTGCTGTACCTGCATGCCCACTTTCAATGACTGGTGTATAATGACACCCAGGTCTCGCTGCACCTCCCCTTTTCCTAATCGGCCACCATTCAGATAATAATCTGTTTTCCTATTTTTGCCACCAAAGTGGATAACTTCACATTTATCCACATTAAATTGCATCTGCCATGAATTTGTCCACTCACCTAACCTATCCAAGTTACCCTGCATCCTCTTAGCATCCCCCTCATAGCTAACACTGCCACCCAGCTTCGTGTCATCCGCAAACTTGGAGATGCTGCATTTAATTCCCTCATCCAAGTCATTAATATATATTGTAAACAACTGGGGTCCAAGCACTAAGCCTTGCGGTACCCCACTAGTCACTGCCTGCCATTCTGAATAGGTCCCGTTTATTCCCACTCTTTGCTTCCTGTCTGCTAACCAATTCTCTATCCACATCAATACCTTACCCCCAATACCGTGTGCTTTAAGTTTGCACACTAATCTCCTGTGTGGGACCTTGTCAAAAGCCTTTTGAAAATCCAAATATACCACATCCACTGGTTCTCCCCTATCCACTCTACTAGTTACATCCTCAAAAAATTCTATGAGATTCGTCAGACATGATTTTCCTTTCACAAATCCATGCTGACTTTGTCCGATGATTTCACCGCTTTCCAAATGTGCTGTTATCACATCTTTGATAACTGACTCCAGCAGTTTCCCCACCACCGACGTTAGGCTAACCGGTCTATAATTCCCTGGTTTCTCTCTCCCTCCTTTTTTAAAAAAAGGGGTTACATTAGCCACCCTCCAATCCTCAGGAACTAGTACAGAATCTAACGAGTTTTGAAAAATTATCTCTAATGCATCCACTATTTCTTGGGCTACTTCCTTAAGCACTCTAGGATGCAGACCATCTGGCCCTGGGGATTTATCTGCCTTTAATCCCTTCAATTTACCTAACACCACTTCCCTACTAACATGTGTTTCGCTCAGTTCCTCCATCTCACTAGACCCTCTGTTCCCTACTATTTCTGGAAGATTATTTATGTCCTCCTTAGTGAAGGCAGAACCAAAGTAGTTATTCAATTGGTCTGCCATGTCCTTGCTCCCCATAATCAATTCACCTGTTTCTGTCTGTAGGGGACCTACATTTGTCTTTACCAGTCTTTTCCTTTTTACATATCTATAGAAGCTTTTACAGTCAGTTTTTATGTTCCCTGCCAGTTTTCTCTCATAATCTTTTTTCCCCTTCCTAATTAAGCCCTTTGTCCTCCTCTGCTGAACTCTGAATTTCTCCCAGTCCTCAGGTGAGCCACTTTTTCTGGCTAATTTGTATGCTTCCTCTTTGGAATTGATACTATCCCTAATTTCTCTTGTCAACCATGGGTGCAATACCTTCCTTGATTTATTCTTTTGCCAAACTGGGATGAACAATTTTTAAATGCTTGCCATTGCATATCCACCGTCAATCCTTTAAGTGTCATTTGCCGGTCTATCTTAGCTAAATCTTATCTTAGCTATGGAATAATTGTTGGTGCCAGACGGGTATTATGAGTCTCAGAAATAGCTGATCCCCTGGGATTTTCACCCACAACAGTCTTGAGAGTTTACTTAGAATGGTGTGAGAAACAAAAAGACATCCAGTGAGGGTCAGTTCTGTGGATGAAAATGCCTTATTAATAAGAGAGGTCAGAGGAGAATGGCCAGGCTTGTTCAGGCTGACAGGAAGGCGACAGAAGCTCAAATAACCACGCATTGCAACAGTGATATACAGAGGAACACCTCTGAGTGCACAATTCATCAAACCTTGAAGTGGATAAGCTACAGCAGCAGAAAATCGCAAACATACTGTACAGTCAGTGGCCAATTCATTAGGTCTTTGCCCTGAAAGCCAAAGGGGGGAGATCTTAGGAGGGTCTTAGGTGAGGAAAGGTGGGTGGTGGTTTAAGGAAGACATTGTAGTGCAGAAGGACCTCTTGCGATGCAGACTTCTCTGCAGTTTAGAAGAACGTGTTGTGACTAAAGTGCATTACATGGTTGACAGGGCAAATATTGCGAAGCTGTTCCCCAGTACAGCAGAGGCTAGTCTTCAGAGGAAGGTGCTTGTTATCAGGAGAGATTGGATAGGCTGGATTTAACCTCACTGGGAAGTCAGAGGCTGAAGGGTTACCTTATAGAGTCTGATAAAATGATGGAGGTCGTATATAAGGTAGATAGTCAGAATCTTTTTTTCGTAGGATGGGGGAGCCTAAAACCAGATGAGAGGGGGGAAATTTAAAGAGAGTCTGAAGGCAAACATCTTCACAGAGTATGTGTGTGTGTGTATATCTGCCAGAGGAAGTGGTAGGGACAGTGACAATTGCAATGCTTCAAAGTCATTTGGACAGTTACTTGGATAGGGAAGGTCTAGAGGGATAGTGACTTAATGTGGGCAAATAGGATGAGCATAGATAGCCATCACACAAATAGGATGAACATAGATAGCCATCGCACAACTTTATGACTTCATGACTCTAAAGTGGGCCCAAATGGAAAGGACTGTGAATTTTTGAGCCTCATCCAGAGGACAATGTTTGCTTAGGCACTGAATCAAGATTGAAATCTATTAGCTCTTGGGTTCTGGGTGATTACTCCTTGCAGTGGGATGGTTGAGAAACAGTCAGATCACTCACAATAATGAAGTGAAGCACAGAGGGTGAAGCAGTGAAGTTGATTAAAGAATTAGAATGGTTAATTATTTAATGGATAGGATGGTTGGGTTATCAGAGTGGTAACGCAGAAGACGCACAGTATCTGTGGAAAGGAAAACAGAGCTAACACCTGGGGCAGAAAATCTTAGAGCAGAATAGGGAAAGAGAGAAAGTTTCAACTTGTTTCCAAGCTCTATTGAAGGATCTTCACTCTGAAGTATTAACTCTGGTTCCTTTCCCACAGATGCTGCTTGATCCGCTGTGTGTTTCCAGTGTCTATATTTTTTCTTTCAGATTTTTGACAACTGCTGTATTGTAGTTTACATTGAGTAATCTGGAGGTCTGATTAATAATCAGGGAAATTTACCATGCTTATCTAGTCCAGCAAAGGTGTGGCTCCAAGCCACCTACCACTGTGGTTGACTCTCAAATGTCGACTGAAAGAGTCATACCACATGGAAGTTCACCCTTTGGCCTACCATGTTCAGAGTGACGATCAATCATCCCATTTTCTGCCTACAATCCCATTGGTTCCCTGGGTTCTACAGTTCAGCTACATGCAGCTCTCTATTTACAATGATCATTTGATCTATAAAGTTGCACGGCTTTGGGATATATGAGGGGAACCTGTATCACCATATAACCATATAACAATTACAGCACGGAAACAGGCCATCTCGGCCCTTCTAGTCCCTACCAAACTCTTACTCTCACCTAGTCCCACCGACCTGCACTCAGCTCATAACCCTCCATTCCTTTCCCGTCCATATATCTATCCAATTTAACTTTAAACGACAGCATCGAACCTGCCTCAACCACTTCTGCTGGAAGCTTGTTCCACACAACTACCACTCTCTGAGTAAAGAAGTTCCCCCTCATGTTACCCCTAAACTTTTGCCCTTTAACTCTCAACTCATGTCTTCTTGTATGAATCTCCCCCATTCTCAATGGAAAAAGCCTATCCACGTCAACTCTATCAATCCCGCTCATAATTTTAAACACCTCTATCAAGTCCTCCCTCAACCTTCTACGCTGCAAAGAATGAAGACCCAACTTGTTCAACCTTTCTCTGTAACTTAGGAGATGAAACCCAGGCAACATTTTAGTAAATTTCCTCCATACTCTCTCAATTTTATTGACATCTTTCCTATAATTCAGTGACCAGAACTGTACACAATACTCCAGATTTGGCCTTACCAACTCTATATAGACAGCACTGGAGATTAGGATAGTAGACAAGTCACAAGAGCAGGTCTACCAGCTGTGCCACTGTCCAGTGTAAATGGTCTAGCTGCACATCACTCAGATGGATCCCAAAAGTGAATTAAAAAGAAGAAAGGAGGGGGAAGTTTGAAGGTCTTCATAGGTTATTGCTGCTAATGGGATAATTGGTTTAGTTGTGAGATACGCTGATAAATTCTAGAGGGATCATTCCAAATACAAGTACATTGATGCTGTACAAGGGAAAAGCAATGCCAATTTGCAGAATATAGAATTACAGTTACAGAGAAAGTGCAGCTAAGGTAGTCTTCTATTCTTACAGCAGCTATGAAACCAGTGGAAAGCATCACATCAGGAGCCAGAGGTAGAGGAACGAGGCTGGTTCTGAGGCTGCAACAACTTGTGGGAGAAGAGATGGCGGGGGGACGATAAGGGAAGAGCAAATTTCGAGTTTGGAGATCTGTGATCCAATGAGATCTCAGTGAAGACTGAGCAGGATTTTGTGTTAGACGGGATGGTGGCAGTTCCAGACAATGGGGAGGGCTGAACCCACAAAGGAAATCAAACAATGCAATGTCAAGTTTACTTAATTTTCCATGTTCTCCTGTACATTTATTTTAATGAATCCATACATGAGTTGTTACTTTCACTTTTATGAACTTTTCTTTAGATTATGAGGACACGCAGTCCTCTTTTATTGTCTTTTAGTATTGCATGCATTAAGAAATGATACAACGTTCCTCCAGAATGATATCACAGGAACACAAGACAAACCACGACTAAAAAAAGCTGAGAAAAACCACATAATTATAACATATAGTTACAACAGTGCAAAGCAATACCGTAATTTGATGAAGAACACACCATGGGCACGGTAAAAAAAAAGTCTCAAAGTCTCTCGAAAGTCCCATCATCTCACGCAGACGGTAGAAGGGAGAAACTCTCCCTGCCATGAGCTTCCATCGCTGCAAACTTGCCGATGCAGCACCCTGGAAGCACCCGACCACAGCCGACTCTTGAGTCCGTCCAAAAACTTCGAGTCTCTGACCAGCCCTCTGACACCGAGCACCGAGCACCATCTCTGCCGAGCACTTTGACCCCTGCCCCGGCAACAGGCAATAGGCAAAGCCGAGGATTTGGGGCCTTCCCCTCCGGAGATTTCGGATCACACAGTAGCAGCGGCAGCGAAGCGGGCATTTCAGAGGTTTCTCCAGATGTTCCTCCGTGCTTCTCACGTCTGTCTCCATCAAATCAGGATAGTGCACGGCCCCTATTTAACAAACACGGTATCATTTCGGAGCGGCCGTGCACGCTGCGTCGCACCGCCATCCTCCCCGCCCCTCAACTTGAGCAAAGTAACATGGCGTGGAAACCTCGGGAAATAATATCTCAGCACATCGATAGGATGTAGAGGCAGAAGAACTTTGGGTTAGACACCGTCCTCAATTTCTAAGCCGGGGCAGTGAACATTTCTGAAGGTGTATGCCCAAAATGGTGATGATTTTCTATAAATTTCTCTTATATGCCATGGTAATTTTGAAAAGCAATCACCATTGATTAATGAATTAGCAACAATAAGTTGTAAAATTATGGGTTACAGGTTTAAAAAAAAATCATTCACTGCTTCATTTGGAGCAAAAAATAATCATTATGAATCTATTTATTATGGATGGAGTTTTAAAGAATCAAGGGACAGCTCTGCATCTACATAGCAACAAAATTTGGCTTCAGATATAAAGCTCCATCGGCTTTGCTTTGGAAGCAGAGTATAGGATGAGATGTCACATTAGGTACATCACAGTAATGCAGCCGATAGAGCCGCAGTCTCACAGTCCTAGCATCCTTGGTTCAATCCTAACTTCCAGGAGTCTGAATGTTCTCCTCATTGATCAGAATCAGGGTCAGAATTATTTATCACAGGCACGTCGAAACGTACAGTGAAATGAGTCGTTTGCGTTAACGGCCCGCACACCATGCTCTGCCTTCCTCTCACATCATGAAGATGTGTTGGTTGGTAGGTTAATTGGCCATTGTACTTTGGCAGAATAGGACCTAATTTTATAAATAGCAAATAGCACTCCAATGTTACTTTAAATACAGCCCAGTGGTGAACTGGTAGAGCAGCTGACTCACCTCCAGTGCCTCATGTCCATGTGTATATAGGTGAGTGGCAGAACTTGATGGGATTTGAGTAAATGGGTACGTCAACAGTGGGCTGAAAGACCAATTTCAAACTCTAGGACTGGGGTACATATTTCTATGTGTTGGCTCCCTTTCTGTGTGACACATCATAACGTGAACTACAGAGTCTAATCCACAAACCGCAGTCACAAAACAAAACAGAGACAGGGTTTATTTTTCTGAGGCGTCACTCATGACTTCATAACACCTCACAGCCAATGGAGCACTTTGGAAGTGTAGCCACTGTCCTAATGGAGGAAATTGACAACTGACAATGTCAGCAGAATGAGATCCCACAGGCAACCTCTCATTACTGCTGTTCACCCTTGTGGAATTCACAAGTCACTGCCAAAAAAATCTGGATACAGAATATTAATTATTGTTTCTAAAATTTACATGAAAAAGGTACACAATTGAACCAAGCTCAAGGATACATTCTATCTCACTGTTAATGGACTCTTGAAGGAACCTCTTGTATGATAAGATGGATTCTTGACCTCACAATCTACCTGTTTTGTAGCTTTTACATTTTATTCTGCACTGTTATTGTTTTACCTTCTTCTACCCTTCTGCACTGTGTAGTGAAATTCAGCATATCCAGATTGATTCCTACCAATTTTTATTGATGCACCATAGAAAGCATTCTGTCAGGATGCAATACAGCAACTGATCAGCATGAGACCTCAACAAATTGCAGAGGATTGTTGGCACAACTCAGGACGTCCTAGGAACCCACCAATGGACTCTGCCTATATTTCTCACTGCCTCAGTAGAACACTCAGCATGACAAAAGATCCCACCCACCCTAGTCATTCTCACTTCTCTTTGCTCCCATCAAGCCTGAAAGCATGCACTGCCAGCCTCAAGGACAGCTTCTAGCCCGCCGTTATCAGAATCTTAAATGGACCACTGGTACGACAAGATGAAATCTTGGCCTCACAATCTACTTCATTATGATCTTGCACTTTATGATTTACCTGCACTGCACTTTTTCGGTAGGTTTTACATTTTATTCTGCATTGTTATTGTTTCACTTTATTCTAGTTCTATGTACTGTTTAATGTTGTCAAGCCAATAATCAACCAATTATAAATCCAATTCCAAAATTTTTTTCATCTCGTATTTCTGGATTATGCACAGGTAAGGCACTATTGCATTGCCAAAAGTTACGGTGTGGACAGCTTACTCGGAATGCAACTTGCCGCAGCCTGGGGGCAGCCTGTGGTTTTCAGTATTGCCTGAGGTAATATTTAGTGCAAGATATCTTAAGAAACTCCTTAACCTTTCTTCAGACAATATTACTTGATATTTTACATCCAGTTGGGGAGTAGATTGGGCCTTGGGCAGACATTGCAAAGTCATCTCTTCCAACAGTCCTCCTTCAGTTCTGCATTAGAATTATATTATGCAAGTCATTTAAAGGAAATGATTTTCCTTAACCAGCCTTTTTAACTCTTCTTCATAATCCCAAAACGATGCAGTTCCAATGTGATACAAATAATTTCTACCTCCGTCGAGTGTTGCTGTTTACCAACATCAATTAATTTCATTGTTTCTCTCTGATTGGATCCTACAGCTGGTTGAGAACTCGTCTTTCATCTCTACAGTGTGGGTTCAAACTCAGACAGATGGAATGAAATTCCCCACTACTGCCTGGCTAAAATGGTTCAATATCCAACAAGCTTCACTGTTCTCAACAGAATTTTCAGTGAACATTGAAACACTCTACAAACCTGCCCTAAGTGACATTACCTTTCCACTCGGAGAATAGAGTTGGACGAGAGTTCAAAACTTATCATATCAAACTTAGAGTTCAAAACTTGCCAAAGACACCCTCTTGTAAATTCTGGGCTGAGGCACAATCTGTAGCGGGCACTATATTCTGCCTCTGACATATGTTGCACCAACCCTAGGAGTGCTTGGTGGATAAGCATACAGAGAGCTCAACAGGGTGTTATGCCTGCCTTGGTATTATTTGAAGAGGTAATGCAAAGGAAGGTTTACTCTGTATTGAATGCATGTTGTGCTGTTTTGAGAAGGCTGGATGGAAGAGTGTGGCAGGACCTTTATTCTGTATCTAACCTATGTTGTCCTTCACTGGAAATGTTTAATGGGCAGTGTGCACAGAACTTTCCTTCAGATACAGTTGAAGTCATAAGTTTACATACACCTTAGCCAAAAACATTTAAACTCAGTTTTTCACAACTCCTGACATTTAATCCTAGAAAACATTCCCTGTCTTAGGTCAGCTAGGATCACTACTTTATTTTAAGAATGTGAAATACCAGAATAATAGTAGAGAGAATGACTTATTTCAGCTTTTATTTCTTTCATCACATTCCCAACGGGTCAGAAGTTTACATACACTTTGTTAGTATTTGGTAGCGTTGCCTTTAAACTATTTAACTTGGGTCAAACGTTTTGGGCAGCCTTCCACAAGCTTCTCACGGTAAGTTGCTGGAATTTTGTTCCATTCCTCCAGACAGGTGAACTGGTGTAACTGAGTCAGGTTTGTAGGCCTCCTTGCTCGCACATGCTTTTTCAGTTCTGCCCACAAATTTTCTATCGGATTGACGTCAGAAAAAGATGTAAAGTCTGGTTCATCCTTGGGAGCAATTTCCAAACACCTGAAGGTACCACATTCATCTGTACAAACAATATTACTGTCATGGTCCGGATCGGGGTCCCTTTAAATTTACCTTGTTTATGTTATGATCTGGACCGTTGATTCCGTTTTCCCGTGTCCCTCGACTTTGGTGATTAGAGGCAATTAACGCTCGGCTGAACCGGTAGTTTATAGTCTCCGGCTTTCAGCCGTTTGGTGCAGGATCGTCTGCAAAGTCATCCAAGGTACGGTGTACCGATGTCATCTGGCGGGTGCAAGCCTAGTCTCTGCCGAAGCGAGTGCCAGTAATTCACCCTTCCTCACCAGAGCAACCCTGTTCAGTTACCTTGCCGAAGTAAGCCTGCAAAGTTTCCTCATCAAGGTGGGTCTGTCAGTTAACCCGCCGGAGGGAATCAAGAACCGCTGTCTTCTGTTCCCGGGCCGAGTCGAGAGCTCGCCACTACCCGGAGGCGCCAAGTCAAGTCCTGGCTCCGGCAGCATTCTAGCACCAAGTCAAGTCCTGGCTCCGGCGGCATTCCAGCACCAAGTCAAGTCCTGGTCCTGGCAGCATTCTAGCACCGAGTCAAGTCCTTTCCCTGGCGGCTTCCCAGTTCTGAGTCAAGTCCTGGCCCTGACGGTCTGTGATTCCTGTCCTACCCCCTTGTCTAAATCCCTTCTCTGCCCCTCTCGCCTCTAGCCCTCGTCTGCAGCCCCCGCCTGCACTTCAGTCTAGTTCCATCGCCGGAGCTAAATAGTACTGTCTGGTGTTAATTCATGTTGGTCTTGTCTTGTCTTGTCCTCGCCTCCATGGGGTAAGTCAGGCCGTCTTGCCGTTGCTCCGCGGGGGGGGGTCATGTTTTGTCTTGTCTGGTCCTCGCCTCCGTGGGGGTAAGTCTGGCCGTCTTGCCGTTGCCTCGCGGGGAGTCATGTCTTGTCTTGTCGTCGCCTCCATGGGGTAGGTCAGGCCATCTTGCCATTGCCCCACGGGGGATCATGTTCTGTCTTGTCTTATCCTCCCCTCCGTGGAGTAAGTCAGGCCATCTTGCTGTTGCCCCGCGGAGGGTCATGAGACCCGGCCCTATGTCCTGTACCCAAGAAGGGGTCCTGGCTCTCTGTTCTGTGTATGTGTCCATGGTTCCATGTACCTGCTCCCCCAAGACCGAGGCTCTGTTTTCCATGTTCCTCCTCTCCCTAGCCCATGTCATGTCCATGCCTGGTTCTGGGGTCCAAGCCCGAGGCAAGACCCAGGTACTGGGTCCTTGCCCAGTCTCAGGCTCGGAGTCCATACCCTAGCCTCTTCATGTCTCCTCTAGTTCTACAAGCCAATTCTGAGTCCAAGCCCAGACCCCTAGTCCCAGCCTAGTCGTAGTCCTGAATCCTTGTCCAGTTTGCTATTTCCTGCTCCTGCTTTGCTATCCTGGTATCGAACAATAAACTAAATCTAAGTAACCTCACAAGATATGTCTTGCATTTGGGTCCACCCTTGCTCCCAACGCCCCGCCATTGTGACAATTACACAAGTATAAACACCATAGGACCACGCAGTCGTCATACCGCTCAGGAAGGAGACGCATTCTGACTCCCAGAGATGAACGTACTTTGGCGCAAAAAGTGCAAATCAATCCCAGAACAACAGCAAAGGACTTTGTGAAGATGCTGGAGGAAACAGGTAGACAAGTATCTACATCCACAGTAAAATGAGTCCTATATCGACATAACCTGAAAGGCTGCTCAACAAGGGAGAAGCCACTGCTCCGAAACTGCCATAAAAAAGCCAGACTACAGTTTGCAAATGCACATGGGGACAAAGATCTTACTTTATGGAGAAATGTTCTCTGGTCTGATGAAACAAAAATTGAACTGTTTGGCCATAATGACCATCGTTATGTTTGGAGGAAAAAGGGTGAGGCTTGCAAGCCGAAGAACACCATCCCAACCGTGAAGCATGGGGGTGGCAGCATCATGTTGTGGGGGTGCTTTGCTGCAGGAGGGACTGGTGCACTTCACAAAATAGATGGCATCATGAGGAAGGAAAATTATGTGGATATAGTAAAGCAACATCTCAAGACATCAGCCAGGAAGTTAAAGCTGGGTCGCAAATGGGTCTTCCAAATGGACAATAACCCAGGCATACCTCCAAAGTTGTGGCAAAATTGCTTAAGGACAACAAAGTTAAGGTATTGGAGTGGCCATCACAAAGCCCTGATCTCAATCTGATAGAAAATTTGTGGGCAGAACTGAAAAAGTGTGTGTGAGCAAGGAGATCTACAAACCTGACTCAGTTACACCAGTTCTGTCTGGAGGAATGGAACAAAATTCCAGCGACTTACTGTGAGAAGCTTGTGGAAGGCTATCCAAAATGTTTGACCCAAGTTAAACAATTTAAAGGCAATGCTACCAAATACTAACAAAGTGTATGTAAACTTCTGACCCACTGGGAAAGTGATGAAAGAAATAAAAGCTGAAACAAATCATTCCCTCTACTATTATTCTGAAATAATTTCACATTCTTGAAATAAAGTAGTGATCCTAACTGACCTAAGACAGGGAATGCTTTCTAGGATTAAATGTCAGGAATTGTGAAACAACTGAGTTCAAATGTATTTGGCTAAGGTGTATGTAAACTTCTGACTTCAACTGTATAATCTATGCTATCCCTGCATTGGAAGTGCTTGATAAGGAAGAGCAGAGGGAATGTTATTTATTTACTTATTTGTTTGTTTATTTATTGAGATACAGCATGGAATAGGCCCTTCGAGCTATGCCGCCCAGCAATCCCTGATTTGACCCTAGTCTAATCACGGGACAATTTACTGATCTTAAGATAAATATCTTTGGATCAATAGAATTTTGCCACCTTCACTGCTGAAGTCTCCGGCATACTCCTCATTTGTGGCCATTTCCCCAATGCATACTTCTAGAGGAATCCCTCCAATCAAAACAATCCAAGTCCACCAGTCTTGCTCAATTCCCTGAATTCTTCATCGTGGGACTGTACTAACAAACTACCCAGCCCCAGATCTCTCTGTTTCTCACCCATGTGGTTCAGATCGAATCTCCTACTGACAAAACAGAAGCTTAAACTCAAGACCACAACAGGAATGTCAATTCTGTTACAAGGATCACCCCATGTAATAATGATCAGGGAGGCACAGAGAGAATCTGTAATTACGGACAAGTACCTTTATTGTCTCAACAGAAGAACGTGTGAACTACCCCAACCAAGTACCTGCATGCACACCCACTAAGTTTTCCTGAGCTTCCATGAACAGTTAAAGAATAGAAATTATAATACCATTTAAAAAGAAGTTTCTGCTGCTGGCCACGTGTTCCTCACAGTCTTGTTTCGAATCTCTACATGTCCATGGGGCACTCACATCCACGATAGTGAACCTCCCACCAAGTCATCTCCATTATGTATTAGGAGCTCTGGACTCTTATAGTGTTCCTCATCAGTTGAACTGATGGATCTCCATCCCATTGGATCAAGGTTACCTGACTTGCCTGGGTCATCATCTTACTGGCTCTAGTCCAGGGTTATAGCTAATGTTCTATATTTCTACCTCCCCCCAGCCTTGTGTATTTGTTCATTTCAATTCTGACTGGTCCAAAACAGTCAAACTAGGTGACCCAGACACTGAGTCTAATGAGATTACAGATTGTTTCTTTGGTAGGGCTGGCTCTTTACATAATAACTAGCTACTCATCTGAGAATGGCCTCAGGTTTAGCAGATCAATGTCTGAAGCTCCTTGTGTCACACGTTCAATTACTCTGATCTGATTGTCCCAGAGGAAGAATCAGTTCAGAGTCCACAAAATGAGGGAAACAAAGACAATTGATTTGTCTGCTTCCCCTGTCCTTGATTCATCTGAATCCACTGATCTATAGACTAGTTCCTTCTGGCCAACATTACAATGACCAGTTAACCTACTGAACAGTAGACCTTTGGAATGAGGGAGGAAACTGGAGCCCCTGGAGGACACCCAAGCGATTAGGGGAGAACATACAAACTCCTTACAGACAGCTTTACTCTGTATCTAACCTGTACTGTCCTTGCATTGGAAGAGTTTGATGGAAGAGCGCAGAGGCAGCCTTTCTCTGTACCTAATTTAAGCTCAATCTGTGTTGTGTGCTTGATACTGAAACAGTGCATGAAATTAAATAAATCTTTTCTGTAATGACCAAACAGTCCAAGAGATTTTCTTGAAAAGAATCAGCTTTTCTTGTGGTTGTGTAAGACACAACAATCATAACATTCAGAATCAATCCTAATTATTCTCGATAAATAGATCCTGTACTTTCATAAATGAGTATGATAGATCAGCAATTAAGTTCTGCTGTGATGATTTTCTACCTTTTATAATTGTGTCAACTATGAGTCAATCGTGGCTCAGGGGGTTGACACTCTCACCTCTGAATCATAAAATCATGTTTTTTTTCCTGACTCTGAAATGGAAAAGCCTAGGTTGACTCTTCAGCAAGCACTGGGGTAAACCTCCTCCTAGGAAAGTGCCAGGTTCCAAATCAATCAATAAGGAACATGCAAAAAAACCCACAGTATTTTCTGAAATAAAAGTAGATAAATTATTCCCATTGTTTCGGCCAATAATGTCCCTTGCTCAACATCACCATCTAGCACTGTCAACTGCTTTCTATGTAGGTCTGTAGGACACAGAACGACCACTTCATAACAGACTGTTGGAACTACTTAGACAATACATTTACTTTGAACTTTGAACTTTGCACTTTGAAGTACATATACACAAGAGCAGAAGAAAATAGGACATCTTCAAAAAGCAATGCTTCCAGAAGGCAGTATCCATCATTAAGGAGCTTCATCATCTAGAATATGCCGCCTTCTAATTACTATCATTGGGGAGAAGGTACAGGAGCCTGAAGACCTATGATTTTAGGAAAACCTTCTTCCCTTTTGACATCAGATTAATGAACCCATGAACACTAACTCTCAATTCCCCTTTTGCACTATTTATCTATGTATCCATCTATTTATATGATTGTTTTTTTTTTGCTTGTTTATTTGTCTGTTTATTTAGTTACTTACAATATTTTTTTATGTCTTGCATGGTACTACTGCCGCAAAACAGCAAATTTTGCAAGATACGTCAGTGGTAATAAATCCAATTGTGATTTTGATCTTTTATGTCTTTCATCCGGCTCTGGTGGGGTGGATGTGGTGTTGGGGCGTCCAGAACCAGGGTCACAGCTCAATGTAAGGGGCTGGGTCTAGGACTAAGATGAAGAAGAATTTCTTCACTCTGAGGGTATTGGATCATTAGAATTGTCTACCCAAAAGCACTGTGGTGACTCAGCCACTGAGGACACCATGGTAGAGATCTATAGATACTTGAACGTTAAGGAAAGAGGGTTTGTGGAGTGAAAGTGGCACTGAGGTACAAGCCTTTGTTGAAAGTCGGAGCAAGGATGAGGGGGCAGATGGCCATCTCCTTCATCTGTTTTGTACGTAGGCACAAGTGACGGCAGAGGCTGGAATCTGAAAACAGAGGTCTGCAAGATCTCAGCGACTGTGGGGGCAGAGGGATGGTGGAACATCATCAGAATTGATGCTCACCTCCTGAAATATCAACCATCCGTTTGCCTCCACAGATGCTGCCTGACCAGAGGAGTTCCTCCGACAGATTGTTCCTCCCCCTCCCCCCACTGTATGTGTATCCTATGCAGGGCTTCACAGTTTGGTATGGCAACTGTGCTAACCAAAGTCGCAAGAAATTACAAAGGTGTGAATGCAGCCTGGTCGATCACCCAAACCATCCTCCCCTCTGGCTCTGCTGTCTTGCACTTCCTGCTGCCATGAGAAAGCAGCCCGCATAATCAAGGACTCTTCCCACCCCAGTTACTCACTCTACCATAGAATAAAAGAAACAGACACTTAACAGCGCAAACACGAGGAATTCTGCAGATGCTGGAAATTTAAACAACACACATCAAGGTTGTGGGTGAACACAGCAGGCCAGGCAGCATCTCTAGGAAGAGGTGCTCTTGGCTCCGTCCCTCCCCCTCCTGTCTTCTCCTATCACTTTGGATCTCCCCCTCCCCCTCCCACTTTCAAATCTCTCACTAGCTCTTCTTTCAGTTAGTCCTGACGAAGGGCTTCTGCCTGAAACGTCGACTGTACCTCTTCCTAGAGATGTTGCCTGGCCTGCTGCGTTCACCAGCAACTTTGATGTGTGTTGCAGACACTTAACAGCATGTACCACCAGACTGAAGGCCAGCTTTTATCAGACTGCTGTATAGACCCCCCCCCCCATACACTAAAGATTGGTACTGAAAGTCCCAATGAAGGCTCGGAGCTCAAAATGCCCACTCTTTATTCCTTGTCATAGATGCTGCCTGACCTGCTGAGTTTCTCCAGCATTCTGTGTGTGTTACACTGAAGATTAGTGATTGAGTTATTATTGTCACATGTAAGGACATGCAGTGAAAGCTTTTGTTTGGCTGCCATCCAGACAGATCATTCCAAACATCAGTATATCCAGGCAGTATAGAGGGGAAACATTAATAATGCAGAAGATGAACTCTGGATACCCTAATGACCGTTGCACTTTATTTGTTTATCTACTCTGCACTTTCTACGTAACTGTAACTCTATATTCTGCATTGTTTTTTTTCCATACTTTACTACCTGGATAGCACACTACCAAAAGCTGTTCACTGTATCTCGGTATACGTGCTTGTTAAAGGCGCCACATAAATGCAAGCGGGATTATCTGTTGCTAAGCGATTCCGGCACGACGAAGTCCATGCCAGGCTTTCCTTCTTCCTTCCACCCCTATATCCCGGTAAGGTTGGTTGTGCCTCCTGCTTCAGCGGGAGCGACATGCCAGATTTTCAAACCACCAGATCGCTGGCGCTGGTGTATTTCAGTGGAGGTGGAGAGCGGGGCTGTCGCTATTTGCAGCCCCGTAGCGCCGTGTATCTCCCTCTCTGTCTTTCCCCCTCTGTGTGAGAGTGAGTGAGTGAGTGAGTGAGTGTGTGTGTGTGTGTGTGTGTGTGTATGTATGTGTGTGTGTGTATTTGTGTGTGTGCGCGTATGTCTGTATGAGAGACCGTCTCTCAGGCTCCTTCCCTCTCTCCCTCCCTTTCTCACTGTCATCCCCTGTCTGTCTGTCTCTCTCTCTCTCTCTCTCTCTCTCCATCTCTCTCTCTCTCTCTCTCTCTCTCTCACACACACATACATACATACACACACACACACACACACACACACACACACACACACACACACACACACACACACACACACACACACACACACACACACACACACACACACACACCTACCAGCATTAAGCATCTGTCTTGTGTAATTCAGGGGAGACCCAGTGGATTTTTTTAAAAAAAAAGGAGAGAGAGAGAGAGAAAGAAAAAGGGGGAAAAATCTACCGGCAGCAAGAGGATGAAACCTTTCGCGTCAAGGTTCCCGCGCTGGCCTTTCACTGTCTGAGAACGGGTAACGGAGCTGCAGTATCCGGATGGGAAGTCGCGGAACAGCGGAGCTCTGAGACTGATCGTTGTATTTTTGAGTGAAGATCGGGATTTCCAAGCCTCCTCCCTCACTCACACACTGACACACATTATATATATATATATATATATATATATATATATACGGCAGAGAAGGAGAGGAGAGAGGGGGGAAAAGCGGAACGTTACCAGGTTTCTATTGAAATACTGAAGAGATCCCAGCGGCTGGATTTCGTCCTTGTCATGCCAGCGGCGCGGAGCTGCGGCGGATTCGGAGCGTCTTGATCCTGGTGCCCGGAGAGAGCAGGTGAGGGAGCTGGGGGGGGGGGGCAGAGGGAGGGGGTCGGAAGAATGCGCGGGGGGATGGGGTGGGGGAGAGGGAGGGGAGCGGTGGGGAACCGGGGACGGAGCGAGGGGCAGAAGGGATGGTGAGAGGAGGAGGGGACATGGGGGTCGAAGGAGAGCAGGAATGGGTAAGAGGGAGAGAGCTGGGGCAGTGAGAGGGAGGAGGGGGGAAATGGCTGCTGAGTGTTTGAGAATGGGTGGGAGAGTGAGTGAGGGAATAACTGGCCCAGGGAGAGTGACCAGTCCTACTGAGGTCCGAATGGTCAGTAAGCGGGAAGAGTGACTGGGGTGAGGTGTGTGTGTGTGTGTGTGTGTATATCGGTGGGGTTGAGGGATAGTGACGGATGGTGAGGAATGAGAGTGGCCGGAGAGTGATTAATGGTGGGGTGAGGGGAACGGTGACAGTGATCTGTGGTGAAGGGGGAGGGGAGTGACAAGTGGTGGGGGAAGAGTGGTCTGGTGAGGGGACGGGTGGTGATTGGTAGCGTGGAGCAGAGTGACCGGGGAGTGAAGGTGGGTGGCCGGTAGTGAGGGACAGAGTATTCGGGGAGGGTTTGGCCGGTGGTAAGGGGCAGAGTGGTCGGGGAGTGAGGGGTTTGGCCGGTAGTGAGGGACAGAGTGTTCGGAGAACGAAGGGGGTTTGGCCGATGGTGAGGGGCAGAGTGATCGAGGAGTGAGGGGGTAGTGATCTATGGCCGGAGAGTGACCACAGAGAGACTGACCTCGAGGGAGGGGATGGGGGAAGGACGAGAGACCCTTGAGGCGAGAGAGTTACCAGTGTGAAAGGGGTGGGGGTCTCCGTAGAGGAAAAGAAAACGAAAACAATCCGCAATCGGACCGCATTTTCCTCAGATATACAGTATGTGTGTGTTTAAAAAAAACCCACGGGTAAACAATGCGAACGATTGCGGAAAATCCGCAATGGTTGGGCAGACGATGCCGGCCCCGGCCGCCCGGGGAGAGGGTGGGTGAGGCGGGCTGAGTGGGGGTGTGGGGGGACGGCCGGGACCCGGGGCAGCTGGCTCCGAGCGGGTAGGGAGAAGCAGAAAGCGCCCTGTTTGCGTTGGATCCACTCACGGGATCGGCAGACAGGATGCATCACCTAGGATGACTGATGCTAGGGCACCTGTGCCGGTCTCCCTCGGCCTCTGTGGCTGAAGTGACGTTGGCCTGACCGCTTAACACCCCTTTCCCCTTCGTTACAATCAGCGGCGGGCTGATTAGGTAAGCTTTACCCTGGTAAAATCACTCTTGCAATCGACACATAGCAAAGCCTTATGGTGATTGGTGTCAAACCTGTGTGAGTATGTGTTGTGTGTGTGTGTGTGTGTGTGTGTGTTGTACCTCAAATGATTGCAGCTAATTCATTCCTTGCAGTGAGGTTGCTGTCATCCCGGCTGCAACATTAACACGATAAATATTTATACATTTTTATCCCCCCTCAAAGATGTGTTTGCAGGAGGAAATGAATCTGTACAATTATTGACATGCTACGGTGTAGTGAGGTATATTCGGCAGATGCGCACATCCTCCCACAGTCTTACACTTAATGTGACACACAGGGCTGTTCACATTCACAATAGCAGTCCAAGAACTGTTTAAATATTGCAACAGCGTTTGTATCGGATTTGGGGCGGGAGGAAGTGAAAATGAAGGTACTGCTGAAAATGATGGGTCCAAATGTGTTTGCCCACTAGGTGGATAGCCCAGTTATTAAAGGGCTTGCCACCTGTGTGTTTTGAGAGCCACAGATTAAATATTAAAACAGTGTCCTGTATAATTGGTTGTGATAGATTGTCCTAAGAATGAGATTCTCACTGGCCATTTCCACTTTGCTGCCATATTTTCATTTTATTCTGAGTACGCTGTTCAAGGAGAAATATTGTTGGTGCTTATGCTGCTGTTTTGTGGTATTTGTTTTGATGAATGGATTCATGTCTAAAAGTGCAGCTGAGACTTTGGGATCTGTAGCAGGATGAGATGCATCAGAAACAATGGCTTGTAAATTGCAATGCAGGTCTGCAACACCCCCCCCCCAATTCTAAACTCCCTCTGCCATTTGTTTAAACCAGGCACTTTAGAGCAATTATTTGTGTGCTCAAACTTCAAATTCTGCGAGATCTTTATCGTTGGCTCTCTCAGCAGTGCCCAGCGTTATTTGTCCATAGTCTTGGAGAGCAGAAAGATTCCAGATTAAAAGGGGCAGTGGAAAGGAAATGAGGATATAGGGGGGGAAAAAAAAATCAGTTTTTAAAGAGGTGATAATGAGCCCATTTGGGCAATGCCCAAACTATCAGCTTTCCATCCTTCAACGCAACAGTCCTTGGAGAGTGGCTCTCCGAGGGAGCTTAGTCATGGCAGCCATGACAACTGACATCTGTGCCATTCTGGGCGCCGTACTTAGGCTTGTAGTCTTCACTTCCCCACTGTGGTTGTGGTCTCAGATGGTACCGGAGCCAAGCAAGGGTCTGGTGGGGAGAGTGGAGACGGGTATCACAGTGTCCGCCCTTGCCTTGTTGACGAAGTGCTCAGAAGCTAGAAGAGCCTGGTTTTGTCCTTCAAAGAACAAGGCTGCACTTCTGAAGGAAATCTTGCACCCCCCCCCCCATTCCTGGCTCAACATTGGCATCATGTTTTTGTGTTAAAAGGTTCTCCCTTTTTGTTTTCCCCACCCCACTCTCCCCCAACACTTGCCCTCTCTCCCCCTCCAGCCCCTGCTTGGCCCCACTGGACACAGCATTTTCGGAGTCTGCACAAGCACAGCCTGCGTCAGAACTGCAAGGGCTTAGAGCAGACTGCGTGTGATCTGTTCAGAAGTGCGGTATTGGCACTGGTGCTGGGATCGAGAGGCCGATCTCGGCTTCATGCTGAGCTCTATCAATACTGGGAAGATTCATCGACTCTTCTGAAGGAGCTTCCGTCCACACCGTAGGCACCTGGTCTGAGATGTAGATTGCAAGAACAAGTTCAACCTCCCCATCTTATTTTTTGTTTCACTGGCCTCTTTTCATTCTGCGATTTTGTCTTTTCCTTTTGTTTCCTCATTTAAAAAGAGTAACACAACTGTGTTGCCATAAATCGGCAACTGTGTCATTACGCAGAGATGTGCGCGGGCGACCATAGCTGATTAAACGGCGCACTCCTTCCAGCGCGCTCTCTAGAACAGGCAGTTCCCGGTTTTCGGAGCTGTGTTGACTAATTTCAGCTGGTCGTTCATAGAGAAGGTGCAATCGTCCTCGGTGTCCTTGCATGAGGGAAGGAACATTTCAGATGGGTTGCTACCTGTGGCTCGGTGTTTGAGCAATTCCAGCCAGTAAGCCCAGTCTCTACCCAGCGGTCTCTTTGGGGATTGGGTGAGAGAAGGATTGGCTCCCATTCGAATCCTACCCACCCACCCTAAATGCATCTCACATCGGCCATTTTATGCTCAAGATGAAGAAGGCACTGTCGTAGATTAAGGTAGGCTAAGGAATGTAGTAGACCGGTGGCTTCCAAACCCTGTGAAGCGTTTCAGGTGAGAGGCTTGGGGGCCAGGTCTCTGTTCTCTGCAGATTCTGCCGACTGTCACTTCTTCCATTACCACCCTTTCTCCTTCAGACAGGATACAGTGATATATGAGCAGTCATTTGGTTAAGAAGCACTGAGAACGGTTAGTGGTGAGAATGGTCAGGTACACCGTGACAGGGAAACCTTGCAGCTGTGCAGGGATTTGCTTTCTGTATTTTGACAGTTTCACTTATTCACATCCTCTCTGTAATATTTATATTCACTACCAGTTTGCAGTTGCTGATTCTCTGTGCTCTCTCCTCATTACCCTCCATTTTCACCATATCTTCTTGATCTTGTTATCTGCCTCCCTTTCTCTTTCTCTACCTTTAGCGCTTCATCTCTTCCTTGTCCACCATGTGTGCTTGTGTGGTGTAAATTTACACACGCTTCATACATGTGTGCGTGCGATGTGTATGCACATTACATGAATGTTAAGTGCATAAGAAATTTGTGGATATATGTCTCTGTGTGTTTGGATTGAAAATGCACATACGCAGGGTGTTCTGTGTGTTTTTGTGCTTGCCTTGTGTGCGTGTGTATATGTACTTAGGTCCTGTACATGTGTGTGCGTGGTTGTATGTTTGTGTGTGCATCTGCGTGTGCTCACACAACTTATTTGTTCGTGTATATGTGCCAGGGTTTAGTGTGTGTGTGTGTTCTCTCTCGCGCGCATATCTGCTCGATTCTTTATCTCTCCGTCGATTTGCTTTGCTCTCTGAAGTCAATATGCTATGCTTCCCCCCTTGCCATACTTTCCTCGTTGCTTTTCGTATCTTTCACAGATTTCACGGTCTTGCCTCAGAGCTGGCAAGGCACCTCTTCATTCATTGTATCTCTCTCACTGTGCCTCGTTCTCTCCATCACTGCCGCACGTCCTGAAGTACGCCCCATGCACCCCTGAAATGGTGCGGTGTTGGAATTAAGTGTTTTTTCTCCATGTGGTGTTCAGTAAAGAAGCCAGAACATCGAGCGCATTCAAATGATTGTTTATATTGCATTGACTGAAGGTCTGGGTATTTTGGCAATGGAAAGCAAAGGCTAGTCAGACTGAAGAAATGTGTGCATTTGTCAAACTGTTTGTGTGTACACATATATATAGATTATAATATATATTTAGAGGCAGCTAGGGAGATATGTATGTAATTTATTCCCAAGTATTACAATTCAATCGGTCTTGGTGTGATACATGTTGTTTTTCTCCCAGTGTCTCTTTCTCTATCAATCTACTCTCTGCATCCTCCTCTGTAACATTCCACTCCTTACCTTTTAGTAACTTCTTAAAAAAAATGTGTGCCTCTCTCCAAAATACATAGTTCATGATTCTTTCTGTTTGTATTCCTCTTTTGGACTCTATCCCTTTGTCTTTATTGCAATGTCTTTGTTTCCCAGTCTGTCTCTGTGATTCTTTCAGGCTTTTTGTGTAGCTATATGTGAATCTGCTGTTTACCTCTACCTCCCTCTCTGCCTCCAAGTGTGTGTGCGCGAGTGTGAGCGCGTGTTTCTGTTGCATTAGGGTCTATTTTTCTCATGCGTATTGCAGTTCTATATCCCATTCCTGTCCCTTATCCCTTTTCCTCTCCCTAATACGATATCTATTGCCTTCGATTCTTCCTGTCCCTCTCACCAACTCTTTGCTTATCTGTAGCTCAGACGCAGTCAATGTGTTTATGTATGTGTTTCTCTCTCTCTCTTCCTGTGTCTGTCTCTCCCTTACTCTCTGTCTCTCTCACATGCTTTGTCTCTCGCTCTGTGTCTGTGTGTATGCTTCTATTTTTGTCTGTTTCTTTCTCTTTCTCTGTTTGTCTCCCCGTCTCTCTCCGTGTCTGTGTGTCTCTCTCTTTGAATCTGTCTATCGCTCTCTCTCTCTCTCTCTGTCTGTATGTGTGTGTATGCCTCTGTCTTTGTCTCTCTCTCTCTCTGTACTTACTCCTCTATATTCCTCTCCTCTCTGCCTCTCCCTCCCTCTTCTTACTTCGCTATCTCTTTTCACCCTCCTGAACCCTTTCATTCATTCTCTCTCTCTCCCTTTACTTGACCATCTACCCCTTCTCCGTGTCTCAACTTTCCTCGCTCAGATTTTATCTGTCCTCCTTCTGGCCTGCTTTCTGTCTGTTCCTCCCCCTTGCCCGCCTTCTGTCTCTCTGTATCTCCGTGCGTCTCTGTCACTCTCTCCATCTGATGCTGCCGGTCCCTCTCTCTTTATCCCCACCTCTACTCTGCAACTCCTTCTCCCTTTCTCCAGCTCTCTGTGCCCCTGCACAGTTCCCTGAACACTGCAGCTTTCTAAACACACGTTTTCTCTCGGAAAACATCTGCACAAACCCGTGACTTTTCCTCACTTCCCGTTTGCAATGAATGTCAAATTGTGTCTGTGATCAAGGAACAATGAAAGGCGGCTGTGAGGGGGACCTCCTATGTGTCACAATCAATTAGATGAGTGGTAGACTGTGCTGTTAGGGTATTGAACAAAAATACTCAGATATCCAATGATTAAATTAATCCCAACATCCCAATAAACACCAGTGCTGTGCTGTCAGTATATGCTCTTCTCAAGATGGTAGATTTCCATCAAATGGCCAGATCTGTTGTAGAGAGCTCTGTATGGGAACACAGCTTAGGCTGTGACCAAGAAATGTCAGAGCCTTTACCCCCAGTTACCCATCATGTAAAGCTTACAGTAGTTCAGTCTGTTATTAGTCCTCAGCTCTATCGCATTCCTGTCTGCACGATCCGATCGTTGCTACCAGAGATTTCAATCTATCCCTCTCTCCCAGATTTTCCCCAGAGGCATTTGAGGTGTTTGTTTGAAAAATGACGGAAGATATATATTCCCTTCTGCAATCTCTCAGGATGAGCTCAACTGCTATCAGGATGTAAAGACTGACGGTTTGTTGCTCTCCTTCGGTCAGGGGATGGAATATCTACATTGGGTTAAGGCAAAGCTGCATCAGGAGTTGCACTGTGTACAGTTTTGGTTGCCCTGTTACAGGGAGGACGTCATTAAGCTGGAAAGGCTTAAAAGAGTTCTACGAGAATGTTGTCAGGACTCGAGAGTTATAAGGAATGGTTGGGCAGGCTAGGACTTTATTCCTTACGAGCATAGGAGACTGAGGAGTGATATTATAGAGACGTATAAGATCATGAGGGGCATAGATATGGTGAATTTCTCATTTTTCATTGGCTAAGTATTTGCACATTACCCATGTGATGTAATTGTTTCAATTATGCAGCCTATTAACTAACTTAATCCTATCTAAGGAACTTCTCTTATCTTTTGCATAAAAGTGTTAGATTTTTTAGAAGTGACACCTTTATTCTTTTGACTATTCACCCCTTAGCACTGTTTCTCAGCTCTTTATTTAGTTTGCTTTGTATTTGTTTGTACTCTCGGAAATCTCGGAATTAGAACAGCTCGCCATTCTTGACTCCTGGAAGAACCCTAAGGATTAGAACCTAAACAAAAAGAACAATTGATGTGAATTAATGCAGTCTTTTTCTCCAGGGTTATGGTTTCAAGAATTACAAGGTATAGGCTTAAGGTGAGAGGGGAAAGATTTAACCAGGACCTAAGAGACAACTTCTGAGGGTACGGTACATCTGGAAGGAGCTGCCGTGGAAGTGGTTGATGCAGAAACAATAACAATGTTTAAAAGACATTTGGACAGATATGTGGATAGGAAAGGGTTAGAGGGATATGGACCTGATATATGCAAATGGGAGCTGGGTACCCCCCATTGGCAGACCTACCTAGCTGAACAGCATCATTTGACAGGATGACGGGACCAAGGATGACGTCTAGTGCAGACTCAGCAAAGGGAGAAACATCTGCAGATCAATGAGCACCGTAAGGGGACCAAGCAAGCAAGGTGAAGCTGGACCAGAGCTGTGTTCTGTCCACACTCGATTACGGGTCAGAACGCTGACGCGTGACAGAGAGTGACCTTGCCAGGCTGTCGTCATTCCACATCACGAACCTCCGGAAGATTCTCCGTACTTTCTGGCCCAGATCTCCCACCACACGCTACTCCTCCAGTGCCGCCAAGAGGACGCGGCCACAATTATCATGAGGAAACACCGGAGATGGATTGGGCACATGATGCGAAGAGTGCAACCCCATCATCGAGACAGCACTCCACTGAACCCTGAAGGGTGGAAGAAATGCAGAAGACCAAAGGCAACTTGGTACCGTACCGTGGATGCAGAAATTAGGATGCTGAACCACAGCTGGGGCAGAATAGAGCAGATGGCCAAGGACAGACAGAGTTGGCGGACTTTCATTGCTGCCCTAAACACCAGCGGCGTAACAGGCCGTAACTACTACTACATGCAAATGGGACTGGCTTAGGTGGGCATCTTGGTTGGTATAGATGAGTTGGGCTGTGGGGGGGCCTCTTTCTGTGCTGTATAACTCTATGATTCTACATTAATTCATGGAGTACGAGCATCACTGCCAGCACTTTTTACCTATCCCTAATTGACTGTGAAGGTGAGGGGAGTTTCAGTGATCTTGAAGAGATGGGAATATACTAATTTCCAAGTCAGGATGATGCATTGTTTGATGGACAGGTTGGGAAGTGGGGACAGACCCAGATCCTCGCCCTTCCAAGCAGGCTCCAGCTCATCTGTTGGAATAGGCAGCAGTACCTCTATTCAGGCAGAGGACAAGACCTCTCTCAGATGATCTTGTGTCCAATTCATAGGAGCTGGCATTATGTGGTGTGTCTTCCATTCATCTCCCACACCTAGCAGGGCAGGCCGTGACTGTGGAACATGGGACAGAGCATTAAACCATTATCCTATCTTCATAGAACCTGCTAGCTTCCTGCACTTCATCCAGCCTTTAGCCGAAAGACACGACTGCGAATTCAGGGAATGTGTGGGCAGCACCAGGCTGACTCCCAGACCTGGGTCAATCTATCAAGCAATCTTGAAAAGATCAGCCTGTTAAAAGCAAACTGCTGGAGGAACTCAGCAGGCTGAGCAGCATCTGTGGAGGCAGAGGAATGCTTGACTTCATCAGGACCGATGCAGAATCTCCACACAAAATGTCGGCTATCTCTGTTTCCACAGATTTTGCTTAACCCACTGGGTTTCTCCTGTAGCTTGTTTTTAAGATTCAAGATTGCTTGTTATTATTCTTCGGTATACTATTGTAAAGGAGAACAAAATGATTGTTACTCTGGACCCGATGCAGCATAAAAAAACACAATGAGCATGAAAAACACAATAAAATAAATTCAAATAAAAGCAATCCTATTAAAAAACAGCAATGCACAGATTGCTGTGATTTGACACATGAGGGGTGTTCGATGGCTCTGGGCCTGTACTCTCTGGAATTCAGAAAAATGAGGCGTGACCTCACCAAAGCCTATTGAATGTTGGAAGACCTCGATAGATTGGATGCGGAGAAGATGCTTCCTAGGGTGAGGGAGTCTAGGACCAGAAGACACAGCCTCAGAATAGAAGGACGTCCATTTAGAACAGAGATGAGGAGAAATTATTTCTTTAGCCAGAGAGTGGCGAATCTGTGAAATTTGTTGCCACGGGTGGCTGTGGAGACCAAGCCATTGGATATATTTAAGGCAGCGGTTGATAGATTCTTGATTGGTCAGGGTATGAAGAGATACAGGGAGAAGGCAGGAGACTGGGGCTGAGAGGGAAATTGGATCAGCCATGATGAAATGGCAGAGCAGACTCGATGGGCCAAATGGCCTAATTCTGCTCCTATACTTTATGGTTTGATATACATAGACTGATTTAAGAACTTGAAATGATGCTTGATGATGTGTATGCATTGATGGTGGGGGTTGGCATGGTGGATTAATGGATGGAGCTGTTGATCAGCCTGGAGGAAACATGGGATGATATTGTTATGATGGTTTGATGGTATCCATTTCTGGGATACTGCCTGATATTGCCTACCATGTCTTTAAAAACAAATTCTCCACCATCATCCTTCACGTAAGCTCCGTCTTCCCACCACTCCCCCCACACTCACTCTATTCCACCAAGACTGGTACCCCTATCAGCAGTGAGAAAGGGTCGCTGGTGCAGGGATCCTGTGGGGGGATAAAAAGAAGTGGGAAGCACTGTGCACACAGACCATGTAAAGCCTCATCCTTGGGTCAGCAATATTCACTGGTCTAATGTTGCCTGGTTTTGTGGAAATGGAGATATGTACATTAATAGCTGTGGCCTGACCTGATCAATTTTTGTTAAAGACAAAACCAATAAATTGAAATATATGGGTAGTTGTCATTTTTTATGGGCTGCATTTTATTTCACGAGTCTTGACAAAATCACCAAATTAAGTTTGGTAATAAAGCGCGTAAAACATGGGAAACAGGCAGGCTGTGTGGAGAGAGAGAGAGAGAGGATAATACAGGTTAACTTTTTCCCTCCTCCTCACAGATTCTGCCTGCAGGGATTATTGGAATTTCACCATTAGCGAAAAACCAGATGAATATTCTGACACCCCGTCCTAATTTCCCCTCTACGAAGTTTCACTGAAAAGGGAGAATGCCAAGTTCACATTCTGACGCAGCCACGGGGAAAGTCCCAATGAAGGTTTTCAGCTCGAAATTTGAGCACTTTTTACTCTTGTCCATAGATGCTGCCTGACCCGCTGAGTTCCTCCAGCACTTTGTGTGTGTTGCTTCGGCCACCTGAAACCACAGATTCCGAAACCTGGAACTACACACAGAGCACCGGAGGAACTCAACAGGTCAGTCAGCATCCAGGGAGGGGAATGGACAGTAAATGTTTTGGGTTAAGGCTCAGGATGTGGACTCAGGTTCAGTGCAGATAAAGAATCTCAACCCAAAACATGAAGTGCCCTTTTCCCTTGTTTTATTCACTCTGATACAACCCATTTGGCACATCCGTGGATGTTTAAATTAGGCCAAGCGTCTCCTGCAATCTTAGTGGTTGGTTCCGACTTCTAAAGCTTTGACAATATTTTGATTTTTTCCCCCCACTGGCTCTGCATTTAGCAATTGAGAAAAAAAAAATTAGTCGAATTGACTCATTGTGTTTGTCACTACTTGTGGAAACATTGGAGTAACCGGGCTTTTTATTAAAACACTAGCCCGGCTGCGGAGCCTTACTAGGCTCTCTGTAGTTTGTTGCCCACTCTATCACAGCCTCAATAGGAAGATAATTACAGCCTCTCTTCATTTCAGTGAAATGATATCTATACTGATGCAAAACAAACAGTAACTGACCTTCAAAGAGTCAAACAGTTTTACTAGCATATGCCTTGCATTGATAGTTTCATGAAAATTTAGGATGATGTCAAAATCAAGTAAATTTATTAATAAAATTATCAACTAACTTATTACCAAAGTAAATTTATTATCTATTTATTATTATATAGGCAGCAGTCACGTTACTAGATACACCTGTACACCTGCTCGTTAATGCAAATATCTAATCAGCTAATCATACGGCAGTAACTCAATGCATAAAAGCGTGCAGACCTGGTCAAGAGGTTCAGTTGTTGTTCAGGACAAATGTCATAAGGTGGAAGAAATGTGACTTTAACTGTTGAATGATTGTTGGTGCCAGACAGGGTGGTTTGAGTATCACAGAAACTGCCGATCTCCCGGGATTTTCACTCACAACCGTCTCTAGAAATTACAGAGAATGGCACAAAAAATGTAACAGAAAATCCAGTGAGCAGCGATTCTGTGGGTGAAAACACCTTGTTAATGAGAGGTCAGAGGAGAATGGCCAGACTGGTTCAAGCTGACAGTAACTCAAATAACCATGCGTTAAAACGGTGATAGGCAGAAGAACATCTCTGAATGCTCAACAATTGAAACTTGAAGTGGATGTGCTACAGCAGCAGAAGACCATGGATATACACTCAGCGGTGACTTTATTGGGCACAGAAAATACCTAATAAAATGGCCACTGAACGTATGTTCCCCTATGTGACCTCGAGATTCATTTTCTTGCAGGCATTTCCAGGTATATAAAAAAAAAATTAGAATTTGTGAAAAACTGACAAACAACCAATGTGGAAACGATGACAAACCATGCAAATAAAAAAGAATACTGAGAACGTGAGTTGAAAACGTTCGGACGACACCAAATGTTTTGCAGCCCATGAGGTAGCTTTCCAAGTATAGTCACTGTTTTAATGTCAAAAACAAGGCACCAGCTTGTTCAGAGCAAGCCAGTATGGATCGTATGTTTTATTGATGAAGTGAAACAGACCATGTCGAATTGCCTTCTTGATTTAAGCATCCCATTCCCTGTCCATTGACTTCAACTCGGGCAGCGTGTACGTTATGCAGTGATACCATTATCATCAGCGGTCTATGTTAAAGTCGTTTTAGGCCCATGGCAGGGTGAACAAGGTGGTGCCAGTGATGCCCCTGTCCAGGGCTGGCACAGTGACACAGGGGCTCCCAGTGTCGGACACCCAGGTTCAGTCCTGAACTCGGGAGTATGATCGTGAGCGTTTCCTCCAATTGCTCCTTTTCCTGCCCACATCCCAAAAGACTTGCAGGTCGGTAGGTGAAATGGCTGCCTTCAGTTGTCCATTAGCAGGTGGGTAAGTGGTATAATTTGGTGGGGCAGGAGCTGATGGGAATGAGGGGGAGAAAATAGATTAATGTAGGTTTGGTGTAAATGGGAGGTAAGAAAACCTGTGTTGGTTTCTGCAACAGAGCTGACACATTCATGAGCTGCACCTTTAAATTCCACCTGATTCTGCAGGAATGAGATGAACCTTGTTTCATGTGCGGTGTACTAGCAAGGAGTGCGAGATTCAGGACCAACTTAACAGAGAATGAGGGGAGGACCAGAGAGAGCTGTGGAAGCCAAAATCATTGTGTATATTTAAAGCGAAGGTTGATGAGTAAAGGTGTCAAAGGTTACGGGAAGGCAGGAGATTGAGATTATGAGGGATAATAAATCAGCCATGATGGAATAGCAGAGCAGACTCAATGGGCTGAATGGCCCCATTGTGCTTCTATGTCTTATGGAGGACTGAGCATCTGTGACCACATTGTGGAAGACCAGCGAGGTGATATCAGACAGTTAGTTAGATTCTGAGAGGGTTATCTGTTTCCCAGATTTGCAATGGCCAATAGCTCCACAGGGAGCCATGTCATATCGGTGAGGTCAAATGCAAAAGCATTGTATAAGGAAGACGAAGAGAAACCTTCTGCTGTTGTGGTGCGTCACGTTCAAGGGAACACAATTAAAATAGGAAAAATAGGAACTGGGTGTTTCAGAGGAGCGTATGTACAAGTTAATGCTAATAACATTCTGAAATTCTCCACCCTAAAGGTTATGGATCAATTGGCCTTTCAGAAGTTTGAACTTAAAACACAATTGTTTCGCACCCCCCCCCCCAGGTCTCACCCTCCCCATGACCTTGACCTCCTCCAGGTCAAAGACTTCGGCATTTCCACAGTCCTCAGGCTCTACATTGTTGGAATACCACATACTTAGCTCTTTCTGGGCATAAGCTTTTGAATATGCTACCTGCCTAATGCTCTCAGCCTGTTTATCTACCTGTCTGTTTGTCTTTCGTTCTCTTTCACCACCATTTCTTTCCCTCTCCTTACCTCTGTGTCTCTCTTTCACTCTTCCATCTCTCTTTCTGCTCTTTCACTCAACTCCTCATCCCATCCCTCCTTTGAAACGTTCCTGAAAACCTTCCCCTGACAGTGCTTTTGACTGCGCTTTAATGTCGGACAGCTTTGGGTTCAATACTATGTGACGTGCATGAGGAATTGCATGGCCTCTATCTATCATTTCTCTTTACCACTACTCTTTTCAGCTTTCCTTCCTGATGTGCCAACCCCACCTCGACACGGCTCTATATCCTGGGCACTTGGAAAAGGCATTCCTTTCTTCTCTCTGCACCTGTCATGTTCTCTTCAGATTTAAACCCACTTCCTTGCTTCATTTTCTCCCATTGGTATACCACAACAGGGGTTGATTTGTACTATTCACGTACCTTGAGTGCTACCAACAATCTGCTTTGCAAATTGGCCAAGGTTACGCACTTTGAGATGTTCAAGCTAGCGGATTGTGCGTCGGCTGTGCGTCAGTAAATCAACACGAGAATCGAGAGTTGGGGACAGGCCACTCAGCCCCTTAATCCTGGTCCATCATTGCACATCTGACTGTAAACATCCTCTGTGGCAATATCAACCTTTCACCTCTACTTCCATTGATTACTGAAATAATCAAAGACTAATGTGGGTGAAGCATCCTGGCTGACAGATGTTTTGCCTTTAATCTCTGTTGATGAAAGGGAGGAAGAAAATGTTGTGCTGAGTCGGTTTAATGAAGAAGGATGGGTCTGTGAAAAACCCATTGGCCTGACTGGAATGCTGCGTGCTGTAGGTTTGCCTGCCATACTTTGAAGGGAAGTTCCTATGCTCTCCCACATTCCACTGCAATTTATGAGGACAGGGGCTTATGCTAAAGTCATGATTGCTGATCGGCAGAAACTCAGCTCTTCCTAGGAGACTGAGGGGCCCAGTTTCACTATCTGGTACACGGTAGTGTAGTGGTTAGCAGTACAGGTGATCCAGGTTCAATTCCTACCACTGTGGGGAGTTTGTACGTTCTCTCCATGACAGTGTAGGTTTCCTTCAGGTGCTCCGGTTTCCTCCCACAGTCCGAAAACGTACCGGTTGGTAGGTTAATTGGTCGTTGTAAATTGTCCCATGATAGGCTAGGGTTATATTAGGGGATTGCTGGTCAGCGTGGCTCGAAGGACAGGAAGGGCCTCAATAAAAAAAAATTATTCTTTAGAAATAATTAATAAATCACAGAGAGCTGATCAGAGTCTAATTCCCTCTTCTGGAATTACCATCTCCTGTCCCCACTGCTGACACAGGCACATCAGAGTTAGCACATCCATTGCTTTGCCACATGCTCAGGGAGTCCCAGGCAGGACTGATGTCATCTGGCCCCGGTCAACTCGGTTTACCATTAGAGATTTGTGCTGAGTGTGTCAACGTTACTGAGGTCCTGAACAGTAAATACCAATATTGTCTGCACTCTACCTTCCATAAATAAGCATCACAGTTAATGTGTTGCTAGCAGCGCCTTTACAATGGGAATGAAAGAACTAGTTAGCACTCTTTGGCTATAATAAGCAATAGGAAGTGTACCCATTTATGTTTAGTATTTCAGAGCTGAATGCCAAAGCTTGGAAAACCTCACATTCCATCAGGTGATAGACAAGTATCTGGGATATAGTGCAACAACTCTGACATAGATGGATATTACACAGTTAGGGAGCGCTACGCAACAGAAACAGGCCCTTTGGCCCATCTACTCCATGCCAGCCTGATCTTCTGCCTAGTCCCATCTACTTGCATCCGAACCATAGCCCTCCACCCCCGCCCCCCATTGATGTACTTATCCAAACTTCCCTTAAGTGTTACAATTGCACCCACATCCACCACAACCACTGGCAGCTCACCACCCTCAGAGTGAAGTTTCTCCTCATATTCCCCATAAATATTTCACTTAACCTCCATTTCTGGTCTTACCCAGCCTGCATGCATTCGCCCTACCTATACCCCTCATAATTTTGTTTATCTCTATAGGATCTTCCCTCATTCTCCTATGCTACAGTGAACAAAGTCTTAAACCTATTCAACCTTGCCCTATAACTCAGGTCCTGGCAACATTCTTGTCAAGTTCTTTTTCTGCACTTACTCAGGCTTATTGATGCCTTTCTTGTAGATGGATGGCATGTTGGTGTAGCAGTTAATGTAACACTATTACAGTACCATTGACCTGCGTTCGATTCCATTGTGACCTTTAAGTGTTCCAGTTTTCTCCAACAGTCCAAGTAGATATGGGTTAGTAGGTTAATTGGTCACGAGGTTGTAATTGGGCCACATAGACTCTTTGGGCCGGAAGGGCCCATTATCATGCTGTATCTCTAAAATATCTAAATAAGGGACCAGAACTGTACACAATATTAATATGCAAGGACTACTTGCATAAGTGTCGTTGCAGTTCCCCGCCGATGTAACCCATTAATATCTACACTGCCGTTGAGATCTTACCTGACCAGCCTGCTGTCCGTCCCTTTCTCGGCCCTCACCAATGCCTGCAGTAGTGGGGCAGTTCCCACCCATCTTTCTGCTGCTTTCAGCACGCTTCTCCCCACCCACACCAGGTGTAGAGGATACCATTAGTATTCTGGCTTTCACTGGTATTGTTAATCCCTTGCTGCATTATTCAAGTGTCACCAGAGTGGTCCTTATAAAAATGTAACATTGTCTCTTTACTCGCTGCTCCAGTACCCCTCCACACCTTGCACCTCCTTTTAAATTCCTTGACGCCTCCTCCTTTTCATTTACCGTCATTTTGTTTTTTCTAGAAATGACCCTCCTGATCACCATGTAGGCCCTGGCATCTCCTTATCACCAGAACTGATGTATTAGAATTAATGTGTCCAACATCCAGCAACTCTGTCTTCCACATTTTTTGGAGCTTTTGATTTATCTGGTCATCATCTATGAAACACAGTTTTCACTGATATCCGAATCTCTCCAAACTGTCTTGCTCTTTCTGTGGCCTCCAGTTTCACAGTTCCATCTAAGTGGAGTAGATAGGTTTTTGATACAACCCCTCAAGAGGCCCTATCCACATCCAAGAGCCCGGGCCTCACTTTCCTCTGCCAAAGTCACTACAGATCCAGGGTCTTCCTGGAGAATACAAAATAATTAATTGTTTTCTTCTTTACTGAATCTTCCCCACCCCAAATAAACAATAGACTTGAACTTGGACCTCAATGCTCTTTTGGTCCAGGATATGGGATTGGTCACACGATACGTTCACTTTCTCTACTTCCCCCAGCTTCCTGCTTCCTCTCAGTCTAACCCTGGACCAGCTTCTCCTCGATTTCCACTATCAGATCCCCTGACTGTTCTCTTGATCCCAGTCCCACCTAATCTCCTCATCTGACTCACAATTTGTTGACACTTTGTATATTCCAGTCTTTACCAGTTCAGACTTCACCCATTCTCCCTTCCTCCCTCACTGTGTCTCTTGACCATTCATTCAAACCTCCCCACCACCCCCGCCTCTTGCCCAAGATGACCTCCTACTCATAGTCATAGAGTAATACATCAGGCAAACAGGCCATTCAGTCCATCCCACTCATGCTGACCATTTCTCCATTTCGCCACAGCAGTCTGAGAAGGTGTCTAACCACCACCAGTTCAGAGTTCATGTGGCCAGTGATACCCAAATCCTGGAAAATTAATAAATGATGAAATGTTTAAAACATGGGACAAGGAATTTGGATAACAATTTAAAAAAACATGATTAATGCTATGGCAAATTATGAATCAATTGGTCTGAAGCTACTCTAGTTCAAGCTTCTTTCTGCTATTACCTGTCTGATGGTTGCCTGTGTTCACCCAAATCCATTCTTTAGAAAACAAAATTAAAACATCTTAAATTGTATTCATTAGTTGTACTGCAGATTAACCAAAGGGAATGCAATGCTCTAATGAGCATAGTGGTTAGAGTGATGCTTTTAGAGCTTGTGAGGTCAGAGATCAGAATTCAGTTCCAGTGGTTTTTGTGAGGAGTTTGAACGTGAACATGTGAGCTTCCTCCAGGTGCTCCAGTTTCTTCCCACAGTCCAAAGTTAATAGGTTGATTGGTCATTATAAATTTTATAAAAGTTAATAGGTTGATTGGTCATTATAAATGTTATAAAAGTTAATAGGTTGATTGGTCATTATAAATTTTATAAAAGTTAATAGGTTGATTGGTCATTATAAATTTTCCAGTGATTAGGCTAGGGTTTATCCAGGGGATTGCTGGGTGGTGCAGCTCGCTGGGCTGGAAAAGCCTGTTCCACAGTTCGTCAATCAACCGATCGATGACTTGTATTTGTGTATGGACTTCAACCTGGTTAAGCAGTTTGAGGTGCTTCAGGGGAGTGACTGGGTGAGCTTTGGAGCTGAACCATCCATCAGTGCAGGTGATCAGCATGTGGCTAAGGGAATATTGCATCCAGCACCCTGGTGAGTTAGAATTAGAGGGGGAAGGGTCCTGCACTAGCAAAGGGTGACTGGGCATGAGCACGGCAGAGCATCTAGCTGCAAAATTGGAGGGAGGCTCTGGAGACTATCACATCCTTGGCATTCCCATCCCTTATTCCTCTGCTGACAACATGCTGAGGGTTACCTGGGACCAGCCATATATTCAGACTTGGGTTTATTATCACTGTGTACAGGATGTTGTTGTTTTGTGGCAGCAGTACAGTGCAAGGATAAAGAAGTATGCATATCTCCAGATGAATTGCTGAATAACTTCACTCAACCTGTTACTGAAATGTTCCCACTGAACTAGACTCTTCATCTTGTGTTCGCAATATTTATTACTTATTTATTTATTCCTATTATTTCTATTTTTTTCTCTTTCTTTTTGTGTTTGCACAGTTTGTTTATTATTTTGCATACTGGCTGTTGTCTGTCCTGTTGGGTGTGGTCTTTCATTGATTCTAGCGTGTTTCTTGTATTTACTGCGAAAAATGAATCGCAGGGTTGCCTCCGGTGATAATAAATTTACTTTGATTTTTGAATCTGGTGCAGATTGCTGGCTATGAGTGTAAATGTGTCTCTGTGCAAGGTAGCATAGCAGAGATATGCATGAATTCCAGTTGTTGGAGGTTGGGAAAATGGGAGCTCGACAGGGACAATGTTCGGCAGTAGGACTGTGTAGCTGACCTTCTCGCTGGGGGACCCGTCGAGTTGTGGTACTTGCTTTAACTGATCCTACCCCATAGGTGGACCTTACACACAGTTCTGTACTGATGACTCTGGCAGCAGCTGCTCTTTCCCTCTATTGTATACTCCAAAAAATTTGAACCAGCAACACATTCGCTGCTCTCTTATTTAGTTTAATACATTTGACATGGATGCCAGAGACCTGTGTCGGTGAGGTCCACAAAACTCTTAGGAGTTAGTAAATAGCTTGGCACAATTTTTCTGAGTTAACTTATTACTCTGTCAGATGGATATACTGATCATTAGGAGATATATCATCATCTTCCACTTGATACTGTCATGGTTTGATATTTACCCGAATATGGCATCAGCCAGATAATCTGTCCCTTTGTACTGTTTCCCATTACTTCCGATCTCTTGGCATTCAGTATGTGATAGTAACCCCTATTCTCAGTCGCCCTGTCAGCTTGTAGTATTTACATACATCTGACCCTTTCCCCAGATGTTGTTTGATGTCTGCCAGCTTCCAATCCCTTGCGTTTCTCTGTTTCCATGGCATTCACTGCTACTGAGTGCCTTGTGTTACAATGTCACTGTGTAACATTCCCCTATACACCTTTCCAGTCCCTTGGGGTTACAGTGTCACTGGGTGATAATCACCTGTAGACAGCCCTCCTGGTTATATTGTTACGGTGTGTTATTAAGTTATAATCAATCCTTCACCCATAATATTCACCTGTATCCAATTCTTCCTGGTTACAGTGTTACGGTGTGATATTCACCTGTACCATGTTGAATTGAATTGAACTGAACTGAATTGACTTTATTTCTTACATCTTTCACATACATGAGGAGTAAAAATCTTTTTGTTATGTCTCTGTCTAAATATGCAATATACAATCATAGTAACTGATAATAAATAGAACAGCCAATGTGACACAGAAATACACTCAAATCAGCGTGAGTTAATCAGTCTGATGGCCTGGTGGAAGAAGCTGTCCCAGAGCCTGTTGGTCCTGGCTTTTATGCTGCGGTACCGTTTCCCAGATGGTAGCAGCTGGAATAGTTTGTGGTTGGGGTGACTCGGGTCCCCAATGATCCTTTAGGCCCTTTTCTCACACCTGTCTTTGTAAATGTCCTGAATCATAGGAAGTTCACAACTACAGATGTGCTGGACTGTCTGTACCATCTCGGCAGAGTCCTGCGATTAAGGGGGGTACAGTTCCCATACTAGGCAGTGATGCAGCCAGTCAGGATGCTCTCAATTGTGCCCCAGGATTTGGGAGCCCATAACAAACTTTCTCAGCCATCTGAGGTGAAAGAGGCGCTGTTGTGCCTTTTTCACCACACACCCAGTGTGTTCAGAGCATGTGAGGTCCTTGGTGATGTGTATGTTGAGGAACTTAAAGCTGTTTACCCTCTCAACCCCAGGTCCATTGGTGTCAATAGGGGTTAGCTTGACTCCATTCCTCCTGTAGTCCACAACCAGCTCCTTTGTTTTTGCAACATTGAGGGAACAGTTGTTTTCTTGACAATATTGTGTCAGAGAGATGACTTCTTCCCTGTAGGCCACCTCGTTATTGTTTGAGATTAGGCCAATCAATTTGGTGTTGTTGGCAAACTTAATTAGCAGATTGGATCTGTGGGTGGTGACACAGTCATGGGTATACAGGGGGTAAGGGAGGGGACTCAGTACGCAGCCCTGAGGGGCTCCTGTGTTGCGAGTCAGAGGGAGCCCACTCTCATCACCTGCCAGCAATCTGACAAGAAGTCCAGGATCCAGCTACACAAGGCAGGGTCAAAGCCGAGGTCTCTGAGGTTGCTGCCAAGCCTGGATAGAATTATGGTGTTGAATGCTGAACTGTAGTCCAAGAACAGCATTTTCACATAAGCATCTTTCTTCTCCAGGTGTATAAGGACAGTATGTAGAGCTGTGACTATTGCGTCATTGGTTGTGTCGGTAGGTGAATTGTAGGGGTTCCAGTCTGGGTGGCAGCAAGCTGCAGATGTAATCCTTAACCAGCCTCTCAAAGCATTTGCTTATTATTGCTGTGAGTGCGACAGGACGCCAGTTGTTCAGGCATGTTACCTTGGTCTTTTTTGGTACAGGGACAATGGTGGATAATTTGAAGCAGGAGGACACTCTATACTGGGAGAGGGAGAGATTAAAAATGTCAGTAAACACACCTGCCAGTTGTGCTGGACACATCCTGAGTACTCGCCCCGGAATGCCGTCCGGTCCCGCAGCCTAACGACTGTCCACTCGTTGGAAACATCTGCGTACCTCAGCCTCGGAGATGACCAGGTTGCAGGTTGTAGTGGTGGCTTTCCTCGGAGGCTCAGAGTTAGGAGGTCTGTGATGGTTTGCAACCCTCACCACGAGTCATGCGTGCTATTAGTTGTGAATCGTGACTCAGCTTTGTCGCTGTATTGTTGTTTCATAGCCCTGATAGCTTTGCACAGATCTTAGCTGCTTTTCTTGAGCTCCAGCTGATTGCCGGCAATATAAGCTATATGTCACGCAGTAAGTGCTGCTCGCACGGAACTATTGATCCAGGGTTTCTGGTTCGGAAGACCCTGGCCGATTTCTGGGGGACAACATCGTCAAAGCACGACTCAATCCTTGAACCCAGAGACATCTTCATCATGGAAGACATTCCAGTTGACGTCCTCCTGGTTACAGTGTTACTGTGTGAAATTCACCTGTACCCTGTTCCTCCTAGTTACAGTATTGATGTGTGATATTCACCTGTGCCCTGTTCCTATTGGTTATAGTGTTACTGTGTGATATTCACCTGTACCCTATTTCTCCTAGGTACAGTGTTACTTTCTGATAGTCACGTGTACCCAGTTCCTCCTAGTTACAATGTTGCTATGTGATATTCACCCATACCCTGTTCCTCCTGGTTAGTGTTAGTGTGATGTTCACCTGTACCCTGTTCCTCCTAGTTACAGTGTTGCTGTGTGATGTTCACCTGTACCCTGGTCCTCCTAGTTACAGTGTTGCTGTGTGATGTTCACCTGTACCCTGTTCCTCCTAGTTACAGTGTTGCTGTGTGATGTTCACCTGTACCCTGGTCCTCCTAGTTACAGTGTTGCTGTGTGATGTTCACCTGTACCCTGGTCCTCCTAGTTACAGTGTTGCTGTGTGATGTTCACCTGTACCCTGGTCCTCCTAGTTACAGTGTTCCTGTGTGATGTTCACTTGTATGCAACTACTCTTGGTTACAGTGTTGCTATGTGATATCCCCAATTCCACTGTATTGCGGATATTTCATTCAATCACTGATTAACTCTCTATATTATATTGACACAGTTCTACTGTTGTTCATTGAGTCCTTTTGCAGCGCTCCCTTTGTGTACCCTGAAGCCCTGAGGGTTGTCAGAAGAATAAGAGGATAGCAAGACTTCAGAATGGGAGGTTTGGTTGTGAGAATGGTGAAAAAAAATCTCATGAAAACTTGCAGCCAAGCCGTTAGACAAGCACCTCAATCAGAACTTCGGTCAGCGCCGAGTAGCTGCTGCAGCAACCTCGCTCACCACTAGGGGCAGAGCGGTCCAGCGAATGGCATTGGCTCCGGCGTCAACGCAAACAGCAGATTTTAACTCATTGAATTGTTTGTTCACAGCCGGGTCCCGTCTGTTGGAATTTCAGAGATCAGCTCATTCCGCTGTCGAGCTGCTGGGAGGAGTCTTCCTTCATCCAGCTCTCTTGGTTTTTAAGTACTGCAGGATGAGGGGTGCACATTCTGCTTGATCTTTCCTGTGAGCAGCAAATAGATAATGAATCGTCTTTAACCTTCTGCACAGCCGCGCATGTTTTGCATGAAAGGCTGTTTTCCCCTCTGCCTGGTACTGTTTCCCCCTTGCTTTGTAAATGAGAAGGTTCTATGTTCCTGCCATACTGATACGAGAAGGTGTTTCAGCACTGACATCCCGAGTGAACGACGGGAGAGAGGCGGACAGAAGGGGGCGGGCTGGGTGGGAGGGACGGTGAGAGAGAGAGGCTGCCAAGGATTAGGTATCAAATGGAGAAAACAAGGGACTTCAAGCACACAATTCGCACAGGTAATTGGTATTGGAAGTGGCGCTTGCCTGTGACAGGATCCTCTCCCTCCCTGACTGTCCCTGTCTCAGCTCTTTTCACCAGTTACACTAGCTGTGCGTATCCAGTGGCCCGCATTGATTGCCCTGTGAATTATGGAGGGTCCTTCAACTCCCTGCCCTTGCATAACTTGTTTGCATTTTGCATTTAAGATTCCCTCCGCCCCCTTGCCACATCACCTCCAGCTCCACAATTCGCCCCACTCAGTTCAGGTCTTTTGCTCATCGCATTTTAGCAGCCCTTCTCTCTGCTTCGTCCTTCTTTATCTCTGTGAACCGGTTGGTAGGTTAACCGGCCGCTGTAAGCTGTTGCTAGCCTGTGAGTGAGTGGGAGGAGTTGGTGGGAAGGTTGGAGAATCGGTCAGAGGAAAAATGTACAGGGTAGTGGGATTGCTCTGAGAGCTGGCATAGACACAATGGGCCGAATGGTGTTCTTATATGGAAGCAGGGAAGTACCCACAAACTGGAATTCCTGACTCTCCTCACAACAAAAAAACCCAATAATCTGGATCGAGCATTTGGTCACCTCTTCCCACATCTCACATGGTTCATGAATTAGTTCGGCCCACCATGACCCTGTCACCCCAATCAGAGCAAAACATCGTCACCTTGTTACAGCGATGTGAAACATTAATATGTCTCACTCTGTGAGGGGTGCTGTGGAAATGCATGTTGCTGTGGAATGATTCAACCGCGCTTCCTGGTCCACTATCCCATTACTTGGAAGTCCTGAAAGGTCAGCATTTGGCCCACCGGATGCTTATTCCTGCAGTCCTCTGAGAAACGCTGGGACCCTGGTTCCGGTGACCGCTTTCCACTCAGCAAGTTCACCAGACAATTTATCAGCACACTTGTGTAAAATCCTTCAAAAAATGAATTAAGAGTTTGTTGAGAGATGATTAATAACATCCAATAGTCTGGAAAATCAGACAGCCTGGCACCACCAAGGTCCCGGGGGTACTGGGTTATTGGAGGCTGACTGTACGTTGAAAGATCTTCATGCCTAATCTGTTGAAAGCTCCAATGAGCTGTCAACATTGTCTGAGTTTTGGACGGAGAGTTCTGCATGTCTTTGCACTTTATAGAGTCATAAAGTCCCTTCAGCCCACCACGTCCATGCTGGCCATCCAGTACCCGTCTGCTGGTCCATTGCCTTCTGCGGACTTGGTTAGTCAGTGATCCACCTGGCTACATTATAAATATTGTGAGAGTCCCTACCTGTCCCAGCCCTCATGTAGTGTGTTCCAGGTTCCAGATTCCAGTCACATTCTAGGTGGAAAGGGTCTCCTAAAGTTCCACCCTAAACCCGTTAGCTAAACCCAAGTTTGATGCAGAAAATCTCCGCTGAACAGCACACCCTGATTTGAAGGTGGCACCCTTGCTGGGCGTCCCATGAGTGTAATAATTCCCCCCCACCGACCTCCAACTACCCGTTCCCATTAAATCCCCCCCGCCATTCATCCTCCTGGTCTATTATCTCAGCCGGTTCACTCTCACAAGTTTCTGCCCTGAAGGAGCAGACAGTTTGTTTTTACTATCAAGTTTTCATTACTTAACCCTGTCAAACCCACTCCTATTTATGGTGGATCTGCACAGCACTCTCTTGAGTCCCTGCACTTCTCACACCATTCCCCACCCCATCCCAGGCTCCTTATAACTCATATTCTCAGTAACCTTCATTTATTTGTACACTCTGCCTTCTTTTGCACATTGGGTGTTTTGGTATCTGTCTGTTTATGTATAGATTATTGTTAATTCTATTATTTTGTCCATTTTAAAAAAAGAATCTCAAGGTAGCATATAGTAACTTATACGTACTTTGATAATAAATTTATGTTGAACTTTGAACTTTGAAAAAGGCCATGAATACAGCCATTGAGGTGTGGCCCAGGACACCCCAAAACTAAAACTTCCACCCTTTACATTCCAGCCTCTCCAGCCTAAAAGGCAGGATCCATCATAATGAAATCAGAAAATGGTGGGAAGCAGGCCATTTGTAATCTGTGCAAGAAGAAACAAGGTCAAAGACTACAACTAGAGGGTGAAAGATGAAAAGATTAAGGGGAACATGAGGAGAAACTTCTTCACTCAGAGGGTCGTGATTGTATGGAATGAGCTGCCAGTGCAAGTGGTGCGTGCAAGCTCGATTTCAATATTTTAGAGAAGTTTGGATAGGTGCGTGGATGGTAGGGGTATGGAAGGTTGTGGGCCTGGTGCAAGTCGATGTGAGTAGGCATTTTAAAGTGGTTCGGCACAGACTAGGTGAGGTGAAGAGCTTGTTTCTGTGCTGACCCTTCATCAGCTTCGTGCACCGTAGATGCTGCCTGAGCTCCTGAGTGCTTCTATCATTTTCTAAACACAAGACGTTCTGCAGCTGCTCGACATCCAGAGCAACACGTGCAGAATGCTGGGGGAACTCAGCAGGTCAGGCAGCATCTACAGAAATGAATAAACAGTCGACGTTTTGGGCCCAGACCCTCTTTCAGGACTGGGAAGGAAGGGGGATGTCGTCAGAATAAAAAGGTGGTGGTGGGGTGGGGTGGCGTGGAGGAGAAGCAGGACTAGCTAGAAGGTGAAAGGTGAAGCCTGGTGGGTGGTAGAGGGAGAATGAAGTAAGAAGCTGAGCTGAAAAAGACAGAGGTCTGGAGAAGAAGGAATCTGATTGGAGAGTGAACCGTGGGGAAAGGGAAGAAGGAGGAGTACTAGGGAGAGCTGATAGGCAGATGAGGAGAAGAGATAACAGGCCCAAGTGGGGAATAGAAGAAGAGGGAAGGAGGAGGAAAAAAATTACTGGAAAGAGAAATCAATGTTCATGCCCTCAGATTGGAGGCTATCGCTTTCACCGGAACAAATATTTATTTTCAATTAGCCGGAGTCTTTCAGCCTTTATCTGTTAAGAGACAAAGATTCTATATCGCTGCACAATGTTAAAAGGCAGACGTGTGTACAAAATGTATTGTGAATATTCACCGTGAGTAGAGTGTTGGATGGTTATGTATTGATGGTCAGTTCACAGGCTGTCCACCTTGTGTGTCAGGACAGTTACATGACGATGGTCAGTTCACAGGTTGTCCACCCTGTGTGTCAGGGGACAGCTAAGTGATGATGGTCAGTTCGCAGGCTGTCCACCCTGTGTGTCGGGGACAGTTACATGAAGATGGTCAGTTCACAGGCTGTCCACCCTGTGTGTCGGGGACAGTTACATGAAGATGGTCAGTTCACAGGTTGTCCACCCTGTGTGTCAGGGGACAGCTACGTGACGATGGTCAGTTCACAGGTTGTCCACCCTGTGTGTCAGGGGACAGCTACGTGATGATGGTCAGTTCACAGGTTGTCCACCCTGTGTGTCGGGGACAGTTACATGAAGATGGTCAGTTCACAGGTTGTCCACCCTGTGTGTCAGGTAGCTATGGGTCAGTACCCATTGACTGTTGTGTTATTACAAGCGGAGCTCTCTGAATCTTGTGAGGGCTACAAGCAGTCACTGCAATGGGGTGCAGAAATCCATATTTAATTTCTGGAGATTACCTTCCCTGGCATCGATTAAGTGTCTTTGCCATTCTGCTTTGGATTAGGTTGTGCTGCCTAATCCTGGAAGGATCAGTCCCACTCTGCCAAATTCTGAACTCACAGCTGTTTACTTTTGACAAGCATCTGCAGCAGAGACTGACTATCAGTGCTCTAGAGGGCACGACATTCTCCCTCCTCACTGAGGTTCTGGCTTTCCCCCTTTCCTATAAGAAGCTGCACACTGCATTCTCACTGTATGGCTTAACTGGTAGAACGTGCTCCCATCCTCCTCTCCTAGCTCAGTGACTTTAGAGTCATTGAAAACTGCAAGGAAGAAACAGGGCCTTCAGCCCATCTACTGCGTGCCGAAGTATTAATCTGCGCAGTCCCATCAACCTTCACCTGGACCACAGCCTTCCAAACCCTTCCCATCCATGATCCTATCCAAACTTCTCTTAAACATTGAAATCGGACCCATATCCACCACTTCCACTGGCAGCTCAATCCTCACTCTCACCACCCTCTCAGTGACGAAGTTCCCCCTCATGTTCCTCTTTCACCCTCAACCCATGACTTCTAGTTCTTGTTTCACCTAACCTCAGTGGGACAAGCCTGCTTGTATTTACCCTATCTACACCCCTCATAATCTTGTATACCTCTATCAAATCTTCTGTCATTCCTCTACACTCTAGGAATTAAAAGTCCTAACCTATTCAACCTTTCCTGTTCAACTCAAGTCCTGGCAGCGTACTTGTAAATTTTCTCTGCACTCTTTTAATCTTATTGACATCTTTCCGGTAAGTAGGTGATCAAAACTACACACAATACTTCAAATTAGGCATCTCCAACATCTTATGCAACTTCCTGTAACATAACATCCCAATTCCTGTACTCAGTGCCCTGATATATGAAGGCCTCTGTGCCAGAAGCTTTTCTTGCGACCCTATACACCTGTGATGTCACATGCAAGGAATTGTATTCGCCGATCCCCCGTTCTACTGCGCTCCTCAATGCTTTACTACCTACCGTGTATGTCCCACCCTGGTTTGTCCTCGCAAAGTGCAACACTTCATACTTGTCTGCATTAAATCTCGCCTGCCATTTTTCCAGTTGATCCAGATACCACCTGCCAGCTTTGATAGTCTTCCCCGTTGTCCACTGCACCCCAAGTTTTGAAGTCATCCACAGATTTGCTGATCCAATTTACCACATTATCATCCAGATTGTTGAAGTAGGTGACAAGCAACAATGGACCCAGTACCAGTCCCCGGGGCACACCACTGGTCAGCGACCTCCAGTCAGAGAGGCAACCATCTACTACCACTCTGTGGCTTCTCCCACAAAGCCAGTGTTGAATCTAGTTTACTACCTCATCCTACCTCATCCAGTGACTGGGCCTTCTTGAACAACTTCCCATGCTGGACCTTGGCAAAGACCTTGCTAAAATCCTTGTAGAAACGTCCCAGATGTGCCTTCTTCAACTTCCCTGGTAACTTCCTTGAAAATCTCAATAGATAGGTTTGACTTGACCTACCACAAACAAAGCCATGTTGACCATCCCTAATAAGTCCCTGTCTATCCAAGTACTTATATATCCAGTTCCTTGGAATACCTTCCTGTAGCACACCCTCTGTTAAGGTCAGGCTCACCAGTTTATAATTTCCTGGCTTTTTCTTAGAACCTTTGTTAAACAACAGAACAACATTAGCTAAACTCCAGTCCCCCACCAGCTCACGACTTTGAATGATCAACTTTGTTATGTGACTGCTCTTCTTTGGGCACCTTTCATCTTGCTGTGCCATGGGGTTTTGTGGTCACCATGGTACCCATCCATGAGCTCTGGTGGTTACCATGGTACTCAACCAAGAGCCTTTGTGGTCGCCATGGTACCCTACAATGAGCCTTGTTAGTTACCAAAGCAGAGAAGACTTCTGGTCGAGATGGCGTCTGCCTACAACACTCCCTCAGTCAACATCTTCTGAATACATCACATAACTATTCATTTCACTTCTTTTACAACTGTTTTTCATCTTGAATGTGTTTATGGAACTATTGATGCCTGCAATTTGCAGTTTGAAGATCATTTGGGTGATCCAGCACTTTTCTGTCTCCAAGATGATTCAGGGAGGCAGTGAGCATGGGCCTCGAGGCAAGGAGGCTGAGGGACTGGGTGCGAGCCAGTGTTCAATTCTATTTTGCTGATTAAAGTTTCCATTGTTTGACCATTAAGGCGATGAGGGAGACCGAAAGATCGAGGCGAATGCAGAGGTTGAGCATCGACTGCCTGCCTTCTGATCATTGGTGGGATCGCTGTGCTGCCAGACAGGGGAGCCTATGTGGCCTGCTGCTGTGCCTGGAGGATGTTACCGAGATTTTTTTGCATTTATAGATATGAATATGGATACAGATTTGGACTATGGACTCTTTTCTGCATTTTTATATATTTTGTGTTTTCGCCCATTTTCTCATTTTCTTTTGCGTGGGGTAGGGGGATTTGGGGGTCAATGTTCCTGTTGCGTTTCATGCAGGGGTTTGGGGTTTGATGATTACATTGCTGTTCCTTTTTGTGCGGAGGACGAATTTGGCTGTTTGTCTCTGAACTCACTTCCATGGTTTCTTCTTTGTTTTGTGGCTATCTGGAGAAGACGAATCTCAGAGGTGTATACTTCATAAATACTTTGATAATAAATGAACCTTTGAACATTTCTATGAACGTTGGTGGCCACCGTGGACACATTACTCTAATACTTCATGTAGGTCAGGTGAGTGTAAAAATGGATTTTCTTATGAAGTCTCTCAGGATTGAGACTGGCTTGCTTTCTCTCAAATTCTGTGGATTTTGGGGTGATGGATGATGCTGATTTGGAAACTGCAGTCTCCACGGATGAGGCAGGCAGTGCCTGATGCATTACATCACCAGATAGTGAAATGGTCCTTCACTCACACAAAGTACGAAAGAACACAGGGGGATGAGAACAGGTAGAGAGAATTGCTAGGATGATTCCAGAAATGTGAACAGATTCATTCCGGGTCTGGGTCTCTTCATAAGAAAAGATCGGGGAGTTGGGTAAAGTTAGGACAGGTTCTAATTCGAGATTCGGAGAGAGACGTTTCCATTTGTGGGGGACAATAAATAGTCATGTTGCCCAGACTCAAGAGCCTGAGTTATAGGCAGAGGTTGGGCAGAACATTCCTCGGAGCATAGGAGGTTGAGAGGTGACTTTATAGAGGTGTGTAAAATCATGAGTCTTTTTTTCCCAGATGAAGGGAGGAAAAAAAACAAAGAGGGTGGGTTAGGCTGAGAGGGGAAAGATTAAAAAGTGGGACAGGTGGATCAACCTTTACATACAAAGGGTGCTGAGGACAAGGAATGAGCTGCCAGAGGAAGTGGCTGAGGCAGGTTCGGTAGTATGAAGGTTCAATTTTTATCGAAGTATGTGTGCAGTATACAATTCTAAGATTCATCCTCTCCAGACAACCATGAGACAAAGAAAACTGTGGAAGCCATTCAAAGATAAACACCAATCTCCCCACCAACGCGCAAAAAAAAATCACACAAATGGCAACAAGAATATCAAACCAGCCCAGCGCGTAACAATGTCATGCAAACGGCAACAGGAACATCAATCCCTCCGCGCAAAGAAAAACAACAAATCACGCGAGAGTTAACGAGAAAGAATGAGCAGAAACACAGAATATAATAGCGTAAAGCCGAAAGAGTCCAAATGAACTTCAGTCCAATCCAGAAAGCGCAGATCCGAACTTCGGTACCATCCTCCGACAGCATCAAGGGAGAAAGACCATTTGAGCGTAGGGACCTTCCCTCACGAGCAGCGAGTGAGAGACCGTCGCACTCAGACTCCTACCTCCGGCAGCAGCGAGGGAGAAGCATTTAAGATGCACTCGGATAGGTTTATGGAGGGGTGGGACTTGGTGGAATATGGGCAGGAAACTGTGACGAGCTTAGAGGGCACTGTGGTTTGCATAGAGTGCTTGGGCTGAAGAGACTGTAACTGTGTTGTGTTGCTCTGTGACTCTGTACTGTGCCCGTAGTGGATACTTTGGTATGGCTAGCTCTAGCCGATTGCTGATAAGGTTCACTCTTCATCTGTGCATTTATTAATGGCTGCAAGCAAGTGTTACTGTGCATAGGTGACTCGGGTGGGAATAGATGGTGGCCTTCACCTCCTGGGGAATGAGTCTGGAAGAGGGGCTGGGGGTTTATGTTTCAGTGGAAGTTCACTTACTTGTGAACCTGGTGGAGCTGAGCAGCTCTGACCAGTGTTGACCCCTCGACTGATGGTCTGCCCTGATCACCCTGGTGATTGTCAGACTTCATTGTCCACAAACTGCTTGCTGCATGCCACCAGGCAACAGCAGCACCGTCCCCGTTGTTGAGTATCTTCACAGCATATCGGGCACTGCATCAACGGATTGAGTGGATCAGCAGACTTGAGGGGCCGAATGTCCTATTCTTGCCCTTAATAATTCTGTTTGACTTGTTCCTGAGGCAATATATTATATGCAGAAGTATTCTGCTTTGTCAGCAGGAGACGGTGAGGCAGTTCCTTTTCCGACAGCACAGCAATCTATTCCCTCAGGATTTTTCTCCCTAGCACAGTGCCCTCTTGCATTCCTGTGGGTTTCTCAGCAGCAGATGACTCTGTGGACTGTATCCAATGCCAGCAGCGTGAAAGGTCCCCTCGAAGTCTCACACTTTGAGAAGGAGAAAGAAAACTGTCTGCGAATGTCAGCTGAAGAAATTGCCCTTCTTTCTGGGAGCCATTTAGCAACAGAAGAGAAGCACTTATCTTTGAAAAGGAACTTAGCCAAGATTCAGTATTAGGCCTACTTAAGAAGTAGATCCAGGCAAGAGCTTGTCAATTCACTAGTGCTTCCTCAGCAACGTACCTTTTTAGGAAAGTAAGATCAGGAAGAGGACTTTCAAGTCTCACAGGTATATGGGTAATCAGTGGTCCCCAACCTCCGGGCCGCGGACCGATACTGGGCCGCGAAGCATGCAGGTGTGCAGCGGTAGCCGGAACGCACTCAGCACATCCTTAAGAAAAAAGCCCAAATAAACAAGCTAATTAATTAGGTGCCGCCCAGCACGTAAATATCGGCCCAGATCAGAGGTGATTGCCGAATGCACGCCTCTGATCTGGGCCAACATTTACGTGCTGGGCGGCACCTAATTAATTAGCTTGTTTATTTTGGCTTCTTTCTTAAAGATGTGCTGGGTGTGTTCGGGCTACCGCTGCACACCTGCATGCTTCGCGGCCTGGAGATTGGGGACCACTGTGTAATATAACTCACTTATTTTCTCTAATTCCTGATGAGCTAATTCAACAAATATTTGTCTCAGCTATGGAAACTCGAACTGATCAAGATCTCTTGCCTCTGAAAGCCTCAAATTCCAGCTAAAAAAAAAGAAAAAACCCGCAGATGCTGAAAAAGTGAAATATAGAAAAAATGGAGACACTCGGAAGGTCAGGCAGCATCTGTGGAGGAAGAGACAGGGTTAATGTTTCAGGTGGAAGACCCTTGAATAGAAGACCATTCATCAGAGTTTTAATGACGAGTCCTTGACCTGAATCATTATCTCTGCTGAGGAGAGTATTTTTGTCTTTTTTTTCCATTTTGTGTCCAACACAAAGTCTTCAGGCTGTCGCAGTCCTAAATGAACATGCTTTAAATAGCCTGATTATATCCCGAGGTCCTAGACTTCCCTATCCCCTCATCCACCTTACACATATTTTAATCATCTTATACATTTAGGTCACACCTTAATCGTCTGTACTCAAGGGAAGGTATGCCCTGTCTGTGAAGCTTCACACATTTGTTGATCACAAGGCTGTTGTGATCAATCTTTGCTGTGCTCACCTCCAAGGTGAATTTCTCAATGTACAAACTCCAGAAATGAAGCTTGCTTCAAATCCCAGCTGGTTGAAAGCCACTTGTTTGTAGGGTTGTTCGCCAAGCCTGGAGGTTAGGTCGCGAGCGTTTCGTCAGCAGTTGAGATGACGTCGCCAGTGTGCAATTGAGTGTAGTTTCTGCCGAGCACTGACTTTTATATTAGCCCAACTCGTTGCTCTGATTGGTTGGCTGTCGCGCTGGCCGCTAGTCTCCGCTGGGTCCCGGCCAACCAGGTGGCTGAGTGATCGCCGCTGAGTGAATCCCTAGGTATGGGTTGCTGTGAGCGTTGGTTCCTCGGGTGCCTGCGGCTCTCTCTACGGACCCGATCCCGCCAGCGAGATTGTGTCCGGTTCAATATGCTAACAGAGTCTTCCATTGAGAACCAGGCTCCGGAGGTTACATTTTATGCACATATTATGCTACCTCTTGGTGAGCGTGTGACATCAATTTATTGTTTATTTAGTGAGTGCAGTGTGGAATAGGCCCCTTCAGTTCGTTCAGCCACGCCGCCCAGCAATCTCCCAGTTTAACCCTAGCCTAATGACGAGACAATTTGCAATGACCAATTAACCTACCAACCAGCATGTCCTTGGACTGTAGGAGGAGATCAGAGCACTCGGAGGAAACCCACATGGTCACGGGGAGAACGTACAAACCCCTTACAGGCAGCAGTGGGAATTGAACCCTGTTTACTGGTACTACAAAGCATTGTGCTAACCACTACACTACTGTGCTGCTCCTCGAATTGACACTGCCTTGCAAGCCCTTGCATGGTTCAATAATGCCTTTGAGGCAGTGTCAAGGACAGGCTAAGCATCCAGCCCCTCCAGTCACCTTCAGCTGTTACACGTGTTCATGTGTGAGACCATTCAGCCCATCCAGCCTGTTCTGGCTCCTATCATTCCTACTCTCCCAGTTATTTCCCTGTAAGCTTTTCTGCCCGTATTCCTATCAGCTCTCCTCAGATGCATCTCAGAGCAACTTGCCAATTTGACCTACCAACCCCACGTCGTTGGGAGGAAACCAGAGCACCCAGAGGAAACCCACATGGTCACGGAGTGATGGTCATGGCACCCGAGGTCAGGATCGATCCCAGATCTCTAGAGCAAAGGGGCATCAGTTATGCTGGCTGCATCACCATACTCCCCCTGCTATCTATGTTGACAGTGAACGAATCCTTCTCCCCTTTGCTTCTTTCAGCTAAATACCCGGGAGCACAGCATGTTAAAATCACACCCCTCCCCTCATTGTGACTCCAATGCATTGATAAATCACAGCAGTTAGCAATTATATGCCACGCTGCTGATTCTGAATGAGTCCTGGGGATTTACTTACGGGAGGAGGTTCTATTTTTAGGAGGCAGATGATCTCACAGTGCCCTGTAGAGGTGCCACAGCCCCAGTGTTCCTTTCTTTGCAAACCAGCAGCGAGTCTCGGGTGTTGAGAGCTCTAATAGGATCACTGTGCAGCTCTCCCACCACTAAACTATGCAGAAAATAGACAAACCACTCATGTCCAGACGGTTGGCTCTCATATCCAGCGTACTTGAAGTTAACGTTAAGCTTTGCATCTGCTGATTGAGGGCCCACAGGAAGGCTGCGAGATGCCTCAGGCTGGCTTGGTGTTTGGCCTGTGTATGCTCCCGCGCATTGTGCCTGATTCCGGTGTGAAGTTATATTGGCCCCATCAAATCCTTTTCAAACACTGCAATTAAACTATCCCTCGGCTTTCGAAGGCACACATCCCTGGTCAGGGCAAGCAGCCTCGTAGTTTGTCCCTCAGTCGCAGCATCATGAGAGTGTTAGGGTTAAACAACAGGGAAACCAGCTTTTCTGCCCAACTGGTTCATGCTGATCAAGATTCCCATCTAAGCTAGTCTCATCTACCCATCTTTAGCCTGTATCCCTCTAAATCAGGGGTTCCCATCCTTCGTTATGCCATGGACTGATAATACCATTAAGCAAGGGGTCCGTGGACCACAGGTTGGAAACCTCTCTCTAGATCCTGACTCAGGAGGCTCTGCATTGAACCCTCCCTCAGCACAGCCTATCCCTGCAGAAAATCAGTAAAAGAGCTGCAGACGCTGGAAACCTAAAACCAGAAAATGGTGAAAATATCAAGCAGGCCGGCCAGCATCTGTGGGGGTGGGAGCTGGTGGAAACTGAAATGTGAACTCTTGCTTCCCTTCAAGCCTATCCTTCCTAGAGGCCCATTTGTACTTCTGTAATGCTGGGTCCAATAAAGGTTTGCTGCTGGGTTTAGTCGGGTTCGTATTTGCACAGTGACTTTGGTGCCCATGCTCTGGCGAATAGCTCTGATGCTGGTACGTAAGCTGGGTTCAGAGTTGTCCACGGGGCTCAGAGCAGTGACACACACAAGATGCTGGAGGAACATCTTTTGTGTACAGCTCAGGGAACACCAATAAACAGTCGACGTCTCGGGCTGAGAGCACGTGCAGAGACTCTCAGAAACGGACTCAGGTTTGTTATCTCTGACATATGTGGTGAGGTTTGTTATCTTGCAGCAGCAGTACAGTGCAAAACATAAAAGATGCTACAAATTATAATATATATAACAAAGTAAATAAGTCGTGCAAAAAGAGAGCAGAAGCGTAAGGTAGTGTTCATGGGTTCATTGTCCATTCAGAAACCTGATGGCGGAGGGGAAGACGCTGTTCCTGAAACGTTGAGTGTGGGTCTCCTTGTGTCCGTGGCTCTGAACGGGGTTTGGTTTGGGTTCTGTGGTGCTTGTTTCATTAAGTGCACAGACTGGCTTCGGGAATGGCATCAGCTCCGAACCTAGTGTCGACTGATTGGTTCAGTGAAGTGTCAGTACCTGGTGTTTTACCCCCCATATTGGTTTACGCTGCACTGGCTATTCAGCGGCCCGTCTGCTTTTCATTGTTTATGTTGTGAATTATTTAGTGTGCAGTCTTCTTTGCTTTTTGCCTGTATGAAATTATGGTATAATTAAAGACACTACCCACCCTGTGCACTCTCTCTTCTCCTCTCTCCCATTGGACCTAAGATACGAAAGCCCGAAAGCACATACCAATAGGCTCAAGGACAGCTTCCACCCGACTGTTATTCGATTCTTGAGCAAAGACCTTTTGTAATATAAGAGACTCTTGGCCTCACAATCTACCTTGTTATGATCTTGCATTTTATCATTTACCTGCATTACACTTTTTTGGTATCTTTTGCACTTTATTCTGCATTGTTATTGTTTTACCTTATTCCAGCTCAATGCACTGTGTAATGATTTGATCTGTATGAACAGTATGCAAGGCAAACTTCTCTGTGTATCTTAGTAATGTGATGCTGAGATACATCCTAGAATGTGACAGGACACATCATCAGTGATGTAACCTGGGGTCATCAAGTGTTTCAGGTCTTTCAACATCAGACATTCTCGCCAGGTGACCCAGCCGGGGTTGATCAGGCCGTGCTTTGCGTCCCAGCGGCATTGGTCCACAGGTCACACCTCTTGATCCAAAGACATCTGGAGGCTTACATAGCAGCCTCTGGGACGGTCCCAACGGCTCTTTTCTTTGCAGCCCCCGTAATGCCAAGGAGAGAGTAGTTCTGCAGAGTCAGCAGCCAGCAAAAGCTCTACACCCCCCTCTATAGGCTTGCATTGTGCCCTCCCTCCCTTTATCCGCACTGCTCTACCAGCTCCTGGTATTTGGGTTTCTTGGGCTCAAACGCCTCCTCACTCTAGTCTTGCCAAGGCGCTGTCAGTTCTACCATGACCACCTGCTTCAAGGTTTCTGACAGACTGACTATGTCAAGCCTCAGGCCTCATGATACAATGAAGTCAGGGAACTTTAGTTGCTGGCCAAGATTGACTCCCAGTTGCCAGTCAGACGCCGTGGTGAGCAAGCATGCTGGTCAAAAGCTAAGGGCATCCTGGGTTGGCAGAGGTGCCTACTGTTGTTCGTGGCCGAGGAGATACTTTCTGCCACTTCCTTCAGCACCTGGTCATGGGCACCAGTGGTAGCGGCCTTCTCCCTGGGCTTTTGGACAATTGCTGAGGACAATAATAAACCAAGGCCAAAAGTGAAAGAACAAACAAACCTGCCCAGCCCTGAGATGTTCCAAGGCACCTTGCAGCCAATGAAGTACTACTTCAGATATAGGAAGCATGTTTGCCACTTAATGCACACAAGCTCCCACAAAGCATCAAAATGTTGTCCAGAAGATGTGGGCAAGGACCACTGAAGAAAACTGCACTGCTCTTCAAAATAGGTTCTTGTCTATCTAGAGAGGGCAGGCGACCTTTCAGATGTAAAGAAGGTACATTTCGCTGGGCAGCACCTCATCAGTACTGAACTGGAGGTTCAGGCCAGGCTTCGTACTCAAGTCTCTGGAGTGGGAATTGAACTCATGACCTGCTGATTCCTAGGTGAGTGTTACTGTCAGTGAATCACAGCTGAGGTCCAGCTGGGGTCCAGATGTTGGGACTGCCATGAGCTATGCATCGTGTGACCTTGAGCGACTTTACTGTGAGCAGTGCTCCTTCCAACATCTGAGGAGGGTGGGCATCTACGGGTTCCTGCTGTGTGGACCCTCAGTGTCTCCGAGCTTCACAATGAACCACAGTTCCTGTGACTGAGGCAGTACTACTGCAGCGCTGACGCACTCTTGTGTCCCAGAACTGGTTTAAATAGACGTGAAAGTCCCAAGCCTCTTGGGAGCACCCTTGCTCTGTCAGTTCCTGGCATCACCTGGTCATGGGGTGTGGAGGCCGTCTCCAACTCTCAGAGTCTTTGCCTGCACCAGATTGTAAGGAATGCTATTTAGCCGACATTCTTGCCGATCTCCAGGGACAGCCCATCATCACTTTTTGATATTCTTTCTTCCCATTTATGGGACACCCCACAGACTGGCCTGCAGATATCTGGGAACCGTTCCCTATCTGTTTATAAAGGGAAGGATACTGACATTGAAAACAATTGGTTGGAGGAAGGGAGCCTGTTGGATAAGAGTATTGAAGGGAAGCCCATGGGAACAAAGGGCCAAATGGCCTCTTCCCAAGCACAGTGATACTCTGAGCTAGGAGGAGGCCTCTGTTGTATACACAAGATGAAACCATTCAGCCCTTTAACCAAGGGATATCTCAGTTTCTTGTTTGTGGAAGTGTTGCTGGCAAGACCAGCATTTACTGTCCATTCCTAATCGACGGAGGCAGTCAGGGGTCTGAAGTCACATAGAGTCCTGACTGAGGAAGGACAGCACATTCCTTGAGTGACCCACGTGGGTGCTTGCAATAATCAGGTGCTTTCATGGACCAGCATGTACGTTGCAACTATATCAAAGATACATTGCATCAGATGCACCACATTCACTAGGGAATGTACCACATCTAGATGCACCACATCTCCTGGATAGGTACATGGAGCTTAGAACAATAGAGGGCTGTGGGTAACCCTAGGTAATTTCAAAGGTAAGGACATGTTTGGCACAGTTTTGTGGGCCGAAGGGCCTGTATTGTGCTGTAGGTTTTCTATGTTTCTATCTTTCTAAATCATAAGTTAAATATAGATTATACAACCGCAAGAAAGTTTGCAGATGCTGGAAATCCAAAGCAGCACGTACCAAATGCTGGAGGAAGTCAACAGGTCAGAAAGCATCCATGGAGAAGAATAAACAGTCGAAGTTTCAGGGTAGACTCTTCTTCAGGACTGAGAAGGAAAGGGGAAGATGCCAAAATAAAAAGGTGTCGGACGGGAAGGAGGCTAGCTGGAAAGTGATAGGTGGAGCCATGTGGTGGGAAAGGTCAAAGGATGGAGTAGAAAGAATCTGATAGGAGAGGAGAGTGAAACATAGAAGGAAGGGAAGTAATAGGTAGATGAGAAGAAATAAATATTCAGAGTGGGTAATAGGGGGATGGGGGGAATTTGTTTACCAGAATGAGAAATCGATATTCATACCATCAGGTTGGAGGGTATGCAGAAGGAATATGAGGTGTTGCTCCTCCATCCTGAGATTGGCCTCATCTTGGCACGGGAGAGGCCATGGATCGACACGTTGGAACGGGAATGAGAATCAGATATGTTTGGCACCGGGAAGTCACACTTGTGGCGGAGGAGGTGCTTGACAAAGTGATCCCCCAATTTATAACAGGTCTCACCAATGTAGAGGAGGCCACATCAGAAGCACCGGACATGATAGATGACACCAACAGATAATGCATTTTTTTTTACAATAAAGAGCATAACTAGAACGGAAAAAAAAAGAGTCCAAGAACTGGAGGGCCAAGTGATCAAAGTGATCATAGTGTTGCTGTATGGTACTTCTGTGCAGGTTGGTTCAAGAATCCAACAGTTGAGGGAAGTAGCTGTTCTTGAACCTAGTATTGTGGGACTTCAGGCTTTTGTACCTCCTGCCCAATGGTGTATCTCCAATACCTTGTATGTTGCTTCAGGTTCTAGCTACTGCATTATGTTCTGTGACCAGCGATCATTACCCCATTGTCTACTGTGTCATCTGGTTCAGTGTCTAGCTGCCTCTCCTAAAGTGGGAAGCAATTCATTCCTGTCTCAGCAACACACTCTTAGCCCATGACCCACAGCCAGCTATCCCTGACTCCTCTTTCAATTAACCCTGAGAAGTGCGAGTCTCACCCATAGGGGGCAGAAACTTCTCATGAGTCATTGAGGACATGTGTGAGATTCAAAGGTCACAGGATCCTGCTTTTCGCATCCAGGCTACAGTCAAGCAGGACTGGTGACATCCATTATCATTTAAGATAATTAATTTGGACAGGCAGCACAGTGCAATTTTACAGAAAAGTATAATTTTATTTATATTGGTTATAATTTTCAATATTTTCTTGGACATTGTTTCTGTTATAAATGATTTTGAACACACTTGTGCTGCTGAAAAGCATTCTCATTTAGGACGAGTTGTGTCCTTCGTTATGCAGATGTAAGTGACACTGGTGTGGCAGCTGCTGGCATTGCCTCAGCCAATGGAGCTCTTGATGCTATTACATCCAAGGCACCAGAGGAATAAGTGTCTCAGCAGCTAATTGCTGACAAGAATACTCTCACTATTATTTTAACCACTCTCTTCAAATGAATATTGGAGGGGTCACACGATGGGAAGAGGGGAACACTGGTTATAAGGGTTTAGACACTAGTTCGAGGAGCCTCACAGTGCTTACATGGGCATCACTGTCCACTGTAATTAGCAGTCTGATTATATGAAAGTGGGGGAAGCCCTGTCATTTCCAGGGGATAGATATTGGTTATATAGCAGCACTGTATTTTGTTATAAACCAGCAGCAACAGAGATGAATTTGAGTCAAGTTTTTATAAAATAAACAACGACATTTATTAACCTCTACTCAAATAAATATGGAACAGTAAATGAACAACTAACTTAAACGGATGTTAACAGTGGTATGCTTCTATAGTTATCAAACAGTCAAACTTAAAGACGATTTTTAACAGATCTTATTTAAGCACAGTCTTAAGGTGGTAATTTAATAAGTCCAAATGATTCATGAAATATTCGAAAGGAGAGACTTCTCAAACCAGCTTTGGAACAGTGCCCGAAATAAAGATGTCACTGCTGGCGCAGCTCCCAGCCGAAAAGCCTTATCCGGAGTTATGACGCAGAATACGAATTCTCAAAGTAACTGACCTTTCGACAAAGTGATCATCACACAATACCCAAACCATGTCAGGGTTAACAAAACGTGCGTGCCATGTACGGACAATTCCAAATGTCAGTCACACCCGTAATGCGCTCAATGCCGCTGGTTTACCTCAATCTTTTTGGGGTTCGTTCGGAGCTGGGGATTCTTCACTCTCACTCTTTCTTCTTCTCCGATGGCGTACCAGCAAAATGAACTACGCAACAACTGCGGTTTCCCCTTATATACCAGTTGGAACATGCCATCATGTGACATCACATCAACCCCACTATCACAAGACAATTACCTCATTCCAATGGCACGAAACCATTACCTCATTCCAATAGCATAAGACAATTACGTCATATTCCCGAGGTGCTCACGGGACAGGTAACAATTTATATGAGGGAAGCAGAGGTTATGTTAGTGTCTCCAGTATCCCCTCTATGGACTCTGTCTATACTTCTCAGTGTCTCGGTAAAGTAGCCAGCATAATCAATAATCCCACCCACTCTGGACATCCTCACTTCTCTTTTCTCCCATTTGGAAGAAGATACAAAAGCCTGAAAGGATTTTGAGCAACATACATCAAAGTTGCTGGTGAACGCAGCAGGCCAAGCAGCATCTATAGGAAGAGGCGCAGTCGACGTTTCAGGCCGAGACCCTTCGTCAGGACTGTCCTGACGAAGGGTCTCGGCCTGAAACGTCGACTGCGCCTCTTCCTATAGATGCTGCTTGGCCTGCTGCGTTCACCAGCAACTTTGATGTATGTTGCTTGAATTTCCAGCATCTGCAGAATTCCTGTTGTTTGCGTTTAAAGGATTTTGAAGCAGTTTCAACGACAACTCCTATCCCGTTGTTATCTTGGTTCTTGAATGGACCTGTTGAATGATGAGATTGACCTCACAACGTACCTCGTTATGATCTTGCACTTTACTGTTCACATGCACTGCACTTTTTCAATAGCTTTTACACTTTAATCTGCATTATTATTCTTTTATTTTAGCTCAATGCACCATGTAATGATTGATCTGCATAAACTGTGTGCAAGGCAAGCTTTTCACTGTACAAGTGACATTAATAAACCAATAACGATGCCAATGATGTCGATACACTAGTCACAGGAAGAGCGACACTGATATATAGGAAGGGGCATTCTGGTGAAAGGAGAAGGCCCAGGTTTCAGGAGCAGGAGTGCTTTTAGAACATAGAACACTGCAGTATAGTACAGGCCCTTCAGCCCATCACATTGCGCTGACCTTTTAACCGTGTAGCACAAATGGACACCATTTTTAACATGAGGGGTCATATCATTACAGGAGGAAGGTCAGAGGTTACAAATGAGGTCAGATTTGATTCTGGAGGGCAAATTAGCAAGATATGACCATAAGTCCATAACACTTAGGAGTAGAATTAGGCCATTCAGGCCATCGAGTCTGCTCTGCCATTCTATCATAGCTAATTATCATCACTCTCAACCCCATTCTCCTGCTTTCTCCCCATAATCTTTGACACCATGATTAATCAAGAACTTAATCAAGCTCCACCTTAAATATACCCAATGTCTTGGTCTCCATGGGCAATAAATTCCACTGGACATCCTTCAATTCTGAGGGTATACCTTCCGGTCCAAGACTCTCGCTGTAGGAAACATCCCCTGCACATCCACTTTGTCCAGGCCTTTCAATATTCAATAGGTTTCAATGAAATCCCCCACTCATTCTTTTAAACCCCAGCAAGCACAGAACCAAAGCTATCAAATGCTCCTCATATGTTAACCCTTCACTCTTGGCATCATTCTCGTGAACCTCCTCTGGACCTGCTCCAATACTAGCACATCTTTTCATAGATAAGGGGCACAAAACTGCTCAGAAGACTTCAAGCCTAGTCAATGCCTTACAAAGCCTCAGCATCACATCCTTGCACTTGTATTCTAGTATATCCAAGATAACGTATTTTTTATTCTTTCTTACTTCTCTTCTAATATTTGTATATCTGTGCACTTATAATGCGACTGTGACACTGTAATTTCCTTTGGGATCAATAACGTACCTATCTATCTATCTAGTCCTCTAGAAATGAATGCCAACATTGCATTTGCCTTCCTCACCACCGACTCAACATGCAAATTAACCTTCAAGAGAATCCTGCATGAGGACTCCCAAGTCCTAGTGCACCCATGATTTTTGAATTTGTTTCCCCATTTAGAAAACAGTCCATACCTTTATTCCATTGACCAAAATGTATGACCATACACTGCCCAAAACTATGTTCCATCTGCCACTTCTTTGCCCATTCCTTCAATCTGTCTAAGTCTTTCTGCAGCCACTCACCTTCCTCAACACTACCTGCCCCTCCACCCATCTTCATATCGTTCACAAACTTGTCCACAAAGCCATCAGTTCCTTCATCCAAATCATTGACGTACAATGTGAAAAGAAGCTGTCTCAACACTGAACCCTGTGGCACACCATGAGTCATTGGCAGCCAACCAGAAAAGGATCCCTTGACACCCACTCTTTGCCTCCTGCCAATCAGCCAACCTTCTATCCATTCTGCTACCTTTCCTGTAATACCATGAGCTCTTATCTTGTTAAGCAGCGCCATGTGTGGCACCTTGTCAAAGACCTTCTGAAAATGCAAATAAACAACATCCACCAACTGTCTATCCTGCCTGTTATTTCCTTAATCAACTCCAACAGATTTGTCAAGCAAGATTTTCCCTCAAGGAAGCCCTGCTGAATTGGGTCTACTTTATCATGTGCTTCCAAGTACCCCAAAACCAAAATAGATCCTAACATCTTTCCAACTACTGAAGTCAGGCTAACTGGCCTATTTCCTTTTTTCTACCTCCTGCCCTTAATAACGAGTTGAGTGACAATTGCAATTATCCAGTTCTCAGAATCTAGTGATTCCTTAAAGTTCGTCACTAATGCCTCCGCAATCTCTTCAGCCACATCTTTCAGAACTCTATCACGCTAGGTAGCTGAAGAGATTGTGGAGGCATTAGTAATGATTTTTTCCAAGAATTGCTAGATTCTGGAATGGTTCTCGAGAACTGGAAAGTTGCACATGTCGTTCGACTGATTAAGAAGGATGGGACACACAGAAGTGAACACTCTGGTTACAAGAGTGGACGCGGGTGGAATGGGAGAGCTTACAGGGAGCATGAAGCAGTAGGTTAATGGTACAGACATCCAACATGTGGGACTGAAATGTAAGGGGGAATGTGCATGGGGGAGGGCACTTGGCAATGCTTTTGTGGGGGACTTCTGAAAAATGGAAATTAAAAAAAACAGCAAACTGTTGATGCTGAAATATAAAATGAAACCAGAAAATGCAGGTCAGCCAGCACCTGTGGAATGGAATGGCCTTCGAGCTGGAAGTGTTGGCTCTGTTTCTCTTCTGGATGTGGCCTGATCTGCTGAGTATTTCCAGCATTTTCTGTTTGTATTTTGGACTTCTGGGTTTGCTGTGGATGTGCAGAGAGGGAATGCTTCTGCCCTTCGTGCAGCCATGTTTGTGGCTGTCTGCTTTAAAATCTCTCAAGGTTCCTTGCAAGCATGTCATCAAACACACACCCTTACAGTTCTGAGCAAAAATCTTAAATATATATATATATATATATATATATATATATATATATAGCAAGGGTGCCTAAGTCTTTTGCAGGTACTTTAGTAATTTTACATATTGCACTGTACTGATGCTGCTCAAAAAAAAACAAATGTCATCATATTTATGAGTGATGATAAACCTGATTCTGATATGGGTCTCTACTGTGGACTGAGAGTGGGAAGGGGGCAGGGAGAGGGGAGAGAGTAGGAAGCACCAGAGAGACATTCTGTTTGGAATCAAATGACCTTGTGTGGTGTCTCAGTGCTCGGTGTATCTGCACCTATGCCACATTAACCCCCCCCCCCCCGTCCCTGGCACTCTTTCTCTGCCACCTGTCCCACACCCCTCCCATGGTGCTCCACCCTTGCCATTCTCAACATCCTTTGCCCCCGCCAGATTTACAAACTCGCTCTCCGCTCCAGGTTGTCAAATCCAGTACTGTGTGCAAAATGTATGTAAGCGCCTTAAAGCTTTTGCGTCGTACAGTGTGTCAGGAAAGTTCACCAAGAGAGGCAGATTTGAAGGGGTTTACTAGATGAGGAGGAGTGGTGGTTGAGGAAAGGGATTCCAGAGTCCGGGAGCATGGATCGGTTTGCTTTGCCTTGGTGGTGAACGTGGCAGATAGAGCTGCTGCCTCATCGGGCTGGAGACCCAGATTCAACCCCCGCTTCTGGCACTGTCTGTGTGGGGCTCCCTCTGAATGCACAGGGAGCTAGCATAGAATTGACGGGCCGAGAGGTCTCTTTCTACGGTATGTTGTAAGACAATAAACAAGGAAGAGTTGATCATGTTCCAGTGCACATGGTCCCAGTTAATTCCCCATCATCTCCTTGTCACTCATTATCCCTGTATCCTAACCTGCCTGTAGTGAGGGGAGTGGCTGCTGGTTTGTAGATAGGATTCCAAGTACATTTATTATCAAAGTATAGATGCAGGATACAACCCTGAGATTCATCTTCCCACAGACAGCCATGAAACAAAGAGCCATGGAACCAACCCGTTCAAAGGAAAATGTCTATGCCCCCCCCTTCCCCCACATGCAAAAAAATCACTGTAAACTGCACAAAAACAAAACGAGCGAAAACACAGAATATAAAACACAAAATTAAAAAAGTACATTTCAGTTCAGCTCAGTGTTCATCTTCTGCAGGCCACCCTGATTCAAAAAAAAAAATCACCCAAAAATAGCAACAAAAAACCAGCCAGAACCAGAACACATTATCAACCTGAATTAGCGTTCAATCTGTAAACCACATTGATTTAACCTTGCTCTGGCACCATCCTCCGACATCGTAGAGAGAGAGAGAGAGAGGGAGAGGTCAGTCGAACGCAAGGACCTTCCCTTGGGAGTAGCAAGCAAGGGGCTGGTAGACGGTGCTGAAAGCTTGCTTGCCCTCCGCACCTGCCACGATGACAGAAAGTGAAAATCGAAAAACCTATAGTTATTCAAAATCTGAAATAACAGCAGGATATGCTCGAGAGGGAAAAAAAAAGAAACAGCTGATCAGGCAGCATCTGTGGAGAGAGAAACTGACAATGTTTTGGTTCCAGGGCCCTCTGTCAGAACTGGGAAAAGAACAGCAAGTAGGATTTTTGTAGGATGGAAGAGAGATTTGTAGAACAAAGAGAAAGTCTGCAAAAAGATGAATCAAAATGGCTTAAGTATCAACACATTAAGTTATTGGGCCTGTGTAGTGCATTGTTTCTTATTTATTTTTTCTTTCTTCCTTTCTTTCTCTCTTTCTCTCTTTCTCTCTCCCTTTCTTTCTCTCTTTCTTTCTCTCTCTCTTTCTTTCTCTCTTTCTTTCTTTCTCTCTTTTTTTCTTTTCCCTTCCAGCAACCCATTGATTTAATGCTAGCCTAGCCACAGGACAATTTACAATGACCTACTAACCTAATGGGGCCGGCCTAACATGCAGGGCTTACTCAAATGGGATGAGGAAAAGCGGGCCAACGTGAACCAAAAAGAGAAAATGGAAGATGCTGGAAATACTGAGCATTTGTGCAAAGTGAAACAGTCAACGTTTCAGATGAAGGACTCTTCACATCAGAATTGAGGTGGAGAGAAATAGCAGGTCCAGGGAGCAGGGAAGTTAAGAAGACAACCCCATATCATTGGGTGTGAAGCTACACACTGGTTGGTCTCTGACGCCCAAGACATTTACAGGTAGAGTAATACCTTGAGTATCTGGATCAGCGTGCCATTCACAATTAGCCGAATTGTGCTCAGGCAGGTTCAGGGGCTAGTGAAAGGAGCAAGTTGTCTGTTCTGGGACAGAGTGACATAGCGTGTGAGGAAACTGTGTCAGGAATGTGTAATTATATTGATCAATGATCTGTGATTCACACAAGAGAGCAGACTGGAGAGTGTCTGAACACGAACAGACCACACAAGAGACCAATTATACCAACATTGTCTGCTTACAACAGAAGCTAGGTGGAGGGTTGCCAATCTTCCACAGTCTCTGGAAATTAGAAGACTCCTCAGAACACTGGAGTGAGGTTAGACCAGGGAGAAAGGTCCTCAAGCAATAAAACATTTGTTCCAAAAGCAATTTTCTTTGAATATTTTTCCCTAATTATATAATTTCCAGGGATTGGAGGATGGATTTTTTTGCCTACAGCCATTCATTTTGGGTGGCACTGCTTTTCCATTGGCCGGGGAGCACAGATTACAGTGACATGTATGTGACCAGTGATGAAAGTGTGGGGTAGGGAAATATGAGTCCAAGTTATGTGATGAAATCTACAGCAATGCATCGGACCTAATTGATAAATCTCAATTATTAAATCCAATGTACCTATCATAATATTGCCTATGGTAGATTTGTTCCCATTTTCTGGTTCTCTTTATGTCCTACTTGCCTTCTGAACATCTCAGCCCTTCTGTTTTAGTTATCTCCTCTCCCACCTCCCTGTCCATTTCAATGTCCTATTTCTTTGCTTCTCATTCAGGTTTGAACTTTGACTTTCTCTCTCTCTCTCTCTTCCCATTCTCTTTCTTGCCCACAGTGTCTCAACTCCAGTTCTAGACACAGGCTGAGAGACAGGTGCTTGGAAAATGCACGTTTTTTTTAACATTCTTGAAGCGATTTGCCATGGGTAAGATCGACCTAGTGGTCATTTACAGGTAGTTGAACACCTAATGGAAAATTAGACAGGCACATCCATGTGAGGTTCCCATCTGCTCCTGGCATTAGACGGTGTCAAAACTTGCACATGGCTGCGTCAACGATTACTGGGGTGAATTAGCGCAATTATATGCAAATACTACCTCAACTAAAGAAGGGGCAAAGCTCACGACAGGTTATTATAGAGCTGAGTATTAAAAAGTTCACTCAAAGCCTCTGCCAGAATTATTCTTCAACATGTACTGCATGTGTAGAACCATCGCCAGTCTGATGCAGGCCTTGCAGCTCAGCATTGCAAGTGTCCACCAGGTTGATTAGTCCACTCCTTGTAGTGGCAAGGCTGGCTGTGATCAGGGCATTGAATCACGTGGCACGTTGGCAAGGCTGCCACATTCTTGCAGGTCTTTCCCCTGAGAGTTCTCACAACAATATTTTCTGCAGCATGCCTGTAGTTGACATTAAACGATACCCACAAAATGTTGGAGGAATTCAGCAGGTCAGGCACCATCTATGGAGAGGAATAGATAGTTGATGTTTTTGGCCAAGACCCTTCATCATGACTTGTTGAGTTTTTCCGGTTGAATGTGTGTTACTCTGAATTTCCAGCATCGGCAGAATCTCTTGTGTCTATGAGGAAATGTCTGATTGTTCTCCTAGCTCAGCAATAATCAAGCTGTGGACTTGGCTCAGCAATAATGTATATGCCCTTGCAAGCAACCTCTGGATTCGGTTCAGCAACAGTGCATCCCTGGCAAACTCTGGACTCAGCTGAGCAATAATGCTTCAGTTACGATCCTGGTACAGTACTAACATAGCAGTTGCATGATCTTAAAAACTGCTTGGCAATACTGCTGCAGGTATGAGCTCAACAATAATGCATCAGTTGCAATCTCTACAGGAAGCACCAACACAACAGTTGCAAATAGCTTGGCGATAAGCATCATTTGTATCACTTACAAGCTCAGAAACAATGTAATTGTTGCAAGCTCTACAAACAGCTCAGCACTGATGCAAGTTACCAGCACAAGAATAATGCAGCAGGTTTGAGCTAAGACGTAATTGGTTTACTATTGAACTTACATACCAGGGTACAGTGAAAAACTTTGTTCTGCATGCCATCCATACAGATCCCTTCAAAACATTGGTACATCAAGGTACAAAGGGAAAAGTAATAATAAAATGCACAATGTGGTGTTTGAGTTATACGGAGTGCAATGTAGAGAATTGCAGTTAAGGTGTGAGGACTACGACAAGATAGTTCATCGTTATCATGCTGGAGGTTGTTCGGGAGGCTTAAGACAACCTGGTAGATGTTCTTGAGTGTGGTTGTTCAAGTTGACAAGCTTTTATATCTTATGCCCAATCAGAGAGGTGAGAGACAATGTCCTGGGTGGAGGAAAACTAGGATTATGTTGGCTGCTTTCTCAAGGCAGCAAGAAGCCTCAGCAGAGACCATAAAAGAGAGGCAAGTTTCCAGGATGGACTGAGCTGTGTCCATAACTCTGTAGTTTCTTGCGGCCTTGGAAAGCACAATTGGCATATCAAGGTGTGATGTATCTGGATAGGATGCTGACTATGATCTGCAAAATTCACAGTTCTATTTTTTAACATGTATAATTGTCCTATATGGATAAACGTTTAGGGAAATTGGTTAGTTAACATTTTAAATACCAAAGGTTTGGTGCCTAGGAAGAGAATAGGCCTCATTTCTTAAGCCAAGATGTTTCCATTGATAGGGAGTTGAAAACCAGGGAACATGTGTGTTGAATAACCACTGTTGGATTTAGTAAGAAGTTTTGGAGAAGTTGTACAACTATGTCTGCCTTCCGAGCCATGCATTTGCAGCAGTCTTAATTTGTGGGTGGGTTAGGAACTCAGTTCCAGTTTTATTCTAAACACCTCGGTGGTGCAGTTCTGTGGGAGTGCTGTCCTGCTCGAGGTGCTTCTACTTAAACAAAATTGTAAACTGAGCTCTTTCTGTTCTCGGGGTGAGTTCTAAGATATAGTGGTTCTATTTTGAACAAGGGCAAGGATATAATCCCCAGTGTTCAAAAACGTAGCATAGTACATCACTGGAATGGGTCCATTGGCCCATTGATGGTGTGCCAAACTATTTAAGCTATTTGCACCTAATCTTCCTGCCTGCACGTGGTCCATATCCCTCCATTTTTGGCCCATCTAAGAGACCCACAACAGAATAAAACTGTTACCATCAACCGTTACCCTCTTGTCTTTACTGAGCAACCTGTTCTAAATCCAAACAGCCAAGAGATCATAGATCCTTTGCGTCTTAATCTTCAGGGTGAACTTCTTGCGAGGGATCTTGCCAAATGCCTCAGTGAGATTTATGTAGACAACATCCACTGCTCTACTTTCTTAGATCACCTTTGTCACCCCCTTGAGAAAAAAGGTATGTACCCCTCAGAAGATTATCTGGTAACTGGTATATCACTTGCACAAATTGTCTCTCTGACTTCACTCCAATGTTGACTCCACTTCAAAATTATGTCGCTCACACTGGCCTTTAGGGTATTGTGATGGGTTCTCCGAAGTGCGAATCTTTACCTAAAGCATAATTGGTATATGGAACTTGTGCCCATGTGAACTGTCAGGTTAGCCGTGGCTCAGTGAGTCATTCTGACATGTACCAATCAGAACGAACGTTCAAATCCTGCAGATGCTGGATATCTGAAGTAAAAGCAGAAAATGCTGAAAACACTCAGCAGGTCAGGCAGCATCTGTGGAACGAGAAACGGAGTCAACATTTCAGTTTGATGGCCCTTCATCAGAATTCTAATTCTCCATTAGCCATTAATCTGTTAACCAGGTATCCATGAACATCGGAATTTCCTGGGTAACCGTGATACCTCACTATCAGAAATACTCTCTGTCCTATCCATCCCTCTCTGAAGCTTAAACCAGACACTTTTCTCTCCTTCCCAGTTCTGCCGAACATGATAGTACCTGGAACATCGACTGTACCTGTCTCCACAGGTGCCGCCTGAACTGCTGAGTAATTCCCACACTTGTTGCTTTTATTTTGTTTTTCCTAGATTGAAAGAGACTGAGGGGTCATCCAACAGAGTATATATAAGGTTACGGGAGGCATAGATATAATAGATGGTTGATGCAGACTCAGTGGGCCCAAAGGCTTCTTTCTGTGTGCTTCATCCCCCGATAACTCTATACCTGAACAGTTTTTTCTCATGGTAAGAGTGTTAAAAATAGAGGGCTAAGTTTAGGATGAGAGGAAGGAGTTTTAAAGGGAGCTATATTTTACACAACGAATGGCTGCAGACTGGAGTGTACATCTAGAAGAGGTGTGGCCGGTAGCATAGAGGTTATCACAACAGCACCAGTGACCCAGGTTCAATTCCTGCCCCTGCCTGCAAGGAGTTTGTACGTTCTCCCCATGACCGCATGGGTTTCCTCCAGGTGCTCCGGTTTCCTCCCACAGTCCAAAGATGCGCCGACTGGTAGGTTAATTGGTCATTGCGAATTGTCCCTTGATTAGACTAGGGTTAAATCCGGGGTTGCTAGGCCGGAGGAGCCTGTACCGTGATGTATCTCAATAAATAAAATAAATTAACTAGATACAGATACTTTGCTTAAGAGGCTTTTAGACACTTAAATAGGGAAGGCACAGAAGGATATGGTCCTAATGTGAGAAAATGGAATAAGATTCTTTTTCCTGTTGTACTAGATTGATGTACTTATTTGTAAAATGACACGCAAACAAAAGCTTTTCACCACATCCCGGTATATATGACAATAATAAACCAATTACATAGTCTAGACAGACAAAGTCAGCATGGATATGATGAGCTGAAGGGCCGGTTTCTGTGCTGTACAGCGTTATGATTCTGTTTCTGAGCAAGGATATTGAGCCTCTGTCCTATTCTAGGCATTTGGGTATGCAATCTTGCCTGACCTCTCACTGGATATCTGTGATCCATGCCTCCCTCCAGCCTCTCAGGTCCCGTTCGAGATCCCATGGCACTACTTGAAGGAGAACAGGAGGTTCTACTCAGTCTTTTTCCTTCAGGGAACATTATTGCCCTCGTACCTGTGGGGCCCTTGGCGCGAGTTGTCCGCCACGGTCCTTGTATCATAACAGTGCTGGTCCCCAGTGCATCTTGGGGTCGGGCAAGGGAGCAAAGCTGGGGGAGTGTGCCGGGGAAATGGTGGCAGGCTGTAACAACGCACTAGCAATGAGATGATGAAGGAAGGGAAAGTGATGGACACTGTCTGTGTTTCTCACTGCCTCAGTAAAGCAGACAGCATGATCAAAGACCCACCCCACCCAGGTATTATCTGTTCTTCCCTCCCCCTCCCCCCCCAACTATCGGGCAGAAGAATCAAATTCCTGAAAGCACATACCACCAGGCGTACGACAAGCTTCTATCCCACTGTCATCAAATTCTTAAACAGACCTCTTATATGATAAAATGGGCTCTTGGTCTCATGATCTACTTCATTTTGATCTTGCACTTTATCGTTTACCTGCACAGCAGTTGTTTTTTAACTTAAGTCTGCATTGTTACTGGTTTACCTTACTCTAGCTCAATGCACTGGGCAATGATTTGATCTGTATGAACAGTATGGAAGATCAACCTTTCGCTCTTTCTTGCTATGTGACAATGATAAGCCAATACCAAATAAATCGATTGATGGCGGCTATATTTTAAGTTTTATTTTATTGAGATACAGCCTGAAATAGGCCATTTGGGCCCTTTGAGCGAAGCTGCCCAGCAATCCCCCGATTTAAACCTAGCCTAGTCACGGGACAATTTACAATGACTAATTAATTTACCGACTATTGTATCTTTGGCCAGTGGGAGGAAATCAGGGCACCTGGAGGAAACCACGGGGAGAACGTATAAATTCCTTACCGGCAGCAGCGGGAACTGAACCCAGATCGTCTGTTCTGTAAAATGTTGTGTTAACCACTGCGCTACCATGCTGCCCCAAATTTTGTAGCAGAATCAGGGTTTAGACCAATTATGCCCAAAAACTAGCTTTTTGCCTTAAGGGTGCAATACAAATGAAAGGTGAAAGAGACAAGCTGTCATAGACATAGAACAGTACAGCACAGGAACAGGCCATTCAGCCCACGATGTTGTGCCAATCCAGTGAAAAAGCAAATTAAAATTCCCAAACACTAATCCCTCCTACCTACGCAACATCTATATCCCTCCACCTTCTTGACATCCATGTGCCTAACCAAACGTCCCTTAAAAGCCTCTAATATATTTGCCTCTAACACCATACCAGGCATCCACCACTCTTTTCGTAAAAAACTTACCCTTCGTATCCCATTTGAACCCACACCCTCTCACCTTCAAAGGCCTCCAATATATTTGCCTCTACCACCATACCAGGCAGCACATTCCTGGCATCCACCACTCTCTGAGTAAAAAACTTGCTCCTCACATCCCCCTTGAACCTATTCCCTCTCACCTTCAATGCATGGGGTCCTTAAAGATGAATGCCACCTTTTAGAGACATCGCTCCTTGAAGATGTCCTGGAGTCTAATGTATCTGAATGCATTACTTCTAACTTACCACCTTTGGTCCCATTTTAGTCAATGTTCCCTTGTCACTGGCTCGTCCATCGTCTCACTGTTTACCTTCTAAAAGCTATTACTTTTAAGCACAATGAGGAAATTTAGGAGACTTCCATCAGGTCAGGAATACAGTCCTGTGCAAAAGTTTCAGGCACGTATATTGTACGTAGCTAGGGTGCGTAAGACTTTTGCACAGGACTGTATTTATCAACATGGAGTGGACAGCGGGATTGCAAATCTGGCAGGAGCAAAGGATGTTGGGAATAGCGAGGGTGGAGCGCAGCGGGAGGGCGGTGGGACAGGTGGCAGAGAAGGAGTGCCAGGGGCTGGGGTTGGTGCAGGTGAAGGCACACCCAGCCTTGAGACGCCAGGCAAGGTAATTTGATTCCAAAAAATCGGTTTATTGATCATCTGGTGCTTCCGCTCCCTCGCTCTCCCTTCCCATTTTCCCAACCATGATCCCCCTCTCTCTGCTCCCTTCCCACGCTTAGTCCACAACAGAGACCCACATCAGAATCAGTTATCGTCACAAACATACGTCATCAATTTTTTTTTGTGGAAGCAGTACAGTGCAAAATATAAAATTGCCACAGTGCTATGCACCCTAGCTATATAAATGTGCTTAAGACTTTTGCACAGTACTGCACATCTGTGAAATGAGACCTGGGCAAGTTGGTCATTCACTGGACCAAGCAGCAGGTAGTCAAGGATTCAATCCAAGCTGATTGCCTTCCCCTTTTCTGGGATTGTATCCATGGACATGCCCCGAAAGAAGGAACGCACAGTATCCATTGTTACAGGGGGGAATTATCGGCACCGCAGTGGCTTTAGTGTGTTCAGGGCAGAGATGGCTGTGGTATAATATGAAACCGTTAACTGTAAATAGTCTGTTGTATTGTACTGATGTGATGCTGTAATCAGTAAATAAACCAGTTTTGGAAAGGGAGAAAAAAGGTAAAAGAAAATCTGTGGAAAGAGCAACAGAGTTAATGTTTCAGGTGAAAGATTTCTCATTAAGAATTAACTCTGTTTCTCTCTCTGCAGATGCTGCCTGACTTGCTGAGTGTTTTTTGTTTACAGGCTGCCATCCCTGGTTAATGAACAGTGTCCATTTGTTACCAGTCAAGAAGCTGATTTTGTCCATGGTGCAGTTCGGTATGATACAGTGTGTGGCACAGTAGCATGGTGTTGGACACGACGCTTTACTGTACAGGCGACCCAGGTTCAATTCCCACCTCTGCCTTTAAGGAGTTTGTACATTCTCCCTGTGACCATGTGGGTTTCCTCCCTGTTGGCAGGCTAATTGGTCATTGTAAATTTTCCTGTGATTAGGCTAGGATTTAAAAAAATTGGCGATTGCTGTGCGGTGTGGCTCGAAGGGCCGGAAGGACCTATTCCGTGCTAAATCTCAACAATAAATAAGTCAGAAAATACACAAAAATAATGTGACCACGCCTCCAGAGTATTACAGTGAACAGCATCAAAAAACACAAAGACCAATAACAAACACTACAAGTGGAGGGAGAAAAGAAACTTGTTCTGTTGTATGTAGGAACGAACAGTATGTACCGTATGTGTGCTGAACTTTTGAATTTAAAGGAGCTCATTGTGTGTCAGGGGTTACAACCTGGGGACAGCCTTCCTATTGCAAATTCGCAGCATTTTATTTGGATTAATTTGGAAGTCTTCAATAGATTTCTCCTCTACCTTTCCTGTTCCTGCCCCAAAGACTGCACTTGGTAGGGCAGCCATGAAAGCCTGCAACACCTCAGCAGGGAGCACAGTGCCAAGGCTACTGGCCCAGCAATGCTTCTCTGTGAACCTGACAACCAGAGATCTCATTCTTTGTGTGACTTTCACAAGCAGCATTAGGCCGACCTACAACACGGACTTAGCTCTAAGAAAATTACACTCAGCAACTTTTCAGCCTTTATTTATCTTTAAAATCATCTCAACTTTCAACAAGATTAAATTTCTGGGGAACTTTTGCCTTGCAGACGTAATGCTCAGAATTATGGTGATATAGCAGTACAGCTGTCAACGCAGTTGCCTCATAGGGTCGCACATTAGCGTAGTGGTTAGCGCAACGCTTTACAGTACCAGCGACCTGAGTTCAATTCTCAGTGCTGTTTCTAAGGAGTTTGTACGTTCTCCCCGTGACCACGTGGGTTTCCTCTGGGTGCTCCAGTTTCCTCCCACAGTCCAAAAGACGTGCTAGTTGGTAGGTTAACTAGTCATTATACATCGTCCTGTGATTAGGGGGTTGCTGGGTGGTTTCTCTCAGCTCAAAGGGCCAGAAAGGCCTATCCTGTGCTGTATCTCAATAAGATAAAAAAAAATAAATTAAGTAGATGCAGAGATCTGGGTTCAGTCCTGACCTTGCGTGCTGTCTGTGTGGAGTTTGCATGTCTTGCTCGTGACCGTGTGTGTTTTTTTCAGTGTTCCAGTTTTCTCCCACATCCCAAAATCGTGTGGGCTATTCCATTAAATGTTAATTGTGTAAATGTGTGGGTGATTTGTAGAACCTGGGGGGAGTTGAAGGGAATGTGGGGAGAATATAAGAAAGGAGATATTGTCGGTTCGGTGGGTGGTTGATAGGCAGTGCAGGCACAATGGGCCAAAGGGCTTGTTTCTATGCTGTTTCTACTTCCATTTGGCTTCTCAGTGTTACACACGGCACCACATTTCACCAGCACAGTTGCACAAATGCTTCAACCAAAGTTCTCTTCCGTCACTTCTAAGATTCTCCCCTTTCATTCTTCATTTTCTTTCTCCAGATTTTAATGCGTTGAACCGCAGCAGGTCCTCACTTTGTCCACTCTCTGTTGACGTGCGTTCTTCCTTACATATAGTACTCTGTTTCATTTCTCCTGTGCCGACCCTATGAAGAGACAAGAAGCAAAAGGACTCCCAACAGTGCGGTTCTTTGAACATTTCATGAGCCCCAAATGTTCGCTTTAGCTGTCTTCCCTTCTGCGTGACTTAATTTTCATAACAAGTCTCTTGTGAGGCATCTTGTCAAATGCATTCTGTACAGCAGTCATGACATTCCCTTTACCAATGCACTTGGGGATTCCCTCAAGAAATTGGATTAAATTAGTTCAGCATAATTTGTTCTCAGTAAATCCATGGTGCCTGTCCCAGTTTGTCCCTGTCTTTCAAAACACTCACAATTTCTCTCAGTATCAGTCTTGGATATGCAGCCGTTTTCTAAAGGGTCCTGAGATGTCAGGAAAAGTGGAACAAAATGGAACGTGGGAACCAAAAGCAGGCACAGTGGATCATGCCTAACTTACCTCTGAACGAGAAGATCGTGGGTTTCTCCTCACTTCAGAAACGCAGGCACAAAATCCAGGCTGAAGTTTCATTGCAGTATTAAATGTGGTACAGCTGAGGAGCTACCTTCCAGGCTTGGAGCAAAAGTTGGCCATTCAGCCCCTCACACGTACTGCATCATTCAATAGGATGGTGGCTGATATGACTGTAACCAGAGGAAAAGGTTGTGGACTTCAGGAAGGGAAAACTGGGAAAATTATCGTTAGCGGGAGAATTCTCAGTGCCCTATTCTAAAGAGGGTAACACTGAGAAATTTTAAAAGAATTAAACATATTTATTTTCAACTGATACTGCCTCTCACATAGTGCACAGTCACAGGGCAACAGTAGCCTCCTTCCCCACCTTAACCCAAAGGGGCGTCCAACAGGAATGATCGTGACCTTGTTCGCAGAATATTCAGACTCGTCACTAAGTAGCGAGTGTGAACCAGGTTTCATGAATTTGCAATTGAATTGTTTTTATCTGGCAGCTCTCTCCCATAACATGTGCTTGTGTTAGAATGCATATGACGCTGCATGTGAATGTACTTGTGTTTATGTGGTTTGTACTGGTGTGTGTTTTTGTGTTTGTATTTATGTGTGAGCTTCTGTGCATGTATGTCTACACACACGGGTCAGCACTCAAACTTGCATGCATAGTTAATATATATCCATGTATTTTTGCACTCAAGCTGTGGTGCAATTTGTGTGTGTGTGTGTGTGTGTGTGTGTGTGTGTGTCTGTGTGCATGGGTGTCTGTGCAAGTCTGTGTGTTTGTATATGCATACATTGTGTAGGTGTCTATATGTGCATGTGTGAGTTGAGTGTGGGTGTGTGCATGTGCACTTGTGTTTGCGTGCACGTGTGTGTGCATGTGTGTGTGTGTGTGTGTGTGTGTGTGTGTGTGTGTGTGTGCTGTGCGGTTAATCACTGAGATGTTGTTAAAAGTGCCCAGCCCCTATTTTGTTGAGCACTGGGTTGGAACAGGATTAAACTTTGACTTTTTTTTTTGAGACTTCGTACAGCATAACTTAATCTGAGTAATTAATAAGTCAGATCAGGTAATTATTTGTTAAATAAGTAATTATCTGCTTGAATAGAAAAGGAATTGAGTAACATACAAGGCTATTTGTATTATGCAGCTTGTTATAGAAATGAAATATTGGATTTATTCTGCATGAATCATTTCCCTTCCCAGCACAGAGATTTTGGTCATTAATGCTTCCGTTGACCAACCACTGTAGTACTGTTCTCACATGCTGCGTGTGTCCTGCCTTTAGAAAGATATCATTTATTGCTGTGCTTCAGTATCGAGGTGATTATGGAGCCAATCCACTAGGGAAAGGTTTGGGCTTGAGGTAAGCCTGGTGTAGAGATCTGAATCTGGCTTTAGTATGGGCATACCCGACTTTAGCCAAAATTTGGATTAGGGATTAAGAAGGAACTCTGAGGAGGGGTCACTGACCTGAAATGTTCGCTGGTTTCTCTTTCCACGGATAGCCCCCTGACAGATTGAGTTCTTGGGGCTCTTCTGTTCTTGCTTTAGTATTCAGAACCTTAGTACTCCGGATCCGGAGTTTTGTTTAGACTGTTACACTGTTGGAACTCTCGGCTCAGCTCAGACCTGGCAGGGAAGGCAGGGGATCTGGCTGTGCCCAGCACAGAGATCAGGGTGCCAAGAAGCACTAGTGAAGAGTTGTTGTGCCTCTGGCCAGGCTTGGTTTAGAGAGCTGGGTCTGATAGTTGTCTATTATTTCCCATTCAATGAAAAACTTAATTTCGCACACCATTCAGACAGATCATTCCAAGTGTAGTTACGTCCAGGTAATACAAAGGGAAAGCCAATAACAGAAGGCAGGGTATAGTTACAGAGTAAGTGCAAGGACAACAATGAGGTCAATCAAAATCACCTTTATTGTACAAGAGGTCTGTTGAAGATTCTTGCAACAGTGGGATATAATAGATAGTTAGATAGATAGATATACTTTATTGATCCCGAGGGAAATTGGGTTTCGTTACAGCCGCACCAACCAAGAATAGAGCATAAATATAGCAATACAAAAACCACAAACAATCAAACAACAAAATGCAAACTATGCCAGATGGAAATAAGTCCAGGACCAGCCTATTGGCTCAGGGTGTCTGACCCTCCACGGGAGGAGCTGCAAAGTTCAATGGCCACAGGCAGGAACAACCTCCCGTGACGCCCAGTGTTGTATCTCGGTGGAATATGGCCGGAGTCCGACAGCAAAAAGTTCAATATCCGGTCTACAAACACGTTCCTCGATCGTAATATGACCCGGATTGCACCATCCGTTGTTAACCAGAACAGTAAGCACCCAACTCCTTTACGCTTACCGCTCTCAGTGCACTTCCGGTCAGCCCGAATGATCTGGAAGCCGTCCATGGAAAAGATTTGATCGGGTATGTCCTCGTGCAGCCCCGTTCCAGTAAAACACATAACACTGCACTCCCGAAATGTTCTCTGATGCCTGGCTAGTGCCGTGAACTCCTCCTTGAGCTGTCCTTGAGCCTGGTGGTACATGTTCTCAAACTTATAGTCTGGCAGAAAGGATTCCTCCTGACATGCAGCAGGAAACCCAGACTCGACTGCTCCCTGGCTGCCCCTGGAATCACACTGGAAATCAAAAGAACTAGAATCATCACTAGATTCTGGCACCTTTCATCTTCATACATCTCTGTGGAGCAAATATCTCACTCCACTTGTCCTGGGCAGTTTTGATCTACCACCCACAGCAAGATTATTCCTATGCAATGTCATCTTCCATTGCTTGCTATAGCACATTGGGCGAACTAGCTTCCTTCTCTGCTGTAAGCCTCTCACCTCAAAAAATCCAACCTTCCTCCATGTCGATGAATTGCCAACAGTTTTCCCAAGCAAGTCTCAGATGCTGCAGAATGAAGGAGCAGTCAGTTAGTATAGTGTGAGTCCAACAACAGTCATGTCCTTGCCATTGGGTCACAGCGTTTTCCATGGAATAGGGTGCCTTGTCACTCACGCTATCTGGACGGTAGTACGTGGAGTGAATACTTGTCTCTCTGAATCACCAACTGATTCTATCCTGCTGCTTTAAGTTATGACTGAGAACTAAATAATTCCAGGGGCAATCTACAGCATTGGCCAGATATACTGAAATAGTTTTATGGGCTTATTTGTCCGTAGTCATTTGGAAATCTGTTAATTGCCGGGAAGTGTGAGCAAGTTAGAAACAAGTGATGTTATACAATTTTGAGGCTGGATTATGTGTTTTGGTTTGAATCACCAGCCTTCAGAGTAGGAGAAAGGAATGGTGGTAACAGGTCCAGTGTTATATCCTTAAGAACTCATGTCCTATGAAGTTCTCTAAAACTTGCCAATGTAAGGTCAGGTAGTTAAAAACATCCATGGTCTTCTTCACCATCAACTAATGTTATCATAATAGGACTAACCAGCTCCCTAACCAGCACATATAAAATATGTGCTTGCTGCACTATATTTTATATTTTAATATTTATCTTATTGCTTTGGGTACTGAGCTGTTGTGGATGCAGTGAGCTGGATGTTGTACCTATTCTGTGATTCTGTAACAACACACAAGGAGAGTATTCAACCCACTGGCTCCATGTTGGTTCCCAGAGAGTAATTATATACGTTCCATTTTGGTTCCCTTATTTCCTTGAACCAAAATGGTCAATCAGCATAAAACGGGCCCTCGGTCTATCATTTCTAAGCTGACCGTCATACTAATCATACCTGCCAGAACATAGTCTGTATCCTTCCATACCTTGGCCGTTCATCTGCTTACCCAGGCCCTTTCATTGTGCCACCCTTTTAACCTACTTCAAGATCAACCTAATCTTTCCCTCCCACATATTCCTCCATGTGCCTATGAGTCTCTTAGATGTCCCTAATGGACCTGCCTCTATCACCACCCCGGCAACGTGTTCCACGCACCTACCCTGCCGCTGTTTGTAAGAAGTTTGTATGTTCTCCCCAAGACCTTGTGGGTTTCCCCCGGGTGCTCCGGTTTCCTCCCACACTCCAAAGACGTACTGGTTGTTACGTTAATTGGCCATTGTAAATTGTCCTGTATCTATGCTAGGATTACATCGGTGGAGGGTGTTACTTAATGTACAGTTCGAAGAGCAGGAAGGGCGTATTCTACACTGTATCTCAATCAATCAAACAATTAAAAATAACACTCTCTATGTAAAAACACTAGCTCTGAGTCTCTGCCAATGAGTTTCTGCCAATCACTTTAAAAGTATGCTCTTTCATATTCACCTTTGGTGCCCAGGGAACAAGATATTCTTTCTATCTGTGCCTCTGATCATCTTGTGCACCTCTGTCATATTCGTTATGGGGAAAGATTTCTCGCTGTCAACACAACCTATATCCCTCTATCATTTTGTAGACTTGCTTTGAGTCCCTCAGCCTCCTGTTTGCTAAGAAAAATAAACGCATCCTAACCGATATCAACTCTCGATTGGAACACTCCAACCCAGGCAACATCCTTCAGCACCCTTATCCTCTGTTACATATGCCCAGCAAATCCCCCTTGATTCCTTTCTCACTTGCCCATGATAGGGGTAAGTAAAGCGGACAATTGACCATAGAGCACAAACACAAGAAAATCTGCAGATGCTGGAAACCAGAAGTAACACACACAAAATGCTGGAGGAACTCAGCAGGTCAGGTAGCTTCTATGGAAAAGAGCAAACAATCAACAGTTTGGGCCGAGACCCTTCATCAGGACTGGAAAGGAAACGGGGAAGAAGTCAAAATAAGAAGGTGGGGAATGGGAGGAAGAAGTACAAGATGGCAGGTGATAGGTGAAACCAGGAGAGAGGGAGGGGTGAGGTAAAGAGGTGGGAAGTTGATTGGTGAAAGGGATAAAGGGCTGGAGAAGGGGGAATCTGATAGGAGAGGACAGAAGACCATGGAAGAAAGGGAAGTGAAGGAACACTGGGGGGAAGTGATGGGAAGGTAAGAAAAGAAGGTGTCAGAGGGAAAGAAGAATGGTGAAGGAGAAGGGGTGGGCAGTTACCGGAAGTTCAAGAAATCGATGTTTATGCCATTAAGCTTGGAGACTACCCAGATGGAATATAAGGTGTTGCACATGCAGCCTGAATGTGGTCTCATCACAGCAGTAGAAGAGGCCATGGACTGAAATGTTGGAATGGGAAGTAGAATTGAAATGGGTGACCACCAGGAGATTTCGCTCTTTCTGCTGGATGGAGTAAAGGTGCTCGGTGAAGCGGTCTTTGGGATGCAGCAGGGAAAATCCATGCTGTCATAGAGAGAACGTGTAATCTCTACACAGCCCCAGAGGTCAGGATCAAGTCTGGGTCCCTGGAGCTGTGAAATAGCAACAGAAATTCTGTGTCACTTCACCGCCCCCTGAGGTGAGAGAATTCACTTTGAAGAACTATAAGCAGTGCCTGAAGTGTCCTAGTCCCTAATGTGACAAAATATTGGACCAACAAAATAGGTGTGATACAATTAGTCTGGTGTTGGAAATGTCACTTGTGGTGTCAACTTCACACAAACGCTCTTCATGAATATTCCTCCTATTTATGACCAGTGATATAGAGAGAGATCCCAGCTTGAAACTACACAAGCTACACACTTAATGGCCACTTCATTAGGTATACCTGCACACCTGCTCTTTAATGCAAATATCTAATCAGCAACTCAATGCATAAAAGCATGCAGACAAGGTCAAGAGGTTCAGTTGTTGTTCAGCCCAAACAACAGAATGGGGAAAAAACCTGATCTAAGTGATTTGTCTCCTGTAGTGCTGACCTCCAGGAACCATTGACATTGGATGGAGACATCCAAGGCTTTAACCTTGCGAGAAAGTCTGCAAAGTGAAAAAGGGAGGAGGATTGACATTTCCATTGCAACTTCATGATATCCCAAAGCACTTTGCGGCTGAAGAAGTACTTCTTGAGCTGTGATCTGCAGAAAATGTAAGGAACATTTGGAGTAAGTAACTCTGACGTTGCTTTCAGCATTCCGTAATTCGTAAGCACCTTTACACTGTTCTGCTCCTGCCTCCACTGAGTCATTCAACTACCCACTCTCCCTCCCATTCAGAATCAATAAGAAGATTAATCCTACTGCTGGAGAATGATGATCTGGTGGGAAGGAAAAGAGAGGAAACAGAACATTCATCTTCCCAAGAAATGAAGCAATTTGCGAATGCTTCAGAAATGATTGTGACAGCACTATATTCTGCAGTCAACATTTACCTAATCAGATTTAATACAATGTGAGATATGTTTCTACTTGCCTGGTAATTAATCCACTTTCAAAAATAAAAATACACCTTCATATTTCCTCTTTTATTCTGCTTATTTTATCCTGTGTTTCACACTTGTCCTCCTTAATTAAAAAGTCAACATCATCCCTCCCTCCTGTGAAGACAGTCTCATAGTATTCATGAAAAGACTTAACCACATCTTTCACCTCCGCACATGCATGTGGATGTATTCTTCCTCAATAAACCCTATTCATTCCTTCATTCTGAGTTTGCTTATGTATTTAGATCCCAGAGCAGTGCGGGGCAGACCCTTCAACCCACAGAGTTGTACCAAACCAATTAAACATGTAATTAAATGCCTGACTAAACAAATTCTTTCTACCTACACAACATCCGTGCCTCTCCATTCTCTGTATATCCATCCACCTATCTAAGACGATTTTAAACTTCTCTATTACATTGGCTGCCACTACCACCTCTGTCAATGCATTCCAAGCAATAATTCCAAGTATTTGAAACATATTTTTTGAGATTTCCTTTCTTCAGTTCTCACTTATTTTCAATACTCCATTTTTCATGTCTTGTATTGTACACTTGTTACAAGGATTATCCATTAATAACACTGGACAACAAAGATTTTGCTCCCTAAATACTTTTGGGTGTATCTCACGGATCATGGGCTGCTGATCATGAAAATCACCATGAAATTTCCCTATCACGTACCATTTTTAAAAATCACCTGCATCTGTTATTTCAGGTCAATTAAAATGTTGCCCACAATGTAAACTGAAAAGTTTTCTATCTTGTTCCGGGATACCGGAGCATACTTAGGCAGGGCAGATGCTGCACAGCAGACAGGATTTAGAAAGGCCATAAATTTCCGTGAAGGACTTTGATATTTGAGACAGATGTTTCCCAGAATAACTGATGCCAAGATTAAGGAAGGTACTTTTGATGATCCACAAGTCACATAGGTCATTAATGACAGGCAATTTGAAGAACTTCTTGTGTGACCAGAGAAAATCACATGGAAGGCATTCAAGGATGTTGTTGAAAAGTTTCTTGGCAACTACAGAGCACCAAATTGCTGGTTGACAACATACTTCAAGCATACAAAACCATGAAGTGCAACATGTCACTAAAGATTCATTTCTGTATTCCCACTTAGACTTCTTCCCTGTAAAATTTGACAGTGTCAGTGACGAGCATGGTGAAAAGTTTCACCGGGACATTGCGGTCATGGAGAAACTGTATCAGGGCAACTAGAATCCATCAATGCTGCCTGATTATTGTTGGACACTTAAACGAGACGCCTTAGACACTAAGTACAAATGAAAATCATCAACAGAACATCTTTAGCTTCGTTGAACTATTTCATAGCATCAGCGTCGTTATGCAATTAAGCACATCATATTCAATAAAAGTTAATTTCTTATTTCTCCAAATTCCTAAGTGATACAAGTCATCTGAAATTATTGTGGTAAGCTTCAACCAGTCTATCAAAAATAAAAAAATTCTGAGGAAGCAGCACTTTTGAAAAAATTTGTTTGCTGTAATATTGACCAGTTGGGCACAGAAAGAACGTGTATTTACTGACACATACCTTTATTAGCTCAATTCATAGGCATGTTTCCACTTCACTTTTGCTAATTCATCAAAATAAAAACATAAAATGCTGGAAACACTTGTCAAGTCAAGCAGCATCTATGGAGAGAGAAAAAGAGACAGTGCTTCAAGTTGAAAACCTTGGTCGGAACTGGCAAATAGTTGTCATTCTCAAGAACTCCAGTCTGAATCACCAATCTATTTTCTCCCTTCTGAGCATGCCCAGCATTTTTGATTTTATTTCAGATTTTCCACATCTGCAGGGTTCTTTTTTTAAAAAATTTCCATCAGGTAAAAATGGTCTTCACACTCACAACTTTATTTTCATCCTTTTCTCTAACGATGCTCAATCTAAATTGGTGCATTAGTTTATTATTGTCACATGCACCGAATTACAGTGAAATGCTTTGTTTTGCATGCTATCCACACAAATCATTTCAGCACCTCGGTGTATTAAGGGAAAAGCACGGCAGAATGCCAAATAAAATGTAACAAGCGCGCAGTGCAAATAAGCAATAAGGTGCGAGACTAAAATGGTAGCGTAGTGGTTAGCACAGTGCTTTATAGTACCAATGAACTGGGCTCAATTCTGCCAGTAAGGAGTTTGTATGTTCTCCCCATGTGACTGTGTGGGTTTCCCCCAGGTGCTCTGGTTTCCTCCCACAGTCCAAAGATGTACTGCCTGGTAGGTCAATTGGGCATTGTGAATTGTCCCATGGTTAGGCTGGGGTTAAATCGGGGGATTGCTGGGCTGGCTCGAAGGGCTGGAAGAGCCTATTCAGCACGGTATCCCAATAAATAAGCAAATGTCAACTGAGAGGCAAAGAGTTCATTTCATGGGATGGAAGCTGTGCTCTGTTTTTTCCAGCTTTTGGAGAAGAGGAATGTCCTGAGGCAGGGAGGAGGTCTTTCTATTTGTTACTTTACTGAGACCGCAAGAAGTGTTGACAGACCTCGCTAATCATTATTGCACCACACCCCTCCTTTGCCTTTCTTCCCTAAATCTAAATCCAGAATGAACCCCAAATATTACAGCCACTATGTCTCTCCCATAGGTGGATTTGTTATACAGTGGCAAAACAGAAGATCTTCTGAATGCAAATTGGTATTTCAAGGCTATCAAAATATCCTCTAGTGAGTGTATCCCAGTTAGCAGTCAGATTATTCTACCATCGAGCTATTACCGCCAAAATGCTTTTGCATTTATCAGAAATGTTCTCATAAATTTACACTTCTGTCTCTCCTGGATTGTTTGGAGGTTTATATCTACTCCCCACTGTGTGATTGCTTCTATTTTTCTCTAGTTCAGCCCGCATCATCCGACTAACATAACATCCATTCTCAAAAAGCGAAGAAAAAAATTACAGTAATCTGAAATTAACGACAGAACATGCTGCAAGTACCCAAAAGTTCAGGCAGCATCTGGGGAGAGAGAGCAGCATTATTGTTTCAGGGCCATGACCTTTCATCGCACATGAAGCGTTAACTCTGAGGGTTTATCAGCCTGAAATGCAAACTGTTTCTGTCTCCTCGGATGCAGCGGTGAAAGTATCTTTAATGAATCTAGCTATAGTCCTGGAATCAAACTTTCAGGTCCTAAATCTCTGCAAGTAATGTCTCGCTAATGCATATATTGTGCGTGCTGTCGGATCTTGTTTATTTTCGATCCCTGGGTTCTTTTAGGAGTTCAGGAACGAGTGAGAAACTTTGATTTTCACATTCGTTCATTTTAAAGTTTAATCAAAGATACAGAGCACTTGAGGAACTGAGAAGCAAAGCCAGAGATTCAATAAAAGAAAATTCAATATAAAGATCCCAAACAAGAGAAAATCTGCAGATTTTGATCCCAGCATCTGCAGATTATTTTGAGTTTACGAAAATCTGCAGATGCTGGAAATCCAAGCAACACACACAAAATGCTGGAGGAACTCAGCAGGCCAGGCAGCATCTGTGGAAGAGAGTATAGTCAACATTTTGGGCCGAGAACCTTCATTGCTGAGGGTTTACTCTCTTCCATAGATGCTGCCTGGCCTGCTGAGTTCCTCCAGCGTTTTGTGTGTGTTGCTTCAAGATGAAGATGGAGCCTTTGAAAAATCCATCACCTTTACACTCGAGGTAACAGAAATCCTTCAGATAAAAATAATCCAGTTAATAGGCTACATAATTAAAACAATTATAATTTGTGTATATTGTGCTAATACTTAGCCGAGGAAAAACTAAAAGATATAGCTAACTGCTATACTGACTTCTACCAATATGTGGGAAAGAACCACCATACTGTGAAAAATTCAAATTATGTCAGTAAAAAACTATGATTTTAGTCTTGCATTAATTCAACCATTATCTTATAAAAAGGATCAACTGATTCCAGCAATGACCTCAACTCTTCCACCTTATTTACCCTGGTTTAAAACTTTTGGAATATACCATTAAACACAGTCAGATTTGTTTTGTGTCCATTTTCCAACCATTGTTTTCCTCTTGCCTGTATTGCCTGTCATTTGTAGCAGGGGTGGGTAATTCGTAAGCAGGGTGAAGGTAGAGTACAGCAATAAAGGGGTTCTACTCTAGCTGGCAAGATGTGACAGTTAATGTTCTGCGGGGATCTGTATCAGAGGCTCAGTCTTTCAGCACACATATTAATGATTTTGAAGATAGATTATGGAACTGGAGATACATGTAGCAGAAGCTGTATATTGGAAAGCTGGAATTCAAATGTGAAGGTTTTACGTTTCAGTTTTCCATTGCTTTGATCTGGCTCTCTCTGCACTTTTCTTGTTTAATTCCGAGGACCACACTTCAGCAAGGTTGCATTTGCTTTGGAGATTACACAGTGCTGTTACACTTGAATGATAACAGAGGATGAGCATCTAAATAATAAGGACGTATCAAACGAATCTGGTTTGTATCCTTTGAGTTAAAGCACTACAGGTTGACCTAATGGAAAAGCTTAGAAATAAAAAGGATCTTTGATGTGATAGCGAAGTGAATATATTCCCTCTGGTGGGTTCAGTCGTAGATCCAAATCTGGAAAGGGAGGAAAGCAAATGGTAGTAGAATTCTGGAATAGGCTCAGTATTATTTTTTGGAGTTTTTAGGAGTAAAATTCGGAGGTATTTGTCGGTTACGGGCATCAAGAGGTGAGAGTGGAACAAGTGATATTGAGCTAGTGACAAGCCATGATGCAGCTGAAGGCTAGAATGTGTTCAGCGAATTGACTGACTCACTCCCCTCTCAGTGTTCTAGACACACACACACACACACACACACACACACACACACACGCACACGCACACTAACAAAACACATGCAAAACACAAGCACTCGAAAATATGCAAAATGAATGCACATACACGCATACATACATGCATGTATGCACAAGCACATGCACACAAAACTGCACATAAAAAACATGCAAAACACAAACACACACGCACACACACATGTGCACACACACACACACACACACACACGCTCACAAGTTATGTACGGCTGTGATTCCAACTTTTCCTCATGTCACAGGTCCAACCAAATGTGAGTGACCCAGTGGAGCGGCTGGTAGAGCTGCCACCTTACGGCACAAGAGACCCAAGTCCAGTCCCGACCCCGGTGCCGTTTGTGTGGGGATCTCCCTGTAATGGCATGTGTTTCCCCCAGGGTCTCCAGTGCCCTCCTTCATCCCAAAGACGTACCGGTTGGTAGGTTGGTTGGCCACTGTAAATGCCCATCTGAGGGAGGTGATGTGAATGTTGGGAGAATAAAAAGGGTTTGGGTTAGGATTGGTGTAACAGTGAGTGGTTGATGGTCAGTACAGATTTGATAGCTGAAGGGCCGGTTCCCATGCAGTGTGACTCCAAGACTCTTAAAGGTGACAAAAAAAGCTCCATCTTTTATTTCAATCCACCATGAATTTTCGTTCTCCTGGCTGTTGCTTGCAGTGCCGTTGAGGTCAGCTTTAAATTACTGGAGACCTCAGAAGCACGGCTGGGGGGGTGGTCATTCTTCGGTCTGACTCGGTGTTCCTGAACGGAGGGACTGGGACTAGAACTTATCAGCTCGGCACAGTGAATCCATGGAGCTCTGTCCCTCCAAAGCAGGCTGTGTGTCATCAGTCGCCATGCATTTCTTGACTCAATGGATTTTGAACAAGGCGTGTTACGGGACACGGTCTGTAGGTTGGAGCTGTTCGAGGAGCCGTCCTGGTATCGATTGGATGAGCTCAAGGAGCCAAAGGCACACGATCTCTGCTGCCGTTTCTCGCACAGAATGGAAGCTGGCCAAAGGTTTAAATTGCAGTGCCTCTCTTACGTCTGCCTGACTCGCAGAGAGAAGAGCTTCACGAAGGTTGTGCCCATTCGCAGTCAGGGAATGAAGACGAAGAATACCAATAAGTGTGTTCAGGAGAAGCTGTGATTGGCTGAGGGGGTGGAGATACATCACTAGTTTATCCCCGGTGGGGGGGGGTGGAGGCACATCACTGGTTTATCCCCAGTGGAACTAGGGGGAGGGGGTGCATGACATGCATGTAATATGAGCAAGAGGTGTACCGACACATACAGTATTGATTCGCTGGAGTGGGAACTAATCATCCGCTCCACCCGCCAAAAGTGGAACTTCCCGGTGGCCGACATTTTAACACCGATCCCCATTCCCATTCCAGCATGTCAGTCCATGGCCTCCTCTTGAGCCTAGATGAGGTCACCCTTAGGGTGGAGGAGCAACACATTGTATTCTGTCTGGGTAGCCTCCAACCAGATGGCATGAATATCGATTTTTCATTCTGGTAAAAAGAAAATTTGCTCTCTCCCCCCTGCCCCCCAACTCTTCTATTTCCTACTCTGGCCCGTTACCTCTTCTCAGCTGCCTATCACCTACCCCCCTACCCCTGGGTCCCCTTCTCCTTCCCTTTCTCCTAGAGTCCACTCTCCTCTCCTGTCAGATTCCTTCCTGTCCAGCCCTTCACCTTTCCAGCCCACCCGGCTTCACCTCTCATCTTCTGGCTGTCCTCCTTCCCCTTCCCCCCACCTTTTCATACTGACGTCTTCGGCCTTCCTTCTCAGTCCTGAAAAAGGGCCTCGGTCTGAAACTGTTTATTCATTTCCATGGATGCTAGCTGACTTGCTGATTTCCCCCAGCATTTTGTGCCTGTGTTGCTATTGTACACCAGCTGGAAGTCAGGCAAAGATTAAATCACACTAATGGGAGCGAAAGGATTTGCAAAACAATCCCCTGCCATGGATTTATACCAATGAAAGATGGGGCCTTAACAAGGGAAAAACAACTTATATTCCTGTCTTTCTCCCTATGTGACAAATCAGGGACGCATTAAAGAATGTTCAGTCAGGAGTACCTGTTCATCTAACAGGAGCACGCAACCATTTTACATGCAAGCCACAATAGCTCTGCGTTTGTCCATATTTATCTATTCCCTTAACTTGGTACCTGCCAGTTCCGGTAACCAGTTGGTGCTAATGGTGCTGTGTGCCTTGCCACACAGCTAGTTTTTGAATTACAAACACAAGGGAGTCTGCGGTTGCTGGAAATCCAAAGCAACACACACAAAACACTGGAGGAACTCTGCAGGCCAGGCAGCATCTAGGGAACAGAGTAAACAGTCGACGTTTCTTAATGTCTCAGAACTAAACCTGGACACAACATATCAATACCGCTACAAAGAAGGCAAGAGAGCAGCTATATTTCATTAGGGGTTTGAAGAGATTTGGTTTGTCAACTTAAACGCTTGAAAATTTCTACAGATGCACCGTGGAGAGCATCACTGTCTGGAATGGGGGTGGGGGTGGTGTGCTACCGCACAAGATTGAGATAAGTTGCAGAAACCTGTAAAATCAGTCAGCACCATCATGGGCAGCAACCTCCATAGCATTCAAGACACCTTCAAAGAGCAGTGCCTTAGGAAAGCAATGTCCATCAGTAGGGATCCCCACTTATCGTTGGTACTGTTAGGAAGGAGGTACAGAAGCCTGAAGACACACGCTCAGTGATTCAGGAATAGCTTTTTCCTCTTTTCCATCTGATTTCTAAATGGACATTCAACCCCTGAACAGCACCTCACTACCTTATTTTTACTTCTGTTTTGGTCACTACTTTAACTTAACTAGACTTGTATATACTTAATGTAACACAATTTTTTTCTCTATATTTATTTATCATGTATTGCTTTATGGCAGCGGTAAAGTTAACAAATTTCTTGACATATGCCGGTGATGTTAAACCTGATTCTAATTCTGGGTCTAATGTCTGTTAATGTCATGAAGAAAGTTCTTGTCCTGAAACGTAGATTGTTTATACTTTTCCATTGATGCTGCCTGACCTGCTGAGTTCCTCCAGCATTTTGTATGTGTAGTTCTTGAATTGAAAGGTTCTGCTGATTAATAAATATATTTGTTAATGCCTGATCAGTATTGAATGGAGCAGGATTAAGTTTACTATCATTGACATATGCTGTGAAATTTATTGTTTTGGGGTAGCAGTACAATGCAATATATAAAGTATACTATAAGTTACAATAAGAAAAATATTATATATATATGAAATTGTTGTCAGATGGATCGTATATGATGGTATTAAATAGTTCAAAAATCTCCATGAATAATCTAACAATCTGTGCCTTCTTTCTTGGCAATACATTAATAGATTGGAGCAGATTCAAAGCACTGTTGATGGGAATGGTCAGACAGAATGAGTGAAAAGTGCCTGTTAGATACATAGAAACATAGAAAATAGGTGCAGGAGTAGGCCATTCAGCCCTTCGAGCCTGCACCGCCATTCGGTATGATCATGGCTGACCATCCATCTCAGAACCCTGTACCAGCCTTCCCTCCATGCCCCCTTATCCCTTTAGCCACAAGGGCCATATCTAACTCCCTCTTAAATATAGCCAGTGGACTGGCCTCAACTGTTTCCTGTGGCAGAGAATTCCACAGATTCACCACTCTCTGTGTGAAGAAGTTTTTCCTAATCTTGGTCTTAAAAGGCTTCCCCTTTATCCTCAAATTGTGACCCCTCGTTCTGGACTTCCCCAACATCGGGAACAATCTTCCTGCATCTAGCCTGTCCAATCCCCTTAGGATTTTATACATTTCAATAAGATCCCCCCTCAATCTTCTAAATTCCAATGAGTACAAGTCTAGTCGATCCAGTCTTTCATCATATGAAAGTCCTGCCATCCCAGGAATCAATCTGGTGAACCTTCTTTGTACTCCCTCTATGGAAAGAATGTCTTTCCTCAGATTAGGGGACCAAAACCGCACACAATACTCCAGGTGTGGTCTCACCAAGGCCTTGTACAACTGCAGTAGTACCTCCTTGCTTCTGTACTCGAATCCTCTTGCTATGAATGCCAGCATACCATTCGCCTTTTTCACCGCCTGCTGTACCTGCATGCCCACTTTCAATGACTGGTGTATAATGACACCCAGGTCTCGTTGCACCTCCCCTTTTCTTAATTGGCCACCATTCAGATAATAATCTGTTTTCCTGTTTTTGCCACCAAAGTGGATAACCTCACTTTTATCCACATTAAATTGCATCTGCCATGAATTTGCCCACTCACCCAACCTATCCAAGTCACCCTGCATCCTCTTAGTATCCTCCTCACAGCTAACACTGCCACCCAGCTTCGTGTCATCCGCAAACTTGGAGATGCTGCATTTAATTCCTCATCTAAGTCATTAATATATATTGTAAACAACTGGGGTCACAGCACTGAGCCTTGCGGTACCCAACTAGTCACTTCCTGCCATTCTGAAAAGGTCCCATTTATTCCCACTCTTTGCTTCCTGTCTGCCAACCAATTCTCTATCCATATCAATACCTTACCCCCAATGCCGTGTGCTTTAAGTTTGCACACTAATCTCCTGTGTGGGACCTTGTCAAAAGCCTTTTGAAAATCCAAATATACCACATCCACTGGTTCTCCCCTATCCACTCTACTAGTTACAGCCTCAAAAAAATTCTATGAGATTCGTCAGACATGATTTTCCTTTCACAAATCCACGTTGACTTTGTCCGACAATTTCACCACTTTCCAAATGTGCTGTTATCACATCTTTGATAACTGACTCTGGCATTTTCCCCATCACCGATGTTAGGCTAACCGGTCTATAATTCCCTGGTTTCTCTCTCCCTCCTTTTTTAAAAAGTGGGCTTACATTAGCCACCCTCCAATCCTCAGGACCTAGTCCAGAATCTAAAGAGTTTTGAAAAATTATCACTAATGCATCCACTATTTCTTGGGCTACTTCCTTAAGCACTCTGGGATGCAGACCATCTGGCCCTGGGGATTTATCTGCCTTTAATCCCTTCAATTTACCTAACACCACTTCCCTACTAACATGTATTTCCCTCAGTTCTTCCATCTCACTAGACCCTCTGTTCCCTACTATTTCCGGAAGATTATTTATGTCCTCCTTAGTGAAGACAGAACCAAAGTTGTTATTCAATTATTCTGCCATGTCCTTGTTCCCCATAATCAATTCACCTGTTTTTGTCTGTAGGGGACCTACCATAGAACCATAGAACCATAGAAAACTACAGAACAGAAACAGGCCTTTTGGCCCTTCTTGGCTGTGCCGAACCATTTTCTGCCTAGTCCCGCTGACCTGCACATGGACCATATCCCTCCATACGCCTCCCATCCATGTATCTGTCCAATTTATTCTTAAATGTTAAAAAAAGAACCCGCATTTACCACCTCATCTGGCAGCTCATTCCATATTCCCAGCACTCTCTGTGTGAAGAAGCCCCCCCTAATGTTCTCTTTAAACTTTTCTCCCCTCACCCTTAACCCATGTCCTCTGGTTTCTTTTTTCTTACATTTGTCTACATTTGTCTTAACCAATCTTTTTCTTTTCACATATCTATAAAAGCTTTTACAGTCAATTTTTATATTCCCTGCCAATTTTCTCTCATAATCCTTTTTTCCCTTTCCTAATTAAGCCCTTTGTCCTCCTCTGCTGGACTCTGAATTTCTCCCAGTCCTCAGGTGAGCCGGTTTTTCTGGCTAATTTGTATGCTTCTTCTTTGGAATTGATACTATCCCTAATTTCTCTTGTCAGCCACGGGTGCACTACCTTCCCTGATTTATTCTTTAGCCAAACTGGGATGAACAATTGTTGTAGTTCATCCATGCAACCTTTAAATGCTTACCATTGCATATCCACCGTCAACCCTTTAAGTATCATTTGCCAGTCTAAATTAGCTAATTCACGTCTCATACCTTCAAAGTTACCCTTCTTTAAGTTCAGAACCTTTGTTTCTGAATTAACTATGTCACTCTCCATCTTAATGAAGAATTCTACCATGTTGTGGTCACTCTTACCCAAGGGGCCTCTCACGACAAGATTGCTAATTAACCCTTCCTCTTTGCTCAATAGGAATAGAAAACTGAATAGCAAAGCTCCACTTCGCTAGTTACTGGATGCCTGTACTGACTGATCATTAATGGATGACTGGTCTGATGGCTTTTGAATAAATGAGTGGTTTCTCCAAGTTGTCGGAGTCTTGGTAAGCTGAGACAAGCAGTGATGGAGGCGTAGGGGAGGCCTGGTCATGGCAAGTTGCTGAAATTCAGTGCGACGGACTGTGGCTGTTGCCTACACCCCCTGCAGTAATGCCAGGCTTCGAGTGTTTCGTAAAACTCCAGTTCTGAAGCTATTTTATTTTGTGCATGATTTGCTTTCTTTCTCTCTCTCTCTCTGCACATTGTGTGTCTGATGGCCAGCTTTAATGTGTTCTTTGGCGGGGGGGGTGCATTTCTTTATTTTGTGGCTGCCTGTAAAGGGACGAATCTCAAGGTTGTATAATGTTCACATACTTCGATAATAAATGTATTTTGAACTTTGAGTAGGTGGGTCGCGATAGCTTACAATTTAGGTTGATGGATAGCTGGGTGATCTAATAGTTATGAAATGTTTGGTTAATCTGTTGATTTGATACTGAATGTGTTGGTAGGCATTTTGTTATTAAGTGGATGGGATTGCTTACTCAATCAGGATGCGGTCTTTATTGATCTATTTGAGGCAAAGTGTGATGATTATTGATTGAGCACATGGTCATTTTGGTATGAATTAGGTTCGGGGTCTGTTGATCAATGATTTAGAGTGTAGTTTGTTAATAACTGAATGGATTTACTGCTTGTTAACCACTGGTTATGTGTGTGAGGTCTGTTAATTACTAGTTAAGTGCAGCCTGTTAATTACCAGTTGTGGTCCGTAGATTGGTGATTTGGTGTGCGGTCTATTGATAGTGATGTGCTGATGACTGGTTGACATGGGCTCTGATAGTTACAAACTCGAAAGATTCTGCAGATGCTGGAAATCCAGAGCAAAGCACACAAAGTGCTGGGAGAACTCAGCAATCCATGGACAGGAATAATCGTCGACGTCTTAATCCTGAGGAAGAGTCTTGGCCTAAAATGTCAACTATTTCTTTCTTCCCATAGATGCCACCTAATTTGCAGAGTTCCTCCAGCATTTTGTGTGTGTTGCTCCAATAGTTACTGGTTGGTTGTTTAATTATAAAAAAGAGTGTCAGTTACTGATTGATTGGGTGACTGGTTTATTTGTTATAAAACACCAGGGGGATCTGTTGGATTTCATAAATGTCCAGAGCTTGTGATGTGACCGGGTGCCCTTTGCCTGTTCTAACTCTCTGATGCTTTTGTAGTTCACTCCCACACAAGTGAGTTGGTGTAAATTATTACCTGCTCCTGTGATACTGATGCTCCTGAATACATGATTAGCTTCAATGTGAATCTCAGCTCTTCTCTTCAATATTAACCCTCTTTTCATAATCTCAGCACTGAAATGGTGGCTCATTATCGGGGAACAGCGAAGGTGGAATGCCAACCCTCCCCACAACGGTACATTAAATGGGTTGAGGGATCTCGGATGCCATCGATTTTCTGGATTATTCTGTGATCAGAACCAGAATCTGGTTTAATATCACCGGCGTATGTTGTGAAATTTGTTAACTTTGCAGCAGCAGTACAATGCAATACTTGATAGTATAGAAAAAAATTATATATATATATATATATATATCTCAAATAGTTAAATTAAATAAGTAGTGCAAAAACAGAAATATAAAGAGAGCTCGTGTTCATGGGCTCAATGTCCATTCAGAAATCGGATGGCAGAGGGGAAGAAGCTGTTCCTGTATCACTGAGGCTCCTGTACCTCCTTCATGATGGTAACAATGAGAAGAGGGCATGTCCTGGCAGGTGAGAGTCCTGAATAATGGACGTCACTTTTTGAGACGCCGCTCCCTGAAGGTGTCCTGGATACTGCTCAAGTAGCCATGATGGAGCTGACTGCTTTTGCAACACTCTGCAGTTTACTTCCATCCTGTACAGTGGCTCCCTCATAAGGAGATAGTCACAGCTCGGCTGCAAGCACTTATATCTAAGTCACTGTGCCTCCCTGTTCCTGTCATAGAGACATACAGAATGGAAAGAGGACCTTCGGTCCTGAGTCTATTGCCGACCATCAACCATACGGCCACACATTTTAATTCCACGTCCCATTCCCATTCTGACATGTCTATCCTCGGCCTCCTCTACTGTAAAGATGAAGCCACACTCAGGTTGGAGGAACAACACCTTATATTCCGTCTGGGTAGCCTCCAACCTGATGGCATGAACATTGACTTCTCAAACTTCCGCTAATGCCCCACCCTCCCCTCGTACCCCATCCGTTATTTATTTATATACACACATTCTTTCTCTCTCTCTCATTTTTCTCCCTCTGTCCCTCTAACTATACCCCTTGCCCATCCTCTGGGTTTTCCCCCCTCCCCCTTTTCTTTCTCCCTGGGCCTCCTGTCCCATGATCCTCTCATATCCCTTTTGCCAATCTACTGTCCAGCTCTTGGCTCCATCCCTCCCCCTCCTGTCTTCTCCTATCATTTTGGCTCTTCCCCTTCCCCTTCCCACTTTCAAATCTCTTACTAGATCTTCTTTCAGTTAGCCCTGACGAAGGGTCTCAGCCCGAAACGTCGACTGTACCTCTTCCTAGAGATGCTGCCTGGCCTGCTGAATTCACCAGCAACCTTGATGTGAGTCACATTAACCCTGTTTTTTTAACTCTCTCTGCAATCTCATCAACTCCCTTCAGAGCCCCAACTCTTGCTGACACACTAGTTGCAGTTAGAGAAGCCATCTTGCGTGCCTTTGGGGTGTGGGAGGAACCCTGAGCGGCCAGGTAAACTCACATACTCACAGAAAGAAGATCGAACTCCACGCAGACAGCACGCAAGGCCAGGACTGAACCTGGTTCTCTGTGCCACCCAACACCCTGTACCCCTCTTCACTGCAATATGGCCACCTGCCAATTCATTCAAGACTTCAAAGCCATGGGGTCATTCCCTTTTCAACTGGAGGCTACTAAGATTAATTTACTTGACTTCGCCTTGTCTTCTCTCCCCATCATCTCCACACTGCCACCTTTAATGCTTCACCTTGGGATTTCAATAAAAATATGAATATACCAGACAGTGTCCTGTGGACTTATATGCAGGAAATTGGGATCCAATATTGTCCTCAGAATCAAGTAGAGAGCATTGACATAGTTAGACTAGGAGCACAGATGTAAATTCATCTCCATTTTACAGTCAAATACTCTGACCTTAGTTTTATATCTATTTTTTATAATCTCCTCATTTATAATGGAAGCAGGAATTGTATAATGACAACCTCCGGCCAACGAGAGGGTCCACAGCACCCACGGGAACAGATGATAGAAGTCCAAAAGGCAAGAGCATTCTTGCAGATGCACTGTCTTTGATTCAGTGTGGGTCAGTCAAAACCATCTAAATACCATCTACGCCAATTGAACTTGTGTAATCTGTTGAACTAGTTTTAAAAAAAAGTCACACTGGTGACAATCTGCTTCTAAACCTGGCCAGGCCATGAGCTTGTATTAATCACCTTGCCAGTATATGTATATAAATTTATAGACTCTCATTCTAGGTGCAAAGACAAGGGAAGGATATGTAGACAGTGAAGGTCTTGGTCTGGTGGCAAGGAGGTGGCGGGGGGGGTCCAAGATGACTGGAAATAAGCGCTTGCCAACACACTTGGCATGCATATGAGTCCTGAAGAACGCTCCAGCCTGAAACATCGACTCTCTGTTCATTTCCATAGATGCTGCCTGACCGACTGAGTTCCGCCTGCATTTTGTGTCTGCTACCTTGGCCTACTAACGTATGTGGACATGGACACATATAAAATATTTGCACCCATTTGCACACATACTGTACACATAGCACGTGCATGCACATATCTGTGCATGCCACTCTGCGGCCACATGTAAATTGATGCACATTCACACACGTGTAAACATGTGCATGCCCACTCTGACCACATATACATATACTTTGATGAATACACACATGCACACAAAATCTGACCACACCCCCCCCAACTTTTTCCTCCCTTATACTCCCCCAACACCCTCTCTGCAGTTATTGCAGTAGTATACTTTACTCCAGACAGGAACAGACCAAACCTCACCAATGTAGTCTGTAATTAAGTGATTTTTGCATTATTTGAAATTGGCTTTTTTACATGCATTGAGAACAAACTTTTGAGAGAAAAAGCTCTGTTTCTGAAGGACAAATCCATTTTAAGCTGTATGAATTCAACGGTTTAAAACCAGTCTTAGATTTATCAAGGAATATTTTAGCGGCCTGACAGAACTCATGTAAGGAAGTATTTACTCTCCCATATCCAAATTAGCTTGTGTGCAAACTCAAGGACTTTTTGAAGTGGGTATTGATTGGAGATGGCATCGGGATCAGAAAGTTTTGATTCAAGTGTTTACGTTAAGAGGTTCCCATTCACATCATGAATGGAGAAATTTCCATTTATAAATTTGACAGTGAGTATACACAGGTGGAGGATTTGTTGTGGCAACAAGATGAGCAATGTGAAAGGCTGCTGTTTGTGCTTGTTGCTTTCAGCTTGGTGCCATAAGAATGATAAAGTTGCTTAGTTTTAGCAGAGAAAGTTCATCATATATCACCTTCTTCCTGGATCCAGGCAAGTGCTTTATAATACTTGGCTTCTGTAAAGCAAAATCAATCGTTTCTCATTGTGTTAATAGAAACAGATTTTTTAAGTTGCTGACTCATCATTTCCATGTTTCTTTATGACATAAAATGAGGCCATTCATCCTGTTCAATCTGTGCCAGCCCATTACTCAACTCACTGTATAGTTTACCTCTCGCTAACCAGCAGCCCTTACTCAACTGGGGACGGAGTTTACCATTTCTCCGTGGATTGTCCTGAAGACTTAATTCCCATGATATCCCATCAACATCATTGAGAATCCATCACTCACATACACACTAAGGGCAGGAAACCAGAGCCCCCAGGGGAAATTCATTTGGTCATTAGAAGTCCTCACAGGTAACACTGGTGGTCAAGGACTAAACTTGGGTCACCAGAGCTTTGAAGGTACTGCATCAGCGTGCCACAGCTGGTTGAGACAGGCTGACAGATGTCCAAATGCTGGGTGAAATGAACACCTGGCAGAAAGGAGTCTGCACCAACTTATCGAACCTTGACGGAACTACCCGCAACGCCAGGAATTGAGAACTGGAACTAGTCGTGAAGAGCAGCAAACGATCTGCTAGAAGAACTCAACAGGTCAGGCAGCATCGGTGGCAGGAAAGGAACTTTCAATGTTTTGGGTTGAAACCCTGCATCAGGACATCAGATACCAGACCCTAGGTTCCAGCATCCGCAATTTCTTGTGTCTGCAGTAGTGGGGAGGAACTAGACTTGACTGAATCCACCCTCTGAACTTCAATGCTGCAGAAGCACCAGATTCTGCAGGTGCTGGAAATCCTGTGCGACAGAAACAAAACACTCAGCAAGCCAGGCAGCATCTATGAAGAGAAATACATGTTGACACCCGGGAACTTGAAGCTGCTCTCCACTTCTGCTGCTGGTCGCCTGACAAGGACTTGACGAGGTTTCCCTTCCTGAAGTTCACAATCAATTACTCGGTCTTAATGATGTTGAGTGCAAGGTTATTGCACTCAAAGTTGCCCCAAATGGATTGACGTTTTGCGGCAACATTATGTCCAGATGAAAAGTCAACGTTTCAGGCCGAAACCTTCATCTGGACATAATGTTGCCGCAAAACGTCAATCCATTTGGGGCAACTTTGAGTGCAATAACCTTGCACTCAACATCATTAAGACCGAGTAATTGATTGTGAACTTCAGGAAGGGAAACCTCGTCAAGTCCTTGTCAGGCGACCAGCAGCAGAAGTGGAGAGCAGCTTCAAGTTCCCGGGTGTCAACATGTATGAAGATCTATCCTGGGCCCTACATATTGAAACAATTTCCAAGGAAGTCATGGCAGCAGCTTTGGTATATTTCATTAGAGTTTGAGCGGAGTTTGGTATGTCACCAAACGTTCTCACAAGTTTCTACAGGTGTACCATAGAAACCATTCTAACTGGTATGGAGAGGCCACAGCACAGGATCATAAAAAGCTGCAGAAATTGCAAACTCAGCCATCTCCATCGTGGGCACTAGCCTCCCCAGAACCAAGGGCATCTTCTGAAGGTGATGCCTCAAAAAGGTGGCATCTGTCATTAAGGACCCCATCACGCTGGGTCATGCTCTCTTCTCATTGCTACCATCGAGGAGGTAGAGCTTGAAGACACACACCCAATGTCTTAGAAACAGCTTTCTCCCACCATCATTTGATTTCTGAATAGACAATGAACCTATGTACAATATGTCGCTCTCTTTTACTCTTTTGCTTTCTTTTAGCACTTCTTATTTAACCACCAAGATATTTCTTATTGTAGTCAGAGATTTTTTCTGCATGCATAACAATGTATTGCTTCTGCAAAACAACATATTTCACAACATGTGCCAGTGATATTAAACCTGATTCTGATTCCCTCCAGAGATGCTGCCTGACTTGCTGAGTTCCTCCAGCATTTTGTGTGTCTTACTCACTTCAGTGTTGTATTGGGTTTGGGACTGAGATTAATGGGAAAATTGGGATGGCCCCATAAAGAGCCTGAATAAATATGATAGTCTGAATGGACTGTGTGTATATATATATATGTGTGTGTGTGTGTGTGTGTGTGTGTGTGTGTGTGTGTGTGTGAGAGAGAGAGAGAGATTATTCCATGATCCTATGATGTACTCTCAGTGTCCTCCTGCACTTTAACTAACACACTACACACTCTGACCGGTCATCTAGAAAAGTAAGGGGTTCAGCTAACGGAGGCTAGAGTAGTCAAGTGCAGCAGATGATGAACGCACCCATCAAGTCCTTCCCAGCTCTTTAACAGAATGTCCTATTACCCTGTTCCTTTCCCATCTCCTTTCATTTCAATTATTTATCCAACTTCGAGAAATATTTCAAACAGCACATTCTAAGTTCGAGCCACTCTATGAGTAAAGATTTTCTCTTGTGTCATCGTAGAAGGCTGTGCCCTCTGATTGTCAAACCTTCAATAGGTTCTTCATTTACACCAATTGGAATATTATCTACCCTTTAAAAACTCCCATTAGCCTGTAAACAACTGCATCTCCTCCGATCAACCTGTGTACCTTGATCCACCATCTCCAATACTATACAGGTAAACCTTTCCTTTGTCCACCATATTCGACTTCTGCTTTATGTCCAGAATTGGGTTCAAAGGGGTCAAAAGCAAGATGGCCAATCAGTGCCTCATGATCGACACAAGACCATAAGACATTGGAGCAGAATTAGGCCATTTGGCCCATCGAGTCTACTCCACCATTCCATCATCGCTAATTTATTGCCCATCTCAACTCCATTATCGTGCCTTCTCCCCATAACCTTTAATGCCTTTACTAATTAAGAACCTATCAAGCTCTGCTTTAGATATATGCAATGCCTTGGCCTTTACAGCCATCCGTGCCAATTATTTCCACAGATTCATCACCCTGCAGTTAAAGATATTCCTTCTCATCTCTGTTCTAAAGGGATGTCCTTGTATTGTGAGGCTGTACCCTCTGTTCCTAGACTCTCCTACTATAGGAAACATCTTCTCCACATTTGGGCCTTTCAGTATACTATAGGATTCAATGAGATCCCTCCTCACTCTTCCAAACTCCAGTGAGTACAGCCTCAGAGCCATCAAACGCTCCTCGTACATTAACCCCTTCGTTTGTCGAGATCATTCTGGTGAACCTCCTCTGGACCCTCTCCAATGTCAACACAGCCTTTCTGAGATAAGGGGCCCAAAACTGCTCACAATACTCCAAGTGCGGTCTGACCAATGCCTTATAAAGCCTCAATGTTACATCCTTGCCTTTATACTATAGCCCTCTCAAAATGAAAGCTAACATTGCATTTGCCTTCCTTACTACCGACTCAACCTGTAAGTTAACCTTTAGGGAAGACTGCACTAAGACACCCAATTCCCCTTGCACCTCCGCTTTCTGAATTTTCTGCCTGTTTAGAAAATAGTCTGTGCCTTTATTCTTTCTACCAAAGTGCATGACAAAACACTTCCCTACACAGTATTCCATCTGCCACTTCTTTGTCCATTCTACTAATCTGTTCAAATCCTTTTGCTTCCTCAACATTACCTACCCCTCCATCAGTCTTTGTATCATCCACAAATTTGGCCACAGTCATCAATTTCATCATCCAGATCATTAACATATAATGTGAAAAGAAGTGGTCCCAACACCAATTCCTACAGAACACCACTAATCACAGGCAGCAAGCACGAAAAGGACCCCTTTATTTCCACTCTTTGCCTCCTGCCAGTCAGCCGACCTTCCTGTAATGTCAGGGTCTGTTATCTTGTTTAGCAGCCTCAATGCAGCATCCTGTCAAAGGCCTTCTGAAAATCCAAGTAAGCAACCTCCACTGACTCTCCTTTGTCTATCCTGCCTGTTGTTTCCTCAAAGAATTTCTCTCTCATCTTCTTTGGCCATTTGCCTCCCCCAAGGGGTAATTTATAGAAACCCATTAGCCAGTCAGCATGTGCTTGGGGTTTGAAAGGAAACAATAGCACTTGGTAGAAACACACAAAACTCAAGTTCAAGATGAAAACCAAATCCCCGTAAACCTGGAAACATTCCTGAAACTTGCATGCTTAATAACCTAAGGTGGAGTCATTCGTAAAGAAGGCAAATGCAAAGTATCATTCATTTCATGAGGAGTAGAAAATAAAAGCAAGGAGGTACTGCTGAAGTTATACAAGACATTGGTCAGACTGCAATGGAATATTGTGAACAAGTCTGGACTAGGTATCTAAGGAAAGATGTGCTTTCTGGGATCATTCTTGTAAGACAGATCCCATGACTGAAAGGCTAAGCATATGAAGAGAATTTGTGTCTGTAGGCCTGTACTTAAAGGAGTTGAGAAGGATGATGGGTATCTCATTAAAACCAACTGAACATTAACAGACCTGGATAGAGTGGACATCAGTTGAAGATATTAAGATCCAAGGGCGCCGACTTAGAACTGAAGAGTGTCCTTTAAAACTGTGATGAGGAGAAATTTCTTTAGCCAGAGTGTGGTGAATCTGTGGAATTTGTTGCCACAGAGGTCTGAGAAAGCTCGCTCATTGAGAATGTTTAAGACAGAGATTGATAGGCTCTGGATTGGTAAAGAGGGTTGACGGTTCCAAGGGAAAGACTGCAGAATGGGGTTAAAATCAGGATCAAAATCGGGTTGACTATCACTGGCATATGCTGTGAAATTTGTTGTTTTGCAGCAGCTGTACATTGCAATACATAATAATAAAAACTATAAATTACAATAAGAAATATGTGTGTGTGTGTGTGTGTATATGCATGTGTGTGTGCGCACATGTGTGTTTGTACGTATACATACATACAGTATATATAAATGAAATTAGTGCAAAAGGAGAACAAAAAAAAGTGAGGTAGTGTCCATTCAAAAATCTGATAGTAGAGGGGGATCTTTAGCCAGAGAGTGGTGAATCTGTGGAATTTGTTGCCACAGGCAGCTGTGGAGGCCAAGTCTTTATGTATATTTAAGGCAGAGGTTGATGGATTTTTGATTGGTCAGGGTATGAAGTGATCCAGAGGGAAGGCAGCAGATTGAGGCTTAGAGGAAAAAATGGATCAGCCATGATAAAATGGCAAAGCAGACTCGATGGGCCAAATGGCCTAATTCTGCTCCTATTTCTTATGGTCTATTGGGAAGGAGCTGTTCCTAAAACATGGAGTGTGTGTCTTCAGGCTCATGTACCTGCTCCTTCACAGTAGCAATGAGAAGAGGGCACATCCCAGGTGATGGGGATCCTTATTATCATCAATGCTGTCATCATTAAGGCACCACATTTTGAAGATGTCCTCACTGCTGGGGAAGCTGTTGCCCATGATGGGAGGTGCCTGAGTTTGTAACTTTCTGCAGTTTTCTGATCCATTTGGTAGCCCCTCCATACCACATGGTGATGCAACCAATTAGAATGCCCTCCATGGTACATCTGTAGAAATTTGTGCGTGCCTTTGGTGGCATACCAAATCCCCTCAAACTCCTAATGAAATATAGCTGCTCTCGCGCTTTCTTTGGAATTGCATCAATACGTTGGGCCCAGAATAGATCTTCAGAGATGCTGACACCCAAGAACTTGAAGCTGCTCCTTTCCACTGTTACTCCCTTGATGAGGACGGGTGTGTATTTCCTCAACTTCCCATTTCCTGAAGTCCACAAACAATTCCTTGGTCTTACTGATGTTGAGAGCAAGGTTGTTGTTGCGACACCACTCAACCAGCTGATCTGTCTCGCTCCTGTACACCCTCTTCATCACCGTTGGCAATTCTGCTATTGGCAAACTGTTTCGATTGAATGGCAGAGTGAATTCGATGGGGTGAATGGCCTAAATCTGCTCTTATATTGTTTTTCAATGGTTTGTTTAAGATATTCCATAGTTTATCACAGCTTTGTCATCAGACATAGTTGGCAACTAGAACACACACTTATCAGTGGGTTAGCAACAAGCTTGGGGAGAAAGATGAGCTTGAGGGGATGTACAATGTGTTGGAGATGGTCTATCACCCAGTCTAATAGTACTGGTCAATACCTGAACTAGCAATTTCAGAACATGTCCAGACACACATGCTTAATCACCTACCACCCCACCAGCCTCCAGGTCCAACATATTATTCTCCATAACTTCCGCCACCTCCAACGGGATCCCACCTTTAAGCACATCTTTCCCTCCCCCCCTCTCTCTGCATTCCACAGGGATCGCTCCCTACGCAACTCCCTTGTCCATTCGTCCCCCCCATCCCTCCCCACTGATCTCCCTCCTGGCACTTATCCGTGTAAGCGGAACAAGTGCTACACATGCCCTTACACTTCCTCCCTTACCACCATTCAGGGCCCCAAACAGTCCTTCCAGGTGAGGCGACACTTCACCTGTGAGACGGCTGGGGTGATATACTGCGTCTGGTGCTCCCGATGTGGCCTTTTATATATTGGCGAGACCTGACGCAGACTGGGAGACCGCTTTGCTGAACATCTACGCTCTGTCCGCCAGAGAAAGCAGGATCTCCCAGTGGCCACACATTTTAATTCCACATCCCATTCCCATTCTGACATGTCTATCCACGGCCTCCTCTACTGTAAAGATGAAGCCACACCCAGGTTGGAGGAACAACACCTTATATTCCGTCTGGGTAGCCTCCAACCTGATGGCATGAACATCGACTTCTCTAACTTCTGCTAAGGCCCCACCTCCCCCTTGTACCCCATCTGTTACTTATTTTTATGCACACATTCTTTCTCTCACCTCTTTCTCCCTCTGTCCCTCTGAATATACCTCTTGCCCATCCTCTGGGTCACCCCCCCCCCGTCTTTCTTCCCGGACCTCCTGTCCCATGATCCTCTCGTATCCCCTTTTGCCTATCACCTGTCCAGCTCTTGGCTCCATCCCTCCCCCTCCTGTCTTTTCCTATCATTTCGGATCTCCCCCTCCCCCTCCAACTTTCAAATCCCTTACTCACTCTTCCTTCAGTTAGTCCTGATGAAGGGTCTTGGCTTGAAACGTCGACTGCACCTCTTCCTAGAGATGCTGCCTGGTCTGCTGCGTTCACCAGCAACTTTGATGTGTGTTGCTTAATCACACGTATGATGTCATTATTCTGCCTCGTGATGATGTCATTTACATGCATCACAGAGAATCATAACAGAGGAGAGAGGTCTGGGGAGAATTAGGAGATGAGATCTGAAGCTTTGGATTTGATAGCTGAAGAAGCAGACGAGAGGCTAAAGCTGGAGGTTATAAGGCTGAAGGACGTACCGAGATGGCAGAAGTGTGAAACTATGAAGTGATTTAAATCCAAGGACTAGAAGTCAATATAGGGCTATATGCACGAGTGAAGTTGCTATGAACAATGGAGTCCATATTTGGTCACCTGTGCCGAGGTACAGTTCAAAGCTTTTTTTGCATCCTGTTCATACTTTCACAGTGCTTTGAGGTAATGTCCAGCATAATGCAATCCCTGACTGTAAGACATCGCACACCAATTGGCAGCTGGGAATTGAAAAGAAACGTCCTAAGTGAGCCTGTCTAAGGTGGCGTACACCCAATCTAGGACAGAGTTCAGCAGTTAACAGGCCTTGCGCAAGCTGGTAATGAGTTTGATTATGTTTGATAGAGCTGTCTTGTAAAGTGAGTCTCTGCAAGGAGTCACTCTGTCCGCACCTTCTTCTTTTCCAGTTTTATTCACAATGTGGATGCGAAGGGAGATGCATTAAAGGACTCAGGGGAGTGTGCAGATGGAGGTAGGAATTGATTTTGGTTCTTTTTGCTGCAGATGTCAGTGTGTATTTCCCTGTTTTTGTGGACGTGTGTGCATGAAATAGAGGAGGACAAAGGACCTTATGGCTGTATCTACATATACAAAATACAACCGGAAATAAAAGACGTGTTGGCAGATTTTGGAATGTTATATGCACAGCCTCCAAAGTAAAGTAAATTTGAAGCCAGCCCTAGATATTCTCATATCCAGACTGATATGAATTGCTTCTGCACCCAAAAAAAAATGCAAATTATAGGGAGCTGTTCTGTGTGATGTGGGAAATGAACCTGTTCATTGAATTTGTATTTCTCTCGGAATGTTAACAAGCAACAGAGTGGCACAGAGCCTTGTACAGCAGATTTTGACATTGTGACTCCAAAGACACTTAGAAGCAACAGAAATGTGCTTTCTTAGAAGAATGCTGAAAATATCATATAGAGATAGGGTTAATGAGACAGTACTCCAACGTGCCCATACAAAAATATCTTTAATAAGAACATTAAATGAGAGGAAACTTAAATTCCTGGGCCATGTCATCAGAAAGGGAGAAACAGAATGCCTTACATTACAAGGCTGTATGCCTGGGAAACGCGGAAGAGGAAGGCAAAGGAGAAAATATATGGACACTGTGAAAGAACTAACAGATCTAATAGATATCATTGACGCTGCGAGGGATTGTTCGATGTGGAGAGCCATGATCGCCCAGGCGTGTAATGCGCAAGAAGAAGAAAAAAACTCCCTGCCCCCCCCATCATCAGCCCACTCGCTGCCTCCCTGTTACACCCCAACATGCAATCCTATTCTCCCCCATCACCACTGTCCACTCATCTTCCTGACATCACCCCCTTTATCCTACCCCTCAATCAAACTGCATATATCCCCATTTAGTCATCACTTTAGTCTGCTGCTTTCGCTCAGGTACGAAGGACATAGAACTGTACAGCATAGGAACAAACCCTATGGGCCATAATGTCGTGCTGAACTACTTAGAGTCATGGAAAACTACAACACAGTAGCAGGCTGTTCAACCCATCTAGTCCATGCCAGACCTGCCTAGTCCCATTAACCTGCACCCGGACCGTACACCTCCCATCCATGTACCTATCCAAACTTCTCTTTAGCACTGAAATCAAAATCTCTTCTACCACTTGCACACCCTCACCACCCTCTGAGTGAAGATGTTCCCCTTAAATATTTCACCTTTCACCCTTAATCCTTAATCTCACTCAATCTCAGTGGAAAAAGCCCAAAAAGATAACTAAAGGGTAAAAAGAAAGATTAGCTCTATCTGTCAGAAATATATCAGAGCATGCAGTGAAATGTGTCGCTTGCGTTAACAGCCAGCACAGTCTAAGGATGTACTGTGGGCAACCCACAAGCATTGCCGTGTTTCCATTGGCAACATAGTATGCCCACAATTTACTAAGCTGTACCGTGTTAGAATGTGGGAGGAAACTGGAGCACCCAGAGGAAACCTACACAATCACAGGGAGAGTTAAAAAAGCTCAATACAGACAGCACTGGGAATTGAACCCGATCACCGGCGGTGTGAAGTGTTATGCTAATCACTACACTACCATGCCACCCACTAGTAATTAAACACCTAACTAAACTAATCCCTTCTGACTGCAGAAGTTTCTATCCCTCCACTCTCTGCCTATTCATGTTTCTATCTAAGAGCCGCTTAAATGTCCCTATCACATTTGCCCCCACTACCAGTCCTGGGAGCAATTTCCAGGCATCTACCACACTCTGCGTTTACAAAAAAAAACTTGCCCGCCCATCTCCTTTGAACTTGCTACTTCTCAGCCTCAGTGTATGCCCTCTACTGTTATACATTTCGACCCTGTGAAAAGTACTAGTTGTCTACGCTGTCTACTTAGCTTAGAAGCTTCTATCAGGTCTTCCCTCAGCTTCGACTTCTCCAGAGAAACCAACCGACATTTGTCCAGCCTTTCCTAATAGCACATGCCCTCTAATTCAGAAAGCCTCCTGGTAAACCTCTTCTGCATCCTCTTTATCACCTCCCTGTTTTTCCTATAATGTGGTACCCAAACTGCAGATGTGACCTAACCAGAGTTTTATAAAACTGCAACATAACTTCCTGAAGCTTTCAGTCAATCCCCCAACTGATAAAGGCAAGCACTCCATACATAAGAAGTAGATAAAGCCCAGTCCATCGCTGGTAAAGCCCACCCCACTACTGAGCACATCTGAACAGAGCGTCGTGCAGGAAAGCAGCATCCATCATCAGGAACCCCCATTACCCAGTTCATGCTCTCTTCTTGCTGTTGCCATCAGGAAGAAAGTACAGGAGCCTCAGGACTCACATTACCAGGTTCAGAAAGAGTTATTTACTCTCAAACATCAGGTTCTTAAACCAAAGGGGATAACTTCACTTGCCCCTCACTGAAATCTTCTCACAACCTATAGACTCACTTTCAAGGACTCTTCATCTCATGTTCTTGATATTTATTGTTTACTTATAATGATTATTATTTCTTTATTTTTGTATTTGCACAGTTTATTGTCTTTTGCACACTGGCCGTTCATTGATTCTATTATGGTTATTGTATTTATTGAGTATTTCTGCAACAAAATGAATCTTAGGGTTGTATATGATGACAGATATATACTTTGATAATAAAATTACACACACACACAGTGGATTTTGATTAACTGGGCCATTAGTTAATTGGGGCAGCATTTATTTGAGACAACTTTTAAAGAACAAAAACTAACCGAGAAAGTAGCTGGGATTCCCTTTGTTTATTTGGGACACCATGCCACTTGATTGGGACAGGAAACTTTTGGAAGACAGATCAGTTCTGAGGTCGTCTTGTACTGACTTGCTCCCCCTCTCCCAAATTCTCCAGGATGTTGTTGCTGGAGACCCGATAAAAATCCCACTGAGAAACAAGCAGAGGTGACTGGACTGTCTTTTGTTGAAGATGGTCACTTGCTGGGGCATGTGCAAATGATGAAGGATGTCACTTACTGCAATGGGCTTGGAACACGTTGTAAATATTTAAAGATGTAAAGACTAGCTTTATTTGTTGCATGTCCATTGAAGCATCCTGTGAAATGTGTGGTTTTGTGCCAATGACCAACAATATCCGAGGGTCATGTTGGGGACCAATATTCTATGCCCACACCTCACTACCCCCAACCGTACGTCTTCAGTTTGAGGGTGGAAACTTATGCCATCAATTGGGGAATGTACAGACTCCTTAAATGTAAAATTTTAAATATAAATTGTAACTTGAATCAGAGGCAAATATCTGATGTAATGATTGAAGGGAGTTCACTGCAGTTTTGTCTGTTCGGTGGAATTCCTACTGTGATATACTGATCAACAGGACTTTCCTGCGTTGTCTTCCAGCGGAGGAGTTTGCTTGTCTGAATCGCATTGGCTTCAATTTCACCTCTGTTCTGGAATTCTCCCCCTTTGTCCACATTGAAACAAAGTTTGTAACAAGGTCATACATCAGGTGGTCCCGGCTGAGCATCGAATGCCCAAACTGAGCTTATCAGTGAGCAGGTGGTTACGAGGCACTTGGTATTGCAGTTCGCAACTCTTCTGTAGCTACCAATGACTTTGTTAGACCCGAGTGGTGATAAGATTGAGTTTGCTCTGCTGCTAGGAGTTTTATTTTCTTGGCCGTTTGACTCTAGCTTGTGGTGGAATACAACGGCAGTCCGGTGGTTAGCACAACGCTTTACAGTACCAGCGACCCGGGTTCAATTCCCACTGCTGCCTGTGGGGTACTTGTACATTTGCCCCGTGACCACGTGGGTTTCCTCCAGGAGTTCCGGTTTCCTCCCACAGTCCAAGGACATTCTAGTTGGTAGATTAATTGGTCCTGTGATTAGGCTGGGATTAAGTCGGGGAATTGCTGGGTGGTGCAGCTTGAAGGGCTGGAAGGCCTATTCCACACAATATCTCAACAAGTACTGTAAATAAACTCCAGTCCTGCCGATGGCCCACAGCATCCTGTGGTTGCCGGGCTTCGAGCTGCTTCATCTGTTCTAAATCTATCCCATTTAACACTCTGAATGTGATGAGGACTAGCTTCTGTGTGAGGGTGTGACCAGACCTCCACAAGGACTGTGCGATCGTCACCTTTGCCAACAATGTCTTTGTAGATATATCTGCCACCTGTGGATCAGCGTTCAACACAATCAAACCCTCAGGTCTAATCAATAAGCTCCAACACCTGGGCCTCTGTACCTCCTTCTGCAACTAGAACCTTGACTTCGTCATTGGGAAACCACTGTCTGTGTGAATTGGAAATAACATCTCCTTGCTGACAGTCAACACTGGCGCATCTCAAGGATGCGTGCCTAGCCCACTACTCTATTCGCTCTACACCCGCGACTGTGTGGCCAGGCACAGCTCAAACACAACTGATGACACAACTACGGTTGGCAGAGTTTCAGATGGTGATGAGGATGAGCACTGGAGGGAGAAAGATCAGCTGGTTGAATGGTATCACAACAACAACCTTGCACTGTGCCAGTAAGATTGTGGACTTCAGGAAGAGAAAGACGAAGGGATACACCGCAGTCCTCATTGAGGGATCAGCCGTGGAAAGGGTGAGCAGTTCCGGTTCCTAGATATCAATAGCGCTGAAGATCTATCCTGGGTCCAACATATTGATGCAATTACAAAGAAGGCACAGCAGCAGCTGCTGTATATTTCTTCAGGAGTTTGAAGAGACGTGGAATGTCACGCAAGTTTCAACAGGTGTACCACGGAGACTAACTGGTTGCATCATCATCCAGTACGGTGGGGCCACTGCACAGGATTGGAAACAGCTGCAGAAAGTTGTAAACTCAGCCTCCCCAGCATTGAGAGATGATGCCTCACAAAGGTGGCATCCATCATTGTGGACCCCCATCACCTAGGGCATGTTCTATTCTCCTTGCTACCATCAAGGAGCTTGAAGACGCACATCCAACGTTTCAGGAACAGGTTTTCCCCTCTGCTATCAGATCTCTGAATGGACAATGAATCCATGAACAGTACCTCATGATTTTTTCCATCCCTTTTGCACTATTACTTTAATTTAACTTTTATATATTTACTTACTGTAATTTGCAGTTTTTTTAAACACTATGTCTTGCAAAATACTGCTACTGCAAAACAACAGCTATCATGACATATGCCAGTGGTATTAGAACTGATTCTAATTCTGGATTGGTAAGGTGACGGAAGTTCTCTCTTCATTGGAGTTCCCTCTCCCCTTTCTGCTGGAGTGATGTTACTGAACCATTCTCAGCAGCGAATACTGCAGTTTTCCCTAGCTAAATTTGGTATGTCACCAAACACTAACAAATTTTACAGATGTACCATGAAGAGCATATTTACTGGTTACTGCTGGAGAGAGTGAGCAATTTCAAGTTAGTGGGTGTCAATATCTCTGAGGACCTAACCTGGTCACAACATGATGCAACTATAACGAAGGCAAGACAGTGGCTACATTTCATTAGGAGTTTGAGAAGATTGGTTTTGTTACCTAAAACACTCAAAATCTTGGACAGATGGACTGTGGAGAGCATTCAGACTGGCTGGACCACCGTGTGGAATGGGGGTGGGTGCTGCACAAGATCGAAGTAGGTTGCAGAAACTTGTAAAATTGGTCAGCTGCATCATGAGTACCAGCCTCTGGAGTGTCCAAGACATCTTTAAGGAGTGGTGCCTTAAGAAAGCAGCATCCATTATGAATCCCCACCACCAGGATTCATTATCTTCATTGTTATCATCGGGAAGGAGGTACAGAAACCCAAAGGCACACACTCAGTGATTCAAGAACAGCTTCTTCCCACTGAAATCCGATTACTAAATGGACATTGAAACCCATGAGCACTACTGCACTATTTTTTTGTAATTCTGTTTTTTTTTGCACTACTTATCTAATTGAACTATTTAATAGATATATATATATATATATATACTTACAGTAATTCACTTTTTTCTCTATGTTTATCATGTATTGCATTGTTCTGCTGCTGCTAAGTTAACAAGTTTCATGACATATACCGGTGATATTAAATCTGATTAGATTAGATTATGAGGACACTCAGTCCTCGTTTATTGTCACTTAGAAATGCATGCATTAAAAAATGATACAATGTTCCTCCAGAATGATATCACAAGAAACATAGGACAAACCAAGACTAAAACTGACAAAAACCACATAATTATAACATATAGTTACAACAATGCAAAGCAATACTAGAATTTGATAAGAGCAGATCATGGACATGGCAAAAGAAGTCTCAAAGTCCCGATAGCCTCATCATCTCACGCAGACGGTAGAAGGAAGAAACTCTCCCTGCCATGAACCTCCAAGCGCCACCAACTTGCCGATGCAGCACCATTGGAAGCACCCGACCGCAGCGGACTTTGAGTCCGTCCGAAAACTTCGAGCCTCCGACCAGCCCCTCCTACACAGCCTCTCCAAGCACCATCCTCTGCCGAGTGCTTCGACCCCGCCCCGGCCGCCGAGCAACAAGCAAAGCCGAGGACTCGGGGTCTTCCCCTCCAGAGATTCTGGACCACACGGTAGCAGCAGCAGCGAAGCAGGCGTTTTAGGTTCTGTCTGGCACAGAGGTGCCAATGTACAAGTTCAGAAAAGGCTGCCGAGGGTTGAAAAATCAGCTAGCTTCATCATGGGCACAAGCTGCCCCACCATCAAGGACATCTTCAACAGGCAATGTCACAACAATCCTGCATTCATCATTAAGGACCCTCACCATCAAGGACATGCTGTCTTCTCATTGATACCATCATGGATGAGGTATAGGAGTCTGAAGATACACACTCAATGTTTTAAAATCAGCTTTGTCACTTCTGCTGTTACATTCCTGAATTGACCGTGAATACTTCCTTACTTTTTACTCTCCTTTTGCACTACTTAATTATTTTTCTTATATATTTCTTAGTGTAACTTATAGTAATGTTCTGTGTTGCACCCTACTGCTGTTACAAAGCAACCATTTTCATGACATACACTAAGTCAGTGAAAATAAACCTGATTCTGAATCTGATCCTTGTCTGGCCCTATACACCTATACATCTTCCAGTTTAGTGGTCAGCACACTGGTGCACCAGATCATCAGGCGAAGAATGCATGAAGAGAAGCAGGAGAAGGCCATTCAGCCCCTCAAATATCCCCGCCTTTCAATAAGATCATGGCTGATCTGCCCCAGACCCCATCTCCGTTTCTGTGCTGGTAACCCTTCACCTCCAATATCAGCGTCTGTTTAAGTGCTCACAACGCTCCCAGGTTTCTAAAAGGTTCACTACCCTTTACAAGGAGACGTCCCTGCGGAGGAAGGGCAGTTAGCCGGTCATCAGCTTGTGTTCTCCGTGCCCGCGTTTGTGAACTGATGCCATTAGATTTCACAAGGTCTTAAATCGATCCTGCTGACAGTGCTGCCACAACTCGATTGTACACTTCAGCATCCGGGGCGAGAGGTGTCCAGGGACATCGAAGGAAGTTAGGAAAGATGTGGAAAAATGATTGTTGAAAGTTGCTGCTTGATTAGTCAGTGGTAGGGCACTCCTAATTTAAGTGTGTCCCCTGATGTTAGTGGGGAGCGGAGATACTTCTGCGGTGATTGCAATCCATGCAACATATCTCCCCAGTGTTGGCTCCAGGTGGCTGTAGTCTCTGCTTTAATCTTGAAGGTAATTGGGAAAATAGCCAGAGGCACTAGGAGATTGTTGTACTTTTTAAACACAGCACATTGTTAAGACCCAGAATCTTCTGCCTGAAAGGCAAGTCAAAGCAGATTTAATAACTTTCAAAAGGGAATTGGATACATCCGTGGAGGCAAATTTTTGCAAGGCTATGACGAAAGGCACTTGCAAAGGATAGTTTTTCTAAAGAGTCAGCATGGTCAGGATGGAACAAGTGACCTCACTCTGTGCTTTGTAGTGCTAAAATCCTGCAATTTTCTGAAACCCCTTTAGGACTCTCTGTTTCTTTTAAACCTTATCAAAACATGTCTTTGATCAAAATGAAAGCAAAATGATGAAAACACTCAGCCAGTCAGGGAGCATCCTTAGCAAAAGAACAGAGTTAATGCATCAGGTCAAGGTCCCTTTGCCAGTTTTGATCAAACTTTTGACACAACCTTCCTCATCTGAATCAGAATCAGATTTATTGTCAATGAATTGGGTGTAGATTCAGCCTGTGCCATCTCCCCACTATCGAGGACATCTCCAAGAGGCAGTGCCTCACGAAGGCAGCATCTGTCGTAAGAGCCCTTACCCTCTGGGACATGCCCTGTTCTCGTTACCACCATCAGGAAGGAGGTGCAGGAGATGGAAGACACACGCCTAATGATTTTGGAAGAGCTGCTTCCCCTCCAGCATCAGACTTCTGAAGGTTCTGTGAACTCGTGAACATGACTTCAGTATTCCTTTCTTTTTGTTTGCACTATTTTTATTCATCTGTTCATTCAGGCATTTATTTATTTACATACTCATTTACTTATTTACTTGTTTACTTATTTATTTAGTTCCTTGCTCATTTATTTAGTTATTGACTGATTGATTGTGTTACGTACCCCGTAACTGGGTTGCCAAACCAGCAGAAATGGATCACTCAGTTGGAGTCTGGATTACTAGAACTAAGAAAGTTTTATTAAAGAAACAAGCAACACAGTACTCTAATTAAAAGGATAATGAATGCAACAGTTCAGCAATGATAAACATACATGTACACAGAATTAAGATAACAGGATCAATCAAGCTCTATCGTTGTCTGGGGTAAATGACCAGTTTCAAAATGACGCAAAGTTCAGTTCAGTTCGCAGTAATCGCTGCCGTGGGAGATGGACAGTGTGGGGGGGGAGGAGAGAGAGCAAAATGAATGAATATTCAAAACAGCTTCCACACACAGACCTTCGCAGTCAGCTTTCGTGCGAGCCCTTTGTGATGTCATCTGAGGTCACCGACCGTGACCCCTCCGTTTCCAGACACGACCGTTTCTCTGCGCTGAACCTGGCACCCAGGCAAGGGTGGACACACACCAGGTTCCCGCTGATCGTGCCTTTCCACCCTGTGCGTTTATGGCTTGATCCCGCGATCAGCCGTCCAAAAGCTTTCCACCGACTTGTGAGAGGCGCACCGCTTCCAGGGTCTCGTTACCTCGGGTGTCGTGTGTCCTGCCTTAGCAAACCTGTCCCTTTTTATCCCCCTGCTGGGGTATCGCTTGTCCATCACTTCAAACAGTTCAGGGTTCAAAGGGGGAGCCGCTCTTGACAGCTCTCCTTCCCCTTCATTACACATCTCCAAATGCTGCTCCATTGTTTTCCTTATCTCGCTCTCTCCTGAAGACAGGTGGCGGACCAACTGCTGATCACACAGGACAGCTAACATCTTATCTGTGTGTATTCCTGTCACAATTGATATACAGTGTGGGAAAGGGTCTCCAGCCCTTCAAGCTGCTCTGCCCAGCAAACCCCAACCCTAGCCTAATCACAGGACAATTTACAATGACCAATTAACCTACCAACTGGTACATCTTTGGACTGTGCGAGGAAACTGGAGCGCCCACACGGTCACGAGGAGAACGTACAAACTTCTTGCTGACAGTGGTGGGAACTGGACCTGGGTCACCGGTACTGCAAAGCGCTGTGCTAACCGTGACGCTGTACTGCCCTTGCTGACCACCACCATGGCGTAATTTTATTGTTACTGCTTTATAAATTTCAGATCAGGATCGGAATCAGGTTTGTTATCATTAACTTAGATGTTGTAAAATGTGTTGATTTTAGGCAGTGGTACAGTGCAAAGATATAAAATTCCTATCAATCACTGAAATACACAAATAATGCATAAAAGGAATAACGAGGTGGTGTCGCTTGGATACAAGTTCATGAGTTCACAAAATCTGATGGTAGAAGGGAAGGGCCGAATCCTAAATTACTGAGTGTGTTTCTTCAGGCTCCTGTACCTCCTCCCGATGGGGGTAATGAGAAGAGGGCATGTCCTGAGTGGTGAGGGTCTTTAATGATAGATACCACCTGCTTGAGGTACCAGCACCCGAAGACGGCCTCGGCGGTGGAGAAGGTTGGGGCTTGGGGAGCCTTGGTCACACCCTTGTGATCTGGTTTTACTAACACAGAATGAAGCCGGCGGGATAACTCCGTAGGCGTGTTTTGGTGTCTCTGACACAGGTTACACATTGTTTGCCGGTGCAGATTAGTTTACTTGAGCGGCGTCCAAACACCAGCGGTTACAATTGTCAATAGGAAACCCACTGACAGAAGATTGGGTGTAACATCAAGAATGTTGTTTGATTTCGGGTGCTGAGCCTTCAGCTGACTCTGATGCTGCATGTCATTTTACTTTCTGTGGAATTAACATTGATTTGATTCAATTTAAAGCTTTTAAAACCCACTCACATCTGTTCCATTTGCCAGATATCTATTTCTTTCTGTCAACACGAAGCAGCAGCTGCAGTTTATTGTGATACGAAAGGGACAGCATTTAATGTTGGTCTAGACTGGCAGACTTGGATACTTTCAATGAAAGTGTGCCTAATGTACGAAACATAACATGCACGGTGTTCCACAATGATTCCAGTCGTTATCGGCACAACTGGACAACCAGCTTTTACAGCAGAAAATTGGTGTTTGCTCTAGTTGATTCATTGACACAGTCATCAGACCAAATGTTCCTGGAGCAGGACATCTTGTAATGTGCTCTGATAATATTTTTCCTGCAATTTTCCACTCAAAGTATCTTATACGGAACCTAGAACAGTACGGCACAAGAATAGGTCCTTCTTAACAATGGTTATGCCGACCATGACGACTGCGTCTACATTAACTAATCTCATTAAAGATCACAAACAGAAGAGCAAGTGAATTCGGGTCACATTGTACAGTATATTCCCAGAGGACAGAAACAGGTCTGTCAAGCCACCACCTACGTACAACCATCAGGGACTTAATTGCACTGAGCCCATAGACAATTTAATGGTGATTCAAGACTCCTTAATCTGGAGTTAAGGAAGGAAGTGACAAAAGGACATTTAATGAAGGAAGTATAGGTGTCATTGAGAAGGAGAGAAGAGGCAGTAAAGAGAGGGAAGAAGTTGAAAAAGAACCAGCGATGCAGCTGGAGGAGCTTCCACTCAGTTCCAGCAACCTGGGTTTGACCCTGACCTTGGGTGATATCCATGTAGAGTTTGCATGTCCCCCTGTAACCATGAGGGCTTCCTCAAGGGGCTCTGGTTTCCTCATATATCTTACTTACCGGTAATTTTTTTTACAGGATGTGGGTATCACCAGCTAAGCCAGCATTTAGTGCCCAACCCTAGTTACCCTTGGGAAGGTGGTGATGAGCTGCCTTCTTGAACCGCTGCAGTCCCTGAGGTGTAGGTACACCCACAGTGCTGTTAGGGAGGGAATTCCATGATTTTGACCCAGCGACAGCGAAGGAACGGCGATATGTTTCCAAGTCAGGATGGAGAGTGCCTTTGGAGGGGGCTGCTGTAACATAGCCTTCATGTAGGTGGTAGCTAGAGGAGAGTTGCTTGGTATATGAGAGACAGAATCATTTACAGGGCTTCTGGTGAATGGGGCTGAGGAATTGCTCTGATGGGATCTGGCATGGACCTTATGGGCTTGTTATCCTCTTTCTGTGAGTAATTTAAGAACCCTGCTTGGAAGATCTGGGTGTCTTTGCACAAAAGGCACAAAACACTTTTACATGCAGGTGCAGCAAGAAGGTAAAAGTATCGTAAACCCTTTTTTGCAAGAAGCATGGAGGATTGAAGTATAGGGCATTGGTGAACCCACAATGGAGCTACAGCATAGAGTTTTGTTCTCCCTATATAAGGTTGGAGAATCTAACACTGGTGGCAAATCAAAGATTTAGTAGGTTGATTCCTGAGATGAAGAAGTTGTCCTTGGGCATAGAAGTAGTAGCACCATTAAGTTCCCTCAATGCATATACTGCCTTGATTTGACATCTATCACCCTCCCTTCATCATCACTGGGTAATACTAAAGACCCCCACCTGGCATCAGTGTGGGTCTGCATAAGTAACCACAGTGGTCAAAGAGGAACCACCACCTGCTCAAGGGAAAGTGGGAATCGACAATGAAAGTAATGTCTTCTCCAAAGAATAAATCACCCTAATTCCTGTTTGTCCATGAGGGATAGCACCACAGACATTTTGCAGATGCAACTAACTGAAAGGCTCCAAACCTTTGTGTTAGTTGTGTCTGCAAAAGGAGATGGAATTTTCTCAGCCAGGGAGTGGTGAATCTGTGGAATTAGTTGTTACAGACGGTTGTGGGGGGTCAAGTAATTGTTTATATTTAAAGCAGGGTTTGATATGGGCTTCAAAGATTATTGAGAGATGGCAGGAGAATGGGTTTCATAAGGATAATAAATCAATCATGATCAAATGGTAGAGTAGAATTGATGAGCCGAAAGGCCTAATTTGCTCCTATGTCTTAAGGGTTAAATAAGCACAAATATACCCTAAAGAGTTTTTAAAATATTAACAAACATTACCAAACATATTCAAATGTTTAAATACCTGAAAGGAAGTACTATTATCAAGCATCTTCGGCTGAAACCTACAAGCAGTTGGAGGTTTATGTTTACAAGTAATGTTAGCAGAGGTGGCTTTCTCTGTAAACAGCACAGAGTCGGAAGTCACTTGACACAAGTGGTCTGCAACCTGATCACTGTATTCCCACAGCTCCTCATTCTGTATCTGTATATGGACACATTGGTGAGAAAAAGTTCAAGGTGTGCCCGAGACCAGCGTTGAACATATGTTAATTCGAAGAAAGCAAATCAATAGAAAACATGGACTGAGCATAGATAAAAATAACCTCACAGATGCAAGCTGAAAAAAAGAATAGAACCAAAAAGGCAGACAAAATGAGAAAGGAATTGGCTGGTAAATAAAACATGAGGTAAAATACTAAAGGAAAAACAATCAGTTTGTCAAAGGCAGAGGGCAGAGACTGAAATTGTTTGTCGACTCAATAATAATAATCATTGTGTTGGACAGAAACTAATATGGGTACCACAATAAATTATAATAGAGCATGGTGGTAACATTGAATAGGCCAAGCAGCATCTGTGGATTGAGAAACCATCAATAATACTGGATATGTTTTGATAGACTAGAAAAATAAAACTGGCTTTGATTAGAAATTTATGGAATGCACTCAACAAGAAACGAACTAGGGAACCAGCAGTTTTAGATCTGACATAATCTAATGAGGCAGAGGTAATTTTCATTAAAGTGATGGATCCTCTGGGGAAGAGTGATCATAATGTGATATAAATGAATTTTATTTTAAGTGTGGATGGGTTAAATCACAAATTCAGCAATTTAAATTTAAATCTTGCCTACGCAATATTTGAGGGAGGGGTTGGCTAAGATGGACTGAGAAATAAGTTTAAAAATGGAATAATTATTAAAGCAGGTAAGCAATAGAAAATATTCAATGAAGTAATTCTGTATTCTCAACAAGAATGCATTCTCCTGAAGAATAAAATTCCACTGGAAAACTAATACAATCATGTGTAATTAGAGAAGTCATGTGTAATTAGAGAAGTGCAGGATATATATGATTAATCAAAATGGCTGGCAATGTTAACAGAAGAAGATAATATTAAAGTTGGACAAAGTTTTCAGTATCAGCAGAGTATGGTCAAACCCAGAGTGTTTGAGATAAGCTGGAAAAAATATGAAAAGGTTGTAAGTGTGTTTCAAAGGTCAAAGATTCAGTTTATTGTCAAAGTATGCATGTACAATACATCTGATATTTGTCTTCTCCAGATAGCCATGAAATACAGAAGAACCATGAAACCATATTTGTTGAAAGAAAAGAAAAAAACATCAAGCCCTCCCCCCTCCCCGTATGAAAAAGAAAATGAAACAAAGCTCGCAAACCACAACCTCCCACCCCCTCCATCACACAAAAGCTGACAGATTACCCACACGGAAATCAGCAGCTAGAATGTCAAACCCAAAACCCCCAAGCCATATGGAAAAGTAAGATTAAAAAACCATAAAGAGTCACGGGGGAATGGCTGAGAGCTTAACCATATACTTTTCTGTCTTCATGGTAGTGAACACAGCACATTCCAGAAATTGTGGGACATCCAAATACTGTCAAAGTGAGCAGCTTAAAGTGATTAGTATTACTAAAATAACAGCCAAATCCCACAAGTCTGAAACAAAAACAGAAAATGCGGAGAAAACTCAGCAGGCATCTGTGGAAGAGAAGCGGTTGATGATTCAGGTTGGAGAGAATGAAAGAAAGCATTGGTCTGGGTGACAGGAAAGGCAAGGGAGGGCAAGAGTGGAACAAAAGGAATATCTGTTGTCAGATCAATTAATGTAGACATTGAAGGGACAGTTATGCTTGTCTCTCTGTGTAGTGTGTTGTTAAGTGTGGGACATGTGTATAGTTTGGCCTCCTGAGACATGCCCAGCTGCAGGAAATACACAAATCAAATAAGAAAAAGGCAAGGGCGGACTGACAAAACCAAGTTGCTAGTCCAGATATAAATAGAAAGAGCAAATAAACCTCAGCTGGAAAAGTCTAACCTCCAAATGTCCAATGAGTGTAAAAGCCTAGAAGATGATCAAAAACTTGTTGTGGATAGTTTTGTGGTCATGGTCAACCAGGAACAAAAACAATTGTGGAACCATAACTTGTGCCAAATGTAATTTGCAGTCTCTCGATCCCTTGCATTGGTTTGGTGCAGCCTCCCGGGAGCTTGAGAATTCAACACCTTCCTTCTGTAAGTCCTTCAGTGTCTCACGGGGAAACACCATTGCCTCTGAATCAGAAAGCCATTAATTAAGGACTCACAGCAAAGTCCTCAGTATAAAACCCCAGAGGACGCAACAGTGCTGAAGACAAGTTTCACTGTTGCCAATGCTTCATTTTGAATGGAATTTTAAACTGAAGCCCTGAATGCCATCTGCCAATCAAAATTTTAGTGATTTCATGGTCAATAAATATATAAAATCAGCAGTATAAATTTGTTTATTTTTCTTTGGGGTATTTTATCAAGTTACTTAGGGGAAATGTTCTACCACATAATGACATGTAAAACTCTTCATTAGCTCTGGGACATTCAGAGATTGAAATTTAATTTAAGTCCCTCCCTATCCTTCATCTTATCAATTTAAATGAATTAAACTTTGAAACCACCACACATTAAATACAGTATTTTTTTTAGAGGAGATAATTGTGGAACCTGTTCTTGTTTAAATGTAATTAATTCCAATGTCTGAATGAGATCTTTTGATAAATCCGAACAGTATGTTCAAGGATTGGGAAACTTGTCACAGTTGGCAAAATGTGACCAAGGAAATAGAACATCAGATAAGCATGTACGTTGTATTAAAATGAATTGCAGGAACACTTAAAGCCATGTAGAAAGGAGAGAAATTATCAAAAGTAAATGTGAGTCCCAAAAGAAGCACTTTGACAGCTTGTGTTTATACAGCACTTTCAATGAAGTAAAATATCTCCAAGGCAACACAGAAGTGACGTGAAATAAAATGTGACAATGAGCCACATAAGGAGATTATAGGGTCAATGACCAGAAGTTTTCTCAAAGTGATAGCTTCCAAGAAGTGCCTTAAGGGAGGTGGGAGATATATAAAGGGACAGAGAGAGGAAAGCTGCAGACATGGTCATCAACCGTGGAGCAACGAAAATCGGGAATCCTGCTGAACTGGGAATTTTCAGGGAGAACTGACTTAATTGCAGAGTCCACAGAAAATATACTCTATGTCCCACTCACAAGCAAAAATTCGAAGTGAAAGACCTACCATCCATGGGTTACTTCAAAGTTTAAGATAGCTCCAGACTTAAAGACAAAGCATGTTTTTGCACAAAGGCAAGTTGCTGGTCAGAAAATTGGCCAAATTATATATAAAAAGGAAACAATGCTGAAAGGCTATTCAGGAAGGAAAGAGAGATTATGAGATAAAGCCAGACAGAAGTATATGAACAGAAAATAAGACTTTCTGCAAGTACTTAAAAAATGTTAGCAAAGTGAGCATTGGTTATATAAAAGATGAGTCTAGGGAATTAATAATAGAAATTAGGAAAATGAAAGACGAATTAAAATTGTGCTTTACATCAGCCTTTACTGCAGAGGATCCCAGAAATAGCTGTAAACCGGGAACTGAAAGCACAAGAACAGAAGAAGGCAGGAGCAGGTGTTAGACTACCTGTGGTCCCCCAAGCCTTCTCCAACATTCAATATGATCATGGCAGATCTATGCTGGCCACGTTTCTTCTTCTGTGCCTTTTCTCCATAACCTCCTGTTCCTTGATCTATCAAATATTTATCTAGTTCATCTTTAAGTACCCCCATTGATCCAGCTTCTAACCCCCGCTGGTTGAAACATCTCAGCATCTTCCCTGTCAACTCCCTTAAGTGTTTAGAATGTTCAAAGTTTCAAGGTATACACACACAATGCCTGGGCTCTCTTGAAAGGACAACTGTTGGGTGAATCTGCTTAGGACTGCTGCCAATGGAATTATATCCTTCTTATAAGGATCGAAGCGGTGTGCAGTATTCCGGATATAGCCTTACCGATACCTGTACAACTGTAACAAATCAATGTATCGTTTGCCTTCTTGCCTACTTGTTGGACCTGCCTACTAACATACTGTGATTCAAGCACAAGAACACTCATCGCTCTGACCTTCACTCGCCCACAGTCTCTCTCTATTTAGAAAATAATCCCTGTCTTTTGATTCCATTTATGGAATTGTCTTACCTCACACATCCCCATATTAAACTCCATTTGCCAGGTTTTTGACCAATCACTCAACCTATCGTTATCCCATCGCAGAATCACAATAACCTCATCACAGTATTCCCATTAACTAATATTCATGCCATTGGCAAACCTGGAAACTTTACATTTTGTCCCTCTCTGGGCCCTTAAAGTAAGTTGAGAGTCAAGAATCGGTCCCTTGGTTACTCCAACTGTTACATCCCTGCAGCCTGAAAACAACCCAGAGATTCACTCTTTTCCTGCTGTGTGACAGCCAGTTTGCCAAAACGATTTACTTCTCACCAAGCAGCTCGATTGGGTTTAATTACATTCAGCTTTTCAAAATATTCTGTTTTATAACTCTCAAAACTGATCAAAAGGAAACCATGGGAGCCAGGATGAACATTTTACTTTGGTGAGGCGCTCACTTATGGCCTGGTGTTGTAATGATGTATGCTATTCACGTACTTCGTGCATATAACCCATAATGAATTATGTAAACAAAGAGTGCTGAATTAAATAATATATATTTACAGTCTTAGTGAAATATTATATGCACTACACTCCTCCCTGCTATGGTATCAAGTAAACAGTATATTTTATGATACAACGACTATGACTACTACATAGGCATAGATAGATAGATAGATAGATAGTTATACTTTATTAATCCCGAGTGAAATTTGGTTTCGTTACAGCCGCACCAACCAAGAATAGAGCGTAAATACAGCAATACAAAAAACCCCAACAATCAAACACCAAAATGCAAACTATGCCAGATGGAAAATAAGTCCAAGACCATTCTATTGGCTCAGGGTGTCTGACCCTCCACGGGAGGAGCTGCACATTCGATGGCCACAGGCAGGAACGACCTCCCGTGCCGCCAAGTGTTGTATCTCGGTGGAATGTGGCCGAAGTCCAACAGTAAAAAGTTCAATATCCAGTCTGCAAACATGTTCCTCGATCGTAATATACCCCGGATTGCACCGTCCGTTGTTAGCCAGAACAGTAAGCACCCAATTCCTTTATGCTTACCGTTCTCAGTGCACTTCCGGTCAACCGAAACGGTGTTACCCACCGATCCCTTCTTCTCCAAAAGTCTCTGTTGTCTCAACATCCCACAGTCTAGTAAATTTTTAATTTTCTCTTTCAGGCCTAAAGATGTAATCACTGTGGAGGATTTCTTACTTTTGTGGGATAATGTTTTTCCTGACAAGGGGGAGGGTCACTCTGAAACTTGTGGCTGTGAAGCATTCTCAGGCTCTGGGGCCTCCTCCATGGTGATTGCAGGACTGCAGGAAGAGGTTCTGAACAGCTCTGGACAGCTTTCTTCTCTAACAATTGATACTGCTCTCCTCAACTGATCGATATGTCATCTCCAAATGACATCAGGCACAGTCTCCAGTGTGTAGGAGAGTGGTCCTGTTCTGTCCTTAATTTTTCAAAGTGCTCTCTTTAGACCACCTCCGTAATCCCTCACAAGGACTACTTCTCCAGGAGTGAAAACATCGAGCCTCCTTGTTTGAAGAGTCCTTACGTTGCCTCAGCTGTTTGTCCTGCATACTCCTTCGGTTCTGACAATTGGGCTTGAGGAGATCCAAGCGTGATCACGGGGACAAACCTGGGAATGCGTTGTGTTGTGGAGTGTGCTGCATTGCGATGTGCAGGGAGGAAATTGTCAAGCTGCTGTTTCCGTGTCAGTGTAGTGTATACTGCTGACACTGCTTGCAATGGGTTCCTTAAACTCAGGACAAACCTCTCTGCCGAGGCCATTTGTAGCTGGCTGGTATAGTGCAGATGAAGTATGTCTTATTCCATTAATAATCAGGAATAGCTGACACAGGTTTCACAACAAACTGTGGTCCATTGTCACTGACTGAATGTTCCAGAACACTCGGCCTTGAGAAGAGGATGCTGAACCTATCCCGAGTGTGCGAGGCTGTGGTGGAGGTTATTGGGAACACTTCTGGCCACGTTGTAGCTGCATCCACTACTACCAACAGGTTTGTGCCCATGGAGAGAATTCATTCATCCTCCATACAATCTAGCTCACTGGCTATTTTGTTACCAATGGTATAAGGAACCAGATGGGCTTCGTAAAACTTGAGTGTGACGTTTCATTTTAACACTACTTTACCTTGATTTTCGGTTTAAGATGGCGCTACCAAAGATGTGTGACAGCCTACTGGTAAATCATAAGGCAAGAGAATTGACTGAAAGCATTATTTATAACACCTTTCTTGAAGCAAATTGTGGTGAACTATTGCCGCAGATAGTGAGGAGGCAGGCCGAAGCAAGGCTGGCTCGGGGGATGACCTGTACTGGGGCATTGCGAGGTGCAACGTGTTTGAGCCGCCGGGGTCGCAGAAGGAGTTGGTATCGCTGTCGGAGATGGAGTGAGTAATTTGCAGAGGAGTCGATACGGAGGAGTTTCGATGCCTGTCCGCCTAACCCGAGTGCGAGGGTGGATTGCTCCAAGCGCCGAGCTGATTTGGTGAGATAAAGAATGGCTTCAGGCAGGGTGGACCAGGCATATCGGGGCACCAGGATCCGGGTCCTAAAACGAGGCACTGCTCGCTGCTTGGACAATCTAAATGCCGGCACAGATAGGCTGGAAGCCCGAGTGTCGGGACTGCAGGCTCGGGTCGGGCTGATTCATTCCTTTCTCCGCTGCACCAAGGCTGTGAACTGAGGGGCCGAGGCTTTATTTGGGCCTACTCTGGCTGCTCCAGGAGTGGATCTGGGACTCAGTCTGGTTCGGGATGCTGTTGGCTTGCTTTTATTTGCGTGATGTGTGTGTTTCTTCTCTTTCTCTACACAGTGGTTTTTGGTGTTTTTTAAAATTAGGTTATTCGAGGTTCTTGCTTTGTGGCTGCCTGTAAGCAGACAAATTTCAAGTTGCATAACTTATGCATTCTTTGATAATAAATGTGTTTTAAATTTTGGAATATGTTTGAGTTTTCCAGTGCCATCCATGAACACTATCGTGGCATCATCCGGTACCTTTCTTAATTCACTTTCAGTTGACTCTATATTGGGGCATTTGGCATGCAAATGTCATAGTCATAGTCATACTTTATTAATCCCAGGGGAAACTAGTTTTCATTACAGTTGCTCCATAAATAATAAATAGTAATAGAACCATAAATAGTTAAATAGTAATATGTAAATTATGCCAGTAAATTATGAAATGTCCAGGACCTGCCTATTGGCTCAGGATGTCTGACCCTCCAAGGGAGGAGTTGTAAAGTTTGATGGCCACAGGCAGGAATGACTTCCTATGATGCTCAGTGCTGCATCTGGGTGAATGGGTCTCCAATCAAGTTGTAGTTGTCTCGGGCAATCACAGCCCCTCCTGTTTTTACCAGATAGAAGCCTAATGTGGCTTGTTGGTTGTTGTATTTCGCTGTTAGGGATATCATTCCCATAGGAGTTATCTTTTCTCCAGTATATATTCTTAGTTGGGTATCCGCAGGCTTTAGTTCGGTGTCTTTCAGATAACATTTGAATTCAGTTTGTGGAATGAAACAACCGAGCCAGTGTCCGATTCCATTTTAATTAATTTGCCGTTCACTTCTGATGTAAGTCATGTTGCTTGTCTGTTGTTAGTTTTCACAACATAAGTCCAAAGGCTACCCAGTCCTGTGTCAATCTCATCACAATGCAGATTAAGGCTATTTTTATCTTTGATACTTTTGAAATTTGACTTTTTATCTTCGACTCGTTTCTGTGCAGTCTATTTATTTTTGGCAGCTCGACATGCTCTTTGTATGTGTCCTACTTTGTTACATTTTCACAAGTCTCGTCCTTAACTTGGTCTGGTGTATGTGAGCCCCTACCACAACAGTAACACAATTTGTTTGGGCAGGCAGGTTTCTGTTTAGAGGTTGCAATTTTGTTCACACTCGCGTTCATTCTTGACTGCAACTCAGTTGTGTCTCTTGTCTGTGGTTTTCATTGATACAGCAATTTCAACTGCTCTTTATAATGTGAGTTGTGCTTCAGTTAGGAGCTCTTTTTGAATGCTTTCTTGTAATATTCCACAAACTAAATGGTTGATCAGTACATGATTAAACCCATTGAACTAGCAATGGTCAGACAATTTCTTCAATTCAGTCCTGCAAGCTAAAATAGACTCCCCTTCCTTTTGATTTTGCTTATGAAACCTAAAGCATTCTGCGATCTACAGGCTTTAGTTCAAATCAGTGCTGCATTCCTTCCATGTTATCAGCAAAGCTCATTTCGGTTGGTTTTGTAGAACCAGTTGAACATGGAAGCAAACTGTATGCCTTTCCACCTATTACATTCAGTAACACTGGCATTTGCTTTTCATTAGCTATTTAATTTGCTTCAAAATACTTCTGTATATTTCCATGTGGAGAACCATTTCTGTTTTTTGTTGTTTATCATTATCACCCAGCACTCATACATGAATTTCTTCTTTCTCTGCCTTATTTTTAATTCAATCGTCTCTGTCCCCTTCTAAAGAAATACATATTGTACTTTTTAACGAAAACTCTCTCTCTCTCCCCTTCTGAAGAAAAGAATATGCTGCATTTCAACAGCATGTCCACACAAAGCATTGTCACAGGAAAGCAGCATCCATCATCACCTCCCAATCAACCATCAGGCTCTTGAACCAAAGTGGATAACTTCACTCAGCTTCATTTGCTTCACTGAAATGTTCTCACAAACTATGGACTCACTTTCAAGGACTCTTCATCTTATGGTCTTGATATTTATTTTTATTTGTTATTATTTCTTTCTTTTTATATTTGCACAGTTGTTATCTTTTGCATACTAGTTTAACACCCAAGTTGGTGCTGTATTCCATTGATTCTATTATGGTTATTATTCTATTGTGGATTTATTGAGTCTGTCCACAAGAAAATGAATCTCAGGGTTGGATATGATGACATATATATACTTCGATAATAAATTTACTTTGAACTTTGGACATTCACCTGCAGTCTCCGGTGTTTCCCTGGGTAGGATTGTAACCTTTGAAAAGGGATAGAGGAAAGTTAAATGAATGGGGTAAAATCAATCAAATGGCACACAGATAATCTGGTAAATTGATGATTTTGGCAGGAGAGGAAAAAGGAAGCATGTTGCCTAAATAGTGAGAATTGTAGAGCTCTAATATGCAGACCAATCTGCATGTCCTAATCAATGATTCGTGGTTTGTAGATACATTGAGTAGATCTGAACTAGCACCCAGGATTCAGGGCCAGACTCTTTCTGATTTAGCTGCTCTCCAGTTTCTTCTGCATTGATTCAAGCTAGTGTTTCCATTCCACCTCTTGTAATCTCAGAAAACTCGGAGCCACATTTTATAGACAATAAACTGGCTTTAGAATTCACAAAGGGTGGGTTCAGAAGGAAGCACCCACAAGCAGTGAAATTCACTAAGTGTGACTTTTACAATTTGAATGCACAAGGGCCCACATTGATAGTAAAGAATACATTCACTCTGAGTACACATTGATATTACTCAATAAGCAGTAGTTGTTCAAAGTTCAAAGTAAATTTATTATCAAAGTACATATATATCATCACATACTATCCTGAGAAAGGGTATCTTTCTTGCAGGAATATGCAGTAAATCCAAGAAACACAATAGATTCATTGAAAGACCATACCTAACAGAACACACAGGCAACCAATGTGCAAATACAAAAGAAAAAAAAATCATAATAGACACAAGATGTACTGCAGATGCTGGAAATTTTGAGCCTTAGACACAATGCGCTTGACGAGCTGAGCAGATCAGGCAGCATCTATGGATGGGAATAAACAGTCGACGTTTCAGGCCGAGACCCTTCTTCAGGACTGTACTAGGATACAGTGAAAATTTTTGTTTTACATACAGGTCATTGCAGGATAGTACAGTGAGATAGTACAAATGGAAGAAAAATAGCCGAATGCCATGTTACACTTACAGAGAAAATGCCGTGCAGGTAGTCAGTAAGATCTCAGGGGCATGGTGAGGTCGAGAGTTCATCTTTATCATATAAAGACATTAATTTGTAAATAGTGAGATAGAGGCTGTTCTCATGTACACATTATCAAGCTTTTGTACCTTCTACCTAAAGGGGTAATGTCCAGCTTGGGAGGGGATTCTGATTATGCTAGCTGCTTTCCTGAGTCAGTGGGAAGTGTAGACAGAGACAACAGTGGGGAGCATAGCTTTCATGGTGGACTGAGTTGGTCCACACTCTGCAATTCCTTGCGGTCCTGGGCAAAGAGTTGCCCAACCAGTTATCTCCTGCCTCATTCCAACCATTGCTATCCTCACTCAGAGATATTCCCCACCAGTATCTCCCTCTTCCTTCAGTCCATTGTCCTTGGCAATAACTATAATTGTTTTGTCCAGTTCCTTCATCTAAATTTCATCCAGGTTCAGACTTCACAACTCTATGTGGTCTTTATCTTTGGAATAGAATTAGTCCTCACATTGTCACTGGCAAAAAAAAAATGAGAAGCAGAATTTTATATGATACAAATATTTCATGAAGTAATTTTCTGATAATATCAATTTTAAAGAAATGGCATTGAACACATCAATGTAAAGATAAAAAGTAATTATGTATTTTTGGACTGTTTGAAAGAAAATTTGCAACCTCTGAACATCCCAGAATCCTTTTTCCCCGTGATGTAGAATGGAGAGTGGTTGCTCTGGTGAAACAGGGGACATGCCAATCAATCTGCGCAGAGTAAGCCACCAGTAACAGCAGGGTAACAATGAACAGATGATTTCTTTCAGTGGGTTTGCTTGAGGCATAAATATTGTCCGGGACCCTGGATTAGATTCCCCCGCTCTTTGATTGGTGCTACGTACCTCTGACAGCAGGTGGGGCTTCAGGCCATCTGCAGCAGACGGTGGCTTGAGAAGGACTCCTTCTTGTGGAATGGTGGGGATGTGAACCTGCCAACTTCTGCCTCAGGAAACAGGAGTCCATCCAACTATGGTAGGCAGCCACTGTGGTGTGGTGCTGAGAACTGGGCAGTCAGCTCCGGCCGCTGGGATTCAGGTCCAATCTGCATCTCATCTCATTGCTTGCCACTGTCTGCTACACTTAGGCAAACTCGTGCTTCCATCTTACCTCTTATGATCTCAGAAAGCTCTGAACCATGTGTTACAGACAGTGAAGTGGTTTCAAAGTCTGAGTGCACAAGGAAGCACACAACAGTATTAAATATCACTGAGTATGATTTTTCAAATTTAAACGCACAGGGATCCATCTTTAAGAGAAGACCACGTTGTTGTTTCATATGGCAGTCACACTATTAATTGAAGTGTGGCCCAGGAGGGGCAGGTGCGAATCTCTGGTCCATAGCTGTTCCAACATGGGTGGCCCTGAGTCGACATCCCCTGATGGAGTCCTTGAAGCACACAGGCCTCCACACGACGTCAACATATTGATCCAGGTCATGGAGACCATAAGACCAAAAGACAAAGGAGCGGAATTAGGCCATTCAGCCCATCATGTCTGCTCCGCCATTCCATCATGACTGATTTACTATCCCTCTCAACTCCATTCTCCCGCCTTCTCCTTCTAACCTTTGACACCCTGACTAACCAGAACCTATATACTGTAACTCCACTTTAAATATACTCAAATACTTAAATATACTTAAATGCTTAAATATACTTAAATACTTAAATATACTTAAATGCCCTCCACAGCCATCCATGACAATGAATTGCACACATTCACCAACCTTTGGCTAAATAAATTCCTTCTCATCTCTGTTTTAAATGGACATCCCTCTATTCTGAAACTGTGACCTCTGGTCCTAGACTCACTAACTAGAGGAAACAACCTCTCTACATCCACTCTATCTAGGCCTTTCATTATATCACAGGTTTCAATGATATACCTCCCTCATTCTTCTAAACTCCAGCAAGTACAGGCCCAGAGCCATCAAATGCTCCTCAGATGTTAACCTTTTCATTCTCGTGTACCTGCTCTGGACCTTCTCCCATGGCAGCACATTTTTTTCTTCGATAGGAGTCCAAAACCGCTCACAATACTCCACGTGTGGTTTGACCAATGCCTTACATCTTGCTTTTATATTCTAGTCCTCTGAAAATGAATGCTCACATTGCATTTGCCTTCTTTGCCACCAGCACAACCTGCAAATTAACATTTAGGGAATTCTGCATAAGGACTCCCAAGTCCCTATGCACCTCTGATTTTTGAATTTTCTCCCAGCTTAGAAAATAGTCTCCACCTTTATTCCTTCAACCAAAGTGCAAATACACTTCCCTACATGGTATTCCATTTCCCACTTCTTTGACCATTCTCCCAATCTGTCCAGGTCCTTCTGCAGGCTCCCTGCTTCCTCGACACTACCGGCCCCTCCACCTATCTTTGTATCGTCTGCAAACTTGGCTAAAAAGCGATCAGTTCCATCAATCATTGGCATAAATGTGAAAAGGAGCAGTCCCAATACCAATCTCTGTGTAACACCACTAGTCTCTGGCCTCTGGCAGTCAACCAGAATAGACCCCCTTTATTTCCACTCTTTGTCTCCTGCCAGTCAGTCAATCTTCTATCCATGCTAGTATCTTTCCTTTAATACCTTGAGCTCTTACTTTGTTAAGCAGCCTTATGTGCAGTGCCTTATGAACCAAGTAAACAACATCCACTGACTCTCCTTTGTTTATCCTGCCTGTTATTTCCTCCAAGAATTCCAACAGAATTGTCAGGCAAGATTTCCCCAAAAGGACACAATGTGGAATTTGGCCTACTTTATCATGCGCCTCCAAGTAACCCGAAACTTCATCCTTAATAATGGACTCCAACATCTTCCCAACCACTGATGTCAAGCTGACTGACCTATATCATTTTTGATTCTGCCTCCTTCCCTGCTTAAAGAGTGGAATGACATATGCAATTTTCTAGTCCTCTGGAACTGTTCCAGAACATTGTGATTCTTGAAAGATTAGTACTAATGCTTCCGTGATCTCTTCAGTTACCTCTTTCAAAACCCTGGGGTGTAGTCATCTCATCGTCACTTAACTACCTTCAGATCTTCAATCTTCCCAAGCATCTTCTCCTTAGTAATAGCAACAACACTCACTTCTGCCCCCTGAAAGCCTCGAATTTTTGGCACTCTGCTAGTATCTTCCACAATGAAGACTGACTAGCTTATCTTCATATTTCACAAATTAATTATGTTTTCTATCTCAGATCTAGTTTTCTGAAGTTATTTTCTATTAATATTATTTTTAATGCAATGGAGTAAGTAAAGATAAAAAGTAATTATTCATTCTTAGACTGTTTGAAAGAAAATTTGCAACCTCCGAACTTCCCAGAATGTTCCATGATGCACAATGGAGAGTGGTTGCTCTGGTAGAACAGGGGACATGCCAATCAATCTGTGCAGAGTAAGCCACCAGTAACAGCAGGGTGAGAATGAACAGATGATCTCTTTCAGTGGGTTTGCTTGAGGCATAAATATTGTCCAGGACCCTGGATTAGATTCCCCCGCTCTTTGATTGGTGCCACACACCTCAGACAGCAGGTGGACATTTCAGCCCATCTGTAGCAGACGGTGGCTAGAGCAGGACTCCTTCTTGTGGAATGGTGGGGATGTGAACCTGCCAACGTCTGCCTCAGGAAACATAGGAACTGCGGCAATATTGGATGGTCACCTCTGGCAGCCGTGATTCAGGTCCAGTCTGCCTCCAGTCTCGCTGCTTGCCATTGTCTCCTGATCAGTTTTGCAGTCCCAGCTTCTGAGTTGCTTACTCCCTCGGCCAACCACATGCACACTCACTCAGTGTGTTACACTGGGAAAGCCACAATTGTGGTGTGTGTTACACACCCACAGACTCACTAATCAGTAAACACCCCTTCCCTTCTTCTGGGTGGTACCATGGGGATGTTTTTCACCCAATGCAAATGCCTCTAGTGTTTTGAGTACTGGTGACAATTCAGCACTCCTCCAGTACCTGAAGCCACCCAGTGCCAACTACTTGCCTGTACCAATGATGTGAATGTTTCTGTATCAGGAAGTTTGCAGTCATTCCTGATCAGACACACAAAAAAAAGCTGGAGGAAGTCAGTGGGCTCAGCCAGTATGGAAGGGAATGAACAATCTACATTACATTTCAATTGACAGACTTCATTCAGTCCATATGAAGGTTCTCCAACCAAAATGGCAGCTGTCCATTTCCGCTGGGTTCCTCCAGCATTTTGTGTTAGCGCCAGATTCCAGCATTTCACACTCTGGTGTCTGTATTCCTCCTGTGAGCATGCTTTTTTTTTGTTCTGAGATTGAACAGTGTTTTAAAAACAGTCTCTGAAGCGTGCGCCATTACGCAGAGAGATGCGGGGAATGAAATCACTTCTCAGCCCTGTAATCCTATCCGTGTTGTCGCAACCCTGGGAGCTCCTGGCTGGAACCCAGCCACTATTTATAACTCAGAGTTGTTCCTCCATCATTTTAAAATACATAATTAATACACACTGATCGCGGGCCTGAGCTATAATACGGAACAGGTCGATAAATTCTGCAACAGTTTGTTTCGCAGTCGTGTTTTATGCGTGGCTTAATAGTTCCTGACAGCCCTGCTTGAACAGACCACGGGGGTAGACTTTCATCCTCACCTGCCTTTCTTTTATTTAGTGCCGATAATAATGTTCCAAAGTCGTTTTACAGTCAATGGAATGTTTTTTTTTGTAGTGTAGTGATTGCTGTAATTGAGACATACGACTCAGAGAGCTCGACAGGCTGAGCAGTCTAGAACCAGGGATCGCAGTCTTAGAATAATGGGTCCGCCGCTGAGCCGAGAAGAGATTTTGTCACATTGAATCTTTGGAAATATCTTGTCTCCCCCTATCCCCCCACCCCACCCCAACGGCTTTGAAGACCCAGTCCCTGAGTCCATTCAAAACAAAGATCGGCAGATTCCTCAGTACAGACGAGACCCGGCAGTACTGCAGTATACTGCATCTTTCCATATATCACTAACAAAAAGAAACTGTGGAATGGAATAAAAATTTACTCTGTCAGAATTAATGTACCAGTTTATTTTCGACTCATATTTCTCGACGAGTATGCAGATGCCGTGACTTCACGTTACGGGAAATCGCCTCAGCGCCTCTGTTTTCGAGGAACGCAACCTGCCCGTTGCTTGTATTATTAGAGGAATCAAGAGCCAGTCAGGGAAACGGTGTCACGGTTGATCAGTCAGGATCTTGCTGAATGGCCCCGCAGACTTTAGGGACTGAACGGCCTACTCCAGTTCTGAGCGAGATCATCCAGTGGCTCAGGTGACACCGCAAGACTTCATACCCGACAAATGGGGAAGATTAGCTTGTATTTGTCACGTGTACTGAACCTCAGAACACCTAAAATACCGTGGCAATTGTCATTTTGCGTCAATGACTGTCACAGTCCTCGGATTGTGCTGGGGGCAGGCCGCAAGTGTTGTCACACTTCTAGCGCCAATATCTAGAACGCCATAAAGCACAGGCCATTCAGCCCACCGTGTTTTGCCAAGCTAACCAGCTAATGATGCCTTATAAAGCTAATAATCAGCTTCCACTGAATTTGATTTAAGAAGTAATATTTCATACAGGTTCTGGAGAACATTTTCAGTTCTTTTGAGCACATTAGTGGACCCATTCACCAGGGAAGAATGAGAACTTCCGTTTAGTTTCCCAACTCCAAGATGATAAACCTGTCAGTACAGCACCCGCTCTTTTCTGTATCAGAGAGGCAGCAGGGTTTCAGGCTGAATTTTCTGGTGTGAAGCTATGTCTTCCTGACATGGAGCTGAAAATGTTGCCATCTCAAACACAGGTTCCCTGCCCAGTCCCACTGTCCATGGAAGGTGAGAACATTGACATCTCAAACACAGGTTCCCTGCCCAGTCCCACTGTCCATGGAAGGTGAAAACATTGACATCTCAAACACAGGTTCCCTGCCCAGTCGCACTGTCCATGGAAGGTGAGAACATTGACATCTCAAACACAGGTTCCCTGCCCAGTCCCACTGTCCATGGAAGGTGAGAACATTGACATCTCAAACACAGGTTCCCTGCCCAGTTCTGGTCTCTATGGAAGATGAGAATGTTGCCATCTCAAATGCAGGTTCCTTGCGCAGCCAGTGTCTGTGGAAGGACATGTCTCTGTGAAGAGATCAGAGGGAGACCATCAGCTCAGCTCAGGAAGGGCAGAGTGGGAAAGGTAAAATAGCAATCACTAAATCTGTAATAAAATGTTACAGCTAACGGTGTCTATTTCCCAATTTCACTCACCCACCAGCCCTTTGTACAAGCTGTCAGTTATCTCAAGCATTAAAATCATTTGCCTTATATAGGAAGTTACTCCGTTGCCTAAATGCCCTCTAAATTTCTTCTAATTATCAGCACTAAAGTAGGTCATCTAATTATATTTCTACTTACACAACGAGTCCATTCAGCCTATCACATCTATGTAGCTTGTCAGAGATATTCCATCAGGCGTATTCTCCCTCTCATTTTCTGTAATCCATTCTCTCTCTCTCCTGCTCACCAACTCCCCCTGACCCAGTCACTGGAGTTAAACACCCTTCGCTGCACCACTGAGCCGCATCCATATTTATGGGATCTTGCTGCATGCAGATTGACCATTTTTTTCCAATATTGTCTGCAGTTTCAATTGACTTGCTGGGCTTTGAAGCAGTCTCGGGCATCGTGAAGCCCTAAAGCATCTCCCTGCATCTACACTGTCAACTCCAGACACTGCTCAGCTATCCTTCAACATCACAGGGTGAGGTTTCACCTTCCTACTGTTTGTAATTCCATCTCTAAACCCCCACACTGCTGACTCTTACTTTACGTGATTTGTTATACCTTTGGAATTGTTAAAGCTTTCTGACATCCTGTGTGATCACTCCATTTCCTCCCACCTATGGTTAGTATCTGAGCCCCTGTTCCAACGCTTTACCACTGCAACTCATTGTTAGGGAGTTAGAAGAACAGAAGAAAACAGGAGCAAGAGAAGGTCACTCAGCCCCTCGAGCTTGCCCCATCATTCAGCCTGGCCGTGGCTGATCTGCCCTAGGCCTTAATCTCATCTGCCAGCGCCAATAACTCTCAATTTCCTGATCTTTAAAAAATGTATCCTATTTTCTTTAAGTATGATGACCCAATCCCCACAATCCTTTGTGGTAGAGACTTCCAAATACTTGCCACCTTCTGCGTGAAGAAGGTCCTAACCATCTCCGTTTCAGATCACTGTCCCCTAATCTTGTACCTATGTCCCCTCATTTGGTAGACTCCTACTAGTGAAAATAACTCAGTAGCCACCTTCTCACACCCCTTCAGAACCTTATGTATATCTTTCAGCAAGATTTCTCATCCAGATACCAATGAATACAGGTCCAATTTATGTAGCTACCTGAGTCAGGTCTCCAAACTCATAGTGTCAGCAGCATGAGATGGAAGTAGCAATCAAATTCTCCTGCCCAAAATACTTCCAACATCATTCTGGGTCATAACAAAAGCAATCATAGCTGTGAGAGTCTCACAGCAATAAGCAGGAGTGAATGAATGTGCATTTTATATAGCAACCTAGACATGCTCAGTGGTGTCCCAAAGAGCCAAAAGGTGAAGTAGAAGGGGGGAAGGAAGGGAAATGAAAGCACATAACACATTCTTAGCAAGTTCCAAAGAATGTTCAAAGATTTCTTTGAAGCATGCAGGTCACCATTCTTAGAAACAGAATACCGTTTCATGTACATCAGACTGCCACTGTGCAATTTAATGCTGGCCACATGTTACATAAGGGATAAGGTACTGAAAGGTCAACAAAGTAAAGGATGTTTCTGTCAGCTGAGCAGTCTAAAACCAGGGGTCACATCCTTCGGAAAAAGGACTGAATCATTAGGACTGAGATGAGGAGAGATTTCTTCACCCAGAGGGTGGTGAACCTTTGGAATATCTCTACCTGAAAGAGCTGTTGGAACTCAGATTCAAAGCGAGGTCGATATATTTCTGGACATTAAAGGAATCCAGAGACACGGGTGAAAACAGAAAACGCTAGAAGCACTCAGTAGGTCAGGCAGCATCAGTTCAAAAGTTCAAAGTTCAAAATAAATTTATCATCAAAGTAAATATTTGTCACCATGTACTACCCTAAGTTTGTTTTCTTGCCGATATTCACGGTAGATGCAAAGAAACACACTAGCGTCAATGAAAAACCACACGCAAGACAGACAACTAATGTGCAAAAGATAAGTAACTGCAAATACAAAAAAACAAATGAAATAATAATAATAAATAGATAATAAGCAATAAATATTGAGAACATGAGATGAAGAGTCCTTGAAAGTGAATCCATAAATTATGCGAACAGTTCAGTGTTGCAGTGAATGAAGTTATCCTCTCTGGTTCAAGAACCTAATGGTTAAGAGGTAATAATTGTTCCTGAACCTGGTGGTGTGGGTCCTGAGATGTCCATACCTTCTTCCTGATGGCTTCAGTGAGAATAGAGCATGGCCTTGGCGGTAGGCCGCCCTGGTGATGGATGCTGCTTTCCTGTGACAGCATTCCTTGTAGATCTGCTCAATGGTTGGGAGGGCTTTACCCGTGATGGACTGGGCCGTATCCACTACTTTTTGTAGGCTTTTCAGTTCAATGTCATTGGTGTTTTCATATCAGGCCATGATGCAACCAATATATACTTTCTATCTCACATTTATAGAAATTTGTCAAAGTTTTAGATGATATGTTGAATCTTCGGCAGCGCAGCTCTCCTGTGAAAAATGATGTCATATCTGTTAAATAGGGGCTGTGGGCAATTCTGATTTGATGGAGAATGGACGTGAAAGCACAGAGGAACATCTGGAGAAATTTCTGAAATGCTCGTTCGCTGCTGTCATTACTGCGCGGTCGGGAATCTTTCGGAGGGTAGGCCTCAAAATCCCCGGCCTTGCCTGCTTTTGGCGACCAAGAAAGAGGTCGAATCGCTCGGACAGAGATGGCGCTCAGTACTCGGTGTCAGAGAGCTGATCAGAGCTCGAAGTTTTCGGATGACTCAGAGTCGGATTGTGGTCAGCATGGCAGGGAGAGTTCTTCCTTCTCCTGTCTGCGTGAGATATGGGACATTTGAGAAATTTTGAACTTTACTGCGCTCACGGATTTCTTCATCAAGTTATGATATTGTGCACTGTTGTAACTATAAGTTATAATTATGTAGTTTTGTCAGTTTTTTTAGTCTTGGTTTGTCCTGTGTTTTGTGATATCACACTGGAGGAATATTGTATCATTTCTTAATGCATGCATTACTAAATGACAATAAAAGAGGACTACGTGTCTTCATAATCTAAAAAGTAGTGGCACTGCCATGCCTTCTTCATAATGGCACTTATGTTCTGGATCCATAAATCATAATGCAGAGGAATATAAAGGTGCTAACCCTCCCTACCTCTGAAGCTCTGACGAGGACTGGCTCGTGGACCTTTAGTTTCCTCCTCCTGTGGTCTCTTTGGTTTTGCTGACATTGAGTAAGAGGTTATTGTTGTGGCACCATTCAATCAGATTTTCCCTCTCGCTGCTATATCTTGATTCATCACCACATTTGATTTGGTCAGTGAGAGTGGTGCAAACTTAAATAGGTATCGGAGCTGTGCTTGGTCTCATAGTTGTAAGCATAAAGCGAGTTGAGCTGGGGCTAAGCACACAGCACCTGTGCTGTTGGATCTTGTGGGGGAGATGATGTTGCTAATACTAACCGACTGGGAAGTTGAGGATCCAATTCCACAAGGAGGTGTAGAGGCAAAGGTGTGGAGAAAGAAAGAGAACTGATGTTGCAGGTCAATGCTCCTTGATCAGAACAGATGAAGAAAAATTATCAAATATGAAACTATGACTGTTTTGTACTCTGCTTGACCTGCTGAGTGTTTCTGTTGTTATTTTTTTGATATTTCGAAGTGCCAGCATCTGCAGCTTTTGTGCTTGAAAGAGATTATGGAGATAGACCAGGACAATGGTGCTGAGAAAGAAGATCAGGCATGATCTTGCTGAAGTGGGGAGCAGGTTCCAGGGGTTGCAAGGCCAACTTCTAACCCATACGCTCATATGTTCAGGAGCACCTCTGCAACACCTCAACCTGGGAAGCGTTACAGTTATTTTGTTCGGCAATCCTTCACGAAGAGGGTGACTGGCTTTCACTGTAGGGGTGTAAGTAGCTGTAGCCATGGTATGGAGCATGAGATGGTGTGCGTTCAGTGAACTGGTGTGTTTCTCCCACTGATTACATGGGGTTTCTTGTGGTTCCATCATTGCGTTTGAGGTTCTCAGTCTGATCCCGAATATGCCTTCTCCACTTTGGGTGGCCATGCGGATCAGTCCCCGGAATCAGTGGGGACTTTACAGCTCAAGGAAGCTGTCAGAACCATCTCACATCTGTTCTTCTGTCCACCTGTTGATCTCCTCTCATGAAGAGCTCAGAATTGAATGCCTGGTTGGGAATCCTGGCATCGGGCATGCATGTTCTGCCCAATATCGTAATGTGAGTGTAACTGGGGCATGGCTAATGTCTGTGGTCTAATATTTGATATGAAAGAAAGCTCCTTCAATGGGGACTATGGCACTTGATTTTGCATAGGTCATTACACAGAGCCAAGGTTTTGTACCTAGTCTCTGGAAAGGAACATATGACTTTACGTCTGTCAAAGCTATAGATGATTTACTTCTGCTGAACCGATGCGTAATCACTGTGTACATCATCAGGAAAACATCCAGGAGAGATATAGCTTCCTTTCTTTGTGATCCATGTGTAGAAACTGCAGCAAATCCAACTGTGAACAATTTGTTCCTTTGAAGGCGATTGCGGAGTGTTTGTTAATCAGAATTGTAGGTTGCGGTACAAACAATAGCTGAAAACCCGGTTAAACATCGCACTTAATAATGTAAGAGTTGTCAGCACTAAAGGAGAGATTGGATAGGTTGTGTTTGTTTTCTCTGGAGCGAAGGAGGCTGAGGGGTGGCTTGATAGAGGTAGAGAAAATTATTAGAAGTACAATAGGAGTAGGAAGTCAAAATCTTCTTTTTCCCAGGGTATGTGTATCAAAAGCAAGAAAGCAGAGGTTTAAGAAGAGAGAAAAGAGCTTTAAAGTGGATCTGTGGGTTTTTTTTACATACTGTGGTTGATATCAGGAACTCACTGCTGGAGGACACTGTGGAATAAGGTGCTATGTTTAAGAGGCATTTAGACAACACTTAAATAGACAAGGTATAGAAGGATGTGGTCCTAATGGGATTTAATGTTGATGGGTAAAATGGTTGGTATTGGGCCGAATGCCCTGTTTCTGTGATGTATGATTCTTTGACTCTGCAGTGTATCTATTGTGAAGATGTGTTCTCCGTTGTCACATTGCTAATCTCATAATGAGTTTATAGGCATCCGTTAGTCTCATGAGACCATGGATTTGCACCTTGGAAAGTTTCCAGGGCGCAGGCCTGGGCAAGGTTGTATGGAAGACCAGCAGTTGCCCATGCTGCAAGTCTCTCCTCTCCACACCACTGATGTTGTCCAAGGGAAGGGCACTAGGGCCAATGCAGCTTGGCACCAGTGTCGTCGCAGAGCAATGTGTGGTTAAGTGCCTTGCTCAAGGACACAACACACTGCCTCAGCCAAGGCTTGAACTAGCGACCTTCAAATCACTAGATGAACGCTTTAACCACTTGGCCACGCGCCAACACTCATAATGGTTAATATTTAGTTACTTATTGAGATTTAGTGTGATCTAGGTCCTTCTGGGCCTTTGAGCCATCCCGCCCAGCAATCCCCCAATTTAATCCCACCCCCAGCCTAAACACAGGGCAATTTACAAAGACCAATTAACCTACCAACTGGTGCATCTTTGACCTGTGGGAGGAAACCAGAGTACCCGAAGGAAACCCACGTGGTTACAGAGAGAGCGTACAAACTCCTTACAGGCAATGGTGGGAATTGAACCTCGGTTGCCTGTACTATAAAGCCTTGTGCTAGCTACTACACAGCATGAGCACAGGCCCACCAGCCTAACTGGTGCACACCAACCCAGATATATGGGAGGTGTTTCACCTCAATAGGGCAAATGAAAGGAAACAGTACACCGTAAAGAGCAAGGTCCTTATCAGTGATGCTGAGCAGAGAGATCTTGCCATCCAAGTTCAGAGCTCCTTGCCAGTGGCTACATTGGTCAATACGGTGGTTAAGAAGGCCAATGGGATGCTTGCTTTTATTAGTTGAAGCATTGGGTTCAAAAGTCAGAAGGATATGTTGTAACTTTATAAAACTCTGCGTAGGCCACATCTGGAATATCTCATACAGTTCTGGTCATCCCACTATAGGAAGGATTTGGAGGCTTGGAGAGGGTGCAGAAGGGGTTTACCAGCATGCTGCTTGGTTTACAGTGCATGTGCTATCGGGTTGTTTTCTGTGGAGTGTCGGAGGCTAAGGGGAGATCTGATAGAGGTTTACAAGATTATGAGAGGCATAGATAAAGTGGAAGGTGTATCTATTGCCCAGAGTTAAAATGTCTAATACCAGAAGGCATGCATTGAAAGCGAGAGGTGGTAGGTCAAGGGGGATGTGAGGGGTAAGTTTTTTCACTCAGAGAGTGGTCGATGCCTGGAATGCACTGCCTGGTATGGTGGTAGAGGCAAATACACTCATGGCTTTTAAGAAACGTTTGGATAGGCACATGGATGTAAGGAAGATGGAGGGATATGGACATGGTGTAGGTAGGAGGGCTTTGTGTTTGGGTGTTTTTGATATGCTTTTTAGCTGGTTCGGCACAACATTATGGGCTAAAAGGTCCGTTTCAGTGCTAACATAAGAACATAGGAATTAGGAGCAGGAGTAGGTCATCTGACCCGTCGAGCCTACTCCACCATTCAATAAGATCATGGCTGATCTGGCCATTGACTCATCTCCACCTACCTGCCTTTTCCCCATAACCCTTAATCCCCTACTGTGCAAAAATCTATCCAACCTTGTCTTCAATATATTTACTGAGGAAGCCTCCGCTGCTTCATTGGGCAGAGAATTCCACAGATTCACCACTCTTTGGGAAAAGCAGTTCCTCCTCAACTCCATCCTAAATCTACTCCCCTGAATCTTGAGGCTATATCCTCTAGTTCTAGTCTCACCTACCAATGGAAACAACTTTCCTGCCTCTATCTTATCTATCCCTTTCATAATTTTATATGTTTCCATAAGAGCTTCTCCCATTCTTCTGAATTCCAGTGAGTACAGTCCCAGCCAACTCAATCCCTCCTCATAGTCTAATCCCCTCATCTCTGGAATCAACCTGGTGAACCTCCTCTGCCCCGCCTCCAAAGCCAGTGCTGTACTGTTCTTATGTTTCCTCTTAAGTGGTATTGACATGGGTAGGGACAGATATGCAGCCAAGGCTCATAACATTCCAAAGATGGAATAAAATTGATGTTCTCTTTTGAGAGCACATTACTGTGAAGCTGAAAATCACCCAATTGTCTCGTGCAACTTCATAACAAATGCCTGAGTGTATTGCACTTTGCTGTTGGATATTGTGTACTGACTGGACTGTTTTATCATTGCTCTGCCAGTCTGTGTTGGGCTTTGCGTTGTCAGGCCTTGCAACTAGGCTATGCCAGTTTTTGTAGGAGTTTTCTAACTGTTACATAAATGCAGGCTTTGTTGTTGATACCACGCAACAAGAACATCTGCAGGTAATGTACTGTATACCTGGCTGCTGATCTGGGGTTAACATTCACCTGGGTTTGGTGTAATCCAGGTGATGTAGCCCAGCGATGTGCATGTTTACCTAGTGGTGTGGCACACTGCTGGTCATCGTCTGGGAGGTGATTTGTGCTTTTCCCTATGTGGCTGACAGCTGGCAGCCTGGGAAGAGGAGAAACCTTACAGTGAGGGTACCCTGGGCACCAGACAATGTGCACATGGGTGTAGGGTCACCCATTGAATCTCCAATAGTGATAGCTCTCCTCTGAGCTATGATACACATTTTGGACCCAGGCTGGATCCCAAAACACACAACGATGGAGCAAATTCACTTCCTCCACGTTGCTGGACAAATTTTATGAGGCTTTGGTACTTGACATGGAAGCTTGCCCCACACACACACACACACACAGAGACAGAGCAGCAGCTGGGAAATTTGTGTTCCTTCCACCACTTATGAAGGGCTCCCAATAACGGACTCAAAGAGCTCAACGCCATCTCAAATGCTCCTTCACTTTGAGTTTAGAGATTCCTATGAGTTAGTGGGAGTGGAGTGCCTGTTTTGAGGCTGGTGCAGGAATGCCAGGGAAGTAACCAAAGAGTGGCTCAGTGCTATCGATGTTGATGCGGAACGAAGACTGTCGCTGGTTCATCTGTCATTCCGGTGCACTTCAAGGATTTTGCAGAGGAAGACTTGGTAATATCCCTCCTATGCCTTGAGACGCCTGGTCTAGGTCCAGGACTCAGAAGCTTCAGTGACTCCAGGAATCACTGATGGCTTGTAGACCATGAGACTCCTGCCAGGTCTGAGATCTTAATCATCAAACAGTTATTTTCTCAATCAACTAGGTGAGTTCCATCATCAATGTCTGATTTTGCAAGTGGTGGCTCCCAAGAAATAGGAAATGGTCCACACTTTCTGTGGTCCTTATCGTGCTGTATGTTCCTGCAGGGATAGGTTAGTGGGGGGCCCTTTGCCTTGTAGATGTTGACCGTAAGGCCCATTCTCCACTTGTTTCCATGGAAGGGTCAGTGTGCCTCAAAATGGAAAGAGGAGAGCATTATCAGCGAACTGCAGCTCAGCTCCTCAGGACAGGGCAACCATGTTTCAGGAATGTAATCACTGTAGGCACTTAACTCATCCACCTCTAAGAAGGAGAGCATCTAGCAGGAATTCTCAGAGATTCTGCAACCACAGCAATTTCAAGAAAGGTGAGTATTCCTCTGAAAGGACAGGACGTTCATTATGATGAGCCTGCTCTATTTGGTCACGTGAAGGAATCTGTTCTGGGCCACCTGCTTTCTGGGATTTTTATAAAGGACTTGGATGAGCAAGTGGAGCAGAAGGTTAGTAAGTTTGCAGGTGACACAGAGGTTGGTGGTGTTGAGGTAGTGTAGACAATTGTCATTAGTTACAACAGGACGTCAACAAGATGCAGAGCTGGGCTGAGAAGTGGCATATGGAATTCAATCCAGATAAGTTTGAAGTGATACACTCTGGAAGGTCAAACTTGAAGGCAGAGGTCAAGGCGAACGGCAGGATCCTTAGTGGTGTGGAGGAACATAGGAACATTGGGATCTAAGTCCATAGACCCCTCAAAGTTGCTGCACATCTTGATAGTTAACAAGGCATATGGTGTGTTGGCCTTCATTAGTTGGGAGATTGAGTTCAAGAGTTGTGAAGTAAGGTTACAGCTCTATCTCATTCTAGTTAGACCACATTTGGAATATTGTGTTCAGTTCTGGTCACCTCATTATAGGAAGAAATTAGAGGCTTTGGGGAGGGTGCAGTGGAGATTTATTAAGATGCTGCCTGGATAAGAGAACGTGTCTTATGAGGAATGGTTGAGTGAGCTGGGGTTTTTCTCTTTGGAATGAAGAAGGATGAGAGGAGACTTCAGAGAAGTCTATAAGATTGTAAGACACATAGTTAGAGTGGACAGTGAGTGCCTTTTTCCCAGGGTTGTAATGGCTGGTACAAGAGGACATACTTTGAAGGTGATTGGAGGAAAGTATAGGTGAATGTCAGAGGTAAGTATTTTACACAGACTGTGGTAAGTGCATGGAACACGCTGCCAGGAGAGGTGGTAGAGACAGATACATTAGGGACATTTAAAAGACTCTTAGACAGAAGGTAGACACATGGATGAAAGAAAAGTAGGTGTCTATGAGGGAAGGAAGGGTTAGATTGTTCCTGGAGTTGGTTAAAAGCTTGGCACAATATTGTGGGCAGAAGGGCTTGTACTGTGCTGTACTGTTCTGCGTTCTGTGTTCTGTGAAGAATTCTGTTAGAGTTAGCCTGCCCCACTCCTTTGTTGCCAATCATGCCTTTACCAATGATTGCATCCCTTGCTACCCTGGCATTGTAGTCACCCAGTTTGTCTCGCTATGGGATGTTGACCCGGGTATTTCCAGGGTCAGTGGAGAAATCCTCCTTGACTTCATCTGAAACTGCCAGGGTTGGCATGTCTGCACTATGGCATGTTGTCCTGTTCTGTAGTGAATCGAAGGATCATGAGGCATTCACCAGTTCCATAGTCAAAGTTGCTGATTTATCAGAGCAGCTCATTACTGATGCTGAAATATCGCTTTGTGTTCCACTTCCGATGTGTCCCACCAGGGCAAGGTGGACCTGCCACCTTGTTCTTTCTCTGATCTGGCCACCTCCTGCCCAAACTGCCTCACTACGGATGGAGCTGTCACTGTTGGCATTCCCAGGCTGAGATAGTGTAGTGGTGTGCAGGTATGTAGGATTGTCTATGAGGGTCCTGACATTTCAGCTTCCAACTGTATGGTGGAGCAGAAAATGAATTTATAAGTTTTCTATTAAGGCAGAGTTGTTGCTGTGCACCAGCTGTTATGGAATGGGGTCTTAATCCAGTGGCAAGAAGGACTCTCTCCATGTTCAACAATTCACTCTCCCCTGAATGACTCGCTCTCTGATGACGCGCTCTCTGTTCGATGATTCACTCTCTGTACAGTGCCTCACTTACTGTTCAATGCCTCACTCTCTGTACAATGACTCACTCTCTGATGACTCATTCAATATTTGATGACTCATTCTCTGTTTGATGACTCACTCTCTGTTGGACGACACTCCCCCTATTGTACGACTCACCCTCCATTGGATGATTCACTCTCCACTGACTGGATCTGCCATTCCTGCCTTGAGTGACAACAGTTGGTGAGACTTGACTGTCCTCAGAAATAATTTTGCAAGCCATCCAGTTGATTTAAATATTGCTGTATTAAAACACAACTACAAAATCAGACCACCAATTGGCATTAACCGCAACATCAACTTTGGGCAATACCCTTGCTGTCAGCTTAGTTGACCTTGTAAAGGCTTCCTCAGGAACATCCCGATGCTTTCTAAGTTAGAAGAGCTATCCCGTAGTCTAGATATGGAGCAGGCTGGCATAATCATTGCTGTCAGCCAATGTCCCACCACAGCCCTGGGGTAATGTAACATACCCCAAGCTGGACCGTGGATACAATGTGAGTGTGGCAGTGTTGTGTCTCCAGCAGCAACTGGGTACAGGAGTTTCATACACAACTCCATTCTCCTCTTTGAAGATAACCTCTGTCAACACCATCTTTACAGATGCAGACTGTTGATCAGCTTCTTTCGTCTCTCTAGCTCCTCCATTGTGTACTCACTTTTAACAGATTTTTGAACCTGAGAAACTGGTGACCTCTTGACTTGGCTCACCGCTGCTCTACAACTCTTAAACCGTTGCTGATTTTGCATCAATTTTCAGAATAGGCTCGTGATCCTACATAACTTTTGATGTGATTCTTGTTCTGATAATTTGATCTGCACGGATATATCTGACATGGTTTCTGATATTAACTAAATACCTTTATAGATGATGGATTCAGATTACTTCATATTTGCTGAATTTCTTATTTACTCAGTGGACTGATGACTCCAACTGGCTCAGCAAATCAAAGTTGTTTATCTTTTCCTTGAAAAAATTCCCTTTTGCTTCATTTGTTTCCTCTCTCTACACTCACCTATTAGTTTGCACTACGATTGACCCTGCGCTATGATAGTGATGCAGTAACAACTCTGCCAGAGTGAAGTCAGTGGTAAACTCATAGGGTATTTAAACAAGCAATTAGCCAACCTATTTTTCATTATTTTGAAACACTTGATCTTTCAGGGATTCTTTCAGACTTGCACAAATCTCTCTGCAGATTATTGGCAGCCTGGGCACAGCTAAAGTGAGGCTAAGTCCTATTATCACAGTTACAGGGTTTAGAAGCATCACAGTGTTCTCCACCTTGGAGAAAGCTCCTGTCCACCCTTCCAATGGTTACGCACAGTCGTTACAATGTGGTCTGCTGACTGGCTCCTTCAGTCAGTTTTGTCCCTTAGCTGGGTACTTGCTTGTGACAAACCTGCAACCTCTTGACTTTGTACAGCAAAATCAATAAACATTGGCCACCATTGTGAATAAAACCCCAAATCTATCAATGTGAATCAAGGTCAGTGTTGGCCATAACTCTGCTGGTATCACGTGAGTAGCAAAGATTCACAAGTGGGACTATGTTTGCCAGCATGGACCAGCTGGGCTGAATGGCCTGTTTCCATGCTGTATGGCTCGATAACTCTTTCTTCATTGGATTACTCCCTTATAGTTTACGTGCCTACATCTGACTTTTTAGTCCTTCTCGCGTATGAGCACAAAGGAATAGCTGTTTCTCTTTGGACAAAACATTGCAATGGAACTCTTGGAAAGGTCATCTCCAGCATTTCCGAGGTATAATGGTAGCTTAGGTGACGTTGGACTGCATTGATGACTTCATCCAACTACTTATCAACATTTTGTCACTACTTCTCACTCTCAACAGAAACCTTTATAATGACAAATAAAGAGTCTCTGGCATATAGCTCTCCCACAATTCCTTACCTGAGAACATTTATCCATGTTAGTTACACTTTATCAGTTGGTAATTCAACAGATAACCACAGAATAACTATAAAGCTTCTTGACACATTTATCGACTTTCCCACCTTCTGTGCATCGACCTGCTATAGTTCATTTCACTGAATTGCTTGAATAATCTCATTGGCTGTTACTAGGAATGCTCGTGCATTCTCAAGATCATTCAACTGAGCTGCAAATGCTTTGGTCCAATAAGTTTCCAATCTTGTTAACCAATCTTTAAGTTCAAAGTAAATTTATTATCAACGTGCATATGGTTTACAATATACAACACTGAAATTCATTTTCTTGTGAGTGTACTCACTAAATCCATAACAAAATGGTAACTATAATAGAATCATTGAAAGACTGCACCAACTTGGGTGTTCAACCAATATGCAAAAGATAACAAACTGTGCAAATAAAAAAAAGAAAGAAATAATAATAAATAAATTAACAATATATCAACAACATGAGGTGAAGAGACCTTGAAAGTGAGTCCATTGGTTGTGGGAACATTTTAATGATGGGGCAAGTGAAGTTGAGTGAATTTATCCTCTCTGGTTCATGAGCCTGATGGCTAAAGAGTCGTAACTGTCCTTGAACCTGGTGGTGTGAATCCTGAGGCTCTGTATCTTCTTCCTGATGGCAGCAGTGAGAAGATAGCGTGACCCGTATGGCGGGGGTCCCTGATGATTCATGCTGCTTTCCTGCGACAACACTTTGAGTAGATGTGCTCAACGGTGGGAAGGTCCCTACCTGTGATGGACCGAACCATGTCATCGGTTGCCTCATGCCATGGCTTTCAAGTCTGGGTAACGAGGAGCCAGTCATCGTCACAATACCATGTGCTGCGTTTGTCCCAAGATTACTTACACCTTGTTCTTTGCTAAATGTACAACAGTTGACCGAACTACTCGTCATACACTGTACATCCTTTTCCATAATGAAGTACTTTAGCAGCCTAGTGCGAATCTGCATTCTTGTGAACCTTCCGTCAATCAGAACTTCCACCTGGCGGCCCTGCTGTCACGCAGTATGGTGGCTGGTCGTTCTGATCCGTAGAATCTAAATTCTGTTTCAGCTGCAGCAATTGTACTTCCCTTTTAGTGACTTTTTAATAAGAAACATTTTCTTTCTGTGATGGTATTGCTTTCAAGACTGCTTCTCAGCCTGCTGTGGTTCACCTTACAAGTGACTACCACTACACACTCTTTCTTTGTCATGAGGAATTCTTGAACTCTCTAAGCTGCTGCACAGGGAGTGACTGTTGGCAGTGACCCAAACTCTTTGTGGTCACATGACAATCTTTTCATTTCTGGACCAAAGCTTTGGACTGCAGGATAGCATTAACGTCAAGGACATAATTGTTAGGTATTCTTGGCTGCCATCTCTATAAGAGTCAAAGTACTCCAGGATATATCAAGCGAAATGTTTTATTGAGCTTCATCTAGATTCTTTCACCTCTTAGAGCATGTTCTAAGTGCACAATCCAGAAGCTCACCCAGCCTTGATAGCCTTTGAGTGTTACAATGGAACCACATTATTTCTCCCAGTTTACGACTATGTGTAACAAAGTTGTAGCTCTTCACTACGTCTAGTGGCTGTAGGTTGAATTGTTCCTCCAGCCTCTGGACTGTATGTTCAATCAGGGTATCTATAGAGTAGCTTTCTGTGGCCCGTGAGTGTCTGATATATTTCTCTATGTAATATTTCTTTCTCACGTTCCCTACCGCAGCAGTCAATACCCACATGTTCTCACCCCATCTTCCATCTCAGCAGTGTTACTGATCTTGAGAAGCGGCTCCATTCTATCCATGTGAGTGTTTTGTTTTAATCCAGGGCATCTATGAAGCTTGTGCTTGAGTTGCCTTATCTACCCAAAAGATGCCAGAGAAGTCTAACCTCCTTTGCTAGGACTCGTAGCTTCAGTTTGCTTCACTCATTACACTCTCGCTGTCTTCCACATTTTAATTTTGCTTCAGAAGTCAGTTGGTGCAACTTGAACAATGGGCACTGTCACTCAGTCAAAGCATCGACCTGTAGTCTATATCTCTATCTATCCCTCTCTGTCCCTCCTTTCCCCTCTCGCTATCTCTCCCTCTTTCCTTCCTTCTACCTTCTCTCCCTCCCTCTCTTCCTTTCTCTTACCCTCTTTCCCTCTTTCTCTTACCCTCTCTCCCTCTCCCTCTCCCTCCCTCTTTCTCTCTCTCTCACTCCCCCCCTCTCTCTCCACAACAAAACCTACCACAGAACTGATAGAGGGGCGTTTCTCCCCTCAGGCCTCACCTTCTGCTGATTCTGCAGGGAGGCCAGTGTACAGTTCTGTGCTTTGCTTCCGCTTTCAAACTTTTCCCATCCTCGTCACCAGTGTAAGATGGGTGGAACTTGGGTGCTTCTGGAAGGCAGATAAATTCCACATGCAACAACATGACAGAAACTTGAAAGGAAGGTGTTAATTCTAACTCAAATATTGTATGTGGTGTTAAATTATAAGAATAGCCACATTATAATGTCACTACCGTCAGATTTATTTCCACAGCGATGCCCAGCACACCTTTGGTATGAGAGGCCCATTAGAGGTGGGGGCTCACTGACATACAACCAGAAAGGAATGTTCCTGGGAGTCCTCCCCAATAAGTCTAGACCATATAAAAACCAATGACATCGTGTCAAACAGTGTCACTGAAACCTCCTTGGTGATTATTACCTTCAGCTGCTGAATCATATATCTTCCTTGTTCAACAACACTTGAAAGAAACAAGAGTCTGATAGACACATTTATAACCCTAGATGGGGTACCTTGATGTCCATAGCAACGCACACAAAATGCTCGAGGAATTCAGCAGGCCTGGCAGCATCTATAGAAATTAATAAATGAACAACACTGCAGGCCTAGACCCGTCTTCAGGACCAGATGGGAAATGGGAAGATTTCAGAATGAAAAGGCAGGGGGAGGGAAAGGAGGACTAGCTAAAAGGTGATAGGAGAAGGCAGGTGGGTGGAAAGGTAAAGGGCTGGAGAAGAAGGAATCTGATAGGAGAGGAGATCAGGCCACGGGAGAAAGGGAAAAAGAGTAGCACCTAGGTGAGGTGATAGGCAGGTGAGGAGAAGAGGTAAGAGGCCAGAGTAGGGAATAAAAGAAGAGGGAAGCTGAAGGGGAGAAAATTACCGAAGGAGAAATCGATGTTCGTGCCATCAGGTTATGACTTCAATGTCCATTACTGGCAAGATGGCCAAGTGCTGAAAGACACTGTGTCCACACTGGGTCCGTGGCAAGTCAATTCACCTCACCTCATCCCTCTAAAAATGCCTCCGTTCGGGACAGGATTGGTGGATGTGACCACCACATAGGCCCAGTAAAGACGGTCACTTTCACACTGAAGATATAGTCATAGTCATACTTTATTGATCCCGGGGGAAATTGGTTATATTCCGCACTGTGTTGTCTGATAGATAGGATAAACACAGAAGCACATAACAGCTTTAAACTAGATACAGTTCCCCTCCCCTCCACCCCACTCCCAACCCCGCCTGTCCACTCTGGGTTGAAAACGCCCAACTCATGGACACCCTGTACGCAAGAAGTAGAAATCAGGAGACTGATGGAATAGATAGAGATGGATTTACCATCTACTTTGCAGCTGCAGGCATCTTAGGCTGGGTGGGGATGGGGCATTTCTACCTGCCTTTCACCCCACAACTCAACATCGCTGTTGCCCCCTGCTAACAATGATTATCTGCAACCCCCCTGCCCCCATCCCCAATCAGGGGCTGTCTGGAGCTGAGCAGAGCCAGGAGCATTGAACAGACTCACTTATCACTCCCTGAGTCAGTGAGGCCAAGCTTCTCAGCCTGCTTACTCTCCTGTCACTGCTCTGCACCGGCTTACTAACTGCTTGGATTCTCAGGAACGGAACCATATACTAACCTGGGTAGTTCTCGTTCTATGAAGAACTAAGGACCAATGCCAGCTACAGAACTGTATGAAAAATGCTGGTGGACACAGCAGGCCAGGCAGCATCTATAGGAAGAGGTACAGTTGACGTTTCGGGCCGAGACCCTTCGCCAGGACTAACTGAAAGAAGAGATAGTAAGAGATTTGAAAGTCGGAGTGGGAAATCTCTTACTATCTCTTCTTTCAGTTAGGCCTGATGAAGGGTCTCGGCCTGAAACATCAACTGTACCTCTTCCTATAGATGCTGTCTGGCCTGCTGCGTTCACCAGCAATTTTTGTGTGTGTTGCTTGAATTTCCAGCATCTGCAGATTTCCTCGTGTTTACAGAACTGTATTATAGTACTGCACTGCAATCTATCACCTCACAGACTGGTGTTTCTCCGCCCCCCACGCCCCCACCCTGTTATTGTCAAGCCAGAGGATCAGTCCTAGTTCAGTCTGGAGTAAAGCCCATGAAGCAGAACTCCATGCCAACGAAACAGAAAAAGGAGGATATAGACAGAGAGAGAGGGAGCAAAGCAATCCCACTGCTCAGTTCAAACTTGTCCGATCTCTCAGACTTTGCACAATGTAAAGAGCAGGAGGAGGAGGCACCAGGAACATGAAGTCCTCAGTGACCTCACAGCCCAGTGTAGGAGTGTCAAAGGCAAGCTGAAACTTTCATACGCATCTTCAGTCTGAGGGGTGTAGTGCTCGATCAGCCTCAGCTTCCGACCCAGGTTCAGAGACGCCAGCCAGCTTCTCATTCCGGGTGATATCAAGAAACTACTTAAGAGCAGTAAAGTCCATGAGAGTGAGAAACATCCCAGCTTTAGTACTGAAGACCTGTGCTCCAGACTAGCTGTGACACCGGCCAAATGGTTCCTGTACAACTACAACACTGGTAGTAACTGATAACCAGAAAATTGTCCAGTTGTTTCCAAGAGTCAGAGCCATACAGTACAGAAACAAGTTGTTCATGCCAACATTACTACCCGTCCGTAGAGCCCCGTTTATCAGCACTTGAGTTGCAGAATTCTCTGCCGGCAATTGAAGTTCTCATCTGGATATTCCTCAGACATTGTGAGAGCCTCTGCCTCCAGCATGCCTTCAGGCAATTTTCACAAAAGCAGGACAAATCCAGTCCAGCTTGTTAGCACACCAGCAGACCACATTCAATCAACAACAAACGGAAGGTACCACTGACAGTGCTGTCTTGTGATATTCATTCTGGGTTTCACCGTGACCACAGCTGTATATGCCTCATCATAGCCTTGATCCAATCATAACTGAATTACAAAGGGGAGGTGGAATTGATGATCATGGAAATCAGACATTACACAGCACTGGGTAAGACTAAAGTTAATGGCCGTTCAGGGGAAAACACTTGTCATATCTAACTTATAGGAAAATGGCTCTTGTTATTTGAGGTCAATCATCTCAGCCGCAGGAAAGGATTTCCTCAGGGTAATGCACTAGGCTTCATCAGAAGCCTTCCTTCTATAACGCCGGAAGACGGTTGCTTGCTGACGACTGCATAATGTTCCTTTCATTAACAATTACTCAGCAAATGAAGGCAGGCATTCCTGCTCAAGGGCTTGTATGAAGGCAAGTAGCAATTACACCACAGTGATCAGGTCAGTCTGTCTATCTGTCCACCCTTGTGGAGTTTATAATTACTGTGGCTGAAAGAGGAAGTCAAAGACAGGCTATCCTGAACTGAATTACTCCCCTACAGATACCCTGGAGCCATTCCATGATCCTCAGTGTATTTGAATATGGAAAGGAATATATTTGTATGGGTCAGTGGAGACCCAAACATACGTAAGATGTCCAGCCACCCGGGATAAAGCAACCACCATGACTGACATCCACTCCACTAATCTACTTGGTCCCTCCACCTCTGCCCTGCCTTGGCTATCTATAGTGTGTATCACAGAGTCATAGAGAAGTACAGCACAGAAACAGACCCCTTGGCCCTTCTAGTCCATGCCACAACCATTTAACCTGCCTCCTCCCATCGACCAGGACCATAGACCTCCATACCCCTACCATTCATGTATCTCTTCAAACTTCTCTTATTGAAATCAGTCTCACATGTACCACTTGTGCTGGCAACTCATCCCACACTCTCACAGGAAGTTTCCCCTCATGTTCCCTTTAAACTTCTCACCTTTCACTCTTAACCTACAACGTCTAGTTGTAATCCCGTCCAACATCAGTGGAAAAAGCCTGCTTACATTTACTCTATCTATACTTCTCATAAACAAAAATGCACCACAGTTAGTCACCAAGGCCAGTCTGACTGCACTTCCCACACTCACAGGCTCTATTGGCAAGAAGAGCAAAGGCATCAGAGCTATGGATATGTCATTACCTGCAAGTCCCTTCTGTCACACACCAGCTCAACTTGAAGAAAAGTCATTGCTAGGTCTAAGTCCTGGAACTCCTTAACCCAGCTCACTGTAAGACAATTCCCTAGGGAAGATCAGGGTAAAGAACTTGCCTATGATGCCCTCATCCCAGGAGTGAATAAAATGGAAACCTTTATTAGCCTGAAGTTTGAAGAGGACACATTGTACTTGCAGCGGTACTGTTCATACAGTAAGTGTCTGCAAATGCAGTCAGTGTCCCTGACCATCATCTGTTCTGCAGTAGTTGTCTATGATCTAGCAGTTTTGACCCACAATGTATATGTGCCTGGTGTTAGTTGTCTGCATAAAGTGGAAGCTATGTTGTAGACGGGGCTGCAACTCTCCAGAGAGTGTGCAGTATGGTTTAGTGTCTGAGTTCTCCACTTTTTCTGATGAGATTTTTTACTTGGTATTGAAATTGGTTTATTATTGTCACATGTACCAATATACAGTGAAAAGCTTGTCCTGCATCCTGTACACAGTGGATTGTGTCTTTTATTGTTGTTCCGTTGTTTAGTCGAGTCCGACTCTTCGTGACCTCAGGGACCTCATGGACCATAGGGTCCATAGGGTTTTCATGGCGAGATACGGAAGTAGATTGCCAGACCTTTCTTCCGCGCAGATACTGCTGTTGCCCAGGTCGGGACCCTGCTGGATTTGAACTCAGGACCGTCTGCCTTGAAGTCCAGTGCTGATGCCACTACACCACCAGCCGGCTCATTGTGTTAGAACAAGGTAAAACAATAACAGTGCAGAATAAAGTGAACAAGCTGCAGAAAAGGTACAGTGTAGGAAAACAATAAAGTGCAAGGTGGTAATGAGGTAGATTGTGAGGTCAAGAACCCATCTTATTGTTCCAGAGTATGATAACAGTGTGGTGGAAGCAGTCCTTGAACCTGGTAGTACACGCTTTAAGGTTTCTCTATCTTCTTCCCAGTGGGAGAGGGGAGAAGAGAAGATGTCCAGGGTGGGCAGAGTCTTCGAAGGTGCTGGCTTTATGACCACTGTGTGCTCTCTATTAGGTTTACATTGTTTTCAGTGTTCTGGGTATATTCATTCTGCACAGACCATTGCATTCTGCAATAGGTTGCCCCACCTTGGGTGATAACTACCGTTCTGCAGTGGGCCGATGTGCTTTACACTGTGCATTGCAGTAGCTGAATTCCTTGCGCTGTGCAATAGGTGTTCATATTCTGCTTTGTTTTGCCAACGTACTCATGTACTGCAGAGGTCCTTTCCCCCTCTTCCATCGGGCAGAAATATATAAGAACATAGAACATAGACCAGTGCAAGCCTTCAGTCACAATATTGTGCTGAACCAATTAAATTAGAAATCAAGTGGCCAACTAAACTGATCCCTTATGGCAACACTATGTCCATATCCTTCCACTTTCCTCACATTCGTATGCCAATCTAAAGTCTCTAATGTTTCTGCCTCTACTACCACCCCAGGCAGCACATTCCAGGCGCCCTCCACTCTCTGTGTAAAAAAACTTGCCCCTCACACCTCCTTTGAAAGTACCCCCCTCTGGCATACCCATTGGTATTAGACATTTCAACCCTGTGAAAAAAAATACTGTCAATCTACTCCATCCAGGCCCCTCATAACCTATCAGATCGCCTCTCAGCCTCCAGAGAAAATAACTCAAATTTGTTCAACCTTTTATTATAGCACATGTCCTTTAATCCTGGCAAACATCTTCAGCAACCTCTCCAAAGCTCCAACATCCTTCCATAATGGCACAACCGGAACTGAATGCAATACTCCACATGTGGCCTAACTAGAGTTTCATAAAGCGGCGACGTAACTTCCTGACGTTTGAACTCATTGCCTCGACCCTATCAACATATGTAGCCACTTTCAAGGAGCTATGAACTTAGCACCCAAGATCCCTCTGTTCATTAACACTGTTAAAAGTCTTGCCCTTAACAGTGCACCGTCTCTTTACATTTGACCTACCAACGTGCAACACTTCACACTTGGCCGGGCTAAACTCCATCTGCCATTTCCCCACCCATATCTTCAATTGATCCATATCCCGCTGTATTCTTTGCCAGTCTTCTACGTTGTTCACAACAGCAATCTGCAACCTTACTAACCCACCCATCTACATTTTCATCCAGGTCATTTATGTACATCACAAACAGTAGAGGTTCCAGCACAGATCCCTGTGGAACACTACTATTCACAGACCTCCGTCTAGATAAGTCCTTTCAACTACTATCTTCTATGGGCGAACCAGTTGTGAATCCAAATGCTCAATTCACCATTGATCCCATGTATCTTAATCAGCTGGATGAGTCTTCCATGGGGGATCTTGTTAAATGTCTTACTAAAATCCATGTAGACAACATCCACAGCTCTGCCTTCATCCATACCCCTCATAACCCCATCAAAAAACTCAATCAAGTTAGTAAGACGTGACTTGCTCCGCACAAAGCCATGTTGACTCTCCTTAATTAGGCCATTGTTTTCCAAATACTCATAAATCCTATCCTAAGAATTCTCTCCAGTACCTTCCTTGCCACTGATTTACAAATGCTCCCCCCCCCACCTCCTTTATCCTTGAGTGACCCTACCTTCTCTCTAGTTCTCTCTTGCTCTTGATGCACTGTATGTATAGAATACCTCGGGATTCTTGTCAACCCTACTTGCCAAGGCCACCTCATGGCCCCTCCAGGCTTTCCAAGTTGCCTTCTTAAGCAACTTTCTGGCTTCTCAAGGGCTCTGTTTGATTGCAGCTTCCTAAGCTTTATATATCTTTACTTTCTCTTCTTGACTCGATTCATCACCTGTCTCGACATCCAAGGTTCTCTTACCTTGCCATCCCTTGTCCTTCCATCTGACCAGAACATACCTGTCCTGTACTCTGCAGCTGGTCTTTAAATACCCTCCACATGATGTTCCTCGTCAAATATCTCTGGTAACAGGTGGCAGGGTTCTCTGCATTCCACATCAAGGGCCTATATACTGCAGCTTGCATTAAGGTGCCTGTACCCTGCAGCCCCTTCCTGTCTCTGCAGCAGCCATCTCCATTCTGCATGTTTGCAGTAGAATCCTGTGAAGATGCAGACTCCCGTACTAGGAACCTATTCTTGTGAAAAATTCCCTTTCCTGCAGAAGCTGCCTATATATTGCTGTTAATGTGTTTTTTTTGTATAATGGAAGTCGAGGTTTGAGTGTTAAATGGTGGCTGTCAGTAATCTGCATTGGGTGCCTCTTTGCAGTCTTCCCTGCTGTAACATACTGGGCACTGGGTCTCCATTGTGCAGTGGGTGACAATACAATTACTCTTAGTAATCTGCAGTCAGCTCTTGTATTCACTGTGTATTCTGTACTTGGCAGTAATTGTAATATCTTCAATCAGTGATTATACTTACATAACTGCCTCTGCCCTGGACATTGCCCTTTATTAACCCACTGTAATGTGTCCTACAGTCCCCTGCATTATGCCTTTGTTTTTTTTTGTGGTGGATGTGTTACTTTTGTCCACACTGGGCAGCAATGTTCAGCAGCTATATGTAATCGGCAGAGGGGGCTTGAATCTACAGAAGGTATTTGCTTTTAATCCGCTGCATCTTTTCATTTGTTTAGTGTATTCAGATAATCATTTCCTGCCACAATTTACTACGTTGGCATTTCCTGTGTACTGCAGTAGATTTTGGTGTTGTGCGAGCTGTCCCTGTATACTGCAGCAGTAGGGATACATTACACGCCTGTATGTGACAGTACATGTTGGTGCTGTACATTCAGTCCCTGTATTTTGCAACCATTCACTGCATTCTGCGATGATCATGCTCTGCAGTGGATGCCTGAATTCTGCAGTATCTGAGCTGTACATTAGTATCGGTATTCTGACATCTGCATCCTGGTGCAATTACCTGCATTATACTGGAGCCTGCATTCCACAGTGGGTTTCTGTTCTGTACTGTGCCTACCTGCAATGTGTTCAAAGAGTCTGCACTTGACAGCTTGAAGCAATTATCTGCATTCTGCAGAATGTATTTTTATACCGCATTGGCTTCTGGAACTTAATGTGATTCTATTCTATCCTAGGTGTCTTCCTTCCGCAATGTACATCTGTTTTCTATAGCGGGCATTACCATTCCGTAATACCTATGTTCTGTTGTAACTTTCTTTACCTACTTTAGGATGTGACCACCTACTGTAATAACTGGACATCCACTTTAGAATGGGACAACTGCTGTTCGGTATAGTCACCCGCTGTAGGATAAGGTCACCTATGTACGATATGGTCACCTATTGTAGGATATGGTCATCTATTTGTAGATGATGACGAAGTGGAGGATGGGTTAGTAAATTTGCTGATGACTCAAAGGTTGGGGGTGTTGCGCATAGTGTGGAGGGCTGTCAGAGGTTACAGCGGGGCATCGATAGGATGCAAAACTGGACTGAGAAGTGGCAGATGGAGTTCAACCCAGAAAAGTGTGAGGTGGTTCATTTTGGTAGATCAAATGTGATGGCAGAACATAGCATTAATGATAAGACTCTTGGCCGTGTTTAGGATCAGAGGGATCTTGGGGTCCGAGTCTATAGGACACTCAAAGCTGCTGTGCAGGTTGACTGTGTGGTTGAGAAGGCATATGGTGCATTGGCCTTCATCAATCATGGGATTGAGTTCAAGAGCCGAGAGGTAATGTTACAGCTTTATAGGACCCTGGTCAGACCTCAGTTGAAGTACTGTGTTCAGTTCTGGTCACCTCACTACAGGAAGAATGTGGAACCATAGAAAGGGTGCAGAGGAGATTTACAAGGATGTTGCCTGGATTGGGGAGCATGCCTTATGAGAATAGGTTGAGTGAACTCGGCCTTTTCTCCTTGGAGCAGTGGGGGATGAAAGGTGACCTGATAGAGGTGTACAAGATGATGAGAGGCATTGATCATGTGGATAGTCAGAGGTTTTATCCCAGGGATGAAATGGCTAACATGAGAGGGCACAGTTTTAGGGTGCTTGGAAGTAGGTACAGAGGAGCTTTTTTTTACACCGAGAGTGGTGAGTGCGTGGAGTGGGCTGCTGGCAACGGTGGTGGAGGCAGATGCGATAGGGTCTTTTAAGAGACTCCTGGATAGGTACATAGAGCTTAGAAAAATAGAGGGCTATTGGTAATCCTAGGTAATTTCTAAGTATGTACATGTTCGGCACAGCATTGTGGGCCAAAGGGCCTGTATTGTGCTGTAGGTTTCTATGTAATATGGTTACCCACAGTAGGATGTGACAACCATTGTCGAATATAGTCACTCACTGCAGGAGATGGTCATCTATTTTTAGAATATGGTTACCCACAGTAGGATATGGTCACCTATGAACAATATGTTCATCTATTTGTAGAATATGGGTATCTATACTAAGATATGATCATCTATTTGTAGGAAATGGTCACCTATATAGGAGATGGTCATCTATTTGTAGAATATAGTTATCTACAGTGAGATATGGTCACCTATGTAGGATATGGTCACCTATGTAGGAGATGGTCATTTAATTGTAGAATATGGGTATCTACAGTAAGATATTGTCATCTATTTGTAGGAAATGGTCACCTATATAGGAGATGGTCATCTATTTGTAGGATATAGTTATCTACAGTGAGATATGGTCACCTATGTAGGAGCTGGTCACCGAAATGTAGAATATGGGTATCTACAGTAGGATATGGTCATCTATTTGTAGGAAATGGTCATCTACTGTAGGATGTGAACTGATGAAGGATATGATCACCCACTGTAGAATTTAGTCACCCACTCTAGGATTTGAACACACTAGTTTATAATCAGCTACAGCAGAATATGGTCACCCACTGCAGGATACCAACCATTGTACTTACAAATACTGAGGCTACTGCATGATGGCATGTCAGCCACAGTACTCAGCAATAGTGGTGCTGAATGCGAACCCTTCACTGTCAAGACAGGAGTGAAACAGGGCTGCATCATTGCACCCAACCCATTTGTCATCTTTATTGCTGCCATACTTCAACTCATTGGCCAAGATCTGCCACAAGGAATCCTGATTGTGTACAGATTGGACAGCAGACTTTTCAACCTCAACCAGTTCAAGGCCAATGACAAGGTCAGTGCCACCACTATTGTGGAGCTTTAGTATATAGTTGATAACACCATCACAGTACACTCTGAAGAAGACTGCAAATGTATCCTGAATGCCTTTGCCAAGATATGCAGGGCACTGGATCTTTTCTTGAATGTAAAAAAGAAAGGAGAGTTTGAACAACTATCAACCACATCTGCTGCTTAATCTTGCCCACACTTCACCACAATATGTGGATCTCGGAGCAGACTCTAGGGCCACCTGAAGACAAGCCCTTTTGAGAAAATCATACTCGACTTGAGTGAACGTACTACTAATATACTGCCAATCATTGTAGGATATGGTCACCCATCATACAATATGGCCACCTACTGTAAGATATGGTCACGTGCTTGGGGATACCATCACTAGCCACACAAACTGTGCCTGTTTAGTGTGGTCAGTAACTGTGTACTCCTATAGGTGACCATATTCTTCAATAGCTGGTCATGCTCTGCAATTGATAAATGTATTCTAAGTAGGTAACTACATCCTACTCTAATTAATCAATCAATGGTTTTCTACTTCCTCTAGCCAGTATTCTGCTGAATACAGTACTTAAATGCACTCAGTGACCACTTCATTAGGTACATCTGTACACCCGCTCGTTAATGCAAAGATCTACTCAGCCACTCATGTGCAGCAACTCAATGCATAACAGCATGGTGAAGAAGTTCAGATGGTGTTCAGACCAAAGATCAGAATGGGGAAGACTATATGACATAGTTTTAGAATTAGGCCATTCGGCCCAGTGAGACTGCTCCACCATTCCATCATGGTTGATTTATCTTCCCTCTCAACCCCATTCTCTTGCCATCTCTCCATAACCTTTGACGCCCTGACTAATCAAGAACATATCAACCCAATTTAAATATACCCAATGACTTGGCCTCCATAGCCATCATTATTCCACAGATTCACCCCCCTCTGGCTAAAGAAATTCCTCATCGTCTTTGTTGTAAATGGACATCTGTATTTTCTGAGGTTGTGCCCTAGATTCCTCCACTTATAGGAAATATCGTTTCCACTCTAACAAGGCCTTTCAGTAATTGACAAGATCCTTATGAACCTCCTCTGGAAATCTCCAGTGCCCAAAACTGCCCGCAATACACCCAGTGAAGTATGACTAGTGTCTTATAAAGCCTCAGTATTACATATTTGCCCTTAAATTCTAGTCCTTTTGAAATGAATGCTAACATTACATTTACCTTCCTTACCACCCACTCAACCTGCCCGATAATGTATTGGGATTCTTGCACAAGAACTCTCAAGCCCCTCAGCACCTCTGATTTTTGAATTTTCTCCCTGTTTAGAAAGTGGTCTATGCTTTCATTCCTTCTACCAAAGTGCAAGATCCTACACTTCCCAACATTCGATTCCACTTGCCCCTTCTTTGCCCATTCTTGCAACCTGTTCAAATCCTTCTGCAGATGTCCGGCTTCCTCAACACTATCTACCCCTCCATCTACCTTCATATCATCCACAAACATGGCCACAAAGCCATCAGTTCCATCATCCAACTCATTGACATCCAACATAAAAGGAAGCAGTCCCAACACTAACCCCTACGGTGCACCACGAGTCACAATTTCTTTGCATCCTACCAGTCAGCCAATCTTCTATCCTTGCTAGTACCTTTCCTGTAATACCATGGGCTCTTATCTTGCTAAGCAGCCTCATATGTGGCACCTTGTCAAAGGCCTACTGAAAATCCAAGTGGACAACATCCATTAACTTTTCCTTGTCTATCCTGCCTGTTATTTCCTCAAAGAATACTAACATATTTGTCAGGGAGATTTCCCCTCAAGGAAATCATGCTGACTTTGGCCTATTTTATCATGTGTCTCCAAATACCCTGAAATCTCATTATTAATAATGGATTCCAACATCTACCCAACCACTGGAGTTAGGCTAACTGGCCAATAATTTCCTTTCTTCTGCCTCCCCCGCTTCTTAAAGAGTTGAGTGACATTTGCAATTTTCCAGTCCTCCAGAACTATTCCGGGATCTAGTGATTCTTGAAAGATCGTTACTAATGTGTCCTCAATCTCTTCAGCCACCTCTTTCAGAACCCTGGGGTGTAGACCGTCTGGTCCAGTTGACTTAACTACCATCAGACCTTTCAGCTTCCCAAGCACCTTCTGTTTAGTGATAGCAAATAGTCTTGCTCCTGCTCCCTGACACTCTTGAAGTTCTGACATTCTGCTAATGTCTCGCACAGAGAAGACCAACTCAAAATACTTCTAGTTCGCCTGCCATTCTTTTGTTCTGCCATTGTTACCTAAGAGATCTATGTGACTTTGACCTTGGAATGATTTTTGGTGCCTGTTAGGGTGGTTTGAGTATCTCAGAACTGCCGTTTCCCTGGAATTTTCTTGTGCAGCGGTCTCTAGGGTTTACAGAGGGTGGTGTAAGAATCATAAAAGAACTAGTGAGTGGCAGTACTGTGGGTGAAAATGCCTAGTTAATGAGCGGGATCTGAGGAAAATAACCAGACTGATTCCAGCTGACTGGAAGGCCACAGTAAATCAAATGACCACGCGTTACAACAGTGATATACAGAAGAGCATCTCTGAGAACACAACATGTCAAACCCGGAAGTGCTTGGGCGACAGCAGCAGAAGACCACAAGCATACGCTCAGCGGCCACTTTATTAAACACAGGTGGTACCATAAATCGGCCACTAAATATATGTTCTGGCCATTTTCACATTAACGTCTTCACCCGGCAGTAGGTATATGTATTCTCTGAATCAGCCACTTTATCCTGCAATGTGTGTCCGTGTTCTGCGGAATGAATGAGATCTTCTTATTCTCGAGCAGTTAGCTGCCATGCGTGATAAGTGTATTCTGCAGCAAGCGACTGTATTCAGTGTGCGTCTGCATTCTGCGGTTGGTATCAATTTATCTCAAGGCCTGCCTGCATTGTGCATTTGGCGGCATGAAAATGTTGTGTGCTACATGCATCTTTTTCTGCAGTAGTTGCCCTCTGTTCCCCATAGGCTCCAGTAATCTTGATTCAATTTGTCTATTCTAAGAGTGTCCAATACAACCAATTTTCTGCAATGGCATCTGTATTCTGCACGAGGTGCGTAACTTGCATTATCTTCCTTCACCCGGCAAATCACATCTATATTCACGGCAGAAGCACAGCGGCTAATGTTGATTTCTGCAGTAAATACAAGTCTTCCTGAATATATCTCTTTATTCGGCAGAGGTGTCAGCATTCTGCACTGGGGCAATGCACTCTGTAGAACTTTTTCTATCTGCAGTCTATGCCTGAATTGTGCAAATAGTTCCTGTATTCACATGTGCAGTACTGCAGGGAGTCCATAAGACCAGAAGACCATAAGACATAGGAGCAGAATTGGGCCATTCAACACATCGAGTCGGCTCTGCCACTTCATCATGGCTGATCCATTTTCCCTCTCAGCTGAACCTCCTGCCTTCTCCCCGTATCCCTTCAAGCCCTGACTAATCTAGAATCTATCAACCCCTGCCTTAAAGATACCTAATGACCTGGCCTCCACAGCTGCCTGTGGCAATGAATTCCACAAGCTCACCACTCTCTGGCTAAAGAAATTCCTACTCAGTTCCATTCTAAAAGGTCGCCCCTCTATTCTGAGGCTATGTCCTCTTCTCCTAGACTTCCCCACCATAGGAAAATCCTCTCCACATCCACTCTATTGAGGCCTTTCACCATTTGATAGGATTCAAGCAGGTCACCCTTCATTCTTCTGAATTCTAGTGAATACAGGCTCAGAGCCATCAAACTCTCTTCATATAATAAGCCTTTCAATCCCAGAATCATTTTTGTCAACCTCTTTTGAACCCAATGTCAACACATCCTTTCTTAGATAAACTACTCACAGTACTCCAAATGAGGCCTCACCAGTGCTTTATAAAACCTCAACATTACATCCTTGTGTCTCTGAACCCCAATGCAACACACACAAAATGCTGGAGGAACTCAGCAGGTCAGGCAGCATCTACGGAGGGGAAGAAACAGTCAATGTTACAGACTGAGGCCCATCAGGACTCGGCTGTATTGTCGACTGTTTATTACCCTTCATGAATGCTACGTGCTTCCTTCAGCATTTTGAGTGTGTTGTTGAAGATTTCCAGCAGCTGCAGAATCTCTTGTGTCTATGAGTTCCAGTCTTATATTCTGTGATAGGATGGGGCCATGGTTGCCACAAGGTGAGAACTAAACGATCAGTGGCGAACACCCCCACTTCAAAGGTGAACAGATGGGGATGCAGCTTCTTAAGGTAAATGAGTGGAGGACATCGCACAGAAGATCTCCAGGTCCTGTGATAATTCCCCCTTCAACAAACGCAGCTATTTTTTTTGTGCAGGTGGCAATTCTAGCCAGTGCAGACTCTTCCTCATGACTCCCTCAAACTACTGTATCGCCTGATTTTTTGAACGCCAGACTTGATGAACTGTTGCCTTGGTGTTGAAGCAGAGAGTCTCGCATCACCTGCCAGAAAATGCAAAGTCTGATGTGGTTAACAGGGGATATAATATGGTGCAGATCATGTCTTTAGCCAGAATATGGGAACCAATGTTGGACTATTCCCTGTGTTGTTGCAGGTAACTTACTGTATGGTAGAGATCTGGACCAGCTGGAAACATGGGCTGAAAGATGGCAGATGGAATTTAACGCAGACAATTGTGAGGTGTTGCACTTTGGTAGGACCAACCAAGATACATTTTACACAGGTCTTACACAGTGAATGTTAAGGCACTGAGGAGGTCTGTAGAACAAAGGGAACTGGGAATACAGGTCTATAATTCATTGAAAGTGGTGTCACAGGTAGATAGGGTTATAAAGAAAGTTTATGGCACAGTAGCCTTCATAAATCAAAGTATTGAGTACAGCAGATGGAATATTCAGTTGAAGTTGTATAAGACGTTGGTGAGGCATAATTTGGAGTGTCGGTGCAGATTAGGTCACCTACATACAGGAAACATGTAAATAAAGTTGAAAGAATAGAGAGGAAATTTACAAGGATGTTGCAGGTCTGGAGGACCAGAGCTATAAGGAAAGATTGAATAGATTAGGATTTTATTCCTTGGAATGTAAAAGATCAAGAGGAGATTTGATAGAGGTATATAAAATTATGAAGGGTTTAGCTGGGGTAAATGCAAGCAGGCTTCTTCCACTGAGGTTGGATGAGACAACTACTAGATGTCATGATTTAAGGGTGAAAGTTTCGGGGGAACATGAGGGGGAACTTCTTCACTCAGAGGGTCGTGAGAGTGTGGAACGAGTTTCCAGTACGTGGTGCATGCAAGCTCAACTTCAACGTTTAAGAGAAGCTTGGATAGGTACATGGATGGTAGGGGTATGGAGGGCTATGGTCCTGGTGCAAGTCAATGGGAGTAGGCAGTTCAAATGGTTGGGCATGGACTAGATGGGCTGAAGGGCCTGGCACTGTGCAGTACTTTTCTATGACGCTATGACTCCAGCCAAGCCTGCCTGCATTCCGCAAGAGCTTATCTCTTAATAGCATCCTGTTTACAAAAGAGGTCTTTGTGCTACAGTTGCCTGTGCTCTGACATATCTGTCTCCATTCTGCCGCAGTTCTCTGTTTTCTGCAGTAGTATGGGTTCTGCTGTCGCTAAGTGTGTACTGCTGTCTCTGCCCGTATCTTGCTGCAGTCACTAGTATTTTGCTGTGTCTGTTCTGGAACAGCTGTCAGCACTGTGCTGGGTGTATTTTTTTTGGGGGGAATGCGCTGGATCTCTGCATTCAGGAGAAGGGCTTGCTTGCCGCAAACTGCCTTTACTTAGCTGCTCCGTATTCCGGCTCTGCAGTGCTTTGCCGCGCCTGGCAGTGTGCTCATCTTGCTGCCTCTTTCTGTATTCTGCACTCAGCCTCTGTGCTTTGCAGCGGGTGGCCTCTCCCTGTAATTGATGTCCTTATTCGGGTCTGATTTTATTCACTTCATGACCAATGTGTTGCTGATACCTCATGGTGTTGTCTGATCACACTTGACAACCTGCCGATTAGTGATGGCGAGAGCATTGTTTATTGAATAGTTGAGTTTACAGCAGTCTGATCTCTGTGCTTGTCCTGAGCCTGCCTGAATTGTCTGGTTATTAATAGCACCTCTTGTTAGTTTCTGTTGTCCCCTAAATGCCCAGTAATTGATCAGCAGAATAAAGATCTTCGCTCGCTCCTAATAAGGTCATTTTTTTTCTCTCCTGAAACCTAACCCATTCTCTTCAGACAGTCGACGAACCTGAGGACACGAGACTATCCCATGACTCTGTTTTGAATTTTTTTTTTCCCACTGCAGTCCTTACATGCATCATTTCAATGAGGGAGAAAGAGAGAGAGTGAGAGAGATAGAGTGTTTCTGACTGCAGAGTGCACTTCTGCTATTGCACACTGGGCCGAGATTCGCCAGCGTGAGGCATACAGGGAGAGTCAGCGCTGAAAATTAGTCCATCCTTTGCAACAACCAAAACTCCTCTGAGATTTAATGAAGGTAAACAAGGTCAGTAAACATCTGAGGACAAGCAACAAGGAATATAAGACACTTACGTGGAGAAACGAGTCATACGTAGGACATAATATGTCATAATGGTATATCAGCATAATATTTAGGAATAACATATCATAATAATTATTATTTTATTCAGAGATAGAGCACAGTAACAGTTCTTGCAGACCATTGAGCCCCCGTCGCCTGTATTATGTGATAAGTTAACCTGTGAACCCATTCATCTTTGGAATGTGAGAGGAACATGGATCACCTCGAGGAAACCCACACAGTCATGGGGAGAATGTTCAAACTCATTGCAGACAGCAGTGGAACTAAACCCAGATAGCTGGTGCTGGAATAGTGTTTCACTGACCACTGTGCTGCTTTGCGGCCCATAGAATATATGGAGTAACATATCAAAACAGTATGTTGTAACAATATATTGTAGTAATGTGTCAACATAACCGCCTGTCCATAACCACAACCCTAGTCTGTGTCCATAACCACAACCCTAGTTTATGTCCATAACCACCGGTCCAGTCTGTGTCCATAACCACTGGTCCATTCTGTGTCCATAACCACTGGTCCAGTCTGTGTCCATAATCACCGGTCCAGTCTGTGTCCATAATCACTGCCCCAGTCTGTGTCCATAACCACTGGTCCAGTCTGTGTGCATAACCACTGGTCCAGTCTGTGTCCGTAATCACTGGTCCAGTCTGTGTCCGTAATCACTGCCCCAGTCTGTGTCCATAACCACTGGTCCAGTCTGTGTCCATAATCACTGGTCCAGTCTGTGTCCATAATCACTGCCCCAGTCTGTGTCCATAATCACCGGTCCAGTCTGTGTCCATAATCACCGGTCCAGTCTGTGTCCATAACCACTGCCCCAGTCTGTGCCCATAACCACTGGTTTAGTCTGTGTCCATAATCACTGCCCCAGTCTGTGTCCATAACCACTGGTCCAGTCTATGTCCATAACCACTGGTCCAGTCTGTGTCCATAACCACTGGTTTAGTCTGTGTCCATAACCACTGCCCGAGTCTGTGTCCATAACCACTGCCCCAGTCTGTGTCCATAATCACAGCCCCAGTCTGTGTCCATAACCACTGGTCCAGTCTGTGTCCAGATTAATTACCCTGGACAGTATCCATATCTACTGCTCCAGTCAGTATGATTATTCACTGGCCCAGCCACGTCCATGACCGTAACACCGATGGCCACTGGCACATGGGAAATAAGGGTTTAGAAGCCTTGAGTAGTACCAAGCTCCAGGAGTCACCATGCTTTGATGCACCGGCCCTGCCTGAGCGGTTTACTGGTTCGGAGGTGCACTGTTGGACCAGGGTCATGGACTGTAGCTCAAAATTGCCGAATGCTAGTTTGATATCAGCTCTGCAGCTATCTGGAATATTGAGAGAAGGCTCAAAAGGGTATGCGAGAGCAGTGAATATAGACAGTTCTTCCCAGTGTGGAATCAAAGCATGGGAAGTGATGAACTATTAACGTCCCAGATATGAAGCCTGGGCTGAAAGAGAGCCAGGCGGTTAAACATGGTTCAAGCACACGTCAAGTTGGATGCTTTAAGAGAGGATTGAATTGCAAAGTGAAAGTAATTCCAAAACTCTGAATATTCTGTTATAATTGTGATCAGTGTAGCAGTGGATAAGAGTTATTTGCCCCTGTATTGAGATTCAGTTAAACAATTTAGTGTTTGCAAGGTTTACCATTTAGGCAAGGTCAATAATGTCCACTAATTTTCACACAACGAAGCAGACAATTACATTACAGAAACTTGTGCTGTTTTGGTCACCTTAACCTTCAGGAAAGATGTAAACAAGGTTGAAAGGGTACAAAGAAAATTCATAAGGATGTTACCGGGTCTGGAGGACCTGATTTATAAGGAAAGATTGAATAGGTTAGCACTGTATTCTTTAGAATGTAGAAGATTGAGAGGAGATTTGATAGAGGTATACAAAGTTATAAGGGGTATAGATACAGTAAATGCAAGCAGGCTTTTTTCGCTGAGGTTAGGAGCAACTACAAGGTCATGGGTTAAGAGTGAAAGGTGAGAAGCTTAAGGGGAACAAGAGGGGAGATTTCTTCACTCAGAGGGTCGTGAGAGTGTGGAATGAGCTGCTAGTATAAGTGGTACATGTGAGCTTAATTTCAATGTTTAAAAGAAGTTTGGATAGGTACATGGATAGTAGGAGTATGGAGGGCTATAGTTATGGTGCAGATCGATGGACGTTGGCTGTCTAAATGGTTTTACATTGACTGGGTGGGCTGAAGGGCCTGTTTCTGTGCTGTACTTCTCTATGACTCTATAACTTTGGGAAATGGTGGTGTTAACAAAGAGGTACTGCAGATGCTGGAAATCTCGAGCAATACACAAGATGTGCTGGAGCAGCTCAGCAGGTCAGACAGCATCTGTGGTTGGGGAAAAACAGTCAACGTTTCGGGCTGAGACCCTTCATCAGGTCTTGGCCCGAAACTTCGACTGTTTATTCCCAATCCATAGACACTGCCTGACCTGCTGAGCTCCTCTAGCACATTGTGTGTATTTAACAAAGAATATATCTTCAAAGATTCGGGAGTGTACCAAGGACGTCTGTCAAGGATCATAGACTCACAGGGTTGACACTACTGGGACTGTCGGTGAAGTCTGTCCACTTGTCTGGCTGTGGGCAGTGGATGTTGTCGACAGAAGTCTTTACATAAGACCTGGTGTGTATAAGGCTTCTCTGGAGATGGGATCCACTGGAAGTATTGGTGCCCAGAGTAGACATTTTAGAAGTATTGAGTGTACCTTGCACTGAAGGCTTCGGAGAACAAGGTAACCATGATTTTCTGGTTAGTTGGCTTTACAATGGATATTGATGTGTGCAGTTAACTATATAATTCCATGTATGTGAATAGTTGATAGTTCGTGTCGATTAGAAGTGTATATGAATGTAAGCGTACCTTTAAGAACTGAACATACTGTGTGTTCTGACTTTTGCAGCATTTTGGGTTAGACCCTACTGTTTACTGGGAGACTGCCTTCTGTTGCGAGCTCTTGTCCTTGTGCACATCAAAACAGGAGTCTGGAGGCACTAAAATGGCCAGCCATATCTCTCTGTGTGTTATAATAGTCAAGCAAGGGACTAAAGCCTGTTTCAGTGAGATATCTAGAAGTGGAGGAACCACAAGTATACCTAAAGATGATGTAGAGCTACAATGTGTGGCGAACAGGAGGGAAACATCCAGCTAAATAAGCTCACAGCCAACAAATTGGATCAAAACTCTGTAGCCCAGTCAAAAACAACAGAGAAAATTAAGGAAGTGGAGGTTCCCTGCACGGTAGAAGCTAGCACTTGTGCAAAAGAGAAAGTTTATGTGTCTGCAGACATCTGTAGCTCAAAGTGTCAAGACATATTGGCCATGTCCATCACTGAAGCCAGCCTTCAACCAATCCACTTTGGTCCTTGACATAGCAAGAGACAGCTGACAGCACGAGATACAGCAAAGACCAAGGAACCAGACAGCATCCCACTTATAGTTCTGAAGGTTTGGATTCCAGGACATATTGTGCCCCTGAACAATTACAGAATGGATACGTATCCAATCATGGGGAAAATTGTCCTGGAATGCTTGTCTACAAAAATCAGGATTCATCTAACCCAAACAATCTGCTGTCAATCATTAGCAACGTAATGTGAGAGGCTGTCATCAGGATGATCTCAAATCACTTAAAAATAACCTGCACTCTGGTGCTCAACCAACACCTGCCAGAATAACTAAGCTCCAGCCTTTACCACAGCTTTGGACCAAACATAGACAGAAGACCTCAATTCCAGAAATTTGTCTTCAGCATCAATGCACACTTTAACCTTGTGCGAAATTATTTGGAATAAGTCAATGGGAATTGGTTGGAGTGGGTGGGTACTGGTGGAGTGATGTGTTGGTGAGCAAGGTCAGACCTACTGGCTAGGCTGATACTTTGTACAATAGAAGACGGCTGCGGTTGATGAAGGCAATCAACTTAACTGCTTACAATCCTGTCTCCCTGAGCCTATCTGTCCCCTGATGCTAGATATTTTCTATGTCACCAGTCCGATATAAAAGTACGTTCTGTGCCACAGATATTATGCTGGAGCACTTTGTGTCCACAAGTCTGATGATGTTAGATACATTATGTACCCACCAACATGAAGCCATTTAGTGAAACAAACACCCCGGATGCTAGAAATCTGAAATTGAAACAGAAAGTGCTACTCAGCAGGTCAGGTAGCATATATGAAAAGAGAAGCAGATTTAAAGTATAAAGTTAATCACCTTTTGTTAGAAGTCATTCATTAGCCTGAAATTGTAACTTGTAAGTAGCTTAGATTTGGACTTGTGAAGATGCTGGAAATAAACATCTCCAACAAGAGAAAGAAGAGTCCAACCATTTATCTTCATCACTGAATATCTTGAGGATCACGTTGATCATGATCTTGTCACCCCAATATACAAAAACTGTAATGCAGTGGATGGTTATCCTGTGGCGCATTGAATCCCCAGCGTTCTCCACCATTTACAATTCACAAGTCAGGAAGGCAACGGAATACCTCCCACGGACAGAGGTATAGTAGTAGTTCGGATCCAGCACAATACCACGCAGGGTACCATAGCCTGATTGATTGGTACCCCATCTACCTACAAACATGGGCCTTCTCACAGCAGACATGATCAGCAGTGGGCATTAGCTGCTGTTCTGTCAAGTTAGTCATGTCATGAGGAGAGATCAGTGGGAATTGAGGCTTTTTCTGGAGTAGATGGAGCAATTCCCCAAAAGCAACCAGCAGAGTCAAGGAGAATGATTAAAAAGGCCGAACATGAAGCTTTCTTTCACACCCTCATCACATCCCAAGGAATTTTTCAGCCAAATAATTACTTCTTAAATGCAATCACTTTTGTGCAAATTATATCCATCAGCTTGTGCGATCTGGGTGAGTAGTTTTGGGTTGAGAGTTCCTTGCTGATCAGTGAACCTACTTACAAACAGAGTAGCTGGCATCTGTGATCACCTGAAAGGTGAGGTGCGGTCACGGTTTAACATTTCAGCCATCAGAACCTAAAGTTTGCAGGCCCTGTGATCCGAAATGATGATGGGGCAATTTTAACATGGACGTATAAAAGGAATTAAATAAAATGCTTGAAAAGGTATTCACAGAGAGGACTCATTGCGTAGCACTTTCAAAGCACTGTCATTGTCATTATGGGCTGAATGGCCTATTTTGTACATTATCATGTCCACATGGAGTTATACGTGCACAGTAATCATTGCATCAACACATCCATTTGCAGAGGCAATTTACTGCAGAGCTAATTTGACGTTCATGCCAGCATTAGGCAGGACTCGTATTGTGAATGGATTTGTGTTCCAAGAGATTCGGAGAAGGTGCTAATCGTGACACTGAGGAAAACCAGAAATCTTTTAGCTTTAATGTACAGCGATGGAAAGCACACGGGTTCCTTAGAGAAGCAGTGGGAAGTCAGAACAAGAAAACTTGCCGGACAAATAGTTATCACAAATAACCTTTTATTTGATTTTAAGTAAGTAGGTATCCAGGGAGCTGAGGATAAGGAATCCAAAGTGAAGGTTACAAAGGGGGACCAAGGATAGATTTTAAATTTATTTGATCACAAGATAAGGCCATTGCTGGTGAGGCCAGCATGTGTTGTTCATCCCTAATATACTACACTAGCTGGTTAATAGTTAACCACAGTGATCAGTCTGGAGTTGCACATTCACTAGATGAGAAGGATGCTCAATTTCTTCTCTGAAGTACATTAATGGACTTCTATCAAGATTCCCATAGGTTTCATGTTTGCTGTTACTATATTCTGCTAATTGCAAATTTATTTGATTACATCAATTTTAAATCCCCAGTGGTGTTGATGGGACTTGGATATGGGTCCCTGGATCAATAGTCTAGAATTCTGTCTCAGCAAGGATTTGCTGGAAGTGGTAGTGTTGACACTTCTGAAAAACATAGGATTTGATAACTCCCCAGGACCATATGGGAGATGCCACAGGTTGCTCTGGGAAATGGGAAGAGATTACTGGAGTAGTAATGGCAATCTTCGTGTTCTCCCTGGGCTGAGGATCGGAGCATAGCAAATCTTGTTCCATTATTCAAGAAAGATAATAGGCATAATCCTGGGAATTATATACCGGTGAGTCCTATGACAGCGGTGGGCAAACTAATGGAGAGAATTCTCAGGAACAGGATTTACAAGCATTTGGAGAAACAGACTTATTAAAGGTAGTCAGCATGGCTTTGTGAGGGCAGGTTGTGCATTATGTGCCTAATTGAGCTTTTCAAGGAGATGACAAAACTAATTGATGAAGGTAAAGCAGTGGATGTGGTGTCTATGTATTTTTGTAAGGTGTTTGATGGGTTTGCTCATGGTAGGCTCACCAAAAGGTCAGGTGTATGGCATCCATGGAAATGGTGGCATAGATTAGAAATTGTTTTGCCCGCAGAAGGCAGAGGGTGGTGTAGATGTAGCATGTCCTACCTGCAGTTCATGGCTCCATGGGGACCTAGTTTGGGACCCTGCTTTTTATGAGTTTTATAAATGATTTGGATGAGGAAGTAGAAGGGTGCGTTAATAAGTTTGTAGTTGGTGATATTGTGGATTGTGTAGAAGGTTGTCATAAGGTTACAATAGGATGCAGAGCTGGATGGAGAAGCAGATGATTAAAGAAAGTGTGAAGTGATACATTTTGGAAGATTGAACCTGAAGGGTGTTTACACCAACCTTTTGTTAGCTGGGGAATTGAGGTACAAAGTAATGTTGCAACTCTTTTATCTCTGATTAGACCACACTTAAACTCCCGGATTCCCCTATCACCTGCCGCCTTGTACTTCTTCCTCCCCTTCCCCATGCCTTCTTACCCAGATTTCTTCTCTTCCTTTCTAGTCCTAAAGAAGGGTCTCAGCCTGAAACGTCGACTGTTTACTCTTTTCCTTAGATGCTGCCTGGCCTGCTGAGTTCCTCCAGCATTCTGAGTGTGTGGCCTTAGAGTGTTGTGTTCTTTTCTCACCTCATTACATGAAGGATGTGGAAGTTTTAGAGAAGGTACAGAGGAGAATGACCAATATTACTGGCTGGATTGCCGATCATGTCTCACAGACAAAGGTTGGGTGAGCTAGAGTTTTTCTCTCTGGAGCGAAGAAGAATGAGAGGTGACTTAACAGAGATGTTTAAGATTATGACAGGCATTGAAGGAGTGGACAGCCAACACCATTTTCCCAGGGTAGCAGTGGCCAATGCTGGAGACATCGAGTGACTGTAGGAAAGGTTAGGGGAGATGTCAGAGGTAGGTTGTTTTACACAAAGTGGCATTACCAGGGGTGATGTTAGAACTGATACAACAAGAGCATTTAAGGGACTCTGAGTTAGGTCCAAAGATGTAAAGAAATCAGAAAGTTATTGACTGTAGGAGGGAAGGGTTAGCCCAATATCTGAAGACTGTAGGGCTTATACTGTGATATACTGTCCTATGTTCTCAAGTCTCCTCTCAAATCAAGTTATTTAACTATATGCATGTATAGCATCAAACAAAACAATGTTTCCCCAAACCAGGGTGTAGAGCACAGTGATACACATAACACACATCTAACACACAACTAGGAAAGTAAGAATTAAATCTACAAATGAAATAAGCATAAATATACAAACTAAAGTGCATAAATTAAATTTTCTAGGGTACAGAACGAATTAACCAGTGATGCCTCGAACGCCTGAGGGTAGAAACTGTTTCCCATCCTGATCGTTCTTGTTTTTATGCATCAGACTCTCCTGCCTGATGGTAGAAAGTCAAAGAAGGTACTAGATGGATGGATGGGATCCTTGAAAATATTATGAGCCCTGCGTACACAGCAATCCTGATAAATGATTTGGTATGAACATAGAATTCTCCAACTTCCGGTAATTCCCTCCCCCTCCCTTCCCCTATCCCTATGTCACTCTGCCCCCTCCCCCAGCTGCCTACCGCCTCCCTCTTGGTTCCGCCTCCTTCTACTGCCCATTGTGTTTTCCCCTATTCCTTCTTCACCTTTCCTGCCTATCCCCTCCCTGCTTCCCCTCCCACACCCCTTTATCTTTCCCCTTACTGGTTTTTCACCTGGAACCTACCAGCCTTCTCCTTCCCATCCTCCCCCCACCTTCTTTATAGGGCCTCTGCCCCTTCCCCCTACAGTCCTGACGAAGGGTTCCGGCTCGAAACGTTGACTGATTGTTTCCACGGATGCTGCCCGACCTGCTGAGTTCCTCCAGCTTGTTGTGAGTGTTGCTTTAAACCTGATAAATGTCCCTGATGTATCTGTGATCCTCTTGGCCGCTCGCACAGTCCTTTGCACGGACCTCCGGACCGATGCTTAGCTGCTACCATATCAGATGAAGGTCCTACTTGTCAGGATGCTCTCAATGGTGCTCCATTAAAATTTAGTTAAGATGGGGGTGGGGGGAGCCTCATTTGCCTCAATCCCCTTAGGAAGTGGAGGCGCTGCTGTGCCTTCTTATTCAGGGAGGTGATGTTGAGGGACCAGGTGAGGTCATTCATGATGTGAACTCCCAGGAACTTGATGCGTGTAACTCTCTCTATGGAGCCATGTATGTGCAGGGGAGGATGGTTCATCTGCACCTTCCTGAAGTCCACAATAATTTCTGTCATCATTGTTGATGAGGCCAACCACTGTTAAACTTGATGACACAGTTTGAGCTGAACCCTGTGACATAGTCATGTGTCAGCATGCTGACTGGATAATGGGACTAGGTAATAGCATAATGGGACTAGAGACGTTGCTGCCCACCCAGACTGACTGTGGCCTTCCTGTCCAGTTACAGAGGGAGGTGTTGAGACCTAGTAAGGACAGCTTCCCCACTAGTTTCTGGGGTATGATAGTGTTGAACGCTGAATGAAATCTATAAGCAGTATCCTGGGATATAAAACCTCGTTTTCCAGGTGGGACAAGACAGAGTGGAGATCTGAGGCCATGGTATCGTCAATGGATCGATTCAAGCAATAAGCAAACTGGAAAAGATCCAGTGTAGCCAGGAGTAAGGCTTTAATGTGCTCCATGAGCACCCACTCAAAGAATTTCATAATGGTTGATGCTAATGCTTCTGAACAATAGTCATTTAGACAGGCTACTGTCACCTTCTTTGGCACTGGAATGATGGTTGCTGCCTTGAAGACGGAGGAGACAATGGACTGTTCTATGTTCTAACTCAATGGGTCAAACTGTCTCTGAGGGAGGAGAGGAATTGTCAACGCTTTGGATTGAAACCCTGTATTAAAACTGATGAACTACGAGTCCGTTACAACAGGTCAGTCCTTTTATACATGGTTTCATCATGAAGTGTCAACAATTCTGTTTCCCTTACAGACGCTGCCTGGCCCACTGAGTTCCTCCATCAGATGGCTTATGGCTCCAGACGCCGGAAGCCCTTGTGTCTGTTTAGAATTCTGGCTGCTTATTCAGCAGCTTGCCCACAATGTCACCACGTACAGCTCCTCCTCAGCTTTCAAATGCCCGACTTACCTATGAGCATAGGAGTGAGTTTCTTGGACACTGGTGGGCAGAAGTGCCAGCTGCTGTGAAGCTGCGGGCAATCGCTGGAATAAGGGAACTCAGTTCATGATGGCATTTCTAGACTTGAAAGCTGTCCAGGTTACAAACCATTCACAGGAATGGAACCCTGATGTAACCTGAGTTAACCAGGTTGTAGAGTAAACTGGACAAGGGCTGCAGATGCTCTTTGAGGTTATCAGGTTAGGTTTGAGAAGCGGGACAATGACAAACTGTGGCTTTGCGCAGTTTGCCTTGTGTAAAAATGATGCCCGTTGCGTTGAACAGCTTAGTTTGTTGCTTGGATTCTTCCTTCTGAGCTCACGTCAAAAACTCAAGCGCATTAGAGGGCACGTGTTTAGGGAAGTGGGGTTGAGATGCTGGGGAATCTGAGTAGAACATTTTTCAAAAGGGTGGTTAGTATCCAGAAGCCACTGCCCAATAAGCTGGTGGACAAAGAGACTCCCAAAAGATGTAAGATTGATTTAGACCAGTACTTGAGAACCTCCAGAATTGGAAGGGGAGGGGAGGGAGAACGTCGACTCAGACCATGAGAGGCCTGCGTCGGGCATTTTCATGCCTTACAATGCGCTGATTGGAAGTCTGTGTGGGCGTCACTCCTTGCACAGACACTAGAGCAATCTGTGGTTAAGTGCCTTGCTCAAGGGCACAAACACGCTGCCACAGCTGAGGCTCGAACCAGCGACCTTCAAGTCACTAGATGAACGCCTTAACCACTTGGCCACGTGCCCAACACAATTGGAAAGCTGTAGACTACATGGGGGAGCTTCTTCACTCAGAAGATGGTGAGGGTGTGAGATGAATGGAGTGGATGTGAGTTCAATTTCAATTCTTAAGAGAGATTTGGACAAGGATATAGATGGGAAGTGTATGATCTAAGTGCACGTGGATGAGACTAGGCAGAATAACATTGGCAAAGACTGGTTGGACTGAATTGAAGTTTCTACTACTCCATGACTCTGTCCAAGTGCTGGTAAATAGGATTAACACTGACGGTTGCCTAATGTTCAGCATGAGTATAGTGGGCTGTGTTGAAACGTGAACAAAGTCACGAAAAAGACACTGAAGCTGGAGGATATAGATCAAAAATGAGCAGTAGGCTTCATATTGAGACACTCTTGGAGAAAGATGCATCCTCAACCCAATATTAACTGACATTTTTACGTGCTAAAGATCAAAAGACAATTCTATAGTTACAATGTATCTATAATGTTTCCTTTGAGTTACATATAGTTTTCACACACCTCTTTCTTCGCACCCACACTCCAGACACCCAAAATTAATGTTAATCAGCATCGCACATTAAAGTTTCTGGTGAACGCAGCAGGCCAGGCAGCATCCCTAGGAAGAGGTACAGTCGACGTTTCAGGCCGAGACTCTTCTTCCAGTTAGTCTTGACGAAGGGTCTCGGCCTGAAACGTCGACTGTACCTCTTCCTAGAGATGCTGCCTGGCCTCCTGCGCTCACCAGCAACTTTGATGCGTGTTGCTTGAATTTCCAGCATCTGCAGAATTCCTCGTGTTTATGTTAATCAGCATCATCTGGTTTGCAGTCAACTCCAGCGCACAGCTCCAGGAAAACTATTGTTCGGGGCTGCTTTTTAAATTCAATCTACAATCCACATTCATGTCTGAAGATGGGTTGCTGGTGAAATTAGTATTTGCTGAATACCCTAACTCCAGAATGTGCCCTAACCAGGCTGAATGGGCTGTTTCTGTGCTGTGATACTCTGACCCAGGCTGGCACGGTTTTGCAGCCCCAAGGGAATGCAGTACTTTTGGAGATCCCAATTATTACATGCAATGGTAATCTGAGGTAACCACTGCTTTCCACCTTAGTGTTAAAAGAACCCAAGGGGCACCTATTTGAAGGGGAGCAGGGGAGTTCTCCCTGGTCTCACTGCTAATACATATCCTTCAGCTGACATCTCTGAAAAAAAATCGAATGCATGTGGTCTGGTACATGAATATCTCAAACAAACCACAAAGGTCGCAGAGAGACACGGCGCAGAAACAATCCCTTCACTTCACTAAGTCAGCATCAACAATGAGCCACCCATTCATGCCAATGTTACCTTAATGGATTTTAGTCTCCCCACATTCCCATCAGCAAGCTTTAGCGCATGGGAGAAACCCCACATGAAAAAGAGGCAAACTCCCTACAGACAGAACCAGGGATCAGGATTAAACCGGACTCACAGGAGTTATGATACCACAGCTCTACCTACAGTGCCGTTGTATTATCCAGAGGTGTGAGATAGGAAAATCTAAATTTCTCATCCAGGAGCATTGCTGACTGATGTCCAAATGAGGATGTGTGTGACTCTGAGGTACTTTCTGCCCTGCCCCTCGCAGAGGGAAAGCTCAAGATTTTGACAAGCGTTGCTGAAGAAATTCACTGAAGTTCTGCATTTTAGTCTGTAGATGGTGAAGGGGCAGCTATTAAAGCTCTTACTGAGATCAATCGCCACTTTGTCAAGTGTGTTTCTTTCACCTCTGAATAAGCAAGTGACAAAGACCCGATTCATATCCTCCAAGTTCCAGGTTAACATATGAGGAATGTTTGGTGACTCTGGGCTTGTTCTCATTGGAGTTTAGAAGAATGAGGGGGGAATCTCACTGAAACATTGAATATTGAAAGGCTTAGACAGTGTGGACGTGGAGAGGATGTTTCCAATAATGGGACTGTCTAGGACCGGAGGGCACAACTTCGGAATACAAGGATGTCCCTCTAGAAAATAGTGTGGTGAATCTGTGGAATTTATTGTCACAGATGGCTGTGGAGGACAAGTCATTGAATATATCTAAAGTAGTTGATAGGGTCTTGATTAGTAAGGGTGAACGCAATACTAGTACAGTAGAGCATTCCAGAGTTCAGAGTTCAATTCTGGCGCTATGCTCTCAGGAGCTTCTACGTGTCCTGCCCGTGAAATGTGTGGATTTTCCTGGGTGCTCTGGTTTCCCCCCACAGTCCAAGGATTAATTGGTCTTTGTAAATTGCCCTGTGATTAGGTTGGGGTTAATCGGGGTTGTGAGATTGCTGGGGTGGCATGGCTCGAAGGGCCAGAAGGGCCTTCTCCCCACTCTATTACCAAATAAAGAAAGAAAGAAAATTGGGTTGAGTGGGAAAATCAATCAGCTGTAGTAGAATGGTGGAGCAGAAGCAATGGCTGAATAGCCTGATTGTATTCCTATGCCTTATGGTCCTCAGTAAAAGCGTGAGGACCTCTGCTAACTAGATACCAGCCTTTAATCTTGTGGCTAAAATGAGGCCAGGTAATAATGTTCTGTCTAAAAACTAAGTGGCTTTCTCTGCATTTGTTATGCAAAACAGAGACCCACATAATTAAATTGTCCTTTGTTTGACATAATGTCGCTGTAATAAGCATCAGATGAGGGACAGTTGCTGTTGTTACAATTGCTAAGAGAGCTTTAGTCATAACCCAGATACTGAGGCACCCGGTACTGATCTAATCCAACGTGAAAGTATGAAAAAGAAAAGGAAACATCCAAACAGTTCATAGCTCTTTCATAAGTTTTAAGTTGCCAGAGATGCATATATGTGTGGGAATAATTGTGCGTGAACCCCTCTGGTATTAGTTAACAGGGAGAGTGGGGAATGCTCAAGAAAGGCCAAGGTTTGTAAATGCCATCCATCTTCTGCTCGAAGAATTGAGAAGTCAGACTGTTACTATTTTAACTCGAGGATGACACCGTGCATTTGGGCGGTGGTGGCTCCTGTTTGACACATGCCAATGAAAAATACATCAGTTTGTGAGACTGGGTTACAAACGAGCTACCGGAGGAACTCAGCTTGTCGAGCAGCATCTGTTGTGGGCAGCGAGTGGTGGGAAGGGATTTCTCCCCTTTCTCTCTGTGTTCATGCAAGTTTCATCCTACTTTCCAAAGATGTGCAATTTGATAGGTTAATTGGTCACTGTAAACCACTCTTTATGTATACAATTGTAGGCCACTTTATTAGGGACACCCGTATTCCTGCTCGTCAATTCAAATATCTAATCAGCCAATCATGTGGCAGCAACTCAATGCATAAAAGCATGCTGACATGGTCAAGAGGTTCGGTTGCTGTTCACACCATACATCAGAATGAGGGAAGATATGTGATCTAAGTGACTTTAACAATGGAGTTACTGTTGGTGTCAGGCAGGGTGGTTTGAGTATCTCAGAAATTGCTGATCTCCTGGGATTTTCACACACAACAATCTCTAGAGTTTACAGAGAATGGTACAATAAACAAAAACATCCGATGAGCAGCAGTTCTGTGGCACAAAAATGCCTCGTTAATGAGAGAGGTTTGAGCAGAATGGCTAGACAGGTTCAAGCTGACAGGAAGGTGACAATAACTCAAATAAGCTCACATGTAACAACAGTGGTATGCAGAAGAGCATGTTTGAATGTACAACACATCGAAGCTTGAAGTGAATAGGCTGCAAGAGCAGAAGACCACAAACATACACTCAGTGGCTACTTTATTCAGAACAGGAGGTACCCACTAAAGTGTTGGTGTAGGCTTTTTACAGGAGTGCCATTGAAAGCGTCCTGACAAGTTACAACTCCAGCTGGTGTGCGAGGAGAAGAACGTAGGATTAGAAGTCCCTACAAAGGACTGTGAGAATTGCCGAGAGAATCGTAGGGATCTCCTTGCCATCCATCAAGAACATTTATGATGAGAGCTGCGTACGCAGGGCCCTTAGTATTATCAAGGATCCCACCCATCCACCCAGCATCCTCGGGCTGGAGTCTCCAATGCAGGAAGACAAGAATGGTCAGAAAGAGACATAATTTCTTCCCCCAGGTCATTAGGCTTCTGAACTCCCTGACGCATCGCATTCGAAGTGTCACCAGATAATGTGTACTGTACCCTACAATATTGAATTTATGCTCTTTACTTTGTTTATCATAATTTATTTGTAGATTTAATTCTTACTTTCCTAAGTTATTGCGTGTTATATGTGCGTTATCAGTACTACTGTGCTTTACAACCTGGTCCAGAGAAACGTTGTCTCGTTTGACGGTATACATGTACATAGTTAAATGAAAATAAACTTGACTTGACTGTAATCTGAGTTGATAAGAAAGTGAGGAGAACCAAACAATGGAATTAATGTAAGATTAGTGTAAATGGGTGGTTGATGGTTTTTGTGGACTTGGTGGGCTGAAGAGTGTGTTTCTGTGCTGCATCATTCTGTGACTCTACAACACGCCCGGTCTGAAGCAGCTTAAAGTTTGTTAAATCTCCCTTCAGTTGTCTGGAGGGGATGTAATAGAAGGAGATTAATAAGGTTAGAGGAGAAAGATAAAACAAAAATACTAGAACTGAGATATGAAACGCAGAAGTTGCTGGAAATCTGAAAAAAATGGAAATATGCAGCATATCAGATCAATCTGTGGAAGGAGATAAGCACAATTAATATTGCAAGTTGACGATAGTTTCCAGGAACTGTAAGACCATATGGTAATGGAGCAGAATTAACCCATCCTGCACTACCATTCAGTCATGGGTGATCGTTTTACAATCCCCTTTTCCTTCCTTCTCCCCATAACCCCTAAACCCTTAAAGAATCAAGAATCCAGAACTTGAATGTATCCAGAACTGTTCTGACAAACTGGAGTGGCTGGTTATCTGAAAATGTTGAATTCAGGGTTGCATTCTCAGGGATGTAACCTGTCTGGTCTACTCCCTTAGCCCAACTGCCCGTTGCCTCCAATTCTTCACCCGGTCGGTTATTCTTCATATCGGGTTCTTTGAAAGCATGACCCAATTGTTCTCACTTGCCTGGAGAGCCGGGTTTGATCCTGACCTTGGGTGTTGTGTCTGCAGGATGATTGCACATTCACCCTGTGACCCCGCAGTGCTCTGTGGTGCTCCCTCGTCCCTACGAGGTATGGATTTGTAGGTTAATTAGCTGCTGTACGTTATCCTTGAGTAGGTTACTGCCAAAGGAATCAAAAGGAAGTATGACAGTGAATGAGAGGGAATAGGTTGAGGAGGTACATGGAACTAAGTAGAAGGACACTAGACTGATAAAATCTTGCGTGGATCTGGGGATCTGAATGGCCTTATTTGTGCCATAACAAAGGATTAAGTATTACTGCATTATGTGCTGGCTTTTCCCTGCAACACAGCATACTTTGCATCTCTATGAGCTGGGTGTCATAATGACTCTCCTATTTCTCCACTTACTCACAGCTTAAGTGACCCAGTGTGGCTGGGTTGATCAGACCCAAAAGACCTAAAGTGATTTGAGTGCCCAGGAAAGGTGGTAGGAAGTGTACAGGCACAGCAAGGTATCTTCAGCCTGATTTATTATCATAAAACAGAAAGCACAAATAAACCACACTAAATACTATATAGTAAGTTACAAAGACATCAGGGGTCATGATTCGTAGTCTCCACTTGATTGTTGCTATTGTCGGGGGAGCTCTGAACTCCAACTGGTGAAATCACCCTGGGTCGACTCTAGGCAGAGGTAATCATGACCTCCCAGTCTTGGTGAAGCCCCAAGAACTGAGCAAAAGGTACCTCAATAAATAGGGGCCCAATCCACACGGAGAGAGATACAGTAAACTATTTGGTCTTTTGTCCTTGTGCCACTGGTGCCTTGAGGTCAAGAAAGAATACATAGAAACATAGAAACATAGGTGCAGGAGTAGGCCCTTTGGCCCTTCGAGCCTGCACCGCCATTTATTATGATCATGGCTGATCATCCAACTCAGAACCCTGCACCAGCCTTCCCTCCATACCCCCTGATCCCTGTAGCCACAAGGGCCATATCTAACTCCCTCTTAAATATAGCCAATGAACTGGCCTCAACTGCTTCCTGTGGCATAGAATTCCACAGATTCACCACTCTCTGTGTGAAGAAGTTTTTCCTAATCTCGGTCCTAAAAGGCTTCCCCTTTATCCTCAAACTGTGACCCCTTGTTCTGGACTTCCCCAACATCAGGAACAATCTTCCTGCATCTAGCCTGTCCAATCCCTTTAGGATTTTATACGTTTCAATTTTAATACAGCCGCTATTAGCAAACATCTAACAAACCTACAGTGTTCAACTTGTACAGACACCTCACAAAAAGTTAAAGCGCCACTTGGAATTGTTTAGACTGTCACCTAATATTTTTACTAAATTTAATACACCACAACACACCCAAGATTGAATCTGACCCATTCTACTGCCTGTCTGCACATTCTTCCCAGAGACCTCCCATGACAGGTTAATTGTAAATTGACCTATGTGTAGTTGGGTCACAGAATCCCAGTGGACACTGGCAAGAGTAATAAGATTAAATTAGTATATCAGGGTGCCCAATAACCAATGTGACCTCAGTGGCTAAAGGTCCTGTTTCTTGCGACACAACTCTGTGACTTAGTCCACCCCTTTTCCAAAGTCATGTGGTCTCCATCAATTTCAGTTCTGTGTTCCATGTTGTAATAATTCACTTTGTAGAACTCCTCTCCAAAGTGTTTATGAGCTGAATTACAAGTGTAATTAGAATTTTATAATCCAGTGCTAACACATGTGTACTTCACAGGAAGGTCTGTAAATCAATCACCATATTTGGCTCACATGGGAACAGGGGTCCTCGTATGTTATTGGAAGCATGGGAACAGGCCCCCATGTGTTCTAGGGAGCATGGGAACAGGGGTTCCCGTATGTTACAGGGAGAATGGGACAGGGGCCCGAACAATTCAGATGTTGGACTGTCAGGATTTCCAAATAGTCAAATAGCCATTTATCATATCACCTTCAGGGAAGCTATAAAGATTTTAAAAATAGTACAGAAGAGAAATCAAAATGGTTTCAGGGATGAGGAACTTGGGTTGCAAGGATTGAGTGGGAAAGTTTGTGAGAGGATCCGATTGACATATTTATTGTCATAAGGGGGAATAAGGAGAGTGAGAAAATTGTTCTCGTTGGCAAAATGGCAAAGAAGCAAAAGAATGAGAATAAAGGTGAAAAGACCGGGGAATTAAAAGTAACAAGGCTCACGACTGAGTATTTCATTTTCTGGTGTGCACTGCCAGAGATAGCAGTGAAGTCAATTTTGTTGTAACGTTCAAGAGGGAACAGTATCCACGTCTGAAAGGAGGGAAGATGCAACGTTAAACAGAGAGGGGCCGGAACCATCAGGCACTCTCCTAAATCGAGCTTGACTGAACGTCCTCCTTCCATACTGTCTTCCTGTGATTGTGGATGCAGTCAGGACCTCTCTCACTTGCCCTCAGGTCCAATTGCCCCTGATAACTTTTAACAGAGGGAGAAGCAGGGACAGGGATTTGTCTTGCATCAGAGCAGTGAATGATCTTAACAGCTCATTTATTTTTAGGTTCATTTAGATTCAGTTAATACCAGAGAATGTATACAGTATACAACCTGAAATTCATACTCTTCACAGACATCCACGAAACAAGAGAACCCATAGAATGAATGAAAGCCCCGAAACCCTTGCCCCACCCTTTGCACACCCGTAAATGCCTTTAACATTGAGAAGTAAATATAACCTATCTAATATAAACTATTAAAAAGTTGGCAACACAGTTTAATTTTAATATCTCTTTATCTTTGTTTTCATGTTAATTAAATGAATTTCAAGAGAATTTTTTTAAAAAATTAATCTGAAGCAAAATTGGGAAGACAAAACTTAGTTTTCCACTGGCCTCCAAATCTTTAGCTTAGTCCCATGTCAAAATCAATGATACCTTAGATCAGGCAACAGTGCAGCCCAGGAGAAGGATGAAAGAGGTTTCCCATGCTGAGAATCCTGGGCAGACTGGATCCCTGCGCTGGGCTCCATTGGGACAGTAGTGTAGGCTTGGCTCTCTGAATCTCTGAGTGAGTCCCAGACTCTCATTAATCAGAAAATGCCAGAAAAACACAGCAGGTCAGGTAGCACACATGGAGAAAGAATAGTCAAGTTTTGGGACTATGAGAGAGAGAGGTGCCAAGGTCTCCTCCCCTTTGTATTGGAGACCTGGGATGGAAAGAGTTGCTCAGGGCAGCTCTGTGTAATAGATTCTTAAGTTAGCTTATGGACTTAATGTTAATTCAGTTAAAGTTTCAGATGATAAGGTTTCATAAACACAAGGGATTCTGCAGATGCTGTAAGTCCAAATCAACATACACAAAATGCTGCAGGAACTCAGCAGGTCAGGCAGCGTCTATGGAAATGAATAAACAGTTGATATTTTGGGCTAAAACCCTTCATCAAGACTGGAAAGGAAGGGGGAAGATGCCAGAGTACAGTGGGGCGAGGGGAAGGAGGACAAGCTAAAGGTGAAGCCAGGTGCATGGGGGAATGGGGTTGAAGCACAAAGCTGGGAGGTGATAATTGGATTAGGAAAAGCACTGAAAAAGAAAGAATCTGATAGGAGAGGAGAGTGGACCATGGGAGAAAGGAGAGGAGGAGGGGCAGTGGAAGGAGATGATAAGCAGGTGAGGAGAAGAGATCAGAGGCCATTTCCTAACTCTGGATATGTGCAGAGTCCAGAGTCCCAGAGTCTGGTACCAGCTTCGGTGATGAGTATTGAAGGCATTAGTTCTGCTCATTGTGATTCAGCCGACTGCCTACCTGTTGACAGGAGCAGTGTCTTCAGACCACACACCAAGCATCCAATCTGAATTCCTGAGAAAACTGGTTACATCAAGTTCAGTTATGTTCTCAGAGATTATGCATATGCATTTATGTGTTGTCATGACAGCAAGGATTCAAAGATTTCAATCTCAGCCATTGATGTCACATGAAGCTTTCCCCATCAACATAACCTTCCTGTGAAATTGATGATACAGGCCTAATTAGGTGAAGGTGCCCAGGAATAACTGTGCACAAAAGGGACAACCAAATTCGAAGGTGGGTGCATCGACTGATTGCCACAGTGCGAAACTACAAACAGGTTGATCATTCTGCACTGACAAGGGGCAACACCATTTAGAAAGAGTTAGAGCTAAAATCATGGGAGCATAAAAGTATTCAGAGTTCTAAGTTATGCAAGGTTGTTAAGAGTAGAAAAGCTGCCGCCATGCACTTTGTTTATTGCAGTTTGTAGCATTTCAGTGGTTCAACGGTTCCATTTAATATCACAGAATGTATACAGTGTATAGCCTGAAACCACTTGTACCAGCAGAAAGCATCAGATCTCCTCCACTCCCACTGGTACCAGCAGAAAGCATCAGATCCCCTCCACTCCCACTGGTACCAGCAGAAAGCATCAGATCCCCTCCACTCCCACTGGTACCAGCAGAAAGCATCAGATCCCCTCCACTCCCACTGGTACCAGCAGAAAGCATCAGATCCCCTCCACTCCCACTGGTACCAGCAGAAAGCATCAGATCTGCTCCACTCCCACTGGTACCAGCAGAAAGCATCAGATCCCCTCCACTCCCACTGGTACCAGCAGAAAGCATCAGATCTCCTCCACCACCACTTGTACCAGCAGAAAGCATCAGATCCCCTCCACCACCAGTTGTACCAGCAGAAAGCATCAGATCTCCTCCACCACCAGTTGTACCAGCAGAAAGCATCAGATCCCCTCCACTCCCACTGGTACCAGCAGAAAGCATCAGATCTGCTCCACTCCCACTGGTACCAGCAGAAAGCATCAGATCCCCTCCACTCCCACTGGTACCAGCAGAAAGCATCAGATCTCCTCCACCACCACTTGTACCAGCAGAAAGCATCAGATCTCCTCCACCACCACTTGTACCAGCAGAAAGCATCAGATCCCCTCCACCACCAGTTGTACCAGCAGAAAGCATCAGATCTCCTCCACCACCAGTTGTACCAGCAGAAAGCATCAGATCCCCTCCACCACCAGTTGTACCAGCAGAAAGCATCAGAGTCCCACCACCGCTTGTACCAGCAGAAAGCATCAGATCCCCTCCACTCCTACTTGTACTAGCAGAAAGCATCAGACTCCCACCACCTGCCATGCAAGCAGAGGCAAAGAGTCCATCAAAAGCCGCAGTTCATCCCAACAGTTCAATACGCCACAGGCCCTCCCTCACTAACGAGGGAGAGATATTGCTCTTGCCGCAGCGAGAGGGGAAAACAACAGCTCTCTTTTTCAATGTTACAATCTGCAGTGTCGCTTATTCCAGTTCCCCCAACCTCTCGCCCCGCACCACCGAGAGAGAGAGAAAGCGAATGCTCGAGTGCAAAGGCCTCCGACAGCCGCACGCGCTGGCCCGATGTTCTGATCTCCCGCGATACTTCGGCAACACTGGCGAGGAATCGGGTCATCCGCAGAGCTGCACAATGCCGCGTATCTTCCAGGCCACTTCTGGAGCTATGGGAAAACACTAGGCCACTCGGCAAGCTCCGAGAGTAGGAACCCACCCCTGTGAAGAACCGCAGTCTGAGTACAGCTGAGGATCATGGACTCCGACGGGACCCCAACCACATCAAAAAGGAAAGAAGAGACATTAAAAAGAAGAATTCAAACTGTTTCACAGATGAACTTGAGAAAGCCACCTTGTGGTGCAATCTTTAGCATTTTTGTTTATTTAGTAGTTTCTTGGAGTAAATCATAGACAGGAGAACGTCCGCAGAAGCTGAAAATCCAAAAGTAACACACACAAAATGCTGGAGTAACTCAGCAGCTCAGGCAGCATCTATGAAGATGAATAAACAGTCAACATTTCGGACCAATACCCTTCATCAGGACTGAAAAGGAAGGGGGAAAGATGCCAGAATAAAAAGGTAGGGGGAGGGGAAGGAACACAAGCTAGCTAGAAAGCAATTAGACAATAGACAATAGGTGCAGGAGTAGGCCATTCAGCCCTTCTAGCCAGCACCGCCATTCACTGTGATCATGGCTGATCATCCACTGTCAGTATCCAGTTCCTGCATTATCCCCATAACCTTTGATTCCGCTATCTTTAAGAGCTCTATTCATCTCTTTCTTGAAAGCATCCAGAGACTTGGCCTCCACAGCCTCCTGGGGCAGAGCATTCCATATATCCACCACTCTCTGGGTGAAAAAGTTTTTCCTCAACTCCGTAATCAGGTGGGTGGAAAGTTCAAGGGCTGGGGAAGAAAAAATCTACTTGGAGAGTGGAGTAGACCATAGGAGAAAGGGAAGGTGGAGGGGACCTAGGGGGGAGTCAGAGGTAAAAGGTCAGAGTGGGGAATGAAGAAAGAGGTGGGGAGGTGGAATTTGTTTAACCAGACAGACCTGTTGTAGTGCCTGTTGTTATATAGTTTTTTAGTAGTCTGTACTTTGGAATCTTAATGAAGAGTACCAGCCCAAAACATTGACTGCTTATACCCATCCATCATTCTGCTTGACCTTCTGAGTTCCTCCAGCATTTTGCATTGGTTGCTCTGGATTCCCAGCAACTGTCAGATCTCTTGTGCTTAAGTCGTGTTTTAACGTAGCCTAGCTCTGGGGTTTAGAGTAATAGGGCTGAAAATTGGACCTGTATTTAACTATTAATCCTTAGAAAGACCTATATGTTATGTGCCCCCTCCCCCACTACCCACCCCAAGCCTTCCTTGACATTTCCCCACCTAGAGACATTAGTTCTTGCTCAGGGGAGAGCTTCAGCTGGTCAAGAGCTAGGCTCCTGCAGAGACACAAAGGACTGCAGATGCTGGAATCTGTAGCATCAAGCTACCTTAATATAAGATTACTAAGGGATTGGACACGCTAGAGGCAGGAAACATGTTCCTGATGTTGGGGGAGTCCAGAACCAGAGGCCACAGTTTAAGAATAAGGGGTACACCATTTAGAACGGAGTTGAGGAAAAACTTTTTCACGCAGAGGGTTGTGGATCTGTGGAATGCTCTGCCTCAGAAGGCAGTGGAGGCCAATTCTCCGGATTCTTTCAAGAAAGAGTTAGATAGAGCTCCTAAAGATAGCGGAGTGAAGGGATATGGGGAGAAGGCAGGAAAAGGGTACTGATTGTGGATGATCAGCCATGATTGCAGTGAATAGTGGTGCTGGCTCGAAGGGCTGAATGGCCTACTCCTGCATCTATTGTCTATTGTTGGAGGAGTTCAGTGGGTTGAGCAGCATCTGCTGGGAGTGGGGGGTGAAAGAAACTGTTACTTTTTTGAGTTGCAGCAGGACTGCTAAGCTCTGGTGCCTTGTCCAAGTGAGTTTGTGCATGGAGGAGCTCGGATCCAGATGCAGCTCAGTAGCTCAGCCAGGCTTTTCATTGTCAAGGCCCTCCTGTGGTGTATTGTGAATACTCTTCACACAGTTGTAATGGCTGTGCTGTATTTAACAATGACTGTGTTGCTGCCGTAGAAAGGAAGAGAAAGGATTTACATAGAGTCCGTGCTAATCTCTGTATCATCACAATTGAAAAATATGGAATCTTTCACAGACGTATGTGCCCTCCAGAGAAAGGGAGACATTGCGTAGAACAGGATTGAACAGGAAGCATATAACCCACTGGCATACTGCACAGTAGGATTCAATAGTGAGATGTTCAGCCAATTGATTTTCAATGCCTGTTGCCACGTAAAATAAGATTTGGTCCACTAAGATTCTCTTTAATTTAGGGAGATTATTCAAGATACATTGTGTCCTGAGTACAGAATGTTTACTGTGATCTCCCTTGTAAATTGTTCCTTTTCAATGCCTCTAAAAAGGCAATGAGTTTGAACACTGGGATACGGATTTTCTTTTACTTTTTCCATGTTTCCCTCATTTATTTAGTGCTAGAAAATTCCCAGCTTTTCTCAAAGACTTTCAGCATCGTTCATGGGAGTGCTTGGGAAGGGGGTGTTCTATGCAATGTTGCAGCTTGGGCAGCGTTCCCAGGGCCAGACTTCCCCATCGCCACCATTCACCTGGCTTCACAAAATCAGTTTCTGGAGATCCTTGAGGTGCTGTCGGAACAAACATGCACCACAAGTGCAGTGTGGTGGGAGCTGAGACATTTCCATTCCCGTCAAAAAGCATCACAGCTGGAGGAACTCAAGCGGGTCGGGCAGCCTATGTGGAGGGGAATGGACAGGCAATATTTCTGATCGATTACCCTTCATCTGCACTGAGGGAGGAAATGGGAGACAACCGGTACATAAAGCTGAAGGGTAGGGCAAGAGCTGGCAGGTTTCTACCCTTTCCTCCTTCACCTCCCTGCATCTGCCGATCACCCTTCCTCACCTGGATCCACCATATCCTGCCCCAACGCTCCCTTTTGGGAAGGACATTTCCGGTCCCTACATGCTTTAGCCTTCAGGCTCACTGAAGTGTTTGACCCCTGCAGGCTCCTCAGTTGAAGGTGGCGCGGAAGTGCGGCTGGTCGAGCCACTGCCTCGCAGTTCCTGCAGCCTGAGTTCAATCCTGACGTCCGCTGCTGTAGGACCATAAGATATCGGAGCAGAATTGGGCCATTTTTCGTGGTTTTCTCTGAAACATCAGAGGCTGAGGGGACACGGATAGAAGTTTAGAATATAATGAGAGGCATGGATAGACAGTCAGAATTTTTTTTTCCCAGGATAAAACTGTCAAATACCAGAGAACACGTATTTAAGGTGAGAGGGGTTATGTTTAAGAGAGTTATGTGGGGGAGATTTTACAAAGACAGTGGGAGGCCTGGAATAGGTGGTGGAAACAAATACGATTATGCTGTTTACGAGGCTATTAGGTAACACATGCAGATGCAACAAATGAGGGATATGGATCATGTACAGGCAGAAGAGGTCTAGTTCAATTTTGCCATGACCTTGCTGCAGGCATTGTGGGACAAAGGGACAGAAGGGACTTTTAGATTCTACATTCTAACATACCAGCCTGATCAGATGCAGTTCTTATAGAAATCCAAAACAAAACATGTGGAAGCTGGGGATCTGAAATTAAAATGCTAGAAACACTCAGCAGGTCAGGCAGCGTTTATGGAGGAAGAAACTGATATCATTTCTGGCCCAAGGCCATTGTTCAGAAGGATCTGGCAAAGGATCTCAGAACTGAAGCTATTAGCTCTCTGTATAAAGATGAAATCTCCCGTGAAGTGAACAAGGCTTTGAAAGGAGATAATTTTGTTTATCCCGTCACTCATGTATGACCTGATGAGCTGCCAGTTCAATGTCCAAAGGATAAGTTAAGGTAAGTTCTGAGATAACTTGCTGGCTGTAACATGCTTTGGAACATGCTCTTAGGAAGTGCTAAGTTGATATACAAGAGCTCTTAAAAAGCTTTTGAAATATTAATTCTCCACCGGGACACTCGAGAGGGGTCCTGAATTACAGCTCAGTACACAGCGATGCAGCATCAATCAGGGCAGCACCACCAAACTCTCCGAGGGCTTCTGTCATAAATATTAGAACACAAATCTGCTCAGTAAATAAATCTATGGGCACTGTTGATTAGAGTTCCTGCAAAGTGTCCTGCTGTTGCATCACATCCCTTGCTCCCAGTCACCTTGAGGTCACAGAACCTTACAGCATCATGACCCTGGGCCAGAGCTTAGGAAAGAACCACACAAAAACTTATGTGTTCTGATGCTTCCTCAGTGATCCCTGCTCCCTTCAAGTACACAGTCTTTTAAAAAATTTACAGTCCTACTAGGCTTGAAACAGGTCCTCCACACCAACTATCAAGCACCCATTTACTCCAATTCCAATCTGTTCTCCCTGTATTCCCCTCTACCCCCAGATTCTTCCCTCACCTACACACTGGAGGCAAGTAAGAGTGGCTAATGAACCCTCCAACCTGCATGTCTTTGGAGTGTGGGAGGAAATTGGAGCACCTGGGATAAATCTATCTGGTTTCAGGGAGAACGTGCAAACTCCACGCAGACAGCACCAGAGGTCAGGATTGAACCCGCATTGCTGGGACTCTGAGACAGTGGTTCTACCTGCCGCACCCCGGAGTTGCCCTGAACTATGGAAGCTGTAAGGGTCAAACAGTTTAATCACCTGGAGTCACATATCAGTCCAACCACGTAAGGACTGCACATATAGTACCTCCCAGAAGGGCAGTAGTGAACCATATGGGGCTTTTATGACCACCCACTAGCTTCGTGATCATAATTACCAAGACTCGATTTTTGTTCAGTTCCAGGTTCGATTGCTTGAATTTAAAATCCCCAAGTGCCTAGGTGGGATTTGAACTTGTCTCTAGATCAATGGCCTTGACCTCTATATTCTAAAAAATTATCTATTATGCAACTGTAACCCATTAAAAATTGTTCCTATTTTTTTCCAACACTGTACGGGCAAGGCATCACTGATCAGAACTCACCAAACAGAGCATTCCCATCATTCATCTCTTTGGGTCTTTTGACAATTTATTTAATGCCCTCCAGCTAAAGAAAACTATTTCTCCATACGTTTTTCTATCTAAAACATTCATGGCTTGAAGAAGCTTCTATTTCATTTTTGCTTAAACTTACTTGCTCTTGGGAACCGTCGCCATCTTCCATTTTCTCTCCAAGGGTCATTGGAGCAGATCTGACAATTATTGATGGCTTTCTTGGATCTTCCACTTTCTCTCTCAACTTAACTTTTTACACTTATTTAGTAAAATAGACAATTTGTGCAAGGAACATATTCAAGAAGAACCGGTCTCGTCCCAAAACATCGACCGTTTATTCCTTTCCGTAGATGCTTCCTGACCTGCTGAGTCCCTCTGGCATTTTGTGTGCATTACTTTGGATTTCCAGCATCTGCAGACTTTCTAGTGTTTATGATCCAGCTGAACATTTCCAATATTCTCTGACAGCTGCACTATGATTTGGAGATGGTTGGGAGGGTGCTTTCATATGAACGTTACAACTCATGTTCCCAATTTGTTTTTATTTGCACAGTCTGTTTTCTTTTGTACATTAGTCTTTGTTTATCTATAGCTTTCTGTAAATTTCTGATGTATTTTCATGCTGTAAATGCCTGCAAGAAAATGAATCTTGAGATAGTATATGGTAACATAAATGTAATTTGATAATATATTTACTTTGAGCTTTGAATATAAAATGAAAGAATGTTTACCACTCACTTTAAGTCGACCTCATTGGTTGACCATTGAGTTTGATGATGTCATTTGTGGAGTCTTCGTTAGTAATCCTGACTCTGACAAGAGGCAGCCCTGGAGACAGCCCTCTAGCAAGTTGGACCATGGGAAAGGCACTTTGAAGGATTGGCATATGATGAGGCCTTCCAGCATTCTCTTTACCTGCTGACTCACTCCCAATTCAGTGTTGATACAATCCCTTTTGGGAGTCAACTGCCCGAGGAATATGTGGGACAGTATGGCTTAGAGAGTGTGGCAAGACACATAGGTACCTGAAGGTAATGCTGGTAGCATCGGTTTATAGGAGAAGTGAGGCAGCAACTCGGGGGAAGCAAGAACAATGACTACATCAGGCTGCTGCTTATTGATTAAAGTTTGATGTTGAACACAATCATCCCCCCTGTTTGAATAGCCAAGCTTCAAAACCTTGGCCTAAGTACCTCCCTCTGCAACTGATCCTTGACTTCTTCACTGGGAGACCGCAGTCAGTGTGAATCAGAAATAACATCTCCTCCTCGCTGACAGTCAACACTTTCACACCACAAAGATGTGTGCTTAGCCCACTGCTGTACTGTGTCTGCATTCGTGACAATGCGGGTAGGCACAGCTGAAACGCTATTTATAAATTTATCAATAATACAACTATAGTTAGCAGAATTTAGTAACAAAGAGACCTAGGGGAGTGAGATAGATCAGTTGGTTGAATTTGTCATAACAACAACCTTGCACTCAATGTCAGTAAGACTAAAGAATTGATAGTGAAGGGCAAGCCATGGGAACACACTTCGAAGGAAGTGTGGGCAGTTTCAAGTTCCTGGGTGAATTCTGACTGTTATCTGAAGAACTATCCTGGGCCCAACATATTTTTGCAATTATGAAGAAGACACACCAGCGGCTATATTTCATTAGGAGTTTGAGGAGATTTGGTATGTCACCAAAGACTCTCATAAATTTCTAAAGATATATCATGGACAGCATTCTAACTGTACCACTGTCTGGTATGGAGGGGCCATTGCACAGGATCAAACAAAGCTACAGATGGTTGCAGACTCAGTCATGCCCATCATAGGCCACACACCAGCATTGAGGACATCTTTAAAAGGTGATGCCTCAAAAAAGCATTATCCATCATTAAGTGTCCCCATCACCCAGGATATGCTCTCTTCTTATTACTACCATCACAGGAGGTACAGGAGCCCGAAGACACACATGCAATGTTTCAGGAACAGCTTCTTCCCCTCTTCCATCAGGTTTCTGAATGAACAATGAGCCAACTCATGAACACTACCTCACTATTTTTGCTCCCTTTTCGTAATATCTATTTAATTTATGTTTAATACATATTTCCTGTCCCTAATTGGTAGGATTTTTATGATTTGCTCTGTACTGCTGCCACAATACAATTTTCACAACACATTAAACCTGCTTCTAATTCTGAATGATAATGGCAGTGGTTTAGAGAACCAATGGACCTGCCATAGACTTTGTAGAGCGTAAATATCGGGCCTATGAAGAATAATCAGGGCTGGACAGTCCAGGGAGAGTCTTCCTGAAAATGCTGAAGGAAGTTTTAGATTTGAAGATACCTGCAGGATTAACCTGCCCTACAATAGTACCATGGGCCAGGGAGATAGACCAAAGGAGAGGGAAGATTAGTTGCAAGGTGACTGTAGTGAATGCAGTGAATGAGGACATACAGAACTTGCTTTGTCTTCCAGCAACCAGGGTACCTAGCAAGGAACTTCCAGAATGGAGCTGGTCAAAGAACACTAATCAACTTCAGAGCAAAAGGAACAAGATAATAAGCCATCCATTTCTGCAGACCTCACAAGCCACTGTGGGAAGCAAAAGGGCTAACCAAGACAAGCATAACTAGCATGGATTCACTCACTCCATTCTCCTCTCTGCATTCCCCAAAGGAACCATTGCTTGTGATTAACCTATATGTGTATGATTAAGCAGTGGAATGCAAAGTCCATAGTGAGTCCATAGGTTGTGAGTTGAGGTTGTCCACACTGGATCAGGATGGTTGAAAGGAATAACTCTTCCTGAACCTGGTGGTGTGGGACCTAAGGTTCCTGTATCTCCTTCCCAATGGCAGCAGCGAGAAGAGAGCATGGCCTGGACGTGTGTTTATAAGGGGTTACCAGAACAATTATTGAAGCCAATAATTGTTATTGATAGAACATCTTTAGGACTTACACACAGATGGAGGTTAAATAGACAGTTCATTAGAGATAGCCTCAGCAATTAGAGTTTAGCAATTTTAGGGGGTTAACTACTTCACACAAAAGGGGGCGGAAGTGTTCACCTCCATCTGTGACTTAGGATCAATTGAGAATTTCAAGACCAAGATTAACATCATCATTTGGAGCAACAAACTGGAGGAACTCAGCAGGTTGAGCAGCAACTGTGGGGAGACAGCAACTGTCAATATTTCATGTCTAAACTCCTGCATCAGCCCCACACTCGCTGCCTCTCGTGTCAGTATGCACTTTTGTCAGACATGGATTCTCAGGGATTTGGAAATCAAAGATGGGAGGATGGAGTTGGGAGACCAACCAGCTTACAACCGCTCAAGCAGAAAAATGGATAGGGAGGGGCTGAATAATCTGCTCCTGGTTCTTTGTCCCAATTACAAGGGCAGTCCAGAGTGCTGGCCCTCACCACCACCGAGCACACCGACAAGGGGTACTGACACAAGAAAGCAGCACCTACCATCAAGGACCCTTGCCATCCAGGCCTTGCTGTCTTCTTGCTGCGGCCATTGGGAAGGAGTGCAGGAGATGTGTGTTCCACACCACCAGGATCAGGAACAGTTAATACCCTTCAACCATCAGGTTCCTGAGCCAGCGTGGATAACCTCAACTTGAAACAGATTCCACAGCCTATGGACTCACTATCAAGGACTCTATACTCATGCTATCTGTTTTATTTATTTGTTTATGTGTGTATTTATTTGTACGTGAACAGTTTCTCTTCTTTTTGAGGTTGTTTGTTTGTTGGTCTGTGTGTGTGTGTAGTTTTTCACTGATTATATTCTATTTCTTTGTGTCACTGTGAATAGCTGCAAGAAAATGAACCTCAGGGTAGTATATAGTGACATATACTGTACATGCTTCGATAATAAATTTAATTTGAACTTTGAAAGCGACCTTGCTGCATTAAAGAGGAGATGCCTCCTCCCCAGCTCCAACACCACGTGTTTGACCTGGCGTGACTCGTCGGTTTGAAGCATTGCTTCTCAGTAAGATTATGTGAAGCCCTAGTTAGCAATTCCCAGTGGTTTTCTCACAAGACACTCTGCCTACATTAGCCAGGAATTTTCCCAGCAACATTAAATGGTGGTGTCCAGAACAACTGATTATTTTTGAACTGCTCCAAGTTTTACTGGCAGCAGGAAATTGATTTTCCAATTCCTGAGGATTGCATGAGAGTTCAGAACCTATGAATGAGACTTCCAAGGTGTAATTTTGCTTACTGTATCTCGTTTCTATTGTCACATCTCTCCTGAAGCTCCTAATTTTAACTGGGTCTTCTTATCAAGAAATACCGTGGCCATGATTAAATGCCAAACAAAATGAAGATTTAAATACCGACATCCCTTGGTAAGTTCAACATAGAGCTTTAGCAAAGGCCACTTTGACTGTTGAAAGATTCACTTAAAGAAACTGATAAGGGGAGAACTCTCAGGAGAACCCGAAGAATAAACAAGGTTAAACAGCCATCAGGTCATTAAGACACTAAAACTAGCAAGTGGAACAAAACTTATATGTAACAATAAACAAACACAGCTAGGGAGTATCTCCAAAAAAGTGTAACATGACAGAATTAAAGCATTTGACAGGAACAAAATTGCCACAGCCAGTTCTCTCAGGGCATGTCGTTGGCAAAATATGACAGAGAGCGCTCAGAAAGTGCACACCATACACATCCACGTTTACATGGGCAAAGAAGTGACAGATGGAATACAATCACACAAACACGAGGAAATCTGCAGATGCTGGAATTTCAGGCGACACACATAAAGTTGCTGGTGAATGCAGCAGGCCAAGCAGAGTCTATAGGAAGAGGTACAGTCAACGTTTCGGGCCGAGACCCTTCGTCAGGACTAACTGAAAGAACAGCTAGTAGGAGATTTGAAAGTGGGAGGGGGAGGGGGAGATCCCAAATGATAGGAGGAGACAGGAGGGGGAGGGATCTGGAAAGTTGATTGGCAAAAAGAATATGAGAGGATCATGGGACGGGAGGCCTAGGGAGAAAGAAAGAAAGATTGAATACAGTGTCGGGAAGTGTATGGCCATGCACTTTGGTAGAATGAATAAAAGTGTAGACTATTTTCTAAATGTGGAGAAAATTCAGAAAACTGAGATGCAAGGGGACTTGGGAGTTCTCACGCAGGATTCCCTAAAGGTTAATTTGCATGTTGAATCAATGCTGAGCAAGGCGAATGCAATGTTAACATTTCTTCAAGAGGACTAAAATATAAAAGCAAGGATGTAATGCTGAGGCTATATATGCCACTGGGGAGGCCTCACTTGGATTATATGAGCAGATTTGGGCTCCTTATTTCAGAAAGAATGTGCAGATATTGGAGACGGTTCAGCGGAGGTTCACAAGAATGATTCTGGGAATGAAAGGGTTAAAATATAAACAGCGTTTGAAAACTCTGGGTCCGTACTCGCTGGAATTTAGAAGAATGAGGGGGGATCTCATTGAACCTTATCGAAAGATGGAAAGCCAAGATAGAGTGGATGTGAAGATGACATTTCCTTTGTTGGAGTAGCCTCAGACCAGAGGGCATGGCCTCAAAGTTGAGGGACATCATTTAGAACAGAGATGAGGTGGAATTTCTTTAGCCAGAGGGTGGTAAATCTGTTAAATTCATTGCCGCAGGCGGCTGTGGAGACCAGGCTAATGGGTGCATGTATGGCAGAAGTTGATATGTTCTTGACCAGTCGTGATGTGAAACATTCAGGGAAGAAGGCAGGAGAATGGGGTTCAAAGGGAAGTGAATAAGCCATGATGAAATGGTGCAGCAGACTTGATGAGCCGAGTTGTCCAATTCTGCTCCTATATCTTATGGCCTATGGTTTACACATACACACACACACTCTAACATTGCCTTGTCATTCTGCTCTCTGTACTGAGTATATACACTTCAATATCTCCCCCCACCCCCCAGTATATCCTTTTAATAGATTTGGCTTTATGGTGCCTTTCCTGCCACACACAGTGGAATACTCCATTTCGTTACTAATGGGCATGCTTAAATGATGTGTATATGTTGTTTGTATACTGTACTTAAAGTAGATGGTATTGTTTATTTTGTAATATGGTTGTAACTCCATTGTGGGGTGCATCACATTCTAATTCTTGTGTAGTCTTCAGATAATTTTGTGGGTATGTCATGGTGCCTAAAAGAATTGGAGCTGATCACCCTCAGTAGGGGAGAGAGACATCGAGCTGCCAGGATTTAACATTGGACAAGGTATCATGGAGCTGCAGCATTTATTGCGTATTCTGGTAGATGTCTTTTGGTAAATATTGCTAGTTTTCTTTTCGCTATTTTCGCTAGTGTTTGTAAGTTGGATTTTTTTTGATACACCGAATAAACAAACTTGCACAGAAGTGCTAAGCGACTCCAGCCATCTTTTCTTTGGTCATAACCCACGTATAGCAACACAAAGCTGTCATATTTTGCCTGCAAGAAGGTGGTGGCAACCACCTTGAAATGCAGATTTTTCGGGTGAAGTTGTTCACTTACAAGTTTGACTCAGGACTTTGGCCCAATGACACCTAGGAAAGGTTAGTACCATTTTAAATGAGTATGTCGTGTGACATGAAGAGCAACCTGCAGGCATTGGTGTTTCCGTGCAGGATAGGAACATTGTTTTTAGAAATGCTGTGCCGTACACCTCCTTGATAGTAGAAAGATACAGAAAATGGCTGTGAACAACAGGTAGTTCTGCCTGTTGGGTTTCTGTAGATCTGTGTGAGTTTCACTTTTCCCGGTGAGAGCAGTTTAATCTTGTCTTGGCGTTACCGAAGACAATGGAAGGGTTTTCACACTGGCAGCCAGTGTATTCATTTAGATGGTACATTGGTATTTCTGCTCAACGATATACTCCTCGACATTGGCATTGGGGGCTCCCATGTTGCTGTTGCTATTGAATGTCAAGGGGAAGTAGTCGGTCTCTTTCTTGTCGGAGGTGCTTGTTGTCTGGCATGAATGTGCCTTAAAAAATGCAAACTATTTCCAAATCATTATCAGAATGACCAGCATATGTCATGAAATGTGTTGTCTTTGTGGCAGCAGTACAATGCAATGCATAATAACACATAACAAGAAAGAGAATTACAGTAGCTATATATATATAGTGAAAAAAAAAGTAGTGAGGTAGTGTTCCTGGGTTCAATGTCCATTCAGAAATCATGTGGTAGAGGGGAAGAAGCCATTCCTGAATCATTGAGTGCATGTCTTCAGGCATCTATACCTCCTTCCTGATGGTAAGGATGAGAACAAGGCATGTTCTGGGTGACAATGATGGATGCTGCCTTTCTGAGGCATTGCTGCTTGAAGATGTCCTAGGATGCTGACTAATTTTACAACCCTCTACAGTTTACATTGATCCTGGGCAGTAATCCCACCGCCCCCCCCCTCCCCGTATCAGACGGTGATGCAGCCAGTTGGAATGCTCTCCATGGTACATCCATAGACATTTGCAAGTGTCTTTGGTGACAAACCAAATCTCCGCAAACTCCTAGTGAAATTTCGGATTTCAGGAGTTTTGGCATGACAGCATGGTCTGATAGTATCCAGTCTGAAGGATCATGAATGTTTCTGGATAATGTGCAGGAATTAGTGAACGTACCTGTATTCACAGTGCCTCAACAAACCTCTGTGTGGGAGCTCATTGCCTCATATGACAAGAAGCACCTTCCTTTTTGCCAATGAAGAGATCTTCCTTTTGTTATAACTGCCTTCAGTTATACCAGCCTTCCTAGATCCCATGCAATCAAATGCAGTTTTGGTTGCGAGGTCAATCAGTCACAACTCGCCTCTAGAATCCACTCAGTTGTCCATGTGCTTCTGGGGTTGAGAGTTGGGGGGTCCTGCTAGAACCCCGACTGGGAATCGGTGAGGAGATTCATAGGAAGTGCTGCCTCACAGTCCCGCCCCTCAGTCACACTGCTGATGATTGACAGTGGACAGATGGGGCAGGAGCTAGCCAGATTCAGTCGGTCCTCTGTTTTGGGCAGGATGCAACTGGGCAGTGTCAGTGCCAGGCTTGTAACTTCACCAGAGCAGTTCAACCACTGGTGCCACCTGTGGCAATGTTGCCCAGACCTAAAGTGATCTCAGTTATTTCTTCCTATCTTGAGGAATCAGTTGTTGGCTGATGATTGCCTTCTGTGCTGCAGAGCCCTCAAGGACAACCAAGGATTGTGGATGAGGGCTGGGTGAGCTCAAGATGGCGCTGGTAACCAATGGCGACGTTTTGCAGGCATTTCTCAAAACTACTAGATACTCTAGCAGATACACTTCTTTTGAACTGAGATCGCTGCAGACCGCCAGCCTGTAATTTCTCTTTGAGGGAAGTACTTTTGAGCCGACTAAATGTACTGGAGTTTTTGTGAACTCCTGGGGGGATTTGGCGATCTAGACTCTCGTGAGTTCAGACACGGTCGAGACAGCCGTCACTGGGGGCTCATGCTGCGGAAATCGAACCGGTGTTCGGCTTCATTCCTCCACGCTGGTTACAGCGTCAAGCACGACTGAAATTGTTGAGGCCGAGAACGGAAAACAAAATGGTGTTCGGTGCCATGCGACCAGTCTCCCACTCTTCCAGCGACCCAAGTTCAGTCACCCCGCTGCCTGTAAGGAGTTCATACGTTCTCCCCATGCCTGTGTGGGTTTCCTCCAAGTGCTCTGGTTTCCTCCCACCTTCCAAAGACGTGCCATATAGTAAGCTAATTGGTCACGCGGGTGTAATTAGGCAGCATGGGCTTGTTGGGCCAGAAGGGCCTGTTACCATGCTTTTCAGTCATCATTATCATGTGCCATGACATATGACATAGACGATCATGGTCTTTTGACCCTGATTGATTGTTCTTGGCAAATGTTTCTACAGAAGTGCTTTGCCATTGTCTGTTTCTGGGTAGTGTCTTTACAAGATGGGTGACCCCCAGCCACTGCCAATACTCTTCAGAGGTTGCCTGCCTGGCTTCCATGTTCACATAACAGGGACTTCTGATATGCACCAGCTGCTCACACGACCATCCACCACCTGCTCCCCGTGGCTTCACATGTCCCCGATCTGGGGCTAAGCAGGTGCTACACCTTGCCCAAGGGTGACCTGCGGGCTAGCGGAGATACACCTCCTTTGGTAGAGAGGTACCTCCACCCCGCCACCTAATATTTCAGTTTACAATACAGTATCTCTAAAATAAAGAGAAAATTAAAAATTTAACAATAGATCAATAACTCAAAGACTCCATGCTGCACGATCTGATGTGGGTTATCTTCAGAATGGAGCCAAGGCTTTATCTCCTCAAGGATGTGTGGTTCCCCCCCCCCCACTAATATTCTGACAGCTATATTGCAAACTAGAGGGGAGACCAATGCAATAGTTCTATAGACACCAGAGATTCTGCAGATGTTGAAGATCTTGAGCAGCACATACAAAATTCTGCAGCAATTCAGCATGTCAGACAGTATCTTTATAAAAATATTCTTTATTGAAAGAAGTTTTATCCCTCGGTTTTTGCTTTCTCGCCAACCACCACAGTCCCAATATGGCAGCTTTGTCTGGGCTACCCAGTGATGGTGCCATAAAGCAGTTCTCGGTGATGGGCAATGAAGTAAGGCTCTTCCGCAGGGTAAGCTCTCGGTCCCTTCTGCCTTTGGTTCAGCAGTTCAGGAGGGCAAGTGGTGCCAGTTAGCTGGGGTTTTCCGTTCTGTTGGAACCATGAAACTTCAGAGGAGAAGGAGAGTGTAATCTGCCAGGCCCATTCGCTCTGGCTGAGCAGCATGTCAGAGTCTAGCACAGTAGTAGACCCATTCCTGTTCTGCACTAACAAACTGTGCTGAGGGAGGGAGGCTTGCCTACGTGGGCCTTTACTCTGACCAATGCCTAGGGCAGTTCCAGATTGTTACAGACAGCTTTATTTTTATTTTTATTGTGATACATTGTGGAATAGGCCCTTCTGGCCCTTTGAGCCATGCTGCCCAGCAATCCTCCAATTTAACCCTAGCGTAATTACAGGACAATTTACAATGACCAATTATCCTACCTAACTGTATGGCTTTGGATGGTGGGAGGAAACCTGAGCACCCAGAGGAAACCCATGCGGTCACGGGGAGAACATACAAACTCCTTACAGGCAGTGGCAGGAATTGAACCCGGGTCACCTGTACTGTAAAAGTGTTGTGCTAACCGCTACGCTGCTGTGCTGCCACAAATTTAATCATTACGTAGCCCACAGAAAACTCTGGAGGAACTCAGCAAGTTAGGCAGCATATATGGAGGATTATGACTAGGCATCAAGCAATGGTGTTGCCTGTTTACAGCTGCCAGAGAGGGATGTTGGATCCGGTGCACTCCACCAAGGGCGATGTAGTGTGACGTCCAGGCTGAATTTGGTGCTGCCCCATCCCCCACGCATCCCTAGTGTTCGCTCGGCAGAAGACGAGCTCTGTTGTGGTCGTCTGCTGATTTCAGTGGTGTTGGATGGCTTAAATTCGGTCTCTTTTTCTGAGTGGCTGTATCTTTCTATCTTATACATGCTATGTGTACTTTATGCTGTGTGTGACTGTTGGTACTGTGTTTTGCCCCTTGACCCTGGAGTAACAGTGTCTCGGTTGGCTGTTTTCATGAATACTCATGTAAGGTTGAATCTCTGCCCAAAACATCAACTCTTCATTCCTCTCCATTGATACTGCCTGACTTACTGAGATCCTCCAGCATTTTGTTTGTGTGTTGCTCAAGACTTCCAGCACCTGCAGAATCTCTCGTGTTTTATTCATTATGTTTTTATCATGAGGTGCTGCAAGGAAGAAGATTGCTAAGCCATTTTAAAATGCAACCGTGTTACTGTCGTCCTGATGTCACCTGTGGGCCAGTCCACGTGAAGGCGGCAGATTCCCTTCTCCGAGGGTATTTTTTAACATTAAAGACAAAGTCAAGTTTATTGTCCAGGCACAATGAAAAACTTATTTCAGCACCACAGGCACATAGTGTTCATAAGAAAAACATAAATTATACAAGAAAGAATAGAATTAGGACAAAAAATCAATATCAATTGTAGCACAAACATGAGAAAATCTGCAGATGTTGGAAATCCAAAGCAACTCACACAAAATGCTGGAGGAACTCAGCAGGCCAGGGAGAATCTATGGAAAAGAGTAATCAGTCAATGTTTCGGGTCGAGACCCTTCCTCAGGACTGGAAAGGATGGGGAGAAGTCTGCGTAGGAAGGTGGGGGGGGAGGGGGGAAGAAATACAAGGTGGTAGGTGATAGGTGAAATCGGGAGAGGGTGAATTAAAGAGCTGGGAAGTTGATTGGTGAAAGAGATAAAGGGCACGAGAAGGGGGAATCTGATAGGAAAGGACAGAAGACCATGAAAGAAGGGGAAGGAAGAGGAACACCAGAGGGGTGGGGGGAGTGATAGGTAGGTAAAGTGACAAGGTGAGAGAGGGAAACAGGAAACAGGAATGGAAAAGAAGAGGGTGAGAACAATTACCGGAAGGTCGAGTAATCGGTCAATTGCAGCATTGCTAACCTGATGTATTGATTAGGGTGTCAATTGGTTCGAGAAAACCTACTTCCTTTCAGTAGTTCACTTCTTGAACCTGGTGACAGGGGTCTTCAGGCCTCTGTATCTCCTGTCCGATGCTAGCTGCAAGAAAATTGTAAGGCTTGGAGGGTGGAGATGTTGTCTTCTTCAGTCAGTGCCTCCTGTAGAAACTACCAGTGCTGGGTAGCAAATCGTCACTGACGTGGACTAGCATCAATCCGAGGTCTTGATTCCTAGTCCAATAACGTGCCTTCTGTGCTGCTGTTCCCTCACATGACATCACAACACTGGCTGTCTGTGCTATGGAAAAGAGTATGCAGTCAATGTAAACCTGTAAAAAAGGCTTGGCATTTTGGAACATTTCACAATCTTAGAATATCCCAAAGCACATTATATCCAATAAACTGGTGATTAAAGTATTGTCATTTTTGCAGTGTAAGTAATATGGCAATCAATTTGCATGTGATTATATAACAGCCCTCTGGATAATGGACGGATAATCATTTCTATCCAGGGCATCTTTAATAAGGGGTGACATGGTAGCATAGTGCAAAACTTTACAGTACACAGGCAACCTGTGTTCAATTCCCACCGCTACCTGTAAGGAATTTGTACGTTCTCCCCGTAATCGCGTGGAATTCCTCTGGGCACTCGGGCTTCCTCCCACATTCCAAAGGCATACAGGGTGGTAGGCTAGTTGCTCATTGTAAATAGTCTCATGATTAGGTTAAGTTTAAATCAGGGGTTGCTGGGTGGTGTGACCTTGAAGGGCTGGAAGATCCTATTCCGCGTTGTCTCAATATATAAAAAGTAAGGGTAAGTATTTGGCATTTTGAAAGTGCGTCTCCTAATAGAGAAGCAGGTGGACTATGAGGTTCACAAGGGGCCAGAGTTGAAGGAATACAAAGATTTTGGTGTTGAAGGAATGAATGAAGTTACTGAGATAGGGCAGCTTCTGTGAGACACTTTGCACCTTTCACCCTCACTGTGTTCAGGTGTTGAGTTAGCTTGGTTGGTAATGCCCCTGTCTGATATCAGATGGTTGCAGGTTAAAGTCCCTCTCCAGAGATCTCAACACACAGGCCTCCGGGAGTCCTGCCTTTTTGTGGCAGGCAGAGTGAAGTTGCTCAACAAATATGCTACACATTTCAATTCGACTTCCAATTCCTATTCTGACACATCTGTCACGATGAGGCAAAACTCAAGTTTAGATGCATCACCTCATAATTCTTCAGGGTAGCCACCAACCTGATGGCGTGAACATCAATATCTCCAACTTACAATAATTACTCCTCTTCCCCTCCCCACTCGGCTTCTCTTTTTGCATTCCCCTTTCTGGTAATCCTCTCACCTTTCTCTTGTCCTCATTTGTCTGTCACGTTCCTCTGGTTCCTTTGCTCCTCCCCTTTTTTCTCCATGGTCCACTGTCCTTTCCTATTAAATTGCCACTTCCACCTATCACCTCCCAGCTTCTCACTCCATTCTCCCTCCCCTGCTTTCCCCCTCACCTGGTCTCACCTATCACCTGCCAGCTCGGTCTCCTTCCCCTGACCCACCTTCTTATTCTAGCTTCTGCCCCCTCCTTTTCAATCCTGATGAAAGTTTCAGCTCAGACATCAACTGCTTCTACCCTTCCTGCTGCCTGAGTGCCTCCAGCGTTTTGTTTGTGTGTTGTTCAAGACTTCCAGGATCTGAAGAATCGCTTGTGTTATTGATTAGATCACTATTTCTATCTCATGTTAGGTCACCCACAACAACCTGTTTAAAGAGGAGGCAGGGAAAGAGGGGAATTGGTGAGTGGAGGGAAATGGTGCAGAAGATCCACTGATGTCTGGGGTAGAAAATCTGTCATCATATTAGAGGTTGACCTATAACCTCCAGGGACCTAGATCCAATCCTGACTTCTTGTGCTGACTACATAGAGTTTAATATTCTGCCTGTGAGCACCTGGGTGCTCTAGTTTTCTCCCACATCCCAAAGGTGTGCAGGTCTGTTGATTCATTGCCCTAGTGTATCTGTCAGTGGTAGAACCTGGAGTGTCTTGATGAGAAAATGGGAAGAATAAAGAATCTGGATTAATGTAGGATTAGTGCAGATGCATAGATGCCAGTTGCTGTGGCCTCAGTGAACTCAATGGCTGATTTCCCCTCCCAGCAGACTCACAGGGCCAAATGGCCTACTCCCACGTGTGTGAACTGTGGAAGGTGAAATATAAACCCTTCACCTGGTGATGTTATTTAAATGACAATTAAGTGACGTGAACATCAAGGATTGTCCCAAAGCAGGTCAATGGGAATGGGCAGTTTAAATGCTTTCAGCCCGGACGAGATGCGCTGGGGAGACTGCTTCTGTGCTGTACTTCTCTGTGACTCTATAACTATGATATGTGCAGTAGGTTTCAAGATCATAAACTATGAATCTGTTGGACAAGGATTAGCAGAGTCACAAGAACGCGTTCTCTCCTTTCTTGGTTTCGTGGCTACCTGGAGAAGAAGTATTTCAGAGCTGTATACTTTGATAATAAATGAACCTTTGAACCTTTGAATGAGTTAAGAATCAGAATCGGGTTTAAAATCACCGGCATATGTCGTGAAATTTGTAGCGAGGTAGAGTTCATGGGTTTGATGTCCATTCAGAAATCGGATGGCAGAGGGGAAGAAGCTGTTCCTGAATCACTGAGTGTGTATCTTCAGGCTCCTGTACCTCCTTCCTGATGGTAGCAATGAGAAGAGGGCATGGCCTGGGTGACGGGGGTCCTTAATGATGGACGCTGTCTTTTTGAAGCACCATTCCTTGAAGATGTCCTGGATACTATGGAGTTTAATGCCCATGATGGAGCTGACTAATTTTACAGCTTTCTGCAGCTTACTTCAATCCTATGCAGTAGCCCACCCCCCCCCCATACTAGACAGTGATGCAGCCAGTTCGAATGCTCTCCACAGTACGTCTGTAGAAATTTGCCAAACGTTTTTGGTGACAAGCCAAGTCTCCTCAACCTCCTAATGAAATATAGCCACTGTCTTGCCTTCCTTATAGATCTGCATCCATACGTTGGGTCCATGTTAGGGTCTCAGAGAAAAGCACTTTCATCAGAGAAAATCATGCATCACCAAGCTCATGGACAACTTAATCCCACCGAGCGCTCACTTCAGTGGTCTCCTGTATGATAGGGATGAACCCAATCTCCTAATCTACCTCACTGTGGTCCTTTCACCTTGCTGTTCACCTGCACTGCACCTCCTCTGTATCTGTAACACGATATTCTGCATTCTGATATTGATTTTCCCCTGTACTACCTAGTCGTAGTGATGTTTTGGAATTCTCTGTTTAATAGTAATGCAGAATAAGGTCTTTGACAGCATCTCGATACATGTGACAGTACTAAACCAGTTATCAGTCATGGACTTGGTAAAGGCATGAGAGAGTGGAAACTGAGCATGAAGGGGGAATGCAGGGAGGCACCACCTCTGGGTCACAGTCAAGGTAGGGAATGGTCTCTACCCCAGGAGTCAGCTGCAGGCTGGTGGAAGGGGGAGAGGACAATCTGTCAGGGTGGGACAGGTGGGCGGACATTGGAACCACATAGGAAGAGGCAGTATCCCTGGACCAGTGTCACGATGGTGCAGGAGAGCAGAATGCTACAGGAGTCAGTCAGGATGTGGTATGTGAGAGTCAGGAAGTGGAAGGTTCTGACAAAGGGCCTTCAACCTTTAAACATTAACTATGCTTCCCTCTCCATGTATGCTGCCTGACCTGCTGGGTGTTTCCTTTATTTTCTACACTTGCTTCCAAATTTCAGCATCTCAAGTGGGTGAGCACAGTCCTCAGGGGTCAGACAGTACAGGGAAGGGAGCAGCACAAGAGCAGGGTCCATAGGGTAGGATCAGAAGAGAAGAGGCAACAGTTAGGATCAAGGGCTGTACCCTGAGGTCACTACCAGGGTGGGATAGAAGTGGCAGCTGGCAACAGAGAGGAACCTAAACCATCATTTTAAATGAGGAAGGGAAAGCAACAGCATGGGAGTTCTCTTGATACAAAGGCACAACAAAAGCCCACTGTGGACATTACCTTCATGAATGACTGTAAAACAGGGAGCACCAGTGGGACTGAGTCTACAGTTAATGATGTGCAATTGATTCAGATCAGTTATGCAATTAGACAAATTAAATTTAATATGGAGATAAGCATGAAGTATGTGTTAGGAGCATTTTAGTCTTAACAATGAAGAAAATAGAATGAGACAGGAGTCACCAGGGATTGACAGCAGCTCATCAATTTCGACACAATGATGATTGCAGAGAAAGGATTTTAAACTAGGTCGACCAACGGCAACAGATAATGAAAATCAAAATCTGAATATGCTGGAAATCTGAAACAAAAACAGGAAATGCTGGAAGAACTCCGCAAGTTGGTCAGCATCTGCGGAAAGGAAAACTGTTGATGTTTTGGTCCTGCAACCCCTGGTCAAACACTGTTTCTCTTTCCACAGAGACTTTCTGACCTGCTGAGCTCTTCCAGCATTTTTTGATTATTACATTTGATTACTATTCAATTTAATACAGCATCAAGTCAACTGATCTTATGAAGATTTCATCCTAAAACACCGACAATTCCTTTCCTTCCACAGGTGCTGCCTGACCCATTGAGTTCTTCTAGCAGATTGTTTGTTGCATCTGCAGTCTCCATCAAATAATCTTCAGTAGGGATGTGCATAATTTACAGTGATGATGAACAGCAGGCTGTTTCAAAAATAACATTGGGGAGGATGCAGAGAACAGCATCATGATGGAATAAAATGAAATTCGTCAGTTCTTTACATAGAAAAACATAGAAACATAGAAAATAGGTGCAGGAGTAGGCCATGGCTGATCATCCAACTCAGTGGCTGATCAATTTACCTGGCCAAAGAGCAGAGACCGTGTTCCTTTAGCCTCCATAAAGTCTTCATTTTCAGAGGATCTGCTTTTTACCAAGGCAATGACCCGCTTTAGGATTTTCCTGTAATGGGGAGATGTTTTTCATTAGACGTATGTGCTCCCATTGGATATTGATCCAGTAATCCAAACCAGTGCTCTGGTTCCCATTCACTAAGTCCCTGCTGGAATCAAGTTCAGTCTCAACCTTTCTGCTTCGGAGGCAGGGAGATGGCGTGAATGTTAGTAATGTTACATTTTTTCTGCTCTACTCTTGAGAGCGGGTGGTGGAAGTTTGTATATTTAGTTTTGGAATCTAGACTAATCTACCGGTGGTTCATTGCCGGTAAGGCTAACATTTATTGCCTATCCCTGAATGTCGTTGAGAAGGTGGTAGTAAGCTGTCTTGAAATGCTGTAGTCTCTGATTCAAGCAATGTTTTCATTGTACCTGTGCACTTGTGCATATGATCATAAACCTGATTTGATCTTTTGGCAAAGATGCTCTCATACTGCCGTTGAGGAGAGGCAAGATTTAGAGACAGTGATGTTTAAGGAATGGTTAATTACCTCCAAATCAGGACAGTGTGTGTCTTGGTAGGGAATCTGCACATGGTGTTGGTCTGATGTGGCTGCTGTTCACATGGAACAGCATTTACTTTTGTTCAAAGGTTCAAGGGTTCAAAGGTTCATTTATTATCGAAGTAGCTAAGCAGCATACAACTCCGAGTTTCGTCTTCTCCAGATAGCCATGAAACAAAGAAAACCATGGAGGTCAAACCCAACCCCACCCCATGCACAGAAGGGTACGGCAACATGAGCATCTACCCCCCCCCCAAACTCCCCTCCCCTGCACAAAAAAGAACAAAACACACCAATGAGAAAGAATGGGAGAGAACATAATATTAAAACCAAAAGACTGAAAAGATCTACGGTCCATTGTCCTACCCATAAATGCTGAACCTCGGTAACATCCTCCGACAGCATTAAGAGAGAGAGGTGTTACTCAAACACAGAGGCCTAGCCTGCGGCAACAGGGAGCAATAGGCTGTCATGCAGAATCTTACTCCTGCAGCAGAGATCCATTCCAGCAGCGATCAAAAGCAGGCAGTCTGCGCTGGCCCTTGCTCATCTTCCGCATTTGCCTCGATGTTTCGATCTTCCTCAAAGCTTTAATTGGCAATTAATGGGTGCTTTAATCCATGAAACGGAGTCGAGAATCAACTCACACCCCATCTCTAAGTTTCTTCGCCTCGAGGCCATTCGAGTGATCCCTGAAATCTTCCTGGAGGCGGCAAAAAGATAGATCACTCAATCGATCTCCAGACTGTAACTTGCAGCATGCTCTAATAGTTCCAGAAACACATTTAAGATGAAAAGCAGATGTAAAAGAAGTGAAAGAAACAGTTTTGTGGACTATCTGGAAGGTGTTGATCGAGGAAGCACTGTATGCCAGCTGCCAGATGCTGCAGACCTAACATTAACAAGGCTGAAAATGGGAGAACGTGAGGTTGGTGGTCAACGGTCATTACATTTGGAAACAAATATTGAAAGAGGACCCTTTACCCAGGGAATGGGAAATGTTTGGAGCAAGAGCATAGGTTTTTACAACACAAAAAACCAAAGTCAGGAGTAGCCACTCAGTCCCTTAAACCCTTGCCCACCATTCAAGCTGATCATGATTGATGTACTTGAAGCTTCATCTCCTCTTCTGTATTAGTTTCCTGTAGCCCAGGGCTCCCCGACCTATCAACAATTGATCTGGGGGCTCTTTAAATGCCCGCAGTGACCCAGCCCTCCTCAACATTCTGAGGAAGAGAGTTCCAGAGATACACCAACTCTGTGAACAGAATTCATGGGATAATTTTCTAGGTGAGGTGGTTATACAGAGGGTTATGTGGTGGGAGATTCAATGTGCTCACTGACTTTTTCTTTGTCCTTGGCTATTCCTGTCTAATCTCCAGATTCAGCACATTTGCTCCTGGCAAGGACAAAGTACTGTATTCCAAAAGAAATGCCCCAGTCCTAGGAGGCATTGGAATGTGTTTGGTCAGTGCACCAAATAGTCGGCACTATCATCAATTTTTTTTTGAGGGGGGGGAGAGGTGCAGAGAAGAAGTTCGGAGAGGGTACAAAAATGCATCATCCCAAGTCCGTAACGCTCACAATGCAGCCACCTTACAAAGGAAGGTTAAAGGTTAACGGAGTGGCACAGTGGCACAGTGGATGGAGCCCTGGCTCACAGATCCAGAGACTCAAGTTCAATCCTAGCCTCTGATGCTGGGTATGTGGAGTTTGCACGTTCTCTCTTTGAAAGCATGGGCTTCTCCTGGGTGCTCGGTCTCCAGTCGTGTTTAAGTTGGGAGGTTACGTGGCCATTGTAAATTGACCCCAATCTGTAACTGAGTTGTAGGATTGATGGAAAGGTCAACAGAATCAATTCCGGAGAATATACTTGGGTGGAATGAGATTCAAAGGTTCAAAAGTTCATTTATTATCAAAGTATGTATGCTGTATACAACTCTGAGACTCGCCTTGTCCAGGTAGCCACGAAATGAAGAAAAACCATGGAAGTCATTGAAAAAGAAACATCAAACCCACAGCAACCCCCCCCTGCACAAAAAAGAACGGCAACTCAATCAATAACAGCCCCCAAGCCCCCCTGCCTGCACAAAACACAATAAGAACATTGCCCCACTAAGCCCCCCCTCCCCCACACTAAAAAACTAACAGAAGTCAACAAAAACATCAACCCCCCCAAAACCCTCCCCTTGCACAACTAAACGCGAAAGTATGCGTGAAATACAGAGTATAAAAACTATAAGACTGAAAAAGTCCATAAACATGATAGTAGTCCAATCCATAAACACAGAACCTCAGTAACATCATCCGACATCATGGAAAGAGAGAGACATCATTCGAACATAGAGGTCTATCCACCAGCCAAAGCAGGAGCTAGCATAGATTTGATGTGTTAAATCAGAAATTATTAACTGTAAAGAGTGTTGCTTATATGTTCACCTGCCTGAGTACCAGGTTAGCTCAGACCTAGAGCCCAACATGAGGGAGCTTGACTCATAGAGAAATCCAGTACAGAAACAGGCCTTTGGACCCATCAACTGAGTGCCGACCTTCAGCCATCCACTTACAATTAAACAGCACTGATCCCATCTCATCCTCTCCATGTTCCCCTCAACAGCCCGCCGATTCTATCACTCGTCCACACGATGGGGCGCAGTTTACAACGGTCATTTAACCCACCAATCTGGACAACATTGAGATGTGGGAGTGAAAAAAAAAAAGAAAAGGTTAGAGCAGTGGCAGGGAGAAAGGCAGTAGCTGGAGGAACTCAGTAGGTCAGGCAGCATCTACAGATGGGAATAAACAGTCGACGTGTTGGGCCAAGTCCCCTCATCAGGACTGTCTTAGCCCAAAATAATGACTGCTTCTGCTTATTCCCCTCCATAGATGCTGCTTGACTTGTTCAGTTCCACCAAGTATTTTGTAGACCTCCAACATCTTCAGAACCTAATGTGCCTCGTCATCTGAAGTACCAGCCTCAGAGTCTAGACTTCAGCTCCATCTATGCCCTGGTGCCATCTGACTGGTGATTGAGTGGAGAGGAAGCTCTCCAGAACACGTCCATTAGATGAGTGTGGTGATCCTTCAAATGGTAAAGGACAGCTTCCGTTACACAGCCACCTCGTTCCACAATGTCCACCTCACACAGGTCAATAAGTCAATGGCATCTCGATCTCCCAGGTCCTCTGGCAGCCACTCTGCCTGCTGCCTGTCTCCCGATGGACGGTAAGAAACCATTGCTGCATCCTGCTTGGTGCATCTAATCACAGGCTGCTGCATCTGCATATTGACCACGTTAACCATCACAGGTTCAGCAGAACCCAGGTCACACTGTCACTGCTTCCCCTGAGAAGGTGGCAATGTGCAAAAAGTATTGGAGAATTAAAGAGCAGCACTGACCTGCAAGCCAGCCCCACACAGCCACAATCCCACTCTATCACCAAGCACTTGTCTACATTCGATCACCTAAAAATTCAATGTTAGGACCATTAGTCCCAGGAGAACAATTGGACCATTTGGCCCATCAAGTCCACTCTGCCATTCCATCATGGCTGTTCTATTATCCCTCTCAACCACATTTTCCTGCCTTCTTCACCCTTACCTTTGACACCCTTACTAATCAAGAACGTATCAAACTCTGGTTTAAATCAATGACTTGTCTTCTACAGCCACATTAGGGCTCACTACCCTCTAGCTGAATAAACTCATCCTCAACTCTGTTCTAAATGAACGTCCCTCTATTCTGAGGCTGTGCCCTGTGGTCTTACACTCTCCCATGACTGGAAGCATCCTCTCCATGTCCAGTTTATCTGGGTCTTTCAATATTCAATAGGTTTCACTGAGGTTCCCCCCCCCCCACAATTATTGTAAACTCCAACAAGTGCAGGCCTAGAGCAATCAAAAGCTCCTCAAATTTTAACCCTTTCAAAAGTTCATTTCATATCCATGAATGTATATAGTATACAACTTGAAATTCATACTCTTCACAGACATCCACAAAACAAGAAATGCAAAAGAATGAACGATAGAACATTGAAGCCCCGAAGCCCCCCCCCCACTCCATCCTCCCCTACTTGTGAACCTCCTCTGGACCCTCTCCAGATTTTGAATTCTGAAAATTCATAAGAGGTGTCATGTTGGCATCCATAGTGTGTCATTGAACTTGAGCGATGAGAGGTTTGTGCTGAGATGATATGATTGGAACACTTGGGGCAGCCTCAGTGTTGAGGTACCTGTGGTGATGTGAAGTGTTTTAATGACAGACTCTTCTAACCTGAAGGTAAGACTGTGTTTCATTTGCAGTGTCGCCTATTTTGCTGTTACCTGTTTGAGGAGCTGAGGTGCCATGTTGTTGGCTGATTTCATTCCCGCTTTGCCATTGTCTGTGCCATTTAGTTCAGAGCTGGTCTCACTATAATTTAGGCTTTGCATTTAGCCTTCTGACATACTCACCCATGGAACTTGTCTAATGGGAATATGGAAAGAGTCTCTGAACACTTTGAAGATCTTGCTCATTGAATGGTGCTTGCAACAAACTCCTCCCTAGCTTCTTTCTCCCTGACCCACTAACCCAAATGCTGACCCTCTGACCCACAACCCGCTGAAGCTCACCCATCACCCCTGACCCACTGACCCATCACCCTGACCCTCTGACCCAACCCGATCATCATGATCCACTGATTCACATCCCATCGTCCTGATCCCTGATACACTGTGCTGGATCTCACCCCCACATCAAACTCTCTCAGTTACCCTCCAGCCCATTCCATATCACTGGTTCACTGGTGCATATCTCATCTCCCTCTTCAATGCACGCATCAGTGTGTTCTGTCTCCCTAATATGCTGCCACCCCTCCACTCCCATGTACTCTGTCCCTGATACCCATCGCCCCAGTGTGTGATGTCCTACACCACCTCGCGTATCACATCATGTTCCACAGGAGTGACGGTGAGACACCCTGTCTGTCACACTGCAGTACTGCATCCTCTTCAACCCCGATACAATTCAGCTGTGGAATTTGTCGAGCAGGAATTCTGAAGGAGTCTCCGAACACTTTAAAGGTCTCGCCCATTGAATAGTGCTTGCAGACCCAGCTCCAGAGTTACACGTTTGTTTGTGAAATATTGCAAAGTTCCCAAGTTGTAGCAATAAAACAGATGCTACGTGCAGTCCAGTGTACTTTGGACAGTAAGACAGAGCTCACACTGCTATTGGTTCAAGACCTGAGGTCACTCAATGAACTAAGCACAAGAGAGTCTTCAGATTCTGGGATCTTTCCCCTCCTTTCCGGTCCTGAAGAAGGGTCTCATCCCAAAACATCAACTGTTTATTCATTCCCATAAATACTGCCCGAACTGTTGAGTTCCTCCAGCATTTTGTGTGTGTGTGTGTGTGTGTGTTGTTTCAAGTCTTTCTGTTTCTTTGCAGACTCATTGAAACTGGCAGCTTTGCTAACTCAGCTAGGCAGGAAGTTTACACTCTGAGCCCTGTTATTTTATGCCTGAGAAATGCATTGAACCGTGTCTCTCCCCAGCCATCAAACATTGCCAACGGCCGCTGCACCCGTAGGGAATATCAGCTCCTCATCCTATTCACTGCACAGGTTCCTGTAGCAGAATGAGGGTAATGGAGTGAGGCTCAGTGGATCATGGGTAATGGGGTGCAGGTCACTGGGTCAGGGGTGACTGAGTGAGGGCCAGTGGGTCAGGAGTGATGGCGTGAGGGTTACTAGGTCAGGGATGATGGTAGCGAGGGTCAGTGGGTCAGGGGTGATGGGGTGTGTGTCAGTAAGTCAGAAGGTGGGGTGTGGGTCAATGGGTCAGGGGTGATAGGATAAGAGACAGTGCATCAGGAGTGTTGAGGTGAGTGTCACTGGGTCAGGGGTGGTAGGGTGAGGGACAGCGTGTCAAGCGTGATGGAGTGGGGGTCAATCGGTCAGGGGTGATGGGCTGAGGGTCACTGGGTCAGGGATGATGGTAGAGAGGGGTCAGGGGTGATGGGCTGAGGGTCACTGGATCAGGGATGATGGTATTGAGGTTTAGTGGGTCAGGGGTGATGGGCTGAGGGTCACTGGATCAGGGATGATGGTAGTGAGGGTCAGTGGGTCAGGGGTGATGGGCTGAGGGTCACTGGGTCATGGATGATGGTATTGAGGTTTAGTGGGTCAGGGGTGATGGGCTGAGGGTCACTGGGTCAGGGATGTTGGTAGGGAGGGGTCGGGGTGATGGGCTGAGGGTCAGTGGGTCGGGAGAAGAGGATTGTCCTCACTCCCCACCCTGTATTAACCATATTCAGTCTGTGGTGATGGAGAAACACAACAATCTTCAGCCAAGTAACACAAAAAATTCTGGAAGAACTCAGCAGGTCGGGCAACGTCTATGGAAGTGATAAACAGCTGACATTTTTGGCTGAGACCCTTCTTCGGATCTCTTTCAACAAAGTTTTACTTAGGTTCACCTCACTGATGGAAATGCAGAGTAAAAGCATACAGGGAATAGGCAACAGAGTCAAACAGTTCAAACATCAACCACTGCTGAGCCAGGAATGAAGCAGCAAACTTTGCCTGAGATTCTTTCTCCCTGATACACGTCCCATCACCCCTGACCCACTCACCCATAATCCTGACACACTGACACACGTCCCATCACCTCTGACCCACTCACCCATGATCCTGACACACTGACACATATCCCATCACCCCTGACCCACTCACCCATAATCCTGACACACTGACACACATCCCATCATCCCTGACCCACTCACCCATAATCCTGACACACTGACACACATCCCATCACCCCTGACCCACTCACCCATAATCCTGACACACTGACACACAACACATCACCTTGACCTGCTGACCTCACCCCATCACCCCTGACCCAATAACCCATTACCCTGACCTTCAGACCCATGCCCCATCATCATGATCCATTGTCTCCCTGAAACATTACGCCACACACCCACTCCCTGAAACACTGTACCACACACCTCTCTCTGATACACTGTACCAAACACCTCTCCCTGATACACTGTACCAAACACCCTCTCCCTGATACACTGTACCAAACACCCTCTCCCTGATACACTGTGTTACACACCTTCACTGATAGACTGTACCAAACACTCTCTCTGACACACTGTACCACACACCCTGTCTCTGAAACACTGTACCACACACCTCTCTCTGATACACTGTACCACACATTCTCTCTCTCTGATACACTGTACCACACACTCACTGATACACTGTACCAAACGCCATCTCTCTGATACACTGTGTTACACACCCTCTGATACACTGTGTTACACACCTTCACTGATAGACTGTACCAAACACTCTCTCTGACACACTGTACCACACATCCTGTCTCTGAAACACTGTACTACACACTCTCTCTCTGATACACTGTACCAAACGCCCTCTCTCTGATACACTGTGTTACACATCTTCACTGATAGACTGTACCAAACACTCTCTCTGACACACTGTACCACGCACCCTGTTTCTGAAACACTGTACTACACACTCTCTCTCTGATACACTGTACCAAATGCCCTCTCTCTGATACACTGTACCACACACCTCTCTCTGATACACTATAGCACACATTCTCTCTCTCTGATACACTGTACCACACACCCTCTCTCTGATACACTGTATCACACACACTCTCCCTTGCACACTGTACCACACACCCTCTCCCTTGCACACTGTACCACACACCGTCTCTCTGATACACTGTACTGCAAACCCTCCCCCGATGCACTCCCTGTGACACACACGCTCTGGCGCCTGTTCATTCTGATTTGCTGCATCCCCCCATTTTCTGCTTCCCTGTAATAATGTCACATAAACAGTGCAGGTCGACGCCACCTTCTCTCCATTGTGGTTGATCAACTAGTCAATCATTCATCCTGCAGGATTGTACATTCTTCTCGAAAATGCTGTTGTCTGTGTTCTTGCTGCAGCCACACGTGACAACCTATTGGATACATCACAGTGTTGTGCTGTCCTGCCTGTAAAACCCAGGTGCTTTTCTTTTAATACTGCATTATTTGTCCTGTAACATGAGAGCACACAATTACATCTTGGGTACAGATCAATAACTGCCCACCCTGCGGTGTGCTCTCTGGGTTTTAAATTATCCACACCACAACAGCAGCCATGGCCCTGGGCAGAGTTTCTCAGCCATGATTCAAGGCCTGTCTGCTTTCAAAAGATGTTTTTTAAGTACCTGAGTCTGTGAAGGCCCCCACTGGCTTAAAAGTGAGCTATTACCGAGCACGGGAGATCTGTGCTTCTGCTGGGATTTTAGAATTGTTCTAAGGAAGCGATGGCTGGGGCGTGCTGAGGACATGCTTCCCTCTTCATGCCTGATTTCGAGCGTCAGCAGCTGATTCATCCCTGAGCCCTAGATCCACTGGACATCACACTCCCACATGTCCTGCTCGTTCTCTCTTTAAAGAATGTTCTGTGGAAGTGAGCAATGGCTGTTCTTTAACCTAGTCTCCAGCCCCTCTTCAGTCTCAGAGCTCCCAGCATACCTGCAGGGATGCAATTATCTTTCCTTGTGCAATGACTGAATGCCCACGTCAACATCTTATACTGAGTAATTTTGTTAAATGCAGAGGTGATTCAATATGCACCATGTGTCTATCTGTCACTTTGCAGTGTCACTCATTTACCTTTTGATACGGCCACGGTATGCTGCGTGTTTCTTTTTGAGAGCTTCCCTCAGCCCTGTCCATGCATTGCAATGGGACCTGATAAGAAAGATCACCCATTGTCTATTGCACCAAGTTTAGATGTCCTGGGATGGAGTAAGGCACAGCTTGCTGTTACAAGCTTACATGGCCTCAGGAAATGATATTACTTCCATTTTAGAAGGGCGGTCACTGCTTTAACGTAGAGAATCTGGAGCCACTTTGTCCACAGTGAGCTGGCACAGATAGTAATGTGGGGCTACCCGTCGTGCTGCTGTCCCAATGTGCCAGCAGTCTCGGTTTGTCCTCGTGTTGTATCAATCTGGAGTTTGCACGTTGGCCCTGGGATCTCATAACTTTTCCCCAGTGTAATTGTTTCAGAACTCCGGAAACTAATCAAAAAGAAAACACAGGAGCCAGGAAAACGAGGCCACTTAGTTTTTCTTTCATGAAGCCCTCACCTAAGACGTGGTGGTGTGATGACGGATGCCATTCGCGTACTTTTGCATATAACCTGTAGTGAAATGTAAAGAAACAAAGAATACTTAATCAAACAATAGATTTACCATATTACTGAAATATTAAATACACAACACTCCTCCCTGCTTAGCTATAAACTCCAACTCAATATAGAATGCAACTCCACTCAAAACATATATAATGTATCGCTCTCTAGTCACCTATCTACTGTATGTATGTATGTATGTATGTATGTATGTGTGTGTATATATATATATATGTACTCTTATGGGATGTCCTCCTTAGGTTTGGCTGTCCCAATAAATTTGTTAACATCTTCCGCCAGTTCCACGATGGGGTGATTGCTCGGGTGACCATAGGAGGACAAGAGTCTGAGCCCTTCCTTGTACGCACAGGGGTGAGGCAGGGGTGTGTACTAGTGTCAGTGCTCTTTAACATCTTCCTCTCGTGTGTTACCAAGCTTCCCCACAACGAGACTGAGGACAGCAGCGGTGTGGCAGTGGACGTCAGATTAGATGGCAACCTCTTTGACATCAGGAGGCTCCGCGCAACCACCAAACTCAGTAGAGAGCGGGTCCTGGAGCTGCAGTATGCAGACAACTGTGCTCTTGTGGCCCATACTCCGGAGGATCTTCAGACTGTCCTTGCTGTGCCCGGGAGAGCGTACAGCAGGATGGGGCTGACTGTCAATACCACCAAGACAGAAGTGGTTTGCCAATGGAGTACCAGTGTCCCACCCACTCTACCTGCCTTCACTGTTGGTGATGAAAAGCTGTCAGTAGTGCCATCTTTCAAATATCTGGGGAGCATTCTCTCTGAGGATAGCGGCATTGACAACGACATCCAGAGCCACATTAAACAGCCATCAGCTGCCTTTGGGAGACTTCGGCGTAGAGTCTTTCAGAACAGCAGCCTTCATCCCTCCACAAAGGTCGCCATATACCAAGCGGTCTGTGTCACCACCCTCCTTTATAGCTGTGAAGCTTGGGTAACCTGCAGCTATCATATCAAGTCCTTGGAGCGCTTCCACATAAGTTGCCTCCAGCGCATCCCGGGAATTACCTGGCGTGAGCGGGTGCCTCACACTGAAATACTTGTAAAGACCAACTGCAAGGGTATTGAGGCCATGATCACCCAGCATCAGCTGCAGTGGCTGGGGCACATGATAAGGATGCCCCCATGTCGGCTACCCCGCAGAGTGTTGTACGGCCAGCTACATCATGGTCGACACTCAGCTGGAAGGCCAAAGAAGCGCTATAAGGATCAGATGAAGAATTCTTTAGGGAAGTGCGAGATCAGACCCGAGGACCTGGAGGAGGTTGCTGCTGACCGTAACACTTGGCGACAGCTGTGTTAGGGGTGGGGTTCGTATTCTGGAGATGTAAAGAACAACCAGAAGACAGCAGAAGAGAGCCAGGAGAAATGCAGCCATAGTTGCCACCACTACTACATATACATGTCCCACCTGCAATACCTGCAATAGAGCTTGTGGGTCCAGGATAGGACTGTATAGTCATCAAAGATCTCACCGTTAAAGGAGTGGATGTCAGCATTGGATTTCGATGGACAACCGAAGAAGTGTGTGTGTTTGTGTGTGTGTGTGTGTGTGTGTGTGTGTGTGTGTGTGTGTGTGTTGTATATCTGTATGTATATATATATATATATATATATATATATATATATAGTATACTATGTAATAAACTGCTATATGAACATTCACAGCATAGTAAATTTTAAGTTATCCCATTAAGGCCTAAAGATTGAATCACTGTGGAGGATTTCTTACTCTTGTGGGATAATGACTGTCCTGACAAAGGAAGTCACTCTGCTTGCCGGGTGAGTTTTGTGGCTGGGGCTTCCTCCATGGTGGTTGGAGGAATTGGCCTTTGGACTACAGGAAGTGGCTCTGCCAGCTCTATACACCTTTCTTATTTAACAACTGACTCTGCTCTCCTCAACCGGTTGATGTGTCATTTGCAAGTGGTATCAGACACAATCTCCACTGTTCAGGAGAATGGTCCAGTTCTGTATTTAATAGAACCATAGAAAACCTACAGCACAATACAGGCCCTTCGGACCACAAAGCTGTGCCAAACATGTCCCTACCTTAAAACTATCTAGGCTTTACCCATAGCCCTCTGTTTTGCTAAGCTCCAAGCAGCCATCCAGGAGTCTCTTAAAAAATTCTATCATTTTCGCCTCCACCACCACCACCGGCAGCCCATTCCATGCACTCACCAGTCTCTGTGTCACTTACTCCTGACATCTCCTCTGTACCTACTTCCAAGCACCTTAAAACTATGCCCTCTCGTGCTAGCCATTTCAGTCCTTGGGAAAAGCCTCTGACTATCCACACGATCAATGCCTCTCATCATCTTGTACACCTCTATCAGGTCACCTCTCATCCTCCGTCGCTCCAAGGAGAAAAGGCCGAATTCACTCAACCTATTCTCATAAGGCATGCTCCCCAATGCAGGCAACATCCTTGTAAATCTCCTCTGCACCCTTTCTATGGTTTCCACGTCCTTTCTGTACAGAGGTGACCGGAACTGAGCACAGTACTCCAAGTGGGGTCTGACCAGGGTCCTATATAGCTGCAACATTACCTCTTGGTTCTTAAACTTAATCCCACAATTGATGAAGGCCAATGCGCCGTATGTCTTCTTAACCACAGAGTCAACCTGCGCAGCAGCTTTGAGTGTCCTATGAATTCGGACCCCAAGATCCTTCTGATCCTCCATACTGCCAAGAGTCTTATCATTAATACTATATTCTGCCATCAGATTTGACCTACCAAAATGAACCACCTCACACTTATCTGGGTTGAACTCCATCCACCACTTCTCATCCCACTTTTGCATCCTATCGATGCCCCGCTGTAACCTCTGACAGCCCTCCATACTATCCACAACACCCCAATCGTTGTGTCATCAGCAGATTTACTAACCAATCCTTCCACTTCCTCATCCAGGTCATGTTTAAAAATCACAAAGAGTAGGGGTCCCAGAACAGCTCCCTGAGGCACACCACTGGTCACCAACTTCCTTGCAGAATATGACCCATCTAAAACCACACTTTGCCTTCTGTGGGCAAGCCACTTCTGGATCCACAAAGCAATGTACCCTTGGATCCCATGCCTCCTTATTTTCTCAATAAGCCTTGCATGGGGTACCTTATCAAATGCCTTGCTGAAATCCATATACTTTATACTTTATTGTCACCAAACAATTGATACTAGAGTGTACAATCATCATAGCGATATTTGATTCTGCTCTTCGTGCTCCCTGGAATACAAATCAATAGTATATATTAAAAATTTAAATTAAATTATAAATCATAAATAGAAAATAGAAAAGGGAAAGTAAGGTAGTGCAAAAAAACCCAGAGGCAGGCCCAAATATTTGGAGGGTATGGCCCAGGTGCGGGTCAAGATCCGTTCAGCAGTCTTATCACAGTTGGAAAGAAGCTGTTCCCAAATCTGGCCGTACAAGTCTTCAAGCTCCTGACCACTACATCTACGGCTCTACCTTCATCAATGTGTTTAGTCACATCCTCAAAAGATTCAATCAGGCTTGTAAGGCACGACCTAGCTTTGACAAAGCCATGCTGACTATTCCTAATCATATTACGCCTCTCCAAATATTCATAAATCCTGCCTCTCAGGATCTTCTCCATCAACTTACCAACCACTGAAATAAGACTCACTGGCCTATAATTTCCCTTCTCTATCACCTGCCTATCCTCCCTTTCGCACTGTCTCCAAGCTTTCTCAATCTTTCCAAGTACTGTACCCACTTTTCATCACCTCTGCAGTCCCTCGCCAGGACTGCTTATCAGGAGTGGAACATCGAACTTCCTTGTTTGAGGAGCCCTCCATTTGTCTCAGCAGTTTATCCAGCATACTCCTTCTGAGGTTGGTTTTGAGGAGATCCAAGCATGAGTGCAAGGGACAACCCAGGAACACCATAGCTGGTAATTTGTTGGTTGTGGAATGTACTGCATTGCGACATGCAAGGAGGAAATCGGTGAGATTCTGATTCAGTGTTTTAGTGAAGTGTGTCTGCTGACATTACTTGCAGTGTATTCCTTAGACTCTGGACAAAATATTCCGCCAAGCCATTTGTAGCTGGGTGGTACGGTGCAGATGTACTATATATTATTCCATTCAGTTTCAGGAATGACTGAAATTGGTCCTCAACAAACCATGGCCCTTTGTCACTGACCAAGTGTTCTGGAACACCAGTCCTTGAGAAGAGATTTCTCAACACATCAATAATGTGCGAGGCTGTCGTGGAGGCTATTGGGAACACTTCTAGCCACTTTGTAGCTGCATTCGCTGCTGTCAAGATATTTGTGCCCATGAATGGTCCGGAAAGATCCACATGAACCTTCTGCCAGGACAATACAGGCCATTCCAGGGACGGATGACCCTGCTGTTGACATCTTCTGGATGTGTTGGCATCCTGAACAGTGCATGGAAAACTGTTCGATCTGCTGACCTACCCCAGGCCACCAGACAAAGCGCCAATCCAACACGTTCATTTTGACCATACCTAGATGACTGGCATGTAGATCCTCCAACACTTCAACTCTCAACTTGGATGGTACAACTCTCAATCCCCACATAAGTTGAATGCTGTCAAGGGCAAGATCATCTGGCACAGGTAGAGATAGGGGAGCTGGAACTTCTACTGCACATTCTAACCATTTAGGGTTGTCGTGTAGACTTGAGGCAGTATGGGGTCTTCCCTGGTTTTCCCTTAGATCACCTTTGCCGTAATAGGGAGACTTTTGATTTGCATTAGGGAGAATAGCTAAAGAGGAGAATTCCCTTATGTAATTTTCTCAGGTATTTCTTTTTCCAAGAGTGAACAGTGCAATCGATCAGCATTTTCATGATTAATTGTCATCTTGAAATCTATCTTATAATTGTGTCCTCCAAGAAACAGAGCTCATCTCTGCATCATTGCTGTTGATGTTAGTGGAACAGCCTCCTGTGGATGGAAAATGGACACTGGGGTCGATCACAAACAAGAGAAAATCTGCAGGCACTGGAAATCCAAGCGACACACACAAAATGCTGGAGGAACTCAGCAGGCCAGGCAGCATCTGTGGAAAAGAGTACAGTCAATGTTTTGGGCCGAGACCCTTTAAGCATTTTATTTGTGTTAATAGTGGTTGATGATCAGTAATGATGGTAAATTGTCTCCCAAACATTCTGCAGCAATTTTGCTCTGCAGTGGTAAGGGAACAGATGTAAAGGTTATGGGGCATTCGCTTGCATCAGTCATAGCATGTGACATGACTGCACTTTTACCATAAGGCAAGCTTCACTCGATGTGGATCATAATGTGTGAGTACAGTGCCTGATGTCAACATTTCCTTTGGCATTTGGAAAGCAACCTCACACTGCTTTGTCCACTGCCATTTCTTCTGATCTGTAGTGATGAGTTCAAGGGGTAGAGCACAGTAGCCAGCTTTGGCAGGAACTGATTACAGTAATCCTAAAAAGGACCACAACTCAGACACATCATTTAATCTTGGGGTATCTCCCATTGCTTGAATTTTCTCGGCACACTTGTGAAATCCTTGAGTGTCAATCAGTAAATAATGCTTGGTTTAAAAGAATTCACATTTGTTGTATCATGCTCCAAGCCTATAATTTTCTAATCTTTTTAACACTGTCTTGAGATTTTGGAGATGTTCTTTACCATCCTTACCAGTAACAATGATGTCATCCAGGTAACACTGAGTGGCTGGGCATTCTTGCAGAACCTGGTCCATAGATTTCTGCTAGAGCGTAGTTGCAGATACTACTCCAAAAATAAGCCTGTTATAGTGATAAAGCCCTTTGTGCATGTTTATGGTGAGAAACACTTCGAACTCTTCTTGATTCTCCATCTGCAGGGGTAGGCCTCAACTAAGTCCTCTTTGCTGAACTATTTTCCCCACAAAAGTTTTACCTGGTTATCCTCTATCCTGGACAACAGATCAACTTTCAGTACTGAGTTAATGGTGACCTTAAAAATCAGATCCTGACAGACCCATCCTTCTTGGCTACTGGGACCACTGGTGTTGCCCAGGGGCTCCACTCAACCTTGGAAAGAATTCCTTTAGACGCCATGTGATCCAGCTCACTGGCTACTTTATCACGGGTGGCATAAGGAACTGGATGGGCTTTGTAAAACTTGGAGACAGCCTTTTCAGTTAACACTCTTTTACCCTTGATATGTTTGAGATTTCTGATGCCATCCTTGAACACTGCTGTGGCATCATCCAGTACCTTTCTTAATTCACTTTCGGTTGACTCTATTACCGGGATGTGCCATGCAAAATAGTGGATGGATCTCCAATCAAGTTGTAATTGCCTCAGCAAATCTCGGCCCCACAATGCTAGCCCAGCATATTTACCATATACAAGCCCTATGTGGCTTGTTGGTTATTGTATTTCACTGTTACAAATGCCATTCCCACAGGAGTTACCATTTCTCCAGTATTAGTTAGATATCTGCTGGCTTCAGTTCAGTATCTTTAAAATGTCATTCAAAGTTATTTTGTGTAATGAATGAAACAGCCAAGCTAGAGTCCAAATCCATTTTAATTAACTTGCTGTTCACTTCTGTTGCAAGCCATATTGCTTGTCTCTTGTCAGTTTTCACATTATAAATCTCAAGGCTACTCAGTCGTGTGTCACTTTCATCATTATCAGATCTTTCATTAACAGCATGCAGATCAGTACTCTTTTTATTTTTGATACGTTTGCAATGACCTTTTTTCCTTTTTCTCTTCCCTGTGCAGTCCATTTTTTTTGTCATGCTGTTTATATCTGTCATATTTTGTTGCATTTTCTTGAAGTTTTGTCTTTAAGCCTCCATTGGTCTGGTGTATGTACTGCCAGAGTGGTATCAGAATTTGTTTGGCCAGGCAGGTTTCTACTTATATGTTGCATTTTTGTTCACACTCACTTTCATTCCTGACTGCAACTCAACTGCATCACTGGCTGCTGTTTCCATTGATATAGTGATTTCATCTGCTCTTTTAAATGTGAGTTGTGATTCATTTAGGAGCTGCTTTTGAATGCTTTCTTGTAAGTTTCCACAAAGCTGAAATGGACTCCTTTTCCTTTTGATTCCACTTATAAAATCTAAAGAATTCTACAACCGGCAATGGCTTAAGTTCTAAATGTTCCCAAATTACGTTCACAATATCAGCAAAGCACATTTCAGTTAGATTGGTTGGATCAGTTAAACATCTAAGCAAACTGTGTGTTTTTCCACCTATTACACTCAGCAACTCTGGCACTTGTTTTTCATTGGCTATTTCATTTGCTTCAAATAATGTTTAATTTCCTCAGTTTTCATCATCCAGTTATCTGTTGTGCAATTGAACACGTCTATCTTTCCAATGTAGCCTGCCATTCCTGTTTTTTTTAAATTATTATCACCTACTACTCACTATTTATGAACTCATGGTCGTATTTGTTGCTTGCTAATTTTGTCTATTTTCTGCCTTTTTCTTAACCCTACCATCTCATTCTCCTTCTGAAGAAAAAACATACTGTGGTAGGTAGCCGCCTTTAGTTCATTTTAAAATTTCCTCATTGCCACTATGTTTAGTAACTCAGAAACTAATCGAAAGATAAACACAGGAGCTGGGAAAACATATTCACTGAGTTATTCTTTAGCAAAGCACTCACATATGATGTGATGATGTAATTCCGTATATCATTCATGTACTTTTACATTTAACCCATAACGAATTATGTGGGCAAACAACTAATGCTTAACCAAACAATATATTTACAAAATTACTCAAATATTGCTGAAATATTTAATACACTGTACCCAGCTTCTTAGGTTTCCTCTTAATCACAAAGATGGCACCGAGCTGAGGTCTCCGTCGAAATTGTGACTTAGATATAGTTGTTATTGTTTATATTCGTACAGATGGTTAGAGTTGAGGTTAGGGTTTAGAGATAGTGATCTGGTGGGGGTTGAGGTCAGGCCTCTGTTCTGCGCTCCATGTTCTGTGTTCAAAGCCTAGCGAGATGGACGGGTAATGAAGAAGATCCGCAGTTCAGACCTCCTCTCTGTGCTTGAAGGCCAGTGACACGATTGGGTGACAGAGGGCATCCAGAGCCCAGGTCTCCACCCGGTGCTCGAAGGCCAGTGACCAGACATCCATGCAAGCAGGAGGCACGAGGTCCGTTCAGTCGGCAAGCCTGGAGTTCGGGGTCCTGTCATCGGCTAATCCAGGGGCCAGTGGTAAAGATTGGTGCCCAAAGGCTGATCACTAGCCCAGACATTGAAGCCTGATGGATGAAGCCTGGAGACTGGAGGCTGTAGGCCGTCCTGGTGTTGGAAGAATGCCTTTATGTGTGTGTGTGTGTGTGTGAGGTAGGAAAGTGGCTTCTTTTGTATTTGCTATGTCGCCTGTTGTGCTCTGTGTTGTCCTGCCGAGCGTAGTGGGCATGTTACGTTGCCAAAGGAATGTGTAGCAACACTTATGGACTGCCCCCAGCAGATCCCTAGGTTGCATCAGTTATCAATCTACATGTGATACATAAATCTGAATCTGAACCTGACGTGGTGGTGGGTAGGTTCATTGGCCACTGTAAATTATCTATGGTGTGGGCAGGAGAATCAGAGAGGTGAAGTTAGGCATGTGAAAGAGAAGAGATCATTGTGGAAATAATAAACATGAGACAGTCTGCTGATGCTGGAAATCCAAAACAACACATTCAAAACGCTGGCGGAACTCAGCAGGTCAGGCAGCTTCTATGGAAAAGAGTAAACAGTTCACATTTCAGGGCAAGACCCTTCTTCAAGAATGGAAAGGAAAGGGGAAGACACCAAAATAAAAAGGTGAGGATAGGGGAAGGAGGCTCGATAGATGTCAAGCCAGGTGGGTAGGAAAGATAAAGGGCTGGAGAGGAAGGAATCTGATAGGAGAGGACAGTGGACTATGTAAGAAAGGGAAGGAGGAGGTGACCCAGGGGGAGGTGTCAGGCAGATAAGAATAGGTAAGAGGCCAGGCTGGGAAATAAGTCGGGGAATAAGATTGCTATTAGGAGTCTGTATAAATGTAATGGACTGAATGGCCTCCTTTTCTGTCAGAGTGAAATATCGTCAGTTTGATCAGATCGGAGCCATGCTGATTAGATGCTTTCATCATGGCTTTGGATCGCTTACGTACGCCTGAAGGGCAGGGATGAAACGGAAAATGCTGGTATCACTCAGGAGCTCAAGCGGCATCTGTGGGGAGAAAAGCACAGTTAACATTTCAGATCCGAAAGCAAAGGGAAACAGAGTCTTGGACCTTTTGATCTCAAACATTAACTCTAGGGTGTTTCTCTTTCCACAGTGCTGAGTGTTTCCAGTATTTCCTGTTCTTATTTCAGATTTCCAGAATCTGCTGTTATTTATTTATTTATTGGGATTCAGCATGGATTAGGCCCTTCAGGCCCTTCGAGACGGGCCGCCCAGCAATCCCCCAATTTAATCCTAGCCTAATCACAGGACAATTTACAACATGTATGTCCTTGAGCTGTAGGAGAAAACTAGTGCACCAAAGGAAACCCTTACGGTGACAGGGCGAACGTACAGGCAGCAACGGGAATTGAACCTGGGTTCCCTCTAATTTGTAATGACCAACGTGTGCAAAAATCTTGTGCTTTGCAACTTTTTTGCCCGGTGACAGCAACACATGTGCACTGAATTTTATATATATATAGGTATTCATTTTATCAGCTAGTAAAACACCGTCAATAAGGACTTTGATCTCCTCTGGCTTTGATCATTTTCGCTCTCATTCATCTGCACTCTCACAAAACATACGTAGCAGGCCAGTAGCGGGAAATGAAGGATTTTCTCACCAGAGCTTTTGCACGCCATCCATATGTGATTTGCATGCTAAATGACACTTTAAAAAGTCAAGTTTCCAAATATCACTCCACTTCTTCCTATTTTCAAATCCTCCAGCAACTTTGGCATCATGACAATACATTCTGTATTGTACATTAAATATTTCTCATAGCTGTACTTTCCTGACCTCATGAGCTTTCGGTGTAGCAGTTTCTACTGTTTCATTAAGCCATTCCGCTTCAAATGAATTAGTCGTTCTTTTGTGCATCACACCCTTTACTTCTTTGGCATTCAACATAGTGAATCTATAATTCCTTCAATAAAAGCAGTATGAATAAGCTAGTTCTAAAATCTGCAGACAAATCATTGCAAACTCCATGTTGTTAACACCGTCCGCACCAGGAACCAGAAAAGAAAATATGATTGTGTACGATTGTGAAATATACTGAACTTGCCAACAAATTTAAGGGTGACAGCCTTTTGTGCGCAGTTTAAATTCCTTTGTGCACTAGTAGCAAGAGATGTGTGCACGCATGCACACACGCACACCTTATAGGGAACATTGGTCGCTGGTACTGTAAAGCTTTGTGCTAACTTTGTACACTACTGGGGGCATTGTGTCTCTTGAAATCTTGTTATTCTCATCATTATTCCGCTAGGCTGGATTTATAGGCTGAAACCAATATGTCTTGGTGATTTTTAAAAAATGTTTGTGGATATAGCATTGTTTGATTTTAATGAGAGGACAACCTTCCTTGAACAGTAGCACCTTCTCAAGTATCCAAGCAGTACATACAGAATCAGAGACTGTTGCAATTACCCAGCAAGCTGAGCAGCATCTGTGAAGAGGGAATCAGTGTTAATTTTTCACTTTGATTCTATTTCATTGGAAAGGTCAGGGTGTAGTGGTTAAGTTTCTGGTGGAGCAGTCAGACTTCCAGACCATTGATTGGGAAAAATGAGTTCAAATCCCTTTAGGGAGTTTAAATTGAAGTAACTAAATAAATCTGAAATTTAATAAAAAGCTGATCTAAGTCATGTTTTGGAGTTAGCTATGTGACCTACAGGTGGACCATCAGGAGTGAAAACTTCTGTCATTACCCAGAGACGACTCTGAACCTGGAGTCCATGAACCCTTTGGTTAATGGTATGGGTCCATGGCATAAAAATGGTTGGGAATCCCTGCTCTAGGTGGATCCTGTGGTTCACTCTTCTTCATCTGGTCAAGATGACTAGGGTTGGGTAATAAATGTTAGTGTTACCCATGATACCCGTGGAGAGTCATAGAGTCATACAGCATAGAAACAGACCCTTTGACCCGATTTGTCCAACTTGTCCGCGTTGACCAAGATTCCCATCTAAGCAAGTCCATTCGCCCACGTTTGACCCATATCCTGCTGAACCTTTCCTATCCATGTACCAGTCCAAATATCTTTTAAATGTTGTTATTGTACCCACCTCTACCTATGGCAGCTCATTCCATATACTCACCGTGATCTGCATGAAGAAGTTGCCCCACCGGTCCCTTTTAAATCCTTTCCCCTCAACTTAAATCCATACACTTTAGTTTTTGATTCCCCTGAACTTAAATCCAAGCAAGAGCAATTCCTGGCAAGAACTTTTATTTAACTTAAATGACATGTAACATTTATAATGTTTTTTTTTCACCACTCTTACTCCAGTCAATACTTGCGATTTCTAGCTTGCTGCACAGTTCATGCTCAGTGTTATATTCCCACTAGAGAGGTGTGAAAACTTCCCCAACACATTGTACAGTAATTGCCAACTGTAACTTTCTGCTTCTTGGCTGCCTAGATCTAGTGACATGGTTATTTCAGTGTACTCTGGGTACCAGTATTCTACTGCCCCAGAGCCAACCAACGTAATGCAACAGCACCCTGTTTCATTCTTGAAAACATTTAAGCCACAGCAGCTGAGAGTATCCGACAACCAAGATGTTTGAGATCGCAACTATAAATCCTGGGCTCAGAGCGATAGCATCCTCCCCACCATTGAAGACATCTGCAAGAGGCCGTGCCTCAAGGATGTGCCATCCATCATTAAGTTCTCTCGCCATCCAGCACAAGCCCTCTTCTCATTACCACCATCAAAGAGGAAGAACAGGAACCTGAAGACCCAATTTCAATGATTCAGGGACAGATTCTTCCCCTCTGCCATCAGATTTTTGATCAGTCTATGAACTGAGGAACATTTTGATATTTCTTTATTTTTTGCACTATTTATTTATTTTTGCAATTTATAGCAACTTTATGTCTTTGCATTGTGCAGCTGCTGCACAATAGCAAATTTCACACATCAAAGTTAGTGATAATTGACCTGTTTATGATTCTGAACTGACATTAAGAACGTTTCAGCAAAGGAACAGTCCCTTCGATCCTCGGCGAAACACTTGTATTTCCTACCAATGTTGTTTCCTAGTTGTAGCGGCAAAAATTGATCTAATATCAAAGCCAAGCATTGTCGCCAGCCTGCAACCACAGACAGAGTTGTTATACTTGAGTGACACACCCAGATGATTGCTCCAAAGAGTCGAATTCCCTATTTTGATCCTTCATTAGCAATTAGCAAACATACAATTAAGCATTATTGAGCGTTATCTCAGTGGTCAACAAAGATATGACCTCCGTGGTCCCAAGCTACAAACTGCCATGAAATAAGCATGAATACGAAACTTATTCCCTTCACATTTACCACGCCCCCAATACTGTGACTGGTTACCATAATAAACACACGACTCCTACACTAGTTCTTGGAGAACTAGGAAATAACATTGCTATTTTTAAAAATGGGGAGAAAATTCGAAAATCCAAGGTGCAAAGGAACTTGAGAGCGGAGTCCTCATGTAGAATTCCCTAAAAGTTAACTCTCAGGTTGAGTCAGTGGTGAGGAAGGCAAATGTGATGTAGCATTCATTAGGAGAGAACTAGGATATAAAAACAAGGCTGTAATGTTGAGGATTGGTAAGGCATTGGTGAGACCTCACTTGGAGTATTGTGATCAGTTTTGGGCCCCTTATCTGAGAAATTATGTGCTGACATTGCAGAGGATCCAAAGGAATTCACGAAAATGATTCTGGGATTGAAAGGTTTGTCATATGAGGAGCGTTTGATGGCTCTGGGTCTGTACTCATTGGAACTTAGAAGAATGAGGGGGAATCTAATTGAAACCTATCAAATGTTGAAAAACTGAGATAGAATGGATGTGGAAAGGATATTTCCTATAGAGGGAGAGACTAGGACCAGAGGACACAGCCTCATAATAGAGGGATGTCTTTTAGAACATAGATGAGGAGGAGTTGCTTTAGCCAGAGGGTGGTAAATCTATGGAATACATTGCTGCAGGTAGCTGTGGAATCTAAGTCATTGGGAATATTTAAGGCAGAGGTTGATCGATTCAGGGTGTGGAAAGGTTATAGGGGAGAAAGCAGGAGAATGGGGCTGAGAGAGAAATCAAGAATCAGCCTGGTGGAGCAGACCCGATGGGACGAATGGCCTAATTCTGCTCCTTTGACTTATAGCCTTTTCACTTTGAAGAAACTTGAGTTACAATAGGCTGTGAATCCATACAGATGCTGTACTTTTTACATGAGTGAACCACCCTCAGAATAGTGCTCTGGTGTTACAGCACAGAGACAAAAACCCCAGTCTTAATCAAGTATCAGATAATGAAATGTGGACATAATCTTTAAATTCTTCAATGTGTGACTATGATGGCTGAATAACATTTCTCATTTTCATCTGTCCTTCCTAATCTTGACTAAATCTGTTTCCGTCGAGTACTGCCTTGTGACTGTTATTCAATTCAGTTTGCTTATTCTGAGCATGCTTTGTGTGACCACCGAGCAGTGGTTTACACCCTGTATTGTGACGGATGATTGGCAGGGGTATAACAGTTGTACTGTTTACAGCTTCCTTGTTCGAGACACGTTTCTTTGCTTGCTCCTGCAGCTTTACTGAAAGACGTCTGTGTCAGCGCTCAGAGACATCTCTCCCTTTTGCTGAGACCAACCTATCCTCTGCTATCTTTAGACAAGAAAGACCTTTGGTTGAAGTCTAACCTTTCATCCTTGCTCTTCTCCATCTCAGGTTTGAGGACCACTGCTTCCAAACCGGCAACCTTCCCGTTGTAGACTGGCCAACGACAGGGCGGTGCACACGGACCAGACAAGCGACAATGGGCTTCCTTTGGTGGGCACTCTGCCTTTGCTGGATTACAGTTCTCAGCTCAAGCCCTGCAGAAGGTAAGGCACAAGTTCTAATATGTGCGAAGCAGTTCCAGCTTCTTCCTTCTCTCAGTACTGTGCTGCTGGTTTGTCATCTGGATGTGTGGGATGCGCAAGAAACTGGAGAGTGGTCTGTGATCCGCTCCGAAGTCACACATCGGGGCTCTCACTCTCAACCAGTCTTGCAGTGTGTGGCACTAAAGTGCCCGGTTCCAGAGGGAATCCTCTAAGTGGTCCACAATGTACCACTTGATCCCCATGCCCACCTGGTGTTTAGTGCCTTACAATGGGTGTGTGAAGAGGACTCATCTCATTGTTTTCTATGGTGTTATTCCTACATCTGCAGAGCATGGCTCCACCTAGACACCCAAACTATGAGACAAAATCTCATGAATTGCCCTTGCCCAAGGCTGTGGTTACTGGTCTGGAATGAGCCATGTTCTTCAGTTGTAAGAACCATCCATAGATGAGGCTGTCAGCGATGGAGATGCAGAGGCTATGGCCACTTTCAGGAATTTTTGTCATTGGTGCGATAGTTTATAACAGCCTGTTTCGTATTCTGTGATGTGATATTGTATTGCCCACAAGACAAAGTGGTGTAAGTGAGATCAGGGAATGCAGGGGAGGGCTGAGTTTAGCATAGCATGGGATTTTGTGAGGCATCAGGTTTATGCCATTAGCCTGTGGTCAACGGATTCAGCCATGAACTCATGCAATTAATTACCTCCACGTAGTTTGACATTTTGGTTTAACGTAGTTATCTTTCTGTAGCAAGCTGATTCCTAGAGCTTAGAGATCTCTTGTGTTGGGTTCAGGCATGAGACCGTGATCACGGTCGCCAGTGGGAAACATCAAGTGTCTGCTGTCGGTTCTCACCGCAGCTCTCTCTGTGTCAGAAGATGGTGGGTGCAAGCCAAGTTCTAGAGACCTGTATGAACACGAGGCAGATATTTCAGTGCAGTGCTGAGAGATCCCTGCCACCTATTCTCATTTCCTTGCTCTCCTGTTGCAGATGAGCTGTTAATCTGAGGTTCAAGTTCAGGTCATATATGGTCATTCAGTTGTACCACTAAAAAAAACACAACGTTCCTCTGAGACCAAGGTCCAAAACACAGTACATACAGAATATCACCTACAGAACGTAAAATAATATCAACACAATAATATTAACAGATAATAAAAAATATATTCTGAAGATGCAACACACATAAAAGTTGCTGGTGAACACAGCAGGCCAGGCAGCATCTATAGGAAGAGGTACAGTCGACGTTTCGGGCCGAGACGGTTCGTCAGGACTAACTGAAAGAAGAGATAGTAAGAGATTTGAAAGTGGGAAGGGGAGGGAGATGAAGGGTCTCCGCCCAAAACGTCAACTATACCTCTTCCTATAGATGCTGCCTGGCCTGCTGTGTTCACCAGCATTTTTTATGTATGTTGCTTGAATTTCCAGCATCTGCAGATTTCCTCGCGTTTGTGTTTTTATATTCTGAAGATGTACATGTTAACATAAAGTGCATATAGGACATATAGTTAAATGTATAGCAGTGTAATGCTACTGGGGCTGTCATAAATAATGTGTACTGGGTGGCAGCAGGGTGTTCCAAAGTCTCACAGCCTGGGGGAAGAAGCTGTTACCCAGCCCAAGTCCTTGTTCTGATTCTGTGGTACCTTCTGCCTGAGGTCAAAGAGATTGTGGGATAGTCTGGAAGGGTCCTTAACAATTCTGGGGGCTCTGCGAATGCAGCACCTCTTGTCTCTGCCTTGGATGGGTGGGTGGGTGCTGTTAGATGATTCTCTCAGCAGTCCTCACAGTCCATTGCAGAGTCAGTCCGCGATGTCGGAACATCCTAAAAGGTTACAAGAAAATCAAAAAGTAAACTGCAGATGGTGGAAGTCTGACATGAAAACAGCGATGCTGGAAACGGGTCAAGCTGTGTCTGTAGAGAGGGAGAGAGAGGGACAGTTTCTTGTCAGAACTTCATGAAGATGGGTCTTTGACCTGAATTGTTAACTCGGTTTCTCCTGTCACCACACTGTGTGGCGTTCCGTTAGAGGAAGGAAGGATGAGGAGGCTTTGGAGAGGTGGTAGAAGAGTATCACCAGGATGCTGCCTGGATTGGAGAGCATGAGCTACTGGGACTGGCTGAATAAACCTGGACTGTTTCTCTGGAAAATTGGAAGCTGAAGAGGAGACCTGATAGAAGTTTTTAAAAAGAGTCATTTTCCCAGGTAGAAATGATAAATACTTAAGGACATGGTTTTAAGGTGCGAGGGGGATGTTGAAGGGTATTTTTTTATATATAAAGCAGTAACTGCCTGGAGCACATGGCCAGAGGTGGTGGTGGAAGCTAACATAATAGTGGTGATTGAGAAGCATTTCGGTTGCCACATGAGTATGCAGGATCATGTGCAGGCAAGCAGGTTCAGTTTAGTTGGACGTCATGGTCAGCACAGATACTGTGGGCCGAAGGGCCTGTTTCTGTGCTGTACTGTTCTATGTACTATGCTCCATATGTGTAGCTTGGCCCACCGAGTGTTTCCAGTGCTTTCTGTTGTTAAAAGTTCTTCTTATATATCAAAAGCCGGGCATTTCCCAAACCCCTGCATTAGCATCATGGCCGTTACCAGTTTGGTGTTTTTGGGAGCATGCTGTGTGCAAATGGCTGTTATATTGCAATACTTTACAAGTTCTCCATTGACTTTAGGGGTGGGAGGTGTATGCAAATGTCACTCTTACGGTCTTGGCCCCATGCCCCGTGACAGCTTTCAGCTCGCTGACTGTGACAATCAATTTCCAACCCTGGTAGAGGCTGCCACAAAGGCAGTGGTGATCCTTGCCCTCTTTAACTTCAGATAACTTGACCACCTGCAGCATGCCACTGACCGCGCCCCCTCCCCCCACATTCACTGGAACGAGAGGCAAACCAGCGTCACTCTGGGCAGCCATCCACATACATAATATCAGACTCCTGAAACAGAGACTCTCTTCCCAGCTCTGTTACAGGGAGGAGATGACCAGATGGACTGAGGAGAAAGTTCAAGGATGTGCTCAAAGCTGCCTTGAAGAAAGGTAATAACCTCATGATTGCTGTGAAATTCCAGTATGATATTAAGAGAGCTTTTGGCATTGCTGTGTCTGTGTTGGCTTTGGCAGACGTTTGATGAGTTCTTACCCTAGAGCTGAAAACAACTGTAAATCCCAGAGTCAGCACTCTTTCAGGTTCATAAGCCTCATCTTTCATTGCAACACAGAAGGAGGCCATTCAGCCCATCGAGTCTATGTCTGCTCCCACAGCAATTGCATTAGTCCATTTATTTGCTTGTAACCCGTTCTCTTTCACGTGCCCAGTAACACCTCTACACAGACAGCGCCGGAGTTCAAGATCAAAGGTCACTGAATCTACCATCATATTGCCCACCTTATTTCTTGCCAAAAGCAATAAAAGCCACGTCTCAGAAAAAGGCCATTCAGCCCACCTGGTCATCACCTAACCTGCCCTCCGTGTTCTCGCTTTTACCTTTACCCAACTCTTGAATGAATGCCCCACATTCCCGGCACTCCCATGCTAAGGAAGTTGCTTCCGAATTTCCGACAGGACTGGACAGGGAAGACCTGGACTGCAAACCTTTCCATGGTTCTCCTTCAGTAAGCACATGGCAAAACAGGAGCAGGAAAAGGTCCCTCAGCCCTTTTGCCTGCCCCATCATTCAATATGTTCATGGCTGATCTGTCCCCAGGTCTCAATTTCACACTGCTGGCAGCTCACCTTAGCCCTCAATCCCATGATCTCTTAAAAACTTGTCTACTCCCCTCTTTAAATACGTGAATGATCTTGCCTGTATAACTCTCTGGGATGGAGATTCACCATCCACTGTGAGAAGAGATTTCTGCACACCTCCTACGTTCCCATATTCAAGATCCTCCCACAAGTGGAATGTTAAGCCCCAGGTGATCTTACTTGTTTCAGTTAGATCACCTCTCAAACTTCGAAACTTCAAAGAATATAGATCTAATTTCCTTAGCTACTCGTGGTAAGCTAGCCCAATAGAAGATATCCCACCTCTCCCAGAAGTTCTGGGAGCCTCCCGCATATTAATAGTGGCTCCCTGATGCTCGCAAGTTATATACAATATCCTGGAAATCAATTTTTTTGAGAGCCAGCGAGCGCGAGAGAGAAAGAAAGCAAGAGAGAGTGCGTGAGAGCGAGAGAGCGACCACGAGAGAGCGAGAGCGTGAGAGAGAGAGAGGGAGCGAGCGCGCGCACACCATGGCAGCGTGTTCCAAAAAAAGAAAATATAAAATGTACGTCATCCCAGACTACACTAAAGTGTACCCCTGCCTAATAGGGGTCAAAAATAATGACAGTGTTGCTCGCTGCACTGTTTGCAACAGTGACTTTTCTATTGCCCATGGTGGGTTAAGACTGTAAAAGACATGTTGAGGTGAGTTTAACAGGTGTCATCCGTTCATTAGCATAGCTAACGTTATTTAAACTAGCTGGCTGGCTGCTAAGGAGCTACTCTATTGCAGACATCCCACCTCTCCCGGAAGTTCCAGGAGTCTCCCGCAAATTGATGGTGCTACCTCTCTGAAATGAGTTTTTGCAGGGTGGGATGTCTGCAGTAGTCTCAGGAGTTAGCCCAGTAAATCTCTTTCAGATGGCCACCAATGCCAGTATTAAACTTTTTACATGAGAAGACCAAAAGAGTTCTGGTTAAGATGGTGCTACTGAACTTGTGTGACAGCATTCTGGTAGTTAAAAAAGCTAAGAAATCTGACTAAAAACATCACTAAAAATACTTTTTCTGAGGTACGTTGTAAGGAGAAGTCGGGGCCCAGGCAGAGAAGATTTGGTGCTCGTTCAACTAGCCCGGGTGCAAGGTTGGATTGCTCTGAGTGTTGAGCTGATTTGAAGAGCTTAAGAGTGGCTTCGGGCGACAAAATCTGGGCCCAAAGCAAGTGGCTGGGCAGTGTGGTCTAGGCCTGGGGCCTTTCACAGCTGTGGCGCCTGGATCCTAGTGCAGGGTACAATGTGCTCTTTAGAGAATTTAAATGCTGGACCAGATTGGAGGTGAAAGCGATTTTGCTCGCTCTCCATGTTGTTCGCTCATCTCTCCAGCGCACCAGAGCCTTTTCGCTGTTCTGTCGTTGAGTCAATTTAAATGTTGGCCCAGATAGACTGAAAAGACAGGGTGTAGGTCAGGAAGAGAGTCAATTTCACTCCTTCTCCATGATGGTCATCTCCACGGTGCTGAGGCTATGAAGACTGCCCCAGCTGCTGTGTTCCATGCCTGCTAATATGATGAACTGATAAGCGAGGCTTTGGGCCTACTCCAGGCTGCTCTGGACTTGAGATCTGAAGACTCACCTTTGGTTCAGAATGCTGTTGTTTGCTTCAATTGTTCACATGACTTGTATTTTTTTCTTTCTCTTGTGCTTCAAGAGTTGGTCTTTTATTTTTATTTTTATTTTTTTAATTGGGTTCTTTCGATTTTCTTGCTTTGTGGCTACCTGTGAGCAAGCAAATCTCAAGGTTGTATAATTTATACATCCTTTGATAATAATTGCACTTGAATTCTTGAATCTTGAGTCAGTTCACAGTACTCCAGGAGAAATGACATGTTGGAGGTGAAGCAGCAGGCAAGATGCTGGAGGAACTCAACAGATCAGGCAGTGAATGCAGAGGGAAATGGACAGAGAATATTGTGACCCTTAATCTGGTCTGAAATATAGAGGGGAAATAGTAGTTTAACAAGTTGGAGGGAAGGGGTGGTGGACCAAGGTGACGAGGGGTGATAGGCAGATGGTAGAGGAGAGGGGCAAAGTAGCAACAGAGGCTGAGAGGTGACAGTGGACTGAGAGGAAAGTGGAGCATGGTATTCCCCAGGTGTGGCCACACCAACACCCAGTTACACTATACTTTCCCGTCTCTTAATTCTAACGCTCTTGCAATAAAGGTCAATGTGTCATTTGTTAACTCGTCATGATTCATGCACAAGAAACACGACGTTATGTTTATCTTTCACAAGTGAGTCAGATCAGTGTTGGGAAGAGAAGTATTTGCATGGTCGTGAGCAGGGGAATGGAACTGCTGGTATGGCCATAGCAGAAGCCGGCAATAACTTAATGGGCAGAGTGGTCTCTCCTTGTGCTACCTCTGTTGTGTGGAGAAGAGACTGATCCTGCTTAGTACTTCCACATCTGCAGAAACAGGAGGCCTCAGGTGCTGGAATCTGGAGCGACACCAAGATGCTGTAAGAACTCAGTGGGTCAGGCAGCGTCTGTGGAGAGAATGGGACAGTTGATGTTTTGGGTCAAGACCTTTCAACTGGACTGAAAGATAGAGGGGAGGCAGCCTGCATAAAGAGATGAAGGGAAGATGTGGGACAAGAGCTAGCAAGAACCCTTGGACACAACCTCAATTTTTTAATATATATTATTTCTGGTTTTTGCATGATTTTTTAATCTATTCAATATACGTATACTTCTCTAACTTCTGTTAATGCCCCACCTCCCCTTTATACCCCATCTGTAATTTATTTATCTTTTATTATTATATATATTTTTTCTCTCTCTCCTTTTTCGCCCCCTGTCCCTCTCACTATACTCCTTGCCCATCCTCTGGGCTTCCCCCCTCCCCTGTTTCCTTCTCCCTGGGCCTCCTGTCCCATGATCATCTCATATCCCATTTGCCAATCAACTGTCCAGCTCTTGGCTCCATCCCTCCCCCTCCTGTCTTTTCCTATCATTTTGGATCTCCCCCTTCCCCTCCCACTTTTAATTCTCTTACTAGCTCTTCTTTCAGTTAGTCCTGACAAAGGGTCTCAGCCCAAAACGTCGACTGTACCCCTTCCTAGAGATGCTGCCTGGCCTGCTGCGTTCACCAGCAATTTTTATGTGTGTTGTTTAAATATACTGTAATAGATTTATTTATTATTTTGGGTTTTTTTCCTTCTATATTATGTATTGCATTGAACTGCTGCTGCTAAATTAACAAATTTCATGACATATGCCGGTGATAATAAAGCTGATTCTGAAGGAATAGGTAGATTGAGATGAGGAGGGGAGATGGAGGGAAGAGCAGAAAGTGGTAGATAGCTGGAGGTGAGAGAGTTGACAATGAGGGGATCTGATCGGAAAGAAAGGCAGATAATGAAATCAAAGGGAAATGGGGTGATGCAGACGGGGAGAGGGGAACCACAGGAAGGAAGGTGTGGGTGATGGACAGATGGAGTGGTGGAGGAGGGGTTACACTGAGAACCTCTCTTGTTTTACTGGGTTTCGCTAGTAACTTGTACTGCTTTGAGACCGCAGCTGTCGTCAGTGTGAGAAGTAGGTGCTTGGCTGCCACGCAGCGACAGGATGGTGCTGTTCACCGGCTGAGTTGAGTTCAACTGGCCCTCCCTGACATCTAATGAGTTGCAATAGCCTATTCAATGCTTTGAAATTTCTAGTGGACAGAGTGTATGGAAGGCTGGCACAAAGTCCTCACACCTGTTCCTATCCTCTTGTCAGTGCATTCTGTCCTGTGGTGAGGTTCTTCCAAGTGACTGGGTTTAAATGGGTGTCTGCTGCCAATTACAGCAGCTAATTGAGCCGAAGGAATTGTAAGGCAGGCTTAACTGGCAGGAAAATAAATGATCAGGCGATGCTGCTATCTTCCAGCGTGGCTCTGCTCTCCACAGGTCTGGTGCATTCAATGACCTGAAGTTCCATGGAGGTAGCAGACTCACTCACTGTTGTTGCTCTCAGCGTAATTAAGATCTTGTCATGATGAGAGATCCTCTCCCTCCGTTAGTGTTAGTGGAAATGATCACTCTCCCTGCTCCTTGCTCCCTGCCTTGTCTCCTCTCTCACCTCCTGGTTTCCCTCCTCTACCCCCATTTTTCTTTCTCTGCATATGGTCTCCTTTCTCTGCTCTAGTCTCATTTTCTACCAGCATTCCCTCTCTGTCTGCGGCCTTAACTTTCTCCTCCTGATCTCCTTGTTCATCCACTGGCCTCTTATCTCTGCCCCAATCTCCTTCTCTTCCCTGTGTCTTCTTTCTCTTTCTTGGGTCTCCTCTCTGTTCCGAATCTCCTCTCTGTCCCTCCCCTGTCCTTCCCCTATCCTCTCTGTTTCTCTTCCCACTGTTTGTCCTCTCTGCCTTTCATCTCCTGTCTCTTCCAGGGTCTTCTACTCTCTTCCACCCCCCATCTCCATTTCTCTTCCCCACCCCCTACTGTCTCCTCCCTCATCCCCTGGTCCTGCTCTCCCCTCTCTTCCCTGGGTCTTCTCTCTTTGGCTCTGGCCCCTCCACTCTGTCCCAGTCTCATTTTCCTGTGCCAGTCTAGGTCTGAAAGCATATCTACCTTCTGCTCTACAGCTCTGGAAGTATTTTATGAGAGACTAAGAGACCCCATGTTCATCTATTACTTATCACACTGAGTGAGATTCACATTACCAGTGGTAAATCATTTCCAGCACTGATTTCCTCTTCAGTGAAGATCATGGTCTTGGAGACTGCTTTAATTTATAAATTCTGTAGATCCTGGCTCTTTCTAACAACCTTCGTGGAGAACATTTAATTCCCTCAATCACCGGGAACCTTTATATTCCCTCAGTTTGTTTCACTTGACTACCCCAAAGGGTCACCTGTTCCGGTTTGATTTACTGATCACATGACCTCCCTTTGCTAACCACTTAGCCCAATTCCAGCCATCAGTCACTTAATCTGTCCTTCATTCCCACAGCCCATTAGAAATTCAACGAGATATTTGCAAACCAATTAGATGCTTCCTGACCTAGTCAAGTCCTTACTTCGGCTCCAATATTTTTCATAACCAATAGACAAAAGTATTGAAAGAAGATTAGACATGCTATGTTTCTCCTGATGGGAACTGGAGATGTGCGAGTGGTGTTGGTGATGGGGTGGTGGACTGTAGCATGTTAGACTGTTTCATATCACCTGAGTGTGTAATCACAAAGCAAACTTCCTCTAACAGCTGAATAATTGTTAATTAACTAGGAAACATGCCTTATCCTACCTCCATATCAGCTCAGAAGCCTGGATCCCCGCAGAAATTCATGGTTAAGTGCACAGCCATCAATGGCCAGGATAGCTTTGGAAAGGGAATGAAATCCAGAATCGCTCTGGTCAAGGTATATCTCCCTGCCCCCCAACAAATGAGTGGTCACGTTGGCACCCAGCAAGCAGAAGGAGTAACCTGCATCTGATTATCTCCAGTCAGCATGCGAAGGACCTCCATGGACCAGAAGACACTCTGGTTTGATCTCAGCTGAAAATGGGGTATCAGATGCCATGATACCTCTAGGTTAAGGAAGCCAGAGAAACACATGCGGTCCACGTGTTTTCCTGTGGCTCTGTAACCTGCTCACTCTCACATGCCCATCAATTCCCTTGGACCGGTTTGCCCTTTCCCTACACGCAGGGGTAATTTACAGCACCCAATATATTTATTCATTGAGATACAGCACAAAACACCGTCCAGCAATCCCCCAATTTAGCCCTAGCCTAATAACAGGAGAATTTACAATGACCATCTACCTACCAACTGGTATGTCTTTGGACTGTGGGAGGAAACTGGAGCACCCCGAGGAAACCCATATGGTTACAGGGAGAACGTACAAACTCCTTACAGGCAGTGGTGGGAATTGAACCCCAGGTCACCTACACTATGAAGTGTTGTGTTAACCACTAGGCTACTGTTCTGCTACCATCTTTGGGACGTGAGAGGAAACCAGAGCACCCGGAGGCATTAGCAACCTCACACATCCAGCACTGGAGGTTGTGACCAGGTGACTGGATCCTCCAGCCGTGCCTCTGCCTTACCCAAGTGTAGGTCCTTGTGCCCACTGATGCATTCCCAGAAAGGGTCAATGAAATCATACACACAAGGGTTAATTTTTTTTCTTGAAAACCATAAATTCATGCTTTTTGTTAAAAAGAAATTACAGTCGTTGATTACAGCTGGCTTAGCAGCTCAACCATTTCTGGAAGACAGTTCCTCCACCCTCAACATGCAGATGTGTTTCCTGGCTTTTCTCCTGAAAAAGCCCTGGTCTAATCCAGTCCCCATCAGTGGAATTAGCTTCATTTTATTTGTTCATTAACATTGATGGATTTGGGTGCTGGCTGCCTCTTCTCTCATTACCCTCAAATCGAATGATTTACTTGGCTATTTTGAAGGATATTTGCATGTCAACGATATTCAGTTTCGGTCGCCCTGCTCCAGGACAGATGCCATCAAGCTGCAAAGGGTGCTGAGGAGGTGTACAAGGATGCTGCCGGGAACTCGAGGGACTAAGTTATGGAGAAAGAGGCTGAACGGGTTGGGAAGGGACCATTTCCAGTGGGAATGAGAATTGTAGAGCTGGAGGATTCACTGCAATGTAAGTGAACAATGAGTGATCTTATGGAGGTGCATAAGATTATGAGGGATATGGATGGTGTGAATGTGCATAATCGTTTTCACAGGGTTGGTGAGAAGGGAGAAATTTAAAAGAAACCTGAGGGGCAACTTATTCCCCCGGAGGAAGTGGTTACTTTCAAAAGGTAACATCTAAAATGTAATTGGACTGGAATGTGGATAGGAAAGGTTCGGAGGGAAAGTGGGCAAAAGGAACAAAAGAATCTTTGTCAGCATGGACCAGATGGGCCAAAGAGCCTGTTCCACACTGCATGACCCTGTGACTCACCAATGGTCAGAGTTTTTCTTTCACACTGGGATCATCAAATTGCCCCAACCAGCAAGGTGGGATTTGAACTTAAGCCTCTGGGTGGTTCGCCCAGTAACAGCTGCTGGCAGGGCCAGTATTTATCAATCCTTACTTTGGTACCTAAATTCCAGGGAGTATAAACCTGGTTTATGTAACTTCTCATTGGTATTTAATCAGACGAGGCAGCACCAGGAGAAAGTGGACACACTGCCAAGAGGATAAGCTCTGCTTCGAGTCTCTGCTGGCAGCAGTGCCTGCTCGGTGGTTCAGGCAGAGGGTGAGGGATGTGCCGTCAGAACCCCAGAGCAACCTCATCGCCGAGTACGTTCTTAAACAGATGGGGCCATCAGTCAATGAGTTCAGCACATGCCTCAGGTAGAATGTGAAATGAGATATACAATCCAAACCAGCTGCTCTGTCAAAATATACAGTATACTCATGTTCACACACACACACACACACACAAAGAAACAATTTCCCTCCTTCCCCTTCTCCTGTTATCCCTTCCCTCCTTCTCTTTCTCCTATTGTCCCTTTCCTCCTTCCCTTTCTTCTATTGTTCCCCTCCTCCTTCCCTTTTTCCTTTTGTCTCCTGCTCTTTCCCTTTCTCCTATTGTCCACTCGCCTCTCCTGTCAGATTCTTTCTTCTCCAGCCCTGGTCCTTTCCCACCCACCTGTCTTCTCCTGGTGCTTTCCAGCTAGCCTCTTTCCCCACCACCCTCCTCACAACTTCTTATTCAGGCATCTCCTCCCTTCCCTCTCAGTCCAGAAGAAGGATCCGGACCCAAAATGTTGACTGTTTGTTCCTTTCCATTGATGCTGCCTGATGTGTTGAGTTCTTCCAGCATTTTGTGTGTGTTGCAAACAATTGCTCATAATCGCTTGTACTTGCGCACACTCTCGCGCCCAATCATTCCCTTGCAGCCATGCTCGCACACACGCATACTTGCTTTACATGCATTCATATATTGTACACACACTGACATACACACTCACACATCTACACCTGCACTCAACAATTCCCGAGCATGCACATTGAAACAGTCACTAATACATTTAAAATTCACACTATCATGAATGCATTCAATAGTACTCATGCTAACAGATTTCTGCGCTCCCATACCAATGTACAAACAGTAGGCATACTGAGTAAATGTGGTACCAGAGTGCCCTGTTCAAACTGACATCAGTACGGTTAAAAACAGCAAATGGTGGAAACACCCAGAGGGTCCGACTGCATCTGTGGAAGTGGTTCATGTTTCAGGCTCAAGACCCTTCACCTGAACTGGGAAAGTGAAACGAATTAGTTTTAAGACAATAAGACATAGGAGCAGAATTAGACCATTTGGCCAATCGAGTCTACTCCACTATTTCATCGTGGCTGATCCATTTTCCCTCTCAATCCCAATCTCCTGCCTTCTCCCCGTATCCCTTCATGCCCTGACCAATCAAGAATTTATCACCCTCTGCCTTAAATATACCCAATGACTTGGCCTCCACAGCCACCTGTGGCAAGGAATTCCACAGATTCACCACCCTCTGGCAAAAGAAATTACTCCTCATCTCTGTTCTAAAAAGACACCACAAGTCAGTGTCCTCTGGTCTTAGACTCTCCCACCATAGGAAACATCCTAACATCCTCTCCACATCTATTCTATTGAGGCCTATCAACGTTCGAAAGGTTTCAATGAGATCACCTCTCATTCTTCTAAATTCCAATGAGTGGAATCCCAAAGCCATCAAATGCTCTTCATATGACATGCCTTTCAATCCTGGAATCATTTTCATGAACCTCCTTTGAACCCTCTCCAATATCAGCACATCCTTTCTTAGATAAGGGGCCCAAAACAGCTCACAATACTCCAAGTGAGGCCTCACCAGTGTTTTATAAAGCCTCAACATTACATCCTTGCTTTATATTCTAGTCCTCTTGAAATGATTGCTAACTGCATTTGCCTTCCTCACCACTGACAAGCTGCAAATTAACCTTTAGGGAATCCTGCACAAGAACTCCCAAGTCCCTCTGCGGCTCAGATTTTTCAATTTTCTCTCCGTTAGCTGTGGAGGTGGAAATGAAGGGGCGAATTCTCCGCTGGAGGAAGACACACACACCCATCTTCCCTGAGACAGAGCCACAACTAAATCCCAGGGAGGAAGTGTGAAAATGCTGAGACATGAGCATAACACTACCAGATAGCAGAAGAACCCTGTCCATCTGCTTTGGCTTCTGTATATTGTCACAGGTGTGGGTGTTGCCTGGAGGTTCAGTGGATGTGCAGGGAGCTGACGGGGGTGGGGGGTATGACAGGTAAAATGGGTTTGGTGTAGTGGTGCTTGAGGCCAGGAAACTCTTTGCAATCAAAAGCACGCATGCATACACGCACATGCATGTGCACAAACACACGTAGATACACACAAACCAAACACGTAGAAATACATTTGCAGTGACACACATTCGCAAACACATAAATACTCACAGACCCCCAAAAATTCACACACATCCATACACTTACACTGACTCAGACACACATACACACACTCATATGCACACTCCCGCATATGCACGTGCGCGCACACACACACACACACACACACGCACACACACAATGCACACACTCACACATGCACACACACAATGCACACACTCTCACATGCACACACATACACCCACACACTCACACAAATACGCACGCAAACATGCACACACATACATAATATACAAATACACACACACACACTCTCACAATAACACAGAGGTAACACTTTACAGTGATTGCAATTGAAAGATCAGGGTTCAATTCGTGCCACTGTAAGGAGCCTGTATGTTCTTTACGTGACCGTGTAGTTTTCCTCTGAGTCCTCTGGTTTCCTCTCACACCTCAAGAAGATGTATGGTTCGGATTAGTAAATCACGGGTGTGCTATGTTGCCATAGGAAGTATATTGACACTTGCAGGCTGCCTCCAGCACATCCCCAGACTGTGCTGTTTGTTGTTGCAAAATGATGTATTTCTCTGTATATGTGATAAAGAAAGTTAATCTTTATATCTTTAAGTGCATGCACACAGGCAAGTCTGCATAACACACACACCACACACACCTGGCTTCCAATTATGCCAATACCCGCATTGACCAGAGAGTGTATGTAGGAGGAACAGCTCGCGACACTGCCGTGTTTTATTTAATTGTGTTTGCAGAATGGAAGACGCCAGCCTATTGTTTAAGTAATCCAGGCCCTTTCCGGATCATCTCTGCAGTTGCTCTTGCTTCACTGTGGTGAATTGCTGTACATTTGTTCTCCCAGGGTTGCCACGGGGGCGGAGATTTACAGGGTGAATGAAAATAATTACCATTCAGAGAAACTGGATGAAACACATTTTCACGGTTGACTCTGGGCTTTGGCCTGTTGCTAAGTGTGCTGGGTCACACAGAGCATCCAAGCTCCAGTGTATAATGAGTGTTTACTTTTCCCCAAAGGTGCCTTTGACAAAAGACAAGTAACACATTTAGCATATCTAATGGCTTAGGAGTTTCTAAAGTCCATCCCCAGTGCTAAATCCCAAGCCTCCGTTGCCAGCAGTCTCCTTGCCAATGAGCTCACAATGGCAGAGCAATTGCGCCATCTCTAAGGAAATTCGGATGAAGGCACAGCCCAGCCCTATCTCTTTGCGTGCAGGATAGTGATGCCAAGGCCCATATAAACATCAGACCCCTTAACAAATGAGGATTAGGGGGACAGAAATGAAGCTGCAACCTCACAACCCAGGGTCAATCCTAGCCTCAGCGCTGTCTGGGTGGAGTTTTCACCTTCTCCTGTAATTGCTTGGCTTTCCCCTGGATGCTTCAGTTCCCTCCCATTTCCTAAAGGCTTGTAGGTGGGTAAATTAATTGTCTTCTATAAGTTACCGCCAATGTGGGGGGAGAGCACTAGAATCTGGGGAAAATGGGTGGAGGTCAGTTCCATGGGAAATTAGTGGTGGAAATGAGATTGGGCCATGGCCCATCAGAAACTCAATGGGCCAAATATTCTCTTCTGTTTCATTAGAGGATATGGTAATGACAAAATGCTACAGAAGGAAATAATGTGAATTAGATTCAAATTAATATTGCAAAGTGAAGAAAGAAGCAATCAGAGGAACTACATCCACCATCTCCAAAGAGATCCTACCACTAAACATATCTTTACCTCTGCATCCCTCTCTGCTTTCTGCAAGGGTCGCTCCCTCTGTGATTCCCTTGTCCATTCATCTCTCCCCACTGTAATTTCCCTCCAGGCACTTATCCCTGCAAGCTGCCAAGTGCTACACCTGCTCATACACCTCCCCCCTCACCTCCATTCGGGGCCGCAAACAGTCCATCCAGGTGAGAAACACTTCACCTGCAAACCTGCGAGTCTGTTGTGTCCGGTGCTCCTGATGCAGACTCCTCTACGTTGGTGAGACCCATCATAAATAGGGGGACAGCTTCGTTGAGCATCTATGCTCTGTTCGTCAAAATCGGAACTTCCCAATGGCCAAACATTATAATTCCCATTCCCATTGCGACATGTCAGTCCATGGCTACTTCTTGTGCCAAGATTAGGCCACCCTCAGGGTGGAGGAGCAACACTTTGTATTCTGTTTGGGAAACCTCCAACCTGATGGCATGAATATCAATTTCTCCTTCCAGTAAAAAACAAATTCCCTCCCCCTCCTCTTCTATTCCTCACTCAGTCTTTTATCTCTTCTCACCTGCCTATCACTTTGCCCTGGATCCCCTCCTCCTTCCCTTTCTCCTCTGGTCCACTCTCCTATCAGATTCCTTCTTCTCCAGACCTTCACCTCTCCTACCCACCTGGCTTTACCCATCACCTTCCTGCTCACCTCCTTCCCCTAACCCCCACCAGTTTATTCTGCCGTCTTCCCCTTCCTTCTCAGACCCGAAGAAGGGTCTCAGCCCGAAACATTAACGGTTTATCCATTTCCATAGATGCTGCTGGACCTGCTGAGCTCCTCCAGCATTTTGTGTATGTTGCTTCACAGGAAATAGAAGTAAAACTGCTAACATTTAAAAAATTTCAGACATACTCTTCCAAGCTGGAGAGGTTGTTGGATCATTGATCTCCTCTTTGTGGAGGATGGTTAACAGCTCGGAGGCAATTAGGGATGGACAATCAATGCTGGCATTGTCAGGATGTCTGCATCCCCTGAGCCAGGCCTGACTTCATGCAGGGAGCCTGATGGGCTGCTAATGCACAGATGAAAACCTTTCACAAAGCTTCTTAGGGGGTTGCAGAGGGCAAGCCGCTAACAATGAGCTTGCACAAATCGCCTAGCAACTGATGAAATCTATCATTCACAATTCACAGGTTTCCTCTTCATCTCTGGCCAGACATTTTACACAAGGTTAAACAACTAGGGGAAGAAAACAGCCCCTGCCCTCTCCCGTCTATTCTAGGACTTTGGCATGAACTCCCATCGTCCAGCTCTGCGGAACAATCCTCTCTGGTGTCACCCCTGAACCTTCATCCTTTTCATGGCAAATGGCGCCAACTCCTATCTGTGCAAGGCAGTTGGCACCCAGCCCTGGAACAGCCCCCGCACCTTTGCAATTTCTAGAGATCATAAATCGGAGCTAATTTAATCTGTGCTGTCGAAGGTAAAAAAAAAGTGATCTACCATTGATATGAACCAAAGCCAGATCAGTTCATACTCGCTGATTTGTTTTATACCCCCTACACTCACATCAATTACCCCCTCCCCAGACTCCATCACTCACCTATGCACCTGGGTGAATTTACAGCAGCCAATTAACCCGCCAACACACACGCTTTTGGGACGAGGGAGGAAACCGGAGCATCCAGGGGAAGCACACACAGTTACAGGGAGGATGTGGGAACCCGGAGCACCCGGGTTCAGGATCGAGTGACTGTCAGACAGCAGCTTTACCAGCTGCACCAGTGTGTTGTCCCAGAGCCAAATGCAGCAGTCAAAACAGTCGGAAAGTCACCTAAAGAGCAAAAGAAAACATGGCAGCACCTCAACTTCCTCAGGAATCTTCGGAGATTCGGCATAACATCAAGAACATTGGCAAACTTTACTTAGGTAGTTTATTGACTGGCTGCATCACAGCCTGGTATGGAAACACCAATGCCTTTGAATGGAAAATCCTACAAAAGGTAGTGGATTCAGCCCAGTACATCACAGGCGAAGCCCTCCCTACCACTAAGCACATCTACATGAAATGCTTTCGCAGGAAAGCAGCATCCATCATCAGACAACCTCACCACCTGGGTCGCTGCTGCCATCAGGTAGGAGGTACAAAAGCCTCAGGACTCACACCACCGGGTTCAAGAACAGTTACTGCCCCTCAACCATTCAGCCTCTTGAATAAAAGGGAATAACTGTACTCACTTGCCCCGTCACGGGAACCAATGATCTCACTTTAAAGACTCTTCACCTCATGTTCTCATTATTTATTGCTATTTACTTATATTTGCATTTGCACAGTTTGTTGTCTTCTGCACTCTGGTTGATCTTTTACTGATTTTGTTGTAGTTACTATTCTACAGATTTGCTGAGTGTGCCCTCAGGAAAATGAAACTCAGGGATTATGTGGTGACATATGTGTGTACTTTGATAATAAAATTTATTTTGAACTTTGATTTTACAAGGTTATTATGGGAGGCAGGGAAGTGGGACAAACTAGAACTACCTTGCAGAAAGTCAGTATATAGTCAACAGACTATACGGATTCCTTCCTTACTTGGAACATCGAACGTAGAACAGTATGGCCTTGATAGGTTCTTGATAAGTAAGGATGACTAAGGTTATGGGGAGAAAGCAGGAGAATGGGGTTGAGAGGGATAATAAATCAACCATGGCAAATCAGACGATGGGGCAAATGGCCTACAGTCTTATGGCACAGAACCAGGCCCTTCAGTCTATGATCTCTACACCAAACATGAGGCCAAACTAAATGAACTCTTCTCTGAATACAGGATCCGCCTCGCTCCATTCCCTGTATATCCAAGTGTCTAATAGCCTCTTAAATGCCACTGTCCTACCTGCTTCCACCACCTGCCCTGGCAACCGGTTCCAAGCACCCACCACTCCCTCACTCCACTCCTCCCCCCTCACTTTAAATGTGTGTCTTCCAGCACTTAACAACCCTACCCTTCCTCTGCCTCTCACAGTTTGCTGTCAGGTCTCCCCAGGGCCTCTGGCGCTCCAGAGAAAACAGATCAGATCTGTCCAACCCCTTACAGCTCATCCCCTCTAATCCAGGCAGCATCCTGCTATACTTACTCTGTCCTCTTTCCTGGGAGCTTCCACCTCCCTCCTGTAATACAGGGACCAGAGAGGCATACATAAACACAAGCGGTTCTACAGACGTTGGAAATCTTGAGGAATGTACACAAAAATGCTGGAGGAAATCAGGAAGCATCTATAGAGGGAAATAAAGAATTGACCTTTTGGGCAGAGACCCCTCATCGGGGATATTTCTGAATTCTATTCCCCTCTAAAGGGTCTCTGCAGAAACTTCGACTGTTTAAGCCCCCATTTATGCGGTAATATGTGTTACGGCCTCAGTCTGGTCACCTCCTATGATTATTTTTGGAAAGCGACAGCCCCGAGCTTGGTGCGAACACAAAGCTCGCCTGCTTCTCGGGTGTCGAGCTGTTTCGCACTAAATCTCCCTGGCCTGATTAAACAATAACAGCATTAAGCATTTCCTAAACGAGTGGGCTCCTGGCGAGTGTGACATCGGCTGATCCTACGCCTGTTCACACTGCCCCGTGAAACACTGCTGGGTGACATGATACCTGCCAGTTCTAATCTGCTGACAAGCCTGCGAGCCCGATGGGACCGGGGGAGGTGCTGAGAGAGTCATCGCTGCCTCTGTAGAAGACAATGGAGCCGTTTCGCGGCTGTCAGTTTACCATATTCACTGCATTGGTGAAATTTACACCGTTTCAATCGCTTAATTGGCCGATGGATGCAGCAAGCAGCAGGCGCTGTTTTCCGTAAATCTGAGCTAATTTAATCTGTGCTGTGGAAGGTAAAACACACACAAGCAGTCTTCCAATTAAATATGCTGGATAAAAAAATCCGCTGGTACGGGCTAGGGGAAACTGCGGAGTGTGAAAACCAGAACCCACCGGCCCCACACACTGCTGCTCAAAATGGCGTCTTCCTCAAGTGCCGCCGATTTCCCTCCCCGCCTTCCTCCCTTTTCCAATCCGGTTTTGATCTCTCCTGACCCGATCCCGCTTTTCTGTGCCAATAGGAAGGCAGGGCATAGAAACACAGCTCGCCAAGGCGCAGGAGGCCATAAGACATGAGAGCAGAATTCGTCAATTCGGCCCGTCAGGTCTTCGCCCCCTTATTCCATGAAGGCTAATTTACTATCCCTCTCAACTCCATTCTCCTAAGCAACAGGCACAAAATGCTGGAGGGGCTCAGCAGGTCAGGCAGCATCCATGGAAATGAACAAATAGTGGATGTTTCGGGCCGAGACCCTTTCGCCAACTGTTTATTCATTTTCATGAATGCTGCCTGACCTGCTGAGTTCCTCCAGCATTTTGTAAGCATTACTTTGAATTTCCAGCAGCTGCAGACTTCCTGGTGTTTGTGATTTGCAAGCCCATTCTCCTGCCTTCTCTCTGTAACCTCTGACAGACACCCTTACCAACCAACAACCTATCAAACTCCACTTTAAATATACCCAATGACTTGGTTGCCACAGCCATCTGTGGCAGTGAATTGCACAGATTCACCACCCTGTAGCTAAAGAAATTCCTCCTCATCTCTGTTTTAAAGGCATGTCCCTCTGTTTTGAGGGTGTGCCCTCTAGTCCCAGCCTCTCCCACTATCAGAGACTGCAGAGGCACCTGCTTCATAGATGCTTCCTGACATCCTCCTGCATTTTGTTGTGTTGTTTTAGCTCACCAAGCCCGTGCAGATCATCAAACACCAGCTTGCACTCCATTTTATTTCATTCCCCTCGCATTCCTCTCATCACCCTTTTCCACCTCTCCCCTGGGATAATTGACAGTAGCCAGTTAACCTACCAATCTGCATGTCTTTGGGATGTGGGAGGAAACCAGAGAGGCTGGGAAAACCCACACGGTCACAGACAGTGCCTGGAGTGGGAATCGAACCCGAGTCACTGGCTCTGCCTGCTGCCACTGACTCCTCACTCACACTTCCCACACAATGTGACCGAGGGAAATCTTGTTTTCATTTTTTTAAATTTTGAGTTAAAGCACAGTAACAGGCCCTTCTGGTCCGATGAGCCCACGCTGCACATTTATTTATTTACTTATTGAGATGTGGTGCAGAGTTGGCCCTTCTGGCCTTTCAAGCCGTGCTGCCCAGCAAGCACCGATTTAAACCTAGCCTGATTTACAATTAACCCACCAAACAGCACATTCTTGGACTGAGGGGGGAAACCGGAGAACCCAGAGGAAACCCATGTGGTCACAAACTCCTTACAGGCAGTGCCGGGAGTTGAAACCAGGTCACCTGTACTGTAAAGCGTCGTGGGAACCACTGCACTACCATACTCCCATGTGGCCAATTAACCTACTACCTAATTTGGGCTGTGGGAGGAAAGTGGAACACCCGGAGTAAACCCACGTGGTTACAGGGAGAAGGTACAAAGTTCTTCTGGCTCTGGAATAGTGTTGTGCTAACTGGTACACGACTGTGTCACTCCCCAAGGGTAAAGTTTACAGGTAGGCTGGTATTTCAAAGCAGGAGAGCTGTGACTTATACAGAGGAAAAGGGGAGGCTTCAGGGAGATCGATGTGACACAGGGCACGGCAGATATTGGAGACTGTAGCATTGACCAACCTGTGGGAGGAACTCGGTGGGTCGGGCAGCATCTGTAAAGGTAGAAGTGGCCCTCTGTTTCCACAGATGGTGCTCAGCCTGCTCACTTCCTCCAGCAGTTTGTCTTTTTTTTACTTTGGGGGGTATAGACAGATTAAGTGAAAGGGTAAAGACAGTGTGGGAAGATGAAGATGTAAATGGATAAATGGCTCATTTCTCTCCTGAATGGAGCACAGCTTGATTGCAGACACCCCAGCCAAGGGGAATGCCATCATTCTGTAAAGCCCTGAGAGAATTCTGTATCTTTTACTGAGAGAGCAATGAATCTACAGAACTATCCCGCTGAGAGGGCAGCGGAGACTCCATCACTGAGTGTACCCAAACCAAATGTCGACTGTCCATTCCTCTTCATAGATGCTGCTGGGCCAGCTTAGCTCCTCCAGCACTTTGTGTTTGTTTCATTGACAGATTTTTAGACTTTACAGAATGAAGGATCTGGCATTAGTGCTGGAAAGTATCTCTGAGTTAAAGGATCACCTATGGTCTTTCTGGCCGGTCTAGTCCTTATGGACTCTGATTATCCACGGCCCCTCTCTCCCACTCTTTGTCTCCAAACAGTACTGAGCAAAAGTCTTAGGCACATACTGTATATATAAATATATATACGGCTAAGACTTTTAGACAGTACTATATTTGTCACCACGGACTTTGTAAATCTGATGGGAGCAAAGGATGTTGGGAACAGAGAGGACGGAGCACCGCGGGAGGGGTGTGGGACAGGTGGCAGAGAATGAGTGCCAGTGGCAGGGGGTGGTGCGGGTGTAGACACACCCAGCCCTGAGACAGAAGCGAGGTCATTTGATTCCAAACAATTGGTTTATCGATCATTACAGAATGGCTCTCTGGTGCTTCCTGCTCCCTTACCTCTCCCTTCCACTTGTCCCAACCATGATTCCCCTCCCCCTGCCCCCTTCCCACTCTCAGTTCACAATAGGGACCCACATCAGAATCAAGTTTATCATCACTCACATGTGTCATGAAATTTCTGGGGTTTTTTGTGGCATCAGTACAGTGCAATACATAAAATGACTATAATACTGTGCGTCCTTTGTAACCACTCTCACTATACTATATTCCTTGATACGGCCACTGCTCACTCCATCCTTTCCTTCTTTTCACTCTCTCCAGACCACCGCTGTATGATTCTATCTTTCTTCGTAGAAGCATAGAGCAGTACAGCACAGAAGGCCCTCTAGCCATGCTGGCCTGGTCTGCCTAGTCCCAGACCATTGCCCTCGCTACCCCTCTCATTCATGTAGCTATGCAAACTTCTTCTGAGTGTTGCAATTAAACCCACTTCTACCACTTCCACTGGCAGCTTGTTCCACATTCCTACCACACTCTGAGTGAAGAGGTGTCTCCCCCCCACCCCAAGATTCCCCTTAAATATTTCACCCTTAACCTCTGAACCTATGACCTCTAGTTCTAATCTCGCCCAACCTGGGGGGGGGGGGGCTGCATGCATTCACCCAATCTATACCTATAAAACACACAAAGGGACCCTTCAGCCCAACTCATCCATGTTTTCAAAGTTGCCCTTCTAAGCTAGTCGAGCACCTTCACTCCATCTGCCACAAAAGGTGGAATTTCCCAGCGGCACCTATTTCAATTCAACTTCTCATTCCCATGCCAACATGTCGGTCCATGGCCTCCTCTACTGTCATGATGAGGCCACTCACAGGTTGCAGGAGCAACACCTCATATTCCGTCTGGGTAGCCTCCATCCTGATGGTATGGACTCTAACTTCTCAAACTTTCTTTGACTTCTGGTAATTTATCCACTTCTCTCTTTCTTCATTCCCCATTCTGGCTCCCGTCTTACCCCTTCTTTTCTCTTCACCTGCCCATCACCTCCCTTTGATATCCATCCTCCTTCCCTGTCTCCGGTTGTCCACTGCGCTCTGCTCTCAGAAGCCTTCTTCGGAATCAGAATCAGGTTTAATAACACTGGCATATGGCGTGAGATTTGTTGTTTTGTGGCAGCAGGACAGTGCAGTACACAGTGATTAAAAACTATAAATTGCAATAAGAAATATATATTATAAATAAATAAGCAGTGCAAAAAGAGAGGGAAAAATACTGAGGTAGTGATCATGGGTTCATTGTCCATTCAGAAATCTGCTGGCAGAGGGGAAAAGGCTGTTCCTGAGTCACTGAGTGTGTGTCTTCAGGCTCCAGTACCTCCTCCTTGATGGTAGCCACGAGAAGAGGGCATGTTCTTGCAGATGGGGGTCCGTAATGATGGCTGCTGCCTTTTTGAGTCATCATCATTTTGAGGTGTCCTGGATGGATGCTGGGGAGGTTAGTGACCATGATGGAGTTGGCTGGTTTACAACCTACAGCAGCTTTTTCCAATCCAGTGCAGTGGCCCCTCCATACCAGGTGGTGATGCAGCCAGTTAGAATGCTCTCCGCAGTATATCTATAGAAATTTGTGAGTGTCTTTGGTGACATTCTAAATCTCCTCAAGCACCTAATGAAATATAGCCGCTGTCATGTCTTCTTTATAACTGCATCGATATGTTGGGCCTGGAAGATCCTCAGAGATATTGACACCCAGAAGCTTAAAACTGCTCACCCTTTCCACTTTGATCCCTCTATGAGGACTGGTGTGTGTTCCCTCCATTTTCCTTTCCTGAACTCCACAATCAGTTCCTTGGTGTTACTGACACTGAGCGCAAGGTTGTTGCTGCGACATCACTCAACTAGCTGATCTATCTCACTCCTTCTGCCATTTACCTTTAACACCTATCAACTCCCTCTTCTTTTGCATTCCCCCTCCCAAACTCACCAACCTTCCCTCTCACCTGCTCTCATCTATCATACATCTACTCTCACCTGCTCTCATCGATCATCTATGATACCCCTACCTTATTGTGTCCACTTTCCCCCTTCATTCCAGTCCCGATGAGGCATCTCAGACTGTTTATTCCTCTCCATAGATGCTACCTAACTTGCTGAGTTCCTCTGATATTTTGTGTGTGTTGCTCTGGATTCCCGGCATCTGCAGAATCTCTTATGTTTAGCCCTATTTGCCCATGTTTGGCTCAGATCCGTCTAAATCTGATCAATGTACCTGTTTGGTGTCTACTAAATGTTGCTATGCAACCTTGTTATTGTCCATCTCTCCCTTCCTTGCCTGTTGCTTTATTTTTTTTTCTCCTACTCAAGATGGGCTTGTGTCAGCTGCTTCCACCTGTCACATTCATATGGATGTGCTTTATAGGGCATAAATCAGAGTATTGTGAGCAGTTCTAACCCAGTATCTAAGAAGGGATGTTCTGACTTTGGAGAGGGTCCAAAGGAGTTCACAAGAATGATCCTGGGAATGAAAGGGTTAACGTGAGGGCTTTTGATAGCTCTGATTCTGTACTCACTTGAGTTTAGTGGAATGAGGGGGATCTCATTGAAACACACAGAATATTGAAAGGTCCAGGTAGAGTGGACATGAGAGGATGTTTCCTATACCGGGGGAGTCTAGGACCAAAGGGCACAACCTCACATTAGAAGGACGTTCTCTTAGATCAAAAATGAGGAGGAATTTCTTTAGTCAGAGGTTGGTGAATCTGTGGAATTCATTGCCACAGCAGGATGTGGGAGATAAGTCATTTGGAATATTTAAAGCAGAGGTTGATAGGTTCTTGATGAGTAATGTTGTAAAAGGCTAAGGGGAGAAGACAAGAGAATGGTTTGGAGAAGGATAATGAATCAGCCATGATAGAATGGCAGAGCAGGGCCTTAAAGCCTTCATCTGCTCCCATGTCTTATGGTCTTATGGATTATCAGCTGTGGGGGCTCGAGGTTATGCCTCTTCCACCACTGGTGCAAAGAAGTCTTGGATTGAGATAGGAGCCAGGGCTAAAAAGAAAGTCTGTGTCTTACCCCCTTGTGTCAAGAGGAGACATTCTTATATCCAGCTGAAATTAATGGACACTGAGAACTAGGGATCAACTCAAGGAGTGTGCAGAAGTTGGGAGATATTAATATTGTTGAGAGGGGTTTGATGTTGCTGCTGCCCTCTATTGTGGGATATCTGTGCCCTATTTCTTGGAACAATATTGGCATGTAATGTGGTCTGACAGTACACCAAAGCTGTCATTCATCAGAGTTGGCAAGGTGAGTCTGCTCATTTTACCTTGCACATCTTGCCAATGAGTCAAACAGCATGGAAACAGACCTTTCAGCCCATCAAATCCATGCTAACCACCTGGCTCTTACACTAATACTGCACAAATACCACTTTGTTAATGTCACATTTCACAAACTCCTCACAGATTCCACCACTCACTTACAATGGGGGAATTCACAGTTCCCAGTTAATCCCCAACCTTGGCATGTGGGGGGAAACCATAACATTTGGGAGAAACCCAGGGAGAACATGTAAAATCCACACAGACAGTATCAGATTGAACATGCGTCACTGGTGCTGTGAGAAGGCAGCTCTACCAGCTCCCCCACTGAGCTTACAGTACCAGTGTGCTGCATTCCTGTAAATGAACCCGTACTTTTCTAAAAACGCAAACAACAGGAATACTGCAGATGCTGGAAATTCAAGCAACACACATCAAAGTTGCTGGTGAACGCAGCAGGCCAACGCAGCAGGCCAGGCAGCATCTCTAGGAAGAGGTACAGTTGACGTTTCAGGCCGAGACCCCTCGTCAGGACTAACTGAAGGAAGAGTTAGTAAGAGATTTGAAAGTGGGAGGGGGAGGGGGAGATCCAAAATGATAGGAGAAGACAGGAGGGGGAGGGATGGAGCCAAGAGCTGGACAGGTGATTGGCAAAGGGGATATGAGAGGATCATGGGACAGGAGGTCCGGGGAGAAAGACAGGGGGGGAACCCAGAGGATGGGCAAGGGGTATAGTCAGAGGGACTCTCCTTTTTCTCCCTCTGTCCCTCTGACTACACCCCTTGCCCATCCTCTGGTTCCCCTCCCCCCCCTTGTCTTTCTCCCGGGACCTCCTGTCCCATGATCCTCTCATATCCCTTTTGCCAATCACCTGTCCAGCTCTTGGCTCCATCCCTCCCCCTCCTGTCTTCTCCTATCATTTTGGATCTCCCCCTCCCCCTCCCACTTTCAAATCTCTTACTAACTCTTCCTTCAGTTAGTCCTGACGAAGGGTCTCGGCCTGAAACGTCGACTGTACCTCTTCCTAGAGATGCTGCCTGGCCTGCTGCGTTCACCAGCAACTTTGATGTGTGTTGCCCGTACTTTTCTAATCCCACTGGTTCCATACGTGTGCAGGTGAACACAATGTACTTACTCACTCACTGCCCGTCACGCCGCTTGTGCTTAGGGCAGCAATGAAGGTCCGCCATCTCTGGCAGTGTTCAGGGCTTCCTTCATCACGTCAGTAACTTCCTCTCAGTTTCCACTACTGTCAGTCATGCAGGTGGAGACTCAGTAATTCCATCATACTCAGACGTAGAAGGATTCTTCATTGCTGGTTCCGTAACAATTTTGTTTTACAGTCAGTGTTGTTAGCCCTGAGCTGAACCGCTGAGCCAGGAGGACCAGTGGCCTACTCTTAGTCTGGCCTCTACCCTTTGACCTGATCGGCATGGGTGACCCTACCAAGAGTCAAAACATAAATCCAGGTCTTAGGGGCACAAAAACCTCCAAATCCTACAATAAGGTTGTGGTCCTCTTGGAGGAAACACAATGTCGAACTCAACAATTGGGAGGACATCTTTGCTACACAGTGGGAGGGATCTCAGGAACATCTGCCAATCATTGATTAGTACCATAGGCCATTGATTGGCTGCTTTTGGCCTGATTGACATTGATTGTTGAGGTTCTGTCATACAGTAAGGGGAGATTTGACAGGATGAGCTTCCTGTTGAACAGTTCACAACCTACCACATTCCCACTGTTTCAGGCTCCAGGGATTCAGGCAGGATCTCTAAGAGGCATTTCTTGGTCCACGGTTTGACGTGGCAGAGTGAGTGCCAATCCGCACAAATCACAAATGCCTGAGAGAGGTGGTAGTGTGTAGGACTGTAGCTGGTTCACTGGACAGGGTTTCACACCTTCAAGGTGATCAAGTCTGGGTCTGGCATGCTGATAGACTCTGAGGACACAGGTTCATATGGGAAATAAAGCAGCAGTCACAACACAAGAACTGGTCCTTCGCCCCACTGAGTCTATACTGACCATTTAGAGGTTTAACTATTTAAAAGATTAGCTGTATTTGTCACATGAACATTGAAACGTACAGTGAAATGCATCATTCGTGCCAGGGCTGCAGAACGTATATCCCCGGGTCATTGAGGCATGCAAGCTTCCGAAACCTACGACAAGGAGGATACTGGATACATTAGCATAATTAAAGCCCAAGGATAAAAGTTACAGGGACAGCATGAATATGAAACTGTTCAAAGACCAGAAAGAACCTAAGCGAGTAGCAGTATTTCCGAAGGGTGAGTTACAGTGGTGTACTCTGGGGATCTATACTGGGACCATTGTTCCTTTCAAGGTGCAGTACTGAGCTGGACTCAGAGGTACAACGTACAGTTGCAAAGTTCCCAGGTGACATTACATTTGGAAGTGCAATGAACAATGCAAGAGGACCCAGAGACGGACTGCTGTGAAGAGCTGGCATATAGCAATCAACAGTAAATGCGGGAACGTGTAAGGTGATATGTTTTGAGAAGAATAAAAAGTGGGTACAGTTCTACATGGGGTTCAGAAACAGACTTTGGAGCAGAATTAGGCCATGCTGTCCATCAGGTCTCCTCCAGAATTAGTGCATGGGGAAATTATTCATAACTGACTTACAAAACCTGTAGGTTCCTGCCTCTTCAGCACAGAGTACCAAAGCAAGGAAATTCCACTAACCTGATTCAGCTCCTGAAAGTCTTTGCACAATGGATGCCTGAGGAGGTGGTGGAGGCAGAGATGAATATATGAATCGCCAAGGCAGAGAAAGTTGTGGACCAAGAGCTGTTTAATGAGATTAGTGTAGATGAGTATGTGATGGTCAGCATGGATGTGATGGGCAAAAAGCTATTTCTGTGCTCTGTGACTATATGTTATCCATTTCTGCCTCCTACAATTTGGGAAGGATGTTTTCACTTAGGAGGGGTCATCAAAGACACTAGATTAGATTAGGTTCCTTTAATATGAGAGAATGTATAGAGTTTGCAATGTGAAATTCACATTCTTCACAGACATCCACAAAACAAGAGATCCCATAGAATGAACGGTAGAAATATCAAAGCCCCTCCCCTCCCCCACCATTTACAGAAGCACTAGCGAAAGCTTCAACCTCCCCTGTCCCTCCCACCCACACCAACGAAAGCATCAACCTCCTCCGTCCCTCCCACCCACACCAGCAAAAGCATTGACCTCCCCTGTCCATCCCACCCATGCCAGCAAAAGCATTGACCTCCCCTGTCCATCCCACCCATGCCAGCAAAAGCATCAACCACCCACCATGCTAGCAAAAGCAAAAGCCCCTAAAGAGACCTTGATCCAGAGTCAATGAAAACTACAGTCCATAACCCAGTACTTCGGTATCTCAGACAGGCTCCCTCTCTTTTGAGAGGGAGAGAGAGGTCACTCCTGCAACAACGAGAGCAGAGACCAGCAGCTCGCTGTTCCAATATTACAATCTTCTATGTCGCTTCTCCAAGGCTCCCATTTTGAGGACTGATGGGCTCTCACTCTCCACCAAAAGAGAGAAGGATTGTTCGAATGCAGGGACCTTCTTCTGACAGCAACCAGAGATTAGCAAACACACTGTCTTCTGTTTTGATGTCTCAGTCTCCCACATGCTTCACTCAGGCAAATAGGCAAGGAACCAGGTCATCCACAAGGCCGCTCAGACATCTTCCAGGCCGTTCATAGGGATTGTGGAAGGCTAGGCTACACAGCGAGTCCGAAAACACACCACTTGCGAAGAACCATACTTTGAACTAACTAAAGGTCCCAGAGATGAAATGTCAGGGAAGGTGGGTTTGCTTTCCTTACCGCTCAGGTAACTAAAGTGGGATTTGATGTAGTTGTATGGAACAGAAACTGGCTCCTCAGCCTGACGTGTTCACACTGACAACAGGAATTCTGCAGATGCTGGAAATTCAAGCAACACACATCAAAGTCGCTGGTGAACGCAGCAGGCCAGGCAGCATCTCTAGGAAGAGTTACAGTCGACGTTTCAGGCCGAGACCCTTCGACGGGACTAACTGAAGGAAGAGTTAGTAAGAGATTTGAAAGTGTGAGGGGGAGGGGGAGATCCAAAATGATAGGAGAAGACAGGAGGGGGAGGGATGGAGCCGAGAGCTGGACAGGTGATAGGCAAAAGGGATATGAGAGGATCATGGGACAAGAGGCCCAGGGAGAAAGACAAGGGGGGGGAACCCCAGAGGATGGGCAAGAGGTATAGTCAGAGGGACAGAGGGAGAAAAAGGAGAGTGAGAGAAAGAATGTGTGTATAAAAATAAATAACGGATGAGGTACGAAGGGGAGGTGGGGCATTAGCGGAAGTTAGAGAAGTCGATGTTCATGCCATCAGGTTGGAGGCTACCCAGACGGAATATAAGGTGTTGTTCCTCCAACCTGAGTGTGGCTTCATCTTTACAGTAGAGGAGACCGTGGACAGACATGTCAGAATGGGAATGGGATGTGGAATTAAAATGTATGGCAGATCCTGCTTTCTCTGGCGGACAGAGCGTAGGTGTTCAGCAAAGCGGTCTCCCAGTCTGCGTCGGGTCTCGCCAATATATAGAAGGCGACATCGGGAGCACCGGACGCAGTATATCACCCCAGCCGACTCACAGGTGAAGTGTCACAGTGTTCACACTGACCAGTTTTCCCATTCAGTTCGCCGTATTAGAATCTTATAAAGGATTCAGATCCGGCACTTGCTCCCATCAGATGAAGGGTTGGAAACCAAGGGGGACAGCTCTAGAGGGAACAGCCGAGGATCAAAGACAAGGGGAGGAGAAGCCTCTCAGTATGAAGAGTGTTTGGGATCTGCCACACACCGCCTGGTAGGATAGTAAGTGCAGACTCAAACATGCTAGTAAAAAGGCAATTGGCGAAATACTTTTAGAAGGAGAAAATTGTGGTGATACAAGGAAAGCATAGAGTGAGATTAACTAGACTGCTGAGTGGAAGTGCAGAATCACTGAGCTGCACGAGCTCCCGCTGAGTTTTACTGCACCGGTGTCTGGGCTAGTATCTATCAGCAGTTTGAAACTGTTCGCCTGATCCTGAATAACACATGCTGCCTCTTCAGTTTCCAGTGATTCAATAATTACCAAACAGGTTTGTGGTGGAGCCTGGGACATGAAAGATTAGTGAAAGGTTGGAGGACTGAAGGCTTTGGAAACTCTATGGATCAGGTGGCATCCGTGGAAGGAAATGAACAGTCAACGTTTTGGGACAATACCCTTGATCTTAAGGTGACTGGGCTGGGGCGAGTGCAGTTTCTGTCACTATTCCAACTCTCACCTTCTCCATGTGGATCTCTGTGGATCTACCTATCACCTGCCACCTCTTTCCTCCACCTTTTCATTCTGCCTATCTCCTCTCTTCCTTTCAGCCCTGAAAACGTCAAAACATCAAGTGCCCACTTCCCTCCATAGATGCTGTCTCTCACTGTATACTACCTTGCCATTCATTCTCTTGCAGGCATTAACAGGAAAAGCAAAGAGATACCATAGAATTCATGAAAAACGGTGTAGGCCAAGACTGATAAACAACCGAAGTACTAAAGAAGACAAACTGTACAAATAAAACATAATACTGAGAACATGGAGACCTTGAAAGTGGTTCTGTAGTCAAAGAAGCAGTTCAGAGTAGTGGAGATTGAGGTCAGCCTTGTACAGTGGGACAGGCTTAAGGTGACAAGTGGCCTATTCCTGTTCATTACGGCCCATAAATGCAAATCCTTTTCTTCTCTGCGGCTGAGAAGTAGGAAGGTGAGGAAAGAGTTAATCTGCCTGTACAGTGCAACTTACCAGCACCCTCTGATGGTGAAAAACACAACCACTAGCCTTCTTCTCAAGCAGGACTACATTTCTCCGTGATTCATTACTTTGCAGAGAGCTGTGGCGGTACTCTATCCATCATTTCTTTCAAGTGTCATTGCAGTCCAGCCTGTCATCTGATCCCCATTAAATCCAACATAATGAAATCTGAGGCTACTAATTACACCTGAATACTGAAGTGCTCTTAGGCCTGACCCCTCTGTCACTGACAATGAGGTGTGATGGGAATCATATCTGTGAGAGGTTCTTCCACAGAACATTCCTGCACAGCCTTATTGCTACTATATCCAGCTGTAGTTGCAGAGAATGGAGCCAGGCCCTTCAGCCCACCGAGCTTGTGCCAGCCCTCAGGCACCCATTTACACTAATCCTATTTTATTCTCCCATCAACATCGTCCAGATTCTGTCACGCACTGATACACCAGAGAGAATTTACAGTAGCAATTAACAACCAATGTGTACCACACTGGGTTTGTAGGAGGAACTCCAAAGTTGTTCCTGGATTCTGGTTACTCTTTTTTTTGCTGTTATTTGAGCTGTTTGATCGGGGTCTTGGGAGCTTTGTCGAAGAACGGCCCTGCAGGCTGCTATGCACTAGCGCTGCGGTGCTGAACTGAAGTAAACCGAATACTCCTGGACTCCTGGATTTGACATTTGATATTCTGTGTGTTGTTCGCTCGCGTTCTGCCGTTTGCACAATTCGTTCTTTTTTTTTGTGCGTTGGACGTTTGATGTTTTCTTCAACTGGTTCTGTGGTGTTTATTTGTTTTGTGGCTGCTTGTGGGAGGACAAATCTCAGACTTGTATACTGACTTTGATAATAAAGGTACTTTGAAGCCAGAGCACTTGGAGAAATCAGGATCAGAGTCAGAATCAGGCTTATCACAGACATACTGCATATGTGAAATCTGTTGTTTCATGGCAGCAGTACATGCAATACATAAAAAATTTACTATAAGTTAAAATAAAAATAAATAAATGGAATATGTTCATGGACCATTCAGAAATTTGACGGTAGAAGGGAAACAGCTATTCCTAAGGCATTGCTTGTGGGTCTTCAGATTCCTGAAGCTTCTCCCTCTTGGTACATTTACTACCTACATTTATCCGATGAGGGTCTTTAATGATGGTTGTTACAGTCTTTGGTGATACACAAATCTCCTCAAAGTCTTAATGAAGTACAGCCCCTGGTACGTTCTCTGTGTGACCGCATGCTGGTGCCACGCGGGTGGTGCCGGAGGTTGAGATTGGACCTGATTCTCTGGCGTTACCAGGCTGTGCTTCTACCAGCTGCACCACCATGCTGGTTTAATGTGTGCAGTCTGAGACACACAGTGTTGATCCAGGATTTCAATCCAAGACTTGTACGTGCCTAGGACAAAGAAGTGGGCAGGAAAAATCATTGGGACCCTACTCACCCTGCAAATTGCCTTTTCCATAAACTCCCTTCTGGAAAGCGCTATAGGGCTATTAAAACAAAGCCTTCACGCCATATTAAAAATTTCTTCTCCCAGGCAGTTAATCTGATCAACCATTCTAGTTAGCTCCCCTACCCCCTCTCGATCTATTACCTCAGTCACTGTAGACACTTTAAACCACTTTTTTAAAATGTTGCTCACATTGTAGATACATGCTGGTATTTATGTACTGATGCACATTTCATTCCACATCTGTTCATTAACCTCTAGCTTGTTAGCATTTTTTATTTATGTATAACTCTTTATTCTTTATAATTGTTGAATGTTGTTGCTCTTGTTGCATGTCACACTCTGACCAGCACACCACAGCGAATTCCTAATCCATCAGGCAAATAAAGTTGATTTTTACCCTTATCCAAAACATCAACAATTCCTTTCCTGCTGCAGATGCTGAAAGACCAGATGAGCTCCTGCAGCAGATTGACTGATGGACGGTGTGAACCGGCTTCCTTGCAGGACCTGTCACACTGCTCCCAGCCACGTTTGCCAGCAGTGCCTCACGGTGACAGTTTGCACACTTGCAGACAGCACTGCAGCAACTCTCCCAGGATGCTGGCACCTCTCAGAACTGTAGCCTCTACTACCTGCAGGACTAGGAACACGGGAACACCCCATTCCGCAAATTTTCCACCATTCCTTTGTTGTCGTTGAGTCTGATTTCTGAAAGTCCTGATCCAACCCTCATTAGAGATGACCATAACCGTTCCAGATGGCAATTGAAAACAGGCATTAAGTTCTGGCCGTGCTGATCATTTCTGGCACATGATCTGTAAATGAACACAATAATCTCGTCATTTAATGTGCTACTGTTAAAATGAAGCACAGAAGGACAAAGATGACTCACGTTTCCATCTCATTACTTGAATCATAGTTACCTGTACCCTCTTGCAATCAGTTTCACTGTCGAAGTTGGAAATTAATTCAAATGCAGCAAGATCCCACTACCATGAGCAGCTCCAAGCTGAGAACACATAAGACCGTAAAACATAGGAACAGAGTTATGCCACATGATTTACAGACACCCTGTCTACACAAGCAAGTGTTTGGGAGACCTTTAGGATGGATGGGGAAAGATTTAATGGCCAGATGGGAACAGGAAATTCCAGTGTGTCTTCTCCCCTGCTCCCCCCACACCCCTCCGCCTAAGCTGCTATGACTGGGGGCTGAGTCAAGCCAAGCAGAGCTGACTCACTCATTCCCTGAGTCAGTGAGGCCATTTAGCGGCCGCTTCTCTCCATTCCTGCTCGCTCTCCCATCACCGCTGTTTCCATGAACCCCTCCCACACAGTGCAGTCCTTCTCCCTCTTAGGATCAGTCTGCGGGACCGAAACACTCTGGCAACTGCAGGTATTGCTGTCGACCTTCTGTGCTTTCTCCTGGCATGGGCTGAGCCAGTGATGTTGACACGTGCGCCGGGGTAACTTCCGACTTTGGGCCACGGTGTCCATAACATTCACCTGTGAGGGGCTCCTGTTGGAAAACTTGCTGCTGTTCACAGGATTGTTCCATGGTCAGTGCGCACACGGGCTCCCTCACAGAGCTGTGGTCCTCACCCTGTGCTCTGCACCATTCTAGTAGGAGCAGCTGATTCGGAACTGCTGCTATTAATAACTCCTGCTGTCCGTCCACTCAACTGCAGCCAATTATTTCCCAACAAGAAATCCCTCAAAAACAATCATTTCTGACCAGCTTCATGAATCGCAGTTACAGCAGAGATTCCACCAGCTTGCTGACCTTTAATACACTAAAAGATGAACGCTTGATCTCCCCGTCTGCCCTGTGGTGATCTTTGCACTCTGTTTGTCCGCCTCTGCTCACTTTCTCTGTAACTGCAACACGATATTCTGCAATACCTTCCCTTTTACAATCACAACTTACTTTGTATGGAATAAGCTGTCTGGGTGGCATGCAAGGAAAATATTTCTGACTGCACACGTGACAATATTGAACCAGTAACGGTATCAAGAATAAACCACTGCCAAAACCAATGCCAGGGCCAAGCACCGGTGAGTTAGTGTGACAGAGTCACTCACACCAAGGATCAGTGTGCTGATCCAATTGCCATGGCTCCTCCAGAGTAATCAAAAATTGACTGTGTGCTCATGGATTGGAGCCCTTGGCTCTTACTTGTTGCTTGTTATCAGGATGGACATCATTATGCTGCCTTCTTTTTGTGTGCTGCCTCCACTGGGCACATAGTATCCATCTCTCTTCAGGGCACATGAGTGACTGCTCCCTACAGAACACATTGCCATCTGTAATTATACTGATCAATAGAGCCTGTGCACACCATGATCACAAATTGTACTGATCAATAGGGTCTATATACACTGCGGTCTACAATAGTTCTGATTGTTAGGGCCTGTAATCGTACTGATCAACAGAGTCTGTACACACTGTGATCTGTAACCGTACTGATCAATAGAGTCTGTACACACTGTGATCTGTAATCGTACTGATCAATAGGGTCTGTATATACTTGATCAGTAATTGCACTGGTCAATAGGGTCTCTACACACTGTGATCTGTAATTATATTGATCAATAGTGTCTGTATGCACTGTCATCTGTAATCATACTGATCAATAGGGTCTGTTTATACTATGGTTTGTAATTGTGCTGATCAATAGGGTCTGTACACACTGTGGTCTGTAATTGTACTCATCAACTGAGTCTGAACATACCATGGTTTGTAATTGTATTGAGCTGTAGGGTCTGTACACTCTCCGGTCTGAAATTGTGCTGACCAATAGGGTCTGTATACATTACTTTCTCCAATTGTAACATTGATTGGAGTCAGGACTCACTTCCACCTGCACTGAAGGCACAAAGGTCTGTACAGATCACTTTGCCGTGTACACAGTACATGGTCTGGACAGTCTGATCTCCCCGCTGTTCACTGTACCACCCTGACCTTTGTGCAGTTCATCGATTTGACCATGATCCCACGGGTGAGGGTAAAACTGAGACTAAAAGATTCTTAGCTTAGCTGCTTAAACAAGCAACACCTGCTCTCCACACCGAGCATGGATGCTGGGTGGGTCCTGTACCCTGCAGACAGCTCCCATTGTTCCAGTTGTCCGTGTCAGGGCATTCTGTCTTTGCTCTGACAGCGAAGGGAAGTGATGCTGCAATCAAGTGCGAGACCACACAAGGCTGCCTTTACCGTCTCTCTGTTCCCTAATTATGCTGCCATCTTCAAAGGCAGTTGATCCAAAGGACTCAGAGCCATTTAAAAGCGGAGGATTGAGAGACAGCCAGAAAGGTTAATGAATTCTCTTCATCTCTGAGGCAGTATTAACTGTTTAGGTGCAGAGCAGACACTTCAAGCCAATGTGCTTTTAAGGTTTCAGCTCCATCATGGGCACTAGCCTCCATAAAATCCGAGACACCTTCGAGGAGCGGTGCCTCAAAAAGGCAGTGTCCATTATTAAGGACCCAATCACTCAGGACATGCCCTCTTCTCATTATTACCATCAGGAAGGAAAGAGGTACAGAAGTCTGAAGACACACATCCAGCGATTCAGGAACAGCTTCTTCCCCTCTGCCACCCGATTTCTGAATGGACATTGAACCCATGAACACTACCTCACTTTTTTTATTATTTCTGTTTTTGCACTATTTTTAATTTAACTATTTAATATACATACATATATATATACTTACTGTAATTCAGTTTTTTTCTATATTTATCATATATTGTATTGTACTGCTGCCGCAAAGTTAACAAATTTCACGACATAGGCTGGTGATACTAAACCTGATTCTGATTCTGAACGTGTTTGACAGGAGATGTGATGCAAACAATGGAGATAAATCATGGGATCAATGAGAAACGAGTGGGGAGGGAGGCAAATGTTTTGCCAGAGAAGGAAGACCAGTCAGATCAGAAATGCAAACATCAAATACACAGAGAAGTGCCTGACCCTGTAGGGTTGAGCAATATTCATGGACTAGTTTCAAAATGAGCTTAAATCACCCATTTAACGACGATGTGATACAGACATTTTCTTTTTTCTCCTCTACCTTCTCTGTTACCTTGACTCCAGCATCTTGTGCTGTTGCTCCAGATTCCCACATCTGCAGTCCCCTGTGTCTCTGCTTCACGTTTCTTTGCACTTTCTCAGTTCTGATGCTCCACTTGAAACATTAAAAGTAGACGAGAGTTTTCCAGCATTTTCTGTGTTCATTGCAGAGTTCCAGCTTCTGCGGTGGGGTTTGATTTTCACTGAGCACCCAGAGACGTGGGTTTGCATTCCATGTGGCAGCTGGAAATTTCAATTCAGTTCATTACCCATGTCTGCCAGTAAGGAGTTTGAACGTTCTCCCCATGACTGCGTGGGTTTCTTCCAGGTGCTCTGGTTTCCTCCCACAGTCCAAAGACATACCAGTGGTAGGTTAATTGGTCATGATAAATTCTCCAACGATTAGGCTAGGATTAAATTCGGGGATTGATGATCAGCGTGGCTCGAAGTACCAGAAGGGCATATAGCGTGCTGTATCTCAATAACTAAATAAACTGGAATAAAAAAAGGCTATTCTCAGTAATGATAACCATGCACCCACTGGATTGTCTTAACCCTTATGGCTTGTTGCTGTCCTTCAGAGAAGGAGATCTCCTCTCTAAAACAACCTAGTCCATACGTGATTCCAGACCCAGCAATCTAGTTTGAAATGCCTCCAGGATGTATGATGGACAGGTTGTGTCAACCAAGTCAGTGATGTCCTCATTCTGTTAATGAATGCAAAACATGCAAAAGTGGAATACTGTAGCTGCTGGCTATGGTTGATTGGGGCAGAGTCTCTCTGGGCCTGTAGACCAGTCTCCTGTCTACTATTCGCGCCATAGTAGTGCAGCAGTTAGCGCCACACTATTAAAGCACAGGACGTGTTGGAGACCGGAGTTCAATTCCAGTGCAATTCTGTAAGGAGTCTCTGAGCATCTTCCCCATGGAATGCGTGAGTTTTCCCGGGATGTTCGGGTTTCCACCCACAGTGCAAAGACGTACCAGGTAGGTTAATTGGTCACTGTCAGAATCAGAAGCAGGTTTAATATCATTGGCATAGTCAAGAAATTTGTTGACTATTTATATATAAAATAGTTAATTTAAATAAATAGGGCAAAAATAAAAACAAAAAAAGGTAGTGAGGTAGTGTTCATGATGGAGCTGACTAAGCTTACAGCTCTCTTCAGCTTTCTTCAGCCCTGTGCAGTCACACCCCACCCCATGCCAGACGGTGATGTGGCCAGTTAGAATGCTCTCCATGGTAACTGTGTAGAAATTTTCAAGTATTTTTGGAGAAATACCAAACTTTTTTTTTGCCACTAATGAAATATAGCCGCTGTTGTTCCTTCTTTGTAGCTGCATTGATAAGTTGGGTCCAGGTTTGATCCTCAGAGATATTAACACCCAGGAAATTGAAATTGCTCACTCTTTCCACCTCTGATCCCTCTCACCCTTTCTGACGTCCACAATCAGTTCTCTGGTCTTACTGATGGTGAGTGTTAGGTGGTTGCTGCAACACCACTCAACTAGTTGACATATCTTACTCCTATACACCCTCTTGTTACCTTCTGAAATTCTGTCATCAGCAAATTCATAGATGGCATTTGAGCTGTGCCTACCCACGCAGTCATGTGGACAGAATAGAGCAGTGGGCTTAGTAGACATGCCTGAGGTATGCCAGTGTTGATTGTCAACCAGGTGGGGATGTTGTTTCTGATCCGCACAGGTTGTGGTCTTCTGGTTAGGAAGCTGAGAATGCAGTTGCAGAGGGAGGTACAGAGGCCCAGGCTCTGGAGCTTTTTGATCAGCACTTTAGAAATGATGGTGCTAAACGCGGAGCTGTAGTCAACCAAAAGCGTCCTGACATAGGTACTTGTATTGTCCAGGTGATTCAAGGTCACATGAAAAGCCAATGAGTAAATTGACCTGTAATTAGGTTAGGATTAAGCGGGTTGTAGAGGTGCTGGGGCAGCGCGGCTCAAAGGGCCGGAAGAATATTGATAAATATATAAATAAATGTATAGATATTGATTTATTATTGTCGCATGTAACGAGGTACAGTGAAAAGCTTGTCTTGCATATTGTTGATACGGATCAAATAATTACACAAGGTAGAACAAGGTAAAACAAAAACAATGCAGAATGAATTATAAAAACTACAGAGAAAGTGCAGTGCAGATGAACAACAAAGTGTAAAATCTCAATGAGGTGGATTCTTTTTTTAATATAATTTTTACTGAGTTTTCTATATAATGATAATAACCCCCCTTCTCCCTCCCCTTAACCCTTCCCCCCGATATATACCCCTACCTGAAAAAAAAAAGGAAAAAAAAGAAGAAAGAAGAACTGCCTGGATATTGGAAAGTTTCCACATGCTCCATGGGATTCAAAATAAATTTAGTATACTTATTTATTACTTTCCCCAAGGGACCAACATCTTTGTCATCGGAGCAACTAAATATGCCATCCTATCTTTTGTAAATATGGGCGCCAAATATTCAAAAATGTATCATATTTATCTCTTAAATTATAAGTAATTTTTTCAAGTGGAATACAGCTAGAAATTTCATTCTTCCAACGATCCATACTTAAATACGAATCCAATTTCCAAGTAACTGCTATAGCCTTCTTGGCTACTGCCAATGCAATTTTTATAAATTCTTTCTGATATTTATTCAGTTTAAGTTTGGGTTTTATCCCTTCAATATCACCTAATAGAAATAATATAGGGTTATGTGGAAGTTGAGTTCCAGTAATTTTTTCCAATAAAACTCTTAAATTTATCCAAAAAGGTTGAACTTTGGAACAAGACCAAGTAGAATGTAAGAAAGTACTAATTTCTTGATTACACTGAAAGTATTGATCAGATAAGTTTGAATTTAATCTATTTATTTTTGTGGTGTAATATATAATTGGTGTAAAAAATTATATTGTACTAATTTAAGTCATGCGTTTATTGTATTTGTCATACTGTCAAATTCTTGAAGTCAAGAGTTTATCTTGTCGTACTAGAGGTCCCAACAGAGAGATGCAACTGTTACACATGCTATTTACATTTCCAGTCATTCGTCATGAAGTGGGTGGCGCTAGAATCATTGTGCAGTGACTGCTGAAATATACTTCCATCATACTGGCTTTGATAGACAATCTGTAGATTGCTCAATACCCAGGGTGGATGCAGCATCTGTCCCACTTTGTATCCTGAACCACCCTCCCACTACCTGTGAGATCATGAACAGTGATGATTTGACTCATTAGCTGGCCAAAGATCCCTTGTTCCCGTTCCGTCTTCCAGCAGTCATGGAAACAGAAGCAATCGAAGAACAACAGAGGGAACAGAATGAAGAGCCAGTGGGAGAGTTTTGAATGCCTGCAAATGGAAACATAGCTGGAATCACAATATCAGCAACACCTCAGGACTCACGATACAGACACAGTATGTGAGATATTAGAATTTGACACTCAGAATCTTCTCTAAGCTTGTGTAGTTCTTTTCTCTATTATGATCAAGTTTGAAAGCCCAATTTTGGGCTTTCAAACTTGAGCATAATAGAACAAAGAACTACACAAGCTAAAAGAAGATTTGCAGTACTAAATTGGGAAAGAAAAACCTAGGAATTCATGCTCACCTGCTCTGGGTTCTCAATTCTGATTCATGGACACCTGTAGATATGAACGTTCCTATAAAAATTCAGAAGTTTGGTGTTCATACGAATGTCTAAGCTAGCTCTCCCTCTCTTTCTCGCTCTTTCTCGTATACTCCAGTGATCACTTTATTAGGTACACCTGCTTGTTCATGCAAATATCTGATCAGCCAATCATGTGGCAGCAGGTCACTGCATAAAAGCATGCAGACACGGTCAAGCCGTTTTGGTTATTGTTATTGTTATTGTTATTGTTATTGTTCAGACCAAACATCAGAATGAGGAAGAAATATGATCTAAGTGACTTTGACCATGGAATGACTTTTGGTGCCAGATGGGGTGGTTTGAGTATCTCAGAAACTGCTGATCTCCCAGGATGCAAAACAGCATCTAGATTTTATAGAGAATCATGTGATAAACAAAAAAAAAATCGAATGAATAGCAGTTCTGTTGGCGAAAATGCCTTGTTAACAAGAGGAGAATGGTCAGACTGACTCAAACTGACAGGAAGGTGACAGTAACTCAAATAACCATGCGTTACAACAGTGGTGTGCAGAACAGCATCTCTGAATGCACAACATGTCGAACCTTGAAGTTGATGGGTTGCAGAAACAGAAGAGGTACAGCAGGTAGATAATAAAGTGGACTTTGAACGTACAATCGCAAACAAGCGAAGATCTGCAGATGCTGGAAATCCAAGCAGCACACACAAAATGCTGGTGGAACTTGGCAGGCCAGGCAGCTTCTATGGAAAAGAGTAAACAGTCGACATTTTGGGCCGAGGCCCTTCATCAGAACTGGAGACAAAAGATGAGAAGTCAGAGTAAGAAGGTGGAGGGAGGGGAGGAAGAAATACAACGTAGTCGGTGATAGGTGAGACAGGAAGGGGGGGGAAGTGGTGGAGTAAAGAGCTGGGAAGTCAATTAGAGATAAAAGGCTACAGAAGGGAGAATCTGATAGGACAGGACAGAAATCCAAGGAAGAAAGGGAAGGGGAGGGGGAGCACCAAAGGGAGTTGATGGGCAGGTAAGGAGATAAGGTGAAAGAGGGAAATGGGGATGGAGAATGGTGAGGGGGGAAGAGCCATTACTAGAAGATGGAGAAATCAATGTTCATGCCATCAGGTTGGAGGCTACCCAGAGAGATATAATCCTCGACTGCCCTGATGAGGCCACACTCAGCTTAGAGGAGCAACCACCTTATATTCTGATTTTTGTGTACTTTCCGCTTATGGACAAAATGAACTAAAGGGCATCTGTGAAAGTGAAACCCAGGAGCAATATGTTTTCAAGCTGTAGCTCTCCCTTTCATCTTTGGCAGCTCAATTTTTGGACTTGGTTTCCTGCCTTGGCTCCTCGGCTTAAAAACACAATTTGTTACATCTATTGGAGCCAGTCTGGCTCCTCAGCAAATGTGTTGGACTATGATACGTTCTCCCTCATGAACAGGTGGCACGCCTTTTGCCAAGCTCAAACAGGAAGTTACAGTGAACTACAGACCCTCTGGTTGTGGTTTTAACACTCCTCCTGCCCACTTCCTCAACACTCTTAAATCTCACTGCAACTTCCCCTGCTCGTAACACCTCCAAAACTGCAACTTCCTCTGCTCCCGACACCTCCAACCCAACTATATCCTTGCCCGTTCACACTGTTATTCTGCACTCACTCTGTCTTTGGTGTTGAAATCTTTATCCTCCACTTCTAATGACTGGATTCAATTCCTTCTTACTGCATCCATTAATTCACCCATTGAAAGCCCATCAGTGAGTTTCATTGGATTTGCTCCTGCTCTGTCTGAGGCTATATTGTTTCCTCCTCCCTCAGCATATTACAACAGAAGTCTGATCCATTTCTTGAAAGCAAAATAGTCCAGATGCTGGATATTGACAAACAGAAGAAGCATCTGTGCTGCTCTCCAGTATTTGCTCGGTGGAAGACAAGTTAGATTGCATTCATGGAGGAATGTTTGCAAAAGAAGGGGCCAGTCGTTTAAAAATGAGGTGTGTAGAAATTCCTTCTCTTAGGGGTTAGTCAGTCTCTGGAATTCTCTGCTCCAGAAGATGTTGGAGACCAGCTCATTAAGTGTATTTAAGGTGTAGATAACTGGAAGCTGGGGGAACTGAGGGTTATGTGGAACAAGCACAGAGAGGAGTTGAAGTCAGCATAGATCAGCCACTACCTTATTGAATAGTGGGAGAAATTTGAGGGGCAGAGTGACCCACACCTGCACATATTTTATTGTGTTTAGCTCACTCTTGCCCTCCACCAGCCCTGTGGCATGACAGTCAAGGTCTCCCGCAGAGAGGGTTTCAAAGCCACAGCTCGCTGGATGACTGGCAGTCAATGGAGTAGAATGGAACAGTAAAGCACAATTCAGGCCCTTCAGCCTATTATATAGTGACAAACTATTAACCTACTCTAAGATCAATCTAATACTTCTCTCCCACATAACCCTCCGTTTTTCTTTCATCCATGGACCTATCTAAGAGCCTTTTAAATGTCCCTAATATACCTGCCTCTACCACCACCCTGGCAGTGCCGTCCAAGCACCCACTACTCTCGGGGTGAAAAAAAATACCTCAGACATCTCTATAATTTCCTCCAATCATCTTAAAATTATTCACCCTCATATTAGCCATTTCTACCCTGGGAAAAAGACACTGGCTTTCCACTTAATCTATGTCTTTTATCATATTGTACACCTTTATCACATCACCTCTCATCATTCCTTGTTTCAAAAAGAAAAGCCCTAGTTCACTCAATCTATCCTCATAAAGCCTGCTCTCTAATCCAGGCAGTATCCTAGTAAAACTCCTCTGCACCCTTTCCAAAGCTTCCACATCCTTCCTATAATGAAGTGATCAGAACTGTGGTCCACAAGAGTTTGAAAGATCTGCAGCATTATCTCACATCTCTTAAGCGCAATCCAACTAATGAAAGCTAATGTGCACCTTCTTAACCAGCCTATCAACTTGCACGGCAGCTTTGTAAGATCTGTAGGCATGGACCCCAAGATTCTCATGTTCTTCCTTAATTTTAAGATTAAGGGTTGAGAGGAGTGGTGTCCTGTGTGGTTTGACTGGAGGGAGGATTTTGTGAAATGCCGGTCACAGACAATGTCAGTAAAGGACCAATCTACATATAGAAAGCAGCAACCAGTCCTAAAAAAGCAAACAAAAAGGGCAAAGGAGTTAAAGGAGCATAGAAAGTTTAAAGGTAAATATGAAAGAAAACTCACAACTCTTCAGTAAGCGTGTACATCAAAAAAGGAAATGGGATGGATTATGGAGACAAAGGCAAGTGTCTCATGCAAACTGACAGCACCACAGGGGTTCTTAGTGAACACTTTGCATCTGACTTCACCGAGGATGTAGCTGTATCTGACGGATCAGAATCAGAATCAGAATATTATCACTGATGTACGTCAGGAAAGCAGAACAGTGCAAGGCATAAAAATTGTTAGAAGTTATGTATTAAATAAATAGTCCAAAAGATGAATAATGAGGTAGTGTGTGCGTGGGTTCATGGACAGTTCAGGAATTTGACAGCGGGGGGCAGAAAGATCTTTCTAAAAATGACGAGTCTGGGTCTTTAGTCTCCTGTATCTGCTACCCAGTTATAGCGATAAGCCCATGATAGTGCTGGCTGAGCCTATGACCCTCCGCAGCCTCTTACGACCGATCCTATGCATTGGAGCCTCCATACCCAGTCAGAAAGTTTTCCACTGTACATCTATATAAATTTGGGTGCCGCGGTGGCATAGCGGTTACCACGACGCTATTACAGCTCAGAGTATTGGAGTTCGGAGCTCTCTGTAAGAAGTCTCTGTACAACCTCCCCCTGGTGTGCGTGGGTTTTCTCCAGGTCTCCAGTTTCCTGCTACTGTCCAAAGATGTACCAGGTAGGTTAATTGGTCGTAAATTGTCTTGTGATTAGATGAGAGTTAAATCAGGGTTAGCAGGGGTTGCTGGGTAGTGAAGCTTGAAGGGCCAGAAGGGCCTATTCTGCTCCTTATCTCTAAATAGCTAAATAAATAACTAAACACCAAATCTCCTCAAACTCCTAGTGAAGTAGAGTCACTGGCGTGCCTTCCGTGAGACTGTATCAATGTGTTGGGCACAGGATAGAACCTCTGAGATGTTCACACCACACTGAAGGAGGAGGGAGAAGAGGAGTCATGGGAGCGCGGCCGCCTACGAAGTTGGCAGCTCTGAGCGAAGACGAAGGGAGCCCTCAACCCACAAGCTTGGTTTCAGGCTCCCAAGGCGAGATGTTCTCCTTAAAATAGTGTTCTTCTTGATGGAGATTTGGACCCCAGTGAGATCAGTCAGCAAACTGTTCTATCGACTTTATAATATTTGCGATTGCCTTCCTTGGGAGTATTGTGGCACAACAGAATTGCTACCACAAAGCTCTAATGACCCGGATCCTCACATTGGGTGGAGATTGCTCGTTACCCCTATGAGCACATGCAGATTGGGAGTTTCATTAGTTGCTGTACAATGGTGAGGGATGGAATTTGGAGTGCAGCTGGTGAGAAGGTTGGGAAAATGAGGTGGGACTTAGGCAGGGGCAGTGTAAGTAGATCCTCAGTCATCAGAACAGACATGGTGAGCCAAAAAGCCTCCTCTCTCTCTCTGTCTTGCTCTCTCATTCTCCCCCCCTCTCCCTTCTCTTTCTTTCTCTCTCCTCTTTTTCTCTTTCTCATTCTCTTCTATTCCTCTCTCACTCTTCCTCCCTTTCTCTTTCTCCTCTCTATCACTCTTCTTTCTCTTCTCTTTCTCTTTCTCTGACCCTCTCTTTCTCTATGACTCAGTGAGTTAAGTGCTCACACACACATGTAAAATCTGCTGCTTTCTGCATGTAAGTCCTCCAGAGGTCTTTACCTCACCAGACTTCAAAAATGTAAATACACAAATTAGGAACTGGAGTGGTTCATTTGATCCTTTAAACCTACTCCACAATATAATAGGATCACAGTTTAGAGAGAAGAGTGACCATGCCAGGTCTAAACGCAGCTGACCCAGCTGCTGACCGTTGTCGTCCCAGTGACCTCTGTTGGGAGCGATCGCTGATGAGGTCTGAACGCCACTGAACTTATGTAGTTACTTTCCGTGGTGGGGAGGAAGGTGCCTGTGAAATATTGGGCTGTGTCCACTGCAGCTTCTTACAGCTCTGCACTTTCAAATTGCTGAAACACATCTGTGCCACGATATCACTAGCAGGGATGGGTCTAGGGTTAAGGAACTAAAGATGTGTGGAGAGACTGGAAGGACTAGGTGTTGTTCTCCTTAGAGTAGAACAGGTCTAGAGCAGTCTCTCTTCTCCAAAGATCATCACTTTGTCATCATGGAGAGGCTTGTGAGTTCCTGATATCTATTCTGTCTGAAGTTTAGCCATGTGGCATTTAGCTTCTGGTAGGGTCATCTATGGCAGGAAAATCAAGGTGGGGGGGGTGGGTTCCAGACAGATCGATCCAACCAAGACTCAGTGATGGAGCTGGCAGAAGATGACAACACATCATAATGGCCGTGAAAGTGGAAATCTGCAGCAGTGAAGAGTCGCCAGTCATCTTGTCCTCCAGGCCCCTACTGGACCCTGACGCTGATCTGTCAAGGATCGTCTGGTGGCTGCCCGTGCATCAGCCTCCTCACGTTAAACAAAGTCACACACAGGTGTCCTCCATTAACGGAATGCACCCTAACATCCCAGATTAAACTCTACAGATTGACCATCTGAAGACTACCCCTTTGGAGAATGTCATACTCGACTCGACTAAATGCACTACTATAGAGCAGACTAAAGTAAGGTGTTCAAAATTATGATATGTTTTGATAAAGTACACAAGGTGAAATTGTTCCCCTGGCAACTGAATGCAACCAAATAAGTTGAAATAATTGGCCAGAAAATCAGGCACAAAGTGAGGAGAATTTTTTTTACACTGAGGTTGCAAAAATCTGGGTCACATTTCCAAAAAGGAATGTAGAATCAGATTTCATGTGAACTTGCTTAGAACAATTAAATGCACTGACAGAAATCTGATCTGCAGGGTTAGGCGTGCGGGAAGCAACAGACAGTACTTTCAAAGGGCAAGCAGAGGCCAAATGGCTGCTTTCTCTGCTTTAAGATTCTCTGCAAGATAACACATCATTGATTGAGCTTCTGGGCACAGTCAGAACCTGCTGCACAGTTCTGCTTGCTGCAGTGAAGAGGCAAGATATTATAAGTGCACAGAGCTGTTATAGGTTCCCCCGGATGAAAAATATGAAGAAGCCTTCACTGGGACTTTGTAAAATATTCTTTTGACTGCCATAGGATCTGCAATGACATGAGCTGGGTTATCACAAGGTCATGGAACTCCTCCCCTTCCCTTTCTTCCATGTCCTTCTGTCCTCTCTTGTCAGATTTCCCCTTTTCCAGCCTTTATCTCTTTCACAAATCAACTTCCCAGCTTTTACTTCACCTCCTCCCCATCTACCAGTTTCACCTACCACTTACCACCTCCCTCCTCTCCCCCCAACTTCCTACTCTGATTTCTTCTCTCACTTTCCAGTCCTGATGAAGGCTCTCGGCTTGAAACTTTGACTGTTTACCCTTTTCCATAGCTGCTGCCTGGCCTGCTGAGTCCCCCCAGCACTTTGTGTGTGTTGCTATAAGCTGGGAGTATAATGTTTGGTGGCAGGACTCACAGGCAAAGGTCCTGGGATTCTGTGATGGGGTTCCTGAAATCCTGGTATTGGGTCAGGGCCAATCTTCTCAGCAGACCAGAACACTGTCACAGATCATCCTTTTGAGATCATTGGTCAGGGACACAGCTTGTCCTCCCAGGATCATTTGTTCATATCTTTACCCATTTTTCATATATTTTTACACAGATTATCCCCTTGGGATAGTTGGTCAGGGACACAGCTAGTCCTCCCAGGATCATTTGTACATATCTTTACACATTTTTAACATATTTTTACACAGATTATCCTCTTGGGATAGTTGGTCAGGGACACAACAAGTTCTCCCAGGATCATTTTTACATATCTTTATTTATTTATTTTACACATACAACATGGTAACTGCAACACAACCCTGATTCATAACAGCAGATGGCTTATCTTTCTCATCACGAATGAAGAGTCAAGTTTCAAGATTGCTTATTGTCACTTCCAGCACACAAGTGTAAAGGGGACCATTTATATATATAATTTATTTTGCGATACAACACGGTAACAGGGCCTTCTGACCCAATGAGCCCATGTGACTAATTAACATACTAAACTATACATCTCAGGAATATAGGCGAAACAGGAGCGCATGGAGGAAGCCCATGTGGTGATGGGCAGGACGTACAAACTCCTTACAGACAGTGGTGGGGATTGAACCCAGAACATACAAACTCCTGACAGGCAGTGGTGGGAATTGCTGTCACCGTAAAGCAATTGCGCTACGGTGCTGCCCCAAACCTCCAGCGTGGGTCTTTGAGCTCTGGTACCTCTTCCCCGATGGTAGTATCACCCAGGTGGTGAGGTCCGGGTTATCATACCAAATCTCCTCAAACTCCTTTGGAAGTACAGCTCCTGACATGTTCTCTGTGAATGGCAAGTGGTCAAACGTGTAGATGGCATTGTAGGTCAGGACTGAACCTAGGTCTCTGGCATTGTGAGGCTATGGTTCCACCATCTGCACTACCATGGTCTATCACGTATCAGCCTGCTCCAGTTTACAGTGTCTGTCCATCAGCCTTACTCGGGCACCTTCTTTCCAAGCTTTTCCTTGGATAATTGTTTTCATTCCATCTCTTTCCCTGTTGTTATTTTCTCTTTTCCTTCCTCTGTCTTTAATTCCTAGTCCTTGGTCCATTTCAAAGATTCCAAGTGCGTTTGTTATCAAATTATGTATAAATTATACAACCTTGAAATTTGTCTGGTTACAGGCAGCCAAAAGCAAGAAACCTGAAATAACCCAATTAAAAAAAGGACTAACACCCAATGCGCAGAGAAAGGGGAAAAAAACAGTCATGCAAACAATAAAAGCAAACAACAGCATTCTGAACCAAATTGAGTCTATAGACCCGAATCCCAGAGCAGCTGGAGTAAGCCCAAAGCCTACTAGGCACATTTATATCCAATCTCTCCCCTATCTACCTCATGGTAACTCCAGTCAACCCTTCGTTCTTTTCCAATAGTTTAATTGCACTGTTTTTGTTGATTTTTCTCTCTCTCCCTCTCTCCTTCCTTCTTTCAATGACAGTAGAAGTCTGAAATAAGCACAGCAGATGTGGGAAATGTTGGGAGAAGGGGCAGAGTTATTGTTTCAGGTCAATAGCCTTTCAATAGAATGAATGAAGCTGGAAAGTTAACTCTGCATCTCTCCCCATGGACACTACCTGACCTGCTGAATGCTTCCAGCATTTTCTGTTTTATTTCACATTCTGTTTCCATTCTTAAGTAACAAGCACACACACACACACACACAACGCTGGAAGAAGTCAGCAGGTCAGGCAGCATCTATGGAAATGCCGAGATCCTTCTTCAGGACTGAGAGACTTTGCAGTATATTGGCAAATCATAAACATGAGAAAATTTGCAGATGGTGGAAATCCAGAGCAACACACACAAAATGCTCTCGGAACTCAGCATATCAGGCAGCATCTATGGAAAGGAATAGACAGTCAACATTTCAGGACTTCTGTCTCTCTCAGCTTTCATTTCTCTTTTCCTCCTTTCTTACTGTCTTCAGCTGCGCTGTTCCTCCCTTTCACTACATCTCTCTACTTTTTCTTTGTGCTTTCTCACTGACTCCAACTTCCATCCATGCCCTCCCCTCCACTCATTTTCTTACCCCACCCCATTCTCTTTCCCTCCTTTTGTCTGTCTCACTCCCACAAGTCCTCTTCTGTTCTCAAGTTCTCTCTCTCCCTCTCCCTCTCCTCCCCTTTCTCTTCCTTTTTTCATAGAGTTATAGATGCCTACAGCAAAGATTAAGGCCCTTTACCCAACTGGTCCACCTTGACCAAGATACCCATTCAAGCCAGTCCATTTGTCCCATTTCCTTCTCAACATTTCCTATCCATGTACGTGCCAGGTGTTTCAAATGATAATTTTGTACCTGCCTCAACTACTTCTTCTGGAAAATCATTCTACACATACCACCCTCTGCGTAAAATGTTGCCCCTCAAATTCCTCTTAAATCTCTTCCCTTTTACCTTAAATGTATGCCTTCTAGCTCTGATTGCACAACCCTTGTTAAAAAGATGGTGTGTGTTCACTATTTCAAGCCCCCATTCTCCCCTTTTCTCTCCCTCTCTTTCACTGTCTCTTATTCTTTCACTTTCTCTAGCATATCTCCTTTCTTTTCCTTTGTCTCTCCCTCAGTCTCTTTCCTCTGTTTCTGTCTCTATTTCTTTCTGTCTATCTGTTCTCTCAGTCCATCTGACTCTCTGTCTGTCTGTCTCTGAGTGTCTTTCTCTGTTTCCCTCCCTCTCTCTCTTTCTCCCTCTTCCTCTCTCTCTCTTTCTCCCTCTCTCCCTCCCCCTTCTGTCTCTCTCCCCCCTCTCTCTCTCCGTCTCTCTCTCTCTCTCTCTGTTTCTCTCTCTCGGCTCAGTTTTTTCTTTCTGTCTTGGCTGACTCTAAGACAGAAACAACCTCTAATTAAACCCAGGACAGGGACGGTGCCCCAGGCTGCTGTGCACCACACAGCTGACAATTGTGTAAGACACAGGTGTTGGATGAAGGAGGCAGCCGAAGGCTAGGATAGACAGTGTGATGGGTTGGTTGGTGACCCTGCAGTTCAACAAAAACTGCCAACACTTGCATTACAGTGCCATTGAAACACCCAAATGCTTCTCCCTTCAATCATCTCTTCATCTATTTTTGTACTTGCTGGAGTAAAGCCTGTGCCTGTAGTAATATTTTCACAGAGTTCAATGGTGTCAGGATTCAGCTGCTTTTGCAATCAATCTTTATTTTAAGCTTTTGAGAACTTCCAGGCAAACAGGATTTACTCAAAACAAATCTCTTACTTCAGCCGCCTCCTCAAACCGCTGCTGGTGATGCCCGTCTGCAGTCCCCACTCCAGCGCAGAATAGGCCCTTCCAGTCTTTTGAGCCACGCCGCCCAGCAACCCCTGATTTAACCCTAGCCTAATCGCAGGACAATTTACAATGACCAATTAACCTACTGACCAGTACATCTTTGGACTGTGGGAGGAAACCGGAGCACCCAGGGGAAACCCACGCAGTCATGGGGAGAACACACAAACTCCTTACATAGAACGGTGGGAATGGAAGTCGGGTTGCTGGTACTGTAAAGCATTGTGCTAACCACCATGATACCGTGCCGCCCCTGGACCTGGTTGTCAGAGGCTCTTTAAGACGCACGCCATTGAGCGCATTTAAAAGTAGTGGAAGCTCCTCTCCACTACCTACCTCGGCTATGACAACTGTAAGGAACCCAGACCCAAGGACAGCTGTTGTTATAAGACTTTAAACAGATCTCATATACAATATAGACGAGCTCTTGATCTCTCAATATAACTCATAATAGTCCTTGCACCCTATTATATACCTGCAGTGCACTCTCTCTGTAACTGTAACACTATATTCTGTATTCATAGAAAACATAGAAACATAGAAAAACTACAGCTCAGAAACAGGCCTCTTGGCCCTTCTTGGCTGTGCCGAACCATTTTCTGCCTAGTCCCACTGACCTGCACACAGACTATATCCCTCCATACACCTCCCATCCATGTATCTGTCCAATTTATTCTTAAATGTTAAAAAAGAACCTGCATTTACCACCTCGTCTAGCAGCTCATTCCACACTCCCACCACTCTCTGTGTGAAGAAGCCCCCCCCCGCTTTAAACTTTTCCCCCTTCACCCTTAACCCATGTCCTCTGGTTTTTTTCTCCCTTTGCCTCAGTGGAAAAAACCTGCTTGCATTCACTCTATCACTACCCATCATAATCTTATATACCTCTATCAAACCTTCCTTCATTCTTCTACACTCCAGGGAATAAGGTCCTAACCTATTCAACCTTTCTCTGTAACTGAGTTTCTCAAGTCCCGGCAACATCCTTGTAAACCTTGTCTGCACTCTTTCAACCTTATTAATATCCTTCCTGTAATTTGGTGACCAAAACTGAACACAATACTCCAGATTCAGCCTCGCCAATGCCTTATACAACCTCATCATAACATTCCAGCTCTCATACTCAATACTTTGATTAATAATGGCCAATGTACCAAAAGCTCTCTTTATGAGCCTATCTACCTGTGACACCACTTTTAGGGAATTTTGTATCTGTATTCCCAGATCCCTCTGTTCTACTGCACTCCTCAGTGCCTTACCATTAACCCTGTATGTTCTACCTTGGTTTGTCCTTCCAAAGTGCAATGCTTCACACTTGTCTGTATTAAACTCCATCTGCCATTTTTCAGCCCATTTTTCCAGCTGGTCCAAATCCCTCTGCAAACTTTGAAAACCTTCCTCACTGTCCACTACACCTCCAATCTTTGTATCAGCAAATTTGCTGATCTAATTTACCACATTATCATCCAAATCATTGATATAGATGACAAATAACAATGGACCCAGCACTGATCCCTGTGGCACACCACTAGTCACAGGCCTCCACTCTGAGAAGCAATCCTCTACTACCACTCTTTGGCTTCTTCCATTGAGCCATCGTCTAATCCAATTTACCACCTCTCCATGTATACCTAGTGACTGAATCTTCCTAACTAACCTCCCATGCGGGACCTTGTCAAAGGCCTTACTGAAGTCTATGTAGACAACATCCACTGCCTTCCTTTCATCCACTTTCCTGGTAACCTCCTCGAAAAACTCCAATAGATTGGTCAAACATGACCTACCACGCACAAAGCCATGTTGACTTTCCCTGATAAGTACCTGTCTATCCAAATGCTTGTAGATTCTGTTTCTTAGTACTCCCTCCAATAACTTACCCACTACAGACGTCAAACTTACCAGCCTATAATTTCCCGGATTACTTTTCAGTCCTTTTTTAAACAACGGAACAACATGAACCATTCTCCAATCCTCCGGTACCTCACCCATAGACACCGACATTTTAAATATATCTGCCAGGGTCCCTGCAATTTCAACACTAGTCTCCTTCAAGGTCTGAGGGAATACCCTGGCAGGTCCTGGGGATTTATCCACTTTAATTTGCCTCAAGATAGCAAGATAGATTCTGTTATGGCTTTTCCCTTTCTACCACATTATGTATCGAATGATCTATCCGACCGGCAACCAAGCCAAAGCTTTTCACTATATCTTGGTACATGTGACAATAATAAACCAATTACTAATGATCTCTCTTACACAAGAACAACAGAAGCTTCATTAGCTGCAGCCAATGCTCGTGGACTATTTTCACCTGTGAGCAGGCCAATGCTCTGCCTTGACAGAGTGGATGTTTCATCTTTTGAGAAATTCCAGGACGAGAGGCCACTGTCCAGAGGTCAACACACACAAAATGCTGGAGGAACTGAGCAGGCCAGGCGGTGTCTATGGGAACAATCGATGTTTTGGGCTGAAACACTTCATCAAGACTGGAAAGGAAGGGGAAAGGTCAGAATAGAAGGTGGGGGGAGTAGAGGAAGACGTACAAGATGGCAGGTGATAGGTGAAACCAGGAGGGGGGAGGGGTGAAGTGAAGAGTTGGAAAGTTGATTGGTGAAAGGGGTAAAATGCTGGAGAAGCGGGGAATCTGATAGGAGAGAACAGAAGGCGGCCCATCTCAATTCTACTTCCCATTCCCATTTCCACATGCTAGTTCATGACCTCCTCTACTGCCAGGATGAGGCCACACAAGGGCTGGAGAAGCACCTTATATTTCATCTAGGTATCCTCCAACCTAGGCATGAACATTGATTTCTCGAACATACGATAATTGCCCCCCCCCCTTCACCATTCACCATTCTTGTTTCCCTCAGTATGTGCCCATCACCTCCCTCTGGTGCTCCTTCCCCTTCCCCTTCTTCCATGGTCTTCTGTCCTCTCCTATTAGACTTCCCCTTCTCCAGCCCTTTATCTTCATTTTAAGCCAGAAATGAGATGAACTGTTTTCTTTCAGTAAGTGATGAATCTTTGGAACTCTCATCTTCAAGAGGCAGTTGAAAGCAGAATGATTGGATATTTTTAAGGTAGTGGTAGTGGATGCTCAGAGAGATTAAAGATTTTTGGGGATAAACGGGAGTGCAGAGGTCACAATCAGATCAGCCATGATCTTTCCAAACGGTGGAACAGGCTTGAAGGGCTGAGCCTCCTCTTGATCCGAATTCGTATGATTCTATTTTCAAAGTCTGGTGGGTCAAGGCTTCTGAATGCGGAAGGAATAAAAATTAGTTTGCGCACGGATTTACCACCTCAATTCATCAAGTCATATGGCATAGAAACAGGCCCTTTGGCCCATCAAGTCCACCTTGATCATCAAGCAGCTAACTGGACTAATCCTCCCCTAATGCCCCCCCACTCTCCCCACATTCCCATTAGCTACCCCACCCCCACGGCTTCTACCCTCAGCTATATAGGATGAGCGATACCTTGACCAGTGACCTCCCGACGTGCCAACGCCTTAAGAGATTTTAGAGATTAGCTTCATTTGTCGCATGTGTGTCAATACATACAGTGACATGAGCAACTGACATCAAATCAAACCAGCAAGGATTGTGCTGGGCAGCATGGAAGTGTTGCCATGCTCTGGCGTCAACATAGCGTCCTCACAACTCAGTAACCTGAGCGTATTCTTTGGACTGTGGGAGGAAACCAGAGTAGCAGGAGGAAGCTTTCAAATCCCTTACTCACTCTTCCTTCAGTTAGTCCTGACGAAGGGTCTCGGCCTGAAACGTCGACTGCGCCTCTTCCTATAGATGCTGCTTGGCCTGCTGCGTTCACCAGCAACTTTGATGTATGTAGCAGGAGGAAATCTATTTCGGTCACGTGCAAACTCCTTACAGTCTCTGGCAGGAACTGAACCCCAATGTTAAAGCTGGTGCAGTAAAGCATTGCAAGGACTGCTACAATACCTTTTTGGGACGTGAGATGAAACTGGAGCAGTCAGAGGAAACCCATATGGTCACAGGGAGAATATTCAAATTCCACCAGAGTCCACAGTTGCTGGAGTTGTGAGACGGCAGCTGCACCAGCCCAGAAATGGCCCTTTTTCTATTTCTGTTCTTCCATGCAGTTGGTCATCAATATTTCACATGTTTTTGCCAAGCTCAGTTTGTTAATTTTACCACAAGCTCCGTTTAGGGAGACGAGGCTCACCTCCAGGTGACAGATGATGTGTTGGCAGTGGTTCCTGCTCCCAGCAGTGGCTGTGCTAAGAGATGTGCAGTGAGTTGTGAGCCTCCTTCTTCCAGAAGTCCTCTGCATTCCCAGCTGGCTGTACGTTGTGTATTGAATGAGAGAAAGCACGTTAAGCAGAAGGTACAGTACCCAGAAATCCAATCCAAAACTCCCTGTGGCTGAATTCCCTTAGGGAGCCTGGGGCAGCAGACAAGGGTAGAATGTAGAGATTATCCATGTATTGGGAATGTGATGACCATGTTTCCCTCTACCATTACTAGACAGTGCCCTGGGAAAGCGCTGGATAAGCTAGGCTTTGGAGTTTTGAAGTGCAAGAGAAGACTGGATTAAAATAGGGATACTGAAAGGCTTGGATCAGGACAACACGGAAAATATGGATACTTCCATTAAAAGGAGAGTCTGTGATCCAAGGGCACAGCCTTAGAATAAAGGGAAGCACCTCTAGAACTGAGACAATGAAGAACTATTGAAGTCTGAAGGTGGTAAATCTGTGGAATTCGTTGCCCCAGGCAGTTGTGGAGTCCAAGTTAATAAGTGTATTTAAAGTACAGATTGATAGATTCTTGATTAGTAAGGATATCAAAGGTTACAAGGAGAAGGCAGAAAAACTGGAGTTGATTCAGATCATGGATCAGTTCCAGGGGCATCAGTTCGATCCTAATATTGGAAGTATCTGCACAAAGTCCTCTCTGAAACTACATGGGTGGCCCCCAAATGCTCCGGTTTCCCCTTACATCACAAAAATGCAAATCAATGCGTTAACTGTCCACAGTTAGTTGCTGCTCCCCCTCAAAGTGTGTAAATGGGTGGGAGAATTTAGAAGAATGAAGCAGGATCTCACTGAAAACTACCAGATACTGAAAGGCAGAGACAGAGTGGGCTTGGAAATAATATTTCCAATAGTGTGAGAGTCTAGGACTAGAGGGCACAGCCTCAGAATAGAAGGATATCTCGTTAGAGCAGAGATGAGGATGAATTCCTTTAGCCACAGGGTGGTGAATCTGTGGAATTCCTTGCCACAGATGGCTGTGGAAGCCAAGTCATTTAGTACATTTAAATCAAAGGTTGATAGGTTCTTGGCCCCCTTTTGTGCCCAGGCTGCTGTAGGGATGGTTCCTGTTAAAAACTGATGCTCTTTCCCGAGCACCTCCCAGTACAATAGCATCACCATGTTTCAACACCATCATCACCCCATCCCCTCCCCCCCCCAAAAATAGGTGGATACTTGCTTGTGACCTTTCTGGCTACCTGATTTAGTTGTAGAGCTGCGTGCAAAAATCTCAGCAAACAACAAAACAAGCAAACCTGAAATCCAAAGCAGCACACACAAGATGCAGTGGAATTCTAGGTCAACATTTTTGGGCCGAGACGCTTCATCAGGACTGGAAAAAAAGCGGGAAGACAACAGAATAAAAACATGAGATCCAAATTCTCAGCAATAAGAACATGGGAACATAAGAAATAGGAGCAGGAGTTGGCAACTGGCCCATTGAGCCTGGTCCGCCATTCAATAAGATCATGACTAATTTGACCGTGGAATCTGTCTTTTTCCCAAAATCCTTAATTCCCCTGCTACACAAAAATCTACTAATTGTATCTTAAATATATTTAATGAGGTACCCCCTCCTGCTTCCCAGGACGGAGAATTCCACAGATTTACTGCTTTCTGTTTATAGCAGTTTGTCTTCATCTCCATCCTAAATCTGTTCCCCTGAATCTTGAGGCTATGAATCAGAATCAGGTTTAATACCACTGGCATATGTCGTGAAGTTTGTTAACTTAGCAGCAGCAGTGCAATGCAATACATGATAATATAGAAAGGAAAAAAACTAAATCAATTACAATAAGTGTATATATATATATAGATATATATATATATCTCCATATTGAATAGATTAAAATAGTGCAAAAACAGAAATAATATATATTTTTAAAAAGTGAGGTAGTGTTCATGGGTTCAATGTCCATTTAGGAATCATATGGCAGAGGGGAAGAGCCTGTTCCTGAATCGCTGAGTGTGTGCCTTCATGCTTCTGTACCTCCTTCTCAATAGTAACAATGAGATGAGGGCATGCCCTGGGTGATGGAGTCCTTAATAATGGACGTTGCCTTTCTGAGGTATTGCTCCTTGAAGATATCTTGGATACTACAGAGGCTACTACCCAAGATGGAGCTGACTAATTTTTCAACTTTCTGTAGCTTCCTTTGGTCCTGTGCAGGAGCTCCCCATACCAGACTTTGAGGCAGCCTGTCAGAATGCTCTCCACGATATATTTATAGATATTTTTGAGAGTTTTAGGTGACAAACCAATGCTTTCAAACTCCTAATGAGATATAGCCACTGTCTCACCTTCTTTATAGCTGTATCGATATGTCGGAACCAGGTTAAATCCTCAGAGATCTTGACATCCAGGAACTTGAAATTGAGGAATGGTTTGTGTTCCCTTGTCTTACCTTTCCTGAAGTCCACAATCAGCTCTTTCTCTTACTGAAATTGAATGCAAGGTTTTGACTGCAACAGCACTCAACTAGCTGGTATGTCTCACTCCTGTACGCCCTCTCATCTCCATCTGAGATTCTACCAACAATGGTTGTTGTCATCAGCAAACTTACAGATGGAATTTGAGCTATAGCTGGCCACACAGTCATGCATATAGAAAGAATAGAGCAGTGGCTAAGCACACACCCCAGAGATGTGCCTGTGTTGATTGTCCGCAAGGAGGAGATATTATCACCAATCTACACAGCTTGTGATCTTCCAGTTAGGATCCAATTGCCAAGGGAGGAATGGAGGCCTAGTTTCTGTAGCTTATTGATCAGGATTGTGGGAAACACCGAGCTATAGTCAACAAACAGCATCCTGACATAAGTGTTTGTATTGTCCAGATGATCTAAGGCCACCTGAAGAGCCCCTGAAATTGCATGTACTGTAGCCCCATTGAAGGTGATAGGCAAATTACAGTGGGTCCTGGTCCCTGTTGAGGCAAGAGTTGATTCTGGCCACGACCAACTTCTCAAAGCATTTCACCACCATAGATATGAGTGCTACTGGGCGATAGTCATTAAGGCAGCTCACACTACTCTTCTTAGGCACTTGTATAATTGTTGCCTTTTTGAAGCAGGTGGGAACTTCTGACCATAGTAGTGAGAGGCCGAAAATGTCCTTGAATACTCCCGCCAAGTTTTCAGAGCCTTACCAGGTACTCCAACCAGTCCTGCTGCTTTGCGAGGGTTCACACTCCTTAAAGACAGCCTGGCACCGGCCTCCAAGACATAGATCACAAGGTCACCAACTGCAGCATGGACTTTACAGCTGTGGGTATATTCTCCCTTTCAAAGTGGGCATGGAAGGCGTTGAGCTCATCTGGTAATAAAGTATTGCTGCTATTCATGCTATTGGGTTTTGCTTGGTAGGAAGTAATGTCCTGCAAACCCTGCCAGAGTTGACGTGCATCTGATGTCACCTCCAACCTTGCTCAGAATTGCCCCTCATTTCTAGATCAACTTGGTGAACTTCCTCTGTACTACCTCCAAAGCCAATATACCTTTCCTCAAAACGGGAGATATAAATACAATTATATATTGCATGTTTCTATTCCTAGCCCTGGGTGAGAGGCAAAGCCCTGCACTCCAAACATTAATTACCAGAATCATATGCAAGAGACTAAGATTTTTTCATCATCTGATCTGAAATAAAGATTAACTTTATTTGTCACGTACAGTGAAATGCGTCACATCTAGCGCACTACGAGATGTGCGAGGGGCAGCTGGCAAGTTTCACCACGCTTCCAATGCCTGCATAACTTGCCCACAACTTACAAACCCTAATGTGTACGTCTTTGGAATGCGGGAGGAAAGAGGAGCACCCGGAGGAAACCCATGTGGTCACCATCTCCATACGGACAATGGTGGGAAATGAACCCCGATCTTACCACTGGTACTGTAAAGTATTACCCTAACCACTGCTCTACTGATAATCTCCACATTGCAGTCTGAAGATGGAAGGAACAAACCTTTCACCCTTTCTGAAAGAGAAAAGCTTTGGGTGTCTAGAATGCTCTTCACATCTCTTCAAGGTGGCATTGTATTAGAGTTTCTTAATTCACTTTTGGGGATTGTTAGCAAGGCCGGCTTTCTTGCCCATCCCCAATTACCCTGAAGGTGGGGGTAAGCTGCCCTCTCAAACTGCTGCAGTCCTTCTGGTAAAGGTGCTCCCATGGTGGTGTTGGGGAGAAAGTTCAAAATTCAAGAGATAGATTCAACATTGTTTAATGTCGTTTCCCGTACACAAGTGATGTTGTTCCTTTTCGTGCCTTGTGGTGCATTGAGCGGCAATTTTTGCTGTTTCCTTAGCATTTTCTCTGTTTTTCACAAGGCCGAGTTGCCAACTCAGCACTCAACTCAACACGGATAGAAAGTGTGCAAGGGGCTGGCTGGATTCGAACCCCAAACCATTCGCCTCAAAGTCCAGTGCTGACACCACTGGCTGGCAGTAAGGAGTGTAAGGAGAATGAAATAATTGTTACTCTGGATCAGATACAGCATAAAAAAGCACAAAATATAAAGAGCACAATAATAAGTAAAAAAAAACTTAATATAAATATAAATACCGAAGGGTTTTGTCCCGAAACGTCGACTGTACTTTTTTTCCATAGATGCTGCCTGGCCTGTTGAGCTCCTCCAGAATTTTGTGTATGTTGCTCGGATTTCCAGTATCTGCAGATTATCTCTTGTATATAAGATAGCTTATTAGTACATTGGCTGACGTTAGGCTGTAATAATGTGATTGATGGGAAATAATAAAGTCGTGGTGGAGTTAGTGGGTGGAGATGTTGATCGTTCCTGCTGCTTGGGGAAAGTAATTGTTTTTGAGTCTGGTGGTGCTGGTGTGGATGCTATGTAGCCTCCTCCATGATGGGAGTGGGACATACAGTCTATGAGCAGGGCGTGTGAAATCCTTCATAAGGCTACTGGCCCTTTTATGCCACTTTTCTGTATGTGTGTCCTTGACGGTGGGTTGGGTAGTGCCATTGACTCACTGGGCAGTTTTGACTACCCCGTGAAGGCCCTTCGTGTCTGCCGCAGTGCATTTTCCGTACCAAGCAGTGAGGCAGCTTGTCGTGACGTTCCAGTGACAAAGTAGAAACAGCAATTTACTTCAAAATGAGGACGATGAGAGGTGTGGTTTTCTTGGTGTCTTTCTGGATGCTAGAGGATGAGGATTCGGGGTGTGTAGCCTGGACAGGTAACACTGTGCGTTTTGAGATTGCTACGCTGAGCAGCCAGAGTACATCAGAGTGAATGTTTGGAGTGGTGGACAGAATGCCAATCAAACACTCTGCCTTATCCTTGAGGGTGTCAAAGCTTTTGAAAGCTGTTCAAGCTGCACTTACCCAGCCAAGTGGAGAGCATTCCTAAACTCTCCTGACTTTATAGATGGTGAAGAGGTTTCAAGGTATCAGGAGGTGAACTATACCCCCAGGATACCCAGCCTCTCAAGTTCTTAAATAGTGTTCGCCATCATCGCAATGTTGGCAAAAAAAGCAGCTTATTTGGAATCCACAAGCAACAATTTAGTGAATGCCGAATGTGTTTTAGTAATATTGATTGAAAGCTAAATATTGATCGGTACACCAGGCCACAGAGATCTTTCTGAGTATAAAATTAAAACGGCTGGAACACAATCCAGTAAGGTGAAAGGGCAGCCACAGCCATTGCAGACCTGAATCAAAATTTGGACAGCATTGTTTTGATACCGGATTTTACCCAAACACAACGCACGGTGTTCTGCTGGGGACTAGTGGTCAGACTTTGACAGGTGGGGAGGGGTGAGGGTTCTTCGCTTCTGTACAGTGGCATCCACCCATGAGGGCAGAGGGGCCCGAGGTTTAACGCTATGGCAAAGAGACCTTCCTCCGTGCCACACAGAATTGTGAGTCTCGATCATGCATTCAAGGCACAATTAAATTCACAGCCCTCAAAGGCAAGTGTCCCATGGCTTTTTTTCAATGAACGTCTGCAGCAAATCAAAAGCTGTATTTATTAAAGGCAGCCGGCAACAATTTTTAATATCAGTCTGTTTAAGCCCTGATAGTCAATACAGGATCTAAGACGCCTGCCTTTTTCAGTAACTAAAAAGAAACCCGCTCCCACTGGAGAGGTAAAGAGTCAGATGTCCATTTTTCGTCCCACAAGAACAAAAAACAGAGGAGCAGAATTAGGCCATTTGGCCCATCGGGTCTGCTCTGCCATTAATCATGGGGGATCTACTATCCCTCTCAACACCACTCTCCTGCCTTCTTGTATCCCATGACACCCTTACTAATCAAGAACCGTCAACCTTCACTTTAAGTATACCCAGTGACTTGACCTCCGCTGCCGTCTGTGGCAGTGAATTCCACAGATCCGTCACCCTGCAATGAAAGAGCGCCGACAGAGCACATAGACAGTCAGACCCCAGACACTGAGTTCACTGACGCAAGGCATTGTCGACCAGCAGGACTTAGAACTGCTCCCCGATGCTGAATATTTATTCTCCCATCAGCAGAGTGGTAGGAATTGCGAGGAACTGTGCAATAAACTCTGCAGTCCCTCAGGGCACAAACTTAAAAATGCTCCACTCTTTATTAGTGTTAGTGCATGTTCAAAATATTGATTTACATTTAATCGGATTTTGCATTGTTTATTCTCTCCCACTGGTGCATTCTGGTATTTTCTCTGGAATTGACGATTAAAGTCTCAAGCCTCAAGTCAAGTTTATTGTCATTTAACAACATACAAGTGCATGTATATAGAAACATAGAAAATAGGTGCAGGAGTAGGCCATTTGGCCCTTCGAGCCTGCACCGCCATTTATTATGATCATGGCTGATCATCCAACTTAGAACCCCGCCCCAGCCTTCCCTCCATACCCCCTGATCCCTTTAGCCACAAGGGCCATATCTAACTCCCTCTTAAATATAGCCAATGAACTGGCCTCAACTGTTTCCTGTGGCAGAGAATTCCACAGATTCACCACTCTTTGTGTGAAGAAGTTTTTCCTCATCTCGGTCCTAAAAGGCTTCCCCTTTATCCTCAAACTGTGACCCCTTGTTCTGGACTTCCCCAACATCGGGAACAATCTTCCTGCATCTAGCCTGTCCAATCCCTTTAGGATTTTATACGTTTCAATCAGATCTCCCCTCAATCTTCTAAATTCCAACGAGTACAAGCCCAGTTCATCCAGTCTTTCTTCATATGAAAGTCCTGCCATCCCAGGAATCAATCTGGTGAACCTTCTTTGTACTCCCTCTATGGCAAGGATGTCTTTCCTCAGATTAGGGGACCAAAACTGCACACAATACTCCAGGTGTGGTCTCACCAAGGCCTTGTACAACTGCAGTAGTACCTCCCTGCTCCTGTACTCGAATCCTCTCGCTATAAATGCCAGCATACCATTCGCCTTTTTCACCGCCTGCTGTACCTGCATGCCCACTTTCAATGACTGGTGTATAATGACACCCAGGTCTCGTTGCACCTCCCCTTTTCCTAATCGGCCACCATTCAGATAATAATCTGTTTTCCTATTTTTGCCACCAAAGTGGATAACTTCACATTTATCCACATTAAATTGCATCTGCCATGAATTTGCCCACTCACCCAACCTATCCAAGTCACTCTGCATCCTCTTAGCATCCTCCTCACATATATACCTATAACATATATACCCATATCATGTATAAAGAAACGAGATAACATTTCTCAGAACCAGAGTATAAAGCACAGTAATACACATCACACATATAACTCACAATAACTTATGAAAACAACAATAAAATCTACTGGTGGATCACATATGAATAACAAACCAAAGCACATAAATTAAATATTGTGAGGTACAGAACAGACTGACCAGTGACACTTCGAATACACTGCAGCAGGGAATTCAGAAGCTTAATAGTGTGAGGGAAGAAATTGTTTCCCATCCTCACCACTCTGGTCTTTATGCATCAGAGTCTCCTGCCTGATGGTGGAAAGTCAAACAGGATTTTGGATGGATGGGTGGGATGCTTAATAATACTGGGGGCCCTGCGTACGCAGTGCTCCTGATAAATGTCCCCGATGGATGACTGAGAGACCCCTGTGATCCTCACAGTCATTCTCATAGTCTTTTATAGGGAGTTCCGGTCTGATGCTCGACTGCTTCCATATCAGGTGGAGATGCAACTTGTCAGGACACTCTCAGTTGTGTTCCTGTAAAATGCAGTTAAAATGGCGGGGAGTGGGGGGTGGTGTGGAGAGCCTTGCTTGCCTCAATTTCTTTAGGAAGTGGAGGCGCTGCTACACAACTCAATGGGTTAATCAGTCACGAGGAAATCTGCAGATGTCTGAACTTCAAACAACACACACAAAAAATGCTGGTGAACGCAGCAGGCCAGGCAGCATCTAAAGGAAGAGGTACAGTCAACGTTTCAGGCTGAGACCCTTCGTCTGAAACGTCGACTGTACCTCTTCCTAGAGTTAGTCCTGACGAAGATGTCTTGGCCTGAAATGTTGACTGTACCTCTTCCTAGAGATGCTGCCTGGCCTGCTGCGTTCACCAGCAACTTTGATGTGTGTTGCTTGAATTTCCAGCATCTGCAGAATTCCTGTTGTTTGCGTCTAAGAGCTGGGAAGTTGATTGGCAAAAGGGATACCAGGCTGGAGAAGGGAGAGCAAAGAGATCTCTCCCTTTTCCTATCATTTCGGATCTCCCCCCTCCTCCTCCCACTTTTAAATGTCTTACTATCTCTTCTTTCAGTTAGTCCTGACGAAGGGTCCTGGCCCGAAACGTCAACTGCACCTCTTCCTTTAGATGCTGCCTGGCCTGCTGCATTCACCATCATTTTTTGCGTGGATTAATCAGTGGCGTGTCGTTTATCTCTGTGCCCCTATCATCTATAAGACATGGGAGCAGAATTAGGCCATTTGGCCCACTGAGTCTGATCCAGGGAGCTCCAACAACATGAGAGAGGACAAGAGGCCTCCTGTATTGTAAAGAAGTAAAATGCAATACAGAACGATGCAGGACCAGAGGAGGCCATTGTGACTAAAGCCCTTTGAAATCCCACTTGCCTGGTCTGAATCCACCACCCACTTTCCTTTCTATCTGCCACTTGCTATGGAGAGTTGCTGTGGAATCTGTTTTCGTGTCTTCACCAGCCTTCAGAGCCATGCTGTCCAGTTCATTACAATTCTCTGTGTTATCCTTATCTCCCCTCTCAATCTTCCACTGATCATTGGCAGCTTCAATTTGTATTTCCTTCATATTGATCTTCCTGCCCGTGGAAACAGATTCTCCTCCTTAATATCTTCTCACTCTTCATGATTTTCCATGCCTTTATTAGATTTGCTGCCAGCTTTCTGTGTGAGAGAATGGATGTGTATCTTTATGTGTGCGTAGGTCTGTATGTGTATGTGCGTTTGTGAGTGGTATGCCATGCATGTGAGTATGCAAGAGTATGTGCGCTTGTGTGTATGTGTGTCTGGGTGTGTGTACGTGTGTGTGTGTGTGTGTGTGTGTGTGTGTGTGTGTGTGTGTGTGTGTGTATGTATACTCGTGCATGCGTGTGTGTGTGTGTGCGCGTGCGCATGTGTGTGGTATGCGTGTGTACGTGTATGTGTGTGTGTGTCTGAGAGTGTGTGGGGTGTTTGTGTGTGTACGCGTGCGTGCATGTGTGTGTGGTGTGTGTGTGGGGGGTGTGAGTGTGTGTGTGTGTGTGGTGTGTGTTTGTGTGTGTGAGTATGCGTCTCTATGTGTGCGTATATGTGAATGTGTCAATGTGTGTGTGTGGTGTGCGTGTGTACGTGTATGTGTGTGTGTGTCTGAGAGTGTGTGGGGTGTTTGTGTGTGTACGCGTGTGTGCATGTGTGTGTGGTGTGTGTGTGTGGGGTGTGAGTGTGTGTGTGTGTGTGGTGTGTGTTTGTGTGTGTGAGTATGTGTCTCTATGTGTGTGTATATGTGAATGTGTCAATGTGTGTGTGTCTCTGTGTGTGCTGTGTGTGAGTATGCGTCTCTATTTGTGCGTATTTTTTGAATGTGTCAATGTGTGTGTGTGTGTGTCAGTGTGTGTGTGTGTGTGTGTGTGTTTGTGTGTGTGTTTGTGTGTATGTGTGTGTGAGTGTGTGTGTGTGTGTGTATGTGTGTGTGTGTGTGTGTGTGTGATGTGTGTGTCAGTGTGTGTGTGTGTGTCTGTGTGTGTGTGTGTGATGTGTGTGTCAGTGTGTGTGTGTGTGTGTGTGTGTGTGTGTGTGATGTGTGTGTCTGTGTGTGTGTGTGTGGTGTGGGTGTGTGTCTGTGTGTGTGTGTGTGTGTGTGTGTCTGTGTGTGTGTTTGTGTGTGTGTGTGATGTGTGTGTGTGTGTGTGTGTCTGTGTCTGTGTGTGTGTGTGTGTGTGTGTGTGTCTGTGTCTGTGTGTGTATGTGTGTGTGTCTGTGTGTGTGTGTGTGTGTGTGTGTGTGTCTGTGAGTGTGTGTGTGAGTATGCGTCTCTATTTGTGCGTATTTTTTGAATGTGTGTGTGTGTGTGTATGTGTGTGTGTGTGTCTGTGTGTGTGTGTGTGAGTATGCATCTCTATGTGTGCGAATATGTGAATGTGTCAGTGTGTGTGTCAGTGTGTGTGTGTGTGTGTGTGTGTGTGTGTGTGTATATGTGAATGTGTCAGTGTGTGTGTGTGTCTGTACACGTGTGACCCTGACCCATGAGAAGGGTGAAAAGCTAAAGCACAGAGAAATTGCAAGAACAGAGGTGTGGAGAAACTTCCTTCCACAGAGCTGGTGAACCTCTGGAATTCTTTGCCTTGAGGGTGGTGGAGAGCAGATCACTGGATAGATGTAAATTGAAAACAAATTAAGGAATCAAGGGCTGTGGGGAACTGTCACAAATGAGGAGCTGAGGCCGGCAGAGATCAGATATGATCACATTGAATGGCGAGGCAGGGTTGAGGGGCCGAGTGTCCTACTCCTGCTCCTGTTTCTGGTGCTGACACAACTCATCCAAGAGACCACTGCAAAATGAGACACAAGAAAAATTGCAGATTCTGGAAATCCAGAGCAATGCACAAAAAAAAACCACAGGAGGAACGCAGCAAGACAGGCAGCTCAACAGATCAAGTCAGTCCTGCTGAAGGGTCTCGGCCCAAAACCTCGACTATCCGTGGATGCTGCCTAACATGCTGAGTTTCTCAGGATTTTGTGCGTGTTACTACAAAATGAGTAAGTTTTTGTAAAGGTGCAAAGGGTACTTGACTTTATATATCGGAGACTGAATAAAAATGTGCTGAAATCTTTTTTAACCTTTCTGAAACACTGATTAGATCTCGTCTGGCGAACTAATATTAGTTCTAGCCTACATGCTTTTCAAGGTGTGGAGATGGGGCTAGTTTGATAGTGAGAGGAGATTTACCAGTGTGGTTCCAGGAACAAGTAACATTTACATGCTATCCTGGAGAAGTTTGGATTGTTCACCGTGGAGTAGGTTAGGGGAAAGTTGAAAAGAGGAGTCAAAATTATGAGGGATTGATAGAGAAAATAAGGAGAGAGAAGGGTGATAGGGATTCCATTGGCAGGATGGTCTATGATCTTTGAACTCAGATTTAAGGTGAAGGGTTGAAAAAACATTGTGAGGAAGGTGATGGAAATTTGTATAGATGTGGTAAGTTAGGAGCGGAAATGTGTTTGTTATTGGAAACAGATTGAACAGCAGCTTCAAGAAGGAACAGAGCATTTCCCTGAAAAGGAGAGAATCTGCGGGGCCATGGGGAAAGAATGATGAGTTTGAACTAAGTGGATAGGTCTGTCCAAGATTTCATGCAGAAATGGATGTAGCATTCTGTGTTCTACTTTCATCTTGATTATCCATCCTCTCTCTGGTAGTCTCTTTCCCACTTTCTCTCTCCCTCCCTCATTTTCTGTCTCTCTCTCTCACACACTCTCCCTCTTCTCCAACTGTCCTCATTCATCCTCTGCATCATTCTCCCTCACTGTATCTGTCTGTCTCTTTCTCTTTCTCCCCCTCTCCTTTCTTTCTCCCCATCACTTCCTCGTTGTCTCATTCTGCTCTTCTCCCCTCCCTGCCTCTGTCTCTCCCCTCTTTGCCTCTCTCTCTTCCTCTCTACATTCTTCCATTATCCCTCACCATGTCCTTCTCCTTCTCTCTCCCTCAGTCTTTCTGCCTCCCTTTTGCCCTCTCACTCTTGCCTCCAGTCTCTCTATCTCCCTATCGTCCCCTCTCTCTTGCCCCTTGTCTTTCTACCTCTCTGTCATCCCTCTCTCTCTCCCCCTCATTCTCTCATTCACCATCTCGCCACCTCTTCACACCTGTAATTGAAAAGATGACAATTGCTGTGTGGTGTTAAGCTGTCGGCAGCTGACAATATGGGGACAACTGGTGAAGGCTGTTCATCAAAGAGGCTTCACCAGATTTTTCAATGTTTTTCCACGAGAACTGGTGCCACTGTCAAGGCCAGCATTTATTTGCCGCCCCCGTGAGCCGGAGAAGAAAGTGGTAGACTTGTCTGCACAAGGAAGGTGACGCCACAGTGCCTGTAGCTAGGAGTATTTTTCCTGCCACAACAGGGAAGAGATGACAGATAACTGAGTGAAAACGGTGCATGAGTTAGACCATAAGACATAGCAGTAGAATTAGACCATTCAGCCCATCAAGTCTTCCCTGCCTCTCCATCATTGCTGATTTATTATTCCTCTCAATCCTATTCTCCTACCTTTTCCCCCGTAACCTTTGATGCCCTGACTAATCATGAACCTATCAACCTGCACTTTAATTGCATCCAGCGAGGTAGAGCAGGTCTCAGAGCTGCTTCCCTTGACCTCGGTGACAGAGTCTGCAAATCGGCCAAGTGTAGTCATGAAACCCTTGGAGGATTTCTCCAAGGTATTTAGTAGGGGCTCGGCTCTCAGTTGAAAGGAGAACATTTCTGGTGTCATCCTGTTTTTGAGGTTGCTCCTCACAAGAAGGTTTCATCTTAGTTAATTTCCTCCCTGTATGAAGGGCACCCCTCCCACCCCGAGCCTATTGACCATCTTGCTGAATAATACCCGCAGTAACTTGCTACACCTGCACCTCACAAACTCCTGATAAGAGAGTGTGGTATGAGCAATGTAACAGGAATTCTAGATGCACATGTGGATTTACAGAGGTATCTTTGTCAATGTTTCTACACCCTGTCTGGTTAGACTTCCTATATTTCCTTATGGTCTAGGAGAGTATTCGGAGCATCAACTTGGTGCCAGCTCTCAGACCAATCCCATCAATCCCATCCTTCAAGATCTAATTCACAACTTCTGATTCTCCCACCACTCACTGACACACTGAGGGTAATTTACATGTGGCCAATTAACCTACCAAACCAAACGTCTCTGAGATGTGGGAGGAAATTGGAGAACTCAGGGGAAACCCACACGGTCACAGGGAGAACATGCAGACTCCACAGACAGTGACTGAGGTTGGGATTGAACCCGAGCCTCTGTGAGATTCGGCAATGGAACAAGGTCAGAGTCCTGGTGAGGGGTCTCAGCCCGAAATGTCAATTGTTTACTCTTTTCCACAGGTGCTGCCTGGCCTGCAGAGTTGCTCCAGCATCTTGTGTGTGTTGCTTTGGATTTCCAGCAGGTTTTCTCATGTTACTGGAAAAAGCTGCTGAGTCAGTGAGAGAAAGCTTGTCTTTTTATCACGCTTTTCACAACCTCAGAGGATCCACAAGCACTTTATAGCCAAAGAGGTTCTTCAGTGTTTAGGTGCAGGGCCTTGACCTGAAATGCCACATGTCCATTTCCCTCCACAGATGCTGCCTGATCTGCTGAGTTCCTTCAGCTTCTTGTTTGTTGCTCCAGAACCAAGCATCTGCAGTCTCTCGAGTCTCTCCATTCTTCTGAAGTGTGATCAGTATTGTAACGAAGGAAACATGGCAGGCACTTCCGAGACAACATGCTCCCACACATGGTTGTCTGTCTCAATGGGATAGACACTGGGCACAGCCTGGGCATAATTTTGAGATCCATGAGGCTGCGGTGCAAAAACCTGAAGAGGCAAACAATCTGATGGAGGAACTCAGCAAGTCGGGCAGCATCGGTGGGGGTGGGGGAAGAAACTGTTGAAGTTTCAGGCTGAAACCCTACACCAGTCCTGATGCAGGGTGTCAACCCACAATGTTGACAGTTCCTTTTCCCACACCGATGCTGCTCACACTGCTGAGTTGCCCCAACAGATGACTAGTTGCTCTTGGGCATAATCCCCATGCAGATTTTAAAATCAATGCCTGACATTGCACAGAGCTTTGGTTTACCACCTCAAGCTTGTTCTGCAACCCTTCACTGAGGACGGGAAATGCCAAAAGTCACACCACAAGGTGAGCAGGGTGACAGACAACGTGCTAGAGGAACTCAGCAGGTCAGGCGGCATCTGTGGAGGAAAAGAGACACTTGTTGTCCAGAGTGAGACCCTCAGGGAACGAGGAAATGGTGGACTAACTGATTAAGTATTTTGCATCCATCTTCACAGTGAAAGACACTAGCAGTATGCCAGAAGTTCAAGAGTGTCAGGGGCAGAAGGGTGCGATATTGCCATTACTAAGGAGAAGGTTCTTGGGAAACTGAAAGGTCTGAAGGTAGATGAAACACCTGGTCCAAATGATGTACACCCCAGGGTTCTGAAAGAGGTGGCTGAGGAAATTGTGGAGGCATCAGTAATGATCTTTCATGAATCAATTGATCCTGGCATGGTTCCAGAGGACTGGAAAATTGTAAATATCACTCCACTCTTCAAGAAGGGAGAAAAGCAGAAGAAAGGAAATTATAGGCCAGTTAGTCTGACCTCAGTGGTTGGGAAGATGTTGGAATCAATTGCTAAGGATGTAGTTTGGGGTTCTTGGATGCATATGATAAAATAGGCCATAGTCAACATGGTTTCCTCAAGAGAAAATCATCCCTAACAAATTTGCTGGACTTTTTTGAGTTCGGCTGATGTTGTGAACTTGGATTTTCAGAAGATCTTTGACAATGTGCCACTCATGAAGCTGCTTAAGATGTTAAGAGGCCATGATATTACAGGAAAGATTGTTGCATGGATAGATCATTGGCTGATTGGCAGAAGGCAAAGAGGGGGAATAAAGGAGGCCTTTTCTGGTTGGTTGCCAGTGACTGGTGGTATTTCACAAGTTCTGTGTCGGGGCTGATTCTTTTTACATTATATGCCAGTAATTTGGATGATGGAATTGACGGCTTGTGGCCAAGTTTGCAGACAATATGAAGATAGGAGGAGGGGCAGTTTCGAGGAAGTAGAGAAGGACTTAGACAGATTAGGAGATGGAATACAGTGTCGGGAAGAGTGCCGTCAAGCACTTTGGTGGATGAAATAAAAGTAAAGCCTATTTTCAAAATGGAGAGACAATTCAAAAATCTGAGATGCAAAGGGACTTGGGTGTCCTTGTGCAGGATTCCCTAAAAGTTAATTTGCAAGTTGAGTCTGTGGTGAGGAAGGTAAATGTGATGTTAGCATTCATTTCAAGAGGACTAGAATATGAACTCAAGGATGTACTGTTGAGGCTTTATAAGGCACTGGTGAGTCCTCACTTGGAGTATTGTGAGCTGTTTTGGGCTCCTTATCTCAGAAAGGATGTGCTGATATTGGAGAGAGTTCAAAGGAGGTTCATGAAAATGACTCCAGGATTGAAAGGCTTGTCATATGAGGAGCATTTGATGGCTCTGGACTGTACTCACTGGAATTCAGAAGAATGAGGGCTGACCTAATTGAAGGCTATCTAATGTTGAAAGGCCTCGATCGAGTGGATGTGGAGAGGCTGTTTCCTATGGTGGGGGTAGTCTAAGACACAGTGGACACAGCCTCAGAATATAAGAGCGCCCCTTTAGAATGGAGATGAGGAGGGATTTCTTTAGCCAGAGTGATGAATCTAAGGATTCATTGCTACAGGCAGCTGTGGAGACCAAGTCATCTGGTATATTTAAGGCAGAGATTGATTAGTCAGGGCATGAAAGGATACCGGGAGAAGGCAGGAGATTGGGGCTGAGAGAGAAAATGGATCAGCCATGATGAAATGGCGGAGCAGACATGATGGGCCAGATGGCCTAATTCTGCTCCTATATCTTATGGCCTTGCGTGAGACTAAACTAGAGATCATAGATTTAGGGAGAAAGTTGAAATATTTAAAGGAAATCTGAAGGGGAACTTCTTTAGTCAGAGTGCGGTGCAAGTGTGGAATGAGCTGCCAGTGGAAGTGGTAGATGTGAGTTCAATTGGAACATATAAGTAAAGTTTGGATCATACATGAATGGGAATATGAACCTGGGGTGCTAGGTCCAGGTACAGGCTGATACGACTAGACAGAAGATCAGACTGGCATACACAAGGCAAACACAAGGAAATCTGCAGATGCTGGAATTTCAAGCAACACACATCAAAGTTGCTGGTGAATGCAGCAGGCCAGGCAGCATCTCTAGGAAGAGGTACAGCCAAGCCCCTTCGTCAGGACTAACTGAAAGAAGAGCTAGTAAGAGATTTGAAAGTGGGAGGGGGAGGGGGAGATCCGAAATGATAGGAGAGGACAGGAGGAGGAGGGATGGAGCCAAGAGCTGGACAGGTGATTGACAAAAGGGATACCAGAGGATCATGGGACAGGAGGCCTAGGGAGAAAGAAAAGGGGAAGAAAAAGAAAAAAACAGAGGATAGGCAAGGGGTATAGTGAGGGGGACAGAGGGAGAAAAAGGAGAGAGAGCGAAAGAATGTGCGTATGTAAATAAATAACGGATAGGATATGAGGAGGAGGTGAGGCATTAGCGGAAGTTAGAGAAGTCAATGTTCATGCCATCAGGTTGGAGGAACATGGCCTCCTCTACTGTAAAGATGAAGCCACACTGAGGTTGGAGGAACAACACCTTATATTCCGTCTGGGTAGCACAAGGGCCTGTTTCCGTGCCGTTGTGTGCTCTGCCGCTATGACTCTTTCTGGACTGTCCATTCCCCTCCATCGCTGCTGTTTGATCTGCTGAGTTCCTCCAGCTTTTTGTGTGGTGCTCCAGATTTCTAGTGTCTACAGTCTCTCTGTAACCGGGTGAAAGGGGCTGTCCGAGCCACAGACTGCAGCAAACATCTGAAATGGACCTTGCAAGCAGCAAGTTTTTATTTTTTAATTTATTGAGACATGCCGCGCAGAAGTGGGCCTTCCACCCCAGCAGCCCTAGCTGAATCACAGGACCATTTACAATGACCAATTAACCTACTAACTGGTACATCTTTCGGCATGGAGGGAGGAGACTGTAGCCCCCCAAAGAAACCCATGTGCTCACTGGAAGAATGCACAAACTTTCTTACAGAGCAAGTCAGAAATGAACTCCAAACTGCAACACCCTGAGCTGCTGTTTCCCCTTTACCTACCAGTGACAGATTGCTAGCTAACTTCAAAAGAATTTAAGGATAGCTATCAGCACAGAAAACAAAGAAGAGTATTGGCGCGGCAGCTAAACTCAGAAGCTGAAGCAGGGAAATAAGTTGGTTAAAATTGCCACCTTCTCCGAGATTCAAGACATCTGAAAATTTTGTAGGGATCTGAAAACGCTTTAGCCAGTAATTGCATTCAGCAGCTGATGGAACAGATGGAAGGGACAATAAGAAATTATTGAATGAAGTATTTCTGATGATTCCAGCTTTTAGGAAGGAAAGGATTTGGTACGGGTTGAGTACACTGAAGAAATGATACAATCCCAAAATAAAATCCAATCCTTTGCAAAGCACAGTTTGGTTACGCAGAAATCAGGTGGAACATTTCGTCAGTGGAAAAGAATGCTCAGAAATCTCACCTTAGCCAGATGACAGAACCATCAATAAAGAGCAAGCTGATTTGTGAAGTATTAGGGATTCATTGAAGACGGTGCCATTGGATCCTACATTAGACAAAGCAATCCAGTTAAGTAGGCTGGTGTGAAATGGTAATCAGGCAAGCTGTAGATCTGTGCAGAGAGGAAAATAGAATCAATCAAGCACCACTTAGGAACGTGATTAAGAAATATGTGAATGGCACGTCTTTCTGTCAAAGTCAGAAAGGGAGTGATTGTACAGAGCATAAACCAGTCGAAAGCTTGGCGTGAAGTGTGCCAAAACTAACTGTTGTGACAAATGTTGTAAATCACGGTTATAAATAGAAAATTCAGCTGGGCATTGTAGAAGAAACGTTGCCTGAAGAACGCTATGTGGCTGGAATAGCTGCAAATCATGCATGTAAAAGAGACGCGAATACTGTCATTAGTTGTGATGACAACAGACACGCCATTCAAATTGGATGAAGGAGCCCAAGAGTGTGTCAAGTTTGAGTGCGGTTATGTTGCAAGGGTCAAAGTTTGAATAGATGGGGCAGGAGACAGGCGGACCGCAAGGGTAATGGAGCTACGCTGATCTCTTTGTCAAGGCCAATCTCCACACTCCAATTTTAGCTCCGAGTGCTTGTGAGAAGGCGTATGAATGGCATTGAAGGAAGAAGGTGCAAGCGAAAGGGCAGCTGAGGCCCATGTGAGACTGCCGCGGAGTGCCGGGCGTGTTGCTCACTGTAGGCTTTGTTTAGCTCCTCGGCCTACACACTAAATCCCGGGGAAGGATGTTCAGAATTTAGAAGGTTGAAAAGCAGCCACCTTGCGAGTGAGTGTGTGGGAGAAACAGTTAAATAAATCATTGAGAGAGTTTGCAGAAGCAGAGATGGAGAGTCTGTTTACTCTGCAGCCTGGCTGCATTGGTAAATATTCTGAATTCAATTCCCTCAGAAACAGCTGCAATTGATTCCCCTCCACGGCTATAGCCCAATTATCAATACCCTCCTTAACATCTCCACACTTTTCAATAGGGTTGACCCCTATGGCCTCTCTGATGCACCCTTCCCTCACAGCCGTGGTCTCACATTCACTCCGTTCTGTCCCAGTACCCCAGGTCATACTTGCAGCGGTGATCGGGGTGAAAGAATGAGTCAAGGATTAGGGTGAAAGAAAGAGGAATCGGAATCATGGCCCTATGTCGTAAAACTTGTGGTCTGTGCAGCAGTAGTGCAATACAATACATAATAACGGAAAGAAAAGAACCACGAATTATAATAAGTATAAATATTAGATTGTTAAATTAAATAAGTAGCGCAAACATAGAAATAAAAAAAAGTAGTGAGGTAGTGTTCATGAATTCAATGTCCATTCAGGAATCGGATGGTAGAAGGAGAGAAGCTGTTCCTGAATCATTCAGCATGTACCTTCAGGCTTCTGTACCTCCTCTGTGATGGTCGCAATGAGAACAAGGCGTGACCTGGGTGGTGGGGGTCCTTAATGATGGTCGCTGCTTTTCTGAGGCATCGCTCTTTGAAGATGTCCTGAGAGACCAGTGCCCATGATGGAGCTGAATAGGTTTACAACTCTCTGATCCTCAGCAGTTGCCTCCCCCCACCCCGCCACCATACCAGACGGTGATGCAGCCAGTTAGAATGCACTCCACAGTACACCTGCAGAAATTTGCGAGCGTCTTTGGTGAAATACCAAATCTCCTCAAGCTCCTGATGGAGGAGAATGGTAAAGTGAGTTATGAGGGTGAGTGAGGATATTGGAGGATAATTCACGTGCAGCTGAATTGTAGGTTTTTTTTCACAAATTTCAGACCTTTTTTTGAGATTCTCAAGTGTAACATCGGTGAGCAGGATCAGAATCAGACTAATTTATTGTTATTTATAGAACGTACAGAGAAATGTGTGATTGCATTAACAGCCAACACAACAAAGGGGATGTGTTGGGGACGGCCCGCCAGTGTCACCACACATTCTGGCGCCAACATAGCATGCCCACAATGTTCAGCCGAGTACCACAAGCAACAGCAGAACAAAGCAGATCTGCAGATGCTGAATATCCAAAGCAGCACACATAAAATGCTGGGGGGACTCAGCAGGCCGGGCAGCATCCATGGAAAAGAGTGAACAGTCAATGTTTCGGGACCGGAAAGGAAGGGGAGAAGTCTGAGTAAGGAGGTGGGGGGAGGGGAGGAAGAAGTTCAAGGTGGTAGGTGGTAGGTGAAACCAGGAGAGGGGGAAGAGGGTGAAGTAAAGAGCTGGGAAGTTGATTGGGAAAAGAGATGAAGGACTGGAGGAGGGGTTATCTGATAGGAAAGAATAGTAACTGCAACAGCAAAGCAAGTCCCTTTTCCTTCCTTCCATCCATATTTACCTCTTTCACACACACAGGCAGGCCTCCGACCTCAGGACAGGCCACCTTTAGGCCTCTAGCCTCTGGACCCTGGCCCGGACTCGCAGACATTGGTCCTCCCGACTTCCAGACATGCCAGTGGGCCCTTGATTTGCAGACTTCTCTAACTTCTGGGTTCGCCCTACAGTAGGCTTAATTGGCCCCTGATGTATGGGGGAATGGTGGAATCGGGGAGGAACTGATGAGAAGGTGTGGGGAATATGCTGCAGAGAGAGAGACAGCTCACAAGGCAGCATGGACTTGATGGGCTGAAATGGATTCCTTCCATGTCGTATGCAAATCTATGAAAACAAGACCAGCTTGGTGTCCACAACATAGCACAGAAAGAACAGTATTTATACAGTGCAGAGCAGATCCTCCAGCCCTCTGAGTCGCACAACCCCGCAACCATCCAACCCCAATTTAACCCTGTCCTAATCATGGGACAATTTACAATGACCAGTTAACCTACCAGGTACGTCTTTAGGACTGTGGGAGGAAACCAGAGCACCGGGGAAAGAGTAGGTTTTCCAAGGGGAAGGCGCATGCAGACTCCTTTGGAATGGCGCCAGAATTGAACTCCAAACTCCAACACCCCCGAGCTGTAATAGCGTCACGCTAAGTAATACGAGTAATGATGGTTGGTGTGTTACTGAAAATGTACTGAGGTGGAGTGAAACGGTTTTACTTGTGTACCATCCAGTTGGATCATTCCGTACATCAAGGCAATGGAAGGAAAACAGAAGGTTCAAAATCCAAAGTAAATTTATTAACGAAGTCGATATATGTCACTATATACAACCGTAAGATTCATTTTCTTGTGGGCGTATTCCATAAATCTATAGAATGATAACCATAACAGAATCAATGAAAGACCACAACAACTTGAGCACTCAAACCAGTGTTCAAAAGACAGCAAACTGTGCAGATACAAAAAGAAAGAAATAAAAATAAATAAGCAATAAATATCGAGATCATGAGGTGAAGAGTCCTTCGAAATGAGTCCCTTGGTTGTGGGAACATTTCAACGATAGGATGTGGAGTTGAGTGCCGTTATCCCCCCTGGTTCAAGACATGATAGTTGAGAGGTAATAACTGTTCTGTACCTGGTGGTGTGAGTGCTGAGGCTCTTGTACTTTCTTCCTTATGGCAGCAGTGAGAAGAGAGCATGTCCTGGGTGGTTTTTAATAATTGATGTTGCTTTCCTGCGACAGCGTTTCATGTAGATAGAAACATAGAAACATGGAAAATAGGTGCAGGAGAAGGCCATTCGGCCCTTCGAGCCTGCACCGCCATTCAGTACGATCATGGCTGATCATCCAACTCAGAACCCTGTACCTGCCTTCTCTCCATACCCCCTGATCCCTTTGACCACAAGGGCCATATCTAACTCCCTCTTGAATATAGCCAATGAACTGGCCTCAACTATTTCCTGTGACAGAGAATTCCACAGATTCACCACTCTCTGTGTGAAGAAGTTTTTCCTCATCTCGGTCTTAAAAGGCTTCCCCTTTATCCTCAAACTGTGACCCCTCGTTCTGGACTTCCCCAACATCGGGAACAATCTTCCTGCATCTAGCCTGTCCAATCCCTTTAGGATTTTATACGTTTCAATCAGATTCCCCCTCAACCTTCTAAATTCCAGAGAGTATAAGCCTAGCTGATCCAGTCTTTCATCATATGAAAGTCGTGCCATGCCAAGAATCAATCTGTGCCCAATGAATGAGAGCTTTACTCATGATGGCCTCAGCCATATCCACTACTATTGGTAGGATTTTCCATTCAAGGGCACTGTGATGCAGCTGGTCAGTATCTTCTCCATTCGCCATCTATAGAAGTTTGTCAAAGTTTTGGATGTCATATTGACTCCTTGCAAACTCCTAAGAAAGTGGAGACAATTTGTAAAACACTGCCAGTGTTTTACATTTTTCCAGAGAAAGTACAGTGTATCTAAAATGTAGGAAGGCCATGGCGAGATGGATTGATTGGGAGATCAAGAGTTCATCATGACTGGATGAGATGTCTGTTGAAGAGTCTGATAACAGTGGGACAGGAGCTGTCCTTGGGTCTGTGTGCTCTGCATTTCGAGTTTGTGGCATTTTGTTACATGAATAGAGTCAATCTGTACACTTTACTTAGGCATCAACAGGACTACATACAAAACAGAATAGATACTGAAATGCTGTTCTCCACCGCAGAGGAATCTAAAACCATAGGTTTAAGGTAAGTGGCAGGAAGGGATATGAGGAAATATTTTCTCACGCAGAGAGTTGATGGAATCTGTAGGTGTCTGAGGGGATGGTGGAGGCAGAGATTCACACAAGATTTAAGCAGTATCTTGAATCAAGATACAGAAGGCAACGAGCAGAGTACAGCAAACTGGGATAGGTGCGGAGGAGTCCTCAGTGGTCTGCCTGGAATTAGAGTCATAGAGAAGTACAGCACAGAAACAGGTCCTTCGGCCCAGCTAGTCTATGTCAACACCTTTAGACTGTCTACTCCCATTGACCTGCACCAGGACCATAGCCCTCCATAACCCTACCATCCATGTATCTATCCAAACCTTTCTTAAACGTTGAAATCGAGCTCGCATGCACCGCTTGTGCTAACAGCTCATTCCACACTCTCACCACCCTCTGACTGAAGAAGTTTCCCCTCATGTTCCCTTTAGACTTCTAACCCTTCACCCTTAACCTATGACCTCTGGTTGTAGTTCCACCCAATCTCAGTGGAAGGAGCCTGCTTGTATTTACCCTATCTACACCCTTCATAGAATTGATGGGCTGAAGGGCCTGTTTCAGTACAGCATGATTGTATGACTTTACGATCAGCGCAGCGGGACTTGTAATGTCATAAATAATTTTGAAATAGATTGGAAGCATTATAAACTATACCAGGTCCCTCAAGTACTACCAGTGTTTTTCAGTTTATAATTAGGCAGGGCCATCTGAGTGTTTATCATTTACATTCCACGAGACTAGAGAAACACACAGGGGATTTGGTGTACAATTAGAGTGGGCAGCATACTCAACAAGGGATTTACTTGTTATAGTCCCTGTGCTGCACCATTGCGTGCGCCTGGCTAGCGGGGGGTATTGATGCAGTATGTCACTTATTTTTGGGTCACATTGTTGAGAGTGCTCACTGATTTTAAACTCACATAAAGACCTAAAATTGATGAAAGCAACAATTGAACTGCATATAGATTATCTTCAAATATCTAACCCCCATTCCACCCCCCCTCAGTCTACCGTGACTCATGCTAACATAACGAACAGTCGACATTTTTGATCATGACCCTTCATCAGGATTAACCTACACTGATTGTATCAATGCTTGTTACTCTCTAAAGGTCGCAGTTAGCACTAAGATAGATGGTTGCACCCTTCCTGATGCTGGGCATTCTGACCCTTGTGGTACCTTTGGGGAGCTCGGCCGATTGAATTGGGAGATACATCCTCCTGGACTGGGCAACTGGCTGTGGGTCAGGGAGGTAGCAGCCACACCATTGGGAACACAGGCAGCTGACAGATAAAGGGCGGCGGAACGGTGGGGGGGGGTTGGGGGTTGGCATCTTGGGAGAAAGGAAGGGAGTGTGAAACATTTGGAGCAGGGTGGAAGGGGGGTATGAAGAAGAGGGAGCTGAAACAGGGACAGGAACAGTCAGGGGGTGTGAGGGGGATTGTGGACAATATATGTGTACATTTGTGTTTGTGTGTGTGTGTGTGTGTGTGTGTGTCTGTCGGTTAGTGTCAGTCCAAAGTATGTGAAGCAATTTCTGGTCTTCAATCATCTTTGAACTCCTTGCCACTGTGGATAAGACTCTGTCCAAGCCTTATCCACAAGTAAAACTCCGATAATCCAGCACACTCTGACTTCGGTGATGCCGGATTTGCATAGTTTCTGAACCATTGGGTGTTGTTACTATTACTGTAACAACCCAACACATTTTAACTCACTTTTGTTTTAGATTCTACACAGTGATGTGTTAAAATTCTCAGTGTTCCTGGTAAGTTTAATGAGAGCACAGGAAATGGGACCCAGGTTAGTTGAAAAAGGGCAGAAACCAAAGCTTTGGTGATTTCAGTGGGACCGTGAAACCAAAGACCTGGGGATTTAGAAGGAAGAACGGGAATCCAAATCAGAATCAGGTTTATTGTCACTGTTCGCATGTCAAGAAATTTGTCATTTTGTGGCAATAATATAACAAAAATCAATGAACAGAAAAAGTGCAAAATAGGAATAGTGAGGTAGTGATCATGGGTTCATGAACTGTTGAGAAATCTGTTGGCAGAGGAGATGTTGTTCCTCTGTGTAACCAATGGTCCCCACATTTTCTGGGATTGAATCCCTGGGCCATTGAGGCCCCTGAGATTAAGAAGGTGTGGGAATAATGGCTGTGGTAACTCAGAAGGGAGCACAGAAAACATTTCTGAGTGGTGTGCGTACTTTCAGAGATGTTTCACCGCAAACTAGGGGGGAAGCGAGTCATCCTCAGCTCTGAGGAAGTGCTGCGAAGCTGCAGGAGTGTGCGGGCTGCAGTGTCCCTGCTACCGAGAGACTCGTCCCAACTTCGCCGCTCACAAGTTGACCGCACAGCCGGGTGGACGCTTCTCCTTCGGCAGGTGAATGAGCAGGGGTTTGCTGAGCTGACCAGGGGCGAGGGGAGGAGGCTTTCAGAAGGAAGACGCACTTGTTCAGGGTAAACAGAGAAACAGATACAAAGTGCTGGAGGAAATCAGCAGGGCAGCCAGCATCTGTGGAAGGAAATTATCAGTCAACACTTTGGACTAAGACCCTTCATCAGGACTGGGAACCAAGGGAAGAGAAGCCAGAATAAGAAGGTAGGCACCTTGGCTTTTCATATAATTCTCTTTCTCCACCTCACCTGGGCTCATCTATCACCTGCCAGCTTGCACTTTTTCCCCTCCGCCCATCTACTTACGCTGGCACATCCTTTCCAGTCCTGATGAAGGATTGCGACCCAAAATATTGACTGTTCATTTTTCTCAGTCATTGCCACCTGACCTGCCGAGTACTTCCAGCATTTTATGTGTATTGCTGAAAAATATCCAACATCTTAAAGATCTCTTGTACCAGTGTGTCCAGGGTGCAGTTGTCCTATATGAGCGAGCCCCATGAACTTCACGATGTCAGTCATTCCAAGCAACAGTTCCGGCCTCTGAGCAGGACATGGCCTCTGTGTTACTGTCAAGGTCACTACCATCAGGATATTTTATACGTTTGTGTGCTTTCGAACTGGAGCAAGAGACATTTGCCAGCTCACTGTCTGTCATCTGCTACTCTCATTGGCAGTTCTTTCCCCCTGAAAATGCACCTTATTAATAAAAAATGCAAATATATTTTACAGCTCATGACACAGCACTATTAACACAATATTTATTTAGTGTCATCTTGACAGCAATTTTTTTTCCCCAGTGACGGGTTTCAGAATCAGAATCAGGTTTACTGTCACTGATATAAGTTGTGAAATTTATTGTTTTGTGGCAGCAGTACAGTGCAGGCATAACAAGTTACTATAAGTTACAATAAATGAATAGATAGATAGAAAAATAGATAGTACAGAAGAGGTATAATGAGGCAGTGTTCATGGACCATTAAGAAATCTGATGTCAGCAGGAAAGAAACTGTCTGTAAGACATTATGTGTAGGTCTTCAGGCTCCTGTCCCTCTTCCTTTATGGTGGCAATGAGAAGGGGGCATGTCCAAGATGGTGGTGGTTTTTCGTGGTGGATGCTGTCTTCTTGAGGCATTACCTTTTGATGATGTCCTCGATGATGGGGAGGTTGTGCCTGTGGTGGAGTTTATGGTGCCAGTGGAGTCAGGGAATTTCCCCACAGGGCCTCTGTGGCTGCTGCACAGAGATTCCACCCATCCTGGAATGTGCCAGGGGCTCCATGCACTGACGGTATAGCAGGTCGAGGGCCAACTAGGGTATAAATTTCACTCTGATGATCACCCACCAGTGGTCAGTTCATTGCGCATCTAGTTTGTGGAGCACAAAGTCTTTTTTGCACAGCTGTTCGGGATAAACCCCAATGAAGAATACTGCATCCCTTTCCATAGCTTCAAGGAAAAGTTACATTCCAGAAAAAGATGGACAACTGTCTCACCCACGCTGCAGATGTTTCTCGGGTAACGTGTGGTGGGATTGAACCTTGGGCTGAGCACAAAGGATCTGACAGGAATAATCCTCTCACCATCAGTCAAATAAGAGCTTGATTTCTTTTTGAACATTCAGATGATGAGCTATTCTTCCACTGGCATCTTTCAACAGGGCCTTGAGGACATCCTGTGCAGATGATTGTCTTGTGGTCAAAGATGTTCTGCACAGACATTTCCACAAGGGATACCAATTGAATAGAGCATTTTATGACAACCCATATTATGTTTTCTAACTCCAAAAACTAATCAAAAGAAAAACACGAGAGCCAGAAATACTTGTGTCCTTGGATTTCTTTTAGTGAGACGCTCACATATGATGTAGTGGCGTAATGACATATGACATTCACATATTTCTTACATATAACCCAAAATAAATTATATAAACACCAAAGAATGCTTAATCAAACACTATATTTACAATATTACTGAAATATTGAATACACTACTCTCCTCCCTGCTTAGCTATAAATTCCAATTCAATATAGAATGAATCCCAACTCAAATATGTAACGAACTGCTCTCTAGTCATCTTATTTACACAGTATACTCTATAATACAACTAATATATGGACATCCACAGCATAGTCAATTTTAAACTGTCCCATTCAGGCCTGAAGATTTAATTCCTGCAGAGGATTCCTTACTCTTGTGGAGCAATGTCTTTCCTGACAAGGGGGATCACTCTGCTTGGCAGGTGAGACTTGTGGCTGTGACACAATCTCAGGTTCTGGGGCTTACTGCGTGGTGGTGTAGGGGTTGACCCTTGGACTGCAGGAAGTGGTTCTGACATCTCTGGACACCATTCGTCTCTAGCGATTAATTCTACCCTCTCGACAAATCAATGTGTCATCTCCAGACGCAGTCTCCACTCTATAGGTGAGTGTTCCAGTTCTGTCCTTAATCTTTCAAAGTACCCACTTTTGATCACCTCTGAAGCCCCTTGCCAGGAAAGAAACATCAAAACTTGTTTGAGGAGCTCTCAGTTTGTCTCTGCTGTTTGTCCTGCATACTCCTAAGCTGGGGTTTGGGGAGATTCAAGCAAGAGCACAATGGATGATCCAGAAACAGCAGAACTGGTGAGTTGTTGGTTGTGGAGCGTGCTACACTATGATATGCAAAGAGGAAATTAGCAAGGTTCTGAATCAGCGTAATGTGTTTTTTAGACTCTGGACAAACCTTTCCTCCAAGCCGTATGTAGCTGGGTGGTACAGTGCAGATTTTATATATCTTATTTCATTCACCTTCAGGAATGGCTGACACTGTTCCACAACAAACTGTGGTCCATTGTCACTGACTAAGTGTTCTGGAGCACCTGTCCTTGAGAAGGGGCTTTTCAACACATCAACAGTTTGCGAGTCTGTAGTGGAGGATATTGGGAAGACTTCTGGCCAGTTTGTAGCTGCATCTACTACTACGAAGAAATTTGTGCCCATGAATGGTCCAGCAAAATGCACATGAATCCTCTGCCAGGGCAATGCAGACCATTCCAGGGATGAGGGGGCATTGCTCTTGGCATCTTCTGGACGTGTAGGCATCCCGAACAGAGCACGGCTAGCTGCTCAACCTGCTGATCTATCCCAGGCCACCAGACAAAGCTTTGAGCAAACATTTTCATTTTAACCACACCTAGATGACCAGCATGTAGCTGCTCCTACACTTAAGCTCTCAATTTGGATGATACAACAACTCTCATTCCACACATAAAGCAACCCAGTCAAATGCAAGTTCTTCCCGAGGTTGGTAAAAGTGTAATTTCTGCTGTACACTCCAGCTATTTTGGGTTGCCATGGAGATCTGAGATAGTGTGGCGTCTTTTCTGGTTTCTCTTTGGATCATCTTTGATGTAATAAGGGGGCCTTTCGATTTGCATAAGGGAGAATATGTCAAGAGGAGTGTACTCTTTTGTAACTATTTCAGATAATTACTTTTCCAATGATAAACGGGATAATCCATCACCATTCCATAATTAGTCGTTTCGTGAATTCGATCTTGTAATTGTGTCCTCCAAGAAGCAGAGCCTATCTTTACATTTGTGCTGCCGCTGTAAGTGGAACAGCCTCCTGTGGATTGAAATGGACACCAGTGGTCGATGATCAGTAACGCGGGTAAACTCTCTCCCATACAGGTACAGGGTAAAATGTTTTACATCCCAAACTCGACTCAAAGTCTCTCAGTCAAACTGTGCATAATTTTTCTCTGTGTTGATAAGGGAGTGCGATGCAAAGGCTAAGGGGTGGTCACTTCCATCACTCATAACATGTGACAAGACTGCACAGGCAAGCTTCACTGGACAATGGATTATGATGTGTCCAATATCACCATTTTATTTGCTTTTGGAAAGCCACCTCACATTGCTTTGTCCATTGCCATTTCTTCCCAGTCTTTAGTAATGAGTTCAAAGGGTGGAGCACAGTCGCCAGGCTTGGCTGGAAGCCATTATAGTAATTGACAAATCCTAAATAGGACTGCAGCTGTGACACACTTATAGCCTTGGGGCAGCAACAGCTGCCTGAATTTTCTCAGCACAATTGTGTAATGCTTTGACGTCAATGGTGTGACCACAGTAAGCGATACTTGCTTTAAAGAATTCACACTTGTCGCATCGTGCTCTGAATCATAATCTTCAAATCTTTTTAACACGTTTTGGAGATGCCCCTTATCATCCTCACCAGTAACGATGATGTTATGCTGGTAACACTGAGTGCCTGGACAGCCCTGCATCACCTGGTCCCTAGCTTGCTACCAGAGTGCAGGTGCAGATGCTACTCCAAAAATAAACCCATTACAGCAATAAAGCCTTTTGTGGGTATTTACAGTGAGTAACATGGACTCTTCTTCCATCCCAACTGTAGTTAGGCCTCAGCTAAGTCCACTTTACTGAAGTGTTTCCCTCCAGAAAGGTTTGCAAACATATCCTCTAATGTGTGCAAAGGGTATTGATCTACTTTCAGGACTGGGTTGATGGTGACCTTAAAATCCCCTCAGATCCTGACAGACCCATCCTTCTTGGCTACTGAGACCTCTAGTGTCGCCCAGGGCTCCACTCAACCTTGAAAAGAATTTTTTCTGCCATGTCTTTGTCCATTCTCCTAATCTGTCTAAGTCCTTCTGTAGCCTGTCTACTTCCTCAAAGCTACCTGATCCTCCACCTTCTTCATATTATCTGCAGACTTTGCAACAAAGCCATCGATTCCATCATCTAAATCATGACATAAAACGTAAAATTAGTCGTTCCCAACATAGACCCCTGTGGAACAACACTAGTCACCTGCAGCCAACCAGAAATGGCTCCTTTTATCTCCACACTTTGCCTCCTACTAATCAGCCAGTGTCTTATACATGCTAGACCTTTCCTGTAATACCATGGGTTCATGGCTTGTTAAGCAGCCTCATGTGTGGCACATTGTCGAAAGCCTTCTGAAAATCCAAGTACACAACATCAACCAATTCTCTTTTGTCTATCCTGCTTGTTATTTCTTCAAGGAATTCCAACAGATTTATGAAGCACGATCTCCCCTTGAGGAAACTATGCTGACTATGGTTTATCTTCTCATGTGCCTCCAAATACCATGAGACCTTAATGATGCACTGAGAGATAATTCAGTTCATGGAATCTTACCAGAAAGCATTCAAAAACAGCTCCTAACTGAAGCACAACTCACGTTTAAAAGGGCAGCTGAAATTGTCTATCAATGGAAACTGCAGGCAGAGATGCAGGTGAGTTGTAGTCAGGAATGAAAGTTGGCATGTACAAAATTGCATCTTCTAAACAGAAACCTGCCTGCCAGAACAAATTGTTTTACCATTGTGGCAGGGGCTCACATACACCAGACTAATGCAGATTAAAGGTGAAACTTCCAGAAAATGCAACAAAGTAGGACATATACAAAGAGCACATCAGGCAGATAAAAACAAGTAGACTGCACAAGGAAGATAGAAAGATAAAGTCAAGTTGAATTTTTAAAAAGAGCACAAATCTGCATGTTGTTAAAGAAAAATTTGACAATGATGAGAGTGAACACGAGGAAGTCTGCAGATGCTGGAAATTCAAGCAACACACACAAAGTGCTGGTGGAACGCAGCAGGCCAGGCAGCATCTATAGGAAAAAGTACAGTCGACGTTTTGGGCTGAGACCCTTCGTCAGGACTAACTGAAAGAAGAGATAGCAAGAGATTTGAAAGTGGGAGTGGAAGGGGGAGATCCGATATGATAGAAGAAGACAGGAGGGGGAGGGATGAAGCTAAGAGCTGGAAAGTTGATTGGCAAAAGGGATACAAGGCTGGAGAAGGGAGAGGATCATGGGATGGGAGGACTAGGGAGAAAGAAAGGGGGAGGGGAGCACCAGGGGAAGATGGAGAGCAGGCAAGGAGTTATTGTGAGAGGAAACTAACAGGGAGAAGCAATATGCTTAGCACAGAAAAGAGTGGCAAATGATTTGGATGGGTTCATAAGTTTGCAGATGATACGAAGGTCGGTGGCGCTGTGGATAGTGTAGAAGGTTGTCATGGGTTACAACAGGACATTGATAGGATGCAGAGCTGGGCTGAGCAGTGGCAGATGGAGTTCAATCTGGAAAAGTGTGAAGAGATTCACTTTTAAAGGACGAATTCGAAGGCAGATTACAGGATTAATGGCAGGATTCCTAACATTGTGGAGGAACAGAGGAACCTTGTGAGCCATATCCATTGATCCCTGAAAGTTGTTGTGGAATTCCATGCCTAAAACTATAATGGATGGCAACTCAGTTGATACCTTTAAGTACCAGCCCAAAGCATTTACTTAACCTTTCTTTCAATGAGCAACTTTTTCTCTTTTATTTTCATGTTTATTTTAATTTTAATTTTTTTTATTTTCATGTTTGTATTTTGTCCCATTGTAAAGCACTTTGAGCTACATCATCTGTATGAGAAGTTCTCCACACTTGGAATATTATGTTCAGTCCTGTTCACCTCATTATAGAAAATAAGTGGAAGCTTTCAGAGAGTGCAGAGGAGATTTACCAGGATACTGCCTGTCTTAGAATCGTGTCTTTTAAGGATAGGTTGAGCAAGCTAGGACTCTACTCTTTGGAGCAAAGAAAGCTGAAAGTTGACATGGTAGACATGTAGAAGACGATGAGGCCAGATTGAGTGAGCTTTTACTCAGGGCTGAAATGGCTACAATTAGGTGTTTGGAGGAAAGCATTAGGGTGATGTTAGCGTTAGATACTTTACACAGAGACTGGTGGGTACATGGAACACACTGCCAGGGAGTGGTGGCAGAGACAGATACATTAGAGACATTTAGAAAGGTACATGGATGCAAGAAAAATGGAGGACTATGTTGGAGGGAAGGGTTAGATTGATTTTAGTTTAAAGGGTTGGCACAACATTGTGGGCACACAACCTGTATTCTGTATACTCATCAGGAAATAATCTCCCCTATTCAGCTTGAGATTTATACTTTGTATCCCTGTTGACACCATCTATTTTTGATCTGTAGATGAGATAGTAGAAAGCTTGATTGACTGCAGCAGCCTAAGAATGGAGTTTTGGCCACACCTGTGCCATGTGCAGCAATACTGCCTCATATCCAGTAACCAAGGGATGAGGAGGGGCTTCTCTCTGACAATCTCAGTTTCTGCCTCATCTTGGCTGTATGCTGACCTGACCCTGGCCTTGGCACAAGCCCTCACAGTTCCAGAACATATTCGCAATTCCCTGGAGGAACTGGGTCCATCCGTAAAGGGGCCAAATGCCTGGTTGCTCCAGTGACTGAAGAACATGGCATTGTTTTGCTGTAATTAACTGCAGATTTTTGGAGCCAAACCAGAATGGTTTCTAATACTCATCAGTCTGTGGATCCAGGCAGGAGATGGTGACATTTACAGAGAGGCTTTGACCTAAGTATTTTCATTGTGTTGTGTTGTCTTCTCTCTTTTGTCCGCAGCCTTGCTGTTAGTTTTGATATTGGAATTGGTTTATTATTGTCAAATTTACTGAGACACAGTGAAAAGCTTGTCTTGTAAACCGTTCATACAGATTAAACTATTACACAGTGCATCGAGGTAGAACAATAACATTGCAGAATAAAGTGTAAGAGCTGCAGAGAAAGTGGAGTGTGGGAAAACAATAAAGTGCAAAGATCTTTATTTTATTTATTTAGAGAAACAGCCTTTTGCAGACCGTTCTTGACCAGTGAGCTCACGCCGCCCATTACAACAATGTGACTGATTAACCTACTAACCCGCAGGCCTTTGGACTGTGGGAGGAAACCAGAGCACCTAGAGGAGACCCACACGGTCACGGGGAGAAAGCATGGAGGGGGAATTGGACCCCAATCGCTGACGCTGTAATAGTGTTACGGGAACAGCATAACCACGCTGATGGTACAATTTATGTTAATAAGAAGGCTTTGGACAGAGTTGGTTCCAGCACACTAGTCAGACAAAGATGACTGCCACCCTTACTTAGTGTTCCTGAGGTCAGACTGGGTTCCAGAATGCCTGATAGCACCTGTGCGGCTCTGCCGTGCCTTTCCATTGTGTGGGGGTAGTGGCCAACGTAGGTGGTGCGAGCAACGCACAGTGGTAACCCCAACCTGAGCCACCCACTGGGGCAGTAAACGCTGTTTGTGCTCGTCAGCCATGCAAATTAACAGGCAGCACAGAGTTGGCACACTGCCTACAGTGAGAGCAAGTGCGCGCAGGTTCGTCACGGTCTACGCCCACACTGGGGGAACAATAGAATTCAGCTCCCACTTCCCAAACCTGAGGGCCACAAGCCTTCCCTCAGTCTTTGTCGTTTGTCTCCGTTTCGCACTGCACAGGAAGCCAGGAGCATCACCTCCCCATTGCATACATTGGTCGGTTAGGCTTCCACCCAACTGGGAGCTGTCCTTTGTGTGTGAAACCATGCCAACAGACAGCAACTTCCCAGGTGGATGCTTCCGAGTGGCAAGAGGTGGGCAGAGATCAGATTCTGATGGAAACACTAACCTGCATTTACATAACAAGGGGAAAAAAAACCAAAGCACGGCATGAGAGCCTAAATACGATAGTGACAATGTCCACTTACAGCAGGGGGCCCCAACTTGTGTGGGGATAGTGGTCCATGGCGTAAATATGGTTGGGACTCCCTGATTTACAGGGAGGCTTTGATCTCCTCTCATGCAATCATCTTCTCTTATGTCCAGACCCTGGCCCACATCGCCTCAAAGAATCATGCACTAGGTTAAAGGAGTTTTCTGGAGTTTTAAGTTTAAGGCTGAGAATGTTTGAATTGGGGTGGTGGGGAAAGGTGGTAGGTGAATAGGATTCATTATGAGTTGGGACACAGAGTGCACAGTTCTGAATGACCCTGTTTGCAGAGAGAAGCTTCACAGTAGGCAGGTTCAGAGAAGCAGCAGAAAGGATGGTCATTACAGAGGTGGGGAAAGTGCCAGTTCTGCTGAAGACGCGATCATCAGGTCCACAGCTTATTTTGATGCAGACTTGTTACCAAGGATGCAAATGGGTTGGCTCACTTTCAGATAGCTGGCAGCAAAGAGATAAAAGTCTGTAGCTGAAAGTGGAGCTCGGGACCAGGTCTGAACACTGTGACTTCTCTCTTCCCCGAAGTTAGTGAGAAAAAGGTCTGCCACTTAGTATAGGATGTCAGATAAACAGCGGGGCAATTTAGAAGTGATGTGAGTGGTGAGTCATCTGGGTGTTGACAGTGTTACACGATGATTGACACTGTGTTCTCCTCTTACAGAAACACAGAGATCCAGACAGACAGGTGTGGATGTGGAAAAAGATTGTTAGACTGAGAGCCAATTTGCTCTTTCTTTGCACTGCAATGGATTTTTTTTTTGTTTTAATTGTGTTCTTTCTTGCATAATTTATGATTAATTTATACTTTTTCTTGTGAATGTGGTGTCTGTGATGCTGCTGCAGTAAGTTTTTATTGCACCTGTGCACACGTGTGCATATGATTATAAACTTTACTTTGACTTTGACTTTAAGAATGGGTGAGAGAGGTCCATGTACTGTATTTGAACTAGGGGCATGAGTAGGTTTCTCAGTCTCTCAAAACTGCACCACCATTGAATAAGATCAAGGTGGGCAGACAAGGACGTGGACTTGATCTTGGTCTTGGGACAGAAGTTTTCCGTTATTTTTTGAGCATTAATGTTTTGATTGCTGGTGAACTTGGCTCCAAGATCAATACACACATCAAAGTTGCTGGTGAACGCAGCAGGCCAGGCAGCATCTCTAGGAAGAGGTACAGTCGACGTTTCAGGCCGAGACCCTCCTGACGAAGGGTCTCGGCCTGAAACATCGACTGTACCTCTTCCTAGAGGTGCTGCCTGGCCTGCTGCGTTCACCAGCAACTTTGATGTGTGTTGCCCAACATATTGATGCAGTTATAAAGAAGGCAAGACAGTGGCTATATTAGGAGTTTGAAGAGATTTGGTATGTCAACAAATACACTCAAAAACTTCTATAAATGTACCATGGAGAGTATTCTGACAGGCTGCATCACTGTCTGGAATGGAGGGGCTACTGCACAGGACCGAAAGAAGCTGTAGAAGGTTGTAAATTCAGTCATCTCCATCTTGGGTACTAGCCTACAAAGTACCCAGGACAGCTTCAAGGAGTGGTGTCTCAGAAAGACAGCATCCATTATTAAGGACCTCCAGCACGTATGGTATGATCTGTTCTCACTGTTACCAACAGGTAGGAGGTACAGAAACCTAAGGGCACACACTCAGTGATTTAGGAACAGCTTCCTCCCCTCTGCCATCCAATTCCTAAATGGACATTGAACCCTTGGACACTACCTCACTTTTTTTTAATACATAGTATTTCTGTTTTTTGCACGATTTTTAATCTATTCAATATACGTATAATGAATAAGATTTACTTATTTATTAATATTATTTTTTTTTCCGTCTATATTATGTATTGCATTGAACTACTACTAAGTTAACAGATTTCACATCACATGCCGGTGATAATAAACCCGATTCTGATTCTGACTCTGACTCTTCAAGCAGGTTGTTGTTACTTGACTGCTGATTGGGATGGGATTGTTGTCCTATGAGGAAGGGCTAGATGGACCAGGCTTGTATCTGCTGGAATTTGGAAGAGTAGAAAGGGACTGGATTGAGATGTACAAAATTCTGAGGGGACAAGACACAGTAAAGGTGGAAAGGTTGTCTCTTGTGGGAGAAGCAAGAACAAGGCATCATCCATTTAGGAAAGAGATAAGTTTTGTTCAATGGTCATGTATCTTTGGAACACTTTTCTTCAAATATGGTCGGAAGCAGAGTATTGATATGTGTTTTAAGGCAAAGAGAGATAGGTCTTGGCCTGAAACGTCGACTGCACCTCTTCCTACAGATGCTGCTTGGCCTGCTGCATTCACCAGCAACTTTGATGTGTGTTGCTTGAATTTCCAGCATCTGCAGAATTCCTGTTGTTTGCGTCAATATGTTGGGACCAGGTTAGGTCCTCGGAGACCTTGACACCCAGGAACTTGAAACGCTCACTTTCTCCACTTATGATCCCTCTATGAGGATTGATTCCTTCGTCTTACCCTTCTGTAAGTCCACATTCAGCTCTTAATGACGTTGAGTGCCAGGTTGTTGCTGCGACACCACTCCACTAGTTGGCATATCTCACTCCTGTACGCCCTCTCGTCACCACCTGAGATTCTACCAACAATGGTTGTATCGGCAGTAAATTTATAGATGGTATTTGAGCTATGCCTAGCCACACAGTCAGAGAATAGAGGATAGAGAATAAATCAATGGGCTAAGCACACACCACTGAGGTGCACCAGTGTTGATCGTCAGCAAGGAGGATATGTTACCACCAATCCGCACAGATTGTGGTCTTCCGGTTCGGAAGTCAAGGATCCAATTGCAGAGGGAGGTACAGAGGCCCAGGTTCTGCAACTTCTCAATCAGGACTGTGGGAATGATGGTATTAAATGCTGAGCTACAACGGATGAACAACATCCTGACGTAGGTGTTTGTGTTGTCTAAGTGGTGTAAAGCCGCATGGAGAGCCATTGAGATTGCATCTGCCATTGACCAATTGTGGCAATAGGCAAATTACAATGGGTCCAGGTCCTTGCTGAGGCAGGAGTTCGGTCTAGTCCTCTCTTTTCTTTTTAAATCTTTTTATTGAGTAAGTATACAAAAAAGGTAAGCCATATAAACATTAATACAATGTTAAAGTATAATAAAATTCCAAAAGATAACAATACCAAAAAGAAAATACTACAAACAATGTAATTTAAGCATAAGAAACCAAGATAACATAATAGTATACTAAATTTTATATATATCAATGGAAAAAAAAGAAAAAAAAACCCCAAAAAAAAAACCCACCGTGCAGCTAACTAAAAGCAAGGCAAAGCAATGGGCTAACTTGAAACCAAACAGAGTTAAACTTAAAATCACGTCCTCAATCCCGACCTCCATTAAAACAGTGAAAAAAAAACAAGAAGGGTAAATATTACATTAAATGAAAATATCGAATAAAAGGTCCCCAAATCTGTTCAAATTTAAATGAAGAATCATAAAGGTTACTTCTAATTTTCTCCAAATTCAAACATAAAATCGTCTGAGAAAACCAAAAAAAGGTAGTTGGAGCATTAAGCTCTTTCCAATGTTGTAAAATACATCTTTTCGCCATTAAAGTAAGAAATGCAATCATTCTACGGGCTGAAGGGGAAAGATTACTAGAAATTTTAGGTAGTCCAAAGATAGCAGTAATAGGGTGAGGAGAGATATCTATATTTAATACCTTAGAAATAATATTGAAAATATCTCTCCAAAAAGTTTCCAAAGTAGGGCAAGACCAAAACATATGAGTTAAAGAGGCTATCTGCCCCGAACATCTATCACAGAAAGGATTAATATGCGAGTAAAAACGCGCTAACTTATCTTTGGACATATGTGCTCTATGAACCACTTTAAATTGAATTAGGGAATGTTTAGCACAAATAGAGGAAGTATTAACTAATTGTAAAATCTGCCCCCAATCATCCACAGAAATGGTAAGCCCCAATTCCTGTTCCCAATCTACCCTAATCTTATCAAATGGAGCTTTTCTAAGTTTCATAATAATATTATAAATCATAACCGATTCACCTTTCTGACATGGATTAAGGTTAATTATCGAATCTAAAATATATATAGGAGGAAGCATTGGAAAGGAAGAAAGTATAGTACTTAGGAAATTTCTAACTTGTAAATATCTAAAAAAATGTATTCTTGATAAGTTATATTTATTAGATAATTGTTCAAAAGACATAAGGGAACCATCTAAAAATAAATCCAAAAACCGTAAAATACCCTTAGTCTTCCAAGTTTGAAAAGCGCGATCCGTAAAAGAGGGAGGAAAAAATATGTTACCTAAAATAGGAATCGCTAACCCGAATTGATTAAGATCAAAAAATTTTCTGAATTGAAACCAAATGCGCAAAGCATATTTAACTATCGGGTTAGAGACCTGCTTAAGGCGTTTCGAATCAAAAGGAAGAGAGGAACCTAAAATAGAACCAAGTGTATAACCCTGAACAGATTGTAATTCCAATGCTACCCATTTAGGAATAGATAGTATGTCCCGGTCAAGTAACCAAAATTTCATATGTCGAATATTAATAGCCCAATAATAAAATCTAAAGTTAGGTAATGCTAAACCTCCATCTCTCTTAGCTTTCTGTCGGTCTAGTCCTCTCAAAGCATTTCATCACTGTAGACTGGCATCGGGGGGTAGGGGGGGAAGAACTGTCAGAAGTTTGGGTCAAAACACTGCACCCGGTCCTGATTCAAGGTTTCAACGTGAAACGTTGATACTTTTTGTCTCACAGATGCTATTTGACCTGCTGAGCATCTTCAACAGTTCATGTTTTGCTCTGGGTCAAGCATCCTGAACCTTCGTGGTGTGGTGATCTGCATCAAAGGCTGCGGACAAGTCGAGATAGATGAGGAGAATTGCACTTGCCACCATCACATCAAGTGTCAGTGGCAGACGCAAGAGACTCATGGGACAATCTTGATACTAATTCCAGGGGATTGCACTTTTGTAGAGTTTGTGAAGGAAGAACTAATTGCACTGATGAACACGGAACATAGAACATAGAAGAGTACAGCACAGTGCAGGCCCTATGACCCACAATGTTGTGCTGACCCTTTAACCTACTCCAACATCAATATAACCCTACCCTTCCACACAACACTCCATTTTTCTTTCATCCGTGTGCCTATATAAGAGTCTCTTAAATGTCCCTAATATAACTACCTCTAAATGTCCCTAATATAACTACCTCTACCACCATTCCTGGCAGTGCGTTCCTCGCACCTACCATTCTCAGTTTGAATAACCTACCTCTGATATTCCCCACTGTACTTTCCTCCAAACATCTTACAACTACGCCCTTTGTATTTGCCAATTCTTCCCTCGGAAAAAGACATTGGTTGTCCACTCTATCAGGGCCTCTTACCATCTTTTACACCTCTATGAAGTCACTTCTCTTCTTCCTCTCCAAAGAGAAAAGTTAGCTCACACCCATTTCCTCATAAGACATGGTCTCTAATCCACACAGCATCCTGGTAAATCTCCTCTGTACTCTCTCTGAAGCTTCCAAATCCTTTCTATAATGAGGATCCCAGAAAGACCGCTTCCATTTTGATCACTGCTTCTGACTGAGAGGTCAAGAGATCAGATGGCTCCGGTGATGAAACTGAAGGTGCTCTAATTCTGCTCGGACAGGTGATTCAGAGAAAGACAGTGGTGGTGGTGAGGGTGGGATAGGGCTGCCAGTTGTTGTGGACTTCTGTAAATGTCCCAAGGAAATATTATATGCCAGTTTCAAATTTTTTTTCTAAAATGGTTTTTAGCAATTGTTAAGTTGGTCAATCTGTTCCACACCATTGGAAAGGCTGTGTGTAACTAAAATGCTTCAGACTTATGCGAGGGGTAATTGATAAGTCCGTGCCCTAAGGTAGAAGGAGATGAGTTATTAACTTCAAACTTTCTGCATAATCACTCGAAGAGTTGACCTGCATGTGCATGTAACGAGAACTGTATAACTCGTCTCCTTCTACCTTAGACCACGAACTTATCAATCACCCATCCGCTGACACTTTCTGGAGGTCCAAGATCCGTATGCTCCACAACAGCTGGACTAAGTGTGTAAATGTAGGAGGGGACTATGTTGAAAAATAAATGTGCTAGGTTTTCTAAAATTCACTCCTTCTACCTTAGGCCACGAACTTATCAATCACCCCTCGTATTTTATGCTCCCATGGACATCACAGGACCTGAGCTTACATTAACCATTAAGGCTCCAGTCAGATTCCAGCAGGCACATTCACGGCCTTTCCAGGTTCGCTGATGAAATGGTAAAGAAGCAGATGTCAGATGGTTCATACTAAACTGGCATTTTGTTCAGACCAGACTTTCTTCCCCCAAGAGTGGGCACTGGAAGTCAGCAGTATCACCAGTACATCGAAAGGTACCCGTGCTCTGAACCTGAAACAACGCACCCTTGTACCCAGGACACTGTGGGATGAGGGTCCTGTGTCACAGCAATTGGCAATCCTGTCTCACTGCTCCAGTGTCCCAGGTTTGACCCTGACCTTGGGTATACTATCTGGTGGAGTGTCAGTGTTCTCCTTGTGACGGCATGGCAGAGTATTGGTGGGGTGTTGACGGGCAGGTAGCAGAGAATAGGTTGCAGAGAAACAAGTGCTCTGAAAGGCAGCGTTAGTCTCAATGGACCAAATGACTTGCTTCTCTGTCATAAAGAAATGAAAGTGAAAATCAAGTACAAAACTGCAGTTGTTGGAAACCTAAAATGAAAACATCTGTGAGATTGAATGCAGCATGGAGTCTGTGGGAACTAACATTCATTTCCGCTGTCTGGAGTGTGGGTGTGAAGAAGGAGGTGTTTGAAAACTGTATGTAATTCAAAGGAAGCATTGTAGATACACTGTAACTATAGAACTGTTGTGCTGTTACTTTTGATCTTTAGCATATACAAATGTCATGTCATATTTGGTTGATAAGGCCTCTTCTTTCAAGAGTGTCTTCATATGATGCCTGTTGCTCTTTTTTGCCGAATAAAGTACTTCCACATCCATCAACTTCAGTGTCTCTCCAGAGACTTTCTTCATGTCACAATAGGATGAGAAAGTGAACTGATGTTTCAGGTCAAAGATAATTCACAAGCAATGGATTATGAGAAAGATAATTTCATCATGCAGTTTCCCAGGATAGAAATATCTAATACCAGAAGGCATGCATTGAAAGTGAGAAGGGGTAGGTTCAAAGGGGATGTGAGAGATAAGTTTTTTACTCAGGGAGTCGTCGTCGTGGCTATCCCTCGAGGTTGAGGATGATGGTCTTCATTCTGAAGAAGTGGCCCACAGAGTGAAGATGCCCGTGCGTGTATTTGTTTAACGTGTACTTGATGTTGCACTCCAAGAAGCACACGATACTTCACAAATCAACCAACTGATTCCAATGGCATGGAAACCACGGCGATTGGAGCTGTTGGATTTGTTGCAGCCTTTATCCGCCTTCACAGCCGTTGGGTTCAAAGTAACTTCGTCCGCCTGTTCCACCGTTGAGGTCTTGGTTGGACTGTTCTTTGTCAGGGACCTCACCCTCGACCTTACCGCCATGGGTGACCCTACCAGGAGCATAGCTCCAAGCGGCATTGCTCTCGGGATCACAGGACCACACAAGCTTCTCCACCGCGACAAGGTGACAATCCATGGAGAGGATTCAGGGAGTGGTTAATGCCTGGAATGTGCTGCCTGGTACGGTGGTAGAGGTAAATACATTAGAGGCTTTTAAGAGACATTTTGATAGGCACATGGATGTGAGGAAGATGGAGGGATATGGATATTGTGCAAGTAGGAGGGATTCGTTTTTGGATTTTTTTGATATACTTGTTAGCTAGTTGAGCACAACATTGTGAGTTGAAGGGCCTGTTCCTGTGCTGTCGTATTCTATGTTCTATGGTTTATTAAGAAGGAACTTTGACCTGAAACATTGCCTCCATTTCTCTTCCCACAGAAGCAGCTTGATTGACTGAGTATTTCCATTATTCTTTGTTTTGACTTTATGAGAAATTTCATCCTTCAGTGAGCTGAATTTAACTTACAAGAGAAGCAGTTATCTTACTGACTGGTGGAATTAGTTCAGGGGGATGACCAGCCACCTCCTACTCTTTTGTGGCAGCTTCCTCTGAATAGTAATTAATCCAAAAACTCTCCTGAGGCAAGTTATCAAGAGTCTTGAAGTACAGCGAGAACAAATACTGTGAAAATCACATTATTGGTCTCTACTTGGATGTGTCTTGAGTGAAATATTTTATGGTGAATTGGTTCTGGGCTAATATTCTACATTTGAAGCTGTTTTCAATTTTACGGCCTCCTTTTCCAGATTTTTAACTCAAAAGTTTTAACCAGCTCGATGCCTTGAAGGATGGGATTGCTCACTGACTACAGTGGAAAAGCTGGTTATCATCTTGTGTGCTGAAAATTATCCCCAGGAATGTACCTAACATCTTACACCTAATTAAACACAAATGACATCAATAACCTCAAACACACACAAAATGCTGGAGGATCTCGGCAGGCCAGTGCTGCTGAAGTGTTTCCACCTGAAATGTCAACTGTACTTTTCTCCATAGATGCTGCCTGGCCTGCTGGGTTCCTCCAGCATTTTGTGTGTGTTACTCGGATTTCCAGCATCTGCAGATTTTCTTTTGTTTGTGCTTCAATATACTCAAAGTATATGAGAATCAAAAAAAAAACCCGCAGATGTGGGAAAACTAAAATAAAAAACAGAAAATGCTGGAAATACTCAGCATGACAGTCTGCATCTGTGGGATGAAAAGCAGAGTTAATGTTTCTCCGACCTGAAATTCTAACTCTGTTTCACTTTCCAGAGATGCCACTGACCTGCTGAGTATTTCCAGTGTTTTCTTTCACCACTCTTCGTTTATGAATGCTCAACTTCTGGACAACTATAGAAATGGATGAGCTCCCGTTATATTATTAGATTTAAAAGTCCCGCCTACATATATTTGTTCCTATTAGTTTCCTCTCTCTTGCTGTTTTCACTCTCCTCTGTAAGTGAGTGTTCTTTATTATCAAGTCTAGTGTGATTTCGATACTATTTATTACAGAACTGTGGAAACGAATGAGTGTTCCTTTCCGCACCTTGTGGTGCATCAGGCTGTAACCTTGCCATTTCTTCAGCACTTTGGACTGTTTTTTATGAGGCCAAGTTCTCAGCCTGACACTCAACACTGCACGGATATAAAGCGTGCAAGGAGCCAGCTGGGATTCGAACCCGTGACCAGTCACCTCGAAGTCCAGTGCAGATCCCACTACACCACCGGCCGGCGACAGTGGAGTTGTCATTACCATATTGAGTGATCTTTGTGTATTTACTAACTTATGGACAAAATGGATTTGAGGATATCTGTAAAAATGGAACCTATTCATTATCTGGGCTCAGCCCATATATCCTGCTTCCCTTAAAGCTGGATTTCCTGACTGTCTTCCCTGGAATACTGCCCCATTATTACAGTCGCCTCGAACTGTCTGAATATTCCAACAATTTTGGGGCCAGCTTGGTAGAGTAGTAGTCTGCACTATGCTTTACAGTACAGGCGACCTGGGTTCAATTCCTGCCGTTGCCTATAAGTAGTTTGCACGTTCTCCCTGTGACCGCATGGGTTTCCTCCCGGTGCTCCTTCATCGTCCCACAGTCCAAAGACATATCAGTTGGTAGGCTAACTGGTCATTGTAAATTATCCTGTGACGAGGATAGAATTAAATAGAGGTATATAAAATTATGATGGGTATAGATAGAGTGAATGCAAGCAGGCTTTTCCCAATGAGGCAAGGGGAGAAAAAAACCAGAGGACATGGGTTAAGGGTGAGGGGGGAAAAGTTTAAAGGGAACATTGTGGGGGCTTCTTCACACAGAGAGTAATGGGAATGTGGAATGAGCTGCCAGACGAGGTGGTAAATGCAGGTTCTTTTTTAACATTTAAGAATGAATTGGACAGATACATGGATGGGAGGTGTATGGAGGGATATGGTCCGTGTGCAGGTCAGTGGGACTAGGCAGAAAATGGTTCGGCACAGCCAAGAATGGCCAAAAGGCCTGTTTCTGTGCTGTAGTTTCTATGGTTTCTATGGTTTCTAAATTGAGGGATTGCTTGAAGGGCCAGAAGGGCCTATTCTGCACAGTATCACAATTCCTAAAGAATGCACTCAGATTACCACAGAAACCATATTTTATCCTCGATTTTGCCTCCATATACCTTTAGGTTAACTGATATTCTGCCAGGAACACATACGAAAGAAATAATGAATGTTAAAAATAGAATTTAAATAGACTGAAAGAAGCAACTGGAAAATCAGCGTAATTAATAAACGTTGACAAAGGTATGGTAAACTGGGAATTTGCTGGATCCAGAAACTATGACAGGTAATCTGCAGGAGATTTTTTTTTTAACCAAACTCCCAGAGTGAAGTAATTTGCAATAGGCAAATATTTCAATGATTTGGATTGTCTTTGGGTTGCTGACAGCACAATGGATCCTGTTTCTAAGTAATACAAACCCCAGGATTCTATTGGCATTCAGACTTTTAAAAGTTATTCCACTGGTCTCATTTGGGAGTAGATATGCCATGTGGTGGTAACATATTACAGTGGAGCTATGATAGCTCTGGATGCCAGAGCTCAGAGTCCAATTCCAGGCGTACTCTCTGAGAATATTTGTACCTTCTTACTGTATGTGTGTGTGGGTCTCCTGCAGGTGCTCTGGTTTCCTCCCACAGCCCAAAGATACACCAGTTGGTCGGTTGATTGGTCATTGTAAATTGCCCCATTGTTAGGCCAGGGTTAAATCTGAAGGTTACTGGGTGGCGTGGTTGATGGCCTGGAAGGGCCTGTTCTGCATTACAGTATATCTCTATATAAAGTAAAATTAAATTATATTAAGTTAAATATAACTCCTCTCTGTTAAATTCTGTTAAATTATAACCACTTTATACCTGCCTAGAGATGTAAACTCAGTTATACAGCACAGAAACAGGCCCTTCAGCCCATTACATCCATGCTGACCTTTTTGCCCTTCTGTACGAAGCCCATTTGCCTGCATTAGTTCCATATCTAGTATATAATATCATAATGTTCCCTATCTGTCTTGCCTATGCAAATGTCTGCTTAAATGCTTCTCCAATGCAGAAATTGCAGACAATTCCACCACTGCCTCTGGCAGTGTGTTCCAGATTATCAAGCAATCTCTGTTTCTCCTCACATCCTTTTTAACTCTACCTCTCAGCTTTTGGATACCCGCTACCATAGGAAAAATATTCTGAATATCAACCCCTCCTGTACTTCTCATCATTTTACAAACCACTGTGAGGTATTCATGGAGCCTCATTCGCTCCTTAGGAAAACCGGCCCGGCGTATCCAATCTCTCCCTTTGATTAAACATCCTGGTGAATCTCTTCTATGCTCCCTCCACCACAATCACATCCATCCTTTTGCCTTAGTGCTATCCCCAGGTACATTACCCCAATGAAAATCTATCAACCACAATCTCAAAAGGTCCATATCCCCAACTCTTGATAAAGGTTCTTTCAGACAATTACTACCTATCATGTCAACAAGTAATGCTTGGTTACTTACATTATCTGTTGACTCCTTCTTTCTTGATTCCCTATCAGAAGAAATCATTTCACTAAATCTACTCAGTGGAACACTTCTAATATTTTGAACGGCTGGGTTCCATTCGATGGATTTGCTCCAGAGTATGATGAAACTCTTCAAATGGAAAGTGATGTTAAGGACCTAGGAATTAGAAGCGGGAGAAGGCCATTCAGTCCTTTGCTCTGCTATCCAATAAGATCATGGCTCATCGATTGCCTCTCTAACCCTTGATTCAGTGTCCAAAAATATATTGATTTCCATCATATCAGAAGATGATGTGATAGTGTAAATTTATCGGAGACATTCAGTCCTATCACACACCACTAAAAGGCTTTACTGTAAGTTCCCAAGGCCAAATTTGCAGTACAGCAGTAATGTTGGTGACACCATGGGGAATGTGTTTATCAGAGGCAGGGTTCGAGCTGATTCTGCTCACCCTTCCATGACGTTTACTCCTCTCTCCACAGCGCTGAGGCTGTGAGACTGCTGCAGCTGCTCCTGGCTTCGTCGCTGCGAGCTTCCCGGCTATTTGCGCCGCTTCGTGATGAACTGAGATTGGGGCTATGGTCCTACCCTGGCTGGTCCCGCTCCGGGTCTATCGACTCAATCTTGTTCTGAACGCCATTGCTTGTTTTTATTGTTTGCTAGATCTTGTCGGCTTTTCCCCTCTCTTTCTGTGCATTGGGTGTTGGTCTTTTTTTTAAAAATCAAACTCTTTCTTCTTTTGTGGCTGCCTGTAAGCCGAAAAATCTCAGAGTTGTATAATTTGATAATAAATGTACTTAGAACTTTGAACTTCAAGCTAGGAGATGTGTCAGGAACATATGAAGAGCTTGCCAAAACCAAACAAATCATTGAAAGAACCCAGCAGGGCAGGCAGCATCTATGGAGGGAAATGGACAGTCCTAATTGCAGGGTGAGGAGTTTTTTTCTTAATGAGATACGGCGCGGAATAGATTCTTCCGGCCCTTCGAGCCGCACCACCCCTCAATCCCCTGATTTAATCCGAGCCTAATCGTGGGACAATTTACAATGACCAATTAACCTACCAGTCAGTAAATTTCTGGACCGTGGGAGGAAACCAGAGCACCCGGAGGAAACCCACATGGTCACAGGGAGAGCTCACAGGCTCCTTACAGGCAGCGGTGGGAATTGAACCCAGGTCGCTGGTACGGTAAAGTGTTGTGCTAACCACTACATTATCGTGCTACCCACAGGTCAAATATAGGGATTCACCTGAAATGTTGGCTGTCCTTTTCCCTTCACGGTTGCTGCCGGACCCATTGGGTTGCACCTGACTTCATCTGAAGCTCTGGATACCACTATCTTCAGCCTCTCGTGACTCCATTTTGCCAAGTGTTCAGTTACAGGAAGCAGCAAATAATCTGCCGGAGGAAAAATGAGTTAAGCATCCTTGCTGAGGGGTGGGGGAAGGAATTGTCAATGGTTTGGGTTGAAGCCCTGCATCAGCTCCTGATGCAAAGTTTTGACCCTAAGAGTCAACAATCCCTTTCCTTCGGCAGACGCTGCTTGACCTGCCAAGTTCTCCCTGCAGATTGTTTGTTGCACTAGATTCCAGCATCAGAAGTCACATGTATCTTCAGCTACAGCAAATTGCCATGACAAAGTCTTATCCAATCTATCAGCTCTGAGGGAACTGTTGCTAAAGGCTGAACAGATATGCAATCAAATGGGTGCATTTAAAGAAGCTACTGACACAGCCTGGGTTCTAAACCTCCACTATCCTGAAAATGTAGCTGATGCACTACAGAATGGAGTAGACAACTGTTCTGCTGAGAAAGTGTGATGATTAATGGCAAGCTGTCACTTAATGCATTCTATTTTCCAAATGATGTGAAGGCAAGGCATGCACCACAAGAAAAAAGGAGCTGTTAAGTACAATGTTTGCTTGTAAAAAGTCAAATCAGTTTTGCGTACATCTCAGACTGCTGGTGTGAAACAGGACATGGGCAGTTTAATTGCTCTAGTTGAGATAGTTTTGGACAATTCTTCTTTGAACAACGATCACATGACAGAAGAGTAATGTGAGAGTATTCCATACCTTGGGCAGATTTACATTCGTTTTTGATGCATTCTCAGGTGGGAGGGAGTGGACTTCGATACAAAAGAGTAAGAATACAAGTTTACATTGACATGGTGTCAACAATTATTAAACGAGGCCTGCACCTTACCAGATACCCAAGGCATGAGACCTCCCAGGAAGGGAAACTACCACAAAAGTGCAACGTGCTTGGCCTTCATCATTTCAAAGACTGGAACTGTAACGAAGAGTTGGCAGTAACAGATGGAACAAGTCATTCCAAAACACAAACCTTGTGTTAAAAAATATTTCTTTAGAAGTTTCTCCGCTGTCACAATACCTGAGAAGTTTGTGTATGAGCCCACAATTTCACCCCAGTGAATCAGGGCAGATACAGCTCAAGGGAATTTGTGAAGGCTGAACGTGCCTATGGTGGCCCTTTGAAAGTGCTCTCCAATTAGTCCCACTTCCCTGCACTTTCCTCACAGCCACGAACATTTTGCCTTCTCAAATATTTATCCGAGTTTCTTTTGAAAATTGCTATTACCTCTCCTTCCACCAGCTTTACAAGTTGTCCATTTCAGATCATAACTTTGTTCTAGGATTTTATTGGCTTCTGCTCAACTCAGTCGAAGGTGCAATTGGTACACAGTGTGCCTGCAGGAAGATGATCAATTGCACAAGGGTTGTATTTGCCAGACTTGAAACAACTAATGGAGTCTGCTGTGACAACGGAAAGCATTTTATAAGCATTGCATTCAGGCACTTTACCGAAAATAGAATTTGTACACACAATTACAGTACCAAATTACTCACAGCTGCATTGGATTGATGATGGATTAACGGCTTCATAAAACGTGAGCTTAATGTGCACACTTACTGTGGTACTCAATCAGGGCCTTCGAAAGCCCAGATACTCACGGGAAGGGACCTGAAGAAGAAGCCATAACATTGCAATAAACAACATTCCATGTTCATCTTTCCTGGAAATACGAAAACATGGAATAAAAAGGAAAGATGAACCGTACTTTCTGATCAGCTTTCTACACTTCCTCCACTCCCAATGTTTTGCTCAGAGCAGACTCATCAATCCCAGGCACAGTTCTCCAGAGTCCTTCAGTTAAAAGAAAATTCTTGATATATTTATCCTGCTTCCTCTTCAAAGCTGTTGAATTGGCAACAAGAGCACTTGCAGTCATAGACTGGTGGAATACTGCATTGAGAAAGCTCTTTCTTGGTTTCCCCTTCTATACCTGCAATACAAATCCTGTTAACAGTCAAAGTAATCTTTCACTGCCTACCCTTTCAAACTGTTTCACAAATTCCAACTCTCCAGTGAAAGCATCTGCAATTTTTGCAAGTGCCTCCTCGTAAATGAAATTCCTCCCATCTTTGGTTTTGATCCTGGAACCAATCATTTTGCCTTGTGACATGACTCCTACGGCTATCCCTTCTTGTTGATTATTTTCCAGACTGCATCTTAATAGATTCATCATACTTGTTCAGCACCATTCTTTGTAATTCAGTGGGCTCTACACAAACCCAAGGCCCCATTTAGATTCCTCAACTCCGAACCTGATTTTAAAAATGTCTGCAGCTCTACAGTATATCTTCTTCATCCTGCTCTCCAGAAGAAATCAGACAGTCCTTTCTACAAGGATGTACAAATCAGAAGAGGCTACTCAGGTTCACATCCTCCACCTAACACCCAATTCTGGAATACACTCAGTGGCCACTTTATTAGGTACCTGCTGTACCTAATAAAGTGGCAATTGAGTATATGTTTGTGGTCTTCTGTTGCTGTAGCCCATCCATTTCAAGGCTTGATGTGTTGGCATTCAGAGATGCTCTTCTGCACACCATTGTTGAGTTACTGTTGCCCTCTTGTCAGCTTGAACCAGTCTGGCCATTTTCCTCTGACCTCGCTCATTAACAAGGTGTTTTCACAGAACTGCTGTTCACTGGATGTTTTTAGTTTTCTGTACCATTCTCTGTAAATTCTAGACACTGCTGTGTGTGAAAATCCCAGGAGATCAGAAGTTTCTGGGATACTCAAACCACCGCAACTGACACCAACAATCATTCCATAGTTAAAGTCACTTAGATCACATTTCTACCTATCCTGATGACAGGACCTCTTGACCATGTCTGCATGCTTTTATGCATTGAGTTGCTGCCACATGACTGGCTGATTAGATATTTGCATTAACAAGCAGGTGTACAGATGTACCTAATAAAATGACCACTTAGATCAGGGTTGGTCTGATTCTTAACTCCAGCTGCCCAGTTGGAGATACGTAACTCTTTCCCCACATCTATGACTACTCTTGTATATTTGCATGCACTTCTATTGTTATGAGGTTGTCCTGTGTCTGAAACTATTCTGTGGCCTACTGTGTTCTGGCATTTTGCTGGGACTTCTGGTAAACTATCATCAGCAAGTTCGGTGCCATTCCCTTCGTGTCCAAATGGCCAAAATATAGAGAAAACAAAAGGCAAATGCAGTAGTGGAATCTGATAACAAAGTTGGTCTGGCACTTTAACTAGTTGAACACAATCAGGTGCTGTAAAGGAACAGAGGAACACTTACTATATCCCTTCAAACCAGATCTGTCTTTCAAAATGAACATAACTGTTCCTTTATCTCAGCACCACTCTCCCACACCGGTGCTGTCTCCCTCAAATCCCCATGTATGAAGAACCCTATCCATCTTCGAATCTCTGTCTTGTTCACTTGTGGTCATGGATTTATGACCACAAGTGAACAAGACAGAGACTGTGCACATAAATCACTGCAAAGAGAAAACTTCTACACTTCCTCTTTGATGCTCACAAAACATCGAGCATCCTTGGTGTTCTGGGTGAGAGAAATTTCATAGATTTGCCCCCTCCCCATCCCCAAGATAAGAAATTTCCACTCATCTCAGTCCCAAGTGACTGACCATATCCTGAGGTCATATCCACTGAGGTCATTCCAACATGGGAAAACACATTCTCAGTTTTACAGTGCCAAGCCCCTTAGGAATTTTACATCTCAGGGAATCGCCTCTTATTCTTAAGACCAAAATAATTTTTATAGTTAAGATAATCAAAATGATATCACAAGATCTTTGAGCTACTATGCTCAGTCTCTCTGCACTAGTCAATCCCTCATCGCCAGGATGTTCTATGCTCCTTAGAACATATGACATTGAACACAGAATAAGACAGGCCTTGTTGAATCTCTCTATCTTCCAGAAATCACTCACCTTTGCCCCTCTCCTCTTGTTTTTCCTTTCCCCACTCTGGTTACACTCTCACCCTTCTCCTCCCCGGTCTTCATGACCTGCGATCGCCTCCCTCTGGTTCCCCGTATCTTTCCCTTTATTTCATGGTCCACTGTCCTCTTCAATTGGGTTCCTTCTTCTGACTTTGCTTCTCCCACCTGTCACCTCCCAGCTTCTTACATCATCCTCCATCCCTCACCCACCTGCCTTCCCCCTCACCAGCTCTCTTCCATCAGCTGCCAGCTTGTACTCCTCCCCCCTTCTTCTCCTTCTCCCCTCCTCCTTCTTCTCCTCCTTCTTCCCCACTTTCTTATTCTCCTCCTTCCCCACCCTCTTAATCTCTTCCTTCCCCACCTTCTTATTCTGACCTTTGCCCCCATCTTTTCCAGTCCAGATGAATGGTCTCAGCCTAAAATCTCAACTGTTTATTCCCATTCATAGGTGCTGCCTAACCTGCTGAGTTCTTTCAGTATTTTGTGTGTGGTTGAACGTTACTACCCTCCTGCCCACGATCTCTGTACCAAACATTAAGCCAAATTAAACTAATCCCTTCTGCCTACATGTGACCTATACCCCTCCATTCCCAGCATACTCATGTGCCTGGCTAAAGTCCTCTTTAACACCATTATATCCCCTCTAGAACCAGAGGGAATGACTTTGCTCAACTTCACCTGCTGCATCACTGAACTGTTCACACAACCTATGGACCCACTTTCAAATCTCTTCATCTCATGTTTCCTTACTTATTGCCTTTTTTTTCTTTTGTATTTGCACAGATGGCTGCCATTTGTACATTGGCTGTTAGACCATTCAGATGGGCGCGGTCTTTCATTGATTCTGTTGTGACTTGGGTTTACTGTGTATGCCCACAAGACAATGAATCTCAGGATTGAATATGGTGAGGTATATGTACCTTGATAGTAAATATACTTCGACTTTGCTTCCTCCCTGGCAGCTTATTACAGGCATTTACCATGTTCTGTGGAAAAAGTTTGCAACACCCCACATTTAATTTCAATTTTACCCCCTCGTTTCCCCCCAGAATTAAATGCATGCCTTCTATTATTTGATATTTCCAACCTGGGACTATTTATCTTAACTATGCATCTCTAATTTTATAAACCTCCATCAGAACTCCCCTCAGCATCTAACGATTCAAAGAAAACCAACCAAGTTTGTACTACATCTTCTTCTAGCTGACAGCCTCTAATCCAGATAGCATTCCAAGGTGTCAATGCCTCTGAGCATCTAACGTGGACCCAAAATATCGATGCAGCTACAAAGAAGACATGACAGCAGCTATATTTCATTAAGAGTTTGAGGAAACTTGGTATGTCTCAGTTGTACCATGAAGAGCACTCTAACTGGCTGCATCACCCGTCTGGTATGGGGTGGGGCTACTGCATAGGGTTGAAGTAAGCTGCAGAGAGTTGTAAACTTAGTCAGCTCCATCACTGGCACTGGTCTCCATAGTATACGGGACACCTTCGAGGAGCCATGCCTCAAAAGGCAACATCCATCATTAAGGACTCCCATCAGCCAGGTCATGCCTTGTTCTCATTGCTACCATCAGGAAGGAGGTATAGGAGCCTGAAGGCACATACTCAACAATTCAGGAACAATTTCTTCCCCTCTGTCATCAGAATAGATACTGAACTCATGAATACTACCTTGCTACTTCTTTATTTCCATTTTTGCAATACTTACTTAATTTAACTATTTTACATACATATACACACGCTTACTGCAATTCATGTTTTTTTTCTATTATTCTATATTGTATCATGCTGCTGCCAAAAACCCAATAAAATTTCACAACATATGCTGGTGATATTAAATCTGATTCTGATCCTGATTCTGACCCTGATTAACTTTTTTTTTGCACCCTCTCCAAAGCCTCCATACAATTCCTTAACTTGGCAGCCAGAACTCCATGCAGTAATTCACGATTAGAAGCCGAGACAGGCCATTGTACACCAGCAGTGCTCTCAACAAAAGCCTAGTTTACTGCGGTAAGCTATTTTCTCCGCCAGACAATGGGGAAAGACGCATTTAAAATGACATCCGACAGAGTTCAGTGGAAAAAAAATGCTAAAAGGAAAGAACAAGATGAGACTCCATGAATGATAAAGCCACTATGCAGGTCAGGAAAGAGGCAGACATCAAGTACACAAAACGCAGAGACGTGGATAGCCAGAGAGAATATGAAGGGATTAGGAAGGAAGTCAATAAAACAGTTAGGAAAGCAAAGAAGAACAATGAAATTGAATCAAGAAACATAAAACAAATATTAAAATACTTGACAAATGTATCAATAAAAATGTTATGTTTGGCTTGGGAATGGAGTCATTGTTAACTATCCTGTAAACCACCCACTATCTCTTACCATCCATAAATTAAGAAATTGTGGTCTAGATTTCAAAATCTAAATCATTAATATAAATTGTGAAGATCCCACTGATACAGCTGTGTTAATGTTATGCAGTATTACACAGCCTTGACTATATTAGCAATACATTACACAAAGGAGCTTCATGTCCCCATTAAAACAGCCATATATTTCACCCTGTCAAAAAAGGGACCTCTATACCCTCCTCCACCTTCTCTGCTCCAAGTTCTTCTGTTCTTCCCTTTCCAAGGTCTGAAAAGGGCCTTAGAACAGAAACGTTAATTGTTTCTCATTCCACAGATACGGTCTGATTTGATGAGTTTTTCCAGATTTTGATGTTTTTATTTTGAATTTTTAACATCTGCAGTTTCTATTTCCTTCCTGTGGAGCATCATGCAACATCTTCTTTAACCATGAATAACTATCCTTTCCTCATAAGCGCCTGCTCTTTGTTCTGAAGGTGGTCACAGTCCTACCTGCTTCTCTTCCCCAGATTCCTGTTGGTGAGGCTGCTGAAAATGTCTTCCAGCAGCCATGAAGCTCACTCCTCACCTAGCTGGCTGGTATTCAGGAAGTGCAGAGAATCTGAATCAGAAACAGATTAATTATTACCGATATCTGCTGTAAATGTTGTGGTTTTGCAGCAGCTGTACAGTACACAACATAAAATTTACGCTAAGTTACTAATAAATGTGCAAAGAAAGAATAAGGAATGGTCCGGAGAGATTCTGCAGATATTGGAAGCATTGAGCAATACGCACGAACCGCAGGAGGAGCTCAGCAGGTCAGGCAGCATCAATGGAGGGCAATATACGGTCGTTGTTTTGGGCGGAGATTCTTCATCAGGGCTCATGAAGGGGCTTGCCTCGCGATGACAACCATTTATTCCCCTCCATAGATGCTGCCTGACCTGCTGAGATAATGGTCACGGGTTCAGAAATCTAATAGCGGAGCGGAAGCAACTGTTCGTACAATGACGAATTAAATAAAGAAAGAAAGGAATGTTAAAACATGGAATGGTGAGTTTTTGTCAAAGACATGTAACCCCAGAGACAGTTGTCATTCTGAGTTGAAAGCAAAGGAGACTGCAGATGTTGGTATCTAGACCAAAAACAAAACAGACTACTGGAAGAACTTGGTGGCAATAAGGCAGTGATTTAAAGAAGTGGTTGATAGGATCTTGATTAGTAAGGGTGTCAAAGGTTACAGGGAGAAAGCAGGAGAATGGGGCTGAGAGGGAAAATAAATCAGCCAAGATGGAATAGTGGAGCAGGCTCGATGGGCCAGATGGCTTAATTCTGGTCCTATGTCTTATGGACTCAGATAAGGGAGAGATGGTGGGCAGACGGAACCAGTGGAGGGGGGTGAAAGAAACAGCATAGCAATGGTGTAGGGCATGGGTGCTTTGGGGAAGGGGAAGTTGGAAGGAAGGGGGGGCATGACAACCTGTGAGGAGAGAGGAAGGAAGAGAGGAGATGCAAGTCACCCGAAATAGAGAATTCAACACTCATACCATTGGGTTGTAGATTACCCAGTCGGAATATGTTCTTACAGATTTCACTTGGCTTCACCCCAGCAGTGCAGAAGGCAGAGGACAGACAGGTCAGTGTGGGAACGAAATGGGGAACTGGGAACTCATGATAGCCATTGCAGACAAAGTCATTTCTGAGTTAATGTGCCCCTGTGCTCTCTCCCTCTGGCTTGAGCGCTTCTGGGTTGAAAACTTCTGAACTGGGCAGCTCTGTTCTTTTTTTCAGAGTTTATGACATTGAATGAGACCCATTCAGTCTATTCCAAGTCTCAGACTACTCATATTTCCCTGTGACCTATTTCCTCTCCCATGGCAATCAACGACACCCCAATTCTCCTATCACCCACCCACACTGGTGGAAATTTACAGCAGTTGTGGGAGGAAACCGGAGCAGCCAGAGGAAATTCACACAGTCGCAAAGAGCATGCAAACTCCACACAGAGAGTACCTGAGGTCTGTATTGAACCTGGGTTGCCAGAGGTGTGAGGTAACTGCTCCACCAGCTCCGTTGTTCTGACGCTGTTTAACAAGTATATCTATGCTGGTTACTTCAGTCCTGACTCATCCAGAATGGGAACATCTGGGGGTAGGTATATATACTTTATACTTTATTGTCGCCGAACAATTGGTACTAGAACGTATAATCATCACAGCGATATTTGATTCTGCGCTTCCCACTCCCTGGATTACAAATATTAAATATTAAATATAGTAAATCGATAGTAAATATTAAAAATTTAAATTATAAATCATAAATAGAAAATAGAAAAATGGAAAGTAAGGTAGTGCAAAAAAACGGAGAGGCAGGTTCGGATATTTGGAGGGTACAGCCCAGATCCGGGTCAGGATCCATTCAGCAGTCTTATCACAGTTGGAAAGAAGCTGTTCCCAAATCTGGCCGTACGAGTCTTCAAGCTCCTGAGCCTTCTCCCGGAGGGAAGAGGGACGAAAAGTGTGTTGGCTGGGTGGGTCATGTCCTTGATTATCCTGGCAGCACCGCTTCGACAGCGTGCGGTGTAAAGTGAGTCCACGGACGGAAGATTGGTTTGTGTGATGTGCTGCGCCGTGTTCACGATCTCCTGCGGCTTCTTTCAGTCTTGGACAGGACAACTTCCATACCAGGTTGTGATGCACCCTAGAAGAATGCTTTCTACAGTGCATCTATAAAAATTAGTGAGGGTTATATCTAAGGTTGAACACGTTTGTTTTGGACGATTCCAAAGTGGTTGAATTACCCCGCACTATCTGATCCAAAAGCATCGTTTGAGGTGCAAGTTGGCTGTTTTAGATCCCACATCACTTAGGAGCAGACCAGGGTTTTTATTAGTGTGCAGGCCAAGACTCAATTTTCACCAAACACTCTGCGGAACTGCAACCACGTAGGGTCGATTCAATAGGGATTGAAAAGCGAACCATGGCAGACACTGGAAATTTGGCTTCATTGCACTGACGCCTGGGTTTGTGTCTTTCATAAAACTCCATTTCTGAAGCTATGTGCTTACTTTTAATGTTTCCCCGATTTGTTCTTCTCTCGCTTTCTGTGCATCGAGTGTTAGATGGTCTTTCTTTTAATGAGTTCTTTTGGGGTTTCTTTGTTTTTGCAGCTCCCTGTAAGGGGATGACTCTCAAGGATGTATAATGTATACACACTTTGATAATAAATGTAGTTGAACTTTGAATTTCGAAATCTGAAGCATAAGCAGAAAATGCCGGAAATGCTGGTCGGCCTGGTAGCGTAGTGGTTCGTATAATACTGCTGTAAGATCGGGATTCAATTCCGCTGCTCTCTGTAAGAGTTTGCACATTTGGCCCATGACCGTGTGTTTCCTCCAGTTTCCTCCCACATTCCAAAGACATATGAGTTTGGGTTAGAAAAGAACAAATTATGTTGGTGTCATAAGCATGGTGACACTTACAGGTCATCCTCAACAAATTGTGTGTTTGTCGTTGAGGCAAATGACACAAACGGAACACATATGTTTGGACGTTTCAAAGTACTTGTGACAAATGAAGCTAATCTTTAATGTCGCGTCAGGCTGCACCCGTGGAAAGAGAAACAGTGGTGATATGTTACTTCGTCAGAAAGCATTCCAACACGTCCTGTGCCTGGTTTCTGGTAAAGCATGGGTGCTGAATCCAAGCACAGTCACAAAACCTCAAAGTAATCCATTGTGCTAAGCACCTTGAGAAGTTTTTGACATGACAAGGCACCGCATAATGTGAGCGGTGTTATTCCAACACACTTTGTCTGACAGATTTGTCAGACGTGAATAAAGCTTTGTCTTAAATGATGAATGAAGCCTCATCAAGGTAAGACAGCTGTGTGTGGAATTTAAAAGAGCAGAAAGGTGCGCTTTCCCTTCAGCTTGCTCACGAGTCCTTCTCGGAGCTGCTCTGTCCACATGACACGTGGCATAGTCTGCCACAGTGACTGGTCCGAGGGAGACACATGGTCTCACTGCCTGTCAGAGATGCATCAGCCTAAGTGACAATTACAGACTGGTCAAATCTCATGCATTAATTCCAAGAGACAGGACTGAAATATACCCTGCAATCCTTCTCTGTCCTGAAGAGTGCAGACGGTTGAATGAACAGATAATATTATTCGTTAAATTGTGGCGCGCACGCTGTTCAGAATAAATGAGCTGCTTGTCAAGCAAGCTGACATTTTAATATACTAACCGTACACAGGTTGGATGTGACAACAGCGTGCTCACCTTTTATTGGTCTACCCACCCCAGTCAATATAGTATTCTGAATTACCCCTGAACCCTCACTGTCACATTCTGAATTACCCCTGAACCTTCACTGTATTCTGAATTACCCCTGAACCCTCACTGTCACATTCTGAATTACCCCTGAACCTTCACTGTATTCTGAATTACCCCTGAACCCTCACTGTCACATTCTGAATTACCCCTGAACCCTCATTGTATTCTGAATTACCCCTGAACCCTCACTGTCACATTCTGAATTACCCCTGAACCCTCACTGCATTCGGAATTACCCCTGAACCCTCACTGTAACATTCTGAATTACCCCTGAACCCTCACTGTAACATTCTGAATTACCCTTGTACCCTCACTGTAACATTCTGAATTACCCCTGAACCCTCACTGTAACATTCTGAATTACCCCTGAACCCTCACTGTAGCATTCTGATATGCCCCACACTGAACACTCTGATATACTCCATAACCCACATTGTAAGACACTGATCTACTCCACTATACCACACTCTCATATACCCCATCCCCATACTGTAACACTCCGATATACCCCATCCCCACATTGTTACACTCTGATATACCCCATCTCCACATGTTACACTCTGATATACCCAATCCCCACACTGTAACACTCTGTTATACCCCATCCCCACACTGTAACACTCTAATATACCCCATCCCCACACTGTAACACTCCGATATACCCCATCCCCACACTGTAACACTCTAATATACCCCATTTCCACACTGTAACACTCCGATATACCCCATCCCCACACTGTAACACTCTAATATACCCCATCCCCACATGTTACACTCTGATATACCCCATCTCCACATGTTACACTCTGATATACCCCATCCCCACACTGTAACACTCCGATATACCCCATCCCCACACTGTAACACTCTAATATACCCCATCCCCACATTGTTACACTCTGATATACCCCATCTCCACATGTTACACTCTGATATACCCCATCCCCACACTGTAACACTCCGATATACCCCATCCCCACACTGTAACACTCTAATATACCCCATCCCCACACTGTAACACTCCGATATACCCCATCCCCACACTGTAACACTCTAATATACCCCATTTCCACACTGTAACACTCCGATATACCCCATCCCCACACTGTAACACTCTAATATACCCCATCCCCACATGTTACACTCTGATATACCCCATCTCCACATGTTACACTCTGATATACCCCATCCCCACACTGTAACACTCCGATATACCCCATCCCCACACTGTAACACTCTAATATACCCCATCCCCACATTGTTACACTCTGATATACCCCATCTCCACATGTTACACTCTGATATACCCCATCCCCACACTGTAACACTCCGATATACTCCATCCCCACACTGTAACACTCTAATATACCCCATCCCCACACTGTAACACTCCTATATACTCCATCCCCACACTGTAACACTCTAATATACCCCATCCCCACATTGTTACACTCTGATATACCCCATCCCCATACTGTAACACTCCGATATACCCCATCCCCACACTGTAACACTCTAATATACCCCATCCCCACACTGTAACACTCCGATACACCCCATCTTCACATGTTACACTCTGATATACCCCATCCCCACACTGTAACACTCTAATATACCCCATCCCCACATTGTTACACTCTGATATACCCCATCTCCACATGTTACACTCTGATATACCCCATCCCCACACTGTAACACTCCGATATACTCCATCCCCACACTGTAACACTCTAATATACCCCATCCCCACACTGTAACACTCCGATATACTCCATCCCCACACTGTAACACTCTAATATACCCCATCCCCACATTGTTACACTCTGATATACCCCATCTCCACATGTTACACTCTGATATACCCCATCCCCATACTGTAACACTCCGATATACCCCATCCCCACACTGTAACACTCTAATATACCCCATCCCCACACTGTAACACTCTAATATACCCCATCCCCACACTGTAACACTCCGATATACCCCATCCCCACACTGTAACACTCTAATATACCCCATCCCCACATTGTTACACTCTGATATACCCCACACTCTAACACTCTGATGTACCCCATACTGTAATACGTTAACATATTATTCTCCGTAACTTCCGCCACCTCCAACGGAATCCCACCACTAAGCACATCTTTCCCTCCCCCCCCCTGCATTCCGCAGGGATCGCTCCCTACGTGACTCCCTTGTCCATTCGTCCCCCCCATCCCTCCCCACTGATCTCCCTCCTGGCACTTATCCGTGTAAGCGGAACAAGTGCTACACATGCCCTTACACTTCCTCCCTTACCACCATTCAGGGCCCCAAACAGTCCTTCCAGGTGAGGCATCACTTCACCTGTGAGTCGGCTGGGGTGATATACTGTGTCCGGTACTCCCGATGTGGCCTCTTATATATTGGCGAGACCCAACGCAGACTGGGAGACCGCTTTGCTGAACACCTACGCTCTGTCCGCCAGAGAAAGCAGGATCTTCCAGTGGCCACACATTTTAATTCCACATCCCATTCACATTCTGACATGTCTATCCACGGCCTCCTCTACTGTAAAGATGAAGCCACACTCAGGTTGGAGGAACAACACCTTATATTCCGTCTGGGTAGCCTCCAACCTGATGGCATGAACATCAACTTCTCTAACTTCCGCTAATGCCCCACCTCCCCCTCGTACCCCATCTGTTACTTATTTTTATACACACATTCTTTCTCTCACTCTCCTTTTTCTCCCTCTGTCCCTCTGACTATACCCCTTGCCCATCCTCTGGGTCCCCCCCCCCTGTCTTTCTTCCTGGACCTCCTGTCCCATGATCTTCTCGTATCCCTTTTGCCTATCACCTGTCCAGCTCTTGGCTCCATCCCTTCCCCCTCCTGTCTTCTCCTATCATTTTGGATCTCCCCCTCCCCCTCCAACTTACAAATCCCTTACTCACTCTTCCTTCAGTTAGTCCTGACGAAGGGTCTCGGCCTGAAAAGTCGACAGCACCACTTCCTAGAGATGCTGCCTGGCCTGCTGCGTTCACCAGCAACTTTGATGTGTGTTGCTTGAATTTCCAGCATCTGCAGAATTCCTGTTGTATATGTTAACATATCTCACTTTCCACACTGCAATGTTTTAATATATCCTATCTCCTTCACTGAAGTATCCCTCACTGTAATATCCTTCGCTGTAACAGCCACAACACTTTACTGTAAGATTTTGGCATTTCCGTGTTTCATTATGTTGAATTAATGCAGTAACATTTTTGCACCTCTTGCCCTCACTATAACACCTTGTTATACCTGCAGTGCTAACCTTAACATTCTGGTGCATCTCGTACACCCCCACTGTGATAATCTGAGACTTGACATCCTCCACATAACACCTTGATCCACGCCAGATCATACACTGTACAGCACACCCTCAGCGTGGTCCTCTATTATACCCAGTTACCGCTCTAACCCCCTCTGATACACTCCATATCCTTCGTATTCTCTGTCTGTCCACACCGACTGCTGGAGAGGTCCTCGTCTTGGGGTGTTGGCTGGTGAAAGGGGTCTCGGGAAATACACATTGTAATGGGCAGAGCTCAGCAGTAACTTTTCTGATGGAAATTCTGTGGGAATGGAGATGTAGGAATGTTGTGGGGACACTACTTTGGCCACAGTTAGAGTTAGCCGCACTCCTTTTATACATTAGAATCGTAGAGTCATACAGCACAGAAACAGGCCCTTCTTGTCTACACTAGCCATCAATCACCCATTTACACTTACTAACTGCCATTACACCACTGGTGTTTAGGGCAGCAATGAAGGTCCTCCATCTCTGTCTGTATACAAGGATTCTTCATTGCCGTTTCCGTAACAATAGTTTTTTAACCAGTCAGTGTTGTTAGCCCTGAGCTGAAACCCCTGAAGCTGGAGGACCGGTGGACCACCCTTAGTCTGTTCTCTATCCTTTGATCTGTTTGGCATGAAGGGCTCTACCAAGAGCCAAAGCTCAAAGCCCTGACTCCAGCCAACATCACTCTCCTGTTCAATGAGGCACACAAGCCTCCAGACTGTACAACAAGGTTGTGGTCCTCTCAGAGGGCTCAGTTACACTGCTCCCATTTCATTCCCATCAATTCTCCCTGCCCACCACTCACTGCACTCTTGGTGGGTGGGGTGGGGGGGGGGAGGGAGAACAATTTGCAACAGCCAGTGAACGACTGGCCTGCACATCTTCGGGATATCAGAGAAAGCTGGACTGCCCAGGGCTGGAGGGGGGCTTCACATGGACATGGTTGAAGATGGGTCACTGGAACTCTGAGCAAGCAGTTCCCATTTCTGTACTACTGTGCTCATCTGGAGGGGATGCCAAACAAATGCCAGGAGAGGTAAATTTATTCATTGGCTGGAAGAACAGCCAATGTCCAATTCATGACTGCTTTCACTGCCATTCTAACATCAGCCATGTTGCTAGCCCTGTCTGCCACCAACTTTCCATTGTACAGCACTGGGAGTGGAGAAGATCGCGTGAATGCGATGGAGTTGCCAACTTTTTCTTCTTAAACTCTTCTGCAGTTTTCTTAAACTTAGCAGCCTAATGAATCTGCAGCATTTCAGAGTTTGTCAACACCTCCCGTGGTGATCAACAGGGTTGAGATCTCAGGGTTTCTCCAGGCTGACTAGTGGTTGAAATGTTCAGAATTAGAATCAGAATCATATCACCGGCATATGTTGTGAAGTTTGTTAACTTAGCAGCAGCAGTACAATGCCATACATGATAATATAGAAAAAATAAATAAGTAAAACAATTACAGTAAGTATATATATGTATATTAAATTGTTTAAATTAAAAATAGTGCAAAAACAGAAATTTTAAAAAAGCGAGGTCGTGTTCATGGTTTCAATGTCCATTCAGAAATCAGATGGCAAAGGGGAAGAAGCTGTTGAATGTGTGCGTTGAGGCTTCTGTACCTCCTTCTCGACAGTAACAACGAGAAGAGGGCATGTCCTGGGTGATGGGAGTCCTTAATAATGGACACCGCCATTATAAATGGAATAAATGTTCATGGTTGATTTCAGGTTCAATCACGACTTCCTTGTGTCAATGTGAAGTCCACCCACCTCCAGCCCTGGGCACTACAATTTTCTCCCATATCCCAGTGTGGGAATGGAATTTGACCTGACTGAAATTGCACAGTGCAAGTTCAAGGTTAGCCTCCTGTAGAGATCCTCTACAGCGGAGCTCCACCCTCAGAACAGAAAGCACTGTGTACCTGCAGAATGTAAGAGAGTTTCACTTTGCTTCCTTGAAGACACCTTGAGGGATTTTGAAATGTTCTTCCTGAAATGATAGTTCACTATAGGAACATTATACATAGCTCCCAGAAAGTGGCATGCTAGTAGTTAGGGTGTTTGAAAAAAAAAGGCATACAGCATTCTTACCTTCATTATTTGAGGTACAAAGTAGAAAAGTTAAGAAGTCATTTTGCAACTGTATGAGTCTTTGGTTAAGCAATACTCTGTGCATTTCTGGTCATCAAAATACAGGAAGGATGTGGAGGCTTTTGGGAAAGTGCAGAAGGATGCTGCGTAGATTAAACACCATGAGTTATAAAGAGAGGCTGGAAAAACTTGGGTTCCTTTCTGTAGAACTTCAGAGACCGAGGGGGCAACCTGATACAAAAATATAAACTTAAGAGAGATGCAGAAACGGTAGGTGATTAGAGACTTGTTTTTCCTAAGGTGAAAATGTCAAAAACTGGAGGGCTTAGCTTTAAGGCGAGAGGGGGAATGTTTAAAGGAGACTTACAAGGGAAACTTGTTACACCAATTGTGGGAGGTAGCTAGAATATGCTGGCAGCCGAGGTGGTGGAAGAAGATACGACAGCATCATTTAAGAGGCACTGAAATAGACAAATGATCCAGATACAGAATGGAGGGATTGTATACCGAGTGCAAACGGATGGGATCAATTAAATTGATATCATGATCAGCACATTCATGATGGACGGAAGGGCCTGACTCCTGTGCTGTACTGTTCTAAGTAAATATACCTCCAAAGTCAAAGTAAACCTGTACCTGGCTGGAGACCCGAGAAGAGCTTATGTGTCACATACACCGAGAAAGCACTGGATACTTCCTCAAAGTAAATTTATTATTGAAGGACATATCTTAGTATATAGTAAAATGAGGTTCATTTTCTTACAGATATTTACAAGAATGAAAGATATGCAATATAATTTTACCAAAAATATCTATTCATAAAGACTGTGCAAAAGAAGACAAACTACAAATATAGTCATAGTCATACTTTATTAATCCCGGGGGAAATTGGTTTTCGTTACAGTTGCTCCATAAATAATAAATAATAATAGAACCATAAATAGTTAAATAGTAATATGTAAATTATGCCAGTAAATTATGAAATAAGTCCAGGACCAGCCTATTGGCTCAGGGTGTCTGACCCTCCAAGGGAGGAGTTGTAAAGTTTGATGGCCATAGGCAGGAATGACTTCTTGTGACGCTCAGTGCTGCATCTCGGTGGAATGAGTCTCTGGCTGAATGTACTCCTGTGCCCACCCAGTACATTATGTAGTGGATGGGAGACATTGTCCAAGATGGCATGCAACTTAGACAACATCCTCTTTTCAGACACCACCGTCAGAGAGTCCAGTTCCATCCCCTCAACATCACTGGCCTTAAGAATGAGTTTGTTGACTCTCTTGGTGTCTGCCACCCTCAGCCTGCTGCCCCAGCACACAACAGCAAACATGATAGCACTGACCACCACAGACTCGTAGAACATCCTCAGCATTGTCCGGCAGATGTTAAAGGACCTCAGTCTCCTCAGGAAATAGAGACGGCTCTGACCCTTCTTGTAGACAGCCTCAGTGTTCTTTGACCAGTCCAGTTTATTGTCAACTCGTATCCCTAGGTAATTGTAATCCTCCACCACGTCAACACTGACCCCCTGGATGGAAACAGGGGTCACCGGTACCTTAGCTCTCCTCAGGTCTACCACCAGCTCCTTAGTCTTTTTCACATTAAGCTGCAGATAATTCTGCTCACACCATGTGACAAAGTTTCCTACTGTAGCCCTGTACTCAACCTCATCTCCCTTGCTGATGCATCCAACTATGGCAGAGTCATCCGAAAACTTCTGAAGATGACAAGACTCTGTGCAGTAGTTGAAGACTGAGGTATAAATGGTGAAGAGGAAGGGAGACAAAACAATCCCCTGTGGAGCCCCAGTGCTGCTGATCACTCTGTCGGACACACAGTGTTGCAAGCACACGTACTGTGGTCTGCCAGTCAGGTAATCAAGAATCCATGATACCAGGGAAGCATCCACCTGCATTGCTGTCAGCTTCTCCCCCAGTAGAGCAGGGCGGATGGTGTTCAACGCACTGGAGAAGTCAAAAAACATGACCCTCACAGTGCTCGCTGGCTTGTCCAGGTGGGCGTAGACACGGTTCAGCAGGTAGACGATGGCATCCTCAACTCCTAGTCGGGGCTGGAAGGCGAACTGAAGGGGATCTAAGTGTGGCCTGACCATAGGCCGGAGCAGCTCCAGAACAAGTCTCTCCAGGGTCTTCATGATGTGGGAGGTCAATGCCACCGGTCTGTAGTCATTGAGGCCGCTGGGGCGCGGCGTCTTCGGCACAGGGACGAGGCAGGACGTCTTCCACAGTACAGGAACCCTCCGGAGCCTTGGGCTCAGGTTGAATACATGGCGAAGTACTCCACATAGCTGAGGGGCTCAGGCTTTGAGCACCCTGGTACTGACACCATCCGGTCCTGCAGCCTTACTTGGGTTGAGACATTTCAGCTGTCTTCTCACCTGTTCAGCCGTGAAGCCCACCGTGGTGGTTTTGTGTGGGGGAGAGGTATAGTCATGAGAGCATGCTGGGGGACTGTGAGGAGGGGTAGGAGGGGAGAGTGGAATATGTGTTGGTTGGGGGCCGACAACAGATGGCTCATGTGTGGGATAGACGGGGGCCACACTGTCAAATCTGTTAAAGAACAGGTTAAGTTCATTGGCCTTGTCCACACTGCCTTCTGCTCCTCTGTTGCTGGTTTGCCGGAACCCAGTGATGGTCCGGTCCTCATCCCCCTCCAGACCTCTCTCATGTTGTTCTGCTGGAGTTTCCACTCAAGCTTCCTCCTGCACCTGTCTTTAGCCTCCCTGATCCTGGCTTTCAGGTCACTCTGTATTGCCCTCAGCTCCTCCCTATTTCCATCTCTAAACGCCCTCTTTTTAGCGTTCAGGATGTCCTTAATGTCCTTTGTCACCCATGGCTTGTTATTTGAATAACAAAGGACAGTTCTTGTCGGAACATTGCAGTCCACACAGAAGCTAATGTAATCAGTGATGCACTCTGTGAGCCCATCAATATCCTCTCCATGTGGCTCACAGAGTGCCTGCCAGTCTGTCACCTCAAAACAACCCTGGAGCGCCTCATAAACCTCCTCCGACCATTTTCTCACTGTCCTCGAGTCCGGCAGATGTTAAAGGACCTCAGATACAAATAATACTGAGAACATGAGTTGTAGAGGGTCCTTGAAAATGAGTCTGTAGGTTGTAGAATCAGTTGAGAGTTGTGGTGACTGAAGTTACCAATGCTGGTTTGAGAGCCTGATGGTTCTAGGGTAATCACTGTTCCTAATCCTGGTGGTGTGGAATCTAAGGCTCCTGTACCTCTCACCTGATGGTCGTAGCAAGAAGAGGGCATGACCTGGATGATGGATGTCGCTTTCTTGGGGCTGCACTCCATGTAGATGTGATCAATGGGGGGAATGGTTTCACACTGTGATGGACTGGCCTGTATTTGTCAGGGTTTGCAGTCTCCTGCAACATTCCCTTCTCCTCGCGTAACAAGGTGACAGGACCCCTGAGGCTCTTTCTAACGCCTTTGTTAGACTTTGAGGAAAATTGCTTACGTTCTGTTATCCCATTCAGAGACTTGAGCAGAAACCACTTGTTGAGCTGAAGGACTGCTTCTCATGCTGGAAGTACTGTCTTCTGTCAATCTGAACGATCCCATAGCACAAGCTAACATTTAACCCTCAATCACCAGCCAAGCACAGATGATCTGCTTGTTTATTTCATTACCATTTTCAGGAGTTTACTGCATGTAAATTGGTCATTAATTGCAAGTCATTAATGCTTTGCAAAGCACTGAGGTTGCAAAGGCCTTCCGAATGCACATGCTAACTATTATTCCTTCTTGTTTTCTTCCTTTCCAATTTGATGTGCCAATTGGATGTCTGATGAATAGAAACTAATCCCCGTGAGTGGGTCAGTAGTGAGAAGCCCAGCCAGGAAGACATTCTTACCAAATACACATCTATAGTTTCCATCTCTGGAGAATTACTAACTGGAATTGTCCTGGCAAAGAGCTCTTTTCATTTCTAATTGCTGGTGAGACATCAACTGGCTCAACTTGAGCACTCTTCACTCCTCCTCGAACTTAACCACCCCCCCCCACTGATCTCCACTCTCTCCACACCACTCCCAACTTTACCATCAAACCTGTAGGCAAAGGAGGCACTGTTGTAGTGTGGCAGACCGACCTCTACCTTCCTGAAGTCAGATGGCAGCTCTCAGACACCTCCTCTTTGAAGAGGAACCCACTCCGGACCATCAGAAAAATCTCCAACACCATCACTGACCTCATCGACTCTGGAGAACTCCCAACCACTGCCACCAACCTCAGTGCTCCCCCTCCCCTCTTCTATTCCCCATGTGCCTCTTACCTCTTCTCACCTTCTATCGCCTCCCCCCCCCGTGCCCCTCCTCCTTCCCAACTTCCTATGGCCCATTCTCCTCTCCTATCAGATTCCTTCATCTCCAGTCCTTATCTTTCTCACCCACCTGGCTTCACCTATCTCTTTTTGACAAACCTTCCCCTCCCCCCACCTTTTTATTCTGCCGTCTTCCCCCCTTCCTTTCCAGTCCTGAAGAAGGGTCTTGGCGGGAAACACCAACTGTTTGTTTATTCCCATTAGTACTGCCTGTCCTGCTGAGTTCCTCCAGCACTGTGTGTGTTTCCTTGGCCAGCTTGTCACCTTGACGAAGCAATCCCAGGCAATATGGTAAATTTTTAGCTCTCCACTCTCTCAAGAACTGGAATTGCTTTGAACACTCGTAAGGCAAACTATCAGGATCTCCACCAGAGTAGATTAGTGAGCAGGTGAATTTTCTGTATGACAGATGAGTTCATTCCCCTTTCACGCTCCCCAAAGTTTAGTGTCAGAGAGACATTCTTTAATGATCAATAAACCAATTGTTTGGAATTGGATTACCTTACCTAGTGTTTCAGGACTGGGTGTGTCTGCACCCTCGTCACCCCTCCCTGGCAATCCTTCCCTACCATCTGTCCTACACCCTTCCCGGGGTGCTTTACCCTCATCATTCCCAACATCCTATGCTCCTGCCAGATTTACAAACTCACTCCCTGCTCCATGTTGACAAATACATTACTGTGCAAAAATCTGAGACACCCTAGCTATGTATATGTGCCTAAACTTTGTCTCAGTACTAAACAGAGAAACCCAGGGGTTCAAGCACGCAGTGAAATTGTATATTACAACAGACAGACTCAAGTGCGATTGGGCCTGCACAGCAGCCTAGCAGTTAATATATTGCTATTACAGCACCAACGAGCCAAGTTCAATTCCTTCTGCTGTCTGTAAGCAGTTAGCGTGTTCTCCCTGTGACCGTATGTGTTTCCTTAGGGTTTTCTTATTTAGATTATGAAGACACGCAGTCCTCTTTTATTGTCATTTAGTAATGCATGCATTAAGGAATGATACAGTACTTCCTCTGGTGTGATGTAACAAAACACAAGACAGACCAAGACTGAAAAAACTGACAAAACCACATAATTATAACATATAGTTACAACAGTGCAACAATACCATAACTTGATGAAGAAGTCCATGAGCACAGTAAAAAGTTCAAAGTCTCTCAAATGTCCCACATCTCACGCAGGCGGGAGAAGGAAGAAAAACTCTCCCTGCCATGCCCGACCACAATCCGTCTCTGAGTAGTCCGAAAACTTCGAGCCTCCGAATCAGCTCTCCGACACCGAGTACTGAGTGCCATCTCTGTCCGATCGATTCGACCTCGATCTCGGTCGCCCACAGCAGGCAAAGCCGGAGATTTTGAGGCCTACCCTCCGGAAGATTCCCGACCACGCAGTAACGACAGCAGCAAATGTGCGTTTCAGAAATTTCTCCAGATGTTCCTCTATGCTTTCACGTCCCTCTCCATCAAATCAGAATTGTCCACGGCCCCTATTTAATGGATACAATATCATTTTTCACCGGAGGGCTGCGCATGCGCGGTGCGCTGCTCCCTCTCCTCCCTCATTCCAAAGATATACAAGTTAATAGGTTAATTGTTCACGTAGGTGTAATTGGGACGGAATGGCCTGTTATCGCCCTATGTTCTAAGAAGGAAAAGCGAGGACTAGTGCAAGTGCATTTAAGTAGATCTTAGCTGTACGATTATGTCCAGTTCTGAACGTTAACTTCAGCAAGGATGGCAAGTCCAGGGAAAGAATGCAGAGATTTAGTTCTACTTTGGCTCCAGGGCAGAGAATATCCAGTTGGGAAGATGAGCTGTGATTATTTTCCCTGGAACACAAAGGGTTAAGGAATGTTCAGACTTATAAAAGATTTTAATTTCCACTGGCAGGAAATTCCTTCCTAATCCCTTTAAGTAATGGAACCAGTCCAGGAGATCACGTGAACCAAGTGCTATCTCTGAAGACACTTGCCTCCTTTCTAACGTGATCCTGCCCACTCAGGGAGAGCTCCAGCTCTTCTATAGGTAGAGACAGAGTGGGTACCACACCAGCCAGAGGCTCAGCACTCTGGGGAGCAAAGGACTTCTTCTCAAAATGTGTCTTATTATGCCCCTGTGCAGCAGCTTGGGATATTTTGTTCTACATAAATGTTGTTGCATTAGGAGCAGTTGCCAAGGTGATGAACATTCTCTCTCAGTCTCGTTCCAATGAGCTGCAGTGAAGGCAACGCTGTAAAGTTTAGCAAAGTTACCTTGCCAAGTCTGTCGAGAAAAGGTATCTTTTCCTCTTCAGAGGAACAGTGGCAAACAGCCAGCTCTTCCACGTGGAAATATCTGCAGTTTCTTCAGCCAGAGTGTGGTGAATCTGTGGAAGTTGTTACCAGAGGGTTGTGAAGGCCATGAGAGTGGATGTACAGCATTTAAGGCAGGGATTGGTAGCACCTCACCATCGACTACGTCTACAAGGAGCATTGTTGCAGAAAAGCAGCATTCGTCAGGAACTCCCACCACCCAGATCATGCTCTCTTCATGCTGCTGCCATCAGGAAGAAGGTACAGGAAGTTCAGGACTCACAAAACCAGGTTCAAGAACCGTTATTATCCCTCGACCGTCAGGCTCATGAGCCAGAGGAACCCTCAACCTCACTTGCCCCATCGTTGAACTGTTCCCACAATCTATGGACTCAGTATCGCAGACTCTTCATCTCATGTTCTCAATAGTTATTGCTTATTTATTTATATTATTTTCATTATTATTTCTGTTTTTCTTCCTTTTTGTATTTGCAGTTTGTTGTCTTTTGCACACCAGTTATCCACCCTGTTGGTGCGGTGTTTCTTTGATACTATAATAGTTATTGGATTTATTGAGTATGCCCACAAGAAAATGAACCTCAGGGTTGTATATGGTGACATATACAGTATGTACTTTGTTATAAATTTATGTAGTTTGAACTTTGAGCTTTGATGTTTGATTGATAAAGGTGTTAAGGATAAAGGGGAGAAGATATGAAAATAAGGTCTAAAAGATCAGCAATGACTGAATGTTTGAGCAGACTCAGCAGGCTGAATAGCCAAATTCTGCTCCTATGACTAATGGTTCTATAGTCAATGGGAGGTTTGGACTGTGGAAGTATCCAGTCCCTCCCTTCTCTCACAGATGTGGGATGAATTTGAGACACAAATTGCACTGGAGTTGACGAGTGTATGGAGTTATAGGCACCCAAAGTGTCCCCTAATAATATTGAGGCCAGGCAATCTCTGCAAGTAAAATGCACCTTCCTCAGGGAGTGCCCTTGTGATCTACAGTGGAGACAATTTATGAAGGTACCTTTATGCATGACCTCAGCTTCACTGAGGTCCATTTTTGGTGCCTGTAGCTTTGTAGTGCATATTTTAAATATAATTTTTAAAGTCTGGTGTATTGTCTTCTCAAAGAATATCATAAGCAGAAATGATTTTTTGAACTTTAAGCATAGAGGGAATGTTTGGGAAAGTGGAAGCATTACTTGCTACATAAGAGATGGAAGGTTACTGGGAGGTAGCTGGATGCAGAATTAAGATTGTAATCAGATCGACTGTTCTATGGGAGAGGTAAGGATCAAAGGGTCAAGTGTACTACTTTTGTTCTGTGTTCACATACTTAGCAACACCACCCAATAACAGCAACAGAGTGGATTACCAGTAAATGTGTGATGGACATCACTCATCCAGAAGAGTTCCTGTGAATGGGACCATATGAGCACAAGCACGGGCAGTTTTTGACAGACCTTGCTGGTTCCTTAATAAACTGGCACTGCTATAACTCATGGGGCTATTGTATGGGAGAGGTGCATCTCAATCAGAAGGAGACATCTGCAACATCTCTACAATAAAATGGTCCCTCCTGCTACCATGCACTAAGTAACTCATACAGGTTAAAACCTTGTGAACTGTTTGCTCAAGGGTTGTACAGTCAGCCATAATTACTCATTCAGGTCTGTGATGTGGGATCTAAGCTTATTCCGCTAGTATGGTTTACAGGTCAAATAGCCACTTAGGAAGTGAGTAAAAGGAACATCAGTTTGTCACTGGAAGAATAAATGAAGGGATTTTGGGCTAGGATAATGTGATCACTATGTAATTTCAAGGAAAGGCGATGATAATTAGTCCTGCAAGGGTGAGGTAGAAATTACTGTCACAGAATATGGACTCCTATAATGCAGCTAAATTCTCTGAAGAGAAAGCCAGAGGAATATTTGAATTGGTAAAACAGAAGGGAAGATGAGGCTTGGAGGGTTGAAAGGACAAATTTAGCTTGCTCCAACAAAGAGCAAACATAGAAAAGTCAGCAAAAAGTCATGGAGAATAATGACATGCAATTTCAAAGGCTACCAGCTGTAAAACATATTATTATCCTCATTTCTCTGCTGCTCTTTTGTGGTCCAAGTCGCTGCATCACTCTTTGGAGAAAAGATGAAGCAAAGCTGTGATTATTCTTTTGGCACGATGTGTCCTGTCCTAATACAATAATACTTGAAGCCATTGTCATATCTTCACTCGCAGCACAAAATAATCATCATTAACAAATGTTGAGTATGTGCTCAAGGTTTTAAAACATAGCTAATCTCAGATGCTCTACTGAACTACATCTTCACAGAATTCACAGTCGAAGGAAATTCCATTGTGTTAATCTGACACCTATTGAGGTCCACAATGTGATTTGCTTGTCAACCAATTTGCTCCTTAGAGTTGACAAAAAATTACTGATTTCATTCTGGAGAGTGGAGCTTCCAAAAGGTGATGGGCTTCATCAGCTTGACGGCAGAACCTTCCTGAAACACAGCATCTTTGTTTCATTCTTTTTTTTTCCAGGTCTGGATGTTGAAAGCCTAGCATTTACTTTCTATTCATTATGAGTTACGTTCTGCTGATAAAATGTACATAATGCAAAACATTCTAATCAACATTTTTGTCACAAGTCAAGTTATTCCAATTATTTACAATTACAGTTAAATTGGTAAATTGGTTTACTATTGTCATATGTAGCCAGGTACAGTGGAAAACTTGTCTTGCATACCGTTCGTACTGATCAGTTCATTACAACAGTGCCTTGAGACGGTGCAAAGTAAAATAACGGAATGCAGAGTGAAGTGTTAGAGTTACAGAGAGAGTGTAGTGCAGATAGACAATAAGGCGCAAGGTCATAATGAGATAGACTGTGAGGTCAAGTGTCCATCTCGTTCTACAGCAGCTACGATCTGTCCTTGAGCCGTGCTTTCAGTTTTTAGTATCTTCTACCCGACGGGAGAGGTGAGAAGATAGAATGTCTGAGGTGAGTGAGGCCTTTGTCTATGCTGGCTGCTTTACTGAAGCAGCGAGAAGTAGAGACAAAAGCCATGGTGGGGGAGGTTTCCAAGAAGCGCTGAGCTGTGTACACAATCCTTTGTAGTTTTATTTACATGCTTGGACAGAGCAGTTGCCACACCAAACAGCAATGCATTGGAATTGGAATTGGTTTATTGTTATCACATGAAGTGAGAGACAGTGAAAAGCTTGTCTTGCATACTGATCATGCAGTTCAAAGCATTATACAATGCTTTGAGGTAGTAAAAGGGAAAACAATAACAGAATGCAGAATAAAGTGCAATAGTTATAGAGGAAAATACAGTGTGGGTAGACAATAATGATGTATACAGTGAGGTCAAAAGTCCTTATCGTACTAGAGAAACATTCAGTAGTCTTATAACAGTGGGGTAGAATCTATCCTTGAGCCTGGCAGTTAGTGCTTTCAGGTTTTAGTATCTTCTACATAATGGGAGGGGGAGAAGAGAGAATGCCTGGTATGAGTGGGGTCTTTGATTGTGCTGACTGTTTCACGAATGCAGTGAGAAATATAAACAGAGACCATGGAGTGGAGGTTTCCGTGATGTACTGGGCTGTCTCCGCAACTGTTTTGCAGTTTCTCATGGCCTTGGACAGACCAGTTGCCATACCAACCCGTGATGTTTTCAGATAGGATGCTTTCTGTGGCGCATAGAGAAAAAAATTCCTCAGGGCCAACGGGCACGGCAACTTTATTTAGCTTCCTGAGGAAGTAGAGGCATTGGTGAAGTGTCTTTGCATGGCGTCTGTGTGGTTGGACTAGGCTGGGCTATTGGTGATGAAGCTCTCAAACTTCTCAACCTCAGCAACTTTGATGAAGACAGGAGTGTGTGCACCCCTTCTTCCTGAAGTCAATGAGCAGCACTTTGTTTCGCTGACATTGAGTGAAAGATTGTTCTCATGACACCATGGCTCTCTATCTCCTCCTTGTACTCAAACTCATCTTTTATTTAATACAGGACCTCTTGTGACTTATTGATGGAGTTAGAGCAGAATCTGGCCATACAGTCATGAATGCACAGGGAGTAGAGTAGAGGGCTGAGGGTACAACCTTGTAGAGCACTCGTCGTCGTTAGGTCGCATCTGGAATTTCCAGTTGGCGGACGATTTCCCTCTGACATATTGGGAAATCATGTTCATGGCAAGTAACAGCAGTGGTTTGCCTTTGCCTTCTGCCGGGTGAGTTTAAACCGACCAACACCTCTTGAAGTGGATGACCAGGACGTCTAAGTGCCTTGTCGTGCTCTTAGCGCTCCACAACACCTGCGGGCCTGCCTTCTTGACCATTGGACTATTAATTGGTCTCTTCCACTCAATCGGCCATGGCCAGACTTCACACGCTGGGACAGGCAAATCCCCTACCTCACCGAGGGTCGCAGACCCGTCGGCTACCTTCACCTGGTTTGGCCCGTCTGCCGAGACGGTTTACTGGGGTGTGGTCGCTGCGCATGCTACAGTTACTTGGAGCCACAGGTGAGAGCTGAGTACCAGGTGGGGACCAAAGGTGGACGAGCTGCCCTAAAAAAGGGCATGGCAGGCCCCCCACCAGAGGTGCTACCCCTCCCTAGACACCCCATACACCCCTGTAAAGCACTGGTTTTGAGAATAATAGTGGCAAAGATGTTGCTGCCTATTATTACTGACTGTGGTCCGTTGGTCAGGAAGCTGAGGATCCAGATGTTGACTTCCAGGAGTTTGGTGATGAGATTGCTTGGAATTATATATTAAAGATGGAGCTGTAGTCAATAACCTAATGTGTTCACAGAGCAGAAAAACACATGTGTGGTGGTATTCTTTTGACGAACTTCCTGTCATAATAGGGGGCGTTGGGAACAGACCCAAATGCAAGACACAGACACTGAAGTACAAGGAACAGGACTTGACTAGAGTAGGGACGTGACAGGATACAGACAAGGACCAGGGACAAGAATGCAGACTTGGGCTTGGACCCCGAACCAGAGACTGGACAAGGACCTAGAACCTGGGTCTTGCCTCGGGTTCGGACATGACATGACTGCAGACTGGAGGTTGGGGTCTTGAGGCTTAAGGCTTGGAGACAGGCTTGCGGTCTTGAGGCTTGAGGCTTGAGGCTTGGAGACAGGTGTGGGATCTTGAGGCTTGAGGCCTGCAGGCTGGGGTCTTGGTCTTGAGGCCTGCAGGCTGGGGTTTTGGTCTTGAGGCTTGAGGCTGGGGTCTTGGGTCTTGGGTACTTCGAGGCTTGGGCATGGACTCCGAGCCAGAGACTGAGCAAGGACCCAGAACCTGGGACTGGACTCGGGCCCGGACTCCAGAACTAGGTGAGGACAAGATGAGGCTACAGGACTGGACATGGCTTGGGTGAGGAACTCCTGCATAGGGCAAGACACAAGGACAGGTAAAGGCACATGGACAGGACTCAGATAGGTCTGGACTAGGCACGGACTGGACGAGGGCCTTCAGGAGCACAGAGCCTTGGACTAGAAGAGACAGGAGCACGGAACACAGAGCCGGGACCCCTCCTTGGGAACAGGACGTAAGGCCGGGACTCACACACATAACACAGAGTCAGGACCCCTCCTTGGGAACAGGACATAGGGCTGGGACTCATACACAGAACACTGAACATGAAGAGACAGATCCCAACACAAGGTTGGCATCTTTCACTGCCCAGCTTCTCAGTTCATCTCCCTCTCCCACTCACCTGGTTTCACCTATCACTTTCTACTTGTACTGCTTTCCCTCCACCTTCTTATTCTGGCTTTCCGCCTTCCTCTCCAGCCCTGATGAAGGGTCTTAGCCTGAAACATCAACTATCTATTCTCTCGATAGATACTGCTTCAGCTGCAGATTTCCTCTTGCATTTGTGTGTTACTCTGGATTTCCAGCACCTGCAGAATGTCCTGTTTTGGAGTTGAACGGAAATAGACAGAGGTGCATAATGTCTTGTGTTTTTATTTAGACATAATTATTAGTCTAAGCTTCTGGATTAGCAGTCCAGTAACTTAATATTGTGCCACCACTATATTGTACCCTGCAGTAAGGTTGAGTCTTGGCTGAAAATGTTGACTTTTTATTCATCGCCAGAGACGCTGCCTAACCTGCTAAGTTCCACTAGCATGTTGTGCATGTTCATCTGCAGTTAGCAGGTGTTTTCTTTGATGGTTTTTTTTTGCTGTGGATGTGTTCACGGTGCTCTTTGAGTTCAAAGGTTGCAGGGTCAAATGCTACCTTTGGTCCCAAAATGTAGGCTGGCAGTTCGGTCCCAAAGGTTCACCAAGTAACGATTGACTTCAAGATGCTTGTAATGAAGAAGGGGGAGGGTGAGAGGGAATTTCACAGAAGAAGTTACAGAGGTAGCTCATGATATGGCTGCTGGGGATGGAAATCACAATGGGCAAAATGCCAGAGTTATAGTCACAGAGCACTAAACCACAGAAACTGGCCCTTCGACCCCTCTGCTCCATGCTGACTTGGCTTTCTGCATAGCCCCATCTAGTTGTACCTGCCCAATAGTCTTCTGCTGTATATCTGTCTCATCCATGTATTTATATAAACTTCTCTTGAGTTACAATTGCACCTGCTCTCTCTACAACCCTATCTATATGTGACGCTGCTTTCAAGGAATTCGGGATCTGTACTGTCAGGTCCCTTTGTTCTACCACACATTTCAGTGCCCTACCATTCACCAAATAGCCACGAACACAAGAAATTCTGCAGATGCTGGAGATCCAGTGCAAGACACACAAAATGTTGGAGGAACTCAGCAAGTCAGGCGACATCTATGAAAATGAGTAAAAGACAACGCTTTGAGCCTCGATCCTTCATCAGGACTGAAACGTCGTCTGTTCATTCACTTTCAGCTGACCTGCTGACTTCCTCCAGCATTGACTGTAGAACCCTGGTTTGTGCTCCCAAAGTGCAAACTTGCCTGCAGTAAAGTCCATCTAATATTTTCTAGCTCATTTTCTGAGCTGCTCAAAATCACAGTACAAGCTTTGACAGCCTTCCTTGCTATACACTACACCTTCAGCCTTGATGTCGTCCACAAATTTTTTGGTCTAGTTTACCACATTATCACCTAAATCATTAACATTGACCTGGATGATAAGTAGATGTGTGGGTTAGTAAATTTGTGAATAATACCTAGATTGGTGGAGTTGTGGATAGTGCAGACGACTAGTAAAGATAACTGCGTGACACAGATCAATTGCAGATATGGGCAGAGAAACAGCAAATGGAGTTTAACCCATATAAATGCGAGGTGTTGCACCTTAGTAGGGAAAGATGGCAAGACCCTGAACAGTGTTGCTGAGCAGAAAAATCTTGGGGTCCAGTTCATAGGTCCATGAAAGTGGCTACACAAGTTGATAGAGTGGTTCAGAAGGCTTATGGAATGCTTGCTTTTGTTAGTCAAGGCACTGAGTTAAAGAGGTTATGTTTCAACTTTACAGAACTCATGTTAGGCCACGCCTTGAGTATTGCATATGGTTCTAGTTGCTCCACTATAGGAAGGATATTGAGGCTTTGGAGAGGGTACAGAAGAGGTCTACCAGGAGGCTGTCAGGATTCGAAGGCATGTGCTATCATGAGAGGCTGGATAAACTTGGGTTGATTTCTGTGGAGCGGCAAAGGCTGAAGGGAGATCTGATGGAGGTTTATAAGATTAAGAGAGGCACAGACAGATTAGACAGGAAGCATCTTATTCCTAGGGTAGAAATGTCTAACATCAGAGGGCATGCATTGAAAGTTCAAAGGGCTGTGAAGGGTAAGTTTTTTACTCAGTGAGTGATGAATGCCTGGAATTGCTTCCTGGTATGGTGGTGGAGGCAAATACATTAGAGGCTTTTTTAAGAGATGTTAAGATAGGCACATGAATGTGAGGAAGATAGAGGTTTATGAATATTATGATTAGTTTCTGGGGATTGTGATTTACTTTTTAGCTGGTTTGGCACAACATTGTGGGCCAAAAGGCCTGTTTCTCTGCTTTACTGTTTTATGCTCTATGATAAACAACAACGTACACAGCAGTGATCCCTGTGGCACTACACTGGTCACAGGTCTCCAGTCAGTGAGACAACCTTTCTCCAGCTGCTCCTACGAAGCCAAGTTTTAGATGACACTCCACTCTTTGGGGGAATGGGGCTGGGAGAGCTATGAAAAGCAAGGTCACTAATGGAGCTGATACCAAGAGTTGTGTGGATTCCGTTCATTAAGTGATTTATTAGCAAGTGTACAATGGGACGGTGACTTATTTCAATGCTACATTGATTCTACTTGGGCAAAAAAAAAGACCTTTTTACATGGAAATAAATCAAAAGACTGACACCAGTTATGTGTTTTTAAAGAAAATATCTCATCTCTGAGCACATTAGTGAAGTTCAGGATGTTGAGTATATAGTCTAGATTGTCAATCACACTGCCGTACAAAGGAAGAGCTGTTGTGTCAGAAGAGTCAGCTATTAGAATGAAATATTAAGTACGCCTCCTCCTGCTCTCTGAAGTAGATGCGAAGTACCCAAGGAACCAATTCTAAGAAGAGACATCCCCCCTCCCCTCATCCTGGTAATTACTTATCCACCCTCCAATGTCACCAAACTGGAGAACGTGATTGTTGTCAAATAGTTGGCTGTGTGAAAATTGACCTTTGTAATTGTCCATGTGAAGAGGATGTCACTGACTATGGCAGCTTTTACCGTCCAGACCCATTAGAATTTTATATGGATCATCTATCATTCTTCTAAACTCCAGCCAGTGTGGACCTATTCTCTGCCCTTAGGACAAGCCACCGCATCTGAGGGACCAGAATATAAAACATAAAAATCCTATGGAAAATCGGTCTCCCCTCTGTGGACTCTGTCTATAGCTCTCACGACCTCAGTAAAACAGCTGGCATCATGATAGGGCCCACCTACCCCAGACATTCTCTCTTCTCCCCTCTCCCATCAAGCAGAAGGTACAAAAGCCTGAAAGCACATACCCCAGGGTCAAGGACAGATTCCATTCCACTGTTGCTGGACTCCTGTATGATAAGGTGGACTCTTGGCCTTACAATCTACTTCATTATGAACTTGCACTTTATCATTTACCAGCACTGCACTTCCAGTAGCTTTTAGATTTTATTCTGCATTCTGCTCAATGCACTGAGTAATGATTTGATCTGTATGAGCAGTGTACAAGACAAGCTTTACACTGTACTTGGTACATGTGACAACAATAAGCCAATTCCAAAACCCAGTGATAAACAAGCTGAAAGATGAGTGTAATACAGAACATGTAACTCTAGGATTTTTTGAAAGCGCATTGACAAAGGCTCACCTGAGATGTGCCCATGGTTCAGGCTCAGTTGTCAAGTGTGATTGAGAAGGGCTTTGGCAATGGGAGGCAGTATTGTAATAAACCTAAAGTGCAGTGTCTGGGGAAAAAAAAGTCAGAAGCTCTACTCTGCAGAGATAGACTCCAACGTCAATCACACATTTACGATTTTTAACCCGCTGAAAATCCTCACAGCACTTCTTCGGAGAGATTACAGACAGCATTTTGCACCTGGTTTGGAGAGGTTATTTATTTTCTCCCAACCGAGGAAGAGGCTATTCATTCCACTGAGATTATACTTACTCCCTGTAACCTTAGCTCGCAAATGCCCACCAGCTCTACCCAGCTCTCCAGCGCTCGGACGACTTTACAGCGGCCGATTCACCCACCAGCACAGCCTTGGAATGTGGGAGGAAGCCAGAGGTAGGCACGCCATCACAGGGAGAACTGCAAACTCCACACAAGCAGTGACAAAGTTCAAAGTAAATTTTATTATCAAAGTACATACTGTATATGTCACCATATACAAATCTTCGAGATTCATTTTCCTGTGGGTGTACTCATCAAACCTATAGAATAGTAACTGTAACAGGAGTCAGAATTGAACAATTTTTGCGAGGCACTTGTTCTTCCTGGCCACTAGAGCTGTGAAGTACTTGTTCGACCTGCTGAGCCACTGTTTCACCCAAATGTTAGGTCGGATCACCTAAAGCTAAATCAGCCACTGGGCATTCACAGAGGTCTTCAGAGAAAGAGACCGTGCAACACAGAATAAGGCCATTCAATCCATAATATCTGTGCTAGCTCTCCGGAAACCTGGCCTCTTCTATGCACCCTTGAAAATCGTTGCTCATTATACAATCCATCTCCCTCCTGAAGGCTGCAGCAGAACCTGCCTCTATCTCATCTACAGGCAGCACATTCCAGATTTCTACCATACTCAGTGCAAAAGAATACTTTATACTTTATTGTCACCAAACAATTGGTACTAGAACATACAATCATCACAGCGATATTTGATTCTGCGCTTTCCACTCCCTGGATTACAAATATTAAATATCAAAAATATTAAAAATAGTAAAAATTAGTAAATATTAAAAATTTAAATTATAAATCATAACTAGAAAAGGGAAAGTAAGGTAGTGCAAAAAAACTGAGAGGCAGGTCCGGATATTTGGAGGGTACGGGCCAGATCCGGGTCAGGATCCGTTCAGCAGTCTTATCACAGTTGGAAAGAAGCTGTTCCCAAATCTGGCCGTACGAGTCTTCAAGCTCCTGAGCCTTCTCCCGGAGGGAAGAGGGACAAAAAGTGTGTTGGCTGGGTGGGTCGTGTCCTTGATTATCCTGGCAGCACTGATCCGACAGCGTGTGGCGTAAAGTGAGTCCACGGACGGAAGATTAGTTTGTGTGATGTGCTGCGCTGTGTTCACGATCTTTTGCAGCTTCTTCCGGTCTTGGACAGGACAACTGCCATACCAGGTTGTGATGCACCTTAGAAGAATGCTTTCTACGGTGCATCTATAAAAATTAGTGAGGGTTTTAGGGGGCAGGCCAAATGTCTTTAGTTTTCTCAGGAAGTAAAGGCGCTGGTGGGCCTTCTTGGCAGTGAACTCTGCTTGGTTGGACCTGTTAATCATTTCAATTTTAATACTTTGTAAGAAGGACGGTCAAATGAGAGGAAAGCATTTCACTGCAGAAAGATATAGTAGTCCAGACAGTTGATAGTTTCGTACTCAAAAGGTATTTGAGAAGTTGCTATAGGGTAAGACAATGTATAATGGATGGCAGGACAGTGGGCAAACAGGGAGATCTTGGATTGTACACAGATCCTTAAAGGTAGCATGACTGGTCGATGAAATGGTTTGAGAGCTGTGTTTGATGATTCCCTTTATTAGCCAATGAATTGTATACAAAAGCTTGCAGGTAGAACCAGATCCACACACAACAACTCAGCCTTGCTCATCTGTCACATACAGTCTGCTCCCCACACTACAGGGGATTACGCTAGAACAATGCAGAGAGAGGGGATATGCAAGCATGCTGCCTGGTCTGGAAAATCGTAGCCTTGAGGAAAGCTGGATTAGGATGGGACTGCTCTTCATTGAAGGAGACTGATGGTAGTCAGCAAACAGGAAGGAGCACACTTCCCTCAGCAAAAAAACATGGCGCAGAGACTTAAAGAAAATTCAAGAATCAAGATTGTTTCATGTCATTTCCAGTACACAAACATAAAGGGGAATGAAATGTTTGTTACTCTGGATCTAATGTAGCACAAAAAAAGGCAATAAAATAAAGGACACAGTAATAAAAAAGCACAAAAATATAAATACCTAAGTAACTTATATAAATAGATTGATTGTGTGCTCATAAAGTGGAGTGTCTGTACATGGGTTGGCTCTGACACAAAAGGATAAAGTAACAGTGGTTGGGGGTGTGGAGGGGTGGGTTAGTGGGTGGAGGTGTTGATCAGCCTTACTGCTTGGGGAAAGAAACTGTTTTTGAGCCAGTGGTCCTGCTGTGGATGCTAAGTATCCTCCTCCCTGATGGAATTGTGACAAGCAACCCATGAGGAGGGTGAGATCCTTCCTGATGTTACTGACCTTTGTCCGACACCTTTCTGTATATATGTCCTTGATGGTGCATAGGCTATGTTAGACAGTTTTGGCTACCCATTGTAGAGCCTTCCTGTCTGCCACAGTGCGTTTTCTGTACTATGCAGTGATGCTCTCTACCGCATTCTGTAAAATGATGTGAGTATAGATGTGCATAGTCCAGCTCTCTTCAGCTTCCTCAGAAAGTTGAGGCATTGGTGAGCTTTCCCGATTGTGTAGGATGTGTTTTGGGAGTATGAGCGGTTGTGTGAGATGTGCGCTCCCAGAAGTTTGATTCTGCTCACAGTTTCCACTGCTGTGCCGCCCGTACAAAGAGGGGCGTGAGTAACGTGAGTTCTGAAGTTGATAACCATCTCCTTGATCTTGTTGACAGTGAGGAAGAGGTTATTCACCTGGCACCAGGCCTCGAGCTCTTTCACCACCTCTCTGTAGGCCGTCTCATTGTTGCTGGTGATGCCATTGGCGAGTTTGACAACGTGATTAGCTGGGTGTTTGGCCATACAGTCACACGTGAGCAGTGTACAGCAAAGGGTTCAGCACACAACCCTGGGGAAACCTATGTTAAGGGTGATAGGAAGGGAGGAGCAGTTGTCCTGACTACCTGAGGTCTGTAGGGTAGGAAGCCCAACTAATGTATTTGCTAAAGTAGTTGCTAAAAGGAGAAAAGAGGAGATGATAGGTCCTCTCTAAAGTAGTAGAATTCAGACTCTCTGCCAGAAGGGCCAGCTGAAGGCAGAGGTTCTTACCCCACTTGAATACTACCCACGTGACTTTTCAAAGAACCATGATATACAGGGCTGCCAACACACTGCTGGATGGCAGGAATGGATGCCGACAAGCATTGGTCAAAAAGTTCAAAGTTCAAAGTAAATTTATTATCAAAGTACACGCGTCACCACATACAACCCTGAGATTCACTTCCTTGCGGACATTCGCAGCAAATACAAGGAACACACTGGAATCGATGAACGACCGACCATAACTTAATGGACAAACAACCAGTGTGCAAAAGACAGCAAACTGTGCAACACAAAAGAAAGAAAAAAAAAGAAATAATAATAATAATAATAATATGAAGAAGAAGGGTTCCTTGTGGCAATACAGGACCAGGTGGTTAACCCAAAAAATGATCAATAGTACATAGTAAAAGACCAACAAATTCAACACAATAAACAAGAAACAATCCAGCACATTACAGGATTCTGCAGCAGTTGAACTCCATCCAATTACTTGCACAGGCACAATCAAGTGGCAAACATCATTCATCAAAATTTTGCTTTAAAATACAAACTCATTACAGAAGCCATGCCTTACTATAAATACAAGCCTGATCCAGTTTTAGAGTCCCACAAAATTATATTATGACTGATCTGTTATTACTAATAGGACAATCCATAATAACCATCCAGATATAATAATTCAGGATAAACAAGTAAAAACGACTTACTTAATAGATATGGCCTTTACAGTAAGTGAAAAACACCAGAAATATGCTGAATTAAAAGAGGAAATTTAAAGACTATGGAAGATGAACAGGGTATACCTTGTCCTGATAGTAATATTTACAACTAGTGACGTCCCAAAGGCACTACACAATAGCATTAAACAATTGTGATTTATGATTATGAGGACACGCAGTCCCCTTTTATTGTCATTTAGTAATGCATGCATTAAGAAATGATAAAGTGTTTTTCCAGAATGATATCACAAAGAACACATGACAAACGGACTTAAAAACTAACAAAAACCACATAATTATAACATATAGTTACAACAGTGTAAAGCAATACCGTAATTTGATAAGAACAGACCATGGCGCAGTAGGCTACATAACAACATCTGTGTAAATCTTCAGAAAGCCACAATACTAAACACCACTAGAATAGTCCAAAAGTTCTTAGCAATTGTGAAATGTTCGTGCTTGGCTATGCCCATACTTCTGGGTTTACCAGCTTCAGCTGAGAAAAAAATAATTAATAATTGAATAAGCAATAAATATCAAGAACACGAGATAAAAAAATCCTTAAAAGTGAAACCACAGGTTGTGGGAACAGTTCAGTGATGGAGCAAGTGAAGTTGAGTGAAGTTATCCCTTCTGGTTCAAGAACCTGATGATTGAGGAGTGATAACTGTTCCTGAACTTGGTGGTGAAGGTGCTATGGCTTCTGTACCTCCTTCCTGAGGGCAGCAGTGGGAAGTGAGTATGGCCTGGATGGTGGGAATCCTTGAGGATAACTGCTGCTTTCCAGCGACAGTGCTCTGTGTGGTGGGAAGGGCTTTATCCATGATTGTCTGGACTGTTTCCACTACTTTTGTAGGCATTTCCATTCAAGGGCATTGGTGTTTTCATATCAGGCCATGATGCAACCAGTCAATATAACCTCCACAGCATATCTGTTGAAGTTTGTCAACTTTTGAAAGATGACATGCTGAATCTTCACAAACTTCTAAGAAAATAAAGGGGATGCTTTCTTCATAATTGCAAGAGGCCAAGTCCTCTGAAATGATAACACCAAGGAATTTAAAGTTGCAGACCCTCTCCACCTCTGATCCTCGATGAGGATTGGCTCACGGTCCTCCAGTTTCCTCCTCCTAAAGCCAATGATCAGTAGCGCAGTGGTTACCGCAACGCTTTACAGTTCCAGCGACCAGGGTTCAATCTCGCAGCTGCCTGTAAGGAGTTTGTAGGTTGCCCCTTTGACTGCGTGGGTTTCCTCTGGGCGCTTTGCTTTCCTCCCACAGTCCAAAGACATACCGATTGGTAGGTAATTGGTCATCGTAAATTTTCCCGTGAACAAGCTAGGATTAAATAGGGGATTACTGGGCAATGTGGCTCGAAGGGCAGGAAGGGCATATTCCATGTTGTATGCAATAAGTAAAAAATAATCAGCCCCTTGGTCTTGCTGACGTTGAGTGAGAGGTTGTTGTTGTGGCATCACTCAGCCAGATTTTCAATCTCCCTCCTATATGCTGATTCATCACCACCTTTGATTCGAGCAACGACAGTGGTGTCATTGGCATCATCTGGCATTGCGGCTGTGCCTCGTCTCACAGTCATAAGTGTGAAGTGAGTAGAGCATGGGGCTTAGCACACAGCTGTGCTGATGGAGATTATGGAGGAAATGTTGTTGCCAATTGGAAATCTCAGGGGACTGCAAGTGAGGAAATCGATGATCCAATTGCACAAGAAGGTGTTGAGACTCAGGTTATGAAGCTTATTGATTTGTTTTGAGGGATGATAGTACTGAATGGTGAGCTGTAGTCAACGAAGAGCATCCTGTCCAGCTGTTCCAGGGTGGAATGAAGAGACAATGAAGTGTCATCTGCTGTTGACTTGATGTGATGGTAGGCAAACTGTAGCAGATCCACTGCTTTTCAGGTAGGAGTTGATATATAATTCATCCCCGATCTCTCAAAGCACTTCATCGCTGTGGATGTAAGTGTTACTGGACAAGACACCGGAATAACTGAAGCTGGGCACCTCAGATTGCCAAAGTGAGAGATTAAAGATATCGGTGAACAGTCCAGCCAGTTGATTAGCACAGGTCTTTAATAGTTGGTCATATATCCTAGCTGAGCTGAGTGCTTTCCATGAGTTCACCCTCCTGACGATTACTCTCACATTGGCCTAAGAGACTGAAATCACAGGATCATCAGGGGCTGTGGGGATTCATAATTCATGGCTTGACGGTCAAAGCAGGCATAAAAGGCATTGGGTTCATCTGGGAGTGAAACCATGTTGTCACCTATGGCACTTGGTTTCACTTTATAGGAGATGATAACATTCAAGCCCTTCCTCGGCGATCGAGCATTCTTCAGTGATTCAAGTCTGGTCCTGAATTGCAACTTAGCATGTGAGATGGCTTTCCGGAGATTGTACCCGAACCTCTTGTATTATACTTGGTCGCCAGACCCAAATGTCACTAATCTGGCCCTCAGCAGATTGTGGATCTCATGGTTGTTCCCGGATGTCTGGTTAGAGAAGGTTCTGAATGATTTTGTGAGGGCACACACAAAATAGGATGGGACAAGTGGTCCCCTTTTATGTTGTAAACCTTCTATACTGTTGGAGTAAAGTCAGAAAGCAGAGGCAACTGTCCTGACCCCGATGATCCACATATTATGGCGCACAGACTGTTGCGTAGAATGATGTATCTGGATTATTGTTCATAACCCGATTCAGAATTAGAATCAGATTTATTTCTTTTTGATGTACAGGCAGGAATTGGCCTTTCTAACTCTTCGAGCCACACTGCCCAGAAATCCCCCAATTTAACCTAGCCTAATCAATTTACAATGACCAATTAACCTACCAACTGGTACATCTTTGGACTGTGGGAGGAAACCCACACAGTCACACAGAGAACATACAAACTCCTTACAGGCCGCGGTGAGAATTGAACCAGGGACTGTAAAGCGCTGTGCTAACTACTGTGCTACCGTGCCGTCTCTGACTGACGTGACTGACGCAAGTTGTGAAATTTGTTGTATGGCAGCAGCAAGGCATAAAAATTACTGTAAGTTAGAGTAAAAAATAAAATAATTAAATAGTGAAAAGCGGAAAGTGAGGTAGTATTTGTGGGTTCCTGGACCACTCGTCAATCTGGAAAGGAGTATATTGCACCAAGGCTGTGTCATGGAACACTGTATCAGGCTTGTTCCATGGAAAACTGTACCAAGCAAGATCAGTTGGCACAAGCTACATAGAAAATTGTATGAGGGCATTCCAAAGGCTGTATGTGGAACGGTGTACCCAATCTATTATACAGACTGTTCCACCAAGACAGAACTGAGCTTGTTCCTTCCAGAACACTGTACAAAAACAGTTACAAAAGCAGAAAGTGCTTGAAAAACTCAGCAGGTCCAGGGGAAGAGAAACAGTCACGTTTCAGGTGTGCGACCTACCGTCACATTATTTTGTCAAGCATCTACAATTTTGTTTCAATTATTTGGAATGCTGTACCAAGCCATTGCACAGAAAACAGCACCAAGAAAGCAATACCAATTATATGAGATAATGTAGTTTGTATATTCCTCCGAATGCTGTTTCTAGGATACCCACAGAAAACAGTTTAGTTGCATTGAGTACTGTATTCAGTCACATAGAATATTGTTGCAAAAATATTACACCGGCCTGTTCTGTAGATTCGCTGCCGAACGCTTGCATAGAAGCTTTACCCAGAGAAACTGTAGCCCATCTGTTACATGGAATACAGTTAACAAGACAGTTGCACAAAATACTGTAGCAGGAAGTTAATGGGGAACACCAGACACAGAATTCAATAAGCTCTTTCCTCTCTGCCCCTTTCCCTCTGTCCTGTCTCCTCTCTTCCCTCCACCTCCTTCCTGACTTGCTCTCTCCATGCCCCGCTCCCCTTTTGCTGCCACTTTCTAGCCTCCCTGCTCTCTTCAGCAATCTGCACGTCTTGACCTTTAGATCAAAAGGACACGCTCAGCATCTGGAGGGCTCCAAATGAAATCAGCTTCAAACAGCAGCCGCGCTCTGGGGCAGGTGCGACAGTCTCTGAGAAATGCTCAGTGGGGACGAGGCCCAACGGCAGTGATAGCTTCTATTCAGAACCCACCCTCCCCCCCACCGATGTGAGGGAATATCTGCGAATACATTATAGAAGGAAGGAGGAAGTGCATCAGTGAATGAGAACAAAGGTCTGATCGCCAGTAACCTGACTAAATCTGAAGAGCACAGCCTCCACTTTACAGAGACACACAGTCGGTACCTGTACTTCTGCCTCCTCAGGGCTCTAATAGGCTAGTTTCAATCCTGACCTCCAGCACTGTCCATGTGGAGTTCACACGTTCTCGCCATGATGGTGTGAGATTCCCCGGAGTGCTCTGGTTTCCTCCCACGTGCCAAAGATGTGCTGAAAGGCTAATTCCGCAAGTTAGATCTCTGGGATTTGCTCTCACGCATTTGCACTTTAAAACTTTTTGATGGGAATACACAACGTACTGGAGGAGCTCAGCAGGTCAGGCAGCATCCGTGGATGGAAATAGACAGTTGGCGTTTCAGGCCGAGAACATTCAGCTGAAGGGTCACAGCCCTAAACGTCGACTGTTTATTCCCATCCATAGATGCTGCCTGACCTGCTGAGCTCGTCAAGTGTATTGTGTGCATTGCTCTAGGTTTCCAGCATCTGTGGAATCTTTTTTTACCTTTTTTTTTGCCGTGTGCATGCATCTGTGCATGTGCAATGTTGGCGGGACGATGTCTTTTTCATGCCTTTACAAGGCGCGAAGCGAGAGAGAGAGAGCGAGAGACTGTGTGGCTTGCCACCCCTCACACAGACATTTCGCAGTATTTTTCCCTTTTATTTTACGAGGTCGAGTTGCGATCTCGACACTCAACCCGGCACAGATGGAAAGCGTACTCAGGAGCGGCCCCGACTGGATTCGAACCCAGTGCTGATCTCATTGCGCCACCAGCCGGCCCAGGAATCTTTTTTTTCTAATGGGTTCTGTTCCTGTTAGGAAACAAATCTCAAGTTTGTATAATGTCTACATGCTTTGATAAGAAATGTACTTTGAACTTTGATATGAAAGACAGCAGGTTACAAGGAAGTAAATATAGGAATGTCCATAGGTTTGTGGACTGTTCAGAATTCTGATAACAGAGGAGAAGCTGCTCTGAAAATGTTGAGTGTGGGTCTTCAGGTTCCTGTACCTCCTCACCAATGGTAGTAATGAGAAAAGGGCATGTCCCAGATTGCGAGGGTCCTTAATGATAGATGCCCACCTGGAGGCACTACCTTTTGAAAACATCCTCGATGGTGAGGAGGCTTGTACCCTCGATGGAAATAGCTGAGTCAACAACCCTCTGGACCCTGTACATTGGCACCTTCTTGTCAGATGGAGATACAAACAGTCACAATGCTCTCCAGCATACATCATGAGGCAAGACAGGTCACCTGTTAAGCTTTTCTGGAAGAAGGTTCTACACAGCAGAAATGTCTGAATGGTCACCGACTCACACAGCAAGGAAACAGACTCATTGGCCCATTGAGCTTGTGCCTACCATTGCCCTCCCATACACCCCAATCCCACACCAGCTTCTTGTTTTTCCATCATTGTACCAACTGTACCCAGGTTCTGCCTCTCACCTGCACACTCCGGACGGCTTACAGTGGCCAATTAGCTCACCAACCCACACTTGTCCCCAGGACTGAGAGTTCCACAGGGAAAAATTGGAGAGAGTTGATTGAAAATACATGAGGGAAAAAAGACAATGAGGGGGAAAGGGAAGTGGGCAATGGATGTTGAGTGGGAAAGGAGCGGCAGGATTTCACACTGCACCTTCCACTCCTCGTCGTCGTCATGGCTATCCCTCGAGGTCGAGGATGATGGCCTTCGTTCTGAAGAAGTGGCCCACAGAGCGAAGACGCCTGGGCGTGTATTTGTTTAACGTGTACTTGATGTTGCACTCCAAGCAGCACACGATATTTCACAAATCAACCAACTGATTCCAATGGCATGGAAACCACGACGACTGGAGCTGATGGATTTGTTGCAGCCTTCATCCGCCTTCACAGCCGTTGAGTTCGAAGTAACTTCGACCACCTGTTCCACCGTTGAGGTCTTGGTTGGATTGTTCTTTGTCAGGGACCTCACCCTCGACCTTACCGCCATGGGTGACCCTACCAGGAGCATAGCTCCAGACGGCATCACTCTCGGGATCACAGGACCACACAAGCTTCTCCACCACGACAAGGTGACAATCCATGGAGAAGCTTCCACTCAGGTGGCGTTACGTTCCCACATCTGAACTCCCGCGACGGCTGTGAATTAGCAGAGGTCATGCAAGGTTTTCACACGGCACTAGCGCAGTTGATGTCCTTGTGCCAGTTTTGAATGAACTGCCTGACAGACTCTTACATATACAGAGCTGGTTGGAACGCGAGGCTCCCTCTGTATTAGCTGCGTCCACTGAATGAGTCACTGCTAGTGGGTGACTCTGGCGATCAGAACATCAAGACAGTCAGCTCTATTTTTGCGTCACATTTTGTGGACTTGTTCTGTTCAATGGACAGCTGATAAAGTGTAACAGCTACAGAAAAAGTGCAGTGCAGGGAAACAATTAAGTGCCGGATCATAATGAGATCGAAGGTTAAGAGTCCATCTTATCAAATAGGAGGTAAATTTGAAAGTCTGACAGCAGTGAGGTAGAAATTGTCTTTGAGCCTGCTGATACTTGCTTTTGGGCTTTTGCATCTTCTGCCTGATGAGAGAGGGGGAAGAAACAAGGTCCCGGGTAGGGGGGTGGGAGGCTGAGAACAAATACTGGGCATCTGATGAAACTCAGACACATGAGAAGAACAGGATGAGACAGACAGGAAGAGGATTGATGAGGTCGATAGGTAGAGGAAATGGTCTGTGTGGTTCAGCATGAAGGTTGTGTCCACCTGCTGTTATGTTCACTGGGGTCCGTAATGACCGTAATGAGCTGCATCACCTGATAAACACGGTTACTTTGTATGTATTATGTTTGAGATGATCATCACAAATAACGTCCTGGTCTCAACACTCCAGAGTTGAAGAACAAAATCTCATTACTCCGCAGGGGAAAATCAAAAGAAGAAAGCTGAACGTTTTCAGCTTGGCATTCAACACAATCATGGCCTCACTACTAATCAAAAAGCTGCACAGCCTGGGCCTCTGTACCTCCCTCTGCATCTGCGTCCTTGAGTTCCTCACTGGGAGACCATAGTCTGTGTGGATTGGAAATAACGTCTCCACATTGCTGCCAATCAACACTGGAGGTGTGCTTAGCCCACCACTCTACACCCACGACTGTGTGGCTGGGCAGAGCTCAAATGCCATCTATAAATTTGTCAATGACACAACTATTGTTGGCAGAATTTCAGATGAGGAGGAGACATGCTGGAGCAAGACAGACCTGTCGGGTGAGTGGTGTCACAACAACAGCCTTGCCCTCAGCGTTAGTAAGACCGAAGAGTTAATTGTGAGCCTCAGGAAGGGTAGGTTGAGCGAACACACACCAGTACTCATCGACGGATCAGAAGTGGAAAGGGGGTGCAATTTCAGTTCCTGGGTGTAGGCAATTCTCAGGATCTGTCGTGGGACAAACGTATTGATGCAACTACAAAGAAGGCACAACAGCAGCTAGATTTCTTCAGGAGTGTGAGAAGAATTGGTAACGTCACCACAGACACCTGTAAATGTCGACAGATGTACCGTGCAGAGCATTCGACTGGTTGCATCACCATCTGATATGGAGGAGCCACTGCGCAGGATGGGAAAATGCTGGAGAAAGTTGTAAACTCGCCAGCTCTATCATGGGCATTCAAAAGTCATTGCCTCAAACAGGAAGCATCCATCACTTAGGATACCCATCACCCAGGACATGCCCTCTTCTCATTGCTACCATCAAGGAAAAGATACAAGAGTCTGAAGGCACACACTCAATGTGACAGGGTCCCCTCCGCCATCAGATTTCCGAATGGCCAATTAATCACAAACACTTCCTCAGTATTTTTCTCCTCTCTTTTTGCACTACATATTTATGTTTTATATATACTTATTGCAATTTATGGTTTTTATTACTATGAATTGCAATGTACTGCCACCGCAAAGCAGCAGATTTCAGGACATATGCCGATGAGATTAAATTTGATTCTGCTTGGCTCATCATTCAATCACCCACACATCCATTCGAATCTCCACCATAAATTCTATTGGTTCCATCATTCTATTAGTGCTTGTTGTGTATTTAATATTTTAGTAATAATGAAAATATATTGTTTGATTAAGTATTCTTTGTTGTTTACATAATACATTGTGGGCTATATGTAAAAGTATGTCACTGACATATGTCATTATGCACCACGTCATACGTGCGCACCTCGTTACAAGTAAAAACAAAGTACATACATTTATCCCTGGGCTCCCCATGTCTTTTCTTTAAATTAGTTTTATACTTTGGCATTACAAAACATAACAGTGCCCAATAACACACGTCAGCTGCTGAGCTGATGACAATACGTGGCTCTCTTTATTATATGTCTCTTTGTCCTGAGGCAGGGCCTTGATCCGATACGTTCACGTGTAATTTCTGCCTCTGCAGTTGCTGCCTTACCTGCTGAGTTCCTCCAGTGTTTTGTTAAGTGCTGCAGGTTCCAGTACCTGTGCTGTCTTGAGTCTTCTTTATCACCTCACCCGAAATACGGAGTCTGCTCGAAACCATGTGAAATGTCCGTAAAGAGGAAATAAAGGGAAATGCAACACCACAGCGTGATCATAACATGACAGCACTGCAACCTCCAGGATGCAACGACAGCAATGTACATTGCATAGAGCATTGATGTAGCAACTCTATGGTGGTGACATCTCCTGTTACAATACTCACCCGACCGTGACACTTTCTGAGGCTTAGACACTCTGGATAGCTGGCATGGCCCCTTTAATGATTCAAGCCCGCCTGCTAATTGGCGGCCGTGTTTTGACACCAGGATTTTAATAGTTAAAGAGCACCTGAACTGAGGTTCACTGCTCAATCGTCAGCACAGCTTTGGATTCCTGTCTAGCATCTAGTTTAGAGCCCTGTCCTCGTCTCAGTCTCGATTCTAGTCTCGGATGCTCCAGCATTTGGGTCCTAATCATCCTCGCCTAGGTCTCTCATCATATTCTCCCAGACCCACAGTCTCTTTCACCCAGAAGGACAAGGACAGTCGACGTGTGGTAACACCACAACCTTGAGGTGACCTCTCTAATTCTCAAACCAACTTGGAAATATATATGTCATTTCCTTCGTTGCCTCGAGATGTATCTTTCCATCCAGGAAACTCCCTCCCCAACAGACTCTCTCATTACCACAGCAATTCATGAAAGAAGAGTCAATGTAGGAGGCTCCTTGGCACCAAGCTGAGATAGTGGCCGGATGGAAGCTGTCACCATCCCGGTTGACACCCTCATCGCAGGACGAAACTTTGTAATGAACTTGTGTCATTCAAACTGGTGGCTGATTAGTTGAAGTTTTGTTCTAAAAAGTTCCTGTTCACAGATGGAGGTCACGTAATGTTGTAATTAGGTGAATATTACCAGTACAATGGGAGACAAATATTGCCAGGCATGCTAATTAGCTGAAGATCTCTAATGTTCATTACAGTGAGCTGCACTTGTGGAATATGCTAAATGTTCATGAATAATTCATACCATGTAAGGGCCCATTATGAATATGTTAATTTGGCTGCTACATTCAGTTAGATTGGTGCAACAATAGGAGCTAATGCTGCTGTTCTTGAGGTTCGTGCAGTCAGTGATGGACAGATTTTCTCAAGCAAGGGTGGACAAGGGAATACATTCCCCATGGTGCTTAGCATTCCTGAACTATCCCAGGGAGGGGAGCCCAGAATTCCAAAAAGTGTCATGAGGCAGGGTCCCTTGCTAGTTTAATCTCTGTTTACCAGGATACCAACTGCTCCAGGAAAGACAGTGACTGCGTCAATTTGGAGCATAATTTTCCATCCAGTTTGCCAATGCATCGACTGCAGCTTGGCACACAGTGTGAAGACTCTGGGCTGCGGTTCTGTTTCCCTCCCGCCAGGCAGAAGCAAGGCTGTGTCACCCAGCCCAGTAATTAAATCATTAGGAGCAGAGTAAACAACACAGATTATGGCTTTTTAATTCCAAGATGATAGTGCAGAGGTCTTTGAGATTCCAAGGAAGCTGAAATCTGCTTGCCATTATTAGTGATGAACAGAGCCAACAGGGGAGGGGTCCGGCAACCTTCAATCTGCTCCTTCTGCAGAGTGCCCCCACTGTCTCTGAAAGCCAAGTATTTCCTTACTGCCCCATGACAATCAATGTGAGAAGGTGCTGACTCCGATACCGGAAGCCGGGATTGAATCGGCGTTGTGAGGAGGCTTTGGCATTGTACCCCCCCATTCCTGCCCATCCCATCCTCATAAATCCACATGCACTTTGTAGAGTCTACATCAGTCAGGTCCTCTGTCTATCCAAAACTGTGAAGGTTACAAGCTGACAACAGTATGGTCCCCTCTCTTACTGGAGAAACGAAACTCACCTGTAGTGCACTTCCATTCAGTCAATAGGTCTGAAGACCATGAACTTTAAAGAGCTTTAAAGCTCTGTCCCTCTCCCAATCTGACCCCTCTGTCTTTGGTCTCCAACACTGCTCAGTATAAACTTGAGGGACCTCACCTCATCTTCACTTGGGATCCAAAAGGATCTAATATTGAACTTAATTTCAGGTCACCATACATTGTTTTCTCTCACAGATCTAACTTGACGTTTCTAGTTCAATTTTTTTCTCTTCTGTCTCTCTGCTATTATTTGAAGTAATTGTTTTGACAATGCAGTTCTGCACCCGGTCACAGACATTCCCTCTGCTCTCTCCACATCTCCTGTAACCTAAATCCACTCTCGTCTTCTCACTATTTCAATCGTTGACCGAAACGTCAGCTCTGCTTCTCCACCCACAGATGCTGCCTGACCTGCTGAATATCCACAGCACTTTCCATTTTGCTGAATACCCCCAGCACTTTCCATTTTGTTCTGGATTCCCAGCTCCTGCGGTTCATTCGTCTAACAATGGCCTTCATTTGGCTTACCTAATTAGGACCTGCCTTTCCAAACCATCGAAATCATTCCATTTGCTGGCAAAGAGCATGCTACAAGGCAGTGGTTTAGTGCTGGACTCTATCAGCAATACACAGTGCCACTAACGTATAACGTGTTTGCAGCTACCATCCAGATGACTATTTAACAATTTTCTCCTCATCTTCTCCATGGAATTACTAAAAAAAATCAGATAGCATAGAACAGTACAGCACAGAATGCCCTTTGGCCCATATCGTTATGCTGAACTGATTAAATGCCTAACTAATCCCTTCTACCTACACAATGTACATATCTCTTCATTCATGAGACTGCATAAGAGCCTCTTAAATACTTATATCATATTTGTTGCCACCACAATCCATGGAGCATATTTCAGGTACCCACCACTCTCTGTGTAAGAAATTTGCTCTGTATATCTCCTTTGGATTTACTAAATCATGCCCTCTAGTATCAGACATTTTGACCTAGGGAGAAAGATACCAACTGTCTATTTTGTCTGTGCTTCTCATAATTTTATAAACCTCTTTCAGCCTCCTGTCATCCTCTCGCACTCCAGAGAAAACGACTCAAGTTTGTCCAGCTTCTTTCAGCATACACCCTCCAATCCAGGCAGCATCCTGGTAAAGCTCTTCTACACCTCTCCGAAGCCTCATCATCCTCACTGTATTGGGGCAACTACAACTGGATGCAATACCCCAGATACAGCCTAACTAGAGTTGTTATCAAACTGCAACATAACTTCTTGACTCTTGAACTCAGTGCCTTAACTCATAGAGGCAAGCGTGCTCTACTCGTTCTTTACCACCCTATCAACCTGTGCATAACTTTGAGGGAGCTACGGACTTGGATCCCGAGATCCCTCTGCACATCAACTGTGAAGGGTCTTGCCCGTAACTCTGTATTGTCCGATTAGATTTGATCTCCCAAAGTGAAACACCGCATTTTGCCAGGTTAAATTCTGCCATTTCTACATCCATAGTTGCAAAAAACTCCCATCATGAAACTCCTCAGCCTTCCTGCTGGAGAATGTGGAGCTTTATAGACTTTCAGAGGTCCATTAAAACTTCAATAGACTATTTTCTCAGGTCATCCATGACAAGGTAGGATCATATCCTTGTCTCTGTGCATGCATAATGCAGTTTTTCCTGGGAATCTCCACAGCATTTTCCTCCATTCCCCCTCTGTTGTAGTCATAGAGCATGGACACATGCCGTTTGGCCCAGCTTGTCTGTGCCAACCCAGATGCCCATCACCATCTAAGATAGTCTCATTTGCCTGCATTTGTCCCTTTCCTATCCATGTACAGCACTGTGCAAAAGTATTAGGCACATAGATATAGCTAAGGTGCCTAAGACTTTTGCACAGTACTGTAGTAATTTTATGTATTGCATTGTACTTCTGCTGCAAAAAAAAACAAATTTATGACATAATGTGAGTACTGATAAACCTGACTGTGAAGTGTGTCTCTATTCTGGACTGAGAGTGGGAAGGGGGTCAGGAAGGGGAGAAAAGGGGAAGGGAGAGGAAAGGAGTGGAAAGCACCAGAGAGACATTCTGTAATGATCAATAAGCCAGTTGTTTGGAATGAAGTGACCTTGCCTGGTGTCTCAGGGCTGGGTGTGTCTGTACCTGCATCACCCCCTACCCCTCGCACTGCTTCTCTGCCATCTACTCTACACCCCTCCCGCGGCCCTCTACCCTTTCCATTCCCAACATGCATTGCTCCCACCAAATTTGCAAACTTGCTCTCTGCTCCACGTTGACAAATACAGTACTGTGCAGAAGTTGTAGGCACCCTAATGTCAGTATATATACATGTCTAAGACATTTGCACAGTACTGTACCTGTCCAAATGTCTTTTAAATGTTGTTACTGCAGCTGCCTCAGCTACTTCCTCTGACACTTTGTTCTATATACACACTACCCTCTGTGTGAAAAGATAGCCCCTCAGATTTCCATTAAATCCTTTTTCTCTTATCTTAATCCTAGTCTCTCTAGTTCTTGATTCCACAGTCCTGGGATAAAAACTGTTTGCACTCACCCTATCTGTACCCCTCATGATTTTATACACCTTCATTAGATCACCCCTCATTCCCCTACGCTCCAGTGAATAAGGTTCTAGCCTGCTGAACCTCTCACTATAACCCAGTCCCTCAAGTCCTGACAATACTCATACATCTTCACAATATGGCTAGAATGATTACTGTTCTGTATTTAATATTTCAATAATATTTGAGTAATCTTGTATAATATATGAAACAGTATGTACATATACATATAATAGATATATATAGCTTGATTAAGCATTCTCGTTTAAATAATTAAATGCGAGTTCTATGTAAAACTGCGTTAATTGCGTACGTCATCACACTACCAGGTGATACGTGTGCACCTCGCTTAAAGTAAAGTTGAAGTTACGCCTGCATTTCGGACTCCCATGTCTTTCTTTGAATTAATTTAATGTTTTGAAGTTACAAAGCATAACCATTACAGTATTCTATGACTGGTGTAACCATAAGTTGACCATAATTTCTTTCATCTAATGCTTGTTTCTCTAACGCTTGCTTGTTTTATAACCGTCAGATTAAATTAACTTCTATCACTCCCTTTAGTCACCTGATTATCTGTACTCCCAGGACTTTCTCTGTTAATACTGTTACAATCTAGGTTGCTTCACAATTGTACATGATGGCGAGAGGAGGGGGTGTCAGAGCCCTGGAGCACCAGATTCTGAATCAGAAGACACCCTGAGCTCCCCGTACGTTTCAGCCTTATTCTTTGGTGCTGATGAGGTTTAAAATCTTGGGTTCTTTCCATTTCAAAAATACAAACTTGCTCAGTGTGAAACGAGGGATCAGAAGCTTGCACACATATGGCAAAGCAATAGGAGTCTTTCATTCCTGCAGTTGAACTCCAAACCGCATGCTGCGGAGCCCGGCTAATGCTTTTCACAGGCCAGTATTCTGTTCCCAGAGCTCATTCAGACAGGCACGTCTCATGGGATCACTCCTGGGTCGGGGGACCCTTATGTGTTGCTTTTTTTAAATTTATCTTCTTGTGCACGGAATGCAGGAACCACTACCCAGAACAACATTTATTGCCCATCCTTAAATGTTCTCAGCAAAGTGGTGGTGTACTGCCTTCTCAAACATTCAGTTCTCCTGCAGGAGGGATGTGGTTTAGGTATGTGTTTAATTACTAGTTTAATTAGTTTGGCTCAACATTATTTACAAGAAAGAGCACAAAGTCCATTTCAGTGCAAGGTGATCACAGTTGCTCAACTGTAGTGATTAGGGTTTTGTCTATTGGTTCAGAAACCAAATGGCTGAAGAGAAAGAGTTGTTCTTGAACCTCGAGCACTGACTTAGAAACTTCTTCATCACTGCCTGGTCTAAATCTTGGAATATCTATCCTTTAGCTCCATGGGAACAAATTTGGAAGCCTGAAGTCCCTCACCAACAGGTTCAAGAACAGTTCCTTCCCTTCAGCCATTTGGTTCTTGAACCAATAGACATAACCCGAACCACTTAAGTTTAGCAATATTATGACCGCTGTGTCAGAGATTGTGGAGGTGTTAGTAGTGATCTTTCAAGAATCTCAAGATTCTGGAATGGTTCGGAAGACTGGAAAATTGAAAATGTCACTCCATTCTTTAAGGGAGGGAGGCAGAAGAAAGGAAATCATAGGGCAGTTAGCCTGGCTTCAGTAGTTGGTAAGGTGTTGGAGTCCATTATTATTGACGTGGCTTCAGGGTCCTTGAAGGCACATGATAAAGTAGGCCAAAGTCAGCATAGTTTCCTTCAGGGTAAATCTCGCCTGACAAATTTGTTGGAACTTTTTTGAGGAAACACATAGGATAGACAAATGAAAGTCAATGAACGTCGCTTACCTGGACATTCAGAAGGCCCTTCGCAAGCTGCCTCACATGAGGCTGTTTAACAAAATAAGAGTCCATGGTATTACAGGAACGATACTGGCATGGAGAGAAGATTGGCTGACTGGCAGGAGGCAAAGAGTGGGAATAAAGCAGACCTACTCCATTTGGCTGCTGGTGACAATTAGTGTTCCGCAGGAGTCAGTATTGGGATCGCTTCTTTTCAATTTATATTATATATCATCAATTTGGATGATGGAATTGATGGTTTTGTGGCCAGGTTTGCAGACGATACGAAGATAGGTGGAGGTGCAGGTAGTGTTGAGGAAGCAGGGTGTCTGCAGAAGGACTCGGACAAATTGGAAGAATGCACAAAGCAGTGGCAGATGGAATATAGTGTTGAGACGTGTATAGTCAAACAGGGAGAAAATTTAAAAATCAGAGGTGCAAAGGGACTTTGGTGTCCTTGTGTAGGGTTCCCTAAAGGTTAAACTTGCAGTATGAGTCAATGATACAGAAGGCAAATATAAAGTTATATTATCCAGAGGCAGTTCCCGAGAATGGTTCTGGAAATAGAAGGGTTAATGTATGAGGATGCATTAATGACTTTCGGCTTGTACTCACTTGAATTTAGAAGAATGAGGAGGGATCTTATTGAATATTGAAAGGCCAAATTGATGTGGAGAGGATGTTTCCTATAGTGGGTGAATCTAAGACCAGATGGAACAGCCTCAGGATAGAGGGACATCCATTTAGAACAGAGATATGGAGGAATTTCTTTCGCCAGAGGGTGGGGAATCTCTGAAATTCATTGCCACGGATGCCTGTGGACACCAAGGCGTGAGCATATTTAAAGCAGACGTTAATAGATTCTGAGTTAGTCAAGGCATTAAAGGTTTCAGGGAGAAGACAAATGAATGGGATTGAGAGGGATAATAAATCAGCCATAATGGACTGGGGAGCAGACTCGATGGATCGAGTGGCCTAACTCTGCTCCTATATCTTATAGTCTTATGGCCCACGTCTCTCATAACTCTAACAAAAATACAACCAGATAATGACATCACAGGTAACAAGGTTGTCAGCAGAGAGAAAAAAGGCAAATAGTGAGGAAGGGGGAGAGAAAAATGAGTGGTATCAATTATCATTTCCTAGTTTGATGATGGTCAATATTTAACCTGTGGCGAGAGAAATTGACTGATTCTCACTCACTCAGACTGCATATTGGTTGGGTTCCTGGTGACTATTTATAATGGCTTAGACTCTGTGACATACAATCTATTCTGTTCGTGTTCTGAGCTGATTGATGAATCAAACATTATTCACAACCGTTTGGGAACCCACTTGCTGTGAATTTTAATTCTTTAGCAGAATCTTTTTAGTTGCTTCTCACTGACAGCTACCTGAGGTGTGAAGCTGCACATCTCACAGACCTGAGCAGCAAGAGTTGGTTTCTGGTTCGGAGTAGGTATTGCTTTCCCTGCTGTTCCTTCTAATAGATTATCGGACTTGGAAGGGGTGATGAGAGGGGTATGTCTTGCCATTACTGGAGCTCTGTAGCTCATGTAACCCCAGCAACGTTCTCACATTGATCACATGGGCTCTTGTGGGTTTCCTCGCTGGACTTCAACCTTTGAGTTCTAGTCACCACATTTAATAAAGGTCTTGGAGGCATTAGTGAAAACACTTTCAAGAATGGTTCCTATATGACAGACTACATTTACTGTTATGATATGCACCCAAATGCGTCAACTTCAGGAATGTCAATGCTAACACTCCGGAGTTATGGATAGCTGGTGCGGCCCCTTTAAGGATTCATGACTGTCCCACTAAGTGGCTACCACGTTTTGGCGGCAGGATTTCAGTATTTAAAGAGCACCTGAATGGAAGTTCAGTGCTCAATCATAAGCTCAACGTGGGTTATCGTCGAGGATCTTGTTTAGTGCTCAGTTCTCGTTTCAGTCTCCGACCATGACTCGGTCCTAGCCTTGGATACTCCAGCACCTGGGTCCTCACCATCCTCATCAAGGTCTCTCGTCACACTTACCAAGATCGATGTGAAAGGCTCGGGCTGTTTTCTATGGAGAAGAGGTGATTGAAGGGAGACTGTGGGACAAAGTGGTGTATCGGTTTCTAGTTGTCATATGTACTAAGGCACGGTAAATCTTTGTTTTGTATGTCTTCCATGCGGATCATTTCATCACATCCGTACATCAAGGGAGGACGAGGGAAAAGTACTAACAGAATGTAGTGTTACCATTATAGAGAAAGCACAGTGCAGGTAGACAATGTGCTTTGACATGAGAAGACCATAAGACAGGGGTCCCCAACCCTTTTTTGCACCGTAGAGCAGTTTAATATTGACAATATTCTTGCGGACCGGCCAACCGGGGGGCGGGGGGGGGTGCAAGTAGGGTTAAACTGACCTCAACATGTCTGTTACAGTTAGGGTTGCCAACTTTCTCACTCCTAAATAAGGGACAAAAGTAGCAGTCAAATCCCGGGACACTTTACCCCAATAAAGACTACCCTGACCATGAAGTCTTGCGTGGGCACTTGTGTGCGCATGCGTGACGTGCGCATGTCATGTGCGCATGCGCTTACTTGCCGATTTTTTTCCCACAAATCGGTTTTGCCTTCATCTTCCCGACTATATTGTACATACATCATTTCTACTTTATATAGGCTGTGTATTTATCATATCATTCCTGCTTTTACTATATGTTAGTATTATTTATTTTCGGTTTTATGTGTTATTTGGTATGATTTGTTAGGTTTTTTTGGGGTCTGGGAACGCTGAAAAATTTTTCCCATATAAATTAATGGTAATTGTTTCTTCACTTTACGCCATTTCGGCACGAAAGGTTTCAGAGAAACGCTCTAACTTAGCGGGGGAAATACGGGACAAACCAATTTAGCCCAATATACGGGATGTCCCAGCAAATACGGGACAGTTGGCAACCCTATGTTCAAGTTCAACAGTGTGTGACAGGGAATGAGGAAAGGTGCAGCTGACTTATCGTTTCCTCACGGCCCGGTACTGGTCCGCAGCCCAGAGGTTGGGGATCGCTGCCATAAGACGTAGGAGCAGGATTAGGCCATTCAGCCCATCGAGTTTGCTCCGCCATTCCATCATGGCTGATCCTGGATCCCACTCATCCCCATACACCTGCCTTCTTGTCATATCCTTTGATGCCCTGACCGATAAGATATTCTACCGATAAGTTAGATTGTGAGGTCAGAAACACAAGAAATTCTACTGATGCTGGAAATCCAGAGTAACACATAGAACATGCTGGAGGAATTCAGCAGGTCAGCCTTGATCTATGGAAAGGAATAAACAGCTGACATCCTGACAAAGGGTCTCGGACTAAAATGTTGACTATTTATTTTTATCCATCGATGCTGCTTGATCTGCTGAGTTCCTTGGCATTTGGTAAATTGTGAGGTCAGGAGTCTTATCATACGAGAGGTCAATAATCTTGTAGCAGTGGGAATCAAGATGTTAGTAAGGCCACATCTGGCATAATGCATAGAGTTTTGGTTGCCCTGCTGGAGGATAGATGACTGAACTGGAGAGGATACAAAGGTAGTTTCTAGGACTGGAGGATTTGAAATATGGAATATGAGGGGCATAGATTTAAAGAGAGAGGGGAAAGATTTAAAGAGAGAGGGGAAAAATTTTAAAGGGACATGAAGACAACCTTTTCACACATAAAGTGGTGGGTATATGGAATGATCTGCCTGAAGATCTGGTAGAGGCAGGTACAATGACAACATTCAGAAGACATTTGGATAAGTACATGGATAGGAAGGGTTTAAAAGGTTACGGGGAAATGGGACTAGTCAGGTAGGCTACTTAGTTGAGATAGACCAGTTGGCAGAAGGGCCTGTTTCTGTCTATGACTTGATGAAGGTATGTGGAATGGTGAGGGGTCTGCACAGAGTGGACAGTGGGAGAATGGTCCAGATGGTGGAGGGGTCAAGGACTTGAGGTCACAGGTATAAGATAAAGGGGAATAAAATTCCCAGTTCCTCCATTTCTTATTGGAGAGTTGACATTCATTAGGAGAGGGGAGAGATCAAATGGCAGTCCATGATCATGCCTGGAGTTGGGGGAGGTTCTGGTTGAGTAGGGGGAAGTGTTCAGTTTGATTGAGAGTCTGAGTTGTAGAAGAGACATCTCTATTCGAATGGTGAAAGAGTATTTTGAGTGGGAAGGGTGAGTCTGTATGGAAGAGGTTGTTATAGAGACATACAGCATGTGCTACAACTCATCTGGTCCATGTCAATCAAGATTCCCATGTAAACCAGTCCCATTTTCTTGCAAACAAGAGGAATTCTGCAGATGCTGGAAATTCAAGCAACACACATCAAAGTTGCTGGTGAATGCAGCAGACCAGGCAGCATTTCTAGGAAGAGGTACAGTCGACGTTTCAGGCCGAGACACTTCGTCAGGACTAACCAAAGGGTCTCGGCCTGAAACGTCGACTGTACCTCTTTCTAGAGATGCTCCCATTTTCTTGCATTTGGCCCGTATCCCTCTGAAACTTTCCTATCCAATGTACCAGTGCAAGTAAATTTTAAATATTGTTGAAGTAGCTGCCTTAATCACTTCCTTTGGCAACTTATTCCATATACAGCCAACCCTCAGGTACCTAGTAAATCTCTCCCCTCTCACCCTAAACTTATGCCCTCTAGTTCTTGATTTCCTAATCCTGAGGAAAAGACTGCGTACAATCACCCTATTTATTATCCGCATGATGTTATACACTTGTCTAAGGTCATCCCTCTTCCTTCTACACTTCAATGGAAACAGCTCCATCTACTCAACCTCGAACTCCAGCAACATCCCTGTAACTTTTTACTGCACTCTTTCCAGTTTAATGGACATTTTTCATATAGCAAGGTGACCAAAACTGAACACTGCGTTCCACATGCTGCTTCACCAGTGTCGTCTACAACTGCAACATGACATCCCAACTCCAGCACTCAATGCCCCAACTGCTGAAGACCTACGTGCTGAACCCTTCCTTCATTACCTTAGCAACACCACTTGAAAGAAACCATGTACTTGTACTCCTTGGTCCCTCTGTTCTACAGAACTCCTCAAAGCCCTATCATTGACTATGAATGTCCAACCCCAATTTGTCTTCCCACAATCCAAGACCTCACACTTATCCATTTGCCATTCTTCGGCCTACATAACCTGCTAATCAATCCTGTTATCTGCCTTCACAGTCAGTTGGACTGGAGAGAGGACTTCTGGTTCACTTGGGAAGGGATTAACATTTGTTTAGCTGAAGCACATAGAGACAGAGATTGAATTATTTCTGTGCATTTCCTCAGTATTAAAACTCTAATCGACTCAAGACAAATTAGTCACAGAGGGAACTTTTAATCGTCCAAAAGAAGTGAAAAATCTAAATGGTTTTATTATGTAACTGCAGATTTATTGCTTGTTCCCCTCATTTGAGCCACTTGGTTGAAAATTGGCTCGTTGTAACGACTGAGTTCCAAACAAGCAGGCAGAAGTGCTGTAGTGTTCACTTGCAGGGAACGCAGAGAGCAAATTTCCCCTTTATGCCATCCACTGAACCAGAGGTTGTGAATTGGATCTGAGTTGCTCACCATGGTCTCATCTGGGTGAGGGGTTGTTCCATCCTTCAGAATTGCACTTGTATCTCTTATAATCAGCCACTCTCTGGCTGTCACAGAAGCAAATCAAACGGCCATTCTAGCAGTGTTTGGAAGAACAAAGAATGGTGAATACAGAAGGCAGCCACTTCAGCATCAAGCAATCTGCTGGAGGAACTCAGCAGGTTGTGTGCAGAAAGGAATAGTTGATGCTTGGGTTGTCTCCATAAATTCCAGAAATAACACACCAATTTCAGTAACAAACAAGAGAAAATGTGCAGATGCTGAGTCTCTCCAGCATTTCATGTGTGTGTGTGTGTGTGTGTGTGTGTGTGTGTGTGTGTGTGTGTGTGTGTGTGTGTGTATGTGTGTGTGTGTGTGTGTGTGTGTGTTGCTCTGGATTTCCAGCATCAGCAGAATCTCTTGTGTTTATCGTTTATTAGTCTGTTTTGTTTGTTCCCTCCACCTATCCATGATGTTTGCATGATCTGTGCAGAAGGAGCCCTTGAAGGCACTTGAAATTCTGCAAATAGTAGAAAGCCAGAAATAATTGGAGCTTTCAGAATTAAAGTACGTAGGTAACTCTATTATTTGAGGATATCCAGATTAATTAAGGACTTCCAGATTAGTTAAAGATTTCCAGATTAATTAAGAAAGTCCAGGTTAGTTAAGGTTATCCAGATTAGTTGAGGATATCCAGGCTAGTAAAGGATATCCAGGAACTCAGCAGGTTGGGCAGCATCCGTGGAAAAGATCGGTCGACGATTTCGGGCTGGAACCCTTCGTCAGGACATCCTCCTGATGAAAGGTTCCAGCCCGAATCGTCGACCGATCTTTTCCACGGATGCTGCCCGACCTGCTGAGTTCCTCCAGCGTGTTGTGAGTGTTGCTTTGACCCCAGCATCTGCAGATTATTTTGTGTAAAGGATATCCAGATTAGTTAAGTACTTCCAGATGCAAAGCTATGGTGGGTAGATTCTGGAGCTGATTCAAGGGATTGAATGCTTTATTTACATTCCCATGGGAACCATATTTTACCCTGCCCTGCAATACCACACGGTGATATACTAGAGCCAGCCAGACTGTTGCTCAGCTCACTCTGCATCTCTATTTGCTCACTATCAAGCCTTAACATTTACCTGCATACTGAACTGCCCTGCATCTCACTATAACCATGTCAGAACGAATCTTAAGAATACACAGTACAAAATTTTTTCTTCACTCCATTGAGTTCATGCTGACCACCAAGCCTCCATTTACTTTAAGCCTACTTCAATCACCATGCATTCCTGTTAAGCTCACTCCAGATTTTGCCCCTCATTACACGCTAGGTTAATTTAGAGCAGTCCATTAACCCTTTGGGATATGGGAGGAAACTGGGAGATCCTCAGGAAAACAACACAGTCAACAACAACCACCTGTTACATTTATAGGACATCCTCATAGGTACATATCGAAATGCTCCAAGAATGATACCGGACTGGCAAACGAGATCTGACAGTGACCGATCTCAAAAAATACCAGGGCGAGTGACCAAGGGATAGTCTTCAAAGAGAAGGTCCAAAGGAAAACTGATGGAAAGGAAGGTGTAGGAAGGGCATTCCAGAGCAAAGGGTTCTGGCAGCTGATAGCATAGCTTTGATAAGAAACGAAAAACAGTTAAGAGGCAGGTTAGAATGTTGTGCGGAGATCTCAGAGGGTTCTGGAGCTGGGCCTGGGAGAGAAGGGACGGCAGTTCAAAAAATGAAACCATCATATCATTTATTCCATTCGCAGCCATATATTGCACCTTGGCCAAGGTAACTACCTGACCTTCCAACCAGCCAACCTCAGGAAGACGTATTAGCCTTGGACACAGTTCAGTTTGGCTCTGTAGTTTCATGTGGAAGAGTAAGGGGGTGGCCTGACAGCTATCTTTTATTTATTTATTTATTTATTGATTGATTGATTGAGACACAGTGCGGAATAGGCCCTTCGAGCCACGCCGCCCAGTAATCCCCGGATTTATTCTGAGCCTGAACATGGGAACATTTACAATGGCTGATTAACCTACCAGCCGGTAGGTCTTCGGATCGTGGGAGGCAACTGGAACACCCGGAGGAAACCCGAACAGTCACGGGGAGAACTTGCGAGCTTTACAGGCAGTGGCAGAATTGAACCCAGGTGACTTGAACTATACGGTGTTGTACTAAGCACTGTGCTACCATGCCGCCGTATGGTAGTGCAGTATACCGCGCTCTGCTCATGACCAAGCCTTGACCCTCACATCCACACCAAACTGCACTGTTCTCACTATAACCGTATCAGAATGAATCACCAAAACAAACAGCACAGTTTAGGCTCTTTCAGCCCAATATGAACATCAAATAGCCGTTTACTCAAATCCTATTTCATCCTCCCTGCATTCCTATCAAACTCACGCTTCTACCCCTCACAGCCACCCAGGGGTTAATTTACAGCAGCCAACTAACCTACTAATCCTCTGGGATGTGGGGAGGGGGAGCTGGAGCACCCACAGGAAACCCATATGTTTGCAAGGAGAGTGTGTAAATTCCACATGGACAGCACCAGAGGTCAGGATGAAATCCAGGTCACTGGAGTGGTGGGACAGCAACTCTGCAAATTCAAAGTACATTTATTACCAGAGTACGAACACGGTATACAACCCTGAGATTCATCTTCACACAGACAGTCACGAAACAAAGAAAACGCTGGAACCCATTCGAAGGAAAACATCAACCACACCCTCCCAACGTGCAAGAATATGAATCGTGCAAACAGAAAAAAAGCAAAACAGCAAAAAAGAAAAAAAAATTGAGTGAAAAACACAGGACACAAAACACGCAATCAAATGAGTCCAGACATATTCAGTTCAGCCCAGTTATGTTCATTGTGTCGTTCGTTATTTGCAGGCGCCCCGATCAAAATTGCTCAAAATAGCAACAATAAAAAGAGTGACCAGAAACCAAAAACACATCATAACGTGTTCTGCAGAGTCCAATCTACAAACTGCGTCAATTAAACCTCGCTCAATACCCAGGATTCCAGCACAATTTTCCATCAGCATTGAGTGAGGCAGAGAGAGAGAGAGGGACCATCACACGCAAACACCTCCCTCCAGCAGCATCGAGTGAGAGGCTGGTGTACAGCACAAAACACCCGCTCGTGTTCTGCTCTCGTCTTGACGATTTCAATCTTCCTCGACACTTCAGTCGGTGAATTCGGCAAGAAAAGGAGTCGATTGGTGGCATGCGCATCATCTCCAGGCTTCTGGGCCTCGAGGCTGCACTCTTTGCTTGAAACTTCGCGGAATCTCATCGGAAACAGCAAAGCGCCAGATTACTCAATTGGCCCAAAAACACACCGCCAAAGCATAGACCACAGCTCCAGCAGTAGAATTACCACATTTGAAAGAAAAAGAATACATAAAAGAAGTGAAAGAAGCAGTTTTGTGAACTGCCTGGAGGAATCACAGTGCCATTATCAACAGAATCAATTCATATCCAAAGCAAAGCAAAGCCATGCATTGTACTATTGGATGCTGACCTCAAGTCAAGTAAGGTAGTGAACCCTTTCTTACTATGGCCAGCAAAGTATTGATACAAATCTCTTCAAGCCCTTTCTATACACTGCATGTACAAGGTAGCACAATGGTTAGCATAAAGCTTTACAGTACAGATTGACCCGGGTTCAATTCCTGCTGCTGCCTTTAAGGAGTTGGTATGTTCTCCCCGTGACCGCGTGGGTTTCTTCCGGGTGCTCCGGTTTCCTCCCACAAAGGCATACTGGTTGGTAGGTGAATTGGCCATTGTAAATTGTCCCATGATTAGGCTAGGGTTAAATCAGAGGATTGCTGGGCAGCATGGCTGAAAGAGCCAAAAGGGCTTATTTCACACTGTAGCTCTAAATAAAAATAAAAATAAATAATTACAGTATATATTGCTCTGTGACTAAAGTATGAATACGCATCTTGTGCTAGGTTGCTATCAAATGAATATAGATTAATATATTGGCAGATAGCAAATGCTGGGCATTGAAAAAGTTGGAATTGCTGAGCAGGTTGGAGAAGGAACTCGGACTCAGATTGAATCACTCAGGGGGCCACAGTTCTGTGGTCTGTGCAATTCAATTTCAATCAAGTATAAAGCATTGGTACAAGTCAGTGTGCGGATGCATGATTTCTGATCCGCACTATGTCCGGTCACTGCTTTCAATCCTACCAGAGCAGTGTGAGTGATGCGCATCAATCCACAGTGGGTATGGGTGCACCCTGCAACTTAACGGGGACCTCCTTAAGGAACTTTACTTCCATTTATTTCTGTGTTTTTATTTAAAGATACAGCACAGTAGCAGACCCCCCTGGCCAATGAGCCTGCTATGCGAGCAATTAACCTACTAACCTGTACATCTTTGAAATGTGGGAGGAAATAGGAAGATCTGGAGGGGGCTTGGAAACTCCTAAGAACCTGAAACAGATGGGCTGTCTCTCAAGAGTCTTTACCCACCATGCACCCCACCTAGATACCCAACATTATCTCACCATCCCCAATCACTGAACCCTACACCTGACCTATGATCATCATCCCTCCACAATGCAGTCATCACATCTTCTGGTAGATATTTGTAGTCTTCTTCACATCTCCAGTGAGCATTTGGAGTTCCTTCGCTCACCAGTGGTCACTGCTGGAGAAAGTTTCATTACCCTCTCACTTCCGGACCCCAAGCCTAACCTACATTCTGAACTGTATACCCTGCAATCTCCCAGTACCTGCATTTGGTGCTGGACTTAACTAGTCTCCATCCTGCAGTGACACATAATGGAAAGGAAAAACCCTACTCCTTGCACAACTGACTTCCCCAGCAGAGGGTCTTGAACCAAGCATGCAAGGGCCATTCTCTGACAGCAGACATTTATAGGTGGTAGTTCAATTCTAGACATAAGCTAACATTTCAGGTTAGTGACCTTACAACTGAACTAAAAATATTGAATACTAAAGGTATACAAAATTATGAGCGGTATAGATAGAATAAATGCAAGCAGGCTTTTCCCACTGAGGCTGAGTGAGACTACAACCAGAGGTCATGGCTTAAGGGTGAAAGGTCAGAATGGCAAGGGGAACATGAGGGGAAACCTTTTCACTCAGAGGGCCATGAGAGTGTGAAATGAGCTGCCAGCACAAGTGGTGCATGCAAGCTCTATCTCAATGTTTAAGGTAAGTTCAGATAGGTCCGTGGATAGTAGGGATATGGAGGGCTTTGGGCCCAATGCAGATTGATGGGAGTAAGCAGTTTAAATGGCTTTGGCAAGGACAAGATGGCCCAAAAGGCCTCTTTCTGTGTTGTGCTTCTCTATGACTCTATGATCTATTCAGTACTTTGAGACCAAAAGTCAGGAAACTGCCTAGTAGCTTTATAAAGGTCTTTTTAAGCCACATAAGGTCATAAGAACAGAATTAAGCCATTCAGAATATCACGTCTGCTCTGCAATACAATAATGGATGATCTAATTTCCCTCACATCACCATTCTCCTGCCTTCTGTACTCTAGCTAGGTCTTTCAATAATTGGTAGCTTTCAATGAGATTCTGACCCCCCCCCCCCCATTCTTCTAAACTCCAGCGAGTACAAGCCCAGAGTCATCAGATGCTCCTCATACATTAATCCTTTCATTCCCGTGATGATTCTCCTGAATCTCCTCTGGACCTCTCCAAAGCCAACACTTTCTTTCTCTGATATGGGCCCTAAATGACTTACAATACTCCAAATATGGTCTAAGCAATGCCCGATAAATTCTCAGCATTGCATCTTTGCTTTTATATTCTAATCCTCTTGAAATGAATGCTAACCTGGCATTTTCCTTCCTTACCACCAACTCAACCTGCAAATTAATCTTTAGAAAGTCCTGCATAGGACCGCAAAGTCCCTTTGCACCTCTGAGTTTTGAATTTTTCCCCATTTAGAAAATATTCCCAAGCATCTTCTCCTTAATAATAGTGACCACACGTTCTTCTGCCCCTGACGTTCTCGAATTCCTGGTATGCTTTTGGTGTCTTTCACAATGAAGCGTGATGCAACATACTTAATCCGTTCATCCACCATTTCCTCGTTCCCCATTACTACCTCCCCAGCATCATTTTCCACTAGCCTAATGTCCACTCTTGCCTATCTTTTTCTCTTTATATAAAGTATCTGAAAAAAATTTGGTATCTCTTGGCTGGCTGATCTTTATATTTCATCCTTTCTCCCTTTATTGTTTTTCTTTCTGTTGATTCTTAAAAGCTTCCCAATCCTCTAACTTCCCAATAGTTTTGCTATATTGTATACTCTCCAATTTGCCTTTATGTGTGTACTGACAGAAGCAATTAAGTGTCATTAGCCTAATTAGTTTGGCACAACACTGTGGACTGAAGGGTCTGTTCTTTTGTGGTACTCTTCTATTGTATGTTGTTCTGAACAGCCACTAGCGACCTGTTTGGACAATGTGTTCATTCCCAATATATTCCAAATAATAAGATGAAACTCCAATGCTCTGAAGTGAAAGAATCTTGCAGTTGGTAGAGCCGCTGCCTCACAGCTTAAGTGACCCTGGTTCAATCCTGACTTCTGGTGCTGTCTATGCGGAGTTTGCACGTTCCCAGATGCTCCAGTTTATTCTCACATCCCAAAGACATGTGGGTTGACTGGCATGAGTGGCTGCTGATGCTGTAACCTGGACCATAAGAAAACCAATTGCCGGACAAACTCAATTTGTTGGAAGGTTAACTGGCCACTTGAAATTGCCACCAGGATGTAGGTAAGTGATTGATGGGACACCAGGGGGAATAAGTGATTAGTGCAGGATTAATGTAAAAATGGGAGCTTCGTAGACAGTGCAGAGTTAGTGGGTTAAAGGGCCTGACTCTCAGTTATTCTGATTTAGTAATCAGACCATTGCAAAGGGTATTCAGACATTCAAATACTCATTAATATTAATACTCCATGAGAGTCTTGTAGCCTTTGAAATAGTAGTTCATTATTCAGTGGTCTGGGAATGTTATGCCTCCCGTCAGTTCACCTGCAGCCCATGTGTCAAAAGAGATGCAAGGCCATATCAGTTCTGTAGCACCTACTTAAGAGGTGAACAAGCATTACTCTGTATTGAGAATCAGTACAGAAATATACTGAGTTGCCATTTTATTAGGTACACCTGTACACCTGCTTGTTAATGTAAATATCTAATCAGCCCATCACGTGGCAACAACTCAGTGCATTAGAGCAGGCATGGTCCGGGGGTTCAGTTATTGTTCAGACCAACGTCAGAATGGGGAAGAAATGTGATCTCAGTGACTTTGACTGTTGGTGCCAGACAGAGTGGCTTGAGTATCTCAGAAACTGCTGATCTCCTAGGATTTCACGCACAACAGTCTCTGGAGTTTATCAAGAGTAGAGCAATAAACCAAAAAACCATCCGGTGAGCGGCAGTGTTGTGGGCAAAAATCCTTGTTAATGACAGAGGTCAGAGGAGAATGGCCAGACTGGTTCAAGTTGACAGGAAGGTGACAGTAACTCAAATAACCACACTTTACAACAGTGGTGTGCAGAAGAGCATCTCTGAATGCACGACCACATTGAACCTTGAAGTGGTCGGGCTACAGCAACATGAACACGTACTTAGTGGCCATTTAATTAGATACAGGAGATATTCACATGTCAGGTAGCATCTAAGGAGAGAGAAATGGAGATAGTGATTCAGGTTTATGATCTTTGCTGTGTTTTCTTTGGGGTAGGGTTCGATTTTGGAGTAAAGTCCGAAGATAAGTGCAGAAAATGTTAAGATACTCAGGTCAAGACACACAAAGTTAATATCTCATGGTATTAGCACCAATGAAGTTAAAAATCATCTGGGTTTTAAACCGCAGAGTAGGGGAAGGGATGGAAGAACAAAGGGAATGTCTGTGATAAAACAGAGGTTGAGAGAGTCATTGCATAACTTGCCGAGAAAGAGTGGGGAAGTCCTGTTAATCCCAGCTGCAGCAGGTGTAAATAGAGAAGAACAAATGAAGTCATGGAGAGAGGTACGAGATACGAAATACTGGAAAACATAAATAAAGAAGTACTAGAAATACCCGGTAGGTTAGGCAGCTTCTGAGGAGAAAGAAAATCCAAATTAATTACAGATTAGTGACTTTTCATCAGAACTGGTAAATTATCACACACGTTGGGAAAAAACTAATTATCTGAAGTTGCTGAATTCAATATTGAAGATTATCACGGGGCTGGACAAAATATGAGGCCCCCTTCCTTAATCTTTTGCTGGGCTTTGCGGTTTATTTTCCTGTTTTATTTTAAATACATTTGCTGGTTCCAGCCTGACATCTGGGAATACTCAAGGATTTATACATTGCAGAGTGTGCAGATTTTACCATTTCAACTATCTGTCCAATTCCCTTCTGAAATTTATTATTGAACCTACTTCCATAACCTTAACACCAACCAGTCCAGACCACAAAACTCAAAGCATAAAAAGAAATCTCCTCATCTCCCTCTGTTTTTTTTTTATTTACTGGTTATCTTAAATCTGTGCCCTTTCGCTTCTGATCCTCCTGGCAGTGGAAATGGCTTTTGCTTATTTATTCTGTCAAACTCCCGTATAGATCTGAAGATGAGTTAAATCAACTTTCTCCGCTCCATTGAAACTCCTGCAGCCTCTCCATTCACACAAGGTTCCTCATCAGTGCTATCAGTGGAAAATCTCATCTGCACCTTCTCAAAAGCCTTGACATCTTTCCTAAGTTGCAAGCACAATACTCCAGCCAAGGCTTAGGGATAATTCATAACTTTAAAGTGCTGTGCGTAACAGACACATCAATCTTTACAGTGTAAGTAGCAAAAAGTAAACAACTGGAGGTCAAGCAGCTTCTGTGGAGGCAAAGTGATAGTCAAGGTATTGGGTCTGAGAGTATAAAGGGGAGTTAGCCAGTGTAGGGTGAGAGGAAGGGGTGAGGCATCTGCAGTCTCTTGTGTCACAATCTTCTTGGATGAGAGAGCAGAAAAGCTATCTCCAGTGTTCAACCCAATGTCACAATATACATTCAATGGCCACTTTATTAGATGCAGGTTTATGCCTACTCGTTAATACAAATATCTAATCAGCCATTCGTGGCAGCAAGTCAATGCATAAAAGCATGCAGGCATGCTCAAGAGGTTCAGTTGTTGTTCATACCAAACATCAGAATGGGGAAGAAATAGAATGGTCTAAGTGACTTTGACTGTGAAATGATTGTTGCTGCCAGATGGGGTGGTTTGAGTATCTCAGAAACTCGAAGTTCGAAGTAAGTTTATTATCAACGTACATATGTATCGCCTCATACAACCCTGAGATTAATTTTCTTACATACAAGAAACATGATAGAACCAATGAAAGAACGCACCCAACAGGATGGACAAACAACCAGTGTGCAAAAGACGACAAACTATGCAAGTACAAGAGAAAGAAACTGCTGATCTCTTGGAATTTTCATGCACAATAGTCCAAAAGACTGGAAGACATAAGATATAGGAACAGAGTTAGGCCATTTCTCCGCAATTCATCTTAGGCAATCCATTTTCCCCTCAGCACCAAACTCCTGCCTTCTCCCCATAATCCTTCATGCCCTGACTAATGAAAATCTATCAATCTCTGCCTTAAATATAATGAATGACTTGCCCTCCCCAGCCACCTGTGGCAATGAATTCCACAGATTTGCCACTCTCTGGCTAAAGAAAATTCCTCCTCATTTCAGTTCTGATAAGGACGTCCCTCTATTCTTTGGGCATAGACCCCCCCCCCCAACATAGGAAGAATCCTCTCCACGTCTACTTTATCGAGGCCTTTCGACATTTGATATGTTTCAAAGAGATACCCCCTCATTCTTCTAAATTCCAGTGAGTACAGGCCCAGAATCATCAAATGCTCCTCATATGATAGCCTTTCAATCCCAGAATCATTTCCCTGAACCTCCTTTGAACCGTCTCCAATGCCAGCTCATTCTTTTTAGGTAAGGGGCACAAAACTGTTCACGATACTCCAAGTGAAGCCTTACCAGTGCCTTATAAGCCTCAACATTACATCCTTGTTGTCATATTCTAATCCTCTCAAAATGAACACTAACACTGTATTTGCCCTCCTCGCCACCAACTCAACCTGCAAATGAATCTTTAGGGAAACCTGCACCGAGACTTTTAGGTCCCTTTACACTTTCTCCCTAGTAATGGCAATTTCATTCACTTCGACCCTGAAGAAATAACAAGCAGTATAGACAAAAGAGAATCAGTGGAAGTTGTATACTTGGATATTCAGAAGGCTCTAAAAATCCATCTTGTAGGCATTCTATAAGTTCACCTTCATGGGATCCAATACCAACCAGATTTTCCCAATCTACCTGCATATTGAAATCCCCATCTCTATCGTAACATTGCCTTTTTGACATGCCATTTCTATCTCCCATTGTAATTTGTAGCCAACATCTTTGCTACTGTTCGGAGGTCTGTATATAACCTCCATCACGGTCTTATTCCCCTTGAAGTTTCTTAGTTCTACTCCCAATGATTCTACACCTTCTGAACCTCTCTCACCTCTTTCTAAGGATTTGATTCCATTTTTTACCTACAGAGCCACCCCATCCCCTCTGCCTACCTGCCTGTCCTTTCAATATAATGTGTATCCTTGGATCTTAAGTTCCCAACTATAATCTTCTTTCAGCCACAACTCAGTGATGCCCCCAATGTCATACAAGCCAATTACTGACTGTGCTACAAGTTCATCTACATTGTTCCATATACTGTGTGCATTCAAATGTAACACCTTCAGTTCTGTAGTCATCACCCTTTTTGATTTTGTCCCCCTTTTACATTGCAACTCATTCCATCGACTGCAATTTTGCCCAATTTCAGCCTCTCCTTGCTAGCAGTCTCACTACACACGGCCTCTGTTTGTAAATCAACTGCCCATCCTCAGCCCTATCATTCCGGTCCCAGTCGCAGGCCACATAAATTTAAACCTTCCCAAACAGCTCGAGCAAACATGCCTGCAAGGATATTGGTCCCCCCTCAAGTTCAGGTGTATCCCATCCTTATTATACAGGTCGTACCTTCTCCAGAAGAGATCTCAATCATCCAGGAATCTGAACCCCTGTTCCTGTACCGGTTCCTCAGCCACACATTTATCTGCAAAATGTTTCTCTTCTTACCCTCAATGACACGTGACACCGGTAGTAATCTAGAGATTACTACTCTGGAGGTCTTGCTTTCAACCTTTTACCTAGCTCCCTAAAATCTCTCTTCAGAACTTCCTCACCTTTCCTGCCTATGTCATTGGTGCCAATATGCAGCAAGACTTCTGCCAATATGTAACAAGACTTCTGGTGGTTCAGCCTCCCCGTTTAGAATGCCATGGTCCTGATCCACGACGTCCTTGACCCTGGCACCTGTAGGCAATCTATCACCTGGTTGTCTCTAACGCATCAACAGAATCTCCTCACTCTTGCATTGGCTTGTTGAAATCAAGATTATGCTTAGATTTTGCCAAAGGTGCAGATCACGGAATACCTCTCCATCCTCAACACACCTCTGCGCCCGCAAATTTTAAACCCCTGCATCGCAACCCCTCCCCTACACCTGTGCTCATTCTCATTCAAAAAAGACTTTTCCCTCCTAGTGCTGGCATTGTCAATGTACGAGCTTTGGTTTTCCATTGATTTTGATGAGTTGAAAAGATGTTGCCCTCAGCTTTGCATGTCCTTTACACAGTCTGTTTACTCCCATGCTCAGGTACCTCCCTCCTTCATCTGCCTTTTACCCCTCCTCTACCTGCACATACTCTACGCTGTTCTGTCTCTGACCCTTGCCACATACCCTGCTCACATTATCCCACCATTGCTTTCTGCTGGTCTCCAGGTTTCCTCCCACTGTAACCTTTTAACTTATTTTGGCTCACTTCCACATTCTCAAAGGATGTTCTCAAAAGAAAGGTTGATCAGGCCCTGACTTGATTTGCAGTAGCATTGGTCCATCGGTCACCCCTGTGATCCATAGCCATCTTGTGGCTCATTCAGTGGGGACGATCCCGGTTGCCCTTTGCTTTGCTGACCCCATAATGTCAAGGAGAGAGGAAATTCTGCACAGCGATAAACCAGCAAAACCTCCAAACCCCACCTTTATAGGCCCACAGTGTGCCCTCCACCCCTATCTCAGTGCTATTCTGCCAGCTCCTGGTATTACATTCAAATGCCTCCCCAATCTAGTCTTCACAAGGAATTGTCAGTTCTACTTTGAACAGCTGCTTTGAGGTTTCTGACAGACTGACCACGTCAGACCTCAGGGATGATGATGCGATGAAGTCAGGGAACTTTAATTGCTTGCCAAGATTGACTTTCAAATGCCAGTCAGATGCTGTGGCGAGCAAGCCTGTTGGTGATCTGGGCTGAGGCTGTGGTTGGTCTCCAGCTTTGACAAAGGCTACTCATCTTAAATACATTTTTCTCCACTTCTTGACATTTTTATCCTGGGAAAGGGAATCTACGCTACTCTATCTTTGCCTTTCATAATTTTATCAGCTCCTCCCTGAGCCTCTGAAAATGTTGGGATCCACTATTTAACAAGGAGCGGGACACATTTTGAAAATCAGAAAACATAGATTTATGAAGGAAAATGGAAAAAAATATTTTCTGGACTTAACAAGCAGGCTAGATTAGGAAACAGCCTCTAGATTTATGAAGGTCATACAAAAAGCACTACAGAAAAAGCCACTGCACAAGTAAGAATGCATGAGATAGGAGTCATATATTCGCAGGGGTAGAGGGCTGGTTAATGCACACAGACAAGGTGATGTTAATAAAGGACCTTTATCGGGGTGCAAACCTAACTAATGGTGTGCCACAGGGACCTCAAGTGTTTACAGACCACATGGTCTGACCAAACAGAGAAAGCTGGGAAAGGAAGTTGTGCACGGGATGCAGGTCTGCAGGTACATGGGTTAAGGCATCCGTTAGTCTTGTGAGACCATGGATCTGCACCTGGAAAGTCTTCACTCTCCAGGGTGCAGGCCTGGGCAAGGTTGTATGGAAGACCGGCAGTTGCCCATGCCGCAAGTCTCCCCTCTCCACGACACCAATGTTGTCCAAGGGAAGGGCATGAGGACCCATACGGCTTGGCACCAGTGTCGTCGCAGAGCACTGTGTGGTTAAGTGCCTTGCTCAAGGACACAACATGTTGCCTCGGCTGGGGCTCGAACTCACAACCTTCGGGTCGCTAGTCGAATGCCTTAACCACTTGGCTACGTGCCCACATGGGTTAAGGAAGGGTGTATAATATGGAGAAATGAGGTTACGGCTAGAAAACTAATGTGTAAATGGAAAGACGGCTATAGAAGTCTCCTGTGTTTAAAAGACATTTAGACAGGGACTGGAAAGGTAAGGGCCAAGCTCAGGTAAATGGGACTAGCTCAGGTAGAAAACTTGGCCAGCATGGGTAATTTGGGCCGAATGGCTTGTTTCATTTGAATACTCTATGCCCCTATGAGCACTCATACATGAAACACAGAAAGTCAGAATGCAGGTGCATCAAGTAATTAGAAAAGTAAATGGAACATTGGCCTTGTTGGTAAGTCATACAGGGTGAGCACTGGTGAGACCATGCCTGCAGTACTGCTCACAGATCTGGTCTCCTTATCGGAGGCTGCTCACTGAGGAGCATCACGTTGACTCCTGGTGGAGTAACCTGTGAGTGAAGGTTGATTTGGAGAGCCTGTGTATATTGAAGCTTAGAGGTCCGGGAGGTGTTCTCACTGAAACATAAGACTCTGAGCATATTTGACAAGGTTGATATTTCCCCTCAGAAGAAAATTTTGACTGGAAAGTATAATATCAGCGTGCAAGGTTTTCCATTTAAGGTGGAGACATGAAAAAATTCCTCTCGCAGGAGACTGTGAACCATTTGGAATTCTTCACTTCAGAGACTTATGAACTTTGAATTATTGAATATAATCCAGACCAAAGATATGAACAATAGGCAGGGAAATGAAGATGAGCCAAGATCCGACCAAAACTGGCCTCATTGATTAGCAAAGCAGACTCGAGATTCATCAAGATTGACTTCTGATCCGACTTCACATGTCCTCATTTTCCTAAAACCCACCTCTTTGACCAAGCATCGTGATCTCTAGTTTCAGTTTTGTTTGCTCTAATGAAGCTCCTTGTGACGTTCCACAGTATTAAAAATGTTGAATACATGTGAAATATTGATGCTGGGTCTATCAGCTTACACAAATAGAGGCACATCCTCTCCCTTGTGCCCTCAGATACATACTGTATATACACACACAGCCTTTAAACAAGGACAAATGCAAATCAGATGCTAACCTCTAAAGTTACCCCTCAATTTCTACCATTCCAAAGTTCAAAGTTAATTTGTTATCAAAGTACGTATATGCCACCATATACAAACCTGAGATTAATTTCCTTGCAGGCATACACAGTAGACAAAGAAATACATTAGATTCAGTGAAAATCTACACACAAGCAAAGACTGACAAATCAACGTGCAAAAGAAGGCAAACTGTTCAACCACAATAAATAAATAATACTGAGAACATGAGTTGTTGAGTCTTTGGAAGTGAGTCCATAGGTGGTGGAATCAGTTCAGCGTTGAGGTGAGTGGAGTTATCCACACTGATACACTGATACTGATTGTTGAAGAGCTCCTGAACCTGGTGGTGTGGGACCTAGGCTCCTGCACCTCCTTCCTGATGGAGACAGAGGGAGCATGGATTGAATGGTGGAGGTGCTTCAAAGTTCAAAAGTTCAAAGTACATCTATTATCAAAGTATATATAAATTATACAACTTTGAGATTTGCCTCCTTGCAGGCAGCCACAAAACAAGAAGCCTGCCAGAACCCATTAAAAAAAGACTTAACACCCAGAGCGCAGAGAGAGAAAAAGCACAGATTGTGCAAGCAATGGCATTCAGCATGAAAGTGAGTCCATAGACACGAAGCCTGGGGCGACCAGAGCAGGATCAGTGCTGCAGAGAGCGCCGAGCAGAGCAGGCCCAACCCTTGCCTCCAGTCCCGAAACCCTGTCTTTTCAGTCCACCCAGCCCAGCGTTTAAATCAGCTAACCATCGGGCTGTGGCAGTGCCCGTTGTAGATGTGCTCACCGGCGGGGAGAGTCTTTCCCCGTGATGGACTGCGCTGTATCCACCACCTCTTGTAGCTATTTTTCGCAGGATTCCCGATCATCATCCAAGGTGCCTCTTTGTGTGGAAAAAAAATGACTCACCATTCTTCCTGTTCTCGCAGAAAGATCCATCATCATTTTGTTTAACTCAGCAAAACTGTGTTTTGGTCTCTGACCTCCCTTTTAATCAGAGATGGATGCTTACTAAATACATTAGGTGAGAGGAAATCCGTGAAATAGCCCATTCTCAAGTTGAGGAAACACTTCATAAAACAATGTGTGGAAATGAAATTCAGCACAGCACGGAGCAGTGAGGGAACAAAGAGAGTTGTCAGCTGAGAGCCATCAAACATTCAGCAATGGTCACTGCCCACAATCGAGAGGAATGAGAATGAAACAGCAGACAATGGAGTGGGGTGGGCCAAGGGGTTGGCAGGATTTGTTACAGGGAGCAGTATGGGGTATGTTGTTTGTACGTTGAAGAGTGTGGAGTGTATCAGTGTTACAGTGAGGATGTGGGGAGTATCAATTACAATGAGGGCTGTGAGGTACATGAGCATTACAGTGAGGGGTTGGGGTATCTGAGTTACAGTGAGGGTGGGCGGTATAAATAAATAAAGGCATCCGTTAGTCTTGCGAGACCATGGATCTGCGCCTGGAAAGTCTTCCAGGGCGCAGGCCTGGGCAAGGTTGTGTGGAAGACCAGCAGTTGCCCATGCTGCAAGTCTCCCCTCTCCACGACACTGATGTTGTCCAAGGGAAGGGCATTAGGACCCATACAGCTTGGCACCAGTGTCGTCGCAGAGCAATGTGTGATTAAGTGCCTCGCTCAAGGACACAACACGTTCCCTCGGCTGGGGCTCAAACTCACGACCTTCAGGTCGCTAGTCCAATGCCTTAACCATTTGGCCACATGCCCACACAGGTGGGAAGTATATGAGTGTGACAATGAGGGTAAGATGTATCATTGGGGACTCGAGTCACCCCAATCACAAACTGTTCCAGTTGCTACCATCCGGGAAATGGTACCGCATCATTAAAGCCAGGACCAACAGACTCCAGGACAGCTTCTTCCACCAGGCCATCAGACTGATTAATTCACGCTGATACAATTGTATTTCTATGCTATATTGACTGTCCTGTTGCACATACTATTTATTGCAAGTTACTATAAATTGCACGTTGCACATTTAGACGGAGACGTAAAGATTTTTACTCCTCGTGTATGTGAAGGATGTAAGAGATCATTTCAATTCAGATTCAAATATCAGATTGTTGTACTGAGTAGTGGGATGTAACAGTTACAGTGAGGAGTGTGTAGTGAGTCAGTGTTAAGTGAGGAGCGCAGGGTGTGAAACTGTGACAGTGAGGGGTCTGGGCGATATCACTGGAGGTGTGCCTGGTGTAATATAGTGTTACAAGTAGAGGTGTTGGGTGTATCAGTTGTCTAAATTAAGAAGGTTATAAGGCATTAATTGCGAAAGACTGAGCGGTACCAACTACTCATTGCATGTGGTAAAACGTAGCATAAAATCAATGTTCCATTTCAAAATGAAAGGAAAATATTGTTTAGATCTCTGAAATGTTCTGGATATTCCCTATCTGAGTGCCAAACGACATCACCAACAGGCTTAAATCAAGGTCCAGGATTTAGGCCTCAGTGCTCAGCTTCACATTGCCCTACCTGGAGCCGGCCCTCTGCTAGCTTCAGGTCTGTTTATGATCAGTCTGGGCCCACCTCCCACCCAAAGGCTAAGCCAGGCCTGCCTGTTCCGGCAGTGTCTGGGGCCCATTAATCTGAGCCTTGCCACAGGCCCGTCTTGCTTTGTTTCCTTGTTCCAATCCATCAGGGCCTGTTCAGCCCTTAGATTGCAAATCTTTCCTCTCTCTCTGCCTGATTGATTGAACTTGTCAGTGTCTCCTGAACACTTTTATTTTTCATTTTCACATGGCCTGCTTCATTCTAGCGCTGCCATTCCTAAGCCCTCTGCAGTTCTGCACCGATTAAGCACAGTCTCTGAGGAACAGGTTATTGTATTCATGGAGATGCTTTTTCATAGCTAAGAGCAGAGTGAAGGATTTTTACTGGTCCTGTTGTGGAGTGACTGTTACCAGATTGGGCGACATGGGCTCATTTGGTCTGTTACCATGCTGTATCTCTTAAAAAAAGATGTCTCTTCTCCTCCTGCCTCAGGATTTGCAAGAGAGCAGTTTTGTGATTGCTTTTACTGGTCAACCTCTTTTTAAAAATACCCACCAACATAAATCCTCGTTGCTTGTGGTGTACTCAATAGTTAAGTACTATGTGAGTAATCCTGTATATGTTCCTGTTGTTGTCTGTAAGGGGTTTGTACATTCTCCACGTGACCGTGTGTGTTTCCTCCGGGTGCTCTGATTTCCTCCCACAGAGCAAAGACGTTGGTAGGTTGATTGATCATAATAGATTGTCCCGTGATTAGGCTGGGGTGAAATTAGTGGGTTACTGGATGGCACGACTCAAAGGCCTGTGAGGGCTGATTCCGCGCTGTATCTCAATAGGACATTAAAAAAAGGCATCCGTTAGTCTTGTGAGACCATGGATCTGCGCCTGGAAAGTCTTCACTCTCCAGGGCGCAGGCCTGGGCAAGGTTGTACGGAAGTCCAGCAGTTTGCCCATGCTGCAAGTCTCCCCTCTCCACGACACCAATGTTGTCCAAGGGAAGGGCATTAGGACCCATACAGCTTGGCACCAGTGTCGTCGCAGAGCAACGCTCAAAGACACAACACGTTCCCTCGGCTGGGGCTCGAATTCACGACCTTCAGGTAGCTAGTCCAATGCCTTAACCACTTGGCCACGTGCCCACACCAATAGAACATAGAAATTTACAGCACATTACAGGCCCTTCGGCCCACAATGTTGTGCCGACCATGTAACCTGCTCAATAAAAAAAATATTGTTTGATTAAGCATTAAATAATTCATTACAGGTTATATGTATAAATATATAAATTTCATACGTCATCACGCTACCACATGATGCGTGTGCACCTCACTTAAAGTACAGATGAAGCTACAACACATAAATTGCTAATGATGCAACCTGTGAATTAATTGATTTTCAATGTCTTTACATCTATCTCTGTCCCAGCACTTCATCAACACACTCTTTGCCGCATAATTCCCTGCTTCTATTTTCCTCCGTCTGTTACTATACCAACACTAGCAGTACCCTTGTCTCTGGCTCAGAACATTAGAACATTCAAGAGTCAATGAAAATCTAAAAGACTGAAAATCTTTTGTCTCTCCTCACACTCTCATGCTTGCTTGTCCCGATTTCTTTTACATTCCATTTATTTTTTCTCTCTGTCCAGCCTTCTCTGTCAACTCTCTCCTAATTTCAAACTGTTTAATATTCGGACTTTTAATCACCATTTCTGCAGTTAATAATTCGAACTCTCAGCATGCAGGATCTCAACTCCAAACATCAGCTGTTCCATTCCCCTCCAAAGATGCTTCCTGACCTGCTAAGTTTCTCCAGCATTTTGTTTACTGCTTCCGAACTCTCAGCTGATCGGGCAGCACCTGTGAGGGAGAAAGCAATGTAATGTTTCAGGTCCTAGGATCTATATTCTTTTTATGTTACACCCTCAGTCCTATTGATTAGCGAAGGGACTGCTCAAGGTACCAAGGGTAATATGGGTAAAACCATGGATTTTCAAGATAGGTTGCTTACCAACTCATTAAATGCAGAACACAATTCTTAGTTCTTTGTAAAGAGTCCCTTGGGCTACAAAGATTTGGATGGGCTATAAAACTCTCAAATCTCTGAAATTCATGGATGTTCACTTGGAAAATCTGCTTAAGTCCAAGGTCCCATAATCCTTCAGCCTGGCTCCACTTTGACTTACATATATCAAACGTTCTGTCTCCAGGTTACGGACACCCCACATTCAAGCAAGCTCCCATCATATTATTAAATTCAAGGATCTGATGTCCGAACATATCTTTATTCCTATGAATGGCAGAGCTAAGTTTCTTCTCCCTCCGCACTTTCAGTAATTGCCCTTTCTTATCAGTCTTATTTATATGCTTGTAATGTCATTTATTACAATACTGAGAAGGTATGGTTATCATACTGATTCCCACCATCGGGGAGAAGCTACAGGAGCCTGAAGACACACACACTCAATGTTTTAGAAACAACCTCTTCCCCTCTGCTATCAGATTCCTGAACGGTCTGTGAACGCCACCTAACTATTCCTGATTTGCAAAAAAATTGTCAATAAATTTGTAACTTAATTTGTTTTACGTCTCGGACATTTCATGGCATATCTCTGTGATAATTACCCTGAGTCTGACCGTATCGAATGATTTTTGTGTATTTTCCAAATTAATGGACACAAGCTAACTTACTGATTCTGTAAAAAGCAAAACCCATTTGTTACTCAGAGACAGCCCATATACTGTAAACTAAAATGTTACATTCTGAAAGAATTTTATCTAATATATATATTCGGATGAATTTTTGCTGGCTGCTCATTGAGGACCTTGTTCCACAGACTCTCCACTCTTTCATTGAAATCTTGCTTCTATGGGTTAGTTTTAAATGAAGGGTGAGCCATGATCTAAGATTCTGCTATTCTTAAATCATCTAAGATCATAATTCACAATTAAATGAACTGCCTGCTCATAGTCCCAGCCACGCTCTATTTTTGTTTTGTTATCCAGTGCATTGGTATTCCCAAATCAGCTCTCAACCTTCCCTTTCCTCAGGAAGGTTATCAGTAATTAGTTTATTAGTGTCATATGTTCCGAAATACAGTGAAAATATTTTGTTTGCATGCTGTGCTGTCAAATTATTCCATAAGTAAGTACAGTGAGGTAGTAGAAAAGTAAAAAGCACTAACAGAGTGCAGGATATGTTAGTTACAGAGAAAGTGCAATGTAGGCAGCTAATACATTGCAAGGAATACGATGAGGTAGATTGAAAGATTCATCTTTATCATGCAAGAGATTTATAACACTAGATGAGAAGCTGTCACTGAACCTGGTGGCACATGTTCTCGTGCTACTGAAGGTACCTGTATGTGTGGTAAACATAGAAATATAGAAAATAGGTGCAGGAGTAGGCCATTCGGCCCTTCGAGCCTGCACCACCATTCAGTACGATCATGGCTGATCATCCAACTCAGAACCCTGTACCTGCCTTCTCTCCATACCCCCTGATCCCTTTAGCTACAAGGGCCATATCTAACTCAAGATATGGTCGCAGCGATGCAAAAGGCGATGCTTCAAAAAGGCTGCGTCTATCATTAAGAATCCCGATCACCCAGGACATGCCCTCCTCTCATTGCTACCGTGAAGGAGGAGATACAGGAGCCTGAAGACATACACTCAACAATTCAGGAACAGCTTCTTCCCCTATGGCATCAGATTTCTGAATGGACAATTCTGAATGGTCTTTTTTCCCTTTTTTGCATTACTTATTTGATTTATATATACTCCCTATTGTAATTTATAGTTTTTATTATTATGCACTGCATTGTACTGCTGCCACGAAACAACAAATTTCACGACATATGCCGGTGTTATTAAACCTGATCCTGATTAGGATCTAAAGTCAGGTGCTACAAGGAGCTTTAAAGGTCTCAAGGTGTTTTCTCTGCTTCCTCCCCAGGTTTGAGTCGGGCTGCCTTGCCATTTGGTCTGATGCGCCGGGAGCTGGCGTGTGAAGGGTACCCCATCGAGCTGCGGTGCCCGGGGAGCGACGTCATAATGATCGAGAGCGCCAACTATGGGCGGACTGACAACAAGATCTGCGACGCCGACCTCTTCCAGATGGAGAACGTCGAGTGTTACCTTCCCGACACCTTCAAGATCATGTCACAAAGGTAGGACAGTGGTTGCAAGATCTGGTCGCGTGCCCGGCTATAAATGAGGCCCAAGAACATTGTGCTGAGTCCTTTTCAGTTGCATTAAGTTTTTTGATGTTCTATCTCGCTTCAGACCAAACAGCTAGACCTCAGATGAAGCAGGGATAGTCAGAATGATACAAAATGCATAACAACTTTATATGGTCCCTATTTCAATATTATTAACCTGGTCTGCATTAATGTTGGTAGCTTAAAATTGCTGCTTGCAGAAGTAAATAAATAGAGACATTGCTATCTGCAGGACAACACACATGAAATTGAGGACTAGAATATAAAAGCAAGTATGTAATGTTGAGATTTTATAAAGCACTGGTGAGGCCTCACTTGGAGTATTATGTGCAGTTTTGGGCCCCTTATCTTAGAAAGGATGTGCTGAAACTGGAGAGGGTTCAAAGGGGGTTCACAAACATGATTCCAGGTTTGAATGACTTGTCATTTGAAGGGTGTCTGATGGCCCTGGGGCTGTATTCACTGGAGTTCAGAAGAATTAGAGATGACCTCATTGAAATAATGGAATGGTGAAAGGCCTTGACAGAGTGGACATGGAAAGGATGTTTCCTATGGTAGGACAGTCTCAGACCAGAGGACACAGCCTCAGAGTAGAAGGGCATCCTCTTAGAACGGAGATGAGGAGAAATTTGCTTAGCCAGAAAGTGGTGAATCTGTGGAATTCTTTGACACAGGCAGCTGTGGAGGCCAAGTCCTTATGTATATTTAAAGCAGAGGTCAATAGATTCTTGATTGGTCAGGGCATGAAGGCAGGGGAAAATTGGATCAGCCATGACGAAATGGCGGAGCGGAATCAATGAGTGAAATGGCCTAATTCTGCTCCTATACCTTATGGTGTTATGGAAATACTGAAGGAACTCAGCAGGCCAGGCAGCGTCTAAGGAAAAGAATAAACAGTGAATGTTCCGGGCCAAGGCACTTCATCAGGATTGGGAAGGAAGGGGGAGGAGGTCAGAAAAAGGTGGTGGGAAAGAAAGGAGGACAAGGTAGAAGGTGATAGGTGAAGCTAGGTGGGTGGGGGAGAAGCTGGGAGGTGATAGCTGGAAAAAGTAAAGTAATCTGAAAGGAGAGGAGAGTGAACCCTGGGAGAAAGGTAAGGTGGAGGGGCAAAAGGGGGAGGTGATAAGCAGGTGAAGAGAAGAGATAAGAGGCCCAAGTGCGGAATTGAAGCGTGAATAGTGAGGTGGGGGTGGGGGGGAAGAAATTAACCTGAAATTGGAGAAATCGATGTTCATGCCATCAGGTTGGAGGCTACCCAGATGGAGTATGAAGTTTTGCTCCTCCAACCTGAGAGTGGCCTCATCATGGCAGAAGAAGAGGCCACGGACTGACATGCCAGAACAAGAATATGGATAGGAATTAAAATGGTTGGCAACTAGCAAATCCCACTTTTTGCAATGGAAGAGAAATGCTTGACAAAGCAGTCCCCAAATTTACGTTGGGTATCACCTGTGTAAAGGAGGCCACATCGTGAGCACAAGATACAATAGATGACCCTAAAAGATTCACAGGTGAAGTGTTGCTTCACCTGGAGGAACTAGTTGTGGCCCTGCATGGAGGTGAGGAAGCAAGTGTAGCAGCACTTTTGGCACTTGCAGGGATGTACTGGATGGAGATTAGTGGGAAGGGATGAAAGGACGAGGGAATCACTGAGTGAGCGATCCCTGTGGAAAGCTGAGTGGGAGAGAGGTAAAGATGCGTTTTGGTGGTACGGTCCCATTAATGGTGCTGGCAGTTGTGGAAAATGATATGTTGGATGTGGAGGTTCATGGAGTGGTAGGTGAGGACAAAAGGAGCTCTATCCCTGTTAAGATGGGATGAGCACAGAAATATCTGGGAAATGGAGGCTATGCAGATGAGGGCAGCATCAATGGTGGAGGAAGGGACACTCTTTTCTTTGAAGGAGGACATCTCTGATCTCCTGGAAAGGTAAGACTCATCCTGGGAACAGGTGCGGTGGAGACGAAGGAACTGAGAAAAGGGAATAGAATTTTTACAGGAGATAGGGTATATTCATAATATCACGTTCCTGAACTGTACTGTATTCCCTGTTCTATAGCGTCTCCAAGAATTTCAATTATAACATACATTTGAGGTGAACAAGGAAGGTTTGAGAGAGATGTGTGGGACAAGGCTTTTTATGCAGAGAGTGGTAGATGCCTGGAGCAGGCTGCCGGGGTGGTGGTGGATGCAGATGCAATAGCGTCATTTAAGGGACTTTTAGATGGTCACATGAAGATGCAGAGAATGGAGCGATATGGATCATGTGCAGGCAGAAGAGATTTAGCTAAATTTGGTTTCATGTTGGCATAGATATGATGAGCTGATAGGCTTGTTCCTGCATTGTAGTGTTCTATGTACTATGTTAAAATCAGTATTTTCAACCTTGCCTGATGTGCTTTGGCGATCCCAAGTGAACTGGCATTAATAAAGCTGTATCTGTTGACATCCAACTGAAGATCTCCTCAACTTTGGAGCTCTATGCACAGTGCAATGAGGCCCTCTGGTTAATCTGCTCATGCCTTCAGAGCATTTCGCAGTTCTGCAAACAGCATGCATTCCTTCCCCAAAACTGCGGACTTTTCTCGCTCGACATTGGCCGCATAGTGATGCTTTGTGCCGAGCCTTTTACCTCAGACTCTTGTTTGTGGCAGCCTCTTGTGAAACTCTGAGCTGTTCAGACAGCTCACCCTGACTGAGTCCGCTGACCAGTTTACTCCTTTGTCTCACTGGTCTACTTCTCAACCTGTGGTCACCTCAGAGTTCCTGCAATCAATAACTTCTCTCTTAGTACCTCACTGCCACAACTTGCTTCACTTCATCACACACAGTTAGACAGATGCGATCCCTTACTCTCCGATAGCTGAACATGAGCACCATGACTTCATGACCCTTCAAGTGCTCCCTTTATGCTTCCTTAGTTATGCCTTTTTTTAATATTATCCACCCTCACGTCCAGAGATAGAGTACTCTCCATCCCTGCTACACTGCTCCATCATTACACTGCGAGGCGTCATATTTCATTTTCCGTTCAAAAGAGATGTTGGAGTCATTGAGTCGTACACCAGAGAAACAGGCCCCTCATCTCAACTGGTCCATGCTAACCAGATGTCAATCTAGGCTATTCCCATTTTGCCCTCTAAATCTTTCCTATTCAACTACCTGTCCGTCCATTTTAAATGTTATTAAAATAATCCAGTGCTGGGAAATGTATGACAATGCATTTTAGTAAAAGGAACAATAGTGCATTATCTAAATGGGGAGAAGGTTCAAACATCAGAGGTGCAGAGGGACTTCAAAGTCCAGATTAATTTACAGATTGAGTCTGTGGTAAAGAAGGCAAATGCAATGTTGGCATTTATTTTAAGGGGAATAGAATATAAAAGCAAGCAGATAATACTGAGCCTTTATAAGATACTAGTAAGGCCACGCTTGGAGTATTGTCAACAGTTTTGGGCCCCATATCTCAGAAAGGATGTGTTGTCATTGAAGAGAGTCCAGAGGAGGTTTACGAGGATGATTCTGGAAATGATGGGGTTAACATGTGAGGAGCTTTTGGCAGCTTTGGGCCTGTACTCACTGGAATTTAGAAGAATGCAGGGTATCTCATTGAAACCTGCCGAATGTTGAAAGGACTAGATTGGGTGGATATGGAGAGGATCTTTCCTATGGTGGGAGTATTTAGAACTAAAGGGAACAACCTCAAAATTGAGGGACGACCTTTTAGAAAGGATTCAAGGAGGAATTTTTTTAGCCGGACAGTAGTGAATCTGTGGAACGCTCTGCCACAGACTGTGGTGGGGGCCAAGTCCATGGGTATACTTAAGGTGGAAGTTGATCATTTCCTGATCAGTCAGGGCATCAAAGGATATGGTGAGAAGGCAGATGTATGGGGTTGAGTGGAATCTGGGATCAGCCATGATGGAATGGCGGAGCAGCCATGTCAGGCTGAATGGCGTAATTCTGCTCCTATGTCTTATGGTCTTATAACTGCCTCAACAACTTCCTCTGACCACTCATTCTACTGTGGTAAACAAGTTGCCCCTCAGTTTCCTACTAAATCACCTTGCACCTTAAACCTACAGTATTCCCTCTAGTTTTTGATGCCCTAATCCTAGGAAAAAACTGTACTCACCTTAACTATGCCCTTCATTATTTTATACAGCTATGTTAGTTTCTTAACATACAACATTCATGATCTTCAGAAAAGCTACTGTCCTAGTTTATCCCGGGAAAATTTGAGCTTAGCAGTAAATGAAAAGCAAAAATCTGCAGATGCTCAAAACCTGAGACAAAAACTGAAAATCCTGGAAAAACTCATCAGGTCAGGTGCCATCTGTGGAGAGAGAAATAGTCTATGACTCATAACAAAACCTCTGTCATAACTGAGAAAGAGAGAGATACAAGTTAGTTTTTCATTAAGAGGAAAGGTGTGGGAGGACTGTGTATTACAAATAGAATTTCTGTGATAGGACAAATTGAACAGTCTTTAATGGGAATAATTGACAGCATGTTAAGCTACTGGAACTGTGCAGTGTGTTGTTAATGGTAAAGTGATGGGATTTAACCTGGAAGGCTAGACTTACACGTAGGGGATAGAATATAAAACATAAAAAATGAAATTCTGGAAAAAGACTCATGAAGTCATACAGCAACCGTGGAGAGAGAAACAGTTATGTTTCAGATGAGGAACCTTCCATTCATACACCCATAGAATCTACAAGAACATTGTATTGAAATACAGGTAGTTGATGATTGTGAAGGTTCTCTGCACTGGAGACAAAGGGCTCTGTGAAACAGAACTGCGATGGTACAGTGGCATAACAGAAGAGAGAGGACTGTAGCACATTGCTTATTTATATAATTAATGCTGATATCGTGCTGGTAAGTGCTGAGTTGGCAGAAATATGATTTAAATTTAAGTAAGGGATGGAAGTTTGCACAGGCACAATAATTAAAGAGGCAGTGACTTTGCTTTGAAAAAATAGACGGTCAAGCAGAAGAAATGACATAGAGCACTCAATGTACCAGATTTTTCTCTCAGTATAAGAACTGCCTATCTGGATTCTAGTCTATTTTTCTCCACTATTTTGCCTTTGAAACAAATCCTTTGGGTCAAACATCTGGGCATCTGTCCCCAGACCAGAACAAGAGGCAACTGTCAGGGAGCTCTCTGGATTTTGGGAAACACATCAGCAAAGCAAGTCCCCAAAAACAGCAGTGAAGTATGACCAGATGAGGTCTCTGGAGATAAAGCAGAACTTGCTGGAAATGTTCAGCAGGTCAGGCAGCACAATCTGTTTAGAAATGTTGTTTAAGAAGTAAACTAATGATCAGTCCACCAGGGACAACTCCAATGCAAATCTTGGGCACAGTGCCAAGAGATCATCTAATGTTCAGCTGAGGGAGCAACCCAACTCTTTGTGTCTGATATGAAGGATGGAACTCTGGCTGTGACAAATTCGATATCAGACTAGACACTGTGGTCTTATCCAGCGGTCCCCAACCACCGGGCTGCGGACCGGTACCAGGCCGCAAGGCATGCGCTACCAGGCCACGAGGAAACGATTCGATTTGGCGATATGAGTCAGCTGCACCTTTCCTCATTCCCTGTCACGGACACTGTTGAGCTTGAACGCACGCGAGCGCATTACGCATGCGTCATCCATGTCAGAGCAGGAAGGAGATCAACTCCTCGAGCTTGCAGATGATGGTGGGTTGAAAAGTATGTTTGACATAACATCTCTGCCGGCATTCTGGATCAAAGTCAAGGCTACATATCCTGAGATAGACACGGAAGCACTGAAAACGTTGCTTCCATTTCCAACATATATCTTTGCTATGAATGCAACGAAAACTAAATTGCAGAATAGACTGGACATAAGGAACCCATTCGAGTATCGCTGTCTCCCATCACCCCTCGATAGGACCGTCTTGCTGCAGGAGAACAAGTATTCAGCCCAGGGCTCCCACTGATTCAACGATATTGGTGCATTGCAATGATTTTATATGTTCATACAAGGAAAATATGTGCTGCGTGTTTAATATCCAAACGTTACTTAAAATGTTATGATGCTATTGACTTATAAGTGACTTATATAACCATATAACAATTACAGCATGGATACAGGACACCTCTGCCCTTCTAGTCCGTGCCGAACACTACCCTCACCTCGTCCCACTGACCTGCACTCATTCCAAAACCCTCCATTCCTTTCCTGTCCATATGCCTATCCAATTTTTCTTTAAATGATAATATCAAACCTGCCTCTACCACTTCTACTGGAAGTTCGTTCAACACTTACTTCAAGCTCCCCTGTCCTCCCCTGATAATTGACTTATCGCTATATTCATGCGAGGAACATATGCGCTGTGTATTTAATATTAAATTCGTTAGATAAACACTTTTAGAAACGAAATTGAGTGTATTAGCCACTTATCACCTATATTCAGGTCATGACTAACACCCCCCCCCCGGAACAGAATCACCAAAAACAATTTGCGGAAAAGAAATCGGCACGAACGCGCATGCGCACTGGTACCCGCGCAAGGCTTCATGGTCATTGTAGTCTTTCTTGGGGTAAACAATGTATTTGACCTGCTACTCTTGTCCGTTGGCAACCGTTACCCCCCACCCCCCGGTCGGCCGGTCCGCAAGAATATTATCAATATGAAACCGGTCCACTGTGCAAAAAAGGTTGGGGACCCCTGGTCTTATCCAACAGCAATTTGTTTGGCCTTGAGGTGCTGACAACCTCCGTATTAGTCTACATGAATTTCTTCAGTTGATTCTAAGGGAGAATGTGATATGAACTAGAAGATGGTGAACAATTTTAGGTGCAAGTTCTTCATCCTACACTCTGTGAAGATTTTCCACACAAAACACTTCCACTTAGCATGAATACGGATTCACTGTATCACTTCCAGTTCGCCTGCCTTTAGATGAGATTTCCGATGCAGTTGCTCCCCTTCAGGACATGCTCAGGGAGCATCCACACATCCCAACAGGTGCAAAAAGCAGATCACAATTATATCCTATCCTGTTCCTTCCTTTCCTCACCTTTCACTCTTCCCCTTATCCCTCTCTCCTTCAATTGCTCTATCTCTATTCCAAATCCCCCATCCCTTCCCCTATTCTCCAATCCCCTTTTCCTCCCCCCTTCTTTCACCACCTCACCCATTTTCTCCATTGTCCTGCTTTCTGTCTCCATTCCTATCTTAACTCTCCCCCATCCACCCAGACCCTTCCCCATCCCAACATGTCTCTTACCCTTCACCCCTCTTTCCCATTTTCTCCCTGCCCTCCCTTCTTCTCCACACACCCATTTCCCCTTCCTCCTCACACACTCTCACCATCTTCACCTCAGCCCTCTTCACAACCTCACCACCCCTCTTGCCTTCCAAACCACCCATACCAGCAATCTGAGAAGAAGGATGATGTACTGACCAACTAAGTTGTCTGACAGCCTCAGCGTCTGTGGTAATACGTGGGCTTTGATCAATATGTTGTCTGAGCTAAACCTCAAGTGCAATCAACAGAGCAAAACTTGCCAATAGATCAATACAAAATGCATCAATCAGTGCAGACCATTCGTTATACCTTGGCGCCAACTAAACAGGTTGGGAACGTCTGCTGGCGGTGCTTTGCAGATGTGACATGACCTGTGGTCTGAGTGATGTTGAATCCAATCAATAACACTAGTGGGCCAAGATGTTCCGAAACCCACTTCCTCTTGGGATGTTTGTAAGGTTAATCGAGGCTAATTGAAACACAAAAGATTCTGCAGATGCTAGAAACTTTGAGCGACACACACAAAATACCGGAGGAACTTAGGAAGTCAGGCAGCACCTAAGGAAGGGAATAATCAATTAATATTTGGGGCCAAGATCCTTTATCCAGGACTTGAAAAGAAGGGGGTAGAAGCCAGAATAAGAAAGTGTCAGGAGGGGAGGAGTACAAGCTGGCTGATAGGAGGTGAGACCAAGTGTGGAGGAAGATGGTTGTTGAGGGGGGAATGAAGTGAGAAGTCAGGAGGGAATCACTGAGAGAGATAAAGGCCTGAAGAGGAAGGAATCTAATGGAAGATAGTGAACTATGTAATAAAAGAAGGCTGAAAGGAACCAGAGCAAATTATAGGCGGGTGAGGAGAAGAGAAGGGGTGAGAAGGTAATCAGGAAGGGGAATTGTGAAAGAGAGAAGCAGGGAGGAGGAAGAAATTTCCAGAAGTTAGAGAAATCAATGTTCATGCCGTCAGGTTGGACATTATCCAGACGGTATGTGAGATGTTTGAGCTTCCTGGGCTAAAGAAGGAGACAGACTCTTCACACTGCAGCTTCCAGGGAGAATGGGTCGAATCACTGCTGCATCACCGGCTGATATCGCGTGGGAGTGGGGAGGCTACTGCCCAAGATCGAAGTAAGCTGCAGGGAAAATTAGTCAGCTCCATCAGGGGTACTATCCATAGTTTCCAAGACGCCTTCAAGGAGTGATGCCTCAAAAGGGCAATATCCATCATTAAGGAACCCCACCACCCAGGGCATACCCTCTTCTCACTGTTACCATCAGGAAGAAGACACACGTTCAGCGATTCAGGAACAGCTTCTTTCCCCCTGCCATCCATTTTCTGAATGATCACTAAATCCATGAACACTACCTCATTACTTTTTTTTAATATGTGTTTTTGCACTGTTTATTTAATTTAACCATTTGATACACGTACTGTATATACTGTATACTTGCTGTATGTCAGTTTTTTCCCCTGTATTATCACATACTGCATTGTACTGCAAGGTCAACAACTTTCACCACATATGCCAGGATATTAAACCTGATTCTGATTCTGATAGACAGAGGCACTGTTGAATCTCGCTCCACCCCACTGTTTCAGAAATTGTACCCTTTCTTCTGGATCCCTCTCCTACTTTGCAGATTTCTTGTTTTTTATATTTAAGTGCTTAGCATCAGTGTGTCTGTCACCTCGTTGTGTGAAAAGATGAGTGATATTCCAACACTTTTCAGTATTTTACACTTGCGTAAGATTACGATCCTTCTTCTGGCCCCGTTGATAAATTTGAATTTTGCCACCCCCTTGTTAATTTTTGAAGCTGATAAGGGTACAGGACTCATGGTTATTAATTTGGATGTACCTCAAGTCACTTAGTTGTACTACCTCAGTTATAGCACCCATCGACGATTTAAATGACGAGATAAAGTGGACATGGAGAGAAGTTTCCAATAGCTGAAGTGTCTAGGACAAGAGGACACAGCCTCGGAACAGCAGTACGTCCCTTCATAACAGAGATGAGGAGGAAATTTTTTAGCCAGAGGCTGATGAATCTGTGGAATTCATTGCCATGGTTGGCTGTGGAGGCCAAGTCATTAGGTATACTTAAAGTAGAGGTTGATAAGTTCTTGATTAGTAAGGGAGTCAAAGGTTAGATTGTGAGAACACTCAGTCCTCTTTTATTGTCATTTAGAAATACATACATGCATTAAGAAATGATACAATGTTCCTCCAGAGTGATATCACAGAAAACAGGACAAACCAAAGACTAACACTGACAGAACCACATAATTATAACATATAGTTACAGCAGTGCAAAAACAATATCATATTTTGATAAAGAACAGACCATGGGCACGGTAAAAAAAAAGTCTCAAGTCCCGATCGACTCCCGAGTCCCTGATAGCAGGTGGCAAAAGGGAAAAGCTCCCTGCCATAAACCTCCAAGGCACCGACAACTGCCGATGCCTTGGAAGCAGCCAACCACAGCCAACACCAAGTCCATCCATCTGAAAACTTCAAGCCTCCGACCAGCTTCTCCGATACAGCCTCCCGAGCGCCATCCTCTGCCGAGCGCCTTCGGCCTAGCCCCAGCCGCTGAAGCAAGCAAAGCCGAGGATTTGGGGCCTTCTGCTCCGGAGATTCTGGTTACCATACAGTAGCAGCGGCAGCGAAGTGGGCACGGAGAGAAAGTAGGAGAATGAGGTTGAGAGGGGAATAAATTGGCTATAATCAGATGATGGGGCAGACTCAATCGGCCAAAGCAGCTTTCAACTATCAGTCTTCTGAACCAGCATGGATAGCTTCACCCATCTCAACATTGAACTAATTCCACAACCTATGGACTCACTTTCAAGGACTAAACAATTCACGTTCCTAGTACTACTTATTTACTTATTTCATTTTTTGTTAATGTTCCTAACTGGTCTTCTTTTGCACATTGATTGTTTGAACTTTGACAAATTGCCTAATTCTGCTTCTGTGTATTATGGTCTTATTCAGTATTCTATTTCCTTGTCATATGTTCCATCCTTCTGAAAGTGAGGAGACAAACACTGCATATTTTCCAGAACCCTCTAGGATAAAAGTCTTACTTGTTCTTCCTTATTGCAGCATGGAAGGGAGCCAACTGGCCCATCAACTCCATTGCAGCTCCCGCCACTTCAATCCCGTCAGTCCCATTCTCCTGTCAAACTACAAGTTATTCTCTCTCTCACATGCCCCATCCCCACCGCTTTTGGTTCTTTTTCCTGAGGGGGAAACTTACTGCAGGTATGAGAGGAAACCAGATACCCAGCAGAAACACAACACAGTCACAGGAAGAAGGTACAAACACAATGAGTTAGCACCCAAGATCAGGATCAAATTTGGGAAGCAGGACTCTGGACCTGTGAAGCAACACTGAATAGTTCCTACTTAGTAGAGGTCCCATCATCTCCACCTTTCCAGGACCCATACATCGAATGATTTCACAAGGTACTCCTTTTAAAGTTATCCATCCTTTTCTTAACACATGGAAAGAGCCAAGACCTTCAGCCCAACAAGTCTTTCCATTTCAAAGTTCAAAGTAAATTTTATTATTAAAGTACATATATGTCACCATATACAACCCTGAGATTCATTTTCTTGTGGGCATACTCAACAAACCTACAGAATAATAACTACAATAGAATCAACAGAAGACCATCCAACTAGGGCATTCAACCAGTGTGTAGAAGCCAGCAAACTGTGCAAATCCAAAAAGAAGAAGCAATAATGTGAATAGATAAGCAATAAATAGCATGAACAAGTCCTTGAAAGTGAGTCCATTGGTTTTGGGAACATTTCAGTGATGGATAAGTGAAGTTGAGTGTCATTATCCCCTTTGTTCAAGAGCTTGATGTTTAAGGGTTAGTAACTGTTCCTGAACCTGTGAGTCCTGAGGCTCTTATACCTTCTTCCTGATGGCAGCAGTGAGAAGAGGCCATGCCCTGGGTGGTGATGGTCCCTAATGATAGATGGAGCTTTCCTGTGACAGCATTTCATGTAGGTGTGCTCAATGGTTGAGAGGCTTGAGGCCCAAATTCCCATTTAGACTGATCTCTCATTTACAATCTCCCCATATTCTCATCAACTGCCCACCTTCTACCCCCACCCCCAGATTCTACCATGCACTGTCACACCAGAGGCAATTTGCAGATGCCAGTTAACTTTCTAACTCACACATCTTTGGGATGTGGGAGGAAAACGGATCTCATTCCCTTAGTTTCTCCATACACTTTGATGCCTTTTGTGTCTAAGAATTTTATTTACGCATCTCCTTCGTAAATATGTTCAGCATCTTAGCTTCCACAGGCCTCCGCAGTGGGGGGTTCTCCTCACCTGTATCCCTTACCCTGTAGCCTCACACCTGTAATCTCTTGCTTGAGACCACTCAGCTAGAAGAAACTTCCTCCTTGTATCCAGGTTGAAGCTCTGAAAGAAACTTGTAACATTTCAGTGAAACCCGGCTTCTTAGCTTTAATGAATATCAACAATCTGTCCTCATGTAACAGTCTTCAGCTCCCAATGATCAGTTGAGTAAACTTCCACTGCACTCCCTTTATGGCAAATAAATCCTTTCATAGATAAGGAGACTAATACTCCAGGGGTGATCTTACCACTTGCTTCTAACTTAAAATCCTCTGTCTTCAGCCAATTTTTACATTCTCTTGGTCTGATGTCTGTGTTTTAGGCGTGTGTCCAGAATACAACACCACACACCTTCCGTCACAGAACTGCATCTGCCATTTACCTGCCCGTTCTCCCAGCTATTTCTGCCCTTTGATGTTTGCCATTTGCTTTAATTTATTATTATTAGCTATTTTTGATGTTTTCTTTTGATATCTGAGTCCAGGCTGATTATTTTTCTGGTTATGATCAAACTTGATATAAGTATTCACACCCTCCAGCCTGCCTTGCCATGTATTTGATACATTCTAAAATCAGAGAACAGATTTTATAAACTGTGGACAGAGTGGTGAAGCAGAGGTTTGTCCTGCTTGTCTTCAGCAGTCAGAGCAGTGAGTACAACAGGTAGGATGCCATTACATTGCTATACAATATACTAGTGAGATCTCACTTGGAGTCAAACAACAGGAATTCTGCAGATGCTGGAAATTCAAGCAACACACATCAAAGTTGCTGGTGAACGCAGCAGGCCAAGCAGCATCTATAGGAAGAGGCGCAGTCGACGTTTCAGGCCGAGACCCTTCGTCAGGACTAACTGAAGGAAGAGTGAGTAAGGGATTTGAAAGCTGGAGGGGGAGGGGGAGATGCAAAATGATAGGAGAAGACAGGAGGGGGAGGGATAGAGCCGAGAGCTGGACAGGTGATAGGCAAAAGGGGATACGAGAGGATCATGGGACAGGAGGTCCAGGAAGAAAGATGGGGGGGGTGGTGACCCAGAGGATGGGCAAGAGGTATATTCAGAGGGACAGAGGGAGAAAAAGGAGAGTGAGAGAAAGAATGTGTGCATAAAAATGAGTAACAGATGGGGTACGAGGGGGAGGTGGGGCCTAGCGGAAGTTAGAGAAGTCAATGTTCATGCCATCAGGTTGGAGGCTACCCAGACGGAATATAAGGTGTTGTTCCTCCAACCTGAGTGTGGCTTCATCTTTACAGTAGAGGAGGCCGTGGATAGACATGTCAGAATGGGAATGGGATGTGGAATTAAAATGTGTGGCCACTGGGAGATCCTGCTTTCTCTGGCGGACAGAGCGTAGATGTTCAGCAAAGCGGTCTCCCAGTCTGCGTCGGGTCTCGCCAATATATAAAAGGCCACATCGGGAGCACCGGACGCAGTATATCACCCCAGTCGACTCACAGGTGAAGTGATGCCTCACCTGGAAGGACTGTTTGGGACCCTGAATGGTGGTAAGGGAGGAAGTGTAAGGGCATGTGTAGCACTTGTTCCGCTTACACGGATAAGTGCCAGGAGGGAGATCAGTGGGGAGGGATGGGGGGGACGAATGGACAAGGGAGTTGTGTAGGGAGCGATCCCTGCGGAATGCAAAGAGAGGGGGGGAGGGAAAGATGTGCTTAGTGGTGGGATCTCACTTGGAGTATTGTGTGCAGTTCTGGCCACCTAGCTATAGGAAGGCTGGAAAGGGTGAAGAAACGATTCACGAGGTTGTTCCTGAGATTGAAGGGTTTGAAGAGTAACAGGACAGGCTGAGATAATTTTCTTTGAGTGTAGAAGATTGAGGGGTGACTTTATAGAGATACATGAGGAGCATAGATAAGTCACAGTCTTTTTCTTAACAGGATAGCAGAGTCTAAAACTAGAGACAAAGGTAAAAAGTGAAAGGGGATAGGTTTAAATGAGACTTGGGAGGCAATATTTTCAGGCAGAGGTTTTTCAGAGTGCAGGGTACTAAAACACAGAGAGATTATCAGACTGTAGATGAGACGAGGGTTTGGGGAAAGGGGTAGAAAATTGGAAACTAGCTGCAATGTTATCGAGCAGCGGAACAGGCTTGATTCCAAATATCCAACTCCAGTTCTCGCCTCATATGTCCTAAATCCTGATTTTATTATAAAAGAACCCTGCAACCAGTTTATTACCCAGCATTTGGTCAGTGCACATACATGCACCAAATTCCCAGCTGTGCTTTCTGCCAAGTATTTCTATAGTGATTGTCTGATGACAATCTCAGATCTGTCCTTGCCTTTTGTGTTTATTTTGTGATTTATTGAACTGTTCAGGAACAGTGTTAATCCCTCAACCATCAGGATCTTGAACCAGAGGGGATAACTTCACTCAGCACCACCTTTATTGAACTGCTCCAACAACCTATGGACTCACCTTCAAAGTCTCTTCATCTCATGTTCTCAATACCTATTGCTTAATAATTCATTATTTTTCTCTACCTTTTTGCAGTTGCACGTGTCTTTTGCACGTTTGTTGTTTGTCCGTCCAGTTGGGTCCATCTTGATTCTGTTATGTTTCATGCATTTACTGTGAATGCCTGCAAAAAAAGACACGCGGGGTTGTATATGGCAATAGGTATATGCTTTGATAAGTATATGTGTTAGCGCGTGGCCAAGTGGTTAAGGCGTTGGTCTAGTGATCTGAAGGTTGCTAGTTCGAGCCTCAGCTGAGGCAGCGTGTTGTGTCCTTGAGCAAGGCACTTAACCACACATTGCTCTGCGATGACACCGGTGCCAAGCTGTATCGGCCCTAGTGCCCTTCCCTTGGACAACATCGGTGGTGTGGAGAGGGGAGACTTGCAGCATGGGCAACTGCCGGTCTTCCATACAACCTTGCCCAGGCCTGCGCCCTGGAAACCTTCCAAGGCGCAAATCCATGGTCTCACGAGACTAACGGATGCTTGCCTATGCTTTGATAATAAATTTACTTTGAACTTCGAACTACCCAGGATTTGATATATAACCAATATATATAATTATGCCTAATTATATATCTTTTGACAAAGGGTTTCCCTTTCACACATCATTGAGTCTAGTTAGCACAGGTCCCCTTTTTAAAATTAATGTGAATACTTATAGACACTCCTTGGATATACATTCTCATTCTCCTTGAGTATCCATGATGAAAACGCTTGCTTACCAGCATTGCCTGCCATCAACTAGTTAGTGAAGAGTAATTAGTTGCTCTTCATTTTGTTACCTTCGGGTCTCAGAAGATCGATCACACCAGGCGCACAATGAGAAATCACGTCATTGACACATTGATATATCAAACAGTTTGGTCACTGATCAATCACAGGCCTCGTGCATTGTTCTCCCACTGACTGGTTGCAGGGTGCAGCCGCTGATTGCTTGTGTTGTTTGCTCTGTGCTCCAGTGCATTATTCACTCACAACATCACATTGTTCTGAATTCCCCGAACAGTGGGGCTTAACAAGAGTTGGATACAGCATTTATTGAAAGGAAGCTGAAGGGCTACAAAGTTGCTTAAGTGCTAAGGATGTTAATTTAAAAGCAATCAAGTCGCAAATAAAATCTAGCAGATGCTGGAAATTTGAAATTAAAAGAAAGAAAATGCTGGAAACTTTTAGTAGGTCAGACAGCACCTGTAGAGCCGGAAGCACAGATAATGTTTACAGATGACCTTTCTTCGGAAGTTCTACTTTTAGTATTCACTGTTCGTAACTCAGAAATGGTATTCAGTGCTAAGGTACGATTTGCAAAATAGAAGTGTAATTGTGGTATAGTTGCAAAGGAATTCACAAATTATTAAAAACTGTGACAAGGTTTGAAGAACCATGAAAGTGCGAAGCACTGGGCTTGTTTCTAGAGAAACAGAATTGAAAAGCAAAGGAGTTCTGTTAAACTTGTATTAAAATTTGGCCTTCAACCTGTACCATAACTCTATATCTCCGTCTGACCTGCTGAGTGCTTCCAGTATTTTTTTTTGTTTTTATTTCAGATGTCCAACATTGGTAGTTTATTAAAAAAGTTTTAGTCGAAGTCGAATTTATTACCATATGCACAAATACACATGACCACAGATGCAATGAATATGTTACTTGCAACAACATCACAGGTAGACACCATCATACATTTTACTGAGATAAGGCGTGGAACAGACTCTTCCATCCCTTTGAGCCACGCTGCCCAACAAGCCCCGATTTAATCCTAACCTAATCACAGGACAGGTTATAATGACCAATTGACCTACCAACTGCTACATCTTTGTACCGTGGGAGGGAACTAGGGCACCATGGGTCATGGGGAGAAGGTACAAACTCCTTACAGGCAGTGGCGGTAATTGAAACCAGGTCACATATGCAGCATTCACAAGAAAAACATAAATTGAACATAAATTATACAGATTTTTTACAAGAAAGAACACAATTAGAACCAACACTAAGTCCATTGTGGAGAGTGGTCAGAATGTAAGGCTATCACTTTGACTGAGGGAGTTGCATTAATTTGTGTTGGGGAAGTAGGATAAGTACAGGAGGAACAGAAATATAACATGATTTATGAACATAATTAGCACACTGGGAGAGTATTCCCTCAGACTTTTAACACAACAGCATAGTCCTGATGAGCCAAAGAGCCTGTTTTTTTCTGATTTAGATTGAATGTCATTTAACTTTGCAGACTTTGCAAGCTTTATGCAGGATATTTCATAATGATTTTTCTTGGGTTAATGACCCTTGATCCTCCAAGGGGTCCACAATCTTGTCGGAGGGTTTGGAGGCCTGTGTGCCTCAATGACCCAGAGAGTGATGTTGACTAGAGTCAGGGCCTTGTGCCTTGACTTTTGGCAGGGTCACACATGCCAAACAAGTGAAAGGGCAAAGGTCAGACTCAGAGTGGTCCAGCGGTCCTCCAGGCTGGGGGATTGAGCTCAGGGCTAACAACCCTGACTGGTCAAAAAACAATTGATATGGAAATAGCAAGGAAGATTCCTTCTATACAGACAGAGATGGAGGACCTTCATTGCTGCCCTAAATGCCAGTGGCGTAATGGGCAGTAATTAAGTAATAACTCTTGATGATAATGGCCATATTATCATGCAGATGTGGAGATGAGCCTATTAAGATCCTCACACCATACCACATGGCACTAATTCCATTTTGTGTGAACGTAGAACTCAAGGCTGCAATGCACCAATTGGCCCAACGCAGTTAATCCCAAATGTACTTTAACACATGCTACAAAACACACCCACGCACACTCATGTGAACTCCAACATCAACTGCGTAAACACCTGAAACACGCTTACAAATTGCTTACCGAAGCACAAAAAAGGGATCAGGTAATATGCAAATGTGTGAAAGCACACCCACATGGGATAGATCCACAGCAGCATCAGTGGGCAGAAGCGCTCGTGGACATGTTATAGTTTGGTTGCTTTTGCAGCTGAGCAGGGAGAAGCTCATAAAACAAGTGCCTACAGTGAGTCCACAGAGGATTGAAGGCGAGTCAGACAGATTGAGTGCCAGGAGAGGTCATGTTATATTCAGCCCCTTGATGCTCCAGTTGAGAGAGCAGTGGTGTTCAGGAAGGCTGAGGTAGCTACACCTGTGGAGGAGAGGCCTGCTCGAGGGTCCCTGCGGGAGCAGTCTTGTTTGGTTCAGCTTTCTGAGGCATGACTCGCCCCTGAATGACTGGAAATGGAATTTCGATTCATTTCGTGCTGCAGTTTGCTTTTACAGTGAGGCCTCGAGGGACGGCAGAGCGATGAAAACAATGGAATCGATCTTTTTTATTCCTAACGATATCTTCACTTCCTTTAACAAATGTCACTGCGCCTCGCAATGATACACAGTGTGGAAAGTTGATATCTGAACCTATTTCGTTCTCTCCCCATTATATTAGATCTGTTGTCTGAACAAAGATTGAGAACCTTGTGAACATTAATGTGGCATGGCTGTCCTGTGTTGATGCATTTTCATCAGGCAGTCTTCATGCATGTGTAGACACGTCCCCATTCTGCAGCCTGCCTTCCCCACCTCCACTCCTGCTGTGGTATTCTCCAGTCATGAGCCCCTCAAACCACTGCTGTGGCCCCACTCCCCTTTCCATTGTTAAATATTTTAAAGATTAGCTTCATTTGTCACATGCACATTGAAACACTGAAAGGCACCCTTTGTGTCGATGTTCAACGTGGTCTGAAGATGCGCTGGGGGCAGTTTGCAAGTGTGCTAATGCTTGCCAACGCCAACATAGCATGCCCTCAACTTACTAACCCTAATCCATCTTTGGAATGTGAGAGGAAACTGGAGCACCCGGAGGAAATCCTTGTGGTCACGGGGAGAACGTACAAACTCCTTACAAGCAGCAGTGGGAATTGAACCCAGGTCACTGGTACTGTAAAGCATTGTGTTAACCGCTAAACTGGTTTAAATAGGTGTCACTGTGGGCTGAAGGGCCTGTTTCTGTGCGGTACTCTTCTCTAAATACTTCGCCATGATTCTATGTATTCAATTGAATTATTCGTCTCTAAGTTTAAAACTTTTATAATGCTATAACTTTCAACTTTAAATGCTGTAAATTGTTACATTAGCCAATATGCTACGATGCCACTGTGGTTACTCGTCCATAGACCCTTCTCCCACTGTGGTTCCCAGCGCTCAATCCCTCTTTCCACTGTGAACCGTCACAAGCTCCCACAGCCCCCATTGAGCCTGTGATTTCAGTCTCTGAGGCTGACGTGACAGTACTAACAACCTGTACCAACCAACTGGCTGGAGTGTTCACTGAGATCTTTAACCTCTCACGTTGGCAATCTGAGGTACCCACCTGCAGGTTTCAAGAATAATGTGGTAACCTGCCTTAAGGATTATTGTCCAGTAGAATTTATATTAGATTAGATTAGACTATGAGAACACTCAGCCCTCTTTTATTGTCATTTAGAAATGCATACATGCATTAAGAAATGATACAATGTTTCTCTGGAGTGATATCACAGAAAACAGGACAAACCAAAGATTAACACTGACAGAACTACATAATTATAACATATAGTTACAGCAGTGCAAAGCAATACCATAATTTGATGAAGAGCAAATCATGGGCATGGTAAATAAAGTCTCAGAAGTCCCCGAGTCGATCGACACCCGAGTCCCCGATAGCAGGCGGCAAAAGGGAGAAACTCCCTGCCATAAACCTCCAGGCACCATCAACTTGCCGATGCCTTGGAAGCAGCCGACCACAGCCGACACTGAGTCCATCCGTCCGAAAACTTCGAGCTTCCGACCAGCCTCTCCGATACAGCCTCCCGAGCGCCATCCTCTGCCGAGCGCCTTCGACCTCGCCCCGGCCGCTGAAACAAGCAAAGCCGAGGATTTCAGGGCCTTCTGCTCCGGAGATTCCGGTTACCACACAGTAGCAGCGGCAGCGAAGCGGGCATTTCAGAAGTTTTCCAGATGTTCCTCCGTACTCTCACATCCGTCTCCATCAAATCAGAATTGTGCACGGTCCCCTACTTAACAGACATCACCACCGAAGTGGCCGTGTGCGCTGCCGTCGTGCCGCCATCTTCTCCTCCTCCGGATATCCACAGTGATGAAGTGTTTTGAGAGGTTGGTGTTGAAACATATCAACTCCTAGCTCAGAAGCGACTTGGATCCAGTCCAATTTACTTACCAGAACAACAGGTCCGCAGCAGCTGCCATCTCACTGGCTCCTCACTCAACCATGGAAGATCTGCACGGTAAAAATGCACGCATCAGGATGCCTTTTATCAACCAGAGCTCAGCATTCAATACCATTATCCAACCCCCACCCCAAAACTAATCAATAAGCTTCAAGACTTTGGACTCAATAAATCCTTGTGCAATTGGATCCTCGACTTCTTCATTTGTAGACCCCAGTCAGTTTGCATTGGCAACTACATCTCCTCCACAATCTCCGTCAGCACAGGTGTGCCACAGGCTGTGTGCTTAGACCCCCTGCTCTCCTTGCTTTACACTGATGACTATGTGGCTAAGCACAGCTCCAACGCCACATTCAAGTTTGCTGACAACACCACTGTCATAGGCTGAATCAGAGGTGGCAACAATCAACATATAGAAGGGAGATTAAAAATCTGGCTGAGTGGTGCCATATCAACAAGCTCTTACTCAATGTCAGCAAGGCCGAGGAGCTGATTACTGACTTCAGGGAGAGGAAACCGGAGGTCCCTGAGCCAGTCCTCATCGCAGGATCAGAGATGGAGAGGATCAGTAACTTTAAGTTCCTCAGTGTTATTATTTCGGAGGGCCTGTCTTGGGCAATTGCTAAGAAAGCATGGCTACACCTCTACTCCCTTAGGAGTTTGCAAAGATTTGGCATGACAACTAAAACTTCGACAAACTTCTGTAGCTATGTGGTGAAGAGTATTTTGACTGGCTGCATCATAGCCTGGTATGGAAACACCAATGCCCTTGAATGGAAAATCCTACAAAAATAGTGGGTACAGCCCAGTCCATCACAGGTAAAGCCCTTCCCATCATTGAACACATCTACATGAAACGTTGTCACAGGAAAACAGCATCCATCATCAGGGATCCCCTAATAGTCAGGACATGCTCTCTTCTCACTATGGCTATCAGGAAGAAAGTACAGGAGCCTCAGGACTCACATCACCAGGTTCAGGTACAGTTAATTCTCCTTAACTATCAGGCTTTTGAACCAAAGGGAATAACTTCACTCAACTTCACTTGCCACATCATTGAAATGTTCCAACTACCTATGGACTCACTTTCAAGGACTCTTCATTTCATGACCTTGATATTTATTGCTGATTATTTCTTCTTCTTCTTCTTCTTCTTCTTCTTCTTCTTCTTCTTCTTCTTATTATTATTATTATTATTATTCAAAAGACAATGATTATACCAGTTCCCAAGAAGAGCAATGTGAGCTGCCTTAATGACTATCGGCCAGTAGCACTCACATCTATGGTGATGAAATGCTTTGAGAGGTTGGCCACGGCCAGATCAACTTCTGCCTCGGTATATACCTGAACCAACTACAATTTGTCTATAGCCACAATTGGTCTACAGCAGACGTGATCTCAATGCTCTCCACGCAGCCTTTGATCACCTAGACAAATACCTATGTCAGGATGCTGTTCATTGACTCTAGCTGAGAGTTTAACACCATCATGCCTACTATCTTGATCAATCAGCTACAGAACCTGGGCCTCTGTACCTCCTTCTACAACTGGATCCTCGACTTCCTAACAGGAAGACCGCAATCTGTGCGGATTGGTAACATCTCCACCTTGCTGACAATCAACACTGGTGTACCTCAGGGGCATGTGCTTAATCCACTGCTCTACCCTCTCTACACCCATAGCTGTGTGGCTAAGCACAGCACAAATGCCATCTATAACTTTGCTGATGATTCAACGATTGTTGGCAGAATCTCAGATGGTGATGACAGGATGTACAGGAGTGAGATATACCAACTAGCTCCATCATAGGTACGAGCCTCCTTATCCAAGACATCTTCAAGGACCAGTGCCTTAGAAAAACGGCTTCCATCATCAAGGACCCTCAACACCCAGGACATCTCCTCTTCTCGTTGTTACCATCAGGAAGGAGGTACAGGAGCCTGAAGGCACACACTCAATGATTCTTCCCCTCTGCCATCCGATTTCTGAATGGGCATTGGACCCATGAAAACTACCTCACAACTACTTCTTGTTACTCTTTTTTTTGCACTACTTATCTTAATTTAACTATTTAATATACATATATATACTTACAGTAATTCATTTTTTGTTTATTTATCATGTATTGCATTGTACTGCTGCTGCAAAGTTAACAATTTCACGACATATGGCGGTGATAATAAACCTGATTCTGATTCATTCTTTTTATAGTTCATTGTCACACTGGTCGAATGCCCAAGATGGTGTGGTCTTTCATTGATTCTATTATGGTTGTTATTATTATGGATTTATCGAGTATGGCCCGCAAGAATATGAATCTCTATGGTCACATAAATGTACCTGGATAATAAATTTACTTTGAACTTTGGTTCCTGATCCTCAGACCCCACCTGCCACTGTGGTTCCCAATCCTCAATCCCTCCTCCCGCTGTGGTTCCCAGTCCTCTATCTATCCTCCCACTGTTGTCCCAGTCCTCTATCCCTCCTCCTACTGTGGTTCCCAGTCCTCAGTCCCTCCTCCCATTCTGGTTCCCAGTCCTCAATCCCTCCTCCCGCTGTGGTTCCCAGTCCTCAGTCCCTCCTCCCATTCTGGTTCCCAGTCCTCAATCCCTCCTCCCGCTGTGGTTCCCAGTCCTCAGTCCCTCCTCCCACTGTGGTTCCCAGTCCTCAGTCCCTCCTCCCATTCTGGTTCCCAGTCCTCAATCCCTCCTCACACTGTGGTTCCCAGTCCTCAGTCCCTCCTCCCGCTGTGGTTCCCAGTCCTCAGTCCCTCCTCCCGCTGTGGTTCCCAGTCCTCTCTCTATCCTCCCACTGTTGTCCCAGTCCTCTATCCCTCCTCCCACTGTGGTTCCCAGTCCTCAGTCCCTCCTCCCGTGTGGTTCCAGTCCTCAATTCCCTCCTCCCACTGTGATTCCCAGTCCTCAATCCCTCCTCCCACTGTGATTCCCAGTCCTCAATCCCTCCTCCCACTCTGGTTCCCAGTCCATGTCCCTCCTCCCATATGGTTCCCAGTCCTCAATCCCTCCTCCCATATGGTTCCCAGTCCTCAATCCCTCCTCCCACTGTGATTCCCAGTCCTCAATCCCTCCTCCCACTCTGGTTCCCAGTCCTCTATCCCTCCTCCCACTGTGGTTCCCAGTCCTCTCTCTATCCTCCCACTCTGGTTCCCAGTCCATGTCCCTCCTCCCATATGGTTCCCAGTCCTCAATCCCTCTTCCCACGGATGTTTCTGTCCCTTATCCCAGTGCTACAGTTGGGAGCCCAAGTCTCTGTCACTAATCTCAGTGCTGCCATTTTTCCCCGACCACTGTAAAAGACCGAAGGACCTGGTTCCCTACTCCTGCAACTCTCTTTTTGTGGTATTAAGAATACAGAACAGCAGGGCATAGAAACAGGCCCTTCAGCCCATGCTGTCCGTGCAGAACCCAGTACGAGATTAAACAAAGTCTCTTCTGCCTGCACACAATCCATTTCCTTCCATTCCTTCAGTACGAACAGCTTCTTAAACACCTCTATCGTCTCTGCTTTCACTTCACCCCTGGCAACCAGTTCCAGGCGCCTACCACAGTCTGAGTAAAAAAAACTGCCTCACATGATTCGACTGATCTTTCCCCAAATCTCGGGAAAAGGCTGATTTCATCAATGTAGCAGAGAACCTGGTGAACGTAGACGCCTGCTGGTAAAATGGCAGCGGATAAGTAGGAAATCTTTTAAAAAAGTTAAGAGCTTAGAGCCAGCATATTACAATAAAAGTGAATGATGAGAAATGTCGGATGAACAGAGGCACTTTGTAGTTCTAGTCCATACTTCCCCTGAAGGTGTCAACACAGGTGAAGAAGGCATTTTGTATGCTTGTCTTTATACGTCATATAAGAGCTGGGCTGTTATGTTGCAACTTTATCAAATACTGATTAGACTGCACGGAGTATTATACACACATTGGGAGGAAGCCCGCATAGAAAATGTACAAACTCCACACGGACAGCACCCTAGGTCCGTATCGAACCCAGGCCTCTGATGCTCTGAGAGAGGGGCTGTACCCCAGCTGTGTCACTCTGCCGCTTTAACGATGCATTATGAATTTTCAATTTTTTGAGTACTTTGACACCTCGCGGTATAGTACAGTTAATACCAGCTTTCACATCTTTATACCTAATTATCCCATTATACACCATCTGTAGTCCCGCATTAAGCTATAGGTCAGCTTTCACACCAGCCCCTGAGACAGATGTGGCAGCTACACCAGCGTCTGCTCCCTGCCACACCCGTTTCTCAAATTGTTGGGCACAGCTCGCCAAAGCTCTGAAGGGAGCGGTGTCAGTGGATTGCAAGTCAAATAACCGTTCAGATGAAAAGCTTGTGGTGACGCCTCTCATCTGTCTGACTGTGATTGGCGACCTTAGACTTACATTTTCCATTATAGAAAAACATGACATTTAGCCTGCACAACAATTCTTGTGCTTGGTCGAATCTGTACTCTCGCTGAATTATAAGATCTGGTGAAGTTGCTGCTCTTTGAAGCTTGCCAGTTTGTGACAATACTGCGATGGGAAGAGCATAATTAAACATGGCATAAATATCACTCCAATCCTGTAGCCTGCAGAGTGAAACATGAAGTAGTGACTGAGAGCTGGTTACTAATTAAGCAACACGTTCTGCAGATCAACACAATTCGCCTTTAAACTCTGCTACCTTTTCTCAGCTAATTAGTTTTTAGAAGTTACCACAGGGGCTGATGGAGTCCCTGCCCTGTGCCTCATAATTACATGGATAATGTTGCTGATTAGGTCCCAGCTCTGGTAAGGGCACAGCATTCACCAGGCATGGTGGGGTTACAGCGTGCAGTACTGTGAGCCGCAGAGCTCAGTGACCAGGCTGAGGGTAACAGGTTGAGCAGGTTGTACCAGAGGGATTAACTCTTCAGCAAGAGGACTACGTTCTCTATGTTTAGCAAGGGAAGAGTGATAGGTTGTAGATTAGGGCAGTGGGGGAGCATTGCAGCCAGTGGAGGTACCTGTGACAGTAGAGGATCAAACAAACTCGAGGATATCTGCAGATGCTGGAAACCCAAAGCAAAACACACAAAATGCTGGAGGAACTTAGCAGGGAAACTTCGGACGTCGAGAAAGGTCAACAATTTAGTCAACAATAAATGGAACATAGAATAGTAGCGTATGGATCCATTGGCCCACAATGTTGTCCTGGCCAGTGTAGACCTAGTCCACAATCAATCTAACCCTACCGTCCTACACAGTTTATAACCCTCCATGTTTTTCTATCTAAGAGCTTATTTTTCAATGCCTCCATTGTACCGGACTCTACCACCATCCCCAGCAGTGCATTCTAACCACCTACCACCCTCTGTGTAAAATACCTACCTCTGATATCTGTGAGCTGTCGCCTCTGTGTGACAGAGGTGTGACACCTACCTCTGTGTGACACCTACCTCGTGTGTATAAATGTCTACCCCCAACATCTTCCCTCAAATTTCTCCTGCTTAGCTTAAACTAACTTTATCAAGAAGTGAAAGGAAATGTATGTAAGGTTTAGGAAGAGAACGTCAAACGGACCTCATCAGGATTATCAAGAAGGGAAATAGGAGAGCCAGGAGGAGCCGTGAAAAGTAAGTGGCAAGTAGGATTAAAGATAATCTCAAGGAATTCTATGCATACATGAAGAGCATGAGGATAACTGGGGAGTGGGTAGGACCACCCAAGAGTAAAGAGTGGGGGACATTTGCTTAGAAGCAGAGAATGTGGCTGATGTCCTAAATGAGTACTTTGCATCAGTATTTACCGAGGAGAAGAACATGGAGGATAGGGATTAGTGCTGATATGCTAGGCATTCTGAGGAGGAAAAAGGAGGTTGTTTTGGGTTTCTTAAAGAACCTTAAGGTGGATAAGTCCCCAAGCCTGATATAACCCAGGTTGTTAAGAGAGCCAAGAGATTACATTTCTGTAGCCTTGTCCAATATTTTAATGTCCTCTCCAGCTCCAGGAGAGGTCCTGGAGGACTGGTGAGTAGCAAATGTTGTTCTATTGTTCAAGGAGGAAAACAAGGATAATCCTGGAAACTATTGACTGGTGAGTCTCACATCACTAGTAGAGAAGTTACAGGAGAAGAGTCTTAGGGATAGGATTTATGAGTATTGGGAAAATCATGGCCTAATCAGGGACAGTCAGCACGTGTGAGACAAGTTATGACTTAATAACTTGAGTGAGTTTTTTGAAGAAGTAACGAGAAGACCACCAATATCTTTTTCCCAGGGTTGAAATCTCTAAAGCCTGAGGAGTTACATTTAAGGTGAGAGGAAGTAAGTTCAAAGGAGTCGTGCAGGGCAAGTTCTGCAGACAGAGAGTGTTGGGTGCATGGAACGCACTGTCAGTGGTGGTGCTGGAGGCAAATACAATAGGGTGCTCAAGAAACTCCTTAGGTCGGCACATGAATAAGTAGTAAATGGAAGATATGGACATTGTGAGCCAGAAGTAATTAGTTTAGCTAGGCACTTGTTTACTAAACTACACACAAAATGCTCCCCTCCTTAGTTGTGTCTGGCCTGCTGAGTTCCTTCAGCATTTTTGTGTGTGTTGCTCTGTGTGTCCATCATTTGCACAATCTCTTGTTTAACTGACTTAGTTTGACATAATAATTAGTTTGACGGAATCAACATGAATATCAAAGGCATATGATGAAAAATTCATTGTTAGGCAGCAGCATTGCAATAAATAATAATAAAAAACTGTAAATTACAGTAAGAATTATATATTTTTTTAAAAGTTAATTAAGTTGGGCAAAAAGGGTACAGTAATAAAAAAAAGTAGTGAGGTGTGTTCATGGGTTCAATGTACATTCCGAAATCTGATAGCGGAAGGGCAGAAGCTATTCCTGAATTGCTGAATGTGTGCCTTCAGGCTCCTGTACCTTCTCCCTGTGGGTACCAATGAGAAAAGGACATTTCCTGGGAGATGGGGGTTCTTAATGTTGATGACGGAAGCCATCTTTCCTTGAGGATCTGTTCCTGTGCTGTGCTTTTCTATATGTTTTATTATAGACTAGGACAGGTAGGCACACATTATACAGCAGGGGACATATTATACACAGGTTAGGTGGGCTTGTACATAGCTTGCCAAAAATGCACGGTGGGCAAGCACTCAATATACAACGGGTAGTGCACAAGTAGAGGATGGTGGTTGGCTTTATCTGAGTGTATCAAGACAGTGAGGGAATTGGCGCAGAATGAACCCAGCACACTTTGGGGTGGAAGGGTAGGTGGGAGATCACTGTGGAGCAGGACAATGGGCGCGTGGTACAGTGAGGTCATGGGAGTCACTGGTTGTACAGCGGAGCAGGTGGGCAAACCAACTTCAACAGTTGTGGTGAGAGCCTAATGTGCAATGGGAGATCAGACAGTTATACAAAAGAGTGGATGCCCACAGGGCTTGGAGCATCCCACTGAGCCCCAGGAGAAACTATTTGTTTCAATGAGATGTTCTCTTACTCTTCTCAACTCTGGAGAGTACAAGCCCTCTGTGCTTATCTTCTACTCAAATGACATCTGCCATCCCTGGAACATTTGATGCACTCGCTCTAGTACAAGTATCGATCTCACACATATATATATATATATATATATAATACTCTTGTACTCAAATGTTCAGGTTATGAAAACCAAAGTACTATTTGCCGTTCGTCCTGCTTGTTTGACCCGCCTGCCAAGTTTCAGCGATTCCCACTCAGGTCCATGCGAACACCAATATGTTTCAATCTCACACCATTTACAAAAATATTCTGCCTTTCCAATTCTTTTTCCAGCAAGCAGGATGCCTTTAACAATTTTCCACAGGAAATTCCTGCCCATTGACTCAGCCTGTCTGTACCACTTCACACCCCACCCCACATTCTCCTCACAGTTAACATTTTATATCATCAGCTTTGTATCATCAACAAGTTTGGATATACTACGCATGATCCCATCATCCAGATCACTGATATTGATTATAAGCAACAATGATCTCTGCAGCACACCACCTTTTACAGACTTTCAACCAAAAAATGACATTCATCCCTTTTCTTCGTTCTTCCATTAACTGATCTTTCAGGCCTGGCCTCAATGTCAGCCTTACTCAGCCCTCAATAACAAGGCCTGCAACTTTACTCATAAGGCTAACACGTTTACTCTTTATGCTGAAATGATCCCTTCCCTCTAGAATCTCAACTTCATCCAACAACTGATTGATAATACGATTATTCTGCAACTCATTAACAGGGACGAGGAACCTTTTTGAGAGCATGTGCACAAATTCGCGATTATCTTCTAAATAACTCTCACACGCGATGGTAATTTTGAGCAGGGATTATCATTGATTAATGAATTACTAGCAATAATTATTCACTTTTTAAAGAAAAATGAGATGAGTCTCGTGCTTATTTATGTGTATTCATTGTTCTGCTATTAATAAAATTGTAAGAGACAAATTGAAATAACTGAAGCATTTTTGAATGTCTGTTCAAAAATTATTAATATTAATCTTTTAAGAAAAATTGAAAAATAACATCATTTATAAACAGCGGTGTTCTTGTGCCCAATTACTGTCCAAATACTGATATGTACAGAAATAGCTTGTAAAATGTGTAGCTCAGACGGTGATAGTTGGGTTGAGTTGTTCTCTGATCTTGGCAAAACGTTTCATTACCGTATGAGGAGACATCACTGTTCACTTGGGCTGTGTCCTCCGAATGCTTGGCCGTTATATAGTATAAATGGATTAGACTATAAGACCATAAGACAAAGGAGCAGAAGTCGGCCATTCGGCCCATTGAGTCTGCTCCGCCATTTTATCATGAGCTGATCCATTCTCCCATTCAGTCCCACTCCCCCGCCTTCTCACCATAACCTTTGATGCCCTGGCTCCTCAGATACTTATCAATCTCTGCCTTAAATACACCCAATGACTTGGCCTCCACTGCTGCCTGTGGCAACAAGTTCCATAGATTCACCACCCTCTGACTAAAAAAATTTCTTCGCATTTCTGTTCTGAATGGGCGCCCTTCAATCCTTAAGTCATGCCCTCTCGTACTAGACTCCCCCATCATGGGAAACAACTTTGCCACATCCACTTTGTCCATGCCTTTCAACATTTGAAATGTTTCTATGAGGTCCCCCCTCATTCTTCTAAACTCCAAGGAATACAGTCCAAGAGCGGACAAACGTTCCTCATATGTTAACCCTCTCATTCCCGAATCATTCTAGTGAATCTTCTCTGTACCCTCTCCAACGTCAGCACATCCTTTCTTAAATAAGGAGACCAAAACTGCCCACAGTACTCCAAATGACGTCTCACCAGCGCCTTATAGAGCCTCAACATCATATCCCTGCTCCTATACTCTATTCCTCTAGAAATGAATGCCAACATTGCATTCGCCTTCTTCTCTACCGACTCAACCTGGAGGTTAACTTTAAGGGAATCCTGTACGAGGACTCCCAAGTCCCATTGCATCTCAGAACTTTGAATTCTTTCCCCACTTAAATAATAGTCTGCCTGTTTATTTCTTCTGCCAAAGTGCATAACCATACACTTTCCAACATTGTATTTCACTTGTCACTTCTTTGCCCATTCTTCCAATCTATCTAAGTCTCTCTGCAGACTCTCTGTTTCCTCAGCACTACCGGCCCCTCCACCTATCTTCGTATTGTCAGCAAACTTAGCCACAAAGCCATCTATTCCATAATCCAAATCGTTGATGTACAATGTAAAAAGAAGCGGCCCCAAAACGGACCACTGTGGAACACCACTGGTAACCGGCAGCCAACCAGAACAGGATCCCTTTATTCCCACTGTCTGTTTCCTGCCAATCAGCCAACGCTCTATCCACGTATGTAACTTTCCCGTAATTCCATGGGCTCTTATCTTGTTAAGTAGCCTCATGTGTGGCGCCTTCTGAAAATCCAAATATACAAATATATATTGCCAAGATCGGAGGACAACTCCACCCAACCACTGGTGCGTAAACCAGGTCTGCGAGGATTTCAAAACATATTATCCAATGTCACATGTTCTCACAGAAAATCGACTGGCTGGTACCCAACTGGTGTAAGACATTTCCTGTGAAAACATCTCACTGCTTACAGGGTGTAAAAATAATTCTCTGCTTCATTTGCAGTAGATATAATCATGATGTATTTTTATTGTAGGTGGGTTTAAAGAATCGTGGGTGGCTCTGCAGGCCATGTGCCAACGTTTTTGCATGTATTATCTTGAGCCATGTGCTATAGGTTCATCGCCCCTGCACTACAGCATCGACACTTCTCAGGGGTGCCAATTGCATGACACCTACAGCCCTCCTAATTAGGCAATTTCTTGTCACTTCAGCGCTGAATGGGTTATTCTGACTCATCCTGCTTGTTCCAAGCTTGCTACTTAGAGGAAATAATCTCCCGGTATTTATCCTACCGGTTATTCTCAAAGTATAGTGTCTAGCGGAGATAACCTCTCTTCCTCAAACTCCAGCAAAATTAGGAAAAACCTACTCAGCTTTCTTACTGTAAAATGTTTGTCCCATTATCCAGCAACAGTTTACCATTTGTATCGGGGTAGAGGTAAAGTGAACGTCATGGTGTTTTCCCCAGGGTTGGGGAGTCTAAAGCTAGAAGGCATAGATTCAATGTCGGGGGGGAAGGTTTAAAGGGGACCAGAAGGGAAACTTCTTCATACAGAAGGTGGGTGAGCTGTGAGAGGAAGAGGTAGAGGTGGGTGCAATTGCAACAATTCAAAGACATTTCGAGAGGTACATGGATAAGGGTTTAGAGGGATTTGGGCCAAATGTAGGCGAAAGGGACTACTTTAAGTCATTTTGGCTGGCCAGGATGTGCTGGGTTGAAGGGCCTCATTTGGTGCTGTAAGACTCCATGCTATATGACTGCACCTCTCCATGTTATTTTCAATATTGTGTGTTCCAATTTTGTTGATGATCTCCTATGTGGCTCCTAATTGAAAACTTCTGCAAGTCCAAACTTATCAAATCCACTGGATCCCCGCTAACTGTTTCTAACAGATTTGTAAATGTAATTACTATATCATAAAATCTCTGCCAGTGCTGTCAGTATTTTCAAAGTGCCCTGTTATCAATCACTTATTTCCAGAATTTCCCTAGTACTGAAATTAGAGTCAGGAATCATTTTTACAACAAACCATCAGTTTTATGGCCACTTTATTGATATAATCTTTTTATTCCACTTTGATTTGATTGCTGGAAATATATTCTCTCACTGCCAGCACCAAGCTCTGTTCCAGTGATGCTTTGGACCATTAGCTTCTGTAGGATCATTACCCATTAATCCACCCAATGGCCAATGATCATTGGACTAGAACTTTAAATCAGCCTCATCAACTTGCCAGTGAGGTGTTAGCCAACAGACTCAATAAGGTAAATGGCACAGAGCGTTTCTCCCCACGATGGTTCCTTTGTAACTACACCACATCCATGTATTTATCCCAATTTTCCCCTCCACTTCCTGCCCACTGCCAACATTCATCCACCTAGGCGAATTTTAAATGTCGGTCTCTACAGAATGAGCAAGAAGGAGGAAGACAAGGAAGAGGGATGTCGTAAGAGGTGGAGTATTGCAGATGGAGACTATGTTCACGAGGTGTGCTTTCCTTGGAGTGGGGGAGGCTGAGAGGGGACTGGACAGAGGTACACAAAACTGGACGTGCGTACACAGTACAGGAACAGGCTCCTGTCAAATATCAGTCTTTGCTAATGCCAAAATTAAGAGCGGTTTGGATGGATTAGAGAGTAGGAAACATATCTCTGTAGAAGAGGTTTCTAAGTCTAGAAGGCATGGGTTTAGAATACTGTACAAGTTAAGGGAGGAACTGAAAAGGGATTTTTTTTTCATCCAGAGGGTGGTTCGAATCAGGAAAGTGCTGCTTGAGTGCTGATGGAGGCAGAGGCTCTCACGTCCTTTGAGTAGTATCTACAGTAAACATGCACATGAACTATCAAAACACAGAGGGCTATGGACCAAGTACAGATAAATGGGATTAGTATAGTTGGGTACCTGATGGTCAACATGTTTATGATGGGCTGAAGGGCTTGTTCCTGTCCTGAATGACTTTAATACTCCAAGAAGACTAAAAGAAGAGGCAGGGATATTGAATATCAGGGAGAGAAAACAGGAACAGGATAGGAGCGGAAAGGAAGAAGAGGAGGTGGAGGAAGCTAGAGATGGAGAAGATTGAGAGGAGATTTGATAGAGCTATATAAAATGATGAGGGGTATAGATAGGGGAAATGCAAGCAGGCTTTTTCCATTGACTTTGTGTGGGACTACAACTACAGGTCATGGTTTAAGGGTGAAAGGTGAAAAGCTTAAGGGGAACATGAGGGGGAACCTTCTTCACTCAGAGGGTTGTGAAAGTGTGGAACAAGCTGCCAGCACAAATGGTGAATGCGAGCTGAATTTCAACACAAGAAAAGTCTGGATAGATACATGGATGGTAGGGGGTATGGAAGGCTATGGTCCCAGTGTAGGTCGATGGGAGTAGGCATTTTAAATGGTTTGGCATGGACTAGATGGGCCAAAGGGCCCGTTTCTGTGCTGTAATTTTCTATGAGTCTATGTAGACAGAGAAAAGAGCAGGAGGAGATGAAAGGAAGAAGAGAAAAAGCCAGCAATGTTAATGTTTGTAACGTCGTCTAGTAACCTAACAACACCAAATCAAATGAGTTTTCAGCCCACCCTCCCTGACAAACAGCCAGGATATAATTTCTACATCGACATTAACAAGACTCTTTAATTTGCTGCTGATCTTCCTTTTCTGATGGTTAATGTTGCCTCTGGCGCATTCAGTGATAACAATGCCTTGAATCCCCTGAGCATTGGCCTTTCCCGGGACCTGCAGTAAAGCTCATTTTTTAATGTCACCTAATCATGTTAAGTAGCAGCATCCCAGAGCATGTTTGATTATCTCGATTCAAATCATTCCTGGGGCATCCTGTTATGCATCTCAAGGTGAGGAGGAAAATCTCTTCAATTTGGTTTCAATTCAAAATCTGATGCACGCTGAATGTACTTCACAATGTGGTGCCTGTGTCAAGTCATGTCCTTGCACCCTAGGCACCTTCTCTGAACTCAACCAGGTGAGCTCCCTCCATTGTCTCCCCAAAATTTATCCATGGGGTAACATTACTACAGTGGATTATCTCATCATCACAGCACTGACATTATTAGCAAGTTGCTTATATACAAAACAGCCTGCCTATCCCCATTACAATATCGCCTTCATTACAAATATATTTTGTTTGCCGCAAGGCACCTTCAGGTTATGAATGGTGCTATAAATTCAAATTTATTTTTATTTCCTTTCCCTTTTTTTGCCGCACTACCTGCAGGATTTCATCCAAGAACATGGACAGTTCTGGACTCAGCTCTCTGCATTCCCTTGAATACATTAACCCTATGTGTTAACTGGCATCAGCCCCCAATGACCAGTTTGTCCTAATTTTTCACAGCGGTCTTCCTGAAAACAAAAGCAACTTACCATCTGCATGGTTCATAGATATTCACTACCAGAGTGTCTCACTGCCTTTCGTTACTCAGTACTGTACAAGAGTAACATCTGAATCAAGAATCACAGAATGTATCGTTCAAAAAGCCCTACTTTACCTATAGTGTATTACATACGTAAGAACTTATGCCAAAACACATTTCAGATATCTGAGACTGGATGAAAATAAGATCATAAAATGCTGGAAATACTTAGCTCAGTCAGCTTCTAAGGAGAAGCAATGATTCCAGACCCTTCATCAGAACTCCTGAAGTGTTAATGGAGCCATAAGAGACTGCAGGAGTTGGAATAGAAACATAGAGAACCTACAGCACAATACAGGCCCTTTGGCCCACAATGCTGTGCTGAACATGTGCTTACTTTAGAAATTAGCTAGGGTTACCCATAGCCCTCTGTTATACTAAGCTCCATGTACCTATCCAGGAGCCTCTTATAAGACCCTATTGTATCCGCCTTCACCACAGTCACCAGCAGCCCATTCCACTTACTCACCACTCTCTGCGTAAAAAACTTACCCCTGACATCCCCTCTGTACCTACTTCCAACCATCCTCTCGTGTTAGCCATTTCAGCCCCGGGAAAAAGCCTCTGACTATCCACACAATTAATGCCTCTCATCATCTTATACACCTCTATCAGGTCACCTCTCATCCTCCATCACTCCAAGGAAAAAAGGCCAAGTACACTCAACCTATTCCCATAAGGTACTCCCTCTAATCCAGGCAACATCCTTGTAAATCTCCTCTGCACGCTCTCTATAGTATCCACATCCTTCCTGTAGTGAAGTGACCAGAACTGAACACAGTACTCCAGGTGAGGTCTGAATCTGGAATCTTTCGGACAAACAATCTGCTGGAGGAACACAGTGAGTCCTGCAACATCTGTGGGGGAAAGGTGCTAGTGACATTTTAGATTTTAAAGCCCGAGTCAGGACTACCTGCAGGATTTCAACCAAGAACATGGGCAATTCCTTTCCTCCCACAGGTGCTCCCAACCTGCTTAGCTCCTCCAGCAGATATTTGTTGCTCCTGAAACGCAAATGCTGATTTTCTTACGTGGGGTTGGGGGGGGGGCAGGGTTGGGGTTTGATGTTCTCGCCGATTTGTTTTTCTGTGTGGTGAGGGGGTTTGATATTCTTTATGCCATTTGCACAATTTTCTTTTTCGTTTGCGGGGTGTTGATGATTGTGTTGCCATTTGGCAAGATGTGTTAGTTTTTTTGTTTGGGGGAGAGGGGTTGAGATTTGGATGTCCGTGCCACTTGAACGATTTATTTTTCTGCATGAGGGGGGTTTAATGTTGCCGTTTGCACAATTTTTTTGTGCAGGGGTGGGTCTGATGTTTTTCTTTGAATGACCGCTATGGTTTTCTTTGTTTCGTGGCTATCTGGTGAAGACAAATCTCAGAGTTGTATACTGCATACATACTTTGATAATAAATGAAACTTTGAACCCTCCCGAGGGTGCAGCAGCACAGTGGCAGAGCTGCTATCTTGCCCTTCAATGACTCAGGTTTGATCCTGACCTCTGGACTGTCTGTGTGGAGTTATACACGTTCCCCAGTGATCCCATTGCATCGTAAGATCATGTGAGTTGGCAGGTCAATTTCCCATAGTGCGTAGTTCAGTGGTAGGATGAGGAAAATGAAATGGGATCAGTGTAGGATTGGTAGTAAGTGGGTGTTGGACTCAGTGGGCTGAAGATCCTGCTTCCACCTTGGACAAAATTTACAAGATGCTGCCTGACCTGCAGACTATGTTCAGCATTTGCTGTTTTTATTTCAGATTTCCAGCATCTGCAAATTTTACAATGTTCACTTACAGGGAATGAATCATTACTTTCCATCCTCTCACTTGTACACAGGCCATATGGTACCAACTAGAATGAGTCAGAATCAGAACCAGGTTTAATATCACTGGCACACGTCGTGAAATTTGTCATCTTTGCGGCAGCAGTACAATGCAATACATAATAATCGGAAAAACTGTGAATTACATTATGTGTGTGTATATATAAATGTATAGGCATCCGTTGGTCTCGTGAGACCATGGATTTGCACCCTGGAAGGTTTCCAGGGCGCAGGCCTGGGCAAGGTTGTATGGAAGACCGGCAGTTGTCCATGCTGCAAGTCTCCCCTCTCCACGCCACCGATGTTGTCCAAGGGAAGGGCATTAGGACCCATACAGCTTGGCACCAGTGTCATCGCAGAGCAATGTGTGGTTAAGTGCCTTGCTCAAGGACACAACATGTTGCCTCAGCTGAGGCTTGAACTAGCAACCTTCAGATCACTAGACTGACGCCTTAACCACTTGGCCACGCGCCACTACGAGGACTATATTTAATAAGTAGCGCCGAAATAATAATAAAATTTAAAAAGTAGTGAGGTAGTGTTCATGGGTTCAATGTCGATTCAGAAATTGTATGCAGAAGGAAACAAGCTGTTCCTGAATGACTAAGTGTGTGCCTTCAGGCTTCTGTACCTCTTTCCTGATGGTAGCAATGAAAACAAAGCATGACCTGGGTAACAGGGATCCTTAATGATGGATACTGCCTTTTAAGGCATCGCTCATTGAAGATGTCCTGGATCATTCATGGCTTGGCTTCGCAGACGAAGATTTAGGAAGGGGGCTGCCCACGTCTTCTGCAGGCTTGCTGGTGGTTGATGAGGCCAATATGGGACAGGCAGGCCTGGCCAGAGTGGCTGCAAGGGAAATTCTGTTCTGGGTTTGGCACTGCTGTGTCACGGTTCTTCCTCCTTCTCCTTTTGTCCTCAACGCCAGCCCTGCGTGCGCGCTCAAAGGAGAAGACAGACCAGTGAATGGTGTGTCGCCAAGCCTCGCGATCAGAGGCTAGATTAGACCATTGGCGATGGTCAATGTGACAGGCACCAAGGGATTTCCCCAGAGAGTCCTTGTACCTCTTCTTCGGTGCCCCTCTGTCACGGTGGCCAGCGGAGAGTTCGCCATACAGCACAATCTTGAGCAGGTGATGATCCTCCATCCTGGAGACGTGCCCTGCCCAGCGCAGCTGTGTCTTCAACAGCATGGCCTCGATGCTGGTGACCTCCGCCTGTTTGAGGACTTCGAAGTTGGTGACGAGGTCACTCCAGTGGATGTTGAGGATGGTGCGGAGGCAGCGCTGGTGGAAACACTTAAGGAGTCGTAGGTGGTGACGATAGGTGACCCACAACTCGGAGCCGTACAGGAGGGTGGTCAGTACAACGGCTCTGTACACGCTGATCTTTGTGCCTTTCTTCAAATGCTTGTTGTTCCAGACTCTTTTGTACAGCCTGCCGAATGTGCTGTTTGCCTTTGCCAGTCTGTTGTCAATCTCCTTGTCGATCTTGGCATCTGACGAGATGGTGCACCCCAGGTAGCTGAACTGGTGGACTGTCTTCAGCTCTACCTCACCGATGCTGATGTGGGGAGGGTGGTAATCTTCCTGAGGTGCGGGCTGATGGAGAACTTCTGTCTTCTTCAAGCTGACTTCCAGTCGGAAGCCCTCGGCAGCCTCTGTGAAGCAGGATGTTATACGCTGCAGGGCTGTTTCTGTGTGGGCAACAAGGACAGCATCGTCTGCAAAGAGTAGCTCTGGGATCTGTTGCTCCAATGTCTTGGTGTGGAACTGTAGTCGCCTCAGGTTGAACAGGCTGCCATTGGTGCGGTATCGGATGAAGACACTGTCCTCGTCATCAAGGTCTTCTGCGGCCCTTTCGAGCATCATGCTGAAGAAGATGGTGAAGAGGTGGGCGCGAGGACGCAGCCTTGCTTTACTCTGTTGCCTATTGGGAAGGGTTCTGAGAGGTCGTTGTTGTGTCTGACTTGGCCACTCTGATCTTCATGTAGCTGAATGACCATGCTGAGGAACTTTGGGGGGCATCCCAGTCGTTCCATGATTTACCACAGACCTTCCCTGCTCACGGTACCAAACGCTTTGGTAAGGTTGACAAACGACTCGCACAATCCCTTGTTCTGTTTCCTACATTCCTCTTGGAGCTGCCTGAGAACAAATACCTTGTCAGTGGTGCTCCTGTTGGCTCTGAAGCCACACTGGCTCTCTGGGAGGTGTTCTTCTGCAATGATGGGCACCAGTCTGTTCAGGAGTACTCTTGTGCGAGGATTTTCCCTGTGATAGAGAGAAGAGTTATCCCCCGGTAATTGGAGCAGTCGGACTTTCCCCCTTGTTCTTTTACAGGGCGATGATGACTACATCACGGAGGTCCTGTGGTAGTTTACCTTGTTCCCAGCAGCAGACAAAGAACTCGTGGAGTTTGTTGTGTAACGCTGGGCCCCCATGCTTCCAAATCTCAAGTGGGATTCCATCAACTCCCGCTGCCTTGCCACTTTTCAGCTGCTCTATGGCCTTGACTGTCTCTTCTAAGGTTGGAATCTTGTCCGGTTCTGTTTTCTCAGGCTGTTGTGGGATGCGATGAATTGCTGAGTCTTGGACCATGCGGTTGGTGCTGAAGAGAGTCTGGAAGAGTCCTGGATACTACAGAGGCTAATGGTCATGGTGGAACTGACCAAGTTTACAACTTTCCACAGCTTTCTTCAATCCTGTGCAGGAGCTTCCCCCATTCCAGACCATGATGTAGCCAATTAGAATGCTCTCCACAGTACATCTGCAGAAAGTTTCGACTGTTTATATAGGTTCTAATACTGAGGTACCCTCTGGCAGTCTGATACCTGGCAGGAGTATTTTGTTCCTTTATATATCAACTGGAATAATTGTGGAATTTCAGTCTCATCAATGTGTGCTAGCAGCTTGTGAGGTGACAAGCTGGCGGGGGGGGGTGGGTGGTGGTAATAGGAACAAGATGTGGGACAGGAGTAAATGGAAAGACATAGAAGTGGCAGGTTTGTTATCTGGGTTAGTAGGTTATTTTAGGTTATTTTAATATACACTAGAATGGAATGAATTTCCTTGCTCCATATGATCGCAAAGTAGACAATGCACATGGAAAGAATAACAAGAATAAATTCTTCTCAGGCTTTCAATTGTAATGTCCTTTTGTAATGTTCAGTTTCAGCAAAGTGGCTCTTTTGAGGGCCATGCAGAACTCTATCCCTACCTCCTCTGCGGTATCTGGTGGTAGATTTTGGATTGCTTGCTCTACTCTGCTGATGTAGTCCCAACAAGGTAGAGCTCAGAGGACCAGAGCAAGTTTTAGCCCCTTGGTGAGGACTGATCTAGTCACCTTGTTGATGCTTTCCCCAGTTTGATGGATGACAATCCTTTCTGGGTCCAGTGGTGGGAATGGCTGTACTTTGGATAGTTTGTTGTATTTCCTGACTTGCCTCGCCTGGTAAAGGAGGCCATTGAAACAAATCTAGAGGGAAAGAATTTTAACAAAAACGAAGGTCTCACTCTAAGTAAGAATTGGAGTTCGATTGTAAACAAGGTGGGAGAGTGGAAGCCTAATTGGAAGAGGACTAACCAATCAGGAGGAATGGACTTAGTAGATACAAATACCACCAGATTCGAGATGCCTAGGCATAATTCCTGATGAAGATAGCAGAGTTTGTCATTGAAACGTCAATTATCATCGATACCTGCACCCAGCTGGAAGCCTGAGAAGAGTTTATTTGTCATACACGTTGGGAAGGCTCTTATAATAACAGCAATATTATAAAAACTACAAAATCTGATGTGTAAAGGTGCTTGGGAGTCCTTCTGCAGGATTCCCTAAGAGTTAACTAGCAAGTTGAGTTGGTGGTAAGGACGGCAAATGCAATGTTCCTATTCATTTCAAGAGCACTACAATATAAAAACAAGGATGTAAAGCTGAGACTTTATAAGGCATTGCTCAGACCACATTTGGAGCGTTGTGAGCAGTTACAAGGATATGCTGAATTGAAGAGGGTCCAGGAGAGATTTACAAGAATGATCCCAGAAATGAAAGGGTTAACTTTGAGGAGCAATTGAGGACTTTGGGCGTGTACTTACTGGAGTTCGGAAGAATGAGGGGTTTCTCAGTGAAAACTACCAAATATTGAAAGGCCAAGATAGAGTGGACACGGAGAGGATGTTTCCAATAGCCGGAGAGTCATAAGATCAGAGAGCAGAGCCTCAGAATAGAACAGAGGTGAGAAGGAATTTCTTTAACCAGGGAGGTAAATTTGCAACAAGTGTAAAACAATGGAAGGATATAGTCATGCAAAATGCAATAGTGTAAAGAGAAATCCTAATAACCAAAGTGACAATAATGGAAGAGGTTAGATTAGGGGTCTGAGGACATGGCAGTCCACCAGGAAGGAGATGTGAAAGGTGAGTGGCTGTCCAGCTTTCCAAGCTCTCTTAGAAGGAAGAAGAGAGTAAAGGGAATAGCCAGGCAACCTTGATGACACTGTTAGCTGTCCTGATGCTACAGTTGTTGAAAATGGTCTGCATGGAGCAATGTGATCCTCCAAAAGGACTATGACCTTGTCATGGTTTGAAGACTTGCGTGCCTCAATAACCAGAGAGCTATGCCGGCTGGGGTCAGGGATTTATGCTTTAGATCTTGGTAGGCTCACCCATGCCAAACAGGTCAAAGAGTAGAGTCCAGACTAAGAGTTGTCCACCAGTCCTCCAGGTTCGGGAGTTCAGCACAGGGCTAACAACCTTGGCTGGTAAACAAAATTGTTACAGAAACAACAATGAAGAATCCCTTGGACCTTCATTGCTGCCCAAATCCCAGCGGTGTAATGGGCAATAAGTATAGTAAGTAAGGGTCAATGTGATGGACTGGGCAGCGTTCACTATTCTACAAGTTTCTTCAGTCCAAAGCAGAACGGTGTCATACCAGGCTGAGATGCAGCCCATGGCTCCAGACCTGGCAGTGTTGGTGATGGTTGATGTCCAGGGAAGATCAGATTAGAACCTCACATTTTGTGGTTGCATGGGTAACAGCACAGGATGTGTCGGACAGGATTGATCCGGAATGGTGAAGGGTAAAGGTCTCTGTTCTGATTAGTATCAGCCCTTTTATCTAGTTATGTAATGAACATCTGGTGAACAGAATGGAGATTTACACATTAAGCAGCTTACAGAAGCACAGAACAGCAGGGCAGGGCAAAGGATTAGCAGTGCAACGTCAGGTCACACAGCAGCCAAGAAGCAATGTGTCATAGGAACAGAGGAATGGGATTAGGAATCAGAAGATCAAGAGTGGCAGCGGAAGGGGGAGGAAGGAAAGGAACTCCAGCAGACCGGCAGGAGGAGAAAAGGGGAGGTGTAAGAGGAGGAGGAGGGAGAGAACAAGAGAAGGGGTAGGAGGAAAAGACAGAGGGGAATAAGGGGAGGGGTTGTTGAAGAAAGTGGAGGGAGAGGAGAATGAGGATAAGGTAGAGGAGGAGGAGGAAGTGGAGACCAGAGGAATAGCCATGAGGAGGGTGATCAGGAGAGTGAGGGGAGAGGTAGGAGCTGGAGAAGGACGAGAACAAGGAATAACAGTAGGCTGAAGACAAGAAAAGAGGCTACAGCGGGAGTAGAAACAGAAGCCCAAATCAAAGCAGCAGGGAGAGGAGTAAGACTCAAAGACATTGTGAGTTATAGGAGTCGGGGAGGGAAGCGGACCGGGACAAAGACCACCACAACACCTGCACTGCTTTGTTGGCTCTGGAGCTGCTGCGTTTCTGTATCTACACTTCTGCTCAAACTTGTCATCTCCCAGAGCCTACCTGTGTCCCTCACCACCTGCACTCTTCTACTCTCCCTATCCAACCTCAGCTTGTTGGGGATCCATCCCGGAGATGAACCCTCTCTTAAGTCACATATGGCATTTGAAGCTCCCAACTTCCCATTGCGAGGAAATGCTGCGAGCAGGTGGCCTACACAATCCGCCCCTCATCTCCGGCTTTAATATCATGTCCTGGATAAGACATTTGGCAGTGTAGATGAAGGAACAATATTTCTTTCCCCTGTTTGAGGGGTTGCTGTCTCAAATTAAGGAACTGTCCATTCCAGGGAGGGGAGAAAGAAAGATTTCTAGTGGTGGATCATTGGGATTCTCTGCTCCACAGGCTCAGTCAAAATAAAGATGACAGCTGTTTGGTTATTAAGTGAATAAAAGAATGTTGGAATTACTGTAGGAAAATGATGCTAAGTCAAATAAATGGCCATGATCTTATCAAATCAGAAGGAACTCAGGACCAAACATCCTTTCCCTGTGTACATTATTACATTCTCCCCCAACCCAATCATTCTATGTGGGACACTTACCCCTTCATGAGAACATAAATAAGAGCCTACTCTGCCATTCAATAAAATCATAGCTAATTCGGCTTAAACACATTCAGTGTCCACTTTTTTAGGTACCTGTACATCTGCTCATTGTAAATATCTAATCAGCCAATCATGTGGCAGCAACTCCATGCATTAAAAAATGCAGACATGTCTAGAGTTTCGGTTGTTGTTCAGACCAAACTTCAGGATGGGGAAGAAATGTGATCTAAGTGAGTTTGACTGCGGAATAATTCTTGGTGCCAGACAGGATGGTTTGAGTATCTTAGAATCTGCGGATTTCTTGGGATTTTCAAGCACAATAGTCTCTAGAGTTTAGAGAACGGTGCGAAAAACGAAAAAAACCTCCAGTGAGTGGCATTTCTGTGGTCGAAAGTGCCTAAGCATCTTGTTAATAAGAATAGCCAGACTGGTTCAAGCCGACAGGAAGGTGAAAGAAACTCAAATAACCATGTGTTACCGAAGTGAGAAGAAGAGCATCTCTGAACAGACGACACATTGGACCTTGAAATAGATGAAAAGACCACAAATATACACTGTATATAATGAATATTTAGGGCTGGCCGGTGGTGTAGTAGCATCAGCTCTGGACTTTGAGGCAGATGATCCTGAGTTTGAATCCAGCCAGGTCCCAACCTGGGCAGCAGCAGTTTCTGCACAGAAGAAAGGCCTGGCAAACTACTTCCATATCTTGCCACAAAAATCCTATGGACAATACACTATCTATAGGGTCACCATGAGTCGACAATGAATTGACAACACTCAACAACAATGTATATTTCCCTAGGCAGAAAATTCCATTGATGCACTACTGTCTAGGAAAATCAGTTTCTCATCTCCATCCTAAATCTATTTCCCTGATCCTTGAGGCTATATCCCCTAGTTCTAGTCTCATTCACCTGCACAAACAAATTTCCTGCCTTGATCTTACCTATCCCTTTCATAATTGAATACGTTTCCACAAGATTGCCTCTCATTCCTCTGAATTCCAGCAAATATAGTCCCAGGCAACGCAACCTTTCCTCATAGTTTAACCCCTCATCTCTGGAATCAACCTGGTAAACTTCCCCTCTACTGTGTCCAAAGCCAGTACTGTATATCTTTCCTCAAATAAGGAGAGCAGTCTTTCAGGTCCAAAAGGCTGTGTACTGAAATGTATCTGAAGTACAAGTGGTTCAGACATCCATAAACAGACCAGGCACATTCAGGCTCTGGTGTCCTTAGTAAGACCATTCACTGCTCTGGGATTATTGGTTTCTGCTGCATCTTACACAGTGGGACATGCCTTTCCATCTACAAATCTCCTCCTCCTGTAATGGCATGCCCCATGACTCTTTAAATCACTCTGTCAGTGACCAGGAACCTACTACAGGTTGTGGGCCAGTTCCTCATCACAGGCTGACCTGTTGAGACATCACTTTGAGTCAGCCTCCATCCAAGACACCAACTCTACACCACTAGTTGATTAGATTGTGAATGAGCCGGAAATACCTGGGAATGGACATCAGTGAGACTAAATTCAATGTTAGATCTTGAACTTCCATGTCTGTCATCCATTCATGCTGCTATCTGTCTCTGTACTGAATTTCAATGTCCTCCGACATTCTCCTGAACTCTATAAAATCCCCATTTCCCACTCCTGCCACCGCCACGTTACTCTCACCACCTTTGTGACATGCTGCTGGCTCCAGGAATAAAATGCCTCTGTGATCGTCCTACGCTCCTGGCTTCCTGACCAACTGGTGACCTCCCAGGCACTGCCTCCAGCTTTTGTGCTTCTTCCTCCCTTCAATCCACAGCTTTAGCCTCTAGTTACCCCTGGGCTTCGCAGAAATGCTCCACTTCTCGATCTCTCCTCACCCCTTCAGAACTCTCCACAGAACGGATTAATTGGATCAAAATCAAGTTTATTATCATTGACATATGTTTCCTTCCCCCCGCCGCTTCTTTTACTCCCCGCTCTTTCCCCTTACCACTTCTCACCTGCATATCAGCAGCTTCTTCAGTGCCAATCCTCTTTTCCTTTCTCCTATGGTCCAATCTCATCTCCTTTCAGATTCCTTCTCTAGTCCCTTACCTTCACCTATCACCCTCTATCCATCCCCTCTCCCCACCTTTTCATTCTGGTGCCTTTCTCCTTCCTCTCCAGTCCTGAAGAAGGATCTCGGCCCAGAATGTCAGCTGCTTATTCATTTCCATGGATGCTGCCTGACCTGCAGAGTTCCTCCAGCGTTTTGTGTGCGTGGCTTTGGATTTCCAGCATCTGCAGAATCTCTTGTGTTTAGGTCATGGCACGTGCTGTTTTGTGGCAACACAGGATAATATTACTGTAAGTTACAATAAAGATAAGCCAGTGCAAACGAGGAATAGAGAGGTAGCGTTCATGGGTGCATGGACCATTCAAAAATCTGATGGTGGTGGAGAAGAGGCTCTTCCTAAAACCCCCTTCCCTCATCCCTGATGGTAGTAATGAGAAGAGGTGGTGAGGAGCCATGATGATGGATGCTGCCTTCTTGAAGCACCACCTTTTAAAGATATCCTTGGTGGTGGGGGGAGGAGGGACATTCCCCCCCCCCCCTTAGTGGTGGGGAGGCCTGTGTCCATGATGGAGCTTGCTGCCTCTGAAATTTTGTTCAGTCCTATGCATTGGAGCCCCCATACCAGGCAGTGATGCAACTAGTCAGAATGCTCCACATCATACATTTGCAGAAACTTGCTAGAGTCTTCGGTGACATGCCAGTTACAGGGACTTCGGGAGGTTTCTTGAGTTTCAGAGCCCTTGTTATGCTGCTCGGGTTTCAAGTGAATCGACTTTATTACTGACATCCTTCATATACATGAGGAGTAAAAATCTTTATGTCACGTTTCCATCTAAATGTGCAATTTATAGTAATTTATAATAAATAGTATATACAACAAGACAGTCAATATAACATAGAAATACAGTTGCGTCAGCATGAATTAATCAGTCTGATGTCCTGGTGGAAGAAGCTGTCCCGGAGCCTGTTGGTCCTGGCTTTTATGCTGCGGTACCTTTCCCGGATGGTAGCAGCTGGAACAGTTTGTGGTTGGGGTGACTCGAGTCCCTTCAGTCCCTTTTCACACACCTGTCTTTGTAATAGTCCTGAATAGTGGGAAGTTCACATCTACAGATGTGCTGGGCTGTCCACACCACTCTCTGCAGAGTCCTGCGATTGAGGGAAGTGCAGTTCCCATACCAGGTAGTGATGCAGCCAGTCAGGATGCTCTCAATTGTGCCCCTGTAGAGAGTTCTTAGAATCTGGGGGCCCGTACCAAACTTCTTCAACCATCTGAGGTGAAAGAGGTGCTGCAAACAAGAGGAATTCTGCAGATGCTGGAAATTCAAGCAACACACATCAAAGTTGCTGGTGAACGCAGCAGGCCAGGCAGCACCTCTAGGAAGAGGTACAGTCAACGTTTCGGGCCGAGCCTTTTTTACCACAAAGCTGATATGTACAGACATTGTGAAATCCTCGGTGACGTGTATGCCGAGGAACTTAAAACTGTTCACTCTCTCAACCCCAGGTCCATTGAAGTCAATAGGGGTTAGCCTGTCTCCATCCCTCCTGTAATCCACAACCAGCTCCTTTGTTTTTGCAACATTGAGGGAGAGGTTGTTTTCTTGACACCACTGTGTCAGGGTGATGATGTCTTCTCTGTAGGCCACCTCGTTATTGTTTGAGATTAGGTCAATCAGTGTAGTGTGGTCAGCAAATTTAATTTGCCGATTGGAGCTATGGGTGGCAACACAGTCATGGGTATACAGAGGGTAAAGGAGGGGGTTTAGGACACAGTCCTGAGGGGCACCTGTGTTGAAGGTCAGAGGGGCAGAGGTGAGGGAGCCCACTCTTACCACCTGCTGGCGATCTGACAGGAAGTCCAGGATCCAACTACACAAGGCAGGGTGAGGGCCGAGGTCTCTGAGCTTCTTGTCGAGCCTAGAGGGAATTATGGTATTGAATGCTGAACTGTAGTCCAAGAACAGCATTCTCACATAGGCATCCTTCTTCTCCAGATGTGTAAGGATGGTGTGTAGAGTTGTGGCTATTGTGTCATCTGTCGATTGGTTGTGTCGGTAGGTGAATTGTAGTGGGTCCATTATGGGTGGTAGCAAGCTGAAGATGTAGTCCTTGACCAGCCTCTCACAGCATTTGCTTATTATTGAGGTGAGTGCAATAGGACGCCAGTCGTTCAGACATGTTACCTTGGTCTTTTTAGGTACCGGAACAATGGTCGATGTTTTGAAGCAGGAGGGCACTCTACACTGGGAGAGGGAGAGATTTAAGATGTCTGTAAACACACCTGCCAGTTGTGCCGCGCACACTCTTGAGTACGCACCCTGGGACACCGTCCAGTCCTGCAGCCTTGCGACTGCCCACTTGTTGGAAACACCTGCGTTCTTCAGCCTCAGAGATGACCACACTGCAGGTCTCTTCAGGGGCTCACCTCAGGGTTCAGTGTTGGCCACATTAAATCGGGTGTAAAAAAGATTTAGCTCGTCTGGTAGAGAGGCAGTGATGTTAGAAACTCCACTGTATTTAGCTTTGAAGTCTGCGATGGTGTGCAGACCTTGCCATAAGCTGGTGGAGAGTTGTGTCTGGATCTTGTCCCTGTATTGGTGTTTCGCTGTGTATATTCTAGGTTTCTCTGTGGTGGCGAGAGTTGGCATTTCTCCCTCACAGCCTCTGTGACCTAGGTTCAATCCTAACCTTTGGTGCTGTCTGCGTGGAGTTCTCACGTTCTTCCAGTGACCACGTGTGTTTTGCTTTGGGTGTTCACTGGTCGATGATCTTTCGTCATCCCACAGACATGCAGGTTGATTGACCGGCTGGTCAGTAAAGTTTAATTTAGTGTAGGTTAATAGCAAAAAAAATCCAAGGGGTGCTAATGGTCATGCAACATGAGAAGTTGTAGGAATACAGGGAAATAAGGAGATGGGTGTGGGATTAATGGGATTTTTTTTTAATTTATCGAGATACAGAGTATAATAGGCCCTTCCTACCCTTCAAGTTATTGTCAACAGTTCTCATTGATGACAGCCATGCCACCAAATAATCCCCCCACTTAATCTGAGCGTAATCACAGGACAAATTACAGTGACCAACTAACTGACCACACATTGGGAGGAAACTGGGGCACCCGGAGGAAACCCACACGGTCACAGGGAGAATGTACAAACCCCTTACAAGCAGCGGTTGAGAATCGTTCTGCTGTGGATTGTTTGAATATGATGGACCAAATGGCCCTACTGCGTTGTAATACAAAGGTATTGAGTCAAAAGATCCAACACCTCTTCATGTGGTAATATTTGTCATTCGCAGGGCAGGAATTGATTGAGTTCCAGCTGTGCGTGTGACAAAACACTCTTGTTTTTAGGTGAGTTTTAATTGTTGGGTAATAGCATGGTAAGGAAAGGATTCCGCAGGGTAATCCAAACGTAACCCTCCCTTCACTGAATAAACAGGGGGCCTAAACAAAGTAAACGTTTTCACAGTGAGTAAGGCACTGAATCACCAGATCAGAAGCTCCATTCTGAATAATGAATCCTGTCAGGAGTGTTCTCACTCGAAGTAAATGAGGTTTATTGTTAATCTGTACTAATGAGCTGCTATACTTTATGTCTCTGTTCCATCCACTGCAGGCTATAAGCACGTAAAATGTCTGTGTCTCTCTCAGCAGAGAGTGAGTGTAATCTGAATTCTATTACCTCCACACCAGAGGCTGAGAGCTTCCAGTTTCCAGACACTGTAATTAAAATGTTGAATGGATTTGATTCTGAAATTTGATCATGTAGTAGAAACGACATAAACCCTTCACTTAATGAGGAAGAATGACCTAAATCACCGAGTCCTATACACTGTCCTTCTTTATGAAACACATTCCTTCTGCCTCTCCCTAGAATCTCTGATTCTTCTTTTCAATTCCCCATTTCCTTCCAGTTTGTCCCTTTAACTACCTCCCTCTCATTCTCTCATCCACCCACCCTGTCTCTCCTTCACACTCTTTCTCACCTCTCTGTCTCACACAATAGTCTGTCATCTGTCTCTTACACGTTTCTGACCCTGACCTCTCCAAACATGCACTCTCTCATCTTTCTATCACCCCTCTCTCCATGTCTCTCACATTCTTTTCTCACCAGCTCACTCTCACACATTCTAACTTTCTTTCTCTCATTCTTTTATCTGTCTCATCCCTCTTTCTTACTCACAGCCGTGCTGTCACACATTATCTTTCTTGATCTGTCTCCCTCACCTCTCTCTCACCCCCTGTCCTCTTTTTCTCTCTCCCCCTGTCTCTATGTCCAAAGTCCCCTTTCACCCCATCTCTCCATGGCCCTCTCCACATTTCTGGCTAAGAGCTGATTTTCTTAGCTCAAGTTTCCTCCGTGGTCTCACTTCATTCCACCTCACCAGTCATTTCCAGATTCAGCCTGTGAGAGACTTCCCTCTGCGCCCTCCCCCACCTCCAGCCCCACCGCCAGTTAACAGTGCTTTCATCCCACCAGACCCTACACTCTGAAATTAAAACCCTTCGGCTTCTCTCTCCTCTAAAGCTCTCAAAGTCAGTGCAATGCCCAAGTGTGTAGTTACACCCTGACCTTGGCTCATCCTCTGTAACTCTGTGACCACCAGTGGGAAAGTTTCAGTCTGATCACATGCTGCTGTAGTCATAGTCATAGTCATAGTCATACTTTATTGATCCCGGGGGAAATTGGTTTTCGTTACTGTTGCACCATAAATAATAAATAGTAATAAAACCATAAATAGTTAAATAGTAATATGTAAATAATGCCAGGAAATAAGTCCAGGACCAGCCTAATGGCTCAGGGTGTCTGACCCTCCAAGGGAGGAGTTGTAAAGTTTGATGGCCACAGGCAGGAATGACTTCCTATGACACTCTGTGTTGCATCTCGGTGGAATGAGTCTCTGGCTGAATGTACTCCTGTGCCCACCCAGTACATTATGTAGTGGATGGGAGACATTGTCCAAGATGGCATGCAACTTGGACAGCATCCTCTTTTCGGACACCACCGTGAGAGAGTCCAGTTCCATCCCCATAACATCACTGGCCTTACGAATGAGTTTGTTGATTCTGTTGGTGTCTGCTACCCTCAGCCTGCTGCCCCAGCACACAACAGCAAACACGATAGCACTGGCCACCACAGACTCGTAGAACATCCTCAGCATTGTCTGACAGATGTTAAAGGACCTCGGTCTCCTCAGGAAATAGAGACGGCTCTGACCCTTCTTGTAGACAGCCTCAGTGTTCTTTGACCAGTCCAGTTTATTGTCAATTCGTATCCCCAGGTATTTGTAATCCTCCACCATGTCCACACAGACTCCCTGGATGGAAATAGGGGTCACCGGTACCTTAGCTCTCCTCAGGTCTACCACCAGCTCCTTAGTCTTCTCACATTAAGCTATGTATGTATGAATGCCAGGTCCCACAGAGTGGTACCCTATCCCAGTGTTCCTGGTTCCCAGTCCAAAACACTGCCCTCGGGGTATCACTGTGACCCTCCGCTTACTCCTTTCATCATTAGGAAGAGCAGCGTCTGAGTAATAGCTGTGCAATATTTAATTATTTGGTTTATTGTCACATTATACTGAGGTGCAGTGGAAAACTTCTGTGTTGTGTACCAGCCATACAGATTATTTCACCGCTCAGTTCATTAAGGAAGTGCCAAAGGGAAGACTTTTGTATCTCCGCTCAATGGAGAGAATAGAGAATATCTGGGGTGGGTGCGGTCTTTGGTTGTACTGGATGCTTTTCTGAGGCAGTGAGCAATGTAGAAATCTGTGATGTGACGAGCTGTGTCCTCAGCTCTGCAGTTTCTTATCCAGCTAGCACACTAAGCTGTGATGCATCCAGACAGGGTGCCTTCTGAGGAGAATTAATAAAATTGTGCAATGTGATTGTTGCACACACCTACCACGGGTTCACTACTGAAAACACAAGGTCACAGGCAAGTAGGAAGGGAGTGGGCCATTCACCCCCTCAAGCCTGCCCCACAATTAAACATGGTCACATCTGATCAGCCTCTGTTGCAGTTTCACAGAGCCCTTAATTCCTCTTTAAATTCTCGCAGTGACCTAGCCTCCATAACTCTCTGGGGTAGAGTATTCCAGAGACTCACTACCTTCTGCAAGAAGAACTTCACATGGATTTAAATGACCACCCTCTCACCTTGTAACTGTATCCCTCTTGTTTGTGTCTCTCCCTCTCATAGAAATATAAAATTACAGTAAACTACAATATAGAGACGAGCCCTTTAGCCATTTAGTCCATGTCAACCTGACCTGAACATCATGCCCTCTTAAGACCTGGCATGTTTCTTTCTAAACTCAGCTTCCACCCCTGAATGGTCATATACACTCTCAGTTGCACTGACATGTACAAGTTAAAGTGTGTGAAAGGCCCGGGGGGAGAGAGTGGCAGAGGTTAGAAGTCAAACTATGGAAGATTAAGTTGTGGAGGTGACTGAGGAGGGTGAAGGGTGGTTTCACCTGTGAAGGTGATCAGATGTTATAGAAGGAGGGGTGGGGGTGGGGGAGACACTTAAAACTAGAGAAATTTTGGGAGGAGGTCAATATCTATGGTTGGGCTGAGGCCTGGTTTAGTAGGACTGGGAGATGGGGCTGTTAATGGATTGGAACTGGAGATGATCAGGCTTTCAGAGTCATTCAGGTTTTAGGGTCAGGGGCAATGAAACTGAGGATGGTCTATTGTTGTCCATCATGGGTAAAGCCCTCCCTACCACTGACCACATCTACACTGAGCACTGTCGCAGGAAAGCAGCACCCACCATCTAGGAACCCCACCATCCAACCCATGCTCTCTTTTCACTCCAGCCATCAGGAAGAAGGTACAGGAGCCTCAGGACTTGCATGACCAGGTTCAGGAAGTTATTTCCCCTCAACCATCAGCTCTTCAATCAGTAGGGATAACTTCACTTGCCCCAGCAATGAACTGTTATACAATCTATAGACTCACTTTCAAGGACTCTTCATTTCATGCTGTCGATATTTATTGTTTATTGATTATAATTTTTCTTTTGTGTTTGCCCAGTTTGTTGTCTTTTACATATTGATTGTTTCTCCATCCCATTGGGTGTGGTCTTTCATTGATTCTATTGTGTTTCTTGGATTTACTGAGTATGTCTGCAAGAAAATTAATCTCAGGGTTGATTATGGTGACATATACGTACTTTGAAAATAAATTTACTTTCAATTTTGAACTTTGCTGGGACTAGACGATTGGGTAATCAGATGTGATTGGGGGAGGGGTTGGTTTGGGATGGAGAATGGTGGTGGGGAGTCAGCACTCAATTTTGAGGGAGGTGGCCAGAGCAGAAATGCTTGGACTGGGCCTTACTCTCCAGATACAGGGCAGTGTTGCCAACTGCTCACAGGAATGACCAACACTCAAACTCACATCAGTGCCTGAGGGAGTTTCCGGAGTGAGACAAAACCACCCAGGGATTGGTTGTTATCAGGTTTCACCTTGGGAAAAGTCCAATCCAGTAATGGTGAAATATTTAGGATTATACAGCCCGATATCCAGGGCAGTGGCCCTTGCCTCTCTCCAATGCTTTTCACAGTCTCATGAGGTTCCCAAAGGCTTTGCGAACAATGGAAGTATTGTGAAGAGTAGTTGCTGTTCTAACATGAGAAAATCTGCAGAGGCTGGATATCCAAAGCAACAAACACAAAATGCTGGAGGAACACAGCAGGCCAGGCCGCACCCATGGAAAAGAATAAAAAAACTGATGTTTTGGGCTGCAACTCTTCATCAGGACAGGGAGAAGTCCTTTCCCCTTCCTATCCAGTCCTGATGAAGGGTCTCGGCCCGGAACGTTAATCTTCTACCCTTTGCCACTGGCGCTGCCTGGCCCGTTGAGTTCCTCCAGCATTTTGTGTGAGTTGCTGTTCTAATGTAAGTAACGTGATGGCAAATTCAGTAAGATCCATTAAAAAAACAGAGGGGAATAAGATTGTTCAGTGAGAAGGCAAAGAGAATGGGCTCTTACTTCTCACTTCTTGGAGTAGAGAAGATTTGATGGAAGTGATACAGCATATGAAACAAAAGCATGTTCACTCTGGAGCACGGCTTCCCAACCTGTTTTATGCTGTGGACTAACAGCATTAAGCAAGGGATCCATGGACGCCAGGTTGGGAAGCCCTGGTCTGGCAGGTTACCAGTACCAGGACTGATTTATTACCGTCATGGGTATCGAGATAGAGTGTAACATTTTGATATCCGTTTCTAAGACCATAAGATGTAGGAGCAAAATTAAGCCATTTGGCCCATCGAGCGCTCTGCCATTTCATCATGGTTGATCCTTCTCCCCGTATCCCTTCATACCTTGACTAATCAAGAATCTAACAACCTCTGCCTGAGATATACCAAAAGTCTTGGTCTCCACAGCTGCATGTGACAATGAATTTCTCAGGTTCATCACTCTCTGGCTGAAGAAATTATGTTGTGTGTGTGTGTGTGTGTGTGTGTGTGTGTGTGTGTGTGTGTGTGTCTGTTTGTGTCCCTGCATGTGTGCCTGTGTGTTTATGTATGTGCATGTCTGTATCTCTGTGTCAGTTCACCTCTCTACGTACCTATCAGTCTATGCGTATCTGTTTCAATTCTTCATCTTTGTTGCAGTACAGATCCCAAAATCCATGACCTGGGACAAGGTACAGTACTGTGCAAAAGCCTTAGGCACCCTCGTTGTGTATATGTACCTAAGATTTTTGCTCAGCACCGTAAGATAGTACAGAACTGTGATAACCAACAAGTAGTGGAGATGCTCTGGGATAAATCATTATGACATGGATTCTAACATGAAGTTTGAACCAAACTAGGCTGGGATTTTCTTGGTCAAGGTTTCATTCCACACTGTCTGCTGGAATGTACAACGCCTCCTTCTGCTGAAGAGCATGTCACAGTAGAAGGAGCTGAGGTAATGGGGGATACGTAAGGTTACTAAATCCGAAGCCCAATTCCCTCTGGATGATCTAATCACCGGGGAGAAGGGAAGCGTGCCTCCAACATGAAAACGCTTGACGCAGAGAAAGCCCAGTGGCAGGTGGAGAAAGTCCTCTGTTTGTTTGTGTTGTGGGGGCAGAGTAATAGAACAGGGAATAAAATCCTTCCCACCTTCAGCCTCGTGCTCAGGCACAGAACAGAATGGAACAAGTTGCTCACAATGGTTGCTTCAGCAGCTTCCTGTAAAAAGGAAAAGTTGTTTGTCTGCCAGAGACAATATGCAGAGCTGAGCAAGATGCCCAGGGGAGGGAGGGTGAAGATTGTTTATTATCAGCGTCTACCCTCCAGTGGCAGTCACAGCAATGTCTCCCAGACAGCACACCATCACATACACACTGGTGAATACTGTAAAATAACGTGCCCTCTTTACTCTGTCGTATCAGGACACGCTCAGGGCAGTGCCATGTGTTAAGTATAGAATGAAGCTCCTTCTGTCCCATCAAACACTCCCAGGTTACGGACATGTGTTAGGGCCAGAGTGAAGCTCCCTCTACTTTGTCCCATCAAACAATCCTTGTATAGGTACAAGTGCAGGGCTTGTAATTGGGTGGCTCATCACTGACTTTAGTCTGCCTCATATGGTTGGAGAATGATTAAACCCAGAGTGAATCCTGGTTCCAACCTCCTGTGCTTCAAACTGTGAAATTCATCCTAGCATTTCTAGCTGTGCATGTTCCGTAATGCAGATGTAATTCCTGCAGCAGGACACAAAGGCTAATGTCATTCCCTGTAGAACGTATGGGCGTTTGAACCACATTGACCTGGAGTGGGATCCTGCCGACAGTCCAAAATTTCAGACTAGGACACCAACAAATGTGATTCGCACATGTCCAGCCAGTTCCTGATCAACTCCAATTGCCTCATTTGAAATTCCTGCTCTTCCACTGTGTCTCACTCCCCTTTCCCTATCCCGACACCATGACCCATGGCTTCCACTCATCCCTTTTTATTAATTAGCATCAAGAAATTGGGGTGTTGAGTTTGAGTGGAGTTGACTGTGAGTGCAAGGGCCACAGCCCCCTTAAATCCAATCAAAACAGGTTCAACCCTTGTCTAATTGGTGTACTGAGAACAATGATGTTGTAAATGGAAACTCTAATCCCCAGGTCTACCTTTGCCACCTGCACCAACAAAAACAAATGCTTTGTAGATGCAAGGGATGAGGGTTGCCTGTGGGTGTTTCCATGTTGGAGACACCCACACAACAATCTAGTGCAAATTCAACTGGGGAGGGTTTCCTCCCCTCCCAATCCCTAAGCGGCTGTCCCAGCCAACCCACAGTGTCCCTAAGTGGCAGTAACAGAGCTGGGAACACCGCCCTGAGGAACTGCGCAGCTGCCACAGGAAGGAGAGACAACCTAGCACATGAGCACGGTGGCGAGTCTCTGCCCAGAGTCAGAGAGAATCTGCACCGAGGTCTCAGCAGCAACTTCACGTGGACTGAGCTCCTTGCCCTAAACATCCTCCCCACTTTGCAGGGCGGTGAATCCCTGGGATCCTGCACACCAGAGGGACGTGGAGGCAAAATCAGTGCAGCCATTAAAGGAAGAGGGAGAAAATTTGACGAAAGCTTGGGAAATTAAGGGCTGTGGGGAGCACTCACAGAAAAGATGAGGCTTGGGACAGGTCAGCCATGATCAGATTGAATGTTGGGGCAGACTTAAGGAACCACAAAACCAGGGGTTCCCAACCTTTTTTGTGCCAGGGACCAATACTATTGAGCAAGGTGTCCGTGAAGCTCAGGTTGGGAGCCCCTGCATAAGACAATAAGATATAGGAACAGAATTAGGGCTTTCAGCCCACTACATCTAATCCAATATTCAACCATGTCTAGTTTGACTTTTCAATCCCATTCTTTTGCCACCTGAAGCACCTTCAATAACTCCAACAGGCTGAGGTTGGGTAAAATACTGAAAGGCTTTTATTCGCTGTACAATACGACCTCCATGGTGAGTGTCTGCCCCCGGGCTGAGGGGGAGGGGCAAGGCGAAACACCTTTACACCTTCTGTGGGAGGAACCACAGGGGCAGTCAGCAGAGGGGCGTGTCCAGACAGTTAACCCAGTTACAACATATATATGGTTTACCACACCACCTCCCTGTAACCTTTGATACCCTTACTAATCAAGAACCTAACAACCTCTGCTTTACTGTAAGTATACCCAATGATAGCCTCCACGGCCATCAAATTACTCAGATTCACCACCCTCAGCCCTCAGACTGAAGCCTCTTTATTCTGAGGCTGTGCCCTCAGATCTCAGACTCCATGAAAACTCCATCCAGTCCATGTGGCCTATTCCTGCACTTATTTTCTCGTGTTCTTGTGACACATAATCTGCAACAGAGAAGCTGGGATCTGATAAGAGTCTCAGAGTGGTACAGCATGGAAACAGGCCATTCAGTCCAACATACTCCTGCTCACCAAGATGCCCATCTAAGCTAGTTCCATTCGTCCATGTTTGGCCACTTTTCTCTAAACCTTTCCTACCCATGTACCTTGGTGCAAGTCTCTTTTAAATATTGCTATTGTACCTCCCTCAACCATTTTTTTGTTCTATACACTCATCATGAGTGAAAAAAAATGCCCTCAGATCCTTTTAATATTTTGTTTCCTTTTCGCCTTATAGAGAAGCCCTCTAGCTTTTAGTTCTCGTTCTCTGGGAGAAGGACTCAAGAGCTGGGAAAGGGAGGAAAGCAGTGGAAAAAAAGCATGTTTGTCGTATCTTAGAGTGATGGACCACGCTCATCCCAGTTAAAAGTCCACATTACAGCACCAAATACTACCCCTTATTCCGAGGATGCTCTGGGAAGCAAGGGGGGAGATTTCTGGGGCTCTGCTGGATATTTCTATACCTTTGTTACCCATGGGTGAGGTACTGGGAGACTGGATGATAGTTAATTTTGCTTCTTATACAAAAATATAGCAGGAATAAGCCAGGAAACTGCAGAGCAGTGGGCTTTTAATCAGCAGTGGGGATATAATTGGGAGAAAAAAATATTGTGAGAGATAGGATTTACATTCACTTGGAAAGGCAGTTAGGAATTGTGCAGGGAGATTATGTCTCACAAGTGTGATTTTTTTCTTTTTGTGGAGGTAACAAATATGGGGAAAAAAGAAAAAATCACGTTGCTACACCTAGTTCACATACAATTTGTTTATTTCCCAATGAGCCGTGCTGCCCAGCAACCCTAGCCTAATATGGACAGTTTACAATGACCAATTTACCTACTAACCAGTATGTCTTTGGACTGTGGGAGGGAACCGTACCACTTGGAGGAAACCACATGGTCATGGGGAGAATGTACAAACTCCTTACGGATGGTACCGGAACTGAATAATAGCATAGCGCTTACCACTATGTTACCATGGCGCCGCAATTTTTAGCATCTCTTTTGACAAAGTCTTCCTTGGTCAATAAATTGGAAAGCTGAGTAGAGCGATGGCGATAGAACTTAATCCAGACAAGTATGAAGTGATACACTGTGGGACAGCCAACACCAACAGGGCATATACAGTGTATGGCATGGACCTCAGGAGTATTGGGTGCAGGCTCCCTGTAAATGGCGACACAGGTGCAAAGAGTTGTGATACACACAAAATGTTGGAGGAAGTCAGCAAGTCTACGTCACTGTTGCCTACATCAGTGGAAGGGAATAAACAGTTGGTTATTTGAGATGAGAGCCTAATGAAATGTCCCCTCCTTAAACGCTGCCTGACCCACTGTCTTCCTCAGTATTTTATGTGTATTGCTCAAGATCTCCAGCATCTGGAGAACCTCTTGTGTCTATGATACGATAGTGAGAAAGACTTTCGACATGCTTGCATTCTTAGGCTGAGGCATTGAGTGCAAGGATTAGGATGGCAAATTGCAGCTGTACAAAACATTGGTTAGGACATTGCATTATTATACACTGTTCTGATCACCACTACCTGAAAAATGTGGTAACGTGGTCACATTAAAACGAATAGAGAAGATATACACTGATGTGTTGCCTGGAATGGCGGGCTTTCCTTATAAGGAGAGCTGGGATAGGCTGGGTCTATCCTCACTGGAACATAGCAGGCTGAAGGGTGATCTGACAGGGTAGATAGTCAGTCTTTTGTGTTGGATCAGGGAATTTAAAACCAGAAGACATAGGTTTAAAGTAAATGGGAGAAACGTAATGGAGATCTGAGGGGCAAGAGTCTGGTGAGTATGTGGAACCAGCTGCCAGAGGAAGTGTTAGAGACAGGTACAATTACAACATTTAAAAGGTTCTTGGACAGTACATGGATAGGGAGAAGGAGAAGGGGATGAGTCTAATATGGCAAATGTGATTAGCGTAGATTAACATCGCAATTGGTCTGGATGAGGTGGTCAAGGAACACATTTCTTCCTCATACAGGCTGACCTGTCTTTCGGTGCTTAGGACTCAATTGTCTCCTGTGACTGCATGAATTTGTTCTGGACACTTGCAAGATAAACGAGGAGTTTTTGGGGCGAGTTACCCCTAATGTGTAGGTGAGGAGTAGAATCAGGCGAGAGTTGGTGGAGGTGTGGTAAGAGTACAAATGGAATTAATACAAGTTGAGCGTAATCAGTGGCCAACCTATCTCTTTCCGTGCAGTGTGCCCTATATGACGGGTTCAGCATGCCACCTGGTGGTAGTATCTGTGGTAGTCTGAACAAGCCGACTTTCTGCATGTATGAGCAAGGCGGCACAAAGGAAGAGCTTGCGGCCATCCCTTGTGGTTGAGGGTGGCTTGTTTTGTGAAGGAGAAGGAGATCCCTCAGAGAGTCCCACTAACCAAACACCAGCAGGCACCAACAGAAGTCAGAGTTAGGTTCATTGTCATGTGCATAAGTGCCATAAAAAACTTACTTGCAGCTGCATCACAGGTACACAGCATCAAAGTTCAAAGTAAATTTATTATCAAAATACATATATGTCCCCATATACAAACCTGACTTTCGTTTCCTTGCGGGCATACTTGGTGAATTCAAGAAAGACAAAAGAATGAATAAAGGGCCACACTTAACAGCAGGACAACCAATGTGCAAAAGATGACAAACTGCACAACTTCAAAAAATAAATAACAATAATAATAACAAGTAATAATATTAAGAACATGAGATGAAGAGTCCTTGAAAGTATGCCCATAGGTTGTGGGAACAATTCAGTAATGTGACGAGTGAAGTTGAATGAATTTAGCCCCAATGATTCAAGAGCCTGATGGTTGAGGTTTAACCAAATAAGCGATGTTTTCCAAAAAGACATAAATTATATACAATTTTTAAAAGAAAGGATTCAATTAGAACAAAAAAAAACAGTCCATTGTAGTGTAAAGGATCAAAGTGTTGCTAATTTCCAGTGATTAAGATTGTGCCTATTGGTTCAAGAACTGGATGGATGGAGGGAAGTAGCTGTTCTTGAACTAGGTGGAGTGGTCTCAACTCAAACTGGAGCCTTGCCTTCCTTCATAAATGGGGGAACCAGATATTTAAAGACACCTAAACAAAATCAAAATTGCTTCAAAGAATTAAAATTAGATATTACAAATTCAGTAAAATCGCTAATAAAGGTGTTAAAATGCAAAAGGTAAAAAATAAGTCATTCAACTTTCTCTTAAACTCCAGTTCAGATGAATGAATGGGCAGGTTGCCTTATAAGTAAGGGTGGGATAGGATAGGTAGATGATAAAGTTGAGAATAGTGAGAGGGGAATAGATTGAAAGATACAAGATCTTGGCGAGATGGAGAAGAGGTAGAACTAGGGGTCATTGTTTAAAAATAACAGGTCGTCTATTTAGGACACAACTGAGGCAAAACCTTTAGAGGGTGGTGAGGCCTTGCACCTCCCTTACTCAGAGGGTGGAGGGGAGTTCTTTAAATTTTTGCATTTTCAAAATCTTTGTATTTTTAAAGAAGGTGGCTGTTTCTTGATAAACAGAAACGAAACATTACTGGGTTTAGGTGGTAAGTTAAGGCTGCAGTCACGACGTTATTAAACAATGAGGTAGGGTCAAGGAGCCAGCTGGCTTAATCCTGCTCCTGACCGGTATGTAGGACTGCAGTGGAATGCTGAGTTATCCCAGCACGATTCTGTTGATTGTATGACTTCCTAATAAAGGTGGAAATAGACTCTTTGGCCCATCAGGTTCAGACCAACTTTCAACCATCCATTCACAACAGTCTTACAATAATCCCATTTTATTCTACATAGATATCCCAATAACTCCCCCAGCTTCCACCACTCACCCACAAACTACGGTCCACTTACAATGGCCATTTAACCTAACAACCCACACACTGGGATGTGGGAGGAAATCGGAGCACCTGCAGTCACAGGAAGAACACCCATCGCAGGTCAGGACTGAACCTGGGTCTCTGGTATCGTGAGGTAGCAGTTCCACCTGCTGTCACCTCTGGAAGTCATTGACTACCAGCTGTTGTGTCACTTGAACTTCATTTGTTTGCCTGCACCACACTTTCTCTGTAACAGGAACACTATATTCTGCATCACACATCGAAGTTGCTGGTGAACGCAGCAGGCCAGGCAGCATCTATAGGAAGAGGCGCAGTCGACGTTTCAGGCCGAGACCCTTCGTCAGGACTAACTGAAGGAAGAGTGAGTAAGGGATTTGAAAGCTGGAGGGGGAGGGGGATATGCAAAATGATAGGAGAAGACAGGAGGGGGAGGGATAGTGCCGAGAGCTGGACAGGTGATTGGCAAAAGGGGATACGAGAGGATCATGGGACAGGAGGTCCGGGAAGAAAGACGGGGGGGGGTGACCCAGAGGATGGGCAAGAGGTATATTCAGAGGGACAGAGGGAGAAAAAGGAGAGTGAGAGAAAGAAATGTGTGCATAAAAATGAGTAACAGATGGGGTACGAGGGGGAGGTGGGGCCTAGCGGAAGTTAGAGAAGTCAAACTTCCGCTAGGCCCCACCTCCCCCTCGTATGAACATTGACTTCTCTAACTTCCGCTAGGCCCCACCTCCCCCTCGTAACCCATCTGTTACTCATTTTTATGCACACATTCTTTCTCTCACTCTCCTTTTTCTCCCTCTGTCCCTCTGAATATACCTCTTGCCCATCCTCTGGGTCACCCCCTTGTCTTTCTTCCCGGACCTCCTGTCCCATGATCCTCTCGTATCCCTTTTGCCAGTCACCTGTCCAGCTCTCGGCTCTATCCCTCTCCCTCCTGTCTTCTCCTATCATTTTGCATCTCCCCCTCCCCCTCCAGCTTTCAAATCCCTTACTCACTCTTCCTTCAGTTAGTCCTGACGAAGGGTCTCGGCCTGAAACGTCGACTGCGCCTCTTCCTATAGATGCTGCCTGGCCTGCTGCGTTCACCAGCAACTTTGATGTGTGTTGCTTGAATTTCCAGCATCTGCAGAATTCCTGTTGTTTGCGACTATATTCTGCATTCTCTTTTTGTTTTCTTTTGTGCTGCCTTGATAGACTTTTATGGCATGACATGCAAGAAAGCTTTTCACTGTATCTTAGTGCATTTATTTATTGAGGCATAGCATGGAATAGGCTCTTCTGACCCTTCCAGCCACGCTGCCCAGCAATCCTATGATTTAATTCTAGCCTAATTAGATTAGATTAGATTATGAGGACACGCAGTCCCCTTTTATTGTCATTTAGTAATGCATGCATTGGGATATGATACAATGTTTCTCCAGAATGATATCACAGAAATACATGGCAAACTGACTGAAGAACTGACAAAAACCACATAATTATAACATATAGTTACAACAGTGCAAAGCAATACCGTAATTTGATAAAGAACAGACCATGGGCACGGTAAAAAGTCTCAAAGTCTCTCGAAAGTCCCATCATCTCACGCAGACGGTGAACCTCCAGCACCGCAAACTTGCCGATGCAGCATCCTGGAAGCATCTGACCACAGTCCGACTCTGAGTCCATCCGAAAATTCCAAGCCTCCGACCAGCTCTCCGACACCGAGCACTGAGCACCATCTCTGCCAAGCACTTCGACCCCGGCCCTGGCAACAGGCAATAGGCAAAGCCGAGGATTTGGGGCCTTTCCCTCCGGAGATTCTCGATCGCACAGTAGCAGCAGCAGCGAAGCGGGCATTTCAGAAGTTTCTCCAGATGTTCCTCCGTGCTTCTCACGGCTGTCTCCATCAAATCATGATTGTGCACGGCCCCTAGTTAACACATACGATATCATTTGGAACGGCCGCATGCGCTGCGTCACGCCGCCATCTTCTCCTCCCTCCTCACATTAATTGCAGGACAATTTACAATGGCCAATTAACCTACCAACCAGCAAGTCTTTTGGACTGTGGGGAGAAACCGGAGCACCCAGAGGAAACCCACGCAGTCATGGGGAGAACGTACAAACTCCTTAAAGACAGTGGCGGGAGTTGAATCCGGGTCGTTGGTACTGTAAAGCTAGCCACTAAGCTACCGTGCTACCTGTGACAAAAATAAACCAGTTACCAATCCATTTACACTTACAAGTCCCTCCAAAAAAGTCCAACCTTCCCTCAACCTGGAGTTAAAATTCTCATCAGCTGTTTTCTCTGATCCCAGGTATCACCTCTCGTCCTCATGTTTTCCAGAATTTCTTTTCTCACTTCGGTCTTCTGACCACGTGATGTCGGCATTGAATTTTCATCTGCTTTGACCTGAATGATCTAGTTGACTCCTAATGATATTGCATTTTCTGAGATGGATAGCGACAGCAGGAGGAGCTGGGCAACTAGAGCAGAGGTAAACCGAGAGATAGAAGAGTAACTGTCAGGTTAGATAGATGGAACAAAACTGCGTGTGAGAGCCCTGACAAAGCAATGGAAAATAAACAGATTGCTTGCAAAAGAAAAGACCTGAAAGAGCCAGGGCACGAGCTGGGTAGAAGAGATGAGAAATGATCCATGAAAATCTTGAAAGATGCTCACTGATAGAGCGAGTCAAATGTTTTCTCGTTCCCAGAATATAATCAGAGATGCTATCAGATCGATCGGCTGCTACGGTGACAGCAAGATAGGGGAGTGCAAACGAGGGAAGAAAGGGGAGGGGGAGAAGGGGGGATGTGAAAGAGGGAGGAGGGAGAGAGGAAAGGATAAAAGGCCATAAAAGAGAGAATAGGAAAAGGAGACAGGGTAGGAAAGGAGAATGAGAAGAGAGAGAGGAAATAACCAAATGAAATAGGGGTGATCTGGGAAGAGAAGGCACTGTCTGAAATTCAGTCTGCAAGAGGATTTAACCCTGGACTCTACTGAACTCCATCAGAGTATTCTAGTCGCTCATTGGGTCCCAAGGCTCCACGCACATCAGCTTCAAATTAATTCATGCTTTCATTCATAAACTTATCACTTCATATTATTTTAATACGTAAAACTAATTTACAACCTATGTCTTTAATTATCAATAGATGCACTTCCAAATCCATGTGAATATCTAGAAATCAATTTGAAAACCTTTGAATTAATTTGTCCAAAATGAGCAGACATTGAGAAATTGATTTGTTAATTAGTTTGCACATTAATTGCATTTGCAGTTCCTTAATGTGTCAACGCTAATGATTCATAACTTTCAGGTTTGTCCTCAGATTAATAGGAATTGTTCGGAATTGAGGGATCTCTTCCCTCAGAGAGCTAGGAATTCTCCTTTGGGAAAGTATGTACCCTCAGCTCTTGAGTACACTCACCACCGCTGGGAATAAATAGTGTGAAACAAGCTTTCTGGCAAAGTGAATGCAGCAACTCAGCCTTGATTTCACTGAGGAGCAGACAAGGCTTGGAGGAGAAGCGTGTATGACCAACTCCTTCTCTTATATCTACATTGTTGTAATGACCATAGACAAAGGGAGACATGGAGAGATAGAGGAACTCTGGCATGAAATCCAGGGAATAGAGAGTGATCCATTGGGGAAAATGCGGTTAGACCGTAAGATTATAAGATATAGGAGCACAATTAGACCATTCGCCCCTTGAAATCTGCTCTGCCATTTCGTCGTGACTGATTTTCCCTGTATCCTTTGACGCCCTTACTTGTCAAGAAGCTATCAACCTCCTCTTCAAATATAGCTAATGACATTCTTCTCAGCTGTCTGTGGCAATGAATTCCATCTATTCACCATCCTCTGCCGAAACAAATTTCTCTTCATCTCTGTTCTAAAGGGACATACTTGTATTCGGAGGCTATGCCCTTTGGTCCTAGACTCACCCAAGTATAGGAAACATCCTCTCCATGTCCACCCTATCCAGGCCTTTCAATATTCAATAGGTTTCAACGAGATTCTCCCCATATTCTTCTAAACTGCAGCCCAGAGGCATGAAACATGAGAACCTATTAGAACAAATACCAGTAGGCACAAGGACAGGTTTTGTCTTGTTATACCTCTGGAAAGACCTCTTATACAATAGACATGAACTCTTGATCCCTCAGCTTAGCTTGCCGTAACCCTTGCACCTTATTGTCTATCCTTCTTCTGTAACTGTAACACTATATACTGCATTCAGATTTGTATTCCTTTTGTACTACAGTACTACAGCCAGGGAGCACAAGACTCTTGCACAGTGCTGTAGTAATTTGATGTATCGAACTGCACTGCTGCCGCAAAAAAAAAACTTCATGACTTATGTGAGTGATTATAAACCTTATTTTGATATGGGTCTCTGTTGTGGAGTGAGAGTGGGAATGGGGCAGGGAGAGGGGCGGGAGTGGGAAGCACCAGACTTTCTGTAATGACCAATAAACAAATTGTTTGGGATCAAATAACTTTGCCTGGTGTCTCAGGGCTGCACCCGAGCTAACTCCCCCCGACCCCAGCACTCCTTCCCTGCCACCTATCCCGCACACCTCCTGCAGCATTCCACCCTCACTATTCCCAGCGTCCTTTTCTCCCGCCAGATTTACAAACTTGTTCTCTGCTCTATGTCTACAAATACATTACAGTGCAAGAGTCTGCAGCACCCTAGCTATATATATGTGTCTAAGGCTTTTGCACGATACTGTACCTCGATGTAAACAAAAGCTTCTCATTGTATCTCGGTTCATGGGAGAATAATAAACCAATTACTAATTGGAAACAGGCTGAGGGAGATAGATGGAGGGTCAGACGGCAGGATAGAGCCGACAGACAGGTGAGAGACCATAGACTGCAGGGTGACGGAGAGAAGGTGGGCCAGTGGGACTGCTGGGATTGGTGTACTGGGAACTGGTGTGGATTTGATGGATGAATGGCCTCTTTCTGTTGTTATGTTCTCGTGTAATAAGAAGAGAAAGGTGAAACAAAGACAGAGGGACAGATAAACAGCAGATACTAGGAGACAGAAGCAAGGCCAAGAAACCTCTCACATCTACTCCACTATTCAATTATTTAGCACAATTTTCACCTTAGCATTACTTTCTCATATTAAATCCTTATCTTTCTATTCCTTTAATATCAAAAGATTTATCAACCTCTTCTTGAATGTCAGTGACTGAGCCCCACCGTTCAAATTTCAAAGCAAATTTATTATCAAAGAACATATGTGTCACCATATACAACCCTAAAGTTCATTTTCTTGCAGGCATTCACAGCAAATGCAAACAAACACAATAGAATCAATGAAAAACTTCATGTATCAAAGACGGACAAACAATGTTCAAAAGGCAACAAGTTGTGCAAATACCAAAAAGAAAGCAAAATAATAATAAATAAATAACCAATATTGAGAATGTGAGTTATAGAGTCCTTAAAAGTGAGTTCATAGTTTGTGTCATAGTTTGTGCTAGTCCTGACGAAGGGTCTCAGCCTGAAACGTCGACTGTACCTCTTCCTAGAGATGCCGCCTGGCCTGCTGCGTTCACCAGCAACTTTGATGTGTGTTGCTCATAGTTTGTGTAATCAGTTCAGTGTTGGGATGAGTGAAGTTATCCATGCTGGTTCAAGAGCCTGATGGTTGAGGACAGTCATAGCACTGTTAGGTACAGAATTCCAAAGCCTCAGTAAGTTCAAAGTGAAGACATTTCTTCTCACCTGAACCCCTTGACCTTTTCAGCATGGTAACTGTACCCCAGTGATGTTTGGTGCAAGTCATCAACCTGAATCATTAACTGTTTCAATTTCTACAGTTCCCCTGAGGATTTTGGGAAAGAGGTCGGGTGGTTAGGCTGTAGTCTTCAGATTGCAGTGTTGCTGGGAGACAGGGTGGTCTGGAGTTGAGAGGGCCAGCTGGGAGAGGAAGTGTGGGGAGAGGGTGAATTGATTGAGAGGGATAGGGAGATGAGATGTAAGGAGGTAATTAGAATTGTATAGAAGCAGGGAGGGGCAAGACATTGGGGGAGAGGACAATGGCATGTTTGTGTGGTTGGAGTGTGTGTTTGTATGTGTCAGAGAGAGACAGAAAGAGAGTTGTGCAGTTGCTGTACAGCAGAACATGGCCTCCAGATATTTTGGACCTCTCATCACTCATCCAGAACCTCAATCTGTGAGACTGTCTGGTCACTAGTGTTCATCAAATACTGGAATCAAAAAGCACAGACGTCCCCCACTCTGAGTGGTGTGGAAGTACATCACCTTCATCCCTAAGGAACCGCCGCTGAAGAAGAACTTATTGAGTAGTCATCAATGGAGCCAGGTCCCTCAGGCTACCACTAAGGGAGTGGTGCATCAATAGTCCTTCAGCCCGTGTTCACTTAGTGTTCCCTGAGAACTCTCTGAACTCTACCTGTGTACTTAATGTCATGGAAATCTTGGATATTTAATGATTCCCACTTAAATCTGGCCTCCTGGGAATTACTGACATGCCAACCAGCTGACAGCTGTAGACTGCCAGAGTTTACTAAAGCTTCACATTTCACTCTGAGCCACTTGTCAAGGCCCACACATTCATGCATTATACAGCTCCAAACCACTGCATTCCTGGCTTGCCTGAGGCCTCAGTAAAGAAATAATCTTATTGTTAGCCTCCAAGGTGGATCTTCAGTGAAATGTGCAATTGGAAATCTGTGCTATGATACAATGACAGGCTCACTCGAGTAACTGAGGTTTTCAGAAAGTGGGTCAGATAATCGGAGGTGAGTAATTAGGGGACTGCCTGGTTTGGAAATTGTACCATCTCGGATCGCAAGACCCTGCAGCGGATAGTGAGGTCAGCTGAGAAGATCATCAGGGTCTCTCTTCCCGCAATTACAGGTATTTACACCACACGCTGTGTCCATAAAGCAAAAAGTACCCCACACATCTCTCATACATACTCTTCTCCCTGCTGCCATCTGGCAAAAGGCACCAAAGTATTCAGGCTCTCATGACCAGACTATGTAACAGTTTCTTCCCCCAAGCCACCAGACTCTTCAATACCCAGAGCCTGGACTGACACCAACCTACTGCCCTCTACTGTGCCTATTGTCTTGTTTATTATTTATTGTAATGCCTGCACTGTTTTGTGCACTTTATGCAGTCCTGGGTAGGTCTGTAGTCTAGTGTAGTTTTGTGTTGTTTTACATAGTTCAGTGCAGTTTTTGTATTGTTCATGTAGCACCATGGTCCTGAAAAATGTTGTCTCATTTTTACTGTGTATTATACCAGCATTTATGGTCAAAATGATAATAAAAAGTGGCTTGACTTGACTTGACTTGACTTGACTTGAAAAGTATATTTGAGCTTCAGATGCCTACGTGGATAGGAAGTACTTGAATTTATGGAGAAGCTCTTACACATTCCCCATCCTTCTTTATCTTTCTCTTTCCATCTCTTTCTCTCCCTTCCTTTCTTTATCTTTTTCCCCCTATCTCTCTCTTCCCCCACCCCAACACTCACACTTCTCCTTAATGTGGATTCAAATGTCAAGTGCTGCTGAAGATGCCTGCAGTATTAACATAGAAACATAGAAAATAGGTGCAGGAGTAGGCCATTCGGCCCTTCGAGCCTGCACCGCCATTTATTATGATCATGGCTGATCATCCAACTCAGAACCCCGCCCCAGCCTTCCCTCCATACCCCCTGACCCCCGTAGCCACAAGGGCCATATCTAACTCCCTCTTAAATATAACCAATGAACTGGCCTCAACTGTTTCCTGTGGCAGAGAATTCCACAGATTCACCACTCTCTGTGTGAAGAAGTTTTTCCTAATCTCGGTCCTAAAAGGCTTCCCCTCTATCCTCAAACTGTGACCCCTCGTTCTGGACTTCCCCAACATCGGGAACAATCTTCCTGCATCTAGCCTGTCCAATCCCTTTAGGATCTTACACGTTTCAATCAGATCCCCCTGACTGTGATCACTGTGGCAGACATGAAGATTCAGATGCAGTTGAACCTCTTTATATTCAATTGCGACGCAGCTAGAGGTATTTTAAATTACACTTGTGTTTAAATGCCTCTGGTGTCAGTAACCCAGACAAGCTCCACTACACCCAAGACAGACTCTTCCCACACCTGTCTCTTCTGCTCACCCTGCATCATTCCTCAACTATCTTGGGCCCTGCACTCCATCTTCACCGTCTCACTACTTTGTCACCCCCAACTAAATCTCTTCATTACCTCCTCCTCCTTCCCATTCACAGAATACTCCGACCAAAGGCCATCAAAGGTCTTTAATTTAAAAATATCAAAGCACTGTGGATACAAAAAGTTCTGGAAATATTCAGCAGATCGAGCAGCATCTGTGGGGAGAGAAACAGTTAACAGTTCAGATCAGTGAGAACAGGTACAGTCATCCACCCCAAATGTTAACTCTGTTGTTTGTTCCACACATGCTGCCTGGTCTGGTAAGTATTTTAATCTTTGGTTAGCAACAGTTATAACAGATATTATATAAATATATGAAAATCATTATACAAGCTTCTTCTTCCTGTCTAAGTTGTCCTTTGATTAGGCCAGAGTTAAATTGGGAGCTTGCTGGCACTGAAGCTCAAAAGGCTGGAAGGGCCTATTCTGTGCTGTATCTCGATCAATAAATAGATAGATGGATAGAAGAATAGATAGATGGAATATATCAGAATTATCTTCATCCACCGTCCTTCCTGCCTTTTCACTCATTGAACATGTTCCGATATGAAACAACCAGAAAGGAACAAAACACACAACCACAGCACATTCTCCCAAATGCCACATCTTCACACTATCAGATAAATACCCTTGCTTTTTCTCACATTTTGCTGGTTTCTAGACTAACTCATTTCTCCCTTTCCCAGTTCTGACAAAGGATCTCTCATTTAAAATGTCGTCAGTTTCCCTCTCCACAGATGCTGCCTATCTTCTGAGTGTCTCAAACATTTTCTATTTTTACTTCCAATGTAAAGTGTTATAATTTCAGGTTGAAAACACTTCGTCATAACTGGGAAAGAAAAAATAAAAACAGTTTTAGATTGCAGAGACGAAGGGGAGGAGTACATAGGACAACTGAAATATCTCTGGTGAAGTAAGATAATTGGTAATACTTATTGCCTGTTATGCCACTGGCATTTAGGGCAGCAATGAAGGTCCTCCATCTCTGGTGGTGTCCAGGGCTTTCTTCATCATGCCACTAGCTTCCTCCCAGTTTGTACTACCGTCTGCCATGCAAGTCCCAGGTAGAGACCCAGGAACATAGTTGTACACAGATGTAGACGGATTCTTCATTGTTGTTTTAACAACTTAGTTTTACCAGTCAGAGTTGTTAGCCCTGACATGAACCCTTGAACTTGGAAGACCAGTAGATCACCCTTAATCTGTCCTCCACTCTTTGATCTAATTGGCATGGGTGACTCTACGAAGAGCCAAAGCAGAAAGCCCTGACTCCAGCCAACACAGTTCTCTGGATCATTAAGACACACAAGCCTCCAAACCATGACAAGGTTGTGGTCCTCTTGGAGGAAATGGTAATGAGTTTATTATTATTATGTGTACTGAGATACAGTGAAACATTTTGATTTGCAAGTCATTCGGACAGATCATTCCAAACATTAGTATATTGAGATAGTACAAAGGGCAAAACAATACCAGAATGTAGAATATAGTGTTACAGTTGTAGTGTACAGCATGGAGAGGAAGTCCATTGAAGAATCATAAGAGTGGCATTGAAGCTGTCCATGGACCTGGTGGTATGTGCTCTCAAGCTTCTGGGAGCAAGGGAGGGTTGAGGAGAGAAAATGACTGGGGTGGGTGGGGGCTTTGAATATGCCATCAGCTATCCTGAGGAAGTGGGAAGTATAACCAGAGTCCACAGGGGGGAAGGATCAGGGTTGGTGCAAGGACTATTTGTAGATGTAGCCATCTGTCCCTCCTTTATATTCTTCATGCAATGGAGAGGTGGAGAAACAAAGTTACTCAGAGGTGTTGTGAGGACCAGTGGGGATCCATTGTGGTTTCCCTTCTTCGGATTTTGAGACCAAGACCTCACAGAGGTGAGAATTAAAAGAAGTGAGTCTACAGATTAAGAATGTTAGGCTGCATCTAATGCCCATCTGCACAGCCTGAATTCCAAATAAATTCGAAGTTTGTAGCACAGAAGGAGGCTTTCAATCCACCATGTCCATACTGTTAAGTTAATACTCCCTTCCGTTGTCATTTCTATTGACTCTGCTCAAGGGTTTATCCGGTTATCTTTTGAATGTGCTGAGAGTTTGAGCCTCATCACCTACTGCTCTTGGGATGATCTTTTTACTCCTGAACACCCCTCTACTTAATCTACTCATTAAACTTAAACCTGCACTCCCCAGCTTTCAACTTCCTTGCCAAGAGAAACAGATGTTCACCATGCCAACACATCTAATAACCTTCTATAACCCAGTTAAATATTCCCTTGTTCCAAACGATGTTAGCCAGGTCTGTCTCTCTTCCTAAATATAATCATCCCTTGCAACGATCTCTTAAATTTCCTCTAAATTCTTTTGAGTATGATTACACTGAGGGAATGTAAGGTGTGTTTTGTGGCGCCATGCAAGATCAGCCACGGTCTGATTGAATGAGAAAGCAGGCTTGAGAAGCCAAATGGCCCAATCCTGCTTCCTTTTCCTATATTCCTGTAACAGGAATGCTAAAACAGCCCTCAAGACTCGGGTTATATCTACCTGTTATATCATGCTGTGGATACACAAGCTCCCTGTTTTAACAGAGATACACCAGCAAGCCCTTCAGCTCATTGAATCTTTTCTACCAACCACCCATTTTACGCTAAAGCTAAAGAAATTTGGCCTGTCCCCCAAAACCCTCACTAATTGTTATAGATGCACCATAGAAAGCATTCTTCTAGGGTGCATCACAACCTGGTATGGAAGTTCTCCTGTCCAAGACCGGAAGAAGCTGCAGAAGATCGTGAACACAGTGCAGCACATCACACAAACCAATCTTCCGTCCGTGGGCTCACTTTACACCGCACGCTGTCGAAGCAGTGCTGCCAGGATAATCAAGGACACGACCCACCCAGCCAACACACTTTTCGTCCCTCTTCCCTCCGGTAGAAGGTTCAGGAGCTTGAAGACTCGTACGGCCAGATTTGGAAACAGCTTCTTTCCAACAGTGATAAGACTGCTGAATGGATCCTGACCCGGATCTGGGCTGTACCCTCCAAATAGCCGGACCTACCTCTCGGCTTTTTTTGCACTACCTTACTTTCCTTTTTCTATTTATGGTTTATAATTTAAATTTTTAATACTTACTATGAATTTGTAATCCAGGGAGCGCGAAACGCAGAATCAAATATCGCTGATGATTGTACGCTCTTGTGTCAATTGTTTGGCGACAATAAAGTAAAGTAAGTAAGTAAATCCCTTAATCCTATTATACATTCTCTCCATATTTACACCAATCCTTACCCCGCCCCAGATCCTGCCACTCACCCACACAATATGGGCAGTTTAAAACAGCCAAGTTGCTTACTAACCCACCGGGCTTTGGGATGGGGGAGGAAATCAGAGCACACAGGAGAAGCCCATGTGGTCACAAGGAGAATGTGACTCCACTCAAGGTCAGGATTGAACCGAGGTCCCTGATGATGTGAGGCAGTGGCACTGTGACTTCCAACGTATATTACTTAGTCATTTAAAGATATGTACGATCAAAATCTTGTGTAGTTAAGATAATTCTATTTGTGTTAAGTTTCCCCAAAAGACAGTGGTCAACAGGAAGAGTATTACCTTGTCTAAAGCTGGTAATACTTCCTTACCACTCTGATTTTCTTTCTGAAATCTTTCAAAAACTTATTTTCAAGTGATCTCTTACAGCTTCTCAATGAGCTTAATTAACTATCTGTCCTGGTATTTTCTTTGTTCGGCAAACATAGTCCCCAAAGTCTCACGTTCCTCAGGACATTCTGGTGTCCTATGATCTGCGGCATATTTCCGCCTCTGCAAATGACGAGGAGGGCAAAGATAGTCTCTGGAGGAGCTCAGCCAGTCAGGCAATATCTATGGATGTCTTCATATGGACCATGATGAAGGGTCTCAGTCCAAAACGTTGACTGTTTATTCCCATCCATAGATGGTGCTTGACTGGCTGAGCTCCTCCAGCACATTATGTGTATTGCTCTACATTTCCAGCATCTGACATACCTTTTGTGTCAATGATTTACCTCATTTGGAGTATTGAGTAGCTTTGGGCCCCTTAATCTAAGGAAGGATGTGCTGACTTTAGTTGAGGAGAAAGATTGATAGACTGTTTTGCTATGCCAGGCATGAAGAAAGCTGAGGGGTGACCTAATAGAGTATATAGGATTAGAGAAGTCATAGATAAGGTAGATAGTCAAATTCTTTTACCAGTGCGAGGGGTATTAAAACAAATTGTACACAGGTTTAAGGTTAGAGGAGGGAGTTTTTTTAAAGGAGACTTGAGTACTTTTTTTAACAAAGTTGATATCTGGAATGTGATGCCAGAGGAGGTGATGGAGTCGATTTCGTTACAATGCTTAAGAAGTATTTACAAACAGATTTAAAGAAGGCAAGACTTAAAGGGATACAATCCTTACGTTGGCAAATTGGATCAGTGTAGGTGGGAAAAAGGTCTGCACGTACAGAGCCTGCTTACTCACTGTACATCTAACTGTCTGTGATAAGGAGCGATTATAGAAACTGCAATTGTACTTTCTGTAATTTTGACAGTTATGAGATGAGGTGATTGAAGTTTTAATTATGCTAAAAGGGAGCTGATGACGTTGGCTGGGTGAAACTATTTCTGAGGTTCGGGAGTCTGGGATTAGCAGATACCACAAATATTGAAACCACGAATACCTTGAGGAATGATTAGGAATTACTTCTACTCTACTGCAAAGCCTGCTTGGAATTTGGATTGTATGGTGATGTTAATTCTGGCCTTCAGTGACCTGGGTTTGATCCTGATCTTGCGCTGGCCACTGTAAATTACCCTTAGTGCAACTGTCTCATTGCAGATGGAATGGACAGTTATTTGGAGGGCAGATGGGTGTTCAGTGGTTGCCATGGCAGGTCAAGAGCCCTGATTCTTTGCTGAATGAGGCAATAATTCTTCTTAAATCAGAGGATATCAGGGGATCTGAGATCAAAGGCATCCATTAGTCTTGCGAGACCATGGATCTGCGCCTGGAAAGTCTTCACTCTCCAGGGCGCAGGCCTGGGCAAGGTTGTATGGAAGACCAGCAGTTGCCCATGCTGCAAGTCTCCCCTCTCCACGACACCAATGTCATCCAAGGGAAGGGCATTAGGACCCATACAGCTTGGCACCGGTGTCGTCGCAGAGCAATGTGTGATTAAGTGCCTTGCTCAAGGACACAACACGCTGCCTCGGCCGGGGCTCGAACTCACGACCTTAACCACTTGGCCACGCGCTCACGGATCTGAGATAAAGGTAGGTATATGCCACACATTAACTGAATGGTAAAGTGTCCTCCAAGATGAGATGACCCCTTCCTATTCCCATATCAGTCTTACCCAAGTAAGCTGGCTGCTAGATGTTCCTTCTTAACGACTTCATTCTTCCAATGGTCCACTATCAGCATTCCAATGTCTTTGTGGGTCTCAGAGTCCTGATGCCCAGCCAGAGGACCCCCCATTTTAACCACAAGGCAGTACATCTCAGCAGTAATGTTGGCATTCAGACAAATCACAGTAAAAGGGTGCTCAGTGTCACAGTGTAAGGATGATGAATTCAAGAGATCGCATCACCAACATTGCGTAGCACCCTTCTCTTCCTCAGGATAATACACCTCTCAGTTACTGTTATAATGTAAATAAAAAAACAATGCATAGGTAGATCCCACTAGTAAACGAATGACCAGATTCTGCTCTGAGCACTATAGCCCAGGAATTTCAGAGCTGCATCTCCTACAGTTCCACAAGGTGATAGAAGTGGCTTGTAGGAACGAGGTAACCATGAGGAAAACTGCTCAGCGGCTACTTACATTGATTAATTCATTTATTTAAAGATAGAGAGTGGAATAGGCCCTTCCAGTCCTTCAAGCCATGTCACCAACAACCCTTGATTCTTAACCCTAGCCTACTAACCAGTATACATTTGGAATGTGGGCGGAACCTGAAGCACCCAGAGGAAACTCACGCATTCCACGGGGGTGGACATATAAACTCCTACAACGGACAATGGGATTGAACTCTGACGCCCTGAGCTGTAATAGTGTTGCACTAACCGCTACTCTGCTGCGGCACCCAGTTTCCTCCCGATCAGATCCTTGTAAATTCCTGTGCTCAAAGTGTTTTTGTCCGATTTGGAGTGGCAGGGTTTCTGAAGAGAGAACAATACAGTGCCGTACAGGCCCTGGGGCGCACCAAGTGCTGACCTTTTACTCTATTCTAAAATCAATCTACTGTAACCTATCCCTCTTACATAGCCCTCCATTTTTTTTATCATTCATGTGCCTATTTCAGTTTCTTAAATGTCTCTAATGTACCTGCCTCTACTGGCAGTGCTTTCCGTGCATCTCTGTAAAAAAACTTACTTTTGACATCTCCCTATACTTTCCTCCAATTACCTTAAAACTATGCCCCCTCTCATTAGCCACTTCATTACTTGGGATTTCCTTTGAGGTATAATGTTCAGAGACACAGGACTGCCACTGGAGCAGCCTCGATTTATCGTGGTCTTTAAACCTTCTCTCAGAGGCCTACGGCTCAGCCAGTGGGAGGTAGGCAAGGATTGCAAAGCTTCCACCATCCAGGCCTCAGTCAGGGAGCCTCGGTGATGTCGGGCTGATCATTGAAACAGGAGCAGTGAGAAGCACTGCATTAAACTGTTGGAACGATGCCCCATTGGAATAGGAGTTTCCCATGATGTTTCATTTAAATGCTGCTGGGATTCTTCAGTGTGGAAGTAGATTTACTTTGTATTTAACATCTAGTGTTGCTACCCTGGTGGTACAGGCCATTCCCAAGTAAAAATCAGGTACCATTTTTATAGATGGCTGTACATTGATTTTGTCCGTATGTTGGAAAATACACAAAAAAATCTCTCAATATCACAGTATTGTAATGTGTGGCATCATAAATACTTAACACTGATAAGACTCATTACTAAAAGTGGAGAGACAGGAATCTAGTTCTGCCTTTTGTAGGAGCGAATGAAGGTACGTACAAGAGGTTTTTGAATATTCCTATAATGTTATTACACATTCATTTGCAGGTGGGCTTCGTAAGTTGAATATTCGTAACTCAGTGTTTGTACTACATAATAGGTCAACTTAACTTTGGCTTATACTGTATCTTCCCTGGGATTATTTGATATGGAGGTGTAGGGGGAGTCTTGTTCTGGCACTGTTGGGAAAACTTTGTCATTCATCATAGTACATCCACAGCCAATCGTTAACTGGCGCTGTTTCTCGCACAGGTGTAACAATCGCACGCAGTGTGTGGTGGTAGCAGGTTCCGACGTCTTCCCCGACCCCTGCCCAGGAACCTACAAGTACCTGGAGATCCAATATGAGTGCGTCCCCTACAGTAAGTAGCCATTCGTATTTTTCTCTCACTTCATTGGTCACTGCCTTTGTTGAAGAGCTTCCGCTGTGTGGGAAAGCCGCACCACCCAAGCAAGTAAACGAGCACCTGTAGGTGGGGAGGGAGGCAGCACCCTAGGCCGTAGGGAGCGGGTGGTGCCGGGTCAGACACCCCTGGCCGGGTCTTGTTGTTGAATTGGTTTTAGCACGATGCATCTGTCCTCTCTGCCTTCCCTTGCAGATGCTCACTAAAGCTGCACTGAATCCAGCAAACCACAGTCCTGTTGCCAAGTTCTGAGAAAACTGACTGGTGTTTCTTGGCGCGTGCTAATAACTCTTTCCTTCTAACCCTGCTCACAGCTTCTTTTCAAGGCACCTTCCCTCGTTCTTCTCCCTTTCTCCCCACAGGGCAGTGAGAAGAGGACTGCACAGCACCGGCTCTGTTGGCGGCTGCTTTAAGAGGGCATCAAAGTACCATGTGTTTGAGTTTGTCTGTACTGTAAAACTGAGAGTCCTTGTAACCTCTGCACCTGTGGTGCTTGGTGCCACCCAGTCCCATGTCTGGTAGGGACTGAGTGCGGGAGGGCTCCCGTGCATCCGGGGCAATCTGCTGAGAGAGCAAGGGTCCGCACTCTCCATCCCACCTCCTCCCCTCTATCCCAGCCCTTGGGATGCAGCCCGAGCGAGTGAGAGTCTCCCATCAGCCCTTAGCATGGTGTAGTCTGAGAGAGGGTCTGCAACCACAACTCCCCACCCCCCAGTGAATATTCTGTTTCCCCTTATTCCAAATTTGCATAGTACATTCTGACACGGGTCTGCATCCCTTATTGTCTAAACTATACTGTGCAACCCTATTGCACCTGTGTCTGGTTTACAGTCAGGACGTTCAGTGAGATCAGCACTCTGCAAGCACTGGGCGTGTTAATTCTCTATTGCTCAGGCTGTGGATCCCATGTGGTGGATTAGTGTGCCCGTGTCAACAGGCCATCTCTGGTGCAACGCAGGCACTGTCTCCAGTCCTCGCCAAAACTTGATGGAGCCCCAAATGCCACAAGCTTATCCACATCCTATCCCAACCCAACACTGTTGGACACAAAGCCACAGACTTTAATTGTACACTCTTCAGAACTACTAGATTGATCAAACTCTCACTCCATCTCCCCTCCCCGAACAGTGACTGTAGGAAGGGAAAGATTATGACCTGAAGGATTCAGATTTAGGTAGCATGTCCTTGACGGAGTAAGATTGATTGTAAGCTGCTGTCAGTTTTCCATCTATCTGCTCTAACTGCTAAAAATCTCAGGGGAACTGGAATATAACATTGGCCTAATTTGTGCAACGTTCCAACTAGACCACACTTAAATACTGCAACTCAATGCAACTCAGGAAAGAAAGCATGCTCTAAGTTTGTGTCTAGTAGGGAGTGATTAAAGAATGGTGCCCAGGAAGGTCTGACCATTCCAGAGCTGTAGATTTCCATGGCCTTTGCCTCAGACAATAGAATACATGGTATCTGGCAAAAGTAATAACATCTAGCCGGATGAACGTTGGGAAGTTCTCATAAACAGCAAAAGTACAATTTACATTATCGAAAATAAAGACTAGGATATTCATAGAAAATTAATCATAAAGGTTTTAAATTTAGAGAATAATTTTATTTGAATACGTTAGAATTAAGTTGACATAGAACAGTATAGCACAGAAACAGACCCTTCAGCCCACAATGATACCCATTTAGAACAGCATAGTGGTTAGCACATTACAGTCCAGATGACCTGGGTTCATTTCCCACCGCTGTCTAGAAGGAGTTTGTACATTCTCTCCATGACTGCGTGAGGTTCCTCCAGGTGCTCCAGTTTGCTCCCACAGCCCAAAGGTGTACCAGTTGGTAGGTTAGTTGCTCATTGTGAATTGGCTAGGATTAAATTGGCTTGGATTGCTGGGCGGCACGGCTCAAAGGACTGGGAGGGCCTATTCCTGCTGTATCTCAATAAATGAAAACCTGCACATCTGCCTATACCTGGGTATTACCCTCCGTCCCCCACCTATTTGTGTGTCTATCTAAATGTCTCTTAAATACCACTAATTGCTAATGTGAAGGAATTATAATCCACTCTTATAAAATTGTCATTTATGGGTAGAAAAGTTATTTTATTTACATCTTTATTGAGATACAGTGCAGAATAGGTCCTCCTGGCCCTTCGAGCTGCACTGCAAAGCAATTCTCCCCCGCCCCCAAATTTAATCCTAGCCTAAGCAAAGGACAAATTGCAATGACCAACTGGTATGCCTTTGCACTGTTGGAAGAAAAACGAGCATCTGGCGGAAACACAGTCACAGGAAAACATACAAACTCCTTACAGGCAACAGCAGGAATTGAACCCATGTCACCTTCACTGTACAGTGATGTGCTAAACACTATGCTACCATCCTGCCCTGCACTGCTGCTGCAAACGTACAGCTAGGTGCACAAAGAAAAATACTTTCATTCATCCCTTGTGTAAGACGTGTTAGCTCTGTCGAGCTATTTTCATGTAAGGAGAGATTGTGAATGAATGACATCTGTATCAGTTCACGGATTTTTGAAGATTTGACCATAAAGGCTGCAAACCACACTTCATGGAGGAAGGGGGAAGCACAGATGACAAATTTGTTTTTTAACCACAGATCTCCAGAATTTACTATCGATTTCACAGTGTGTAGATTTACGCACTGAGGGTTTCACCATCATTATAGATCTCACTATTCAGGTCCTTAGCCAAAAGGGACAATAACACAGATTTGCCAGAATAATACTGAGGCTGTAAGGTTGTACAAATATTCCCTTCATTGCAATACACACAAAATGCTGGAGGAACTCACCAGGTCAGGCAGCATCCATGGAAAAGAGTGAACATTTGACTTATCGGGTTGAGACCCTTCTTCAGGACCGAGAGGGAAGGTGGGGAGATACCAGAATAAAAAGGTGGGGGGAGGAGAAGGAGGCTAACTGGAAGGCGAGGTGGTTGGGAAAGGTCAAGGGCAGGAGAAGAAAGAATCTGATAGGAGAGAACAGACAGGAGATAGGAGAAAGGGAAGGAAGGGTCCCAGGTGAAAATAATAGGCAGATGAGAAGAATTAAAAGGTCAGAATGGGGAACAGAGGAGGGGGGCAGGGGGGAATTTGGTTCACCAGAGGGAGAAATTGAAATTCATACCATCAGGTTGGAGGGTACCCAGACGAAATATGAGGTGCTGCTCCTCCACCCTGAGGGTGATCTCTTCTTGGCACAAGAGGAGGCCGTGCATTGACACATCGGAATGGGAAAGGGAATTGGAATTAAAGTATTTGACCAATGGGAGGTCCTGCTTATTGCAGATGGTACGGAGGTGCTCAATGAAGCAGTCCCCCCAGTTTACAACAGAACTCACTAATGTAGAGGAGACGGCATTGGGAGAACCAGACACCTTCACTGTAGAAATGTAAAGGTCAATGTAAATAAGATGTTCAATAAGTTGAAGAAACAGAGAAAGAAGAAGTTGTCAGGCTGGTATCAAGGAGGTCCTTCACACAAGACTGGGAGTATGGACCTCCCTTCCCTGTTGTGAATGGATGTAGAATCAGTTGAAGCTTTCAACAGTAAAATTCACCGACCTTTATTGGATGTGACCATCAGAGGTTAGGGAACCAAGGACAGGTAGCATGAAGATGCAGATCAGCTGGGAACTAACCGAGGGCTAGAATGGCCCAATTTTTCTCCCTGTGATGGCGAATGTCAAGGTATCTCAATTGGTTTTCATATTTTCCTACGACATAAAAGGAGGCTCACTGAGTGTACGCCCCCTTTCAGAGGGATTCCATCCAACCCACTACCCCAAGCTTTCCTGTAACAGGTTCGTTCTCATGTGCCATCAGCTCTGCCCCCAGATTCCCAAGCACCCACCTACATTGTGCGTAAACTACAGCAGCCAACTAGCCAGCCAAGCCGCACATTTTTGGGGTGTGGGAGGCAACCTGCTGGCACAGGGAGAATGGGCAAACTCCACAGACAGCAGCAAAGTCAGGATTGAACCCAGATCCCGGATGTTGTGAGGCAGCAGAACTACCTGCTGCACCACTATCCTCTTCAGTATTTTGTGCCTTCGATCTGGCGCTAACAACACTCTTACAACAAGGCAGTACGATGGTATACTTACCCCACACACCAGGGTTGCAGGGATCTTAGAAATTTTTCACACGCAGGAATTATGTCAGATCTCACCTTTGTATGCCACGTATTCTGATTGAGGTGTTTAAAATGTTAAGGGGATTTGTTATGGTTGATATGGAGGGACTATTTCTTCTTGTATGTTTGTCTAGAACAAGTAGCAAGGCCTCCATCAGAGCGAGAGCAGAGGAAATGTGGAGGAGTCTGGGCAGGGGAGCAATCAGACTTCATGCTGAATTTGGCAGATTATTTTGCTGAAGGGTAGATAAAGGTATCAGAGGGACAATAGTTGTAAATTAAATTGAAGCAAGGTCCAATCTGAGTGAAGAAACAGGTTCAATGCACTGTATCTCTTCCCCCATTTCCCATTGAGGATGTAACTGTAAGGGATAGTCTACGTTAGAGCTCTCTTCCTTGGCATTTCCATTGAATTTAATGGTAAATCAAGTCTGTTGGTCACTTTCATCTGGATAGCCATAATTTGCCCTGGAGGGTCCAGACTGGGTGGTTCACTGTGGCCAACCAGCAGTGACAGAAGGAAGCCAGCTCCTGGTTTGAAAGTCTTCTGGTTTTCCACTGCTTCGTCTGCTGTCCCCTTGAAGCCACAAGGACCTACTACCCCTGCACATGACTCAAACTGCAGGCAAACTCAGTTAGCCTGCTATGAATTGCCCCTGTCCTCAGAGATATGAAAGTAACAGGCATGGCTTATTAGAGAACACTTATAACCCTGAGGCAAGAGAGATGCGGGTTTGAGCCCCACCCCAGAGATTTCAGCACATGATCCAGCCACTGCCTGTCCTGTGGAGGTCTGTGAGGTATTAAATTTGAATAAATTAGATTATGAGGACACGCAGTCCTCTTTTATTGTCATTTAGTAATGCATGCATTAAGAAATGATACAATTTGCTCCTCCAGAATGATATCACAGAAACACAAGACAAACCAAGAAAAACTGACAAAAACCACATAATTATAACATATAGTTACAACAGTGCAAAGCAATACCGTAATTTGATGAAGAACAGACCATGGGCACGGTACAGAAAAGTCTCAAAGTCTCTCGAAAGTCCCATCATCTCATGCAGATGGTTGAAGGGAGAAACTCTCCCTGCCATGAGCTTCCAGCGCTGCAAACTTGTTGATGCAACATCCTGGAAGCACCCGACCACAGTCCGACTCTGAGTCCATCCGAAAACTTCGAGCCTCCGACCAGCCCTCCTGACACCGAGCTCCGAGCACCATCTCTGCCGAGCGCTTTGACCCCGGCCCTGGCAACAGGCAATAGGCAAAGTCGAGGATTTGGGGCCTTTCCCTCCGGAGATTGCGACCTCCAGTGGGTGTATAAGATTTCACTGCATTAATGCCAAAAAGTGTATCCTAGCAGCTACTAAACAAGTGGGTTTGATGGGCTGAATGGCCTCATCAGCGCTTTTATAACTCTGGTTGCGATTGTGTTGCTGCTTGTGAGGAATTACTACGTGAAAACCAGTGTCAGTTTCCCCCAGTACAATAGTGATGCGGAGCAGAGGTCACAAAAAGCACTATATAAATGCAGGTTCTTTGTTTTTATGTTGGGAGCAAACCACTTTACCTCCTGTGGTTGCAGCAGTCCTAGCTGTTCAGCTGACATGTAAGAGTGAGTTACAATGCAGCTCAACAAACCTATAATTGTATCGAGTGCCTGCCAGGGCTGCGAGCTCCAAACACTTTGGAACTGTACTAAAAAAATACGAGATGAAGTAGGGGAATATTAGGAAAGGTGTGCTACCAGTCGGAAAAATAAAATAGTGGTTAATTTACTGGATTAATTGAGTAAGTGGTCAAGTTTCCAGACCATCAGCATGGGTTTGAATCTTTATCACAGAAACTGCTAAATTTAAATGAAATCTAGAATAAGTGCTGGCATCAACAAATGTCATAAATCCACTGGATTTTTGCATACATCTGGCTCAGTAATGTTCTTCGATGAACAAAAATGATCACTTCTATTCAGTCTGACCCTCCTGTGAATTGAAAACCACAAACATAGTTGACTCTCAACTCTTAACTGCCCTCTGAAATGGCTTCATAAATCTCCTCAGTTCAGAGAAGTAGCCCGGCCTCAAGGATAATAACCCCTGGATAATGTCCACCTTTAGATTATGACAACACGCAGTCCTCTTTTATTGTCATTTAGTAATGCATGCATTAAGAAATGATACAATATTTCCTCCGGTGTGATATCACAAAACACAGGACAGACCAAGACTGAAAAAACTGACAGAACCACATAATTATAACATATAGTTACAACAGTGCAACAATACCATAACTTGATGAAGAAGTCCATGAGCACAATAAAAAGTTCAAAGTCTCTCAAATGTCCCACATCTCACACAGATGGGAGAAGGAAGAAAAACTCTCCCTGCCATGCCCGACCACAATCCGTCTCTGAGTCATCCGAAAACTTCGAGCCTCCGAATCAGCTCTCCAACACCGAGTACTGAGCGCCATCTCTGTCCGACCGATTCCACCTCAATCTCGGTCGCCAACAGCAGGCAAAGCCAGGGATTTTGAGGCCTTCCCTCCAGAAGATTCCCGACCGTGCAGGAATGACAGCAGCGAACGAGTGTTTCAGAAATTTCTCCAGATGTTCCTCTGTGCTTTCGCATCCGTCTCCATCAAATCAGAATTGTCCACAGCCCCTATTTAACGGATACGATATCATTTTTCACTGGAGGGCTGCGCACGCACGGTGCGCTGCTCTCTCTTCTCCCGCCGAAGAAAAAGTGAATACATCCTTCCAAACCTTCCTGAAGTGAATACATTTTAAGTAAGCCTTTTAAGAAGTGAAAATGGAGGGAGAAAGAAATCAAGGAAGAGTTGTTAGAACATAGGGCCCATGCAGTTGAAGTTGATCATGGCTGATTTATGGGGAAGGGGAGCTAGAGATCCAAATCAGCATCGGTTTGAATCTTATTACAGGTCAATAATAGAGCAGTTCATCTGCTAGGCCATGGCTGAAAAGTGAGCTGATGTAAATATTTAGCTCGAAGTGCCTGGAATTTGCTACCTGAAGGGATAACAGAGTACAGACCCTTAGTCTTAGAAAGGTAACTGTAAAGTATTAAAAGTGTGATAACCTACATGACTGCAGGTTGGCCACTAGGATGTTCTCTGTCACTCAGTCTGTGTGGTGACAATAGGTCTGAAGTTTTGAAGACTCAGTGTTTGGACCCTAGTATCAAAGTTTAGTTGAAGCAGACAGAATTGGAGAACTGAGGGTAAAAGATATTGAGGAATATTGCTGCAGTAGACTAGGTACTTGTAATGAAGAGGCTTGTGTTCAGCATAATAGATCAGACTGGGCATGGGTCTATTGAGTCGAGTTGGGGGATATTGAATGGGTTGGGGTGCAAAACTGGGATCGGTTGCAGAAATAGATAGGAGTAAAGCTACAAAGAGATTTAAGCACAAGAATATACAGTAGGTTGGAAATGGGAGGCCTGGTAGAGCAGAAGCCAGTGCAGGCTGGAAGTGTACAGTGGAAATTGACGAACATGAGGAGAATAATCCCAGGGGAACTGATTTAATATTATCCCCAGTTTCAGAATGGGTGTGTGCACGGAGGATATTTTCAGAATGGGTGTGTGCACACAGGGATACTTACCTATACAATCATTCATCCCTCCAAACCAGTTAGCACATATGTGTATCAATTCAATAACACTCAAAAGTTTTACCCAGATATACGCGGTACTAGTAATCTTATCTATGACACTAGTAATCTTGCCCTAGTAGTTATTTACTCAGTCAAAAACTTAAACACTTAACTCAGTTCCAATGCAATAATTAATCTATGACCACAGTATTTCACATTGTTAGCATGTCTGGCTCACAGCAATGTAGCTATTAGTCCAGTTGAAGTACCTTCAATAACTCCAAAAGACTGAAGTTGGGTAAAATACTGAAAGGCTTTTATTCGCTGTACAATTCAACCTCCACAGTGAGTGTCTGCCCCCGGACTGAGGGGGAGCGGCAAGGCGGAATCACCTTTATACAGGAATCTGTGGGAGGAGCCACAGGGGCAGTCAGCAGAGGGCCGTGTCCAGACAGTTAACCCAGTTACAACATATATATGGTTTACCACACCAGTACTAGTGCCTGGCCTGCTTTTCATTTGACATAGTCTTTCACCACCACCACACACCCCTCCCCACTCCCCCAGTTGCTTAAAGGTACACATTGAGTGCTTGCTGCAGAATGGAGAATTGTGATAGTAAGTTCTGACAGGCTGCTGGTCATTGCTGTGTCTATCGATTCATGAAGATTCTGCTCACTAGTCACACCATTAAATGTAGTTATTGAAAGATTTGAACTGAAATTTTCCTTATTGATTTGCTAGTGTTTGAGCTTCACTGACAAGGCCTGTAATGACTGCCTATCCCCCATTGTCCTTGAGAACGTGAGGTTGCACTTCCTTCTTGAACCACCGCGGACATAGCGGTGAAGGTTCTCCCACTGATGCAGAGCAAGTTCCAGGAATAACACCCAGCAGCAATGATGGAACAGCCCTGCATTTCCAAGTTCCAGTACAGGGACTCAGTCTGAAACATCGGCTATCCCCTTTGACTTCACAGTGTTCGCACAAACCGGCAAGATCGTTGTGGCAGAGGTTGTGGCTTTGGGAGATGCTCTCGATGTAACCTCATGAGTAACTGCAGTACATCTTGTGGGCAGTTCACACTGCGGGCGCTGTGCAACAGTAGCGGAGAATGAAGGTTTAGGGAAATGGAAGGCTAACAATCAGGTGGATCTGGATCATGTCCAGCTTCTTGAATATTGTTGGAGTTGCTCTCATCCAGGTATGTGGAGAGTGTTAGTTCACACTCCTGACTTGTGCGGTGCTGACAGCGGAAAGACCCTGGAGTCAATCACCGCAAAATACCCAGCCCCTGGCCTTCTCTTCTAGCCAAACTATCTGTGGGACAGGCCCATTGAGTTTTTAATTAGCAATCCCAGGATGTGGATTGGGGTAAGGTCTGAGAGGGAACAGGTGATTGTAATGCCACCGAATGTCCAGAGTAGCTAGCTAGACTTGTTGGAGATGGTCACTGCAAGAATGTATTTTGCCACTGATGAGTCCTTGCCTGAATGTTCACCTTCATTTTCTGAGAAATACAGCTAGAATCGACCATTCAGTGAATATTCCTTCATCTGAGCTTTTGTCACAAAGGAGCTACTGCAGATGGATGCTCTGAGGAACTCAATGCCCAATCATGTTTTGTGTACTACTCTAACATTTGGACTGTTTTCCCCTTGATGCCCATTGATTTCCAGTTTGCCACAGCTCCTTAAAGTCACACTGTGTTAAAGAAAACCACACACAGACAACTTACACTCATTATGAGGCCCAGGGCCTGGAATGTTAGGGTCCTGGTGGACAATCCTTGCAGAGACAGAGATGGACTCTACTCTGCTATCACAGCTCAGGAACACAGACACTTCAAAAGTGACAGCCATACCCTGAGGTCCGGCAGGAGGTGGCCAGCTCAGAGTACAAGGTGATAGGTCTACCTTCTACTGGAGGGACAAACTGGAAGAGGAATATTTCTCTCAGAGAGTGAGCTTCACCATCAGGAATGAGCTGCTCTGGTGTCTCCAGCAGAATCAACACACACTTTATGACTCTTTGATTCAATCACGGAAATCAGTACATTGACGCCCATTCCGGGAATTGAGATGAAACCAAGGAGGACTGCTAGACCAATCTGGAAGAGACCCTGTTTGACATCCTGAGAGAAGAACTAATCCACCTGGGCAACTTAAGTGCTGGGGAGGGAAGAGACACAACCTTCTGTGAAGGTTTGACTGACAAGGAAGGAGAGAAGGCTTTTGATCATGTTGATAGGTGGAATGTACTATGCTATAAAGTAAAGGCATCCGTTAGTCTTGCGAGACCATGGATCTGCACCTGGAAAGTCTTCATTCTCCAGGGCGCAGGCCTGGGCAAGGTTGTATGGAAGACCAGCAGTTGCCCATACTGCAAGTCTCCCCTCTCCACGACACCAATGTTGTCCAAGGGAAGGGCATTAGGACCCATACAGCTTGGCACCAGTGTCGCCGCAGAGCACTGTGTGATTAAGTGCCTTGCTCAAGGACACAACACGCTGCCTCGGCTGGGGCTCGAACTCACAACCTTCAGATCGCTAGATGAATGCCTTAACCACTTGGCCACATGCTATAGGCACTAATTAAATGGTTGGTAAGATGGGAAGAGCAATGGTAAATGGAATGTCATTCTAAAATAGTGCAATGTGACTAAAAAGGGTAGTGTGTATACCATGAGTGGTAGGTCCCTTTGGAGTACTGAGGAACAGAGAGACCTTGGTGCACAAGTCCGGGGAGCCTTGAAGATGGCAGTACAGGTAGATAAGGCAATGAAGAAGTAATACAGGATACTAGCTTTCTTTAGCCAGGGCATAAGAGGTACGAGAAGGGCGGTGCTTGTACAACTTCATAAAACTTTGGTTAAGTCTACAGTGTATAGTTCTGCTCATCAGACAAGAAGGTTATAATTGCAGTGGAGAGAGCACAGAGGAGATTCTGCATGGATACGGACGTTGTCTAGGATAAAATGCTTAAGTTTTGAGGAGAGGCTAGATGTTGGTTTTGTTTTCTTTGGAGTAAGTGAGAGCTTTGGTTTACGTGTCCTTCCTGAATGGAATGATGGAGCACAGGTGAATGTCAGATGAGTGGAGGGCAGAAAATGTGACTCCTTTATTCAACAAGGACAGCAGGAATAAGATGGATAATTATAGGACTTTAAGTCTACTGTCAGTGGTAAGGCAGCTGTGGGGGGGGGGTGGGGAGAAGAAACTGAGTAGCAGAGTTAATGCAGGAAAACATGGACTAATCAAAGCTAAGTAACAATTCTTTGTTGGGGAAGATCCTTTCTGACCAGAATAATAGTTTGGCACAGACTAGATGAGCTGAAGGATCTGTTTCTGTGCTGTAGCGTTCTAAAACTAGAGACTGAGCGTGGACATGACTGAGATAGACAAAATTATGAGAGGCACAGATACGGAAGATAATAGGAAATCTCTCTTAATAGAGAGGTGTCTAAATATCAAGAGCACAGGTTTAGGGTAAGGGAACAAGTAGTTTCGAGGGGATCTGAAAACAATCTTTCTCACACAGAGAGTGATTGGAATCTGGCACACAGTGCTTGTGGACTTGGTTGAGGTAGAGCTTCTCACAATATTAAAAAAGAATTCTGAGGAACACCTAAAAGAACCAAACTATAAAAGGCTACAGACCAGGTGCAGATAAATGGGATTAGAGTAGAGAATCAGGACTGATTTAACGACAACTGCCTGGAAACTTCAAGGCCTAGAAACCACTAGTGTATGAAGCTCCTGCACTGGAAACTCCACTTTTCCTCAAGATAGACCTTTCAATTGGTGCCGTTTGTATATAGTTCACACATTCCCCCCCCTGTCTCTAGGTTTCCCCAGGGTGCAATGGTATTCTCCCCCATGCCAACAGCATGTTGGTTTGTAGGTTAATTTGCTTCTGTAAATATCACTAGTGTAGGTGGAATGCAGGAGAGTCAGGAGGAATTGATAGGCATGTGACAGAGAATGGGTTTCAGGGAGGGGGGATAGTATAGTTCTGAAAGTCTACACAGATCGATGGGCACAGTGGCCACCTTTGTGTTATAAGAGGACTTTAAGTATGAATATGGAAAAGAAAATGTTTTATTGGCTATAGGTCAGAGGACAGAAGTCCAGCAGAAAATGCAGGACCCAAGGTACAGATGGTGGATGGAGAAGGTCAAAGAGGCTCAGTGACCTGCTAACAGTAAAGGTGCATGTGGAATCTCCAGTTCTGTTAAAGCAAGCACCAGTCTGCCAAGAGCTAAGCGCAGGGTACACTCACCACATATAGAGAGGCTGTCAATGAACATTGGCATGAGCACTTTGAAAATCACAGCCCCATCCTTGATTCCATCCCACAGCAAATTATTCTGGCCAGTATTCCAGTCACTGCTGGCCAACAAAGACCACATTCCAATTCAAAAATAACAAGCTTTTGGAGCAAATGGCATCCCTGCTGAAATCTGAACACTCAAGGGCAAAGAATGTCAGTCACAACTTCATGGCTTCGTGGGGGAAGAGGACTATATGCCAGAGCACCTTAGAGATCATCAGCATCTTCAACTATGGTATTGACAGAGGGATCTCCCCACTGCGTGTCATAGGAAGAGCCATCATCAAGGTCCTTCTCATCCACTTCCCCCAAGTGGATGCTCCACAAATGGGAGTGTGGATTCAGTCTCTCCAGAGACCCAGTAGACATAATCTTCACTGTATGACTCTCAGGAAAAATGTAGGGAGGGAGCAGCACCAGCTATTTTTGATCTCACTAAATCAGGAGGGCTTGTGGAATGCACTCTTCAAAGTCCACTGCCCACAGCAACCCATCTTTACTCTGTCTGCTCCTTATTGGCATGCAAGCCATGAAACCAACCAATGGATAGACAACATTGTGAACCTCGGCGAAGACAACTGTCAATACAGACACATTATTGCTCTAACTTATTTTAAACCTTCTCATCAAACATGCTGCTTCTCAACATCCAACAAACCTCCTATGAGAATTAAGGTAGTCTTAAGAACTAATGGGAAACTGCTCAACCATGGGAATGTCACTCCAGAAGACAAGCCCCTCTAATTTCGGCAGTGGGCAGCTTGGAGGTTCCAAGCAATTATTGTTGCATGCAGTAAGCCGGTGAGGGTGGGGAGGGGGGAATAAGCCTCACACACAACCTCGCCAAGCCAAAGGTCTCTGTCAACCTGCTCCTGCCGCACCTCACTAGCTCAGAAAGTAAAAAGATTCACAGTGAGACTTTATAAAGTATGGATCACATCCATGTCTGGCAGCAAACTCTTGACAAAGGCAGATATCGACGGTGAAATTCACTCTGTCTTCAATGCGCCAGCAGGGCCTTTGGTTGATTGAAGAAATGGGTATCTCAAATGCAAGACCTGAGACCGGCACATGGTCTACCTGGAAGAAACAGTCCCTGCCCTCCTATATGTGTTTGAAACGCATACGACCTATCACAAGCATCTCTAAGGACTGGAATAATACCACCAAACTCTTCCCCACAAATCCCTCTTAAGGTCACCAGAAGATGTCGAACCAAAGTCACTTTCCTGTCCAAGGCCAACTTGCCCAGCACTGAGGCCCTGGTTGTAGTCAACTGTGTTGAGCAGGCCATGTTGTTCAAAGCCAGACACCAGATCCTCAAAACAGAAACTCTTATTTTGGTTACCAGGTCAGAATCAGAATCAGTTCAATATCACAGGCATATGCCATGAAATTCACTAGCTCTGTGACCAAGGCAAAGATTTAAGGACGTGCAAATTTTCTCCTTGAAGAATTGGTACATCTCCCCCTGAGTCCAGGGAATGGCGAGTCCAGGGAATGGCTGGTCCATGGCCATCTAATGTGGAGAAAATTCAGGATGATAAGGGACCCTGGGATGTGTATCAGGGTGCACAGGGGGCTTGTGTAATCAGGAGTGCACTACCTCACAAACTACCCACCCAGCCCCTCCTGAATCAGTTACCTCCTGCCCCACCTGTGAAAAGTTCTGCAGTTCCCACATCACCTCATCAGCACCTCAGACCCCACAAAATTGGAGTAGAAGTAAGTCATTCTCAGTCCTGAGAGACTGCCTTATGAGAAGCTTGGGGTTGGTGTATCAATGAACCTCTTAACACTTAATTCATTGTCCACCAGGTAATATCTTCCCATGGAAGAACTCTAATTAATTAGAGTCTCTGCTTTGGGAGATCAGTATTGGACATGTGAATGATGTGGCTTCTCCACTATGGCCAAATGAGTCCAAGTCAAGCCTCAATACTGGCAATTCTGGCCACAGAGAGGACACTGATAATGGATCATTTATCATTTCAGTAACTTTTAAGGATTTTGTGAACTCATTTTTGGTGGTATTTTGCTCATTGCCACTGCAATCATTGCTAGACACTTCAAGCAAATTTATCTGTGACTTGTAAGACAAAAAAAAGAACTTAACAGTAACTTGTCCAATAGTTTGTAATATATATTGGCATATCATGACATATGGAACCCACCCAATTTCTTGGCAACCTGTAATTGGTCCCTCAAAGCCTCTTGCAACACAGAAAATTCTGGAGGAACTCAGCAGGTCAGGCAGCATCTATGGAAAAGAGTAAACTGTCGCCATTTCGGCCGAGTCCCTTCATCAGGACTTCCTCAAAGCCTCTTACCCAGTATTGTCTCAACCATCCCACTCCTCAGCCCCACTAATGCCAGCATGCTCCCTATAAACTCAACACCTCATTTTAAATTACATTTGCACCTAACCAATCCTAATGCTGCCCCAGTAATAACCTTATGACCTCAATACATTACCATCTCTCTCTGTAGCCCGGTTCTTTCTCTCCCAATAATCTTGCCTTGGTCCTAGGCTCTTGACTCATTATTGTCATATGATAGAAAACTAACCTGTTCCACCCCTGCTTCTTTGCACCAATCAGTTGTCTCTCCACCCCCAGGCCCACTCCTTTCTCCATCTTACACTTTGCCTTTGTTATGAACGTCCCACTGCTAAAGCTGACCTGAACTATTCATTTCCAAGCGCAAGTGAGAAATTATATTTAATAATAAGTTTAGGGTACATGCAAAAGCCTCACTTTGGGATCCTGGTGAATGATAATGGAACACTTCAATGCATCTTTAGCTAAAGCTACTTTGCTTTCAATGGGTGCTACCTGGCTTTGTTACTATTAACAGCTTAACCTGAGAGCATTAAGAATGGGTGGCAGCTGGCAGCCGTCTAAAAATGGGTGGACAGCATGGTAGCACAGATCACCACTCCTATAACCTGGGTTCAATCCTGCCCTTGGGTGCTGTCTATATGCAGCTTGCTTGTTTTCACTTTGACCACTGTGGTTTTCTTCAGGTCCTCCTGTATCTCAAAGATGTGTGGATTGGAATGTTAGTTGGCTGCTGTAAGCAGTGCAGAATTTAGAGGGAGTTGATATGGCTCTAGGAAGAATAAAAAATAGGATTAGTGCAAGTAGGCGTTTGCTGCTCAGCAGAGTCAGGGGGATGATGGGTCTGGTTCCATGCTCCACGACTCTATGTGCATCTCCCAATCATTTTTCCAGGGGAGCGGTGCAATATCAACAAGCGCAGGAATACCAAGCTGCATTCAGAAAAAAAAATCATTAACATTGTAAATAAACAAGGTGGCTTACAGAATAAATCACAGAGAATGTGAATCTAAAGTGGTAGGTAACCAAGGGTTTGACCAAAAGGCGTATTCAGAAAGTTAGAAGGCATGGGATCCAGGGAAGTTTGGCCAGGTGGATTCAGAATCGGCTTGCCTGTAGAAGGCAGAGGGTGGTGGTGGAGGGAGTACATTCAGATTGGAGGGTTGTGACTAGTGGTGTCCCACAAGGATCTGTTCTGGGACCTCTACTTTTCGTGATTTTTATTAACGACCTGGATGTGGGGGTAGAAGGGTGGGTTGGCAAGTTTGCAGACGACACAAAGGTTGGTGGTGTTGTAGATAGTGTAAAGGATTGTCAAAGATTGCAGAGAGACATTGATAGGATGCAGGAGTGGGCTGAGAAGTGGCAGATGGAGTTCAACCCGGAGAAGTGTGAGGTGGTACACTTTGGAAGGACAAACTCCAAGGCAGAGTACAAAGTAAATGGCAGGATACTCGGTAGTGTGGAAGAGCAGAGGGATCTCGGGGTACATGTCCACAGATCCCTGAAAGTTGCCTCACAAGTGGATAGGGTAGTTAAGCAAGCTTATGGGGTGTTAGCTTTCGTAAGTAGAGGGATAGAGTTTAAGAGTCGCGATGTAATGATGCAGCTCTATAAAACTCTGGTTAGGCCACACTCGGAGTACTGTATCCAGTTCTGGTCACCTCACTATAGGAAGGATGTGGAAGCATTGGAAAGGGTACATAGGAGATTTACCAGGATGCTGCCTGGTTTAGAAAATATGCATTATGATCAGAGATTAAGGGAGCCAGGGCTTTACTCTTTGGAGAGAAGGAGGATGAGAGGAGACATGATAGAGGTGTACAAGATAATAGGAGGAATAGACAGAGTGGATAGCCAGTGCCTCTTCCGCAGGGCACCACTGCTCAATACAAGAGGACATGGCTTTAAGGTGAGGGGTGGGAAGTTCAAGGGGGATATTAGAGGAAGATTTTTTACTCAGAGAGTGGTTGGTGCGTGGAATGCACTGCCTGAGTCAGTGGGTGGAGGCAGATACACTAGTGAAGTTTAAGAGACTACTAGACAGGTATATGGAGGCATTTAAGGTGGGGCCTTATATGGGAGGCAGGGTTTGAGGGTCGGCACAACATTGTGGGCCGAAGGGCCTGTACTGTGCTGTACTAGTCTATGTTCTATGTTCTATGTTTAAAAACAGCTATGTGTCAAAAGAAGGAAGACAGAAAAGGAGGGAATTCTGAAATTTAAGGCGTAGCCATCAGTGAGATGGCACTGAAGATCTCTACTGTGGACCTTGATTGATTAGAACACAGAGAGGGCAACTATCCAGAACCCTGCTTCCTGTTCCAGTTGTTCCATCTGCAGTAATATTGACAGCAGTTAGTGAAACATTCCTCACTAGCAAGCAAGATGGATGGAAGATTGCCTCTGGGAAAGGGATAAAAATAACAGAAGAGTATATAGAAACACAACTCTCAAAAGTGGATAGAGCCAAGAACGTAGCCAATCCTACGTGCAGAGAGGAATAGATGCCAGAGAGCCATACAGATATACCAGAAGGTATTAAAAGGCCTCTACCCACTAGTCATTGAATAACACAGCATGAAAACAGATCTTCCAACTCTGCACTATCAAAAAATATTACACAAAACCTGTTTTCCCACCAACTCCCCCAGATTCTACCCATCACCTACACACTAGGGGTAATTAAGAACAGCCAATTCAAATATTTTTGGGATGTAGGTGGAAAATAAGACACCCAGGGAAATCCAATGCAGTCACTGGAACTGTGAAAAAGCATTAATACCAGCTATACCACCCTAGTGATGATCAATATTTATAGAGTCACAGTGTCAAAGAAAAGTACAGCGCAGAAACAGGCATTTCAGCCCATCTAGTCTTAAACACCTTCAGTCCATCTTCTCTTAAACGTTGAAATCGAGTGTGATTGCTCCACCTGCACTGGCAGCTGATTCCACACTTCCCGGCCCTCTGAAGTTTCCCCTCAAATTCCCTTTAAACCTTTCACCTTTCACCCTTAACCCATGACCCAACCTCAGTGGAAAAAGGCTGCTCACATTTATACTATCTATACCCCTCATAATTTTGTATACCTCCATCAAATTTCCTCTCATTTTTCTATGCTCCAATGAGTAAAGTCTTAACCTATTCAATCTTCCGTTCTAACTCAGATCATCCCCACCCGGCAACATCTTTGTAAATTTTTTTCTGTACTCCTTCAACCTTATTTACATCTTTCCTGTAGGCAGGTGACCAAAACTGCACACAGTACTCTACATTAGCCCTCACCAGCATCTTATACAATTTCAACGTAACATCCCACCTCTGGTATTCAATACTTTTAATTTAGCAATGCTTTTTTTTCCATTTCAGTGTTTCTGACCAATACAGGAAAGAAGTCAGCAACACTAAAATAGAAAATTGGACAGCAAAGCATTAGTGGTAGAAAGGATAGTAGACAATAGCCTTGAGATAGATCTAAAGAACTTTCATAAGTTGAAAAAAGAGACAGCAAGGTAGATGGGTTAAAGGAGCACATTCTATAGAGCTCTCTCTCGTGGTTGGTGCAGTGCTTAAAGGGAAACAGTGATCATGCACTCATAAAGCTTGGACAGCTAGAGGAGTTTGCAAACTGCAGGTTACAGTCAAAGATTTATGACTTTGGTTTTGATCACTGGGAAAACAGCAAATAGTACAGACAGCAAGTTAACTTAGGAGGCAGGGTTTAAGCTTAGGGAGATTTTAAGGATTGTCTTAACAGACGAGAGGTGGAGAAGCAGACAGATTTAGGGAGCAATTCCAGAGCTTTATCACTGAGTAGCAAAGCTTCACTCCCAGAAGGAGAGTAGATAAATTTGAGAACGCCTAAGAGGTCAACATTGTAAGTCCCAGATATATCTTAAGATCAGAGAACTGGAGGAGAGATAGGGAGAACAGGACCATGGAATCTGACGACATGGGTAAGAATTTTTAACTGGTGTTGCTAGATCAGGAGCTGAGAAAACAGATGAGGAAAGTTTACTTCTAACTAAACGAAATTCAACTTGACTGGCTTGACATCAGACAAACTTCCTAGGCATCTCACTGGTGCTCCTTAAGAGAGAATGATCAGCATTTACATGTGAACTGCACTCCCATTTCTCCCTGTCACTCTGCCCAACAGAGGTATCTGATATTGTTGATGTTATTTATGGATGTTCCTTAAACAAATAACAGCTTGGGAGTTATGTAGCACCAAAACTATCCAAGCTGTATTACACAAACAAAATTTGTTACTGGCTATACTAGGAACCAGTGGGACAGATTAAACCACTTGGGCAGCACAAGTGATAGAAGTAACCTTGCAGCTCCAGACATATGGGTTCAATCCTGACCTCAGCTGCTGTTTTTGTGGAGTTTTCACGTGCATATTCTCTTAGTTCTCCAGTTTACTCCCACATCCCAATGCCATTTTGGTTGGCAGGCTAGTAGATTGCCCCCAGGATGTCGGAGAATGATAGAATTCGGAGGAAGCTGATTAAGACGCAAGGGGAATACATTGGGTTGGGGTGGGATTAATGCAAATGGGTTGGTGTGGGCTGTAGGGCCTGTTTTCATGTGCTCCCTCTCTCCATGACCAACTCACAAGAAACTCGAGAGAAAGGGTAGAGCTGGACTTCACCAACACATAGCATTGTTACAGAAGGACAGGGTATATAAATGAGGAAACAGAGGTGGCTCAGCTTGGTTGCTGAAGGGCGCAGCACATGCGCGGAGGTGGAGATGGAGGACAGGCCTTGCAGTATGTGCCCTGGCTGTGATGTGACCAGCACCATTTGGCCCAGAGTAACAAAGAGGGGAGTAGATGTATACAGAAGCATTTGTTCGAATCGAGGATCTCACCCACGCATGCAAAAGGAGCATTCAAGATGTGAGCAGGAAGGAAGAGAAGGAGGGTTATTAAAGAATTACTGGGGACAAGAAGACTTAGAAAGATCAATGTACTTCAACGTGAAAATAACAGTGACAGAGAAGAGGCGAATTGCTGTACTGGCCACTTTCTTAATCCTGTTTAAAAGCCCAAATTTATAGACCATATTCATCATACTGCTGTACACTCCCATCTGTGGCAGGACGGGATTATGAAAATATGACACGTTCGAAGATTTGTTGGTGTTAAGGTGCAGGAGAACCAAACCTGGCTCTCGGAGAAAGTGCCAAGCTCTAACCTTTTGTCTTTGATGCTGCAGAGGGACTGTTACTGAATTAATCACAGATTCTATCAAGTTGTTCCAGCTCTGTCTTGTATCCCCTGTTTCCACATCACTGTCTGGGAGGAACTAACGTGACCTTTCTCCCCAGAAGGAGCTGCATAATCACTTTTTGCTATTGCAGATCTGGCACTGTATAAACAGAGCTGAGACCAGGATGAGCTTCCTAATTGCTCTCCATCCTAATTCTGAATCTTAACATCAAGATTATTTTTAGAGATGCATGTATACCTGTCCCATCCTTTATCTTTTCTCTGTGGCTTCCCTCTATCACAGCCATGCTCTGAATGTCAGTTACTTATGTTTCTATTGTTATTGTCTGCTCTCCTTCCTCTCCTGTCAGGCTATTTCCACATTCCTTCCCTCCATCGCCCCTCCTTTTTCCCTTAGTGCAAGATTGTCAATCTTTTCTCGCTCTCTCCTTTCATTCATTTTCTCACACCATTTCCATTCTATCTCTCACTCTGCCATGCATGGACAAATGTTCAAGTTAGTAGAGGAGAGACTAGCCTTGTTTATTCCCTGATTCTGGAGAATATTCCCACAGAGTGACAATGGAAGTATAATTGCTGTATTGTGCTTGACCCGATCGGATGGCCTTTAACGTTCAGTTTTCAACATGCAAATAACAGACGTGCATCTTTCCCCTGTAGAATAACACAATGAAATAACTATCTCTAAAAATGTTGGCTAGGAAAACAATATCCCAAAGACGCCACCCAACAAAATGAACACGAGCACAAATGGGTAAGAGAGAAAGGTTAAGGCAATCCTCGCTTCATAATGAAAGCCTCTGCATTTACAACAGTTTAGATTTCTGACCCTCTTGATTTGGCATTCAGTGAACTGGATGAGTGATGTTTGCAAAGAAAAAGAATTTCAGGATGTGTATTGTATACATTTCTCTGACATTAAATGTACCTGTTGAAACTGAAATGATGAATGGAACAGAAGCTGGTAGCAGAAAATTGTTTAGCGTTGTCAGTTTTCTCACCAGGTTAAACATGAACCAGTGAATAACAAGGAGAGACCTTGCGCTCAGACATTCTCAAGTCTGATGAACCAGCCCTGCATCCATTTCATCTTCAGACAGGAAAGAGCAGGTTCAGAACCAATGCAAGTTCTGCAAGTCAGCTGTAAATAAGCAAAATCTGCTCTCTCTTTGGCATCTCCCAAAGTCCATTTATCTCCAAATGAAAAGAATGTCTTTCCCCACACTCAACCCAGCTCGACTGATCCAATTTCTGCCCATCTTTCAAACTAATACACCGAGATAAAAATAAATTCAGAGATAAATTTCACCAGCGCCTGTGAAACACAAATGTCCCGACTTCAATTATTTTAGCAATGCCCTTATCATTGTTGAAAGTTACGTTGGAGAAAATACTCAGATTGTTGTTGTCATAACTAATTACTTTTGCTTCCAGTCCATCCAGAACAATTTTAAAGGTTTTCAAAGGAAGACAAGGGAAATGTGATTACTATAATGTGCCTACTTCCTGCAGATATTCATCATGAGTTAGGTCACAAATATCCTTGTATCAGATATATCCTTTTCCTGTTTCCTCGTTCGTCCTCTCCTCTATCCCTTGCTTCTCCTTCCCCTCTTTCAAGCATTCTCACACTCACTTCTCTTAATGTCTGTTTCATCTCATGTCATTATGCCTATCTAAACCTCTTCTCTATCAACTGTCTCCTAATTCACAACTGTTTTACCTTTGGCCCTTTAGACACTAAAGCACTTCTGCAAGAAACAAACAGATCCTTACTAGAAATCACAAACACAAGAAAGTCTGCAGATGCTGGAGATCCACAGCAACACACACAAAATGCTGGAGGGACTTAGCAGGTCAGGTAGCATCTATGGAAAAAAGTAAACTGTCAACATTTCAGGCCAATACCTAACTAGATATATTTCCAGTAGGCCAGGCAGCATCTGCGGAAAGAGGAATGGAGTTAATGTTTCACATTTAACCTTGTGCCTGACCCACTGATCATGCCAACATTTTCTGATTCTGTACCTGGTTTAGACACTTACCATCATATCTGGCATAAAACATAATCACCGCGTAATCTCATCTAAAACTGCTCACTGTTCCATGAGCATCTTAAAATCCAAAGTTAGCTTTTGTCTTCTCTACTGCAAGGCAAATTTTTCAGCCATCCCCATCCTCACCTCAAACAAAGGTGCACAAATCTCATATTTGACAGTAGATTGTCCTTTAACTTTGGCTACGTCCATTTAGCCCACTAAATCAAACTTCTAAAGTTTACCCCAGTCCAAGTACAAACTTTCATTTCTCTCCTTTTTAATCTCAAGCTAGTAAATTTTCTCTATCCTGCTCCCTCAAGCAGATTCACATAACATTATTGATCATTTAATCCCCAGTGATTGATCCCGAGCACTGTATTAATGAACTTGGTAAAGACTTCCTCCCTTCAAGTATTGGCCCTTTAACATTTATTGACTTTTCCCCTCTCCATACAAAATAGCAAATTCTTCTGTCTTCTAATATCACCTCATCTCCAACCTCCCTTTTCTTGAGTAGGTGGTGTCTCCTAAATTAATTCCCTACCTTATCCAGATCTTAGACCACAAGATATAGGAGCAGAATTAGGCCACTCAGCTCATCAAGTCTGCCTCACATTCCATCATGGTTGATCCCAGATCCCACTCAATGCCACACAACTGCCTTCTCACCATACCCTTGATGCCCTGACCAGTCAGGAAACTATCAACTTCCACTTTAAGTATACCCACGGACTTGGCCTCCACTGCAGCCTTTGGCAGAGCGTTCCACAGATTCACTATTCTCCTTTTCTACCCATGTCATCGGTACCAATATGTACCATAATTTCTGGCTGTTCACCCTCCCTCCAGCACGGCCACTGTTGCTTCCCCAGGTAGGTCGTCCCCTACAACAGTAGTCCAGATGGAGTACTTACTGTTGAAAAGGACGGCCACGGGATGCTCTCCACTATCTGAGGTTTCCCCTTCCCTCGCTTGACAGTCATCCATTTAGCTGTCTCCTGCAGTCTCGGGGCGACTACCTCCCTGTAGCTCCTGTCTATCACCTCTTCACTTTCCCTTACAAGCTGAAGGTCATCGAGCTGCAGCTCCAGTTTCTTAACACAGTCTCTAAGGAGCAGCATCTCAATGCACCTGATGCAGATGTGGCCATTGGGAAGGCTGGTAGTCTCCCAGAGATCCCACATCTGACACCCAGAACAGAACACTGGCCCTGTAGACATACCCCCTATTTTCTCAAGAGTTAAGTAAAATGAAATAAATAAGGAATGAACTTACCTACTTACCTTGCCTCCGCCTGTTCTCGCCGAAGCCCTGTTGAACTAAACCCTTACCACTCTGATTCAAACCACTTTGACAACAACTGCTCCCAGGATGGCCGCTCCGCTAGACAGTGCCCCTCTTTTATGGAGACTGGCTTTTTAAAGCTCTTCACCGGACTTGCACGGGAATACTTCTACTGTGTCCGCTGCGCCCTCCAATCTCGTGCCACCTTAATGCAAAGCAGTTCAGATTGTGCCCCAAACATCTACAAATAACTTATTTTTCTCTCTGTTTCTCAACCTGCATGAAACTTAATGGCTACATGATCCAAAATCCTCAGACATTTTCAGCTGCCAGAATCCTAAGCTTTGGAATTCCCTCCCTGGACCTCCCTGCCTGGCTAAGTTATGATGCTCCCTCAAGTTTATCTCTTCAACTGAACTTGAAGCCAATAGATAACCTACCTTGTTAGTGTGCAAACTTAAAGCACACGGTATTGGGGGTAAGGTATTGATGTGGATAGAGAATTGGTTGGCAGACAGGAAGCAAAGAGTGGGAATAAACGGGACCTTTTCAGAATGGCAGGCGGTGACTAGTGGGGTACCGCAAGGCTCAGTGCTGGGACCCCAGTTGTTTACAGTATACATTAATGACTTGGATGAGGGAATTAAATGCAGCATCTCCAAGTTTGCGGATGACACGAAGCTGGGCGGCAGTGTTAGCTGTGAGGAGGATGCTAAGAGGATGCAGGGTGACTTGGATAGGTTGGGTGAGTGGGCAAATTCATGGCAGATGCAATTTAATGTGGATAAATGTGAAGTTATCCACTTTGGTGGCAAAAATAGGAAAACAGATTATTATCTGAATGGTGGCCGATTAGGAAAAGGGGAGGTGCAATGAGACCTGGGTGTCATTATACACCAGTCATTGAAAGTGGGCATGCAGGTACAGCAGGCGGTGAAAAAGGCGAATGGTATGCTGGCACTTATAGCGAGAGGATTCGAGTACAGGAGCAGGGAGGTACTACTGCAGTTGTACAAGGCCTTGGTGAGACCACACCTGGAGTATTGTGTGCAGTTTTGGTCCCCTAATCTGAGGAAAGACATCCTTGCCACAGAGGGAGTACAAAGAAGGTTCACCAGATTGATTCCTGGGATGGCAGGACTTTCATATGAAGAAAGACTGAATGAACTAGGCTTGTACTCATTGGAATTTAGAAGATTGAGGGGGGATCTGATTGAAACGTATAAAATCCTAAAGGGATTGGACAGGCTAGATGCAGGAAGATTGTTCCCGATGTTGGGGAAGTCCAGAACAAGGAGTCACAGTTTGAGGATAAAGGGGAAGCCTTTTAGGACCGAGATTAGGAAAAACTTCTTCACACAGAGAGTGGTGAATCTGTGGAATTCTCTGCCACAGGAAACAGTTGAGGCCAGTTCATTGGCTATATTTAAGAGGGAGTTAGATATGGCCCTTGTGGCTACAGGGATCAGGGGGTATGGAGGGAAGGCTGGGGTGGGGTTCTGAGTTGGATGATCAGCCATGATCATAATAAATGGCGGTGCAGGCTCGAAGGGCCGAATGGCCTACTCCTGCACCTATTTTCTATGTTTTCTATGTTTTCTATCTTCTGAATCAGTGCCAAATTTTGTTTGCTGACACATGTCTATGAAACCCTTTTGGTTATTCAACAAGGGTTATTGATGTTCGAACACAGCTCTCTCCTCTTTCTCACTCTGATATTTTCTCTCCTCTTACTCTCACTTTTCCTCCATTTCTCTATCTCCCCTCTCTTTCAAGTTTACTCGATAATCTTGCTACCCTCCCTCTTCCCCACCCCCACCTGAAGTTCCTAATGGGATCTCTGCTGAGTGGTTTATTGCTGTGAATTGATTTCACAACCACGATATCACTAAGTGCACCATGTAATTTAACAAAGCCAAAATGTACTAGCAGTTTATCAATATTACAATTAATATTTTACTGCAATAAACAGAATGCAGACTCCCTGTCTCATATTTGTATAGATCTTTCACTTTAATTGAAGTACAAATACTTCTCTCTTTCCTTTCCATATCACTAGTGTGTGTTTGTCCTAGTGGACTAGGATTATGCTGGGAAATGGAATATGCCTCCCCCACAAGGCGAGCTCTCCACTGCATCACGTCTCTTCTGCTATATGTCTCTGGCCCATGTTTCTGTCACTACGTATTGTTTGCCAGGTTATCTTTCTCCCATGGCTGAGCAGCATCATTTCAGTTTATAGGTACTGTTCCCAATAGCAGCATGATTATATATCAGTAATAGCACTATAAAACCCCAATAATATGATAATGCCCCAACAACAGTGCAATAGTGTTTTAACAAGAATGTAATAAGACGCTGGTAATGATGACAACACAACATTAATTATGCAATAATGCACTACTCATGAAATAACACACCAAAAATGTAGTAACATACCACCACTCTGATAACTTAGCAGCAATACTGATCACACCACCAATATGACCTGCACTTCTAACAGTGATACCATATCATCAGTAGCGCTATACATACCTGTAACCATGATAAGATACTGGTGATGGTATAATACTCCAGTTATAATAAAAACAAATCTGTGAGAGAGACGACTCCAATAGCAGCAATGCACCAACAATGAAAAACAATTAGCAATTCTGTGGTGAATTATATAATACTGATTGTACATCACAGACAGCCTCACAGTAACAGCTCAAGCACAAAAGTTAACTAACACTGTTAAAAGTGATAACGCACCAACAATAGTGTGAGAATAAAACATAGGTAGTGGTAAAACACTATCAATGGGGTGATGACAAATAATTAATAGTGATATAATTATGATGCGCCCTCAAGTTTATCTGTTCAACCGAACTTGAAGCCAATAGATAACCTACCTTGCTCTCTTCTGAATCAGTGCCAAATTTTCTTTGATGACACATCTAGGAAACCCTTTTGGTTACTCAACAAGGCTTATTATTGTTCGAACACAGCTCTCTCCTCTTTCTCATTCTGGCATAAAATATATCGACATTGTAACAGGGCTAACATACACCATTAACTATATGAAACGTGTAAAAGTGATAGTGATAATTCACCAATAATAGTGAAAGCCCAACTATAACAATAATACCACTAATGGTGAACACACCTGTCTGTAACAGGTTGATGAACACAACATTAACACACAATGACGCAAAAATAATGGTGTGAAGACATAAGAAATACTGCTAACACTGTGTTACTAACATTGATAATGCGTATTATGTCAGTAATGATGATACATCAGTAATGTTTCAGTAACTGTGTCATAATGCATCAGGAATACAATAAATCACTATTAATAATGAGACAACGAACCTGTAAAAGCGATAACACGTAATGATATAGTGACATACATAACAGTGTGACAACACAACCATTATAGTAATTGCACACTTATAATAGCAATAACTAGTAATAACACACCAAGAACAGAGATATCGCAAACACGAGGAAATCTGCAGATGCTGGAATTTCAAGCAACACGCATAAAAATTGCTGGTGAACACAGCAGGCCAGGCAGCATCTATAGGAAGAGGCACAGTCGACGTTTCGGGCCGAGACCCTTTGTCAGGACTGATGACAAAGTGATTCCTTTTTGTTTATCTTTCCAACATACAGTAGTTCAACAGGCAAAAATCCAAAGTTATGTTTTATGCAGCATATATTTGGTCTTACTTCTGTCTTTAAATAAAGACACTGACCTGATAACTGCAATAAGTTGAATATTTGTCAACTACATCAATTGGACACTCCTCCAGAGTCAAGGTCTTCAAAATCAAGAAGGGGGGAAATTCAGTCTGTAGCAATGTAACACTGCTAAGTTCTAATACCTTGAAGGATCTTTAAATAAAGAACAGAACTCTGGTATCTGGCCTCAACTTATCATCCAAGTCTGGCACGATGCAACTATTATTAGAAAGCTCCAACTGAGACCCAAGCCAAGGGAAGCTTTGGACTGCACTTGGTCCAGGTTTGCAAGTCAGAAATATTCCTGTCAATGAACTTGAGATAGAGCGTGGACCCATTCTAAGTTTGGATCTCACGCCTACTCCTGAATGTAGGTTTCATGGATTAATTAGAAGAAACTTCACTCGGTACCTAACCCAAGATATACCTGCCCTAGAAGTGATTGGTAGGTAACCATGAAAAAGCTTTACTTAGTGAACCTGTATTGTGCCTTCACTGGAGGTTTAGATTTCACACCATAGAAGTAGGCTTATTTCCTTTTGAATTCTAAGGCAGTTGTCCTGTTGATAGCACATTACAGAAGAAGCTTTACTTCACAGTCAAGCTATGAGGTACCCATTGCCTGCAGAATGGACAATCTCAGTCCAGTAGCTCAGTGCCCTGAGTTTGTACAGTCTCAATCTGAAACATTATGAGCTTGAGATGACCCTTCATCTCTCATTCACTCTGCAATGTTTTTTTCTGTTTAGAAATCTATCAAATATATTCAGTGACTTGCCTCCCATAGCCTTCTATGATGCAGAATTCAACAGCTTCTCATCACCTGAGTGAAGTCATGTCTTTTCATCTCAGTTCTAGATAATTAACCCTTATTCTAGCTGTGACCCCTTATTCTAGAGCTGTTAACAGGGAAGCATCTTTCAAGATCTAACAACTTCTTTAGGAATGTTGTATGTTTTGAAGAGATTCATTCTTCTAAATGCTAGAAACTACAGTCCTACTCTACTCAGTCTGGTTTCATACAGCAAACCTACTATCCCTGGAATGAGTCTCGTATATTTTCACAGTCCCATGTCAAGAAACATCCCTTAAGCAAGGAGAGTAAGAATGTACACAGAACTCCAGGGCTGTCTTATGAATGCCCTAAGTAAGTGCAGGAAAAACTCCTTACTCCTATACTCAAATTATCTTGTAATAAAGGCTAACATATCATTTGCCCTGATAATCATTTACAGCACTTGTACAGTGGCTATAAAAAGTATTCAGCCCCCTTGAAAGTTTTCATGTTTTATTGTTTTACAACAGTAAAACGCAGTCGATTCAATTTGGCTTTTTTTTACACTGATAAACAGAAAAGACTCTTTCGTGTCGAAGTGAAAACAGATCTCTGATAATAGTGATATCATCTGATTTGAGTAAATTAATATGGTTTCCTTCTGATTTTTGTTTAAATGGATTTGAGTTGAGGGATTGATGTTTTTCTTTTATGGAAGCTTGTATGACATATAGCTCCAGGGTTGTGCTCCCAATGGGTTTTTTTTGCGGGGGGGCGGTTAGTTAGGGGTTTTTTTTCTCTTAGTTAGTAGGGGTTCTTTTATTTTTCTCTCTTTTTTCTTTCAAAAATATATTCTTAACACTTTATTTTTTCTTATTATTATTGATATATTACTTAGCTTTGTTAATCAGTTATTTGCTAGTTTAATTCTTTATTGTACGTATTGACATATTGACTTGATTATCTTAATGTATTTTTTGTTGTTCTTTAATAATAATTAATAAAAAAGATTTCAAAAATGAAAATGAAAACAGATCTCTACAAAGTGATCCAAATTAATCACAAATATAAAACCCAAAATAATTGATTGCAGAAGAATTCACCCCCTTTAATATGACACACCAAATCATCATTGGTGTAGCTTATTGGTTTTGGAAGTTACATAATTAGTTAAATGGAGATCACCGTGTGCAGTCAAGGTGTTTCAACAAACTGTAGTAAAAATACACCTGTATATCCTGGCAAAAAATTACACCATGAAGACAAATTAACACTAAACAACTCTGCGAAAAGGTCATTGAAAAGCACAAGTCAGGAAATGGATACATGAAAATTGCCAAATCACTGAATATCCCTTGGAGTACAGTTAAGTCAGTCATCAAGAAATGGAAAGAATATGGCACAGCTGTAAATCTGCCTAGTGCAGGCCGTCCTCAAAATCTGAGTGACTGTGCAAGAAGGAGACCAGTGAGAGAGGCCACCAAGAGACCTATGACAACTCTGGAGAGTTACAAGCTTCAGTGGCTGAGGTGGGGGAGACTGCACATACAACAACTATTGTCCAGGTGCTTTACCAGTCACAGTTTTATGGGAGAGTGGCAAAGAGAAAGCCACTGTTGAAAAAAACTCACATGAAATCTCAGCTGGAGTGTGCCAGAACGCATTTGGGAGACTCTGAAGTCAGCTGGAAGGGAGTTTTAACGAAGGAAGGAAAACCTGATGCAGTCTGTGAAGGAACTGGCCCTTGGGAGATTTGTATTCCAGCAAGACAATAACACCAAGCATAAAGCCAAAACTGCACAGGGATGGCTTAAAAACAAAGCTAATGTCCTGGAGTGGCCAAGTCAGAGTCCAAACCTCAATCCAATTGAGAATTTGTGGCTGGACTTGAAAAGGGCTGTTCACCCATGATCCCTATGCAATTTGCCAGAGCTTGAGCAGTTTCGTAAAGAAGAATGGGGGAAAAAATTGCAGCGCCCAGATGTGCAAAGCTGAGAGAAACCTATCCACAGACTCAGGACTGTAATTGCTGCCAAAGGTGCATCTACTAAATACTGACTTGAAGGGGTGAATACTAATGCAATCAATTACTTTGAGTTTTATATTTGTAATTAATTTAGATCACTTTGCAGAGATTTGTTTTCACTTTGACGCAAAAGAGTGTTTTTCTGTTGATCAGTGTCAAAAAAGCCAAATTAAATCCACTATGATTCAGTGCTGTAAAAACAATAAAACATGAAAACTTCCAAGGGGGTGTAAATACTTTTTATATACACTGTAGGTTGTTCTTCTTCAGTCATTAGTGTGCAGGCCCTTTGAATATCAAACCAATTTCTCTTTAACAAATACTTCTCTGTTGTAAATGAAAGTGGGAAACCCTCTATTTTTCTTACATTATATTCCATCTGTGTAGGTGCGTGGCCAAGTGGTTAAGGCGTCGGTCTAGTGACCTGAAGGTCGCTAGTTTGAGCCTCAGCTGAGGCAGTGTGTTGTGTCCTTGAGCAAGGCACTTAACCACACATTGCTCTGCGACAATACCAAGCTGTGTGGGTCCTAGTGCCCTTCTCTTGGACAACATCGGTGGCGTGGAGAGGGGAGACTTGCAGCATGGGCAGCTGCTGGTCTTCCATACAACCTTGCCCAGGCCTGCACCCTGGAAACCTTCCAAGGCTCAAATCCATGGTGTCATGAGACTAACGGATGCCTATATTCTATCTGCCATGATCTCTCACTCACTCTGCTTGGCCACATCTCTATGAAACACGTTTACATCCTACTCCATAATCACAATCCCACGTATTTCATATCACAGCAAACTAGTAAAGATGATATTTCCACAGCCAAATCATTTATTGCTATGGGAAAGCAGGTTAATAGATTTGGTAAATGAGACAAAAGACGCAGACTAGGAATAAGCACATTAACCATTTACTTACAGACAAACAGTAAAACATTCAACAAAACACCCAAGTCAAGTCCTCAGCTAAGCCACTCTAAGTTATTAAAACTACAACATTAAACATTCAAAATTTAACACTTCTAATCCAACAGGTATTTCATTTAAGTCTCCCCAAGTTACACAACTACAAAACTAAATACTCAACAAATAGATAGTTGTCTAAGTGTGCATGTGGGCCCACCTGCATCTGCAGTATACTTAACCAATGATTCATGATCTCAGTTTGAAGAGGAGCCCCTGGAGACAAAGGAGTGAGAACGAGCTTCTCACAGTGCTATTCTCATACCCCTGGAGTGCCTGGAACTGGACACTGGTGCCATGGCACGCAAGGCAACCAATGGTGAAAAGGTGCTGCACCCTCGATTGGGCTAATCAACTACCAGCATGGCAGAAGCAGCTTTCCACTGGCAAGTAAATTAACCCTTCACATTGCCTTCATATAGATGTGAAAGGCCACGGCCTAAACAGCAGTCCCTGCAGTACAGCACTAATCAGAATAGTTCATTTATTCCCACTCTGTTTTCTGTCCAATAACCAGTCTTTTATTTCATGTGCTTTAATCTTGCTGACCAACATCCCATGTAGACACTCACTAAACACCATGCAAAGTACAAAAGTACATCACACCAACTAGTTGCCCTGCAACCTTTCCGGGCACATCTTAAATGACCTCCACCCAATTAATCAAATACACAAACACGAGGAAATCTGCAGATGCTGGAATTTCAAGCAACACACATAAAAGTTGCTGGTGAACGCAGCAGGCCAGGCAGCATCTCTAGGAAGAGGTACATTTGACGTTTCGGGCCGAGACCCTTCGTCAGGACTAACTTGAAAGAAGAGATAGTAAGAGATTTGAAAGTGGGAGGGGGAGGGGGAGGGGGAGGTCCAAAATGATAGGAGAAGACAGGAGGGGGAAGGATGGAGCCAAGATCTGGACAGGTGATTGGCAAAAGGGATATGAGAGGATCATGGGACAGGAGGCCCAGGGAGAAGGAAAAGGGGGGGGGGAACCCAGAGGATGGGCAAGGAGTATAGTGAGAGGGACAGAGGTAGACAAAGGAGAGAGAGAAAAAGAATATATATAAGAATATATATAAAATAAATAAATAAATAAATAACGGATGGGGTACGACGGGGAGGTGGGCATTATCGGAAGTTAGAGAAGTCAATGTTCATGCCATCAGGTTGGAGGCTACCCAGACGGAATATAAGGTATTGTTCCGCCAACCTGAGTGTGGCTTCATCTTGACAGTAGAGGAGGCCATGGATTGACATATCAGAATGGGAATGGGACGTTGAATTAAAATGTGTGGCCACTGGGAGATCCTGCTATCATTTGGATCTCCCCCTCCCCCTTCGACTTTCAAATCTCTTACTAGCTCATCTTTCAGTTAGTCTTGATGAAGGGTCTGGGCCCGAAACGTCAACTGTTCCTCTTCCTAGAGATGCTGCCTGGCCTGCTGCATTCACCAGCAATTTTTATGTGTGTTGCAATTAATCAAATATGTTTTTTTGTTCACAAATCCATGCTGGTCCTGCTCAATCTAATTATTATTTTCAAAGTGGTCCATAATTACATTATAGATCCCAGCATTTTCCTTACCAGTGGGATCAAGCCAACATATTTACTCTCTCTTCCTCTGTTCTTAAACAATGGGATCAACAAATGCTATTCTCTGATCCAAAGGTTTGTAGATTGAAGATGTTAGCCACTCACTATCTCCAAAGCCACCCATTTTTCAATGAGATCTCCTTTTATCCTTCTAAATTCCACTGTATACAAAACTAACTAACCCAATCTTTCACCCAGTCTTTCACACAATCATCCTGCTATGCCAGGGATCAGTATGGTGAAACTTTGTAACAATCACCTGATGGAAAATCCATCTTTGGTAGTTTAAAGAAATCCACACTATACACAATGTCCTAAGTAAGACATTTCTGTTGCCACAATATTGTGCAAAATTCTTAGACACATGTATACCACTAGGATGCTTCAGTCTTCTGCACAGTACTGCAGTCATTTTACGTATGTTTTGCACTGTACTGCTGCTGCAAAATAAAAACACAAATTTCATGCCATATGTGAGTGCTGATAAACCCGATTCTGATACGGGTCTCTAACGTGGACTGAGAGTGGAAAGGTGGAAGGGAGATGGGGATCATGATTTTGAAAAGGGGGAGGGAGAGGAGAGGGAGTGGGAAGCACCAGAGAGACATTCAGTAATGATCATTAAACTAATTGTTTGGAATCAAATTATCTTTTCTGGTATCTCAGGGCTGGGTGTGTCTACAAACACACCACCCCCACCCTGACACTCCTTTTATACCACTTGTCCCACACTCATCTTGTGCTAGACCCTTACCATTCCCAACATCCTTTCCACCCACTAGATTTAGAAACTCGCTATCCACTTCATGTTTGCAAATACACCCTGGTTATGTATTTGAGTGCCCAAGACTTTTGCACAGTACTGTATATTCATAACCTCCTATAATAAAGACCAACCTAAACTTTCCCTTCTTCATTGCTTGCTTCAAGTGACTCATGTACAAGTATACTCTGTTCTCTAATGTTGAAAATCAACATTTTTTGATCCATCACTATTCAACTTATACTTTTATTTACCAAAATGGATTATTACATATTTATACGTATTCTACTGCATCTTCCATGTACTCACATACGCGCATGCCAGCTGTCCAAAGCACCTTGAAACTAGTTTGCATCTCATCAAAATACACAATCCCAGTTTAGTGTGGTAGACAAAGTTAGTAATGTCACATTTTGTTCCTTACCTAAATCAACAATGTTTTGAAAAGCTGTCGAGTCTCCATTTATCTGAGTTCTGAACAGTCTCAGCAGACTTTCCTGTTCTATTCATTTTGGACTATGTTAACCTTTGTCCAAAGCACCAAGTTTGCACAGTTGCAGTCCAGTTCATCAAGATAGTGAGTTTGGATTGTTCTGAATTTATAACTGAATAATTATGTCTGGGTCTTTCCAGTCCCATTCACCAATAGTTAATAAGGTTTGCTTCAGTCCAGTTGCCCATTACATTCATAAACAGGTACAATCTCTTAGGTATTGAGTTTATAGCCTCTGTCTAGAAATACCCTTCATTCAGTTATTCCACTGATGTTAGGTAGACCGATCCAAATTTAGCACAATTTGCTTATGGATCCTGGAAGGTTAAAATTCTTATTTATCTTTGTTGGGCATTTGTAATCTGGAACATTGCAGTTAGTATTGAGGTTGGTCGCATTTCCTTGGCGCAATGATGCATGCATCAATGCAGAAACCTGTTCATAACCTGAGGCTGATCTACATTACCTATGCACTTCTGACATTACACGTGTAAGGATTAAATTGTCAGTAGTATTTGAAGAAATGTCTTTTGGCTAACTAGAAAAAGTCAAAATAAATTTATTACCAAAGTATATGTATGTCACTATATACTCCTTTTAGATTAGTTTTCTTGCAGGCATTTACTGGAAAATAAAGAAAATACGTACAACAGAATTTATGAAAAGCTGTACACAAATAAAGATGTGCAAAAGAAAATAAGAAGTGCAAAAACAAAATAAATAATACTACGAACGCGTTATAAAGTTGTTGAAAGCGAACCTGTAGGTTGTGGGATCAGTTCAGAGTTGAGGTGAGTGAAGTTAGCCACACTGGTTCAGGAGCCTGATGGTTGTCGGGTAATAACTGTTTCTGAACCTGGTGGTGTGGGACCCAAGGCTCCTGTACTCCTACGAAATTTCATGTGTGTTATATCCAAATCTCAGCACTCTTCTTCTCATTATCAGGTATAGCAATGTTCTGTTTCTCACTCCAAGTCCTCTTTTTCTCTCTCTCTCTCCCTCTTTTTGCATGATCATTGTGCCATTTTCCTTGTTTTGGTGCATGTGAAGTAAATTCAACTGCATTTCACAAGAATAAATACATTTGGGATTGTGAGAGATGTAATAAAAGTTTCAAATATATCTGTTTATTGGGCAAACAACAATTAACAATAGGTTATACACTTGTGTTCTTGAATGATTTAAATGTCAATATTGCAATGTTGATTGCAAAATTATGCATTATCATATGCCCATATGTATTACTGTTTTTATTGTCTATTCTTTGTACAGTGGAATCTGTTATAAAGTACTGCACATTATTATAAACAATATTCATGATTCACTATTGATGAATAGTACAAATCATCAGTTCACACACAGTTTTCTGCAGTGTTACAAGATATCACAGCACAAGAAATCATGATTATATAGAGCAATGTGGATTGTATTACAGTGTTGACTATGTTTATATGACTGGACCTCAAATCTTTGTACTGCAAAATGCCTGTCTTGCCCATCATTGCAAAAGAAAACAGGAAAAAGAACACATAAAGGTATATATATTTTTATATATATTATTTCCTTGAGATCATTCAGAGTAACCAAGCAACCAGTTAGGGACCTGACAAGAGTCTCAAAAGTACTTCTAGATTGGTCACCACTCCACTCTCTTCTCCATCACCTCATGGACTCTGCATTTCTTTTCCAATTACACCTGTATAGTCTCAGCGTGGAACACCTTCATCTATGCTATTGGAATCACCTTCCGTTTCCAGTAAGGCATTCTTCATATTGTCACATAGATCCCACTCATTAAACTCTCTGTGCAATTTCCACTGGATTCTTGACTCGTATCCCATTAGTATTCTTCCCATCGTCCATTAGATTCACTCTCCTAAGCATAACGTAATACACTCTTTCCATTACCCATTAAGCCCTTTTCAGTTGCTCCTCCCAAGCTGTTATCTCTTATTGGACTTGCCCATTGCTCATTAGACTTTGCCCATTTGACATTTCGTTTTGTTAATTTGTCTCCTTCCATTCATCCACCTCACAATACCATTAAGTGCTCCAATTAGATGCTCTTGGGATTAAACCACATTGGACATTTTCTCCATTGTCTATTTGATTATTCTCACGCTCTCAACTAGACACCCAAACTCTCACGAAATGCCGTTACCTTTGCATTTTCCCATCACTTATTTGACTCGTCCCATTAGAACCACCTCCTTCGGTCCATTAGATTCCACATTAAGTTGTTCTCTTCATTAACTGTCAAGTTGTCCTTTGCTTTCGATGTTATATTGTCCTCCATTCAGACTGTTAGACTATCTATTTCATTACTTATGTTCACTCTCTAATATATTACATTTCCTGTGCATTACACTGATCATAATGTTGGTCTGATGACTCAATGTCATGCAATTGTTATGGCAACATTGATTTTACATCAGCCCGCTGAGTTTGAAGTACCTGCATTAAAAATATTTTCACTTTAATAATTGGGTCTGTGTTGGCACAAGTCAATATATAATAATAAATTAGATCATGTGAAAATGGTTACAAAGGTTTTATGAATGGTTTGGAGAGGCAATGAAACAGTAAACAGTTAAAGTGTGAAAATGATGAATGGGCCATCCCAAATGTCAACGCAGAACAGCATCATGAATTTAAGAATAGGCATTGATGCTGACATCAACCAACACCATGCCTATAGATGTCCCACAAAGCATGCTGTAGCATCCTATCAAACAGATCAGCTCCTTAACTGGTCAGCTAATGGTTAGAATAGCACTAAGCACCCTCCCCCCACTATTTACCTGGTTGCTAAGTTATCCGAGTGATTGATTGCTCAGAAGTCCAATAGGATTAACTGGAGTTGGTGCAGAGTGTAAAGTGAGATGCAGCGCTCTGCCTGTGGACACTGGGTCAGCACAAACGCAACCTCGATTAATGGATCCTCTTGTTTCATTCAGTCAAAGTAGGTAATGACTCAGGCCTCATTTTCTGGCGACCCTGTTATTCCACCTGTTCTCATTTAATCAATCTTGTCATCATTTTTCCAAGGAATTGTGAAATGTGACTTGTCAAGTCTGTGGAGATTCCGGGTCTCCTACTAACCCTTTCTCTTACTTAAAACTGTGTAACAATCTGCTGGCTGCTAATATCAGTTCTGCACAAGATTGCTGTTGAGTTCTGGGAGTAGAAGGATATTCAACGAGAACAAAACAATTTCATTATTCTGTGACAGGTTTGTTGAATCGTCAGCATTAAAAAAAAACAGAAAAATTATTCCACTGGTTACAGTGCTCGAAAATATGTTAATCTATTTTCTCTTTTTTCTTGCACTTTTCACTCTCTCTCTTCCGATGCTTAAATAGAAGTGGAACAAAAAGGTAAAGCTATAACATACACAGTTCCAACCCCAACACTTTGTTTTTGTACCTATATAATTGTTTACTCCGTTTTCCCCTTTCTCTGGTGTGCTGGCCCTAACAGGGGCACATGTGTAGCCACAAATTAATTCTGACTCTATCTCTACCTGTAACTAGCAGTCATTAGCCTGTATCACATACCTAACATGGGGACATCAATAAGTGTAAAATTCATTCGGGATGTGTTGTTTTACCTCCTTAGGGATATTCCTCACCCATGGGTGCCTCAATGTGTCCTTAAATACCATCTGCCTGATTTTTATCCAGCGCCTTTTTCATGTTTCCCATAGCAACCAGGTTTCCTGGGCAAACTCACTCGCTGCTCCTCTCTCTCTTGCTTTTTTCTATTTTTTTCAACACCTGTAATCTTTCTTTATCTATGATTTTAGTTCTTTGTTTAGTTTCATGTGCATTGACTGGATGGACCAGATGCAAGATTGAATTTATTTATTTATTTAGTGCTTTTATCTTAAGGATATTTTGTTTAAAGTGGTCACATGCCATTTTTTAAAGAAAGCTTTACACAAAAAAAAAAACGATGTAGTATCTTTGTGCTCAGTGCAGCCATGAGATGCAGTCATGATGTGATATTCTGACTAGTTTTGATGTGAGCTGGGGTACAATAAGGGATTCATTGTAATCACGGTTGATCTTAGCTGTCACTTAAAAGGAGAGGAATTAGAAGGAAATGTAGCTTTCAATGCTATCCAACTGTTCAAAAGAGGTCTTCATCTGTTCCAATCTGCATCTCACTTTATGCTCTGGGTCTATTGGGCTTCATAAAGCAACAGGTGGGAGTGAGTTACACGACTGCCACTCAAAGCAGCCACAAGGGATCTAAAATCATAAGCTTTGAATTTCATATACTGTAGCTCCTTTAACATCTTCAGCTCATTCCAAAGTGCTTGACAGATAGTGAAGTACTTTCAAAATTCAGTCACTTTCGCAGTGCAGGAAATGTATCATGATAATTTGCACACAGTAAGCTCTGACAAACTGAAATACGATTACACCTGGATCCTCTGCTCTGGAAATATTAATTGAGGGAAATACATTGCGCTTGTCAGGGAGAGAAGACAAGGTCTCGGCTTAGCATCACAACCAAAGGCATCAGTGCATCAGTATGGCTCTAAAGCATCAGATTAGATTTTGTGCTCCAGTCTTCGGAGTAGGGTTCTAACCCTAAAACTTTTAGCCTCAGACTCAAGAGTTCTGCCCATTGAATCACAGCTATGATAAAGTAATTTTAACTACTTCTTTTTCAGAGTTTAAGCTACATTCAAACTTGATGGCCCTCTCTCTAGGCTTGCACTAGAATTGAAGAATAGCCTTCTGGATAAGGCAATCATATTCCCTTTCAATATTCTTTGAATGAAATAGCTTGCAAGTTATGAAAATATTGGACAGGAAGAAGATGGACTGTTTCATTGCCAATCACGATTTAGCTGATAAAGAGTCGCTTTGTTATCCAAATGTTCTTGTGAGAATGCAAATAGGAAGTGGTTAGCCAATTGTAGAAATATGGGGCAACATGGTTGGGAACCTGTGTGATTATATCAGATCAGTTTTGACAACCCTATTAAAGCCTTTAACACTCTGATTGGGAATCTGTTGGAAGCTGTCATGTTATGGTGACTTGTCATAAGTTTGCGAGGCTTCCGTAAAATGCCAATGTTGAAAGCTCGTGCACATTATTACTTGTTAAATGCAAGGTTGTCTCATGCACTGAAGTACTTATCCTGGGCAATCCATTTTCCAAATGCACACTTCCTACTGAATCTCTGTTTCCCCCTTCTCCTGTCTTCCCAGTTGTATTTATGGTGCTCATGCTCTGAGTGCCTTCACAGAGCTAACAAGTCTAACTAGAATTGTTAATTTCTGTTTCAAGCCCGTTTTCCCCAGAGAATCATAGGCTCCAAATGCATTCCCAAATGCTGCTCGTGCCTGAGTGCATTCCCATCTGGTCCTTGTGTTCCAAGTCCTTTTCTGTGCTAACAATAGCAAGTCTAGTCAGAAAATGCTAATCTGATTTACATACTCATACACAATTCCATGTCCTCTAAAAATCATAGTTAACAGTAAAAAGTTGAAATGTGAAATTTAAAAAACCCCATTATCATCTTCTCTGCAAGTAAACAGCATCTCAAAATCTAATTGTTATGTACATTGCTCAGGAAAAACTAGCCAAAAGTCAGTTCGCAACCTGTAAGAATGATTCTTGATTTAACTCAAGTTTCTGTGAAATGATGAGCAATTCTCCTGGACCATTCTGCCAGATTGTCCTCAAACGTTTATTCCCTGTTCCTCAAGCAACAAGGTTCATTCAGCTGTGACGCCAACTGTTTGAATAGAGTCCTGCGCTGTTTCAAATCCCCAGCAATATGTCAAAACCAACACTTAGGTATCTCAAAAGAAAAATACACAGGATGTTGTAAACCTGAAATGTAAACAGAAGATGTTGAGAATACCCAAAGGCTCAGGCAGCGCCTATGGAAACACAACAGGGTTAATGTCTGGGATTGATGACTTTCTACCAGAACAGATACATTATGTACCAGTCTATACAGGGTTCGAGAGAACCTTGGTGTTTCCTACACCTCTTCAATGAATGTCACAGCACTTCATTTGGTGAGAGGCAGAAGTAATTTACACCTCTGGAGAATTTCTACAATAGATGTCAATTTTGCACTCTGCTTGCTCTAAATTGTGAAATGATGGCATGAAATTTTACCAAGTGACAAAACTAACATCCTGATGGGATTCAGTCATCTTCAGTTTTATCTCCAACACCCTCCACCTCCCCACCCCCAGTTATACCTTTGAACAACCATATTCCTTTACTAACCTTACACCTGCCTTCTCACCATATCCTTTGATGCCCTGACCGATCAGGAAACAATCAACTTCCGCCTTAAATATATGCACGGACTTGGACTCCACCGCAGTCTGTGACAGATCATTCCACAGATTTACTGCTCTCTGGCTAAAAGATTCTTCCTTATCTCCCTTCTAAAGGGTCGCCCCTCAGTTTTGAGGCTGTGCTCTTCGATTCTGGATTCCCCTGTCATAGGAAACACCCTATGTATTCCTTTCAACATTTGGTAGGTTTCAATGAGACCTCCCCGCCCCCCGCATTCTTCTAAATTCCAGTGAGTACAGGTCCAAAGCTGCCAAATGCTCCTCGTGTGTTAACCCCTTCCTTCCCGGAATCATCCTCGTGAACCTCCTCTGGACTCTCTCCAATGACAACACATCCATTCTAAGATATGGGCTCAAAACTGTTGACAGTATCCCAAGTGCAGCCTGACTGGTGTCTCGTAAAGCTCAGCATTATCTCCTTGCTTGTATATTCTATTCCTCCTGAAATAAATGCCAACATTGCATTTGCCTTCTTTGCCACAGACTCAACCTGTAAACTAGCCTACTGGGAGTCTTGCATAAGGACTCTCAAGTCCGTCTGCACCTTTGATGTTTGAACCTTTTCCCCATTTAGATAACGGTCCGCACTATTATTCCTTTTACCCAAATGCATTTTCATACGTTTCCCACTGTATTCCATCTGCCACTTTTTTGCCCATTCTTCCAATTTATCTAAGTCCTGCTGCAATTGCCTTGCTTCCTCAGCACTACCTACCCCTCCACCTATCTTCATATCATCCGCAAACTTTGCCACAAAGCCATCAATCCATTATCTAAATCAGTGACAAACAATGCAAAAAGTAGTGGCCCCAATACTGACCCCTGAGGAACAACGCTAATCACGGGCAGCCAACCAGCGAAGGCCCCTTTTATTCCCATTTGTTGCCTCCTGCCTGTCAGCCATTCCATTATCCATGTCAGTATCTTTCCTGTAACGCCATTTGATTTTATCTTGCTAAGCAGCCTCATGTGTGACACCTTATCAAACATCTTCTGCAAGTCCAAGTAAATGACATTCACTGCCTCTCCTTTGTCCACCCTGCTTGTTACTTCCTCGAAGAACTCTAACAGATTTCTCAGGCAGGATTTCCCTCTATAGACACCATGCTGACTTTGACTTATTTTGTCATTAGTCTCCAAGTACCATGAAACCTCATCCTTAGTAATAGATTCCAACACTTTCCCTACCCTTGCCTTCCCCCCTTCTTAAAGAGTGGAGTGACATCTGCAATCTTCCTGTCCTCCCGGACTATGCTAGAATCAAGCGATTCTTGAAAGATTATGACCAATGACCCATTGCAACACTCGTCATAAATTTGTGCAGCGTTGCCTGAATTTGTAGATGCAGCTGAAGCAAATAATTGAAAGGGGTAGTACTCATTTCCTCGAGATAAGGGAAGGGCTGACAGTTGATTTTAATGTCCCAGAGGAAAATGAGGAGTAGCTCTTTCCACATATATCAGTGCCAGAGTTTGCTCTTCCGTGATATCAAGAAATCCTGGAGAAGTGCACATCTAGTTTATTAAGATCATTTGCTACATTCTGTGGGTTTGTAGCAAGTACATCCTCTGTTTGCAGGCAAGTCCTGTGCCAGAGAACACAAACATGACCATTACCAACAACTGCAAATTTAGGAAGCGATTTCTTTCATTAGGGAATATAAGAAAGCAGTACTTGAGGCCACGTTGTTGCAGTTAAGCCTCAATGTACATGAGAGGAGACAATACAAACTAAGTCAGATGAAGAGCCAAGGAATATGATTGCAATATACAATTACAATGACAGGAATTTGGTAAGGAGCAGAATACCAGTCTAGATTTCATTGATGCATTTTACTGTCTCAATCCACATGCTTCCCACAATGACAACGCACCCATGTCTCTCTCAAACCCATTTTAGAATAAATGATTATGAAGACACGCAGTCCTCTTTTATTGTCATTTAGTAATGCATGCATTAAGAAATGATACAATATTTCCTCCGGTGTGATATCACAAAACACAGGACAGACCAAGACTGAAAAAACTGACGAAACCACATAATTATACATATAGATACAACAGTGCGCAATACCATAACTTGATGAAGAAGTCCATGAGCACAGTAAAGTTCAAAGTTTCTCAAATGTCCCACATCTCACGCGGACGGGAGAGGGAAGAAAAACTCTCCCTGCCATGCCGACCACAATCTGACTCTGAGTCATCCGAAAACTTCGAGCTCTGATCAGCTCTCCGACACCGAGTACTGAGCGCCATCTCTATCCAAACGATTCAACCTCCTTCTCCGTCGCCAAAAGCAGGCAAGGCCGGGGATTTTGAGGCCTACCCTCCGAAAGATTCCCGACCACACAGTAACGACAGCAGCGAACGGGCGTCTCAGAAATTTCTCCAGATGTTCCTCTGTGCTTTCACGTCCGTCTCCATCCATTTTATCTTCCATTCTGAAAATTCTTTAGTTATTCAGTTTGACATAGCTATCTATGCTAATCCCAAACTCCAGAACTCATTCTTTTTTGCCATGGCCTTTCAAATGCTTCTCTAAATGTTTAATTTTGTGGAAGTATCTGTCCCTATCACATCATCAGGCAGCATGTTTCCGATTTCAATCATCCTCCGTATAGGAAATTCTCAAACTTCTTCAAATTTCCTATCACTTATTTTAAACCAAAGCCCCCCTTTCATAGATGCACCTGCTAGGTAAAAGTTTCATGCTATCTACACTATCTGTGCTCTTCATAATTCTATCCACATCAGTCAGGCACCCCTTCAGTCTTTTCCAATCAAAGGGGAAAAAGAAAAAAAACTTAGCCAGTTTATTTCTCTCCATCCCAGACAACATCTTGGCGAATTCCCTCTGCACTCTCTCAGCTGTAATCACATCATTACTGTACTGTGGCTATCAGAACTGTACACAATCCTCCAACTGTGGCCTAACCAATATTTTCTATTCTCTACCCCATTTTAAGAATGCATGCAGGATACATGCTTGTTTCATATTCTTGGATGTGTATGCAAAGGTTCCCCAGTACCTCAGTAAATCCTAAGGTCCTACCATTTTCTGTGCATATCAGAAATACATAAATTTATACTTATTTGGAAGATGGAAGAGATTTTCTTCACCTCGTGTTCTGATGACTACCCCTCCCCCACCATCGCAGCCACCGTTTCATTTTTCCCATCTTATGCCCAGCGACTATTTCACATGAAAAAATCTGTTTGCAAACATGGCATTCTATCTGATGCCAGGATAATCTTTTTGTCCTTATGTTTAAATCCAAGATGACTAACTTCCATTCCATAATCTCACCCACCTACTCATACTTCAAGGGAAGCGATTCTGCGAGACTGATCTAAACGTTTGTGGCTCATATCCTGTGCCATTCATCTATCATCCCATGCTAGCTGATCTACATTACTTCTGTTCAGCAATGCCTCATCCTTAAATCATCATCCTTGTTCTTGAAACACCCCATCCCCTCTGTAATGCAATCCTTTTCATATCTCATTATTCTTCCATTTCTGGCTTGATTGTCCCCAGTTTTCATCACTCCTCTGCTGCTGTTTATACTTTCAGCTGGGCTAGACTGAATTTTGAAAATTCCTTCCTGATCTCTCGATAGCCCTCTTCTCTTGATATAACATTCTATATTAACCTACCTCATGTTCCCCTTCCTTTAAGAAGCTCTCTGTAACCCACCTCCTTGACCATCTACGAACACTTACATTCAAATAGTATATTTCTGGTCTGTGTTATATTAGGCTCTACTGAAGTGCTTCTGGATAATTCACAATATTAAAAACCGTGTATAATTAGAGATTGCACAGAGTAAAAACATCCCTTTAATTTTGCTCCTGCTGTTGTTTGCTCGTAATGTTCCTCACCATCTAGTACATTCTATTTTGAAAGATGCTGCTAAGGAAGTGTATAAAATGAAGCTATAATGGTTTTAAAGTAAAAGTAAATGTTTGGTGAATCAAGCTCCAAAGAAAGTTTTGAGATGATCAAACTGCCTTGTTTTCATTCAGAATATGAAAAAGATTTTCTAAAAATTGGATATCTTTGGATGAAGTAAAAGCATTGCCTGTTTCAGAACAAGCTACCACAATATAGAGTCTTCCCGACTCAGTGAAAAGGAGCAGCCCGCAAACACATGCAAATAAATTCCACTGGATAATCAGAGGGACACAAAATTAAGAGTTGGTTGTGAGGATAGGAGAATGGAATTCCAAACAAGAAGGTACGCTACTCCACCAAGTACTTGTCGATGAATTGGAGCAGAGTAAGAAAGTATGGGGGATGACTACTTCCATTGCACTTCATCACAATAACTGAGAACGCAAAGACCAGGGCAATAGATTGGAAAAAAAACATTCATTTTCAGTAGCTAAGGACAACACTTTTAATAGCACAAAATGGGCAAGAACATTGGCGGAGGACTGTTAATGTAATGCAAATGAATACACCATGTTTTCCCCCCTTTTTTTTCTCATGACATGCAACATAGAAAGCTACAGCACAGTACAGGCCCTTTGGCCCATGATATTGTGCCAACCCTTTATCCTATTCTAGCATCAAAATAACTCTTCCTCCCATATAGTCCTGCATTTTTCTTTCTTCCTGAAAGTCTCTTAAATGTCCCTGATGTATCTGCCTCTATCAACACCCCTGGCACAGAACCCACCACTCTTTGCAAAAAAAACCTACTCCGACAAAGGAAGCTGTTCAGTCTCAAGTCCACGCTGACTCTAAGACAGTTTGTAGGAATCCCATTCCCTATTTACAGTATTTCATACATGCCTATCACTCTCCCAATTCTCCTGCTGCCCATTTAAACACTGAATAATTCATAACAACAATGAACAGCCCCCTTCCTCTAGTCCCCACTCTGACCTTTTACCTCTTCTCAGCTGCCTATCACCTCCCACTGGTGCCCCTCCTTCTTCTCCAGCCCTTTGACCTTTCCCACCCACCTGACTTCACCTGCCGCCTTCCACCCCGCCGCCTTCCACTCCCCCCACCCCCACCCCGCCAACACCAACTTTTTATTCTGGCATTCTCCCCTGTCTTTCCCAGTCTTGAAGAAGGGTCTTGGCCCGAAACATCAGCTATTTAAGGTGCTTGGACATAGGTACAGAGGATGTGTCAGGAGTTAGGTGTTTTTTTTAAATGCAGAGAGTGGTGAGTGCGTGGAATTGGCTGCCAGCGGCTGTGGTGGAGGCAGAGACGATAGGGTCTATTAAGAGACTCCTGGATAGGTACACGGAGCTTAGAAAAATAGAGGGCTATTTTCTAAAGTAAGTACATGTTCGGCACAGCATTGTGGGCCGAAGGGCCTGTACTGTGCTGTAGGTTTTCTGGTGTTTCTGTTTATTCATTTCCATAGATGCCACCTGACCTGCTGAGTTCATCCAGCATTTTGTGAATGTTGCAATGAACCTACAAGCAAGTCGTTGGCATGTGGGTGGAAACCAAGAACCTAGAGAAAACCGACACAACCACAAGAAGCAAAAAAACGTACCCAGTCAGCATCTAGGTCAGGCTTGAACTGAGAACACTGAAGCTATGCAGCAGCTCTAACCACCATGCAATCACACAGAATAATTTGAGAACTCAAAAGAAACTCTCCTATCCGGTGAACGTTGAGAATGTGAAACTTATTACCAATGGAATGGTTGTGGCGATGAGAATGGGTGTATTTTAAGGAAAACTTAATAGTAAATATAGGGAAAAAGTTATGCTAATGGAGTTACTAAGGATGCAAGAAGCTTACGTAAAGTGATGGATTTGTTGAGCAGAATGCCTGTAGTACGTTCCAATGTATTTCCTTTTATGGAGAACACATGTCAGCCACAGTCAGATAGGAAGTAATCTCCATTTCGGAAGATGAAGGTTAATTGTTCCGTTCCTGAGCAGGGAATGTAGGTGCAGAACCAGACTCCTGTCACATGGAATTTTAAACTGCCCTCTTAAGTGGTTGTGAAAAATACTATTCCACTATTTAAAAGAGATTTCATGTCATCATGGGCAATACTCATCCTTCAGCCAATATTTAGAAAGAGATTATCTGGTTATTTACCTCATTGCCGCTTGCTGTGTGCAAATTTATTTCCTATGTTACACCTCAAAAATAATTCTGTTAAAGTAAAAACAATTGGGATGTCCAGAGGTTCTGAAAGGCATGTAGAAATGTATACTTTCTTTTTTCTCCCCCACTGTAAAGCCATAGTAAAGATAGGGCAGGCGTCAGGGAGGGCAGTGTTCCAGGCAGCTAATCAACCTCCACCATCCTCCTCTAATGATCTCTTCACCGTCAAGGCTCACCCATTGAACAAGATAATAGTCTCAATCATTTTTGAGCTGTTAATAGAGACTGGCCCAGTTGCAAATTGGCAGTCGCATCTTCGCGCATGCCATCTGCATTTGAAGAACAAAAGGGTTTCACATCAGTGATTAATGGCTAAGCGGGCACAGAGTAAGAGGTGAAGTGCATGTTGATTGAAATTTGGCCCAACAACAGGAAATAGAGAGTACAGGGCAGAATATGTTGGCCTGTGCGATGCTACATTGAGAATACTCTAAAACTTGGCATTGAACTTCGGTGCAGGAATGCAGGACCAGTTTAATGATTTGAATTGGGTTTTCATGAGAATAATTTTCTTTCAGAAATAACTGGATAAACTACATTCACGTCATGCCTTTAACTGATTTCAGTGTCTCCAAATAGCTCTGGGTATAAAATTTTATGGAATGTGAGCACTGTTATACATTGGCAAATTAAAGCCAAATCTGAGCCAGAGCAAGTAAAATATTCAAAATGATTCTGATCTTTTTAGCCACTTGGAGCCAAAAATAACAAATAATGTAGAGAAATATAAATTAATTAGTATAGGAGTACAGAAAATGAGTCATATTGAATGGAACAGCAATGATCAGGAAGATATTTATATATATTCTAGTTGGAATCTATAGATTTTGAGATTGTTGCTGGCAAGGCTGACATTTATTGCTCATCCCTAGTTTCCCTTGGTGGGGGTAATTTTCTTCAGCCCATACAAGCACCTGTGAAAGATCCCCACAGTGTTGTTAGGCACAGTTCCAGCATTTTGATCCCATGATAAATAACAAACAACAATAAGTTTCCAACCCAGCAGAGTTAGTATGTTTGAAGGAAACTTGCAGGTGATGCATTCCATTCTCCTTCTGCCACGTCTCAGGGCAAACAGATGCCAAAGATTTTGGAGATGGTGTCTAAAGCCTTGACAAGGAGGTAGAGGTTGTAATGGGCAGAGCATAATACAACCTTGGACAATGGTAGTGGAAAAGGTGAATGTCTAAGCTTTTTCAGATACTAACTGCAAACTCATCTTTTACTTATTTTCAGGATGTCCATCTGTAATACGGATATATTTATTGGCCAATCCAAGCTGCTGAATAAGGTTCTGAACATGTTACCAGGCATAACCTACGGTGGTTCATTGGCTACACTAATAGACACTTAATTGAAAAACACATTCTAAATAAACAATTCGAAAATTTGACATTTTAAGGCAAAACTAGAAAAAAATACATCGATGCCTATAAATGAGTAGATTAGACTAATTCCCTTGTTACCTACTTACTTACTGCCCTTTACAGCACTGACATTTAGGACAGCAAAGAAAGTCCTCCATCTCTGGCAGTGTTCAGGCCTTCCTTCTTAATGTCGGTAGCTTTCCCTTGGTTTTCACTACTGTCAGTCATGCAAATCCCAGATGGAGTCTCAGGAATACTGTCACATTCAGATGTAGAAGGATTCTCCATTGCTGTTTCTTTACCAATTTTATTTGACCAGTCAGGACTCTTAGCCCTGATCTGAACCCCTGAAGCTCAAGGACCAGTGGATACTCTTGGTCTGTCCTCCACCCTTTGATCTGTTTGGCATGGACAACCCTACCAACAGCCAAAGCCTAAAGCCCCAACTCCAGCCAACATAGGTCTCCGGGCCGTTGAGCTACACATTTTTTCAACCACAACAAGGTCCTAGTCCTCTTAGAGGTAATCCCCTTGCACCTTACTGTAAATTAAATCATTGCCCTTTTCTAGATTTAGCTCATCCTTGTTTCCCCACTCTGAATTCCCGCCACTCTTGAAGGAGTATCAAGCTGCTTACTTGAATGAAAATGAAAGCAATTAGAAACAGGGAATGAATATTGGACTTGCTGGTGAATAATTGAAGTCTAAAAATGAATTAATAGTAAAGATGAAGTACAAAAACAAATATAGAAGTCTGTATTCTTGCCATGTGCCTTGTAGATCAGAGCCTATTTGGATTCTGTATACAAATTTGCTGGTCATAGGAGATATATTCTTACCTTGAAAAGGGGCAGCAACTATGATTTCAGGTATCAGAAATAGTTATTATAATAGTTTTACATAGACTTTATATATTTAAATCTATTTTCTTTATAATTAAAATGGGGTTGACAAGCTCAACGCAAGTAAAAACATTCAAATAGGTAATGACTTAAACCTCAAGGAGCAAAGAGCAAAATTCAAAGACATAACAGCAATCTATCTTCATCCAAATGCCAATTTCCTCACACCAGCATCTATCCTCGCATCAATCACCTCAGTGACGCTCTTTCCTCAGTAGCCATCTAGTTTTACAACGATCTCATGTTCTGGCTATTCTCACCAATCCTCTCTCCTCACAGTTGTTACCCTTTAACCTCATTGAACCCACTGGTTTTTCTACTCACGTTCACCCTCATCTCCCCTCACACCAACTCTCTCTCTTTCCATTGACCATTCTTCAGAATGATCCTCTCCCTCATTGGATGGATATTCTAGTGCCACAATGGTTATTGTTCAGTTCAAAGATTAAAGATCCAGGGGCCTGGATTAACAATCCATAGGCAAGAGTTCAAATCCCACCATGGCAGCCATGAGTTTAAATTCAGCTGATAAATGCAACCTTAAAATTAATGACCCCCCCCCCCCCACAAAATTACCAGATTGCTATGGAAATCCATCAGGTTCACTAAGGCTCAAATTCACCATTCTCACATCATGTGGCCAATGTATGATTTACTGTCCAACCCACCAATGTAATTGATTCTTTTCAGAGTGGATTAGAGTCGACAAAACAGTTAGTACAAAGGAAATTAAGAAATAAATAAAACATATATACTCTCACTGATTTCCCATGCAGACATCTCTCTGAACATAATGATCCTCATATTCATCGCCCAATCTACAGCTAACCTTCCCCTTCACAATAATCCTCTCCCTTCAATAATCTCCCTCTCAAAATGATTCCTTTTATTCTCACAACCTTCTGCCCCACTATTTTATTCCCTTAAAATGAACTCAGATTCTCTCCAATACTTACCCTCTTCCCTCATATAACCCTCTCTCCTCCAACCTTTTCAATTGATAAACACTCATATTATCTCATTTTACAATGACATTCTCACCTCAAAGTTATCCTTAACACTGATGCCTTCACCAGGAACCTCATGACTAAAATATTTCCAATGCAAGAGTGCCGTCAAGGTTTCTTTTTTTCTCAATCATGTTATTGTATGATTAAGAAACTGGAGGTTATGAAGATAATTTTGGAAATTGGTTGGTAAATTATAAAAGATGAAGCCCTTTTGATTTAAAACTGGACATTACTGGTTTTTTCAACATGTCCATTGATCTTTTACAAGCAATTTATGCCAATGTTTATCAGTTATCTTATTGTTGTCTGACACCATCATGCTATCACTTTGTTTCTGTTATTATGAAACATGCCAGTGTTTATTTTCCACGCCAGCTTTCTCCAACCCATCTTCATTTAACTCCATCAACTTGTCTGACTATTTTTCCCCAGCATACTTATATGTCCACTTGTTAAAAAGAATCAATTCCAGTTGCTTCAACCACTCATTGTGGTTACAGTTCCATATTCTACCCACTCGATGTTTTCCCAAAGTGGATTTATTATCTATTTATGGTTCCCCAGTGCTGGTCTCAAAGGTGAGTTAAAACATCTTATCTATATTGAAACAATTTGAACCCTTTCATAATCTCAAAGAAGTCTGTCAAGTCACCTATTAATCTTTTTCTAGATATGAGCCCTAGCCTGTTGAATCCTTCCTGACAGGTAGAACCTTTCTGTTCTGGTATGATTTCAGTAAATTATTTATGCACTTTCTCCAGAGTCTTTTTGATAATATGGAGACTTCAAGTGCGGTCAATCAAGGCTCTATGTAAGGTTAACATAACTTCTCTACTTTTCAGTTCTATTCCTCTGGCAATGAATCCCAGTGCTTTGTTTGATTCTTTTAGTGATTTTTGTGTAAGCGCACCCTGGATTCCTCCGCTCCTCTGCCAATTTCCCTTCCTGGCTTGTGTGTTATTGTTAACAGTTCTCTCTCCTCAGGTTCTCTCCCTCCCCCTTCCCTCTTTTAAATCTTGTCAGGTTCCCCTCCTCAAAAATCAACCCTTGACCCTATTATCCCTTTAAATTATTATTTCATTTCCAATCACTCTTTCATCACAACTCAATGCGTTAATGCCTGCCAAATCCATAAACCATCTTCCACAGAATTTGTTGAATTCATCAAATCGGGTTTCTGCCATGTCACATTTAGCTACCTCACAAATCCTTGGTGATTGCGACAAAAATAATATAACTCTTCTTGTCCTTCCTGATCTGTCTGCACTCAATGACGCCAGCCTACCCCACTGCCATTAAGCTTGGAGGGACCAAAGTATCCTATCTATTCTCATCTATCCAGTCACAACTATAGAATTAATGACACTATCTCTTTATTCTTCAGTCACATCAGTATCTCTGCTGCTTCCCAAAGATCTGTACTGCATGCTTTCTTTTACATCAACTCCGTGCTGTCAAAAATGTTCCACATAGAACATAACAGCACATTAAAGGCTCCTCAACCCACTTGTTGTACTGAACTTTTAACCTACTCTAAAAGCAATCTAACCCATCCTTTTCAGTCTTCCAATTATCTATCATGTAGGCTGAGAATACTCCCCTTCACCATCTCTGAACTGTGAGACTGCATCTCCAACATCCAAAATTGGATGAATTAAATTTTCCTTCCTCTAAATGTTAGTGAAGTGAATTGTCATTCTGTGCTGTCTTATCCTCTCACAAACTCCACTCAGAAGCAATTGTCCTTACCCCTTAACTGAAGCGGTTGAATTAGAGTTTGCAACAATGGCATCACATGTAACCAGGTGACGTTTAGGGCTATCTATCCGCGTCATCACAAATGTTATCTATTTCCATCTCTGGAGCTTCACTTGCTTTTCCCAGCCCAAGCTCATCTGCTACTGAAATCCTATCCCAAACCTTAACTAGCAGAGACTTCCTACATAAACACAAAAAAGTGCATTCATTCAAAGTGCCCATCCTATGAGTGCACCTCCTGCCCCATTTGTGTAAGATTCTGCAGTTTCCATACCACCCTTTCTCTTTGCAGAACCCACAAAACGTCCTCCATCCTAAACTACTGCTTATAAAGAAGATAACTATTAATCCCCATCATTAAATGTCTCAATTTTAAAATTCTCACGTTATTTATAAATGCCCTTGTATTCCCACCCACCCCCACACAGCGTCTTGAATTCTCGTTCAGCCTTTCAAATTTAGAGTCTCTGTACACCTCCAATTCCAGCCTCCTGAGCGTCCCTTAAATTGATCAATACTTCCTCAGCTATCAAGGCCCTGTGGTTCTCCATCTCCATAGCTCCAAGATGCATCCTAACACCTATCTTTTTTTGACTGAATCTTTCATCCCATGTCCTCAGCTCACCTTATGTGGTTCAGTAAGATTTAATTTGAAGAAGTTGCTATGAAGTGGTTTGGAAGACTTTAACCACAATAAAGGCTGTGTGTTAATGGAAGATGCTTTTATACTTCATGTAGACGTTACTTTTCCAAGGAGTATGTGGCCTTCATGTTCTTCATATCTAAATGTATCATGGTTACTTATATTGAAATTCTTTTATGAATTATACATTCATTCCCCAAGCTTATTAATGTCTTCCTATTACTGTCACCCCACCGATGTGGAAAAATTACGTTGCTGGATCTCTCTACTTCCTGTCCCAGGAATCTCTCCGGTACCCTGTCAATGAATTTCTCTTTCTCATGCAGTGTTACTGGTTCTCTCAATCACTAATCACTGGGTCACTCTGTTTCTCTCCCCTCTGTCTCTGAGCCATAGAACTGGGATTATATTCACAGCTGTGACCAATATACATTAACTTGTAGTTAGACCGAAGGACTCTAGGCTTTTTTTTCTTGGTTTTATTCCCTTCTGCCTCTTTTCTGAGGGTGTACAGTTCCATAAGTGCAGACAAGATATGGCCATTTGAAAATATAGACTTGATAATAGGTGTCAGCATCTTACATATGCATGCTGCCAAGTCCAACCCTACACATGCTCCACTCCACTGGTTCATTTCCAACAGAAATCATCGAATGTACATCAGGAGAAGAAGATGATGGCGATTTTCCTTTTCATCTCCCTCAAGCACCAAGCTGTATTCCAAAACCAAAATTATGTATTGCTTAGACTATCAACTATTAGAAAATGGTTCTCAAACTTGATTCCCAGTCATTTATGACATGGCTTTATTATACATAATAGGGTTCATATTACCTTTAGTAGGTGTTGTAAGACAGATAATATTAAGCCAACAATAGTCTTACACCCCCCCTCCCGCCCACCACTTGACTTAATTTCAACAAAGGCCATTAGAATGATACATTGGTGCCTCAAACTCCGGCAGTGATGTTCAATCTCGGGAAATATAAGAACTATGAATACATGCAAAACCAACTGGTTATGAGAGGTTAAGTTTCTTAAACACAGACAATTCTAAAGGGTCATGGCAGGGTGGGTGTCGAGTTATTTACACTAACGGGAGAATCACGAACATTAATGCGCAACTGCAAAATAAGAGACTGTTCACTTAAAACTGAGATGCGTAGAAGTGTCATATCTAAAGGCAGTGAATCTCTGGAATTTTCTGCCATTGAGGATGGTGGAGGCCAGATTATTACACACATGCAAGTTGGAGTTTGATAAATATTTGAAAGATTGGGGTTAGGAGAAACGGGTACATTTGGGGAGTTGAGGCCAGCAGAGGTCACACAGAATGATGAAGTTGAGTAGAATCGTCTTGTTAACAAGCCGAGGAGATACAACAACAGGTCACCCCCCCACACCTCCCATTTCACATATATGTCCCTCTTCTCCCAGAAGCTGTAGGGGTGGGTGGTGGAACTTGAGCGGGCCTTCCCAGCAGCAGGTCGGTGGCAGGTCCTGGGCTATACAACCCGTCTCCCAAATGGTCAGAATACCAGCTCATGATTGGATCGGTTCCGGGGTCGGGGTGGGGGTGGGGGAGTTGGACATGGTGCAGGTTGCCTACCCGGCCGGCGGTATCAGAGTGACGGCTCTGTCTCTCTCTCTCTTTCTCTCTCTATCCCATTCTGCTCCACAGTCTTCGTCTGCCCCGGCACCCTGCGCAAGATCTTCGAGCCCACCAATGTCTTCGAGTCGGAGCACGAGGCGGGCGCCTGGTGCAAGGATCCACTGCAGGCCGGCGACCGCATCTACTACATGCCCTGGATCCCGTACCGCACCGACACGCTGACCGAGTACGGCTCATGGGAGGACTACACGGCCGGTCACCCCACCACCACCTATCACCTGCCTCACCGTGTCGACGGCACTGGCTTCGTCGTCTACGATGGCGCCGTCTTCTACAACAAGGAGCGCACGCGCAACGTCGTCAAGTTCGACCTGCGCACGCGCATCAAGAGCGGCGAGGCGATCATTGGCGGCGCCAACTACCACGACACATCGCCGTACCGTTGGGGCGGCAAGACTGACATCGACCTGGCAGTGGATGAGAACGGCCTCTGGGCCATCTACGCCACTGAGCAGAACAACGGCAAGCTGGTGGTGAGTCAGCTCAACCCGTACACGCTGCGCTTTGAGGGCACCTGGGAGACGGTGTACGACAAACGCTCGGCCTCCAACGCCTTCATGGTGTGTGGCGTCCTCTACGCTGTGCGCTCCGTGTCCAAGGACGATGACAGCGAGGTCATCGGCAACACGATCGACTTCGCTTTCAACACCAACCTCAACCGCGAGGAGCCCGTGTCCATCGCCTTCCCCAACCCCTACCAGTACGTCTCGTCCGTGGACTACAACCCCCGTGACAACCAGCTCTATGTCTGGAACAACCGCTTCGTGCTGAGATACTCTCTGGAGTTTGGACCCCCCGACCCAACCATAGGTAAGACAGCAACTCAAGTGGGGCTGGGCTAATATCATGGGCTGCACTGATTTGCCAGCTTTCTGGCTGGGATTGACATACTGTGGGCTGCATTGGTTTACAACTGGGACTAGGGTGGTGGTGTGGAATTTGATGGCTTACACGCCTTTCAACTCTCCGGTTGATAATTTTGACTTTTTTCCTCCTTTGGTTGCATTGAATGAATTACCAGTGAGGCCCCATGGTTAAAGGGAACTTGTGAAGAATTCTAACCTTCCTTGAGATGATCTTCTAAAAATCTATAATAGAGTTTTGAATATACAATGCATTCACAGTTGTTCAATGTGTGGCATATGTGCCTAGAAAGTACAGTGTTAATGGGATCGCTGCCAAAAGCTTCATTACAATAGTCATAGTCATAGTCATACTTTATTGATCCCGGGGGAAATTGGTTTTCGTTACAGTTGCACCATAAATAATTAAATAGTAATAAAACTATAAATAGTTAAATAGTAATATGTAAATTATGCCAGGAAATAAGTCCAGGACCAGCCTATTGGCTCAGGGTGTCTGACCCTCCAAGGGAGGAGCCGTAAAGTTTGATGGCCACAGGCAGGAATGACTTCCTATGACGCTCTGTGTTGCATCTCGGTGGAATGAGTCTCTGGCTGAATGTACTCCTGTGCCCACCCAGTACATTATGTAATGGATGGGAGACATTGTCCAAGATGGCATGCAACTTGGACAGCATCCTCTTTTCAGACACCACCATCAGAGAGTCCAGTTCCATCCCCACAACATCACTGGCCCTGCGTGTGGAAATGTGTCACTGACAGCATTTGTGAGAATCATTTCATTGGCTGGAGGGGAAATCCCAAACCTCACTTTTCAGGACTGCACCACTTGACCCAGCCCATCCATTACCAGCCCTTGAAGGCAGCCTTTGCTCCAATCCATGAGTTATTAAGGTTTTGTGGGAGCTCCATGGTAGGGAGTCACACCAGGCTCACCTGTATTAACAATTTTATCCTGTTTTACTGCATAGTGTTGGCCCATTTCTATTTGTTCATTGAAGATGTTCTAGTTTTAATTTCTTTACTGTTCTCCTCTCGGAATGTACTTGGGGATGAGTCATTTACTATAGATGTCCCAACCTTGGAACTGTGGTGTTTATCTCTTGACTCAATGTTTTCACCATTGGTTACTCTTCTGCAGGATGTGGATGAGACGCGATTTAGATTAGAGTAGATTAGGTTAGATTCAACTTTATTGTCATTGTGCTGAGTACAGATACAAAGCCAATGAAATGCATTTAGCATCTGACCAGAAATGCAAAGAATAGTGTTATTTACAAAGTAACTGTGAATGAAAAGTAAGTGCTGCAGCACACAAATATAAAAGTACTGAGACAGTACAATATGGATGCAATACTGCTTAGCGCTGTGATGTGAGGTTCAGCAGTGTCACAGCCTCAGGGAAGAAGCTCTTCCTGTGCCTGCTGGTGCGGGAGCGGAGGCTCCAGTTGCGCCTACCAGATGGGAGGAGAGTAAAATTCCATGGTTAGAGTGAAATGCATCCTTGATAATGCTTTTCACCCTGCCCAATCAGCATTTATGGTAGATGTTCTCAATGGTGGGCAATTAGGTACGGATAATCCGCTGGGCAGTTTTCACCACACGCTGGAGTGCTTTGCAGTCCAATACGGGACAATTGCCATACCACACTGAGATGCAGTTGGTGAGTATGCTCTCAACGGTTTGACTGTGGTAATGGCACTGGCTAGCTCCTTTTGCTGTCCATGCTATGACATTTGTAAAATATGGATGTTACTTGAACCAAACCTAAATATTTCCCTAATTAGAATGAACATCAGCTGCTGTATAGCACTGTAAGCATCACCTTCCTTCACATAGGTGATGCCAGAGAATAGAAAGATGGTGTGAGATTGTCTTAGAATTTGCTTTTGGTTGACAATACATATTTGGACCACTTTCTGTTTTATTAAGTGGTATGTTTTATTTTTCTCCTGGGAAATGACCCAATGACTAGCATAGGAGTGATTAGATGGCTAGAAATGCTTTTGCCAGCGAGTGAAGCTAGCACAGCAGTGTGGCAAAGGGGGCGTAATGGGGGAGGGATTGGAGCTCTATGATATGGCGGAGAGATAGGGATTGAAGCCCTGTACTGTGGTCAGGTATTTTTAGCGAGAGCAATCAGAGCCTTGTATTGTGGACTGTAATGGTAGAAAAGAGTTTGGGAGATGGATCACCCTGTTTTGTGCCTAGGTGGCGTGTTATGAGGTGAGGGGAACAGGAGTCATGGGCAGTACTCTTTAAGAGTGGGGTAGGGTGGAATCTGTTCCAGAACAGTGAAAGATGAGGTCTCTGGCATCTCAGTCCATTACTATGTTGAGAGAACTTAAGGAGTGTTGTTGTGGTGTCCCATATCTCCCCAAAGCTGCAGGCTCTCGTATGCAGAAGTGCCAGGTCGAGAGCGACGTGCAGTGACCCAGAAATGGCTGCTATCATATTTCACTCCAGGAAAAAAATAATTACTTTAGAATCATAAATAGCTTGGAGGAAAACTGCAGTTGAGATTTTTCTTATCATGGGTTTTGAATTCTACCCTCCACACACCAAATCCAGGCCACAACAACTGTGTGAAAGTTATTTAATTCACAGACAAACTGTGGAGCGTCATGGTGCCTTATATAAAATATACCGCGGATTCCGGTTAAGTGGGGCACCCGCTTATTTGGGACAACTCTTAAAGAATAAAATAAAATCGTGAAAATAGCCAAGATTCCCTTCATTTATTTGGGACAATATGCCACTTGATTGGGGCAGGAGACAGTCTAATATGTCCTAACTAGATTAGTCAGTTATGTGCACCTACATTATTGTTAAACACTACACTATGCTTAGAGTGAACAGTTTTTAAAATAGTGTCAGTTGCTTGTGTTTGTGTTCAAAAAGCAGTTATTTTTGTCACTGATAGTTGGAGAGAAATTAGCAGCAAGACAATTTGGAACTGCTTTACTCACTGCGGTTTTAAACATTCAGACTTGGAAATGCCAGAAATGGCCAAGAGTGAAAATGAAACAATCACTACTTCAACAAGTTAAGAACTACGAAAAATCTGAAGGTATCAATAATCATCCAGAATGTTCCCTTTGTTCCCCACTGGACACTCAACTCATTCTATGGCTTCATGTAGCTGATTACATGCAACAGTGGCCACAGCCCAGTATACCGCTTTGACGGGCAGGCTAAACCAGGTTAGGATAACCAACGGGTCTCACCCAGTGAGTTAGGGACTTGCATGTCTTAGCATGTGAAGCCAGCTCCGACAGACTAGGCAAATGGGATCTACAGTGAGATCCAACAGCCAGGAAGGCAGTTCTGCAACGCTACATGGAGAGTGAGGAGCGTGACGAAGCACCGAAGAAGTCATGGTCATCCACCGCAACCAGGACGCCTACTCGTCCCATTGGATCTGGACATCTGAGGTCGAGAGAGTGGAACTTTCCCAGTGCAACGGCTTTTCCACTTTAAAAACTCTCCCGCACAGCTTTCCTGTTATCATTGAGTAAGACGGACAACCACCAGTGGTATTGGTAGTGTTCTACCTTGTTCTGTATTTCATTCAAAGGCATAATCTGTTACTCAGTTGAATGGTAGTTTGTCTTTTTTATACCTTTTTTAACTAGTTCTATGAAACTTCAGCTAATTGGGACAGCTGCTTAATTGGGCCAAAATGTACCGGTCCCAACGTGCCCCAGTTAACTGGAATTCATTGTGTATGACATTTCGTAATTCACACAATGCCTCCTTGATTCTTTATTACAGCTTAACTCATTTTTCATCGTGACTTGAATGTATAATACCATTCCTTCATTGACATTACATCAGCACAATTCATCTTTTTATGAGAACGGTCTGAAGTAGTACACATCGTCCGACAGAAAGACTTGGATAACATTCAGGCAAGTGGAAAGCAGAATTGTTACCATTCAGGTGCCAGGCCATGACCATCACCAACAAGGGAGAACCTAAATGCCTACCCTTAATATGGAATGGTGCTACCATCTGTATGTGACCCATATTCAACACCTTGGTGGTTGACATTGAACAGAAACTAAACTTGACCAGCCAAGTATATACTGTTGCTTTTTGTGTAAGTCAGAAGTGTGCATTCTGCAGCAATTGGCATGTCCCTGACACAAAGTCTTTCGACCACCTACAAGGCAGAAGTCAGAATTATGATGGCATAACCTCCATTTAGCTGACTGAGGGCATCTCTGGTAGCAAGCAGCTCAACACTGTCCAGGAAAAGCAGTGACTGCTTGACTGGTTCCCCATCCACTTTCTTGAAAATTCACCATCTCTCACTGGCACATTGTAGCTGCAGTTGTAGCACGTACAGAAAACTCTGCTTCAGTTCCTCTGACAACACCTTCCTAACTTAGAGAGGCTGCAGGAGCACAGGCACGCCGCCAGTGCGAGTTCTCTCCAAGTCACTCAGCAGTCTGACTGGGAAATGTATCACTATTCCTTTATTGTTCTGGGCCCAGTTCTGAGATTCTGCAGCTCAATAGGAGTACCTTCACCAGAAGTTTCAAGACCGTTGTTCATCATCACAATTGGGGCATTAGTAATTACCAATTACCAATGTAAGAGCAATCTAGATAAATGAATGTGTACAAAAACACCTTAAGTCTAGATGCCTGGTCTAACAGCTCAGAAACCTTAGTTCAACTCCCACCATGGTAGCTGTGCAGTCTAAATTTAATTAATGATCGGAAAGTTGTGAGAGGAAAATAAGTCTTATTGATCATCACAATATTTGGAAGATTGTTATAAAAACTCGTCTCGTTCACAACAGTCCATCCAGGAAGAAAATCTAACACTCTTACCCAGTCTGGCCTACTTGTGAACGCGCATGCACACAGTCACACATGTAAATGTTATTTCAAGGCACTATTTGAACCATGATACTGAAAAAGAATGAAACCAGGTTGACCACCTGGCACTGACCGCAGCACCATATTCATATAGGGTAAAGTTTCTCACAACCCAGTCAGCCTTGCAAAGTCACTCTCACTGACAGCTGAACTTTGACAGGCCCAGAGCAAAGACTCCTCATATGTTAGACCTTCCATTCCTGGTATCATTCTCGTAAGCCTCTTCTGGACCCAGTGTGAGGTTAGCTGTCCAGACAAGTTGAGCAAAAATCCTACACAGTCATACTTGGAGAATCATGCCTTCCAGACAAGATTCCTCCTTCATAATTCTTCAGTACATCCCATCCCTATCAACAGGATTGACCTGCTAGACCTGGTGGAATAATGGTATACAGAGGAATATTGCTGAGAATTCTCAACATGGACTAACTCCAGGCCCTGTAAAATCTTGCATCAGATCAAATATGGACAAAAGAACCACCTCCTTGAAAAAGTGATGAAACTGTGTTCAATCATGTTAAATTACACTTCGAAGTACTGAAAATAACAAGGACACAGAATGTACTCCAAGCAGGTGATTTCAGTGATCATTGCCAAGGGTATAGCTGCACTAACTAAACTAACAGAGACCTGAAGGACATAGCGTTCAGGGTGTGATTATGACAGGTCATGAGCAAACCAACATGATAGATGAATCTATCTGACTTAGTTCTCACCATTCTACCCGTGGCAGGTATACTGTATATGTCAATGAAAGCCCTAGTAAAAGTGACCACATAGTCCTGTTGAGACAAATCCAGTCTTCACATTGAAGACACCTTCCATCATGTTGTGTGATGCCACAGTTATGATAAGTGGCATAGAACCAACCAGGCAGCACAATACTGGGCATCCACGAGGTGTCAATAATAACAAGAATATACACCCCCTCAATCTCTTATGGTCTAGCAATATGTCCCACTTTGCTATTGTTGTCAAGACAAGAGATAAGACCTGGTTTAATTAGGGCATGTCAGGGGCAGCACCAGGTTTGTCCGAAAATGAAGTGCCAGCCTGGTGAGGTTGCAAAAGGAGGCCACTTGTATGCTAAGCACCGTGCAGTCGACAGAGCCAAGCAGTCCTACAACGTATCAGATTGAGGGAAATGCCAATAATATTCAGCAGTAGCAGCACTGCCATATGAATGTTGAAGACAAGGCTGAAGCATTCCGGCCAGAGAACAGTGGTTCACCCTGGCTTCCTCCTGAGACCCAGAATCCTGACTTCCTTCTGAGACCCCTGATCATCACAGAAGCCAGTCCTTGACCAATTCAGTTCATTCCATGTGACATCAGAAGACAGTGGCAATCCCCAGATACAGCTTCGGGGTCTGACAGCAACCCCACTGTAGTAATGAACACTGCACCATAGAAATGTCGTCCTTCTAACCAATTTGCTCCAACACTGACAGCTTCCCAATGATGTGGAACCTTGACGTTCACCAGAAAGTAGAACAACTCCAAACTAATTATCACTTAATCTATGTACTTTTAATGATCATCAAAATAATGTAAAGTACCATTAACAGTGCAATCAGGCAGCACTCATTAACCAATAACCCGCTCATCAATGTTCAGTTTACTTTTTACCAAGACTACTCAGCTCCAAAACTCATCAAAGCCTTGGACCAGTCATGGACAATCAGAACTGAATTACAGAGAGGAGTGATTACCCTTGATAACAAGGTGGCATTTGATTGAATGTGGCATCAAGGAGCACTGATAAATCTGAAGTCAGGGGGCACTAACCAGAAAAGACGCAATAGGAAGATACTTCAATGGCTGGAGGCTAATCATTCCTGCCTAGGACATCACCAGAAGAATCCATCAGGACAATGTCCTATGCCCGGCCATCTTCACCTCCTTAATCAACTCCCCTGCTGTTCTGTTCTGTGTTCTAGTGTCAGGAAATATTTTTGATGTTCAGTGGACCCCACAATCAGTAAGCTTGCCTTCGACTCAGAACTCAACTACACTATCTGTCCACATATTATGGCTACAAGACTAGGTCAGAGGCTGGGCATTTCTGTAACAGGTGCCCCCAAAGCTTTTCTACAACGTATAAGACACATGTCAAGGTCTTGTTGCAATGCAGTCCACTTTTCTGGGTATGGCTCCAAAAACACTCATCGAGGACAAACACCCACCAATCATCCACCGGCCATTCCTTCCACCAGCAGTATGCTTGTAGCTGCATTGTATACTATCTATAAAACAAACTGCACTTTCTTCACAGGCTGTTCCAACAGCATTTCCCAAACTCCCAATGTCTATCACTGGGAAGAACAGGGCAGCAACCACATAGCAATGTCGCCATCTACAGTTTTTTTCCTACTTGCACCCAATCCTGACTTGGAAATTTGATGTTGAGTTTCAATGCCATGGGGTCTGAGTCCTTGGTGTCCCAGCAGCTCTTTTGGAGTACCTTTACTGGAAGGGTTACAGTGGTTCAAGAAGGGGGCTCACCCCCCATATTCTTCAGGGCAGTTAAGGGTGAGCGCTAAATCCAGGTCTTGCTGGTGATGTCCGGAACCTTATAGGTATATGGTAGGATAGATAAATAAAGGATTGCTCAAGATGAGCAAGAATTGCTAGCGTTCTCTTGAATATAATAAGTTGTTTCGATATGATAGTACAGTGGTTAAATTATTAGACTAACATACATAGACCTGAAGTAACACACATCAAAGTTGCTGGTGGCCAGGCAGCATCTCTAGGAAGAGGTACAGTCAGCGTTTCGGGCTGAGACCCTTCATCAAGACTAACTGAAGTATTGGTGCAGCAAAACAAATCTAGATTGTACAACTGCAGCTACTGAATGTAAATTCAAGTAATTAAATCTGGAACGAGAAAGCTAATAACCTCAAATGACAATGAAACTACTAGATTATCATAAAGGCCTAGCTGGTTCTTTAACATCCTTCCCAGAAGATAAATCCTTTTCTGGCCTGCTGAATGTGAGTCCAGACCAACCAATGTAGTTGCCTCAATTGAGAATGAACCATGAACACTGGCATTGCTAGCAATGTCAACACCCTGTGAATAAATACCAAAATATATCGTAAACATGTCCTATGAAAATGTTATTGTTAAGTTTGAATTGTCTTCCATTCTTTTTACTTAGCCAGCAATTAGGAAGTGAAATGTATATGTTTATCTTTATTTTGAGAGGATTTGAGTACAGGAGTAAAGATGTCTGACTGCAATTACATAAACACGAGCAAACCTGCAAATGCTGGAAATCCAATGCAATACACACAAAGTGCTGGAGGAACTCGACAGGACAGGCAGCATCTATGGGGAGCAGTAAGCAGTCAGTGTTTCAGGCCAAAACCCCTCATCAGGACTAGAAAGGAAAGGGAGGGGTAAGAAGGTTGGGGTGGAGGAAGACAGATGACAGATGATAGGTGAAACTGGGAGCATGAGACAAAGAAACAGGATTGGGGAATTGTGAAGGAGAGAGCAGTGGCAATAACCAGAAATTCCAGAAATTGATGTTCATGCCAAGATGGAATTTCAGTTGTTGCTCTCTCTTCCACCTTGACTTGATGATGAAGGGTCTCAGCCCGGAAACATTGACTTTTTACTCTTTCCCGTAGATGCTGCCTGGCCTGCTGAATTCCTCCAGCACTTTGTGTGTGTTGCAATTACATAAATCCTTGGTAAAATCCACATTAAGGGGCATGTGCAGTATTGGGCTCCTTACCGGAAAAAAAAAGGAGTCTAGTACGAGAGGGCATGACTTAAGGATTGAAGGGCGCCCATTCAAAACAGAAATGCGAAGAAATTTTTTTAGTCAGAGGGTGGTGAATCTGTGGAAGTTGTTGCCACGGGCAGCAGTGGAGGCCAAGTCATTGGGTGTATTTAAGGCAGAGATTGATAGGTATCTGAGTAGCCAGGGCATCAAAGGTTATGGTGAGAAGGCGGGGGAGTGGGACAAATGGGAGAATGGATCAGCTCATGATAAAATGACAGAGCAGACTCGATGGGCCGAATGGCCGACTTCTGCTCCTTTGTCTTATGGTCTTATGGTCTTATATACTTGATTTAGCAGGAGAGTCACAACAATTCATCAGAATGATTCCTTGGATAAAAGCAAATTATGATGGAATTACTCAGCAGGTCAGGCAGTGTCTGTGGAGAAAGAAAATCAGAGTTAAGATTACAGAGAGGAAACAAGTTGGTTTTAAGATATAGACAGGATAGGGGTAGGACATAAGGAATATTGCTGAGGTCAGAGTGCTATGGGGGTAAACTGTAAATATATCCATCCAGTCAGCAGGTTAATGGGGATGGTAAGACAAAGAGATGCTGATTTAAAGATCATAAAGACTGTGAAATGGTGGGATGGGTCGTTGGAGGTAGAAAACACAAAAGATGCAGAAGTCAGATCCTTAATAGCTGGCAATCCATCAAAGACAAAGCCTCAAAAATAAAGGGAAAATGTACATTCTGGACACCATTTTAAAAATGAACTTAGAAAATTAGAGCCATAAAATAGCTATGTTATTGAAGAGGAGGAAAATTGAAGCAGGATCACTGATGGGCCACAGGAAGCAAGTAATCTGAAGTCTTACAGTTCAATGTTCATATTGTATTTCAGCTCTCCCAGCTAACTATAATGAGCCTAGAAATAATTTCTAAATGTGAGACAAATCAAAATGTATCAAATATTTTATCAGCCTGATTTTCATGATGTTAAAGCTGCTGCATGAGGAGAGATTAGGTCAACTCGGTTTGTATTAAATGCAATGTAGAATTGGAAGGATTTTCATGAATTTTTATATTTTTTATGACAGACACTATATGGTCATAAGAAATCGGAGCAACTTGAGGTTATTCGGCCCATCAAGTCTGCATCACCTTTGATCATTAGATGATTCACTTTCCATCTTCACCTCATTATTCTGTCTTCTCCTTGTAACCTTTGATGCTCTTGCTAATCAAGAACTTATCAAACTCTGCTTTAAATGTACCCAATGTATCCACAGCCACCCGTGGCAATGAATTCCACAGATTCACCACATTCTGGCTAAAGAAATTCCTCCTCATCTCTGTTCTAAAGGGATGTCCTTAAATTCTGAGAATGTGTCCTGTAGACATAGACTCTCCCACTATTGAAACATCCTCTTCATGTCGACTCCATCCAGGCCTTTCAATATTCGTAGACTCCAATGAGATCCGTCCTCATTCTTCTGAACTCCAGCAAATACAGACCCAGGGCCATAAAACGCACCACAGACCATTAAACCTTACATTCCTGGGATCATTCCGGTAAACCTTCTCTGGACTGTCTCTAATGCCAGCTCGTCCCTTCTCAGATATGGGCCCCTTAACAGCTCATGATACTCCAAATGCAGTCTGATCAATGCTTTATAAAGCCCCAACATTGCATCCTTGCATTTGTATTCTAATCCTCTCAAAACTAATATTAACATTGCATTTGCCTTCCTTATTACCAACTCAAACTGCAAGTTAATCTTTAGGGAATCCTGCACTAGGACTCACAAGTCTCTAGGGAAGTCATATGTTCACCATATCATGTGTATGGTAGCTTTCAAGGCATTCTCATTATTCCCATTCCCTATTTCCCCTTCCCTAGCCCCTTTATTTCCCCCAGCAAACCATTCCAACATGCATTTTAACTCCATCAGATTCCCTTGCAACCCACCAGCTCCAGGGGTAATTTTCAGTAGTCAGTCTACCTTCCTGTGCAAGAGTCCAATTACCAAGATTGATAACAGCAGGATAGGAGCAGTCCCTGAGCTTGGTTGTACATGTTTTCAGGATCTTCTTTCCAATGGGAGAGAAGAGAGGAAACAATATCGAAGGTGGGTGGGGTCTTTGATTATGCTGGCTGCTTTACTGGGGCAGCAAGGAGCATAGACAGAGTTCATAGAGGGGAGCAGCACACACAGACTGCTGGAGGAACTCAGCAGGCCAGGCACCATCTATGGAAAAGAGTGAATGGGCTGAGGCATTTTCTCAGGACTGGAAAGGAAGGGGAGAAGTCAGAGGACGAAGGTGGGGGGAGGGGGAAGGAAGTACAAGGTAGCAGGTAATGGGTGAAACCAGGAGGAAGGGATGGGGAAGCAAAGAGCTGGGAATTTGATTGGTGAAAGAGATAAAGGGCTAGAGGATGGGGAAGGGAGTAGAAGACCATGAGAAAAGGGAAGGGGGAGGAGCACCCGAGAGAGGTGATGGGCAGGTAAGGAGCTAAGGTGAGAGAGGGAAACGGGAATGGGGAATGGTGAAGGTGAGGGAGGTCGTATTACTGGAAGTTTGAGAAATCCATGTTCATGCTATCAGGTTGGGGGTCTACCCAGACGGAATATACAGTGTTGCTCCCTCCAACCTGAGTGTAGCTTCATCACAGCAGTAGAGGAGGCCGTGGACTGACATATTGGAATAGGAATAGGAAGTAGAGGGGAGGCTGGTTTTGTGATGTGATGAGCTGTGTCCACAACTCCTTACAGTTTCTTGCAGTCACTTTCAGAGCAGTTGCCAAACAAATCATGATGTGAGTAAACTCTTCTTGGGCTTCCAATGGGTACAGGTATTGATTTTAACTGACGTTTTGATGACAAACTTTCAGACCACCTGGTGAAGGAAGCCATTGAAATAAAACTAGAAGAAAAGCGTTTTAACAAAGACGAAGGTCTTCCTCCAAGTAAGAACTGGAATTTGATTGTAAACCAGGTGAGACAGCGGAAAACTGATTGGATGAGGACTAACCAATCAGAAGGGACGAATGATGGGGTTATAAATACCACCAGACTAGACAGGTCCAGGCATCATCTTTGATGAAGATGGCAGAATTTGTCATCAAAACGTCACTTAAAATCAATACCTGTCACCAGCAGGAAGCCCAAGACGAGTTTATTTGTCATATATGTCGGGAAAGCACTAGATCCTTTTTCAAATCATGATGCATCCTGATAGCTCTCCAAATCTTCTCATTATCTGCCTTGGATTTTATTGTTTACCTGCACTGCATTTTCTTTGTAGCTTTTGCACTGCATTCTGTATTGTTATTGTTTGACCCTGTTCTACCCCAATGCACTGTGTAATGATTTGATCTTTACGCTCAGCATGCTAGACAAACTTCTCATTGTACCTTCATACGTGTGACAATAATGTACCAATACTAACCAACATGTTTTGAGATGTGGCAGGAAAATGGAGGATGTGTGGGGAAACCTATAAAATCACTTGATCAAATGCCACACAATGAACACTGGAGTTTGTATCGAACCTCAGTTGTTAGAACCATGAGGCAGCAGCAAGCACGAAGCGCAGGCCTCAAATTTTCTTAACCACTACATCACGTCATCTGGAAGTTTAGATTTGAATTCTGACAGGACTCGACAGACTGGATGCAGGGAGGATGTTTTCCCACCCTGGGGTATCTAGCACAAGGATTCACAATCTCAGGTTACAGGGCCGAAGATTTAGCACTGAGATGTGATACTGCTTCACTGAGGTTGATAAACCTGTCTAATTCTCTAACGCAGAAGGCCATAGACTCCCAAGTCCCGGAATATATTTGGAGAGGCTTCGATATATTTCTAGACATAAAAGGCATCAAGGGTATGGGAAGAAGACAAGAATATGGTATTAATATAGAGGATCAGCCATCAATGTATTGAATAATGGAGTAAGCACGAAGAATTGAATGGCCTACTCTTGCTCCTATTTTCTCTTTCTGCAATTCGCTGAAGTTTTGAAATGCGATTCGAGGTCCCTACCTCTTAGTCATTCGAAAATGAGAAATCTCAGGTCACATTTACTTGTGACCTGAGCTTTGCTGATGGTTTTGAAGCTCATCAGTGCGCTCAGTTTGCTCCTGAGGCCACACTGTTGATGCAGACAATCTAGTTGAGCTTCTCTATATTCATGACCTTAAAGACAATAATGAAATTGGATGTGAAAGGGGAAACAAAACAGAAAATTGATTTTATAGAACCCTGTTAGGTAAAGGTCCATCACAGGAGAAACCCTCCCCACTGCTGAGCACATCTACAAGGAACACTGCCATAATAAACAGCATCCATCATCAAGCACCCCCACCATCCATGCCCTGCTCTCTTCTTGCTGTCACCATCAGGAAGAAGGTACAGGAGGCTTGGGTACCACACCACCAGTTTCAGGAACAGTTACTACCCTTCAACCATCAGGCTCCTGAACTAGAGGGGATTACTTCACTCCCCACAACATAGACTCATTTTCAAGGACTCTACAACTCATGTTCTCAGTATTATTTATTCAGTGATTTTTTATGTATTTGCAGTCTGTTTTCTTTTGCACATTAGTTGTTTCTCACCCTTTAGAAACATAGAAACATAGAAAACGTATAGCACAATACAGGCCCTTCGGCCCACAAAACTGTGCCAAACATGTCCCTCCCTTAGAACTACCTAGGGTTACCTATAGCCCTCTATTTTTCTAAGCTCCATGTATCGATCTAGGAGTCTCTTAAAAGACCCTATCGTTTATGCCTCCACCACCACCGCCGGCAGCCCATTCCACGCACTCACCACTCTCTGCGTAAAAAACTTGCCCCTGACATCTCCTCTGTACCTACTTCCAAGCACCTTAAAACTTTGCCTTCTCATGCTAGCCATTTCAGCCCTGGGAAAAGGCCTCTGACTATCCACACGATCAATGCCTCTCATTATCTTATACACCTCTATCAGGTCACCTCTTATCCTCTGTCGCTCCAAAGAGAAAAGGCCGAGTTCACTCAACCTATTCTCATAAGACATGCTCTCCAATCCAGGCAACATCCTTGTAAATTCTATTGTATTTCTTTGTACTGTGAATGCCCACAAGGAAATGAATCTCAGGTTTGTATGTGGATATATATACATATGTGCTTGGATAATAAATTTACTTTGAGCTTAGACGTTTATTCAATCTTCAGAGAATTCCACAGGAAAATACTTTAGATCTGGCAACCTCTGTTCCACAAATGTGACTCAGCAAGCTCTTTCAGGACGTAGCTACCTGTTCAGTGCAGGAAAGCATTGTCAATACTGTAGTCTTCTGGATGAAGAGTTAAAATGTAATCTTTTCAATGGTACTAAGCAGGAGAAGTGATTCTGGCAGCCCGATTGACTTTAATTCTTCAAGCAATATGAACAAAACTAAGTGAATCCCCATTTAGCTCATCCTTAGATTTAGTTTTATTCTGGGTAAATCAGATTGCTTCCCTGAAGACCTCTCTTAGATCTGGATCTCTGCTATCAAATTTACTCTGTTTTTTTTTTACCCCCTTCAGGCACGTAAATTTTGCAGTTTCAGAATTTCACCGGGATCTTACAATTAGCTGAACTGCTAGTCAAATGGTCTTAACAGACATTGTTATATTGTTTTTCTCAATAATTCCAACTCCAGGGATTTGAGTATGCAATACAAGCTGACACTCCTGTTGTAGTAGTGGGAAAGTGCTGTACTTTGCAGGGACTCTCTTTAAGATGCAGTGTCTGTTTTGAGGCTTTTCTGCTACTGTGTCGATCTTGTGCTAATATTATGGGAAAAAAGGATGGTACGACACCCAAAATTTATTCTTGAAATAACATCCCTCTAGGTAATTACTAGTCATTACAAGGATGTTTCCTAATTGGTTGTTTAATGACTGTGAAGCACTTGGATGCTCTGATGTTGTAAAAGGCATTATAGAAATGCAGACGATGTTTTGACTTGACACGGGGCATTCAGTCAATAAGTCCACTGACCTGTGAGTAGTATCTATCCCAGCCATCAAAATTCATCAGTGTTGTGATCCAAGAATAGTAAGGTCGTAGTTTAAGTCTTTGCAAGATGCTTCCATAGTACTAGTACCTGTGCAGCTGAGAGCTGCATTGCAGATGTTCCTGGGTTCACATATAGCATTTCAGAAGTCCTTCTACACAATGCTACAGAAATGGTTGTGGATCCTCTTCAGCTTTCAATATTGGTCCTTGGGTTTAGGCAAAACTCCAACTAATTGTCCATTACTAGTTCTCCACACATCTCGGTGAGCAGTTTCAAGTTCCTGGGGTTGTTTACATCTCTGAAGATCTTCCCTGGACCTAATACATTGATGCAATTACAAAGGAGGCACAACGGCAACAATATTTCAGTCGGAGTTTGAGGAGACGCGGTATGCCACCAAAGAATCTTGTAACTTCCTACAGATGTACCGCAGAAAGCATTCTTACTGGTTGTATCACCTTCTGGTATGGAGAGGCCATTGCACAGGATCCGAAAAAGCTGCAGAGAGTTGCAAACTCAGCCAGCTCCGCCACGGGCACTGCCCTTCCCAGCAAGAACATCTTCAAAAGGCAATGCCTCAAAGAGGTAGCATCCATCATTAAGGACACCCATCACCCAGGTCATGCCCTCTTCTCATTTCTAGCATGAAGGAGGAGGTACAGGAGTCTGAAGACACTCACTCAACATTTTAGGAACAGCTTTTTCCCCTCCACCATCAGATTTCTCAATGGACAAAGAACCCGTGTACACTACCTCAATATTCCTTATTATAATTTATGACTTATTATGTATTGCAATGCACTACTGCAGCAAAACAAGTTTCACAATATATGACAGTGATATTAATTCTGATTCTGAGATCTTTCTGCACATCTTCAATCATTGCCCCTATTCTATCTGTTCTACTGTTCACTTTTTGCCTTCCTCTTTAATCCTGTTCTTTCACTCTCTTACCCTTCCCATCCTTCCCTTTGTTCTCCATGTAACCCCATCCTACCCTTGCTGATCCTGCTTGCCTTCCTCCCATCTGCCTTTGCCCATTTTTCCTCCCTTCCAATCTCTATCTTTCCACTCTGTTCTCCTCCAGATTCCTATGCTTTCTCTCTCTCTCTTATCCCTAAAATCCCTGAGCTTGTTCCTTTCACCAAAGATACTTTTACAAGCTTTGCAGGTCTTTCACTCAGCATTCATGATGGTTTGTGTTCAAGACAGAATCTTACACGAGATGGTGAGAGATTGCGAGCGCTGGTTTCTTTGGGGGTTTTGTGAGGAGGAGATGGCATCAGGTTTGGCTTGGTGAACTGATGCAATGCCTCCTTTGAAAATAGTTCATCCAGCCTCACCGTTTCAATAATGGAGTGGATGTTACTTTGGTTTAAGTCCCAACAGAGAATGCCAATCAAGCAGTCTACATTCTTTGCACCAGGTGAAAGATAGATTTTCCATCGCAGTCCCTACATGTAGCAGACCTCGCTGGGACCTGGTTGCTGAGCTAACAGCAGTCACTTTCTTGAATAGAACTTGGCTGTGATCAGGTTCCTTCAGTTACTGTGGCAACCATCCAGCAAAAAAAGGTTAAAACAGATGGAGCTTTGGCAGTGCAATGCCTTCAGAATGCAAAACCGTTGCATGTAGGCCTCTTCACTGGAAGTAAAATAACCCCAGCTATGGAATGAATAATTCACTACAGTATATTGCTGCCTGAGAGAGGTGGAATTTAATGGCTAAATAATTCAAGGTTTCACCTCCATGTCATAAGAGTGCAGGAGCAGTTCTGTGCTGTCTAATCCAGTGAGTTGCGAACAGTGTTCATGGACTGTAGGCTGTGGAAGGGACAGCCAAATGAATAAAAAATAATTTTATAATCTATCTTCAGATAAACAATCATTCCTGTACCGTGAACATTGTGCGTACATGTCCTGAATTTGGATGATGTTCCAGGCTGGCACTGTTTTCCCGAGATACCAACTCTGCTCTGCCTAATTCTTCAAGGATTCATTAGAAAAAGTCCACCTTGGATTTGAATAGTTCTTTACCAACATGCTGCCTTTTTCTCACATCCACGCCCCCCACAAAATCCAGTATATTTCATGAACATTACAAAAAAAAACTGCAGATGCTGAAAGGCTGAAATAAAAACAGGAAATGCTGAAAGATTTCAGGTGAAACACCCTTATGAGTATCAGCTCTTTCTCTACAAATGCTGCCTGATCTATGGAGATTTCAGCATTTTCTTTAAGTATATTAATCCTGCATTCTCTAGAGTTTACAAGAATGAGAAATCTCTTTGAAACTTACAGATTTCTTACATGGCTCAGTAAGATGGATGCAAAGAGATTGTTTCCACTGATTGTGGAGCCTAAAACAAGGGTCACCATTATACAATAAGAGGAGGCCATTTAAGGTCCAGATAAAGAGGTAGTTCTTCATGTAGAGGATGGTGGGAAGATGAAATTCAGGGTTGTATACTGCATACATACTTTGATAATAAAGGTACTTCGATTTTTTGGTGAATCTTCAGAATGCTCTATCCCCGAGAGCCCTATTAATTTCAGAACTGTTGATGAAAATAAGAGCACATGCACCACCCACCTCCCCTTCCTGAAGTCAGTGACCATTTATTTTGCAGACATTGATGGAAAGATTGTTGTCATGACACACTACATTACTATGCTCCCTATTTCCTTCCTGTACTCTGAATCATTGTTATTTGTGATATGGCCCACTGTAGTGATATCATCTGTAAACTTTTAATTGGAGTTAGAGCAGAATCTGGCCACACAGTCAAAAGTACACGATCAGTAGAGTGTAGAATGATATCACAGCCGTGTAGGGTGCCATTGTTAAGAACAGTTGTGCTGGACATGTTATTGCCTATTTTTGCTAACTGTGGTCTATTGATTAAGAAGTTGCAGGATCCAGTTGCAGAGGAAAATTTTGACTCCCAGGTCTCTGAGTTTGGAGATGAGTTTTGCTTGGAATTGTGGTACTGAAGGCTGAGCTGTATCAATATGCAATACGCTAACATTCATTCATTCCATTCATTCTGTACCATTTCAAATGTATGATATGGGCAATCATTGTCTTGACCGTGATTTTTCTTGGGAAAATTTTCTATAGAAATGGTTTACCATTACCTTCTGGGCATCGTCTCTACAAGACAGTTGACTCCAGCCATTATTAATACTCTTCAGAGATTGTCTGCCTGACATCAGTGGTTGCATAATCAGGACGTGATGTACACCAGTGATATGACCATCCAACACCTGCTCGAATGGCTTCACGTGACCCTGATCCGAGGGGGGCAGGGGTGGAGGGGCTAACCAGGTGCTACACCTTGCCCAAACGTGATCTGTAGACTAGCAGAGGGAAAGGGTGCCTTACACCTCCTTTGGTAGAGATGCATCTCCACCCCACCAGTCAAGCTCTAACATAGATGTCTTTATTGTCCAGCTACTCCAGAGGGGTGTAGCAAAGCCCTTAAAAGACGTGACATTAATTAGACCTGCTTATGCATCTTCAAGTTCCCTTAGTTTTCCTTCCAGCTAGCATTTCACATCAAAGTTGTTGTTTGAATACAAGACAGCAGTCATGTTTTAATTTAATATGGAAATACCTTGTGGAAGTGTCTTCACAATGTTCAAAGTAATTTTATTATCAAAGTACATGTATGTCACCATATACAACCTTGAGGTCCATTGTCTTGCGGGTATACTCAATAAGTCCATAACAGAATACTAACTACAACAGAATCACAGTGTGAATCTGCCTGCATTTCTTCATCGCAGTCCTGATGACATGTGAGGGGAAAACTGCTGGAACAAAACCTGGGCAGCTTGACTTTGCTTTGGTATCCCATGTTATGTTCTTTCTTCTGTTCCACAAAGCTGGCATGGATGAAATCAACTAACTGCAAATCCGTTCTAAGTTTAATTCAACACTGCGCTTTCTTGAAGTACAAACAGAAAATGCTGGACAAACGCAGCAGGTCAGACAGCAGTGAAGAGGAACTGTAAATATTTCAGGTGCAGGTCCTTTCATTAGAACAAAGAAGAAGAGCAATAACTTAGTCTGGGTAGCAGAGATGGTGGAGGCGGACGATGGATGAAACTGAAGTAATTTACCTGATAGTGTGAAATGGCACAGTTTAAATGAGATTAAGCTGCTCTGTGTGTCTAACTTCATAGAACCATGCCCTACACACATAGGCCCTTTAACCACCATATGACCATCAAGTACATCTACTGATCCCGCGTAAAGTTGGTGAATTCTGTTAAGAGAAGGTTCTTCTCAGGTTCACCGAATTTTATTTCTAATCTCTAATACAAGCCCAATGGTTGACTGGTTAGACGGAATCTCGCAGCTGTTTGGGGATTGATCATCAGATGTTGTCAGACTGGATTGAGATGACCACTCTTGTCGTCTTTGCAGCTGCAACCCCTCCTACAGTGCTGCAAGACAAAGGGTAGAACATCTGTTGCCATTTCACCATCTCAGACGGTCCTATCTATCACCAAATTTGTCAGAAGATATTCTCTTTCATTGGTGATGCTGTCTGTTTCTTCCTGAGGAGAAGTAATCTGGAAAACTACCTAAAAACACAAAATTAAAATGAAAAAGCTGTAGATACAAATACATATTCTCCCATGTTTGGATGCCATTTGTTGATTCAATTACTGCTGTGCAAGGCTAGCTTCTCCACCTCTAAACATCTAGTCTACTTCAGGTACTAGACAGCCCGAACCAGAAATTAAGTTGATAAGTATATCTGTATCCCTGAGTAATGGCTCATTTATGGTGACCAGCAGAATGCATCACTGGAGATTCCTTACCATTGTTGTTAACCTTAGTCCAGTCCCTTTGCATAGATTTCATTGTCTCAAGCCTATTGCCATATTTCTGTTCTAGTCACACTAATGTCATTCCATATATTCTGTTGTATTCTGCTCACACATTTTTTAGATTTTTTGAAGCAACCAAATATTTCTGAAAATGATGGAAGAGAAAAGGCATTTTGAATGAAGGTTTCTTGTTCATTCAGTATTGAACAGCATCGTCATCAGACCATACTGAGAATCTCTCTGTAACATTGTCAAAAATGTAGAAAGGGAATGATTGGAGTTGGAAGGACCAGACAACCTGAAACAGAGGGTAGTGAGAATAGAACAGATGACTGAAGGAATGAAGCTTTGTGAGCATGAGGTTGAGCTCTATTCTGACATGAAACACATTTTTTTTCTTTGGTTGGCTCTCAATCATTAGGTGGGCGCAACTGGAATTTGCAGACTAAGTTCCAACCTAAATTTCATGCTGTGTCCATCAAAGCCAAGCGTGATCTAACAGTCATACTCTTCGTCATCTTCTAAACCTTGGTTAAACCACCCTCTAGTGTTCACTTCTCTTGTGTCTGGAATCCCAACTCCTTCGGTCTCAGAAGCCACCTGGAAGTTCTTCCTCTGGGCAGTACCGCATCTAAAACAGATGAGCGGTGGAGGTTTAGGAATGGTGAGGACGTGTTTATAGCATATTGAGAAATTCTGCCCCTCATTTCCAAATAAGGAAATAGTCAGAAGTCTGGCTCTTCGGGTGCCATGGTAGTGTAGCAGTTAGCGTGACACTATTATAGCTCAGGACATTGGAGTTTGAAATTCAGTTCTGGAATCCTCTGTAAGCAAGTTTATTTGTTCCTTCCTGTGTGTGCGTGGATTTCCTCTGGGTGCTGTGGTTCCCTACCACAGTCTGAAGGCTAGTAGGTTAATTGGTCCATGTAAATTGTGCCATGATTAAACTAGTGTTATATCAGTGGTTTGCAGGATGACACGGCTGGGAGGGCCTGTACTGTGCTGTATCTCTAAATAAATAAAGTGCTCTAATATGCAGAAGAGTTTCCTCAGCAAGTTGCCATTCAACTTCCTTTATGTATCCATAAAATACAATATCCCCAGGACCTGCCTACAAAGCATGATGGAAGAAATGTCTTTATACTTTAAAGGATGGCATTTAACATGTTTAAAGATTGTACAGCAGAACAGCAGAAAATTGGTTTATAATCTAAATAAGTAATTTCACCAGTCATAGCTGTATTCTGATTTAAAACAACTGGAAACAATATGTAAACAACAGAAAACCCGTTTCTAGATACTTTACACACTAATCTGATTGGTAATCCATTTTAAACTACATTCAAAAGCTTTTGAAATGTGCCAACAAGTATCCTTGCATCAAAGCAAAATGGAGGGAATTAGTAGATACTCCCCAGGGTGATGAATTATATTAGGAGGCATGACTAATTTTGCGGGTGGAACCACTTCTAACATTACTTGACGCAAAAGATCAGGAAAATTTGCTGGATGTAAAGCAATCTTTTGTGCCAGTGTTTAGCCAAATTCCGATTAGAAAAGAAACATGATCCAATGGCAACTCCTTTTTTCTTGCCTTGTGTAATCAGTAGTCTGCTTAATAAAGTGTCCTCTGCTCCAGCACGGATGAAAATTCAAGATTTTTGCAGACTCTGGGATTTATCAGTGGTTGCTTTCTAAACATACCTGAGAATTTCAGCTGTCAACATGGTAGAGAATAATAAGTCCTTGATTTACAAACATGATCTTCTGAATCATTAACTCTTTGGGTTACATCTTTTGATTTTAAAAAATCTATCACTGACAGGAATGAATTGACGACTGCTTTACAGGTGTAAGATGGCACTGTGCCAAAAAACCAACATTGTCCTCTTAATTTCAAAATTTCACTTCTCAGAATTTTCTAGGAGTGATTCACTTTCATAAATGAAGGAAGAACTTTAGTCAAACTTGCTAGATCGGGATTAATTTCATTCAAGCAAGGCTACACACTGATTTTTGTGGGCTTTTCAAGATTTTTCTTGTGGGCCTGTAATGCATGAAGGATCGTGAAGGGGTTAAAAATACTTCACTGATTGAGGATAACCTGTGAGTTTAGTGGGTTCTAAGGTGACTAATTAGGCCAATGTGGGGCTGCCGACTGTTTCTCGGGTAGGTCAGGAAGTGGCAGGTGTAGGTGCATGGGTAATTTGTCAGATGGACGTCTCCTCCTGCTTGCACAGGTTGCTGTGTATTGCCAATGCATGACCTCCAGGTTTTCGATAAAGTCCATAATGCTGCTGCTTCTCTACATTGAGTGACCATGAGGTAGAGATTCCTGAAAGTCAGAACGATGTTGTATTTCTAGAAATCCTTCAGCACATCCTTGAATCTTTTTCTCTGTCTGCCTAGTAGCCTCTTCTCATAATAGACTTCAGAATAAAATGCTTATAGAGCTGTTTGTAAAGGTAGTAGTTATGTAAGATGCCTTTCCAAGGTATTTTCAAGTGAGTGCTGTACTGTTGGAGGAACGGCCTTTGAATGAGACATTAAATTCCTTACCCATCAGTACTTTGGCAGCACTTTCACCAGATGAACTTTAAAAAGATGGCTCTGCACCATGTTCCGAGCAATAAGGGATAGGTAATAAATGCCAACCTTGCAGGTAATACCCATATCCCGTAAAAGGGGTTATGAAAATATCTCTTTGCTGTGCGTTCACCTGATGTTTCACAGCTAATAAATGATTAATGTTTCTTCTGTAGCACAAGCCACAATGGCTTCCACAAGCAGCACAGGTGCAGCAAGGCCAACCACAGTCACCACGACAACCACCACCAGGAAAGCCCCTCTCACCACCATCGCGGTGGGGGCAATTAACCAGCTGGTCCCGGAGCAGCACCCCGTCACTCCCAAATTCCCCTTCACAAGTCGGACACCTCTATCCAACCAGCTGCCTTCGCCGCGGAGGTACTGTGAACCGACGGAGACCAGAGGAATAAAGTGGCCATCGACACAGCAGGGAGTTCTGGTGGAGCGTCCGTGCCCCAAGGGGACCAAAGGTAAGCCAGCAACTTTGGTAAATTGGAACAGTGAATGGCATAGCTTGGTGCTGCTTAGATCTGCTAATGTTCAGAAATCTATTGATGAATAATTGATCTTTGGTCTAAATGCACATGCAAGTATACATATGACTGTCCTTCACTGCACTGCCTGTCATAGTGTGCTTGAATCCTGTGCTTATTGGCACTAGGTGCCCCAGTCCTGACAGCGTGCCCTGCCACACAGATCATCCACCATCTTCATAACTTAACCAAACCCACCTTCGCCAGTGTACCATGCCTCTGGTGCTCGCTCTCTATGACATATAGCGTAGCAATACATCTCGGTTTCGTTGAAAGGGCTTCCCCTCAAACATCTGATCAACACAGCAGAAGGGCAAGTACGGTTGTTTGAGTAACTGTTTAGAAGCAGGCAAAAAATGCAACTAGGCGTTCATTGCCAAAGATTTAATTTTTGTTTTAGTGCCTCCACTAATCGGCTGGAGTTCAGTAAGTGAGCACCAAGTTGTCAATGGTTCTATACAGCTCCCTAAGAAGTTGTGATGTGTCCACTATAAGCATTTCTATGTTGCAGGTATAGCCTCCTACCTCTGCGTGGTTTCACTTGGACTCTGGAACCCAAGAGGACCTGACTTCAGCAACTGCACCTCGCCCTGGGTAAACCAAGTAGCGCAGAAGGTAATTCTAACTGAGCAGAGAGATGTAGGGGGTCAACAAATGCTTAAACTTAGTAGCTGAGTAATTAAAACCACTGAATAAATATGGTCTTCACTTCAAAGTCTGGAAAATGCAGTCAGGGAGTTTAGGGCACAGTTATATAATTCTCCAATTGTCCTTGTCTAGTGTTCCCTCTACCTCAGTAAGATGTGTTATTTGTGAATTCATCAGAGCGAGACTGGAGCTGAACAGCTCAAATTATGAGCATGGTTTGCATGAACAGATCTTGCACTCTGTGAAAGCACAAAGCGGTTATGTAATTTAGATGGTTATTGGAGTAGATGGAATAAATAATGGGGGATTTAGTAAACTCCTACCTTCCAGTCAGGGAGTACAGTGTAAATATGGCAACTCTAAAATTTAGAATGAGGCCATTCATGAATGATACAAGGAAACACCTCTTGAGCCAAAGTAGTACTAGACCCTGTTGTGAATTAATATTTCAATAATATTTGAGTAATTTTCTGTGTGTGTATATTGTCTGATTAAGCATTCATATTTGTTTAAATAACTCATTATGGATTATATGTAAAATATATTAATTGCATGCATCATCATGCTACTACATGAAATAGGTGCCTCGCTTAAAGTAAAGACAAAGTTACACCTGCATTTCAGGTTCCCATCTTCATTTTGAATTAACGTTTTGAAGTTACAAAGCATAACCGACTCTCTTCCCCAAATAGGCAAATAAAAATGTCAAAATTCAGATGGATAGGTTTTTATTGGTTGAGATCACTAATTGGTGAAGGACCAAGAGGACGTGGCTATCTCAGACAGAGTAACTAGCATTGTTCATGCCTGAGTGCAGACTGTTCTTACAAAGGGGTGGAAACGTCATGACATTAATATAGAGAAGGTTAGCTGGCCAAGTTGTTCTGATACATACAAATTGCCAAACACACTGCAGCTAGAAATCGCAAGTCACCAAATGTCAGCAAACTAATGGAGTAATTTTGTGTCATTACTGCAGGTTGATTTTAGTATTTAAAAAGGAATTTAAAAATTAGGTTTAAGCATTAATATATAACCAGGCTGATTATGGGCAAAAGTAAGTATCTAGCAATCTGCTGCCTACATTCACAACTGACTAACTTCCTTACACCCTCCTCAAGGAGAATCCATTGCAGAGATTCATCCATCTCAACAGCAAGACCATGTGTCTTCTGGAAAAAAAATAACAGAACCAACAACACTTGCATAACCGTTAAGAAAGTTTTATGCAGTTGAATCATGTCACTGCACTTCAGTCAGCTCTCAGTCTCGAACCACTGGAATGTTTCGACTTACCAAAGCATCCTAAAATTGTATTTTAAAAAAGCCTGTTCAAATTCGAAAATTTATTTTTAAAGGTTTAGAATTTATGACTAAAATGCCAAATATTCAGGTACATTCCAACAATCAAAAATGTCTAAATGTGTGCTAGTGCAGTGAAGTTATGTGATGAAACCAAAATTCTAAAAAACAACCCCACCATGGGCAATTTAAATTAGACATTAGGTAAATGTGGAATTTAAAGTAAAATTGGTAATAGGGGCCATGACGCCACTAGATGGCTCTTAAAATCCATCTGGTTTCTTAATGTATTTGAGGAAAGGAAATTTACCATCCTGACCATATGTAACTCTAGACTTACCACTGTGGTTGAGTCTTAACTACATTCTGGGGTAACTAGGGGTGGACAGTAAATTGAGTATTGCCAGTCCATGTCCAAATACTGTAGATGATTTTTTTTTTTGCTTAATCAATGAAGAAATTCGGTTTCCTTCATCGAAAGTGAATTCACAGCTGTAGGTGCAGGGGAATTGTGTAACTTCCAATGGCCCCACTGAGAGTGCAGTTGGGAAATTGTTGGCAAACATTCCCAACAACTTCAGGGATTGCTTTGTGGAAATTCCCCTCTTGATAAATGACGGTGAATGTATATAGAACTGCGGGCAGTTTACCACAAATTCCATCCAACGTTTTCAAATGCGGTTAATTAAAGAAAGAAGACTGAAGTGTGATTAATCTGCAGAAGAGTAGGATAGCCCAGTGACTGCTACTGCCTGAGTAAAGGAGAGGTCGTAAGTCAAATGCCACCACACTAGTAATGAAGCTTTTTTTTAAATTTTATTTTTATTTGGATAAGGAATTCACAAGTATCATGTACTTTTTCCACACTTATAACCTTTTCCATTTTTTTATATGTATAAAAGTATAATTATTTATACATTCTTAAGTACACATTGAGATGATATAAAAGGAAATTAGACACTTAAATAGATAATTATGTACAGTGGTAATTCTAATCTATTAGGCTAAGTAATGGTATTAGTTGTTAAGAAACATAGTAACAATAGTTTCCATAAATCTCTTCTGGACCATTTCTTCTGGTCCAAAATGTTGTATGTAAGCCTATGAAACAACCATTGTAGGTGTTTATATCCTAACTTGTTCATGCTTGCTCCTGCCCCCAAACATAATTATCCCATCCCTATGTACTTATTTACTTAATTTTATCATTTTTTATCCCTTTCCCAAATCTTTTCCTTTACTTGTATTAATTCTCTATTTAGTAATGAAGCTTCAAATATTATACATCCCAACTCATTCTTTAGTGCTTTTCCTAGCCTCAAATCCCTCACTGAATAGAGAATTGGACTGTTAACTAAATTATAATCATCTTCAGACCTGTATAGCAATATAACTGGACCAAACCCCTTCATATCATAGACCTTGAACATGACTGCATCAACATCCCACAATTCCATCATTGCTGTCACCAACTTCAGAGTTCTGAGAAGACCACCACATAGAGAAGTGCAGAATGGGTAGTCAACAGAGCACTGCCATAAAATTGCATCCACTGTTAGAGTACAGAGTACGCAGATTACAAACCGAAAGAAAGCAGAGGGTGACTTTCTTGCAGTCTGTAAGATACTGTTATCAGTGTAGCCATGTTGCAAGGTCTTCCATGCTAGCCTTAACATTATCAACAGCTTAACTTGTTTCTTGAGAATGCTGGTCCATTGAGAGAATCTTGTTATAAGGCCAGCTTAATTTTTTTTTCCCTCTTTTTGCAACATGATTGACATAAATAATTATCAGGAAAGTTATTGAACCAAAGCCAACTCTGACTGAAGGATTCCATTGAATTTCCTTCCGTAGTCCTCAAAATCTTGCAGGATTGAGATCCTGAGCTAGTGGGAGTTCAAGAGCTGTTGGCAAGCACAAGTCTCTGATACAAGCTAAGAGTTACTGAGCCTGCTAGTTTATGAAATTCCATAGATGCAGTATGAGTTCGGTGATCTTGCGCCTCTTGGATATTCCTCTGCTGACTTGGGCCACTTTGATTTACTCTGCAGATTAAGAGTGGGGAGAACGCAGGTAATATCGCACAAGAGCTTTCTCAACACACCAGAGGGCCCATCTATGCAGGCGACGTCAGCTCTTCCGTGAAACTGATGGAGCAGCTATTGGATATCCTTGATGCTCAGCTGCAAGCTCTGAAACCCAGTGAGAATGAGTCCGCAGGACGCAGCTACAGCAAGGTTTGAATAACTGCTCCTTATTGATTTTGGTCCTAACTGGGATAATGGGCATGTTGAAGTCCTATAGCTCAGGACTGTGGAGAACATGAATCGGGACAGAGAGAGAAAATGGATCAGAGAGGCAAGCGTTGAAGGGGTATAGAAAGGGGGCAGGATGAAAAGTAGTCGCGATAAAAAGCATTGAGGACCTTGTTGGAAAATGGGTGTTAGTAGGCTTAACTCCTTACTTCATCCTACTTTATATGCCCATCCCTTATCCCACTCCCGTTTCATCTCACTGCACCCCTCTACATCCCTAATCTCAACACACTACCTTGGCTAAGGATGTGCAGATTTATGAGTATAACCCTGAAGTTTGGGGTGTGATTATGGTGAGGTGAAGTTGCGGTTGTGTCTGTTTGAGATTGGAAGATGATTAAAGGCTTTAAAACGGTAGGCTAAGAATTTTATTTAAACCCAAAACAAGATAGCACTTTCTATTAATATAACTCCAGGCTTGCCAGGAATCAGTTTTTCCACACAGTGTGGTGGCAATCTAGAAGTCTTCTCCCCAAGCACTGTGCCGATTTGATGCTTTGATTAAGATTGATTTGTATCAGTTAAAGGGTATACAAGGTTTGACAAGTAGATAATGGATCAGGTACAGATCAATCTTGGTCTGTTAAGTGGGATAGGAATATTTAAGGGACTGAGTACCCTTCTCCTGTTCCCATTGATCCTCTTTTTAAGTACAACAAATCAGACCTTAAAACTGAAAATTTAGAAGAAAATCGGGTCAAAGTTAACATTCCAAGGTATTATTTTATTCTGTAGTGGGATCTTGTGCCTTGCAAGTATTAGGATGGGTGGCTTCTGTGGTTTAATGAAGTATATTCTGTTCCTTCTCTGCCTGCATGGAACGGGCACAGATTCAAAGACGGGAGAAGACCTGCAGAGCATACATCGAGGTACGTGAGCGTGCAACTGTGTCAGTGTTCAGCCCTGATTAATCCTTTTATTTACAGAGGCCAGCATAAGCACCATCCTGATGGGCCACAAGGCTCGGGACAGACTATTTCAAAAAATCCTTGTATCACTGTGTGGAAGATCTCAGCTTAGTTCTTTCCACAACCTGTGCCTTTCTAGTAATGTATCTTTTTTTTGATTTTCACTTCTCCAGTAAAAAGTCATCATGACTCTTTTTGAATGTCAGAAGGTGGTGGATGGAAGCTCATTCTACGGCTCAGGGACATAACTTAAAAAGGCCCTTCTGAGATCAGAATAAATTAGGCCAATACATGCAGGCTGTGCCAGCATCCTCCCATGGGAAAGCCAAAGTCAGATCTCCTGTAGTTATGGCTTTGTTTCCATAATTATAAAGTGAACTTCATTATTTAACTGAAAAAAAACATGTCAGAGCCCTGTAAAGGCTTAATGCATTGTCACCTTTGTGTAGGTCATTTATGGGTTAAAATTCCACATTTACAGTTTAATTCAAAATCCAGTTTAATTTAAATCTGAGTGCTGTGCTTAGGAGGCACTGCACTGTCTGGGGTGCCTTCCTTCTGAAAAGTTACTGAACAAAAATCTCATCTGCCCTGTCAAGTGGGCATCAATGGCTCCACAACAATGTTTACACAGTGTTGTCTCCAGGGCCCTGGCCAATATCACTCATAGCAAATTACCTGTCGTTATTCCACCACTGTTAGTAAGAGGCTGATGTGTTCAAAATAACCATTACATTTCCCATAATAGCTAAAATGTGTAATTTTCTGTTGAACAACTTATTATCCTCTCAAATGTGTTATAGCTTTTGAAAAATGTTTATGGTAAATAGAAATCTCTTCAATGCTCCCACAATTTTTCTCTCCAGTTTCACTTGTGACAGCGAGCTTGGAGATTAGCCACCATCTCAGAGGCTTTCCTGGAGATTTAGTGACCCAGTTCTATTAAGGATAGCTGTGGTTTGGTTTCAGGCTGTGGTACAGACTGTGGATAACCTCCTGAGACCAGAGGCCCTGGAATCCTGGAAAGATATGAACACAACAGAACAGGTTCATACAGCAACCATGTTACTGGACATCTTGGAGGAGGGAGCATTCCTGCTGGCGGACAACCTGAAGGAGCCAGCAAGAGTCAATGCCACCACCCAGAACGTTGGTAAGTATGCCCCAAATGCACAAAAGCACCAGGCTCTTAGTGTGCTGTGTCCCAGAATTTAGATGTCTTAAGGATCTGACCTACTTCCTCACTCTGTTGTCACACCAAGTGTTTCTAACGTGCTCCAATTTAGATGTTTCTTGCAGCCCTATAAAAGTGTGTGGCACTAATCCTGAATTTTCTGTCTGACATTGAGCCTATATGATCATTCATTTTCACCCTTCAGCCTAGACGCTATTAACTGGAAGTCCCCATGGCTCAGTAAGACTCTGTTAATCCACACCCTAACACATAGGCCCTTTAGGTTAGTGCACTATCCCAGTATTTCAGAACTATTCTGCCCTTGTCTAGTCTTTGAACCCTGTGGGGAAATTTCTCCATTCAGAGAGGCGTGAGGGTGTGGAACAAACTGCGAGCGGAAATGGTGCACAAAGCTCAATTTCAATGTTGAAGAGAAGTTTGAAGAGTTACGTGGATGGTAGGGGTATGGAGGGCTATGGTCCTGGTGCAGGTTGAGGGGAGTAGGCAGTTCAAATGGTTCGGTACCACAGTGGCACCACAGGGCACCACTGCTCAATACAAGAAGACATGGCTTTAAGGTAAGGGGTGGGAAGTTCAAGGGGGATATTAGAGGAAGGTTTTTTTTACTCAGAGAGTGGTTGGTGCGTGGAATGCACTGCCTGAGTCAGTGGTGGAGGCAGATACACTAGTGAAGTTTAAGAGACTACTAGACAGGTATATGCAGGAATTTAAGGTGGAGGCTTATATGGGAGGCAAGGTTTGAGGGTCGGCACAACATTGTGGGCTGAAGGGCCTGTACTGTGCTGTACTATTCTATGACTATGATTATAATTTCCTTTCTTGGAGTTCCCATTGTTTATTTTGTATTCACTGGAAGTTTGCTGGGTCAGTATGTCTTTGAAAACTTTGATCACCTTGTCTTTTTGTTCGATTTCAAACCCAAAACTACTACTCATTCGCTGCTTCTTCCCTGCTTCTCTTACCAGATGCCCTTCTTCCTTCATGCATACCAGATCATTTCAACTCAATTCCTGTTCATTGGATATTCTGTGATCTTTTTGCCCAAGTCAAATTATCTATTCCTCAAGCTCCTTGAGCTAGTTATTGTCACTTGAAATTCTTGCCTCTTATCTTCAAATCCCCCCAAACTAATGCCAGTTCAATTGGTTAGTGTAACTTACACCTCTTGGTGTAAGTTAGTGGCAAAGAGCAAAGGAGTTAATGTTTGCGCAGGAGCGGTGATGCATGGGCTACAGGCAAGATAGGAGGAGAGGAGTGAGTCTAATAGGATTGCACTCAGTCGCTATTATAGATAGAAGGGCCGAATGGACTCTTCACTTGATAAGTAAACAAACACACTGATTACGTCGAGTCTAGTTAAAGACATCCAAAGCATCCAGTGACCAACTAATCCTACTTACGTATTCTGCCACACTTTTCCTGTCACCTGTTACTCGACTTGCTGTCAGATTTCTTTCCTCCCTACGCCCCTCTCTGCAGATTGCTCACACACAGTTCCTAAATAAAAATAGAAAATGCTGGAACGAGAAGCAGAACTAGTGCCTAAAGACTTTTCGTCAGATCCGAAAAATAGAGAAGACAAGTTTTTTGTAAGTTAGCATACAAAACGTGGACAGAGGATGAGGTGCTGTTACTTTATCTTGTGGTACGACTCACTGTAGTAATGCAGGGTTTTTTCTGAACCATGGATGCCCCTCTACCATAGTGGACAGAACCCATGAACATATTTTATTCATTTCCCTGCCAACTGATTTTATCCCCTCCCCTCCAGACTTGACTTGGTCCTCACCTTCCAGTCCACCAGGTTCCATTTCCAGCAGATCATCCTTAACAATTTTTGACAGCTTCAGTAATATTTTTTAACCGCATATTCCCTTAACATCCCTCTGTCAGCTTTTCAAAGCGATCACGTCCTTTGCATATCAGTGCTCTGCTCTTCCATCCCCACCAAATGATTCCTCCTTTTCCATGCAATTATGGAATTTGCAGCATCCCGTCACTTTCCATAACAAAACAGAATAGTACTTCCAGATGAAGTAGCACAATTTCTCCAATCCAGTGTACTGTAAGGTAAAGTAAAGGCATCTGTTAGTCTTGCGAGACTATAGATCTGCACCTGGAAAGTCTTCACTCTCCAGGGCACAGGCCTGGGCAAGGTTGTATGGAAGACCAGCAGTTGCCCATGCTGCAAGTCTCCCCTCTCCACGACACCGATGTTGTCCAAGGCAAGGGCATTAGGACCCATACAGCTTGGCACCAGTGTCATCGCAGAGCAATTAAGTGCCTTGCTCAAGGACACAACACGTTGCCTCGACTGGGGCTCGAACTCTGACCTTCAGGTCACTAGTCCAATGCCTTAACCACTTGGCCACGTGCCCACAGTGTTCATCATGTGTCTTCTTCACATTGTCAAAAAGAAACACAGATTGGGTGACCACTTTTTGGAATGCCTGCAGTGCATACATGGGAGTGACTCTAAGCTTCAGGTTGCCTCCTTAATTCTCCGTCCCACTCCCATTTTGATCTATCTGTACATCGTCTCATCTTCCATGTGGGTGTATTATGGCCTTCAGGCTCATTGTTTAAATTCTCCCAACTTTAGGTGACTTTCTTTGTGTCAGAACTGGCCATTTCTGCCCATTATACTCCTGTGATTGTTGGCTCACTTTTCCATTGGTATAACAAAGGCTGCTAGGGATGTCCCACTGCTCTACTCTTAACAACGCATAACACAAAGAAGTATAATGAGGTTCTAACTGTTGCATTAATCCTATCAGAGATGTTGACTTTTTCTACTGATCTCTTTACCATCTTCTCAGCAGTATAAACCAGGTTGTCTTCTCCCTTTCCCAATTCTGATGAAATGTCTTGGACTTGAAATATTAACCCAATTTCTCTTTCCATGGATGCTACCTGACTTGCTGAGTCTTTCCCAGCATTTTTATGTTTATATTTCAGATTTTCAGCATCTGCAGACTTTTATTTTTAATGTACAAGTATTTTGTCCCACCAACACATCAGATTCATGGATGGATGCACTTAACTCAATCTGGACTATTTGTGATTGTGGGCTTGCAGCAATGTGGTTGACTTTTAACCTGCTCTGAAATGGACCAGCAAACAATTTGTATCAAATGCAATATCAATCTGTTTCCTAATACTGTTGGGAAAATTTTTAGTGGATTCCAAGAAGCAAGTCACAGCCACATTGGATATGGATGCTGACCTTACCAGTGACTTAATATTTGTGAATTAGTAATTTATAAAAGAAGCAAACACACTTTGTTCCACCATCTGCAGATATAGCCTCCTTCCTTCACCAGCCCTGCTCACACCTCACCTAACCTGCGCTCCAGCGAATATGATACTTGACTGATTATGAATTGTGCATTTGATAAAGGAAGCAAAAACCTTGCCATTTCTTTGCATCTTGCACAATTTCTTTTAACCATCTTGTTCACACTATCTATTTAATCTCTGTGCATCTTGCTCTGAAATCTTTATGTACCCTGTTTCCCCCTCCACACTCCCCGCCCAAATTCTGGAACATTCCCTTTTATAGCCCCTCCTCAGTTGCCAATCATGAAGGCATTGTATCAGCCTTTCTCGTGTTCTCGCTGTTGACTGGGTCATTGTATCCTTCATTCACCATCTTGGTTTTGGATTCAGCTACTGGATTTCTCCTTTTTTACATTTCACCCTCCTCCCAGCCCTCCCATTATTCCCCTCTCCCCCCCCCTTTCCCCCTACCTTTTCAGAGTTCTCATCTTTCCTTCCCTTTCTCCCTAGTGTTGGAAGTGTCCGTCCTCAGTACTGAAGGACAAGTGAAGGAGGTGACGTTTCCACACAGTTATCTAACAGAGAGTTTTATCCATATCTCTCCGAATACCATCAAGCAGAACAGCCGTAATGGTAAGTGTGAGCATCTTTAAGCTGTTACTTTATTTGCTGCTTATTTGTGCTGAGTGAGAAACCAGTCAGTTTAATAGCCAGCATTTCCTATTCTTTTGGAGCCTGCCCTGTATCATAATTTCACTCACCCCCACCACCATGCGTTGAAAACCTTCAGCCATATGGGTAGTCTCTTTGCATAAAAGCATCCAGTAGGTTATCTTAGATCTTAATGGAGTCCCTGTAAGCTTTAAAGGGTCCCTCCAAATTTGACAGCTTGAGCCTGCGCCTTAAGAACACGTCGCTGAGTAACACTTCCTCAGTTCACAAACTTTCTAGGCGAGAGGCTGAAGCTGATGGTGAAAATTCCTTCCATTCTCCACTCTCACGACTGGAATTCTGAATATAAACTAAACTGAGTTCAGCTTCCACCACAAATCAAACTAATTGGCTCTCCTCAAACTGGAAAATTTACTCGGGGTTTGGACATCGCTGGCAATGCTGATGTTTATTGTTTAAGAATTAGTTAGTAGCCAAACATAGTAGAGGGTCTGGAGTCACAGAATGATAGACCAATTGAAATGGTCAAATTTTCCGCACTTCAGGACACTGATGAACCAACTGGATTGATGCAAGGATCTGGTGGTTTCATGAGACCAGTAGTTTCTTTTCCACCTTTCAGATGTATTTAATTACGTACATTAAGCTGTCCAGCTGTCTTGGTAGGAATTAAATTTGTTTCAGAATCTTTCATCTTAAACTCTGGCTGTTAATCATGAAACGTCACCAAAACTCTACTGTATTATATCTCATTGATGGCCCCACACACAGAACAAATTATATTGAAAATGCTCAGTAGGTCACAGAGCAATGGTTGATTATGTGGATCCAGCAAACTGGCTGCTCCTGGCAGTAGTCTGCCTCTATCAAAGGGATTGTCACTAGAATACCACTGGAGATTAAAGAGTTGGAGCACGGGTACAGATTAGCTGTAGTTGTCCTCTGTTTTCTGTAGGTTAAGGAATAATCTATTTCCTTCCTGGCTTGTTCACCTTGCCTGGCCTCATATGTCTTTATATTCAACATCCCCTTGGTGTTTCCTAGGAAGTAAAGCCAATCTAACCGGTTAGTTTCCGTAACATTTTCTTGTGGTAATCATTCTTAGCAACCCTCAGCAGCACAATATAGTGCCACATAAAAGACTTGTCCATAATATAATGATGAAAGGAATTCGGGGTAATGTAGGAGCATGGATAGATTAACCAATAGAAGGCAGAGAGTTGGGATAAATGGGTATTCTGCAGGTTGGCAGTCGGTGCTGAGCAGAGTGCCATGGGGGTCAGTGCTGGTCATGCAACTGCCCTCAATACATGATTTGGAACTGGGGATGTAATGTAGCGTATCTAAGTTTGCTGATGGCATTAAATTGAGTGGAAGATCAAATTGCGCAGAGGATGCGGAGAGTCTGCAGAGACATATAGATAGGTTAAGTGAGCGAGCAAGGGTCTGGCAGATGGGAGTACAATGCTGGCAAATGCAAGGTCATCCATTTTGAAACTAAAAAGGGAAGATCAGCTTATTATTTAAATGGTGAAAGACTGCAGTGTACCATTTTGTGGAGAGATTTGGGAGTGCTTGCGCATGAATTGCAAAAGGTTCGTTTGTAGGTGCAACTAGATATCAAGAAGGTAAATGGAATGTTGGTTTCATTGGTAGAGTGATTGAATTTAAGAGCAAGAAAATTATGCTGCAACTGCACAGGGCGCTGGTGAGGCTGCACCTGGAGCCCTGCTTGCAGTTCTGTTCCACTTGTTTGAGAAAAGATATACTATCTTTGGAGGCTGTGCCAAGGAGATTGATTGTGGAGATGAGGAGTTAACCTATGAGGAGAGATTGAGTTACCTGGGACTATACACACTAGAATTCAGGAGATCTTATTAAAGCATATAAAATTATGATCTGTGAACTATAGCTGCACTCAGACTGCGATTCTTCACGGCAGTGGGTTTCCACACTTGGAACTCGCCGAGCGGTCTAGCATTTTCGATAGCTGCAGGAGCGACCTGGAAGATGGGTGCCTTCGGGGTGCGGCCCTGCGGACGAATCAGTTCCACACCACTGTTGCTGAACGAAGTGTCGCGGGAGATTTGAACATCGAGACAGCAGTGTGCGCTGCTGTCAAAATAAGCGAGGCTGCAGACTGTAACATCGAAACAGTGAGCTGTTGATCTCCCTCTCGCTGTGGCAGGAGCAATAGCTTTCTCTCCCTTGCTAGTGAGAGAAAACCTATGGTATATTGAACTGTTAGGCTGAACAGTCATTTCTGATGGACTTTAGATCATGGTCTCTTTGGGATCTTTGCTATTCCTTGCATGGTGGGTGGTGGGAGGCTGATGCTCTTTGCTGAAACAGGTGAGGGAGGGGGAGGCTTGATGCTTTTACTGCTGCTTGTATATTGGGAGGGGTGGGGGGGGACTTCAGAGCTCTAACATTTTTCTGTCATTCATTCTTTGGGGTTTTTCTTCTGATCCATGGATATCTGTGAAGATTAAGAATTTCAGGTTGTATACTGTATACATTCTCTGATATTAGGTAGAACCATTGAAAGGGATAGATAAGACACAGTCAGGAAATTTGTTTCCCCTGATGAGTGAGACTAGACTGAGGGGACTGAGCCTCAAGGTTCAGGGATAGATTTGGGACAGAGATGAGGAGAAACTACTTCTCCCAGATAGCAGTGAACCTGTGGAATTTGCTTTGTCAGTGAAGCAGTAGAGGCCACATTAATAAACATATTTAAGACATGGTTAAGTAGCCAGATCGGCCAAGATGTTATTGAATGGTGGAGCAGGCTTGACAGGCCAGATGGCCAACTCCTGCTCCTATTTCTTAAGTTTTCATGTTGTATAATTGGAAGGGGAGCGATTACTTCTAGCAGTAGCCTTGCTGTTGTATTACACAATTCTAGCATAACCTTCTTGGCATGGTAAATGTCCTAAATGCCTTCTTAAAATCACCTTCCCTATCCATTTCACTGCTTTCTGTGATCTGTGCACAGATGCACAAACCCTGTGTTCATCTATATATTGTACCATCTGATCATTTATCATGTCTTCCCTTTCCTTGCTTCCCTTCCTTAGATCCATTATATCACACCGCTGTGGATATAATTCTCTTTGTCACTCTGTGCTCACCCAACCTGTCCTACTTCAAACTACTAATGTTCATTTCATTTACAACGTTCAGTGTCCAGATGTATCCCAATGATCACAAAAAGCAAAACTTCTATTACTGCTACTGTAAAACTCCATTACATACAGCTCTCCAGTCAATAAAACTCCCGTCTTCCAACCTCCTTTGCTTTGCTCACTGGGACAGTTTTTAGTCTAACTTGTCACTTTCCCTAGAATTTCATGGGCTTTTTTAAAAACTTTCTTGATCAACTTCCTAAAGACACATCAAATCCGCCAGATTCACTAACTTACCTTTTTTTTTTAACCACCTTCGATCAAGTTAGTTGTACATCACCTACTCTAACAAATCGTTGTGGACTGTCCTTGATTAGCCATTGCCTTTCTAAATGTTGATTTATGTTCTCCCTTAACATTCCAGTAATTCACCCATCTTTAATGTTTGGCTGATAAGCCTGTATTTAGTTGGTCTATCTAACTTTCCCTCCTCTTGATGGCTGTCAAAGAACCCTTGTCTATCGCGTACCATTTTACTCACACCCTGGCTACTATCCTGTGCTATTATGACTTACAGTAAGATGGTGGCGTGCTTGGACGCAGCGACTTCTACGGGGCCAACCAAAAGTGTTATTATCATTTTTAATGTAGTTTTTACGATCACGAGACCCTGCTGGACATTAAAAACTTAAAATACTGCATGTCTACCTCATCAGTCGGTCGTTGGCAGGGAAATTGAAGGAGCTGGACTTGGTAAAGGCTGTGCTGCTGCCTGCAGCAAAGAGGAGTCAGTCCACCGAGGAGGTGTGCATTCTAGCAGAGAGGGATTAATTTAGTCATTTTTCTTGTGATCGCAAGACCCCGTTGGACAAGTGGAATGTCTGATTCACTGTTTTATTGACGAACGGTGGGTGTGGGCAGTAGGGGAGCTACATAGCCTCGGTCGTAGCGAGAGCTATGCCCCAAACCCTGGTGTTGCCTATTTGCAACTACACAGGAGAGAGGTGTCAAGAGTCAGTGTGATCCACCGGGGTGCTGGAGGTGGTGTTGGGTTGCATCCATGCTGGGGTCCATCTTGCCCTCAAGTGTTCGCGTAGCAGAAGACACGATGTATTGTGTTTGACTGCAGACTGCTGCTACTTTCAAGGACTTCTGTTTTTGTGTGACTGTATTTTACTGCTGTCTTAAATGTGCTGTGCATGACTTTTCATACTGTGTTTTGGTACTTTGGCCCCGGAGTAATGCTGTTTCGTTTGGCTGTATTCCAAAAGACCATAAGATATAGGAGCAGAATTTGGTCCCTGGAGTCTGCTCCGCCATTTCATCATGGTTGATGCAATTTTCCTCTCAGCCCCAACCTCCTGCCTTCTCCCTGCATGCACTGAACAATCACGAATCTATCAATCTCTGCCTTAAATATACATAAAGACTTGGACTCCACAGCTGCCTGCAGCAAAGAATTTCACATATGTATTCACTACTATCTGGCTAAAGAAATTCCTCCTCATCTCCGTTCCAAAAGGACGCCCCACTATTCTGAGGCTGTGTCCTCTGGTCTTAGGCTCCCCCACCGTAGGAAATATCCTTTCCACATCCACTCTATCAAGGCTTTTCACCATTCGATAGGTTTCAATGAGGTCACCACTCATTCTTCTAAATGCTAGTGAATACAGGCCATTCAAGACAAGGCATTCAATCATAGAATCATTTACATGAACCTCTTTTGAACCCTGTCCTGTGTCAGCAAATCCTTTCACAGATGAGGGGCCCAAAACTGCTCACAATACCCCATGTGAGGCCTCATCAGTCCTTTATAAAGCCTCAACATTATGTCCTTGTTTTAAATTCTAGTTCTGTTGAAATGAATGCTAAGAACACATTTGCCTTCCTCACCACAGACTCAACCTGCAAATTAATCATCAGGGATTCCTGCACAGGGACTCCCAAGTCCCTTTTGTGCCTCAATTTTTGTATTTTCTCTCCATTTAGAAAATAGTCTACCCTTTCACTTCTTCTATCATGACATCCCGACACTGTATTCCACCTGCCACTTCATTGCTCATTCTCCTAGTCTGTCTTCTTTCTGTAGCCTCTCTACTTCCTGAAAGCTACCTGCCCTCCACCTATCTTCATATCGTCTGCAAATTTTGCAGCAAAGTCATCAATTCCAACATCCTAATCATTTGCAAGTAACGTAAAAAGAATCGGTCCCAACTCAGGCCCCTGTGGGACACCACTAGTCACCAGTAGCCAACCAGAAAAGGCTCCCTTATTCCCACTCTTTGCCGTCTGCCAATCAGCCACTGCTATATCCATGCTAGAGTCTTTCCTGTAATACCATAGGCTCATAGCTTGTTAAGCAGCCTCATGTGTGGCACCTTGTCAAAGGGCTTCTGAAAATCCAAGTACACAACATCAACTCATTTTCCTTTGTTTATCCTGCTTGTTATTTCTTCAAAGAATTCAACCAGATTTGTCAGGCAAGATTTTCCCTTGAGGAAACCATGCTGACGATGGCCTAGTTTACCATGCGTCTCCAAATACCCTGAGACCTCATCCTTAGTGATCAACTCCAACATCTTCCCAAACACTGTGGTCAGACTAACTGCCCTATCGTTTCCTTTCTTCTGCCTCTCTCCCTTCTTGAAGAGTAGAGTGACATTTGCAATCTTCCAGTCTTCCGGAACCATTCCAGGATCTAGTGATTCTTACATAGAAACATAGAAACATAGAAACATAGAAAATAGGTGCAGGAGTAGGCCATTCGGCCCTTCGAGCCTGCACCGCCATTCAGTATGATCATGGCTGATCATCCAACTCAGAACTCTGTACCAGCCTTCCCTCCATACCCCCTGATCCCTTTAGCCACAAGGGCCATATCTAACTCCCTCTTAAATATAGCCAATGAACTGGCCTCAACTGTTTCCTGTGGCAGAGAATTCTACAGATTCACCACTCTCTGTGTGAAGAAGTTTTTCCTAATCTCGGTCCTAAAAGGCTTCCCCTTTATCTTCAAACTGTGACCCCTCGTTCTGGACTTCCCCAACATCGGGAACAATCTTCCTGCATCTAGCCTGTCCAATCCCTTTAGGATTTTATACGTTTCAATCAGGTCCCCCCTCAATCTTCTAAATTCCAACGAGTATAAGCCTAGTTCATCCAGTCTTTCATCATATGAAAGTCCTGCCATCCCAGGAATCAATCTGGTGAACCTTCTTTGTACTCCCTCTATGGCAAAGATGTCTTTCCTCAGATTTGGGGACCAAAACTGCACACAATACTCCAGGTGTGGTCTCACCAAGGCCTTGTACAACTGCAGTAGTACCTCCCTGCTCCTGTACTCGAATCCTCTTGCTATGAATGCCAGCATGCCATTCGCCTTTTTCACCGCCTGCTGTACCTGCATGCCCACTTTCAATGACTGGTGTATAATGACACCCAGGTTGCGTTGCACCTCCCCGTTTCCTAATCGGCTACCATTCAGTTAATAACCTGTTTTCCTATTTTTGCCACCAAAGTGGATAACTTCACATTTATCCACATTAAATTGCATCTGCCATGAATTTGCCCACTCACCTAACCTATCCAAGTCACCCTGCATCCTCTTAGCATCCTCCTCACAGCTAACACGGCCGCCCAGCTTCGTGTCATCCGCAAACTTGGAGATGCTGCATTTAATTCCCTCATCCAAGTCATTAATGTATACTGTAAACAACTGGGGTCCCAGCACTGAGCCTTGCGGTACCCCACTAGTCACTGCCTGCCATTCTGAAAAGGTCCCGTTTATTCCAACTCTTTGCTTCCTGTCTGCCAACCAATTCTCTATCCACATCAACACCTTACCCCCATACCATGTACTTTAAGTTTGCACACTAATCTCTTGTATGGGACCTTGTCAAAAGCCTTTTGAAAATCCAAATATACCACATCCACTGGTTCTCCCCTATCCACTCTACTAGTTACATCCTCAAAAAATTCTGTGAGATTCGTCAGACATGATTTTCCTTTCACAAATCCATGCTGACTTTGTCCGATGATTTCACCACTTTCCAAATATGCTGTTATCACATCTTTGATAACTGACTCTAGCAGTTTCCCCACCAGCGATGTTAGGCTAACCGGTCTATAATCCCCTGGTTTCTCTCTCCCTCCTTTTTTAAAAAGTGGGGTTACATTAGCCACCCTCCAATCCTCAGGAACTAGTCCAGAATCTAAAGAGTTTTGAAAAATTATCACTAATGCATCCACTATTTCTTGGGCTACTTCCTTAAGCAATCTGGGATGCAGACCATCTGACCCTGGGGATTTATCTGCCTTTAATCCCTTCAATTTACCTAACACCACTTCCCTACTAACACGTATTTCCCTCAGTTCCTCCATCTCACTGGACCCTCTGTCCCCTACTATTTCCAGAAGATTATTTATGTCCTCCTTAGTGAAGACAGAACCAAAGTAATTATTCAATTGGTCTGCCATGTCCTTGCTCCCCATAATCAATTCACCTGTTTCTGTCTGTAGGGGACCTACATTTGTCTTAACCAATCTTTTTCTTTTCACATATCTATAAAAGCTTTTACAGTCAGTTTTTATGTTCCCTGCCAGTTTTCTCTCATAATCTTTTTTCCCCTTCCTAATTAAGCCCTTTGTCCTACTCTGCTGAACTCTGAATTTCTCCCAGTCCTCAGGTGAGCCACGTTTTCTGGCTAATTTGTATGCTTCTTCTTTGGAATTGATACTATCCCTAATTTCCCTTGTCAGCCACGGGTGCACTACCTTCCTTGATTTATTCTTTTGCCAAACTGGGGTGAACAATTGTTGTAGTTCATCCATGCGATCTTTAAATGCTTGCCATTGTACATCCACCGTCAACCCTTTAAGTGTCATTTGCCAGTCTATCTTAGCTAATTCACGTCTCATACCTTCAAAGTTACCCTTCTTTAAGTTCAGAACCTTTGTTTCTGAATTAACTATGTCACTCTCCATCTTAATGAAGAATTCCACCATATTACGGTCACTCTTACCCAAGGGTCCTCTCACGACAAGATTGTAAATTAACCCTTCCTCATTGCTCAATACCCAGTCTAGAATAGCCTGGTCTCTGGTTGGTTCCTCAACATGTTGGTTCAAAAAACCATCCCGCATACATTCCAAGAAATCCTCTTCCTCAGCACCCTTACCAATTTGGTTCACCCAATCTATATGTAGATTGAAGTCACCCATTATAACTGCTGTTCCTTTATTGCATACATTTCTAATTTCCCGTTTAATACCATCCCCAACCTCACTACTAGTGTTAGGTGGCCTGTACACAACTCCCACCAGCATTTTCTGCCCCTTAGTGTTATGCAGCTCTACCCATATCGATTCCACATCCTCCCGGCTTATGTCCTTCCTTTCTATTGCGCTAATCTCCTCTCTAACCAGCAACACCACCCCACCTCCTTTTCTTTCATGTCTATCCCTCCTGAATATTGAATATCCCTGAATGTTGAGCTCCCATCCTTGGTCATCCTGGAGCCATGTCTCTGTGATCCCAACTATATCATATTCATTAATAACAATCTGCACTTTTAATTCATCCACCTTGTTACGAATGCTCCTTGCATTGACACACAAAGCCTTCAGGCGTTCTTTTACAACTCTCTTAGCCCTTATACAATTATGTTGAAAAGTGGCCCTTTTTGATGCTTGCCCTGGATTTGTCGGCCTGCCACTTTTACTTTTCACCTTACTACTTTTTGCTTCTACCCTCATTTTACACCCCTCTGTCTCTCTGCACTGGTTCCCATCGCCCTGTTGTGAACTAACCTCCTCACGCCTAGCCTCTTTAATTTGATTCCCACACCCCAACCATTCTCGTTTAAAGTCACCTCAGTAGCCCTCGCTAATCTCCCTGCCAGGATATTGGTCCCCCTAGGATTCTTGGAAAATCATTACTAATGCCTCCACAATTTCTTCAACCACCTCCTTCAGAACCCTGGGGTGTGCACATTCTGGTCCAAGTGACTTATCTACCTTCAAACCCTTTAGTTTCCCAAGAGCCTTCTCTATAGAAATGGTAACTTCACACACTTCATGATCCCTGACACCTGGAACTTCCACCCTTTCTGCCGGCGTCTTCCACAGTGAAGACTGTTGCAAAATGCCTATTCAGTTCGTCTGCCATTTCCTTGACCCCATTACCACTTCTCCAGCATCATTTTCCAGCAGTCCGATTTCCACTCCCTTCCTTTCCGTTCTCAGCCTGAAATACCAGCTCCTCCAGCATTTTATGTGTGTGCTACTCAAATGTTAATTCTGGTTTTCTCTCTACAGATGCTGCCTAACCCACCAGTATCTCCAACATTTTTAATATTGGCATGTGGGCAACTTCAACTCCCTCAAAACTGGGTTAAGGTAGCTCATGGTCAACCCTATGAAACTCTCTAGATCGAAGAATCTAACGAAGGTAAAATCAGAATGTTGGAGATACTGGTAGTTAATGAGTACAAGCCTAGAAGTTGATGGGGGAAGGCCAGGTGAAGGTAAAGACGTAGGTGAGAGGGGGTGATGAAGTAAGAAGCTGGGAGATTATGTGGAAGAGGTAAATGATTAGAGAAGAAGGAATCTGGTAAGAGGAGAATGGACAATGGGAGAAAGGGAAGGGGGGCATCTAAAGGAGATGATGGGCAGGTGAGGAGATAGGGCAAGAGGGGAGCCAGAATATTGTATGGGACGAGAGAAAAAGGGGAAGTGGAGGAAATCACTGGAAGTTAGAGAATTTGACATTCAGGCCTTCATGTTGCTGGCTACCCAGACAGAATATGAGGTGTAAACAGGAATTCTGCAGATGCTGGAAATTCAAGCAACATACATCAAAGTTGCTGGTGAACGCAGCAGGCCAAGCAGCATCTATAGGAAGAGGCGCAGTCGACGTTTCAGGCCGAGACCCTTCGTCAGGAATATGAGGTGTTGATCCTCCAACCGGAGTGGCAGTAGAGATCTGATAATAGATCATCTGCAATATTGTACTTTTAGACCCAAGTGGAGGTGATTAACATTATAACAAGATTTGATTGAGAGCAACTGTTTTCACCCTGATTGGGGCGTGCAGAAGAAAGGGTTAAAGTTGGTGATAAGCCATTAACTAGCTGTGTCAGAGAGCATTTTTACTCATATGGATGAGAAAGAAAGATATTCCCCAATTGGAATATGAGAGGCAAAGCTGTTAGAACTGAGAGTAGTAGAACTCTGTTGTGCTTACACATCAGAGGATGTGATGCAGAGGTGCAGAAATGGAATTAAAATACGAATCCACCATGATTTATTTCAAGGCTCGAGGGACAGATGCATGCATTGAATGCACATGCATTCATTTGGCCTGCCCCTGCAGTGTCAGAACTCCCTCTATGTTGCATAAACAGGAGTAAAAGGTCCTAAGGCTTGTGTAAGCCTCAGTAAACTGATTCTACTCTGATGCGGTTAATGTGGAGTGTTACTGAAGTCTGTTGTGTTTCCTGCAGGTGTTGTGAAGGTGGTATTAATTCTCTACAACAACCTTGGCCAGTTTCTGTCGACAGAGAATGCAACAGTGAGAATGGGAGCAGATATCAACAGCCAGGGCACCTCCATCGTTGTCAACTCTCAGATCATCGCCGCCTCCATCAACAAGGAATCAAGCCGTGTCTTCCTTACGGAGCCAGTTGTATTCACCCTGCAACACCTTGATGTAGGTATAAAGAGCTGGAACCTCACCACTCTCAATCACTACCCAGAGAATCCTATAACACTGATAGACGGGGGGCAGCCACATAGCAACTCCACTCAGACCATCTCAAACAATAGTAGCACCGTGATCGATTCTGGCTCTCGCCCGGCATGGAGTGTGGAATTCCAGCGGGTCAGGCCCAGAGATTAGTGGGACATTTTCCACTCTGTATTGTCATGTATTTCGCAAGCTCTCAAAGCCATTTAATTGTTTTATTTTGCATTTGTATAGTGCCTTTCACACTGTATACAGCCAATAAATTACTTTCAAAGTGCATCACTCAGGGTACGTCCACACTACGCCGGATAATTTTGAAAACGAAGCTTTTTCTCTTCGTTTTGCCCACCCGTCCACACTGAGCCGGCGTTTTCAGCCCCCGAAAACGGAGATTTTCGAAAACACTCTCCAGAGTGAATAAATCTGAAAATGCTTAATATCCAGCGTAGTGTGTACGGGGTAAACGAAGAGATTTAAAAACGTTGTCGTGACAACACCACAACAACAATGCTTTTTTCTGCTTCTGCTTGGTACTGCACAAGCTGTTATGACGCGCAGTCAGTGTGAACGGCGTGAGAGTTAAATTGTAAAGTGAGCTTTTTTGACTATTTAAAAACACTGTCATGACGTGCCGGAACAGATGTTCATTGTTTTCTTGAACGCCACCACCTAACAATTTCAGAACAGACGGACGAGACTGAAGCCAGAAGGGTTAGAAATGTACTCACCAAATACTTTGACCCATAGCTTACTGAATAAGTATACTCACTTCGCCCTGTTTTCTGTCCTTGCTTGTATGAAGGTGGTTCACCTATTTATGCAAGTATTTCTCTGACAATAGATGTGTAACAGCCTAATGTAACATTGTATGGAAATACAAGATAATGCTGATGCAGATGTTTTATACATTTAACAAGGTGCTTTATTAATGCAACAGAGTTAGTCAGTTTTTCAATGTTCATCGTCAGCTGGGTCATACTGTCCGTGAACTCCTTGTTGGTTGCCTCCATACGCTCCAGTACTTGTTTTTTTTAGTTTTAAGTCCTCCTGCACGAGAGCCAAGAGCAATTCCTTTAAAGTTTTTCTACTCTGTAACTGGACAAACACGCACCAAGTATACCGTTTCCTCTTCGCTTGTTTTCTGAGTGTCCTGCGCATGCCCAGTAGGAGGAGATTCGCCCAAATATCCACCTAATGTGGACGGAGATATTTTGAAAAGCGCTTAGTGTGGACGCCTGTCGTTTTTACTCGAAACTGGCGTTTTCAAAATTATCCGGCGTAGTGTGGACATAGCCTCAGGATAATTTTGAAAACGCCAGTTTCGCGTAAAAATGATAGGTGTCCACACCAGGCATTTTTGAAAAGCCCTCCGTCCACATTAAAATGGGTATTTGGGCGAATCTCCTCCTACTGGGGATGTACAGGACACACAGAAAACAAATGAAGAGGAAACGGTATACTTGGTGCGCGTTTGTCCAGTTACAGAGTAGAAAAACTTAAAAGGAAATTGCCGAACGACGGGCAGCTGTTGGCTCTCGCGCAGGAGGACTTAAAACTGAAAAAACATATACTGGAGTGTATGGAGGCAACCGACAGGGAGTTCACGGACAGTATGACCTGGCTGACGACGAACATTGAAAAACTGACTAACTCTGTTGCAGAGGGATTTGCAATGATGAGGAATATGATGGCTCCCCCCCAGTACCTTTCACCACCACAATACGAGCCTCACAGCCACTACAATAACTACACATACGGACACACAGACCCCCCCGGGTGGCCCCACCAACATCTTCCCCACTCCCACAGAGGGGTCACCCTGAAAACGTTTCCTACAGCCATAGTCTCTTCACCGATGAAAAGGACGACAGGTTTACCCCGTACACACTGCAACGCCCAACCGGCGTTTTCAGATTTAAACACTCTGGAAAGCATTTTAGAAAAGCTCCGTTTTCAGGGGGAGGAAAACGCCGTTTCAGTATGGATGGAGGGTCAAAACGAAGAGTAAAAGCTTCCGTTACCGATTTATCCGGTCTAGTGTGGACGTAGCCTCAGTGTTATCTTAGTGGAAATAATGCTGTACTTGAATAATAAAAGCAGAAAGATCAAACTTGTTCTTCCCCCAGTTTTGCACAGCGCGATCCCATTTAACACAATTTGACAGCCACTAGTTTATCTGTTTGTTTTGCTATTGGTGGACCGCATGATAATTGGGAGAACAGAAAGATGGAGCCATAATTTAATGTCTCGTCCAAGAGGTGACACCCAGACTTGAGCCAACAAACTGCTAACTCTGGGAGGGCTCTTATATACAGAGCACTCCTATGCTAGGAAACCTATTCCACTAATGCCGCAGTGGTAAAGGCATCTCTGGGTGTACAAGCTCAGTGCAACATTGAAACAAGGTCAAATCTCTTTGTCAAATATCTAACATATTGCAACACTTGAGTTTTGAAGTCTATGCAATCTCTTTCTGTGCTGCTTTATCTCCAGTGTGTGACTAAAGTAAGTGTGAAGTGAAGGGTTAATGCCCATTATGATGTTGAGGTATTGTGTGACACTTCAGTTTATTCCAGTTGATGCACACTCATCTGAGTCTGGCATTGAAGCATGCAATCGAGGCTGATTGTTCTGTATAGTACTGAAAATTATATTTCCCTTCCAGCCCTTTGAGCCACACACCCCCAGCAAACCCACAACCCCATTAGACTCTTGATCTAACCATGGGACAATTTACAATGACCAGTTAGCCTATCTCGTGCATCTTTGGACTGTGTGAGGAAACTGGAGCACCTGGGGAAAACCCAGAGTCCTGACAAAGGGTTCCGGCCCGAAACGTTGACTGATCATTTCCACGGATGCTGCCCGACCTGCTGAGTTCCTCCAGCGTGTTGTGAGTGTTGTGAAAACCCACAATTTCACGGGGAAAATGTACCGCAGGGAAGATGCTCCTTACAGAGCAGCACCGGAAGTGAACTCCAAACTCCGGAGTACCGTGAGCTGTAACAGTATTGCACTAGCCACAATACTACTGTGGTGCCCAAAAAAAAGATGCCTCATCTCAGTTAAAACAAGATCCGGCAGGGTTGACAGATCTGGTGGACCTAAGTGCCCTCCTAGCCAAATGTTAAAACTGACCGGAGTTGCCCAGTTGTCCCAGCACGGGGCATGTCCATCAACCTAATGTTATCAACATTAAACAGATATACTGTTTTGGATACTGTTGGGGGAGATGTCTCATCGGGGAGGCAGCAGCAGCTGAGTTCATGGCACCATGGGTAGCTCTGTGGCACAGGAGGGAAGGAAAAGGAGTGGGAGAGCTATAGTGATAGGGGATTCGATTGTAGGGGGAATAGATAGGCGTTTCTGCGGCCGCAAACGAGACTCCAGGAGGGTATATGTTGCCTCCCTGGTGCAAGGGTCAAGGATGTTTCTGAGCGGCTGCAGGATATTCTGGAGTGGGAGGGTGAACAGCCAGTGGTCGTGGTGCACATAGGTACCAACGATATAGGTAAATGGGATGAGGTCCTACAAGGTGAATTTAGGGAGTTAGGAGATAAACTAAAAAGTAGGACCACAAAGGTAATAATCTCTGGATTACTACCAGTGCCTCGTGCTAGTCAGAGTAGAAGTAGGAGGATATTTCAGATGAATACGTGGCTTCAAAAATGGTGCAAGGGGAAGGATTCAAATTTCTGGGGCATTGGAACCAGTTCTACAGGGGGTGGGACCGGTACAAACAGGACAGTCTGCACCTGGGCTGGACTGGAACCAATGTCCTAGGGGGAGCGTTTGCTACTGTTGTTCAGGAGGATTTAAACTAATGTGGCAGGGGGATGGGAACAAGTGCAGAGAGACAGAGGGGTGTAAAATGAGGGTAGAAGCAAAAAGTAGTAAAATGAAAAGTAAAAGTGGCTGGCAGGCAGGCAAATCCAGGACAAAAATCAAAATGGGTCACTTTTCAACATAATTGTATAAGGGCTAAGAGTGTTGTAAAAGCAAGCTTGAAGGCTTTGTGTGTCAATGCAAGGAGCATTCGTAACAAGGTGGATGAATTGAATGTGCAGATAAGTTATTAATGAATATGATATAGTTGGGATCAAAGAGACATGGCTCCAGGATGACCAAGGATGGGAGCTCAACATTCAGGGATATTCAATATTCAGGAGGGATAGACATGAAAGAAAAGGAGGTGGGGTGGCATTGCTGGTTAGAGAGGAGATTAACACAATAGAAAGGAAGGACATTAGCTGGGAGGATGTAGAATCGATATGGGTAGAGCTGCATAACACTAAGGGGCAGAAAACGCTGGTGGGAGTTGTGTACAGGCCACCTGACAGTAGTAGTGAGGTTGGGGATGGCATTAAACAGGAAATTAGAAATGCGTGCAGTAAAGGAACAGCAGTTATAATGGGTGGCTTCAATCTACATATAGATTGGGTGAACCAAATTGGTAAAGGTGCTGAGGAAGAGGATTTCTTGGAATGTATGCGGGATAGTTTTCTGAACCAACATGTCGAGGAACCAACTAGAGAGCAGGCCATTCTGGATTGGGTATTGAGCAATGAGGAAGGGTTAGTTAACAATCTTGTCATGCGAGGCTCCTTGGGTAAGAGTGACCATAATATGGTGGAATTCATTAAGATGGAGAGTGATATAGTTAATACAGAAACAAAGGTTCTGAACTTAAAGAAGGGTAACTTTGAAGGTATGAGATGTGAATTAGCTAAGATAGACTGGCAAATGATACTTAAAGGGTTGATGCAATGGCAATTACAACAATTGTTCATCCCAGTTTGGCAAAAGAATAAACCAGGGAAGGTAGTGCACCTGTGGTTGACAAGGGAAATTAGGGATGGTATCAATTCCAAAGAAGAAACATACAAATTAGCCAGAAAAAGCAGCACACCTGAGGACTGGGAGAAATTCAGAGTCCAGCAGAGGAGGACAAAGGGCTTAACTAGGAAAGGGAAAAAAGATTATGAGAGAAATCTGGCAGGGAACATAAAAACTGACTGTAAAAGCCTTTATAGATATGTGAAAAGAAAAAGATTGATTAAGACAAATGTAGGACCCTTACAGTCAGAAACAGGTGAATTGATCATGGGGAACAAGGACATGGCAGAACAATTGAATAACTACTTTGGTCCTGTCTTCACTAAGGAGGACATAAATAATCTTCCGGAAATAGTAGGGGACTGAGGGTCCAGTGAGATGGAGGAACTGAGGGAAATACATGTTAGTAGGGAAGTGGTGTTAGGTAAATTGAAGGGATTAAAGGCAAATAAATCCCCAGGGCCAGATGGTCTGCATCCCAGAGTGCTTAAGGAAATAGCCCAAGAAATAGTGGATGCATTAGTGATAATTTTTCAAAACTCTTTAGATTCTGGATTAGTTCCTGAGGATTGGAGGGTGGGTAATGTAACCCCACTTTTTAAAAAAAGAAGGGAGAGAGAAACCGGGGAATTATAGACTAGTTAGCCTGACATCGGTGGTGAGGAAAATGCTAGAGTCGGTTATCAAAGACGTGATAACAGCATATTTGGAAAGCGGTGAAATCATCGGACAAAGTCAGCATGGATTTGTGAAAGGAAAATCATGTCTGACGAATCTCATAGAATTTTTTGAGGATGTAACTAGTAGAGTGGATAGGGGAGAACCAGTGGATGTGGTATATTTGGATTTTCAAAAGGCTTTTGACAAGGTCCCACACAGGAGATTAGTGTGCAAACTTGAAGCACACAGTATTGGGGGTATGGTATTGATGTAGATAGAGAATTGGTTGGCAGACAGGAAGCAAAGAGTGGGAATAAACGGGACCTTTTCAGAATGGCAGGCAGTGACTAGTGGGGTACCGCAAGGCTCAGTGCTAGGACCCCAGTTTTTTACAATATATATTAATGACTTACTATACTAATTATTAATATACTAATAACGAGGGAATTACATGCAGCAGCTCTAAGTTTGCGGATGACACGAAGCTGGGTGGCAGTGTTAGCTGTGAGGAGGATGCTAAGAGGATGCAGGGTGATTTGGATAGGTTAGGGCAAATTCATGGCAGATGCAATTTAATGTGGATAAAAGTGAGGTTATCCACTTTGGCGGCAAGAAGAGGAAAACAGATTATTATCTGAATGGTGGCCGATTAGGAAAAGGGGAGGTGCAACGCGACCTGGGTGTCATTATACACCAGTCATTGAAAGTGGGCATGCAGGTACAGCAGGCGGTGAAAAAGGCGAATGGTATGCTGGCATTCATAGCAAGAGGATTCGAGTACAGGAGCAGGGAGGTACTACTGCAGTTGTACAAGGCCTTAGTGAGACCACACCTGGAGTATTGTGTGCAGTTTTGGTCCCCTAATCTGAGGAAAGACATTCTTGCCACAGAGGGGGTACAAAGAAGGTTCACCAGATTGATTCCTGGGATGACAGGACTTTCATATGATGAAAGACTGGATCGACTAGGCTTATACTCTCTGGAATTTAGAAGATTGAGGGGGATCTGATTTGAAACGTATAAAATCCTAAAGGGATTGGACAGGCTAGATGCAGGAAGATTGTTCCCGATGTTGGGGAAGTCCAGAACGAGGGGTCACAGTTTGAGGATAAAGGGGAAGCCTTTTAGGACCGAGATGAGGAAAAACTTCTTCACACAAAGAGTGGTGAATCTGTGGAATTCTCTGCCACAGGAAACAGTTGAGGCCAGTTCATTGGCTATATTTAAGAGGGAGTTAGATAAGGCCCTTGTGGCTAAAGGGATCAGGGGGTATGGAGAGAAGGCAGGTACAGGGTTCTGAATTGGATGATCAGCCATGATCATACTGAATGGCAGTGCAGGCTCGAAGGGCCAAATGGCCTACTCCTGCACCTATTTTCTATGTTTCTATGCTTCTATAAAGCAAATTCATTGGTTATTGATGTTGTAGTTGATTGCGGATTCTCAGAATACAGTTATTAGGTGCTTCATTTTTATATATATAAACAGTGATGACACAAACGTAATTGGCTTTGAAGCACTTTATCTTGCTGTAGGTATTAATGCACATTATCTCACATTGTTCCATTGTCCAATATATTTATCAGGTTTATAAGCAGCATGCAAGACCGTTTTTTTCCCCCACATGTACCGACATTTCTTCAAGTCCTGCCCTCCAGTAAATTAGGCACTTCCTGACCCGATTTACCTGACCCCAGTGTCACCTCTCCGTCATGGTTTGGATGTGTGCAGAGTATTATTTCCTTAACAGCAGAAATTGGATCAAAAGATCACAATGTACAACTCCATTATTATCGCATGCAGGTCAACAAGGCTAAAGGGAGTGACGCCTTAATTTAAATTGTTTCCCCTTCCACAATGCTGAATTATTGTTTTTGCATGTTGAAGATCACTGCTACAATTTTTATTTAGTAAAATTCATTGCCAGTGATCCTTTCTATAAACAGGGATGTCTGTGAATTAATGAATGTAGTTTACAACTCCCACCTGCAGCCATGTTCAAGTTGTTCCCTCCTCTTCCACCCCGTTTCCTCCCCTCCATCTGTCTTGCTTTTCATGATGCCCTGCTCCATTTGATCTTCTCTCCATGGCTCCCTGAGGCTACCATGGAGAAATCATTTTAATGGCACTGACTCCTTTTGCATACTCCATTTCCATGTGAATTTGCTGATGCCAGTCTGGCAAGTAGCAGCATTTGTGTGTGAAATACACAGGTCTTTTATAGTACATAAGTTACAAGAATGCTTAAAGCAAGGCTGTCCCAGATTTCACCACTCTGGGGGAGTGCTGATTTGACATTGGTGTTCCCCTTAGCACACATTTAATCCTCTAAAAATGCACGCCATGTGATTCTTCCTTTCACTTCTTTTATTGAACAAGGCAATGGGAGCACTGGTTTCCTAGTGTTTCTCTGCACCCTCCTGGTTCATCAATATTAATTTGGCTTTGGCAGTATTCCCGCTTCAGAAACAGACATCACAGGTTCAGCCCACACCTCTTCACATCGGCCAAAGAGCTCCTGTTTTGTTACTCTCAGGTAGATGTGAAAAATTCTATGATACTGTTGGAAGAGCTGGGCATTCTTTGTATCCTGAACAAATTTTGTCCCTCATCCAAATCCTAATTCTGCTGAACCTGTTATTCCATCCACTACTGTTTAGGATCTTTCCTGCAGTCACCAAGGTCATCCTCTCTTGAGCTTATCGTTACAAGCACTCACAATGGTACTCGAGCCATTGAAATTCTCTAGAGAGAAACAAAGAAACATAGAAAATAGGTGCAGGAGTAGGCCATTCGGCCCTTCGAGCCTCAACCGCCATTCAGTATGATCATGGCTGATCATCCAACTCAGAACCCTATAGCTGTCTTCTCTCCATACCTCCTGATCCCTTTAGCCACAAGGGCCTTATCTAACTCCCTCTTAAATATAGCCAATGAACTGGCCTCAACTGTTTCCTGTGGCAGAGAATTCCACAGATTCACCACTCCCTGTGTGAAGAAGTTTTTCCTCATCTCGGTCCTAAAAGGCTTCCCCTTTATCCTCAAACTGTGACACCTCATTCTGGACTTCCCCAACATCGGGAACAATCTTCCTGCATGTGGCCCGTCCAATCCCTTTAGGATTTTATATGTTTCAATATGGTCCCCCTCAGTCTTCTAAATTCCAGAGAGTATAAGCCTAGTCGATCCAGTCTTTCATCATATGAAAGTCCTGCCATCCCAGGAATCAACCTGGTGAACCTTCTTTGTACCCCCTCTGTGGCAAGAATGTCTTTCCTCAGATTAGGGGACCAAAACTGCACACAATACTCCAGGTGTGGTCTCACCAAGGCCTTGTACAACTGCAGTAGTACCTCCCTGCTCCTGTACTCGAATCCTCTTGCTATGAATGCCAGCATACCATTCGCCTTTTTCACCGCCTGCTGTACCTGCATGCCCACTTTCAATTACTGGTGTACAATGACACTCAGGTCTCCTTGCACCTCCCCTTTTCCTAATCGGCCACCATTCAGATAACAATCTGTTTTCCTGTTCTTGCCACCAACGTCTTTTAAGTCTATAGAAAGAGTGAACGGGGAGGGGTTATAGCCTATGGCATTTTGTGGGATAGTAAGTTAGAAGATTCTTTATGAATCTGTTTAATGTGAAGGTGTTCATGATGTTAGATCTCTGTTTAATGTCTGATCATTAGGGCTCTTCCAGGAGTTAAAAATGGCAAGCACTCCTAATTCCAAGATTTCAGTTTACTTTTAGATTACAAGCAAATATACAACTACTAAGCAAACTAATTAAAGAGCTGAGAAATGATGCTAAGAAGGCAATTAATGTTAAGGGGTGTAAGTCAAAAGAATAAAAGAAAGCCAAGCTGGTTCTTCTGAAAGATCTTTCGCTTTTATGGATAAGAAAAAGAAAATCCTTAGATAGGAATGAATTAATTTCATATGCTACATAATTAAAACAATTACATCACGTGGGTAATGTGCTGATACGTAACCAATGAAAAATGATAACAGTGATAAACCATTAGTTTACCTGCTATACTGTTTTCTGTCAGTAAGTGTGAAAAATACATGAGTATGTTAAAAATTACAAGTCTTATAAAACATATTATTAAAAAAAAGTTGTTTCCAACAATGGAAACTTAAACAATGAGATTAATATCAAAAGGATGTTAAACCTTTGAAATGTTCTGGAATAGAGTGATGGAAAGGCATCGGAGGCAATTATATTCTATGCTAGGATTAAACAGGAAGGGAAAAATAAACCTAAAAGTTGATGAGGGGGTTTGAGCCGCACCTGAAATTATAATTGCTGAGTTTTAAATGCTATTGTCTTTCAGTCAGAAAACCACTTCAACGCAAACTGTTCTTTCTGGAATTACTCTGAGCGTTCTATGATGGGATTTTGGTCATCACAAGGCTGTCGACTGATTGAAAGCAACAAGACTCACACCGCCTGTGCCTGCAGTCACCTCACCAATTTTGCGGTGCTCATGGCTCACAGGGAGATTTTGGTAAGTTGCTGTATAACTTTTGAACTGCAGAGTATTGCTTTTCTCGCATGTGTTTTCTTTTGATGTGGGCAGCTTTGCAAGACTGCTTACAAAGTTTTTGAGCTATTGGCTGACAAGTTTCCAGTGGACCATATTTTCAGGTCTTAGAAGTATTTAGTGAGGCGGTTGATGTATTAATGTTAATCAATTCTTGGAAAGTGTAATTAGATTCAAAGTTCAAAGCTACCATATACAACCCTAAGATTTATTTTCTTGCGGGCAATCACATTGAAGACAAGAAACACAATGGAATCAATCGAAGACCACACACAACAGGGCGGTTAGCAACCAACTTGCAAATACAGAACGAAAGAGAAAAAAGGATAACAAATTACCAATAATTATCGAGAGCATGAGATGAACGTGAGATTAGAAAGTAATTATTCAACAGGTAAATGAGCTTGGCATTCATCATAGGGAAAATGTTGGAAGCTACTATTAAAGATGTTATTAGGGCACTTAGAAAACTTCAAGGTAATCAAGCAAAATCAACTTAATTCTGAGAAAAGAAAATCATATTTGATTGATTATTGGAGTTTTTTGGAAAAGGGAGTGTCCTATGGATGAATGAAACCAGTAGATGTAAAGTATTTAGATTTAAAGTATCACATCAAAGACATTGCAGATAATGAAAGATTAGGGAACAGGAAGTAATATATTTGCATGGGCAGATGATTGGATGGTGAACAGGAAAAAGGGAGCGGTCACAAATGGGTCTTTTACCAGCTGGCAAGATATAACAAATGGCATGCCACAGGAATCAGTGTGGGGGTCTCAAGTTTTGACATTTAATATAAACAGACATCCCACCCTGCAAAAACTCATTTCAGGGAGGTAGCACCCCTGCCCCCCGCAACCCCATATCCCCACCTGCCTGCCCCCGGTCAACCTCCAAGGGTGTATGTAATACTTTGTTTAGTGATTTTGCCTAATCTGTAAGCCAAGTTGGGTATATGCAGGAAATGTGACATTAAAATATGTACATGTATTATATTATATTTTATTATCATGTTCATTCTATTACAACTTTAAGCAACCCTACAGGGAGTTTGGCGTCATCACGTAGGACATCAATAGAGTAGCTCCTTAGCAGCCAGCCAGCAGGTTTAAATTACGTTAGCTACGCTAATGAACGAATGACACCTGTTAAACTCACCTCAACATGCCTTTTACATTTTAACCCACCATGGGCAATAGAAAAGTCACTGTTGCAAACAGTGCAACGAGCAACACTGTCATTATTCTTGAGGTCGACTGTAAAGCCCGCCCAAAGAGAAAACTGACAGGTCTACTTAGCACGAAGAGAGACCAATCAGGATGCTCGCTCTCGCTCTCCCTCTCAAAAAAATCGATTTGCGGGATATTGTATATCATTTCCGGGCATCAGGGAGCCGCTATCAATATGCAGGAGACTCCCGGAACTTCCGGGAGAGGAGGTACACCCCCTTCCCACCCCCACCATCTGCTGCTCAACCCATTTAGTTTGCCCAGCAGATACTTGTTAAGCAGGAAGGTAATTGTGAACAGAACATAAGGAGGCTACAGAAGTTTAAAAGATATATTACGGCATGGTAGCGTAGTAATGCTTTACAGTACCAGCGATCTGGGTTCAATTCCCGTCACCGTCTGTAAAGAGTTTGTAGGTTCCTGTAATTGCATGGGTTTCCTCTGGGTGCTCTCGTTTCCTCCCACAGTCCAAAGACATGTTGGTTGATTATAAATTGTCCTGTGATTAGGCTAGGATTAAACAGAGTTGTTGGGCAGCATGGACTTGAAGGGCCAGAGGGACCTACTCCACACTTTATCTACAAACGTTTGTAAATAAATAAATAAATGTTTTAAACAAAGAGTAAACAGAGTACCTGAGAAATACAGTACAATAGGGTAATGGATAATTTAAGGATAAGAGAACATGCCAGTAAGTCATAAAGGGAACCAACCCTTCAAAGTGCTGAAAGAAGAGAGGAAGATATGGCTGACCATTGAGTAAGGAGGCTAGTGGGCAATGAACTGTATTATTCTAAAATAGATTGAATACAGAATTAGAGAAATGATGTTTCATTTATGTAATGCATTGGAGAGACTACACCTGGAGTATTATGCACTTATTGGACTCCCTGTGTAGGGATGCAAGGCAGCACAATAGTGCTGTTGGTATTGCCACAGTCTCACAGGCCCATTGATCTGGGTATGGTCCTGAACTCAGGCACTGGCAGTGTAACATATACATGGACTCCCTGTGACTGAATGGGTTTCTTCCAGGGGCTCTGGTTTTGTCGTGGGCCCCAATTACATACTGGCTGATAGGTTATTTGATGGCTGCTTATTACGTAAATGCTGGAAGATTCAGAGTGGTATTAATGGAAGCGGGACAGAATATATTACAATTGAATATCAGGGAGATAGTCCTGCCGAAAGGTCTCGGCCCAAAACTTCGACTGTACTTTTATCCATAGGTGCTGTGTGGCCTGCTGAGTTCCTCCAGCATTTTGTGTGTGTTGCTTGGATTTCCAGCATCTGTAGATTTTCTCTTGTTTGAGGTAGATGGTATTGTTCAGCATAAGTAGATAGTCTGCATAAATTCAGCTGGTCTCCAAATGGACTCCTAGCCATTTGTGAATACAAGTTCTAAGAACGTTTACTGATTAATAACTGGGAGAAGTTCAAAGGGCTAGGACTATCCCTCGGAGTTTAGAAGTTTCAGCAGGGGCTTAATTGAAATAAATAAGATCCTGAGAAGTGCAATTATTTTGTTCTCCTTTATACTTATGTACTGGAAATATCATTAAACAATCTTGAATTTGGAGAGGCTATTTCTTGTGAGACAATTTAGAAATAGAGGTCATTGTTTAACAATTGGGAATCGCATATTTAACATAAATGAGGTGTTGCTTTTTTCTTTCAATCTTTGGCATACTCTTGAAAAGGCAGTGGAATCTTTGAATATTTGTTAGGTAGAGGTAGATGATTACTTGGTAAGCAAGAGAGTGAAGGATTACTGAGGAGAGTGTGGGTTAAACTATTAATCAGATCAGCCATGATCTTATTAAATGACAGAGTAGACTTGAGAAACTGAATGGGCTACACCTGTTTCAAATTCATGTTCTGTTGTTTGCTATCCTGGGGTCAGAATCAATCACAGCAAATGACTGGAGTGCCACCACACCACAAAAGTTGTAGTTCCCCTGAGGATGTCAGCCGGTCCCTTTGATAATCCAACAGCTTTCGTGATTTGTTTTGTGGTGCCAGTTCACCAGGTTTAATATATTGAGTTTCATAATTTGTGTTATGGCTTCTGCTGGTTTGAAATGATAACTCATGAGCTGCCTTACCCAAAAGCAAATTGTAGCTGTCACTTCAAACTGCTACTAGATTAAATAAATAAATAAAGTGACTTCAGGACATGTCAATTCTCATTGCAACCAAGGACTTCCAAAATAACGTTTGCAGCTTTGCAGATAACTGCAGGTGTTTTCCTGCTAAATCCAGGTCAATGTTTTAAAAATGACAAGTGTCTTTTTAAAACGAAAAGGGAAAAATCCTAGATTGTGAGGTGTGAGCCTTGAATTAGTGGCAAGGTTGCTTTGATATAGTGGATTTGGAATTTGATCTGGATATCAACCACAGTCTTACTGAACCTTTGCAACTAACTTTGCAAACTTACTGAACTTTGCATCCTGGATATCCCATGCTACAGAATGGATGTTTGCTGCATGCGACTGTTCCCCTTCCTCCACGTCTTCACCAGACCCTCTCTGTATTTGGGATGCTCAATAGACCAAAGTTCAAAGTACATTTGTTATCGAAGTACATATACATTATACAATCTTGAGATTCATCTCCTTAGAGGCAGCCACAAAACACAGAAACCCAAAAGAACCCATAAAAAAGAGGACACCCAATGTGCAGAGACAAAAAAAACAAATCATGCAAGCAATAAAAGTAAGCAAATAGCGTTTAGAACAAAGGTGAGTCCATAAATATGAAGCTCAAGCAGGCCACAGCATCAGGCTCAGTTCAGCACAGAGTTGAGTAGATGTCGTGGAGCCCTTAGACACAGATACCGGTGCAACCGGAATAGGCCACAGCTTCAGCCTTTGCAGAGCAGCAAGCAAAACCGGCCCGACTCTCGCCTCTTAACAGCCTGCCTGGTCAATCCATCTGGCCCATAGTTTAAATCGTCCAAACATTGGGTCATTCTGCTCACTAGGATTCAGGGCCCTGTCACATCAATATGCTTTGGGCCTGGACCCTGCTGCCATTTTTCAGCTGATACCTGATCTTTCCAAATTGGCCTGGCACCAAGATCGATCATACCTTGCTCTCGGTTCAGGTGGAGGGGCCTGGAAGGTACCTGTTCTCTGTTCCAACTTTGCCCTGTTCTGCTCACGCCCGCTTTGCTTAAATATGCCCCGACTTCGCCTCGCAGCCACACACATCAATCCGTGACTCAGCCTCACTTTCACTCACCTCGCCAATGTTTGCGGTGGTTGTTTACCATAAATTTAACAAGAAAAAGTGTTATTGATAAAGCAGTTAGTTGTATATTCTTTGTTTTGTTTGCCACCATTGAGTGGTTGCTGGACTCCACCAGCACCGTTCTTGGGTTAAGCACTGCACTGAAACAATCAAGGCAGATTTCCAGAATTCCTTTGGCTTACTCAGTCCATGCCAACCATCAAGTACCCAATCCATTTGTAAGAGCGAACGGAACGATAAGGTGGCTTGCAGCAGAATGAAGGGACTGGTGGCAGCATCCTAGGTATTTCACCCATACCTCATGTAGTGGGTTCCTTTGGCAGTGACTGGTGTGGAGTATCAAGTCATTGAAACTTCTGAATCGCTGCCACATTAGGAGCCCACCAAAGAAGCAAGTCCACCTTCTTTCTTTATTTACTTATTTATTTATCAAGCGACAGCTTGGAGTTGACCCTTCCAGCCCTTCAATTCGCGCCTCCAAGCAATCCCCTGATCTAACCCTAGTCTAGTCGTGGAACAGTTCACAATGACCAATTAATCTACCAACCTGTACACTCTTGGACTGTGGGAGGAAACCCACGTGGTCACAGGGAGAACGTATAGACCCCTTACAGGCAATGTCAGGAGTTGTGTGTTTTGCCATCACATCCCACCACGGCGTCAAATGGAATGTAATAAATTAGGTGATGTGTGAGCTGACCACAGGAAACAAAGCATGAAAGCTGCCAGACTGTCGAGCTAACCAATCCGTTAATGCTTTCCAGAGAAGGAAATCAGTTGCTTGACCTTTCACTGCACAATATTACTTCAGTCCTACATGATACAGTATTGAGGTTAATGTACTATTAGCTGACAAGGCATTGAATATCAGTATATTTATGTGTGGCCGGTTGTGAAATCCTGTCAGATTCTCCAGCTAAATGAGGGTAAAGGATAACAGTTGAGAGCTTTGGTCACTGACAGCTACTGAGTGGCTGTACACCAATTCATTGGACACCAGGGAATTGCAAAGTTCTGCCACCAGCTGACCTGACGATCGAGCAGGGAAATGACCGTCGGTCTGCTGACAGTGTGTCTGATATCAGCAGCTCCTCTGTCATGAACCCCTTACCCTCTGTCAATGAGGTCAATAGCCGGGGCTCTTGATATTGCCCAGACAAATCTTCTGAGTCCCACAATAACTCTAGAGATTTAATTATTTTTATCCATTCAGAGACAGCACGGAAGAGGCCATTCTGGCCCTCTGAGCCGTGTTGCCCAGCAACCCCTGATTTATCCCTAGTCTAATTACAGTGACCAATTAACCTACGAAACAGTACGTCTCTAGGTTGTGGGAGGAAACCAGAGCACCCAGAGGAAACCCACATGGTCACAGGGAGAACGTGCAAGCTCCTTATAGACAGCGGAGGGAATTGAATCCGGGATGTTTGTACTATATTGTACTAACCACTACACTATCATGTCATGCTGAGACCTCCCAACTGCAGGAAGCGAAACGTTGGTAATACTCAACAGGTCAGGAGAGTGAAAGAATTTTTTTCACATGATCACCCACCATGTAGTTAGGAAAGCAAATGGTAAATTGACCTCCAATGTAAAAGGAACTGTACAATCGTACAATACGAATTGCTGCAGTTATATGGGGTCTTGATGAGACTACAATATTGTGTCAACATTTGGTCTGCCCACGCAGAATGAATAGATTTTTAAAAAATAATGAAATCAAAGGATATGTTAATACGGAAACGTGGGCTTTTGTAGAAGATCAGCCATTCTCTATTTGAATGGGAGAGCAGGTGTGAACATCTGATTTGCTGCCTACTGCTGTTATTTACGTTCTTAATCTTTCCAAAAATACAGATGCGCAACAGCAACCTCAGCATTGATCCATACGAAACTTCCTCCAAATTTGACACAGGAAGGAGCCAGTTCCTGTGAACAAAACCTTTCCCAGAGTTATTCTGGAGAACAGGTGTGAAGCTACATTATTTATAGTGAGATTACATTATTTAAATCTCACCATCCATTCAGTGCCTCTCCCAATAGTTTCACTGGGGAGTTCCAGTGAAACCCATACACGCTGGATTAAATCTCAAAGGGTTTTTAAAAGTCATTCTTCATGAGGAGATGAATATAATTAAATCAGCAATCTCAACAGGGACCCAGGATAAATCTGGGTCGACAAGGTTCATGTTGCATGTCCAATTTATTAGCTATTCATGGATTAAAGCCCATGGCCAACACCATACCCAACCTCTAAAACCAACCCATTCTTGAGCGTTAAAATCCTACCCCTGTACCCCAGTTACACCCTTATTAATTGACTGGAGCCAGGGTTTTGTCAGCATGCTAGGCTCTGTAAAACCGAGCTGCTCTATACTGATAAAAGCAGAACATTCTGGAAACACTCAACAGGTTGGACAGCATCTGTGGAAAGAAATAACATTAACAATTGAAAACAGTCCATCAGAACTCAAGAAAAATGTTCTGTTCTTCTGGACCAGAATAGCATAGGGATCCAAGTGCGATATAACTAAGATGAGTAAAGCAGATATTTCTGAAATTGCCTTCTTCATGGAGCTAAGTTTCAAGTGCAAAGAGGCAGCATATTAATAACAGATCTGATGGTAACCCTGGGTCAGAGCAGGAAAATCTTCGGCTTGTTCTGCAACGTGTATAGTATTTGCCGATCTCAGCTGGGGTGCAAAAATAGGGTGCTTGATGCTCACTGGTAGCACCTGAGTCAGGTTTAGACTCAAGTCCCAATCTAAAAATATTAGATTAGATTATGAGAACACTCAGTCCTCTTTTATTGTCATTTAGAAATGCATACATGCGTTAAGAAATGATACAATGTTTCTCCGGAGTGATATCACCGAAAACAGGACAAGCCAAAGACTAACACTGACAGAACCACGTAATTAAAACATATAGTTACAGCAGTGCAAAGCAATACCATAATTTGATGAAGAACAAACCATGGGCACGGTAAATAAAGTCTCAAAAGTCCCCGAGTTGATCGACTCCCAAGTCCCCGATAGCAGGCGGCAAAAGGGAGAAACTCTCTGCCATAAACCTCCAGGCACCGTCAACTGGCCGATGCCTTGGAAGCAGCCAACCCCAGCCGACACTGAGTCCATCCATCCGAAAACTTCGAGCTTCCGACCAGCCTCTCCGATACAGCCTCCCGAGCGCCATCCTCTACCGAGAGCCTTCGACCTCGCCCCGGCCGCAAAACAAGCAAAGCCGAGGATTTAGGGGCCTTCTGCTCCGGAGATTCTGATTACCACACAGTAGCAGCAGCAGCGAAGCGGGCATTTCAGAAGTTTTCCAGATGTTCCCCCGAACTCCCACATCCATCTCCATCGAATCAGAATTGTGCACGGTCCCCTACTTGACGGATAACAGACATCGCCACTGAAGTGGCCGTGTGCGCTGCCGTCGCGCCGCGATCTTCTCCTCCTCATATGAGCACATGATCTAAATTGACTGGCAGTGCAGTACTCAGGGAGCAGTGAGCTATCAAAGGTGCCAGCTGAGAGACGAGTGGTGAGGCCAAATCAACCTTACTGGCTTTCCACGCCACAGTGATTAGACAGAAGTGAAGGTCAAAATGCCCTTTACATCCAGCCCACAGCTTTACATCAGGGATAGCTGGTAACTAAATAGTGAACTCCTGCATTTGTGTTCCCCAACCTGTGGATCATGGTAATTCAGTTCTTTGCTCTATCTTGATTTCTTTTACTTTGAGCACCACTGCTCAATACAAGAGGACATGGCTTTAAGGTAAGGGGTTGGAAGTTCAAGGGGGATATTTACTCAGAGAGTGGTTGGTGCGTGGAATGCACTGCCTGAGTCAGTGGTGGAGGCAGATACACTAGTGAAATTTAAGAGACTACTAGACAGGTATATGGAGGAATTTAAGGTGGGGGGGGATATTTGGGAGGCAGGGTTTAAGGGTCAGCACAACATTGTGGGCTGAAGGGCCTGTACTGTTCTATGTTCTATGTTCTAAAAAAAGTTTTAGAATTTTGTTATTTTTAATTTTTTATGTTTTTTTTTGTAATCTGTATTTGAATAGATTTTAAGTGTGTATAATGGAGACATGTAGAAACAGTTCAAAAATCATGTTGTCAAAAAATGCCAGGCCCTTCTGAGATGGGGCCTTGGGATACGTTGCCCGAAGCCGCCTTTTTTTTTTATCTCGATGTGGAAAGCTGAGCAAGGTGTTCCACCACACCTGAGAGGTGTCTCCTGAAGCAGAATGAGCACTGAGCAGCGAGAAGCCTCTAGTAGTGTATCCTGAGACCCTCTCCCAGAAGGACCTGACACTCTTTGACAACTACGATGGTACTTCAAGGAATAGCAGAGAATTTCCCAACCAACATCACAAGTACTGCAGAGTCGGACTAGTATTTTTCAGCTCTGCAGGGCATTCTTTGGCTACTGCATTCTATGTAGTTCACCAGTTCCCTCACTTCAGTAGTGTTTTGGGAATGTCTTTAAAAGTCCTGAAGTGAATTTGTCTCCCCTTCTGAAAACTTGCAGGAAACACAAAAAAGGACTTCAGATGCTGGAAATCCAAAGTAGCACACACAAAATGCGGGAAGAACTCAGCAAGCCAGGCAGCATCTATGGAAATGAATACGCAGCCGATGTTTTGGGCTGAGACCCTTCTTCAGGACTGATGAAGAAAGGGAAAGATGCCAGAATAAAAAGGTGGAGGGAGGGGAAGGAGGCTAGCTAGAAGGTGATACGTGAAGCCAAGTGGGTTGGAAAGTAAAAAGCTGGAGAAGAAGCCAACTGATAGGAGAGGAGAGTGGACCGTAGGAGAAAGGGAAGGAGGAGGGGACCCAGGGAGCAGTGGTAGGCAGGTGAGAAGATGTAAGGGGCCAGATTGGGGAATAGAATAAAAGGGGTGGGGGAGAGATTTTTTTTAGTGGAAGAAGAAATTGATATTCATGCCATCAGGTTGGAGGCTACCCTGAAGGTGGTCTCATCTTGGCACAAGAGGAGGCCATAGACCAATATGTTGGAAGAGAAAGGGAATCAGAATTAAAATGTTTGGCCACCAGGAAGTTCCACTTTTGGCAGATGGAGTGGAGGTGCTCGACAAAGCGGTCCCCAATGTAGGGTCTCACCAATGTAGAGGAGGCCACTTCGGGAACACCGGATGTAATAGACGACCCCAGCATATTCCCAGGTGAAGTGCTGCCTCATCTGGATGAACTGTTTGGGGCCCTGAATGGAGGTGAGGGGGGAGATGAAAGGTCAAGTGCTTGGGCTGCTTGCAGGGATAAGTACCAGGAGAGAGATTAGCGGAGAAGGACGGGGGAATCACGGAGGGAGAGATTCCTGAGGAAAGCGGGGGTGGGGGGGTAAAGATATGTTTAGTGATATTGTGGAAATTGTGGTGGATGATGAGGAGGCTCATGGGGTGGTAGGTAAGATGAAGAGGAACTATGTCAGTGTTAAAATGGTAGGAAGACGGGGTGAGCAACACAACAGTTTGAGCTTCATTGGAGACGTGATATCCATTGCTGCTCTTCTTCGGAATGGAAGAATAAAGGCTCAGATTTTGATCCTTCTGTTCTGATGGAAGACACAATCTTGACACTCTGTCTCTGTAGCATTTGTCTCTCATTGGTCAAGTTTCCAACCTGTTCCTGTCTCAGATATCCAATACTTCATGATTTTTGCTGTTTGCAATATAGGGCAGTTGAGAGCAAACAGCAAATGGTGGCCTCTCAAACTTGCTGCTGATTTCCTGAAGTTCAATGCTTGGCAGGTTATAGTCACTGGCCTGTGATGTCATGAAGGTCTTGCAACTGGTCCCCATGTGTACACCAAAATTTAACTTCAACTCTTAAAGCAATTATAGCTGTACCAATAGGAAGTGGGTAGGGAAATGAGTGATTTGCCTCAGGCTAGGCTGGCTCCCTTGGTAAATTGCTTTATAGAATTAATAATGGCTCAGCACCAATACAAGAAGGAAGGGCAAGCTAGGAGTTGACAAAAATCAAAAGGTTTCTTGTAGGGATTTAGAATTGGCTCCGATTTAATTCTCAACTAAGTTGTCTAGGGATATATTTCCAAAAGTTTCAGGGAGTTAAAAATCATTTTGGAACAAGCATGCTGTACAAGTCAGATTTATGTTTGAGTGGACAAAGATCTGGCACATAGAGCATCATGAGAGGACATTTGAAATTGTCCATTTTGGCAAGTTCTTTTCATTTAAAATAACTGTTGTATGTCAAGAATATGCAGCAATCTGACATATGCAGGATTTACAAAAGACTTCGGCAGAATTAACAAGTATTTCGGAAATTGGAAGAATGTTATTGTCGCTGGGTGAAATTAGTTCAGAATTAGGGAGATCAGTCTTTAGTTTCATGGACTTTGGTGAGACCACATAAGGAGGGTCATGAACAGGACTGATCTTAGTGAAGGAGGAAGGATGTAAATCAGTTTTTCCATCCCTCTCCTTGTGTAGAACTGTTCTCTTGGTTTCATCCACTGCTCTTCCTAGAGCACTTTGGAATTTTGGCTTCCTTGGGATTGCCATCGTCCAGGATATGAGCTGATGCAAAGTTAATCTTTGACTCATGGACATTGTTTCTTCAAACCCAGTCACTGGGGAAGTCTGAAAGTAGATCCTGGGCCCACCCATTGGGTGTATATAACCACCGTTTCTGAAGAGATAAAATAAAATACATAATAAAGATGCAGTATGAGGTTTGACAGTTTCCAGGTTTCCTCAAAATGAAAAGCAGAGCAACAAACAAATTACTGCAGGAAGACAGTGTGTCAGGCAGCATCTTGTCTGCATTTAAAATGGTGAAGGAGGGGACCCTATTATTTCAAAAAATAAATATCTTAGCTGGTAAGGTACTGACTCAGGTGCTTTCAGACAACTTTATTCCTCTTGCTCTGCTAAGTAACTGATGGTAGTCAGAATGACAGGGCATCTACATTTGATCTGTAGAGTCTTGGAGTGGGAGGGAGATGGTTAGTTGGGCCAGATACTAGTGAATCGCCTCTCTTCCAGTGCATATTGTTTGTTTCACTGTGGGGCAGGCTAGTGGAATATCAGGGGATTCTTTTGAGATTTGGGCAGTAGAAACCCTTGGCTGGACTTGTCTAGGCTCACAGGCTCTCTCCAGCTCTCATTACCACTTCTGCTTTATTTACCGCTATGCTAACCTCTTTCACTGAGTTTCTGCTTTCCCACCAGTATGAAGACCGAATGCACAGACTACTGCTGTCCGTAATCACCTGGGTTGGTATCGTTATATCACTGGTCTGCCTCACCATCTGCATCTCCACCTTTTGCTTCCTTCGAGGGATTCAGACCGATCGCAACACCATCCACAAGAACCTCTGCATCAACCTCTTCATTGCTGAACTCATCTTTCTAATCGGCATCAATAAAACCCAATATCAGGTGGGCATGGCCATTCCCCAGATAATGAGGAAAGAGTGAATAATAAGGATGTGAGATGAAGGAAAATGGTAACGGCAGGTGGAGATCTAAAGTTCATTGGCAGGGTCACACAGGTTAAAGGTTAGAAAAAGGCTGAAGGTTTAGATGCCATTTGCCATGTTGAAGAATGGCAGTGTTATATTTTGGCAACAAAGATGAGAAGAGAGTGTCAATAAAAGAGCACAATTTTTTAACTGAACACACAGAAAGAGATCTGAGGGTAAATTGTTGAATTTGATTAAAGAAGCATTGGGGATCCTTGGCTTTATAAATACAGGCAATGGCAAGGAAGCTGAGATAAACCCTTTTCTGGTTTATCTACAGTTAGAGTTGAGTGTCACACTTTAGGAAGGATGTAAAGGCTCTAGAGTGTGTAGAAGAGTTTCACCAAGGTTATTCCAATAAGGAGAGATTTGGTGATCATTAGGGACTGGAAAAATGGGTTGTTCTCATTGGAAGGGTAAAGGCTGAAGAGGTACTTAAAATGCAGAAGGCTATAAAAAGGGAACATATAAAGAGGAATTGTTCCCATTGGCTAAAGGGTCAAGAACCAGGGAACATGGAATTAAGATAATTAGCAGATGAAGTTAAACACAAAGAAAATCCCTCTCACACAGCAAGTCCCAATCAGGTTTTGGGACATCCTAGTGGTAACCTATGGAGGCAGGACTGAAAAGCACTGGAAGGAGTTTGTATGCCTATAGCAAATGTGTCAGGGAGTGGGATTAGATGTTTACTCTTACAGACTTGAGGGGCTCAGTGGCTACTTTCCACATTGTAACCACTATTTCTCTTCAAATTCATCAGGTAGTTACAACTGATGACTTGAATCCTGTGTGGTCACAACTAGTGCAATGGGTCTACTATAAATACACCTAAATCATTAAATCTTCATTAGTCACAACATCAAGCCATGACTTCTAAGATATTTCTTGTCAGTCAAGGGAACTTGCATAGACATCCCCGGGATATTAAATAACTTCTACAATCTGTGGAGGAGAGGTGAACAAACAACAGTTCAACCTCTTGGATTTCAGATGTATACAGCTTGTCCAATAATTCTGGAGTAGCCACTTATAATTAGTGTGTTATCTGCCTGCATACTAATGAGAAGCAACATTTTGTACCATCCTTGTACGACAGGAATTCTTCCCTGCTTGGATCCAAATTTGGAGGAATGGGAACAGTCAGCAAATGGGATGCTGTATGTTGTAACAGTGTACTGTTTTACACAATCTCTGTATGAATGTGAAATACCTTCCCTTAATCTGCAGAAACACAGAAAAATCTTATTCTGAAATATTTTAAAATAAGATGGTGTTATTAAAATAGAATCAGCCATCTGCTTCTATTTTAGATTGAACGCTCAGCAGTAGTAGGGGCTGATCCATGAGTCTGCCTACAAATAGGGTCAGCCACAATTAGATTGATTGAGAATCTTGGGTTCTAAATTTTCATCTGATTAACAGGATTCATCAGATTAATCTAGGCTAGTTAGGAAGAATGGATATCTATGCAAAACATCTATTTATCGGTGATTTCTGTTCAGTCCGCAAGTTCCACCATTCATCCACCACTTAGCATAAGTTAGCATTGGTTATGCTGATAGCAATATCAAAATATGCATAAAACATAGAACAGTGCTGCGAGGTACAGGCACTTCAGCTCAATATATTGTGCTGGCCTTTTAACCTACTCCAAGATCAATCTAATATTTCCTTCTCACATAACCCTCATTTTTTCTTTCATCCATGTGCCTATGTAAGAGTCTCTTAAATGTCCCTAATGTATCTGCCTCTATCACCAACCCTGGCAGTGCATTCTATACATTTACCACTCTCAGTTTTTAAAAAAAAAACTACCTCTGACATCTCCTGTGCTTTCCTCCAAACACCTTAAAATTATTCCCTCGTATTAGCCATTGCCGCCCTGGGAAAATTATGTTGGCCGTCCATTCTATCTATGCCTGTTATACACCTCTATCAAGTAACCTCTCATCCTTTTTCACGCCAAAAAGGAAAGTTCTAGCCCCACAATCTTTCCACATAAGACATGTTCTCTAATCCAGGCAGCATCCTGGTAAACCTTCTCTAAAGCTTCCACATCCTTCCTACAATGAGACAATCAGAATTGAACACAATGCTCCAAGTGTGCTCTAACCAGAGCTTTATAGAACTGTAATGTGACCTCGCAACTCTTGAACTCAATCCCCTGACTAATGAAGGTCAGCGCACCATACTCCTTAACCATTCCATCAACTGTAGATCTAAATGTTAATTTCCATAAAATTGAGATACACCTTTTGTGGCTCAGGGTCAAATTTCATTTGATAAATCTCCCTGCAAAGTGCTCGGGAAGATTTGATCACTTTAAATGTTCTCAATGATTGAAAGTTGACAAATATCACTGAAGATACTTATACTTTATTGTCAAGTAACTCAATTGTTACTAGAACGTACAGTCATCACAGCGATATTTTATTTTATTCTGCGCTTCACACTCCCTGGATTACAAATATTAAACATTAAAATATTTAAAATAGTTAAAATTAGTAAATATTAAACATTTAAATTGTAAATCATAAATAGAAAATAGAAAAATGGGAAGTAAGGTAGCGCAAAAAAAACCGAGAGGCAGATCCGGATATTTGGAGGGTACGGCCCAGATCCGGGTCAGGATCCGTTCAGCAGTCTTATCACAGTTGGAAAGAAGCTGTTCCCAAATCTGGCCGTACGAGTCTTCAAGCTCCTGAACCTTCTCCCGGAGGGAAGAGGGACGAAAAGTCTGTTGGCTGGGTGGGTCGTGACCTTGATTATCCTGGCAGCCCTGCTCCGACAGCGTGCGGTGTAAAGTGAGTCCACGGACGGAAGATAATTCCCAGCTGTAGATCCTGCAGAGAGGAAAGCTAGAAGTACATTAGGTTTACTCTGCATTCAAACCAGGACTGACAGTCAAAAACATCAGTGAGCAGAACTTCTGCTTTGGACACATTCAAAAACTCCAGCACATTTTTTGGTCAAAGTTACACTTATTGGGTACTTCTCTTTCACCCTGCCATTAATAATGTTGTGGCAACAATATTAATTCAACTAGCACAATTAAAAATATATCATAAATGTTCTGTTAAAGTTAAACAATTAATTAATACCATGTCTATTGTGAATGTGTTTTGTGAACAAGACTGTCTAAAAGAAATGAAGTATTAAACAAAAAGTGAATAACACCACTGTTCACCGAGATTCAGCAAACCCCCAAGGCTGATATCAGAACTATTTCTCAGTACCATTGAGATACAATACTGAGTACCGAGCATTATAGTTTTGAAGCATTAGATTGTTTCCGAGGATGAATTGTTCATATCATTTACAATCACCATTTCCTTTGCAGACCTTTGCAGGCTATGGCAGCAAGTTCCCTGAAGCACAGTAATGAACCAGTTAGATTTTTTCAACTGCTCAGTAACTTTCGAGGTCATTTTTTGATGCTACGATATAAAGGAACAGATTTACTGCATTTCACTTCCTAACTTGAGTGTGTGGACTGGGTTACTAATGGAGTGTCATTTCACTGGGTTACATTACCCAACCAATACATAAATACTCAGCTCAGTAATCGGACAGGTTACATCTGTGCATTTCAATCAGAGACATTATTATACAAATTCAATGATTCATTAGAAAAGAAGATGTTACATTGGATTGCTAATGTAATACCTATGTTTAAGTGGAAAGATAGAACATCTCTTGCGGGTCTACAAAGCAATTTAAATGCTAGTCAGGGTGAAATGTTTTGCCACACTTGGTTCTTGGGGGTCAACTTAACATAGATAAAATGAAAAATAATCAAAGTGGTTCCAATAAAATTATAAAATCATTTGGAAACTAAATACTTCATGATAAATAACCTACATGCCTTTCGAAAGGAAGTTTTCCATGTTCAACCTGAGTAAATTCCTAAAGGGCGGGGGGGGGGGATGTAATTGAGAGATTAGACTAGGTTAGTGCAGAGGATAAAAACAATTTACTTTTCACAAAGTGCCACAGAATTAACAATAAATTCAAACATGGGGAACGAGTAACAGAATGGTTAACAAGCTGTCATTCAGAGAAAAGCAGAGTGGTCAACTACCTTTTACCCAAAAATAGAAAACTGAGTCTGATAATGGTCCATCGTTCCCATTCAAAATGATTTGGCTTTCAGAATAAAAAAAATTCTAAATTTACAGATGACATAAAATTGGGAGGGCCGTCAGTGGTGAGGAAGAATACAACAAGGGTATGGCTAATAGAGCCAATATCTTACAGTTTTGACCTCATGTGCGGTCTGTATGGAGTTTGTACCTCTGCCCTGTGACCACATGGGTTTCCTCCAGGTGAAGACATGCAGGTTAGTAGGTTAATTGGGCATCCTAAATTGTGTAAGAATTAACGTTGGACTATTGTAAACGGTCGGTGTGGACTCAATGGGCCTAAGAGTCTTTTTCTATGTCATAAAACTGACCCTGATCACGTAATATTAATTTGCAGAAATAGCAAATGAATTTGATACCATAATGTATTGATAGAGTAAGCAAGTTAGATTGTTATTTTCTAATTATGTACATATGATTCAAAAGCAGATGGGCAAACATGGAAAATAGTGGTACAGTACAGTAAATCTTTTGTAAATGCAAGCCAAGCACAAAGAGCTACAGAGTAAAACTGAAAGTTAGAGAAGTTGAACTGATTTTAAAGCTTGCTAGCTTGCACTTGAAGTATTATGTACAGTTCCATAATATAAAACGGGCAGAAACACTGGACAGAAAGTTTTTAAAAAAAGATTATTATATTTATACCAGAAATGCAGCATTGGACCTTTCAGAGGAAGTTACAAGGGTGGGACTCTTTCCTCTTTGAAAGTAGACATGGGAATATAATCTACGAGATGTTCCCAACCACGCTAGCTTCCAGGATTTAGACGCTTGAACTCTCCAGAGTATGGTTTGCTGGCACGGCCCCTTTAAGGGGTCAGGACGGTCCCACTAAATGACAATCATGTTTTGGGCACCAAGAATTAAGTATTTAAAGAGCAACTGAATTGAATTGACTTTATTTCTTACATTTTTCACATACATGAAGAGTAAAAATCTTTATGTTACGTCTCTGTCTAAATGTGCAATATGCAATCATAGTAATTTATAAAAAATAAATAGTCAATGTAACATAAAATGTACTCAAATCAGTCTGATGGCCTGGTGGAAGAAGCTGTCCCGGAGCCTGTTGGACCTGATTTTTATGCTGCGGTACTGTTTCCCGGATGGTAGCAGCTGGACGAGATTGTGCTTGGGGTGACTAAAGTCCCCAATGATCCTTCAGGCCCTTTTCTCACAACTGTCTTTGTAAATGTCCTGAATCGTGGGAAGTTCACAACTACAGATGCGCAGGGCTGTCTGCACCAGTCTCTGCAGAATCCTGCGATTAAGGGAGGTACAGTTCCCATACCAGACAGTATTGCAGTCAGTCAGGATGCTCTCAATTGTGCCCCTGTAGAAAGTTCTTAGGATTTGGGGGCCCATACCTAACTTCCTCAACCTTCTGAGGTGAAAGAGGTGTTGTTGTGCCTTTTTCATCTTACAGCTGGTGTGTACAGACCATGTGAGGTCCTCGGTGATGTGGATGCAGAGAAACTTAAAGCTGTTTACCCTCTCAACCCCAGATCTATTGATGTCAATAGGGGTTAGCCCGTTTCCATTCCTCCTGTAATCCACAAACAGCTCCTTTGTTTTTGCGACATTGAAGGAGAGGTTGTTTTCTTGACACCACTGTGTCAGAGAGGTGACTTCTTCCCTGTAGGCCACCTTGTTATTGTTTGAGATAAGGCCAATCAGTGTAGTGTTGTCGGCAAATTTAATTAGCAGATTAGAGCTGTGGATGGCAACTGTAGTAGCGTGGATGAAATCACTGGAGAGACAGAGTCACTGGTAGATACAAAGCAGCTTCTTTATTCGACACAACAAGGTACAGCAGGCATCATACGGACGGAGACACTTTCCGCAGAAAGGTCTGCTAGCTCATCGTGGGCTCGATATTTATATGCTAAACACAAAGGCAATCGCTACTTAAAAAGTTATAGACAATGCATAGACAATGCTTCCTCTTGAAGCTACATACAAAATATCACACCATCCTTTCCTTCCGACGCCAACATGTCTGGGTTGGTATCCACAGCCTTTAGGAATGTGAGTTAAGTCTACGATACATTTATTTGGCATTTCCCGTGCTAGCATAGAAGACAATTAATATTTATAATGTATAGATAATACTGTCTTCAAAACTACGGTGCCAGAAGCATCTGGTATTCACACCTTTTTAGGAAGCGCATTGTCAAATAGAAGTCTGGTGGCCAAAGTCATTTAAGTGTAAACAAATCATCCGCCTAAAAAGATTCACTCTAACAGCGACACAGTCAAGGGTATACAGGGAGTAAAGGAGGAGGCTTGGTGCACAGCCCTGAGGGGCATCTGTGTTGAGAATCAGAGGGGTGGAGGTAAGGGAGCCCACTCTTACCACCTGACGGTGATCTGACAGGAAGTCCAGGATCCAGCTGCATAAGGCAGGGTCAGGGCCGAGGTCTCTGAGCTTCTTGTCGAGCTTGGAATTATGGTGTTGAATGCTGAGTTGTAGTACAGGAACGGCATTCTCACATAAGCATCCTTCTCCAGATGCGTAAGGACAGTATGTAGAGCAGTGGCTCTTGTGTCATCTGCTGATCGGTTGTGTTGGTTGGCGAATTGTAGGGGGTTCAGTCTGGGTGGTAGCAAGCTGCAAATGTAATCCTTGACCAGCCTCTCAAAGCATTTGCATATTATTGGGGTGAGTGCGACAGGACGCCAGTCGTTCAGACATGTTACCTTAGTCTTTTTTGGTACAGGGACAATGGTCGATAATTTGAAGCAGGAGGGTACTCTACACTGGGAGAGAGAGAGATTAAAAATGTTTGTAAATATACCTGCCAGTTGTGCTGCGCACATCCTGAGTACTCGCTCTGGGATGCCGTCCGGTCCCGCAGCCTTGCGACGGTCCACTCGTTGGAAACATCTGTGTACCTCACCTCAGAGATGACCAGGTTGCAGGTTGTAGCGGTGGCTTTCCTCGGAGGCTCAGAGTTAGTGACATTGAACCGAGTGTAAAAGCGATTGAGCTCATCTGGGGGAGAGGCCGCGATGTTGGCAGCACCACAACGTTTGGCTTTGAAGTCCGCGATGGCATGCAGCCCTCGCCACAAGTCACGTGTGCTATTCATTGTGAATCTTCACTCAATCTTGTCCCTGTCTTATAGTTTCTAGCCCTGATAGCTTTGCGCAGATCGTAGCTGCTTTTCTTGAGCTCCAGCTGATTGCCGGTAATGTAAGCTCTCTGTCACACAGTAAGTGCTGCTCGCGCGGAACTGTTGATCCAGGGTTTCTAGTTCAGGGAGACCCTCACCGCCTTCTGGGGGACAACATCATCGATGCACTTCTGGATGAAGCACGTGACTCCATCCGTGAACTCGGAGGCATCCTCATCATGGAAGACGTTCCAGTTGATATCATCGAAGCAGTCCTGCAGCATGGAGGCCGATTGGTCGGACCAACGGTGGGCGGTTTAAACTATGGCTGCCCCTTGTTTCAGCTTCTGCCTGTACGTCGGCCAAAGCAGGATCGAAGAGTGATCTGATTTTCCAAAAACTGGGCGAAGGAGAGCTTTGTATGTGTTGTGGAAGGGAGTGTAGCAGTGGTCAAGTGTGTTATCTCCACGAGTGCTCACCTGGATGTGCTGATTAAACTTCGGCGACGATAAAGGCAGCTCTGGTTGTGCAGTCTCCAGCGTTGATGGTCTTGTGCAATTCCTTGACAGCCAGGCCAGTATCAGCCTACTGAGGATTCTGTCGAGACCATGCAAATCGGCCACATAAGAATCTCCGCCGATGAGAGGTTCCGGCGTCAGAGTCAAAGTTGTTGCCATTACTGCCAATGTCTGAGGAGATTGGACAAGGGATTGAACTGTGATTTGACCTCTGTTTTCAATAAAGACTCTTGTGGAACTATGGAGGAGTTGCAGGTAATTGCAACACCCAAACTGGCAGAAATCCCTTCTGTCTACAAGGATTTGGAAGAGATCATCGGTAAGGGAAAGCCCTCGGCTCTTCCACGCATTGACCGTACGACTGTGCAATAGATCTACTGCCTGGTACTTGTCCTCCGCTGGGTAAATTACACACAGTGTCAGGTCTAGAGAGAAATGCTCTGGAGGAGTATATAAAGGAGGCTATTGCCCTGGGATTCATTTAGCCCACTACCTCTCCAGCCGGTGCTGGTTTCTTCCTTGTGCAGAAGGACAGGAGCCTGCAGCCGTGCATTGATTAAAGAGGACTGAATCACATAACAGTCAAGAATCGTTACCCTCCTCCACTCATGAACACAGCCCTCAAGACTCTCCAAGCAACAAGAGTATTCTCAAACCGAGACTTGTGATATGCGTACAGCAGCTATACTTTATTAGGAGTTTGAAGAGATTTAATACACTCAAAAACTTCTATAGTTGTACTGTGGAGAGCATTCTGACAGGCTGCATCCCCGTCTGATATGGAGGGGCTACTGCACATAACCGAACGAAGCTGCAGAAGGTTGTAAATCTAGTCAGCTCCATCTTGGGTATTAGCCTACAAAATACCTAGGACATATTTAGGGAGCGGTGTCACAGACAGGCAGCGTCCATTATTAAGGACCTCCAGCACCCAGGGCATGCCCTTTCCTCACTGTTACCATCGGGAAGGAGATACAGAAGCCTGAAGGCACACCCTCAGCGATTCAGGAACAGCTTCTTCCCCTCTGCCATCCAATTCCTAAATGGACATTGAATCTTTGGACACTACCTCATTTTTTTAAATATACAGTATTTCAGTTTTTTGCACATTTTAAAAAATCTATTCAATATACGTAATTGATTTACTTGTTTATTTACTATTATGTTTTATTTATTTTTTTTTCTCTCTGCTAGATTATGTATTGCATTGAACTGCTGCTGCTAAGTTAACAAATTTCACGTCACATGCCAGTGACAATAAACCTGATTCTGATTCTGACCTGGTTCGCATAAGGGAGTGTGACAAGTGGAAGATGGCAATCAACACGCTGTCAGGGCACTATGAGTGCCTGGTCATGCCCTTTGGCTTTGTGAACATGCCAGGATTTCTCCAGGCCTTTATAAGTGACGTGCTCCAGCATGTTCTCCATTAGTACGCCTTTGTCTACTTGAACGACATCCTAATTTTCTCGAAGTCCATGGAGGAGCACGTTGCTCACACCAGCGACATCCTAAAGAGGATTCTTCATCATGTATTTTACGTCAAGCTAGAAAAGTCCAAATTTCACGTAACTACCATTTCAGTTTTGGGCTTCATCACCTCTAATGGCTGGCTCAAGATGGACACTAGTAAGGCGCAGGTAGTCAGAGATTTGGCCACAATCATCCAGTGTGAAACAAGTCCAACAATTACTGGGATTTGCCAACTTTTACCGAAAGTTCATCAAAAAATTCAGCTCCGTGGCTACTCGGCTGTCGGCACTAACCAAGAAATCCACAGACCCTTTTTGTTTGGACTACCAAAGTAGAGGCTGCCTTTGCAGTGCTCAAACAGAGGTTCACAACAGCTCCCATTCTGGTTGCACATAACCCTGACCTTCCCTTCATCGTGGACGTGGACGCTTTGGACATTGTAGTGTTGTCTCAATGGACACCTTTGGACTATGAACTGCACCCGTGTGCGTTCTTTTCCAGGCAGATATCCCTGGCAAAGGTGAACTATAACATCAGGAATTGAGACCTTCTTGCGGTTAAGTTAGCTTTGTGTTGGGCACGTGGCCAAGTGGTTAAGGCATTCGTCTAGTGATCTGAAGGTCGCTAGTTCGAGCCTCAGCTGTGGCAGTGTGTTTGTGTCCTTGAGCAAGGCACGTAACCACACATTTCTCTGGTGTCTGTGCGAGGAGTGGCGCCCCACACAGACTTCCAATCTGTGCCTTGTAAGGCATGAAAATGCCCGACGCAGGCCTCTCATAGTCTGAGTCGACGTTCCCTCCCTCCTAGCTTTGGAGGAATGGCATCACTGGCTAGAGTGGCCAAGAACCCTTTTATCGTTTGGACAGACCACATGAACCTGGCTTATATTCAGGAGATCAAGAGGCTGAGTTCCAGGCAGGTCAGGTGGTTTTAGTTTTTTAACCACTTTCATTTCATCCTGACGTTTCGACTGGGGTCAAAGAATCAGATGCCTTATCCCGTCAGTTTGACAAATCGGATCAAGAAGAGCAGCCTACCACCATTTTGCACTAAGCCATGGTGGTAGCATCAGCTCATTGGGGAATTGACACTCTTGTTCGCAGTGCCCAAGCACAAGGGGAGATTCCTGAGAACGGTCCTCTGAATCAGCTGGTCACCCAAGTTCCATCCTGTTCCAGGTACTCTAACGGGGACACGCATCGAGAATTACCGCTCACCCAGGGATTGCCAGGACACTCGAGTTTATCAAGAGGAGGTACTGCTGGCCCAGCATGATGAAAGAAGTCAGCAGTACATGCAGGCATGTGAGGTGTGTGCCTGGGACAAGGAGTCCCATGCCCTATTTCAAGGGCTCCATCGCCCCCTGCCTGTTCTGGACAGACCATGGGCTCACACCTCTGTGGACTTTGTCACAGGACTTCCTCTTTCCAACGGGAAGACTGTTATCATGGTAATTGTGAATCATTTTTCAAAGGTCTGCAAATTCATCGCCTTGGACAGTCTACCATCTGCGGTGGGAAGAGCTGAAATTGTCCTGCACCAGGTCTTCAAGATCCATCGTTTTCTGGTGGACATGGTGTCATAATGTGGTTCACAATTCGCATCACATTTCTGGAGGGCATTTTGCAAACTGATTGGGGCAACAGCGAGTCTTTCCTCTGGGTTTCACTCATAGTCCAACAGCCAGACAGAGCTGGTAAACTAAGAAATGGAATGTACCCCAAGGTGCCTGGCCTCTGAAAAACCAGGCCAGTGGAACGACTATTTGGTGTGGCAAAGGTCGCCCACCGCACTTTACGGCATTCAGCACACAAGATGTTCCCTTTCGAATGCCAATTTAGCTATCCTCCACCACTCTTCCCTAAGCAGGAGGCCGAGGTTAGGTTTCTGCAGCCAAAGATCTCACCCACCACTGCAAGGAGAGATGGACTAGGGCAAGGGAGATTTTGTTAGCTTCGACCGGAAGGCTGAAGTAAAGGCTAACCACAAGAGAAGACAGGGACAAGTTTTGCAGCCTGGGCAGCAGGTTTGCCTGTCAACTCAGAGTTTGCCTCTCCAAGTGGAGTCTAGGAAATTGGCATCCAAGTTCATTGGACCCTTCAAGATTCTCAGGGAAGTAAACCTGGCAGCCTACACTTTGCAGCTCCCCAAGACTCTTAGGATCAATCCCACTTTCCACACTTCCAAATTAAAACCTGTCTGCACCAGCCCCTTAGCCCCACCACCATCAGTGTTGCCACTGCCAAGATTTGTCGATAGGGAACAGCTCTTCACAGTGAGAAGACTTCTGGACTCATGTACTGTTCGGGGTGTTTGGCAATACTTCTGTCCTGGGCCAGTCTTTCAAGTTGTACCCAATTGTAAACCATCTTGCATCTGCAAGCCGAAGATCCTTCCTCTCCCAGTGATTAGGTCTTTAGAGGTTCTGTTGGCATATCTGCAGCTCTGGGTTTTTACAGGATGGATGGGGTTGCTAGCCCCATGCCCAACCCTCCATCTTTTGCAACCAGGCATGGACCATCCATGGCAGACTTCCTTTAAAATTACTGAAGTCTTATGGGGAAGACTAAAAGCAATATGAATATAAGATGGAGCTCACACACAAACATGTAGGGAATTCAAATATAATTCATTATCTAGGAGCAGTACAGATCAATTTAATGGAAAGTTGTCAGTATATGAACAGGGTTTTTTTTAATTAGATAAGGAAAATGGAAAAAAGATTCAAACACAACATAAGTGTTAACATCAGCTGATCAGGTGAAATGGACTCTTTCTGTGCAGTCTACTGAAGGTTGCATTGTGTTCTGTCCAGTTGGCAAGTATACTAAAGGATGAAGTCTTATCTGTGTGCTTCTTCAATTGTGCATCCAACACTGGTGGTGGGAATGTTTGTTCTTTCTGGGATTAGGAGTTGGAAAGCTTTTGGATCAGAGTGCACTAATCTCATTTTAAATGAGTTTGGGCCACCAGTCCACTTCATAATATGTTCAAGCTCTTCAAAACACAATTCAGAATGGGCCACCCTCCAAGCTTTAGCATAAATGAAATACAAATACCGTCATCATTATTTTTAATCGCTGTCATTGTTGTTGTACACATCTCATAATATGACACATCTGATCATGTGCAACGGCAGGTCTAGTGCACTCCCCAACCTCCAGTTCAAATCCACAACAAACTTCCTATCTAAATCTCAGCTTCAACCCAATTTCTAACTGGTTCAGGTTTCATTTCCAATCTAGATATTGATATCAGTCAGGGAGCTGTGTTCCAACTCAAGTCAGTCATACTCCCAGTTACTATTTCTTCCTAAAATACTTCAATCCTGCCCCTAATTTGAATGTTAGTTGCTATTCCCCCCTCCACACAATCCTAGGTTCTAATTTCACTTGCTTTGTTTCTCTTTTTTCAGGTGGTGTGTCCAATAATTGCAGGCTTCCTCCATTTCTTCTTCCTGGCTGCCTTCTCCTGGATGTGCCTTGAGGGCATCCATCTCTACCTCATGCTTGTTGAGGTCTTTGAGAGCGAATACTCCAGAAAGAAGTACTATTACCTCTGTGGTTATTGCTTCCCAGCACTGGTGGTGGGAATCTCAGCAGCAATAGACTACAGGAGCTATGGAACTGAGAAGGCGTAAGTGAAATTGAATGAACTGTTTTTGTATCAAAGGTTGAAAATTCTGACACAAAGTAGTTAAAGAAATAGGATTTGTATGCATAGCAGAATGATAGAAGGAATTGATTGTCAATGATTAAGTAATTAGATTTAATTAAATAAATAATTGGGAATGGATAAGTACAAAGTTGGTATTGGGTATATATCAGGAAAACTATGAAGAGTGATACTACTATTGAAAAGAAGATAGAACAAAGACCTGTAGAAAGTCCTCGACAGCATGAAAGGTCTTGAAAGAACCTGAATCTGAAAGACGAAAGCTTTTCATATGAGGTTGTTACCACTAAATTTAACAAGAAATTTGGGAGGAACCTCTTTTTCACCCAGGGTGCAATGTAATGTGGAATTGGCTGCAACTGAGGTAAACAGCAGATATATTGAAGTGGTACCTAGAGGGAGAACAGAATCAGAAGATGCGCACTTTGGGGTAAATGAGTATGTGTGGGTGTGGTAGGAGGCTGATGTTGAGTATAAACACTAATATTGACCAATTGGGTTGGTTGCTGCTTCCTTGATGTGAAATCTGAGCAATCCCATTACATCGCAGAAAGCTTCATCTCCTGTCAGGTGTCAACGAACTGTGAAATTATTGCAGTGATGTAAAGCAGTTTTTTAAGAAACCTATTCTGCTTCCCACATAATGGATTGAAATCCTGACCTTGATCGTTATTCAGATATTTCCATCAAACTCTGGATCCATTCCAGCAGTTTTAACTCACAAGAGCAATTGTGGTGATCATCATATTCTGATTCAGCACTATGTTTAAATAAAGCTTATGGACTTCCAAAAGGTAATGTTTCTTTCACACTGGGGTACGATTAGGAAGTTGTTTTGTTACTGGACTAATAATCCACTATATAAATCCCTTAATGGTGATTTGAGAAGAGATTTGAATGCCTTCCACATTCCCAAATGATTCACCAATGCACTTTGGGGAAAAGGATGTATATTCATACCTCATCCAACTTGTACTCAACTCCTGTCCCATACCCATCTGAACAAGCCTCATGATTACCAGAGCCACAGAGCATGAAACTGCTGGCAGTGGTTCAGGAGAGTGACCAGTACTATCTGCAGGATCAGACTGGATGACAGTAAACAGCCTTGCTAAAAATCCTCACGCATTGAGGGTACAGTTTTTTTTAAAAAAATAAACAAATTGGAAAGAGAAGCAAATATTGGGTTTTGTCCCCAGCCACTTCCTGTGACAAAGCAATCCCTGCTCCAACATATCCGTAAAATAATTTCTTCTGCTTACTTTCGCTGGAAGTTCATGTTCCCTTGATTTCACCCTTAAAATTGACCTTTCACCTACAGGTCATCCTGAAGGCTATTCCCTCTGAGACGCTCTATTTTGCTGTAGAAAAATTGAATGTTTCACTGTGTTTAATGTTATCAGCAGGCATTTACTTCTGTAGTCTTCATATCTTCTGCAAATCGATTATTGGTGAAGCAATTGAAAATGTAGACAGATTATGCTGCAGTTGTACAGGGCATTAGTGAGACCGTATGCAGTGTTGTGTTCAGAATTGGTCTCCTTTTTTAATGAAGTTAATTCATTGAAGGGCAAAAGAAGGCTAATGAGACTAGTACCTGCATTAGGTGGGTCATCCATTGAGGAAAGGCTGTACAGATCAGGCTTGTAACCCAGATAAGATGCATGATTGAAGAAAGAGGATGCTAGCTGTGGACTTACTTTTGTGAACTTCAGTTCTGAATGTTATTTGCTTACTTTTATTGTTTGCATGATTTTTTGCACGTTGGGTGTTCGACAGTTTTTTTAAATTGGGTTCTGTTGGGTTTAGTTGTTTAGTGGCTGCCTGTAAGGAGACAAATCTCAAGCTTGTATATAGTATTTATAGGCATCCGTTAGTCTCATGAGACCATGGATTTGCACCTCGGAAGGTTTTCCAGGGCGCAGGCCTGGACAAGGTTGTATGGAAGACCTGCAATCGCCCATGCTGCAAGTCTCCCCTCTCCGCGCCATCGATGTTGTCCGAGGGAAGGGCATTAGGACCCATACAGCTTGGCACTGGTGTCGTCGCAGAGCAATGTGTGGTTAAGTGTCTTGCTCAAGGTCACGACACGCTGCCTCAGCCAAGGCTCGAACTAGCAACCTTCAAATCACTAGACGAATGCCTTAACCACTTGGTCACATGCCAACACGTATAGTATAGGTATTTTGCTAATAAGTAAACTTCGAAATTTGAACTTTGAATGTAAGGAGCATATTTCCATTAATGGGAGAATGTGGGATTAGGAATCACTGTTTCAATGAGGTCACCTATTTTTTAAAAAATGGACAAGTAAGATTTGTATTTCTCTTGGGGTTTGAGTATTTGGATCTAACCTTCCTTTAAGAGCAGTGGTAGTTGAATATCTCAATGTTTTTAAGGCAGAAGTGGATTCTTTATGTACCATGTGGGGGCAGGTTTTGAGGTTACTATCAGAGGAGATGGGGATCTAGTTCAGATTGAAGGGATCAAGTAGCTTACTCCTACACCTAATTCTACACTTTGAACAAAGAAGAGATTTAATTTGATCTGCATTCCAAGATAACACATTCACTCCTCATTTTATATATTTCTCCTAGGTATTCCAGTCTGTATATATGTAACGGAAGCTGATTGTTCGCACCCTGCTGATTTTCAGAAATGTTCCTTTAAAGAGTGTTTTGGTACTTTGATAATCATTCAGTCTGTGGCCCTTTTTGAAAATCACTGAAAACAGCCACTTATCAGAATGAAATTTGTCCTTCAATAATAGTCAAGATTGCAGTTTGCCATGGCAACAGCGAAAGTGTTGTGGGGACTTCAGTAATATTTAGCTTTTGAAATAGCTTTGTCCATAAAGCTTCAAAAATTGTTAAGCAGAGCAGATATTTGTGAAGGAGGCACAGCATGGGTAATTGGTGTGCATTAAATGTGTATTGGAAGATTTTATTTTGCCCTTCAGCTGCAAGGTTGATCCTGATACATACCGTCAATGAGTATCCACGTGATAGAAAACTGTACATCCCAGACAGTGAACAAAAGGAAAGAGAGATATTCAGCTGTCTCCCTGGTCTCTTTGTATAATATAGCCCCTAAAACCGTTTATGTTCAATTTCCCTTTTAAACATCTGTACTAATATCTTCATGAAGCAGATTTTGTTTGGTAATAGTCATGCGAGCAGTATTGTCTTGTTTTGGAGGAATACCAATCAGCATTGCCTTGAGACAGGCCATAAAAACAGAAATTGTTGGTAACCCTCAGCAGGTCAGGTAGCATCGGCAAAAGGGGAAACGGGCTTTTGTTTCGATTATACACACAGAGACTGGAACTTCCAGTGAAAATGCATGAAGTAAGGAAAAAATACATAATTTTAAAATGCAGATGGAATTAAATCTGTTATTTATACATACATGTGAATTTGCAGTGGGAAGCTCAAACCTACTGTGCCAATCAGTCATATCAGAACTGAAATGGGCACAGAGGATCTCAGAACTGAAACCTGAAACATCTGGTTCTCTCTCCCAGATGCTGCTTGACCTGCCGAGTGTTTCCAGCATTTTCTGTTTTTATTCCAGCAACTGTAGTTGTTTTTTTTTCTGGATTGGATTAGTTTACAGAGGGGTTGGTTTAAACTACAAAGCTCCCAGCCTTATGGATTTAGTACTTTGCACTAAACCAGTCAAGTTCCTGAGTAATATTCCCCTCTAAGCTTCAGACCATTGGCAAGTGCTAAGTTGTGGTTCAGTGTTTTATTTCAGTGATAAATGCCTCTGCGCCCTGTCACAGTTGATATTTAAGGCAGGGTATCCATCACCAATGAGGGGGCAGTGAATGAGGCTGACTGTGGCACATTTATCACTAACATTGTGTTTCACTCCATCTAACACTCTGGGCTAATGCTTTCTCTCTGCTTTCCTCCCCTATTTATCATCTCCACGATGCTTTTCCTCTCAATGTCCATTCCTTTTTCCTTTTCCACTCCACTTTTTTCATTTGTTCCTCCTAATTCTCATCATCCAATCCTCCCACCACCCCACCTCCAAAACACACAGATGCTGGCTGCGAGTGGACAACTATTTCATCTGGAGTTTCATTGGACCTGTGTCCTTTGTCATAATGGTAAGTTTGGATAATGGTGCTTTGCCAGCTTCGTAGTGGATCTGTGTTAATTCACTCATAAGCCTTTATTGTGTATGTTTGTGTGTTCATACTTGCCTGTTGAATGTGTGGATGTTTATTTGAAGTTATCTAGTCATATGAATATCCCCTACCTTCACTGTAGAGATTTCTTGATTGTAGCGTGGACCATATACAGGATGCAGCACGACGCTGCATTACAACATAGCTTCAAGGCTCCTTCAACAACACTTCCCAAATCCATGACCTCCATTACTTGGAAAAACAATAGAACCAGATGCATGGCAATGCTATTAACCCCTTTCATCTTTGAGTTTCACACCATTCTCAGCTGGAGATATGTTGCTTGGCAGTCTGCTTGTGGCGGTGTTTGCAGAAAGAATTATTGTCCAGAACACGAGAAATGCTCTTATCCATCAAAGTGAAATAATTGAATATCCGAAGATCATTTGGGAATCCACATACGAAGGGTACTTACAACAGTACTCCTTCAGTACTGTACTGGAGTGTCAACCTTGTCCTTAGGGCTTGGATCCAAGGATAGTAATCAGGAAGCCAGCCCCAAATTCCAGAAGATGTGACGTAGGTTTTTTTTAAAATTCAATTTCAACTTGCCAAATCATTCAGCAGATGGAGCAGGATTTGGTTTAGAATTATTAAAAGCAAGTTCCTGACTGTGTTGTATGTTCTTTGAAGGTTCCTCAGTTAATACACATAAAACCCAGGCAGACTCTGCTCTACATGTGGTCTTGCTGTAGTTGTGCTTCCACTGATTTTATACCTTCTTTCATTGCATTATTGATCCATTCGAGTATGACTTGGTGTGGTTTCCATCCTGCAGATGAACCTGGTCTTCCTCATGATCACGTTGCACAAGATGGTCCGGAGCAACAGTTCATTGAAACCAGACTCCAGCCGGCTGGAGAACATCAAGTAAGTGTCCTCCTGGCAGTGAGGTGGCCGGGGTCTGGGAGGGTAGGTGGGGTTGTAGGGTGAAAGGAATCAAGAGTGGGTAAGAAAAAGAGATTTAGTGCGGAAGAATGGAGGAGAAGGAGGCTGTTTTAAAAAGGGGGAATGTAGCATAGAATTATTAAGAGGAAGAACGTGTCCTTGATTCTTAGTAGCTTGGGTGAATGGAAGGAGATTGTCGTTGGCTCCTGAATTGGGAAAAGAATGCATAGGTTCCACTGGCTGGGTGAATTGAGCAATGTGGAGGGAGATTTTATTTGTGCTGATCAGAGAAATGCACAATGGCAGAATTCCATTAAATACTAGATTGCAAAGGGCAGGTCTAGGATTTACTGCAAGAGCTCATTACTCATTAATGAAGCAGGAAAGGTTTCCAAGCATCTTGCATTTCACAGCAAGGGCCAAGTATTTCTCCAGAGCTAATATTCGTCCCCCCACCCCACTGATGACTGACTCACCTTTCTTCAGTCTTCTTCCTGGGAAGTCCAACTCTGGTAGAAGGGAGTCCACAGACCTCAACCACTCATAATGATGTACGAATATTCTTGTCCTTGAAGCGGAGGACTGTTGATTGGGCATGAGGCCAGAGGAAGGTAGATTGTCAGCAAAGCTGGGCTATCCTTGCCTTCTGCATTAGGAGTTGTATGAACTTGGGGGTTTGCAATGAGGCATAAGCAACAGTTATTGGAGGTACCGACCTATGGATTGCACCATATTTACATTGGAAATTCCTCAGAGGCTGCTCTCAGCTACAGGTTCCACATACTTCACATATTCTTGGTTGTGTTTGCCTCTCAAAGTTGGGCCGCTCTTGGGCTTCAAAGGTCATTGTGACCTCCAAGACTCTCAGTTTTTTATTTTCTGAAATACCTGTGACTCACAGCATCGCATTTCTTCCCTTGCATTTATTTTATCCACCGTTCTCTGCTGCATATGTGCACTGCAGGGTTCCTCCTCCCCGACATTGACGTTGCTGACATCTGCCAACCACACTTGCCAGTTCCTTTCACTAGCCAAAGCTTGTCCTGGGCATGGAAAGAAAATCCATTCAGACGAATAGACCTCCACTCTGAGCCAGCTGGCTGCTGACCAAGGAACTGCTGTCTCCACCTTGTACCTCTGCCTGGACATGTTTGAAACTTAGTTCAGATGTCTCTGCTTCTCAAGTTTGAGAACTCCTGTGAACTACTGGAAGCTAGCCCACAGTCAGGATCTCACCTAGGGTAGACCTGTTGCCTAGCTGTGGAAAAAAACACACTCAGTCCTTATAATGGCATGTGACATGCAACACAGTTAGGTATGATCTGGTGACATGTCAAACACAGAGCATCTTTGCCAGGTTAAAAAAAAAGCCCTGGTATTTTCTATCTAACTGTATTGTAGTACAAGGGCTCGGTGATGGGACTCCAGGTTTTGCTTTTGCTTGTCACCTCTCCCCGCTGGATGTACAGACATGAGGTTCGATGGAAGTCCCTCTGTCTGTTGCTCAGGTCATCACAGTTAGAGCATAGAACAGCACAGGACAGGAACAGGCCCTTCAGCGCATCTGCTGACAAACTAAATGATCCATTCCCTGCCCATTTCAGGATATGTTGGATGAAGCAGTGCATCAAACGCGATATTAACTCCCTAAAAGCTCAGGTCTTGTTGAAACAGAGTAATGGATGATGAACTAAAGTTGTCCTATAGACGATGCACTATTCTTGTAGGGTCACCGATTCAAAGAGACAAATGCTGTCTAATGCCTGATACCCAGGACTGAATGGTGAAGACAAGTATACAAAGTTCATTTGTACCTTTGCTTTCACAACTATGCCTCTCCATTTGGTGCAGTCACAGGAGAGTGTATTGTATGTGCTATTTTAGTGTGGAGTAAACTGACCTACTTCAACTGATCATACCTGGCGGTACAATTTCTTTTGTTGTATGCATTAAACATGCCATGTAGTGACGACCAGGGACTGGGGCAAAACAGGGGCATGGCTAGTAGAGGGTCTGCCTTACTGCTCCAGGCAATTGGGGTCAGTCCTGATTTTGGATGCCATCTGTGTGATCTGCCTTTGACTGCAGAACCAGGTTTATTATCAGTGACGCAGAGTATCTCATAAAGGCCATTCAAGCCATGCTGCCCCAGCAGCCCTACAACCCTGATTAACCCTAATCTAATCACGGGGCAATTTACAATGACCAGTGAACCCACCCAGTATGTCTTTGGACTGTGGGAGGAAACCAGAGCACTCAGGGAAAATCCGTACACTCCACGGGGAGGGCGTGCGCAGACTCCTCACAGAACGACTCCAGAATTGAACTCAGAATGCCCCATCGCTAACCTCTATAATACCATGGGATTAGCGGAGCTGATAACATTCACTGATATGAGAATGGGAACCTAGGTGAAATGTTACATTTCAGTTAACAGGTTGAGGAACTTTCCAGGTTAGCTTGGATAGATATTAGCAAGGGAGAGGGATGATTAGCTCAGTACTGTACTCATGGCCAGTGGCAGGAGAAAGAGATACAGGAAATGTTTTGTTTCTGAGGTTCCAGGAGCTAGGAATGAAATGGAGGACTTCAGGTAGCTTGAAGGAGTAATTTTTAACTACCACAAAATAGCTCTTTAGTTATCACACTGTGCTGATAATTATTCAGAGACTTGCATGAACGATCTGGAGATGTGAGTTTGTATCCCTCCATTGTAGCTGGAAATTTAAATTAATTAAATAATGTGGAAAATAACAGTTTTATCATCCGCAGGATGTCTGAAGTAACTGTCTGTAGTAACTTCCACTGTAACTTCTACCCAATCTTCCTGCCTTTGTTGTATCCTATTACTGCCCACCTCATTGTGTACCACAATAAGTTGAAAACTTTGGGCCAACCCCAATATCCGAGTCACTAACGCAGTTCCTGACCCTTGAGGTGTTCAGATTGGCTCTGGACCTCATGAAGGTTTCTGGAATTTGGGTCAAACACAAGCAAGGAAAGCTCTGAGACTGTTAAACAAAAAAAAGAGCCCTTGGTGTTCCAGGAAAGATACTAGCAGGGGCAGAAGATTGGCTGACTAACAGGAGGCAAAAAGTGGGAATAAAGGGTGTTTTTTTTTCTGGTTGGATGCTGGTGACTAGTGGTGTTCCAAGGAGTTGGCGTTCAGAATGCTTCTTTTCATTTTATATGATTTGGATGTTGGAATTAATGGCTTTGTGGCCCTTATGAAATGTGCTGTCTACCCAAATTGTAACTCATCATATTTCTTTGTAGTAACTTCCACAGCAACTTCTGCTCAGTTTTCCTGCCTGTCTGTATTTATTGTACTCTGTTGCCCTTCACCTCACTGTGTGCCACACTGAGTTTATGCTGGATACGGAATTTGAAACTCTACCCCAAACACAATATCCAAGTCACTAATACAGTTTCTGGATCTCCTCAGATTGACCCCAAGCCCCATGCATTGGCTCAAACACAAGCAAGGGAAACCTTGTGCTGATTCCCAATTCTCGTCCTCCCTCAGCTGATGAGTAAATACTTCATGTTGAACAATACTTGGAGGAAGCTCTGAGAGTAGCAGGAGCAGATAAGTCGTTTGAGCGGGCTCTTGTCGTCAGAAGTGGCTAAATGGCTTCACCACTGACTAGTCAACATTCAGACATCAGCTGGTAGAGTGGCAAGAACATTCAAACCACAAGGGTGACAACAAGAGAGAGACAAAGCATTTACCCTTGACATTCAGTGGCACTTTGTGCCCACCATCAACATAAAGTTGCCACAGAGCAGGTCAAAGGCTGAGTATCCTGCAGCAAATGAGTCTCCTTCTGACACCTCAGTGATTTTCCATTATCCACAAGGAGTGCAGCTCTCCACCTGCCTGAGTTAGTACTACCTTATCCTCAAGGAACTCAACAACCAAGAAACCCAGTGGATTGTCACCCCATCAACCACCCTTCACCACCAGCACACAGTGGCTGCTGTGCAAACGATTTACACAGTATACTACAGTTCCTCATTTGTTCCTACCTGTCTGTACTGCTGTGAAAACCAAGCTTCCCCACCCTTATTATCTTTACCTTTTATTCTGACAGGCACTTACAAGCTTTGTACTCTCAAAATTTGGCCTCCCGCTTACCAAGTTTATCTTTGCCTGAAACAGCCTGTCCCAATCCATACTTGTCAGACCCTTTCTGCTACCATCAAATCTGGCCTATCTTTTTTGTATATTTACTTTGAAACTAATGGCATTGTGATCGCTGGATGCAAAGTGTTCCCCAGCATAAACTTCTGTCGCCTACCCTATCTCATTTCCTAATAGCAGATTAAGTATCAACCGAGAGCATCTGATAAACCTTTAGCATCTAGATGGACAAGAGATTAAATGCATGGAAACACCACTAACCGCAGATACCCTTCCACGTTGCACATTGTGCTGATTTGGGAATATATTGCTGATCTTCAATTGTCGCTGGGTCTGGAATATCCTTCGTGACAGCACTTCTAAATGGTCTGCAGAGGCTTAAGAAGAGGTTGCGAGCAAACTCTATTTACCAAGTGGCCTAGTTCTGCTCCTATGTCTTATGGTCAAAGACAGCTCACTGCCATCACCTCAAGGACAATTGAAGTCAGGCAATAAATGATGGCTTTGCAGTGACATTCGGATCCCAGAAACGGATAAACAAAAATCTTTCAATGCCAAACAGTATACAATAAGCAGAATAAGTTGATTCCATAACCAGTAAGTCGGTATAGTACAGTGCAGTGTTGTCATGTCCAGGCTTAAGGGGTAGTGTCAAGCTAAGGAGCTAATTGGACTCAGAGATTCCAGGAACAACCCAAACTCGTTGATGATTGAACCCAAGACATTTTGGATACAATGGTGCATTTAGACCAAGGAATAGGAGTTTGTTCACCAAGGTCTGTGGGACAATAGCATTAAATGCCGAACTGTAATCTAGAAACAGCATTCTTATATGCGTGTCCTTGTTTTGTAGGAGTGTAACTTGAGTGCATTAATGAAGCTTGAAATAGTTACAATTATCATTACCTGGTTCCTAGCGGTTGATTCATTTTGGCTCCTTCTTTAGAATCCCATCCTCTCAGAAATCATTCTTCATCCAAATGGATTCCAGGGAATGGCCAAGAGCACTGGCTAGAACAAAGATTATGAAACCAGACATGAGCACAGTTGTAGTGTAGAGACTTGGACTCCAGAATCGGCTGTTCCTATGCAGTTATAACCACTGGCATCTACCTGAGGTCATGGGATATTGCCCTGTATGTCCTTTGCGCAAACATCAGTAATCACCACTCTACCTGTTTACTCTGATCTCAGTATTTTGAAGGAAAGTGCTGTTGATAGTGTACTAGGAACTCACCATGCCCATCCACTGCTGTCGATTTAGACTTGATTACAAAACAACTGAACAGAAGTAAGCGTGACTAACTTTGACATTAAAACAACTCCAACCAGGAACGAAGATGGTTTTGCAGGAGACTATTCTTGTCATCCCCCAGGCCCTGCCATGTATGTTCCTTAAGCAACGCACTCAAAATGCTGGAGGAACTTAGCAGTTCAGGCAGCATCTATGGAAATGAATAAACAGTCAATATTTTGGGCTGAGATCCTTCTTCCAGACTGGAAAGGAAAGGGAAATGATGCCAGAATAAAAGGGTGAGGTGAGGGGAAGAAACTCTAGCTAGAAAATGATAGGTGAAGCCAGGTGGGTGGGAAAGGTAAAGGGCTGGAGAAGAAGGAATCTGATAGGAAAGAGGAGTGAACCAAGGAGAAAGGGAAAAAAGAAGGGAAGCAGGGGAAGGTGACAGGCTGGTGAGGAGAAGAGGAAAGAGGCCAGAGTAGAGGAGGGAAGAGGGACGGAACAGGAAAAGCTGATGTTCATGTCTTCAGGTTGGCAGCTACCTAAATGGAATATGAAGGGTTGCTCCTTCACCCTGAGAGTAGCCTTATCGTGGCAAAAGGGGAGACCGTTGACCAACATGACTGAATGGGCATGGGCATAATAATTAAAATGGTTACTCAGAAGTGAGAGTGACTACTTTTGACAGCAAAGCAGTATTATGGGATCAGAGGGCTGGTAGATCTGAATTCACTGCATCAGGAGGACAACACTTCTGACTGGCATCATATCTCAGAGGAACGAAGATGGTTATGGAAGAGACTAGTCTTGTCATCCCCTAGACATGGTCATGCAAGTTCTTTAAGCAGTTTCCTTGGTCCAACGAGCTGCTTCACCATTGACTCTTTCTGTTGAAAGGACAAAAGTGTTGACGTTCAATATTCAATACATTGAACGTCAAGGCACAGACAATATTCTGGCTCATAACATTATGCCATTCACATCACACTAATGTCAGGCAATGAACATCTCTAGTATAGTAGAGTGAAACTCTGCCACTTGGTCACTGAATAGCAGCCACTGAGTCCACCATTATCAACATCCTGGGAGTCCCATATCCAAAGTAACCAGGTAAATGTCATAGCTCAGATAAGCAGGGAAGAGCTTCACCTCTGACTCTTCAAAGCCCTTTTGAAAGTACAAGCCAGGTGTGTGATGGAAAACACTCCGCGTACTCTGGCTGACTGTAATACGGGCAGCATTCAGTAAATCTGGAAGAGCACAGCTCACTCGATTAGCACCCGATCTGCCACCCTCTCCCTTCATCACTGATGCATCATGGCTGTAGTGTGTCCCACCTACAAAATGTGCTCCCCTTCACCTTGAAACCCTTCTATCGCTGAGGAAGCCAAGCAACAGACACGGAGAAAGATCACCACCTGTAGGTTCCCCATCAGCCATACACCTCCCTGCCTTGAAAATATATAACTGCTCCTTCACTGTCAGTGGACCTAAATCCTGGAGCTCTGAACCATTCAGAACTGTCGAAGCACCATCACTAGAAGGACAGGTGAGGATTAAGATGGTGGCTCATTGCCACCTTCTTGGGGGCCATTGAGAAAAGTCCCAAATCCTATAAACCAATAGTTAAATAATTGTTCCTACAGGCTAATCTTTGTAACAATTTGTGCAAGGAGACACTGGGGGCAGTCCTTCTTAAATTTTGTAATTAGCGATCCAGATTTAGTGAGCAGCCATGTGCTCAGTGATTGAAGATTGACTAATTATGATCAGAGTGTGAATGCATTCAACATGTCACAAAAGCAGAACATCCACTGTGACATGGCTTGAGCTAGCTTCAACAAAGTGAAAGTTGTGAGGTAAATTGGACAAATCTGCTGATGGACAAACATACCAACAGATTGTCGGGTGTACAAAACCAATATTCAACATGTATCTTGTTAGAAAAAAGCACGGGCAGCTACAGGGAGAAGGAAGAACATAAACTACAAGAAAAGGTGTACCAAAAGGCACACATGCAAAATCCCCATGGAGAGAAGTACAAATAATGACAAGCATTTAATATTGGCTACAAGAAGGGAGTATGAGCAGATACCTGCAAGGGATATCAAATTAACCAAGGTGAGTTTTACAATAATATCCAGGAAAAAACCGAGACCCCTTGAAACTGATGGTGATAAATTAAAAATGTAAAACTTAATGAATATTTAGTTTTTTAGCAGTGGGTACAGATGTAGAGTTAACATGCGGGCCAACCCAAGAAAATAATTCCGAATTGAGATGGAGACCACCCTTGGGCTATTGCAGGTGCACCTTGAATCTAAACTTGATATTGAGTCTGCAGACTCCATTCAGGGTATATCAGGGCTTTATGCGTCCATGTGCCCATTAGACGGTTTAAGATCATAGGATCATGGTAGCAGAGGATTTTAAGGTTGGATCTGCAGCATTTTGTCCATTGCTGGACTTTGAACAGTGAGGTAGATCATTGTTCATCCCTGGGGGGTGGGGGTGTGGATAAAATGAGCTAACTGCAGTACTTGACATTACCAGGAGATGGTAGCACTACTGCAGCAGGCAGATTGGTTCCATTCGCCCAGCCTTTCCCATCTCTGTCCTACATCTGAAAATAGTTCCTCATTAACTTCTCCCTGCATGCTCACCAACCTTAACTTCTGAAGATATAAACTGTGGAGATCTTCACCTTTCTCAGTCTCTTCTGCAGCAGACAACCAGGAGTAGACTTGAAATAGGACAGGCTCAGCCAGATGACTACGATGAAGTGTAGCATAGTGTAGAATTAGCTTGGCTTTCCCCACCTATAACCCTCCCTTACAGTGTTCCCTCTCCTCTCTCCTGCTCTCCCCATCACCCTCAACCCACCATCTATTCGCACAGTCATCACCACACTTCTACCCTTAGCATCATTCTCCCCTCACTCCACTCTCCTTCCCATCCCTTGTTCTCGTCATCCTCGACTTCTTTTTACCCTCACCTCTCCCTCTGTCCTCCTCCTAACCCTCCCAATTTTGCACCACCTCCTCTCACAGCCTTGCTCTTATCCTGTCTGCCCTCCATCACCTTCCAATGGCACAAGTTTTAAAGTGGCCTTTATGATGCTCGGTAAGTTTCACAGAAGAGACAGAAGTCATTAACTAAGCCCACCTACGAGACATTACTGAAAATCCACGATAAGTTACAAGGGAAGGCTTTTTTTTGCCTCATAATGATCACCTATTCAGCCTCCATTCACTCCATTTTGAAATTTGGCCAGGACTGGAAAAAATTGATTACTAACTTCTGGTACTGGTCAGAGAAATGCCAGAGCTGATCTCTTTGAGTCCAAAGGGGAAACTTTTCAATTTCAGGTAATCTACATCTAATTCCAGAGATTTGCCCACCCTCTGCACAAAGTTACTATAAAACTCGGTTTTAACTGACCAATCCCAATCTTGTAACTCCATCCCTATGTTTGAGACTCTCCCATTGGTGCAAAGATCTCAATATCTACCTTGCCAAATCCCCTTAGGATCTTGTACGTTTCAATAAGATCGTCTCTCATTCTTCTAAGCATCTCATTTCTTTTGTGAATCTCATTTATTGGTGATAGGACAACCTATTATCTCAGGAAGAAGCCTTCTGAATCTTTATGGGATTGTTTCCGATGACATTATATTCTCTTTTAAAGAATGATGCCAAAACACTGTCCAGGTTTGACCTTACCAACACACTACAGTTGTAATAATTATCCTTTATTTCTAAACACCACCCCCTACCTCTCTTACAATAAAAGTCAAAGGCCATTTGCCTTTCTAACCCCTTAGCTGCACAGAGTCTCAATCACACCTTGTTTATTTCACATCTATCTATGGCTAATTTTCTTGTAGAACGAGGGTTTCCCCACTGCACCTTTGTTAGTCACAATACTATTGGCCTGATATTAGGTGAACGCTAAAGACATTTTAATTGATTGGGTAGAGAAAGGCCCAGCAATGAGAGAAGGTAATCAGTTCAAATGTTTAACAAATGATCTTGATAGAATCCCTGCTATTCATCAACCCTGTATATCTTACGTTGCTGATCTTACTGTCTCGCATTCTCCGTACTCTCCACTTTCTCACTAACTACTCCCTCTTTTCTTTGCCTGAGCTTTTAGCAGCTGACCTAACGTTAGCTCATGATTCTTATTCCCTGGGCACAGTCACCCTGCAAGTTGCTGATGTAAAGTGAGGAGCTTCAGAACAGGCCAAGAAAGGAAAAAGATTTAAAAATTTATAATTTTCAATCTCACTTAAAGTTTTGCACAACTCGTATCAGCAAATTTAAGAAAATCACAAAATACCAAATTTTTTTTTGCTTGGATTTAATGTGTTTAATTGCTTTTTTTGAGCTGGGTAGTACTAAGATGTTAACACACAAAGGCACTGGACGAATTCAGCAGGTTAGGCAGCATCTACGAAGGGAAATTGACATTTTGGATCAAGACCCTTCATCTTGGCCATATAGATAGAGAGGAGTTTGCAGTATAACATATCTGGCCCGCTCTCTTTCTAGACATCTGCTGGCCTCTCCCTTTCTCACATGTTACTGTGAACCATTACTGAGAAGTGTCAGGATTTATTGCCTAACCATACTTAGGTTGAAGGTAGTTGTGAGTGCCTTTCTCAAACCACTTCAGACCTTACGATACACATCTGTGCCAATGGCTATGAAAAGTCCTTCACTTTGCACCCGGTGGTGGTGAAGGAGCAGTAAGTCAGGATGGTGTTTGTCTTGGAATGGATCTTGCAAGTATGATGGTGTTTCTGTTTTTCTGCTCCCTTCTCCGTCCTGGAGTTGCAAGAAGGGCAAGAGCAGAGGACAGATGATTGTATATAACGCTGGAGAGGCACTGGAATAAGGAGTTGAGGAGGTGAGCTCAGTATTTAAGGTGGAGGTGGATACATTATTTTTGAAGGTATAGAGATTTGGGGTGTATGGGGAACAGGCACAGAGGAGATGAGGTCTGGAACAGAACAGCCAGGAACATATTGAATAGCAGGTTAGGCTTGAGGGGCTCCTCGTTTCTTGCGTACATTCTGTCGTAATGAAGAGCTGGTGGAATGTGTGCCAGTCAAGTGAGCAGCCATGTTCCCTTCTCAAATATTATCGGTACTTTGCTCATCCGGCCTAGTGGATGGTATTCCATCACACTCCCGATTCACGTAGCCTCGGTAGTGGAAAAGCTGTGGGGAATCAAGAGGTGAATTACAGCATAGATCACCCAGCCTTTGACTTTTGTAGCCACAGAATTGATAATAGTCCAGTTAAACACCAAATAAATATCAGAGATAGTCGTCCGGGGTAAAACAAACAATATTAAAGGTCAGAGAGCAAACTGAAGAATGGGTTAGGGAAGGCCCCCAGGGAGAAGAGTGTAGCAGAGGTTCACAGTGTATTCTGTGCTGTATATGGTGTCATTCCACATTTCTGTATTGGCTTCAATCTGTCCAGCTGTTCAAAGGTATAACACACATGTAATGTCTGTCCACTCTCTTTTCCTTTGCTAATAGATTTTGAAACTACTGATAGCCTTTCTTCTCAGGATATGCTGATCAGTCATAATGAAATAGCTCACAGATTGACTGCCACACGGCTCCAGAGGGCCCAGTTTCAATCCTGACCTCCGCTGCTGTCTACAATATATAAGAGGCTGCACATTCTGGATGCTCAGGTTTCCTCCTGCTTACCAAGGATATCCAGTTGGTAGCTCAATTGTCCGCTGTAAATTGTCCCTGGTGTGTAGAATGTGGGAGTCAATGGGAAAGTGGGCAGAATGAAGCGAGTTAAGGTAGGATGAGTGTAAATCTTGAATCTTGTGGGTCAGCGTTATGTTGACTCTGTGAACTAAAGAACCTGATTCCACGTTGAGGCTCTTTATGACTATTCCCCCTCCTGTTGCTTCAGGGACATTGGAATGTTGACATTCATGGTGTTGTAAGTAAGTTTGTACACAGCCAGTCTTTACCTATTTAGCAATACAATGCAGTGTAGGCCTTTCCAGCCCTTCAAGCAACCTCCAACAAACCCAATCAACCCTAACCTTGTCACTGGGCAATTTACAGTGAGCAATTAATCTACCCGGTACGTCTTTGGATTGTGGGAGGAAACCAGAGCACCCAGAGAAAATCCATGCACTCCACGCGGAGGACATACACACCCCTTACAGACAGTACTGGCATTGAATTCCAAACTCTGAAACACCCTGAGCTGTAATAGCATCGCATTAACCATTACTCTACGGTGGCATCTTAATGTCTTCCCTAAGGATACAGTGGCTGAATTGGACCCTTTACTCCAGGTCAGGCCAGGCTGTTTACCTGCTGCAACACTGCCTGTGTTCATATACCCATGGATCTCCTAGCTTTACTCTATCAGTTTCAGTGACAGGCCACCTTGAAGGGGCAAGTATCTCCAAGGCCTTGGTGCTGTCCTTCAGAGTTACCTCATTTGGACTGAGTGAGGGGTTTGAAAGGGAAGTGCCACTGTCTGAGGAAAAGAAACAATTCAAAGCAACAGCCAGTAAGGAAGCAGCAAATTGGTCTGTTCACTGAGAGCATGAGTTTGACAGGAGACGGATTTTTATAGAGGGGGTGATATAAACACGATGATCAGTTAGAATGGTCACCACTACTGCTTAAGCAGCTGTAGAGACCAGGGTTACATCCTGAGTTTGGGTGCTCATTGTGTAGTCTGTGCCTCATCTAGTTTTCCTTGATTTCCCCAGAATCTCGTGTTTCTTCCCACATCCCAAGAACAGGCAGGTTCTTGTTGGGTTAATTGTCCACTGTAAATTGGGTGGCCGGAGAACAGAGCAATGGGTATGTGGGATAAAATTGTTTACAGGGAAATTAGTGAGGGAATGAGAATGGAAGAATTGTTCTGAGAAGTGATTTAGGCACTTGGCTTTTAGTGCTATTATAAGATATAACAGAAATGAAAAACTACTGACGGCCATTGTTGACATGACAATGGCATCAACAATTGAAAGAGCTGAGGAAATGTATGAAAGATCTGGACAATGGACGAAGAGGATAACAAGGATCAGTGCAAAGCATTGCAAACTGATTAAGTGCAAAATAAAGCAGCAGCTAAAAATAAAGTGTAGGGGAACGGCAGACTCTTTTTGTCATGGTGGTCGTTGGCACCGACTCAATCCAGGCACGGAGGACAGCAGACTCTGTCACGGTGAGCTCTGGCAGTGACTCAACCCAGGAGCGGAAGAACAGCAGTCCCCCACTCCATAAAGAGATGGAAACAAGTGGCTGGGCATGGCAATAACAGCAGGTCATCAGAGGCACATCTGAGTGACACTACAAGTCAAATAATTCTCCACAAACCCAATTACAGAGCACAATGAGAGTCCCCTTTAAATAATCATAGAACTTGGGAAAGTTAATCATCCTGACAAGACCAAACAGGAAGTACCTGGGCTTACGGCTCTAACAACTAATAAATACAGGTACTCAAGAAACCCAGAAGCCCAAAGCTCTACAGCAAGCCACGAAGGCCTGAAGAGGTCATGACAGGGTGCCGGGGTACAGCCATTCTAGAGGAAGAGCTGTCAAGGCAACAGTGATATGATCTGTGATGAAACTAGAAGGTAGAGATTGTTCTGTATAGATTCAATACAGTCACACATTTAGCATTTTATTCAGTTCTAATCTAAAGGACAGAAGGTAAATGTCTATAGTAATGGTGCAGGGAATGGCTCCTGGTAGCACGGAGAGATGGATTATAACGTCCCTGGAGAACACAGTTGGAAAGCATGTAAACTCAGGATAGCAAGTAATAGGACCATTTAATTAAATGCTGTTTGAAAGTAAACCGTGGCTTCAGGACGAGGGAGTGCAGCTACAACTTGAGAGATGAAGAACAATATCAAGCTGAAAACCTCTACATGAAATGCCTGGTATTAGCAGTGGAGAGCCAGGTGCTGAGCTCTCTGATGGATCTGCATCATCTAGGAAATTAACAATTATCTCCAGGACACTTTTGGGAGAAAGATCGGAGAGGCATGAAACAACTGTTTTTTTTAAACAATATTGTGCAACAGTTTTGGACACGTAAAAAAAAAGTTTATAAAGTGAAGATACTTTCAAAAATAATGAAATGAGAAACTTTTAAATATCAAAAAGATGCTATAAAGAGCAGTAAATGGTAAGAAAATTAACTCAATATTTGGTGTGACCACCTTTTGCTTTTAAAACTGCATCAGTTCTCCTCGGTGCACTGTTGTGCAGTTTTACAACAAAATCAGTTGGTAGGTTGTTCCAAGCATTTTGGAGAACTGTCCAGAGTTCTGCAGACTTTGGATGTCTCGCTTGTTTCTGTCTCTCCAGGTAATCCCAGACAGCTTCGATGATGTTGAGATCAAGGCTCTGTGGAGGCCATACCCTCTGAAACCATAAAATAGGGTGCCTAAGACTTTTGCACAACACAGTACATATATGTTTCACATGATTATCCTAAAAAATAATTGAGGAACAACTAAATGACTATTATAGATTGTCCAACCTTGTATGTCTGGTCTTTTTGCAATTGCCTGAAGTAAGGTGAGTACTATGAGGCTGGGATGGGTCAGCCTACTAGTAGACGAAGTGCTGAAGGGAGGAAAGTTGTTCTAATGTATTTGGAGACAGAATCCCAGAAGGATACACATAAGTGGCAACTCATTTACAGTAGACAGCCCAGGACTTGGGTATGTATGGCAGGAACTCCAGTTCATGCTGTAGGATGACCCATTCAGCCAGGGTTGGAACGAGGGCCAAGAGTTTGCATGTCAACATGGCGTAGGTCATTTCTTTGAAGATTTGGTGAGACCTGTAAAGTCCATGATGGCTGGAATGTTTACAGACCTATTTCTATTCAGTGAAGTGAATAGAAGATCACTGACAGGAGATTTAAAGGAAATCTTCACCCAGAGCAAGATAGAGAACCTAAGAATGTTGGAAGCAGGAATGCATGACTTTCTGAAAAGCAGCTGGTTAGTGAATGTGAGAAGTGAGCTGGAATTACCCCATATCAGGGGTCCCCAACCTCTTTTGCACAGAGGACCAGTTTAATATTGACAATATTCTTGCGGACCGGCCGACGGGGGGGGGGGGTGGCGGTGTTCAAGTTCAACAGTACGTGACAGGGAATGAGGAAAGGTGCAGCTGACTTATATCCTTTCATATCGCCAAATCATATCGTTTCCTCGCGGCCTGGTAGCACATGCTTTGCGCCCCGGTACCGGTCCGTGGCCTGATGGTTGGGGACCACTACCCCATATGATTCCTGGATGTGAATGATTTCCTTCTGTGCCATAAATTTATGTGGACAGCCTTGTCCCAGATGTAGAGTTCTGTGATTAGCCAGGCTAAGGAATTCAGAGAGCCTGGGCTGGGGGATGCTTTGAAAGGCAGGGCATAGTACTTGGGTTACCCATTTTATCGGGCTGAATGATACGTGTTAACCATTCCCCCCCGGGTTCTGGAAAGCTAATATGGAATGACAAGATGAGAACTAAGATTGAAAATAAGGAGTTCTGGATTGACATCTCTATTTTAATTGACTCATTTAACATCGCTGATCAGAATTGTACGTCTTCCATAAGTATTTTGAACTACTATTCGGAATAAAGGATCATGTGATTTTTTTTTTTTTTGGTTAATATGATCAATTAAAAGCAGCTTCTTCTGCCGGTGTTAATTATCTGGTTCACACTTGTGCCTAGATCTATATTATATGACAGGCCTTGACTCTGGCCCAGATCCCATTGATTTTTGTTGGCCTTGGGCCTACCATTAGCCCTGCGCCTGTTCACTGATTCGTAAACCTGCCATAGGACCCTCACTGTCCAAGTACTTGTTGCTGTTGATGGATCTGACACTTGGGCTTTCCCATAGACCTGCCCACTCCGTGGGCCCAGTGGGCCTTATGACCATTTGCTTTGTGACTTATCCACTGGCCCAGCTACGGGGTAACCAGATCATCGGTTTAAAGTGTGAAAGTAACACGGGGGGGGTTTGTGGATAAGTGAACTCCTATCCAAGCTGCTGCATGCTGCATGTTCAGAGTGAGTTAACTTTATCACCCTTCTTCTTTCTCTCTCCCGTTCCCCTTTCCTATTAATTTTCATGCTTGCTAGTTATCCCATATGTGATGGCTACTATAGTATGGATTTGCCTGGGTAAGAAAACAAACCAGTGCTTTGAGTTCAGAGCTTGTCTTCCTCATTATCCATCCGCTGGAATGTTGGTTAACACACAGAGCTGGATCCATGACGTGTGTGTGTAGAAAAGTTCATTTCAATGCTGTATGCTACGTCGGTGGCCATCTTTAAACAAAAATGTTTCCTATGGAAGAGGCCAGTTAAAACCTGATTCTGTTCACATTTGTAATCACCTCTGGCCTGAATATAAGTCTTTGTTCTCCAGTTTTCCAGCCCTCTGCCTGACGCACTTTGATAATGACAGCCTCACACGTCAATAATGGAGCATTTTAGGATGCCTTGTATGTGATTTCGTGGGGCCTGGACACATAATCCAATGATACTTGAGTTTATCAAAAATCAGGAGCTTAACAACTTATAGTCTGGATCCAGAATTGTGTGTAAATCTGTTCCTAACACATCCTTTAGGGGAATGTTCCATGAAACAAATTCTCCTGTTGGTAATGTGTTGCATTCAGATGCTTACGTGTTCTCAGAGTTTCTTACACAAGGAATTAGTAGTGTTGGCATTTCTGATGAAAAGTTAATGTTTACTGGTCACCAGGTCATTAACTAACCATATGCTTCATGATCCTTGCTTAATAGGCAAGCAATAGGCAATGGGCCTTTGTACATAATGTCATTATTGTTCCCCCTTAGCCCATCCACCATCTGACCTAGAAAGTCTCTGCATATTGAACACAAACAGTAGGTGGTGTGCTTCAGGACTCTAAGGCCACTGATACAAGTTCAAAACGGCAGTCAGCATCTACTGCTTCTGGCACTCCAGGCTTGGATATACATTGCAACACAAAGGATCTCTTCACCTGCAGGTCACTTAGTACAATGGAAGTTAAACTTACAGGATCAGTACAGAGTGTAACTAGGAGGGCATTGTCCATGGTATCAGTACTAAATCTTGGAGGGATCACTTAGGGTCAATGCTGAGTCAGGGGTTCATTGCAGAGTCTGGGGGAAGTCTCATAGATTCAAAACCAAATGTGTGAAGGCTTTGTGGGGTCTGGATCGAGGGCAGGGAATCACAGAGTCAGTACCACTGTGTGTCTTCATTACCTGGTCAGGTTGGGAGTCACATGGAGTTAGTTCTTGTGTTGGCAGAAAGACTCATCGTAATGCAGGTGCCTGCAGGAGTAACTTACCAGATAAGGCACGCAGATCACATGGGGGTGGGGTGGGTTAGGGGTGGATCAGATTCTGGTGGTGATCACAGGAGTGGGAGCAGTGATTGCTCCTTTGGGCCAGTAAGAAATGAGACTGGTTCCATGGTAGACTGTGTTGGAATACTGTGAAAGGATAGCAACCACTTCAGAGGTTGTGAGAAGGTGATCCAGACCATAGAAGATAACAACTCACAGTTGTGGAAAATGGTATGTGGAACTAATTGACTCTATGAAAGATGATTAAGGATAAGTGAGCCGGAAGAGACCAGGAAGATGAACTGGCATTGGAGATCAGCCATAATCCTAATCCTATGGAATGGGAAGCAAACTCAAGGCTTCATCAAGAATCTACTTATTTTGTCATCCCAGAGGATAAACGTGTGAGAGTTGTGTTAAAACTGATCTCTGCATTGTAATGGGAGACTGCTGGGACACAGAGCATTCAGACCAAAGTTAGAAAGAGGGGCAGGTTCGGTAAGGACTTTCAGTGAGATGGAACCTGTGCCTGAGTACCATCTGTAAGGCAAGAGGATGAGAAATGGTAGGGAATTGATTTGAAGAAGAGGGAGGCTTTCGTGGATGAATAAACTTGTTAGGGAAGTATGAAGAAACCACAGGTGATGAATGCAAGGAAAGTGAACTGAACTGTAAAGAGGTTGGTGGGTAAGGAACAATATAAACTGGAATCTCCACCTCAGTGACTGAATTCCCAGAGCGCCTCATTGTTAAAAATATCATGGAACACAAGGGGCTATGGATGGGGAGAACAGAAACTGAAGCTGTCTACTTCCCTCATGCCTTGGGGAATTGTCCTGAGTTAAGTTATTCATCCTTATTATCCAGGAAATTGGGATAGTGCTTGACTTGCTCAAGCCAGATCAGTAAAGAACATCATGTTTGTATTTGAGGGAAGGAAGGATGGGGTAGTATCAAGGGAAATCAATGGGTGAGAGATAAAGCCATGTTTACTGGGGGAAAGGGCATTAACTTTAGTAAAACTAGCTAAAGATATTCGATCAGCATTAAAATATGTTCATCACATCAAGTTCCACATTTCCACAGCTGGCTTCCATATTACTCTACTGTAACAGTTGATTAGGACTAAACTTTTTTATCTACCATTTTATCCCAGTGAATTCCAACAAATCCTGTTTATCCCACTCTTATCCCATTACTAGGAAAGTATTCAAAGATTTATCCTTCATTATTGCACCCCCCCCCCAACCCATCCCTTCCCAATTTCTACTCTTGACTCGTCCCTGATGGTTCCTGGACAGCTTTATCTTCAGTGAACTAAAGTCATTGCCATCTGCCAAAACACAACTCCAAACTTTTGCAACCAATTCCATCACCACTTTTAGATCACTGGCTTGACTATTCCAATTCTCAAAAAAGAGCAATCTTCTGGAAGAACTCTGCAAGTCAAGCAACATCAATTGGAGGAAAGGAATTGTCGATATTTTGGGTTAAAACGCTGCATCAGGACTTGTGTCCCCGTTCTCATCCTGGTTGATCTAGGTTAGGCTTTATTTCATCTTCTCCAGCACAAAGTTTATTTGTCCTCTCCACCTCTGGTCAATTGTCACAATGTAGAGTCACCTGTCACATAGTAACAATCCTGTAGCTAACACCAGCTCCAGATGAGACCAATGTCTCAACCTCTTACTTTTAGTCAGTCAGGCAAGAACTCCCTACAGTGGACTATATATGTACAAGTGTGAGAGCAACTTCCAAGACGGACCTACAGGAACATCATCCTCTTGAGCCAGTTCGGCCTATCAGAACTCGCTCAAGTTTCCTAACCTATATTTTTAGTGCAGATTTTCTTTGAACATTGGTAGAGGACACAAAGTGCTCATATAGGAAGATCACTGGAGCAGAAGGACATTACAGGAACATGAAGCATTTGGTGCTTGCCCTAAACTGTAACATCTCATGGATGTGTTTCACAAAAATCTTACAAGGCTTGTTATATCATTGCAAAGCTGGCTGCTTTTTTTGCTTTGAAAGCTTGTTATGTATCTGGGGCTATCTGGATTCCTTAAGGCTTTTTAAACGGAGAAGTTGATGAAATTGAAAGAATTACACAGAATTTCACACCACAGAAATCAGTAATTTGTTCCATTTGCTTGATGGTATTGTTATACTCCATATGAGCCTTCCCCTATCTCTCATTTCCTTTATTCCTCTTGGACTCGCCCAGAAAGGCATCTGTGTTCTTCACCTTAATCAATCCTTGGGGAGAGAGCCCCTTGCTAACTAAAGGCCACTAAGGAGAGTGTTATTTGAAGAGCCCCTCATGTTGCTGTGTGAAATCCTAATTTGTCATGTGATGAGTAGATGTACTCCTTGGCAAGACTGAAGCATGCTTGAGCCCTGCTTTCTACCTATTTCAAACCTGTTTCTGCCTGGCAGTTTGTACTCATTGGGTGTACGGTACCAACAATCCAATGCCTGGCACATCCTCCCACTGACATACCAACAATCCAACCCCTGGCACATCCTCCCACAGACATACCAACAATCCAACCCCTGGCACATCCTCCCACTGACATACCAACAATCCAACCCCTGGTGCTTCCTCCCATTGACCTACCATCAATCCAACCCCTGGCACATCCTCCCATTGACCTACCAACAATCCAACCCCTGGCACATCCTCCCACAGACATACCAACAATCCAACCTCTAGCACATCCTCCCACAGACATACCAACAATCCAACCCGTGGCACATCCTCCCACTGACATACCAACAATCCAACTCCTGGTGCTTCCTCCCATTGACCTACCATCAATCCAACCTCTAGCACATCCTCCCACTGACATACCAACAATCCAACCTCTAGCACATCCTCCCATTGACATACCAACAATCCAACCCCTGGCACATCCTCCCACTGACATACCAACAATCCAACCCCTGGCACATCCTCCCACTGACATACCAACAATCCAACCCCTGGCACATCCTCCCACAGACATACCAACAATCCAACCCCTGGCACATCCTCCCACAGACATACCAACAATCCAACCCCTGGTACATCCTCCCACAGACACACACCAGCAAGGGACTTCCAGAGTTTGATGAGATCTCATGTATGTAACTAATTAAGGGTTTGGGAGCTTTGGTGAACCACTCGTCCCCTCAAGCCTGCCCTACCGTTCAATATGATCATGGCTGATCTAACAGCTCCTCTTCTGTGCCAGTTCCCCACAACCCTCAATTTCTTATTCTTTTAAAATAATCTCCACCTTAAATATATCTAACGATACTGCCACCACCATCTTCAGGAAAGAGATTCACAATCCTTTGAGGCAAAAAAAAAATTATTTTAAGAACCAGCTCTTATCTTGAAGTAATGTCCTCTTGTTCAAGAGCCACCCATTTCCCAGAGCTGGTTGTAAGCCTTCCAGAGTGGTTGCTGCCTTATCTGTGTCAGGACCTGGCAGGTGGTGAGCAGTGTGATTTAGCTTTTGATCCAGAGAATATTTGTATCACCGTCCAGCAGACTGTCTCATCCCTGTCCTCTTCTTACCCATCCCAGACTTCGGCTCTGCAGACAAAACAGACCAACTGTATCATATTGTCATTCAATTGCTGGTATTGTCCCTTCTGACAACAGCCATTTTGAGATCATGGTGAATGTAGTTTCCAGCCACTGGGAGACTATGTTAAAGGTGATTTGAGAGTGAGAGCTGGTGTGTGAGTGCATGCCGGTTGGGATGTGTAAACACAGGTCATTACACACAAGCAAGGCGAGATCCCACAATGTAACAGTTTAATGGACTTGATCAAATCACAGAGAGGAAAGCAGAGGCATAAGGGAGCAACTTGGAGATATAGAGTGAGCAAGGAACACAGTGCAAGCAGCAGAAAGACCAAGTCACACTTATTCCACCCCCCCCCCATCCTTAATTGTTCCAACAAACAGGGACATCTCCAAGGGCATAGCCACATAATGCACTGGAGTCACTAAATGGGAGTGGGTGGATGAAGTAAGAAGAATCCCCAAGACACCAGTGAACAAGTTGGGCATTTACAGTAAGCTATTTTCAAGTCGGTCATGAAACATAGAAACATAGAAAATAGGTGCAGGAGTAGGCCATTCGGCCCTTCAAGCCCGCACCGCCATTCAGTACGATCATGGCTGATCATCCAACTCAGAACTCTGTACCTGCCTTCTCTCCATACCCCCTGATCCCTTTAGCCACAAGGGCCTTATCTAAGTCCCTCATACAGCTTTAACATCATACAGAATTTTAACATCATACAGTTTGAACTCTAAAATAGCAAGTTGTAGATTTCTTTATACAAGAAAAAGGTGTTAACATCCTATATAAGGTTGTTCAGTAATTATTCATTAATAATTATAGAATTTGAAATCATTCTACCTTTGAGCCAGTGCCCTGACTGCTAAGCTGCCTTTTTACATGATAACCCCATCACCCCAGCTGTGGGCCTCCCTGGTTGTGTGTGTGATTGAGGTTTTTAGGGAAGTGTATTTGGGGTTAACTTGTCCTCATGCTTCAAGTGCTTCTGTGAAGGTTGAACTGGTTTGTGGTGAAAAAGTAAATTGGAAAGAAAAGTTATTTTTTTTCAAAAAGCCTTAAAGAGTGCATTGGCAAGAAGCCCCAGGTTTGAGCTGCTTATGTGCAATCTAACATTTCACTCAACGCAGTTACTGCTGACTATAAATATTTCACTATCTTCTGTGCTAAATGTGTCTGTGTAACCCAATGGCCCTTTGCATTTGTAGGCAATGGGAAATCACTAAAAACCACTAAGAATGAAACATCACCGAAAGAGATGATTCCACATAGCATGCCTCTCCCATTCATTCCATTCCCATAATTCTGTAAATTGGTCCTTTTCAGGATATCTACCCCATTTCCTTAGAAAATTCTAATTCAGTCTGTTTGTGCCTCCTTTAGAAGCAGTGCATCCCACCTAATAACACATTGTTTGAAAATCTTGTTTTCTTTTTCATTTATCTCTGGGTATTGAACCTCTTGCCAGTAGAAACAATTTTTCCCTTATTGCCACTTCAAAAACCCAATCATCATTTTGAACATCTCAATTAAAACTGCCCTGAGCAGTTCCTTTTCTTGGAGAACAATGTTAGATTAACCTCATGAGTGCATAAATTTTAATGCAGAGTTGTGATAGGGACTCAGTTGCAAGCAGGTTGATTTTAGCAGCAACAATGTTTAGATATTTGAAGTATTTCACTCATTTATTCTTCTGAATTCCAGTGAGTAGAGGCACTGAGCCATCAAGCTCTTCTCATATAACAAGCATTTCAATCCCGAAATCATTTTCATGAACCTCCTTTGAACCCTCTCCAATGTCAGCACATCCCTTCTTAGATAAGGGATCTGAAACTGCTCACAATACTCTGTGAGTCCATTTGAAATGAATGCTTACATCGCATTTGGCTTCCTCACCAATGACTCAAACTGCAAATTAAACTTTAGGGAATCCTGCACAAAGACCTTGCACCTCAGATCTTTGAATTTTCTCTCCATTTAGAAAATAGTCTACCCTTTTATTTCTTCTACCAAAGTGCATGACCATACAGTTCCCAACACTGTGTTCCATCTGCCACTTTGCCCATTCTTCTAATCTGTTTAAGTACCTCTGTAGCCTCCCTACTTCCTCAAAACTACCTGCCCCTCCAGCTATCTTTGTATCGTCCGCAAACTTGGCTACAGAGCAATCAATTCCATCATCCTAGTTATTGACATGTAATGTTAAAAGAAGCGGCCTTAACACCAACCCCTGCAGAACACCACTGGTCACTGACAGCCAACCAGCTCCCGTTATTCCCACTCTTTGCCTTCTGCCAATCAGCCAATGTTCTATCCATGTTTGTATTTTTCCTGTAATACCATAGGCTTTTATCATGTTAAGCAACCTCATATGTGGCACCTTGTCAAAGTTTCTGAAAATCTAAGTATCAAGTGGAGCAGACACTGGCTACAAGGTTTCAGTTTGAATTCATAGTTCAGAAATTAGAGCTTCAACTTGAAAGAATAGAGTTAACATGATCAAACCACACATCCAAAATTAGTCTTTAGTGAAATTAGTGTTCCCTATCAAACAAGTGAACTGCTGTAGTCGATGATATCACCATTAGTAATGAGGTTGGTCCAATATTTCAACAAAAATAGGAAGGTTACCTCATTTGTTGAAGTCGGGCATTTTTCTGTCCCTTATATAATTAAAACATTTTAAATAAATGTTGCTTTGCATCATTTTAATTTTTGTATTAAGAGCTAGACATGGGTAGCACAGGTTAGATAGAAAGTGAAGCTGCTGTAACACCAGCCCATCAGACATAACTACACATATACAGCATAATTCTACCTTCCTACCTTCCATTAGATATTGCCTAGAGGCAGATACCCCATGAATTAGAGAGAAGATAAAGCTTCCTCAACCCTGAACTATCGAAAACTTCCAGCCCAAGTATAGCCAGTGTAGACCCAGAGTAAAGTTCCTTTATGCTGTCACATCACACTCTCCTGGGACAGGTGAAGTACAAATTAGACATAGAGGGTAACATTGATCCCTTTTTTCACATGATAGCTTTCCAATTGTGCTTTGGTAGCATTTTCATTTCCAACTTCGGATCATCTGGAATGTCTGGAATTACTCCGGCACTTTGTACATGTTCCTCTTTTGGACAGCACTCCCTGAAAATGGAACAGGTGCCACAAAAGACAAAGCACATATTCAGTCTTCTCTGGTCATTGTGTCTCAGACTGTAGAAAACTGAAAGGGAGAAGACATGTGCTGACATTGGAAAGGGTTGGAAAGGGGTTCATGAAAATGATTCCAAGATCGAAAGGCTTGTCATAGGAAGAGCGTTTGTTGGCTCTGGGCCTCTACTCACTGAAATTCGGAAGAATGAGGGGTGACCTCATTGAAACTTATCGAATGTTGAAAGGCCTCGATAGAGTAGGTGGGGAGAGGATACCTCCTATGGTGGGAGAGTCTAAGACCAGAGGACACAGCCTCATAATAGAGGGGATCCTTTTAGGACAGAGGTGAAGAGGAATTTCTTCAGCCAGAGAATGGTGAATCTGTGGATTTTGTTGCTACAGGCAGCTGTAGAGGCCAAATCATTGGGTATATTTAAGGCACAGTTTGATAGATTCTGACTACAAACGAGAAAATCTGCAGATGCTGGAAATCGGAGCAGCACACACAAAATGGTGGAGGAGCTCACCAGGCCAGGCAGTATCTAGGAAACCTAGATGCTGCCTGGCCTGCTGAGTTCCTCCAGCATTTTGTGTAGATTCTTGATTAATCAGGGCACGAAGGGATACAGGGAGAAGGCAGGAGATTGAGGCTGAGAGGGGAGAAATGGATCAGCCATGATGAAATGGCAGAACAAGCTTGCTGGACCAAATGGCCTAATTCTGCTCCTATATCTTGTGATCTGCTGGTCTCTTAAGTCTGAGTACCAGCAAGCTCACTGCACCACAGGAAATTGTGTGTCTCCAACAGCTGTGAACTTCAGTTGTCCATCCTGTGGCTTCTATTTTCATCAGGGACATTATAACTGGTGGACTGTCAGCTGAAAATGATCAAAGCCCAAGATCATATTATTTCTCAAACATCATTCTCAGCCAGGTTCCAATAAACCTTTATAAATCACTGCACATCTCATGTATGAGTACCACATTTTGGGGGTATGTTGCAGCCTCAAAGGCAACATTGAGGAGATTTGCTCAGCTGATAACAATGATACATGTCTTGAGTTACATGGTCATGTGGTGGTTGTTCTCCAAGGAGAGTAGATTAAGGAGGTTTTAGGACCACTTAAAGAGAGCCAAAAATGATGAAAGATCACAGTATTTTGCACAACAAGTTGCTGTGATCTGGAATACACTATGTAAGCAGGTGCTGGAAGTCGATACGATGATAACTTCCATAGGGGAACTTTAGTGAATATTTATCAGTCCATGAGAAAGACCAAGTGAGAGAGGCAAATTGCAAAGGTCTCTAAATGAGTCAATGTGTTAACAGTGAGCCAAATAGCTTCCAGCTGCAATTTCAGAGTAGGTATCTTCTCCCATATCCTGCATAGCTCTATAATGTGCACAAAGATATTATATTTTAGCCTGACTCTTGATAAGCAACGTTTGCTTCCAGTCCCCAACCAATGTTACTCTCTGCCAATGTCAAGGAACCAAACAAGACATGTAAAATCTGTACTCCACTCAATCCAGAAGGATTCTGTTCCAGAGACTTTATTTGAGACTTTGGGCAGCACAGTAGCATAGTGGTTAGCACAACATAGTACCAGCGTCCCATGTTCAATTCCCACTGCTGCCTGTATGGAACTTGTACCCTCCGTCAATGGCCGCGTGGGTTTCCTCTGGGTGCTCCGGTTTCCTCCCACAGTCCAAAGACCTACCAGTTGGTAGGCTAATTGGTCATTGTAAATTGTCCCACGATTAGGCTAAGGTTAAATCGGGGGGGATGCTGGGTGGCATGACTCGAAGGACCGAAATGGCATATTCCATGCTGTATCTCAAAATAAAACAAAGAAAGGAAAGAAGATTCCTTCTCATGTATCCCCAGAAGGGTTGGATATTTCTTGTACTTTGCATCCTGGCACCTCCACAAAGTTGTGCATCTTGAAAACTGAATTACAGGCTCTGGAAGGATATAATTGCACTGAGAGGATGAGGGGCTAATCAAGCCAGGGACATCAAAATTTAGCTGTATTGTCTGCCCGCATTCACTTTGTAAATTCTGACACAGTTCCTAGAGTACTTCCTCATGGAAAAATACATCAGCTGTCCATAACCCACATGTACAGCCAGTCCCATGCTCATACAAGGTCATCCTCGGGATGTAATACCAGCTACCCTCATCACAGCACACACAGCTATTCCTCTTCCAGGCACAGAACGTAGAACATCACAGCACAAGAACTGGCTTTTCTGTCCACCATGTCTGTGCCGACCAAGATGCTAATTTAAGCTAATCCCATCTGCCCATTAATGGTCTATATCCCTCCATTCCCTGACTGCTCACATACCTGTCTAAGTGCCTCATAAATGTTGCTATCATATCTGCTTCTACCACTTACCTTGGCTTCACATTCCAGGTACTACCATTATCTCTGAAAATATCTTGCCTCACAAATCTTCTTTAACCTTTTCCCCTCTCATCTTAAAGCTTTGCTCTCTAGTATTTGACATTTCTATGCACCTGGGGAAAAGACTGACCAGCTACCCTCTCTATGCCTTGTATAATTTTGTATATTTCCATCATATCATCTCCTCAGTCTCTGACACTTGAGTGAAAACAATCCAAGTCCAATTATGTCAGGATATATTTGGAGTCGTGTTAACAGTTCTAAAATTAATACTCTAAATCAGTGTTTTTATGTACTTCTTGAAAATGTTTTAGCGGAACTGGAAGTTTGTTGGTGTTAGGAAAGATTGAGCAGGAATGAGGGAGGGGGTGATCTGATCAAGGTTCATTGAACTCTGGAAGGGTTTGATAGACTGCACATGATGATGCATGTATATAGAGAAAAGAAACTTCTTGAACCAGAGAATGTGCAACTCTGCCATAGGGAGCAGTTTAGAGAATTAGCCCAGTATTGTGGAAGAGAATGTCAGATTATACTACAAGGGAGACATAAAGACAGAAACGAAAAGAGTTGTTGGAGCGTTTTATGAAGAGCAGCATGCATATGAGCAGAAAAATCAGCTTCAATGCAGTAATGTCTAGCCATTTGATCATCAGTCTCTCCAATAGATGATCTTCATTTGTACTTGAGAGAAAGGAGCCCTTAGGACCAAGTACTAATTCCAGAGGTACAAATTTGCCCCAAATATGCAGAAATAATGCATTCACATCTTCCAGTAATGCAAGTGCCATTGCCAACAATATAGACACTAATTGAAGGTGTCACACCCTTTGAATACTCCTGCAACTTTCTTCATCATAAGGAAGAGTTACTCCTGATAGAGTTTGCCAGAGATGGCCATAATGCAGCAGGTGTTTCATGCTGTCCAACTAAACTTGGGTTACACAGAGTCATTGTACAAGTGTTGATATGATTTCCTGCCAATGGTGCCTGTTCTAATGGAACCTCTTTTCTTTGCTTCTGTAGATATGAGGACGACAAACCATTTCTGAAGTAAGATCTAGTGTTACAGTATCAAACCTAGAGCAATCGATGCTCACCTGTTGTCTAATGCTCTCAATCCTCTTCCCCTCCCCATGTAATATTGATGATGTGGGATTAATTATGGGCCTAATGTACAAGTTACAATGGCCCTATAGAATAAGAATATACTGAATGACCACAGCAGATATATTGCAACTAGCTCTTCCCCGTGCTTTAGAAAGGATATTAAGTTCTTAAAGTGGCCACAAAAGAGAGCATTTCCAGGAATGATTGGCTTCTGTAAATGGAGTACTGCAGTTATCAAGGAGATTAGGTATATGCAAGATGAAGAGGGAGAGGAAACCGTGAAGGCAAGATTCTGTAGAGAGCTTCAGAATCATGTTTTTGGTCAAGTAGATGGGGTGGAATTGTATCCATTTTAGGAATGGGGTGGGGGGGGGCGTTTATTGATCAGAGAAATCAGATTCAAATAATTGCCAAAGGAAGCAGGGATGGTGATGAGACACTGTGATTCAGAATGGACTCCTGGAAAGGGCAGTTACGTCACATTTGATCATAACTTTTGAAAAGGGATAGGTTAAATAACTAAAAAAAGGAAAGGTTTGGAGAAGTAGCAGGAAAGTGAAACTTATTTATCTTATGTAAGAACAAGATGATCTGTATTGTGATTCTGTAGTGCTATGTCACCCAATTCCTACTCCAGATACTGCAGTACAAGAGGAAAGGGCAGAGGGTAAGAACTGACCTTTCCAAGGTAAAAAGATGAGCTAAGCCTTGAGGCAATACTGTCATCCACCCTGTTATGTTATCACAATCATCACTGTGACCTCATAACAGTGACCTTGAATTTCAGAGGACAGGAACTGGAGTGTGTGACTGTCCCTTCCCTGACACTACTAATGAGCCCCTGAAACCTTCCGTCATGTCAGGATCCACATTGTGCTCAAGGGTCTGCTTGGATTCTGAAACAATCTTCTGTTCAAAGTGTAAACATAAAGAAATAAAGTAAATGAATATTGGGTTGCTGCATGAATAACAAAATACTTAGCCAGTCTGAAATCTACTAGAGAGTTGGTATGGATCAGTTGTCTTGGGCATGCAGGACCTGTCAACCTGTAAGTGATGCATATGTACCACAAGATTTAATTTCAGAGACAGCACAGTAGCATACTGGTTAGCAATACACTACAGTACCAGCAACCTGGGTTCAATTCCTGGTGACCGCATGGATCTCCTCCAAGTTCTCCAATTTCTTCACACAGTCCAAAGACGTACCAGCTGATAGGTTAACTGGTCATTGTAAGATTGGCTTGTGATTCGGCTTAATTTCAGTCGGGAGTTGCTGGGTGGTGCAGCTTGAAGGGCCGATTCCGCACTGTATCTCAATAAATAAATAAATGATTCCTAGAAGTTGCTGCTGACTAGGTGCATGGTTGGCCAATGAGAACTTTGTTTGAGAGCTGGTAAACATCATGTACTTTGGATATCATCCGTCGCTGCACGGGCTCCACACTCTGAAAGGCTTTTCCTTCAAATGTTTCGTCAACACACAAAGGATATCGAGAAGTTCAGCTCCGAGAAGCAACAGAGGTCAGAAGCCTGGTAGTTCAGTAAGGTTTCGGGTCAGGAGATCAGTAAAGGTGATAGATGGGAATTCACAGGATACTTGAACTGGCATTGTGGTTTTGGTGTGAGTGCTAGGATGGTCTACCCTTAGTGAGTTGGGGGTGTGGGTAGTCTGTCTGGACGATTAGTTCAATAGTTCAGTGGTCCTGTAGTGGTTGGACATTTGGCTGAGTGGAAATGGTGCAATTGGTTAGGTAGAAGATTGGCTGTTGGGATGGTTAGAGGTTGTATTATGTGTCTTGATCAAGGTGAAAATGAACGATGAGCTGAGAGACTGTTGGTTTTTCCCAGTTGCAGCTTCTAGAAGTAGAAATTATGGTCTCGCGATGATTGGTTGCCACTTTTAGACAGTGGCGTGGAGAAATTCCTTCTCTCAGGAGCATTGCAAACCTTAAGAATTCCCTGCCTCAGAGGACTGTGGATACATTCAAGATCAGGACTGATTAAGTTCATGCATCTCCAAAAATATATCAGTATTTAGTACCTCAAGACCAAGACGGATATATTTTTGGAGATGAAGGAACTTAATGTTAGGGATAAGCGTGATCTTATTGATTGGAGAGGTCACCACAGGCTACTTGACCTACTGCAGTTCATTCTTTCCCAGCTCAGTTGTGACCAGGCTGAAGGGCAGAATGAAATGCTGACGTTGTGAAAGGACAACTCTGTTACAGTACGCCGCCAGTCATCCCTGAAAAACAAAAACAGGTTAGAACATAGAAACATAGAAAACCTACAGCACAATACAGGCCCTTCGGCCCACAGAATTGTGCCGAGCATATCCCTACCTTAGAAACTACTAGGCTTACCTATAGCCCTCTATTTCACTAAGCTCCATGTACCTATCCAAAAGTCTCTTAAAAGACCTTATCGTATCCACCTCCGCCACCGTTGCCGGCAGCCCATTCCACACACTCACCACTCTCTGAGTAAAAAACTTACCCCTGCCATCTCCTCTGTATCTACTCCCCAGCACCTTAAACCTGTGTCCTCTTGTGGCAGCCATTTCAGCCCTGGGAAAAAGCCTCTGACTATCCACTCGATCGATGCCTCTCATCATCTTATACGCCTCTATCAGGTCACCTCTCATCCTCGGTCGCTCCAAGGAGAAAAGGCCGAGTTCACTCAACCTATTCTCATAAGGCATGCTCCCCAATCCAGGCAACATCCTTGTAGATCTCCTCTGCACCCTTTCTATGGCTTCCACATCCTTCCTGGAGTGAGGCGACCAGAACTGAGCACAGTACTGCAAGTGGGGTCTGATCAGGGTCATATATAGCTGCAACATTATCCCTCGTCTCCTAAATTCAATTTAGGTTATTTGGCTGGATTATATAACTGATCCCATGTGAAACTGAAGGACCAAGAATCGCAAAGCAAACTGCTTAGAACCTGTTCTTTCTTTACACAAGGGTGCACTTGTGTAGAACAATGCAGTAAAGATTCACCAGATGAGTTCTTGGATGATCAGTCCCTGTATGAGCCGACAAGAATGCTTCCTCAGGCTAAGGCCCACAGTCTTAGAATGAGGATAATGCATCCAAAGCTGAGATGAGAAGTTTATTCATGTGACAAATCTTTGGGATTCTCTGTCCCAGAGAACTGTGGAGAACTAGTCTTTAAATTAATTCAAAAGAGATATTGATAAGTGCCTGGAGACGCCAGAGACTGAATTTACTAGGATCTGTAGCAACAATCAGCTGCAGGAATTCAGTGGGTCAAGGCATCTGTTAGGGAGTTGGGGGTGGTTGTTGCAGGGGTGGAATTGTTAACATTTCAGATCGAAACTCTGCATCAGAACTGAAAATGGGGAGGGAAAGTAGTGTAAAGAGGAGAAGCTCAGGAGTGAGACAGCTCAGCAGGTGATAGGTGGACCAAGGAGGGACGAAGCATAATGAGCAGGATGATCTAGGTAGGGTTGGAAAGGGGTGGAGGTGGGAGACTGAGGCAGGAGGATGATGGATGGAGACAGGAAAAGAAAGAGAAGATAGAGTTGGGTGGAGAAGAGAAGATGGAGACAGCTGGCAGGGTAATAAACTACTAGTGCTGTGATCCGATAGGTCAGTTAGGTGATAATGAGAACCATTAGGGGGAGAGGTGAAGGGCAGATGGAACTAGAACCAGATGGGAGAGATGGTGGGTGTGGTGGCTGGTAGATGGATGAAAACAGGAGGGGGTAGGGGAAATAGGTGAAAATGGGTGATAGGGGTTGGAGAGGGTGTGGATGAAAGGAGATAAAAAATTGGGAACTGGAGGAAAATTAGTACTAAGGGAAAATAGTAGTATGGGGAATGGTGCTGAAGTCAACCATATGGAGGAGTGAGTTGAAAGACAGATGACTTGCTTCTGTAATCTTTTCTTATGTTCAATGAACCCCAATGTTCACAGCACCCATGTAATGAGTGTGGGCCCAGTATTTTGTTCCATATCTTTCCTCAGGATGTGGGATCATTGGCATATTTGGAATGCGGTGCTCATGTCCAGAAGCCCTGGGGAGGGTGGGAGTGATCCAACTCACACCATTGCCGTCTGTGCGCTGAAGGTGTTCCCATAGTGCTGCTACGTGTGGTGTGTGGCCGTGAGGGAATGAACCAGCATGATGCACAACTTGGAGGTGATATTATAATGTGCAAGTATTGGGATAAGGTTATGCCATTTCATGCCCTGTGCAACTGGAATTCTTCTGTTTTCATGTGCAGTTAATATATGAATGCAAATGTACTTGTTCATTACGCCTGATAAAGGCGGGCAGATTCTATCAGTGATAGAAGAGCGAGTCAGTGTATATCTAACATCTCAGCTATATACTGCTCTATCAAAAACACCATCCATCTAACCTAGCTAATGCTTCCTTGTTAGGTTGATAGATTAATTCTTCACTCTATGGCAATATTTTAGTCTGCAGAACTAGATCTAAGCACGTCTCTTGGCAAAACAGGATTATTTGTATTAAAATTTAGATTGGCAGTTATTACTTCACTCCAACATCAGTTTTCTTTCACTGCTTTTAGAATGTCAGCAAAGCTGCCTTGTAATACTTCCACGGTATTCCCGTCTCAGCTCAACTGCTGTAACACTCACCTGTGGCTTTGTTAGCTGGAGACTCGGCTATTTCATTCTGATCTGTTATCCATCTATCACCCTCACTACTAGCTTTGCTCCATAAGCCCCTTCCACCTTTCTATCTCTCCACAATTTGCTGCATTAACCTTTCATTCTTGACTGAGCTTTCTGTCACCTACTTTTATATTACGGTGTGACAGTGTGGGATACTGTTTGATAATGCTCCCATGCATGAGAAAGTTCTACCCAATTAAAGTTGCCATCTCAATAAAAGTTTTTTTTTGGAAAAGACTAAACACATTTGCTGGTGTATATGAGACATTTTTGCTTTCTGTCCATTGATTTCGAGAAGTTAGGGTTGTCCAATCCAACAATAAAAACTGCTCTCTCTATTGGTGGCCATAATTTTATACCTACCTACCTATCAGAGGAAGTGCTCCCTTGTTCACTGGGCCATTCCTCTCCATGTAGCCACTCCATCAGGATTATTGAATCCGTCTGGACTCAAGCCTTTCCTTTGCTGTTGAAGGTGTATTGAGGAGCTATAACAGCCAATGAGGCTGTATATCCAGAGGTGGCAAGCTGTTTTGTCCATTTTCTGCAGCAGCTCTGGCTCAGTTTGTTATGCTGTCAGCCTCTGTGTGCTGAAATTAGCTTTGCTTTGCATTTTAGCAAAGGATTTATGTCATCAAATCACTATTTATGCAACACCAACATCACTGCCTAGAAGGAAACACTAGAGACTATAGACAGGGGAATCAAGAGCAACACGTAATATTCTGGAGGAACTCAGTAAGTCAGGAAGTGTCTAGGGAGGGAAATGGACAGTCGACATTTTGGGTCCCTTCAAATGGACTCCAACATGTCCTACTCAACTCAACTTTGACCTGCTGAGTTCCTCTAGCAACTTGTGACAGTGTCTAAAAATTGGATTGGGCCACCTGGAATAAATATTAGGATCAGAGGCACATCTACTGATGATATTTATTATGCAACACAAGTTTCAGGCCCCTTTGACATAAATTAATTCTCAAAGATCCGGACAATATCTGCTATGGAACAGTCTTGGAAGAAGTAGGAATACAACATGTACTCAACAGGAATTCTGCAGATGCTGGAAATTCAAGCAACACACATCAAAGTTGCTGGTGAACGCAGCAGGCCAGGCAGCATCTCTAGGAAGAGGTACAGTCGACATTTCAGGCCGAGACCCTTCGTCCTGACACGTCGACTGTACCTCTTCCCGGAGATGCTGCCTGGCCTGCTGCGTTCACCAGCAACTTTGATGTGTGTTGGTTGATACAACATGTACTGTTCTTGTTTTACTCGCAGTTTTAGGAGTATTTTGTTGGGCGAGCCCACAAGACAACTTCAGAACTTCTTGCAGGATGCTCACACACCTCCCATAATCTACAGATGGTGCCGAACTGGGAGTGTTTGATGCCAAGTTTAACTGTTGAGTTACTATCCCAACAGTTGCCTCAGTGGGAACACTGCCAGAAATACTTTTCAACTGGAGGCTTGGCTATAGGCATCATCGGTGACTCAATCATTGAGACAGGAGCAATGGAAATGTCCATCAGCAAGGATTCCAATGGCAGCAAGTCTTCAGAATTGATGCATCATGCCTCGGCCTCTACAATTTTGCAGGATTAATTTTCCAGAAGGTATAGCAACAGAGATGACCTTGTGGAGGTGAAGGCTTCATTGACACTCAACCTCCTGATAACTAACCATTGCATTAGACTAGCCAGTCACAAGGCTCTGCCATATATCTGACTACTGATCAGAGAAGTCACCAGTGTTCTGTGCTCGTAGAAGAACAGCTTTGATTTCAGTGTTCCACTGGGCACGAGATTCCTAGACATGCAGGCAGCTATTGGCTGTATCACATGGCTTGAATAATCCACATTTAGGGTTTCCATTCCCTAAAAGTTCAGATGAGAAGTACTTTGAGATAGTGAACACCATGCTGTCAGCAGACAAGCAGCGGATGGACGATATGACAATGTTCAAACCGGTCCACCGTTATTGCAAATAGACATATGCTGGCATGGAGTGAAGATTGATCATCTCAGAAAAAGCAGAGTAAACAAGCCAAAGTCAAGTTTATTGTCATGGGCACAATTGCATTTATACACAGGTAAAACTTGCAACAGTATCATAGGCAATAGCATCATGGCAGTAGTATTCGCAAGGAAAATGCATTAAACATAAATTATGCAAAACTTACAAGAAGGAACACAAAACACGCCATGTCGCGTAGCAGTTAGCACAATACTATTGCAGCTCAGGGCGTTCTGGAATTTGGAATACAATTCTGGCACCGTTCTGTAAGGAGTCCCCATTGGGAAGCATAAGTTTTTCCCTAGTGGTCCGGTTTCCTCACACAATCCAAAGACATACTGAGTACGTTAATTGGTCACTGTAAAGTGTCCCATGGTCAGGGTTGTGGGGCGGTGGCAGGCTCGAAGGCAGGAAAGGTCTACTGTGTACTGTATCACTAAGTAAATAAATAAAACCAAAAAAAAAATTCATTTTAGTTCAAAGTGGTCAAAGCATTGTTAAGCAAGTGGTTTAAAGTTGTGCAGAATGGTTCGGTGGCCATAATATCATTAACCTAATGGTTTAAGATTGTGCAGTTGGTTGTCCCTGATGGTAGGGACAGATATGCTCATGATGTATTCAGCTGAGTCCATTCTCTGTTTTCTTCTGTTCTTTTCTCAGGCAGTATTGGTGTAACTAGTCAAGTGCCCAAGGATCAGTTCTTGATCCTCAATAATTTACTGTTTATATTAATGGCCTGGATGAGAAGGAAAAATGTAAGGTATTCAAGTTTGCCAATGACATGGAAATGCATCACTGTGCATAAGCCTTAGGCACCCTGGATTTTTATATGGTTTCAGATGGTATAGCCTCCACAGAGCCCCGATCTCAACATCATTGAGGCTGTCTGGGATTACCTGGACAGACAGAAGCAAGTGAGACAGCCAAGGTCTGCAGAAGAACAGTGGCAAGTTCTCCAAGATGCTTGGAACAATCTGCTAGCGATTTACTTATAAGACAGCACAACATTGTATCTTAGAGAACTGATGCAGATTTAAAGGCAAAAGGGTGGTCACTAAATAATGATTTTATTTCTTTTTTTTTACTGTTTACTGCTCTTCATAGTATTTTTTTGATAATGAGAAAGTTTTCATTAATTTTGAAAATATCTTTGCTTTACAAAATTTTTTTACATATGCCCAAGGCATTTGCACATTACTGTAGGTGGGAAGGCGTGTTACGGTCAGGATGCCAGGATCCTGCAATTGCATAAGTGAGATGGCAGAAGTCTGGCAAATGGAGTTCATGTGGAAAAGTGAAGTCAGACACTTTGGTAAGAGGAATGTAAAACAAGATTATTAAAAGAGAAAGTTGCAGATACGCAAGGTATGGAGGGATGGAGGTGTTCTTGTTCACATATCACAGAATGTTAGCGAGCAGGTACAGTAAGTATGATGGGACTATTGATCTTTACTGTAATAATGTTGGAGTCTCAAAAGGGGGAAGTATTGTTCGAACTGTACAGGTTGTTGGTAGGGTAAGAGCTGGTGTACTACAGATTGTGTTGGTCCACTTATTTAAGAAAGGAAATACTAGCATTGGAGGTAGTACAGAAGAGATTTACTGATGTAATTCCTGTGATGTGAGGTTTATCCTATCACAAGCAGCCAAGGAAATTAGATCTATTTTCTTCAAAGTTTAGAAGAGTAAATAATGACTGTTTTGAAACATCTAAGATCTAGAGTGAACATAACAGGGTAGATTCAAAGATTCAAGATTCAAAATTCAAAAAACTTTATTGTCATTCTAACCATACATCAGCTCTGCAGAGCAGAATGAGACAGCGTTTCTCAGGAGCAGTGCAATCATAACATAACAAACGCAACACTAAATAATAAACATGACAATAAATAGTAGAACACAACAGCCACATGTCAGTTAAAATCAAGTTATAAGTGTCCAGTGCAAGTTAAAAGTGTCCAAAGCAGAGTCAGGTAGAGCAGCTATTTAGCAGTCTGACTGCCTGTGGGAGGAAGCTGTTTAGTAGCCTTGTGGTTTTAGTTTTGATGCTCCTGTAACGTTTGCCTGATGGCAGGAGAACGAACAGTTCATGGAGAGGGTGTGAGGGGTCTTTAATGATGTACCGTGTCTTCTGGAGGCATCGACTCTGAAAGAGGTCTTGGACAGAAGGTAGGGAGACCCCAATAACCTTCTCTGCTCCCCTAACCACCCTCTGCAAGGCTTTTTTGTCGACAGCACTGCAGCTGGAGTACCAGGTTGTGATGCAAAAGGTCAGCACACTCTCAACCACACCTCTGTAGAATGTAGTTAAGATGTTAGTGGGGAGAGATGCTTGTTTAAGCTTCCTCAGAAAGTGCAATCTCTGCTGGGCCCATTTCACAATCCCAGTGCTGTTCCTGGACCAGGTGAGATTGTCCGAGATCTGCACCCCAAGGAACTTGATGTTTTCCACTCTCTCCACTGTGGAGCCACTGATGCTGAGGGGTGTGTGCTCAGGCTGAGACCGTCTGAAATCGACGATCATCTCCTTGGTTTTGGTGACATTAAGCATCAAGTTGTTATCACTGCACCAGCTCTCTAGGTGTTTGCCCTCCTCCCTGCATATTGTTTTATCATTTTTGCTGATGAGCCCCACCACTGTGGTATCATCAGCAAATTTAATGATCAGGATTTAATGACTCGGGAGGAGAATCTAGAATGAAAGACAGTTTCAAGATTACAGGGCGGTCATTTATAACTCAGGTCCATAGGAACTTCTCACAAGGGAGTGGTGAATCCCTGGAATTCGAGAAGTAGACAGATAAATTTTTGGAAGATCAGTTGATTATGTGTGATGGGGAATTTGCAGGAGGAGGAATTGAGTTGTAGGCCAGATCAGTCATGATCATATTGAATGGCCGGATAGTTTGTGAGGTGTAGTAGCCTTTTCCTGCACCTATTGTGTTGTAACCTCCTGACCCAAGGCTAGGTTCATTGATAAACCCAAATAAATGGGTCTGTGCCCCCACCTTCACTTCCCTCCACACATCTGGGGCAGTGAGGAGGTGGATAAGGGATCTTACACACGTCCACTCCTGCGAAAGAGAACTGTGGCTCCTGCAGAAGAGAAGTCTTCTCATGGCTACCACACCTTGGATCTTGGCCACCCCCAAACTGTTCACGGGTTACTTCCATATGCCCATGGAGAATTGGTGAGTGCTAGCTCCCTTCGCTGTTAGCTTGCCAGGCTGTTCCATGGTGGAATATCTCTGTTCCCAAGGATCTGAGGCTACAGAGCCCAGGCCTCAACTGGATCAAGGTGAGACAGGAGTTGGTTCCCTTAGGTTTTGCCACCAGTACTGGAGCATGACTTGCAGTGGGATTACCAGCAAGTCCTTGCACAAGAAGTACAGGTCATCTCCAGGATGGAGTTCTCAGTCTCCTGCCTCAACACAACCTCCAGAAAGGAATGGACACAGAACCCACCATCTTCCTGGTCATCCCCTTCATTTAGTGAGCCAGGCCCGAGAGTTCACAAACCCTCTCAATGTGTATCCGTATTCTGCCTTGCCATAATGGCGGCCGATGTATGATCTTCGTCTGAGTTACTTGAGCCAGTACAATTGCCTAGACCCATCCTATTGTAAGCACACCCACAAGAATCCCTTTGCATCAGCTGGCTAGTGCCTACTATCACTCCCTGCAACATGCATCAGCAGCCTCCCTCAGAGTGGAGAAGCAAAACCTCGTATTGCGTCTAGGTAACCTCCAACCTGATGGCACAAGTATCGATTTTCCTTTCCAGTTTAAAAAAAAATTACCTACCCTCTCTTCTTCCTCTGTTCCCCAGTCTGGCCTCTTACTTCTACTCACCTGCGTATCACCTCCCCCTGGGTCCCCTCCTCTTTCCCTTTCTCGTACGGTCCACTGTCCTCGCCTATCAGATTCCTTCACCACCAGCCCTTTACCTTTTCTACCCGCCTGGTTTCACCTATAACCTTCTGGTTTCTGACTATCTTCCTTCCCTCCCCCACCCCCACCTTTTATTCTGATGTCTTCCCCCTTCCAGTCCTGACGGAGGATCTCAGCACGGCACGTTGATTATTCATTTCCATAGACGCTGCCTGACCTGCTGAGTTCCTCCAGCATTTTGTGTGTCATGCATGTATCAATCTGTTTTCTCATTTCACTGTGTCACTGTGATGTGTAAACCACAAGGATGATATTGCCATTGCCAGCCACTTCTCTCACCACTATTGTTTCCTGCTCCTCCACTTACTGCATGTCCTCCATCTCTTCCTGCCCTGTATCCTGCTTATCAGGGAGACCTCACACAATGAAAGGGCAAATAAGCAAAGATTTGCATTTGGAAGCTTCGCCTGACGCCTTACCAGTGAAGTAGCAGGTGACTGCATAGTAATGAAGATGTATGATGTTCGGCAATGCAGATAGATTGTAGAAATCATGAAGCACTATTGTTAGGGAGCATAGCCGGCAGCTTTCATACAACTTCTGTTTGAGGTTAGCTTGTACGTTTCAAAGGTTCAAAGGTCAAGTTTAATGTCAGAGAAATGTATACAATATATATCCTGAAATGCTTTTTCTTCGCGAAACCTTCACGAAAACAGAGAAGTGCCCCAAAGAATGAACGACAGTTAAACGTGAGAGCCCCAAAGTCCCCCCCCAGATCCCCCTCCCGCGTGTAAGCGGCAGCGAGCAATGATCCCCCCTGCCTCCACCAGCGAAAATAAACGTGCGTCGGTACTATCACCAAGCCCAAACGTGTGCTAAGCAATAGCAAAGACACAGACTAAAGTTACCCCAAAAGCTTCGCACTTCATCCGAATCTGACAACCCACAGGTTCTCTCTCTCCTTGGCAAGGGAGAGGTAGGTGTTCCCCGTTTTCACAGCGAGCAGGAGACATAACAACAACCCGCTGGTTTACGATGTTAAAAGTCCATTTCGTCGCTTTTTTCAAGCTCTGCGCCTGAAGATCGCAAAGACCTCAGGTCTTCGGGCCCACAGCGAAAGATTTTCTGGCCTCCCCAACATCACACGAGTCTCCGCCGTCACACCGACCCTCGATCCGCCTGTCTCCAGAGCTCCAAGATCTTAGGCTTCCCAACACGAACAAGATTCTCAGGCCAAACCCTTGGCATGTCGCATAGCGGCCAGTCATTGAACCCCGAGAACGGTCCCATTCCCACAAAGAACCGAAGCCAGCGTGTAACACCAGGTCAGGGTCTTCAACAGAACCCTGAAAGGAAAAAAATAAAGATATTAAGGGTAGAAATAGAGCTGTTTCTGAAGGTGCAAGCAAAGGAGTTGCCGTTAGGCGCCATCGTTCCTCATAAGCTCTACCCCAAATACATTTATGACTTCTCTGTCCATGGCAGGGAAGTCGGGGGTGAAGGCATTCGACAGGGAAGGGTTTGGATTGTCTCCTCACTGAGCTCCAGTCCTGGGGAGCCGTTGGCACTCAATCCCTCCCCAGTGCAAATGCCCACCCACCCTTCCTTCTATGTTGAGACTCAATGGAAGAGATAAAGAATATGGGGAAGGTCAAACAGGAGATTCTGCAGGTGCTGGAAATCTGAGCACACACACAAAATGGTGGAGGAACTCAGCAAGTCAGGCAGCATCTATGGAGGGGAATTAACCTCTCAGGGGCCAAATAGTTAGAATGTCAATGGTGTATGTGTGTGTGGGGGTGGGGGGGATGGAGGATGGCTGTATTGTGGACTGTGGTATGGTTTGTGTGAGTCTAAGAGGAATAATTTTGATGTATAGCTTTGATGCACTTTGAGATCTCTAAACTTGTTGTGACGTTGCTATATCTGGTGAGGGTTCTCACACCTGGAGAACTCAATACATTAAGTTAGCTCCAATCGTGCTCTTATCATGGCCTGTGGATTTCCTGGCCCCACCCACCCCTACTGCACAGAACGTCCCTTTGGTCATGTATCGCACTGATGTAAATATGGCGGCTGCCATGGAGTGCCACCCCTTTCCGTCTCTCCGTGGCAGCCATAGTATGTGTGACCATGGGGACTGTTTCCCTGACTACTGCAGAGCCTAACAATTGCACTGAACTTTTCCTGGCCCCCAGCGACAGCCATTCACGTCACCACATCATCTTCCTGGATCTAATGGACTCTTGACATTTCCGCACACTTGACTTCTTTGAGCAGGACTCAAATCGGCACTGACTGCAATGTTTTAGCATTTGTGAGCGAGTATCTTTTTTTTTGCTGTTCAAGCTGAAGTTGTAACCAGTACCTTTAAAGGTGGTGCAGACAAAACAATAACATTTCCTTCTTGCCCCATTGCAGACTGTGGTTAATGGGAAAAACTTCTTGTAATTGCAAGTGAGGAAACTAACTGCTGCTTCTTGCTGTGTCCTAGGTCATGGGCGTTGGGTGCGATCGCTCTCCTTTTCCTTCTGGGTCTCACCTGGGCATTTGGCCTGATGTTCATCAACGAGGAGTCCATGGTGATGGCTTACCTGTTCACCACCTTCAATGCCTTCCAGGGAATGTTCATCTTCATTTTTCACTGTGCTCTCCAAAAGAAAGTAAGAAGTTTTTCGAAGTCCTGAATTTTATTTTCGGAACCTAGCTCTTTTGCCAGTGAACAGAGGAATGAGGGAATTGCAACTGCCGGTTCAGTCCTAACCTTGGTTACTGTCTGTGTGGAGTTTTCATGTTCCCCTGGACCAGAAGGATTTATTTCAGGGGCTTCAGATTTGGCCCACATCCCAAAGATGTGCAAGTTGGTGATTTGGCTATTATTAATTGTCCGTACTGTGTGGGTGGGTGATGGGAGAATTATAGGGGAGTTAATGAGCATTTGAAAGGCTGTAGATACTTGGAATTGATGGGGATTGCAATGAGCTTCAGCAAAGACCCAAACAGCCATATTACCTCCCTCCATGTCGTAAAGAAATGTAAGATATCCTTCAGCCCTTTTGACTTAGTTCAGTTTCAGGTACAATGGTTGATCCATGACATATACCCACTTTCACCCATTTCCCTTCATCCAGTTGGTTAGCAAATCTCTAGCATCTGAGATTCTAAACCATTAATTTTCACCTACCAACTGGCACCTCATCGAAAAAGTTCATAGTTCAAAGTAAATTTATCATCAAACTACATATATGTCACTGTATAAACCCTGAGATTCATTTTCTTCTGGGAATACTCAGCACATCTATAGACTAGTGACTACAACAAGATCAACCAAAGTGCAGAAGACAATAAATATAAATATAAGTAAACGAGAGCATGAGATAATGAGATAGAGTCCTTAAAGTGAAATCATTGGTTGTAGGAACATTTCAGTGATAGGGCCAGTAAGTGTAGTTATCACCTATTACTCAAGAGCCTGATGGTTGAGGGGTAGTAACTGTTCTTGAACCTGGTGGTGCGAATCCTGAGGCTCTTGTACCTTCTACCTGCTGGCAGCAGCGAGAGAGCGCGACCTGGGTGGTGGGAATCTCTGATGATGGATGCCGCTTTCACATGAAGGAAAATGATTTGTGTGTACCGCCAAGATGTTCCACTGATGCTATTCCCTGTGGTGTTCCCTTCAGGAAAAGAAAGTGGAAGGTTATTGGCACAAGGATAATGTGAGTGTCTTTAAGAAGAAACTGAGTAAGAGCGAGAGAGGGCACACTCTGAAAGGAAATGCTAATGCGAGGATGATCAGTTGCAGGAGATGTTTATTAAGCTAGGTAGACTTTCTCCCCATTCCCACACCAACATGTTCCTCCTCGGATTCCTACACAGCCAGGTTAAGGCCAAACACAAACGAGAGGAACAGCAGCCACATATTCCACCTGGGCAGTGTGCAACCTGACGGCATGAAGATCGAATTCTCCACCTTCCAGTAATTGTTTCCCCTCTGTCTTCCTTTCACTCCCCACCTGATTTTCCTGACACTCCCCCACCCTGTCATCTGCCTATCTCCTACTGGTTTCCCTATCCACCTCCCTCCATTTAGTCTATGCTCCATCTTTCAGCTTCCATCGTAAGCCACCCTTAGTCACTTTCACCTATCACTTCCCAACCAGTGTCGTTGTCTCCACTCTCCTTTCCTCCATCTGGCGAACAGTCATCCTCACTTGGATCCACCTGCCAGCCTTTGCTCCAGCCCACTTTATTGAACTCATTCAGATCATCGCTGCTGGACTATTAATTAAAACCAAGATGAGGGAACATAAACACGAGGAATTCTGCAGATGCTGGAAATTCAAGCAACACACATCAAATTTGCTGGTGAACGCAGCAGGCCAGGCAGCATCTCTAGGAAGAGGTACGGTCGACGTTTCCGGCCGAGACCCTTCGTCAGGACTAACTGAAGGAAGAGCTGAGGGAACATATCACTCCCATCCTAACTGAAGTATATCACGATCCATTTTTGCTTTATAATCCCGCTCAAGCTCTCAGGTCTTCATCCGAAAGTCTCTTAAATTTAAAGGATCTCCCTCAAAATATAATGGGCAGGTCAGGTTTTTTTGAACTACGCTCCTAAGCTGTGTAATTCAATACCTAAAACGCTAAGGGATGCAGACCCAGTTGATACTTCTAAATGCCAGCTCAAACCCTATTTATTTAACATTGCATTTTATTTTCATGTTTGCACTTTAGCCCATTGTAAAGCAGTTTGAGCTACATTGTCTGTATGAAAACTGCTCTACAAATAAGTTACTTTTATTATTATTCTCCTCTCCTTTTTATTCTGACTGTCTCCTCTTTACCTTTCAGTCCAAATAGAGTCTTGACCCAAATCATCTCCTGTCCATTTCACTTCATAGATATTGCTTGATCTGCCGAATTCTTCCAGCTTTTTGTGTGTTGCTGCAAATAGTTTTTTTTTCTTTCTGTAAGCTTTCCATAAAAAAGCACTTGTCTTTGGAGCTTAGCGTCTCTGTGACAATGAGGGGTCACCCTCTTTGTCAGGAAAAAAAGTGATTGTTTATCAAATGGTGAAAGATACTGGTGCTATTGGTTCAAGAAACCGCGGTCTTCCTGAGTACAAATCAGAAAGTTAATGTACAGGTTCAGTGGCCAGTGAGGAAAGCAAGTGGTATATTGGATTTTATTGCCTGAGAACTTGTTTGAGAGTCATCATCTCTTTCAGATGGGAGAAAGTGAACAGGCTCAAGGCATTTAAACTCATTCCTTGATTAAATATGTTTAACACTGCACATTACTGGTGTGAATTTGTGAAAATCAAAGTGCGGGTTTTGAACTGTTTCTTGGACACTTGATACCAGTGAAACTGATGATTCTCTGTGAGTTCTGGGCAGTGACACTGCAGAAAGAAAGATGATATCAAGGAATAAAGAACTGAGACAAGGATGCCACGAGAGACTGCAGTTGCTGGAGATCTGGAGCACACAAAAATGCTGGAGGAACTCAGCAAGTTAGGCAGAGTCTATGGAGGGGAAAAGAACAGTCAATTTGTCGGGCTGAAAGCACGAAAGAAAGAGGGCAGTGGTCTGAAAATATGATGGAGGGAGATGGGGAGTAGGGGGAGGAGCACGAGCTGCAGGTGATAGGTGAATCCAGGTCACAGGGGAAGGGGGAGAAAGGAATAATGTGAGAAGCTGGGAGGTGATAGGTGGTGAGGTATTGATAATAACTGAGCAGCCAAAGACAGTGAGCACTAGTAGAAAGCCTGGGGACAGTGTGAGCAAGTATGAAGCCGACTCCAGCATCAGAAATGTGCGTCCAAAAGAGTGTAAGTGGGTGCAGAGTGTAGTGTAAGGACACTTGTTGTAAAGGAAGAGCTTAGGTCCATTTATCACCATCTAGAATAGCAGAGCTAGCAGTTACTGATCGGCATTCAGTGCGATGTAGGATGCTGGCTGTACCCTCAGCAGCAGATGGTGCAGCAGAAGCAGTCCATCACATAATGAGAAAATGCTCTTTATTGGCCACCATTAAAGGTCAACGTGTTCAGCTAAAGGGATGGCTGATATTACTGCAGGCTCCATTTGTCACTTTTGTAATGTTCTGCTGATGGCCAAGGCTTTGAGCAAGAGCATAAAACGGAGACACCGAACTGCAATCTGCCCATTGTCTATAAGAAACATTAACCATTACCTGTCACCCAGAATCAGGAGATACCATCTGTGATCACTGCACAGAGTCATGTTTCAGTAGGCGTAGCTTGCATTTTTTAAACCTTCATGTTGGAAGACTTAGGAAACCAAAGAGCGCCTCATTAAAGAAGCTCTTGAACCAAGAGCATGTTAAAGGAGGAGCAAGGTTGAGGGTCAAGGAGAGATAATGAAGGAATTTGCAAGCACAGCACCTTGGCGGCATGGGTAGTACTTACAAATCAAGAGAGCAAAATTCCCGAGTTTCAAGACTGTAGGGGTCCACAGAGGAAGGGAGGACAGCGACCTGGAGGTATTTGAAATGAAGAATGAGGATTTGGAAATCAAAGAATTACTTAACTGGGAAGCAGTGTGTCAACAGAGGTGGTTAAACAGGATGGTGCAAGTTTGGACACCGCAGAGATCTGCATGAGCTGGCGTCTATACTAGGGGTGGTCGATCAGCTGGAAGCATTGGAATAGTCAAGGATAAGGAGAGGATGAGGGAGGTGAGGCTGACAAGTGTCAAATGATGCTCAGACCGAGACAGTAAAAGGGACTGAAAGAGTCATGGAGAGATACAGCATGGAAGCACACTGAATTCACACTGACTACCAGCCACCTATTTTCATTAAACCTACAATCATCACTGCTCTCCCCACATTCCCATCAACACCAGCCATGTTCTGCCACTCACCCACATACTAGAGACAACAGAGCAGCCGATTGACTTACCAGTCTGCACATGCTTGGGATATGGAAGGAAAGCAGAGCACCTGGAGGAAGTCCACAGGACCACACTTAGGATGAACAAACCTCATAGGCGGCACCAGATGGAGTTCAGGTTTGAACCCCAGGTCACTGGCTCTCCGGTGGTGGACTTACTGCACAGACTGTGAGTCGGCACTGGCAAAAATGCCACTAACATGGCGAACAGAGATGGCTCTGCAGCCTCCCCAGCAGCCCCTCACCAATATAAAGTGCCTCCATTGCACCAATAATCGTTCTCCTCTTCCAAGGATAAAACGTTCCTGGCTACCTGTGGCCGGGTTTCTTCAAATGCTAGCCATTGGGCTGGGGGACAGGTGTGATGTCACACCCAGGAGCTGGAAGAGTGGCAGCAGGCAGTCTAGGTGCCAGGTGACCGGTCTGAGAGAGCTCTGGCTCTGAGGGCTACACGAGTAGTAATTTTCACCACTGGCCCATTTCAGAAGCTCAGGGATTGCAAAATCTTTGGAGGAGGCAGCAAGATACACTCCTTCCACCCAGAGAGGAGGCAGAGGGGCAGTATGCAGAAACATCAAGTGGTATTGGATAATCCCACTCACTACCCTCACCCCAATCCCCCACCTCACCCTGATCCCCAGCTCCACCGCATCCCTTCAGCCCTACCCCATCCAAACTCCACTTCTGCGTTCCAAGCAAAATGAACAGAACCAGCCTCCTGCCCCAGTTCCAGCATTTGTTTAGACCTTGTACGTCAGTTCTACTTCTCTGCCTTTGGTTCCACGTCCCTCTTCATCTAAACTTGAATGAAAATCCATCAACCACCATTTTGGAATTTTTAGTTGCCCCTCTCCCAGACACAGTCGCTGTTTCAGAAGATGTTCATAGTTTTTCCTTGTTTGAAGTTCCATAGACTCTTTCCTGGGCTCTTTCCTGAGAACTAGTAAACTATCTGTGTACATGTCATTAATTCCTTCATATCAGTTGTTCCCAATTTTTTATGCCATTGAATCCTACCATTTACCCAAGGTATCCACAGATCCCTGCTTTATATCAACTTGAATATTTCAGTGAAATAATCCTTTAATTCTTTTTACTCAAGGGATTGCAGGATGTATTTATGCAATTTGTCTAAACACTGACCAGCTTGGCCCCAGTGTGTATAGGGAGGAAGAGATTTAACAAAAGTGCTGGAGGAACTCAGCAAGTCCAGATGAAGGGTCTTGACCCAAAATGCGACTGTCCATTTCCCTCCATAGATGCCACCTGACATGTTATATTCCTCCAGCGACTTGCTGTGATGCTAAGGAAGAAACAAGTTCTCTGCATTAAGAACAGGCTACAGCGGTGGGTTGACTCCAGGGCAGAAGGTTGAAGTTGACTGTAGGTGGTTGGGGGAATGTGGGCATTCAGACAAAGCCAGATCAGTGATTTTCAGGGTAATTAGGACTGATGTGCAGCAATAGGGTCTAGGCCCATTAACGTGGAGGGGATCAGGGGGCTGCAGCTCTGCCCCGTGAGTTAGAGGTTGGTGTGAAACGCAACGGTATTGTCCCAGTTCCCAGGCTTGGTGCTGTCACTGAATAAGAGGCAAAGTCACAGGCTGAAAGCTGAGAGTGGGTGGATTCAAGCGGGGGAGAGCCATCTGTAGTCAAAAGAAGATGCGAGACTAGAGGAAGGGGCTCCAGGTGGATTTGGACTTCCAAGAACAAGAAGTGATCTAGTGTTTGAGGGAAGTGGGCTGGAAGGAGCTGAAGAAAGTCTAACACCAGATCCAGTTTGAACTCCATGAAGGCAAGAACATTGAAGAGTGATTGCTCAAAGTTATAGGCAGAGTTGGTCAGGCAAAAAGGCAGCAGTGAGAATGGAAAGAGAGGGAGCTGGGGAACATTTACATCCTGGATGTTGAATCCCCCTGTGCTATTCCCAGATCAAGCAATGAAGAGAGGACAGTTATCCGAGGAACACGGTGGTGGTATCAGCTGGCTATGCCCCTGTCACCTCTCCCTCTCTCTCCACTGCATCCACAGGTCCACAAGGAATATAGCAAGTGCTTGCGACATGCCCACTGTTGCAGCCGCCCTGGGGCCGGAGTCTCCCACGGCAACCTGAAGACCTCCACCATCCGGAACAGTAACCGGTACTACACTGGTACTCAGGTACAGAATGCTGCAGCAAGCAGGAGGATGGCGGAAAAGGTCATTGTTTGACACGGTTGTCTCCAGTCCACGTTGTGTGGTTGTCCGTTTTCTCAGACGATTGGATCTTCTGTGAGCGGGCTGTGGGTACAAATCTTCCTAAAGAATCCATTTCATCAGAGACGGGATCACTGACGAGACTGGGTTTAACCTCGCCCCCGTGCTCTCAGCCTACTTATCACCCCTTCACAGCTGGTTGGTAATTGTCTGCAGCCAGAGCTATCCCCTAACAATGTCGTGCCCATAGTCCCTTGTGTATGAGCAATGACATCTCCCCACACAGAACCAAATCCCAAATAACATGTGTTGACCCCAATTCCTTCCTCTGAATTTCCCCACCGCCCCCCCCCCAGCCATGAAACCCATCTCCAACCAGGCTACTGACACCAGTAGAGAAGTAACTCGGGATTACTGACAGACAGGTTCTACAGTAGCACTGGGGTGGTGATTCTTCTCATCAGATAGCATCCACTTCGATGGACCACCCACCCTTGTGCTCTAATTCCATCTGGTTTGGTCAGCAGTGCAGTCCTGCTCTGTTATTGGCTGCAATGTGCAGCCTCGCGACTGTTAATCGGTGGATCATTCAGCTCTGGGACTGTGACTGGGGAGGTGCCTCGGCCCTGGGACTGTGATTGGGGAGGCGGTCCAGGCCTGGGACTGTGACTGGGGAGGCAGTCCGGCCCTGGGACTGATACTGGGTGGATGGTCCAGTCTTCTTTCCGTTTCTCTAAGAAACTCCTAAGTTTTGAGCCTGGAGATGGTGGGCAGGAACACGGGAGGACCATATGGTGCTTATCCATCTCGGGCTCACGGCCTCCAGCTTGGCCCAACCGGACCGGGTTACACCGCTTTCTGGAGCTGCCCTCCATCCAACTTAGCTTTCTCGTTAAGCAGACTCCCGGAGCCATCGTCTGAGAAACCGTGTCATGTGTCTTGTCCCTGTTTCCCCTCTCCACGCTTCAGCAGTGCAAATCCGTCTCTGTTCCGGCTCCCTGCTCTGCTTGTTCTGCAAATAATTCCAGGAGCGTTAAGCATTTGACCACGTGCCTGTAAACCATGGTTTACTGTCATCACTTCTGTCCTTGCCCCAGGGACTCGAGCATCAGTCTCAGCTGAATAGTCATCGATGTTATTTGGGGGGTATTGGGGGGAGCTTCAGATAAAACCAGGAACCCCGCAGACTCCAAGTTAATGGTAAAAATCCAAGGGCATCATTTTGAGGAAAAATGGGAGGTTCTCCCAGGTGTCCTGGCCAGAATTTTAACACTTCACAGCCCATCTTTTTTTATCACCTTGTTGTTTTTGAATTAGCCTGTGGACAAATGTCCTGGAAGTTGACTGCACTTCCGAGGACTTCATCAGTTGTAAAGGCCTCTGTGCCTTTATGGTCATGAACAGCTCTGTCGTACATATGGAAAGCTTCGCAGATCCTGCTGTCACTCTAAATTTTCCCAGGAGGTTCAGTGCAGCTCCTCCGTCCACGATCTCCATTATCGGTGGAAGTCAGGGTTTTCTGGGTGGAAGTGGGTCCCTCCTCGGTTTGTGTAACGCGGATCGTTGACCTGCGACACCTTTGTCTTCTGTGGTTGTGTTTTGCCCTCCGCCAGCACTTTGCACTTTCAGCTGACACACACTCTGACCTCCACTTGCAGAGTCGGATCCGGAGAATGTGGAATGATACCGTTCGGAAGCAGTCAGAATCTTCCTTCATGGCGGGAGACCTCAACAGCACTCCCACCCTAAATCGAGGTGATCATCCAACGGTAGCTGGTCTTGCATGTTGGGCTTCAGGGTTCCTATATATGTGGGGCTGGTGATTAGTCAGTCATGGAGAAGACAGGACATCTACAAGGCATTAGACCCATCCCAGTGGTGCCCGTGATGCTGCTACAAGTAAGTTTTTGCAGTCAAAGATCGAGCATATAGTACATGCACAGGTGCAATGAAAAGTTCGCAGCAGCATCACAGGCACTCAGTATTAGAAGCACAACGGTCATAAGAAAAATATAAACATAAATCATCCAAAATGATGCAAGAAAGGACACAATAACAAAAAAGTCCATCTTAGAACAAAGTGGTCATTAGTGTTACTATAATGAGGTAATGACTGCGGTTATGCAGGTTGTTTCAAGAACCAAATGACCGAAGGGCAGTAGCTGTTCTTGAACCTGGTGATATTCTTATCAGTATCTTGTGTTCATTTCTGTCACCCATCATAGGATGAAAAGGCTTTGGAGAGGGTGCAGAAGAGGTTTATCAGGATGTTGCCTGGTTTAGAGGGCATGTGTTATGAGGAGAGATTGGACAAATTTGGGTTTTTTTCTCTGGAGCAGAGAAGGCTGAGGGGAGATCTGATAGAGGCTCATAAGATCATGAGAGGCCTAGTTAGAGTAGACGGGCTATACCTTTTCCCAGTGTTGAAATATCTAATACCGGAGGGCTTGCATTGATGTTGAGTAGGGGTAAGTTCAAAAGAGATGTGCAGGGCAAATGTTTCTTTGCACAGAGACCAGTGGGTGCCTGGAATCCACGGCCAGGGGTAGAGGTGGATGCACATATGATAGGACATTGAGAAGCACTTAGACAGGAATGTGACTGTGTGGGAAATGGAAGATATGGACATTGTATAGGCAGATGAGATTAGTTTATTGGGTACTTGATTTAGTTTGGCAAAGCACTGTTTGCCAATGACCTGTTCCTGTGCTGTACTGTTGCGTGTTCTATGATGCAGGACCGGACTTCTGTAGCTTCTGTCTAATGGTGGGTGCAAAAAGATTTATTTGTTTACATACTTATTTATTGGGCTGCGGTGTGAAATAAGCCCTTCCAGCCCTTTGAGCCATGCTGCCCGGCAATTCCCTAATTTAGTCCTAGCCTAATCAGGGGACAATTTACAATGACCAAATAACCTACCGACCAGTGCATCCTTGGACTGTGGGAGGAAGACGGAGCACACACAGGAAACTCACACAGTCACGGGGAGAACATACAAACTGCTTACAGGCAGCAGTGGGAAATGAACCCAGGTCACTGGTACTCTAAAGTGTTGTGCTAACCACTACACTACAGAATGGCATGGATGGTGGGGGTCTTTGATGACAGACATTGCCTTTTTGATGCATGTTAACAAATCAGAGGCGTCTAAATCCGTACCCTGAACCTTTTTAAATCGGCGCTCCTTAACAGTCTCTATAAATGACTTGTTGATGTGAGGTAAATGTTGGGGATGTGCTCTCTGACTCTGCCAGCATTTATTCCACATCCCTCTTTGACACTGAACTGAACAGTTCAGCAGATCATTTAACTTTCATTTGAGGAATTAAAATGACAAATAAGCATAGAACATAGAACAGTATAGCACAGAAACAGGCCATTTAGCCCACAAAGATATGCTGAACTAGTTAAAAACCAAATCAAAAACAACCAAGCACAAATCCCTCCTACCTACACCATGTCCGTACGCCTTCCATCTCCTATGCAGTGGTGTGCTTTGGCAATGGCATCAACACGGGTGATGCCAACAGGCTCAATCAACTGATTGGAAAGGCTCGCTCTGTTGTAGAAGTCAAACTGGACACACTGCGGCTGTGGTAGAACAAAGGACCTATGGAAAATCCTGGCAATTCTGGACAATGTTTCTCACCCTCTGCATGCCACCTTGGCTGAACAGACGAGCACTTTTAGTCATAGACTAAGACAATTGCACAGCTCCAAAGTGTGTTATATGAGGTCATTCATACCATCAACCATTAGGCTCTATAGTGAGTCAACCTGTAGCCAGGGAAGTGATGACTCCTTCCTGTTAGACTGTTTGAGGTAACTTATTTTTTATTCTTTCCTAGTTCTCTTCTCATATTGGTATATTTATATATCTGTGCACTTGTAATTCTACTCTGACACCGTAATTTCCTTTGGGATCAATAAAATATTTATCTATCTAAGGTACTTGCCCTACCACCATACCAGGCAGCACACTTTAGGCATCCGTGTCTCTCTGAGTTAAAGAAACTTACCCCAAGCATCTCCTTTGAACCTACCCCCTCCCACCTTCCATGCTTGTCCTCCTGGTGCTAAACATTTCATCCCTGTTAAATAGATATACCCCGTCCACACTATGCCTCTCTTAATCTTACAAACCTCTTTCAGATCTCCCCTCAGCGTCCAGCGCTCCAGATAAAACAAACTAAACTTGGTGGTGATTCTTCCCTGAAGGATTTTAATGAGCATAAAAGGGTTTTACAACAGTCCAGTAGAATTCTGATGTTTGTTTTAAATTCCCTGTTTGTTTATTAATTTGGATTGAAATTCTGACATGTCTTTGTTCCATGTCTCTGAGATTCAGCCCAGTAACTTAAGCACCACATTACTCATGGCATGAAACTTTAAAAGGAAATGTTTCTCATTAAATTGTTAGATCTACCAACTCAATTACAGTGATCAGTGGCCAATATAAATGTCTTAGGTTTCCATAAAATCATTCAGCTCCTCAGACCTTTCCTACCATTCAAGACTAGTCTGTATCTTCAACTGCTTCAGGTCTGTAACTCTTAATAAACACAAGTGGCTCTGTCGATGCTGGAAATCTTGACTATCACAGACAAAATGATGGAGGAATTCAGAACTCAGTAGCTTCTAGAGGGGAATGCACGGTTGACATTTAGGGATGAGACCCTTGAACGGAACTGGAAAGGAAGAGGGAAGGAATCTAAAAGGAAGAAGGGGAAGTGGGGTGGTACCAGAAGGAGGTGACGGGCAGGTGAGGGGACGGGTGAGAGAATAACCAGGATGGTGAATGGAGGAAGAGAGAAGTTGGGTGGGGCGGGGTAGAAATTACCAGAAGTTGGAGAAATTGTTGTTCATTCCATCAGGTTAGAGGCTGCCCAGAAGGAATATGAGGTGTTGCTCCTCCAACCCTTATTAATCAGGCTGCAGATTAATCAGAACTGCTTTGGAGTTCTTTATAAAATTTGACAGTGCCCCATTCCCAAGTCTAAAATCTTTCCTCAAATTCTTATACTTTCTTGTTTAAATTGGCAGTGATCACTTCTCAGTTTAAAGAAGGAGATCAGTGAGGCTTCAGCTTTTGTATCCAATTTTAACTCTTAATAAGTGTAACGATCTCTTTTCTGAAATTGGCCTGAGTTGCAAAATATATAGGGGAGAACTCTGGGTTTCTATGTTCCTTTGTGGAAGTAAATGTGGGGTGACTAGGTCACAGGGGAAATTATTGAGGGGTGAGGATTATTCCAGGAGCCTAAGAGAACTTGATGTACAAAATTACTTCCCTCTACGTTGTAAGACAATATAGAAATAAGTACCTTATGATAGCAATCTTGACCAGCGGAGATCAGATTGTATATCTCTGTTCTGACTCTTACCACAGAGTTGGGAGGAAACACACGTGTTCTCTCTGTGAATGTGTGGGTTTCTTCTGTGTGCTGCCTCCTTCCACCTCCCAGAATTATGCAGTTTGCCACTGTAGACTGTTTCAAGAACATAAGCAAGATGCAAAAATCCAGGGGGAATCCATGGGAATGTTGGGTGGAAAAAGTAAGATGAGCATAAATAGTTGGTTGTTGGAAGAGCCTGTTTCTGTACTATATGTCTATGACAAAGCTCTTAACCATCTTAAAGGTTACACCTTAATCTTCTGTACTCAGTGGACCCCCTGTTTCCATCCAGGGGGTCAGTGTGGACATGGTGGAGGATTACAAATACCTGGGGATACGAATTGACAATAAACTGAACTGGTCAAAGAACACTGAGGCTGTCTACAAGAAGGGTCAGAGCCATCTCTATTTCCTGAGGAGACTGAGGTCCTTTAACATCTGTCGGACAATGCTGAGGATGTTCTACGAGTCTGTGGTGGCCAGTGCTATCATATTTGCTGTTGTGTGTTGGGGCAGCAGGCTGAGGGTAGCAGACACCAACAGAATCAACAAACTCATTTGTAAGGCCAGTGATGTTGTGGGGATGGAACTGGACTCTCTGACGGTGGTGTCTGAAAAGAGGATGCTGTCCAAGTTGCATGCCATCTTGGACAATGTCTCCCATCCACTACATAATGTAGTGGTTGGGCACAGGAGTACATTCAGCCAGAGACTCATTCCACCGAGATGCAACACAGAGCGTCATAGGAAGTCATTCCTGCCTGTGGCCATCAAACTTTACAACTCCTCCCTTGGAGGGTCAGACACCCTGAGCCAATAGGCTGGTCCTGGACTTATTTCCTGGCATAATTTACATATTACTATTTAACTATTTATGGTTTTATTACTATTATTTATGGTGCAACTGTAACAAAAACCAATTTCCCCTGGGATCAATAAAGTATGACTATGACTATGACTATAAGACATCTATGTGGCAAGATCCCATTAACCCATTCAGCTCCACTGTCATTCCAGTGCACTTGGAAGTCACTACGCGGACTCTAAGGCTAATGTTTGTCACCAGTTCTTCATCATCACTTGGCCGAAATCCTGAACACTTTCCCCAACAGCATGGTCACCTGAAGAATGGCAGTACTTCAAGCCTAAGACTCGCCCTCCACCTTGAGGGTGCACAATAAATGCTACACTGTCAGGCATGCCCATATCAAGTAAAAATATTTCTTTTTAGGGCAGCCCAGGTATAATCCCATTAATGACTTACTTACGTCCATCACCCCTACTGGGGCATTGGCCACCAACAGTAACTCACCTGAGGGCTTTTTATGGAATGGGATTGCTAGCCCTATGCCCAACCCACTTACTTTCGCAGACTGTCCATAGTGGAGCTTATAATTCCATTGTCTATATTTTTTTAAAAAAACATCAACTCAACCATCACCGATCTACTCCTATGAGCTGAGAATGATCACTGCCAATTTAAAGAAAACACTGAAAAAGCCAAGGTAACATTCAAATTTATATTAAAAAAAGCACCAAAATAGACAGCCTGATTAATAATGGAAAGACTTTGAATGACTTGAAGCAGGCTGAGACAAGAAATGCTCAACGTGGATAGATTTTGGCTGAAATTTAATGTGTGGTGAAGTATTGCAAGAAAGGATTAATAAAAAGCAATCCCAAAGATGAGACTTTGGGAACAGCAGATAAACAGGGGGAGTTAAGATCTATTGAAAGAGAATGATGGATGAACCTGTAAAATTGTAAGTCAAAGCATGGTTACAATTTTAAGCAATCAATGTGTTTGCATTCAGGTGGGTGTTTGGATGCTGATCATTGCACCCACCATTACCTCCTCTTGTCTAAGATGTCTAATCTCTTTTTCCCCTTCACAGGAACGATGGGTAATCATCTACTGACCAATCCTGTTCTGCAGCCTCGATCCGGTGCCAGCCCTTACAACACACTGCTGGCGGAATCTGTTGGGTACAATGCTCCCTCGCCTACAGTCTTCAGTTCTCCAGGTTTGGAATGAAATTTTAGTCCCTGTTCACAGCCCAACCACCCAGCCACATAGGTGTAACTGAATCGTGTAAGCTGACGAGTGTCATGTTGCAGTAGTACAAGATGTTGGTGAGGCCACACTTATAGCATTGTATTAAGTTTTTGTTCCCCTACTACAGCAAAGATGTCCCTAAGCTGGAAAGCGTGCAGGGGAGATCTATGAAGGATTTGAGAGACTGGGGTATGGAGAGAGATTGAGCAGGCTGGGACTGTCTTCATTGCAGTATGAGGAATAAGAGGTCATCTTGTAGCAGTGCATAAAATCATGGGGGGTATAGGGGAGGATGAATTCATTCCGTCTTTTTCCTGGGTTTGAGGTGTCAAGAACTAAATGGGTTTAAGGTGAGAAGTGAAGAGATTTAATAGGAACCTGAGGGGCAACTTTTTCATCCAGAGAATAGTCAGTATATGGAATGGTCTACCTGAGAAAGTGGTTGAGAAGTTAACCACCATTCCTATAGAGTGGGCATCCTTCTGCTGTCTGCTTGAAGATTCTTACAGCCGTATAATGAATGGATGTAACAACACCTTGGAATTGGGAAACCCCATTCTAACCAAGACATCTCAGTCAGCACCTTTCATCTCCCAGACCTCTTCCAGCTAGGGGAACGAGGACAGAAACAACATGGGGAACACCACCACCTGGAAGCCGCACTCTATGCCGCACACCATGCTGACATGGAAATATATCATTGTGCCTTCACCTTTACTGGGTCAAAATCAGCCTGAGTGCTACACCTGCCCATACGACCTCCCTCGCCTCCATTCAGGGCCCCAGGCAGTCCCTCCAGGTGAGGCAACACTTCACCTGCAAATCTGCTGGGGTCGTCTATTGTGTCTGGTGTTCCCGATGCAGCCTCCTCTACACCAGTGAGATCCGTAGTAAATCAGCGGACTACTTCATTGAGAAACCTTCGCACCATCCAGCACAACCAGGACTTGTTGATGGCCAAACACCTTAATTCCAGTTCCCCTTTCCTGTTCCAACGTGTCGGTCCATGGCCTCCTCTTGTGTCAAAATGAGGCCTATCTCAGGGTGGAGGAGGAACACCTTATATTCCACCTGGGTAGCCTCCAACCTGATGGAATGAATATCAATATCTCTTTCCGGTAAATAAATTTCCTCCCCCCCTCATCTCCCACACCACCACCACTCTCTATTCCCTACTCTGACCTTTTAACTCTTCTCACCTGCCTATTACTTACCTCAAGTCCCCTCCTCCTTCCCTTTCTCCAATGGTCCACTCTCCTCTCCCATCAGATTCCATCTTCTCCTGCCCTTGATCTTTCCCACCCACCTAGCTTCAGCTATCACCTTCCAGGTAGCCTCATTCCCCTTCCTGCCCCACCCTTTTATTCTGTCATCTTCCCTCTACCTTCAGAATCATGAAGAAGGGTTTTGGTCCGAAATGTTTAGTCAGTTCCATAAATGGTGCCTGGTCTGCTGAGTTTCTGTGTGTTGCTTTGGATCTCCAGCATCTGCAGAATCTCTTGTGTTCAAGATGTATTTATTTAGTTTTATTTACTTATTTAGAGATATTTCCAGTCCAACGAGCTGCACTGCCCGTCAACCCCCTATTTAAAAGGCATCCATTAGTCTTCCAAGACCATGGATCTGCACCTGGAAAGTCTTCACTCTCCAGGGCGCAGGCCTGGGCAAGGTTGTATGGAAGACCAGCAGCTGCCCATGCTGCAAGTCTCCCCTCTCCACGACACCAATGTTGTCCAAGGGAAGGGCATTAGGACCCTGTATGGGTCCTAATCACACATGCTTGTATGCTTGGCACCAGTGTTGTCGCAGGGCAATGTGTGATTAAGTGCCTTGCTCAAGGACACAACACGTTCCCTCAGCTGGGGCTCGAACTCACGACCTTCTGGTAGCTAGTCCAATGCTTTAACCACTTGGCCATGTGCCCACACCCTAGCCTAATCACAGGCAATTTACAATCTCATTAACCTATTAACCGATCCGTCTTTGGAATGTGGGAAGAAACCAGAGCACCTGGAGAAAGCCCACACATTCACAGGAAGGACTTGTAGGCTTCTTAGAGAGGACGCTGGATTTGAACTCCCGTGCCCCAGGCAGTAATAGCAGCACGCTAACCACTACACTACCATGGTGCCCCAAAAATTGTGGAGTTCTCTCCCTGAAACCATTGTGGGTATCACCCACACTTCAAGACCTGCAGCAGTTCAGTGTCACATTCTCAAGGGCATCTGAGGATGGGCAAGTAAATACTGGTTCAGCCTGCAATGCCCACATCCCTTAAACCAGGGGTTCATAAACTGGGGTCCACTGACCCTTTGGTTAATGGTAGAGATCCATGGCATGAGAAAAAAAGGTTGGGATCCCCTGCCTTAAACAGATACATTTTCAAAAAATTCTCATTGCCATGTCATGTTTATCCCCACTCTGCCTCGTACACTGTTGTAACACTGTTAGACGGTCTTCCAAATTGGCTTCCACTTGACCTCGGGCTCAAGCTTGTCAGACTGAGTCTGAGAACTGCGGATCCAACTCCCACTTGATCCCACTGTTCAATTTGGTAGTAGTGCTGCATCCAGTTGGATGTGAAGGGGTGACCTGTGTGAAGTCTCGGTTATTCCTCACTCCACATTGCCAGAACAGGTGATCAGGCCATAGACATACTTCATCACTGTTTATAAATTCTTTCTGTGGATAAATTGACTGCCCCACATCGCCCAGTAGGAAACCTGCAGACGTAGCTGAAAGCAATTTGAGGAACTCTGGGTGTGAAACAGGAGTCGTCAATTCACAATAAGAGATCCATGTAGCTCAATAAAGAGATGCTCTCTTTAACCGTGAGAAGGAAGATTATTGAGGCTGTAGAGTCTTACAGTGGGCAGCAGTCCCCTGCTGTGTAACAAGGACCCTAGCGGGCTATGGTTATTAATAATCTCTGTTCCTAACATTGCTGGGACATTGACAAATAGCTAAGTAATTAATAATGGCTGTTGTAGCACTCAAACTGTCTGTGTTGATGATTAACAATTATCACCAGTGATAAGCATGTGCCTCCTGCTAAAAAATATTTACATTTTCAATTAATGCTCTGATTAAACGCCTGATTGAATGTGACTTTGTTATCTCAATGCTTGTTGTCTCTTTCTCTTCATTTCTCCACATGCTTCCATGTAGGGACCTACAGAGAGACAAGTACGCCAGTTAAGCTTGCATTACCTTGATGAATGTAAATGTTTCACACTGTGAATTTAGACATTTGTTAGTTTTTTAAAATTACCCTTTTTTAGCTTGCCTCCTCAGCAGCCTTGAGTTTTGCCTATTTAATCGGTTTATTGTGCGTCACACACTACGTATGACAAACCAAAGCTGGATGCCAAACTCAAGGCAAATACCAAACTGCAGCCACAAATCCTTACAAACGTTATCATCTCTCTGACATATCCCCACTCAATCGGATTAGCAGAGAGGGGCATGGAGGAATCAGACAGGTAGAAGGCAATCAATGGACTAGGTTACGTCACTGAAGTCAGAGGCTCCACAGTCAAAGGATGATAAAGTCAGTCAGATGATCAGGTTAGGTCAGAAAGATGACAATTGCAAGGATACATTAATACATCACTTAGACAGAGTACAGTCATAGAGAGAAGAATCACGAGATTGAGTCAGTTGGAAAACTAACTGGACTAGGCTAAATCGAAGAGAGAGCAGTCACCTGGTTAGAATAAAGCAGTCAGAAAATGCTAACTAACCGAAGTTATGTCTGTTAGATGCAGGCCCGGAACTAGACTAGGTTAAGTTAAAGAGATTGAGCAATATCTAGATGAGGTTAAGTCAGTAAAGATGAGATCATCAACTGAAAACTGATTTGCATCAAAGCATTAACAAGCAGTCTTCTACAGTGTCTGACCCTTCAGCTGAACTCCCCTTATGACCTCTGAAGTTGTGGCAGGGAGATATCTGCACTGTGTTTATCACTGTCAGCGGCAGCCCTTCTCTGTGGGTGGGGGGTGGGGGAGGTGGTTGGCCAGGGTGGGGTGATCTAATCCAGGCGAGAGTGAATGTGAATGGGGCAATCGAGCGACTTAAACACAGCTTTGAGCAAATGGCTGTCTGTGGTTGGTCCTAGAGCACTCAGTCAACATGACGAGGGACCCGTGCGCGGTCGACACTCTCCCCCTGAACGGCAACTTCAACAACAGCTACTCCTTCCGGAATAATGACTTCGCCGCGGAAGGCACCCCACTGGCTGATTGCCGCCGCAACCTCAGCGACGCCGCCTTCGAGAAGATGATCATCTCCGAGCTGGTCCACAACAACCTGCGGCCCGGCGGCAAGAGCCTGCCTGGGGAGCAGGGTGCACCGGCCAGCGGCGGAGGGGGAGCCACCAGCAGCGAGGATGACGCCATCGTCCCCGATGCCCCCTCCCTCACCCAGGAAGACAACATTGAGATCGAGCTCATGTACAAGGCGCTGGAGGAACCATTGCTCCTGCAGCGAGCCCAGTCCCTGCTCTACCACAGCGACCCCGAGCTGGAGGAGTCAGAGAGTTACACCGCTGAGATTACGGACGGGCTAGATGGCCAGCTCCAGTCCCCAAACAGAGACTCCCTCTACACCAGCATGACCAACCTGAGAGACTCTTCCTACCCTGACAGCAGCCCGGAGGTAGTGGGGGAGACTGCCCCTCAATCCCAAGGCAACGACGAGATGTACTACAGCACCAGACCCAACCTGGTGTTTAGGAGCCAGCTACAGGCCTACTACCAGTCCAGGAGAGGCAGCAATGATGGCTACGTGGTGTCGGTTGACGTGGATGGCGCCGTGTCGGAGGGTGACGGACAAATGCAACTGGTAACCAGTCTCTGAAATGAAAATTGGGGGGTGGGGGCAATTCACGGACCCGGGTAGAGGGTGCCCTTGGATCTGCCAGTAACATAGGGCTGTGATTTGTACAGAGGACCAACCCTGGTTGGAGCAGGGCTGCTGGTCTTGCTTTGCTGTTGGATGTATTGGACTGTATTAACCCTTGGGATCATCTGTTAGATAAACTACTACCTCCAGCCAACTTCTCCCAACCTCGGGTGGAACTGGGTGAATTGGGATCATCCCTAGTTCCACTAAAGGTGACTGAGAATTCATCAGCGCTTCAGTGGGAGTGAAAAGGTGGTGGTGGTGAGGGGGGGAAGGGTTGAAGTGGAGCGACCCTGCCATCACGGGCAAATTGCCAGTCCCTGCATTCACATCTTGGTGTGACTCAGAAGCCAGCTGAAAGTGGCAAGACACTCAGTGCTAAAACTGAAGATGCCTCTCAGCTTTCAAACTCCCAAGAAGTTGACCAGCCCTTGGGGGGAAAGCAAACAGCAGAAGTAATGCAGCCAGGAACACTGCTGGCTGTGATGTGTAATCAGGAACAGGCATTTAGCATCAGCTAACGATGTGTGCGGGATTATTGGAGTCTTAAGCGATAAATTCTCCAAACTACATCAGAAGAGGCCTGGACCACAGCTTTATGATCTCTCTCTGTAGATGATCCAACAGATAACTATCTAGGCACAACACGCGGGGTCCTCTCGCCGCAAGAGCTGTCTGGATCCAAACTCCAGTTGGAAGACCCTCGTGCCTCCATCGCTGGTGCTGCCATCTCACTGGATCTCAGATACCCAACCCCCGCCCTCCCCCCACTCCTCATGGCGAAGGAGGAGGACAAGAGGGCGGAGGGAAGAAAGCGTAGGGGTTTCGCAGGGCAGCAAGAACAAATGTCCTGGGCCTATCTGGCAATGATACTGCCTGCCTGCCCTCTCCCTCCTCATCAGGGGTGTCTGGGTGGTGGAGATCAAGATGCAAGTAAGCTGGCAGCTGTCACAAGGGGCCGAACCTCCCGCCTGTCAACAGCGGCAGAGGGTGAAGCAGAGTGGAGGGCAGACCCCACTCCCCCAAAGGCCACAGTCCACAAAAGCTCAAAGATGATGTAAATAGAAATGAACTTCCGTGCAAAGAACCACGTTTTGTTTTCATTCGCTTTCCTTTTGAGTTCCTCTCCTCACGTGTGCCACACTGACTGATGGAATCATTTGCCGACCCCGTCATTGCTTGGGTGACAGAGGTCAGGCCCTGTTGCACATCTAAGGAGTGGCGTTGTTGTTTCCCATCTCCAATAGCACATGTATTATCCACAGGAGGTTGTGAAGGAGTGACCTTTGACACAAAGAGGTCAAACTCCCACTTGACAAAAAGCTCTTGACGATTGGTGGACCTCACTTTTCTTGTGGTTGTGGGCCATCGTTAATCTGTGTAATTTTAAAAGAAAAAAATATACACAAAGTGTTCAATGTCCTCTTAAATCTTTTGCGTTCTCAGAGCACAAAATCTTTTATAATCTCGTCATGTCCCCCGAGTATTTAGAAGGAGGCAGACCAGACTTCAGTCTTCAGAAGTTGCCTTTTGCCCTCTTCAGAAAGGAGGGACTTTTACAATGGTGTGTGTGTGTGTGTTTAACAAAAAAAAAAGAAAAAAATGCCAATATAAGCTTTAGACACAAGGGTGTCGCGCACAGTCTGTTAACAGCACTTTCAATCGGTCTGATAGAAGTTGCAAGAATGCACATCATTAGCCCATAACTGGGCAGCCAATTAAATCTGAGCTCTTTTCCTTCATCATGTAGCTATGGGAATCAGTCTGCAAGTATCCATTGAGGCTTGAGGTGGACTCCCAGCATCAGCTTTGTACTCTGGTTGTGGAGCCCCAGAGAGTGGCTCTGTCTCATTAGTATGGAGCCTCCGTGACCAGCTTTGTTGTGGAGCCCTAGAGAAAAGTCACACGATTGGAAGGGGTCTTTCATAGTCCCATTGTACCAGGACCACATTGTTATTAAGTGCTGAGGGTCAGTTCCATTCAGTTCCTGAAGGAGAGGCCAACTATCCTTGTGTGACAGTCAGGGTGTTCTTAGAATCATTACAAACTCCCACAGCACAGAAAAACACAGACTACAAAGGCATCATAACATATGGGAACTATTCTTGTGTCCACTGATTCACAGCCAGCATCAGAGCCAGCTTACCATAAAATAGCTTCACACAAGGCTGATGTCTGCTCTTACACAGAGTATTCCTGTGTGCACAGCTAGTTATCAGTCAGATTTACACATTCGTGTTCTGACACACATGTACAGCCACACCAGCCAGATCTCACACATACACTTGTTCACAAATAATACACACACACACATTTACACACTCCGTTAAACTTCATGACCTCTTGGGTCTAATGATAAGCAGCAGACATAAGTCATTGACCCTCACACAGAAACCAGCTACCCCATCACCCTAATTGGAGTTTGGCTGAAAATTTTCCTCAATCTGTCCACCAGTCAACTCAATCCCCTCATTACTGAGTGACCACAAAAGGGAATTGGCCCTTCCTCTGCACCCTGTCCAGCACTCCCCCAATCTGATCCCCTTCAGTTCAATCCCTTCAGCCTCCTTTGCCCAGCTTAGCCAGTTTCTGCACTCTCTCCAGTGCAATCACATCCTTCCTGCAACCAGAATTCAACACAGTCTTCTACCAGTGTTTCTTACAGTTCTCATCTGGCCTCCCTCTTCCTGTATCCTGCCTTGGCCAAAAAACGACACAATGGAACAGTGCCTGAGAGAGCAGCTAGAGAGCCGTCACCTGCCAAGCTAAGGACCCAGAGCTCCGAAGTGGAAGTGACCTTTGTTAATCTTCAGCTGGCATGGACAATGTTGTGTGTATCTTCCTATGACGTGAGACACAGCTACTGGTGCTGGAACAAGTGTCCAAGTTCCAAGATAAGACTAAAACACTCCAAATCCACCTCAGACTCAAAACATTGGAGGGGGAGACTACCTCAAAGCCCAGAGATCCCCTGGCCAATGATGAGGGAAAAAAAAACAACCTAGCTGACTAACAGGGTCTTCTTAACAAAAAAAAAGCAGAAGTGGCAAACCCTTCATTTTAAATGATTCTATATACTTTTAATTCTTAACTTAATATAAAGTAAGATTACAAAGGGCCAGGCAATATTTGAAATATTGGCTTAGAATCAGATTTTTATACTATATATTGCATTTAATGTATATTGAATGTGATTGGAACGAATGACTGTCCACTGACAATGAACTGGTTAATATATTTTCTGTTTATTTATTATGTATTCTACAGAATAATATATAAAATGGAAATATTGGTTGTTGTATATGTGACTACAGTCTGGTAATTACCATGTTTGATCAGACCTAAGATGCAATTTTTTTGGGGGGTTTGGGTGGGGAGGGAAGGGGAAATCTGTCTCCATCCACTTGAACCCAAGATGAGCAGGTTGTCACATGGCAAGTCGGCACTGGCTCTCCTGGGAGAGCCCACCCATTGTGTTATCAGTTCTTATGACACATCCCGCTCCGTAGGAAGGGGGATGGAGTGTTGTACCCAGAAAATGGGCAACAGACAGAGAACCAGAAGTTATTCCATTCTTTGACCCCACCCATTTGCCCTTTGCTTTTGAACTCAGGATACAACAACTCATTCTTCTAAACCTTCTAGGAATGTAAGAGGCCATTTCAACCCATCGTCTGTTCTGTTGAATCTGGGATGATCTACTGTCAGACACCCTTGCTTCATTTCCCATCACTCTCTCACTCTGGAAAGCTCCAACATACCAAAGGTGGGAGTTCCAAATTCCTACTATCCTTTGAGGAAGTGCTTCCTGATTTTCACTCCTAAATTGCCTGGCTCTAACAGGAAGACCATAGTAAGACAATCTTGCAACCGTCCACACTGTGCATGTGTGCTCACATGCACACACACACACACACACACACACACACACACACACACACACACGCACACATTTGGAGCAAGAATCCTTTTCAGATGCCACTCATGGTCTCTTTGATGCCAACATCAACTTCACCCCTCACTTCTCTCTGCACTGCATATCTTTCCCCCGTCAACTCTGTATGAACCTTGCTTCAATCCTGGTAACATCCACCTCATTGCAACTCGCCCAAATCATCATACTGTGGAGACGCCGGAGAGGACGCGTTTGTAAAGCCGAAGGGAAATTTAATTGGGGTACTTCAATGTATCAGAAGTTTGATAGATTTACTTTCTACTGGTGGGACATTCATTCACCAGAGGATGCAATTTTACCATCATTGGCAACTGATCAAATAGATGCTAAAGAAACACTTGCTCACACAATTAGCTGTTGCAACTTTAAACTAGCCAACTGAAGAGTTGTGGGAGAGATTCAATTGTAACTGCCAAAATTGGACTTAAATCAAAACATATGACAAGTTTGTGGGTAAAGAGCAGGGTAGTGGAAGTGGCCGGTTAACTTTGTGAAAGGTTCAGTGTAGAGACAATGGGTTAAGTGGCCTCCCTGCCATGTATCATTCTGTGATTCTGTCTTCCATTGCTTTCTGGTTCTGGCCTGCCACTCTACTCGTTTGCTGCCGGGTTTGTTACACTTGCAGCTTCGCCCCTAGTTCTGGGTACATACCAGTGGTTTCCTTTGTCCCAGTCTGTGGCGATTCCATTTGACCTTAGGCCATTTGGGCTTGGAATGTAACTACTGAAATAGGTGGGGTCAGGGGTTCCCGAACCTTTTTTATGCCATGGGCCCCTAACATTAACCGAGGGGTCTGTGGACCCGAGGTTGGGAACCCCTAGGTGGGGTTGTGAGGGGTAGCCATCCCCAATTAAACTGCTGGGCACTCAAGTCTTGTGGTTTCTCACTGTGTCGCTGTCCAGGATGTGTGATAATGGAATGTCAGACCTGGTACTTCAGTGTGACCTGTTCTAGGATGGCCCTCTCATTACAATTGTACAACTTTCATTAAAAAAAAATAATTGGAACTAGTTGTTTCTGAATCAGCTGTTTATTTTTTTTAAAGTAACCTTTCTTCACTCACAGGTGTTTTAAAAACAAGGGATTATTTAGCCAAAAGACCAAATGCAGACACAGTCCCTCTGTATTTTAATTTTGAATATCAAAAATCTACAAATGCTGCAGATCTGCAATAAAAACAGACCAATCCAGGAGTGCTACTTCTGATGCTGTGGACTAAAGATTTTTGAGCATAGACCTTAGGTTACACCTCAACTGTCGTGACATTGTACCTCTTAAGAGAGCTATTGTTGGTGTTAAAACTGTTTTACTGATGACTGAGACCCTGTCAATAACCAGTGGAGTCAATTCTGTCCTTCACACCATCACACTGAGGGGCTCCAATAAGTACAACCACCAGCCAGTGCTGTTTCTAGCATCTCGTTCCATTTAACAGGGGTTGGACCCTTGCCTAAGATAATGCCAGGCTATGAAGTTGCATGTTATGGTGGAATACAATTCTGCTGTTCTACCTACAGAAGCAAGTTCTGAGCTGCAGGCTGTATCTATTCTATTTAACATAATCATTGTGTCACATAACATAATGGAGATGCTGCTGCAGTGGTCTCAGACTGCCACATCTATCGGTCAATCGGTTGCATCCTTGTTGTTGGTTCGGTCACTGTGCTGCTGACCAAATCCGACAGCTACGTCCTTCAAGTTTCAGCCAGTTTGGCCTGTAGTGAGGCCACCCAGATTCTTCCAGTGATGAGCTTCGAAATTCCCACCCAGAGAGCTTCCTCTGCTCCTGGCAAGTATCGTTCAACATGAAGTATTTACTCATCAGCTGAGGGTGGACGAGAATTGGGAATCAGCACAAGGTTTCCCTTGCTTGCATTTGAACCAATGCATGGGGCTCGGGGTCAATCTGAGGAGATCCAGAAACTGTATTAGTGACCTGTATTAGTGAGTTTCAAATTCTGTATCCAGCATAAACTCAGTGTGGCACACAGTGAGGTGGAGGGCAAGAGCGTACGATAAATACAGACAGGCAGGAAGATAGGGCAGAAGTTGCTGTGGAAGATACGACAGAGAAATATGATGAGTTACATACTGGGCAGACAGCACAGCTCTAAAGCCATGAATTCCGTCATCTGAGTCATTGACATATAACATTTAAAAAGGCAATCTGAACACCAAAATCACTGGTCACCAGCATCAAACCAGAAAAAGCCCCCCTTGTTCCCACTTTTTGCCTCCTGCCAGTCCACAAATCTTCTGTCCAATTATTCTTTTAATGCCATGAGCTCTTATCTGGTTTAGCAACCTCATGTGTAGTGCCTTGTTAAATGCCTTCTGAAAATTCAAGTAAACTACATCCGCTGACTCTCCTTTGTCTATCCTGCCTGATATTTCCTCAATGAATTTCAAGCAAGATTTCCCCTTTAGGAAAGCATGCTGAAATTCATCTTACCTTATGAAATGCTTCCAACCCTAATTCTTAATTCTGAAGTTCAACATCGTCCCAATCTTTGATGACCGGCTACCTGGTCTAAAATTTCCTGTCTTTTGCCTTCCACCATTCTATCAGTCTCTCCTCAGCTTCTACTGTTCCGGCGAAAACAGCTCAAGATTTTCCATCCTCACCTTAGAGCATATCCCTCTACTCAAGGCAGCATCCTGTTAAACCGATTTGGTACCCTCTCTAAAGCCCCCATATCCTTCCTAAAGTAGGGTGACCAGATGCAGCCTAAACAAAGTTTTATAAAGCTCTGACATCCTAACTCTTGAACACTATGCCTCAACTAATAAAGCATGTCATATGCCTTCTTTACCACACTATCAACTTATAGCCAATTTCTGGGGGATATGGACAAAATCCCTCTACATTAACACTATTAAAAGTCCTGCTATTAACTCAATATTTTCCCTTTATATTTGATAAAGTGCAACATCTACCCTTGGCTGGGTTAAACTCCATCTGTCATTGCCTGCACCTGCAACTGATCTACGTCTTCTCCACTGTCCACAACACGACCAATTTTAGTTTCATATGCAAACGTACCAACACACACAAGTTATTTATCTGCAGTGAGGTTCACAGTAAAGATTAGACAAGTTCAGGCTCGGAATACTAAAGCACAGATTCAACAGTGGACATTCTTAGTGAGATTACTCCACGTGTGTCTGCCAGAATTTTACAGTGGTTGAGATTGTAACACGAGGATGTCACAGCACAGGGACTACAGGTGGGGTTGCAGCAAGCAGACACCAAGCCGATGATATTACAATGTGTCGGGAATTCACAGACAGAATATTATTACAAGGCTTCTGCAGTAATCTGAGGAGACCACAGTGCCTTTACTACAGTGGGAAATCTAGCAATGAAGACACGGCAGAGAGAGGATGTATTGATGTTGGTCTCCAGGTTGAGGAGACTGATAGAGATTCTGCAGCGAGGATGATACAGTGGGGAGTCCACTGAGAATGGGATCCTACAGTTAGGAAACTCTGGTTCAAACTGTACAGTGAGGATCCTATATTGTGGATTCCACATCAGAGAAGATACTGCAGCAGAGACCCTACCAAGGGGATATTGCAGTGGGAAAATGAGTGTGGGCATTCTATTACACTGAGGACTCTACAGTACAGACTTGTTGGTCTATGCTGGACACTCTATTCTGGGGAGTCTACAGTTGTGAACTGAATTTGTGGTAACTCGTTCAGCTAACACCAGGGGAGTGTGGACACCTCCACACCACATCCCAGACCTTAGTGAGTCAAACTCTGGTCAGTTGGTACAAGATTCAAAATTGTGTTTTGAAATCAGTTCATAAACAACGATCTATTAGCCAAGGTGAGAACCCACCGCCCTGCCAAATATTGCTGGCCCTGAGAAAACATCTGATGCTGTTGTGATTGGCAGCCAAATGGAGAAAATATAAATGTCACACATTCCCTTGGAAAGTGCAAGCAGAGAAACCCAACAACATCCTCAATGAAAGCCAAACACTATCCTTCAGATAATTCAGTAAAAACAAATTGCAAATATTCCGTACAAAATTCGTGCTTCCTATCATCTCTGGGACCTTTGATGGCAAGACCTCTCTCCGCTGGAAAATTCTAAAGGAGATCCTCGCCATGGAAACAAATGTGACTAAGTTTTTCTTCTTCCTCAGGAAACAGGAAAGATTAAAATGTTGACAATTTTAGATGGATTGGTCACACTCTTATCTCTGATTTGGAAGTAAATTGGTAATTTTTTTTACTATTGTCATGTATAGAGTAAAGAGCACACCATCCCTTCATCACATCAACACCTGAGACAGTACAAGGGATAACAATAAGAGAATGCGAAGAATACAGCTACAGACAGAGGGTTGTAATGGTAGGCAGTAAGGTAGAAGGTCAATTTGAGATAGATTGTGAGGCAAGAATCCACATTTTTCCACAATCCGTTAGTCTTGCGAGACCATGGATCTGCGCCTGGAAAGTCTTCACTCTCCAGGGCGCAGGCCTGGGCAAGGTTGTATGGAAGACCAGCAGTTGCCCATACTGCAAGTCTCCCCTCTCCACGACACCGATGTTGTCCAAGGGAAGGGCATTAGGACCCATACAGCTTGGCACCAGTGTCGTCGCAAAGCAATGTGTGATTAAGTGCCTTGCTCAAGGACACAACACGTTCCCTCGGCTGGGGCTTGAACTCATGACCTTCAGGTCGCTAGTCCAATGCCCTAACCACTTGGCCACATGCCCACAATAGACCCCTGAAAAATCAACAGGAATTAAAAGAAAAATATGCAGGGAGATGGTGCGGGTTGTAGGAGTAATAGGGTTGTCATAGTAGGAGATTTTGACTTTCCTAACATAGACTAGGATGGCCATACTGTTAAGGGTTTAGATGGGGCTGAATTTGTGAAGTGCATTCAAGAGACTTTCCTTGTGCAATATATAGAGGGCCCTACTAGGGAACAGTAAATGCTCAACCTACTCTTGGGTAATAGGGTGGGGCATGTGTCTGAGGTAACATGGGGGGGAGGCACTTTGACCAGAGTTCTATTAGTTTTAAAATCATTATCAAAAGGGATAGAACTGATCCATAGATTCAAGTTCTAAATTGGAGCAAGACAAATTTGATAGTATGAGAGAAGGGCTTACAGAAATTGATTACAGTAAGTTATTTGCAAGCAAAGGGACCACAGACAAGTGGGGGACTTTGAAGGTGAGATAATGAGAGCTCAAGGTCTGCATGATCTTGTTAGAGTGAAGGGGAAGGCTGGTAGGAGTAGGGTACCCTGGATGACCAGGGATATTTAGGCCTGAGAGGAGACGCGGATCGGGTACAGGATTAGGGGCTTGGGATGTATAAAATTATGAGGATCATAGTTAGGGTGAATGCACACGGTCTTTTCATCCCAAAACTAGTAGCCATAGGTTTAGGGTAAGAGGGTAATGATTTAAGAGGGAATTGAGAGGCAACTTCTTTATACAAATGGTGGTATCTATGTAGGTTGAGCTGCCAGAGGAAGTGTTTCAGACAGGTACAATAAACAACTTCTAACAGACGGTTGAGCAGGTACATGGATAGGAAAGGTTTAGAAAATATTGGGCCAAACAGTGGGAAATGGGACTAGCTTGCATTGGGCATTTTGGTTGGCATGGACCAGTTAAACCTAAGGGTCTGTTTCCACGTTGTATGACTCTATAACTCTATGATTCTAGTTTTTTACTCCTAGGAGCTTGAAACTTGCAACCTTCTCCACTTCAGCGTAAATGATGTAAAACACGAGTGTATATGCTGCTCTCATCCTGAGGTCAATGACCAGCCCTTTTGTTTGCTGTCATTGAGAGGAGAGGGCTTAAAGTTTTCAAAGCAGAACTTGGAGGGCATGTATAGGAGTGAAGTGTAGGTCATAAAGACTTTGGAGATTGGATAGGACAAACCAGACAACGTGAAACAGGGTTTCAAGATAAAACCTGAATAGTTCCTTTCCACCCACAGATCCACTGAGTTCCTCCAGCAGATTGTTTGTTGCTTCCAATTCTAGGGGACTGCAGTTGCCTGTGTCTTCCAGAGGGATAGAGGCAGGTAGGAATGGCCCTGAGGTTTCACAACAGGGACTCAAGACCCAATGAAATTTTATTGTATTGTCAAAAAGGGGCAAGGATCACTGCCCTACCCCAGCTGATGCTGAAGGGCATCCCTTGGGAGAAATAGAAAAGACACAGAACTCTCTGGGTGGGGACTTCAGTTCCATGACCAAGAGAGTATTGTTAGCAGCAGCGCTGATCCAGTTGGCGCAGAAACCTAGGAGCTAGATCTGTGGCAGGTAGTTCCAGGGACCTCCCCCTGTGGCAAGTGTATCTGTCAATGAGAGGAACGACCATGGAATAGTCCTCGTGGAGACAAGCACACAAGGTCAGCACCCACCGTGCTATGTGTCATCTCACTCATGCTAAATGGAAACAGATCTGGAAGCTCAGAACTGGGCACACGTGAGGCATTGTGTACCATCATCAACAGCAGAGATGATCAGCATTATAATGTGTACCCAATTAACCTGGCACTCTACCATTACTATCAAACCAGAAATGGGGCTGGTTTAAATGGGCATCTTTGTCAGCATGGAGGAGATGAGCAAAAAGGCCTATGTTCAAATTTGTGGTACAGGTTGGTAACACTCCTCCTGTTTATTCTTTCTGTGTCAGAAGCTGCAGTGGGGTGTAAGCAGAGTGACCAGCTAGACCACTTCAAAGGGTGTTGTAAGCGTCAGCTCCAAGGGTCTGGAGTTCCCAATGATCCAGATCAAGTAAGGATGGTAAATCTCATCTCCTATCAGGTTTTTTCTCCAGTCCTTTGCCACTTCCACCTACCACGTCCCAGTTTCTCACATCATTCCTACTTTGCCCCTTCCCCACCTCGCCCTCCCCTCCTCATGTGGCTTCACCTTTTACCTGCCAGCTCTTGCTTCTCCCCACCCCACCACCGCCCTTCCAACCTGGCCTCTGCCCTCTTTCTTTCCAGTCCAGATGAAGGGTGTCCACCTGAAACACTAACTGTTCATCACCCTCCATGGGATGCTGCCTGACCTGAGGAGTTACTCCAGCATTTTCTGTGTGTTGATGCAGACCTGTTTCCTGCAGGAGTTAGAACATAAGACATAGGGCATAGTTATTGAACTGGATAGATTCTTGCGGAACAAAAGAACATAAGAGCAGGAGCAGGCCATCTGGCCCGTCAAAACCGCTCTGCCATTCACTAAGATCATGGCTGATCTGGCCATGGACTCATCTCCACCTACCTGCCTTTTCCCCATAACCCTTAATTCCCCTACTATGCAAAAATCTATCCAACCTTGTCTTAAATATATTTGTAGATTTTCCTTCTGGTCATCATGACTCGGACTGGCATAATTTTTGCAAATTCTGGTTCTTCACCTGAATTTGAAGTTGCTGTCTGCCACAGTGAGGTTATGACTCAAGACTCTGAAACACCAGTACGTTAATTACTACACCACCAGCAAGGGCTTCCCACACCATAAGGATGTCCCACATTGCTTTACAGTGAAAGGAAGGACGGGGTATCGGGTGGGCATGGTACCAATTAATACACGCCTAACGGTTGTGGGAGAATTCCCTTCGATGATGTTGGTTCAGGGATAAGTTTTGGCCAAGGTGCTGCTCTTCAGACAGAGCCCTGGGATATGTAACTCCAACCTGCTTACGACTCTTCGTTTGGACACACCTCTGTTATACGTTCCCACGTGGGCAGCTAGAGCACTGCCCACAGAACCACAAAAGCACAGGACGCAGTACCGATCCGATGGCCCAAACGGCCTCTGACGCCGTGAATTGGCTCTGATCTTTATGGACCATCTCCTGTCTCGTGTTGTCATTTGTCTCTGAGCAAACAAGCAGCAGAAAACAAATGATGTCCAGGCAGGCCCAGTCACTCCCAGTACTCAGCATGAACTGTCAGTGCTTGACAGAGTAAATGGTTAGGGTAGTAACAAGCAGACAAACCCCCGGACAGCTGGTCCGAATCCAGAAGTGAACAGGTCACGCGAGATACGGCAGCACAAAGGTTAATCAAAGATTAAAAACTTGGATGGATCGCTGATTTAAAACCTGATTCTGGGTTTAACTCATATGGCAGCTGGGAATCCAAATATAATTAATCTGGGATGTTTAAAATGTGCTAATGGCAGTAAAATCAACCAGGAGGCAATCAGACTGTTGGACAAACTGGAGACACAAGAGGGTGCAGAGGCTGGAATTTGGAGCAACAAACGGCTGTAGGAACCCGGAGGGCCAGGCAGTGGCTGTGGAGGGAAACGGAGAGTTGGTGTCTCCACTTGAGACTACTCACGTGTCCTGACCTATTGAGTTCTTCCAGCATTTTCTTAGTTCCTGCGGTACTGACCCCCGGACTCGCCAATAATGGGCTTTATTTGCCACGCATAGGTTGAAACGTAGAGCGAAATGCGGCATTTGCGTCAAATCAAATCAGCGAGGATTGTACAGGCAAACTCACTAACCCAACCGTGCATCTTTAGAACGTGGGAGGAAACCCGCGTGGTTACGTGGAGAACGTACAAACTCCTTACAGCCAGTGATGGCAATTGAACTCTGATCTTACAGCCAGCACTGTGAAGTATTGCCTGAAACGCTACACCACTGTGCCACCCCAAGCAGGGGAGAGAGACCCAATGTCCTCACCCATTCTGACTTCAGCCCCACTGATTTCCTTTACTCTCCTTCCAGCTGGGTGGAAGTGCCTCACTGAGCCAGCAATCCCTCCGGGAATCCTTGCCCTGCTGCGTCTGTCTTACTGATCCCGTTCAGCCTGAAGGCAGATTGGAAGACCCTGGCAAGGATCCTGGAAATGGAGCAGGAGAGCAAGTACATACTGCTCACGCTCTGACTGGTGAATGTAAATCCTTCACCTCCCTCCCATTTGTTTGCAAAACTACAAAAGAGCCCTCGCCTGTCTACCATCTGAACCCGTGAATGTCCATCGCGGCTGGGCCCAGGAGCAAGCCCACCAGAAGATCTAACGATCTGCCCGCCTCCTTCCGGGCTGGGTGCCCATATATTAGGAGCTCGGGGCTGAGGTACAACCAGAAACTGAGGAGCAGCCCCTTCAGATGTGCAAACAGGGGACACAACCTCTCACACTTCATGTATACGTGGTACACTGGCTCCTCCCGGTCACAGAATGGACAAGTGGTTGAGGTGTCTTATTGCATAGTGCTGCCCTATACAACACCTTCCACATTTCCTTGCCTGTCCTCTGACCTTTATCCTCGTACAGCGCTATCCCACCACCTGCATAAAAAGTTCTCAGTTCTTGTGCCTGTCAGTTCCTTCAGCCTGTCTAGCCACTGAGGCTGCAGTTACTGAGAATCACACCTGATTGAAACGTATAAAATTCTAAAGGGATTGGACAGGCTAGATGCAGGAAGATTGTTCTCGATGTTGGGGAAGTCCAGAACGACGGGTCACAGTTTGAGGATAAAGGGGAAGCCTTTTAGGACCGAGATGAGGAAAAACTTCTTCACACAGAGAGTGGTGAATCTGTGGAATTCTCTGCCATAGGAAACAGTTGAGGCCAGTTCATTAGCTATATTTAAGAGGGAGTTAGATATGGCCCTTGTGGCTAAAGGGATCAGGGGGTATGGAGAGAAGGCAGGTACAGGGTTCTGAGTTGGATGATCAGCCATGATCGTACTGAATGGCGGTGCAGGCTCGAAGGGCTGAATGGTCTACTCCTGCACCTATTTTCTATGTTTCTATGTTTCTATAAACTGGGAACCATCCAGCAGGACCATAGCATTTCTGGAGGGTATTCATGCAGGAATTCTCAATAAGTGCCTTTGGAAAGAACTGTAATCGGGGAGGTGCTAGTGGGATGATGTGAGAAGCTGGGAGATGATAGTTGGTAGAGGCAAAGTGCCGGAAAAGAAGGAATCTGATAGAAGCAGCTGGAATTTGGTGGTGACCTTCCAAATTCACATTCTCCTTCATTTAATGAGAGTGTTTTAAAGCTTCCTATTTAATTTATTTCACGGAGACACAGGGGACTACAGATGTCGGAACCTGGAGCAAAACGCAAATTCTGGAGGAACTCAGCAGGTCCGGTAGCATCTGTGGAGGCTGGGGGTTGAATGGTGAATTTTTATACATTTCATGATATTCTGGAAATTGTGCGCTCCCCTTAGTCTCACACTGAGCAGTGAAACCTACTACCTGTGTTGTGCCCATGACACTGCATCCCAGGTTGTGAGCACCTGACTTATCGGCACATAGTGCAGACAAACAAGCTGCCCTAAATATTGTTAAATTCAAACATAAGCCGGTCTTGAAAATAACCTTTTTCCATTTAACCTTCCCGCAGTAATCAGACACCACTGTCCCTGAAGAGCACGGGCTGCCTGTTTCACCAAGGGAAGCCACTTAAGAGAGGTTTTATCTATCTAGCTATGTATATATTTACTTTGTAATACAGCACAGAGTAGACCTTTACTGCCTTCCGAGCCAGCAACCCCCGACAATCCCAATTTAACCGTAACCTAATCAGGGGACAATTTACAATTACCACCGAACCTACCCAGTACACCTTTGGACTGTGGGAGGAAACCAAAGCACCCGGAGAAAACCTACGCATTCCTTGGGGAAGGCCTACAGACTCCTTAAAGAGGACGCTGGGACTGAACTCTGAACACTGACGGCCCAAGCTGTAATGGTGTTGCACTTACCGCTACGCTACCATAGTTAGAGTTACAAGCAGAGAACAATCCCTTCCAGACCAACTTCACGCCAACCCACCCATTTAACCCTAGCTCACCCATCACAGCCCCTCTCTGCTTAGTAGTGGACGAACCCTGTACTGTGGTCCTTCCCTGCCAAGCCCTTGTGGTGACTTCACTGTGTCCGTTAGTACGTACTCCTGTAACCTGGAGTGTGGCAGTCGGCAGCTTTCCTCTGCGGATGTCTCAATGTGCTGGCCCGTCGTCTTTCATCGATAAGTTGGCTCTGGCATAAAGTGGGCAGCCAGCATTTTCTCCCGGGGCAGCAATGGCTAACACCAGAGGAAATCTATTAAAGGTGAGGGATATGTCGGAGACAAGATTTTTACACAGGAAGTGAGAAATGCCTGCCATGCACTGCCAGGGGCTGGTGATAGAGACAGATGCATTAGGGGCATTTACGACACACTCAGGTAGGCACATGGGTGAAAGGAAAATGGAGGATTGTGGGTTGTGGGCTACGTAGGAGGGAGAGGTTAGATCAGTCATGGAGGAGGATAAAACGCCTGCACAACATCATGGGACAACGGGTCCATACTGTTCTATGTTCTGTGTTCCCGGATTGCTTCGGAAGTTGTGAAAGGGGATCCATGCAAGTTCTCCATTCACAGCGGCTCACCACATTTTTGCAGGTGGGAGGCATTGCCAGTGCAAATCCCTTCCAACATCTACTCACATGAAACAAGTTGTATTTTAATCACACATATACCGTTACTTTTAGTCACACACATTAAGACACAACGCCAAAGTATATTAACAGCTTCATTTATGTTTAAATTGAAACCAAATTACAAGATAATAATGGTTTATTTACTTAAAGTTCAGTGAACTATGAAATCTATTTTTACGTGTTTGATAACTTAATTTAGAACAGAGCATTTTTAAAGCTCTTACCAGTCCAGGAGGCTTACTAATAATCTGCGTTTATGAACCTAACATTATCACTTCAGGGATATTAAGATGTCGATCATTTAACACTTAAAACCTTTCTTTGCAAATTATGTTTAGTTAACATTATTCACTCCACTTTTTCAAAGCCTATTTTTTTTGTAGTTGTCAAAATTCAAATTCAAAGTACATTTATTATCCAGTATGTATAAACTACACGACCTTGAGATTGATCTGCTTACAGGCAGCCACAAAGCAAGAAACCTGAAAGAACCCAATCTAAAAAAAGACCAACCTCAATGTGCGGAGAAAGAGAAAACAACACACAAATCATTCAAACAATAAAAGGAAGCAACAACATTCCGAACCAAATTGAGTCCATAGACCCGAATCCCAGAGCAGCTGGAGTAAGCCCATAAACTTGGTCTCTATACGTCATATAGCAGGATTGTACTTCATTATGTATAGCAAACTTCATTCTTCACCAGCTATTTAAATTATGAGAACACTCAGTCCTCTTTTATTGTCATTTAGGAATGCATACATGCATTAAGAAATGATACAATGTTTCTCCGGAGTGATATCAAAGAAAACAGGACAAACCAAAGACTAACACGGACAGAACCACATAATTATAACATATAGTTACAGCAGTGCAAAGCAATACCATAATTTGATGAAGAACAAACCATGGGCATGGTAAATAAAGTCTCAGAAGTCCCCAATTCAATCGACTCCGAGTCCCCGATAGTGGTGGCAAAAGGGAGAAACTCCCTGCCATAAGCCTCCAGGCACTGTCAACTTGCCGATGCCTTGGAAGCAGCCGACCACAGCCGACACCGAGTCCATCCGTCCGAAAACTTCGAGCCTCCGATACAGCCTCCCGAGCGCCATCCTCTGCCGAGCACCTTCGACCTCGCCCCGGCCACTGTAACACGCAAAGCCAAGGATTTCGGGGCCTTCTGCTCCGGTGATTCAGGTTACCACACAGTAGCAGCGTGCTCTCACGTCTGTCTCCATCCAGCATCACAATTAACATGGGATTCCAACTCTGTAGCCGCTGTAAATCTGAAATAAATACAGAAAATTATAAAACCAGCTGGACTATTTTACAAAAACTGCTTGCAGGGTAGGCATGATCAGTGGAGAATAAAGTTTTAAGTCAACGAAAGGTTATTGACTTGAAGCGCAAACTCTGCCTCTCCCTCTGCAGATGCTGTCTGGCCTGCTGATTGTTTCTTTAAGGGAGGCCCACCGGCTTGCATTAAGGGTTTACTGAGATGTTCAAGTCAGCAGATATACAGAGGCTGCCAACTACAACCAAGCACCTTGCCAAAATCGAAGAGGTGTAAACTTTCTGTGTGTAGATCAGTAAGACCGCCTACCAACAGGGTTCTGCTGGAGTCTTCAGGGAGGCCTGGGGAAAATCATTTATTGGCCTGGATGTAGTCCAAAACACATCCACAGGGCCATATGTTCTGCATCCTTCTCTGGCAGTACCATCTGTACAAAGATTTGTATTTGAATAAATAGTTTGGCCCTCAATCTCAAAGAGAACCACTGTAGAATTTATTAGGATCTGTTTTGTTAATAATTCCTATATTATTCAACCATAGATGTTAAAGTAAAACTGGGCTGTGATTAATTATATTAACGTGTTCTGCATAATTTAAATAATTTTCATTGTTTTAATTTTTAATGTATGAGCCACTCCCATGACTCGGACACAGTCATTCCCAATAAAACTCTGAAATATACAGTATAACAATTTATAGATCTAACTTTTCAATAAGAAGATCTCTCCAAAAAACTTTTGGAAGACTAATTCCTATTTGCTGGGCTGATATCTTTCAAAAAATAATCCTGCAGCTTTTGGAAACCTGTGATCTTTACTATTTATCGGTTTGACAAATGAAGTGTAAGATGAGGCATAGTAGTAAGTATGGTCAAGTAAGTTAAACCAAGGACTCTGCATTACCTTGGCTTGTATTCCTTTGACTTTCGAAAGCTGAACGGGGCAGCTTGTAGAGCCACTGCCTCACAAAAACAGAGATTCCAGTCTCGGTAACATCCTCATAAATACATTGTTTGCACCATATGCAGTTTAATGACCATTTTCTTATAGCAGCGTGATCAGAACTATACACAACACTTGTTAGAGCCATCAAGGTTTCATTACCTCCATCACAGAGAAGACAGACGAGACTGAAGACTGACAACCAATGTTTTAGAAACAGCTTCTGCCCCTCCACCACCAGATTTCTGAACAGTTCATGAACACTACCTCAGTATTCCTCTTTTGACTTATTTGTATTTATTTATTGAGATACAATGCGGAAGGAGCTCTTTCGTCCCTTTCGAGCCACACCAACCAGCAATCCTCCGATTTAACCCTAGCCTAATTGTCACAGGACAATTTGCAACGACCAATTAACCTACCAACCAGTACGTCTTTGGACTGTGGGAGGAAACCCGCGCGAACACAGGGAGAACGTACACACTCCTTACAGGCAGCGGTGGGAATTGATCCCAGGTCGCTGTTACTGCACAGCGTTGTGCTAACCACTGCACCACCATAATTTTCATGTATTGCACTGTAACTGCTGCCACGAAACAACAGATCTCATGACAATGGCTGCAATAATAAACCTGAAGCAACACGCACACAAAATGCTGGAGGAACTCAGCAGGTCTTGCAGCATCTGTGGAAAAGAGTAAACAGGACCACACGATTAATAATAAACCAGATTCTGGTTCTGATATGGACTTACTGCTGTAACATGACATCCTATCTATTGTATTCAATATTCCGACCAAAAAAGGCAAGTCTGCCAAGCACCTTCTTCTTCACAACCCTGTCTAGCTATGCTACCTCACTGAAGGAATTAATTACCTGGGTCTCTCTATCCTCGTGTCTGTATCCCCGTCCCTCTCTGTTCTTTGACACTCGACAAGGACCTACCATTGACTGTGTGAGTGCGGTCCTATCTCACCAAATGCAGCACTTCAGATTTATCTGAATTAAATTCTACCTGCAATTCTTCATCCCATTGATTAAGATCCCATTGTAATCTTGGGTAACCGTCTTCACTGTCCACTATGCCACCAAGTTTAGAGTCATCCAAAAATTGACTAAAGTGCCACCTACATTCTCATCCAAATTGTTAATCTAAATGATAAACAACAGCAGACACATCACCTGCTCCTTTAGTACACTGCTTGAAAAACAACCCTCTGTCTCCCACCGCCAAGCTGATTTCATACCTAGCTAGCTAACTCGTCCTGGAATCTAGCTTTCCAAACTATCCTACCATGTCAGAGGCCTTGCTAAAGTCCATGTAGACAACATCTGCCACACTTTCCTCTACAATCTTCTTGATCACCTCTTCGGAAAGTTCAAGTAAATTCATGAGATATGATTTCCCACACACAAAGCCATGCTAACTCGACTCTCCGTTATCAGTCCTTGGCTTTCCAAATGCAGGCGGGTCCTGTCTCTCAGAATCCCCTCCAGTTAATTGTCCAATCTTTTCCTTGAAGCCTTTCTTGGAAAAAGATGTAATGTTAGCTGCCCTCTTCACCCGTGGCTATTGATGAGACAAATATCTCCTCAAGGGAACCCACCATTTCTTGGCTGACTTCCCACATTATCTGAGGCTACAATTGATCAAACCCTGGGGAATTATCTAACTTAATGCCTTTTCAGATCTCTAGACCTGTAACGTGGACTTCCTTCCAGCTGATGAAGGTCTCGACGCAAGGCAGTGTCTGTCCATTTCCATCTTTTACCACAACACCGCAGTGTGGACAAGATCAGTCAGAGTTTTTTTAATGGCTGAAGAAAAGCCACATATAGTCCAGGAGGTAATCTACATTGGTTGTCTCAAAGGACATAGGCTTGGTGAATCCTGATGCTGCAAAAGAGTGTATCATTGTCAGAGGCTCTGAATTTCAACTGTAATGTTAAACAAACTTTCTTTATTCCCTTCAGACTACATGCTCGGTAACCTCAGTGTACAGGAGCATGACAGCCGTTCTGGGCTCCCAGTTTTGACAGCAGATGAGAAACAAATGAACTAATGTGGTGCTCCAGAGGGATGGACAGGCCAATAGATGCCATATCTGTGAAGGTTCATCTCTCCCTCCACCCACCCCCCATGTGCAGAGATGACTAAAGATCCCATCAAGCTCTGGTGAAGATGGCTGTGGCTAGGAGGCCGAGGGCATCAGTTTTGGCTTCAAAGCTGAACGCGTGGCCCATAAGACCATAAAATATAGGAACAGAATTAGTCTATTCAGCCTATCAAGTCCGCCCTGTCATTTTATCAGAACTGATCCATTTCTCTCTCAATCCCATTCTCCTGACTTCTCCCCATAAGCTTTCACACCCTGTCTGATCAAGAACATATCAACCTCCACTTTCAATACACCCAATGATTTGGCTTCCACAGCCCTTGTGGCAATAAATTCCACAGATTCACCACCCTCTGGTGAAAGAAATTCCTCCTTATCACCTTTCTAAATAGACGTCTCTCTATTCTTAGTCTGCGCCCTCTGGTCTCAGACTTCCCCACCATAGGAAGCATCCTCTCCACATCCACTCTATCTAGACCTTTCAGTATTCAATAGGTTTCAATGGGAACCCATTCATTCTTCTAAACTTCAGTGAGTAAAGGCCCTGAGCCCTCAAATGCTCCTCGTATGATGAGTTATGATAAGCCTTTCATTCCTGGAATCATTCTTGTGAACCTCCTCTGAACCTTCTTGAATATCAGCCCATTCTTTCTTAAATAATGGGCCCAAGACTGCTCTAAGTGAGGGCTCACGCGTGCCTTATAAACCCTCAGCATTACATCCTTGCATTGTATTATAATTCTCAGGAAATAAGAGCTCATAATTCATTTGCTTTCCCCACCACCGACTCAACCTGCAAATAAACCTTTAGGGAATCCTGCATTAGGACTGTGCCTCAGAGTTATGAATTTTCTCCATGTTTAGAAAATAGTCTATGCGTTTATTCCTTCAACAAAAGTGCATGATCATACACTTCCCAACTTTGTATTGCATTTGCCATATCTTTGCCCGTTCTCCTAATCTGTCCAAGTCCTTCTGCAGACTCCCTGCTTCCTCAACACTACCTACCCTTCCACCTATCTTTGTATCGTCCGCAATCTTGGCCGTAAACCCATCAATTCATCAGGCAGATCATTGACATACAACGTTAAAATAAGCAGTCCCCAACTCTGACCGTTATGGACCACTAGTTACCGGTAGCCAATCAGAAAAGGCTCCCTTTATCCTCATTCTGCCTCCTGCCAATCAAGGCTAGTATCTTTCCTGTAATCAGACAAAGTCAGCATGGATTTGTGAAAGGAAAATCATGTCTGACGAATCTCATAGAATTTTTTGAGGATGTAACTAGTAGAGTGGATAGGGGAGAACCAGTGGATGTGGTATATTTGGATTTTCAAAAGGCTTTTGACAAGGTCCCACACAGGAGATTAGTGTGCAAACTTAAAGCACACGGTATTGGGGGTAAGGTATTGGTGTGGGTGGAGAATTGGTTAGCAGACAGAAAGCAAAGAGTGGGAATAAACGGGACCTTTTCAGAATGGCAGGCGGTGACTAGTGGGGTATCGCAAGGCTCAGTGCTGGGACCCCAGTTGTTTACAATATATATTAATGACTTGGATGGGGGAATTAAATGCAGCATCTCCAAGTTTGCGGATGACACGAAGCTGGGTGGCAGTGTTAGCAGTGAGAAGGATGCTAAGAGGATGCAGGGTGACTTGGATAGGTTGGGTGAGTGGGCAAACTCATGGCAGATGCAATTTAATGTGGATAAATGTGAAGTTATCCACTTTGGTGGCAAAAATAGGAAAACAGATTATTATCTGAATGGTGGCCGATTAGGAAAAGGGGAGGTGCAACGAGACCTGGGTGTCATTATACACCAGTCATTGAAGGTGGGCATGCAGGTACAGCAGGCGGTGAAAAAGGCGAATGGTATGCTGGCATTTATAGCGAGAGGATTCGAGTACAGTTGCAGTTGTACAAGGCCTTGGTGAGACCACACCTGGAGTATTGTGTGCAGTTTTGGTCCCCTAATCTGAGGAAAGACATCTTTGCCATAGAGGGAGTACAAAGAAGGTTCACCAGATTGATTCCTGGGATGGCAGGACTTTCATATGAAGAAAGACTGGATGAACTGGGCTTGTACTCGTTGGAATTTAGAAGATTGAGGGGGGATCTGATTGAAACGTATAAGATCCTAAAGGGATTGGACAGGCTAGATGCAGGAAGATTGTTCCCGATGTTGGGGAAGTCCAGAATGAGGGGTCACAGTTTGAGGATAGAGGGGAAGCCTTTTAGGACCGAGATTAGGAAAAACTTCTTCACACAGAGAGTGGTGAATCTGTGGAATTCTCTGCCACAGGAAACTGTTGAGGCCAGTTCATTGGCTATATTTAAGAGGGAGTTAGATATGGCCCTTGTGGCTACAGGGGTCAGGGGGTATGGAGGGAAGGCTGGGGCGGGGTTCTGAGTTGGATGATCAGCCATGATCATAATAAATGGCGGTGCAGGCTCGAAGGGCCGAATGGCCTACTCCTGCACCTATTTTCTATGTTTCTATGTTTCTATGTAATACCATGGTCTCTTGCCTTGTTAGTCAGCCTCATGTGTGGCACCTTGTCAAAGGCCTTCTGAAAACCTAAGTACACAGCATCCACTAATTCTCTGTCTATCCTCCTTGTCTACCCAGAAGGAGCAAACTCACATCGGAAGCAGGTCCACTCTGCAAAAGGGAAATTAATGTGAGTAACAGAAAGACACAAGAAACTGCAGATGCTGGAATCTGAAGCACCAGATAATCTGCTGGAGAAACTCAGCAGGTCAGGCAGCATTGTTGGAGAGAAAAGGGGCAATCAAATCAAATCAAATTCAAATTTAATTATCATTCAACCATACATGAATACAGCTGCACGAAACAGTGTTCCTCTGGGCCCAAGGTGCAGAACATACACAGCACATTCAAGATAGCAAGCACACATACAGTCGTGCAAAATACATATAAAGCCCAAGACCCTGAGTGACATGTCCCGCAGACTGTTGCCAGCAGTCCAGAGACAAACACACACATGCAATCCAGTTTGTCATTCCACTGATTGGACACTGGAGGGCAGCACCGACAATGAAACCAGCCTCCAACTGAGCACGGACGCCAGACGACACCACCTCCGACATCTCCTCATCTGGACCGCAGCAGCAGGCAAGCCTGTGGCTTGAGGCCTGGTTCTCACTACAACCGAGGCCACACACAGCTCCACCGACGCCTGTTGCACCACCAACCAAGGAAATCAGGCTGGCGCATCTTACATATCAATGTTCAACAGGGTCTTGCGCTTGCAAGAAACATCAGAGACAATCATTCGCGGTTACACTGCACATCTCCTTCACACACCATTCCGATACTTTCGATGAAAGATCCAGATGAAGAGTCTTGACCAGACATGTTAACTGTCCATTTCCCTCCATAGATGCCAGCTGACCTGCTAAGTTCCTCCAGCAGATTGTGCGCTGCTGAATTAAGAATTAAGAATGTCTATGTAGCAACCTTAACAGAGTTGAACTCCCAGATCACCTCCAGAAGTGGCAAAAGTTGACTTGTAGACTACATAGGAGTAGAACAGGCAAGTACAACAGGGCAAAAAGGCAGAGTGTATCGATGAGACATGGACAAGTTGGTGTCCAATAATTCAACCCTTTTTGTTAGAATAGTGGCTATGCATTCAGCTTCTCTTCCTCCCTTCCAAGCCACTGAACTTGTCAATGGAACACTGACAGAAGAAGACGTTCTAGGCAAGTGGTTTTTAGGGAGGTCCTTCCAGGCTTAGGATTTGATAGCTTAAGGCAAGGATGTTAATGGTACAGAAACAAAAGCAGGAATCTTAAGTGACAGAAATACCTTGGAGTTCTGCCTACTGTGACCATCTCAAACCCCAAGTTATAAACTATTTCACTTCTCCTCACCGTTCCCACTTTGACCTATCTGTCTTTAGCCTCAGGAGGTCGGGATGAAGCTGAAGACAAACTAGAGGAATAACACCTCATACACTGCAATGTTCATGACGGAATGAGCCCTGAATTCTCCAATTTCAGGTACCCCATCTGTTCCTTCTGATCCTCCCAAGTCCTTCCACATCTTCCCCTGTTCTTTCCAAACCCAACCTTCGCCCAACTCCCATTACCCAATGTCTTTCTCCTCTTCCACCTGGTTCCACCTACCCATCACCCACGCACTTAACCCATTAGCCTCCCAAGTGTTCCCACCTCCTTCCCGTATTTGCTTCCAATATTCACTTTCCTTCCTTATCAGATTTCATCATCTGCAGCCCTTTGTTGACTCAACCCATCCCCTCCCAGTCTCTGTTACTATCTCCCCCTTCCATCCCCCACCTGACCACAAACCATCAACCCTTCCTGCCTTTACGGACGCTGCCTGACACACTGAGCTCCTCCCACAGGTTGTCTTCTGCTCCAGATTCCCTTGTGTCTCTATCTCAGAACTTTCCAATATGGACCAGTGAGCCCAAAGAGCTGGGCAAACAGAACTCAGCACAAATTAAGATATGTTAGCAGTGATTTGGATGGGAAGCACACGAGGATATAGGAACAGCAGGGTAATATTCAGCCTCTCATCCCTGTCCTATCCATCAGTACACCACAGCTGATATAAATACCCTGAACTCACTAAGCCCTGACACTTAATGCCACTCAAATGCTTTCAGTGGACCAGGCCCATCAAACTGCAGTTCCTGTGGTGATTCCACCAGTCTGTAGAAAACTCTTTGTGGATGTTTAATAAGTTTAGAGGTTTGGGAGTAATTAATAAACATGCAGGGAGACAGGAGATCAGGCTCTGTGCATCTCATGAATATTTTTGGTTGTCCCAAGGTGACAAAATTGGATTCCTTTCATAAAGTCAGTGATGGCTGTCAGGAAGACCTGTTACATCAGCTGCTGCTTCAGAGAATTCTTCGACAGCCAAAAGAGACAGAATGATCAGAATTGATCTCTAGGTAATCTGCTCAGCCACAGGCCAATCTTGTCTAATGGTGAGCCTTCACTCCCAAAAGTCTAGATGTGCTTCTGGATACAGATGTTCCTGCTTTATTTTGGATTACAGTGTCCAGAGTTATATTCAACAGCAAGGTCCCTGGACAGTTGTAGACAGGCAATGCCAATCCATGCCAGGCATTGCTCATAACTCCCACCTGTACTGGCACTGCCCACCAATACCTGGCATGCCTGGCACTGTCCACACCATCCAACTGATCACACTGCCCACTTGTACTTGGCACTCTCCACAATGCCCACCTGCACCCATCACTGTCTACACTACTGCCTCTTCCTGGCACTGATTAACCTATACCTAGCACCGATCACACTACTCATCTGTATCTGGCACTGCCACTTGTACCATAATACTAGAAGACATAGGAACAAAATTAGGCCATTCAGCCCATTGAGTCTGCTCCACCAATCCATCAAGACCGATTTATTATCCTTCTCAATCCCATTCTCCTGCCTTCTCCCTGTAACCTTTGATGGCCTTACTAATCAAGAACCTATCAAACTTCAAATATTCCCAATGACCTGGCCTCCACAGCTGTCTGTGGCAATGAATTCCACAGATTCCCTACTCTCTGCTGAAAGACGTTTCACCTCAAATCTGTTTTAAAGAGATGTCCTTCCATTATGAGCCTGTGCCCTCTGATCCTAGACCCCCCACCACAGGAAACATCCTTTCTACATCTATTCTATATAGACCTATCATTATTCATTAGGTTTCGATGTGAATCCCTTCATTCTTCTAAACTCCAGCGAGTACAGGCCCAGAGCCATCAACAGCAACTTATACATTAATCCTTTCAACCCCGGGATCATCTTCGTGAACCTCCTCCAGACCCTCTCCAATACCAGCACATCCTTTTTTAGATAATGGGCACAAAACTGCTCACAATATTCCAAGTGCAATCTGACTAGTGCCTTATAAAGCCTCAACATTACATCCTTGCTTTTATATCCTAATCCTTTTGAAATGAATGCTGACATTTCATTTGCTTTTCGTACCACCGACTCAACCTGTAAGTTAACCTTTAGGGAATCCGGCACGGGAACTCCCAAGTCCCTTTGCACCTCAGATTTTTGAATTTGTTCCCTGCTTGTAAAATAGTCCACACTTTATTCATTCTACCAAAGTGGATGACCATACACTATCCTACATGGTATTCCATCTGCCACCTTTTTGCCAATTCTCCTAATCTGTCCGAATCTTTCTGCATCCTTGCTCTTTCAGCACTATCTGCCCCTCCACCTATATTTGTATCATCTGAAAACTTAACTATAAAGCCATCAATTCCATCATCCAGATCATTCATGTATAACATGAAAAGAAGCATTCCCAACACTGACCCTGAAAACACCAGCAGCCAACAGAAGAAGCTTCCTCTATTCCCACTCTTTGCCTCCTGCTATGGATTAGGCTCAATCCTCTATCCATGCTAGTATCTTTCCCGTAATATCATGGGCTCTTGTCCTGTTAAGCAGCCCCCATGTGCTGCATCGTGTTAAAGGCCTTCTGAAAATTCATGCAAGCAGCATCTATGGACTCTTCCCTTGTCTACCTGCCTGTCGTTTCCTCGAAGAATTCCAACAGATTTGTCAGGCAAGATTTCCCCTTAAGGAAGCCATGCTGACTTTGGCCTACCTTAACATGTGCCTCCATGTACCCCAAAACTTCAGCCTTAATAATTGACTCCAACATCTTACCAGCCACTGAAATCAGGTTAACTGACCTATAGTGTCCTATCTTTTGCCTCTCTCCTTGTTAAAGAATGAATGGAATATGCAATTTTCCAGTGCTCAGGAACAATTCCAGAATCTAGTGTTCTTGGGTTAACCTCGGGTTTCAACCTAAAGTATTGACAGTTCCCTTCCCCCCACAGATACTGCTCAACCCACTGAGTTCTTCCAGCATGTTATTTGTTTTTTTTTTGCTTCAGATTCCAGCATCTGCAGTCTCTTCTGTCTCTCTACAAATGAGCTCACCAGTCCATGGCTTGGTTATATCTGGCATTGAATGGCCCTGGCAAAACCAGAGCTGGGCAGTGGTGAACCTTTTTGAGGAGAGTTAGTCTGTCGGCCACAATTTCCACCACTTTGCAGCCCGTGACAGTGTTTATACTGTGAGTTTGTGACACATTGTGATCACACTGCTAGCCTATGACCACAGTGCTATACACCTCCCACCTTCCCTCACAGGATGGCATGAGAATGTCAGCCTGGAGTATGGGTTCAAACTTTGGGATTGGGACGTCCTTTGACCTTTCAATCTACAGATGAGCTACACTGATATAAGACCATAAAACATAGGAGCAGAATTAGGCCATTTGGCCCATCAAGTCTTCTTCACCATTCCATCATGGCTGATTTATTGTCACTCACAACCCTATCCTTCTGTCTTCTGCCCGTAACCTTTGATGCACTGACCAATCAAGAACCTACCAACCTCTGCTTTGAATATACCCAGTGATTTGGCCTCCACTGCCATCTGTGACAATGAATTCAAGACCCTTTGGATAAAGAAATTCTTCTATACCTCCAGGTAGCAGCTGGTGGGCTGATAATTCTGGGTAACAAGGCATTGCAATTTGTGTGTAGCATAGTGGGGCGTCCGCAGGGGTTATACTAGTTCCAGGCTAAATATCACAATGTTGCATGTTCAAAGGGGTGGAACATTACAGTCAGTGTCAATGTTACCTGTTCATCGAAAGCCGCTCTCCCATGCCAGCTAGGGACTGGCCCGCTTAAGGAGTGTGGCAGCCCTTCCACTGGCCGCTGTTTGGCACCACAGTGCCAGCTGATGACATCACCGTGCCAGTAGAGTATAAATCTAACGTGCCAAAAGTACCCGGTCTATTTTCACCCTGGGTCACCAACGGACTGTGTCACAACTGGTGCCATGGAAACAGTGGAAGTGTGCTACAAAGAGAGAGGCTTCGAGTGCACACTTTAGTTAAGTATTTGTAACTTGAAGGATTTACTGAACGTTTAGTGTCTGTCTGGTCCTGTAGGTAAATAGTTAACTTACTCACCAGTAGTGAGTCTCTTCTGTCCCCACTCACTGAACCTGCAAAACTGATTTCATACAACAAAGCCCCAGATGCAAGCCTTCATTTGCAAATCATACTGAAGTTGTGGCTTTGTTCAAACTGTGCTCTGCTTATCAATCTCTCCATACCAATCAGGAAACCTTCTCAAGTGCCAGGCCTTGTAACTATCAGCCTCAGCCTGTGTCGTTCACAAGGTTCCCGAAAAGAATTGGAGGAACTCAACAGGTCAGGCAGCATCTCCGGATGGAAATGGACGGTTGATACTTTGGGTTGAGACTCTTCATCTTGAAAACCTTTGGTACATTCTCCAAGATTCATGGAGGCACCTTCATGAAGCCTCACTGCACCTGGGACCCCTGTTATATAAGCCTATGAACTCACTGCGAGAGGAGCTTCAGGAGGGTGAATCTACCTGGTCCAAACGACGTACCTGGACAAATACTGAAGACTCATGCTAATCAACTGGATGGAGGGTTTACAGACATCTTCAGCCTCTAGTTTCAGCAGTCCCACCCTGCTTCAAAAAGGAATCAGTCATAGCGGTGTTCAAGGAGAACGTGGTTACATGCTTCAGTGATGTTCACCATGATGAAGTGCTTCGAGGCGTAGCGTACAATGTACATCAACTCCTGCCTGAGGAGTGACCTGGATCTGCTCCACTTCGCCTACCAACAGGTCAACAGCAGATAACATTTCCTTGTCTCTTCACTCAGGTCAGACAGTGAAGATGCATACACCGTTGAATCATCATACAGCACTCAACACTACCATCTTTTGAGAGACACTTAGGGAGGCACATGAATGGAAAGATATGGGCGTTGTGTAGGCAGAAGGGATTGGTTTAGCTGGCCATGTAATTACTAATTTAATTGGTTCAGCACAACATTGTGGGCTGAAGGACCTGTTCCTGTGCTGTACTGTTCTACGTTCTATTTAAACGATGCACTGCCACAAGAAAGCAGCATCCCCCATCAAACACCCCACCATCGAGGCCATACTTTCTTCTTGCTACTACCATCAGGCCTAGGTCCCACACCACCAGGTTCAGGAACAGTTATTACAGGTCGACCTTCACTAATCCGACTACCTGTAATCCTGTTCCTTCGATAATCCGGCACTGATTATGCTTAATGTGATTCTTCTGTAATTCGGCATTTTCACTAATCCAGCACTCCTCAGGTCCCAGTGGTGCTGGATTAGTGAAGGTCGACCTGTACTTCACAAACCATCAACTGAATTGAATTGACTTTATTCCTTGCATCCTTCATTTACATGAGGAGTAGAAATCTTTACGTAACATCTCCGTCTAAATGTGCGATGTGCAATTTATAGTAATTTATAATGAACAGTATGTAAAACAGGACAGTCAATATAACATAGAAATACAGTTGTGTCAGCATGAATTAATCATTCTGATGGCCTGGTGGAAGAAGATGTCCCGGAGCCTGTTGCTCCTGGCTTTTATGCTGTGGTACCACCTCCCAGATGGTAGCAGCTGGGACAGTTTGTGGTTGGGGTGACTTGGGTCTCCAATGCTCCTTCAGGCCCTTTTTACACACCTGCCTTTGTAAATGACCTGAATAGTGGAAGTTCACATCTACAGATGTGCTGGGCTGTCTGCACCACTCTCTGCAGAGTCCTGTGATTGAGAGGAGTACAGTTCCCATACCAGGCAGTGATGCAGCCAGTCAGGATGCTCTCAATTGTGCCCCTATAGAAAGTTTTTAGGATTTGGGGGCCCACACCTAACTTCTTCAACCGTCTGAGGTGAACGAGGCGCTGTTATGCCTTTTTCACCACACAGCCGGTAGATACAGACCACGTACAATCCTTGGCGATGTGGATGCCGAGGAACTTAAAGCGGCCCATCCTCTCAACCCCAGATCCATTGATGTCAATAGGGGTCAGCCTGTCTCCATTCCTCCTGTAGTCCACAACCAGCTCCTTTGTTTTTGCGAACTGATGGAGAGGTTGTTTTCTTGATACCACTGTGTCAGGGTGGTGACTTTTCTCTGTAGGTTGCCTCATTATTATTTAAGATTAGGCCAATCTGCATAGTATCGTCAGCAAATTTAAGATTGGAGCAGATTGGCTCCTAAACCAGCGTGGATAACTTCTCTCACCACTCAATCGTGGGATTGAGTTTAAGAGCCGAGAGGTAATGTAGCAACTACATAGGACCCTGGTCAGACCTCACTTGGAGTACTGTGCTCAGTTCTGGTCACCTCACTACAGGAAGGACGTGAAAACTATAGAAAGGGTGCAGAGGGGATTTACAAGGATGTTGCCTGGATTGGGGAGCATGCCTTATGAGAATAGGTTGAGTGAACTCGGCCTTTTCTCCTTGGAGCGATGGAGGCTGAGAGGTGACCTGATAGAGGTGTACAAGATAATGAGAGGCATTGATCGTGTGGATAGTCAGAGGCTTTTTCCCAGGGCTGAGATGGCTAGCATGAGAGGGCATAGTTTTAAGGTGCTTGGAAGCAGGTACAGAGGAGATGTCAAGGGTAAGTTTTTTACGCAGAGTGTGGTGAGTGCCTGGAATGGGCTGCTGGCGACGATGGTGGAGGCAGATACGATAGGGTGTTTTAAGAGACTCCTGGATGGTTACATGGAGCTTAGAAAAATAGAGGGTTATGGGTAAACCTAGGTAGTTCTAAGGTACGGACATGTTCAGCACAGCTTTGTGGGCCGAAGGGCCTGTATTGTGCTGTAGGTTTTCTATGTTTCTATGTTTCTACTCTGAACTGATTCTACAATCTACAGACTCACTCCCAAGGAGTCTTTACAACTCATGTTCTTAAGAAGGGTCTTGGCCTGAGATGTCGACTGTTTATTCATTTCCATCGACGCTGCCTGACCTGTTGAGATCCTCCAGTACTTTGTGTGTGTTGCCCATGATCTCAGTGTTATTTTAGTTTGCAGTTTGTCTTCTTTTCCACATTGGTGTTTGTCAGCCTTTGTTTATATATAGTATTTCATAAAATTCTGTTGTATTTCTGCTCTCCCTGTGAATGCTGCATGCAAATGAATCTCATGTATATAGTAACATATATACATGTACTTTGATAATAAATTACTTTGAATTTTGAACTTTTGAACTTTTGACATCTTCAACTTCTCACTGCTGCAGTCAGAAGTTTCAATCTGCACCAAAAGGGCAGTAATCATACCACTGCCCATAGAGAACAGAGTGAGTTCCTTCGTGGCTGTGGCCTAGTAGTACTCACACCTACTATGGCAGACATCCCACCTCTCCCGGAAGTTCCGGGAGTCTCCCGCATATTAATAGTGGCCCCCTGATGCCCGCAAATTATATACAATATCACGGAAATCAATTTTTTTGAGAGCGAGCGAGAGAACGCAAGAGAGAGCGCGAGAGCGACCATGAGAGAGAGTGCGAGCGAGAGCAAGCGAGAGCGCGTGAGCGAACACGAGAGAGAGCGAGCTCGAGCGCGCCATGGTAGAGTGTTCCAAAAAACATATAAAACGTACATCACCCCAGACTACACTAAAGTGTACCCCTGCCTAATAGGGGTCAAAATAATGACAATGTTGCTCACTGCACTGTTTGCAACATTATTGCCCATGGTGGGTTAAGACTGTAAAAGACATGTTGAGGTGAGTTTAACAGGTGTCATTCGTTCATTAGCGTAGCTAACGTTGTTTAAACTAGCTGGCCAGCTGCTAAGGAGCTACTTTATTACAGACATCCCACCTCTCCCGGAAGTCTCCCGCAAATTGATGGCGCTACCTCCCTGAAATGAGTTTTTGCAGGGTGGGATGTCTGCTATGGAGTGATCTGAGATCATGGCTAGAGTTACTGCAACTGCTGCCTGAGCAGGGATCTGAACCCACTGCAATTTGTCTACTGCCGCAAAAGGTCTATACAAGATGCATTCTCACGGGCTCTCCACTCAGCTTTGGAGTTTTGGAGCACCTGCACAGCAGATTACTCCTCGGCATTTAATACTTCAACCCCTCACTACTAATCAGCAAGCTTTAAAACCTTGGCCTCTGTGACTCCTTCATCAGGATATAAAGGATCTCTACTCAAAATATCAACAGTCCATTCCCCTCCCCCACAACAATAGATGCTTTCTGACCGATAGTTCCCCCAGCATTTTTTGTGTTTCTTGGGTTCCAGCATCAGTAATCTCTTGTGCATGTCGTTTATAAGTTTTGACAGTTAGAACATAGAGCTGTAAAGAATAGGTTAGGCCTTTTGGCCCATCATGTTGTGAAAACCTTTTAACCTCCTCCAAGATTAATCAATCAATGTGGTTCTCTCTCGTTTAGCCCTCCTCTTTTCTTTCATCCATTTGCCTGTCTAAGAATTCCTTAAATGTCCCTAATCTATCTGCCTCTACGACCACCTTTGGCAGCACATTCCATGTACCCACCATTCTGTGTGTCAAAAACCCACCTCTGACATCCCCTCTGCATGTTCCTCCAAACTCCTGAATATTTCTAAAATGTTAGAACATAGAAAGGTACAGCACAGGAACAGGCCCTCCTTCCCACAGTGTTGTGCCGGACCAGCTAAAAAGTAAATCAAGAAACCCCCAAAACTAATCCCTCCTACCTATACAATGTCCACATCCCTCCGTCTTCCTCATGTTCCTGTGCCTAAAAAGCCTCTAATGTATTTGCCTCTACCTCCATACCAGGCATCCACCGCTCTCTGATTAAAAAAACTTACCCCTCACATCCCACTTGAACCTTCCCCGTCTCACCTTCAATGCATGCCCTCTGATATGAGACATTTCTACCCTAGGAAAAGGATAATCCCTGTCTACTCTATCTCTGCCTCTCATAATCTTACAAACCTCTAACAGATTACTCCTCAACCTCCACCATTCCAAAGAAAACGACCCAAATTTGTCCAGCCCCTCATGCTAGCACATGCCCTGTAAAACAGGCAGCGTCCTGGTAAATCCTTTCAGCAACCTCTCCAAAGCCTCAACGTCCTTCCTATAGTGGGGTGACCAGAACTGTATACAATACTCCAGATGTGGCCTAACCAGAGTTTTATAAAGTTCCCCCATAACCTCTTGACGTTTGAACTCAGTGTCTCGACTAATAAAAGCAAGCATTCCATAACCTTCTTAGCCACCATATCGACCTGTATAGGCACTTTCATGGAGTTGTTCTATGGCATCAAACATGATATTGACATGGTGTTGGAAACATATAATTAAATATGGCATTCAATATTCAGAACTCAAAAATCAAAGTATATTTATTATCAAAGAATGTATAAATTATACAACCTTGAGATTCATCTACTTACAGGCAGCCTCAAAGCAAAGAACCAAATTTTTAATAAAGACCAACCCCCAATGAACAGAGAGAAAAAAAAACAAATCATGCAAACAACAGCCAATTGAATCCATAGACCTGGAACGGGGACCAGCCAGAGTAGGCCCATTGCCTCAGTCTCAATCTATCACACAGCTGCGCAAATTGCCGCAAAGCTTGCAGATATGAAGTGTGTAGCGGCCATAGCAGTCTCACAGCCTCAGCGCCGCGGAGAGAGGCGTAAGAATCATGGACAAGCGAGCGGAATTGGCCTAATTCTTGCCTTTGGTCCTGAAACCCTGCCTTATGGGTCTACCTGGGCCCGTGTTTAAAATGGCCAAACACCGGGTCGTGCTCTGCACTAGGACTTGGACTGCGCCGCAGAAATACGCTCTGGACCCAGACCCCGCTGCCTAGCCCGAGGCCGTACTTGACCTTCTGAATCAGCTCAGCGCTTAGACTGGTCCAAGCTCGCACCCGTTTTAGGTGGATGGTCTCCGAAGCTTCTCTCTGAGTCACTCACTCTGTCTCCGACTCCGTCTCAACAATGACTCAACCTCGCTCTGACCACTTCTGCTCAAACATGCCATGCTCCGACTTTTCATCGACCCCACTGGCTCAACCCTCAAGTCAGCCTCAGCTTCGCTTGCCACTTCACTGTTGGCGGTGATAGTTTACCACAATTTACCACAATTTACCACAGGAAAAGTGCTCATTGTGTGTACAGGACGCTAGACGCTCTGAGTTAAACATCTGATGGTAAAACCATTGCATGGATAGTACCTAATTCACTTCCATAGTTGAAAAGCCCACATGCAGGCTACCAAGGCACCTGGTACATTCACTTCTCAAGAGAGGTATAAAAGTTTTATAAAAGGGAAAATTCCCTGTGTGCATCAGCACACGTAACTTCTGCAACTTTCCTTTTGTTTATGTTTCTGCACAGAAGCAGCTCCATGATGAGTAACTTCATCTCTGGCCTACTTTGACAGGCTTTCCAGATGTCAGCTGGGCCCAGAGCTGTTGCTAACATAAATACTGAGGCGCTGTGAAGCCCTACCTATCAGTCTATGTTTTTCAAACATGCCTTGACAGCTCTCCCCAGGCAAGGCCTGAAGCCTGACCCTTTACAGATTTCCTGTCAGGGAATCAGTCGGCAACAGTCTCTGTGTTTTTCAGGGTGTCGGCATCTCGGTTCTCAAGAGGCGCTCACTACCTGTTCTCGAGCTACAGCGCGGAAGATGTTTCTCCTTCATCCTGCCCACTGGGAGCCAGGCATCCATCATCTCTTAAACTATTCAAACTGCTCTCAAAGCAAAAGAGTGTCACAGCTCAAGCTGTTCAAATACAATTGTTTAATGATATTAGAATATCATCATGTCTGCTCGCAGGAGCTCTCAGCTTGGCGGGAGATGAGTCAGGAAGGGGTGCCGAGTGGAGTCCACCCAGGAACTCAGAGCCTCTGACAATCATAATGTCCTTCCCTATACAAGTCCGGTAGCTCCCTGGCAGGAAAGAGTAGGAATTAAAGGGTGGGAGGTTATGGCCAGAACCCAGTCCTGTTCCTACTGACTTACACCAGTTCCTGGCTGAGTAACATTCTTCTCTTTGTTTTCAGATCCCTCTATGTCGTCACCCCACCCTGCCTTTGTATTGAGTTTTCCAGATCCTGAGACTTCTGCACCGCACTGACTCTGAAATGAGGATGGACGGAACACAGGGCGTAGAACGTACAGGCCCTTCAGCCCACAATGCTGTGATGACCTTTTAACCTACATGATCACTTCACTTTTCCCTCCCACATAGCACTCCATTTTTCTTTCATCCATCTCTCTATTTACGGAAGAGTCTTCTAAACATCCTTTATGCATTTGGCTCCACCAGTACCCCGGGCAATGACTTCCAAGCATGCACCACCCTCTGTGTAAAAAACTTACCCCTGACATCCCCCTAAACTTTCCTCCAATCACCTTAAAAGTATGTCCTCTTATATTGTCACCCTGGGGAAAGGGGGCTGCCTGTCCTTATCATCTGTCTCTTGTTTCCCCTTATCAGATACCTCCTCTCATCTTGTACGCCTCTGGTCACCTCATCCACAAGTTAGGATTTTGCCCAGAGATAGGAGATAGAAGGGAGATCTTTAAAGGTGTATAAAATCATAAGGCGCATAGGTCAGTGTTACATACAGGGTTGGGGCAAAGGTTTAATGTGAGAGGGAAAAGGTTTAATAGGAACATTAGGCACAAATGCTTTTTTACCAGGAGTTGGTACATATATACTGTAGGATGAGCTGCCAGGGAAAGCTTTCAAGACGGGTACAATAACAGCTTTTAAAAGGCCATAACACCATCAGATTTAGGAGCAGAATTAGGCCATTTGGCCCATTGCGTCTGTTCATGGCTGATCCAATTTTCCTTTCAGCCCCAATCTCCTGACTTCTCCACGTATCCCTTCATGCTCTGACCAATCAAGAGTCAATCAACCTCTGCCTTAAATATACATAAAGACTTGGCCTCCACAGCTGCCTGTGGCAAAGAATTCCACAGATTCACCACCCTCTGGCTAAAGAAATTCCTCCTCCTTTCCGTTCTAAAACGACGCCCTCTATTCTGAGGCTGTGTCCTCCTGTCTTAGACTCTCCCACCATAGGAGACATCCTGTCCACATCCACTCTATCAAGGCCTTTCACCATTCAATAGGTTTCAATGAGGTCACCCCTCATTCTTCTGAATTCCAGCGAATACAGGCCCAGAGCCATCAAACGTTCTTCTTATGGCAAGGCATTCAATCTTGGAAACATTTTTGTGAACCTCCTTTGAACCCTCTCCAGTTTCAGCACATCCTTTCTAAGATAAGGTGCCCAAATCTGCTCAGAGTACTCCAAGTGAGGCCTCACCAGTGCTTTATAAAGTCTCAACATTACATCCTTGCTTTTATATTCTAGTCTTCTTGAAATGAATGCTAACATTACATTTGCCTTCCTCACCACAGACTCAACCTGCAAATTAACCTTTAAGGAATCCTGCTCAAGGACTTATAAGTTCCTTTGTGCCTCAGTTTTGTTTTGTATTTTCTCTCCATTTAGAAAATAGTCAACCCTTTCATTTCTTCTACCTAAGTGCATGACCGTACACTTCCCAACATTATATTCCATCTGCCATTTCATTGCCCATTCTCCTAATCTGTCTAAGTCCTTCTGTAGCCTCCCTACTTCCTCAAAGCTACCTGCCCCTCAACCTATCTTCATATTGTCTGCAATCTTTGAAACTAAGCCATCAAATCCATCTCTAAATAATTGACATATAAGGAAAAAGGAACGGTCCCAATACAGACTCCTGTGGAACACCACTCGTCACCGGCAACCAGCCAGAAAAGGCTGCCTTTATTCCCACTCTTTGCCTCCTGCCAATCAGCCACTGCTTTATCCATGCTAGAATCTTTCCTGTAATACCACGGGCTCGTAGCTTGTTAAGCAGCCTCATGTGTGGCACCTTGTCAAAGGTCTTCAGAGAATCAAAGTACACAATTGATCCTCCTTTGTCTGTCCCGCTTATTTCTTCAAAGAACTCCAACAGATTTGTCAGACGAGATTTCCCCTTGATGAAACCATACTGTCTTTGGCCTATTTTATCATGTGCCTCCAAGTACCCCGAGACCGCATCCTTATTAATTGACTCCAAAAAAAACATTTGGATCAGTACATGGGATGGAAAAGGATTTGAAGGATGGGGCAAATGTGGGTAAATGTGACTGGATTGATATCTCTGTCAGCGTGGACCAGTTGAGCTGAAAAGTCTATTTTCATGCTCTATAACGCTAGGATTCGGTGAAAATCTTGCTCCTTCACAATTCGACCACTGCTATTGTTGCTGATTTTCCTTTAGCTGCTTAAACCCCATGATTGTGGTTCCTCCTCTTCCACCTTCTCTGTCTATCTTCCCTCCTCTTAGGCACCCCTGAAAACCTCCTACTTTGACCATCGTAAAGCTGCTCACTTTACTCTCTGTTGAATCATGTTCAGTCTAGCTTCTAACATTTGCCTTAGAACTTTTTACTAAATTAACCATGCTGTACAAATCAAGTAGTTGCTATTATTCATCAAACGTCTCGTAAAGGTTCGTGAACTCTTGCCAATATCATCAAAGGAGTCATTCAAAGCAAACTTGTCTTCAGTCTTTTCTGACTGCTTGGTGGTCCCTGTGCGTTAACAGAAGTTTAGCAACGAGCCTCTACTGTCAGATGTTGAATACAACGCTGGATGTTAGAGACTGTATTTCTGACATGTCTGGTCCCAGATCATCTCTGTTCAGTAAGATTGAAAGGACTTCATTACTTGGAACATAGAAAACTGAGAGAAAATTTGATGAGGTATACAAAATTATGAGGGGTATAGATAGATAGGATAAATGCAAGCAGGCTTTTTCCACTGAAGTTGGGTGGGACTGAGTAAAAGGTAAGAAGTTTAGGAGGAACATGAGGGAAAACATCTTCACTCAGAGGGCCGTGAGAGTGTGAAACGAGCTGCCAGCCCAAGTAGAGCATGCAAGCTTGATTTCAACGTTTGAGAGAAGTTTGGATAGGTCCATGGACGATAGGGGTATGGAGGGCTATGGTCCTGGAGCAGGTCAATGGGAGTAGGCGGTATTGCAATAACTAACCTTTGATGTAAAGTGCTCAAAGGCAGGTGCTCAGCTGAGATGCTGTAGTTATTCCCTTGCAATTCACTCCAGGTCTTCATTATAGTGTATAGGGTCTAAATACGGTTATTGGAAGGTGTTCCAAAGGACCAGATATATAAGTATTAGGACACACAGAGACTGATTAGGGATCGTCAACATGGCTTTGTGTGTGGCGGGTCAAACTGGACAGAGTGGTGGTAGGTGGTTGCCTCTCTGACTGGAGGTCTATGACTAGTGGTGTACCGCAGGGATCGGTGCAGGGTCTGTTGTTCTTTGTCATCTCCATCAATGTTCTGGATGATAGCGTGGTAAACCGGATCAGCAGGTCTGCAGATGACACCAAGGTTAGTGGTCAGGGAGGGCGACTATCAAAGTTTGCAGTGGGATCTGGAGCAGCTGGAGAAAATGGGCTGAAAAATCGTGGATGGTATTTAAGGCAGACAAGTGCGAGGTGTTGGGAGGATCATCCAGGGTAGGCCTTACACAGTGAGCAGGCACTGAGGAGTGCGGTAGAGCAGAGGAGTCTGGGAATACTGATCAATATTTCCTTGATAGTGGTGTCACAGGTAGATAGGGCCGCAAAGAAAGCTTTTGGCATATTGGCCTTCATAACTCAATGTACTGAGTACAGGAGTTAGGTTGTTATGTTGAAGTTGTTTAAGATGTTGGTGAGGTCTGATCTGGAGTACTGTGTGCAGTTTAAATCCCCTATCTACAGGAAGGATGTAAATAACATTGAAAGAGTACAGAGGAATTTACAAGGATGTTGCTGGGATTTGAATTATAGGGAAAAGTTGAATAGGTGAGGACTTTATATCCCTAGAATTAGAAGATTGAGAGGAGATTTGATAGAGGTATACAAGATTATGAGGTGCTTAGATAGGGTAAATGATTGAGACTACAGCTAGAGGTCACGGGTTAAGGGTGAAAGGTGAAACATTTAAGCAGACCACAAGGGGAACATCCTCACTCAGAGGGAGGTGAGAGTGTCGAACGAGCTGCCGGCGCAAATGGCGGACGCAAATTTGATTTTGGTATTTTAGAAAAAGTTCGATAGGCACGTGGATGTCAGGAGCATGGAAGGCTATGATCCAGGTGCAGGTCAATGGGACTAGGTCAATTAATGGTTGGGCACAAACCAATTGGGCTGGAGGGCTTGTATCTGTGCTGTAGTATCTTATGACTATGGTTCAATGGTCACACGGGTGTAATTGGCGGCATGGGCTCATTGGTCTGGAAGGCTCCGTTACTCTGCCTTAGCTCCAAATAAAAAGCAACTTTAAAAAGTTTCAATACCTAATAATCAAAAAGGATCGCCTTAGTATAGTCAGCAGTGGAACTTCCACACAGGATATTGCATATCAAATGCTTTGCTGGTAATGGAGATTATGTGTGCAAAGTTTTTACTTTTCAGTGCATGGGGCATTAATTAACCTCTCTTTACCTCTAGGCATTAAGCACCAGCCACAGAGCAGGGAACACATGTAGGCTGGGCCAGGAGGGGTGCTGGTGGCGACAACCTGTTTCAAAGTTTCGAAGTACATTTATTATCAAAGTTTATAGGTTATCCAAGTGACACACACAAAGTGCTGGAGGAACTCAGCAGGCCAGGCAGCGTCTGATCCATCAGTCCCACTGAAGGGTCTCCACCCGAAACGTCGGCTGTACTCTTTTCCATTGATGGTGCCTGGCCTGCTAAGTTCCTCCAGCATTTTGTGTGTGTTGGTTGGATTTCCAGTGTCTGCAGACTTTCTCTTGTTTGTGGTAAGTTATAAAACCTTGAGATTTGTTTGCTTACAGGCAGTCACAAAGCAAAAAACCCAAAAGAACCCAATTTTTAAAAAAAGACCAACACCCAATGCGCAGAGACGGTGGGGGGGAGGGGGGGACACAAATCATGCAAACAATAAAAGCGAGCAACAATATTCCAAACCAAACTGAGTCCTTAGATCTGAACCCCACAGCAGCCTGGAGTAGGCCCAAAGCCTTGTTCTCAGTTTATCATATTAGTGGGCACGGAGAACAGCAGCCAGGACAGTCGTCATAGCCTCGGCGCCATGGAGAGAGGAGAGAACATCGCGGGAGAGCAAGTGATGTCTTGCCAGTGTATCTGGGCCAGAATTTAAATTGTCCAAACGGTCTATTATACCTCATACTAGGACCTCTACCCAAGCGCAGCAAAAGGCTCTGGGCCTAGAGAACACTGCTCAGCGACCCGCTCCAAACCCAGATTTTGCTGCCCAGCCCAAAGCCGCTCGATTTCTCCAAGTCAGCCAACTGGGTCTTAGAATGATCCATTAGCTCAAACAGCAGTGCCTGCCTGAGCCTGGCTGACACTTTTCCAGGTCCGTTCAATTCAGAATATGTGCTTAATGGTTTATGAGTGCGTGACCGTCTGGGTTCCGGGTTCCGCACTACAACAAGAACCACTGTCCCCTCCCCCTCAGTGTGTGGAATGTTTTATACTTGATGTTCACCGTATATTCAATATCAGATGTCTGGTGCCATACATTCAAAGTCACATGCTCTTTGTTAGGTGCTGGCTCTCACTCAGCCTGTTAGGTTCGGTGCTGTCGAAGTGACATCACTCGTTCCTCTCTGTGAAGGAAATAAAGTCCTTCGTTAATACAAATGGCTCTACCTTCATAAAGGTAGCAAGGGCACATTTTAAAATTGTGTGGGAAGCAAAATATTCTTTACTGACTGCAAATGGTGCTATGATACTCACCAGCAAATTTGCCCCACTGATTGGTGGCGAGTTACAATCTAAAAATGAAAAATGGCTCAGTGGGAAATAAATTGTAGCAATGTCCCATTCTATTTTCTAGTGGAGAACCCTTCAGACTGCCTTGCTTTGCGTTAGCGGAGAGTGATATTCCTGCTTCTCAATGCCCTGCGTTGAATTCTGCACCCACAAACTGTGCAGCGAACATGAACTGAGATGCATCAGCTGCCATGGCTGACGTTAATCAGTTCCTCGAGACCCTCAGCCGGTTAGCTGTCAAATCCGGCATCTGACCTGAAAGGGAGGGAGAAGGTGGGCTAACAGTAAAGACAACAAAGAATTTCCAGTTCCATACGTACAGCCTTCAATGTTCCCTGGACTCTCAACTACCCAAAATACAGTCAAATGCCTCCTTCAAAACCATGCTCCCCACTCCTCTCCTATCAGACATCCTCCCCTCCTCTCCAATCAGACCATCCTCCACCTCCTCTCCTATTAGAGACCCTTCCCATCCTCTCCTATCAGACCATCCTCCCACTCCTCTCCTATCAGACACCCTCCCCATCCTCTCCTATCAGAAACAACCCTCCCCTCCTCTCCTATCAGAGACCACCCTCCTCTCCTCTCCTATCAGAGACCCTCCCCCTCCTCTCTTATCAGAAACCACCCTCTCCTCCTCTCCTATCAGACCATCCTCCCCCTCCTCTCCTATTAGAGACCCTCCCCATCCTCTCCTATCAGAAACAACCCTCCCCTCCTCTCCTATCAGACCATCCTCCCCCTCCTCTCCTATCAGACACCCTCCCCATCCTCTCCTATCAGAAACAACCCTCCCCTCCTCTCCTATCAGAGACCACCCTCCCCTCCTCTCCTATCAGAGACCCTCCCCCATCAGAAACCACCCTCCCCTCCTCTCCTATCAGAGACCACCCTCCCCTCCTCTCCTATCAGAGACCCTCCCCCATCAGAAACCACCCTCCCCTCCTCTCCTATCAGAGACCCTCCCCCCTCTCCTATCAGAAACCACCCTCCCCTCCTCTCCTATCAGAGACCACCCTCCCCTCCTCTCCTATCAGAGACCCTCCCCCCTCTCCTATCAGAAACCACCCTCCCCTCCTCTCCTATCAGAAACCACCTTCCCCTCCTCTCCTATCAGAAACCACCCTCCCCTCCTCTCCTATCAGAGACCACCCCCCTCTCCTATCAGAAACCCTCCCCCCTCTCCTCAGAAACCACCCTCCCCTCCTCTCCTATCAGAGACCACCCTCCCTTCCTCTCCTATCAGAGACCCTCCCCCCTCTCCTATCAGAAACAACCCTCCCCTCCTCTCCTATCAGAGACCACCCTCCCCTCCTCTCCTATCAGAGACCCTCCCCCTCTCCTATCAGAAACCACCCTCCCCTCCTCTCCTATCAGAGACCACCCTCCCCTCCTCTCCTATCAGAGACCCTCCCCCTCCTCTCTTATCAGAAACCACCCTCCCCTCCTCTCCTATCAGAAACCACCCTCCCCTCCTCTCCTATCAGAGACCACCCCCCTCCACTTCTATCAGACCACCCCCTCCTCTCCTATCAGAAACCACCCTCCCCTCCTCTCCTATCAGAAACCACCCTCCCCTCCTCTTCTATCCGACCATCCTCCCCCTCCTCTCCTATCAGAGACCACCCTCCCCTACTCTCCTTTCAGAAACCACCCTGCCCCTCCTCTCCTATCAGAGACCACCCTCCCCTCCTCTCCTATCAGACTATCCTCCCCCTCCTCTCCTATCAGAGACCACCCTCCCCTACTCTCCTTTCATAAACCACCCTGCCTCTCCTCTCCTATCAGAAACCACCCTCCCCTCCTCTCCTATCAGAAACCACCCTCTCCTCCTCTCCTATGAGAAATCACCCTCCCCTTTCCTCTTGACGTCCCAAATGGCTGCAATCTTTGGGTGGTGCTCATTGCAGGGAATATGGCAGCCACACAGCAAATAGCAATGTGATGCGACTGAGCTATAAATATTGACCAGGGCAAGAGTGAATCGCTCTCCTTCAAAGAAGTTGCTTAGAGCTCGTTTTGTTAACGCTGACTTTTCTTGTGTGAAACCTGTTGTGTTGCGGCAGCTGTATTGCACGAATTCAAAAAATTACAAAAATAAATAATATTCCTTAAAAAATTTATAATGGGGTAGCTAGTGTCCAGAAATCTGACCACAGAGGGGCAGATGCTGTTCCAAAATTTTTAAGTGTGTGCTTCTGTGCTTTTGTGCGTCCTCCGTGGAGATACGAATGAGATGATGGGATGTCAACAAATACAAATTTTGTGCCCAAATATCTGGAGAGGAGCCTGAACCACCCATCCACCAAGTCGGGAGAGCCTCCTGCCAGGCCATGCCTGACATCTAGAGGTGCAGCTGTCAACATGCAGCACCGAGAAGCCTGCCAGAAAATGTTTTCTGCATGAAGTTCAAACCTTGCACAGTCACGACTCTGACTGATTTAGTTAAGCTTCACAGTTTTTGAATTCATGTCACAAAGTGCCGGGCTCTTTTCTTCCCCACTCTCTCGCCTTGTTATATAAGGGATTTTTAATATTCAAGGCTGGGGCAGTTTCTGATTTAGATGTTAATGGTCCTCCTGAAGCTGAATCACAGGAGCAATGTCATCCTTCTAATAACTGGAGAAATCACTTGATATAAATTTATAGGATGCTAGTCCCGGTGGCTACAAAACTCGTTTACACTGGGTGTAATAAAATATTAAACATAATGGAAGACATTTTTATCCACACTTTCTTCCCGCTCTGCCTCCTCATCAACGCATCCCTGGACTCCGCAGGCTCAGGGCAATCCACACTCAGGTTAGAGCTCCCAACCCTTCAAGACGTCTTCAGAGTCTCCAGAAAAGGAGCATTAATCTCCAGGATACCCGGGAGTAAAGTCACGGCGGCACTAAAGGAGGCGACGATGTTTTCAATTTCGATGAGCACCCTCGTTTATTAGTCTTGAAAGTGTTGGACTTGGGGAATAGGTTTCTCATGGTTCGTGTTGGGAGGAGACTGCCGGGTTGCGACCAGGCAGGGATGTGCAACACGGTTGCAGGTAACGCTTGTTGTTCTTCACTTTCTCTGTGTCTTTTCATTTGTGTGATTCAACTTCTTTCCCTGTTAACCCTTTCCCCTGTCAGTGAATTCCCCGCTGTCAATTGCACCGAGAGTGTGTGGGTCGGATTCTGATCTATTCACTTATCACACGCTCATCAAAACACTCAGCGTTCGGCATCGTTTGCGCAAACGGTGGGCACATGACCATGACCCTGTGATGGGGGCAGCCCGCGAGTGTCGCCACGCACAATTCCGGCGCCAGCACGAACAGAATGGAACGCATCAAAACAGAACACAACAAGCAACAAAAACGGCCCTCATCAACACACACAAAATGCCGGAGGATCTCAGCAGGTCAGACGGCATCTATCGATAGAAAGAGTAATCCGGCGACGTGTCGGGCCGTGACCCTTCAGGACTGGGAGGGAAGGGAGGGAGACGCATGAATGAAACGGTGAGGGGAGGGGAAAGAGGCTGGCTGGAAGGTGAAGCCCAGTGGGTGGGAAAGGCCAAGGGCTGAGTAGAAGGAATCTGATAGGAGAGGAGAGTGGAATGTAGGGGAGAGGGAAGGAGGAGAGGACCCAGGGGAAGTAACAGGCAGGTGCGAAGAAGTAAATATCAGAATGGGGAATGAGTGGGGGGGAAGTTTTCTACACCAGAAGGTAAAATCGATATTCATACCATCAGCTTGGAGGATAACCAGATGGAATATAAGGAATATGAGGTGTCGCTCCTCCACCCTGAGGGTGGCCTCATCGTGGCACAAGGGGAGGCCATGGATTGACATGTCAGAATGGGAACGAAACAAACAACCCTCATTCCTCCCCGACCCAGCCACCCAAAAACACACATCGTCCTCCAACCCCTGGACAGGCGTCTTCAGCCTCCAGCAGACCCGCGGATTCACAAACATTGGGCTTCAGCTTCCTCGGTGGACCTGTAGAGACTCGCAGGCCAAGGCTCCTGGATTTCTGTTTGACCTTCAGGCTTCAGTCATTGGTATCAGCCCCAGGACTGACCAATGATAATGAATGAGCCCCCTGAACAATAGCCTTCAAACTCTGGTCTCACTGACTCACGTACCTCGGCGTTCACCGGCCCTCACGCCTCCTGCCTGCACAGAACTCAGATCCAAGAACCTGACAAGGACAAACTGACCTACAGGGGCAACATCCCTTGGCCACACTGATCTGCCAGTCTGACGTCCGATCATAGATGCCCTTTGTCGCACATCCATGTCGCTGGCCTTGGAACATGAAGCAGAGGACTGAAGTCTGGTCTGATCTCTAACATCACTGTCCATAAATCCTAACCAGACTCTTTACTGCCCTCTCTGGCCCCAAAGCCATCCCTACAAAATTAAAAAAAAACAAGTTTGAGCCATGACCTCAACAGACACCGCACCTCAGTGCCATCTTGACCAAAGTGTTAGAGTCTGGGGGTAGTCAATGAGAACGTGGGGAGAATAAAAACTGAAATGAGTGTAGTCAGTGCAGATTCAGTGGGTTGAAAAGTTTGTTTCTGGACCATATTTTCTCAGTGATTCTTGATAAAAAGGCAAGGTCTATCCTACCCACCATTCCACAATCTCTATCCGTCTTCAATAGACCAAACCAAAGTAAGTTCATAGTTTCACCTATTCCTCCGAGGCTACAGTGTTAGGCCGGAGAGAGTGGAGATATCCTCCCTGGAGCAAAGATTGAATTTGATTGAAGTATACAAGACACAGGACAAAGAGAGACATTTCTGGATAGTCCAGGACCCAGCAAGAGCACAAGGAAACAGTTTTAACACAGGCAGCAGTTATCTTCAGGAATTCATTGATTGCCTGTTGGATGGAATCAGTCAGGGCCTGGGACACAAGAAAAATTACTTACAGAACCAATTAGACAGAGTGAGGGAATGGGACTAAACAGATCTCTCTGTGAGAAACTCGCATGGACACAATGGGCCAAATGGCCCACTCTTCTAACTGGCCTAAATCTCTCCACAAGCTTTGGAAGCCTACTTCATTATCCACAACGCCACTGATCTTAGTATCATCTGCATACTTACAAATCCAATTTACCACCCCATCATCCAGATCATTAATGTATATGACAAACAACATTGGACCCAGTACAGATCCCTGAGGCACACCACTAGTCACTGGCCTGATCTGACAAACAGTTATCCACCACTACTCACTGGAGTCTCCCATCCAGTCACTGTTGAATCCATTTTACTACGTTAATATTAATACCTAACAATTGAATCTTCCTAACTAACCTTCCGTGTGGAACCTTGTCAAAGGCCTTACTGAAGTCCATACACACAACATCCACCACTTTACCCTCGTCAACCTTCCTAGCAACCTCTTCAAAAAATTCAGTAAGATTTGTCAAACATGACCTTCCACGCACAAATCCATGTTGACTGTTCCTAATCAGACCCTGTCTATCCAGATAATTATATATACCATCTCTAAGAGTACTTCACATCAATTTACCCACCACTGACGTCAAACTTTTGTTGAATAGCCTGATGGCTGAGGGGGAGTAACTGTTCTTGAACCTGGTGTTGTGGGTCCTGAGATACCTGTACCTTCTACCTGATAGCAGCAGCAAGTAAAGAGCATGACCTGGGTCGTGAGGATCTTTGATGATGGATGCTGCTTTTCTACAACAACGTTTCATGTAGATGTGCTCAATGGTTGGGGAGTTTTACCTGTGATGTACTGGGCTGAATCCACTCCCTTCTGTAGGATTTTCCACTCCAAGGCATTGATGTTTCTGTACCAGACCATAACGCAGCCAGTCAGCACACTTCCCACCACACATCTAGAGAAGTTCACCAAGGTTTTTGATGACATGCTGAATCTCCGCGGATTCCTGAAGAAGCAGAGGCACTTTGCCTCTCAACATCCACTGGTCATCAAGAGGAAGATTTCCAGTTTCCACTCTCTGCTGTGCGGAGAAAATGCTTCAAAATTCTTCTATTAAATAGCCTAAAACGTATCTAACATTACATTTTTGTTTCCCGTCACCAGAGGAATTGCTTCTAAGTACTCTTTCTTATTGTAACTATCTTGAATGGATCAAGCCTTAATTAATACTCAAGAGAACTTCTGAACTGGGGAGAAGGATTACACTGGACAACAAACTTCTTCGAAAATGTTCTTTCATCAGATTTTTTTTTGTTAATGATAGACTGCTTGAAGCTGAACACAAAGATAATTTCGGACTATTTGTATCACATAGGAATTTGGAGAAATAAGAAACTAACTTTTATTGAATATATTGTGTTTAATTGCAAAATGGTGCTGACGCTTTGCAATAGTTCAACTAAGCTAAAAATGTTTTATTGATGTTTTTTTTTGCTCTCAGTGTCTGAGGCTTCCCATTGAAGTGTCCAACACTAATCAGGCAGCATTGATGGATTCCTGTTGTCCTGATACCATTTCTTCATTTCTTCATGACTGCAATGTCCCGGTGAAACCTTTCACCGTTCTCATCACTGACAGCAGCAGGATTTGCAGGGAAGAAGTCTAAATGGGAATGCAGAAAGTGAATCTTGAGTGACATGGTGCACCTCATAGTTTTGTATGCTTGAAGCATGTTGTCAACCAGCTGCATGCAGTTTAGTGCTCCGTACCTACATACCTGCTGCCCATTTCGCCGCTGGCATCTAGGGCAGCAATAAAGGTCCTCCATCTGTGGTGTTGTTCGAGACTTCCTTCATTGCGTCAGTAGCTCGGTTTTCATGACTATCAGTCATGCAAGTCCCAGGTGGAGTCTCAGGAATACCATCGCACTCAGATGTAGAAGGATTCATCATTGCTGTTTCCGTCACAGTTTTGTTTTACCAGCCATGGTTGTTAGTCCTGAGCTGAACCCCCGAACCTGGAGGACTGGTGGACCACTCTTAGTCTGGCCTCTACACTTTGACCTGTTTGGCATGGGTGACCCTACCAAGAGCCAAAGCATAAAGCTCTGACTCCAGCCAACAAAGCTCTCTGGTATTAACACACACAAGACTCCAAACCCTATGAGAAGGTCATGGTCCTCTTGGTGCTCTGGAGCTGCCAATGAAATTTGCAACAACGTCCTTGGATGCCTTTTGTGTGATGCTCTCTAGCCCCAGTAGAAGTTCTTCCAATTGTCTGTCATTGATGAACTGTTTGATTTGTGGACCAACAAAATGGCATCAGTTATTCCGAATTATCAAAGGTTCAAAGGTACAATTTAATGTCAGAGAAATATATACAATATTACATCCTGAAATGCTTTTATTCACAACCATCCACAAAAACAGAGGGGTACCCCAAAGAATAAAGACAGTTAAATGTTAGAACCCCAAAGTCCTCCCCCAAGCTTCCCGCGCATAAATGGCAGGAAGCAACAATTCCCCCTCCCCCCACCAGCAAAAAAAAGCATTGGCACCCACCACCGAGCACTCAAGCGAGAGCAAAGCAACAGCAAAGACACAGACTTGCAGTTACCCCAAAGACTTCACATTTCACCCGATATTCAACATACCACAGGTTCTCTCTCTTCCTAATAAGGGAGAAAGAGGTGTCTCCATTTTCCCAGTGAGTGGGGAGACATAACAAACAACTCATTGATTTACGATGTTAACAGTCTGCCACATCGCTTCTTTTGAGCTCTGTGCCCAAAAAACTGGGCACACAACCGCAGATACTCCGACTCCCCCGATGACACATGGGTCTCCTGCTGTGACACCGACCCTCAATCCACCCGTCTCCAGAGCCCCGAGATCCTAGGCTTCTGAATCCGAGCCAGACTCTTAGGCCGAGCCTTTGGCGTGCCGATCAACAACGGCCGGTTGTGAAACCCCGAGAGCGGGTCTCATTCCCACAAAGAACCGTAGTCTGTGTGTAACTCCAGGTCAGGGTCTTCAAAAAAACCCTGAAAGGGAAAAATAAAGACATTAAAGATGGAAATAGAGCTGTTTCCGAAGATGCAAGCAAAGGAGTGGCCATTTAGCATCATCATTACTCCACTCTGCCTTCAATAAATTATGCATTGAAATACTTTACTTTATTGTCGCCAAAAAATTGATACTAGAGCGTACAACCATCACAGCGATATTTGATTCTGCGCTTCGCGCTTCCTGGATTACAAATCGATAGTAAATATTAAAAATTTTAAATTATAAATCATAAATAGAAAATAGAAAAGGGAAAGTAAGGTAGTGCAAAAAAAAACCGAGAGGCAGGTCTGGATATTTGTTATAAATAACAAACATAGGTGATTTTTAAAAAAATGGTGCGTGATATGGAAATTTCATGGTGATTTTCATGATCAGCAGCCCAAGCTCCATAAGGTACACCTAAGAGTATTCGGGAAACAAAACCTTTCTTGTCCAATATTATTAAAGAAATATTGGAACTACTAATAATTTCCATCTTTGTCCAGCTAAACCCTTGATTTGTTCAGCTCCATTCAAGGATGAAGGATGGAGTTGATGGAACGTGAGTGAGAACAGATCACCGGGACGTAAGAGGGCAGGGACGGGACAGGTGGGAGATAGCAGAGGGGAGGGGGATGGAGAGAGTGGAGGTAGGTGACATAGAGAACGAGGGAGAGAAAGAGATGGGATGACAGTGAAAAGGTAACAGGAGAGAAAGATAGCAAAGGGATGCTGTAAAGAATGAATGAAGCGAAAGAAGTGATGAAGCAAAGGAGGGAGAAGCAGAGAGAGGTGACAAATGATTTTTGTTGGGGGAGAAATATAAAATATAATTAATTACTCACTGCAGACAGATCAGCCCCTGCCTTTTGGCATCTTCAGCCTGATTGCTTGGCCCTGATCGGTTATGATGAATAAAGTAAAATGATCTAAAACACACGAAGGCAAGTGAAATCTGACTGTTAGGCAGTTACTGTACGTCTTGTCCGAACAGCCTGCATAAACGTTTCAGGGCATTCCTATATAAAAATCGGGATGGCACGGTAGCATAGTGGTTAGCACAGGACTTTACACTACCTGCAAGCTGAGTTCAATTCCCACCATGGCCTGTAAGGAGTTAGTGTGTTTTCACCGTGACCACGTGGGTTTTGTCCGGGTGCTCCGATTTCCTCCCACAATCCAAAGATTAGGAAAGGGTTAAATTGGGGTTGCTGGCTAGCACGGCTCAAAGGGCCAGAAGGGCCTGTTCCATGCTGTACCTCAATAAATAAATAAATGTGTAGTCAGTGAGGGAGGAGGAGATTGGGAATTCAGAGCTGGGGCAGTGAGGTTCAGCTGCCGATGGTGATAAAGTCAGGGACGTCTGAAGGGTCATTGTGGAGCAGATCAGAGGTTGTAAAGAGTGGAGGATGCCAGGTACTGGGGACATTAGAAGTCAAAGATGAGAATTTTATAGAGCAGCGATATAGCTTTGGGCCAGAGAGCCAATGTGAGCCCAAGGGTGAAGAGTAGATCTTGCAAGAGTGAGGATACGACAACAGAGTTTTGGATGAGCTCAACTTTACGGAAGATGATCAGTGTGAAGCCTCTCAGCAGAGGACCGGAATTGAGGCAACAAAGGAGATTGATTTAGGGTGATTGCACTACTGTGCAAGAGTCTTAGGCACACATAAAAAAAATCTGTAAAGCAAAGGTGTTTTCTAAAATAATGAAATGAGAAGTTTCTGCTATCAAAAATTTACTATAAAGAGCAGTAAACAGTAAAAACTAAATCAAATCAATATTTGGTGCGACTCCCCTTTGCGTTTAAAACTGCATCAATTCTCAAAGATACACTACTGTGCTGATAGGCTGTTCAAAGCATCTTGCCACTGTTCTTCTGCAGACTCTGGCTGTCTCGCTTGCTTCTGTCTCTCCACGTAATCCAGACAGCCTCAGTGATGTCGAGATCAGGGCTCTGTGGAGGCTATGCCAGTTGAAACCATATAAAATATCTAGGGAGCTTAAGACTTTTGTACTGTACTGTAGGTATCTGGTAATTAGCTGATTCCCTTTCCCATGCACTAATTCCTCAGAGGAAAACAGCCCCTCCTTCCCCCAGTCCCAAGGTCTATGAATTCCCAGTTATTAATCTCCTGCCTTTGCCATTGCAGCCCCAATACTTCCAAATGTCTTCAGATCAGCAGTGGTTCTGTAAGCGATCTTTCCAGCGCTGCTGTGCTCAGGCAATTATTATTCCATCCAAACGTAAATGCTGCTGTCTGGGACTCTCGCTGCCACCCGCAGGCTTCAACCTCTCTATTAAGCTGATTAATTCACCGTCTTATTCCATTCACAACCTTCAAGCTCCACTACCTTGCTCTTCATATTCGTGTAAACACTTTATAATTATTATAATCCCAGCTCCCAGCTACTCATTTATATATTTAATCTCCTGATTTTTAACTCCTTCTTTCCCTCTGCTCATCCCATCTTTATTTGTTGCTCAGCTTTTTGCCGGTGGCTCTTTCACCGAACCCTCCCCTCTCTAATCTTCTCTCGGCCAGTCACCATCTCATTCAGGGTCATAAGGAGACTCTGTTACTGATTTATCTCCTTCCTTTATTTTCCACCTCCCTTGCATTAACGTTTGACTCCTCATACTCTCCATCCACCATTCTCAATCATGCACTTTCTCTCCCCTCATCTCTATCTTTGCTGTCATTTCAAAGTTCAAGGTTCAATTAATTATCAAATTATGCATGCAGTATACATCTCTGAGATTCATCTTCTCCAGATAGCCACAAAACAAAGAAAAAACCATGGAAGCCTTTCAAAGAAAAACATCAAACCACCCCCCCTCACCCCCTACCCTCACACATGGGAAAAAAAAAACAAATTGTGCAAACAGCAACAAAAACATCAAACCCCCCCCCCCCCCGGTGCAGAAAAACAAACAAATCACGCAAACAACACAAAAAAGAAAGGGCGGAAACATAGAATATAAAAATGTAAAACTGAAAGAATCCAATCCATTAATCACAGATCCATAACTTCAGAACCATCCTCCGTCAGCATCAAGAGAGAAGGGGGGGGGGGAGGGAGGGAGAGAGAGAGAGTAGAGAGACCATTTAAACGCAGGGGTCTTCCCTTGGGAGCAATGAGCAAGAGACTATCACACGCAGACTCCTCCTCCCAGTAGAAGCAGGCAAGAGGCTGGTAAACGGTGCTGAACACTCCCTTTATTACCTCTCACTATTCTCTCTTTTTCCTTCATCTGTTGCCTCCTGTCTATTCTGTTATCTCACCCTTCTGCTTCCATTTCTCTCTAAGTTCCCTCTCTGTCCATTATATTTGTGCAGCCTCTCTCCTTGTGATGTCCTTCACCCTGCTCAGAGATAACTACTATCTCCTTATTGACCTCTGTCTGTTGCACCTCTCTCTCTCTCACACCTTCACTCACTTAATTTACTCCCTTCCTCTCTCTCCCCCACCATTTCTCTCTTATTCTCCCTCTCTTCCTCCGTCTCCATCTTTCTTTCTCTCTTCCCTACTCTCTCGTTCTCGCTCCATCTTTTATTGACTCGAGGGCTGCAGATGCCACAGTTTCCCATATTGGACACTGCTGTTTTCATTCCACATTGGTTGCGTTTGTCCTCTCAATGTAATTAATCGCAACTAATTTCACAGATCACTATCATTAACTAGTTCCTAGTAGTCAATTTTCCACGTCTGAATAGTTTTAACTAGCTCCCAGTGGAGAGAAAAACTCATCACCAGCACTATATTAACAGCGGTGTTGCAGAATCAATAGCCGAGCATGGGACAATCCACCCGTTCAGCTCTGCACGCTTCTCCGAGGAAATGTCCACAGGCCCGCCCATTCAGAATCAGGTTTAATATCACCAGCAAATGTCATGAAATCTGTTAACTTTGCAGCAGCAGTTCAAGCAATACATAATAATAGAGAAAAAACTGAATTACAGTATGAACATATATATTAAACAGCTAAATTAAGTAGTGCAAAAAACAATTGAAATAAAAAAGTAGAGAGTTAGCGTTCATGGGTTCAATGTCCATTCAGAAATCAGAGAGCAGAGGGGAAGAAGCTGTTCCTGAATCATGAGTGTGTGTCTTCAGGCTTCTGTACCTCCTCCCTGATGGTAGCAATGAGAAGAGGACATGTCCTGGGTGGTGGGGGCCCTTAATAATGAATGCCACCTTTTTGAGGCACTGCTCCTCGAAGGTGTCTTGGATACTACAGAGAATAGTACTCATGATAGAGCTGACTAATTTTACAACTCTCTGCAGCTTACTTCAATCCTGTGCAGTAGCCCTCCATACCAGAGGGTGATGCAGCCAGTTAGAATGCCCTCCACAGTACATCTGTAGAAATTTGAGGGTGTTCTTGGTGACAAACCAAATCTCCTCAAACTCCTAATGAAATACAGCCACAGTCTTGCCTTCTTTATAGCTGCATCTATATGTTGGGTCGAGATTAGGTCCTCAGAGTTAATGACACTCAGGAACATGAAATTGCTCTCTCCCTCTCTCTCCACCTGATCCTTCTATGAGGACTGGTGTGTGTTTGCTTGTCTTACCCTTTCTGAAGTCCACAATCAGTTCTTTGGTCTTACTGATGTTGAGTGCAAGGTGATTGCTGCGACACCCCTCAACTAGCTGGTGTACTTCACTCCCGTAAGCCCTCTTGTCCTGCCAACAATGGCTGTATCATCAACAAATTTATAGTTGGCATTTGAGTTGTGTCTAGCCACACAGTCATGGGTGTAGAGAGAGTAGAATAGTGGGCTAAGCACACACCCTTGAGGTGCACCAGTGTTGATTCCCCACATCTTTTTGTTTCTTCCCTCAAATAGCAAGGCACTTGATAAGGTACCCCATGCAAGGCTTATTGAGAAAGTAAGGAGGCATGGGATCCAAGGGGACATTACTTTGTGGATCCAGAACTGGCTAGCCCACAGAAGGCAAAGAATGGTTGTAGACAGGTCATATTCTGCATGGAGGTTGGAAACCAGTGGTGTGCCTCAGGGATCTGTTCTGGGACCCCTACTCTTCATATTTTTTATAAATGATGAAGAAGAGGAGGGATGGGTTAGTAAATCTGCTGATGACACAAAGGTTGGGGGTGTTGTGGATAGTGTGGAGGGCTGTCAGAGGTTACAGCAGGACACTGATAGGATGCAAAACTGGGCTGAGAAGTGGCAGATGGAGTTCAACCCAGATAAGTGTGAGGTGGTTCATTTTGGTAAGTCAAATATGATGGCAGAATATAGTACTAACGGTAAGACACTTGGCAGTGTGGAGGATCAGAGGGATCTTGGTGTCCAAGTCCATAGGACACTCAAAGCTGTTGCGCAAGTTGACTCTGTGGTTAAGAAAGCATACGGTACATTGGCCTTCATCAATCATGGGATTGAGCTTAGGAGCTGAGACATAATGTTGCAGCTACATAGGACCCTGGTCGGACGCCATTTGGAGTACTATGCTTAATTCTCGTTGCCTGACTACAGGAAGGATGTTGAAACCATAGAAAGAGTACAGAGGAGATGTACAAGGATGTTGCCTGGATTGGGGAGCATGCCTTGAGAGAATAGTTTGAGTGAACTCGGCCTTTCTTTCTTGGAGCAATGGAGGATGAGAGGTGACCTAATAAAGGTTATAAGATGATGAGAGGCATTGATCATGTGGATAGTCAGAGGCTTTTTCCCAGGGCTGAAATGGCTAGCACGAGAGGGCACAGTTTTAAGGTACTTGGATGTAGGTACAGAGGAGGTGTCTAGCGTATGTTTTTTTCGCAGAGAGTGGTGAGTGCGTGGAATGGGCTGCCGATGACCATGGTGGAGGAGGATACAATAGGGTCTTTTAAGAGACTCCTGGACAGGTATATGGAGCTCAGGAAAATAGAAGGCTACGGGTAACCCTAGGTAATTTCTCAGGTAAGGACATGTTCGGCACAGCTTTGTGAGCTGAAGGGCCAATATTGTGCTGTAGGTTTTCTATATTTCTATGTTTCTAATATTCATCCAGTTCCTTTGTAAAAGTTACTATTGAATTTGCACCCACCAGCATCCTAAATTTAACCACTTCAAGGGCAGCTTCTATCCTGCTGTAATAATACTCAAGAATGGATCTGTTGTACAAAAATGATGAACTCTTTATCTCTCAGTCCACCTTGCCATGGCCTTGCACATTGTCTACCTGAACTGCACTTCCTCATTTTCTGTAATACTGCAGCATATTCTGCACTTTGTTATTTTTTTCATTTTATGCCACCCTGTAACACATAAATACAGAATGACGTGTCTGGCTGGCATGGAAGCAAAACTTTTCAATGTATCTCAGTAGATCTGATAATGGCAATTCAATTGCTGGCTCTCTGGATATCGAACTTCCAGCCACTGAGGTTGTAGGGTAACATGGGGACCAGATCTAAAAGGGTGACAAATACAGGACTGAGGGTGTTATATTGGAATGCATGCAGTATGCAGAATAAGGGAGATGATCTTGGAGCACAGTTAGAGATTGACAGGTATGACGTTGTGTGCATCACTGAGTTGTGCTGAAATAAGATCATAGTTGGGAACATCCAAGGATACATATTGAATTGAAAGGTAAGGCTCGTAGGCGGGGAAGACAGCACGGCTCTGCTGGTGAAAAATGAAATCAAACCCTTAAAAGGAGGTGGCATAGAATTGGAAGGATTAGAATCGTTGTGGGTAGCGCTAAGAAACCACAAGGGTAAAAAGACCCTGATAGGAGTTATATACAGCCCTTCAAACAGCAGCCAGGAGGTGAGCTACAAGTTACAACAAGAGCAAGAAAATGCATGTCAAAAGAGAAATGTTTCATTAGCCATGGAGGATTTCAATATACAGGTAGATTAGGAAAATCAGATGGTGCTGGTCTCAAGAAAGAATTTATAGAATGCCAATGAGATGTTTTTATTAGAGCACCTCCTGGTTGAGCCTTCTAGAGGAAAGACTATTCTGAATTGAGGTTTGTGTAATGAACTGGATTTGATCAGGGAGCTTATGAGTACAAAACAAGATGCTGGGGTGATAATCCAAGCGAGTTTACGATTGAGCACTGAACACCTGTTCAAGTGCTCCTTAAATACTGAAATCCCGGCGCCAAAATATGACAAACAATTAGCGGGATGGTCCTGAATCCTTAAAGGGGCCACGCCAGCTGTCCGTACTCCAGAGAGTTAGAGCGCCAAAATTCCAGAAGCAGGCACAGTTGGGGGCATATCATAACACTAATATTCCATCTGGGTAGCCTCCAACCTGATGGCATGAATATTGATTTCTCCTTCCAGTAAAAAAAATCCTCCCTCTTCCTCTATTCATCACTCTGACCTTTTAGCTCTTTTCACCTGCCTGTCACTTCCCCCGCGACCTCTCCTCCTTCTCTTTCTCCTATGGTCCACGCTCCTCTCCTATCAATCCATTCTCCGCCAGCCCTTTACCTTCCCACCCACCAGACTTCACCTATCATCTTCCAGCTAGCCTCATTCTCCTCTCCCCGTCTGTTTATTCTGGTGTCTTCCCTTTTCCTTCTCAGCGCTGAAGAAGGGTCTCACCCCAAAATGTTGACTGTTTATTCATTTCCACAGATGCTGCCTGACCTGCTGAGTTCCTCCAGCATTTTATGTGTGTTGCTTGGAATTTCTAGCGTCTGCAGGCTTTCTCGGGTTTAGTTTTCGGTCTGAGACACTTCAGGCACACATTATAGAAGAGTCCATGAGTTGAGGGAAAGCACTGACTGCTCTAAATCAGTCCTTTCTCTTCCCCGCTGTGGAGCAGTAAATCTTTGGTCTGAGCAGCAGTCAATTCTCCTTGGAACATCACCGTGCTCCATTCCTGATTGAGGACCAGCTCGTGCAGTGTCACAGGCGGAATGTGGCAAAGAATCTCAGCATCACTACCACGCAAATGTCCGGGAGGAAACACGAACCATGGCGGTAAAGTGGCAGGATATCCTCAGCCTTCGATTGACACCAGTCTCTTGATGTCCAAGTGAGCTACCGTATATAGAAACATAGAAACATAGAAAATAGGTGCAGGAGTAGGCCATTCGGCCCTTCGAGCCTGCACCGCCATTCAGTATGATCGTGGCTGATCTTCCAACTCAGAACCCTTTACCAGCCTTCCCTCCATACCCCCTGATCCCTTTAGCCACAAGGGCCATATCTAACTCCCTCTTAAATATAGCCAATGAACTGGCCTCAACTGTTTCCTGTGGCAGAGAATTCCACAGATTCACCACTCTCTGTGTGAAGAAGTTTTTCCCAATCTCGGTCCTAAAAGGCTTCCCCTTTATCCTCAAATTGTGACCCCTCGTTCTGGACTTCCCCCAACAATCTATAAATCTATCTTCACAACAACTTCTGCTCAAACGTCAGAGGTGGGACTGCAAACCCTCTACCAACACACACCAAAGTTGCTGGTGAACGCAGCAGGCCAGGCAGCATCTCTAGGAAGAGGTACAGTCGACATTTCAGGCCGAGACCCTTCGTCAGGACGAGTCCTGAGTCCTGACGAAGGGTCTCGGCCTGAAACGTCGACTGTACCACTTCCTAGAGATGCTGCCTGGCCTGCTGCGTTCACCAGCAACTTTGATGTGTGTTGCTTGAATTTCCAGCATCTGCAGAATTCCCCGTGTTTGCGTTTTTAAACCCTCTACCAGCCTTGATTATCCCTGGTGTACTTTATCATTCCTGCAAAGCGCCAGAAGTTTGAAGATGTGAACTGCAGATTCAATAAATAACCAGTCTCATCTCAGTGCCGACTGGCCCAAGGATGGGGAGATAATAAAACTATCAACTCCCCAGCCTCTTGTCAGTGGCTGGGAACAAATTCATCATGAAATTCTTCTTTTATAAGCCATTATAATGATTTTCAGATCAAATGCTCTCGTTAACAATACACTGAGAGACCTTGTGAGTCCTGGGTTGCATGTTCATTGCTCATACTCTGCTCAATCGAACACTCCCTCGGACGCTGCTGATACACAGAAGATATTTTCCAATGCAAACAGAAGCTCACACTCCACTGGTTTCCAGGGCTGAAGTTAGCACTTATTACTGAGACATACTGGTTTACCAGGATGCTGCCTGGTTTAGCGGGCGTGTGCTATCATGAGGGGCAGGATAATCTTAGGGGAGGGGAAAATAGGACCCGTCGTGATTGGCGGTGCAGACTCGATGGGCCAAATGGCCTAATTCTGCTCCTATGTCTTACGGTCTTATAGATTTCTCAGGAGAGGCGGAGGGTGAAGGGAGATCTGATAGAGGTTTACAAGATTATGAGAGGCATAGATAGAGTAGACGGGGAGTATCTGTTTCCCAGGGTGGAAATGTCTCATACCGGAAACAATAAATTGAAGGTGAGAGGGGGTGGGTTCGAAGGGGATGTGAGGGGTAAGTTTTTTTCACTCAGAGTGTGGTGGATGCCGGGAATGTGCTGCCTGGTACGGTGGTAGAGGCAAATACATTGGAGGCTTTTAAGAGACATTTGGATAGGCACATGGATGTGAGGAAGATGGAGGGATATGGACATGGTGTAGGTAGGAGGGGTTAGTGTTTGGGTGTTTGTGATTCAGTTTTTAGCTGGTTTGGCACCACACTGTGGGCCGAGTGGCCTGTTCCTGAGCTGTACTCTTCTATCCCAACACACCTACAGGGCCGAGAGTCAATTCCCACACCCCTGCTGGGTCAGGGCTAAGTCCCAGCACACCAGTGCACTCAGGCTCTAAATTCAGATACTCCCAGAATCATAGCCATAGAACAATAACACACAGAAACAAGCCATTTCTGCCCACGTTATCCCTATCTAAAAAAATTCTAAATCCATTTGCCTGCATGATGCTGGTATCTCTCTGCTTGTTCTCTGACCAAGTGCTTTTAGTGTACTATATCTGCCTCCACCACCAACTCTGGCTACTCATTCCACATGAACCTTCTGAACTCCGTCGAGTACAGGCCCAGAGATATCAGGCACGCCTTGTACAGTAAGCCTTTCATTCCTGGGCTCATTCTTGTGAAATTCCATTGGATCCCCTCCAGGGCCGGCACAAATGGGTGAAAGGTGAAAAGTTTACAGGGAACATGGGGGAAACTTCTTCATTCCGGGGTCGTAAGAGTGTGGAATGAGCTTTCAGCTCAAGTGGAGCAGGCGAGCTCAATCTCAATGCTTAAGTGAAGTTTGGATAGGTAGATGGACTGTAGAGGTGTGGAGGGCTATGGTCCCGGTACAGGTCGATAGGCAGTTTAAGTGGTTTCAGCATGGACTAGATGGGCTGAAAGTCCTCTTTCAGTGCTGTACTTTTCTACGTATGACACTATCCTTCCTCAGATATGGGGTCCAGGGTTGCTCACGATAATCCATATGTGATCTGACCAATGCCTTATAAAGCTTCAGTGTTACGTCCTTGCTTTTGTATTCCAGCTTTTTCAATGCCACCACTAATGCTGTTTATGCTTCCCTTACTACTGACTCAACCTGCAAGTTAACCTTGAGAGAATTGTGAACTAGGACTACCAAAGTGCAAAGTGCATTTACCTGACATACACTTCACATTGAAATGCCTTGAAAGCACTTAACAACATTAGTGTTGAGAATAATTACGCACATAAAAGCCTGCAAGCTTACCAGAGAGTTTTGTCATTAACAGTTTACAAATTTATTCTGGCTCACTGAAGTCCAAGGCTGCTCCCCTGCCCCCTCTCTTTAATGTTATTTTTTCTGATGCGTCTTTGTTTCAGCGTTACCTTGTCCTCCTGTCATTGTTCAGCATCAGTAACATTTCATGACTGCTCACTAGTCTCAGAGTAGATTTCATCCTGTCAATCAAACCATTAGGCTGAAGACAGTCTAATTTTTAAAACATCCCAGGCATTTCAATGCGGTGGCCTCCCGCTCATCTTCACACCACAGAATCAACTCCCTTCCCGTCCAACCTCGTCTCGATAGTCAGATGTCCTTCTGCACGTCACCGAAAGACAACATCTGCAGAAGTGATTAAGAGGGCAAGTGGTATGCTACGAGAAGATTTAAAAAGAGGAGTAAAGATGCCTTAAAGTTAAATCAGACTCTGGAGAATTTTGCACATCAGGTCTTCTTACCAAGGAAGAGGATACACCTATCAAAGTGAGACTGCAGGACCGATTCACTGAGCTGTTTCCTGGGATGGTGGGTTTGCCATTTGAGAAATGACTGAGCAGTCTATGCAGCGTCTAGAACCGGCGGTTCTCACGGTGTCAAAATAAGAGTGGGTCAGTTACAAGTGAGATAAGGACAACTTCCTTTGTGTAGTGTACCATGAATGTTCGGACTGCTCAGCCCTGGAGGACAGTGGAATATCATCGTCAAATTTACCCGAAGTAGAGGTTAGATTACTGGACATTCAGTGCATTAAGGGATATGAGCATAGTGCAGGTAGGAGACCAGCCACAATGAGGGGCTACGGCCCACTCCTATTTCTAATGACTGATGGCTTACAACCCTCACAACCCTGACTTAATCCACAAAATGGACTCCAACTACTCACCCAGTTGCACTTCCCAAAACCGTGGCCTCATCACCAAGACAGACAAGGGCAGTAGGTGCAAGGAAACACCACCACCCTCAGGTTCTCCTCCGGCTTTGCCACCCTTCATCACCTAAATCCCGAAAGTTCCTGTCCCGCAGAAAGGCTGCAGTGCTTTAAACTGAAGCAGCTCACCATTCCTACCCAGTTGCCGGCTTTGTCAGTGGGACCTAGTTAGCAAAAAAAAAAGAATAAATAATTAAGCGAAGACGAAGCTGACTCGAAAGATGAGCTGTGCTGGTGCGTGGCAAAGTCGAAGAGAGACGTGTTTGAAACGGTGTCGGAGTCAGGGATGGAGTTGGACCAAATGATTCGGAGGAGTCGAGGCGGAGGGGTTTCAATGCCCGCCCACCTAAACTGGGCGCAAAACTGGATTGACCTAAGCACCAAGATGATTCGGGAAGGTTGAGACCGGCTTCAGGCTTGGGTGGCAAGGCCGAGGCCCAAAGCCTATCAGTGCATGCCTGGGTCCTAGTGCACGGCACGATCCAGTGCTTGGACAATTTAAACACTGGCCCAGAAAGACTGGGAAGGCAGGGTGTGGGGACCAGAGGCGAGGGTTGGGCCAATTCCATTCGCTCTCCCACGATGTTCGCTCCCCTCTCCGCGGCGCTGAGGCTGTGGGACTGCTCCGGCTGCCATGCACTTCGAGTCTGCGAGCTTTGCAGTGATTTGCCCCGCTATATGGTGAACTGAGATCCTGATGGGCCTAATGCAGCTGCTCCGGGATTCACATCCCAGGACGCAACTTGGTTCGGAATGCCTTTGCCCGCTTCTATCGTTTGCATGATTTATGTTTTTCACCTCTTTCTATGCACTTTGCGTGTTGGTCTTTACTTAATTGGGTTCTTTCAGGTTCCTTGCTTTGCAGCTGCCTGTAAGCAGATGATAATAAATGTGATAATAAACGTACTTTAAATATGAATTTGAATCCTTTGAAATGAATTAAAGATCTCTTGGCAGACTCCTTGGGTGTCCCTTTAGCGCCCTTCTAAGTCATTCAGAGCAGTTATAGCTTTACCAATGCCCGTTATCAGAAAAATATCATATTTCTTCTGTATCATGAGAAGTTGAAAGGCATTAACTGGCGAGATGCCTTGTTGAATACATACCCACATGGATTTGTATCATCAGAGGCATTGTGACATTTTTAAAAATAACCAAATTTCTCACGAGTACAACTACAATTGAAAACTTGTGGGATTTGATTATCATGAAGTCATTATTGTGAAGAAAGGTCAATAGCATTCTCTTCTGATGAACACATTATTGACGGGTATGTGATGTGGACAACTGTCAGATAACCAAAACCACAGAGCAGTTCTCTTGGCCTTCCTCTAACAGCCTTCTTGTGTTTCCTACTGAATCAAGATCTCAGCAGATTGCGATACGCTTAGCAAGTCTGGAAATGAGGCTAATCCTCGAGAGGCAATTATACCAACATTTTATAACTTTCTGTAACAAAACTAGGAGAGTCATTAACCAAGGATCGAGCGAAGCCAGTTGTGAACTTTATCACACACTTGCATGCTGGCGACAACTGGGAGGAATACGCTGGTAGAATTGATGTGAGATTAACAAGACTCTAGATCCTGCATTGACAAGGAATCGTTGACTCTATGCCAGGAGGAAATTGCCTACATACTAAGCGGATCACTGTTGCCCCACGTTAAAGTGAGGAGCGAGTCTCCTCACAACACAGCGTCACCCATTCTTCCTCCAGACACATGGACAAAGTCACAGTCGGAGATGAATGAAGATGGATGGCTGCCCTCACTCTGTGGCATCTCCAGATGTTGCTTGGGGGGATTCAACGGGAGTTGCATTGAGTTCAGTGAATACTGATTTAAGATCATTGTTGCCAGGTAAGTGAGCAAAAGGTGAGATGAAGAGCATTTATTTCTGTACACCAGGTTACTGTCAGCATGATTGGGGGGTGGAAACAAATTCGGTTGCCTCTCCCAGAGGGAAGATGATATAATCAGGGAGTGAGATTAACTGAACAGAAAGTTCTGAGAAATGGTCTTCAACATGAAACGTTATCCTATTTCACTTCTCACCGATGGAGGCCTGACCCACTAAGAGCTTCCAGCATTTCCCGATTTTCTTTTAGAAGGCAGGACCAGTTGGATTATCTGACAAAGACGTAATGGGCCAAAAGACCTTCATTTCTACTGTGTCAGACTCTTTCTAAGATATGTCCTTGCAGGATTTGCAGTTGGGCCATCATCTGGGAAGTTGGTGACTCTGTAGGCCCAGAGCTCATTGCACGGAGTGACCAATCTCCCACAGGCTGCACTCGGTACAGGGTTTGTGTCGCATATTACATGGAATAACTTCATTGAATAACAGACAGTTATGCACGGAGAAGGCTAATCGACCCATTGTGCCCAAGCCAGGCCAAAGTAGAACAATTTTCAGATTCCAACTCTCAGGCCACACCTCACAGTGTTGGTACTTACAAGAGCTCACTGGATGCTCTGTACGCATGCCAAGATTTCTTCCTCACTCTCACTAGTCTCTGGGCAAAAGTAACTCATTTCTCATCTCCCCAACCTCATGTCTTCACTAAGTTCCTTAAACCATATGCCCCAGTTGCTAACCTTTGTGGCAAAGAGAAGTGGGAAAATAGATCCTTTGTTCGCCATGCTTGGGCTTCTCAGCTGAACCCACCCCCCCACCTGCAAAATCTACCCCAAGAAAATAATTCCAGTCTCCCCATCGGTACTCACAATATCCCAGTTGGTTTTTTCCGCCTCCTGTCTAAAGGTAGGAGAGGAGGGGTATGCTGGCTCGATGTAGTTGCTTGGAGGTACCAGGAATTACAGACTAATCTACACACTTTACTTCAACCACTTGGACATAAAGATAAAAGCCTAGATTTGTGATTTGAGAAAATTAGTTTTTCCCAGCTTTTCCATGAAAACAAAGATTTGCACCACAAATTAACCCATTTCCTACAAAGAACCGGGTATTCTGAGGCTGTGGAAGGTACCAGGTGAATGTAAGAACTTGATGCAGGAGCAAGAATGGATTAGGCCTCCTCAGCGCAACCCCATCATCCATTCATTCATTCATTGAGATCTTCTCATCCTCCACTGAAAATCCATAATCGCTATCGATTCTTCTTATTATTATTTCATTATTAAGGACCCCCATCACCCAGGACATGCCCTCTTCTCACTGTTAATGTCAGGAAAGAGATATAGGAAATCTGAAGACACACACTCAGTGATTCAGAAACAGCTTCTTCCCATCTGCCATCCAATTTCTAAATGGACATTAAATCCATGAATTTTACCTCACTTTTTTATATATATTATTTCTGTTTTTGGACTATTTTTAATCTATCCTATATACACATATATACTTACTGTAATCGATTTGCTTTCTTAAAGTATTTTTCTTTCTATGTTATCACGTATTGCGTTGAACTGCTGCTGCTAAGTTAACAAATTTCACGACATATGCCGGTGATAATAAACCTGATTCTGATTCTGACTTGCATTCGAGGACAACTCAATGACAGCCCGAAAGTCCATCTGTCTCAGCACAAAACTACCCAATAGGCCCCAAGGAGAGAGAGAGAGAGAGCGCATAAGACATAGGTATAGGACAAAAAGGAGAAGAGAACCTTCTTCAAGCCAATCTATGCCACACAAGTTATGAATGTAATTGTATATATACACATATGTCTTAAACATTACTTTTATACCTCCACTATAGATAATAATAAATATTGATAACCACATGATACAATGTAATTTTGGTCCTCGTGTTATATCAATGGATAACATAAGCTATTTCATACCTGTGACTGTTTAAAATGTTTAGAGTTCCATTGTTGCACTTTGCATTTTCTGTGAGTAAGCTGTACTCAACAGTATTTCATGCTGGAAGCTCAGATGCAGTGAAGACATTATATGGCAATTGAATGGATTTCCCATATGACCTGCACTGGGAAAGCAAAGTATAAGATTTAGTCCCACACTCCACCATTCAGTGCAACATAACCCGGGTAGACCAAGTTAGTTTCCAAAGGTTTCAAAGGTACATTTAATGTCAGAGAAATGTATACAATATACATCCTGAAACTCTTTTTCTTCACAACCATCCGTGAAAACAGAGGAGTGCCCCCAAAGAATGTTCTTTACTTCCTTGCAGCTCTAAAACATCATGAAGAGAAAGATCAGAGAGAAAGAATCTGAACTGATGCACGACCTATCCTGGTCTCAGAGATTCACCACATGCTTTATGGCCAATTGATCATTGTTGAAATGTACTCATAGCTATTCATGTTCAAAGAATGATTGCTAAATTGAACACAGTAAGCTCCCACAAACAACACCAGGGAAAGTAAAATGACCAGATGACAGATATGACAGGGAACTGAGAGATGAAACTAAACAAAAAGACAAGTTCTATTTAATTGGTAAAAGCTAAAAACTTCTCTTAAAGCTTTGCTGGGGGAAAAAGCTTTTTAATTTAATTTGATCAATAAAACTTTGAGCGGCATGCAGAATTTATATTTTTATCCATTTCACTTTACAATGCTCAGGAAATATTAACTAATCCCATTTGTCAGTGATGTAACTATGGTGACCAGATTCACTACAGTAAATTGTAAAGTTAGCATGACTTTTTGAAGATTTGCATCTTGTTTTTATGACCTACTTTAATTTAATTCGTCTTTACAGAAGTTGCAAATTAAAGTATTATAGTAACTAAAAATAACCAACTGTTCTGAACACCCGTACCAAGTCAGAGAAACATCACCATAATCAAAGTAAACTTCGAAGACGAAGAATGTCAAGCTTCGGGAATAAATATTGTCCAGAGAGATATTACTGGGTATTTTGTGAAGATTCCTTCAGTTGGTTTTGTGAAGGTTTCTTCAGTTGAAGGAACCTTAGGCTGAAGAACTCTCTGTATAAATCTCTCAGTATCTTTATCTTCCTTTAAGATATTAATTAAAAACCTACCAAGCCATCCAGCTACAAACTGTCTGCAGGAGTAACTCAGTGGGTCAGAATCATTGGGAAGAGAAATGGGTTTTGACCCAAAAGGCCAACAATTCCCTTCCTCCCACAGATGCTGCTGGGCTCAAAGTTCGAAGTAAATTTTATTATCCATACATATATGTCACCATATACAACCCTGAGATTATTTTTTTCATGGGCATAATCAATAAATCTATAGAATAATAACCATAACAGAATCATTGAAAGACTGCTCAACTTGGGTTCAACCAGAGTGCAGAAGACAACAAACTGTGCAAATCCAAAAAGAAACGAATAATAGTAATAAATAAATAAACAATTAATGTAGAAAACATGAGATGAAGAGTCCTTGAATGTGAGTCCATTGGTTGTGGGAACATTTCAATGTTGGGGCAAATGAAACTATCCCCTTTGGTTCAAGAGTCTGATGGTTGAGGGTAGTAACTGCTCCTAAAGCTAGTGGTGGGAGTCCAGGTACCTTCTGCCTGATGGCAGCAGTGAGAAGAGAGCGTGTCCTGGGTGGTGTGAGTCCCTGATGACGGACTTTGCTTTCCCGCGACAGCATTTCAATTAGATGTGCTCAACGGTTGTGGGGGAGGCGGGTGGTGTTGCTTTACCCATGATCCATTCCCTTTTTGTAGGATTTTCCATTCAAGGGCATCGGTGTTTCCATACCAGGCTGTGATGCAACTAGTCAATATACTCTCCACTACACATCTATAGAAACTTGTCAAAGTTTCAGATGTCTCCATAAGCTCTTAAGGAAGTAGAGGCACTGTCAATTTCTCTTCATAATTGCACTTATGTGCTGGGCACAGGATGGGTCCTCCGAAATAATAATACCAAGAAATTTTAAAATGTCCAACAAATTGTGCATTGCTCCAGATTGCAGCATCTGCTGTCTCTTCTCTCTTCATCCAGCCATTTAATTATCTGTACTACCATCTGCTTACATGCCTCAGCATTGGTTGGTTTTTGTTGGTACAACTCCCATAAAGTTCCATGGAATACCTTGTTGTGCTGAAGATGCTCTATAAATGGAGTAACACACACAAAACACTGGAGGAACTCAGTAGGTCAGGCAGCATCTATGGAAAAGAGTAAACAGTCAACACTTCGGGCCGAGACTCTTCCCCAGGACTGAAAAGGAAGTGGGGGGGGGGGTAGACAGCAGAATAAAATGGTGGGGGAGGGGAAAGAGGGAAAGAGGCTAGCTGGAAGATGATAGGTGAAGCCAGGTGGGTGGGAAAGGTCGAGGGATGGAGAAGGAGGAATCTGATAGGAGAGGAGAGTGGATAATGGGAGAAAGGGGAGGAGGAAGGGACCCAGGGGATGTAACAGGCAGGTGAGAAGAAGTGAAATTGCCTTTCTTTATAAACAGAATGCCTGCAAAAGTTGTCATTGTATTAGCTTTTATTTCTTCATCTGCTTTGGACAAATTTGCTTGTTATGGAGATGGGCAAAAAGGATTAACAGTGAGGAGGTCTCAGGAATGCCTTCAGTCGGAGCTGATGTATTGATCTATGAGTTAACACCTGAGCACAGCAGATGTAGTGTGCAAACTCAGATAAATGGACAGCTTCTTTGTTAGTGACCCAACAACACTGGAAATGAGAATCCAGCCCACAGGGCAAATATTCTGCAGCATTGGATTTTATCCTCTATGACTTAATATTGCATAAATGCAACTTCTCTAAGGAATGATGTCAGACTATTGTCTCAAATCAACATTAGACCTCGTCCAGTTTCCTCAACGGCACATTGTCCTTGTAAGCATTATCTAAGGGGTCCCATTCTCTCCGCTTTGCTCTGTCACGGAACATGGAATCAGCTAGTAAATGCAGCATTTAATGGTTATCCCTAATTACCCTTGGGAAGTGATACCAACCTATCTTCTTCAAGGTTCAAAATTCAAAGTAGATTTTATTATCAAAGTACATTTATGTCACCATAAACAACCCTAAAATCCATTTTCTTGTGGGCAGACTCAACAAATCTAGAGAATAGATTATGAGGACACTCAGTCCTTGTTTATTGTCATTTAGAAATGCATGCATTAAAAAAGGATACAACATTCCTCCAGAATGATATCACAAGAAAACACAGGACAAACCAAGACTAAAACTGACAAAACCACATAATTATAACATATAGCTACAACAGTGCAACAATACCATAATTTGATAAAGAGCAGACCATGGGCACGGTAAAAAAAAGTCTCAAGGTCCCGATAGACTCATCATCCCACGCAGGTGGCAGAAGGGAGGAACTCTCCCTGCCACGAACCTCCAAGCGCAGCCAGCTTGCCGATGCAGCACCATTGGACGCACCCGACCGCAGCGGACTCTGAGTCCATCCGAAAACTTCAAGTCTCCAACCAGCCCCTCTGACACAACCTCTCCGAGCACCATCCTCTGCCAACAGCTTCAACCCCCCCCCCCGCCCCCGGACGCCGAGCAACAAGCAGAGCCGAGGAGTCGGGGACTTCTCCTCCGGAGATTCTGGATCACACAGCAGCAGCGGCAGCGAAGCGGGCATTTCAGAAGTTTCACCAGATGTTCCTCCATACACTTACGTCCGTCTCCATCAAATCAGGATTGTGCACGGCACCCTACTTGACAAGTAACAGACATCAACACCGGAGAGGCCGCTGCGAGCTGCGTCGTGCTGCCATCTTCCCTTCTAATAACTATAACAAAATCAATGAAAGACCACCCAACCAGGGCATTCAACCACAGTGCAGAAGACATCAAGCTGAGCAAATACAAAAAGAAAAAAAATCATAAGTAACTAAGCAATGAATGTCGAGAATGTGAGATGAAGAGTCCTTGGAAGTGAGTCCATTGGCTGTGGGAGCATAAACTCCTGCACCCCATTTACTCCACTGTGTGGTGAAGTCGAAGACTGGAGGATTTTGGCCCCGTGACAATGAACAGCACCAGACAGGTCCTTCAGCCCATGATGTTGTGCCGACTCTCTAAGATCAATCTAACCCGTCCCTCCCTCGTGGCCCTTCATTTTTCTTTCATCCATGAGCTTCTCTAAGAGTCTGTTAAGTGTCCTTAATGTATCTGCCTCTACCAACTCCTCTGGCAGCGTGTTCCATGCACCCACCCCTCTCTCTGCAAAACACCTACCTCTAATATTCTCCACTCCCCTCCCCTCCCCAACTATACTGTCCTTAAAGTTATGGCAATACATACAACATTTCTACATCAGAATAGCTTGCAATCAGAGAGGAATTTGTAGGCACTTGTATTCTGATACACCACTTGACTAGGTCATGGCCAATTGCTGCAATGCATTTTGTAAAAGGTTCACAATGAATACTGTGGTGACAGAGGGCGTGGGCCTTCAGGAGTAGATGTTTAAAATGGAAAAGTGGGTCCAAATCCAACAACTACTTCTGGCTTTGGTTTACCTGAACAATTGGTTTATTATTGTCACATATTGATACAGTGGAAAGACAATAGACAATAGGTGCAGGAGTAGGCCATTCGGCCCTTCGAGCCAGCACCACCGTTCACTGTGATCATGGCTGATCATCCACAATCAGTACCCTTTTCCTGCCTTCTCCCCATATCCCTTGACTCCGCTATCTTTAAGAGCTCCATCTAACTCTTTTTTGAAAGAATCCAGAGAATTGGTCTCCACTGCCTTCTGAGGCAGAGCATTCCACAGAACCACAACCCTCTGTGTGAAAAAGTTTTTCCTCAACTCCGTTCTAAATGGTCTACCCCTTATTCTTAAACTGTGGCCTCTGGTTCTAGACTCCCCCAACATCGGGAACATGTTTCCTGCCTCTAGCACGTCCAATCCCTTAATAATCTTATACGTTTCAATCAGATCCCCTCTCATCCTTCTAAATTCCAGTGTATATAACCCCCAGAAAGCTTTTGTTTGTCATCTAATCAAGTCTTTCTATACATAAGTGTTAGGCCTCCTGATGAGTATTAAGATGGGCCTGATGGGATTTACCACAGGGCCTGATGGGATTTACCCCAGCTTATTGAAGGAGGCCAGAGACAAGATTGCTGGGACCTTGAACAATATCTTGGTGTCCTCTCTAGGCACAGGTGAGGTCCTGGAGGACTGGTGAGTGGCTAATGTTGTACCTGGATTTAAGAAGGGGACAAGGAAAGATCCTGGGAACTATAGACTGTGAGTCTCACGTCAGTTGAAGGGAAATTGCTGGAGAAACATCTTAAGATTAGGATATATGAGCATCTGGAGACTCATGGCCTAATGAGGGCGAGCCAGCATGCCTTTGTCCTGGGATGGTCATGCCTTACCAACTTGATGGAGTTTTTTGAAAAGGTGACAAGAAAGGTTGGTGAGGTTGGTGAGGTTGGGGAAGTGGATGTTGTCTAAATGGATTTTAGTAAGGCTGAGCCGAATGGCCTGCTCCTGTACTGTGCTGTTTTATGTTCCAAAGTGCGTGAGGCAGCAGAGAGAAAACAAAATGCAGAATACAGCCTTGCACAGAGGAGCTGTGGTGCAGGTAAGCAAATGAGGTGCAAGGGCTACTATGAGATGAATTGGGAGATCAAGAATTTATCTCCAGAATATGAGAGGTCCATTAAAAATCTTATAACGGTGGGTTAGAAGCTTTCCTGGAGTCTGGTGACTGGGCTTTCAAACGTTTGTATCTTCTGTCGGATGGAGGGGGTGGGTTGGAGTGGGTATGTCCAGAGTGGAAGGGGTTCTTGATTACACTCAGTGGTCATTTTATTCGGTACAGCTGTACACCTGCTCATTAATGCAAATATCATGTAACAGCAACTCAATGCGTAAAAGCATACAGACATGGTTAAGAGGCTCGTTTTTTTTTAGATTATGAGGACACTCAGTCCTCTTTTATTGTCATTTAGAAATGCATACATGTATCAAGAAATGATACAATGTTTCTCCAGAGTGATATCACAGAAAACAAGACAGACCAAAGACTAACACTGACAGAACCACATAATTATAACATATAGTTACAGCAGTGCAAAGCAATACCATAATTTGATAAAGAACAGACCATAGGCACAGTAAAAAAAAGTCTCAAAGTCCCACATCGATCGACTCCCGAGTCCCTGATAGCAGGCGACAAAAGGGAGAAACTCCCTGCCATAAACCTCCAGGCACCGTCAACTTGCCGATGCCTTGGAAGCAGCCGACCCCAGCTGACCCTGAGTCCATCCGTCCGAAAACTCCAAGCTTCCGACCAGCCTCTCTGATACAGCCTCCTGAGCGCCATCCTCTGCTGAACGCCTCCGACCTCTCCCCGGCCGCTGAAACACGCACCTGTGCCTAGTTGTTGTTCAGACCAAACATCAGAATGCGGAAGAACTGTGATCTAAGTGACTTTGACCGTGGAATGATTATTGGTGTGGGACCGGGTGGTTTGAGTATTTCAGAAACTGCTGATCTCCTGGGATTTTCACACACAACAGCCTCTAGAGTTTACAGAGAATGGTGCAAAAAACAAAAAAAGAATCCAGTGAGTGGCTGGACTCATTTGCATTTATGGACAAAATGCCTTGTCTATGGGCAAAAATGCCTTGTCAATGAGAGAGGCCAGAGAAGAATAGCAAGACTGGCTCAAACTGACACGAACATGACAGTAACTCAGATAACCGCACATTACGGCGGTGGTGTGCAGAAGAGCACCTCTGAACACACAGCATGTCAGACCTTGAAGTGGATGGGCTACAGCAGCAGAAGACCATGAACATACAATGAGTAGCCACTTTGTTGGGGTCAGGAGGTGCCTAATACAATGGCCACAGAGCGTATGTTGTCTGCAAATGTGCGCGTAGACGGCGTCGATAGAGGGGAGGCTGGTTTATGTGCTGGACAGGGCTGTGTTTATAGCTCTCTGTTATTTCTTGTGGTTTTGAGCAGAACTGTTGCCGTGCCAAGCTGTGGTGCATCCAGATGGGATGCTTGCTCTGGTACATCTGTAAAAATGGTCCTTAGCCCGCTGAGGCAGTAGAAGCGTTGGGCGTAGTGTCAGCATGGTTAGATGCTATAAAGTCTCCAAAGTGTTGTTGAGGCTGAGTTCATCCAATCAGATAATAATATTTCCTCTACCTCCTCCTGATGTGAACAGCCACCACAACCCAACATGCTCTTGTAGACAAACTATGTACTGAGTTGAACTAGTTGAGATTCCAGTTAACATTACCGCTCAAACTGTTGATGGTGAGAGCTTGGTCCCTGCAATGCTGTTAACTCTCCGAGGAAGGAGACTGGTCTCTGTCTTCACGGAGATGGGGCAGTTTGAGGGATAACTTCACACCCCAACAACACTGGACCTTCCCCACAACCTCTGGACTCACTCAAGGACTCTTCATCTCATGTTCTTAATGCGTGTTGTTTACTTATTTGTTATTTTGTTTTCTTTTTGTACATGTACAGATTGTTGTCCTCTGCACATTGCCTTTTTTGTCTGCCGCCTTTGCGTTGTTCATTGACTCTATTGTTTTCCTTTGTATTTACTGTGAATACCCACAAGAAAATGAATTTCAGGGTAGTATATTATGACCTTGATGACAAACTTACCTTGAATGTTACTTTCTTTGAATTTTGTGGGTGGGGGGTGGGGTGAATGTTGTCAGGTCCTTGTTGAGTGACTTTTCTTGTCTCTGCCAGCTTAGGGTGCAGGGGGTCTTATGCGAAGGTACATAATCATAATAAGAAATGTTCAAATCAGGGGCGTTGGTGGATCAGTGTAGCCCCTGAAGATCTCTCAGATCAAAAGACAGAGCCCGGTGACCAAACGCAACAGCACGCCGGGGCATTTTAATAGAGCATTACAAATGTTTCCAGCAGTTTCTCTCCTGGAACTTCTAACAAGTTGAAACGGAGGAAGCAAGGAATCGATGGAGCTGCCTTTAATAACCTCCAAACCGGCACAACACGGCGAGGTCATCACAGGCTCGCCCCTCAAGCGTTGCTAATTCGGTCCTGTCGGCACGGTGCTCCCGGCGCTCGCTGTGTGTTAGGAAGGGCGGGTGATGTAACTCCGCAGCCCGATATCGATTCCATCCATCACCTCCCCCGCACCCCTGCCTGGCTCTGCATCTTCAGCCGGCAGTCTGTTATCAGAGGCTGACAGATCCTGCCTCTATCACTGGCCCCATTTGCAGACACTTTTGTCAATAATCCCAATTAGCCTCTGAAGAATTAGCCGCCTGTTGACGCTGAGTGAATCTTAATATGTGGAGGCAGGGCGGCTGGAAATTACTCCTCAAGAGCCAACTGCGTCTTCTGGCAGTCTTCGGGGAGATGGCTTGCCTGCTGCTTCAAGTGATTTCGCTTTCGGCTTTTATTTTTGGACTAGTAAGAAAGGAAGTGCAATGCATCTTCAGACGAGAAAAAAAGAGACAGCGTTGCGAGGGCAGCTAGCTGCTTCCTCGCCAAGCACTTTGAAAAGAGCATTTGACAGATGAGTGGCTGGTACCTCGTCCACCAGGGCTCGGCAGGAGAAGACATACAATTTAAGGAAGTTATTGCCTTCACGGTAGAACCACCTGGTGCTCCAGCAACGGCGGGGGGGAGTCAGCAACAGGCCAAATCAGGCCCGGGTCGCTGCATTTACTGTGGTATTCATTATCACCACGAACATTGCTTACTCTATAAACTTCACAGAACATAGAAACCTACAGGACATTACAGGCCCTTCGGCCCACAATGTTGTGCCGACCATGTAACCTACTCTAGAAACTGACTAGAATTACCCTACAGCATAGCCCTCTATTTTCCTAAGCTCCATGTACCTACCTAAGAGTCGCTTAAAAGACCCTATTGTATCTGGTTCCACCACCTTCAAGCTGGCAGTACATTCCAAGCACCCACACTCTCTGTGTGAAAAACTTACCTCTGACATCCTCTTTGTACCTACTTCCCAAGCACCTTAAAACGATGCTCCCTCATGTTAGCCATTTCTGCCCTGGGGAAAAGGGACGTCCTGTTTTTTTGTGGCGGATGGAGCAAAGGTGCTTGGTGAAGTTGTCTCCCAATCTACATCAGGTGTCACTGGATATACAGGAGGCCATACCAGGAGCACTGGATACAGTAGATGACATAGGTAGCTTGGCTTTAAGTGAAATGTCTTGATGGCAGCCTGTGGCAGATACCTGAATTCAAAAGAATGTTGAAATGCTCACCACAACAAAACCAAGGTCTATCTAATTAACCTTCTACATTCTGACGGTGCTTTTAAAAAAAAGGTCAATCTACAACACATCCAAATGTGGCACGAGGGAAAATTCTAATGATGGAGACTTTGAATAGCTTAAATCCAAAGTCATTTGGCTTTCCCCGAGCAGACTCACTCATAAACATGGATCCAAAACAAAACGAGTTAATTTCCCTTTCAATTAATGCCCTCCCTGAACTATTCACCAGCATTCTCTACCCCTACAATGTAACATCCGTAAAACCAGAAGGCACAGGGGCAGAATTAGTCCACCCAGCCCATCAAGTCTGCTCCACCATTCCGATATGATTTATTATCCCTCTCAGCCACATTCTCCTGCCTTCTCCCCATGGCCTTCGACATCTTTACTAACCAAGTACCTGTCAACCTCCGCTTTAAATATACCCAGTGACTTGGCCTCCACAACCATCTGTGCTAGTCAAATTCCACAGATTCAGCACCCTCTGGCTAAAGAAGTTCCTCCACATTGCCGTTCTAAATGGATGTTCTACTCTGAGCCTGTGCCCCCGGTCCTAGACTCCGCCGCTATAGAAAACATCTTCTTCACTTCTGCTCCATTTCAGCCTTTCAATATTTGATCGCTTTCATTGGGATTGCCCCTCAATCTTCTAAACGCCGATGAGTACAGGCTCAGAGCCATCAAACACTCCTCATACGTTAACTCTTCCATTCCTGGGGATCATTCTCATCAATCTGCTCTGGACCCTCGCCAATGGCAGCACATCGATAAGGAGCCCACAGCTACTCACAATACTCCAAGTACAGCTTGAGCAATGCCTTATAATGCCTCAGCATTGCACTTTCGCTTTTAAATTCTCACTCTCTTGCAATGAATGCAGACATTGCATTTGCCTTCCTCACCACCGACTCAACCTGCAAGTCAACCAGCATTATTACCAGTGGCTGGAGCGAATTGTGGATGTACTTTGGCTGCTCAGATTCTGGCCTGGCAGTCCAGGGGCTGCCCCGATGTAACCCCAGAATGTTTCGATGATAATTCCTCTGGGGCACGTGATTTGTGGCAGCAGACACTGTGGTCAGCACTTGGACATCATAAACAGCCATGGTGCCCTGAACTTCCACTGTGCTGGAATGTAAACAAGCTATGGTAATTGAAAATATTTAAGTAAATTCTGGTTTCCTGTGAGATGTAGTGATCCTTTAGGAGAAATTGAATTCACAATATTTTATGAATGTGCTAGAGTCCGTAGAGGGAAGCAGTAATAGCATTAAAACTGGACCCTCCTGGTCCAGGGTGAGAAGAGGACATAACCCAAGGCCAGACCGCATCTCAAAGTTCAAAGTACATTTATTATGAAAGTGTGTAGGCATTATACAACCCTGAGAATCATCTTCCCTCATACAGCAACAAAAAAAGACATGAACCCCTTTCAGAGAAAATCATCAAATCCTCAACGTGCAAAAGAAGAACAAATCACGCAAACGGCAAAAATACAAAATATACAACACTAAACCACACAGTTATTAAAAGAGTCCAGATATATTCAGTCCAGTTCAGTTCAGCCTGACCCAGTGCTGCGTCTCCGTTATGTGCAGGTCGCAGGGCCATTCCTCCTGATCAAAATTACACAAAATTAGCACCAAAACAGAAGAGACCAGAAACACAAAGCCAAGGAATTCTGCAGATGCTGGAAATTCAAGCAACACACATCAAAGTTGCTGGTTAACGTAGCAGGCCAGGCAGCATCTCTAGGAAGAGGTAGTGTCGATGTTTCGGGCCAAGACCCTTCGTCAGGACGAGTCCTGAGTCCTGACGAAGGGTCTTGGCCTGAAACGTCGACTGTACCTCTTCCTAGAGATGCTGCCTGGCCTGCTACGTTAACCAGCAACTTTGATGTGAGACCAGAAACCTATCATAATGTGAACTGTAGGCTCCAAGCCACAAACCGCAGCAATTAAACCTTGCCCAAGACCATTTCATTCTCCCCCAGTCTGCAAAAAAGCTGGTTGGGTTCAACTGAGGAAGAAAAGTGAAGAGTGTCAGGGTTAAAGATCTAGGAAGGTAAGGTGGAGCAATACACACAACATGCTGGAGGAACTCAGCAGGTCAGGCAGCGTCTATGGGAAACAGTGAACAGTCTATGCTTCGGGCTGAGACACTTCTACAGGACTGGAAAAGAAGGGGGGAAGTCAGAGTAGGAAGGTGGGGGGAGAGGAGGAAGAAGTACAAGGCGGTAGGTGATAGGTGAAACTGGGAGAGGGAGTGGGGGTGAAGGGAAGAGCTGGGAAGTTGATTAGTGAAAGAGATAAAGAGCTAGAGAAGGTGGAATCTGATAGGAGAGGGCAGAAGGCCATGGAAGAAAGGGAAGGGGAAGGAGAACCATGGGAGGTGATGGGCAGGTAGGGAGATAAGGTGAGAGAGGGAAACAGGAATGGGGAATGGTGGTGGGGGGGGTGTCAATTACCAGAAGTTCAAGAAATTGATATTCATGGCATCAGGTTGAAGGCTATCCAAACGGAATTTAAGGTGTTGCAAATCCATCCTGAGTGTGGCTTCATCACGGGAGTAGAGGAGGCTACGAGCTAACATGTTGGAATGGGAATGGGAAGTAGAATTGAAGTGGGTCGCCTCTGGGAGATCCCACTTTTAGTAGGTGTCCAGTATAGCGGTCTCCCAGTCTACGTTGGGTAGATTGGAGTAAAATGCAGCTGAGATACTGATCAGCACAGAGCTTGTTGAATGTGTCTAAGTTCCTATATTCATAGTGCCATCTCCTTACGTATGACCTGGAATGAAGATAGCGTCTGCTCCTTTGCACGAGGACGATTGTAATTTGCTCCCCCTTTTCATTGCCCTGGCAGGTTTGACTAGAAACATTCGACATCCAAGCCATTGTCAGTGCACTGAGACACATTTCAGCGCTTGAGGGGAATGGAAATGATGGCTCCTTGATTGCTGAGCATCACTCTCAGATCACAACCCATTGTGAGATGGCAGTGATGGAGCAGCCCAGACAACAGTCAAACTGTGTAACTGAGAGAATCATAACCCCTCTCACAAAACAGAGCACTTTCTATCTCGTTTTCCATTTCTGCTCAGTCAAGCACCATCCTGCATGAGCTCGGATTGCACTGGCTGAGTTATTATTAAGCCCCATTTGCCAGATCCCATCTATTTCTCAATAAAACAGCATTTTAAAATTCTCATTTATTGCTTTCAGATCTTTCCATGTTATTTCTGTAACTTGGACAACTCGAATCCTACCTCTGCAATGGAACACTACAAACTGCCTCTTGCACTACCTGGGATCTAATTGTGTTTTTTAGTGCTAATGTATTGTTTTGCATAATCTTTATCTTCACAGCTGTACAATATATGTATGATTTATGTTTGTGTCGGTACCTCAGTGCCTATGGTGCCACTGCAAGCACCTGTACCCCAGCGTGCATGGGCACATGACAACAAACCCAACCTGACTTCCTCTTCCTGGAAACCCTTTGAGAAATCTGACTTCCCTGCATATCTGCGATTCTTTGCTGTGCCAACATCCCAAGGCACTTTGCAGGAACATTAGCAAACTGACATCAAAACATACAAGGAGAAATCTATCGAATGTGGAAAGGTCTCGATTAGAGTGGATGCAGAGAGGTTGTTTACTTTGGTGGGGGAGTCTAAGACCCGAGGACACAGCCTCAGAATAGAGGGGCTTCCATTTAGAATGGAGATGAGGAGGAATTTCTTTAGCCAGAGAATGGTGGATCTGTGGAATTCATTGCCATAGGCAGCTATGGAGGCCAAGTCATTGGGTGATTTTAAGGCAGAGGCTGGTAGATTCTTGATTGGTCAGGGCATGAAGGGATATGGGGAGAAGGCAAAGGATTGGATTAGCCATGATGAAATGGTGGAGCAGACACAATGAGCCAAATGGTCTAATTCTGCTCCTATATCTTCTGGTCTTCTGGTCTTGTAATAGGAGAGGTCTTTGTTGTGTCCGTGCACGACTACATATCAATTAAATAAAAACACACACGTGGGAGATGGTGTATTCACATTGCAGCGAGAGGGAGAGAGGGACAGAACAGTGCACGTGCACAGACAACAGATCAATACGTGTTGCTAAGGGGGTGGGGGGGTGTCATTGCTCTGAGAGAAATAGATCCATACATTACAGTCTTGATTGAAGGTAGAGGAGCAGGGTGTGATCAAGGTTTAGGAAGGGAATTACCAAATGTCAAGACGGAGGCAGCTGATATCACGGCAGTCAGCAATGGAGTCATTAGACAGGACTATTTTTAAGCATCTAGAACTGGGGGGAATGCAGAGGTCTTGGTGGGGGAGGGAGTGTAAACCCATAAGGGATTATTTCATCTTAAAGCTAAAACCTGTACTTCATTTCCCTGGTAGTTCTAACAATGCAAAAATATTCCGAGGCCCCTCGCAGAAATGTTACTACATAAGAGATGTGGAGGCACAGAAGACTGCAGATCCTGGAATCAGGAGCATGCAGATCCTGGAATCACAAAGCACTGGAGGGATTCGGGGGTCAGGCTGCACCTGTGGAGGAAAATGAGCAGTCGACGTATTAGGTTGAGATCCTTCACCTGAGCTGAAAGGTAGGGAGACAGGATAAAATGTGGAGGGAGGGGGTGGAGCAAGATCTGGCAAGTGATGGGTGGATCCAGCTGCGGAGAGTGATAGGCAGGTGGGAAGGGGGAGTGTGGGAATTATGTGGGAAACTGGGAGCTAACAGGCGCAGGTGATGAAGGGCGGAAGGTGATGAAAATTGATAGGAGAGGAAGGTGGGGCAGAGGGAGGGAGGTGGGGAGAGGAACCAGTGTGTGGGTGATGAGCAGATGGAGAGAGTGCGAAAAGGGAAAGAGATATAGTCAGGGGGCTGGTGGATCAGGAAGGAAGAGATAAAAGAGGAAAGGGGGAGAAGGTGCAGTGATTACGAGAAATTTGACAATTCCATCTTACAGCAAATGACAAAAAGATTGGTCGAAGGAGGATGCTTTAAGGAGTGCCTTTAGTGGAAAAAGCAAAGTGAAGAAGTGGAGGGAATTCAGGAGGGAGACTTTGAGTTGGAGATACAGAAACAAAAGATCATTTTCCAGGGCAATAGTTAAGCTGCAGGGTGGGTGATGTCTCAGGGTAGGATAACACCGGCTTCGCCTAGGGATTCAGGTATCTGGTCAATGTGTAAAAGGGAGCATTCAGAGGCCAAGAATACAGATAAAAGGACATAAAGAAAAGAGAAAAAACATCTGGAGGTATTTAAAATCGCAAACACAAGGAATTCTGCAGATGCTGGAAATTCAAGCAACACACATCAAAGTTGCTGGTGAACGCACACAGAACGCTGGAGGTATTTGTGGGCTTGGAGTAAAAGGACAGTTGATATTTCGGCTCGATCTCTTATGTCTGCATTGACAAACGTGAGAGTTGTGAAATGCAGAGCAGGAAAACGTATCTGGTAGGTCAGGGTGGACAATTCCAGAAGGGAAAAATAAAAAAAAGAAGAAAGAAGTAAATCAAGTAAGACGAGCTAATGTGACAGATGAATTACAGCGAGAACGACTGGCGGAATCAAGCTACCTGAAGTTGTACAGTTCGGTATTGAGTACTGAAGGCTGTGTTGTGTCAGGGTCTAAATTGTCATTTTCTTTGTAGTTTAACTTTCTTTATGCTTGCATCTGTGTCTGTATAGTCACCTGTTTGTCTGTAAATGTTCAGTGGATTTTCAGTAACTTGTAGCATAAATGGTTCTGTTATGTTTTTTCTTTGTAGTTTCTTTGGCTGGAAGCCTATGTCATGCCAATAAAAATCAAACTGTCTTATAGGCTGTTCTTATCAAAAGAAATTTCTTTATGTGTCTGGTTTGAGCTCATTTTCAACTTAAAGACAGCCATGAAGAAAGATTCTTTTGTTCTTTGTTCTACCTTACTTGCAGCGGAGTGAGTTAGTCGCTGTTGTTTCTCTGTGATGGATATCTCATAAATAGTCATAGTCATACTTTATTGATCCCGGGGGAAATTGGTTTTCGTTACAGTTGCACCATAAATAATAAATAGTAATAGAACCATAAATAGTTAAATAGTAATATGTAAATTATGCCAGTAAACAATGAAATAAATCCAGGACCAGCCTGTTGGCTCAAGGTGTCTGACCCTCCAAGGGAGGAGCTGTAAAGTTTGATGGCCACAAGCAGGAATGACTTCCTATGACGCTCTGTGCTGCATCTCGGTGGAATGAGTCTCTGGCTGAATGTACTCCTGTGCCCACCCAGTACATTATGTAGTGGATGTAGACATTGTCCAAGATGGCATGCAACTTAGACAGCATCCTCTTTTCAGACACCACCGTGAGAGAGTCCAGTTCCATCCCCACAACATCACTGGCCTTCCGAATGAGTTTGTTGATTCTGTTGGTGTCTGCTACCCTCAGCCTGCTGCCCCAGCACACAACAGCAAACATGATCGCACTGGCCACCACAGACTCGTAGAACATCCTCAGCATCGCCCGGCAGATGTTAAAGGACCTCAGTCTCCTCAGGAATTAGAGACGGCTCTGACCCTTCTTGTAGACAGCCTCAGTGTTCTTTGACCAGTCCAGTTTATTGTCAATTCGTATCCCCAGGTATTTGTAATCCTCCACCATGTCCACACTGACCCCCTGGATGGAAACAGGGGTCACCGGTACCTTAGCTCTCCTCAAGTCTACCACCAGCTCCTTAGTCTTTTTCACATTAAGCTGCAGATAATTCTGCTCACACCATGTGACAAAGTTTCCTACCGTAGCCCTGTACTCAGCCTCATCTCTGTTGCTGATGCATCCAACTATGGCAGAGTCATCAGAAAACTTCTGAAGATGACAAGACTCTGTGCAGAAGGATTGCAACCAAAAGAAATGCACCTCATTCTTGACTTCCAAAGAAACTTCTGGACAATATTATCTCCAGATCCAACAACTGCAGCATTCCCAGATGGAAGATGACATTGGGCCTCATAGGAACAGTACAGGAGGGCACAGACCGGCAGGCCAGAATTGGGGTGGGTTGAGGAATTAAATCAGCTGCAAGATCAGAGATGTCCCTCCATGGAGGACTGTGAGAACAGCCAAGAGAATCATAACAGTCCCCCTACCATCCACTGGGGACATTTATCAGGAGCGCTCTATACGCAGGGCTCTTAGTATATTCAAGGATCCCAACCATCCATCCGGCATTCCCTTTGACTTTCTGCCATCAGACAGGAGACTCCGACGTATAAAAACAAGAATGGTCAGGATAGGAAACAGCTTCTTCCCTCAGGCCATAAGGTGGTGTGAAACTCCCTGCTGGTGAATATGTTCTGTGCTCTACAAACTTTAATTTAGATTCAAAGATTCAAAAGATTCAAAAAACTTTATTGTCATTCTAACCGTACATCAGCTCTGCAGGGCAGAATGAGACGGCGTTTCCCAGGAGCAGTGCAATCATAACATAACAAATGCAACACTAAATAATAAACATAACAATAAATAGTAAAACACAACAGCCACATGTCAGTTAAAATCAAGTTAGAAGTGTCCAAAGCAGAGTCGGGTGGAGCAGCTATTTAGCAGTCTGACTGCCTGTGGGAGGAAGCTGTTTAGTAGCCTTGTGGTTTTAGTTTTGATGCTCCTGTAACGTTTGCCTGATGGCAGAAGAACAAACAGTTCATGGAGAGGGAGTGAGGGGTCTTTAATGATGTACCGTGTCTTCTGGAGGCATCGACTCTGAAAGAGGTCTTGGACAGAAGGTAGGGAGACCCCAATAACCTTCTCTCCTCCCCTAACCACCCTCTGCAAGGCTTTTTTGTCGACAGCACTGCAGCTGGAGTACCAGGTTGTGATGCAAAAGGTCAGCACACTCTCAACCACGCCTCTGTAGAATGTAGTTAAGATGTCAGTGGGGAGTGATGCTTGTTTAAGCTTCCTCAGAAAGTGCAATCTCTGCTGGGCCCGTTTCACAATCCCAGTGGTGTTCCTGGACCAGGTGAGATTGTCCGAGATCTGCACCCCAAGGAACTTGATGTTTTCCACTTCCTCCACTGTGGAGACGCTGATGCTGAGGGGTGTGTGCTCAGGCTGAGACCGTCTGAAATCGACGATCATCTCCTTGGTTTTGGTGACATTAAGCATCAAGTTGTTATCACTGCACCAGCTCTGTAGGTGTTTGCCCTCCTCCCTGTACATAGTTTCACCATTTTTATGCACTTTACTTTGTTTATCTATGCATAATTCATTTGTAGATTTAATTCTTACTTTCCTAAGTTAATGTGTGTTACGTTCGACTGTGCTTGACACCCTGGTCTTGGAGAAACGTTGTCTCGTATGACAGTATACAATACACGTATATAGTTAGATGAGAATAAACTTGATTTGACTTGATTGAGTGCTGGCATTCCACAAAGTAATCACCTGTTCTGCATGTAGTTTCTACTGTACAAAAGAGACCACGTTGAGAACGAGGAAAGCAGACCACCGGATTGGAAGAAGTGCAGACGAATCACTGCTTCACCTGGAAGGACTGCTTGGATCCCTGGCTGGTGGGAAGGGATACAGTGAAAGGGCCAGTGCTGTAAGAAGGGAGGTGCATAGTAGGAATGGAACAGTGGACCGGAGGGTTACAAAGGGAGAATGCAAAACATCAAAAGGGGAGAGGAGGGAAGGGGAAGATGTGTCTGGTGGTGGAGTCACTTTGACAGAGGCAGAAATTGCAGAAAATGATCTGTGAATGTGGAACTTGATGGGGTGGAAGGTGAGAACCAGGGGAACACTACCCCTGTCCTGTTCCGGAGGAGAGGGAGGACAGGTGGTGAGAGCAGAGGCATCGAAAATGGACAAAGTGCAGCCAAAAGCTCTATTAAAAATGGTAGAGAGGAAGCTCCGAGAGAAGGAAGATGTTCCAGAGGCATCTACATGAAATGTCTCATCATAGACACATTTTTCAGCCTTACTTTGCTGTTTAAAGCAATAAAAGTATTTATAGTATGTAGGACCTTCCATATCTACTTTATAAAATCAGTGAAGTTCTTTTGAAGCAAGTATTGAATGTGACAAAGCTCACAGATCTGTGCACACCAGAATCCATCAGGATACAATCGGTGGTGACACACAGATAGGTTGGTGAAGGCGTCAGATGCCCTATCCTTCTACATGGGCTGGGGCAGAGAACATAAAAGATGGGACATTCTGACACAACTTTATAAAGCACTGGGTATTGCATGAAGTGCTGTTCACCACACTATAGAAAAGACATTGCACTAGAGAGGGCATAGAAGCAATTGAGCAGGATGTTGTTTGGACTAGAGGATGTTAGTTATGGGGAGCGACTGGATATGCTGGGCTGTTTTTCCCTGGAGTGAAAGAAACTGAAAGCAGACCTTAAGGAGGTGTATGTGATTATGTGAGCAATAGGTACGGTGGGTAGTCAGAACCTTTTCCCAGTGGTAGGCTATCAATACAAGAGGGCAGAGGGTAAAGGTGCGAGGAAGGGGATCTGAGAGCTGAGTTGAGAGTGGTTGGCATCGGAAAACTTTGCCAAAGTAGGTGAAGGAATCAGATTCAGTTGTTACGTTTAAGAAGCATTCAGACAGGCATATGAGGAAATAATGCAAACGCAGCCAATTGGGCATGAGGGTTAGTCTGATCAGGATGGACTGAAGGGCCTGTTTCCATTCTGTATGACTGTATGAATCAACCTGCTTCTCCAAATGTTCAAATGTTGACTGGTGGGCGGCAGATGACCAAGGTGATCAGACCGAACTACTCACCACTGCTCCGAACCAAGCGTTGTCCTATTCCTCTTTGAATGCCATCATGGAACAGTCTGTCAGTCCGAAATGAACTCCTACCACAAGAATGACACTCCCGAAATTATAGCACTCTCTCCATGTTACACTGAAGTGCTACTGGGGGAGTGTGCTTAAGGCTCCTAACAAGTCCTGCCTGGTCCTCTCCTTCACCACCTCACTACCAGCTGGTGAGTTTGTGCTGTGGAAACTGGGCTCAGGCAATACAGCAACAGAGAAGCAACATGTACAGACATTCACCTGCATTATGGAGTCATCGTCAGTACTGAGGTCATCAGGGTCTCCCCCCGCATGTTCTGGAACTTCAAAACATTGAACTAGTTCAAAGGAAGACACGGAGTATGAAATGCCAATCTAACTTTGAGTTTACTTTAAGCAAGGCACGCATGTGTCACGTGGTACCGTGATGACACATGCAATTAACATATTTTCACATATAACACATAATTAATTATTTAAATGAACAAGAATATTTAGTTAAACTATATATACAGTATATTCAAGATTACTCAAGTATTATTGAAATAGTAAATACACAGTACCCCCTATCTGTGACATTTACCAGGAGTGCTGCAGATGCAGGACCCAAAGCATTGTCGAGGGTCCCCACCACTCATCCCACAATCCCTTTGACTCACTACCATCAGGATGGAGGTACAGACTCACCAGGACTAGGACTGCCAGACTGGGTAACAGCTTCTTCCTTCAGGCTGTGAGACTAATGGATACCCTGCCAGCACCGAGGTCTCGTCACTACGACAGCGAGCTGTTAACTGTACTGTTTAAAGTTCACCTGTGCTGCGGCTTTACTGCATTCATTTTGAATTGTATTTTATTATTATTTACAGTATAATATTTGTGGTTTAGGTGCTGTCTATGATATATGTTGTGTGGGTACGCTGCAATCCAGAGGAACTTTGTTTTGTTTGGTTGTACAGTGAATGGCAATAAACTCGAACTTGATCAAATTCGGAATCATGGAGAGAGAGGGTATGGGAATAAGCCCTAGAGCAGGAGTTCTTAACCTGGGCTTTGCAGGTAGACGGCAGCACATGAACTTGGATGGGGAAAAATACATCTTTGTTTTCACTAACTTCTAACTCAGGGGTTCCCAGACTTATTATGCCACGGAGTAGTACCATTAAGCAAGGTGTCTGTGGAACCCAGGTTAGGAACCCCTGCTGTCACCGAAATTTAGCATTTCCTTCAATTATGAATGTAGGCAACAACATATCTTTGCAAACCTTGGATTTTCAACACGCATCCATTAAAACAAAAAATTGAAATCGATTGGATGTCCAACATGACATGTTTGCTGCTTTTTCAAAAGCCACCCCACAGTTTAATGTTCTTATTCAAGCGAAAAAACAAGTCTTCACACTGATATGTCTTTAAAATTTAATTTTAACTTGTCAATATTTTAAGTGTATGGTCATGTTACTTAATGTGTTAATAAAGAAACACATACATTACTATATCACAAATTTGTTGTTATATAATTTGATAAATGTATTTCATAAAAATTGGTTTCTTTTGCAATCCTATGCATTTCATTTTATATATTTAAACACATTATTCTGAGAAGGGTCCATAGACTTCACTGGACTAACAAAGGGGTTCATAGATTTACCGGACTGACAAAGCGGTCCATAGGCTTCACCAGACTGACAATGGGGTCCATAAGCTTCACCAGACTGACAATGGGGTCCATAAGCTTCACCAGACTGACAAGGGGATTCATAGGCTTCACTGGACTGACAAAGAGGTCCGTAGATTTACCAGACTGACAAAGGGGTCCATCAGCTTCACCAGACCGACAAAGGGGTCTGTGACATTCAAAAGATTAAGAACCCCTGCCCTAGAGGCCATAGTCTATGTCAACCATCAACCATCCATTTACAACTATCCTCCATTAATCCCAATGTTTATTCTTTCCATGTACTGGCGTGCAGTTAACAAACAACGCAGCCCTAGATTGAACTGAACTCAACGTGCCTAGACTCTTTCAGTGACTTTATGGTTTAGTGTTTCCAGCTTAAGATGTCACTATTGAAGGTAAGCAGCACCTTACTGGTAGTTCAAAATGCAAGAAATTTGACTAAAAACATTATTAATAACAGCTTTTCTGAAGTAAACTGCGAAACTATCAGTGCAAACAATGGAACGGCGAGAGGAGGTGAAGCAGATTCAGGGGATGGGCCGAGCTGGTTCTTTGCAAAGTTGAAGCGTCACGTGTTTGAGACAGGGTCGCAGACGGAGATGGTGTCAGTTTCTGTCAGAGATAGAGTTCGAGAGATCAATTCGGTGAGGCGGAGTCGAGCTGGGGGAGTTTCAAAGCTCATCCCACTTGACCCAAGTGCGAGGTTGGATCGCCCTAATCGCCAAGCGAAATTGGAGGGGTCAGGATCGGCTTTGGGCTGGCAAGCGATGTCTAGGCCCAGAGCGTATCGCTGCGCTGAGGCCCGGGTCATAGTGCGAGGCACAGTCTATGTCTGGACAATTTAAATGCCGGCCCAGATTGACTGGAATAGCAGAGTGTCAGGACCGGAGGCGATGGTCAGGCTGATTCCGTTCGCTAACCACACAATGTTCACTCCTCTCTCTGCTCCAGCTGCTGTGCTTTGCGTCTGTGAGCTTCACAGAGATTTGCCCCGCTAATATGATGACTGAGTCTCAGGCTTTGGGCCTACACCCGAAGCTCCAGAGATTCAGATCCACAGGCTCGATTTAGTTCAGAATTACGTAAAAGGTTTTCAGCAGGCTTTGAGTTCAGCTTTTTTGGTGTTCAGTAAATGAGTTACCACAGCTTTTCTGAAATATAAGACACCTCCTCTATTTTATTTGTGAAAACCTACACTATATTCTGTGATCTTTGCCATTAATATGATTGCTATTTTTTGTACATTGGGAGTTCAAAGTTTTTCTTTAAATGGATTCCATGGTGTTTCTTTGTTTCTTGGCTGTCTGTGAGGAAGATGAAATTCAGGGTTGTATACTGTATACATACCTTGATAACAAATGTACTTTCAAATCTTTGAACTTTATCTGCTTGTCCCGGCTTCAGCCACTCATTAAGGAATAATTTATAGTGGCTGATTAACTGAACAACCTGCACGTCTTTAGGATGTGGAAGGAAAGTGAATCAGCTCAGGGAAACCCACACTGATGTAATGAGAACCTGCAAACTCCACACAGACTGGCTCCTGCTCTGCATTTTGCAGCTCCCATGTTCTTTTGTCTACATTCTCACTCCATAACTACTCCCAGTCACTCATTAACCAGGTGACCTGGTTGACAGCTTATCCCATTGCCAGCAAAGTTTTACACCATCAGGGACATCTCCCTCTCCCTCCATCCCTGCAGTTTTACACCATCAGAGACATCTCCCTCTCCCTCCATCCCTGCAGTTTTACACCCTCAGACATCTCCCTCTCCCTCCATCCCTGCAGTTTTACACCATCAGGGATATCTCCCTCTCCCTCCATTACTACAGTTTTACACCATCAGGGACATCTCCCTCTCCCTGCATCCCTGCAGTTTTACATCATCAGAGACATCTCTCTCTCCCTCCATCCCTGAAGTTTTACACCCTCAGACATTTCCCTCTCCCTCCATCCCTGCAGTTTTACACCATCAGGGATATCTCCCTCTCCCTCCATCCCTGCAGTTTTACACCATCAGGGATATCTCCCTCTCCCTCCATTACTACAGTTTTACACCATCAGGGACATCTCCCTCTCCCTCCATCTCTGCAGTTTTACACCACCAGACATCTCCCTCTCCCTCCACCTCTTATTTAATTTTCCCTTCTGATGAAGGGTCTGTGACCTGCAGTATTGATTTTGATTCTCATTCAACATTCAACAACCTGACTTGCTGAGTATTTCTGGCACCTCCTTTTTTTCATTCTGGATTTCTTGCACCAACAGTCTATTTTTATATTCTGAGCACCCGAAGTCAGTGTCGACCCTGGGTCTCCTGCAATGGCTCTGCTAGTTGCCCCACTTCCAACGTTAACTTGTCCTCGTGCCGGCCACAACCGAGCCCTTTCAGGGAGGTGGGCAGGTCTCTGTTCATGGTAATAGAGCCACGCCCAGGACACTGACAGCCTGCAAAATTTAACGTTATAATTTTTCTCATCCATTTGCCACTCAGCAGCCAGCCTATTTATTTATTTAGAGATACTGCATGGTATAAGCCCCTCCAGCCTTCGAGCCGTGGCACCAGCAACCCCCGATTTAATCCTAGATTAATCACAGGACAATTTACAATGACCAATTAACCTACTAACCAGTACATCTGTGGTCTCTGGGAGGAAACCCACACATCCCACGCGGAGGGCGTACGAACTCCTTACAGATGCCAGGACTGAACTCTGAACTCTGACACCTGAAGCTCTAATAGAGTCACGCTCACCACTACGCTACCCTGTCATGCTGCCTTTAACACCACCGGTCCCCAAACCCCCAGTAACGGCCCTGCGAATGAATCCCAGCGTTGAGGAGGTGGGGGTTGGAGACAGCAGGTCAGAGTTCAGAGGGTGAGGGGGAAACCAGCAAGCATTGGAATTTGGAACTGGCTTGCTGTCGCACAGTGGGAGGCAAATTATCGTTTCTCCGCTGTCTGAGAGGCATTCCGTCTTTGTCTTGCCATCCTTCACTGTAAAAAAGCTTTAAATAAGTAATTGGGTCAAGGCCTTCTCCTGCTTCTTCTGTTCTGGGGACTTGTTTTGCTGTTTTTCAGTTCCACTGCTTGCCTTCCCCCTGCCGTCTCTGTGTACAGAGCTGGCTGATACAAAGGAGCTGACTCTTTGCGTATGCTGATACTGAAATAGCCGCGATCCCTCGTGTCCAGCCCACTGAGAACCAAGCCCTTTGAATACTATCCAATTCTCAGTCTGGGCAATGGGTTCTGTTAATGGATTAAAATTCCAGTGGCATTCTGACTGTTCCAGTAGATGGATGACAGAACGCAGACAGGAATTGTAAGGTGGTCAGGCCTTTCCTGGACTCTCACTGATCTTCCCACTGTGCAACTGTTAAAACCCCAATTACCGTATTAAGGTACATGGACTGCATTAAGACCACAAGAAATAGGAGCAGAATTAAGCCAATTGATTTCTCTTGTCAGCCACCATTGCAACATCCTGCCTTTCGAATACTTCTTCTTTTGGGATATACTTTTCTATTGCCTTTTGAATTGCTCCCAGAAATTCCAGCCATTGTTGTTCTGCCGTCATCCCTGCCAGCGACCCCTTCCAAACAATTTTGGCCAACTCCTCTCTCATGCCTCTTTAATTCTCTTTGCTCCACTGTAATACTAATACATCTGGCATTAGCTACTTCTTCTCAAATTGCTGGATTAATTCTGTCATATCCTCTGAATCTTAAGAGTTCCTTTACTTCAAGCTGTCAAATCAATTCTGTTTCATTGCACAACATCCAAACCTGAATAGCTGATTCATCATCCAAACCTGAATTGGCTCAACCATGTGCTGTTCTAAAAAGCCATCCCATAAGCATTCTACAAATTCCCACTTGTGTGATCTAACACCAACATGATTTTCCCAATCTACCTTCATATTGAAATCCCCCATGACTATTGTAACATTTCCTTTTTGATATGCATTTTCTATCTCCCATTGTAAGTTGTAGATCACATTGTACTACTATTCAGAGGTCTGTATATAACTTCCATGAGGGTCTTTTTAACCTTGCAGTTTCTTAGCTCTGCCCACACCAATTCTACACCTTCTGATCCTATATCACCTCTTTCTAATGCTATGACTTCATTTTTTACCAACAGAGCCACTCCAACCCCTCAGGCTACCTGCCTTTTAATGTAATGTGTATCCTTGCATGTCAAGCTCCCAGCTATAATCTTCTTTCAGCCACAACTCAGTGATGCCCACAATGTCACACACGTCCATTTGTAACTGTGCTAGAAGTTCATCTGCGTACCTTATTCCGTATACTGCATGCATACAAGTATGACACCTTCAGTCCTGTATTCATCACCCCTTTCGATTTTGTCTCCATTTTACATTGCAGCTCATCCCATCGTCTGCTATTTTGCCCTATCATCATCTTCTCCTTGCTTGCAATCTCATTATACACTGCCTGTGTGTGTAAACCGACTACCCCATCCTCAGCACTATCGTTCCAGTTCCCATCCCCCTGCCAAATTAGTTTACACCCTCCCAAATAGCTCTAACAAGGATGGATACTGGTCCTCCTTGGGTTCAGATGTAACCCATCCCTTTTGTACCTTCGCAATGATACAGCAATCTGAACCTTTCCTTCTGCGCCAGTTCCTCATCCATGCATTCATCTGCCAAATCACCTTATTAGAAACATAGAAACATAGAAAACCTACGTTACAATACAGGCCCTTTGGCCCACAAAGTTGTGCCGAACATGTCCCTGCCTTAGAAATTACTAGGGTTACCCATAGCCCTCTATTTCTCTAAGCTCCATGTACCAAGCCAGAAGTCTCTTAAAAGACCCTATTGTATCCGCTTCCACCACCATCACCAGTAGCCCATTCCACGCACTCACCACTCTCACTGGCACACGTCACAGGTAGTAATCTGGAAATTACTACCCTGGAGTTCCTGCGTTTCAGCTTTCTACCTAGCTCCCTAAAATCTCTCTTCAGGACCTCCTCACCTTTCCTACCTATGTCATTGGTGCCAATATGTACCAAGACTTCTGGCTGCTCACCCTCCCCCTTGAGAATGCCATGGACCCGATCCGAGACTTGGCAACTTACCATGCTGATGCCATTATCACGTCTACAGAATATTCTCTCTATTCCTCTAACTATGGCATCTCCTATCACTACTGCAGTCCTCTTCACCTCTCTTCTCTTCTGAGCCACAGTCCCAGCGACACAGTTGTTGCAGCTCCCCCCAGTAGTTCGTCCTCCTCAACAGTATCCAAAGTGGTAAACTTTTTATTGAAGGGAACGGCCACAGGAGTATCCTACACTGGCTGCCCATTTCCATTCCTTCTCCTGACGGTCGCCCAGTTACCTGCCTCCTGTGGCCAAGGGGTGACTACGTTCCTGTAGCTCCTCAGTCTCTCCTATGAGCCAAAGATCATCGAGCTGCAGCCCCAGTTCCTTCACATGTCCTCTGAGGTGCTGCAGCTCGATGCGAATGGTGCAGCTTTGGTTATCCGGGAGGCTGGCGGTCTCCACATCTCATACACAGAATGAAACACTGCCCCGGGAGCCATTCTCACTGCACTAACTGTGCCCTAACAGTGGAGAATAAATCAGTGCTTCAGTATTGAAAAAGTCACTCTTCTCACAATGAGAAATGCCATTTTGTGGAGAAGCAGAATGTTTTTCTGCCACACAGTGTTCCTTATCAAAATAACAAACATGAGAAGGTGTCGCTCACAAAGTTCTAGAACCTGAGAGGCAAGCCAGAAACTACAAAAACAACACACGCACACAGTGCTGGAGGAACTCGACTAGTCAGGCAGCATCTATGATGGGAAGTTAACAGTCAATGTTTTGGGTTGAGAGGGGTCTGAACATGGGGGTTGTAGCTATTTCAGTACCAGCATATATAATGAATCAATTTCTTTACATCAACCAACACTGTATATTGAGCCAGCAAGAGAAAGGCATTAAAACTTAAATTTAATTCAAGATTTCATTTCCTGTTCACAAGTGTAAGGAGAACAAAATGATTGTTACTCGGATCTGACGCAACACAAAAAAACGCAATAAATTTATACACATTAGAGAGCTACAAGCTCTGTATAGAGTGTGTGGGATCCTTTATGATGTTACTGGCCCTTTTCTGGTACCTTTCTGTAAGTATGTCTTCAGGACCCAAGAATTTTTATATGGTTTCAGATGGTATAGCCTCCACAGAGCCCTGATCTCAACATCACTGAGGCTGTCTGGGATTACCTGGAGAGACAGAAGTGAGCAAGACAGCCAAGGTCTGCTGGAGAACTGTAGCAAGTTCGCCAAGATGCTTGCAACAACCTACCAGCCAAATTTCTTATAAAATTGCATGATGGTTGATGCAGTTTTAAAGGAAAGGGGTGGTCACACCAAATATTGATTTGATTTAGATTTTTACTGTTTATCTTTATAGTTTTTTTTGATATTTAGAAACCTTATTTCATTATTTTGAAAGCACCTTCACTTTACAGAAGTTTTTTTGCATGTGCCTATGACTTTTGCACTGTACTGTATGTCCCTGAGGGTGGGTAGGCTTGTGCCAGTGGTGCGATGGGCAGTTTTAACTACCCATTGCAGAGCTTTTCTGCCCACCACAGTGCTGTTTCTGCACGAAACTGTGATGCAGCCTGTTAGGATGCTCTCTCCTGCGATCTATATAAGGATGTGAGTGTGGATGTGCAAAGTTCAGCTCTCTTCAGCCTCTTCAGAAAGTCGAGGCATTGGAGAGTTTTCTTGACTGTGTCGGATGTTTTCTGGGGTCATCGCAGTTTGTGTGTGATGTGCAATTCCAGGAGTTAAAAAAGGTGAAACAAGTTCCCAACAAGAATGTGGAACAGAAGAAGGAGAGGAGGCTCTCGGTCTGAAACACCGATTGTCTATTCCCCTCCATAGATGCTTAATGACTTGCTGAGTTTCTCCAGTGTTGTTACTCAAGGTTTCCACCTTCTGCCAAATCTCATTTCTGTGACTATAAAAACATGTAGCATAAACCATTAGACCATTCATAACTTACAAAGCGAAAGGCAGCTTTCACACAGCAAGATCCCAAGTAAAGGTTCCCCTGATGGTAGAGCCTTCCTTCAGTAAGAGATCTAGACGAAGGAACGGTATTGACATTGAAGCTGCTACTCTGTTCAACACCATGGCTGTCTGATCACTGGCCACAACTCCAACTTGCTGCTCAATTCCTACCTCCCTCAATTTTCTTGAAGACAGAAAACATCCCTCTCAGCCACAAAAAGACAAAGTCACTCAGCGACTGTGGCCCCCTAAGAGTGAGAATTCCAAAGGTCCACAACCCTACGAGTGAAGATATTCTTCCTAACCTCAGTCTAAAAATGAACCCCTTCATATTAAGGATCTATCCAAATTCTAAATATCCCTACCAAGGACCCACACACAATCTATTTTGTAGGTAACTCTGTAGAACCCTCAATATTTTAATGTCTCATTCATTTAAACCCATGGCTAGATGTATTCAATTGATTCTCAAAGGATATCCTCCTCATCCCTGCGCTTTATCTTCACTGCTTCTAAGTGGCTGGTTGGCATCCGTCTGTCTTCAAGGACAATGGGTGATGATCATCATCATCACAAGCCTGGGCGCAAGGTATGGAGATCCTGAGATGCCCAATTGTCAAGACCTTCCTCTCGGTCTCATCAGTGTAGTCCAGAAGAAAGCTTATGAAGCAATACATTTGGCTGCAGGAGATGCTGGAAGGATATTCAATGACATCCAGCCGCCTTAAGGGCTCCACTCCTGATTTGTTGCCTGGGTTTACTCCCATAGCCTTCGCCTCTCCCGAGGCTGCCCACAAGGCAGTGGGGCTATTTACCCATAGCTGGGAATCTGGTGGGCCTGCATGCTACGTGTGCAGGGGTCAGAAATTCTCCCTGCCCTCTGTAGTCCAACCTGAGTCCAAAACTATTTCAGTTTCTGTGTGTCGCCAACGAGGAGGCACTATATGAGACTTGCTGTTGGCTATGCACCGGCAGGGAGAGACTTACAAACTCAGCTCTCCTTTTCACAAGACTGATAGACGGCGGTGGAAGCAGAAAGTGAGAGCGACAAGCACTACTCACTGCACTACCACACTAGATGCATAACAACATCCATTTTGTCACCGCTTCTAAGTATATCCTTCCTTAAATAAGGGAACAGGCAGTGAAGGGTGCTTCAGATGTGCCTCATCAAAGCCCTTAGCACCTGAAAGAAGTTTTCCTATCTTCGTACTACATCCATCTGGCACAAATGCTGAGCTCCCTAATTACTTACTTTACCTGCATGCTAAATATCTTTGTTTCTTGTGGGAAGACACGCAAACCTCTTCAAACACCAATATTTGGACATTATGCTCCATATTTTTCTATGCTTCCACCCAAAGTGGATAACCAGAGATTTCCTCAGATCGTGCACCATCTGTTAACTTTTCACTACTCATTTTCCTTTGTTAACAGTTTCTGTCTCACAATTTATTTTGCAGAGCAACGCACACAAAATGCTGCAGGAACTCAGCAGGTCTAGCAGCATCTATGGAGAGGAATAAAGAGTCAATGTATCAGGCTAAGACCCTTCACCGCACTTGAAAGGAAGGGGGAAGAAGCCAGAATTTATTTCCAGCCTGTTTAGATCATCAGTAAATGAGGAGACATTATTTTCATTCCCTTTCTCTTCAATGTTTCAGACTGTTGTATCATGTCTCTGATGGCAGGGTGATAATGGCCACATAATTTGTTCCAGAGAGCATTATTGACCTGAGCGAAAGGGAAGAATGTTCCATTTCTCTTCTAATAATGCCAATGGGTTTTCCTTTAATATTCAACTGGGAGGAACAGACAAGACTTCTCTTTAATTGAGCACTCTCTTTTGTTGACAGACCCATTCTCTTTCCAGCTTCCCTTCATTAAGCATGAGATTTTCATTGCCCCATCACCAGGAAGCAGATGACATTGAGGCAACATTTCCACTGGCAGATCTCTCCCTGAGTGCTCACCCGGAACGTCAGCCGAGATCACGCCTCACACAGTGGGAGGATTAGTTAGCTGCTTTATTAATAGACTGGTAAACCAGTGAATGCTCAAAGCAGACTCATCTCCATCACTCCTGCAAAATGTTCCTCTCAAAACTTGTGGTCTCCGTCTAAATTGGGAAAGGTGTCCACAGATTAGTCAAGCAATAGGTCAACAGTCATGGCCACAGAAGCAGACTTTTCAGTCAATGTCTCGGACACTTCCAACACAGTCCTGATCCACCAGGCTTGGAAGTTCTATGGGAGACATTCAGGAAAGGATTCTCAAAATCAACTCTGGACCAAGTGAAGTCCCAAGATAAATGTGGGCAAGGAAACTACCTGCTGATGCCCAGCTAAGGGCCTCTCAGAAGTCCTTGGGTAGACAGGGTACAGGATGTAGTTTGGATGGGTTCTTCATTCTCCACCAGCCACAAGATCACAAGATACTCAGAAGCATCGTCGTGACTAGATCCGGATTTAGGTTCAGATCTATTTATCACATGTACGTCGAAATATACATTACAGTGAGATGTATCACTTATGCCAACAACCAACACATCTTAAGGATGTGCTGGGGACAGCCCAAAAGTGTTGCCACACTCTCCAGCACCAATGTAGCATGTTCAGCAAAAAGCACAGAACACAACAAGCAATGACAGCAGAACACGCTGGGTAGCAAAAGCCAAAGCTGGACAAGGGAATGCAAAAGGCACTTGGCCTTGTCCTGACAGTCCATCTGCAGTTAGTGCACCTGTCCAAGACAAGGGAATCTGCACGCACAATTGGTGCCGGATCACCCGAGGACGTTCAGTGCCTCCGCCAGCAGTGTTCTGTGCTGGCTGCGTGCGCTACCTACGAGATGCACTGTGGCATCTCATCAGTGCGCCCTCTGCAGCACCTCCCAAACACATGGCATTTAGAAGTTAGATGGCAAGGCCACACTTGCAATTCTTGTCTGAGATACTATCCCAACTTGGAAACACATCATCATCCCGCCATCAAAAATCCTGGGTATTCTCTAACAGCTCTGAACTTACAGAAGCAGGGGGTTAATTTGGTGATGAGGGAATGTGGTGAAGGGATGGAGGAAGAAAACTAATGACATGGATTGGTAGGGTAGGTCGGAGAGGCTTCCTGTTTGTATATCCTCATCTGACATCAAGGTTCATAGTCACAGAAACACTCAGCACAAAAACAGGCCCTTCAGCCCATCGAGTCCTTGCCAAACATCAATCGCACTTCCTCGCTAATCCTGCATTAATCCCAGCTGTCATTAGAACATGAAACAGTACAGCACAGCCACAGGGCCTTCAGCCCACGATTTTATACTAAGCTAATCAAATACCCAGTTAAACAAATCACTTCTGTATACTAATTGGCCATTTCCCTCCACTAATCACTTCTGCCTGGTCAGTGGCCATATCCCTTCCACTCTCTGCATAGTTATTCATTTCCGGCACCTAAAAGCCTTCTTACTCTGTTTGCCTCTACCACCAGACATTCCCAGCACCAACAACTCTCTGTGTAGAACGCTTGCCCTTCACATCTCCTTTGAACTTTCTTCTTCTCACCCGTGCCCTCTCGTATTCGTCATTTCAACCCTGAGAAAAAAAAGATCCCGTTGTATACTCTATCTATGTCTTTCATAATCTTATAAACCTCAATCTGGTCTCCCCTTGGGCCTCTGCTGATGCAAGAAAACAGCCCAAATGTGTCTAACCTCTTCCTATAAAACACACTTTCTAATCTAGGGTGCATCCTGGTAAAACTTTTCTGCACCCCACACCACCACCCCCCAAAGCCTACAGATCCTTCCAAAAGTGGCTGTCACAAAACATTGGGGGATCTCAGCAGGTCAGGCAGCATCCTGCCTGTGGCCATCAAACTTTACAGCTCCTCCCTTGAAGGGTCAGACACCCTGAGCCAATAGGCTGGTCCTGGACTTATTTCCTGGCATAATTTACATATTACTATTTAACTATTTATGGTAATATTACTATTTATTATTTATGGTGCAACTGTAGCGAAAACCAATTTCCCCCGGGATCAATAAAGTATGACTATGACTATCTACGGAAAGGAATAAACAGTTAACATTTTAGGCAAGACCCTTCATCAGCTGTGCGTATTGCCCTGGATTTCCAGCATCTGCAGAATCTCTTGTGTTTAAAATGGATCTTCATCTCTTTACATTCTCATCAATAACTCGCAGGTGGTGCCACAAACTTACACTAGGAGTGACTAACAGTGGCTAAATATTCGACCAGCTCACATCTCTTTGGGACGTGGCAGGAAACCGAGGCAGCCAGGAGAAACTCACACTGCCACAGGGAGAATGTGCAAACTCCAAACAAACAGCAGCTGAGGAAGCGATTGAAGCCACTTCTGTGTGGCCAGCAGCACTATTAAAAGAAATCATTAGGGATTGCACAATGAAAACAGCAGCTAAAACTAACTTCCCCCAAAGTGCTATAACGTTATGAGATTAAACGATGCTGCAAGTCTTCTATCACCATCATTCATTTGGTAAATAAGCACTTCCATGCCCTTAGCTGTTCCAATTTCAATGCTAACTCAAGGGAACCCATCCATCCCTGAATTCTGAAATTTCAAATTCACTTTGCTTCTCTAATTTAATTTCAGCTATCAGTGCATTAACTCTATCCTGATTATATCATCAGCAAGTTGCGCCTCCAAACCAACATGGTTAGCACTCCCTGTCACAGTCAAGGTCGCTGGGGTCCTCAACTACTCTTCCACACTGAACGTGGGGCAGCACGGTGGTGTTGTAGTTAGCACAACGCTTTACAGTACAGATAACCTGTGTTCAGTTCCCACCCCTGCCTGTAAGGAGTTCATTCGCTCCCCCCGTGACTGCGTGGGTTTCCTCCGGGTGCTCCAGTTTCCTCCCACAGTCCAAAGGCGTACTGGCTGGTAGGTTAATTGGTCATTGTAAACTGACCCGTGATTAGGCTAGGGATAAATTGGGCGATTGCTGGGCGGTGTGAGTCAAAGGGCCTGAAAGGCCTATTCCACACGAAATAAATATGGAGATCTTAAATTTTTCCTGACTTGGGGAAGTTGCAGGAAAGAATTAAATCTCACCTTGATTGAGCAAAACTTTTTAAATGATTAAGGGCTGCAGTGGCCACTGCCACACTAATCATGCTTGGGTATATTAAAGCCTATATTTTTAATGGATTTATTAAAAATTACAGATTTCATCTACGAAAGCAAGTCATAATCCTGCTCATACAACTCGTTGGTTTCTATTCTCCTCTACATTTCTGAAACCATATTGATAGAATAATGTTTCATAGTCCAACTAAATCAACTTAGCAAAATTGCTCAATTTTCACATAAATTTATGGACATGATTTTCCCCAGTCATTCCAATTCTACCAAATACAATTGAATGTAAGTGAGTCTGTGCACCAATTAGACCAATTCAAATGCTGTTAGTGAAGACACACAAGTTATCTTCAGTTCCTAACATCATTCGCTTCTGAATTAGTCTTGAATATACTCAGCAACTTGGTCACATTTGCCCTTTTAGGTAGGAGACTGCGAAGATTCACCATCCTCGCCCACTTTTTTTCATTCTCTTGTGCATCGAGTGTTGGTCTTCGATCTTTATTTTTCTTCTTTTTTTAAATTGGGTTTCTTGCTTTGTTGTTACCTGTGAGCAAGCAAATCTCAAAGTTTTATAATTTATACATTCTTTGATAATAAATGAATCTTGAGTCTCAAATCCTCATGACATTTCTCCTCAGAGGAATGGACAGGACTTATTTTGAACTATGACCCCTGATTCTAGATGTTACTGCCAGCAGATTCATTATCCTTGCACCTGTCAATGCCTACACACATTTTCTGTGTTTCAATAACATCTCTGATGTAGGCCCAATCTTCACTTGGGACAACTCCAACACCATCCCAGGAATCATTCAGGTGAACCTTTATTGTATTCTCTCTGATATAGGTATATCCTTCCTTGGGTTAGGAATCAGAATCAGAATCAGGTTTAATATCACTGGCATATGTCGTGAAATCTGCTAACTTTGCAGCAGCGGTACAATGATAATATAGAAAACACCAGTTACAGTCAGTGTGTGTGTATGTGTATATATATATATATATATATATATATGTGTGTGTGTGTGTGTGTGTGTGTGTATGTATATATGTATATATATGTATGTGTGTGTGTATATATATGTGTGTGTGTGTGTGTGTGTGTGTGTGTGTGTATGTGTGTATATAATAGTTAAATTAAATAAGCAGTGCAAAAATAAAAATAAAAAATGTAGTGAGGTAGTGTTCATGGGTTCAATGTCCATTCAGAAATCAGATGGCAGAGGGGAAGAAGCTGTTCCTGAATTCTTGGAGTATGTACCTTCAGGCTTCTGTACCTCCTTTCTGGAGGTATTATGCACCAAATTCTTGGTGTTCACCTGGCGGAGAATCTCACCTGATCCTTTCTGATGGTAGCCATGAGAACAAGGCATGTCCTGGGTGATGGGCCTTTTTGAGGCATTGCGTCTTGAAGATGTCCTGGCTACTATGGAGGCTAGTGCCCGTGATGGAGCTAACTAAGTTTATAACTCTCTGCAGCTTATTTCGATCCTGGGCAGTAACCCACCCCACCCCCACCACCTCCTCATACCAGATGGTGATGCAGCCAGTTAGAATGCTCTCCACGGTACATCTGTTTTTGGAGATGCACTAAATCTTCCCGAGCTCCTAATGAAATATGGCCGCTGTCGTGCCTTCTTTGTAGCTGCATCGATATGCCAGGCCAGGTTAGGTCCTCAGAGATATTGACACTCAGGAACTTGAAATTGGAAACCGATATTCCATAATATTCTGCATAGATCTGCTAAAACACAATTAACTTTTGTCTTTGTCAAATTGTTTAGCAATAGAAGGCATGTGCCTTCCTAATTACTTGCAACAAGTGAATGATGCATTGGCCCTTCAGAACACCAACACCTGAAGGATGCATGCTTGGTCCACTGCTCTGCTCCCTCTACACTCACGACCTTGTGGCTAGACACAGTTCCAGCAGCACTTCTAAATCCGACAATGACACCACTGTTACTGGCAGAATCTCAGATGGTGACACGGAGGCGTACACAGGCGAGGTGAATCAGCTGGTTGAGTGGTGTCACAACATCAGACTCAACGCCAGCAAGACCAAGGAATTGATTGTGGATTTCAAGAAGGGAAGGTCGACAGAACACGCACCAGTCTTCACTGAGGGGCTAGTGGTGGAAAAGGTGAGTAGCTTCAAGTTCCTGTATCTATCCTGGGGCCAAAACATTGATGCAATCTCAAGGAAGTCACTCCAGTGGCTCTATCTCATTAGGAGTTTGAGGAGATTTGCTATATTTACTCACAAAAATTTCTGCAGATAATAATAACTTATTTATACAAACAATGTAAGTCAAAGTGCTTTACAATAGGATAAAGTGCAAACATGAAAATAAAAGACAAAAAGACGTAAATTAAAAGCAAGGTTAAATAAATGGGTTTTGAGCTGATGTTTAAAATTGTCAAATGACTCTCCATCCCTTACAGTATTAGGTATTGAATTCCACAGTTTAGGAATGAATCAAGGACAGTGGAAACAGACAAACCAACTGCCTTTGTTCTTGCCATGAGGAAGGAGATGGAGGCTGCCATTTAATGGAGGGATTTTATGTTCTCCAGATTATGAGCTGAAGTCGCTTGTCTTCATCAGTGTTTTGAAGTTGACATGGTGATGCTGTACTAGAGATACTTTCCCAATAAGAAGCTATTAGTGAGCTGTTCTTTTGATTGGATATAACATGCAGGTTTGTGACTGCTACGGTCTGCATTTGCCCTGCATTACTCAAGCTGGTTGCCGATTGAGAACAAAGACCTACAGTATAAGTTACCGATTCTCACTTGCTGGGAAGAGGGCAATAATGGATTCTGGCCTGGAGCAGAGTCAATAAAAAGGTGTTAGGTCATACACATGACCTATAACCAATGACACTGGAATGCAATATTTGAATTGGTAAGGAACAAATATAAAAGCAGACACATCAAGTATGCTGCAGTGATGACTCGGTAGGAAATTCCTCATCATGGATGTGAAATGCCCCAAGGACATGTGAAGATTCAAAATGGGATGATGAGGACCATGTGGCCAGCAGTAGAAACTCCTTTTCAGCTGGTATATTTTCTGTTCTTTGACTGTTCATGGAAGGGCAGGAAAACTTAGAAGGTGTTCACACAGGTATTTGGTCATGCAAGTTCACATGTTCTTCCGTTAAGACAATAAAAGTACTTGTCAGTAATTACAGATTCTCTCTGTGCCTCCCCGATCATTATTACAAGAGATAATTCTTGTAACACCTGCCAATTTTCCTCTGAGAGAAACTGTTTAAGTTTAAGAGACTGGTGGAAGAAGATCTGAGAGTTCAATCAGTATTATAAAACGACAGCAATTCTGTGATGTACTCCAACCCACACCATTGAGAGTGTTAAAAACAAGTCAGAGAAATTTAGAATCAATTCTAAAAGATGCAGGAAGCCAGTGCAGAGTAATTAGGAAGAGAGTGATATGCTCTCTCATCCTGGTTTTATTTAAAACGCTAGCAGGAGCACTCTGAATGAATTGAAGTTTGTCAATAGCTTGCTTTGGAAAGCCAGTAAAAGGTGCATTGCAGTAATCTAGTTTATTCGATATAAAGGTGTGAATTAGTTTCTCAGCATTATTACGTGACAGAAACCGAGGTACCTTTGCAATATTTCTTCAATGTAGAAATGCTGTTCTAGTCATTTTCTTTATGTGGGATTTAAAATTCAAATTTGAATCAAGGATAACACCCAGGGCTTGTCGCTTCTGATTTTACAAGAGGAGCCAAGTTCCCAAGCTTATCAAAAAGTTCACCTCTGTTGGCTTTGGGACCAACTGTAAGTATCTACCATACTTTTAGTTGGTTGCAAAGCCAATAGAGATAAACTTTCTCTATCGTGAGCATTCTGACTGGTCACTCCCTGGTAGGGAGGCTGTGAAGGACCGTCGACTCAACACAACTCAGTCACAGGCAGAACCCTCCCCACTATCAAAGACATCTTCTTGAGTTGGCGTCTCATGCCTTTCATTACTACCATCAAGGACGAGGTACAGAAGCTTGAAGGCACACTCTCAATGATTTAGGAACAGCTTCTGCCCCTCCAGTGTCAGATTTCTGAACAGCTCATGAACATGACTCCATTGTTCCTCTTTTACACTATTTAGTTAGCCAGCCAGTGGTAGTAGCATCCACATCAGACTTTGAGGTGAGTGGCCTTGGGTTTGAATCTGGCTGACTCCTTGCATGCTTTCCATCGACGTTGGGTTGAGCATCGAGCTAGCAGTTCAGTCTCGTAAAAAAAACAGACAAAAATGCTAAAGAAATGGCAAGGTTGCCACCCAACACGCCACAAGGAGCAACAACTGTTTAGTTATGTTTTGTAATTTACGGTAACTCTTCTGCCTTGCACTGTACTGCTGCCACAAAACTACACATTTCATGACATGCGCCAGCAATAGTAAGCCTGATTCTGATTCTAATTTTCATAAAATTAGTTTACGAAATGAGACGATTAAATAGTTCCTGTCATAACCTTTAAAAAAAGCCTAATATCCTCAGCTGATTCCACTCAGACTTCCTGCTGCCTTGGGAAAGTAGCCAGCATAATCAAAGACCCCTCCCATCCCAGTGATTCTCTCTTGTCCCTCCTCTTGCCAGGCAGCAGATACAAATGCCTGAGTATACGGACCACCAGGCTGGATGAACAGTTTCTATCCCACTGTTATCAGACTTTAAAATAAAGGTCCCAATCTTTTTTAATGCCATGGACCCCTACCAGTAACCGAGGGATGCGTGGACTCCAAGTTGGGAACCACTGCTCTTGAACGACCCCCTCAAACACTAAAAAGATGAATTCCTGATCTCTTGATCTCCCATTCAAGCCCATCATGGCCCTTGCACTTTACTTGTCTACCTGCTCTGTACTTTCTCTCTAACAGCAACGTTACATTGTTTTTCCCCTTTTGTACTCCTCAATGTAATCAATTCTGGATGGCACACAGACAAAATCTTTTCACAGTATCTCAGTACATGTTACAATACCAATACCTATTCCGTTATGCTTACTCACCAGCATCTCCTCCATTTCCCAGACGTCCCCACTCATCCCATCTTCCCACTCCTTAAGAGTTGCTCTTGTCATTACCTACCACCCAAACAGTCTCCACATCCAACACATCATTCTCCGCAAGTCCGTCCTCTCCAAAGGGATTTTACCACTAAACTCCTCTTTATCTCCCCACCCCTACTCTCCGCCTTCCACGGGATTGCTCCCTCTGTGATTCTCTTGTCCATTCATCTCTCCCCACTAACCTCCCTCCCATCACGTATCCCTGCAAACAGCCAAAGTGCTACATCCTGCCCATTCACCTCCTCCCTCATCTCCATTTGGGGCCCCAGATAGTCCTTCCAGTTGAGGCAACACTTCACTTGCAAATTTACAGGGCTCGTCTATTGTATCCAGTGCTCTCCAATGTGAGACCCATCGTAAACTGGGGGACCACTTCATTGATCACCTCAGCTTCATCCACCAAACATGGCCAAAGACTTTAATTCTGATTCTGATTCCAACATGTTGGTCCATGGCTTCCATTTGTCAAGTCAAGTCAAGTCAAGTCGCTTTAATTGTCAATTCGGCCATAACTGCTGGTACAGTACACAATAAAAACGAAATAACAATCCTCCAGGACCATGGTGCTACATAACACAACACAAAACTACACTAGACTACATGAAACATCACAAAACTACACTAGACTACATGAAACATCACAAAACTACACTAGACTACATGAAACGACACAAAACTACACTAGACTACCTGAAACAAAACAAAACTACATTAGACTTTAGGCCTTCACGGGACTACATAAAGTGCACAAAGCAGTGCAAGACAGTACAATAATTAATAAACAAGACGATAGGCACAGTAAAGGACAAATTACAATATAATAATAAATGATGTAAATGTAAACAATGTTTCAGCAGGAATTGGGAAAGAAATTAGCAAATATTGCAAAGGGAGTGGAGTGATGTTCAGTTGAGTGTGTGTGTGAGTGTGTGTGTGTGTGTGTGTGTGTGTGTGTGTGTGTGTGCGTGTGTGTGTGTGTGTGTGTGTGTGTGTGTGTGTGTGCGCGCGCACGCGCGCGCGCCATGATAACTCCACCCTCAGGGTGAAGGAGCAACTCACCTTATACTCTGGGTAGCCAGAAGGCATGAATATTGATTTCTCCTGGTAAAAAAAAAGCTTCCTTCCCCATCTCCTCTTCTATTCCCTGTTCTGGCCTCTTACTGCTTCTAACCTGCCTATCACCTCCCATTAGTTCCCCTCCTCCTTCCCTTTCTCCCGTGGTCCACTCACATCTCCTGTCAGATTCCTTCATCTCCAGCCCTTTACCTACCCCACCCAGCTGGCTTCACCTGTCACCTTCTAGTCAGCCTTCTCCCCCCACCCCTTCACCTTTTTGTTCTCAGGTCTCCCCTTTCCTTTCTGGTCCTGAAGAAGGGTCTCAGCCCAAAACGTCGACTGTTTCTTCACTTCCATGCCTGCTGCCTGACCTGATTGGTTCCTCCAGCATTTTGTGTGTGTCACCAAAATTCTGGTCAGTCAGATTATACACACCATTCAAGATATTTAATTCTAAGATTGTTTTCCCTGCTGTGGAAGATGATTAACAATGTCATCTTGTGTGACTGTCTGAAGTCAGGCATTCGGGGAGTGTCCTCACTTTATTTTGTTTTCTCCAATGACAACTTTTAGCGGAATCAGTATTGCTGATTTAAAATTTGATCCCATGTTCACTAAAATCAGTTTGTGATTACTGCTCAGCCCAAAACAGAGGGGACAAGAAATTAGCTTCAAGTTACAGGCAATGAAGTTAAAGTCAATGGGTTGACGTGGACAGGGGAGCAGAACAGGAGGCTGACAATATTTCATCCATTCAAATCTCACGGGGAGGTTGACAGCCAAGTGACCAAAATTTCTACACCAAGGGTCATCGTACTGTGCACAATGCATTGTGAAACACCAAATACAGATTCCTCACCAGCACTCTGTGGAATGACATCCGCAGCTTAATGCACTATATACACTGTCAAGTATCCCATTCAGTTAAGTTGAGAAGAAGGGTATATTGAACATAGGAGAAATTTCTATCTCCATAGTTGTAAAAGCCCAGTAAATTACAAGTTGTCAGCATTTTACCCTGGATGCATTTTTGTAATTGTAGCCAGGTTGCATCTCCTGTAAATAAACAGGTTATAAGGGTGTAACATTCAGGAGTCACGAGCTTGCAGGCTGTTTAAAGGTTAAATATAAAAATACCAGGTTGTATCAGCCGAGCTGAACCTTCTGTTCTTCACCTCTGTTTATGATCCACCTAAGCACCTACAGTATCCTACAAAGTGATATATCTCACGTCCCGGAACTAAGTCTCCTGGGCATTTGGTTGTAGTGAAGAACATTTTAGGTTTAGTAAGTATATGTTAATCTCAGGTTTACAGGAACATGATAGATTTGAGCATAATGATGTGAAACTTGCTGCAGAAAGCTAACTTTTCTGACCTCCTTACAGAGTCTGCTAACTTCTGCTCGGCTCAATTCAAAACGGAATTGTTTACGAAGTGGACTCCCGAAAACTGTTACTTTTGGAGATTGATCATCGTAACTGATCACAGGATGCTGCAAATTATCTTTTTTAATGTTGACACCGCTTGCTTCGACAATAATTTAATGGCCTCCCAGATATTGCCCCCGGTTCAATATTTTGCTGGGGGATCTCTGTTGGTCGAGCAGCATCAGTGAAGGGGGAGTTTCGTTCTCTCGACAGATGCTACCTGACTCATTGAGTGCCTCCAATGGTTTAAGTTACTTTGCTCTAGATTCCAGCATCTGTAGTCTCGTGTGTCATACCTCTCCTAACCTGATTTTCCATATCAATAGCGAATTACATCGACTAATACAAGGATATTGCAGTAAAAGGCTTAATCAAACTATTGCAACCTTTTAGCATTATATTGCTGTTATTTTCTCATTCTTATACAGCACAGAAACAGGCCCTTTGGCCCATCATTTCCATTCTGATCATCAAGTGCCCATCTATACTAACCCCATTTTCAACATTAGACATTTAGTTCGGTAGCCTGCTCTGCCTTGGTGATTCAAGTACTCATTTCCATATTTATTTAATGTTGTGAGAGTGTCTGTCTCTACCATCCACTTAGGCAGTGAGCTCCGAATTCCACTCAGGTTCTGAGTGAAACAATCCCCCTCAGATCCCCTCTAAATCTCTTACCCCTTTACCCTCAACCTATGGCACCTTGCATTGAAGAAAAGTTGCATCCTATCTACCCTGTCTATGCCTCTCAGAGTTTTATGTACCCAGAATTTTTTATACTTAGAATCTGATTTTGCACACAATGTTGGGCTGGTTTTTTAATCTGTTCTAGCACCAATCTAATCTTTCCTCCCTGCATAGCCCTCCATTTTTCTATCATCCTTGTGCTCTCTCAAAGTTCCTTAAATAGCCCTAATGTATTTGCCTCTACCAACACCCCTGGCAGGGTGTTCCATGCACCCACCACTCTCTAGGTAAAGAATTTACCTCTGACATGCCCCCTATAATTTCCTCCAATCACCTTTAAATTATGCCCCCTTGTATTAGCATTTCGGCCCTGGATCAGATTAGATTAGATGAGTATATTGTCAATACACAGCAGGGTGCAATGAAATACTGTACCTTGCTTGCTGACAGTGAACAGCAAAGTCATAGTCACAATCATAGTCATACTTTATTGATCCCGAGGGAAATTGATTTTCGTTACAGTTGCCCCAACAAGATCAAAGTAACTAGCAACAGAAATAACAACAAGCGCTAAATGTGATGGTGCAACGATAGACGTGCAATCTGAAGCTGCGTAAAAAGAAAAGTTAAAGAGACAATAACAGAGTAATCAAGAGAGGTAGAACTAAGAGTTGAGAACATGCCAACACCGCCGGGAAAGGAATGTGTGATTGATTCAGAAGTCTGACAGCAGTGGGGAAGAGACTATTCTTGAATCGGTTTGTCTGGACTTTCAAGCTCCTCTCCCTTCTCCTAGAAGGTAGAAGAAAGAAAATGGAATGGCCAGGGTAGAGGGTATCTTAAAGGAGCGATGCCTCAAAAAGGTGGCATCCATCATTAAGGGCCCCCATCTCCCAGGACTTGCCCTGTTCTCATTGTTACCATCGAGGAAGAGGTACAGAAGCCTGAAGGCACACACTCAACAATTCAGGAACAGCTTCGTCCCCTCTGTCACCTCATTTCTGAACGGATATTGAACCCATGAGCACTACCTCACTACTTATTTTGCACAACTGACTTAACTTATATATATTTAATGTAATTCACAGTTTTATTATTATGTATGGCAACATACTGCTGCCACTGAAACAACATATGCTGCTGATATTAAACCTGTTTCTGATTCTGATTCTGATCCACGTTGATACTGTTAGCCTTACTGACGCAACACACGGTGAAAATGGTCAGGCTGCAAGGAACAGCGAGCCTGTGACAGACTGGGCAGTGTTTACTGCTCTCTGCAGGTTCCGTCAGTCCAGAGCAGAGCAGCAGCTACACTGGACTGAGATGGAGCCCTTTAGGATACTTTATCCAGGGCACCTGTAGAAGTTTGACAGAATCCTTGTGGACATGCCATATCTTCTCCGATGATAAGAAAGTGCATATGCCTCCTCTTCTCCAAGGAAAACAAGCCCAGTCTATCATGTCTCTCTTGGTATTGGCACAACATTACAGTTTAGCTTTGGCCCATTGACTGAAGAAGTATAAATTAAATTTGATTCAATAACCGCTGAACTCCTGGACCAAGACCTTTTGAAACTGTAATTGCTTCCGACACAACCCCGAACAAAAATACTTTGTAAAAAAATTGGAGAAGGAGCAGGCAATTCAGTCTTTCAAGCTGCTCCACAATTCAATACAATCTTGGCTGAAGTTTTGTCTCAGTGTCTCATTCGCGCTCTCTCTTCCCTCGTGATGAATTTAATGTATAAAAATCTGTCTGGCTTCTTACTAAATAAATTCTGCAATTGGTAGAGAACTCCACTGGTTCACTATGATCAGAATGAATAATTTTTTCTTTATTCCTGACATACACACCCAACCCCATCTTTTGAGATTGTGGCCAACGCACAACGCACAGGATGACATTCTCTCTATTCAGCCCCATTTGGCAGAACTGCCTTTCTGCATTCAGTGCAAGGGGAAGCTTTGAAAATAAGATCATCCCCGAGAAAGGTCATTAATCTGGAAGCTTAAGAAGGTGTTTATGGAAACATATCAAGTTTATTGTCAAAGCACAGGGGAATTTACTAAATCCACCTAATCTGGAGCTGTTTCAAGAACTGCAGAAACACATAGTTTGGCAATTAGAAAAACTGGAAAACTACTTAAGAAATGGGTACTGGAACAGATATTTGGAATTTAATCTAATTGTATACCAGCTTGTTACTATCACACATTTGAATTCTCCAGCTGAAACACACATGGTTTAATATTCAATGCATTGGTTGTTAAATTGCGCTCTGAAAATCAGCCTTGGTCTCTTAGAGTAATTGAGAGATCCAGCAGGGGAACAGGGCTGAGGGCCACTGAGTCCACACCAACCATCAAACACACAGTTACACTCCTTTCTACATTAATCATAGTCATAGGCATAGTCATAATCATACTTTATTGATCCTGGGGGAAATTGGTTTTCGTTACAGTTGCACCATAAATAATTAAATAGTAATAAAACCAAAATAGTTAAATAGTAATATGTAAATTATGCCAGGAAATAAGTCCAGGACCAGCCTATTGGCTCAGGGTGTCTGACCCTCCAAGGGAGGAGTTGTAAAGTTCGATGGCCACAGGCAGGAATGACTTCCTATGATGCTCTGTGTTGCATCTTGGAGTCTCTGGCTGAATGTACTCCTGTGCCCAACCAGTACATTATGTAGTGGATGGGAGACATTGACCAAGATGGCATGCAACTTGGACAGCATCCTCTTTTCAGACACCACCGTGAGAGAGTCCAGTTCCATCCCCACAACATCACTGGCCTTATGAATGAGCTTGTTGATTCTGTTGGTGTCTGCTACCCTCAGCCTGCTGCCCCAGCACACAACAGCAAACATGATCACACTGGCCACCACATAGAACATCCTCGGCATCATCCGGCAGATGTTAAAGGACCTCAGTCTCCTCAGGAAATAGAGACGGCTCTGACCCTTCTTGTAGACAGCCTCAGTGTTCTTTGACCAGCTGGTATTAATGCTTTTTATTCCAAATCCAGCCTACGAACCAACTTGTTTTCTCTCTATTCCACTCTTGATGAAGGGCCATTGATCTGATACGTTAACTCTGTTCCTCGTTCCATAGCTGCTGCCTGATCCATTGAGTCCGTCAAATACAATTCTGTTTTGTAGGGTCTTAGCGATGCACAATGAGGAAATGGGCCGCTTGTCCCTTCCCTGCCGCATGGTGCCATCCACACTAACCTCACCTCCCAGCACCTGGCCCAGGAGAAGTGTCAGCAGCCACTTTCAATCACCTTCTCAAACAATGCATTCCAGGTACTTACCATCCTCTGTTATGAGATGCCCCCAACCGCACCAGCTTCCGGGGTTTAGATGCTCCAACTCTCTGGAGTATGGATGGCTGGTGTGGGGCCCTTTCAGACCATCCTGCTAATTGGCGGCGAGAATTGAGTATTTAAAGAGCACCTGAACAGAGCCTCAGTGCTCAATCGTAAGCCCACCTAGAGATCTTGTCTAGCATTTTGTTTGTGCTCAGTCCTCGTTCCAGCTTTATGCTGTGTCTCGATCCTTGCTTCGGATACTCCAGCATCTGGGTCCAGACCATCCTTGTCAAGGTCTCTCGTCGCCATACGATTGAGCCAAATATGGACCCAGTGGGCCATCGGAGTCTTTCGTCTGCTGTGGCCAGCTATAGCGAGAGGATTTCCAGACAGAACCTGGAGATACACGACCTCCAGGTTGCTGTGTGTCAGCTTTCATGAGAAAGAAGCCAGAGTTGCTGGGGTGAACCTGTTAGTCACGCTGCAGAGCCAGTACATCTTCCAACTCCAAGGAAGTTCTATGGTGACCCAGGTTCCTGCCAAGGCTTCCTTACCAATGCTCATTAGTGTATGAACTCCAGCCATCCCAGATTCCCCAAGGAGTGTGGAGAGGTGACCTTCTGTATCTCTCCTCTGACTGGAAGAACACTGGCTTGGGTCACTATTCATTGGGAAGGCAGGTCAGAAGTTTGCTTGGATTCGGAGGAACTCATAGCCGCCATGAGGAGGGTCTTCCGTCACCCCACTCAAACAAGACAAGCTTCAGAACATCTAATGAAGATACAACAGGGCAGACAGTCAGTGGCTGACTACACTATCAAGTTTCCGACCTTGGCCCAAGAGAGTCGCTGGAACAGGGAGGCCTTGGCTACTCTATACTGCCACAGACTCCAAGATGGCTGGAGGATGCCCTCGCTTTGGGAGAACCTGCAAAGGACTTTGAATCAACCAGTCCATTCATCTGGATAATCATCTGGCAGAGCAAAAGTGGGACAACATCAAGAGGTTAAAGAGGGTTAGCCCGAGCCCGGCCTCAACGCTTCAAAATTCCACTCTCCGACATCAGACTTCAACCTTGACTCTCTTGGTCAAGATCCTGACAAGCCCACGCAAATCGGCTGCACTGGACTCTGCCAATGATAGGTCCTGGCGCTGGAGTCAAGGCTGCTGCTATTACTGCAGGGAGACAGGTCATCTGCAGGCCGAATGCCAAAGGCACACATTTCCGTGGACTTTGTCATAGGTCTTCCAACACCCAAGGGGAAGACTGTCATCATGGTAATTGTCAATCAGTTTTCGAAGGACTACAAGTTCATTGCCTTAGATAAGCTACCATCTGTAGCACAGACGACCAGGTCTTCAGGATCTATGGATTCCCAAAGGAATTTGTCACGGATTGTGATCCACAATTCACATTGTATTGCTGGAGGGCATTTTGTAAGCTGATTGGGACAACAGCATGCCTTTTCTCTGGGTTTCACCCGCAGTCCAATGTCCAAATGAAGCACAGCAACTAAGATCTGGAATGAACCCCAAGATGCCCAGCCTCAGAAAGACCTGACGACCATTTGAGGTGTGTGGAGGTCACCACAACACCTTAGCATACGTCGCATGGGCTGTCACCGTTCGAGCGTCAGTTTGGTTATCCTCCGCCACTCTTCCAGGATTGGGTTCCTGTGGCCAAAGATCTTGCCCAATGCTGCAAGCAGAAATGGGTAAGGACAAGAGATTAAAGCATTTGGCTGGCCCCTACTCAGAAGGAGGAAACCAAGGAGAAGACAGGGACTCTCTTTGCAGCCTGGTCAACAGGTCTGGGTGTCCACCCACGAGTTCCCTCTCTGGGTGGAGTCTAGAAAGTTGGCACCCACGTGCATTGTCAAGGTCCTGAGGAAAGTAAGCCTGGTGGCTTACACCTTGAGCTCCCCACGACCCTGAAGGTCAATCCCTCCTTCCACATCTCTAAATTCACCAGCCCCTTAGCCCCACCACCATCAGCCCCACTGCCACCCAGCTTTATCGATGGGGAACAGGTCTTCACGGTGAGAAGACTTTTGAAGTCACAAACTGTTTGCGGTGTTTTGCAACACCTCATGGACTGGGAAGGATCCGGACCTGAGGAGAGGTGCTGGCGCCTGAAAAAGACATCTTGGGTCCGGGGCTCATCCGCAACTACCATTACCATCTCTTCGAGCAGTCAGGTCCACCAGGAGGGGAGGGGGTCCTGTTACAAGACGCACTCATCCGCACCAGCTTGTGGGGTTTAGGCACTCATACTCTCCGGAGTATGGATAGCTGTCTGAGTTCAGGACTGTCCCACTAATTGGCAATCATGTTTTGGGTACCAAGAATTGAGTATTGAAAGAGCATCTGACAGAGCCTCAGTGCTCAGTTGTAAGCCCAACTAGATATATTGTCTAGCGTTTTGTTTGTGCTCAATTCTAGTTCCAGTTTCATACCATGTCTCGATCCTTGCCTCGGATGTTCCAGTATTTGGGTCCTGACCATCCTTTCATCACATGGCATTCTCTGGGTGAGAATGATAGGGATAAAAGGAACTTCCCTAATTTTCTGAACTCAGGATTGCCTTCATGATCACCAAGAGACCTATGACAACTCTGGAGGAGTCAGAAGCTTCAGTGGCTGAGATGGGAGAGACTGCACATACAACAACTGTTGCCCGGGTGCTTCACCAGTCACTGCTTTATGGGAGAGTGCCAAAGAGGAAGCCACTGTTGAAAAATACTCTCATGAAATCTCGGCTAGAGTTTGCCAGCACGCATGTGGTAGACTCTGAAGTCAGCTGGAAGAAGGTTCTATGGTCTGATGAATCCAAAGTTGAGTTTTTCGGCCATCAAACTAAACTCTATGTTTGGTGTAAGCCAAACACCGCATATCATCAAAAACACACTATCTCTACCATGAAGCATGGTGGTAGCTGCATCATGCTGTGGGGATGTTTCACTGCAGCAGGCCCTGGGAGGCTTGTGAAGGTAGAGGGTAAAATAAATGCAACAAAATACAGGGAAATCCTGGAGGAAATGCTGATGCAGTCTGCAAGAGAACTGCGACTTGGGAAGAGATTTGTTTTCCAGCAACACAGGGACCCCAAGCATAAAGCCAAAGCTACACAGGAATGGCTTAAAAACAATAAAGTTAATGTCCTGGAGTGGGCAAGTCAGAGTCCAGAGTCCAGAGTCCAGACCTCAATCCAATTGAGAATTTCTGGCTGGACTTGAAAGGGGTTGTTCCCTCATGATCCCCATGCAATCTGACTGCTTGAGCAGTTTTGTAAAGAAGAAAGGGGAAAAATTGCAGTGTCCAGATGTGCAAATCTGATAGAGACCTATCCACACAGACTCAAGACTGTAATTGCTGCCAAAGGTGCATCTATGAAATACAGACTTCAAGGGGGTGAATGCTTATGCGATCAGTTATTTTGTCTTTTATATTTGTAATTAATATAGATTAGTTAGTAGAGTTCTGTTTTCACTTTGACACAAAAGAGTCTTTTTCTGTTGATCGGTGTCAAAAAAGCAAGATTATGTCCACTGTGATTCAATGTTGTGAAACAATAAAACATGAACACTTCCAAGTGGAGTGAATACTTTTCACATAGTATATATACTTACTGTAATCCACAGTTTCCTTTTTCTTTCTATTATCATGTGTAACCCTATCAACAGGCTCATATGCAAACCTGGCTTGCTGGCTAACTCGGCTAACAGCCTTGGGACTCAGTGGGGAGAAGGGGTCAGTATGATTTGGGGTTCAGCCAAGCAGGGAAGTTGGGATGTTTGGATTAACAGAACCTCAATTTGAGTGAATGCTGCTTAAATACTGCCCATACACAACTTTCAGTCAGCAAGAAATAAGATTGTACACCGCATAAAACTGTCCCCTAAAACTCTCACTAATTTTTATAGATGCACCTTAGAAAGCATTCTTCTAGGGTGCATCACAACCTGGTATGGAAATTATCCTGTCCAAGACCGAAAGAAGCTGCAGAAGATCGTGAACACAACGCAGCACATCACACAAACCAATCTTCCGTCCGTGGACTCACTTTACACCACACGCTGTCGGAGCAGTGCTGCCAGGATAATCAAGGACACGACCCACCCAGCCAACACACTTTTCGTCCCTCTTCCCTCCGGGAGAAGGTTCAGGAGCTTGAAGACTCGTATGGCCAGATTTGGGAACAGCTTCTTTCCAATGGTGATAAGACTGCTGAACGGATCCTGACCCGGATCTGGGCCGTACCCTCCAAATATCCGGACCTGCATCTCGGTTTTTTCGCATTACCTTACTTCCCATTTTTCTACTTTCTATTTATGATTTATAATTTAAATTTTTAATATTTACTAATTTTAACTATTTTTAATACTTAATATTTGTAATCCAGGGAGTGTGAAGCGCAGAATCAGATATCGTTGTGATGTTTGTACGTTCTAGTACCAATTGTTTGGCGACAATGAAGTATAAAGTATAAAGTATAAGTATAAAATTATAAAGAAAATATATTTGCCAATTTCAGCTTTCTCAAACAGTGAATAGGAAAAAGGAAAGAAAAGGAATTTCGAAGATTTCGCTGGAATTTAGAAGATTGAGGGGGGGTCTTATTGAAACGTATAAAATTTTAAAGGGATTGGACAGGCTAGATGCAGGAAGATTGTTCCCAATGTTGGGGAAGTCCAGAACGAGGGATCACAGTTTGAGGATAAAGGGAAAGCCTTTTAGGACCGAGATGAGGAAAAACTTCTTCACACAGAGAGTGGTGAATCTGTGGAATTCTCTGCCACAGGAAACAGTTGAGGCCAGTACATTGGCTATATTTAAGAGGGAGTTAGATATGGCCCTTGTGGCTAAAGGGATCGGGGGTATGGAGAGAAGGCAGGTACAAGGTTCTGAGTTGGATGATCAGCAATGATCATACTGAATGGCGGTGCAGGCTCAAAGGGCTGAATGGCCTACTCCTGCACCTATTTTCTATGTTTCTATGTTTCTATGACCGAATCCAAGGTGCACACGACGGGTGGAGCTCATACTGGAGTATTCAGAGGTGTATCTCCTACGCACGCACTGGACCCACAGTTTGCGGGGAAACAGCCGCCACATTTTCAAACTTCCCTCGGAGACCATCTCAAGGAAACTGGCTCTCTCTCTCTCAGGAATACTGGCCCTTCCTCCTTGGAGCCATTCATCTACACAAAGCAATTCTTGCAGCGGGAACCTTCCTTCCTGCAGCATCTTCCCTTGTGCCCCGCTCCGCAGCTCTCGCCAAAAGACCCCAAACCAGACCACTGTCCTTCAGAAAGCTCTTCCTCGCAGCTCTCTAGAACCTTCTCTTACATCCCACAATCCTGACGCACATTCCTCACTTGAACAGCATGGCTCCTTATCTTAGCCAAAGCCAAAACAGGCTTTCTAGCATGGTAGACTACTTTTACAGAAAACTGCTAATATAAACTACCTCACCGCATAGCAGTGGAAATCTTAACCAGGGCATTACTCAAGTATTGTATTGTACTGCTGCCACAAGGTTAACAAGTATCACACCGTATCCTGGTGATATTAAATATGATTCTGATTTTGATTTATGTTATCAAGATGTATCTACCTCTGACATGGGTGTCAACTCTATCTATACACACTCATAATTTTATATATCTCTAACACATCACTTTATCTGCTCTAGAGACCCAGCTTCTCCACTTAACTAATCTGCTCCACCCGAGGTAACATCCTGATGAATCTCTGCTGCACCCTCCCCATTACAGTCATATCTTTCCTTATGGAGTGGTACCCAAAAATGAATGCAGTAACTCCACCTGAGGCCTAACCAAAGTTTCATAAAGTTAGCATGACCTCTCTGTTTTTGTATTCAATGCCCCAGCTAGTAGAGGCCAGCGACCCATGTGCCTTCCATGTAGAAGTGCGAGATGGCAGTGAGTCATTGGAAAAGTGCAGTAAGGGGCAAGTATGAAATAACTTGCAAAAGAAAACACAAAAGCTCAATGGGAAATGTGGCCCATCTGTTACAGGAGAAATTAAGTATTAAATCAAAGGAAGATGCTTGCAAAGTTGCCAAAAATAACTGTAAACTCAAGAACTGGGGTGTTTGAGAACAGCAAGAGTATGTCAAAACTCGACAAAGAAACACAAGATAAGATAGGAGAATAACGTGGGAGGAGGAGGGGAAAGCAAGGGCCTCCATAGAAATGGAAAAAGGAAAAGGCTACCTAGGTTCCATAAGACATAGGAGCAGAATTAGGCCATTCAGCCCATTGAGTCTATTCTGCCATCCCATCATTTATTGTCCCTCTCAGCATATTTTCCTATCTTCTCCCCAAAACCTTCAACGCTTTGACTAATCAAGAACCTATAAACCTCCACTTTAAATAAAACAAATGACTTGACTTCCACAGCCGTCTGTGACAATGAATTCCACAGATTCACCTCCTTCTCGTTATAGAAATTCATTCTTATTTCTATTCTAAATGGATGCCCTTCTGTGGATGTCTCCTCTGGTCCTAGACTCCACCACAATAGGAAACATCCTTTCCACATCTACTCTAGCTAGGCCTTTCAATATTTGATAGGTTTCAATGAGATTCCCCCTCATTCTTCAATGCGCATGGGTCCAGAGCCATCAAACACTCCTCATATGTAACCCTTTCATTCCTGGGACCTTTCTCGTGTGACTCCTCTGGATTCCCCCAAAAGCTAGCACGTCTTTTCTTAGATAGTGGGTCACAGGTCAATGGGGACCTTCACAGACAAAGATTGGAGACCTTCTGTTGGGGAATAAAAATTGGCAGAGAAAATAAACAAGTACTTCATGTCTGTCAGCACAGAAGAATGCATGACAAAAAGCAGCAGATATACTAGACAAACAAGTCTAACAAGGGTGAATATGGAAGAAAAATATGGTTAAAATGGTACTAGACAGGTTGGTAAAACTTTCTATAAATACCAAAAAAGTTTTGATAAAGTTGACCACCATTATCACCTTCAGAGCCAATTTTGGAAGATTGGCTGACCATTAGCCTAACATCAGGATAAGGAACAACTCTGGAATCTATAATGAATGCTGCATCAAGAAAACACTTTGAAATGAATAATGGAACTGAGCAGAGCCGGCACGGATTTATGTCCTGCTGAGTTCCTTAAGCATTTTGTGTGTTGTTCCAGTTTTCCAGCATTTGCAGTCTCTCTTGTGTCTCCAGTGAGAATATGATCTGCAATACAAACAAGGGAAGGCAACTGCATATGGTTGCTGAAAGTTTGAAGAAGCTTTTGTCAAGGTCCCAGACAAGAAATTTGTCAAGAAAGACAGAGTACACAGAATTGAGGGATAATATATTGCCATGGATTGTCAAGTGGTTAACAGAGAGAAGAGTGTGAAAAGATGGTGTTACAAGTGAGGTGGAGCAGGGATTAGTGCTCGGGTCCTGAGCTGTTCAATCGAGACCAACAACTTGGCTGAAGGAACCAGGTTTGTCGATTACTCAAAACGATGTGGAATTGAGCGTAAGAAGAAGGATATCAAGAGGGTTCGAAGTACATTTATTATCAAAGTATGTATAGATTATACAACCTTGAAATCCATCTCCTTATATGCAGCCACAAAACAAATAAACCCCAAAAGAACCCATTAAAAAAAGAACATCAAACACTTATTGGGCAGTGAGAAAGGGGAAAAGAAACAAGCTAAGAACATGGCAGGTGGAACATGATGTGCAAAAAATGTAAAGTCATGTACTAAACAGAAGAACAGAAAATTGTTGAAGTGATAACAGATTGGGATACGTTGATGTTAAAAGGTCCTCAGTTTCATTATGCACTCACCAGTTAATGTTTCCGTGCAAGTGCAGCAAGCAGTTTGGAAGACGATTGGTATGGGCGCCTTTATTGTAAGAATGTTTGAGCTCAGGAGTAGCTCGGCCTTGATGAGAGCACATCTGGAATATTATGTAGTTTTGGTCTCCTTACCTACAAAAAAGGGACTACAGGCCATAGAGGGAATGCAAGAAAGACTCACCAGGCTGGATCCTGGAATGGTGGGCTTGCCACGTGAAGAGAGACTGGGAGCTCAGAGATGAGAAACCACCAGAGATGACCTTGAGGACATTCAGCATTTGCGCAGTGATCAGTAGTGTGGACAGAAGGAGTCTGAAAAGCCCAGAACAGGGGTGGAACATGTTAGACTGTCATAAGGAGAAATTATTTTACTTGAAGGGCAGTGAATCTGGAAGTCTTTAACATGTGGCTACGTCATTGAATTCATTCAAAACAAAGAGTGTCAGATTTCTGGGAGCGGACAAAGACAATGCATCATAATCTGATTGAATGACTTAGATGGCTCACACAGCTAGATGCTCCTACTTACTATCTTCTTGCAAGTGTGGAGTGTTGGACAAGACAAGATCTCCCTGGTATTCTTCCAAAAATATCCAACTGAGTCAACAGGACACAACTATCCAAGAGCATTTCCCTTTGCTCTTCACAGTCTCTGGACATCCCACTCTGCTTTACAGTCAATGAAGTATTCTCAGTATGGCATCCTACAACATGCAGCATCAACTGCTTTCTTTCTCTCAAAATGGTACTGCCAGGAAGGTCAGCATGTATTTGCCCTTAAGCTGAGCTTGTTGGACTCCTTCAGAGAACAGTTAAGAATCAGCAATACTTTGGACACAGCAAGGATGGCTGACAGATTTCCTTCCCTAAAATACATTAGCAAACAAGGAGGTATCTTCCAGCAATCCACTAGTTCTATTACTGAGATTTTATATATTTTTTTTAATTTCTGAATTTATTCAATGAACGGTAGTTAAACTTAACAAGACACACGGCGGGATTTGAACCCTTGTCTGCAGTTTAGCCTTCTCTCTGGCAGGTCTAGTAACATAAGCATTACAATGCTGTACCAGCTCCCCAAATCACCATATGATAACGCACAGATAGCCTGTTTTTGTGACATTGGTAGAGGAATAAATGCTGTCCTACACCCTGGGGATAACTCCCCTCCTCTCTCAGTAATCAGAGGATCTACCCCAGTGAGCAGGCTGCACTTTGGTTTAACATCTCATCTCAGATTCTGTCGCACTCCTTCAGCGCAGCGCTGAAATGTCAACCAAGATTTTGTTCTTAAATCTCTGGAGTGGGACGACAACCCATGACCTTCTGACTGAGAGCTGCAAGTGTGACACACCGAGTTATGGCTGACATCTCGAGAGCATGTTTATAATTTCATTATTCATAGCCAGATAGCAATACTTTCCATAATAATACAAAAGATTTGCTGTGCTCCTTTTTTTTACATAAATCAGCACAAATTAGAAAGGAGACAAACAATCAAAAACAACAAGAGCAAGGCCATCCTTGTTACAGAACTCTGGCCAAACCCGAAGGGAGAGGAAGCAATGCTATTCAAGCAGAAGCTGTGGGAACTTCAAACAAGCTCCTGGCCCACTGGATCTGAACCAAGGTAAAACCGAACCACCCTCAGAAACAGAGGCTGTCACTCAACCCTAGTGAAGGCTCCTGCATTTAACAATGCGACTAGAATGGTGCTTTGTTTACAGAAATGTAGGACAGGAGAAAGGCATTCAGCCCCTTGGTCCCATTCTGATATTCCATTACACTGTTGCTGATCTGAGGCTCAACTTTATTTCCCCATGCCCATTGACAGCAGTCAGAAATCCATCACTCTTTGTTCCAATTGTGCCAATATCAGTAAATGAGACTCCACATTTCTACTGCCTTTTGCAAGGCAAGGTGATTCCTGAACTGCCTTGATTCACCTTGTTGTGTCTGTGCCCACCTGAAGTAAAGGCATCTGTTGGTCTGGCGAGACCATGGATCTGCGCCTGGAAAGTCCCCACTCTCCAGGGCGCAGGCCTGGGCAAGGCTGTATGGAAGACCAGCAGTTGCCAATGCTGCAAGTCTCCCCTCTCCATGACAGCGATGTTGTCCAAGGGAAGGGCATTAGGACCCATACAGCTTGGCACCGGTGTCGTCGCAGAGCAATGTGCGATTAAGTGCCTCATGTTGCCTCGGCTGGGGCTCGAACTCACGACCTTCAGGTCGCTAGTCCAATGCCTTAACCACTTGGCCACGTGCCCACGCCTGTGCCCACCTACATATATATTAAATAAAAGCGTCACGCGGGGGGGGGGTGGCTTCAACTGGTTCCTTTTGTAAAATCTAAGTCTCTCAGCTATTACCAGCGGTTTAGGACTCAAATGATTTTGTAAAATTGTAATAATTTCATCGAACGACTTGCTTGCTGACTCTTACGGGGTTACTAGGTTGCGTAAGAGACTGTACGTCCTTGTACTCACTAAGCTAAGAGCAGCAGGGGCTTTCTTTTGCTCCTCCACATCGTTCGCATTACAATACAGTTCGACCCTCTCGATATATGACTCCCAGTCTTCATTAGCGCTATCGAATTCATCAACTTTCCCGACTGAGGCCACCGCCACAATATTTTCACTTAAATTCAGCGCATCTTTCACTGTTGCTACGCACCGCACTCATGTCCTTGTTAGCATCTGTGATGGCTTTCTCATGCTGTTTCGTCCCGTAATTGTGCCACAACTGTTGGTGCAATTCGTGATATTTTCTGACATTCAGATTCGTACTTGTTGCCAATTTGTTGCGTCTGTGCACAACTACAGATCAATTAAATAAAAGCACGCATGCAGAAGATTATTTACTTACTGCCTGTAATGCTTGCAAGGGTAAGTGCCAGGAGGGAGATCATGGGGGGGGGACGAATGCAAATGGAACAAATGCTACACCTCCTCCCTCACTACCATTCGGGGCCCCAAACAGTCCTTCCAGGTGAGGCGACACTTCGTCCGTGAGTCTGTTGGCATCATCCATTGTATCCGGTGCTCCTGTTGTGGCTTCCTGTATACGAGACCCAACGTAGATTGGGAGACCACTTTGCTGAACACCTACACCCTGTCCGTCAGAAAAAGCAGGATCTCCCAGTGGCCACCCATTTTAATCCAACTTCCCATTCCCATTCTGGCATGCAAGTTCATGGACTCCTCTAATGCCGAGATGAGGCCACACTCAGGTTGGAGGAACAACACCTTATATTCTGTCAGGGTAGCCTCCAACCTGATGGCAGGAACATCGATTTCTCGAACTTCCAGAAGTGGCACCCCTCTCCTACACCATTCCCCATTCCCATTTCCCTCTCTCACTTTATCTCCCTACCTGTCCATCACCTCCCTCCCCCCTTCTCTTTCTTCCAAGGCCTTCAGTCCTCTCCTATCAGAATCCCCCTTCTCCAGTCCTTTATCTCTTTCACCAATCGACTTCCCAGCTCTTTACTTCACCCCTCTCCCTCTCCCAGTTTCACCTATCACCCACTACCTTGTATTCCTTCCTCCCCTCCCCCCACCTTCTTACTCTGACTTCTTATCTTTTCTCTCCAGTCCTGATGAAGGGTCTCGGCCAGAAACGTCAACTATTTTCTCATTTCCATAGATGCTGCCTGGCCTGCTGAGTTCCTCCAGCATTTTGTGTAAGATCCTGATTCCAACCAATGTAGTTCCTCAGGTCATTGAAGCACGCAAGCCTCCAAACCACCAATGTTGTGGTCCTTTTGGAGGAATTCTAAGATTATAGAAACATAGAAAATAGGTGCAGGAGTAGGCCATTCGGCCCTTCGAGCCTGCACCGCCATTTATTATGATCATGGCTGATCATCCAACTCAGAACCCCGCCCCAGCCTTCCCTCCATACCCCCTGACCCCCGTAGCCACAAGGGCCATATCTAACTCCCTCTTAAATATAGCCAATGAACTGGCCTCAACTGTTTCCTGTGGCAGAGAATTCCACAGATTCACCACTCTCTGTGTGAAGAAGTTTTTCCTAATCTCGGTCCTAAAAGGCTTCCCCTCTATCCTCAAACTGTGACCCCTCGTTCTGGACTTCCCCAACATCGGGAACAATCTTCCTGCATCTAGCCTGTCCAATCCCTTTAGGATCTTATACGTTTCAATCAGATATGCCCTAAATTATATGCCAGAAGAATTCAGGGGTGTGAGAGGACTGGAAGTGTCAAAGTTACAGGTCAAAAACCTGCATCAGTCGTAATCCAAAACATTAACAATTCCCTCCCCTGTAGTTGCTGCTTTCCCCACTGAGCTCTTCCAGCAAACTGTTTATTGTTTCAGATTCCGGCATCTCTCGTGTCTCCAAGATTAGGCCCTCTCACAAATGTCTACAGTTGTACTGTGGAGAGCATTCTGACTGGCTGCGTCACCATCTGGGACGGAGGGGGCCACTGCAAGGGATCAGAAAATGCTGCGAGCTCAGCCAGCTCCACCGTGGGCACTAACCTCCCCAACATTGAGGACATCTGCAAAAGGTGATGCCTCAAAAAGGCTCCCATCAGCCAGGACATGCTCTCTTCTCATTGCTACCATCAAGAAGGAGCTACAGGAGATACACACTTAACATTTGAGGGGCGGCTTCTTCTCCTCTGCCATCAGATTTCTGAATGGACATTACAGAACTTCAATACGCAGCTTGCACGGCCACTCCGGTGAATGATATCTGTAATCTGTCAAGTAGGGTGCCGTGCACAATCCTGATTTGATGGAGACAGATGTGAGAGAAAGGAAGAACATCTGGAGGAAATTCTGAAATGCCTTTTTCGCTGCCGCTGTTACTGTGTGATCCAGAATCTCCAGAGGGGAAGGCCCCGAGTCCTCGGCTTTGCTTGTTACTCGGCGGCCGGGACAGGGTCGAAGCGCTCGGCAGAGATGGTTCTCGGTGCTCGGTGTCGAAGGGCTGGTTGGAGGCTCGAGGCTTTCGGATGGGCTCAGAGTCAGCTGTGGTCGGTGCTTCCAATGCATCGACAGTTGTCGGTGCCTGGAGGTTTATGGCAGGGAGAGTTTCTCCTTCTGCCGCCTACTATCGGGGACCATCGGGAGTCGATCGGAACTTTGAGACTTTTTTTTACCATGCCCATGGTCACCTCTTTATCAAATTACGGTATTGCTTTGCACTATTGTAACTATATGTTATAATTATGTGGTCTTGTCAGTGTTAGTCTTTGGTTTGTCTTGCTCTTTTTTGTGATATCACTCTGGAGAAACATTGTATCATTTCTTAATGCGTGCATGCATTTCTAAATGACAATAAATGAGGACTGAGCGTCCTCATAATCTAACCTAATATTTTTTTTCCCTTTTTTCTTGCTCTATTTTTGCACTAACTATTTAATTTAAGACACGGGGTACTGCAGATGCTAGAAATCACACAATGTACTGGAGGAGCTCAACAGGTCAGGCAGCATCTATGGATGGGAATAAACAGTCAACTTCTCAGGCCAAGACCCTTCATCAGGAATGTTTAATTAGATTTAATTTACTTTTTTAATTATTGTAATGTATAGATTTTATTATTATATATTGCGATGTACTGCTGCCACAAAACAACAAATTGCTTAAAATATGCCAGTGATATTAACCTGATTCTGATTCTGTTCTTCATCAACCCACCATATTAAATTATTTTTCTTTCCCAAACCAATCAAATCTTTCTAGTGGTTTAAACACACACAGATCCTCCACCTGTTGTATCCAAGGTCATGGCATCCGAGTGTGCAACCCAGCCTCGTCGTTTACCCCCCCAAACTCTGTTATAATTCCACATGCAAAGAAAAATATCTAAAGGATATCAAGAAATGTGTGAACTTCATTAAGAATTTACAAGAACAATAATTCCATCCTGGTAGCTAAAATCCATTAAATAAGGCCTCCAGCAGCCACACAGAACATCATTATTCATTTTGATGAAGACAGTGATTAAAGCTTCATCAAGAAGTGAATACAAATGTTGGAACAGTTTGATTACATGCGGCCTTCTACTGGGGATCCAACCGCAGAAGGAGTTTTGTCAGATTTCTGCTGTGTGCTTCTGTGTATCTGGATGCTGATTTTACACCCTTTTTGACTTTCTGTATTTCTTCAGATATTTACAGCATTAGAAATTGGTTTATTATTACCACAAGTACTGAGCTAACAGCTTTTATTTCACAATCAGAATCAGAACCTAGTTTAATATCACTGGCGTATGTCGTGACATTTGTTAACTTCATGGCAGCAGTACAATGCAGCACATGATAAATATAGAAAAAGCTGAGCTGCAGGAAGTATATGTATCTACATTAATCTATGTCCAGCCGGCTGGTGGCGTAGTGGCATTAACGCTGGACTTCGGGGCGAGAGGTCCCAAGTTCGAATCTGACTGGCTCCCTTGCACGCTCTCCATCCGTGTCTGGGTTGAGTGCTGAGCGAACAACTCGACCTCGTAAAAAAAAAAACCTGGAGAGGGATGGGCTCCGCCAGGTTTCAGACGCCCTAGACACACCGTACGATGAGCATACCAAAAGCTCATCATGACGGTGCCCCGATGGCACCATCAGGAGTTAAGGGCGCGCACACACACACACACATACACACACACACACACACACACACTCACACACACACACACACACACACACACACACACACACACACACACACACACACACACTAATGTATGTACAGTATATTAAATAGTTAAATTAATATTAGTACAAAAACAGAAAGCTAGTAGGGAGTGTTCATGGGTTGGAAGCTGGATGGCAGAGGGGAAGAAGCTGTTCCTGAATAGCTGAGTGTATGCCTTCAGGCTTCTGTACCTCCTCCCTGATGGTAGCAATGAGACGAGTGAATGTCCTGGCCGGTGGGGGTCCTTAATGATGGACGCCGCCTTTCCTTGACGATATGGAGGCTATCCAGCCAACCAGTCAGATTACTCCGTACATACAGTATGTGCAAGAAAAATCAGAATGCAGATTATAGAACATAGAAAACTAGTACAGTACAGGCCCTTCGGCCCACAATGTTGTGCAAACCTTTTGCTATAACACCAATCTAATCTTTCCATCCTACACAGGTCTCCGTTTTTCTGTCATCCTTGTGGGTTTATTAAATGCCCCAAACGTATCTGCTTCTGCCAGCACCTCTGGCAGAACGTTCCACGCACTCACCACTCTCTGTGTAAAAAACTTACCTCTGACACCCCCCCTCCTATATTTTCCTCCAATCACCTTAAAATTATGCTTCCTGGTGTTAGCCGTTCCCACTCTGTGAAAAAGTCTCTGGCACTGCAGTCGACCTGTGCCCCTGATCATCTTGTACACCACGATCAAGTCACCTCTCATCCTTCTTCACTCCAGATAGAAAAGCCCCCGCTCGCCCAACCTATCCACATACAGTAAGACATGCTCACTAATCCAGCCAGCATCCTGGTAAATCTCCCTGGCACCATCTCTGAGGCTCCTACGACCTTCCTGTAAGGAAGCAACTGGAACGGAACACAATATTCTGAGTGTGGTCCATCCAGGGTTTTACTGAGCTGCAATGCAGTCGCAGAGTGCAGGGAGTCAAATACATTGTGTTACATGCTCAAGATCTGTGTTTTTTTTTGTGAGAATGATGTACTGGTCTTTTGGAGGTCACCTGATGTGATTTTCCCGCTGATGTGAGGTCACGTGATGACATGTGCACCAGGAGTATTTAAGGGTCGACCCAGGTGATGGAGTTGGTTTTTAGTTTGTAGATTTCCAGGTAGAACGTGCGGTATCTCCGTTCCTGTTGCGTGTTTGTTTTTGTGAAGCAGTTTCATTTTTAAAACGGAGCGTTGCGTTCTGTTGCAAGATACCATATTATTGGACTGGAAATTCTTGCTAGATGTGTTGATTTACCCAATTCCAACAGTAGAAGGGAGAGTGAAGATTTTATCGAAGTACAGGATCGAGGGATTGAGAGGAGTCGGCATCGTTTGGCAGTTTAATAAAGGATCGACCTTACTGAGTCTTTGTTGGAGCAGTAGCTACCTGCATCGAGGATAACTCTTGCCAAAAAGAGCATGGAGTTCATGCAAAGGTCTCTCTCTCTAAAGGAATTTGATTTAAACTGTTTATTTTCGGTATTGTGAATCCTGTGGACAGAACCAGCAGGAAAGTCGCGTCTGTGAAGAAATCCTTCTCCAGAGAAGTCTCTCCCAATTGAACGTGTAAATCTGTTGGACTTTCGAAGTTATCGCTTTAAGAACTATATCTGACTGTATCGCTTTCAGAACTGTTTTCGCATTTAACGTTTTAAGAACCAGAGCCGAGTGGCGAGTTGGTGAACGGCTGCATTTCTGTTAACTTCTGGTTAAAGTTTTCATTTGTTTTTTTTTCCTTATGTTTATCCGTGTTTTTTTTATATAACCTGTCTCAGTTGATATTCATTGTTGCCGGTTACGTAACAATTGCAAGGCCATAACAAGGTAGACTGAGAGATCAAGGACTCATCTTTAGCATTCAATGGCCTGACAGCAGCAGGATAGAAGATATCCTTCAATCTGGTGGCATGCACTCTCACGCTTTTGTACATTCAGACCTGCTCGATGGAAGGTGGGGAGAAGAGAGAATGACTGGAATGGGAGCGTCTGCAGGAAGTGAAGTCAGGGTCAGTGGAGGGAGACTGGTGTGTCTGATGAAGTGAACTGCATTCACAACTCTCTGCAGTTTCCTGTGGTCTTGGCAAGAGCTGTTGCCATGCCAATCTGTGATGTATCTGGATAGGGTGCACCTGTGAAAATTGGTGAGAGTCGTCAGGGGTATGGCAAATTAATAAAAGCTAATACTGCAGTGAAGACAGAAAAGCCATGAGGGAAATCATTTATTTATTTGTTGAGATACAACGTGGAACAGGCCCTTCCACACTACGAACCGTGCCGCCCAACAGTCCCCCAACTTAATCCTAACCTAATCACAGGACGGTTTACAATGACCAATTAAGCCACCAACCGGTACATCTTTGGACTGGGGGAGGAACCCAGAGGACACCCATGCGGTCACGGGGAGCACGTGCAAACTCGCTACAGCAGCGGCAGGAATTGAGCGCCGGTCGCCCGTACTGCACTACGCGACCGGAATCTGGGATAAGCGGACAAATCCTTACAGAGGTAGACGCGGTAAGGATTGAGAAGTGACGTCGGACGGACTGCGTACCAAGGTCAGTGAAAACGTGGAAGTGCCCCGCCTACTTCAAACACTACTGAAGCTGAGAGATGGCTGTGTCAATGCAAACATGGATGGAACTGTATTAGGCAGGAAGGTTTAGCAGCTGAATGGACTTAGCCCGGATTTCACAGCAGTGTAGAACTGAACTTGCCTGTTCACTCCTCTCTCCAGACCAGCAGAGCCTTTCGTTTTCCCATTGTTTGGTCAGTTTAAATGCTGGCCCAGACTGACTGTAAAGACAGGGCGTCAGGATCCAGGGCGAGAGCTGATTTCGCTCACTCTCCGCGATGGTCACTTCTCTCTCTATGGCCCTGAGGCTATGAAGACTACCCAGCTGCTGTGCCTGCTAATATGATGAACTGATAAGCGAGGCTTTGGGCTGCTCCGGGGTTCAGATCTGAGGACTCCGTTTTGGTTCAAAATGCCATCATTTGCTTCAATTGATTGCATGTTTTGTTTTTTCCCTCTCGTACGTTGGGTATTGGTCTTTTTTTTTTTAATTGGGTTTTTTCAACTTTGTGGCTACCTGTGAGCAAGCAAATCTCAAGGTTGGATAACTTATACATTCTCTGATAATAAAGGTACCCGAATCTTGAATCTTGCTTGTTTCATCAATCAGGAAGTCAAGTTGCATAAAAGTTCGGTCGCCCCCCCCCGCCCAGAATATTGTATGTAATTCTGGTCACCCCATTACAGGAAGGATGTAGATACTTTGAAGAAGGTGCAGAGAGGTCTACCAGGAAGCTGCCTGGATAAGAGAGTATGAACTTTAAGGAGAGGTTGGACAAAACTTAAGTTGTTCTCTCTGGGGTGTCAGAGGTTGAGGGATGGGAGCTTATGATGTTCTGAGAGCCGTAGATTGGGTAGGCATTCAGAATCTTTATCCCGGGCCAGGAATGTTGAATACTGGGGGTCAAAGTTTTAAAGTGAGAAAGTTTAAAGGAGATGTGGAGGTGAAGCTTTTTACACAGAAACTGGTGGGTGCCTGGAAGGTTGATGGATACAGATGCAATAACAGCATTTGAGGCATCCTCAAGGAGCAGTGCCTCAAAAAGGTGGCGTCCATCATTAAGGACTCCCACCACTCAGGACATGCCCCCTTCTCCTTATTACGGTCAGGGGGGAGGTAGAGCAGCTGGAAAGCACACACACTCAAAGATTCAGGAACAGCTTCTTCCCCTCTGCCATCTGATTTCTGAATGGACATTGAACCCATGAACACTACCTCACTATTTTTTTTGCATGGTCTTTTCCCCTCTACTATTGTGTACTGTATTGTACTGCTGCCGCAAAGTTAGCAAACTTCACAACGTATGCCAGTGATATTAAACCTGATTCTGATGCAGATTTTAGGGAGCAACGCAGGCAGTGGATCATGTACAGGCAGAAGGCAGTAGTTCAATTTTGCATCATGGTTGACACAACGTTGTGAGTCAAAGGGCCTGTTCTATGTTCTCTGAATTAACAGGTGAGGACTGAATAGTCTGTCTTCCTTCAGATCACGGTGACTTTCTCAGCACATCAAAGAGCTTGCACTCTGGAACATTAGATATAAGATGCTGGAAGATATTTTAAGGGCCGTCAGTCCTGAAGAAGGGTCTCAACTGTTGACTCTCTTCCATAGATGCTACCTGACCTGTTGAGTTCCTCCAGCATTTTGTGCGTTGCCCAAAGATGTTTTAAAGTTTGAAACATTATTAATATCCAGTTGAATCCTTTGAAGCATAATCACCGGTGTAATGAAGGGAATGCATAGCAAGGCTCCATAAAGACCACTGTGGCAGACAGGTTATCCGTAGTGACACGCACTAAATGCCAGAGGGACTCGGCAGGTCAGGCAGCATCTATGGAAATGAATAAACAGTCGATGTTTCGGCTGTTTACTATACCCTTTGCCCATCCTCTGGGTTTTTCCCCCCTCCCCCTTTTCTTTCTCCCTAGGCCACCTGTCCCATGATCCTCTCATATCCCTTTTGCCAATCACCTGCCCAGCTCTTGGCTCCATCCCTCCCCCTCCTGTCTTCTCCTATCATTTTGGATCTCCCCCTCCCCTTCCCACTTTCAAATCTCTTACTAGCTCTTCCTTCAGTTAGTCCTGACGAAGGGTCTCGGCCCGAAACGTCGACTGTACCTCTTCCAATAGATGCTGCCTGGCCTGCTGCGTTCACCAGCAACTTTGATGTGTGTTGCGATGTTTCGGGCCAAGACCCTTTTACAGCACTGCAAAGGAAAATGCTAGAATAAAAAGATGGGGTTGCAGGGGGAGGGGGATAGCTAGAAGGTGACAGGTGAAGGCAGGTGGGTGGGAAAGGTAAAGGGCTGGAGACGAAGCAATCTGATAGGAGAGGAGAGAGGACCATGGGAGGAAGGGAGGAAGGAGGTGCACCGAGGGAGGTGATAGGCAGGTGAGGAGAAGAAGCAAGGGGACAGGGAAGGGGGAGGAAATTTATTTTTCATTGACCTGGACACCAGTGAAGCTAAAACTACCTCAACTTATTTCTTTGCCACTCTTTTCCGATACTTCTTCAACAACCTTTTCAACGATAGCCTCTCAGTAACAAAGCGATGCATGCTTCAGTAGCTCACTGTGTGAAATGAGAGCTTCTCTCTACAGGAAACAGTGAGTTAATTTGACTTGGCTCTACTTGCAGCTGTCCCGAATTAACCTGGACTGTGGACGTCACCCGTACAGCTTCCCAGCTTGCCTGGCCAACGCGGGAGCATTGTTCCGAAAGGCTCTAATCGCTGTCCGTTTGGGCAGCAGGGAATCCGGTTTTCATTGGATCCTGTCGAGGAGATTCAATGATCGAACTTCATGAGTGACTTCCCTCTCCAGCACTTCATCCTGCAGAACCGTAATTACTTTCTTTTTTCCTCCTTCCCTGGTTATATCGGCACCCATCCAATTATTACCTCAAGACCAGCCATTTGGACGGCACCACACAGTCGTATCAGACTGCAACTACCTCAAACTTCATCAAAGTAAAAGTCACAACCAGAATAAAGCAAAAATGCTGGAAACACTTGGCAGTTCAGGCAGCATCCATGAACAGGGAAACAGAGTTGTGTTTATTGGTTTATTGTTGTCACAGATAGTGAGCTACAGAGAAAAGCTTGTCTTGCATACTGTTCACACAGATCAGATCATTACACAATGTATTGCTTATATGGTGAAGCAATAACATCACAGGAGAAATAATGAGAACTACCACAAAAGTCCAGTGTAAACACTGTAATTAAAAATACAAAATTATAATGAGATAGATTACCAGCCCATGTCCATTTTATCATACAAGATATATATATTTTTATTTTTTATTGAGATACAGTGTGGAACAAGCCCTTCCAGCCCCTTGAGCCGTGCTACCCAGCAATCTCCTGATTTTAATCCTAGCATAATTACAGGATGACTTACAAAGACCAAGTAAAGTACCAACTGGTACATCTTTGGACTGTAGGAGGAAACCGGAGCACCTGGAGGAAACCCGCGCGGTCACAGGGAGAACGTACAAACTCCCTGCAGACAACAGCGGAAATTGAACCCGGTTTGCTGGTACTGTAAAGCGTTGCGCTAGCCACTAGGTCAACATGCTGCCAATCTGCTCAGGAGTCTGATATTAGTGGGGTAGAAGCTGTCCTTGAGACTGGGCATGTTTTCAGGTTTTTATATCTTCTAACCGATGGGAGAGGGAAAAAACGAGTATGTCCGGGGTTGGTGTGGTCTTTGATTATGTTGGCTGCTTTATTCAGGCACCTCCAAGGGGAGCATAACCTTGTCGTAGTTTAGAGGTTTGTGTGCCTCAATGGCCCGGAGAGTGATGTCGGCTGGAGTCAGGGCTTTATGCTTTGACTCTTGGTAGGGTCACCCATGCTAAACAGGTCAAAAGGTAGAGGCCAGACTAAGTGTGGTCCATCGGTCCTCCAGGTTCGGGGGTTCAGCTCAGGGCTAACAACCCTGACTGGTCAAACAAAATTGTTACAGAAACAGTTCTGAAGAACCCTTCTGTATCTGCGTGCAACCACACGGGCAGTCGGAGATTGGAGGACCTTCGCTGCTGCCCTAACCACCAGCGGTGTAATGGACAGTAAGTACGTAAGTTACCTGAGGCAGTGAGAGGTATCGGGAGAGTCACTGGGGGTAAGCTGATTTCTGAGAGGCATCCACAACTCTCTGCGGTTTCTGGTGGTCACAGGCAAAGCAGTTGTCAGAAGGGGTCATGATGGAGCCAGATGGAATACAGAGATATGCTTTCTCTCTGTCTGCCATCAAGACAGACCATGCCATGCATACGCAGTTATGTCACAGTAGCAGAACCAGAAGCCACAGTTTAAGAATAAGGGGTAGACAATTTAGAACGGAGTTGAGGAAAAACTTTTTCACACAGAGGGTTGTGGTTCTGTGGAATGCTCTGCCTCAGAAGGCAGTGGAGGCCAGTTCTCTGGATTCTTTCAAAAAAGAGTTAGATAGAGCCCTTAAATACAGCGAAGTGAAGGGATATGGGGAGAAGGCAGGAAAGGGGTACTGATTGTGGATGATCAGCCATGATCACAGTGAACGGTGGTGCTGGTTCGAAGGGCTGAATGGACTACTCCTGCACCTATTGTCTATTGTCAGAAAGAAAACAGGATGCACAATATAGTCTCCCAGTTACAGAGAAAGGGCCACAGCCAGGTAGATTAAGAGATCAAGAGTTCGTCCTTTAGCATATGAGAGGTCTATGAAGAGGCTGATAGCCCCAGTATGGAAACTGGCTAGAGCCTGGAGGTACGTGTTGTCAATCTTCTGTACCTCCTACCCAATGGGAGGGGGAGAAGAGAGACTGACCGGGGATGGAAGCTGTCCAACCCGAGGCGTGTTTCTAGCATGTTCTGTTTTTATCTCAGACTTCCAGCATCTGCAGGTAATTTAATTTTCAGTTTGTGAATGGGCTGCTTCCAGCTGACAGAGATTCGTATGAAACAACTCAGAGACTATCTGATATACAGTGGCACTCAGCACTGGGTTTCATTGCCAGTGTTTAGAGGTCATGATGAGCAACGGGACCAATCACTTTGGAGCTACCTATACAGTGGCATGCAAAAGTTTGGGCACCCCGGTCAAAATTTCTGTTACTGAGAATAGCTAAGCGAGTAAAAGATGATCTGATTTCCAAAAGGCATAAAGTTAAAGATGACACATTTCTTTAATATTTTAAGCAAGATTACTTTTTTACTTCCATCTTTTACAGATTCAAAATAACAAAAAAGAAAAAGTGCCCAAAGCAAAAGTTTGGGTACCCTGCATGGTCAGTACTTAGTAACACCCCCTTTGGCAAGTATCACAGCTTGTAAACATTCTCTGTAGCCAGCTAAGAGTCTTTCAATTCTTGCTTGGGAGATTTTCACCCATTCTTCCTTGCAAAAAGCTTCTAGTTCTGTGAGATTCTTGGGCCATCTTGCATGCACTGCTCTTTTGAGGTCTACCCACAGATTCTCGATGATGTTTAGGTCAGGGGACTGTGAGGGCCATGGCAAAACCTTCAGCTTGCGCCTCTTGAGGTAATCCATTGTGGATTTTGAGGTGTGTTTAGGATCATTATCCTGTTGTAGAAGCCATCCTCTTTTCATCTTCAGCGTTTTTTACAGACGGTGTGATGTTTGCTGGTATTTAATTGAATTCATTCTTCCTTCTACCAGTGAAATATTCCCCCTGCCACTGGCTGCAACACAAGCCCAAAGCATGATCGATCCACCCCCCTGCTTAACAGTTGGAGAGGTGTTCTTTTCATGAAATTCTACACCCTTTTTTCTCCAAACATACCTTTGCTCATTGCGGCCAAAAAGTTCTATTTTAACTTCATCAGTCCACAGGATTTGTTTCCAAATTGCATCAGGCTTGTTTAGATGTTCCTTTGCAAACTTATGACACTGAATTTTGTGGTGAGGACGCAGGAAAGGTTTTCTTCTGATGACTCTTCCATGAAGGTCATATTTGTGCAGGTGTCGCTGCACAGTAGAACAGTGCACCACCACTCCAAAGTCTGCTAAATCTTCCTGAAGGTCTTTTGCAGTCAAACAGGAATTTTGGTTTGCCTTTCTCGCAATCCTACGAACAGTTCTCTCGGAAAGTTGACCTCCACCATTCCTGTTAACTGCCATTTCTTAATTACATTACGAACTGAGGAAACGGCTACCTGAAAATGCTTTGTTATCTTCTTATAGCCTTCTCCTGCTTCGTGGGCATCATTTATTTTAATTTTCAGAGTGCTAGGCAGCTGCTTAGAGGAGCCCATGGCTGCTGATTGTTGGGACAAGGTTTGAGGAGTCAGGGTATTTCTAAAGCTTTGAAATTTGCATCACCTAGCCTTTCTTAACGATGACTGTAAACAAGGCATAGCCCTAACAAGCTAATTAAGGTCTGAGACCTTGGTAAAAGTTATCTGAGAGCTCAAATCTCTTTGGGTGCCCAAACATTTGCATGGTGCTCCTTTCCTTTTTCTCACTCTAAAATTGTACAAAACAAAAATAATACACTAATCTTGCTTAAAATGTTGAAAAGAATGTTTCATCTTTAACTTTATGACTTTTCGAGATCAGTTCATCTTCTACTCACTTAACTATTCACAGTAACAGAAATTTTGACCAGGATGCCCCAACTTTTGCATGTCACTGTATGTACGGGCAACATTCACTGCCAAACAACAACAGTTCCCTGGTCTGATTAATCATCTGATGAAAGGTCATCGACTGGAAATATTAACTCTGCTTCTCTTTACAGTGGCCGGCTACCTGCCGTGTATTTCTATTTTTAATTCTATATAATTCCTTACAACATAGAAGGAGGCCGTCCAGCCAACCAAGTCTGTGCCAGCTCACAGGCATTCCCATTCCCCAATTAATTTTCCTTGCAACGTTCACATCAACCCCTGCCACTTGCTGACATGCTAAGAGTCATTTCCATGGGCCAATAAACCTACCAACGTGCACATCTTCGGGATGTGGGAGGGGAAACCCACACGGCCAAAGGCGGAACATGTAAACTCCACACCGGACAGTAACCGGAGGTCAGGCTTAAACCCTGGTTGCTGGGACATGGGCAACGTCTCTGCCAACTGCATCACTGTTTCACCCATTGGGCTTCAGTCCTGTAGTCAGAATGGGGCACCTGATCGTACCTGTTCAGAAGGTGTAAAGTCGTGGAAAACTACAACACTGAAAGGGGCCCTTCGGCGCATCCAGTCCATGCTGAACCATTAATCTACCTAGTCCCACCAGCCTGCACCTGGACGATAGTCCTCCATACCCCTCCCATCCAGGTACCTATCCAAACATCTCTTAAACATTAAAATTGAGATTGCTGAATTTTTGAATCACTGAAATGATTTATTGGTAGATCATTACTTTTCTTGGCAACTTACTTTGCATTTACTATAGACCTCTCATGAGGGATTTGTGCAGCTACTCTAAAATAGCTCTATCGATTTTAAAAACTCAGCACTATCGACCAGTCAGGAAACACCCAGAGGACGTGATGAGTAAGATACCAATGAGGTAAAGCTAGGAATCACCACAACAGGTAAGACAGCAGCTGTGGTGACAGAAACAGAGTTGATGGTTCAATTTAATGACTCTTTAGTTGGAAAATGAAGTAACACTTCACCTGTGAATCTGCTGGGGTCATCTAATGTGTCCAGTGCTCCCGAGACAGCCTCCTCTGCATTGGTGAGGCCTGTCGAAAATTGGGGAACTGCTTTGCCAAGCATCTCTGCACCATCTGCCACAAGCAGGACTTTCTGGCGGCCAAACATTTAATTCTAATTCCCATTCTCGTGCTGACGTGTCAAACCATGGCCTCCCCTTGTGCCAAGATAAGGCCACTCTCAGGGTGGAGAAGCAACATTTTATGTTCCATCTGGGTAGCCTCCAACCTGAATTCATGAATGTTGATTTCTCCCTCCAGTGAACAAACTTCCCCAGCCCATTCCCCTTTCACTCCTCAGCTGGATCCACTCTCCTTCCCTTTCTCTTATGGTCAACTCTCCTCTCCTGTCAGATTCTTTCTTCTCCAGCCCTCACCTTTCCCACCCACCTGACTTCACCTATCACTTTCCAGCTAGCTTCCTCCCCCTCCCCCCACATTTTTTATTTTGGCATCTTCCCCTTTCCTTCTCAGTCCTGAAGAAGGGTCTTGGCCTGAACTGTCGACTGTCTACTCTTTTCCATAGATGCTGCCTAGCCTGCTGAGTTCCTCCAGCATTCTGTGCATGTTGCATTGGAAAATGACTACTTGCTCCCGTCACAGCAGCCAGAATGCAACCCAACCTTCGGGAAATTAAAATCGGATCTAACCAAGATTAGAAAGCCTCCAGGATTAGCCTGGAGTCTACAGGAACTAAAAGGTAGTTTCCAGGACAATAATGCAAGCATCTCCTGGGAGAATAACGGGAAAGATGTTTTTTAAAAAGGTTATATATTTTTTAATTGTCCTTGTATAATTTAATTTAAAACAATATTGACTGGTGATAGTGGAAAGGCTGTTCAACTGAGTGAAGATTCATACAAATTAGGGAAAGGATGCCTTAGTTTCACATTTTTGTAAAAATGCAAGGCAGTTTGAGTAGAAAGGTGACAAATAGGGGAGTGTGGGAATAGGTTAGTTGGAGGCATGTGATGAAATCTCCAGAAACATACTCAGAGTTGACTAGGCACCACCGATAGACATGATAATCCAAGCCAAGAGATGCCCTGCTGTTAGAGGGGATGCAGTTTACCATGATATTTGTGAATGGAAGAGCTAGGACAAAGACACAAAAGGCATACTCAGCCATCTTCTTCATGGGCAATGGCCTCCCCAGCATCAAGGGCACATTCAAAAGGCAACACCTCAAAACGGCGGCATCCTTCATTAAAGGGACCCCCTTCACCCAAGACGTGCCCTTTTTTCATTCCTACCATCAAGGAGGAGATGAAGGAGCCTGAAGACACTCACTCAACATTTTAGGAGCAGCTTTTTCCCCTCCGCCATCTGATTTCTAAATGGACAATGAACCCATGTCCACTACCTCACTATCTTTTCTTGTTCCCCTTTTGCACTAATTATTTAATCCATTTATATATATATATGTGCTTCTTAATGCAATTTATAGTTTATTATTATGTATTGCAATATACTGCTGCCACAAAATCTCACGTCACACGCCAGTGATATTAAACCTATTTATGATTCTGGTTTGAAATGTTGCTGGAGGCTTCATCACATGCCTTACCAGCTCCTTATTCCAGACAGCAAAACACAAATCACTACGGTTTTGCAAAATTATAACCACTTTGATTCCTTGCACCAAAATTGACTTTGCTTTAATTGTGTTCTTTCTTGTGAAAATTGTGTTTATTTTTTTTTGTGAATGCTGCTTATGTGATGTGGTATTCCTGTAAGACTGCTGCAGCTAAGCCTCCTGCATGTAGTATACCTGTGCATACAGCAATAAATTTGACTTTGACTTTGACCCACACTTCAGTCATTGCTCTACCCAACAAATCCACTCACACAGAAACCAAATGACCTATCTGATTGGATAGTTCTTCCCTGCTCAATGGACAATGTTTACCCTCTTTCCCATTATTTTTAATGTTTAGTAAGCAAAGAGTAAGTAAAGAAAATAAAATAAGTACTGTTTTGCTTACTAGTTCACTTTAGGTCCTAAATCAAACCCTCCTTTTCTTTAATTTCTTTTTATTATGCATGCAATTATTAAAGTATTTTTTACTATTCGCTTTGTGTCATAACTAAACCATATCCTGTTTTTGCTCCCCATTTCCTTGTCAGTTCCCCTCTGCAGTCTTTGAAATCTTCTTGATTCTCTGCCGCCATTATAAACCTGGACACAAGAGAGTCTGCAGATGCCGGAAGTCCGGAGCAACACACACAAAATGCTGGAGGAACTCAGCAGATCAGGCAGCATCAATGGAAATAAATGAACACATTGATATTCCAGTCTGAGACCCTCCTTCAGGATTGAGAAGGAAGGGAGAAGATGCCAGAATAAGAAGGTGGAAAACCTGGCCTCATTTTCCTGTTGGAGAACCTGATGAAAGGAAGAAAGATCACACACGTGAGAAATTCTGCCGATGCTGGAGGAACTCAGTAGGCTAGGCAGCATCTATGAATAGATAGTCAATGTTTTGGTCCGAGACTCTTCTTCAGGACTGAGGAAGGATGTCAGCCTGCAACGTTAACCTTGGACTTGGACCATCTGGAAAAATGGGCTGAAAAATGGCAGATGGAGTTTAATACTGACAAGTGTGAGGTATTGCACGTTGGAAGGACAAACCAACGTAGAACATACAGGGTTAATGGTAAGGCACTGAGGAGTGCAGTGGAACAGAGGGATCTGGGAATACAGATACAAAATTCCCTAAAAGTGTCGTCACAGGTAGATAGGGTCATAAAGAGAGCTTTTGGTACATTGGCCTTTATTAATCGAAGTATTGAGTATAAGAGCTGGAATGTTATGATGAGGTTGTATAAGGCATTGGTGAGGCTGAATCTGGAGTATTGTGTTCAGTTTTGGTCACCAAATTACAGGAAGGATATAAATAAGGTTGAAAGAGTGCAGAGAAGGTTTACAAGGATGTTGCCGGGACTTGAGAAACTCAGTTACAGAGAAAGGTTGAATAGGTTAGGACTTTATTCCCTGGAGCGTAGAAGAATGTGGGGAGATTTGATAGAGGTAGATAAAATTATGATGGGTATAGATAGAATGAATGCAAGCAGGCTTTTTCCACTGAGGCAAGGGGAGAAAAAAACCAGAGGACATGGGTTAAGGGTGAGGGGGGAAAAGTTTAAAGGGAACATTAGGGGGGGCTTCTTCACACAGAGAGTGGTGGGAGTATGGAATGAGCTGCCAGACGAGGTGGTAAATGCAGGTTCTTTTTTAACATTTAAGAATAAGTTGGACAGATACATGGATGGGAGGTGTATGGAGGGATATGGTCCGTGTGCAGGTCAGTGGGACTAGGCAGAAAAACAGCCAAGAAGGGCCAAAGGGCCTGTTTCTGTGCTGTAGTTTCTATGGTTCTATGGTTAATTATCTATTCATCTCCATAGATGCTACCAAACCTGCTGAGTTCCTCCAGCATTCGTGTGTGTTAATAAGGTTCCCAGCAAGAGGGTGGCTGCCAAAGTGACCTCAGAGCAAGACAAGGGCAAGTATGTGTCTTTGAGACTGTTATGCAATGTGAAACATTTATTCTTCGGTGCAACATGCTGCACTCGTTACAGTTACATCACCGTTAATAGTTTGCAGAGGGGTGAAAAATGTAACATTTTCCATGAGCCAGATAAACCAGTCAGTGTAAGAGGAGAGAATTATTTGTTTTCTCTCCTCACAATAAAAGATAATTGATGTATTTAAACATGATAACTCAATACAGTTTTATAAATACGGTTGAAAATGAAATTTTTAATAAGAGTGTGTAGAGCACCACCTGTGAATAACTTGATTTTAAATCACTGAAAATGATTTTCTAAGGAACCTTAGTGAATCATTTATTTACATCACTGGTGTGCATTCGTCAGTTTCTGCCAATGAAGCTCAATTGAAAGGAGCCTTCTCAAAATGTTACAAAGATGCACCACTGGGGAAATTTAACATGAGCATTATTACAACCTGAGGACACGGCCAGTTCTGGATTCAGCTCCTCATTCCTTCAGTCCAACATTTCAGGAAACACAATGCAATTTCCTTTTAAACTGCCACAATCTTCTATAGTCGTTTGACTTAATTCAGGTGAAGAAATTCAGGCTAGAGGCTATTAACCCAGGTAGTCAATTCTTAGTGTCTGCTTTCCTGGACTTTCATTGCAGGACTTCCTACTGCAAGCTTCTTGTCATTGCATTTTCTTGTCTTTTACCGCACCAGCTTCCATTCCCAAAAGGAAAATTGACAATCTTGTGGATGATTTTAACCATCAATCAAATTGTCTTTTCCCCCTTCTGATATTTATGTAATTGATTATTTTTTAATTTATTCTTTTACAGGATCTGTCTTGTTACTGAAAAGACCAAGAGTTTACCACCTATCTTCAATTGCTGTTGAGAATAATGGCAAAGAGCCATCGTCTCACCTTATCGCTGAAATGACTCTGTGGCTGTGGCCTCACTTTCGGCGACTCTGTGGTTCATGTTCTGTGTATTAGTGTGTTTACTCTTTTAATTATTTGCACAATTTGTTCTTTTCTCGCACACGGGATGTTTGCCGGTCTTTGTTGAGTGGGGTTTTTCACCAATTTTCTTGTGTTTCTTTGTTTCGTGGCTGTCTGCAAGAAGATGGATCTCAAGGCAGTATGTGGTAAATATACTTTGTTAATATATATAATATATATATAATACTTTGAACTTTGGACTTTAATCTCCAAGAGGACCACAACTGTGCCATTAGGTTTGGAGCCTCGCGTTCCCCAGTGACCCAGAGAGCGACGTCGGCTGGAGTCAGGGCTTCGCGCTTTGGCTCTTGGTACGGTCCCCCATGCCAAACAGGTCAAAGGCCAGAGGCCAGACTAAGAGTGGCCCACTGGTCCTCCAGGTTCAGGGGCTCAGCTCAGGGCTAACAACCCTGACTGGTAAAACAAAATCTGTCGTGGAGACGGCAATGAAGAATCCTTTTACATCTGAGTGCAACGGTATTCCTGAGTCTCCTCCCAGGACTTGCATGACTGACAGTAGTGAAAACCAAGAGGAAGCTTCTGACATGTTGAAGGAAGCTTTGCACACAGCCGGAGATGAAGACCCTTCATTGCCAGTGGCGTTAACAGGCAGCTCAATCAATTTGAACTTCAGACTGCTTCAGTTTTCCCAGTGATATCAAAGTCAAAGTGGAGCTTATTGTCGTATGCACAGGTGCAATGAAAATTTACTCACAGCAACATCACAGGCACACAGCATCATATAAGCCGCACTCACACGAAAAACATAATGTAAATTAAATATAAATTACATTTTTACAAGAAGGAACATGATTAGAATCAGAATCAGAATCAGGTTTAATATCACCAGCACACATCCTGAAATTTGTTGTCTTTGCAGCAGCAGTACAATACAATACATAATAATAGAGAAAGGAAAACTTTGAACTACGGTAAGCATATACAGTATATTAAATAAGTAGTGCAAAAACAGATTTTTTTTAAAATAGTGAGGTGGTGCTCGTGGGTTCAATGTCCATTCAGAAATCGGACAGCAGGGAGAAAGAAGCTGTTCCTGAATCGCCGAGTGTGTGCCTTCCAGCTTCTGTACCTTCTTCCTGATGGTAGCAGTGAGAAGAGGATATGTCCTAGGTAATGGAGGTTGTTAGTAATGGACGCTGTATTTTGAGGCATTGCTCCTTGAAGGTGCCTTGGATACAATGGGAGCTAGTGCCCATGATGGAGCTGACTAAGTGTACAACTCTCTGCAACCCTGCCTCCTATATCAGACAATAAAAATAAAGAACAAAATAATAATAAAAATACCAGAACAAAGTCTATTTTACTGCAAAATGATCAAATTGGTCACTGTAGCGCTAAACTGTAGTGATTAGGGTTTTGCTGGTTGGTTCAAGAACTGAATGGTAACTGCAGGAAGACGTTAAGGCCTGGATGGTGGGGACCTTTGATGTTGGATGTTGCCTTCCTGAGGCAGCATCTCCTGTAGGTACTACCGATGGTGGGGAGGGATATGCCCGTGATGGATGGGGCAGAGTCTACTACTCTGCAGCTTCTTACGTTCCTGTGCATTCAGATTGTTTCCGTCTATCTGCACAGCCCAGGACGTCTAAGACTATAAGACATAGGAGCAGAATTAGGCCATTTGGCCCATCAAGTCTGCTCCACCATTCCATCATAGCTGATTTAATATCCATCTCAACCCTATTTAGCTGCCTTCCCCCTGTAAACTTTAATGCCCTGATTAATCAAGAACCTAACAACCTCTGTCTTAAATATATCCAATGACTTGGCCTTCTGTGACAAGAAAATCCACAGATTCACCACCCTCTGGCTAACTAAAGAAATTTTTTCCTCATCTCAGTTCTAAATGGACATCCCTCAATTCTGAGGCTGTGCCCTCTTTCACTTGTCTCCTCCTCCATACGAAACACCTTCTCCACATCCACTTTATCTAGACCTTTCAATATTCATTGGGCTTCAATGAGATCGTCCCACTCCGGCAAGTGCAGATCCAGAGCTACCAAATGCCCCTCATATGTTAAACCTCTCATTCCCGGGATCACTCTCGTGAACTTCCTCTGGGCCCTCTCCAATGCCGGCACATTTTTTCTTGTATAAACGGCCAAAAACTGCTCTCAATTCTCTGCCTTCATGTTTGCTTATGAGACTGGCTGACTCCAGCTCCGTGATAGCTGAGAGACAAAGATTCTAATTAGCATGGAGGGAAATGTTAGATTGTATTTCATGAAATAGGCTTGTTAAATGATGTGAAGCATAAGAGAGAACTTCTATGAACCTAATGGGCTAAAATGCCCGTCACTGCATTATGTACGATGCAACTATGTAAAAAAAATTGCTGTTACTAAGGTTCCAAACAGGAAATTACTGGCAAACACGAGAAATTCTTCAGATACTGCACGTCCAGAGCAACACACACAAAATGCTGGAGGAACTCAGCATGTCAGGCAGCATCCATGGAAATAAATAGAACACTTGACATTCCAGGCCGAACTCCTTGTTCAGGACTGGGAAGGAAGGGGAAGGCGCCGGAATAAAAAGGTGGGCGGAGGGGAAGGAGGATAGCTGGAAGGTGATAGGTGAAGCCAGGTGGGTAAATCTTTCCAGCCCTGAAGAAGAGTCTCGGCCCAACACTTCAACTGTTTATTCATTTCCATAGATGCTACTTGACCTGCCGAGGTCGGTCCAGCATTTTGTGTGCGTTGCTTTGGAAATTACCTGTTCTTCTGGTGGATCTTTGTCTCCATCTCATGGGCAGCAAACAAATTGCACAAAACTGCAATTGCAGGAAGAATAAATTCAGTGTCGCTGTTAATTAATTGCAGGAAGTGATAAATCAGTCTAAATTAAAGAAATCACAGGAAAATTACCTCTTTTTTTGCGGAACTGATTTCTTTACACTTCTCAGTGTGTTTAAAATGTTTTTTTTTAAGCTGCAGTGAAGTCTGGCCATTTAAATTGCCGGGCTTTGAAGAGAAGGGGCAAATGGATTATGAGCAGTGAAGGTCAGAAATTGCACTTTTTCAACACTATCGGTAGCTTTCATTTATTTAGGATAATGTGGCTTGTGTTGAGGCGTTTGACGTTGTGGTCTTCGCTGAGCTTGGTAGTTAGCTTGCAGGCGTCTCATCACCAGTCGAGGTGATATCGTCAAAGGGCAGTTGTTGGTGTTTCTCTCTGGGTGTGCTCGCATTTATATAGACCCCCATTCGCTTGCCTCAGTCCTGATTGGCTACTCCTTCAGTTGACCCTTGAATTCTATCGGCTTGCGTTTCTTTGGCTCTGAGAAGTTTGTAGATGGCGCCTATTTCAATTGGTTTGGCCTAAGAGCCAAAGGAATGCAAGCCTGGATTTGGGGAAAGATAATGACAGAATTGTATAAAATGATTAAGAGGCATAGACAGAGTGGAAAGCCAGCACCTTTTTCCCAGGTCAGAAATGGCTAATACTAGACAGCATAATTTTTAGGTGATTGTTGGAAAGTACAGTGGCAATATCAGAGGTAGTTTTTTTTACATAGAGAGTGGTAAGTGCATGGGACGCTCTGCAGGGGTGGTGGTAGAGATGGACAGATTGGGAAGATTTAGGACACAAGGTTCTGCAGATGCTGGAGATCTGAAGTAACATACACAGAATGCTGGAGGAACTCAGCAAGTCAGGCAGTGTCTATGGAGGGGAATAAACAGTCAATTTTTCTGGCCAGGACCCTTTCAGCAGGACTGGAAAGGAAGGGGGAAGAGATCAGAGTAAGGAGTTGGGGCAGAGCGAGAGGAGCACAATCTGATAGGTGATTGGTGAAACCAAGTGAGGGAGGGGGGAAGGTAGGTGATTAGGGGAGGGGAGGGGAGAATGAAGTAGGAAGTTGGGAGGTGATAGGTGGAAGAGGTAAAGGACTGAAGAAGAGGCAATCAGATAGGAGAGAAGAGTGGACCATGGAAGAAAGCGAAGGAGGAGGGGCACCAGAGGGAGGTGATGGGAGGTGGGAAGAGAAGAGAACCAGAATGAGGGATGGAAAAAGAGAGAAGGAGATGGAAGTTTCTCTAACCTCCAGTAATTTTGGCCCCCGCCCCCTTCTCTCTTTTTCCATTCTCCTTTCTGGTTCCCCTGTCTTTTCCTCGCGTACCTATCACCTCCCTCTACGGCCCCCTTCTCCTTCCCTTTCTTTCAATTTCCACCGTCCTCTCCTATCATATTCCTCATCTTCAGCTCTTTACCTCTTCCCCCCATTACCTCCCAACTTCTTACTTCATCCCCCTCGCCTAGTCTCACCAGTTTATACTCCTCCCCTTCCCAGAACATTCTGTCATCTTGCTCCGGCTTTTCCAGTCCCGATGAAGGGTCTCATCCCAAACCATTCACTGTTTATTCCCCTCCCATTGATGTTGCCCGACTTGCTGAGTTACTCCAGCATTTTGAGTGTAACAGACTCTTAAAAAGTCAATGTATGAAAGGAAAATAGAGGGCTATGTGGAAGGGAAGGGTTAGATTGATCTCGAAGAAGGATAAAAAGTTGGCACAACATTGTGGGCTGAATGGCCTGTACTATGCTGTATTATTCTGTGTTGAGTTTTAGATTGTCAGTAGCTACCCCGTCTTCTGCCGAGGCCTTGTTTCTTTAGATGGAATAGGTTCTTTTTGACTTCTTCTTGGTCAGTTTTTGGGTAAGACTTTATTAAAGGGCTGGCATATTGGTGCAGCTTGTAGAGTCACTGCATCGGGGTGCCAGAGACCCGGGTTCAATCCTGACCTCCGGTGCTGTCTGTGTGGAGTTTGCACGTTCTCCCTGTGACCACGTGTCTGTAATCCACGTGCTTGAGCTTCCTTCCATATCCCAAAGTCGTGAGGGTTGATCAGATTATTGGTGACTTTAAATTGCCCCTCATTTTTTGGTGAGTGGTAGAATCTGCGGACATGGTACATAGAACAGTACAGCACAAAAACAGACCATTCAGCCCACAATGTTGTGCCAAACCAGCTAAAAAGCAAATCTAAAACATCCAGACACTAATCCCTCTTAGCTACACAATGTCCATATTTCTCCATCTTCCTCACATCCATGTGCCTATCCAAACATCCCTTAAAATTTTCTAATATATTTGCCTCTACCACCTTACCAGGCAGCACATTCCAGGCACTCTCTGAACAAAACACTTACCACTCACAAAAACCTCTTGAATCTTCACTGTCCCCCTTCCCTACTTTCAATGCATGTCCTCTGGTAGTAGACACTTCAACCCTGGGAAACAGATGGTGTCTGTCTGCTCTATCTAAGCCTTTCACAATCTTATAAACCCCTATTAACTCTCCTCTCAGCCTCTGCCGCTCCAGAGAAAACAACCCAAGTTTATCCAGCCTCTCATGATAGCACATGCCCTCTAAAGCAGGCAGCATCCTGGTGAACTCTCTCCAAAGCCCCCAAAGCAGTTGGTGAGAATGTGGGGAGTACAAGAAATTGGAGTAAAGTAGGTTTTGTGTAAACAGGTTTTTGAGAGTCAGCATGGGTAGGCTCGGTGGCCTGAATATCCTTTCTCTGGGATGTATCTTTCTATGGAATGTATTCAAGGGAGTTCACATCTGGAGTAGCAGAGCTCTTAGATAGATAGATAGATAGATAGATAGGTAGATATACATTATTGATCCCGAGGGTTTCGTTACAGCCGCACCAACCAAAAATAGAGCATAAATATAGCAATACAAAAACCATAAACAATCAAACAACAAAATGCAAACTATGCCAGATGGAAATAAGTCCAGGACCAGCCTATTGGCTCAGGGTGTCTGACCCTCCACGGGAGGAGCTGCAAAGTTCAATGGCCACGGGCAGGAACAACCTCCCGTGACGCCCAGTGTTGTATCTCGGTGGAATATGGCCGGGGTCCAACAGCAAAAAGTTCAATATCCAGTCTCCAAACACGTTCCTCGATCGTAATACGACCCGGATTGCACCATCCGTTGTTAACCAGAACAGTAAGCACCCAACTCCTATACACTTACCGCTCTCAAGTGCACTTCCGGTCAGCCCGAATGGGCTGGCAGCCGTCCATGGAAAAGTTTTGATCGGGCATGTCCTCGTGCAGCCCTGTTCCAGTAAAACACATAACACTGCACTCCCGAAATGTTGTCTGACGCCTGGCTAGCGCCGTGAACTCGTCCATTTTATTACCCACCGAACTCCTCTTCTCCATAAGTCTCTGTTGTCTCGACCCGTGGATGCTGACCTTACTAAATTTGCCTCTGTTATTGTCTGCCACTGGGGTGGGACCTTGGGCCCCAAAAGCACTGAAGAGCACATGCCTGTCACAGCTGTCAATGAGTTACACTCTTGTCATCCACCACCTGTTCTGAAAGCCATGTGTTCTCTGCTAAACCTCTCCCTTCAGGTGCCTGTGCAGCTGTTCTTTCCCCTTGAAGGACGGTGGAGACCACCATTTACTTACGATGAATCAGCTCCTCAGTCTCCCAGCTTTTCTCATCAAACTAGTGTTGGTTCCTCTTGGTTTAAAAGCCAAGAGTTTCTTCACAAGTACCCAATCAGCTTGGATTTCTAAGCAGTCCGTTCATTGTAGAGGGTATGCAACCGCTGAAGGTTGGGTTATCAGTGTGCAAACTGCAACTTTATTGGGTCATTGAAAGCTTCGACATTGAAATCCTGCTGCAACGCCTCTGTTGACCCTGATGTAGAATTTCTGCTCCTTCCTTGCCAATCACTTCTGCCAGAGGATTACATCGCTTCCCACCCCAGGATTTGAGGTTGCCCAGCAGGATCAATTTGTCTAGCACTGGGATCTAGACCAGGAATTTTTCAGGGTTGATGTAGAAATTTCTTCCTTGGCTTCAGCCAAAACTTCTAAGAATTAAGTGCATGCATTAATGGCCAGTGTCGGTTCGGTGTTATAGTGAGCAAAAGGGTCAAGGGTAGGGATGAGGGCTGAATTTGTATTGCTACTTGGCGGAAATGCAAAGCTCACCGTGTGAAGACAACATTCTCTGGGACATCAGGGGCTGAGGCAAGACCTAATAGAAGTTTATAATATCACGAGGGACACAATCAGAGTCCCTTTCCCAAGTTAAAAATTCCAAATACTAGAAAAAGTAGCTTTAAAGTGAGAGCAGAAGAGAGAAGGGAGATGCCAAGGGCAAGTTTTTTTATAACAGAGGGTGGTGGGTGCCAGGATTGGTAGTGGAATATCAACATTTATAAGGTAATTAGTCAGACATATAAACAAAAGGAATGAAGCAAAACCGATCATGCAGACATTGTGGGCCAAAGGGTTTGATCCTATGCTGCGCTGTGTTCTGTGTTCTGTCTTCGATCCTCTCATTTGCCCATCCATGTGTGACCAGCACCTTGTTCTTTAAATTGGCCGTGTGTTTGAAATCCTCAGTCAGGTTCACATAGGGTTGGCAATGCTACATTTCCAAACTTTAATTCTTTATTGACAATTCTTTGTCATAAGATAAGTTGGAGGGAGGTTGCAGCTGTGTCTGGACTCGCAACAGTCAATCTCTTATATAGACAACTCTTATTTGCCCCAACATCAGAGACTCTTTAAAAAGTGAAGGAGTCAAGTTGAATTTATCGCCAAGTGCATAAGTACAATGCAGTTGAGGTATAATGAAAACTTGACTTACAACAGCATGCAGGCTCAGACAACACAGATCATAAATTATACATAAATTATACCAAACATTGAAGAGGGGAAAAGAGCACTGCAACATAAAACATCAATGCAAAAGGGAAAAAAGGACCATTCATCTCTTAGAGCAAGAGGTGGTCTGTAGAGTTCTAAACACAAAATAATCTGCAGATGCTGGGGTCAAAGCAACACTCACAACGCGCTGGAGGAACTCAGCAGGTCCTGATGAAGGGTTCCGGCCCGAAACGTTGTCTGTTCTTTTCCACGGATGCTGCCTGACCTGCTGAGTTCCTCCAGCGTGTTGTGAGTGTTGTCCGTAGAGTTCTATTACGTGAGGTGGAATTAGATTTGTGCAGGTCGGCTCAAGAGCCCAATGGTTGAAGGAGAGTACAGTGGCTATTCCTGAATCTGGTGGTGAATCTCTACCTCCTGCCCTGTGGTAGCTACATGAATGTGAGCGGTGGGAACCCTTGATGATAGATGCTGCCTTCTTGAGGCAGTGCCTGCTGTCAGTGGTGCAGAGGGCTTGAGATGGACCAGTTTCCGTCCACCGCTCTCTGCAGCCTCCAGCGTTCCTGTGTGTGGCCTTTGCCATACCACGCCATGATGCAACCTGTAAGGATACTTTCAATGGTATCATTTGTACAGGCTCGTTACAGTCTGCGGTGAAATGCCAAATTTCCTGAAGCTTCTGGGAGAGTCAAGATGCTGCCGTGCCTTCTTTGAGACAATGCGCTGGGCACAGGACACGTCATGCAAGATGTTAATGCCAAAGGACCTGAAGCTGCTTGCTCTTTCCACCTCTGACCCAACGTTGAGAATCGGCACCTGTTCACACGATTTCCCCTTTCTGAAGTCAATGATGAGCTCTTTGGCTTTGCGGACACTGAGTGTTAGCTTGTTATCCCGGTAGCACTCAGTCAGATTCTCCATTTCCCTCCTCACCATCACCATCTATCATTCGGCCAACAATGGCAGTGTTATTGGTGAATTTGTGAATGGTATTGGAGCTGTGCTTAGGAAGGAGTGATGCCTCTCTCCCCTTGTGAGTGAGAGAGAGAGAGAGCCTGCGGCATGTTGAACTGTTTGGTGAACACTGGGTTTTGATGGGCTGTAGATCTTTGGGGGATTTGCTGTTGCTTGCATGGAGGGTGGTGGGGGTGCTGACGCTTTCAGCTGGAATGAGAGGGGGAGGGGTCTTGGGGGTTCTTACTTTTTTTTGTCATTCATTCTTTGGGGTTTTTCTTCTGTTTCGTGGATGTCTGTGGAGAGTGAGAATTTTAGGATGTATGCTGTATACATTCTCTGATATTAAATGGAATCTTTGAACCACAAAGTTGTGAGCATAAAGAGAGTTGAACAGTAGGCTAAGCACGCAGCCTTATGTGGTAGAGCCTGTGTTGATGGTGAGGAGGACATGTTATTACTGATCAGTACTGAGTGTTGTTTGCCAATGAGGAAGTCAGGCCTCCTGTTGCAAAGAGATGTACAGAGCCCCCCATGACTTGCAGCTTGAGTAGCAGAACTTATTACAGAATTAAAGGATGTTCTCTCAATAATTTTTCTTTCATAGAAAAAAGGTGGTGTGGAGAATCATAACAAACAGATAATCTGGATAAAATCAATCTAAGTCATTATTATCACTGTGGTAAATAGGCTGACTGACATCACTCGATCACCTCTGCTCTTGCTGAGAATCCCATAATCCACCAACCAGGAATAAAGGACAGGTAATGGGTAGGTTGGGTTGTTCCAACAGGAAGGATTTCCCCTCAGTGCACCCAAGATGTACCCACTGGGAAGACTGCTCCCAGATAGTTTTCAATTAATTCCATGGTTATTGTCCACAGCAAAATATTTGCTGCTGTGTTTATTGGGAAACACATGCTGGAGGAACTCAGCAGGCCGGGCAGCACCTATGGAAGTGAATAAACGGTTGGCGTTTCGGGCTGAGACCCTTCATAAGGACTGGAAAGGAAGGGGGAAGACACTAGAAATCCCGTCCTGATGAAGGATCTCGGCCCGAAACGCTGACAGTTTATTCATTTCTAGATGCTCCCTGACCTGCTGAGTTCCTCCAGCATTTCTGGATTTCCAGTCTCTTGTGTTTATGATTTGTGGATGACTCCTCAGCACAACAGCATCCTGCATTCATTCTGTTCAGGGTCGGCAAGGGCTGAAAATGTTTTGCTGAGAGCAACACCAGTTACTTCTATTGATGAACTGAATCTTGGTAGGTTGCTGGCAGGGCTGGGAGATCCAGTAAGGGTATCCTGTAAATTTGAAGAGGCCATTTGTAAAACAGGCCTATGTATTTTTAACGATCTTCGATCTCTGCTCAAAACATTTTTGTTCTCTTGCCCTTATTCACACTCCTGCCTTCAGTACTTTCTTTTCTAATAAATTAATCCATGTCTCTCAAGCATGTTGCATACAAATTCAATGTTAATTAAAATTTTTAATGATTTTTTTAATGCATTTAGTGCTCATTAAGTTAGATATTAGTGCTGGGGAATAGGTTGTTTTTATTATCTCAGGCACCTACTGCCAGCGTCAGGCAATTAGAAAACAAGTACAGCGCAGCTACCTCCAACAGTGAAGAAAGGGAGATTTACATTTATATAATGCCTTTCATGACCTCAGGACATCCCAAAGTACTTTGCAGCCAATTTTAACACAGCAAGGCCCCACAAACAACAATCAACAAAATTACCAGTTTCTTTCCTGATGTTGGTCGAGGTATAAAAAATTGACCAGGACTTCTTTCCAAAATAGTACCATGGGGGTCTTCTACATGCGTCCGAGAGGGCAGACAATTTGGCACCTCAGCTGAAGGATGGGAGCTGTCACTGTGCAGCACTCCCTCAGTACTGAGTGGCAGCAATCACTTTGATTATGGGCTCCAGTCTCTGGAGTGAAACTTGAAATGACGAAGTGCTGATCTAGGTGAGAGTGCCCATTGAACTGGGCCTCAGTGCAGAGAATACACTTGGTTCCTGCAGCCTGGATTGTTTTCAGTTAACACACTTTGTGGCTAATCCCAGTAAAAGGGTTTGATTGTCCCAGCGATGGGCTAATGCTTACCAGAAAACAGACTGTGGGCTCCCAGCAGATTCAGAGGTCAACATTTCCCTTACTGTAAAACCTATTGCCTTATTGTGTAATCCACCTTCAGTGGTGACACCCACACAGGTTTTGCTTAGAGAGCCTAAAGTATTACATTTATTATCAAACTATGGCTTCTTGAGATTTGTCTCCTTACAGGCAGCCACAAAACAAGAAACCCAAAAGAACCTTTTAAAAAAAGACCAACACACACCCAATGCATGGAGAGAGAAAAGAATTGTTAAAAAAAAAGACACAAATCGTGCAAATGACAAAAGCAAGCAACAGTATTCAGAACGAAAGTGGGTCCATAGACACAAAGCCCGGAGCAGGCCCACAGCCTCAGTTCATCACACAGAGGAGCAAGATGGTGCTGAGCTTGCAGATATGAAGCCCGGAAGAGCTGAAGTAGGCCCACAGCCTAGTGCAGCGAAGAGAGGGGCAAACGGCACAGAGCAGTGACCAGACACCGGCCCGACCATCGCCTCCGGTCCCAACACTCTGCCTTTTCAATCCACCTGGCCCAGCTTTTAAATCAGTTACAATTCGGGTCATTCCTCACTTAGTGACCCAGGCCCTGTCGTTTCTTTACACTCCAGACCTGGACTCTGCCGCCATGTCTCGCCCGTACCCGACCTTTCCAAATCGGCCTGGCGCTTCGATCGATCAAAGCTTGCTCTTGGTTTAGGTGGATATCTATCTCCTCTCATTTAGATATATCCAATGAAGCAATAGACGAAAAGGACTACAGCTTATAATTTAAATTACCTTTTAATTGTATCAGTTTCACAAATGGCTTTAATTGCTATTAAAACTTATGGAAAGGGAATCAGGGAAGAAAGAAATTCAGGAGAAATGTGGCATAAGTCTCCCAGCCTCTCGCTCACAGCTGCTAGAGACGATGTCTGCGTGTGGTGGTCTCTCACTTGATGCTTCCGGCGGAAGGTCCTGCACTCAAATGATCTCTCTCCCCCTCGACGCCAGAGCAAGGTGTAATCGACGCAGATTGTAGATTTGGACCCTAATTCAGGTCATGATGTGTTCAAGTTCCAGTTCTGTTCGGGCAGCTCGATTTTTCGTTACTACTTCTGGGCGATTTTTGAATCGGAGCGACCCACAGACAATGAGCACTGAGCTGAAACGAATTGGGAGGAGGACAAGATGGCGGCGCGATGCAGCTTGGGGGGCCACTCCGGTGAATGATATCTATAATCTGTCAGGTAGGGTGCCGTGCACAATCCTGATTTGATGGAGACAGACGTGAGAGAATGGAGGAACATCTGGAGAAACTTCTGAAATGCCTGTTTCGCTGCCGCTGTTACTGTGTGATCCAGAATCTCCGGAGGGGAAGGCCCCGAGTCCTCAGCTTTGCTTGTTGCTCGGCGGCCGGGACGGGGTCGAAACGCTCGGCAGAGATGGTGCTCGGTGCTTGGTGCCGAAGGGCTGGTTGGAGGCTCGAAGTTTTCAGATGGACTGAGAGTCGGCTGTGGTCGGGTGCTTCCAATGCATCGACAGTTGTCGGTGCCTGGTGGTTTATGGCAGAGAGAGTTTCTCCCTTCTGCAGCCTGCTATCGGGGACCATTGGGAGTCAATCGGAACTTTGAGACTGTTTTTTACCGTTCCCATGGTCTGCTCTTTATCAAATTATGGTATTGCTTTGCACTGCTGTAACTATATTATAAATATGCGGTATTGTCAGTGTTAGTCTTTGGTTTGTCCTGTTTTTTTTGTGATATCACTCTGGAGAACATTGTATCATTTCTTAATGCATGCATGAGCTTCTAAATGATAATAAACGAGGACTGAGTGTCCTCATAATCTAATCTAAGTACCTCTTTTGATTTTGTGTGCTATATTCTGCGTTTTCGCTTGTTTTTCTTGTTACCATTTGCATGAACTTTTCTCACGTGGGGAGGGGAGGGGGGGTTGATGTTTGATTATTTTTTCTCTGAATGGGTTGGTTCCATGGTTCTCTGTTTTGTACACTCTGTGGGGAAGACAAATCTCATACTTTGATAATAAATGTACTTTGAATCTTTGAAGATTGGGTTCACTGCTGCTGCTGGACAAATCACATGTGGCGATGAGTAAGGCTGCCAAAGCCAGGTAGGGCACTCGATTGACTTGGTGCCACAACAAACTCTGAGTCAACATTAGCAAAACTAAAGAGCTTATTGTTGACTTCAGGAAGGGAAAGGAGGTGATCAATGGTTAAGAGTGTCAGCAGTTCTGAATTTCGGGGTGTTAACATATCAGATGACTTGTTCTGTGCCCACATAGGTGCAGGTCATAAAGGTACCAGAGTCTTTACTTTCTTAGGAGGCTTGTCAGTGGACACTTCAACAAACTATTGTGGGTGTATTGTTGAGAGTATTCTGACTGATTGCATCATGGTCTGGTAGGGCAATTCCAATACACAGGAACCTAAGAAGCTGCAGGGAGTCTATCAACACATCACGGGCACATTCCTTTTCACCATCAGTAGTATCTACAAGATGTGCCACCTTGAGAAAGCAACACCCGTCATCAAAGGTCCCCACCATCGGGACCATGCCATCTTTTCACAGCTACCATTGGGCAGAAGATACAGAAGCCCGAAGCCTGAAGTCCCACGCCACTAACTTCAAGAACAGCCATTTCCTTTCAACTATTTGGTTCATGGGCCAACCTGCAAAACCCTCATCACCAATACAGTTTAGCAACGTGACCAATCCAAACACTTTGCACTAAAGTGGGCTTAGTGTTGGTTGCTTGTCTCCAATTGCCGGTGAGATATCAACCACCTCGATTTCAGCACTCCTCTATCCTCCTCCAACCTGACCCCTTCCAAACGCACTGCTCTCCACTCTCTCTGCACCAGTCCCAACCTTCCCATCAAACCCACGGACAAATGGAGTGCTGTTGTAGTGTGGTGCACTGAGCTCCACCTTGCTGAGGCCAGGCAACAACTCTCAGACACCTCCTCATACCAACCCCTCGAGGAGGATCGCACTTCACACCATCAGAAAACTGTCTCAGGCACCATCGCTGGCCTCACCCACTCTGGAGAACTCCCAGCCTCTGCCACCAAAACTCATAATCCTTTACCCTCCATTGCTCGCTTCTCCTACTCAAAATCCACAAACCGGACTGTCCGGGCAGGCCTATTGTCTCTGCCTGTTCCAGCCCTACTGAACTCGTGTCCTCATACCCCGATTCCATTCTACCCCCCTTGGTTCAGTCCCTTCCCACCTACATCCGCGACGCCTCTCATCCCCTCTATCTCCTCAGTAACTTTCAATTCCCTGGCCCTGACTGCCAGTCCCGAAGAAGGGCCTCGGCCTGAAATGTTGATTGTGTATTCTTTTCCATGGATGCTGCTCGACCTGCCGAGTTCCTCCAGCATTTAGTCTGTGACGCTTTAGTTTTGTATTGTTCTTATTGTGTTTTACTCTTGAAAATTGTATATAATTTATAATTATGTATTTTCTTATGAATGCTCTTTAAATGATGCAATGTGCTTGTGATGTAACTGCAAGTAAGTATCTTCATTGCATCTATGCATACATGTACCAGTGCATATGACAAAAAACTCAACTTGGATTTATATTCCAGAGACTTGTGCAAAACACCTATGCAATTGCTCCAAGACTGAGGCGCCGCAGAGTGGGCACTGCTTCTACCCCTCAGCTGGACATAACAGATCCTCTGACACCATTTTGAAGGAGGCCAGGAGAGTTTCCCGAGGAGTCCTGGACAATATCTAACATTACTAAAACAGGTTGTCTGGTGGTTAACCTCAGTGCTGAATATGGGAGTATGCTCTGTGCAAACTGGCTGTCACGTTCTCTGCGTTAGACCAATTACTGCACTTCAGAACTATCTTGTTGGCTCCAACTTACTCGAGGCAGACGTATGTAAATACAAGTTTGCTCTTTTTCTTTTTCTCTTAGTAATTTATTCAAATAGTGTTATAATTCCTGCCTCCACTAGTCAAAAAGCAAACTATGATTTAATACTTCTCTGCTGGAAAAACATCCCTGGACACCTTAGAGTCACTGGGTCATAGGGAAGTACAACACAGTCATGGGCCCTTTGGCCCATCTGGTCCATGCTGAACCATTTAAACAGCCTGTTCCTGTCCACCTGCACCTGGACCATAGCCCTCCATACCCCTACCATCCATGTACCTATCCAACCTTAACGCTGAAATCCAGTTTGCATGCACCTCTTGTGCTGGCAGCTTGTTCCACGCTCTCACCAGCCTCTGACTGAGGAAGTTCCCCCCTCTTGTTCCCCTTAAACTTTTTACCTTTCACCCTTAACCCATGACATTTTGTTTTCTCGCGATAACTCCTCAGTTTATGCCCCCTCGACACGGAATCAGCAGGGATGATCTGACACGATTAACCCTGTCATAGCCAGTAATTAATCGGCCAAATTTCTTTGATGTTCAGGACGGATCCAAAAATATTTTTTTTTGTGTGGTGCTTGGCTTTGGTGATATTTCAGTGTATTTAGGAAAACCATAGGATTGCAGTGTGGGAAGTGCACGGCAGACGCTCATAACAAAGGATATGCAATTTAGATCGTGTAGAATGTGTGCAAGATGATATACAATGCGTGAGTCAGATGATGCTATAAATATGTATGGATGATGAAAGCTGATTGTGTAGGATGTACGTGGGATGGCAGAGACTGATACTGAAGGGCATTTAGAGATAATCTCGGGCATTATATATGTTTCTACAGTGGCATTACAAAGGGCATGTATAGGATGACAGAGTGTAGAGTGTGCAAAATGCTCCCTTAAATCAGAGATGGAGGCATCTGCCTTTTGTGCCAAGGTGAGATCACTTCAGGGTGGAGCAGCAGCACTTTATATTCTGTCTGGATTTCCTCCAACCTGATGATATGAATATCGATTTCTCCTTCCAGTGAACAAAATCCACGCCCCCCAGCCCTTTCCCACTCTGACCTTTTACTTCTTCACACCTGCCTATTACTTTCCCCTGGCCCCCTCCTCTTCCCCTTTCTCCTTTGGTCCACTCTCCTCTCCTATCAGGTTCTTTCTTCTCCAGCCCTAGACCTTTCCCACCCATCACCTTCCAGCTAGCCTGTTCTCCCCTCTCCCCACCGTTTCATTCAGGCACCTCCCCACTTCCCTCTCGGTCCTGAAAAAGGGTCTTCACCCAAAACGTCAACTGTTTATTCATTTCCTTAGATGTTCCTTGACCTGGTGAGTTCCTCCGGTATTTTGTATGCTTTACGGGGGACATGTAAGGTGCCGTTAGGTAACGTGTGTGGTCTTTTTCTTTTTCTTTCAGGGCTGACAATACATACTCATGTGTCCAGGTGTGACCTCCAGAAGGCTATTGTGAAAGCAAAGTGGCAATACTAGGCTTAAATTCTGCACGGAGGCATAGACTTCCCCTAAATTCACTTGGTCCATTTCTGACACCTCTTCCCCCTTTCTCGATCTCTCTCTCGCTCTATCTTATGAGACAAACTGTCTACTGACATCTTTTATACACCTACCCATTCCTATCTTGTCTATACCTCTTCCCGCCTGCCTCCTGTAAAAATGCTATTCCCTTTTCTCAGTTCCTTCAGCACCACCACATCGGTTCCTGGGATGAGGCGTTCCGTTCCAGGAATTCAGAGATGTCCTCCTTCTTCAAAGTAAGAGGTATCCCTTCCTCCACCATTAATGCTCCCCTCACTGCACCTCCTCCATTTCGACACTCAACCCACCTCCCCATCACCTTCAAGGATAGAGTTCCTCTTGTCTTCACCTGCTACCCCATGAGCCTCTGCATCTAACACATCATTCTCCACGATTTCCACCATCTTCAGCATGACCCTACCACCAAACACATCTTTACCAACTCCCTCCCACTCTCCATTTTCTGCAGGGATCACTCCCTCCTTGATTCCCTTGCCCATTTGTCCCTCCTGGCAGAGAACTTTGCAAGTGACGGGAATGCTAGACCTGCCTATTCACTTCCTCCCTCACCTCCATTCAGGGCCACAAACTGTCCTTCCAGCTGAAGCAACACTTCACCTGTGAAGCTTCTGGTGCTTCCGATGCAGCCTCCTCTACCTTGCTGAGACACAGCATAAATAGGGGGTTTGCTTCGTGGAGAACCTCCGCTCCATCCGCCAAAAGCAGAATTTCCCCGCGGCCAACCATGTTAAATCTGATTCCCATTCCCATATGTCAGTCCATGACCTCCTCTTTTGCCACGATGAGGCCACACTCAGGGTGAAGGAGCAACACCTCATATGAATTGAATTTGAATTGACTTTATTGCTTACATCCTTCATACACATGAGGAGTAAAAACCTTTACGTTACATCTCCGTCTAAATGTGCAATGTGCAATTTATAGTAATTTGTAATAAATAGTATGTACAACAGGACAGTCAATATAACATAGGAATACCATTGTATCAGTGTGAATTAATCAGTCTGATGGCCTGGTGGGAGAAGCTGTCCCGGAGCCTGTTGGTCCTGGCGTTTATACTGTGGTATTGTTTCCCGAATGGTAGCAGCTGGAACAGTTTGTGGTTGGGGTGACTCAGGTCCCCAATGCTCCTTCAGGCCCTTTTTACACACCTGTCTTTGTAAATGTCCTGGATAGTGGGAAGTTCACATCTACAGATGCGCTGGGCTGTCCGCACCACTCTCTGCACAGTTGAGGGAATTCCATCTCGGTAGCCTCTAACCTGATGGCATGAACAACAGTTTCTCCTTCCGGTAATCTTTTTCCCCTCCCCTTTCGCTCTTCTTCTATTCCTCACCCTAGCTGCTCACCTTTTCTCCTCACCTGGCTATCACCCCCCACTGGTGTTTCTACTTCTTCCATTTCTCCCATGGTCCACCCTTTTCTCCAATCAGATCCCTTCTTCTCCGGCCCCTCACGTTTCCCACCCACCTGGCCTCATCTATCAGTGTCTAGCTTGTCCTCCTTCCCCTCCCTCCAATTTTTTTATTCTGGAGTCTTCTCCCCGTCCGTTCCAGTCGTGAAAAAAGGGTCTCGGCCTGAAACATGGACAGTTTATTCATTTGAGTAGAGGCTGCCTGACCTGCTGAGTTTCTCCAGCACCTTGCATGTAGTTCTAGACTGAACTGGAGTCATTGGTGGACACTCGATTGCACAATATAACTTCCGACAAGGTGAGATCAGTTAGCATAAGCGGGAATGACCCATCACTTGTGGGTGAGTTTAATATCCTTTATACACACGGTGATAGGGGTAACTATGACACAGTCACACAAGCCTCCCCCCACCCCCACCACATATCTAGATGACCCTCTAATCTGTCTCTGAGGGCAACGATCAGGCATCCCCCGAGAGGGTGAATCCACAAATGAGATCTGGTCCATGTTTGATACCTGCCCAAATACTAAAAATCTGTGTGATCCAACTTGCTGAGTTTTTACAGACATAGTCAGTCTCCTTTCTGTGGCCTGATGTTCTGAAAAGGCATGTGCCCATGAAAGGCTTGGTCACCTGCTCAATAACGACTGTCTGATTGTGCTTAAGTCAACCATAATGAAGTGTTTCGAGAGGCCACTCAGGATGCAGATCAACTTCTGCCTCAGAGATTACCTGGATCTGCTTTAGTCTGCCTACCACCAAAACAGTTCAACAGCAGATCAGATTAGATTAGATATATTTATCTGAGTTTCTCCAGCATCTTGGGTGCGTGATTCTGTACGCGTACATTTAAAAATACAGTGAAATGCGTCATTTTGCGCCAACGACCAGCACAGTCCAGGGACATGCTGGGGCAGCCCATAAATGCTTCTGGCGCCAACATAGCATGCCCACTGCTTACTGACCCGTACACCTTTGGAATGAGAGAGGAAACCAGAGCACCTGGAGGGAACCCTAGTAGTGACAGGAAGAACGTACAAACTCCTTGGTAGGAATTGAATCACTCTGCTGTGGACCATCTGGGCAGCAGAAACTCGTACATCAGCCTGTTTTTCATCAACTGCAACTTGGTGTTCAACTTAGCATTCATCAAGCTTCAAGTCTGGTCCTCTGTATCTCCATCCACAGCTAGATAGTTGACTTCTTCCTTGGCAGACCTCAACGAGTGAGGATTGGTAATGTCTCCTCATTAGCCATCTACACAGGTGCGCCTCAAGGCTGTGTGCTCTGTTCTCTGTACACGTAACTGCATGACTATGCACAGCTCCAGTTCCAAATGTAAATTTGCTGCTGTTGTTGGACACATCACATGTGGCGATGAGTCAGGCCTGATAGGGGCACCCTGTTGAGTGGTGTTTAAACCTTAGCTCGATGTCAATAAAACTAAAGGGCTTCAGGAAGGGGAAGCGGGGCAAATAATGCAGCAGTCTGTATTGCGGGAACGGCAGTGGAGTCAGCAGCTTTAAGCTCCTGGGAATTAACCCAGCACACAGATGCAATCACACACTGTCTTTAACAATGCTGTTAAGGAGGTATGGCTTGTCACTGAACTCTCTAACGAACTCCAACAAATATACTGTTGAAAGTATCCTGATTGATCGCAGCATGGTCTGGTAGGGCACTTCAGATGCACAGGAACCTGAGAAAAAAGTAGTGGACTCAACCCAATACATCACGGGCACCTCCCACCTCAGCATCAGTAATATCTACGGGAGGTGTTGCCACAGGAAGGCAACGTCTATCATCAATGATCCCAACAATCTGGGCCATGCCATCTTTACGCAGCTCTTATCAAGCAGGAGGTACAGAAGCCTGAAGCCCTACACCATCAGCTTCAAGAACAGCTGCTTCCCTTCATCCATTCAGCACCTAAACCGACCGCACACCCCTAATCACTACACTATTGCCACTTCAATGACTTTGCACTAAAATTGACTTTGCTATTTTGTCCTAATTGCATTCTTTTAGTGAAAAGTGTGTACATGTTAAATTTCTGTTTTTCTTGTGAATATAAAAATACGATGCTGCAGGGTGCAAGTTTTTCATTGCACCTGTGCATACATGTACATATGAAGGACAATAACCTCGATGAAGGATAGAATGGGTTGTGTGCACACACATAGACCATTGATTTAGTTCTCCTGTCCAAGACCGGAAGAAGCTGCAGAGGATCGTGAACACAGCCCAGCACGTCACACAAACCAATCTTCCGTCCTTGGACTCACTTTACACCGCACGCTGTCGGAGCAGTGCTGCCAGGATAAACAAGGACACGACCCACCCAGCCAACACACTTTTCGTCCCTCTTCTCTGCAGGAGAAGGCTCAGGAGCTTGAAGACTCGTACAGCCAGATTTAGGAACAGCTCCTTTCCAACTGTGATAAGACTGCTGAACGGATCCTGACCCGGATCTGGGCTGTACCCTCCAAATATCCGGACCTGCTTCTTGGTTTTTGTGCACTACCTTACTTTCCCTTTTCAATTTTCTATTTGTGATTCATAATTTAAATTTGTACTATTTACTATCGATTTGTACTCCAGGGAGCACAAAGCACAGAATCAAATATCGCTGTGATGATTGTACGCTCTAGTATCAATTGTTTGGTGATAATAAAGTAAAGTAAGTAGTGATTTATTGGAAGGTGGCAGGGGAGTTGCATGGCCTCAGTCATGGTGAGGATTAGGCCTCAAGCCGCGGTGTCGCCTATTTACAGCCACCCAGGAGAGAGGCATTGGCGTCGGTGTGCTCCACCAGAATGCCGCAGATGGTGCAGTGCGGTGTTCAAGCTGGAGTAGGTGCTGCCCCCCAGTGTTCGCTCAGCAGAAGACAAGCCATATTGTGTTTGACTGCACACTGCTGCAATATTCATGGACTCAAAGTCTTGGACTATAATTAGATTATGAGAACACTCAGTCCTCTTTTAATTGTCATTTAGAAATGCATACATGCACTAAGAAATGATACAATGTTTCTCCAGAGTGATATCACAGAAAACAGGGTAAATCAAAGACTAACACTGACAGAACCACATAATTATAACGAATAGTTACAGCAGTGCAAAGCGATCCCATAATTTGATGAAGAACAAACCATGGGCACGGTAAATAAAGTCTCAAAAGTCCCCGAGTCCCCGATAGCAGCAGCAAAAAGGAGAATCTCCCTGCGATAAACCTCCAGGCACCGTCAACTTGCCGATGCCTTGGAAGCTGCTGACCACAGCCGACACTGAGTCCATTCGTCTGAAAACTTCGAGCTTCCAACTAGCCTCTCCGATACAGCCTCCCGAGTGCCATCCTCTGCCGAGTGCCTTCGACCTCGCCCCGGCCGCTGAAACAAGCAAAGTAGAGGATTTCGAGGCCTTCAGCTCCAGAGATTCCGGTTACCACACAGTAGCAGCGGCCGCGAAGCGGGCATTTCAGAAGTTTACCAGATGTTCCTCCGTACTCTCACGTCCGTCTCCATCAAATCAGAATTGTGCACGGTCCCTTACTTGACAGATAACAGACATCACCACTGAAGTGGCTGCAATTTTGTGTGACTGTATTTTACTGATATCTTATATGTGCTATACGTGCGGGGTGCTGTGTGTAACAGTTTCCCATTTCAGTCTGCTACAGCTGAGAACCTCAACTACATCTAAGGTCTGTACAGTTAGTAATATCGTTTTAAGGCGATTTAAAAATCTATCAGTATTTAAAGTCGATGTAAATCAAATGGTCTCTGGTCACTGGTGCAGACAGCAGAAGAGACGATGCCACTCTAATTTAAAAGTTCATCTAAGGAAGCTTGGCCTTCCACTCCCAATATCGACCACCTTACTGGCAAATATACAGTCTCTGCTAAATAAAATCGAAGATCTTCAATAAAATTGAAGATCGAAGATCACTGTACCAAAGGGACATTGGAAGCTGTTGCATTTTTTGTTTCACAGAATCTTGGTTACCCCCTGCCTTTCTGGACGCAGTGATACAGCTTGATGGTTTCACAATACACCACCAAGATAGGCCTGCTGAGTCTTTCAAAGGCAGAGGAGGTGGAGTATGCTTTATGATCAACTCCCCGTGGTGTACAAACGCTGTGGTTCAGTCCCAGTGCTGCTCACCCAACCTGGAACACTTCACGATCAAGTGTCGTCCATTTTATCTGCCACGGGAGATTTCAGCCATCATCTTGGTAGCAGTGTATCTCCCACCTCAGGCCAGTGTAAAATAGGCTCTGGATGAACTCAGCAACACAATAAACTGGCATGAAACAGCATATACTGATGCCTTCCCATCATTTTGGGGGATTTTAATCAGCCCAGCTTGAAAAGGTCTCTAATTATTACCAATGAATCATTTGTAGTGCCAGAGGAACCAACACACTGGACCACTGTTACGCCACCATCAAGAGAGCTTACCGCGCTATTCCATTCCCACACTTCGGTAAGTCTGATCACCTGGCTGTACTTCTACTCCCTGAGTATGGACAGAGACAGAACACTGCAGCACCAGTCATGAGGACCAAGAAGTTATGGAAAAGGGATAGTAGCGTAGGAGGGGAATTAAGTGTTATCGGGAAAAGGCAGACACAGTTGAAGTCAGAAGTTTAGATACACCTTAGCCAAATACACTTAAACTCAGTTTTTCACAATTCCTGACATTTAATCCTAGAAAACATTCCCTGTCTTAGGTCAGTTAGGATCACTACTTTATTTTAAGAATGTGAAATATCAGAATAATAGTAGAGAGAATGATTTATTTCAGCTTTTATTTCTTTCATCACATTCCTAGTGGGTTGGAAGTTTACATACAGTTTGTTAGTATTTGGTAACATTGCCTTTAAGTTGTTTAACCTGGGTCAAACATTTTGGGTAGCCTTCCACAAGCTTCTCACGATAAGTTGCTGGAATCTTGTTCCATTCCTCCGGACAGAACTGAGTTAGGTTTGTAGGCCTCCTTGCTCGCTCACGCTTTTCCAGTTCTGCCCACAAATTTTCTATCGGATTGAGGTCAGGGCTTTGTGATGGCCGCTCCAATACCTTGACTTTGTTGTCCTTAAGCAATTTTGCCACAACTTTGGAGGTATGCTTGGGGTCATTGTCCATTTGGAAGAGCCATTTGCGACCGAGCTTTAACTTCCTGGCTGATGTCTTGAGATGTTGCTTCAATATATCCACATAATTTTCCTTCCTCATGATGCCATCTATTTTGTGAAGTGCACCAGTCCCTCCTGCAGCAAAGCACCCCCACAACATGATGCTGCCTCCCCCATGCTTATTGATTGGGATGGTGTTCTTCGGCTTGCAAGCCTCACCCTTTTTCCTCCAAACATAACGATGGTCATTATGGCCAAACAGTTCAATTTTGTTTCATCAGACCAGAGGACATTTCTCCAGAAAGTAAGATCTTTGTCCCTATGTGCAGTTGCAAACTGTAGTCTGGCTTTTTTATGGTGGTTTTGGAGCAGTGGCTTCTTCCTTGCTGAGCAGCCTTTCAGGTTATGTCGATATAGGACTCGTTTTACTGTGGATATAGATACTTGTCTACCTGTTTCCTCCAGCATCTTCACAAGGTCCTTTGCTGTTGTTCTGGGATTGATTTGCATTTTTCGCACCAAAGTACGTTCATCTCTAGGAGATAGAATGCATCTCCTTCCTGAGCGGTATGACGGCTGTGTGGTCCCATGGTGATTATACTTGCGTACTATTGTTTGTACAGATGAACGTGGTACCTTCAGGCATTTGCAAATTGCTCCTAAGGAGGAACCAGACTTGTGGAGGTCCACAATTTTTTTTTAGAAAAAAAAATCTTGGCTGATTTCTTTTGATTTTGTTTGTAATCTTCTGACCCACTGGAATTGTGATATAGTCAATTAAAAATGAAATAATCTGTCTGTTAACAATTGTTGGAAAAATTACTCGTGTCATACACAAAGTAGATGTCCTCAACATCTTGCCAAAACTATAGTTTGCTAATATGAAATCTGTGGAGTGGTTAAACAATGAGTTTTAATGACTTCAACCTAAGTGTATGTAAACTTTTGACTCCAGCTGTAGGTGGAGATGAGTCGATGGCCAGATCAGCCATGATCTTATTGAATGGTGGAGCAGGCTTGATGGGCTCCTATTTCTTATGTTCTAAGGGAGGTACTGGACCACTTACAGGACTGCTTTGAATCAGTGGAATAGACTGTATTCAGGGATTCATCTTTTGAGTCTGAAAGAGTACACCACAGCTGTCACAGACTTCATTAAAAACCGGTGTGGATGAGTCTGTGCCTACAAGAACATACCCAAATCAAAAGCTGTGGATGAACCAGGAGGTTCGTAGTCTGCTGAGAGCTAGTTTTGCAGCATTCAAGTCTAGCGACCCAGGTCTGTACAAGAAACCCAGGTATGACTTGCGGAGGACTAGCTCAAGAGCAAAGGAACAATTCCAAACGAGGTTGGAGGCGGAATCAGATGAACATTGACTCTGGCAGGGTTTGCAGACCATTACTTCCTACAAAGTGAAACCTAACATCATGAATGGCAGTGATGTTTCACTCCCGGATGAACTCAATGCCTTGTATGTCCACTTAAAAGGGAGAGTAAAGCTACAGCAATGAGGATCCCTGCAGCACTTGGCGACCTTTTGATTTCTGTCTTGAAGGCCAACATCGGGCTGTCTTTCGAGAGGGTAAACACTCAAAAGGCCCTGATGGAGTCCCTTGTAGGGCTCTGAAAACAGTCTGGCTGCAAGTGATGGGTAGGCGGTGGGGGGGTGGGGAGATACAAAGGCTGTGAACAGGATAACAATGGGAGATGCTGCCTGGCCTGCTGCGTTCACCAGCATTTTTTATGTGTGTTGCTAACAATGGGACTATTGTTTAAAGAGGGAATTGGAAAGGCAAACTAAGAAGAGGTGAATCATCCAGTGTCTTTGGAGTATACATCAATGATTGGAACTTATTTGAGGGCGATAAGTAGATATGTTTTATTTGTCACATGTTTGGTAGATTACAAATGACATGAAAATTGGCAGTTTGATGCAGAACTGGTTTGAGTGAGTACAAAGTAGCTGACAAGAATTAAATCTAAACTCAAGAGATCCTGCAGATGCCGGAAACCCAGAGCAAACACACATGGGTTAGGCAGCATCTATGGAGAGGAATAAGCAGTCAAATTTTCAAGTTGAGATTCCGCATCAGGACTGGAAAGGATGGGAAGAGAAACCAGAAAAAGAAGGTGAGGGTGGTGCAGGAGAGCCACCTGATTGGTGGAACCAGTTGGGTGGGGATGCAGATGAAGTGAGAAGCTGGGAGGTGATAGGTGGAAGAGATAAAGGGCTGAAGAAGAAGGAATCTGATATGAGAAGAGAGTGGACCATGGGAGAAAGAGGGGGACACACCAGAAGGAGGTGACAGGCAGGTGAGGAGAGTAAGAGGGGAGCGACAAAGAGATTGTAGTCAAAGAGTAGCAGAGACCACAGAAGGGGAGCAATCAGCGAGGGTCTCACTGAACTCTCATCGGAGAGAAGATTTAAACTTCTTCTGGGCAGGTATAGCTCGAAGAAACTTCGCAGTGGTGCAGCAAATGTTGAACACATGACCTTCTGCAGATGCTGGACATCCAGAGCAACAGACACAAAATGCTGGAGGTACTAGTAGTGTGAGATGATGCACCTGGGAAGGGCAAACAAGGCAAGGAAATGCATGCTAACTAGTTTAAAGAACAGGGGTTTGTCTGAACGTATATCAGGAAATGTAAATTAAAGTTAACTGGTAAAAAGATTAGAGGGCAATTGAAGGTTGTTGGGGTGGTGTGGCTTGATGGGCCAGAAGGATGATCATTAAGTTTGTGTGTGTGTGTGTGTGTGTGTGTGTGTGTGTGTGTGTGTGTGTGTGACTGTGAATGTGTGTGTGTATATATGTCTCTGTGTGTGTGTGTGTGTGCCTGTTTGTCTGTGTGTGTGTGTGTGTGTGTCTGTGAGTGTGTTTGCCTGTGTGTGTGAGTGTGTTTGTCTCTGTGAGTGCATGTGTGTGTGGGTGCCTGTGTGTGTGGGTATGTGAGTGTGTGTACCTCTGTGTGAGTGTGGGTGTATGTGATTGTGTCTGTGACAGTGTGTATATGTGTGTGTGTGTGTGTGTGTGTGTGTGTGAGAGAGAGAGAGAGAGACTTTCTAGGCCAATTGGTTCCTCCCTCGCACAGACTGGCATCCAGATCAGGCAGAGATTGTAGCCCGGCCATTGCTTTGGTTTTAGCATGGGTCATGCCAAAGTACAAAACTGCACGATCTACTCCTGGACTAACAGATGGATGTGATTGGCTATTTCCCTTCCTCAGTAACTCCTGTAACAGGCAAATCCCTCACCAGAATCATGTCAACTGGTAGCTTCTCTAGCACCCCCACTTTCACCAAGTACTTATGGTCATCCAGGTCAATAGTGAGCTCTGCCAGTGGCTCAGAGTTCCAGTCACCATGGTGTTTGGTGACTGTAGTCAACACCAAAATCAGGGCATATTTTTTCTTAATGACAGTGAGCTAGCAGTATCTAAAAGAGTTTTTTTTAACAGGCTTTCCATTAACTTTAACTACTATAAACATAGGCTCTTTCTCCTCACATTCTGCTTTTTTCCATGACCATACTCACAATTATTACAGTCATTATCACCATCATCAGGGTCTCCCTCTTGATACATAACACAAACTTGCCAATTTCGAGTTTAAAATGGTGCTGGTGAACCTCAGTGACTTCTGGCTGGTGGCTAATCAAACGAGGAAAATTACTAAATACTTTGTTAATCGCTCTTTTTCTGGTAACTGATTATCACTAACAATAGCCTGTAACATCCCTTCGATTGATTTAAGCACCAGGTAATCAGAAAGGTCAGGTTCAGGCCAAATCGAGACAACAGGGTCCAGGCCCCAGAGCACATTTGAAGTGGCTGAACCTGATCTTTGGACTGCAATTTAGGTGCCCGGCTAGATTGAAAAGGTCAAGGTTTCAGGCCTAATACGAGGGACTGGCTGGTTCAGCTCACTGCTTTGTGACTACTCAACTCTGTTCTGAACCAACGGTCTGGGGACAGACTCTCTGTGGACTTCAGTTCGGAAGCTATTTGCTTGCATTAATTGTTTGCAATGAATTGTATTTTTCTGCACATTGGGTGTTCAAAGGTCTTCTATGGGCTCTTTTGGGTTTCTTTGTTCCATGGCTGCCTGTTACGAGACAACTCTCAAGATTGTATAATGTATACAGTATACGTATACTTTGATAATAAAATTACTTTGTACTTTTGAACTCTTGAGAGAACTTATGACCTGGCTGCTGACAGTGGTGGGAAATAAAAGTCTTTTAAAAAAACTAGCAAAGGTTATAGAAACATAGAAAATAGGTGCAGGAGTAGGCCATTCGGCCCTTCGAGCCTGCACCGCCATTTATTATGATCATGGCTGATCATCCAACTCAGAACCCCGCCTCATTTCTCCCACTCCCCAATTCTGCAGAGTTACCCTGAGATTCCCTTGGAAGGTTAGAGTATCTGTTGCTTGGCAGTGATGGCCGTAATAGCGCCCTCTTTCAGGCGCTGAGGTACTGCAGTGCAAGCCAGGCCGTAGTGAGACCATCCGCTGACTCTTGCTCTAGGACCCATGTTCTGGTGTGTGGAGTAAGAGCCTGCATCAGCTGCTCCAGAACAACGGCCTCACCAGTCTCCTACACGGACCTCTACCCTGGTCAAATCCATCGGCAGCAGAGAACTCCCAGGTGATGATTCGCCTCAGTGGGTAACAACCCCGGTGGTAGAGTACTGGAACTGAAGCATTGACTTTAGGTTTCTGCTGAGATATCAAATTTACCCAACTGCTCCTCCGTCAAAGCAGGATAGTTTTTGGACTATTCTTCATCTATTGCATTATAGGATTCAAGAGCTTTACCCGTCAATAGTGGCACTAGCAGGCTCTGGCCATTGACGTGTCCGGGACATCCTCTCGAACCTGAGGAGATAGTTCACAATATTGTCACCTTGTTGATAAGATGGCATTGCAGGATTTGGAGTTCTTTCCTAAAAGCATCATCTCTCCTCTGCTGGGCAGGCAGACAAAAAGTCTCTGAACGGATTGTCTGGGGTGGGAGGGGGGGTTCAGAGGTGGTGCCACTTTAAGGCCCTTCTGCTTCCGGCCTGAGTTTGGCTCTGGGATGCTGATTTTCCTCCTCTGAGGTCTCCGCTGTTTCCCAGGGATCAGCTTTACTCCCCACCTCCGGGTGTTTCCTGACTTGGGACCACAATCCCACTCCGCTCCAAGTTAAACGCTCCTCTTGCGACTGGCCAACCCACTGCTACCACCGTATGTTAAATACGTGAGTTATGACTAAAAAAAAATGACTGGAGTCACTTAGCACCTTAGTGTAAGAGTGTTTATTGGTTTTGTCAAAAATCAAACTTACAGAAATTAACGAAAATATTGAAAACTGCCAATATTTATAAAAATATTTCTACCAGAACATACAATAGCAGCTCCATACTTTGTCCAGCGTGAACTCCTGGCCACTTCTATCTCTCTGTCTCTCTCTCCTACTGAGAGTGATGATTCCTGTTTATTAGGCACTAGCATGTACCATCTATAATTAACAAAGTTAACTTTGTTAACATGAAAGGATATGAAGCACCCCCATAATATGGTTGCAATCATATTACAAAATAAACAGAATGTATCTTAAATACAGTATACAAACAATATATACACATTTACACATCCCCGTTACTAAAGAAATGGAATATTCCGTCTTGTATGGTGGGAAAGGCACTATAGAGCCAACCCAAGTGTATCAGCTCAGTTTAAGACCCATTATGAGAATATACCAGGGAAGACATTGAAAAGAGTTCACTCAGCGCAGTGACAGCAGAATGGCAAGGCAGTGTGTGTGTGTGTGTGTGTTTAAATGCGAGTGTGTAAGTAGTACGCTTACTGAGTGCGCTCCATTATATCAAAGGTTCAAAGGCCAAATTTAATGTCAGAGAAATGTATACAATGTGCATCCTGAAATGCTTTTTCTTCGCAAACATCCACGAAAACAGAGAAGTGCCCCAAAGAATGAACAACAGTTAAATACGAGAACCCCAAAGAACCCCCCCAGCTCCCCCCTCCTGCGTGTAAGAGGCAGCGAGCAACGATCCCTCCTCCCCCAACCAGCAAAAAAAAATGTGCATTGGTACTATCACTGAGCCCAAGCACGTGCTAAGCATTAGCAAAGACACAGACCAAAGTTACCCCAAAAGTTTTGCATTTCATCCGAAATTCAACAACCCACAGGTTCTCTCTCTCCTTCGCAAGGGAGAGGGAGGTGTCCCCCATTTTTCACAGCGAGTGGGAGACATAACAACAACCCACTGGGTTAGATAAACAATTATACAGTACAGGTCAAGAAATGTGATGTGGCATTAATCTAAGAAGTTCATATTGTTATGTTTTGTAACTTCAAAACTTTAAACTTATTCAATGAAGACACAAGAATCTGGGAATAAGGGTCTAGTTGGTGTTTACTTTAAACGAGGGCTGCAGGTATCAAGTGGTAGTGTGATGACATACGCAATTAACGTTTTTTATATATAACCTGTAATGAATTATTTAAATGAACAAGAATGCTTAATCATACAGTATATGTACAAGATTACTCAAACATCACTTAAATATTTAATTATCAACATAGTTAGTTGTCTAGCTTTTTATTTTTATTTATTGAGATACAGCGTGGAATAGGCCCTTCGAGTCACGCCACCCAGCAACTCCCGATTTAAACCTAGCCTAATCATCAGGCAATTTACAATGACCAATTAACCTACCAACTGGTAAGTCTTTGGACTGTGGGATGACGCCAGAGCACCCGGAGAAAACCCATGCAGTCACGGGGAGAATGTATAAACTCCTTACTGGCAGTGGTGGGAATTGAACCCCGGTCTCTGGTACTGTTAAGCGCTGTGCTAACCACCATGCTACCATGCTGCACAAACAGCTTCCTCTCTGTGCCATGAACTTCCACAACGATAGTATAGCAGATTGATGATTTAACAGTCCAAGGTGCAAGGACTTTCCAATCTGACTTATCAAGAGGCATGGAGTAAAACAGCATAGAAAGCAGGCTTTTCAGCCCATCTTGTTCATGCCAAACCAGCTGTTTGACTGAGCTAGTCCCATTTGCCTGGATTTAGCCCACATCAGTCTAAATCTTTCCTATCCATGTATCTTCCAAAGTCATCATTGTACCTGCCTCTACCACTTCCTCAAGCAGGGCATTTAATATACACACTATCCTCAGTGTGAAAAGGTTGTCCGTCAGGTCCCCTTTCACTTTGAAACTATGCTCTCTAGTTTTGGGCTCTCCTTCCCTGGGGAAAGGATTGTGACTATTTACCTTATCGATCTCCCTTGAGATTTTATAAACCTCTTAAGATCACCCCTTAATTTTCTATGTTCCAGGGAAATAAGTTGTAGCCTGTCCAGCTTCACCATGTAATACAAACTCTCCAGTTCTGATAACATCCATATAAATCTCTTTCCAGTTTAATGAAACTGTTCTATACAAGGCAATCAGAAATGCCTGAAATGTTCCAGATGAGGCCTTGTCAACACTTACATTCTACAGTTGTAACATAATGCCCCAACTGCTGTACTCAATATCCCGACCAATGAAGATAATTGAATTGACTTTATTTCTTACATCCTTCACATATACGAGGAGTAAATATCTTTGCGTTAAGTCTCCCTCTGAATGTGCAATGTGCAAGTTATAGTAATTTGTAATAAATAGCATGTACAGTAAGATATACAACAGAACAGTCATTATAGCTTAGAAATACAATTGTGTCAGTATGAGTTAGTATGAGTCAGTATAACTCATGAGTTAGTATGAGTTGTGTCAGTCTGCTGGCCTGGTGGAAAAAGCTTTCCTGAAGCCTGTTGGTTCTGCTTTTATGCTGTGGTACCGTTTCCTGGCTGATAGCAGCTGGAACAATTTGTGATTGGGGTGACTCAGGTCCCCAGTGATCTTTTTACGCACCTGTCACTGTAAATGTCCAGAATAGTGGGAAGTTCACATCTACAGATGCACTGGGCTGTCCACACCACTCTCTGCAAAATCCTGCGATTGAGGGAAGTACAGTTCCCATGCCAGGGAGTGATACAGCCAGTCAGGATGCTCTCAATTGTGCCCCTGTAGAAAGTCTTTAGGATTTGGGGACTCATGCCGAGCTTCTTCAACCGTCTGAGGTGAAAGAGGCACTGTTGTGCCTTTTTCACCACACAGCCGGTATGTACAGACCAAGTGAGGTCCTCAGTGATGTGGATGCCAAGGAACTTGAAGCTGTTCATCCTCTCAACCCCAGATCCATTAATGTCCATAGGGGTGAGCCTGTCTCCATTCCTCCTGCAGTCCACAACCAGCTCCTTTGTTTTTGCGACATTGAGGAAGAGGTTGTTTTCTTGACACCACTGTGTCAGGGCGATGTCTTCTTCTCTGTAGACTGCCTCATTATTATTTGAGATAAGGCCAATCAATGCGGGGGGGGTGGTGGGAGGAGAAGATGGCGGCACGACACAGCACGCACGGCCTCGCCGGTGAAATGATATCGTATTTGTTAAATAGGGGCCGTGCACAATCCTGATTTGATGGAGATGGACATGAGAAGCACGGAGGAACATCTGGAGAAACTTCTGAAATGCCTGGTTTGCTGCCGCTGCTACTGTGCGATCGAGAATCTCCGGAGGAGAAGGCCCCAAATCCTCAGCTTTGCCTGTTGCTGGCGGCTGGGGCGGGGTTGAAGCGCTTGGCAGAGACGGTGCTTGGTGTCGGAGGGCTGGTTGGAGGCTCAAAGTTTTCGAACGGGCTGAGAGTCGGACTGTGGTTGGGTGCTTCCAGGATGCTGCATTGGCAAATTTGTGGTGCTGGAAGCTCATGGCAGAGAGTTTTCTTCCTGCTACCATCTACGTGAGAAGTAGGGACTTTCGAGAGACTTAGAGACGTTTTTTACCGTGCCCATGGTCTGTTCTTCTATAAAATTATGGTATTGCTTTGCACTGTTGTAACTATGTATTATAATTATGTGGTTTTTGTCAGTTTTTTCAGTCTTGGTCTGTCTTGTGTTTCTGTGATATCACACTGGAGGAACATTCTTAATGCATGCATTACTAAATGACAATAAAAGAGGACTGCGTGTCCTCATAATCTAATCTAATCTAATCATCTGTAAATTTAATTAGCAGATTGGAGCTGAGGGTGGTGACACAGTCATGGGCATAGAGAGTATACAGTCATGGGTGTAAGTGTGCCAAACATGCAATGAGGTTAAATGGTTTAGGTCTGTATTGCTTGGAGTTTTAGAAGAATGAGGGTTGACCTTATTAAAATATAAGGGAACTAGACAGGGTATATGTAGAGATGTTTTCACTTGTTGGAAACCTCTTAATCCAAAAGGGCTCCTGGTGCAGTAATCCCAATCCCCCATGGCTCTGTAACTGATTCCCTCAAATTCCTCTCCAAAAGCAGAGCTTCATTCTGCTTCCACCATCCCCAAAGGTGCACAAGTTTAAGATCATGAGTTCTGCTTTGCCAAAGTCTTAAACTGATGCCCCCAACCATGGAACGACTTCCTTTCACTCATACTGGTCAGAATTTTGAGCAGATCTATCAAGTCTCCTGTTAAAATCCATTGCTCGAAGGAAAACAAACCCAGTGTTTCCCTACAGATAAAATGCATCATTCCTGATCCATTCTATTAAGATGCTCCCATATCCCTGCTGAGCCTCCACATTTATCCCTATGCCTGGAGGCCAGATCTGGGTGATGCTCTTGCCACGCTCCAATTAACTCCAATGTACCTTCCCTGCCTTTATACTAAATGTGTCTATTTACAAGCCCCAGGTTTCTGTTTGTTTTACTAATGACTATCTCAGTTGAAAGCCCTTTGATGGAGTTTTGCATAAATACACATGGGTTTCTTTGTTCCTGCACTTTGAACTGGAGCACAGTCCATATTATCAGGAATATTCAGGGACAAGTTTAATGCATATAACAGCCAACCACCACGTCACGGAGGGACTGCATTTCTGGAAAACTGCCATCTTGCAATATTTTTAACCCATTTTAATGCAGCAATGTGGTTCTTCTGCATGCCGTATAAGACCAGAAAACATAGAAGCAGAATTAGGCTATTTGGACCATCGAGTCTGCTTCACCAATTTATCATGGCTGATCCATTTTCCCTCTTAGCCCTGATTTCCTGCCTTCTCCATGTATCCCTTCATGCTCTGACCAATTAAGACTCTATCAACCTCTGCCTTAAATATACATACAGACTTGGCCTCCACAGCTGCCTGTGGTAAAGAATTCCACAGATTTACCATTCTCTGGCAAAAAAAAACCTTGTCATTGCTGCTCTAAAAGGATGCCCCTCTATTTTGAGGCTGTGTCCTCTGGTCCTACACTCTCCCACCATAGGAAACATCCTCTCCACATCCACTCTATCAAGGCCTTTCACCATTCGATAGATTTCAATGAGGTCACCGGTATTCTTCTGAATTCTAGTGAATAGAGGCCTAGAACCATCGAACACTCTTCATATGAATAGCTGTTCAAACCTGGAATCATTTTTGTGAACCTCCTTTGAACCCTCTCCGGTTTCAGCATATCCTTTCTAAGATAAGGGACCCGATACAGCTCACAATACTCGTGAGGCCTCACCAGTGCTTTATAAAGCTTCAACATTACATCCATGCTTTTATATTCTAGTCCTCTTGAAATAAATGCTAACATTGCATTTGCCTTCCTCGCCACAGACTCAACCTGCAAATTAACCTTCAGGGAATCCTAGACAAGCAGTCCCAAGTCCCCATCGGCAACAGAATACTGTTGGACAGTCAATGGGTCAAACAGCATTTGTTGGTGAAAAGGAGTGATTGATGTCTCCAAACGACACCCTGCATCTCCATGAGTCACTGCTGCATGCCTCACCTGCAAGGCATTTTCTCTGAAAGACTCGTAGATCAGGAAAGAGTTTAAGAAGTGGGAATATCAGGGAAAGGGACAAGATTTCACAAGGGTTCATTGGAGCAAAGTGGAGTAGGAGTTCAGCAGGTGATGTGGCCAATTGGTGAAGACACAGCAACCTGCTGATGCTGAAAAGTGTGGCAACAAACAAGATATTGAGTGGACTGAGGAGTCCGGCAACCAGGGTGGAGCAAGATGGACAGTCGACATCTCAGATCGAGAGCCTTCACCCTTTATACTCATTATTGCCCTCTACGTTTCAGTATAAGGAAGTGAAGGGGTGGAGCAAGGGCAGGCATGTGATGGGTGGACGCTTGTGTGGAGAGATGATAGGCAGATAGAGGAAGCAAGAATGGAAATTGTGACAGAAGCTGGGAGGGTAAGGGCGGAGGCGACAAAGGGCTGCCGATGCTGGAATCTGAAAAGAAAATGAAACTCGGGAATAGGAGGAACTGGGTAGGTCTGGAGAGAGAAATGGGACAGGGGGAAACAACAGCTGTTCTGTCTGAGGGGAAGGGGATTAAAAAAAAAGAAATAGAGATGCAGCAGAGTCTCCAAATATTGTGGGGGGAGAAGCCCCATTTTCTAAAAATGGACTCCTCAGATGTCCCGACTGGAAGGAAGTAGTGAAAGTGTAGCAAAGTACGAGGGATTACTTTAAGGAGCTGGCTATGGCTACTGTGCACTCTGTATGATTCAATGCATCAAATATGCCCCCCATACTGTAGGTGAAGAAAGTGGCATCACTGCACTGAGGTGGTGGTTTACATGCCCTTGGACTGGATGGAGTATGGCAAAGGAGGGACTCAGCTGTGACTGCAAACCCGATTGACATGGTGATGCCATACCCAAATCTTATTGCCCCACAGCATTTAATGTATTTCACACATAAATTCACTAAGACCAAATGTTATTCTGCATCTCAGATTTTTTGGGTAGTAATTTAATTCCTTAAGGGGAAATTTCCCCTACCTGAACAGTCATAACACAGGGTCTCCTGCATTGTATAAATGGCTTCTGCCTATTTAACTGGCCTGCATCATACAGTAAAACTCAGATAACCCACCATTTGACTCTTCAGAAATTCTGATACTTACCAGGTGTTTGCCACTCACTGGGGACCGAGCTCCTGAGATTCTTTCACCACTGTCCCTCCCCCTCCCAATTCACTGATCCCTGTGCTCACCTAGGAATTGAAAAAATGCGAATTAAGATTGTGCTGCAGAAATAATAGCTTCCAGTAGTCCAGATCTATTAATTCAGAATCAATATCCCAGGTGTGCTTGATTTAACTGAGTTTCTTACTTTCCTCCTTGTTGTTGATTTCTAAATTTCAAATTCTAATGAGCACATAATCTACAATGTCAACTGAATGGATTAATGATAGAAATCCTTCAGATGAGACTTTAAAACAGGAACCTGTACGTGTTTTTCTAAGGGCTTACACAGCTCCTAGAAGGGCATGCACTTCTTCCTTGTATAATTAAGAGTCATTCTGTTGCTGGCAGTCTCTCCACATCCAAGAAAACAGAAGCAGGAAATGACTACCAGGCCCCACAAGCCTGCCCTAACATTGGATGTGATCATAGCTGATCTAAGTGCTAACCTCAGCTTCTGTGTGGATTCCTCACAGACTCCAGAAAATACATACCTAGACCATCTAATCTCTCTTGAGAGGGAAAATCCCATCCCTGAAGTCTGAGTATTCCTTGGTCTGCTTTCACCCCCCCCCCCAACCCCATCGCCAGTCTTAGTCCATAATTCAGAAAATGCACAACAAGCACTCAATTTAGGCACCAGTATTTTTGTAAATGGTATTAAAAACACACAACTGTAAGGTGCAACAGTTACAAGTGGAGTGAAGGAAATGAAACCAGTACTGCTGTCCCCAAGATCAAGCATATGTGTGTTGGATTCTGATGTTTTGGAACCAAGATTCTTTTAGAAGCCAGGAAAGAGGTACAAATCTTGTTGCTTCATGATCGTTTTATTAAGAATTGGTAGAACAGAGGAAATTTGAATAGAGAGTGCTCAAGAAAGTTAAGATTAGGTGGCACAGTAGACTGTGGTTAGCGCAACGCTTTACAATACCAATTCCCGCCACTGCTTGTAAGAAGCTTGTGCATCCTCTCCGTGACCACCTCTGGTTCCTCCGGTTTCCTCCCACAGTCCAAAGACGTATGTGTTGGTAGGCTAATTGGTCACTGTAAATTGTCCCGTGATTAGGCTGGGGTTAAATCGGGGGATTGCTGGGCAGCGTGACCCGAAGGACCCATTCTGCCACCGTATCTCGATAAATAAAGAAATAAGAAAATCAAGATGGTGCTGCATGGTGTTTAACTATTTTATATCCATTGAGATAAAGGGCAATTCCATTCAAATTTATAGGTAAGAATTAACCAGTTAGAAAGCAATTGTTCAAATACCGCATTAAGCAATGAGAAAGCACTTTTACAAATAACGCAGAATAAAGAAGATTCCAGAGCTTTTAGAATCATACTTTGGAAAGCACTAAAGTCATAGTAAACTCATATTTATTTAAGAACCTCTCACCCACACCTCCTCTCTCCCAAACGCCACTCTCTCTTCCTCTACACATCATTTCCCCTCCTTCCCACCCAATCATCACCCACCCTCACTCTCCCTCCCACAACCACTCAACTTCCTTCCATTACCCACCCACCCTACCCCTCCCTCAATCTCCTGCCGCCCTACCACTCCCTCCATCACCTGCCCCACCCTCCCTCCTCTCCACACACCCACTCTCCCTTCTTCCAAACTCCCTCCCTTGCCTCCTCCCTAATCCCTGCCAGCCACACACCCACCTACCTCTTTCTCACACCCCCCCACCCAGCCAACTTCCAATCCTCCGTTTGCTCCCCCTTCCCCTCATCCACCCCTCCCTCGCCCCTTCCCCTCATCCACCCCTCCCTCGCCCCTTCCCCTCCCCACCCCCTTCCCCTCATCCACCCCTCCCCACCCCTTCCCCTCATCCACCCCTCCTCACCCCCTTCCCCTCATCCACCCCCTTTCCCCTCATCCATCCCCTTTCCCCTCATCCATCCCCTTCCCCCTCATCCACCCCCCTTTCCCCTCATCCATCACCCACCTCGTCCTCAGACCATGCTCTGAACTCCCAGATCCCGTGTCCCTCTGTCATCCATTGGCTCTGGTGTTCCCTCATCCCCCGATCCATCACCCTCCCTGCCCTCAAACCGCGGTCAGAACATCCAGCTCCCCACGAAGCCCCTCAGTCACCAGTTGTTCATTCGCTCCGCTGTCCAAACGGGGTTTTCCCGCCAGCGGCCCCGCCGCTGATTGGACAAGCTGGCGGCACTGAGAACGGTTTATGCATAAAGTTTATCGAAAGGGGAAATCGTTGCTGTTGTATTCTCGCGAGAGTGGCTGCGGTATAAATAGATGAGGTTGGCGGGAGGCGCGCAATGTGAGAGCGGCGGCGGGCAAAGGGAAGGCGGAGATCGGCCTCTGGAAGAGGAGGGGGAAACCAGGCGGCGGATCGCGGGGACCCCGGGTAGCCACACTTCTCAGTTCTTTTCTTCTTTCCCCCCGCCCCCCGCGTTCGCTATGGCCAAAGTGCAGGTGCTGAACGTGGTGGTGCTGGACAACCCATCTCCCTTCAACAACCCCTTCCAGTTCGAGATCACCTTCGAGTGCATCGAGGACCTGCCGGACGGTGAGGACAGGCGCGCGCCGCCCGGCCGCCCCTCCGTCGCTGATTGGCGCATTCCGTTTTGTCAATGGAGCCGTCAGCTGCTCTGGCGCGCTCTCGGCCCCGGCGCTCACTTTATTGTCAATACTTTTCTGTTTAGATCTGGAGTGGAAAATCATATACGTGGGCTCTGCGGAGAGCGAGGAGCACGACCAGGTGCTGGACTCGGTGTTGGTGGGACCCGTCCCGGCCGGGCGTCATATGTTTGTGTTTCAGGTACTGTGTGATCAGGCCAGTCAGCACAAAACGCTGACTGCATCAGCATACCCTGTGTGTTTGAGCAATTTTCGGTGTTCGTAGCGCCTAACTATTTCGTATAGAGTTTGCGTCTAAAATATTCCTTTATTTACATTAGTGGTGTGGCAATTGTGATCTGCTTGGCCTGTTAGGATTGATTTTGGTTTAGATGCACTTACCGAAGTTTTATTGCGATTACTGGTGTTGCTTACTGCAGATATGTTATTTAAACTGATGGATAATTCTTGGTATTTCTAGGACTGCTAGAACAATAACATTGTGGTAACGTCAAATGAAAGGAATGATGCGAATTATTAACTGTTTCTCCCCCCCCCCCCGAATGCTGTTGAGGGCCCAAGTAGTTCCAACATATTTTTCTACATTTGAACTTTTTTCCCATTGTTATTGGGGGACATTAATTCAATTGTTCTGTTCCACAAATTATCTGACATGATTTCTATTGCTCTGCTTCTATCTTCTGCAATAGCCAGCAGTAGTTGTATTAGGAGTTGCAGATAGCACTGAAGATTTTGCAGATTTGGTACTTCCTTTAACTAGTATCAATTCAAATGATTTCAGATGGAGCATTTATTTGTGTGCTACATCTAAAGCATGTTTCCAGTGTTGTCAATCTCCAATTTAGTGGTTTTCTATGTTTGATATACTTTGATCTGTTGCTGTGAGAATCAAATTATTTGCCTTGTGGTTAATTGAAAGTTAAAGTAAAATTATAAAATTTGAACTTTACTTTTTTTTAAATAGTAGATAGTGTCTTTGTTCCTTTACTCCAGTTGTACTGCTTAGTGGAGTAAACTGATTCCTCTTTTAATAACCCCAATAATCTAACCTTCACAATCTACTAGAGTGGAACATTTCAAAATCTCTGCAACATGTTCAATTTTCATAACTGCTTTGGCATTGTAACTATCTCCTTGTATGAGATTTCCCCACTAATAGAAACATCTGCCCATGTCTCTTTGTACACTTAGTGACTTATCTCTGTACCTCACAAGGTATCCAAAATACATGGGCTCCTTGGGTTCTGAATGGTTTGATTTGTGTAAATTGACTTTGCACAAATCCCTCAATTTTTAAACCCATTTTCCAGCTGGTAATGTCTCAAGTCAGTGGCTGGATTTAGTGTATTTCATTAATATGGGTAGCTTTTAATGGAGAAGAAGAATAGCAAGTGTGTGTAAGGGGGCTATGATGTGATTACCATAGAAAAGTGTTTGATTTGCAGAGAAAATGCAGGCACCTGGGAAGGGAGTCAGTGCATAAACTAGGGACTCAGTATTTCAAATGCAGATGTTAATATTATCCTTGGGTTCTTTATATCTGAAAAGTAATGACTAGCCTTATGTCACTTTGCATGGTTAGGTAAAATTTGTGCAGCACTTTACACAGCAGGTTGAATCTTGCTATTCAATGCAACCTATTCAGTATAAGTAATGTCAGTAATGGATATTTGACTCAGAATTCCCATTGCACAAGCTGGATATGCAGATTGCTTCATCTGTACCTTTTAGTGTTTTTCTCCGGCACCGGAGGCTTTGGAGTTGTAATCTGTTAGAAATCTTGGTTAAACTTAAGAGATAATGGGATTTTGTATAGTTTACAGAGAAAAAAATTATTCTACTGATCAATTAGTATCAACTTTAATTCTGAGTGACTTCCAATGTTTTTATATTTTCAATTTTGATGGTGTCCTACATTATTCAATAGCTGCCCTATGCACCCTTTCCAGTATAAATACTAATTCTAGTCCCTAGAGTACCTTATCTGGAGATGGGCAGCCCCATTTCAACTTGAGCTCGATTGCTAATAGAGGCAGTGAATGAATGCATGGGGGGATTCTGACTTTGTGCTGTTAATGTGCAAAGTTTAGATTGCAGAATAGTGGTTCAAGTGAGGAGCTTTGGGCAACCATGCTTTCCCCTTACAGGTGACCAGCTAGAGCAGATGATGGGTAGTTATTGGTTGTACTGTGGTTGTTAAATACAGAATTTTCTCACTTTTCTGTTTTTTAATGTAAGCCAAGCAACTTAGACAGAAGCCATGTCCATGTCACACTTAGGCCCAGAATGCTTTGTGTTGTATTTTCTGCCAGAAAGTAGGGGTTTTGTTTCACTAAGGTAATAACTGCAAGTAGGGAATGTAACCGTGAATATTTAGTCTATTTGTGCCAGAATATGAGGGTTTGTGGTTGAGTATTTGGGGACTTCACTCAAATAGAAAATTCAGAATCGTTTTGGTGGATCAATGGATTCTTGGTTCCTGTCTTTCACTAGATATGGCAAGGTGTTGTGATATTTGAGTTTGGGTTGGAGGAATATTGTGATCTGGGATGTTCTGGCAACATTATGGGCTTAGCTTAAGAGTCACCATGGAGCTTGGGTTGTACTGCATTGTCACAGAGTGATCAGCAGCACTGGGGCTCCACAGGGGACTGTCTTGTCTCCCTTTCTCTTCACCATTTACACCTCAGACTTCAACTACTGCACAGAGTCTTGTCATCTTCAGAAGTTTTCTGATGACTCTGCCATAGTTGGATGCATCAGCAAGGGAGATGAGGCTGAGTACAGGGCTACAGTAGGAAACTTTGTCACATGGTGTGAGCAGAATTATCTGCAGCTTAATGTGAAAAAGACTAAGGAGCTGGTGGTAGACCTAAGGAGAGCTAAGGTACCGGTGACCCCTGTTTCCATCTAGGGGGGGTCAGTGTGGACATGGTGGAGGTTTACAAATACCTGGGGATACGAATTGAGAATAAACTGGACTGGTCAAAGAACACTGAGGCTGTCTACAAGAAGGGTCAGAGCCGTCTCCATTTCCTGAGGAGACTGAGGTCCTTTAACATCTGCCGGACGATGCTGAGGATGTTCTACGAGTCTGTGGTGGCCAGTGCGATCATGTTTGCTGTTGTGTGCTGGGGCAGCAGGCTGAGGGTAGCAGACACCAACAGAATCAACAAACTCATTCATAAGGCCAGTGATGTTGTGGGGATGGAACTGGACTCTCTGACGGTGGTGTCTGAAAAGAGGATGCTGTCCAAGTTGCATGCCATCTTGGTCAATGTTGTCCATCCACTACATAATGTACTGGGTGGGCACAGGAGTACATTCAGCCAGAGACTCATTCCACCGAGATGCAGCACGGAGCGTTATAAGAAGTCATTCCTGCCTGTGGCCATCAAACTTTACAACTCCTCCCTTGGAGGGTCAGACACCCTGAGCCAATAGGCTGGTCCTGGACTTGTTTCATAATTTACATACTACTATTTAACTATTTATGGTTCTATTACTATTTATTATTCATGGTGTAGCTGTAACGAAAACCAGTTTCCCCCAGGATCAATGAAGTATGACTATGACATTCTGAATTGAATAAAACTCACTGTTCCCCTCTGCTTTTCCAGGCTGATGCTCCAAATGCAAGTCTTATCCCAGATGCTGATGCAGTTGGTGTGACTGTGGTGCTCATCACATGCACGTATAGAGATCAAGAGTTTATTCGTGTTGGGTATTATGTAAATAATGAATACACTGATCCTGAATTAAAGGAGAACCCACCAATGAAACCAGACTATGCCAAAGTAAGAATGACATAATTTCATTGTTTTGTTTTTAAGATTAAAAGCAAAATTGTAAGTCACTGCTTTAAAATCATTAAATGAATTTGATAGTATGCATTGGCTTGCTATGATATTGCCTATAGGATTGGCCTTGCAGACTACAAAATAAGTGAGCAGAGCTTGGAACAGTTATATTTTTAGTTAGACAAATGGCAGTGCTGAATTTTTTATTGATTAGGAACAAGTCTTGATATAAATGTATCCTGATGTGCTATACTGTAAATTTCATGCCCCACCTTTCTGTGAGTGTTTATTCCCTCCCTCATTCATAGGATGATAAACTGTAAGAGATGGCCATTGAGTCTGTCAATTCCTTCTGGAGTAATCAAAGCATCACCTCCCAGGCTTGTTTCCCAATAACGTTAGATGTTGAATAGTAAAATGAGTTTCCTGTTTTGGGTAAAATAAAACTCAAAATCAACTGTTTCCTTTTCTTTAGGGGAACGGGTATATCATATCCAGTCTTGCCTTCATACTACCCAGGTCCTATGATCAAACCTTTTGCCATCTCAGATTTTGTTTTTTTTTTTCAGTCACTTGTGTTCTTTAGTTTTAATCGCCCTATTTATATGATGTCTTTCATTGCAAATGGACATTGTTCCTGTCAGTACCATTGTGTTCCTGTGGTTCTGAAGTTGCCACAATGTTGAGTACATTAATGACAGTCGCCTTAAACTTACTCCCATGTAACACGAAGGATAAATCTGCATTAACCTTTAGTGTGATTTATTTCTTGATGTTTGCTTCAGTGGAACAATAGGTTTTGTTAGTGTTATTGTATTTGTACCCTTGCACCACTGCGGGTCCACTTATGCCTCCTCTGTCATACAGCTGCAGTAGGATGTTTGTGTTATAGTCCTTCAGATTTAGTCTTGCCAAAGAGATGTGCCCTTTTCAGTAATGACCTCTGCTTTTGGCACAGCGCTGAAACTTTAGTTGGAACAGCTTTTCAAAATGAAGCCTTGCATTTTTTTTTAAAGTGTACTTTTAGCCAAGTCCCTTATTGCCAATGAATACTTTTGAAATGTGGTCAGAAGAGCAGCACAAAATGACTACACATTTATGCGGAACCCTACATTAACCCCCAAGTTTCGTGCTACATTCCCATCAACTCCTTCAGGATTCATGACTTCTGTACACACTAGGGACAATTTGCAGTGGTCAATTAATAAACTTCTTTGGGATGTGGGAGAAAACCAGAGCACCTAGAGGGAATCCATGTTCACTGGTGGTGTTCGTGTGTAATTTGCAGAGTTTGGGATTGAATCCAGGTCTCTGGTCTGGCAAATTAGTAGCTGTATTAGTTCTGCCACTACTGCTGGTGATGCCTTTGATATTGTGTGTTGCTTCATATTTCCAGCATCTGCAGACTTTTGTTTATGATTTGCTGCTCCATTGTGAAAACTCAGTGATGCCTACCCTGAAGAAGCTTAAATCTCTTTGGGAGTTCAGTGAAGCCCACTCTCTGGTGCCCCCTCCCCCCGCCCACCAATTCTTCGACCATGTACTCACCCAGATCTGCTCCTTTCCCTCTTTCCCTTTTTATTCTGGTATCTTCCCCCTTCTCAGTCCTGAAGAAGGGTCTCAGACTGAAATGTCAACTGTTTCATCATTTCTATAGATGCTGCCTGACCTGCTGAGTTCCTTCAGCATTTTGTGTGAAGCCAGTTATGAATCCAATCAGCCAAGTTTCCCTCTATCCCATGCCACCTAACTTTGAGCCCATCACTGGAACCTTCTTGGGCACTTTGCTGAAATTTAAATACACCACATCCACTTTACCTCTTCAATAAAACCAATCCAGCTTATGAAGCACAACCTGCTCCTTACAGCCATGCTGACCATCATTAATAAGACTTTGCTTCTCCAAATGCTTGTAAATTCTGTCCAAGAATTCTCTCCAATAGCTTGCCCACCACTGATATAAGACTTCTGGGTCTATAATTCTGAGGATTACGTCTATTACTCTTAATTAAAAAAGAATAGCTTTTGCCACCCTACTACCACCTTGTTATGTTATTCATTATAGGTGCATTTGAATCAAGGCCCCTATAACTTTCTGATCAAATTCTTTAATCGTGTGAATAGTCTGGTTAATTGTTATTTTGGTATGACAACTGAAGTTTTACCTTTTCCCTTTGCCCTCTAGCTCCAGCGAAATATTTTGGCTTCAAACCCAAGAGTTACGAGATTCCACATCAACTGGGAAGGTGTCAGTGAGAAAATGGAAGATATTGAAAATGTTGACCCAAGTTCGAATGCAATGCTTCCACCCAGCTGTACACCCCTGAAGGGACTTGGGGCAGGAAGTGGACTAAGTATAGTTCCAGAGAACTCCATGGACTGCATGTAAAACGATCTAGTGAATACACATTGAAGTGGACAAGATTATTTTTTTACCCAGGTTTGTTAGCTTTTGGAGTTAATTGAAAAGAGGGTTTGTCAGACTTCAGTGTCCCAAAAGAAGACGTTAAATCTACAGGAGAGGGCGTGACGAAGGTAGGGGCCAAAGTTTACTAATTCCCATTCTGGTTCCATAGCAATTGCAGTAATTGTAACTGCCAAAGGTGATCTATAGTAAGCTGGCTTCTGCCCAGTGGTAATGGTTATTGGTAAAATGCAGGTGATGTCTGTTGTAAATTAGCCAGAAATGTATAACTACAGAACTTAGTTTTGTTTTTGCTGTGTAGGTCTGAAAAGGTTGGGGATGGGGGGATGGGAAAAGTCTATAGTTTGTTAAATATGTTCAATGCCTTTTCTGAAATTGTCCACAAGCTGGCCATTTCCAGAGCTTCAGTTAACAATTGACTAGATGTGCTATTGCCACTTGTTTCACCAATGACTTCTGGAACTTTATAAGGAAGTGGAGTTACTGGTATCCAGCAAAGCATCTCTACCTAATCCAAGCTGGGAGTTGAAATTAACTGTATGAATGTCATTGTCCAGCATAAATGTTTTCAGAATCTCAACACGAAAACTATTTTGTAACTTTTAATATTGTACTTTGTAAATCGTGATCCAAACCTGCCTGTGGCTGTAGGACAGGATAATGAAATGTTTAAATTCAAAAAAAAATATAAGCTTTATAAACATTGGTTTTGAAAACACCATTTTTTACAAATGTTAGTGATGTAAAAATGTATTGTATTGCTTTGCCTGAATAAAAGCACTTGTAAATGCAGTTGCCTGTGATATTTTTACAATCTTCCATTTCTAAAATTTTTATTCAGAGGTAATGTGGAGTAGGCCTTCTAGATCTAATACTTTGGTGCTGTTTGTTTTTTAGCGTTCTTTTAAGGGAGCATTCTATTTGGTTGATCATCAGATAATTTTGGGTAATCCTGGTGTGAAAGGTTTTTGTGATTTCCTTAACAAGTGATGCTGATAGAATCTAACCCCTTGTTATCCAGATGTGAGCATATTTTTTATTGTCTGGTAAGTATTCTTGTGCAAAATTTTTCTATGAAATGGCATTACTAAACTGAAATACTTGGCAATTGGCATTAAAACATTCTTTAAAAAACCTGCTTGGGCCTTTAAGGAGCTGCAGGAGAAACTCAGCAAGTCAAGCAGCATCTGTGGTGGCGAAAGAGTCGATGTTCAGACGCACCTTTGCATTAATCCTGATGCAGGTTCTCGACCGGAAACATTGACTATCTTTTGTGTCCACAAAATGTTGCTTGAGCTGTTGAGTTCCTGTAATAGTCTTTTGTTCCAGATTCCAGTATCTACAGCCTGTCTGGTCAGGATGGCAGCCAGTTCTGTAGAAATGGGTACAGGGATCCTGAATTGCAGTAGTGTGTAACAGCCATTGCATGCTTTTAGAATATAACTGGCTTTCTGAATTGTAAAAAAGTAACAAGCCACCTGGGTCAAATTAAGTTTTTTGATCAGTATACGTTTTTGGAAGTATTACTGATTTGAATGTGTACTGAGTGATCAGAAGTTAAGTCTTGTTTGTTGAATAGTTCCACAAAGAATTTGCAATATTCAATAGGATTTGTATAAATTCTTGAAAGGGGAAATGTGGAATAAGGAATAGGTGAAATTGTAAACTACTTTTACAGGATGTGTAATAGCAACCTTGTAGTTCTTTCTAACGGCCATCTATGGTGAAATACAGGACAGTTTTTTTTTCCAAAAAAAAAAATCCCTCTTGTAACCACATCATTTTGCCAGATGCAGAAGTTTCTAGTTAATAGTGGTGACTGACCTAACTCTTCTACCAAGATGTAGAGGGGTTGTGGCAAGTTGAGGGCTACTGTATGAGGAATGTCTAGCAGCTCCAGGGCTGTATTCCCTGGAGTTCAGGAGAATGTTGGGGGTGGGGTTATCTCATTGAAACATTCCAAATGTTAAGAGGCCTGAACAGATTAGATTTGGCAAAGTTATTTCCTACAGTAGAGGAGTCTAGGACAAAAGGGCACAATTTCAGGATTGAAGGACGTCCATTTAGAACAGATGCGGAGAAATTACTTCAGTCAGAGGGCGGTAAATCTGGAATTTGTTGCCATAAGTGGCTGTGGAGGCTAAGTCATTGGATGCATTTCATAGAAAAATTGATAGGTTCTTGATTAGCCAGGGTATCAAAGGGCAGTGGGGATGACTGGAAAAATTGGAACAGCCCATGATTGAATGGTGGAGCAGACTCAATGGGTCAAATGGCTTACTTCTGCTCCTATATCTTATGGTCTTGTGGAATGGACATTGCTGGTTAATGCTGAAACAAGTAACATTTAATGTGCAAAAGAAATTCTGCTGGTTCTAAAACAGTGAATATACTCAGATGCTGCCTGAATTGCTATGTTGACCTTTAAGGCAGAACTTTAAAAATAGAAGTGAAAAAGGACTGCAAAAGGAAAGATCTGGGGTGGCAATCAGATTTAAGTGATTTCTTTAGAGGGCAACAACATGGTGAATAACAAGCTGTGTGGAGGATGTGAAATGAAATGACAAAGAAGATGAAGTGAAAACATTGCTGGAATAACTGATCATCTGAAGCAATTGAAATCAGTAAGTTCTGAAGGCTATAATGTGCCATGCTAGATGTTATCCCTCAAGGCTTAACTGAGTGTGACTGATGTACAGTGTGCTTTGGGTTGTTGATTTACAGTAACACATAACCTTGTTTGGTATGTATGCATTGCCCTCAATGAAGCTTGAAGCTAGATGGTGCTAGTACAACTTGAGTATCTGAGCAGGTTACTGGTTGGGAACTGTTGCTTCATGGTGCAGTTAGTGTTTTTAATTGGATTCTGTAATTTGAGTGAACTGACTAGTTTTTTCCTAGTCTTTTTGAGACACCTGTGCAACTTTACAACACTAGTGCCTAAAACTACTAGAATTTGCTGGAAGAGCTGGTTTACAAACCCAGCTAGTTGGAACAGATCTTTACATGGATGTTAGATTCAGCAAAAGCCAAATAAACTTAGTAGTTAGTCATCACATGGAAGACTAATTATGGTGAGAATATTGAAATGGACTGGTGTTGGTTTCAACTGCACCATGTAGGAGTGTACCAAATCTAAATTGAACTTCAGTAAAAAGTGCTGGCGAATGTACTAGAACTTAATTTCACATTCCTGAACACCCAAAGCCAGTGTTCCAAAACAGGTGTCTTGGATAGTAGGCATAATTGTGGCAGCTTGGCAATCTGACATTCCAGAGTTGTCTGGAGCTCCAGCAAGTACAATTTAGTAATTAGTGAAAGATGGGGGGAAAAAACACCAGTAAGGAGTCTTGCAATCTTAAGTGGTAATCAAATCTAGAAGATTAGATTTGGATTTGCTTATCACTTGTACATTGAAACAGTGAAATGTGGTGTTTTCATTAACATCAACACCTGTGTGCTAGTGGCAGCCTGCAAGTGTCATGACTTGTGTTACACCGGCATAGCATACCCACTATTCTGTGGAACAAGCACCAACAGCTAAAGGAAGTCCCCTTCCCACCTACTCCCAGAAACACTATTCGATGAAAGGAAAGTCGTGTTTGACAAATCACTTAAAAGGTTATTTCAAGGTAACAGTGAAGATGAGCCAGAGTCTAGGGTATACTGGATTTCCACAAGTAGATTTGGGGGGGACATGATGGGACAGTGAGTAGAACTATCCTCTGATTTAGGAGTAGCTTCCCTTTCTTCAGAATGAATTGGTGTAATCTATTGTACTTTGTTACTTTTTTGCACTATTTAATTTGGAATTGTTATTTTTCTTGTGCTGCTGCAAAACAAGATTTCACATCACTTAAGTGATAAATTTGATAATCAGATTAGTATTGGATTAATGTGCTAAACACCTGTTTCTTTGCACAGAATTCTGAAGATTCATATACCACATCAAGAAATTCCTGTCCTTTACCCTCCACACCTTCAAATCAGTTGTAACAATCTGAACTTTGTCTCACTGTGATCATAGTCTGCTGCTTCCCTTCCCTGAGCCTACCTTGCCAAACTTTTGTTCTCCCTCTCCTTGCATTTTTCTCCTGTCTTCGCCATGGTTCTCCAGACACTATCTATGGGAACACATTCACGAACGCCTTTAATATACTGACTATCTTCCTGAAACCAGTTTTAGGTGGACAACAATCACCTGGTTCTAATCTTAACTAGTCATCATGACACCATCAGCAACAATTTTTCTTTCAACTTTTGTATCTTTAATTTTTGATGTTCCAGAATTTCTGCACTCATTGACTCTCTACGGGTAAATTACAGCAGCAAATTATCCTGGGAATCCACATATCTTTAGCATGTGAGGAAACAGAGCACCTGGGGAAATCCTCGAAGCTTGCACATTTTGTCACCTCAACAGACAGCCTCTGGAGTGAGGAATTAATCCAGGTCACTGGAGGTGTGAAGTGGAGCAACACAAATCCCAGTGTATCAGGTAGCAGTGATCGCTACCCTCCTGTATATTCAGGGAGATTTGGACTACTAACACCAGACTACTTAGTGGGATAGTCAGCATCTAGAAGGAAATGGACAGTCAATGTTTTGAGTTGAGGAATTTGCATTCAAAACCCAAACCAATCACTATATCCATGCCTTTGGACCCAATTCAGATTCTTTAATACCAGATTTGATCATGTCTCAGTTAATTTGTTGCTGAAATCATCTGTGCCTTCAATACTGTTCTGCTGCATTCTTCACCCAGTTTCCATCTTGCATAAGAGGTTCATCTAAAACTTGCCTATTTCATCTACCACTCTTGCCTATAATGACTCCCAATCTGGTTTTCAAGTATCTTTTATTTTCAAAGCCCTTGTCATCTCTGAACCTCTTCCAGCATTACTGTGTCAACTGGTCTCTTCCAATTCTGGCTTCTCACCCATTCCCTATCTATTCAGTCCAGCTGGCTGTGCCTTAAGCTCTGAAACTCCACCATCGCACTCTCCCCACCACCATATAGTGTTATTCGTAAAGAGGTTCTATTTGTATCTGACCATCAACCAGAGGGAAAATAAATTCTATGAACTTTTGAACTTGAATCTTAAACACCAAAGTTAGATTACCATGCAATTTTCTATTCTCAAGGCAATATAAACTCTTACATAATTTAAAAGATGCAGTCCCAATGTTACCTTGATGAATCTGCCACAAAGCCATAATATCCTTCACCTGATGTGAACTGAACAGCATATTGTAAGTAGGGTCCTACAGCTTTTCCTATCTGTAACATTGCCTTCAGCCTTTGCATTCCAGGCCTCTAGAGATAAAGACCAACATTCCATTTGGCTTTTTATGATGTAATAGAAAGACAGGCAAATGCTGTCTGACATTCATGGAAGCTAGCATCATTTTCAAGTCTCCAATGGAGAAATCTGCATCCAACTGTAAAGTTTTTTTCCTGGTCAATATAGAGTATGCAGTCTCTCTCCTCAGTTTTCAGAAGGCTTAAATACAAGCTTGTACAAGATAGACACCTTGAACTGCTACTAGAGTTTAACCGGCTAAAAAAGGTACAGACTACCTGTGCCTTTTCCATTGGTTGTCCATTCTTCTGATGGATGTATCTGATTACGAAGCAGCAGGTAAATTATGGTTATCAAATTACTCATGGGGGGGGGGAATTCTTCATATGGATCACTCTGCCCATAGATTCCAGGCTAACCCAGAAGCATAGGGCCATCTCCTGATTGATTATGCCACTTCCTGAACACAAGTTTAAGTGGAGTTCTGTGTTTTCAAGGGGTGGAGAGAAAAAGAGAATGGACTTCTATCACTCTTCAAATCTAACATACCGGAGAGAGAATGTGATGTCATGGATGTGAAGGGAAGTGAGCTGCTCACTATAATCACTATCACTGCAGTAATGAGCCACTAGATGGCCTAAAGGTAGACAAGCCCCCAGGACCTGATGGGATGCATTCCAGGGTACTGAAAGAAATGGGGCATGTTATAGTAGATATGTTTGTGATAATTAAAATTCTCTGGACTCTGGGCAGGTCCCAGCAGACTACAAGACAGCAAATGGCATATCACTGTTTACAAAAGCATGTAAACAAAAGTCAAGTAACTAGGCCAGTTAGCTTAACCTCTAGTCAGGAAATTGCTTTAAGTTATAATTAAGGAAGAAACATTGAGACAGCTGGATAAAAGTGGTTTCATCAGGCATACACTATGGATTAATGAAGGGTGGGTCCAATTGGCAACCTTACTGGAGTTCTTTGAGGAGATAATGAGCACAATGGATAGAGGGGAACAGGTGGATGTATACTTGGACTTCCAAAAGCATTCTGTAAAATCATAAGGTATAGGAACAGAATTAGGCCATTTGGCCCATTGAGTCTGCTCTGCCATTTCATCATGGCTGATCCATTTTTCCTCTCAGCCCCAATCTCCTGCCTTCTCCCTGTATTGGTTCATACCTTGACCAATAAAGAATTTATCAACCTCTACTTTAAATATACCCAATGACTTGGCTTCCACAGTCACCTGATGCAAAAAAATTCCACAGATTTACCACTTTCTGGTGAAAAATTCCTTCTCATCTCCATTCTGAAAGGGTGCCCCTCTATCCTGACATGGTGTCATCTGGTCTCAGACTCCCTCATAACAGGAAACATTAGATAATGTGCTGCATAAAATACTTATCCATGATAATGCATAGACAGAGGACTAGTTAACCAAAAGAAGGCAGAGTTGGGATAAACGGATGCTTCTGATTGGCAGTCAGTGGTGAGCGGAATGCCCAGGAAATGGTGCTGAGCCTACAACTGTTCATGAAACACACTAGCAATTTGGGGGGGGGGGGGGAGCTGAGTGCAGTTTATCTAAGTTTGCTGATCACATTAAACTGAGTCAAGAAAAACATTGTGCAGAGGATGTGGAGAGTCAGCAGAGAGATATTGATAGGTTAAATGGGCAAGGGACTGGCAGATGGAATACAACATAGTAAATATGAAGTCATTTACTTTAGAAGGTAAGTACATTGAATTATTCTTTAAATGACAAAAGATTGCAACATGTTGTGCAGAGGGCCTTGGGACTGCTCATGCATGAATTGAAAAATGCTGATTTGCAGGTGCTGCAGGTTATCAACAAGGCATCTGCATGCCATCTTGGTGAACGTCTCCCATCCACTACATAATGTACTGGGTAGGCACAGGAGTACATTCAGCCAGAGACCCATTCCACCGAGATGCAGTACAGAGCATCATAGGAAGTCATTCCTGCCTGTGGCCATCAAACTTTACAACTCCTCCCTTGGAGGGTCAGACACCCTGAGCCAATAGGCTGGTTCTGGACTTATTTCATAATTTACTGGCATAATTTACATATTACTATTTAACTATTTATGGTTCTGTGACTATTATTTATGGTGCAACTGTAATGAAAACCAATTTCCCCCTGGGATCAATAAAGTATGACTATGACTATGAAATGGAATGATGGCCTTCATTGCTAGAGGGATTGAATTTAAGAACAGTGTAGTTATGCTGCAACTCTACAGTACTGGTCTCCTTAATAGAGGTAAGGTACTGACTTTGGAGGCAGTTCACCAGGTTAATTTTGGAGATAGGGTTTTAGCCTATGAGGAGAGATTGAGTCACCTGGGACTACAGTTACTAGAGTTCAGAAGAATTAGATGAATCTTAAAGAAACATATGAAATTTTGAAAGGAATCAGTAAAGTTGTATCCACTGGTAAGTGAGGCTATAAACTAGTGGACATAGCTTCAAGATTTAGGGAATAGATTTAGGATGGAGATGAGGAGAAACTGCTTCTTGCAGGGAGCAGTGAACCTGTGGAATTCTCTGTGCAGAAAAGCAGTAGAGGTTACCTTGTCAAATATATTTAAGGCACCATTAATTAGATGTTTGCTTAACAATGAAATTACTGGTTATGGGGAAAAGACTGACAGGTGGAGCTGAGTCCACAGCTAGATCAACTGGGATCTTGTTGAATTGTGGAGCACGCTTGGTGGGCCAGTTGGCCTGCTTAAGTTCGAAGCATGGTGCCAATCATTGACAAGGCAGAAAGTCAATAATTCAATCACCAGCTGAAAACAGTGGTGTTTGTACATCAATCACTGCAGGACAGGCATCATGTCACTGTAAAGGGTGTGCTGGATACATCACTGCTCTTGCCATCCAGAAACTGGGACCAACAATTTCTTGGGGTGACTGAATTCCAACATAGTAGCAAGGAAATTTAAATTGTTAATTCATTAAACTGGATTAACACAACTAGTGTGCTTGATAGTGGCCATAAATGCACCAGCCTGTGACTGAAAATCCACCTGGTTCAGACTTGTGCTGTTAGGGAAATCTGCCCTCACCTCGACCTGTCTGTAAGTGACCCCAGAGCCAATGCAACAGGGCTAACCTCTAAACTGCTCTCCAAACCCCCTCAAATGAAGGAAAACTGGGGATGGTAATAAAGGCTGGCCTTACCAGTTTTTTGTTCACAGCCCAGAAACAAATTTTAAACAATAAAAATATCAAAATAGATTGTTAATCTATCCTGATTGCACGTCAATCACAGCCTATCCCGTCGCTCAACGGAGGCGGGACGATATGATCACGTGATCGCCCGGGAGGGGTGGGATATTTGTCATTGAAAGGTGTTCAGCCAATCCAGGAAAGGGATCCGGGAGCTCCTGTGACGCAGATTTACTTCAGCCTATAAGCGGCTGAGGTAGCCGTCAGTTTAACGACTCCCATCGTGGGGCCTGCGAGCAGGGGGTTGGTCGTTGGGTGCCTGGGAGGGATCGACGCCGTAGGGGAAAATGGGACCGGCATCTTCGCTCCGAGCGCGCCGCTCGCCAATCCGTGGTCCGACCCGCCTATCAATCCATCAACCGTAGCCAATTGGTGAGCGCGGGGAGGCGGGCTGTTGCCGGCTGTTGTTCGGTATCGCGCTGAGGTGGAGGGGACACGGGGTGGCGGTGAAATGAAGCTCTGGCGGCTTACGAGTCGCGAGTGGGGCAAGGAGAGCGGTAGCAACACCAGCACCGTCGCCTACAAGGACCACATGATGAGGAGTCAGGATTTTGAAAGCGGTGCGTGCTGGGCAAGGGGTTATGTGGTGGGATGTGGGATGTGGGATGTGGGAGGGTGGGCTCATGCTGGAGGAGAGGCCTCTGTCCCCACCGTGGTCTCCTTCGTCACTGAACCGTCAACACATATTGGGAGGCTGCCGATCTGTGCAGAGAGAGATCCCGTAGTGGACACTGTCCCAGTCATAACTTGGCTTTCCCATTGAGTGCCCCTATCTGAGAGCGTGGGCAGAGACTGGAGATTGACGTTCCTTAGTGAACGCTGCATCTCTTACAAAATAGTGATTAGTGTGGGAGTAGAACCTGGAGACAGTTTCCAAATTGGCGATGGCTGACTGCTGGTTCCCATGAACAGACTAGCAGCGAGCAAGAATTCTGGTGAAATTATTTTGATGTTTACTAGGTCTCTGTAGCAAACGACAGACAGCCGGCTTTTAAGCCTACTCTGTAATTGGGGATAGAGATGGAGCTGGAAAAGCTTTCAGGTTTGATGCTTTCAAGTTTTTTGGATTTTATACCATCACTTCACAATCCACGTGATTATGTGGAAAAGAATCTTTAGAGGAAGGAGGCAGTAGTATTAATCTTTTTTGCAAGGAAGTTTTTTATGATATGTCTTGGAAAATTTAGTGAGTGTGGCAGTAGTGAATTGATAATCTACATTCAATGACTTAGAAAGAGGTAGGGATAATGGATCTTCCAGTTGCCATCTTCCAGAATTTCGTGGATTCTAGAATGGTTCCCACTGATTGGAACATACAATTGTAAGAACATTCTTGAAGGAGATACTCGGAGAACTACAGATCAGATATTCTGATGTCAATGGTAAGGAAAATACTTGCATCTTTTGCTCAGGGTGTGACTATAAGGCAGAAAAAAGATCAAGGTTGTGTAGTGTCAATATGAATTTATGAGGGAGAAATACTGTGATTGTTATTTCTTTGAGATTGTAACTAGTGAAAGGGGAACGGTCAAAGACTTTCAGCATTGCTTAAGAAAATTGGAACACATAGGACTGGTGATAATGGTGCAGATGGAGAACTGCTTAATAATCAGAACTGGAAAATAAGTTTCAATTTTTGATTTAGTTGTGTCTAGCAGTATGCTGCATGAATTACTGCTAGGACCTTGCTAGTCTTCAGGCTAAACAGAGAATAGGATGAAGGATCAAGTGCCATAAATCTAAGAGTCAAAGCTGGTAGCTTTAGTAGTTTGAAAGGATGTAGAGAGGCTTCAGAATTATACAAACAGACTAAGCAGATGAGGAAAGTGGTCATCTATTTAAGTAGAAAAGTGGAAATGGAGAGTATTTCTTCAATAGTGAAAAACTGAATGGTGTTGGTGACCAAGAGGACATTGATTTCCTTGCAGGTGGATTATTGAGCATTAATGTCCAGGTACAGCAAGCTATTTGGAAGGCAAGGTATTTGTTAGCCTTTGCTGCAAGAGAATTTGACTCCATCTCATTAAGGTGTTGGAAAATATTCTTGCAGTAAAGGGAGAGCAATGAAGGTTTATCGCAGATTAAGCAGAGGGAGCTAGAGACTCTCAAGTTTAGAAGAATGCAATTTCATTGAAAATCTTTGACGATTATGTTCCCTGGGCTGGAGTGTCTGTAATAAAATGGTCATTTAGAACAGATTTAATCAAGAAAGTATTCAGTCATTGACTGTTTGGATAGAAATAATTCTGTTTTTGGATGTTTAGCTATCTGGTGGATAAGGGTTTGGTGGTAAAGATCTGTCTGAAGGTGGATCAGGTATGAGGGATTGAAAGGTCTTTCCATTTCTCACAATCAAACAACATGGTTACTTTTTGCATGCTCAATCTTTTTTTTTTACCAAATACATCAAAATGTTATTTCCCTGGAACTGTAGTCTTTATATCCACTATTACAGTATGGTCAATATCTGTGATACGCTTTATTCTCCAATTGTATTACTCTTATATTTGTGTTGTCTAATATTAATCAGTGTCATTCATTCTGTTTCTTTTTCTCAACTAGTCAAATCTCGGGTAATAGCAAAGTACAGCGCTTAAGGGCCAAACAGACATTACAGATGTAAATACCTTGATCTGAGCCCATACGATCGAAGCTATTCAAACTTGTCTTGCATAGAATTCAGGCATATTTTTTATTCCATTAAGTTAGAGCTGAAATACAATTCCAGCAATGAAAGAATGTTTAACCATGTAACAACTGATTTATTTTTAATGGTAATGTACATTCTCACTAGGGAGGTAAGGTTAGGTGAACAATTGTGCATAAATTTAAAATTCATATTCTCAGTTATTTTATTGACTGATATTCACAGATTTTTGACTTCTGATTACAGACATGCAGACATCAGCAAAGTTAAGGGTGGTTCTTTCCAAAGCTGTTGCCCTAAAAGTTTCACCTGGACAAACTGGTGAAAATGTAATTCCATTTATCTTTGATCTGAGGACAATGTGATCCTTGGCCCACATTTGGGGATACTCCATGTCATCCTGTCTAGGTGACTTTTAAGCTATGTGTTGGACACCATTGTACTCTGCAGGAATGCCTACAGGTTCTGTCTGAGGTGGGTGTTAATTTGTGTATGCAACCTGTCTGGAAAGAGTCCAACTGCTGCTACTTTTCGTTGATTTCTGGTTTTAATTTAATTGTGCATGTTCAGTGTGAAATTTTCTTCTAACTATGGTATTTTTCTTGCTGAGTGGTTCTGGCTGCTTTTAGATGACTTTCTTTACTATTTACATTCTTAGCTTCTGGCTCTCTTCTGTAGTTGACTTCAGTAGGGTTTAAATTGTGTGCAGTACTTGTATCAACACTCTGCAGTGAGTACTTTAGAGTTTGTGTGTATTGTGTGTTTATGTTTTCTTAATCCGACACCTACAGGGCTCCCCTTGTTTCTAGCCCTGTGGATTTTTTTTTTGTTTCTCCTTTTGAAGGTGGAACAGCATGAAAGCTGTCGATGGCTTGGACTGGAACCTCTTGTCAGCCAGACTGAAGAAGAATGGTGAAAGAAAAAGGAATAATACTTTTGAAATGAACATTTCTCATTTCATATGGGGAGAATCACAAAGTTCACATTGGGAGAAAGTCTCAAAATAACTTCTATGAAGTTAACGAAGAAAAAATGGCAATGGATGACTAATGCAAATGTTGTGTTCTCATACCTGATAAGAATAGATACTTGGTGATTTGTGTGATAAATCAGATGCAGTAGTGAGTGCTGGTAATGTTGATGTTGAAAGCTGAATGTTGATCTGGAACCTAATGCCATTTCTTCAGATGATACCACCATGTTGTTCTCGTCTAGATGAGATCTAAGAACAGATCTTTGGAAGCCAGCAGAATTGATTCAAAATGTGTTCAATTCACAATTGCTGCCTGACCAACTGAGTATTCACAGTGATTCTTTGTTTGTATTTAATTTTTATTCTGCAGCCTTTTTGTTGTTGCATTCATCGTATGTGCAGGGAAAGTGTCCAATGATGCTACAAAATGCATTTTGTTAAAATGGCTGCAAATGTTTTAGTTGTTCATAATTTTGTGTAGATTGCATTGATGCAGGCTGAACTGGTCCCTGGCTTTTGTGTGCTGGTGAGGGAGCTTTTAATGGTAATATGTCTGACTACCCCACTGACACCGGAACTCTGCAAATGATAAAACCAGTAAACCCTCCCAGCTTTTTCAGCAGCTACTGAAGACATTTTTGATATTGCAGATTGAAAGATGGTACCAAAACTTGTGTGCCATAAGTTCAAGATTAATGTCTTCAACCATACAGCTAAACGAAACAGTGGGGCCAAGGTGCAAAACACAGTGCATAGGGTCAAACACAGCACCTATAGTTATGATAAAACATACAGTCACAAAACAATACCATTAGCACAAGACATGGAGCGACATGACCTGAAAGATTGGGGTGCGTGGGATGTTGTCTTGGAGCCATATATCTGCAAGATCAAGTATGCTGTAGTTACTTGTCTCACGTTGTGACAGCCACAAGCAAAGGCAATTCAGCTTGTCTTGCAGGGAGAGAACACTGGAGAGCGGCACCAATGGGAGGGGCCAGCCCCCAACCTGGCATGGATTCCAGTGTGCATGCAGTTTCTCTCTTCTCTCCCACACTGCTTCCGGCGCCTCCTCCCTTGGGTGGCTGTAACAGGTGTAACCACCGAATGAGGGTCAGAACTATGCAGCTCTCCCGCCATAAATAAACCAAGTATCCATTGCAGAAAAACTGTTTCCAAAACCTTGCACTATTGGTAGTGTAATGGTTAGCACAATGCTTTACAGTACCAGAGATCCAGGTTCAATTCCTGCCACTGCCTGTAAGGAGTTTGTATGTTCTCTCTAACCATGTGGGTTTCCTCCCACAGTCCAAAGATGTACTGGTTGGTAGGTTAATTAGTCATTGCAAATTGTCCTGCAATTAGACTAGGCTCAAATTGGGGGATTGCTGGATGGTGCGGCTTGAGAAACCCAAAGGGCCTATTCCGTGCTGTATCTCAATAATTAAAATGATTCAAAAAAAATTGCAGTGTCTTTTGAGAAACTGTTAACCTCTGCAATTGTTCACTAGAAAGTCTACAATATCACTGTTTTTGTATATCGACCAAAAAATGGTCACAAAGGCTCGTCTCTATCTTTAAGCATGTTATTTGTCCTGGCTTTAAATTTCTTAACCATAAAACTGCTTTTGAAAGAATACAGCATTATTGATAGGAGTTGGTGGATGGGGGCAGGTAGGAGAATCTTCTTTAAAGATTGAACTGAATATTTTGTCTTCTGGAAGCTAATTTGTTCTTAGTGGCCAATGTTGGTTGCCTTTGCTTCACTGCAAGTTTTGTTTAGTTTTGCACAATAGTGTGAAGAGTTGAATGAGGACTTTCATATCTACTCAGTTGTTGCTTATTAGGGTGTGGTTTCAATGGTGCTTGTCATACTTTGATATCTTATCCATCTGTCCATTCTTCATGTGTGAATCTAGTCCATGATAAACTATAGGACAAGTGACCACGCGACTAGATGTTTTTGCTCAATTTAGTCTATATACCAACAATCACACGTGCCTTTCCTAGTATGCTTGGTAGTATTTACACTGTCTCCTTATCAACTTCAATTGCACCTTTTATTGTAAGCAAGTTTCAGTTCAACAATTAATCAATATTTTCTTTAGTCAACTGTGGCTCCTTATAACTTAACAGGATGAACCAATAGGTAATCAAAGTAGATGTGAAGCAAATTGAAATATGAGTCTTGTTATTTCATAAAATTCCTGTTAAGGTTAAATATTCAAGTTGGATCTGGAAGAACAATAATTGTGAACATTACTTCCATAATGGTTTTTAAGTGCATGTGTCCTTAATACTAGCATTACTTGTAGCTGCAAATACTGCTATAAGGATCAAAAAGTTCCTGGTTTGATCTTTTATAAATAAGACTGGAGTTGCGTAGAGATCATTGTTCTCCAGAACTTGGAGCAAATGTAACATTCATCTATTGTGGGCAGTTCCCTGATGCTGTTTGGTTTGTCCGGGTACTTGTGGGCATTCATTGCCAGTTGACTGGAACTTTCATTCAATTATATATTGAAAGCTGGATTATTGTCTTCAGTTTGTGCCACCAACTTATTTCCTCACAATGGGTCTATCCTTCTCTCCTAGAAAGTCCAACACCAAGGCAAATTGTATAACTGCCCATCTAACCCCATGCTCGTTCCATCACTTAAATTCTCCTTGTCTCTGTCCATCTCCATTGTAAAGCCTTCAGTCTGTCTGCAGCAGAAACCCTCATGTATATTGATACAGCCTTTATACACACTGGTTCTTGTATTCTTACATGCATGACCCCTGTTAACCCCTCATTGTCCCAGTCTTGATTTACAATGGTTGAGTCCAGCAGAATTTCACTGCCTGTAGCTTTTAGTGTTGCTGTTTCTTGGCCATAACCTTGGAATAGAGGAATACCCATTTAGATCAGAGATGAGGAAAAATTTCTTTAGCCACAGAGTGGTGAATCTGTGGAATTCATTGCCTCAGACAGCTGTGCAGGTCAAGTCACTGGGTATATTTAAAGTGGAGATTGAGAATTTCTTGATTAATCAAGGCATCAAAGGTTACAGGGAAAAGATAGGAGAATGGTGTTGAGAGGGATTATAACTCAACTCTGATGGAATGGAGGAGCAGACTTGATAATAACCTAATTCTGCTCCTATATCTTTTGGTCTTATTTCTATATTCTGCTCCAGCCCTGCAATCCTCAATTCCAGTCTCTACAGCTGATTTCACTTCGTTCATTATACTAACCAGTTCTTAATCGTTGACATTTTTATTTGTCTGGTTTGTATGACATGTTATATTTCATGTTAAAAGTGTTTTTTAAAAAAAGGTTTGTTTGTCCTAAACAGCTGGGTTCTGTGTTGTTTTTATTAAATTCCACTTAAGCATATCCATAATGAACTAGTCACCGTGAGAACTTTGGGATTTGTTTAAATATTTAATAATTGTGAATGCCTACTAAAGAACAATATTATCTCTGCTGTCTGTGCAAATGATCAACTTGCTGATATTGTCAAGCTCTGTGACTTAGATTGTAAAGTGACACAAACTCTTTGTAAATGCCTACGCTCATACGATTCACCATATTCCCTTGTCTCTGTAACCGATCTAGTGTTTTCATATGTGCTCATGTTTAATTTTGCACTTGGATTTCATTTTGGCCAGTCTTGGCATATTGTGAACAAATGACCTATCATTATTTAAATACACAGATTCTATTTTCATGGCTAAAGGTGTTTTTTTTAATTATTGTCATTCTGTGACCAGCACTCGTGGCCTATTTTGTGTACCTCAAATTCACCAATGTCTCTGCTGACTTGGTTCTGTATTGTAGAGACAGTCTGAATAGTGCAAGTCTTTTGTTTGAAATTTGAAATCACAACGTGCAGAATCACAGTATTAAAAAAATCCTGCTACCTTAGCTTACAGCTAAGATGTTGCATCTTTTACTCGTATATCACTGTTACTTTGCCTGTCGATGATGTAACATTTGTTGATTTGGGAAATTGTTTGGGTCTGTTTGACAAAATGGGTTGACTACAAGTAATTTTTTAAAAAGTAAGCTTGTGCTAACAGGAGATAGTTTGTTTTAATATGTAATGTCCTGTAGGTGGTGTTCTTGTTTTAAAATTTCTATTTTTCTTTCAAACCTATCATGTTTCACAGTTTTCTAAGACTGGGGATTAAATTTTTTCTATGTAGATGGTGCATCATAATTTTAAATGTTTTTATTTATTTAAGTTGCCCCATTTTAAGTCCTTTTCCCAAATATCCATTCCATTTTCCATTTCAAAAAGAGCAGAAAACTGATAAATATAATATGCAACTTATGCTATTTATGTGCTATGTGGAGTCAATAGAATAATGTTTGTGAGCTGTTTATTTTAACAAACAGTGAAATATAAGATTTTTGTGAATTAAATTTATTTTTGGAATTACGCTTTTTGTTTTCTTAATTTATCTGTGATTTCTTTTGATGTTCTGAAGATGTTTTTAATTTCATGAAGCTTCTACACTTAAATTACCACACTTCATGTAAAATGCTTTTACTAGAAAGAATGATAGTTTCTGCGAAGGATCTCGGACCCAAAGGTTTGGCTGTCTTTTTCTACAGTTGCTGCTGGAACAGAGCTTTTACAGATTTTATTTTTTTAAAATAACATTTCCAATATTTTCAGTTGTTTTGTGAGTTCCACCTGGACATCAAACTCTTCCAGATCACTTGGTACTGCACCACAACACCCATTTATTATAGTTCATGCGTCCAGGATACCCTGATTGCATTTGTGATACCACCTCAAGTGTTGTTTGTCGCTGGAGAGTTAATAATTATCTGCAAAATGGGAAGGTGAATGATGTCAGTTTGAGCCGTGATGAAATCTACCAGTTTACTTTAGCATTTGTGTGTACTGAATTGAACAAATGTTGTATAGTAATAATGGTCTCATGAGAAAATGCGTAGTACCTTGGCCTATGATATTAGAATGGAGAAGCAATGCATTCTCTCTCATTTGAAACTTGACACTGCTGTCTGTCTGCAACTGAAGTCAGAGGATTGTATTTTGTATGGCTTCCAAATGCTTCCTGCTGCTTGTTTGTTTGTTGCTTGCTTGCCCTATTCCTTCTCTTAACTTGGCCAGAGTGCATTGCTACTTAAAATTTTCTTCCTCATTTCTATTTTCTCCAAGTTTCTAGAAGTGAGCTGCTAACAATTTGGCAAGGGCAATGGGACATCTGGGATATCAGGTTGGGAACAGTAGTCTAATTCCTCAGTGTTTAAGAAAACTGGGGAATAGTGAATGAGGAACTGGAGCACATCAAAGTCAAATTTAGTTTAAAGTTCAATGTAAATTTATTATCAAAGTACACACATAGCACCACATACAACCCTAAGATTTATTTTCTTGCAAGCATTCATAGAATCAATGAAAGGCTGCATCCAACAAGATAAACCACCAGTGTGCAAAAGACAACAAACTGTGCAAGTACAAGAAGAAAGAAAAAATCTTAAGTAAATCAATAAATATCGAGAACATGAGATGAAGAGTCTTTGAAAGTGAGTCCATAGTTTGTGGGAGCCATTCAGTGATGGGGTGAGTGAAGTCAATTCCGCTGTTTCAAGACCCTGATAGTTGAGGGGTAATAACTGTGACTGTACTTGCTTGTGTGGGTCCTAAGGCTCCTGTACCATCATGGTAGCAGCAAGAAGAGAGCATAGCCTGGATAGTTAGGGTCCTTGATGATGAATGCTGCTTTCCTGCAATAGTGCTCCTTGTAGATCTGCTCAATGGTGATTGAGCAGATCTCAAAAGCTCACTACTTTTTGTGGGCTTTTCTGTTAATCGACAGTGGTGTTTCTATACCAGTTCGTGATACAGCTAGTCAGTATACTCTCCACCACACATCTGTAGGTTTGTCAAATTGTTAGGTGATATGCAGATTCTTCTCAAATATCTAAGAAAGTTGAGGTGCTGTCATGCTTACTTTGTAATGGCGTTCATGTGCTGGGCCCAGGACAGATCCTCTGAAAAGATGACACCGAAGAATTTAAAGTTGCTAACCCCTTCCACCTCTGCTCACCCAGAGAAATAGTTTATGGACTTCCAGTTTCCTCCTCCTAAAGTCAGTAATCAGCTCCTTGCTGACATTGAGTGTGGGGTGGCACACTCAGGCAGATTTTCAGTCTTCCTCCTATATGCTGATTCGGCCAGCAACAGTGGTGTCATCAGCAAACTTAAATGTGGCCTCAAAGCCGTACAAAGCGAGTAGAGTAGGGGGCTAAGCACACAGCCTTGTGGTGCACCTGTGGTGATAGTGATGTTGCCAAATCGAACTGATTGAGGTCTGCAAGTGAGGAAATTGATCCAGTTGTGCAACGAGGTATCAAGAAAAAGTCTTGAAGTTTATTGATTAATCTTGAGGAGATGGTAGTATTGAATGCTGAGCTGCAGTGAATGAAGAGAATCCTGGTATATGCACATTTGCTATCCAGATGGTCCAAGATTGAGTGAAGAACCAATAAAGTGGCATCTGTTGTGATCCTAGGCAAATAGGAGCAGATCCAAGTCACTTCTGAAGCAGGAGGTGATGTATTTCATTACCAACCTCCCTCCCAAGTTACCACATATTTCTTTGGCACTTGCTTGAAGCAGCGGAGTACCTGGGGCTGCTGAAGCAAGAGGTTAAAGATATTAGTAAACACTCCAGCCAGTTGATCACCACAGGTCTTTGGTACTCGACCAGGTACCCAACCTTTTAAGTGGAGATCTAGGAAAACTGCTCCATGGGACTTTGGAATGCAGGCTAAACAAAATAGAGCAAATGTGATAATAAGCAAGCTTATGAAGTACGCTTGGGTGTGTGTGATGTCATTGCCCTTTGCTGCTGGGTTGGAAAGTACAGCTTGTAATTATTGCAGTGTTCAGAAATGCAAATAGATGTCCTGAACTAGCTATAGGTCAACTGTTTCCTATGGAAGAAGCAAATGGGTTTGAAGCAGTAACATTGAAATCCTGTTGTGATACTTGTTTATCATGCTGATTAATTCCTTTTCAGTAATTGCTTGTTAAATGGATACTCAAACTTTATTGATGATTTTGCAACTCATGCAATTTCTCAACTAATGTGGTTGGAAAATATTTCACCTTGCTGGGCTGAGCAAAGTATCTTTTGGTTTACATCATAGTGTTACAGAGCACTACAGCGTAGACAGGCCCTTCAGCGTATTAAGCCGTGTTTTCAGTCTAGTCCCATTTACCCACACCTGGACCATAGCCCTCCATACCCTCCCATCCATATACTTATCCAAACTTCTCTTAAATATTGCGATCAAACCATGTCCACCTCTTGCAATGGCAGCCTATTCCACTCTCGGCACCACCCGCTGAGTGACAACGTACCTCCTCAAGTTCATAAATATTTTACCTTTTACCTGTAACCTATACCTCTAGTCTTACCCAATCTCTACCTGTAGTCTCACCCAACCTCAATGAAAAAAGCCAGTTCCCATTAACCCTCTGCCCTTGATAATTTTGTATATCTTTATCAAATCTGTCATTCTCCTGTGCTCCAGGGAATAAAGTCCTAACCTGTTCAACCTTTCCCTGTAGCTCAGGTCCTCAAGTACCTTGTAAATTTCCTCTGTTCTCGTCCAATCATAATGATATTTTTCTTGTAGGTAGGTGACCGGAACTGCAGACAATACTCCCAACACCTTATACAACTTCAACATAACAGTCCAACTCCTGTACTTAAGTACTTGGATTCATGAATACCTTGTGACAGCAAATCTAATACTGGTGTGAAGGTAAATCCCAGTTTTCTCAAAACTTTTGAAATTATCTTCCCTCTAGTCATCCTCTTGCCTGTGGCAGTCAATGTGTGCTGACACTTTGGCTGTCACGATGATTATGCCTTTCAAGGTTTGCTATGTTTTGAGTGCTGCTAAGCAAAATGAAGTGTATTGGAACTTCTCCCATGGAAAATCATGTTTCTAACATCCTTTGGAATGGAAGTTACCCCAGCACTTATTTTTACCTTTAATTGTAAGTTTGCTATAGATTCTACTTGATTCTAGTGCTGCACAACATTTTTAGCATGAAGAAAAATGGAATTCAATTTCTGAGCATCATCCACGTCCAAGTAGCCTCAATAATATTCTTGTCAACTGGGATCTGTCAAACATTTACTCCCAAGTAACTTCTTCCCCAATTTGAAATCTTAACCTTGGCTCTACCCCAGCTTTTTGAATATACTCTTGATATTTTGAATATAACATTCCCTGCCCACATTTATCATTATTTGACAAACAAAAATTATGTTAATAGGAAAGTGCAGTCTCACTTATTTGGGTATATGATTGTCGACAGTGGGGGAGTAAAATAGAGAAAAGGGCAATCCGCTTTTTCAAAGCTGGGGTGTTTCAGATTCATGAGCAGTACTGCGAAGTGACGGTTAGAATTTGTACCAAATAGGTACTGAGGTTTATAGATATGTAGTTGGGCAGATATGTAAATTCGTATTCAATGAGAGACTAAGTAACATCTTCCTGGAATGAATAGGCTGTCAGATTAATTTGTATAACAGCAAAGTCTTCTGTCCTTCTACAAAAATCCTTGATCTGTAAGCTAAAATACTTTGAAACAAAACAAACTACTGGGAATACACACAAGTTGGTCAGCACCTGTGGTGGGAAAAACAATTTGTTTTTATATAGATCAGAAAGTTTCTACTGTAAAAATATGGGTCTGAACCATGCATGTTTCAGAGGTGGAGAGGGTCAGCAACTTTAAATTCCTCTGAGTTATCATTTCAGAGGATCTGTCCTGGGCCCAGCACACAAGTACGATTATGAAGAAAGCATAGCAGGGCCTCTCCTTTAGAGTTTGTGAAGATTCGGCATGAAATCTAAAACTTTGATAAATTTCTGTAGATTTGTAGTGGAGAGTTTATTGACTGGCTGGTATGGAAATGCCAATGCCCTTGAATGGAAAATCCTCCCAAAAAGTAGTGGATATGTCCATCGCAGTAAAGCCCACCCCTTCATTGGGCACATATTGGATTTGTTGAGTATATCCACAAGAAAACGAATCTCAGGGTTGTATGTGCTGACGTATATGTATTTGACAATAAATTTACTTTGGACTTTGAGCTAATGAAGAAAAGAAGGAAGGCGATGCAAAAATGTATCTATAATCCTATTTGCACTGCATTGGTGCAGCAAAGCAGGACAGGATATGTGAGGAAGGCGTTATACTTATCTGCGTTAGCACCTTCACTGAGCCAAGCAATAAACCACAAATCACTGAGTGTTTCTGAACCCAGTGGATTAGTGAGCATGGTGAGACTTCTTTCAGCACATGAGTTACTCTGGTCTCTGAATTCTGGCTTTGTTATATAAAAATAAAGAATTTCCCATCAAGTGATTAGGTATTTTTATTAAGAAAATGGCATATTGCCTTGAAGGTTTGCCATTGTTTGCCTCTACCTTCCAAGGGCATTGGGATGAAAGTAGATTGCTGTGAGGAACTCTTTTTCTCTTTTTGGTGATTTTTCTTGTAATCTAAATGTGTGATTGCTTAGGGGTGCTGGACTCGATTTGGCTACAATGCCATATTTGAACAATTTAAAGTCACATCACTGTGGGTGCCTGATACCGAAGCAACATCCTGTATGTGTGCATTTATAGCACTCTTCCCACCTGGTGCTTTGATCTGGAGAAAACTAGTATATGTTTGGTTGTATGTGGATCTTGTACATAGAAACATAAATAGAATAATAGACATATTTGGCAGAGAAGGAAGCATTGCACAAATTTCAGAAATATTTTGCATGGCAGAAGTAAAATGGCTTGACAAAATGAAATGAAATTTTCCATGTTATGAATCAAATGTTCTCTTTAATAATTGCCTTTCTTTTGTTCAAAGCACATTTGTTTACAGTGTCTGTAAATTTCAAATGCCAGAAATATTTTGGGAGTGATGCATCAGTTGAACAGCTGAAGTTGTAAAATATTTCAGGGGTAGGATGATGCTAAACATCAAGAAAGAAGCACATTGGGGAAAGGGGTTAAACCTTTGATTTCACAGTGGGAATGGGGAAGAGTCAAAACTGGTATAGCAATTGCTGTCTAGGAGGCAAGCAAATCTGGCATCCAAATAGTTCTACACCTTATGTCTAGGTAGTACTCTGTACAGTATTTCAAGTAAATTGCACAAATAGGAAAAGCCAGTACTGGCCAATTCTGATGCACGGTCATCTACCTTTAACATGACTCAAGTATTTATCTTTCCACAGGTACATCCTGATCAATTGGGTATATCCCAAGTACTAATGTTTTATTTCCTACCATCCTGTTATTTTGTTTGTTTTCTCTGTTACCTGCCAGAGTTGAAAGTAATTACATTGCTGGGACATCCTTGCCTTCACTCTACAACAGAATATTGTCCTTACACTCCCTGCTTCAAATTAACATGTACTTAGTTTGTCTTAGTGGGAGATCTGATATCACATCGGTGTCCTGAAGTTTCAATTTCTCTCCACCTCTTCGTGTGCACACACTGTCTAAAGAGGCGATAGTCATTTTTGGATAAACAATGCAGAATTGCATTAAAACAGTGTTCATATGTGTTAGTATTTTCCTCTGTTTACTTTACCAAAAGTGAAAAATGGTTTTAAAGTTTTCCGTATATTTGCTTCCAGAGCCAAAAATATTGGTGGCATTTTGCTTTGGCATGTTATTTATAGTGGGGTACTGTCAGAATTGCTGTAATTGAATTTGTAAGCAGATGTGCGTTAAGTCAGGCAGAGGAGGAGACCTGTTAGAGCAAAGCTGCTCATAATGGAGCTGATGCTTACTTTCCCCAAAAGTCTCTGCCTTCCTTAAAGTCCAAGTCTGGAGTCTGGCATAATAAATGTCTGACGAACCCTTATAGGAATTTTGAAATAAAGTAGTTTGAGAAGTATTTCTAATTGTGTTGCTATAATTTATCAGTGATTTTTTTAAAATGTGGAATATTTTGTTAGTTTGAAATTTGACTTCCATTGCAATTGTTTATGAAAATGTTGCAGATTTTTAATATACTTCATATTTATTAAATTCTCATTTGACATTTGAACTTGTCAGGTCAGTATAACACCAAAATGAGTGCTGATAAACTGTATTATTGTAGCCTGCAATATATGCCAAATGAGTCCTCAACCCACGATAAATATTTGTTTAATGTTTTTTTCTAACTGAAATATAACATAATCATACTTCATATCTGCCTTGGAGTATACATAACCTCAGTCCAGTGATAAGTATCTGTTGGGAATATTGCTCACACTGACTTGTAAGTTGCTAGGTTTAAAAATCAGTACCACGCTTGCTGAAAGATTAATATTCTAATATTTTAATCAGGATCTGAGGGAAATAATCTCTTAATAGCAGACTACTTCAGTTCTCCAAATGGTGCCTGTGCAGAGTGCTCTCATTGTCCAACAGAGGGAAAAAGTTCCCCTTGTCTGGTGAGTGCCATTAGAGTGGAGCAGGAGCCCTTGCACTCTTAACAAATTCTGCTGAGAGCCTAAGGATGGTGCTCTCATTACATGGGATTGCTGAGGTTTCTTGCTTCAAGCCTGAAAGGAGCAGGACTCCTGCTGTCTGGTGGATGTCACCATTATTCCAGTGGAGTTGATAATCGTGTTTTATGTAATGTCTAGGTTTAGAACTTAAGATGTGCCAATGATTGTGGGGTGGAACTGAGAGCTTGTTGAATGACTTTAATGTCTTTCTGATTATTCTCATGCGGGTCTGCTTTTAATGGACTGATACTGAAAGCCTAAAGCCATTGTGTATTCTCTGGCTGACATTGAAAACTAAAACACATAGCTGTATGAGTTTTATGAAGCATGTGATGCAGTTTTTAATGCCACTTGTTTTATTTCTGACAATAATAGATGTATATGAAAAATAATCACTTTTTACAAGGTCTAAAGGAGTAACTATATATAGTTTTTAAAAAAACAAATTAAGTGTCTGGACATTATGATTTTGAGGCAGGAGCAGTTGATACCATTACATTAGAGGTTGAGGATCATGTGGTCTCCCAACTATATAGTGATCTCAATTGGTACTTTTTGTGTTTTTTTTATATGAGTTCTTTAAAAAAGGGCAACATTCATGTAATAGTCTTTATGGAGAGTAGCGTATCAAATGTTAAAACTGTGGAAAAAATAATTTGAAGTTGATCTCAACTCTAACTGTTGTATGAGCATCCCATGGCTAAATTGGTACAAACTAAGTGGTACAAGAGGTTGAGAAGGCCATTAAATCAGGCGAAAAACTACCTCTGGAGCAGATGAAACCCTTCCTGAAAATACTAAAATGTGATGGGAAAGTATTCTGGAACAAATCCATCATCTCTTTACACATGGAAAAAGACATACTGGGGAATCGCAGACATTGAAGTTGTGGCTGATTGTAGTAATTAGAGTGGTGCCTCTGCTGTCTACCACCTGGGAAAGTCACTGCAACTGCCTTCTCTCAGTGGTTAAAGAAATCTGCCCAGAATTATTATGTATACTGTATTTTGTTCAGTTCAATAAAGAAAATGTGCTCAAGCTTCACTGAGCAAAAATTGAAGAAACATATTGAAAGCAACACTGTGCATGTCCTTTGATCATAAAGAAGCTTTCAGTTCTGTTATCAAATGGGAAAATTCTCAGTTATATCCATATTTGACTGTCTTGTCTTAATGTAGCGTGATGTATGCAAGCTGAAACTAGCCACTGGGTCCACGTTAGACTTGATTCCAATTTAGAATGTAGCCTAACAAAAATTTATTTCAAACTAGCACCATGACCATTGTAATTTCTGACCTTACTGTGGAGATGTGGATGGTCTACATTAAGCACCTTTTCCAATTCTTCAAATATAACCAATGCATCAAAAGTATAGGTTTCTGCTCCTAGGCTGTTAGACCAACCAGGTTTGATTGGCTGATCATTTTGCCCACACTATATATGCATATCTAATACTTGACATCTGAAGCAACCCTGAACATTCTCATAGTAAGAGTTGCAGTGAGACCAGAAATGTTTCAAGGGTATTCTCACAGTTCTATTCCTTGGGGGGCGGGGGAGAGAAAATGTACGATGACTTCTGGGAATCCCTTGTCTATGAATCTTCAAAATTAAGAAGCATCAGAAGGCAATTGTGTACTTGCTGTCTCTGTGGGTGGGGGATACACAGGCCAAGTACAAGTTGTAGATGTAACAACTACTGTCACCCTACAATGCATCACCTACCACCAGCCCTATCTGTCACTTCAGTACTCAACAGAACGACGGGCAGCAAGTTGCCCTTAGGCCTAAAAGGCTGCACAGTAGAACTTCATCTGTGTTATTTAGTTTGGAAGTAAAAACAATTTTGCATCTATTAACGAGGGTATTCTTGACAAGAACATGGGAGCAGCTGTGTCTCATTATGCTTCAAGGTGCCTTTGGACAGGAATTGCAATTAAATGGAATGAAATAATTTTACACAGTTCTTACTGTCTTAACACCAGCTGCTAGCACTACTCATGTATATTTTTTACTCGCATTGACTGAATCTTTTTTAGGATGATGAAAAATGCCACAGAGGTGTACAGAAGTTCATGAACCAATACCCTGTCCACCCAGGTTTCTCAGGATGTAAAAACTTAATCTCAACACAGGCTGTTCTTCCACTAGCTAGCCTTTCATTTTATACCTGACGTACTAAAACATTAAGTATACGCCCGCACTATTCTCACTGTCAAGGTCACTCTCATTCTCAGCTTTGGGCTTGGTTCATTCCAGCAGGCAGCTACTGGTGTGTCCTGTACATCACCATTTGCTACTCACTACTTTATTACGGAAGTCATTGTTGCTTTCTGCTCCAAGACCAGATTTCATTATGTTTCCAGAAGCAGTGAAACCAGAAATGGTTATCATACGCTCCTTATACTGCATGCAGAGTTGGCCATTATTATCGTTATGTGCAGTGTCATATAATGTAGGTGATCCTGATCTCATGACCATGATTGTTCTTGGCAAATTTTTAGAAGTGGTTTGCCATTGCCTTCTGGGCAGTTACAGAATGGGTGACCCCCCCCCCCACCCCCAAGCTATTATCAATACCTTTCAGAGATTATCTGCCTGGTGTCAGTGGTTGCATAACCAGGACTTGTGCAGTGCACCAGCTGTTTATACGATCAACCACCACCTGCTCCCATGGCTTCACATGACCCTCATTGGGGGGGGGGGAGGGTGGGCTAAGCAGCTCCACACCTTGCCCAAGGGTCAGCTGCAGGCTACCGGAGGGAAGGAGCTTTGGTAGAGACATATCTCCACCCTACCACTCTATGGCCATTATACCACCCATTATCAACACTAATATTAGTTAATGGCAAGAGACCATATTCCAATGTGGAGGAGCAACTTGGTCTATATGTTCAACAGAAAGCCCATGACAGATTTCTCTGAAGACAGCAAATTTCTGTATGTTCTGTGAGGAGGCATTTTACTTGCAAAAGAATAATCATTAATTGTATCACATTTACTTCTTCCCATACATAGCTTCTCAAGCTATTTGCAGGTCACACCTGTATTACTTCAATAGAAATAGTATAATGCATTGCAGCCATACCACACCTACTAATAATTTTCACAAAGTTAGTTTAACATGGGTGAGGCTATGACTCTTGTAAATAGGCTGAACCTCCCAGTTCAGTTCTTAGTTTTAGTGTGACGTTCCACAAAAGCTTATTCAGAAACAATTGAGGAAATTCAATTATCATTGTTATGAGTCCTTGGGGAAAATATGAATGCTGTGCTTTATTTCCATCCTACTGTCTTCACTTTTCAAATCTAACTCCCATTTCAATCTTAAATTCACTGTGGAGGCCAAATGTCTTCATGATAAGCAGCTCCTCCCATTTGCAAATTTGTAGGTGCTCATCAAATGTCCCATTATTAGTTCTTTTAGTCAAATACACCGATGAATGTTTAGGATCAGAGCAATGGAAGGTAACAGGCTATCAATAAGTGAGCTTGTATTGACCGCTTGATTATAATAGAATACCTGGACAGCAGCTGCAAATTATATATCATGATCAAGTGAATGATACTCGTACAGCCAGTTTTTAACACAATGTATTTAGCATAGTAACTTACAATTCTAGATCTAATGTCATAGGGCTCATCTACAGTAAGCAATTTACCTTCCTAGCTTACCTATAAGCACAACATAGACAGCACCAGAGCTCAAGATCAAACCTGGGTTGCTGCAGCTGCGACACTGCACCACTGCCTATTAAGTCAGAGTAATACAGTACGGAAACAGGCTCTTCAACCCAACTCATCCATGCCACTCAAGATGCCCATCCAAGCTACTTTTGAGTCCTATGCTTCCCACGAATTTTCTGTGGACTTGTGCAGCTATTGACTTTATGAAGCATAGGTGGCCTTGTACAATTTAACATTTTCAACTTTGAGATCAACTGCACAATTCCGAAGGTATCTCAGCATACTGACATCCAGAACATGTTTCCATGATGCCACATTTCGAAGGTACCATGATAAGCCTTTGAGTCATCTGTATGAGTTCACTATTACTGTCAGCATTAAATCATTTGTTCGCAAAGGCATCCCAGTAATAACAGGCTGCCACCGGCAGCATGAACCTGATCACATTTTGTAATATCTTCAATTGTCCTAGCTAGGATCTGTGTCTTCCTCTTTCAACAGTAGCATCACAGTTTATGAGAAATAGGTGATTAAAATATGGATCATAAGATATAGGACCAGAACTAGACCATTCACCCCATCAAATCTGATTTGCCTTTCACTGTCTGGTATGGAGGGGCCACTGCACAGGATCTGAAAAAGCTGCAGTAAGTTGTAAACTGAACCATAGGCACTAACCTCTCCAGTATCTAGGACACCTTCAAAAGGCAATACCTGAAAAAAGGCAGCATTCATCATCAAGAACTCCCATCACCCAGGACATTTTCTCTTCTCATTGCTACTATCAAGGAGGTGCAGGAGTCTGAAGACACACTTAATGTTTCAGGAACAGTTTCTTTCCCACCATCAGATTTCTAATAGGCATGTACCCATGAATACTTGCTCAGTATTCCTCTCCTTTTGCACTACTAATTTAATTTTTTGTACAGTGGCATGTAAAAGTTTGGGCACCCCTGTCAAAATTTCTGTTACTGTGAATAGTTAAGTGAGTAGAAGGTGAACTGATCTCCAAAAGTCATAAAGTTAAAGATGAAAGATTATTTTCAACATTTTAAGCAACATTAGTGTATTATTTTTGTTTTGTACAATTTTAGAGTGGGGAAAAAAAAGGAAAGGAGCACCATGCAAAAGTTTGGGCACCTCAAGAGATTTGAGCTCTCAGATAACTTTTACCAAGGTCTCAGACCTTAATTAGCTTGTTATGGCTATGGCTTGTTCACAGTCATCGTTTGGAAAGGCCAGGTGATGCAAATTTCAAAGCTTTATAAATACCCTGACTCCTCAAACCTTGTCCCAATAATCAGCAGCCATGGGCTCCTCTAAGCAGCTGCCTAGCACTCTGAAAATTAAAATAAATGATGCCCACAAAGCAGGAGAAGGCTATAAGAAGATAGCAAAGCGTTTTCAGGTAGCCGTTTCCTCAGTTCGTAATGTAATTAAGAAATGGCAATTAACAGGAATGGTTGAGGTCAAGTTAGGGTCTGGAAGACCAAGAAAAATTTCTGAGAGAACTGCTCGTAGGATTGCTAGAAAGGCAAATTAAAACCTCTGTTTGACTGTAAAAGACCTTTAAGAAGATTTAGCAGACTCTGGAGTGGTGGTGCACTGTTCTACTATGCAGCGACACCTGCACAAATATGACCTTCATGGAAGAGTCATCAGAAGAAAACCTTTCCTGCATCTTCACCACAAAATTCAGCATCAGAAGTTTGCAAAGGAACATCTAAACAAGTCCTGTGGACTAATGAAGTTAAAATAGAACTTTTTGGCCGCAGTGAGCAAAGGTATGTTTGGAGAAAACAGGGTGCAGAATTTGATGGAAAGAACACCTCTCCAACTGTTTAACATGGGGGTGGGTTGATCATGCTTTGGGTTGTGTTGCAGCCAGTGGCATAGGGAACATTTCACTGGTAGAGGGAAGAATGAATTCAATTAAATACCAGCAAATTCTGGAAGCAAACATCACACCATCTATTTAAAAAAAAATGCTGAAGATGAAAAGAGGATGGCTTCTACAACAGGATAATGATCCTAAGCACACCTCAAAATCCACAATGGATTACCTCAAGGCACAAGCTGAAGGTTTTGCCATGGCCCTCACAGTCCCCCGACCTAAACATCATCAAAAATCTGTGGATAGACCTCAAAAGAGCGGTGCATGCAAGACAGCCCAAGAATCTCACAGAACTAAAAGCCTTTTGCAAGGAAGAATGGGCAAAAATCCCCCAAACAAGAATTGAAAGACTTAACTGGCTACAGAAAGCGTTTACAAGCTGTGATACTTGCCAAAGGGGGTGTTACTAAGTATTGACCATGCAGGGTGCCCAAACTTTTGCTTTGAACCCTTTTCCTTTTTTGTTGTTTTGGAACTATAAAAGATGGAAATAAAAAAGTAATCTTGCTTAAAATAATAAAGAAATGTGTCTTTAACTTTATGTCTTTTGAAAAATCAGGTCATCTTTTACTCGCTTAGTTATTCTCAGTAACAGAAATTTTGACCAGGGGTGCCCAAACTTTTGCATGCCATTGTATATACTTACTATAATTTATAGTTTTTATTATGCTGTATTGCAATGTATTACTGCCGTCAAACAAATTTCATGTGTCCATAGTATTAAACCTGATTTTGATTCGTAGCTGAGTTTTCTTTTTGTTTTCAATCCTATTCACCTGGCTTCTCTCCTTAATCTCTTTTAGCAATCAAATGGATAGGAAAGGTTTGGAGAGAGGTGGACCAAACATGAGCAAGTAGGACTAGTTTAGGTGGGCTTGATTGGCATGGATAAATTGGGCTGAGTGGCCTGTTTCTGTGCTCTATTACTCTGACTCAATAGGCAGTGTTGCAATGTCGATCTATTCCCCCTCTTTTACCCTGTAATCTGGTGTCTCACATGATCATCACCCCGATTCTCTTGCCACCAACCCACACTAAACATAATTTTCAAAAACTAGCTAATCCACCAGCCAGCAAATCTTTGTGATCTAGAAAACACATGGTCACAGGAGAATTTGCAAATTTGAGCACTGAAAGTCATGATTGAACTTGGGTTGCTAGTGCCATGAGGTACAAGCATTACCCGATATGCCAAATTTTTGTGTTGTAGTAACTAAATCAATTGATTAACATCACACAAGAACAGGACTTTGTACTTAGGCAGCACATGATGCAACCATTTACATATCTGTACTTTGAAATAACAACTAAACTAAGTCATTTGCATGTAATTGATTTGGATAAGGAAGGGTAAAAGGGCAGGGTATTGTGTAGTATAGAGTCAGTTAAGTAATTTCACTCAGCATGATTGGTACAAATGGGTCAACACAATCATTAATAGAACAAAATATTTGATTGCTGGTGTTTTTAGGGCTCCACTGGAAAGCTGTCCTCTCAAAATTGTTTAATCAGCTTATGGTCTTGATGGCTCATTCTTGACTGTGAAGTATGTGATGCATTATGCTTGCTAATGCACCTATGCCTGGTGTTCCTGGATGGAAGAGGTGGGGCAAGGAATATGTCTGGGAGCCAGGAGTTTCAGAGATCTTTAACATCCTTCTGAGTGATGATTGCAATACTTATTATAGACCTTGGAAGATGACTGCCTAGAGTTTGACGGAAGTGCTGATGTCTTGAGAATTTATTATTGACATACAGCATGGAATAGGCCCTTTGAGCCATGCCAACAGTAAACACTGATTTAATTCTAGCCCAGTCTTGGGACAATTTACAATGACCAATTCCTACCAACTGTGGGAGGAAGCCCACGCAGCAACAGGGAGGACCTACAAACCCCTTGTAGGCAGCTGCAGGAAATGAACCCAGGTTGCTGAACTGTAAAGCGTTGTGCTAACCACTACGCAACCAATACTCCTGATGGCCGAGTGTTATCAGAACTTTGCTGTTGCCTGGTGTAGAAATAAGGCTAAACGTGACAGAATGTATACATGTCTTCTTACAAACCCTGTCTCACAGAGCTAGTCTAAGGCCAAGATCCTGCTCCAAGCATTATTGAGGGCCAACTCAAGATCTGCCAGTTTATATACAGTACTGCCAGATCATGGAGCTCATGTGGCTACTGCTGACTGGATTGATCTTGTGTGGGCCTTGGGCAGCAACTCTCTTTCCCCTCCTTCCTGACATCTTTATTCTGCTCCCTGAGGTTCCAGTTACTGAGCTAGTGCTCAGCAGGGACAGATTATCAAAAACAATAGCCTTTTTGATTGAAACAGCTGGATGTTAGCATCTCCAGGTTGGCATGCCACTCCAGTGGCTTTCTTTTCCATCTCTTTTCTGTGGGACTATTTTTAGGGGTTCCTCAATGTCAAGACAAGCCAGCAATATATCTTATTGCTTTTCATCCCTGAGAACTTCAGTGAAAGTGCTTGTGAGGTACAGTTGTCAATTCTTTTCAGAAATATTGGCTTCTAAACATTTTGTAAAGATGCAGTTTGCTAATTCAGAGAAAGGAGCTTGTGTTGAAACTTGTGTGCTAGGAATAGCTGCCCCAATAGAACACATTTGGGAAAGTGAAGTGTTTTCATTGTAGCCTCAGCTATCCAAGATTAACGTGATGAGCTTTGAACACTTATCTGTGATCCTGTACTGCTAACAGTTCACAATGTAAAACCTTTGTGCTATCTGATTCCTATGTGATGTGCTAAAAGCATTTTTGGCAATGACTCCGTTGTATGAAAATCAGATCTGGTAAACATGGTTCTGTTGCACTATATACGACAGCGGCTATATTTCCTTAGGAGTTTGAGGAAAGACAGTATGTCACCAAAGACACACTTGCAAATTTCTACAGATGTACCATCAAGAACTGACTGCATCACCGTCTGTTATGGAGGGGCCACTACACAGTATCGAAAGAAGTTGCAGAAAGTTGTAAACTCAGTCAGCTTTGTCATGGGCACTAGCTTCCCAGCTTCTTCAAGATAATACATCAAAAAGGCAGCATCCATCATTAAAATCCCCCATCACCTTAGGGCATACTCTCTTCTCATTGCTATCATCAGCGAAGACACATAGGATCCTGAAGACACAGACTCAACATCAAGAACAACTTTTTCCCCTCTACCATCATTTCTCTGAATAGACATTGAACCCATAAATGCTACCTCATACTTTTCCCTCTTTATACTTATTTAACTTTTTATATATATTTAATGTAATTCAGTTTTTTTAATTGTTGTGCTGCTGCCACATACCAACAAATTTCACGATATATACCAGTAATATTAAACCTGATTCTGATGTAAGGTATGTTGAGGGTAAGCCGCCAGCATGCACTGGTGTCCACTTGGTGTGTATTGGGTTGTGAGGGATGCACTGATATGCATACTTCTGCAATACAGAAACCTCTTACCTCTTGAGAATGCTTGTCTGGGGGAGGGGGGAGGCAGGATATCAGGGCTGAGAGGAAAAGTGGATCACCCATGATAAAATGGTGGAGCAGGCTCAATGAGCCAAATGTCCTAATTCTGCTCCTATATTTTATGGTCTTATGGTCCAAGTGCACCTCAATGACATTTGTGCTACAGGCTGTTAGAACCAGCTTAATTACTGATGTGTGAAAGATCCATTAGTTGAGAGTAATTGAAAATGAACCTTCTAAGTGCATGGGTACCTGTACTGATAATTGAGATTGCTATAAGATGAAGTTTAGTTTTTCTAAGTGAATCTCAGACAAGCCCCAGCTCCTATAGTACCTTTTATTCCACATACCCCAATGCTATCAGTTCCTGACATTTTCTCCTCCAAAAGTATTGTAGTGATGTTCCCCTTGAGTCTGGAAGGTGACCTGCATGTTCTTAGGAATTTTCAGCTATGAAAGATAAGTTGCAAAAAGGTTTGGCATAGATGTGATGTTTTGGCCGCAATGGATGAGTTTTTGGAATGATCATTAAAGTGAATATTGGAGGGGGGAGTGTTGAAATGAGGAACAACATGTTTAGCTGAGTTGGTGTGTGAATGAGTGAGCTGGTACAGTGCTGGAATCATAAGATATAGGAGCAGAATCTGCTCTTGCAGTCGGTTGAATCTGCTCTTCTAGTCAATTATGGCTGCTTTTATTTTCCAATCCCATTATCCTGTCTTCTCCCCATAACCCTTTATCAATCAAGAACATCAGTTACTGCTATAAATCCACCCAGTGGCTTGGCCTCTACCACTCTCTATGGCAACATATTCCATAGATTTATTCATCCCCGGCTGAAGAAATTCCTCTTCATCTTACTTTTAAAGGCACATCCCTTTATTTTGAGGCTGTGTCTTCAGAACATTTTGCCCTCGTGGTTCACGCGTGAGACACTAAGGTTTGAACAAGAGTAGAAGGTTGAAGCAGATTAAGTGGGAATAAGGCAGCAGGACAGCAAGAGTGATGAATGAAGACAGAGCTTGAGAAGTGAGAAAGTTTGGACAAGGAATTATGTAAAGAAAAGACACTGGGTGTAAGTATTGTAATGAAAATGCAGGATATATGAATGATGATGGAATTGTTGCTAGAATGGGTTGTTATAGTGTAACTAATGTAGAGGTGCCTTACTGATAGCACTGCTGTGGAAGGAACCTGGCAGAAACCTACTCACTCCTATGCTGGAAGCCTGGGTGCCAGGAACTTGGTGTGAATCCAGCCAAGCATTGCTAAAGGCTCAGTGTGAAGAGCCTGTCTGAAGTATAGTGTTGGCCAAGTTAGTTTGAGCTGTCTAGCCATTCAGCATTGAAATAGGGGACTCAGGGCTGCAACCAGATCTGCTGGCTGGGTGAGGGCCATTGGTGAGGATTGGTTGTACTTTTTCCATGCAGTGATAGACTGCCTGGGCCCTATGGTCTTCATCTATTATTAGATGTGATGATAGCTGCTGTCCCCCACTTTTTTATTTAACTGCACAGCTTCCCCCACAACCCCAGCACAGAGATTCCTGTGGTTTCTGTGATAGTTGCTAATGTATAGCTTCTGCAGCCAAACAGGTCAGCAATCTGGATAGGTTGTCAAGACACAGATCAGACCTGCCAGTGTCCAGTGGTGGCCTTTACTCACTGTACTGGCCTACGTGCAGCCCTGAACTCTGATCTGTGCACTGTGTGCCCACATTGCCTGTGTCAGCCCTGTTGAACAGTAGCCCTCACAAACAACCTCACTATACTAAGCTGTGGATGATTTATTGCTGCCAGAGCCCAAGCTGATGAGGATTCATGCCAGGTTCCAGGTACAATAATGCTTAGCAAGAGGGAGAACAAAGGTTCATGCCAGATTTCCAGCATAGTCTAAGAGAATGTTATAAAGTACAGCAAGTACATACTAGTGAGAATTTGGACTGGAGAAGTAAGAAAGCAATACTGAATCATTCCTCTGCTGGATAGCCCTAAGCAAGCTACAAGTGCATTGAAGAAACCTTGTTATAAAGTTTTACCTTCACCACCTGTTACATCACACCTTTTTCAGCAATTGTCCCCAGTAGAGGCATTATTAATCCTTAAGAACTGTGTGGCTTATCTCCTGCTTGGAAGGTCCTGGAACGGAGGATGTCCTTCCAATGGTTAATGTGATCCAGGATTCAGTAAACCTGGGAGCATACCCTCAAGCATTAATTGTGTAGCCATCTGCAACATTTTCCAGCAGCTGGAAGAGTGCAGCTGCTATTGTGTACCTGTGTCTTTAAAGACATGGATTAGTCACAGCTGCAAAAAAAACTGAAGTACAGCTTTTTAGTAACATCCACTACGGTGTTACACAAGGGAACCTGACTTAAGTCAAATGGACTGTGGAATATTTGCAAAATTTCTGTTTCAGGAGCATTTTGTAAAAAGAGATATGGAACTCCCTTTTTAATTGTGGGGGAAAAATGGTGCTGGCAGACTTAAGGATCCATGTCTTAAAATGTTAAGTAGTTTGTCCTCTTAATGGATGCTGTCTATTCTGTTGAATATTTCAAATACTTCCTGCTTCTATTTCAGACTTGCAGCATATGGAGCATTCTGCTTTTCACTCTTTCTTAAATGCTGTTTGAATTCATCATTGATCTTGTCTCCCTTATGTTGCATGAGATGGAATAATTTGGGGAATAAATTAATATGTTCAGAGCAGCAGGATTCAGAAGAAACTTGTCTATGAAGTACATAGTGGACATGTGCAGGATTTCTTGCTTACCTTTGCAGTTCAGTGTAGGTCAACATTCCTGCTTCCCTTTCACTACTACTAATGTGTTGCCTATCTTCTACCGCCAGCTGACAGAACTGTTGTTTTGCTTGTGCAGCATCTTTCAATTTAGTCAACTGTCCCAATGGATCATTATCAAGCAAAGTTCACATATATTGTGTGCAGTTCTGGTCACCCCTATTACCAGAAGGATGTGAAATTTTTGAAAAGGCTGCAGAAGAGATTTACCAGACCGCTGTCTGATCTAGAGTGTTTGGGCAAGCTTAGATTGTTTATTCTGGAGCATCAGCAGCTAAGGGAAGACCTGATTAAAATTTTTTTAAATGATGGGAGGCATAGGTAAGCTCGACAGTCAGAATTTGCTTCCTGGACTGGAAGTGTCAAATACTAGTTGCCATGTGGTTAAGGTGAGAGTGCGAAAGTTTAAAGGAATTGTGTGGGGCACACTTTTACACAGAGTGATAGATACCTGGAATGAGCTGTTGGGTGGTGTTGAAGGCAGATACTATTGTGGCGTTTAGAGTCTTTCAGGTAAGTACTTGAATGGAGGGATCTGGATCATGTACAGGGAGAAGAGATTTAGTTTAATTCAACATTGTGTTCAGTGCAGATATTGCAGGCCTAAAGGCCTGTTCCTGAGCTGTTTTATGTTCTATCAAAGAAGGGATTTTAAGGACCATCTTAAAGGACGATCGATTGGCGATAAATGGAAGGAATCTCATTTTTTTGTACGCCTGGGAGCTGAAGGATGTGCTCTAGTGACAGGGACATAGAAACAGGCAGCATGCAAAAGGCCAGAACTGGAAAAGTATCAGAGGCCATGGAGTCACACAGCACAGAAACAGGCCCTCCTGCCAGACGTCAACCAATCATTTACAGTAATCCTACATTAATCCCATTGTTTTATTCTCCCCATATTCCCATCAACTCCCCCCAGATCTACACTTGAATCTTCCATTCACACCGGAAGCAATTTATAGTGGCGAATCAACCTACCAAACAGGTTTGAGCGGTTTTGGAGAAAGGTGATAATAGGGGAGGGAGAGGGCTGTAAAAAGATTAGAATATGACATAAGAATTTTAAAAGTTGGGGATGGTGCTGGCATAAGAGGTGGTGAAAGTCAGTATGGACCTGCATTGTAAGTAACATATAAATGGAACTTGGTGTGAGTTGGAATTTAGGAAGTGATTGTGTTCAGGTTTATGGGGGTGGCACTTGACTGTCCATTGTTTTTGTAGAGCATAACTGAGAACCTTTGTTCCACAACTAGCTCAGAACTCTCAGAATCTTAAAATGTTTCAGTTAGACAATTCATCATATTTTGAAATCCAAACGAGTACAGGCCCAACCTGCTCGCCTGCTCCACACAAGATGAATCCGCCACTTCAGATGCAGGTACATCAGTTAGTTTAGTTTTTGAATTAATAGTCTTTTGATGTGTTTTCTCTTCAGAGGCTTAAACGCATTATTAACTCCTAACATTTAGGAGCCTTGCTGGATTGTTAACAAGCAGGTGCTCACTAGTATGGTAGTGTTGTTAAGAGAGGTACAATTTTCAACAATCAAATTCTTGATCATTTAAAATAACCGATATAATGTGGAAGTTCAAGATAGTACCAGCGAACAATGCTTTCTCAAGCGACATCTTCTAGATAGTCCACACAACTGTTTATTTCACTTCTTCAATGTCTTTTTATCTTAACTGTGTTTCTGGAACTGTTAGAGCCTGCGATTTACAGTTTGGAGATTGATTAAGTGATCTAGCATATTGCTGTCTCCAAGAAAATTCCAGGAAGTGAATGACCTCAAGGTGAAGAAACTTAGAGACAGGGACAGGGCCTGAGCCCATAATGGACTCCATTTCTCGCTGATTAAAGTGTAGAGGAAGATTCAAACATTGAGACGAATGAAGAAACCAAGCAAGTGTTCAGCACTGACTACCTGCCTCATGCTGGCTGCTATGATGGATCTCTTGCTCATTGCTCCCAGGGGAAGGTGTCTGTGTGTGACAGCCTGTCGCTTGCTGCTCCAGAGAGAAGGCCTCTGCATTCGAGTGGTCTCTCGCTCTCTCTTATCTCTATCTCTCTTTCCCTTGATGCTGTCAGAGAATGTTATTGAAGTTCTGCAATTTATGGATTTATAGACTCTGCACTGTAGCTCAAATTGATCTCTTTCAGTTTTGTTTTTTATGTTCACTGTCTTCGCTCATTCTTGTTGCAGTTTGGCACAATTTGTTAATTTGTGCGGGAGGGGCGTGTTTGGGTTTTGATGTTCTTGCCATTTGCACTATTTGTTTTTTGGTGTTGGGGGAGGGACGATTTGTTCTTGCTATTTACTCGATTTTTTTTGATGTGGGAGGGGGTTTGATGATGCCATTTGCAGACGTCCCACCCTGCAAAAACTCACTTCAGGGAGGTCTCAACCTTGTTTCAGGGAGGTCGCAACCGGAAGTCTCAACCTCATAGCAGTCTGTGTCAATGAATTAGCCTCCCTAATATGTTGTGGTCCCTGAAAGAAATAAAAGCATAAGGTGTATCCTTATTATATTGTCTTATGCAGAAAATGTGGCATTAAAATATGTACTTATTATATTATGGAGTCTTTTTTTATTCTATTACAACTTTAAACAAGTCTACAGGGAGTTTGGCCTCATCACATAGGACATCAATAGAGTAGCACCTCAGCAGCTAGCCAGCTAGTTTAAATAACATTAGCTATGCTAATGAATGAATGATACCTGTTAAACTCACCTCAACAGGTCTTTTACAGTCATTTATCCCACCATGGGCAATAGAAAAGCCACTGTTGCAAACAGTGCAGCGAGCAACACTGTCATTATTTTTGACCCCAATTAGGCAGGATTACATTTTAGTGTAGGCTGGGGTGAAGTATGTTTTATATTTTCTTTTTTTGGAACACTCTGCCATGGTGCTGCAGGACACTAAACTGAACTGATGGACAATGAAGGAGAGAGAGAGGTCGACTGTAAAGCCCACCCGCAGAGAAAACTGATGGGTCTACTTAACACAAAGAGACACCAATCAGGATGCTCTTGCTCTCAAAAAAATAGATTTCCGGGATATTGTATATAATTTGGGGGCGTCAGGGAGCCGCTATCAATATGCGGGGAGAAGACTTCCGGAACTTCCAGGAGAGATGGGATGTCTGTATTTGAGTGATTTGTTTTTTTGTATGTGGGGGGGTTGCTTTTTCTTTGAACAACTTCCACAGTTTTCTTTGTTTTATTGCTTTCTGGAGAAGATGAGTCTGAGCTGTGTACTGCATACATACTTTGATAATAAATGAAGCTTTGAACCTTTTGAAGTTTTGGTTGAGTGGTGGGGGTGGGGAGGAAGTTGTTGTGAGTAGTCAGTCAGGAACAAATTTTGATTATTTCAGTTCCAAAGCTGCTTTGTGAATGGCTTCAGTTCCTTAGCTTTTTTTCATTTAATGCCATGTGTTCATATGAAATGAAGTTGAAACAATATTCAGTGTGAATCGACAGCTCATGTTCTAAACTGGCAGTCTTGAAAAGTTCCACATTAAGAGGTGATTTTCCCCCCTCTTGTTAAACATCTTTCTAAAATAAAAACCTTTGTATAGAAGGATGGGATGAATACACTTATACTAACCCAGACAAGAAAACTAGGACTGGGTCTTGAAACATAAAATAGTATGCCAGAGGAACAGGTCCTTCAGCCTATAATGTCTGTGCAGACCTTGATGCCAAATTAAATTAATATGTTCTATCTGCACATGATCATATCTCTCCATTCGGTGCATGTTCAAGTTCAAATTTGTAATGTGACTATACATGTATACAGCTAAACAAAACAACGTTCCTCTGGACCACAGTGCACCCATAAAATATATCACACAAAGCACGTATAGCAAAATATTACTGTAAATAAGTTAATGAAATATAATTCAAAATGCATGTAATGCATAGCACAGGTAAACAGCTTGCAGTCCTAGTGATGAGACCTCAGTGGTGGCAGGGTATTCACTAGTCTCACAGCCTGAGGAAAGAAACTGTTACTCAGTCTGGCAGTCGTAGCCCTGATACTCCTGTATCTCCTTCCTGATAGTAATGGGCCAGAGAAGTTGTGGGACATGTGGTAGGAATACTCAACACTGCTTCATCTACAACGTTGTCAGTAAATGTCGCAAATAGTGGAGAGTGAGATCCCGGCAATCCTCAGTGGTTTGTATCTCTGTGGGGTCTTGAGGCCTATTCATATGCTACTCAAAAGCCTCTTGAATGCAGTTTTATATAATTTCTGTCCACATCCTATTCCTTGTGAGTAATAGGTACACATCAAAAAGGCGCAACAGCGCCTTTATTTCCTGCAGAGCGTCAGAAAGCTCACCTCTGTCCCAGGATACTGACGGACTTTTACCACTGTACCATTGAGAGCATACTCACCAACTGCATCTCAGTGTGGTATGGCAATTGTCCCGTATCGGACCGCAAAGCACTCCAGCGTATGGTGAAAACTGCCCAGTGGATTATCGGCACCCAATAGCCCACCATTGAGAACATCTACCATAAACGCTGCCTGGGCAGGAAGAAAAACATTATCAGGGATGCACCTCCCCCTAACCATGGACTTTTTACTCTCCTCCCATCCGGTAGGCACTACAGGAGCCTCCGCTCCCGCACCAGCAGGCATAGGAAGAGCTTCTTCCCTGAGGCTGTGACACTGCTGAACCTCTCATCACAGCGCTAAGCAGTATTGCATCCATATTGTACTGTCTCAGTACTTTTATATTTGTGTGCTGTAGCACTTTTTCTATTCGCAGTTATTTTGTAAATAGCACTATTCTTTGCAATTCTGGTCAGATCCTAAATGCATTTCATTGGCTTTGTATCTGTACTCGGCACAATGACAATAAAGTTGAATCTAATCTAACTTGCTGTATGGGTTTTTTTTAAAAGCAGGAGACAGTTGCTGATCAGTTTCTAAATAGCGTCAGTCGCATGCAGTTGTGTGGCTGTTAGATGCTACACCATGCTTGGAGCAATTACTTTTTAAATTGTGTCAGTTGCATGTGTTTGTGTTCAAAAAGCAGTGATTTTTGACACGAACACGAGAAATTCTGCAAATGCTGGAAATCCAAAGTATCTCTCACAAAATGGTGGAGGAACTCAACAAGTCAGGCAGCATTTTTATCACTGATAGTTGACACGAAATAAGCAGTAAGATGTCGGAACTGTTTTGTTCATTGTAGTTTCAAACCTTCAGGCTTGGAGATGCTAGAAATGGCTGAGAGTGAAAATGAAATTATTTCACTACTTCAGCAAGTTAGGAATTACAAAGAATTTGAAGGCATCAAATAACATCTTGAATGTTGAAGTATAAATAACTATTTGGAGGGTGCATTCATCTAAAACGGGGGTTTCCAACCTTTTTTGCCATGGACCATTAAGCAAGGTGTCTAAGGGTCCCAGGTTGGGAGCTCCTGGTCTAAACCATTGTATGAAGACAGCCCATTATCTGCACTCAGATTCTGTGCTGATTTTGTTCATTTACAGTCAATCAAAAGAACATGGCAGATGAATTCCTCCATTGATAACTATTGGGAACTAATACAGTTTTATAGTACTGTAGAGGTATTGGTGTTGTAATTGTTCTGTATTTAATTTAAAATACATAAATTGTTGCTGCATTAAACAGCTGGTCTTTTTATACTGCTTAGTTATTTCCAAGAAAATTTGGTTAATTGTGACAGCCGCTTAATTGGACCAAAATGTACTGTCCCAATGTGTCCCAACTGAATGGAATCCAGGGCATCACCTTTTTTCAAATAAACTTTTATTTTAAAAATTGTACTGAAAATAAGGTTGATGCAACAGGACAGCAGTTAGTGCTACTGCCTCATGGCTGCAGAGATCCTCCTCCTTCCCAGGATGTACTTGTAAGTAGACTACCTTGTTAATCAAGTGGATAAATTCCCCTTGGTGTAGGTAAGTGGAAAATGAACCAAAGAGGAGTTGACGGGCATGTGAGAATAATTTGTAGAGTGACAAGGAAATAAGAGAGGAACTGAGACTTAAGGAATCAGTTTGCTAGAAGCCAGCATGGATCATGTAGAAGAAATTACTATGTTCTGTCATCATAAGTAAGAAAGAAAGATATGGGGAAACAGATTCCATTTAAAATATCTGGTTGCCTTCACTCATCCAATAAGTTATTTCCTTCTGTCATGTTATGAGAAATATTAATGAGACTGTAGAATCCTTTGGCCCTTATTTGCTGTGCAGATTTTTTAAAGAGACCTTTTTTCCCCACCACTCTATAATAAGGCATGATAGTAGACAGATGTAAATGAGAATTCCTGTAATAGTTATCAGTTTCAGCATTTATAGTAACAATAATCACCTGACTGAGTAGCATGAAGTATTGTATACATTACCAGTTAAGCTATTCCTATAGCACTTACTAAATCTGTGACCTCCACCACCAAGGATGAGAGAAGCAGGTACATTGGAATATCAATACCTGTAAGTTTCCTTTCAAGTTACACATCATCCTAATTTGGAAATGTAAAGCTGGCCCTTTATTATTGCTGGGTCTAAATCCTCGCATTCCTTTGCCCAATAGCTCCCCAAGCTCACCAAAGCAACTCCAGCTTTGAAGGCAAGCCATTAACACCCAAGCTCTCAAGGATAGTTCAGCTTGGACAATAAGAGCTTGCTCTGCCGAGGTCTGAGGAAAAAGTGAATGAATAAATAAATATAATGTCAGTGTTGGGTTCCAGACTATTGAGACATGCACAATTAAACTGTGGCAAATCACTTTTATTCTCTCTGTGTTCTGTACCCGTTTCTGCTCTCTTGGTTTTGCTTTTGCTGTACTTTGTGATAAGACTTGTTCCTAATCCTCATTGCCCACCCCCTCCCTCTGTGTCCTCTCCATGGTCTGATCTATTCACAGATGCTGCCCTCAACCTGTGGTTCAGAGGAATTATGAAACAGAGCAAGTAATCCATGAAACTTCTGTTACAGTATCTAGTGTAACATTACATTACACTGCTTGCCCAAAATAGATGCCTGTGTACAAAATTAAAAATTAGTCATCCTCATTATCATTGCCTTCTGAATTTTAGTCTGCCCATTAGGGGTGATAAATGGTTCTTGTGGCTGTTTCATTACATATATCAGTGAAATATTAAATCAAAGTGATCTTGTTTCATAATGAAATTGAACAGCTGCTGTTACTGAGAAAGTTGGTCGCTTTTGTTCTGGTTGTTTACAGTGATAGAAACTCCAAATGTTTTTTTCAATCCCCTTGCTAATTTTCTTTACTGCACTACCACCCAGTCTCTGGCTGACTAATATATACTTAAGGAGGTTGGTGTTTGAAAAGGGGAGGGCTTGTTAGTGTTAGTAGATGCGTCAAAGTATGACTAAGTATGTTTGAAAGGTGTGTACCAAATGTAGATTGACATGTTTGCTAATCTTTACAAAGTGTGCCTTCCGACTCGTATTACAAGCTTTGCTGTCTGCCGCCTCACAGTTGCTTTAGTAATTGTGCGAAGCAGACGGTAGAAGCACTGCTCTGAACGTGTTCTGCCTGAATTTCCAAAGGTTTACTGTGAGCAGTATGCCCAAACTTACCACATCATTGGCCTGAAGCCAGAAGGAAGTTTTTTTTTGTGTTCTTACTGTCTTTTAAGCAACCAGCTGGAAGCAGTGTATATCAGTATCAGCGCTGCTGTGGACTGCTGCTCTTTAATGTGTATCACCAGGAAGGTGTGCAGTTTACTGCAGACTGCTTGGCTAGCCTGTGCATTAGTTCCATTTGCTGAGTGAAGCCAGCATGTTGTTTGAGTCTTGCTGTTAAAATCAGCTCCGTTTTTCTCTGTTGTGACTGTTGATGATACAAGACAAAGAAAGAAGAAACCTGCGGATCTATGTTTTAAAATCATGAATCAATGTTCAGAGGTGACCTGTCAACGAGCTGCTGATCGCAAAGGGTCAAAGATGTCCTCTGCTTTTCAAAAACTTGAGAACTTGGCCATAAGGCTTTTTAACAGGAATACACGGGGGTCTTCACAGGACTTTGAAACGACAGGTTCAGAAAGTGACACCAGACAGGAATCGGAACATTGTTTAGCCTGGAACTTGCACAGTGAGTGTCTATTTATATACTAAAAGCTATCTCCTCTTTTTGACCAATTTAATGCTTGACTGAATTCCCATGCTACTGTTAATTAAATGCTCAATGTGGTATCACTTAATTGCAGTGTATTTGAATATTTGCTTATAGCTGGGGGGATTTGAGCTGTAATGAAATACCTGAATTATAGGCATGATGAAAAGCTGTTTGCTTAATTTACTGTGCAGTGCTTTCATGGAGAAGCTCAGGTATCCTTGGATTTCAGGTCCAAGTGCAGGTGCTGCAGCTCTTTGTGCGGAGAACCCAACCGGCTCAACACAGAGCATCTTCTCATTTGAATATCTGTCAGGACTAAGCTGCTTTTGATATTTCAGTGCTGCCAGTGAAAAGGCCGTGTTGAATTTAGTGCAGCAGTAGGTTTGCCAGTTTGCTCAGCTGTTCTCTGTGAATAAGACAAGATGCTTATAACTTGTCCTCTAGGTTTCTTTTTAAAGTGCATTAGAATGGGGTATTGCTTTGTGGTTTTATTGCCCCATGGAACTTGGGTTTTAATTCAATGTAAATGTTGGTATACAGTCTCTGTGATTCCTGTAAACTGGGATCCTAAAAAATTGATTGTGGCCAGTATCAGGCTAGTTTGTCTTGCATTTTGGCTCCAAAACTGCCGTTAGGCAAATAGGTTTGTTTTTCTGTGGTTAGGATAGAAGAGTGGGTGCTTTACTCTCCTTGAATATGCCTTTGACCTTGGGAATGTTTGATGTTGACATTGTCTCCATTGGAAATCATGAGGCTATTTGGCCCATTTCATCTGTGATAGCTCTTTAATCATACATGCAATGATTTCCTTTTCAATCGTATTTCCAAATCACTTTTAAGAGATTACCAATGAATCTGCTGTCAACGTCGTTTCACAAAGTGTATCGTAAATCATTTAAACAAAGTATATCCTCGTTGGTTATAGAGTTGTAGAGCATGGAAACAGGCCCTTTGGCCTGACTTGCACGTGCTGACCAAGGTTCCCATCCAAACCAGTCCGCATTTGGCCCATATAACTCTGGACTTTTTATATCTATGTAATCATCCAAATGCCTTTTTAAACATTGTAATTCTACCCCCCCCCAAACTATTTCCTCCAGCCACTTGTTCCATATACCCACCAAAAAAGAATAAGTTGCCTTGTGGGTCCGTTTTAATCTTCTCTCTCTCTCTCTCTCTCTCTCTCACTTTAAATCCATATCCTCTAGGTTAAGTTAGGTCTCCCTAACTTGCAGAAAAAATTTTGGCTGTTCACCTTGTCTTTGCCCCTTGTGATTTTATATACTCCTATAAGGCCACCCCTTACCTTCCTGTGCTCCAGGGGTTAAGGTCCTAGTTTATGCAGCTTCTCCTTATAACCCAAGCTTTCCAGTCCTGATAAAGTGAAGGGTTTCGATCTGAAACATTGACTGTTTACTCTTTTTCTATAGATGCTTGTCTGGCCTGTTGAGTTCCTCCAGCATTTTGCGTGTATTACTTTGATTTCCAGCATCTGCAGATTTTCTCTTGTTTGTGGTAACATCTGTGTACATATTTTAGGTTATCTTGAATTTGCAGCCTCCTACCCTTTAGTGGAACTCTTCCTCCTTAAATCTTTCAAACCCCCCCCCCTTAAATATCTAACACTTTTTATAATTTATCCAACAGTTTCAAATATTTTTATTTGTTCCTCCTCTTCCAAACCCCATACTTCTGCTCTTACAACTAGCTTTTGTAAAATTGTGACACTTTTTATATTGCATGTTCTCATGAGTGGCTTGTGGCACGACTAACAGAGCTGCTATTTACCAGCTCCAGTGACTTAGATTCAATCCTGCCCTCTTGTATTTTCAGTATGGAATTTGTGCATTCCCTCTGTGATGGGGTGTGTCTCCTCTGGGTGTATTGGTTTTCTCCCACATCTCAGGAGTGTGGATTGGATAGGTTAAATGGTTGGAGTAAAAATGCCCTTAGTTCAGGTGAGTGGCAGAATCTGGGTAGAGCTGAAGAGAATGTAGGGAGGATGTGGGGTTAATGAGTTAATTAGGTAAATGGATATTGATTGGCGCTAACTCAGTGTGCCAGTGGGCATGTTTCATGCTGCATGGCTCTGTTTCCTCTCAAGCTGCTTCACTGTGTTCTTTGTGTTGGGTTGTTAATATCACACCTGCCCATTTCACCAGTGTGGGCAGATGTGTGTGAAGTCTACTAATTCTTCACTGATCAATACATTTACAAATGTTTCTGTTGTCTTCAGAATATGAAATGCCACCTTGTATACCTGGGATCATCATTTGTAATTTTTTCCCCTCATACTTGTCGCTTGCCGTTTTTGACTTCAATTCCTTTGTGCAAGTCAAATGAAAAATGCTTAGTTGAAAATTGGCTGAAAATGGAATTGTGCTCAATTCTAGGTAGCTTTCATTCATGGGGAGATTCATTTCCTACCATTTTCAGAGGATATTTTCAACGTGACTGTCCCAGACAGCATCACCAGCAATGTGAACACATACAATTTGTCTCCAGCATGATTTTAAACCCCAAAACAAGTATTTATAACTGTTTTTTCCTCTCAAAACTATTATTTAAAGGGTTAAAATTCGAACTACATTCTTTGAGATCAGTGCCGGCTGCAATATCAATTAGACTTTCACAAATCCCTGAATTGCTATGTCCATGAAAGTCAAGAATATGTTTACTCCATGCTTCCTAGTATTTGGCTATTCCAGCGGTGACCTTTTCCATGTTTTCTTATTGTTCACTGCTGGATTGAAGAGGTCACCCAAATCTCAAACATATGAAGAATCTTAATTGAGTTAAAGGGCAAATAAATGCAGACGGAGGGGACAGTACAGTTATTAATGATTAGATTAGATTATGAAGACACGCAGTCCTCTTTTATTGTCATTTAGTAATGCATGCATTAAGAAATGATACAATATTTCCTCCGGTATGATATCACAAAACACAGGACAGACCAAGACTGAAAAAACTTAACAAAACTACATAATTATAACATATACTTACAACAGTGCAACAATACCATAACTTGATGAAGAAGTCCATGAGTACAGTAAAAAGTTCAAAGTCTCTCAAATGTCCCACATCTCATGCAGATGGGAGAAGGAAGAAAAACTCTCCTTGCCATGCCCGACCACAGTCCAACTCCAATCAGCTCTCCGACACCGAGTACTGAGCGCCATCTCTGTCCGAACGATTCGACCTCAATCTCGGTCGCCAACAGCAGGCAAAGCCAGGGATTTTGAGGCCTTCCCTCCGAAAGATTCCCAATCGTGCAGTAACAACAGCAGCGAACTGACGTTTCAGAAATTTCTCCAGATGTTCCCCTGTGCTTTCATGTCTGTGTCCATTAAATCACAATTGTCCACGGCCCCTATTTAATGGATACGATATCATTTTTTACCGGAGGGCTGCGCACACGCGGCGCGCTGCTCTCTCTCCTCCCGCCGTTTAATGACCGTACCCTAGCCATGTTAGTCCTTGAACCCATCTTCCAGCAATTTGCTGCCAGGGGTGCTTCGCTATAAGTTTGTAGTATGTCTCTGGCCTCCTTCCATGAAGTGTGTTTCCTATATCCCCTAGCATACCACTCCCCTACTGCAGCATCCATTCCCTTGTAGCTGGAGATATGCTGTTATTATTATGCTTTGGCTATTGGAGCCAGCTGCAGAGAGTGCACCTGCATGGATAACTACTGTCATCTGCAAAAACTTGCAAATGATCAATAGAGTACACAACTCTGAAACTGACACACTGCTGCATAACGCAAGGATACCTGCAGATCTCATACTGTATGCAATTTTTACATTTGGCATTAAGGTGACCTGAAACACACTTTCAATGACTTTAAAATGCAGAAAAACAACATTTATTTTAGGCTTTTGTATTCTTGCAGTAACTGCTTCTTTAATCCCATGGGATTTGTTAATGTATTTTGAACAGCATACACATCAAACAAGTACTGATAGTTCAGGTCAATTTAGCCAGTGGATTTAGCAGCTCCTAAACTGCTTTGGGACTGTGCGGTGTTGGCTGACCATAGATGAGCGATGGTGGAGAGCACTACAATTATCCATCATTGGATTGATAGAAAATTGAGCAAGATGCCTGTACCAAATAGTATTTGTGTGACTATGGGTGTGAATTTACATTAGTCATTTATTTATTTACTTATTTAGAGATGCATGTAAGTTGTTGGCTGAAAATGTAAGCCGTCTTGTCACATAGAATGGCATGCCAACATCTGCATCTGAGGCCTAAGGCATATGTGGAAATCGGCACTTAGGCAGGCAGAGTAAGACTTTGAATATTTGAGTAGCTGGGAGCTTGAATGGAGAGAATGGGGTCAATCAAGACTTGAGTTCAGTATGGGAAATTAGGGAAGTTGGGTCAGGGCTGAAGTTAACTTAATAGAGAAATAGTCAGGAGCTTTAGCAATGTCAGCAGCAATTGGTTGGGAGTGTGAGTACAGTGGGAGCAAAGCATAGGCAGAACATAATCCTCAGGGGTTGAATGTGCCATACTGAATGGCATAGACCAAATAAAGATGGTCTCCTTTATGTGACAGAAAAGCAGGCCTCACTTTCCTTGAAGGTCAGATTGAATGTGAAACATCTGGATCATTTACAGACCTAGGGCATGCAAGTGCATTTTGTGTGTTTGATGTCAAAATTTGCATTACATACCATTTGCTATATCTGCAAATATACAGGACCTCTGAATAGATGTCTCAGACAGAGGAGGGTGCAGAACAAATTCACCAAACTCTACAACGAGTACATTAAGGAAGCAATTCAAAGTTCAGAGAACCTTTATTATCAAAGTATGTATGCAGTATACAACCCTGAGATTTGTCTTCCTGAAAACCGCCACAAAACAAAGAAACACCATGGAACTCATTCAGAGAAAGCATCAAGCACGCAATGCACGAAAAAACAAATCATGCAAGTGGCAAAAAAAGAGTGAATAACACACGCAATATTAAACATCAAACTGCAGAGTCGTTGAAATAGTATCGGAATATTCAGTTTAGTTCAGTTAAATTTAGCGCTGTTGCATTCGTTGACTGCAGGTCACAGAGCCAGTCCATCCTGATCAGTTTAAAAGATGGAGTAACAGGAAACACATACAACATGAACTGCAGAGTCCAATCCACAAACCACGTCGATCAAACCTTGCCCAAGACCCAGGATTCCTGCACATCTCTAGCAGCATGAGCAAGACTTGTCAAATGCAGGCAGACGACGCTGTACACCTTCTCATCTTCGATTGCAATTTTGCTCGCCTCTTTAATTGGCAAGTTGGTCAAAAATTGGAGCTGATCGAGGGTTCACACCCTATCATTAGGCCGTGCACTCTGTTCTCAACCCCGCCGAATTCCCTTCGAGACAGCAAAAGCGCAGGTTGCTCAGTTGGCCCAAAAGCACATTATCTATTCATGCACACATTAGTAATAAAATTATATTTAAAAGGAGAAGAAGAATAGTTTTATGAATGCCACTGTTAGTCATCTTGTCTCAGTCTTTAAATTGAGTTAGGTTTTAAATTGAATTCCTTTACCTACCACACCAAATTTTTAAGCTATGATATATACATACGTGACTTCGTCAGCTGCAAAATAAATCTCATCGTATAGTCCATTATGAAGGAGTCTCTATAAATTGTGAAACCAACAGTCCACTTCAGCCAGCAGCGTCAGCTTTTTACTTCGATGTAATAGCTAATACAGCATAATATGATATGAAACTGATTGAGATGTGGCTGAGAAATGTGATGCTGCAATACCTCAGCAAGTATTTTAAGTTTATAGCTGGAATGTGTCTTGCACTTTAAGAAAAAACAAGCTAAGCCCGAACTCTGGAACTAGTTATGTTTAAGCTAAGTTGTTCCAATTCATTTGCAATGCTGGCATCTGCCTGACAATATGGAATGCTGCTCGCCAGCACTTCCTGATGAAATTAGGAATGGACGATAAATGCTGGCTATGCCAGTGATGTCCACATCCTGAAAACTGAATAATGACCTGTTTACAAAAAACACAGGATAGTTCCAACCCAGTGAAACTACCTTAATCAGTAACAATTGTTAGAAGATATTTCAGTAATCAAACAGATCATTGTGAATTGATGCTTGATGGTCAGCAGTACGTTGAAAGGCTTGTTCCCATATGATTTTGTAGCACTTCCTCACCAAAAATCTGCCCATTGACACCCAGTTTGTATTGCACTGTGACCGTTCAGTCCAGACCCAGACCTTCTCAAAAAAAATTCAAAAAAAAAATGGATTCCAGAGGTGAGATGAACAGTGACTGGCATTTGGCAGAGTGTGACATCAACTAAGTTGATGGGCATTCAAGAAGTCATACAGAGAAACATAGTTGTGGATGTTGTTTACTAATGATCTTGGCCTTCGGCTGTCACTGCAAGAGCTCCTCTGGGCAGTGTCCTAGGTCCACCCATCAACAGTTGCTTCATCAGTATCCAACTTTCCAACATAAGATTCACGTTTTGATTGTTCAGTAATGATTGCAGTTTTGATTCTGGTTGTAACTCAGCTAACGACTATGTACAGCAAGACTTGGTAATCATTTAGACATGAGCTGATAAATGGCAGTTAAGACTTGCATAGCTGAATACTAGGTATAACCATTTTCAGCAAGAAAGAGTCTAATCATCTTGTTATTATCATTATAAATTCTTCAACATCAACCTGGGGATCACCACTGACCAGAAACTCAAACTGACCAACCACAAAGCAATGGCTACAGAGCAAGTCTGAGTCTGGTTATCATGGTGCATGTGATTTGCATCCTAACACCCCAAAGCCTACAAGGAACAAGTAGACAAGTGTGATGGAATACTTTCTGCTTGCCAGGAAGAGTACATCACTAATAACTGCCAAGAAGCTTGACAACACCCAGGATAAAGCATTCCAAATGATTGGGATTCCATCAACTGCTGAGGCACTTACTCACCAAGCCTACCTTAACTCAACCTCCCAAACTCAACCTCTTTCACCATGAAATCCAAAGGCAGGAGGCACAATGGAAGGCCACCATCAGATGTTTATCTCATTTACACTAAAATGCTCTGGGTCTGAATCTTAGCCTTTCCCCACCCAAAAGCACTGTGGCATCACCTTCATTACAGGGGCTACTGTGGACCAAGAAGGCTGCTCACCAGCACTTCCTGATGAACTTAGGAATGGACAATAAATGCCAGCTATGCCAGTGATGTCCACATCCTGAAAACTGAATAAATAAAGAAAGGCAAATCTCCTTTTCACAATATAGCACTCTAATGGAAGGTAAAGGACGACATTTTTTTTTGTTGGAGAGAGCGTAATTGTGGGAATAAAGCTTCTATAAGTTGAACCGTAATTTAATGAGAGTGTGGTAACCTGTCTAAATGACTATCGCCCTGTAGCACTTGTATCCACAGTAATGAAGTGTTTTGGGAGGCTAATGTTGAGGCTCCTAGCTCAATGGTGACTTGAATCCACTCTAATTTGCCTATGGAAGCAATAGGTCTACAGCAGATGCTATCTCGTTGGCTCTTCACACAACCCTGGAACATCTAGACAGCAAAGATGCATATATCTGGATGCTCTTTATCGATTATAGTTCAGCATTTAACACCATCATCCCCTCAAAACTAATCAGTAAACTCCAAGACCCAGGCCTCAATAACCCCCTTGTGCAATTAGATCCTGGAGTTCCTCACCTGTAGACCCCAGTCTGTTCAAATTGGCAAAACCATCTCTCCACAATCTCCATCAGTACAGGAGCACTACAGTGATGTGTATTTAGCCCCCTGTTCAACTTGCTTTACGCCTATGACTGTGTGGCTAGGTGCCCCTCTAACACCATATGCAAGTTTGCTGATGGCACCACTATTGTGGGCTGTATCAAAGGGGCTGATGAATCAGCATACTGGAGGGAAATTTAAAACTTGACTGAATGATGGAATAACAACAACCTCTCACTCAATGTCAGTAAGATCAAAGAACTGATTGTAGGCTTCAGGAGAGGGAAACCAGAAGTCCATGAGCCAGTAATCATCAGAGGTGGAAAGGGGAGTAACTTTAAATTACTTTCCCAGAAGACCTGTCCTGGACCCATCATATAAATATTATTGCGAAGAAAGCATGACAGCGCCTCTACTTCCTCAGGAGTCTGTGGAGGTTCGGCATGTCATCGAAATCCTTGGCAAACCTCTATAGATGTGGGTGAAAAGTGTGCTGACTGGCTTCATTACGGCCTGGTATAGAGACACCAGTGCCTTTGAGCAGAAATTCCTATAATGGTTATATATTCGTAAAACCCTCCCAAGCATTGAGCACATCTATGTGAAATGTTGCTGTAGAAAAGCAGCATCCATCATCAAGGCCGTACTCTTTTTTTTCACCGCTGCCGTCAGGTAGAAGGTTCAAGTGTCTCCAGACTCACAACTCTAGATTCAAAAATAGTTATTAGCCCTCAGCCATCAGTCTCTTGAACAAAAGGGGATAGCTACACTCATTTAAGGACTCTGTTACAGTATTTCATGCTCGACATTTATAGCTATTTATTTATATCAGCATTTGCAGTTTGTTTACAGTTAACAATTCCTGATGTTTATAGTTTACAGTTACTCTTTTATAGGTTTGCTAAGTATGCCCGCTGAAAAGCAATCTCGGGGTTGTATGTGGTGACTTGTATGTACTCTGATAATAAGTTTCACTTTGAATTTAAAGTTTACATGATTGGTTTATGTTAGGCAGTATGTACTTTTAGCAGCCTCACATCAATAATGGTGAATAATGCCTACAATGCTTATGGCAGGTAATATCTGCACCATATTATCATATATCCCAACAGCAACTGCAAACCACTTCCATGACTTAATATTTAAATAAATGGAACTCAATTCAAGAATCTATTTTAATGGGTGTAATCTAGCAGGGAGGTTTACAGCACAACATTCCCACATTCTTCAAATTCTCTTACAACTATTTATTACATACATAAAATAATCCAATGTTAAAACCAACATTTTCATGTGAATAATTAGAAGCTGCTGAATAATTACCACAAGATGTTGATCTAGCCTTTATTAAAGGGTGGGGAAGCTTCTGGTCCTGCCATATTCTCATATGATTGAACTAATGTCTAAGATCTAGATTATGACATACACGATTACCATCTAAGCACACCACAAATGCAGCTTGTGCAATGCAACTGTGACATTTCCCCCTATAATCTTGTGAAGTCTTGTACAATCACCTACTCTGAAGTGGTAGCACTGTTGGTGAGTATGACGTCGAGTTGTGAATGTACTGAAGATCCTAATGGTGCCATCTCTTAGAAGACTTAACCAGTTCAATGATATTTGTTTGTGTTCTTTTCAACTCGTCATCAATATTTCCTTTTATGCTGCAAGGTACGGGTCATACTTTGAAGAGCATTAATGTGGCATTCTCTTTTGGATGAATCTTGTTTTTGTAACCCAAATTCATCCTGAGCTCTTGGGGGTAATTTCTTCATGCTCCTTATCTTGCTCCAATATAACTTCACTTTTGAAAGCCAGTTCTGGTCTGTCAAATTAAGAATTCTTTTTTTCCTCCAGGAACAATGGAAAGAAGACGTTTTACACCAGAATTTCATATTATCCCTTTCAGCTTGATTTTCTCTCCTTATGTAGGTGTGAATGATATTCAACTTAAAGTTCGGTGTACTATCTGACCAAATTTGCTTGTGTTCATATCACCAGTCGCTGTAGAACCAGTGTCAAATTCCATAAACACATCTTTTCCCAATAAGTACTGAAGAAAAGGTAGAATTCTAACTGAACATGCTCAGTACAGATCAGTGGTTCCCAAATTTTTGTGGGCTTCTGTCTTCTTGACTGTCACACTACATCCCCAGCACCCTCCTTCCTTTCCAGCCATTATATAAAAACCATAAAGAATTTTTATTTATGATGCATGGTGAAAGAACATAGGAACTGCAAATTCAAGGCAGTGACAAATAGTTGCTGACAGTATTTAAATCTACAAATTTAATTACAGTAAAACAATTTTCAACAATTTTAGAGCGTATTGTACATTAGTAGTCCAACTTCATTGCTTTTTTGCCTTTCAATGGGATGGAAGGGCTTGGTGCAGTGATATCAGCTTCTCTACATCTGGCTGAACATCACTCAGGTGGAGTCTCTGATTCCCATGTTCAGTAATTTGCAGTCTGTTTCGTTGCTTTGAAAGAAGTTGAGCGACTGCACTGAAAGCGGGTTCCTCTAAATATGATGTTTGAAAGGCAATTAAAAAAATCTAGACCTTTTCCACAGTGCACGATAGTGTTCAGAGATTTCTTTCTGTATTCAAAGGTCTTGATATGATTCTATTGAACCCCAGCTTCTGCACAGTCGTTTTGTGGCAAGATCAGTTATTCCTCCATTGTTCTTGTTAATTCAACATACAACTGCTCAGAGATGGGTTTTGTTACCCAATCTGGAATTTGGATCAAGAGAAGAGCACACTGTATTTGAAGATCATCTGGTATTCTTTCTTTCTTGTCCAACACAAAGAGGCTCGGAAATTGGAAAAGGTAGCAACAGCCAATATTCCGCTTAAGTAGGGCTAATGTGGATAGAAATGTGGAGACAAACGGATTGAATTTAAGAAGATTCAAACTATCTAACATTCTGTGTTAAGAAGCAGGATCTGGATGGACTTTGGATCTTTTGGGAGGCTGAGGGATTGATAGATAGGATATGTAGAGAGGTAGTTGCACCCGAGGTGCAGGACACAGGAGACTGGGTGACAGGAAGGAAAATGAGGGTGAACAGCCAGTGCAGAGTACTTCTGTGACTATTCCCCTCAGCAACAGGTATACCACTTTGGATACTGTTTGGGGGGCGGGGTGAACTAGCAGAGGAAGTCACAGCAGTCAGGTTTCTGGCTCTGTGAGTTAGAAGGGAAGGGGGGGGCAGAAGAAGAGGCAAGCTGTGGTGATGGGGGATTTGTTATAAACACGAGATGCTGGAAATCCAAGCAACATGCATGCAATGCTGGAGGAGCTCAGCAGGCTAGGTAGCATTTTTGGAAATGACTAAACATTCGGGGATTTGTTAGTTAAGGGAACAAAGGAGATTCTGTACACGAGAGCACAAATCCCAAAAGTCTGAGTGTCCTCATAATCTTAAAAAAAAATGGTGCCAAGGTCTGGGACATCTTGGATCAAGTCCTCAACATTCTTAAGTAGGAGGGTGTGCAGCCAGGGGTTGTGGTCCATGTAGGTACCAATGACATCGGGAAGAAGGATTAGATTAGATTATGAGAACACTTAGTCCTGGTTTATTGTCATTTAGAAATGCATGCATTAAGAAATGATACAATGTTCCTCCAGAGTGATATCACAAAAAAAAGGACAAACCAAAGACTAACACTGACAAGACCACATAATTATAACATATAGTTACAGCAGTGCAAAGCAATACCATAATTTGATAAAGAGCAGACCATGGGCACAGTAAAAAAAAGTCTCAAAGTTCCGATCAACACCCGATAGCAGGTGGCAGAAGGAGAAACTCTTCCTGCCATAAACGTCCAGGCACCGACAACTGTCGATGCATTGGAAGCACCCGACCACAGCCGACTCTGAGTCCATCTGAAAACTTCGAGCCTCCGACCAGCCCTTTGACACCGAGCACCATCTCTGCCGAGCGCTTCAACCCCGTCCCAGCCACCAAGCAACAAGCAAAGCTGAGGACTCGGGACCTTCCCCTCCAGAGATTTCGGATCACACAGTAGCAGCGGCAGTGAAAAAGGCATTTCAGAAGTTTCTCCAGATGTTCCTCGGTTCTCTCACGTCTGCCTCCATCAAACCAGGATTGTGCACGGCACCCTGCTTGACAAATTACAGATATCATTCACCGGAGTGGCCGTGCAAGCTGCATCAGGCCGCCGTCTTCTCCTCCTCCCATCCCAGTGACGAGGTTTTGCAAAGTGAGTTTGGGGAGTTAGGTGCTAAGTTAAAGGGCAGCATCTCCAGGGTTTGGATCTCTGGATTGCTACCTGTGCCATGTGCTAGTGAGGCCATGAATAGGAAGATTAGCACATGGCTAAGGAGTTGCTGTAGGAGTGAGGGCGTCAGATTTTTGGATCATTGGGCTCTCTTCCAGGGAAGGTGGGACCTGTAAAGAAGAGAGAGCTTGACGTGCACCTGAACTGGAGGATGACTAATATCCTAGCGGGAAGGTTTACTAGTGCTGCGTGTGGGGGTTTAAACTAGAGTTACGGGGGATGGGAACCAGAGTACCAGAACAAATAGTGGAAACAAATGTTGTTAAGTCCTCAGATAAAGTCAGGAATCAATAGGTTGAGCATGGTACAACTAATGTCCTGAGTTGTGTATATTTCAATGCAGGAAGCATTGTAGGAAAGGCAGATGAGCTCAAGGCATGAATCAACACATGGAAATTATGGTATTATCGCCATTAGTGAAATTTGGTGCAGGAGGGACAGGACTGGTAGCTCAATATTTTGGGAGGCTCTGTATCCAGCACATCTTTCTCTGCAACATCCGCCATCTTCGACGGAACCCTATCGCCTAAATACATCTCTGCTTTACCTCCACTCACCATTTTTTACAGGGATCCCACCTTCCGTGATTCCCTTGTCCATTTGTACCTTCTACTAAGCTCTCTCCTGGTGCTTTTCCCTGCAAGTGCCAAAGTACTGCACCAGCCTGTTCACCTTCTCCCGTACCGTTATTCAGGGCCCCAAAGAGACCTTCCAGATTAGGCAACAGTTCACCTGAGAATCTGTTGGGGCCATCTACTGTATCCAATATTCTCGATGCAGCCTCTTCTAAATTGGTGAGACCCGACGTAGATTGGGGGACAATTTTGTCAAGCACCTCCATCTGCAAAAAATGGAATTTCCTGTTTACCAACCATTTTAATTCCTATCCGACATGTAGGCCCATGACCTCTTTTTCTGTCACAATGAGGCCACTCTCAGGTTGGAGGAGCAAGACCTCATATTATGTCTTGGTAGCCTCCAATCTGATCAATTTCTCCAACATGTAATTTATTTTCCCTCCCCATTCCCTCTTCAATTACCCACTCTGGTCTCTTATCTCTTTTCCCCACCTGCCTATTACCTTCCCCAGTGCCTCCCTTCCTTCCCTTTCTCCCATGGTTCACACTCCTTTCCTATCAGACTTCTTCTCCAGACTTTTGCCTTTTTCACCTGTCACCTCAATTTCTCTATCCCCCTCCTCCTCCACCCACCACCCATCTATCACCTTCTCACTTGTCTTCCTTCCTCTTTCCCCACCTTATTCTGGCATCTCCTCTCTTCCTAAACAACAGGAATTCTGCAGATGCTGGAAATTCAAGCAACAGACATCAAAGTTGCTGGTGAACGCAGCAGGCCAGGCAGCATCTCTAGGAAGGGTCCTGACGAAAGGTCTCGGCCTGAAACGTCGACTGTACCGCTTCCTAGAGATGCTGCCTGGCCTGCTGCGTTCACCAGCAACTTTGATGTGTGTTCCTCTCTTCCTTTACAGTCCTGATGAAAGGTTTCGGCCTGAAATGTTAACTGTGTAATTTAAACACTGCCTGATCCTCTGAGTTCCTTCAGCATTGTGTGTATTGCTCTGGATTTCCAGAATCTGGAGAAGTTTGTATTTTGTAGTGTTTTCTGTTTCTGGAAGTTTTCACAAAGTGACTGAAAATAAGCCAAGTTCTTGTTTGTTCTACAGAGTATATTCTCTTCAAGTGTTCAAGGAGTCAGGATGGTTACTTTGCCTCATTTGAAAAAAACTTTATCACACAACAGACACATTGTCTGCTGTTAAGTGCTTTGCGCTGGTATAAATCCATATTTCAGATTCTACATGCTATACTGTGTCCACTTTTCTTGTTTGGTCTGCTTCTGCCATTTTCATTATGCATTAACAACCATAGTCAATCACTATTGTTTTAAGTTGAGCTTGAAGCACTATGACCAATAAAGAGGAAAGTTAGGACATCATCGTAACTCAAGCAGAACCTAACTCTGCCAAAAGCTACATAAAGTGAGGCAATGATGTCCTGACGAAGGGTCTCGGCCTGAAACGTCGACTGCACCTCTTCCTAGAGATGCTGCCTGGCCTGCTGCGTTCACCAGCAACTTTTATGTGTGTTGCTTGAATTTCCAGCATCTGCAGAATTCCTGTTGTTTGCAATGATATCTCATTTGGGTTGTGAGTTAGAGAAATGCAGTCAAGACTATTCAAAAAAGGCGATTCTGAACTTTACCCCATCAGATGGCATAACCTAATTCCTAGGAATTACGTCACTTAGGGATTAGATTTTGGGAGTCGTACTCGCTAACACTGTACTACTACATAGTGAACGGCAATAATGCACGAACCGAGCCCAGAACTAATACAACTTCAGTCCAGATTTCTCATGCTATGCCAAACCCAGAAGTGTCACATTGCTTTTCAACAACCATAATCTGTTTCAAGCAAAGTCTTCGGAGAATGGCAGGTTAGCAAGCGATGAGGTGCACTGGGAATCAAATGCTTATGATAAGTAATTCACTTCTTAAGCTTGAAATCCTTCACCTGCCTCCCTTGCTACAGAGTACCCTCATCCCTCCCCCAACACATTCTTTACCTTTATCGCCCTGTTGGAAACTCCACCGCCTCCAGGAGGAGTGATATAGCCTACTTTGGGAACCACTAGTCTTGATGAGTCATGTAGTCATGTAGCGCGAAGTGCAGAATCAAATATCGCTGTGATGATTGTACGTTCTAGTATCAATTGTTTGGCGACAATAAAGTATAAAGATTTCCAGCATCATTTATTCATGTCTACAGTATCCTTAACGATTCTCAATAACTATCACACTGCTTAATTGATAAACTTTCTTGTGTTTCAAGCAAACTATTGACAGATATACTTGAAGCCAAAGTTGTGGTGAACTTTGTGTCTGCCCCCTTTAGCTCAATTGTGTGTGTTGCCTTAGTGATAACGTTTTCTTCATACTATTCCGTCCTCCTTTCCCTTTTCCCTGGTTAGGCATAGGGCTCAGACTGAATTTATTAGACTCTGTAATGTTCCAAACCCTGTCTGTATTTGACTCCTGTTTCCATTTCCTGGTAAATATCAAATATCTGCTAGAAATTCAGTTTCTTTTCACCAAACAGCTTCTTCTGAATACTCGATTCTAAAATCCCGTAACCTCTCCAGATTTAAACCCTTGTTGGTGTTCAACAATCTGAGTCAAATCTATGATCATTTCTCCAACAGTTTCAACGGGATGCATGTTTTGGCAGTTGAGTGTACCATAGAACAATGATGGAGCATTCATACTGTTCGGAGTGATTAATCAACTCTTCAAATATCTCCTCTTGATTTGGCTTTATCCAGCAAGATTTTTTTTCATCTAGTAACTAGAATCTGTAGATACAAGCAAAGTAGATTTCTTCCCTTTTGCATTAAATTGTGCAGCAAAAAAAAGTTGTCCTTTCTTCAGATTTTTGTATATTGAATATTTTGGAAGAATCTGATGTACAACGTGTTCTCATCTTGACTTTAACTATACTGCGAGACAACTAATTGAAAGCCAATTTTGTATCAGTAAACATAATGCTCCAAAATTCCAGAGAGAGGATCTAACATTACATGAAAAGCACGCAGCAGTCATTCCAGGAAACATTCTAGTTAGTCTTTCACCTCTGTCATCCATTATTATAACAAGGTCGTTTAGCATTTGCAAACATTGAATTGGAAAGAACAGTCACAATATAACATTAAGTATCGTGGAGGTCTGCATGTGTATTCATCACTAGGGTGGCAGTCCTCAAACTGTGGCCTGCCTGTGGCTCAATCATCATACTAGAATGGCCTGTTTGTGCAAAACATATTTTAATTGGGTACAAATGAATTCTATGGGCGCTTCCCCTGTAGCACATTGAGAATAGCTCAAATTGGAAAGGTAAGCTGAAAATCACTGCACAAGAGGGTGTTGATAATGACAGGGTTACAACACAAGGTCCTCCTGGAAGTACTTTCAGAAGTATAACGCAATGTATAGTATTGCATTGTGTTTTACATATCTTTCCTTATCCTTGGTATGTAGGCAGCTTTGAAAAGACAGCCTTTATTGCTGTGACTACATTAAGAACGGAACCCACGGAAGGCTACTGGACCAGACAATATTCCTGGCAGAATGCTCAGAGGATGTGCAGACCAGCTGGCAGATGTTTTCACTGACATCGTCAACATCTCCCTGAGCAGTGCCGTCGTTCCAACGTGCTTCAAGGCCACCACCATCATCCCCGTGCTGAAGAAGTCTTCAGTGTCCTGCCTCAACGACTACCGTCCTGTTGCACTCACATCCATCATCATGAAGTGTTTCGAGAGGCTTGTCATGAGGCACATCAAGACCCTGCTGCCCCCTTCACTGGATCCCCTGCAGTTCGCGTATCATCCCAACTGCTCAACAGACGACGCCATTGCCACCACCCTCCACCTGGCCCTCACCCACCGGGATAAAAAAGACACGTACGTTCGAATGCTGTTCATAGACCTCATTTCAGCATTCAACACAATCATTCCTCAGCACCTGACTGGAAAGCTGAAACTGCTGGGCCTGAACACCTCCCTCTGCAACTGGATCCTAGACTTCCTGACTGGGAGACCTCAGTCAGTCCAGATTGGGAGCAGCATCTCCAACACCATCACACTGAGTGCGGGGGCCCCCCAGGGCTGTGTGCTCAGTCCACTGCTGTTCACTCTGCTCACCCACGACTGTGCAGCAATACACAGCTTGAATCACATCATCGTTCGCCGATGACACGACCGTGGTGGGTCTCATCAGCAAGAACAACGAGTCAGCATACAGAGAGGAGGTGCAGCAGCTAACGGACTGGTGCAGAGCCAACAACCTGTCTCTGCATGTGAACAAAACAAAAGAGATGGTTGTTGACTTCAGTAGAGCACGGAGCGACCACTCTCCGCTGCACATTGACAGCTCCTCCATAGAGATTGTTAAGAGCACCAAATTTCTTGGTGTTCACCTGGCGGGGAATCTCACCTGGTCCCTCAACACCAGCTCCATAGCCAAGAAAGCACAGCAGCGTCTCTACTTTCTGCGAAGGCTGAGAAAAGTCCATCTCCCACATCCCAACCTCACCACATTCTTCAGAGGATGTATTGAGAGCATCCTGAGCAGCTGCATCACTGCCTGGTTCAGGAATTGCACCGTCTCGGATTGAAAGACCCTGCAGCGGATAGTGAGGCCAGCTGAGAAGATCATCGGGGTCTCTCTTCCCGCCATTACAGACATTTACACCACACCCTGCACCGGTAAAGCCAACAGCATTGTGAAGGACCCCACGCACCCCTCATACAAACTCTTCTCCCTCCCATTATCTGGCAAAAGGTACCGAAGTATTTGGGCTCTCACGACCAGACTGTGCAACAGTTTCTTCCCCCAAGCCATCAGACTCCTTAAAACCCAGAGCCTAGACTGACATCTACATCATTTATTATTATATTGTAATTTGTCCTCTACTGTGCCTATTGTCTTGTTTATTGTACTGCTCTGCACTGTTTTGTGCACTTTATGTAGTCCTGTGTAGGTCTGTAGCCTAGTGCAGTTTTTGTGTCGTCTTACGTAGTCTAGTGTAGCCTTGTGTTGTCTCAGTTGGTCTAGTGTAGTTTTGTGGTGTGTTCATGTAGCACCATGGTCCTGGAGGAACGCTGTTTCATTTTTACTGTGTACTGTACCAGCAGTTTATGGTCAAAATGACAATAAAAAGCGACTTGACTTGAAGAAGCAAGCAGTTTGGAATTAAATGTAGATGAGACAAGGCAATGTTGTCAGGAGACATTTACTAACAATGTAGGTTTTTACTGCAATCCAATCAGGAGCACAGAGCACTGATAATTTATGTGTTGTCACTATAATCTCTAAGATTACAAGGAGAAGTAAAATGAGAAATGGACAGTTCTCTCTAATGGCTAGAGCGATGAGGAGTAGTTGGCTGGGAGCAACTGATTGTTTGAGAATTCCTTACATCAGTAGTCTTGAATAGTCCAGAGGGGAAAAATTTAGAGATCTTCTACTCTACAGTAACAGCATTACAAGTGCATGGCTATAGGAGGAGGGTGAAGATACAGGAATAGAAATTATTCTGTGGGGTTAGGAAATGCATGGTAGATGCAGTCAGGCTACCTACTTGAAATGTGACAATTGAGATCGTGAAATCTTTAAGAGTTGGAAGCTTTGAAAAGATTGTACATGAAGTAGATGGAATCAAGGAAAAGAGCCAGCTTTTTTTCTGGATGTCTGCTGAGGAAGATGGATTGAATCTGAAATGGCTTACTCATAGGATGGAATGTGTGATGGGCATATAATCATTCTGGATTAATTCAATTTATGTGGAGTAATTTGAATAATAAAAACTACATTTAAAATTATGTTTCAAGATGGGACATGTCTTAAAAATAGTTAAATAACCCACAGGGAAAGGGAGTGTCAGAAGGATAAATGAAGTACTGTATATTGAATTGTTTATGAATTCGTGTTACATCATGCACCTCAATTTGAATGGTGTTTTCAGGACAGGAAGGTTACTTTATTATCACCACTCAAACCAAGATCACCCAAAGTTCTCTTATTGGATCATGCCATTTAATATGAAATCACTTACAACTTGAGCTCCAATTCGTTGTCAACTTCTTCAGTGGAGCACATTAAAAGAAGGGTTTACAATGAAACTCTGGAAGATATTGAGCTGCAGAGCACCACCACTTATAATCTACTTCTCCAGCTTAATAATGGAAGCTGTGTCATCCCACATCCCACATCAACAAAGGCAAACATCATTGGCAAAATTCACCATTAAGGTCAACCTTACAGCAACTGATGATTAACATGTGCAAAGCCAAGACCTCAACTCCTGTACCAGGCATGTGGCTTACTTAGCCACAATGATTCCACTATCCTGTGCGCCTTGCAGCTGTGGGTAATTTGTATAGACATCTTAAAACATCAGTGAAAGCATATCAACACTGCTGCTACAAAACTCTCCAAATCCATTTTCAGAAAGGGTGAATCAGTGTTTTGTCCAGACTCAACCAGCTGCAGTGGGTGGGCCACATTGTCCATATGATTCTCATCAGAATCTCAGGATTAGAATTGTACACTTCTTCCACAAGAAGAGATTCCCAGGAGGATAGGGGAAATGCTGCAGAGATATTCTCAAAACTTCTTTTAAAGATGCACTCAGTGGCCATTTTATGTACACCTGTACATCTCGTTAAAGCAAATATCTAATCAACCAATCATGTGGCAGCAACTCAATGCAGACATAGTCAAGTGGTTCACTTGTTATTCAAACCAAACATCAGAATGCAGAAGAAATGTAATCTAAATGATTTTGACCAGGTAATGATTGTTGGTGCCAGATGGGGTGGTTTGAGTATCTCAGAAAATGCTGATCTGTGATTGTCACACACAAATCTTTAGTGCTTACAAAGAATGATGCAGAAAAAAAACAGCCAGTGAGCAGCGGTTGTGTGGGTGAAAGCACCTAAACATCTTGCTAATGAGAATGGTCAGATTGGTTCAAGCTGACAAAAAGATGACAGTAATTAAAAGGAGCACGCATTATTACAGTGGTATTCAGAAGAGCATATCTGAATGCACAACATTTCAAACTTTGGTGTTCAAGGAACGGGAGACCTCAAGCGTACCTACAGTCAATGGCTACTGTATTATGTACTGGAGGTACCCAGTAAAGTGGCCACTGAGATTTCAAAGATCATTTTGGCAGCGGTACACATCCCACCGCAAGCTAATATCAAGCAGGCTCTAGACGAATTGTGCAATATGAACAACAGGCATGAAACAGCACATCCTGATGCCTTCCCCGTCATTTTGGTGGGTTTTAGTCAGGCCAGCTTGAAATAGTCTCTAAATAATTACCAACAAATCACTGTAGTACCAGAGGAAACAACATACTTGACCACTGTTACACCACCATTAAGAGTGCTTACTGTGCCATCCCACGCCTACTCTTTGGAAAGTCTGATCACCTGGTCTGTATTTCTACTCCCTGAGTATATAGGCAGAGGCTGAAGACTGCAGCACCAGTAGTGAGGACCAAGAAGGAGACACAGGAGTCCTCACAAGACTGCTTTGATTCAGTAGACTGGACTGTATTCCTGTATTCAGGGATTCATCTTTGAGTCTGAATGAGTACACCGCTGCTGTCACTGATTTCATTAAAACTTGAGTGGGTGAGTATGTGCTTTCAAGAACATATAGTACATACCCAAATCAAAAGCTGTGGATGAACCAGGAGGTCCATAGTCATCTGAGGTTTACATCTGTGGCATTTAAGTCTGATGACCCAGGTATGACACAGAGGACTTCTTCAAGAGCTAAGGAACAATTCCAAGCGAGGTTGGAGTCAACATAGAATGCAATTCAACTCTGCCAGGGTATGCAAGCTGTTACCTCCTACAAAGTGAAACCCAAATCATGAATGGCAGTGATGCTTCACTCTCAAATGAGCTCAACACCTTTTATGCTCGCTTTGAAAGGAAGAATAAAACTAAAGCTATGAAGATCCCTGCAACACATGGTGATCCTGTGTTCACCATCTCGGAGGCTGACATCAGGCTGCCTTTCAGGAGAGTGAACCCAAGCAAGATGGCAGGCCCCAATTGTGTACCTGGTAAAGCTCTGAAAACTTGTGCTAATCAACTAGTGGGGGTGTTCAAAGACATTTTCAATCTCTCATTGCTACAGCTGGAAGTACCCATCTGCATCAAAAGGGCAACAATTATACCAGTACCCCAGAAGAGCAATGTGAGCTGCCTTAATGACTATCGTCCAGTAGCACTCACATGCTTTGAAAGATTGGTCATGGCTAGAATAAACTCCTGCCTTGGCAAGGACCTGGACCCACTGCAATTTTCCTATTGCCGCAATAGGTCTACAGTGGACACAATCCCATTGGCTCTCCGTATGGCCTTGGATGACCTGGACTATAATGTCTGTGTCAGAATGTTGTTTATTGACTACAGCTAAGTGTTAAACACCATTATTCCTACAGTTCTGATCAAAAAGCTACAGAACCTGGGCCTCTGTACATCCCTCTGCAACTGGATCTTCGACTTCCTAACTGGAAGATCACAATCTGTGTGGACTGGAAATAACATTTCCACCTTGATGATAGTCAACACTGGCACACCTCAGCGATGTATGTGTAACCCAGTGCTCTACTACTCTCTCTACATCCATGACTGCCTGGATTGGCACAACTCAAATGCCATCTGTAAATTTGCTGATGATACCACTGTTGTTGGCAGAATTTCAGATGGTAATGAGAGGGCATACAGCAGCAAGATATACCAGCTAGTTTAGTGGTGTCCCAGCAACAAGCTTGCACTCGCCGTCAGTAAAACCAAAGAGCTGATTGTGGGCTTCAGAAAGGGTGAAACGAGGGAACACACACCAGTTCACATAGAGGGATCAGAAGTGGCAAGAGTGAGCAATTTCAAGTTCCTGGGTGTTAATATCGCTGAGCACCTAACCTGGTTCCAACATTTTGATGCAGCTGTAAAGAAGGCAAGATGGCAGCTATATTTCATTAGGAGTTTGACGAGATTTAGTATGTCACCTAAAACACTCACAGATTTCTACAGATATACCCTGGAGAGCATTCTAGCTGGCTGTATCACCATCTGGTACTGGGGCGGGGGGAGGCTACTGCACTGAATCAAAATAAGTTGCAGAGAGTTATAAAATTAATCAGCTCCATCATGGGCACCCAAGACATCTTCAAGGAGCAGTGCCTCAAAAAGACAGCATCCATCATTGAGGACTACACCACCTAAGACATGCCCACTTCCCACTGTTACCCATCAGAATGGAGGTACAGAAGCCTGAAGGCACATATTCAGCGAGTCAAGAACAGCTTCTTCCCATCTGCCAAATGATTTCTGAATGGGCATTGAACCTATGAACACTACCTCTCTACTTTTTTTAAATTTCTGTTTTTGCACTACTTATTTAAAACTAATGTACTTTAATTCAGCTTTTTTTTCTATATTATCATGTGTTGCATTGTGCTGCTACTGCAAAGTTAATAAATTTCATGATGTATGCCAGTGATACTAATTCTGATACATATAACATGCACACCAATTTGTGAGTTTCTCTGCCAGTGACGACTTAAAGTTGCGAAAGAGCCGTTAAGAAAGAGCTTATTTTCTTGAGTCTATGATGGGAACAAATGGTGGCTGTGCACCAAGCACATACAGTAGTATAGCAAATTCCTGAACCACCCACCCCAGCAGAATGTGTGGGCCTGCGTCACTACCCTTATAAATGAAGCCAAATCAAGTCTTTGTCAATTACACAGTACCATCTGACAAGAATGGGACTATAAAGGGTGTAATGAAAGGGAAAACTTAGGAAAATCACTATTGTGCAATTAGAAACAGGGTGGAGGACAATAGAGATGGATGGCATTTGGTGGGGTGAAAAAGGAATTGAGAAAGGAAAAAAGTTTGACAGGATGGATAGATTATTGATTTTACATAGTAACTATGCTTGCATTGGGGAGTTACTGTGGCAGACGAAGGAAGAATGCTGTGCTCAGAAGGTGAATTATGAGGATACACAGGGAGCAAGGTTGTCCGCAGGAGTGAATCTAAAGGTGGACTACAGGTCATTGTAACATTAAAAAGCCAAGTAAATAACGATGTTGATCAGGAAAGGTTAAATTAAATTGTATGTAATGTTAAAAGAACACAAAATAGGAAGCTTAATATAAAAGTTCCAAAAATATATTTGTACCTCATAAGGCGGTTAAGAAAACAACTTGATCTTTAAGGGCTCTTAGGGAGGCACATCAGGTGACTTCTTTTGCATTTTTATTGTCTTCGGTAGGATGACACTGCTGTTATTTTAATGTTCTTTGCGGTTGGTCTTGAAGCCAATTAACTTCTCCAAAGTTGCCGCTAAAAAAACTGAGAGCCAGTGACTACAATCAAATCCCCACCCCACCCCCAGAACAAATGTAAGCAACAAAATGTAAATACATTGCCTGAATTAACATTACAATGGATTCTCAGCAGAGAAATAGAATGTTTGGTCTGCAATGAGGCAATATTAACAGGAAGATTTTGTAAATAACATTGTCTGACAGTTGAAAATCATAAAAAGTACAGGGACACAATGGAAATAACATGTAAAAGTTCACATGATAATGGAAGTATGCAAGGTTAACACATTCAGACCAAATTAACAGGGCTAAACTAATGATTTGAATTACGTTGGATTCCTTAACTTATGGGAATTGTCATTTAATGGAGATAAATGCTGTGTCATAAACGTATGTGAAGAAATTTTAAATATTTGTGCAGTTCCACAAAAGTTAAAATTAAAATTAATGGGGCGGGGGAGTGGGGAGGGAGGAAAGACCTAATGGAAAAGCATGCCTGAGAAAGCTAAATGCATTAAAACCCTGATAATCTTGACACCCTCAGGAAACTGGTGGTTCTGAACTCTCCAGTAACATTCAGGCAAATACTATTAGCATTAAAGAGTTTAATTATCAAACATTTTGCAGTGAACCCTTTGACTTTAAAGGAAGTGGTATGTTTCAGTTCTATGTTTCTTGCCCATGTTCTAACCATGTGCTTTATTTTATTGGGATTCACTGTGGAATAGGCCTTTCTGGCCCTTTGAGCCATGCCACCCAGCAATCCCCCAATTTAATCCTATCCTAATCGCGGGACAATTTACAATGACCAATTAACCTAACAACCAATATGTCTTTGGACTGTGGGAGGAAACCGGAGCACCCAGAGGAAACCTAAGTGGTCATGGAGAGAACGTACAAACTCCTTTCAGTGGTGAGAATTGAACGCAGGTTGCCTGTACTGTAAAGTGTTGTGCTGACCGCTATGCTACTCTGTCACCCCCTCCGCAACCTCCGCATGCTCCATACCCTTGCTCTAGTTGCCCAATAGGCTCACATCATGGTCCCAGCCTTCTCCATGTTCCCTAACCTAACACTGACAAAGGCATACCTGGCCCATATTCTCAGCAACACACAAGTATTTACGCCTGCTATTTCATGGATACCTAGAATGAGTGTATTCATGGGCAAGCCAAATGCCAAGCCATTGGGATTTCCAAGTACTCCAATTCCAGGTTATCGGATTTTTAGTGTATTGCATAAATGAGGAGGAGTTGCAGGATGCTGCTGTGGAGAGTGATCTGGGTGTCTTGCTTTATGAAAAACAAGTTAGTATCAATATATGGAAATAATCAAGAAGGAAAATTGGATGTTAGCCTTTATTGCAAGGGGGGGATGGTGTGAAAATAGAGAAGTTTTGTTAAAATGTCGTGTTGAAATCACACAAATACTGTGAGATTTAAAGGCTTATTTAAAGACAATTATATTGGAAGTAGTTCAGAGAATATTAACTACGAGAAGAGTTGTCCTCTGAGAGTCAATTGAGTAGGCTGGACCCGTTCTCATTGGAATTCAGAACCATGAAGAAAAATAAGGTAGCTGCTCAGAGGATGTCTTCCCTCCTGAGAATCAAGTTCAGAACAATGGTTCACTCATTTAAGGTAATGGTAAGGAGTAATTTCTTCCCTCAGAGAATTGTGATTTGAATTTGCTGCACTGGTGTGAGGCTGAGTATCTGTTTATTTCAACCATGAATTTATGTTTTTGAAATAAAGGGAACCTTGGGGTTATAGAACTTGAAGGAAAATAGAATTGAGCTCAAGATCAGTTCAACTAAGAAGCCATTGGATGGCAGAGCGGGTTTGAAGGCTCCTATCTATCTATTTATTTATTTATTTATTTATTTATTTGTGGTCCAGCAGTATAGTGGATATAGGAAATGTTACACACACAGGTGACCAGGAAAGAGATATAGAATTGGAGTACATCAGAGCAAACAGGAGTAGAAGAGGGGAGAAGAACCAAAATGAATAAGTCCTTAATCCAGGATCGTAAACTGAAATGTCGACATAAACCTTTTGCCTCCACAGATGCTGTTTGAACTGCTGAGTTCTTTCAGCATTTTGTTTTTTGTTCCAGATTCCAGCATTGACATTCTCTTTTGTCAATCTAGAACAGAAGCTGGGAGAGAGAAGTTGTCCTAGAAGTGGATTGGAAACTACTTGAGTTGGATGCTCCAAGAGCAACTGTGTATGGAGCTGTTTTAGTATTTTTGAGAGCTTTCTCAGCTATTATTAACATTGAGGATTTCTGTTGGTGACTGTAATGCACTGCAGCCAGTGTGCAATTGGAGAAGATACAACATTGATACTTTAAGCTGTTAGTTTATTTACCAAGTTATGAAAGTATGTGTTAAAGAAAGCCCAGTGGAGTTTTTAAGATTCTTAAAAAGCATATGTAGCTTTGTTTCCGATTACTACAACCTCTACAATACAGTGCACCAGCAGACCTGAAGATACGGCAGAAATAATATCGTTTGCAAATACATGCAGTAGATGGAGGTGTTGTCAGTCAAGGGAACCTTGACTGATACCTGTAAATAGAAGAGACCAAAGGGAAAAATACAGAAGAAGATGATACTTTGAAAACTAAAGAGGCCCATTGTACAGCATTTATATAGTCACTTCCTGTACAGATGTGTTACAGAAACCAAAGCAGAGGAGGGTGCTATTTGTGTCTTTGCCAGTGCTAGCCAACTAGAGTTATTTACTTACTTAAATTCTGATGTCAAACTTTTCATCTTTAATGCTCTTCCAATTAAGTATTGCTGATACTTCAATAGTATTTTATGGTAAAGTACTGTTTGACATTCAGCTAAACAATCTTCTCAATACTCCTGTGTTTTTTTTTGGGTAATATTGTCTGCTGCCAGTACTTATTTTTAATCACTTAAAGACGGCCTACATTACTTATTCTGTTAGATGTACATTCTTAATCTTTCTTGTTCTGATAGAGATGGTCTAAATTTTTTGAATGCCTCCTATGCACTATAATCTCTTGTTATCAATCCATTTAATCCTTGGTGTTCTCTTTCCATTGCTCACATGCCTTTCTATTCTGTAACCGTGGCATAATAACAGTCTTATACAAGTTCATCATCACTTGCTTTGATATTTGATGCTATGTATAAAGTACAAAATTCAAATAGCCATATGATTTTTAAAATTTTGCCTTGCCACCTTTTAAATAAATAACTTGTTACTGATTTTGTTGTACTTATTTAATAATTATTCACTTTGAATTACATCTATCTTCTACACGAGCAAATATCTTGGAGACTACTGAATTCTTCATTGTTTGCTGTGCTTCCTAATTTGTCATCAGAAATTTTCCTTACGTGCCTACTTCAAAATTGTGTTAGTAATGTTGGTTGAAACTTTCTGTGTGCATGTATGTGGGCTTGTTCAAAATTCAACCCTGCAGTTCATTTTCTTGTGGGCATACTCAATACACCTAATAATCATAATAGAATCATGTTGCTTTCCAACTGTTAAACAGTGTTAATTGCTAGCAAAATTTTGACCACTGTACGTCTTCATGCTCAGGATCTCCACTCTGAAGGCTCAGCTCAGCGCAGCTGTTCCAGCTATAAATTACATGAGTTACACAATTCCTTCTATGCCCTTCTTGAACCTGTCCCTTTGCATGGTGTCTGTTAGTCTGTTAAAGTGTCTGACGAGACACAAGAGACTCCAATTGCCTGACTCTGTTACTACTAAAATGTCTGTCTGTATTCTCCTTTCTATCTATATATACATATGTAAACTGTGACAAAATATTCATCATTCCTTATCTGGCATTTAAAAAATCCAAACCAGACTAGTTTAATCCAGAATTAGTGTCTAATCCAATCCAACCAGTTTCTTGTTGAGCAACTTCAGTAAAACAAATGGAACAAGTAAAAGGAACTTTCAGTTGTTGCAAATCCCAAACAACAAACAAGTGTTGAATATGCTCAACAAGTCAGGCAGAATCTACAGAAACAAATAGAAATTACATTTCAGTGTGATGATTTTTCATCAGAATTGGAAAACTTAAAGTGAGAGAAAGGTGGTGGGAGGGTTAGAAAGAATAAAGTGAATGTCTGAGAGATCCACAATTGTCTGTGTGTTACAATTATATTGGTGGCACCTCCAGTGCCTATATAAAAAAAGTATTCTTCACCCCATCCCCCACAGAAGTCTTCATGTTTTATTGTTTTACAACATTGCTTAACAGTGACTTAATTTGGCTTTTTTGACACTGATCAACAGAAAAGACATTTTCGTGTCAAAATGAAAACAGATCTCTACAAAGTAATCTAAATTAATTACAAATATAAAACACCAAATAATTATATAAGTATTCATCCCCTTTAATATGACACACCAAATCATCACTGGTGTAGCCAACTGATTTTAGAAGTCACATAATTTGTTAAGGTGTCCTAGCTATATATAAATGTGTGTGCAATCAAGGTGGTTCAATTGAGGTCACCTCTCATCCTCCGACGCTCCAAGGAGAACAGGCCGAGTTCACTCAACCTATTCTCATAAGGCATGCTCCCCAATCCAGGCAACATCCTTGTAAATCTCCTCTGCATCCTTTCTATAGTCTCCACATCCTTCCTGTAGTGAGGTGACCAGAACTGAGCACCGTACTCCAAGTGGAGTCTGACCAGGGCCCTATATAGCTGCAACATTACCTCTCAGCTCTTTAACTCAATCTCATGGTTGATGAAGACTAATGCACTGTATGCCTTCTTAACCACAGAGTCAACCTGCACAGCAGCCTTGAGTGTCCTATGGACTCAGACCCCAAGATCCCTCTGATCCTCCACACTGCCAGTATTATTACCATTAATACTATATTCTGCCATCATATTTGACCTACCAAAATGAACCATCTCACAATTATCTGGGTTGAACTCCAACTGCCACTTCTCAGCCAGTTTTGCATCCTATCAATGGCCAACTGTAACCTCTGACAGCCCTCCACACGATCCACAACACCTTCAACCTTTGTGTCATCAGCAAATTTACCAACCCATCCCTCTACTTCCTCGTCCAGGTCATTTATAAAAATCATGAAGAGAAGGGGGTCCCAAAACAGATCCCTGAGGCACACCACTGGTCACCGATTTTCATGCAGAATATGACCCATGTACAACCACTCTTTGCTATCTGTGGGCAAGCCAATTCTGGATCCACAAAGCAATGTCCCCTTGGATCCCATGCCTCCTACATTCTCAATAAGCCTTGCATGGGGTACCTTGTCAAATGCCTTGCTGAAATCCATATACACTACATCTACTGCTCTACCTTCATCAGTGTGTTAGTCACATCCTCAAAAAATTCAGGCTTGTAAGGCACGGCCTGCCTTTCACAAAGCCATACTGACTAGTCCTAATCATATTATGCCTCTCCAAATATTCATAAATCCTGTTTCTCAGAATCTTTTCCATCAACTTACCAACCACTGATGTAAGGCTCACTGTTTATAATTTCCTGCGCTATCTCTACTCCCTTCCTTAATAAGGGAACAATATTTCTAAGTATTTTGGTAGGTCAAATATGATGACAGAATATAGTATTAATGGTAAGACTCTTGGCAGTGTGGAGGATCAGAGGGATCTTGCGGTCTGAGTCCATAGGACACTCAAAGCTGTTGCACAGGTTGACTGTGGTTAAGAAAGCATACGGTGCATTGGCCTTCATCAATTGTGGGATTGAGTTTAAGAGCCGAGAGGTAATGTTGCAGCTATATAGGACCCTGGTCCGACCCCACTTGGAGTACTGTGCTCAATTCTGGTCGCCTCACTACAGGAAGGACATGGAAAGCATAGAAAAGGTACAGAGGAGATTTACAAGGATGTTGCCTGGATTGGGGAGCATGCCTTATGAGAATAGGTTGAGTGAACTCGGCCTTCTCTTTGGAGCAACGGAGTATGAGAGATGACCTGATAGAGGTGTACAAGATAATGAGAGGCATTGATCATGTGGATAGTCAGAGGCTTTTCCCCAGGACTGAAATGGCTAGCATGAGAGGGCATAGTTTTAAGGTGCTTGGAGGTGGGTATGGAGGAGATGTCAGGGGTAAGTTTTTACGCAGAGAGTGGTGAGTGCGTGGAATGAGGTGGCGGTGGTGGAGGCAGAAATGATAGGGTCTTTTAAGAGACTCCTGGATGATGACCTGGAGCTTAGGAAAATAGAAGGCTATGGGTAAAGCCTAGGTAGTTCTGAGATAGGGACATGTTTGGCACAGCTTTGTAGGCCGAAAGGCCTGTATTGTGCTGTAGGGTTTCTATGTTTCTATGTGTTGTATGGTGTGGGTGATCATGGTCTTCCATCCATGACAATGACTTTTCTTGGCAAATTTTTCTTCAGAAGTGGTTTGCTATTGCTTTCTTCTGGACAGTGTCTTTACAAGTTGGGTGACCCCAGCCATTATCGATACTCTCCAGAGATTGTTTGCCTGGCATCAGTGGTCACATAACCAGTACTTGATTACAAGATTTTAAAAGCACAATGAGTGTAAGGACACTTTATTTGAATGCCCGTAGTATTTGAAAGAAGGTCAGTGAACTTGTGGCACAAATCAGTACAAAGGGGTATGATTTAGTGGCCATTACAGAGAAGTGGTTGTAGGGTGGAGAGGATTGAGAATTAAATATCAATGGATATCAGGTAATACGGAAGGATAGGCAGGAAGGTAAGGGAGGTGGGTAGTGCTCTTAAAGATGAGATTAGGGCGATAGTGAGAGATGATATAAGATCTAAGGAGCAAAATGTTGAATCCATCTGGGTAGAGATTAGGAATAGTAAAGGGGAAAAAAAAATCACTGGTGGGAGTTGACTGTTGACCGCTGAATAATAACAATACAGTGGCACAGGCAGTAAACAGAGAAATATCTAAGGCATGTAAGAACCAAACAGCTGTTATCATGGGGGTCTTTAAGTTACACATAGTTTGGGTGAATCAAATTGTTTGATGCAGTCTTGAGGAGGTCTTCATAGAATGCATCCATGATGGCTTTCTTGAACAACATGTTACTGAACCTACAAGAGAATGTGCTATCTTAGATCTGGTCTTGTGCAATGAGACAGGTAAAATTAGTGATCTTGTGGTTAGGGATCCTCTTGGAAAGAGTGATCACAGTATGATTGAGTTCCTCATTCAAATGGAGCGTGCAATAGCTTGATCCAAAACCAGAGTATTATGCCTAAACAATGGAGACCACAATGGGATGAGGGAGGATTTGGCGAGTGTAGACTGGGAACACAGGCTATATGGTGGGACGATTGAGGAATGGTGGAAGACTTTCAAAGAATTTTTTTATGGTGCTCAACAAAAATATATTCCAGTTAAAAGCAAGGACAGTAAGGGTGGGGAGAGCCAGCTGTGGTTAACTGAGGAAATAAAAGAAGGCCTCAAACTAAAAGCTCGTGTATACAAAGTCACCAAGAGTAGTGGGGAACCGGAAGATTGGGAAAACTTTAAAAAGCAACAAAGAACCACTAAGCGAGCAATAAGGGAAGTTAGGTTGTGAAAATAAACTAGCACAAACTATAAAAACAGATAGTAAAAGTGTTTATAATTATATAAAATGGAAAAGGGTGGCTAAAGTGAAGGTAGGTCCCTTGGAGGACGAGAAGTGGGTATTGATATTGGGTAATGAGGAAATGGCAGAGGCTCTGAATGACTATTTTGTGTCGGTCTTCACTGTCTAACATGCCGAAGAGAGATGATACGGATGTGATGGGAGGCAAGGACCTCGATACAGTAGCTATCGCTAAAGAGGTGGTGCTGAGCAAAATTGTGGGCCTGAAGATAGATAAGTCCCCTGGTCCTGATGGACTGCATCCCAGGGTACCGAAAGAAATGGCAGAAGTTATAGTAGAGGCTTTTTTGATAATTTACCAAAATTCTCTGGACTCTGGGCAGGTCACCGCTGTTTGGAAGAAGGCAAATGTCATGCCACTCTTCCAAAAAGGATGTGGGCAAAAGGCAGGAAACTATATACCAGTTAGTTAACATCTGTAGTTGAAGCTATCATTAAAGAAGAAATAGTGAGGCATCTGGAAAGAAATGAATCGATCAGGCAGGTGCAGCATGATCCAGCAAAGGCAGGTCCTGTTTGTCAAACTTACTGGAATTCTTTGAGGATATAACAGTGGATAGAGGGGAACAGATGGACGCTATTTACTTGGATTTCCAGAAGGTGATCGATAAGGTGCCGCATAAAAGACTTAACCATAAGATAATGATGTATAGAGCTGGAGATGCTGTATTAGCATGGTTAGAGGATTGGTTAACTAATAGAAAGCAGAGAGTTGGGATACATGGGTGTAACTCTGGTTGGCATCAGTGGTGAGTGGTGTGCTGTAGGGGGTGGTGCTGGGCCCACAACTGTTCACGATATACATTAACGATCTGGAAGAGGGGACCGAGTGTAGTGTATCTAAGTTTGCTGATGATACTAAATTGAGTGGAAAAGCAAATTGTGCAGAAGATATAGAGAGTCTTCAGAGAGATGTTAAGTGAGTGGGCAAGGGACTGGCAGATGGAGTGCAATGTTGGTAAATGCGAAGTCATCCACTTTGGAAGGAAAAATGAAAGAGCAGATTATTATTTAAATGGTAAAAAATTGCAGCATGCTGCTGTGCAAAGGGACTTGGTAGTATTTGTGCATGAATCACAAAAGGTCAGTTTGCAGGTGCAGCAGGCAATCAAGAAGGCAAATAGAATGTTGGCCTTCATTGCTAGAGGGAATGAATTTAAGAGTAGGGAGGTTATGCTGCAACTGTACAGGGTACTGGTGAGACTGCACCTGGAGTACTGCGTGCAGTTCTGGTCTCCTTACTTGAGAAAGGATATATTGTCTTTGGAGGTGGTGCAAGGGAGGTTCAGAGATTCCAGAGATGAGGGAGTTAGACTATGAGGAAAGATTGAGTTGTCTGGGGCTGTACTCACTGGAACTCAGAAGAATGAGAGGAAATCTTATAGAAACATATAAAATTATGAAAGGGATAGATAAGATCGAGACTGGAAAGTTGTTTCCACTAGTAGGTGAGACTAGAACTCGGGGACATAGCCTCAAGATTTGGGGCGGAGATGAAGAGGAACTGCTTTTCCCAGAGGGTGGTGAATCTGTGGAATTCTCTGATCAGAAATAGTGAGCATGGTTTGTGTGTGGGAGGTCATGTTTGATGAACTATTTTGGAGTTTTTTTTTCAACAGGTAACTAAGAGGATAGATTGAGTACAAGATTTGGGACTTCATGATACACCTGTACAAGATATCAGTAAGACTGCACTTGATAATATTTTGTGCAGTTCTGGTTGCCACACTATAGCAGGGTTTCTCAACCAGGATTCTGAGAGAGATCATGATTTTTTAAAAAACACAAGTTTTTGACAAAGCAGCCCTGTTAGCAATCTCGTTAGCAGTCTGTCAGCCCAGTACGGCAGTGTGCAGTAGGACCACATTTATTTGGTTGAGTCCATTCTCAGTTTTTGACGCGAGATAGGAGAGGCTGTTGATAATTGGTGAGCACTGTATTACATGAAGGGGCGAACAGTAGGCTGATAAGTGTGAAGTGTGTTTTCTGAGCATTGAATGGATGCCTATTTTTATATTTTATTAACCCTCTGTGTTTTACAGACATGTCTGACAGTCCAATGTGGCAATTTTTGAGTTACAATCTTCTCAGTCATTTCATTGCATTTGTGCGGCAACAGACACACAAAAAAAGGCCGTCATTACAATGAAGGCTACTTATCAGTGGGTTTTACATAGACTGGTGATCCAGGTTGTCCTAATCCATTGGACCTAGTCTGTAGCAAACAACTTACAAATGCGGTAATGGCTCCAGCAAAATTGAAAAGACACTTAACTATGAATCACAGCCATATGACATATAAAAGTGCTGAATTTTTAAACTGCTGTTAGAATCTCAAAACAAACAGTAAAGCCTTTGTTAATCAAGTCACAGTCAGTAAAAATGTTCAGAGTCAGGTTATTTAGTAGCAGAACTTATTACCCAGAAAATGAAAAGTTAAATAGCTGGTGAGAACCTAATAATGCCAGCATGTAAAATTATAATGGGTAAAACGCTAGGACAAGATGCAGTATGAGAAATTGAAAGGGTTTCACTGTCAATGATGATAATGACTGGTTCTTCGGTTGCAAAGATCAGGAAGGAAGAAGAGTCCTCAGAGTGTCAGCACGATCGTTGGTGACTGTAGAGGCCAATTCTGGATCTGCAGACTCTGGAGCAGTAGAGACACAGGAACAGCAGTTGCTCGTCTGGATTCCTCAAAGTTCTTGGCTGTGCTGTGGATCAGCATTGTCCAACAGTCTCTGTCACAAGCCAGCTGCTGCCACTCATTGACCTCGATGTTTGCCTGAGAGAGCTGATGCTTAATTTGATCCTTGTACCTCTTGCGCAGGGCAACACAATCTCTCTTGCCCTGAGAGAGTTCTCCATAGAGTACTGCTGCCCAGGTAGGTGAACTGCTCAACCGTGGTGAGAGGGTGGTCATCAATCCAAGGTGGGTTGTAAATGCTATGAGGGGGCTTCTAATGGAGGATCATTGTTTCCTTCAGACTGACCATTAACCCAAAAGCCCTTGCAGCCTTGGCAAACTGTGACTGCAACTTGTAGCGTGTCCTCTGTGTGTGTGAGAAGAGCATAGTTGTCTGCATATAATAGCTCGAGAATGGGCTCTTGTGTGTTTTTTCTTTGGGCAAGAAGGTAGACACTCTCAAACAGTATGCAAGTCAACGTATTAACCATATAACAACTACAGCACGGAAACAGGCCATCTCGGCCCTTCTAGTCTGTGCTGAACTCTTACTCTCACCTAGTCCCACCGACCTACACTCAGCCCATAACCCTCCATTCCTTTCCTGTCCATATAGCTGTCCAGTTTAACTTTAAACTTCAACATCAAACCTGCCTCAACCACTTCTGCTGGAAGCTCATTCCACACAGCCACCACTCTCTGAGTAAAGAAGTTCCCCCTCATGTTACCCCTAAACCTTTGCCCTTTTGATGACATATCACAGATGCTGAAGAGGTTTTGTGTGATAAACTGAAAAACAACAGCTTCTCTATCCAGGTTGATGAGTCAAAAGATTTCACTAATAAATATCATGTTGTAGCATTTGTAAGATTTGTAAATGATGGTGAAATTCAAGAATTTTTTTTCTGTTGCTAAGAGCTACCTGAAACAAGCAAAGGCCAAGATATTTTTAATCTTTTGTATTCAAATCTGGAAGCAAAAGGTCTGCCTTGGAGGAACTGTGTTGGCATCTGTACTGATGGTGCCCCATCAGTGGTTGGCTCCATGAGAGGTTTTGTTTCTCTTGTAAAAACAAGAAAATAAAGATGTTGTCACTACACACTGCTTTCTTTACAGAGGGCTGCTGATATCAAAAACTCCTGGATATGAAATGGAAGAAGTTCTGGATGATGTTACAAAAATGGTTAACTTTATAAACAAAGAGCAGTTCACTTGAGGATGCTTTTTAAAAAAAACTGTGAAAACCTGGACAAAGAGCACACCAGGCTCCTGTTCCATATAGAAATCAAATGGCTTAACAGAGGAAGAGTTCTCAACACAGAGCCTGAGCTGAAAGATGAATTGCAGGAGTACTTTCAAGAAAATAATAGGGCAGGTTTTGCTGAGTGCTTTGAAGATGAAGAATGGCCAAGGAAACAAGCCTACTTAGCACACAATTTTCAACATATGAACCAGTTGAACAAGTCTCTGTAAGGCCCTGGAGAAAATGTTTTGACTTGAAGTGAATTGGATTTGCAAGGAAACTGAATCTTTGGAAAAATCATGTTGCAAAAGGAAATCTTGAAATGTTTCCACTGCTGCTTAAGCTTGAGAGTGAGGAAGGATCAAAACGTTTTGAGTCTTATTGAAAACCACTTGGAAGAACTGCAGAACAAAATTGAACAGCATTTTTCTTCCCTTTCAACACGTGTATGACTGGGTGAGGGGCCCTTTCTCTGAATCTTCTGCTCAGCCTGAGAACTTGACTCTGAGAGAAGAGGAAGAACTTCGTGAGATGCAGTCTGATTGTGTGCTCAAGATGAGATTTACTGACCTGCCCCTGGACAATTTCTGGATTTCTGTGAAAGAAGAGTATTCTGCCATTCATAGGAAAGCAATGAACATTTTGCTGCAGTTTTCAACTTCTTACATGTGTGAGCAAGCTTTTTCTTAACAAGCATCAAGAGCAAGGATAGAAATCGTCTTATTTCAGTTGAATGTGAAATCCGTGTGTGCTTATCTCAAGTTCGACTCAGAATTGAGTATTTTTGCAGCAAAACACAAGCACAGATTTCACATACTAGGCCTATATTTGAGCCTGGTTATGTCACTTAGTAAGAAAATGTTTTTTCAAAGACTTGTATAAAATTGTGTCTTAAGGTATATTTTCATTCATATTTCTTTGGCTTATGTTTTTAGTAATTTTATTATTCAATATTATCAATACATTTTCATGTTGTAAATAGCATTAATTAAAATCAATTTACAATCTTTATTTTCATTTGATCTACCAAGCTACCTTTAGAAAAATTTAATCCCATTTTGGCTAAAGCCAATTATTTAACAGACATTTATTAAGTTTGCCTTATGAGTTTTTAAAATTTATGAATGAGGAAAAATAGAGATTAATTTCAAGAAAGGCAAGATAAGTGTAACTACCTGTTTCTTTCAAGAAAGGTTAGCTAAAAATTCATTCTCTACTCAAAAAAGCATTGACAATTATTTTTGGATTATTATATCAACAACTTACTGATCATGCTGACGTCCTGTGAGCTGTAGATATAATAATTTTTATGCAGAAGTTCCCCGAGACCAGAAAATTATTTCAAGGGTTCCTCCAGGGCAAAAAGGATGAGAAAAACTGCACTATAGGGAGGACGTGATTAAGATAGGTAAGGTGCAGAATTCACAAAGGTGTTGCTGGGGCTTGTGTTATAAGTAGAGACTGGATAGGTTGGGACTATTTTCACTGGACTGAAGGAAGCTGAAGGGTGACCTTGTTAAGGTATATAAAATCACGAGGGGCATAAACAAGGTGGATGGTCAGTCCTTTTTCTCAGGGTAGGGGAGTCTAAAACTAGATAGCATAAATTTAAGGTGAGAGGAAAAGAATTATAGGGGACCTGAGGGCACATTATTATCACACAGGGGGTAGTGGGCATAAGGAACAAACTGCCAGAGGAACTGGTGGAGGTGGGTATAATTACATTTGAAAGACATTTGGACAGTCATGGATAGAAAAGGTTTTGAAGGATATGTGTCCAATGCAGAAAAATGGGACTGCCTTAGGAAGGTAACTTGGCCAGAATGGACAAGTTGGGCTGAAGGATCTTTTTCTGTGCTGTATAATCCCTATGATACCAGATCCTCAGGTGTCAAGATTCAGGTGCAAGAAACTGTCATAAACAATACTGCACAGAAACACATCCTCTTTATTCAAGCTGACCATCAAATACCCAACTATACTCATCCCAATTTTGGGCTGAGACCTTTCATCAGCCCTGTTGAAGGTTCTTGGCCCAAAATATCTACTGTTCATTTCCCTCCATAGATACTGCCCGAACTGAGTTTCTCCAGCAGCATTTTCTATGTGTTGCTCACTCCAGTTTACCAGCACTTGGTCCTTAGTCTTCTGTGCATTGATAATTCAAGTAACCATACGGACGCTTCTTAAGTGTCTCAAGAGTCTTCACCCCCACCACCTTTTCAGGCAGTACATTCCAGTCTCCCCACCCACCCCTTGGTCGGTAAGAGGGAAAAGCTTTAAAGGTGACCTCGGGCAAGTTTTTCCACACAGAGCGTAGTGGATATGTGGAACAAGCTGCCAGAGGAGCCAGTGGAAGCAAGCACACTGTTTAAAAACCATTTGGACAGGTATGTGGATAGGAAAGGTTTAGAAGTATATGGGACATGATCAACTAGACATGTTTGGCATTGAGTTGGGATGAAATGCTGTATAACTAAGACTCTAGATGTTGGAAATCTGAAATGGAGCTTGTATATCAGCAGAGATGATTTTGTTTGCTTGAAACTGGTGTGCTCAAGAATGTGGCCTATGGTTAAAAATTCCATTTTGCAACAATAGTACTTTCCTTTCATGATAGTTCAGTTATCTTCTTTGACGTTATCAGTGCTTTTGTAAAAAGTGTTGTAGATTCACATTAATGATGTATAGAATTTCTGTAATAACAAAGAATGGATGAATTGCTTTTTTGAGATTCTGAGCCCCCATATTTATATTTCATTTACACAAGTTCAATTTCTTATTCAATCCATCATTCTGATCTCTCTTGGTCTTGTTTATCACTTGAAAATCTTTGTTTTCTTCTTTTTCATTTTGCCCAACCCTCTGGGCTACTTACAGTTCCTGTTGGCAGCTCTGCAGCTTTAGTTGCGGGTTTCCATTCTCATTCTGCCAACTTTATCTCTAGTCAATATCTCTGCAACATCTGTTGCATCAGCATTAATACCTTGCCTTTAAATATGCTGACTTAGATAAATGGTTACGCCAGACCTTATGCAAACTGTGTGGCTTCAAAAATTAAAAAAAAAAGATTAGGCCATTCAGCCTCTCATATTTGCTCCACAATTCAATATGTTCAATGAGCTCTTGGGAAGCCAGTGTTGTACAGGCTGACAGCAATGGAATTTCCTGAAGTAGGTTGTATGCAACGGATTCAACTGTTAGATTTTAGATAAAATTTCATTGTGCGATGCACCAGCACAAGTATCTGCATTTCCTCAGAACTCTGAAAATTTAATGGTTTGTGGTTTCTCCAACTAACCTTCTTGCTTTAGATAAGACAAAGAAAAGTTCTAGTTTATTTTAGAGGAAGATGATGCATTATTTTTTAACAAAATAAATACCCTTTTCATCTTGCCTCAAACAGTACATCAGAAAAGCTGTTTTTCTACTTTACAAGCTAACCCTATCCAAAATCATCTAGTACAACTTCTAAAAGCCCAAAGCTTTTTTTCGAACAAGATTGTTTTTCACACACGTTGACATTTTAATATTAACAAGCAGCTACTCTGTAGCCAAAGCACTTTGAAAATGTCCAAATCATCAGCCAGAGCCAAACATGTTATGTTGTGTGTTTTATAACTTCATAAACTTAACTGGTATATATAATACCTACAATAAACAATTCTCTTGTTTTGGGGACACCTTAAATTAGAAGGGCTTAGTTGTTTCATAAGTTCAGCAGCTTGGCTTGCGTGTGAAGCAGCTAGAACATGTATATTAAGTTATTGGCCAACATTCTGTTTGGAAGTTGGATGAATTTTTGATGCTCTCCTGTAACAGTCTCAATTATTCTTAATTCTTTGGCTTTTAAAATGTTTATAATTTCTTTCATCTAAAACACAGCACATTACAAGAGCTGCTGGAAAACAGTATTTTTAACCACAATTTATCAAATGATTTGTACCAAAGATCCAAGTACGTAACTGATTTCTCAGTTGTGATTCTGCTTTGCATACAGTAATAAATTATAAAGGAGCATAGCTGAAGAATGGGGGTGGGGGAATTAAAATTAAAAGCCAATATAAAGTACAAATAAAATCTGACTGTAACAGAGCACAGCAAAGGTGTAAAGGGTTGGAGAGAATTTTCTGATTGGAGGGAGGAATCTGAAAGAAAGTCCTGGAGAACCATACACCAGCAGAGGAAAGGACTGAGTCCACCCAACTCATTAATGGGCCCAGTGAGGAGGTGCTCAATGCATCTGAAGGAAGTCAATGGAAAGTATCAATCAAACTCTGAAGAGTTAAACAACCTGGTTAAAAATAGAATTTGTAGAGAATAGAGAGGAAATTGTAATGAGCAAGCATGAAAGATATTTTGTTATTGATGCAAGAATATTTCTAAGCAAGTGTATTAAAACAACCTTATGTGCCATGCTGAAAATTCAAACAACTGTTGCTCTAAGAAATCAAAAGTAAAAATGTTACTTGAAATATTTATTGATAGGAAACATCTAGTCTATTTCTGATTGCAGAGAAGCTGTTGATATGCTGAGTATTTGTAACACTTTGTTTTTATTGAGCATGTTGCATAAGGTCATGGAAATTGCTGAAAGATCCTGATTTTTTTTTTGTGTGCTCCCTGTACAAAAGCACAGAAGCAATTTATTTTTTGTTTTGCTTAACAAACATTGCTGTACTTTGCAACTGGAAAGAATGTGATTATGACCCTGCACTTATTCACATTTGTTGCAATTGATGATGACTGGCTGTACAAAAAAATCATAGGCAGGCAGGAGAGGAGCTAGAGTATGCTCCCAGACTCACCAAGATCTCCAAGAGGAGTGAAGTCCTGTATGCCGTTGGACGAGGAATCCCTCTGGGCACTAGTCAGGGTCACCTGGCAAGTGTTAGTGAGGCTCATCACCACTGAAGATAAATTGAAACAGTATAAAATATGTTTGTAATCTGTGAAGGTGAGACCAACATGACTGCCCTATCTTTAGCTCCAACACTATAATTCTTGAGTACTAGCTCTCTCTTCCTCATCCTGGATCTTGTTCAATAATATGCATTTGTGAAGTAATTATATCATGGATCCACCTCACTAATTCAGTAATTGGTCTAACGAGCTAAAGTTGCACAGAGCTCATTGTCTGTCAGAACAGAATGGCTGGGGGTTGACAGCTGGGCAAGGGTGTTTGTGAGGCCTCAGGCTTGGAGACTGATTTGTCTTGGATAAGTTGTGCTCCTCTTGGGCATTGAGGCATCTGAGATATGTGTCCATGCCTAGCAGAGCATCAGCATGGTGTTGCTATAGGTCATGCAGCAGTCTCGAAACTGCAGTGACCAAATTCAATTCCAACCCTCTTTTGCTGTCTCTGTAGTCTCTATGTGGCCTTTATAAGTTTTCCTCAGATACTCCCATACATACGTTGGTTGTGGGTTAGTTGGCCACTATAAATTACCTCCAGTATTATAGTAGGAGAGTCGGGGAATTTGATGGCCACATGAAAGAAGAGTTAAGAGGGGATTGCGATTAATAAAAATAAAGATTAGCTTTATTTATCACATATACGCTGAAACATAAAGCAAAATGTGTCATTTTGTGTTGACGACAAACACAGTGCAAATATGTGGTGGTGGCAGCCTACAAGTATCACCATGCTTCCAGTACCAACGTAGCATGGCCAAAGCTTGCTAACCCTAACCTGTACGTCTTTGGAATGTGTGTGGAAACAGGAATGCTTGGAAGAAACCCATGCGGTCATGGGGAGAATGTACAAACTTCTTACAGACATTGGCAGGAATTGAACCCTATTAGCTGGCACTATAAAACATTATGCTAACCGCTACTCTACTGGGCCATCTAAGACAATAGGATTCCTCTGAGAGCCAGCATAGGCTCCATTGACCAAATGGCCTCTATTTTGTAAGGAACTATGAGAAGAGATAGGGTATACAGTCTCTGGTGCCAGGGTCCGGGATGTTTCTGATCACGTCAAGTTGCCAGGGTCTGGGATGTTTCTGATTGCGTCTATGATATCCTGAAGTGGGAAGGAGAACAGCCAGAGGTCGTGGTACATATCGGTACCAATGACATAGGCAGGAAAAGGGAGGAAGTCCTGAAAGCAGGCTACAGGGAGTTAGGAAGGAAGTTGAGAAGCAGGACCACAAAGGTAGTCATCTCGGGATTACTGCCTGTGCCACGTGACAGTGAGTATAGGAATAGAGTGAGGTGGAGGATAAATATGTGGCTGAGGGATTGGAGCAGGGAGCAGGGATTCTGATCTCTGGATCATGGGGACCTCTTTTGGGGTAGGAGTGACCTGTACAAAAAGGACAGGTTGCACTTGAATCCCAGGGGGACCAATATCCTGGCAGGGAGGTTTGCTAAGGCTATTGGGGAGAGTTTAAACTATGATTGCTGGGGGGGTGGGAACCAAACTGAAGAGACGGAGGAAGAGGCGGTTGGCTCACAAATAGAGAAAGCTTGGAGACAGTGTGCCAGGAAGGATAGGCGGGTGATAGAGAAGGGATGAACTTCGACTGATGGTTTGAGATGAGTCTATTTTAATGCAAGGAGTATTATGAACAAAGCAGATGAGCTTAGAGTGTGGATCAGTATTTGGAGCTATGATGTTGTGGCCATTACAGAGACTTGGATGACAGGAATGGTTACTTCGAGTGCCAGGCTTTAGATGTTTCAGAAAGGACAAGGAAGGAGGCAAAAGAGGTGGGGGTTTGGCACTGTTGATCAGAGATAATGTCACAGCTGCAGAAAAGGAGGAAGTCATGCAGGGATTGCCTACGGAGTCTCTGTGGGTGGAAGTTAGGAACAGGAAGGGGTCAATAACTCTCATCATCATCAGGTGCCATGCCCAGTTTGAGCTTTGACTGCCATGGCCCACACACTCCTGTTTCGGGTCAAGTGGATCAATTCATTGGTATTCATTTCCAGTTCTCTGGCTGCTGTCTCCATCGTTATTTGTCTTTGCCTTCCTCTTGTTTTCTTCCCTTCAATCCTTCCCATAATTACCCTGCATTCTAATTCCTCTTTCCTATTCACATGACCAATGAAGTTACATGACCTTCTCATAATCTCATGCATTATTTCTCTTTTTGTGTTTGCTCTGTTCATGACATTCCTGTTAGATATTCGTTTCATCCATGATATTCTTTGCATCCTCATCAAAAACCACATCCCTGCTGCTTTAGTTTGTTTCCTCATGTTACTAGATATTGTCCAACATTCTGAGCCATATAACATAACTGGATAAATGTAACATTTCGGTACTCTGAGGTGGGTTGTCATGCCTAGTTTAGTATTGGTCAGTATACTCTTCATTCTCATAAAGGTGTCTTTTGCCATCCCTATTCTTCTTTCAATATCCATGTCGCACCTGCCATCTGATGTCACCCAGCTTCTTAAGTAACAAAAGTTCTGTACTTGTTTTACGTCTTCCCTGTTCATTCTCAGCCTGGAGATTGGATTCTCCTTCTTTTTGGATATCACCATACATTCTGTCTTTTTGTAATTGATAGATAGACCTATTTTTGCACCTTCTTCAACAACTATATCAATTAAGTTTTGTAGTTCTTCTTCCGTACTTGCAATTAACACAGTGTCATCTGCATATCTGAAATTATTGAGGTTTTCTCCGCCAACTTTGATTCCCAAGATGTCTCTTAATTTTTGTAATATTGTTTCACTGTACACATTAAATAAATCAGGGGAGAAAACGCACCCTTGTCTAACGCCTCTCTTGATTTTCATAAACTGACTCACTTTTCCATCTATTCTTACAGCGGCAGTTTGTTCCCAGTACATATTTCTGTTTAGGCGGAGGTCTTTCGAATCTAGATCTAGAGTTTTCTGTAATATTTCAAATAACTTATTGTGCTTAACTTTATCAAATGCTTTTGTGTAGTCGATAAAACAAACAAGCATATCTTTTTGCACTCGAATAGCTCGTTCTGATAGTATCCTTAAAATCAATATTGTGTTTCTTGTTCCTTTGTCTTTCACAAAACCACATTGTTCTTTACCTATTTCAGCTTGTATCTTACTTTTAGCTCTTGTCATCAAAATTCTTAGAAGTATCTTGGTGATATGACTCATTAACTTGTGGTCCTATATAATTCACATTCTATTGCTCCAGGTTTCTTAGGAAGAGTGATAAATACTGATTTTTTTTTCATCTCTTCTGGTATTACTCCAGTCTCATAAATGTCATTGATTAAATCAGTAAGTTTTTCAATTCCATAATCTTGAAGGGTGATAATTTGTTCTAATAACAAGTAATGACAGGTGCAACACAGATATCAAATACGGAATAGCAATGGTGAAAGAAACTTTCCAAAAAATGAAGACCATATTAACAGACAGAAAGATGAGCACGTACACTAAAAACAGAATACTGCAGTGCTACATTTATTCTATCCTGACTTATGGAAGTGAATGCTGAACCATTTCCCCAGCAATAGAAAAGAGACTAGAAGCAGCTGATTTATGGTTCTACAGGAGAATGTTAAAAATATCATGGACCACACACACACATCAAATGAAGAAGTTCTGAGAAGAGCCCAAGCAGTTCGATCACTCATACCAACAATAAGAGAAAGACAACTCAGATTCCTAGGACACATCATGCAGAAAGATGAACTAGAAAAACTCATACTCTCTGGAAAGATTGAGGGGAGCAAACCTAGACAAGGACTTCGGCTTATGTACATCAAAAGCATAGCCAGGTAGCTACACATCGAGGAAATGGAAGTCATCCAAAAAACAAAGGATAGATCTATATGGAAAACCATGATCACCAAAGTCCACATCGGATATGGTACCTAGAGAGACAGACAGACTAATTCATCAGGACCTGCTTCCTTTCCTTTCTTCATCTTATTTATTGCATTACGAACTTCAGATTTTAAAATACTTGGACATTCAGTGTTTTTTCTTAATTTCTGGTTTTTCACCTCGATCGTCTTCAAACAATTCCTGAATATACTCAGTCCATCTGTTCATAATTTCATCTCTTTCTATGATAATGGTACCGTCCTTTGCTTTCAAACATCCACCTGAAGAACAGAGGAACTTTTTACCAGTGATATTCTTGATTTGTTGATGTAACCTTTTTGGATCAGTAATAGGGAGTCTTTCTATTTGCTCACATTCCTGGTTTACCCATTCCTCTTTGGCTTTTTGACATAAGCTTTTAACTTTTTTATCTAAGGACTTATATTCCATAGGATTTGCTTTCTTCCGTCTCCTTTCTTCCATTAGATTTTTGATTTCATCTGTCATCCATTTATTCTTTGTGCTCTTTTCTTTTTTAGAAATCACTAACTTTGCTGATTCTACCAAGGCATCCTTTAGAGAGTTAAATTTCATTTTTACATGATTGCTATCATCTTCAACAGATTCTACAAACCCCATTTCCAGAAAAGTTGGGATATTTTCCAAAATGCAATAAAAACAAAAATCTGATATGTTAATTCACGTGAACCTTTATTTTACTGATAAAAGTACAAAGAAAAGATTTTCAATAGTTTTACTGACCAGTTAAGAGTATTTTGTAAATACACACAAATTTAGAATTTGATGGCTGCAACACACTCAACAAAAGTTGGGACAGAGGCATGTTTACGATTGTGTTACATCACCTTTCCTTTTAATAACACTTTTTAATCATTTTGGAACTGAGGATACTAATTGTAGTAGATTTGCAATTGGAAATTTTGTCCATTCTTGTTTGATATAAGACTTCAGCCGCTCAATAGTCCGTGGTCACCATTGTCTGATTCTCCTCTTCGTGATGCACCATACATTTTCAATAGGAGATAGATCTGGACTGGAAGCAGGCCAGTCAAGCACACGCACTCTGTGTCTACAAAGCCATGCTGTTGTAGCCCGTGCAGAATGTGGTCTGGCATTGTCCTGCTGAAATAAGCATGGACGTCCCGGGAAGAGACGTTACCTTGATGGCAACATATGTCTCTCTAAAATCCTAATATACGCCTCAGAGTCAATGGTACCTTCACATACATGCAACTCACCCATGCCATGGGCACTGATGTACCCCCATACCATCACAGATGCTGGCTTTTGCACCTTTCGCTGATAATAATCTGGATGTCATTTTCATCTTTGGCACGGAGAACTCGACGCCCGTTTTTTCTGAAAACTAGCTGAAATGTGGACTCATCTGACCACTGCACACAGTTCCAGTTCCATAGTCTTTCTGTCCATCTGAGATGAGCTCGGGCCCAGAGAACTCGCCGGCGTTTCTGCATAGAGTTGATGTATGGCTTCCTCCTTGCGTAATACAGTTTCAAGTTGCATTTCTGGATGCAGCGACGGACTGTGTTGCGTGACAATAGTTTTCGGAAGTACTCCCGAGCCCAGGTGGCTATAATTGTCACAGTAGCATGACTTTTCTGTACACTTTTCAATCTTATTTTAACTCTGTCCCAACTTCTGTTGAGTGTGTTGCAGCCATCAAATTCTAAATTTGTGTATATTTACAAAATACAATTAAGTTGGTCAGTAAAACTATTGAAAATCTTTTCTTTGTACTTTTGTCAGTTAAATAAAGGTTCACGTGAATTAACGTATCACAGATTTTTGTTTTTATTGCATTTTGGAAAATATCCCAACTTTTCTGGAAATGGGGTTTGTATTTCTAGACTTTGGAATCTATTCCTTATTTCAATTGTAAATGTTTGTCTTAAGTTTTCTTCTTTAATTGATTGCAAGTAGTCAAGGGATTGTTCAGGTTTTTGCTTCTTTAGTTTTTTAAATTTTACTTTTACATGACATACTAGTGGGTTATGATCACTATTACAGACTGCACCTGGATAAGTTTTGCATTGAGTCACTGAGTTTCTAAATCTTTGGTTTATAGTAATTAAGTCAATTTGATTTTTAGTGTTATCACCTGGACTTTGCCAGGTCCACAAGCATCTTGGATGGTTTTTAAAGTAGGTATTCATAATGTCCTGATTATTCATCTTGCACCATTCTACCCATTCTTGCCTCTTTCATTTCTTTCCCCTAGTCCAAATTTTCCTGTGGTATTTCCATCAGACCCTCGTCCTACTTTAGCATTTAGATCTCCCATGACAATAACAATATCTTGAGATTTGCATCCATTCTTTGCTTGTTCAAGCTCTTCATAGAATTTATCTATATCCTCATTTGTTCCATCTGTTGTTGGTGCATATACCTGTATAATTGCTAAATCAAATGGTTGTCCTCTGAATCTAACAAGGAGTACTCTTTCTGATATTGCCCAATATCCTAAAACATTTTTTGCCATGTTTTCATCCATAAGAATTCCTACTCTATGGGATGTTCCACAAGAACAAATTAGTGTTTTATTTCTATTCTAACATGTTCCAGCGCCTGTCCAACGAACTTTGCTAATTCCCATGATGTTAATTTTTAGTCTTTCCATTTCATTTATCACATTGTCCAATCTTCCTGCTTGATATAGGGTTCTGACATTCCAAGTGGCAATAATTTTCTTTTGTGTTACTTGAATCTTATGAGCAGTAGTTTGATGATGGTCGGGGATCCCCTGCTGCCCAGAATCAACCCTACCGAGCAAAGCATCTTCAGAATTGTCTTGAAGATCCTCTTGACGCTGTTGTTGTGCAATACATTTTGTGAGTTTCACCATGGTTTTCTAAGCAAATAGTAGATTCTAGGAAACCTAGTATCTAACAACGGTGGTTTGCTATTGCCTTGCGTTGGGCGAACTAAAGAAATCACCATTTCTCTTCCCAAATGTAGGTACCAATGACATCGGGAAGAAGGATTAGATTAGATTATGAGGACACTCAGTCCTTGTTTATTGTCATTTAGAAATGCATGCATTAAGAAATGATTCAATGTTCCTCCAGAGTGATATCTCAAAAAAAACAGGACAAACCAAAGACTAACACTGACAAGACCACATAATTATAACATATAGTTACAGCAGTGCAAAGCATTACCATAATTTGATAAAGTGCAGACCATGGGCACAGTAAAAAAAAAGTCTCAAAGTTCCGATTGACTCCCGATACTCCACGATAGCAGGCGGCAAAAGGGAGAAACTCTCCCTGACATAACCCTCCAGGTGCCGACAACTATCGATGCATTGGAAGCACCCGACCACAGCCGACTCTGTGTCCGTCCAAAAACTTCAAGCCTCTGGCACCGAGCACCATCTCTGCCGAGCGCTTCGACCCCGTCCCGGCCGCCGAGCAACAAGCAAAGCCGAGGACTCGGGGCCTTCCCCTCTGGAGATTCCGGATCACACAGTAGCAACAGAAGCGAAAAAGGCATTTCAGAGGTTTCTCCAGATGTTCCTCCATTCTCTCATGTCTGTCTCCATCAAATCAGGATTGTGCACGACACCCTACTTGACAGATTACAGACATCATTCACTGGAGTGGCCGCGCAAGCTGCGTCGCGCCGCCATCTTTTCCTGTATAATTGCTAAATCAAATGGTTGTCCTCTTAATCTAACAAGGAGCACTCTTTCTGATATTCCCCAATGTCCTAAAACACTTTTTGCCATGTTTTCATCCATAAGAATTCCTACTCCATTAGTATGGGATGTTCCACAAGAATAAATTAGTGTTTTATTTCTATTCTGACATGTTCCAGCACCTATCCAACAAACTTCGATAATTCCCATGATATTAATCTTTAGTCTTTCCATTTCATTTATCACATTGTCCAATCTTCCTGCTTGATGTAGGGTTCTTACATTCCAAGTGGCAATAATTTTCTTTTGTGTTATTTGAATTCTATGAGCAGTAGCTTGATGACGGTCAGGGATCCCCTGCTGACCAGAATCAACCCTACCGAGCGAAGCATCTTCAGAATTGTGTTGAAGATCTTCTTGACACTGTTGTTGTGTGATACATTTTGTGAGTTTTACCATGGTTTTCTTCACAACTAGATTCTAGAAAACCTAGTATCTAACAACGGTGGTTTGCTATTGCCTACCGTTGGGTGAACTAAAGAAATCACCATTTCTCTTCCCAAATGTTCATCCGCCTGTACTATAACCATTGACATTTGAGGTCCCAGCTCATCTGCCTTCTCCATCATAAGTTCAGTTACTCAACCTGCTGGATCTACTGTTGGCCTTTGCTCCTATCCTGATCAGGAACCCTTGCAGGTGCTACTGTTCGGGGTCAGAGCGGCCCTGGGCGCAATGAATGACTAAGGGGTTACTCCACTTTCCCCAAAGCTCTGAAAGTCCCCACTCAGAGCCTCATCACCGGTTGCAGTTTAGAGTCATACCCAGGACAGTCAATAACTCTACCATCCAAAAGTAACAGAGACATCAAGGAGCAGATAGGGAGACAGATTCTGGAAAGGTGTAATAATAACAGGGTTGTCATGGTGGGAAATTTTAATGGAAAGCATCAAGTTGGATAAGTCACTGGGACTGGACGAGATGTACCCCAGGCTACTGTGGGAGGCAAGGGAGGAGATTGCTGAGCCTCTGGCGATGATCTTTGCATCATCAATGGGGATGGGAGAGGTTCCAGAGGATTAGAAGATTGCAGATGTTGTTCCATTATTCAAGAAAGGGAGTTGAGATAGCCCAGGAAATTATAGACCGGTGAGTCGTACTTTAGTAGTTGGTAAGTTGATGGAGAAGATCCTGAGAACCAGGATTTATGAATATTCGGAGAAGCATAATATGATTACGAATAGTCAGTACAGCTTTGTGAAAGGTAGGTCGTGCCTTACAAGCCTGACTGAATTTTTTGAGGATGTGACTAAACACATTGATGAAGGTCGAGCAATAGATGTAGTGTAGATGGATTTCAGCAAGGCATTTGACAAGGTACCCCATGCAAGGCTTATTGAGAAAGTAAGGAGGCATGGGATCCAAGGGGACCTTGCTTTGTGGATCCAGAACTGGCTTGCCCACAGAAGACAAAGAGTGGTTGTAGTCGGGTCACATTCTGCATGAAGGTCGGTGACCAGTGGTGTGCCTCAGGGATCTGTTCTGGGATCCCTGCTCTTCATGATTTTTATAAATGACCTGGATGAAGAAGTGGAAGGATCAGTTAGTAAATTTGCTGATAACAGAAAGGTTGGAGGTACTGTGGATAGTGTGGAGGGCTGTCAGAGGTTGCAGCAGGGGAAGTGGCAGATGGAGTTCAACCCAGATAAGTGTGAGGTAGTTCATTTTGGTAGGTCAAATATGATGACAGAATATAGTATTAATGGTAAAACTCTTGGCAGTGTGGAGGATCAGAGGGATCTTGGGGTCTGAGTCCATAGGACACTCAAAGCTGCTGCACAGGTTGACTGTGGTTAAGAAAGCATATGGTACATTGGCCTTCATCAATCATGGGATTGAGTTTAGGAGCCGAGAGGCAATGTTGCAGCTATGTAGGACCCTGCTTAGACCCCACTTGGAGTACTATGCTCAGTTCTGGTCACCTCACTACAGGAAGGATGTGGAAACCATAGAAAGGGTGCAGAGGAGATTTACAAGGATGTTACCTGGATTGGGGTGCATGCCTTATGAGAGCGGTCCCCAACCACCGGGCCGCAAAGCATGCGCTACCAGGCCGCGAGGAAACGATATGATTTGGCGATATGAGTCAGCTGCACCTTTCCTCATTCCCTGTCACCCACTGTTGAGCCATTACGCATGTGAGGTTATTATCCGCGCGTCATCCATGTCAGCGCGGGAAGGAGATCAACTCCTCGAGCTTGCAAATGACGGCGGGCTGAAAAGTATGTTTGACATAACATTTCTGCCGGCATTCTGGATCAAAGTCAAGGTTAAATATCCTGCGATAGCCACGAATGCACTGAAAACGTTGCTTCCATTTCCACCACATCTCTGCAATGAATGCAACGAAAACTAAATTGCGGAATAGACTAGACATAAGGAACTCCCTTCAAGTATCGCTGTCTCCTATCACCCCTCGATGGGACCGTCTTGTTGCAGGGAAACAAGCTCAGGGCTCCCACTGATTCAGCGATATTGGTGTGTTGCAATGATTTTATATGTTCATACGGGGAAAATATGTGCTGTGTGTTTAATATCCAAACGTTACTTAAAATGTTATGATGCTATTGACTTACTTATATAGCCATATAACAATTACAGCGTGGAAACAGGCCATCTCTGCCTTTCTAGTCCATGCCGAACGCTACTCTCACCTAGTCCCATCGACCTGCACTCAGCCCATAACCCTCCATTCCTTTTCTGTTCATATACCTATCCAATTTTTCTTTAAATGATAATATCGAACCTGCCTCTACCACTTCTACTGGAAGTTCGTTCAACACTTACTTCAAGCTCCCCTGGCCTCCCCTGATAATTGAGTTATCACTATATTCATGCGAGGAAAATATGCGGTGTGTGTTTAATATTAAATTCATCAGATAAACCCTTTTAGAAACAAAATTGAGTGTATTAGCCACATCACCTATATTCCGGTCGTGATTAACACACACCGCCCCCGCCCCCCCCGCGAACAGAATCGCCAAAAACGGTTTGTAAATCGGCATGGACACGCATGCGCACTGGTGCCCGCGCAAGGCTTCATGGTCATTGTAGTCTTTCTCGGGGTAAACAATGTATTTCACTGCTACTCTTGTCTGTTGGCAACCCTACCCCGCCCCTCCGGGTCGGCCAGTCCGCAAAAATATTGTCAATATGAAACTGGTCCGCAATGCAAAAAAGGTTGGGGACCCCTGCCTTATGAGAATAGGTTGACTGAACTTGGCCTTTTTTCCTTGGAGTGATGGAGGATGAGAGATGACCTGATAGAGGTGTATAAGATGATGAGAGGCATTGATCATGTGGGTAGTCAGAGGCTTTTTCCCAGGGCTGAAATGGCTAGCACAAGAGGGTACAGTTTTAAGGTGCTGGGAAGTAAATCCGAGGAGATGTCAGGGGTAAGTTTTTTACGCAGAGAGTGGTGAGTGTGTGGAATGGGCTGCCGGTGACAGTGGAGTAGGTGGAAACGATAGGGTCTTTTAAGAGACTCTTGGCGAGGTACATGGAGCTCAGAAAAATAGAGGGCTATGGGGAAGCCTAGGTGATTTCTAAGGTAAGGACATGTTCGGCACAGCTTTGTGGGCCAAAGGGACTGTATTGTGCTGTAGGTTTTCTATGTTTCTATGTATACTTTGTGCTTGTTCACATAGCTGCTTCTATATCAGTAATGAATTCCCTATCGGAAAAGTGTGCTGGAAGTTTTCATAATGGGACCGTATACATTCTTTTGCCATAGTATCCAAGCTAATTTATTATTGTCACATGTCCTGAGATACAGTGAGAAGCTTGTCTTGCATACTCTTCATACAGATCAAATCATTACACAATGCACTGGGGAGAACAAGGTTAAATGATAATTGTGCAGAATAAAATGCAATGGCTACGGAGAAGTGCAGTGCAGGTAAACAATAAAGTGCAAGATTATAATAAGATAAATTATGAGGTCAAGAGTCCATCTTATATTAGGGAACCATTCAATAGTCTGATAACAATTGGGTAAAAGCCATCCTTGACTTGGTGGTACATGCTTTCAGGCTTTTCCATTTTCTGCGCAATGGGAGAGGAGAGAGTAGAGAATGAACAGAGTGGGGTGAAGTTTTTGATTTTGCTGGCTACTTTACTGAGACAGCGAGGTATAGACAGAATCCATGTATGGGAAGCTGAGTTCCGTGATGTGCTGCTGAGCTGAGTCCACAACTGTCTGCAGGTACTTGAGGTTATGCAAAGAGCAGTTGCTACACCAAGCCATTATGCATCTAGATACAGTGCATCGATAAAATCATGTATGAGTCAATGGAGACGTTCTAAATTTCTTTAGCTTCCTGAGGAAGTAGAGTCGCTGGTAAGCTTTCTTGGCCATGATGTAAATGTGGTTGGAGAGGGACATGCAATTGGTGATAGTTGCTCTTAGTAGCTCTCAACCCTCTGAATACCAGGAACATGTGTATCACACTTCCTGAAGTCAATGACCAGCTCTTTTGTTCTGTTGATACTGAGGGAAAGGTCATGAGATTGAGCTCTTTACCTCCTTCTTGTGCTCCGACTCGTCATTGTTTCAGATCCAGCACACTATGATGGTATCATCTGCAAAGTTGTAAATGAAGTTAGAACAGATTATGGCCATGCAGTCATGAATGTACTGGGAGTAGAGTTAGGGAGTTGAGGATGCAACCTTGTGGAGCACCAGTGTTTAGAATAATTGTGGGGAATGTATTGCTCCCTATTTTTACTGATTGCATTCCTTTGGTCAGGAAGTCAATGATCCAGTTGCTGAGGAATTTGACTCCAAGCGGTGGAATTTGTAGACGAGTTTGCTTGGAATTATAGTATTCAAGGTAGAGCTGTGATCAATAACCAATAGTGTGAAGTGGGTGTCTTCACTCTCCAGGTGCTTCAGAGATGAGTGTAGGGTCAGTGAGATGGCATCTGCCATAGACCCACTTCAGTGGTAGGTGAATTGCAGTGTGTCCAGGTTGTCTGGAAGGCTGAAATTAATGTGTGCCATGACCATCCTCTTAAAACTCTTTATGATGGTAGATATGAGAGCCACTAGATATGATTGTCATGGTGTGATATTTTACTTACCTTTACAGACCCTGTACCTCTCACTATACCCCTTGCCCATCCTCTGGGTTTTTCCCCCCCTCCCCCTTTTCTTTCTCCCTGGGCCTCCTGTCCCATGATCCTCTCATATCCCTTTTGCCAATCAACTGTCCAGCTCTTGGCTCCATCCCTCCCCCTCCTGTCTTCTATCATTTTGGATCTCCCCCTCCTACTCCCACTTTCAAATCTCTTACTAGCTCTTCTTTCAGTTAGTCCTGACGAAGGGTCTCGGCCCGAAACGTCGACTGTACCTCTTCCTAGAGATGCTGCTTGGCCTGCTGCGTTCACCAGCAACTTTGATGTGTGTTGCGTAAGTTGTAAAACAATCATGTTCAAGTTTGATGAGAGGGCAGGTGTAGAGTCAAAGCAAATGCCAGTGATACCGCAGAGATCAGGAGACTGTATGGCACAAATTGTGTGGGCTGATAACAAAACTTTATTAAATTTCTAATTTGTGGTTAAGCACCTCCTTGGCTAGCACCACCATTACTTGTGTTACTCAGACTCTCTTGACCCTTCACCCTTATTTTTTTCTCTCACTATTGTCTCTTCTTGGTTTCTAAGTGGTGACCTATTTATTTCTTTGCTGGTGCTGCCAAACATGCCACGCATTTCCAGTTTTCTTTATATTTTCACATGCTAAATAATTGAATTTCACAAAAAAATATTGTGATGTTGTTCCTGATTTGTCATCTCCAACTAAAATTCTATTCTCAAATCCTTAATAAAATTACGCTCACTCATTTTATGTCTGCATTAATTGGAAGAATAATTAATTGTCTTACAAAATCACTGCCAATGTTTAATTTTTTAAATTGTTTTTAAGATGAAGCAATAATATCTATTCATATTGGGTAAATTTTTTGACTTCATAAATTCAATATCTCATTTTCTGACAGTGGTTTTGAATTACTTTGACCGGTTAACTCAAAACTGTGCAGATCAGACATATTTAACAAACAGTGTGACACAACTATACTAACAATTTGGGTGTGAATCTAGGAGGTATGATTAGTAACTCAGTGGATGACATGAAAACTGGTGGTGTTGTGGATAACAAGGAAGGTTGCCTACGTCGATAGCAGGATAAGGATCACTAGAAAAGTTTGGCAGCACGTGTTGACAGATGGAATTTAATCCTGGCAAGCGTAAGGTGATGGGAAGTCAGAGGGCTATGAATAGAAGGACACTAAGGAACGTTGATGAACAGAGAGACCAAGGGGTCCAAGTTCATAGTTTTTTTGAAAGTGGAAACACAGGTGGATAGGGTTGTAAAAGTATATGGCATGTTTCCCCTCGTAAGTCAGGACAAGAGTTGTGATGTTATGTTGCAACCTTACAAAACACTGGTCAGGCTGCACTTAGAGTATCATGTGCATTTCTAGTCACCACATTATAGGCAGGAGGTGGTTGTCTTTGGGAGGGTGCAGAGAAAGTTCACCTGGATCACAGGAATTTAATTATGGGGAGAGATTGGGCAGGTTGGATTTGATGTCACTGAAACAAAGCAGACTGAAAACTGGCTTGATAGAAATACAATGTTTGTATATAAGATTATGGGACGACACTCTAGCAGTTAACTCCAGTGACCCAGGTTCAATTCCGCTACTATTAGCTAAAACTTGGTGCGTTCTCCCAGGATCCGCTTGGGTTTCCTCCGGGTGCTCTGGAATCCGCTCACATTCCACAGATGTTGGGGTTAGTAGGTTAATTGTTCACATGGTTGTAAATGGCAGCATGGGCTCACTGAGCCGGGAGGGCCTGTTACCGTGCTGTAAGAGGCAAGATAGAGTAGGTAGTGAGGAGTTTTTTTACCCCCCATGGTACCAATATCAAACACAAGATGGCCTTGGTTAAAGATGAGAGGAAAGAGTTTTATGGGAGTGTGAGGGATAATTTTATTGTACACGGGGATGTTAATATCTGGAATCTGCTCGCCAGATGAGGTGGTCAAATTGGATACAATTACTATGTTTAAGAGGTATTGAGAGTGACAGTTAAATAGATAAGGATTTAAACCCTATGTAGGCAAATAGAATCAGTGAAGATGGGCAAAAAGGTTTGCATGGATGTGGTAGGTTCAAGGGCCTGTTTCTGTGAATCTGTAACTTGGTAACAGCTGTTTTGAACTCTGTGCCTGCTGGGCAACACCAGCTACTTTGCACAAATGGTTCAATAAGTTTTCATCAAGCCATTCACTGAGAAAAAAAATACCTACTTCCTTTTCTATGAGAATAGAATAATAATTAGCAGAGGCATGCTGCACAGGAGTTCCTTGGCATTGATTGGCAAAAGGTTGCATGAAGGTGGTGCAGCAATTTGTTAGAAGATGATCCATGCAGTAATATTGTGCCAAGGATTTAAATAAGGACCATGAGAGAAGTATTGTAGAGAAGGCTGCAGTTGGTGCCCAGTGAAATTCTCAACACATTATCTAACCTGTAAGAACAAATACACAAGATCTGTATTTATTGTGTATTTACACTAGGACCATAGAAGTGTTTATCCGACACATCTCTCACGAGTTAGTGTTGATACAGGATAACTTGTATTCCACAGTTGTTTGTATTTCTCGCTGGGCACTGATGAAGCTGTAGTAATGGGGCACTATTTAGATCTAGTTTCTTCTTCTGTAGTGATGGGATGCATAGCCTTTTAAAAATCTTTACTGTTTCTTGTAAAAGATGAACCCCACTTCAACCAAGAGGTTAATAACAAGGAGGAAAGTTTGGTAGCATTTCTTTGCCCAGATGCTCAGTGGGTGACTAACAAATTACTAAAAATGAATGGTGTCACAAACATTTGAACATAGGCTCAAAAATAATTGAAGGCCTCTCAGAAAAGAAAAAGGATGGAGATGGGACGAGTAGATGTATTGCTCTATGGGGAAAAAATAAATTTGTTGGTGTAATGCCTGTGTCTATAAATATAGCTGATAAACATATTTGTGGTGGTTTATAAATTCAAAGTTCAAAGTTAATTTATTATTAAATGTCATATGTCACCATTGTAGGACCTGGGCCTCTGTACCTTCCTCTGCAATTGGATCCTTGACTTCCTAACCGGAAGACCACAGTCTGTGCGGATTGCTGATAACATATTCTCCTCGCTGACGATCAACACTGGCACACCTCAGGGGTGTGTGCTTAGCCCATTGCTCTACTTTCTGTATACACATGACTGTGTGGCTAAGCGTAGCTCAAATACCATCTATAAATTTGCTGACGATACAACCATTGGTGGTAGAATCTCAGGTGGTGACGAGAGGGCGTACAGGAGTGAGATATGCCAACTAGTGGAAAGGTGCCGCAGCAACAATCTGGCACTCAACGTCAGTAAGACAAAAGAGCTGATTGTGGACTTCAGGAAGGGTAAGACGAAGGAACACGTACCAATCCTCATAGAGAGATCAGAAGTGGAGAGCAGCTTCAAGTTTCTTGGTGTCAAGATCTCTGAGGATCTAACCTGGTCCCACATATTGATGTAGTTATAAAAAAGGCAAGACAGTGGTTATTGTCTACTTTATTAGGAGTTTGAAGAGATTTGGCATGTCAACAAATATACTCAAAAATTTTTATAGTTGTACCATGGAGAGCATTCTGACAGGCTGCATCACTGTCTGGTATGGAGGGGCTACTGCACAGGACCGAAACAAGCTACAGAAGGTTGTAAATCTAGTCAGCTCCATCTTGGGCACTAGCCCACAAAGTACCCAGGACATCTTTAGGGAGTGGTGTCTCAGAAAGGCAGCGTCCATTATTAAAGACCTCCAGCACCCAGGGCATGCCCTTTTCTCACTGTTACCATCAGGTAGGAGATGCAGAAGCCTGAAGGCACCCACTCAGTGATTCAGGAACAGCTTCTTCCCCTCTGCTATCCAATTCCTAAATGGACTTTGAAGCTTTTTTTAACATACAGTATTTCTGTTTTTGCACATTTTTAAAATCTATTCAATATATGTAATTGATTTACTTATTATTGTTTTATTTTATTTATTATTTCTCTCTCTCTCTGCCAGATTATGTATTGCATTGAACTGCTGCTGCTAAGTTAACAAATTTCATGTCGCATGCCGGTGATAATAAACCTGATTCTGATTCTGCTACCCTGTTGTTATTCCTCTCTGTGGCTTGTGGCACGTTGGGCGGTAGCCTTGCTATTACTTTCACATTTTGTCTCCTTTTTATGAAGCCGAGTTGCTCGCTCAATTCTCCACCCAGCACGGATGAAAGCGTGCCTAGGAGCTGGCCAGATTCAAAGCCGGGACCTTTTACCTTGAGTCCAGTGCTGATGCCACTAAGCTGCCAGCTGGCTTATATGCTACCCTGAGATTCATTTTATTGCAGGATCCACAGTAGAACAAAGAAATACAATAGATTCAATGAACGATGTACACACACAGACTGACAATCAATGTGCAAATACAGAAACAAATAAATAAATAGGTAGATAATACTGAGAACATGGGTTGTAGAGTCACTGGTACTCAATGGAGGGGAGCACCAAATAATCATAGTCCTTAACCATACTACAAGGAAAATGAAGAGATAAGAATTTGTTTGGTACAAAATGTGTTTGATGTTATTATATTATGAATAATGTCAATGTCTTTCTATTTGCTTTACTGGAAGGTACTTTGACTTTCAAATTTGTTCTCTGATCCCACTTTGCTGGATTTCTTTTGAAGTGACAAAATACAGCTTGCACTTACGACAGCAGGTTGTGAAGTGTTTGAGACATTTCACAATATATCATGTTTTAATTGCAGCACTGCTCATGATAAACCCTTGGTTTAACTAATTTATTTCATTTGATATGTTATATCAGTAAGCTCTAATAATTTTCTTACTATGCCTTTAAGTTTCCGATTCTTTTCCTTGGGATTTTGGCATTCTATACATATGATTTGAACTCAGTGCACCATAGTTTCATTCAGTAGCTTTTCAAATTGTCGAATGGATCTTGGCATTTATATTTACTGTTTGGATTTTATCCATTAAAGAGAGAGAAGAATGTTACTTGGAGCATAAGCATCCATAGAGGCATACACTGTAACTTGATCATTAGTACTGATTGACATCCTTCTCGTCTCTTGGGAACTGCTGTTCACAGTATTCCCAGAGTACCATCAGATGAGCAATTTCAGAACTTTGACCAGTGGTGAAGAAGGAACAAAATGCCGTGTGATGTGAAGGAAACTTTCTGTTGTAGTATTCTCAAGCTTCAACTATTCTTTGCTCTTTGTGAAGATGAGAGTCATCTGGTCCTATTGAATATTTGGCACTGTTGGTACTGCCTGATCTGTAGATGGTGGAGTGGGAGATTAATGTCCTGGATGATTTTAAGTTTCTCATGTTATTAGAATTGTATTCATTCAGGCAAATGGAAACTGTTGTGACTCATGTCTTCTCACTGGTAGAAATTATACACTGGAGAAAACTTGGCTTTTGACCTCTTTGCATAGCTGGCCTTACGTTTTTGGCACTGCTCACCAAATCACTGTGTACGGGTGGAAAATATTCAATATTCCACATGGGCCAGAAGTGCTATGGGTGAGACGCAATTTGTGAGACTTGCTGTAGTAAGTGGTTATAAAATGAAGAGAATTCTATTAAAAGAAGGTAACTGGAATTTATAGGCGTAATTTCGCAGGAGCATTTGTCAGCACATTTCTAGAGGCAAAACATTTGCTCATTTCAAAATAACAAGAAAATGAAAACCATTACAGTGACTCTTAAAATATAGTTCTTAACTGTATCCCTCAGCTTAGGAATTTTATGTGAACTATGTGACACGTCAGAGAGCCTGAAGTGAGTAAGGGATGGACCTGGGCAACGTCTATTAATTTATTTCAAGAAAGCACGCAGAAGAACATTGCTCATGAGGAACTTCTTACTTTCCAAGGGGAAAAATTACAATGATTTTTCAAATTTTTGAAAATCGACTCCTCTGTATTTAATAGGTAGTACATTTTAATAAAATAAGTCAACAGAATTGCTTTTGATTTTTATATTTAAAGATTATGAAACTTGTGATTCAAAATGAAATTGTATGGTACAAGCTTACAGCGTCTCCACTTTACTAATAGTAACATGGCACAAAACCTAGATTGGCAATCCAATTAGCAAAGGACAAAGGCCACAATACTATTTCCAGAAAGAAAACTATTGCCTGTTTTATTTTTACAGTTAGGCACTGGGCAGTATGCATTTCTTTTTCAATACAATTCTAAAAATAGAATTCAAAAGAGCTTGAAATTGTGTTAACAGTTCTGCACAGTAAATAGTAGCTACAGTTGGTTATAGATACCAATTAACATATTTCTCATGCCGTATCTCCCACCTCCATTTTAATTGTTGCCCCACAAATCAGAGTCATACACGTAAACAGCTCTTTGTTCTCCATGAAACAATCCTGTATCTTCTATAGTTGAGTAGAGTACTTTCTTGTACTTAGAAAAGCTTTGCCAAATAACACAAAGTAACTTCTTTCTGGTCAGCCGTCCTCCTCTCTCTCACTTTGGGACTTCTGAAATATATTTTCTGATGAAATAAGACCATACCTCACCAGATCCAAACCTAGCTCATTACTTTTCCGATCCTGAAGACTTTGTGAGTTTTGTATTTGTCTTTTAAACAAAAAATATGAAGTCTGCATTGATACTGAAGTTACCATCTTGCCTTTTATTCCTGATTATTTTAATTCCATCCTGGAACATCAGGAAAATTGTATGACAATTTCTCTTCTGTATATCGTCCTTCCAAACATGCAGGCAGCAGTATTTCTGCTGTGATTTAACACTGATGGAGCTCTTTCAGATTATCAATTGAAAGGGTGACCCATTAGAAGCATTTTGAACAGCTGAGCCATTCTGTTTGCTGGCATTGATTTAATTATTTAACAGTTTTAATTTGTTGGATGCCTAACAATGTTTTAAGTGCAATTCAGATCAATAGGTCATAATGACCATTTGTGCCATTGGCTATTTCATAATGTGGTAACTCAGCCATAAATCTTCATGGATGGATACTGTTTCCTTACCCTGTAATCTGGGTTGGAAACATAGCCAAGCTGCATGCTGTGCTTTACTGTATTTTGTTTTTTGTCACCTCAGAAGCACTGATCCGCATGGACATCAGCAGATTTCTAGACTATTGAACAATGGAGGAAATAGTTTATAAACCAATTTGATCTTTCCTTTCCTTTTCCCATTCTGTATCACCTTCACCTACTAATACCCCTGCCAGTTAAACTACAGCCCTTGAACAGTGAAAAGTAATAGGGGTCTAAGTGTATTTTCTGCTTTCCAGAACTCAGGCATGCAAAGGGAAATCATAGTGTCCCATTTACAGTCCTAGCTAACACTACCTAACTTTGAACTGAACCTCTGACCTTCACAGTTAGTCTATTCCAATACTGAGCCATGTAGTGAGCAACTGAGCCACCAGGAAAGCCATGTTCAGGGAACTTTGAGCTACCTCTATCAGCTGTATCACCACTAATGAAAACTACAAAATGCTTTCATATCGAGCATGCAGTGAAAACTTGATCTATGGACTAGGCATTCATATACTATATTGAAACGGATGCAAGAAACTTTTGTCTAAGCCCAATAATGTGAAGAATTCCTGGATGATGGGCAGTGTTATTCTTTTGAAGAAACTAAGCTAACTTTTATTTAGATAGATTAGACCACTCTGAGACTGGAGGACTAACAGCTCATATTCCATCTGGGTATCCTCCATCCTGACGGTACGAACATCGATTTCTCGTATCTCTGGTAATTTCTCCCCCCTCCCCCTTCTCTAATTTTTCATGCTCTATTCTGACTCCCCTCTTAACCACTTCTCTTCTCACCTGCCTATCAGCTCCCTCTGGTGCTCCTCTTCCTTCCCTTTCTCCCATGGTCCTCTCTCCTCCCTCTTTAGTCCTTTACCTTTTCCACCTATCACCTCCCAGTTTCTCACTTCATCCCCCTCCCCCACCTACTTCCATTCCTTCCTCACCTGACCACCGATCACCTACTTGCTTGTACTCTTCCTCCTCCTCCCTCCTCCTTATTCTGGCTTTTCCGCCCTCCTTTCTGCTTCTGAAGAAGAGTCTCGCCCTGAAACGTTGACTGTTGATTCCTTTCCATTGATGTTGCCTGGCCGACTGCATCCTCCAGCATTTTGTGTGTGTTGGATAGCAAATAATCTGCTGGGGGAATTCAGCTGTTCAGGCAGTAACCCACCACCCCACCCTTCTCATTGATACTGCTCGACCTGCTGAGTTGCTTCAGATTCCAGCACCTGCAGTCTCTTGTATTTCCGTGTGGGCAAGTGTTAGTTTTGAAAGAATGTCCCTAACCTGTAAATATTATGGGCTATTACTTCAATTCATTCTGGATCTTTGGTAGAGGATAATCTTGGTCAAATCCATAAACTCCTTGTATCTAGTAATTTGATTGAACTATAACTGGTAAAAGCCATGTGTCAAATAATTTTGCAGTGATGACGATGTAAGAACATGACTGTATTTCATGTTGGGAAGACAGACCCAAAAGTTTCATCACAGCTTGTCACTTTTCTTTGCTGATTGACTCGCACAGTACATCTCGATTGCCTCTGTATCAGTAAATTACTTAGAATACAAATACATGATCTAGTTTGCGGATTCAGTGCTGTATAGTCACTGGTGATATTATAATTTGTTCGCATGGATGTAAAAGATCCCAAGGGTCTATTTGAAAAGAATTGACTGTTCATTCTGGTTCGTGGTTCAACCTCAACAACAGCTAATTAAGTAATCTAGGTGTATTTTTGTGAGCCGTGCTGTACACATTGTCTGCTGTGCTTGTCACATAACAGCTGTGATTGTATTTAAGCACTCCAGGAAAAACTAAATGATGCAAAATTGTTAAGCCAGCAGCTAAAAGGAGGAAAATCACAAGATATTTATTTCAGGGTATACGCATTACCAGCAAGGCTAAAGTTTATTTCCCATCTCTTATAGTCAGTAGTGATGGTAATTCACCACTCTCTTAAGCTGCTGCAGTCATTCTAGTGTCGAGCTGTTGGGTGTGTAGTCACAGGGCCTGGAACCAGTGACAGTCACAGACTAAAATGCCAAGTTCATTGAAGGGGAGTTTGTAGATGCTGGCTGTCCCATGTGTCTGCTGCCCTTTCCTTGGTGCTAAACATTGAGAGCTGTAAGGTGCTGTCAGAGGGGCTTTGACGAGTAATTACAATGTACTCTGGAAAAGGCAATGATGTGGTGAAGGAAGTGAATAATGTTTAGAGCTCTGAATGGAGTCCAATTAAGTGGGGCACTTTGACAAGTATACTGAATATTACTGAATATTCAATATGGTTGAGGACGCAACAAAGACAAAGTATTTTAGCTGGGAGTTTTTACTTTTATTTAAGATGAGCAAATTACTTTGTATCAGAAAGATGGTAACTTTCTTGAGTGTATTCAATATAGTTTTATGTACCAGTATATCCTAGAACCATAAGGAATAGCCATAGTAAATTTAGCAATGTGCTATGTATTTAACAGCAATGATCATATGGTGGAGTTCATTATGGTGGGTTGGAAGGAAGTGTGAAATAATAGTCAACTCATTTGCTTTGTTTATCCTAAATCTAACTATTTTTGGGGGAAGCTGGGTAGAGATGATCAGAAAAGACCATTCTGTGATACAGGAATAAGTCATGTCCCTAAGGGAAGTAAGCAATCTCTCTTCTTCACCAAAAGAGCTTTCCTTCTCTATGTATAATGAAAAGAGCAAAAGCAGAAGTACTTAAAATGTAGTATTTAGTACTGTTCCTGATATTGGTATAAAGAACAAGAAAAGGTGAGGAAAAATACTAAAGTAACCATTAAAAATATAAGTTTGAAAGGCTGTGTGCAAGGGGTATCTTTGTTTCTTTATTAATCTTTTTATTGATTTAAAAAAAGCATCATATGTACAAACAAGAGGAGAATTCTCTAATTTGTATCAATAACAATACAAACAGAAAGTGAAATAGATATTATCAAAATCATACATAGTATTAAGCTAATATGTAGTATATAATAAAAAAGAAGACAGCTATTTCTCTTATCAATTCATAAAGAGAGAAAAAAAACTTTAATTTTTTTTAAATGAGGAGAAAAAAACCCACTACACTATATGAAAAAAGGTAAAAAAGGGACTGGGCAGTCCAGTCTGAGGATACGACCAAAAAGCAAGGGGTATCAAAGTTACCCAGAAGACATAGACCCAGAATTAGTCCATTCAGCCTGTCAAGTCTGCTCCACCATTCGCTCATAGCTAATTTACTTTCCCTCTCAACCCTATTCTCCTGCCTTCTCCCTGGTAACCTTTGATGCCTTATTAATCAATAACCTATCAACCTCCACTTTAAATATACTCAATCAGCTGGCTTCCACAGCTGCGGCAATGAATTCCACAGATTCAGCACCCGCTGGCTGAAGAAATTCTTCTTGTCTCTATTCTCTATTGATGTTGTGTTTATGGACCAAGAGGGCTCCTTGGTGATGTTCATTCCCAAAAACTTCAAACTGGAGGCCCTTCCCACACCATTTATGAATAGTGGGATTTGTTCGGGATCTCTTGCCTTTCTGAAGTCAATTATCATTTCTTTTGTCTTCTGATGTTGCGCTGTCTGCAAATTTAATGACTGAGTTTGTAGTCATAGGTGAAAAGTGAGTAGAGAAGTGGGCTCAGTATACACCCCAGTTAGGCACCGGTGTTGGGGTTGGTGGGAGGTGGGGTTGATGTACACTTGCCTAGTTTCACCATCTGGGTGTGATTAGTAAGGAAGTCCAAGGTCCAATTACAGGTTGATGTGCTGAAAGCTAGATTGTGGAGCTTAACAGTCAGCTTGTTCAGTAGTATTTTGTTCAAGGCTGAGCTGTAATCAATGAAAAGCATCGTTACGTAGGTGTCTTTGTGCTCCAGTTTAAGACATAGAAGAGTACAGCGCAGAAACAGGCCATTCAGCCCACAATGCAGTGCCAAACCAGCTAAAAGGCAAGTTTAAAAACACCCAAGTGCTAGTCCCTCCTACGTACACCATGTCCATATCCTCTTCCTCCAAAGTCTCTACATCCTTCCTATAGTGGGGCAAGCAGAACTGTGTGTAATACTCCAGATGTGGCCTAACCAGAGTTTAATAAAGGTGCAACATAACCTCCTGACTTTTGAAGTCAATGTTCGACTAATAAAAGCAAGCATTCCATAAGGTTTCTTAACCATCTTATTGACCTGTGTAGTCACTTTCAGGGAGCTATGAACTTGGAATGAGCAGTTGTTTCAAGACAGTATGAAGAGTTATAGAAATGGTGTCTTCAGTTGATCCATTCATCTTGTAGGCAAACTGGTGCTAATCCAAGGTAGCTGGGATTTTGTCCTTGATGTGGGACATGACCAGTTTTTCCAAGCACTTGGGAACTAAGGGAGTGAGTGCCACCAGTGTGTAGTCTTTAAGATGAGTTGCCTCTGAAGCCTTGGGGATTGGTATGACGGTTGCTGCTTTGAAACATGCCAGACCCATAGCTGTGTGCTTAAAATGTTGAGTGCTAGTGAAGACCCACACTCAACATTTTAAAAACATCTTCTTCTCCTTCCCCATCAGATTTTTGAATGGTCCATGAACACTACCTCATTATTTGCCATTTGCACTATTTATTTATTTACTTTGTAACTTATAATATTTTATCAACACAAAATGCTGGAGGAATTCAGAAGACGAGGCAGCATCTACGGAAAAGAGTGCAGTCGACGTTTCAGGCTGAAACCCTTCAGCAGGACAAGATGTCTTGCATAATACTGCTGCCATAAAACAATAAATTTTATGACATATGTCAGCGGTAATAAGCCTGATTCTGACTCTGAATGCCTTAAGGGCCAACTTTAATACAGGAAGGAAGGAGCTTGGAACTAGTGGGTGAAGCAATGAAAATGGATCATCACAAGGACCCAGACTTGTAGTTACCACAAACTCTGAAGATTGTAGAAATGGAGGGGATCATGGAGATGGAGAGGGACAAGGCTATGAATGGATTGGAAAACGGAAAAGTTTTAAAATTGATGAGAAGGGAGCTGATGTAATTCAGAATATTGGATGAACAATACTTGACGCGAGTTAAAATCTGAGCAGAACAAATTAATGTATTGTGCAATAGATTGAGTAAAACTCAGTCTAGGTTGCCCAGATAAGCTGCAGCATAGGTTTGGTACAGAGGAAAGCTCCTCCTTGGTCCCATCAATCACGTCCAGGGCAGGTCCAGAGTGAAACTTGCTGCTCCAATGTCATTGCGGTGTTTGTCTCAACATCTCACAATGTCAGGTTTTCAGTTCTGTATTAGAGAAACAAAGAAATTTGAGTGCCTGAGAAAAGTTCATTTAGGTGCATGTGCTTATTTGAAAAAAATACAAATATTATATAAGATTTAACAGAGTTGGCTGTTACAAGACCACCCTCGCTCTTCCTTTATGCTTTGGACAGTCTGCAGTGCTGTACAGAGCCAGGAAGTCCTGTGTAAATATAGTAACTCTATCAGTGTTGCCATGTGAATATCCAGCACAGCTTGTGGATTGTAGAAGGTTGACGTCCTTGGGTGGTTATATCACGTGAGCTAATTTGTGCTGCCCTTTCTGCATTTACTGGTGAACCAAGGGCCCCTACATTGTGACAGCTCCTTGTCTTTGGAGAGTACTTTACATTGACCCTGATATAGTCGCAAAAAGGATGGCACAAAGCTAATTGCTGCAGTTATTAATTGTTTACCAGCTTTCCCTCTCCTGCTCCGATTTGCTTGTATTGAGAAAGTTTGAAGTAGCTGATCTCAGTGAATTCTGCTGTGACTGAGACTGTATTGCACTGATTTGCAGGTGCGACTCGTGGAGTGGGTTAGTTCGCACAAGCTGGAGCTGTGCACAAATCGATGTTGACATTGTTGTGAAGTAAACTCTTGCAGTTCAGCTCCTGAGCAAGCTGAAAAGCTATCGACAAGACAAGATTCAGGAGCTGACAATAGGGTACATTTCTCATCACTCATTCTTAAAGACAAGACAGAAAAGCAGGATGGCTGAAGATTGTTCATTTGGTAAGCAAGAGTCCAGCTGAGCAGTCTTATGTCAACTGATTTGCAATTGTTCACATGAATACTGAAGCAAGTGGAGACTTTTTGGGCTAATTTTGCAGAGAAGCTTTTTGAGATACTTTAGAATGTGATATTTTAACTTTCAGTCTATTCAAATCGTGTCTTTCAATTTACATTATTGTATGACTAATTAAAATCACATGTTGATAAGGCTGAACTGTATGTGGTATCTTGCTGCACATCTCAGAATGTGCTTAATGATGAAACATACCAAAAGTAAGAAGACAGTTGTGACTCATATATGAATGTTTCTGAACGTTTTGTAGACTTGTAGTTCTACCAGTTCTTTGTATACAATAATACATTATATAAACTCTATGTCTATAAATTGTATATTGCATTTGTGTGCTGATTGTGTCCAGGGTATCATTTATGTTATTTATTACTTTCAATAATTACTTTTTTTAATCTTTGAAATCACATCTAGTGTGTGTTGAGTTAGTGAAACATTTCAAATGAGCAATTGCCTAAAAATTAGTTTGAACTAATTTCATTGTATTAAGTGGGTGTGAATTCAAAACTCGCCAAAAATGCAGGTTTGAGAGAGAAATGTTTTAAGAAATCATTATCTAACCATTGTCATAGTTTACTCCCTTATAAAAGACTGTGATGTTTCACATCCACTGTTGCTTGCTGGGCAGTCAGCAGCAATAGCTGACCTTTGGGAAATAGGTCAGCACAATTTTGACTGACTACTGAGGCTGCCATGGAGATGACATCAAACAGTGAAGTTGGGTTGATGGTGTATCTTGGGAATGAGGAATTGCAAATGACTTGGGTGGGAGGGGATAATAGCACTGTAGACTCCTGGGAGCTATGACGACTTCTTCTCAAGCACAGAGCAGGCCAGTTGCACTGCATGTCGTAGCTAATTCCATACCCACTCAACTTGGTTTGTAGAAGTTTGATCTTTGCCAAGAGCCCCTAGTAAAAGCATATCATGTGAAAAAAAATTATAGGAGTAGATTTTCAGTACAGGAATGATATCTGGGCAATAATTGAAATCATTCACCAATGTTCCCTTTTAATGCAAATCAATTCTTCAAAAGAAGTGAGCTTTTGATCTGATTTTTATAAAGAAGTAATTAATGATGACGGTTTATGTTGATGACATCACATCCATTAAATACAATGGGAAATTGATGTCACCGTTAGGGTGGATTGTGACAGGAAATATCCAATTTCCAATGGGCAGGAATTCAAGTATGCCTAAAATTGTGTCTTCTGCACTATATATGCCTAAAATAAGGGCACAGTTTTTTTGCTACTCCAATTTCCAGCCTAAAGATTGTGGTGATGTAATGCTTAAGCAAGATTTTTTCATTAGATGAGTTGGTAGTGTAGCTCATATTGGTAGAGGATCACTGGATATGTTTTGCCTATTTCCAACCAATTGCAAACCAATTATAATCTGAGTTCCTTGTATCTTTTAAATATTTAACAAGTTCTTACGTTTTTGATACCAAGACCTGTAAGCTTTCCTGCAATTTTGAGGCTTTTATTGTATTTAATGGTCAAAATTTATCAGCCATGGTACTACTCAGTCTGTTACATTTACTTAGGAATATAATAGTCTCTTCGTAAAAGAGGGATTGTGTGGCAGCTTCCTTATTCTAGTTCAGCTGTTTATTAAATGAAACATCTTTGTGTAAGGTTTATAAAATAATCTGGCGCTGGTAACATAATTTTTGGTGTGATGCCACTATACTCCCTCATGATTTATGCTCACTGTGCCTGTCTTCAGATTCTCTGTTTCATATGGTTGTAGCCTTACCTTAGTGTTTAATTGACAGCAGAGAATCTTGCCTTTGCTGTATCTAAATTCAACTGTCCAGCATAGAAAAATCTCGGAATCCATTAGCCATTTTGTTTTCAGTTGTCCAGATTTGCCTTCAACAAATATTCCCAAACAAGATTAAGAACCTGATGACGGCTGAAATTGCGGAAATCATGTGAAGGAACAGAGGGATCTTGGAGTCCTCGTCCGTAGATCTCTCAAAGTTGCCACACAAGTTGCTAGACTGGTTAAGAAGTTTAAAAAATTGGGAGATTAAGTTCAGGACCTCATGAGGTAATGTTGCAGCTCTATAAAACTATGGTTAGACCACCTTTGAAGAATTGTTTTCAGTTCTGGTCACCTCATTACAGGAAGAAATTGGAGGCTTTGGGGAGGGTACAGAGGAGATTTACCAGGATGCTGCCTAGATTAGAGAATGCCTTATGAGGAAAGGAGGATGAGAGGTGATTTGATAGAGATGTGTAAGATTGAGAAGTATTGAGCAGACAATTCCCTTTTCCTAGGCTACTGGCCAATCCAGAGGATTTTTTTAAGGTGAATCGACAAAAATTTAGGGGAAATGTCAGAGGTAGGTTTTTTTAAAATGGAGAATGCTGGATGCCTGGAGCACACTGCCAGGGGTGGTTGTGGAGGCTGATACAAAAAGGCTATTTAAAAGACTATTAGATAAGATGTAACAAAAATGGAGGTTAATGGGCTGTGTAGAAGGGAAGGATTAGATCGATTGTGGAATAGTTTTATATAGGTTGGCATAACATTGTGGATAGAAAGGCCTATACTGTGCTGTACTGTTCTATGTTCTATCATTGTGTATGTGTGGGATGGCTCACAATTTGAGTCCTTTATCATGGGGCTTGATGCACTCATTGTCTTGGTCCTGAAACTTAAAGAAATAGGCAAGGAACATTCATCACATAAAGCCTTCTTGACCTTTCAGTAAAATCGTGGATAATTGTCCTTGTTCTGCATCCTTTGATAAGGTCAAAACATTCTTGATGAAGGGCCTCAGCCTGAAACATCAACTCTTTATTCTTCTCCATAGATTCTGCCTGACCTTTTGAGTTCCTCCAGCATTTTGTGTCATTTTATATTATAATTGACCACGTTTCATACACACTTCTTGTCGAGAGTTCTAATCTACTTACTGTGAAAAGTTGTTGGCTCTTTTCAGCCTAATTGACAGCTCTAATTTGAAGATCATACCCCTTTACTGAAGATTCATCGATCAGAAACAAGTGTATCCATCTACAAATTTATGCATGTTACATCATTTTCGTAACAATCTCCTTAACTCAAACATTAGGCAGACTGAATCCATCATTCTTGGTTTTCATAATAAAATTTGTCACTTCATCTGATGTTTCAGTCATACCCTTATTACCTTCACTTCCAAAGAATCCGGCAGTCATCTTTCGGCCTTTGTCCAGACAATAAAATCAGATGTCCGACTACAGTTGGCCTCTGGCTCTGTTGATCCCAATGAGTCCATGGTGTGCAGTATGTTAGATTTAAAATCCATTATCTTCAACTTCAAATTTCTGTCACCATTCCCTGCCACACACCACCACCATCCAACCCCCAGTCCCCGGTACTCCAGTGCTGCCATTTCTGATTGCTACATCCTCTATTCCATCTTTTCCTCTGCCACTATTGAATGTTCCTTATCTAAACCATAACATTGAATTAATAAAACTATCTTATCCAACATACCTTAATGAGTTATTGTAGCTTCTGCAGAAAAGGTCCTCTGAAATAACCTCTCTATAACCTCCTCTTTAAAGTCCACCACTCATTCACCCCGCAGAGAATGTAATCATTTCTCTGTACCCTAAAAATTCTCTTAAGCGTATTTTGTTATTTCTTAGCCTTTGACAATCCCTACGAATCTAGCCTGGCTTTTCCATTTTTCTTTCTCTTATTCTTAAATATTGTTAACGTGGCTGTAGTATCAGACTCGTGACTGCCTAAGTGTCGCGTCATCAGATACAGGGATGATTGTATCATCCAGTCTATGGTGGGGGGGGCACGGGATTCTTGGAGGAGCCTCATTTGGAATTTTTTTTATTCAGTCAACTGTGTTTGGTGAACAAGTGCTAACAGATGGCTTATCATACGGAGGTTGTGTGTGAGTGAATCCAGTACATTTTCTGTAGCACCAAGCTGAAAGTTAAAGCACAAATATGCAGCTTTCAATGTGTTGGTGTATGTGAGTTTTTTTGGGGTTGGTGGGGGGTGATGGGGTTATGCAATCATTTTGAGGGATGGAATTGCTGAATGGTTGGCATTGTCTGTGTGCTGCTTGCCTGGATCATTTCAGTACTCTGCTGACTGGTCGTTCTTGTTTCATCCCTCTCGAAGGCTGATGTATGTACCGTATCTCTGAACAAGTTCAGTTCAGCTGTCACTTCAACTCATGAACCATGTTGGTGTCTGGTTCTTCAGTAAAATATACTCATTTTAAGACGGCTTCATCATCTTGTACCTCTCTATCTCTGCAATCGGTAACTAGAGGTCTCCAAGGTAATCTTAACTTCTCCATTATTGATGTTTTAAGCACCTCTGATTTTTATTATTGATGCCTTTACCTTCAGCTACAAAGGCCCTTAGCCTTCAAAAGCTTTGAAACAGTGAACCTCTCAGCTTCATTTTCCTCTAGGGCACTTATTAAAGCCTATCTTTTTGACAAAACTATTGGTTATTTTATCTTATTATTATGGTAGTGGAAGTTGAACTTTGTACTTATATGCTGTGATGCAACTCTTTATTGTTACTCATGCTCTTCCAGTTACCTCAAGATTCTGTAGGTCTTTCTCTGAGCAAACTGTAGCAATCCTTTTAAGAACTCCTAATGAGTTTTTTGATAATTCATTTTCTTGGGATTTAGTCATCGTTGGCAAGTCTGGCATTTATTGCCTAACCCAAATATTTTTACGTGAATGTGGTTGTGTGGCAGTTTCTTGAACTCAATCCATGGAGATCATGAAACCATCTGAAAAACCTTCCCAAGTACTGTTAGGCCACAAGTTGTAGGATTTAATAGATGATTAAGAAACAGTGAGGAGAGAGAGCAGCGCGCCGTGCGTGCGCAGCCCTCCGGTGAAAAATGATATTGTATCCGTTAAATAGGGGCCGTGGACAATTCTGATTTGATGGAGACAGACGTGAAAGCACAGAGGAACATCTGGAGAAATTTCTGAAACGCCAGTCCGCTGCTGTCGTTACTGCGCGGTCGGGAATCTTCCAGAGGGAAGGCCTCAAAATCCCTGGCTTTGCCTGCTGTTGGCAACCGAGATTGAGGTCGAATCGTTCGGACAGAGATGGCGCTCAGTACTCGGTGTCGGAGAGCTGATCAGAGCTCAAAGTTTTGGGATGACTCAGAGTCGGACTGTGGTCGGGCATGGCAGGGAGAGTTTTTCTTCCTTCTCCCATCTGCGTGAGATGTGGGACATTTGAGAGACTTTGAACTTTTTACTGTGCTCATGGACTTCTTCATCAAGTTATGTTATTGTTGCACTGTTGTAACTATATGCTATAATTATGTGGTTTTGTTAGTTTTTTCAGTCTTGGTCTGTCCTGTGTTTTGTGATATCACACTGGAGGAAATATTGTATCATTTCTTAATGCATGCATCACTAAATGACAATAAAAGAGGACTGCGTGTCTTCATAATCAAATCTAATCTAATATTATCCCAACAATATGGTATGCAATTTGGAAGTGAACCAACAACTGCAAATGCCTACCATCTTTGTCCTCTTTGGTGTTAAAGGTTGTAAGTGCATTCACAGTGCCAAGGTGAGTAGTGGCAATGCTCATTGTACATAGTGCACATTGTATCCACTGTCCATTGATTATGCAGGGAATGAATATTTAGGATTGTGGACTCGTGCCAATCAAGGAGACCGGATAGTGCTGAGCTTAAATACTGTTGGAGCTGCAGTCATGCAGGCAAGTGGAAAGTGTTGCATCATATGCTTGATGTACCTTGTACGTGGAAAGGCTTTGGGATGTCAAGAGTTGAGTCACATGCCATTCAGTACCTGGCCTCTTACTCTTTGCTCTTGGCATGGCCATTCATGATTGGTGTCATGGAGTTCCTAGTCAATGGTGAATTAAGATTTTGATGGTCAGAGACTTGGTAAAGGCTTATGCCTTTGAATAGGAAAGACAGGGAGTTATACTTGGTAGGAAGTAGTTGTTGCCTGACAGTGATATGGGCACTTACCAATGCATGCCCGAATGTTTAGAGTCTTAACAACATGCAGACATGGACTGTCTCAATTTCATAGAGTTGTCAGTGCAATTGAGCCTGCACAGTTCTTGATGTTACTAAATGGTATCATCATAACATTCTAATTTAAGTAAGGCAACTGCCTTTTCTGAAATGGAGTGTAGGCCATTTGTTTTAAGCATCTAATATATGTGAGGTTATCAGAGTGATCCCAACACCCCTTCCCAATGTCTTTTGTTCACTATTATATTTTTCCATGTGAACAGGAGATTAAGGAGAGTAAACTCCTTCTGCATCCCTATTTTTCAAAAAAATTAATATTGCTTGTAAGACATTCACTGTGGGTATAGCGTGAGCTACATGCAACATTGTGCTTTGCCACGGGTCCCAGGCTACCGGGTCACGAGTACCAATGTCTGACAGGGTTTTATTCCAGATGGAGAAAGGCTCCAGTCAGAAGCAATAATGAATTCTGACTGTTTTTCACAAAAGTGTGAATCATCATGTACAAGGGATAAAACTAATTTAACTTTGAGTACTACAACTGTTGTTTTTTGCAGAGCTTTGTGAAATATCACAGCATTGCAACTCCACTTTGAAGTGGTCTAGCAATTGTGCTTGTTCTTATTACTGAGAATGGAATTTGAGAGTTTGGGTGTAGAAAGAAGCAGAATTCGGAATTTTTTTCCTTCGCTCCTTTTGGAACATTTCAACAATTAGTTTACATTAGATAAATGCAGTAAAGAGTCACAAGATCTTTCACAGTAGTGTTAAACAAAATGTGACATTGAACCAGATGAGAGATTGATACAAGAGACCAAGAGATTGATCAGAGAGAGGTTGTGAGGTCATTTATAAAAGAAGGGGAAAGGGAAAATCTGAGAGAATTAGGTAGGTGACTTCAGTTATTTGCACAGCATCTGTTTGCCCTTTAAAGCTTATATTACTAATGGTTGTATGTTAATTGCACCTGGTGTGCAACTACTGCATAAATGGACCCGAGAATTAAAAGAGAAATTGTTAAACCTATGCAAACCTATGTTAAACCTTCTTCAAAACCAAGGTCACCTGAACCTCAGTAGTCAAGCCGCTATTAGCAGACTGCATTCATATATGTATATTCAAGACGGCTGAACTTCAAGCTATCATTAGCTCATTTGCTGAAGCATAGTTACTGTATAGGATGTACCTAATACTCAAGATCAGCAAATTAAACATCCTCTATTAACCTGACTCCACTGTTCAACACTGTCTGTGGACATAAAGTTCCACGACAAACTTTTGGAAAATGTTGACCATTTGTCATATCACAGGAGCAACCTCTCAGCAAAGACAGATATCTGTGATGAAATTCATTATCAATTTCAGTGTACCAGTTGTTTGAAGAAAGTGGTGTCTGAAGATCAAGTCTTCAGTCCAGGCATAAAATGCAATGTCTGCCAGGCAGAAATCATTCCAACAACATACATCAAAGTTGCTGGTGAACGCAGCAGGCCAGGCAGCATCTATAGGAAGAGGCGCAGTCGACGTTTCAGGCCGAGACCCTTCGTCAGGACTAACTGAAGGAAGAGTGAGTAAGGGATTTGAAAGCTGGAGGGGGAGGGGGAGATGCAAAATGATAGGAGAAGACAGGAGGGGGAGGGATGGAGCCGAGAGCTGGACAGGTGATAGGCAGAAGGGGATACGAGAGGATCATGTGACAGGAGGTCCGGGAAGAAAGACGGGGGGGGGTGGGGGGGGGTGACCCAGAGGATGGGCAAGAGGTATATTCAGAGGGACAGAGGGAGAAAAAGGAGAGTGAGAGAAAGAATGTGTGCATAAAAAAGAGTAACAGATGGGGTACGAGGGGGAGGTGGGGCCTAGCGGAAGTTAGAGAAGTCAATGTTCATGCCATCAGGTTGGAGGCTACCCATACGGAATATAAGGTGTTGTTCCTCCAACCTGAGTGTGGCTTCATCTTTACAGTAGAGGAGGCCGTGGATAGACATGTCAGAATGGGAATGGGATGTGGAATTAAAATGTGTGGCCACTGGGAGATCCTGCTTTCTCTGGCGGACAGAGCGTAGATGTTCAGCAAAGCGGTCTCCCAGTCTGCGTCGGGTCTCACCAATATATAAAAGGCCACATCGGGAGCACCGGACGCAGTATATCACCCCAGTCGACTCACAGGTGAAGTGATGCTTCACCTGGAAGGACTGTTTGGGGCCCTGAATGGTGGTAAGGGAGGAAGTGTAAGGGCATGTGTAGCACTTGTTCCGCTTACACGGATAAGTGCCAGGAGGGAGATCAGTGGGGAGGGATGGGGGGGACGAATGGACAAGGGAGTTGTGTAGGGAGCGATCCCTGCGGAATGCAGAGAGAGGGGGGGAGGGAAAGATATGCTTAGTGGTGGGATCCCGTTGGAGTAGAAATCATTCCTACCTCAGTCAAAGATCATTACAGCACAGAAACCGACCCTTCAGCCCAACTACTATGTGCCAAACTCTTATTCTGCCACATTCCATCAACCCATACCTGGACCATAGCTCTCCGCACCCCTCCCAGTTCTGTACTTAATCAAACTTTTCTTAAATTTTGCAGTTGAACCCTCATCCACCACTTCCGCTAGCAGCTCATTCCACACTCACACCACCCCCTGAATGAAGAAGTTCCGCTTAAATATTTCGGCTGCTATTTCTAGTCTCAGTTGGAAAAACACTGGTTGCATTTATCTTATCTATACCCCTCATAACTTTTGTATATCTGTATCAAATCTCCCCTTTCCTATGTTCAGGTGGGGGGCAGAGTTCTCATCTATTCAAGCTTTCCCTTTAATGCTGGTCCTCAAGTCCTGGCAACATCTTAGTAAATTTTCCCTATACTCTTTCAATGTTATTAATATTGTTCCTGAAAGTAGATGACCAGAACTGAGACCTGGTTATGTACTTTAGTAGTAAGTAGTTTAAGGGATTGGAAAGATACAACCTATCCAATGCTCCAAATTCATTGGATGGACAACTGAACTGAACAGTGCCCTCTTCCAGCCAATATACCTACAGTGGTGCTTGTGAACTCTGTAGAATTTTCTCTGTTTTTGTGTAAATATGACCTAAAATGTGATCAGATCTTCACATGTCCTAAAACTAGATAAAGAGAACCCAATTTAATAAATAACACAAAACATTATGCTTGTTCATTTATTTATTGAGAAAAACGATCCAATATTACATGTATTTGTTGGAAAAAGAATGTGAACCTTTACTTTCAGTAACTGGTGTGACCCCCTCGTACAGCAATAACTTCAACCAAACATAACTGTGGATCAGTCCTGCACATTACATTGGCTTGGAGGAATTTGAGGCCATTCCTCCTTACAAAACTGTTACAACTCTGGGATGTTGGTGGGCTTCCTCGCATGAACTGTTTGATTCAGGTCCTTCCCCAACACTTCTATAGGATTAAGCTCAGGACTTTGACAGAGCCATTCCAAAACATGAATTTTCTTCTTTTTATAGACAATAGACAATAGGTGCAGGAGTAGGCCATTCGGCCCTTCGAGCCAGCACCGCCATTCACTGTGATCATGGCTGATCATCCACTATCAGTATCCCGTTCCTGCCTTATCCCCATATCCTTTGATTTCGCTATTCATTAAACCATTATGTTGTTGATTTACTCTTATCTCTCGGATCATTGTCTTGTTGCATTATCCAACTCCTATTAAGCTTCAGGTGACAGACTGCTATCCTGTAGAATGTCTTGATACAATTTCAAATTCTTTGTTTCCTCAATGATTGCAATCTGTCCAGGCTCTGAGGCAACAAAGCAGCCCCAAACCATGATGCTCCTTCCACCATGCTTCACAGTTGGATGAGATTTTGGTGTTGGTGTGCAGTGCCCATTTTCCTCCAAACATTGCAATGTGCATTTCTTCCAAAAAGTTCAACTTTTGTCTTATCTGTCCACAGAACATTATCACGGAAGCATTGTAGAACATCCAAGTGGTCTTTTGCAAACTTGAAATGCGCAGCAATGATTTTTTTTGGAGAGCAGTGGTTTTCTCCACGGTGTCCTTCCATGAGCACCATTCTTGTTCAGTGTTTTCCTTATAGTGGACACATAAACAGAGACTTTAGCAAGTTCTAGAGATTTCTGCAGGTCTTTTCCTGTTACCTTTGGGTTATTTTTCACCTCCTTTAGCATTGCATATTGTGCTCTTGATGTGATCTCTGCAGTATGCCCACTCCTAGGGAGAGTAGCAACAGTACTGAGTTCCTCCATTTGTAGACAATTTCTCTTACTGTGGACTGATGCACACTAAGGTCTTTAGAAATGCTTTTGTAACCTTTTCCAGCATCGTGCGTCTCTACAATTCTTCCAAGTTCTTCTGAAAGATGTTTTGATTGAAACATGGTGCACATAAAGAGATCTTTCTTGAGAAGAGCAGGCTCTGGCAGTAACCTGACTTCGTGTGTCTTTTTTATAGGGCAGGGGACCTCTACAACCCACACCTCCATTATCTCATTAATTGGAACACCTGACTCCAAATAGTTTTTGTAGAGTTCACATACCTTTTCTAACAAATACATGTAATATTTATTTTTCTCAATAAATAAATGAACAAGTATAATGTTTTTTTTGTTATTTATTTAATTGGGTTTTCATTATCTACTTTTTGGACTTGTGTGAAGATCTGATCACATTTTAGGTCATATTTATGCAGAATTAGAGAAAATTCTACATGGTTCACAAACTTTCTAGCCCCTCTGTACTGGAAATCCAAACAACACACACAAAATGCTGGAGGAACTCAGCAGGCCAGGTCTTGGCCTGAAACGTCGACTGAACTTTTTACCATAGACGCTGCCTGGCCTTCTGAGTTCCTCCAACATTTTGTGTGTGTTGCTCAGCAATATATTCCTTAGTCTTAAAATTGGTTTAAAAACCAATTTCTATAAATTTTTAATCTTGCTTTATTTTATTGAGTTATAGCGCAGATGCCACTGTGATAGAGCGCACCACCATCTTAACAGAAGAGAGAATGCCTGGGGTGGATGAGATCTTTAATTGTGTTGGCTGCTTTACTGAGATGGAGAAGCATAGATTCAATCCACAGAGGAGAGGCTGGTTCCTGTGATGTGCTGAGCTGTGTTCACAACTCTGCATTTTCTTGCAGTCACGTGTGGAGCAGTTGCCATACCAAGCTGTTATTAATCCAGATAGAATGCTTTCTATGGTGCCTCGATTAAAAATTGGTAGGCGTTAATGAGGGTGTCACAAAGTGAGATTCTCTGAATGTTATCAAGCTATCTGAACTACAGTTTCAGTTCTGATCATTGTTAAAACTTAAAGTAAATGGAAAGCAAAATGTTTTAAGGAGAAGTGTTTTGTACTCAACAGGAAGAATTTATCTGTTCAGACTAATTCACTATGCTTCAAAAATTGATTTTCTCTCAGCATGGAGAGGTGTTCAATTCCATGCAAAGAACGTTTGAAGTACTTGATGCTACTTGTATCCTCATGCTTCTGAAATCTTATTTATTTATTGAGAAACAGCGCGGAATAAGCTTTTCCATCCTTTCAAGTCGCATTTCCCAGCGATCTCCAAATTTAATCATAGCCTAATCATGAGACAATTTACCATGGTCAATTGATCTACCAACTGGTACATCTTTGGACTGTGGGAGAAAATCAGAGGACCCAGAGAAAACCAACGTGGTCATGGGGAGAACGTACAAACCCCTCGCAGGCAGTGTCGGGAATTGAACTCAGCGGTACTATCATGCTAGCCCTTTACCTGTTTATCTCATCAACTGAACTTAGTGATCTTTAAAAACTGAGTCCTGTCAAAGGGTCTTGGCTTGAAACGTCAATTGTACTTTTTACTTTTCTTCATAGATGCTGCCTGGCCTGCTGAGTTCCTCCAGCATTGTGTGTGTGTTGTTTAGTGATCGTTTTAGAGATCTCCCACTTCTCAGATCATTTTGATTCCTGGGTCTAAAATAGTTACCTTCAAGTAGTAGTATTTTGACTTTATGTAGTCTTCTCTGCAATTCCCAATGATGCTTAACAGAGTTGAAGGGAAGGAGGCAAGGCCTGTTCATCGTGCATTTCTGCCACCTAGCACTAGGCATCAAGACTGACTCTGGAACATTTTCAGACCCTGGAGTGTCAGAATTTCTTTGAAATTAGTTTTACCCACTAATCTATTAACATAAAATAAGTTTAGTGTCTCTGTCAGGTAACGCTATTTATGCAAAGTGTTAGGAATTTAAGCTCTGAAATACGTATATACAGTTGACTCAATTGGCTTTCACATAAAAACTTACATAATGGTCTTCGTGAATCAAGACTTTCCGAAGCACATTACAGCATAAGAAATGTCATTATTGTAATGCAGTAAACATAGCCAATTTGCATTTAGCAAAGTCGCCCAAAAACATTGAGGTAATAAAACAGATGCTCTTAGATATTGTTTAAAGAATGAGTGTAGCCTACACACCTGGAGAACTTCCTCCCCTCGCTCACACCCATGCTTTAGGATTGTTTATCCATCCTGAGGAAAGTTGCATATGCACATGAAAGACGGCTGCCCTTCTGAAGGTGACCTCCTTACCAAGGTTAATCCTGTGATGTTTGGAAGGCAGTGAATGGTGGGTGGAAATAACTTGCCACAGATTCAGTCTTGAATCAGATTGCTGCTTTCACACAACATATCTAACCTTGCATAGTCTGCTGTTTTTGATTCTTTGGTTTGCCCAACTTCAGGTGCTATCACACAGCTTCCAGAATTCTAAAGGATGCAATTTGAAGAATTACCCATCCTTGACATCACAATATATTGCACAAAATTACTTGATTTTCTCAAGAAATAATCAATTTGATTTCGGGCTATTTTATGGTTTAGCAACTCGTATCACTGAAGGAATAAAGAGGAGCCTGGGAGACATTTTTCTGTATTGTCTGGATATGGAGTCCACTGTGTATTGTCCTAGTTCTTTGCGAATCTGGGTTTAAGATACAGGTGTCCCCCGCTTTACGAAAGCTTGCTTTACGCCACTTCACTTTTACGAAAGACCTACGTTATTAGTACCTGTTTTCGCTAACCGAAAGAAATCCGAAGAGGATTTTCGCTTTTACGAAAAAAGGCACCCGCTTTAAATTTGTGTTTACCCCGAGAAAGACTACCATGACTGTGAAGCCTTGCACGGGCAGGTGTGTGCGCATGTGTGTACGTGCCGATTTTTTTTTCTACAAATCGTTTTTGGCTAAATCTTCCCGATTCTGATAAGTGAAACTACACTGTACACACATTATTTCTGCTTTATATAAGCTGTGTATTTATCATATCATTCCTGCTTTTACTATATGTTAGTGTTATTTTAGGTTTTATGTGTTATTTGGTATGATTTGGTAGGTTATTTTTTTGGGTCTGGGAACGCTCAAAAATTTTTCCCATATAAATTAATGGTAATTGCTTCTTCGCTTTACGCCATTTCGGCTTACAAAAGGTTTCATAGGAACACTCTACTTTCGGATAGCAGGGGAAACCTGTATCACTATTGATTGTTGGCAATGCATAGTCTCTGAAGAAATTCACTTAGCAGCACATATGGAATTTCTAAACACTGTAGCAGCAGGCATATATAAAGTAGTGGCTGAAGCAGAGGTCCCAAGCTTGGCAATTATCTTGCTATCTAGGACAGAGATGAGAAAAGTTTTCTTCACCAGAAGGTAATGAAACTTTTGAATTCAGTGCCTAAGAGAATATTTTCTTTTCAAAGAAAATAACTTAATATATGGATAGAAACATTTGTTTCTCTCTCTGTGTACATTAAATGTAGAGATGAATCAAAGGAATTGAGTGGGGGAGTCGCTGGGCTTGTGAGAGAAAAATGGGACCTGATGATATTACTCCGAAAGCTAGTACAGACTTAGTAGGCCAGATGTCCACCACTCATGAAGAAAATATGAGAAAGGAAATTGGTTTAGTGCACTGAGGGAGAAGATTAAACACGATCTACTAGGATGATGGAGCAGGCATGAGTGGTGCTCTTGTGCTTATTCAAAAAATTAGTGCAATATTAGCTGATAACAGTATTGAATGGAAGGCAGAATTTGAGTAACAATCTGCTGCTCCTGTCTTAAGTTTTAAATCTTTTAGTTTTAAATATTTGAGTAAAGCTTATACAATGATCTTTTAGATTTTTTAAGATCATTATAAGAACTGTTTTGTTCAACGAGTTGTAAATTATGAAGTGTAGAATTTCCGAGGAAATGTGTCTTTGAGATTTTAGGTAATTTTCCCTCAGAGTTTCATACTTGTAGAAGCAAATATTTCCATCCAAATATGGAGTCATTTCCTTAGGAAAAAAAATCTATCTTGGCTGCAGGAAGATCAACTAAAATAAAATTAACTAAATCAGCAGGAAGATCCTGTGATGCTTCCTGAGGAATAAAATAGGCCATTTTACAAATAAATTGAAAGTGAAATGGATTGCCTTTGCAATTTTGGATGCAAGCTGTCATTTTCAAAATGATTGGAATGTGCAAAAGGGCTTGAACAATATGTGAGCTTTATTTTTTTTAAATCAATGATACTTTGTTCCTCATACAATGAATTTGCTAAGTTTGTGCAGAGAACTTACAACTTTGAAGGGATCTCAGTAAACAAATAAAATTGAGAACCTCTGCCATAGTAAAAGGGAAATAACTGCTCGCATCTATCAAACAGCTGCGAATATATTTGCACACAAACATTGCCAAATGGAGAAGCCCCAGGCGGAAACATTAGCAACTCCAAACTTTCAGTTTATTGAGCTTTGAACCATGTGAAGCCCATCAGAAGAGTCCAGTCATGCTTAGATTCCACAGCAGTTGGAAAACTGCCTCTTGGATTCTATGCCAGCTTATTCATGTTTTTTTAAAATGTAATATTATTTTTTAAATAGTTCAATAAATTTTTAAATATTTCTGAACTTCAGAGCCATATAGAGACTGTTAATTAATCCTCTTAATTTTTAGGTGAATGAAGTTTGAGGCTTTCCCTTCTGTGTTGCAGTTCATGCCTTCCCCTTTTCACTATCTGACACCCTCCCATTGTCTAGACCATAGTGCTGGAGTCTAGGATGTTCTGGTCTAGCAGGAGGGTGCTTCACCTTCAGTATGAGAAGACAACAGGCAGTGATTCTGGGCAGTGTTGTGAAATGGTGGAGACTGAGCTAACAATAACTGGTCCAAACAAAGCAGTATAACTTACTGCACAGAAATAACCATTCAAGTGAACCTGGTCTGTTGGCATTTCTGTTTGTATGAACTTCTCTTGTACTCTTAAGTATCATCGCATCAAAATGGTCTTCTATTTCATTATCACTTATGTTCTTAGCTTTACCTTAAATACATCTGTGCTGTTCAGATCAGCTCCGTATGGTTGCAATTCGTATCTCTCTGGGTAAAGAAATTTCTCCCGAATGCTACTTTGGATTCAGTACTGCCTGCCTTACATTTAAACACAAAATAGCGGATTTTCCCGCAAGTAGAATCTTATTCTCTCCATATTCATGATAAAATCCTTTTTAAAATTTAAACAGCCCAGTATTCTTTGTGGAAGACCTGCAGCTTCTTCAGTCTTTCTTATTTCATATAACCTCTATGCTGGTTTCATCCTTTTAATAAACAACGTTATTCCTCCCACACTTGTACCTTCCCTGTTGATTTGTCAGTTTGTTGAATGTTCCTGTTGAGTGAGAACAGTGTACACTCTCTGAATACTGAAATGTTGTATCTTAAAGTTGTTGTTTACTGTTTGTGGTTCTTGTTATTTGATTTATTCCTCTGCTGCATTGCACTAGTGTAAGAATTTAGGAAGTATATCTTACAATGCCATCAGCAGTTCAATTGTTAGAGCTTTATATTTAAGAAGTTCTTGCTTTCAAAACATACTTGTTCCATTCTTCGTTTGTGAAATTGCAAGCAAAATTAAAAGACTGAGATGCCATCATAACTTTTTATCCCTTAGGGCTGATTTATACTCATGCGTCAACTCGATGCCATAGGTATGGCGTCGCCACAAATGCTACGCAGAGCCTACGCAGATCCCTACGCCGTAGCCAGACGCGCACCTCTCCCAAAATGTAACTGCGCATCGCAGCAATGCAGAACGCAACACCTGTGATTGGTCCGCTTGGTAGCATCGCATTTCATCCTGCGCTGCAATAGCTTCCCATTGGCCGACTGAAGGGCAGGGAAGGAGCTCTGGCTGCAATGCTTTCCATAAAGCTTTACAGACCTCCGAAATTATGGAGGACACATATTGCTTTTACGAAAAAAGACGCTCGCTTTAAACTTTACCCCGAGAAAGACTACCATGACCATGAAGCCTTGTGCGGCCAGGTGTGTGCGCATGTGCGACGTGCGCGAATTGCAGAGCAATGCAGACGCACCAGCGCACAAGTGCTCACAACACGTGTAGGCCACTTGTGTAGGTTACGGCGTCAAGTTGATGCACAAGTATAAATCAGCCTTTTGTTGATGATGCATGGAAACAATTTAGCGTTGTGATGTATTTACTTTATTTTTCTAGTGTAAAATCCATCTATATGGTGACATTAATGTACTTTGGTAATAAATTTACTTTAAACTTTTAACTTTGAAATGGTGCTGAATGAACAATCGGCAATGGTGAGTTAGGCATTTTGAGCCCATTGGCCAATTGCTGCTTTTTCTTATGCTTATATTTTTATGAGGCTCAATTATGGCATACTTCAAGTGGCACAATTCTGCACTTGACTTTGGAAAATCAATGGAAATAGAACATCAGAGTTTAAAACATAACCTGTGGCCAAGATTTTAGCATGCAGCTGTGTTGCTCCAAGATGAAAAAGAAGAAAATAAAATCGTACTTTCAACAGTGCCTTATCACATTTCTCAGGTTGGCTCAAAACACATGACATACATAGCAACTTATGATGTAACGTGACCCTGTTTCAATTTTCTCACAATCTACTTGTAACAACTATAATGTGTTTTTATAGCATCTTTACCCTGTAAGCTGACATCTGTGATAATATCCTCCTATGGTGAAATCTAGCCATCTAGATTGCTTGCTGAACCCAAGGGGAGAGCTGTTTCAAGGAATGCTAAGGGAATTAATCTGACACCTATCATAAATGCAGATTGTTATACACTTTTTAAATAGATTTTTCTGAAACTGATAAATTGAGTTTTTTATCAGTTCATTCAACTTCAAATTGAGTTTTTACAGCTGTTCACATTTACTCACTTCTTTAAGCATTTAACATCTTTATGTTACATATTGGAAAATGAATGAGCTGTTGGCCAGGACAGTAGGAAATAGTCAAAGAGCAAGAGCAAGAAATCAGCAGCCATGTTCTCACTCAAATGTCTCATTGCCAAAACAAAAACAAGGCGGTAATATTTGGGAAAGCTCATTATTTTTATAGATAACTTGGTATGTACTTACACAATAGGACAATGAAGGTGATGTAATTTTCTTCACTGACCGTTGAAGTTTTACTTCGGAATTATTTTTTAAATTTTTTTTATTACAAACAAACAAATGCAAACAAAAGCAACACATCCACAAAAACCACGACCTTAACAAAATCAAATTAAATATTGAGCAGCAAAATGGAGAAAAATATAAAGGCAAAAGTAAACATACACAGCAGAGGTGCACTGCACCAAAAAACCTCAGTCCTCACCCCGTGAGAAAGTCCAATACAGGGTCCCATATCCTTTCAAAGATGTCCCCTCTGTCCTCATTACATAGTCTCAGTCTCTCCAAATGTAAAGTATTTGCCAGTTCTCTCAGCCACAGATCATACGTAGGCACAGAGTCCATTTTCCACATTTGCAGGATTAACTTCTTTGCAATCACCATTCCAAACAATACAGCCATTTTTTCATACATACTGGCTGAAGATAGGGATCTTGTTGCTCCAAGGATGGCTATGAGCAGGTCTGGTTCCCACCACTTCCCAAAAGCCTCAGGGAAACAGTGAAAAGTACTTTTCCAGTATGCATGAAGCTTACAACATGACCAGAATGAATGTGACAAGTTACTATTCACAGATGTACATCTATTACAAACTGGTGAAACATCAGGGTAGAAACTGTGTGCAACTTTTCTTTGGAATAATGGAATCTATGTATTGTTTTAAACTGCATAAGTCTGTGTCTGACGTTGACCGAACAATCATGTATACTCTTTAAACACTCATCCCAGACCTCCTCTGTCAGTTCTATACCCAATTCATCCACCCATGCCTGTTTAAGACCTGCAGTATTCACCCGAGCTCCATTATGTAGGATCTGATGAAAATAGGATACCGCACTACGAGTAACAGGATCAAATTTATTTATTGCCTCCAGGGACTCATGTTTGACCAAAACTTCAAAGTTAGGTATATATTTCCTAACGTAATCTCGAATTTGTAAATATCTAAAAAAAAAACTAGATGCAGGGATATTGTAAACTGCTTGTAACTGCGCAAATGAGGCAAAGTTTCCATTAATATATAGGTCACCTACACTAAAGATGCCTCTCTGTTTCCAGGTAGAAAAAAACAGTATTATTCACGCCAGGCAAAAAGGAATGATTGTCACAAATCGGAGTGTCAATATAAGTTTTTGGGGCCTTAATGTGTAGTTGAATCTGCTTCCAAATTCTTATAGTGCTGCCAACCACAAAGCTGTTACTTAAATGTGACTTATTAACTGCAGTGGGGCTATTAAGGAGAGCTGGTAAGGAAGTCTTCTTACAAAGCATTCGCTCTATGAGTAACCATGCTGGGCACGAGTCTGAGGTAGAGGGTGGGCCTTTTTCCACCATGAAAGAATGGCTAGGTTGGTAGCCCAGTAATACATTTTAACGTTCGGTAGGGCAAAACCAGCTGCTTCCTTGGGCTTTGACAAGTGTTTTTTAGTAATTCTAATGGCTTTATAATTCCAAATGAAGGGTATAATAATTGAATGCAATTGCTTAAAATACGAAAGAGGAAAAAAACATGGAATTGACTAGAAAAGATGAAGAAATCATGGCAGTACAATCACCTTGATTGCGTTAACCCTCCCCACCAAAGAAATTGGAAGGGTTTTCCAAAAGTCAATATTGCGTTTAACCTGCTCAACTTTGTTTTGCCAATTCACTTACAAAAGGTCATCTGGATTTTTTGTAATAGTCACACCAAGGTAGGAAAAATTATCATAAGTTATTTTAAAGGGAATGGACTGTAAATACGCTATATTAACCACTGCAGTGACTGGCATTAGTTCACTCTTATCCCAATTAATAAAGAAACCTGAGAAACGACCAAAATTATTAATTAGAGTCAGAAGGGCGGGTATTGATGTTTGTGGGCTGGAGATATATAAAAGGACATCGTCAGCGTATAACGAAAGGTGATGTTTATGTCCATGCATATCAATGGAAGTTATCAAAGGGTCCTGTCGGATGCTAACAGCCAGTGGCTCAATGATAACTGCAAACAAAAACAGAGAAGGGGGCAGCCTTGACGAGTCCCACGATGAATTGCAAAAGGGGAGGAAATATTCTGATTAGTGATAATAGAAGCAGATGAGTGTGAATAAATTATTTCAATCCATTTAATGAAAGATGGTCCAAATCCAAATTTCTTAAGTGCAAACATTATATATGGCTATTCCACTTGGTCAAATGCACGTTCTGCATCTAATGAAATGACTACAGCCTCTTCTGCATGTTTTGTATATAAAATATTGAAAAGACGACACAAATTAAAATACATATGTCTACTTGGCATAAAGCTAGTTTGATCTGGATGAATAATAGAACAAATGCATTCTTTTAACCTATTGGCCAGGACTTTCCCAAGAATTTTGGTTTCAATAGGCAGCAGCGAAATGGGGCAATATGATGAAACCACCTCGGCATCATGGCCTGGTTTTGGAACCAGAGAAACATTGGTTTTACATAAAGTGGTGGCAATATGGAAGCTGTCCTAGAGTGATTCAACATTCATAAGAGCAGAAGTGACAATTTTGGACCAAATACTTTGAAGAATTCCATGTTAAAACCATCTGGACCCGCTGCCTTATTACTGGGGAGGGAAGAGATGACCTTCTTGATCTCATCTAGGCTTATATCAGCTTCAAGTGTATTTACCGAATCTGTTGATAGCGTGGGCAGATTCAGATGATCAAAAAATGCTTCCATAGCTTAAACGTCCGGACCGCCTTGTGGTTGGTAAACATTAGCATAGAACTCGGCAAAACACTTATTAATTTTTTCTGGATCCGTTAATAAAAAGCCAGCTTTTGCCTTTATATGATGTATGGCCCTGGAGGCCTGCATCTGTCTTAACTGATGGGCAAATAACTTATGGGGCTTTTCATCAAGCTTAAAATACCTCTGTCTGACTTGTGTCAGTAGTTTTACTTTGGAATTATTTACCTGTATTCATATCATAACTACGCACTGTTTTCTTTATTGATTCCCTCATCATATACTTGCTCCTCTTGCTTTACTGTTGCTCCGCTATACATTTCATTGCCAGAGTGCCTCTGTCTTTATTTCCCACTATGCAAGATATTTGTGCTGTCTATTTAGTTCATTTCTTTAATGATTCCCATAATCAATTTTGAATGTTTTAGTCTTGGTATCAACACTGGCACACCTCAGGGGTGTGTGCTTAGCCCACTGCTCTACTGTCTCTACATCCATGACTGTGTGGCTAGGCATAACTCAAATGCCATCTATAAATTTGCTGACAATAGTCATTGTTGGTAGAATCTCAGGTGGTGACGAGAGGGCGTACAAGAGTGAGATATGCCAACTAGTGGAGTGGTGCCGCAGCAACAACCTGGCACTCAATGTCAGTAAAACGAAAGAGCTGATTGTTGACTTCAGGAAGGGCAAGACGAAGGAACACATACCAATCCTCATAGATGGATCAGAAGTGGAGAGAATGAGTAATTTCAAGATCCCGGGTGTCAGGATCTCTGAGGATCTAATCTGGTCTTGACATATAATGCAACTACAAAGAGGCAAGGTAATGGTTATATTTCATTAGGAGTTTGAGATTTGGTTTATCACCTAAGACACTCAAACTTCTGCAGATGTACCATGGAGAGCATTCTGACTGGCTGTAACACCATCTGGTAGGGGGGGACTGTTCCACAGGATCAAGATAAACTGCAGAGAGTGGTAAAATTAGTCAGCTCCATAAAGGGTACTAGCCTCAGTAGTATCCAAGACATCTTCAAAGAGCGATGCCTCAGAAAGGCGATGTTCATCATTAAGGACTGCCACCACCCTTTTCTCACTGTTACCATCAGGTAGGAGGTACAGAAGCCTGAAGGCACACACTCAGCGATTCAGGAACTGCTTCTTCCCCTCTGCCATCCGATTCCAAAATGGACATTGAATCTTTGGACACTAACTCGCTTTTTAAAAAATATATATAGTACTGTATTTCTGTTTTTGCACATTTTTAAAAAAATCTATTCAATATAAGTAATTGATTTACTTATTTACTTATTATGTTTTATTTTATTTATTATTATTCTTTTTTTCTCTGCTAGATTATGTATTACATTGAACCGCTGCTGCTAAGTTAACAAATTTCACGTCACATGCCAGTGATAATAAACCTGATTCTGATTCTGAATTTGTTGAATGCCTATGAGGTGGTTTTTAGAGCAGTTTGTCATTGAGCCTATTAGGGAATCAGCAAAACTAGATTGAGTGTTATGCAATGAACTGTAGGCGATTAAAGTGCTTAAGGTAATGGAACCGTGAGGAATCAGTGATCATAATATCATTGAATTCAACTTGAAATTTGATAGGGAGACAGTAAAGTTTCTGATTCTCAGACCATAAGACATAGGAGCAGAATTAGGCTGTTTGACCCATTGTGTCTGCTCCGCCATTCAATCATCCTTTTTTTTCCCTCCTCAGCTATACTCCCCATAACCTTTGATAATGTGACCAGTCAAGAACCTATCAATTACCACCTTAAATACACCCAACAACCTGGCCTCCACAGCTGCCTGTGGTAACAGATTCCACAAATTCACTACCCTCTGGCTAAAGAAATTTCTCTGCATCTCTATTTTAAATGGATGCCGCTCTATCCTGAGGCTGTGCCCTCTTGTCCGAGACTCCCCAACCATGGGAAACATTCTTTACACGTCTACTCTGTTGAAAAGTTTCAATGAGATCCCCCCTCATCCTTCTAAATTCCAGTGAGTACAGGCCCAGAACCATCAAATGTTCCTCATTTGATAGCCCTTTCATTCCCAGAATCATCTTTGTGAACCTCCTCTGAACCCTCTCCAATGGCAGCACATCTTTTTCTTAGATAGGGAGCCCAATACTCAAGGTGAGGCCTCACCTGTGCCTTATAAAGCCTCAGCATTACATCCCTGCTCTTGTATTCTAGACCTCTGGAGATGAATGCTAGCATTGCATTTGCCTTCCTCACCACCGACTCTACCTGCAAGTTAACCTTTAGAGTGTTCTGCACAAGGACTCCCAAGTCCCTTTGCATCTCAGATTTTTGGATTTTCTCCCCATATAGAAAATAGTTTGCACATTTATTTCTTCTACCAAAGTGCATGACCATGCGTTTTACAACATTGTATTTCATTTGCTATTTCCTTATGCATTCTCCTAATCTGTCTAAATCCTTCTGTAGCCTTCCTGTTTCCTCAACACTACCTGCTCCTCCACGAATCTTAGTATCATCTGCAAACTTGGCAGCAAAGCCATCTATTCCATCATCTAAATCATTCATAGACAGCATGAAAAGAAGATTTCCCAACAACGAGCCCTGCGGAACACCACTTGTCACTGGCAGCCAACCAGAAAAGAATCCTTTTATACCCACTCGCTGCCTTCTACCAATCAGCCTGTGCTCTAATCATGCTAGTAACTTTCCTGTGATACCATGAGCTCTTAACTTGGTAAATAGCCTCATGTGTGGCATTCTGTCTGAAAGTCCAAATATACAACATCCACTACATCCCCTTTATCTATCCTACTTGTAATCTCATCAAAAAATTTCAATAGGGTTCATCAAGCAAGATTTTCCCTCCAGGAAACCATGCTGACTTTGTCCTATCTTGTCCTGTGTTACTAAGTACTCCATAACCTCATCCTTATTAATTGACTCCAACATTTCCCAATGATTGAGGTCAGGCTAACTGGCCAATAATTTCCTGTCTGCTGCCTCCGTCCTTTCTTAGAGTAGAGTGACATTTGCAATTTTTCAGTCCTCTGGAACCGTGCCAGAGTCCAATAATTATATAACCGTACCCATATAACAATTACAGCATGGAAACAGGCCATCTCGGCCCTTCTAGTCTGTGCCGAACGCTTACTCTCACCTAGTCCCACCGACCTGCACTCAGCCCATACCCCTCCATTCCTTTCCTGTCCATATAGCTATCCAATTTTATTTAAATGACAACATCGAATCTGTTTCAACCACTTCTGCTGGAAGCTCGTTCCACACAGCTACCACTTTCTGAGTAAAGAAGTTCCCCCTCATGTTACCCCTAAACTTTTGCACCCTAACTCTCAACTCATGTCCTCTTGTTTGAATCTCCCCTACTCTCAATGGAAAAAGCCTATCCATGTCAACTCTATCTACCCCCCTCATAATTTTAAATACCTCTATTAAGTCCTCCCTCAACCTTCTACGCTCCAAAGAATAAAGACCCAACTTGTTTAACCTTTCTCTGTAACTCAGGTGCTGAAACCCAGGTAACATTCTAGTAAATCTTCTCTGTACTCTCTCTATTTTGTTGCCATCTTTCCTATAATTCGGTGACCAGAACTGTACACAATACTCCAAATTTGGTCTTGTACAATTTTAACTTTAATTCTGTACATCTGCCAGTAGTTTCACTATTTGAACCTGGGGAAACCTAGACCAGAGGTACTGTTTGGGAGGATCCGTCATCACTGGAGTGGTTGTCTGCTGCAATGATGGTGAAGTCGATACCCTGATTGAAACATCAGAACCATCGTGAGGATGCTAACCAGTGCAACTGCTAGTCAGACAGACCACCCACTCACCCCGTGTCGATCTCAATGAGAAATCAACATTCTGTAATGATTAATTAACCAGTTGTTTGGAATTAAATGACCTTGTCTGGTGTCTCAGGGCCGGGTGTGTCTGCAACCCCCCAACCCCCAACCCTGACACTCCTTCTCTGCCACACCCCTCCTGCAGCACTCCACCCTCGCCAATCCCAACAGCCTTTGCAATCACCACATTTACAAACTCGCTCTTCACTCTATGTTGACAAATACAGTCGTATGCGAAAGTCTTAGGCACCCGAGTTAAATATATATGTGCCTAAGACTTTTGCACAATACAATATATTTTTCCTTAATGTTATGAGCAGAATAAGTGCAAGTCAAGTGTATACTGTATGTCTCTTGAAAAGTCATTACTAAATGCCTCCATAATCTCAACCACTACCTCTTTCAGAACCCTAGGGTGCAGTTCAACTAGTTCGGGTGATTTATGTACCTTTAGGTCTTTCCGTTTTTTGAACACCTTCTCCCTTGTAATAGTAACTGAACTCATTTCTCTTCCCTCACACTCTTCAAACCTGGCACACTACTAGTGTCTTCCACAGTGATGACTGATGCAAAATACTCATTTAGTTCACCTGCCATCTCCTTGTTCCCTGTTATTATTTCTCCAGCCTCATTTTCCAACAGAACTATATCCACTGTCATCTCTCTTTTATTTTTTATATACTTGAAAATGTTTTTTTTAATCTACCTTGATATTGTTTGCTAGGTTGCTTTCATATTTCATCTTTTCCCCCTTAATCATTCTTTCAGTTGCTTTCTGTAGGTTTTTAAAAGCTTCCCAATCCTCCATCTCCCTGCTAATTTCTGCTTTGTTGTATGCCTTCTCTTTCACTTTTACATTAGCTTTGACTTCCCTTGTCAGCCACAGTTCAGTTGTACTATTTTGCCATTTGAATATTTATTTGTTTTTGGACCTTCACCTTACTCATCCTGTACTTTCCTCATTTTTCCCAGAAACTCAAGCCATTGCTGCTCTGCTGATATCCCTGCCAGCATCTCCTTCCAATTTACTTTGGCCAACTCCTCTCTCATACCACTGTAATTTCCTTTACTCCACTGAAATATTGCTATGTCAGACTTTACTTTCTCCCTATCAAATTTCAAGTTGAATTCAATTATATTATGATCACTGACTCCTCACGGTTCCTTTACCTTAAGCTCTTTAATCACCTACAGTTCATTGCATAACACTCAATCCAGTTTTGCTGATTCCTTAATAGGCTCAATGACAAACTGCTCTAAATCCACCTCGATGGCCTTCAACAAATTCAGAATTAAAATCAGTTTTATTACCACCAGCATGTGATGTGAAATTTGTTAACTTAGCAGGAGCTAAGTACAATACAATACATAATCTCAATACAATACAATACATAATCTAGCAGAGAAAAAAAGAATAATAATAAAATAAAGCATAATAATAAATAAACAAGTAAATCAATTTAAATAGATTTTTAAAATATGCAAAAACAGAAATTCTGTATTTTTTTTTTAAAGTGAGTTAGTGTCCAAAGCTTCAATGTCCATTTAGGAATCAGATGGCAGAGGGGAAGAAGCTGTTCCTGAATCGCTGAGTGTGTGCCTTCAGGCTTCTGTACCTCCTACCTGATGGTAACAGTGAGAAAAGGGCATGCCCTGGGTGCTGGAGGTCCTTAATAATGGACGCTGCCTTTCTAAGACACCACTGCCTGAAGATGTCCTGGGTACTTTGTAGGCTAGTGCCCAAGATGGAGCTGACTAGATTTACAACCTTCTGCAGCTTCTTTCGGTCCTGTGCAGTAGCCCCTCCATATCAGACAGTGATGCAGCCTGTCAGAATGCTCTCCACAGTACAACTACAGAAGTTTTTGAGTGCATCTTCAAACTCCTAGCAACTTATAGCCGCTATCTTGCCTTCTTTATAACTACATCGATATGTTGGAACTAGGTTGGATCCTCAGAGATCTTGACACCCAGGAACTTGAAGCAGCTCACTCTCTCCACTTATGATCCCTCCACGAGGATTTGTTTGTGTTCCTTCGTCTTACCCTTCCTGAAGTCCACAATCAGCCTTTTCGTTTTAATGACGTTGAGTGCCAGGTTGTTGCTGCGGCACCACTCCACTAGTTGGCATATCTCACTCCTGTACTCCCTCTCGTCACCACCTAAGATTCTACCAACAATGATTGTATTGTCAGCAAATTTATAGATTGTATTTGAGCTATCCCCAGTCGTATGTATATAGAGAGTAGAGCAGTGGGCTAAGCACACACCCCTGAGGTGCACCAGAGTTGATCGTCAGCAAGGAGGATATGTTATCACCAATCTGCACAGACTGTGGTTTCCAGTTAGGAAGTTGAGGATCCAATTGCAGAGGGAGGTACAGAGGCCCAGATTCTGCAACTTCTCAATCAGGATTATGAGAATGATAGTATTAAATGCTGAGCTATAGTCGATAAACAGCATCCTGACGTAGGTGTTTGTGTTGCCCAGGTGGTCTAAAGCCATGTGGAGAGCCATTGAGATTGTGTCGGCCGTTGACCTACTGTGGTGATAGGCAAATTGCAATGGGTCCAGGTCCTTGCTGAGGCAGGAGTTCAGTCTAGTCATGACCAACCTGTCAAAGCATTTCATCACTGTCGATGTGAGTGCTACCTGGCGATAGTCATTAAGGCAGCCCTTTTGGGATCCATTACCAACCTGTTTTTACCAATGTACCTGCATGTTACAATCTTCTATGACTATCATAACATTGCCCTTTTGACATGCCTTTTCTATTTCCCATTGTAATCTGTGGTGCACATCTCAGCTACGGTTTGGAGTCATCTTCTGATCCTATGGCACATCTTTCTGATGATTTGATGCCATTCTTTACCAGCAGAGCCATGTCAACCCTCCTGCCTACTTTCCTATCCCTCCAATACAATGTGTAATCTTGAACATTCAGCTGCCAACTATAACCACCCTTCAGCCACAATTTAGTGATGGCCACAACATCATACCCGACAATCTGTAAAAGTGCAACAAGCTCCTCCATCTTATTTCTTGTACTCCATGCATTGAGATGTAACACTTTGAATACTGTATTTGTCACCCATTTTGATTCTGAATCCCTAATGCACTGATACTCATCCTGCTGGCAGCAATTTTGCCCTATCATCTGCTTGCCTTTCCTGACAGTCCGACTGCACATTATCCTTGTTTTTTTTTACCATCTGTCTTATCCTGAGTCCCTTCACTCCCCAACAGCTCCAAGAAACCTGCCTACGAGAATATTTGTCTCCACTCCCCCCCAGTTCAGCTGCAACCCACCCCTTTTGTACAAGCCATACCTCCCCAGAGAAGATCCCAATGAATGCTTTTATCTGCCAAGTCATCCTGTATCCTGTTTCAACTCTCACTGGTGTGTGGCACAGGTAGAAATCCAGAAATTATTACTGGAGGTCCTGCTTCTCAGCTTTCTGTCTAGCTCTCTAAGTTCTTTCTTCAGGACCTCATTGTTTTCCTTCCTATGCCATTGGTACCAATATGTACCAAGACTTCTGGCTGCTCTCCTTTCCTCTCCAAAATGCTGAGGATGCGATCCAAGATGTCCCTGACCCCGGCACCTGGGTGGCAACATACCATCCGAGTGTCCCATTCATGTCCACAGAATTTCCTGACTGTTCTTCTGACTATTGGGTCCCCTATCACTATCGCTCCCCTCTTTCCCTTCTGTACCACGGACCCATGCTCAGTGCCAGGGCATTCCCCTGGAAGGAAATCCCCCACAACTGTATGCTCATTATCGAGGGGAATGGCAACAGGGCTGCGCTGCACTAACTGCCTATTCCCCTTCCCATTTCTTCTGACAGTCATCCAGCTACCTGCCTCCTGCAACTTGGGGGTGAGTATTTTTTTGTAGCCCCAGTCAATGATCTCCTCACTCTCCCGTAGAAGCCGAGGTCATTCAGCTGCTGCTTCAGATTCCTAACATGGTCTTCAAGGAGCTGCAGCTGGATGCACTTCACACAGATGTAGTTCCCTGGGAGACTCTGGGTCACCAGGACTCCAGCTTCCAGCATGAAGAACACACAACGGCCATTTAAACTACACCATGTACCCCTGACACAGAAAGAAAAAAGAGAAACTTAGCAGAAACTTACCCAGAGCCAATGCCTCTTCCAAGCCGAAGCCTCTTTTGAGCCAATGCCTGTCACTCCCACTCTCACCACTGGCGCACTCCCAACAATGGTCACTCTGTACTTTCATTTACTCCTATCTGCGCTGTTCACGCCAACCTGCGAGAAACCTCCTCAACGTGTGCTGTTCCTGCCGCTGATTGGGCTGCCAGAATGACACCGAATGCCCATGGAGCTCTTCTTTTAAATCAGTGCCGCCAACCTTCAAGAAACCTCCTCACTGCACTGTTCCTGCCGCTGGAATGACACCAAGCGACCACGAAGCTCTCCTTTTAAATGAGCATCGCTGACCTGCGAGAAACCTCACTGCGTGCTGCTCCCGCTGCTGATTGGACTGCCGGTTATATTGGGAGGACTGCATTGTCAAATCTCCAACATGTTGCACTAAATCAAGTACATGTGAGACTGAATATTCCATGTTGAACAGTATTCTCTTCCATCCTTCCATACTCTGCTGAGGTAATATAGAGTAGGTAGGACTTCCATTGGACTTCCAATGAAAATCTTGGCACTGGGAGACATTCAGATGAAATGGTCCAGGGATAATAATTAAAATGCATCAATTATGTTAAGATGGAGCGCTGGATACCGTTCTGAACAGGAAAGTTTAACTGCTGCTGCTTCTCTTCCCAAGTTCAGTGAGTACAGCGTGATTGGAACGAAAAGCATGGATGACAGTTTGCCATTTAATTGTAGAAGCCAATATCAAGACTTTGAATGAGAGTAATCAGTTGCTACCTGTGCTGTGATTATTTTCTGCTTCAGGGTTCAAACCACATGGTTTAAATGAAAAATTAAGTTAAAGAGAAGCTAAATTTGTTTCTTAATTTCCCTTAATTTTCCACAGTGCCTGTTTGCTTTGTTGGTTTGCATTATTCAGTATTTCACTTGGTATTCAAAGTTCAAAGTAAATTTTTTATCAAAGTACATATATCACCATATGCAAACCCGAGATTCATTTTCTTGTGGGCATACTCAGTAAATCTATAGAATAATAACCATAATATAATCAGTGAAAGACCACACCGACTTGGATGTCCATCCAGTGTATAAAAGACAACAAACTATGCAGATACAAAAAGAAAGAAATAAATAAGCAATAAATATTGAGAACATGAGATGAAGGGTTCTTGAGAGTGCATTGGTTGTGGGAGTATTTCAATGATGGGGCAAGTGAAGTTGAGTGAAATTATCCTCTTTGGTTCAAGATCCTGATGGTTGAGGGGTAGTAACTATTCATGAAGCTGCTGGTGTGAGTCCTGAGGCTCCTGTACCAGCCTGATAATAGATGCGTCTTTCCCGCAACAGTGTTTCATGTAGATGTGCTCAATGGTGAGGAGGGCATAATAAACTGAGTGTATTGTGATCTCTAGAGTTAATGTATTATATTTTTTCTGATATGGCAAAAGGGTAGAGACTGACATGTAATTAGACATTCTAAAACGCTGGAATCGTTCAGCTGGTCTGGCAGTATCTATGGGAAGAAAAGTAGATTTTAATGTTTCTGGTTTGAAGTTTTTGTTTTGAGTTTTCAATTTTGAACTAGGCATTTGGCAGGTTGTGCATTTTTCATGCATTACTTCCTCAGATGCTAATGGGACTTGGTTTGAAATTCTGCGTTTAATGGGGTGAGTTTTGGATCGCAGCTTCACTTGTTAACTACACAGTGGGAGAGTTCCATAAGCTTGTGAATTTTTCACTTTTGGGCGTCTTGCAAAACAGCTGCAGCAACTAATTTCTGGAATCATCAAGAAGTTCTGCAGAAATCATTATAATTCTGTATCACCAGTTGTAACAGTCTCACTGCATCACTTTAGAACCACAGTAAAGGTCATTGGTGTAGTCCAAACATCCTCATCTGTTCTTGGATTGCTTTGAACCCTGTAATCAATAAAAGTTTTCTCTTCAAATACTAAACAGTGCAGCAGTATTGTATCCTGTTTTGTTAAACGTTTGTATGTGTTGACACATAGAACTGTACATTCCAGAGGACTTTTAGTTCAGAGCATATCCAGGAACCATCAGTATTCCAGCAGAGCTCCGAACTGGACAAAGTATTGGATTTTGTAGCCTATAGGGTGAACATGACATTATCGGTATTTGTTTCTGATGGAGTTGATACCTTGGTCTTCTCATCCCTGAAGCAAACTATTTGTCTACTACTAACCATGTACATCTTCATATTCCAGTGATAGTATGTTCCTTTCTAAAGGATAATTTAATAATCAGTGTCACATTGTGGTTGCATCTACACATTGCATATTAGTCTCCAATGAACACTTGGAAGATGTTCAGCGAATCCCCGTATGGATGAATTTCAATTGTCATTTGAGTTGGAGGGCAATTAATATATTGTGGCACTTGCACCCTCAGGCACAGACTGTAATATTGACCAATGCTGTAGGCTCTGATCAGTAGTTCAGGTAGTCATAGATTGTAGAACTGTACAGTTTAGAAAGAGGCTCTTTAGCTCATTATATCCATGTTGACAATGATGTCTATCTATTCTAATCCCACTTGACTTCATATCCCTCTATGCATAGGAGCAGAATTAGGCTATTGGTCTCATCACGTCTGTTCTGCCATTCAATCATGGATGATTTATTTCCCCCATTCTCTTGCCTTCTCCCCATAATCCTTGATGCCCTGACTGATCAAGAACCTTATCAAACTCAGTTTTAAATATACCCAATGACTTGACCTCTACAGTCATCCATGGCAATGAATTCCACAGATTTGCCACTCTCTAGCTAAGTAAGTTCCTCTTCATCACTGTTGTAAAGAGACATCTTTCTATTCAGAGGCCTTGCCCTCTGGGCCTAGACTCTCCTACTATAGGGCAAACAAGTCCTCCTGGTAACTGTTTGGATATCTTTTAAGTATTATTACTGTTCCTGCCTCCATCAGCTAGTCTGGCAGCTCATTTCAGATACCATCTCATCTTCATGTGAGGATTTTACTCTTCAGATTCCTTTTAAACATCCTACCTACCTAGGAGTACCTTCAGCATTCTGTGTTCATTAATCAGCCACTGTAGATGGTCTCTAGTGCGAAGGTGAGTAGTAGAGTTGGGGGAGGTGAATGAGAATGTCAGGCAAATAAATGAGATCAGAATCAGCTCAATAGCACCAGCATATGTTGTGAAATTTGTTAACTTTGTTAACAGAGAGAAAAAACTGTGAATTGCATTATATATATATATATATATATATGTATGAAGAAGCGGTTGTTCCTGCATCATTGAGTGTGTGCCTTTCTGAGGCTCTGTTCCTTGAAGATGCCCTGGATACTTTGGAAGCTAGTGTCCATGATGGAGCTGACTAATTTTATAACTCTCTGCAGTTGGTTGTGGAAGGAGTTTTGTTGACCAAGGTTGATGATTCTGCAACCCACTGCATTGATTGTAGCTCATGAAAGCATCAGTAAATTACAAGAGCTACAGTGAATGAAGCCAAGAGTGAAGTCAGTGTTCTTGTAAATCAGTTTATTGGAATGTTGGTTAACATTTACAAATAGTTCTGGATAGCTATCTGGCTAGAGAGTGAAAAGTTGTAACATTTTGAAGAATTAGTTGGGTATAACTAAATTGTGTGTAGCTCGGGGAGGTCTCTGGTCTACTGACTACACTGAAGTAATCTTAAGGCGTATCATGGTCTGGAGCTTTCAAAGATATACATTGAGTCATGAGATTACAGGATGAAATTTAGGAGTCAACAGTTTAAGTAAGCAAGACAAATTGTACATGATCTCTCAAAAAAGCAGGCTTCATAGTTAATTAGATTTTTCCTCGCTCAATATTTTGTTTATCAAAATCATAATCTTCCTTAGGGCAGCACCTTTTGCAGTTCTTCCCACATTACCCTTCCCCAAGTCTTTATGATATGGTCTTTAGTTATCTGATCCTATTCTCCGTCATTCCCCCTCTGTATTCCATTACTTCTGTAACCTATTACCTATTTATCTCTTTTGTCAAAACCATTGCCTTGGTCACCTTTCTATTTCTCCTCTTCCCCATTTATGTCAGCTATTTATAAAATTTTCTGCATATGATGTATTTTAAAACAGCCAGTTCTTTAAAAAAAAACTGAGTTTTGACATGACAGATATGCCCATTCCTACATTCTCCTCTAAGGGCTAGTTACCCATTTAGTCATTGTACTTTAACATTACTGATGGGTAGGGCATTCTAATATATGAATGCAGTAATGATGAGAAGAACCAGAAATAAGATCCAGTTCTGGACATTGCGTGATTTGGAGGGGAACTTCTCATGGATCAACTACATTTGCTCTCCTTGCTGGTAGAGGTTGCTAGTTTATAGACTTTTTGAAGAAATATAGGCAATTAACTGCCTGCATTTTTCAAGATGGTGTAAATAGTGGCCAAATGGAAACACAAAATACATGCTGGAGTGGGGAGCAACACAAAACATTGGAGGAACTCCACAAGTCAGACAGCATCAAAGGAAGGAATGGACAGTCAATGTTTCGAGTCAAGACCCTTTTTCTTTAGAAAGACTGAATGGTGGAGGGGTGGTAGTCAACATAAAAGGTGGAGAGAAGGGCTGGAGCAAGAGCTGGTAGATTGTAGCTGAGAGAGCTGGTAGGCAGCTGAAGAGGGGGCAAAGTGTGAATGAAGTGGAAGATGATTGGTGAAAGCGACAAAGCACTGAAGATGTTGGAATATGATAGGAGAGGAAGGTGGCGCATGGAATAAGGAGGGGAATCAGTGGAAAATGGGCAGATGGAGGATGAAGGAGAAAAGATAGGGTGGTGGGGAGCAGGTTGTTCAAGAGGAAAGATAAAAGGGACAGAGGAAGTGTGGTTATTGGAAGTTGTAGACTACAGACAGAAGATGAGGTGCTGTTCCTTAAATATGCATCTAACTTCAATTTGGCAGTGGAAGAGGCCAGGGATGGAGATGTTGGGGTGAGAATGGGAAGGAGAATTGAAATAGCTGGCACCTGGGAAACCCAGATCCAAGGTGGTCACCCTGACTGTGGTCTATTGATCAGGAAGTTAAGGGTCCATTTGCAGGAATGAGAAAATGGAATAGCATCCTTGCAAGTGACAGAGTGGGAGTACTTGTGGCAAATTTCACCAGAATTAGAGGGACTAATGTTTCAGATTTTTCATGCAATATCGATCATACAGGATGTTTTGTCATGGATGGTTTTGAACTACTTAAATGGTTTTAAAGCTACAATCATCCAGGTAAATGGAGAGTATTCCATCACACTTCAGATGGTGGAATTACTAAGGTATCAGGAGGTGAATTACTTCCATCAGATATCAAGTCTCTGACCTGCTCCCACTGCTGCAGTGCTTAGGTGGCTGGTTGAGTTTCTAGTCAGTGGTGACCACAAACATTTTGATGGTTTGAGGAGATTTGATACGTTACCAAATTTCTATAGATGTACAGTGAAATGTGTTCTGACTGGTAGCATCACAGACTGGTATACAGAATAGCAAGAGGCTGCTGGGCATTGTAGACTCAGCTCGCTCCATCGTGGGCACAACCCTCACCACCATCAAGAATATCTTCGAGAGGTGGTGTCTCAAGAAGGCAGCAGCCATCACTCAGGATCCTCACCATCTAGAATATACCCTCTTCTCGTTCCTGTCATCACGGAGGATGTAAAGACCCTCAACAATTCAAGAGCAGTTTGTTCCTCTCCATCAGATTTCTGAATGATCTATGAACCTGTGTTCACTACCTCATTATTACATTTTGTTTTTGCACTATTTGTTTTGTAATATATTAGTAATTTTATGTCTTTGCACTGATCTGCTGTTGCAAAACAATAAATTTCACATCATATTAGACAGTGATAATAACCCTAATTCTCATTCTGGTTGAGGACTCACTAATTGTGATGTCTCTGAATACAGGATAAACTAGTTAAGGGCTCTCTTGTTGAGATGGTCATTGCCTGGCGCTTGTATGGTGTGAATGTTACCTCCCACTTCAAAGTAAATTTATTATCAAAGTACATATATACCACCACATACAACCCTGAGATCCATTCTCTTTTGGGCATACCCAGTAAATCTAACATCCATAATAGAATCAATGAAAGACCATACCCAACAGGACAGACAAAGATCCAATAAACACAAAATATTCTGCAGATGCTGGGGTCAAAGCAACATTCCCGGTGCGGCCTCCTCTACATCGGTGAAACCCGACACAGACTAGGGGACCACTTCATCGAGCACCTCCATTCCGTCCGCCACAACAGACAGGATCTCCCGGTTGCCACTCACTTCAACTCTGCTTCACATTCCCATTCGGATATGTCCATACATGGCCTCCTCTACTGCCATGATGAGGCTAAACTCAGGTTGGAGGAGCACCACCTCGTATACCGTCTGGGTAGTCTCCAGCCCCTTGGTACGAACATTGAATTCTCCAACTTCCAGTAATTCCCTCTCCCTCCGTTCCCCCGTCCCAGTCTCACTCTGCCCCCTCCCCCAGCTGCCTACTACCTCCCCTATGGTTCCGCTTCCTTCTACTACCCATTGTGCTTCCCCCTATTCCTTCTTCACCTTTCCTGCCTATTCCCCTCCCCCCCTTATCTTTCCCCTTACTGGTTTTTCACCTGGAACCTACCAGCCTTCTCCTTCCCACCCTCCCCCCACCTTAATAGGGCCTCTGTCCCTTCCCTCTTCAGTCCTGATGAAGGGTTCCGGCCCGAAACGTTGACTGATCATTTCCACGGATGCTGCCCGACCTGCTGAGTTCCTCCAGCGTGTTGTGAGTGTTGCAAAGATCCAATAAAACTGTGCAAATAAAAAAAGAGAGAAAATAAATAAATAAGCAATAAATATCAAGAACATGAGATGAAGAATCCTTGAAAGTGAGTCCATAGGTTGTGGGATGGTCCAGCAATGGGGCAGTGAAGTTGAATGAAGTTATCCCCACTGGTTCAAGAGCCTGATGATGGTTCAGGGGTAATAACTGTTCCTCAGTCTGGAGGTATGAGTCATGAGGCTGTTGTACCACCTTGCTGATGGCAGCGGTGAGAAGAGTGCATGGCCTGGGCGGTGGGGGTCCCTGATGATGGATGCTGCTTTCCTGTGACAATGCTTTGTGTAGATGTGCTCAGTGATGTAGAGGAATTGCTGTGCTTTCTTCATAATTGCGCTTAACAGTTTATGCCTGAATGATATCCTAAATGCAGGCATGGGAAACTTCATTTTTGAGGAAGTGTGAACAGTTGAAAAGTGTCACCGGTTAATTTGTTCTGTACCCTACAATATTTATTTTATGCACTTTACTTTGTTTATTTATGTGTAATTCATTTGTAGATTTTAGTCTAACTTTCCTAAGTTACTGTATGTTTACACGTGGTCTGGAGAAATGTTGTCTCGTTTAACAGTATACATGTATATAGTTAAATGACAATAAATTTGATTTGATTGTGCCATCCTTACCAAACATCCCACCTTCTGACTTGTTGAAGGAAGGTCATTGATAATGCAACTGATTAATAATGACTCTGTCCTTCCATTGGAAAGATTGCCTCCCAACAAATAATTGTAGGCAGGAAGAATGGGCTAATTTGGTATACGTTAAATGATTTATGTATTGGGGCAAAAGGCACAGCTGGATTACTGTTAAGGATATGTACTAGTTTTTACTTACTATTACCTTTTCTTCACTAAGATTTTGCCTGTATCCTCTTACTTTGTAATGGACAAGGTAGTAACTGGCCAGGTGCTAGAAAGGATGGTTAAGCCTAAAATAAGCAGGTCACGGGATCTGTGTAGTGGGCTACCAAGGTCACTAAAGGATGGAGAGTAGAGTTTGAGGGAAGGCCTTTCCATAATCTTCCAAATCCTTGAGCAGTCCAGCAGTGATAATATACTTGGCAACTATAGACTGGTTACTTTAATCTTGGTTATCGTGGAGGAAGTACTGAGGGAAGAATGAATAGACATAAAGAAACATTTGAGTTAGTAAAGGAAAACAAGCATGTATTTGTCAGTGGGAAATCATTTTCCACTAATCTGAGTAATTGGTTTTTTGTATAGTTGTTACATGGTCAGCACAACATTGGGGGCCGAATGGCCTGTAATGTGATGTAGATTTCTATGTTCTATGTTTATCAGAGAAGGCTGATAAAGCCATTCAATAGATACCTTAATTTCCAAAAGGATGTTTGCTGAAGATTGATTTGTTGTTTAGCAAAATGGAGATGATCAGAATTAATTAAGCAACATAGGAAATCGACTAAAAGGCAGAAATCTGAAATAATGATAAACAGTATCATATCTTGGTGATTAATGTTCAGACCCCTTTTTAATGAAACATGCATGTCACGTGCAAGGTAAAATTTGCAAATGACACGGAGCTTGGAGGGTGTAGCAAGCAGTAGACAATCATACACTGCAAGAGAATTAGCAAGCAGGTGGAAGGTGAAGTCTAATGTAGGGGAGTATGAAGTGCTGCACAGAGAGAAGATTGGGAGACAATCTAACCAAAATGATGCAGTCCTAAGGACAGTGCAGGAGCAAGTGGACCTGAGAGTATATGCACATCAATCTTTAAAAATGGCAGGGCATTTTGAGAGACTGCTGAGTAAAGCATATGGGAGCTGGAGATTCATAAATAATGCATAAATTACAAATGCTAGGAAGTTTTGTTGAAACTGTACACAAATAGAGTATCACATCGAATTCTTGTCCTCTCACTTCAGATAGGTTGTGAAAAATCCACAAAAGATTTACAGGGTTAGTTTAAAGGCATAGGCATTTCATCCACAGTGTTGAACTGAATAAACGGGGGGTTTTCTGCTTGGAGTAAAAGAGGAGGAGATTCAGTTGAAATATACCTGAACAAGACTGGATTAGAGAGGTTCCAGCTTCCATGAATACAGTACCTGGATTAGGTGGCTCAGATTTAAATTTTTGGGGAAGTGGTTTACACCAGGAATGACCAGGAATTTCAAATGACATAATAAAATTAAACAGCATAGGTGACAACAGGGCTTCATTTCCAGATGAGCTCAATGCCTTCTATGTTCACTTTGACCATCACAAACTTCCACAGCCCCCAGTTATCGTGTGATTTCAATGTCTGCAGCCGACATGCAAGCAGCCTTCAGGAGGGTGAATCCATGAAAAGTATCTGGCCAGATGGAGTACCTGGCCAAATACTAATGACCTGGGCTGATCAACTGGCTGGAGTGTTCACTGAGATCTAACACCCTTCGCTTCGGCAGCCTGAGGTACCCACCTGTTTCAAGCAGGCTTCAATGATACTGGTGCCAAAGAAGAATGTGGTAATCTGCCTCAGTGACTATCATTCAGTAGCACGTTCATGGACAGTGATGAAGTGTTTCGGGAAGTTGGTGATGAAACATATCAACTCTTGGATCTGCTTCAGTTTGCCTACCAGCACAACAGGTCCACAGCAGATGTCATCTCATTGGCTCTTCTCTCAACCCTGAAACATGGAGAACTAAGCTACTGTACATCAGGATGCTCTTTATCCACTACAGCTCAGTATTCAATACCATCATCCCTTCAAAGCTAATCAATAAGCTTCAAGACCTTGGTCACAGTACCTCCCTATGCAATTGAATCCTCAATTTCCTCATTACAGACAACATTCAGTTTGGATCAACAAGAAATTCTTTTCCACAATCTCCATCAGCATAGGTGCATCACGAGACCTTGTGTGTAGTCCCCAGCTCTGCTCACTTATGACTGTGTGGCTAAGCACAGCTCTAATGCCATATTCAGGTTTGCTGATGACACCAATGTCATTGGCCAAATTAAAGATGGTGGCAAATCAGCATATGGGAGGAAGATTGAAAATCTGGCTGAGTGATGCTACACAAAGCAATCTCTTACTCAATATCAGCAAAATCAAGGAGCCGATTCAGGAGGAGGAAACCAGAAGTCCATGAGCCAGTAATCATCAGAGGAGAGAGTCAGCAACTTTAAATTCCTTGGCGTTATCATTTTGGAGGAGCATATAAGTGCAATGATGAAGAAAACACTTAGGAGTTTGCAAAAATTTGGCATGTAATCTTAAACTTTGACAGACTTCTATAGATGTGTAATGGAGAGTATATTGACTGGCTGTGACAGCTTGCTATGGAAACACTAATGCCCTTGAATGGAAAATCCTACCAAAAGTCGAAGATACAGCGCAATCCATCACGGGTAAAGCCCTCCCCACCATTGAGCATGTCTACATGAAGTGTTGTTGCAGAAACCCAGCATCATCATAAGGTACCCAACCCCCCCTCCGCCGCCCCCCCCCCCAACCACCACTACCCAAGTCATGCTCTCTTCTCGCTGCTGCCATCAGGAAGAAGATACAGTAGCTTCAGAACATACACCTTCAGGTTCAGGAACAGTTACTACTCCTCAACCATCTGATTCTTGAACCAAAGGGGATAACTTCAATTAACTTTACTTGCACCATCACTGAACAGCTCCTACACCAATGGACTTGTTTCAAGGATATTTCATCTCATGTTCTTGATATTTATTGCTTATTAATTATTATTATTTATTTTTTATATTTGCATAGTTTGTTGTCTTTTGCACATAGATGTGCACCCAAGTTGGTGCTGTCTTTCATTGATTCTATTATGGTTATTATTCTATTATGGATTTATTGAGTATGCCAGCAAGAAAATGAATCTCAGTGATGTATATGGTGACATATATGTACTTTGGCGCGTGGCCAGGCAGTTAAGGCATTCATCTAGTGATCTGAAGGTCACTAGTTCGAGCCTCAGCTGAGGCAGCGTGTTGTGTCCTTGAACAAGGCACTTAACCACACATTGCTCTGCGACGACACCGGTGCCAAGCTGTATCAGCCCTAGTGCCCCTCCCTTGGACAACATCGGTGACGTGGAGAGGGGAGACTTGCAGCATGGGCAACTACCAGTCTTCCATACAACCTTGCCCAGGCCTGCGCCCCGGAAATCTTCCAAGGCGCAAATCCATGGTCTCACGAGACTAACGGATGCCTATATATGTACTTTAATAATACATTTTCTGTGAACTTTGAATTTACCATGCAGAGTTATGGGAACAGTCAGTCTTTTTTTTTAAAGGAGAATCTGATTGACAATAAAGGAAAATAATGTTCAGAATGGTGAGTAGATAGGCTCTACTGGAACGTGGCAAAGGAGTGAACAGCATCCTCTGTGCCATAACAATTCTGTAATTATGAATTCTGACAACAAATATTTTTATTTGCGTAAGGTATGTGTTCAACCTTTGAGATATGTTCTCTTGATGACAGTTAACTTTGGTTTTACCAGGCATCCTTGAAGCCACACAGGGTCAAATGCTCCCTTGATATCAAGGGCAGTTTTTCTTGCTTCCTCTCTGAAATTCAGCCCTTTAGTTTAGGTTTAGACTAAGGCCGTGGTAACATTTGGACTTGAGAGCGCCTTGTAAAACATAGGCACTGATGACCACGTTATTAACAAGTAAGTGGTATAGGCCTCTTCACTTTACAGGGAGCTGATGCTACAGACTTCTAGCTGGCAGTTATGTCAGAACCCTCTTGTGATGTGCGCTGAGTCTTTATAACAACAGCTGAACCATCCATTTCATGAATAGTTGTAGTTGAAAATAGGAGGGCTAAGTAATTTAGTGAAGCACCTTGTAGAAACATCAAAACGGGGCTAAGGTTTGCTCCTGGGAATTGTCTCAGGAGCAAAGCTTTGAAACAAAGCAAAGAAGATCAATTGCGAATTTATCTCCCTAATTGCTGCTCCTTGCTGTACTTTGTGGATATCTTGTTCTCTGTAGCTCGGTTATGTACCTCACTGGAGACTTTACTTTTTCATAATAGATAAATGTTACTATGTTTGTAGAGCAGAATGTAGCAACATTGCTCCATTATGAATGGCAGCACCTTCCCGTTGAATAGAATTGTGAGTGTGGAAACAAAAGAGGTCTGACAGTGGAAAGTGGAATCAAAGAAAGTACAAGATGAAATAACATGATCCATGTCCTATCCAAGTCATATATCCATCACTGATTAAGCTGTGAACGGCTTATATCCACTACATGTTGGTGGGGTGGGGAATCACAACCCCTACTATTGGATGGACAGAATTATATTCATATTTGGGTGAGCTTCTTTCTGTGAATAAAATAATAAGTTGGCAGCTGATAAGGTGGATATGGAGTAGCAGAACTTGCTATGTTGCTCCTGGGATGGGCAGATATGAGAATTATATACTATATTATACCAGACGCCACAGTAGAATTACTGTTAGTGTGATGCTGTTGCAGCTTGGGGCGTTCCAGAGTTCAGAGTTCAATTCCGCCATTGTCTGTACCTCCTCCTCCCTGTAGAATGTGTGGGTTTTTCCTAGGTGCTCCAGTTTCCTCCCACAGTCAAACACATACCAGATAGGCTAATTAGTCATTGTAAATTGTCCCATGATTAGGTTAGGGTTAATAGGGTTTTTCAGGGGTTGCTAGGGTGACGTGGCTCAAAGGGCCAGAAAAGCCTACTCCGCACTGTATTGTTAAATAAAATTACCTTGAGCAAAAGATGACATTAATCACCTTGCTTGAGCTAATTAAGATTTACCAAGGGGATTCAAGGGAAATAGTCAGTTCTTTTTTAAACACTGGTGCAATCCTGTTTGCAACAATGTTTAAAAAATCTAGTCGCACAAACTAAGCTGCAGTTAGAGTGATGTTGTGGTGTTGACCACAGAATGAAGTATTCCATAATTAAATATAGAGATGAATCTGTCACTCAGTGGATCACCTGTGACTGTTTGTCAACAAACCTCAGTCTTCCAATCTAGTTTTCATTTGACCCAAACATTACTTTGTCCTTGCGCAAGAAAGCAGCATCCACTATCAAGGACACCTACAATTCAAGCCTTGTTCTCTTCTCTGCTGCTATTGGGAAGAAGATACAGGAGCTTTAGGTGCCACGTTACCAGGTTCAGGAACAGTTCAATACCCTATAACTATCAGGGTCTTGAACCAGTATGGATAACTTCACTCACCTCAACTCTGAATGACCTACTTTCAAGGACTCTACAACTCGTACTGAATATTATTTTGTTTATTTGCACTATTGCATATTAGTTGTTTGTCACTCTTTATTTATGTATGGATTTTATTCAATTCTATTGTATTTCTCCATTTTCCTGTAAATGCCTGCAAGAAAATGAACCTCAAGGTAGTATATGGTGACATGTATGTACTTTGATAATAAAATTACTTTGAGCTTTTGAGCTTTGAAGTGTTTGCAGTTGTAAACTTCCAGTTTCATAGACAAGCAAATTGTAAATCTCAACTGAATGCTCAGACAATAAACAACCCCAGTTCATACCCACCCTCAAATTTAATTCACCTTTTTTTTCCTAGATTTTTCCTAAACCTGAACAATGGATACCTCAAAACTTGGTCTTGTTTTGGTCCATGGAGCGCAGTGCTATCTCCCTCTGCATCTTTACTTCATTCAATCCTATCATCAGTGATGTCCCTTTCAATCACTGCTCTGTATCCTGAGACACTCTACCCAGGTCCTTCCATCTTGAAAAATCACCCATCCTCTTTGGAGCCTTCTCCCTTTTGGTTCCCGTCCTATTTTCCTGCTCGAGCTGTTGCACTTCGTATTTTACCAAAAACTCAAAACACGAAATCGGTTATGTAGTGCATCACAACTTGATACAACAACTGTTCAACCCAAGGCAACAAGAAGTTGCAGAGAGCCCATCAAGGAAACCAACCATCCACCCATTTGCATTGTCTCACTTCCCATAGCCTTGGGAAAGAGTCCAGCGTAATCAAGGACAGCTCTCACCCAGTCACTCTCTTCTCTCCTCTTTCCCATTAGGCAGAAGATACAAAACCTCAGAGGCACGTATTGTCAGGCTCAACGACAGCTTCTATCCCACTGTTATGACTCTTGAATGTACTGTACCTCTTGTACGATAAAGATGAACTCTTAATTGCTCAGACTATCTTGTCATAGATTTTGCACTTTATTTGTCTATCTACACTGCACTTATCTTAGCTGTAATACTACTTTTGGCTATCTCAGTATACTGATGTATGCAGTAATCTGTCCAGATGACATACAAACAAAAGCTTTTCACTATATCTTGGTGTATGTGATAGTAATAAACTAATTGGTTTATTATTGTCACATATACCTGGATGTAGTTGTTTGGAAATATTGTTCAGGGTAAGCACCAGCACTGCCTGATTTGAAGAACTTGCTTCCTGGGTTACTCCCAACTTCTACAGTCTGACTGGATGTGTACTTCTGAGATGAATAATGGAAAGAATTCATTTTTAAATTTAAACTTTTTTTTTAATCATGTAGGAGCTTTAAAAATTTCTGATCCACATGCTTTTCACTGAAAGTACATTATTGGCCTACTTAATGAACACAATGCTGTTTGCAATCAGTATGGTGGCTGCTTTCCCAGGTTTGTGTTAATTCCCACGTGGGTGGTGTGAGATCTGTAGATTTTTAATGTCTTCTGTCGCTGTGCACTGGGAACTGTTTACTGAGTCAAAGCTTTTGGATGGATTTCAGTTCAAATGTTCTAATTTTAGATGTGCAGTGACCTCTCTAGTGATTTGCTGTAGTTATCACTGTGATCCCTGCTGCTTTACTGAATACACACTGCACATTGCTCAGAAGCTGCTGCTCTAGGAGGCCACCTGCAAAAGAGGAAAGATACAAATCCTTTCTCTTCCTTTTCCTGCATATTCAATCCTCCTTATGACTACAGCATAGTTGTACAGCAATGTCCGTGGGGGTGGAGGGGGGTGTGGATTAATTGTGTGACACAGTGATACTTCCTACTTTAAAAGTCCTATATAAATGATATTTCTATTTAATAATTAATGGATATGTATTATTTATTTATTGGGATACAGCACAGAATAGGCTCTTCCAGCCTTTCGAGCCACACTGCCCAACAATCACCAGATTTAATCCTACCCTAGTCCCAGAACAATTTACAATAACCAGTTAACCTACCAAGCAGTATGTCTTTGGACTGTGAGAGGAAACCGGAGCACCTGGAGGAAACCTATGCAGTCATGGGGAGAACATACAATCTCCTTACAGACAGTGGCGGGAATTGAACCCAGGTCAGGCTAACCGCTACACTTACCTGCCACCCCAGGGAATTATCAAGGAAGTTGTTGTTATTTTACCTCATCTGTTATGGCTCTAACCTAGTAGTAACAATGGCTGTTGGAAGAAAGTTAATGTTAACTACTGGGTAGAGTAGATCAAAGAATTGATGCAGCTCTGGGCCATAAATCCTCCTGAACCTCTTTCCTCCATTCATAAAACCATGGATGCGTAGGGTCCACATAGTTCCCAAATTTCCAGACCCTCTGATTTCCTTTGTGTTTATCAGTCTCAGCCAGTTACTCAATCACTGATATTTAAAAGCAACCTAACATATAGACTGAAATTTGTACAAACCTACCTGTTAAAAACAATTTCCTCCTGGTCCTAACAGCTGACCTGTAATACTGAAACACATATCTCTAACTTGAGAACTACTCAGTTAGACGAAACAGCATCTTCCATTTAAGATCCTTTCTCAGTAACAGTGGCTGAGTAGTGGTATTTTCTAAAAGCTTCCTGAAGTTTTGGGCCCTAAGAATTTGAATCTTCTGGTATTTGTCAACTCTGAAAACTAAAGCTTGTGGTGGAAGTGAATGAGTCATTACTAACGCAAACACGAGGAAATCTGCAGATGCTGGAAATTCAAGCAACACACACAAAATGCTGGTGAAACGCAGCAGGCCAGGCATTATAGGTGTTGCCTGACCTGAATCATTATTAATTCTGCTGGATGTTTTGACTGTGTATTTCAAAGATTGTGCCTGCTTTGTGGATGCTCATCACTTTCTCCGATACTCACCAAAATGTAAATATTTGATTCTATTTTTCTATAAAGAACAGTAGCACCTCACTGAATCAAAGGTTCGGAAACTTGATCTCATCCAGGTATCTGACAAGTTACCTATCTCTCACTATTACACCTTCTAGGCCATGTACCCAGTTTCTAGAATGGGACTTGAATTAATCATAATCTGACTGGGGACAACAGCATTATCAGCTGAACAATAGATGTTGGAGGTTTTTCCTACAGTCATGATAAAATGTTTGTTCACGTTATTCAAGATTACTCAGGCAACTTCTTCATATCATTAGCGGATATGCTATGATAACCCAGAAATTCAATTTTGTAAAACCTTTTTTCCCAGCATAATACAACTAGAAATATTCTTTTCTGGTTGTTTCTCTCTAGAAAATAAGCTAGTCACTTCCTAGAGTGATTCATGTTTTGCATGAGTGACGCATTTCTGGTGTTGAACATACACCAAAAGGTGTCAAGTGCTAGCTAGTACCATATTTTAGCATTGCTGGTTGAAATTCAGACATATCAGTTTTAAAGCTTTGTCATCAATCCCCCACAAGCTAATTTTGAGTTTTCAAAATGCAATTTGCTGTACCATGGAATGATTTGAAGAGCCGCACACATTCACTCATAACTTCTGGATACAGATCCACAGCACTCTGATTAGATAGACAGATAGATAGATACTTTATTGATCCCAAAGGAAATTACGGTGTCACAGTAGCATTACAAGTGCACAGATATACAAATATACAAATATTAGAAGTAAGAAAGAATAAAAAATGTTACCTCAAACAGTCTAACAGGAAGGGGTCATCACTTCCCTGGCTATAAGTTAATTCATTATAGAACCTAATGACCAAGGGCAAGAATGACCTCATATAGTGCACTTTGGAACAGCGCAGTTGTCTTAGTCTATGACTAAAAGTGCTCCTCTGTTCAGCCAAGGTGGCGTGCAGAGGGTGAGAAACATTGTCCAGAATTACCAGGATTTTCCATAGGGTCCTTTGTTCTTCCACAGCCTCCAGTGTGTCCATTTTCACTTCTATAACAGAGCCAGTCTTTCTAATCAGATTATTAAGCCTGTTGGCATCATCTGTGTTTATGCCATTGCCCCAGCACACGACCACATAGGAGTGATGACTGTTCTTGTACACTATCTCTGTGTTAATGCTCCATTCAAGTCTGTCATCCAGGTGCACCCCCAGGTACTTGTAGATCCTCACAACATCCATGTCCTCACCATCAATAGTAACAGGGAGCAGTGCAGGCTGAGCCTTCCTAAAGTCCATCACCATATCCTTTGTCTTAGTGATGTTGAGCTGCAAATGACTCAGCTTGCACTGTGTGCCAAAGTCCTCCAGCAAGCCCCTGTATTCATCTTCCCATCCTCCTTTTATACACCAAGCTATTGTTGTCATCATAATTTCTGCAGATGACATGACTCAGTGTTGTATCAAAAGGCCAAGATATGCAGTGTAAACAAGAAGGGAGCCAATACAGTTCCCTGTGGAGACCAGTGCTGCTTATAGCCATGTCTGACACATAGCTCTGAAGCTGCACGAACTGTGGTATGCCATTATCCAGGATCCAATGGAAGTGCCAGCCTGCATTGAATGGAGCTTTCCCCCCAGCAATGAGAGCTGCATGGTATAGAAGGCACTTGAGAAATCAAAAAACATGATCCTCATAGTGCTGCTGCTTATCCAAATGGGAGCAGGCTTTGTTCAGCAGGTAGATGACAGCATTATCGACTCCAGTATGCTCCTGGTAGGCAAACTGCAGAGGATCAAGGGCTGATCTGACCAGGGGTTGGAGGTGAGCTAGGACCAGCCTTTCTAAGGTCTTCATGATGTGTGAGGTCAGGGCCACCGGATGATAGTCATTCAAGACTTTCGGTCGGCCCTTCTTGGGTACTGGGACCACACACAATGTTTTCCACACAGTCGGGACCCTTTCCAGGCTGAGAGACTGTCATTGAATCTAAGAGCAACTGGCTCTTAATTAACAGCGTAACCTGGAAGCTCACACCATTCTGTCATTCTGAGGGAATTACTATAACCAATCAGCTTTCAATACCTACACCGCTAAACGGATGGCTATGGAAGGATAAGGGCTGTCTTTTGACTGTTTGGCTTCTCACCCTTATAACAGAAGCTGCAGCAAAGGCTTCTATGTGTGCTAAGTGCCATGCAAAACACAGCCAAGAGTTCCCACAACCAGCATTAATTCAGAGTTCTACACTACCGCCAGATCAAGCCAAGAATGATGGTGGGCAATTACACACACAAAATGCAGGAAGAACTCCGCAGGTCAGGTAGCATCTATGGAGGGAAGTCCCAATGAAGGATCTCAGCCCGAAATATCAACTGTTTGTTTCTCTCCACTGATGCTGCCTGATCTGCTGAGTTCCTCCAGCATTTTGTGCATGTGTGTTGCTCAGTATTTCCAGCATCTGCAGGATCTCTTGTCTCCATGATAGACAATTAAACAGCTAACAGGAGAAGCCAGATCCAGGAACATCCCCATAACATTGTGATGGTAGGGCCCTTCATATTGGTGTCAAAGGTGACGGAGTTGCAACTATGTTCAGCGGAAGGGGACTGAGTGCTTTATCCATCTTGGGTTTCTCCTGAGATTTCTATCACCACCACAGCCTGTCTTCAGTCAATGTGATGCTTTCCATGTAATAGTAAAGCAGCAGCTAAGAGCTTTGCAACAGCAAAGGCTGCGGTACCAGTCAGTATTTTGGTTTTATAACCAAAAGGTGCCTTTCGATCCAGAATAAGCCATGCCTCTAGTCTTGCTGGGTTATTACAGGCAGAACACTGACATTCCCTTGGCAATGTGATAAGTTAGTCAGATCTGTCCTCTGTGCAAAAGTACAAGCAGAATCTAATCAGGCTAATCACCAGCATACTGTTGGAAAATGTCAACAGTGTTATCAAGGTACACTTAAGACTAATAACCTGCTTATTGATGTTCACTTCAGGTTTTGCCAGGATCACGGTCTGGACTTCATTGCAGGCAGGCATTCCAAATTGGAACTAAAGACACCATTGTAGTGTAGTGGTTAGTACGAAGTTATTACAGCCCAGGGCATCAGATTCAGAGTTCAATTCCAGTGTCCTTTGTAGGAAACTTTGTACGTTCTTCCAGTGGGTTTCCTGCCACAGTTCAAAGACCAGTTAATAGGTTAATTGGTCATTGTAAATTGTCCTGTGATTAGGCTAGGATTAAATAGGTGGGTTGCTGGGCGGTGCAATTTGTTGGGCCAGGAGGATCTGTTTCACACTATATCTCCAAATAAATAAATAAATAGAAATAAAATTGAATTCCAGAAGTGAGGTGAGAGGTACTGCCCTAAACAAGGGGCAGTATATTACTGAGTGTGGCATCAAAGTCCACTGGTTAGACTGAGGCCAATGGGCAGAAAAGGGAAAACGTTTCCAAGGTTAAACTCCTTCTGGTCACAAAGAAAGATGCTTGTGGTTGTGGAAAATGAATCTGCTCAGCTTCAGGATATTGCTGGTGGAGTTGCTCAGAATGGAGTCTTGGACCCAAGCATCTTTAGCTGCTTCAGCAATTATATTTTTTTACATCATGAGGTTCAGAAATGAGGTGTTTGATTATAATCATACACAGCTTAATTCTGTTCTCAGTTCTTTAGAGCACGAAACTGAATGCAGCAAGATCTCAAAAACATTCTGACAAGGGCTGTAAAGTGGTAATATTCACTGCACAAATGCTGATCAGTGACCATCTCTCACAGATTCTATCCAACTAACTTTACCATTCAACTCCACCATCCATATCAATACTGCAACCACAGCAGGTCAGAGGCTGGGTATCCTGTGGTGAGCAACTTATCTCCAGAAGCCTCGGAACCTTTCTACTGTTTATAGGACGCATCAGGAACATAATAGAATATTCTGTATTTGTTCTGTAATGGCAGCTGTGACAACACACAAAGAAGCTCAACATCATCCAAGACAAAGCAGCCCACTTGATTGACACCATATTCACCATCCTAAACAATCATACCCTCCAGCAATAGCACACAGTAACTGCAGAGTGTACTGTCTACAAAATACATTGCTATTACTCACCTAGGGTATGCAGACCACATTTATAAAATCCATGATCTCTACTTCCAAGAGGATTAAGGGAAGACTACAACCTGTAGGTTTCCCCTCCAAAGTCAAAGTTGAGTTTGTCGTCATATCCAGCGGTACATGTATGCACATATGCAATGAAAAACGTACTTGCAACATCATCACAGGCACGCCTTGCTCACCATCCTGACATAACATTACACCCTAATCATGGGTAACCTGCTACTGCAACAAGCACTTTTGTTACTGGATAAGTTGTCTTAGCCGTATCTGAAAGAATCAGCTCCACCAAGTGACTACAATAGCACGAGTCTGTGAAAGATATTCCTGAAATTATAGAAGTGCTCATTATCTGACACATGACTTTTTTTCTAATGTGTAACCATGTATTAGATCCAAATATCTACTATTATAAGAATCTACAGCATGTGTTCATGTTTTTTTGTCTCAACATTCTGCCATTTCTATATGGTCATCTCAGTGGTGGCTGCTTAATATTTCAGGCTATATGGACAACAGCCTGGGCACACTTCTCCTGCTGTTTTAATCATTCTTCAGATGAGTCAGCCCCTTCATGGCATACACCTCTACCGTTAAACAAATGAATCACTGAGTGCTCAAAATAGCAGTTCAGACAGCATCAGTAGCAGGAGAAACTGCAGTAGCCTTTGAGGTTAATGATTTTTATGATGGTACCTTTCTCATCAGTCTTTCCTGACCTCCTGAGTTTTATTTCAGGTTTCTGGTATCTGCAGCAGTTTTGCTTTTCCATTAAATGGGTAGCACAGCTAGTAAGGCCACAGCCTGACAGCACCAGTGACGTGGGTTCAATCCTGACTTCAGGTGTTGTCTGTGTGGAGCTTCCATGTTCTCCCTATGATATGTCTGTTTCCCCTCTGTACTCTGGTTGCCTCCCACATCTCAAAATATGTAGGTTGGTAGGTTAATTTATTTATGTAAGTTATACCTACTGCGTAGATGAGTGGAAACTAAAATCAGAACCACAAGGGTAATAGTCTTTGACTTGTTTCCTGAGACGTGTTCAAATCAGCAAAGGGTTAACCAAATCAGAGAGCTAAATGTGTGGCTCAGAAAATGGTGCGGAAGAAGTGTGCCACAGTAGCGTAGTGGTTAACTTGGCACTATTACAGTTCAGGGCATTGGAGTTTGGAGTTCAATTCTGGCATCCTTTGGAAGGAGCCTGTACGTGGGATGCATGGGTTTCCCCCAGACGCTCCAGTTTCTTCCAATAGTCCAAAGACATTCTACGTAGGTTAATTGGGTTAGATTAGGGTTAAATCGGGGCTGTCAGGAGTTGCTGGGGCCGTGCAGCTTGAAAGGTCAGAGGGGTTGTATCACTAAATAAAGAAAGAAGGAGAGAAAGAAAGAACTTTAAGCTAAGAAGTTTCAATAAATAAAAGGGAAAGAGATTGAGGAGAGGTTATTAGATTCTCCAGAGTAAAGAATAAGACGAAATGTTTAGAAAGGGATAAGAATTGAACTTCAGGCAACACAGCTGTGAAAAGAGGGGTACTGAATACAGGACTGAAGATGTTATATTTGAATGCATGCAGTGTGTGAAATAAGGTAGATGATTTTGTAACACAGGAGTTGGCATTGTGGACATCACTGAGTCATGGTTGAAAGAAGATCACAGTTGGGAGCTTCACATCCAAGGATACACATCATATTAAAAAGACAGGCAGGTAGGCAGAGGGAGTGGGATGACTCTGTCAGTAAAAAATGAAATCAGATGTTTATAAAGAAATGACATAGGGTCAGAAGATGTAGAATTCTTTTGGATAGAGATAAACTGCAAGGATTAAAGACCCTGCTGGGATTTGCATGCAGGCCTCCAAACAGTAGCCAGGGTGTGAGGTAGAAATCACAACAGGGATGGAAAAGACATAGAAAAGGTAAGATGTTATGATGGTAACATAAGGGGATTTCAATATGCAGGTAATAGTAATAGGCACCCGTTAGTCTCATGAGACCATGGACTTGCACCTTTGGAAGGTTTCCAGGGCGCAGGCCTGGGCAAGGTTGTATGGAAGACCGGCAGTTGCCCATACTGCAAGTCTCTCCTCTCCACACCATCGATGTTGTCCAAGGGAAGGGCACTAAGGCCGATACAGCTTGGCACTAGTGTCGTCACAGAGCAATGTGTGGTTAAGTGCCTTGCTCAAGGACACAACATGCTGCCTCAGCTGAGGCTTGAACTAGTGACCTTCAGATCACTAGACCGATACCTTAACCACTTGGCCACACGCCAACACAATATGCAGGTAGATTGAGAAAAACAGGCTGGTGCTGGATTCCAAGACAATGAATTCATAGCATGCCTATGAGATGGCTTTTTTACAGCAGCTATGGTTGACCCCACTAAGGGAGAGGCAATTTTGGACTGGGTGTTATGTAATGAACCAAATTTAGTTAGCGAGCCTAAGGTGAAGTATCCCTCAGGAGGCAGAGATCAGAATATGATCAAATTCACCCTGCAGTTAAGCAAGAGAAGATAAAATTGGATGTACTGGTGTTACAGTTGAGTAAAAGAAACTTCAGAGGGAAGAGAGAGAAGCTGGCCAAAGTTGCTAAAATTGATGACTGTAGAGGAGTAATGGCTGCAGTCTCTGGGAATTCAGAAGATGCAGGATTGGTTCCTCCCAAAAAAGAAGCAGCATTCTAAAGGGAAGATGAAGCAACCATAGCCAACCAGAGAAGTCATTGGCAGTATAAAAGCAGAAGAGAGGGCATAGTATAGCACAAATTAGGGGCAAACTAGAGGATTGGAACACTTTTTAAAACCAGCAGAAGGTAGGAAAAAAAAACAAGGAGAGGAAAATTGAAAGTGAAGATCAGCTTTCATTTTTCATTGTAATTTTTCATTGATTCTATTGTATTTGTTTATTCTGTGATTACCTGCAAGAAAATGAATCACAGTATAGTATATGGTGACGTACATGTACTTCGATAATAAACTTACTCTGAACTTTGAAGGTAGCCAGAAGTTTTCTCAGACATATAAAGAGTAAAAGAGAGGCAAAAATGAAGACTGGACTGCTGGAAAATGATGTTGGAGAGGTAGTAAAGGGGAACAAAGAAATGTAGATGAAATGAATAACTACTTTACATCAGTTTTCACTGTGGAAGACAGCAACAGCATACTAAAAATTCAAGAATGTCGGGGTCAAAGTGAGTGTAGTTGCTATACTAAGCAGAAGGTGCTTGTGCAGCTGAAAGTTCTAAAGGTAGATAAGTCATCTGGACCAGATGGTCTATACCCCAGGGTTCTGAAAGAGAAAGCTGAAGAGATTGTGGAGGCATTAGTAGTGATCTTTCAAGAATCACTGGATTCTGGACTGGTTCAGTTGAGGAATACTTAACCTCAATGATGACATGGGATAATTCAAAATTCAGAGGTGAGTTCCCAAGCTTTTGAACAATTGTGATTTATACTTGTTCTTGGGAGGCAACTGCAGAAGTAAAGTGATCCAAGGCAAGGAAAAGGAAAGATTGAATCTTGTGTACATCTGGGGTACTTTTTTTTGAACTGATACATCCAAGGTTCACTGGTGTGTAGGCACTGCTGGCACTAATTTCCAAGTCCCTGAATATTACTGAAGGAAAAAGGAATGGAACAGCATTGGAAATGACACCCGTTTGATGACCGATAGACCTTGAGTTGTGGGTCTCATTACAGTAACCCAGTTGTTCTAGATGTAATAGGTTCTGCAGATAAGATGTGAGATGCCATGACATGGATTCCCTCACTACCTGAATAGTATGTTAAGGTCTAACTTTAGGCTTTCTAACTTCTGTTATAAGAGTTCCTTATTACATTCATATGTCAATCATGAATGTTCAAACTGAAATGGAAACTTCTGGGCAATGGAGGCAGGGCAGTCAATGTACATTGCAATTTTATGTATGTGGCTAATCCTTTGTACCCTTAATAAGAGATGATTATTCCTTCACTCATAGTGGGCACTGGGAACACACTCACCATAATGTCTCCCCAGAACTGAAATGGTCTTTCATTATGATGAAAGAAAGCATCTTAACAATTGTTACATTGATTTTCATCTGCATGCATATAATCTCCATATTTGCATGAATACAGACATTAGGTAACTATTTTTATCTTTACTGTGAATCCCTACTGTTCTGCAATATTTTTCTGCAAGTTAAATGTAAATGTTCAACAAAAGTGCTTTCTTCATCACAAAAATGAAATAGAATTGCACATGATAATCACTAGTAAATTACTGATGAAGACTATTCATCGACAACAATACGAAGAAATTATACTTATTGTGTAATTCATCGTATATTTTAAACACTAGTGCTTTCCGTTTTTGCCACCTTTCATGTTGGTTTCATGATTCTATTCATATAGATGCTGGAAGTCTGCTTCTTCTATGTGGTGGTGAGTTGGTAGGGAGGATTGATGTCCATATAAGCCACAAGGTGACCCCTTGCCCCGGATGGTGAACCTCTGGCTGATCAGTTCAAGAGTGGCTGTAGTATGGATTTTACCTTTAGTGCACATCCTCAATCCATAGCTTCAGTGAAATTCAAGGGCTCTTTCCAGGACTCTGCAATTCAGTATTATTTATTTTCTTATTTGCATAATTTGTCTTCTTTTGCACTTTAGTTGTTTGTCAGTCTTTGGTTTGTATAGTTTTTCATAAATTCTACTGTGGTTTATTTTCCTGTAAATGCCTGCAAGAAAGTGAGTCTCAAAGTAGTATATGGTAACATATATGTACTTTGATAATCAATTTACTTTGACTTTGTCTTTGATATTACTAAAGGTCTGTTGGTACGATTTGGTGCTTTTCATGATTTTACTTCTGAGTGAAGAGTTCTGGGAATTCTTTTTGTAGAAGTAAATAAGATTATTTCAAAAAACTACACAGCTTGTGGTAATGTTCTTGAATCTTGAAGGCTCTTACCTTTGGTGTTGGATTAGTCAGTATTTTTTTCTCCCTGACTGTGAACTGCATTGCATGGTTTGGTGCAGTTATTTTAATCTGTTCTAAAATCAGGTCATGACTGGTTTCTCAGTGGAATTGATCAAGTACTCTTCAATTCTGCAGGTTCTCGCACTTCTCTGTAATTGGCTGTGTTCCAGAATGGCACAAAGGATAGGCTGGCTTATTTGCATTCAAATCTGTTGCTTTAATCACTGCTACAGCACACTCTGGGAATTTTTTTATTATCACTTGGTAATGCCAGTGCATTGAAATTATACCACGTTCGATCATTTTTTGTGACCCAACAACAGTAATCTACATTGACTGTTAAAAGTCATTCATGGGATTTAGTTCATTAGTTCACATTTAATTGTTATTCAGCCATACATGAATACCCATGAATACAGTCAAACAAAATAGTGATTGAAACTGTGTGGATTCTTAAAAAATATTCAGACAATTCTTGTAAATTATCATTGTGATTTATTAATTATTGGTCCTGAAGGCTGCTAGCTATGACATTTGAGCAAAGTGAATTATTTTTGTTCTTTTATTGCAGTGAAAGATTACTTAGAAAAAGCAAGAGAGGAATTCTTACAGAAATGGGAGTCCCCGGCACAGGTAAGTCACAGATCTATTTCAAGAGAGATTATCATGGACAGGTCATGTACTTCACAATAAGCCATTTGTTCACTGAGTCACAGAGCAGCAAATTAAATTGGAGTAATACATTTTCTGTTGTAATGCAGAATAAAGTTGGGAGATGGAGGCAATATTTATATGTGATTCATGGCACCAAGTACAATTCTCAACTTCTCTGGCTGCTTGTTAGATAGTGTTGTTATTCTCGGGGAATTATCCTAACGTAAGTCAGAAGGCTCTTGCCACAGGTTCACCTGTATCCAAGGAAGGTATCCACATATTAAGCCCCATCACCCTTACTGGGCAAAGGCTGCCAACAGCAGCTCGCCAGAGTCCTCTGTCCCGGGTCAGTCTTCCAAATTATCCCTAGGTGTATCCCATCTTGGTGTCTTCTAAGTGAAGATCCTTCCTCTCCCAGGAATGTAGTCTTTGGAGCTTCTGTTGGCATTTCTGTCCCTCTGGGTTTTTTACAGGATGCGGTTACCAGCCCTATGCCCAACCCTCCTCCTTCTGCAGCTGGTCTTGGGACTGTATGTACACAGCAGAGTTACATTGCTATCAATTATAATTGGTAATAGCCCCAGCCTGGAGATTTCTGGTTCCCTGTTCTGCTTCCAGGCTTTTCATTCATTTAACTGCCTGGGTCAAGGAGAACATATTGGTACAAGTCTTTTTGTGTAATAGGGGAGAGCATTTTACCACTGGGTGCCTCTCTGAAAGGGCACTGCAATCTTGGTATTCCATCCAATGTATTTGGCCTAAATAGTGAAGGGATAATTAAGTGCTTTCTGCTGCTTGGTTATTTACAATACTTCAGTGATGATGGTCATTTTCTTTGATGTTGAAAGTCATTGGGATAAGACTGTGTCCCTTCGTAAAAGAGAAATGCTTGGATTTACATTGAGTTTTCATGACCTCCAAATAACTCCATTGTATAATAGGGACATTTGGCAGCCAATTTATGCACAGCAGTAATGTACATGCCCAGGTAATTTTCTTTATGATTTCATTGTGAAATAATTATTAGCTGAAACACCAGGAGGGAGCCTCCCTTGTTCTGCAAGTTGTGCGTCTAGATTTTTATGCTTTCTTGAGAAGGCATAAAACAAAGCTTGACATCTCATCAAAATATAGAGCCTCTGACAATGCAGAACTCTCTCAATCACTGCATGTACCTTATGGCGTGTGAACCCCTCCCCCAACTTCAAGGTAAGGATGCTTCAACTTCAAGGTTTCCCCTGTAAGTAATGCTGTTTCTTGATAGCACACTCTTGAACAGACAGGATTTCCTGGGAGGTTCATATGCCAATGGTCCTATCTTCCAAGAGCTGCCCATCAGACTTAGCAGGCTTCATGCTGCGGAGTGTTTCAATTGTTTTTTGTCTTTGTTTCAGATTTATAGAATCTCCAGTATTTTGCTTTCCAGTTTCTGCCAATTTCAGGTGTTCTTTTTCCATCTTTGCAATGACATTGCACGATCTGGACTTTCCCTGCATTTTCCTCTGTTCTGCTGTGTTCCATATCTTAAAGTTCCCAAATTTAATTTTTTAATCTGTTTCCTCTTCTCTAGTCAGAAACTGCCACAAATAAGCCTTGACCACCCACTCACAGTACTTCATCCACTTCCTCCTTGTTCTCCACCTTATCATGCCCCTCCCCCATCTCTCTTAAAACAATTCTGGTTCAATAGTTCATCGACCTAAAACGTTAGTACTACAGGTATTTCCCTCTCCAGTGATGCTGCCCGACCTGCTGGGTCTAATCACCAGTATAAATCTTTTAAACAGCCCAAGCAGATTTTTTTTCTAAGAGTAAATAATGTAGGTTCGTTACAGTTTATATGTCAGATGTTGCTGCAAAAATATGATTACATTCCTAAAACTTACCTATCAAACAAGCATATCAGACAAAATTATAAACAGATAATACTCCCAGGACCTGAATTCCCACTAGCAGCATAAAAGCAATAGGCTTAAAGTGCACACAAATCAGATTAACGGCTGACTCCAGACTGCATATTAGATAAGTGCATTCTCAAAGATCTACTAATATTTTGTTAATAAGACTAACCAACAGAATAAAATAGTAGGAACACTATAAATTAATTGGCGAGAGGAGCCTGCCCAATTTTTGCTCATTTGATTTTCCTGCTTCTTTGTACAGTTTTTGTAAATGACACAGTATTTAATCAGTGATGTGATACACTGTTCACAATACTTGCTGCATTACTAATGCATTTAGACTGCAGTGGGATTGCAGTAAAGATCAAAGTCCACACTCCAGATTCTGGACCATGCAATAATTAAACACACATCCACAGATAGTGTTTTAGTATGCTGTGCGTTATTGTTTGATAGTTTCCATTGCCTGCTGAAAAACTACATTAGCTGTTTCAGAAATCTTACACTAATCATCACTGCACTGCATTATATATTTAGTGGCTATGTGTAGAATTGCTTTGGTGATGTGTTTGTCACATTGATGAGGTCTTTTTGAGGATCATTGTTTTGCAGCAGTGAGTTGTGTTTCAGTAAATAAGACAGTCACTAATGTCCACTCCACTACTGAAAACACCAGATTTCCTGTTAGCATTATAAAATGAACGTATAATCTGTCTCCAATTGACGATTATGGTACGAGGAAGTGGATGAAAAGTCCAAGCAGACCTATGCATATTTCATATATACTAATAGGAATATTTAATATTTATACCAACTAATGGGTCATGCATCTGCTTTTTACTGGGTTTTGCATAAAAGTGGGTAATTGCGTTTTCAATCTTCCCATAGATACTGATATCTTTAACCTGTTTGTTTCTTTGAAAAAGGATGGTGCCGTTTAATTATTTCAGTTCAGCATGCCAAACAGGAAATTACTACAGAATGATATATATATGGTGCTTCCCCATATATCGTGTTTGAACAACAACATATTCTTTCGAAAATGAGAAAGATCAAGTTCTTCCCAACATTGTGAGAACACCTAAGATTATTAATAAATAATTACTGTAGACTATTAACATAATATCTCATCTTTGACTGAACATGGAGGTTGATGGAACATTGCTAATCACTAACCAATAAATTTTAGCATTCTGGATGAGATATTAACCAAATAGTTTGTACCTATTGTCACAGTAGAAGATACAAAAAATATAATAAGAATTGTGGAAAGCTAGAAGTCAAATGAGGGTGAAGAAAAAACTAATAATTAAAAAAGAGAAATTGCTGAAAAAAAATTAAGAGAAATAAAAGGTTTTTAAAAAATCCCTGCGCGACCTGTGTCCTGTAATCCAGAGAGATAGCTTCAGGATGATTGCTGCTTTCCAAACAGGAAGCAATTATTGCACATCTTTTCAAAACACAAAGGGAATGAAGGAGAAGCTAGCCATTCTTGTATTAGTTATTGGGAAGAATCCACAATCTCCTAAGGCCTGGTGACAGAACATTGAGAATCAAATATAATCTGGCAGAATCAACATGTTATTATGAAAGGTCAGCCAATGTTTGAGAAATCCAATATGGTTCTAGCAGATATAACCTGTAGGTTAGAAAGGGGAAAGCAGTGGATATAATGTGTCCAGATCTTTGAAAGAGATTTGCTGAAATGAAATGCAAATTAAGTATTTAAAGTTTGGGAGTAACATATGAGCAAAAGTAGAACATACAAGAGTGAAAAAACAAAGAAACCATTTTCAACTTTGTAGTTTGATATAAGATGAGCATTCCACGAGGATCAGTTCTGGAGGTTCCTTTAGTTTACAATCTAGTCTAGGGTATTTGAACAGAAGAGCGTCCTGCTCCCTCCGGATGAACCGAACCTGGTGGCTCGAGATTCATCGTCACCGAGGAAGATGTTAGAAGGGCCTTCCTGAAGATAAATCCAAGGAAGGCGACGGGCCCAGATGGCGTCCCAGGACAGGTTCTCCGGGCCTGTGCAAGTGAGCTAGCTGGAGTGTTTGCTGACATCTTCAACTGCTCCTTGCTTCAGTCTAAGATCCCCTCGTGTTTTAAGAAGGCAACGATAATCGCAGTGCCGAAGAAGAGCAAGGTGGCATGCCTGAATGACTATCGACCTGTGGCTCTGACATCAATTGCTATGAAGTGCTTCGAGAGATTGGTTATGGCACACATCAACCACAGCCTACCAGTCAACCTCGAAGCAACAGGTCAATGGCAGATGCCATCTCTCTGGCCCTACATTCCTCCTTAGAACACCTGGAAAATAAAGACGCATACATAAGGCTCCTTTTCATTGACTACGGCTCTGCCTTTAATACCATCATTCCAAATAAACTGATTTCTAAGCTCCGGAACCTGGGCCTTAGCACTCAGATCTGCAGCTGGATCTTCAACTTCCTCACAGACAGGACCCAGGCTGTAAAAATAGGGGAGAAGCTCTCCTCTACAATCACTCTGAGCACCGGTGCCCCACAAGGCTGTGTACTCAGCCCCTGCTGTATGCACTGTACACCCATGATTGTGTAGCCAAGTTTCCATCAAACTCAATATATGTATTTGCTGATGACTCAACAACTGTAGGCCGTATCTCGGGTAATGATGAGTTTGAGTACAGAGAGGAAATTAAGAACCTGGTGGCATGGTGCAAAGACAATAACCTGTCCCTCAACATCAGCAAGATGAAGGAATTGGTTGTTGACTTCAGAAGGAGTAGAGGACCGCACGACCCCATTTACATCAGTGGTGCGCAAGTGGAACAGGTCAAAAGCTTTAAGTTCCTTGGGGACACTATCACAAATGACCTGACTTGGTCCAACCAAGCAGAGTTCACTGCCAAGAAGGCCCACCAGCGCCTTTACTTCCTGAGAAAGCTAAAGAAATTTGGCCTGTCCCTTAAAACCCTCACTAATTTTTATAGATGCACCGTAGAAAGCATTTTTCTAGGGTGTATCACAACCTGGTATGGAAGCTGTCCTGTCCAAGACCGAAAGAAGCTGCAGAAGATCGTGAACACGGTGCAGCACATCACACAAACCAATCTTCCGTCCTTGGACTCACTTTACACTGCATGCTGTCGGAGCAGTGCTGCCAGGATAATCAAGGACACGACCCACCCAGCCAACAGACTTTTCGTCCCTCTTCCCTCCAGGAGAAGGCTTAGGAGCTTGAAGACTCGTACAGCCAGATTTGGGAACAGCTTCTTTCCAACTGTGATAAGACTGCTGAACGGATCCTGACCCAGATCTGGGCCATACCCTCCAAATATCCGGACCTACCTCTCTGTTTTTTGCACTACCTCACTTTCCATTTTTCTATTTTCTATTTATGATTTATAATTTAAATTTTTAATATTTACCAATTTTTACTATTTTTAATATTTAATATTTGTAATCCAGGGAGCGGGAAGTGCAGAATCAAATATTGCTGTGATAATTCTACGTTCTAGTATCAATTGTTTGGCGACAATAAAGTATAAAGTATCGTCAAATAAACATATAGACTGTGACATGTCCACTCCTGGGGTATTGTGCACTGTCATGGTTTCCATACTAAGCCGGCTGGTGGCGTAGTGGCATCAGCGCCAGACTTCGGAGCGAAGGCTCTCGGGTACGAATGCAGCCGGCTCCCTTGCACGCTTTCCATCCATGCTGCGTTGAGTGTCGGGCTAGCAACTCAGTCTCATAAAAATAAGAAAGCCTGCTAAAAAAACGTCGTCATGACGGCATCCTGATGACTCCACTCGGAGTTAAGGGCTTTCTTCTTCCTCTTCTTCTTCATGGTTTCCATACTGGGGGATAAACTTGCCTTGGCAAAGGTGCATTTAATAAATTGAAATCTATAATGAGGGTTGGCTCCAAATTTCACTTGTAAGAAGCAAAATAAAATTCTGAAAGAGACTGACATGTTGAATGCTGAGTATCTGTGTCCTCCTAGTGAACCATCTGAAGCTAGGGGCAGCGGTTGGTTCAGGAAGGATGTTCAGCTACTTCGGACTGAGATGAAAGTTGCCATTCTGAATTTTCTATTCCAGAACCTGTGGATTTATGAAGAGTAAAGGCCTAGGTTGATGAATTTTTGGACCTAAGGGAATCAAGAGCTATCCATTTGGGTGGGAATGTGGACTTGATGTAGAGGGCCAATTAAAATATTATTGAATACATCTCTAGGAGCCTGCTTTCTTGTTATGTTGATTAGACTGATCCAAGAAAGACAAAGTAGTAAAGTATGTTAAAGTAATATACTAACGAATTTAAGCAGAATCAGAAACGTAGAACATAGAAAACCTACAGTACAATGCAGGACCTTTGGCCCAAAATGCTGTGCCGAACATGTACTTACTTTAGAAATTACCTAGGGTTACCCACAGCCCTCTATTTTTCTAAGCTCCATGTACCTATCTAGGAGTCTCTTAAAGGAGCCTATCATATCCCCCTCCACCACCGTCGTTGGCATCCCATTCCACGCGCTCACCACTCTGTGTGGAAAAAAAACAACTTACCCCTGACATCTCCTCTGTACCTACTTCCAAGCATCTTAAAACTGTGCCCTGTCATGTCAGCTATTTCAGCCCAGGGTAACAACCTCTGACAATCCACATGATCAATGCCTCTCATCATCTTATACACCTCTATCAGGTCACCTCTCATCCTCTGCCGCTCCAAGGAAAAAGAGCCGAGTTTATTCCACCTATTCTCATAAGGCATGCTCCCCAATCCGGGCAACATCCTTGTAAATCTCCTCTGCACCCTGTCCATAGTTTCCACATCCTTCCTGTAGTGAAGTCATCAGAACTGAGCACAATACTCCAAGTGGGGTCTGACCAAGTTCCTATATAGCTGTAACATTACCTTTCAGTTCTTAAACTCAATCCCATGGTTGATGAAGGCCAATGCACCATATGCCTTCTTAACCACAGAGTCAACCTGCGCAAGAGCTTTGAGTGTCCTATGGACTCAGACCCCAAGATCCCTCCGATCCTCCACACTGCCAAGAGTCTTACTATTAATACTATATTCTGCCATCATAGTTGACCTACCAAAATGAACCAACTCACACTTATCTGGGTTGAACTCCATCTGCCACTTCTCGGCCCAGTTTTATATCCTATCGATATCCTGCGGTAACCTCTGACAGCCCTCCACACTATCCACAACACCCCCCAGCCTTTGTGCCATCAGCAAATTTACTGACCCATCCCTCCACTTCCTCACCCAGGTCATTTATAAAAATCATGAAGAGAAGGGGGTCCCAGAACAGATCTAATGCTCTACCTTCATCAACTTGTTTAGTCACATCCTTAATAAATTCAATCAGGCTCGTAAGGCATGACCTGCCTTTGACAAAGCTGTGCTGACTATTCCTAATCATATTATGACTCTCCAAATATTCATAAATCCTGCCTCTCAGGATCCTTTTCATCAACTTACCAACCACTGAAGTAAGACTTACTGGTCTATAATTTCCTGGGCTATCTCTACTCCCTTTCTTGAATAAGGGAACAATATCTGCCACCCTCCAATCCTCCGGAACCTCCCCCGTTCCCATTCATGATGCAAAGATCATTGCCAGAGACTCAGCAATCTCCTCCCTCACCTCCCACATTAGCCTTGGGTATACCTCATCCGGTCCCGACAACTTATCCAACTTGATGCTTTCCAAAAGCTCCAGCACATCCACTTTCTTAATATCTACATGCTCAAGCTTTTCAGTCTGCTGCAAATCTGCACTACAATCACCAAGATCCTTTTCCATAGTGAATACTGAAGCAAAGTATTCATTAAGTACCTCTGCTATTTCCTCCGGTTCCATACACACTTTTCCACTGTCACACTTGATTGGTCCTATTCTCTCATGTCTTATCCTCTTGCTCTTCACTTACTTCTAGAATGCCTTGGGGTTTTCTTTTATCCTGCCCGTCAAGGCCTTCTCATGGCCCCTTCTGGCTCTCCTAATTTCATTCTTAAGCTCCTTCCTGCTAACCTTATAAATTCTAGATTGGCTCTTCCTTCAGAGGTGCTGACATGTGATTATTACCAGCTTTTGCTGCACCCAGATATGCCTGTTGTTTGTATTGGAAATGAAAGCCTACTGACTCAGTATTAATCACTCACAGCATCGCATTCAGAAGTAGGGACATTATGTTGTACTTGGATAAGTCATCGGGAAGCTGCACTTGGATAATTATGTACAGTTTTGGTCATCCTGTTATAGGAATGATAGTGTCAAGCTGGAGAGAGTGCAGAAGAGACTTATGAAGATGCTACATTGACGAGAGGGTCTGAGTTATAGGGAGAGGTTGGCCACTCTGGAACATTACCCCTTGGAGAGTAAGAGAATCAGGGGTGACCTGACAAAAATTTGTACAATCGTGAAGGGTGAAGAATAAGGTCGTAGCCTTTTCCCCAGGTTTAGGGGATCTAAGAGTGAGGGCACATAATTCAAGTTAGGAGAGAGATTTAGAAGTGACCTGAGAGATCAGAGTGTAGTGAGTAACAGGAATGAATGTCTACAGTAAGCAGTCGAGGGAGATATAATTGCAATCAATAAATCATGGGGTAGCGTGGTAGCATAGTGGTTAGCACAACACTTTACTGTACACTTGGTCTGGGTTCTGTTCCCGCTGCCACCTGTAAGGAGTTTGTATTTTCTCCCCGTGATCCCGTGAGTTCCCTCTGTCTGCTCTGGTTTCCTCCCATGGTCCAGACATACAGGTTGGTAGGTTAACTTAGGATAGGTTTAAATTGGGGGATTGCCGGGCAGTGTGGCTCGAAGGGCCTATATCACACTGTATGTCAATCAATAAATAAATAGTATAGTTCCCCTGGACCAGCAGGGCCACAGGACCAGTTTCCGTCCTGTATTACTTTATAACTCTAATATTAAAGGTGGCAATCTTGAAACACTAGACTAAACAAGTTGAAGCAGAAAGGTAATGGGATCAGAAGAAACCTTATCACCACAAATCGTATGGAAAAACCTTCATAAATATATTTCTTTGAAATAAATTCTTTACCAAATACATGCACACATGTTATAGGTTCTTAATGAACTGAACACATAAATGTGATTTTTTTAAAAATAGCATCCATAAATATCATTACTACCTGAATTTTCAGTTTGATGAATTGTTACCTGTTTTCAATACACACTAGTCAAATTGGAAATCTAATGGAATTATTCACCACCCATTTTCCACAAGTTACACCCAGTTTTATGGCCAACTGGAAAGTTTCTACTTTGTGCATGTTAAGACTTGTATTTAGTAACAGTCACATCAAGCCATAAAATACTTTATGCAAACACTTTAGTTGCAGAATGCTGGTGCAATTGTGTCATTTCCCATACAAAACAAAATGAATCATCAGAAGGTGTTGATTGAGAGAGGAATGTTTGCTGGTGCTCCTGAGAACTCCCAAATTGGTGATTACCACGGGGCATTTACCATTCACCCGAATTCAAGGAAGTAGGTAAATAAGCTTCTGCTGCAGCTTCTCAACCGAGGTTAATACCTCTGAAAGAGGTACAGTATTGGTACAGTACTGGAACAATCAAAAATCATGGAAATTTATAGTCCAGGAAGCTATAAATAAATTTCCACTTTGTATTTCTCTCTTTATAGTTAAATACTCACTGGGGTACTTCAAATGCAACAGGGATTCTGCCTCAACTTGTGAATTCCATGTGCCTGTTTTAATCTCTAGTCCGAGGAAATATAGATCATACCTATTCGCCTTAGCCAATTATTATCTCCTCTGCCTCCACTTTTCCAAACAGTAGCTATGACCGTCTTCCATCTACTTTCTCTCCCCAGGCTATAAATGCATCAGTTATGTTAACTGCTGAACCCTATGTAGAGCACTCACATTCTTTGTAACTGCATGGTGAAAGAGAGGTGCCTGAGATGTTCTAGCAATGATTGAGGGTAGTGTAGGAGGACCTGGAAATTGCTTCTGGTCATATTGCGATGTTAAAACGGGTTATGAGCATTGCCAATCCGGTTTGTGGGTGACTTCAACCACAATAGAATCAGCAAAAGATTACACCAACCTGGCTATTCAACCAGCATGCAAAAGTCAACGAACTGTGCAAATGCAAAAGAATAATAATAATAAGCAATAAATATTTAGAACATGAGATGAAGAGTCTTTGAAAGTGAGTCCAAAGGTTGTGGAACAGTTCAGTGATGGGGCAAGTGAAGTTAAGATGGTACCAGCAAATAATTCTTCCCCAGGTGACGTCTTTCAGATAGTCCAGGGATCTGCTTATTTCACATCTTCTACATCTTCTTTTTATCTTAAATATGTTTCTGGAACTGCTTGAGCCTGTGACTCACAGTGTGGAGATTGATTGAGTGATCTAATGCTCTGTTGTCTCCAAGAAAGTTCCAGGAGGGGAGAGCGAGCATGAGTGCAAGTGGCCTTGAGGCGAAAAAGCTCAGAGCCCATGATTGACTCCATTTCTCTGTGATTAAAGCGTCAAGGAAGATTGAAACATGGAGGCAAATGTGGAGGAGAGCAAGTGTTCGGTGCTGACTGCCAGCCTCTTGCCACTGTGATGATCTCTTGCTGCTGCCGGATAAGGTGTCCGTGTGCGATGGATCGCGGAAGGCCTCCGTGTTTGAGTGGTTGCTCTCCTCGATGCTGTTGGAGGATGTTACCAAAGTTCTGCGATTTATGGATTTGACTGTGGACTGGAGCTCAAACCTACTGTATTTCAAATTGGTCTCTCACAATTCTATGTTTTATTTTGCATTCAGTGTTTTCACCGGCTCTTGTTGCCGATTGGAGTGATTTGTGAGTTTTTTGTGTGCGAGGGAGGCCGTTAGGGGCTTGGGGTTTTCTGTTCTTGTTGCCGTTTTCTGTGTGGAGTGATCTGTTAGTTTTTTAGCGCAAGAGAGAGTGTTGGGGGTTTGGGGTTTGCGAGATTTGTTCTGTTTGTGGGTAGAGGTTTGTTAATATTTTTCTTTGATTAACTTCATATTGCTTTCCTGTTTTCTTACTATGTGCAGTGCTTCATCAGCTGTAATGTGCTTTGGTACTTTCTATAAATGCAAATGGTTCTGTTCAAATACAAGTTATTTCTGACTTAATGTCAAATCACTAAAAACATGGAGCTGAGAGTATTAAGAAAATTTGGAAATGAGATGGAAATAGAAACTAACACAGTTAAGCCTATTACAGAGGATAAGAATAGAATATTTTGTTGAAGGAACCCAGCAGGATATAGTGTATGGTGAGTTAATAAGCAGGTAGGAAAATACCCTGAGCAAAAGTATTTTAAGATAAACCAGAGGAGTTGATTTACAGCAAAGGCAACATAATGACTAAAGTAGATATTCAAAAAATGTCAGCAAAAAATAGGCAGTGGGCAGTAAGAGGGGCCCATATGTGCAAATAAATGCTGTTCTCAATAGTTTTGGTCTGAAGTTAGTCAGTGATCATAACATTGTAGTTACAGCAATGCAAGTGTTATTTTCAGAAAAAAGATGCCTTGTGGCCAGGCCCAGTGACTATCGGCGTTACAGATTAATGGTGAACATGAGCCTGTATTTGTGGAATGGTAGCTGCTAAAGAAAGTCAAGCAAAACGAGAAGAAAATGATAGACATGAATAAGTTTATAACAATAATATTTCTGTTACCTGGCTCAACCTCTTGGCACTGTAGATAAGTGGCCTGATGTTTATTCTCTGCCTGTGATTAACCAATAGACTATCTTAAATGGTTTATTAATTATACAGTGCCTGAGACTGAGTCGTGCTACAGCATCAACAAAGCTTCCTATTAGTCATGTCTGTAAACCTTGATAGGCTTTGGCTGGCAAGCACTGACTACAGGGCCACAGAACTGCTAAGAATATGTTACATTATTTATTAGAGGAGTGACAAAGGAGTAGATGGTGCTTAATTTGGATGATTAATAACCACTTTCATCACAAAGCTGTAACTGAAGCTAGTCCTTCCCACTTGTTTTGTAGCCAGACAGTTAGCCCAAATCTTTGCTCATCAGCAACTCTTCTCTGAGATGATGATGGATGACGCTTTTTTCCTCCAGTCTTTACTTCCTTTGTTCATCTTTAGCAGTAAAGGTATCTCAAATTCTCTCCTTAAGTCATTCTGTCTCTCTTTCTACCAAAGCCTTTCTGCAAACCTACCTCAGTTTTTGGTTGCATTTCGAAGAAGGCATGTTTTTTTGGGGGGAAGAACAATCATAAGACTAAACCCACCCGAGATTCATTAACTCAGAGCTCTGATTCAGCAGAGGGGAAGATGGAAAGCTTTAAAATTACCCTCCCCTCCAACACCATATTTAACTGGTAATTGGACCTGTACAAGAGAGACGGGTTACACTTGAACTACAGGGGGACCAATATCCTTTCAGGGAGGTTTGTTAGTGCTATTGGGGAGGCTTTAAACTAGATCTGCAGGGGGATGGGAACCAGAGTGCCAGAGCTGACAGTGTGGCTGGGGTGAAAATAAATGATGTTAAAAGTTCAAGCAAATCGGCTAATAGAAAGGTTGTGAGTGTGGTAAAAATCTTCTGAGGTGTATATATTTCAATGCTAGGAGTATTGCATGGAAGGCGGATGAGTTGAGGGCGTGGATTGACACGTGGAATTATGACGTTACAGCAATTAGTGAAACTTGGCTACAGGAGGGGCAGGACTGGCAGCTTAATATTCCAGGGTTCCGATATTTCAGATGTGATCGAGGCAGAGGAATGAAAGATGGGGGAGTAGCATTGCTTGTTAGGGAAAATATTACAGCAGTGCTCAGGCAGGACAGATTAGAGGGCTTGTCTACTGAGTCCTTATGGGTGGAGCTGAGAAACAGGAAAGGTATGGCCACATTAGTGGGATTGTATTACAGACCACCCAATAGTCAACGAGAATTGGAAGAGCAAATCTGCAGAGAGATAGCAGGCAACTGCAGGAAACATAAAGTTGTGGTGGTAGGGGATTTTAATTTTCCATATATTGATTGGGACTCCCATACTGTTAGGGGTCTAGATGGTTTAGAGTTTGTAAAATGTGTTCAGGAAAGTTTTCTAAATCAATATATAGAGGGACCAACTAGAGGGGATGCAATATTGGATCTCCTGTTAGGAAACGAGTTAGGACAAGTGACGGAAGTCTGTGTAGGGGAGCACTTTGGTTCCAGTGATCATAACACCATTAGTTTCAACTTGATCATGGACAAGGATAGATCTGGTCCTAGGGTTGAGGTTCTTAACTGGAAGAAGGCCAAATTTGAAGAAATGAGAAAGGATCTAAAAAGCATGGATTGGGATAGGAAGAGTGAGTAAGGGATTTGAAAGAGCTCCAACTTTCAAATCCCTTACTCACTCTTCCTTCAGTTAGTCCTGACGAAGGGTCTTGGCCTGAAACGTCAATTGCACCTCTTCCTAGAGATGCTGCCTGGCCTGCTGCGTTCACCAGCAACTTTTATGTGTGTTGTCAGGAATACTCAGGCTACGTTGATTGAAAGTAAACCCCAACAGCTGGGAGAGAGCTAGTAACATATGCGCAAATGCCTTTGAGAGCTGGCTGGCGATGTCACAACTGTATGCCTGGGTGCTGGAACCTGTGTGAAATTCAATTAGAGCTTTTTAGTATGACCCACTGTTTCTGAAGCGGCATGGTATTACATAAGAAAACCTAATACCCCTTTTTTTCAAATGGTACTGTTAAATTTTGCAATAGTTTTGAAGTTTTCTCAAATGGCATTAGGATGACAGACATCAGTTTTTTTAACAGCCAAAAGCAGGTGAATTATTAGTGGTCCTTAAAGTGATAAAAGGTAATGCATTATTTCAGGCCCAGGAGGCAGAATCAAATTGCTGGGGGGATAGACAATTGTAGGGATGCTGCATTGAATAAGGAAGCTAGCTAGAGTAGAGAAGTGCAGGTCTAATTAAGTGAGAACCATTTACCCACCTCAGCCACTTCCTCCCTCAGGGCAGACTTAGGATATGAGCTGAGAAGTGTATTTGAGGGTGAGAGGATGAAAGAATTAGGGAAACAGTCAGATAAAACTTCCTTGATTATAATCATAGATTTATGGAGACTACAAAATGAGGAACAAAAATTTCAGAATAAATGTTCTTCTGAGGGAGAGGTTTGAGGAGTGTATGACAAAAATGTGCAAGAGGATTTGGGGTGAATGCCGTTACTGAGGCTGGGATTCACTTCAAGCAGTTCAAAGGAGGATGGTGGTTTGCCATTCTCATGATGGGTCTTAAGATTGGGTTTAAGACCCTGTAAACAGTGAACTCATTAAATGAATGTCTCTTATGCAGGCCATATAATGTCCACTATAAGATTCACTAGGGAGGAACAAGGCTGGCCAGGTTTCACTAACTAGGAACTTCAGAAGCAAGAGTAGGCCAGTAGTCCCATGAAGCCTGCTCTCCCTTTCGATATGATCTTGGCTAATCCAACTTTGTCCTCATCACTACATTCTCCTTCTCTTCCCGTACTCCTTGATGTCCTTGTATTCTGACTGTCTTTTTGTCCCTATTCTTCAATGCAAAATGACCGAAAGAGGAAGTAAAGGCTCCATTGGTAACAAAAGGGTTTAGGCAAATGGTTGGGCTTTTAGTATGTTGCTGTAGGGGAATCCTGAATAATTTCAGAGCAATTGAAGGATGCAGTTCTAATGTGGGCAAGTGAGATTAGTGTAGATGGTCAAAATGCTTGGTTCAAACATGGTGGCTGAATGGCCTTTTTCTGTGCTTTGAAAATCTGATTCCATGAGCTGGTGCTCAGCTCTTTGTATCAGTGAAGAGATTTAGTGAGGCATATATGAAAGGAAAATTGGTTCCTTTAGATGTTATTTCAGTAAGCAAAACCATTTCAAACCCATTTTTCTTTAATTAAAGTCTAAAAAAATTGAGGACATGAAAACAGTAAACTACGTATTGATGCAGAGCAGCGCCATCTGCTGGTGCATCTAGAGAACAAATGATTCGATTAATGAACAGGATTAATAAAAAAACAACGCACAACCAATAAGAATAAGACAGCTTGTTCCTGCAGATTTTGTCAATATATTTTTACACACACTTCATTAATTTTTTAAATTGTTCCCAATGTGATATTTGCTTTCCTCCCTCAGCCTCTATTCTCAGCATTTACTCAAACTCAGTGAATATGCTTCCATCTGAGTGTAGACTTGCCTTTTCTCTCTAAATATCTCTCGACATGCAAACTCGCACCCATATTTGCAGCCACCATATGCTGACAATGTATTTGAGGCCACCAGGTCTTGCTGATCCACATGAATTTGCTGCTCTCGTAATCAATATCACTGATGGGCAATCTTTTATCTTTTTCTTTTAATGCTTTACATGATTAGTCCCTTTCTCAACACTACTTCTGGCTCTGGAAACGAAATCCCGAGAATCCCTACAGCTACATTTTCAAATTTACTGCACATTTTTTTTTAACAAAAGGTGTAATTTCCAGACTGAAAGTGTCTGGTATTCTCAAGGTTGATAAATGGTTGTGTTGTATATGTGTTAAATGTTTCAGTAAAATGTTTCACTTCTAACATTGTCAGCATTGTTTCTAAGTCATAACACCCAACTAGTGGGCCCATTATACAGAGGATCATGAACAGAGCATGAGTGGAATGCTGAAGTGTAACAATGAGCAATAGACTTCATAGTGTCACTGATGGACTTTGCTTATGTTGCAGAACACTGCAAGTTTGGATGACTTTGAAAGAACAAAAACACTTGGTACAGGGTCCTTTGGCAGAGTGATGCTGGTGAAACACAAAGCTACAAAGCAGTATTATGCAATGAAGATACTGGAGAAACATAAGGTGAATTGATTGAATTTACTTTGTTTCATTATCTCAAAGAACTGGAGCATTTATAGCCAGGGAGATTTCAGTTTAATGGTCTGTATGTTCATCCAGTGTCTCCACTAACAAACAAACTCTATTGTTAGGTTGAGGTCATTAGTAACGCAGGCACAATTCATATCAAAAGAATCTCCAAATAAATTGTGGAGACAAAGTAGAATAATCAGTCTTTTGTGAATTGGATTCACAGACGTTAGAAACTACAAGTGCTCTACACGCTCATGGGCCAATAATTTTATTTTACTCTTCAAGGAGTTAAAGATAACTCCTAAGAATAGACCATAACCTACCATTCATCCACAAATACCAGTTATTGTGTTCTTCAAATAATTCTTTTTATCCAGCTTCATATTGGGAGCAATTATTACATACTTGTTTATTTACTGGGACCATTGCATTGCAGCAGCGTAAGTGCATGAAGGTCTCAAAGTTAGCTCAGTATCCTATCATTGGTCTGGTTTAGTTAGAAAAGGTGTAAGAGACATGCTTATTTGTTAAGTTGTCTGCCTGGTGAGAAATCAGAGCTTTAGAAGATTTCCTCTGCTACACTTCTCAGAGAAATGACATTGAGTCTATTGTTAAGTTGTTCTTTTGATATATATATCATGTAATTGGCAGTGTACATGATAAGTATTGATATTAGCATGAAATTGAGGAGCAGAGCAGTTTCTGTACTTTCTCACGCTCCTTGTCCAGTATAAAACTGAATACCAACACTGAGAAAGGCATAACAGAAAAAGAACATGTTCATAATTGACGGATAGGCAGGTGAGAGGATCAGTAAGACAAAATGAGGAAAGTATAAAGGAAAAAAGAATGCTGAAGTACTGAGGGATTGTGCTAGACCATAAGACATAGGAGTGGAATTAGGCTGTTTGGCCCATCAGTGGATCTGGGGTTGAGAGGGTAAACAGCTTTAACTTCCTCGGCATCCACATCACCGAAAACCTCACATGGTCTGTACACCAGCTGTCTGGTGAAAAAGGCACAGCAGCGCCTGTTTCATCTCAGACAGTGAAGTTTGGTACGGGCCCCCAAATCCTAAGAACTTTCTACAGGGGCACAATTGAGAGCATTCTGACTGGCTGCATCACTGCCTGTTGTGGGAACTCCACCTCCCTTAATCGCAGGACTCTGCAGAGAGTGGTGCGGACAGCCCAGTGCATCTGTAGTTGTGAACTTCCCATGATTCACGACACTTACAAAGTAAAAAGGGCCCGTAGGATCACTGGGGATTCGAGTCACCCCGACCACAATCTATGCCAGCTGCTACCATCCAGGAAACGGTACCGCAGCATAAAAGGCACAACCAACAGGCTCCGGGACAGCTTCTTCCACCAGGCCATCAGACTGATTAACTCACGCTGATTTGAGTGTACTGTATATTACATTGACTGTTCTATTTATTATAAATTATTATAAATTACTATGATTGCACGTTACACATTTAGATGGAGATGTAACGTAAAGATTTTTACCCCTCATTATGTGAAGGATGTAAGAAATAAAGTCAATTCAATTCGAGTCTGCTCTGCCGTTTCATCATGGCTGATTCATTTCCTTCTCAGCCCCATCTCCTACCTTCTCCCTGTGTCCCTCCATGCCCTGACTAATCAAGAATATATCAACCTCTGCCTTAAATATACCCAATGACTTGGCTTCCACAGCCAACTGTGGCAATGAATTCCAAAGATTCACCACCCTCTGACTAAAAAAAAAATCCCTTTATTTTGAGGCTGTGTCCGCTGGTCTTAGACTCCCCCTCCATCCTCTCAAATCTACTTTATCGAGGCCTTTCGGCATTCCATAGGTTTCAATGAGATCTCCTCATTCTTCTGAATTCCAGTGAGCTAGATGATGAATTGCAAAGCAAGCCTCTAAGATTGTGCAGAATTGAGTTGATTCTGTGTACACAATGGAGCATTGTGCTTTGCATTTTAAAATTATTGGAAAATAGTTGTATTTACTTCATGCTGTACTGAAAATGAAAGCGCATGACCTAGGTTTGAGCTATATAACTGCGTGTAATTTTCATTAAAGCACTTCAGTAGCAAGTAGATTCATCACAACAAGATGGGAAATTGCATTTGGGGAGGAATGTGTGAGGTTTTATGAGGATTGACTGTGCAGTATACAGGAAACACACTGACTGATACAGTATATACATCTCCAGGCCTGTCTCCATCTCTTTTGGCTGAAGTAGGAATTCCTACTTCTCATAGCAAATTGTAATGAATTCTCAAACAGATCCAAGGTTCAAAACACAGCATAAATTCACATACGACTTATTCATGATCTAAATATGGGGCATACATACCTAAAGCTGTTTCGAATGTATGTTATATAAACACAGACATCCTAAAGGCCATGAACAGGTATAGATTTTTTTTTAACATGACAGGAAGCCAAAGTGATTTGCCCCAATAATGTAAATTTTCTATATAAAAAAAGGAAGATTTAAGAAACCCATGGTGTTGGTAGTTGTGTTCTTAAGAGTCCAATTCAGCATTTAATTTATTATTTTATATAAACGATGTAATTTATAGTTTTTATTGCTATATATTGTAGTGTACCTCTGCTGCAAAATTCACAACATACGCCTGTGATATTAAACCTGCTTGTGATATACGTGCAGTCGGATGACAATAGTTTGTCATTCATGCCTAGAGCTGAGTTTTAATAGAATTGGAATAAAATAGCTCAAAAGGTTATCTGCCAAATGGATATGCTCGTCTGCCCAGCTACGCTGTCTTCTGATCTGGTAAGTGAGGTAGGGAGTGCATTTTTCCCCTCATAAACTTATCACATCTAAATATAACAGAAACAGTTCTGTTTTATAGCTAATCCGGTCTTTGCTTTTCTTTGTCACCAAGGTGGTAAAACTGAAACAGATCGAGCACACGCTCAATGAGAAAAGGATTCTACAGGCTGTCAAGTTCCCTTTTCTGGTGCAACTGGTATTTTCATTCAAGGTGGGTGTTGAGTGTTACGTGTGAACCACACTGCTTTCCTAATTCTCTTTTGTGCTGATAAATTTAGGCTTCTGTGGGATGACAGTTGGAATAAGCAAAGGGACGAGAACAATTACAATGGAGGACTGCTACAAGGCCTTCAGACATGCTCAGGTTTCCATGGTACTGAAGAAAGGAATAGAGAAATTACCATGTGATAAGAAGAAATAGAGTCCCATTCACACTGAAATCGTTTCAATCATTTACTACAATGATTTAAATATTTTTTCAATTACAGTGATTGATATTAATGCTCCCTTTAATTTGTAATGACCAGTATGCGCAAAAATCTTGTGCTGTGCAATTTTTTTGCCCAGTGACAACAACATGTACACACTAAATAATTTCTTCTATAAAAACAGTATAAATAAGCCAGTTCTAAAATTTGCAGACAAATCATTGCAAACTCTACGTTGTCACCACCGTCCGCATCAGAAACCAGAAAAGGAAATGTGATTATGTATGATCGTGAAGCATACTTAACACATCAATGAAGCCGAGGATGACAACCTTTTGTACACAGTTTAAATTCCTTTGTGCACTAGTAGCAAAAGATGTGTGCGCGCACACCTTAGAGGGAACATTAATTGTCATGCTTTTACACTAACACCAATTATAAGCCTGTTGTATTCCACAAGCAATAATAAATAGATTTATTGGTTGGTTACAGAATATTGACCAGCCACTTGTTTTTCTATGTTTTTCTTCAAGTGATTATAACCGTATAACCATACAACAATTACAGCACGGAAACAGGCCTAGCAGAAGTGATCATGATCATGTTGCACTATCAGAGTGCATTGGTTTAATATCTCTTCTGTCCTGCAGAATCTATAACAGTAATTTAAGGAGATAAAAATTAGATACCAGAAATCTGAAGTGTTGCCAAACTGAGTTTGACTCAAAGCCACTTAGGTTATTGGGAAGGAACTTGATGAGGGGGATTGATTTTCAGTGGTATCTTAAGGGAGGAGGGATGAGAGAGATGAGAATTTAGAATCTAAGCTACTTAAGACAAGGATCTCTTTTGTTGTGTGGTTAAGCATAGGTGATTTACAAATAAAGAGCAATTGGAATTGCATAACTACTTAAAAGAGTTGCTAGGTTGCAACTCTTTTGAGAATAAATAGAAAGAGGTAGAGGGAAAAATACACTTGAAAGCAAGAATAATAATTTTTAAATTGCCTCAAATCATACTGTAGCTAAGTATGATATTAAGAACTTGGTTAGATCTCATGCAGTAAAGCATGTTTGTGGGTACTTTACAGCAAAGATATTCTATAAATACCTGGCCATAAAATTTAATCCAGTAATATTGTTTTATTTACTTTCTACTTTACATTGGATGAATCACACTAACAATCAACTATGGGTGAAATCAAGCTATTTGTAAAGTTGGAGTACGCATTTATGGTTGATTCCCATTGCATACAAATCTTCCTCCTTGGATCTTATCATACAAAATTTTTCACCATTGTGGAATGTCCATTTCTCCCCATGTCGTATGGAGCTTTGGACTCCAAATTATGGTAGTTGTGGAACTGTCTCACTTCAAGAAGGAGCACACTGCATTAGTTTGTTGCTTTTCTTGTTAATTAAAAAGGACATTTTGCTGATGTTGGGAAATATGAATAGGCAACATCCCAATCAACTACAGACCTGTAAAACATCTTCAGAAGTGTAAAGGGTGTGCTCCAATGGATTATGTGTCTTTTTCCAGCTCTTCCAGTAGCTGCTGAGGCTTTCATTCCATGGATGTGTAAGAGTGGTGATACTGATTGCACAAATCCAATGTTGGAGGCAGGTCCCATATCTCAGGTCAAGAAGTACAGCCATGCCCTCCAACACAGAGCCTATTTCCACTGAATTGTCATTTCATGTATGGACTGTCCTCTTCATGGAGCTAGCAATCACTTTGGCTCGCAACGCCCACACCCCAGGATCTCCTGACTCTCCCAATTTGCTGCTTAGTGCTGCATCAGAGAAGTCATCTAGTCATTGGACTGTGGGGAAAGATCTGGTTCATCTTGACTTCACTGAAGAGCAAGTAGATTTGTGGGCTCTTGTCATTTGCCAGTATAATATGGCAGCCATAGTGCTCACGGTTTCATGCCTTTGAATCAGCCTTGTTGAGAAAACATCCCTATCCTGTCACTCACCTGAGTCCTCTAGGACAGTATAGATATGATGATGTTTGCTCTGGCAAACTCCCAGATTTGGTTCCCTATTCTTGATGTCAGTCTGCCGTGCACTATGCCTGGTAAGAAATAGGAGCAGGAGTCAGCCATCTGGCCCATCAAACTTGTTCGGCTCTTTAATAATATCATGCCTGATCTGGCCATGGATTTAGATACACATACTTGACTTTTTGCCAAAACTCTAATTCCCCTGCTATGCAAAAATCAATCTAACTGTAACTTTCTGATACATACTGCTTCTGTAGCAGAGAATTCCACAGATTCATTACTCTCTAGGATAAACAGTTTCTCCTCATTTCTAGCTAGAATCTATTGCTTCAGATGTTGAGGCTATGCTCCCTATTTCTAGTCTCACTCACTAGTGGGAACAAGTTTTCCTGCCTCTGTCTTACCTATCCCTTTCATAATTATATATGTTTCTATAAGATCCCCTCTCATCCCTCTGATATGATCTGTTCAGTCCATGTGGTACTAAGTCTGAAGTGATGCTGCACCACATATCCAACTTGCAAAAGGGGACAAATTAAAGTTAAAAGTTCAAAGTACACTTTAAGTATGTATATATTATACAGCCTTGAGGTTCGTCTCCTCACAGACAACCACGAAACAAAGAAACCCTAAAGAACCTATATGAAGAAGAAGGCCATCAAACACCCAGTCTGCAGAAAAGAAAAACATCATGCCCATCAAAAAGGAACCCATTTAAAAACAAAACACTGGACATCCTATGTGCAGAGGAAGAAAACACCATGCAAATAGTAACCGCAAGCAACTAGTGCTCTGAACTGGTCCACAAAGAGAGTCCCAAATCACACAAATGGTAAGAAAAAGCAAATAGCACTTGGACTGTGAACTGCAGAGACCCAGAAAGTAAGTCGCTGAAGTGAGTGAAGCCCGTCCAGGAGCTGATGGTGGCAAGGCAGCAACTGCTCCTGAACCTGGTAGTGTGGGACCAAAGAATTCTGCACCTCCCACTCAACAGTAGTAGCGAGAAGAGAGGGAGACTGGTCAAACACAGGTAGATATCACTGAACGTCTGTTTGTTTTCCACTCTCATTCTTGATGATTTTAATCAGCACGGAGTAATGGAGCCGACCACAGGTTTGTTTTCCGCTATCAGGCCTCAACGCATCGTCCAGCCCCAGCAATGACCACCCTGGCCGTACCTGCACTTTTGAAGAGTCTAGTTCTCCAATTCCCCCAGGAGATTATAAAAGTGCCAGTTTCTTACCTAGGGTCAAAAGTATATCCTTAAAAGGGAAAGTTCAGAAGAAGTACATCAAGTATCTAGCAGTTTTCTGAGCTGTCTGCAAAATTTCACTGTTGGTCACTGGCACCATCTTGCTGACAAGTACTCAGATTAAATGAATTGAATATATTTTATGAATCTATAAAAACTATGTCCAAACAATTAAAGCATCTGGCTAAATGTGTCCCTGCCCATGTCCTTAGATCCTCTACAGATCAACTGACAGGGGTATTTGTAGACATTTTTAACTACTCTGTACTTCAATTTGAGGTTCCTACCTGCTTTAAGAACACCACCACCATCTCAGTATCCCTAAAAACATAAGGTTTTAATGTCTTAATGACTACCGCCTAGTGTTACTGTCATCCACCATCATGAAATGCTCTGTGAAGATAGTTGTGGAAATTCAACTATTGCTGAAACAGGTCCATGGTGGGACTATCTCCCTGGCCCTACATATAAATCTCCGGAGCATTTAGATTATGTGGACACTGTCAGACTACTCTTTATTGACTCTATCCTTGGCTTCAATACCGTATTTCCAAATAAACTCCTCTGCCAAGCCTGGGACTCAATACTTCTCTGTATCCTTGACACATCCTGACCAACAGACCACAATTAGTAAGGATAGACAGCAATACCTCCACCATAATCATTCTCGACACCGGTGCCCCACTGGGCTGCATTCTCAGCTCCCTACTTTCCACCCTATACACTCATAACTGCATGGCCAGATTCTGCTCTCACTCCATCCACAAGTTTACAGATGACACCACTCCAGTCGGACATATCTTGAATAATTGAGTCAGATTACAGGAAAGTGAAAGGAAACCTGTCATGATAACAACCTTTGCCTCAGTGTCAACAATATGACAGAGCCGGTCATTGATTTTAAGTATTGGGACAATGCACAAACTACTGTTTACATTCATGGTGCTGACTTGGAGATGGTTTGGGGTTCATGTTCCCGGGAATAAACATCACTAATAGCTGACTGGTCCAACCACATAAACACCATGGCCAAGAAAGTTCATCAGAACCTCTACTTCCTCAAAAGCAAAGTCCCTGTTGACTCTCACCAATTTTTATCAATGCACCACAGAAAGCATCCTGGACGGATACATCACAGGTTGGTATGACAACCGTATTGCTTGAGATTATAAGAAACTGCAGAGAGATGTGGGCACAGCTCATCACATCATGGAAAGCCAGCTTACTCCCTGTGGACCATGTCTTTACATCTTTCTACCTCAGTAAAATAGTCAGTATAATCAGAGACCCCTCCCATTGGGCAGAGGGTACAAAAGCCTGTACGCATGTACCACAGCTTCAGCCCCACTGTTATAAGACTATTAAACAGACTACTTATATGATACGATGCAGTGGATGGGGTACAACAGCAGAAGACACAAACACACACTCAGGGGACCACTTTCTTATGTATAGGAGGTACTAAAAGTAGCCAGCGTGTATATATTGTCTTCTGTTATTGACTTTCTCTTGCACTGCCTTGTGCGATGATTTGATCAAATAATCTGTATACTTTGGAGTATTGTAATACACACAAAATGCTGGAGGAACTCAGCAGGCCAGGCAGCATTTACAGAAAAGAGTAAACAGTTGCCATTTTACTCCTTTCCATAGATACTGACTGGCCTGCTGAATTCCTGCAGCATTTTGTGTGTATTACTTCGATTTCCAGCATCTGCAGATCTTCTCCTGTTTGTGACTTGGAGTATTGTCTTCAGTTCTGTTTGCTTCATTATAAGGATGTGGAAGCTTTAGAGAGAGTATACTGAAATTTATCAGGATTCTGCCTATGAGGAAAGGTTGAGCAAGCTAGTTTGCTTCTCTTTGGAGCGAAGGAGGATGAGAGCTTAATTATTTATTACTTAAAGATACAGTTTGTAGCAGGCTCAAAGGGCCCAGTGAGCTGAGCTGCACAGCCCAGCAACCCACCTATTTAACCCTAGCCTAATGGCATGATAATTTACAATCACCAGTTAACTTTACTAACTGGTAAGTCTTTGAACTGTGGGAGGAAATCAGAGCCCCCGAAGGAAACCCAGGCAGTAACAGGGAGAACACCCAAACTCCTCACAGGCGGCCCTGGAATTGTACTCTGAAATCCAATGCCCTAAGCAACTGCTGTGCTATAATGGCACCTTGACTTGATGGAGGTGTTGAAGATGAAACCCCTTTTTACTGGGCACCTCAGGAAATGCAGCTCGTCAGCTCGTTAGCCCCTCGCTAACTGCCACTGGGCTCTGCGGTAAGGAAACCACCCTTTTACAGGCTCCATACATCTAGGGTGTATACGACTTTGGTCCCGCCAAGCCCATGAGGTTGGGATGTCTCACCCACCCACAGCCCGCTTTGTGTGAATGCTGTGTGATTTACTGTTTACTGCCTCCTGTGATGGGCTGTTGGAAAAAAATAATAATGCACACAATTATAAAGAAAGTATATTTATGAATGCTAACCAAAGAGTTAATAAAGAAAAGAAAAAAAAACACAAAAAGGGCTCATTATAATTAAGCAATCAAATGTGCACCTAAATTGGAGCTCATCTTGAGGTTGTCTGTAACTCGCACTGGACCCTAAGTCTGCATGAAAACACACACCACCTCCTGAATGTCACTCGAAATCCATCACGAACAAACAGGCTCTCCCACGGAGTACTGGTCCTTCCTCCTTGAAGCCATTCATCTACATGAAGCACCTTGTGCCACAGGGAAGGCATCCTCAGCCATCTTCCCTCCTGTCTTCTCCCAGCTCCCACCATAAAGACCTCCACCTACACCACTGTCCCTCACAAAAAACCTCTCCAGCGTTCTCTAGAACCTTCTCCCAATTCCACCATCCTGATTGGCCGACACCACATTCCTAAATTGAACAACAAAGCCCTTTATCTCAGCACAAACCCAAACAGGCTGAAAGCAGAATGGATTGCTCTTCCAGAACTGCTAAAATGAAATACATACAGCATGCCAGTAAAAAATCTTAACCAGGGTGTTACAAAGATAATAGGCGGAATAGATAGAGTGGACAGCCAGTGTCTTTTTCCCATGTGAAAATGGCAATACAAGAAGGCATAATTTTAAGATGATTGGAGGAAAGTACAGGGGTGATGAAAGAGGTAGTATTTTCCCTCCACACAGAGAGTGGTGGGTGCATAGAATGTGCTGATAGAGTGGTGGTAGAGGCAAATACATTACAGACATTTAAGAGGTTCTTAGATAGGCACGCGGATGAAAGAAAACTGGAGGGTTATGTGGGAGGGAAGTGTTAGACTGATCTTGGAGTAAGTTGAAAGGTCAGCACAATATATTGGACTGAAGGGCCTGTACTGTGATGATACTGTTCTATATAAAAATAATAAATCTACATATTTATCAGTTTACCCCACCCTTTAATCCCAAAGTGTGCATGTAGCAGCAAACTGAAAGGTAACAGAGTTGGTGCTTGAAATAACGGGTGAAATATTAAAGACTGATACGCACCAGGAGACCAGTCAAAGCTGATCTGCCTGAGCATAAGTTTGGAACTGTTTTTATTCTTAGTTGACAAGATTACCAGTAAAACAACATCTCAATGACTGAATTGTGGCTACTTGAATTAAGTAGCGGATTAGGTTCTGATTACAGAATAAAATGATTACTGACAGCCCTAGCAGTAAATCCAATTTCCTATTACAATAATGTGTGTATGCTCTAACATAATCAGTTAAGTTCCAGAGACTTGCATTCCATATCTGTACTTTTGTCTTCACTTCCCTGTTAGTACATTAGCACAATCCACATTCTGATTTACTGGCTATTAGTCGTCACTGTTCTTTGCCCTGCAACAGTGTTCAAACTCAACTCTGGAAGACCATGAGTTAATTCCACATTTGTCCACTCCTATCAGCAATTCTCACTTCTATGACCAGAAATTTATTTGCTTGTCGTATTTCTTATAATCCAAGTGTGTGATGGTTTCAAATATCTAACAATTGTAGTTGTAGATCTTCTGACATGTCATTCCTACCCTATTCTCATGCTGTTAGCAAGGAAAAGGCAACATGAATGTCATGTTACTATGTACCAGTTTCTTACCCCAGCCATCAGACTCCTCAATACCCAGAGTCTGGCTTGACACCAACCTACTATACCCTCTACTGTGCCTGCTGTCTTGTTTATTATTTATTGTAGTGCCTGCACTGTTTTGTGCACTTCAGGCAGTCCTGGATAGGACTGTAGTCTAGTGTAGTTTTTGTGTTTTTTCTTACTAGTTCAGTGTAGTTTTTGTATCGTTTCATGTAGCACCATGGTCCTGGAAAACATCGTTTCACTTTTACCATGTTCTGTACCAGCAGTTATAGTTGAAATGACAATAAAAAGTGACTTGACTTGACTTGATAGAATGAAATCGCACTTCAGCTCTGTAAGTCTATGCTAGCCGACAATCACTCATTTGCTCGTATTTTATTCTCTCTACATTCCCATTGATTCTACTGCTCACCTATACACTAGAAGAGGATGAATTCATCTACAATTTGTGTTTTGTAGGACTTGTTTCTAACCTGTATAATTTTCCTTTTCAGGATAACACTAATTTGTATATGGTGATGGAATATATTCAGGGCGGTGAGATGTTTTCACATTTAAGGAGAAGCGGGAGGTTCAGGTTAGTGTCATGAACCTGTAAGAAATTATGTGATAAATTCATCATGAAGGATTCTGATTTGTTTAATATTGCACAACACCTCAGCATTAAAACACATCCAGTTAACAAACTGATTGAACACTAATCAGGAAACTGTAACAAGCCACAGCTGTATTTCTTGGTTGACCAGACACTGAGTTAGTTTCATTATATCAGTTTGACATTTTAGGCTTTGGAAGTTAAAGCATGTGTTCCAAAGAGCAAAAGTCAGAGAAAGATGAGATGAAAAATAGGGTGAGTATACCTGGGCACTTAATGGTCTGCATGATATGATGAGTCATCCTTCCGATTTGAAATGCTATAAACAAGTTTGTATCCCGATAGTTAAACATATCTTATGCATTTGGTTTCAATTCCGAAAATTTTTTGATCTTAATCAATTTGTGCTAGCGATTCCTATTATTGGCAATATATTCTTTCTCCCCTCCTCTACGGACCGTGCCTTTCAAATTTGGAAGACTAATGGTATATCACGGTTTTTGGACTTATTTTCAGATGGTTCCCTTATGTCTTTTAAACAGTTATCTAACAAAGACAATTTACCAAGAACACATTTTTTCAGATATTTGCAAGTTAGAAGTGTTCTAAATACCATACTTTCTTCCCCTTCGGCGTTACCCCCACAAATATTTTAGACGCTATCATTAACCTCAACCCGTGTCAGAAAGGTGTAACGGCTATTATTTATAATATTATCATGAAACTTCAGGATAGTTCCATTCGATAAGATTAGGACCGACTGGGAATAGGAATTGGGCCTTACTATCTCGGCAGATGACTGGGCTCATATTTTACAACTAGTTAACACTTCCTCTATCTGTTCCAAACACTCCTTAATTCAGTTTAAAGTTGTCCATAGAGCACACATGTCTAAAGATAAATTAGCTTGTTTTTATTCTCATATTAACCCTCTTTGTGATAGATGTCATGGCGAGATAGCCTCCTTGACCCATATGTTTTGGTCTTGTCCTGCTCTGGAAACTTTTTGGAAAGACATTTTTAATATTATCTCAAAGGTTTTGAATAGTGATATTTCTCCCCACCCTATTACTGCTATCTTTGGATTACCTAAAACTTCTAGTAATTTATCCCCCTCAGCGCGTAGAATGATTGCATTTCTTACTTTAATGGCGAAAAGGTGTATTTTACAACATTGGAAGGAGATTAATGCCCCAACTACATTTTTTTGGTTCTCTCAAACGATTCTGTGTCTAAATTTGGAAAAAAATCAGAAGTAATCTTTATGATACTTCAGTTAAATTTGAACAGACCTGGAGATCTTTTATTCAATATTTTCATTTAATGTAACTTTTTTTTTCTCTCTGATCATATATATACTCCCTTCGTGGATTTTATCTGCTATTAATGGAGGTCGGGTTTGAGGACATGATTGTTTAATCTGGTTATGTTTACTATTTACCTAGCTAGCCCATTGCTTTGCTTTATAGCTTAGTGGCACGGTAGTTTTTTTGGGGTTATATGGAAAACTAGTATACAATTATATTACTGTGTTATTTTTTAACTAACCTATGTTGTTTTCATTTTTTTTGTGTTAATATTTCTTGTATATCTATATCGTAACAATGTATTGGTTGCTATATGTTTTACCCTGTGTGTACTAATTTAATAAAAAGATTTAAAAAGAAACGATATGATGAATCAAACTACTAGATGAGTCAGGTAGCATCTGTGATGTCAGAGGAACGGTCAAGTGTTTGAGCAAAGACTCTGCATCAGGACTCCTGTCTCCATGAGAGTTATGTTAGTTATCAAGTCATACTGGACAGAAACATGCCCTTTGACCCATCATATCATACTGACCATTGTATACTAGTGTCCAGATATGCTCATCTCATTTGCCAGCACTTGGCCCAAAGCCTTGTACGCTTTGAGAATCCAAGTACTTGGCTAGATACTTATGAAATGCTGTGAGAGTCTCTGCTTCACCACCTACTCAGGGAGATTTCTGGATTCCAACCACCTTCGCGTTGAGAAAATTCCTTCTTATGTCCACTCTAAACCTCTTACCCATTCTCTTAAAACTTTGACCCTTAGTTTTTGCTGCTTCAACTGTGAAGAAAAGTTTCCTATTATCTACCTTATGTACGTCCCTCGTAATTTTATTTATCTCAAATCCTCCTTCATGAGGTTCCATTCTTTTTCTCCATGTCACTCTTTCTATAAGTCGTTCTTTACCTTCTAAAGGGGGAGTGTGAGCAGCCAGAAGTCTTGGTACACATTGGTACCACCAACATAGGTAGGAAAAATGAGGAGGTCCTGAAGAAGGAGAGGAAGTAAGCTGAAAAGCAGAACCTACATGGTAGCAATTTCTGGATTGCTGCCTGTGCCACACACCAGTGAGGGTAAGAATAGGGTGATTTGGCAGATGAATGCATGGCTGAGAAGCTGATGCAGTGGGCATGGTTTTAGATTTCTGGATCATTGGGATCTCTTTTGGGGAAGGTATGAAGGTATAAAAGGAACTGGTTACATCCGACCCTGAGGGGAACCTATATCCTCGTGGCAGGTTTGCTAGAGCAGTTGGGTAGGGTTTAAACTAAATTGGCGGGGGAGATGAGAAACGGAATGATAGTACTGAAGATGGGATAGTTGGTTTACAAACAGAAGCAGTGTCTGTTAGGAAGGACAGGCAGATGATAGGGTAAAATTTCAGTCAGTGGGATGAGTTGAGGTGTAGAAGGGGGACAAAATTGAAAAGGGTGTTGGATACAGGATTGAAGGTTTTATATTTGAATGCACACAGTATACAGAATAAAGTAGAGGATCTTGTAGCACAATTAGAGATTGGCAGATATGATGTTGTGGGCATTACTGAGTCGTGACTGAAAGAAGATTATAGTTGGGTGCTTAACATCCAAGGATAGACATCGTATCAAAAAGAGAGGCAGGTAGGCAGAGGAGGGTGGTGTAGCCCTGTTGCTAAAAATGAAATCATAAGGACTGCTATGATAGCCCTGTGGGGGGGGGGGTGATTTCAATATGCAGGTAGCTTGGGGAAAGTTAGGTTGGTGCTGAATTCCGAGAGAGAGAATTTGTAGAACGCCAATAAGGTGGCTTTTTAGAGCAGCTTGTGGTTAAGCCCACTAGAGGATCAGCTATTCTGGTTTGTGTGTTGTGTAATGTACCAGATTTGATTAGGGAGCTTAAGGTAATGGAACCCTTAGGAGGCAGTGATCATAATATGATTGAATTCACTATGCAATTTAAGATGGAGAAGCTAAAGTCAAATGCATCAGTATTTTATAGTGAAGGGAATTACAAAGGAGCTGGCCAAAGCTGACTGGAAGGAGACACAAGCAGGGATGACAGCAGAGCAGTGATGACTGGAGTTTCTGGGAGCAATTTGTAAAGTGCAGGATAAATGCATTTCAAAGGAGTAGTGGTATTCTAAAGGCAGGATGACGCAACCGTAGCTGACAAGGGAAGTCAAAGTCAACATAAAAGCAATAGAGAGAACATATAATAGAGCAGAAAGTAGTGGGAAGTTAAAGGATTTGTTAACTTTAAACCCACAGCAGGCAACTAAAATAAGCCATGGGGGAGGGGAGGAGATAAAATATTAAGGTAAGCTAGCCAACAATATCAAAGGAATACAGAAAGTTTTTTCAGATATATAAAAGAGTGAAAGACTGCTTGAGAGTGACGCTGGAGAGATAGTAATGGGGACAAGGACATGGCGGACGAATTGAATAAACATTTTGCATCAACCTTCACTGTGGAATACACTAGCAGTATGCTGGAAGTTCAAGAGTGTCAAGGGAAGAAGTGGGTGAAGTTGCCATTACTAGGAAGAAAGTGTTTACAAAGCTGAAAGGTTTCAAGGTAGGTAAATCACCGGGATGAGATGGACTGCACCCTTGGGTTCTAAAGGAGGTAGCTGAAGAGATTGTGGAGACATTAGCAATATTGGTGGATATTGTGTACTTGGGTTTTGAAGGTCCCTCACATGAACTTGCTTAACAAGCTAACAGCCCATAGTATTACAGGAAAGATACTAGCATGGATAGAAGATTGGCTGATTAGTAGAAGGTAAAGAGTGGGAATAAAGGGAGACTTTTCTGATTGGCTGCTTGTGACTACTGGTATTCCATAGGGGTTGGTGTTGGGATTGCTTCTTAATGTGCTGTATGTCAAGGATTTGAATGGCGGAATTGAGAACTTTGCGGTCAGGTTTGTGGACAATACAAAGATAGGTGGAGTCACAGTTAGTGTTGAGGAAGCAGGGAAGCTGCAGAAGGACTTGGGCAGTTTAGGAGAATGGGCAAAGATATAGCAAGTGTCAGGAAGTGTATTGTCATGCACATTTACAGAAGGAATAAAAGCATAGATTATTTTCTAAATGGGGAGAAAATTCAAAAATCTGAGGCGCAAAGGAACTTTGTGCAGGATTCCCTAAAGGTTAATTTACAGGTTGAATTGGAGGTGAGGAAAGGAAATGCAATGTTAGCATACATTTCAAGAGGTAAATAATATAAAATATTATAATATTTCATATAGTATATTAAATATATAAATAATGTGCAATAATACTGACTATAAATGCAAGGATGTAATGCAGAGGCTTTATAAGACACTGGAGAGTCCTCACTTGAAGAATTTTGAGCAGTTTTTGGGCTCCTTATTTAAGAAGGGATGTGCTGACATTGGGGAGTGTTCAGAGGAGGTTCACAAGAATGATTCCAGGAATGAAAGGCTTATCATATGAGGAGCAATTAATGGCTTTGGGCCTTTTACTTGCTGGAATTTAGAATGACAGGGGATGCATTGAAACCTATCGAATTTTGAAAGGCCTAGATAGAGTGGATCTTTCCTAAAGTGTGTGAGTCTAGGATCAGAGGGCATGGCCTCAGAGTAGAGGGACATTTCTTTAGAATGGAGATGAGGAATTCCTTTGGTCAGTGGAACTCATTGCCACAGACAGATGTGGAGGCCAGGTCATTGGGTGTATTTAAGGTGGAGTTTGACAGGTGGAGTTAGTCAAGGGAAGAAAGGTTATGGGGAGAAGATAGGAGGATGGAGTTGAGAGGGAAATGGATCAGCCATGATGGAAAATTGGAGCCAACTCGAGGGTCCAATTTCTTTGTCATGGTCTTCTGGTCTTTTGTTTGATCACTCTCCCTCCCTTTGTTTGTTTGTCTGTCTGGTTCTCTCTCCACTCTATCCCTCCCTCTCTACACTCTCTCTCCACTCTATCCCTCCCTCTCTCCACTCTATCCCTCCCTCTCTGCATTCTCTCCCCACCCACTCTCCGTTCACCCTGCCTGCTCTCCATTCACCCCGCCCTCTCGCCACTCTCTCCCCGCCCGCCCTCTCGCCACACTCCCCCACCCTCCCGCTCTCTTTCCCTCTCACTCCCCCACCCTTCCCCTTCCTCTGCTGCCCATAGCCATCCTTCTCTCTCACTCCCCTGCCCTGCCGCCCTCCCTTTCCCCGACTTCTCTTTCCCTCACACCCCTGCCCTCCCACTTGCTCCTCCGCACCCCCGCCCTCCAGTCCTGCTCACCCGCCCAGACTCCGGCTCGCCTGACTTTCTGCTCGCTCCCCCGCCCTCCCTCTTGTAATGTATTGTGTGAGTATTCGTAGCGTCAGAGGGCGTATGACGTCAGGACATGGAGAAGTAAAAATGGAAGTCTGGTGAATAAACATGGTGTCTGGTGTCCGAGTCACATTTGAGCTGTTTTGCGCCGCTACCGGCGTAGCTGAAAAGACGGAGAAAGTGTAATGTGCTACGTTTCTGCATGTGGCAGGAGAAGAGGTAATAAAGGTTTACAACACGTTTGTCTTCCAAGATGATGAGCAAGATAAAATTGAAGTGTTGAAGAAAAAGTTTCAAGATTACTGCGAACCAAAAAAGAACCTACTGTACATCCGATACAGATTTTTCACGAGGGCTCAAGGACCAATAGAGACCATAGACACCTATGTAACAGATTTGAAGAACAAGGGAAAAAACTGTGAATTTGGACAACTGCATGACTCTTTAATACGTGACAGGATTGTATGCGGCATACAGGATGATCAAGTGAGAGGCAGGCTATTGAGAGAGGCAGATCTTACATTAGAAAAGGCGATTGATGTTTGCCGTGCCAGCGAGATTACGTCAAGTCAGGTTAAAGTGCTCAATGAAGAGATTGAAGTGCACAAAATAAAAACTGTGAAACTCGCTGCGGGGGAAGAAATCAAAAACAGAAGAAACTGTGAAAACTGACAAGAGTAGGACAAAGCCAGCTCCACAGGATGAGCAAAAGGAAGTTAACTGCCACAGATGTGGTTATAAACATGGATACAGAAAGTATCCAGCCGTTGGTCAGACATGCAAGTTATATAACCATACAACAGTTACAGCACGGAAGCAGGCCATCTCAGCCCTTCTAGTCCATGCCGAAACTCTTACTCTCACCTAGTTCCACCAACCTGCCCATTCCTTTCCTGTCCATATAGCTGTCCAATTTAACTTTAAACGACAACATCGAACCTGCCTCAACCACTTCTGCTGGAAGCTCGTTACACGCAGCTACCACTCTCTGAGTGAGGAAGTTCCCCCTCATGTTACCCCTAAACTTTTTGTCATGGTCTGATCGGGGTCCTTTTAAATTTACTTTGTTTCTGTTACAATCCGGACCGTTGACTCCTTGTTTCTCTTTGGTTCCCTGTTTTCCTGTGTCCCTTGGGCTTGGTGATTGGAGGCAATTTACTCTCGGCTGAACCAGCAGTTTATTGTCTCCGGCTTTCAGCCGCTCGGCACGGGAGTGTTCGCAAAGTCACCAAAAGTACTGTGAGCCAATGTCATCTGGCCGGAGCAAGCCTAGTCTCCCCCCGAAGCGAGTGCCAGTAAGTCACCTTTCCTCACCGGGGCAACCCTGTCAAGTTACCTCACCAAAGGGCCAGAAAAGAAATCACTTTGCAAAGATGTGCAAATCGAAGGAGCACGCAAGGAAAATGCATGCTGTGGAACAGATTGAGAGCAACAGTGACATGTTCATTGGCACAGTTGAAGTGGAACAGGAGGTATGCATCAAGAATATTGACAGTGCAGAGATGGAAGATGAAGATGATTGGACTCAAGATCGGATAATATACAGGAGGAATGTGACATTTAAGCTTGACACTGGGGCAAAGTGCAATGTAATGTCAGCAGAAACATTCAACTCACTGGACATCTGAGGAAGACTGAGAAAATCCACCTGCAAGCTTGTTGCATATTTCAGCCACAAGATGGCGCCACTGGGCAAAAAAACCACTCACCTGTGTGTACAAAGGTCAACAATACAAGATCGAGTTTGAAATAGTACAGCAACACGTTCCAGCAATACTGGGCAAAGCAACATGCACAAAGCTAGGCCTGGTGAAGTGAATCTATGGTGTTGAAAAAGAAAATGACATTCTTAAAGACTTTGATGACTTGTTTTCTGGTTTAGGATGTTTACCAGGGAAACACAATATCCAGATTGATCTAACTATTGCACCAGTCGTGCATGCCCCGAGAAAGAATCCAGTAGCTCTCAGGGATCGAGCAGTGGAGGAGCTACACAGAATGGAACAGATGGGAGTCATAACAAGACAAGTAGAACCGACCGACTGGGTGAATAGTATGGTGACAGTGGTCACAGAAATAAAGACGAGGATTTTCATGGATCCACAAGATCTCAACTAAGCCATCAAAAGAGTGCACTATCCGCTGCTCACAGTTGAAGAGGTTGTCTCTCGCATGCCTAATGCGAAATACTTTTCAGTATTAGACACAAATCAAGGTTTCTGGCAGATCAAGCTGGATGAAGAAAGTTCCAAATTATGTACTTTCAACACGTCCATAGGGAGATATCGTTTCCTGCGTCTACCCTTTGGGATTTCTTCTGCATCAGAGGTATTCCAGAGATCCGTGGTGCAAATGATTGAAGACCTGGATGGGGTGGTCAACATCATTGATGATTTGCTGATATGGGGTGACACAATTGAGGAACATGATCGGAGACTGAGGAAGCTCCTGGAGAGAGCACGTGAGTACAACCTAAAACTGAACAAAAGTAAATGTAAGATCAGAATTACAGAGATCAAATACATAGGTCATGTACTCAGTGCTGATGGGCTAAAACCAGATGATGAAAAGGTCAGAGCTGTGGTACAGCTACCACTACCAGGAAGACCTTGGGAGAAGATTGGCACAGATTTCTTTCACTACAATGGTGCAGAATATCTGCTTTGTGTGGGCTACTATTCAAAATATCCAGAGATCGCCAAGTTAAGTGACACGTCCAGTTGAAGTGTCATTACCACAATGAAGTCGACATTCGCAAGACATGGTATTCCAGATATTGTCGTTAGTGACAATGGTCCACAATATGCCAGTGGTGAGTTCAGAGGGTTCTCAGGAAGCTGGGAATTTCAACATGTTACTTCCAGTCCAGGGCACGCTCAGTCTAATGGACAAGCAGAGAGAACTGTACAAACTGTCAAGAACATGCTCAAGAAGGCACATAGCAGCAACGGTGACCCTTATATTGCTCTGCTTGAATACCGCAACACACCGATTGAGGGTGAGGGGTTCTCTCCTGCGCAGCTGTTGATGGGACGTCGTCTGAAGTCCAAACTGCCAACATCCACAACTCTACTGACTCCTGAAGGTAATGCTCAAGTATATGACAAGCAAAAGTACAAGCAAATAAAGCAAAAGAGCTACTAAGACAGACATACAAGACAGTTGCCAGATCTGCATACAGGTGAAAATGTCAGAATACAGAGAGGAGACACTTGGCAACCAGCTGTGGTTGTGAACAGACATCAGCAACCAAGATCCTTCATAGTTCGCACCCTGGATGGAAGAGTCTACAGGAGGAACAGGAAGCATCTGCTGAAGACAGGCGAGAGGGAGTTTCCACGTACAGATGCACAGGGCATTTCCACAGATACAGACATGGAAACAAACAACACCAAGAGTGATGCAGACCGCAAAGACACAGAGGCCACTCGAGAGACTGACATTGATGAAGGACAAGCACAGTCACAGTTGTATCACACACGGTCTGGGAGACGTCAAACTTCCAGCTAGATACAGAGACTAGACATACATACAGTCTCACACAGTTTGAGGCAAAGTCACACATGTTATAAGTTCCAAGGTGTGAAATAAAAGGTTTATTAGTCTATGTTAGTAGAAGAAAATACACTGCTGTTAGTATTGTAAGATACAATGCAGAATACAGTACAAGAAGGTAAGTTTTTTTTAGTTTATGTCATGGTTGTTGCACTGTAAGAAGGGCGTACCTAGAGGGATTGTTTCGGTAATTCACAGTGTTGTTAAAAAAAAGTCTTGAGAAGGGGGATGTAATGTATTGTGCGAGTATTCATAGCGTCAGAGTGCGTATGACATCAGGACGTGGAGAAGTAAAAATGAAAGTCTGGTGAATAAACGTCGTTGTTCAATCTACAGCGGTGTCCGAGTCACATCAATATTACACCACTCACACCCTTTCCCTCACTCCACTCTCTCCCACCCTCTCCCTCAGCTCACTTGTACCCCCTCCCTCCCTCCCTCTCCCCGGGCCCCTTTGCTTTTGCAGCCTCTCCTCCCCATTGGCCCTATCTCACTTCGCTGTCTCCCAACCCTCCCTCTGTAGTTTCTAACCCTTGCCCTCCCTCCCGGTCCCCTTGCTCCCCACTGGCCCCCTCCCATGAACCCCTCTTCCACCCTCTCTCTCTCTTTCACTGTCATCACCCCTCTTCGATTCTGTTCTCCCAACCCTGTATATCTTTGAATGACTCTGTACAACACTGATGTTTGTTCCTCTCCAAAGAGTACCTAATTGTAAAATGCTCTAAATGTGTTACTCCATTAAAGCCCAAGGTGTACAGCAAGCTGGATGATAATGAGTAAGAGAGAGGAAATAGACGAGATAAAAATAGGTCTGAGTTCTCATGCAATTTGAAATGGAGGCGATGCATTTATCTACAGCTGCAAAAACCAAACAACACTGTCAATCAGGGATTACTAACAAAGGCTGCTTTGACAGATAGCATGCTCAATAAATGAGAATAATACGGCCTTTTCAAATGTCCGGTGTGTCTTGACACTCATTATCTGTACAGTCCGTTACATAGCTATCTCTGAACAAATTCTACTGGCCAAACGATAACCCTTAATGTAGCCATTTTTCTTTCTTCTCTCCCTTCAGTTTTACATTCTTTTCTTCCAGAAGTTTCCTTCAGTTGGCTAAGCAGGACACCAGTCTGCACTGAGATTTTTGTGTCTGTCTGGAACTCGCCATATTGAACAAAATGTTTCTTACCTCACTGCTGTTGAGAGTGAGTCTGATAACCCTTTTCTTATTTCCAGTGAACCTCACTCACGATTTTATGCAGCACAGATTGTACTCGCCTTCGAATACCTTCACTCACTAGATCTTCTGTACAGAGACCTGAAACCTGAAAATATACTGATTGACAATTCCGGCTATATCCAGGTACGGTGTGATGCCCTGTTTGTACAGAGAAAATCTTGAAAATGAAATGTCTGCGATATACTCAGCCTAGGTACAGTGCAGAGGCCTGGGCTCAGTGTGCTCCCAAGAATTTGAACACGAGGGAATCACTCCGAGAAGCTCCGTGTCAAGGAGCAATGACAGGAAAGAATCAGAGTCAGGTTTAATATCACTGGCGTATGTGCTGAAATTTGTTGTTTTGAGGCAGCAGTACATTGCAATACATAATAATAGAGACTATAACTTAGAATAAGAAGTAGATATGTATAAAAAAGTAAATTAAATAGAATATGTAGCCCAAAAAGAGAGAAAAAATACCAAGCTAGTGTTCCTGGGTTCACTGTCCATTCAGGAATCTGATGGCAGAGGGGAAGAAGCTGTTCCTAAAGTGCTAAGTGTGTATCTTCAGGCTCCTGTATCTCCTCCTTGATGGTAGTAATGAAAAGAGGGCATGACCAGGGTGATGGGGGTCCTTAATGATGAATGCCGCCTTTCTGAGGCATTGCCTTTTTTGAAAGTGTCCTGGATGCTGTGGAGGCTAGTGCCCATGATGGAGCTGGCAGAGTTTACAATTTTCCACCAAATTTACAGACTTGCTGTCCACTTCATGTTGATAAATACAGGACTGTGCAAAAGTCCTAGGTGCCCTAGCTATATATATGTGCCTAAGACTTTTGCACAGTACTGTATATGGCACCATATACAACCCAAAAATTCATTTTCTTATGGGCATACTTTATAAATCCAATAACCCTAAGAGAATCAATGAAAGATCACACCCAACATTGTGGACAACCAGTGTGCAAAAAACAACAGACTTTGCAAATACAAAAGAATCACTGCATCACTGGCTGCATTACCATCTGGTACAAGTGGTACCTGTATGTGTGTGATTATGAATGCAAAAAGATAGTTTTATTAGCTTTGTAGCTCATCCAACTCTCACTGGAGGTTTGAAGAACTCTGTTGTGCGATCTTGACTCAACCGACATAGCAACAGTAGTGAATGCCACCAAAAGGCAGTGACTACACATGTAGACAGTTTCAGACCTTTGAAATCAAACTATGCCCAGTCATGTTTACAAATACAGTGATCACCATTGGACCTAAGACTAGTTCATTTCTAAATTGCTTTCTCTACACGTTGCTTTCTGTTCCTCAATAGACAATTTTTGTTTAGTATTGCACTTGATCTCCAAAACCGGAAATGACCAGTGTCAGTTAGTACAACGGCAAATGTAAAGCCGACAAAATGAACCATTTAATTTCATATCATGAACCAGCAGCAAACTTTGATGAAGTAACCTCAGATGATAAAGTATTGCCTCAGATGATAAAGGAGGAAGTGGTGTATTTGTATGGCCTAGAAAGTATATTTCACAATGCTTTTGTTAAGCATTATGCAGTTCCTGATTGGTGTATAGGGTGCCCAGGGAGGGGGTAGCTCCTCTGGTGAAGGGGCTTGCTGGGGCAGCTCACTCACCTTTGGTCTACACCAAACACTCAAAGTACCTGTGACGCTGGCCACACCCCAGTACACTGCCTTGACAGGTGGGCTAAACCCGGTGAGGGTAGCTGGTAGGCCTCATATACCGGTGAGATAGGGACATCCCTGTCCTAGCATGCCAAGTCAGTTTTGGCACACTGAGCAGATGAGATCAACAGTGAGGTTCAATGGCCAGGAAGGTCTTTCTGCAACACTTCATGGAGAACGAAGAGCATGATAAGACACAGAATAAATCATGGTCATCCACTGCATTCAGGGAAGACCCCAGACGTGATGACTACTGGACCTGGCCTTCCAAGAGTCAAGAGAGTAGAACTGCTTTTCCACTTTAAAAGCTCTCTCGCACAGGTTTCCTGTCATCATTGGATACAACGGACAACCAAATCAATCAGTCAACCCGTGATGCAATTTCTAAACGTAGTACAATCTGAGAGAGTGGAAAAAGCAATGCTCAGGTGTCAATAACAATGTAACTGAGATCGGTAGAATGTGGCAACGTCACTGGGAAGGGAATGTGAAACAGGTCAATGACAGCAGTATGTTTCCCAAGGTCAAACTGACACCGGATGATGTGAATTTAAGTTTGGGGTGGGGTGGGTTTTAGTTTAACGGAAATGGCTGGGGCAAGGTAATTAGAATTTGCTGCCAGGATTGGCAGTGGAGACAAATATGGCAGAGGTGTTTAAGAGGCTCTTAAACAGGCACATGAATATGCAGAGACCAAAGAGATGTGGACATTGTGTAGGCAAGAGTAATTAGTTTAGATGGGCATTTAATTACTAATCTAACAGCTAGGGATCTGGAGCTGCGGCTCGATGACCTACAGCTTATTAGGGAGAATGACCAGGAGACAGATAGGAGCTACAGGGGGTTAGTCACCCCGAGGCTGCAGGAGTTAGATAAGTGGGTGATGGTCAGGGAAGTGAGGGAAAGAGCTCAGATAGTAGAGAGCACCCCTGTGGCCATTCTCCTCAGTAATTGTTATCTCATTTTGGATGCAGTTGAGGGAGATGACCTGATAGAGGACGACCACGGTGATCAGACCTCTGGCACTGAGCCTGGTTCCATGGTGCAGAAGGGAAAGAGGAAGATGAGGAGTGCAGTAGTCATAAGGGATTCCATAGTGAGGGGAACAAACAGGAGGTTCTGTCAGCCCGATAGAGATACCCGCATGGTGTGTTGCCTCCCAGGTGCCAGGGTACAGGATATCTCGGATCGAGTGCAGACTATTCTGGAGGGAGAAGGCAAACAGCCAGAAGTCTTGGTACACATTGGTACCGATGACGTAGGTAGAAAAAGGGAGGAGATGCTGAAGAGAGAATTCAGGGAGTTAGGAAGCTGAAAGGCAGGACCTCTAGGGTAGTAATCTCAGGATTGCTGCCTATGCCATGGGCTAGCAAGTGTAAGAATAGCATGATCAGGCATATTAATGTGTGGCTGAGAGACTGGTTTAGGGGGCAAGGATTCAGATTCCTGGATCACTGGGACCTCTTCTGGGGGAGGTACGACCTGTACAAAAAGGCCGGGTACACCTGACCCCAAAGGGGTGCAATATCCTAGCAGGCACATTTAACAGAGCTGTTAGGGAGGGTTTAAACTAATTTGGCATGGGGATGGGAACCGGAGTGATAGGGCTGAGGAAGGGGAAAACAGAAATAAATCAAAGAAAGTGTACAACAGAGATTATAGAAAGAACAGGCAGGAGATGAGGCTTAATCATAGCCAATGGGATGAGTTACAGGGCAATAGAGGTGTGGTGCAGTTAAAACAGAAAGCAACAAATACTGGACTGAGAGTATTGTATTTGAATGCATGCAGCATAAGGAATAAAATGAACGATCTTGAAATTCAGCTACAAATTGGCAAATAATAACGTTCTGGCCGTCTCTGAAACTTGGCTAAAGGATGGCTGCCATTGGGAGCTTAACGTCCAAGGATATGTCTCCACGGGATGTCTCGGATCGGGTCCTGAATATTCTGAAGGGGGAGGGTGAGCAGCTTGTTGTCTTGGTACATGTTGGTACCAATGACATAGATAGGACAAAGGAGGAGGTCCTGAAGAGAGATTTCCAGGAGTTAGGAAGGAAGCTGAGAAGCAGGACCTCCAGGGTAGTAATCTCGGGATTGCTACCTGTGCCACGTGCTAGCGAGGGCAAGAGTAGTCAGATCAGGCAGATGAATGCCTGGCTGAGACACTGGTGTAGGGGGCAGGGCTTCAGATTCTTGGATAATTGGGATCTCTTCTGGGGGAAGAACCTGTTCAAAAAGGACAGGTTACACCTGAACCCGAAGGGGACCAATATCCTGGCGGGAAAGTTTAATAGAGCTGTTAGGGAGGGTTTAAACTAATTTGGCAGGGGGATGGGAACCGGAATGATAGAGCGGAGGAAGGGGAAAACAGAAATAAATCTAAGATAGTGAGCAGTAAAGATGTCAGGAAAGACAGGCAGGTGATGGGGCAAATGTGTAGCCATTGGGATGAGTTGCAGTGCAATAAAGTTGCAGTGAAATCAAAGCAAAAAGTATCAAATACTGGTCTTAAGGTGTTGTACTTAAATGCACACAGCATAAGAAATAAGGTGGATGATCTTGTCGTACAGCTACAGATTGGCAGATATAATATTGTGGCCATCACTGAGACCTGGCTAAAGGATGCATGTCTCTGGGAGCTGAACGTCCAAGGATACACGGTGTATCGGAAGGATAGGAAGGTAGACAGAGGGGGAGGCGTGGCTTTATTGGTAAGAAATGATATTAAATCATTAGAGACAGGTGATATAGGATCGGAAGGTGCAGAATCTTTATGGGTTGAGCTAAGGAATAGCAGGGGTAAAAGGACCCTGATGGCAGTTATTTATAGGCCTCCAAACAGCTGCAAGGATGTGGACTACAAATTACAACTGGAAATAGAAAAGGCTTGTCAGAAGGGCAGTGTTATGATAATTGTGGGGGATTTTAACATGCGAGTAGATTGGAAAAATCAGGTCGGCACTGGATCTCAAGAGAGAGAATTTGTAGAATGTCTGCGAGATGGCTTTTTAGAACAGCTTGTTGTTGAGCCCACTAGGGGATCGGCTGTACTGGATTGGGTATTGTGTAATGAACCGGAGGTGATTGGAGAGATTGAGGTGAAAGAACCCTTAGGAGGCAGTGATCATAACATGATTGAGTTCACTGTGAAATTAGAAAAAGAGAAGCCGAAATCTGATGTGTCGGTGTTTCAGTAGAGTAAAGGAAACTACAGTGGCGTGAGAGAGGAACTGGCCAAAGTTGACTGGAAAGAGACACTGGCGGGAAAGACGGCAGAGCAGCAGTGGCTGGAGTTTATGCGAGAAATGAGGAAGGTGCAAGACAGGTATATTCCAAAAAAGGAGAAATTTTCGAGTGGAAAAAGAATGCAACCGTGGTTGACAAGAGAAGTCAAAGCCAAAGTTAAAGCTAAGGAGAGGGCATACAAGGGAGCAAAAATTAGTGGGAAGACAGAGGATTGGGATGTCTTTAAAACCTTACAAAAGGAAACCAAGAAGGTCATTAAGAGAGAAAAGATTAACTATGAAAGGAAACCAGCAAATAATATCAAAGAGGATACTAAAAGCTTTTTCAAGTATATAAAGAGTAAAAGACAGGTGTGAGTAGATATAGGACCGATAGAAAATGATACTGGAGAAATTGTAATGGGAGATGAGGAGATGGCAGAGGAACTGAACAAGTATTTTGCATCAGTCTTCACTGAGGAAGACAGCAGGATACCGGACACTCAAGGGTGGCAGGGAAGAGAAGTGTGCGCAGTCACAATTACGACAGAGAAAGTACTCAGGAAGCTGAATAGGCTAAAGGTCGATAAATCTCCTGGACCAGATGGAATGCACCCTCGTGTTCTGAAGGAAGTAGCCGTGGAGATTGCGGAGGCATTAGCGATGATCTTTCAAAAGTCGATAGATTCTGGCATGGTTCCAGAAGACTGGAAGATTGCAAATGTCACTCCACTATTTAAGAAGGGGGCAAGGAAGCAAAAAGGAAATTATAGACCTGTTAGCTTGACGTTGGTGGTTGGGAAGTTGTTGGAGTCAATTGTCAAGGATGAGGTTACAGAGTACCCGGAGGCATTTGACAAGATAGGCAGAACTCAGCATGGATTCCTTAAAGGAAAATCCTGCCTGACAAACCTATTACAATTTTTTGAGGAAATTACCAGTAGGCTAGACAAGGGAGATGCAGTGGATGTTGTATATTTGGATTTTCAGAAGGCCTTTGACAAGGTGCCACACATGAGGCTGCTTAACAAGATAAGAGCCCAAGGAATTACAGGAAAGTTACATACGTGGATAGAGCGTTGGCTGATTGGCAGGAAACAGAGAGTGGGAATAAAGGGATCCTATTCTGGTTGGCTGCCGGTTACCAGTAGTGTTCCACAGGGATCAGTGTTGGGGCCGCTTCTTTTTACATTGTACATCAACGATTTGGATTATGGAATAGGTGGATTTGTGGCTAAGTTTGCTGACGATACGAAGATAGGTGGAGGGGCCTGTAGTGCTGAGGAAACGGAGAGTCTGCAGAGAGACTTGGATAGATTGGAAGAATGGGCAGAGAAGTGGCAAATGAAGTACAATGTTGGAAAGTGTATGGTTATGCACTTTGGCAGAAAAAATAAATGGGCAGACTATTATTTAAATGGGGAAAGAATTTGAAGTTCTGAGATGGAACGGGACTTGGGAGTCCTCGTACAGGATTCCCTTAAAGTTAACCTCCAGGTTGAGTCGGTAGTGAAGAAGGCGAATGCAATGTTGGCATTCATTTCTAGAGGAATAGAGTATAGGAGCAGGGATGTGATGTTGAGGCTCTATAAGGCGCTGGTGAGACCTCACTTGGAGTACTGTGGGCAGTTTTGGTCTCCTTATTTAAGAAAGGATGTGCTGATGTTGGAGAGGGTACTAGAATGATTCCGGGAATGAGAGGGTTAACATATGAGGAACATTTGTCCGCTCTTGGACTGTATTCCTTGGAGTTTAGAAGAATGAGGGGAGATCTCATAGAAACATTTCGAATGTTAAGAGGCATGGACAGAGTGGATGTGGCAAAGTTGTTTCCCATGATGGGGGAGTCTAGTACGAGAGGGCATGATTTCAGGATTGAAGGGTGCCCTTTCAGAACAGAAATACGAAATAATTTTTTTAGTCAGAGGGTGGTGAATCTATGGAATTTGTTGCCACGGGCATCAGTGGAGGCCAAGTCATTGGGTGTATTTAAGGCAGAGATTGATAGGTATCTGAGTAGCCAGGGCATCAAAGGTTATGGTGAGAAGGCAGGGCAGTGGGACTAAATAGGATAAAATGGATCAGCTCATGATAAAATGGTGGAGCAGACTCGATGGGCCGAATGGCCTACTTCTGCTCCTTTGTCTTATGGTCTTATGATATATGGTATATTGGAGAGATAAGTGAGTAGACAGAGGGGGTGGTGTGGCTCTGTGTATAAGAAATAATATTAAATCATTGGAAAGAGATGACTTAGGATTGGAAGGTGTAGAGTCTCTATGGGTTGAGCTAAGAAATGGCAAGGGTAAAAGGACCCTAATGGCAGTTGTATACAGGCCTCCAAACAGCAGCCAGGATGTGGATTACAAATTACAGCAGGAGATAGAAAAGGCGTGTCAGATAATCATTGGGGATTTTAACATGAAAGTGGATTGGGAAAACCAGGTCAGTACTGGACCTCAAGAGAGAATTGGTAGAATGTCTAAGGGATGGTTATTTAGAACAGCTTGTTGTTGAGCCCACTTGGGGATCGGCTGTGCTGGATTGGGTGTTGTGCAATGATCCGGACGTGATAAGAGAGCTTAATGTTAAGGAACCCTGATAAACAGTGATCACAATATGATCGAGTTCACATTGAAATTTGAGAGGGAAAAAATAAAATCCAATGTGTCAGTATTTCAGTGGAATAAAGGAAATTACAATAGCATGAGAGGGGAACTGGCCAAACTTGACTGGAAAGGGCCATTTGCAGAAAGACAGCAGAGCAGCAATGGCTGGAGTTTCTGCAAAAAACGAGGGAAGTGCAAGACAGATATATTCCAAATAAGAAGAAATTTTCAAAAGGAAGAAGGTCACTACCGTGGCTGACAAGTGAAGTCAGAGCCAAAGTAAAAGCAAATGAGAAGGGCATACAAAGAAACCAGAGCTAGTGGGAAGATAGAGGATTGGGGAGCTTTAAAAAACTTGCAGAAGGAAACTAAGAAGGTCATTCAAAAGGAAAAGTTGAATTATGAGATGAAGCTGGCGACTAATATCAAAGAAGATATTAAAAGCTTTTTTAAGTAATTAAGGGGTAAAAGAGAGTCGAGGGTAGATATAGGACCAACACAAAATGATGCTAGAGATATTGTAATGAGAGATGCAGAGATTGCAGAGGAACTGAATGCATAATTTGCATCAGTCTTCACAGTGGAAGACATCTGCAGTATACCAGACATTGAAGAGTGTCAGGGAAGTGAAGTTTATGCAGTGAAAATTACAACTGAGAAGGTGCTCAGGAAGCTTAATGGTCTAAGGGTGGATAAATCTCCTGGACCTGATGGAATGCACCCTTGGGTTCTGAAGGAAGTAGCTGGAGAGATTGAGGGGGATTAATGATGATCTTTCAAGAATCAATAGATTCTGGCATTGTACCGAATGACCGGAAAATCGCAAATGTCACACCGCTGTTTAAGAAGGTGGGAGGCAGCAGAAAGGAAACTACAGACCTGTTAGCCTAACATCAGTGGTTGGGAAGTTGTTGGAATTGATTGTTAGGGATGAGATTATGGAGTACCTGGAGGCACATGACAAGACAGGTCAAAGCCAGCATGGTTTCCTGAAAGAAAAATCCTGTCTGACAAACCGACTGCAATTCTTTGAGGAAATTACAAGCAGGGTAAACAAAGGAGATGCAGTAGACATGGTGTACAGTACTTGGATTTTCAGAAGACCTTTGACAAGGTGCTGCACATGAGGCTGCTTAGCAGACAGGAGCCCATGGAATTACAGGGAAGTTACTAGCGTGGGTGGAACATTGGCTGGTCAGCAGAAAACAGAGAGTGGGAATAAAGGGATCCTACTCTGGCCGGCTACCAGTTACCAGTGGAGTTCTACAGGGGTCGGTGTTGGGACTGCTGCTTTTTACAATGTATGTCAATGATTTGGACTATAGTATTAATGGATTTGTGGCTAAATTTGCTGATGATGCAAAGATAGGTGGAGGAGTGGATAGTGTTGAGGAAACAGAGAGCCTGCAGAGAGACTTAGATAGTTTAGAGAATGGGCAAAGAAGTGGCAAATGAAATACAATGTTGGAAAGTGTATGGTCATGCACTTTGGTGGAAGAAATAAATGGGCAGACTATTATTTAGATGGGGAGAGAATTCAAAATACAGAGATGCAAAGGGACTTGGGAGTCCTTGTGCAAGATATCTAAAGGTTAACCTCCAGGTTAAGTCAGTTATGAAGAAGGCAAATGCAATGTTGGCATTCATTTTTAGAGGTATAGAATATAAGAGCAGGGATGTGATGTTGAGGCTCTATAAGGCACTCGTGAGACCGCACTTGGAGCATTGTGTGCAGTTTTGGGCTCCTTATTTTAGGAAGGAAATACTGACATTGGAGAGGGTTCAGAGAAGATTCATGAGAATGATTCCAGGAATGAAATGGTTACCATATGAGGAACGTCTGGCAGCTCTTGGGCTGTATTCCCTGGAGTTTAGGAGAGTGAGGAGGGGGTGTTCTCATAGAAACATTCCGAATGTTAAAAGATCCGAAGAGATTAGACATGGCAAAGTTATATCCCATGGTAGGGGATTCTAGGACAAGAGGGCACCACTTCAGGATTGAAGGACGTCCTTTTAGAACTGAGATGTGGAGAAATTACTTTAGCCAGAGGGTGGTAAATCTGTGGAATTTGTTACCATGAGCGGATGTGGAGGCCAAGTCATTGGGTGTATTTAGGGCAGAGATAAATAGGTTCTTGATTAGCCAGGGCATCAAAGGGTATGGGGTGCAAGCAGGGGAGTGGGGATAACTGGAAGAATTGGATCCACCCATGATTGAATGTCGGAGCAGACCCGATGGACCGAATGGCCTACTTCTGCTCCTATATCTTATGGTCTTATGGTCTTAACAGCTGAAGGATCTGTTGCTTGGCTGTAGGTGTTCTCTGTTCTATAGACTGGATAGAAGGAAATGATGAGCCTAGGATGAACTGGGTTGCGTTTCGCACTCTCTGCAAGTTGCATCACAATTAGACTTTACTGCTGTAGTGCTGATGTGGAAGTAAGTGATGCCTATACCTCATTCCTGCCACCCCATTAAGTGTACACTGCACTGACCTAACAAGCACAACTTGATTGAGGCCCCTAGTCCCTCCACTACCCCTCCCCTATCCATCCCCAGACAAGTACCAACCCAAGCTCTCCCCTTCCCACCACCACACAAACACCCTTCAAGACACAATCCATTTCCCCCTTTGCACCACCACACGAGCACACATGTAAGCCGGTGAAGACTCACTACTCCACTCCCTCTCTCCCATACACCAATGGAGATGATCAGAATAGCAGTAAGTCCTTGATCCAAGGCCTTTTAGACTGCACTGGAACTCAACAAAGAAAATTGCAGTCCTCTGAAGATAATTTTATTTGTGTTATGAGTTAGATAGGTTGTACTTCTCTTTCTTCAAATATTTGTAGAAAGACTGGCCTGGACATACTCTGTCACCTGCATTGGGATGGAAGAAACAGGGTGGGTTTTATTCATCAGATTTGTTGATTGCAGAAAATTGATCCAGTAGCATAGCAGCTAGCAAAACACTATGACAATGCCAGCGGGCAAGGTTCAACTTTTTTCCATCTGCCAAATTAACCTGACATGTTAATGCTGTTTGTAATGAGTCTGTACGTTTTCCCAGTGACTGCGTTTCCTCCAGGTGTTCTGGTTTTCTCCCACATTCTAAAAGAAGTGCAGCTTCGTGAGTTAGTGGATGTAATTGAGCTTGTTGGGCTGGAAAGGCCTGTTTCTGTGCTGTATCTCTAAATAAATAGTAAAGAATTAGAGAAGCATTAGGGATTTTAATGTGAAATGAGTAAGGTAGCAAATTGGAACATGGGAATGTAAACATAAAGTGAGCCTTAGGCCAACAGGGTTGTATAGCCAGGCAGCACAAACTTTGTGGTAATCCCACTAAAAACAAGATCAGGTGGATTTTTTTAATGGATCTAGTGGTTGATAATTATAAACAAGGAGTAAAGAGAGATGCATGCAACTGCTTCAGAATATTTTGTCTGAACAAATCTTAGAATCTGTTTTGTCTGCAGGTGACGGATTTTGGCTTTGCTAAGAGGGTAAAGGGCAGAACTTGGACACTGTGTGGAACTCCTGAATATCTAGCTCCTGAGATCATCCTTAGCAAGGTAAGGAGCAGCATCATCTAAGTCCTTCCAGTTCACCATAAAATTTCCACTAAATTACTCTGCAAAGTTTGCTGTTTCTGATATATTTATTTCTCAGAAATTCAGTGCTACTAATGCAGCATTATAGTTATAGTTGATAATTTCCAATTTTTTTCTTGGAAATGTGCAAAGTCAATATTGTGATAGCTTTACGCATATAGTGACCAATTCATGAGTACCTATTTACTTTATAATTGCAATACAGCGTACAAGTATAGGATATCACTTCTTTTGCTGTAAGCAAACATATACACTGACAGACAACAGCATCACTTACTTTGCTATCTAACATAATTTTAAAGTAAATTTATTGTCAAAATACATGTGAGGGTTTCTTGTTTTATGTTACTGCTAAGGCTAATAAAATGGCTTCTCTGTAATGTTAACTGCTGAGTTAACGATAGTAGCTTGTTTGGGTTATAATTACAGATAATGGGAATTGTATTCATTTGCTAACCAATTGGGATAGATGTTATTCTTTCTTGTGTGTCTGTAAGCTATTGTTTTCGCGGGCTTTGGGCAGAGGGCGCGATGGGGACAGAGAAAGGAGACGCAATGAGAGAAATGCTGTAAGCTGGGCAAGGATCGGACCCGAGAGGGAGTCCGAGGCCCAGGGCTTACCAGGAGGCTACATGCATATATGTCACCATATACAAACATTAGATCCATTTTCTTGCGGGCATTCACAGTAATAAATACAAGAAACACAATAGAATCCGTGAAAGACCAGACCCATCAGAGTGGACAAACGATGTGCACAGGACAACAAACTACAAGTACAAAAGAGAGAGAATTAATTATTAAGCAATAAATATCGACAACATGAGATGAAGAGTCCTTAGAAGTGAGTCTGTTTTGTGGGAACAGTTCAGTGAACTTGAGTGAAGTTATCCCCTCTGGTTCAAGAGTCTGATGGTTGAGTGGTAATAACTGTTCCTGAACCCGGTAGAGTGGATCCTGAGGCCCCTGTACTTTTTTCCTGATGGCAGCAGCGAGAAGAGAGCATGGCCTTTGTGGTGGGATCATTGATGATAGATCCTGCAACAGTGCTCTATGTAAATGTACTCAATGGTGGGGAGGGCTTTATCTGTGATGAACTGGGCCGTATCCACTACTTTTTGTAAGATTTTCCATTCAGGGGTGTTGGTATTTCCCTACCAAGCCATAATGCAACCAGTCAATAAACTCTCCATTACACATCTATAGATGTTTGTTAAAGTTTTAGATGTCCTGCTTCCAATGGTACTGCTAACAAGGTTACTCGTGTGAGGAGCTCTGATGGAAATCATCAATTATTCCTGTTTTAGACTGCTGCAGGTGAAATCCACAGCTACAGCCATGGACAGTACAGTAAGCAACATCGTGTTTAGATACTTAAGAAATCTATCACTACTCAAAGTCGACAAATTTCGGATGGCCGTCTCCAGTCGCAAGTCTCCTTTAAGACATCAGAAGAGAGGATGCTGCACCGGATTAAAACTTTGTTTCAAGAGAAGAGGGTTCCAACTTCCACTACCGACTGTTCTGCTGGCAAACATACAGTCTCTGGAAAATAAAATCAAAGACCTCAGAGCAAGATTGCTGTACCCAAAGGGACATTAGGGACTATTGTGTTTTTCATTTCACAGAGACTTAGCTGTCGCCTGCCATTCCAGATGCAGTCATACTGCTCGTTGGCTTCACAATTCAGCTGCCTTTCAAAGGCAGAGGAGGTGGAGTATGCTTTATGATTAACTCCTTGTGGTGCACAAATGTGGTGATTCTGCCCCAGTCCTGCTCACCCGACCTGGAACATCTAGTGATTAAGTTGCATCCATTTTATCTGCCACGGAAGCTTTAAGCCATGGCTGTAGACCAGTGATTCCCAACGGGGGTGACTACGTATCCTAAGGGGGCGTTAGGGGAATTAGAAGTCATTGGGGGGCATTCAAGATTCTTGAGGGGGGAGGTGCAATAAGCAGCACCCTAACTTGAGGCACAAGACCTGACTGACCATTAGTAGAGCAGGCACTTACAAAGAAAAGATGAGACACTGGAACACAGGAAGAACCATTGCTCTGCAAGCGGTGAGATAGAGCCAATCAGTGAACCTGCTAACTTTGAGGTTTCCTGTTGAGGTGTTCAAAGCGACCTCAGGTTCATATGTATGGTCACGAATCATCTTTGAGAATTATGAGACCTGTGAGATTAGTCAATCGTGCTAACTGGAATAATATAAAGATAGTTCGCCGAACACCAGCTCTATCCCGATTAACGTTCAGATTCTAATCTGAATCATTCTTCATCTTCTCCTCACCGTTTCTTTGAGTTTCACTACCATCGTTCCATCCACATCAACTTGCTGCCGCCATCAACATCAAATAGGCATTCCCAGTTTGAGTTTTTATTTTTTTATTTTAATTTAGCCCTGTTAATAATGGATAAATACATGCAGCATGATCTCTGTGAGTCTGAAGGTGGAGAAGCCTTGAATTCTAGCCCTGCTGAGAAATAGAAACTACAGAAAGTGCATCAATACAATGTTATGTACCTGAAGTGTGGTTTTATTCCATTCCCGTCTGATCAGTGACGCCCCATGTGTACTGTATAATGAAGCCATGAAACCATCAAGATCGCAGGACAATTCCGTAAAGGACACCCTGAAAAAGCTACTTATGATATTACTCAGTTCCAGAAGATGAAAAAAGCATTTGAAAAGTGTTGCACACTCAACTCCATAAGCCATAAGATATAGGAGCAGAGTTAAGCCATTTGGCCCATTGAGTCTGCTCTGCCATTTCATCATGGCTGATCCAATTTTTCTCTCAGCCCCAATCACTTCTCTTGTCCCAGTATCCCCTCATGCCCTGACCAATCAATAATCTATCAATCTCTGTATTCGTTTGCCTTAGGTATACATAAAGACTGAGCCTCCACAGCTGCCTGTGGCAAAGAGTTACACAGATTCATCATGCTCTGGCTAAAGAAACTCCTCCTCATCTCCATTCTAAAAGGATGCCCCTCTATTCTGAAGCAGTGTCTTCTGGTCTTAGACTCTCCCACCAGAGGAAACATCCGTTCCACATCCACTCTATCAAGGTCTTTCACCATTCGTTTGGTTTCAATGAGGGGATCCCTTATTCTTCTGAATTCCAGTGAATACAGGCCCTGAGCCATCAAAAATGCTCTTCATATGACAAGCTATTTAATCCTGAAATCATTTTTATGAACCTCCTTTGAACCCGCTCCAGTTTCAACACGTCCTTTCTAAGATAAGGGGCCCAAACCTACCCACAATACTCCAAGTGAGTCCTCACCAGTGCTTTATAAAGCTTCAACATTACATCCTTGCTTTTATATTCTAGTCCTTTTGAAATGAATGCTAACATTGCATTTGCCTTCCTCGCCACAGACTCAACTTGCAAATTAACCTTTAGGGATTCCTGCACGAGGACTCCCATGTCCTTTTGCGCCTTAGTTTTTTGTATTTTCTCTCCATTTAGAAAATAGTCAACCCTTTCATTCTCCTACCAAAGTGCATGGCTATGCACTTCCCAACACTGTATTCCACCTGCCCTTTCTTTGCTCATTCTCCTAATCTGTCGAAGTCCTTCTGTAGCCTCTCTACTTCCTCAAAACTACCTGCCCATCTACCTATCTTCATATCGTCTGCAAGCTTTGCAACAAAGCCATCAGTCCATCATCCAAATCGTTGACATATAACGTAAAAAGAACAGGTCCCATCACAGACCCTAGTGGAACACCAATAGTCACCCGCAGCCGGTCAGTAAAGGTTCCCTTTATTCCCACTCTTTGCTTCCTGCCAATCAGCCATTGCTTTATCCATGCTAGAATCTTTACCATAAGTTCATGGGCTCGTAGCTTGTTAAGGAGCCTCGTATGTGGCACCTTGTCAAAGGCCTTCTGAACATCTAAGTACATAACATCAACCGATTCTCCTTTATCTGTCCTGCTTTTACTTCTTCAGGTAATTCCAACAGATTTGTCAGGCAAGATTTTCCCTTGAGCAAACCATGCTGACTTTGACTTGTTTCATCATGCGCCTTCAAGTACCCTGAGACCTCATCCTTAGTAATTGACTGCAACCCCTTCCCAATCTATTTCAATGCAATGAGTGTTGTGGGGAAGGCAGACGAGCTGAGGGCGTGGATTGGCAAATGGAATTACGACATTATAGCCATTAGTGAAACTTGGCTACAGGAGTGGCAGGACTGGCAGCTTAATGTTCCAGGGTTCCAATGTTTCTGATGTGATAGAGACAGAGGAATGAAGGGTGGGGGTGGGGGTGGCATTGCTAATCAGGGAAAATGTTACAGCAGTGCTCAGGCAGGACAGATTAGAGGGCTTGTCCACCGAGGCCATATGGGTGGAGCTGAGAAACAGGGAAGGTATGACCACATTAATGGGGTTGTATTATAGACCACCCAATATTCAGCAAGAACTGGAGGTGCAAATCTGCAGAGAGATAGCAGACAACTGTAGGAAACATAAAGTTGTGATAGTAGGGGATTTTAATTTTCCACATATTGATTGGGACTCCCATACTGTTAAAGGTCTAGATGGGTTAGAGTTTGTAAAATGTGTTCAAGAAAGCTTTCTAAATCAATATATAGAGGTACCAACTAGGGAGGATGCAATATTAGATCTCCTATTAGGAAACGAGTTAGGACAGGTGACGGGAGTGTGTGTAGGCGAACACTGGTTCTAGTGATCATAACACCATTAGTTTCAACTTGATCATGGATAAAGATAGATCTGGTCCTCGGGTTAAGGTTCTAAACTGGAAAAAAGCCAAATTTGAAGAAATGAGAAAGGATCCAAAAAGCGTGGATTGGGACAGGTTGTTCTCTGGCAAGGATGTGATTGGTAAGTGGGAGGCCTTCAAAGGAGAAATTTTGAGAGTGCAGAATTTGTATGTTTTTGTCAGGATTAAAGGCAAAGTGAATAAGAATAAGGAACCTTGGTTCTCAAGGGATATTGGAACTCTGATAAAGAAGAAGAGAGAGATGTATGACATGTATAGGAAGCAGAGAGCAAATAAGGTGCTTGAGGAGTAGAAAAAGTGCAAAAAAAACTTAAAATCAGGAGGGCTAAAAGAAGACGAGGTTGCTTTGGCAGTCAAGGTGAAGGATAATCCAAAGAGCTTCTACAGGTATATTAAGAGCAAAAGGATAGTAAGGGATAAAATTGGTCCTCTTGAAGATCAGAGTGGTCGGCTATGTATGGAACCAAAAGAAATGGGGGAGATCTTAAATGGTTTTTTTCCATCTGTAGTTACTAAGGAAACTGGCATACAGTCTATGGAAATAAGGCAAACAAGTGGTGAGGTCATGGAACCTATACAGATTGAAGAGGAGGAGGTGCTTGCTATCTTGAGGCAAATCAGAGTAGATAAATCCCCAGGACCTGACAGGGTATTCCTTCGGACCTTGAAGGAGACGAGTGTTGAAATTGCAGGGGCCCTGGCAGATATATTTAAAATGTCGGTATCTTACAGGTGAGGTGCCGGAGGATTGGAGGATAGCTCATGTTGTTCCGTTGTTTAAAAAAGGCTCTAAAAGTAATCCGGGAAATTATTGGAAGGAGTACTAAATGGTAAGATCTACATGTATTTGGATAGACAGGGACTTATTAGGGAGAGTCAACATGGCTTTGTGCGTGGTAGGTCATGTTTAACCAATCTATTAGAGTTTTTTTCAAGGAGGTTACCGGGAAAGTGGATGGAGGGAAGGCAGTGGATGTTATCTACATGGACTTCAGTAAGGCCTTTGACAAGGTCCCGCATGGGAGGTTAGTTAGAAAGATTCAGTCCGCTATATATACATGGAGAGGTAGTAAATTGGATTAGACAATGGCTCAATGGAATAAGCCAGAGAGGGGTAGTGGAGGATTGCTTCTCTGAGTGGAGGCCTGTGACTAGTGGTGTGCCACAGGGATCAGTGCCGGGTCCATTGTTATTTGTCATCTATCAATGATCTGGATGATAATGTGGTAAATTGGATCAGCAAATTTGCTGATGATACAAAGATTGGAGGTGCAGTGGACAGTGAGGAAGGTTTTCAAAGATTGCAGAGGGATTTGGACCAGCTGGAAAAATGGGCTGAAAAATGGAAGAAGGAGTTTAATACAGACAAGTGTGAGGTATTGCACTTTGGAAGGACAAATCAAGGTAGAACATACAAGGTAAATGGTAGGGCACTGAGGAGTGCAGTAGAAAAGAGGGATCTGGGAATACAGATACAAAATTCCCTAAAAATGGTGTCACAGGTAGGCAGGGTCGTAAAGAGAGCTTTTGGTACATTGGCCTTTATAAATCAAAGTATTGAGTTTAAGAGTTGGACTGTTATGGCGAGGTTATGTAAGGCATTGGTGAGGCTGAATTTGGAGTATTGTGTGCAGTTTTGGTCACCAAGTTACAGGAAGGATATTAATAAGGTTGAAAGAGTGCAGAGAAGGTTTACAAGGATGTTGCCGGGACTTGAGAAACTGAGTTACAGAGAAAGGTTGAATAAGATAGGACTTTATTCCCTGGAGCATAGAAGAATGAGGGAATATTTGATAGAGGAATATAAAATTATATAAAATTATGATGGGTACTGATAGAGTGAATGCAAGCAGGCTTTTTCCACTGAGGCTAGGGGAGAAATAAACCAGAGGACATGGGTTAAGGGTGAAGGGGGAAAAGTTTAAAGGGAACATTGGGGGGGCGCTTCTTCACACAGAGAGTGGTGGGAGTGTGGAATGAGCTGCCAGATGAAGTGGTAAATGCGGGCTCACTTTTAACATTTAAGAAAAACTTGGACGGGTACACGGATGAGAGGTGCATGGAGGGATGTGGTCCAGGTGCAGGTCAGTGGGACTAGGCAGAAAAATGGTTCAGCACAGCCAAGAAGGGCCAAAAGGCTTGTTTCTGTGCTGTAATGTTCTATGGTTCTATCACTGAGGTCAGACTAACTGGCCTATAGTTTCCTTCCTTCTGCCTCTCTCACTTCTTGAAGAATAGAATGACATTTGTAATTTTCCAGTCTTCCGGAGGCAATGCAGAATTTAGTGATTCTTGAAAAATCATTACTAATGCCTCCGTAATCTCCTCAGCCACCTCTTTCAGAACTCTGGGATGTACACCATCTGGTCCAGGTGACTTAACTACCTTCAGATCTTTCAGTTTCAAGAACCTTCTCTCTAGTTTTGGAAACTTCACACACTTCACGCCCCCTGACACCTGGAACTTCCACCATCCTGCTAGTGTCTTCCACAGTGAAGACTGATGCAAATTACTTTTTTAGTTCATCCACTATTTCGTAATCCCCCATTACTCCCTCTCTAGTATCATTTTCCAGTGTTGCGATAGCTAATCTTGCCTCTCTTTTACACTTTATGTATCTGAAGAAACTTTTGGTATCCTCTTTAATATTATTGGCTAGCTTACTTTCACATAACATCATTATCTTCTTAATGACATTTTGCCAAGTCATTTGCCAAGAAAGCTAAAAATTGTCTTGATAATGATCTCATTGCTTCTTATAACATTTCCAAAATGATAGCAGAGTGTGGAAAATCAATGGGTGAAAGTTTAATAACGCCTGCTGTATCAGAAGTGCTCACCACTGTTCTCAAAATGGATACCAGTCTTCTAAAATTAATTCCTCTGAGTAATAACTCTGTAGATCATCGTGTTGACGAAATGAGTAAAGACATTGAGTATCAACTATGCACAGAGATACAAAAAACAGAATTTGGGATACAACTGGATGAGTCAACTGTGCGAGACAATGAGATGTTGATAATGACATATGTATAGTTAATCAATGATGGAAAAGTTTATGAAAAGATTCTCCTTTGTAAAATGTTAAAAGCAAATATCATCAGAGAATCAATCTACAACAAGCTCAAAATGTATATTCAGGATGAAAGTATTCCAATTTAGGAACATGATTTCTTGTGCAACAGGTGGAGCATCATATATCACAGGTCGCCATGCTGGTTTAGTGGCATTTATGAAAAAAAAAATCCAAGTCTGTTTGCAATGTATTGTGTAGTTCATCGTCAACATCTCATAGCCGAAAATCTCAGCCTGTAACTCTTTTCAAACATGACTCTTGTAATATCTGCTATCAACAAAGTTAAAGCTCATCCATTAAATAGCAGAATATTTCGCCAGTTATGCCAAGATAATGATGAAGAGTTTATTGCTTGCTTCTTCACACTGAAGTGCATTGGTTCTCAAAAGACTGCTGCTTAAAAGGTTTCTTTGATCTTTTTGACGCTGGTTGAATTTTTGCTCAAAGTCAACAAGAGCTTGGGAAATAAGATTGAACTTCTACATGGAGATGTGGCATTCCTAACTGATCTGTATGTCAAAATGAACATTCTAAATATGAAACTGCAGGGTGAGAATTTCAATTTAATCCAGGCAAAAAGTGCAGAGTCCACTTTTATCAGAAAATTGTTAATATATAAGCAGAACATTCGGAGAAGAATGTTCTCACAGTTTCTCTATATGGAAAGTATGGCACTCTCTCTCACAGATGGTGACTTGCAAGAGTACTGCTTATACCTGCGGTTACTGAAGAAAGATGTTCAGAATTGATTCAAGGATTTGAACGATCTAGAAATTTCGGACTGGGTAATTAACCCATTTCTTTGCAATATGGAAGAACAGGAAGAGAGCTTGCAAGAAGAAGTTATCGAAGTTCAGAATGATGAAGAAGCAAAAGTGTCAGCTTTTGTGGCTTGTGGCTACACTGTCATACGAAGTTTCCTGGTCTCTGGAGAAGAGCCAAACTGCTCTTCATTGCATTTCCATGCTCCTACTTTGTTGAAAGAGGCTTCAGTGCAGTGAACCACATACTCACAAAAATCAGAAACTGCAGGGACATTGTTACACGTGGATACTTAAGGCTTTTGCTGTCACAACTTGAACCAGATATTTCAACTCTAGCTAAAAACCATCAAGCCCAAGGATCACATTGATATTGAAGCTCCTGTACAGCACACAGGTACTGTGTAAGCTAAGTTTCAAGACAAAAATGTAAAGCAGAATTGTTTTTCTCATGTTAGCATATGGTATGCATGTTTTTACACTATGAGGATGCCGGGAAATATATTGCGCCTAAGAGAGGCGTTGACAAGAATGAAAGTGCTTTAGGCTAAAAAAAGGTTGGGAAACACTACTCTAGACAAACTGAACAATGTAATTAACAGGCATGAAACAGCATATCCTGATTCCTTCCCCATCATTGTGGGATATTTTAACCAGGCCAGCTTGGAAAACTCTCTAAGTAATTATCACCACCATATCACGTGTGGGACCAGAGGAGTCAACACACTAGACCACTGTTATAATGCCATCAAGTACTGTGATATTCTGGTGCTGCTGCAACTTATTTTCTGCTACTTATCTATTTAATACTGTTTTTCTATTACTGTCTTGTTTTTATCTACTGCCTTATTTAATTGCCTGAGAGGAAGCAAAACAGTTTCATTGTACCTATGTACAATGACAATAAAAATCATTCAATTCAATTCAATTCAAAAGATCGTTTACCATGCCATCCCATGCCCACACTTTGGAAAGTCCCTTCCAAGTCAATTGTAGAACCCAACTATAGCTCAGGCTGTTGTTAGCTAATTAACTAGTTATGAGAATTCATTCATGGAATCTCTTTTTTTCAGGGTTATAACAAAGCTGTGGATTGGTGGGCACTTGGGGTCCTAATCTATGAAATGTCTGCTGGATACCCCCCATTTTTTGCAGACCAGCCCATTCAGATTTATGAGAAAATAGTCGCTGGGAAGGTAAGCAGCTTGTTCAAGGACAAGTGATAGTATTCCTGTGGAATGAAAATAAGGAGTTTGGAATTTATACAGTACACATCAGTACATGTACACAATTTGACATCCATAAACATCCCTACAATGAATTAGTGTGAAATATTTATTATATAGAAGCACAGATGGTATCTGATTTATGCAAACTACCATTCCACGGAGAGAGCCAGTTGTCAAGTCTGTTTGCAGTGTTGTTGAGATAGGGTTGGGTGGTACTTTGGCAGAAGTCCCAATGCAAAACCATTGGAACTACTTTTATATTCCTTTCCTTACAATGCAACTGTTCTTTAGAATTACAGTGGAGTATCTGGCTAAATTAGAATCAGGTTTATCACTTCTTATATGATCAGAAAAATGTTATTTTGTGACAGAATTATAGACTTAATATAAATTCCAAAAGAAATAAATAGTGCAGTAAAAAAGGACTAATAGGCTGTGTTCATGGACTGTTCAGAAACTTGATGGCAGAGAGGAAGAAGCTGTTTCTGAGTCATTGATCATGTTTATTTCTCTCATACTTTCTCTCAGACGAGAAGGTATTTCAATCTATTAGTCTGATAGCTCTTTTGTTCCTCCAATGACATTGCCAAACCACCAGCGCAATCTCCAGCGTTACAGATAAGAAACAGTAGATGTTGGAAATCGGAAATAAAAGCGGAGAATACTTGAAACTCCCAACAAGTCACTCAGCATCTGTGCAGATAGAAACAGAGTTAACTTGTCAGATTTACCTTTCTTTGGCAGACTAGAATAAAGAGAAAGCCAGTTTAAAGTTGCAGAGAAGGTGGGCATGTAGGGTTGGTGGATAACACAAAGAGTGAGGCCAGGAGTAATGCAGCACACAAACTAGTTTTGACCATCGTGTCCATGCCAACCGCAGGGCTAAATTGGAGAGGTGATCTGGTCTGTGGGTTAATGGGGGGCAGTTAAAAAGAGAAACATTAAGGGAATAAAGACTGTGAAGTGAGAGTAATTAGAGAGAAAATGCAGAAAGTAGAACAGAGAAAGGTGCGAAATGCAGGGATGATTCTAATAAGTTGGAAAGAGAAAAACTGACCCAGTGTTAACGATGGGCAATAATAGCAGAAATGGCTAGATCCCATGCAGACAGGGAATGTAAGTAGTCTGAAGTTGCAGGCTTCATTATTGGGTCTATGAGGCTGCACTGTGCTTGGATGGAATATGACATGCTGACTCAAGGTTACGTTATAACAATGGAGAAGGTCATAGACAGATAGGTCAAAGAGAAAGCTGGATGGAGAATTACAGTGGCAAGCAACAGGGACTCAGTCACTCCAATAGACATTTTCCACATAGGTTAGAATAGGGTGGAAATTGGCAGCAAAAGCAATGAAATCATAAAGTTCTATATGAGCATAGAAAGCAACGTTAGTATAGTCAATAATATAATGGAAAAAGACCTGAGGAAAAAAGACTATTTTGTATAGTTCAACAAAAGCTTCAGGTAGACTTGAGCCTGTGGGAATTCTCTTTCCTTAAGTAGGCAACCACTGTCTAGAAGGGTCTTTGTTTGAGGAAAAACCAGAGGCCTCTTAGACCATCCACATGGAGATGGAGGTGTGGAGGGATTGTCCCTTCATGGTAAAGATGAGCTGATGGGACCATCGGATTGGAAACTATTTAAGTGGCTGAGAGAATCAGAGCTGTCACCTAGTTGGGAAGACGGTGGACCAGAGAGAAAAGGTTAGATGCCTTCCATTTATTTCTCTGAAATCTTCTCTGTCAATCACTTCACAAGGGACAATTACAGCACGCTATTGGGATGTCGGAGGAATTTAGGGAAAAGCTACACGCTCACAGAGAAAACGTACAAACTCCACACACAGTGCCGGAGGTCAGGATTGACCCTGGGTCTCTGGAGCTGTGAGGCAGCAACTCAGTCAGCTGCCCCATGCTAGACTGGACACTGGGCACTGAAGAATGTCACACTGTTTCTGATAGGACTTAGCTGGAGTCTTTGATAACAGCAGTCTGGCCCTAATTACAGACTATGTGCAGAGAAGGAAGTTGGTGATATTCAGTTTCACAATAAAGGTTGTTTCTGAGTGCTGGGTGCCATTGGCAGGGCCAGCATTCATTGCACATTCCTAACTGACCCTGCACTGAGTGCTGTTCAAAGGCATTTAAAAGTCAAGCACATTGAATGTGGTAAGAACGTGGTCATGACTGATCTGTGCTAACCTCACAAGTTTTAATTCCCTGAATATCTCACAAATTAATTATCTCTCTTGTCAATATGCCCAGCAACTAAGCCTGTTGAGTGGGGAATTCCTCTACCTCAGAGTAAAGAAATGTTTCCTCATCTGTGTCCTGCATGACATCCCTTACTTTCAGATGGTGTCATGGAGGTAGACACCTAGCCAGTTAACTTTCAACTCTGTATCTACCAGTGAAACTTGAGGATTTTCTTCCATGATACCACCTCTCATTTTCCTAAACTTGGGAAATCCAGGCCCAGTCCGCTTAATCTGTCCATGTATAACCAACCTGCTATCCACGGAAGCAATCTGGTGAGCTTTCACATTATTGCTTCCATCATTGCTGTGTTGTTGCTCAGGTAGGGCAGTGATCCCCAACCACCGGGCCGCGGACCGGTACTGGGCCGCAAAGCAAGTGCTACCGGGCCGTGAGGAAACCTTATGATTTGGTGATATGGTAGGGCAACAGGATCTAGAAACATAGCAAGACTAGGCCGTTCAGCGATTCAAGAATTCTCCTCCTTTCAGTATGATGGTGGTTGATCATTTTGATTCAGCCTTCTGTTCCTGCTCTCTCCATTATTCCTTAATCTCTAGCTCATTGAACAATATCTAACACCTTGAATATATATAACAATTTAGCTTCAGCTATTTTCTGTGACAGAAAATTCCACAGGTTCACCATTCTCTAGGAGAACTTTCTCCACATTTTGACCTGAAGTAATTGCCCCTCTTCCTTGGAGTGTGTCCTGTGCCCCTTGTCTCCCCAACATCAGAAATGTTCTTCCTCCATCTGATGTCTTGTCTTTTTGAATTTTGTAGGTTTCAATGAGATTTCCTCTCATTCTTCTGACCTCTAGAAATATAAGAATAATGACCCAATCTCTCTTCATCGCACCCCTGCCAAATTTCCTCTGTAGTGAATGCATCCTTCCTCAGAAAAAGAGACCCAACACCATACACAGCACTCAAGGAATGGTCTCACAAAGTGCAACAAGCATCCCTGACCCTATACTCAAATCCTGTCACTATAAATCCCATTTGCCTTAATTTATTTGAGAATTTACGCTTTAGTGCATTGCTTAGTTATCTGAATGACTAATTGAACTGTAATGAACCCCTGAAAAAAATGGTGGAAGCAAATTTAGTAGCTTTCAAAAGGAAATTGGATAGGTATTTATGAGGGGAAACTTTCAATGTTCTATGGAAAGAGTGGGTGAGTGTCACTAACTGGTCCCTCTCAAAGAATTAACATGACAGTAACTTCCATTAAATTTGTTATCCATTTAATTTGTGAACGAGAAAGTGCTAAGTGAGAAGGTTCATTGCTTCTCCTCTCATTGGAGCCTCTATACCAAAACTATCTTTCTCCTCAGGTGCGGTTTCCATCACATTTCAGTGTAGACTTAAAGGATCTGCTCCGGAACCTGCTGCAGGTGGACCTGACCAAACGGTTTGGTAATCTCCGAAATGGTGTCAACGACATAAAAAACCACAAGTGGTTCAGCAACACAGACTGGATCGCCATCTACAGAAGAACGGTACTGTGACTAACCAGTCAAGATCTATTTCACCAGATAATGCGGTGTCCAGCAACAGTACCTTCTGCTGCCATTTACTACATACAGGGTGGTTGGTGTATGCCAGCGGAAAATACAAACTTCCCTCACTTCCTTTGTACGTTCAGATTCATCCAGAGAGACACACACAAGCACACTCAGGCATGGACAGACACATACTGACACATATGCACCCACACACAAACACAGGACAAAGACACACACACACACACATATATTCTTTGCACGTTTTTTCTTTTTTTTTCTCCGCATTGGGTGTTTGACATCTTCTTTTGTTTTAATGGCTTCTATTGGGTTTCTTTGTTTTGTAGCTGCCTGTCAAAAGGCGAATCTGAAGTTGTTTAAAGTATATATACTTTGATAATAAGTGTACTTTGACTTTGACACCCACTGATGGGCACATGCGCACTCACATAGATGGCCTCTTGCACATATACACATGGATAAGTATTCCTCGTGCATCTTGTTTCGCTTCGATATAACTTTGCTACTTTTTGTGGTTTCCACCTTCTTTCTCTGTATTTATGCAGATCACCTTCAATATTATCTTCTAGTTTGGTATCTTATTCATCTACTTCCACGTTTAAGAGTTTCCAAGACAATTAGGGACTTTTTTTTTGGAAGAGAATCTGCAGGTTCTCCCACATATACAAGCTCATTTACCAAGTTCAAATTGCACCATCCATTGGCTTCCCCAAAATAGTACAAGTTTCTTTCAATGTAGAATCCAGTCTCACTGCTGTGTTGAATTTCACGCTGAATTTAATATTCAGGCATCCAGAGTTACTCTTGTGCTTTGTGACTGAATGACTAGGGTCATCTGTTGTATGCAGTGCACCCGCTGTGGCCTCTTCTATATCAGTGAGACCCGATGTAGATTGGAGACCATTTCGCCGAGCATCTACATCCATAGAAAAAGCAGGATCTCGCAGCAGCCACACATTTCAATTCTACTTCTCATTTTCATTCTGACATGTCAATCCAAGGCTTCCTCTACTGCCAAGATGAGGCCACACTCAGGCTGGAGGAGCAACATTGTATTCCGTCAGGGTAGCCTCCAACCTGATGATATGAACATCGACTTCTTGAACTTTTTTGTTAATTGACCCGCCCACCCCCCCTTACCATTCCCCATTCCTGTTTCCCTCTCTCACCTTATCTCATTACCCACCCATCACCTCCCCCTCCTCCTTCCTCCTTGGCTTTCCATTCTGTCCTGTCAGACTCCCCCCTCTCCAGCCCTTTATCTCTTTTACCAATCAACTTCCCCGCTCTTTACTTCAGCACCTCCCCCTCTGCGGTTTCACCTATCACCTTGTACTTCTTCCTCCCCTCCCCCCACCTTCTTGCTCTAACTTCTCCTTTATCTTTCCAGTCCCGATGAAGGGTCTCGGGCAAAATGACAACTGCTTACACTTTTCCATAGATGCTGCCTGGCCTGTTAATCTCCTCCAGCATTTTATGTGTGTTGCTTAGGACTAGTGTTTTGTTGGGTACCGTTCTGCTCAAGATATATGAATAAGATGTAAATGTGCTTCAGTATTACCAAGGGGCAAAAGATAATACCTGCATCCCCTGAGCATTAATTGTTAAAATTAGTGAAGATTGTGTGCCCTGTCATCTCTTTGGATTGTGAGGTTCAAATCATGGCAGATAGGTATGCTTAAGTTATTAATCCTGTTGTATTTGTCAGAATGTTGGAGCTGATTGTGTGTGGCATGTCAGGGGGCTGACTCGTACTCATTAATTACCTAGGACATTTAATGAGTGGCAGTTGCTGTGCATTGCCTGGGCGCACTGTAATACATCTGAGGGTTTCAGTAGATAGGTTTCTATATTTCTGGGGAAGTGTACAGAGTTTCAGTTAATCAGTTTCTGCTTTCTTCAGGAGGAGCCTCCCTTTAAACCCAAGATGAAAGGCCCAGGGGACACCAGCAACTTCGATGACTACGACGAGGAGTCTCTCCGTATATCTTTCACAGAGAAATATTCTAAAGAGTTTGCTGAGTTCTAGTGTATGAAACGAGATGAAATAATGAAGTGACTGGGAAATTAATACTCAGCTGGGACGGAAACGGAAGCACTGTTTGGATGGGAGCCCAACACTTGTATTTACTGAAAGCGTTTTATGTTAAGTTTGTTCATTCCACCAGGTGGAGTACTATCTTGCCATGACTTGGAAGGGCCTAGCCCTCTTTCCCATTTACAGACTCCTCCTGCAAACCCTGAGGTTCTCCAGATAGTCACTACTACCAATGACAACTAAACTGCTCTCTTTTTTTTTGCCAACCTTCGATAACCATTTATATCTGAATCTGTCTGTATGTTATATACTGTAAGTTCTGTGTTTTAAAAGATATTTTACCTATACATTATTAAAGCCCTTTAATTTTTTTTTTCTAAAATGTATCTTGAGTAAAGGGAATGCTTTTCCATTTCTGACCTGTCATATCTGAACTGGGAACTTGGAACTTCCTACAAACTTGATCAACGTATCTGGACTTTGGAGCTGATAAAACATGGAAGTATTGGTCTCTGATATTGATTTTTCCCACACATTTACTCAAGAATAGCAAAGTAAAGGAGTCTGCATTTAATACTGTTGGATTCTGGATTCAAAATTGGTCAGAAAATGCGGTAATATAGTACTTTCACACTGTGCAAACTTAATGTAGAATTTAGCAGTGTGGTTAAAGTACCTCTTTGGATGAGTACAGATTCTCTGCGTAGTAGATAATTTCATGGTGATGTTTCATAGAGTGGCATTGTCTTCTGAATGCTTGTTAATTTTCATTTAACCAACATCGCTGAACAGATTATCTGATCATCATCACCTTGCTGATTATGAGCCCTTGGGTGTAAGGAATGGACAGCCAATTTTAAACACTTCATCAGTAACCACACTTATAAAAGAACTGCATTATCTGTAAGGCATTTGAAACTTCTTGGAATGCTATATAAATACAAATTATTTCTTTATAAGGGAATACAACTCTTATTAAGGTGCGTGCATCAACAAAGAACATAATGCCCAGAGCAATAATTTGGCCCAATCCATGCCTTTCCATTCTGATTATTTTCATCTTCCTCCAACATCTATGGGCCCAAGCATTAGATGTGCTTCAGAAGGAAATTGGCACCATTTCCTCCCCACATAAATCTCACTTTCAAAGCTGTGCTGTTTTCCCTGCTGAAGAAGCAAAGGTGTAAATGAGAAATAGGAAGATCTGAAAGTGCAATTTCTCAGGAACATCCAGAAATAATAAATCTCTGCACTGAGAACTCAGTATTGAAATTCAAATTGTGAGTCTCCATGATGGTCGTAAGCAAGGGAAAAGGAGCCAGCTGATCCTTTAAATTGTCAAACATCCTGATGGCTCTCTGCAACGTGCTGTTTCTCCAACCTCATTCCAAAGGATTCTTTCTGCACACCTTTGCTGAAAACTATGCTGCTCAGAGTGCCAGTCGTTCCTTAGCAGAGAGGGGAAATGGTTAAAAGTTGTATTTTATGCATTGTTAGCTTCTCATGTGCTTTGGAAAGTATTACCAGTTTAGAACCGCAAGTACTTCATCCTGCTGAAATAAAACCTGGAAATGCTGCAAACACTCAGCAGCTCAGGTAGCACCTGAGGAGAGGGAAACAGAGTTAACCTCTCAAGTCTGAGACCTCTTTATCTGCTGATCTTGCATCAGTTAGTTTTCTAACGGTGAATTTTCAGTTTCTGCTTTATGGTGACAGCAATATTTCTAGTTGAGTGAATCGACCCTTCAATGTGTTGATTTCCCCCTAGTCTCCATTTTTCTCCCACACTCCGAAGACATGCTGATAGGTTAATTGGCTGCTATAATAATCCCTTAATGAAGGTTAATGGCAAAGGAACAAAAGCAGAGTTGATAGACATGTGTGAAGAAAGGTAAATGGTAGAGTACTGGGGAATGAGTCTGGTGGGGTGCCTCTGGGAACAGCCATGGCCTTCTCCTGTGTTGTTACCATACAACTGAAGCTTGATCATATTTGTTTGCACTGCCTTCCTGCACAGTATCACTTACAAGTATGTTTGAAGACCTTAACAAATATTCATGCAACTATTGAATCTTAAGGAATATTCATTAAAAGTCAAAACTTTCAGATGCTGGAAATCCAAAATAAATTTGGAGATACTCAGCAGATTAGGCAGCATCTGTGAAGAGAGAACCAAAGTTAATGTTTCAAGTTAATGACCTTTCCATCAGACATCAAAGAATCTTTGGTTGGCAACAGATCTCGAAAATCCGGAATGTGATGACCCCAGAATGAAGTTATCACCCATGGGAGAAAAGGGAATAGACTGGTGAGAGAGTTATCTTTTGTACAATGAAGAGACTTCAAAGCTCCCAAGGGCTAAAATGATTTTCCCAACATTCTGATGATACAGCCTCAAAAGAAAACCTCATTCCAAATCGAAGGCTTTAGAATAAGCCTTGGACCAATTGATCCAGAACCAGATAATGCCTGGGATTCACAAGCCTGCTAAGAGTTGTGCAACAGTGAGGCTAAGTCTCCACCCCTTGAGAATTTATGGTCAGAACAGGAAATAGCACCCAAGGAAGGACACCTACTATAAATAGTGATGTTACTCAAATGTGTGAGAGAAAAGAGATGATAAAACAGGACTGATTTCCTGAGTTAAGAGATGTCATCTTTCTACATCACATTCATGTAACAATTGAGAAAATCCATCTCAACTGGTGTTACAAGTCTGAAGCTTGAGGGACAAGTAGGGAAGTTAGACAAACCATAAGATTCCAATCCAAATAGTTTAAACAATAGAAGAACTAAAGTAGGAAGGAATGAAAGTGTCAGATATTATGTAACCTTCCCACCTTGAACCCAAGCCAAGACTGCTAGCAGAATGGATCGGGAGGATTAGTTTCTGTACATTTGGATTTTGAGAAGGCCTTCAATAAGTTGCCACATGAGAGACTATTAAACAATTAGAACGCACAATAATGGAAAAAGGTTTGCAACTCTATGGTCCCACCAACCATCCCAATTATAGCACATCCATGCATTTGTAGGCATTGCAACACTTGTCTTCCCACCATCCAGGGATGTTGTCTTTCCCAGTGAAGCATGGTTCATTTGTATTTCTAATTCAGAGTACAATGTAATTTTCTTTACACTGCAAAAGAAAAGTAAAGTGCAGATTATTTTGCGTTCTGCAGGGGTAACCCTGAGCTTCCCATTGCTGTCATTTTACTTCCCCATCTCACTTCCACTCCGACCTGTTGGTCTGTGGCCTTCTACATTGTTGCAGTAAGGGCCAATGCAAGCTTGACGAACGACATCTTATCTTCCATCTGGGCATGTTGACGATTGGCTGACAGAGAGTTAACATAACTAGGTCAACCTGGGATAAAGGGCTGTTGTCATTCATGAGAGAACAGGCTATGCAAACTGGACCTATACTCTGGAGTTTAGAAAAATGACAGGTGATCTCATTGAACCATTCCAAATTCTTACTGGACTAGACGGGGTGGAATTAATCCAATAAATAATGTCACTGGAGATCTTTTTGTCCCAGCCATGCCCTGCAACTTGATGCTCTTTCAGAAAATGCTGTCTGGAGAAAAAAAAGTCTCAATGCTTTACCTTCTGTGGTCTGGTAATATGGTGATATTTGCTAGTTATGTCTGTTGCATTGCTACCTTCGTATCATCAGGAAAATACTCCTGGAGCTCCAACATCTGATTGAAACAGAAAATTAATTACAAACGGCATGGTTATTCATTGGAACTTCATGTCCAAATGCTGATGCAATTCAGAAAGATGGAGGTACACAACTTAAAGCACAAGAGCAGATTGTCTGGTTCTTGTCTCATTACTGTTTGTAGGATCTTCTGAGGAATTCTGTGCTTCCTACAATGTAATCTAAATCCAACTCTCTCTGTGATGGGAAATTTGAGTTTTCATTATCAGGCCGTCATTTTGCATGGAAAAATTCTTGGGACTCAAGTTACAATGAGTTTTGTCATTGCAAACTTGATTTCCAAATAAACCACATTTCCAAAAAAAGCACAATGCAATGCCTGGGTCATGGAGAAACAACTCTTGTTGAAAGGAGAACTCACTTTCTTTTTGTTCCCATTATAATCGCAGATACAGTCTCTGTTTTAATCACCCTTGCTTATGTGGACAGATGACTGGGTTTAAAACCAGAAAGCCAGCTGGGCTAGCTAGCTGTACCTTGATCTCACAGATCAATATATACTTTATCTGAATCAGAAGTTCCTGAAAGGAGATTTGCTTGGTTAAACTCACTGTTGTTTTGTGCATCACACGAGTGTTGGAAGGTACTGACTGTTGGATGGATCACCACACGAGCTCTATGCCCTGGGCCATATCTTTCCTATTCCTCAATTCATTTATCTCTTGTGACTTAATTTTTAAAAATGCGGAGCCTTGTTATTTTGTGGTTATTTCCTGCCAGTTACAGAAGAGAGTTACAGATGTGCTCCAGATGTGTAATTGGGCTGAAATATGGGTCAGGATTTAAAGCAATTGCAGCTGCTAGTACCTGTCCTTCAGATCTAGTACCTTGACAGCCAGAGAAAAAGGCTAAAAAATAATGTGGACTTTAACTTGGCCCAGATTGTGATTTGTTTAATATATTGCTTTACGGAGTAAAAGGTGTTGAATCTCACTGCAGCTTTTCATGTAGGTTTCTTATTGTTAGCCAAGCAGAACAGAGCCACTTGAGAGATTGGCACCTCTCCCAAAGAAGACTGATGAAATCCTGCTTCACAACATTGGCACCTGAAAGTGTGAGATGAATCAGAATCAGGTTTAATATCACCAGCAAATGTCGTGAAGTTTGTTGTCCTTGCAGCAGCTGTACAATGCAATACATAATATACCCTGTGATCTCTGTCTCAGAGGCTGACGTCAGGCTGTCTTTCAGGAGGGTCAACCTTTGCAAGGTGGCAGGCCCTGATGGAGTACCTGGTAAAGTTCTGAAAACTTGTGGCAACCAGCTGGCAGGAGTACTCAAAGACATTTTCAATCTCTCACTGCTATGGTCGGAAATTCCCACCTGCTCCAAAGGGCAACAATTATGCCAGTGCCCAAAAAGAGCATTGTAAACTGCCTTAATGACTATTGTCCAGTGGCACTGACATCTACAGTGATGAAGTGCTTTGAGAGGCGAGTCATGGATAGAATCAACTCCTGCCTCAACAAGGGCCTGAACCAACTGCAATTTGCCTGTTCCACGATAGGTCTATGGCGGACGTGATCTCAGTGGCTCTCCACGTGGCCTTGGATCACCTGGACAATACAAATACCTATGTCAGGATCTTCACACTTACCATGCTCTGGATCTTTTCAAGGATTTCAGGTTCCCTGGCCCTCATCTTATTTTTACTATGAATGTCCAGTCCCTGTACACCTCCATCCCCCACCAGGAAGGCCTCAAAGCTTTCCATTTCTTTCTGGATACCAGACCCAATCAGTTCCCCTCCACCACCACTCTCCTCTGCCTCATGGAACATCCTCACTCTAAGTAATTTCTCCTTTGGCTCCTCTCACTTTCTTCAAACAAAAGGTGTAGCTATGGGCACTCGCATGGGTCCCAGCTGTGCCTGCCTGTTTGTCGGCTATGTGGAACAATCTATGTTCTCTAAGCCTGTACTGGTGACCATCCCACACTTTGCTTACGCTACATCAACGACTGCATTGGTGTTGCTTCCTGCACCCATACTGAACTCATCGACTTTATCCATTTTGCCTCCAACTTCCACCCTGCTCTCAAATTTACCTGGTCTGTTTCCAACACCTCCCTCCCCTTTCTTGATCTCTCTGTCTCTATCTCTGAAGACAGGTTATCTACTGGTATCTATTAGAAATCCACAGACTCTCACAGCTACTTGGACTATACCTCCTCCCACCCTGTTAAGTGTAAAAACACTATCCCCTTCTCCATCTCTGCCACATCTGCTCTCAGGATGAGGCTTTTTATCCCAGAATGAAGGAGATGTTCTCCTTCAAAGACAGGGGCTTCCCGTCCTCCAGCATCAACGCCGTCCTCAATTGCATCTCTTCCATTTCACATGTTTGTTCTCACCCTATCCTCTTGCCGCCCCACCAGGGATAGGGTTCCTCTTATCCTCACCTACCCCCCACTAGCTTCCTTGTCCAGCACATAATTTTCTGCAATGTCCGCCATCCACCAAGCACATCTTTCCCTCCTCCCCCCACTTTCTGCTTTCTGGAGGGATCACTCCCTATGTGACTCCCTTGTCCATTCATCCCTCCCCACTGATCTCCCTCCTGGCACTTATCCTTGCAAGCAGAACAAGTGCTACACCTGGCCCTACACCACCTCCTTCGCTACCATTCAGGGCCCCAAACAGTCCATCGAGGTGAGGCGACACTTCATCTGTGAGACTGTTGGGGGTCATGTACTATGTGGCTTTCTGTATGTCAGTGAGACCCGATGTAGATTGGGAGACCATTTCACTGAGCACCTATGCTCCGTTTGCCAGAAAAAGTGGGATCTCCCAGTGGCCACCCATTTTAATTCCAATTCTCATTCATTCCAATATGTCTATCCATTGCTTCCTCCACTGTTGTGACGAAGCCACACTCAGGTTGGAGGAACAACACCTTATATTCCATCTGGGTTGCCTCTAACCTGATGGCATGAACATTGATTTCTCAAATTTCTGGTAACCCCCCCCCCCCCTTCTCCATTCTCCATCCCCTTTTCCCTCTCTCACCTTATCTCCTTGCCCTCTGGTGCTGTCTCCCCCTTTCTTTCTTCCATGGTCTTCTGTCCTCTTCTATCAGACTCCCCCTTCTCTAGCCCTGTATCTCTTTCACCAATCAACTTCTCAGCTCTTTACTTCATCCCTCCCCTTTCAGGTTTCACCTATCACCCAACGTTTCTCTCTCCCCACCCCCACCTTTTAAATCTACTCCTCAGCTTTTTTTCCTCCAGTCCTGCCAAAGGGTCTCTGCCTGAAACGTCGACTACTCTTTTCCATAGATGCTGCCTGGCCTGCTGAGTTTCTCCAGCATCTTGTGTGTTTTACTTATGCCAGGATGCTGTTTATTGACTATAGCTCAGTATTTAACACCATCATTCCTCCGTCATTGATTGAAAAGCTACAGAACCTGGGCCTCTGTACCTCCCTCTGCAACTGGATCCACAACTTCCTAACCGGGAAACCACTATCTGTGCGGATTGGTAATCATATCTCCCATCTCCATCTTGCTGATGATCAACTCTGGCACATCTTCCCCACACCCATGACTGTGTGGCTGTCATCTATAAATTTGCTGATGATATAGCCATTGTTGGCAGAATCTCAGAGATGGTGACGAGAGCATACAGGAGTAAGATATTCCAGCTAGTCAAGTGCTGTCGTAGCAACAACCTTGCATTCAATGTTAGTAAGACCAAAGAGCTGATTGTGGACTTCAGAAAGGGTAAGATGTGGGAACACAAACCAATCCTCATAGAGGGATCAGAAGTGGAGAGAGTGAGCAACTCTAAGTGCTTGGGTGTCAATATTTCTGAGGGCCTAACCTGGTCCCAACATATCGATGATGCTGAAAAGAAGGCAAACACAGCAGCTATATTTTAAAAGGAGTTTAAGGAGATTTAGTTTGTCACCTAAACCACTCAAACTTCTACAGAGAGCATACTGACTGGCTGCATCACCACTGGTGGGGGGAAGGGGGACTACTACACAGGATCAAAGTAAACTGCAGAAAGTTGTAAAATTAGTCAGCTCCATCATGGGCATTAGCCTCCATTGTATCCAAGACAATGAGTAGTGCCTCAGGAAGGTGGTGACCATCAGTAAGGACTCCCGCCACCTAGGACATGCCCTCTTCTCATTGTTACCATCAGGTAGGAGGTACAGAAGCCTGAAGGCACACACTCAGCGATTCAGGAACAGCTTCTTCCCCTCTGCCATCTGATTTCTAAATGGACATTGAACCCATGAACACTACCTCACTATTTTTTAATTTCTGTTTTTGCTCTACTTATTTTAATTCAACCAATATACATATATACTTACTGTAATTCTCTTTTTTCTATACTTATCACATATTGCATTGTACTGCTGCCACAAAGTTAACAAATTTCACAACATAGGCCAGTGATATTAATTCTGATTCTGAATAACAGAGAAAAAAATCATGAATTGCAGGAAGTAAATAGTTAAATATGTCATTCAAAAATAGAAATTTAAAAAAGTAGTGAGGTACTGTTCATGGAGAGGAAATAATTTTTAAAATCCAAGTGAATTACTTACACAATGAAACTTGAAAGCTTACCATGTCCGTTTCAATCCTAAATGTGTACTTTAATGTGGTTTAAAGACTTCAGTGTGCAGGTGCACAATTACTAAAACTTAGAGCTCATCGTATCCAGTTATAATCTTAAAAAAGTGAGAAGGATTTTTGGCAGGAACTTCAATCAACTTGTTCAGAAGAGAGCTCTGTGCTTTGCTGGAAGCACACTTGTGTCCAAGTTCACTTAACCCAAGGGTTTGTTAATGAGTAGATTTGGGAGGTGAAGGAGCTCCTGTAAGTTGAAGTGAGATAGGTTTAAACAATACACATCAAAGTTGCTGGTGAATGCAGCAGGCCAGGCAGCATCTCTAGGAAGAGGTACAGTCGACGTTTCAGGCCGAGACTCTTCGTCAGGACTAACTGAAGGAAGAGCTAGTAAGAGATTTGAAAGTGGGAGGGGGAGGGGGAGATCAAAAATGATAGGAGAAGACAGGAGGGGGAGGGATGGAGCCAAGAGCTGGACAGGTGATTGGCAAAAGGGATACGAGAGGATCATGGGACAGGAGGTCCAGGAAGAAAGACGGGGGGGGGGGAACCCAGAGGATGGGCAAGGGGTATAGTCAGAGGGACAGAGGGAGAAAAAGGAGAGTGAGAGAAAGAATGTGTGTATAAAAATAAATAACAGATGGGGTACGAGGGGGAGGTGGGGCATTAGCGGAAGTTAGAGAAGTCGATGTTCATGCCATCAGGTTGGAGGCTACCCAGATGGAATATAAAGCGTTGTTCCTCCAACCTGAGTGTGGCTTCATCTTTACAGTAGAGGAGGCCATAGATAGACATGTCAGAATGGGAATGGGATGTGGAATTAAAATGTGTGGCCACTGGGAGATCCTGCTTTCTCTGGCGGACAGAGCGTAGGTGTTCAGCAAAGTGGTCTCCCAGTCTGCGTCGGGTCTCGCCAATATATAAAAGGCCACATTGGGAGCACCGGACACAGTGTATCTCCCCAGCCGACTCACAGGTGAAGTGTTGCCTCACCTGGAAGGACTGTCTGGGGCCCTGAATGGTGGTAAGGGAGGAAGTGTAAGGGCATGTGTAGCACTTGTTCCGCTTACAAGGATAAGTGCCAGGAGGGAGATCGGTGGGGACGGATGGGGGGGGGGACGAATGGACAAGGGAGTCGCGTAGGGAGCGATCCCTGCGGAAAGCAGAGGGGGGGGAGGGAATGATGTGCTTAGTGGTGGGATCCCGTTGGAGGTGGCGGAAGTTACAGAGAATAATATGTTGGACCCGGAGGCTGGTGGGGTGGTAGATGGGGACCAGGGGAACCCTATTCCTAGTGGGGTGGTGGGAGGATGGAGTGAGTGCAGATGTATGTGAAATGGGGGAGATGCGTTTAAGAGCGGAGTTGATAGTGGAGGCCTGAAACGTCGACTGTACCTCTTCCTAGAGATGCTGCCTGGCCTGCTGCGTTCACCAGCAACTTTGATGTGTGTTGCTTGAATTTCCAGCATCTGCAGGATTCCTGTTGTTTAGGTTTAAACAATGCCTTGGAGCCTTGTACTTCCCCTTGGGGTACATTTCAAACCACACTTGTTGCTGCATCAGATTTGCACCATGTGGTGTTACACGGGAAGTGAGTTCAACCTAGGAACAGCCAGCGTACTCAAGTGCTTCCAGCCCCGTTCCAGCCCACTTACACAACTTTCGCATTATGGTAAGTTCTGTATAATTTATTTATTTATGTAGGAACCGGAGCAAGATGGGATCCATCTGTTCACTGGATATCTCTGATCAGTCAAGTTGTGCTTGATGTAGCATTTTCCTTCTGTTATCAAAGGGAAAGTAATGTTGGAGTTAATATGAGATATAGGAACACGTATGAAGCAAGCAATCTACTGAGTTTGCTACAGCACTCAATCAACCTAGACTGATCTAGGTCTCTGGGACAAAAAGTCTATAAAGAGTTGTAACACTCTGAGCAGAATGATTTAGACCATTGACTCACACGTCATGGAAATGGGACTTTCAACCACTGACCATCAAGCATCCACCTGCACCAATCCTATTATTTTACACACCTTCCCATCCACTCCTCCAAGTTCTACCTCACACACACAGGGCAATATACAGCCACCATTTAACTTGTCAACCCCATCTCTTTGGGATGTGAAAAAATACCAGAGGACCCAGAGCACATTACAGGGAGAACGTGCAAATGCCACACGAACAGAGATCAGGATTGAACTAGTGTGTCTGGCACCATCAGACACCATTGATACATTCTACCACCTGTACCACCCGTTATTTCTTCTAGTCCCCATTCTAAGTAGCAGAGTGCCATCTGCACTACCCATCCCTCTTCTACCATCCATCCTGATTTCAATGTAATGATAATGCATTGACTGTGTGTACATGATCCATGTATAATGGAAAGAGCATGTTCGAATCTCAGGACTAGGAAAGAGTCAATTCATTAATGCAATGCCACTGCCATGTTGGAGCTTGCCCTTTGAAATGGCTCTCAGAGGGTCGTCTCTTGAGATTAACCTATGGGAGCCTGCCCCTTTAAGAGCACAATCAATTGGAGAAACAATCTTGGGGTGAAGTCAAACCAAAGTAAGCTCAAAGTCACCAAACGATAAAAAGCAACCTTTGCTAATTGAATGATATCAGCATTCCCATGTTCTAAAATTGTCCCATAGGATGTGGATATTGCTGGAAAGTAAATGTCTAATGCTCTTGGCAAGGCAGTACTGAGTACCCTCTTGAACTGCTGTACCCCATGCAAATAAGGTGGTGCGAACGTGGGAATTATAGTGTTTTTACCCATCAAGGACTGGCCTGATATCCAGTGCCCAACTTTCTCTGCATAGCTTTCTAAGTCAAGGCTATGTGCACAGAACAAGTCCATTTACCCAACGCCAGTTCTTTTAGTTGACCTTATCTGCACAATCTCCAATAAAAAGGAAGTTGATATAATGCCATAACAGTTCAGTTAATCCCTGCCTCAGACAGACGTTCAGACGGTCTTTCAGTCCAACTCCACTCCTGAAACAACTCGACTGTACCTGTGCTGTTCCAAAGGGAAATTATGTAATTCTTTGCACATCTGATGCTGAAATTAAGTCAGTCACACAAACAGGATTCATGCTGAGAAAAGCCCACTCATTCAGGGAATGATGGAGCTATTTTCTGTCCAAAGTGCATTTTTTAATTATGTGATGCTGAGATAGCACCGGACATGTTATGCCACAATTGTCTGTGTGTGTGTGTGTTTGCACTGGATTTGGAGAAAGACCAAGATCTTTAAAATTGTTAAGAAGATCATGTTTGTTGGTATAGTTGGCTTTTGAGGGAGTAATCATCTTACTACTGATCCTTTCACAAGCTGGCCCCTGAATCCACTTGCAGCAGGCACCTTTGTGATATAACAGATACAACCTCGAAGATAATTTCAGTGGACTCACTTCAAACTGTCAACACAAACAACAGGAATTCTGCAGATGCTGGAAATTCAAGCAACACACATCAAAGTTGCTGGTGAACGCAGCAGGCCAGGCAGCATCTCTAGGAAGAGGTACAGTCGACGATTCAGGCCAAGACCCTTCGTTAGTCCTGACGAAGGGTCTCGGCCTGAAACGTCAGCTGTACCTCTTCCTAGAGGTGCTGCCTGGCCTGCTGCGTTCACCAGCAACTTTGATGTGTGTTGCTCAAACTGTCAACATTTGTGATATTGTTGGTTATATTCAAACTTCATTAGAGTTCCTGGGAGTATGTGCAAGGCAAGAACTATTGCCTTCTTGTTCAGGATGATGTCAAGAAACACTTCTTCCCATCGAAGCCCGTAGGAACCTGGAAAATGTTCCCTCAAAATATGCCAAGAATTTTGCAGAGTCCTATTAAAATTAGCAAAACTAAGGCTGATAGGTTCTTGGTTAGTCAATGGTAACTCGTGATGCTGAGAAGACTGGAGGGCTGGATCATCTATGAATGATAGAATAATAGTTAAGCTTGGCAGAGCTTCAAGAATAGCACACCTGCCTGAACCACTGCCTCACAGCTGCACCGACACTGGCTCCTTCCAGTGGACTCATAGGTTACTTCTGTGTGCCCCAGTTTTTTCACACACCCCCATAATCATGCAGGTTAATTATCGACCACTAGAAATTGCCTGTGGTAATTGTAGTGAGGAGGCGATGCACACATGAGGGTGAATGGGTTGCAGGGTAATGCAGTAACTCAGAGCTGACATAGAATTGATGGGCCGGTTGCTTGTCGTAAAATGCCTAAGAAATATGCACAAGTATAATGAAATAACATTGAGCTGAAACATTAGGTCTATTTCTCTTCCCACAGCTGCTGCCTGACCTGCTGTGGATTTGAAGCACTTTCCGTTTTCAATTATTCCTCAAACCTACTGTGCCTTTTGTACAATAAAGCTGGCAGCAAGCAAACTTTAGCATGGATTTACTTTCTGATGCATTAGGCACAAATCAGACTACAGAGATTAGTGGAGCAAAAGAGTCACCTTCAGATAAAGAAGACCCTGAGAATCCTCAAATGGCCCTATTAAGAACAACAGCAGTATGATTGTAGCTTGCACTGATACTGCAACATCATTTAGTGGCTTTTGCTCATGGGGTAAGATTGTCTAGATATGGTTAATTATAAGACCATAAGTCAGGAGCAGAATTAGAACATTCAGCCCAACAAGTCTCCACTGCCATTCCATCATGGCTAATCTATCACCTCTCTTAACCCCATTCTCCTCCCTTCTCCCCTTAACTATTGTCACCCTTACTAATCAACAACCTATCAACCTCCACTTTAAGTGTACCCAATGACTTGGACTCCACAGGCATCTGAGGCAATGCATTCCACAGATGCACCACCCTCTAGCTAAAGAAATTCCTCCACATCTCTGTTATGAATAGTAGGGCATATCCTGCTATTCTGAGGCTGTACCTTCTGGTCCTAGACTCCCTCATTCTAGAAAACCTCCTCTCCACGTCCGCTCTATCTAGGCCTTTCAATATTTGATAGGTTTCAATGAAATCCCTCATTCAGTTAAACTCCAAGAACAGGCCTAAAGCCAACAAACACTCTTCATATATTAATCCTTTCATTCCCAGGATCATTGTCTGAACCTTTTCTGGACCCTCTCCAATGTCAGCACATCCTTTCTTAGATAAGGGGCCAAGAACTGCTCACAATACTCCAAGCGTGGCCTGACCACGCCTTATAAATCCTCAGCATTAATTGATTGCTTTTATATTCTAGTCACCTTGGAATGAATGCTAACGTAGCATTTGCCTTCCTGACCACCAACTCGACCTGCAGGTTAACCTTTAGGGAATCTTGTACGAGGACTCCCAAGTTGCTTTGCACCTCTGATTTCTAAATATGTTCCCCATTTAGAAAATGGTCAAATGCCATTATTCCTTCTACCAAAGTGCATGGCCATACACTTCCCTACACAGTATTCCATCTGCCACTTCTTTGCCCATTTTCCTAATCTGTCCAAGTCCCTCTTCAGAATCCCTGCTTCCTCAACACTACCTGTCCCTCTAGCTGTCTTTTTATTGGCCTCAAACCATGAGTTCTGTCATCTAAATCACTGACATATCTCTTGAAAAGAAGCCGTACCAACACTGACTCTTGCAGAACACCTCTAGTGACCAGCAGCCAACTTTATTCCCACTCTTTACCTCCTGCCAGTCAGCCAATCTTCTATCCATGTGAATATCTTTCCTGTAATACCATGGGCTCTTGTTTAGCAGTGTCGTGCATGGAACCTTGTTAAAGGCCTTCTGAAAATCTGTAAACGACATCCACTGACTGTTTATCCTGCCTCAAAGAATTCCAACAGATTTTTCAGGCAGATTTCCCCTTAAGGAACCTATGTTGACTTCGTCCTATTTTATCAAGTGCCTCCAATATCCTGAAACATCACCCTTAATAATGGACTCCAACATCTCACCAACCATTGAAGTCGGGCTAAATGGCCTATCATCTCCTGTCTTTTGCTTCCCACCCTTCTCTTAAAGAGTGGAATGACATTTGTGACTTTCTAGTCTTTTGGAACCATTCCAGAATCCAGTGATTTTTGAAAGATCATTACTAAAGCCTCCATAATCTTTTCAGCTACCTCTCAGAATGGCAGGTTCCCCCAACACTGAGTTTTATTTTTCAATTCAGGACTCCTCTGGTTTACGACTAACAGAATACTTCATTCCTTCCATCGTAAGGCACATTGCCGAGAGGAGATTTACATTTAGTATCTTTCACAACCTTAGAATGTAGCAATGATTTTTTCAACATTTTACTAAGAAGCCCTCTTCAACTCTCAACTCTTCCCCCCCACCACCCCCGCCACCCTCAGCACTCTCTCAGTTCTACAACAGTAGAGTTGGCCCTAATCATTGGAAAAACAGATGGTGGAAAACTGAAATAAGAATAATAAATGCCAGAAATTCTCAGTAGAACAGGCAGCATCTGTAGAGAAAGAAAGAAAGCCAACATTTTGGATCAGTGAAATTTCACTCTTATGAAACATTAGCTCTATATTTCCGATATTCTCTCATGGGCTATTATTTGATTGTGTCTTAAATGAAGCTTAAATTCTCTAAGTTTTTCACTCAGATATAAAGTTACCACAAAATGAGCCAAAGTTGGGAAGAAGATACTGATCATCTATCTATGCCTCTCATTATCTTATACACCTCTATCCGATCTCCCTTCAGCATCTGCCGCTTAAGTGGGAAAAAAAAACATGTTTGTTCAACTTATAGTTCATATCCTCCAATCTAGGCAGCATCCTAGTGAGCATCTTCTGTACTCTCCCTGAAGCCTCCACATCCTTTCTATAATAGAGAGACCGGAAATGAATGCAATACTGCAGATGCGGCCTAACTAGTTCTATAAAACTGCAACATAACTCCTCAACTCTTGAACTCAATTCCTTGACTAATAAATGCAAGCATGCCACATGCTTTTTTTAATATCATATCAACCTGTGTAGCCACATTCAGAAAGCTTGGGCCTCAAAATCCCTCTTTTCATCAATACTTTTAAGGATCTTACCATTAACAGTGTAGTCTGTCTTTACATTGAACTCACAGGGTAACTTCATATTTGTCCGGGTTAAGCTCCATCTGCCATTTCCCTGCACATTTCTGCAGCTGATCTATACCCTGCTAAATCATTTGGCAGTCTTCTACGCTATCCATCACACCACCAATATTTGTATCATCTGCAAACTTTGTAACCCACCTATCTATGCTTTTCTCCAGATAAGTTGTTTATCACAAACAGCAGAGGTCCGAGTGGTGATTCCTGCAGAGCACCACTAGTTATAGACTCGCCAGAATAGGCTACTACTTTTTGCCTCCTATGGACAAGCCAAGTCTGAGTCCAAATAGTCATTTCTTTGTGGATGCCACGCGTCTTAATCTTTTGGATGAGCCTCCCATGAGTGACTTTGTCAAATGCTTTACTAAAATCCATGTTCACAACATCTACAGCTCTACCTTCAATCAGTTTTGACACCTCCATGAAAAAACTCAAGTTAGTAAGTCAACTTGCCCCACACAAAATCACGCATGCTGATTGTGCCCAATTAGGCCAAATACTTATAAACCCTATCTCTAAGAATCATCTTCAGTAACTGTCATTTATTTATTTTTATACACACATTCTTTCTCTCACTCTCCTTTTTCTCCCTCTGTCCCTCTGACTATACCCCTTGCCCATCCTCTGGGATCCCCCCCCCCTTGTCTTTCTTCCTGGACCTCCTGTCCCATGACCCTCTCATATCCCTTTTGCCAATCACCTGTCCAGCTCTTGGCTCCATCCCTCCCCCTCCTGTCTTCTCCTATCATTTTGGATCTCCCCCTCCCCCTCCCCCTCCCACTTTCAAATCTCTTACTAACTCTTCCTTCAGTTAGTCCCGACAAAGGGTCTCGGCCTGAAACGTCGACTGTACCTCTTCCTAGAGATGCTGCCTGGCCTGCTGCATTCACCAGCAAATTTGATGTGTGTTGCTTGAATTTCCAGCATCTGCAGAATTCCTGTTGTTTCAGTAACTTTCCTACCACTTTCATAAGACTCACTGGAATATAATTTTCAGGATTATCCCTATTTATCATCTTGAATAAAGGAACAACATTAGGTACTCACCAGTTCTTTAGGACCTCACCTAGAGAGGACATGAAGATATTGGTCAAAGTCTCAGCAATGTCATCTCTTGCCTCTCTTAGTAACATAGAGTTGGGCAGCGACCAATCAACAACCTTAGACGACTCTGGAAGTGAACCTGGTTCTGTGGCTCAGAAGAGCACAGAGGTGAAGAAGACTGCAGTGTTGATAGATAGAAGATTCCTTAGTCAGAGGAACAGAGGTGAGATTCTGTAAGTGCGATAGAGACACCTGGATGACACGTTGCCTTCCTGGAGTCAGGGTCAGGGATGTCTCAGATCGGGTCCATGACCTTCTCAAGGGCAAGAGTGAGCAGCCAAAAGTCTTTGTGCATTTTGGCACCAAAGACATGGGTAGACAAGGTAAGAAGGACCTGAGCAGAGAATTTAGGAAACTAGGTAGAAAGCTGAAAAACAGGACCTCCAAATCTCTGGTTTGCTACCTATGCCACGTACCAATGAGGGTAAGAATTAGATGACTTAGCAGGAGAATGCACGGCTGAGGAACTGATGCAGGGGCAGGGGTTCAGATTTATGAATCACTGGGATCTCTTTTGGAGAAGGTACGACCTGTACAAAAGGGACGGGTTACACCTGAACCCAAGGGGTCCAATATCCTTGTTAGCATGTTTGCTAGAGTTGCTCAGGAGGGTTTAAACTAATTTGATAGTGCTGAGGATAAGGTAGTTGGATTACAAAAAAAAGACAATCTATAATGAGACTCCTAGCAAGGAGAGGCTGATGACAGGTCACGATTACATTCAACAGGATGAGTTGCAATGTAAAAGGCAGACACAATCAAAATGGGTGAATACAGGATTGAAGGTGGTATATTTGAATGTGTGCTGTATAGTGAATAAGCTAGATACACTTGTAGCACAATTACAGATTGGCATGTATGATGTTGTAGGCATCACTGGATCACTGCTGAAAGAAGATTATGGCTGGGAATTTAATATCTGAGGATACACATTGTATTGAAAGGACATGCAGGAAGGCAGAAGGAGATGCACGGCTCTGTTGGTAAGAAATGAAATCAAATCATTAGAAAGAAGTGACATAGGGTCAGAAGGTGTTGAATTGTTGTGGACAGAGCTATATAATTGCAAGGGTAAAAAGATCCTGATGGGAGTTGTATGCAGATCTCCAAACAGTAGCAAAGATGGGGTCTAGAAATTACAATGGGAGATTGAAAATGCATGCCAAAAGGGCAATGTTCCAATAGTCATGGGGTGTTTCAATATGGAGGTACATTGGGAAAATCAGGTTGGTGGTGAATCCCAAGAGGGGGAATTCTGGTTAAAGTGTAAAAGAGTGGCAAAAGTGGATATCAGACCACTGGAAAGTGACGCTGAAGACGTAGTAATGGGGACAAAGAAATGGTGGCTGAACTGAATAAATATTTTGCATCAGTCTTCACTGTGCGAGACACTGGCAGTATGACGGACATTCGAGAGTGTCAGTGACCAGATGTGAGCGAAGTTGCCGTTACTAAGGAGGAAGTACTTGGGAAACTGAAAGGTCTGAAGGTAGATAAGACACCTGGACCAGATGTCTACACCCCAGGGTTCTGAAAGAGGTGACTGGAGAGATTGTGAAGACATTAGTAATGATCTTCCAAAAATCATTAGATTCTGGAATGGTTCCAGTGGAATGGAAAATTGCAAATGTCACTCCAAGAAGAGAGAGAGGCAGGAAACTGTAGGCCAGTTAGTCTGACCTCAGTAGATGGGAAGATGTTGGAGTCAATTGTTAAGGATGTGGTTTTGGGGTACTTTGAGGCACATGATAAAATTGCATGGTTTCCTCAAGGGAAAATCTTGCCTGACAAATTTGTTGGAATTCTTTGAAGAAATAACAGCAGGACAGACAAAGGAGAAATGGTAGATGTTCTGTACTTGGATTTTCAGAAGCCTTTGACAAGGTGCCACGTATGAGGCTGCTTAATAAGTTAAGAGCCCATGGTATTACAGGAAAGATATTAGCATGGATAAAGCAGTGGCTGATTGGCAGGAGGCAAAGAATGGGAAGAAAGGGAACCTTTTCTGGTTGGCTGCTAGTGACTAGTGGTGTTCCACAGGGATCTATGTCGGAACCACTTTTTTTACGTTATATGTCAATGACTTGGATGGTGGAATTGATGGCTTTGTTGCAAAGTTTGTGGGTGATAGGAAGATATGTGGAGGTGCAAGTAATTTTGAGAAAGCAGAGCAGCTGCAGAAGTACATAGACGGATAAGGAAACAGATTAGAAGTGGCAGATGGAATACAATGTCGGGAAGTGTTGGTCATACACTTTGGTAGAAGAAATAAAAGGGTAGACTCTTTTATAAATGAAGAGAAAAATCAAAAATCTGAGGTGCAAAAGGATTTGGAAAGCCTTGTGCAGGATTTGCTAAAGGTTAATTTGCAGGTTGAGTCTGTGGTGAGGAAGGCAAATGTGATATTAGCATTTATTTCAAGAGGACTAGAATGTGAAATCAAGGATATAATGTTGAGACATTATAGAGCTTTGGTGAGGCCTCAATTGGAGTATTGTGAGCAGGTTTGGGCTCCTTATCTTCGAAAGCATGTGCTGATACTGGAGAGGTTTCAAAGGAGGTTCATGAAAATTATTTGAGGATTGAGTGGCTTGTCATATGAAGAGCATTTGATGCTCTGGGCTTGTATTCACTAGAATTCAGAAGAATGAGGGATGACCAAATTGAAACCTACCAAATGGTGAAAAGTCTTGATAGAGTGGATGTGGAGAGGATGTCTCCAATGGTGGGAGAGTCCAGGACCAGAGGACATAGTCTCAGATTAGAGTGGTGTCCTTTTAGAATGGAGATGAGGAGGAATATCTTTATCCAGTGAGTGATATATCTGTGGAGGCTCAGTCTTTATGAATATTTAAAGCAGAATTTGACAGATTCTTGACTGGTCAGAGCATGAAGGGATATGGAGAGAAGGCAGGTGATTGAGGCTGAGAGGGAAAATAGATCAGACATGAAACTGGAGCAGATTTAATGGGCCAAATGGCTTAATTCCACTGTGTTGTCTTATGGTCTTACATTTCATCAGGCCCTGGAACTTAACCATCTTAAAGTTCTTGAAGACACACAACACTACTTCCTTCTTTTTCTCAAAATGCCCGTGCAAATTTGCAGACTCCTCACTGATCTCCCTATGCAAATGCATTGGTCATGATCTTTCAAGAATCACTTGATTCTGGCATGGTCCTGGAGGACTGTAAGATTGCATATGTCACTCCACTCTTTAAGAAGGGAGGAAAGCAAAAGAAAGGAAATTATAGGCCAATTAGCCTAACCTCAGTGGTTTGGAAAGTGTTGGAGTCTATTATTAAGGATGAGGTTTCAGGGCACTTGGAGACTAATGATAAAATAAGTCAAAGTCAGCATGGTTTCTGTCAAGGGAAATTTTGCCTGCCAGATCTGTTAGAGTTCTTCAAGGAAGTAACAAGCAGGGTGGACAAAGGAGAGGTAGTGGATGTCACTTACTTGGATATTCAGAAGGTATTTGATAAGGTGCCACACATGAGGCAGTTTAACAAGATAAAGTCCTATGGCGTTACAAGAAAGATACTGGCTTGAATAGAGGAATGGCTGCCAGCCAGGAGGCAGTGAGTAGGAATAAAGAGATGACTGCTAGTGATGAGTGGTGTTCTTCAGGGGTCAGTATTGGAACCACTACTTTTCACATTGTTTGTCAATGATTTAGAATTTTAGATAATGGAATTGATGGTTCTGTGGCAAAGTTTGCAAATGAACAGTTTTGGGCCTATATCTCAGAATGGATGTGTTGCCATTGGAGAGAGTCTGAGAAGGTTCACAAGGATGATTCCGGGAATGAAGGAATTAATATATGAGGAGCGTTTGGCTGCTTTGGGACTATTCACACTGGAATTTAGAAGAATGCAGAGGGATCTCATTGAAACCTACCAAATGTTGAAAGGGCTAGATAGGGTGGATATGGAGAGGATATTTCCTATGGTGGGGGTATCCAGAACTAGAGAGCCAGCCTCAAAATTGAGAACAGAAGTAAGGAGGAATTTGTTTAACCAGAGAGTAGTCAGTCAGTGGAAATCTCTGCCACAGACTGTTGTGGAGGCCAAATCCATCTGTATATTTAAAGCGGAAGTTGATAGTTTCCTGATTGGCCAGGGTATCAAAGGATATGGCGAGAAGGCAGGTGTATGGGATTGAGTGGAATCTGGGATCAGTCATGATGGAACAGCAGAGCAAACTCAATGGGGTGAATGGCCTAATTCTGCTCCTATGTCTTATGGTCTTATGTCATTTTCCTTGGTAAATTGCATTGCAGTGTTGGAAATTGAGACTAAGTTGTTTTGTAAATGAGGTGCTGGAGCCATCTCACCCATTTCTGGGAGGTCTGATCATGGGTGTTTTTACAGGAAATGTGGTGGTAAATGGGAGAGACAAAATCAGCGATAGAGGGTCGAGCTCTTTAGTGGAAAGGAACATGAGCAGAAAGATGGGCCTTCCGCTGGAGATGGTGGGCTGATGGGGGACATCCTGCAGTGCTAATCCAAACCAAGCATGACCAGAGTGCAAGAGTGTCTGCAGGGTCAACACTGCCGCTATGATCATGCAGTAAAGAGACTCCCATCTACCTGCAGTTTCAAACAAGGTCCTCAATTGATCATCTCTTCACTTAAAAACAAAGGCCTATTGTTCAGCGCACAAGAATGACCATCTTTAATGAACTTAGGTTTCAGATTGGGAAAAGTAAGATACGTTTGCTGAATTTAGATCTTGGGTTTTTTTTACAAATGTTTGTAAATTAAAGGCTATGTTTAATTACTGGTAACTTGTTCTTTGTCTTGTCAGGATGGAAATAGAGTCATAGCGTATGAAAACAGGCCCTTTGGCCCAACTCATCTATGCCAATCATGGAACCCACCAAGCTAGTCCATTTGCCTAAGTTTGACCCATATCCCTCTAAACCTTTCCTATCCATGTACCTACCCATGTGTCTTTTAAATGTTATTATTGTACCAGTCTCAACCATCCTCTGTGTGGAGAAGTCACCCTTCAGATCCCTTTTAAATTTTCCTATTCACACTTTAACCTGTGCCCTCAAGATTTTAGATCATCTTGCCTTGGAAAAAAAACCGTGTGCATTCACCCTATTTGCATCCTACAAGATTTTATACACCTCCATAAGGTCCAGTACCTATTTATACTAATCCCATCAGCCCTTACTTGATGTAGCTCTAACTATGCCTTGACCATACAGGGGATCATTCAGATGTTATAAAAAGTCTCTGCCTCCACCGTCTTCTCAGGCAGTGTATTCCAGGTTCCAATCACCCTCTGGCTGAGACATCTCATCTGAACCTCTTACTCTAGCTTAAATCCATACCAGACCTTGACCTTGAACAGCTGTATGATGGGAAAACATTTCTTATTATCTACCCTCCCTATACCCTCTCAGGCCCCCCCCCCCGCAGCCTCCCCTTCTCCAGGGAACATAAACCCAGCCCGTCCAGTCTCTCTTCATAACTGAGAAGCTCCATCCCAGGCAACATCCTGGAGAATCTCCTCTCCAAAACCATCTCGTCTTTCCAGTAATGTGGATGCCTAAATTACACTGTGACTGGACCAAAGCTTTTTGTAATTGTATCAAAGGCTCCCTGTAATTATGTTTTGTGCCCTGGTTTTTGAAGGCAAGTCCTCCATGCACTTTCTCAATCAGTTTATCTACCTTCGGGTACCTGTGGCGGTATATCAAACTGCGTTTCTTCTTCAGCTATCCCTGTTGGTCAACCATTCATAGTGCCTGTCCTAATCTTATTAAATCCTCCAAACTGCATGAACTTAAAGTCATGAACATGAAATTCCATCTGACCTTCCCAGAATTCTTGAGCCACCCAGAGCCACAGTCAGGTGTGCCTGGCTGGAAGTCACACAAGATCACTAACAGATAATGGACAGTGCACAGTATGGGGAGAAAATGCCATGGGTTCAATGTCTGCGAAGGTGGGACTGTTTCATCCTAGTGTGGTCGGGCAGGTAGTGCTGCTGTCTCACAGCTCCAGTGACCCGCTCAAACCTGATCCCCAGTGCTGTCTATGTACAATTTGCAGTTTCTCACTGTGAGAGGTTCCCTTGTTACGTTCTTTTATCTAGTCATACCATCTTGACAATGATTTAATTACTTTTATTACGTTTCATCACAACTTCTAATCACACAATTTACACTGCCTTCTTGAGCTCCACAACATGATATTTTTTTTGGTAGATACAATTGATTGCTGCCTCGTGCAAGATTTTTTCCTAAACTTCCCCAATGAGTAGTGCTGTTCCTTTATCATTGCTGAGATTAAATCATGAACCCACATCCACAACACTGAGAGAGGCATCTTCAGAAGTGTGGTGGCTCACAATTACCATCCCAGAGGGCAATTAGGGGGTGAGAAATGGGAAATACGTAAATTCTGGCCTTACTGGTCCTGAAATCGATCTAAAATTATCTCCCCATCTTCTATTGCAACTTTATTCAGTGTCAAGGGGAATGTCAAAACCAGTGTTTATTGACCAAGCACATGTTAGCTGTAGGGTGTGGCACAGTGGTAAAGTGGCTAGCGTAACTCTTTACAGTGCCAGCGATCTGTGTTCAATTCCCACTGCTGTAGACTAAGGGATTTGTATGTTGTCTCCATCTTTGTGTAGGATTCCTCTGGGTGCTCCAGTTTCTTCCCACTTTCCAAACACATTTGGGTTAGGGTTGGGGTTAGTAAGTTGTGGGCATGCAAAGTTGGAGCCAGAAACATGTCTGTTTTCAGCACATCCTCATACTGTATTGGTTGTTGATACAGATGGCACACTTAACTGTATGTTTTGATGTATATGTGACAAATAAAGTAATCTTTATGGAGGAGGGAGGAGAAGATGGCGGCGTGACGCAGCGCGCCCAGCCGTTCGGAATGATATCGTATGTATGTGTCCAGATTTGATTGAGACAGCTGTGAGAAGCACGGAGGAACATCTGGAGAAACTTCTGAAATGCCTGCTTCGCTGCTGCTGCTACTATGCGATCGAGAATCTCCGGAGGGGAAGACCCCAAATCCTCGGCTTTGCCTATTGCCTGTTGCCGGGGCCGGGGTCAAAGCGCTCGGCAGAGATGGTGCTCAGTGCTCGGTGTCGGAGAGCTGGTCGGAGGCTCGGAGTTTTCGGATGGACTCGGAGTCGGACTGTGGTCAGATGCTTCCAGGATGCTGCGTCGGCAAGTTGGCAGCGCTGGAGGCTTTCCGTCTGCGTGAGATGATGGGACTTTCGAGAGGCTTTGAGATTTTTACTGTGCCATGGTCTGTTCTTATCAAATTACGATATTGCTTTGCACTGTTGTAACTACGTGGTTTTTGTCAGTTTTTCAGTCGGTTTGTTATATGTTTCTGTGATATCATTCTGGAGAAACATTGTATCATTTCTTAATGCATGCATTACTAAATGACAATAAAAGAGGACTGCGTGTCCTCATAATCTAACCTTAATTCTTATCTCCCTTTGAACAATTGAACACCTTGTGGTGAAATAGCCTGCCAGACTCCAGGACTTTGCTCCAGTGATACTGAAGGAACGTAGGGTGATGGTTATATTCACAGCCATCGTCCAGTGGGTGCAGGCTACTGACTTGAGGGATCCTACTGAGGAGACTTTGGGCATGGCCTTACTGCAGCACATTTGTAGATGTTCCTACAATCGTCATTTGCCACTTTTTCAATAAGTCTTCACTTTCTGAAACAATGGAATTCCATTTGCTATTTCCCAACTGGTGCAACCCAGTCAAGTATCCGTTGTCAGGAAATGTAGTGGAGGCTTGATCCAAAAGCAGAGCAGTGAAGGTAATGTGGAGGCCTGACAGTACCACGCCTTCCCACTTTTGGCCGGCCCCCGACAGCCTAGAACAATCCAACTGGGTCCGGTGGAACTCCTTGAAAGCAAGGGATCCAAGATATAACCGGATGACACCAAAGATCACTCCTCCAGGCTGTACGCTTCCCAGTTGACCAGGTATTGTGCACCCTATTCATGGTCATGTGAATTCAGCAACTGGTGAACTGTGTACACTGGACCACCCTCGTTTCCAGAGGTGCAGGCTTAAGTGGATTGAGTGGGCCATGCACAATGGGCTTGAGTCAGGACATGTGGAAGGTAAGTGTAATCCTGAGGGATGGTAAGTGACTGGATTCATGCGATGGGTGATCTTGAAGGGACCGATGAACTGGGGCGGGAGCTCGCAGGAGTTGGTGCGCAGGGGCAGATCTCGAGTGGACAGCCAGACACAGTCCCCAGGCCGAGATAATCCGGCTGGGGGCTGCAGGCGATTGGCCTGGTGGCAGTAGGTGCAGCTGGCGGATAGGATGGCCCCCTGTGCCCTTCTCCAAGCATTCCGGCAGCAACGAAGCAGGACCCGTGCAGATGGGACTTCCAGTGTGGGAGAGGGAGCAGAAGGCTTGTTAGAAGCAGGAGATGGTTTGTGGGCTCTGGGTCCAACTCAAGTTCTTGCAGCATTGCCGTGGAGACGAACTATATGTTTCACCATCTCAGCAGCTGATGGAAGTTTAGGGAGGGCAATGAAGTGGCCACCTTGGAGAACCAGTCAACCACTGTCATGATCAGCATGGTCCCATGGGAAGGTTGAAATCCATGGCGATGCGGGACCACAGGCGTTGAGGGAGTATTAGGGGCCGTAGGAGCCCGGAGGGCCTGCTGGCTGGAGGCTGGTTGAGGGCGGGCAACAACAAACTGATGCACATCTGTGATCAAGGTGGGCCACCGGAACCGGCAGCACAAAAATCCAGAGTTCATTGTGCACCTGGATGGCCATAGGGAGGTGAAGAGCGGTCTCACTGGAGTGTGTCAGAATGCATGGCCGCCAGCACGTACACACAGTTGTCAGGTGTGTTGTCCAGAGCAGGCTCGTGCTGAAGGGCCTTGGCAGATCGGGTTACCAATAACCCAGATGATCAGGGCAAGGATCTGAGAGGATGGGACGATGGGCTGAGGGTTAGTCTCCATTTCAGCTGGCTCAAACTGTCATGACAAGGCGTACACCTTAGTGTTCTTGGAACCAGGTTGGCAAGAGATGATGAAGTTGGATTGTTCAAAGAAGAGGGCCCAGCGAGCCTGACCTGGATTGACTGGTGGGTCTGTTGTGTGGATCTGAGGTTTTGGTCGTCAGTCCAGATCAGGAAGGGCTTGGTGATCCTCATCAGCCAATGAATCCATTCTTCAAAGGCTCCCTATCTCCTACTCCATAATGGCGCTGTGTAGGGTTGAACTTGTGTAAGGTGAAAACACAAGGTTGTGTCTTCCCATCCAGTCCTGGCTGGGAGAGGATGGCTCCAGTGCCCACATTTTGAATTGAATTGACTTTATTTCTTACATCCTTCACATACTTGAGTAAAAATCTTTTAGGTTATACCTCTGTCTAAATGTGCAATGTGCATTCATAGTAATTTATAATAAATAGAGCAGTCAATGTAACATAGAATACACTCAAACAGTGTGAGTTCATCATTCTGATGGCCTGGTGGAAGAAGCTGTCCCGGAGCCTGTTGGTCCTGGCTTTTATGCTGTGGTACTGTTTCCTGGATGGTAGCAGCTGGGACAGTTTGTGGTTGGGGTGAATCGGGACCCCAGTGATCCATCGGGCCCTTTTTACACATCTGTCTTTGTAAATGTCCTGAATCCTGGGAAGTTCACAACTACAGATGCGCTGGGCTGTCTGCACCACTCTCTGCAGAGTCCTGCAATTAAGGGAGGTGCAGTTCCCATACCAGTCAGTGATGCAGCTAGTCAGGATGCTCTCAATTGTGCCCCTATAGAAAGTTCTTAGGATTTGGGGACTCATGCCAAACTTGCTCAACTGTCTGAGGTGAAAGAGGCACTGTTGTGCCTTTTTCACCACACAGCTGGTGTGTGCAGGCCACGTGGATGCTGAGGAACTTAAAGCTGTTTACTCTCTCATCCCTAGATCCATTGATGTCAATAGGGTATAGCCTGTCTCCATTCCTTTCCACAACTAACTCCTTTGTTTTTGCGACATTGAGGGAGAGGTTGCTTTCTTGTCATCACTGCGTCAGAGAGGTGACTTCTTCCCTGTAGGCCACCTCGTTATTGTTTGAGATAAGGTCAATTAATGTAGTGTTGTCGGCAAATTTAATTAGCAGATTAGAGCTGTGGGTAGCGACACAGTCATGGGTATACAGGGAAACAGCAGGAATTCTGCAGATGCTGGAAATTCAAGCAACACACCACTCTTCCTTCAGTTAGTCCTGACGAAGGGTCTCAGCCTGAAACGGCGACTGCACCTCTTCCTAGAGATGCTGCCTGGCCTGCTGCGTTCACCAGCAACTTTGATGGGTATACAGGGAGTTGGTTTTCAAGAAGATGCTGAAGAACTTATTGGACATGCTACTACTACATCGACTCAGGCCTAGGGGGCCAGCATCGGGCACGATGACGGACTCTCCACTTCTCCCTCTCCCTCATCAGTGTGTTCAGTTCATCTACATTCACCACGCCACTGTCTTTTAGGAGTGTGTTGACCATAGTCTTGGGAGGGCGCCCAGCGTTCATCCTCCCATGCTTGGGCTCCCATATGATGACTAGGCTGGCAGATAGCTCAGGGTGGCATAGACAGTGCCCCGCTAGTTGCAGTCTTCTCGGCTCGATTTTAGTGGTGAGCATCAGGAGGTCGTCATAGAGCTCAACGTTCGTCGTGTGCTGTTGTCAACTCATGTCAAGAGCCATCCGGAGCATTCGTGTATAGCAACCATCTAGAGACTTTTGCTTAGTCTTGGTGAGTGTCCATGTCTGGCATCCGTACGGACTGGACATGACAGACATGGTATTGGGATGTGGATGTCATTGAGGTAGATGAACACATATCTGTGTAGCATGTCTCAAAGGACCTCATTAACGCAGGTTTGGAAAACAGTGGGACTATTGCAAGGTCTGAAAGGCATCACCAAGTAGTCCATGGTAGTCAATGCAGTGATGAAGACCCTCATTTTTCTTTTTGACAAAGAACCTTGCACTGGCTGGCGACTGGGATGGGCAAATGAAGTAGTATTGTAGTGTTTTGGCTGGAGCTTGAAGTGTAAGATGTACTGGGATAGGAAGTTACGCGATTGGGTTGAAGATCCGCCATAGATTTTGGATATGTGAATCCGGGATTCAGAGGGAGGAGGTTGACTGGTATGGCGTTGCTGCACCAAGACGGAGAATCGGATGAGAGTGGTGGCTGATGGTCAGTGGGTTCCTGCTGCTTCTGGATCATGTGCTTGTGTCAGTGGACAATTTCCTTTAGGTGGGCATATTCTGCTGGGTCAACCAATGGTTCACTCATCCTGCCAGGAAGTGTAGAGAAGGCTTGACATAAAAGCAGAGCAGCAGAGATGATTTAGCAGTGAATGATAACTTTTAGTAATAGTCCACAAAATAACAAACCACAAGGGGCCACAAAGCAAGGGAAAGCAGATATTAACACAACCAGCACTTTAGCAGGGAGTGGCAGCTGGTTCAATGAGTTTACAAGGAATGTGGATGGGAACTGGGGTTAAATAGGCTGCGAATTGGAACAAATGGCAGGCAAATCCTATTAGCTGGTGAAGACTGGGAAATGCTTGACATCCGTGAGGTTTGGTGGATACATGATCTCCATAGTCACCTCTTTCAAGAACTTGGAATACAGATCATCAGCTCCTGGGGATTTATTGCCTTTTGATTCTTTTTCTTCAGGACTATTCTAGAACTGATGCAAATTTACTTCAATTTCTCAATCACAACATGCCTGTTGTCCTTCACAACGTTTGGGATGTTTTCTGTGTTCTATAAACACGCATGTGCACACACACTTGTTTACTTACACTGCTGCTTCTTTCTTCTCAAATGTACTGTAAATTTTCCAGACTTGGTCTTTCAGAGACACTCATTAATGAGTTCATAGTGTCATATGGCAAAGAAACATTCCAGCTTCTTGTAAGTCTTCTTCACTACCTTCTCTACCTGTGCAACCATCTTCAGGGATCCTTGTACACCATGGTTGCTCTCTTCTTCAATCTTCCCTGAGGTCCTATCATTCGTGGTGTATATCCTACCCTTGTTAGATCTCCCCAAAGTCAATCACTGCAAACGTAACAGGATTAATTCCATTTTAGTTGCCCTCCCCAACTTGTCAGCTAATCAATATCATTCTTAGACTGTCAACACCACCACCAACTTTTTCCTTTTGATGCATTTATAAATGTTTTACTCTATGTTTTTATGTTCTGATATTCATCTTTCTATTTCCTCACCACATCCTTCGTTTACTACACTTTGGATAATTTAACAGCCTTTACCTTTGGTCACATATTGTCTCCTCTTGTTAACTGTGATTTTATTACTTAACTATTATTGCTTGGTTTGTTGTTAATATAACTTGTAGTGTACTTTCCCATTTTTGTAATTGGGAACATGTTAAGATTGTCAGATATGAAAAGGAAGGAATATTTATAGAAATGAATATTTCAGCCAGAGGGTGGGTGAAATTGGAATACACATGGGCACAGGCAGTCTGGCAACAATTAGCAAGTAGACACAGTATTTGAACACCTGGATCGGCAAGGCATAATCTAATTATTAGCTCAAACTATGCCTTGAATCGAGCAATAGAGCATAGGCCAAGTGCTGGTAATGTAATTAGCATAAGTGGATAGAGTACTTCTCAGAAAAATGCCCTTTGAAACTTTGCACAGGCCTGTGCTGACCACAGCATCCTCCCAGCTCATTTCAGTTCCCTGTGATCAGTCCATAAATGCCCAAGCCCCTCCCTCTCTCTGCTTATCCAAATGTTGAAATTGTAGCCACAGTGACCTCTTCCATTGATCTTTATTCCAGGTACTCTCAGTGTAAGGAAGTTACCTCTCAGGTCTCTTAAATCTCTCCCCCCCCCCCACCCCCTTGTATCTGTGCCCTCTAGTTTTAGACTCTTCAATCCCTGGGAAAAGACTATGACTATCCCCCTTATCCATTTCCTTCATGATTTTATACACTTTTATGAGGTAACCCCTTATTCTCCTGTAATCCAGGAAATAAAGTTCCAGCATATCCATCTACTCCCTTTAACCCGGGCCTTCTAGAACAGGAGGGAGATGACACAAGTAGGGTGACTGAAGGATCTTTTTCTGTGCGGTATGATTCCATCACTAAATCATCTTCAAGCTTCACATGGATTTCTGTCATATTATGATCACCCTTTCCCACAGGCCCCTTATAATTAACTCTTCCTCGTTGCACAATGCTATATGTTATGTACCCTATTCCTTCCTGATCTCCTCTGAATGATATAGAAAACTCCTCTAATGCACTGCTACTGCAGATTTGATTTGTCACGACTATAAATCCCTTCCTGTGATATTAGCAATACCTTGGTTATGGGCTCCTCTGTTACATGACTGACATGACCACAGCAGTTTGGGGCCTTTGTACAACTCCCACTGCCAGTTGTAAGCTCCAGCTGTGTCTTTCGTAGTGTCTCAAAGTACAGAAACTGTCCTTTCAGCCCATCGAATCCTTCCTGACCACCAACTAGCCATTTACATTCATTTTAATCTCCCCACATTCCCACCAACTCACCCTAGACTCTACACCTCATCTGCACATTGGAGACAACGTACAGCGGGCAATTAACCGGCCGACTTTGGGCTGTGGGATGAAACCAAGGCATTTATGAAAAACCCACTTGGTCAAAGGGAGAACATGCAAACTCCACACTGACAGCACTGGTCAGAATTGAACCTGACTCCTTGAGGCAGCAGCTCATGGTTTAATGTCCAGCCCCCTCTTCCCCTTTCCCAATTTGCTCTCTCCTCAGAGAAGAGAATGCCTGGATACTTAATTCCCAATCTTGATCGCTTAGCTCTCTGTAATGGCAATTTGATTGTGGTCACGTATTACAGCGTGGGCCAATGATGTTTTGTTGTGACTTTTGCATTCACATGAAGAACTTTCAATTTTGTCCTTTTGTCATTTGACGCTGTTTGGACTCTGACCAGAGGTATCTCTGCAAGTGTAGATGCCCATGATGCTTCCTGACAAACTCTAGGTAAGTAAGAGTTGGATATAAAAAAAACTGCGTATGTTGCAAATCCAACCAAAAGCAGAAAACACTGGAAGTACACAACAGGTCAGGCGGCATATGTGGAAAGAGGAACAGAGTAAATGTTTCAGGGCAATGATCATTTCTGAAAAGTGGGGAAGGGAGAAAAACTGGTCAGTTTCAAGTTGCAGTGAGGTGGGGCAATGGGCACATCTGTGATAGGGCTAGTGTTGTGATGATATCAATGATGAGGTAGATGAACCTGTAACATAGTTACAGATTGATATGTACGACACCGTGGGCATCTTAGCGTTGTAGCTGAAAGAAGATTATAGCTGGGAGCTTAACATCCAAGGATACATATTGCATTGAAAGGACAGGCAGGTAGGCAGAGTGGCGGAATGGCTCTGTTGGCAAAAAATGAAATTAAATCCTTAGAAAGAGATGACGTAGGATTGGAAGGCGTAGAATTGTTGTGGGCAGAGCTAAGAAACAGCAAGAGTAAAAAGACCCTGGTGGGAGTTGTATACAGACCCCCAAACAGCAGCAAAGATGTGGTCTACAAACTTACTACAGGAAATACAAAAGGCATGTCAGAAGAGCAATGTTACGATAGTCATGGGGGATTTCAATAAGCAGGTAGATTGGGAAAATCAGGTTGGTGCTGGATTCCAAGAGGGGGAGTTTTTATTATGCTTACCAGATGGCTTTTTAGAGCAGCTCAGGGTTGAACTCACTAGGGGATCGATCAGCTGTTCTGCATCTGGTGTTCTGCAATGAACCAAAATTGATTAGAGAGCTTAAGGTAAAATAATCTTTATGGACACGTGATCATAATATGACAGAGTTCACCTTGCAATTTGAGAAGGAGAAGCTAAAGTCGGATGTATCAGTATTACAGCGGAGTGAAGGGAATTACAGAGGCGGGGAGAGGAGCTGGACAAAGTTGACTGGAAGAGGACATCAGCAGGGATGACGGCAGAGCAGCAATAGCTGGATTCTGGGAGCAATTCAGAAGGCACAGAATAGCTGCATCCCAAAGAGGAAGAAGTATTCTAAAGGTAGGATGATGAGGAAAATCAAAGCCAACATAAAAGCCAAAGAGAGGGCATATAATAGTATAAAAAGTAGTGACTAGTTAGAACATTGGGAAGCTGTGAAAACCAACAGAAGGCGACTCAAGAAGTCATAAAGAGGGAAAAGATGGAATATGAAGGTAAGCCAGCCAATAATATTAAAGAGGATACCAAAAGTTTCTTCAGATATATAAAGAGTAAGAGAAAGGCAAGAGTAAATATTGGATCACTGGAAAATAATGCTGGAGAGGTCATCAGGAACAAGGAAGTAGACAGCGAATTGAACAAGTATTTTGCATGTCTTCACTGTGGAAGACACTAGCTGTATGCTGGTTGTTTGACTGAGTCCCAAAGTTCTGAAAGAGGTGGGTAAAGGGATTGTGGAGGCATTAGTACTGATCTTTCAAGAAGCAATTGATTCTGGCGTGGTTTCAGGGTTCAGGAAAATTGAAAAAGTTACTTCACCCTTCAAGAAGTGAGAGAGGTAGGAGTAAGGGAATTATAGGTCAGAAGACCTCAGTTGATGGGATCGTTTGAGTCAATTGTTAAGGATGTGGTTTCAGGGTATTTGGAGGGACAAGATAAAATAGGCTAGTCAGCTTGGTTTCCTTAAGGGAAAATCTTGCCTGACAAATCTGTTGGAATTCTGTGAAGAAATAACAAGCAGGATAGACAAAGAAGAATCAGTGGATGTTGTGTGCTTGAATTTTTAGAATGGCCTTGACAAGATGCCACACAAGGCTCCTTAACAAGTTAGAAGCCCATGGTGCTACAGGAAAGATACTAGCATGGATAAAGCATTCGCTGATTGGCAGGAGCTAACAGTGGGAATAAAGGGAGTCTTCTCTGGTTGGCAACCGGTGATGAGTGGCGTTCCACAGGGGTCTGTGTTGGGACCGATTCTTTTTACATTATGTCAGTGATTCAGAAAATGAAATTATTAGCTTCGTGGCCACGTTTGCAGCCAATATGACTAGAAGACATAGCCTCAGAATAGAGGGACATCCATTGGGAATGAAGATAAGGAGGAATTTCTTTAGCCAGAGAGTGGTGGATCTACAGAATTCATTGCCATAGACAGCAGTGGAGGCTAAGTCATTGGGTGTATTTAAGGTGGAGGTTGATAGATTCTTGATTAGTCAGGACATGAAGGGATACGGGGAGAAGGCAGGACATTGGGGCTGTACAGAGTGGGCAGTACAGTACTATACATAATAAAAAACTAAATTATGAAACATTGTGTATATATATGTAGACACACACACACACACACACACACACACAAAACTGTATATCTGATGCAATGTGATGGTGGGGGTGGGGGGGGGATGAAGCTGCCCCTATAACATTGAGCATATGTCTTTGGGCTCCTGTACCCCTTCCTTAATGGTAGCTATGAGAACAGGGCTTGTCCTAGGTAATATGGGTCCTTAAAGATGGATGCTGCCTTTTTGAGACATCACCAAGGAAGGTATCCTCGGAGCGAGGGAGGTTAGTGCCAATGATGGAGATGGCTGAGTTTGCAACTTTCTGCAGCTTTTTCCATTCCTGTGCAGTGCCCCCTCCATACCAGACAGTGATGCAACCAGTTAGAAAGCTCTCCAAGGTACATCTGTAGAAATTTGCTGGGGTCTTTGATGACATACCAAGTCTCCTCAAACTCCTGATGAAATAGAGCTGCTGCCGTGCCTTCTTAGTAATTGCATCAATATGTTGGACCAAAGGTAGATCTTTGGAGATTTTGACACTTAGTGTTACAACCTCGGCTCTCAGGAAGTAACACAAAGGAGTCAGGCCACAATAGGAATTACAAACAAAAGGTATTTACTAAATTAAAGTTAGGGTAAATGGAAAAAGGGTGATGTGGGATGTGGTAGTGTCAGCTGCAGAATAGGCAAGAGAGAATGGCCTTGTTTTCCCTTCCGCAGATGTGGCAAAGCTTCAGGTCACATCCCTGCAGGAATAAACTCCATCACATTAAGCACTGGTTAGACTTCCTCATGATGTGGAGAAAGACCAGAGGGTTATGGTCTGTATACTCAACGAGCAGAGAATTGGAAGAAACATCCATCAAAATGATTCGGGGCAAGAATCAGGGTGAAATCCCCCTTCTCTATTGTGGAGTAGTGCTTCTGATGGACCTCAAATTTCTTAGAGAAATAACACACAGGATGCCCCATGCCCAGAGAATCATCTTGGAGAAGCACAGCCCCAACACCAACATCGCTGGCATCAACAGCTAGCTTAAAGGGCTTGCTGAAATCAGGAGCTGTTAGGACAGGAGCACCACTCAGCAATGCCTTCAAAATCTCAAAGGCACGCTAACATGTCTCTGTCCAAACATAAAGAACCTTGGGACTAAGCAGGTCAGTTAACAGTGCAGAAATGGTGAAAACATTTTTGCAAAAACCTCTATAGTAACCTGCCATTCTGAGGAGCTGTTTCAGCTCTCTCTGGGACATTGGTACAGCAAAGTTTGCAATGGCCTCGACTTTAGCTCCAAAAGGGCAGACTTGACCATGGCCTACAACTTTACCCAGGTAGGTAACCGTAGCTTGCCCAAGTTCACACTTGGAAAGGTTCAGGATCAAATTTGCAGCCACTAACTTCTTGAACACCTCCCCTAGCTGTGCTTTATGTTGAGACCAGGTCAAGCTGTAAATGACCAAATCATCAATGTAAACCCCACAACTACAACTCCCTTATGGACTAGACACCGAAAAGTTGCTGGGGCAATCCTCATTCCAAAAGCCATGACCCTATACTGGCAAGAAGCATCAGGGGTCACAAGACCAGAAATCTCACGGGCTTGCTGGGTTAGTGGCACTTGCCAATAGCCCTTTAAGAGATCCAACTTAGTTACAAAGAATGCAGAGCCAATCTGGTCAATATAATTGTCTAGACGAGGAAGAGGATGGAGCCAGGCTTAGTTATAGAGTTTACCTTGCCTAAGTCTGTGCAAAGACATAGTGAACTATCTGATTTTGCAACCAAAAGACAAGGGGAACTCCAGGGACTAGCTGGGTTCAGCCATGCCACTTTCCAACATGTGCCTTACTTCCTTCCACAGAAGCTGGTCCTTAACAGGGTTTGCCCTGTATGAATGTTGCTTAATAGGGGCCACATTACCCACATCAATATCATGCTGAAGTACGTTAGCACAGGATGGAATACCAGAGAAGAGGGCCGAATTCCAATTGATTACCTGAATGATGCCAGGGCACTCAGGAAGGTTTCGATACGATAGGTGAGTGTCCAAATCTGCCAGGATTTTGGAATTTGGCAACCTACCCTGAGGAATCTCTTTAGAAACAACACCAACATTTCCCTCACCACTTGCAGTTGGGCCTCAGCCCAGTCACAGCTTGACAGAGTGTGTTTCCGGTCATTGTAAGTTTGCGAAAGGTTAACATGGCACAGTTGCGTCTTATGCTTACGATCTGGAGTCTTTGCCAAGTAGTCACCCTGAAACACTCTGCGATCAATCACATACGGCCCACTGTACTGAGCCTGCCAGGCAGAGACAGGCCGGGGCAGCAGGACAAGTACTTGGACCCCTGGAGAAAACACTGTGTTTAGTCTTCCTATCATACCGAATTTTCATCTTTTCCTGAGCTTCCTTCAAGCTTTCCCTAGCCAGCTCACGTGCCCTACTAAGCCTAAAGCGGAAGTTAGACACATAATCTAACAGGTTAGTAGGAGAACGTTCATCAGCCAGCCATCTCTCTTTCAATAGTTTCAAAGGCCCTCTCACAGTGTGGTAAAACACGAGCTCAGCTGGACTGAAGTTTAGGGATTCCGAAGTCAGCTCCCTTACTGCAAAGAGGAGAAGGGGAATGCCATCTTCACAATCCTTCTCAATCTCCTTGCATGAGGCTCACAGCATTGATGTGAGGGTTTGATGAAATCTTTCAGGCACCCCCTGAGACTCTGGATGTTAAGCAGGTGAGGTACAATGCAGGATGGAAGAAGAGGTGAGACCTAAAATTTGGCCCCTGGTCAGACTGGACAACCTTCGGTAAGCCAAATACTGTGAAGAGTTTAGTTAGAGCTTTGCAAATGGTGGAGGTTGCAATTTTACGCAACAGGACAGCCTCAGGAAATCGAGTAGCTGCACACATAATGGTCAGTAAATACTGGTTACCAGACTTGGCATGGGGAAGAGGACCAACACAATCAACTAAGATTCATTCAAAAAGTTCTCCAATGGCAGGGATGGGATGTAGAGGAGCAACAGAACAGGGATCTTTTGATTAGGTTTACCAACAACCTGACACACTGACGTAGCACACTGACCTACAGGATTGTGCTACATCAGGGCTTCACACCAGGCCGGAAGAAATGCCTAAGCACACGGTCTAGAGCTTTCCTAGTGCCTGATTGACCAGCAAGGCAATAATCAGGAGCCAAACACAATATGTCAGGCTGGTAAACATCAGCACCCCGGACAAGCCCCCATTATGTTACAACCTCGGCTCTCAGGAGGTAACTCAAAGGAGTCAGGCCACAACAGGAATTACAAACAAAAGATATTTATTAAATTACATTTAAGGCGAAGGGGAAAAGGGTGATGTGTGCTGTGGTAGTGCTGGCTGCAGAATGGGAGTGGGAGTGACCTTGTTTTTAAGCAGTCCCCAGCAGGTGCTGGCAAAGGAAGGGTAGTTGCAGGTGTCCCAGGGAACTGCAACACAGGATAAAGAGGAAACATGGACCGGGAAATGTACAGGACGAAACACCCAAAAACTTGAAACTGCTCACCCTCTGCATGCATTTAGAAAAAATATGGATTTATAGTGTATAGTAATGAAACCTCTGTTGTTTGCAATATTTAAACACGCTTTTGATGAAAACGTGTGTGGTCCAATTAGTAAGTTTGCAGATGGCACAAGAATTGGAGGAGTTGTCTACGTTAGAGAAATGACAAATAAAGTTTAATCCAGACAAGTGTGAGGTATTGCATTTTGGGAGGTCAGATGCAAAAGGAAAGGATACAGTAATAACGGGGCCCCGAGGAACATTGATGTATGGAGAGATCTCGGGGTGCAAGCCCAGAACTCCCTGAAAATAGCAAAATATAGAGTTGTAAAGAAGGAGTATGGTGTGGTTGCCTTCATCGGTCAGGTTGTAGAGTACAAACATCGGGAAGACATATTGCAGCTGTTACAAAACTTTAGTTAGGCCATTTCTGGAGCACTGTGTGCATTTCTGGTTCCCACATTATAGGAAGGATGTGGAAGATTTGGAGCAGGTGTAGAACAGGTTTACTTGGATGTTGACTAGACTGCAGAGTACTAACTATGAAGTTGGACAAACTTGAATTGTTTTCTCTGGAGCACCGGAGGCTGAAGATGACCTGATATAAAGTGTAGAAAATTGAGTCTTTCTCCCAGGGTGGAAATTTCAAATACCAGCAACATAGGTTTAAGATGAGAGGGAGAAGTTGAAAGGAGATTTATGAGGCAAGTTTTTTTTAACACAGACAGGAGTAGGTACCTGGAACATGTGGCTAGGGAAGTGGTGGAACCACAACAGCAAACATATAGACAGTCACATGAATAGGCAGGGAATGGATGAACGTTCAGGCAGATGGCATTAGCAGAGAATCAGAATTATTATCATTAACTTGTATGGAGTAATTTTTTGTTTTGCAGCAACAGTACAGTGAAAAGATATAAAATTGCTATAAATAACAAAAAAATAAATAAATAATGGAAAAAAGGGAGCACTGAGGGAGGGGTTCAGGGTTCATGGACCATTCAAAAATTTGTAGGTGGAGGGGGAGGATCTGCTCCTAAATTGTTCGGTGTGGGTAACTTCTCCCGGATCATAGTAACGGAAGAGTGCACATTTCAGGTAGCGAGGGTCCTTGATGATTAACGCTGTCATCTTGAAGATGTCCTCAATGTTGGGGTTGGAGGTGGCTCTGATGGAGCTGACTGAGTCCATGAGTATCTGCAGCCTGTTGTGATCCTATGCTTTACAGACTTCATACCAGGCTGCGATGCAGCCAATTGGAATGCCGTCCACTCTACACCTACACAAACTTGTAAGTCTTAGGTGACATACCAAATTTCCTCAGACTCCTAAGTAGAGCTGCTGCATTCTTCACAATCGCACCAAGGTCAAGCTGAAGTTTATTGCTATCTGACTGTACATATATACAGCCAAATGATACAAAGTTCCTCTGGACCAAGGTGCACCCACAGAACGTAAATCACACACAGCACATACAGTAAAACAAAATTCTACCACAAATAAGTAACAAAATATAATTCAAAGTGCATGTAGTGTGCAGCACAGGTAAACAGTAAGCAACTTGCTATCCTAGTGTCGAGACCTTGGTGGTAGGAAGGTATTTGTTAGTCTCTCAGCCTGGGAGTCCTAGTCCTGATGCTCCTGTATCTCCTTCCAGATGGCAGTGGGTCAAAGAGACTGTGGGATGGGTGATATGGATCCTCAACAATTGGGTTCTTGGTATGCAACACTACTGAAAAACATCACAAATAGCGGGGAGGGAGACCCTGGTGATCCTCCTGGCCGTTTTACTGTCCTCTATAGGGTCTTGCAGCTTCCACACCACTCAATCATGCAGTCAGACAGGACACTCTCGACGGTGCTCCTGCAGAAAGTTGTTAGGACTGGGCAGGGAGCCTCGTATGCCTCAGTCTCCTCAGAAAGTGCTGACACCACTGTGCCCTCTTGATTAACGAGGAGGTATTGTGGGTCCAGGTTAGATCGATGTGCTGAGGCCAGGATAGAACCTCTAAGATATTGACGTACAGGAACTTGGAGCTTGTTAACCTTACACAGCTGACCCCTGGATGAGGACTGGCATGTGTTCTCCTGACTTCCCCTTCCTGAAGTCCACAATCAGTTCCTTGTTCGAGCTGATGTTGAGTGCAAGGTTATGGTTGTGACACCAATCAACCAGTTAATCTATCTCACTCTTGTACGTCTCCTCTCTATCCAGGATCTTACAACAGGGTGTATTCTGCTAATTCATAGCTGGTGTCTGAGCCATGCTTAGTTTTGCTTGGATTGGCATCATGGTTGGCATAGACACGATGGGCCGAAGGGCCTGTTCCTGTACTATACCCTACTCATAACCTTCAGCAGAAATGGCCTGTTCCAATACAAAACAGAAATTCAATTACCTGAAAATGTTGAACCTCAAGAGCTGAGATACTGCACATCCTGATGGAGGATGAGCTGCACTCTTTGGGCTTATTGGGACCTTGCAGGAGGCTACAGCAACAGGTCAGAGTGGGAGTGGGGTGGTCAATATAGTGCCAAGCAACCGAAAGCTTAGGATCAGTCCTGTGGACCAACTGGTGCCCAGTCTGCATTGGTCCTTACATGTCAAGGGGGCCACATAGCGAATGTAGGGCACTGGGCTGGGAGAAGTGCACGTAGATCACTGTTTCACCCGGAGCGTGCGTTTGGGTCTTCGGATGGTGGGGGTGGACAAGGTCAAAAGGGAGGTGATGCATTTCCCGAGTTGCTTGGGAAAGTGCTGTGAAATTGGAAGTTGGACCAGGGAGTTACAGAGGGAAAAAGCCAGCTGCCTTTACCAATTTCACAGACCTGTATGGTCTTTAACCTGAATTTCTGCTCACCAAAACCTTCCCTTCCCTCCCAGGTATCATCTGCCCCTTTTTGGCTCCCAATCAATATCCAGCCACATGTGGAGTCTCCACATTTGCTTGGAGTCTCAGATGATTTGCCTCTTTTGGGGACATGGTTACTATCCGCCTGTACTTGGGGACCTTCCGTGATATTTGCCCTTGTTTGTGTGCCCCCAGGGAGGGGCTTCAGACTATCTGTCCTTGTTCAGGACACCTGCCTACCTCCCCATATTTGGGATTTCTGGACAGCTGCTCTAATTTGGCATCCCAGACCACTCAGGGTCCATGGTTATCTGCTCGGAGTTTCAGAAGATCCCGGGATATGGCCCTAGTTTTCGTGATGCTGGGTTTGGGGGTCCCCATCAATTTGGGGACCAGTGATATTTGAATCTTGGATCAGAGTCCTAGTCCCAAAAGTCTCAGAATATTGACTCAGTTTGGGGGTTCAAAGTTGAAAGTAAATTTATCATGGAAGTACATATGTATCACCACATATATACAGTCTTGAGGTTTAATTTCCCTGAATACTGCCATACTTTAAGGATCTTGGCATATTGCCTCAGTTCGGGAACTACCCCGGTTATCCGTTCCCAGTTTGAGGAGGGGGTGGTCCAGTGATATCTGTCCCCAGCTTTGAGGGTCCCGGTATATTGCCCACTTCTGAGGTGACAGTGATATCTGTCACCCGTTTTGGACGTCCTAGGATATTGCCCCAGACTGGGATCCCGGAATGTTTCCATCGTTCCGGGGGTGCCGGGTTATCTGCCCCCAGTTCTGGGGGTCCCGGGACATCCCCCCGCCTCTCGGCCCGTACTGGAGCCCCGCCCGCCGCCCCTCCAGGCGGGGCGCAGGGAGCTCAGCTTCCGCCTTGCGCGCAGTCGGAGCCCGGGCGGACTGGACGGGACGGACGCGATGTCGGAGGCCGACTGCAGGCGCTGGATCGCCGAGACCATCGAGTGGCTGCGGTCGCGGAAGGCACGGCCGGACCAGGAGCGGATCTGCAAGATGGTGCAGCGGCGGCACGGCGTTTCCCCGAGCCGCACCCGGCGCCAGCTCGACCGGCTGCTGCGCTCCCGCGCCGTGCTGCGGGTCCGCTACAAAGGCTCGCACTCGTACCGCAACGCCGTCCCGGGGCAGCTGGAGCCCGCGGAGAGAAGCGGGCGCACGGCCGGGGGCTCGGGCCGGGACAGGAGCTCCGGACAGCGGGGCCCGGCCCGCGACAAGTCCCGGCCCCCGGCCGAGCAGCTCAGCGTGGTGGTAACCCGGGCCCGGCACAAGGAGGTTCTGGAGCAGCAGGTGGCCCGGGCTCGGGGCAGGAAGCCGCCGGCTGAGATGGAAGGCGAGGCGGCCGAGAGGAGGCGGCGGCACCCGGTCACTGACAGCGGACCCGAGCGCAAGGCAAGTCTCCCCGGGCGGGGGCGACGAGGTGCCCCGGGGGGTGTGTGTGTGGGAGGGGGAGAGAGGGTGGGGCGAGACTGTTGGCTTCGGCGGGGGTGGGGGGCAGGGGGTTGGGCGGGAAGACAGGGCGGAGGGGGTGACACTGGGTGCAGGAGTGTGGGTGACTGCATTCCGAAGCTGGGGTTCTCTAGGTGGGAGTGTCTGGGTGCGGGGGTAGGGGGTGGTATGGGTGGGTAGGTGCAGACTGACGCGGGTGAGGGTGGCTGGGTGCCCTTGGAGGGGTAGGGGCTGGATGCTTGGGGCAGGTGGTGGACAGGGAGCCTGGGATGAGGGTCGTCAGATCCCTGGTTGGGAGTGCCTGGGACTCGGGGGGGGGGGGGTGAGGGAACTGGGAGTTGGGCAGTTAGACATGGACATCTTTATGAGCACTGTGCGCAGGCCGGGCACAAGATAGGGTAGGGGTCATCTTCTTGTGAGCGTGTGGGTGCAAGTGCCTTCATCGTGGGTGCTGGCAGCAGTGTGGGTGAGAGCGGGTGCCCTCAGCCTATATGGGGCAGGGATGAGAGTGAGTCGCAGTGTGCATACTGGGGCTGGGGGAAGTGTGTGTGGGACTCTTAAGGTGAGAGCAGGTGCACCCTGTGAGTGGGTGGCTGGGTATGGGTGCAGGTGCACCTGTCATGGATAACTAAGGACGGCTGCTGTGTGGTGGATGGGTGTGACATCCCTGAACAGGTGTTGCAGAGAACTTGTGCCGGGCATGAATGATTATTGTGGAGAAATGTAGCTGATGGGGGAGAGTGGGAATAAGTGGGTCTCTCTCCAGATAGCAAGTGGTGTGTGGAGGGAGCAGAGTTGTACCCTCGGCTTCCTGCAGAGACTGATGACACACAGTGATAAGTTGTGTCGAGAGGACGTGAGGAGATGTAGAGATCTGCAAGGTGAGGAAACTTGAAATAACGTTGGCAGGACAAGTAAACCAGAAATATGTTCCAGGTTTATTTTAAGGAACTTTGCCCTTGCAGAATCACTACACAGAAATTTAGATATGGAATAAAATCCACTCTTGTAGAATTTGTGTGGGGAAAAGAAGTAAATAAATAGAATTTGTTTTTCAACTTGCCTTTTTGACGGGGTTTTTGCAATGTGGAAAAAGGCAATACACCCCCACCCCTCATAATGTGTATCGCAATGGTGAGAGGTTGCAGAACTCCCAGGCGTTGTGGCTGACTCGCAAAAGGCTGATGTGTGCATAGAGCAGGTAATGAGGAAATCTACTAACGTTGCCGCGTATTGCTGGGGAGTAAGTTTCTAAAGAGCATGAGTGGTTACGAAAGGAGCTGGTGAGACCACATCTGGACGGCATTGTTGTGGTCCAGGGAGGACAGTAATGGATTGGTAGCAGTTAAGAGAGCTGTCAGCTGAAAAAGAGTGAGTGTGTTTGTGTTCATGACTCCAATCATAATGACATTGATGCTTCACTCAGTTGAGTTCAATGCCTTTTATTCACACTCAGAAAGGGAGAATAAGACTACACCTGTGCGAATCCCTGCAGCATCTGGTGACCCTGTATTCTCTGTCTCGGAGGCCGACTTCTCAGAAATCTTATAAGAGGGTGAATCCTCGCACGGCAGTCAGGCCCTGGTGGTGTGCTGCTAGGGCACTGAAAACCTGTGCCAAGCAATTTGTGGAAGTGTTCAGGAACATCTTCAACGTCTCACTGCTGCAGTCAGAGGTTCTCACCTGCTTCAAAAGGGCCACAATCATACCGGTGATCGAGAAGAGCAGGGCTGAGTTGCCTTAATGACTATCACCCAGTGGTACTCTCATCTACTGTGATGAAGTGCTTTGAGAGCTTGGTCATGGCCACAATCAACTTTAGCCTAAACAAGGACCTGGACCCTCTGCAATTTTCCTATCGTCACAATAGGACTGCAGTGGATGCAATTTCCATTGACTCTCCAGTCAGCCTTGGACAATGGCAATACATAGTCATAGTCATACTTTATTGATTCCGAGGGAAATTGGGTTTCGTTACAGTTGCACCAACCAAGAATAGAGTATAAATATAGCAATATAAAACCATAACTAATTAAATAATAATATGTAAATTATGCCAGAAATTAAGTCCAGGACCAGCCTATTAGCTCAGGGTGTCTGACCCTCCAAGGGAAGAGTTGTAAAGTTTGATGGCCACAGGCAGGAATGACTTCCTATGATGCTCAGTGTTGCGTCTCGGTGGAATGAGTCTCCAGCTGAATGTACTCCTGTGCCCACCCAGTCCATTATGTAGTGGATGGGAGACATTTTCCAAGATGGCATGCAACTTAGACAGCATCCTCTTTTCAGACACCACCGTCAGAGAGTCCAGTTCCATCCCCACAACATCACTGGCCTTGTGAATGAGTTTATTGATTCCGTTGGTGTCTGCTACCCTCAGCCTGCTGCCCCAGCATACAACAGCAAACATGATCGCACTGGCCACCACAGACTCGTAGAACATCCTCAGTATCATCAGGCAGATGTTAAAGGACCTCAGTCTCCTCAGGAAATAGGGACGGCTCTGACCCTTCTTGTAGACAGCCTCAGTGTTCTTTGACCAGTCCAGCTTATTGCCAATTCGTATCCCCAGGTATTTGTAATCCTCCACCATGTCCACACTGACCCCCTGGATGGATACGTACGTCAGACTGCTGTTTATTGATCACAGCTCAGTATTGAACACCATCATACTCTCAGTATTAATCAACAAGCTCCAAAACCTGGGCCTCTGTGCAACTGGATCCTTGACTTTCTCATCGGGAGACCATAGTCAGTGCAGATCGGAAATAACACCAACTCCTTACTGGCAATCAATGCAGGCACATCGCAGGGGGGTGTGCTTAGCCCAGGGCTCTGCTCTCTCTACACCCGTGATTGTGTGATAGGCACAGCTCAAAGGCCATCGATGAATCTGCTGATGACACAACTATTATCGGCAGAACCTCAGATGGTGATGAGGCATACAGGAGTGAGACTGATCAGCTGGTTGAGTGGTGGTGCAAAATGAATCTTACATTCATCGTCAGTAAGAGCAAGAAATTGATTGTGACTTCAGGAAGGGGAAGCCAAGGAAACACACACCGATCCTCATCCAGGGATCAGCAGTGGAAAGGGTGAGCAGTTTCAAGTTCCTGTGTGTCAACATCTTTGAAAATCTATCATGGACCCAACTTATTCAGTTACAAAGGAGCCATGACAGTGGCTATATTTTGTTAGGAGTTTCAGGAGACTACATATGTCACTAAAAACACTTAACGAATTTATACAGACGTACCAAGCAGGGCATCACCGTGTGGTGTGGAGGGGCCACTGCACATGATCGGAAAAAGCTGCAGAAAGTTGCAAACTCAGCCATCTTCATCATCGACACTAGCGTCTCCAGCGTTGAGTACACCTTCAAAAGGCGATGCCTGAAAAAGGTGGCATCATTAAGGGGACCCCCATCACCCAGGACATTCTATCTTCTCATTGCTACCATCAAGGAGGATGCAGAGGTGCCTGAGAACACTCAGTGTCCTTGTTACAACTTCCCCTCCACCATCAGGTTTCTGAATGGACAATGAGCGCATATACACTACATCACTATTTTCTCTCTTTTTGCACTACGTATTTATTTCAAATATTTCTTATTGTAATTTGCCTTTTTTAAATTAAGTATGGCATTGTACTGTTGCCGCAAAAAATAAATGTTGTGACCTATGCTAGTGATGTTAAACCTGATTTTAAGTGTGTGTGTGTGTGTGTGTGTGTGTGTGGGGGGGGGGAGCGGGCGCGCGCACAGCAGTGAGTTAGCTGTGTGTGTGTTTGTGTACAGGACCAAGTGTGCCAGAGTGTGTCCTGTGCGTGTATGTTTTTGTGTGTGCCCTGATGTATCTATGTTCAGGAATGAGTGCACAGGAGTGAGTGCCCTTTATACTTTATACTTTATTGTCGCCAAACAATTGATACTAGAACGTACAATCATCACAGCGATATTTGATTCTGCGCTTCCCGCTCCCTGGATCACAAATCGATAGTAAGTATTAAAAATTTAAATTATAAATCATAAATAGAAAATAGAAAAATGGAAAGTAAGGTAGTGCAAAAAAAAAACCGAGAGGCAGGTCTGGATAGTTGGAGGGTACGGCCCAGATCCGGGTCAGGATCCATTCAGCAGTCTTATCACAGTTGGAAAGAAGCTGTTCTCAAATCTGGCTGTTTGAGTCTTCAGGCTCCTGAGCCCTGTGTGTATTTGTGCATTTGTGAGCAGCAGTGAGCGTGTCCTGTGTGTGTGCAAGTGTGAGTGTGCTATGTGTGTATGCAGGAGTGTGATCTGTGTGTATGTGTGCGCGTCTGCCTAAGTGGTGAGTTGCTTCATATGGATAGACACTTTATTGTTGCCAAAGGAAATTGCAGTGTCACAGTAGCATTACAAGTGCACAAATATAGACATATTAGAAGAGAAGTAAGAAAAAAAAATTAAAAATATGTACAAGATTGAGAACTCAAAGATGACAAGATTTCCAAGTTCACAGTGATATGACTGTGACCTCATTTGGAATACTGTGTGCAGTTTTGGGCCCCCTATCTTAGAAAGGATATACTGATGTTGGAGAGAGTTCAGAGAAGATTTACGAGGATGATTCCTGGAATGCAGGGACTAACATATGAGGAGCGTCTGTCAGCTCTTGGATTGTATTTATTAGAGTGTAGAAGAATGAGAGGGGATCTCATAGAAACATTCGACTGTTGAAAGGGTTGGACAGAGTAGATGTGGAAAGGTTGTTTCCCTTGGTGGGTGAGTCCAGGACAAGAGGCCATAGTCTTAGGATTAGAGGGTACCCAGTTAAAACAGAGAGGAGAAATTTTTTTAGCCAGAGGGTCGTGGATTTGTGGAATTCGTTGCCACATACAGCTGTGGAGGCCCGATCATTGAGGGTGTTTAAGGAGGAGATTGACAGGTATCTAGTTAGTCAGGGTGTCAAGGGATATGGGGAAAAAGCCGGAAATTGGAACTAGATGGGTGAATAGTTTAGCTCATGGGGGAGCTGCGGAGCAGACTCGATGGGCCGAATAGCCTACTTCTGCTCCTTTGTCTTGTGATCTTGTGATGACGGTATTGCAAGAATTACCGTAATACTATATAGTCATGGCTGCACAATCACACTGTCCAGATGAGAAGTGATAGTAGTTTTGCACAGGGTGTCTGCAGTAGCAGGGTGTGATAAACAGAGTTTGACAGAGCTCTGGTAAACAGACGTTAATAACAGTCTAACAGGAGGAGTCATCACTTCCCCAGCTGTATGTTGACTCATTATTGAGCCTAATGGCCGAGGGTAAGAATAACCTGTTTCTAAAAGTGCTCCTCTGTTCAGCCAAAGTGACGTGTAGAGATTGAGAAACATTGTCCAGAATTGCCAGGATTTTCTGGAGGGTCCTTTGTTCTACCACAGCCTCAGTGTGTCCAGTTTGACTCCTGTAACAGAGCCAGCCTTTCTAATCAGCGTAATGAGGCTGTTGGTCGTGTCGATGCCATTGCCCCAGCACAACACCGCATTGAAGATTGTACTGGCGACAACAGACTGGTAGGACGTGTGAAGGAGAAGCCTGCGTACTCCAAAGGACCTCAGTGTTGGTGCTCCACTCAAGTCTGTCATCCAGGTGCATCCCCTTGTACTTGTAGGTCCTCACCACATCATTGTCCTCACCGTCAATAGTAACAGTGAGCAGCACAGACTTAATCTTCCTAAAGTCCATCACCATCTCCTTTGTCTTCCTGATGTTAAGCTGCAAATGATTCAGCTTGCACCATTTGACAAAGTCCTCCACCAGGGCCCTGTATTCATCCTCCTGTCCTTCCGTATACACCCAACAATTGCTGAGGTATCAGAGAATATCTGTAGACAACGTCACTCAGTGTTGTATCGAAAGTCCGAGGTATATGTGTGTTCAGGAGTGAGTGGCTTCATGTACGTGCAAGTGAGTTGCCACACGGGCGCAAGCGAGTAGCCTCGTGCATGCGTGTGCAGGTGTGAGTTTGCACTCACGTGTGCAGGAGTGAGTGATCCCATGTGTATGCGTGTTTGTGCAGGAGTGATGGTGCCTTGTGTGTATATGCATAGGAATCACTGTGCTACGTGTGTGTGCGTGAGTGAGTTGTGTTATGTGTGTGTGTCTTTGCAGGAGAGAATTGCCATGTATGTGTGTGTATGTATGTATGCAGTTTTGTAAAGAGGAATGGTCTCAAATTCCCCCTAGTTGTGAAGATAAGATCTTCACATAACTCCTAAAACTAGAGAAAGACAACCCAATTAAATAAACAACACAAAAAAATCATACTTGTTGGTTTATTTATTGAGAAAAATGATCCAATATTACAAATATTTGTAGAAAAAAATCTGTGAACCTCTGGGGTAATGCCTTCTACAAAAGCTATTTGGAGTCAGGTGTTCCAATGAATGAAATGAGATTGGAGGTGTGGGTTGTAGAAGTCCCCTGCTCTATAAAAACACACACAAAGTTAGTTTACTGACACAGCCTGCTCTTCTCAAGAAAGATACATTTATGTGCACCATGCCGCGATCAAAACAACTTTCAGAAGACCTTAGCAGAAGAATTGTAGAGATGCATGATGTTGGAAAAGGTTACAAAACCATTTCTGAAGACCTGAGTGTGCATCAGTCCACAGTAAGAGAAATTATCTACAAATGGGGAAACTCAGTACTATTGCTACTCTCCCTAGGAGTGGGCATCCTGCAAAGATCACACCAAGAGCACAACGTGTAATGCTGAGGGAGGTGGAAAACAACCCAAGGGTAACAGCAAAAGACCTGCAGAAATCTCTAGAACTTGCTAACGTCTCTGTTCATGTGTCTACTGTAAGGAAAACACTGAACAAGAAGGGTGTTTGTGGAAGGACACCGTGGAGAAAACCACTGCTCTCCAAAAAAAAAGTCATTGCTGCACGTCTCACATTTGCAAAAGACCACCTGGATGTTCTGCAACACTTCTGGGACAGAGTTCTGTGGACAGATGAGACAAAAGTTGAATTTTTTGGCAGAAATACACACCACCATGTTTGCAGGAAAAGTGGGCGCTGCATATCAATGCCAAAACCTCATCAACTGAGAAGCATGGTGCAAAGGAGCTTTGCTGCCTCGGCCTGAACTGTTTGCAATTGTTGAGGAAACAATGCGTTCAACATTGTATCAAGACATTTTACAGGAGAATGTCAGGGTAGCAGTCTGCCACCTGAAGCTTAATAGAAATTGGATAATGCAACGAAACACAAGTGTAAACCAACAACAGAATGTTTTAAAAAGAGGAAAATTCGTGTATTGGAATGGCCGAGTCAAAGTCCTGGCCTTAATCCTTTAGAAATGTTGTGGAAGGACCTGAAGCAAGCAGTTCATACGAGGCAGTCCATCACCATCCCAGAGCTGAAGCAGTTTTGTAAGGAGGAATGGCCTCAAATTCATCCTAGTTGATGTGCAGGACTGACCAACAGTTACTGGAAACGTTTGATTGAAGTTATTGCTGTACAAGGGGGTCACACCAGTTACTGAAAGCAAAGCTTCACATACATTTTCCCAATAAATACATGTAATATTGGATCATTTTGTTCAGTAAGAAAATGAACAAGTACAATGTTTATTGTGTTATTTATTTAATTGGGTTCTCTTTATCTAGTTTTAGGATGCGTGAAGATCTGATCACATTTATGCAGAAATAGAGAAAATTCTACAGGGTTCACAAACTCACTAGCACCACTGTATATGTGTCTGTGTGCAAAAGTGAGTGTGCCTAGTGTGTGCTTGTGTGCAGGTACATGTGTGTCCCGTGAGTGTGCACTGTGTGTATAGGAGTGAGTGTTCCTTTGTGAGTGTCTGTGTGCAGGACTGTATGAGTGAGTGTGCCCCGTGTGTAGCAGTGTTTGTGCCCTATGTGCCATGTACACACAGAAATGAGTGTGCTCCGTGTGTGTACAGGAGTAAGTGTGCCCTGTGTGTGTGTGTGTGTGTGTGCGCAGAATTGTTTGTTTTGTGTGTGCATATGCATGCAAGAGTGAGTGTCAGCCTCGTGTGTATGTGCAGGAGTAAGAGTGCCCTGTGTGTGTGTGTGTGTGTGTCTGCAGGTGTGAATGTGCCACATCTGTGTGTAGGAGTGAGTCTGCCCTGTGTGAACGTGTGTGTGTGTGTGTGTGTGTGTGTGTGTGTGTGTGTGTGCAGGAGGGTGCCCTGTGTGTATATAGGAGTGAGCACGCGGGAAGGAATGGCCCTCGTGCACTGAGCAGGAGGGAGCCGCTCGCTCCAGGTGTGCCTGGTGTGGGCGCAGCTGAGTATGAGTCAGAGTGGCCAGCGTGAGTGTGAGCAGTTTTGGACGTGGGTGGGAGTGAGCGCTGCCCCCTCACCCACTGGTTCTGGATGTGCCGGGCGCAGGTCTGATGGTTTACAACAGGCAATTACTATCGATTGTGCCTGAGCGATGGTTTGTGACGAGCTCTGCCCACTGGTTTTTATTGGTAACTCCCTGCGTCCTGGTTGTCGATGAACTTTGCTTGACCAGTTTTTATTGTAGTGCTGTTGGTGATATGTAGTGTAGATTTGTCACTAGCTCTCCGGTCAGGTTGGTGTAATTAATGGTTGGTCTGGGACCCTGTCATCTGCACCATCTGTTTACTGCTCAGTTTTGGGCTGAGACCAATATACCTAAACAGTGAATAATATTACACAAGTCTACTGTAGACTGTTTTGTTAATAGTGACTGTGATGATGAGTTATTGTCAAACTATCTTTAATAATTAGTGTGGAATTGTTTCTAACACTGGTCCCTGTCCCGCCCTCAGTTGCCACCAGATGGTCTCTATAAATTGGTGTCTAAATTGGTTAACTATTTGGTGCCTGACTGCAGTGAGCCTTGCATTGAACTTAGGGTTAGGGAAACACCAATGCCCTTGAACGAAAAATCCTACAAGAAGTTGTAGACGCAGCCCAGTCCATCACGGGTAAAGCCCTCCCCACCATTGAGCACATCTACACGGAGCGCCGTCGCAGGGACGCAGCGTCCATCATTGGGGCTCCCACTGCCCAGTCCATGCTCTCTTCTCAGTGCTGCCATCAGGAAGAAGGTACAGGAGCCTCAGGACTCACACCACCAGGTTCAGGGACAGTTACTACCCCTCAACCATCAGGCTCGAACCAGAGGAAATAACCTCACTCGCCCCATCACTGAGCTGTTCCCACAGCCTATGGACTCACTTTCGAGGACTCTTCATCTCATACTCTTGATATTTATTGCTTATTTATTTTTTATTATTCTTTTTGAATTTTCAGTTTGTTGTCTTTTGCACATTGGTTGTTTGTCCTGTTGCGGGCGGTCTTTCATTGATACTATTGTGGTTCCTGTAGTTACTGTGAATGCCCACATGAAAATGAACCTCGGGGTTGTATGGTGACATACATGTACTTTGATAATAAATTCACTTTGAATTTTGAACTGTCCTCACTGGTTAATCTCAGCTCATTGTCTTGGTGTTCACTTATTAATCGTTAGTGGTGCCTTGGCTGTTGATGCAGTGTGGACCTGTTTATTATGGGTGAGTTCTGGTGCAGCAAGTCGAACAAGCTGTCAGTGCCTTTGGATCTATTAAAAGGCGTCCGTTAGTCTTGCGAGACCATGGATCTGCGCCTGGAAAGTCTTCACTCTCCAGGGCGCAGGCCTGGGCAAGGTTGTATGGAAGACCAGCAGTTGCCCACGCTGCAAGTCTCCCCTCTCCACGACACCAATGTTGTCCAAGGGAAGGACATTAGGACCCATATAGCTTGGCAACAGTGTTGTCGCAGAGCAATGTGTGATTAAGTGCCTTGCTCAAGGACACAACACGTTCCCTCGGCTGGGGCTCGAACTCACGACCTTCAGGTCGCTAGTCCAATGCTGTAACCACTTGGATCTATAAAGAATGGTTAATATCAGGTCTTGGTCTGCGAACACTATTTAGTATCGGAGTGTATGTCATGGTTAGTATTGCAGTGTATCCCACTAATGGTTAGTATCAGATTGCATTCACCTGATTTTAACCAAGAAACAAATTAACATCCCCCTAGCAGAAGTTAGGGTGAGGCTGTTTTGCCAACTGCCACGACTGGTCCGCTGGTTGGGAGAAGTTGAAGGAAGTAGTACTTTCTACTAGACTGTACCTGATCAGTGGCCGTTGTTGGGCTTCATCGGACTGTTATTTATTGTCAGACTATATCTACTAGTTAGTTGGATTGTATTAGAATCAGGTTTATTAGCACCAGCATGTGTCATGAAATTTGTTAGCTTAGCAGCAGCAGTTCAATGCAATACAGAATGTAGAAGAGTGAAAGTAAAAACAAATAAGTGAATCAGTTACAATTTATGTATATTGAATAGATTAAAAATCATGCAAAATCAGAAATAATATATATTTTAAAAAGTGAGGTAGCGTTCATGGGTTCAATGTCCATTTAGGAATCGGATGGCAGAGGGGAAGAAGCTGTTCCTGAATCGCTGAGTGTACGCCTTCAGGCTTCTGTACCTCCTCCCTGATGGTAACAGTGAGGAAAGTGCATGTCCTGGGTGCTGGAGGTCCTTAATAATGGACTCTGCCTTTCTGAGACACTGCTTCTTGAAGATGTTCTGGGTACTTTGTAGGCTAGTACCCAAGATGGAGCCGACTAAATTTACAACCTTCTGCAGCTTCTTTCAGTCCTGTGCAGTAGCCCCCCCCCTCCCCCCCCACATACCAGACAGTGATGCAGCCTGTCAGAATGTCCTCGCTCTCCACGGTACATCTATAGAAGCTTTTGAGTGTTTTTGTTGACATACCAAATCTCTTCAAACTCCTAATGAAGTATAGTCGCTGTCTTGCCTTCTTTATAGCTGCATTGATATGTTGGGACCAGGTTAGGTCCTCGGAGATCTTGACACCCAGGAAATTGAAACTGCTCACTCTCTCCACTTCTAATCCTTCTATGAGGATTGGTACGTATTCCTTCATCTTACCCTTCCTGAAGTCCACAATCAGCTCTCTAGTCTTACTGACGTTGAGTGCAAGGTTGCTGCAGTGGCACCATTCGACTAGTTGGCATATCTTGCTTCTGTACACCCTCTTGTCACCATCTGAGATTCTACCAACAATGGTTGTATCCTCAGCAAATTTACAGATGGTATTTGAGCAATGCCTAGCCACACAGTCATGGGTATAGAGTAGAGCAGTGGGCTAAGCACATACCCCTGAGATGCACCAGTGTTGATCGTCAGCGAGGAGAATATGTTATCACCAATCCGCACAGACTGTGCTCTTCCAGTTAGGAAGTCAAGGATCCAAATGCAGAGGGAGATACAGAGGCCCAGGTTCTGTAACCTCTCTAACTTCTGTAACTTTCTGTAACTGATTGTGGGATTGATGGTGTTAAGTGCTGAGCTATAGTCGAAGAACAGCACCTGACATAGGTGTTTGTATTGTCCAGGTGGTCTAAGGCCGTGTGAAGAACCATTGAGATTGCATCTGCCATTGACCTATTGTGGTGATGGGCAAATTACAGTAGGTTGCTGAGGCAGGAGTTCAGTCTAGACATGACCAACCTCCCAAAGCATTTCATCACTGTAGATGTGAGTACTACTGGGCGATAGTCATTAAGGCAGCTCACATTATGCTTCTTGAGCACTGGTATAATCGTTGCCTTTTTGAAGCAAGTGGGAACTTCCACCCGTAGCAGTGAGAGGTTGAAAATGTCCTTGAGTACTCCCGCCAGTTGATTGGCACAAGTTCAACACTAATCTTAGGAACAGATGGAATGTGGATACCCCACCCATCGTGCTGGTTCTTTGAAGGAACTATTCGAGATGCTCCACTCCCCTGCTCTGTCCCACTGACTGTGTCTGATCGGCTTCTCTGAGACTTGCAGTTGAAAGTAATCAGCTGTCCTTCAAGTCACTGTCTTCCAGCGCAGACTGGATTAAAAAGACCCCCCTTTCCCCCACTGCCCTTCACATCTCATTGTTAACTGTTATTTCTGTTCTACGCTCAGGTTAAAGACCTACCAGCTGAAAAAAATTAATCTAACGTAAGAAGAGCAGGAATGTGCCTCTTGACCCCTGCATCTGCTCTGCCGTTCAGTACGATAATGGCTAATCTTGCACTAACCTCGATTCCTTTAATGTACATTGCTGTCTCTCAGCCCTTGGGAGAGATATCTGGATTTAGACAATGGACAGTAGGTGCAGCAGTAGGCCATTCAGCCCTTCAAGCCAGCACCACCATTCACTGTGATCATGGCTGATCATCCACAATCAGTACCCTTTCCTGCCTTCTCCCCATATCCCTTCATTCCGCTATCTTTAAGAGCTCTATCTAATTCTTTCTTGAAAGAATCCGGAGAATTGGCCTCCACTGCCTTCTGAGGCAGAGCATTCCACAGAACCACAACCCTCTGTGTGGAAAAAGTTCTTCCTTAACTCTGTTCTAAATGGTCTACCCCTTATTCTTAAACTGTGGCCTCAGGTTCTGGACTCCCCCAACATTGGGAACATGTTTCCTGCCTCTAGCATGTCCAATTCCTTAATAATCCTGTATGTTTCAATCAGATCCCCTCTCATCCTTCTAAATTCCAGTGTATACAACCCCAGTTGCTCCAATCTTTCAACATATGACTGTCCCGCCATCCCGGGAATTAAACTCGTGAACCTACGCTGCACTCCCTCAATGGTGAGAATGTGTCCTTCCTCAAATTTGGAGACCAAAACTGTACACAATATTCCAGGTGTGGTCTCACCAGGGTGAGATTTATTTATTTAAGTATCTATTTATTGACATACAGCGTGCAATAGGCCCTTCCAGTTCTTTGAGCCATACTACCCTGCAGTCTCCCAACTTAATCCCACTGGATAATTTACAAAGACCACTTAACCTCCCAACACTACGTCTTTGGACTGTGGGAGGAAACCAGAGCACCTGGGGAAACCAGTGGAGTCGTGGGGAGAACATACAAACTCCTTACAGACAGCAGCGGGAATTGAACTGGGGTTGCTGGTGCTGTAAAGTGATGTGCTAACCACCATGCCACCCCAACTGTCCGCAGCAGGAAGAGACTCTTTTCTCGTGCTCCTTCTGAGTGGATCACCATTATTTTGAAGGTCCAAATCCTAGTTCTGGACGTCCCAGTCAGTGCAACCAGTCACTTCCCATCTGTCTGGTCAGTTCCAGAAGAAGTGTTTTAAATTCACTCGCAGAGCAGGTAGGATTTATGGAGAGGAGTAAATGATGGTGTTCCTTCATCAGGCCTCAAGTCTAGGTCAGAAATTGTCAACTGTTTATTCAGTTCCATAGATGTGGCCTAACCTGCTGAGTACCTCCAGCATTCTGTGTCTGTTACTCAGGTTTCCTGCATCTGCAGAATTTCTTGTGTTTTAAGATCAGTTCTTAATATTTTAAACACTAGAGGGTATTGATCAAAGCACAGGCCCTCCCTCACCAAAGCCACACTCCCCCCCACCCTGCCATCCCAGGAATTGATCCATTGGATCTTGCATGTACTCTATCAAAAATATTCCCTTTCTTCTCTACACAGTATTCCCGAGGCGGACTCAGTTAGGAATATTCACACTTGTATGCAAGGCCTCTTGCAGTGAAGGCCCCTCGTGCTGTTTGCTTACTTAATAGCTTGCTGTCTGTTGTGTTGACTTTCAATGATAATCGGGTCCCTTGGAACACCAGTGTCTTTCAACCTCTCACCGTTTATAGAATACTCTGTTTTTGTTACCGGAGTAGATGGTCTCACATTTTTCTCTCATTCTGTTCAGTCTGCTGTGTCTTGACCTGTTGGCCTCTGTCCTTCTGAAGTGTCTCTGCAACCTCCTGAACAGCCCAGCTTCACCCAACTTGGATATGTTATATTTGGTCCCTTTATCCAAGTCCTCGTTACAGATCGTGAGGACGTGGAGCCCCAGCTCCTGTCCCCGCACCATCCCACTAGTCACCACCTCCCGAGACTGGAAGCGGCCTGTTTATTCCGACTGCCTGCTGGCTGCCCATCAACCAATCATCAGTCTAGGCCAGTGGTCCCCAACCACGAGCATGTGCTACTGGGCCGCGAAGAAACAATATGAACCGATATGAGTTAGCCGCACCTTCCCTCATTCCCTGTCACGCCCACTGTTGAACTTGAACGCACATGAGGTCCGCAAGAATATTGTCACCATTTAACCGGTACGCGGTGCGCAAAAGGTTGGGGACTCCTGGTCTAGGCCGACATATGAATGCAAACCCTGGTACTCTAGTAACCTCTCAAATGGCACCTTGTTGAAGGCCTTCTGCAAATACAGTGGATTCCAGTTAGTTGGGACACATTGGAAACCAGAGGTCATAGCTTAAGGGTGAGAGTGAGGTTTAAGGGGAACATGAGGGGAAACTTCTTCACTCAGAGGGTCGTGAGAGTGTGGAATGAGCTCCCAGCACAAGTGGTACATGTGAGCTCGATTTCAACGTTTAGGAGGAGTTTGGATAGTAGGGGTATGGAGGGCTATGGTTTCGGTACAGACCAATGGGAGTAGTCATAGTCATACTTTATTGATTCCGGGGGAAATTGGTTTTCATTACAGTTGCACCATAAAAAATAGTAATAAAACCATAAATAGTTAAATATTAATATGTAAATTATGCCAGGAAATAAGTCCAGGACCAGCTTATTGGCTCAGGGTGTCTGACCCTCCAAGGGAGGAGTTGTAAAGTTTGATGGCCACAGGCAGGAATGACTTCCTATGACGCTCTGTGTTGCATCTCGGTGGAATGAGTCTCTGGCTGAATGTACTCCTGTGTCCACCCAGTACATTATGTAGTGGATGGGAGACATTGTCCAAGATGGCATGCAACTTAGACAGCATCCTCTTTTCAGACACCACCGTCAGAGAGTCCAGTTCCATCCCCACAACGTCACTGGCCTTGTGAATGAGTTTGTTGATTCTGTTGGTGTCTGCTACCCTCAGCCTGCTGCCCCAGCACACAACAGCAGACATGATCGCACTGGCCACCACAGACTCGTAGAACAGTCTGCTTTTCATTCACTGCTTTTTGAACATATTGACACACACACGCACAACTGACGCTATTTAAAAACTTAAACACGAGAAATTCTGCAGTTTGAATAGTTTTTGGCATGGACTAGATGGGCCAAAGGGCCTGTTTCTGTGCTGTGCTTTTCTGTGATTCCATGGCATCGGGACCAGTACGTTTTGGCCCAATTAAATAACTGGTCAATTAGCCAAAGTTTAATGTAATAGTTAAAAAGGATAAAAAAGACAAACTACTGTGTAACTGAGTAACAATTTAAGTATTTAAATGAAATACAGAATAAATTGGAACACTAGCAATACCTCTACAGTACAATTAAATTGTGTATTAGTTCCCAATTATCGAGGAAGGAATTGATCTATCGTATTCTTTTGATTGACAGTGAATGAACAAAATCAGCACAGACACCGAATGCAGATAACGGAATGTTTTCATAAAATGCTTTCGATGATTGCGTCCTCCAAATATTCATTTTCATTGTAACTTTCAAGATACCTCGAAATTCTTCATAATTCTTTACTTGTTGAAGTAGTGAAATCGTTCCATTTTCTCACCCGGCTATTTCTAGCATCTCTGAGCCTGAATGTTTGAAACCGCAGTGAGCAAAACTGTTCAGAATTGTCTCACTGCTGATTTCTTGCCAACTCTCAGAGACAAAAATCGCTGCTTTTTGAACACATGGACACACACACACACACACACACACACACACACACACACACACACACGCACAACTGATGCTATTTAAAAACTTAAACACGAGGAATTCTGCAGATGCTGGAAATTCAAGCAACACACATCAAAGTTGCTGGTGAACGCAGCAGGCCAGGCAGCATCTCTAGGAAGAGGTGCAGTCGACGTTTCAGGCCGAGACCCTTCGTAGGACTAACTGAAGGAAGAGCTAGTAAGAGATTTGAGAGGGAGAGGGGGAGATCCGAAATGATAGGAGAAGACAGGAGGGGGAGGGATGGAGCTAAGAGCTGGACAGGTGATTGGCAAAAGGGATACGAGAGGCCCCATCCCTCCCCCTCCTGCCTTCTCCTGTCATTTTGGATCTCCCCCTCCCCCTCCCACTTTCGAATCTCTTACTCGCTCTTCCTTCAGTTAGTCCTGACGAAGGGTCTCGGACTGAAATGTCGACTGTACCTCTTCCTAGAGATGCTGCCTGGCCTGCTGCGTTCACCAGCAACTTTGATGTGTGTTGCTGTTTAAAAACTGTTCTTTCAGAGCACAGTGTAGTGTCTAATAGTCACACAAGTACACATGACTGATGCCAGTTAGAAACAGCCTCCTGCCCCAATAAGTAGCATGGGGTCCCAAACAAACAAAGGCAATCCCGGCTATTTTCTCCATTTAGTTTTTGTTCTTCAGAATCAGGTTTATTATCACCGGCATGTGACATGAAATTCATTAACTTAGCAGCAGCAATTCAATGCAATACATAATCTAGCAGAGAGAGAGAGAAAAAATAATAATAAATAAAATAAAACATAATAAATGAACAAATACATCAATTGCGTACAGGTATTTTGAATAGATTATTTTAAAAATGTGCAAAAACAGAAATACTGTATATTAAAAAAAGTGAGTTAGTGTCCAAAGCTTCAAAGTCCATTTAAGAATTGGATGGCAGAGGGGGAGAAGCTGTTCCTGAATCACTGAGTGTGTGCCTTCAGGCTTCTGTATCTCCTACCTGATGGTAACAGTGAGAAAAGGGCATGCCCTGGGTGCTGGAGGTCTTTAATAATGGACATTGCCTTTCTGAGACACCACTCCCTAAAAATGTCCTGGATACTTTGTAGGCTAGTACCCAAAATGGAGCTGACTAGATTTACAACCTTCTGCAGCTGCTTTCTGTCCTGTGCAAAAGCCCCTCCATACCAGACAGTCAGAATGCTCTCCACGGTGCAACTATAGACGTTTTTGAGCGTATTTGTTGACATGCCAAATCGCTTAAGAGTTTTCCCAAATAGACGGCTGCCCCGATTAATCAATGGCTCATTAATTGGAATCCACTGAAATTTGACTACAACCACTTGACTCCCTTCGTCTAATCTAGTTTTAACCTCTGATAAATTTGTTAAACACCAGTTTCCTTTTTATAAACTTTTGTGTACTCCATTACCATTTCCTAAACAAAAGATTCTAGTATTTTCCCTGCAATCAACGTTGGCCAACCTTCTCCATTTTGTGTCTCCCTTTCCAGTAGTCTTCTAGTTGCTGCTTTCAGGCTTCTAAAATGGGCCTTTGAGAGATGACAGCTGGTGCGTCCACTGTCTCTGTCATCACCTCCTTAAGACTTTGGGTGAAGGTCCCGAGGCCTTCAGTCCCATTAATTTTTTTAAAAAATATCTTTCAGCCACTTTCAGCCCCCATTAACTGTGGACCCCCATCATCTCGATTCGGTTTTTATGCCTTCCACGAAAAGAGATGGCACGTATTTGAATTTCTCTGTAAAGGGCCCAAATATTCCACATGAGAGAGAACTTTCATTGTCTCAGATGTTTCTTGCTGATGCACACACACACAAGTGAGTTCTTACTTCTGGACTGCATCTAAGCAATGTTGAACTTTGTAGAGCTGATTTAGATTTGTTTTAGGCCTAAACTGTGTTTAGAATTTAACAGAGCTCAAAGTGCAGGCTACTATTGAGCCACAGAGATCTGGAGCCCAAACCCAACGGGTCTGTCGTCTTCTCAATCCAGGTATTCTCCAGCAGGAGTGCAGTGCAGAGGAGGTGGAACTTTGATAAGGTGTTCAAGGTTCATTTAATTATCATACTACGTATGCAGAATACAACTCTGATAATTGTCTTCCCCAGATAGCCATAAAATATAGAAAACTATAGAAGTAGTTGAAAGGCAGACACCAATGCCCCCCTCACCCTCTAGTTGTAACCCTCCTCGCGCATGAAAAGAAGAAGAAACAAAAAATCGCGACCTCAACACCCCCCCCCCCACAACGCCCCGCACAAAAACTAACACATCACGCACGTGGAGAATCAACAGCAAGGGCATCAAACCCCAAACCCCAAACCCCCAGCCCAACAACAGGCAACAGGAAGGAATGGACAACAACAAGAAAAGAAAGCATGGAACTGAAAGAGACCAATATGAACTACAGTCCAATCCATAATTTTAGTCCAATCTCAGAATTTTGGTAACATCTCCGAGAGCATCAGGACCCAGTGGCCCCTCTGAGGGAAGCAACTCAAACCAGCGGCCTCTCCGAGAACTGTTTGCTCTCCTCCACATTTGCCTCAGTGTTTTAATTGGCAAGAAATGTAGTCAATCATGGCCCCTCGCCTCTGAGCTTCTCCTTGTAACCATGCTTGCATTTCTCTCTCAAAGTTTTCTTGGGGTCAACACAGTGCTAGCTCACTCGATCGAACTACAGACTGTAAGTCACAGGCTCCAACAGTTCAAAAAACTAAATTAAGACAAAAAGAATAAGTAGAAGAATAGAAAAACTGAAATGATTGACTTACCTGGAAGATGTCGCTCCAGGAATCATTTTTTTGCTGGCGCCATCTTGAGTGTTCAATTCAGCTGTGAAAATCATTTGGTAGTACTAATGTGATGAGTAGAATTGGAACCGTAAATCTAATAAGCAGGGACTGGTCGTTTCTAGTCCTGTTCTGTGTTTTCATCACTGGGCTTTATGCTACATCACTGAGGATATTGCTGAGTGTTTATGAGTTTGCTTCAGGCATTTGGTTCTTGAATCAGCTGGCATGTCCCAAATCACTGGATTTGGCAGCACTGTGGTCTCTAATCACTTCCTTCAAAATGGTCTTTTTTTTCGTATTAATTGTGACCTCTCTTGCAAGGCTTGTGATTAATTTATGATTTTATTGCCAATGGTGCTGCAAGTTAAGCGTTCCCATTGCACTTGTGCACGTGACCATAAACCTGACTCCAAGCGGCAGTGTGCTCTGACTGGTGAGTGTGGTTCAGGATGAGCTGGAGAGGAGGAGTCGTACATTTGATAAGGAAACCTCTTTAGCATGAAGCTAAGAGAGGCATTGGCCCCGAGGCTCCCTGCCCTGTGATCTACATCATATTAACTTACAATATAGGTGAAACTTTGGCCCATTGAATCTATGACAGTTGGCAGGATTTTCCCCATTATTCCACTGCATTTTCTGGAAATCTATACTGCATGCGCTCCTGTCAAAGCTCCTCGGATTCTTACCATTCACCTACACACGAGGGGCAGTTTACAGAGGGCAACTCGCACATCTCTGAGGCACGGGAGGTACGTGGGTTAGGGGATTAGCCTCCATCTCTTGAGCTGTGTGGCCGCACCTCTACCAGCTACACCACTGTGCCAACTCGTGTTTAAACTGCAGCCATCTCTTGGTTCTATAGACCCTAATACTTTTGACTGACAAAAATCTACCAATGGCTACAGATTTTTGAGGAAGAGTTCATTTGCCCACCCTTACTTACTGCCCATTACGTTGCTGGTGTTTAGGACAGCAGTGAAGGTCCTCCATCTTTGGCGGTGTTCAGAGCTTCCTTCATCACGTTTGAGGCTTCCTTTTGGTTTTCACTACTGTTGTGCTCAGATGTTGAAGGATTTTTCATTGCTGACTCTGTAACAATTTTATTTGACCAGTCAGGGTTGATATCCCCGAGCTGAACCCCTGGACCTGGCGGACCGCTGGACCACTCTTAGTCTGGCCTTTACCCTTTGACCTGTTTGGCGTGGGTGACCCTACCAAGAGTCAAAGAATAAAGTCCTGACTCCAGCCAACATAGCTCTCTGGGTCACTGGCGCATGCAAGCCTCCAAACCCTACGAGAAGGTTGTGGTCCTTTTGGAGGATTTCTCCTACCTCCCATGTCTCGATTCTGGGTTCAGCCACCAAAGGAAGTAAGTTCACACTCACAATTAATTCTCCAATCACCTTAAACTTCAGTCAAGTCTCTAGCTCAGTGTAGCTGTGGTTCCTGTGACTAATTCACTGAGAAGCAAGTTACTATTAGGATCCTCTATATTTTCAGTCACCTAAATATTGTTGTTTATCTTTCTATAGAAGACCAGGAGAACAAAAGAGGCCGATCCGTCTGACAGCGAAGGAAGTGATGAAGATGAAGACAATGCGGCTCCAGTGAAAGGCTGTGAATTGGTGGGACAGGAGCCTAGTGGAGCACAGAAGGAGGCAGAAGCCGCCACTGATTGCGGGAGTGAGGACAGCGATACCGAAGGGAGTCCCGTCAAGTCGCCTGATACAGAAGGTCACTCAGCTGAAGATGTCGGAGAGAAAATGCCCACTGAAGAGCGGCTTGAAGCATCTCTGGCAGTGGGGCAGGGCACCTCGCCCGACCCAGTTGATGAGTCCGAGGCCATGACTGAAGCTGAGCCGAGAAGTGAGGCCGAAGTGCGTCTCTGCCCAGGTAGCACAGGGGAAGCTGGCTCGTCTGATGGACCTGTCGCCATGGAGAAGGGCTGTGGTGAAGAGCCTGGTGTCCACCAAGGTAACTGAGACTCATAGAGTTGTGTGGTAGAGAATCATCACACCTATCAGTACTACTCCCACTTGCCTGCAATAATTCCATATCTCTCTCTGTACCGTAGTCATTCAGGTACCTGTCCAGATGCTTTTTAAATATTGTACGAACTGTTCCTGCAACCATCACCTCATTTGGTCGGTCATTCTAGGGACTAACTGTTCTGTGAGAAAAATGTACCCCAGAGAGGCCCTTTAAATTTCCTCCTCCTCAGCTTAAACCTTTGTCCCCTAGTTTTAAACACCCCTACCATGGGAAACAGACACTGGCTATCTTCCCTATCTTACACCTCTCATAATTTTATACGTACTTTATCGTATTACCTCTCAGCCTCCCCCACTCATCAGAAATCAGACCTAGTCTATCCAGTGTCTCCTCAGAATTCAGGCCTTCCGATATATCCAACTCCTTGTGAATCTTATATTGATGACCCTTCGAACTGCACCCCCAGCAATTCCCCCAGTTTAATCCTAACCTAATCATAGGACTACTCACAACGACCAATTAACCTACCAACTAGTATGTCTTGGAGGAAACCAGAGCACCCAGAGGAAATTCAGATGGCCACGGGGAGAATGTACAAGCTCCTTACAAGCAGTAGCGGGAATTGAACCTGGGTTGCCTGGACTTTAGAGAACTGTGCTAACCACTGCGCTACCATGCCACCCTAATCTACACCCTTTCTAGTTTAATCACGTCTGTCCTGTAGTGAGGTGACCGGAACTGCATGCAATGCTGCAAGTGCAGCCTAACCGATGTTTTGTACAACTATAACATGCATCCCGACTCTTGTACTTAACCCCTCAGCTAGTCAAAAGTAATCTTCCTCGCTGCTGTCTGTGTTACTACTTTCAGGGATCAGTGTACCTGTATCCCAAGTTTTCTCCATTTAACAAAGCTCCCCAGGCCCCGCCATTTCACTGTTGAAGTCCTGCTTTGGTTTAATTTCCCAAACTGTATCACTTTGCACTTGACTGAGTTAAATATTATTTGCCATTCCTTTGCCCACTTTCCAGCTCATCTCTTGTAACTAAAGCCAGTCATCTGTGTACCTGTACCCCAAGTTCTTTCCACTTAACAAAACTTCCCTACTGAGTCAGGGAGAAGATGGTAGGGAAAGAGGCATGGAACATGTGGTTGAGGAAGAAGAGAGCACACTTAAGATTTAAGACACATAAGTTGGGCAGGGACCTTGAGAAATAATAAGTCGTCAGGATGCTGCTTAAAAAGAGATTTAGGAGAGCTAGAAGTGGACGTGAGAAATCTTTGGAGAGCAGGATTAAGGGACACCCCAAAGTGTTCCACATGTACATGGAGAACAGGAGGGTGAATCGAGTGAGGATAGGACGATCAGGGATAATGGGAGAAACGTGGTGTAGGAGGGAAGGCGTAAGATTTTTGAAATCATTGGGCTGTTTTCCAGGGAAGGTGGGACCTGTACAGAAGGGACAATTTTCACCTGAACTGGAGGGGACTAGTATCCTAGTGAGAAGATTTGTTAATTCTGCGTGATGGGATTTAAACTAGAGTTGCAGGTGGATGGGAACCAGAGTGCCAGAACCGTTAGTGGAGAGGTTGAGGAGACAGATGTTGGTAAGACCTCAGACAAAGTTAGGAATCAAAAGATTGAGCATGGTGCGACAAAAGGTGTTGAGTCACTGTGGATAGAGCAGAGGAACGGCAAGGTTAAAAAGACCCTGATGGGAGTTGTATAGAGACCTCTAAACAGTAGTAAGGATATTGCCTACAAATTACAATGGGAGATAGAAAATGCATGCCAAAAGGACAATGTTACAATAGTCATGGGGTATTTCAACTGTTACGTACCCCGTAACTGGGTTGCCAAACCAGCAGAAATGGATCACTCAGTTGGAGTCTGGAGTACTAGAACTAAGAAAGTTTTATTAAAGAAACAAGCAACACAGTAATCGAAAGGATAATAAATGCAACAGTTCAGCGATGATAAACACACATGTGCACAGAATTAAGATAACAGCATCAATCAAGCTCTATCGTTGTCTAGGGGTAAATGACCAAATTTCAAAGTGACTCAAAGTTCAGTCCAGTTTAGTAGTTCAGTTCGCAGTAATCGTTGCCATGGCGATGGACAACGTGGGGGGAGAGAGAGAGAGAACAGGAACAACTGATCATTCAGACATGGCTTCACTCACAGACCGGCGATATGGCTCACAAGCAGCTTTTGGGCAGGTCCTTGGTGATGTCACCTGAGGTCACCCACTGTGACCCCTCCTCCAGATGCGGTCGATCCTCTGCAGTGAACCCGGCACCCAGGCAAGGGCGGACACACACCGGGTTCCCGCTCATCGTACCTTTCCACCCTGGCCGTTGTCTGGTACTTCCCACCGACTCGTGAGAGGCGTACCGCTTCCAGGGTCTCGGGTGGCGTGTGTGTCCTGCCTTAGCGAACCTGTCCCTTTTTATTCCCCTGCTGGGGCATCGCCTGTCCACCACTTCAAACAGTTCAGGGTTCAAAGGGGGAGCCGCTCCAGACAGCTCTCTCACCCGTCCCTTCATTACACATCTCCAGACGCTGCTCCATTGTTCCTTATCTCTCCTTCCCCTGAGGGCAGGTGGCAGACCACTTGCTGATGTCACTGATGCTAACCCAGGCCAGCAAACATCTTAATTTTATGTGTATTCTCGTCACACAACAGACAGTTAGATCTGCAAAATCAGGTTGGTACTGGATTACAAAAGGGGGAATTTCTAGAGTGGCTATGAGATGGCTCTTTAGAGCAGCTTGTAGTTGAGCCCACTAGAGGGTCAGCAATTCTGGATTTGGTGTTGTGCAATGAACAAGAATTGATATAGAGAACTTAAGGTAAAAGAACCCTTAGGGTCTAGTGACTATAATGTGATTGAATTCACCCTGAAATTTGAGAAGGAGAAGCTAAAATCAGAAGTATCAATACTACAGTGGAGTAAAGGGAATTACAGAACCATGGGAGAGGAGTTGGCCAGAATTGGTTGGAAAAGAACACTGGCAGGGATGATGGCAGAGCAATGGCTGGAATTTCTGGAAATAATTCAGAAGACACAGGATATAGACATCCCAAAGAAGAAGAAGTATTGTAAAGGAAAGATGACATAGCCATGGCTAACAAGAGAAGTCAAAGCCAACATAAAAACCAAAGAGGGGGCATATAATAGAGCAGTTTTTCTTAACTCTTTTGCCCTGGAGGAACACTTGAAATAATTTTCATGTCTCGGAACCCCTGCATAAAAATTATTGCATCTAGAACTCATGGTACGTTAATGTGATCAGTAAGTTGTAGATATAATAATCCAAAAATAATGGTTGATACTCTTGAATAGAGAATGAATTTTTAGCTAATCTTTCTTGAAAAAAAGAGATAGATAAGCTTAGCTTACATTTCTTGAAATTACTCTTTATATTTTTTTTCCATAACTTTTAAAAACTTTTTACTGACTGTGACTTTATTTTCAAAAGCTTTAATCTGGTTGTTTTGAGATTCCAATAGTCGTTTAAAATAGTCAGCACTTTTACGTGTCATATGGCTGTGATTTATAGCTAGGTGTCTTCAATTTTGCTGGAGCCATTGTTACATTTGTAAGTTGTTTGCTACAGACTAGGCACGATGGAATAGGGCAATTTGGATCCATAATACCATAAGATATAGGAGCAGAAATAGACCATTCGGCCCATTGAGTCTGCTCTGCCATTCAATCATAGGCTGATCCAATTTTTCCAGTCATCCTCACTCCCCTGCTTTCACCCCGTACCCTTTGATGCCCTGGCTAATCAAGAACCTATCTATCTCTGCCTTAAATACACCCAATGACTTGGCCTCTACATCCGGTTGTGATAACAAATTCCACAGATTAACTGCCCTCTGACTGAAGTAAAATTTCTCCACATCTCAGTTCTAAAAGGATGCCTTTCAATCCTGAACTGGTGCCCTCTTGTCCTAGAATCCCCTATCATGGGATATAACTTTGCCATATCTAATCAGTTCAGGCCTTTTAACATTCGGAATGTTTCTATGAGATCCACCCTCATGCTCCTGAACTCCAGGGGATATAGTCCAAGAACTGCCAGACATTCCTCATATGGTAACCCTTTCATTCCTGGAATCATTCTCATGAATCTTCTCTGAACCCTCTCCAATGTCAGTATATCCTTTCTAAAATAAGGAGCCCAAAACTGCACACAATACTCCAAGTGTGGTCTCCCGAGTGTCTTATAGAGCCTCAACGTCACATCCCTGCTCTTATATTCTATACCTCTAGAAATGAATGCCAGCATTGCATTCACCTTCTTCACAACTGACTCAACTTGGAGGTTAACCTTTAGGGAATCTTGCACAAGGACTCCCAAGTCCCTTAGCATCTCTGCACTTTGAATTCTCTCCCCATCTAAATAATAGTCTGCCTGTTTATTTCTTCCACCAAAGTGCATGAACATACACTTTCCAACAATGTATTTCATTTGCCACTTCTTTGCCCTTTTCCCTAAACTATCTAAGTCTCTCTACAGGCTCTCTGTTTCTTCAACACTGCCCGCTCCTCCACCTATCTTTGTATCATCAGCAAATTTAGCCACAAATCCACTAATACCGTAGTACAAATCATTGACATACATCGTAAAAAGCAGCGGTCCCAACACTGAACCCTGTGGAACTCCACTGGTAACCAGCAGCCAGCCAGAGTAGGACCCCTTTATTCCCACTCTCTGTTTTCTGCTGACCAGCCAATGCTCCACCCATGCTAGTAACTTCCCTGTGATTCCATGGGCTCTTATCTTGCTAAGCAGCCTCATGTGCAGCACCTTGTCAAAGGCCTTCTGAAAATCCAAGTACACCACATCTACTGCAACCCCTTTGTCTACCCTACTTGTTATTTCCTCAAAGAATTGCAGTAGGTTAGTCAGGCAGGATTTTCCTTTCAGGAAACCGTGCTGGCTTTGGTTTACTTTGTCATGCACCTCCAGGTACTCTGTAATCTCATCCCTAACGATCGATTCCAACAACTTTCCAACCACTGATGTCAGGCTAACAGGTCTATAGTTTCCTTTCTGCTGCCTCCCACCCTTCTTAAATAGCGGAGTAACATTTGCAATTTCCAATCATCCGGTACAATGCTGGAATCTATCGATTCTTGAAAGATCATCGTCAATGCCTCTGCAGTCTCTCCAGCTACTTCCTTCAGAGCCCGAAGGTGCATTCCATCAGGTCCAGGAGATTTATCCACCCTCAGATCATTAAGCTTCCTGAGCACCTTCTCAGTCGTAATTTTCACTGCACAAACTTCACTTCCCTGACACTCTTGAATGTTGGTATACTGTAGACATCTTCTACTGTGAAGACTGATGCAAAATACACATTCAGTTCCTCTGCTATCTCTGCATCTCTCATTACAATATCTCCAGCATCATTTTGCATTGGTCCTATATCTACCCTCGACTTTTTTATCCTTTAAATACTTTAAAAAAGCTTTTAGTATCTTTGATAATAGTTGCCAGCTTCCTTTCATGATTCATCTTTTCCTTCCTATTGACCTTCTTAGTTTCCTTCTGTAAGTTTTTAAAAGCTCCTAGTCCTCTTACCTTCCCAGTAGCTGTGGTTTCCTTGTATCCCCTTTCATTTGCTTTTACTTTGGCTCTGACTTCACTTGTCTGCCACGGTAGTGTCCTTCTTCCCTTTGAAAATTTCTTGTTATTTGGAATATATCCGTCTTTTACTTCCCTCATTTTTCACAGAAACTCCAGCCATTGCTGCTCTGCTGTCTTTCCTGCAAATGTCCCTTTCCAGTCAATTCAGCCAGTTCCCCTCTTGTGCCATTGTAATTTCCTTTATTCCACGGAAATACTAGCACATTGTATTTTATTTTTTTTCCCTCTCAAACTTCAATGTGAACTTGATCATATTGTGATCACTGTTCCCTAAGGAGAACCCCATTCAACCCCATTGATATGTAGCTTTCATTGTAAAGATATGGTACCAGTTGATTACTTTAGTCCCGCACACTGCTTTTGTCTCCAGGACCCAGAAGAGGCTGGTGGACAACTTCTGGGGTAACAGGAGGCATTGTGTCTCTGCTGGGGTCCTGAGTCTTCCGATCATGGAGAGCGGTCAACGATTGTCTTGTGTGCGCACCCAGCTGGCGGCTCTGCGTGTCAGGACCCTGCAGAGATGCCTGTACAGTGACCGCCCTCCAAGACTGCATGCGCTGGCGACGCACTTTCTCTGCCGGGGACACTGCCTGCAGGAGGGCTCGCGTATTCCAGCGGACAGTATCGGCCTCGCCTTTACCAAGAGCTGTCTAGTTTCCCCCAGACAGGGTGCTCCTGCGCTGGTGGGGGATGGTACTCTAGCTGCAACGGGGACTGGTGCTCATCCTGTCAGGGCGGGTGTCGAGGAAGTGGAGAGGTTCCAGCGGCACGACCACCTGATGGGCCGGGAGTGCTCGTCGGGCCAGGCCTCGGGATAGCACCGTGGATGGACAGGGTCCAGCACAACGTGAGCCGTCTTGCAGGGATGTCCACCGTGCCCTTCCGTGATGCTCCAAAATGTTTCTTGTAGCAGCTAATCCTGCACACCTTTCACTTCCTTGCCTTTGTCTGCTGGCCAGGCTCACCTTGGGCTGTTATACCATCTGGCAGTGAAAGAGGCCCCAGTTGTAAGTCCCTCTATGCAGGGGTCCTTTCCCTGAACATTGGGGACCTTGGGTGGAAGGTGTTGGATAGGGCAGTACCGCGTCAAAGGTTTTTAAGTATGTTCACTGACACCCCGTCCACATGCCCATTCTGTGGCCGGGAGGAGCCAGTGTACCACGTTTACATGGAGCGTGAGAGGTTGCAGCCCCTGTCTGAGTATCTGAGGGGCTACCATCCTCCCCTCCATGCAATACAGCGCTCACCAATTATCAACAGCCTACCCTATCTCCTGTCAAAAACTGAGAATGGACTCAACCAAATAAACACGGTCCTCTGTGCTGTAATTTTTCTATGGTTTCTGTGGCTTTTCTATTGCGACTGTGCACTACCACACTGGGCCGAGAGACGTCTGACAAGATTGCTCGCGGAGCTGTTCAATCACTGCCCACCACCGCAAGCGTTAGCATCAAAGTTCAAAAAATGATGTTTATTTTTTTAAATCATGATCTCTTGCGGAACCCCTAGCGACCCATCATGGAACCCTGTAACATATCAAAGACTAATGGGAAGTTAGAGGATGAGAAGCTTTTAAAAACCAACAGAAGGCAACTAAACAGTCATTAAGAAGCTGAAGATGGAATCGAAAATAAGCTAGCCAATAGTATTAAAGAGCCTACCTGACATTTTAATAGATACACAAAGAGTAAAAGGGAGGCGAGAATGGATATCGGACAGCTGGAAAATGATGCTGGAGAGGTAAAGGGGGAAATGAAGTGGCGGACGAACTGAATAAGTATTTTGCATCAGTCTTCGCTGTGGAAAACACTAGCAGTGTGGTGGAATTCCAGGTGTCAGGAGAAGTGTGAAGTTACCATAACTAGAGAGATGGTAATTGGGAAACTGAAAGGTCTGAAGATAGATAAGTCACCTGGATCAGATGGTGTACACACCAGGGTTCTGAAGAGATTGTGGAGGTACTAGTAATGATCTTTCAAGAATCAGTATATTCTGGAATGGTTCCAGAAGACTGGAAAATTGCAAATGTCACTCCACTCTTCAAGAAGGGAGAGAAGCAGAAGTAAGGAAACTATAAGCCAGTTGGTTTGACCTCAGTGGTTGAGAAGATGCTGGATTTGATTATTAAGGATGAGGTCCCAGGGTACTTGGAGGTACATGATAAACTAGGCCATAGTCAGCATGATTTCCTCAGGGGAGAGTCTTGCCTGACGGAATTCTTTGAAGAAGTAACAAGCTGGATAGACAAAGGAAGATCGGTTAATGTTGTGTACTTTGATTTTCAGAAGGCCTTTGACAAGGTGCCACACATGAGGCTGTTTAACAAGCTAAGAGCCTATGGTACTATAGGAGAAATTCCAGCATGGATAAAGCAGTGGCTGATTGGCAGGAGGCAAAGAGTGGGAAGAAAGGGATCCTTTTCTGACTGGCTACCGGTAACTAGTGGTGTTCCACGGGGGTCTGTGTTGGGACTGATTCTTTTTATGTTATATGTCAATGATTTGGATGTTGGAAATGACGGCTTTGTTGCAAAGTCTGCAGTCGATATGAAGATAGGTGGAGGGACTTAACCAGATTCGGAGAGTGGGCAGATAGAATACATTGTATGGTCATGCACTTTGGTCGAAGAAATGAAAGGGTTGGCTATTTTCTAAATAGAGAGAAAATACAAAAAACTGAGGCGCAGTGGGACTTGGGAGCGCTTGTGCAGGATTGCCTAAAGGTTAATTTGCAGGTTGCGTCTGTGGTGAGGAAGGCAACTGCATTGTTAGCATTTATTTCAAGAGGTCTAGAATGTAAAAACAAGGATGTGATGTTGAGACTTTATAAAGCACTGGTGAGGCCTCACTTAGAGCAGGTTTGGGCCCCTTATCTGAGAAAGGATGTGCTGGAACTGGAGAGGATTCAAAGGTGGTTCACAAAAATAATTCCTGGATTGAACAGCTTGTCGTATGAAGAGCATTTGATGGCTCTGGGCCTGCATTCACTAGAATTCAGAAGAATGAGGCGTGACCTCATTGAAACCTATCGAATAGTGAAAGCCCTTGAAGGAGTGGATGTGGAGAGGATGTTTCCTGTGGTGGCAGAGTCTTAAGACCAGAGGACACAGCCTCAGAATTGAGGTGTGTCCTTTTAGAGCAGAGATGAGGAGGAATTTCTTTAGCCAGAGAGTGGTGAATCTGTGGAATTCTTTGCCACAGGCAGCTGTGGAGGCCAAGTCTTTACATATGTTTAAGGCAGAGGTCGATAGATTCTCGCTTGGTCAGGGATTCAGGGAGAAGGCAGGAGATTGGGGCTGACAGGAAAATTGGATCAGCCATGATGAAATGGTGGAGCAGACTCGATGGGCCAAATAGCCTAATTCTGCTCCTATATCTCAAAATCTTATGATATTGTATGCTTAGAGGTGGAGGAGGTAGGGGAAGGCCTTAATGAATACTTTGCTTTGATGTTTGCAGGGAGAGGGACCTTGATGAATGTGAGATTAGCATAGAACAGGCTAATTTGTTGGAGCATGTTGAGATTAAGAAAGACATATTGTTGGAATTTCTGAAATACATTAGGACAGATAATTCCCTGGGAATGGACAGGATATACCTCAGGTTACTATGGGAAGCAAGGGAGGAGATTGCTGAGGCATTGACGATGAACTTTGCATCCTCCCGGGTCACAAGAGAGGCACCAGAGAATTGGAGGGTGGTAAATCTTATTACTTTGTTTAAGAAAGAGAATAGGGATAATCTTGGGAATTAGGGTCCAGAGTCTTGTGTCACTGGTGGGCAAACTATTGGAGAGGATTATCAGAGACAGGGTTTGTGAGCATTTGAATGTGGTTCTTCAATAAAAAGATAAAAATCCAAATTTTAGATATTGGGGATAATCAGCATGGCTTTCTGTGGCCAGGTCGTACTTCACATGTCTGATTGACTTTCTCGAAACAAATCGATGAAGGTAGAGCGTTGGATGTATATCGATTTTACTAAAGTGTTTGATAAGGTTCCCGTCATCCAGAAAGCCATGAGGCATGGGATCCAGGGAGTCTTGACAATATAGATTCAGAATTGGGCTGCCCACAGAAGGCAGAGGGTGTTAGAAGATGGAGCATGTTGTGCCTGGAGGTCGGTGACCAGTGGTGTTCCATAGGGATTGGGTCTGGAACCCCTGCTTTTTGTGACTTTTATAAATGTCTTGGATGAGGAAGTGAAAAGGTGGGTCAGTAGAATTGCAGATAACATGAAAGTTGGAGGTGTTGTGGATAGTGTAGAAGGATAGTGTAGATTACTATGGGATATAGATGGGATGCAGATTTGGGTGGAGAAGTGGCAGATGGAATTCAATCTGGAGAAGTGTGAAGAGATAAATTTTGGAAGGTCTAACTTGAAGGCAGAGTTACAGGTTTAGCTGTTTGGGGGAAACGGGGATCTTCGTGTCCAAGCACAGAGGTCTCTCAAAATCGCCACACAAGTTGATAGGGTGGCTAAGAAGGTGTATGGTGTGTTGGTCTTCAGTAGTTGTGGGGGGTGGGGGGGGGGTGGAATTGAAGAGCCGCTGGGCAATGTTGCAGCTCTACAAACTCCGGTTAGACCACACTTTGAGTATTGTATTCATTTCTGTTCGCCTCAAATACAGGAAGGTTGTGGAAGCTTTAGAGAGAATGCAGAGCAGATTTACCAAAATGCTGCCTAGATTAGAAAACGTATGTCTCGTGAGGGAAATTTGAGTGAGTTTGGGTTTTTCTCTTGGGAGCAAAGGAGGATGTGAGGTGACATGAGAATCAGGTTTATTATCACCAATATGTGACGTGAAATTTGTTAACTGAGCAGCAGCAATGCAATACATAATATAGAAGAAGAAGAAAATATAATATAATAAATAAGTAAATCAATTACAGTATGCATATTTTGAATAGATTAAAAATCGTGCAAAAAACAGAAATAATATATATTAAAAAAGTGAGGTAGTGTTCACTGGTTCAATGTCCATTTAGGAATCGGATGGCAGAGGGGAAGAAGTGATTCAGTGATTCCTGAATCACTGAGTGTGTGACTTCAGGCTTCTGTACCTCCTACCTGATGGTAACAGTGAGAAAAGGGCATGCTCTGGGTGCTGGAGGTCCTTAATAATGGACGCTGACTTTCTGAGTCACAGCTCCTTGAAGATGTCCTGGGTACTTCGTAGAATAGTACTCCTAGTACCCAAAATGGAGCCGACTAAATTTACAACCCTCTGCAACTTCTTTTGGTCCTGTGCTGTAGCTCCCCACCTCATACCAGACAATGATGCAGCCTGTCAGAATGCTCTCCACGGTACATCTATAGAAGTTTTTGAGTGTTTTTGTTGACATACCAAATCTCTTCAAACTCCCAATGAAGTATAGTTGCTGTCTTGCCTTCTTTAGTTTAGTGGCCAGTGCTATCATGTTTGCTGTTGTGTGCTGGGGCAGCAGGCTGAGGGTAGCAGACACCAGCAGGATCAACAAACTTATTCGTAAGGCCAGTGATGTTGTGGGGATGGAACTGGACTCTCTCACGGTGGTGTCTGAAAAGAGGATGCTGTCCAAGTTGCATGCCATCTTGGACAATGTCTCCCATCCACTACATAGTGTACTGGTTGGACACAGGAGTACATTCAGCCAGAGACTCATTCCACCGAGATGCAGCACAGAACGTCATAGGAAGTCATTCCTGCCTGTGGCCATCAAACTTTACAACTCCTCCCTTGGAGGGTCAGACACCCTGTGCCGATAGGCTGGTCCTGGACTTATTTCATAATTTACTGGCATAATTTACATATTACTATTTAACTATTTATGGTTCTATGACTATTTATTATTTATTGTGCAACTGTAACGAAAACCAGTTTCCCCCGGATCAATAAAGTATGACTATGTTTATAGCTACATCGATATGTTGGGACCAGGTTAGGTCCTCAAAGATCTTGACACCCAGGAACTTGAAACTGCTCACTCTCTCCACTTCTGATCCCTCTATGAGGATTGGTATGTGTTCCTTCGTCTTACCCTTCCTGAAGTTCACAATCGGCTCTTTCATTTTACTGACGTTGAGTGCCAGGTTGTTGCTGCAGCACCACTCCACTAGTTGGCATACCTCGCTCCTGTATGCATACTCATCACGATTCTGCCAACAATGGTTCTATCATCAGCAAATTTATAGGTAGTATGTATATAGCGAGTAGAGCAGTGGGCTAAGCACACACCCCTGAGGTACACCAGTGTTGATTGTCAGCAAGGAGGAGATATTATCACCAAACCACACAGATTGTGGTCTTCTGGTTTCGAAGTCAAGGATCCAGTTGAAGATGGAGATACAGAGACCCAGGTTCTGTAACTTCTCAATCAGGATTGTGGGACTGATGATAGTAAATGCTTAGCTATAATCAATGAACAGCATCCTGACATAGGTGTTTGTGTTGTCCAGGTGGTCTAAGGCCACATGAAGAGCCATTGAGATTGCATCTACTATTGATCTATTGTGGCGCTAGGCAAATTGCAATAGGCCAGGTCCTTGCTGAGGCGGGAGATCAGTCTAGCCATGACCGACCTCTCAAAAGCATTTCAGCACTGTAGATGTGAGTGACACCGGGCGATAGTCATTAAGGCAGCCCACATTATTCTTCTTAGGCACTGGTATAATTGTTGCCCTTTTGAAGCAAGTGGGTACTTCCGCCCGTAGCAGTGAGTAGAAGATTTTGAGACGGTGGGCAATCAGAAACTTTTTTTCCATTGGAAGTCCATTTAAGGTGAGTGAAGGAAGGTTTAAGGGGGTGGTCGGAGGTAGTTGTCTTTTACGCAGAGAGTGGTGGGTGCCTGGAATGCACTGTCATGGGTGGTGGTGGACGTTTGAAAGATTCTTAGATATTCACATGGTCATAAGAAGAATGGGACCTATGGGCTGTGAAGGAAGGAGGGAAGGCTTATATTGAACACTGGGTTGGCACAGCATTGTAGGGCAAAGAGACTGTACTGTGCTATGTTCTACACCCCAGTTAAAGTACAGTGAGAGCATCCATGTGATGTAGCTGCTCCCAGATCTGGAGTGAGAACCCAGTCTGACACTGGATCATCATGAAGTGGGATTCATGGGCTCTGAGGCAGACCCGCACTAACCCCAGGTCAGCAAACAGACCCACGGAATGGTCGTGCTAAGTGAAATCCTCTTTGCATCTGTAAAGACTTCAACTTGCAACAGAAAAATCTGAATTAGCAAATTAGTTTAATCAACCTTCAAAAAATATACTTAGGGTTTTAACAGTAAAATTAATAGCACTTTCTTCCCTATTTATAAAAGCTATTATTGAAATCAGCAGCTTGCCTCTCAATCTGCTAAAATGGTCTTACAAAACATGTTTAAGCTGCAGATATAGGACTCGAGTATGGAGTAACAGGTGTTTGGGTGAACCAGTGTCACGGACCTACCACAGTGTGAACTAGAAAGCTAGATCTATGCATCAGCCCTTGTCTGTGTTTTGCTATGTGGGCTGTCCCTGTGATTTACAGATGGTCACAGATACGATTAAGCCTCCTATAATATAAATTTCAAAGGTTCGAACATAAATTCATTCCTATGAACAGAACTGGTTTCTTTTCTGTCTTTCTCTCATCAGTCAGGTCTGCATTTTGGTGCCTTTCAGCAGACTACTGAGGAGATGTAGAAGTGTGCGTTTACCATATCGAACAATATTTCTGAGTTGCGGACAAAATTGCGTTTAGGACTCCTGTAGAAATGGAACCCTTTTATTACTGAAGGACAGTGTGTATTTCAGACCAGTCCCGGGCAGGATCAGATCAGATCACTGGCTTGTATGACGTGAGATTTGCTGTACAGTAGTACAGTGCAAAGACGTATACATTGTGAAAATAATAGTGAAAGGAAGGAATAAGGGGGTACAGTTCATGAATTCATGGACCATTGGGAAATGTAATGGTGGAGGGGAAGAAGCTGTTTCTAAAATGAGTCTTCAGACACTGAATGTCCTCCCTGATGATAGTAACAAGGTGTGGGTCCTCAATGTCAAATGCCTCCGTCTCAAGGTACCACCTCTTCAGGAGGGCTTCACTGTTGGGGAGGGTTGGGCTCATGATGGAGCTGACTAAATCTACAACTCCGTGCAGCCTCTTGTGACGCTGGCCAAAGAGTCTCCATATCAGACTGTGATGCAGCGAGTTAGAATGTCTCCACTGTACCTTTGCAGAAGTTTGTAAGGATCATGGGTGACCTACCAAATCTCCCGAAGCTCCTGATGAAGTTCAACTGCTAGCATGTCTTCTTCGTGAAGCCCAGAGCAGATCTCTGAGACGATGCTGCCCAGGAACTTGAAGCTGCTCACTCTTCCCACCACTGGCCCCTCGATGAGACTGGTGTGTGTTCATCCTTGAAACCTGGGTTTTAAAGTTTTCCACTTGGCATTTTTTTCCTAAATATAAATTTAACATCCAGTTACTCTGAGCCTGGATGGGGATGTAGCTTTGAGATGGGATATGCACATTGAATCGCAGGGTACGCTCAGGTTCTGTGCAGGCTACTGAGCAATATTTATCCCTTAACTGACCTCACTAAAACAGATCAAATACTTATTGGATGCCTGTCTGGAGAGGAAAAGTTTTTATATCATTGCTATTTATCTGTCCTTGCGTGCTTTTTTTATAGAGTGTTCTTTAAAGGTCCTTTGAGAGATGCTTTGGAGTTCTGTGAGGTTGTGAAGATGGCACCTCTTTAGATTGGTACTTTAAACAAAAATGCACCATCAAAAAATCTGTGTTTTCAAAAATAATGTTATGGACTAAGTTCCAGTTCCATTTCAGTTACCCATACTTCCACGCCTACTCTAATTCCAAACAGTGTAAGACTCCACGACCCTGGTTACCTCCTCCCCCAATAGACACGGCTACCTTAAATACCCTGAATCAGTTCAGTATATTTGGTATATTTCTCTATTACTCACATCAGTAACAGTCTTCTCCTCATCAACATTGGACCTGTTTGCATTGTTTTGAACCTAGATTTACGCAGCACTTCATCAAACTATAACTATGTTATACAGCTTTGAGACCGGTCTTACAGCCAGTCATGAAACAACGAAACCCATAAGAGCCCATAAAAACAAAGTAAGTCAAACACCCAATGTGCAGAAAGAAAAGAAGCAAATTGTGCAAGCAATAAAAGTAAGCAAACAGCATTCAGAACAAAAGTGAGTCCATCGACACAAAGCAGGCCTCTGCCTCAGCTCCAGTTCAGCGCAGAGCTGAGATGGAGCAATGAACGACTTGCTGTAGGAACTCATCGGGTCAAGCACCATCTGTGGGTGTTGAAGGGGAGGAAATCCTTGTTTTCGTTCACGCAGCGCTTCAACGTGAAACGTAGATGTTTTCCCACTGCTGCCTGTAACAAGTCAGCCGGCTGGTGGCGTAGTGGCATCAGCGCCTGACTTCGGAGCGAAGGCTCCCGAGTTCGAATCCAGCCGGCTCCCTTGCATGCTTTCCATCCGTGCTGGGTTGAGCGTCGAGCTAGCAACGCGACCTCGTAAAAATAAGAAAACCTGCTAAAAAAAAAATGCCCTCATGATGGCATCCCAATGACTCCACTCGGAGTTAAGGGCTTTCTTCTGTAATAAGTTAGTACATTCTCCCTGTAACAGTGTGCATTTTCACTGGGTGCTTCCTGCTTTTCAAAGGAGTACAGGTAGATTAACTGTTCACATGGGTAGTGGGCAGCCTGGACTTGTTGGGCCAGAAGGGCCAGTTATCATGAAGTATCTTTAAATACAATAATTAAAATTAATCCCCCCCCCCCACAGTTGCCACTTGATTCACTTCATTTCTTCAGCAACTTGACGATTGCTCCAGATACCAGCATCTGCAGTGTCTTGTGTCAGAGCTAATTTTCTCAGGGGTACCTTTTCTTACGTAGTTCGCTTACTACTTGGGAAATGAAGTTCCAACTGGGGTAGAGGAAATACATTCATAAGTCCAAAAAAAAAGTCAAATATGTTGCCATATATTGCCTAAATGAATAGGTGTAATGAAAAGCCTACTAGCAGTTTTTGATTACACCAGTGCTCTCATGCAAATTAGCTGTGCAAGTGAACAAAGCCAGAAAAATGCAAATCCAAGCTTGGGATAACGATTATTTTAATTAAGCGCCGGAGTTTAGTTAGAGCATGCTCGGAATGCTGTGCGTGGATCTGGACTCTGTGCCAAGCAAGCTTATACGTAGCTACTAAAGAAAGTACATAAATATTTGGAAAAGCAAGAAGATCTGCAGATGCTGGAAATCAAAGTAACACATTCAAGATTCTGGAGGAGCTCAGCAGGCCAAGCAGTTTCTATGGGGAAGTGTAAACAGTTGATGTTTCGGGCCGAGACCCTTGATCACGAGTTCTGATTCCCGAAACATCGACTGTTTATTCTTTTCCATAAATGGTGTCTGGCCTGCTGAGTCCCTCCATCATTGTGTCTGTGTTACATAAATATTAGCAAATACGAATTAGATGGTTCGGATTCTGCATGGAGGACAATGGCCAGCAGTGTTCTGCAGGGATCTGTTCAGGAACCCATCTTCTTTATGATTTTCATAAATGACCTGGATGAAGAAGTAGAAGCAACACACATCAAAGTTGCTGGTGAACGCAGCAGGCCAGGCAGCATCTCTAGGAAGAGGTACAGTCGACGTTTCAGGCCGAGACCCTTCGTCAGGACTGCACTTCTTCCTAGAGCTGCTGCCTGGCCTGCTGCGTTCACCAGCAACTTTGATATGTGTTGCTTGAATTTCCAGCATCTGCAGAATTCCTGTTGTTTGCGTGAAGAAGTAGAAGGGTGGGTTAGTCAGTTTGCTGATGACACGAAGGTTGGGGGTGTTGTGGATAGTCTGGAGGGTTGTCAGAGGTTACAGCAGGACATCAATAGGATGGAGAACTGGGCTGAGAAGTGGCAGATGGAGTTCAACCCACATAAGTGTAAAGTCCAATTTGAAGACAATATAATATAAATGGTAAGACTCTTGGCAGTGTGGAGGATCTGAGAGATCTTGGGGTCCGTGTCAATAGCTGCTGTGCAGGTTGACAGTGTTGTTAAGAAGGCGTACGGTGTGTTGGCATTCATGGGATTGAGTTCAAGAGCTGTGAGGTAATGTTACAGCTATATAAGACCTTGGTCAGACCCCAGTTAGAGTACTGTTCAGTTCTGCTCACCTCACTACAGGAAGGATGTGTGTACTATAGAAAGAGTGCAGATGAGATTTACAAGGATGTTGCCTGGATTGGAGGGTGTACCTTATGAGAATAGGTTGAGTGAACTTGGTCTTTTCTCCTTGGAGCCAACGGAGGCTGAGAGGTGACCTGATAGAGGTGTATAAGATGATGAGAGACATTGATCATGTGAATAAGACCATAAGACATAGGAGCAGAATTAGGCCATCTGGCCCATAGCCAGAGGTTTTTTCCCAGAGCTGAAATGGCTAACACGAGGGGGCATAGTTTTAAGGTGCTTGGAAATAGGTACTGTGAGGATGTCAGGGGTAAGTTTTTCACACAGAGGGTGGTGGGTGCGTGGAATGCACTGCTGGCAATGGTGGTGAAAGCGGATACAATAGGGTCTTTTAAGAGCCTCTTAGGTAGGTACATGAAGCTTAGAAAAATAGAGGGCTATGCGGTAGGGAAATTCTAGGCAGTTTCTAGAGTTGGTTACATGGTCAGCACAACATTGTGGGCCGAAGGGCCTGGAACGTGCTGTAAATTTCTATGTTCTATGTTCCACGTTCTATGCTCCCATCAAATTCACTCACCATCCTGCAGGAAATGTACAACTGTTCCTTTGTTAATGCTGTACTAAAATTTGCAACTCCTGTATCCACTGCCAAAGGGCCATAGCACCACCTCAAGGGGCAGTTAAGATGGACAAATCAAAGTATTGAGTACAGAGGATAGAATGTTGTGCTGAAGTTGTATAAGATGTTGGCGAGGCCAGATCTGGAGTATTGTGTGCAGTTTTGGTTACCCACCTACAGGAAAACTGTAAATGAGGTTGAAAAAATACAGAGAACATTTACAAAGTTGTTGCTGGAGGACCTGAGTTATAAGGAAAGATTGAATATGTTAGGGTTTTAGTCCTTGGACTGTAGAAGATTGAGAGGAAATTTGATAAAAAGGTATATAAAATTATGAGGCGCATAGATTGGGTTAGCGTAAGCAGGCTTTTTTCCACCGAGGTTGGCTGGGACTACAACCAGAGGTCATGGGTTAAGGGTGAAAGGTGAAAAGTATAAGGGGAACATGAGAGGAAACTTCTTCAGTCTGAGGGTCGTAAGAGTATGGAACGAGCTGCCAGCACGCGTGGAGCATGCAAGCTTAATTTCAACGATTGAGAGAAGTTTGGGTAGGTACATGGATGGTAGGGGTATGGAGGGTGATGGGAGTAAGCAGTTTAAATGGTTTAGAATAGACTAGATGGGCCAAAGGGCACATTTCTCTGCTGTATTTTTTATGACCCTATGATGATAATTGGCAGTGAAGCCTGGTAGGGCTATTCCCGTAGAGGTCAGGGTTTTGGAGGTGCTGTTGAGCAGGTGGATGCTGTACTCCTACATATCCTTCCACTCTGCCCTCTTGAGAATATCCACCTTCTTTCCCCTTAAATTCTCAAAGAGTTAGAATGTCAAATACCAGAGGCTGTGCACTTAAGTGAGAGGAACAAAGCTTTAGTCCGTGAGGTAATTGCTTTTCATGGAGGGGTTAGTGCCTGGAACAGGGGAGCATGTACAATAGCGGTGCTTAAGAAGCTGTTAGACACACACAGGGATGGAAGAATGTAGATCACATGCAGACAGAAGGGCTTTAGATTAATTCGGCATTGTGTTCCGTGCAGGCACCATGGGGTGAAGGACATGTTCCTGCTCTGTACTGCACTTTGTTAAATGTAGCTGTGGTATTTGGCTCAATTACTCCATATGGGGTGCATTTAATAAGAAAAATCTTACATTTTAGATGTAGACTGTGCAGAATCAATGGGCTGTTACAGCAAAGAAACAGACCCTTCAGCCCACTGAAACCATAGCAACCATCAATTACCCATTTATATTAATCCTATTTTACTCTCCCAACCTTGCCATCAACTCTGCACATTCTACCACTCACTTAAGCATAAGAATAATTTACAGAGCCATTGAGCCACCCAATTTGCACGTCTGTGGGACGTCGGAGGAAATCTGGCATGGCTTCGTGGACAATGTGCCGAGTCTGTACAGACAGCACTGGAGGTCAGGTTTGAACCTGGGTCCCTGGAACTGTGCCTCCGTGTCGCTCTGATCCTTCTGTGTGACTGAACAGTGTGCTGTTGAACTCGAGGCTGATCTACTTATCGCCAATAGTCCCAAGCTCTCAAAGTGTAGTAATGGAAGTGACCCTTGTAGCAGCCAATTCTAACAAGTTAAGTGCTACTGTTGGCAGCCTAGCTCTGGGCTGTTGTTGTTCTGTGATGCGGCCTCCAATCAGTCCAGTAATAATGTTCCACAAAATCGGAAAAAATGTATTCAATCCTTTATTAGCAACTAGCAAAACAATCTTGATGTGATGCATTTAACCGTAATTAAATGTAATTTGTGACTAAGCAGTCAACAAAAGACATGACACCCAGTGGTGTCCAGAACCAAACCGCCCAGGGCAAAGCACTAATATGTAATTTATTCCCTTCATTTTTACCACTCCCCACTCACCTGTCTGGTTACCATGTTAAACATAACAAACGCACAACACAGAATACAATTCAGATAGAAAGCAGATGCATGGCTCCTACATTCCAGTCCCTAAGGCAATCGTATATTGAGCTCAATAGTGACTGACAATTCCTGCAATGCTGCTGGTACCAGATTGTATCAGTCTCTGCCGTTCCTTTGGGTTCATCAGATGTGTGGCGTGGGGAAGCTTGCTACATGGGCAACAGCTTGCTCTCCATATCGTACTACACAGGCTTGCATATCTAACCAACCATGGTCAACGCTGAATGACTGAGGCCATCGCCAATAATTACAGCTAGGTGCTACAAAACGCAGGAGACATGAAATCTTAATCATTCACACAAATGTCCTCTTTCTGTCCCGGATTGTGATCTTCTCCTGACAAACCCAGGTTGCTCCTCCCAACTGCATTCATGGAAATCTGTTTTGAATTGCTGCTTCCAAAGCTCATCCAAGTTCAAAACTGAAATCCTGTTCACTGTCAGCTCGGACTGTGCGCAATCTCTCCAGTCACCGTGGTCTCCTTCCCATGGTCCATTCACAGACCGACCCAACATCGTTCTGATTGTATCATCAACCCTGCAAGTCACTGGCAGTGGCGCAAAGGAAAATTTATTATCAGAGTACTTACACGTCACCCCATACAACCCTGAGATTCTTTTTCCTGGGGGAATCCTTAGCAAATTGAACAGTAGCTGTAAACAGGATCAGTGAACAACAAATTGTGCAAATGCAGGTATAAATTAAACAATGAGAGCATGAGGTAACAAGACAAAGACTCCTTAAAGTGAGACCGCCGGTTGTGGGAACACCAGAGATAGAACGAGTGTAGTTACCCGTTTTGTTCAAGAGCCTGATGGTTGAGAAGTAGTAACTGTTGTTGTTTAATCTGATGGTGCGAGTCCTGAGGCTATTGTACCTTCTGCCTGATGGCAGCAGCAAAAAAGGAGCGTGGTCTGGGTGGTGAGGATCTGCCTTTTTACGGCAGCATTTCATGTCGATGTGTTCAATGGTTGGGAGGGTTTTACCCGTGACGTACTGGGCCGCTACCTTTTGTAGGATTTTCCACTCAAAAGCATCGGTGTTCCCAATCCAGGCCAGAACGTAGCCAACCGGTGCACTTTCCACTACACATCTATAGAAGTTTGTTAAGGTTTTCGATGGTATTGAATCTCCACAGACTCCTGAGGAAGTAGAGGTGCTGTTCTGCTTTCTTTGCAATTATATTTATATGATGAGCCCAGGACAGCTAAAGCTCTAATGCTTTAGGCACATTCATCCCTATCAGCAGATCAATTTCTGAATCAAACTCCGACAAATGAATATGCTTCAGGTGAGACTGTTCCTGGAGATCCCTCTGATGAGGAATATCCCCTCTGTGGAAAGGCATATGTTCCTGCGTAAAATGTTGGGCAGTTCACACCATCTAAGCCAACCACTTCCAGTCCTGAAATGACGTAGCTACTCACAACCTTCTCTTGCACGTGTGTTCCTTTTTCTGTCAGGCTGAGCTTGTTCATGCGGCTCACTATACAGAACACTGCAGTACTTCCTTGATCTAGGAAAGCATAAGTAATCCCTGTCTTGTTACCCATCTTAGACTTCACCGGAACTGGAATTATAGGAAGATTACGGTCATCATCACCAGCCTCCGCATAGCCATTACATACCAGGGTGTTGCTGGCTGCCGTGTTTGATTCCTTTACGGCTTGTTTTAAATCTGCACCCTTTTCACTAGTTCCAGGCTCAGTTTCAGCTTCACTTTCCACAATCGTGGCAAAGCTGCTTTAGAATGAACTAGTGACTTAATGTTGTTCATACCTTTGCTTAGTGCCAGCAATGTAGGATCACCTATATTCCCAAACACTGGGTGTGTAACTCTTCCTTCAGTTAGTCCTGACGAAGGGTCTCGGCCTGAAACGTCGACTGCGCCTCTTCCTATAGATGCTGCTTGGCCTGCTGCGTTCACCAGCAACTTTGATGTATGTTGCTTGAATTTCCAGCATCTGCAGAATTCCTGTTGTTTGTGTGTAACAACCTTTACTTGTCTTTCAATAAAATCATCAATATCAGGCACAACCATAAGGTTACTTTCATTTTCTTGCCATTTGCAGACGCTCAATCTCTATTTTTCCCTGAGCTTATGGGGCAGCTTCTTTATGACAGCGGTCCCCAACCACCGGACCGCAAAGCATGCGCTACCGGGCCGCGAGGAAACGATATGATTTGGCGATATGAGTCAGCTGCACCTTTCCTCATTCCCTGTCACGCACTATTGAGCTTGAACGCATGCGAAGTCGTTACGCATGCGAGATCATTACCTGTGCATCATCCATGTCAGCGCGGGAAGGAGATCAACTCCTCGAGCTTGCAAATGATGGCGGGCTGAAAAGTATATATGACATAACATCTCTGCCGGCATTCTGGATCAAAGTCAAGCCTAAATATCCTGAGATAGCCACGAAAGCACTGAAAACGTTGCTTCCATTTCCAACATATCTCTGCAATGAATGCAACAAAAACTAAATTGCGGAATAGACTGGACATAAGGAGCCCCCTTCGAGTATCGCTGTCTCCCATCACCCCTCGATGGGACCGTCTTGTTGCAGGAAAACAAGCCCAGGGCTCCCACTGATTCAGCGATATTGGTGTGTTGCAATGATTTTATATTTTCATGCGGGGAAAATATGTGGTGTGTGTTTAATATCCAAACATTACTTAAAATGTTATGATGCTATTGACTTATAAGTGACTTATATAACCATATAACAATTACAGCACGGAAACAGGCCATCTCGGCCCTTCTAGTCCATGCTGAACGCTATTCTTACCTAGTCCCACCGACCTGCACTCAGCCCATAACCCTCCATTCCTTTCCTGTCCATATACCTATCCAATTTAACTTTAAATGACAGCATCGAACCTGCCTCTACCACTCCTACTGGAAGTTCATTCAATACTTACTTCAAGCTCCCCTGTCCTCCCCTGATAATTGACTAATCACTATATTCATGCGAGGAAAATATGCGCTGTGTGTTTAATATTAAATTTGTTAGATAAACCCTTTTAGTAATGAAATTGAGTGTATTAGCCACTTATCACCTGTATTCTGGTCGTGATTAACACCCACCCCCCCCGAACAGAATCGCCAGAAATGATTTGTAGAAAAAAAATCAGCACGTACACGCATGCGCACACAGGTGCCCGCGCAAGGCTTCATGGTTATGGTAGTCTTTCTCGGGGTAAACACAACGTATTTGACTACTACTCTTGTCCGTTGGCAACCTTACCCACCCTCCCCTCCCCCCCCGGGGTCAGCTGGTCCGCAAAAATATTGTCAATAATAAACCGGTCCGCGGTGCAAAAAAGGTTGGGGACCCCTGGTGTTCATCACCAAAATGTTCGTGTAGTAAAGCTTTGGCCTTTAGATATCCTTCCTCTGGGCTGACTCGCTAGCAACTTTTGACAAGCTCTGTAGGGTAACATCAAGTGGATTGTATGAGGAAATGGAGATGGTCACCATAATCATCAGTCTTGCCTTCAGTGCTATTCTCATAAATGCATGATATTGCAATGAATCACATTGAAGATTTGAATCTCTCCTTTAGGCAGAGATGCAATGCGTTGTTGTTGTTGCATCACTGAGCTCACTATTTCCGCTTGCGTCCTTATGATCTCCAGCGCATTCTTTAAGCTTTTATCATATGAAACATGAGTGTCCCCATACTATAAATTAGCATCCTCAGAAGCACCTTGTGCAATTGGATATGTCATATGTTCAGAGTGACTCATAGTCATAGTCATACCTTATTGACTCCTTGATTCAGGCTGAGAGTGAACACCCTGAACTACCCCTTGGGGCTCAAACTCGTGGCTCATAGACATCTAAGGAACAAATGTATCCACGTTGACATTGAGTATGTTGGATTTTCTGTGCCATCTCAAGATAAGAATCACACCACAGAACTGTCTCGCTGGAGCACCTTTAGCACCCACAGCACTTAAAGCCTTCAGCCCTTTCACTCTGGCCATCTCGGCTGCAACATAAGCTGCTCCATTTTTCTGTGAAGGTGTTCCGCCTGTTCTTCCATTGCACGTCTATCCTTCAAATTTGTTGCCTTGTTCCTAACTCGGCTAAATGAGCCTCTGCTTCAGTGCATGCCAGGAGGTATCAGATGCACGGGACACTCTGCTAGCAATAGAACCTGCCGCGCGCATGTTAGATACATGGTCTTCAGGGTGTATGTCATCCTGAAAATCAGGAGCTTTATACGTAGTCAAAGCATGCCTTGTGGCTTTATAATTATTTTCATTTGCTCCAGCAATTTGACCTTCAACATCACATGTTTGCTTCAACCATTGTTCAGCCTCTGCTGTGACTGTATTAATAAGAGAATCAATATTTTGTGACGGGGTCCTGAATTAACCCTATGAATTGTGCTTTTGAAAAGAGAGAGAGAAAGTTGTTCAACACCAGACACCTTGTTAAAAGGAGAGAGAGAAGTGAAGACTGCTCACAGTTTGTTTACAATTTCTACAAGGACACTAGCAGCTTCCAAGTTACTTACAGAGGGGGAAGGGAGGAGCTGCTTGATGGACAGCTAGTATTCAGCACGCTGAGATAAATAAATCAGCTGTTAGACCTACAGACACATGGTTTTGGACACTGAATGAGCTTTGTTGTGCCCACAGAAAAAGTGGGTTTTGGAGGATCGATCAGTGGCTCTCACAGTGTGAAAAGGGAGTGACCGGTGGGGAGTTGTTTGCGTGTCCAACCCTCGCCTGGGTTTATAATTCCACCACAGAAGAACGGTCCCCTTTGTTGGGGTCACAGTGACTTCAAAAGGATTTCGGAGGACAAGGGGAAGATCGACGGTATCAGCTCACCTGAAGACTCAAATCTCTCCCTCTCTCCCCCTCCCCCTCTGTCTCATCACTACTCAATTCAATACCACAAACTGAACTGAACTTTACTCATCATCGTAAGACTATCTATTTACCCCTAGTCTTGAAGAAGCTTGGTTTTCATTTATTTCCACACTTACTTATCTATGATCGTTGCTAACCTGTTTGATTTATCTGCATTTTTTTTCCATCTCTGCTGGTTCTTTAACCCGTCACAGGGTACGTGACAATTCGCATAGCTTTCAGTTTATTTATCTTGCTCTGAAATAAGCATTAAAGACAACAACAGGTTATGTTGCTTAGCACTATCTTCGCCAAGATTTTTTTCAAATCATCCAAATGAGACTGCACTCACAAGACATTTTGCTTGTCTTGTAAAAGACTTTTAATTAACAGAATTAAATCTTTAATCTTCTTAACAATTTTATTATAGTCCTACTGAAAACTGTCAATTCTAGTCACCAGAATCTTTACCAGTAAGTTTAATTTCTCTTTTAGTCTTGAATTCAAGGTCACTGCTTCCAGCTTGACTCATGTTGTTTTTAAAGTGCACGAACCAGACAAAACAACAGTATTTAACTCCGATGTCGACGATCAAAGTAGTTCAGCATTTCAATGAGCCAAGCACTGAACTCTTTGACAAATGCCACAATACTGGGGCTTACGATCAGCGTTGACCATTCCAAACAACAAGAGATTGTTACTTACTGCTGGCTCTGATGCTTGTAATTTTGCCAAATGCTAATAATTGTTTGGTGTAACTGTCGAAACCTTTTGTTGACAGAATGTAGCAGCCAATTCTAATAAATCAATTGCCGTTGCTGGCGACTAAGCATGGGTTGTTATCCTTGTGTGGCGCGCTCTCTAGTCAATCCAATAATAATGTTCCACAAAGTTGAAGAAATGTATTCGACCCTTTATTAGCAACTAGTAAAACAATCTTAATGCATTGCAAAGAAGTGTAATTAAACATAATTAAGCTAACTAAGCGGTTAACAAAAGATATGATGCCCAGAGCTAAACTGCCCAGAATAAAGCACGAATATGTAACTTACTCCCTTTGCTTTTACCACAGCTCGACTCACCTGACTAACTACCATAATGAACGCACAAAACAGAATACAGTGCAGATGGAAAACAGATGAATGACTGCTACAACTCTGTTTGAATTCCCTGTGTGGATCATCTGTAATGAGCTCACAGTCAATGAAACCCATTCAAGTTTGCACTGAATTGTTAACTTCAGTTCCGGTCTGTGTCCTGTTTCAGGTGAGGAAGATGCTGAACTGAAGACACTGGATCAGCTCGGGCCTGTAGTCTGTGATACGGCAGGACTGCCCCAGTGTACGGAAGATGTGAGTACCTTGGGGGGGGGGCGTATAATTACCAGCACTCCTTTCCATGCTGTTTCGGATTCTGCCCCTCCAGGGGAAGGGGCGACTGAGATGATTTGAAGAGAGGGATTAGCAGTGGCAGGGCTAGTGAAGGTCAAACACATCTGGCAGGCATGGAGGACAGGTCAAGGTTGAGGGTAAAGGGGTGGTGGGATGCAGAGGTTGGGGGGTGGGTACCTGGCTGGTGTGAGAAGGCTGACTGATGGATGTGCAGGAAAAGGAGGGGCTGCAAGTGCACAGGAGGGGGAGACGTGGCATTGGATGGCCTGGCAGGGTTGCCAAGAAGGGAGTTGGAGTTGGGGCAATTGCACCCTGGTTGTCCCAAACAATGGATCTTCTATTCACTTTCCAAGAAAGTTTTTGATGTCCCAACATCCCGCCCTGTGAGTCAGGATTGAAATGATGGGTCGAAGTGGCAGTGTTCTACATCATATGAACACATTGCAAAATAAGAATGTAGACTGGTTGGGCTGCAGCTTCCGTACGAGTACGGATCGGGTCACATTACAGGAAAAGTTTGACTGTACCGGAGGGAGAGCAAAAGAGATGTACGAGGATGTTGCCAGAACTGGAGAGTTCTGGATGTGGAGAAAGTTTGGAAAGGCTGCATTGGTTTTCTTTGGAATAGGGAGAACTGAGGGAACACATAATGGAGGTATAGAAACCCCAGAAACCTGGATGAAGCCACAACAAGTGGGATTTCCCAGCAGCTGTTCATTTTAATTCTAGTTCCCGTTCCTATTCCCGCCCTTACTCCTCACCCAGCTTCGCCTATCACCTGCCAGCTGGTCCACGTCCCTTTATCCTGCCCCCCCCCCCCACCTTCTTATCCTGGCACCTACCCACTTCCTCTCCAATCCGGATGAAAGGTCTTGACCAAAACGTTGACTGTTTATTCCTCTTCTGCCTGATCTGGAGTTCCTCCAGCATTTTGTGTATTGTATTGGAGTAAATAGAATTGTCTCCTTTCCCTAACAGAAAGGAGTTATAAATAAAGAGGGTGTTAATATAAACAAACATGGAAAGATTTGAGGGGAGATGCAGGAAATGACAGTATGTCCTTCACTCAGTAAGAGGTGGGGTCCTGGAACACTGGTGACATTTGAACAGAATTTGGGCAAGGATTATTAGTGTTATAACCTGCAAAGCAACAGACCAGTGCGGGAAGGTGGTGTTAAGGCAGGGTAGATCAGACACAATGGACCAAATGGCCTCCTGAGTTGAGAATTTTGCAAGGATTCCATCAGATGATGTGTGCCCACATCAGATTCTCTCGGGAGAATGTGCCTGGGACTGATTTGGGCTTTGTTCTGACAAAAACATTTGTCCTTTTCAGAGACCCCGCGCTGCATATGATCAGAGGACTTCCTACCAGCTCGAATCGCAAACCAGTGAAGGTAGGAAATACTTGAAATGATCCTACCTGTGGTGAATTGTTTCTTGTGGAGTAAGGTGACGGTATCTGCTCCTCTCCATCTCTTGTTACTCCTGAACCTATCCCCTATTTCGCTCTGAGGTTGCTCTTGTTTCCCTTTGCCACTGGCCTAAACACTCACACTCCTTGAAATACCACATTCGGATCAGGTGACATAACCAGTCAGTGATCTGTACTATAATCTTACGAATGTAACAATTACACTGGTGATCCTTAGACCCAGAACTGCTGTTGGGAGCGTGTGGTGACTTTTCTATTTATCTATCTGGGTAGAGAACTGCCTCCTGTTTTTTTCTTATGGGGACGAGCCACTTAATTAAACTGACCCAACATAGTATAACATTTGGCACGTTACAGTACAGTCGGCCCTCCTTACCTGCGAGGGATTGGTTCCGGGACCCCTCGCGGATACCAAAAAACGCGGATGCTCAAGTCCCTTATTCAACCTGTCCTAATGCGGTGGACCTTAGGACCAGCGGAACCCCGGACCTTATTTAATTTATCTCAGTGCGGTGGACATTAGGACCCGGCGGCGGAGCTCTGAATCCGCAGTGTTTCTGTTCACGAAAATAATCAGGATCGCGATTTAAAATAAAGTGGAAATAATAAAGCGATCAGAAAGAGGTGAAACGCCATTGTCATTGGAAAAGTGTTAGGCTACAGTCGGTCAACGATCGGAACAATTTTAAAGGATAAAGTGAGAAAATCCCTGCCCCGATGAAAGCTACAATTATTACTAAGCAACGCAGTGGTTTAATTATTGGGTTTTGGGTTTTTGATCCTTCACATCCACCCGGCGGGGATGGACAGTGCACTGGGGAGCAGTCTGTCACTGGATCGAACTCGGGAATTTTCGTTCCCGAGCCCAGCGCTGAAACATACGTTTCTTAAGTGTTTTATATGCATAGAAAGGTAAAATATATACTGTATATTAAAACAAATGTTTGACTAACTGACGCTAAATAATACCAGATGTACCTGTTCCGACTTACTTAGTAAGAGAACTTCCGGGTTTTTTCTCGATCCCAATTCATGATAATCCTCCTGTATACTTTAAGTCATCTCTAGATTACTTATAATACCTAATACAATGTAAATGCCTTGTAAAATAGTTGTTATACTGCATTGTTTAGGGAATAATGACAAAAAAAAAGTCTGTACATGCTCGAATAACAAGTGCTGGAAGAGCACTTCCGGGTTCTCTCGATTCGCGGTTGGTTGAATTCGCGCATGCAGAACTCGCGGATAAGGAGGGCCGACTGTTTAGACTCAGTTTGTAAACTATCTCAGTGGCCTCCTCCTGTGCTGTAATCTCCTACTAACTTAGACTGTCCTTAAAATCTACCTTTTTCGATGAAACATTTGGTCACCTACCCATAATGTCAGTTAACTGGCTCAGTGCCAATTCTCTGTTTAATAATCCTGTGAAGTGTCTTGTTATTTTCCTACAATGGTGGCTCATTAAATTTAAACCACTGATTTTGAGAGGACCTTATTGTCTCTGTAACAAATGTCACTCCATTTCAAACAGTACTCATTGGGTTGAATTGGCCCCAGAGATTTCAAACGCAGTTATTCAGGTCCCTTTGTCAGGAGGTGGCAGTTGACCGATGGCTTTCGCATCTCATTTGAATTTGTGCAGAACTGAGGATAACTTGTAAATATCATTCTCTTCTCTCGCTTATGGCTTTGGCTGCTTTCTACCTCAGTTTGGTAACTATCCAGATCCCAAAAGTGTAGGCATGAAGAAGGGCAAGAGATGTTCTCAATTTTAATCAAATTCCTATATTTTCATAAGAGCCTACGTTCCCAGCAGGCATTGCTCTGGTTTAATTAATCTTCACATTATTGACATCCAGTGTTCAAAATTATACTTTGCCCTTGAGTATATTTAGTGCTGATCCAGGCAGCTTGGCATTTGAGGCAGTATGTGACACGGACACCCCTACAAAGTGCCTCTCGCTGTTCTGGAAAATGCTCCCTACATTTCAGAGGAATGTTTTCAAAATAAGTATCAAACTTCCTTGTCTAATTTGCAGACAAGTTAACCACTAACTACATAGAATAGAATATTATCACTCTGACGACGTTGCAAGCTGAAGGTGGCAAGAGTCTTGTGACCTGCACTTCCTGGAGAATGTATTTGCACAGCTTGTCCATATGTTGGTTCAACTCTGTTGTGCCTGGTTGTGTCTCTGTGGACAGGGCTTTGACTCCTGGACTAGCTACTGTACTTTGCCACCTGAAACCATTTTTTGAAGGATAAGAAAAAAAGATGAGCTTTATTTGTCACATGTACCGTACTTCGAAACGTACAGCAAATGTATCAATGTCTAACACAGTCCGAGATGTGTTGGAGGCACCCCACAGTATCACCATGCTTCTGGCACCAACATAGTATGCCCACAACTTAATAACACTAACCTGTACGTCTTTGAAGTGTGGGAGAAAGTAGAGCACTCAGAAGAAACCTGCGTGGCTGCAGGGAAAATGCACAAGCTCCTTACAAACAGCGATGGGAATTGACCCACGATTTTCCAATCACTGGCAACGTCAGGTGTTACAGTAACCACTACACTACCATGTCTCTCCACTGGGGTATATGGAATAGTAGAATAATGTGGCATTGTGGGAGGCTTTTCAAAGCATCGAGCCACCATTAGTTCCTGTATACGAGTTGGATTGGGATTGTTGCATGGATTATTTCTCCTCAGTCCACCTCGTGCTCTGGGTTTGCTGGGGAACATAGCATCTTCGTCCCATAATCTTTAGTCTTACCAGGGGAAAAGCAGAAGCAAAAACCAATATACCATATCAGTGGACACACAAATGTCTCCTAGAAGGGCAGGGTAATGTCAACTATAAGTGGAGATCGTAGAGTCCTACAAAGTTCACAATACATTTATTATCAAATTATGGGCACGTGGCCAAGTGGTTAAGGCATTGGACTAGCGACCTGAAGGTCGTGAGTTCGAGCCCCAGCCGAGGGAACGTGTTGTGTCCTTGAGTAAGGCATTTAACCACACAGTGCTCTGCGACGACACTGGTGCCAAGCTGTATGGGTCCTAATGCCCTTCCCTTGGACAACATCGGTGTCGTGGAGAGGGGAGATTTGCAGCATGGGCAACTGCCGGTCTTCTATACAACCTTGCCCAGGCCTGCACCCTGGAGAGTGAAGACTTTCCAGGCGTAGATCCATGGTCTCGCAAGACTAACGGATGCCTTAATTTATAATTTACACAACCCTGAGATTCACCTGTTTACGGGCAGCCACAAAACAAGAAACTCAAGAGAACCTATTTTTTCAAAAAAGACAAACCTCCTGTTATCCAGGACAATTTGAAAGACCCGATGTGCAGAGAAAAGACAACTCAAATCATGCCAACAATAAAAGCAAGCAACAGCATTCAGAAGGAAAGTGAGTCCGTAGACACAGTGCCCATAGCAGACAGAGCAGGCCCACGACCTCAGCCTCAGTTCATCGCACAGGGACAAATCATCGCAGACCTCGCAGACGCGAAGCCCAGAGCAGCTGGAACAGTCTCACAGCCTCAACGTGGAAACAGGCCCTTCAGATAAATTCATACTGAATGCATTCTCCAAAGAGCTAGTCCCATCTGCCCACTAAACCTCTCCTATGTTTGTACCTATCTAGATCATATTGCTAATGTACCTGTCTCAATCTTTATCTCTCGCAGCTCATTCTAAATACAAACCACCCTTTGTGAGAAGAAGCTGCTCCTGATCTCCCTTTTAAATCTCTTGCCTCTGATCTTGTACCTGTCTCCTCTTGTTTTTAGCACCCTCGCCTTGGGGAAAAGACTATGTGTTTTCACCCTGTCAGTGCCCCTCTTACCTCTATAAGTAGTAATTAGCCCATCACCCCATCTGGGGATAGGCCAGCGACAGCAGCTCACCAGCGTCCCCAGTCCTGGGCCAGTCTTTCAAGTTGTCCTGGATGATAGAAGGTTGATTGCCCCTGTGGCTTCCACATTCCTTTCACCACACAACCTCACGCCTCTTCTAGGCGAAAGTCCTCCTTCTCCCAGGGATGAGGGCTTGGGAGCTTCTGTTGTCATTTCTGTAGCTCTGGGTTTTTATGGGATGGTGTTGCTAGCCCCTTGCCCAGCACGCCCCCCCGCCCTTTGACAGCCGGGTCCTTGGTGGAGTTGTACCCTATGAGATATCTTGATGAGATGTCTTTCAATTTCTTGCGTTCCAGGGAATAAAGTCCTAGCCCGTGCAACCTCCCCTTGTAACACGAGCCCCCAAGTTCAGGCAACAGCGTAGTTGGCCTTTTCTGCACTCTTTCTAATTTAATAATCTTTCCGATAATGGGTGGCCAAAACTCTACACAGTAGTTCAAGTGCAGTCTCACTAATGTCTTTTATAACTACAACATAACGGAGGCCAATCGTGCACTATCTTTTGATTGAGTAAAGATGCGGTTCAGTTTCATGCTGCAATTTCCAGCCAAAGTTCTGGCATCGTGCAGCGTGCAGCCAGCTCCCGCCACACATACTCTAAATTAAACCTGCAAGTTCTCAGTCACGGTGGAATTCTGGCACGTCCAGCAGAGAAGGAATCCATTTGCTCATCCAGTTAATCCCATCTCCCAAGTGTTGTCTGTATGTCTGCAAAGTTTTACAGCTGCAGATATCTACAGTGTGCTTTGGAAGACAATGCATGTGACAGATAAGCAACATCTTTATGTAGAAACATGGAAAAGTAAGAGGCACTTAACCCCCGAGACTGCCCTGCCATCTAGTATGTCCGTGGCTGATCGTTTTGAATTCAGCACCCTGTTCAAGCTTTTTCCTCTAATTCCTCTTCTTCCAGCTCCAAGGACAATATTTAACGCCTCCAGGGATCCAAAACTTTGGTTAGGCCATTACTGGAGGTAATTTGTGCAGTCCTGATTGTCGCGGGTGATACCGTGCTGGAGAGGCTGCAGAGGGATTCGCCAGAACGTTGCCTGGACTGGACGCAGCTCAGTTACAAGGAGGGGCTGATTAGGATAGCTTTGTTTACCCTGGAGCTGAGGGAGCTGATGAGTGACCTAATGGAGTTGTATAAAATTATGAGGCAGGTATATAGATAGTAAAATAAAAACTGTTTTCCCATGGTTGGGAATTCTCAAAAGGAAGGAGATTTAGAGAGGATGGTGGTGGGGGGGGTGGGGTAGTTCTTCCCATCCAGAGAGTGGTTGGAGTCTGGAACGTGCTGCCTGAAGAGGAGCTGGAGGCAGAGACTCCCACAACATTTAAAAAGCTTCAGGACAAGTACTTGAATCACCAAGGCATCGATCATCGACCCAGTACAGGTAAATGGGCAAGTGTAACTAGTTACAATGGGTGGCATGGATATGATGGGCCAAATGGCCTGTTTCTGTGCTGTGTGATGCTACAGCTCCAAATTTAATGCTTTTAACTTGGTCTGCTCTCTGTCTAGAGAGTTCCACAGGTTCACCAAATAATTAGAAAAGAAAATTATCATGGGCCTTGGGGCCTCTACTGTGCTGTACTCTCCTTAAAATTACCTCTCGTTCCATCATTCTCTTTCTCTGGCTACTGATTCTTAAGTCCATGGAAACTATTTCAATTTGTTTTCCAAAACCATTGACGCATAAGTTGCTCTTCAATATGGTACAAATTTGCACTGGGATGGGAAAGCTGCTCGTCAACAAACACCTCCCGACACAGGGATTTGAATCACTTGGTTTGAAATCTCTGGGACTACTGTTTGAAATGGAGTAGCATTTGTTATAGAGGCAACACGGTTCCATGTCGATATCAGTGGTTTAAACTTATTGAACCATCGTCGTAAGGAAGAAAAACAAGGAGCTTCATAGGATTATTAAACAAACTGACTCAGGTAAGGTGGTATGAGGGCAGGTGACCAAAATCAAGTCAAGTTTATTGTCATTTAACCGTCAAACGAGATGTTTCTCCGAACCAGGGTGTGAAGCACTATAGTACACATAACACATTATCACACATATGAAAGTAAGGATGAAACCTACAGATGAATTGCACATACATAAACAAACTAAAGTGCATAAATTAAATATTGTAAGGTACAGAACAGATTAATCAGTGACACTTTGAAAGCGATGCAGCAGGGAGTTCAAGACCCTAATGGCCTGAGGGAAGAATCTGTTTCCCATCCTGTCCATTCTTGTTTTTATACATTGGAATCTCCTGCTTGATGGTAGAAAGTCAGAGAAGATGCTGGATGGATGGGTGGGATCCTTAATAAAACTAAGGCCCCTATGTGCTCAGCGCTCCTGATAAATGTCCCTGATGGATGGTAGGGAGACCCCTATGATCCTCTCAGCCATTGTCACAGTCCTTTGTAGGGGCTTCCAGTCCGATGCTCTGCTGCTCCCATTAACAGATGGAGATGCAACTTGTCAGAATGCTGTCGGTGCTCCTGTAAAATTCGGTTAAAATGGGGGGTGCGGAGAGGAGGGGAATCCTTGCTTTCCTCAATCTCCTTAGGAAGTGGAGACACTGTTGTACCTTCTTATTCAGGGCGGTGATATGAAGAGACCAGGTAAGATCACCCGTGATGTGAATTCCCAAGAGCTTGGTGCTCTTAACTCTCTCTAGGGAGGAGCCATGTAGTTGTCGAGGGAGGTGGTTCATCTGCATCTTCAGCGCAGGAGTTGAGTGGGCGAAGCGGTCCCGACCCTCCAAGCAGACCATTGCCTTTGTCAGAGCTGGGGAGCAGCCAATACCCGCCAAAAGAACATCTGCAGGCATCCTGACCTCTGCAAGGGACTGGCAGCTGTTGGTGGTCCTCGAATGGCAGCTGAGGTTCCCCAACCATATCACAGCCAACACCCTGCGACCAGACATTGTCCTAGTGTCTGAGTCTACTAAGCAAGTGGTGCTGCTGGAGCTGACAGTCCCATGGGAAGATCGCTTGGAAGGGGCCTTTGAAAGGAAGCTCTCCAAGTACGCAGGACTGGTCAGCAACTGTCAGCAGGCTGGATGGAGAGCGAGGTGTCTCCTAGTGGAGGTTGGCTGTCGGGGATTCGTAGCCCGTTCCTTAGCTAGAACCTTCAGCAATTTGGGCATCGAGGGAGAGAGGAAGAGGAGAGCCGTCTGCAGTACCACCGATGCGGCAGAGAGGGCCTCAAGATGGCTGTGGCTCAAAAGAGGGGAGCCATGGAGTCATAAGTAGCTAGCCATCTGGACACAAGCTGGGGTCTGATCAGCCCCGGCTGGGTCAGCTGGAGGAGGGTATATGATGTTGAAAGACCCAAAACACACGATGATTCCAGGAGCATCACTGAAGATGTGTCCAGAAGCGTCAATAGATGTATGTACACAGTGTTGTTTTCTCACACCAGCCACCCCACTTCCTCTCTGTACTGCGACTCATCATCACTGTTGATGAGGCCAACCACTGTTGTGCCATCCGCAAACCTGACGACACGGCTCGAGCTGGATCCTGCGACACGGTCATGCGTTAGCAGTGTGAACAGCCAGTGCTCAGCGTAACGGGACGAGAAATGTTGCTGCTCTCATGGACTAACTGTGGCCTCTCTGTTAAGAAGTTGCGGAGGGAAGTGTTGAGACCCAGTTTCCCCACCAGTTTCTGGGGCATAATGGGGTTAAATGTCAAACTGAAGTTTATAAACTGCAGCCTAGAATATGAGAACCCATTTTCCAGGCGGGACGGGACAGAGTGGACGGCAGAGGCCATTGCATCGCCAGTGGATCGACTCAAGTGATAAGCGAACTGGAAAGGGTCCAGTCTAGCCAGAAGTACGGCTTTAATGTGCTTCATGACTACCCGCTCGAAGTATTTCATAACGTTCGATGTTAATGCCACTTAAGGCAGGATTACTGTCACCTTCAGTGTCACTGGAATGATGGTTGCAAAGGTTTCATCAAAACAGGTTTTAGGGAGAATCTAGGATGTACATGGTTACAGCATAGGAGGAGGCCATTCGGGCCATCATATCTATGCCAGTACTTAGCTGGAGGATGACATGGAGAGTATATTGTGACTAACCCTGTTGAAAGCTCTGGTAGGGTTTAAAAAAAACTTAGGGAATAATTGATCACTGTTGTCACCAACACACAGAAACTCAATGGTGATTCACACACCCCTCCCCGTGTCTGTTAACACCTCTGACTCCTACACCCCTCCCTGTCCCTGTAACACCCTCCAGACCCACACCCCTCTCTGTCTCTGTGACACCCTCTGGCCCCTACACCGCTGTCTGTCTCTGTGACACCCACCTGCCCCTACATGCCTCCCCGTGCCTGTAACATCTTCCAGTCCCTACAGTGCTTTCCATCTCTGTTGATCCCTTCCAGCCCCTACATCCTTTCCTGTCTCTGCAACACCCTCTGACCCCTACACCTCTCCCTGTCTCCATGACCCCCTCTGGCCCCTACGTCTTTGGTGACATGCCAATTCTCCTCAAGCTCCTAATGAAATATAACCACTGTCATGCTGCTTTGTAATTGCTTCAATATGTTGGACCCAAAATAGATCCTGGGAGATATTGACACCCAGGAACTTTTAACTGCTCTTCCTTTCCACTTCTGATCCCTCGATGGGGACTGGACTGCCCCTTCCTAAAGTCTACGAGCATTTCCTTGGCTTTACTGACTTTGAATGCAAGGCTGTTGCTGTGACGCCACTCAACCAGTTGACCTATATCGCTCCTGTACGCTTCCTCATCAACGTCTGAAACTCTGCCAACAATAATTGTGTCGGAAAATTTAAAGATGGTGTTTGAGCTGTGCCTAGCCACACATTCGTGGGTGTGGAGAGAGTAGAGCAGTAGGATAAGCACACATCCTTGAGATGTGCCGGTGTTGATTGTCAGTGAGGAGATGTTATCTCTGGTCCACACAGACTGCAAATTTGCCCTATCATCTGCTTGTCCTTCCTCACACCCTCACTACACACTGCATCTACTTGTGTATCAATTGCCCCATCGTCAGCCCTATCACACTGGTTCCCTTTCCCCTGTCAAGTTAGTTTAAATTCTTCCCAACAGCTCTAAGAAATCTGTCAGCAAGAATATTGGTCCTTCTCGGGTTCAGGTGTAACCCATCTCTTTGTACAGGTCATACCCTCCCCGGAAGAGATCTCAAAGATCCAGAAATCTGAAACCCTGTACCCTGCATGAATTCCTCAGCCATGCATTCATCCGCCAAATCATCCAATTCTTAATCTCACTGGCTTGTGGCACAAGTAGCAATCCAGAAATTAATACCCCTGGAGGTCCTGCTTTTCAGCTTTCTACCTAACTCCCTATATTCTCTCTTCAGGACCTCCTTCCATTTCCTATGTACAGGTATGTCATTGACACCGATATGTATCACAACTTCTGGCTGCTCACCCTCCCCCCTTTAGAATGCTGTGGACTCCATCGAAGACATCCCTGACCCTGGCACCTGTGAGGCAAAATACCTTCTGTGTTTCTTTTTCACATCCACAGGAACTCCTGACACCTCCTCTAATTATGAAATCTCCTTCTCCCCATTTCCCTTCTGAATCACAGAGCCAGACTCAGTGCCAAAGACCCGGTCGCTGTGGCTTCTCCCTAATGCCTAGGTCACCTCCCCCACATTATCCAAAGCGCTACACTTAGTATTGAGGGAAATCACCACAGGGGTACCCTGCACTGGCTGCCTATTCCCTTTCTCTGTCCTGACAGTCACCCAAATACCTGCCTCCTGCATCTTAGGGCTGACTACCTCCCTGTTGCTCCTGTCTATGATGTGCTAGCCTGCAGAGAGAGAGAGATAGGGACATCTCTCTCATTGGAACGTACGGTGGCAAGAAAACACTTGTGAACCCTTTGCAATTACCTGGTTTTCTGCATTAATTACTCAGAAAGTATGGTCTGATCTTCATCCGTCACAAGAACAGATAGACACAATTTGCCTAAACTAATAACATACAAACAATTGTACTACTTCTCATCAGTACTGAGTATACCATTTAAACAATCACAGTCTAGGTTCAAAAAAAGTATGTGAACCTCTGCAGTAATGCCTTCTACAAAAGCTATTTGGAGGCAGGTGTTCCAATCAATGAGATGAGATTGGAGGTGTGTGTTGTAGAGGTGTCCTGCCCTATAGAAAAAGACAAAGTCAGGTTACTGACAGAACCTGCTCTTCTCAGGAAAAATCTGTTTATGTGCACCATGCCTTGATCAAGGCAACTTTCAGAGGACCATAAAAGAAGAATTGTAGAGATGCATGAAGCTGGAAAAGGCTACAAAAGCATTCCTAAAGACCCTAGTGTTCATCAGTCCACAGTAAGAGAAATAGAGGAAACTCAGTACTATTGCTACTCTCCCTAGGAGTAGGCATCCTGCAAAGATCACACCAAGAATACAATGTGCAGTGCTGAAGGAGGTGATAAGGAATCCAAGGGTAACAACAAAAGACCTGCAGAAATCTCTGGAATTTGCTAAAGGCTCTGTTCACGTGTCCACTATAAGAAAAACAGTGAACAAGAATGGTGTTCATGGAAGGACACCGTGGAGGAAACCACTGCTCTCCAAAAAACATTGCTGCACTTCTCAAGTTTGCAAAGGACTACCCTGGATGTTCCACAGTGCTTCTGAGACAATGTTCTGTGGACAGATGAGACGAAGTTGAACTTTTTGGCAGATATGCATACTGCTATGTTTGGAGGGAAAAGGGCACTGCACACCAACACCAAAACCTCATCTCAGCTGTGAAGCCTGGTGGAAGGAGCATCATGGTTTGGGACTGCTTTGCTGCCTCAGGGCCTGGACAGCTTGCAATCGTTGAGGGAACAATGAATTTAAAATTGTATCAAGACATTTTACAGGAGAATGTCAGGGTAATAGTCCATCACCTGAAGCTTAATAGAAGCTGGATAATGCAACAAGACAATGATCCAAAACACAAGAGTAAATCAACAACAGAATGTTTTTTTTTTAAAAAAAAAAGAAAATTCATGTTTTGGAATGGCCAAGTCAGAGTACAGGCCTTAACCCAACTGAGATGGTGTGGCATGACCTGAAGAAGGCTGTTCATGCAAGGTATCCCAGAAATATTAATGAAATGAAACAGTTTTCAATGGAAGAATAGTCTAAAATTCTTCCTCACTATTGAACAAGTCTGATCAGCAGCTACAGGAAATGCTTGGTGGAGATTATTGCTGCTGAAGAAGGTTCTACCAGTTATTAAATACAAGGGTTTGCATACTTTTTCCAGCCTGGACTGTGAATGATTAAACAACGTGTTAAATAAAGACATGAAAAGTACAATTGTTTGTGTGTTATTAATTTAAGCTGATTGCCTTTGATTATTGTGACTTAGATTGAAGATCAGAGCACATTTTATGAGTAATTAATGCAGAAAGACAGTAATTGCAGATGGTTCACAAACTTTTTCTTGCAACTGTAGGTACTGATTAAAGGAAAGTTTCCTGAACACATTTGACAAACTTTTCTCCAACTAGTCCTTTTTACAATATCAGAGTCTCTGTCAATAAATGGAAAGTTAAAATCACCTATTCTAACAACCTTGTGTTTCTTGCAACAGTCTACAATCTCTCTATAAATTTCTTTCTTTAAATCCCTCAGACTGTTTGGTGGTCTGCAATGTAGCCCCGTTAATGTCTTATTTCTCAATTCCACCCATAGCGCCTCACTAGGCGAGTTCTCCAGTCTGTCCTGACTGAGCACTGCTGTGACTTTTTCCTTAACTGGTACTGCCACCTTTCTTTCTCCTTTAATCAATCCAGGTTGGTCATGTCTAAAACAACAGCACCCCAGAATATTGAGCTGCCGGTCCTGCCCCTCCTGCAACCAAGTGTTATAATTTCATAATTCCGAGTATTGATCCATGCCTCTACCTCATCTGCCTTTCCTACAGTACTTCTTGCATTGAAATATACACAGCTCAGGATATTCGTCACATCATGCTCAACCTTTTGGTTCCTAACCATAGCTCTCCTTTGCTCCTGCCTTCCCTTCTGAGCCACACTGGCAGACTCAGTGCAAGAGCCCTGACTACTGTGACTTTCCTCTGTTAGGTCATACAACCCCCGCCCCACCCCACCCCCAACCACCAACAGTATCCAAAGCTGTTGTTGAGGGGGATGACCACAAGGGTATTCAGCACTGGCTGTTTAAACCCTGCCACCCAACTTCCTGTGTCCTGCACCTTGGGTGTAACTGCCTCTCTATAGGTCCTTAACTATCACCCTCTCAGCCTCCCAAATGATCCGGAGTGAATCTAGTTCCAGCTCTGACTCCTTAAAGTGGATGCACTTCTCACAGGTGTGGTCATCGGGGACACTCGAGGACTCCCCGCCTTCCCACATCCTGCAAGGATCCTTCCTGGCGTGAATACTGTTCCCAACTGAGCAACTATAAAGGAGGAAAAACAATTAAAAAACTCAACCCACAGCTTTTTATTTTGCCTTCTCTGACTGAAGCCTCTCATCGCTGTGGCATCAAAAAAAAAACCCCACTCTAACTCTGACCATTCCAACAATGGCCGCTCCACTTGCCCCACCTTACTTTAATATGGTCTTGTCAATCAATTCAGAATGCTGATTGGCTGCTGATCAAAGCACCAGACTGCTGCGAGTCGCTGCCTTTTCTACTCAGTCAGTGAACCTGAGTGAACTACGTCTTCTCAGGTTTCTGATTGCTGATTGGCTGTGCTCAAAGCTCCAAAATGCTGGAAGAACTCAGCACGTCAGCCAGCCTCTAGGAAGGGGAATAAATAGTTGGATTTCTGAGCCAAGGTCCTTCATCAGGACTGGAAAACAAGGGAGCAGATTAAGAAGGTGGGGGAGGGGAATGAATACAAGATAGTAGGTGAGACCAGGTGAGGGGTAAGTTGGTGGATGAGAGAGGGAGATGAAGTAAGAAGCTAGCAGGCAGGGGATAGATTGACGTGGTAAAGAGCTGAAGAAGGAGGAATCTAATTGGAGGGGACAGTGGCCAATGGAAGAAAGGAAAGGGGGTGATAGCAGGTGAGGAGAATGGGGCAAGGTTAAGAGGGGAAACAATAGAAATGGAAAAAGAGCAGAGGAGGGAGAGGGGAGCACCAGATACAATAGATGAATGGCAGACTTGCGTGTTAAGTGTCACCTCACCTGAGTGATTGCTTTTGGGCCCTGAATAGTGGTGAGGAAGGAGATGTAAGGGCAAGTATAGCACTTGTCATACTTGCTGGGCTAAATTCTACTTGCCTGGATTCAGTTTCTTTGGCCACTGTTGCAGCCAATTTCCCAGCTGATCTCTGCCCTCTCTATTCTTTTCTTTGCAACTCTACCAATTTCTTTCACATCATCTCCTACTTGCTTCATCAGAACAGAAATGCTTGTGATTAAGTCCCACGTTTCCTACATTTTAAAGGTGACAGTGCTTGTAAACTATTTAAAGGTATCCGGAGGCCTCTGTGTAAAATTAAATTTATTTTGAGGAGCAGCACTCTGGGGGGGGGGGAGAGTAAGAATTATTGTTTGTGTTCTGACTGCAGTTATTTTTTTGCCAAACCATAGCTATTTGGAGAGTTGAAGTTGTTGACAACTCTGGTCGTCTCTGCACCACCAACAGTAGCCAGCAGTACCTAGCCATTTCCACTAGGGGTACGGGCGCTCTCCGCCTCGACCCCTTGCCTGCTGTGTGCGTCCTGACGTCATCACGCTGTCGGTGGGAGAAGCCCCGTGGAGTTTTCCTGCCGTTGCGCGTGCGCAAATCGTGCGGTGCTGCTGCGCATGCGGGGTAGCGGGAGTGCCCGTCCGAGGGCGAGTGGGCAGCGCCGCGGGGTCCAGGGGAAAGGGGGCACTGACGCCACATGAGGTAAAAGACAAACTCGGGTTTGGCTCACTTGCCGTCAACTGCCTTCACGGCGGCGCGTCAGTGTGTGTTTCCGCCGCCTGGAGCGACGACCGGGCTGATTGCAGTCGGGCGTCCACCTGGGCAGAGGAGCAGCTTGCGTAGCCAATCGGGAACGGGCAGACCGCTTATGTCATAGGGCTGGAGGCGGGACAAATGGCAGGCGGCTGCCAAGGTGGGCGGTGTGGTGCGCAGATAGCTCACCTGTTTGGGGTATTAACCTCTCGACTTGCTCAGTGAAGTGAAATGCAATGCGAGAGTCTCCATCACCTGTTTGGGGTATTAACCTCTCGACTTGCTCAGTGAAGTGAAATGCAATGCGAGAGTCTCCATCACCTGTTTGGGGTATTAACCTCTCGACTTGTTCAGTGAAGTGAAATGCAATGCCAGAGTCTTCATTACCTTAGCTTTATTAAATATACACAGAGGGTATAAGGGTCAGAGAAAAAGAACTTCACATAATTTCTTCCCTGCTTTCGGGCCGTTCCAAAGGAATAATGGGTGCTGACGTTCCTTTTCGCTGTTGCTACTCTTGTTTAAAAAGAAGGTAGTAATTAAAAAGAAGCAAAGTGCTGCCAGTTGATTTTCCAGGATATAAATGGGACCCAGTGGGTCGAGCAGGGATTGTTGACGTTTCAGATTGAGGCCCTGCAGGGTCAACAATTCCTTTTGCTCCCCAGATACTGCTGGGCCCGCTGAGTTTCCAGAGCGCATCGTTTGCTGCTCCGGGTTGCAGTATTTGCAGTTTCTTCGGTCTCCAGAAGGTAAACGTACCTTGATGCAAAATGTAAAATACACGTTGGGCTTCCTCTGAAAAAATCCTACTCAAATCCTATCTCAGAGACTGGGTGTGAGTTTTCTGCTAATGTTCCCAATGCAGTATTGAGGAAAGGCAAAAGGTTTATCTTTTGGATGAGCAACACACATCAAAGTTGCTGGTGAACGCAGCAGGCCAGGCAGCATCTCTAGGAAGAGGTACAGCCGATGTTTCGGGCCGAGACCCTTTGTCCTGACGAAGTGTCTCGGCCTGAAACGTCGACTGTACCTCTTCCTAGAGATGCTACCTGGCCTGCTGTGTTCACCAGCAACTTTGATGTGTGTTGCTTGAATTTCCAGCATCTGCAGAATTCCTCGTGTTTCTATCTTTTGGATGAGTTTTTTTGTGGGTGTAAAGGGGATGGTAACATTGCTATGCTGAATGGAGCAGTGATTCTCTGTTGTTTTCGCTTGGGTTTATTTCTGTGTCGTCATAACTGTATATCTACTTGTCAAATTGTTCCTTGTGAAATCATGCTGCTCAATTTTATTGCTGTGTTTTAACGTCACGATGGTGATTATAAAACAAAAGTTACATAATCTGCCATGGAAAGTGATTGTAAAGGGCAATCACAAAGTTACAGTTTTCTGTTTAACCTCAGAATTATAGGACTCTCTTGTTTTTTGTCGTAGAACAAACAGGACCACCAACCGTTGTGTCATATTCTGATCAAAGTCATGACCTGTGAGAGTTAACTTACTGCAGCACTTTCAGTGCTCCCTTATTTTTAAACTAATGAGTTAGGAATTTAAAGATTGGCTAGGAGTTGTGAATTTGATAAGCTGATTATCTATCCTGTCTCCATGGACCAAGTGTTGCTCTTGCACTAGGTCCTCTACTGAATTTCTTTGGCTCAACTGCACCTTTGTTTGTGATTTTTTTTTTTGTCCTGATTAGACTCGCTCTTTCTGTGCCTTATTTTTGGAGCCATTGTTTGGATGAATATAAGCATCACTTAATTTGTAAATAACTTGGAATTAGTGATGAGCGTGATTATTTCTGAGCAAGTGTGACTATGTACACCCAGGTAGCAAGAGTAACCACACCCCTCCCATCTACCGTCAGTAATTACCTTCTGCAGCAAATGGTATGTTAGCTAATGTTTATCTAGATATACAAAACTCAGGAACACCCAGGACCTCTGGGCTAGCAGATTTTCCGAACTGTTAAAACTCCATCAGACCTTATGATCAGATCATATTTTCTTAAAGATGTTACACGGTAGAAGTTTTTCAAGGTGGTGGTGAAGGTGATCGATGAAGGTAGAAACCAGTCCTGCCAAAGGGTTTCGGCCCGAAACGTCAACTGTACTTTTTCCATAGGCGCTGCCTGGCCTGCTGAGTTCCTTCAGCATTTTGTGTGTGTTGCTTGGATTTCCAGCATTTGCAGATTTTCTCTTGTTTCTGAACTGTAGATGTTACTTACATGAATCTTAGTAAGGCATTCAACAAGGTCCCTCATGATAGGCTCATCCAGAAGATTAAGATGCATGTGACTTGGCCATTTGGATTGAAAATTGCCATGGAGGATGGAGGGCAATGGTTGATGGGTCTTATTCTTGCTGGGGACTGTGACTAGTGTTGTTCTACAGGGATCTGTGACGTGGATGAGTGGGTTAGTAAGTTTGCAGACGACACAAAAATTGAGGGTATTGTGGATAATGAGGAAGGGTTGCCAAAGGATACAGGTCGGTTGGAGATACGGGCAGAGAAATTTCAGATGGGGTTGAACCTGGGCAAGTGTGAGGTGTTGCACTTTGAGAGATCAGAGGTAAAGAGTAAATATACAGTTAATGGCAGGACCTTTAGCACTGTTGATGTACCAGGGATCTTGGGGTCCAAGTCCATAACTCACAAAAGAGGCCATGCAAGTTGATAGGATGGGAAAGGCGTATTTATTTATTAAGGTACAATGACGAACAGGCCCTTCGAGCCGCACCACCCAGCTACCCCTGATTTAATCCTAGCCTAATCACGGGACAATTTACGATGGCCAGTTAACGTACCCGGAGGAAACCCATTCGGTCACGAGGAGAGCGTTAAAAACATTGCAGACAGCGGCGGGAATTGAACCGGGGACGCGTTGAGCTAAGTGCTACACTGCCATGCCGACTTTATAAAGGCCTGCTTGCCTTTATGACTTGATAGGCAAACACATCTCCTCCACAATCTCCAGCACAGGAGCACTGCAGGGATGTATACCTGGCCCCCGCTCTACTTGCTTTACACCCATGACTGAGGCTAAGTACAGCTCCAACACCATACACCGGCTTGACAATGCCACTGTTGTGGACAGCATGAAAGGTGGTGATGAATCAGCACACAGGAGGGAGACTGAACATTTGGCTGAGTGATATCATAACAACAACTTCTCACTCAATGTCAATGAGACCAAGGAACTGACTGTAGACTTCAGGTAGACCGGAGGTCCATGAGCCAGTAACCATTGGAGGATCTGAGGTGGAGAGGGTTTAACTTCCTGGGTGATACTATTTCAGAGGACCTGTCCTAGACCCATCATACAAATAAGTAAAGGCATCCGTTAGTCTTGCAAGACCATGGATCTGCGCCTGGAAAGTCTTCGCTCTCCAGGGCGCAGGCCTGGGCAAGGTTGTATGGAAGACCAGCAGTTGCCCATGCTGCAAGTCTCCCCTCTCCACGACACCAATGTTGCCCAAGGGAAAGGCATTAGGACGGATACAGCTTGGCACCAGTGTCGTCGCAGAGCAATGTGTGATTAAGTGCCTTGCTCAAGGACACAACACGTTCCCTCGGCTGGGGCTCGAACTCACAACCTTCAGGTAGCTATTCCAATGCCTTAACCACTTGGCCACGTGCCCACCATCATAGAAATACTACTGCAAGTAAAGCACGACAAAGCCTCTACTTCTTCAGGGGTCTGTGACGATTCAACATGTCATCAAAAACCTTGGTAAACCTTTATAAATGTGTGGTGGGAAGTGTACTGACTGCACAATCTGATATGGGAACGCCAATACCTTTGAGTGGAAAATCCCAGTACATCATGGGTAAAACCCTTCCAACCATTGAGCATGTTTACATGAAACATTGACATAGAAAAGCAGCATCCATCATCAAAGATCCTCACCACCCAGGCTGTGCTCTTTTCTGGTTGCTGCCATCAGGTAGAAGGTACAAGAGCCTCAGGACTTGCACCACCAGGTTCAAAGACAGTTACTACCCCTCAAACAAAGGGGGATAACTACATTCATTTAAGGACTCTTGTTATTTAATGCTCATTATTGATTTCTGCATTTCCACAGTTTGTTGTTCATTGATCCTGTTTACAGTAGCTTTTCTATAGATTAGCTAAGTATGCCCACAGGAAAAGAACCTCAGTTGTATGTGGTGACATGTATGTAGTCTAATATTAAATCTGAACTTTGGTCTTTGAAGAATTGAGTTCGAGAGTTAGGAAGATGTGCTGCAGCATTATAAAATTAGGTTCCATCTGGAGTATTGCATTCAGTTCTGGTTGCCTCATTTATAGAAAGCATGTTGAGGGTGCAGAAGTGGCTTACCGCCATGCTGTCTGAATTAGAGGGCATGTACTACAAGGAGAAGTTGGACAAACTTGAGTTGTCTTCTCTGGTGAGGCAAAGACTGACAGAAGACGTGATAGAATTTATAAAATTATGAGACATAAATAGAATAGGCATTTCAATCCAAATGGCTGGTATCTTTCCCAGGGTCAAAATGTCTATTATTAAAAGGTGTGCATTTGAGGTGCTGCGGGGCTTCAAAGGAGATGCGATAAACAGCGGGCTAGACCTGACTTTAAACCTGCTGGTAAATGCTTTCAGGCTTTTGATTCTTCTGCGTGATGGAGAAGGGGAAGAGAATATCCCAGGTGGGTGGGCTCTTTGATTATACTGACTTCTTTACTGAGACATCAAAAAGTATGGACAGAGTTTCTGTGATGTTCTGAGCTGTGACTACAGTCTGCAGTTTCTTGGGGTCACGTGCAGAGCAGGATCAGATTCTCTTACAGTAGTTATCCCTTGTACATCAAAACAGTGAAATGTCCCATTTGCACTAACAACCATCACAACCTAAGGATGTGCTGGGGGCAGCCCACAAGTGTCAACATTGCATCCCTACAATACTTGGTAGAACAAGCCCCTCACCTCACTCCCACCTATCCATATGCACGGACAACCCCAGGACAGACCTCTGGGCTTCCAATCTCTAGGCTTCAATCCTCAGGCTTCAATTTCCAAACTTCCAATCAACCTTCAGGCTTTGATCTTCAGTACTGACCCCCATACTGGCCGATGATGGAACACTCCAGGTCTCACAGTCCGGGCTCACCAACTCACCAGCTCTCGTGCCTCCTACTGGCATAAACTTGCGATCCTGGGACCCACCAACTAGGGGTCTTTTGTTAGACATACACTGCAGGAGACTAGGGGAATCCCTGAAATATTCACCTATGTCTCTGCTGATCAACAGAACACAACAATCTAAGCCTTTATTACCTCCAGTCTTCACTAGTATCCCTTATGCTCTATCTTCCAGAGGTTTGTTGTTAACTCTGCTGCCCATGTCCTATCTCAAGGCAATGCTGTTTACCCATTAAGTCTAGTTACATTGACTCCAAGCTGAGGAACCCTTTGATTCTAAAAACCCTCAGCTTTGTTTTTCTAGATCCTGGGTAGCCTTGGTCCAAACTTTCTCTGTAACTTTTTTTTACCCCATTACTTACTAGATATTTCTGCTCTTCTAATTCTGACCTCTTGATCACACCTACGATGGAGTTCCATCCCTAAGTTGCTTGCCTCTGTATTTCTCTTCATTCTTTTAAGTTATCCCATAAAATCTACTGCATTGATCAAAATTTTTGTCATCTGCCCTAATGTATTATGGCCCAATAAATTTTGATTTGAAAGCACTTTTAAGATGTGCCCTAGGTTTTGTTTACTGTATTAAAAGTTAATGTGAACACAAATTATTTCTCTGTCGTTCTGTGATGAGGTGTTCCACCGATATTCTGTTAGCTGAATGTCCAGGTACCCATGGTAGAATTTGGATGTGTTCTGCTGCTGTCCTGATTGACACAGATCCTCTAGCCAGTAACAGGAGAAATCATCCTCTCCACTGCGGTTTAAATTTCTATCCTTCACACCGATTGGTCACAGAAAGATGAATTAGCAAAGTAATTGATTAGTTTTAAAACACTGATGCAGCCTGAAAATGTAAATGTGCTATAAAATTCATTTTTGTTTAAAATGAATATCTTTTTTAGTTCATTTTACTGTAAGAAGTATATTGGAGAAATACACATATTTGACTGTGTCATATTTCAGAGATACAAAATTCGCTGATTCTGAGTAAGATGGCTGCTCCCAGTCCGAGGTCGTAATTCTATGCAAGATATAATTCTCATTATCTTTGATTCACTGTACTTGTTTTCATCTAAATATACGTTTTGCTTTTGATCATAGTCAAGTGAGGGCTTTTTCATCTTCAGCATTAAGACAAATTATTATGTACTAACTTTAACAAATTGACATTAAGAGTTGCCGTAAATTGGACTGGATGGATATTCAGTTTGGTTTTGCAAACTGAACTTGACAAATAAAAAAACTCAAAATCTGCCTGTATGCGATTGTGTAATAGAATTGGAACAAACAATGAACTGTAACCAAAGTTCAAGTACATTAATTGAGATTTGTCTTCCCCACAGACAACCGCAAAACAAAGAAACCCCTCCACATATCACGACCATCAGAGGTGCGAAAAAAAAACAAATTGTGCAAACAACACATAAAATATTAAACATTAAACTGTAGAGTCCCCAAAAGTGAGACCACAGCCATGAGCTTTTGAGGCAAGTAAAGCCAATGCAGGAGCCAAGTTAGTCAGTTTAGTGCTGTGTTGCTGGCTGCAGACCTTGATCAAATCGTGCAAATCGTCAAGCTGGTTCAGCACTGAGGACATTAACTATCAAACTACAGCTGAAAGTGAATCCATAGCCCCGAACCACAAGCCTCCAAGGTGATGGAACCTTGCAGTGTGGGATGCAAGACTCCTGCACCTTCCACTGGCAGCAGCAAGAGGGAGACTGGTCAAACCCCGGCAGACAGCACTAAATACCCTTTCATTTTCCACTCTCGTCCTCGTCAATTTTAATTTTGCTCGGCGTTTTAATCAGCACAGAATTAATAGAGCTGACCACAGGTTCGTATTCCGGCATTCAGAATCGATGCAACATACCCCCAGTGACGGCCATATCTGCACCCTGCTCCGAATCCCCCAGGAAATCGCAGTGTACCAGCTCATCATTCAGCTCAAAAATACCTTCCTAAAAGGGAAATACTGGCTTCAATCAATCCCAGTTCAGAAGAACAAGCGTATCTAGTAGTTTTGTAAGCTGTCTGCAAGATGTCGCCGTCAGTCACTAGCGCCATCTTGCCAGTCAGTCCAAGACCACTGTTGAGGGAAACTACATCCGTTCATATTTTGTGTTACATTATTGAGGGAAACACATTCATGTTTTATTTCATGGCAAATAAGCAAGTTTTTGTTACGTTGTGTTCTGTAACACCTTGTTTGCTTTTGATCCATTTCCATTCATTCTAATTAGAGGGAAATTGAACCAAAGGAGTTATCAGTGTATGTTTTCTGTCATTGATCATGTTTACTGCGAGGAATAGCATCTTAAAAAGGGCTTAGTATTGCCATTATTATTGGAAGTGGAATAGTGTGCCTAATATAGATTGCATTAAAAGCAACTAATTGATGTTATCAGCATGATGTGTCATCAGATGCTTTTAGCACTGGAATGACCTCGGTGACCTTTGTCATTTAGAGAATCACAGAACTAGATGCCACTCTGATGCTAAATGCTGGCTTAATTTGTTTATACCCTTTTAGTACTCTCCCAGCCATGGTATTTGTAGCAGCAGTTTTCAGCCAATTTTGAAACAAGAAAGCAGAAGGTTAAATCATAAGAAATTGGAGCCATTCAGCCCATCTAGTCTGCTCTGCCACTAGATCATGGCTAATTTATTTTCCATCACAACCCTATTCTCCTGCCTTTTCCCATAACCTTTGATACCCTGACTAATCAGGAGCCTATTTTAAATGTAGCCAATGACCTAGTCTCCACAGCTGTCTGTGGCAACGGATTCCTCAGATTTACTACCCTCTGGCTAAAGAAATTCCTCCTCATCTCTGTTCTAAATGGATATCCCTCTGTTCTGAGTCTAGACTCTCTCATTGTAGGTAACATCCTCTCCATATCCACTCTCGCTGGGCCTTTCAGTATTCAATAGGTTTTAATGTGATTCCCCCCTCATTGTCATGACACGTGCCAGAGTTTCGACACTCTTACTCTCTGAAGTATGGATAGGTGGCACAGCTCCTTTAAAGATTCAGGCTGCCCTGCTAATTGGCGGCCATGTTTTGGTGCCAGGATTTCAAATATTTAAAGAGCACCCAAACTGAGGTTCAGTGTTCATCCGTCAGCTCTACTTCGAATTCTCATGCAGTATCAAGTTTAGAACCCTGTCTTTGTTTCAGTCTCGTGTCATGTCTTGATTCTAGTCTCGGATACATCACTTGGGTCCTAATCATGCAACACACATCAAAGTTGCTGGTGAACGCAGCAAGCCAGGCAGCATCTCTAGGAAGAGGTACAGTCGACGTTTCAGGCCGAGACCCTTCGTCAGGACTAACTGAAAGAAGAGCTAGTAAGAGATTTGAAAGTGGGAGGGGGGAGGGGGAGATCCAAAATGATAGGAGAAGACAGGAGGGGGAGGGATGGAGCCGAGAGCTGGACAGGTGATTGGCAAAAGGGATATGAGAGGATCATGGGACAGGAGGCTCAGGGAGAAGGAAAAGGGGGAGGGGTGAACCCAGAGGATGGGCAAGGGGTATAGTCAGAGGGACAGAGGGAGAAAAAGGAGAGTGAGAGAAAGAATGTGTATAAAAATAAATAACGGATGGGGTACGGGGGGGGTGGGGCATTAGTGGAAGTTAGAGAAGTCAATGTTCATGCCATCAAGTTGGAGGCTACCCAGACGGAATATAAGGTGTTGTTCCTCCAACCTGAGTGTGGCTTCATCTTTACAGTAGAGGAGGCCGTGGATAGACATATCGGAATGGGATGTGGAATTAAAATGTGTGGCCACTGGGAGATCCTGCTTTCTCTGGCGGACAGAGCGTAGGTGTTCAGCAAAGCGGTCTCCCAGTCTGCGTCGGGTCTCGCCAATATATAAAAGGCCACATCGGGAGCACCGGACGCAGTATATCACCCCAGCCGACTCACAGGTGAAGTGTCGCCTCCAACTTTGATGTGTGTTGCTTGAATTTCCAGCATCTGCAGAATTCCTCGTGTTTGGGTCCTAATCATCCTCACTTGGGTCTGTCATCACACTGTTTCTTCTAAACTCTAGCAAGTACAGATTCAGAGCCATTCAAACACTCCTCATACGTTAATCCTTTCATTTCCTGAATCATTCTCATGAAGGTCTCCTCTGGACCTTCTCCAATGCCAGCACATCTTTTCCTAGAATAAGAGCCCAAAACTGCTCATTATACTCTCAGTGTGGTTTAACCAATGGCGTACAAAGCCTGAGTGTTGCATCCTTGCTTTTATATTCTAGTCTTCTTGAAATGATGCTAACTTTACATTTGCCTTCCTTACCACCGACTCAACCTGCAAGTTAATCTTTAGGGAATCCTGCACAAGGACTCCCAAGTCCGTGTAGAAAATAGTCTACACCTTTTAATTAGACTGGAATCAAACTGGCTCAGTGGAGTCCGGAAGGTTAATTAATCCTTCCGTTTGGAATAACATCTGCCTTAGCTATGAAGTGGATACTGCTGCAGATTAAGAGACGCCTTTCTTTTCAAAGATGATTGAGGTTATCCAGAGTGTGGATGGTCCTTTTTAAGAAACTTGGCCGTATCATTTTTATGTAGAGCTTGCAAATCAGTTTAGATCAATACTTCAATAGAATATCAAGAAAGAGGGCTTTGAATTGCAGTTACATCTTTTACAGGAGATGTATCACAGTCAGTAGACTGGAGAAGATTTTTCAGTATAAGTTGGCTGCTGCACTGTCTATACATATATTAGAGACAATAACAGCTTGTCCTTCATTTTTAGGATCAACTCCAAATTGACAGACAATGGTGCCAGTCAGAATTCACTGAAAGGCACACACCTTTTAATGGCAGTGATCCTTCCATAAACCTGCTGTTGTTCGGCCCAGCCAGAACGTGAATCATACCAGTTCACCACCCCCCCACCCCCCCCACCCCTTTGCCAAGCAAGCCAATCTGATACCCAAATAGGCAGGGGCCCAGGATGGACACATTTTTGCGCACCTTTCCGTCAGTGGCTTTCCAGATTCAGGCAATGGAAGAAGCTGAGAAGACCCATCAGGGGACTCTCTACGCTGCTCCGACAAATACTGCCCCTCACATTCTCCTGACTTTATGCTCAGCAGATCGGCTTGTCAGTTCATTTGATAGTCCAGTTCACTAGCAACTGTTAATGCTGCCGATAGTAGTTGATTGGAAGTCTCACTTCTAAATTTATCATCCTTGTTTTCAAACTGCTCCTTTACAAAATCCCCTGCTAATCTTTGTGACCCCTCCCAACATCACGGCACTACTCCATTTTAGACCCAGCACATCTCATTCCTCTACCATTGGTTTGATGGCACTCTTAGTGCACTGCTGGGGCTATATTTTTCAGCACTTTGCCTCTTATCCCTTTCTTTGCAGCTGTGTACAGTTTCTGGTTGGGTTGCATCTCTATGCAATGTGTGTTCAGCTGCACAATACCTCCTCGGGCAAAGAGAATCACCTACAATTACCCGAAGCTTCTGAACCCTTTGATCTTTTACTTCCTGCTTCTGCAGGTGGTGGATCTGAGAGTTAATCACTGATTACCAAAGACAGCTTTGTAGCAGAGTGAAATAAAGCTGTGTTTCTGTAGCATGTACTGCAAGTGACAGACATTACTCCCTAATACTAGTTTTGGCTGCAGTTCAATTGACTTAATATACACTGCAATGCAGGGAGAGGCATATTTAATTCTATTGTAGGCAATTGGATGACAGTTGAGTCAATATTTGACTGATTTTTTATAGTCTGAACTATAGCTTTCAAAACTGGGGCTGAATTATTTGTGCACACCAGAGGTTTGACATCCAGTATTGACGATATACGCAACAATATAGAGAGAAGCATATTTAATTCAATTATAAACAACTGGAGGATTGTTCAGCCAATATTTAAATGATTTTTATAGTCTGAAGTGTAGATTTCAAAACAGTGGCTAAGTTATTTGTGCAGAGCAGAGGTTTGATGTCCAGTTGATCAATTTGTATGTTTAGTGCTTTGTTAGTTGTGCCTGTTTCATGCTGCCACTGCAGTGTAGGCTGAAGCATTACCAAGGTAAAGTTTTGGAGGCAGCTCCTTCCAGCAGTAGAGACGACTACTAATATGTCATGAATCACCATTTTCCGATAACTTTGGTGTTTTGTCTTCTCTTCGTACAGTTGAAATTGAGTGCTATTTTAGAGGTTTGGATTTCTGTAACTATTACTAGTTTCAGTAGTCCCAACCTAGGTCAGTGTGTAGCATTCCTGTCTCTGTTAATATGTCTAAGCAAAAAAAATTTCAAATGTCTAAACCTAACCCTAATGTAATTTTAGTGGGGCTACACTTAGGGTACTTTTATTTTGGTCCTGTCATTTAAAAAATATATACTAACATTGGAGGCAGTTTGAAAAACATATACATAGAACATAGAACAGTACAGTACATTACAGGCCCTTCGGCGCACAATGTTGTGCCGTCCCTCAAACCCTGCCTCCCATATAACCCCCCCCACCTTAAATTCCTCCATATACCTGTCTAGTAGGCTCTTAAACTTCACTAGTGTATTTGCCTCCACCACTAATTCAGGCAGTGCATTCCACGCACCAACCACTCTCTGAGTAAAAAACCTTCCTCTAATATCCCCCTTGAACTTCCCACCCCTTACCTTAAAGCCACGTCCTCTTGTATTGAGCAGTGGTGCCCTAGGGAAGAGACGCTGGCTACCCACTCTATTTATTTCCCTTAATATTTTGTACATCTCTATCATGTCTCCTCTCATCCTCCTCTCCAAGGAGTAAAGCCCTAGCTCCCTTAATCTCTGATCATAGTCCATACTCTCTAAACCAGGCAGCATCCTGGTAAATCTCCTTTGTACCCTTTCCAATGCTTCCACATCCTTCCTATAGTGAGGCAACCAGAACTGGACACAGTACTCCAAGTGTGGCCTAACCAGAGTTTTATAGAGCTGCATCATTACATTGCGACGCTTAAACTCTATCCCTCAACTTATGAAAGCTAACACCCCATAAGCTTTCTTAGCTACCCTGTCTACCTGTGAGGCAACTTTCAGGGATCTGTGGACATGTACCCCCAGATCCCTCTGCTCCTCCACACTACTAAGTATCCTGCCATTTACTTTGTACTCTGCCTTGGAGTTTGTCCTTCCAAAGTGTACCACCTCACACTTCTAGAATATGGTTGTCTGATAATGAATGACTAGAAACATAAATTATAACTATGGTCTTTGAAGTCTGGAAGAATAACTAGTAAACTTATTGACACACGTAAGGTGCTGAGGGGATATGTGGGCCCCTTATCTAAGAAAGGATGTGCTGGCATTGGAGAGGGGCCAGAAGAAGTTTAGGAGAATGATCGCATGAATGAAAGGGATATATGAAGGAGTGCTTGCAGTCTCTGGGCCTCACTGGAATTTAGAAAAATGAGGAGAGATCTCATTGAAATTGCCCACATGGAGTGGACGTGGAGAGGATGTTTCCAATAGTGGGACAGTCTAGGACCAGGGGGCACAGCCTCAGTGCTCAGGGACGTCCTTTTAGAACGGAGATGAAGAGGTTTTTCTTTGGTCAGAGGATGGTGAAATTGTGGAGTTTATTGTCACAAGCAACTGTAGAAGTTATAGGTATATTTAAAGTGAAGTCTGATAGGGGATTAGTAAAGGCGTCAAATACTATAGGGAAGAAGGAAGGAGAATGAGGAAAATAGATCAGCCATGATTGAATGGTGGATCAAACTCAATGAGGCAAATAACCCAATTCTGCTCCTATGTCTTATGTTCAATTGTTTCTGCTAGTGAGAGACTGTTGAACAAGGGGACGCAGCAAAAACATTAGGGGTCAGATATTTAAAATTGAGGTGTGTGGGAACTTCTCACCAAGGGTGATAAATCTCTGGAATTCTCTACCCAAAGGACCGTAGATCATCAGGGTTAGTTAAAGAGAAATGGACATATTTTTGAGAGATCTGGGAACTGAGGGCTGTGGGAACAGAAGCAGAAGTGGAGGTGAGGCCTTTCGGGGGGAAGGGGTTGAAATCATACCTGATCAGATTGAGTACTGGGGTAGGCTTGAAGGGCTGAGTGGTTTTCTCCTACATTTGTTTTTTGTGTCCTCGTTTATCAAAAGTGCCGACCTCAGCATGGCATTGCCAGATGTGCCTCCTGTCTGCCTTCTGAAGTGGATGTAGAAGTTCCATTGCAGAATTTGAAGATTTGGAGACTTTCCCCACTGTGTAGGCCAGCATTATCCATCAGTCAGTGTTACTGACGCCTGAGCTGGTCATTGTCGTGAACCCTTAATGTATACATTCGAGCAGCAGCTGTACGTCAAAAAATTACTTAATTGCGAGTTTGAAACCTAATGAAATTGTGAAAAAATGCTGTAAAGTGCCAGCTTTTCTTTATAAATCGCTGAACAAACTCACACATTTTTCTTCAGGTCTTTGCTTTTACGCGATGCCTGTTTATGTTTTGAATTCTAATGTACAGTATGTTGTCGTCCGTTTGCACATCAGGTTCCTAACACCAGAGCCCCTAGTGGCAGAGTTTAGTAGTACCATCATTCCTTTCCTAAAAACCTGCAAAATTTTCCAACAGATATTGTAAGATACAGTGAACTGCTTGACTTGTTGTACAGATCAAATGATCGCACTGTAGAGGTAGAATAAGGTAAAACAGTAATAATGCAGAATAAATTCTAAAAGCTACCGGAAAAGTGCAGTGCAGGTAAACAATAAAGTAGAAAATCTTAACCAGGTAGATTGTGAGGCTTATCGTAAAAGAGTCTGCTAACAGTGGGATAGAAGATGCCCTTGAGTGCTTTCAATATTTTGCACCTTCTGCCCAGTGGGAGAAGGAAGACTGTTACATCCATGATGGTGACGGTAGATTCAGATGCAGTGGAGGCCTGTCAGAGTGGGTGGTGACATATCCAATTCCCTTCTATTCAGAACAGGCATGGAACATGCATATTGATTCCCTTTTGAAATGTAGAGTTTCTTTCCATCTATTTCTAGCCAATGCATTCCTGATCACCATAATTCACTGTGTAAGACAACGCAGCAGGTTGGAGCTTTGAGCAGCGCCCAGTCAGAGATCAGAAAACTGAGAGGACGTAGTTCACTCAGGTTCGACGATTGAGTAGAAAAAGCAGCAATTTAGAGCTTTGAGCAGCGGCCAACCGGCGTTCGGGATTGATTGAAAAAGAACAAATTAAAGTAAGGCAGGGGCAAGCAGAGCAGCCATTGTTGGAGTGGACAGAGTTTAGGGTGGGCATTTTGAGGCCTTAGCTCTTCAAGGCTTCAGCTGAGAGAATGTAAAAAAGTTGTAGGTAATATATATACTTACACACACGCACGCACGCTCTCGCTCTCACTCTCTCACTCACACACACACAGAATTTCTTGTTCTTCCTCCTTTATATTTGCTCAGTTAGAACAGTAGAGATGCCAGGCAGGACGTGGGAAGGCAGGGAGACCTCCAGTGTCCCTGGTGACTACACCTGCAGGAAGTGCCTCCAGCTGCAACTTCTAACACTCCGTATTAAGGAGTTGGAGCTGGACCTGGATGAACTCCCAGTCATTCAGGAGGCCGAGGGGTGATAGATAGGACATTTAGAGAGGTAGTTGCATCCAGAGTGCAGGACAAAGGAAACAGTGTGACAGGAAGTGAAAAGGGGCAGCCAGTGCAGGGTACCCCAGTGACCATCCCCTTCACAACCCACTTAGGCTACTGTAGGTCATGTAGCAGGGAAAAGTCACAGCGATCAGGTCTTAGGCGCTGAGTCTGCCTCTGTGACTCAGAAGAAAAGATGGGGAGAAGAGGCGAGCTGTTTTCATAATTGGGCAGAAAGGATGAAATCCCTGGACGGTTATGTTGCCTTCTGGGTGCCAGGGTCCAGGACATCTTGGATCAAGTCCTCAGCATTCTAAGTGGAGGGTGAACAGCCTGAAGTTGTGGTTCATGTAGGTACCAGTGACATGGGTAGGAAGAGTGACGAAGTTCTGCAAATTGAGTTCAGGGATTAGGTGCTAAGTTAAAGGGCAGGATGTCCAGGGTTGTGATCTCAGGATTGCCGCATGCTAGTGAGGCTAGAGCTAGGAAGATTATACAGTTTAACACATGACCAAGGAATTGGTGTGGGAGGGAGGGCATTAGGCTCCCTTCCAGGGTAGGTGGGACCTGTACAGAAGAGATGGTTTGCACACAAGCGGGAGAAGGACTAAAATCCTAGTGGGAAAATTTGCTAGTACTGTACGGAGGGGTTTAACCTAGAGTTGCAGGGGGATGGGAATTAGAGTGCCAGAATAGTTAACGGAGAGGTTGTGGATGCAGGTGTTGTTCAGACCTCAAACAAAATCGGGAACCAAAAGGTTAAGCTTGGTGCGACTAATGTCCTAAGCAGCACATATTTCAATGCAAGAAATATCGTGGGAAAGGCAGATGAGCTCAGGGCATGGATCAACACCTGGAATTATGATATTGTAGCCACTAGTGAGACTTGGTTGCAGGAGGGGCAGGACTGGCAGTTCAATATTCTGGGGTTCCATTGTCTTAGGTGTAACAGTGTGGGAGGAATTAAGGGAGGTGGGCTGGCGTTACTAGTCAGGGTAAATGTCACAACAGTGCACAGTCAGGGCAGACTGGAGAACTCATCTGGTGCAGAAATGAGGAATAAGAAAGGAATGACCATGTTGGTGGGGCTATATTGCAGACCACCCAGCAGTCTGAGGGATTTAGAGGAACAAATTTGCAGAAAGTTTCAGACTGCTGCAAGAAACATAAAGTTGTTATAGTAGGTGATTTTAAGTTTCCACATATTGACTGGGACTCCCATACTGTAAAAGGACTGGATTGGATAGAGTCTGTCATATGTGTTCAGTAAAGTTTCCTTAACCAGTACGTAGAGCATGCGATATTTGATCTGCTATTAGGGAATAAAACAGGGCAGGTGAGAGAAGTTTGTGTAGGAGAACACTTTGCATCTAATGATCACGATGTCATTAAATATGCAAAAAGACAGGTCTGGTCCACGGTTGAGGTTCTAAATTGGAGGAAAGCCGACTTAGCCAAACCTGCAAGTGTGGATTGGGACAGGCTGTTTTCTGGCAAAAATGTACTTGGTGAGTGGGGGCTTTCAAAAGTGAATTTTTGAGAGTACAAAGCTTGTATGTGCCTTTTAGACTAAAAGGTAAAGATACCAGGTATAGGGAAACTTGGTTTTCAAGAGATATTGAGGCCCTGATTAAGAAAAGGAGGTGCGTAGCCAGTATAGGCAGGTAAGAACAGTCCTGCCAAAAGGTTTTGGCCCGAGACGTCGACTGTACTCTTTTACTAGATGCTGCCTGGCCTGCTGAGTTCCTCCAGCATTTTGTGTGTGTTGTAAAGATAGTCAGCATGGCTTCATGCGTGGTAGGTCATGTCTAACCAATCTTTCAGGAGTTTTTCAGGAAGTTACCAGGAAAGTTCATGAAGGCAAGGCAGTGGGTGTTGTCTACAGGGACTTCAGCAAGGCATTTGACAAGGTCCCGCATGGGATATTGGTCAAGAAGGTTCAGTCACTCGGCATTTAAGATTAGGTAGTAAATTGTATTAAATTTTGGCTTTGTAGGAGAAGACAGAGAGTGGTAGCAGAAGGTTGTCTCTGTCACTGGTGGAACGTAGCAGGGATCGGTGCTAGGTCCATTGTTGTTTGTCATCTGTATTAATGATCTTGATGATAATGTGGTTAACTAGATCAGCAAAATTGTGGTTGACACCAAGATTGGGGATGTAGTGGACAGAGAGGAAGGCTATCATGGCTTGCAGAGGGATCTGTGTCAGCTGGAAAATGGGTTGAAAAATGGCAAATGGGATTTAATGCAGACAAATGCAATGTGTTGCACTTTGGTATGACCAATCAGGGTAGGTTTTATGTAGTGAACAACAGGAAATTGAGGAGTGTGGTAGAACGAAGGGATCTGGGTATACAGGTCCATAATTCATTGAAGGTAGCATCACAGGTAGATAGGGTCATAAATAAAGGTTTTGGCACATTGACCTTCATAAATCAAAGTACTGAGTACGGGAGATGGGATGTTATGTTGAAGTTATATGAGACATTGGTGAGGCATAATTAGGAGTATTGTTTGCAGTTTTGGTCACCTACCTACAGGAAAGATGTAAATAAGGTTGAAAGGGTACAGAGAAAATTTACAAGGATGTTGCTAGGTCAGAAAGACCTGAGTTATAAGGAAAGATTGAATAGGTTAGGACTTTATTCCTTGGAACACAAAACATTTGACAGGTATACAAAATTATGAGGGATGTACGTAAGGTAAATGCAAGCAGGCTTTTTCCGCTGATGTTGGGTGGGGCTTCAACCAGAGGTCATGGGTTAAGGGTGAAAGGTGAACATTTTAAGAGGAAACTTGAGGGGAAACTTCAGTCAGAGAATCATGAGAGTGTGGAATGAGCTCCACACCAGTGGAGCATGCGAGCTTGATGTCAACATTTAAGTGAAGTTTGGATGAGTATGTGGATGGTAGGGGTACGGAGGGCTATCATCCTGGTGCAGGTCGATGGGAGTAGGCAGTTTAAGTGGTTTTGGCATGGACTAGATGGGCCGAGGGGTCTGTTTCTGTGCACTACTTTTATTTGATCCTATGACTCTAAAAGTTCCCTACTGTTAAGCAATTGCTTAAATCTGTGTGTTGTTTAAAATAAAACCAGAAAATGCTAGAAATACTCTACAGGTCAGGCTGCATTGGGAAAAGAAACACTACTTAATGGTCAATGATCCTTTGTCAGACAGGGAAGCTTCTAAGCTGCTGAGAAGGTGGGGTGGAGGGGTTGTTTCCCATGGGGTAAAATTGGGCTGAGCATGGGATCAATGCTGGATTCTGCAGCAAAACAAAAACTGGGTCGAGCTGCTGATAGACCTCTGCGGGTCAGACAGGATTTGAGGACGGAAATGGGCAGTCAGTATTTCAGAATGAGATCCTTCCTCTGGACTGAAAAATTGAGTCCAGAAAGTTATGATATTTATGTCTTGACCAAAGGTGAGGTGGCGTTCCTCAAGTTTCTGTTGTGCCTGCTGTAACAGTGCAAGAGGGTACAGACCAACAGGTCAGAGTGGAGATGGGTTGGGGAATTAAAGCAGCTTCTCCAGACTGACCTGCTGGGTATCCCTTTTGCTCTGCATTTACCAACTTCTACGTCCCTTTGTCTTTATTCCTTTTTGGTTACGTTGTCATTCCTAACTTCTCCTTCACTCATTCATCAAATGACCTTGCTGCTCACTACGTCATGGCATTAGGGCAGCAATGAAGGACCTCCATCTTTGTCTGTCCTTGGCCATCTTCTATACCATCTGCACACAGATTGTTATCTTCATTGCTGTTTCCATAAAAGTTTTGTTTGACCAGTCAGGGTTGTTAGCCCTGAGCTCAACCCCTAACCTGGAGCACTGGTTGACCACTCTTAGTCTGTCCTCTACCCTTTGACCTGTTTAGTATGGGTGACCCTAACAAGAGTCAAAGCACAAGGCCCTGACCCTGGACAAACATGGCTCTCTGGGTTATTAATGCACGCAAGCTTCCAAACCACAACAAGGTGTGGTCCTCTTGGAGGACCAAATAACATTGTTTATAGCTTATTCCCATGCTCAGCCTGGACTTACCCCATCAGAGATATTCCCTCTTCCATCAATCTGTATGCAGCTTCATAAGCTTCTTTGTCTCCTTCCCAGTTCTGACGAAAGGTCTTTGACCGGAAATGTTAGCTCAGTTTCCCTTCCTACCAGTGCAGCCCAACCTGCTGAGTATTTTCATGCGTATGTTACTCACCGGCTTCTATAGTGGAAACATTGGAACAGAAATCCGTACACAGAGCAGCGTTCTTGTGACAACGTTATATGTTTGAAATGTTACTGAGATTATTTCCATCTTGAATTGCAGCACTCCAGAAAATTGCTTGGACAATTCCAAGATCAAATCCCACCTGTGCCATTGATGTGCTGTCCACATCAGAACAGGTTGTACTATGTAGTTGTCAATATAAGGGTGTTTTAGATCATTGGGAGGAAATTAGTTCTTGTAGGGCACCCATGCTGTAAAAGCAGGCTCTGTGAGCGAGTCCCTGTACAAGTCTAAGAACCCCACAGGGAATATCCCGTATTTATCTTCTCACCTTCTGCCTCTGCCCCAAACCTCACTGTCAACCCTCTCCCCCCTCCCCAGATGCACCTCCATACGTGGCCTTTGCTTCCCACCACTATCCCCAACACACCCACTAAACCTTTCTCCTCCCTCAGTACCCGACCCTGTGCAAACCCATGTAGTACGTTGCTTCATGGGCACTGCAATAGTGCAACACACAGAAGGAAAGCTGTAAGGACCCTTCGGTCATGCTGGGTGTCCTGAGCCTCCAGCAGTTCTAGATTCAGCTGCAGCGTGGCCAAAGCCAAATTGCGCTTTGATGCACTGCAAAGTAAGCCTTTAGCATGCCCCCCCCCCGCCCTTAAGAAGAAAGTGGCCTTGAAATTCATTAACTACTCTAAATTCTGAATAGTTTTGAACACTTCTATTAAATCTCCTCTTCGTTTTCCCAGTCCTGAGAAGTGCAACCCAGTTCCTTCAATCTCCACTGGAGTGGGTATCTGAAATGTTGTATTTGGGAGGTTCTTACTAGTAATTTATTAATGTATTTGTTATGTTCAATAAACTGAGGTTATCAGTTGTCATCTTCTGCAGATTGGTTTGTTGTGCACTCTCAACCAGTCCCTGGTACAAACTCCTTCAGCACTGCTAGCACTGATCTGATTGTACGTAGCAAGTTCTGTCCAGAAAAAAATCCTTTGACCTTCAGCTGAGCCAGTCCTCAAAGCTTATCTGTCAACAAAGCTGTCAGACTTCAAGTCAATAAGCACAAATTTACACTAAACATTTAGAATTTTAAGAGGTTAGAAAATATATATATCAAGTCACTTTAATGAAAAGAAAATCTGAATATTCCAAGTCTTATTCCTATTCCTCCTCTTCTTTCAATAAGTGGGCTTGCTGTCCTGTACTTGATCTAAGCTGGCATGTTCAGTGGATTGATTTCCCTGTACAGTGTATATAAAAATTATTCACATCCCCTTGGAAGTTTTCATGTTTTCTTGTTTTACAGCATTGAATTACAGAGAATTAATTTGGCTTTTTTGACACTGATTAACAGAAAATGACTCTTCTATGCCAAAGTGAAAACAGATCTCTATAAAGTGAATTAAATTAATTACAAATATAAAACGCAAAATAAATTGATGGCATAGGTATTCACTGCCTTTAAAATGACATACCAAATCATCACTGGTGCAGCCAGTTGGCTTTAGAAGTCACGTAATTAGTTAAATAGAGTTCACTGTGTGCAGTCAAACTGTTTCAATTGATTGTAGTAAAAATACACCTGTATCTGGTGAGTCAGTATCCTGGCAAAAACTACACCATGAAGACAAAAGAACACTCCAGGCAACTCTGCAGAAAGGTTATTGAAAAGCACAAATTAGGAGATAGATACAAGAAAATTTCCAAGTCACTGATTATCCCCTGGAGTACAGTTAAGTCAGTCATCAAGAAATGGAAAGAATATGGCACAGCTGTAAATCTGCCAAGAGCAGGCCATCCTCAAAAACTGAATGTCCCTGCAAGAAGGGGACTAGTGAGAGAGGCCACCAAGAGGCCTACGACAATTCTGGAGGAATTACAAGCTTCAGTGGTTGAGATGGGAGAGACTGCACATCCAACAATGTGTCCCGGGTGCTTCGCCCGTTGCAGCTTTATGGGAGAGCGGCAAAGAGAAAGCAACTGTTGGAAAAAACTCGCATGAAATCTTGGCTAGAGTTTGCCAGAAGGCATGTGGGAGACTCTGAAGTCAGCTGGAAGAAGGTTCTATTGTCTAATAAAACCAAAATTGATCTTTTTGACCATCAGACGGAATACTATGTTTGGCATAAGCCAAACAACGCACGCCATCAAAAACACACCATCCCTACTGTGAAGCATGGTTGTGGTTGCACCATGCTGTGGGAATGTTTCATTACAGTAGGTCCTGGCAGCCTTGTGAAGGTAGAAGGTAAAATGAATGCAGCAAAGTACAGGGAAATTCTGGAGGAAAACCTGATGCAGTCTTCAAGAGAACTGCAACTTGGGAAAAAATTTGTTTTCCAGCAAGACAGTGACCCCAAGCATAAAGTCAAAGCTGCACAGGAATGGCTTAAAAACAACAAAGTTAATGTCCTGGAGAGGCCAAGTCAGAATCCAGACCGTAAGCCACTTCAGAATTTGTGGCCGGACTTGAAAAGGGCTGTTCCCTCACGATCCCCTTGCAATCTGACAGAGTTTAAGCATTTTTGTAATGAAGAATGGGGAAAAATTGCAGTGTCCAGACGTGCAAAGCTGATAGAGACCTATCCACACAGATTCAAGGCTGTAATTGCTGCCAAAGGTGCATCTACTAATTATTGACTTGAAGGGGTGAATATTTATGCAATCAATTATTTTGTGTTTAGATCACTTCGTAGAGATCTGTTTTCACTTTGATACGAAATTCTGTTGATCGTGTCAAAAAAAGCCAAATTAAATCCACCGTGATTCAATGTTGTAAAACAGTAAAACATGAAATCTTCTGCGGGGGGTGGTTTGAATACTTTCTGTAGGCACTGTTTAAGTGCTTGAAGTCTGTGGCAGTTCACAGTCTCATTGTTTCACTGCCTGAGGCTTTGTAGCCGGAGATGTATGCCATTATGGTTGATCAGGGCCTGCTGCACAGTGTCTGATACTTGTGTTTTACTCTTGTTGGACAGTTCCTGAGGTTGGTGGGGCCTCGTGTCTGCTTACGCCATCAGCTTCTCCGGTAGAGATGGTCCCTGAAGAGAATGGCCCCTCAGACAGACACCTGTAAGTAAACCACTCGCAGAGTTCAGTGTTCTAGTACTCTTGCTGCTACCTATCCCAATGGCCCTAGCCCATCTATAATCCAGTAATAATTAGTGGGCACATTGTATGTTCTGTGTCTGTAGATGAGTCGAGAGCAGTGCCCCTGGTTGTTACATAGAACATAAAACATATCACAGTACAGCTCAGGAATAGGCCATTCGTCCCACAGTGTTGTGCCAAACCAAGTAAAAGGAAATCAAAGACATTCAAACACTAATCCCGCCAAGTTACACAGTGTCCATATCCCTCCATCTTCCTTACATCCATGTGCCTATCCAAACATCTTTTAAAAGCCTCTAATGTATTTGCCTCTACCACCATACCGGGCAGCACATTCTAGGCATCCGTGACTTTGAGTAAAAAAATTTAGCCCTCACATCGCCCTTGAACCTACCCCCTCTCACCTTCAGTACATGCCCTCTGATATTGAACCACATCAAATTACTGAGTCTGTCCTACTTTGGATGGGTAAAGACATGTTTAAAGCAATGATAAATTTACAGTCTTCCTTTGCTAACACCAGTTAACATCTAAGGTTAGCTTTGAAGAGATGTGCCATGTTAAACATAACTTTGTAGTAAATCAAATTGATGAAAGTACCCCTTTTGTTAAATAATTAACTGGGATTATCCAGTGAATAACTTGTAAAGTCCACGTTTTAATCTAAATTAATATTACACAATTTATAATCAACTTCTATTGAGTTTTCCCTTGTATGTTTTTTTTTCTTTTGTATAGTTTCTGTGTTTCCTGTATCTCCTTGTTGGATTTTTTTTTATAAGGAATTCACAGATGATTCATTTTAAACCACATATAGATGGTGATTGAATACTTTGGCCTTGACCCTTAGCTTGAGAGTGAATTAGTCTCGACATCCAGAGTTTGACCCCAATTAAAATGCAGGCTGTGACTCAAAGTCTGAAACCTGATGCAGAGCCAGCTGGAGATGCAAATGAACATCTGGGATTTGACTCTGCGTCCTGCTGGCATGATTGAGTGACGCTGAAGCGAGAGGCAGACTGTCAGCTACACGAGAGCTGTAGCTCGGTGTCTGGAAAGTAACCCTGAGCCTAATGAGTTCTTTCTCTGTACCGCAGTAGGATTAGGATCATTGACATGGGCAGATTTATTTTTAAATGTTAACCCCTTCCATTAGCTTTTGATCCTTCTTAGCTTGGTTTTCACAATGGTAACCACTCCTTCACCTACACATCTCAGTTTGTTAAGAAGCAGCACGCACAAATTTCTGGAGGAACTCAGCAGGCTGGGAAGCATCTATGGAGTGGGAATAAATAGCCAATGTTTCAGGCCAAGACCCTGCATCAGGACCCTATGATGTACCCTATATGTGTTTATGATCATTAAAAAGCAATTCCTGTCAGGCTCTGATGGAAGCGTGAAACATGAGGGTATTAGGAAGGACTTATTGTGGCTTCTCTGTCAACAGCTTAGAAGAGGAAGGGAAGTCAGTAGACCCGACTGAATGGAGCATCACTGATGTGGTGAATTACTTTAAGGAGGCAGGATTTCCAGAGCAAGCTGTTGCTTTCGAGGACCAAGTGAGTATGAAATCCTCTCTCAGCTTTTATGGTACTAAATTGATGAATGGTTCTATTTTCTGAATGAATTCTTGAAGATGTTAAAGCACTTACATGAACTCTGTATTGAAATGACTTTTACCCATTAAAAATACTTGCCTTGTGCCCAATAGACGCAGAAGAATACTATCACAAGGAAGCTCCAGTTAATTTACGACTGACTGTTCTTGCCAAATGGATTCCACGCGCGGGCTGTTAGACTTCCATTGCAAACTATAAACGCTGCTTGCTACAAAATAATATTTTACTAGGAGAGCGCCACCTAAACAATTGGCTCATAACTAGCTAAAATGGGTGCAGATTTAAATATGTAAGGGAACACTGCAGATTCCAGCATAAACATAACCAGCTGTCAAGAGGGGTTATTTATTTGAAAACAGACCCTTACATATATATACTTTGATAATAAATTCACTTTGACTTTGAATGAAAAATTTGTGTTCTTTTACAAAACAAAACTTTACCGTGGTTTCACTCACCACGTCCAGCAGGGCAGCTTTAGGATTATTACTCATCAAGAGCTACAGTACAGGCAGTAACAACAGCAGCTGCGCTTACTGCGCGTTACGTCACTGGCGTGTAGGGCAGCACTGAGGATCCTCCATCTCTGTTCGTCTTCAGCCATTCCAGAAACCAGTTTTGGTTTTAGCGGTGTTCAGGACTTCCTCCATCATAACAGTAACGACTGTCAGCCACGCAAGTCCTGGGTGGGGTCTCGGGAATACTGTTGCACACTCAGGAATGCCATCGCACAGGGGTGTAGACGGGTTCTTCATTGCTGTTTCCATATCAGTTTTGTTGACCAATCAAGGCTGATAGCCCTCCATGTTCAGGGGATCAGCTCGGAGGGTTTTACAGCCCATCCGCCTAAACCAGGTTGGATCAATCTAAGTGCCGGGCCGATTTGGAAAAGTGGAGTATGGGCCAGAACGTGGCAGCTGGGTCCGGGCCCAGAGTGTATCGCTGCAGCAGGGCCTGGGTCCTACTGCAGGGGATAGAAACATAGAAACATAGAAAATAGGTGCAGGAGTAGGCCATTCGGCCCTTCGAGCCTGCACCGCCATTTATTATGATCATGGCTGATCATCCAATTCAGAACCCCGCCCCAGCCTTCCCTCCATACCCCCTGACCCCTGTAGCCACAAGGGCCATATCTAACTCCCTCTTAAACATAGCCAATGAACTGGCCTCAACAGTTTCCTGTGGCAGAGAATTCCACAGATTCACCACTCTCTGTGTGAAGAAGTTTTTCCTAATCTCAGTCCTAAAAGGCTTCCCCTCTATCCTCAAACTGTGACCCCTCGTTCTGGACTTCCCCAACATCGGGAACAATCTTCCTGCATCTAGCCTGTCCAATCCCTTTAGGATCTTATACGTTTTAATCAGATCCCCCCTCAATCTTCTAAATTCCAACGAGTACAAGCCCAGTTCATCCAGTCTTTCTTCATATGAAAGTCCTGCCATCCCAGGAATCAATCTGGTGAACCTTCTTTGTACTCCCTCTATGGCAAAGATGTCTTTCCTCAGATTAGGGGACCAAAACTGCACACAATACTCCAGGTGTGGTCTCACCAAGGCCTTGTACAACTGCAGTAGTACCTCCCTGCTCCTGTACTCGAATCCTCTCACTATAAATGCCAGCATACCATTCGCCTTTTTCACCGCCTGCTGTACCTGCATGCCCACTTTCAATGACTGGTGTATAATGACACCCAGGTCTCGTTGCACCTCCCCTTTTCCTAATCGGCCACCATTCAGATAATAATCTGTTTTCCTATTTTTGCCACCAAAGTGGATAACTTCACATTTATCCACATTAAATTGCATCTGCCATGAGTTTGCCCACTCACCCAACCTATCCAAGTCACCCTGCATCCTCTTAGCATCCTCCTCACTGCTAACACTGCCACCCAGCTTCGTGTCATCCGCAAACTTGGAGATTCTGCATTTAGTTCCCTCATCCAAGTCATTAATATATATTGTAAACAACTGGGGTCCCAGCACTGAGCCTTGCGGTACCCCACTAGTCACCGCCTGCCATTCTGAAAAGGTCCCGTTTATTCCCACTCTTTGCTTCCTGTCTGCTAACCAATTCTCCACCCACACCAATACCTTACCCCCAATACCGTGTGCTTTAAGTTCGTACACTAATCTCCTGTGTGGGACCTTGTCAAAAGCCTTTTGAAAATCCAAATATACCACATCCACTGGTTCTCCCCTATCCACTCTACTAGTTACATCCTCAAAAAATTCTATGAGATTCGTCAGACATGATTTTCCTTTCACAAATCCATGCTGACTTTGTCCGATCATTTCACCGCTTTCCAAATGTGCTGTTATCACATCCTTGATAACTGACTCCAGCAGTTTCCCCACCACCGACGTTAGGCTAACCGGTCTATAATTCCCCGGTTTCTCTCTCCCTCCTTTTTTAAAAAGTGGGGTTACATTAGCCACCCTCCAATCCTCAGGAACTAGTCCAGAATCTAAGGAGTTTTGAAAAATTATCACTAATGCATCCACTATTTCTTGGGCTACTTCCTTAAGCACTCTGGGATGCAGACCATCTGGCCCTGGGGATTTATCTGCCTTCAATCCCTTCAATTTACCTAACACCACTTCCCTACTAACATGTATTTCACTCAGTTCCTCCATCTCACTGGACCCTCTGTCCCTTACTATTTCTGGAAGATTATTTATGTCATCCTTAGTGAAGACAGAACCAAAGTAATTATTCAATTGGTCTGCCATGTCCTTGCTCCCCGTAATCAATTCACCTGTTTCTGTCTGCAGGGGACCTATATTTGTCTTTACCAGTCTTTTCCTTTTTACATATCTATAAAAGCTTTTACAGTCCGTTTTTATATTCCCCGCCAGTTTTCTCTCATAATCTTTTTTCCCCTTCCTAATTAAGCCCTTTGTCCTCCTCTGCTGAACTCTGAATTTCTCCCAGTCCTCAGGTGAGCCACTTTCTCTGGCTAATTTGTATGCTACTTCTTTGGAATTGATACTATCCCTAATTTCTCTTGTCAGCCACGGGTGCACTACCTTCCTTGATTTATTCTTTTGCCAAACTGGGATGAACAATTGTTGTAGTTCATCCATGCAACCTTTAAATGTTTGCCATTGCATATCCACCGTCAATCCTTTAAGTGTCATTTGCCAGTCTATCTTAGCTAATTCACGTCTCATACCTTCAAAGTTACCCCTCTTTAAGTTCAGAACCTTTGTTTGTGAATTAACTATCTCACTCTCCATATTAATGAAGAATTCCACCATATTATGGTCACACTTACCCAAGGGGCCTCTCACGACAAGATCGCTAATTAACCCTTCCTCATTGCTCAAAACTCAGTCCAGAATAGCCTGCTCTCTAGTTGGTTCCTCGACATGTTGGTTCAAAAAACCATCCCGCATACATTCCAAGAAATCCTCTTCCTCAGCACCTTTACCAATTTGGTTCACCCAGTCTACATGTAGATTGAAGTCACCCATTATAACTGCTGTTCCTTTATTGCACACATTTCTAATTTCCTGTTTAATACCATCTCCGACCTCACTACTACTGTTAGGTGGCCTGTACACAACTCCCACCAGCGTCTTCTGCCCCTTAGTGTTACGCAGCTCTACCCATATCGATTCCACATCTTCCCGGCTTATGTCCTTCCTTTCTATTGCGTTAATCTCTTCTTTAACCAGCAACGCCACCCCACCTCCCCTTCCTTCATGTCTATCCCTCCTGAATATTGAATATCCCTGAACGTTGAGCTCCCATCCCAGTGTTTTTGGCATTTTAAACGCTGGCCCAGATAGACTGAATAGGTAGGGTGCTGGGACCGGAGGCGAGGGCTGGGCCGATTCTGCTCGCCCTTCTGTGTCCGCTGCACCGAGGCTGTGAGACTGCTCCGGCTGCTCCTGGCTTCACTGCAGTTTGCCCTGAACTGAGGCTGAGGCTGTGGGCTTGCTCTTGCTGCTCTGGGCTCCGTGTCTGTGGACTCAGGTTTTTTCTGAATGCTGTTGCCTGCTTTTGTTGTTTGCGCGATTTGTGTTTCTTTTCTCTCTGTGCACATTGGGTGTTCCTTGGTCTTTTTTTAAAGTGGGGTCTTTCGGGTTTCTTGTTTTGTGGCTGCCTGTAAGCAGATGAATCTCAAGGTTGTATAATTTGTACATACTTTGATAATAAATATACTTTGAACTTTGTACTGTCCCAATGGGTGTATAGATGATGATTTAATTGGCCTTTGTTGAGACCCAGACATTACTTATTGAGGGACTTGATAAAATGATGCTGAGTTATCAACAACTTATCAAAAGCACTGTGTGAATGGGGTCCATCCTGGCAGCCAGGGGACCCATCCCATCAGTTCAATTCCCCTCTCCTTACACTGTACCTCTGCAACTTCCTTTCTCACGCAAACCCATCAAGCCCCCATTTTTTTTTTGGCACTCCTGCACTAGCAGGTGTTGGGGATGGTGAGAGAAGTCACGCAGTCACCAAGAGGATCTGCAAACTCTACACTGGCTGCACTGGATTCTGAAGCGGCTTTTTTCCTCTGCCATCAGCTCTCTGAATGATCCGTGAATCCTGATTATTCCGTGGGGTTTTTTGCATTTATTATTTATTTTGTAATTTATAGTAATTTTGAGTCTTTGCATTGTACTTGGCAGTAAATGTCATGTCAGACAGTGACAGAAGCCCGATTCTGATTCTGCGACAGCAGCACAAGATGCTGTGAACCACGACCGAGGAGAATGTTGGACTTGGACTCAGAGGGTCTAGGATCCCGGAGTCCAAAAGCTGCAGCTGAAACAATGCTATTGAACAAGCATTTAAACTCAATGTAAACTCTAGGAACCTCATTGTCCAAGATGCTTATGGTGTAATTGTATTGAAATCACCACTGCCAACTGACAAGTGTTAATCTTCTTTACTGCAGGAGATCGACGGCAAGTCTCTACTTCTGATGAAGAGGAATGATGTTTTGACAGGACTAGCAATTAAATTGGGCCCAGCACTAAAGATATACGAATACCATATCAAGGTTCTGCAATTGCATCACTTTAACAATGAGACACCTTCATGCTGATCAGCGTGTGCCTCTGTCAGCAGAGGTTTTGGCCTGTTCGTCTGGCTACTGTCTGCACGCTCTTCACTGCAGTCTCACTTCGGTCCACTCCCAAACTAAATTCATCCTATTTAAAATGGCAGGGGGACTGCCGCCAGGAATAAGAAGTTCATTTAAGAAAAATGTTGGGTTTCTATAGTGTTTGGGAAGTGTCTAGCACTTTCTAGCACTATTTGTCCAACCTGGAACTGGAGTTATATCTTTTCCATGGCTTGGCAATGCTCCCTGTGTTGGGCTGTTCGTGTGATCTCATTTCTTTGCTGATGGAGTGGAATTGCCCTATGGGCTAATGTGAGTGTGCTGTTCTGCAACTGGGTGAAATACTGTTCAAAAGTTAAAGAATGGCCGTTCTGCAGGACCTGATCTTCATCCTTCTTGATCTGTGCACAAAAGGCAGCGTGAAATGCACTTGGAGGAATTCTCCAAATAAACCAGAAAGCCCAATGGAAAATGAGCAGATGTTCAGCCTATAGTATCTAAAAGTTTCAGCATTTTCCTACAGTCAGGCAGCAGCTGACAGTCCAGTTGTAGCTTCCTAATAACAGGAATACTTTTCAAGCTGAATATAAACATCTCTTCATTGAGCCTACAAGTTAAGATGTGATGGGATTGTTACAAACAGTATCTCCGTGCTTTGTCTTCTGATCTTCACACCACCTTCAGTTTGTCACTTTGAAGTTTTACTTCGAGTTACTAGGTTGTCACTGGTGTTTCTTGTATATTTTTAAAGATTTTATTATATTAGATACGTGTATATTCCAAAATTCGATGAAAGCCTTAAATAGAAATCCTGAGAGCAGGGGTTATGACTGCTTGCTCTCACATGCAGGACTGTGTGTTTGTGAATGAATTTGCAAAATTTAAAAGAAATATATTTATATTATAAATCTTGCTTCTGCTTGCTCTTTTTCTATTATAAATTCTTCTATCTGTACTCTCAATGGATACTGGATGAGTAAATTTGTCAGATTATATCTGCAGCCGTCTATGTTTCTGTGCTACCACTTGTAGGGGTATAATTACATTATGTTGTTTACATTGGCAGTTTCCATTACAGGGCTGGGTGTGCATATTTAACAAACTGGGGTCAGGATGTACGCATTTAAAATGGGTACAGAGTTTTCCTTAATCCTGCTTCATCTGAAAATATATTCAGTCTTGATTTGCAACTTGGCAGGATGTTCATTTGTATATACCTAATCAAACTAGTGGGTTATCACCTTGGAGTTTGAATACAATATTGCTCTGTAGATGTGACAGCTTTAAACAATTTCTTGCTTAAAATTCATTTCCTAATAATTTTTGGAGCAAAATTTAGAATAGATGATCACAAGATTTCTATTGTGAAAGCTTTCACCCAGTTAAAATGTGACTTAGCTTTTCAATTTTGTAAATGTTTGCATTTTTTTTCCGAGACCTTTCGCTGGTTCTGTATCAGTTTAAATGTGTCTGAGCTGACTGATTTGTTTTCATTTGCAATTCAGTAGGTGCCATTTGATAGATTTATTACCTTTCACAGTGTCAGAATTTGTTTAAAAATTATTAAACCAGAAGGTGCCTTTAGTCATAGCTGATGAAGGCTGAGGATTAACAGGGTACTTCCCCATATTAGATTTAACTATAATTCATCATAAAAACTCATGTGAGAAGCACTTCTTGAAAGAAATAAAAATTAGTCCCAGTTTATGGTGGTCATTATTCGGTTGCAAAGATTTAATTGCATTAATGAAATGTAAACAGGAAGCAACAAATAGTCTGCTGGAGGCACTCAGAGAGTCAGGCAGCATCTGTGAAGGAAAAGGAAATACTGACATTTTCGGTCAAAACCCCATATCACCTATCCTGATACAGAGTCTTGACTCAAAATGTTGATGGTTCCTTTCCCCGAACAGAGGTGGCTCAGTCTGTTGAGTTCCTCCAGCAGGTCATCTGCTGTACAGATTCTAGAGTCTGCAGTGACTTGTGTCTCCTCTGAAAGGAAGGGACTGGTTTCAGGAAGAGCCAACTTAGTGGATGCAGCATAATCACCGTGTCCCTTTGCAATGTGTACAGGCGACACACCTTTGATTAACTCTTCTTTTTATGTGCGCCTTGAAGGCTGAGTGCTTTCCCATTCTCACAGAGGAACACAAGGAGACAGCTTAGGCTCTGGAGTCTGCTCTTGCATTTAAATTTAATTGCGACTGACTGTGTCTTAACTTCAAATGTGTGCCTGAGTTCTGACTTCAATACCCTTCTCCACTAAACTTGTCAATCCTTGTCTTGAAATGGTTGAGTGATTCTCTATCTCATAGCTGTGAGAGAATCCCAGATTTGCTCTATTCTGTCAAGGTGTTTCCTGACATCACCGCAGAACAGCCTAGCTGTAACTTTTAAAGTTTTGTCTACTTGTTCTAGCCTGTGCCAAAAGAGAAAATAATTCTAGGTGTAACTACTAAGATGGGGAAACATTGCAAGGCTAATGCAAAGAAAGTCTTGCACACTTTGGGAATCGCTGAAAAGGAAGAGCAAATAATGGGAATGAAATGGAGAACCTCTCTACCGCCACTTGTGTGCGTCATGAACTTGTTTCTAGCGTGGGTGGTTAATAATTCAGCTTTTCTTTTGCACTCCACATTTGCTTCGCAGTTTCCAGAATTGTCTTGCTCAGTCAGTTCTTATACTTGAACTTTTATTGAAGCAGGGCCCCATTACAGGCACCTTTTTTCCAATGAGTTTGTTTGCTCAAAGGTGCTATGATTTGGCATTAAGTTTCCAGCCTATGCAATGCACCTCCATATGGAGATACAAGGATGGCTTAGAGCCATTCAGATGTGGCCCTCTTTCCTGTTAGTGGGACTGAATTCCAGATTGAATCTGAGCTATCGAGCCTTGGTATCCTTTGTGCAAACAGCAGTTGTCAGTGCGCTTTACAGAACTTTTTAAGTGTGTTTGAATTATTTGAATTTATAAAAAATAAAAGCCATGTGTTTTAAATGGAATGCACAAAATGGGTAAAGTGGGTTTTTAGAGTTTATTCTTGCTAATTGAGATGCTTTAAGCAATAAGAAACAATATGAAAATAAAATGTCTAATAAAATTGATTCAGAATTATTTTGGTTGGCTGGTTGTAAATTTCTCATTATAACTTATTCATTTGTAGCAACGTTTATACAGACCCTTTAGCAGCGTGAAATATCCCAAGCTGAATCACTACAATATTATCAAGCAAACATCAGCACTGAATCTAATGAAATAAAATAATGGGACATGTCATTAGGAACTACTTTCTGTAAACGTTCAGGACTGTGGGGTTGGGAAGTGGTAACGGTAAAAGCTGAAAGGTGTAATTCTACACATGACACGGGGGAGAGATTTGAGAGCACTAGTGAATAGCAGTTGTTCTTTTCATTAATGTCAGAATTCATTCATTGTCTCCTAATTACATCCTCCAGACAAACTTTTTGTTGTTCACTAGCTTTTACCAGTCTTTCTCAGCCAATGCCACCACTGCTTGTTATTCAATCCGCACTGTTTATATCAGCGTTGCACGTATGTTAAAGATGAATTCTTCATCTCCCAATGTGCCCCAGTGTGACCCATCCACTATATTTGTTTAACTGCTTTGTGCTTTCCCTATACTGCTGCACGGTATTCTACATTCGTTTTTAACTGCCTCAGTGACCTACCGGAATAACATGCCAACCATAACGTTTTTCACTGTACCTCAGTACACGTGACAATAATAAAACCAATTACTCCACAAACCTACACTACTACACACTTGCTGTTGTAAATTAAAACCTGTTGAATTTTTTTAACTTTTCCCAAGACCGGCAATGTTAAATCTGTTTCTCACTCTACAGCTGCTGCCTGACCCGATGTGAAATATCCAGCATTTTCAGTTTTTTATTTTACACACAGACTTGACTTTCCCTTCACATACGCCTGCTGAATGTCATTAGTTCAGAGTCAAAGTAAATGTATTATCAAATTACGTATGTCAATATATACAACCCTGAGATGTGTTTTCTTGTGGGCATTTACAGTAAATGCAAAGAAACAACAGAATCAATGAAAAACCACACACAAGACAAACAACTAATGTGCAAAACACAAAAACTGCAAATACAAAAAGAAAAAAAAATGATAATCATAAATAAACAAGCAATATATATTGAGAACATGAGATGAAGTGTCCTGTGAGTCTGTAGGTTGTGGGAACAGCTCACTACTGCAGTGAGTGAAGTTATTCCCCCCTCTTCTTCTCAATGAGGACTGCTGTGTGTTCTCTCAAACTCCCCTTCCTAAAATCCACAATCAATTCCTTGGTCTTGTTGATGTTGGGTGCAAGGTTGTTGCAACACCATTCAACTTTCCTGTTTGCCTACTGTGTGCTCTGCCTCCACAGGACAATATCCTTATTGTTACCGAACCGCATCTTTCCTCTATTCTCTTACATATTCGATGCTTGCAAATGATTTTCAAGTTTCCTCCTGCAACTTTACTCAGAGATTTTTCCCTTCTATTTAAATTTTCCTTACATCCCGTATCCTGACTAATTTATGGACATCGGAGGGCTACACAGCATGGAAACAGGCTTCCGGTCCAACTAGCCCATGCCAACCCTAGATGTCTATCTAATCCATCCCACTTGCCTGGGTTTGGCCCATGTCCTTCTAAATCTTCTCAATCCACACAAATTAAACTTTATCATTTGACCCAGCTCTACAGCTTCCTCTGGCAAATTATTCCATATACCCACTAGTCTCTGAAAAGAATTTCCTTCAGGTGCCTTTTAAATCTGCCCCCCCCCCCCCACCTTCAATCTATACCCTCTATTTTTAGACTCCACTACCCCAGGAAAAAGACTGTGATCATCCACCTCATGGTTTAATATACCTCTATGAGGCCACCCCTCAGCTGTTTATGCTTCAGGGAAAAGGATCACCCTGTTCTCTATCCACCATTTGTCTTATTGCTCTTGACTGTTTTCATTGCTGCTTTATTTGGCACACTTACTCTAGGCACTCTGGCACTGATGCCCACCTGCTAACAGATGCATGAAGTTCAATGTTACTGCCATTGGCATGCATGCACAGGGGGTCAGTGTGGACATGGTGGAGGATTACAAATACCTGGGGATATGAATTGACAATAAACTGGGCTGGTCAAAGAACACTGAGGCTGTCTACAAGAAGGGTCAGAGCCGTCTCTATTTCCTGAGGAGACTGAGGTCCTTTAACATCTGCCGGACAATGCTGAGGATGTTCTACGAGTCTGTGGTGGCCAGTGCTATCATGTTTGCAGTTGTGTGCTGGGGCAGCAGGCTGAGGGTGGCAGACACCAACAGAATCAACAAACTTATTCGAAAGGCCAGTGATGTTGTGGGGATGGAACTGGACTCTCTCACGGCGCTGTCTGAAAAGAGGATGCTATCTAAGTTGCATGCCATTTTGGTCAATATCTCCCATCCACCACATAATATACTGGGTGGGCACAGGAGTACATTCAGCCAGAGACTCATCCCACCGAGATGCAACACAGAGCGTCATAGGAAGTCATTCCTGCCTGTGGCCATCAAACTTTACAACTCCTCCCTTGGAGGGTCCGACACCCTGTGCCGATAGGCTGGTCCTGGACTTATTTCATAATTTACTGGCATAATTTACATATTACTATTTAACTATTTATGGTTCTATTACTATTTATTATTTATGGTGCAACTGTAATGAAAATCAATTTCCCCCTGGGATCAATAAAGTATGACCATGACTATAAATGCTGTGATAATTATCTCATTGCAGCAGCAGCACAGTACATTACAAACACAACAGAAATAAGTTAACATAAGCTATAGGTAACCTGCACAGCAAAGTCAATATAACAACATTAGAGCAAGCTGAGAGGGAGGGAAAAAAATACAGTTGGAGATAGTGCTAGGGTTTTTAAGGTTGGTTCAACAACTGGATGGTGGTGAGAATTACCTTGATGCCTTGGTTATACTGGGTTGGTCATGTTGTACAGGCAGGTTTCTTAACTCCTTATTTCAAAGCCACACACACACAATGCTGGTGGAACTCAGGTCAGGCAGCGTCTATGGAAAAGAGTAAACGGTTGACATTTCAGGTCCAAGATCTTTCTTCAGGACTGAGAAGGAAGGGGGAAGAATAACTCAGTCTTGAAAAAGGATTGTCTTATTATGTGTGTACATGATAAAGAACTCCAGTTTCCAGTGTGCGATGCAGGTGGTTCACTTTGAACTGGAAGTGACATGGTTGAGCTGGTCGCACGCGCCCGTGTTGGGCTGAAGCCATTGCTGGCGTATCCCAAGTAAAGATGTGTTGGTTTTTACCTGCACCAAGTTTGTCTTTAGTAAGAACAAGCATAACAAAAGTCTTGGCCCAAAACGTTGACTGTTTACTTTTTTCCAGCATTCTGTGTGTGTTGCTTTGGAATTCCAGCATCTGCAGACTTTGAGAATCAGTTTTATTATCACCGGCATGTGTCGTGAAATTTGTTAACTTAGCGGCAGCAGTTCAATGCAATACAAAATCTAGAAGAAGAAGAAAAAAAAACATGGCTTTTTCGTGTTTACTCCTTATTTCAAACTTGGTCAAAGGAAGAGATCACGGTACAGTGGAAATGATTCAAAAATGATCTCAAAGACTTCTAGAGAAAATGTACCTTCCCCAGTGACTCCTGCCAACCCCTGGTCCATGACACCTCACAGAGGAGGTGGATGGTATCGAAAACCATGCGTGAGCCTGTGCAAGCTCCACGCACGTGACAGGAGAAGCGCATCACCTCACAGAGTAGCCACCCTCCCCCTCTGACAGGCAGCTCACATACCAACCGTGGAGAGTCTGCACCTTTGCACATTCCAAAAGCCACAAGTGAAAAGTGCCATTCTCAATTCTGTCTGAAGAGATGATGCGAAACTAGGTGTCAGCTTGTGCTGTGAGAAGGATGCAAAGTGGCTTCAGGGGAAGATAAACAGTTTAAGCCAGTTTTTCAACAATCTAACAGGTATTTGAGTAATCTTATACGTGTGTATATATATAGGTTGGTTAGGCATTTGTGGTTGTTTAAGTAATTAAGACATACATAAAAAAGCATTAATTGCATACGTCATCGCACTACCACATGCGTGTGCCTCGCTTAAAATAAAGACAAAGTTAAAAGCCCATTTTGGACTTCCGTATCTTTGAATTAATTCAAAGTTTTGAAGTTATAAGGCATAAACACATCAAAGCCATAAAGACAAAAGGTGAAGTATTTCTAAGTGATAAGGGATCTAAAGGTGATGGTGATCAGAGAGAGTTGTACAACTGTTTCCATGCGTTGCTGAACGTTAACGTGAGGAAACAGAAAGAAATGTGGAAAATGCACAGAGTGGCGGCATCTATTGCAAGCAGGTTTGAGTACAAAATCAGATAACACGAAACTGCATCCCAAATTTTGTGTACGGGTACAGGAGGGATACACTTGCAATCGAGGAAGTGCAGTGAGGGTTCAGTGGATTATTGCTGGGATGGTGGACTTGCCCTGTAAGAGGAGCGTAAGCAGACTGGGCCAGAACTCTCCAGAGTTTAGAAGTCTGTGAGGTGATCACATTGAAAAGTACAAAATTCCTAAGGAATTGACAAGGCCGAAGAAGAGTTGACGTTTTTCCTGGGTGGGGGTGTCTCAGCAAGGGGCTACCATCTCAGAATAAGGTGCCGGCTGAACGGAAGAAAGATGAAAAGGAATTTATTTGTCAGAAGGACGATAATTTTTGGAATTTTCTGAGTATGTTTGTACAGAGATGTTTAGATATATGAAAAGAATGAAGCAATATGGGATGCGCACTGCAAAGTGGCTGACGTGAGAGACCAGCCATAATCCTCTTGAACGGTGGAGAAGGAAAAACGTCCTCCTCATCCTCATGATTCTGTACTGTTCCCAGGGCTGCCTTTTGTCCTGGTTCACACTTCCTACATCCTTTGGTCAAATCAGTGAAATTGGTCATCATCCAGTTATGTTCTTCGATTTTTAAAAATTTTCTCTAACTACTTTGAATGTAAATTTATTATTATCACAATTATTACACAAACGTTCACAAACTGAATCACACTCCACTGTCCCATTTCAGTCCCTGCAGTAGGAAGCAACACTGTTTTCATTCAAGACTCGTAGAGTGACAGAAAAGAACAGCACACAGAAACAGGCCCCTCTACCCATCTAGTCCATGCCAAAATTGAAGACACCCCTCGAACTGCACCGGGACCATAACCCTCCACACCCACGAACCAATCCAAACTTCTCTTAAATATTACAATCTAGCTCACACTCAACACTTGTGTTGGCAACTCATTCCACACTCTCACTGCTCTCTGAGTGAAGTTTCCCCCCATGTTCCCCTTTAAACTTTTCATCTTTCACCCTTAGCCCATGACCTCTAGTTATAGTCCCACTCAACCTCAGCAGAAAAAGCCTGCTTGCATTTATCCTATCTATGCCCCTCTTAATTGTGTATACTTCTGTTAAATCTCCCCTCAATCTTCTTCTTTCTGAGGAATAAGGTCCTAGTCTATTCAGGCTTTCCTTATAACTCAAGTCCTCCTGATCCAGCAACATCCTTGTAAGTTTTCTCTGTACTCTTTCAACCTTATTTACATCTTTCCTGTCGGTGGGTGATGAAAACTGCACACAATACTCCAAATTAGGACTCACTCCCTAACCTCTTATACAACAGTGGAAAAGTGTGTATGGAACCGAAGGAGATAGCAGAGGTACTTAATGAGTACTTTGCTTCAGTATTCACTGCGGAAAAGGATCTCAGCGATTGTAGGGATGACTTACAGCAGACTGAAAAGCTTGAGCATGCAGATATTAAGAAAGAGGATGTGCTGGAGCTTTTGGAAAGCATCAAGTTGGATAAGTCACCAGGACTTACGAGATGTACCCCAGGCTACTGTGGGAAGCGAGAGAGGAGATTGCTGAGCCTCTGGCGATGATCTTGTCATGGTCCAGTCTGTGAAGTCTGCATTCTGGTTCACGGTCTGGTCCATCGATCCTTATTCCAGGTTTTCTGGCTTTCCCTTGTCCTGTTGTGTGCCTTAATTGAGGCACATGATTCTCATTTTGGGCTGGCCTCGTAAACAGCTCCTTGGTTCAGCTTCAGTTGCTGGACTGTTCCCTTCCCTTCCCCTTCCTTCGCCTGAAGCCTTGCCTGCTATCTTCACCTAATGCCTCGCCTGCTACCTTCGCCTGTGTCCTGGCCTGTAACGCCGTCAGGTTCAACTGCCAGGGCAAGATCGGGGCTTTGCTGTGTCTAGATAAGGAATCGTCTTTCATTGTTTGGAACTGTCTCTTTGTGTCCACAACTTTGCTAGGTTGGTCCAGCCATTTGCTGCTACCTTGTGTTGAGAAGCGTCTCTTTGTGCCCTTGCCTCCGCTGGGTAGGTCCAGCCGTTTGCCGCTACCTTGAGTGAAGATCTGTCTCTCAGTGTTCTGTGTATGAGTCCCGGCCCTATGTCCTGCTCCCTAGGAGGGGTCCTGACTCTGTGTAGAGCCCCAGCCCCAAGTCCTGTTCCCAAGGAGGTGTCCTGGCTCAGTGTTCCATGTTCCTGTTCTCCCTCGACCAAGGCTCTGCATTCCTGTTCGCCCTCGACTAAGGTTCTGCGTTCCTGTCTCCTCGACCAAGCCAAGGCTTCATATTCTCATCCTGTCCATGTGCCTCACCCAGCCCAGGAGTACCTCACCCAGCCCAGTTCTGGGGTTTCCTCGTCCTGTGCTGGGGTTCCCTCGTCCTGTCCAGGAGTCTCTCGTCCAGTCCTGTTGCCACTCCTCATCCTGTAGCCATGTCTTGTCCTCGCCTAGATCCGGGGTGTGAGCCTGAGTCAAGACCCAGGTTCTGAGTCCCTCTCCAGTCTCTCCAGTCTCTGACTCGGAGTCCTTGTCCAGGTTCCAAATTCCAAGTTGCTAGTCCAGGTCCCACTTTCCTAGTCTAGTCCTAGCCCAGACCCTGTATCCTAGTCTCATCCAGGCCCTGTGTCTTGTCCAGCGTCATTTCTTCCCCACTTCCCTCGCTTTCTTAACACACCTAGTCCTGTTCCTAGTACTTCAGTGTCTGTGTCTTGCATTTGGGTCCACTCCCAGCGCCCCTCAATATGACAGATCTTTGCATCATCAATGGGAACGGGAGAGGTTCCGGAGGATTGGAAGATTGCGGATGTTGTTCCATTATTCAAGGAAGGGAGTAGAGATAGCCCAGGGAATTGTAGACGAGTGTGTCTTACTTCAGTGGTTGGTAAGTTGATGGAGAAGATCCTGAGAGGCAGGATTTTTGAACATTTGGATAGGTGTAATATGACTAGGAATAGTCAGCATGATTTTGTCAAAGGCAGGTCATGCCTTACAAGCCTGATTGAATTTTCTGATGATGTGACTAAACGCATTGATGAAGGTAGAGCAGTAGATGTAGTGTATATGGATTTCAGCACAGCATTTGACAAAGTACCCCATGCAAGGCTTATTGAGAAAATAAGGAGGCATGGGACCCAAGGGGACATTGCTTTGTGGATCCAGAACTGGCTTGCCCACAGGAGGCAAAGAGTGGTTGTAGATGGGTCATATTCTGCATGGAGGTCGGTGACCAGTGGTGTGCCTCAGGGATCTGTTCTGGGACCCCTACTCTTGGTGATTTTTATAAATGACTTGGATGAGGAAGTGAAGGGATGGATTAGTAAATTTGCTGATGACACAAAGGTTGGAGGTGTTGTGGATAGTGTTGAGGGCTGTCAGAGGTTACAGCGGGACATTGATAGGATGCAAAACTGGGCTGAGAAGTGGCAGATAGAGTTCAACCCAGATAAGTGTGAGGTGGTTCATTTTGGTAGGTCAAATATGATGACAGAATATAGTATTAATGGTAAGACTCTTGGCAGTGTGGAGGATTCGACGGATCTTGGAGTCCGAGTCCATTGGACACTCAAAGCTGCCGTGTAGGTTGAGACTGTGGTTAAGGAAGCATACAGCGCATTGGCCTTTATCAATCGTGGGATTGAGTTTAGGAGCCGAGAGGTAATGTTGCAGCTATATAGGACCCTGGTCAGACCCCACCTGGAGTACTGTGCTCAGTTCTGGTCACCTCACTACAGGAAGGATGTGGAAACCATAGAAAGGGTGCAGTGGAGACTTACAAAGATGTTGCCTGGATTAGGAAGCATGCTTTATGAGAATAGGTTGAGTGAACTCGGCCTTTTCTCCTTGGAGCGACGGAGGATGAGAGGTGACCTGATAGAGGTGTATAAGATGATGAGAGGCATTGATCGTGTGGATAGTCAGAGGCTTTTTCCCAGGGCTGAAATGGCTAGCACAAGAGGGCACAGTTTTAAGGTGTTTGGAAGTAGGTTCAGAGGAGATATCAGGGCAAGTTTTTTATGCAGAGAGTGGTGAGTGCGTGGAATGGGCTGCTGGCGATGGTGGTGGAGGCGGAAATGATAGGGTCTTTTAAGAGACTCCTGGACAGGTACATGGAGCTCAGAATAATAGAGGGCTATGGGTAAGAGTAGTAATTTCTAAAGTAAGGACATGTTCAACACAGCTTTGTGGGCCGAAGGGCCTGTATTATGCTGTAGGTTTTCTATGTTTCTAACTTCAAAGTAACATCCCATCTCCTGTAGATTTATGAAGGCCAGTGTTCTAAAAGCTTTCTTTACAACCCTATCTGCCTGTGACACAACTTGAATGAGGTATGGGCCTGTATTTTCAGATCCCTTTGCACCACCTCACTCCTCAGTGCCCTACCCCGGTGAGTTGTCCAGAGTGCAGTACCTCAAATTTGTCTGCATCGAATTCCAGCTGCCACTTTTCACCCCATTTTTCCAGCTACACCCCCAATCTCGGTGTCATCCACAATCTTGCTGATCCACTTAACCGCATTATCACCCAGGTTATTGATATAGATGACAAACAACGACAGACCAGCACCGATCCCTGCGGTACCCCACTAGTCACAGGCCTCCGGTCAGAGAGGCAACCCTCTACTACCATTCTCTGGCTTCTCCCACAAAGCCAACATCTAATCCAATTTACTACCTCATCTTGAATGCTGAGTGACTGAACCTTCTTAACCAGTTAAGGTTCTAGTTAGGATATAAACAAATTACAGTAAGTCATAATTTAATACGCAATCAGTGGCCACTTTATTAGGTACACCTGTACACTGCTTGATATGCAAGTATCTAATCAGCCAATCATGTGGCAGCAACTCAATGCATGAAAGCATGCAGACATGGTCAAGAGATTTAGTTTTTGGCCAGACTAAACAACAGAATGGAGAACAAATGTGATCTAAGTAATTTTGACCTTGGAATGATGGTTGGTGTCTGATGGGATGGTTTGAATATCGCAGGAACTACTGATCTCCTGGGATTTTCACAGTTTTGTGAGATTACAGAGAATGGTGTGAAAAGCAAAAATAAAAAAAACATCGCGTAAGCAGCAGCTCTGTGGGTGAAGATGCCCTAATGCAAGAGGTCAGAGGAGAATGGCCAGACTGGTTCAAACTGACAGGAAGGCAACAGTAACTCAAATAACCACGTCGTGTGCGGAAGAGCTTCCCTGACTGCACAACACATTGAACTTTGAAGTGGACGGGCTACAGCAGCAGAAGACCATGAACATGCACTCAATGGCCACTTTATTAGGTACAGGAGGCCACGGAATGACTATCTCAGAAATCCCTCATCCTTCTCGTCCCTTCTCTTTTTCTTTGCTTTCTCCTTCACTCGATGAGAGGGTAATTAAACTCCCACACTATCACTGCTATTATTTGCCCACTTCACTAACAGTACCCAGCAGGTTTACCCTTGTGCCTCCTTTCAGCTATTTGAGGATTTATAGTAAACGTTCAGAATAACATCTTTTTTCTTAATTCCGATGAAAGTAGATTGTACCTAAACCTTACAGTACATTGCCTCTCTGTAAATCCACAATGATGTCCATAGTTAATAACGCCACCCACTCCTCCATCCATCTACTGTCTTCCCTCCTTCCCTGTGTCTCCTGACTAGGCTGTAGCCAAGAATATTCACCACATAATCATTGTGTCCATTGTAGATTCTCGGTCATTAAGCACTTTAGAAATTTGTGGCTGTTGTTTATTAAGCTTATTTATAAAATCTCCCAAATCACCACACAAACACTCTACAGAAATCTGCTTTGCTTTTCTGCCTTCCATTAATTAGACTCTCTTCACTCTTTGAAACTCAATGTATGTGGAGTATACTGGCAGGTAATGTGTACAATGTGGCAATCTTTTCAGTAATTAGCTGGAGTGTGTCAGGTAACAGTCAGAAAGTCTTCAGAGCAATACAGCTTGGAAGCAGCCCTTTCATCCAGCAAGCCTATGCTAGCTTGATGCTCACCCAGCTACTCTCAATTTCTTGCATTTAGACCATATCTCACTAAGCTCTGTCACATGTCTATGCCAACGTTCAGCCCATATCTCACTAAGCTCTGTTCCACCATGTCTATGCCAACGTTCAGCCCATATCTCACTAAGCTCTGTCCCACCATGTCAATGCCAACGTTCAGCCCATATCTCACTAAGCTCTGTCACATGTCTATGCCAACGTTCAGCCCATATCTCACTAAGCTCTGTCCCACCATGTCTATGCCAACGTTCAGCCCATATCTCACTAAGCTCTGTCACATGTCTATGCCAACGTTCAGCCCATATCTCACTAAGCTCTGTCCCACCATGTCTATGCCAACGTTCAGTCCATATCTCACTAAGCTCTGTTCCACCATGACTATGCCAACGTTCAGCCCATATTTCACTGAGCTCTGTCACATGTCAGTGCTAACATTCAGCCCATATCTCACTAAGCTCTGTCCCAAGTCTATGCCCAACTAAGCTCTGCCCCGCCATGCACCTAGCCAAGTTCTTCTTAAATGATCCTACTCTACCTGTCTCAACCACTTCCTCTGGCACCTCATTCCATATACTCACCAGTGAGACCTCAGCTCCCTATAAAATAATTCCCTTCTCACCCCAAACCTTAGACTCTCCTACCCTGTATATGTATGTATATGTCACCATATTCTAGCAGGCATTCTACAAAGAAATACAATAGTATCAGTGAAAAACTACACACAAAGACTGACAAAAGCAAAGACAAGCTGTGCAAATACAATATCTAAATACATATACATACATAAGCCTGAGAGCATGAGGTGTTGTGTCCATAAAAGGGAGTCTAGGCTGTGGAATCAGTTCGTTGTTGCGGTGAGTAAAGTTATCCACACTGGCTCAGTAACCTGATGCCTGAAATGTAGATATCCCACCCTGTAAAAACTCATTTCAGGGAGGTAGCAACATCAATTTGCGGGAGACTCCCAGAACTTCCGGGAGAGGTGGGATGTCTGCAATAGAGTAGTTCCTTAGCAGCTAGCCAGCTAGTTTAAATAATGTTAGCTATGCTAATGAACGGATGACACCTGTTAAACTCACCTCAACACGTCTTTTACAGTCTTAACTCACCATGGGCGATAGAAAAGTCACTGTTGCAAACAGTGCAGCGAGCAACACCGCCATTATTTTTGACCCATGTTAGGCAGGGGTACACTTTTGTGTAGTCTGGGGTGAAGAGTGTTTTATATTTCCTTGTTTTGAAACACTCTGCCATGGCGGTTCAGGGCATTGAACTGATGGAGAGACAGAGGTCGACTGTAAAGCCCGCCCACAGAGAAAACTGATAGGTCTACTTAGCACAAAGAGAGACCAATCAGGATGCTCGCTCTTGCTCCTGCTCCCACTCCTGCTCTCCCTCTCATTTCCCGGGATATTGTATATAATTTGCGGGCGTCAGGGAGCTGCTATTAATATGAGGGAGACTCCCGGAACTTCCGGGAGAGGCGGGATGTCTGGAAGGGTAATAGCTGCTTCTGAACCAGATCTCCTCTATCTCCTTCCTGATGGTGGTAGCAAGGAAAGAGCACGGCCTGGATGGTCTGGGGTTGTTGATGATGGATGCAACTTTCTTGTGGATGTGCTCAAAGGTGAGGAGAGCTTTTCCTGTGATAAAAGGGCCTGTACCCACCACTTTTTGTAGGCTGTTCTGTTCTTGAGCACGGATGCTTCCATACCTGTCCGATTTACCAATCTACGGCTCCAAGCTGCATCGGCAGAAGTTGCCACACAGTATCAACAGATGGTTAAAAAAAAAATTTCATGCACATTGTTAAAGACCCAGGGGGAAGGGTGGAACAGCAAATATCTCAAAGGAATATCGCCTGGGTGATTGTCTCCTTGTTGCTATTAGTGTGTAATGTGAGACCCTTTTACATATTCATGAGCTTAGTCATGATGACAGGTTGCAGTGAAGGATACAGGCCGCCCCACCCTGTCAGAGGCAAAGCAGCACCAGCAGGGCTGCTAGGAATCAGCAAGAAGTGTTGTCGGTGGTTGCCATCTCCCGTCCCCTCTCTTGGACTGACAGCGATGGGTTTGAACTTCTCTGCACAGCTGGACGACAGAATGCGCCACTACCTGAGAGGTAAGGAGGGCTGCGATCAGGTAGGCACCAGAAGGCATTGTACTCTGTTAACAGTTATCCTTTGTTACAGGGTACAGGACGTATACTGTAAACTATTCCCTCTGACTCCAGTCAGCTGTTACAGCAGGGCAAGCCAGGCAAAGTATTGGCAGCACACAGACCTAAAACTATCAGGTTCCATGAATACTTTTATTAGTGCTACAATTATAATAACAACTCGTCTCCTTTCCCTTCCTGTATATCATTTGTTCGCTTACATAAGTGCATTTTTTTGGGCAAATCTCTTAATCTATTTTATGCGCACCGAAAATTCTTATGTAATCCTTTGCCACACCACATTCCTACTGGGGGCGCCTGTGTCGTAATCATATTGTGTTGGATATCCCTTTGACAATGCGACATGGACAGGAGGAAAGGCACAAAACATACACCTGTCAAGATTCTTTTACGATGTTTCAAGGTACTTCTGAATGACAGCCACTGTTCTGACGCGGGGAAACCTTAGCCAGGTTGCATGCACAAGCTCCCACAGAAAACAATGTGATAATAATCTTTTATCAGTATTGACTGATGCTTGTTAACAAATGGCATACAGAAAATAACTCCCTGCCTGGTTTTAAAGGATGCAGATATTAATAATACATTAACCCACCTGAAGCTCCAGGAGTTCCTCCAGGTGGTGTCCTAGGCCCAACTGTGTTAAACTGCTTCACCAATGACCTTCCATTGTTAGGTCAGAATTAGGGACGTTTGCACAGTGTTCACCACCATTTACGACTCCTCAGATCATGAAGCTCCACGTCCAAACGCAGACAATATCCAGGCCTCTGCTGATCGGCGCCAGGTAACATTCACCTCACCTGAGTGCCAGGCGGTGACGATATCCAACAAGTGCCAGAATCTGAATCAGGTTTGTTATCACTTCATACATCGTGAAATTTGTTTTTCTGCTGCAGCAGTACAGTGCAAAAAAAAATTAACTACTGTGTTACCAGAGAGAAGTAAATGTGGAGCAAAAGAGGAATGGCGAGGATGAGGTGGTGTTTGTGGGTTCTCGGACTGTTCAGAAATCTGATAACAGAGGGGAAGAAGCTGTTCCTAAAACATTGAGTGTGCATCTTGGACACTGGTGTGATTGATGCAGGTGGGAACCGCTGATTGTAGCGGTAAGAGACTGGAGATTTCCTTGAACGCTCTATCCAGTTGGCACAGGTTTTCATAACCCGGACAAGTACACGGACTAATGGTATCATCCCCCAGTCCAAAGGCATTGCCATCACAGAACGCCCCACTATCAATATCCTTGACCACAGATTGAACTGGAGTAGTCATATACACCATGAGGCTGCAAGAGCAGGTCAGAAGCTCAGAGTCCTATAGCAAATAACTCTTCCCCCACCTCCCCATCATCTACTAGGGCTTAAGTCAGGAGTGTGATGGAACACTGTGCACCTGCCTGGACACTTACACCTTCAACAACACTAAGGAAGATCGACACCATCCAGGATGAGGCAGCCCACTTGCTGGGCACCTCATCCACAACCACTCGCTCACTCTGCCACCGACGGGCAGTGGCAGTGGTGTGTACCATCTGTGGCAACACACCAAGACTCCTTGGACAGCACCTTCCAAACCCACCGTCGCTACCAGCTGAAAGGACAAGAGGAGCACCAACACCCAGAGGGTGCCCTCCAAGCCGCACACCACCCTGGCTTGGAAATTTATGGCCGTTCGTTCACCGTCAATGGGTCAAGACTCTGGAACTGGAACTCCCTGCCTAACACCATTGTGGGTGTAACCCACGTCCCAAGGACTGCAGCGATCAAAGAAGGCAGCTCATCACCAACTTCTCAAGGGCAACTAGGGATGCACAACTGAATTTTTTCTCAGCCTGTGCAGACTGCAAGCTGTGAATGGATGTAAAAAAAGAGAAGATCTAAGTAATGGTTGGTTTATGCATGAAATTTATGTCATTATCTGACATTCACTATTTACTGAAATTAAACTGCTTCTATTGGGAGCAATTGCAGGAGTTTTGTTTTCTCTTTTCCATAGACATACTGTGCTTGCTAAACAACAGGTTGTACTTGGTCATCCCTGTGAACCTAAAGCAACACACACAAAGCGCTGGAGGAACCCAGCAGTTTGGGCAGCATCTATCCGCGGAGAAAAGTAAATGGTCGACATTTTGGGCTGAGTATCAGTCTTGTTTACTCATTTCTATGGGAAGGTAAGGATCAGGTAGCAAAGGTCTAGGAGTTTTGAGATGAGTTTTCTTTTTGGGATTATAGTATTGAAAGCAGAGCTGTAAACAAGAATATCTCCAAGTTACTTGGGTTGAGGTATTGGATATCTTTTGTGATGGGTGGATATACTGCGACAGTCATTTGTAGATACTGGATATCTCTGTGGCAGTGGGACACAGATATGAAATTTCTCCGCAACAGTGAGACATAGATCTATTAAGGTGAGTTACAGGGTGTGGACAATCAGCAGAATTACTAAAGTTGATTATATCTCAAGCAACAATCCTCAAATGCAAATCGTTCTCTAGAATTTACGGTCCTTGAGAAAAATGCAATCCAGAACACCTTTGTTGTTTCTTGCCTGAGGGAGTACCGGGGTGGTGTAAAATGGGAGTTCTGATTGCCAAATGGGTAGAATAGACAGTTTGAATGGGTTCCAGGCCACTCCCTTGGAATCTCTGGATTCTGGCTATGAATCATCTGAACAGTCATGAACAGGAGCATTTTCCACATAACAAACTTATCTAGGTGCAGTTTCATAGCATCACATCAAACATGGGAAATACTATCCACTTTACAATCCACCATCTTTCCTCAAAGTCAGTGTCCAAATTGAGCTTATTGTCAGCGGCAATGGAAAAATTAAATCGCAGCAACCTCACAGGTGAACTAGAGACACGACATTCACAGTAAAAACATAAATTCAAAGTATTATACAAGAAAGAACACAATTGGAAAAAGTGAAACCAGTCAAGATACCAACATCAGTACATCTGTAAAAATTTGTTAGAGTGTCTGATGAACCTCCTTAACCTTCCATGTAACGTAGAGACACTGGTACACTCCTTCCCTGTGATTGCATCTCTTTGCTGGGGCCAGGACAGATCACTGGATTGGCACCCAGGAATTTAATCCACTGATGATACAACCATTGTTGGTAGAATCTCAGGTGGTGATGAGAGAGCATACAGGAGTGAGATATGCCAACTAGTGGAGTGGTGTCACAGCAACAACCTGGCACTCAACGTCAGTAAGATGAAAGAGCTGATTGTGAACTTCAGGAAGGGTAAGATGAAGGAACACAAACCAATCCTCATAGAGGGATCAGAAGTGGAGAGAGTGAGCAGCTTCAAGTTCCTGGACGTCAAGATCTCTGAGGATCTAACCTGGTCCCAAGATATCGATGTAGTTATAAAGAAGGCAAAACAGTGGCTATACTTCATTAAGAGTTTGAAGAGATTTAGTATGTCAACAAATATACTCAAAAACTTCTATAGATGTATCATGGAGAGCATTCTGACAGGCTGCATCACTGTCTGGTATGGGGGGGGGATGGGGGGGTGCTACTGCGTAGGACTGAAAGAAGCTGCAGAGGGCTGTGAATTTAGTCGGCTCCATCTTGGGTACAAAGTACCCAGGACATCTCCAGGGAGCGGTGTTTCAGAAGGCAGTGTCCATTATTAATGACCTCCAGCACCCAGGGCATGCCCTTTTCTCACTGTTACCATCAGGTAGGAGATACAGAAGCCTGAAGGCACACACTCAGCGATTCAGGAACAGCTTCTTCCCCTCTGCCATCCGATTCCTAAATGGACATTAAATCCTTGAACACGATCTCACTTTTTAAATATATCTTATTTCTGTTTTTTACACAATTCTTAATATATTCAATATACATATACTGTAATTAATCTACTTATTTACTTATTATTATTACTATTATTATTTTCTTCTATATTATGTATTGCATTGAACTGTTGCTGCTAAGTTAACAAATTTCACGACACATGCCAGTGATAATAAACCTGATTCGGATTCTGAATTCATTGGTCTTTATACATATGTCTGCGATGAACCTTGAAGGTTCAAATAGTTTTTTTTGGTGTGATTTAGTGAATTGGTAGGACTGTTGCTGGGTTAATGATTTGATTGCTAGATTTTGGATTTAGTTCCTAGGTTAGGGATCTGGTCACCTGGTTAGGGACCGGATTACTTGTTTGCTGTGTGTGATTTGGCTGTTCAGTTAGGGATCTGGTCACCAGGTTAGGGACTGGATTACTGTGTGTGATTTGGTTCCTCAGTTAGGGATTTGCTTGCTAAGTTCAGAACATGACCGTTGTCATGGCTTGTGATGAAATTGCCAAGTTTGGCAACTGTCCAGTGACCAAGCTGATGTGACATACTGCTTGTATACATATCTAGATGTCTGTTTTACTTTCCGGAGCAGGATAATGAAGGTATCTTGGTACTGAACTGTGTCTTCAAAAGAAGATCCTTCCCCAGGGCTTTATAATTGACGGCATTAAAGACACTTGCCAAATAAATAAAGGCCCTTATCAAGTCCTGATTTTATTTCCTTCATTTTTCCTGGACTTGATGGACAATGAAGATCATTTACCCGGGAATGGTCTGAGCTTCCAGCGGGATTTCCTCAGTGGGAGGTAAGTATTTGGTATCAGAAAATACTGAGGACCATTTCTGCTCCAGAAGGCCAGACAATTCCTGATCATTTCTCTATTCCAATACAACTCTTTCTTAAAGGTCATAATAATGTTGGCATTTTTGGGAATTTTTTCCCTCATGTCAGATTTAAAGGAAAGGTTAATGGGACATCTTGACCTCCAATCTTGCGGACTTCAACTGGTCTCCCAGGCAGCACTGAGGCGAGGTGAGGCAGCGGGCCCATCACCAAGAGTAAGGAAAACCCGGAGTTTGATTGAATTAAGAAAGTTCAGGCACAGGCCAAATCGAAACAGCAGGGTCCAGATCCCAGAGCATATCAAAGTGACTGAACCTTAAGTTCGGATGATGAATTAAGCTCATAGCTGAATCGGTAAGGTCAGGCACAGGCCGAATCAAGGCAGTGGGGTCCAAGCCCCGGAACGTATCAGTATGACTGAATCCAATGTTTTGACAATGGTTTACACACTGGGCCAGATTGAAAAGGTCAGGGTGTTATGGTCCAAAGTGAGGGATGGGCAGTTCAGCTCACTGCTCAGCTCTGCCTTGAACTAAGAGCCTGGGGACGGACTCACTATTGACTTCAGTTCAGAACACTATTTGCTTCTATTTATTGTTGTACGGTTTAGTTTTTTCCTGCATATTGGGTGTTTGACAGTTTTTTATGATGGGTTCTTCTGGGTTTCTTTGTTTTGTGGCTGCCTGTTACGAGACAAATCTTAAGGTTGCATACTATATAAATACTCTGATAATAAATGTACTTGGAACTTTGAAAACCAGGTAATCAGAACAGAACAGTGTTGCTGTTCTATTGCAATGACCTGTAGACTCATTCATTATCCAGTCTGAGGGTTAATTGAGCCGTGTAATTGGCCCAGTCCTGCTCTCTATCTTTCTGTTGGTTATTTGAACATCCTGAATGGAATCGAACAGCTCACTAATACTCATCATCTTCACATGCATCAAGGGCATAACTTCAGACAGCCAGTGATGCAAACATCTTTGCACACATTGGGAGGGATCTCCAGTCACTGCGCTCACCTAAGGTGCTCCATTAACCTCCCTCGACCTTGCACACATCCATCAGGTATCACCTGTCGGACTTGAGTGGAGCACCAACACAGAGGCCGTGTCCAGAAAGGGCTAGAGTTGCCTCTGCTTCCTGAGGAGAATGAGGTCCTTTGGAGTATACAGGCCTCCTCTTCACATGACCTACCAGTCTGTTGTCACCAGTACAATCTTCTATGTGGTGGTGTGCTGGGGCAGTTGCATCAACGCGGGTGATGCCAACAGGCTCAACAAACTGATTAGAAAGACTGGCTCTGTTATAGAAATCAAATTGAACAAACTGGCGACTGTGCCAACAGGCTCAACAAACTGATTAGAAAAGCTGGCTCTGTTATAGAAATCAAATTGAACAAACTGGCGACTGTGCCAACAGGCTCAACAAACTGATTAGAAAGACTGGCTCTGTTACAGAAGTCAAATTGAACAAACTGGAGGCAGTGATAGAACAAAAGACTCGACGGAAAATCCTGGCAATTCTGGACAATGTTTCTCACCCTCTACATGCCACCTTGGCTTTCAGTAAAAGACCAAGACAACTCTGCAGCTCCAAAGAGTGCTATATGAGGTCATTCTTACCCCCGGCCATTAGGCTCTATAATGAGTCAACCTATAACCAGGGAAGTGATGACTCCCTCCCATTAGACTGTTTAAAGTAACTTATTTTTTATTTTATTTATTCTTCTTACTTCTCTTCTAATATAGGCCATCTGTGAATGTGTAATGCTGCTGTGACACTGTAATTTCATTTGGGATCAATAAAAAACCTATCTATCTACCTACCTGTGTGTCCTCGGCACTACAGAAATGCAGGGGTAAAGTCTGAGCTCCCTGTCAAGAATCAATTCAAGATTATTAATTGACATTCTTCTACACACAAGTGTAAAGAAAAACAAAATTATCGTTACTTCGGATCTGATGCAGCATAAAAAATAACACAATAAGCATAAAGAACACAATAAAAACACAATAAATATAAATACATAAGATTAGCATACCCATAGACCAATATGTACTACATAAAGTGAGTTGAGGTACAGGAGTGTGGTAAGGTGACTCTGACGGGAAATGATAAAGTAGCGGTGGTCGGGTTGAGGTGGGGAGGGTTAATGGGTGGAGGTATTGATCAGCCTCGTGGTTTGGGGAGGTAACTGCTTTTCAGTCAGATGGTCCTGGCGTGGATAGTAAATAGCCTCTTTCCTGACGGCAGAGGGACAAACCGTCCATGAGCAGGGTGGGTAGGATCCTTCATGATATTGCTGGCCCTTGCTGTGTGTGTGTGTCCTTGGTGGTGGGTAGGCTGGTGTTGGTGGTGCACTGGGCAGTTTTAACTGGCTGTCGTAGAGCTCTCCTGTCCGACACAGTACATTTTGCATACCATACAGTAATGCAGCTTATTAGAATGTTCTCCAGTGCACATCTGTAGAAGTCGCGGTCTCTTCAACTTTCTAGGGAAGTAGAGATTTGGTTGACAGCTTTCTTGACTGTTCAATAGATGTTCTTTTTCTGGGATGAGAATATATTCTCCCCAGTCTAATCAAGAGGGAGGGAGGGAGGGGAGGGGAGGGGACCTCGACTCAGACCATGAGAGGCCTACGTCCGGTATTTTCATGCCTTACAAGGCGCAGATTGGAAGTCTGTGTGGGGCGCCACTCCTCACACAGACACTAGAGCAATGTGTGGTTAGGAGCCTTGCTCAAGGACACAAACACGCTGCCACAGCTGAGGCTAATCACGAACGGGATAAACTGTATTTTTTGCACACTGTGTATAAATGCTATTTCCAAAGAAAACTAGGAGAAATATCGGTTCTCATCACCAGAAAGCACAGGAAGTTTAAACCATCAAGTCAAGTGTGTTGTGAGATGAATTGTTTCAAGACCACACAAGCCCTGTCAGTCACTGGAGAGCCCAAAAGTTTCACTGCTGGAGGGAACAGCAGAGTTGTGAAGTTGCCTAATCTAAGGTTAAGATTAAGACTTTGTGGGCCACCAAGAAGATACCCTTGGGAAGCTTATAATTGGATTGTTTCTACACAGTGAATATTTAAGTGACTTCAGATAGCCCTGAGTTTTCAGGGAAGTTTGAGTGGTGCCAGAAACTTCACCTTGAGCAACCTAAGTAACCAGTTACTCCTTCTTAGCACCAGTTCTGTACAGGAGACGTGCTACAGTGACGTACAGATACCGAGAGGAAGTTAGTAGGAGAGCAGGCAGGCGCTGATACACTGCATGTTCTCATCTCACTTGGATTCAAAATAAGCTTCAAATTTTGTTTGTGTGCTTGGATCCTGGCAGTACGTACCGCTTAAGAGCAACTTTAGAATCTATAATGTCACATTTAAGTTGCTACTTCCTGGCAGGTAGGTATGGAGGTTTAGTTTGGCATGGCAACTGCTCTGCCCAAACCACAGGAAATTGCAGAGATGTTGGCGTGGGCTACGCCCACCCGTGTACCTAATAAAGTGGTCACTGAGTGAATGTTTGTGCTGTAACCCAATCCACTTCAATGTTTGACGTGTTGTGTGTTTAGAGGTGCTCTACTGCATACCACCTTTGTAACAAGTAGTTATTTGTGTTACTGATGCCTTCCTGTCAGCTTGAACCAGTTTGGCCATTCTCCTCTGACCTCTCCCATTCACAAGGCATTTTCATCCACAGAACGGCCGTTCACTAGATGTTCTTTTTTTCATTGTTCACACCATTCTCTGTAAACTCTAGGGACTGTTGTGTGTGAAAATCCCAGAAGATCAGCAGTTTCTGAGATACTCAAACCACCCAATCTGGCACCAACAAACATTCCACAATAAAAGCCACTTAGACCACATTACTTCCCCATTCTGATGTTTGGTCTGTACAAGAACTGAACCTCTTGACCATTTCTGCATGCTTTTATGCACTGAGTTGCTGCCAGATGAGTGGCTGATTAGATATCTGCATTAACGGACAGGTATATAGGTGTATCTAATAAAGCAGCCATTTGGTGTATGTCCCTGCACCAGTCTAACACCATCCCTCATTTCTTTAGAGATTTGTGGTTGAATCACATTTGCACCAGACAGAAGTGAACAATTGCTGTAATTCACCTGTATGTTCTTAGCAATCTATTGTCAGTGCTTGAAGAAACATTCCCCAATCTCTCACAGCCCTCTCATGTCTCATACCTTCTTAATTTTCTTTATTTAAGTTCAAAACGGTAAACCCGGAGTTAAGTCTTTCACTCTCCATCTTAATGATACATCCTATGTTATGAGCATTGTTGGCTGCTGAGACAAAAGACTTTCGTTTATTCTAGGTTTGGACGTTGCTGGCATGCCCATCTTTTGCCCATCACTAATTGCCATTGAGAAGATGGGAATGTGCTGCGCTCTTGACTCAGCAATATCTCTGGTGCAGAGGGAGGGTACTGTTGGGGAGGGTGTTCCAGGATCCACTCCCAGTGGCAATGAATGACTAGTAAGGTTTTTCCAAATCAGGATGCTTTCTAACTCGGAGGGGTGGTGTTCCACGTATCTTGTGCTTCTTGTTGACTGAGGCGGTGAGTTTGGGGGGTGCTGTCAGTGTAGTCAGGGTGGGTGATTGCTGTGTATGTTGTAGACGGTGCACACGGCAGCCAACGTGCATCGACGGAGTGAATGAACAATGGGGGGAGTGCGGTAGATGGGTTGCCAATCACATGGACACCCTCGTCCTGGGTTGGACTCAGTCCCGTGAGTGTTGTTGGAGCCGCACTCACTGAGGCCAGTGTCCGTCACGCTCCTGACCTGTGCCATGGTAGACTGTGGAGCATCAGGAGGCAAGCCACTTGCCACTGCATACCTGGTCTCTGATCTGCTGGTGAGGCCATGCTATATGTGTGTGGCCAGCCCGGATGAAGTTCTGATCAAAGTTCATTTGCAGTATGTGGACTGGGAGACTTGTTGATGTGAATCCTGTTGAATCTCACGGGTAGAAGGTTTGGAGCCACCTGTTGGAGAAGATACAGTAGCTGTCTGATGCATCTGTAGTGTCAGTTTTGCCCCCTATGTATCTATCTAATGAGGTCTAGCTCCACCCCAGACATTCTTTCTTCTCCCCTCCCAACAGGCAGGAGATACAAAAGCCTGAAAGGACATGCTACCAAGATTATTCTATCCCACTGTTATTGGACTCTTGAATGGATGTCTAGAACGATAAGATGGAATTCTGGCCTCATGGTCCACCTTGTTATGATCCTACACTCTATCGTTTGCCTGACCTGTACTTTATCAGAAGCTTTTACACCTTATTCTGCAGCGTTATTGTTCTATGTTAGTCTAGCTCAGTGCACTGTGCAATGATGTGATCTGTATGAACAGTATGCAAGAGAAGCTTTTCACTGCACCTTGTTGCACATGGCAATAATAAGCCAATTCCAATACAGCAGCAGAAAAATGAGAGCCAACCTCATTAGTAGGTACAGAATTGTATGCAAACAGGTTGGACATCGAGTCAATGTTTCTGTCAGAACATTTGGATATGGCACAAGTGCGGAGGGAGAGAGACACTGAAGTGGGTCGACAGTTCTCAGACTTTAACGCAAACTTTGCAGGAATTTAAGGAAAAGGAAAACAATAAACGCTAGGCCAACGGGGCCGTTAACTAAAACTCTCAAACTGAAAGTTAAAGGCCAACACCGCGGCTGAAAGCAGTATCTAAATACTACACAAATACTGCTCGTTTCCAGCATCAGTCGAAACGGTAGTCCTCTTTCTCAGACAGGGACGAAGGCAAGCAGGGAGCGTGACATTACTGTGCTTTGCTCAAGTCTCGACAGGACAACGCCAAGGAGAAGGGGGTTAAGTACCACCATAATGAAACAGTAATTAGCTGGAAGGCACATGTCCACGGGTACAATTGCCAAACCTGGTGCGCGGCAGGGCGCCTGTGGGCGGGGCACGTAGACCCTGCAGCGGAGTCCATAGCTGTGGCAGATTCTCCTGGTTAGAAGGACTTCTACAGGGGTCAGAGTCTCAAAGGAGGAGGTCAGTATTCAGGACAGAGATGGAAAGAAGGTTCTACAGCAAAAGGCACTGAGTCTTTGGAATTCTTTACCCAAGGGCACGGTGGATGGTCAGTTGCTGAGGATATCCAAGATCGGCGGATGTTAGGGAACCCAGAATGTGGGATTAGTTCAGGAAAGTGGGGCTGTGGGCTAGGAGCAGCCACAATTTTAGGAGATGGGCTGAATGGCCTACTCCTGCTTTTAGTTTTTATTTTGTGATGGATGAAGGTGGCGCGGTGCGTACACAATCCCAGAGACTGAGACTCAATCCTGACTCGGGTCCAGCTGTGTGGCATTTCCATGCTCTGCCTGTTACCGTGTGTGGCTTTCCACCGGATTGCTCCAGTTACCTCCCGAAGACATGCAGGTGGGTAGCTTTAATGCCTGCTGCAAACTGCTTCTAGTCTGGGGCTGAGTGTAGAATCTGGGGCGTTGGGAGTGGATGGGAAAGTCTGGAGATTAAGAGGGATTGGTGGAAATAGGTGGTGACGGCTAGCACGGATTGTGTGGGCTGAAGAGCCTGTGCTTGCTCATAATACAATGCTGGGACAGAATCTGTGTGAAAGCAGTCACGGGAAGCTGTCATTAAACAGCTCACACAGTATACCTCCGCCTAAATCAGGGATTACTGTTTGTTCCAAAACAAATTGTACATTGACTTTCATCCTTTCCACTCTCCCATGTGACCTTCTTTGTTTAACCACACATCCGAGGAGAGGCTGAGTCCGGGGTCACCTCAGCGTAATGCTTTCAACAGCTCTATCCCCCAACCCAGTCACTGAAGCCCACAGTTACTCAGTTAAGGGGAGACTTGCTGGTTCAGATAGTGGGTTTGCTAAGACGCTGATAGTTTCACGGGCGGCCTCGCCTGTTGGGAGGTTTGTGGTGGGCTTACTGGGAACTATCGGCAGGGTTCTCCTGGTGGGACCGACAAGAGGCTTACCCAAAAACTGTACTGAGCTCGGTGGGAGCTGATCTGCAGATCTGCCTGAGAGACAGGATTCACTGCGACCGTTGAGAGTGGACTGGGGAATTATCTCTTGGTTTGTTGAGGAGACCGTGGTGGAGTCGGTGGAGGCTGCCAAAAATCGGTCAGGAGTGCTGAGAGACTGTATGCTAGAAGTTGCTGATGACTGCCTGATCCTCACCAACAATGATAATGTACAGTAGCTCAGAACAGAGTCATTTCCCACAGAGTTGTTTGGAATTAACTCTTTAAATGACAATCCAGTTTATTCCAGGCCCATGCTGGGTTTACTGAGAGATTAACTTGGCTGTTTTGAGGATAACTTCCTTACTGTAACATGAAAGGAGGCCACTGGGCCCATCAGATTCATACTGGCTCCTAGAGAATCCATCCATTAGTCACATTCCCCCTCTGCATATTCCCCAGTACCCCTGAAACTCATTCCCTCTCACATATGCCCCTTTGGTTCTTTTTGCCACTTGCTACACCAGGGCTTATCGACAGCAGTCAGTTAACTTACCGGCACGTCTTTGGGATCTCGCAGGAAACCGGAGCACCCGGACAAATCCACGTGGACAGAATCAGAATCAGACTTATTATCACTAATATAAGTCATGAAACGTGTTGTTCTGTGGTAGCAGTACAGTGCAAGACATAAAAATTACTGTAAGTTACAAAATATATAAACAGTGTAAAGGAGGAATAATGAGATAGTGTTCATGGGTAAACAAAATGTTCAGAAATCTGATGGCAGAGGGGAAGAAGCTGTTCCATCTAGTGTGGTCTTCAGGTTCCTGCACCTCCTCCCCAATGGTAGTAGGTTTTAGGGATTTTTTTTTCAGTTCTGTGGATGTCCGTGAAGAGTAAGAATTTCAGGTTGTACACTGTATACATTCTGGTATGAAGTGGAGCCATTGAACCTTTGAAGGCTCGTGGCACAATTGCCTTCATCGGTGCGAACGCTGACTATAAGAGTTAGGAGGCATGTTGCGGCCGTATGAAACTGTGCTTAGGCTGAGCATGGAGTATTGTGTAGAATTCTGCTCGCCCCATTACAGGAAGGATGTAGACGCTATGGAGAGAGTGCAGAAGAGGTGTATCAGGATAGAGGGTGGATTAGAGGGTATGAGCTATAAGGAGAGGCTGGACAAACGTGGTCATTTTCCCTGGAGCTGCAGAGGCTGAGGTCAAAGTCCAACCCTACATCCCTGCTGTGAGAGGTGGAAACGGGTAAGGCTGGACAAAAGGGCTCAGGTGAAGGTGTACAGACCAATCCCCTGTACAGGGGATGCAATGGATTGCAGAAGCATTGATGAACTCCAACACACCATCATCTTCAGAGGACGATGGAGAGAGATGGGAGATCATCAATGGCCCATGCACCACTGGGAGTTAAGGGCCCAAGTCAAAATGGCAGAGGCTGAGGTGAGAGTTGATAGGAAGTTATAAGATTTAAAACCATCATTCCCACAATCCTGAACTTAAGCCTCTGTACCTCCCTCTGCAATTGGATCCTCGACTTCCTAACCGGAAGACCACAACCTATGCGGATTGATGATAACATCTCCTCCTCGCTGATGATCGACACTGGTGCACCTCAGGGGTGTGTGCTTAGCCCACTGCTCTACTCTCTCTATACCCATGACTGTGTGACTAGGCACAGCTCAAATACCATCTATAAATTTGCTGATGATACAACCATTGTTGGTAGGTTCTCAGATGGAGACAAGAGGGCGTACAGGAGCGAGATATGCCAACTAGTGAAATGGTGTCACAGCAACAACCTGGCACTCAACGTTACATAGAAACATAGAAAATAGGTGCAGGAGTAGGCCATTCGGCCCTTCGAGCCTGCACCGCCATTTATTATGATCATGGCTGATCATCCAACTCAGAACCCTGCACCAGCCTTTCCTCCATACCCCCTGATCCCCGTAGCCACAAGGGCCATATCTAACTCCCTCTTAAATATAGTCAATGAACTGGCCTCAACTGTTTCCTGTGGCAGAGAATTCCACAGATTCACCACTCTCTGTGTGAAGAAGTTTTTCCTAATCTCAGTCCTAAAAGGCTTCCCCCTTATCCTCAAACTGTGACCCCTCATTCTGGACTTCCCCAACATCGGGAACAATCTTCCTGCATCTAGCCTGTCCAATTCCTTTAGGATTTTATACGTTTCAATCAGATCCCCCCTCAATCTTCTAAATTCCAACAAGTACAAGCCCAGTTCATCCAGTCTTTCTTCATATGAAAGTCCTGCCATCCCAGGAATCAATCTGGTGAACCTTCTTTGTACTCCCTCTATGGCAAGGATGTCTTTCCTCAGATTAGGGGACCAAAACTGCACACAATACTCCAGGTGTGGTCTCACCAAGGCCTCGTACAACTGCACTAGTACCTCCCTGCTCCTGTACTCGAATCCTCTTGCTATAATTGCCAGCATACCATTCGCCTTTTTCACTGCCTGCTGTACCTGCATGCTCACTTTCAATGACTGGTGTATAATGACACCCAGGTCTCGTTGCACCTCTCCTTTTCCTAATCGGCCACCATTCAGATAATAATCTGTTTTCCTATTTTTGCCACCAAAGTGGATAACTTCACATTTATCCACATTAAATTGCATCTGCCATGAACTTGCCCACTCACCCAACCTATCCAAGTCACCCTGCATCCTCTTAGCATCCTCCTCACAGCTAACACTGCCGCCCAGCTTCGTGTCATCCGCAAACTTGGAGATGTTGCATTTAATTCCCTCATCCAAGTCATTAATATATATTGTAAACAACTGGGGTCCCAGCACTGAGCCTTGCGGTACCCCACTAGTCACTGCCTGCCATTCTGAAAAGGTCCCGTTTATTCCCACTCTTTGCTTCCTGTCTGCTAACCAATTCTCTATCCACATCAATACCTTACCCCCAATACCGTGTACATTAGTAAGATGAAAGAGCTGATTGTGAACTTCCAGAAGGGTAAGATGAAGGAACACATACCAATCCTCACAGAGGGATCAGAAGTGGGGAGAGTGAGCAGTTTCAAGTTCCTGGGTGTTGAGATCTCTGAGGACCTAACCTGGTCCCAACATATTGATGTAGCTATGAAGAAGGCAAGATTATACTTCATTAGGAGTTTGAAGAGATTTGGTATGTCAACAAATACACTCAAAAACTTCTATAGATGTATTGTGGAGAGCATTCTGACAGGCTGCGTCACTGTCTGGTATGGGGGTGCTACTGCACAGGACCGAAAGAAGCTGTAGAGGGTTGTAAATTTAGTCGGTTCCATCTTGGGTACTACCCTACAAAGTACCCAGGTCATCTTCAAGGAGTGGTGTCTCAGAAAGACAGCGTCCATTATTAAGGACCTCCAGCACCCAGGGCATGCCCTTTCCTCACTGTTGCTATGAGGAAGGAGGTACAGAAGCCTGAAGGCACACACTCAGTGATTCAGGAACAGCTTCTTCCCCTCTGCCATCTGATTCCTAAATGGACGTTGAACCCACGAATACTACCCCACTTTTTTAATGTATTATTATTTCTGTACTTGCATGATTTTTAATCTCCAATAATACATATACTGTAATTTATTTATTTATTTTCTTCTATATTATGCATTGCATTGAACTGCTGCTGCTAAGTTAACAAATTTCACGACACATGCCGGTGATAATAAACCTGATTCTGATTATGAGAGGCATAGACAGAAGAGATAGAATCTCCTTATCAGGGAAGAAATGTCAAGTACTAGAGCACAAACACTTAAGGTGAGAGGGGAGAAGTTTGCAGGGCGTGTGCACGTACAGAGTGGGGTGTGCCTGGAACACGGTGCCAGAGGTGGTGGTGGGAGCAAATACGACCGAGTCACTTAAAGGCACGTGGAGTGGCAGAATATGGAACACGCACTACTTACTTATTTACTGCCCGTTACACCACTGGTGCCTAGGGCAGCAATGAAGGTCCTCCATCTCTGGGCTGTGGGGCTTCCTCGTTGTGTCAGTAGCTTCCTCTCAGTTTTCACCGCTGTCAGTCATGCAAGTCCCGGGTGGAGACTCAGGAATACCTTCGCAGTCAGATGTAGGAGGGTTCTTCATTGCAGTTTTGTTTGACCAGTCAGGGTTGTGCCCCTGAACCTGAAGGACCAGTGGAACACCCTCAGTCTGGCCTCTACCCTTTGACCTATTAGGCATGGGTGACCCTACCAGGAGCCAAAGCATAAAGCCCTGACTCCAGCCAACATAGCTCTCCAGGTCATTGAGACACGCGAGCCTCCAAACTACCACAAGGTTGTTGGCCTCTTGGGGGATGCAAAATGTACAGGAGAGAACACTAGTTGAAAGTGGCATTGTATACGACACAGATTGTGGATCGAAAGGCCTGTTCCTGTGTTGTACTGCTCTGTGTTTCATGTTCTATTTCATTCTAAGTGTCACCATGGTCTGTGAAGGGAGAAGGCAGTTGGAGCGTACAGATACTGTATCACTGGAGGACCTTGTTCCCTCTGTAAGTGATTTAGGATTGTTTGTGGTGTGTGGCTGCCCTTGTCACTCTGTGTGTCCGACCGCAGCACCTCACGGACTGAGTTTCTGTCTGTTTTTTCCTCAGGGAGGGCTGACAGGTTGCTGAATGACATTCGGCCCCACTGTCGCCGACAGTACGCGGCAGCCTTCCTCAGCCGCGTCTGGAACGAGCTGGAGCCGCGGGCGGGCCAGGGCACTCAGCTGCTGCAGAAGAAGGTAGGAATGGCCGGGGGGGGGGTCCACCTGCTCTGCTGGACAGTATCCTCGCGTTGCTGGGTCGGCCGGGAACGAAAACGGCAGGCGCTGGAAACGTGGAGCGAGGAGAGAAAGTGCTGGAAACGGGTCGGTCAGCAGAGAGAAACTGCTGAAGTTTCAGGTCTACAGTGCTGGATCAAGTTGAAGTTTAGTGTCCTGGGCACACAGACTCTGGTACAAATGCTGTGGAGGTTAGTTTCCTGCAGCAGAAACACAGTACAGCACAGCTGGTGCTGCGTCAGGAGAATTGGGAATAGTAGGTGTTTCTAGCAACAGAAGAAAATTCTGTAAGTGCTCAGCTGGTTAAGAGTATCAGAGGAAAGAAAAACCATTAAAGAACAACAGGTAACCAGTTCAACCTGAAACGCCAGCTCAGTTTCTCTCACCACAGATGCTGTCCAACCTCTGAGTGTTTCCGGCGTTTTCTCGGGTTTTATTTCAGGTTTCCAGCAACTGCAGATTTTAGTATTTCTTTGAACAGCAATCTGATGGAAACCTTTGTCCAAGGTTTGGAACAGCTTGCCTTTGTCATCCATAATGTCACTAGACCATAAGATATAGGGACAGAATTAGGCCCCAACTAATCAAATATCTGTCAACCTCTGCCTTAAATATACGCAACGACTTGGCTTCCACAGCTGCCTATGGCAATGAATTTCACAGATTCATCTCTCTCTGGCTAGTAAAATTCCTCCTCATCTTCACTCTAAAAGGACACCCCTCCATTCTGAAGCTGAGTCCTGTGGTCTTTCACTCTCCCACCACAGGAAATATCCTCTCTCCATCCACTCAATCATGGGAGATAGGTTTGAATGAAGTCACCCCTCCAAGGACAGATTAACCAATCATTGAGTCCGACAGATTAACCAATCACTGAGTCTAACTGTGAGTCTTGGCGCTGTGCTGAGAGCAGATTGGCTGCTGTTCTGGAAAATAACATAATTTCTCAATACACTTGATTGATTTTCAGACACAGCAGTTTTCAGTCCTGATGCAGGGTTTTAACCCGAAACATGACAATTCCTTTCTCCCATAGATGCTGTTCATCCAGCTGATTACTTGTTGCTCCAAATTCCAACATCTGCTCTCTCTTGTATCTCTTTTTTTGAAAAATTGTTGATTATACCTGCCTCAACCACTTCCACTGGCCGCTCATTCTGCATACATAACACTCTCTGTGTAAAAGTGTTGCCCCTCAGGTTCCTATGGCATCTCTCCCCTCTCACCTTAAACCAATGGCCCCTAGTTTTTTATTTCCCAATGCAGGTGGAAAAGACAGTGCACTCAACCTGTCGATGCCTCTCGTGATTTTATACACCTCTATAAAATCACCTCTCAGTCTCTTACGCACCAAAGGAAAAGGACCCAGCCTCCCAATAGCTCAGTACCTGGCAACATCCTTGTAAATCCTTCCTGAGACAGAAAATAGGACAAGCATGAGCCCCTCAATCCTACCTCACCATTCAAGACGATCGTAGCTGAACATCCATTGTCCCAGCTTTCTCCCCATTCCTCAAGACCTGAGAGCATTATAGTTCCCTGCATATATTTAGCAATTTGACCAGCTGTGTTTTGTGGCAGAGTATTTCACAAGTTCACTGCTCATTTCACCCTCAGTCTTAAATCAATCTGCCCCTTATCCTAAACCTGTGACTCAGAACAACTGGGAGACTCTGTCCTGCATCTCATCTGCCCCACTACTGGTAGAATTCTGTAGGTTTCTATGAGACCCCCCCACCACCAATCTTCTGAACTGTGCTAACCATACACATGGAGTTACTGGCTAATAACATTAGCCACTGTAGTATACACATTTCTCATTCTGACACTGCTATTTAATCGGTACATGTTTAGCCCAACATTAGCACCACCCACCCATTCACTAGGTAATGGGTGTTTTAGCACTAGAAGTTGAGATGGGCGTCTGGTCCTTCAGCCCTGTTAGAACGTAGAACACAAAACACAGAACACAGAAGAGTACAGTGTAGTCTAGGCCCTTTGACCCCATTTTAACCTTCTCCAAGACCAATTGAACCCTTCTCTCCAACCTAGCACAGGAGCAGAATTGAACCCTGTGTCACTGGCACTGTAACAGTGTTACACTAACTTCAACCCCACCTCATCATTTTGTACAACTCTTGTCAAATTTCCCCTCATCCTCCTACGCTCCAGGGAGACGTCTCTTTAGAACAGAGATGAGGAGGAATTCATTGCAATCTGTGGAATTCATCGCAATGAATGGCAGTGGAGCCCAAATCATTGGGTATTTTTAAAGCATTGATTGATAGGTTTTTAATTAGTAAGAGTTTATGGGTAGGAGACAGGAGAATGAGGTTGAAAGGGAAAATAAATCAGCCTTGATGGAATGGCAGAGCAGACTCCATAGGCTGACTGGCCTAATTCTGCTCCTGTATCTGGTGGTCTGATGACAACCCTTCATTTCAGTCTGAACTTGGCCAGTGTTGTCCATTTTCGGTCTTTAATACACCTTCACCAGAATCCTTGAACCTGATAGTGCCCAAAGCCCTAGCGATCTCTGTCTGAGCATTCACTGCCCTCTAAGAGCATTAAATAAAAATTAACTCTCCTCATCTTAGTCCAGTGCACTGGAGTCCATATTCTGAGAGCATGCCCCAGTTCTGGGCACTGCCTTTGAGTTGGTTCAATCTCCTGCCTTAGCACTTTGGCAGTCCTTTACAACATCTTTAAAGTTTCCAATGCCTTTCCCCCTTCCTTTTCAGTCCCAAAGAAGGGTCTCAGCCTGAAACACTGACCGTTTACTCACAGACACAGTCTGATCTGCTGAGTTCCTCCAGCATTTTCAGTGTGTTGATTTGGAGTTCCAGTATCTGCCAACTTTCTCATGGTCATTTTTAAAACTCCTCCGAGATCACCTCGCAGTAGTTTCCCAGCGGTCTGAACGAGACATCTCAGTAATCAGTCAGATAGCTCTGCTGGCCTTGCTCAGGTGTGGTCACGGAGAAGAGAGGACAATCAGACTGTGTCTGCTTCTGTATGTTATGTTCTTGTTGTTACGAGAATACACATAAAATTAAGATGTTTGCTGGCCTGGGCTAGCATCAGTGGCATCAGCAGTTGGTCTGCCACCTGCCCTCAGGGGAAGGAGAGATAAGGAACAATGGAGCAGCGTCTGGAGATGTGTAATGAAGGGATGTGGGAGGAAGAGCTGTCTGGAGCGGCTCCCCCCTTTGAACCCTGAACTGTTTGAAGTGATGGACAGGCGATACCCCAGCAGGGGGATAAAAAGGGACAGGTTCGCTAAGACAGACACACACGCCACCCGAGGTAACGAGACCCTGGAAGCGGTGCGCTTCTCACGAGTGGGTGAGAAGTACCAGACAACGACAAGAGTGGAAAGGTACGATCAGCGGGAACCCGGTGTGTGTCCGCCCTTGCCTGGGTGCCGGGTTCACTGCAGAGGATCGACCGCATCTGGAGGAGGGGTCACAGTCGGTGACCTCAGGTGACATCACCAAGGACCCGCCCAAATGCTGTTTGTGAGCCATCCCGCTGGTCTGTGAGTGAAGCAGTGTTCTGAATGATCAGTTGTTCCTATTCTGTCTCTCTTCCCCCACCTTGTCCATCGCCATGGCAACGATTACTGCGAACTGAACTACAAACTGGACTGAACTTTGAGTCATTTTGAAATTGGTCATTTACCCCTAGACAACGATAGAGCTTGATTGATGCTGTTATCTTAATTCTGTGCACATGTGTGGTTATCATTGTTGAATTGTTGCATTTATTATCCTTTCGATTACTGTGTTGCTTGTTTCTTTAATAAAACTTTCTTAGTTCTAGTACTCCAGACTCCAACTGAGTGATCCATTTCTGCTGGTTTGGCAACCCAGTTACGGGGTACGTAACATAAGTGGGGTTCTCGTCCACGATTTTGAACGCTAAATTTGGGACGGAGTAAATTGATTGGGTTAAAATTCCCGAAAGAAAGAAAAGACAAACAGCAGAAATGGAGGTTGAGGAATTTATAAAGGCGCCGACCTTGGAGGCATTAGAGGATGCCAGGAAATCGGAATTGATAGCTGTGGCCAAACGGGTGAATCTTGCTAAGGTGAAGTCGACAATGAGGAGAGAGGAGATACACAGAGCTATTGTAGAGCACTATGTATCTAAAGGTGTGTTTCCCCAAGGTGAGCTGGGGGAGGTGTCTATTGAAAAACCTGCTGGAGACGCGGTACAGGTACAGCTTGAAAAACTGAGACTCGAGCACGAGTTCCGGGTACGGCAGTTAGAACACGAAGAGAAGCAGTTAGAAAGGCAGGAGAGAGAGTTAGAAAGGCGGGAGAGAGAGAAAGAGGTAGAAAGGCAAGAGAGAGAAAGACAGTTGGAGAGAGAGGAGAAACAGAGGGAAAGGGAATTTGAGCTGGAGAAGTTAAAGATAAGGGCCGAGCAGGGGCTCGTGCCGAACCAAGGTGGAGGGTTCCGGGCGACCCAGGAGGTTAGGCTGGTTCCCCCATTTGACGATACCGATGTGGATCGGTACTTTCTCCACTTCGAAAAGGTGGCTATAAATCAGGAATGGCCGAGGGATAAGTGGGTTGTTTTACTTCAGAGTGTACTGAAAGGGAAAGCCCAACAAGCTTACTCCGCTTTATCCGCGGAAGATGCCCAGAAGTATGAGGTGGTGAAGGAGGCCATCCTCAGGATTTATGAGTTGGTCCCGGAGGCATACCGGCAGAGGTTCCGGAATGCGAGGAAGCGGTGGGACCGCACGTATTTGGAGTTTGCTCGTGAGATGCAAACATATTGTGAGCGTTGGTGCGCCTCGAAGGGGGTAGAGGGGGATTACGACAGACTGCTGCAGCTGATTCTGATTGAGCAGTTTAAAGGTTGTGTCCCTGAGGGTATGAGACCCTACCTCGATGAGAAAGAGGCAGCCACGTTAGCCGCAACTGCTAAGTTAGCGGATGAGTATGCGTTGACGCATAAAATGAAGGTTGCCCCGAGTAAAGGCTACCAGAAGGGTAGTCAGGACGGCGGGGAGAGTCCACCGGAAAAGTCAGAAAGTAAGCCGGGGACTAGTGAAAAGGATAAGGTAGACCGGGAGCAGTCTGGTAGGAAGTCTCCTGGAGTCGTCTGTTATAATTGTGGGAAAGTCGGACACTTTGCGTCCAGGTGCTTTGCCCCAAGGAAGGAGACGGGGAAAGGAAAAGCGGAAATTTTGAATGGCTGTATTGAGCTGTTAAGCGAACCGCTAGGGAAGGACAGGTCTGAAAAAGTCCAGGAAGGGCGCGAGAGGTTTATCTCGGCCGGACTGGTGTCAGTGAAAAAGAGGTTAAAACCAGTTCCAGTGCGGATCTGGAGAGACACGGGAGCGTGTCAGTCACTAATACTGAAGAGTGTATTAGAGTTTAGCTCAGAGACCCAGACTGGGGAGGTAGAGGTCAAAGGTGTTGGGGAAGGGACAGAGTCAGTCCCTTTGCACCAGATACATTTACAGAGCAACCTGGTCTCTGGACTAGTCACGATCGGGGTGAGGTCCGAATTACCAATGAAAGACGTGGAAGTCTTGCTCGGTAATGACATCGCCGGAGGAATCGTGTTCCCAGTCGTGAGATTGACGGGTCAGCCTGCCAGCATGGAGGCCCCGCCCGCGATGGTGAATTTGGCTGAAACATTTCTGCCAACCTTGTATGAGACAGGGTGTAGTGAGATAAGAGGTAGTGAGGGAGCTGGGACGGACGTAGCAGTAGCCAGGAAAGAATTTGTGCAGACGCAGGAGCGAGACGAGGGGCTGATGGGTTTTGCAGAGACAGCTCTCTCTGACACAGCCTTGACAAGGGAACTAGTAGGCTATTGTGCGGATGAGGAAATGCAAAGAACTGGGACGTTGGGTGATTGTGGTTACAATAGGGCGGCCAAGTAAACAACACCCATATTTTTTGAGTAATTCAGTGACTAAAGGGCTGATGAACACAGAAGTGTGTATTGGCAATTTAACACGGCTGTCTGAAGCCAGCTTGATAGTGAACCTTGAAAAAAATGAATTCGGCCACACGAAGGTCACTTACCTGGGAATTGTGGTGACACAGGGGCAGCTGGCAGTGATGCAAGCTACAGTGCAGGCTATCGCTGACCTCCCAACCCCGACAGACAAGAGGGCCCTCAGAAGGCTTTTGGAGATGGTGGGGTACTGCAGGAAGTTTTGCAATAACTCTGCGGTCAATACCCGTCCCCCTCCTACTAAGCCCTTGCGAGAGAAAACTGAGTCGGAATGGGACGACCCTTGTTATTGTGGTCCGGGACAAAACCAAATGAGAGGTTACATTGGTCGCAATTCATCAGTGTTTTTGGCCACTATGAAGTTTGCTGAGTTGGAGCCTGGTCTAAGGGATTATTAATAACACGTGTAAAAGGAACAGAAAATGTGATGACTGTCTGTCAAGGTGTTGACAGCTTCAAATTCTCTGTATTAGCTAAATAACTGTTAAAGATGTATATTGTGTATGTATCAGATAATGTAGTCATGTTTGTAATTTTTACCTCCCGGTAAAAATCCTTAAAGGGGGGAAGTGTTACGAGAATACACATAAAATTAAGATGTTTGCTGGCCTGGGCTAGCATCAGTGGCATCAGCAGTTGGTCTGCCACCTGCCCTCAGGGGAAGGAGAGATAAGGAACAATGGAGCAGCGTCTGGAGATGTGTAATGAAGGGATGTGGGAGGAAGAGCTGTCTGGAGCGGCTCCCCCCTTTGAACCCTGAACTGTTTGAAGTGATGGACAGGCGATACCCCAGCAGGGGGATAAAAAGGGACAGGTTCGCTAAGACAGACACACACGCCACCCGAGGTAACGAGACCCTGGAAGCGGTGCGCTTCTCACGAGTGGGTGAGAAGTACCAGACAACGACAAGGGTGGAAAGGTACGATCAGCGGGAACCCGGCGTGTGTCCGCCCTTGCCTGGGTGCCGGGTTCACTGCAGAGGATCGACCGCATCTGGAGGAGGGGTCACAGTCGGTGACCTCAGGTGACATCACCAAGGACCCGCCCAAATGCTGTTTGTGAGCCATCCCGCTGGTCTGTGAGTGAAGCAGTGTTCTGAATGATCAGTTGTTCCTATTCTGTCTCTCTTCCCCCACCTTGTCCATCGCCATGGCAACGATTACTGCGAACTGAACTACAAACTGGACTGAACTTTGAGTCATTTTGAAATTGGTCATTTACCCCTAGACAACGATAGAGCTTGATTGATGCTGTTATCTTAATTCTGTGCACATGTGTGGTTATCATTGTTGAATTGTTGCATTTATTATCCTTTCGATTACTGTGTTGCTTGTTTCTTTAATAAAACTTTCTTAGTTCTAGTACTCCAGACTCCAACTGAGTGATCCATTTCTGCTGGTTTGGCAACCCAGTTACGGGGTACGTAACATTGTGTTCCCCAGTAATGGCCTTACACTCTGTGTCCCTGCCCTTGTGATAATGGGTGATAACTATTTGTCTTCCTGACTCTACCTGCATGTTTACTTTCTATGTCACTTGAACCAGCACACCCTGATCTCTCAATACACATTTATTCGTTTCTCAGCGTTTCAAACAAATTCTTCTTTCCTATTCTCCGTATCAACTTGTACAATCTCCGATTTTCCCACATTATTATCTGTTACCTCCTTGCATGCCTTCTTTACCCATTGATGTCTCCTGTAACAGAGTGGAATGTGTACTTTTCCAGACTGGATTGTATACAGTCAGTGAATGTGGATACATTAATTTCTATCATTTTATCGAAGTCATTAATATATAGCTGGCAGCTTGCTCCCTGTGCAATCCCACTGGTGACAGCGTATCAGCCTGAAGTTGGCACATTTTTCCCTACACCCATCTTTCTGTTCTTTAACCAATTAACATCCATGCAAGTACATTTCACCCGACCTTCGGTTTTACGAGGGGTGATTCATAAGTTTGTGGCCTAAGGTAGAAGGAGATGAGTTATTAACTTCAAACTTTCTGCATTTTCACTCAAAGAGTTGACCTGCACGTGCATGTAACGAGAGCTGTATAACTCATCTCCCTCTACCTTAGGCCACGAACTTATCAATCACCCCTGCTGTGGACCACTTCTACAAAGAAGGGATCCGTATGCTCCACGAACACTGGACTAAGTGTGTACATGTAGGAGGGGACTATGTTGAAAAATAAATGTGCTAGATTTTCTAAAATTGACTCCTTCTACCTTAGGCCACAGACTTATCAATCACCCCTCGTATGTGACATTTGTCTAAGCTGCACCACATCAATTGCTTTTTGAAAATATTAATATACCACAGTGATCGATATCCCTTATCTACCTTCACAAAAAATGCAATTGTGTATGTCAAATTTGATCTTCCAGCCTATAATGGTCTTTATAAGAGCAGGCTAATATTGCTACCTCATCCTTACAAATAGATTCCAACTTCTTCTTTGACAACAGATGTCTAACTAATATCTGGATACGTTATAGCCTGGTAGAGCAACTGCTGTGCCCATGACTACAAGAGATGGCAAACAGTTGCTTATCATGCAAACACGAGGAGATCTGCAGATGCTAGAATTTCAAGCATCTGAATTTCAAGCATACATAAAATTGGAATTTCAAGCATACATAAAAATTGATATCTCTTCTTTCAGTTGGTCCTGACGAACGGTCTCAGCCCGAAATGTCCACTGTACCTCTTCCTATAGAAGCTGCCTGGCCTGCTGCGTTCACCAGCAATTTTTATGTGTGTTGCTTATCATGCAAAGCAGCTTCTTTTCCATTGACTCTGTTTACATTTCTCACTGCCTTGAGAAAGAGCCAACGTAACCAAAAACACGCCCTACACATTAAATCTTTCTCCTCCCCTCTCCTGTTGGGCAGAAGATATAAAATATTGAGAACAGACATCACCAGACACAAGGACAGCTTCTATCCCACTGTAATCAGACTCTTGAGTCGACTTTCCACGTGCTAAAGATGAACCCTTGACCTACCAAACTACCTCACCATGACCCTAGTACTTTAATTGTCTACAAGCCTAATCACGGGACAATTTACAATGACCAATTAGCCTACCAGCTGTTACGCCTTTGGACTGTGGGAGGAAACGTGAGCACCCAGTGGTCACAGGGAGAGTTACAGGCAATGGTGAGGCTTGAACCTGGGTTGCTGGTACAGTAAAGCTAACCACTACGCTACTGCGACACCCAGTAACTGCAACATTATGTTCTGCATTTTGTTTCTTTTCACTGCCTTGCTGAATATGTATGGCATGATCCATTTGGATGGCACACAAAAGCTATTCACTGTATAACAATAAACCAATCAAATCCAATCCAATAATTTCCAATCATGAATCCCCCTTCCTTGTTTAAATGGTGACGTTACATTCCATATCATCTGTTGAGACTATGTCAGGAATTTGAAAAGATCGTTGCCAATGCATCCATTATCTCTGCAGTGGCCTCTGTTTAATCTCTTAAGGAAAGGTTATTGGATTCGGGGGATTTGTCTGCTTCTAGTCTGATTAATATTTCCATTGTTTTCTCTTTAGTGATATTAGATTCCTTAAATTCCTCAGTGCCATTAAGAGCTTTGGTTCCCCCAGTTTCTGCTTTATATAGGACGTCCGGTGAATTTCGGAAGCTTTTGAATGGGCAAAGCCACAAGAATTTAGAAGAGGTGGTTAAACCTCATTAAATAGGCTTCAGCCTCTCCTGCATCTCTGACTGCTCAGTGGAAGATATTGGATCCTGAAGGCGTGCTGGGATATTCTTCGGACAAGATCTGGATGGCTGGGTATCATAATGTCTCTAACGTCTGCGGAGAAGACTGGATGGGCCAAATGGCCTAATTCTGCTACTATATCTTATGGTCTTAATGTATAGCCGCGCACCCGGGTTAATGCGGGTACGTTGGTCACACTCTGTCTTCTGGCGTAGCTGAAAGACACGATGACTGTTGCCCACCCTTAATTCATTCTGAACTGTGACTGCATTTAGGGTTCAATGGCACTCTGGGTCTGGAGTCGCGTGTAGGCTGGATATGTAGGTTACCTTCCCTCCTTGAAGGAGGGGAGTGAGGCAGATGGGTTCTACATCTGTCGTCAGGCTTCAGTGTCATAGGACAAGCAGTGGTCCCAGATATGAAGACACAGGAGACTTTGAGATGCTGGAACCTGAGGCAACACACAGTCCGCTGGAAGAATTAGTGGGTTGTGCAGCATCCGTGGGGAGGGTGGTGGTGGTGGGGAAGGCCCTGTTGACCCTGCATCGGGATGGACAGCGGTGAGAGGAAATGGCCGACAGGACGGGAGGGGGCAAAGAGGATCAGAGGTGGACGGAAGAGGGACGAAGGGTGATGGGCACATCGAGCACAGGTAGGGGTGGGGGAGGGAGGAAAAGGGGATGAGCGGGATGAAGGCCTCCAACTATCATGTAAATTACCACATGAATTCAAACCTGTGTCTGCGATCCCAAACTCTGGCAGCGAGTTCAGTAACTGTACTCTGCCCCAAAACCTCAATTGACATTTCGGCTGGTCCCAGGAACAATTTCAGCATATGTGGATGATTCATGGGAAAGATGTAGCCTGCCAGCTCCAAAACACACTAAAGTGAGGGGCACGGACTAGCCAGGCCCTATCACCATAGCACAGTGATCATATTGGGAGACGACAGTCAGTGAGGATTGGAAATAACATCTCCTCCTCAGTCAGTCAACAATGGTGCAACTCAGGGATGCCTGCTTAGCCCACAGCTCTACTCTCTCTACACCCATGGCTGTGTGGCTAGGCACAGCTCAAATGCCATCTGTAAATCTGCCGCTGATTTGACCATCGTCGGCAGAATATCCGATGGCAGCGAGAGGGTGTACAGGGGCAAGGTAAATCAGCTGGTTGAGTGGTGTCGTAACAACAACTTTGCACCCAATGTCAGTAAGCTCTAGGAATTGATTGTTGACTTCAGGAAAGGGAAATTTAGGGAACACACACCAGCCCTCATTGAGGGATCAGTAGTGGAAAGGATGAACAATTTCAAATATCTGGGTCTCAACGTCTCTGAAAATCTATCCTGAGCCCAAAGTATTAATGCAACTACAAAGAAGCCTATATTCCATTAGAAGTTTAAGGAGACTTGGTATGTCACCAAGGATTCTGGAAACTTTCTACAGCTGTAGCGTGGACAGTGGCGAGGGGAAATGGCCGACACTGGTTGGGTCATTGTCTGGTATGGAGGGTCCACTGCACAGGATCGGAAAAAAGCTGCAGAAAGTTGCAAGCTCACCCAGCCCCATCATGGAACTAGGCTCCCCAGCATCCAGGACATCTTCCAAGGGTGTTGTCTCATAAAAGGTGCATCCATCGTTGAGGATACAATCACCCAGGACATGCCCTCTTCTCATTGCTACCATCAAGAAGGAGGTACAGGAGCCTGAAGACACACACTCAACGATTTAGGAATAGCTTCCTCCTCTCCACCATCATATTTCTAAATGGACGATGAACCTCACTATTTTTTGCTCTCGTTTTGCACGATTTGTTTAACCAACAGCCAGAATTCCGGCCTATTGCCCCAAATACACAACTGAGAATCCCACCACAGCATAGAATTTAAAATCAGTCTTGATACACAACCACAGACTGCGCTAAAATCTTGTCTGTTCATAACTGCTCTTTAGGAGAAGATCATGGCCTTCTCGATGCTCCAGACCCACCAATAACACTGACTCTCAGCTCCATCCCTTTTCAGGGGCAGATATGTCCCATGAACGAAAAATTAATCAGTCGTTCTGTTCTTCCCCAGGAGCCCAGAGATGCCGACCAAGTGATTTCCAGTGGTTACATAATGCAGTACCTGGAAAGCAAGAAGAAGTGGAAGGAGAGATATTTCGTAATTAAGGCGAGCTACGGCTTGGACTGCTTTGAAAGTAAAGAGGTAATAATGATGTTACAAACTCTGATTATGGGCAGCCAGTTGGCGGGAGAGAGGAGATAACAGGTTCGGAATAGCAACGGAGTCCAAAAAATGCTGACGTTGTTCCAGGTAGGGAAGTGTCTTTAAGAACAGGGGGAGTTTCAGGACGCAACAATGGATGGCCAAAAAAGATGATAGAAAAGATGAAGAGAGATTGTGAGAGTAAGTTAACAAGAAATATCGATAATAAAAGGAGAAAAAAATAATTAAATGTGAGAACATGCAGTCTACACAGGAGTAGCGGCCACGATATTAAACAAATATTCTACATTTGACTTCACTGAAGAAAACGCCAAATGGCCACTGTTGTAAAACTCTTGTATGATAACGATGAGCTCTTGATCCCACAATCTACCTCACCGTCGCCCTTGTACTTCAGTTGTCTATCTGCACCAGGCTTCCAAAACTAGCAACATATCCTGAACTCTCTCTGTAACTGGAATACTATATTCTGCATTTTTCTCCCATTTGTACTCCCTGGGTGTACTCCTGTATGGAACGATTTGTCTGGATTTAGTCTGCAAACTAAAGCTTTCCACTGTACCTTGGTGCATGCGACAATAACAAACTGAGTATCAATTACCAAAGGTATGGTGGAAGTTGAAGAAACCTTCTCCTCAGGCAGACCCTTTGGGTCGAGGATGAATTACTTGCTCTCGGGTTCTGTGGGTACTAAGGGTCCAAAGTGGGAAGTGCAGACTCTGTCACAAGGGGCAGGATGTGCTGGTGGGTGGGTATTTGGTGAGGTAGCCCTCTCCTTCTGATGCTTTCACAGGGCCTCTGACAAATCCTGATCCATGGATTCCAGGTCTTCAATCCCATCCTGAGTGCCCTTTCTCTAGAGTCCCCAAGGAATCAGTGGAGAGGTTGCATTTCATCAAGGAGGTTTTGAGTGCCACCTTACCCTTTCCCTCTATTTCCCTCATGACCTCTTCCCTGAGAGAGCTCAGGATATGTTGCTAGTTCTGGAAGGCTGGTGCCGGACAGATGAACAGCCTTGCCCAATAGAGCGAACTCAACACAATTAAAACCTCAGTCCTGTAGCGGACACTAATGTTGTTTTGTTCTTCTAATGAGTTTGGAGGATTTTGTGGGATCTACCAGTCCCTGCTATCACCTCAAGAAAAAAGGGGTGCACGCGGATTCCTGCCACTGGGTAAACCATAGATCTTGTACCAGATCAGAACTTCTGATCTTCAAAGATTCTTGTTCTCCACCAGCCAAAGGCTGCCTGGTGCACTGAAGGCACGGGTGAGCCAATGTGAGCATGGAACTGATCTTGAAATGAAAAGGGGTGGGGCTGGGAATGGACTAATTCACAGATCAAAAACCTGCACTCTGGGTTTCCGTTTCCAAAGAAAAATGATGGCTGATGATATCCAGTATAATATCTTTGTTCTTTACACTGCAGCTAGGTAAGTAACAGGAATCAGTAGGAATTGTACAGTACTGTGCAAAAGTCTAAAGCCCCACACACACACACACACACACACACACACACACACACACACACACACACATTTTTTTTCTCTGTTTCCCAACCACGTTCCTATTTTAACCAGTATACAATGCTGTTCGCTATCAAAATATTTTCAACAAATTTCATTATGGAGTCATTCAATTGATTGAGATGTACATAAATATAAAGTTCTGTTAATGTTTGAACACAAACAGGTTGTGTGAGCAGCACCTACCTTTTAATATCACTGAGAGGTCAGCCGCACACCAGGTGGAGTTGCTCCAAATATAATGATACATTTATTGTCAATACAACTGTACGTACAGGATCCCGAGTTGGCACAATAAAGTATTATAAAGATTGATAAAAGGGATCAGCAAGGACAAGTAGAATAGAAAAAATAGGTGCAGGAGTAGGCCATTCGGCCCTCCGAAAATGCACCGCCATTTATTATGATCATGGCTGATCATCCAACTCAGAACCCCGCCCCAGCCTTCCCTCCATACCCCCTGACCCCCGTAGCCACAAGGGCCATATCTAACTCCCTCTTAAATATAGCCAATGAACTGGCCTCAACTGTTTCCTGTGGCAGAGAATTCCACAGATTCACCACTCTCTGTGTGAAGAAGTTTTTCCTAATCTCGGTCCTAAAAGGCTTCCCCTCTATCCTCAAACTGTGGCCCCTCGTTACACACAGGAGAAAATCTGTAGTCGCTGGAAATCTGAGCAACACACACAAAATGCTGGAGGAACTCAGCAGGTCAGGCAGCTTCTAGGAAAAAGAGTACAATCGACGTTTTGGGCCGAGACCATTCGGCAGGACAGTACAGTATGGGACAGGCCATTCAGCCCACAATGTTGTGCCAATCTTAATGCCAATTTATACTGAATGTCCTCGTCCTTCGTGGTCATGTGTCCACCGACAAGTTTCTTAAAATCCACAAAACTGTCTGCTTCCGGTAATGAAAACCTACCACACTTACCACTTCCATTAAAGTAAAAAAATCTGAAATGTATAAAAAAATCAATAGATGTTTCAAATCTGAAATAAAACCGAAAACACTAGAAACACCTAACTAGTCTGGCCATTGGTAATCAGTTTATTAGTAACACATAAACAAATTATAATGAAAAGCTTTTGCCTGCTGGCCATCCAGACAGGTCATTCTGTACGTAAGATCCAGTGTTTTCCCGACATATATAATGCATGAACCCTTCTCAGGCTTCCAGCCAAGACCAGGTGTTGATTTTAACCAACGTTTCGGTGACAAAAGTCAATTTGGGGTGCAGTGTAAGATGTGATCCTAGTCGTCATCGGATCTTGACACTTTGTGTGGCTGTCCCCCACCTCGTTTCTTGCGTTCTAAAGTTGCCATGTCCTCTTATTCTGCCCCTGTGTGCGCTGCAGGCTGCCCAGCGAGGACTGAAAGCAGACAGCACAGTACAACTGTCAGGGTACAGCCCGCTGAGCTCGGTGTCAGCCTACAGGGAGTTACTGAACCAAAGCTGGCCAGTCTTCAATGGTAAGAAAGTACGGTGGGGTGGGATTGGACGCAGGTTCTGAAATGGTCAGGGTATGAGTGACTCAGTCCATGCCCATCTGTTGCCCGTCTGTATTCACCCTGGTGCTGACACGTAGAGTTTGATGGAACCTCTGCTGTAAAGTGTGGGGTGCAAACTGGCCCTCCCTCCATCACTGGCGGAGCTTGGGACGTCCCAGATTTAACCCTTCCACTTCTGAGTTATCAGCCGTCCCAACCAGTACGTACATCACTGTTCCTCCACTGGCTCAGATCCTGTAACACAAGAGATTCTGCAGATGCTGGAATTCCTGAATAAAACACACACAAAATTGTCATGTGAAGTCAGGTTTGGTGAGTGGGGACAGAGGACACTCACTACCGGTGAGTACCTACAGGACAAGACGGACACTAAACATTCAGTAAACCAAGTTACACCCAGTTACAAATACTCTCCTGAAGCCTGAGCTCGAGACCTCTCTCACTGTAGCACGCTTCCACGGTTCCCGTGGCGCTGGCTGTGACTGCCTTCAAGCCCCTGAGGTAAAAGACCGGGTACTTTCAGTGCGCTAGATTTATACTCTACTGGTGCAGTGACATCATCAACTGGCGCCGTGGCGCCAAGCGGCAGCCAGTGGAAGGGCTCCTTAAACAGGACAGTCCCTCTCCAAAGTGGGAGAGCGGCTTTCGATGAATAGGTCACATTGACGCTGACTGCAACAGTCCACCCCACGCCCTACTATACTACACACACAAAATGTAATACTGTGATACCCAGCAGACTACCAACCTCCCAACGCCCCGAACAGCCACCCTAGGGTGCAGTCGTTATGGAGCTGGCCCTCCACTCTCCTGATCTTATTTACTGACTGCAGGGCGTGACCAGCCAGGTGAGTGATGTTCCCAGACTCCAGGTGGTCAGCCAGGTGAGTGATGTTCCCAGACTCCAGGTGGTCAGCCAGGTGAGTGATGTTCCCAGACTCCAGGTGGTCAGCCAGGTGAGTGATGTTCCCAGACTCCAGGTGGTCAGCCAGCTGAGTGATGTTCCCAGACTCCAGGTGGTCAGCCAGGTGAGTGATGTTCCCAGACCCATCGGGGATGCAGGTGCAGCACCTCTGACCAACACAGCACAGCTGCCACCTCCCTCCGCGAGCAGGTGGTCCAAAGCCAGCCGATTTTTTTACAAGGCCACCGTCCGAATAGACGCCATCTTGGCTGACACACTGGTCGGTGCATCCTTCGTACGCCTGAGCACTGTGGCCACCTCATTGGCCAGCATCTCCATCACAGCGGCCACATGTATCAGTCCCTGGGACAGCCTGGCCGCACCATACAGGTAAAAGTCGATCATCCACAATCTCCTGCTTCCGTGATGCGCCTCTTACTGCGCCGCCCTCGGGCAGGGTGCTTGTTCGGGCCGTTAGGGTGGTGTATGCACGGTACCGCATACCCCGGGTAGCAGCAGCCGTACTTTCCTGTGGGGAGCCATGGGTTGCCCCTTGGCTCAAGTATCTGTCACAAGGTGGGGAGCAAGGGTGGACCCAAATGCAAGACACAAACACGTCTTGTGAGGTTAACTAAACTGAGTTTATTGCTTGTTACGAGGAGAGCAAAGCAGAAGTGGGAATAGCGTAATGGACACGGACTCGGGCCCTGGACCCTAGGACTAAGGGTCTGGGCTGGGACTCGGAACATGGACCTCAGAGCCAGGACTCGGAACACGGACCTCGGAGCCAGGACTCGGAACACGGACCTCGGAGCCAGGACTCGGAACACGGACCTCGGAGCCAGGACTCGGAACACGGACCTCGGAGCCAGGACTCGGAACACGGACCTCGGAGCCAGGACTCGAAACACAGACCTCAGAGCCAGGACTCGGAACACAGACCTCGGAACACGGAACTCAGAGCGAGGACTCAGAACATGGACCTCGGAGCCAGGACTCGGAACACGGACCTCGGAGCCAGGACTCGGAACACGGACCTCGGAGCCAGGACTCGGAACACGGACCTCGGAGCCAGGACTCGGAACACGGACCTCGGAGCCAGAACTCGGAACACGGACCTCGGAGCCAGGACTCGGAACACGGACCTCGGAGCCAGGACTCGGAACACGGACCTCGGAGACAGAACTTTATACTTGAAACCCCAGAGCCAGGGACTCTTCTTATTCACGGGACAGGACATAAAACACCGAGCCAGGAATCCTCCTTAGACACAGAACAGAGCCGGGACTCTTCTTGACACAGGGTCAGAATCCTTCCAGGGTACAGGGCCGGGACCCCTTTTAGACGCCGGACATGGATATGGAGACCACACAATGATGGACAGTACTATAACTGGGCCCAGGTACGCTCCAAGCAGCGGCGAGCTCTTGTCTCACCCTGGCGGGTTAACTTTGACTGACCTGCTCTGGCAAGGGAAGGCGTCTTGCTGGCACTTGCTTCGGGAGGAGACTAGGCCTGCTCCAGCCGGATGACATTGGCTGCCAGTACCTTCGGTGACTTTGTTAACGTTCTCGCCCAAACGGCTGAAACCCAGAGACTTATAAACTGCCGGTTCAGCCGAGAGTAAATTGACTCTAATCACCAAGCCAGAGGGACACGGGAAAACAGGGAACCAAAGGGAAATAGGGAGTCAATGGTCTGGATCGTAACACAAACAGAGTAAATTTAAAGGGAGCCCGATCCAGACCATGACAGTATCCCCAGTATGTACCACTTAGCATCCAGGGAGTGGCCACCTTCCTAGCACCATTTGGCATCGACACAGTTGTCCCAGGGTACTGGCTGGTCCTCCACATCCCTGATCATACTGCCTGCACCAGTACTCCCTCCTCTTCCTTGTTGGCAGAGGGATTACTCCCTGAGCTGGGACCTAGGGATTAGGCAAATCATAAGCAGGGAAGCACCAGCCGTTATAAAACTTACACCACCGGGGGTTACTGAGACTCAAGTTCTTTAAGGCCATTCCCATACTATGGGGCGAGGTTGGCCGGAATGCTCTACTCCCTCCCAGCTTCCCCCGAAACAGCATGCCAAAACCAGAGAGGCTGGAGAAGTTTCTCCCACAGTCCTGCTCCATTAGCCACTACCCCAGGGGTCAGCATAGATCCTCACAAGGCCCGTTGCCTCCCGGAGGGGCAGTGCTGCGGCGGCCAGCTCAGCCAGTTCGCTCGATCCTCCCTCGCTGCCCTGGGTAACGACCCTCCCTGAGGCAGGGCGGAGAGCAGCAGCCTCCCGCCACCGTTTACCGCTCCGCCGAGCGCTGGGACCGTCGGTGAACCAGACTTGCTGCTTCTGGCGGTCACAGGGTTGACCTCACTGTAGGGGCAGGGGGGAGATGGTGGGAACCTCACTGGGGGTGATCAGGGGGAGCCGGGACCTGGTCATGGAGGGAGCTTATCCCATCAGGACCCTGCTCTGCCCGGTCCGCAGCGTTCCCCTTCCATCTGACGTTGAAAGACTGCCGTGCACGGCCTCTGTGGGGTTACATTGTCAGACTTTACCCACTGCACGATAGGGAGGAGTGGTCACGGCACGATTGGCTCGCAGGCAGCCTGATGCCAAGAGAGCTGAGAAGCAGGCCAACGGCTGCCTCGTGAAGGGGTCGCCACCTCGGGAAGGGTTCTTTTGTCCAAAACTCCAAGGGAACGTGACACCTCTTCATCACCTTCCTCTGGCTCCACTCAGCCAAACTGGGGAGTGGGGGGGGGGGTGCGGGTGTTGAAACCTGCAGCTGGAACAGCATCCCATGCTGCCTGGGGCCAGGGGAACGACCTGTTCTATCACCTGCTTGGCAGTCTCAAAGGCAACCCGCTGCTCGGGACCCCATAGAAAGGTGGTCTTTCTTCTGAGACACCTGGTACACGGCTTGCAGTGTCATGGTCAGGTGGGGGATGAGCTGACACCAATACCCCTGGAAACCCACAAAGCACTGCATCTCCTCTTGACCGCAGGTGGGGACCACAGCACCCAAGATCTTGCGCCTGGTATCTCCCGCAGCCCAGAATGCCATTGTATGCCCAGGAATATGACATTTTGGCTGGGGCCCTGTATCTTACCGGATTGATGAACTAGCCCTCTTCCTGCAGGGAGGTGACTACCTTATCCAAGGCCTTCCTCACTACGCCCTGCGAGGGTACCTATCGTCTATGTAGTGAGATACAGAGAGTGTGGTTTAACTGTATCACCTACAGGTCTCGGCAATTATGCCGTGGCCGGGCTGGGACTGTGGACATATCCCTGTGGGAAGCACCCAAAGGCGTTCTGTCCACCATCCCAGGTAAAGGTGAACTGACCCCATGACTCCGAACTCTGGAGGATGCACAAGGCATTGGACAAGTCTGCTTCCACATAACAATGCTTCCTCTCCCTACCCCCTATCTCCTCAATAAGAGTCACTATATCTGGGTCAGCCGCTGTAAGAGGCAGTGCGTAACCATTCAACAGTCTACAGTCGAGGGTAATGTGGCATGTCCCATCCTCCTTCCAGAGAGTGGTGAATCTGAGGAACTCGTCACAGGGAGCTGTGGAGGCCAATATTTATGTATACTTAAGATGGAGGTTGGTGGGTTCTTGATTGGCCAGGGCATGAAGGGATATGGGGAGAAGGCAGGAGACTGGGGCTGAGAGGAAAATTCAATTAGCCATGCTGTAATGGCGGAGCTGACTTGATGGGCTGAATGGCCTGATTCTGCTCCTATATCTTGTGGTGCAGTGCCGGCAAATGGCAGCCAGTGGAAGGGCTGCCACGCTCCATAAACAGGCCAATCCTTAGCTAACACGGGGAATCGGCTTTCAATGAACAGGTAAGATTGACACATATTGCATCTGTTACCCAATCCTGGAACTTGCTACCTGAAAGTACCTTCACCAGCATTCACCACCGGTTTCTCCTGAGTGACTGGGTGTGTGTCATAACTGCCACCCTTTATCAATGACATACACAGCCCCAGAGCGAAGGTGTGTTAAAATATCTCGGAATTCCAAACACAAGCTGTTCGGAATCTGCACTGCAACACGCACAAAACGCTGGAGGAACTTGGCAGGCCAGGGAGCAGTAACGGCGGGAAATAAACTGCCGACGCTTTGGACTCAGCATGTCTGTGTGCATTGCTGAAGATTTCCAGCATCTGCAGAATCCCTTGGGTCTTGGAATCTGTACAGGATGCCCAGCTGGATCGTGCTATTCATTGCCAGCAGTGGCCTGGTACAGAGTGTGCTGCCTGCGTGTGTTAGTGTGTTGGACACCAACAAGGCACAGTCAATCCAACTTCTGTGACTCACACAGCCTCCAGTAACCGTGGCAATGAAGGCAGAGCAGTACACATTACAGTGTATATTGCAAAGTCCTAAAGCTGTAGTCCATAGAAAAAGAGCCCCAGTCCCACCTCTGAATCTGGACTAAGAACCAAATGCGGAACTAAGAGGCTGTGTTACTGGTGGATTGTCATAAAAATCCAACTCATTCACCGGGGCTCTTCACAAAGGAACCTAATTGCCAGCATATACACCCCAGTCCTCCCAAGTGGCATGACTCCTTACCGATATGTGAATGTGAGGCTGTGAAGGGTGCTATATTAATGAGCCCTGCTTTTCCCTCGCTCTGCAGCTGTGGCAGACACCTACTTGGAGGAGCAGCACTTGAACTTCCCGACAAGTCACCAGCTCTTCCTGTGGCATTCCTACAAACCCCACCTGCTCCTCTGTTTCCACACCGAAGAGGACTGTCACGCCTGGAGCATGCTGTTTGCCGATGGGATTCGACATTTAAACACTGGTATGAACCTCTTTATGTCCTTGGCTCCTCATCACGAGGTGGCCATTCTTCAGAGCCTATGACTTTACATATCAGGATCAGATTTAATATCACTGGTATACGTTGTGAAATCTATTAACTTTACAGCAGCAGTACAATGAAATACATGATAAATAAATATAGTGGAAAATACTGAGTTACATTAAGTATATATGTGTCTATTAAATAGTTCAGTTAAAATAAGTTATGCAAAATAACAGAAATAAAAGAGTAGTGAGGTAGTGTTCATGAGTTCGATGTCTGTTCAGAAATCGGACGGCAGAGGGGAAGAAGCTGTTCCTGAATCACTGGACGTGTGCCTTCAGGCTCCTGTACCTCCTTCCTGACGGTAACAGTGTGATCGTGAACACGACGCAGCACATCACACAAACCAATCTTCCGTCCGTAGACTCACTTTACACCGCACGCTGTCGAAGCGGTGCTGCCAGGATAATCAAGAACATGACCCACCCAGCCAGCACACTCTTCGTCCATCATCCCTCCGGGAGACGGTTCAGGAGCTTGAAGACTCGTACGGCCAGATTTGGGAACAGCTTCTTTCCAACCGTGGTAAGACTGCTGAATGGATCCTGACCCGGATCTGGGCCGTACCCTCCAAATATCCGGACCTGCCTCTCGGTTTTTTTGCACTACCTTACTTCCCATTTTTCTATTTTCTATTTATGATTTATAATGCAAATTTTTAATATTTACTAATTTTAACTATTTTTAATATTTAATATTTGTAATCCAGGGAGTGTGAAGCGCAGAATCAAATATCGCTGTGATGACTGTACATTCTAGTACCAATTGTTCGGTGACAATAAAGTATAAAGTGTAAAGGGAGCACGTCCTGGGTGGTGGCCATCCTTATTGATGGACACTGCTCCTCAAAAATGTCTTGGATGCTACAGAAGCTGGTACCAATCGCAGAGCTGATTAATTTTACCAGTTTCTGCAACTTATTTCAAACTAGTGCAGTAACCCCACCCCCCCCATACCAGATGGTGATGCAGCCAATCAGAATGCTCTCCACGGTACATTTGTAGAGGTTTTCAAGTGTTCTAGTTGACAAACCAAATCTCCTCAAACTCCTAATGAAATTAGCTGCTGTCCTGCCTTCTTTATAGCAGCATCGATATATTGCGTCCATATTAGGGCTTCCCCATTGTGACACCACACCATGATGCAGTGAGCTCTTGGTATTTGCTATCACTGTTGTCACTTTGTACATCGAAGGATGCAGGGTATCGATGGTACTGGACAGCTTCCCATACAGCACTCAGCCCTGTTTCGCTGATATCACCTGCTGAAGTTCAGTTGTAAAAGGCAGCACATGCTGGATTTACTGGTCTTTGGCTCGGCATTAATTTCCTTCATTTAGTTCTAGCCAGAGTGTGGTAAACCTGTGGAATTAATTACCTTAGACAGCTGTGGAGGCAAAGTATGAGGGGTGATTGATAAGTTCGTGGCCTAAGGTAGAAGGAGTCAATTTTAGAAAACCTGGCACATTTATTTTTCCTACATGTACACACTTAGTCCAGCGGTCGTGGAGCATATGGATCCCTTCTTTGTAGAAAGTCAGCGTCTTGGACCTCCAGAAAGTGGTCCACAGCAGGGGTGATTGATTAGTTTGTGGCCTAAGGTAGAAGATAAATTATTAACTCAAACACGAGGAAATCTGCAGATGCTGGAATTTCAAGCAACACACATAAAAGTTACTGGTGAACGCAGCAGGCCAGGCAGCATCTCTAGGAAGGGGTACAGTCGACGTTTTGGGCTGAGACCCTTCGTCGGGACTAACTGAAAGAAGAGCTAGTAAGAGATTTGAAAGTCATGTAACGAGAGCAGTATAACTCATCTCCTTCTACTTCAGGCCACGAACTTATCAATCCCCCTGCTGTGGACCACCTGGTGGTCCAAGACGCTCTCGTTACATGCACATGCAGTTCAACTCTTTGAGTGATAATACAAAAAGTTTGAAGTTAATAACTCATCTCCTTCTACCTTAGGCTACAAACTTATCAATCACCCCTGTTCTGGACCACTTCTACAAAGAAGGGATCCGTATGCTCCCCGACCGCTGAACTAAGTGTGTAAATGTAGGAGGGGACTATGTTGAAAAATAAATGTGCTAGGTTTTGTAAAATTGATTCCTTCTACCCTAGGCCACGAACTTATCAATCACCCCTCGTATATTTAAAGGGGAGGTTGATAGGTTCCTGATTAATCAGGGTGTCAAAGGTTATGATGAGAAGGCAGGAGAATGGGGTTCAGAGGGATAGTAAATCAGCTGTGATGGAATGGGGGAGCAGACTCGATGGGCTGGATGTCCTAATATGGCTCCTATGTTTTATGGTCTTATATCACAGAATGATGATCTAGAATTTCACAGTAGCTACTGATCTGCATGGTACTTTAACCAGGTCAGCCAGTGTCCACTTCTTCAGCAAAACCTCCCAGTCCTGATACGATATGGATAATGGTGTAAAACGTGCACTGGGGCGGGGGGTGCTGACCAACCCGACCCAAAATACAACTGAGAAAAACTGCCAGCTAAACACTGCCTTAGCTTGTAAAACCTGGCAAAGACTTTGAATGTCTGTGATACTCTCTAAGCCCTTTGGTATTTCCTATAGTGCAATTCACAGATTTCACAGGCTCTAATGTTCACTCTCTCTCTCTCTCTGAATGGTTTCATTAACATATCAACCAGATGATATTATCTACTATTTGTCACCTCTGCAACCCAGGGTTCACCCCACACAGATATTCCCTTCACCTCACCCATCACTCCCCCACCTTCTCCACAATTTAAAACAAACTTAATTTTCTTCCCTTTCCTGGCAAAGGGTTTTCAAAACTGAATCGGTAGCTCTGCCTCTCTCCCACAGATGCTGCCTGACCTGCTGCGTGTTTCCAGCCTTTTCTGTTTTTTCAGCATCTGCAATTCTTTTTCCCCAAAGGCTTTGAATACTTGTGATTCTGAAATCCGCACTACGGTTGTAATGGTTGGTGTGACGCTATTACAACCTGGGGCATTAGAGTTCTGAATTCAATCACGGCATCATCTGGAGGTGTTTGAACGTTCTCCTCATGGAATGTGTAGGTTTCTTCCCACAGTCAAAGACTTACCGGTTGGTAGGTTAATTGGTCATTGTAAATTGTCCCATGATTAGGCTAGGGTTAAACCAGAGTTGCTGGTTGCATGGCTTGAAGGGCTGGAAGGACCTATTCTTTGCTGTATCTCAAAAAAAATTAAAAGACAAAGCTATTAAAAGAGGTACATTCTGTATTAATCCCATTTAAAAAATATTCTCCACACATTTTCATCATTTTCTCCCAGGTTCCACCACTCATCCATGCAATAGAGGAAATGCTGGGTCCATTGTTGTTTGTTATCTATGCCAATGATCTGGATGATAATGTGACTAAATGGAGAGATAGATAAATGCTTTATTGATCCCAAAGGAAATTACAGTGTCACAGTAGCATAGCAAGTGCACAGATATAAATATTAAAAGAAAAGCAGGAAGAATGAAAAAAAGTTGCCACAGTCTAACAGGAGGGGGGGGTCATCACTTCCCCGGCTGTATGTTGACTTATTATTGAGCCTAATGGCCAAGGGTAAGATTGACCTCATACAGCGCTCTTTGGAGCAGCTAATTTGTGGATGACAACAAGATTGGGGGTGTAGTGGAGAGTGAGGAAGACTATCAGAGCTTGAGGTGGGATCTGGACCAGCTAGAAAAATGGGCTGAAAAATGGTAGATGGAATTTAGTGCAGACGAGTGTGAGGTGTTGTACTTTGGCAGGGCTTACATAATGAGCATTGAGGAGTGCAGTACAACAGAGGGATCTGGGAATACAGGTCCATAATTCCTTAAAAGTGGTGCCACAGGTAGATAGGGTTGTAAAGAGAATTTTTGGCACCGTGGAGTACAGGAATTGGGGTGTTATTTTGAAATTGTCGGTAAAGCTTCAATTAGAGGATTGTGTGCAGTTTTGCTCACCTACCTGCAGGAAAGATGCAGGTAAGATTAAAAGAGTACAGAAAAAGATTACAGGGATGATCTGAGTTATAAGGAAAGATTGCATAGGTTAGGACTTTATTGCTTGGAACATAGAAGATTGAGGGGAGATTGGATAGAGTTATACAGAATTGGCGACGGTGGTGGAGGCGGATACCGTAGGGTCTTTTAAGAGACTCCTGGAAAGGTACATGGAGCTTAGAAAAATAGAGGGCTATGGGTAACCCTAGGTAATTTCTAAGGTAAGTACTTCAGATGACCGTGAGAGTGTGGAACGAGGCATGCGAGCTTGATTTCAACGTTTACAAGAAGTTTGGATAGGTGCATGGTAGGGGTAGGGGTAGTGCAGATCAATGGGACTAGGCAGTTTAAATGGTTCAGCATGGACTAGATGGACTGAAGGGCCTGTTTCTGCACTGTGCTTTTCCGTGACTCTAATTTACAGTGTTCTGTATTCCTAAGAGCCCACACAAATTTAAGATGTGGGAGGAAACTGGGACGTTCGGAAAAACGTATACAGCCACAGGGAGAGTGTGCAAACTCCACATAGACAGCATTGCGGGTGAGGGTTGAACCCAGATCGCTGGTGTGGAGCTGTGCTGCCTTGCAGCTGTCCGCAAGGATGGAGCTCCGGAAACATCAAGGTCAAAACCATCCAAGCAACACAAACACGTCACTAGCGCTCAATTCACCTTCCCCATCCTCTTTTGCTGAGAAGGACACCTTTCTGTCAGGTTAGAACGGAGCAAGCTCTGTCTCACCTGCCCTGGGAGAGTTTGATGGGACAGTATCGAGGGAGCATTACTCTGTATCTAAACCCCTGCTATCCCCGTCCTGCAAATGATTGATGGGAGCTTAACTCTGTTCTACAAAGAGAAGTCAACTGTCGTGGTAATTCAAGATCTTCCTTTGCAGTGCTGTACGGCAGAGATACTTTTGAAGTCTGCGCATTACTGGAGGCTGTGCGTGTGTATCGAGAGCAGAAAAGACATTACGGAACCTGTGACTTGTACTTGGGCTCAGAGATTGAGGTAACGTTTACTGATGGTCTGACACCGCTCATACTTGCTCCTTGTGACAGGCGTTTTTTTTTAAAAGAGCGAATCTGCATTTCTAAAGCACCATTCGTAACACCTGATCTTACTGTGAGCAATGTTGGAGATGTATTCCCAGCAGCTAATGCATGCATGACAATCTCTCGCAGATCTCAGTGGGCTAAAGCTGTTAAACTGCGGCAGCCTGCCTACTCAAATGGAGGGCATTCTATCTGAAGAAGTGTGTGGAACAACATCAGTCCTTGAACTTCACTCGAATAGAACCTGGACCCTGATCACATGGGTGTCTACAGGTCCTGCAGTGTGCAGAGATGGGTACCATGTATCTCAACTGCAAGCATCTCGGAGAATGTGGAGGCACAAGGGGACTGCAGATGCTGGAGGATCTCAGAAGGGGGCAGCATCTGTGGAGGGAAGCTTACAGTCAATGTTCCAGGTCAAGATGTGCAGATGAGGGGCATCAAGCATTTCCCTCCATAGATGCTGCCTGTCCTGCGGAGGTCCCCTAGTAACTTGTGCATTGTTCCTGGAGTACAGCATTGTGTACCTAGACATGCTGCACCAGGGTAACGCTGTGCTTAGCGTGACGTCTTTACAGCTCAGGGCATTGGAGCTCAGAGTTCAATTCTGACATGCCCTGTAAGAAGTTCGTATGTCATTCCCGTGTGCGTGTGGGTTTCCCCCGGGTGCTCCTGTTTCCTCCCACAGTCCAAAGACGTACTGGTTAGTAGGTTAATTGGTCCCCGTAAATTGTCCTGTGATTAGGCTGGGGTTAAATCAGTGGGATGCTGGGGAGGAAGTGCCTTCCCACGCTGTATGTCTAAATAAAATAAATCAGAGTATGTTAATCTGCAAAGAGAAATTGGCAATACACAAACAAACATTTGAATTAGGACCTGGAGTAGTTTGCCAGGCTTCTGAAACCATTTAATAAGCTCACGGCTGATTTGGTTGTAGCATGAATTCTCCATTCCCAACTGCACACAGTAACCTTTGTCCCTCCCATTTATCTCTGCCTTTAAAAATATTCATGGACTCTTCTTCCACTGTCCTTTGATGAGAAAAGTTCCAAAGAGTCCAAGCTTGAGAGAAAAGGTTTCACTTTGTATCATTTGATATCAAAAGATATCGCTTTGCATCTTAAACAGTGACCTCTGATGGTTAAACAGTGACCGCTTGTTCTGGGCTCCCCACATCCACTCTGTCAAGTCTCCTCACTACCGAATGTGTCTTAACTGAGTCATCTCTCATCCTTTGAAACTTCAGTGATGTTTATTTATTTAGATACAGTGTGGCCCTGTATCCAGCAATCTCCCAATTTAATCTGACAATTTCCAATGACCAATTAACCTATCAACTGGTACATTTTTTGGACTGTGGGAGGAAACCCACGTGGTCACGTGGAGAACATACAAACTCCTTACAGGCAGTGGCAGGAATTGAACCCGAATCACCTGCATTTTAAGGTGTTGATCTAACCACCACGCTACCGTGACTGGTGGCACCCTGGTGTATTAACCCAGCTAACCTAGCCTTTCTTTGTCAGACAATCCATCCATCCTAGGTATGGAAATGCAGACCTATTTAACACACACTTGAAAAGCTTTCTGGCTTTGAGATGCTTTAGACATGGTTGTGGTTCTGGACTGTATTATTCCCAGATGTCTTAGTGAAAGGACTGTTGAGAGAATGGAAACAAAAAGAAGCCACTCAGCCCCTCAAACTTGTTCAACCCTTCAATTTGATCTTGGAGTTGCGTATCTGATCACTATCAACCCGGTTTGGTTCCATAACCCTTAGTAATGTAACCCAAAGCTCTAAATAACTCAGTAATACATTCAAAGGGTCAGACTCTGCACTCTTGCAGACAGCTCCAGTAATAGATTATTTGGAAGGGCAATGCCCACAGGAGTTTTGCCATGAAGACCCTTGATATAGGATGGATCTGCCTGCTTACCCATGGTCAAACACTAAAGGGAAGCTCCTTTAGCAATACAAACCATGGGAAGGCAATGTGAGACACATCAACAGCACCCCCCCCCCGCCGCCCTCAGTGAGACACAAAGGGCAAGAAACAATGGACAAACTCATCCCAGAGTACCTCACTACTTTATATTCAGCACTTCAGCCACAAAAAGCAAGGAGAGACCTGACCAGGACTGGTTCTCAGTCCCCTTGGGAATAAACTGATACTTGATCTTTTCCCAGATCCTGAGTAACCTGGTGATGGAAGACCTGTGCCCCGTGTTGGAGTCTGAGCTCATCCCCCATATCAGAGGGGCAGAGAGTAAACGGAAGCAGGCCTGGCTGAAAGTGAGTGCCATCTGGGGAGCTGGTTCAGGGAAAAGACTTCGCAGGTTTCAGTTCTTAGTTCCCTGCTGCCCCCTATTTCTTTGTACATAAACCATTGTATTTGTCTGTAAGTGTATGTATTTGTGCAATGCGTATGTGTCTGTGAATGTGTCTGTGTATTTGTATGCGTATGTGTTTTGTATGTGTTTGTGAATGTGTTCGTGTATTTCTTGCTTTCTTTTCCTCTTCCTCAGCTCCTTCCTTGCATTCATTACAACCTTCCCCCCTTCCCCTGCAGCCTTGTTTCATTCCTTACCTCCCCTTTCTCAGTTATGGTTACACTCCACAACTTTCCGCCCTTGTAGAAAGATCCGTTGTGAAATCTGCCGGACTTGATGTTAATCTGTCAGCATTAAATCTCAGCTTCTCTTCCACTCCATTCCTTGATATTTCCCATCACGTGACTTGCAACATCTTGTGTAGTTATTAATTTTTTGCCACATGGTATTTGTATTTTCACAAAGGCCCGGATCTCCTGCATTCCACAAAGTATGTGCAATTTCCTCCTGTGCCTCTCTCCTCTGGATTTGGGGGATCTGCATTCCAATTTCTACTTTATTTGTGCCTTAGGCAGCAGTTCCATTTATCATTCCGTTCTTTCCTTCATCCTCTTGGGTATGGAGGTCATTGGTTGGTGTTTGGACGTGAGTTTGTCAGATCAAACAAAACTGCATTCACGGATCTATTTTCAAATAGGAATTATACCAATGGAAATATTTATCATTTCCATTGCTCAAACACTTCGGTTAAAGTGAATGAAAATATAATTCTTCTGACACAGTTATTGCCAGGGACACAAACGACTGGATTCTGGAACAACAAGCAACCTGTTGGAGGATCTCTGTGGGGTTTTAATTTTTTTTTAAATTTAGAGATACAGAATAGGCCCTTCCAGCCCTTCCACCTGCGCTGCCCAGCAGCAAGCCCTGATTAACCCTAATCTAATGACAGGAGAATTTAAAATGAACAATTAACTCACTAAACCAGTACGTCTTTGGACTGTGTGAGGAAACTGGAGCATCCGGAAGAAACCTATGCATTCCACGGGGAGGACACACAGTACTGAAATCCGAACTCCGACGTTACGCACTGTAATAACATCACACTAATTGCTGTGCTAACATGGCCCCCCCTTGCGTCATATCTGTGCGTGCATGTGTGTGTCTGGGGAGGGGAAAGGTGTCGATGCTTTGGATCAAAATGTTGACAGTTCCTTTACCCCCACACATGCTGCTTGACCCTCTGAATTCCTCCAAATGTTTAATTTCTACTCCAGATTCATCTACAGTCACCCTCGCTCTTTTTAGAATAACGTTGAGACTTTACAAAGCAACAGTGAGGCCTCACTTGGAGTATTGGGAGCAGTTTTGGGGCCCCTTACCTTAGGAAGGATGTGCTGAAACTGGAGAGGGTTCACGAAAATGATTCCGGTATTGAATGACTTGCCATATGAAGAGCGTTTGATAGCCCTGGGCCTGCACTCACTGGAATTCAGAAGAAAGAAGGGTGACCTCATTGAAACCTATCGAATGGTGAAAGACCTTGACAGACTGGATGTGGAGGGGATGTTTCCTATGGTGGGAGAATTTAAGACCAGAAGACGCAGCCTCAGAATAATGGGACGTCCTTTTATAATGGAAAGGAAGAGAGTTTTCTTTAGCCAGAGAGTGGTGAATCTGTGGAATTCTTTGGCACAGGCAGCTGTGGAGGCTAATTATTTATGCATTCTTAAGGCAGAGGTTGATAGATTCTTGATTGGTCAGGGCATAAAGGGATATGGAAGAAGGTAGGAGATTGGGGTTGAGAGGAAAATTGGAACAGCCGTGATGAAATGGCAGAGCAGACTCGATGGGCCAAATGGCCTAATTCTGCTCCTATATATTATGGTCTTATGGTCTAATACTGTCACGACATCCTTTGCTAAAGTGTGGTTCAACTGCTCATCAAGGAGGAGGTAGCACAGCTCGATCTCTCATGACCAGACCAGGAGAAGAGACCGACAGTACATTCCACAAAATACTAAATGACTAACACATAACCCCATCAGAAGATGCCAAGGGAAGGAGCCATGCGAGTGCTCACCGAATGTAGGAAACTTACCCAATGGTCAACCTCTTGCTTGCTTACTCTTGAGCTCAAACCTGGTTTGCATGGTAGGGTAGTGGTTAGCACAATGCTTTACAGTACCAGCAACCCAGGTTCAATTCCCGGCACTGTAAGCAGTTTGTATGTTCGGGTGCTCCAGTTCCAAAGATGTACTAATTGGTGGGTTAATTGGTCCTGTGATTAGGCTAGGATTAAATCGGGGGTCACTGGGCGGCGTCCCAAAAGGTTGGAAAAGCCTGTTCCACACTGTGTCTCAATAAATTATTAACTAAAGCTCGGCTGAAGTATTGATATACAGTCCCACAAACATCATTCCTGATCTCACCTCCACCAATAAATCGAGAGAAGGCCTGGTAGAGAAGGATGGTACGAGAGTGGGCAGTTCTACCTATTGGTGAAGATCATACACTCGCTTTAGACTGTAGGGTAACCTATTTGAGCTCTTTTTAAACTACAGGGGTTTTAAACTGAATCAATGCAGACAAGCTTCCACTTGTGGGGAGAACCATAACCAAGATAAATGACTCTAATTAGAATGTATTATTGAAAATCAGAAAAAAAAACTGCAGATGCTAGAAATCTGAAATATAAACAGGAGGTGCTGGATACACTCAGCAAGCCAGGCAGCAGCTGCAGGGAGAGAAACAGAGATAATGTTTTAAGTCAAAGATCTAATTTCTTTGACACAAGAGCTTGGGGGCAACATGGTAGTGTAGTGCTAAACCACACCATCAGTAAGATTGGGGTTTGATTCCTGCCAACTTTCTGTAAGGAGTTTGCACTTTCTCCCTGTGATGGTGTAGATTTCCCCCAAGTGCTCTGGTTTCCTCCGACATTTGTGGGCTGCCCAGCACCATCTTCGCTGATTTGATTTATTTTATTATATTTGGCGAGGCAGCACGCAGCCCTTCAAGCCATGCCATGCAGCCCCTGGCAAATCCAATTAATCCTAACCTAATCGCAGCAGGACAGGTTATAATAACCAAGTAACCGACCTGGTACGTCCCTGGAACATGGGAGGAAACCGGGAAAACCCATGCATTCCACCGGGAGGACGGACAGAGACTTCTTACAAAGGGCATCAGAACTGAACTCTGAACTCTGATGCCCCAAGCTGTAATAGCGTTGTGCTAAGCACTAGACTGTGGCACAAATGGCGCATTTCTCTGAATGTTTCAGTACATCTACCAAGTTGATTGGTTCTCCAAATAGGAGAAACTTTACTAAGGAAGTGGTTACAACGAGTATTCCCATTTAGGGGGAAGCTGGATAACAGAGGAATGATACACTGAATGATTTAGGTAACGAGGGAAGGGAGACACTCGTGAAATACAGGCACAAGTACAAAGCAGTTGGGCCAAATGGTCGGCCTGTGCTGGAAACTTCTCACGATGTTAAGGGCATCCTGGAGGGATCTGACACCTGTGTTCTACAGATGCTGGGGGAGATGTATGCAGTGGTGGAGGCCCAGGTCTCCACGGAGTTCCCGGCTCTACTCAGAGAGAATGAAGAGCAGAGGCAGCAGCTGGAGAGGACGGTCCGCCCCGACTTCAACCAAATCCTCACTGCCAAGAAGCAGCTCATGGAGAAGATCCAAGGTAAGCGCCACGTGGGATCACTGTGTGAGAGCGGATGCAGGGTGGAGACTGAAACTGGTCACTGACATCTGGCCCCACCAAGGTCACTGTCACCTGACCCCACCAAGGTCACTGACCTCATTCTGACCCTACCGTGGTCACTGACCCTACCAAGTCACTGACCTCAGGACTAAGTGAAAATGTCCTTCATTAAGAATTTGGCTGAACTGTACAGTTACTCAATATTGCTCCATGTCCTTGAACAACTTACCCAAGAATTTCCAGCAGTCTTGGCTTTGGGAGCCCCACCTGATCCAAGGGCTTGTGTGATATTTGATTCAGTGGGGAAGTGAGGAGAAAGTTAATGTCTCATCCAGACTACCCCAGCCAGGTCTGGAAAACACATGAATCCCAGCTAATGTAGGAAGCCCCAGGATAATACGGGAATTAAACTTGGAAGAGTTGTTGGCAGTGGGAAGCTCATCAGATCTTGCCCATGGTTGGACTGTGCCACAGAGTGCGTGGTGGGGTGCAGTGTGTTCCAGAGGTGGTCTGAGAGGGAGGGCCATTTGTACGGTGAGTCTATCTGAGTCCTGGGGCTGGGGGAGAGATGGTATCTGGGAACAGTGTCTCTTTGGGAAAGGAGGAGAGCGTTCAAAGACTAGCCCATGTGTACCGGGAACATCTCGGAGGAACAGGGGGTGTACCTTGGAAGTGAGTCATATACAGAAAAAATATCCCTGGGGAAGAACCCCAGTGCGTCCCTCTGGAAGTGTGTCCCTGGGGAAGAAGAACCCATGTATGTTGTATCTCTGTGTCCAGGGTTTCTGTGGGAATGAGACATACTGTAAGGCATGGCAGGAGTAGGTCTCCCGGCTCATCAAACCTGCTCCACCATTCAGTGAGATCATAGCTGATCTGGTGTAGAAAAGGGAGGGGTTGTGGCTGGGATAGAACTGGGAATGGGGTGGGTATCGGATTCTGGTGGTGCTGAGAGAAGGGCAGAGCTCAGAACGGGGTAGTGGCTGGAATCGTTCGTGTGGTGCTGGAATGGGGGGAGGGAGGGGTTTGGGCCTGAGCAGTGGTGACAAGTGTTTTCTTCACAGCTTCGCTGGGGGAGCGAGTGCGCTGCTTTTGCCGAGATGAGGTTCGGCCCCAGCTCAGACCGGTGCAGGAGCAGGTGGCGGGTTCCATGGCCGCTGCCCTTGGGGAGGCTCGAAGGCTCTTCTCAGAGGAAGTTAGTGAGGTGATCAATAAGGTGAAGAGTGGAGAAAACAGCTCGAAACTGGCCCAGGTACAGATCCCTTTTGTGTAGTCTTTAGTCAGCAGAGGAGTTGAGATGTTCCTATGGATCTGGGAGCGTTTCTGAGCTGCGTTTTACTGGCTCACTGGGATACAGGTCTAGGGTACCTGCTGATGACTGGGGCATTGCCCACTGGGTCAGGTTACAGGACATGGTAATTTCACTGTTTGTGATGTCAGAGACATACATGTCCTGGATACTCAGTTCAAAGGAACGTTTTTTTCCGTATTTCCTTAAAACCGAAGGGGGTCATTTGATTCTATTCCCGCTCGATGGAGTAATCCCACTGATCTTCCCTATAGTCTATTCCCACATTCCCATCAGCTTCCACTCTCCTACAAACTGGGAGAAACTCAGGGTGACCAACCTACCAACCAACATTGCTGAGTTTGCTCACAGTGGGTTCATCGTCAATCTGCTTCTAGTTCGTGGTCACCTGTGTGTGTGTGTGTGGCCTGTTAAAACCCCATGTGGCTACCTCATGAAAATGAACACCCTTCTATACTGAGGAGACTTTTTCCCACACTTTGGTGTAAAGCTTTGTTTAGAAGATATGCCCCAAGTTCCAAGCCGTGCTTTTAGCTCTTTCTGAAGGATTGCACTGGTCGGTCTTGCTGTATAATACTGAAATGCAGATTAGGACGGAGATATGGAGATACACCCACACAGAGAACTAGGGCACTTTAAGAATTATAAAGCATAAATAATATAAGCAGCACAGGATCTACCACCAGACGTAACCCCAATTTGACGTAGCAGACTGCCATGACATCAATCTATACTAATCACACCTGCCCGCACACCGTCCCTATCTCTCCATTCCTGGCCCGTTCCTGAGTTTGTTTGAATGCCTCATAAACAATGTTTGTACCACCATTCCAGGCACCTAACACTCCCTGTGTGTGAAAAAAAAACATGCCTGGAAAATCACTGCTAAGCTTCCCCTCACTCACCTTAACCTATGCCTTTCAGTATTCAGGACAAATTCTCCATCTATCCTATCTATACCTCTCATAACTTTATATAATTTTGTCAGGTCTCCTCTCAGTCTCTGACACTTCAGAGAAGACGATCCAATCTCTTCCTGTCGCTACACACTTCTATTCAGGTAATGCCTCTTCTGCACTCTTTCCAAACCCTTCACATCCTTCCTAAAGTGTATACAATGCGGCAGAACCAAAGGTCTATGCAGCTATAATACGATTTGCCAACTTGCTACTCAGTACCCTGATTGATTAAGGCAAGCCAGCATGCCGTGTGCCATTTTTACCAGCCTATCTATTGTGAATCTCTCTATACTGAAAGTCTGTTCCGTCGCGTTCAGTCCATTGAAGCTTTTCACTCTTGCAGGTTTGCAGCCAGCTCCTGGTTTTACCATATCACTCAGTCCAGATGCATCACTGCTACAAGAAGACTGAAGAGCTGGAACAGTACCTGAGCGAAGTGGGGCCTCGGTTCACTTTCTGTGGTGTCCGTTTCCTGATGCATCGAGCTCAAAACATTGTCCAACAGGTGCAGAACTGTCCCCAGGCTGGGAGAACACACACACACACACACACACACACACACACACTAGTGGTCCACACACTCAGCACATGTACACACAGACACACACGTACACATACACAAACATACTGTGGCAGGAAGGCTCCAACATACATGCACAAAGACACCAATGCAGTCTCTCAGATGTGTACAGACATGCATGCACACACTTGAATCGGACTGAAAGATAATGGGGAGATAGCCAGTATAGGGGGGGTGGTGGAACAGAAGCTGGCAGGTGATGGGTGGATCCAGATGAGGGAGGGGTGATAGGCAGATGGAGGACGGGAGACTGGAAGTAGTGTCAGAAGCTGGGGAGTGACAAAGGGCTGCAGCTGATGGAATCTGAAGGGTCTCAACCCGAAATATCTACTGTCCATTTCCCTGCATAGAAGCTGCCTCACTCGCTGTGTTTTTCCAGCATCTTTATTTTCACTCCAGATTCCAACGACTTCAGTCTCTTGTGGCTCCATTTTGCTACCGCGATGCTCGTATTGCTGGTTGTGTTGTGATTCTGATGTGAACACTGATCATTCACCGAGTGTTCAACGTTGTCTCCTCCCCTTCTCCGCTCACAGTTGATGGAAGATGCCATTTACACCTTTCAACACATGCTCACCCCAATGCAGCCACCCACTGGTCACCCCGGAGAAACCAGCCTGCTCCTTGATAATACCAGGACCCTCGTACTGAAGGTACATGAGAGAGGGGGAGACTGAAAGAGAGACTGTGTGTGTGTGTGTGTGTGTGTGTGTGTGTGTGTGTGAGAGAGAGAGAGAGAGAGAGAGAGAGCAAATCAGATGGTGAGAAAGGGTGAGAGAGAGACAGTGAGGGAGAGAGAGTGTGTGAGGGAGAGGGTGAGGGTGAGAGAGTGGTTGAGGGTGAGAGAGAGTGTTGGAGAGGGTGATGGAGAGGGTGAGGGTGATGGGGAGGGTGAAGGTGAGGGAGAGGGTGAGGGTGATGGGGAGGGTGAAGGTGAGGGAGAGGGTGAGGATGAGAGTGTGTGAGGGAGAGGGTGAGGGAGAGGGTGAGAGAGAGGGTGAGGGAGAGGGTGAGAGTGAGGGAGAGAGTGAGGGAGAGGGTGGGTGAGGGAGAGAGTGAGGGAGAGAGTGAAGGAGAAGGTGAGGGAGAGGGTGAGAGAGAGAGTGGGTGAGGGAGAGAGTGGGGGAGAGAGTGAGGGAGAAGGTGAGGGAGAGGGTGAGGGAGAGAGTGGGTGAGGGTGAGAGTGGGTGAGGATGAGAGTGGGTGAGGATGAGGGTGAGGGAGAGAGTGGGGGAGAGAGGGTGAGAGTGGATGAGGGTAAGAGTGGGTGAGGGTGAGAGAGTAAGGGAGAGAGATGTTTATGTTTGGAAGGATGTTCAATGATGTCCAGCTCCATTGGATTTTCTCTCTGGATTTATTCCTGTAGCTTTTGTTTCTCCCGAGGCTGCCCACAAGGCAGTGGGGCTACTTACTCATAGCTGGGGATTCGGTTCACAAGCACAAGTACGTGTCCTCATGCTGGTGGCTCTGCGTGCCATGTGTCCCGTGATTAGGTTAGGGTTAATCGGGACTGGGGCAACGTGGCTCAAAGTACCTGAAGGGCCTACTGCGCATTGTATGGGTAAATAAACGTAACTGTGTGTGAGATATCTGAAAGTGAAGGGTGTGTGAGTGAGTGTTGTGTCACTACAGTGAGCAAAAAGAGGTGTGGTGAGAAGGAAGGGTATGTGATGCACAATGTGAGTAAGTGACTTGTACTGGTCTGAGAGGGAAGGACAAACAGCAGACTGAGCATGTGCGGCACAGTGTTGGTGTGAGGGACACGTAACTTTAACGTGAGTGTGAGAACCAGTTTAAGGGTGACATGCAGGTCGTCCAGTCTCATGCAGATATGGCACTTCGCTGCTGGAGATGGTATAATTTGAGAGGGTGGTAACCCCTGTTCCTGAGGACCCAGCCTCACTGAGATTGTGTCTTTCCACTGCAGAAGTTTGACTCGGACAGCAATGCGGCCGGGCGCCAGTTTGTTCGGGACACCCTCCTGGAACTTTTCCTCCCGTTTGTCCTCAAGACGCTGGAACCTGTTTGCAAACCGGTGAGTAATGGTTTCACATCTCTGGCGATGGTCACTCACGTGGCACCCCAGTGCTGTCTGCTGCCCTAGGTACCGAGGGGAAAGGAAGGCCCCTGAACAACCCAATGTTCTGACATCAAATAAATCACTTTTGTGTCCTGTCTAAAGTGGCAGCCACAGCTTATCTTATACTGTACACACACAAACTTTCTTGCACATACGTACAGGACAGCAGCAGATGGTGGAATCCCGTCTGTAGCATTGTATGCATTCTGCTTCTGCACTATTATCATGTTTCAAAATGCGAAAAAGTGTGTAAAAATTGCAGGAAATGCAGTAACTCTTTAAAGCTTTTCCAATCTCCCAGAACAGCTAGAGACTTAAAACTGTCTGCTAAACCAAACTACTCAGTAGCTCTCACTTTAACAAAGACCACTTGACATTAGAGGGCCATGCTGAGCTATATATGGATTTATTTTAGCAGCAGAGTAATATATTGTACATTAACTAGTCTAGTGTTTCTGCAGTTATAAACAAGCACCAAGTCAGTACTCCTTCTTGTCTATTTAATTCAATTTATTTATCTTTCTCCACCCCTCTGTTACACAGTATGCTACACATTATGTCGTCTTAAATTTTCATAAGCAAAGCTACGGGAGATCTTCAATTATTTATAAGACCACAAGATGTACAAGCAGAATTAAGTCATTTGGCTCATCGTCTGCTCTACCATTTTATCACGGCTGATCGCTCTCCCTCTCCTGCCTTCTCCCCATATCCCTTCATGCCCCGACTAGTCAAGAATCTATCAACCTCTGCCTTAAATACACTCAATGACTTGGCCTCCACAGCTTCCTGTGGCAACAGATTCCATAGATTCGTCACTCTCTGGCTAAAGAAATTCCTGCTCATCTCTGTTCTAAATGGATGTTCCTCTATTCTGAGGTTGTGTCCTCTAGTTTTAGACTCCCTCCACCATAGGAAACATCCTCACCACATTTACTCTACCGAGGCCTTCCAACATTCCATAGGTTTTAATGAGATCACCCCTCATTCTTCTGAATTCCAGTGAGTACATCCCCAGAGATATCAAACGCTCCTCATATGATAAGCCTTTCAATTCCAGAATCAATTTTCATGAACCCCCCCTTGAACCCTCTCCAATGTCAGCACATCCTTTCATAGATAAGGGGCCCAAAACTGCTCACAATACTCCAAGTGAGGCCTCACCAGTGTCTTGTAGAACATCAACATTACATCCTTGGTTTTATATTCTAGTTGTCTCAAAATTAATGTTAACATTGCATTTGCCTTCCTCACCACTGACTCAAGCTACAAATTAACCTTTGAATCCTGCATGAGGACTCCCAAGTCCCCTTGCACCTCAGAATTTTGAATTTTCTCTCCAGTTAGAAATTTTCTTCTGCCTCTCTCCCTTCTTCAAGAGTGGAGTGGCATTTGCAATTTCCCAGTCCTCTGGAACCATGCCAGGATCAATTGATTCTTCAACGATTATTACGAATGCCTCCACAATCTCTTCAGCCACCTCTTTCAGAACCCTGGGCATCTGGTCCAGGTGACTTATCTACCTTCAGATTTTTCAGTTTCACAAGCACCTTCTTCCTAGTAATGGCAATTTCACTCACTTCTGTTCCCTGCCACTCTTGAACATCCAGTATACTGCTAGTGTCTTCCACAGTGAAAACTGAATGTAAAATATTTATGCAATTCATCTGCCATTTCCTTGACCCCATTAAGGATACTCATCAGTATCCTTTTCCAGTGGTTTGATATCTACTCTCGCCTCCCTTTTGCACTTTATATATCTGAAGAAACTTTTGGTACGGTATCCTCTTTAATATTGTTGGTTAGCTTACCTTTGTATTACAGCTTTTCCTTCTTTATGACTTTTTTAGTTGCCTTCTGTTGGTTTTTGAAAGCTTCCCAATCCTCTAACCTCCTGCTAATTTTTGCTCTGTTATATGCTCTCCCTTTTGTTTTTTATTGGCTTGACTTCTCTTGTCAGCCACAGTTTCGCCATTCCGCCTTTAGAATACTTCTTTTTTGGGTATGTATCTATCATGTGCCTTCCAAATTGCTCCCAGGAACTCCAGCCATTGCTGCTCTACCATCATCCCTGCTAGTGTTCCCTTCCAATCAACTTTGGCTAGCTCCTCTCTGTCTTTGTATTTCCCTTTACTCCACAGTAATACTGATACGCCTGACTTTAGCTTCTCCTGCTCAAATTGCAGGGTGAATTCTATCATATTATGATCACTGTCTCCTAAGGGTTCCTTTACCTTCAGCTCTCTAATCAATTCTGGTTCAAAGGTTCATTTATTATCAAAGTATACCACTCTGAAATTCTTCTTCTCCAGATTGCCACAAAACCGAGAAAGAAAAGAACAGCATCAACCCCCAAATCTCTCCTCCCTGCACAAAACAACAAACAAAAATGGAACAGGCACATTGACCCCCAGATCTCCCAAACCTGGCTACAAAAACAAACGAGAAAGATCGGGTGAAAAACACAGATTATAAAAAACTATAAGACTGAAAAAAAAAGTCTATAGTCCAAGTCCCTATCCAAAACGTAGAAAACCTAGGTAACATTCTCTGGGCACCGTGGAAGGCCTTTCCCTCTCCAGAAGCAAGCAATCCCACCAGTGATTTAAAGTCAATCTCCCCTCTCCATAGCAGAGCGATCTCACCAGCGATCAAAAGGCACTCTCCCCTCTCTGGCAGCAGAGGGATCTTACCAGTGATCAAAAAGCAGGCAGCCAGCGCTCTCCTTCTGCATTTGCCTCCATGTTTCAATCTCCCTCGTCGCTTTAATCAGCGAAATAGAGTCAAATATGGACTCACAACCCCCACAGCATCCTCGCCACGAGGTTCGCGCAGGCTGCCTCTCCCTCCCGGAATCCTCTCAAAAGCTTCAGAGTGCTAAAGCACCCAAACGCTCTCCATACCACAAGCTTCAACAGTTCCAGAATCACATATAAGATAGAAAACAAATGCGAAAGACGTAAAAGAAGTGAAATATATAGTTGCGTGATCTATCCAGAAGATGTCGACTGAAGGAGGGTTGTACACAGGTGCCATCTTGGCCGGAAGTGCACAAAATCCAATCCAGAATAGCTGATCCCCGTGGGCTTAACCACAAGCCGCTCTTAAAAAGCCATCTCATAGGTATTTTGGGATCCAGCACCAACCTGATTTTCCCTATCTACCTGCATATTGAAATCCCCCATCACCATCATCACATGCCTCTTGTATCTCCTGTCGTAATTTGTAGACCACATCTTTGCTGCTGTTTGGGGGGTCTGTAAAAAAAACTCCCATCAAGGTCTTTTTACCTTTGCAGTTTCTGAGCTCTTACCCACAAGGATTCTACACCTTCTAATTCTATGTCACCCCTTTCTAAGAATTTGATTTCATATTTTTTTTACCAAGAGCCATTCCAACCCTTCTGTCAGAATCAGAAATCTCTTACTAATCTCTTCCTTCAGTTAGTCCTGACGAAGGGTCTCGGCCTGAAACGTCGACTGTACCTCTTCCTGGAGATGCTGCCTGGCCTGCTGCATTCACCAGCAACCTTGATGTGTGTTGTTGTTTGTCAGAATCAGAATCAGGTTTATTATCACCGGCATGTGACGTGAAATTTGTTAACTTAGCAGCAGCAGTTCAATGCAATACGTAATATAGAAGAAAAAAAACAAAATAAAATAATAATAATAAATAAATAACTAAATCAATAACCGTATATGTATATTGATTAGATTAAAAATTGTGCAAAAACAGAAATACTATATATTTAAAAAGTGAGGTAGTGTCCAAGGGTTTAATATCCATTTAGGAATCAGATGGCAGAGGGGAAGAAGCTGTTCCTGAATCGCTGAGTGTGTGCCTTCGGCTTCTGTATCTCCTACCTGATGGTAACAGTGAGAAAAGGGCATGCCCTGTGTGCTGGAGGTCCTTAATAATGGATGCTGACTTTCCGAGACACTGTTCCTTGAAGTTGCCCTGGGTACTTTAGGCTGGTACCCAAGATGGAGCTGACTAATTGACAATCCTCTGCAGCTTCTTTCGGTCCTGTGCAGTAGCCACCACCCCATACCAAACAGTGATGCAGCCTGTCAGGATGCTCTCCACGGTACATCTGTAGAAGTTTTTGAGTGTTTTTGTTGACATATCAAATCTCTTCAAACTCCCAATGAAGTATAGCTGCTGTCTTGCCTTCTTTATAACTGCATCAGTATGCTGGGACCAGGTTAGATCCTCAGACAGCTTGACACCCAGGAACTTGAAACTGCTCACTCACTCCACTTCTGATCCCTCAATGAGGGTTTGTATGTGTTTCTTTGTCTTACTCTTCTGGAAGTCCACAATCAGCTCTTCCGTCTTACTGACGTTGAGTGCCAGGTTGTTGCTGCAGCACCATTCCACTAGTTGGCATATCTCACTCCTGTACGCCCTCTCGTCACCACCTGAGATTCTACCAACAATGGTTGTATCGTCAGTAAATTTATAGATGGTATTTGAGCTATGCCTAGCTACACAGTCATGGGTATATAGAGAGTAGAGCAGTGAGCTAAGCACACACCCCTGAGGTGCACCAGTATTGATCGTCAGCAAGGAGGAGATGTTATCACCAATCCGCACAGATTGTGGTCTGCCGGTTAAAAAGTCGAGGATCCAGTTGCAGAGGGAGGTACAGAAGCCCAGGTTCTGCAACTTCTCAGTCAGGATTGTGGGAATGATGGTATTAAACGCTGAGCTATAGTCGATATCTTTCAATACAATGTGTATCCTTGGATGTAAAACTCCCAGCAATAATCTTCTTTCAGCCATGATACAGTGATACCCACACCATTATCCATGCTAATATGTAACCGTACCACAAGTTCATCAACTTTAATCTGTATACCGTGTGCATTCAAACATAACATCTTCAGTTCTGTATTCATCACCCTTTTTGCTTTTGTCCCCCTTTTACATTGCAACTCATCCCGTTGACTGCAATTTTGCCCTATCATCAGCCTCTCCTTGCTCGCAGTCTCACTACACACTGCCTCTGTTTGTAAACGAACTACCCCATCCTCAGCCCTATCATTCCGGTTCCCATACCCCTGCCAAATTTGTTTAAGCTCTCCCAGACAGCTCTAGCAAACCAGCCTGCAAGGATATTTAAACGCAAACAACAGGAATTCTGCAGATGCTGGAAATTCAAGCAACATACATCAAAGTTGCTGGTGAACGCAGCAGGCCAAGCAGCATCTATAGGAAGAGGTGCAGTCGACGTTTCAGGCCGAGACCCTTCGTCAGGACTAACTGAAGGAAGAGTGAGTAAGGGATTTGAAAGCTGGAGGGGGAGGGGGAGATGCAAAATGATAGGAGAAGACAGGAGGGGGAGGGATAGAGCCGAGAGCTGGACAGGTGATAGGCAAAAGGGGATACGAGAGGATCATGGGACAGGAGGTCCGGGAAGAAAGACAAGGGGTGGGGGGTGACCCAGAGGATGGGCAAGAGGTATATTCAGAGGGACAGAGGGAGAAAAAGGAGAGTGAGAGAAAGAATGTGTGCATAAAAATGAGTAACAGATGAGACCCGACGCAGACTGGGAGACCGCTTTGCTGAACATCTACGTTCTGTCCGCCAGAGAAAGCAGGATCTCCCAGTGGCCACACATTTTAATTCCACATCCCATTCCCATTCTGACATGTCTATCCACGGCCTCCTCTACTGTAAAGATGAAGCCACACTCAGGTTGGAGGAACAACACCTTATATTCCGTCTGGGTAGCCTCCAACCTGATGGCATGAACATCGACTTCTCTAACTTCCGCTAAGGCCCCACCTCCCCCTCGTACCCCATCTGTTACTCATTTTTATGCACACATTCTTTCTCTCACTCTCCCTTTTCTCCCTCTGTCCCTCTGAATATACCTCTTGCCCATCCTCTGGGTCACCCCCCCCCTTGTCTTTCTTCCCGGACCTCCTGTCCCATGATCCTCTCGTATCCCCTTTTGCCTATCACCTGTCCAGCTCTCGGCTCTATCCCTCCCCCTCCTGTCTTCTCCTATCATTTTGCATCTCCCCCTCCCCCTCCAGCTTTCAAATCCCTTACTCACTCTTCCTTCAGTTAGTCCTGACGAAGGGTCTCGGCCTGAAACGTCGACTGCACCTCTTCCTAGAGATGCTGCTTGGCCTGCTGCGTTCACCAGCAACTTTGATGTATGCTGCAAGGATATTGTAGCCCATTGTAACCTGTCCCTTTTGTACATATAACCATATAACAATTACAGCATGGAAACAGGCCATCTCGGCCCTTCTAGTCCGTGCCGAACTCTTACCCTATGCTATTCCCACCGAACTGCACTCAGCCCATAACCCTCCATTCCTCTCCTGTCCATATATCTATCCAATTTAACTTTAAACGACAACATCGAACCTGCCTCAACCACTTCTGCTGGAAGCTCGTTCCACACAGCTACCACTCTCTGAGTAAAGAAGTTCCCCCTCATGTTACCCCTAAACTTTTGTCCTCTAATTCTCAACCCATGCCCTCTTGTTTGAATCTTCCCCACTCTCAATGGAAAAAGTCTAACCATGTCAACTCTATCTATCCCCCTCATAATTTTAAACACCTCTATCAAGTCTCCCCTCAACCTTCTACGCTCCAAAGAATAAAGACCTAACTTGTTCAACTTTTCTCTGTAACTTAGGAGATGAAACCCAGGCAACATTTTAGTAAACCTCCTCTGTACTCCCTCAATTTTATTGACATCCTTCCTATAAGATTATACAGATTATACCTTCTCCAGAAGAGATCAAAATGATTAAAAAAATCTGAACCCCTGCCCCCTGCACCAGTTCCTCATCTGCCAAATCAGCCTTTTCTTACCCTCACCGAAAAGTGTCACAGGCAAAAATCCAGAAATTACTACCCTAGAGGTCCTTCTTTACAATTTTCTAATTCGCTCCCTGAAATCTCTCTTCTGGACCTCCTCGCCTTTCCTACCTTTGTCATTGCCGTTTATCTTCCTATACAGACTATTATGTAGATTGGTTCTACCCAAATGCACTCAGTGACCTTCTTAATAGGGATTGCTCTCTACGTTTACCAGATCAAACCCATGACAATTTCCTTGGCTTGTCTTGCCTCAACCTCTCTGCCTCTCCACATTGCCTCTCCCACCATCACTCTCTGGTTATTTTTTCGCTTCTACTTCTCTCGTATATTGTATTTCTCTCCTGAGCTCTATTTTTATGAGCCTCTCAATTTTTCACACACTTCCCTCTTCTCTCTCCCTGGAAACTCTCCAAGTATGGCTCAATGCATCACTATTTCCTCCTTCCTCTGCTGACTTCCATTTGACTAGCAATTACGCTCGCACCTGCCACCACCCTCTTTCACACATCCTCAGTTCTGCTCCCAGCTCATTACTGGCCGACTGCTGTCATTTCTGCTGCCCTTCTCTATCTTTAACTCTGCTCATTAGCATCCTTTGTTTGGGACACAGGTCAAACAGGATGAGCCTAACACGCTCACACTGTTGTTGTGAATGTGTGGGGATAATGCCCCGGAATAACAGAAATGTGCAAACTGTCTTTCAGGAACTGCCTGAATATGAAGCATACGTGTCTGCAGATGATGAGGGAGTAATACAGATTGAAGCCACCTACAGGGAGCTTGTCCTTCATATTGTGTCAGAAGAAATTAACAAAGGTAGGTTGTTGGGCTCAGAGGTCAAATGAGGAACGTGAACACCAGATAGGGCATGTGTTGTTTTAATTCTACAATACACATTGAATCAATGGCAGTCATAGAGCTAAACAACAGAAACATACTCTACGACCAAAACTTGTCCATACTGTCTATCTGAGTTAGTCCCATTTCCCTCTGAACCTTTCCTATCCATACACCTGTCTATTGTAATTGTAGCTACCTCTACCAGTTCCTTTGACAGCTCGTCCCATATACCGTACCTGCACCCTCTGTGAGGACTCTCTCTGTCTCCTAAGATCCCTTTTACATCTATGCCCTCCAATCTCAGGCTGTCCTACCTGGGAAGAAGACTGTGACCGTCCACCTTCTCCATGACCCTCATGATTTTATAAAGCTCTACAAGGTCAACCCTCAGCCTTCCAGAAGTCAGGGAAAAAAATCACCAGCATATCCAATCTTTCCTTTCCTATAATTGCCACAATTAACCAATAACTATAATTGGTCACTGGGGTGTAACTGGGCGGCACGGGCTAATTGGGTCAAAAGGGCTTGTAACTGTGCTGTATCTCTAAATAGGTAAAATAATAAGGCACAAAATAATAAAACAAGGCATCCAGTCCCAGCAACATCCTTGTGAATCTTTTCCACACCCTTTCCAATATAATGACATCCCTCCTGTAACTAGGTGACCAGAAAAGAGCCACAAGGGTGGTTTCATCAATGACAATGCATAAATATTTTCATAAGAAGCTACAATATATGTGATCCCCTCCAATGTTGGTGTGGGAGTATAGAAGTGGCAGTTAGACAAGCAAAGAGAGTTGGAGAATGGAAAAGCCAAAGCACTTACTTTGGTCTGACAAGAACCCATGAGTTAGGAAAGGTAGAAGATTCATTAATACAGTGTCTCTGATAATCTAGCACCCTCAGTACTTCTGTGGCATTGGACTGGCCATTTTTCCAAACTATAGGAAAGCCTGCATACACCAGCATTTTTTTTAATGTTACACAGAAGTATAGCAAATTTTCCAGTGAAACCAGTGAGTTTGCAGGGAATGTAGGAAACAGGTACAGAGTATTTTAAAGAACAGGGCACATGGGGTTATACAGTAAGTCCGGATGTCAAGCCATCAGGAATTCCCAAAAGTACATTGTGGATTTTTGGAATTTTACTGCTTTTTGTGACTGACTGGATTCTTCCGACTGGAAATTCATTTGTACTATGTCAAAAAAGGAGCGTTAACACGAAAAGAAATAGTTTCAGATGGGTTTTAGATGCTGTTATCACCATTTGCACAATTCTTGTATTCTTTAATGCCATTTTTTTTAGCATCAAAGTTGGTCAACTGATGTCAACCACTGTAGTGCAATGCCAAAGTGATCCGTCCGTGAGGTTTTTAACGAGTGCAGTCTAAGAAATGACAGGCACTGTTCAAGCAGAGAACTACCACAGCACCTGTTGTTCTTGTAGAGTACGACTTCAAAGAGCAGTCACAACCAAACGTGAATTCATAGCTGGACTGGAGGCTGACAGTTTATCCTGCATATACCTTGCACTGGAGGCTGTTCTATCTTTATGTTTTATGACTCCAAAACACATAATTCCGTGAAAGAAAAAGATGGGAGCCTGGAAGAACACGTACATTTCATTTTTACTTTAGTGAGGAGCACAGATGTGACGTGGTGGCGTAATGACGTATGCCATTCACATACTTTTACACATGACCCGTTATGAATTATGTGAATAACAAAGAATGCTTAATCAAATAATATACTTACAATATTATCAAATACTACTGAAATATTAAATACCCAACACCTTCCTAGTGTCCGGAAGTGCTTTGCTGCACGGAACACCATTCTACAATAGGAATTTGATATGCCAGTGTAGAAGCAAATGAGGTGCATCTACATCATGGTGGATCTGGAACAGCCTCTCCCCTTACCATGGGCAGCAGATCTCAGGAGACCAGCGAAGGATGGACCCCATCCATCAAGCTTCATGCAGGGAGCTAAGCTCTCATTTTAACTGCCTGCAGGAGTGCTTCTACAGGTGGGTTATTACTGAAATCGGTGATCTCCTGAGACCTCATATACAAACCTGAACTGCTAACTTGGTTCAGCTCAGTCTCTCCATCACTTTCAGCTTCTGAGGCACAGCACTATTCCAGGCTGAAATCAGATGTCCTCCATAGCTACATTTGGGAATTTATTGGGTTTAGAGGATGAGAACTCATTCGTTTTGCTTTCAGCTCCAGGATCTGTTTAAGTTGCAGGGGAGGCAGAATTTCCCAAAGTGTAGGCATATATGTCACCATTCCAGCTCCTATTCACAGCTCAAGGACACCCACTAAGGGGATGAAACTTCCAGCAGGTGTTTGTCCATCCCAGGGGCCTTAACACCATAAGATATAGTAGGCCATTCAGCCCATCAAGTCTTCTCTGCCATTTAATCATGGGCGGATCCAATTCTTCCAGTCATCCCCACTCCCCTCTTTCACCCCATACCCTTTGATGCCCTGGCTAATCAAGAACCCATCTATCTCTGCCTTAAATACACCCAATGACTTGGCCTCCACAGCCGCTCATGGCAACAAATTCCACAGATTTGCCACCCTCTGACTAAAGTAATTTCTCCGCATCTCAGTTCTAAAAGGACGTCCTTCAATCCTGAAGTCGTGGCCTCTTGTTCTACAAACTTTGCCATATCTAATCTGTTCAGGCCTTTTAACATTCGGAATGTTTCTATGAGATCCCCCGTCATTCTCCTGAACTCCAGGGAATACAGCCCAAGAGCTGCCAGACATTCCTCATTTTGTAACCCTTTCATTCCTGATATCATTCTCGTGAACCTTCTCTGAACCCTCTCCAATGTCAGTGTATCCTTTCTAAAATAAGGAGCCTAATACTTCACACAATACTCCAAGTGTGGTCTCACGAGTACCTTACAGAACCTCAACATCACATCCCTGCTCTTATATCTTATACCTCTAGAAATGAATGCCAACATTGCATTCGCCTTCTTCACAACCGACTCCACATGGAGGTTAACCTTTAGGGTATCTTGCACAAGAACTCCCAAACCCCTTTGCATCTCTGCATTTTGAACTCTCTCCCCATCTAAATAATAGTCCGCCCGGGCCTTTCCACTGGCAACAATAGTTCCCAAGACTTGGTCATGGCTGTTTCTCATCCTTCAGGGTCCACAGTGCTGTTGAAGGTGGCTGTTGGTGACAAGGGCAATCTCCCAGCTCAAGTCACTGCTGTCTCCACCCAAAGCGCAAACATCATTTAAGCAAGGGTGTAGTGACAGCCACCTCAGCGCTGGGAATTCAGTGGAGAACACAAGATTGCTGAGATTTCAGTGTCTATATTCACCCACCAGAGTGTCTTACAACTCACAGCCATGGAATCAGTGCAGAAACAGACCATTTGGCCCATCAAGTCTGTGTTGACTGTAGTGTGCTGATTTGCACTAGTTCAGTGCTAATCGCTTTTTATTCTCCCTGCATCCTCATCAACTCCTCTCAGATTCTACCACACATCTACACAGTTTACAGTGGGCAGGTAAACCACCAACCCCCGTGCCTTTGCAATGTGGGAAGAAGCTGGTGCGTCCAGAGGAAACCCACGGGGTGACAAGGAGAACCTGCAAACTCCACGCAGGCAGCATTGGAGATCAACACTAAATGTGGGTCACTGGAGCTGTAAGACAGCAGCTCCATCAGATGCACGACTGTGGTGGTCTGCTGTGTTCTGCATAATTTAGCTATCAGTTGTTGCTTGCTGAGATGGGACAAGGAGGGGACCTGCATCAGGGTGACTGGTAAGGGCTGAATGGGTGACTGGCAAGGCTACTCCAGACCCTCGACACGGGAGCTAGACAGCCAGACGTCCTGAACGGAACAGCTTTTGGACAACCTGCAAGGCAGTCTGTGATTCTACTTATCTCTCTCCAGCAGCTGTCACATATCTTCATATCACTTTCCCCTACCTTCCTCTTTTTTTCTTTTTCTTTTTCCCCCCATTTTCCCCTTTCCTCTCTCTGTCTGCCTCCATCATTCACATTCATCTGCCACCATGTCCCCTCCCCTACCTATCTATCGTCGTACAGTCCTCCACAGTCCTGCAATCACCCCAGACTCCTGTCTCACCACTCCCCTTCTCCTCATTATACTGGCCGTCTTGCCTCCCCACTCTCAGCTCTGATGCAGGGTTTTGACCCAGAATGTTGACAGACCCTTCCAGCATCTATAGTGCCTCCAGCAGATTATGCGTTGCTCCAAATTCCAGCTTCTGAAGTTTATGTCTCCACTCGCACACAGTTGCAAAGTTCCAAGTAAATTCATTATTAAAGTACATACATGTCATTTTCTGAGATTCATTTTCTTGTGGGCAGACTCAGTAAATCCATTAACCATAATAGAATCAATGAAAGACCACACCAACAGGCTGTGCAAGTCAACAAACTGCAAATAAAAAAAGAAATAATAATAATAATAAATGAGTAAGTGATAAATATTGAGAAAGTTCGATGAAAGTCCTTGAAAGTGAGTCAATAGGTTGTGGGAACAGTTTGTTGATGGAGCAAGTGAAGTTGAGTGAAGTTATCCCCTTTGGTTTAAGAGCCTAATGGCTGAGGGGTAATAACTGTTCCTGAACCTGGTGGTGTGTGTCCCAGGGCTCCTGTAACTTCTTCCTGATGGCAGCAATGAGAACAAAGCAAAACCTGGGTGGTGGGGGTACCTGATGATAACATAGAACCATAGAAAATAGGTGCAGGAGTAGGCCATTCAGCCCTTCGAGCCTGCACCGCCATTCAGTATGATCATGGCTGATCATCCAACTCAGAACCCTGTACCTGCCTTCCCTCCATACCCCCTGATCCCTTTAGTCACAAGGGCCATATTTAACTCCCTCTTAAATATAGCCAATGAACTGGCCTCAACTATTTCCTGTGGCAGAGAATTCCACAGATTCATCACTCTCTGTGTGAAGAAGTTTTTCCTAATCTCTGTCCTAAAAGGCTTCTCCTTTATCCTTAAACTGTGACCCCTCGTTCTGGACTTCCCCAACATCAGGAACAATCTTCCTGCATCTAGCTTGTCCAATTCCTTTAGAACTTTATACGTCTCAATAAGATCCCCCCTCAATCTTCTAAATTCCAGAGAGCATAAGCCTAGTCGATCCAGTCTTTCATCATATGAAAGTCCTGCCATCCCAGGAATCAATGATGGATGCTGCTCTCCTGTAACAACGCAGTGTGGATCTGCTCAGTGGTGGGGAGGGACCTGTGAAGGACGGCCATATCCAGAATTTTTTTCAGGATTTTCCATTCAAGGGCACAGGCGTTTCCATACCAGGCGGTGATACAGCCAGATTATACTTTCCACCACACATCTATAGAAGTCTGTCAAAGTTTTAGACATCATGCTGAATCTTTGCAAACCCCTAAGGAAGTAAGGTGCTGCTGTGTTTTCTTGGTAATTCATTTACATTCTGGGCTCAGGACGTGTCCTCTGAAATGATAACACCGAGAAATTAAAAGTTGCTGACCCTCTCCACCTCTGATCTCCTGCTGAGGACTGGCTCATGGATCTCTGGTTTCCTCCTCCTGAAGTCAATCATCAGCTCCTTTACCACTACAGTGCTTAGCACATTGCTTCACAGTGCCAGCGATCTGGGTTCGATCCCCACCACTGCCTGTAATGAGTTTTGTACATTCTCCCCTTGACAACGTGGGTTTCCTCCTGGTGCTCCGGTTTCCTCCCACAGTCCAAAGACGTACCAGTTGGTATGTTAATTGGTCATTGTAAATCGTCCTGTGATAGGCTAGGGTTAAAATCGAGTGATTGCTGAACAGTGCAGCTCAAAGGCTGGAAGGGCCTGTTCCACACTGTATCTCAATAAATGAACACCACTACAGTATTTTCAGAATTGTCTTCAGTCAATGTTGACACGATGATGTACTGTAAACACAACCCCCCCCCCCCCACACACACACACACATTGCTGCTACACTACAAATAACTTCAGGAGAGTTGAACTTGAAATGGATACAGTGTTTCCCTCCAATAAACAGTAGAAGCTATCAACTCTGCTCCCGGTCTTCGAAAGACTTTGCAACAAGGTCTTCCCCCGAACCAAAGAGTGAATGATGCCATTGTGCAGTAGTATGAACGTTCTCAATTCTACGTCCACTGCCTTCATGTTTCAACATCACCATTTCAGCTCTTCCTGACTGGTATCTTCTCCCACCTGTACAACCTACAATCTGTCTGCAGTCAGCTACATTTATAGATATGTAAGGTCAGAACGTGACAGAACACTAGAGCTACTCAATGAACTTACGTGGGTGTTTAATACAACAGAAAACTTGGGCAACCGCTCTGGAACGTCATCATTACACTCCATAAAGGCATACACTGGGCAGGGTCAAGAAACACTGAAACTGCAGCTATTTCTTGAAGATGGGAACTAGATTGTTAGTTCAAATGTAAAGATAAATGTAATCTGTAGAGTGACGGTGATGAAGGATAGGCCGTGGATAGGGCATAAACGCAGTCAGTCGGATGGGTAAATGAAATGTGTCTACTTTGATGCAAGAGGTATCAGGAACAAGGGCGGCAAACCTGGAGCATGGATCAGTATTTGGAGCTATGAAGCTTGTCTGTCACAAGGGCAGGAATAGCTGCTGGATGTTCTGGGATTAGAAGGCTCGAAAGGGACAGGAAGGGAGGTAAAAAGGTGGGGTGTAGCATTATTAATCAGGGATAGTATCACCCCTGTAAAGGAGGATGTCATGGAGGAATTGTCTACCTAGTCAGTGTGGGTAGAAGTCAAAAAGAAGGAGGGAGTCATCACTCTATTGGGAGTTTTCTATAGGACCCCTCAATATTAACAGGCACACTGAGCAGATCCGAAAGCAGATTTTGGAAAGATGCAAAAATAACAAGGTTGTTGTCATGGGTAACTTCCCTAATACTGGCAGAGTTCCCCTAAGCGCAAGAGGTTTAGATATGGCAGGATGTGTTAGGTGTAGCCTGGATCTTGTATTAGGCAACAAATTTGGTCAGGTGACAGATCTCTCAGTGAGTGTGCATTTTGGAGACAGTGACCACAACTCCCCGACCACCTTGGTCAGGGATAGAAGCACCAGGTATAGGAAAGTATTTAATTTTATTATGACGTTATTAGCCAGGTACTTGGGAGCCTACGTTGGAAACAGATATTCTCAGGGAAAACGGAAATTTGGAGGTTGTTTAGGGAGCACCTGCATGTGGTTCTGGATAGGCTTGTCCCATTGAGGCAGGGAAAAGATGGTAGACTGAAGGAGCCATGAATGACAAGACAGATGGAACATTTAGTCAAGAGGAAGAAAGCATACTTAAGGATTAGGAAGAAAAGATCCAACGTGGTTCCTAAGGTTTATAAGGTAGCCAGGAAAGAGCTTAAGAAGGAATTTAGGAGAGCCAGAAGGGGGCATGTGAAGGACTTGGCATGTAGCATGTAGGATTAAGGAAAATGCCAAGGCGATCTACACAAATGTAAAGAATGGAGGATGACTAGAGTAATGATAGGACCAATCAAGAATAAAAGAGAAAAATTGTGCCTGTAGAAGTAAAGGAGGTCCTTAATGAATACTTTGCCTCAATATTCACCAGTGAGAGGGAACTTGACGAATGTGGGGTCAGTATAGAACAGGCTATATGCTAGAATATGTTGATGTCAAGACAGGGAATGTGTTGGAACTTTTGAAAAACATTAGATTAAGTCCCTGGGACAGAATGGGATGCCCCAGGTTACTACGGGAATTGAGGAAAGAGTTGCTGCACTGGTGGCGATGAACTTTGCATCCTCACCGACCACTGGAGCAGTACCAGAAGACTGGAAGATGGCAAATGTTATTCTTTTCTCTGTTCAAGAAAGATAATAGGGGAAGTGTTGGGAATTATAGAGCAGTGAGGCCTACATCCATGGTGGACAAAACAGAGAAGAAAATTCCCAGAGACAGGTTTTAGGAGTATTTGGAGAAGCATGGTCTGGTTAGGGATAGTCAGCCGAGCTTTGTGAAGGGCAGGTCGAAACTTTGAGTCTGATTGACCTTTTCAAAGAAATGACAAAACATATTGATGAAGGTAGAGCAACGATGAGGTACATATGGATTTTAGCAAGGCACTTGACAAGGTTTTCCATGGTAAGCTCATTCAGAAAGTCAGGAGGCATGGGATCGAGGGAAAGTTGGCTGCAGGGATTTGGAATTGGCTTACCCACAAACGGCAGAGGATGGTTGTAGATGGATCATATTCTTGCCTGTAGTTCTATGACTAGTGCTGTCCAACTGGGATCTGTAATAGGACCCCTGTTCTTTGTGACTTTTATAAATGGGTCACATGACGAAGTGAAAGAGTGGATTGGTAAGTTTTCAGGTGGCACAAAGATTGGTGGTGTTGTGAATACTATAGAAGGTTGTCATTGGTTACAACGGGACATTGACAGGATGCTGAACTGGGCTGACAAGTGGCAGGTGGAGTTCAATTTGTAAAAAGTGTGAAGAATTACACTTTGGAAGTCCAATTTGAAAGGTTCAAAGTTGAACATAAATTTATTATCAAAGTGCATATGTATATGTCACAATGTACAAACCTAAGATTCATTTTCTTGTGGGCATTCATAGTAAATACAAGAAAAACAATAGAATCAATGAGAGACTGCACCCAGCAGGATGGACGAACAACTAATGTTCAAAAGACAACGAACTGTGCAAATACAAAAAGAAAGAAAAATTAAAAAATAATAAATATAATAAATGAGCAAAAATAATTGACAGCATGAGATGTAAAGTCCTTGAAAGTGAGTCCATAGGTTATTGGAACAGTTCGATGATGGAGTGGGTGAAGCTGAGTAAGACAGAGCACAGGATTAATGGCAGGATTCTTAGCAGCGTGGAGGAAAAGAGGGATCTTGAAGTCCTTCGAAGTTGCAGTGCAAATTTTCAGGGTGGTTAGTTTGTTAGACTTCATTCGTGGCATGGTTGCATTCAAGAGCCATGAGGTAATGTTGCAACTCTATAAAACTCTGGCCAGAGTATACCAGGAGTGCTGTGTGGAGTTCTGGGAGCCTCATCATAGGAAGGATGTGGGTGTTAGAGAGGGTGCAGAGGAGACTTAGCAGGATACTACCTGGATTAGAGAACACATTTAATAAGGAAAGGTTGAGCAAGCTAGGGCTTTTCACTTTGGACAAAGGACGATGAAAGGTGATTTGATAGAGGTGTACAAGAGGCACAAAGTGAGCAGAAAGCCTGAGCCTTTTCCCAGGGTGGCAATGGGTGATACAAGAGAACATCCTTTAAAGGTGATTGGAGGAAAGTTTAGGAGGGATGTCAGAGGTAGGTTTTTTTTTACACAGAGAGTGGTAAGTGCATGTAACATACTGCTGGGCTTGGTGATTGAGGCGGTGACATTAAGGACCTTTAAGAAACTCCTAGATAGGCACGTGGATGACCAAAAAATGAAGGGCTATGCAGGAGGAAAGGATTAGATTGATCACAGAGTAGGTTAAAAGGTTGGCACAACATCATGGGCTGAATGGCCCTTAATGTGCTGTACTGTACTGTGGCCTGCTTAAGGAGCCCACTTGGTCTTTTTTTCATATCAGCCTGCACAGTTACAGACCTGACACTGTAACTGACTGCCTTGCATTAGCTCTCAGCACTCTACAAACCGTCTTTGAAAGACCATAAGAGCTAGGAGCAGAATTAGGCCATTCAGCCCATCAAATCTGCAATTCCATCATTCCTGATTTATAACCCCTCTCAATCCCATTCTCCTGCCTTCTTCCCATAGCCTTTGACACCATTACTAATCAAGAACCTGCCAACCTCCTCTTTAAATATACCCAGTGAATTGGCCTTCACAGCCACCTGTGGCAATGGATTCCACAGACTCACCATCCTCTGGCTAAAGAAATTCCTTTTCATCTCTGTTTTAATGGGATGTCCTTCTATTCCGAGGCTGTTCCCTCTGGTCCTAGACTCCCACACAATAGGAAACATGCTCTTCATATCCACTCTACCTAGGCTTTTCAATATTTGATAAGTTTCAATGAGATTCCCCTCATTCTCCTAAACACCAGTGAGTGCAGGCCCAGAGCCATCAAAAGCTCCTCATATGTTAACCCTTCGGCATTGAAGGTGTGCAAATATTTGATTCAAATTCATGCTTCAAAGTTGATCCTTCACTTATTCTCCAAACAATACTGAGTTTTCAATGACAGGAAGATATTAGAGGGTTCAATGACATTCAGATGTTGGCCAGTTGCCAGTTTAATTTGAAAGAAAAATTAAACTAGCAGACACAAAGACATTTTCAATCTCTCATTGCAACATTGGGAAATTCACACCTGCTTCAAAAGGCCAACAATCACACCTCTGTCCAAGAAGAATAGGGTGAGCTGCCTTAACGACTATTGTTCAGTAGCATTCACATCTATGGTGATGGAGTGCTTTGAGAGGTTGGTTATTTTTAGGATCAATTCCCCTGCCTCAGCAAGGACTTGGACCCACTGCAATTTGCCTATCACCACAATAGGTCTACGGTGGATGCGTTCTCATGCGGCCTTGGATCATCTGAACAATACTAATACTTATATCAGCTGTTGTCTATTGACAACAGCTCAGCATTTAAAACATTCATTCCTACAGGTCTAGTCAAAAATCTCCAAAATCTGGATCTCCTCTGCAATTAGATTCTTGACTTCCTCACCAGAACTCCACAGTCCTGTGGATCAGAAGTAACATCTCCAACTTGCTGATAAATAACATTGGTGCATCTCAGGAATGTGTGCTTAACCCACTGCTCTACTCTCTCTACACTCATGACTGTGTGGCTAGGCACAGCTCAAAGGACTTCTATAAATTTGCTGATGACACAACCATTGTTGGCAGAATTTCAGATGGTGATGACAAGGCATACAGGAGCAAGATATATCGGCTAGTTGAGTGGTGTCATAGCAACAACCTTAGACTTGATATCAGTAAGACCAAAGAATTGATTGGTGGACTTCAAAAAGGGTAAGAAGTGGGAACACACACCAGTCCTCATAGAGGGATCAGAAATGGAAGGAGTGAACAATTTCAAGCTCCTGGTTGTCAGCATCTCTGAGGATCTATCCTAGGCCCAACATATTGATGCATGCACAAAGAAGACACAACAGCAGATTTATTTCATTAGGAATTTAAGATATGGTTTGTCACCAAGGACACTTGCAAATTTCTACAGATGTATCATGGAGACCATTCTTTAAATTTTCTTTATTTCTTTATTGTCGCCAAACAATTGATACTAGAGCGTACAATCATCACAGTGATATTTGATTCTGCGCTTCGCGCTCCCTGGAGTACAAATCGATAGTAAATATAATAAAAATTTAAATTATAAATCATAAATAGAAAAGGGAAAGTAAGGTAGTGCAAAAAAACCGAGAGGCAGGTCCCGATATTTGGAGGGTACGGCCCAGATCCGGGTTAGGATCCGTTCAGCAGTCTTATCACAGTTGGAAAGAAGCTGTTCCTAAATCTGGCCGTGCGAGTCTAACTGGCTGCATCACCATCTGGTATGGGGGGTGGGCAATGCACAGGATCAAAATGAGCTGCAGAAAGTTGTAAACGCAAGTCAGCTCCACCATGGGCGCTAGCCTCCTCAGCATCCAGGAGATCCTAAAGATGTCTCAAAATGGCAGCATCCATCATTAAGGACACTCATCACCCAGGGCATGCCCCCTTTTCATTGCTACTGTCAGGGAGGAGGTACGGGAGCTTGAAGGCACACACTCAGCAACTCAGGAACGGCCTCTTCCCCTCTGCCAGCAGGTTTCTGAATGGACGTCAAACCCATGAACGCTACCTCACGACATTTATTTCTCTCTTTTTTTGCACTACTTATTTAGCTTCTTAAAAACACACATACGTATATATACATACATACACTTCCTACTGTAATTCACTTTTTTATTACTATGTATTCAATTTACTGCTGCTGCAAAATAACAAATATCATGACATATGCCAGTGATGTTAAATTTGACTCTGATCCTAAAAATCACCCTCACTTTTCCAAAGGTACCTCAACTCACCAGCTCTTGGGTCTGTATAGAAGCATACTGTATTGGATGTTCCTGCAGCAATCCTGCAGGATCATAGAGAGCCACAATCATTGAGTCACAACACAGAAAAAGAGCCCTTCAGCGCACTGAATGTATGCCAACCATCAATTCCCCATTTCCAATATTCCTAAATACATTAATCCCAATTTTTATTCTCCCCACATTCCCATCAACTCTTCCCAGAATCTGCCACTCACTCACCCACCTCAGTAATACAGAGTGTCCAAATAAGCATCCGTTAGTCTCGTGAGACCATGGATTTGCACCTTGGAAGGTTTCCAGAGCGCAGGCCTGGGCAAGGTTGTATGGAAGACCGGCAGTTGTCCATGCTGCAAGTCTCCCCTCTCCACGCCACCGATGTTGTCCAAGGGAAGGGCACTAAGGCCGATACAACTTGGCACCGGTGTCGTCGCAGAGCAATGTGTGGTTAAGTGCCTTGCTCAAGGATACAACACGCTGCCTCAGCTGGGGCTCGAACTAGCGACCTTCAGATCACTAGACCGACACCTTAACCACTTGGCCACTACCAGCAGAGTGTCCAGTTCACCTACCAAACTGACACATTTCTGGGACGTGGGAGAAACAGATCAAACCATTCCAGGAGAAGGTACAACCAGACAATACTCAAGGTCAAGATTGAACCCGGATTGTTGGAACTCTGAGGTAGCATCTCTACTGGCAAAATTTTCTATCCCAAGATTGCTTTGTAACTGAAGAGAGAAGCTAGCAGTGCCCAGCAGCCTTTTTCGTTTTGTAAACATTGACTCGTGGATGTGTTTGAAACCATCTGTCAATGATTAAATGCCACAGTAAGAACGTTTCGGACTCTAAACTCTTTATAACCCACCTATTGCCACCCCAATCCCCAGCCCCGTGGCTCACAACTACACAAGTGCCCCGACCCTGAGGGTGAGGGTACTTGTTTATGCCCAATGGCACATGGGCATTGCACAAGGTAGGGAGCAAGAGAAAGTGGAAGATGCCCGAATAAAAACGTGGGGGGTGGTAGGAGGGGGCTAGCTGGAAGGTAATAGGTGAAGCCTGGTGGGTGGGAAAGGTCAAGGGCTGGAGAGGAAAGAATCTGATAGGAGAGGAGAGCGAACAATAGGAGAAAGGGAAGGAGGAGGGAACCCAGGGCGAAGCAGTAGGCAGGTGAGAACAGAATGAAAGGTCAGAGTGGGGAATAGAGGAAGGGGGAGGGGAATTTGTTCACTGGAAAGAGAAATTGACCTTCAGTCCATCAGGTTGGAGGGTACCCTGACGGAATATAAGGTGTTGCTCTCCCATCCTCAGGGTGGCCTCATCTTGGCGCAAGAGGTGCTCGACAAAATGGTCCTCCAATTTACAACGGGTCTGTTTGGGGCCCTGAATGGGGGTGAAGGAGGAGTTACATGGGCAGGTGTAGCACTTGGGCCACTTGCAGGTAGATTAGTGGGGAGCAATGGAAAGCAGGGGTAGGGGGATTTGCTACGATTAGAAAATAAATAATGCAAAGATAGACCTTGGGAGGTTGGGATATTCTTTGCGATTCAGGTCAGCATAGTGATCTGAGAAATGTTGCACCCAGTGATGACCTCCTTAGCAATTCTTCAACACTTGCACACATGCAGATATGTCTTTAAGAACTGACCATTGAGGGTGTGTCTGTGTGACTAAATTTCACCAGCTGTGGGAAATTGAAGCAGAGCTCCAATTACACCAACACACATCAAAGTTGCTGGTGAACGCAGCAGGCCAAGCAGCATCTGTAGGAAGAGGTGCAGTCGACATTTCAGGACGAAGGGTCTCGGCCTGAAACGTCGACTGTACCTCTTCCTACAGATGCTGCCTGGCCTGCTGCGTTCACCAGCATCTTTGATGTGTGTTGCTTGAATTTCCAGCATCTGCAGAATTCCTGTTGTTTGCTCCAATTACACCCACTGTTTCCAAAACTGTGCAGTTACACAAAGAAGTCCTACCATACCATTTTTACCCAGCGCCGCTTGCAATATCTTTAGATTTTTCCACAACACATGGGAATCACATGGCAGCCCAATGAACAGTGCACACAAATTTCTAGCTGTCAATAGTTTATCAATTAGAAATCTGAAAAGAACATTTAAAACCATCCAGTTTTTCTTGTTCACTCTTTATGTTTCTTTCTTAGCCACAAAGGAGACCGCCGCACAACCAAAGTTCAGTCTATACAATGAAAGTATGGCTTACCTGTGGGACAATGAGCCCCAACTCTCCACTGCTGAGTACCCCAAATCCATCCATTCAACCAGTCCTACAGAGTTATCAGGGCAGTCATCAGCACTTGGAACAATCAGAGAACACGTGGATCACACTGAGAGTACGCCAGCCTCAGGAACTAGCATGGAAGTAGACGGAATATAATGCAAAGCTCGAGTGAGGACTGAAGGAGATGAACGGAGATGTGGGACACGTGCAGATTAGAAGTGAAGTTCAAAAGAAAGAGCTCAGTCCAACAAGCCAAAGTCATTTGCAGACATGAATGAGATCTTGGACACACCGCCAGAGGTGACTGATATGGACCCCAGTCATCGTTCAGATAACTATTATCCTGGGACATCCAACAGATGGCAGTATTCAATGATGACAATGTTGGGTGGAGGCAACTGAATGCAAAATTATTTATTTAATTAGAAATATATCTTGAAAAGTTAAAATTTGGATCTGTAACAAGTTTTTAATATATGATCTTGAATAACTAAAGCTGAAAGTGTTCTGTTCTTATTCTTTAATTTTATAGTGGAGTTGGATGACTTGTTTATCTATTCGTTGGTGACCATTGCTGCTCTACACAGCACAGCTGGCTGTATGCACATACTGGAATGATTGCAACAAATCACGTCGACCGTCATTTAGCCTTTTATGGGGTTGGGGGGGGAGGCGGGTTGGAGTTGTCGTACCTTAGTGCTTTGTCTCCTTGGAACGGATATCAGAATTATTGCCAGTTGCACATTAATCTATGCAAATCTTTTACAAAATAGCATAAAAGGAATTTCCAAAGAAAACTGTGGTTTTGTGATTCCTGAGAGGCTACATAACAAAAGTTCTAATTTTGTGCATTGATATCTTACAGATCCTTTTTATTTAACCCCAAGACGCTTTAGCTGAAGAAATGGTATGAATTCTGTGCTGGTACAATCCTCGTTAATTTTTTTTTAAAAATCTGAGCTTAAAATTGCCGTTTTTCTCCCAGAATCTAGTTGAGTTATAGAAAGAATATAAAGCATACATTTTGCCAAGCCACCAGTATTTTTGCTTACAAACTTTACATTACTTCAAAATGGCATCAGCTTTTCATTGACAAAAGAAAGGTAGGAGCTGAGCACTTCCGTGCCCAGTGGCAGGAGGGACCTTTCCCCACAATGCCTTTATGGGGGCTGGATTGTGTTCCAGCACATCCCTCGGGGCACTCCTGCACTCTGGAATGTGCCAGTTTGCACAGGAAAGACCAGCAGGTTTTCAGAGGATCAAAGTTAATTTTTTGCTGGTCTAGTTTATTGTCATACGGCGAGGTACAGGTACAAAGGGAAACTTACAGCAGCTAGACAGGCATATAGATTCAGACAACACACAAAACACAAATGGTTCAAAGCAATGGAGAGAGAATAAAGATGCATAATGAGACATTAGTGTAAAACGCACACACAAATCAGAGACAAGTATTTGATAGCGCACTGGCCAGGACCTGATCGTGGGTCCTGATGACAGGTCTCGGATCAAAATTCCTCTCCATAGATGCTGCCTGACCTGCTCAGTTCCTCCAGCGTTTTCTCATGATAATACCAGAGGTGGTCCGTGGTGTTCCTTTGCTGAGTTAGGATTAGATTTGCGCAGGTTAGTTAAAAAAAACCTGGAGGATGCAGTATAGTAGCTGTTCCTGAACTGGTTCTGCAGGACTTCAGGACCCTGTATCTCCTGCCTGATGATCTTTACTATTTATCCCAATGGAGAGGGCTCTCCTCACCACCAGCCATGTGAGATTTTGGTATTTGAGATTTCTGATGATGAGGTGTTCTTTGATAGTCAGCTCAAGAAACCTGACAGGACGCACCATCTCCTCTTCTGTCTTTGAGGGTGTTGCATGCAGCCCACTATTTAACAGAGGTGGCCAAGGGTGCTCTTCAGCACAGATTTCCACAGGGGACATGTGGTAATGGCAAGGTCCAATTGAAAGGAATGTGACCTGACATAAGGTCAAACCCATCCCCTGTAACATCAGGGCCAATAGAACCTCAGCAGAAAATGGCCCTTGGTGTTCACTTTCTCGTGCTCAGCTTGAAACATATACAAAGATGGTCATGAGGGAAGAGGACCATGCTGGATACATTTCCTTTTCAGATCCGTGCCTTGCGTCTCTGTGGACATGATCCATTTTGAATTTCTTGATGAAATGGAAGGTTGTTGTGTTACCACAGCACAAGTATAGGGTATGGGCCATATCTGTGCCATGTACAACAATATCAACACGTCACACCTGATGACTAGGTTCATCCCCACAATGAAGAACAAATTCCACTCTCACATTCTTAATTTTGATTGCACTTTAGCAAGAGCTTTACCTGTGTTTTCTTGTTGCCTGAACCAGATTCCCTGCACCTTCAGGAAGCATCTTTCCTGATGAATTTCCCAAAAGTCTCAATATAGAGGAAAGAGGAAAACCTTGTCTAGTTCCAGATTTGATTGGGAAACTTTCTACTTCTGAACCATTACATAAGACAGCATTACTGACATCTGTGTACAGCAATCAAATCTTGCTACAGATTCCCTCCCCAGTCATATTTTACAGAGCACGCCATCATGTACTTGCACAATTTTCTATCAAATTCTCTTCCTCCAGACTGACTAGCCAAGAATTCACCTCCATTTTCTGCACATGTGTGATCATATCCATGGCTGTCAGAGATCTTGCTTTGAGGTACAGCGCAGGTAAACACGAATCCACTGGTGGTACCAAGCACAAAATCTTTCAATCCATATTTAATGGTGGAATGACTTCTCTTGCTTGTAAATGAGGGTGATGATTCCTTAGCTTGTGAATTCTGGCACGTTGCCAGCTGGAAGCCTAGCACTGGACACTCTCCGGAGGTTTGACCCATCCTGTCCCACCCAGTCTAATAAGTTCATCCAGAATTAGTCATTGGTTCAGACCCTCGCTCTAGGTGTCATCTAAAACTTCTGAAATAGAAGACTGGAAATTAGACCATAAGACAAGAGCAGAATTAGGCCATTGGTCACTGAGAGTTTTGGATGTGCTGTGTCCTTCCATTCAAATGGGCTGGCAGAGGATGATTTTTAGATCATTAATTTATCTGGCTGTGAGGATATTACTGGAGTTTACTGAGTCTCTCCCTTAAGGCTGTTGATCCCAGAGGTCCCTCTGTGAGCCTTTTGGGAAGAATTTAGAGCACATCTCATCTGATTCCATGGAGCAGAGTCTGGATCCGAAGATGATCTTGGAGAACTCCCATGGCAAAGAGCAAGGCTTGTTCATTCTTTATCTCCTTGACAACCAACCCCATCGATTGTACCAGGAATAGATTTTGCTTTCTCAGAATAGTGCTGAAGATTCTTCAAAGTTTTTCTTCTTTTACTGCATACAAGATTCTGCAAGATTTCAAATTTGCTGTGGGTTTCTAGAGCCGTCAGATTCCAGATTGATTTTTTGGAGGCATTTTTAAAATTAACTTACTACAGCATGATCAGCTTCCAGCATAACAATCCCAATGGACCAATTCTCCCTCATCTTCTTATCCTGTACCTCTGTATTTCATTCTTTCATATACCTATCATCATCTCTTTGATCCTGTTCATCACTCACCAGACACTACAAGCAACTTAGAGCAGTCAGTTGACCTACCATCATGTCTTGGGATGTGGGAGGAAAGCTGGGCAGCTGGAGACAATCCACGTGGTCACAGGGAGAGTGTGCAAACTCCACACAGCCAACAGCATGGTCAGGACTGAACCAGGGTCACTGGAGCTGTGAGGGGATGGTGCTAACTTACCACCATGCTGCCGTCTTCTTCCACCACACCACCTAATTTCCTTGTTCCTCTGCTACCTCCTCTTCCATTGCTTGGGGAAGAGGCCGGGGGCTCTAAAATGGAGCATGGCAGCTTGATGCATCCAGACCTCCCCTCCTTTCTCTGGACGTTCCTGGTTGAAGCCTTGGAGGGAGAGGGGAGGGGTTTTCCTTTCTGAATATGTTGCCAGCACCCTTTTATGTTGTTCGTGTGTGACCTGGGCTGGCTCCTGTAGCAGTGGTCTGCTTACCATGTAGACTGATGCCAATACTCTGCCTGCTATAATTTACCTGGTGCCCCTCCTGCCTGTCAGAGCCCACTGACTCTTTACCCAGTTATCTGCTAACCTTTTCCCAAACAACATCTTCATAACCACCCATACACAATCTCTCCATGATGTCCATTCTCCTCTAGATCCCAAAGATCTTCACCCACTCTATCCCACAATGATTCCTCATCCTGTTCTATTGCCTGAAGACTTCAATCCTGTCCATTCCTTGAAGATCCTTTCCCTCTGCCCCTCCTCCCCTCCCAGACCCCTTTCCACACTCTTCTCCCATTCCTGTACCCTCCCTCCACACTCTCTCCCCCACCTCTCCCCTCCCTCCCCAGCTCCCTCTCCACACACTCGTCCCCTCACCCACAGCTCCCTCCCTCTCCGTACACTCTTCCCCTCCCCTCAGCAGTCTTACCTACTGCCTCCACCTCTCTCCCTATTTTCCCTCATGCTCCCCACTCTTCCTCCGTTGATCTCCCCTCCCCACCACTCCTCCTTTCCTCGCCCTCCATACTATCCCACTTACTTTCCCTCAGCATCTTCCTTCCCAATACTCCTCTCACCTTCCTCCTTCTCCACTATTCCTCCCCGCTCCCCATCCTTCACTCCCACCATTCCCCTCCCCACCCCCTTACATCTCCCCTACCCTCCTGCATTCCCTGCCCATGCACACACTCCCCCTCCCCATACCCTACCTAAAGTCGCCCACATCCCCTTTATATTCTCTGCAACTCCCTCTCCCATGCTTCCCTCTCCACATTCTCCCCTCGCCACATCTCCTGCCCACCCCACTTTCCCCATTCCCTAAGACCATTCCCTGTACAATTCCCCAAACCCATGCTGACAATTCCCCCCTCTCTCCACTCCCATCTACCCCTCTGTTCCCACTTGCCACCCCACCTTCACCACCCTACTTCCCTCTCCTTTCCTCCCCTTCACCTCACCCCTCCCCTACCCATTCCCCCTTACCCCTATTCCTTTGCTCTTTCCTTGCCCCATCCTCTGCTTCCCTCCCCCACCTCTGCCCCCATATTCCTCTATTGCCCCTCTCCCCTTCCACTATTGCCAGACTCTCCACTTCCACTGCCCTCTGCCCATTCACTCTGCTCCTCCCATCTCCCCCACCACCCTCACTCCTCCCTTCCTCCCCACTACCTTACCTACCACACCTGCCCCTCCCTTATCCCTCCACTCTTTACACCCACTTCCCTCTCCCACAATTCCCCTTGCCACCTTCCTCTCCCCCCATTCCTCCCCATCCCACTCCCCTCTTCCTTTTACCTGCCCCTTATAACCCCCTCCACTACACCTTTGTCTTCCCCCCATTCACCTCCACTCCCCCTCCTGTCCTACCCTTCTCATGCCTCCAACTCTCCTTCCTCTGCCCCTTCACTACCTCTCCCCGCCCGATCACTCACTTCTCCCACACCCACTCCCCCTCCACTCGCTACCTTCCCTCCCATCAACCTTCCCTTCCCCCTTCCAACTCCCCTACCCCTCCACTTCCTTCCACTCCCCTCCCCTCTCATTCACTTTGTCATTTCCCCCTCCCTATCTCCTTTCCTTGGCCCTTTGCGCTACTCTCCCCCTTTCTCCCTCCCTACTCACCTCCACCTCTCCTCTTTCCACACAACACTCTTCTGACCTACACTCCCCAGCCAACACTTCACATGCTCCCTCCTTCTCCCCCTTCTACTCTCACTCCTCCTGCTCCTACCCTTCTCCCTCATTCCCCCTTTTCCTTACAACCCCCTCTCCCTCCCTTCATCCTTCCCCCATTTCCCACATCCCTCCCCTCCCTGCTGTCCTCATCCTCTCTCTCCTCGTGCCCTCTTACCCCTCTCCCCTCATCCCCTTTCCCACACTCTCCATTCCTTCCCTTCCCCCTCTCCCCACATCCTTCCCCTCCCTGCTGTCCTCATCCTCTCTCCCCTCATGCCCTCTTAACCCCCTCCCCTCATCCCCTTTCCCACACTCCACCATTCCTTCCCTTCCCCTCTTCCCTTGTCCCTCCCCTTCCCCCTCACCTCATTCCCCCTCTCTCCTCATCCCTCCCCTTCTCCCCTCAACCCTCCCTTTTCCCCCACTCCCCGCGTCCCTCCCCTTCCTCCTACTCCTTATTCCTTCAACTCTCTCATCTCCCTCCCCAATCACCTCCGCCTACTCCCCACCTCTCTCCTCTATCGTCAGTCCTCCGCTCTTCCCCCACTCTACTACCCTCCTTAATCCACCATCCCCTTCCTCTCCATCCATTATACCCCCCACTACTTCCCTCTCCCCTCTTATTTCCCCTTCCCCTCTGCTGCTTCTTCACTCCACCTCTATCCTTCCTCTGCCCCCTTCCTTACCCCTCATTCACTCCCTTCACCCTTCCCTGCCCCTCCCCTTTCACTCCCACTTCCCTCTCCATAACTGCTGCTCTTCTTCGTCTCTTCCTTCTCTCCAGCTCCTCTGCCACTTGCCTCACCCCTTCCCCTCGGATCTACCTTCCTCAATCCCTTTTCCCATCCCCTCTCCACTCTGTCACTCCCCCATTCCCTCCTTCCAACCCCTACCTCTTTCCCCAGCCCCTGTCCCCTCTCACTACCCCTCCCCTTCTTCCCTACCTCTCCCTCCCAACCTTCTCCCTCTCCCCACACCTCCCTCTTCTCCTCCAAACCTACCTATCCCCTTCACCTCCCACTACTTCTCCCCACTCCAATGCCTTCTCCTCCATCCCCAACCATACCCTCTTTCCCACCCCTTCCCTATCACAGCTCTCACAACACCTTCCCCTTTCACCCCCCACTTTCCCTCCCCCTTGCCACCACTCCTGCTCTTACTCCCACTGCTCAAATCATCCACCCTCATCCCCCCCACTTCACCCTCCCTCCACTCCACACTCCCCTTCCCTTGCCCTCAAAAACGCTCCTCCTGAACACCTCAACTACCCCTTCAACTCCCCCTCCCCCACCCCACCCCACCCCAATCTCCTCCTCTTCTCAACCACTTACCCTCTCGCGTAACCTTCCCTCAACTTCCCATCCTCCTCCCCTAACCTTCCCCCCCACTCTTGCCTAACCTTCCCCAACTCTCCCTCGCCCTCTCCCCTAACTTTCCCCTTCTCCCCATCTCCCCATCCTCCTCTCCCCACTCCCCTTACCCTCCCCATTTGCCCTCATCCAATCTCTCCCTTCCCTCCTCCCAACTCACCCTCCCCTCCTCGAACACTTCTCCCCTCACCCGCCTGCCCCCTTCCCCTCCCCTCTTTCCCCCTCCCCCTCCCCTCTTTCCCCCTCCCCTCTTTCCCCCTCCCCCTCCCCTCTTTCCCCTTCCCTCTTTCCCCCTTCCCTCTCTCCCCTCTCCCCCTCCCCTCACCCCCTCCCCTCTCCCCCTCCCCTCTCACACCCCTCCCCCTCCCCTCTCTCACCCCTCCCCCTCCCCTCTCACCCCCCTCACCCCCCTCCCCCTTCCCTCTCACCCCCCTCTCCTCTCACCCCCCTCTCCTCTCACCCCCTCCCCTCTCACCCCTTCCCCTCCCCCTCCCCTCTCACCCCTCCCCCTCCCCCTCCCCTCCCCTCCCTCCCCTCTCACCCCTCCCCCTCCCCTCCCCTCTCCCCTCCCCTCCCCTCCCCTCCTCCCCCTCCCCCTCCCCTCCCCCTCCTCCCCCTCCTCCCCTCCCCTCCCCTCCCCCCCTCCCCCTCCCCCCCCCTCCCCTCCCCCCTCCCCTCCCCCTCCCCTCCCCCTCCCCTCCCCTCCTCCCCCTCCCCTCCCCCTCCCCCCCTCCCCCTCCCCTCCCCTCCCCCTCCTCCCCCCTCCCCTCCCCTCCCCCTCCTCCCCCTCCCCTCCCCTCCCCTCCCCCTCCCCTCCCCTCCCCTCCCCTCCCCCTCCCCTCCCCTCCCCTCCCCCTCCCCTCTCCCCTCCCCTCTCACCCCTCCCCTCCCCTCTCCCCTCCCCCTCACCCCTCCCCTCCCCTCCCCTCCCCTCTCACCCCTCCCCTCCCCTCCCCTCTCACCCCTCCCCTCCCCCCTCTCACCCCTCCCCTCTCACCCCTCCCCCTCCCCTCTCACCCCTCCCCCTCCCCTCTCACCCCTTCCCCCTCCCCTCTCACCCCTTCCCTTTCACTCCTTCCTCTTCTCCTCTTACCTGTCCTCCCCCCAGCTTACTCCTCCATGCACCCCAACTACTCCTCCCCTCTCCCAGCTTGCCCCCTGCCCTTTCCCCTCACCCCAACTCCTCCTCCCCCTCCCCCACAGCAATCCCCTCCCCCACAGCAATCCCCTCCCCTCCTCACCCCACCTCCTCCTCCCCCTCCCCCACAGCTAGCCCCTCCCCCTCACACCCACACGCCCCTCCCCCCACTCACCCCCGGCGCCCCTCTGCCCCTGGTCGGCTCCGCCCTGAGGCCGGGGGCGGTCCGACCTGCTGTCAGGCAGCAGAGCTGCCGCGCTCCGAGCGAGTTCTTGCAGTTTCGGCCTCGCCGCATCATGTCCTGCCGCTCGCTGTTGCTGGCCGCGCTCTTCCCCGCTCTGACCCTGGCCTACTTCCCGGAGGAGCGCTGGTCCGAGGAGTCGCCGCTGCTCTCTCCGCGGGTCCTCATCGCCATCATCGCCCGCAACAGCGCGCACGGACTGCCGGCCTTCCTGGGCCGCATCGAGGGGCTCCGGTACCCCAAGGACAGGCTCAGTCTGTGGTAGGTAGGGAGGGGATGAGCGAAGTTGTGGTCGAAGGGCAAGGGTTTGAGGAGGAGGTAGTGGTTGGAGGGTGAGGGGATTATGGAGGGTTGAGGATGGGGAGTGGAGAGAGGGGTGGGAGCAGAGAAGGGAGGCAGGGGCATTGACTGAGGGAGTGGTTGGAGGGCAGGAGTTTGAGGGGGTTATGGAGTTGGTGGATTACAGGAGCAGAGAACGGCGGTAGGGACGTTGGGGAAGGGAGGGGTTGGATTCGAAATGGAGTGGGAGGGTAGTGATTTGAGGAGAAGGTAGTGGTTGGAGGGCGAGGGGATTGTGGAAGGTTGAGGGGGGTAAGAGAGCGGAGTTATGATAGGGAAAAGGACAGGAATCAACAGTGGAGATTAGGAATTGATGGGGATGGGGACAGTGAGTGAGGGAAGTACATGAATGGAGAACGTAGTGAAGAGGGGAGTGAAGGTGGTAGATAACGAAGCAAGAGAGAAGTGGGAGAAGATGGTAAGAAGGCAACGAGGAGGGAGTGAAGTGGGGCAAAGGTGCAGATGGGGGAGGAAGAGGTCAGAACAATAGAGAGGGGATCATGGCAGACTAGGAGGAAGACATAATGGGCAGGAGAAGAGATGGAAAGGATGATGGTGGAAATAAGGGGAGTGGATTGGTGATTTGGGAAAAATGAAAGTGGGAGATTAGAGAACGGAGGTGAGAGAACTGATCTGTGTTTGGGGTAGAAATCCACAAAGGAAGGAAGGTGCAATCATAGAATTATGTGGACCACAATTAGTTCACAGGAAGCAAGATGGACAAGGAATAAGTTTTAAGGAGAGCATTAAATGCAAAGAGTTGGAGAGGTTAAGAGAGGGAATTCTCAAATCATAGCACTGGTATAAGTGAAGGTGCAGCTTACAGACAAACAACAGGAATTCTGCAGATGCTGGAAATTCAAGCAACACACATCAAAGTTGCTGGTGAATGCAGCAGGCCAGGCAGCATTTCTAGGAAGAGGTACAGTTGACGTTTCAGGCTGAACCAGTGTCCTGACGAAGGGTCTCGGCCTGAAACGTCGACTGTACCTCTTCCTAGAGATGCTGCCTGGCGTGCTGTGTTCACCACAACTTTGATGTGTGTTGCGTGCAGCTTACAGAATCTAGTGGTGGTTAGTGGGGAGGATACAGGTGAGAGGGGAAGAGAAGGGTAATGTCTGAAGTACGATAATCACCACTTGCACACCAGAAGAGTATAATATTTAAATAGTTAAACTATTTTGTTGTTAAAGTTTTTGCTTTTTTAAAAAGCAAATTTTATGTTAAGGTACGTATGAAGTTAGTCCCATTTTATGTTCCTCTGTAAAGGGAAGGATATCATTTATTCCTAGAAACGTGGGCTGATTTTCTCCAAAAGCTGAGTCTCTGGAATGCTTTGCCAGCTGTTGTACTGATGCTCCGCCTTTAGGAGTTCACTGTCCATGAAGCAAAAAGCAAAATGCTGTAATTGCTAAAAATCTGAAGTAGAAACAGATAAAGAAGGAGCTGCTTAGCACACCACACAACGTGTGTGGAAAAAGAAACGGCGTTTCATGTCAGTGACCTTTCCCAGGTCTGATGGAAAGTGGAGAAACTGGTTATCTGAAGTCTGGTGCAGGTCACACATGGGCTTACAGATGCTGTTTCTCGAACAAAGTCCAGTTTACTGTTCATGTAAAATATATTCACCCTGATGATAGGCTTTTCCATTCATGGGCATTGGTGTTTGCATATCAGGCTCTGATCAATAATCTGTCTTCACCGAGAGGTGGTTCCTGAGAAATTGGAAACAATCCAGGTTTTAAAAATCTTTAATATCATTCACTGATACTGTTGGAGAGCTTTGAATGGCAGCTATTCTGTGTGCAAGAAAGACTTTTCCTCATGATACATTTGACTATTATTTGTGTTGTCTGCTTTTTGACTTGTTCACCAGAGACAACAGTGTATTGAATTGAATTGACTTTATTTCTTACATTCTTCACATACATGAGGAGTAAAAACCTTTATGTTACATCTCTGTCTAAATGTGCAATGTGCAATTTATAGTAATTGTAATAAATAGTATGTACAACAGGACAGTCAATATAGCATAGAAATACAATTGTATCAGTGTGAATTAATCAGTCTGATGGCCTGGTGGAAGAAGCTGTCCTGGAGCCTTTTGTTCCTGACTTTTGTGCTGCGGTACGGTTTATGCTGCTGTCTCTGCACCATTAAGTTAGCTTAGGGTTAGTGTGTTCCTTGGTCCTTTCTCTCACTTCGATAAACTGGAATAGTTTTTCTTTATTATCACGTGTATTCTGAGATGTAGTGAAAAAACTTTGCCAGCCATACGGATAACCTTAGGCACCTGTTACGTTGAGGTAGTTCAATGGGGAAAAACAAATAACAGAATGTAGAGTAAAGGAACAGTTGACAGCAAGCGGGATGGCACGGTAGCGTAGTGGTTAACACAACACTCCACTGAGCCAGCGATCGGGGTTCAAATCTCATCGTTGCCTGTAAGGAGTTTGTACGTTCTCCCTGTGTCCGTGTGGGTTTCCTCCCACAGTCCAAAGACATACTGGTCAGTAGGTTAATTGGTCATTGTAAATTGTCCTGTCTTTAGGCTAGGTTTAAAATCGGTGGACGGCATGGATCAAAGGGCCTATTCGGTGCTGATTCTCAATAAACAAACAAGTAAATAGAATAAGGGGCAAGGTGATGTAAATTGTGAGGTCAAGTGTTCATTTTTTTGTACACAAGGTCCCTTCAGTAGTCTCATAACAGTGGGATAGAAACTGTCTTTGAGTCTGGTGTCACGTTTTCAAGATTTCGTATCTTCTGTTTGATGTGAAGAGTGGGCGGGGGATGTGTTCGGGCAGAAAATGTGTGCAGCAGTGCTGATTTTTGATTATGTTGGTGCCTTACCAAGCGGCAAGAAGGGTAGACGTTGCCCATGGAGGAGAGACTGCTTTATATTTTCATTTTCTGAAGATTAAACTTCTCCGATTCTTACATACTAAATTAGTTAAAATTATTTATTATGCAAGTTGAATTACTGAGGCATTTAAAAGAAGAAGATAAACACCAGGTCAGCATCCATATAGATGCTGATGACCACAACTTGGGAGCGCCTTAACCACTCACTCATTGCCTTAACCACTCATCATTTAGACAACTTGTCCGGCACCCACAGGTGTGCTGTAAAGTTATCATTCAGTGGGTCCACCCTCCTTTCTAGCCAATGTCTCACACAGTGTAAGATTGTTCAAAGCGTTGTGACTGTGGAACTCAGCGCTGTGCTTTTAAGGTACGAACTTTTCATCATAAGGGTCAACTACTTCCATTGCTACCCATCTCTCTTCTTACCTCTGCTCATCAGTAGAGGCATTTTTCCAAAACTTTACACTGCATAAAGTCATGCTTGTTGATGAAAACCCTTTTTCCCCATATTTTGTTTTGCACCAGAAGAATTGGGGTTAGTTTTGGATTACCTGGAGCATGGGTTTTAATTTGAGGAAATTGATGGTGTGTGGTGTTGCTGACTGCATTTGATACTTTTTGTTTTACTGTTGTAAATCTGGGCAAGATGTGAGCAGTCTACCTTCTCCAAGGCAGGAATTACGATGATGTTTACGGGATTTAACTTGGGGTGGCACAATGCTTCACAGTGCAGGTGACCCGGGTTCAATTCCCGCTACTGCCTGTAAGGGGTTTGTATATTCTCCCTGTGATCACATGAGTTTCCTCTGGGAGCTGCGGTTTCCTCCCACAGTCCAAAGATGTACCGGTTAGTAGGTGAATTGATAATTCTAAATTGTCCCGTGATTAGGCTAGGATTAAATCGGGGGACTGCTAAGTGGTGCTGCTCGAAGGGCCAGAAGGGCCTATTCCGCATTGTATCTCAAAAAAATAAATAACTTCAAAGCTTCACAGTGGCAGTAAGACATCACATCTTCTCCATGGGCTTGAAGGAGCAGTATGTTTCCTCTTGGTCTCCCATCCCTGAAATTGCTGACCTCCCTGGTCCACCAGGCTGGAGACCACCTGGCAGATTGGAAGCCGCGACAGTCGACCAAGTTGAAAGCTTAATGGAGACAAAAGGCTGCAACGCTGTGACGAAGCTTCCAGGTCTGAAATGTTAACAACAGGAATTCTGCAGATGCTGGAAATTCAAGCAGCACACATCAAAGTTGCTGGTGAACGCAGCAGGCCAGGCAGCATCTGTAGGAAGAGGTGCAGTCGACGTTTCAGGCCGAGACCCTTCGTCAGGACTAACTGAAGGAAGAGTGAGTAAGGAATTTGAAAGTTGGAGGGGGAGGGGAAGATCCAAAATGATAGGAGAAGACAGGAGGGGGAGGGATAGAGCCAAGAGCTGGACAGGTGATAGGCAAAAGGGGATACGAGAGGATCATGGGACAGGAGGTCCGGGAAGAAAGACAAGGGGGTGGGGACCCAGAGGATGGGCAAGAGGTATATTCAGAGGGACAGAGGGAGAAAAAGGAGAGTGAGAGAAAGAATGTGTGCATAAAAATGAGTAACAGATGGGGTACGAGGGGGAGGTGGGGCCTTAGCGGAAGTTAGAGAAGTCGATGTTCATGCCATCAGGTTGGAGGCTACCCAGACGGAATATAAGGTATTGTTCCTCCAACCTGAGTGTGGCTTCATCTTTACAGTAGAGGAGGCCGTGGATAGACATGTCAGAATGGGAATGGGATGTGGAATTAAAATGTGTGGCCACTGGGAGATCCTGCTTTCTCCGGCGGACAGAGCGTAGATGTTCAGCAAAGCGGTCTCCCAGTCTGCGTCGGGTCTCGCCAATATATAAAAGGCCACATCGGGAGCACCGGACGCAGTATATCACCCCAGTCGACTCACAGGTGAAGTGTTGCCTCACCTGGAAGGACTGTCCGGGGCCCTGAATGGTGGTAAGGGAGGAAGTGCAAGGGCACGTGTAGCACTTGTTCCGCCCACACGGATAAGTGCCAGGAGGGAGATCAGTGGGGAGGGATGGGGGGGACGAATGGACAATGGAGTTGCGTAGGGAGCGATCCCTGCGGAATGCGGGGGGGGGGGAGGGAAAGATGTGCTTAGTGGTGGGATCCCGTTGGAGGCGGCGGAAGTTACGGAGAATAATATGTTGGACCCAGAGGCTGGTGGGGTGGTAGGTGAGGACCGAGGAACCCTATTCCTAGTGGGGTGGCAGGAGGATGGAGTGAGAGCAGATGTATGTGAAATGGGGGAGATGCGTTTAAGAGCAGAGTTGATAGTACAGGAAGGGAAGCCCCTTTCTTTAAAAAAGGAAGACATCTCCCTCGTCCTAGAATGAAAAGCCTCATCCTGAGAGCAGATGCGGCGGAGACGGAGGAATTGCGAGAAGGGGATGGCGTTTTTGCAAGAGACAGGGTGAGAAGAGGAATAGTCCAGATAGCTGTGAGAGTCAGTAGGCTTATAGTAGACATCAGTGGATAAGCTGTCTCCAGAGACAGAGACAGAAAGATCTAGAAAGGGGAGGGAGGTGTCGGAAATGGACCAGGTAAACTTGAGGGCAGGGTGAAAGTTGGAGGCAAAGTTAATAAAGTCAACGAGTTCTGCATGCGTGCAGGAAGCAGCGCCAATGCAGTCGTCGATGTAGCGAAGGAAAAGTGGGGGACAGATACCAGAATAGGCACGGAACATAGATTGTTCCACAAACCCAACAAAAAGGCAGGCATAGCTAGGACCCATACGGGTCTGAAATGTTAACTGTTTCTCTTGGAAGTTGCTTGACCCGCTGAGTTTTCCCAGCATTTTCTCTTCTCACTTCAGAATTTCATCTGAGAACACCACTATTTCTGTACCACACCAGCTAGCTAACCTACTTAAGTAAGTATCCAGGCTATTGAGCAAGCCTGGTGTGAAGTCTATTTCTGTGTGATTATCTTGCATGTAAATAGAGCAGCTAGTAATTTTATCCTGAACTTCCTGGCTTTATACTTCTCATCTTTCAAAGTGAACAAGAGGGCACTGTGGAGAATTTCGGGTGATGTAAAAGCAGTAATATAATTTTGTTACAGACTTCTTTAACACATACAAGGAAGTTGTTACACGAACAGTTAATCTTTTGTTTTGGTTTCATATTTTCAATGAACTTCCACAAAGGTATTTTGATACTCTGTCACTACCTTACACTTGGCTCCAGCCTTCAGGCCCGCTATAGGTGATCCTTCTGAACCAGAATCGGGTTTAATACCACCGGCATATGTCGTGAAACTTGGTAACTTTGTGGCAGCAGTACTATACAATACATAATAGAGAGAAAAACTGAGAATTACAGTATGATTGGAAAGGAAAGGTACGTTGCATCCGGAGTTTAGCGGACGATTTCCCTCCACGCCTCTCTGACGTAGTGGGGAACCGTGTACGAGGCAAGTTACAGCAGTGGTTTGCCATTGCCAAAGAGATCACCAGCTCGTAACCCAGCACGGATGGAAAGCGTGCAGGGGAGACAGCTGGATTCGAACACGGGACCTTTTGTACCGAAGTCCGACGCTGAAGCCACTACGCCACCAGCCGGGTCCACAGTGTGAATATATATATATATTAAATAGTTAAATTAAAGAAGTAGTGCATAAACAGAAATAAAAAAAGTAGTGAGGTAGTGTTCATGAGTTCAGTGTCCATTCAGAAATCAGACGGCCGAGGGAAACGCTTTACGGTTGTTTGGATTGCAGCAGTTCATCCTTACAGAATTTACAAATCATTCCCCCAAAAATTTAAAATAGGCGATACAATTTGTTCTCTCAGTGCTTATGCAAGTAAAAAGTAAATACATTTTATCAACTTGTATTTTTTGACAAGTGCAGATTACACAGCTGTGCATGACGGAAAATCGCAATACGGACCATTTTATTTATTTGGCAATACAGCATGGAGTAAGCCCTTGGAGCCATGTTGCCCCAGCAACTCCCAACAAACCCAATTAACCCTAACCTAATCACGGGACAATTTTTACGACGACCAATTAATCTACCTGTTACTTCTTTGGACTGTAGGAGGAAACCAGAACACTGGGGGGAGAAAATGGATAATCCACAGGGATTACAGAACAGCATCAGAATTGAACTACAGTCTTCAGAATGCCCCAAGCAGTAATAATGTTACACTGACTGCTACACTATTGTGGTTTTATCAGAATGCTCTTCCTCATAATGCTGGTGTTACCTGTACTTATATATATTACAAATTTAAAAAGTACATTTCTCAAGATTTCAACTTGTGCAATAAATGAATTAAACTAATTTAGTAGGAATAGTTTAATATTTTCAGATGGCAAAAATAAAAAAGAACTTCCGATGCTGAAAGTGTAAAATGAAAACAGGAAATACTAGAAATGCCCAGCAGGTCAGGCAGCATCTGTGGAAAGAGAAACAGAGTTAATGTTTTAGACTCTTTGTCAGAACCGCAAAAAAGAGAACACAAATTAGTTTTCAGTACCAAAAGAGGCGAAACTTTCTCTCTCTCCTCACATGCTGCCTCACCTGTTGAGTATTTCGAACATATTCAGCTTTTATTTAATTTCAGAGAAATGTAGTGTGTAGTAAGATTTCTTGAATAATAACTTGTAAACTAAAAGAAATGGTTTCTAAAGGTTAGTAGAGGTGATCCCTGAGTTATGGGGAGTTTTGTTTTTCGAAAATATTTTATATCACGTGAAGCTGTGTCACCTATGGGAGTGTTAGGAAGCGCAAGCTGAAGAAAATTTTGTGTTTGTTTACTTGTTTCTCCAAATAAATCACTCAAGAGTGAATTTTATTCTGCATCTCAAATTACTGGGTAGTGATTTGTGAATAAGGGTGAATTTCTGTAACCTGGGTGGCTAGAATATGGATGTTGGCTGTCGTTGTTCTGCCCTGACGTTATCTCTTGCGCTGTAAGGTGTATGTTGCCAAGGTGGCAGATTCCATGAGATTGCTAAACATCCCTGTGTTATGGCTTATGGGTATAGCCTGAGTATCGCTTTTCACACTAATTAATATAATCAATTTAATAATGGATAATAGCATTAACAGTCTCAAATGACAAAATGAATAGATGACCAGAGGTTTTGTAACTAACCGATGATTTATTACCATATTGCTTGTCTGCATGCATTCTTATAATATCACCTTAAACACCATTCCTTTTCCAAAATGTGTGGTGGGCTTATGGGTTTACTTGCCAATAAGATTGAGACTTAACTAATATGCTGGTTCACTGCATCTTTCTTCCTTCAACTGACAAATCTTGTAATGTTCATTCCCACCCCTTGCTCAATTCTAGTCACAGACTCCTGCTGTTCTCTGATTTCTCTCCTGTTTCTTCTCGTATTCTTTGTAAGCTCATCAACTTCTGGAGATCCATCTTCTATCCCCACTAACCTACAGATTATCTAGCTTTCTCTTATGGCCCCATTTTAGTTAATATGTTTAACCGATCCCTCTTGTCAAATACTACCCTTTTCCATTTCAGATATGTTATCACCTCTTTCCAAGAAACCCTCTTGAATCCTTGCCTATCTGTATCATTTTTTCATTTGCTTACATTGTCTTGATATAAATTCTTTTACACAGAACATAGTGTTTGAATATGTTCCTTTCCTTGATATTACACCAAAGTGTCTCAGATCAAGTGATTCTAACAATTCATATTCCTGTTAGTACCTCTTCACTGACATCTAACTCGTCCACTTCCATTCCTACCCATTCTTTCATAGCCAGAGAATTATCAGTAATGGTTTATCTCCCAATGTCTACTTCGATGAATTAGACCCTGAGGTGCAGTGGCATACAAAAGTTTGGGCACCCCTGGTCAAAATTTCTGTTACTGTGAATAGCTAAGCGAGTGAAAAATGACCTGATTTCCAAAAGGCATAAAGTTAAAGATGAACATTTCTTTAATATTTTAAGCAAAATTACTTTATTATTTCCATCTTTTACAGTTTCAAAATAACAAAAAAAGAAAAGGGCCCGAAGCAAAAGTTTGGCACCCTGCGTGGTCAGTACTTAGTAACACCCCCTTTGGCAAGTATCACAGCTTGTAAACACTTTCTGTAGCCAGCTAAGAGTCTTTCAATTCTTGTTTAGGGGATTTTTGCCCATTCTTCCTTGCAAAAGGCTTTTAGTTCTGTGAGATTCTTGGGCCGTCTTGCATGCACTGCTCTTTTGAGGTCTATCCACAGATTTTCGATGATGTTTAGGTCGGGGGGACTGTGAGGGCCATGGCAAAACCTTCCGCTTGTGCCTCGTGAGATAGTCCATTGTGGATTTTGAGGTGTGCTTAGGATCATTAAAAGATCATGAAAAGAGCCAACCTCTTTTCATCTTCAGCTTTTTTACAGACGGTGTGATGTTGGCTTCCAGAATTTGCTGGTATTTAATTTAATTCATTCTTCCCTCTACCAGTGAAATGTTCCCCGTGCCACTGGCTGCAACACAAGCCCAAAGCATGATCAACCCACCCCCATGCTTAACTGTTGGAGAGGTGTTCTTTTCATGAAACTCTGCGCTCTTTCTTCTCCAAACATACCTTTGCTCATTGCGGCCAAAAAATTCTATTTTAACATCATCAGTCCACAGGACTTGTTTCTAAAATGCATCAGGCCTGTTTAGATGTTCCTTTGCAAATTTCTGACGCTGAATTTTGTGGTGAGGACGAAGGAAAGGTTTTCTTCCAATGACTCTTCCGTGAAGGTCATATTTGTGCAGGTGTCGCTGCACAGTAGAACAGTGCACCAGCAGTCAAGGGTCTGCTAAGTCTTCCTGAAGGTCTTTCGCTGTCAAACGGGGGTTTTGATTTGCCTTTCTAGCAATCCTACAAGCAGTTCTCTCGGAGAGTTTTCTTGGTCTTCCAGACCTCAGCTTGACCTCCACTGTTCCTGTTAACTGCCATTTCTTAATTATATTACGAACTGAGGAAACGGCTGCCTGAAAACCCTTTGCTATCTTCTTATAGCCTTCTCCTGCTATGCGGACATCATTTATTTTAATTTTCAGAGTCCTAGGCAGCTGCTTAGCGGAGCCCATGGCTGCTGATTGTTGGGACAAGGTTTGAGGAGTAAGGGTATTTATAAAGCTTTGAAATTTGCATCACCTGGCCTTTCCTAACGATGGCTGTGAACAAGGCATAGCCCTAACAAGCTAATTAAGGTCTGAGGCCTTGGTAAAAGTTATCTGAGAGCTCAAATCTCTTGGGGTGCCCAAACTTTTGCATGGTGCTCCTTTCCTTTATTTCCCACTGTAAAATTGTACAAAACAAAATTAATACACTAATGTTGCTTAAAATGTTGAAAAGAACGTTTCATCTTTAATTTTATGACTTTTGGAGATCGGTTCATCTTCTACTCACTTAACTATTCACAGTAACAGGAATTTTGACCAAGGATGCCCAAACTTTTGCATTCCACTGTACGTACAGTAAGTATAATTAGACCTTCTCTTCCATCGTGTTTGCTTTGCTGTTCAATCATGGCTGACTTTCTTTTGAACCTAATTCTCTCACCTTCCCCCTATAAGTCTTAACCCTCTTACCAATCAGGAACCTCTCAACCTCTGCCTTGAGTACATCCAGTGATTGATCCTGTACAGCTCTCTGTGGCAACATATTCCACAGATTTACTACCCCCTAACTGAAGAAATCCCTTATCATCTCAGTTTTAAAGGGAGGTTCCTTTATTCTGAGGCTATACCCTCAGATTCCAGTTTCTCCTACTAATGGAAACATCTTCTCCACATTCACTCTGCCATGTACCATCAGTATGTGGTAAGTTTTAATGAGATCTGCTCTCATCCTTCTGAGTAAATCTCTGGGGCTGTCTCAGACTAGGACTCGCCCTGAGTTTCAACATCTACCTTATCTACTTGCTCTTTCTTGATGATGTGAAAAATGTGAAGTCAGTTTCCACATGTCCTTTTGCTGGTATTTAGCTTTATCTTCTCACCTCTTCATAGTTTCTTGCTTGTCAGGAAAATTAACCAGTAATGGATATTTTCTCAACATATGGAAAGGCAAACTTCAGAAATACCGTCCACTGAATATTTCTCTGCTTGGAAATTAACTGAACTTGAACCAGAGCCTCACTCAAATTGCATCTATGCCCGTTGATTTTCACTTTAATGTTACCGCCCAGCTATGTGCTTTCCTTAGCTTACCTGCCATCGAACCCTGGTTCATGCCTTTGTTCTATCTTAGTCTGATTGTGCCAACACACCCTTTTCTTTTCCCGTTCTTGTTAAACCCGAAATCATTCAAAATTTGTGTCTTAACTAGTACCAAATGCCATTTTGAAATGCACACTGGGTTTGCTGATTATACCAGCTCCCACCTAAGTAATTTTTAAACTCCTGTAGTAAAATCACATTATTTGCTTTCCTATCTTTTTAATCTCTTCTAATCTTATTCCCTTCCTTGATACCTGCCTTCCCCAATTCTGGCCTCATGTACTATATACCTCGAAATCCGATCCTCCCACAGCTGGCAGCTGTACCTGCAGCTGACAGTTCAAATCTCTGGAATTCCCATTTTCAATTCCTTTGCCTCACTACATATAATAATAAATCATGCAAGACAGAGAAATTTAACACCTCAAGCCATTCAATATGGTTATGGCTGATTTTGAAACTTTTATATCACTACTTTTCTGGACTAAGTTTTAATGTCACAAGATCTATTGATGTCTGTGCTGAATATGGTCAGAGACTGGCTTCATAACCCTCTTGGGTTGAGAATTCCAAAGGTTCACCACTTCACAGATCAAGAAGTTTCTCCTTATCTCTGTTCTGAATGGTTAACCCAATTTTTTGACATTCTGGTTTTAGACATTTGACCGTAGAGTAATGTACTTTTTGCATCTATCTTGTTCATCTCCTGTAAGAAAATTGTATGTTTCCATGAAATCTCTTCTTATTCTTTTGAACTCTGGATAGGCCCTGACTGCTTCTCCACTTGTACGATGAAGATTCCGTCACTGGAATCAAGGTACTGAATCACTGCCGCATTCCCCCTACTACAAGTACAAGTGGAGTTTGGTTAATTGGGCCATTGGTTAATCAGGGCAGCGGCTTAGTTAGGCCAACTCGTAAAGAACAAAATTCAATCAAGAAAGTAACTGGGATTCCCTTCATTATTTGGGACACTACGCTGCTAAATTGGAGCAGGAGACTGTTGCCGAGAAGTTTCTAACTAGCATCAGTCATGTGCACTGGAGTGGCTGTTAGATGCTACACTGTGCTTTGAGTGAACAGTTTTTAAATAGTGTCAGTTGAGTGCGCTTGTGTTCAAAAAAGCAGACATCTTTGTTGCTGATAGTGAGAAATAGGAAGTAAGACAATTCAGAACTGTTTTGCTCATTGCGTTTTCAAGCATTCAGACTTGGAGATGCCAAAAATGTCTGGGAGCAAAAGTGAAATGATTTCACAACTGCTGCAAGTTAGGAACTATGAGGACTTTTAAGGTATCGGCAATCATCTTGAATGTTACAATGAAAATCAAGATTTAGAGGATGTGATCGTTGAAAGGATTGTATGAAGGCAGTTCATTATCTACACTAGGTGTCTGCACTAATTTTGTTCACTTACAGTCAATCAAAAGAACACAGCAGCTTACACTGGATTAGTTTCTCCATTGTTAACAGGAACTAACACAGTTTTTTAGTACTGTGGTAGTATTGATAGTCTATTAATTGTTCTGTTTTTCATTTGAATACATAATGTTTTACTCAGTTAAATGGTAGTCTTGTCTTTTTTTTTATATATTTCTAACTATTTCCATGAAACTTTGGCTAACTGGGGCAGCGACTTAATTGGGCTAAAATGTACTGGTCCTGATGTCTCCCAATGACCCCAAATCCACTGTATATCCTTCCTTTGGTGGGTCAACCAGATGCGTACATGAGGTCTCACCAAAGTTTTCTTTAATTTCAGTATGAATCTTTAGTTTTGTATACAAATTATTTTGCAATAAGTTAAACTGGAGAGGGTGCTAAAAAAGTTTGTTACTGGGATTTAAGTCTTAGGCTGTAAGAAGAGGTAGGACAGGCTAGTAATTTCTTCCCTGGAGCATAGGAGGCAGAGGTGTGACTTTATAGAGGCATCACACCATTCATAGTCATAGTCATACTTTATTGATCCCGGGGTAAATTGGTTTTCTTTACAGTTGCACCATAAATAATAAATAGTAATAGAACCATAAATAGTTAAAAAGTAATATGTAAATTATGCCAGTAAATTATGAAGTAAGTCCAGGACCAGTCTATTGGCTCAGGGTGTCTGACCCTCCAAGGGAGGAGTTGTAAAGTTTGATGGCCACAGGCAGGAATGACTTCCTATAACGCTCTGTGCTGCATCTCAGTGGAATGAGTCTCTGGCTGAATGTACTCCTGTGCCCACCCAGTACATTATGTAGTGAATGGGAGACATTGTCCAAGATGGCATGCAAATTGGACAGCATCTTCTTTTCAGACACCACCGTCAGAGAGTCCAGTTCCATCCCCACAACATCACTGGCCTTACGAATGAGTTTGTTGATTCTGTTGGTGTCTGCTACCCTCAGCCTGCTGCCCCAGCACACAACAGCAAACATGATAACACCCTCCCAAATGGAAAATGATCTATTTATTCTAAACTTGCGTCTTCCTTATCCACCCTCTGTCCACCCTGGTGTATTATGCACAGACTTGTGTGCTCTTATTTTCTTTAATTAACTCTTGGTGGACACTTTACCAAGGACTGTTGGTATAAGCTGGATTTCCAAACATGCTTTGGAGCGTACACATTTGACATGTATGAGGAAGAGGCAGTTGGCTGCCCTGATCGAGCCTTGCAGTGAAGCTTTGACAAATCGATAGTGTTGCAGTATAAATAACATTACTCCTGCCTGAACATGTTCCCTCACAAGAATAAATCTCGCTCACTTTGTTATCATTAATTTTTATCTGGTTTGCTTAGTGTTGAGTTACTTTTGTAATGGTTCATGTGCTCAGTCATGTTCAAAGTGCTCCACATGAGGGGCCCAAATGAGGTAGAACCTTCCTCAAAAAGATTAAGACAGAGTAGAGACATCTGATCCAAGGTATAGAATTCAATGACTATGGATTAATCCTGAATGTGATTAACTCACTCTGTGCCATTACAAGGACACTGTGTGTCCTCAGGAACCATGCACAGTGCACCAATGTCACTTGAAAGAACGTCATCAGATTAGATCAAATTATTCTCATACACATCACGATGCAAAGAAATTCCTTCCTTGCAATGTAAACATGAGGAATTCTGCAGATGCTGGAAATTCAAGCAACACACATCAAAGTTGCTGGTGAACGCAGCAGGCCAGGCGGCATCTCTAGGAAGAGGTACAGTCGACGTTTGGGGCCGAGACCCTTCGTCAGGACTAACTGAAGGAAGAGCTAGTAAGACATTTGAAAGTGGGAGGGGGAGGATATTTTACATCTGTCTGTTGAAGGTGCTATCTGTTTGACTGATGAAGGTATCTACAGCTGATGCACTTTGTTCTAGACCACTGTGACAGGGAGCTGGGACAGCGAGCAATTTGGTGGGAGTGGGGAGCTTGGTAGAGAGGTGGGCAGGTTGGAGAAAAGAAGGAGAGAGAAACAGGAATGGGCAGAGAGGGAGAAAAGAGGATGGTAGATTAGAAACATTGGAAAGAAGGGAATGAGGCACAAGAGTGGTGGGTGGGAGTAAAGAATGGCAGGTGAATGGGGAGGGTAGTGAGGAAGAAGTAGTATATTGGGGAAAAGTAGGAGTTGAGAGGGGAGAATGGACAGAGAACAGGAATGAAGGGTACTTATCTGGCTAAGTTGATGGAGGAAGAATTGAAATTTTTCATATTGGCGATGGTCAATATATATACAAGCTGCCAGAAGAAGTGGTTGAGACAGGTACAATAACAATATTGAAAAGACATTTGGACAGGTTCCTAGATAGGAAAGGTGTATAAAGATACGTGCTAACATTTGGCAAATGGGACTAGCATTGATGGGCACCTTGGTTGGCATGGATAAGTTGGGCCAAAGGGCCACATTCTGTGTTAGATGACTGTATGAAGCTCATAGAGTAAATAGTACATGTGGTAATTGGTTTGAGATGATTGGTTTAGGGGACAACATGGTTAGCACAGCGCTTTACAGTACCCGTGACCCAGGTCATTTCCCACTGCTACTTGTAAGGAGTTTGTACGTTCTCTCTGACCGCATGGGTTTCCAACAGGTGCTCCGGTTTCCTCCCACAGTCCAAAGCCATACCGGTTGGTAGATTAATTGCTCGTTATAAATTGTCCTGTGATTAGGCGAGGGTTAAATTGAGGGTTGCTGGGTGGTGCAGTCTGAAGGGCTGGAAAGGCCTACTCCGCTGTATCTCTCTAAAATAAAAATTATAATAAACATAACAGCAAGTATAACGATGAGCACAACATAACAGAATGTCGCAAAGATTGTAGAATAATCTGAGGTAGTGCAAAAAAATCCTATTAGTAGAATAATTGAGAGAGGTGGAAATAAGAGTCTGAGAATGTGGCAGCACATTGAGAGGAGTGTGAAAGAGAAGATTGGTTTAGTCCTGATTCAGGACTCTATGTGGTTCATAATGGGAAAGCCAGATGCCTATTCAAAATGAGTGACAATGAAGAGGGGGCTTATGGGGAGGGAAGTAAAGAGGAGCAGCAAAGAGAGAGAATGCAGAGGGAGGTCATTGCAAGAATAAAAGAAAGATTAACCAATATAGTTTTAAAAGATGGTTTAGGCAAGGCTAAAATGACCATGTTTATTTCAGAGATGAATCAGTGAAATTGTGATGATCTGGAATTGGTTCTTGGTCTGAGTGTATGTCTGTGGGACAAGATAGAGTAAAACAAGTACACTCATACCACAGCCCGGTTAACTGCGAGCCTTTGAATTGTTTACAGACAAAGGGCTACCAGGAAGACAGGGCTTGAAGCACAATGTTGGGTTGTGCAATGCTGACAGGAACATGGTGAGATGTTGGTGATATTTGCATTATGTGATAGACGCACTGCATTCACGATTTCTGTTGTTGACTGTTCAGCTGTGGCTGGAGCGCTGCATCCTGGGTTGAGCGTGGAGAATGCTGGAGGAAGTCTGTAGGCTGTGGATAACTTTCCCACTGGACCGTATCAAAGTGTTTGTGTTTCTTTACTATTGTTGATCTCGGGCACATCAGTTGTAGAATATAGACCCTCTAGGAGCTATGAGGGATTGGAGAAGTGATCAGAGGCACAATTTTTATGGATGGAATTGCTAATTACAGAAGTAGTATTTTAAAAAAAAAAGAGCAGTTCCAGAAAGAGTTGGTGAAATAGTTGGTACCTGGCTACTCGTGATGTGTGAAGGAATGATGTGCAGTATTGGGAGGTGGTGTCAAGGCTTGTGGCTCTGATATGAGGTTCCTTATCACATTGGGGACAGTGGGAATCTAGAACTTCATTGTCCTACCCTCTAAAAGGACACTTATTGATGTCAGCTAGAATCTTGACTATGTGGGCTTCCATTTGTAGAGATGTCAGAGACTATTTAATGATTTTGAATACTGTTTAGGTGGAAGTTTGAAAAGATCTGACTCACTTTTATAACAAGCTTGGGAGGGCTGGATGGTCTTATTTTGTTCCTATATTCTGACTATAGAGGAGTTCATAAGCAATGACTAAGTCTGTCAAGATGGTGTGGTTACCCTCTGGAAGAACTTATCTCCTGGGTGAAAGGGGGTTTGTGTTGTTCAATAGAGCAAGCCCTATCCTTGGAGCAGTCTGGTCTGCAATCACCATTGCAGCATGTTCTGTCAAGCTGAGGGAGCAAACCTCCATAAATATTGACACATTCCTCCTTTCTTCAAGCTGACAGGTCTGGAACTGGTATCTTGCTAATTGAAAGTTCCAGTCATGTCAGGGTAAAGGGTGTAATTAAATTTAGCAAGACAGTTCATTTTTCTACAGACACCTGGAAATGGTCTGTGTAAATTTAGAGGGACTCATCTGGAAACGCTCTAGCCTCTGCATTAATAGGTTGTGGGTTTGAGTCCAATACCGAAGCCAAATTTCAGCATCTGGGCTGATGATTCTTGTGTGAGGGAAGGGACTGCTGAAGTGCTGCTCTTTGGCCAGAACGCTAAACTTGCTTTCACTCTCTCCTTCCCACTCCTAGTGGCTGTAAAACATCCCACAGTCTAGTTTTGAGTATTTTTCCCCAGTATTAACCTTTCATTTGGTGATTATAATGTTACTGATGTGGAATCTTACGGTGCCCAAGGTAACTCCCTTTTGAGAAACAACACATAAAAAGTTACTGTTGACTGTGCAGAGCCCTTTAAAACAAGGCTGTGAAAGATGCAGTGCAAAAGCATGCATCACAGTTTCTTTCTTTCATTGTTCTTTGGGAGAATCTGCCATCATTGCTTGGTTTGGCAGACCTACTAGCAACCTCATGTTAAGTGGCTGACTCACAGTCTCCGTGAATTGGTCCAGCTACGTACTATCATCTCAGCACAACTTGGAGATGGCTGGCAGTTGTAGCCTTGCCAGACAACCATATATATTTAGAGACTTTACTTTGCAATTCAAGATGTTTTAAACCCCTTTCATTTAGGGGCATTTTGTTTTGAGTTTGTCTGTATAACAAAGTTAGGATTTGTTGTGTATGTGTTGAGCAGATGATCTTGTGGATTAAACCATAAGGCATAGGAGCAGATTGGGCCATTCAGCCCATTAGGTTTGCTCTGCTATTTGATCATGGCTGATATGTTTTCCCCCTCAACCATACTCTCCTGCCTTTGACATCCTTACTAATCAAGAATCTGTTAAACTTCACTTAAAATGTATCCAATGACTTAGCCTCCACAGCTGGATATGGAAATGAATTCCACAGATTCGTCACCCTCTGGCTAAAGAAATTTTTCATCTCTTTTCTAAAGTGACATCCTTGTATACAGAGACTATGCCGTCTGGTCCTAGACTCTCCCACTTCTGGAAACATTCTCTCCACATCTTGTAATAATATTTAATATTTGGTAGATTTCAATGAGATCTCCCCTCCTTCAAACTCCAGCAAGTACTGGCCCTGAGCTGTCAAAAGGTCCTCATACGTTAACACTTTCATTCCTGGGATCATTCTCATAAACCACCTCCGGATCCTCTCCAGTGCCAGCATTTTCTTAGATATGAGGCTGAAAACTGCTCTCAGTTCTCCAAATGTGGCTTAGTCAATGCTTATAATGCCTCAGCTTTACATCCGTGATTTAATATTCTAGTCCTCTGGAAATGAATGCTAACATTGCATTTGACTTCTTACTACAGACTCAACCTGCAAATTAAACTTTAGGGAATCCTACACTAGGACTCCCAAGTCCCTTTGCACCTTCTATTTCTGAATTTGCTCTCCCTTCAGAAAATAATCTATGCCTTTATTCCTTTTACCAACGTGCCTTTGTCTCTTCCTTCCTTCCTTCATCCTATAATCTGAAGAAAGAAGTGTCTCATAATTTGGAAATATATTTTGCCTGACAAACAGGCTAGTTGGTTAATGGACGCTGCCTTTCTGAGACATCGCTCCTTGAAGATATCCTGGGTACTTTGTTGGCTAGTACCCAAGATGGAGCCGACTAAATTTGCAACACTCAGCAGCTTCTGTTGGTCCTGTGCAGTAGCCCCTCCCATACCAGACAGTGATGCAGCCCGTCAGTATGCTCTCCACAGCACATCTATAGAAGTTCTTGAGTGTGTTTGTTGACATTGCAAATCTCTTCAAACTCCGAATGAATTATAGTCGCTGTCTTGCCGCCTTTATAACTGCATCGATATGTTGGGACCAGGTTAGATCCTCAGAGATCTTGACACCCAGGAACTTGATTTGGACTGAAGGACCATTTTCTATGCTGTGTAACACTATGACATGACTGTCAGTAATGTTGGAGGTTGTACAAGTAGCCAAAGTTGGAGAAGTACACAGATCCCAGAAGATTATAGGACATCTTGAGTTTTTATTGATAGGGAGGACTGAGATTATGGAGGAGTTTGAAAGGTTTTTGGCACAATCCAGACCTCTCATACTGTTGATTCCATTTCATGTATCTAAGACCTTCTTGTTCAACTCTTTGACAGAAAGGTAACACGGCTGACAGACTGACACTGCATTCATACAGCTTTTACCACATGGTAGACATGAACTTGGTGTTTGTTTAAGTAGACTGGGAACATGTAATTTCCCCTGGTTTGACTTGTTTGAAGTGTCTATTGACCACAAGTTAGTTGCTCAGATTAATAGAATCCAAATTGCTGGAAAATATTGTGCTATAAAAGTAAGAGTTTGCATTCATGTGGTTGGTTGATGGAGCCTACAACTAGTACCACAGTTCCACACATTAGCAGTTCAGGACAGAGGAAGCGGTTGTGTATCAAATGACCTCACGAATACCAGGTGAATGAATTGCCAGTTCTGTGATGTTAGTAGTGGAATTCAACTCCACACAGGAGAACTTCTGACCTCTTCTAGTGAGCATTTCACTATAAGAGCAGACAGTAACTACTCAATAAAGAATGGCATTTCTTCCAGTCTAGCTCCCCCTTCCCTGCACCATCTGCTTAGAATATGCTCAGGACTCCACAGTGGAACTGGAATCCACACCCTTGGTGGAAAGAGCCACACTTCTGTCTGTGTTGGAGGATACGCATACAACATGGTCAATGTGGATAGGTTGGAGCTTCAGTGACCCAAGTTCAATCCTGTCCTCTGGTGCTCTATTGAGTTTGCATGTTCTCCTTGTGACTGCATGCGTTTTCTCCAGGTGTTTCTGTTTCCTCCCAAAGACTGTGGATTGGTGGTTAATTGGACTCTGTCAATTGCCCTCTGAGCATAGGTAGGTGAGGAGCAGATGCACGTGTGAGCGAGAATAAGTTACAAAGAAACGGAATCAATAGGTTTGCTCTGATAGCCAATCTCTGTCATAAGGACGATGAAGTGTGGATGGGATATGCATTTACGGTGAAAGGGGCAGAGTTTAAAGGAGATGTGCAGGACACTTTTTTTTACACAGAGTGGCACGTGAGTGAAACCGCCTGCCAGGGTAATAGTGGAAGCAGATATGATAGTAATGTGTAAGAGCCTGTTAGATATAGGCATCAACATACAATTAATAGAAGGATACAGATTGTGTGCAAGCAGAAGAGATGTAGCTTAATTTGGTATTGTTTTCGGCACAGACATTGTGGGCTGAAGGGCCTGTTCCTGCACAATACTTTTCTATTTTTTGTGATTTAAACTTTGACTAAGCAGAACAAGAACCTCCATGCCTTCTCCAGGCCTGTGAAATCTTCCTTTCAGAGTGAGTGACTGCGCCTCACCCTGCTAAACCTGACTTGGTGACGTCAACAGAAGTGAACCAGCTCTTTTTATAACTTTAGCTGAACTGTTTATTTGCACGCACAGCAAAGGATCTGTAGTTGGTATCAAGGGAGATGATTTATGCATGAGCCTGGATTAAAGGTGCCTTTGTGTTCTGGTCTGATGTGGGCCAGACCCTGTCACAGACAGTGATACTACTATACCATGTGCAGTGTACAGCCCCATTCACTGCTCTCGTGACAAGAAGCTGGGCCTCTTGACCTATGGAAGCTGGTTGATTAATCACTTTGCTTCTGAATTTGGTACCATATTTGTGGTCTTCTGCTGCTGTAGCCCATCCACTTCAAGGTTTGACATTGTGCTCTCAGAGGTGGTCTGCACACCACTATTGTAATGCATGGTTATTTGAGTTACTACACCTTCCTATCACTTGAATCAATCTGGCCATTTTCCTCTGACCCCTCTCATTAACAAGGCATTTTCACCCACAGAACTGCAACTCACTGGATTTTATTTTTGTTTTGGTACCATTCTCTGTAAACTCTAGAGACTGTTGTGCTTGAAAATCCCAGGAGATCAGCAGTTTCTGAGACATGCAAACCACCCCTTTTGGCACCAACAATCATTCTATGGTCAAAGCCACTTAGATCACATTTCTTCCCCATCCTGATGTTTGGTCTGAACAATAATTGAGCCTCTTGACCATGTCTGCATGCTTTTGTGCATTGAGTTGCTGCCACATGATTGGCTGATTAGATATTTGCGTTAATGATTAGGTGTACAGGTAAGGTTGCCACTGAGTGTATGTGTAGGATTTAGCGGGTATTGGCTTTATAAAATGTTTTAAGTTCTTAGGCTCATGTTACACTGGAACTGGTCTGCTTTTTATAAATAAAAATTACTATCTTTCAACTTTGTTGCTGGATGGCTGTATATTTGGTATATCTAGTGTACAGACTCTGTATAGATAGCCAGGGGAAACATAATGGTACTGAAGCTGCATTGAGAAGGCAGGTATGGCTGTGCCCAAGATGGAAACTCTGAGGGTTGATGTGGGAGAGTCCCTGGGCAGGGACTATTGAGCCTTTGCCTAGTTTCCGCACCCATCTATTGTCCTTGGGCTAAGGTCAGGTCGAGGTCTGAACAAATCTCTCATTTACTGTGACAGGGAGGATCAATAACCAAAGTGTACATGTTGAAAACTAATGACTACTCTTGCCTCACCCCGTACTCGCTGCATGCCCAGTTAATGAACATTTCTGTATTTTTCTATGACATAGAGGTTCTTTACCCATCAAGTCTATGCTAGGTCACCCCACAGATTTTCCTTGTAACCTGTTTCTGAACACTCCCAGATTCTACCACTCACCTACACGTTATAGACTATTGACAGCAGCCAACCCACATGTTTTTGAGATGTGGTAGGAAACGCAGAACACCCGGGTGAAACCTAAGTGGTTACCAAGAGAGCATGCAAACTCCAAACAGGCAGTATAGGAGCTGCAAGGCTCTACCACAGATGACGCAGATGCTGTCTGCGGCAGTCATGACTTGGAAACTTTGCCACGGGTCAACATTGGATTTTAACCCCTAACCCATTTCGTTCTTGCAAACTATTGTCCTCATCTCTAATCTCCCATTTTACCTATGAGTCCTTTGATATGCGATTGGCTCTCAAATCTTTGCTCATCCATCCCCTATGTTGTGATCCATCCATTCTGATTTCTGCCCAGTACTGGTCAAATGAATGATGGTCTTTTATGACTGTAATGAAGATAATCTCCACCCCCTTGCACTTCCGCATCGTTCTGAGACCTTTGACACCATGACTGTCCCACCTCAGCCTATCCAGCACCTTGCTGGGTGTGACTTTATTCTCTTGGTTCAATTCTTGCCCATCCACTCATGTGCATCCCAGTCCTGCATGCTCCCTTGTGGAATCTCTAGAGTTTTTTCTTTTGTTCACCTACCCATCATGTCCACTGAAATTACTGTTGTTTCTCTGTGTTATTTGTTTATTTAATGAGATACAGCACGGAGCAGGCCGTTCTGGCCCTTTGAGCTGTGTCGCCCAGCAATCCACTGATTTAATGCTAGCCTAATCAGGGGACACTTTACAATGACCAATTAACCTACCCAACCAGTATGACCTTGGACTGTGGGAGGACACCCACACGGTCACAGGGAGAACGTACAAATTCCTTTCAGCCAGCAGTGGGAATTTGACCCGTGTTGCTGGTACTGTAAAGAGTGTTGCTAACCACTACACTACTGTACCACCCCTCTAGGGGCTCCCCCCCCCCACCCCTGAAGTGTAGGAGGCTGAAAGGCCCCCTCATTAGAGTTTTATAAACTCACTCGGGCAAAGATAAGGTGAATGTTCACAGTCTTTTTCCTAGGGTGGGTGAGTCAAAAACTAAAGGGCATAGAGTTAAAGTGAGAGGAAAGATTTTCATACAGAGGGCGTTAGGTATGTGAAACAAACTGGCAGTGGAAGTAGTAGTGATGGGTAAAATTACAACATTTAAAAGACATTTGGACAGGGATATGGGCCAAACACAGACAAATGGAACCAGCTCAGAAAGACACCTTGGTCAGCATCAACATTTTGGGCCGAATGACCTGTTTCTGTGCATTATAATTCTAACTGCAATATCAAAATGGTTGTTGTGACATGTGTAGTGTGGTAGTGTGGTGGTGTAGTGGGTAGTGCTTGTTACTCTCGCTCACAGCTTCCAACGCTGGCTAGTAATCTCACAAAAAAGAGAACTGAATGCATGTCCCTCCCTGCCAGTACATAGCCTGTCCAGCAGCAAGCCTCATGTAGTGCCTCCTCGCTGGCGACACACAGAAACTGAACTCCTTTCAGACAGAAGCTGAACTACAGAGGATGGGGAGGAGGTCTGGCCCCTGCGCACTTAGCAGGCAGGCCCACCAGTGTGTGGGCTTCCCCTGGTGCTTGTGAACCAGAACCCCAGCTATGGGTAAGTAGCCCCACTGCCTTGTGGGCAGCCTCAGGAGAAACAAAAGCTACAAGAGTAAAGCCAGACAGAAAATCTAGAGTGGAGCCTCTAAAGGCTGGATGTCACTGAACATCATTCCAGCAGCTCCTGCAGCCAAGCTGGTGCCAACGTATTGCTTCGCTGTCCTTTGGACTACACTGGTGAGGCCAAGAGGGCATCCCAGGACTTCCGTACCTTCCACTCAGGCTTGTGCCCTAGAGAGGTCAGCTCTACAATGGACTGACCCATACTGCACATCTGTTGTCCTTCAGGACAGTCTGATACAATCATCATCCTCACAATGAGTGAGTGAACGCAATGATGAGCTAACAATCCAGCACCCAAGTTACCTGGTCACAGTGTAGATATGGTGCAGTAGAATTCTTCACTACACCCAGTACCTGACTGCAGAGGTATTCCAGCAAGGTATGCCTTGCAAACTTGCTTTGGTTGGTCTGCAACTTGACAGTAGCCCCAACACGTACTTGATCTTGCTTTGTGTAGCTCTGCAAAATATGACTAGTGAATGATCACTAAAAAATAGGAACCGGCGCCTTGTTTACACGCAAAGGGATGTTGCGATCTGGAAAGCACTGCTTGAAAATTCAGATAGAAGCAGGTTCATTAGCAACAATCCTGATAGATACTTTAAGGAGAAAAGTTTGCAGGAACTTTATTTCAGAAAGCTTGTAGAAAGGTAAAACCTTGCATCCGTTCAAAAGTAAACTGGTTGGATTTTCGAAGGTCAGCAGCCAGGCCGACCCAGGAAAATTGCTCGTTCTCTCAGAGTTTTGGTTGCAATCATAGCATTAATTGCTAGTTATTTGCTTAATCACCCTTCAATTTAACAGTCTGTTGGCAATTAAGAAATAATCATAATGAGCACTGTGGCTAACTTCTATAAAGCCAGGATATCCATAACTGGCATGTGTTGGCAAGTCAAAGGGTGCGTAGCAAATATTTCATGTCCGCAACTCTTCACGCCAAAGCACAACATCTTCCCTCCTTCCAAGCTTCACTCCGCCTCCTCTTGTCTGTCTTCATCTTTTATGCCCCTACACCCACCACTTGCTGCCCGTTCTCATCACCTCCCTGTCCTGTCTCCAGCAATGTATAAAGTGCTGTCCAAGAGTTAAAGTGTTGGCCGGGGGTGTTCTTCACCATGTAGTGACATGTCACATGAATGACATGCAGTCATTGCGAAGCTGCAGTGTCTTTATCTGCATTTTTACTTATGGGTTTCACTGAGAATTGCCAGCAATTGGTCACATTTATGGTAACAAGCTCGTGACTTTGCCACATGCACATCCAAACGCTGCAGTTCTGAGCTTGCTGGCAGATTCCAGCTGGTGAAGTGGCAGACCACAAACTAGCTGGGATTCTCTGGCACTTGTTCATGTTAGACCATTATTTTTGAAGGAGGTCTTATAAGTAGGGAAAAGAAAAAAAAAAAACAACAAAATGCTGAGGGAACTCTGTGTTTGTGTTCAGGACACAAAACATTGACCATCCATCCCTCTGCCTCCATAGATACTGCTACACACACTGAGTGCCTCCAGCAGTTTGTTTCTTGTTTCAGATTCCAGTATCTGTGTCTTTTAGTGTAACATAAATTGCTTAATTTTTTGTTTGCAGTAATTTTTAAAAAAGTTTTGGGTGATAAAGTTTTAAGAAGTGTATTATAATTAACAGGGCTATTGATATCAGTGTCTAATAGTTTTTTTAATGCTCTTGACTGTCAGAGGCATTGAAAGCCTGAGTTAACAATCTACTCAGAGTTTGGATGGCATGGTGTATTAAATACTTTATCAAAACAAGAACTGGTAATGATAGGATAAAATCAAATTATTTCATCAAATCACTGACAAAATAAAGATAACTAAAATGGAAATTCATGACATGTAATCAGCTGGAGGGAAAATCATTAAGTACTATAGAAGTGAAAATCCAGCCTCACTGCAGGTCTTCACTTGATGGAAAAGGGCTTGCAATGACTTTTAAGCATTTCTTAATACGGCTCTTGAAGTTGCAGTCCTCTGTCTTTTGGTTTGTCTGTCTTGCTCCTTATAAAAAAACCTACACTGCAAATTCAGTCATTGGAAGTTCTCAGTTTCTCCAATTAATGGATGGCAAGGAGTTGGTGCACTGGACAGATCTGAATCACTGGTTCATAGCCTTTGTTATATCCTTAGCACTTACTTTAATACAATATAAGTAGGTATATCCTTTAAATAACTTGTCCAATGATAAAACTGTGCATCTTAAACAAAAGGATGCATTTTCTGCCAAATGATTAACTGAGGACTGTTTGCAATATGTATAGCATCTCCTCTTTGCTGTTGATGGATTGTGTATCCAAACCTCTTGTGGAAATAGCTAGTTCTTTTTTAAAAGTGTTTCCAAAAACAAATTTGATGACTTGCATTCTGTTTTCACTCTCTGCTGGTACCTTGGATTTTATTCGAGGAAGTTTAACTTGGAAGTTAAGGGTGGTTTTACTGTCAAGCCTGTCATTCCAAACTTGAGAGGGAGGAAGGCACCAAGTTCCTGACACCTCTGCAATTTCAGAGTTTCATTCCAAATCACACGCTATTGAAACTTGGTTTTTCCTTCAGTCTGTGGCTAGATTTCAGCTGGTGTACTCCTTGTCCGTTTACACAGGGCTCCTGATGCATGGGTTCAAGGTTCTTAGTATCATATTAGTTGCTGTCCTGTAGTTTGAGTGGCCCCAGAAGTTTGTGGGGCTGCTCCTTTTTTCGAGGAGCCGTATGCACATCCATGAATCTTTTCTTCTGTGCACCTGGTAATCTTTCTCTCTGGGTATAGAGATTCTGCATCAAGTATCTGGTGATAGACAGCAGTGCCTCCTCTGTAGACCTGACTGCCTGTTCCATGACATCAGTGACAAGGATGTTGGCCTGGGAGATGTTGGATCCTTTATCCTTTCAATAAATTCTGGAAATGCAGCACAAACGGCATTGATGGTCCCTTTCGTGTTTCTTGAGGTTTCTAATGAAAATAGTCTGGGGCTGAGAGACAGGGAAGGCAGAGAGTGCTTCCTCTTTTCCTTACCTACCACCCCATGAGCCTCTGTATCCAACACATCATTCTCTGTCGCTTTCACCATCGTCAACGGAATCCTACCAACAAACAAACACATCTTTACTTCCCCCACCCCCACTCTCTGTTTTCTTCAGGCATTGCTCCCTTTGTGATTCTCTTGTCCATTTGTCCCTCCTAGTACGTATCCCTGCAAGCAACAAAAATGCTATACCTCCCCAGTCATCACCTCCCTTGCCTCCATTCAGGGCCTCAAACAGTCCTTCCAAGTGAGGCCACACTTCCACCTGTGAATCTGTTGGGATCGCCTATTGTATCTGGTATTCCCAATGCAGCCTGCTCTACATTGATGAGATCTGGAGGGACTGCTTTGTTGAGCACTTCAGCTGCATCCTCCAAAAGTGGAATTTCCTAGTGCCCAACCATTTTACTTCCTCTCACCATTCTCATTTCGACATATCAGTCCATGGCCTCTTCTTTTGTCACAGTGAGGCCACTTTCATGGTGGAGGAACACCACCTTGTACTTTATCTGGGTAGCCTCCAACCTGATGGCATGAACATTGATTTCCCTTTCTGGAAATTTTATTTTCCTCTCCCTTCCCTCTTCTTCTATTCCCCACTCTGGCTTCTTACCTCTTGTCCTCACCTACCTATCACCTCCCCCTTGTGCTCCTCCTCTTTCCCTTTCTCTTGTGGTCCACTCTCCTTTCCTATCAGATTCCTTCTTAAGCCCCTTACCTTACCAACCCACCTTGCTTCACCTATCACCTTCAAGCTAGTCCTCTTTCCCTCTCTCCAAGTGACGATACTTGTGGTCTTCCCACCACAATCCTTGCTGATTTGATTTGACAGGAACAGCACATTTTGGTGTATGTTTTGATGTTTCTGTGACAAGTAAAGCTATATAAATGCAAGAGGATTAGAGTGTTGTTTTGGAGAAACCTTCTTTGTGTGCTGGTTTAGATTACATTATGCTTTGTTCTCTGTAGGATTGCCACGGACCACAATGTGGATAACACCACCGCAGTATTGAGAGAATGGCTGGTGAATGTACAAAGATTTTACCATTCCATTGAATGGAGACCCATGGATGAGCCAAAGTAAGTTCTGTGCTGGTCGTGCCCGAAAGTATCATTGACCTGTTAATTTTTGCATTTTTTTAATATGTTGGACTGTAGTTTACTCTTGCCATTATAAATGAAGCAGCACATGAGTACTATTTACAAATTGTACCATCTCCAGTACAAAATGCTGGAGAAATTCAGCAAGTCAGGGACCATCTACAGAGGGGAATAAACAGTCAACGTTTTACCTGAGACCCTTCAAAAGGACTCTGTTTTTTTCCGCTCCATAAATGTTGCCATACCTGCTGAGTTCCTGCAGCATTGTGTGGTGTTCAAGATTTCCACCATCTGCCCAATCTCTTCTGTTTAGTACCTAGTAGGTGTTGATGCAAGGTCTCAACCTGAAACATTGACAATTTCTTTCTCTCCAAAGATGCTGTTAGAGCCACTGAGTTCCTTCAGCAGTTTGTTTTTATGCTCCAGATTCCAGCATCTGCAGAATTGTGTCTCCTCTTTACAGTAGCCTTTGTCTCAAACACCTTCATTATTCTGATTACAGAGATGCTGACCAATTGGGAGAATGATTAAGAGATGGAGCAACGAAACAGTTCCTTCAGCCTATCGAGTCTGTATCAACCATCAGCCACACATTTACACTAATCCTATATTAATCCATATTTTTATTCTTCCCACATTCTTCTCAACTTACCCCAGATGACATCACTCACCTACACATTTAGGCCAATTTTAGTGGCCAATTGGCCGTTAGGTTAAGTTCCGCTCTAATCTTGGCAATCCAGTTGCAGACGTTTTGTCACCATACGAAGAGACATCACCAGTACTCTGTTCACTTGTGGTGTCTCCTCGTAATGCTGGGCCTTTATTTAAGTATATAAAGGCCAAGCATGAGGAGGACATACCGTAAGTGATCAGTGCACTGATGCTGTCTCCTCCTATGGTGCCGAAATGATTGCCAGGATTGGAGAACAACTCAACCCAACCATCAACCACCCGAGCTACACGTTTTCAGAGCTATTTCCTGCCAATTGACCTTCCAACCTGCATGCACGGTAGCGTAGTGGTTAGTACAACGCTTTACAGTACGGGCGTCCTGGGTTCAGTTCCTGCTGCTGCCTGTAAGGAGTTTGTATGTTCTTCCAGTGACCGCGTGGGTTTCTTCCAGGTGCTCTGGTTTCCTCCCACAGTCCTAAAACGTACCGGTTGGTAGGTTATCTGGTTATTGTAAACAGCCCTGTGATTAGGGTCAGATTAAATCGGGAGATTGCTGGGTGGCGTGGCTTGAACAGCTGAAAGGACCTATTCTGCGCTGAATCTCAATAAATAAGTGTTTTTGGGATGTTGGAGGGCACCAGAGGGAACCCCACATGGCCACAGATAGAACACAAAGTCAAGATTGAACCTGAATCTTTAGTAGTGATCTTATGGCTGCACGATTGTGTCACTCTTTTTATTTTTATTCCTCAACAGCAGAGTTAAGAGTAAGATTATCACTTTTTTTCATTAGTTTATCCAGCAATCGTGAATACTTGTCATTGATGTGTGCTTATTGCCTGTTTGCACATTGGTCCCTATCTCCATAGTCCCACTCCTGACACTGCCAATCTTGTCTTCAGTCCCTCTTGTAACATAGCCACTCGTAGATTTCCAATTGATTGTTCCCTACCTTGAACAAACAGTCTTCCCACTGACATCTAGTAGTCAACCTCCCCAGGACCTTTTCTCAGTTGAAGGTTAGTAAACCTTCCCTTGCCACAGTTTGAATTATTGTCACACATGTTCACCATTTTTATGTCTCACCATACTGTGCCCCAAGCTTCCCTCTGAGAAGACTGTTCCTATCAAAGCACTGACCATATTGCTTTGGCAGTGAATCAGCTCTGCTTTATTGTTTTGGAATTCCTCACGTCACGTTGTCATGGAAGGGTCAAGAGCTTCAACAATCACAGGTGAAGGATCACTGCCATTCAGGGTGTTAGGTTTCACTTTGTAGGACGCAAAAGCCTGCAAACCCTGTCCGAGCTGATGTGCGTCTATTTCTGGCTCTAACCTCAATCAAAATTGTTCTCTCATTCTTAATGTATCAAAATCAACGCAGCCTGAGGAAATCCCGAAGTTCGCAGAGTTGTTAGAATTTTGCTGCACAGACACACAGACCCTTTGGCCAACCTTATTGCAAGCCATTGGGTATCTATCTGTACTAATCCAATGTACTAGAATTGGATCCATAGCCTACCGTGCCCTGGCTGTTCAAGCAATCATTCAGATGCTCTTGAGGTGCAAGAGCCTCTGCCTTTACCACCTTCTCAGGCAGTGTATCCTAGATTGCAACCAATCTCCGGATAGAGAAAAAAATCTTCTTCTAATCCCCTTGAGGCCCTCCTAAATCTACATCTTTTGATCTTAGACAGAATAGAGAAGTTTAATACCAGAGGGCATGCATTGAAGGTGAGAGGATATAGGTTCAGGGGGGATGTGAGGGTTTTTTTTTACTCAGGGAATGGTGGATGCCTGGAATGCACTGCCTGGTATGTTGGTACAGGCAAATACATTAGAAGCAGTTCAGAGACATTTAGATAGACACATGGATGCGAGGAAGTTGGAGGTATGAACATTGTGTAGGTCGGAGGGGTTAGTTTTGGGGGTTTTTTAATGTACTTTTTAGCTGTTTTGGCATAACATTGTGGGCTTAAGGGCCTGTTTGTGTGCTGTACTGTTTTATAGAAACATAGAAAACCTACAGCACAATACAGGCCCTTCGGCCCACAAAGTTGTGCCGAACATATCCCTACCTTAGAAATTACTAGGGTTACCCATAGCCCTCTATTTTTCTAAGCTCCATGTACCTATCCAAAAGTCTCTTAAAAGACCCTATTGTATCCGCCTCCACCACCGTTGCCAGCAGCCTATTCCACGCACTCACCACTCTCTGCGTAAAAAAACTTACCCCTGACATCTCCTCTGTACCTACTTCAAAGCACCTTAAACCTGTGCCCTCTCGTGCTAGCCATTTCAGCCCTGGGAAAAAGCCTCTGACTATCCACATGATCAATGGCTCTCATCATTTTATACACCTCTGTCAGGGTCACCTCTCATCCTCCGTCGCTCCAAGGAGAAAAGGCCCAGTTCACTCAACCTGTTTTCATAAGGCATGCTCCCCAATCCAGGCAACATCTTGTAAATCTCCTCTGCACCCTTTCTATGGTTTCCACATCTTTCCTGTAGTGAGGCGACCAGAACTGAGCACAGTACTCCCCAAGTGGTGTCTGACCAGGGTCCTATATAGCTGCAAGGTTGCCTCTCGACCCCTAAATTCAATTCCATGATTGATGAAGGCCAATATACTGTAAGTCTTCTTATCCACAGAGTCAACTTGGGCAGCTGCTTTGAGCGTCCTATGGACTCGGACCCCAAGATCCCTCTGATCCTCCATACTGCCAAGAGTCTTAGCATTAATAATATATTCTTCCATCATATTTGACGTACCAAAATGAACTACTTCACACCTTATCTGGGTTGAACTCCATCTGCCACTTCTCAGCCCAGTTTTGCATCCTAACAATGTCCCGCTGTAACCTCTGACAGCCCTCCACACTATCCACAACACCCCCAACCTTTGTGTCATCAGCAAACTTACTAACCCATCCCTCCACTTCCTCATCCAGGTCATTTATAAAAATCACGAAGAGTAACGTCACAGAACAGATCCCTGAGGCACACCACTGGTCACCGACCTCCATGCAGAATATGACCTGTCTACAACCACTCTTTGCCTTCTGTAGGCAAGCCAGTTCTGGATCCACAAAGCAATGTCCCCTTGGATCCCACGCCTCCTTACTTTCTCAATAAGCCTTGCATGGGGTACCTTATCAAATGCCTTGCTGAAATCCATATACACTACATCTACTGTTCTACCTTCATCAATGTGTTTAGTCACATCCTCAAAAAATTCAATCAGGCTTGTAAGGCACGACCTGTCCTTGACAAAGCCATGCTGACTCTTCCTAATCATATTATACTTCTCCAAATGTTCATAAATCCTGCCCCTCAGGATCTTCTCCATCAACTTACCAACCACTGAAGTAAGACTCACTGGTCTATAATTCCCTGGGCTATCTCTACTCCCTTTCTTGGATAATGGAACAATATTCGCAACCCTCTAATCCTCCAGAACCTCTCCCGTCCCCAGTGATGATGCAAAGATCATTGCCAAAGGCTCAGCAATCTCCTCCCTCACCTCCCGCAGTAGCCTGGGGTACATCTCATTCGATCCCGGCAACTTATCCAACTTGATGCTTTCCAAAAGCTCCAGCACATTCTCTTTCTTAATATTTACATGCTCAAGCTTTTCAGTCCGCTGCAAGTCATCACTACAATCACCAAGATCCTTTTCCATAGTGAATACTGAAGTAAAGTATTTATTAAGTACCTCTGCTGTTTCTTCCGGTTCCATACACACTTTCCCACTGTCACACTTGATAGGTCCTATTCCTTCATGTCTTATCCTCTTGCTCTTCACATACTTGTAGAATGCCTTGGGGTTTTCCTCAATCCTGCCTGCCAAGGCCTTTTCATGACCCCTTCTGGCTCTCCTAGTTTCCTTCTTAAGCGCCTTCCTGTTAGCCTCATAATCTTCTAGTTCTCTAACATTACCTAGCTCTCTGAACCTTTTGTAAGCCTTTCTTTTCTTCTTGACTAGATTTACTGCAGCCTTTGTACACCATGGTTCCTGTATCCTACCATAACTTCCCTGTCTTATTGGAACGTACCTATGCAGAACTCCTATGCAGGAAAATCTTTTTCACACAGAGGGTTGTGGATCTGTGGAATGCTCTGCTTAAGAAGGCAGTGGAGGCCAATTCTCTGCATTCTTTCAAGAAAGAGTTAGATAGAGCTCTTAAAGATAGTGGAGTCAAGGGATATGGGGAGAAGGCAGGAACAGGGTACTGATTGTGGATGATCAGCCATGATCACAGTGAATGGTGGTGCTGGCTCAAAGGGTCGAATGGCCTACTCCTGCACCTATTGTCTAGCTCAAACCATCGGTCTGGGCACATCCCTTCTCTATCACCTGCCTGTCCTCCCTCACACACTGTCTCCAAGCTTTCTCTATTTGTGAGCCAACCACCTCTTCCCCAGTCTCTTCAGTTTGGTTCCCACCCCCCAACAATTCTAGTTTAAACTCTCCCCAGTAGCCTTAGCAAACCTCCCCGCCAGGATATTGATCCCCCTGGGATTCAAGTGCAACCCGTCCTTTTTGTACAGGTCACACCTGCTCCAAAAGAGGTCCCAATGATCCAGAAATCTGAATTCCTGCTCCCTGCTCCAATCCCTCAGCTGCGCATTTATCCTCCACCTCATTCTATTCCTATACTCACTGTCACATGGTACAGGCAGTAATCCCGAGATTACTACCTTTGCGGTCCTGCTTCTCAACTTCCTGCCTAAATCCCTGTAGTCTGTTTTCAGGACCTCTTCTTTTTTATGTTGTATGTACCTCTACAACAGTGATATGTTTCTCACTGTTCGCTCTATCTGTACCTCTCATAGTTGTACACCCCTACCGAGTCCTCCCCTCATTCCCCTCTATTCAAAGGAAGTGAAACTCAACCTATCTACTCTCTTATAATTGTAGCATTCCGTCCCAAGCTGGTGAATTTCCTCTGCATCCTCTTCAGCCATGTCCTTCCTGTAGAGTGACAACTGGAATTGTACACAATATTCCAGCTGTAGCCTAACCAACATCTATCAGATTCACGTGGGCCATTGAATATGGGCAATTAATTCCAACAAGAATAATGTCAGTAATAGCTAATACTAAAATACCAGTGGTGTGCCAGTCAGCATAGACTTTGGAAACCATTGTGTACTCTGTAAAATTGGTGTAGGGTTACCCTTCAAACTGATCAACTGGAGAAGGTATGAATGGAAATGGATCAATGAGCAGTGGCCATTTTGTTCACTCTGGTGAAATACCTGTGTTATGCTGGCTCCTAAAGTCCTGTGTATTCTTTGCAATATTGGCTTCCAGATCTTACCCCGATGAAATCGGGCCAAAGCATTGGCCGGACTCTCGATATGAACACGTTATGAAGCTACGACAAGCAGCACTAAAGGCAGCCAGAGACCGGTGGGCTGATTATATTTTGGTAAGGCCAGTAAGGTTTGAATGGAGATAGAATAGGAGGGAGTCCCTGACACCTGTGTTTGTCATTAAGACAGTAGATTTAGTTTTAATTGGTGCTGCTGTTTTCCTGGGTAATTAATCAGACATTGGTTAAGTGTTAATCTGTCATTCGTATGAGCTTGTAGGATTTGTTCTGGTCATCAACCAGACACACTGTAAGCATCACTCTGGTTTCTGAATTAGAAAATTGTGGGTTTGAATTGACTGCAGAGTGCAGAATGTTAGCTGATGGTCTAATAGTGTTGGATTGTTTTTAGTGTCATAACTCAGATGAGATTTAAAATAAAATTATTGCCTGCCCTCTGAACCAAATATAACTAATTCCACAACATGCTTCAAAGAAGAGAAGCGAGTTCACCATGGTACCCTGTTCATTTGCTCAACTAGTCTCCCTAAAACAGATTGTCAGTTACTTATCACATTGCCGATTAGGAGAATATTTTGTATAAAAGTTACCTGCTCTTTTTCAGATAACAATGGTAACTGCATTTGAATGATGAAGTCTAAGTGTTGGGAGAAAGTGCTACGTCACTGTATAAAACAGACACAGAAATCCATCATTTGGAGAGAGCAGAGCATTGAGAATTGTGGGCTCGGCCATCATGTTTCCACTAAACAAACAGGTCCCCTCCAGTTTACAGACACCCAACTTGTCCACAGCCCTTACATATGAATAAGCATTTGGGAAACTGTCAGGATAGGTTTTCCAGCAAGTGCAAAGCTCCAGGCATCTTCTGTAGTGAAGGAACACGATTCACGGCTGTATTTCTGACTTATGGACTGTCCCGGTTAAAAACTGTTCACAAAAATGGAACCATGGAACCCTGATGTAATTGGGGGGGCGGGGGGGGGGGAGAGACACCTGTACCTGGTATTATAGCTCCATCCCTTTGCCTCTTGAATAAATGTGGAACTTTGATTGTAGGTTTGTCATTTGCAGTCCTACATTAAAATAAGGCCACAGTAAATGAAAAAGATCCCAAACCTTGCCAACAGTGTGCTGTTTCTCACCATAATGGGAAGACCAGGTAAGTTCCTGTCACACCATAGGAAATAGAGTAGTAGATTGAGTTATTGATCGAGGTGTTATGGCACCTTTAGGTGGTCAGTATCTGTTGGGGTGAGGGGCATTTAAAAAACTTGATGACCCAAGCAGTGGTGGTTCCTAACCAGTTGACATGGATCAGGAGAATGGAACAGTACATTACAGTACTGGAATGTAGGCTCTGTCTGGAGGAGGTGTATCCTGCAGCTGGTTAGATAACACTTGTGTTTGGAAATTGCTTTCAAACTGCCTCAGTGGCTTGTGCACAAACAAGGATTCTCCTGAAATTCTGAGAGCTTAGTTGAGGGAAAAGGAGATCTGGAAATGATGCGGCTCACCAACCGATATTACTGTGAGAATTGAAAAAAGTAAGCAACATCAATTTCCTCTGGTGGGATGGATAGTCTTATAACAGGAGGATTAAAACTGAATTGTTGACATGTGAGCAAGAAGCACATTTCCACACAACAGTTTGTGAAGATCTGGATTTCTCACCACACAGAAAGCATTGAATCCTGGGAGGCTTGGTAGGATGGAAATTGGTCAAAGTTAAAGTAAAGTTTATGCACAGTGCATGTAACCATCAGTGCAATGGAAAAACTTGCTTGCAGCAGCAGATTGGCAGGATTGACAAGAAAAAACATAAATTACTAAATTATACTATTTTTCCAAGAAAGAATTGGAATTTTTAAAAAAGTCCATTTTAATGCTAAGTGGTCAAACTAACAACTGAGAGATATTGGTTGGGTGAGGAGCACAGAACCGATGGATTCAACCAAGGGGCATCATTGTGACTTTTATACAACTGGTGTAGTTTCCCCTTTTGTAAAAGGCCATATCTCCACCTGGCTGCTCTGTAAGGAAGCAGTGGTCCAGCTCCTGCCAGTTTACAGATGTCCTGATTCCTCTGCACTCAAGTACAATGCAATCAATAGCTAGTTACCTGCAATTGCCATCAATGATACTCTTGTTTCTTTTAAGTTTATAGATGCAGATAACTTCTTAACCAATCCAAACACCCTAACTCTACTCATTGCTGAGAATAAGACAGTTGTTGCACCGATGTTGGACTCACGCTCTGCCTATTCCAATTTCTGGTGTGGAATGACCTCCGAGGTATGGACAGGATGGTGTTTTAAAGAAGCCACTTTTGTTTTGTCTTTTAATTTGTGGACTACTGAGATTGTTCAGTCTGAAACTAGTTGATACCTTGCAGCTTTAGTTTTATTTTCTGAAGCCTCATTTGAACCCCTTTCCCTTCCTCAGTGATTTCCCTTCTCCAAATTCATTGTTCGTCTTGTCTCTCAGCCTTCACATTTCCACTCTTAGTACGCTTTTTATAATCCAAAACCCACTAAATCACCCTTCCCACTCCGTCCCGCCTGGATTTATGTCCATATATGCCGATCTATTTTAGGCTCACTTTGGACAGAAGATCGTTTTCTTTATCCTGGTCTTTGAAGTGCCTTCCAATCTATCCCATTTTACTGTCATCCTCTGTAATGTTGAATCAGGTTTGCAGGTCTGGCAAGTGAGACCGAAAACACTGACTGTGAATAAATATATTAACCATTTACTTATAAACAGTAAGAATTTGACCAAACATTCAGGTTCCCCAAGTTACAGAAACTACAAAACTAAATATTCAACAGACTTACTTCCAACAAATATGTTTAGTTAAAAGCGTGCACGGAGCATACCTTCCCAGTGGGTATGTGCATTGCTTGCCTTAAACAAAGGACGAAAGAGCAAACCTCTGCCACGTGCTATTTTATACCTGGGATGTCTGAAACTGGACCCCAGATGGCTAACCAATGGGAAAAGCAGATGTAGTTTCTAAAATAACGAAGGACAAAGCGACTTTTGACTGGCAGAATATGGTGCGCTCTCCCCCTCCCCCCACCCCCATGACACCCCCACTCCCAGGTTTTACTTCAATGTTCTTTGCTCTACAGGGTTATTATAAGCGGACTCCAGCCTACCCTCCGATACGGAAACGGGACAGACTGGGCTGTTTTCCGGTGGTTATGGTACACTCCACAATGCTGATTGATCTTCGCAAAGAAGCCTCCAAGAAACTGGCGTTTTACCCCCCACATCCATCCTACACCTGGTCTTTTGATGACATCATAGTCTTTGCATATTCATGCAAGCAAGCGGGTAAGCTACACAGTTTAACATGCTGTCACCACACTTAAGCCCAATTAAACTTTGAGATCTAATTTAGAAGCTGTGAAATGGATGTGTCTCTCTTATCTGACCAATATCCACATTGAGCAAGTCATCCATTCACATTGAAGGTCTCAGGCAGATCATCCTTATGTGAAGTAAATTTTTCCTGTACTTCAACACGTCTCATTCGCTGTATGTCAATGTTCCTGTTGCTATTATCCAGTTATTTTCCCCACAAAAGTGAAGGCACAGGTCTGAAGAAGAAGGGATCTGATAGGAATAGATGGTGGACTCATTAGATTCCTTCATCTTCAACCCTTTGCCTCGTCCACATATTTACCCAGCTTCTCATACTGTTCCTTTAAAAACCCCTACCCCACTTACCTACCTAGCTTCTTCCCTCTCCCCGAACTCATCTATCACCTGCCAGTTTGTGCTCCTCCTCTTTCCCCACACTTTCATTCAGGTTATTGCCCTCTTCCTTTCCAGCCCTGATGAAAGGTGTTGTCTGAAATGTTGACTGTTTATTTTCCTCCATGGCTGCTGCCTGACCTGCTGTGTTTCTCCAGCATTTTGTGTGTGTTGCTCCAGATTTCTAGCAACAGCAGAATCTCTTGTGTCTCAAGCCTGAGGGGCCGAGTGGCCTACTCCTGCTTCTACTTTATATGTGTATGTCTTTGCATACCCTCACATTTCTTCTATGGTCTTCCCTTGACCACCTCCCCCCTTCCTTTAAGAAAATTCATCAGATCCTACTTATTTGTCAAAGCTCTTGGTTATCGCCTCAGGTACCTCTTTGTGTGGCTGCCATCCTTCCTCCTTGTTTGATAACTTTCCTGTGAAGCAGGGCAACCCCTCAGTCTGTTTTGTTATTTTAATGATCCTGTATAAATGATTGTTGATGTTAATGGATCTGATGTCAAGCGACTGTGTCGGCCTCTCCCACACGCGCACACGTTACCTGGCTCTCTGAGGGCCACTCAATGTTTAAGTTAATTTATTACACATGTGTACCGCCAAATGAGACAACTTTCCTAACTTTTATTATGTCATAGCCCAATACCATTAAGCAAGGGATCTGTGGACCCCAGGTTGGGAACCCCAGCTCTAGACCAAGGTGCACAACACTGATACATGTAACTCACACACATAACACACTACAAATAAATTAAAACATAATAAGGTGCATATGCAATACATTAAAAAGTAAATAAAATAAAAAGAATCAAAGACCCCACCCATCCCATATGTCCTCGTCACTCTTCCTCCTCCCAACAACACCCATCAGACAGAAGATACTAGAGCCTGAAAGCATGTACTGCTAGGCTCAAGGTCAGTATCCATCCTGCTTTTATGAGGTTATTAAACAGTCCCCATGTACAATAAGATGGCTTCCTGATCTCACGATATACCTCGTTATAGCCCTTGCACCTTCTTGTCTACCTGCACTTTCTCTGTAACTGGAAGACTCTATACTGCATTCTGTTACTGCTTTTCCCTTGTACTTTCTTAATGCACTGATGTGATGAAATGATCTGTCTGGGTGGCAAGCAAAACAAATTTTCACTGTGCCTTGGTACAGGTGACAATAATAAGCCAAGTTACTAAATCATTAACCAGATCTCTCAGACACTTTTATCCCACTATGTACCCCTTGAGGCAGTGATATTATCAGTTGAATTTCTTTCTCACTGCTTTGTGTTGAGCTTGCACTTTTGACTCTGAATCATTGTGCCTTCTGATCTGCTACTGATTTTCATTAATACGAAGATAAATTGAGTCCTTGTCTCTTGTATGTCTCTAAATTTAATCTCTTCTTTCACCACTGCTTCTGTCCTTCGTAGAGCTCCCGCGGTGATTAGGGTGCAGTTGTTTTTAAAGCAGATTCTAGAGAGTTTTTCTTCACTAGAATTATCCTTGAGGATCTCTGTGTTGCCCTTGGTTTGGTGACTGGCTCAACCGCCTGAGTTGAGATCTGCCAAAGGGTTTTGGCCCAAAACATCGACTGTACTCTTTTCCATTGATGCTGCCTGGTCTGCTGAGTTCCTCCAGCATTTTGTGTGTGTTGCTCGCATTTCCAGCATCTGCAGACTTTCTTTTGTTTGTAATTGTCTCACTTCAACAAATTTTTTATTTTGTTATTTCATGCTTGTTATTTATTGCTACTTATTTATATCTGCATTTGCCCAGTTTGTTGTCTTCTGATCCAGTTTACAGTTACTGTTCTATAGATTTGCTAAACATAGAAACATAGAAAATCTACAGCACGATACAGGCCCTTTGGCCCACAAAGCTGTGCCAAACATGTACTTACCTTAGATCGACCTAGGCTTATCCATAGCCCTCTATTTTGCTAAGCTCCATGTACCTGTCCAGGAGTCTCTTAAAAGACCCTATCGTTTCTGCCTCCGCTGTCACCAGCAGCCCATTCCACGCACTCACCACTCTCTGCATTAAAAAAAACAACAACTTATTCCTGACATCTCTGTACCTATGTCCATGCAACTTAAAACTATGCCCTCTTGTTCTAGCCATTTCAGCCCTGGGAAAAAGCCTCCGACTATCCACGCGATCAATGCCTCTCATTATTTTGTACACTTCTATCAGGTCACCTCTCATCCTCCATCACTCCAAGGAGAAAAGGCCAAGTTCGCTCAACCTATTCTCATAAGGCATGCTCCCCAATCCAGGCAACATCCTTGTAAATTTCCTCTGCAACTTTTTATGGTTTCCATGTCCTTCCTGTAGTGAGGTGACCAGAATTGAGCATAGTACTCCAAGTGGTGTCCTATATAGCTACAACATTACCTCTTGGCTCTTAAACTCAATCCCGCGGTTTATGAAGCCCAATGCACTGCATGCCTTCTTAACTACAGAGTCAACCTGCGTAGCAGCTTTGAGTGTCCTATGGACTCGGACCCCAAGATCCCTCTGATCCTCCACACTGCCGAGAGTCTTACCATTAATGCTATATTCTGCCATCACATTTGACCTACCAAAATGAATTAACTCACACTTATCTAGGTTGAACTCCATCTGCCACTTCTCAGCCCAATTTTGCATCCTATCAATGTCCGGCTGTAACCCCTGACAGCCCTCCACACGATCCACAACACCCCCAACCTTTGTGTCATCAGCAAATTTACTAATCCATCCCTCCACTTCCTCATCCAGTTCATTTATAAAAATCACGAAGAGTGGGGGGTCCCAGATCAAATCCCTAAGGCACACCAGTGGTCACCGACCTCCATGCAGAGTATGACCCGATTACAACCACTCTTTGCCTTCTGTGGGCAAGCCAGTTCTGGATCCACAAAGCAATGTCCCCTTGGATCTCATGCCTCCTTACTTTCTCAATAAACTGTGCATGGGGTACCTTATCAAATGCCTTGCTGAAATCCATATACAGTACACTACATCCACAGCTCTACCTTCATCAATGTGTTTAGTCACATCCTCAAAAAAATTCAATCAAGCTTGTAAGGCACAACCTGCCTTTGACAAAGCCATGCTGACTATTCCTAATTATATTATGCCTCTCCAAATGTTCCTACCTCTCAGAATCTTCTCCATCAACTTACCATCACTGAGCTAAGACTTACTGGTCTATAATCTTCTGGGCTATCACTACTCCCTTTCTTGAATAAGGGAACAACATCCTCAACCCTCCAATCCTCCGGAAGCTTTCCCATCCTCATTTATGATGCAAAGATCATTGCCAGAGGTTCAGCAATCTCCTCCCTCGCTTCCTACAGTAGCCTGGGGTACATCCCGTCTGGTCCTGGTGACTTATCCAACTTGATGCTTTCCAAAAGCTCCAGCAATCCTCTTCCTTAATATCTACATGCTCAAGCTTTTCATTCTGCTGCAAGTCATCCCTACAATCGCCAAGATCCTTTTCCATAGTGAATAAGCATGCCCTCGGAAAAAGAATCTCAGGGTTGTATGTGATGACTATATGCACTCTGATAATAAATTTTACTTTGAACTTTGTCAGTATTTAACATGTTAACCAAGGTCACTAAAGGAAACGGATAGTGTTACATAGCATGGAAACAGGTCTGCACCGACCATTAACCACTCTTGCACTAATCCCATTTTATTCTCCCCATATTTGCCATCAATTCCATCAGATTCTGCCATTCACCCACACATGGGGGCAATTTACAGTGGCTGATTAACCAGCCAACCCATGTGTTCTTGTGATGTTGTGGAAGACTGGAGCAACGGGGGAGCACGGAGGTCAGGATTCAACCTAGGCTCTGGAGCCGTTTGTGGAGACTCTCTACCGCTTGCTGTACCACCCTACTATTTGGTCATTATTAAACTGTTGGAATGCGATCTTGTTGAATTTCCTATATTACATCAAAGTTACTTCACTGACTGCAAAGTGTTGGATTCATGAAGCCATGAAAAATTCAGTACCAGAGCAAAAATGTAATGATTGCACTTTCACCATTCAGTGATACTGTATTTCTATACATTTCCTGCATACGTAATAATTCAGCAATTTGCAATGTGAATGCAACTGCAGTGATGAACTTAATTTTTCTCTTCTGTTTCAGGAGTCCAGATGTACATCAATAATAAAGAGCACTTTGGGTTCCTGCAGGTACCTCTGAAGTCGACCAGCACCATGCAAGATGAGGTGGAGAGTTTTATTCATGTCCAGCTGGAGGTGATGGGTAGGTCAATCTGGTTAACTTTCCCAAGTAGCACTATTCAGCTGTTGGGAGTCACTGGGGCATGGGTATGAAGCCGTACAGCGTAGAAACAGACCCTTTTGCTCACCATATCTGTGCCGATTGACCTTTTTGTCCATCTACTCTAATCCTACTTGCTCGCATCAGATCCATATTCTTCTATGCCTTACCTAATTAAATGTCCTTGTAAATGTCCCATTAATGCAAATGTTTCACCTCGTTCCACCTCCTCCACTGGCAACATATTTCAGATATCGATTACTCAAAGTTCAAAGTACATACGGTATATGCCACCATATACAACCCTGAGATTCATTTTCTTGTGAACACACTTGTCCAATCTATAGAATAATAACTATAACACAATCAATGAAAGACCACCCAACTAGTGCGTCCAACCAGAGTGCTGCAGAAGGCAACAAACTGTGCTAATACAAAAAGAAGAAACAACAATAATAATAAATAAATAAGCAATAAATATCGAGAACATGAGATGAAGATTCCTTAAAAATGAATCCATTGGTTGTGGGAACATTTCAAGTGAAGTTGAGCGAGTTATTCCCTTTGGTGACAGTCATTGAGACAATTACTCTGTGTGTTTAAAAAAGATTACCCTTCAGATCACCTTCAACACTCTTTCACCTTAAACTTATGCCCTCACATTTCTGATATACCTACATTGGACTGTGGCCTATCTACGCCTCATAATGGTATGTATGTCTGCTTTCCAGAGAATACAGACCTAATGTATTCATTTTCTCCCTATAACTCCATTCCAGGCACCATCTTGGTGAATCTCCTCTGCACTCTGTCCAGTTCAATCACATCCTTCCTATAGTGGTGTAACCAAAACTGCACATATTACTCTAAATATGGCCTAACCAGTATTTTATCAAGTTGCACCATCGTGCCCCAGACTGAAGAAAATGCGTGTGTGTGTGTGTGTGTGTGTGTGTGTGTGTGTGTGTGTGTGTGTATGTTTGTTTGTTTGTTTATTTATTTATTTATTTTCCTGTCAGTTACCCTATGTTTCCAATTTTAGGGAACTTTGGATTTCCATCCTTAGATGGTGCTGTTATTCAACTAGAATTTTATGAGCAACAGGTTTTGTTTGGTGATTACTATAGGTTAGCTTTCCTTTGAGGAGTTGTGCACAGTTAAATTCACTGTGTTATTAATGTTAAGATTCTAGCTGAGGTCTGGGTAACTAAAAGACTTAAGAGTCTACTGTCAACATCTTTATTAAGAAGGATTTACTGTGTTTGTTGGTCTCTTGGATGAATTTGGGGTGTAACTAGCATCTCACGCAACATGTCTTGCTTGTAAGGAGTTTGTACGTTCTCCCCATGACCGCGTGGGTCTTCTCCAACAGTCCAAAGACGTATCGGTTGGTTAGTTAATTGGTCATTGAAAATTGTCCTGTGGTTAGGCTAGGATTAGGGGATTGCTGGAAGGTGTGGCTTAAAGAGCTTATTCCACAGTGTGTCGCAATAAAATAAATACGTTTGAAAAAACTTGCATACAGTAACTCATCGAAGAGTATCGAGTTCACAATGCTTATTTGCACAAAGATGGTCACATATTTAATCTCCTTTCCAGATCACACTTGTGCAGATAATTTAAAGAACAAGTGTCCTTTTTAATTGACCATCAGTATTTAATTCAATTCCCATACATCCTTCCAGCACTTCCCAAATCAGAGATACACAGAAGTCTCAATTTATTGAGCCTGGAGTTCCCTGTGGTGACAACATCTACTTTTACGTTAGTTCTGAGTGGAAGTTGTGCTGCCAATTCCAACATACGGCTTTTACATTTGGCCGTGTTTGTGTTGTGGTTGTATTCAGGTGGGTGAGCTGTGTTGTATATTTACATTGTGGGAAGCCCATTTAAACTAACTGCAGAAGAAGCAGGAGAGGGAGACGGGACTTTTCTATGGAGTGAGGTATTATGATTTGAAATGCTCTGACTGAGACAATGGCAGAGCAAATTTTGGCATAAATTAGAAGAGATACTTGAATTTGAGAGGGTTATTTAGAAGGAGTAGATGGAGATGGGGAGATTGACATCCTTTAGTACTCCAGAACATATGAACTTGGATCTTATGTGAGAGATTTTCGAGGTCAGCACTCCATGTTCTGATCACCTCCAGGGTCAGCGAACCATGTTCTGACCCCCAGGGTCGGCGCTCCGTGTTCTGCTGACCTCCAGGGTCGGCGCTCATGTTCTGCTGACCTCCAGGGTCGGCGCTCGTGTTCTGCTGACCTCCAGGGTCAGCGCTCCATGTTCTGATCACCTCCAGGGTCGGCGCTCCGTGTTCTCATCACCTCCAGGGTTGGTGCTCCGTGTTCTGCTGAACTCCAGGGTCGGCGCTCCGTGTTCTGCTGACCTCCAGGCTCGGCGCTCCATGTTCTCATCACCTCCAGGGTCGGCGCTCCGTGTTCTGCTGACCTCCAGGGTCGGCGCTCCGTGTTCTGATCACCTCCAGGGTCGGCGCTCGTGTTCTGCTGACCTCCAGGGTCAGCGCTCCGTGTTCTGATCACCTCCAGGGTTGGCGCTCCGTGTTCTGATCACCTCCAGGGTCGGCACTCCGTGTTCTGCTGACTTCCAGGGTCGGCGCTCCGTGTTCTAATCACCTCCAGGGTCGGCACTCCGTGTTCTGATCACCTCCAGGGTCGGCGCTCCGTGTTCTGATCACCTCCAGGGTTGGCACTCCGTGTTCTGATCACCTCCAGGGTCAGCGCTCCATGTTCTGCTGACTTCCAGGGTCGGCGCTCCGTGTTCTGATCACCTCCAGGGTCGGCGCTCCGTGTTCTGCTGACCTCCAGGGTCGGCGCTCATGTTCTGCTGAACTCCAGGGTCGGCGCTCCGTGTTCTGCTGACCTCCAGGGTCGGCACTCGTGTTCTGCTGACCTCCAGGGTCGGCGCTCCATGTTCTGATCACCTCCAGGGTCGGCGCTCTGTGTTCTCATCACCTCCAGGGTCGGCGCTCCGTGTTCTCATCACCTCCAGGGTCGGCGCTCCGTGTTCTGCTGACCTCCAGGGTCGGCGTTCTGTGTTCTCATCACCTCCAGGGTCGGTGCTCCGTGTTCCGCTGACCTCCAGGGTCGGTGCTCCGTGTTCCGCTGACCTCCAGGGTCGGCGCTCCGTGTTCTGATCACCTCCAGGGTCGGCGCTCCGTGTTCTGATCACCTCCAGGGTCGGCGCTCCGTGTTCTGCTGACCTCCAGGGTCGGCGCTCCGTGTTCTGATCACCTCCAGGGTCGGTGCTCCGTGTTCTCATCACCTCCAGGGTCGGCGCTCCATGTTCTGATCACCTCCAGGGTCGGCGCTCCGTGTTCTCATCACCTCCAGGGTCAGCGTTCCGTGTCCTGCTGACCTCCAGGGTCGGCGCTCCGTGTCCTGATCACCTCCAGGATCGGCGCTCCGTGTTCTGATCACCTCCAGGGTCGGCGCTCCGTGTTCTGATCACCTCCAGGGTCGGCGCTCCGTGTTCTGCTGACCTTCAGGGTCAGCGTTCCGTGTTCTGATCACCTCCAGGGTCGGCGCTCCGTGTTCTGATCACCTCCAGGGTCGGCGCTCTGTGTTCTCATCACCTCCAGGGTCGGCGCTCCGTGTTCTGATCACCTCCAGGGTCGGCGCTCCGTGTTCTGCTGACTTCCAGGGTCGACGCTCCTTGTTCTGCTGACCTCCAGGGTCGGCGCTCCATGTTCTGCTGACCTCCAGGGTTGGCGCTCCATGTTCTGATCACCTCCAGGGTAGGCGCTCCGTGTTCTGCTGACCTCCAGGGTCAGCGCTCCTTGTTCTGCTGACCTCCAGGGTCAGCGCTCCTTGTTCTGCTGACCTCCAGGGTCGAAGCTCCGTGTTCTGATCACCTCCAGGGTCGGCGCTCCGTGTTCTGATCACCTCCAGGGTCAGCAATTCATGGTATAATGCTCTCTTTTTTTTCAGTGAATCACCCTCCCATGGAGCCTTCTAAATTTCTGCCTGCGCCTCCAAAATACCCAGATAAGATGGGCTTTGATGAGGTAAGATTTTTGTTTTAACTTACCCTAGAGATGTGGATAAAGGTGGCACGATCAGTGTTCCTGATAAAGTGCTGATGACCCTTAAACAACAACTAACTGTTTGGTGAATGCTCTCCCCGCCCCCATTTCCCTGTTACGCAGAAAATTTTTAGGACTTCCATCAGTGTTGATGAAGGAATGGAAATGTGTGTCCAAAATACTGATCATATTTCCTTTGTAGCCTTTATCTGGCAGAGACTTTCAGGACAGCATGATTGGAAAACCTTCCCTTTCTAGATCAGTGGCAACTAAGTTAATTAATAGTCTCCCATATGATTAGTGTGATCTATGCACACTGCCCTCTTTGAAGCAACACCCTCTCTTTTAAGAACTCTTTGACCATGCACTTTGAAAATTAGTCTTGCCTTCCAACTCCTAGGTTTTTCTGATTAACTTGAAGCGACGCCCAAAACGGAGAATGCGAATGCTTCGTTCCCTGTACGAGCAGGAGATCGCCTGTGAAATCTTTGACGCAGTTGATGGAAGGTAGCAATTTTATACAAAATCACTGGGAAAATTTACCTTGTGTAGAGAGTTCTTCACGAGTTTTATGTTGAATGCAACATGGTGAGCGTTTCTATGAAAAGTATATAGAGATACAGGAAATACAGAAAAAAAGTAAAGAGTTATACCAGAGTGTAGATCTGTGTGTAAAGTTTACCAAGATAGTTTGCTTGAAATGCACTTATGAGTCATCTTTAAATCAGTGAAACGTTCCAAGCCATTTCCATCAAAGGTAATTAACAAACCATCACCACCTCTGTGGAAGTACATGTAATATTCATTTATTTAAGAGATACAGCATGGACTAGACCCTTCTGGCCCTTTGAGCCATGCCGCCCAGCAACCCTCAAAACTCCTGATTTAACCCTGACCTAATCACAGGACAATTTACAATGACCAGTTAACCTACCCAGTGCATCTTTGGACTGTGGAAGGAAACTGGAGCTCCCAGAGAAAACCAACACATTCCATAGAAAGGACGTACAGCGACTCCTTATGGAGGATGGCGGGATTGAACTCTGAACACTGATACCCTGAGCTGTAGTAGTGTTGTGCTAACTACCTTGCTACCGTGGCACCCACGTGACAGTAATGGGGTGAAAGCGTTAAGTTTGAGAAGTCTGTTAATGAAACACGAGAGAAGGGAAAAAATAAAAAGAGGAAGAAGATTTCAGAATTAAGCGCTTGGCAGCTGAAGTGCAACAACCACAGTTCAAGAAAGACACTACAGTAACCTGGAGTTTCAGGACTGTGATCTGGAGAGAGCGAGACCATAAGTCCTGAAGATGGGTCTCGGCTTGAACCATTGACTATTTACTGTTCTCCATAGATGCTACTTGGCCTGCTGAGTTCCTCCAACATTTTGTGTGTGTTGCATAAGACGTAGGAGCAGTAGTTGGCCATTCGGCCCATTGAGTCTGTTATGCCATTCCATCATAGCTGATTTATTATCCCTTTCAACCCTGTTCTCCTGCCTTCTGCCTGTATCCTTTGATGCCCCGACTAATCAAGAACCAAGCAACCTCTGCTTTAAAAATACCTAATGAATTGGCCTTCACAATCTTCTCTGGTAATGAATTCCACAGATTCACCACTCTCTGCTTAAAGAAACTCCTCCTCATCTCTGTTCTAAACGGACATCCGTCTATTCTGAAGTGGTGCCTTCTGATCTTAGACTCACCCACTAAAGGAAACATCTCCACATCCACCCTATCTAGCCTTTTCAATATTTGATAGTTTTAAATGAGATCCCACCCCTATTCTTCTAAATTCCAACTGCTGTAGGACCAGAGCCATCAAACTAAACCCTTTCATTCCTGGGATCATTCTCGTGAACTTTCTGTGGACCCTCTACAAAGACAGTGGAGTTATTTGAAATCAAGGAGGAGAATTTGAAACAGAGGCAGTAATGCTTAACCAGGAGCCTGTTTCAAAACAATAGGAGCGTTGGAGGACAAAGTTAATTACAGACAGTAGTTTCGGATGACACTGGTCACTTGATAGTTGAGCAAAGAAGGCTGGACCAGTGTGCATTGGGGAAAAAAAGATTGTTTGAAGATTTCAGCAAGTGAAGAGCTGAAGTAGCAGTGGAGCCAGGGTTGGGCAATGTTAGACTGAAATAGGTCGTCTCAGCATTGACTTGGATGTATGTCAAGACATAACCTTGGAGTCAAATGTGGCGCGAAGGTTGAAAACAAACAATCTGGTTGAGTTTCAAGCAGCTGTCCCATAAGGATTAAGTTAGTGACGGGTGAATGGAATTGATGGTAGGGACCTGGAAGTAACAGCTTTGGTTTACACACTGTTTAGTCGGACTAGGTTTCTGCTCCCCCTCCAGTGGATGTTAGTTTTGCAGTGTAACTTTTAGAGCTAGTGTAGCTGATTGCACTCTTTGTGTGGGAGCTGGCACCCTGACTCAGGGTGGTGCAAGAAACAACCTGCTGGATAAACTCTGCGGGTCAGGCAGCATCTTTAGAAGGAAATGGGACAGTCTGTGTTTCAGTTCAGACCCCTTCATCAGGACCTGAACTTCAATTGTTCATATCTCTCTGTGGAAGATACCTGATCTGCTGAGTTCCTCCAGCAGTTTGCCTTTCACATCTGACTTGCGGTGATGTTTCTGAGGTGTAACATTTGATCACAAAATGGGGAAGAGCTGAGCATTGGTCCTTTGGGAACACGAGGGAATGGAGTAGGAATTGGAGCTGGACCTATTGAGAATAATTCTCTGGTGACAGTGGATGAATAAGAATGGAACCATGTGAAGGAGGGGTGACCTGACTTAAGGCTTTGATAAGACCGGCAAAGGTATGTTCTCAAGTTCAAATTCAATTTTAATTGTCATCCAACCATACATGAATACAGCCAAATGAAATGGCGTTACTCTGGGGCCATGGTATAAAGCACTGTGCCAACTAATATACATCACAAGGCACACACAGAACATATAAGGCAGAAGTAAAATATAGTCACACAGAACAAAATATAGTCTAAGTCCCTGCATCCATGAATGTTGCAGCAGTTTGCAGTTGAACACAGTACAGCTTGTCTTCTGCTGAGTAAACACTAGAGGGCAGCACCAATTCCAGCATGTATGCTGTGCCACACTGCCTCCTGCACGCTGGTGGAGTGCACCAACCTCTGATGCCTCTCTCCTGAGCAGCTGCAAGCAGGCGACACCGTGGCTTTAGGACTAGTCCTCAGTATGACCAAGGCCACGCAGCTCCCTCGCCGTCCTTCAGTCAAAGACTGAATTGGGCTTGCAGCATTCCATATTAACAATGTCCAGCAGCATCTTGCGATCATAAAAATATGTCTTTAAAAAAAACCAAGAATACCTTTGGTTGACCCAGTAGATGCTGCTGCATCAGAGTACACCGCCAGCTTACTGTAAATTCTCAACGCAAGATTCATGAATAGAATACACTTAAAAAAACACTGAGAACTAAATATAATCATTTTCATTCAAAATAATTAAAAATTATTACTACTTATTTCATTTGTCTCTTGAGAGCAATTGAAATAAGCGATGTAGATTCAATTCAGCAGAAGCTAAATAAACATGTGGTAGGTAGAGGAATAAAAGATAATATGGAAATGGTAAAGTGGGAGAGGAGAAGCTTGACAGTGTGAGAATGAGAATGAACAAGTTGTTCTGGATTTCCCATTTCTGTATTGGAAGTTTTGTAATTTAATACACCCTGAGTACTCATGAAAAGATGTGAATTGGCACCAGCTAGGTAGAATATCCATCAGTTAATTGAAGGTGCTAAGTTCAATGGAATAAAGTTACAGGAGGCTTTTGAATGCACTTAAATATTTCATATAAAGAATGGGTGCAAAATAATCTGCTAATTAGATCCTCAGCCTTGGTGATCAGAAGGTTTGGGACTTGTTCCAAAGTCTTTAGCCTCTGATCTTGGACAATGTTTCCTGTATGGTTCCAAGGGATTCACTTCATATCAATGCTTATAAACAATGTGCACTTGAAATGCTACTGTGACACTGTAATTTCCTTTGTGATCGATAAAGTATCTGTCCTACCTAAAGAATGTAATACATGTACTCATAGTCAGCACATTCTCCATGGAATCATTGTAAGGTTGGCTATCATTACCTATCTGTTGTTCAGATTATTGACTGGTTACTCTTATCTGATCAATAATTGCAACAAATTAGCCTAGGTCTTGTATAACATCTGAGACTTTGTATTGCCAGACCCATTGGTACAACCAGGGAGCTAAGGAAAGGAAGGATGGGGTGCACCCATTCTTGGTGGTGGGGGGTTGGGGAAGGTGATTCGATTTGTGAGATAGTGAAAGGCTTGTCAAACTCTAATTATCATCAAGTATTCCTGGACAGTACATTCCTGTGCATCTTGAGATTACTCCTGAAATGTTTCTCTTGAATCCACCCAACAGAGCTTTCAACAGCAGTCAGATTAAAGAACTTGGTATCACAATGTTGGCAGAATACCAAGACCCATATTCAGGACGGCCCCTAACTAAAGGGGAGCTGGGCTGTTTCCTCAGTCACTACAACATCTGGAAGGAGGTAAGGAATCATAGTACATAGTCATACTTTATTGATCCCAGGGGAAATTGGTTTTTGTTACAGTTGCACCATAAATAATTAAATAGTAATAAAACCATAAATAGTTAAATAGTACTATGTAAATTATGCCAGGAAATAAGTCCAGGACCAGCCTATTGGCTCAGGGTGTCTGACCCTCCGAGAGAGGAGTTGTAAAGTTAGATGGCCACAGGCAGGAATGACTTCCTATGATGCTCTGTGTTGCATCTCGGTGGAATGAGTCTCTGGCTGAATATACTCCTGTGCCCAACCAGTACATTATGTAGTGGATAGGAGACATTGTCTAAGATGGCATGCAACTTAGACAGCATCCTCTTTTCAGACACCACCGTCAGAGAGTCCAGTTCCATCCCCACAACATCACTGGCCTTCCGAATGAGTTTGTTGATTCTGTTGGTGTCTGCTACCCTCAGCCTGCTGCCCCAGCAAACAAGAGTAGCAGGGGAGAAAATGTTAGCTGGTGGTAGGAGTGTTAACGACAAGGTGCATTTATAGGCTAGTGCAATAGAGTTGGATTAGGGTGGAGGTGGCAGGGGAGGAACAAGATACTTTGCCATAAAAAAAATTGCAGTGTAGAATTCAACAGCTTTAAGAGATGGTGGTAGAAGATTTGGTGGTAACTTTCACTGGCGGGGGTGGGGGGAGTTCACAAGAGTGACCCCAAGAATGAAAGGCTTATCCTATGATGAGTGTTTGATGTCTCTGGGACTGTACTCGATAGAGTTCAGAAGGATGAGGAGGGATCTCATTCAAGCCTACTGGATACTGGAAGGCTTTGGTAGTGTGGTTGTGGAGAGGATATTTTCATTACCAGGAGAGTCTAGTATCTGAGAGCATAGAATAAAGGGATGTCCTTTTAAAACTGTGATAAGGGGTAGTTTCTTTAAGCAGAGGATGGTCAATCTGTGGACTTGGTTACCTTTTGCTATGGAAGCCAAGTAATTGGGTGCATTGAAGACAGAGATATATAGGTAGGAAGTTAAGGGTTACAGAAAGAAGGTAGGTAAATGGGATTGAAAAAAAACTGCCATTAGATTCAATCTAATTCTGCTCTGATATCTTACTTTAAAAGTAACATGTACATAAAGAAAATATCCACAGGCATGAAGGTGAATGGAAGGACAGAATGATGAGAGTAGCTTTGTGAGCCTTTGGAATATTCATCAGAATCGTGAATGTTACATAAGCAACAGTAGCATGTCCATTACCAAGGAATGTACTTAAAACCAAATCTCTAAACACAATCAGCTGCTTGGTGGACCGTTAACTTGCTCCAGGTCATCAGTTTGTGTGACATCACTAGGCAAGATGTCGGTGTATTATGTGTATTTTGGTATTGTGTAAAATCTATTTGTGGATCCCAAGTCACTAATAAAGTTGCCCTGCTTCTGCACTGATTAAAAAGGTGCTTCCTTACTAGGCCTGTGGTAAGGAATGTCTGAGATCTGGATTAAGTATTGTATAGATCCTGCTCTAAGAATTTCTCTTGGTGTTCACCAAGTTTTCCTGGGGGTATAGCTCACAGAGGCTCTGTTGGTCCCATTTCCACAAGTGGAGAGCTCCCTGAGAAATGGCCCCACTGCTCTAACACCACAGTAGAGAGAACCACCCACAGCTGAGCATCTGCTAACTCTGATGAGTTTTGTACCCAGTTGTGCCGGTCTAATGCCTCTTGTTGTGTTCCTCTGATGTTCCGTAGATTGTTGACCGAGGTTTGCAGAAGTCAGTACTGTTTGAAGATGATCTACGGTTTGAAATCTTCTTCAAACGAAGACTGAAGTACCTGATGAAGGAAGTGGAGAAAGCTAAACTCGACTGGGACCTAATGTGAGTGAGCAGAGGAAAGGCAATATGCTACTTCTTTATCCTTGAACAGATTATGTTTGAGGCCATCCACTCCACCAGTTTGGTGTAAATCCTGGAACTTCTTTCCCAGCGGGAATATTCGGATCATTAGGGATGGGCAACAAAAGCAGGCCTTTCCAAGATTGCCTAGATCCCATAACAGAATATAACAAAAAAGAATGCTGCCAGTGTCACAGATTAAGCCTATGCGTGCAACTGCTAGAATATACCTTTGTATCAGTCAGTTAAACCATGCCTCTTGATATATCTGGCTGTCGAAGGTATCTAATTCAGAAATATTCCAGAACAGTTAAACATTCATGAAGCTAATATATTTTTAAAACTAGCTCGTACTTAGGAAAATAAAACTCAAACTTACGACTTTCAAATAAACTCAAAGAATTACAAAGGTTCCCTGTGGTAGGCTCATTCAGAAAGTCAAGATGCATGGTATCCATGGAAACTCAACTATGTATGAGGAGTCTAGCTGTGCAGCGCAGTCGCACAATCATCTTTAAGTTCATTACCTCTGTATTGGCTGTTCACTTGGCGCAGGAAGCACCGACTTACTGGCATAGAACTGTTGGCAAAATCTAGCCAGTTACGTTTTATGAGGTAAAATTATGAAATTCTGAATTGAATAAAATTAGAATCTATATGGAATAGAGGAGCAGAGTGATTCAGGAGCACAAATACTTCAATCACCAAGATTAGCAAGATTAACAATATTAACAAGATTAATACAGCCATGAATGAAACAAAATAAACAATGGGTTCATTTTTAGAGAGCTAGAACTGAGAAGTAAAGATTAAACAGTTTTGACCGCAGGTTGGACCTCACACTGCTTCTGATCTCTATTTTAGCAGCCTTTCCTCATTAGCTCCTGAGTCCGCTGATCTAGAGGTGACCCTCTGACCCACAGCTGACCTCTGATTATCCAATGCGGTTTGCAGGCTATTTAAGTACATTTTCCATTTCCAATGTAGAAAATATGACATTCAGTTTACAGCAACCACCCAAAAGCTGCAATGATATAAAATCAGTTTTAATACTATTGGTTGAGCCCTGAATACAAAACGAAAGCATTTTATATCCACTTGAGAGCACAGATGGGGTTCAGTTCAATGTCTCCTATTGCCACCCCAGCAGGGTAGAACTCCCTCTGCACTCCATTTTACTGTCAGCTTAGGTTTTGTGCCTATATCCCTGGACTGCGACTCCGACCTGCAACCCTCTTACTCGTGGTTAATACTACCGACTGCTGTGATTTAAAGCAAGCCGTGCAAATCTTCTTACAGCAGTCACAATTTACTTGACAGCTCATCTATAAGTTAACATTTTCAAGCAGTCTTGTTCTATTCCCATGCATCTTTTTATGTCCATTCACTGTCGATCCTTCAATGAAACCTATGTGTTCACATCCTTATATAAAATCTTTCTTTTTCTCCTTGCCTCCAGACCTTGAACTACCATTTGCCATCTTCCCTCACCCCAGAGTAAATCTCATTGTTTTGATCCCCTTTTTCTTTCTCCTGTAGTTACATTGGCCGAAAACGAATGCAGGTGGATCACCCGGAGAAGGCAGTGTCTGGCGTCCGAAATCTGGTTGTGGCTGATTATTCTTACTGGACTCTGGGATACGTCCTCTCGCTGAAAGGAGCAAAGAAACTCATTGATTCCAAGCCGTTTGACAAAATGTTACCAGTGGATGAATTTCTACCCATAATGTACAACAAACACCCGATGTGCGTACCACAGGATAAAATATTGGCGGTAGGGAAGGTGGTTGTATAATGGATGAAATTCGTGATCACAATAGATGGAGTTTAGGTTTGTTGTCTTGCCTTTGGGGTGCAAAATCTTGTCACTATGCAGCCCAGAGCACTTATAATGGAGTTCCATGGATAGTGACGAGCAACATAATTATCAGGGTACACAGGATAATCGTGCAGTATAGTGGGTTATATAGTACATTAATGGATCCACATAGAGAATACGATGTTCAGTATTGGTTTTGTTGTTTAAGGCAAGATCTAAAGTGAACAGATTATCTTACAAGGACAGAGGTGTTTCCAAGGGAGTTTAGAAGAGTGAGAGGGGACGACTGAAACATTTGAGATCCTGGGGGATTCTGACAGGTTAGAAATGGAGAGGATGTTTTCTCTTGTAAGAAAATCTAGAATTCTGGGCCAATTTTTGAAAACAAGTTGCCACCAATTTAAGGTTGAGATTAGATTAAATGTTTTCTCTCAGAGATTGTGAACTTCTTTTTTGGAACTTTCTTCCTCATAGGGCAGTGGAAACAGAGCCTTGGAAATACTTAAATATTATTAGTAAATGGTAGAGAAACCTTGAGGGGTTGGGTGGCCTACTGCCAGTCCTAATGTGCAAGTTCATATTCCAAAAGACCAGTAGAGATTGTGGGGAGGTGGGGGACCGGGGGAGAAGTGGAAGTCAGAGTTGCAGGGTTGGAGGTAGGGATGAGAACAGGGATACACAAATATGAGAGACTACAGATGCTGGAATCTAAAACAACAAGCAATCTGCTAGATGAAGTCATTGGGCCAAGCAGCATCTATGGAGGCAGAAGGGTGGTTAACATTTTGTGTCGAGTTCCTGCATCAGGACTGAGTGTATGGGCTAGGGGGCAGGGAGATGGGAGAATGGAGAGAGGTGAGGCAGAGGGGTAAGTGAAAGGTGGAACTAGACAAGGAGGAGGATGGTGAGCAGTTGGAGGGAGGGGAGGGGGAAGGTAATGACAGATTGATGGAGCATTGGGCGGATGGAATCAGATGATGGAAAGGATAGGAAGGTTAGGCCAATGGGGTAGAAACCCAGGTGGATAGATATGTGAGTGATAGGCAATGGAGGAGGGATAACAAATCTTAGTTATGGGCAGTGGGTATGTGGAATGGAAGAGGCAAAGGTGAACAAAGTGAAGGAGAACCTGTTTGGACCAGAGGAATGAGAGAAGGACATGGAGCACTTGAAACACGGGTGGTCAGGGAGAAGTCATTGTTGGGATGATGGGAAACCAGAAATACAATCTCACGAAGAATGTGTTTCTTAAAGTGATACGCCTTCTCAGACTGGCTGGTGAGGCTGGTACACCTCTGCTATGGGTAGATAGTTCATTCTGGAAAGGTGAGAAACATAAGTTTAAGCATTTAATAAACACTGGAAAGTTAGGAACAGTAGATGATTAAACTAATTTAGAAATCCTCGTTCAGAAAAAGCATGAACTGGTGGACAAGCCCACCATTTAATTATCTATTGGAATGTACGTGTAACATGAGAGATTGAAGGCAGACAGAGATCATCTCCCTAAACCTCCAGATCTTTGGGAGGATGTGTGGCCCTGGACTAGATTCAACCCAACTACTGGAGATTTATTGTGTGAAAATGAGGTGCAGGGATTGGCGTTGGGCAATTAAGATAGTTCTCCCAGGGCAAAGACCACACTTACACTTATCGTTGGGACGTGCTCATGAGCTGCCTATTCCTCAGAGTACAGTGCAAGTATGGAAATTGTTCGCCCCAAATGTTGTTGAGATTGGCAGTGAATTAAAAGTTTCAGAACTGCAATGGTTAATGGAGGATAGGGGACCAAGCCAAGGCAAGTAGGCAGAGATTCAATACAAATCAGTCACTATCTAATTGAATAACAGGGCTGAAGAGATAAGTAGCCTCCTCTTATTTCTGTGTTTCAAGAAGATGCTCATGTCCTGTAAAGGGTCCTCTTAAGGGATCATTGGTTGGGTGATATGTGACTCAAAATCTTTAATAATTAAATGCTTCTATATGCATACCTTATTTCTCGGATGATCTTCCATTTTACTAGCTCCTACATAAAACAATACAGCATAGGAATGGGCCATTGGCTCATTGTAGTTTTGATAATTGTATTGTCAAATTTAAACTAAATCTTCTGCCTGTACCTGATCCATATCCCTCCATTCCCAGCATGTTCATGCCTTGGGGTTTCCAGTCACTGGTGTTTCTGTGGTCTGTCTGACTCTTGACAATTTCTGTTCCTCCGACAGATCCAAGTATATGGATCACTTTGAGAAGCGTAACCTGAAGGCTTTCTCCGTGGAACCGCTTCTGGTCTACCCCACGCACTACACGGGTGAGTCGGGCTATGTCAGCGACACTGAGACCTCCACGGTCTGGGACAATGAGAAGCTGAAGACTGACTGGGACCGCGCCAAGTCACAGAAGACCAGAGAGCAGGTAAAGATCCGGGAAGCAGCTCAGAACCTTGACGTGTCGCATTCACCGATGGACTCGACTTCCAGGGATGAGCTGTGACCCGTGGCTTGCACCCGCACAAAGGCTGTTCGTAAAGGAGGGTGCTGAAACTGGACAGGGATATGCCATGTCTTGAACTGAGTTGAGATGACGTTCAAAGCACGACTAAGTGAGGTAACGCTCTTCACTGTGGTGACCAGCAGTTATGCTGAGTTAGCTGTTGATTAATTTGTTATGTGCCTCGATGTATTATTATTAATAGCTAGCCATGCACAATTCACCTCAAAAAGACTGAATACCATGGAGGGCCAAAGCAGAAAAATCAAACAAGTGATATTGAATCGATCATCTGTTATATACCTCGCTCATCATTGAGTTCTATTGACTTAAATCGAACAGAGTATCAGAAGGGGTTTATAACTGATGTGACATCAATGAGTACTGATCACTTCTTCACATTGCCTTACGATTCTGCTTGGACTTTTAATATAACACTAATCTCAGTCTTTATTTTACAGTTTGATTTCTGTTGGTGCTGTTCCTGCAGTTGTTGCGGTGTTGGCCCCTGTGGGTTTTATCGGCTGTGTACTAATCTGATTGCTGGGTGAAAGTCCCATTGCTTTTGTAAGGACACATCATTCTAACCTGGTCAAGTGCTGTATCTCTAGCAAAGGATGTTCTGGGAAATGAGCTGATGCAAAAATCAGCCTCTGCTTTCTGGTTAGCTAATAACTGGCGAGCAGCGTAGTCTTCCAAAGCCCAGAGGTGTACAAATGAGGGAAGCTAGTGAATTACATAAGAGGCAGAGGTGTGCACACAGCTCACAAAGCATGTTAGTACTGTCAGTACCTGCTCACACATTGTGTAAGTCCAGTGGTACAATCCACACAAATGTCGAAAATGGAGCTGGGGTCCAGCTCAGATCGATTGAATCAAGTGGTGGAACACCTCTGAGATACTGTGAATTCCAAACCAAATTGTCCACAGATCATTACTTAAAGAAGGTTCTATGTCTTACTATTCATTATAAAGCTGCCCTGTGCCCCCGTGTGCAGATCTTAAGTAAGTTTATTGACTACACATTGGATGTTGGGAATAATTTTGATCTTCATTGAGAATCTGGTACATCTTACAGAGATGCAGGTTGCCAGAACAGTGCCAAGAATTTTACACTGTTGCTAAAGTCCAAACCAAGGAACGGGTCAGCTTCATGCTGTTTCTAGTTTGTTTGTTCCTGCTGCTCCAAACCTCCTGGAACCCCTGTTTGATGTATATCTGGGATCTGCAGTCCCTTCATCCAGCCACTGTTAATTCATTACATTGCCCTGTCATTGTGGATGTATCAGGCAGCTGGGACCCGGATCAGCTTCAGTTTTGGCTTTGAGCAAGACACGAACTGCTGGAGGAAATCAGTGGGTTGAGCAGCACCCGCAGGTATTGAGTTCATCCAGCAGTTTGCTTTTTGCCGCAGGCTGCTCATCTGCACTCTTAATTTTGGCTTTTTTTCATTCTTCTTTGACACATGCAAACTTGAGCACATTTTTCATGGGACTAGTCCATTATTAGCTTATGTACAACACCAGAGGTGATTCAACAAGTACAAGGAACAATATTACTCTCTCCTTGCTTTTTGAAATTCCAAAGCAACAGCTGGATAGGTTACAGATATCAGTGAGTGTATTCTGAACTGTTTTTTCCCCGTTACTTATGCCAAAACTAAGTATCACCTTATTGAATATTCTGTCTGCTCCTGCTCTCTCCCTGTTCAATTCATTCCACACAGACCACCCACTGGCTGAAGTAATTCAATCAACATGATTTGTTCAGCTCTCAACTTGGTTCCCACCTACTCCCATATATTATAGTTGGTTATGGTTCAAGGTGTTGGAGGAACTCAGCGGGTCGGGCAGCATCAGTGATTGGAAATGGACCCTCGATTATTTGGATTGACATCCGTCATCTGGAAGAGAAACTGCTCCCCCCGACCCTTCCCCTGCCACCTCCCCCTCTCCACCTCACTCCCAGCCTCCCCCCCCCGCCCCATCAGTTCACTCCTGGCCTCCCCTCCCCCATCACTTCACTCCTGGCCCCCCCCCCCACCTCACTCCCGGCCTCCCTCCCCACCCCACCTCACTCCCGGCCTCCCACCCCACCTCCCTTCTGGCCTCCCCCCCCGCCCCACCACCACCACCATTTCACTCCCGGCCTCCCCCCCCCCACCCCACCTCCCTCCCACCCCCCCCCTTTCCACCACCCTTTTTGTGGGATATTCTGTTATTCTGTTCAAGGGCATTGGTGTTTCCATACCAGACTCTGATGCAGCCAGTCAATATACTCTCCACTACTCATCTACTGACGTTTTTCAAGGCTTCAAGGCTTTTGGTTTGTTTTGCTCTATTCTGTGCCCGGCATTTGAATCTTGACGATCCAATGGATTGCATCGTGAATTCAGGACAGTAATATCCAGCCTACAAATACCACTGTGTTGATTTCTGTTTCATTAGGTGTTTTAACATTTTCTTTCAGGTTCATGTGTTGCACGTATTTTTCTTCCTCTTTACAGGATATCGCACTGGTCCTCATTAAATTTCATCTCCCACTGTTCTGTCAACTCATGTATCTTGCCCATTACAGCCTAATCTGTCACCATTCTGGTCCAGTGCTCTTTCGAAACTTAACCTAGCGTTTGAGCTCAATGCATTGATGTAAATAAAGCTAACCATATCTGTAATTTTCCTGCCCTACTGTTGTGGTCAGTGCCTTTAGAAGTCTGTAGAAGTCTTTTTCTAATAAAGTAACACAAACTTAACATTGCCTCTCCCAAAGACCTCCCGTCACTCTTTCTATCCCTCAATCTCTTTCTCTCAGCCCCACCCCTTCCTTCAGAATTTCAGGCTGATGGTTGAGGGATTACTGTCGATACAAAATTTTAAAAGATGGTGGTTGGGAGTTTTGTAAGTATCTGGTATTTAATGTTACTCAAATGTAGGCAGACTAGATTTTTAAAAAAATCTTAAAAGAGTTAAGTCTACTTTAGATGGGGAAAACTTGTTGAATAACACTGCCATGTCTCATTAGTTTGGCTGATTTAACCCAGGCATCATTCATTATCCTTGCAATGGCTAGGAATTGTTGATTTATTTAATATTTCCTATGTTTAAATTTGTTTACTACTTTGCAAGTTTCAATAAAGATTTTATACAAATTCAGCTACCTTAGCTTGTGTAACTTTATTCTCTCAATTGAAATCATGTACTTCGAAAACAAATGAGCTGTACCACCAGACTGATGTGCATGAAAATCCAGGGTGGTGAGTTGCAATGTACCAATGTGTCCTGTTGGCAAATTGTCTTTTGTTATGCTGTGGTTTTGCTGATGCATGTCTGGAGAAAGTGGTTCCAAGATCTGAATCTGCAATCTGGATCCTTCTATATACATGGATTGAACAAATAACAGAATGACAGTGCAGATTAATCTGTTTAATACTGAATGTTCTGATTTGAAACTTCCTAGTTTGTTAACTGCTAAGGAGTGCCTTTCCTCAGGTAAACTTGGTGCTCCCATTTAATTTGGGTCTGCACTTTTGCTGACCAGTGAACCATAGCGAGTGACACCAACATTAGTTTTCACTTGACATGTTTATTTATTCTATCTCAGCCGTTACTGCTGTCTCATTATCTGCATTGCTTAGTCCCTGACTCTCCAGGTACAGTACTGTGTACTGTTTTGACAGAGCTGCTCTGTAACATGTGCAGTGAGCACTGTGCTGGAGGCCCACCCTGGATAAACAAGGCAGCCAGGCTTCACTGAGTCAGAGTACATCAGATCTGGGACATCTAAACGGAGAAGGCAATTGGGAATAATTCGGAAGATGTGTAGCTCGGGTGGTTGGGTTGAGTTATTCTCCAATCGCTAAACGATGAGACATCATCAGTGCACTGTTGATTGTGGCGTGTCCTCCAAATGCTCTCGAAGATTAAGAGGGGCACAAATTCGTCTGGGCAACAGTGAAAGTGAGCACACGCCGTGCAAGAGAATTCCTAGAAGTGTGGTTTTCCGCGAACAATTCTGTAAACAAACATGTAGACCTCGATCCCAATGCAAGTAAAATTCCAGACCACAACATACAAAGTTTGCCACACAACCAATCAGCAATGAGATCTCTTCCCTACATCACAAATGCGTTTCCGTAATGACGTCCAATCAGCTGATTGAAAAGTATAGAAAGGCCAAGCATTCAGACAACACACCACACTCAGCGCACTGACGATGTCTCCTTGCAAGGAAATTGCCAAGGTTGGAGGACAACTCAACCGAACCAGAGAATGCTATCTTATATTTCAGTCACTGCTTGAATACTGTAGTGGGAATGATATCAGCAGCTAATGAGGTGGGAGGGTGAGGCAGATTAGTGGGTAATCGTAGTTCCCACTCTGACTTTATTTAAATGGACTCGAGAAGAAATATTCGATTTTTTTTTTATTCGGTCGGCGGGGAAGTAGTACCTCAGCTCACTGTTCCAATAACCCGCTTGGGTCCCATTGTCCTTCAAGAGAACCTGAATGTAAAAGGAAGTCAGTAATTAACAAAAGATGGAATGATTTTTATTTTGGATTTAGAGATACAGCTCAGTAACAAGTTCTGTCCAAACAAGCCCACGGTGCCCAGTTAGACCCATGTGACCAATCAACCCAGTAACCTGTGCTTCTTTGGAATGTGGGAGGAAACCAGAGCATCTGGATGAAACGCTTGCCATCACAAGGAGAACACAAAAACCCCTTACAGACAGCAGCGGAACTGAATCCAGGTCACTGGCACCATATTAGGGTTTACACTAACCACTATGTCACCATGCTGCCTCCGACTCAGTACTGATGGCCCCCCCCCAAAACATTTAAATGGAGTAATCATTAAATGAGTTAAAACAATGTTAGAAAACAACAGAAAGAGTAGTGTCTTAATTGTCAGGGTAAACACAGAGACTGTTCTGCACAACGTTACAAGTGGAAGGTGTACACAAGCATACATCTGAAAATGAAATTTCGTAGCTTCGCTTCAAGTATGCAACTGAGAAGTTCAAAATCAGCGAAAATGTGGTAGATACAAAGGTCTTTTGTGTTTAGCTGTTATGGACGGCCCATTGTAAAGTGTAACTCAGGATTGCTGTCACTAGTACAAAGTAAAAAAAAAAATTATCACCCCAGGGTTAATTAAATCAAACTTAACCATTCTCAATTGCTCTGCCTGTACATTCAAGGAAAGGGTACTCTTGCAGTTTGGAAGCCTCTTGCATCTGGTTTGTTCTCTGACTACCTTTGCCTCTGATTATACTGGGGGTCAGTTAGGAAAATGCTTTCACTTTATCAGAACCTGTTACATTAGGAATTCTCTGGATTTAGATTATAATGCGTTGCTTGATACTAATTTAGCTGTGTTGTATATCTGTATTTTTAATTTTCCCTTGTTAATTCATTTCTTGATGAAGTTGACAGGTTAATTGTATTCAGTAGGCTGGAGCTGAGTTATTTTCTCCTGAGGTGAGAGAAGGTTATGGTGGGAATGATTTATGCAATTTTGAGTTAATTATTACTCCTGGGATACGCTAATATAAGGGAATAAGGATGTATATGGCCTGGAATAGAAACTGGATAAACCACGAAAAGGTTGAACAGAAACGTTGGTCACTCTGTTTCATTGTCCCTCTCTGTGCCCGTCTTTTTAACTCTGTACTTGAGCTGCCTTAAGGGGTCTGTCAGACTCTTCCAGGACCATTCCTCAAAATCTTCTGCCAGGAGGAAATTCCTGTCAATTATGTCCGACGCTTCCCACCAGTTCTTCAGACAATTCACCCCCATGGTGGAGATCTCTGCCACACCATTCCTGGTGATAAGATCTCCATTGGGTTTAAGAACAATGATGCATGGGATCTCCTTGACATCATACATTCTTTGTAAGTCTCTGGAATAGAAAAAATAAACATTCACTGAAATCCAGGTCCCCTTATAAGAACAAATCAGAATTGTTGTAGTTCCTTTTACCCATTCATACTCAGGAACTAATGAACTTTTGAACTGCCCATTACGAGCCCATTGACTATAGAGAAGTCCCAAATTGTAAGTAAGTAAATTGTAATTTGGTTTATTATTGTCACACGTAATGAGGTACAGTGAAAATCCTCGTTTGGTTTGCCCATACAGAATAGAACATCAGTGCAGTGAGGTAATAAGGATTCGAGGCACATTTATTATTAAAGAATGAATAAATTCTTGAGATGCAACTTGAGATTTGTCTGCTCATAGGCAGCCACAAAGCAAGAAACTTAAAAAAAAAGACCAAAAACCATTGCGCAGAGAAAGAGGAAAAAAACACAAAACATGCAAACAATAGAAGCAAGTCACCGGCGTTCTGAACCAGATTGAGTTCCTGGATCCACTCCCAGAGCAATACGAGGAAAAATAACAAAAGATAACAAATTCTCATTTTACTTGAACATAGAAGAATATTGGCCCTTCAGCCCACGATTCTTGATGCCAATCTGAATGAGCTCCACTTGTCTGTGCATGATCTACATTCCTCCATTCCTTTGATGTTCAACTACACAATATGAAGAGGCCATAGAGAGGTATTCCTGAATTTGGTTGGATTGAGTTGTTCTCCAGTCTTGGCGATGTACTTGCAAACATTTCATCACCATATGAGGAGATATCATCAGTGTGCTATTAATTATGGTGTGCCTTCCGAATGCTTGGCTTTTATATACTTTTCAATCAGCTGACACACCATAAATAACAGCACACTGATGATGTCTCCTCGCATGGTGACGAAACTTTTGCAAGTAAATTGCCAAGATTGGAGAACAACTCAATCCAACCATCAACCACCTGAGACACACACCTTCCAAATTATTTCCAATTCCTGAATTTGTTTCTCTCTCTCTAACCCTGTGGTTTTGTTTTATCCATGGTTTTCCTTCTTCTGGAAGGTTGTATTGTATTCAGGGTATAGGTTGGTCATGATGCTTCAGTCATTATCGTGTGAAGAAGGGTTGATGAATTAGTTAGCACTCATCTCTGCCTATTCACTGTCCAAAGTCTCAGCTGCCATCCTGTAGACAGTCAATTCTGTGATTGTCTTCTCTTACCTACATTTACGTTACTCAAGCTGTAGCAGTAAACTGTGTTCAGAATCTAAGCTGGAAACGAATATCCCTGATGTTTTCTATATTTGATTTCAGTTGTAACAACTATGTACTAGAGGAATTAAGTGGGTCAAGCTGACTTCTAATCAGTCCATCCTTTGTACAATTGTGTCAGGCATTCTTTGCACTCTCTTTGGGAAATCTCTTTTCTGAGGAAGCTTCCTGGCAAAATTCCTAGAACTCACCATGTGCTTTGAATTAGTAGCATTAGAATCTCTTGTCTTTACTATAAAACCAGAAGCTTCTTATAGGATTAAACCCAGCAATTCAAATCCACAGCAAATACTGTTGATCAAAAGCAGGCTGAAAAGTGCCTGGCTGGCAAGTGTGGTGACTTTTAGAGTGTCATAGGTTTTCTTCATTCAAGCGCTGACTCACCCAGAAGGTCTGGAAATTACTGGTTTGAGAAAGAGTGCCAGAGCTTCAGAGGATGTTGGCTGGAAATTAGGGTGTGCCATACACTGGGCTTATCATAGTATGGAGCAATGATAGTGCAGGAATAACCAGATGGGGTAGGTGGAGCTGCAAACGATCACTTAAACCACTTATAAATCCTCAATCTAAACCCTATTTCAGACCAAGTGGTCTCCTAGGAGAAGTAAATATAAAGATAATATACACAGCGGGCAGAACTCAGTCCTGTTCTCAGGTGCTGTCTATGTGGAGTTGGCATGTTCTCCCTATGACCCATATGAGTTTCCCGACAGGTGAACTAGTGTCCTCCCGCAACCCAAAGACTTAAAGGTGGCTAGGTTAATTGGTCGGTGTAAATTTCCTCTAGTGAGGGGTAGAATCTTGAGGGAGTTGATGGGAATGTGGGGAGAATAAAATGGGACCAGAATAGATGGGGTGGTTGGTGGCTAGGGTAGACTCAGTGGGCTGAGATGAAGGCAATGTCAAATTCAAGTTCGTTTAATTTTCATTCAGCCATGCACATGAATGGAGCCAAATGAAACAGCACTTCTTTGGGGTGAAGGTGCAATACATAGTAGCAACTATCACACACAGTGCATATAGTTATGAAAGCAAAAAAGAAATTGCAGTCACAATATATATATTATAGCCCACGTCTCTGAGTGTCATGGCCTACAGATTGATAGTGCAGCAGGTCTCATCACAGGCTACTGACCGAACACTGGAGGGCAGCGCCGATGGCTGGGGTCAGCCCCCAGCCCACACTGGCTCTGGCGTCTCCCCTGGGTGGCTGCAACAGGTGACCCGGGCACGAGGGCCTAGTCCGCATAATAACTGAGCCCACGCAGCTCCCCCGCCATCAGTCTCACCAGTGAATACTCACAGTATTCTACATTACCAATGTCCAACAGGGTTCTGTGATCATGAGAAAAAGCCCAAGACAATCCTCTGCCCCATTTGCTGGACCGCGCACCTCATCAGGAAAATGCAATGGGATTAGTGTACGAGTTGCTGGATGGTTGGCAGAGACCCGGTGGGTGAAAGGACCTGTTTCTGTGCTCTTAAAAAAATTTCTAATCTCTGTATAGGTCACCAATAACCAATAAATTGCTTGCAACCTAACCAAAACAGTTATAAGTCACTGGAACAAAGCAAAACCTGCAGAGCTTGAAAATCTGAAGTACAAATGGAAGCTGGAAGCAATCGGCAGGTCTGGCAGTGTCAGTAGGGAGAGAAACTGGGCTGATGTTCCAGATCAAGTACTGTCATCAGAACTCAGTCTGAGAGGATGGAAGTGTATTAAGTTGTAGGCAAGGAGAGGTAGAGAAAACACAGGAAATGTCTGGATAAGCTGCAGACACAAGTTCCCAAGTTAACAAATACCTTAAATCCACCAGATGGAGAGGAAAAAAGTGGAATGAAATACATTGAAGCAGTCATGTTGAGGGAGAAAGGTAAAAAAAAATGAAGCTATCCGAAATTCAGTGCTGCGTCTTGTTGGCTGCAATGTTTGGAAATAAAGAAAAATAAGGTGCTATTCTTCCTCAACTTCTTAGATTGCCCCAGCAATACTCGATGCAAGTCCAGCTTAACCTTCCCATGGACATATTACAGGTTTCAGGACTTTGTATGAGATTTAACAATTTTCCCTCTCCCTCCTGTTGCAGTGTGACTGGGTGAATGCTCATAGCATCCTCTTTGTGGTGAAATAATGTAGTTAACTTTAAACACCAATGTAGGGGCAGATAGTTTATCTTGAACGTAGTTCTGACTTGCTTGACCCTGCTGGCTTTGCAGCACCTGCCCCCCCCACCCTCCCCACCCTCCATGATGCCCTACCCTGCAAATCGTCTCCCCCTCCTGCCTCACGCCCCTCTGCCGCATAACCCCACCCTGATTCGCTTCTTCTCTCTCCCCCCACCATCTCACTCCTCTACCATCTTTATTCTCCCTCCCCATCACCCTCTCCCTTCCCCTCATGGAGACGTGGTGAAGATTAGAGAGGGGAGTGTCAGAGTTTACAGCCATGGCATCTGGTGGACTCTTAGAGATCTGGAAGAACCCTGGGATGGGGAACTGCAGAGATTTGGGTGCTGTAGATTTCAGAAATGAGGAGGAGCATGGTCACAGAGAGAGATGAAGATCATAGTTGGGAGCTTAATATCAAAGGACATACTTCGTATCGAAAGGACAGGCAGGAAGGCGTAGGTGGCAGTGTGGCTCTGTTGGTAAGAGATGGAACTGCATCTTTAGAAAGAGGTGACGTCGGGTCAGAGAATGTCAAATCTTTGTGGATGGAGTTAAGAAACTCCAAAGGTAAAGAAACCATTATGGGAATCATATATAGGCCTCCAAATAGTAGCCAAGATGTAGGGTTGAGATTGGAAAGGGCATGTAATAAGGGTAATGTCACAATTGTAATGGGGGACTTCAATATGCAAGGGGATTGGGAAAATCAAGAGAGGGAATGTCACTTCACTCTTTAAGAAGGGAGGAAGGAAAAAGGAAGGAAATAATAGGCCGATTAGCCTAACCTCAGTGGGTGGGAAAGTGTTGGAGTCCATTATTAAGGAGGAGATTTTGGGATACTTGGAGACTAATGATAAAATAAGTCAAAGTCAGCATGGTTTCTCTAGAGGGAAATTTTGCCTGACAAATCTGTTAAAGTCTTTCGAGGAAGTAACCAGCAGGGTGGACAAAGGAGAGGCAGCGGTTGTTATTTACTTGGATTTTCAGCAGGCATTTGATAAGGTGCCGCACATGAGGCTGCTTAACAATATAAAATCCTATAGTGTTACAGGAAAGATACTGGCATGGATAGAGGAATGGCTGACAGGCAGGTGGCAGTGAATGGGAATAAAAGGGGCCTTTTCTGGTTGGCTGCTAGTGACTAGTGGAATTCTAGTGGGACCACTACTTCTCACATTACTTGTCAATAATTTAGATAATGGAATTGATGGCTTTGTGGCAAAGTTGGCAGATGATATGAAGAGAGGTGGAGGATAGGTAGTGCTAAGGAAGGAGTGCGATTACAGCAGGACTTAGATAAATTGGAAGAACAGGCAATAAGAGTGGCATATGGAATACAGTGTTGGGAAATGTATGATAATGCATTTTGGGAAAAAGAACAATAGTGCGGACTATTTTCTAACTAGGGAGGAAATTCAAACATCAGAGGTGCAAAGGGACTTGGGAGTTCTCGTGCAAGACTCTCAGAAGTTTAATTTACAGGTTAAGTTTGTGGTAAAGAAGGCAAGTGTAATGTTGGCATTCATTTGAAGGGGAATAGAATATAAAAGCAAGGAGCTTATGCTGAGCCTTTATAACCTGGTCAGGCCACACTTGGAGTTATGTTCACAGTTTTGGGCCCCGTATCTCAGAAAGGATGTGATGTCATTGGAAAGAGTCCAGAGGAACTTCATGAGGATGATTCTGGGAATGAAGGGGTTAACATATGAGTAGCATTTTGCATTTTTAGTCTTGTACTCACTGGGATTTGGAAGAATGCCGGGGGAGGGGGTGATCTCATAGGAATCTACTGAATGTTGAAAGGACTAGATGAGGTGGATGTGGAGAGGATGTTTCCTCAGGGCCAAAAGGCCTGTTTCTGTGCTGTAGTTCTTCTATGGTTTCTATGTGTGCAGGTCAGTGGGACTAGGCAGAAAATGGTTCGGCACAGCCAAGAAGGGCCAAAAGGCCTGTTTCTGTGCTGTAGTTTTTTCTATGGTTTCTATGGTGGTGGTGTCCAGAACTAGAGGGCACAGCCTCAAAATTGAGGAGTGACCCTTTAGAACAGAGTTAAGGAGGATTTTTTTTTTAGCCAGAGACTAATGACTGTGGAAACCAAGACCGTGGGTACATAAAGCGAAAATTGATAGTTTCCTAATTGGTCAGGACATCAAAAGTTATGGCAAGAAGGCAGGTGTATGGAGTTGAGAGGAATCCGGAATCAGCCATAGTGGAATGGTGGAGCAGACTCAATGGGCTGATTGGCTTAATTCTGCTCCTATGTCTTATGGTCTTAAATGAAGTCAAAAAATAAAATTTTAAGACCACGGCATTGTTTTTCCGAAGAGGATGTTGATTGTGTACTGGATTTGGTGCAAATTAACATGTCAGGAGGCAGAGTTTAAGATGATCATGGCTTTCATTTACTTATTGCAGAGCTTTCTGCAGGTTAGACAGTAAAAATCTCCCCGTCCCACCAGGGTGAAGTCCTTACCTTCTGTATTTGTCCTGGAATGGTAGAAAGAGCCACCTCCTATGCAGTGTCTTGAGGAAACACTGCTGCTTCTTCTCAGTTTGATCCTGGGAAACATACACCAACACTAGCTGAGCTGCTCGAAGGACGTAATATTCATCCATCAGCCGTTTGGAGAAGTCCTGCAGTGCAGGGGCGAACGCCTGGCATCTGGGGCAGTCGCTTGAACCGAAGTACAGGAGCACCACCTTGTTGCGTAGCGTGTTGTCCAGCTGCTGCTGGGTGTCGAGTTCGTCTCTGTCCCTGTTATTCTTTATCAAGGTTACTCCCGTGAACAGGTCCACCATGGTGATCAGTCTGTAGCAACCTCGGACGCAATATCAGATTTATCCCGTCGGGATCTTTGCGAATGCTTCTTTAGTTCTCCATCTCACTCTGATACCAGTCTATTACACCGTTCTACTGAAGCTCAGCAGGAGCTTAAGGAATAGCATTTAATCCTTTCTACTGGGGACTTTACTGTTTCCTGTCCTCGTTGTCCAATCTTGTTTACTGATATTGAACTTAATAGCACCGTGACAGAGTCAATCATAGGCAGTGCTCCATTTTCTTAGTAAGAAGGTACCAGTAATAGTCCTGGTGTAGCTATTCACGCCTCATCCAGACATACATTTTGTTTCATTACATTTCTTAATGCCAGACACATTTTCCATTAATCATTTATGAAGAACCAACTTGCCTGGCTTAACCAGTCCATGCCAGTGGCTGTGCATTGCAAGAGGAGAGGCTCTTGCAGACACATTCATCCACTAGCATAGTTATCTACCGTTACCTTCTTCTGAAGCTTTCCCTGAAAATGCTTTTGCACTATTTATAGTGATTGCACATTTTAGATCAGAGTTATTGACTAAACACATGTCCATCGAAACATGCAGTTAAATGCTGTGCTTGCGTATACCGCCAACGCAGTCTGAAGATGTGCTGGGGGCAGCCTGCAGGTGTTGCCAGGCATTCCGGTGTAAAACACGATGTTTTGAAGTTCAAAACGTAACATTAAGTTAAGTCAAAGAAAACACGGGAGTCCGGGAATGCAAGTTAAACTTTAAGTTTATTTTTAACAAGGAGCGCTGTGTAACATGGTAGTGTGATGGTGTATGCAATTAATATATCTTTACATATAACCCATAATTAATTTAAATAGTATATATACACATACACACACACACATCCAAGGTTACTCAGTTGTTGTAGAATACACCTCTGGTGCTACTTGGACACGCCTTCAGTGATGAACCTGGGGTTAGAGGGTGTTTCGGGTCTTTAATCATCAGACACCCTCGCCCGGTCGACCCAGCCGGGGGTGATCAGCCCCCGACTTGTGTCCAAAGTATTACATACGTAACACACAGCATGCCCACGATGTTCAGCAGACCAACAGGCAACCAACATAGAACAAGCAAATAACAGCAAAATAAACCCCTCCCCCCCCCACCTACACACACAAAAGTGGGCCCCCAACCCCAGTACAGGCTGCATCCAGGCCTATAACCTTCAGACTGTGACTCCAGTCTTGCAAAGATCGGACCTCCAACCTCCAGATCCACCGGCCTCGGGGCTTTGACCTGTGGGCTTTGGCCTTCAGGCCTCTGGACTCGTTCACCTTTCTCCTAAATTCCCTGTAGGACATATTGATAATTTCTCTGTAATGACGGGCTCTATTTTTTTGATTCTTCTCCCAACGTCACTGTCCTCCTTCCAGTTTGCTCCTTTCTCCCTCCTCCGTGATATTTACTCCGCTCTCCACAGCGGAGGGTGTGGGCCTGCTCCGGCTGTTCTGGGCTTTGGGTCTATGGATTCACTTTCGTTCTGAATGCTGTTGCTTGCTTTTGTTGTTTGCACAATTTGTGTTTTTTCTCTCGCTCTCTACATTGGGTGTTTGTTAGTCTTTTTTTATAATGGGCTCCTTTGGATTTCTTGTGGCTGCCTGTAAGGGGACAAATCTCAATGTCATATAATTTATATACACTTTAATAATAAATGTATTTTGAACGTTGAGCACCTGTCTACAGCTCATCTCCATACTATTGCAATCAAGAATATTCCCTTTGTCCTATCCACCCCTTTCACATTAGCTCTGATCTCTTACAATAATAACATTTAAAACCAATTTGGCCAGGTACACGTTTAAAGGGATATGGGTGAAACACAGGCAAGTGGGTCTAGCTTAGATGAAAATATTTGTGGGCATTGGCACACTGATCCAAAGAATTGTATCCACACTCTGTGACCCTTTCCACAGATGCTTTCTGACCTGCTAAGTACTTTCTTCTTTTTTCTGTTTTTACTTCATAGTTTCAGCATCTGCAGGTTTTAGGAAAAAAAAATCTCTTCATTTTTGAAAAAGGATCTAATCCTTTCCCGGCGTATATGATGAATAAACTCTTCTTGGGCTTCCAGCTGGGTACCAGCGTCATCCCTGAAGATGATAGAGTTAGCCATTGAAGCCTTGGTTAAAATCGATACCTACCGGAATAGTCCTGCCCAGTTATCATCCCTGATTAAGATGGCAGAGTTTGTCATCAAAACATCAGCTAAAATCGATGCCTGTACCTGGCTGGAAGCCCAGGAAGAGTTTATTCATCACTTCATTATTTTTTTTTGACAGGGACCTATTGGCCAGTGGCTGCAGCAGATGGTGTGGAAGTTAATTGCCGATTCTTCCAGCACAGTTCCTTCTGCTCCAGCGGTTCCAGCTGCTGGGGAGAGGTCAGCACCTGGAAATATTAATTCAGTTTCTCTTTTCTCACTCTGATCTTTTTTTTATTTCAGATCTTCACCCGCAGTATTTAAATTTTGTGTGTACTCTTGACGATCTGGTATCGGAAATGCGGATGGTTCACTTATTAGCCTGGACCACGAGATGGCGATCCAGAGTACAGGTGGGGTCTATAGCGCAGCTGTGGCCTAGGTCTGGGTGGGTGTTTGGCTGGAGTCAGAGTTGGTGCCTGGGACACTGGAGGTCGGGAACATGGGCAAGTTTGCAGCCAGAGTTGGGTCCACAGTGCTTTTTACATTTCTCACTTATAGTCACCAGGTTCACCTGAAAATTTATTACATGACCATGCACATATAAAAATGATAACAGTGTGCTTGTGTGTTAACTGGAATAACGTAAAACGGTTCAGAAAATCTGCTTGTCTGGTGCTATATGAAAGTTGCAAAGGTGCTGGATTATTGGAATCATACTGTACCACTGTTGAGATTGCTGTAGAAATTGTGCCAGCCAGTTTGGTTACAACAATGTATATCTATTCGAAGAAGGAAAACTCTGATTTTAAACCTCTGCTGCCTTGCGACCATACCCACCCATGGGAGAGGCTTCAGGAGTAAGCCCCGAGGAAGAAATCTGGAGCTGGGGTCCCTAAGGCAGTTTGATGTTGTTTACAGTTTCATTCTGGCAACCTCTGCGATGACACTGGTGCCAAGCTGTATCGGCGCTTGCCCTTCCCTTGGACTACATCAGTGACGTGGAGAGGGGAACCTGCTGCGTTGACAACAGCGGTTCTTCAAATCTTCCCACCCATGCTTGTGCCCTGGAGAGGATACAGTCCACCAGAGGCGCAAACCAGTGATTCCCTGGGATTGATGGCTGCTTGCTATATATATATACACACACACTATCAAACGAGACGATGTTTCTCCAGACTAGAGTGTAAAGGACAGTAGTACATATAACACACAATAACATAGGAGGGTAAGAAATAAATCTACAAATAAATTATGCATAAATAAAGGTGTTGCTCCTTCACCCTGAGGAGGAAATGGGGAATGGTTAGTAACGGGGAAAAGTATATGGTCTGTGAATCTGAACAGAGAGTTGGGACCTGAATAGGGAATGGACATTGTATATTGGATCATGGCTAAAGTCTGAATTCTACGTGGTGCACTGTCAGTCTCTTAATACCAGTTTGAGGAAAAGGATTGGAACATATGGTGATGTTTATAAGAACAGATTAGAGACCGAGACAGTAATTTGAAATGGCAAAGAGACAAGGAATGTGAACAAATGGTGGGAGTTAACATCAGCTGTTATGTGTGTTTCCTTTCTCTTCTACAGCTGTTGCCAGTGTGGTTTATGAATGAATATTAAATTTGAGATTTGGATGGTATTAAAAAGAAAGCAGACAATAAAAGCTAAACAGGACTAGCTTTTGGTCGACAACTAAACAATGGCAGAGAGGGGTTTTGGACAAGAATGTAAAAAGGATATCAAAACCAACACAGGAGATTTTTTTCCCAATTAATTTAGGGAATAATGGCTTCTTGAAAACTGGTTTTGGTCATACAGAACACAGCAGACAACTGTATATCCTGCTTTATCCTTTGACAGTCTTCTACACTATCCAAAACTCTTCCAGTCTCTAGCAACACACATCAAAGTTGCTGGTGAACGCAGCAGGCCAAGCAGCATCTATAGGAAGAGGCGCAGTCGACGTTTCAGGCCGGGACCCTTCGTCAGGACGAAGGGTCTCGGCCTGAAATGTCGACTGTGCCTCTTCCTATAGATGCTGCTTGGCCTGCTGCGTTCACCAGCAACTTTGATGTGTGTTGCTTGAATTTCCAGCATCTGCAGAATTCCTGTTGTTTCCAGTCTCTAGCAGATTGTTTGTTGCTCCTGATTCCAGCATCTGCAGTTTCTTGTGTATTCATAGTAACCACTGGCAATAGTGAACATCGAAGAACAGGAAGACTGTAATGTACACCCAAAGATCCCTGAAAGTGGCAGCATATATAAGTAAGGTGGTGAACAAGGCATTTTTGCTTTCTTACTTATACCTAAACACCAAAGCGTGTTAAAAATCTTTACATAATAACGTCATCGCATCAGACCAGCCTCTTAAAGTGAAACCCTGAACTCAATGTTGGTGGTTGTGAATTTATGGACTTTTCTCCCAATTATGTTACCCTACAATACCTCATAGCCTAAGTTCATGGTGGTTATGGTATAGCATTATTGTTTAAACCACACCCGGACTACCATGTGGTGTACCCGATCACTAGTAAGGACATTCTGCATCAGTCTTCACTGTGGAAGACACCATCAGTATGCTAGAAATTCTAGAGTGTCTGGGGTGGAAGTTGTTATGACTAAAGAGAAGATGCTTGGGAATCTGAAAGGTCTGAAGACAGATAAGTCCCCTGGACCAGATGGTCTGCACCCCAGGGTTCTGAAAGGGGTTGCTGAAGAGCACGTGGAGGCATTAGTAATGATCTTTCAAGAATCACTGGATTCTGGAATGGTTTGGAAGGACCAGAAATTTGTAAATGTCACTCCGCTCTTTAAGAAGGGAGGGAAGCAAATGCCAGGAAATTACAGGCCAGTTAGCTTGACTTCTGTGGTTGGAAAGATGTTTCAGTCCATTTTTAAAGATGAGGTATCGGGGTACTTGGAGGCACATGATAAAATAGGCTGAAGTCAGCATGGTTTCCTTAAGGGGAAATCTTGACTGCCAAATCTGTTGGAATTCTTTGAGGAAATAACAGTGAGGATAGACAAAGGTGAGTCAGTGGATGTTTTAACTTGGATTTTCAGAAGGCCTTTGACAAGGTGGCACACATGAGGCTGCTAAACAAGATAAACAGGAAAGATATTAACATTGATAGAAGATTGCCTGACTGGCAGGAGATGAGGAATGGGAATAAAGGGGGCCTTTTCTGGTTCTGAAGGGATCAGTGTTGGGACCACTTCTTTTCATGTTATATGTCAAGGATTTGGATGATGGAACTGAAGGATTTGTGGCAAAGAATGCAGGCAATACCAAGATAGGTAGACAGGCAGGTAGTTGAGGAAGTGAGAGTCTGCAGAAGGACTTGGATCAAGTGGGCAAAGAAGTGGTAGATAGAATACGGTGTAGAGAAATGTGTGGTCATCCCCATTTATGGTGTGGCAGAAGAAATAAACGTGTAGACTACTTTCTAAATGAGAAAATTCAGAAATCGGAGATGCAAATGGACTGGTGAATCTTCATGCAGTATTACTTAAAGGTTAACCTGCAGGTTGAGTGAGTGGTGAGGAGGGGAAATGCAATGGTAGCACTCATTTCAAGAGGACTAGAAGCTTTATAAGACATTGGTCAGAATGCACTTGGAGGATTTTGAACAATTTTGGGTCCCTTATCTAAGAATAAATTAAACCATAAGACTTGGGAGCTGAATTAGGCCATTCGAGTCTGCTCTGCCATACCATTATGGCTGATCTCGGATCCCACTCAACCCCATACATCTGCCTTCTCACCATACCCTTTGAGGCCCTGACAGGTCAGGAAACGACCAACTTCCACCTCACATATACCCACGGACTTGGCCTCCACCACAGTCAGCAGAAGAGCATTCCACGCATTTACTACTCCCTGGCTAAAACAAATTCCTCCTTACCCCTGTTCTAAAAGGTCACCCCTCAATTTTGAGGCTGCGCCCTCTAGCTCCGGGTACTACCACCATAGGACACATTCTCTCTACATCCACCTTATCTAGTCCTTTCAACATTCGGTAGGTTTCAATGAGATCCCCCCCCCCCCCCGCATTCTTCTAATTCCCAAATAAAAGGCCTCCTTTTATTCCCACTGGCTGCCTCCTGCCTGTCAGCCATTCAACTATCCATGCTGGTATCTTAACTGTAACGCCACAGGATTTTATCTTGTTAAGTAACCTCATGTGTGGAACCGTATGAAATGCATTCTAAAAATCCAAAGCTGCAAAACACTCCTCATATGTTAACCCCTTCGCTCCCAGAATCAACCTTGTGAACATCCTCTGGACTCTTTGTAATGACAGCACGTCTTTTCTGAGATATGGGGTCCAAAACTGTTGACAGTACTCCAAGTACAGCCTGGCTAGTGTCTTATTAAAGGCTAAGCATTATCTCCTTGCTTTTATATTCTGTTCCCCTTGAAGTAAATACCAACTTTGCATTTTCTTTCTTTACCACAGACTCAGCCTGCAAATTAACCTTCTGGGGATCTTGCACAAGGACCCCTAAGTCCCTCTGCACCTCTGATGTTTGAACTTTCTCCCCATTTAGAGAATAGTCTGCACTATTGTTCCTTTTATTAAAATGCATTATCATGCATTTCCAAACACTGTATTCCATCTGCAACCTTTTTGCCAATTCTTCCAATTTGTCTAAGTCCTGCTACAATTGTACTGCTTCCTCAGCACTACCTACCCCTCCACCTATCTTTGTATCATCCACAAACTTTCTCACAAAGCCATCAATTGCATTATCCAAATCACTGACAAACAATGTGTAAAGCAGCAGTCCCAATACTGACCCCTGAGGAATACCACTAATCACGGGCAGCCAACCAGAAAAGGCCTCCTTTTATTCCCACTGGCTGCCTCCTGCCTGTCAGCCATTCAACCATCCATTCTAGTATCTTTCCTGTAACGCAATAGGATTTTATCTTGTTAAGCAGCCTCATGTGTGGAACCTTATCAAATGCCTTCTGAAAATCCTAGTAAATGACATCCACTGCCCCTCCTTTGTCCATCCTGCTTGTTACTTCCTCGAAGAACTCAAACAGGTTTGTCAGGCAAGATTTCCCTCTACAGAAATCATGCTGACTTTGACTTATTTTATCCTTAGTCTCCAAGTACCCTGAAACCTCATCCTTAATAAGAGACGCCAGCTGTTTCCCAGCCACAGAGGTCAGGCCAACTGGACGATAATCTCCTTTCTTTTGCCTTCCTCCCTTCTTAATGAGTGGAGTGACATTTGCAATCTTCCAGTCCTCCAGAATCATGCCAGAATCAAGTGATTCCTGAAAGATCATGACCAACGCATCCACTATCTCTTCAGCAACCTCTCTCGGGACTCTGGGATGTAGTCCATCTGGTCCAGGTGACATATCTACCTTAAGACCTTTGAGTTTGCCTAGCACATTTTCCTTTGTAATAGCAATGGCACTCACTCCTGCTCCCTGACACTCACAGACCTCTGGTACACTGCTAGTGTCTTCCTCAGTGAAGACAGATGCAAAGTACCCGTTAAGTTCATCTGCCATTTCTTTGTCCCCATTACTACCTTACCAGCATCATTTTCTAGTGGTCCAATATCAATGTTCACCTCCCTTTTATGCTTTATTTAACTGAATAAGCTTTTGGTATCCTGCTTTATATTATTGTCCAGTTTGCCCTTATATTTCATCTTTTTCCTTCTTATAGCTTTTTTAGTTGCCTTTTGTTGGATTTTGAAAGCTTCCCATCATCCAACTTTCCGCTGACTTTTGCAACCTTGTATGCCCTTTCCTTGGCTTTTGTGCAGTCCTTAATTTCCCTTGTCAACCACGGTTGCCTACCCCTCCCATTTGAGAACAACGTCTTCTGTAGGACATATCTAAACTGTGGCTTGTGAACTATTTCCAAAAACTTCAGCTGTCTCTGCTCTGCCGTCATCCATGCTAGTATCCTTCTCCAATCCACCTGGGTAAGCTCCTCTCTCATGCCTCTGTAGTTTCCTTTATTCCATTGCAATACTGATACATGTGAGTTGCTTCTCCCTCTCAAATTGCAGTATGAATTCAGTCATATTATGATCACTGTCTCCTAAGTGTTCCTTTACATTGAGCTCCCTAATAAGATCTGGATTATTACACAACATCCAATCTAAGATGGCTTTCCCTGAGTAGGCTCAAGCACAAGCTGCTCTAAAAGGCCATATCGTAGACATTCAACAAATTCCCCCTTGTGATCCGAGACCAACCTGATTTTTCCAATCCCCTTGCATACTGGTCCCCCATTAAAATTGTGCCATTACCCTTATTACATGTCTTTTCCAGCTCCCTTTGTAAACTCAACCCTACATCTTGGCTGCTATTTGGAGGCCTATGTATGATTCCCATAATGTTTTTTTTCCACCCTTGCAGTTTCTTAACTGCACCCACAACGATTCGACATTCTCTGACCCTATGTCACCTCTTTCTAAAGATGTAATTCCATCTCTTACCAGCAGAGCCACACCACCGCCTGTGCCTTCCTGCCTGTCCTTTCGATTCAAGTTATATCCTTTATGTTAAACTCCCAGCTTTCAGTCATGTGCCAGTGATGCCCACAACGTTATGCCCACCAATCTCTAACTACGCCGCGAGTCCGTCCACCTTATTCCAATGTGCCAGCATTGGAGACGGTCTTGAGAATGAGCCTGGGAATAGTAGGATTAATGTATGAGGAGTGTTTGATGGCTCTGGGTTGTACTCACTGGAGTTTGGAAGAATGAGAGGGGATCTCATTAGTAGTCAGGGAAAATGCCACAACACTGGTCAGTCTGGACAAACTGAAGAACTCGTTTATTGGGGCTTTTTGGGTGGAACTGAGCAATAAGAAAGGTTTGTCTGTATTAATGGGGCTATATTACAGACCACCCAACATTCTGCAGGATTTAGAGGAGCAAATTTGTAGTGAGATCGCTGACTGTTGCAAGAAACATAAGCTGGTGATACTGTAGTGGGTGATTTTAACTTTCCACATATTGACTGGACTTTTATACTGTAAAAAAAAAAAGGCTGGATGGGAAAGAGTTTGTCAGATGTGTTCAGGAAAGCCTCTTTTAGCAGTACCTAGAAGTTCCAACTAGAGAGAGTACAATACTTGCTCTCTGTCTAGGGAATGAGGCAGGCAGGCAGAAGTTGTATAGGGGATCATTTTGCATTTTGTGATCACAATGCCATTAGCTTCAAGGTAATTATGGAAAAGGATAGGTTGAGATTCTAAATTGGAGAAAGGACAATTTTGATGGTATCAGAAAGGATCTGGCAAGTGTGTATTAGTATAGCTATTTCCTGGCAAAGGTGCACTTGTTAAGGGGGAGGCCTTGAAAAGTGAAATATTGAGAGTTCAAAGTTAGTGTGTTCCTGTCAGAATAAAATGCAAGGATAACTGGTTTATGGAACCTTGGTTTTTGAGAGATATTGAGGCACTGGTTAAGAAAAAGGAGATGCAAAGTAGGTAGGAACAAATGAGGTACTTAGGGATAATAAGATGCGAGAGAACACTTGAGAAGGAAATCAGGTGGACTAAAAGAAGACATGAAGTTGATCTAGCAGACAAAATGAAGGAGAATGCTAAGGGCTTCTACAGATATATTAAAAGAAAAAGGATAGCAAGGGACAAAATTGATCCTCTGGAAGGTCAGAGTGTAATCTACGTGTGGAGCTGAAAGAGATGGGGGAGAGATTCCGGTGAGCCTGACATCAGCAGGAAAATTATTGTAAGGTATTCTAAAGGACCAGATATGAGTATTTGGAAAGACAGGGACTGATTAGGGAGACAACATAGCTTTGTGTGTGGTAAATTGTGTCCAACCAATCTTAGGGTTTAGACTTAGATTAGATTATGAGGCCACGCAGGCCTCTTTTATTGTCGTTTAGTAATGCATACATTAAGAAATTATACAATGTTCCTTCAGAATGATATCACAGAAAACAAGACAAACCAAGACTGAAAAACTGACAAATAATTATAACATATAGTTATAACAATGTTATAACTATAACATATGGTATATGTTATATTATATACTATATATAGTATAACATACTATATATGTAATAGTATATTATAATATAACATAATATATGTTATTATTATGTTAATAATAGTAACATACCAAGGGGTTAACATATGAGGAGTGTTTTGCAGCTTTGGGTTTTTAGAATGCATTTCATAAGGTTCCACACATGAGGCTGCTAAGAAGATAAAATCCTATGGTGTTACAGGAAAGATACTAGCATGGATGGTTGAATGGCTAACGGGCAGGAGGCAGCCAGTGGGAATAAAAGGGGGCCCTTTATTTGGGAATTACAAGAATCCGGGGTTGGGGGGGGATCTCATAGAAACCTACCGAATGTTGAAAGGACTAGATAAGGTGGATGTGGAGAGAATGTTTCCTTGGATGGTAGTACCCAGAACTAGAAGGCACAGCCTCAAAATTGAGGGGTGACCTTTTAGTACAGGGATGAGGAGGAATTGAGTGTTTCAGCTATGAGGGGAGATTGAAGAGGCTAAGTTTGTTTTCCTTGTAGAGAAATATGAGCTGGGAGAGGCGGGACCTTATTGAGTTAAACAAAATTATGAGTTGCATCAACAGATTAGATGATGAGAAACTTTTCACCATTGCAGGGGTGTCAAGAAGGAGAGGACTAGAGGAGCAAGAAATTTTGATAGGATCTAGGTAAGAACTTTTTTCACCCATACGATGGTTGGAATCTGGAAGTCACTGCTTAAGAGGACGATGAAGACTGGTACTCTCTTATTTAGGAAATATCCTGCTGAGCCAAGACACAGAAAGCCACAGATCTGGTGTAAATTAGATCAGTGTAAATGGTTAGCATGGACATGGTTGACTGAAGGTCATGTTTCTCTGCTGTCTGACTCTGTGACTTTAGTCAAAAGGTACAAATTCCAAGACTAGATCATTTCCAGCCAAGAGTTTTTGAAGAAGCAGGTGAGAACATTCTATGTATAAATTCCCAAGCTTTAGGGACTCTTTTTTGGATTAGAATTTCACACAAAGTCACACTGGTATTTAGGAAATTGGGGAATTATAGATCTGTAGGTCTATCATTTGTTCTGTACACATGCCTAGAGATTTTGATGAGAAACTGACATTGAATGCTTCAAAAATGTTCGTTGGACCAAGGAGAGTGTGGACTTTTAAAGGATAGGTTACTTCGACAAGACTGATTCATTATTAAGGTAGTGGACAGGCAACTGCTTATGGATGCTATTTAGATTAATTTCCAGAACGCAATTGATATTGATAATTGAGATTGCAGCTAAATTTAAAGCTCATAGAATTGAAGGAAAAATATTGACAGGTAGACACTACAAGTAGTGGTGTTAATTGGTCTATTTTAGAGTTTTTTCCTGCGATTTATGACCTGGAAATGAGATTGCAGAATATTAGTCAGTGGGTTGCTTGACCTGGCCTTAAAGTTGAATAAGCACGTGGCTTGATGGTGGGTTGTTACCACCTTGGACACTGGAGAGTGATGAGAGTGGTGGACTGTTGCTGTTGAGCAATGTCCAGGTCTCAGTAGGAAGGTCACAATGGCTTGGAAGCCATGACCAAGGGTGGAGCCTTGAGTCTCAGAGAGAGGAGCAATAGTTTTGGGTGTTGCCTCCTGCTCTTGTGTAGCCCCCCCCCCCAGCTACCCTCAGGGTCGCTTGGCTCGCTGTCGTCTAGGGAAACAGCCCTCGGCCCTGCCAAACTGGGTAATTAGTTTGTGTGGATGCTGTGTGATGTACCCCACCCCGCCCAAATAACAGACAATATACCAGATACGATTAAATGATTTACAGTTTATAGATATTACTGGAACTATATAATTAATAGAGAATAAAATATAAAAGGAAAATAAAAGGCGCCACACTTATCAAAGTTCAATCTCTTCGTGCACAAAACAGTTGGAGCTCGGGACCCTTCTTCTTCACCCTGCGACCCCTCGGACCACCTCAACCGGCGGCCTGGGACCAACAACGGTGGTCGACCAGACGCTCCACATGAGTCTGTCTCTGTCTCCTCGCCGAACGCCCTCCTCGGGGTCCGACCCCTTTAGCGGACATCACAGCACCTGGTCCATCCTCTTTCTCGCTCTCCCGCCTTCCCCCCCCAAAACCCCGCGCATACAAATCTTCCAGATACACCAAAATCATAACAACTATCCCAAATGGTTAATAGCAGCCTGCTATCTGTATTAACCCAAGCAAATGTCCAGCTAGAGACTTCCTCAGCATTTAACATAACAAAGAAACATTCCCGATTATAACATAACAAAGAAGCCATTTTAATTAGCCTCCGCAGTAACATAAAAGACGAAACCCCCTTACACTTATATGGCAGCAATGTGTTTATAGTCATGTTAACCTGCGAGGATTAGAGTTCATTCATTTAAGCACAGGTCGTATCATTTTATAATTAGGACCTGTACCTGATTGTTAAAGACAAAACTTCATCCTTGTTTCTATCAGTAAAGTTATGTACGTATTTCCCAGTGTCATCTTTTTCTAGCATTTATAATGCATTTACAAAACCTTTTACAAGCAACAGCATTACCTGATTCTCCATCCCAGAGGGCTGTGGATTCTCAGTCATGGGGTGTATTCAAGGATCAGATGGCTGAAGTGTTTGTCATTACAAGTTCGAGAGGACTGGCTGGAAAATGTTAGAGAGGGGTATGAACCATGATCTTACTGAATGGATGAGCATGCTGAGAGTCTATGGCTTTCTTCTGCTTCCATACATGTACACTCACGCTATTATATGCATTAATTTTTGTACTCTATTTATATTATCTAAGGCCACTGGCTTGATTCCTCTTTACAAACTGTTTTCTGGCCAACAAGCTACAAGTTTTCAGAATCCAGTTTATTATGTCATGAAATTTGTTGTGTGGCCGTACTACAATGCAAGAGATAAAAAAAATGAGTTTGTTACAATAAATAGTGTTAAACATGAATTTATAGTAGCACTGTCTGAAATGAGACAAGTCTTTGTAGCTTTAGTGTCTTACATGAGTCAATGTATTTCATCTCATATCTTGGCCGTTTCTATGACTTTTGCATAGACTTAGCTGACGAAAATTTCATGCATGCTTTTTGATCCTGAAATTACATTTTTAACGCTCTCTTAACTGGCCTCTTTCTTCCATTGACATGGCTTCAAGTCTAATCTTTGGCAACACATTTGCTCATCTGCACTAATAGCACTCAATGGCAAGTTATTTTGTTTTAAAGCTTTTGTAGCACCTACAACAAGAGGCCATTCAACCCATCATGTCTGTGTCTGTTAAAAAGGAGCTATGCAGACTGATCCTACATTCCAGCACCGTGTGCAGGTCATAGATACTCAAGTACACATCTAAATACTGTTTTACTTTTTCAATATTTTTATTGATTTTGATTTCTTTCTATATAGAAGAATACAGAGTTCAGGAGAATACATATTATAAAACAAAAGACAAAATATAATACTACCAGATACAGTATATTGAATCACATTAACAAACTCCTTACTCTATATTCATATGGATTAGATTAGTTTGTATATTTAACAACTTAATTAAGAGAAAAAAGATCTACACCCACTACCAAAGCCGAAGCTGTTTGGGGAAAAAAAAAGAAAAAAAGAAACTAAATACTGTTTTAATATGATGAAGGGTCTCAGCCCGAAATGTTGACTGTTTACTCTGTTCCTTGGATACTGCCTGGCCTGCTGAGTTCCTCCAGCATTTTGTGGCTATCTTGACGGTTCCCGCTGCCACCACTGTTTCAGATAGTGAGCTCCAGACACTCCTGAGGAATAAAATCTTCCTCTCTAATCCTTTTACCCAATTACTTTAAGTTTATGTTATTGTGTTTTTTTTTGCCTCGAATTGTTCCTCACAGCTACAATCTCCATTTCAGAATTACAATTTTTCATTCACTTCCTCAAACACGATGATAGTCTACAGATAGTGGAAATCCAAAGAAACACACACAAAATGCTGGAGGAACTCAGCAGGCCAGGCAGCATCTATGGAAAAGAGTAAACAGCCGACATTTCGGGTTTCTGGTCTGTTTACTCTTTTTCATAGATACTGCAAAGCCTGCTGAGCTCCTCTGTCGTGTGTGTGTGTGTGTGTGTGTGTGTGTTGCTTTCCACTCAGTTCAGTGATTTAGGAGGTATTTTTCTCCTTTAATAGTGCTATATAGCAGGGGTATTATTTGGAATGTATCCTGCCTTCATCAAGTCACACAGTGGAAATACCCTTCAGCCGACTGTCCCCATTGATCACCAGCACCTATTGTAGGCTAATCATTACACCAATCTTATGTGAATCCCATTTTATTCTCCCTGCAACTCCTCCAAGATCCAACTGAAGGAGGGCAAACAATATCGATCCGTTTTAACCTGGCAATGAAAATGTCTTTGGGATGCGGAAGGAAACAGGACCGCCGGGGTCAAAGGAGAACGTGCAAACGCCACACAAACAGCACTGGAGGTCTGGATTGAACAAGGGTAACTGTGGCAGCGAGGCAGCAGCTCTACTGGTTGTGTTGCCCTGTATGTATTTTATCCTCTGTATACCTGCATCGTATAAACATTGTCCCTGTTTCTCCTGTAACATGTATACACTGGCCTGTGCTCTACTAGCCTTGTATATACGCACACTACCATGTGTATGAGAGTGTATCCTGCATAAGTATTGTCCTGTGGACACCTATGGTGTATAGGTTTGTCTGTGTTTTTTCTTTGTTCCTTAAGGTTGTCATAGTGGGCACGGTGAGAGGGAGTAGCGGTGATAAGCTCCCACTATCTATTTAAAAAAAAGTCCCAATGGCATGCATCTTAAATAGACTCTGACAAGCCTTGATGTGTGGCTTAGTTACTAAGCCTGACTGAACAATTTCAGCTGCCAGGGGAAGGGGCAAAGGTGGATTACTGATGCCTTAAAATCAATTGCCTTGGGCAGACGGGGCGTGCCGGCTGTGGTTGGCAGCTCATCTAGAAGGAAAATGCTGATCTCAAACCTCCGCTGCCTTGGGGCCATACCCACTCACAAGGAAGACTTTGGGAATACCCTAAGGAAAAATTGAGAGCTGGAGTCCCTAAAGCAGTCCAACATTGAGTTCAACACTGACAGGCAACTTATGCGATGGTGCTGGTAACTTGTGCGATGATGCTGGTTATAAAACTGTATCAGTCCATGCCATTTCTTTGGATTCACCAGCTGTGTGGAGTTGGGGAGCCTACTGCATGGACAACAGTTTGTTCTCCGTAATGTACTGTCCTGGCTTACAGAGACACAATAGAACAAAAAAATACAATTGAATCTATTAAAAACTGCGCACAAAAACAACAGAAAAACAACCAACGTACGAAAGAAGATAAGCTATGCAAATGCAATAAATAGATAGATGGGTAAATAAATAATACTGAGAACGTGTCCTTGAAAGTGAGTCCATACATTTTGCAATCAGTTCAGTGTTGAGGTGAGTGAAGTTATCCACACTAGTTCAGAAGCCTGATTGTTGAAGGGTAATTACTGTTCATGAACCGGGAAGAGCAGGATCTAGGGCTCCTGTACCTCCTTCCCGATCGCAGTTGTGAGAAGACAGCATGGCCTGGTTGTTGGGGGTCCTTGATGATGGATGCTGCTCTGCTCTCTTGTGGCAGTGCTCCTTGTGGGGGGGGGGGAGGGGCTTTTCCTGTGACAGACTGAGTTATGTCCACCACTCTTTGCCTTGTGCATTGGTGTTTCCATGCCAGACTATGATGTAACCAGTCAGGTTTTGGTGGTGTTGAGTGAGAGGCTGTTGTGGCACCACTCAACCAGATTTTCAATCTCCCACCTATATGCCAATTTGTCACCTTTGATTTGGCCGACAAAAGTGATGTTGTCAGCAAACTTAAATATGGCATTGGAGCAGTATCTAGCCTCATAGTCAAAGGAATAAAGCCAGCAGAGTGAGGGGGGGGGCGCGTGGGGAGGTCAAGCACACAGTTGTGATTGTGGAGATGTTGTTGCAAATCTGAACTGAATTTGCAAGTGAGGAAATCGAGGATCCAGTTGCAGAAGTATCAAAGCCTTGGTCTTGGAGCTTATTGATTAGTCTCGCGGGCATGATCGTGTTGACTGCTGAGTTGTAGTCAATGAAGAACGTCTGATGTATGCACCTTCACTGACCAGAAGTTTAAAGTTCAAAGTAAATTTATTATCAACATATATGTCACTATATACCACCCTGAAATTAATTTTCTTGAGGACATAATAATCTTAATGGAAGACTGCACTGAGAAGGTGAACAACCAGTGTGCAAAAATAACAAACTGCAAATACATAAAGAAAATCAATAAGTAAGCAATGAATATCAAGAACATGAGAAAGTCCATCAAAGTGAGGCCATAGATTGTGGGAACAGTTCAGTGATGTAGCAGGTGAAGTCGAGCAAAGTTATCCCGTCTGGTTCAAGAGCCTGATTAATGGTTGGGGTGTAATAACTGTTCCTGAACCTGGTGGTGTGAGTCCTGAGGCTCCTGTACCTTCTTCCTGATGGCAGCAGCGAGAAGATGGCATAAGTGGGTGGTGGGGATCCCTGGTGATGGATGCTGTTTTCCTGCCACAGTGCTCTGTGTAGATGTACTCAGTGGTGGGGAGGACTTTACCTGGATTGACTGGGCTATATCCACTACTTTTTTGCAGGATTTTCTGTTCAAGGGCATTGCTTTTTCCATAACAGGCTGTGATGCAGCCAGTCAAAACACTCTCCACCACAGAGAAGCTAAAATCTATAGAAATTTGTCGAAGTTTTAGACATCATGAAAAATCTTAGATGTCCCAGAGCCGAGTGAAGAGCCAATGAAGTGGCATCTGATGTTGACATTTTGTGATGGTAGGCAAAATCGAGTGGAATCAAGTCACTCAAGTTTAGGGGGGAGTTAAAATGCTTCATGACAACCTTTCCAGCGTTGTTGCAGGAAAGCAGCATCCATCATCAGGAACCCCCCCCCACCCCCACCACCAAGGCCACGCTGTCTTGTCACTGTTCTCACTGTTGCCATCAAAGCGTTTCATCCCAATGGATGCAAGTGCTACTGGATGATAGGGAACCTGGTGCATGTCGAGTGTGTGCATAGCCCACTGCTCTACTCTCTCTATACCTATGACTGTGTGGTTAGGCATAGCTCAAATACCATCTGTAAATTTGCTGAGGATACAACCATTGTTGGTAGAATCTCAGGTGGTGACGAGAAGGCGTACAGGAGAGAGATATGCCAACTAGTGGAGTGGTGTCACAGCCACACCTTGCGCTCAATGTCAGTAAGACGAAAGAGCTGATTGTGGACTTCCGAAAGGGTAGATGAAGGAACACATACGAATCCTCAAAGAGGGATCAGAAATGGAGAGAGTGAGCAGTTTCAAGTTCCTGGGTGTCAAGACCTTTGAGGATCTAACCTGGTCCCAACAGATTGATACAGCTATAAAGAAGGCAAGGCAGTGATTATACTTCATTAGGAGATTGAAAAGGTTTGGTATGTCAACAAAACACTCAAAGACTTCTATAGATGTACTGTGGAGAGTGAGAGCATTCTGACAGGCTGCATCACTGTCTGGGGGCGGGGGGCCTACTGCACAGAACCAAAAGAAGCTGCAGAGGGTCGTAAATTTAGTCAGCTCCATCTTGGGTACTAGCCTACAAAGTATCCAGGATATCTTCAGGGAGCAGTATCTCAGAAAGGCAGCGTCCATTATTAAGGACCTCCAGCACCCAGAGCATGCCCTTTTCTCACTGTTACCATCAGGTAGGAGGTACAGGAGCCTGAAGACACACACTCAGTGATTCAGGAACAGCTTCTTCCACCCTGCTAAACGATTCTTTGGACACTCCCTCACTTTTTAATGTACAGTATTTGTTTTTGCACGTTTTTAGAAATCTGTTCAATGTACATAATTGATTTACTTGTTTATTAATCATTATTATTTTTTTCTGCTGGATTATGTATTGCATTGAACTGCAACTAAGTTAACAAATGTCAGGACACGTGCTGGTGGTAATAAACCTGATTCTGAAGGTTGGGGTGCTGCTCCTGTTGATAGAGGCGCTAGCCAATAAATGCGCCTTCTCGCCGTTAAAATTTAGCATGTCCTGATTGGCTGCAAGGACAGGCCGTCTTCCCTATCGATTGGTCGCCTGGATGTACTTTTCCGTGGAACCTATTGGCTGAGGAGGGAAATCGGACCTTTGGACTGTGATTGGTGAATCGGGATTAAATAAGCACGGCGATTGGTCGATAGACTAGAGACGGAAGCTGTCACGTGATTGATCTGGAAGCCGAAGGTCGTTAGGTGGTTTGGAGCTTGCGGGATTGATTCGTTATCGGCGCCATGAAACATTATGAGGTGAGGTAGAGGACAGGCGTCATTCCTGTGGAAGGGCAGTTGGATGGTGACAGCGGGCGAACGTTATCGGTGTTGTGAGATGGACGTGTTATTGTAAAGCATGGTTAAAGCTGCCGCCTGAAACCTCGTTATGTCGTGTATGCGCATGCGCCATTTGTTGGGGACGTGTTTACGCATGCGTAGTTCATACTTTACCGATACTGCGCATGTGTCTTGCACACCCGAGCGATGACTGTCGAGTGCCTCATAGGGAGGGAGGGTACCCCAGAGGTCTTAATACTCATACTGTTGCTAATGGTGATTCTCATTCTACCAATAAAATTTACTTCATGGTCATTTTAAACGAACGTAAGGTTTAAGATACATCTGATAACCACGTTATGTAGTCTGCAGTCATTCAAAGGCAGCAGTTTGACCCAGCTTGTCCTGCAGGCACTGCAGTTGTCCATATTCCTGACTTGTGTACATAGTTGCAACGGGATCCGACCACCAAACACATCCTTACCTCTCCCCGCCACCCCCTGCTTTCCACAAAGATTGCTCCGTGCCCATTTGTCCCTTCCCACTGATACCCCACCTGGCACGTTTCCCTACAAGCGGCAGAAATGCTACATTACACCTGCTCATTCACTTTCTCCATTCAGGGCCCCAAACAGGCCTGAGGCAACACTTCACCTCCGAAACTGTTGGGGTCGTCTGTTGTATCCGGTGCTCCCAATGTGGCTGGGCTACATTGTTGAGACCCGAAGTAAATCGGGAGACCGTTTTTTTCGAGCACCTCTGCTCCATCTGCCAGAAGTGGAATTTCCGGGTCGCCAAACATTTTAATTCCCCTCACCATTCCCGTTCTGACATGTCAGTCGTCGGCCTCCACTTTTGTTACAATGAGGCCACTCTCAAGGTGGAGGTGCAACACCTCATGTTCTCTCGAGGTAGCCTCCAACCTGATGGCACAAATATCGGTTTCTCTTTCCAGTATTTTCCCCCTCTTCTATTCTCCTCTCTAGCCTCTTACCTCTTCTCACCTGCCTAACAACGCCACCTCGTGCCCCTCTTTCTTCCCTTTCTCCCCTTTCTCCTATGACCCATTCTTCTCTCCTATCAGATTCCTCTTTCTCCGTCCTTTACCTTCCAGTCTTCGCCCATCGCCACCTATCGAGCCCACCTTCCCCACCCTCCACTTTTTTTTTTCCTGTCTTCTCCCTTCCTTTCAAGTCATGAAGGGTCTTGGTGCAAAAGGTTGACTTTTCCATTCATTTCCATAGATGCTGAGTTTTTGTGTGTGTGTTACTATCAACAAATGCTTGATTTATAATTTTTTAAAAAGTAGTGTTGGAAGTACATGCAGTTCTGAGCTTGACTTTGAAATGACAGTTAATTACTTGGGTGAATGTCCTCTTATCTGGAACTCCTAGTTCTGACAGTAAGATGATCATAATTTACCATGTCCACTGACTCCTGCAACTAACTTTAATGTATTTTCATCTTGTTTCCATATGAAATTCATTCTGTTCTTCCAGTTTCTTTGTTGTATTGGTGTATCTTTCATACTGTTGCCTGGGATTAGAGGTCTGCTCTGGATTAAATTCAAGTCTTAACTAACTGATCACAGCCCATGCAAATCCAGTCTGAGCTCATTGTCAGGAGATTCAGTTTCGTTCAGCCCAGACATCAGAAAGGGGAAGAAATTATTTTTGCTGTGGAATGACTATTAATGGCAGAGGGGGTGGTTTGAGTATCTCGGAAACTGCTGTCCTCATAGGATTTTCACGCACAACAGCCTCTAGAGTTTACAGAGAATGGTGCGGGAAACAAAAAACCACCCAATGAGCAGTTCTGTGGGTGAAACACCTTTTTAATGAGAGAGGTCAGAAGAGAATGGCCAGACTGGTTCAAGCTGACAAGAAGGTGACAGTAACTCAGATAACTGCATGTTATAACAGTGGTGTGCAGTAGAGCATCTCTGAATGCACAACACATTGAGCCTTGAAGTGAATGGGCTACAGCAGCTGAAGACCACGAATATACACTCAATGGGAACTTTCTTAGGTACAGGAGGTAAAATGGTTACTGAGTACAGAAACAGTTTGAAAGAGAAATATGCAGCTACATCTGTAGAGAAATAACCGGGTTTGCTCCGTGGAATGGTTAAACTCACTGTTGAATCCTGAGGGTGCAATGTGTGCGGACCATGGATGCAATGTGTGCGGACCGTGGATGCAATGTGTGCGGACCGTGGGTGCAATGTGTGCGGACCGTGGGTGCAATGTGTGCGGACCGTGGGTGCAATGTGTGCGGACCATGGGTGCAATGCTATTGCTTGAGCTTACATTGAGCATTGTTTGGACAGTATAAGAAGCTGAATGTAGCTTGGTCAATGAGATGCAGCTTAATTGGGACAAGAGATTGTTGCCAAACTGTTTCTAGTTAGCATCAATAGTCCTTAGACACTACACTGTGCTCAGAGTGAGTAGTTTTTAGATGGCATCAGTTGCATGTGTTTGTGTTTTTTTAAAAAAAGTGTTTTCATCACTGATTGTTAGTGAGAAATTTGCAGCAAGACAATTCAGAACTGTTGTTCACTGTGGTTTCAAGCATTCAAGCTTGGAGATGCCAGGAACAGCCAGGAGTGAAAAATGAAACCATTTCACTAGTTCATCAAATTTGGTATTATGAAGAATTTGAAGGTATCAACAATCATCTTGAATGTTACAATGAAAATGAAGATTTGGAGGATGCAATCACCAAAAACATTCTTATTATGTTTGTTTTATCATGCACCATAATTCTTTCTGTATTTTAATTTTATCATCCTGTCACAGACCTTCTTTGTTCTCTCCTCCCCTGGCTTTCTCTCTGTCATCATTGATAACTTCTCCTCCCTCATCCAACCTTATCAAAAAGTAACATTGTTTTTTTTTGCTGTACTTTGATTTTGTACTCCAGGCAGCTGTATAATATTCAAATTTAATTTGTGGCTTGTGTAGTAGATCATTGAGGGTTCTCTGGAATTTTCTACCCTCCTGTGACTTGTGGAGGCTAGATCGTTATCGGTAATTTGAGGGCGCAGTAGGTAAAATTTTTGAAAGATCAAGGAATTTAGTGTTCTGTGGATCTGGCACAAGGGAGGAGCTGAGGCCTGAAGCATATCATCTACAATCTACAATATTGAATGGTGGGGCAGACTCGAGGGGCTGAATGGTCTGCTCCTGCTCTTATTTTCTTGTGAGAATTCGATGACATAATGTATCAACACACCAGAAATGCTCGAGGAACTTAGCAAGTTAGGCAGCATCAAAGGAGGTGAATAAATAGTCGATGTTTTGGGTTGAGACCCTTCATCAGGATTGAGAACAGAGGGAACAGAAGCCAAAATAGGAATGTGGGGTGATGGTGAGGAGTGCAAACTGGTAGATGATGGGTAAAACCATCTTGGCCTGAAACATTATTTATTCCTGTCGTGTCTTGGTTAAGATTTCTACTGCTATGCTGTAGGTACTGCTGATAGAATGTTTTGGTTTCAGCTAAAGATAAGAAGCCTTGTTGTTCAGTTTAGGAATGTTGTGTCAGCCAATCAGAATGGTGGGATCCAGAGAAGGTTCTAGAGACGGTGAAGCGGAGAGAGATTTGTTACAGACAGTGGTCTGATTTGGGGTCTTTTGGCGCGAGCTACAGGGCAGGACAGAAGGGAAAGATGCCGCAGAATGCAGTTGGAAGGAGAGTCTCTGTTGCAGGAAGGGCTTAGTGCAGCTGAATGGCCTTGAGGAAGGGCCAATACACCTGAGAGAGAGAGAGCCAGTTGTTTGAGATGGAAGTTGAGGGAAGTTGGGACTGTGGCGGGTGCAGACCGTGGGTTCGGCGCTGTGAGTAACGTTATAGCGAGCTTTTGGAGATGAGCTCCAGTGGTCAGGTGGACATTAGACTGGTCTCATTGTAATTGACCCTTTTTTCCCTTTCTTTCTTTTCTTTTTAATAACTGCTAAAGCTGAAATTAGTAAATACACTTTCTTCATAATGTTCTGCAGTGTACGGTCTGTTATTTCTTGCTGACAGATTCCCTCTGACTCTCAATACAGGAGCTCCTCAGGGCTGTGTACTGAGTACCCTCCTTTACTCCCTCTATACCCATGACTGTATCACCACCCACAGTGCCAATTTGCTAATTAAATTTGCCGATGACACTACACTGATTGGGCTTATCTCAAACAATAACGAGGTGGCCTACAGGGAGAAAGTCATCACCCTGACACAGTGGTGTCAAGAAAACAACCTCTCCCTCAATGTCGCAAAAACAAAGGAGCTGGTTGTGGATTACAGGAGGAATGGAGACGGGCTAACCCCCAATGACATCATGGATCTGGGGTTGAGAGGGCAAACAGTTTCACGTTCCTCAGCATCCACATCACCAAGGACCTCACGTGGTCGATACACACCAGCTGTGCAATGAAAAAGGCACAACAGTGCCTCTTTCACCTCAGACGGTTGAGGAAGTCCAAATCCTAAGAACTTTCTACAGGGGCACAATTGAGAGCTGACTAGCTGCATCACTGCCTGGTATGGGAAATGTACCTCCCTTAATTGCAGGACTCTGCAGAGGGTGGTGCGGACAGCCCAGCGCATCTGTAGTTGTGAACTTCCCATGATTCAGGACATTTACAAGGACAGGTGTGTTAAAAGGGTCCATAGGACCACTGGGGACCCAAGTCATCCCAACAACAATCTATTCCAGCTGCTACCATCTGGGAAACAGTACCACAGCGTAAAAGCCAGGACCAACAGGCTCCGGGACAGCTTCTTCCACCAAGCCATCAGAATGATTAACTCATGCTGATCTGAGTGTACTGTATATTACATTGTCTGTTCTATTTATTTATGATTGCACATGGCACATTTATATGGAGACATAACATAAAGATTTTTACTCCTCAGGTATGTGAAGAATGTTAGAAATAAAGTCAATTCAATTCAATTCAATTGTGTATGGGCAGTATTACATACAATTCGCTCAAATTGAGGTTTCCTTAATTGGAACATGATGTTCCTGTTTGGTTGATCCCCAAGTCATACCAATCTGAGACGTATAATGTGTATGAAGGTGCTCTTCTCACCACTGAGTCATGTGGCTGTTAGCAGAGCTAGCTAATGAGCCGAGCTGGTATATGAGCCAGTGAGAGAGTTACATTCCCCTGCATAGGTGTCACCTGACTTGCCGAGTTCCTCCAGCATTTTGTGTGTGTTGATCAAGATTTCCATCATCTGCCAAATCTCTTGTGTCTGCGATATTCTGGTCCCCTCTCAGTCCTATTGGTCATGTTAATTATTAACAGGACTCCTGTTAACATTTCCAACCAGGCATCTTCTAAGATCTGATGCTGCATATTACATCACCAGCTGTATCTATTGCTCAACCAATTTATAGTACTTCATGAGCAAAGAGAAACTCAGTGATCTGTAAGTTATGCCATTATTCAGAATGAGGATAATTCTTTGGTGACCCAAAATTTATTTTGTTACAAAACAAGAAGCCATTTTGCTCATCTAGTCCACATTAATCCTCTTACAACCAACACCACCCCCCCATCTCCCATAAGACTGGACAACAAATTTCTTCAAAAGTGTTGTTCCTCAGAATTTGTTTTTGGTTATGATAGACTGCTTGAGGCTGAACACAAATATAATTTCTGTCTACAGTTATGTAGAAATTTGGAGAAACAGGAAATTAACTTGTATTAAATATAATGTGTTTAATTGCATAACAATGCTGATGCTTTGCAATGACTCAGCTAAGCAAAAATCTTTTGATGACGATTTTCATTTGTACACCGTGTCTGAGGCTTCTTGCTTAAGTGTCCAACAATAATCATAAGAACATAAGAACTAGGAGCAGGAGTAGGCTATCCGGCCCATTGGGCTACTCTGCCATTCAATAAGATCATGACTGATCTGACCATGGACTCATCTCCACCTATCTGCCTCCTCCCCGTAACCCTTAATTCCCCTGCTATGCAAAAATCTAACCAGCCTTGTCTTAAATATGTTTACTGAGGTATCCTCCACTGCTTCATTGGGCAGAGAATTCCACAGATTCACCACTATTTGGGAAAAGCATTTCCTCCTCATCTCTGTCGTAAATTTACTCTCCTGAATCTTGAGGCTATGTCCCCTAGTTCTAATCTCACCTGCCAAAGGAAACAACTTCCTTGCCTCTATCTTATCTATTCCTTTCATAATTTTATATGTTCTATAAGATCTCCTCTCATCCTTCTGAATTCCAGCAAGTACAATCCCAGGCAACTCAATCTCTCCTCATAGTCTAATCCGCTCATCCCTGGAGTCAACCTGGTGAACCTCCTCTGCACCGCCTCCAAAGTCAGTACTTCCTTCCTCAATTAAGGAGACCAGAACTGCACGCAGTACTCCGGATGCGGCCTCACCAGTACCCTATACAGTTGCCACATAACTTCCTTGCTCTTAAATTCAATCCCTCTAGCAATGAGGCCAACATTCTGTTTGTCTTCTTGATAGCCTGCTGCACCTGCAAAACAAATTTTTGGAAGAAGCACTCCCAAGTCCTTCTGCACAGCAGCATGCTGCAATCTTTTACCATTTAAATAATAATCTTTTCCTTCCAAAGTGGATGACCTCTCATTTACCAACATTGTACTCCATCTTCCAGACCCTTGTAAAGTAAAGGCATCCGTTAGTCTTGCGAGACCATGGATCTGCCCCTGGAAAGTCTTCACTCTCCAGGGTGCAGGCCTGGGCAAGGTTGTATGGAAGACCAGCAGTTGCCCATGCTGCAAGTCTCCCCTCTCCACAACACCAATGTTGTCCAAGGGAAGGGCATTAAGACCCATACAGCTTGGCACCAGTGTCGTCGCAGAGCAATGTGTGATTAAGTGCCTTGCTCAAGGACACAACACGTTCCCTTGGCTGGGGCTTGAAATCACGACCTTCAGGTAGCTAGTCCAATGCCTTAACCACTTGGCCACATGCCCACACAAACCCTTGACCACTCACATAACCTATCTGTATCTCTCTGCAGACTCTCCGTCAACACAGTTTGCTTTTCCACTCAACTTAGTGCCATCAGCAAACTTAGATACACTACGCTCAGTCCCCTCTTCCAGATCATTAATGTATATTGTGAACAGTTGCCGGCTCAACATTGAGCCCTGCGGCATACCGCTTACCACTGATTGCCAACCAGAGAAACACCCATGTATCCCAACTCTGTGCTTTCTATTGCTGAGCCAATTCTCAACTCATGCTAATACATCACTCCCAACTCTATGCACCCTTGTCTTATGGGTAAGTCTTTTATGTGGCACCTTATCGAAAGCCTTTTGGAAATCCAAGTTAGTAATGTCTGTCTGTTCCCCTCTATTCCCTGCACCTGTTATATCCTCAAAGAACTCCAGTAAGTTTGTCAAACAGGACCTGCCTTTGCTGAATCCATGCTGCATCTGCCTGATGGATCCATTTCTTTCCAGTTCAATCGGCCATTACTGATGCATTCCAGTTGCCCTAATACCGTTTCTTCATGACTGCAATGTCCTGGTGAAACCTTTCACAATGCTCGTCACTTACTAGCACCAAGATTTGCAGGGAGAAAGTCTAAATGGGAATGCAACAAACATGAGGAGCCCAGGCTTGGTGATAGTCACCAAGTTTACACCCAAAGTAGAGCTTAAAAAGAGGAGTCACGTTCCGTCTTTGAGATTTTAAGCGTATCCTCGCCACAAGTACAACAGAAACAATCACGGCTGTTGCAACGTTGCAAGACATTTTGCTATCACAAATACTCCTGAAAATACAATTACTTTATTCCACTGGCTACACACAATCTGCTATGTGCACAGAGCAGGCGCATCAACATGATTGCAAAGTGATGCAGATGTAAACACAATGTATAGAACTGTGTGTGTGTGATGCTTTTATAGTCTTTCTAAAACCTGTCCTACCATGCAGCATCTGCCCTGCCAAAGCGTGCCACAGCATGCCTGGGTAAGATAGAAAACTTCTCAGCTTACATTGTGGGAAACATTTTAATCGACTTTAATTATGAATTGAAATAACAAATGTAGGCAATTTTTTTTTATAAATGGTGTGTGATAGGGAATTTTCATGGCGATTTTCATGATCATCAGCCCAAAATCCATCAGGTACACTCACAAGTATTCAAGAAGCAAAATCTTTGTTGTCTTGTGTGATTTATTGTCCCTTGCACATGCCCATCATCTTTTTGCAATTCACCTACAGTAAGGGGTAAGTTACCGCAGGCAGTTAGCTTCTGAGCATTTCTTTAAGATGTGAGAGAAAACCAATGCACCTGGACAACCTCATGTAGTGTTAGGTTTAGTTGCCCTTCCAAGGATAGAGAGACTCTGCAGACTCTACATAGATGATACTAAGTTCAGGATCAAATCTGAGTCCCTGAAGCTGTCAGGCAGCAGCACTAACTGCTGTTCCATTGTTGCCACACTAAGACGTTACTAATTAGATACACAGACAGGTATTTCTGGGTAATTTAGCTGCATGCAGTCCAGGTCGGTGTCACGGCAGGAGACTCGTGTGTCGTCGGGGGAGTTGGAAGATCTATGGCCAGAGACCCGAGATCTTTGGGCACAGAGCTCAAAAAAAGCAACACAACAGACTTTTAACATCGTAAACCAGTGAGTTGTTTGTTATGTCTCCCCTCTTGCTGTGAAATGGAGACACCTCTTTCTCCCTCCCTTTATTAGGGGGAGAGAGAGAGAGCCTGTGGTATGTCGAATGCCAGGTGAACGATGTAGTCTTTGGAGTACTGTAAGTCTGTGTCTTTACTGTTGCTTTGCTCGCGCTTGAGTGCTCAGTAGTGTGTGCTGATGCTTTTTTTTGCAGGTGGGGGAGGGGGTTGTTGCTTGTTGCTGCTTACGCGCGGGAGGGTGGGGAGCTGTGGGGGCTTTGGAGTTCTAACATTTAAATGTCGTTCATTCTTTGGAGCACCCCTCTGTTTTTGTGGATAGTTGCAAAGAAAAAGCATTTCAGGGTGTATATTGAACACATTTCTCTGACATTAAATGTACCTTTGAAACCTTTGGAACCTTGAAACCTATGAACCCTTTAATTACTGTGTGATAGTGCCCGCTAATAGGAACATTCAATTGACACTGGTAGGAAGTTCATCTTAATTACTGAGGCACAGTGGAAACCTAATTTTAATGGAGTCTGAAGTAGCCTTGGTGAAAATGTTTTGCTTTTCAATTAGGAAATGCTGGGCATGGAGCAGTTTCCTCATTGGGAGAACGGGCAAAGGAGTGACAGGTGGAATATACTGTCGGGAAGTGTATGGTCATGCGCTTTGCTAGAGGGAATAAAGACTAGACTATTTTCTAAATGGGAATAAAATTCAGAAATCAGAGGTGCAAGTGGACATGTACTCCATGCACAGGATTGGCTAAAGCTTAACTTGCAGGTTGAAATGGTGGCAAATGCAATGGTAGCATTCATTTGCAGAAATCCAGATTATAAGAGCAAGGATGTAATCCTGAGGCTTTATAAGGCATCCATTAAAGTTCAAAGTAAAAATTATTATCAGAATACATACATGTCACTATATCCAACCCTGAGAATTTTTTTCTGCAGGCTTACTCAGCAAATCTGCCCGGACAAGCTAGAAAACTTAATCAGCTTACATTGTGGGAAACTTTTTAATTGACTTGAGTAGTAACTGTAAACAGGATCACTGGAAAGAGTAAGAGCCTAGAAGACAACAAACTGCAACTGCAAATATAAATAAATAGCAATAAATAATGAGAGTGTGAAATAACAAGATATAAGAGTCCTGAAAGTGAAGCAATTGGTGGCAGGAACATCTCAATAGATGAGTAGATGAGTGTAGTTATCCTCTTTTGTTCAAGTCTGATGATTGAGGGATAGTAACTGTTCTTGAACCTGGTGGTATGACTCCACTTGTACCTTCAACCTGATGGCAGCAGCGAGAAAAGAGCTTGGCCTGGGTGATGAGGATCTTTAATGAGGGATGTTGCTTTTCTACGGCATTGTTTCATGTAGATGTGCTCAATGGTTGGGAGGGTTTTATCCATGATGTACTGGGCCGAATACACTACCTTTTGTAGGAACTTCTGCTCAAAGGTATTGGTGTTCCTATACCAGGCCGTAATGCAGCTGGTCAACACACTTTCACCACACATCTATGGAAGTTTGTTAAGGTTTTTGATGTCATGCCATATGTCAACAGACTCCTAAGAAAGTAGAGATGCTGTTGTGCTTTCTTTGCAATTACATTTATATGATGTGCTCAGGACAGGTCCTCTGAGATAGTGACACCCAGGAATTTAAAGTTACTGATCCTCTCCACTTCTGATTCTCTGATGGGTATTGGCTCATGACTCTGGTTCCCTTCTCCTGAAGTCTACCATTAGTTCCTTGGGTCTCAGACCGCATTTGGAGTATTGTGAGTTGTTTTGGGCCCCTTATCTAAGAAAAGATATGCTGGCACTGGAGGGGTTCGTTCACGAGAATGATTACAGGAATGAAAAGGTTAATGTATGAGGAGCGCTTGATGCCCTGGGCCTGTACTTGCTGGAGTTTAGAAGAATTGGGGGTGGGGGGAGGATCTCATTGAAACATATTGAATATTGAAAGGCATAGATGGAGTGCATGTGAAGAGGATGTTTCCTATTGTAGGAGGGTCTAGGACCAGAAGGCCCAGCATTGGAATACAGGGACATCCTTTTAGTACAGAGACAAGAAGGGATTATTTTAACCTGAAGTTTATGAATCTGTGGAACTCCTTGCCACAGGCAGTTGTGGATGCCAAGTCATTGAGTATGTTAAAGCTGATAGGTTCTGGATTAGTCAGGGCATCAAAAGTTATGGAGAAAAGCCAGGCAATTGGGTTTGGGAGGAAAAATAGATTATCATGTTGGAATGGCGGAGCAGACTCAATGGGCTGAATGGCCTAATTCTGCTAATATGTCTTCTGATCTTATAGTTTTATACATCTGATAATCACACAAATTTGTGGTTGTGCCACCTTTAGGAAAAGTTACCCAATTAGTTTTGCAAATATTTCTATTTCAAATATTTATCTAATGGCACTTTTGTTTCAACTTTGACCATCCTTTCTGGTCATGCACTCCAGACTGTAACAACCGGTTGCATAAAACCTTTCTCACTACTTTGGCTGATTTTCACACATCTGCAACTCTGGACTGGTGTGTTGCCAACTGAGTAATGGCTGACACTGTTCACCAGCAACTTTGATGTATGTCACTAAATTTTTAGTAAGTTATCAGGAATGTGCAGGGAGCTGTTCCATACAGTGCGACAAGACATTATACCAATAAGCTCTGGCCCCGTGAAGCCTATCTTGAATCTGATTATTGGAGATTTTACATTGTAATTTATGTGGGAGAAGTAGCTGCATTCCATTCGCTCTCTCAGAGCCACTGCTTTATGATGTAATGCTTGACTCTTGGCTTTCTGGAGGAAAGGATATAGAGACATAATTCAAAAGAACAGCATCAGGAGTGTAGTCAAGAAACATACAGAGTGTGGTGAGATGCTTTGGTTTATAGCAGTATCAGTTAAATGTCCAGCAGCAGAGGGATTTGGCTGGAGTGAAGAGAGGGTGGTCAAGGTGACATCTGTAGCTGGTAAATCTGCAACCACACAGCTCTAGTAACCAGGGTTCAATCCTAACGTCTGGACCCATCAATGTGGAGCTTGCATGTTCCCAGTGTGGCTGTGTGGATTTCTCCTGGGTCGTCTGTTTTCCTTCGTTATCCCAAAGCCATGAAGGTTGAAAGATTAGCTGTAACTTTCCATGAGTGAGTAGATGAATGGAAGTTGATGGAACCGTGGAAAGAGTCAAATAGATTAGGATATGACTAGTCAAAAAAAGTTGTGGAATGGTCAGCAGAATTTCGGGGATCAGAAGACCTGTTTCTGTGCCATGTCTCTCTGACACCTTGAGTGAATAGATAGCAAATTAAATGGGAACTTGGGATTCATAAATTGTGATGTTGAATACAGAAGCAGGGAAGCTTTGCAGAATCTTTTATAACATTTTTGGTCAGTCCACAGCCTGATTATTTTGCTCAATTCTGGTCACCACATTGCAGGGAAAGATGTTGGAGTCCTTGAAGAAGTACAGAGGAGATTTACCAGAATGGTTCCAGGGGCAAAAGTGTTTAGTTTAACTTAGAAATTCTTGGTTGTTCTCTTAGGTTCAAGGATAGTTAAGGGAGACTTGACTGCAGAATTATATAATGCTCCCATGAGTTGGGGGGCACAGATGAGGGGTGGGATTGGGTTGCTATTCAAGATTCAGGATTGCTTAATGTCATTTCCAATACACAAGTGTAAAGGAGAAGGAAATAATTGTTACTCATTCATTGCACAAGCTAATAATAAAACATATAATAGTAATAACTGCATTTTATACATATTGATTGTATGTACATAAAGTGACACTAGATACAGGAGTTTCTGTACATAAGGTGATTGATTAGAAATGATAAAGTAGCAATGATGATGGGGAGTGTGGTGGGGTGGGTTAGTGGGTAGAGATGTTGATCAGCCTTACTGCTTGAAGAAAATAACTGTTTTTGAGTGTAGTGGCCCTGGTGTGGATGCTCCATAGCCGCCTTCCTGATGGGAGTGAGACTACCCATTGTAAAGCCTTCCTGACCACTGCAGTGCAGTTTCCGTACAATGCAGTTTGTAAGGATGCTCTGTACTGCACACCTGTTGGGGACTTGGAAACATGAGTATAGACATGCATAGTCCAGCTCTCTTCAGCTTCATCAGAAAGCAGAGGTGTTGTTGAGATTTCTTGATTGTGTAGGTGGTGTTCTGGGACCATATGAGATTGTATGGGATGTGCACTCCCTGGTGTTTGAAATGCTTACAGTTTCCACTGCTGTGTGATGATATAAAGAGGGATGTGAGTGGTGTGGGTTCTCTGGAAGTTGATAATCATCTCCTTTGTTCTGTTGACATTGAGGAAGAGGTTACTGGTGTAAATACCTTTTTACAGAGTAAGTGGTAATGAACTGAAGCATTTTTTTCTTGAGAATGATGGAAATGAAGATGATTAAATATTTCAGTAGGGACTAGCTTAGAAACTTGCCAGGTTGCAGGGAAATGTGACTGAATTCTGAGAGCAAGCATGGGCTTGATGGGCTGAATGGCTCCCTATACCATAACCATTCTGAATCTGATATAGGCCTGACTGACAGCTTTGGAAAGGATCCATGAGACAGCCTTAGTTTTTTGGATTTGATTGTTGCATTTATCTTCTAAGTGTGCTTGTAGACTTTAAATTGTGCTGAAAGTGGACAATGCCTCTGCTCCTAATTTAAAGCACATAGAAGTTTCCAGAAAGTGTCTAGAAGTTTTCTTGGAAAGAACAATATTTACCTCAGAAATTTCAGGAATGTCAGAAGCAGTTTGGCAAGGAGCAGGGAGAGATTAAGTATTAAAACAAAAGAAATTAAACTTGGAAGCTGTCACCACTACTGGTTACAAGATCAGTCTCTGAATATTATTTCAACAGATTAGACATCTAACATATTTGTTAAATGTGAGAAGGTGAATTGACAAGGTAGTTGAAGTGGCAGAGTGAAGTTAAGAACATGATGAGATGATGGCCAAGGGAGGATCAATTGGCTCATTGAGCCTGCCCCCACATTATGATGGCCATAGCATGCAAAACCTTCCTCTCCAAACCCTCACTGCAAACATGTGATCTCTGGGATGGGGGGTATGGACAGACTGGACATTACTTTAGACATCCCACCTTGCAAAAACTCATTTCAGGGGGGTAGCACCACCACGCCCACATAAAAGCATAAGGTGTATCCTTATTATATTGTCTTATGCAAAAAATATGACATTAAAATATGTGCTTGTATTATCATGGAGTCGTTTATTTTATTACAACCTTAAGCAAGTCTACAGGGAGTTTGGCCTCGTCGCGTAGGACATCAATAGAGTAGCTCCTTAGCAGCTAGCCAGCTAGTTTAAATAATGTTAGCTATGCTAATGAACAAATGACATCTGTTAAACTCACCTCAACATGTCTTTTACAGTCATTTAACCCACCATGGGCAATAGAAAAGTCACTGTGCAAACAGTGCAGCAGGCAACACTGTCATTATTTTTGGCCCCTATTAGGGCAGGGGTACACTTTAGTGTAGTCTGGGGTGAAGTACGTTTTATATTTTCTATTTTTGGATCCCTCTGCCATGGCGCTGCAGGACACTAAATTGAACTGATGGACAATGAAGGAGAGAGAGAGGTCGACTGTAAAGCCTGCCCACAGAGAAAACTGATGGGTCTACTTAACACAAAGAGAGACCAATCAGGATTCATTCTCATTCTTTCTTTCTCTCTCTCTCTCACTCTCACTCTCACTCTCTCTCTCACTCTCACTCTCACTCTCACTCTCACTCTCACTCTCACTCTCACTCTCACTCTCTCTCTCTCTCTCACTCTCTCTCTCACTCTCTCTCTCACTCTCTCTCTCACTCTCTCTCTCACTCTCACTCTCTCTCACACTATCGATTTCTGGGATATTGTGTATGATTTGTGAGCGTCAGAGAGCCTCTATCAATATGCGGGAGATTCCTGGAACTTCCGGGAGAGGTGGGATACCTGTTACTTCAAAAAAACAATACCCAAGGTCACAAAACCAGGTCCAGGAAATTATGTGGACAGAGAGATATTTATGAACTAGTGTGCTTTCTCCACCACCCTGTCAATCCCAGTCAGTCACACTACTCGGTTGACTGATGGGGTAAGTAACACATCGCTTGGTAGGAAGAGCAAAGAAGGTAGGCTAACTGGCACTATTTTAAATTTGGAGTAAAAATCACACTGCTGGAGGAACTTGAGGGTGTGGGGGGGGGAGGGTGGTGGGCGTCATCTTTAGAGAGAAAAGGACAATCTGTGTTTTGATTCAAGACACTTCTGCAGGGCTGCCAGTCTCGATGAAGGAGTCTCCGCTTGAAGCGTGAACTATCCAGTTTGCTCTGCAGATGTTCCCTGATCCACAGAATTCCTACAGCAATGGGTTTTTTTTGCTTCAGATTCCAGCATTTTCAGCCTATTGTACCACCATTTTGGATTTGGTGTAGAAACGTTTGTAGATCTTTTATTATCCGGAGTGCAGCAACCTATATAAAGCCCTGGGGACATGCCTCACTGGAACTGTTCATGTTTGTTCATCATGCTTTGGCATGGTAGGGGTCAAGGCTTCAGAGGAGGTGCAGGTATAGTTAATGAAAATCAGATTAAAGTTGAACTTGTTGACTAAACAAGGTGGATTGATAGCTTTTACCCTGAAAAGATTTCATAGAAGATTTAAAGTACATTTATTGTCAAAGAAAGTATAAATTATAGAACCTTGAGATTTGTTTGTTTACAGGCAGCCACAAAGCAGAAACCCGAAAGAACCCAGTTAAAAAAAATAAAAATAAAAGACCAACACCTGATGTGCAAGAGAAAGGGGGTAAAAAACGCAAATCATTCAAACCATTGAAGCGAGCAACATTCCAAACTAAATTGAGCCCTCAGATCTGAACCCCAGAGTAGGCCAAAAGCCTAATAGTGGGCACAGAGCACTGCATAGCCTCAGCATCGTGGAGAGTGAGCGAAGTTGGCTCTTGCTTCTGATCTGGGCTGGCAGTAAAATTGTCTAAACAGTGATCATACCTCACACTAGGACCCAGCTGCTGTGAAGAGCTCGGGGCCTGGAACACACTCCCCAGAGTGATCCAGCCTCACATCTGAGTCAGTTGTACAGACATTAAATCTCCTCTGCTCTGGTCCCAACTTCTCCTCTTGGTTTCCAGAGCGATCCAACCTCACAGCTGGGTCAGGTGTATCAGCATCAGAATTCCTCTACCCCGGCCCCGGCTTCTCCTCTCTGAATGGCTCACTTCACCTGCATTGATTCTGCAATACACCAGCTCGGCTGGTCCCCCGAACTCGCCTCGCCATTGCTTGCCCCCTCATTGTTTGTGGCGATAAGTTATCACAATTCATGTTGGAAAAGGTTTTTTGTGATGTTTTTAGTCAATTTTTTTGCTATTTGAACTATCAATAAGCTGCTGCACACTTTCGATAGAGGTGTCTAAATTTCAAAATGAATTAGAAAAAAATAAGTGGCCACAGATATAAAATGTTGGACAAACCAGTCAGATTATCCTATGAAGAGAAATTGGGCAGTTTGGGTTGGTATTTTTGGAGGTTAGAAGAACGAAAGGTGACATTTCAAACATAATGGGGATTTGACAGGGTAGATTTTGAGAAGCTTTTACTAATGGAGGAGTCACAAACAGGGAGACATAGTTACAAAATAAGGGTTTGGCCATTTAAAACAAATGTGTAGTAATTTCTTCTGTGGGTAGTTATTGTTATTCCTCTCCGTGCCTTGTGGTGCATTGGGTGGCAACCTTGCTGTTTCTTTAGCATTTAGTGTGTTTTTATTTATGAGGCTTGGTTACTAGCTTGACCCTGAACCCAGCATGGATGGAAAGCGTGCAAGGAGCCGGTCAGATTCAAACCCAGGACCACTCACCTCGAAGTCCAGTGTTGATGCCACTACACCATCGGCCGGCATACTGAGGATAGTGAGTCTCTGGAATTTTCCACCCCCAAAAGTGGTGGGGGCCTGATTGTTAGAGAAATTTAAGGTAGAGATAGATAAATATTTGAAGGTTCGAGGAATTGGATGTTACAGGGAACTGGCACAGAAGCGGAGTTGGACTAAGGATAATTTTACTTTTATTTTTTATTTTAGCAATACGGTGCAGAGTAGGTCCTTCGAGCCATGCCGCCCCAGTAACCCCAGACAAAACTGATTAACTCGAGTTTAACCATGGGACAATTTATAATGACCGATTAACCTGCCCAATATGTCTTTGGACCGTGGGAGGAAACGGGAGCACCCGGGGAAAACCCACACATTCTATGTGGAGGACTTAGATCCTTACAGATGGCGCTGGAACTGAAATCTGAACTCCAGAATGCTAGCTCAACACCAAACCCACTTAGGTGGAAAGCATGCAAGGAGCACCCTGAGCTCTAGTACCACAATGCTGTTCTGCTACCACGGCGCCCATCACGTTGAATGGTGAGGCAAGCTTGAGGGGTTAGTTTACCTGCTCCTGCTTCAAAGTAAATTTATTATCAAAGTATATGTATCTTACCATATACAACCCTAAGATTCATTTTCTTGTGGGCATTGACAATAAGTACAAGAAACGTCTCAGTAGTGTAGAGGTTTTGTTATTCCTTTTTGTGCCTTGTGGCACATTGGGTGGCTTTTTTTTGCAATATCCTTAGCATTTGTCTTTTTTTTTTACGAGGCCAAGTTGCTAACTTGACGCTCGACCCAGCGGAGATGGAAAGCGTGCAGTGAGTTTCAAACCCTGGACAATTTGCACCAAAATCTGGTGCTGATGCCACTACACCACCAGCTGGCTGGCACAGTGGTTACTGCTTGGCGTGTTGGAGTTCAGAGTTCAATCCTGGCATTCTCTGTAAGGAGTCTGTACCTTCTCCCCATGGTGTGTATGGGTTTTCTCTGGGTCCTTCAGTTCTTCCCACAGTCCAAAGAATACCAGGGAAGCTAATTAGTCATTGGGAATTGACCTGTGATTAGGTTGAGGTTAAAGTGGAATTGTTGGGTGGTGTGGCTCAAAGCGCCTGAAGGGCCTATACGGTGCTGTATCTGTAAACGAATAATCAATAAACACAATTGAATCAATGAAAGACAGTCCCAAATAGGACAGTAAAACATTTGGATGTATGCAGTACTTGTAGGGCTATGACCTAGCATGGGAAAGGTGCAAGACTGGAGCCAATTGAATTGGTCTTTGAAAAAGCTGTCGTAAATCCCTCTGCTATATTGAAACAGCAATTCAGAAATATGATTAGGACTTAACTATCTGCAATTTTCTTAGAGCTTTTGAATCGTTGTCCTAGGTGGCTGCATATGCCTAATTTAGTTGTGTAAATCAAGATTTCAACTCATCAATGGGTCCACACTCTCACTGTAAGAATAAAGTAAAAAGCAGATAATCACTAGATGAGGCCATAAAGCTGTTGAATTACGACATTCAGTTCTTTATCTGCCTGTATGTTGCTCTAGATTCCCACTGATCTGATTGATTTGTTGGCCCTTTGAGTGGCCTAGTCAGGTACTCCATTTGTATCAGCTCAACCCCTCAGTGATAGTCAAGGTTGAGTACTTCGCCATGTATTCAACCTGAGCCTGAGGCTCCGGAGGGTTCCTGTGCTGTGGAAGACGTCCTGCCTCGTCCCTGTGCCGAAGATGCCGCGCCCCAGCGGCCTCAATGACTACAGACCGGTGGCATTGACCTCCCACATCATGAAGACCCTGGAGAGACTTGTTCTGGAGCTGCTCTGGCCTATGGTCAGGCCACACTTAGATCCCCTCCAGTTTGCCTACCAGCCCTGACTAGGAGTTGAGGATGCCACCGTCTACCTGCTGAACCGTGTCTACGCCCACCTGGACAAGCCAGCGAGCACTGTGAGGGTCATGTTTTTTGACTTCTCCAGTGTGTTTAACACCATCCGCCCTGCTCTGCTGGGGGAGAGGCTGACTGCGATGCAGGTGGATGCTTCCCTGGTGTCATGGATTCTTGATTACCTGACTGGCAGACCACAGTACGTGTGCTTGCAACACTGTGTGTCCGACAGAGTGATCAGCAGCACTGGGGCTCCACAGGGGACTGTCTTGTCTCCCTTTCTCTTCACCATTTACACCTCAGACTTCAACTACTGCACAGAGTCTTGTCATCTTCAGAAGTTTTCTGATGACTCTGCCATAGTTGGATGCATCATCAAGGGAGATGAGGCTGAGTACAGGGCTACGGTAGGAAATTCTGTCACATGGTGTGAGCAGAATTATCTGCAGCTTAATGTGAAAAAGACTAAGGAGCTGGTGGTAGACCTGAGGAGAGCTAAGGTACCGGTGACCCCTGTTTCCATCCAGGAGGTCAGTGTGGACATGGTGGAGTATTACAAATACCTAGGGATACGAGTTGACAATAAAATGGACTGGTCAAAGAACACTGAGGCTGTCTACAAGAAGGGTCAGAGCCGTCTCTACTTCCTGAGGAGACTGAGGTCTTTTAACATCTGCCAGACGATGCTGAGGATGTTCTACAAGTCTGTGGTGGCCAGTGCTATCATGTTTGCTGTTGTGTGCTGGGGCAGCAGGCTGAGGGTAGCAGACACCAACAGGATCAACAAACTCATTCGTAAGGCCAGTGATGTTGTGGGGATGGAACTGGACCCTCTGACGGTGGTGTCTGAAAAGAGGATGCTGTCCAAGTTGCATGCCATCTTGGACAATGTCTCTCATCCACTACATAATGTATTGGGTGGACACAGGAGTACATTCAGCCAGAGGCTCATTCCACCGAGATGCAACACAGAGCGTCATAAGAAGTCATTCCTGCCTGTGGCCATCAAACTTTATAACTCCTCCCTTGGAGGGTCAGACACCCTGAGCCAATAGGCTGGTCCTGGACTTATTTCCTGGCATAATTTACATATTACTATTTAACTATTTATGGTTTTATTACTATTTAATTATTTATGGTGTAACTGTAACGGAAACCAATTTCCCCCGGGATCAATAAAGTATGACTATGATTATGACTATGAAATGATGCCAGAGTCAGCACTTGTGCATACCCAGAACCACAGTGCATACAACAGCATAACAATTTAAATTATTTTAACAGTGGCATAGTGCTGCCTCGCTGCTCCAGTGACCCAGGTTCAATCCCGACCTCAGGTGCTGTCTGTGTGGAGTTTGAATGCTTTAATCTGTGACTGTGTGACTTTCCCCTGGGTGCTTCAGATCCCAAGGATGCATGGGTTGGTAGATGAAATTGCCCCTTATGTGTGATAGAATAGGGAGAGGGTGGGGTAGTTGTAGACTTCCTGGAAGCAGTCCCTTCAGCCCAACTAATCCATGATGGCTAGGGTGCCATGTTTGACCCATATCCCTGTAAGTATCAGCTGGTTGAGTGGTGTCGCAGCAACAAACTTGCACTCAACATCAGTAAGACCAAAGAGCTGATTGTGGACTTCGGAAAGGGTAAGAACAGAGAACACACACCAGTCCTCGTGGAGAGATCAGAAGTGGAGAGAATGAGCAATTTCAAGTTCCTGGGTGTCAACATTTCTGACGATCTGTTCTGGGCCCAACCTATCGATGCAGCTACAAAGAAGGCATGGCAATGGCTGTAATTCATGAGTCGTCTGAGGAGATTTGGTATGTCACCAAAGACACTCTCAAATTTCTATGGATGTACCATGGAGGGCATTCTAACTGACTACATCACTGATATGGGAGTGGGGAGGGTTGCTACTGAGCTACAGAGAGTTGTAAACTTAGTCAGCTCCATCATGGGCACTAGCTTCTGTAAGATCCAGGACATCTTCAAGAAGTAGTTTTTTCAAAGAGGCGTCATCCATCATTAAGGACCCCCACCACCCAGGCCATGCCCTGTTTTCATTGCTACCATCAGGAAGGAGGTACAGAAGCCTGAAGGCCCACACTCAGTGATTCAGGAGCAGCTTCTTCCCCCTCTGCCATCTGATTTTTGAATGGATGTTGAGCCCATAACCACTACCTCATTACTTTTTAAATTTATTTCTGCACTACTTACTTAATTTTACTATATTTTTATATATATTATTTGCTGTAATTTACATTTTTTTTCTCTATTGCATTGTAGTGCTGCCACAAAGACAACAAATTTCACAACATATGTGTTGGGAAAAAATTGTCTCAGGTCCTTATTAAATCTCTCCCCTCTCATCTTAAACCTGTGCCCTCAGTTCTTGATGCCCCAACCCTGTATAAAACATTACATTCACCCTATCTAGGCCCCCATGACTTTATACACTTCTATAAGATCTCTCAGTATCCCACATAGCAACAATTAAAGTACTTGCCTGCCCAGTCACCCCCATCTTATCTGTTGATGAGAATACGGGGTAACTAAAACATGGAGTTAAGCAACACACGCAAAATGCTGGAGGAACTCAGCAGGGCATGCAGCATCTATGGAACAGAGGAAACAGTTGACATTTCGGACCGAGACCCTTCAACAGGAAGGAGGTAACACAGGATTAGTATGGTTAATGTTGGTGTGGCACATTTCTATGCTATGATTATTTAAGCACAACACTATTACTGCAGTGTCAGGGCATATATTAAATAATTGTACAGTGTTGAGTGCCCAACGGATAACACATCTATATTTTGGGCCACACACCTAATCTACGGCTGAGTAACTGAGTTACGATAAGCTATAAAAATTTGCACTTCAGCCTTCAATCATTTGGCATCTTTTTACAGACTATCAGATGTCAGCTGTGCTTAAAAGGATGACATTTTTGTAATGGTTCAAGCTCCACTCCAGACACTTGAGTCTGTAATTCACCCTGGTGTTCCAGTGCAATGCTGAGAGGACACACGGAATTGTTAAACTGTCGTTTTGATGCAGACTGTATCTTTGGTGCTGTTCTTCAATGTGCCACCAGGTGGGGGTGTTGCTTTGATCAGAACATCCTCATTGACAATGAAAATAATTGATTATTTTTACAAATTCACTGAAAAAATCTTGCTTCTGAAAATTAAATCAACCATTAGAAACCCTGCCGATGAAATGTGGATTCATTATTTTAAACTGGGTCTTTTACGTATATGCGAAAAGATGGACAGAACCTTAGTTTAATACGTCATTGAAAAGACAGTGCTTCCAACACTGAAACAATCCCTCAGATTATCACCAGGATTATGGATAATTATGAGTAAGCACTTGTGGAACTGCACGATGCTGTCTGTAAACAAGAAACATCCCATCCTGATGCATTTCAAATTATAGTCAGCAACTTTAACCAGGCCTGTTTGAAGAAAAATCTGCCTACCTATCACCAGCACATAACGCGTTGCACCAGAGGTCCCAGCACATTAGACCACAGCTACACTATAACAAGGAATGCCTATCGTTCCTTTCTGAGACCGCATTTTGTTAAGTGGGATCATTTGGCTGTACTCCTGCCACCTGCATACAGACAGAGCCTAAAGGGCAAGGCTCCAGAGATCATGAAAACCAAGAGGTGGTCGCGAGAGGCTGAGAAACCATTTCAGGATTACCTAGGGTCAGTGGACTGGGCCGTGTTCAAAAATTCATCTGAGAACCTGAATGACTACATCAGGTCATTACAGACTTTAATAAAACAGCTGTGGATGAGTGTGCCTCTATCGTTCAAGGTTTTCCCAATCAGAAGCCTTGATGAACAATGAAATCTGGAATCTGCTAAGAGCCAGATCAGGTGCACTCAAGTCTGGAGATCAAGAATGCTACAAGAGGTGCAGGTATGATCTACGGAAAACCATCTCTCGGGCGAAGTGGAGATTCCAGACTGGACTGGAATCAGCAAGGGATGCTTGACAGCTGTGGCAGAGTTTGAATGCTACAACATCCTGCAAAGTTAAATCTGTGACATAGGGACAGCAGAACTTTATTTCCAGATGAGCTCAATGCTTTTTATGCTCGCTTTGACCACTGGAATAGGGAGGAACCATCGCGCACCCCCATGTCTCCTGATGAGCCTTTAGTCTCGGTATCTGAAGATGACATGCGGGCTGCTATCAAGGGAGTGAATCCAAGGAAAGCATCTGGTCCAGACAGAGTACTGAAGACCTATGCTGACCAACTAACTGGTGTATTCACGGATATCTTCAACCTCTCGCTGTGGCAGTGTGTGGTACCCACCTGCTTCAAGTAGGCTTCAATCGTAGTGGTGCCAAAGAAGAGCGTGGTGACCTGTCTGAAATGACTATTGCCCGTTGGCACTTACCTCCACAAGTATGAAGTGCTTTGAGAGGCTGGTGTTGAAGCACATCAGCTCCTGTTTGAGTGCTGACTTGGGAGTTGCTCCAATTCGCCAACTGAAGCAACAGGTCTACAGCAGATACTGTCTCGTTGGTTCTTCACATAACGCTGGAACATCTGGAGAGCAAAGATGCATACATCAGGATGCTCTTTATCAATTACAGCTTGGCATTTAACACCATCATCCCTCAAAACTAATCAATAAACTGCAAGATCTGGACCTCGATCCCCCCTTGTGCAATTGGATCCTGGGATTTCCTCACTTGGAGACCCCAGACCTTTCATTCAATGTCAATAAGACCAAGCAACTGATTGTAGACTTCAGGAAAGGGAAACCAAAGGTCTATGAGCCAGTAATCATCGGGGGTTCAGAGGTGGAGAGGGACAGCAACTTTAAATTCCTGGGTGCCACTTTTTCAGAGTACCTGTTCTGGACACATCATATAAATATTGAGAAGAAAGCACGAGGGTGCCTCTACTTCCTCAGAAGTCTGTGGAGTTTCAGCATGTTATCAAAAACCTTGGCAAACTTCTATAGATGTGTGGTGAAAGTGTGCTGACTGGCTGCAGTATGGCCTAGTATGGGAACACCAATGCTTTTGAGCGGAAAATCCTCCAAAAGTTAGTGTCTTTGGCCCAGTACATCACGGGTAAAACCCTCCCAACCGTTGAGCATATCTATGTGAAACGATGCCGTAGAAAAGCAGCACCCATCATCAAAGATCTTCACCACCCAGGCCATGCTCCTTTCTCTGTGCTGCTATCAGATAGAAGATACAAGAGCCTCAGGACTCGCACCACCAGGTTCAAGAACAGTTACTACCCGGCAAGTCTCTTGAACAAAAGGGGATGGCTATACTCATTTAAGGACTCTGTTATATTGCTATTTCAGGCTCGTTATTTACTGTTATTTATATCTGCATTTGCGCAGTTTGTTTACAGTTCACAGTTCCTGATGTTTACTGTTCACAGCTACTTCTCTATCGGAAGAGTCTAAGGGTTGTATGTTGTGACATGTATGATAATAAATTTTACTTTGAACTTTGATATACTCGTATCTGTTGGAAGTAGGTGAAATGTAGAAAGAATTCAGTAATTTGGTTAAAGGTTTTTCACAAATAGGGAGAATATAGCAACCTGGTACTAGAACTAAAAAAGAAAAAGATGTAAGAAAGTTTTGTGAGTTTTATTTAGGCCTTCTGCAATAAAGTAAAATGGAGAGATTAGAATTGCAGAATGTACAGTCTACTAATGAGGGAATACTTACTTTCATATAGATTGGGGTAAATAAATTACTTTTTGTCAGAAAGATGGTGAGGTTCTGCAGCATGTTCAGCAGGTTTTTCTCCTACAAATGCTGCAGAACTAACAAAGGTCCATTTTACACATGGTAACAAGCCACACTTAGTTCAGAGCTTTATAGTGTGTGAACATCACGTCGTCAGTATTGTCCCAGAGCAAGACAGAAACACAAAACTGACTGCTGCTTGAGTTCTAAACGGGTTAAACTTCATTGTTGTGATTCCGAGATTATTTTATCCAATAACAGATTTTTCGGAGTGGAAGATCCCCCAAAGAAGAAATTTCATATAGCCGAGAATTCGTTTTATATCTTCTTAAAAGACATGAGTTGCTTACTAAAAATAAATCACTGATTCGTAACAGTCTAGGACTACCTAAAACTAAAATAAAGAAACATTCAAAAAAGCAAAGAACTCGCTCATATTCTGGAAACTGGAAGATACGCAAAGAAAGTTTCTCTCCCAAAAATGCATCGAGTGCAACACCTAGCGTTACATTTCGAGTACTGTACTTAGTGTAATGTCATACATAAAATGCAAGATCATGATAGTGTACAGGATAATATTGGAGGCAGCAGTCATGAGGAGAGGATACAAGGCTAATGTTTCAGAACTATAAAAGTGATTATATTACTTCAGACTTTCCGCTCAGCGTTTCAGTGCTCAACACCTTGCTTACCAATAGACATCTTAATTTGTGTACTCTGCTTTCCATTGTACTGATGACCGTAATGGGGTTGTTAACTAATCACAGGAAAGACTGTCGTTCAGTCAGGCAACCTAAAATCCATATATGACATGAACAGTGAGGACTTTTCAAACTGTAGCTAAATGTCATGATTCTTCTTAGTTTTTTCACTGTTTACATATTTTTACTTTTAATTGTAAAAGACCATTGGCTACTTGATTGTTCTATTCATGAAGGAAGGAAGTCCTAGAACTTGAGTAACTGCCACAATTGAAACAGTCCATCACACAAACTAATCTCCTTTCTGTGGACTCCATTTATATATCCTGCAGCCTCGGAAAAGTAGTCAACATAATGAAGACTACCCCCCCCCCCGGACATTCTCTTTTCTGTGCCACTGTTATTATACTTTGGACATACCTCTCATAAGCTAAAGGATGAATTCTTCATCTCCTAATCCACCTTGTCATGCCCCTGGAACTTTATCTGTCTATTTGCACAGAGCTTTCTTTTTTAACTGCAAACTGTAATCTGCATTGTTTTCTTTCTTTTACTTCAGTGTAACTGTGTATGGCATGCACTATCTGGATAGCGTACAAAACACAAGACTTTCACAGTCCTAATGAAGGGTCATGGCCCTAAAGACTCAACTGTTTATTCCTCTCCTTAAATGCAGCCTGATTTACTGAGTTCTATCAATAATTTTTGAGTATTAAGATTTCCAGCTAAGTTTTTCACCCTATCTTGTTACATGTGACAAGAGTATACCAATACCAGAATTTCACAGTGTGAAGGCTTTCAGGTATAGCTGTCTGATGTTTTCCTGCAATGTGGATTTGCTGGGTTTAGGTTCCAAGCAATCATTACTTTATCCTATCTACATACTGTCAGGCACTATGATACTGCATATGTGTTCTATCTGCACAGGGTCTTGAGTTGCTGTGCAGAACCTCACAGACTCCAGTTTCAGTATTGTGAGAAATGACCCTTTCCACCTTTCTATAAATCTGAGCATCATTATCTGCAAAGTTGTGGGAAGGCTAATGGTGCACCTTGGCCTAGAGCCCTGCTGCTTAGACTCTGTCTGAGGAGGTTAGTACAGATAACCATTTATAACTTTAGAATGCTGAAGTCATTCTTCCTTCTCCTTCCCATCTTCCCCTTCACCTCTTCTCCAGCCCCAATAAAGCAGCCAAACAAATCACTAATTTTGAGCTGGAGTTTTTTATGTGCCTGGACTGCAGCAATACAGTTTGCAACTTCTTGTCTAAAATATCTCCGTACTCATTGTCTCAAACCCAATCCAAGTTGTTGAAAAATCTTGGGGCTGAATCTCTGCTACTTTCTTTGACGTATCAAGACTTTAACAAACATATCACACCTCTCCTGACTTAGACTGATTGCTAGGCCACTGTAACAGCTAATAGTGTATGAGCTTTTCTAGGACGCAAATTAAAACAGTGGGTAGCTTACTGTTAGTGCGCTGATTATGGAGCCAGGTTTCCAGGTAAAGTCCAGTGCTGCTGTCTCTCCATGAAGGACGGCTGTGTGATGATCGTGGTTCCCTATCTGCACTCCCCGCTACATTTGTTCCTGCCTGTAGGTTCTATTAATATAACCACCACGAGCCTAGCTCAGTGCTCGGTCTTAACAGCTGCAAATAAGTGATCGTATTTGCACATTAACGCACACCCAGTTTGCTTTCACATTGCCTGTCACCAAGGCTCTACAGAACCCTAACCGCATTAGAAGCTCATCACCGGCCATTTTGGGACATGAGGTGTTTGCCTGTATTGGTAAAAAGACCTTTTTCCACAAGCCAGTCTCCCATAGAATAACCAACCTTAAAAGGAGACTAATTGGCTCACTGAGTGCATGTCAGCACTTTCAAAGAGCCACGGATTACTGCTCCGACTTTTTTTTTACTACCTATTCAGTTTGAAGATCACTGTTAAATCTCCACCACCGCCTGATCAGACAGTGTGTTCCAAATCTGACTCTGCCTAAAGAGTTTCTCCTCTTGTTCTTTGTTTTGAAATCTGTGTTATTGACCCTTCAACCAATGGAAACAGGATTCTCTTAGTTTCACTTGGAATTTCACAGTCTTATGGCACGTTTTTTTTCCTAATGTGTAAAAGCCTCAAATTGCTGATGCAGATCTTGGGCCCTGATGGCAGGATTTATCCACCAATAAGGCAGCAATGCCAAGAATAGCCCTCTGCATCCTCCAGCAACAAGTAATTCATACTGGCTGAGTCAGCGAGCAAGAAGTTAGTAATTGGCTGCACAATTAGTAATGGGTGGTCTGAGTTTAATGGGTTACTGATTGCCTACAGACAGCTCTGGCCTATTCCCCTAGCCCATCCCATGGACCAGTTTATAGCAGTGAAGTGTTATGGAAGCTTCTGCAGCGAGGATAAAGTTGTCAGATAATTTCTCGCTAACTGTCCTTTTCAGTGAGCCTGTCTCATGTTGGTGGTTGGTAACTATCTGTAGAGGTGGGGTGGGGGGGACTGAGATTCATGACAGATAATGATCCTGTGCAAGTGGAGAATTGGGAGCTGAAGTCTTGTGCAGTTGCTTGAAGGAATTTTGATGGAATTTCCAGCCACTTCTACTGAGAAAAAGAGCTATCGTTTTAGCAGCTTGGTTATTGCAATACCCAAGCTTTTAATATGATTTTGTTCAAGTGTGTCTCTATAGGTCAGTTATGAGAACCCCTGATCATCCTTTAGTGATCATGGGCTAAGGAATTATTTGTTTGCCATTTGGCATTTGATTCTAGGCTGATTGTCCACTGATTAATCAACAACAGGAGATATCATGGATGATCCCATGGAAACATCAGCTGCCTGCCTGGTAGACGTTAATGGAAGAAGCAATGTGACTAAATACTTTCAACATCTGGGAGATTAAAAATTCCCAGGGAAGGCGAGCCCAATAATGGTGATGGGGAGGAGAAGCAGGAGATTACCCTCTATAATTAATCTTGGTTCCCCTCAGCTAACCTAGACCAATCCAGGAATTATTTCCCTCGTCCATTCATCCCTCCAATTTATCTCCCTCCTGGCACTTATCCTTGTAAGCAAATCAAGTGCTACACCTGCCCCTACTCCTCCTCCCTCACTACCATTCAGGGCCTCAAAGGTGAGGCGACACTTCACCTGTAAGTCTGTTGGGATCATCTATTCTACTGTATCTTGTGCTCCCAGTGTGGCCTTCTGCATATTGGTGAAACCTGGCGTAGATTAGGAGACTACATCGAGCACCTTTGCTCTGTCTGCCAGAAAAAGTGGGATCTCCCAGTGGCTACCCATTTTAATTCAGCTTCCCATTCCCTTTCTGACATGTCGATATGTGGCTTCCTCTACTGTCGCGATGAGGCCACACTCAGGTTGGAGGAGCAACAAATTATATTCCATCTTAGTAGCCTCCAATCTAGTGGCATGAATGTCGATTTCTTGAACTTCTGGTAATCTTTCTCACCTGGCCTCCTTCACCACTCCCTTTTCCCATTGCCCTCTCTCACCTTATCTATTTACGTGCCTATCTGGTGCTCCTTCCCCTTTTCTTTCTTCCATGGCCTTCTGTTCTCTCCTATCAATCGTCACCCCCCCCCCCCCCAAGCCCTGTATTTCTTTTACCAATCAACTTCCCAGTTCTGTACTTCATCCTTTCCTCCTGTCCTAGTTTCGTCTATCACCTTGTGCTTCTTCCTCCCTTCCTCCCCTCCTCCCCCCACCCCTCTAACTCTGACTCCTCATCTTCTTTTCTCCAGTCCTGATTAAGGGTCTCGGTCCGAAACGTCAACTGTATTTATTTCCATAGATGCTGCCTGGCTTGCTGAGTTTCTCCAGCATTTTGGGTTTTTTTTGCAATTATTTACTTTATTCGTTTTTTTAGGACCAGGTTGTCACTGGCAAAACCCATTTGTATTGTTCAACCTTAATTGTCCATGAGAGGCTGGTGGTGAGCCTCTTTCACCTGCAGAGATGTTCTGACAGTGTTCAAAATCCAATATAAATTTATTATCAATGTACATGTATGTTACTATATACAGTGAATTCTGGTTAATTGGGACACATCAGGACCAGTACATTTTGGCTCAATTAAGAAGACTATCCCAATTAGCCAAAGTTTATGGAAGTAGTTAAGGTATATTTTTTTTAAAAAAAAGACAAGGTACCATTTAACAGAGTAACAAATACTTAAATGAAATGCAGATTAAATTAGAACACTACCAATACTACTACAGTACTGTAAAACTATATAGGTTCCTAATAGTTATGCATGGAGGAATTCATCTAGTGTATGCTGCCTTGTTCTTTTAAGAACATCAGACCTAGGAGCAGAATTAGGCCATTTGGCCCGTCAAGTCTGCTCCACCATTCCATCATAGCTGATTTATTATCCCTCTCAACACCATTAATGAAGGACCTATCAACCCCTGAATTAAATATACCCAATGACTTAGCTTGCACATCTGTCTGTGGCAAAGAGCTTGGTGAATCTAGAATAACCGCCCTCTAGCTAAAAAATATTTTACTCAACTCTGTTTTAAATGAATGCCTTTCAGTTCTGTGGGTATGCCCTCTGGTCCTAGGCACCACTATAAGAAACATACTCTTCACATCCACTCGATCCAGACCTTTCAATGTTTGATAGGTTTCAATGAGATTTCCCCCTCCACTTTTTCTAATCTCTAGTGAGTGCAGACCCAGAGCCATCAAACGCTCCTCATATGCTAACATTTTCATTCCTGGATTCATTCTCATGAACCTTCTATGGACTCTCTCCAAAGCCAGCACATTTCTGAGATAAGGGGCTCAGAACTCTCCAAGTGTGGAATGACCAATACCATATAAACTCTCAGCATTACATTCTTTCTTTTATATTTTAGTCCTCTTGAAATGAATGCGAACATTGCACTTGCCTTCCTTACTACCAACTCAATCTGCAAGTGAATCTTTAGGGAATCCTGTACGAGAACTCACAAGTCCCTCAGCATCTCTGATTTTTAAAAAATATTTTCCCTATTTACAAAATAGTCTACGCCTTTATTCTTTGTGCCAAAGTGCATGTCCATGCACTTTCCTACATTATATTCCATCTACTCCTTTTACATTTCCCCAATATGTATCCCAATTAACTGGAATCCACTGTACACCCTTGAGATTTATTTTCTTGCAGATATTTACAGCAAAAAAGAACTATAATAGGATTTTATGAAGATCTGTACATAAACAGATAAAGACTGACAAACAACCAATGTGCAAACAGAAGACAATCTGTGCAAATCAAAAAAAAGTACCAAGAACAGGATCTGTAAAGAGTCATTGAAATCCTTCTGTAGGTCGTAGGATTAGTTCAGAGTAGTGATGAACGAAGTTATCCACGTTGGTTCAAGAACCTGACAGTTGTAGGGTAATACCTGTTCTTGTATCTGGTGGTTTAAGACTTCAGGCTTCTGAACCTCCTACCCAATGGTAGTAGAGAGAAGAGGATATGTCCTGGATGATAAGGGTCTTTGATGATGGATGTTGCTTTCTTTCAGCGGTACTTTATGGTGGGGAGAGGTTTGCCTGTAATGGACTGGGCTGTATCCACCACTTCTAGTAGCCTTTTCTGCCCCTGGGCATTGGTGTTTCCAAGTGAGACTGTGAATCAACTAGTAGGATACTCTTTGGGTAACAATTGGCTAGATTGGATATGTTCTGTCTTATTAGTTGGACATACCTGGGTAAGGTCCTACATCGTTGGGAAGTGAAATGGAATAGGTTTGTTCGAGGTGGGGCTGGTGTGCAGTTCCTAATCATACGGCTGTCATGTTGCCTACTCCCATCACGTTTGCTGTATCCACTGGTTGCAGCCATTTCTTTTATTAAATGAAATAAATTGAATTGTTTGAAGACTGAATTCTGTGTCTGGTGACCTCAGGAGGAAGCCGAGATGGACCCTTCCACTCAGCACTTCTGTTTGAACGTGGCCACTGCTAGCCTTCAGAGCTGGAGGATAGGCTTGTTCTTGAAGTCGTCGCCTCCTGTTAACTGTTTAATTGTCCTCCACCATTCACAACTGGCCATGGCAGGACTGATTCATTGGTTGAAAGATTATGTAGCTCTGTCTATTGCATGTTATTTTGAGCATTTGTGTTCTGCACTGCTGCTTCAATTTTGCACAAACCTAGTGCTGCTGTTGGCTTTCCCCCAGCGTTTCTCATTGAACCCAGGATTGATCCATTGGTTTAGTAGTAATGGTGGAGTGAGGGGAATGCAGAGCCACAAGGTTATGTATTGTGGTCGTGGGCATTTCCACTGATGTTAGTTGTCCACAGCACCACCTAGTTTTGAACTGCCAGATCTTAAGCTTTGTGCGCTCCATTCATGCAGCTTTGTCCTTCCACAATCTTGACAGTGGCCATTGAAGTTCTGCACCCAGGGTGCATTCCACTTCATAATATTCAACTTTGGGCTTAAGTTCATTAACTGAAGGGGGCAATGGTAGTAATCAGTTGGTTTCTTTCCCATGTTTGACTTGATGCTATGAGACTTTATGTGTTCTAGAGTCAATGTCGTGCACTCTTAAGACTGTTCTCCTGCCTCTGATCCTCCCTTCTGCAATCTCTGTGAGTCTATCCTGCCTGGTGGTACAGGCTGTTCTCAGTGATGCAGGAGTCTCGCATAGAGTGTGGTTCTGATTGTGACTCTGCAACCTCTTGTTGATCATTCTGTGCGAAAGCTCTCTCGATGTAGACAAATGTTTATCAGCAAGGCTTTTATCAGGTGGGGTTTTTTTTTTAGAAGGGCTTTGCCACATTCAAAATTGTTGCCTGGGTCTATCTATTTCCATCGCTCTTCTTGGGTGCAAGTGAAACAAGTGGTCTAAAGTACAGTTTGAATGTAGAAGGAGGCAACTGGCAGAGATCAGTGTGGAGTCGAATGGTCTGGGTCAGTGTTGTGTGTTCTATGCAAGTAGTGCAGCCTAAGGGAGTTACACCATTTTAGACATTCAACTTATGTCTATGCGTGTTTGAAATTCTGTGTCTATTCTAGAAGTACTGGCACCCTTCGAGAACTGCAGTGCCTGATGAGAACTGTATTTTCAATCAGAATCCCCCCCCCACCCTCCCCCTCATATTCTATGACATGGGTGGGTGGTAGGTATTGCTGGTCCTAACTCGTGGCCAAAACCAATGTCTGACCCCCTCATTGTTGTCCCCCTCCCCTTATCTGGTCTCCCAGGTGCCCTGACAATGTGCTTGGAAGTAGGTACAGAGGAGATGTCGGGGCAAATTTGTTACGCAGAGGGTAGTGAGGGCGTGGAATGGGCTGCCAGCAATGGTGTTGGAGGCAGATATGATAGGGTCTTTTAAGAGACTCCTGGATAGGTACATGGAGCTTAAAAAATAAGAGGGCTAGCGGTAACCCTAGGTAATTTCTAAAGTAAGTACCTGTTTGGCATAGCATCGTGGGCTAAAGGACCTGTATTGTGCTGTAGGTTTTCTATGGTTTCTGAGGTTTTCTATTACAGGAAGTTTATTAGTTTAAAGAAACACGTATGCATGGATTCCTCTAGTTTGCCAAGCCTTCCATGTCCCAGATGTTCTCCTGGGGTTTGCTTTTCAATTAGATTATATTTAGTTAGAGTCTCAGCTCAGATTCCAGGGCTATCGGGTTGCTGCTTCTCTAGGCGGTCTCCTTTTTACAGCTGCCCTGAAAAGAAGTAACAGATAACTGGGTTTTATCTCAGCTCTCTGTGCCACGAGCAGAAGCAGTGACTTGACTTCTCTTGTAGCCTTTTAAAAAAGAGGAAAGGGCAGATAAACTTTTAGAGTGGAACAGACGACAAAGACAATGGACACGAGCACCATATTGCCAGAGCCAAATATGATGATGACTAATGGGTTAATCCTCCCTAATCGCATGATAAAATCACAGAGGAAATCTAAAAAAGCTTCTGTTTTTTTTGAGGTGGAGATCTTGGATGCCAGGACTAAGCAGAAGCTCAGTTTTCTGGACAAGGTAAGCACAATCGTATGTCTTTTGTTTAACTCCAAAAATATATGCATATCCGCATCTGGTTGGGGAAATCTAGCTATTCCATGTGAAAGCTGATGTTTACCATTGATGCAGTGCTTTCAATGGAGAATCTGCACCCTACAAATTCCTCCTTTAATTAATCACCTCAAATTGTGCTTACAGTCAAGATTTTTCTCTGGTTTGCTAATGCAATGAAGTTTCAAAGAGTGGCTGCAGAAGTAGTTGGAAAGGAGATGGAGAAATAAGAGCAGATTTCTTTAAGAGCAGAGTTGAACAGGAGATCTGATGGAAGAAATAAAGCTACATTTGCTCTGGCAGAAGGGACGGTATACATAGGGCACAGCAGTAAATTGACTGGCAGAGCTGAAGCAGATTTCTGAGCTGTGTTGGTAAATGTGGAGGAAGCAGATCAAGGAGGTATTGGATAAGCACTCGTGGAAAATATTTACAGGGTTGTGGGGTAAGGGCGGATATTGGATTCATTATAACTTTCCCAAAGAGCCGATTCAAGCTGATTAGCCTTTCTGTGGTTAAGGGTGCCTGAGAGAATCTAGATTTGTCCGTGGCTTCTATACACTTTCACGGTTTTCTCATCCCACAACAATCATCCCACCCTTCCCACTGTTGTGACTTACTGCAGTTCCAGTCTACTGCACTGCAAGGTTTGCTTAGAGAGGTGGTGATGAACATCATTAGAAACTTTACAACCATATAACCAGCAAATGCTGGCCAGGGGTTGGTATCTGCAAAGGTGCCCGTAGCCCATTTGTATTAACTTTCAATTCCATGAAATTCTTCCCACGTGGAAGGTCTGCGGGGATTATGTGGGAAAGCCTGTCATTACTTTATAGTATATTTTTGTGAGGTGTCAGCTGTCTGTGGTGCTATCTGGTCTATTTCCTGCCATATGGGTGAATTGATGGTGGGGTTGGGGGCTTGCATTCCGATGATATTATTGGTAAGTGTTCAATGTGTGGCTGTCAAGGATCCATCCCGATAGAAGTTGCTGACAACTGCTCTTTGGACACCCAGGAAGGCGGATACTACTGCCAGACCAGGCATGGATAGGCTTGTTATGTTGCTGGTGGCAGTCATTTACAGGCACTGAGCGTTCCAGGCCTGGGTCCACCTCGCTAGGTTAGAAGCTAGTTAGTGTGCAAGTCCAATGCTGATCATAATTAAACCATAAAATATAGAAGAAAAATTAGGTCATTCCACCACCTTCTCTCCTTAATACTTATTCCCTTACTAATCAAGAACCTATAAATCTTTGCCTTAAATGCACCCAATAACTTAGCCTGCACAACTCTCTTTGGAATTGAATTCCACAGATGCAACATCCTCTGGCTGAAGAAATTCGTTCTCACCTCAGTTTTAAAGAGACGCCCCTTTGATCTGAGTCTGTACCTTCAGATCCAGACTCTCCTACTAATGGAAACATCCACTCCACAGCTACTCTATCCAGGCCTTGTGGTATCCATTAGGTTTCAATGAAATCCCCCCTCAACTATGTGAAGTGCAGGCTGAGAGATATCAAATTTATTGATTAAATCATTCCCTCCAGCATTTTAATTACGTGCCTGCTTGTAGGAACAACCCAAGGCACAAAAGATGTGCACTTAAAATGACGCAGGAGACCGTTTTATCTGCTGGGTCCACACCCACTCACAGCAGAATGATCCTATTCATCCCATTTCCCTGCTCCTTAATTCTCTGCAGTTGTTCTGTCACCCACTAACTGTCCTTTAGTTCTTTTGCCACTTATCACCATAGGGCAATTTACTAGTGCCAGTTAATCAACCAACTTATCTTTGGGATGTGAGATGAAACTGGAGCACCTGGAAGAAGCTCAAGAAGTCACAGGACGAATGATCAGACAGGACATAGATAACGTCAGAGGTCAGTGTTGTGTCGGAGACAGTGATACCAGTTCCTGTGTCACGTGCTGCTTCCAAATCTAGATGACTTAATCACAGTCAGATTTGCTCTGGTACTTCTGCAACACCCGCTGGTATTATTGAGTCTTTTCTACCCCACCCGCAAAGGGTATTGTGTCCATCTTGTGTGGCATATCAGAATCAAGTTTAATATCACTGGTGTATGTTGTGAAAATTGTTGTCTTTGCGGCAGCAGTACAGTACATAATAATAGAGAAAAAGAATTACAGTAAGAGTGTGTGTGTGTATATGTATGTGTATATATACAGTATATATTTAAATAAGTAGTGCAAAAATTAAAATTCTTTAAAAAGTAGAGAGCTAGTGTTCATAAGTTCAATGTCTGTTCAGAAATCAGACGGTAGAGGGGAAGAAACTGTTCCTGCGTCATTGAGTGTGTGCCTTCAGGCTGATGGCAGCAATGAGAACAAGGCATGACCTGGGTGTTGTGGGTCCTTAAAGTGATGCCTCAAAAAGATGTCCTGGATCCTGCAGTGGCTAGTGCCCGTGATCGAGCTGACCAAGTTTCCAGCTCTCTGCAGCTTATTTGGATCCTATGCAGTAGCCATCCCACCCCACCCAACCCTGACGGTGATTTGCAGCCAGGTTGAATGTTCTCCATGTAGGAATTTGCAAGTGTCTTTGGTGACAATACTTCAAATGAAATATAGCCGTAGTTGTGTTCTTTGAAGCTGCATTGATATGTTGTGTCCAGGATACGAGATCTTCAGAGATATTGACACTTACGAACTTGAAATTCCTCTCTTTCCAATATAACTAATGTTATTGAATTGGTAGCTCAATGGATTATTCCAGGCCAGGTAACACCAGCCTACTTTGCATTGGTTGCTCTTTATGTTATCAACAATGGATTGTATTTTCTGTTCCTGAGAGGCAGAGGCTGCAAAGGAATCAGCTCACTTCTCAAAACCGGCAGTGCTATTGGAGAAGTCTGCTTGGTTCAATCCTACTCCGATCCTTGCGTCCCCTTATTTTGTCTTGTGCTCTAAATCTAATGCACTCTATCCCTTGCATACACGTATTGAATAAAGACAAATGGTTTGTGTAGTTTCTGGAAAGTACAAATCTAGATTTCAGAGTGCATTTTGTAGCATCTAATGTTTCAAAGCATATTTTTACGATATTGTCACTCTTGTATAGAAGGAAATCTGGTTGTTTCATAGTACCTGCCCTGTTGCATAATCCTTTTCCAAAATTGCTGGTCTGATTTCATGTGCCTAGCATTTGTTGGCGCTGGATGCTGAGTGCTTGTTTAGAGCCTTGGAGGAACACTGGCAAGACCACAGATTGTTTTTCACCTCTCTTCTTACAACTATGCTTCTGCACCAGTGCCAGCCTCTAAAATAGCCTTAATACATGATTCAGGCTTATATGAAGAGCAAGGACTCTTGAGGGATATTTTTGATTCATTTGGCATTGATATTGAGTTCATAATGCTACAACCCCCCCCCCAACCCAAAACTCTATCCTCAGTGATCATTTGGGAAACTCACTCACTTTGTCTCACAAGAAGAAAGGATCCCTGGTGTGATCCTCGTTTTGCGCTGGTATAACCCTCCAATGAAGGACTTCAGGGTGGATGGAGTGGTGAGAGTATTCATTGATGCTGCATTTAAATCCTGAATCCCGTGACCAGAGAAGTTTAAAATACAATGAGATTGCTGTCCTTTTCACCTCTGCCGCAAGGCGAAGGTTCAACAGTGCTGCATCCCTTAGCTAAATACTCTAATTGGATTTCATTTCTGCAGTTTCATGTTACTGGATGTAATTTATTCTGGTTTCTCTAGCCCAGACTCCAAATCTGAATTTGGATGCTGAATGTGCCATTTACGCTAACTATTAAATGTTTAAACAGGTGGAGCCTAATGCCACGATTGGAGAGATCAAGGTTATGTTCCATAAGAACCGTAAGTATGCAGCTGGACTGCTAGTTGATAGTCGGCAAAGTGTTCGCTCCTGGTGCTGTTTTTGTTTTAGATAACCTGACAGGAAGCTGATGTTCAGCAAGTTCCTTTTATCCTCTTACACTTTTTAACCACCTGTTACACACTCTCTTGCCTGTAGTGCTGTCCAAGCTTGCATTTTCTGCTGGGTTTCAAACTTGAGTGCTTAACTCTAGTCAGTGGTTTCAGATGGCAATATAGGTCTGATACAGTGCAGTAGCTGCAGTCGGGTTGATATTTTTTTTTGTCCCCTTTCCATTTAACTGAATGATAACTTGACGTTAAATGAAGTCGAGCTCTTCCGTCTCAGTTTGTGTCACCAGATTCATTCGTGATTGTTTTCTGGCATAATTCATTGTCAAGCCAAGTTAAGCTGTAGAGGTACTCATCCTTAGTGATCACAGGGGAAACAAAAGTTTTGGGAGCAGGGATCTTGTATTGCTTCTGAGCCGCTCAGTGAGAGCCCGAGAGCAGCAACAGCACAGCGCACCCACAGCTGAGATCAGCTCGTCGCCTCCGAGCAGGAATCAGACCTTTAAGTTTCTGATTTTGCATTCCCGAAGGAAACAGCTGCAATTTTTATTAATATATTAACTTGTGATGTTGTTGTTACTGGTCAGTCAGTAAGCTGACAGTGGCCACACAGGGATCAGCCATGTCAAAGGCTGAGTAAAGCCTACTAGTAAAGTGACAGAAGTTAACTGATATGTGTAGGAATCCGGGTACTGTCTTTTTGAATGTGAGCTCAACGTGAACTCCAGCTTCATGTTGAGATACTGATTTAAGATCATGAACATTGAAGAATTAGGCCATTTGCCCATTGAGCCTGCTCCACCATTCAATCGTGGCTCATTTATTTTCCCATTCTCTGGCCTTCTCCCTGTAATCTTTGATGCCCTGACTAATCTAGAACGCATGAACCTCTGCTTTAATTATACCCAATGCCTTGGCCTTCACATTTGCCTGTGGCAATGAATTCCACAGATTCACCACCCCCTGGCTAAAGAAATTCTTCCTTATGTCTTTTCTAAAGGGATGTCCCTCTGAGTGTGTGGCCTCTGGTCTGAGACACTCCCACAATTGGAAACATCCTCTCCACATCTACTCTATCTATGTCTCTGGGGAGGATGGAAGGGAAATTTGGAAAATTGAAGTGGGATTAGTACAAATAGACCTGATGGAGTAAAAGTCCTGCTCCAGACTATGTGACTAATGAAACGATTCTCTAACGAGGATAGGTAATACAGGGCAATACAGAGGGACCTGAAAGCCAGGATCAGGGAGGCTAAAGACAGGTATAGGAGGAAGCTTGAGTGGAAACTCCAGCAGAACAACATGAGAGAGGTCTGGAGGGGGATGAGGACCATCACTGGGTTCCGGCAAGCTAGCAACAGAGGAGCTGAGGGCAGTGTGGACAGGGCCAATGAACTTAACCTGTTCTTTAACAGATTTGACATTGTGACCCCTGCCCACCCCCCACATGAGCCATTTGTTGTTGGCCCCCAATCAACACACGTTCCACTCTCCCCTCCTACCCCTCCTCACAGTCCCCCACCCTGCTCTCATGACTATACCCCTCCCCCACACAAAACCACCACGGTGGGCTTCACGGCTGAACAGGTGAGAGGACAGCTGAAACGTCTCAACCCAAGCAAGGCTGCAGGACCGGATGGTGTCAGTACCAGGGTGCTCAAAGCCTGTGCCCCTCAGCTATGTGGAGTACTTTGCCATGTATTCAACCTGAGCCTGAGGCTCCGGAGGGTTCCTGTACTGTGGAAAACGTCCTGCCTCGTCCCTGTGCCGAAGATGCCGCGCTCCAGCGGCCTCAATGACTACAGACCGGTGGCATTGACCTCCCACATCATGAAGACCCTGGAGAGACTTGTTCTGGAGCTGCTCCGGCCTATGGTCAGGCCACACTTAGATCCCCTTCAGTTCGCCTTCCAGCCCCGACTAGGAGTTGAGGATGCCATCGTCTACCTGCTGAACCGTGTCTACGCCCACCTGGACAAGCCAGCGAGCACTGTGAGGGTCATGTTTTTTGACTTCTCCAGTGCGTTCAACACCATCCGCCCTGCTCTGCTGGGGGAGAAGCTGACAGCGATGCAGGTGGATGCTCCCCTGGTGTCATGGATTCTTGATTACCTGACTGGCAGACCACAGTACGTGTGCTTGCAACACTGTGTGTCCGACAGAGTGATCAGCAGCACTGGGGCTCCACAGGGGACTGTCTTGTCTCCCTTTCTCTTCACCATTTACACCTCAGACTTCAACTACTGCACAGAGTCTTGTCATCTTCAGAAGTTTTCTGATGACTCTGCCATAGTTGGATGCATCATCAAGGGAGATGAGGCTGAGTACAGGGCTATGGTAGGAAACTTTGTCACATGGTGTGAGCAGAATTATCTGCAGATTAATGTGAAAAAGCCTAAGGAGCTGGTGGTAGACCTGAGGAGAGATAAGGTACCGGTGACCCCTGTTTCCATCCAGGGGGTCAGTGTGGACATGGTGGAGGATTACAAATACCTGGGGATACGAATTGACAATAAACTGGACTGGTCAAAGAACACTGAGGCCGGCTACAAGAAGGGTCAGAGCCGTCTCTATTTCCTGAGGAGACTGAGGTCCTTTAACATCTGCCGGACGATGCTGAGGATGTGGTGGCCAGTGCTATCATGTTTGCTGTTGTGTGCTGGGGCCAGCAGGCTGAGAGTAGCAGACACCAACAGAATCAACAAACTTATTCGTAAGGCCAGTGATGTGGGGATGGAACTGGACTCTCTCACGGTGGTGTCTGAAAAGAGGATGCTGTCTAAGTTGCATGCCATCTTGGTCAATGTCTCCCATCCACTACATAATGTACTGGGTGGGCACAGGAGTACATTCAGCCAGAGACTCATTCCACCGAGATGCAGCACAGAGCGTCATAGGAAGTCATTCCTGCCTGTGGCCATCAAACTTTACAACTCCTCCCTTGGAGGGTCAGACACCCTGAGCCAATAGGCTGGTCCTGGACTTATTTCATAGTTTACTGGTATAATTTACATATTACTATTTAACTATTTATGGTTCTATGACTATTTATTATTTATGGTGCAACTGTAATGAAAACCAATTTCCCCCTGGGATCAATAAAGTATGACTATGACTAAAATATTCAACACCTATAAAATATTGGAGCAATATTCTACTGTTCTCTAATGGGATCTCTCTTAATCAATGACTGTTAACAAAATGGTGATCATTTATCTTTTGCTGTTGGATGTTGCTGGAGATATTTTTCCTCTTGTTCCCAGTCCCTCAGAACTTCAGGCTTACTGGGGGTGGGGGGAATCTTACCTTCTGGCATTACTGTTGAATAGTAATCAAGAGTGGAAAATTTGGCTGGTCTCTTTATAGATGGCAGATTTGTACATTTTAGCAATCCCCAAACTCAGTAGCTAAGATTAATTGGCTCTGTGAGTTATCTGAATTCATCACAACTTAACAGTCAAAGCCGGTATTATTGTAAGGTATGTAGCTTGATAGTTGTAACTAAAAGATTCAAATTTATCAAATTTTTCAGAATCTGAATAATACTTCTTGCTTTGACAACAAATCTACAAAATGCCCAGCGTATTCCAGACATTTGTCATGTTTCTGCCCAAAATAAAAGAATGCTTATAATTCTTAACCTACAGTTTTGGGACTGATGTTAGAGTGAAATAGTAATCACATTTAAGCCAACAGTAGTGATGATTAATGGGACTGCTTTATGAAGGATTTTACAGTATTTTAAGTTGCCCCTTTTTACCAGTAAGATGCAAACTCATAGTCTGTGCTAATGATATGGATTTTCCTTCTCTTTCAGATGCCCAGTGGTATCCTGCCAGGCAATCCCTCAGATTGGAGCCGAGTAAGTTATAAACTGACACCTCACCTCGTGAACACAGTGTGCTGCTTAGTGCCCTCCCCAATACTTTGAAATCAAGGGTGTTATTACACCGCCATTGCCATCTACACCTCTCGAGCCTCGCTGTGTGTAAGCCTTTTAGTGACCTAAGCAAAATCATTCTGGTGAATCAGTAAGTGTGAATGTGTACCTATCACCTTGTAGTGACCTACAGGTATTGTGATACTGTGTTTGACCTCAGGGGAATGATTGGTGCACAGATTCACTAAATTATGGAGCAGAATTATGTTTTCACTTTAATTACTCATTGAATCTACTAAATCTAAATCGAAGTAGGGATATAGAGGATAAAATTGGATCGAGGCTTGTCAGGAAATGGGAGCAGTGTGTATTTAGTGAAACTCTAACAGTTGGGAAGTAGTATTCATGAGATCTTGGCTGTGGGTCCATCAGAACGGTAGCTGGAATCAGTTGTGTGTGTGCACATATGTCATATTTTGCACCATGTTTCTGTATATGGTCGGGAGGGTTTGGCCTTTGACCTCTGTAAAGCACCTGCTTCCTGAATTAATATTAGTGTCACTGTGTCATCTATTGAAGTGGTGACTGGACAGCCCTGAACTCGAGACAAACCACAACATAATCTGTTGCTTAAACCAAAATCATATATCTGGTAAAGTCGACTGAGTGTGGGATAGATAGATCATGCAAATTCTATGTGTAAAAGTCTTCTTCATGCATGATTGATGGAGTAATTATTCAAACATTGCCAGGAATTGTGTCACTGTATGCAGCAGGTAATTATTGCTCTCATAAAGCGAGATTAACCCATTTGTTTTAAATACTGTGTTCCCTGTTTGCAAACGTACTGTCCTTGTACATTCCTTTTGTGGTGTTGTCTCCAGCTGAGAGGATGGGTAGCTTGTAGTCTACTAGAGTTCCTGTTGAGAAATAGTTACAAGGTAAGAGAGCAACTCTTTCAGAACTCCAGCAAGGTTTCCTCCTACAACCCCCAGAAGGGAATTTAACCAAAGTACAAGTTATGGGAAATCAGGGCAAGGAACCCATTTTTCAATGTTGCACAGTGTTTAACAAAGTATTGAAGTGTCTGCTGTAATTCTAAACTTTAACTTATTTTATTAATCTATTAGATTGAGATTTCCTTTTAAAAATGATTTGCTTTAAATGCCATGTTTTTTCAAGTCTTAATAATAGTCATATGGATTAGTCGGAGAATGGGGGCGAAGGTTTGAAGCCTCCTGTTTATAAAGAGATGGAGAAGGCTGATCAATAGCCTCTGGCCTGAGATTTGCTATTGTTATATTGGTAACTGAGAAGAAGTAGTTTAAGATAGCTCTCCGACTTGATATTGCAGAAGGGAAGTCACTGAGGGACGAAGAAATCTTGCAGAGTCTTCCCGTTGGTACCACAGCCACTTTTTACTTCAGAGACCTTGGTGCTCAGATCGGGTGGGTCACGGTAAGTTCTTAATAAAGTCAATGCTTAACTCACAAATATTGCTGGGTGTGAACCAAGCAATTAATGCAGCAACAGAAAAGGCAGATTGTATATTTTCTTTAACAACTCACCCAAATGCTGGCACTTCCAACACTGCTATACTCCCTCAGTCCATGATTGGAGTTCCAGCCTTGCTCTAAAAGAGGCTCTGCCTGAAATGTCCACTGTTTATTTATTTCCATAGATGCTGCCTGACCTGCTGAGTTCCTCCTGCATTTTGTGTGTGTTGCTTTGGATTTCCAGCATCTGTAGAATTTATCATTTTTAAGAGAATGAACCAGTTTTTTTTCCCCCCGAGAGACTACTGTGCTATTGTTGACACCACATGACACTTTACCATAATCCCTCATAGTTATTGTGTACAATAAGTTACTTATCAGTTTTGTACATTACCCAGAGATATGTGATGGTTGAGTCAAGAATATTCCCCCAAAACATTGAAGGTCTTGCCCTGCTTTGTATAGAGATATGGGATCATCTGATCTGAAGGACATTACTGTTAGGATGGCACAGAGGTGCAGCTATCACAGTTACTACCTCATAGTAACAGTGATCCAGGTTCAATCTAGTGCTGTCTGTGTGGAATTTGCTCATTCTCCCTGTGATGCCTTGGCTTTTAAGGTGTATAAGATGATGAGAGGCATTGATTGTGTGGATAGTCAGAGGCTTTTTCCCAGGGCTGAAATGGCTGGCACAAGAGGGCACAGTTTTAAGGTGCTTTGAAGTAGGTACAGAGGAGATATCAGGGGTAAGTTTTTTTACACAGAGAGTGGTGAGTGCATGGATGGGCTGCCGGCCACGGTGATGGAGGCGGATACGATAGGGTCTTTTAAGAGACTCCTGGACGGGTATATGGAGCTCAGAAAAATAGAGGGCTACGGGTAACCCTAGGTAACTTCTCAGATAAGGACATGTTCGGCACAGCTTTGTGGGCCAAAGGGCCTGTATTGTGCTGTAGGTTTTCTATGTTTCTCTGGGACTTCTGTTTTCTTCCATATCCCAAAAAGTGTATGAGTCAGTAGGTTAGTTGGCCACTGAAAAGTTCCTCAAGGGTGTGAGAGTAATAGAATCTGGAGCAGTTGCTGGGAGTGTGAGAAATATGAGTTACAGGGAAAATGGGATTGCTCTGTGAGTTTGTGCAGACTAAATGGAACGAGTGGTCGCCTTTCTTGAGTGAACATTTTTCTTGTGCCAGATATTTGATGTATTGGCTGTTGCTTTTAAACCCAGAAGGTTCTATAGATGCTGAAAATCTGGAGCAACACGTACAAGCTGGGGGAGCTTAGAAAGCCCGGCGAACTCTAAGGGGAATAAACAGTCGATGTTTCAGGAGTGTAGGAGGCAGAAGCCGGAGTAAGAAGGTGGGGATGAGGGGAAGGAGAACAAACTACTGTAAATGTTGACTATAGATTTGAGTTGGTTTCATCTTATGAATCAAGAGGTTTTCTTTAACTCATGACTATGTTAATTTACTGTAACCCTCCCCTCCCCCTCTCTCTTCCTCTACCCACTTCCCCTCCCACCTCTATTCTTTAAAGAGGCTCAATGAATTAAAACATTTTATCCATAAAGAAAATGTAAAACTAAATAAGCACATTGTTCTGGAAACCCATCAAATGACAGAAATGGATTTGATGTTCTTTGTTATGTCTGTCTAGGTGTTCCTGACGGAGTATGCTGGGCCTTTGTTAATTTACCTGCTGTTCTATTTCCGGCTGCCGTTTATTTATGGTCCTAAACATGCTTTCACCTCAAGTCCGCATTCGGTTGTACAGTAAGTTAAAATTTGTTAACTTGTGTTACCATTTCTCTAGATTTAAGTAATCCAAAGGCCATAGAGACGCCATAAAAATGAATGGGGATAGGCAGTAGATGGGCATTATTCTCAGGGTTAGCTAAAGCATTTAACTACTCTCCTGTTTTCTGTGTCCTTTAGCATCAATGATCTACTTTACCCGATGTATGTTCTTGCTTTTTTGTAATGGGAGAACTCCTGGCTCTCCCACCAATTCGCCATCTGACTGAATAAGTAGATTTGGTGAACAGGTCATACATTCGCATATACAAGCAAGCCTCATAATGTTATTAAATTTAAAGTCTGATATACATAAGTTAATTTCTATGAATGGCAGAAATAGTTTACACTTTCCACTTCTAATAATTTTTCTTTTTAGTCTTATGTGGTATTGATGCCCTTAGTTACAAAATTAGGATGGCATAGTTATCAAGAGATTTCTGTAAATAAAATCATTTTAAGACCATCTGTAAAATTGGAAGTCAATTTTTGCCTGGGTATGACCTGTAATTTTTAATCTAGAAGGTGGCATCAACAACAATATCGTTGGATTCTGAGACATTAGTTTTTTTTTTAACGTGTCACACCAGACGGTCAGCCATTCTTGTCTGGCACGTGGTGTCAGGATTGGTCTCCTTTCGGATTAACCGGGTTACAATATGAACATTCCTGACTCAACCCTTTTTTTCTCACGAGGCCGAGTGGCTAGCTCGACACTCAACCTGGCACGGATGGAAAGCGTGCTCGGGGGGTGGCCCGACTTGGATTCGAACTCGGGAGCCTTCGCTCCGGAGTCTGGCGCTGATGCCATTGCGCCACCAGCTGGCCCGAAACTTTAGTGAAATATATATATTTTGCCTGTTGTTTTCATTAGAAACCCAGCAGGGTATTAGCCATGTTAAGTAATGCTCTGCCAATTTCTAGTGCTATGTGGTGGGCATTCAGTGAGGGTCACCCTTCTCTTGCTCTCCTTCCCACAGCCTCGCCTGTATTTGCCACTCCTTCCACTACATTAAGAGGCTGCTAGAGACGTTATTTGTTCACCGCTTCTCCCATGGCACCATGCCGTTGCGCAACATCTTTAAGGTAAAAGTGACCTGTATTTTGCTTACTTTCTGATTGTGTTCAATCTGCCCTTCGGTATAGACTTGCCTGGTAAATAAGACCCCTGGCTAGGGGACATAGAACTTGATGATACGAGAAATTGCAGATGCTCGAATTTGAGCAACAAAGCATCTGCTGGAGGAACTCAGCGGGTTAATCAGCATCTGTAAGGGAGAAAGAAATTGTCAGTTTACGGGTTGAAACCTACATCAGGATTCTAATACAAGGTTTCAACCCAGCATATTAGTGTTTGGTTTATTGTTATCATGTACCGAGAATACAGTGAAAAGCTTGTATTGCACACAGTTCATACAGATGAATTAATTACAACAGTGCATTGAGATAGTACAAGGAAAAACATTAACAAAGTGCAAACAAGGTGTTAAAGTTACAGAGAAAGTACAGTCCAGGTAAGACAATTGGCTGTAACATCATAATCAGGTAAATAGTGAGGTCAAGGGTCCATTTTGTCGTACAAGAGAACCGATCAGAAGACATAACAGTGGTTTAGAACCTGCTGGTATGTGCTTTTAGGTTGTTGTATTTTCTGCCTGATGGGTGAAGGGAGATGAAAGTGTCTGGGGTCGGTAGGGTACTTGATAATGCTGGCTTCTTTACTATGGAGTGAGAAGTGTAGATAGAGTCCATGACAGGGAGGTTGGTTTCTGTGATGTGCTGAGCTGTGTCCACAGTTCAGCAATTTCTTGTGGTCATGGACAGAGCAGTTGCCATACCAAACTATGATTCACCCGGAGAGGATGCTCCCTATGGGACGTGCCTAATTTCCTTTGTGTCCTGAGGAGGTAGAGGCTCTGATGAGCTTTCTTGGCCATGGCATAATAATGATTCGAACACATCAGGTTACTAGTGTTGTTCGCTTCAGGAACTTAACCTTCTCAACCGCAGCACTGCTCCTCTTTACATCAACAAGGCTCTGCTTCCTGAAGGTAGTGGCCAGCTCTTTTATTTTGCTGACATTAAGTGCACCGTGTCACAGGGTTATCTATCTCCTTCTACTCTGGACTTATCTTTATTTGACATATGGTCACTACAGTTGCGTCACCTGGAAACGTGGAGATGGATTTGTTTGTTTGTTTATTTAGCGAAACAGCATGGAGTGGGCCCTTCGAGTCACGCCACCTCAACACCCCACAAACCTGAGTAATCCTTGTCACGGGACAACTTACAATTATCAGTTAACCTACCCGGTACATTTTTGGACTGTGGGAAGAAACTGGAGCACCCAGGGAAAAGCCATGCGTTCCATGGGGACGGCATAAAGAGACTCCTTGCAGAACAGCATGGGAATTGAACTCCGAACTTCAGAACACCCTGAGTTGTATTAGTGTCACGCTGACAGCTCCGCTATTGGAGCAGATTCTGGCCGTGCATTTGTGAGTGCACAGGGTGGAGTAGGAGGCTGAATACTCAGCCTTGAGCGCGACCGTGGGGAGGATGGTGCTGGATGTGTTGCTGCCTGTCCTTACTGATTGTGGCCTGTTGGTCAGGATGTCAAGAATCCACTTGCGAAGGGAGACGTTGAGACCCAGGTCTAGGAGTTTGAAATGAATTTACTTGTTATCACAGTATCGAAGGTGGAGCCGCAGTCAGTAAATAATAGTGTAATGTGGAGGTCTTTTTTGTCTAGATGCTCCAGAAATGAGTGTAGGCCTAGAGAGATGGCAACTGCTATAGGCCTGTTTTGGTAGCAGGCAAATTGCCGCGGGAGGCTGGAGGTAATGTATGCTATGACCAGCCTATCGAAGCACTTCATGATGGTGGATGTCAAAGCTACTGGGCAGTAGTCATTTAGGCTCGTTACCTTGTTTTTCTTAAGTATTAGAATGATAGTGGTTTTCTTAAGGCGAGTGTGAACGTCTTTGAAGGAGGGGGTGGTTAAAGCTGTCTGCAAATACACCGGCCCACTGATCTGCACAGGATCTGAGGATGTGACTGAGGACACCATGCAGGTCAGATGCTTTCTTCAGGTTCACTCTCTTGTAAACTGATCTTGTGTCCACAGTGGTGACTGTGGGTTCAGATGCATCGGAGTCTGTTGGGTGGATGGTGATATTCCAATGCCTTTCTGTTCAAAATGTGCTTTGAATGTGTTCAGCTCATCAGGAAGGGTTGGGTTGTTATCAGCAGTGCTGCCTGATTTTGGTCTATTGCATGTAAACCCTGCCACAACTGACATCTGGTCTTGGTTTCGATTTTCGAACTGGTAGCATATGGACTTGTCTGACTGATCCATTAAAATTCCAGCCATTGATATACCACAATATTGATGTTGAGAGACGTTGAAAAGATAATACCGCTGAATGTCAAGGGTAGGTGGTTAAACTGCCTCTATGATTGGTCAATGTCCAGGCACCTTTGTGGCATGAATGTTACTTCCCTGCATATGGCTTTGCTTGAATGTTGTACGAGTCTTCCTTCACATCCCAAGGAGTTATGAATGAAATGAATACTGTGCAATTATCAGTGAACATTCCAATTCTGACGGATAAGATGGAAGGAAGGTGTTCGATGAAGCAGCGGGGTTTGTATTTGGCACAAGTGAGGAACTCCCAGCAGTGATATCCAGATGCTGGGATGATTGATCTTCAAGATCCACAGACATCCTCTTTAAGCTTTTTGCTTCAAGTGATTCTGCGCTGTTTCTTCCAGTTTTACCAAGGAGACATTTCAGTATCAACAAGATAAACTTCCTGGAGCCAGAGCTGTTTTCCAACCAAGACAGTTGGTTACCCTGTTGAATGCACATTTTGAATCCGTTTAATGGGTGGGAAAATGGCTGTTTTAGCAATGGACATGGCTCAGTTCTATGGTGTGTGAACTTAAAATCTAGTATTTTTGTTGATTTTTGTCTCTTTTCAATTACTGTAAGGAAGTTGACTTCCCTCTTGTGGGTCAGAGCTTTGTTGTACATCTGTAGCTGAGTGATTAATGTGAACTCATTTCAGATTGGTATGATGCACTACTCTGACCATTGTAGCTCTGAAATATTTACTCTATTTTGCTGTGGTGGTTTGAATTGAGTTGAAACCCTCAAGATGGTTTGGTGCCATTGTCTGGACCAGTTGTAGTTGTTTCTTTGCCTGATTGGGTGGCTTAGTCTACCCTGGAGGGTAATTAAAAAAAAGAACAAGAAGCAATCTGCTGGAGGAATCCAGCAGGTTGAGCAGCAGGACCTGATGCAGGGTTTCAGTCTGAATTGTTGACAGATCCTTTCCCGCCTACAGATGCTGCTCGATCCACTGAGTTCCTCCAGCAGATTGACTGTTACTCCATATTCCAACATCTGCAGTCTGTGTCTCCAAAATAAGAGTATGGCACTGGGGTAATTGATAAGGTCTGCTCCATTAGTAGACTCCTATTTATATTCTAATTTGTAGTTTACCATATTTATTGAATTCACTTTCACAGGTTCTGGCGATTGAACATATCTTGTGACACCAATCGTACTGTCATGTTTTCAATCGCTTTATCATACAGATGATTAGCTCAGAATGGGTCTTGTACAGACCTGCTCAACATATAATGTTGCAAGCTCTCCTTTTCCTCCTACTTGTTTACAACAAAGGAGGCCACTCAGTCCATTAAATCTATGCTAGCAATCAGAACACATCTCTTCATCTCCCTGCAGCCTATTCTCTCTACTTTGTCCATCAACTGCCCATTATGTGAACCCGTGAACAATATCTTATTGGTCCTCGTTTACACTACTTAATTATTTATATTTTTATTTATTGTAACATAGTAAATTTTCATGCCTTGCATTATACTTCTGCTACAAAGCAACAAATTTCCAGACGTGCGTCAACGATAATAAACCTGATTCTAATTCCGATTCCCCTCCACTTTGCCTTCCCATTCCCCTGCCATCCCCTAAACACAGAATCAGGTTTAAAATCACCAGCATACGTCATAAAATTTGTTGTTATGTGGCAGCAGTACATTGCAATGTGTAATAAGATCTGTAAATTTTAGTAAGAAGTGAACGTGTGTATATATAACAAGTCAGGTATGTAGTGAGGTAGTGTTTGTGGGTTCAATGTCCGTTCAGGAATCTGATGGCAGAGGGGAGAAGCTAAACAAACAGCACCTGTGGTCAGGATTGAATCTGGGGGCACTGGAGCTGGGCAGCAGCAGTACTACCTGCTGTGACACTGGCCCATCCTGTAATATTTTGAATCTCTGCAGCTGAGTTTGGAGTTAGTTGATGGCTCTACATTGACCCCTGTATGACCAAATGGTAAAAGACTAAGATGATTTACAGGAACTACTTATAAAGTAGGAATTTTAATTTCTGAAGTTTTAAAAATATTGAATAGTACTGTTTAAAATTTAATAGTGCATGCTATTAAATGGCATTTTGGATTCCACTGTATCAACCACGGGATCTGGTGGCCTGCCGTTGTCGTGAAAGCAATAGTGCTGAGAGGCAAGCTACATCCCATTCCCTTTCTGCTAATACATTGAAATGAACTGCGTCAACTTGATTTTGTTCACTAGCTGATGACTCTTAAAAGTTTGAGCAAACGATGGCAAGAGTTGTGCCAAGTTATGGCCAGCACTGCATAAATCTATTCCCTTTTCCGGAGACTGCGTATTAAAGTCATAGAGCAAGACAGCACAGAAAGAGGCCTTTCAGCCCAACTCATCTATGCCAATCAAGCTAGTCCAAATAATGATTAGTTCATGGGAAAAGAGGAACTTTCAGCTCTGAACATTTTCTGTCCTTCCATAATGCCTGATCAGGAGCTTTATCTGTTTTCAGTTCTGTAATTCATTAACCCTTGTCAAATACAATCTTAACAATCAACGTTTTGAGTTTTCCAGTCTCAAGAGGCTTTTGTGGGAGGAAAATAAGTGATTCAGATGTTTCCTCTGCGTGAACATCTGATTATAAGCATCTGTCCTTGAACTTCTTGCCCTAATGTTGTTACACAACTTAGTATGGGTGCTAACTAGGGAAAGTCCTTCCCTCTCTTATTCATTCATTTCACCCTTCTCACCCTTTCAACACTCTTTTGCCCTTTCTGTTCTGACCTCACTAATGTATGAAATGATGTGTTTGGATGACATGCAAACACTGTATCTCAATCCATGTGGCAATATTGAACTAACATTGGACAACAAATTTTTTCAAAAGTATTGATTCCTCAGAATTTTCTTTTGTTTATATTAGACCATAAGACCATAAGAAATAGGAGCAGAAGTAGGCCATTCAGCCCATCGAGTCTGCTCTGCCATTCAATCATGGGCTGATCTAATTCTTCAGTCATCCCCACTCCCCTGCCTTCTCCTCATATCCTTTGATGCCCTGGCTAATCAAGAACCTATCTATCTCTGCCTTAAATACACTCAGTGACTTGGCCTCTGCAGCCTCTTGTGGTAAGAAATTCCACAGATTTACCACCCTTCTGACTAAAGTAATTTCTCTACATCTCTGTTCTAAATGGACATCCTTCAATCCTGAAGTCGTGCTCTCTTGTACTAGACTCCCCTACCATGGGAAATAACTTTGCTATGTCTACTCTATTCAGGTCTTTTAACATACAAAATGTTTCTATGAGATCCCCCTCATTTTCCTGAACTCCAGGGAATACAGCCCAAGAGCTGCCAGACATTCCTCATACGGTATCTGTTTCATTCCTGGAATCATTCTCATGAATTTTCTCTGAACCCTTTCCAATGTCAGTATATCCTTTCTAAAATAAGGAGCCCAAAACTGCGCACAGTACTCCACGTGTGGTCTCCCGAGTGTCTTATAGAGCCTCAACATCACATCCCTGCTCTTATATTCTATACCTCTAGAAATGAATGCCAGCATTGCATTCACCTTCTTCACAACCAACTCAACCTGGAGGTTAACCTTTAGGGTCTGTCCCTTTGCATCTCTGCATTTTGAATTCTCTCCCTATCTAAATAATAGTCTGCCTGTTTATTTCTTCCACCAAAGTGCTTGACCATACACTTTCCAACATTGTATTTTATTTCCACTTCTTTGCCCATTCCCCTAAACTATCTAAGTCTCTCTGCAGGCTCTCTATTTCCTCAACAGTACCCACTCCTCCACCTATCTTTGTATCAACAGCAAATTTAGCCACAAATCCATTAATTCCATAGTCTAAATCATTGACATACATCGTAAAAAGCAGCATTCCCAACACCAGCCCCTGTGGATCTCCTCTGGTAACCAGCAGCCGCCCAGAGTAAGATCCCTTTATTCCCACTCTCTGTTTTCTGCCGATCAGCCAATGCTCCACCTATGCTAGTAACTTCTCTGTAATTCCATGGGCTCTTATCTTGCTAAACAGCCTCATGTGCGGCACCTTGTCAAAGGCCTTCTGAAAATCCAAGTACACCACATCTACTGCATCTCCTTTGTCTACCCTGCTTGTAATTTCCTCAAAAAATTGCAGTAGGTTAGCCAGGCAGGATTTTCCTTTCGGAAACCATGCTGACTTTGGCCTATCTTCTCATGTGCCTCTAGGTACTCCATAATCTCATCCCTAACAATTGATTCCAACAACTTCCCAACTACTGATGTCAGGCTAACAGGTCTATAGCTTCCTTCCTGCTGCTTCCCACCCCTCTTAAATAGTGGAGTAACATTTGCAATTTTCCAGCCATCCGGTACAATGCCAGAATCTATCAATTCTTGAAAAATCATTGTTAATGCCTCCACAATCTCTCCAGCTACATCCTTCAGAACCCAAGGATGCATTCCATCAGGTCCAGGAGACTTATCCACCCTCAGACCATTAAGCTACCTGAGCACCTTTTCAGTCGTAATTTTCACTGCATATACTTCACTTCCCTGACACTCTTGAATGTCTGGTATACTGCAGGTATCTTCCACTGTGAAGACTGATGCAAAATACTCATTCAGTTCCTTTGCCATCTCTGCTCCTATCATTACAATATCTCCAGTGTCATTTTCTGTTGGTCCTATATCTACCCTCGACTCTCTTTTACCCTTTATATATTTAAAAAAAGCTTTTAGTATCTTCTTTGATATTAGTTGCCAGCTTCCTTTCATAATTCATCTTTTCTTTCCTAATGACCTCCTTCTGCAAGTTTTTAAAATCTTCCCAATCTTCTATCTTCCCACTAGCTTAGGCTTCCTTGTATGCCCTGTTTTTTGCTTTTACTTTGGCTCTGACTTCATATGTCAGCCGAGGTAATGTCCTTCTTCCATTTGAAGATTTCTTCTTATTTGGAATATATCTGTCTTGCACTTCCTCATTTTTTGCAGAAACTCCAGCCATTGCTACTCTGCTGTCCTTCCTGCTGGTGTCCCTTTCCAGTCAACTTCAGCCAGTTCCCCTCTCATGCTATTGTAACTTCCTTTATTCCACTGAAATACCGACACATTGAACTTTAGTTTCTCCTTCTCAAATTTCAAAGTGAACTTGATCATATTGTGATCACTGTTCCCTAAGGGTTCCTTAAACTTCAGCTCTCTCATCACCTCTGGATCATTGCACAACACCCACTCTAGCACAGCTGATGCCTGAGTGGGCTGAACAACAAGCTGTTCTAAAAAACCATCCCTTAGACATTCTACAAATTCTCTCTCTTGAGGTCCAGTACTGGCCTGGTTTTCCCAATCCACTTTCATGTTAAAATCTCCAACGAATATCATGGCATTGCCCTTCTGACATGCCTTTTCTATCTCCTGCTGTAATTTGCAATCCACATCCCAGCTGCTGTTTGGAGGCCTGTATGCAACTACCATTAGGGTCCTTTTACCCTTGCCATTTCTTAACTCAACCCATAGAGACTCTACATCTTCTGATCCTATGTCATCCCTTTCTAATGATTTAATATTATTTCTTATACACAGGGCCACACCACCCCTCTGCCTACCAACCTGTCTTTCCAATACACTGTATACAGGTCAACCTCCTATAATCCGGTACCATTGGGAACTGAGGAGTGCCAGATTAGTGAAAATGCTGAATTACAGATGGATCACATTAAGCAATAGCTAACCGCCTCATCATACCTTTAAAATATCAAAAGATTCAAAGGTTCATTTAATGTCAGAGAAATGTATAAATATACATCCTGAAATGCTTTTTCTTCGCAACCATCCACAAAAAGAGGAGTGCCCCAAAGAATGATCGACAGTTAAATGTTAGAACCCCAAAGTCCCCCCCCACTCCCCTCCCTCCCGCACGTAAAGCAGCAGCGAGCAACAATCCCCCCTCCCCACTGGCAAAAAATAAAGCGTACCCACTACCAGCACTCAAGCGTGAGCAAAGCGATAGCAAAGGCTCAGACTTGCAGTTACCCCAAAGACTACATTGCACTCGCAGTTACTGAGGGAATCCTCGTCAATTTCTTTTCCTTCGCTTAGTAATATGCTTAAATCCAGCGGGTCACCACGTCTGATCTGAGGTCGTAGGCAGAAGAGAACGGAGTGCTGGCCGGGCGATGCCGGAGGGCAGTGTGCGACTGCCGGCAGGCGGGCGAGAAGGTGGACCGACCCAGCACGCGTCAGCTCCTCTGCCGCTGGCAGGTGAGACGGGCGGGTGTCGGGCGGCCGCACCTCACGCAAATGATACTAATAAATGTAGGAAAACAAGCAGGGAGCGCCTGTCTGTGCTTACAAGAGCGCGCCAACACGTGAATAGATCTAGCGCAACCAAAACAATACGCAGCAGACTGGTACGGTGACCCGGAAGATTTGAAATTACAGTTGCGTGGAAAATTTGAAATTAGTGTGGATTATTGAAGGAACTGGATTACAGGTAGTCGGATTAGTGGAGGTTGACCTGTATCCTTGGACATTCAGCTCCCAGTGGCAGCCATCCTTTAGCCAAGTTTCTGAGACTGCTTGAAGCTGAACACAAATATAATTTCAGATAGGAATCACATAGGAATTTGGAAAAACAAGGAATCAACTTTTATGAAATGTAGTGCATACAGATGCTGTCACTTTGCAATAATTCAACTAAGATTAAAATGTTTTGTTGTTGATTTTCATTTGTATTCTGTGTTTGGACTTTTCGCTTAAGTGTCCAGCAATAATTAGCCGGCATTGATGGATTCCAGTTGCCCTGATATTATTTCTCCATGACTGCAATGTCCCGGTGAAACCTTAAATCGTGCTTATCACTGACAGGCTGAGATTTGCAGGGAATAAGTCTAAATGGGAATGCAGAAAATGAATCTTTAGTGACATGTTGCATTTCATGGTTTTGTGTACTTGAACTATGTTGTCAACCAGCTGCACGTAGTTTGGTGCTCTGTAATTGCTAAGAAAATTTTCAGCATGAATGCCTTCCATGTGATTTTTCTCCATCCTAGAAGTTCTTTGAATTGCAGTCACTGATGACCTGTTTCATTTGTGGACCAATAAAAATGCCTTGCTTAATCTTGGTATAAGTTATTCTGACTTGAATTATAAATTGAAACAACAAGTATAGGCAATTTTTAAAAAAATGATATGTGATATAGAAATTCCATGGTTATTTTAATGATCAGCAGCCCAAAATCCATAAGATACACCCAAACAGTATTGAGGCAGCAACATCTTTGTTGTCCAGTCTAATTAATAATTACCTTTGTATTCTTTTTCTTCCCTTCCACATTCAGCATCTCCCTCCCACCAAACTCTATTTTATCAAATCCTTTAATCTGCTTAAACACTTCAATTAGGTCACTGGTTCATCTGTTGAGCTGAGGGGAATAGGAGCTTCCTTTACAACCAACACTCATAATTTAAACTAAAGTAAGAACAGAAACTGCTGAATGGATTCCACGTGAAATGAAGTCGACATTTCAGGTCAACAAACCTGCCTAGTTTTATCTTGCATTTCTAGCAGTATTTTATTTACAAATTAACTGTCTTGAGCTTGAGGGAACATTGTCTGCAAATGTAGAGACTATGTTTTTAGGGCAGGTAGTAATGCTATTGAAACAGCTTGCTTCAGGTAACCTCAACCAAATAAATGTGTCCTGCATTTCTCTGGAAGTGGAAGGTCAAGGCATGTTCAGTTATGTTGATCTGCACTGAATTTGATCTGCCCCCCTTAGTACATCCTCCGATGAAATCATGTTACATACTTGCAAAGTATGTACAGCCAGTTAGGGTGATGCAAACCCTCAAACTGCTCCTAAGACAGTGCAATTTTAAATCAAATATTCTGGGCGCACGATATGTAATTGACTAAATATTTGTAAAATTAGGCAGGTCTGACTTTTTAAAAATGTATTCCAATCAGGTATATGTTCTCCACTACTCAATCCAGCTCAGTAGGTTGCCTGTGTTAGTTTGGACAAGCTGACCCAATGACCTTCTCCTAGAGTTCTCGTACACGAACCTGGAAAAGCGAGTCAGCTGTAAGCAGGAACAGTTTCGTTTTCACCTTCTCCTGCATTGATTAACAACCAGCTTGAACTTGATAAAATCTACTATCATTACTGCCTTCTGCCCCTTACCAGATCCTCAGCTGTTGCCAGCTCAGAAACTCATTGCCCAGAAGCATAAACAAACTTGAATGGTAGAGTTTCTGTACTGTTAGGAGGAGCTTCTTGGGATCTAGGAACAGTACATGTTTCATGATTGAGCTTGGTAGCCACTCTCTCCACCACTGCAGTGTCACAGTTTCTGATCGCCCTATCTATTGGATAAATGACGGAGGTGATTTCAATAACATTTTACCACTGACAAAAATAAAAGCAGCAGGTATATAGGAGCATTTACACCTGGGCTCCTACCCGGACCTGGGCATCCATTATGTCACCCCTCGCTGTCAGGTGTGGGTAAGTGTACCTGACGAGGGTCACCAGTTGGGGGAAAAACAGATAGTAAATTGCAACAGCACATTAGTGCAAAGGGGTTTTATTTAGTGCCAGGAGGAAAAAGTGCAAAAGCTGCCCAAAAGTTGTGAAGAAAGAAAATGGAAAACAAACATGTATGTACAAAAACTTAAAAATATACAGGGGCTTTTTCTACGACACCCTTTGTCTTAAACTTTCCAATATAACTATTCACCAACCATCAGATCAAACCTCCACACCTCTCTAGCAAAGCCAGACTGAGGGGTTAAATCTGATTCCACCTGGCCCAGAAGGACCAGGAAATTCTGCGGTTGGTCTGAAGGGAAGGGAGTGGTGGATAATCATGTGACTAGACTGTCATAATTATTTCAGATACAGAAATGGAGCATTTTAAACAGGGATTCTAACATCCTACAGTTTTATTCCACGGTAAATCTTTAGTTAAACCCATAGGCCAGTGTCCATATGCTCAGATGAATATAAGAGAATAATTCCCCCCCCCCGCCCCACCCAGTGGTGTTGCCTGTGTAGGGTGTGATGCATCTGTTCCCACTAACCCAGGCATTATTTTTAGGATGTGTCAAACTGTCCTTCAGATCTTTTGCAGCCATTCTGCTTTCTACGAACTGATGTGATGTTGCTAGTGAAAATAAATGAAACTGTTTGAAATGCCTGTGTCTAGAATCCTTGGTTTTATGTTATAAACCAGTAGAGCACGTTGACTGAGGGGATTATTCTGATTAGCCAGGCTAGTGATTATTTACTATTGGGATGTGTAAATTGTGAACTCCCAAGAACTGCAGAATGGGAGGGCAAAGTGTACTGGGGAAACTAGATCAGGGGAAGAATGAGGAGGAGTGACCAACTGGGCAAAGGGGCAAGGTTAGTGGGCGAATTAGCATTACCAACCTGTTCTGTCACACATTATCATTCCTTTGTTGTCACTGGGTCAGTACTATCGAGCATTACCAAGTATAGTAGTGCTTCGAGCAGTTCAAGTAAAGCATCCACCACCAACATCTCATGGAAACAAGGAGTGAGCAATAAATACATTTGCTAAGACTCTGCCACATTCCAAGAATGGTAGCAAGTGAATGTGCTGGTTGAGAGTTAAATTGTTTAAAAAGCTGATAAAACCAACAATTGCTGTTGGTCTGTGTGCCATTAGGCTGTGACCTAGTAAACTGGCAAGCAATCTGGAGTCATCAGACCTAAGTTTCAGGAAAATATCCATCAGGTTAGTCCAGGGCGAATGTTATGTACCTCCAAAAGGATGGAGAGTGTGTGTGTATTCACAGTCCACATTGGATGGATGGAATACACATCTGAGGATTTGTGTACACTTGGTGAGTTTGTCAGTCTGTCAGACACATGCTGAATTTCTATTAGATCTGTCTATATGTTATCCAGGGTATTCAGTCATATTAATGAATATTTTGGTTTGATCTAAGTCTTCACGCTTTTTGCTTTAAACTTAAGTTCAAATTCTTGTTGTGAATACTGTTTTACCCTTCTTTTCCTCTTTAGAATTGTACATACTACTGGGGTTTTGCTGCCTGGCTGGCATATCACATCAACCACCCACTCTACACGCCTCCTGGTAAGTCATGCCACATATGACATTGGCAAACTGTGCTCTCTGTGTAGCACCTATCGTGGAAGCAACATCAGTCCGAGAATGCAGCTATTTAATTTTATCTCATAGCTCTTGCCTGCTGGGGTTTGATAACAAGATTTCATCGGTGTCTGTGGAGCAAAATAAAAAGCATGTATTTTTTTTGGCTGGCAGCTGCAGGGTGGCCTTGGTTGAGGTCCAGGATAGACATCATTATTGTTCTGTGTTTACTCTCCTACTTGTAATTATCTGTTATGTGCGCATACAAGGAGTAAGGGTTGGATCAGAAGGACTCTGGCGTCAAGTGGTCTGCCATTTGCTACCACGTCTTCTCCCAGTGTGTGCAGAAGTGGAGAACAGGGAGCAGGATAGTTTGTTATATGTATATTATTGCAGTAGTTTGGATGCATTTATGTGTCGAGAGAAGCTTTTGGAGCTCCTTCCTCCAGCCAGTATTCAGCTTTGAATTTATAATGCTGAGCCCCTTCACGCAGCCCTCTGGGAATTCTTGCGTGCTCCATTTATGGTTTATGGTGAATCTTCCAAATCCTTCACTCTCTGACACCAGGGGAAAATACTTAGAAGATGCCTTGATAGTACGGTAGTAGGTAGCCATCAATCCCAGGAGATCATGGGTTTGCACCTCTGGTGGACTGTATCCTCTCCAGGGCGCAAGCCTGGGTGGGAAGGTTTGAAGAACCGGCTGTTGCCCATGCAGCGGGTTCCCCCTCTCCACATCACTGATGTAGTCCAAGGGAAGGGCAAGCACTGATACAGCTTGACACCAGTACTGTCGCAGAGGGTGCCAGAGTGAAGTTGTAAGCAACATCAAACTGCCTTAGGGACCCCGGCTCCAGATTTCTTCCTCAGGTTTTACTCCTAAAGCCTTTCCCATAGGTGGATATGGCACGAGGCAGCGGAGGTTTGAAGTCAGTTTTCCTTCTCCCAGGTCGGCTGCCTTCCAAGGCTTCCACCTGCTCAATGATAAACCTCTACCTTTTGTACTTTCTGTGCTGCTTAATTCCTTCCTCCACTAATCTTGCCCCAAATTTCCTTATTGCTTTCTTTCTTGTTTGGAGTATTCCAGAAACTCAAACTATTGAATGTGGCTGCTGAAAGTGAAAGTTGAGTTTATTGTCATAATGCACCAGTAGATGTGTGCACAGGTGCAAAGAAAAACTTACAGCAGCGTCACAGCCACTCAGCATTAGATAAACAGCATTCACAAGAAAAACATAAAATAATCATAACTTATACACAATTTGTACAAGAAAACACAATTAGAGCAAAAACATTTTTGTGCAGGGTGGTCAAACTGGTCACAGTGTTTTGCTAAACTGGAGAAACAAAGCCGAAGGAGTGGATTTGGTAACTGCCTGAGAAGCAGTGGACTTGAGTAAGCAAGTAATGTAGTTAGAAACATAGAAATCCTACAGCACAATACAGGCCCTTCGGACCACAAAGCTGTGCTGAACACGTCCTTACCTTAGAAATTACCTAGGGTTACCCATAGCCCTCTATTTTTCTGAGCTCCATGTACCTATCCAGGAGTCTCTTAAGAGACCCTAAGGTATCCGCCTCCACCACTGTCACTGGAAGCCTATTCCATGCACTCACCACTCTCTGCATAAAAAAAACTTACCCCTGACACCTCCTCTGTACCTACGTCCAAGCACCTTAAAACTATGCCCTCTCGTGTTAGCCATTTCAGCCCTGGGAAAAAGCCTCTGGCGATCCACACGATCAGTGCCTCTCATTATCTTGTACACCTCCATCACTTTTCGTCCTGCGTCTCTCCAAGGAGAAAAGTCCGAGTTCACTCAATGCCTTGCTGAAATCCATACACACTACATCTACTGCTCTACCTTCCTCAACATGTTTAGTCGCATCCTCAAAAAATTCAATCAGGCTCATAAGGCATGACCTGCCTTTGACAAAGCCATGCTGACTATTCCTAATCATACTATGCCTCTCCAAATGTTCATAAATCCTGCCTCTCAGGATCTTTTCCATCAACTTACCGACCACTGAAGTAAGACTCACTAGTCTATAATTTCCTGGGGTATCTCTACTCCCTTTCCTGAATAAAGCAACATCTGCAACCCTCCAATCCACTGGAATCTCTCCCGTCCGCATTGATGATGCAAAGATCATCACCAGAGGCTCGGCAATCTCCTACAGTAGCCTAGGGTACATCTCGTCCGGTCCCTGTAACTTATCCAACTTGATGCTTTCCAAAAGCTCCAGCACATCCTCTTCCTTAATATCTATGTGCTCAAGCTTTTCAGTCCGCTGTAAGTCATCCTTACAATCGCCAAGATCCTTTTCGATAGTGAATACTGAAGCAAAGTATTCATTAAGTACCTCCGCTATCTCCTCCGGTTCCATACACACTTTTCCACTGTCATACTTGATTGGTCCTATTCTCTCATGTCTTGTCCTCTTGCTCTTCACATATTTGTAGAATGCCTTGGGGTTTTCCTTAATCTTGCTCGCCAAGGTCTTCTCATGGCCCCTTCTGGCTCTCCTAATTTCATTCTTAAGCTCCTTCCTACTAGCCTTATAATCTTCTAGATCTCTGTAATTACCTAGTTTTTTTAACCTTTCGTAAGCTTTTAAACATAGAAACATAGAAAACCTACAGCACAATACAGGCCCTTCGGCCCACAAGGCTGTGCCAAACATGTCCTTACCTTAGAACAGGGGTTCCTAACCTCTTTTGCACCCCGGACTGGTTTAATATTGACAATATTCTTGCAGACCAGCTGACGGGGGAGGGGGGTGGGGGTGGTATTCAAGTAGGGTTAAACTCACCTCAACATGTCTTCTACAGTTACGGTTGCCAATCTTTTCACTCCCAAGTAAGGGACAAAAGTCGCAGTCAAATGCGGGACACTTGCGTTTACCCCAAGAAAGACTACCATGAAGCCTTGCGTGGGCACCTGTGTGCACATGCGTGACGTGCACATGCACATACGTGCCGATTTTTTTTTCCACATATTGGTTTTGCCTTAATCTTCCTGACTACACTGTACATACATTATTTCTATTTTATATAGGTTGTGTATTTATCATATCATTCCTGCTTTTACTGTATGTTAGTGTTATTTTAGCTTTTATATGTTATTTGGTATGATTTGGTAGGTTATTTTTTGGGTCTGGGAACGCTGAAAAATTTTTCCCATATGAGTTAATGGTAATTGCTTCTTTGCTTCACGACATTTCAGCTCGAAAGGTTTCATAGGAACGCTGTACCTTAGCGGGGAAATACGGGACAAGGGTGGTCCCGTATGGGACAAACCAATATAGCCCAATATACGGGATGTCCCAGCTAATATGGGACATTTGGCAACCCCGTGTTCAAGTTCAACAGTGCGTGACAAGGAATGAGGAAAGATGCAGCTGACTCATATCGTTTCCTCGCGACCTGGTAGCACATGCTTTGTGGCCCGGTGGTTGGGGTCTGCTGCCTTAGTACTACCTAGGCTTACCCATAGCCCTCTATTTTTCTAAGCTGCATGTACCTATCCTGGAGTCTCTTAAAAGACCCTTTCGTTTCTGCCTCCACCACCGCCGCCGGCAGCTCCTTCCACGTACCTACCACTCTCTGCTTAAAAAAACTTACCCCTGACATCTCCTCTGTACCAACTTCCAAGCACCTTAAAACTATGCCCTCTCATGCTAGCCATTTCAGCCCTGGGAGAAAGCCTTTGCCTATCACGCGATCAATGCCTCTCATTATCTTGTACACCTCTATCAGGTCACCTCTCATCCTGTGTCGCTCCAAGGAGAAAAGGCCGAGTTCACTCAACCTATTCTCATAAGGCATGATCCCCAATCTGGGAAACAAACCTTGTAAATCTCCTGTGCACCATTTCTGTGGTTTCCACATCCTTCCTGTAGTGAGACGACCAGAATTGAGCACAGTACTCCAAGTGGGGTCAGACCAGGGTCCTATATAGCTGCAACATTACCTCTCGGCTCTTAAACTCATTCCCACGGTTGATGAAGGCCAATGCACTGTACGCCTTCTTAACCACAGATTCAACCTGCATAGCAGCTTTGAGTGTCCTATGGATTTGGACCCCAAGATCTGTCTGATCCTCCACACTACCAAGAGTCTTACCATTAATACTGTATTTTGCCATCATATTCGACCTACCAAAATGAACCACTTCACACTTATCTGGTTTGAACTCCACCTGCCACTTCTCAGCCCAGTTTTGCATCCTACCAATGTCCCGCTGTAACCTCTGACAGCCCTCCACACTATCCAGAACACTCCAAACCTTTGTGTCATCAGCAGATTTACTAACCCATCCCTCCACTTCCTCATCCAGGTTGTTTATAAAAATCACAAAGAGTAGGGGTCCCAGAACAGATCCCTGAGGCACCACTGGTCACCAACCTCCATGCAAAATATGACACGTCTCCAACCACTCTTTGCCTTCTGTGGGCAAGCCAGTTCTGGATCCACAAAGCAATGTACCCTTGGATCCCAAGCCTCCTTACTTTCTCCATAAGCCTTGCATGGGGTTTTATCAAATGCCTTGCTGAAATACATATACACTACATCTACAGCACTACCTTCATCAATGTGTTTAGTCACATCCTCAAAAAATTTAATCAGGCTCATAAGGCATGACCTGCCTTTGACAAAGCCATGCTGACTATTCCTAATCATATTATGCCTGTCCAAATGTTCATAAATCATGCCTCTCAGGATTTTCTTTTCTTCTTGACTAGATTTACAACAGCCTTTGTACACCACGGTTCCTGTACCCTACCATCCTTTCCCTGTCTCATTGGAACGTACCTATGCAGAATGCAGAACTCCACGCAAATATCCCCTGATCATTTGCCACATTTCTGCCGTACATTTCCCTGAGAGCATCTGTTCCCAATTTATGCTTCCAAGTTCCTGCCTGATAGCCTCATATTTCCCCTTACTCCAATTAAATGTTTTCCTATCTTGTCTGTCCCTATCCCTCTCCAGTGCTATGGTAAAGGAGCTCTCCCACTGAGAGATCTGACACCTGACCAGGTTCATTTCCCACTACCAGATGAAGTACAGCCTCTCCTCTTTTAGGTGTATCTACATATTGTGACAAGAAACCTTCCTGAACACACCTAACAAACTCCACCCCATCTAAACTCCTCGCTCTAGGGAGATGCCAATTGATATTAGGGAAATTAAAATCTCCCACCACGACAACCCTGTTATTATATCACCTTTCCAGGATCTGTCTCCCTATCTGCTCCTCTATGTCCCTGTTACTATTAGGTGTTCTATAAAAAACATCCAGTAGAGTTATTGACCCCTTCCTGTTCCTAACTTCCACCCACAGAAACTCCGTAGACAAACTCTCCATGCCTTCCTCCTTTTCTGCATTCGTGACACTATCTTTGATCAACAGTGCCACGCCCCCACCTCTTTTGTCTCCCTCCCTGTCCAGTTGTTATGCAAGTGTAAGAGTAATGTAGTAAGCAACAGTAGTTGTGCAATTTCCATTCGGTATGTCCTGTGTTACAAGTGTGTTTATTGTTAGATGATAGGTTAGGTAAGTTTGAAAATGATGTGGTTTAATGCAAAACTAAGTAAAAGAAATGAACTGTGAGAAAGTATTTGGTAATATATGTGAGTGTGTGTGTACATGTATGTGTACATATACGTACATATATGTGTATATGTATGTGAGAGAGTGGGGTAAGAAAATCTATTGTAAGATCTAAGGAAATGGCACAGGAATTAAGCGATTACTTTGAGTTTATCTTCACAGAAGGCAACATACAAAAATGTCAGATATATCGGGGAATGAGAGAAGGCAGAAGTGGGTGACGTGGTAGCTTGCGTAGTAGAGTTGCTTTCTCACGGCACCAGAATCTGGGGTTCAATCCTGACCTGGGGAACTTGGAGTTTGTACATTCGACCTGTGAGCACATGAGTTTTCTCTGGGTGTTCTAGTTCCCTTCCATATTCCAATGATCTGTAGGTTGGTAGGCTAATTCCCCACTGTAAGTTGTTGCTGTTGTGTAGGTAAGTGGTAGAATATAAGGGGGAACTGTTGAGAATGTGAGAAAAATACTGATTGGGCGTATTGTAAATAAGTAGCTGGTGGTTGGTGCAGACTCGTTGAGACAAAGAGCCTATCTGATTTTATGAGAACAAATTAAATTTAGTCAAAATATGATATCATAGTGAGACTAAAAGCTCATAATTCTGAAGGACCTGATGATCTACATTGATGGCTTTGAAGATGATGGATACTATAGTTATCATCTGTTTTGCAGCTGTAGATTCTGGAATTTTCCCAATGGGCTAGAGGGTAGCAAGTGTGACTCCAGTAGTTAACAAAGAGGAGAGAGTGAAAACTTGGAACTTACCTGAAAGAGTGGAAAATGCTGGTGTCTATAATGAAGAATGTAATAACAGAATGCCTTGCAAAGGTTTGAGCAGAACTAATATGGATGTAGGAAAGGAAAATAACAATTTCCTAATCTGATGGAGTTCTTTGAGGATGTGACTATAAGGGAGAGCCAGTAAATATGGCATGTTTGGAGTTTCAGAAGATATTTGAGCAGCTCCTGTGCAGGAAGTTGATCAGTAAGGTGAGACCTACATGGGAATAATATACTGATATGGATAGAGAACAGGTAATTGGGCAGGAAGCAAGAACTGGGACTAACCTTATGCTTCTCAGGTTGCAGTCTGTGACTAATGGGGGTTTGAGGGATTGGTGCTTGGACCCTAGCATTCCACAGTCCATATCAATGATTTGGCCAAGGGGACCAAATGTTGACTTTACAAATTTGTTGGTGATACTTAATTAGATGTCTTTGTGAGCAGAGAGGAGAATGTCAGGAGGTTTGAATGGATATAGACTAACTGAGTAAGGAGGTAGTATATAATGTGCGATGATCCTCTTTGATGCACATAATAGAAAATCAGGGTAATTGTTTAAATGGTGAGAGATTAGGTGCTGTTGATGTTCAGAGAAAATTTGGTGTGTGTGTATATATATATGTGTGTATATATATATATACATACACACACAAAGGTGTCGAAGACTTTCATTTGATACTGTAGTAATTTTATGTATTGAACTGTGTTGCTGCTGTTGCAAAAGACTTATTTTGTGATATAAGACATAGGAGCAGAATTAGGCCAGACTGCTCCACCATTCAATCACGGATGATCCTTTTTTTTCTCCTCCTCCTCAATCCCAGTTCCCGGCCTTCTCCCTGTAACCTTTGATGCCATGTCCAATCAAGAAGCTGTTAATCTCTGCCTTAAATACACCCAAGGACCTGGCCTCCACTGCTGCATGTAGTAACAAATTTCACAAATGTACCATCCTTTGCCTAAAGAATTTTCTTTGCACCTCTGTTTTGAAAGGGCACCCCTCTATCCTTATGCTCTGTCCTTTTGTCCTAGACTCTCCCACCATGGGAAACATCCTTTCAACATCTACTCTGTCTAGGCCTTTCAACATTCGAAAGGTTTCAATGAGATTCCTCCCCACCCCTCCCCCATCCTTCTGAATTCCAGTGAGTACTGACCCAGAGCCATTAAACGTTCCTCGTATGATAACCCTTTCATTCCGGGAATCATCCCTGTGAATCGCCTCTGGACCCTCTCCAATGCCAGCGCATCTTTTCTAAGATGAAGGGCCCAAAGCTGTTCACAATACTCAGGGTGAGGCTTCACCAATGCCTTAAAGCCTCAGCATCACATACTTGCTCTTGTATTCTAGACCTCTTCAAATGAATGCTAACATAGCATTTGCCTTCCTCACCACCAACTCAACCTGCAAATTAACTTTCAGGGTGTTCTGCACAAGGACTCTCAAGTCCCTCTGCATCTCAGATTCCTGGGTTTTCTCTCCGCTTAGTAAATATTCTGCACATGTAATTCTACTACCAAAGTGCATGACCATGCATTTTCCAACACTATATTTCAATTGCCACTTTCTTGCATATTCTAAGTCCTTCTGCATCCTACCTGTTTCCTCAACACTACCTGACCTTCCACCAATCTTCGTATCATCTGCAACAAAGCCATCTTTTATACAGGATAAAAAGAAGTGGTCTCAACACCGACCCCTGCGGGACACCACTGGTCACTGGCAGCCAACCAGAAAAGGATCCTTTTATTCCCACTGGCTGCCTGCTACCAATCAGCCATTGCTCTAACCATGTGAGTAACTTTCCTGTAATACCATGGGCTCTTAACTTGGTAAGCAGCCACATGTGTGGCACCTTGTCAAAGGCCTTCTGAAAGTCCAAATATACAAAATCCACTGGATCCCCTTTATCTGTCGGATTTATAATCTCCTCAAAGAATTCCAACAGGTTTGTCAAACAGGATTTTCCCTGAAGGAAACCATGCTGACTTTGTACTATCTTGTCCTGTGTCGCCAAGTACACAATCAGAGTCCAATGATTTCTGAAAGACATTTCTAATGCCACCACAATCTCTAACACTACCTCTTTCAGAACCCTAGGATGCAGTTCATCTGGTCCGCATGACTTCTGTAACTTTAGGTCTTTCAGCTTTTTGAGCACATTCTCTGTTGTAAAAGTAAGTGCACCCACTTCTCTTCCTTCACATGCTACAACATCAGACATACAGTGAATGGTAGACTGATGCAAAATACTCATTTAGTTCATCAGCCATCTCCTTATCCCCCGTTATTATTCCTCTTGCCTCATTTTCTAGCGGTCCTATATCCACTCTCATTTCTCTTTTATTTTTAACATACTTGAAAAAACTTCTACTATCCACTTTGATATTATTTTCTAGCTTGCTTTCATATTCCTTCTTTTCCCTTCTAATGATTTTTATAGTTGCTCTCTGTAGATTTTTAAAAACTTCCCAATCCTCGATCTTCCCACTATTTTTTGCTTTCTTGTATGCCCTTTCTTTTGTTTTTACAATAGCTTTGACTTCCCTTGTCAGCCGTGGTTTACTATTTTACCATTTGAGTATTTCTTCATTTTTGGAATACACATGTCCTGCACCTTCCTCATTTTTCCCAGAAACGCACTCCATTGCTGCTCTGCTGACATCCCTGCCAGCAGCTCCTTCCAATTTGCTTTGGCCAACTCCTCCCTCATAGCACTGTAATTTCTCTTACTCCACTGAGATACTGTTACATCAGATTTTACTTTCTCCCTATCAAATTTCAAGTTGAACTCAATCATATTGTGATCACTGGTTCCTAAGGGTTCTTTTACCTTAAGCTCCCTAATCACCTCCAGTTCACTACATAACACTGTAATGTACAGCTGTATAGCTGATCCTCTAGCAGGCTCAATGACAAACTGCTCTAAAAATCTATCTCTTAGGCATTCAACAAACTCACTCTCTTGAGATCCATTACCGACCTGATTTTCCCAATCGACCTGTATGTTAAAATCTCCCATGACTACCATAACATTGCCCTTTTTGACCTGCCTTTTCTATTTCCTGTTGTAACCTGTGGCCCACCTCCCAGCCACTGTTTGGAGGCGTGCATGTAACGACCATCAATGTCCTTTTACCCTTGCAGTTTCTCAGCTCAACCCACAAGGATTCAACATCTTCCAATGCTATGTCATATCTTTCTACTGATTTGATGCCATTCTTTACCAGCAGAGCCATATCACCCCCTCTGCCTACCTTCCTACCCCTCCTTTGATTAATGCCTGCAGGGCCAGGAGTTCAAATTTTCATCACTATTTGAGCCCTTTAATTCCCTTCCTGGGTCTCCTGTTGGGGGGGGGGGTGTGGAAATTCCAATATAAAAAGGAGCCTTCCCAACTCGCCACAGCAGTGGCCGGCTGTCGGTTACTGAACTTTCCATGATGAACAATGAGTAATGGTAAAATCACGTAATGATATTGATTCTGCGCTTCTGAATTTTGCCTCCAGTTTTTTCTTCCTTCTATCCCCTCTTGAGTATTTCTATATTTATCCTTGGCAGGATCCAGGCATTGTTCACCAGGCTGACATTTATTACTTGTCCCTAATTGCCCTTGAGAGGTGGTGGCAAGCCATCTTCCTGAAGCCTTGTCTTCATTTTGGTGAAGGTGCTCCGACTGTGCTGCTGGGTATAGAGAATTGCTGAACATGCACCCAGCAATGAGTATTGAATGGTGATATATTTCCAAGTCAGGGTGGTATATGGTTTAGAGGGGAACCTGTGGATGGCAATGCGTTCTGCTGTGCCTCTCCTGGTGATAGTAGCCTAGGCAAGTGACTAAAGCGTAACTCGTAGATAATGATTGATGTATCAGTGGTAGAGGAATGAGTACTTAGACTGGATGGAGAGCCAGTCAAATGGGCTATTTGGCTAGTGTTGTGCCATCCTTTGTGAGTGCTGAATTTACGCCCATCCAGGTTAAGTAGAAAGTACTCTGTCATCTTTCTGTGTCATATAGATGGTGAAAAGGCTTTGCTGGGAAATGAGTCACTCGCCACAAGATACCCAGCCTCTAATGTGTTCAAGTCTTTATGTAGCTGGTTCTGTTGAGTCTCTGGTCAGTGGTAATCACACCCCCTCCCCCCCCCCCCCACCCCATAATATTGTTGGTGGAGGACTAAGTGATGGTATTTTCCTTGCATTTTGGAGATAGACAAGGGTTCTTGTGTTGGAGATGTTCATTGCCTTCTTTGTAGTGAATGTTATCAAGCACTTGCTGGTCCACATCCATACATTGTCTAGGCCTTGCTGTGTGCAACTGTGTAGTGTTTCAGTCCCCAAGAAGTTACAAATAGAGTTGAATACTATGCAATGATCTAACATCCCCACATCTGACGTTGTGATAGAAGGAAGAAGGTGAAGATGTTTGAGCCAAGGACACTGTTGTTATTCTGGACTGGGCTAGTTAACCTACAAAAAGCACAATAGTCACTTGAGAGGTAAACTCAGTGAACCCATTTCCACTGATCCTGATTGATTTCAGTTTTATAATGGTGCCTTCACGCCATAGTGGGTCAAATCCTAACCTGATTCGAAAGGTCCTGGGTCCTGGAATTCATTCCTCATCTCTGCAGTTCAGTTCTTGAATTCCTATTTGGACGAAGGTTATGGTAAGTATTGGGGCAAGAGGTCCTGGAGAAACCCACTCGGGGCATCACTGAACAACATTGATGAGTAAGCGCTGTGTTGCACTGTTGGGGACACCTGCCATCGCATTAGTGTTGATTGGGGTGGACTGATTGGGTGTTAATTCGCTGGGTTGGATTTGTTCATCTCGAATGGAGAGGAAATTTTCCATGTTGCTAGGTATCTGCTGGTGCTGGAACTGTACTGGAACAGCTTAAACAGGGGCACACGTTGTTCTGGAGTGCAGTCTTCAGTACTATAGTTTGAATTATTACCTTTATGATATCCAATTCCCTTGGTGATTTTGTGATATCAAATGATGTGGCTTGATTTAACTGAAGACTAGCTCCTGTAAGAGATCTCAAGATAAAGTCATGATGGATCACCTTCTTGGTATTGAGGATACTTCAGCCTATATTTAGCACTCACAATCCATGCCTTGTGATTGTTGAAGATAGAAATGTTCTTGGAGCCGCCTCCTGTTAACTGTTGTTCAGTATATTTGTAGCCATATGTGGAGGGTTGTAGAGCTTTGATCCGATCTATTGGTTGTGTGATTGCTAGCTTTGTCTTGCATGGTGTTTTGGGATTTGCCACATGCAACCAAGGTTGATTCCTCATTTTGAGGGACTCTGGTGCTGTTCCTAATAGTCTGCACTCTTCGTTTGGTTGCAGTTTTCAATGAAACTCCTTTTCTCAAGTCAATGGTGCCCTGTGAGCTGCCAAATGTTGAGAGTGCATCTCATTCCACACAATCGTGATAATACGCAACACTGCTGCTTCCCTGCTGCAAAGAGCAGAAGAAGCAGAATGATGGACAATAATTAGGAGCATCGAGGACTTCTTCAAAAGGCAATACTTCCAAAAGGTGGCAATATCATTAAGGACCTCTATCACTCAGAAGATGCCCTCTTCTCATTGCTACCATCAGGAGGAGGACTAGGACAATTAAGACACACTCAGCATTTTAAGAACAGCTTCTTCCTCTGCTCTTATCAGATTTTTCAACCCGTGTACACTACCTCACTATTTTCCCCTCTTTTTGCATTTTAATTTTTTAATATACTGTATATATATATATTGTAATTTACAGTGTTTTTATGTATTTCACTGTACTGCTGCTGCAAAACAACAACTATCATGACACATGTCAGTGATATTAAACTTGATTCTGAGGCTTCATTGCCTGTGCTTGACATAATGCTGGCAGACTTTGGAGTGTCACTATTAAAGACTCTCGGAGCCACTCTGTCCCACACCAGTGCCAGGCACTTCCATGCCTAGTCTGCTGCTTTTCCAGTCTACCAGATGGTTGTAAGAACTAGTGTGTGATTTATCAAAGCTCAATATACGTTGAAGTTGGCTAATTTTTTCCCCCATTTTTGTTTCAAGATAGTGATTGGAATATAACAGACAGCTTGCTTAGCCTGTTTCAGAGTACAGTCTATATTGTTGTGTGTCTGAATCACTTATAGACCAGACTGAGTGAGGGCAGCAAAATTCCTCCTTGGAGGTCACTTGTGCAGCTGAACATAGAACATAGAACATAGAAAACCTACAGCACAATACAGGCCCTTCGGCCCACAAAGCTGTGCCGAACATGTCCTTACCTGAGAAATTGCCTATGGTTACCCATAGCCCTCTATTTTTCTAAGCTCCATGTACCTGTCCAGGAGTCTCTTTAAGGACCCTATCGTATCCACCTCCAGCACTGTCGCTGGCAGCCCATTCTACGTACTCACAACTCTGCATAAAAAAAACAACTTACCCCTGATATCTCCTCTGTACCTATTTTGAAGCACCTTAAAGCTGTGCTCTCTCATGCTAGCCATTACAACTGTCTGAGAATATATTTTTTTAGTTCCACGTTGTTTAATTAATCTTAATTTAAATTATATACTTTTTGGTGAGGGCATGCACAGAAAGTTTTCATATTGTTGGGTACCTGTCGATGCTGTAAAAGACAGAGATGCAGAGAGTTCGACAGTGCAAGTCTTCAGTGCTATAGCCATAATTTTGATTGGTCCCACTGTCTTTTCTATATGCAAAGCTGTCCGGGCCTTCTTGATATCATGTGGCGTGAGTCAAATTGACTGAAGACTGCTTTCCATGATGGTGGGGTCCCAGGATAAAGTCAAAATGTTCACCTATTTGGCAACTGTGGTGGGTTGTAAATTTGCATGTCTGATTTGCTAGTCTGGCCTCTAATACTTGTCCAGTAACTTAACCTCAGTACCACCACCACACTCTATATACACAGAAGGCAGTAAGTACCTCTTGCCAGCAGCTGAGTTAACATGCAGTATTTTAAGATTCACTTCTTTCTGTTAATGCCTGCTGCTCAAAAAAAATCTGAGGCTTTTGATGGCTGTTGAACATCAGGTGACTTGGTGTTGAAAAGTAGGGCAGTGGTTTGATAATTAAACTTGTCTCCTAGATAGTATGATGATTTTTTTTCTCTCTTTTTCAGCCTATGGAGATAAACAGGTGAAAATAGCATTTGCCATATTTCTGGTGAGTTTTCCTCGTATGGACACTATCTTTTGTTATTTATTAAGTAGTTGTAATGGAGTTGTAATTGTTATTTCGGTTTAAAAGAAAAAAACACAAATCATGTGAATTTTACAGGACTTATAATTGTTCCTTGAGTAATGGTATTACAAATTTCTAGCATCCACTACTATTGTTTTGGACATTACCTACAGTGTCTTCAGTGTACACTGAGAGTTCTTCTGGCTGTATCTCTATATTGTAAGTGTAATTGGTTTATTATTGTCACCTGTACCAAGTGCTTTTGCATGCTGTCTGTACAGATCGTTTCAAGATGTACATCAGGGAAGTACAAGGAAAAGCAATAGTACAATGTAGAATATGTTTGTAATCTGAAATCCAAAGGAAATGCTGAAAACACTCAGCTCATCAGGCAGCGCCTACAGAGGGAAATAGAGTTAAGGTCAAATACACACCATTAGAACTGCACTGAGCAACCACTTTAGTAGGTGACCGCCAAGTGGCTGTGCTGCTGTAACCCATCCACTTCAAAGTTTGACGTTTTGTGCCTTCAGAGACGCTCTCCTGCACACCGTTGTTGTAACGCATGGTTATCTGAGTTACTGTCACCTTCTTGTCAGCTTGAACCAGTTTGGCCTCTGACCTCTCTCATTAACAAGATGTTTCACCCACAGAACTGCCACTCACTGGGTGTCTTTTGTTTCTCGTAAGTGCTAGAGACTGTTAAGCAAGAAAATCCCAGATCGGCAGTTTCTAAGATATTCAAAGCAACCCGTCCTGCAGCAACAATCATTCCATGGTCAGAGCCACTTGGATTACATTTCTTCCCCATTCTGATGTTTGGTCTGAACAACAACTGAGCCTGTTCATCACGTCTGTATCCCGCATAATTGCACATTAGAGATATTTGCATTAACGAGCAGGTGTACCTAATAAAGTGGCCGCTGAGTCTATGTACTTAAGCATTTGTTCTGATGAGGCCTCTTCAAGCTTGAAAGGTGAACTGTTTCCTTTTCCACAGTTTGTTAAGTGCTGGAGAACATTACGAAGTCACGACAAAGCACTAAGGGATCAGAATATAATCGGGGGGGAAATGGTCTTTGACACTTATTTTAAGGGTAATTAGCATGGCACTTAAATCAGTGAATGCAGTATGTCAGATCAAATAAAATATAGATCATGGGTTTAGGTAGTAACTATAAATAATGAATGGATTTTACCATTTTTCTTAACAACTAATTTCATTACTTAGCCTAATAGGTTAGATTTACCACAGTACATAATTATCTATTTAAATGTTTATTTTGCTTTTATATCATCTCAATGTGTACTTAAGAATGTATAAATAATTGTAGTTTTATACATATAAAAAAAAGGAAAAGGTTATATGTGTGAAAAAAGTACATGATAATTGTGAACTCCTTATCCAAATAAAAATAAAATTAAAAAAAAAAATAATGAATGGATTAAAATATGAATGAACTGGTCTCTTTCATGGTGCAAAGCAGATAATAGAGGGGTGCGACTGCCATCAGTGCTCAACCCGAAGTTGTTCAAAATTTACACTAATGACAGAGTGTGGGAAATTTCAAGATCTGTTCCTACAGTTGACTAGGGCCGTAGCAGGACCGCAGCTGGAATAAAATGGTCTCCACACTTTGGTTCTTGTACTGGAGAGCTCTCATGGGGACAGATTAGCCTAATATTCACAGGATTTTGGAAGAATGGGAGATGATTTCATTGAAACATGTTTTTCAAAGGTCTGGACAAGGTGGATTTTGCGAAGGAAAGTATGGAACTCTGGGCCATACACTTCACATTGAGATAAGACATTTCCTTAATCAAGAGGGTCGTATATCCTTGGAATTACTTTGGATGCCTGCTTACTAAATATATTTCAAACCTTGAGATTGTTTGGATTTTTGGAATCCATTGTGAAAGCCAAGCTTTGGAATTAGCCTGAAGTAAACTTGAGGGGCGTCACTGCCGACTCCTGCTTTGATTTGTCGTGTTAACTACCTAGGAAGTACGCCACAGTAACAGGCCATCATTCCTCACTAGTCTATACAGTCAGGTTCCCTCATTGTGATGCTGATCCTGTATCTACTGGTGATGGTTGGGCCTTACTCTTCTCATTTTAAGCTGTGGATATTCTCCACATAACTGTTTCTCACTGATCATCTTTCTCTTTCTTTCTGCAGTTCTGTCAAATAGGGAACTTCTCAATCCATGTAGCACTGAGGAATCTTCGGCCGGCAGGTGAGAATGTTCATGATGTGCTGGTGAAGCCAAGTCACTGATGATTACAATATCGTTCCGTTGCATTTTCAGAATCGAATTCGGTTTAAGGAATGAAATTAAAGCTGTGTTTTCATTAACTCTGCTGATAAAGTTGCAAAAGTGAAGGTGGGAAATTTGAAATGAAAGCGCAAGTGGCGATAAATATTCAGTAGGGCTTGCGGCGTCCATGAAGTGTTATCATTTCATGTCGATCACTGCTTATTAGAGCTGGGAGAGATGTTAAATGCAGAAATAGCAGGGAGGAGGAGAGAAGAAAAAGCAAAAGGAAGCTCTGATAGGGTGGAAGATGGGATATTAACAAAAGGGATTATCTTGGAAGGTGAAAGTGGATTGTAATGAGACAAGACACAAGACTGGGTAGGAGAAAATATAAATGGGAATAGAATTATGATCTGAAATAATAAATCTATAAATATTGTTAATCTGAAATGAAAACAGAAAATGCCATGTGTATTCAAAGGTGTTGAAGACAGTGAAACACAGAAAGTGGGATGTTGTTCCTCAGCTTTCATTGGACATCACTAGACCATTTTGGTGGGAGCAAGGACTGGAGATCCAGGCTGAGAGTGAATGGGAGGAAGGAAAAATCATGATGGTTTCATATTGTTAGTTACTAAAAGAAAATCCAGTGTGGAACACTGATCTGTAAGGAACAGTTACTGATCTTGTACCTGGCCATTGCATGCCACAGGAGAACATAATCAAGCAGTTTAGGTCAGGACAAAACAACAAGAAGAAATTCACTGATTTTTCATTATGGTTGTGAAGTATTTTCAGAGTCAGAGTCAGGTTTAATATCATAGGCATTAGTTGTGAAATTTGTTGTCTTTGCGGCAGCAGTACAAAGAAATACATAATGGAGAAAAAAACTGTGAATCACAGGAAGTATATTAAATAGTTAAATAAGTAGGGCAAAAATAAAAAAGTAATGAGGTAGTGTTCATGGGTTCAATGTCCATTCAGAAATCAGATGGCGGAGGAGAAGAAGCAGATTTTGAATTGTTGAGTGTGTGTCTTCAGGCTTCTGTACCTCTTTCCTGATGGTAGCAATGAGAAGAGGGCATGTCCTGGGTGGTGGGGGTCCTGAATGACGGATGCCGCCTTTTTGAGGCATTGCTGTTTAAAGATGTCCTGGATGCTGCAGGGGCTAGTGCCCATGATGGAGCTGATCCAGAAGTCCGTATCCCTTTCCTCCTCAGAATTACAGAGCCTGAGAAGAAGGATGTTCAGCCCATTGAGTGTATGCTGTTTGGAAGAGCATCCTTCTGATCTCATCTGCTTCTTTTTCCCTATTCAGTGGTTTACCTCAGATTAAAATTTAACACTTTCTCAATATTTAAAAGACCATTTCTTTCCTGAAACCCCCAGAATAAAATCATTAGTCGGTACGAGCTGCATGGGAAATGGACGGGTACATTTTATAAATTGTTAAGGTGTGTTGTTACTCAGTGACTGGGATCCAGACTTTCCCATATAACTCCGGTTTTTTGATTCCACCTGCACTTTTTGTTCTGGTGACTCCCTTATAACCATACTGGTGTTCGGGTTGGCCGTGAGTTCTCAGCTTACCTCTGAGGACCAGGTGACACTGATGGATTTACTTACAGCTAAAGTAATGTTTGGCTGGGAATGGAAACTATCAGACTAATTCTAAAGGATTGAATTGATCAAGGATCAATATTATGTCTGTTTTAGAAAATGTGATCAAGGTGCAAATTATATGGATGATGAGAGGGGAGTAACCTGCAGACTCCAGTCTGTTCGTCAGCCAGAATCAATGATGCAACACTTAGTGTATGTGATAGCTGGTCAGTGAGCACAGACACACCTCCTCTGGTTGCAACATTCCTCATGTTACAGCTTCGTTGGCAGTGAAGTCAAGGCTTCTACACACTGGTTACACTTCAACTTGCATCTTGTGCACTTAAGAAAGATGTTCCTACATAAGCAAACAAAAGTGGACGTGAATCAAAAAAGGAGCCTTTACAATTAGTGACCTAAGCTTTGGTAACAGGGTAGAAAGGCTTGGGATTTAGGCAAGGAACTTCAGCACTTTCCTAGGAACTGGGTGAATGGGAGTTGGAGCTGGAATATCTAGGCAGATGGTGTGGTTGGAGCAAATTAGAAAGGGAGGAATAAAGCCTGAAAGAAGTTGAATATATTCATAAAGATGAAACGGCCTGTCTCAGAGTCGGCCAAATTGTGATAAAGCTGTCCACAGTCCTAAAGTATAAAGTGATGTGAGTTTCACCTGTTCAATCGGAGGGTTTAATCACTGGGGCTGACTGAAGAAGAGGATCAGAGACAATAGACAATAGGTGCAGAAGTAGACCATTCGGCCCTTCGAGTCTGCACCGCCATTCTGAGATCATGGCTGATCATCTACTATCAATACCCGGTTCCTGCCTTGTCCCCATAACCCTTGATTCCCCTATCCATAAGATACCTATCTAGCTCCTTCTTGAAAGCATCCAGAGAATTGGCCTCCACTGCCTTCTGAGGCAGCGCGTTCCACACTTCCACAACCCTCTGGGAGAAGAAGTTCCTCCTCAACTCTGTCCTAAATGACCTACCCCTTATTCTTAAACCATGCCCTCTGGTACTGGGCTCTCACAGCATCTGGAACATATTTCCTGCCTCTATCTTGTCCAATCCCTTAATAATCTTATATGTCTCAATCAGATCCCCCCTCAATCTCCTTAATTCCAGCGTGTACAAGCCCAGTCTCTCTAACCTCTCTGTGTAAGACAGTCCGGACATCCCAGGAATTAACCTAGTGAACCTACGCTGCACCTCCTCCACAGCCAGGATGTCCTTCCTTAACCCTGGAGACCAAAACTGCACACAATACTCCAGGTGTGGTCTCACCAGAGCCCTGTACAAATGCAAAAGGATTTTCTTGCTCTTGTACTCAATTCCCTTTGTAATAAAGGCCAACATTCCATTAGCCTTTTTCACTGCCTGCTGCACTTGCTCATTCACCTTCAGAGATTGATGAACAGGTACTCCTAGATCTCTTTGTATTTCTCCCTTACCTAACTCCACACTGTTCAGATAATAATCTGCCTTCCTGTTCTTGCTCCCAAAGTGAATAACCTCACACTTATTCACATTAAACGCCATCTGCCAAGTTTCTGCCCACTCACCCAGCCTATCCAAGTCATGAGAAACACAAGTGACATCTCCTTCAGGAGCACATCCCTACACTCCCATCAGTGTGAAAGGGAGATAGGACTGGCCTAAGTCTGATACCAAACAGGCCAATGTCATATGAAGCCCAGGACCCTGTGCAGAATTTGACATGACCTTTAACCTGTGGCCTTTTTGTAACTTCAGCTGTTGCTCTAAGTAAAGATAATGTGTTTATAATGAATCCCTAGTGTGCTCCAATGTTTCAGAGTCTGATGCCAAGGTTTTCGGAGAATTTAACTTATCCAAATGGGCAGTTTATGCTTCTTGAACAGGTGGTCTGCTGACAGCCCGTTAGCAGCAGGCACAACCTGAGTCTCTGAGTAACCCTTTAGGAGCCGTGCACCATTTAGAATGGCCACAGCTGCTGCCCAGGAAGCTTCCTGTAAGAATATTTTGGAAATGGATTCACTCAAGTTCTTTAACACTCCAACATAGCGTGAAAAGTACATAGAACATAGAACAGTACAGTACAGCACAGTAACAGGCCATTCGGCCCACAGTGTTGTGCCGAACCCACTGAAAAGTAAATCAAAAACACCCAAACACTAATCTGTCTTCTCTACACAATGTTCATATCCCCACATCTTTCTTACACCCATGTGCCCATCTAAATAAATCTTAAAAGCTTCTAATATATTTGCCTCTACCACCATTACAGGCATCTACCCCCTCTGAGTTAAAAAAACTGTGATCCTACACCCTCTCCCCCACCCGCCCCAACCTTCAATGCATGTCCTCTGGTACTGGACATTTCTACCCTGGGGAAAAAGTTACTTCCTGTCCACTCTATGTTATGCCTCTCATAATCTTATAAACCTCTATCAGATCTCCTCTCAGCCTCTGCCACTCCAGAGAAAACAGCCCGAGTTTATCCGGCCTCTCATGATAGCGCATGCCCCCTCAACCAGACCGCATCCCGGTAAACATCCTCTGCACCCACTCCAAAGCCGCAACATCCTTCCCATAGTGGGGTGACCAGAGCTGTAGGCAGTACTCCAGATGTGGCCTAACCAGACTTTTATAACATTGCAACACAACCTCTTGACTTTTGAACTCAGTGCCTCAACTAATAAAAGCAAGCACTCCATAAGCCGTCTTAACCACCTTATCGACCTGTAGCCATTTTCAAGGAGCTATGAACTTGAATCCCAAGGTCTGTGCTCAGCAACACTGTTAAGGATCTTGCCCTTTGCTCTTCCCAGACACAACACCTCATATTTATCTGGGTTAAACTCCATCTACCATTTCTGTGCCCATATCTGCAAGTGAGGTATATCACACTGTATTCTTGCCAGTCTTCTACACTATCGATGGCTCCACCAAATCATCATATCCGCAAATCTACTAATGCACCAATCTACGTTTTCATTCAGGTTATTAATATATATCACAAACAGCAGTGGTCCCAACACAGATCTCTGTAGAATTTCAGACCTCGAATAAATTCCTTAACCCTCTACCCTCTGTTTTCTATGCACAAGCCAGTTCTGAATCCAGTCAATTTGTCGTGGGCCTTCGCATCTTAATCTTCTGGATTAGCCTCCTGTGAGGGACTTCGTCAAACACCTGGGTGCAGGTGTGATAATGGCCCTGATTAGCAGTGCAACACCCCCTCCCCTTACCTCCTCTTCTGTCCTTTTTAAAACTGGAAGAACTGATTTTTTTTAAATTAGTATACTTTGCTCCCTTTGTCCCCTACCCTAAAAACTGAATGCACCAAGGAGTACAGCCCACATTGGAAAGGCCACAGAGTGCATTGGCTTACTAACCTTGTCTTGTGGAACTGCTGGCTGTCCCAGTCATGTGGTACGCTGTGATCGACATTCCCAGCTTTCACTGCTTCTTGCACAGACCTGCGCAGAATGATCCAACAGTGCATTTGACACTGTTGGATCCTGTGATTTTCGCAATCCATGTTTCTTCGGAAATCAAGAATGAGGCATAAAACTTGGTAATTGTGGCTGTTTTATTAAGTGTTACAAGAACAAAAACAGAAAAAAGACAAAGAACAAAAAAATCATGGTCATCTAGTATCAGAAAACTAGCATAAATTGGAAAGATACCAAGATATGCATACCAAATAACCGATGACATAGCCAGATTCGAGCAGTGTGAACACTCTTCCCCCCACCACCCCCCAGCAGTAAAACTAAGAAGCTTCTAGAAGAATACAGACTCGGCTATGCTACAATTACTGGAAGACACTGAACTATTACGCACACATAGGTGGTTATAAACTGTAAAAATATAGGCAAGCCTAATGAAAGTTAAATTATGAGAAAAGTAGCAATTTTACACTCTAATCCAACAGCACTCAAAAGCTGCTTCCAATATTTTTCCAATCTGTTCTGTCGAGATACTCAGACTTTACAGGGAAGTGATTGCACTGCAGAGCAGAGGGGCTGAATGAGTGAACAGAGTGCCAAATCTCTCCGCTGCTCCCCTAATCCCTCACATCCCTCTCACCATCTATCCCAGCCAGTACCATCCGTCAGACCAATGGGCAGCTTCATCTGTGTGCCAACCTTTCCCTCAGTGCCCCCTCCCACTCCTGGGATGTCCTACATTGATGTAGTAAAACTAAGAAGCTTCAAGAAAAATACAGACTTGGCTATGCTATAATTACTGGAATGATCACTGAACCGTGATGGTGTAGGGGAGATGGAGACTAGGATGCTGCCTCTAAACTTACAAATCAACTGTATGGAAATGGGGTAGGGGGGAGAGGTATTTTGTTTTGATATTGTTCAGTTACATAAAATTAATGAGATTTGGCACAGTCCATATAAATCTCCTCTCCTCCACAACAAGTGCCATAACCTGTCCCACCTCCCACTCTCCAACTGCCCTGATTACCTTTAAGTGCATCTCTTTTGCCTAACCCAACAATTCCTTGAGGTTGGGGGTTCCACATAGCATCCCAAGTTCTTTGTTGGGGCTATTGGTGCCCATTTTGTGGTCTCTCCCACAGGTGGATGGGGCTCCACCAGCCCATTGTGATTTCTTCCCTTTGACAGCGAAGTGACCGGATTGTCCAGTGTTTCCTGACGGGTCCAGACAGTCGCACCCCTGCTCCCCTAGCATGGAATCATCTCCCTGAGTTACAATAAGACTCAGAGGCTTCTCTGTGACCTCTCTGAAATGAGTATTAGTAAATTGAAGATCAAGAAAACTGTAGAGGCTGGGAATGTGAAATAAAAAGAGAAAATGCCAGAAACATGCAGCAGGTGGGCAGCTGTGTGGAGAGAGCAACTGTGTGGATTGAGTCTTTACAGCATTTTACAGTCTTCCTCCCACCCTGCCAGTGTGGATCACATTCCTGCTATTTGGGGTACCTAACCAGGTACTAAATGCCTGCTGCGTTCACCAGCAACTTTGATGTATGTTGACTAAATGTCTGTGCTGATCAACTGGATGAAGTGTTCACTGACATCTTTAAACTTTTTCACTTCAAGTGGGCTTAAATTATACCGGTGTCTAAGAACATGCTAAACTGCCTGAATGACTATCGTCCAGTAGCACTTACATCCACAGTGATGAAATGTTTTTTTTAGATTATGAGGACTCTCAGTCCTCATTTATTGTCATTTAGTTATGCATGCATTTTCAGAGGTTGGTGATGAAACATATTAACTCCTACCTGAGAAGGGACTTGGATCTGCTTCAATTTGCCTTCTAGAACAACAGGTCCACAGCAGATACCATCTCACTGGCTCTTCACTCAACCTGAAACATCTGGACAGCGAAGATACAAACATCAGAATGCTCATTATCGACTACAGCTCAGTATCCCCTCAAAACTAATCAATAAGCGTTGCTGCCCTAGTGGGAGGTTCATTGGTTGCACATTAGGGTGAATGGGTTGGGGATTGTTGCTGGTTTTGATCTCTGTACCCTGGCTTATTGTTGCCCTGATGCAGCAATAGGAAACTTTGAGGTAGTTAATGACAAACAGCAGAGGGGTTCCTTCACTGATTACTCTGGTGGTTGTCACCTCGTGCAGTTGAACAGTCTGTGGTGACGTACTGAGGTACATATCAGTATAGCCACAGTACCGAGGTAATGAAGAGTGCCCCAGCGTGGTATTGTGGCCAAACTGTTGCTTTCCAGGAGAGGTCTGGTTGGGCAGTGAATGGGCTGAACACTGCAGGTATCACAACCTCTCTCTCCTCCCCTTCCAGGCTCCAAGACACGTAGGATTCCCTTCCCAACAAGGAACCCCTTTACCTGGCTCTTCCTCCTGGTGTCTTGTCCCAACTACACTTATGAGGTAAGTGGATCATCTGCTGCTTGGCTCTTGGGATAGGGCTGGGCTGGGCTGGGTTGATGTCATCTGCAGATAAACCTGTGAATGCCATTGGACCTGGGTGTGAGAGTGGTGGGAGGTAGGTGGACACCCAGAGCAGGCTAGGGTGCAGGGGTCTCCCACAGCTGTTGCTTATTCCTGAAGCTTTTCCCTGTATCCTGATCTTGACTGACAATTTTCCCAGTTTTAACACATTATCCCTATCCTCCTGCTCTTTCAACAGTGGGTTTCACAGCTGCTAATGTGGCCCAACGTATAAAGTAATTGTATCCAGTTACTGCAAGGCATTACTTTCCACGTGTCTTTACTCTTAAAGCTTGTTGGGTATTTTTACCTTCTTGGAGTCATACAGCAGGGGAACAGGCCCTTCGGCCCAACTGGTCCATACTGGCACAAGTCCCATTTGCCCATGTTCTTCCCTTGGAGAACTCTGTGAAATAGTTGGATCAACTGAGGTGCCCAACTAGCTGCCCAACCCAGCCTCCCCTGAAAATCGGCAGGTCAGCCAGAACACCAGGCTGGCATTCAACACGAGATAATCGGAGGAACACTAGACATATGGGCCCTCCAGCCTGCCCTGTGTTTCAATATGAACATGGCTGACCTATACTGGCTCACTCCGCTGTCCGCTCCCCATAACCCTCAATTCCTCAATCTTCTGAATATTTCCCTCCTTCAAAAATAGTCCTCCCAGGCCAGTCTCCATCGCCCTCAGAATTCCAAAGATGTACTGCTCTTTGCAAGAAGAACTTTCTCCCTGCCTGGGCTGGTTGGATCAATGAGCAGCCCCTTGTCTTGCATCCATGTTGTCATGTGCGGTACTCTTCCACTAGTGAAACCCTCGCGTGGGCTGGTTGGGTCAAGTGGTGTGTAGGTCTGTAGTGATTCGGGTGAGGCAAAGCCTCTGTGCTGCCAATTAATGGTGTTGTTCTCTCCCTGTGATCCTGCAGGTGGGCTCCTGGATTGGCTTCACCGTGATGACACAGTGCCTGCCAGGTGAGGCCACACTGCCAACACCAGCTAGGACCTTCACTCACAGGCAGCTCAGGGGTTGTTTTCTGGGGATCAGATTAATTTCAGGTCCAATCAGAACCACGAGGGTGAAGTGGTCACAACTTTAAGCCCAACAGCAGTTTATAAACTTTGAACTGTACAATATTTCCTTGTAATCGCCACAATGTTCCTAACATCCGAGAGGGAGCTGCAGGTGTGATGCTGCGTCCAGCAGCCCTTGCTGTGGTTATAATCGGCTGAGCAGCTGGAGTGTAATTTGGTTGCCCCCTGATGTGAAAGGGTCAAGCTGGCCCTTATCCTAATAACTTAGGGGCAGCAGTAGGAGGAGGCCATTCAGCCCCTTTATCCTGCTGTTTTTCTTCAGTTTCACGAACCCCCTTTACCTCTTTGCCACTTTCCTGCACTAATCAAAGGTTCAAAGAAATGTATACAATATACATCCTGGAATGCTTTTGCTTCACAAACATCCACAAAAACAGAGAAGTGCCCCAAAGAATGAACGACAGTTAAACGTGAGAATGCAAATGTCTCCCCCTTCCTCCCACCGGCAAAAAAAAAGCAAGCATTAGCACCACCACCGAGCACTCAAGTGTGAGCAAGGCAATAGCAAAGACACAGACTTGCAGTTACCCCAAAGACATCGCGTTTCATCTGGCATTCAACAAACCACAGGTTCTCTCTTTCCCTAATAAGGGAGAGGGCGGTGTCTCCATTTTCCCAGAGAGCGGGGAGACATAGCATCGCAAACCAGCGAGTTGTTAAAAGTCCGTTACATCGCTTTTTTCAAGCTCTGTGCCTGAAGATCGCAAAGATCTCGGGTCTTTGGGCCCACAGCAGTAGATTTTCCGACTCCCCCGATGACACACGGGTCTCCTGCCGTGACACCAAGCCTCGATCCACCCGTCTCCAGAGCCCTGAGATATTTGGCTTCCAAATACAAGCCGGACTCTCAGGCCAAACCCTTGGCATGCGGAACAACGGCCAGTCCTGAAACCCCAAGACTGGGTCCCATTCCTGCAAAGAACCGAAGTCTGCATGTAACTCCAGGTCAGGGTCTTCAAAAGAATCCTGAAAGGGAAAAATAAAGATATTTAAGATGAAAATAGAGCAGTTTCTGAAGATGCAAACAAAGATGTCGCCGTTTAGCACCATCTTAACTCCGCCTCCGTCTCCAAAATAATCTTGTATCTCCTGAGCTGCCTTCCAAGGATCTCTGTCCTAAGCATCCTCTGTGACTGAGGCTTCATCTCCAGCCCGAGGATGAGGAAATGTTGGTCTGCAGTGACTGCTTCACTGTTCAGAGCAGAAATATCATCTCTGTGGGAATGAGATCAGATAATTCCTCTGAACTCACAAGTGCAGATGAAGTCTGCTTAGCCTCCCCTCATCCTACAGACTCCATCTCCCGGGCTCAGTGAATCAATGCCGCACTTCCTTTCCTCGTACAACAGACCCCCTTTCCCGTGCTCGGTCTAGTGAATCTATGATACACTTACTTCTATTCTGAGTGGATCCTTCCCTACCCCATGCTCCTGGTTTTCCTCTGCCGAATACATAAGAAAACAGGATCTTAGGTACCTCAAACCTGCCCCAAGTCTCATGTCCCCTGCCAGTTCCCCACAGTCCTCAGATCTTCAGTCTTTTAAAAAATGTGCACAACCCTTTGGGGTAGAGAATTTCAGAGATTCTCTGCTCTCGGAAGGAAGTAACTTTAATTGACTGCCCCCCACCCTCTTGCCGTTGTAGCTAAAAAACTACATTGTGAGTAATAGCTATTGAGTACAAGCACGATGATTACGGCACCTTCTCTACGGTACAGTGACAACTGGACCCAGCTCTGGGCTTGGCTGCTGCTGCTGAAAGCCTCTGTGCACCCAGACTAAAGGAAGGAAATGGTTCAGGTTTCTGCTAGCCAGTGCCTCATTACTCCGTCTGGGGTCTGTCGATGTGCGAACATTGGGTAGCCCTAGCTTCACTGATTCTGGTATCTCATAGATTTGTAAAAGTAGATAACAAAGGGGAGGGGCAGGGAACCCGTCAATAGATCCACTCCACCATTTCCTAAGGCTGTGGTTTCAGGTAAACTACTCACGGGGTGAGCCGGGAACACTTTGATGCCTCTAAAGGGCTTTATTTTCTCCCACAGTTGCATTGTTCACGCTGGTTGGGTTCATCCAGATGGCGATCTGGGCAAACAGCAAGCACCGCAGCTACCTGAAGGACTTCCGTGATTATCCGCCTCTGCGCACACCCATCATCCCCTTCATCCTGTAGAAGCTGGACTCTGCCAATCCGGGCAGGGAGGGGGCTTCGTGAGTCCCCTACCCCTCCCTCTCCTCTCATCTGTCTGTCTCCCTGTCCTTTCTGCAATAAAAAACAATCACAAGCTTCTGCACTGCCCCCTGATTACACAGTCCTGCGTTTTCTCCCTGATCTTGTGATTGAGATCCCACTGGGGCGATCTTGGCTTTCGATGCAATGTCTCAGGGCTTGAATGGAACGTTTCAGGGAGGGCAGCTGCTCTAAGAATATTAAACCCCCGGTTCTGCTAGGATGCTTAAAGACTTCCTCCATATTTCAAACTTAGAAGACAGGGTCTCCTTGAACTCATGTTGCTGTGTGGCATTCCCATGTCCTATAATTGTCAGGGCAGTTGGAACATGGACTGTTGGTCCTTGTACAAATATTGCTGCTTACTTCACCCTAATTTGCCTCTGCCTACCTCATAACCCCCTCTGTACCCTGACTTACAGCTAGCCTCCTCTCACACCCCTCCCGTCTGGACACCTGGACAATGTAGTCCTTAATGATATTTGTTGTCCTTATAGTCAGTAGTAAGGCAGAGCAGATCCCTTTCATCTTGTACACCAAGCTTTGTACCTGTTTCCCGTGTGTTCTCCATTAGTGTGAGACGCAGCTGTTTGTACTCTTCATCCCTGTAGTTTAAATGTCTGGCAGCCCAAGCCCTGTGAGCTGTGCTTGTGGGTAAGTCCCATCTCTGAACTCTGGGATTTGTTAGAATCAGCAGCTGCTTTTAGTGGTTGTTACAGAGGTTTCAACTACACTATTGGGAGATCTGGGCAATGTTAGTTGTGTGTTGTGAGGTCTGGTGGCTGCTTGGGAAAGATGGTGTCAACGATTCCTTTTCACAGGAAATCCTGGCAGCCCTGGAACTGCACAAAAGTCTTCACCAATCTTCACCAAGGGCCCCAGAAAGTGAAGGGTTCCAGCCTATCCCCACTGCCAATCAATTCCTCACACTGTGATCCTTCATATCAGAGTGGAGGGAGTTTCTCCTGTGTCTAATCCCTGCTGGGATTGTCTGATAGACTGGAACATGTTCAGGTGTTCATGAAGAAATGGGTAGGTGTCAGAGCTTCTGTCACAGGGATGAGACCAGATCACTCTCATTATTGCCAGTCCTGTGTTTGCCCCTCCCTCCTCCCCACACTCCCTAGTTTTCCTTCTCTCCTTCATCCCTGACTTTTATTTATTTCTGACAAATTGACGAGGAGCAGTTACAGCCCCTTGTGACGAAGAAAATGAACAATAAGACCAAAGCAGGTCCTAGCACTGAATATCGGCAGAGACCTCATCCTGCTGAGAAATCTCATTTGCCCTGTGTAGTAGGGTTGAGGTAGGGCAGGGGGATTAAGAACATCGGTGTGGAGTTTTCCTGGCTTAGTTTAACTGTGAGGCTGCATGAGGAATTCATTCAACTTCTGTTTCTTGCACTCTGATTGAATCGCTGCTCCTCATAATTTTAAGTCTTAATATCAACGGTGCGACTAACTGCTGTCTATGTGTAATGGCGACGCATTGCGCGATTTCGATACTTGTGCTATCTGCTAAATGTCGTTCAAAGATGTTCTGGTAATTGTATCTGTGGCTTACTGGAGAAGATTGGGCTTTCAGATAACAACTTTAGATTCTGGTGATTCATTCTATGTGATAGATTAAAGGAACAATTTTCTTCAAACTGCACATCAGCAATAATTATTCTGTTTCTTTGTAAACAATAAACTTCATTTGTCTGGTATAGGTTTTTTGCTGTGATTCTTTATTGTTAATTTTTAAATGTCCTTTAAAAGCCACGGCCAGTTTCTGTGTTAAAATAATTTTGTAAATAAAATCCCATCTAGTAATTACACTCAGTGGCCACTTTATTAGGTACACCTGTTTATAGGCATCTGTTAGTCTTGCGAGACCATGGATCTGCGCCTGGAAAGTCTTCACTCTCCAGGACGCGGGCCTGGACAAGGTTGTATGGAAGACCAGCAGTTGCCCACGCTACAAGTCTCCCCTCTCCACGACACCAATGTTGTCCAAGGGAAGGACATTAGGACCCATACAGCTTGGCACCAGTGTCGTCGCAGATCAATGTGTGATTAAGTGCCTTGCTCAAGGACACGACACATTCCCTTGGCTGGGGCTCGAACTTACGACCTTTAGGTAGCTAGTCCAATGCCTTAACCACTTGGCCACACCTGTACACATGCTCATTAGTGCAAATATCTAATCAGCCAATCACGTGGCAGTAACTCAGTGCATAAAAGCATGCAGAACATGGTCAAGCAGTTCAGATGTTGATTAGTCAAAACATCGGAATGGGGAGGAAATGTGATCTTTGTGGGCTTTGTCTGGGGAATGATTGTTGGTGCCAAATGGGGTGGCTGGAGTGTCTCAGAACTGCTGAGCTGGGAGTTTCACCACAACAGTTTACAGAGAATGGTGCAATAAACAAAAAAAAAAACCCAGTGCGTGGTAGTTCTGTGGGTGAAAATGCCTTTTTAATGAGTGGCCAGAAGAGATTGGCCAATCTGATTCAAGCTGGCAGGAAGACAACAGTAACTCAAATAACCATGCATTACAACACATCAAACCTTGAAGTGCATGAGCTACAGCAGCAGAAGACCAGGAGCATACGCTCCATGGCCATAGGTATAGGAGGTACCTAATAAGGTGGCATGAATATCGGTGGATTTAATTGCATCTTTAATGGACCAATAGTGGCCAATAGGACACCTCAGGCTGGGTCAGGAATTCCTCAGCTGGCAGCCCAGGAGGGAAAGGTCACAGGTAATTGGCTGACAGTCCAACATCGACTCTGTTGTTATAGGCCTAACCTACCCCATCGGCTCTAAATAGCAACGCTAGGATAGGAAACTATAGGCCAGTAGATGTAACATCTGCTACCTAGATGGTGCTGGAGTCTATAAACAGAGTTAGTCACTTAGGAAGCCTTAATGCCCTCAATCCATGTTAACATGGCTGTATGTGAAATGAAAATCATTGTTAAAGTGGTTTACAGTTCAAGGAGAAAACTCACAGAGTTGATAGAGGGAAGCCATAAGACAATTGAACATCGCATCCTCCTTTTCCAGGGAAGCCACCTCCCTTTTGTTTCTATTTCTGCTGGTCCTCTTACATCCTTCCTTCTTTGCAAACAAACTGTCTCACCGTCCCCCAGTTTCTTTACCCTCCACAAATGGGTTCCATCAAACTGTCATCCACACTCAAACCACTGAATCTTCCCACCCCATCACTGTTCCCACCTGCCCACCGTCCTTCATCTGATTCCACTTGGCAGCACATTTTCTTACCAGATCTCATCATCTGCAGTCCTTTGTTGCATCCACATGTCACTTCCCGGCCACTGTCACCACCCCTAACTCCAGCTGACTCTATCAACCTCTCCCCAGATGGATGTGTGTGAGTATCGCGTGCCATCTCTTGTCTCATCTCTCTATACAAGCTAATTCCCCTCTCCACTCTGCATCTCGTTGCAGGGTCTCCACCTGAATCACTGGCAATTCCTCTGCCTTCACAGAAACTGCCTGACCCACCGAGTTCCTCCAGTAGTTTGTTTCTTGCCAATAAAGGATTGGTACACAAATTAAAAGTATTGAAGAAGTGTATTAACGTGGATTCAAGACCTATTTTGAAACAAAAGATCAAGAGTTGGAATAAATGTTTCTTCTTGAAACCAGGAGGTAACAAAGTGGAGTGCTCCAAAGATCAGATCATAGTCCTCAATCATTTACTACCTGCTTGGTGACTTGGAGAGGCAGACTAGGAGGTGTCCAAGTTTACAGCTGTCATGGGGGAAAAGAAGTGGGAGAGCACATTGCGGTGTGATACAGAGCGAGTGGGTGAAAGTACGGTAAATGGAGTTTTGTGTGGGAAAGTGTGAGGTCCTGTACCTGAGAAAGGAATCGGAAGGTAGACTGTTGCCCAAATGAGTGAGGCACAGGTTAGAATTCAGCTGTGGCAAGTAAGTAAAATGATGTGTAAAAATACACCAATGTATTGCTGTGATTGTACAAGTTCTGGAGTTTCCACACTGAAGTACTATGTGTCTTGATCCCTTAAGACCATAAGACATGCGAGCAGAATTAGGCCACCTGGCCCATCGAGTCTGCTCTGCCATTCAATCATAGCTGATCCTTTTTTCTGTCTCCTCAACCCCAGTTCCCAGCCTTCTCCCTGTAACCTTTGATGCCATGTCCAATCAAGAACCTATCAATCTCTGCCTTAAATACACCCAATGACCTGGCCTCCACAGCTGCACGTGGCAACAAATTCCACAAATTCACCATCCTTTGGCTAAAGAAATTTCTCCACATCTTTGTTTTGAAAGGGTGCCCTTCTATCCTGTTCTAAACTCTCCCACCATGGGAATCATCCTTACCACATCGACTCTGTCTGGGCATTTCAACATTTGAAAGGTTTCAGTGAGATCCCCCCCCCCCACCCCATCCTTCTGAATTCCAATGAGTACAGACCCAGAGCCATGAAACGTTCCTCATATGATAACCCTTTCATTCCTGGAATCATCCTTGTGAACCTCCTCTGGACCCTCTCCAATGCCAGCACATCTTTTCTAAGATGAGGGGCTCAAAACTGTTAACAATACTTAAGGTGAGGCCTCACCAGTGCCTTATAAAGCCTCAGCATCACATCCTTGCTCTTGTATTCTAGACCTCTTGAAATGAATGCTAACATGACAGTTGCCTTCCTCACCACCAACTCAACCTGCAAATTAACCTTCAGTGTATTCTGCACAAGGACACTCTGCCTCACAGATTCTTGGATCTTCCCCCATTTAGAAAATAGTCCGCACGTTTATTTCTAATTCCAAAGTGCATGACCATGCATTTTCCAACATTGTATTTCATTTGCCACTTTCTTGCTCATTCTTCTAATCTGTCTAAGTCCTTCTGCATCTTACCTGTTTCCTCAACACTTCCTGCCCCTCCACCGATCTTCGTATCATCTGCAAACTTAGCAACAAAGCCATCTACTTTATCATCTAAATCCTTTATATACAGCATAAAAAGAAGTGGTCCCAACACCGACTCCCGGCAGCCAAACAGAAAAGGATCCTTTTATTCCCACTCGCTGCCTCCTACCAATCAGCCATTGCTCTTACCATGTTAGTAGCTTTCCTGTAAACCATGGGCTCTTAACTTGGTAAGCAGCCTCGTGTGTGGCACCTTGTCAAAGGCCTTCTAAAAGTCCAAATATACAACATCCACTACATCCCCTTTATCTATCGGACTTGTAATCTCCTCAATGAATTCCAACAGGTTCATCAGGCAGGATTTTCCCTGAAGGAAACCATGCTGACTTTGTACTATCTTGTCCTGTGTCGCCAAGTACATAATCACCTTATCCTTAACAATTGACTCTAACATCCTAACAACCACTGAGGTTAGGCTAACTGGTCTATAATTTCCTTTCTGCTACCTTCCTCCTTTCTTAAAGAGTGTAGTAACATTTGCAATTTTCCAGTCCTTTGGCACCATGCCAGAGTCCAATGATTTTTAGAAGATCATTTCTAATGCCACCAGAATCTTAACACTACCTCTTTCAGAACACCAGGGTGCAGTTCATCTGGTCCGGGTGACTTATATACCTTTAGGTCTTTCAGTTTTTTGAGCACCTTCTCTCTTGTAACAGTAACTGCACCCACTTCTCTTCCTTCACACACTACAACATCAGGCATACTGCTAGTGTCTTCCACAGTGAAGACTGACGCAAAATACTCATTTAGTTCAGCAGCCATCTCCTTGTCCCGTTATTATTTCTCCTGTCTCATTTTCTACCAGTTCTATATCCACTATCATTTCTCTTTCATTTTTAACATACTTGAAGAAACTTTTACTATCCACTTTGATATTATTTGCTAGCTTGCTTTCATATTTCATCTTTTACCTTCTAATGATTTTTTTCATTGCTCTCTGTAGGTTTTTAAAAACTTCCCAATCCTCGATCTTCCCACTAGTTTTTGCTTTGTTGTATGCCGTTGTTTTACTTTTAAAACGGCTTTGACTTCCCTTGTCAACTGTGGCTGTACTATTTTACCATTTAAGTATTTCTTCATTTTTGGAATACACATGTCCTGCACCTTCCTCATTTTTCCCAGAAACTCACCCCATTGCTGCTCTGCTGACATCGCTGCCAGCAGCTCCTTCCCATTTACCTTGGCCAACTCCTCTTTCGTACCACTGTAATTTCCCTCACTCCACTGAAATACTGCAACATCAAACTTTACTTTCTCCCTATCAGATTTCAAGTTGAACACAATCATATTATGATCACTAAGGGTTCTTTTACCTTAAGCTCCCCAATGGCCTCAGGTTCATTACATAACACCCAATCCAGTATAGCTGATCCCCTAGTAGGCTCATCACAAACTGCTCTAAAAAGCCATCTCTTAGGCATTCAACAAACTCACTCTCTTGAGATCCATTAGCAACCTGATTTTCCCAATCAACCTGTATGTTAAAATCCCCTATAACCACCATAACATTGCCCTTTTGACTCAACTTTTCTATTCCCTGTTGTAATGTGTGGTCCACCTCCCAGCCACTTTTGGAAGGCCTGTATATAACTGCCATCAATGTCCTTTTACCCTTGTAGTCTCTTAATTTAATCCACAAGGATTCAACATCTTCCGATCCTATATCACATCTTTCTACTGATTTGATACCTTTCTTTACCGGTAGAGCCACAGCACCCCCTCTGTCTACCTTTCAATCCCTCCGATATAACGTGTAACCTTGGACATTCAGCTCCCAACTTCAGCCACGATTCAGTGATGGCCACAACATCATTCAATCTGTAATATTGCAACAAGATCATCCACCTTATTTCTTATGCTACGTGCATTTAGATACAACACCTTGTGTACTGTATTTGCTATCCTATCTGACTTTGCATCCCTAATGTTTTGATACTCAGCCTGTTGGCTGCAACTAAGTCCCATCACCTGCCTGCCCTTCCTGACAATCTGACTGCAGGTTATCTTCACTTTTTCATCATCCGTCCTTTCCAGAATCCCTTCACTCTGGTTCTCACCCCCTGCCAAGTTAGCTTAAACCCTCCCCAACAGCTCTAATGAACCTCCCCATGAGAATATTGGTCCCCCTCAGGTTCAGGTGCAACCCGTAAATTTTCTCCAGTATGTTTACATTTCCTTCAGCTCCTCATTCACTTCAAGCCTTTTCTCCACTCTTCTGCTTTCTTGCATGAAGGCGGAAGCAAAATCTATCTTTACATCTTTGTCGTTTCAATATTTGCAGCCTACTTTGTCCTGTTTCAGTCAGTAAAGGGACCCAGATTAACCTTTGATGATTTGGTTTGATTTAAGATTCTCTTTTCAACTTGATGCTAGATTTTATCATAGTCAAGATTGCCCTCTCTCTTCCATTTTGTCCATTTATTCATTAAATATTGAAGTCTACATTTAAGTAGACTTCATTCTACATTGAGTATGCTGGAATTCTTAATTCCCAACTTTGGTCATTTTGCTACCATTCCTTGTAGCAGCTATTATACTGCACGTACTTGCTTCTATTTGTGCCTCTAATTCAATGTGCTCGATAGGAACGGAGAATCAGACAGAAATCCCTCGTTTGTTTATTAGCATTTCCTCTGCCCTTTCTCTAGATGGAGATAAACTTTTTTATCCCTTGCTGACAGATCCTGGTTATCTATAACCATCTCACAACCCTGCAGACAACAGGAATTCTGCAGATGCTGGAAATTCAAGCAACACACATCGAAGTTGCTGGTGAACGCAGCAGGCCAGGCAGCATCTGTAGGAAAAGGTGCAGTCGACGTTTCAGGCCGAGACCCTTCGTCAGGACTAACTCACAACCCTGCAGTATTGCATTCCCATTTAATTCCCCTGATCAGTTCATGGTCCTGGCTCCCATTCCAATGTGGTTCATCCAATGATGATTTCCGCTTTACCCTCCGTATCACAGCCTCCTGTCCCTTGGCTGACCAATCCTGTGGTTGTTAATCTAAGCCCTTTAAAGTACCATCCATCTCACCCAGGAGCAGAGGTATTCTCCTTGGCAAGCCCCTACTATTAATCCACAGTCACAGAAACATCTCCTGTGGGGCAAGGACTGGTTACAACACTGGGAGAACTGATTCCCATACAGACTGGGACAACCCTGACTTCACACTGGGAGGTCTGTAACTGCATTTACAGGGACAGGACGAGGATCAGCGATGGAGCCCACCAACATGAATCAACCCCTCGACACTGTCAAGACACACGCTGACAAGGGGTTGAGTCAGAACCAGAAGAGAGAGGGGTGAAGCCACACCAGGTTTAGAACATCTTTATTGATTTCAGGAGATAGAATTATGTACAAAACATTGCCCATCTCTCCTGCAGACGGGACGTCCTGACTGGTGCTGGAAGAGCGACTCCAAGCTTGTCCAGAAACACTCACTACGCAGCCTGGCGCTCCTCCATCAGCTTCTTCCTCTTCAGCAGACGCCTCTCTCTCTCGTACTCCTTCATGCGCATCACGTAACTGGGACAAAAGAACAAGATTACTGGGGCGCCTGCTACTGTCTGACAGGCAACAGAAGGCCCACTGGTCACAGTCTAAACAAACACTGCAGTAGCAGGTGCACAGCAAGATCTCACAGACGTTATACCACCCCCCCCCCACCAATTCCCCTGGGTTGACAGCAGACCGGGGAACAGTTTCCCTGAAGCTCTGATACTGTGGTACAGGATGTTTGTCACCATCCTGTGGTTTGAGGTAGGAGTTGGAAGGACCCAGGAACAACACAGCGCTTTACTCACTGGGAGACTCAATCAGGACTCTGTACCCCAGCTTTCCGTGATGGGAGTGAAGTCTCAACCACGGTAAAGGGGGTGACACTAACATTTTCTACACCTTCGGGTAATTTATCTGCAATTGAGACCAAGTTTATCTTATCCTGTATTGTTGTACCCTGCAACGGTATCGATGCCATGTTTTGGGTGAACCTCATGTCTCCTGCAGTTTAGACTGGGGAGAGGGAGGATAAGGGGGCTGTTGGAGAATTAAGCCAGGTTCAATGGTTCAGTCAGCCAACACAAAAGTGAACCTTACTCCTCATGCTCGCACTTGTCCCAGTCGTGTCGCTCATGTTTGCACTCCAAGAAGTTGGGCCACATGTCCCTCTTACACTTCAGAAACTTGATGAGGTAGTGGGCACAGTAATCGCGCTGGTTCAGGGGCAGCTGGGCGGCATTCATTTCTTCTTGGGTTGCAATCATCTCTGAGAGAGAAACAGAGAGGTATGCTACAGATAAGCCCACATCCATTACAGTGATGAAGCATCTCTACATCAATCATTCCAAGGCATTTCTCAAGAAGACCAAATGAAATCATGCAAAATAATTCAATGCCCAATCAATGCTACAAGCATCATGGGAGACTGAAACATCGAGCCAGCATCTGTCACAAGATGACAGCCGGCTTCTGTACTCGAGCAATCTCTCTCTCTCTAACAAGATTTAAAGCTACGATGGTCGACAGGCAGTGGCAGGTATTCAAGGAGATAATTCAGTATAATGCCTGTTGGGAAATGGAGACCATGGGAAGAATGATCCATCAGTGAATTAAAACATGAATTAAATCAAAGGACAGGGTAAACAAAATAACAAAGTGCAGGAACATTTTTGAAATTAGCGAAGGCTGGAAACATAAAGAGGGAGAGGTTTTGATAGTAAACCAGCCAGTACAACAACACATAAAGGGAACCAGCAGGCAGTCGGACTTCCAAGGGGCATCTGATATCCTAGCATGGATGTAGGATTATCTGACGTACAGAAAGTATCTGCGCTGGGGCCTCCGTTATATGAAACATGAATTAACGAGATGAAGGAACAAGTAGATTGTAGACAGATCTGCTGATTGTGCAAAAATATGTCGGAAAGTAAGTTATACAGGGGATCTGGAGTGAATGGCAAAAAAAGCAGCATGGTGGTGTAGTTGGTAGCACAGCACTTGGCAATACAGATGATAACTTCACTCACCCCATCATTGAAATATACTCACAACCTATGGACTTACTTTGAAGGACACTTCATATCGTGTTCTTGAGACTTATCGCTTATTTATTTATTTATTTTTTGCAGTTTGTTGTCTTTGTCACATTGGTTGTTTGTTCGCCCTGCTGGGATAGTCTTTCGCTGGTTCTATTATGTTTCTCGGTGTTACTGTGCAGGCCCACAAGAAACTAAATCTCAGGGTAGTATGTATGCACTCTGACAAAAAAATTTACTTTGAACTTTGAGACAAAAATCTGCAGCTTTGGAATCTCAAGCAAAGAATAAACTGGAGCAACTCAGTTGATCAAGTAGCATTTATGACAGCGAAGGGGTAGTTGATGTTTCAGTGCAAGACTCTATGGGCACAGCAGGTAATTAGGAAATCAAATACAACATTTGCTTCTATCACCAGCGGACTGCAATATAGAAGCAACAACGTTTTGCTATAAAACGTGGGGTTCTGGTGAAACCACCCCTGGAGTTACTGCACAGAACTTTAATCTGCTTATTCAGAGGACGTGATGAGAAGGCTCATAACATTAATTCCTGGGTGAAAAAGATTGTCTTATGAGGGAAAGTGAAGCAGCTTAGGTCTATGCACATGGAGTGGAGTTTGCAGATCCGTTCTGTGACTGCAGATTCCTCCCACAATCCAAAGAAGATCAGGTTAGGATGAAACAAAGCTCATGAGTATAAAGAAGCCAGAAAAGAACTGAAGGGAATTAGAACAGCCAAGAGGGGCCGTGAAAAGTCCAAGTAGAATTACGGTGAATCGCAAGACATTCTACACATACATCAAGAGCGAGAGGATAACTAGGGAGAGGGTGAGACCACTCACGGATAAAGGGGGGAAAATTTGCTTGGATGGAGAGAATGTGAGTGAGGTACTTAGTGAGCATTTACCAAGGAAAAGGACAGGGAGAACCAGGAGATCAATGTTGAGTGTACAAATACATTAGGGCACTTAGAGGTCAAGGAGGAGGAAGTGTTGGGCCTCCTAATGAGTTTTAAGGTGGATAAGTCCCCCGGGCTTGATGGGATTTACCCCAGGTTACTGAAGGAGGCAGGAGACAAGATTGCTGGGCCTTGGCCAATATCTTCACGACTTCTAGCCACAGGCGAGGTCCCGGAGAACTGGCAAGTGGCTAATGTTGTACTTCAATTTAAGAAGGGAACAAGGAAAGATCTCAGGAACTATAGACTGGTGAGTCTCAAGTCAGCTGTAGGGAAATTGCTGGAGAAAATTCACAGAGATAGGATTTATAAGCTTTTGGAAACCTATAGGCTGATTAGTGAGAGGCAGCGTGGGTTTGTGAGGGGCCAGCTTGATTGAGTTTTTTGACAAGATGACAAAGGTCAGGCAGTGGATGTTGTCTACATGGATTTTAGTAAGGCGTTTGACAAAGTCCCTCATGGGAGGCTAATCCAGAAGATTAAGATGCATGGGATCAACGACAAATTGACTGGATTCAGAACAGCCTTGTGCATAGAAGACAGGGTAGTGTTTGAAGGGACCTATTCGCGCTGGAGCTCTGTAATTAGTGATGTTCTGCAGGGATCCTTGCGGGGACTGCTGCTGTTTGTGATGTATATTAGTAACCTGGATAAAAATGAAGATGGGTGGGTTAGTAAGTTTGCGGTTGATACCGAGATTGGTGGAGTTGTTGATAGTGAAGAAGACTGGCAAAGAATACAGACAGCACTGCCTTTAAGAAGTTTGTACGTTCTCCCTGTGACCACGTGGGTTTCCTCCCACAGTCCAAAGACGTACTGGTTAGTAGGTTAATTGGTCATTGTAAATTGTCCCGCGATTAGGCTAGGGTTAAATCAGGGGTTGATGGTTGGCGCAGCTCGCAGGGCCGGAGGCCCTATTCTGGGCTGTATTTCAATAAATTTTAAAAAAAGATCAGTTGCAGATATGGGCAGAGAAATGGCAGATGGAATCTAACCCTGATAAATGTGAGGTGTTGCACCATGGTAGAGCAAATGCAAAGAGACAGTACATTCAGGGTAAAATCCTTAACAGTGTTGCTGAGCAGAGAGATCTTGGGATCCAAGTTCATAGCTCCTTGAAAGCGACTACACAGGTCAGTAAGGTCACTGAGGAGGATTATGGAATGCTTGTTTTTACTGGTCGACGCACTGAGTTCAAAAGTCAAAAGGTTGTGTTGCAACTTTTGAAATTCTGGTTAGGCCACATCTGGAGTATTGCGTACTCCACTATAGGAAGGATGTTGAGGATTTGGAGAGGGCGCTGAAGAGGCTTACCACCTGGTTTAGAGGGTATGTGCTGTCGCAGAGGCTGGATAAACTTGGGTTGTTTTCCCTGCAGCAGCAGAGGGGAGATCAGACAGAGGTTAACAAGACTATGAGAGGCATAGAGAGAGTAGACAGGGAGTATGTGTTTCCCAGGTTTGAAATGTCTAATAAACAGAGTTGTGGACACATGGAAGAAAGTACCGAGTTGTGCATCTGAGAGTAGTACCTTAGAGACTTTCAAATCTAAACTCAATAGTCATTTCAACACACTATGTGAATAGGAATAGGCCAAGCTTTGTTGGGCCGAATGGCCTGTTCTTGTTAAAAAACTTTCTGATGTCCTAATAAGGTGAGAGGGGGTAGGTTCAAGGGGGATGTGAGGGGTAAGTTTTTTACTCAGAGAGGGGTGGATGCCTGGAATGCACTGCCTGGTATGGTGGTAGAGGCAAATATATTAGAGGCTTTTAAGAGACGTTTAACAGATTGATGCAAGGAAGACGGAGGGATATGGACATTGTGTAGGTAGTAGGGACTAATGTTTGGTTGTTTTTGATTTGCCTTTCAGCTGGTTTGACACAACATTGTTGGCCAAATGGCCTGTTCCGGTGTTGATAGAAACTGTCGCTAGCGTGAGAGTGAATGGAAGGGAATGTGCAGTCTGATGTAGGATTTGTGAAAGCAGGAAGATTGATAGTCTGCATACACAATAGACAATAGGCACAGGAGTAGACCATTCAGCCCTTCGAGCCAGCACCACCATTCACTGTGATCATGGCTGATCATCCACGATCAGTACCCCGTTCCTGCCTTCTCCCCATATCCCTTCACTCCGCTATCTTTCAGAGCTCTAACGCTTTTTTGAAAGAATCCAGAGAACTGGCCTCCAAAAAAAGTTTCTGTGCTGTATAAATGGCTCCCTCTTGTTTTTACCTAGGTTCTTAATCAGAGCTGTGTCCAATAGCCCCAACTCTGGATAACACCAGGGTCATGCACCCTCCCTGATCGCATGCATTAACAGCAACCAGAATTGCATAGGACCTTAAAAATGTCTACAGGCCACAGAAATGTACACTCCAGTCTCTGCATAGAAATGTCTACATACCAGACACGTAAACCCCAGTCTCTGCATAATCCCCACAGTCCACATTGTCCCCCAATTCCACACCCTCTTTTGCTCCTTCCTTCCTCCCCCAATCCCAGTGTACCCTCTGCCCTCCATCATTCTCCCTCAACCTCTCCCACGTCTTCTCTCCCTCCATTCTCCCACTGTCTCTCGTTAGTGCTGCCTCAGACCCCCGATGAGCGTCTCCTCAGCACTCCAACCCCATTCCTCTGCCTTCCCCGACCCACTGTGACCTGGTGCATCCGACACCCCCCGCCCGGCCCCTCTTCCGGCTGACAGGCCGTGAACCCCGGGACGTCCCAGCACTGCCGCCGGCTGCAGCATCCGGACACCAGCCAATGGCGACTCACCGCGCTTTTTGCGCTCGGGGAAGCCGAGCTCGGGCGGGAAGCTGGGTAGGGATTTGGGATCGGGCTCCACATCCGGCTCCGTCAGGTACCGCCGCACCAGGTGAGCCCCCATGGCGGCTGCAGTCCGCAGACTCAGGGTCACCTACCACCACCCGGATGTGAACCGCAGACTTCCAGGGCAATGCCGCCGCCACTCTGCGGGGCGTCAACCGAGTGACGTCATTGCGGGGCGGAAATTCATTTAAAGGCACGTGTGCGTACACCGAGCCTACTTTGTGGCTACTGCAATGCAATTGGGCAGCTTGGGAAAGTGGCAAAGTACTCCCATACGTCACGTGGAGCAAAAGTTTGGGCTTCGGGTTTAAATACGCAAAAATGTTGGGGAAATTCAGCAGATCAGGAAGCATCTATGCAGGGAAATGAACAGTAGTGTAGCAGTTAGCTTGGGACGTCGGAGTTTAGCTTGGGCATACTTTCCAGGGTTGAAATGTTTAATACCAGAGTGCGTGCATTGAAAGCGTCAGGGTGTGGGTTTTGAACTCAGGGATCGGGTGCCTGGTACGGCGGTAGAGGTAAATACATTAGAGGCTTTTAAGATATGTTTGGATATGCACATGGATGTAAGGAAGATGGAGAGATTTTTGATTTGCTTTTTAGCTGGTTCAGCAACAACGTTGTGGGCCGAATGGCCTGTTCCTGGGATGTTTTGGACTCACAACTATCAATCCTGGCCTCCTCAGTCTCTCTCTTCCACCCAGGACTACGGACAGCGGAGGAACACAGGCTGTTTAGCCACAGTAATGAAGAATGTGCTGGAAGAACTCAGCAGGTTGAGCAGCCTCTGTGGGAGGAAAGGAATCGTCCGTGGCAACACTCACAACACGCTGGAGGAACTCAGCAGGTCGGGCAGCATCCGTGGAAACGATCAGTCAACGTTTCGGGCTGGAACCCTCCATCAGGACTGAAGAGGGAAGGGGCAGAGGCCCTATAAAGAAGGTGGGGGGAGGGTGGGAAGGAGAAGGCTGGTAGGTTCCAGGTGAGAAACCAGTAAGGAGAAAGATAAAGGGGAGGGGGAAGGGAAGCAGGGAGGTGATAGGCAGGAAAGGTGTAGAGGAAAACACAATGGGTAGTAGAAGGAGGGGGAACCTCGAGGGAGGTGATAGGCAGCTGGGGGAGGGGGCAGAGTGAAACTGGGATGGGGGTGTTGTGAGTGTTGCTTTGACCCCAGCATCTGCAGATTATTTGGTGTTTATGAATCATTTGTGGTTCAGCGTGAAACTGCATCAGGACTTCATTACTACAGATTTCAGCATTTGCAGCCTCTTGAGTCCTTTTGCATGGTGTGCTTATTCTCAGGCATAACTTTCTTTTTACTCATTTCTTTCAAAAATGTTTGAAGTTACAAATTAATAGAATACACACTCAGTGGCCACTTTATTAGGTACACCTAATGCAAATATCTCATCAGCTAATCATGTGGCAGCAACTCAATGCATAAAAGCACGCAGACATGGTCAAGAGGTTCTGTTGTTGTTCAGACCAAAGAGCGGACTGGGGAGGAAATATGATCTAAGTTAGTTTGACTGGAATGACTGCTGGTGCCAGATGGGGTGGTTTGAGTACCTCAGAAACTGTTTTCTGTGGGGATTTTCACGCACAACATGGTGCAAAAAAAACATCCAAAGGAAATTGAAATACGATGGAACATGATCAGAATCAGGTTTACTATCACCGGCATGTGACATGAAATTTGTTAACTTAGCAGCAGCTGTTCAATACATAATCTAGTGGAGAAGAAAAATAAAACAATAAATAAGTAAATCAATTACATATATCGAATAGATTAAAAAATGTGCAAAATCAGAAATACTATCTATTAAAAAAGGTGAGGTGTTCAAAGATTAAATATCGATTTAGGAATCAGATGGCAGAGGGGAAGAAGCTGTTCCTGAATCGCTGACTGTGTGCCTTCAGGCTTCTGTACCTCCTCCCTGATGGTAACAGAAAAGGGCACGCCCTGGGTGCTGGAGGTCCTTAATAATGGACACGGCGTTTCTGAGACACGGGTCCTTGAAGATGTCCTGGGTACTTTGTAGGCTAGTACCCAAGATGGAGCTGACTAGATTTACAACCTTCTGCAGCTTCTTTCAGTCCTGTGCAGTAGCCCCTCCATACCAGACAGTGATGCAGCCTGTCAGAATGCTCTCCATGGTACAACTATAGAAGTTTTCGAGTATATTTATTGACATGCCAAATGTCTTCAAACTCCTGAAAATGAGGATAATGTATATATACTCATGGTATATATATATATATACACATACATATACACACACACACACACACACACACACACACACACACACACACACACACATATATACACACACACACACACATATATACACACACACACACACATATATATACATATACATACATACACACATTGTCCTAATAGTAATATCTACAATTGGTGTCATCCCAAAGGCACTACACATTACCATTAAACAATTAAGCCTACACAGCAATATCTCCAGAAAGCCACAGTGCTAAACACCACTACAATAGTCCGAAATTTTGAGAGTGTCTAGGACTTCCAGGTGGTCCACAACAGGGGTGATTGATGTTTATGGCCTAAGGTAGGAGGAGATGAGTTCTACAGCTCTCGTTACATGCACGTGCAGTTCAACTCTTTGAGCGAAAATGCAGAAAGTTAATAACTCATCTTCTTCTACCTTAGGCCACAAAGTTATCAATCATCCCTGCTGTGGACCACTTCTGGAGGTCCCAGACGCCGACTTCTACAAAGAAGGGATCCATATGCTCCACGACCGCTGGACTAATGCTACGTTTTCTAAGATTGACCCCGCCTACCTTAGGCAATGAACTTATCAATCACCCCTCGTAAATACAAGCCTAATCTAGTTTTAGAGTCAAAGTCCCTCAAATTATATTATGACCAATCCATTATTACAGATAGGAGAATTCATAATAATCGTCTGGGTATAATAACACAGGATAAACAAGCAAGAACCAAAACAAGAGAAAATCTGTGGATGCTGGATATCCAAGCAACACACACACAGGATGCTGGAGCCACTCAGCAGACCAGGCAGCATCTATCGAAAAGCGTAAACAGTTGACATTTCAGGCTGAGACAGTTCATCAGGACTGGAAAAAAAAGAGTAAGAAGGTGGGGGGAGGGGAGGGAGAAGTCCAAGGTGGTAGGTGATAGGTGAAACCAGGAGAGGGAGAGGGGTGAATTAAAGAGCTGCAAAGTTGATTGGTGAAAGAGATGAAAGGGCTGGATCGGGGGAACCTGATAGGAGAGAACAGAAGGCCGTGGAAGAAAGGGAAACGGGAGGAGCACCCGAGGAATGTGATGGGCAGGTGAAGAGATAAGGTGAGAGGGAAATGGGAATGAGGAATGCTGAAGGGGTGTTGGGGGGGGGGAATTACTGGAAGTTCATGAAATGGATGTTCAAGAGCAACTTAATAGGTATAGCCATTCCAAACACATGTAACATACAAATATCAATAAGTGGAAAAACACCAGCAATATCCTCAATTAAAAGAGGAAATTGAAAGACTATGGAACATGAACAAGGTATGCTGTCCCAATAGTAATATCTACAACTGGTATCATCCCAAAGTCACTACATAATAGCATTAAACAATTATAATCATATCCAAATAGCGAATACATATGATAAGTAATGGAGAACCAAACACCAGTCCCTGTGGTGCACCACTGGTCCCAGTCCTCCAGTCTGAAAAACAAGCCTCCTCTACCACCCTCTGCCTCCTATCCCCACCTTTATGCAATCCCGTCCATAAAGCCATTCTGACAATTGCTAATGAGTTCTGGCCTTTTGAAATGTTAGTAACTCCCGAATCTCAGAATCCCTTCCAATAACTTCCCCACCTCTGATGTAAAGCTCACTGGCTTGCATCATTATGACGACATCAGCTATCGCCAAGTCTTCTAGTACCTTACTTATGGTTAACTCAATACGATCTCAACAAGTTTTCCACTCATTCTTCTCCGCTCCAACAAACATAGACCCACCCTGTCCAACTTTCCTTCATACACAAAATAATCTGCAGATGCTGTTGTCAAAGGAACACTCACAATGCGCTGGAGGAACTCAGCGGGTCAGTCAGCATCAGTTGAAAAGATTAGTCGACGTTTTGGGCCGAAACCCTTTGTCAGGACTGAAGGAAGAACTTTGGGGAGGGTTTGAAGAATGCTGGTAGTTGAAAAAAACAGTAATTTTTAAGACAAAGGGGTGGGGGAGGGGAAGCAGGGAGGTGATTGGCAGGAGAACAATGCAAAGTAGTAGAAGGAGGCAGAACTATGAGGGAGGTGATGCAAAATAGGGATAGAGGAAGGGAGGGGGAGGGAATTACCGGAAGTTGGAGAATTCTATATTCATACCAAGGGGCTGGAGACTACCTAGACCGTATATGAGGTGTTGCTCCTCCAACCTGAGTTTAAACGGTGAAACCGACGCAGATTGGGGGACTGCTTTGTCGAGCACCTCCACTCCATTGGTGAAACCCGACGCAGATTGGGGGACTACTTCGTCAAGCACCTCCACTCCATCCGCCACAACAGACAGGATCTCCTGGTAGCCACCCACTTCAACTCTGCTTCCCATTCCCATTCTACCGCCATGATGAGGCTAAACTCAGGGTGGAGGAGCAACACCTCATATACCATCTAGGTAGTCTCCAGCCCCTTGGTATGAACATAGAATTCTCCAACTTCCGGTAATTCCCTCCCCCTCCCTTCCTCTATCCCTATTTCGCATCACCTCCCTCATAGTTCTGCCTTCTTCTACTATTGTTCTCCTGCCAATCACCTCCCTGCTTCCCCTCCCCCACCCCTTTGTCTTAAAAATTACTGTTTTTTTCAACTACCAGCATTCTTCAAACCCTCCCCAAAGTTCTTCCTTCAGTCCAGACGAAGGGTTTCGGCCCGAAACGTCAACTAATCTTTTCAACTGATGCTGACTGACCTGCTGAGTTCCTCCAGCGCATTGTGAGTGTTCCTTCCTTCATGCACAAGTCCCTGCATCTCAAGAACCAACCCAGTGATTCTCCTTGGCACTCCTTCCAATTCAACCACACCCTTCCTTAAACACGGAGTCCAAAACTGTATAGGGTACTCCAGATGCAATCTCACCAGTGTTCTGGAAAGTTGTATCAAAACTCTCCAAAGTTTCTACATTGATAGCTCTTGAAATAAGTGCCCACATTCCATTAGCTGATTTAATAACCACTAGTCTGTATGGTCCCATTTTACTCAATAATCTCTTGTGAGGCATCTTATTGAAGCCCCTCTGAAAGCCCACGCACACCATACCAAATGACATGTCCTGTCCATTCTGACAGTTACAACCTCAAATGCTAGCACATTTTTAAATATAGTTTCCCTTTTATAAACCCATGTTTGCTCAGCCAAATCCTGTACTTTCCTCATGCCCTATTGGCACTTCCACGCAGTATATTCCAGCAAGTTCCCTACTATCGTGGCACAATAATTGATCTTTAATTCCTGATTTTCTCTGTCGGAAAAAGAGCAAGGGATATATAATGGCAAATTTGACCAAATGGACAACTGTCACCACAAAGCTGTATCCATGGAAACCATGATCACACCATTATAACATTATGACACGCAACATTTGCTCTCTGACAGAGCATTGAACAGATTAGGAGATGAAATTACAATTGATTACCAATATATTGCCTCCAATTCATACCAAAGATTGTCAGGGCAGCTTATATGTCACCGTAGACCCACATGGAGGTATTTGACTTACAATAGCCCAGTGAAATGTCTTAGCCATGTCTTCGGTTGTGCAATGAACAGCCAAGATGAACTCTCCATTGATATTCACAAGCAAAGAATGTATCGTAAAAAATATTCAGATAAAGTATCTCGCTGATTCCCATAAACCTCCGTGTACATAAAAACCTAGAGCAGGGACAGCATGCTGGCCATCAAGCACACTTGCGTACTAATCCTATTGACCCGTCCTTTTTTAGACCGGGGTCCCAAAACTGCACACAACACTCCAAGTGAAACCTCACCAGTGCTTTATAAAGCCTTATTTATTTCACTTTGTGACTATTGTATAATCTATTTTTGTATGTCAGACCATCATGTCTGACCTGCCTTTGGTATTTATTATGAAACCTTAATTGGTACTTGGGTGGGAAAATGGATTATTCAGCAGAAGCTGAGCAGGTAATGCAGAAACACCGAGCTTGCAATCACACTGGGACCTGGAGCCTCTGATCTTTGTATTGTGGATAACTTGTGCGTCTGGTGATGTAGGCTCCACGGAATTCTCTCCTGACCTGGACTCTAGCTGAATGGCGAGAGGCCCCTAGCTGAGCAAGACTTGTAGGAAGAAATGCAAGTCTCTGACTGGGTCAAAGTCGAGCTTGTTTGTCATCTGCGCAAGTACGTGTGGGCACCGGTGCTTTGTCAATCTGAACCTGCAGCAACGTCACAGACACACAGCATCACCTACGCAGCATTCCCAAATAAGCATGAACATAAATCGTACAAAATTTCTTCAAATAATAACGCAATAAGGACAATAATAGCAAAATCTATTTTAATGCAAAGTGGCCATAGAATTGCTAAACTGTAGTGGTTAGTGTTGTACAGAACGTTCTGGGAAAGTTCTTGAACCTTGAGTGGGATTTTAGGTTTCTCTGTCTCCTGGCCTGTGAGAAGATGGCATGTACCGATGGTGAAAATCTTTAATGATGGATGTTGCCTTCTTGAAGCGGCCTCTCCTATAGATACTACCAATGGTGGGGAGAGACGTGCCCGTGATGCAATGGGCTGAGACTCTACTTCCAGCAGCTTCTGCATTCAGGTTTATATTTGCTCTGGGGCAAGGGAGGGGTGAGAAATTTCTACAGATGTACTGTGGAGAGCATTCTACCTGGCAGGATCACCATCTGGTATGGGGGGAGGGGGGTTGCGACAGTGGCTTTGCACAGGATCGAAATAAGCTGCAGAGAGTTGTAAACTCAGTCATCTACATCGTGGGAATTAGTCTCCCCAGCATCCAGGGCATCTTCAAGGAGTGATGCCCCAACAAGGACCCCGCTAAGGATGAAGGCAAGGCAGCGGATGTTGTCTACACGGACTTTAGTAAGGACTTTGACAAGTTCCCGCATGGGAGGCTGGCCAAGAAGGTTCAGTCGCTCGACATTCAGGGTGAGGTAGTAAATTGGATCAGACATTGTTAGGCTTTGTGGGAGAAGGCAGAGAGAGGTAGTAGAGGTTTGTCTCTCTGACTGGAGGCCTGAGACTAGTGGAGTGCTGCAGGGATTGGTGCTGGGTCCATTGTTACTTACCATCTAATGGGGTTAGCTGCATCAGCAGATTAGTGGATGACACCAAGATTTGGGGTGTAGTGGACTTCCCAAGCTTGCAACGCGATCTGGACCAGCTGGGAAAATGGCAGATGGAAGTTAATGCAGACAAGTACGAGGTGTTGCACTTTGGGTGGACTAACCAGTGTAGGTCTTGTACAGTGAATGGTAGGACACTGAGGAATGGAGTGGAATAAAAGGATCTGGGAATACAGGTCAATAATTCACTGAAAGTGGTGTCACAGATAGATAGGGTCCTAAAGAAAGCTTTTGGCACACTGGCTTTCACAGATCAAAGAACTGAGTACAGGAGATGGGATGTTATGTTGAAGTTGTACAAGACATTGGCGAGGCATAATTTGGAGTACTGTGTGCAGTTTCGGTCACCTACCTACAGGAAAGATGTAAATAAGATCGAAAGAGTACAGAGAAAATTTACAAAGATGGTCAGTGGGACTGGAGGACCAGAGGTATAAGGAATGATTGAATAGGTTAGGACTTTATTTCTTAGAATGTAGAAGATTGAGAAGAGATTTTATAGAGGTTTACAAAGTTATGAGGGGTATAGATAGGGTAAATGCAAGCAGGCTTTTTAATAATGAGATCGGATGAGACTAGAATTAGCGGTCATGGGTTAGAGGTGAAAGGTGAGCAGTTTAAGGGGAACACGAGGGGAAATTCGCTTTAGAGAGGGTGATGAGAGCGTGGAACAAGCTCCCAGTGCAAATGGCGGATGGGATTTCAGAAGTATGGATTGGGACAAGGATGGTAGGAGTATGGAGGACTCTGGCGTGGGTACAGGTTGAAGGGACTAAGCAGCTTAAATGGTTGTGCACAGACTAGATGGGTTGAAAGGCCTGTTTCTATGCTGTAGTTTTCCATGAGTCTGTCACTCTTTGTATTGCATTGTACTGCTGCTGCAAAATAACAAATTTCATGACATATGCCGGTGATACTAAACCTGATTCTGAACAAAACCATTTCACAAAATGAACTGTGTGAAAAAGTGAAGGATGATTACTGTAAATTGCCACATATGAATTAAGCTGCTATGGGATTCTGTACTCAAATGAACTGCAACCATGCGCCATGCATGTTCTCAAATAGGACACCGAACTTTGATCTTGTAATCTCTTACTAGCTTTTCTTTCAGTTAGTCCTGACGAAGGGTCTCGGCCCGAAACGTCAACTGTACCTCTTCCTAGAGAATCTGTCTGGCCTGCTGTGTTCACCAGCAACTTTGATGTGTGTCACCAAACTTTGAGTAGGGATTGGGGAGAATACGTGAACAGAGGTGACTAGAGTTGCTCTGTGGACCGGCATAAATGGCCTCTTTCTGTGTTTTACCGAAATCAGGAGTATTGAAATGATGTTAACGAGATGTTAGCCAAGCAACCAGTAGAGGGGGATCAAGTAAAGAATTCCAGAGACCAGGTGTGAGGTTACATTTAGCAAAGAGCCTACAGGTTGGGCCTGTTAACAAGCAGTACCCATCGGACCCACTAATCCACTGTTAACTGACAAGGCAAGTGCTGTGACCTGGAAGGTCTGTTCCATCTCCCCATGACAACCCTGTTCTGTCAGGCTGGCCAAAATCAGCTTGTCCGTCAGGCTACTGACTGACATACAGTATCTTACTGATATTCAAGAAATTAGGACAAAGAACAAAAATAGTAACTGACTGGAGGTTATTTTGAAATATGTCAACCTACTTCGCCAGTAGGGTCAGGCTGTTGGATTTCCACCCATTTCAATTTTTTGAAGTCAGCAGAACCGTGGCTGGAAATCAGTCCGAGGCCCTTTGTTTGGATGGATGGTGCGTTGTGATACACAATCCAAGGCAGAACAGTATGGAGGGCAAGCTGTTACCCACACAGCTGATGAGTCCAAAAGAATGGCAGAGACTGATACAGTTTGGCACCAGCAACATCTCAGGAGATGTCAGTCAGCTCTGAACTCAAAGTAGGACTGCCTGAGAGGTTCTAGCTCCGGGCTTTTCTTAGGCTGTACTCTAAGTGGATATAACTGCGATTCAGCGGCGGTTTGAGATCAGAGTTTTTTTTCTCGTAGATGACATAGTCATAGTCATAGTCATACTTTATTGATCCCGGGGGAAATTGGTTTTCGTTACAGTTGCACCATAAATAAATAAATAAATAAGCTGCCAGCCATGGCTGATAGGCCCCATCTGCCTGAAGCGACTGGTTTTAAAGCATCACTCACCCACCTTCGCCCCTTTCTCCAGTCATTGGGAGCATTTAATAGGTAATTGGAGCTTATCCCCACTACCCCCTGACGATGACAACTTTCAGACTGGAAACCAGTAGCGCCCTAGTAATAGCATAACCGCACAACATGCCCTGTGACTTAAAGGTATGACCCTTCATTAATTATTGAAAGGATCTCCAGAAGTGTCCTGCCATTACAAACAGGATGATCAGATAAGTTGGGTGAACCAGGTTCAGGAATAGTTATTACCCTCTCAACCATCAGGCTCTTGAACCAGAAGGGATAACTTCACTCACCTAAACACTGAACTGTTCCCACAACTCATGGACTCACTTTCAAGACTCCCCGTCTGATGATCTAGGCATTTACTGTTTATTTATTTACTTATTTCTTTCTTTTTTTTTGTATTTGCACAGTTTGCTGTCCTTTGCACATTAATTGTTGGTCCGTCCTGTTGGGTGCATTATTTCGTTGATTCTGTTGTGTTTCTTGGATTTACTGTGTATGCCTGCAAGAAAATGAATCTCACTGTTGTATATGGTGACATATACAATATGCATTCTGATAAATTTCTTTTGAACTATATAACTTGACAGACTATACAACGTCTTGCAAACGATTTCACTTCATAAGAACATAAAACCATAAGTTCAAAGTTCAACATACAACATATATTTATTATCAAGGTATGTATAAATTATACAACCTTGAGATTCGTCTACCTGCAGGCAGTCACAAAGCAAGAAACCCGAAGAACCCAATTTTTAAAAAAAACAACACCCAATGCGCAGAGAGGAAAAAAAAACACAAATCGTGCAGACAATAGAAGCAAGCAACAGAATTCAGAACAAAATTGAGTCCGCAGATGCAAATCCCTGGAGCATCCGGGGTAGGCCCAAAGCCTCAGACTTGGTTCATTGTATTAGTAGGGCAAATCAGCGTGAAGCTCGCAGACTTGAAGCACAGCAGCCGGAGCAGTCTCACAGCCTTAGCACCATGAAGAGAAGAGTAATCATCATGGAAGAACGAGCGGAACTGGCTCAAACCTTGCTCCGGTCTCGACACCCTGCCTATGTGGGCTGGCGTTTAAATTGTCCGGCCACCGGGTCATGCCGCACATTAGGTCCTCGGCCCTGCCGCAGTGATATGCTCTGGGTCTAGGCCTCGCCACCCATACCATGGCCACAGTCAGACTGGCTCGGTGCTTAAATTGATCCAACCTAGCTCCCGGTTTAGGTGGACAGGCTCAAAAACCCCTCAGCACTGACTCCTATCCAGGCTGTTTACTCCAACTCCATCTCTGATTCTAACGTCTTGACCATGCCTCAACCTTGCCTACCCCTGAACATGCCATGCTCCGACTTCGTATCGCACCCGCACGGCTCAACCCTCGAATCAACCTCACCTTCGCTGGCCTCTCCATTGTTTGTGGTGATAGTTTATCACAATTCACCACAGAAAAAGCATTATTAATCAAGTATTTAGTGGTATTTCTTGCCTTTTAACCACCAGTAAGCTGTCGCCCAACTTCAGCAGCGCTATCTTAAATCAGAAGATTCTAATACAGGAGCAGTATTAGGCCATTTGGCCTATCGAGTCTGCTCACGACATTTCATCATTCCCTTTCAGCCCTAATCTCCTGCCTTCTGCTCATGTCCCATCCCGCCCTAACTAGTCAAGAATCTATCAGCCTCTGCCTTAAATATATCCAATGACTTGACCTCCACAACTGCCTTCCACAGATTCACCACCCTTTGGCTAAAGAAATTCCTCTTTATCTCTGTTGTAAAAGGACACCCCTCTCTTCTGAGTCAGTGTCCTCTGGTCCTAGACTCTCCCACCATCCACTCTATCAAGACGCTTCAACATTCGATAGGCTTCAATGAGACCACCCCTTATTCTTCTGAATTCATGCGAGTACAGGCCCAAAGCCAACAAATGCTCTTTATATGACGCACCTTTTAATCCTGGAATCATTTTAGTGAACCTCCTTTGAACCCTCTCCAATGTCAGCACATCCTTTCTTAGGTAAGGGGCCCAAAACTGCTCATGAATCTCCAGTGCTTTATTAAACCTCAACATTACATTTCTGCTTTGATATTCTAGTCGTACGAAATGAATGTTAACATTGCATTTGCCTTCCTCACTCCCGATTCAACCTGCAAATGAATTTTGAGGGAATTCTACACGAGGACTCCCAAGCCTCCTTGCACCTCAGATTTTAGTATTTTCTCTCATTTAGATAACAATCTATCCTTTTATTTCTTCTAGCAAACTGCATTAACATACACTTCCTGATATTGTATTCCATTTGCCACTTTTTTGTCCATTCTCCAAATCTGTCTAAGTCCTTCTGTAGCCTCTCTACTTCCTCAAAACTACTGGCCCCTCCATCCATCTTCGTATTGTCCACAAACTTTACAACAAAGCCATCAACTCCGTCATCGAAGTTATTGACATATAATGTAAAAAGAAGCGGTCCCAACACAGACCCCTGTGGAACACTATTAGTCACTGGCAGCCAACCAGAAAAGGCTCCATTTATTCCCATTCTTCCCCCCCCTGCCAATCAGCCACCACTTTATCCATGCTAGAATCGTTCTTGTAATACCATAGGCTCTTAACTTGTTAAGCAGCCTCATGTGTGACACAGTCAAAGGTCTTCTGAAAATCCAAGTACACAACGTTCATCAATTCTCCTTCGTCTATTCTGCTTGTTATTTCTTCAAGGAATCCAACAGTTTTGTCAGGCATGATTTTCCCTTGAGAAAACCATGCTGACCACGGCCTATTTTATCATGTGCTTCTAAGTATCCCGAAACCACATCCTTAACAATCGACTTGGACGCTAATATTCCGGCTATAATCTTCTTTCAGCCATGATTCAGTGATGCCCACAATGTCATACATGCCAATTCTGTGACTGTGCTACAAGTTTATCTTCCTTATTCCATATACTGTGCGCATTCAAATATAAGAACTTCAGTCCCATATTCACTCTTTTTGATTTTGTCCCCCTTTTACATTGAAACTTATCCTGTTGACTGCTATCATCAGCCTCTCCTTGCTAGCAATCTCACTACACACCGCCTCTGTTTGTAAACCAAATACCCCATCCTCAGCACTATCACTGTGGTTCCCATGCCCCTGCCAAATTAGTTTTAACCCTCTCAAACAGCTCTTGCAAACCAGCCTGCAAGGATATTTGTCGCTTTTGGGTTCAGGTGTAACCCATCACTTATATACAGGTTGTACCTGCTCTTCCCTTCCCCAGAATGATCCATAAATCTGAACCCCTGCACCAGTTCCTCAGCCACTTTTATGGTAAATATTTTTCAAATTATGAGCGCATAGATAAGGGTACACAGTCAGAATCTTTTCCCTGGGCTAGAAATGTCAAACACCAGTGAACATGCTTTTAAGGTTAGAAGGTGGTGGCAGTTTAAAGGTGATGTGAGGGGCAATTTTTTTTTAACACAGAGAATGGTAGGTGCCTGGAATGGTTACTGGGGTAGGAGTGGGAGCAGACAATTTGGTGGAGATTAAGAGACTTTTGTTCAGACACACTCACACACACATGAAAGGAATAGAGGGATATGGATGAAACACAGGAAGAGAACATTTCATGTTGGCATCAAGATTGGCACAATTGTGGGCTGACTGACCTTTCCAGTGCTATAACGTTCTATGTTTACAAACATCACTGTGGCAACAGGGAGGACATTTTCAATTTATGCAGCAATACCTCATCAAAGCCAAAACCACTCTACCAGGGAAGGCAACATTGCCATTTTCTGCTGCTCATTCTATCTTGTTCTATAAGCCTCAGCAGTTGCTCCATGAGATAATATGCCTGGTTTGTACTGTGGGCGGAAACTGCTTTTGAGTGGAATCCTAACTGCTGAGATACTTTTTACCTCAAACTAATCATTAAGCTTCAAGACTTTGGTCTCAAATACCTCCTTGTGCAATTGTTCCCTCAACATCCTCACTTGCAGCCCCCAGTCAGATCGGACTGGCAACAGCATCTCCCCCACAATCTCCATCAGTAAAGGTGCACCAGGAGGCTGTGTGTCTAACCCCCTGCTCTACTCACCTTATACTTATGACTGTGTGGCTAGGTCATCATCACTATCATCATCAGCGATCACTTGTAGTTGAGTATGATTCTTCTCCTGGTGCTTGCTTGATCTGGTCACTTGTGGGTCTTGCGATGACTGAAGAGGCCGATCCGTGACCCACAAGTCCTCTTGCAGTGCTGGCAGGGGTAGGTCATTGAGGTGGTGGTGGATGTAGCTGGTTGGGCCTTTCCCAGTCTCTCCTTATGCTGAAGCCATTTAGTCTCAGCGGCTCAGTGGGGGTATTCTCCGAGCTGTTGAGTCCCCTCAAGGACAGTCCTTCTCCAGCTTTCCCTACCCTGTGATAATTTCTCCCATCCATTCAGACTGATGTGGCACTTCCTCAGGTGGGTCTTGACATTCTCCTTGAACCGTTTTTTTCTGCCAAGATGTGGCGAAGTGTTCTCGAGAAGGATGTCGTCAACTTAGATGGTTGGAGGTTTAGGAGCTTGACCTGGAGCAGGTTGGTGCAGGACTTGGGTTTTCTTGATGTTTAGATCAAGTCCCAGGAGCTAGTATGCTCTAGCAAAAGCATCTGTTACGCACCGCAGATCCTCCTCAGGACTTTTTATTACAGCAGGTCAATTGCAGAAGAAAGCCTGGGAAGAAAATCTCCCACTTTATATGGCCTTCATAGACCTTACAAAAGCATTTGACTCTGTAAATCATCCCACCCTTTGGCAGGTACAGTCCAAAATCAGATGCCCAGAGAAATACTTCAAAATCCTGCAGCTCTAACACGACGATATGAGTGCAACAGTCATCAGCAACAACTGCTTTGAAACAGCACCTTTTAAAGTTGAGACTGGGACCAAACAGGGGGGCATCCAATTCTCCAATTCTGTTTGCTGTTTTCATTGCAACCATTCTTCACCTCACAGGCCAAGACCGCCCACAAGGAGTCCAGATTCTTTGTAGGAGAGTTGGGGTGTCTTTAACCTTAACAGGTCCAAGGCAAAGAGCAAGGTGTCAACTGCTTCCATCATGGAGCTCCAATATGCAGACGACAGCTCCATCGTAGCTCACTCCGAGGAGGATCTGCAGCGCATAATAGCTGAGAACCCCTCCAATGACACCACCGTCACTGGCCGAGTCAAAGATGGTGACAAATCAGCACACAGGAGGGAGACTGAAAATCTGTCTGAGTGGCGCCATAGCAACAGCCTCTCACTCAATGTCAGCAAGATCACAGAAATGATTATTGACTTCAGGAGGAGGAAACCAGAGGTCCACATCGAGAGAGAGTCAGCAACTTTAAATACCTCGGTGTTATCATTTCAGAGGATCTGTTCCTGGGGCCATGCAATTATGAAGACAACACAGCAGTGTTTCCACTTCCTTAGAAGTTTGCAAAGTTTCAGCACAACATCTAAAGCCTTGACAAAAAAAATGGGTGGTGGAAAGTATGTTAACTAGTTGTATCACAGCCTGTTATGGAAACACCAATGCCCCTGAACAGAAAGTGCTACAAAAAGTAGTGGATATGTTCAGTCCATGGTGGGTAAAGCGCTCTCCACCACTGACCACATCTACACAGAGTGTCATCGCAGGAAAGCAGCATCCATCATCAAGGACTCCCACTGCCCAGTCTATTCTCTCTTCTCACTGCTGCCATCAGGAAGAAGGTACAGGAGCCTCAGGACTCACACCATCAGGTTCAGGGACAGTTGTTACCCCTCAACCATCAGGGTGCTGAAGCAAAGGGGATAACTCCACTCGTCCCCATCACTGAACTCTTCGTACAACCAATGGATTCACTTTCAAGGACCCGTTGTCTCACTTCTCGGTATTTATTGCTTATTTATTATTATTATTTCATTTTTATTATTTACATGTTATTTTCTCTTTTTATTTTCTTATTAGTATTACATTTTTTTTCTTTTGTATTTGTACAGTGAGCTGTCTTTTGCACGTTGTTTGTTTGTCCGTCCTGTCGGGTGTGGTCTTTCATTGATTCTATTAAGTTGGATTTACTGAGTACGTATTTACTGTGAATGCTCACAAGAAAATTAATCTCAGGGTTGTATATGGTGACATAAACGTATTTTGATAATAAATTTACTTTGAACTTTGAAGCTATCAGGGAATACTTCTCTGATGGCCATTTTATACAAGTTAGAATTAATGCACGGTTGTAACCACTAACCACTACAGTTTAGCAATTCTATGGCCACTTTGCATTAAAATAGTCTTTGTTATTATTGTCCTTATTGCATTATTATTTGAAGAAATTTTGTACGATTTATGTTCATGCTTATTTGGGAATGCTGCGTAGGTGATGCTGTGTGTCTGTGACGTTGCTGCAGGTTCAGATTGACAAAGCACCGGTGCCCACACGTACTTGTGCAGATGACAAACAAGCTCGACTTTGACCCAGTCAGAGACTTGCATTTCTTCCTACAAGTCTTGCTCAGCTGGAGTCCAGCTCAGGAAAGAATTCCATGGAGCCTACATCACCAGAAGCACAAGTTATCCACGATACAAAGATCAGCGGATTCCCATTCCCTTTCCGATATGTCCATCCATGGGCTCCTCCACTGTCAGATAAGGCCACGTATAAGTTGGAGGAACATCACCTTATATTCCGTTTGGGTAGCCTCCAAACTGATGGCATGAATATCGATTTCTCAAACTTCCAGTAATGCCCCCCCACCTTCACCATTTTCCAACCCCTTGTGCCTCCCTCATGTTATCTCCTTGCCCGCCCATCGCCTCTCCCCCCCCACCCGCTTTTCTCTTTCTTCCATGGCCTTCTGTCTCTTTCACTGATCAACTTCATCCCTCACCCTCCAAGTTTCACCTCTCCCCTGGCGCTTCTCTCTCCCCTCCCCCAACCTTTTAAATCTATTCCTCAGCTTTTTTTTCTCCAGTCTTGCCAAAAGGTTTTGGCCCAAAGTGTTGAATGTACATTTTTTCCCCATAGATGCTGCCTGGCCTGCTGAGTTCCTCCAGCATATTGTGTGTGTTAATCAGAGGCGTCATGTCCCTGTGTGATTGCAGGCTCTGTGTTTCTGCAGTACCTGCTGAACAGTTCATTTTCCAAACCAAGAAGCAATTAAGGTTTCATAATAAGTACCAAGGTCAGGTCAGACGAGGTAGTCTAACATACAAAAATAGATTGTGTAACATTGTACAATTATCACAAAGTGAAATACAGGCAGACGTAAACAGGAACTAAAACCTAGCCGCTGACTGCAGCAACTTATTGAGACTCCATGGACAGCCCCTTCCAAGGACATGGTTTAGGGAAGGTATGATAAGAACTTTTCAAAGACTCTTGGATAGGAAGTACGTAAGGGCCAAATGTGGGCCAGTGGGAACGACTTGGATGGGCATCTCAGACAGAATGAGGAGCCTATTTCAACAAGGGCAGCAAAAACAAGAGAACATCACCACTTGGCACTTGTCCTCCAAGTCACGTAGCACCCTGGCTTGGAAATGTACGGCTGTCCCTTCACCATTGCTGGAAGATCTGGAATTCTCTCCCTAACACCATTGTGGGTTTAACCCACACCTCAGGAACCGCGGGGGCTCAAGAAGGCATCTCAGGGCAGGCAAGTAAATGCTGGCTCAGCCAGCAAAGCCCACATCCCTGAAGGGAATAAAGAAATACACGACAGGATCAGAATGAGAAATGGAAGAGTGAGATGCGATGGACAAGGACAGGAGACAGGAGATGGTGCTGCAGTAAAAGCAAGGAGGCTTGGCATGTTGTTGATGGCTGAGTTGTAAATGAGGAATTGGTTCGGGCAGAATCAGCGCGGTTGGGGATCAAAGGTTAAAAAACCTATTTATGTTTGAGTGATCACAGCTGCCCACCTGCGGAGAAGGAACAGAACTGTTCAGGAGGAACTGCAATCTTACAAAACCCCGTCAGACAACACTGGGAGCACTGTAGGGACGTTTGGTCACCATGTGATAGGAAGGAGATTGTACAGAGATGATTCAACAGGATGTTGCCTGGAACGAGGGGCTTTTGTTATGGGAAGAGACTGGATCAGCTGGGCTTGTTTTTCTTGGAGTAAAGGAGGCTGAGAGGTAACCTGACAGAACTGTACTGTAATAGGTTTAAAGATCTATAGAAGTTTATAATAGGCATAGATAGGGTAGAGAGTCAAACTCTTTACTGTGATTGGGATAGTACCTCCACGGGGGCCTGGGTTTAAGGTGTGAGGAAGGACCTGAAGAATAAGTTTTTCTTTGCTCAGAGGGTGATCAATATCTGGAACGCATCGCTAGAATAGATGATGGAATCAGCTATAATTACATTAAAGAGACACTTACATAGGCAAGGTATAGAAGATATGACGCTTATGCAGGCAAATGGGGTTACTGCAGACGGGCAACAAGGCTGGCATGGAAATGATGGACCAAATGGCCTGCTTCTGTCCTGCACAACCCTGTGACTTCAAGGTGGGACATGAGCTGTAATTGTTTTATTTATCCAGTTGTAGAATACAACAGAATGATTGATGAGGGCAATGGAATTCGTAAAGTGAATTAGTACTCCCTCCTCAGGCAAACATTATCAGGTGTCTACAGCTGGTGGCAGGACTGGGTAAGATTGGGAAGAAATAGATCAGATTATCGAGGTAAATCTGCATATGTGAGCTGTTGGCTGTACTGGATGAACAAAGAGATTAAATTCTTTAAAATGGTACGATTAATAATGTCTGCAGTAAGAAGAATTTAAGTTGGAGATCTGGGGAAGATAAGGAAAGCCAAAGAAAGGGAAGGAAGACTGATTCAGCAACAGTGCACGTCACACGGAGAAATGTTAAACGTATGCGAGACTTCTGAGAAAAGAGAAATAACAATTTTTTTTACAGGTTCAAAAATGAAAGAGGCAATTAATGAGTAATTTGAATCAATCTTTGCTGGAGAGAAATAGGGGAATCATTTGGATATTAAGCTGAGATAAAGGGAGATGTCTAATGAGGTGGATGCTGAGAAGGAGCAGGTTCAGTTACAAAGTTAAAGCTCACATTCAGTTGGGAGCGTGGATGTATGCTGGAAAACTGGAGAATGTAATATTCTTTGTAAGAAGGTTGTCAGATGTAATTTGGGTAAATTATTTTAATTTTACATTTCCCTCCTCTGCAGATCACAAATGCCTGCCATTATACAGCCCATACATATTGGCAGGATAGATTTGCCAGCTGCTACAAGACTGTAGGTAGCTTCTGCTGGGTGAGAACTCAGTTCAACGATATATCAATTCCTTGTTTGACTACACATTGCCCTTAGTCAGCCTGTGTTTTTATTTAAACGTATTGCTGGGCAGCAGACAAATTTCTGGCTTGCGAACTGTGTCTGTTATAACTTGCGGAAGACCTGTACCTGCGAAAGGGTAAACATAAGGGCCATAATATCAGGGCAACGTCGGCTGGATATTTAGAAAACACTAAACAGAAGTTTACACTTCTTTTCCCCAAAAGGACAATCATGCTAAAGTACCTCAGAATTCGTGGGAGTGGAAATACGGAGGATGAAGTTGCATAGGATTCATGAAAACATTAACAAGGGGCAGTATGGGAGGTTACAGAAGCAATGAATAAGTGTGAAAATAGAAGAAAAATAAATTGGATTAAAATTGGTTAGAAATGACAACACAGATTCAGTGTGAAGGGTATCAAGAGAATGGTTGGAACTGGATTGCACTGTTCTGCACATTTCAGTTCTGCAGACACCTGCTGACTGCACAAACAGATGATTTAGTTGAATTCCGGATAAACTGAAATCTTCATTTGGCATCAAAGTCTTGGTGCTTTCAATTCTTTAGCAAGTCAACAAAAACTGCAAAGAGATAATAGGATGAGGAATGGGTTTAAGAAATTGAATTCATTGGTGAAAAGTTTGACGTGATTAATATGGTTAAAAAAGTGAATAAACTTGAAAGTTAAAAAAAAGATAAGATTAGATTAGATTAGATTATGAGGACACGCAGTCCTCTTTTATTGTCATTTAGTAATGCATGCATTAAGAAATGATACAATATTCCTCTGGTGTGATATCACAAAAACACAGGACAGACCAAGACTGAAAAACTAACAAAAACCACATAATTATAACATATAGTTACAACAGTGCAACAATACCATAACTTGATGAAGAAGTCCATGAGCACAGTAAAAAAGTTCAAAGTCTCTCAAATGTCCCACATCTCATACAGTTGGGAGAAGGAAGAAAAACTCTCCCTGCCATGCCCGACCACAGTCCGACTCTGAGTCGTCCGAAAACTTCGAGCCTCCGATCAGCCCTCCGACGCCAAGTACCAAGCACCATCTCTATCCGAACGATTTGACCTCAGCCGCGGCCGCCAGCAGCAAGCAAAGCCGGGGATTTTGGGGCCTTCCCTCCGGAAGATTCTCGATCGCCCAGTGGCAGTGGCAGCGAACCGGCATTTCAGAAATTTCTCCAGATGTTCCTCTGTGCTTTCACGTCTGTCGCCATCAAATCAGAATTGTCCACGGACCCTATTTAACAGGAACGATATCATTTCACCGGAGAGCTGCGCGCGTGCGTCGTGTTGCCATCTTCTCCTCCCGCCTCTTTGGAGAACAAAGAGATTTGAACAAAAGGGTACACATTATTGTACGCGCAGACCTCAGATGGGCAAGGATTTAAAGAAGAAAACTGATGCATTCCTAAGTGTTAGTCATAAGTGAAGTGATGGGTCTCTGAAAATCCTTGTTTGGTTAATGTCGATCTCCAGATCACAGCACAGATAGATTTCAAGAGGACTTTGATTCATTGGGAATTAGCAATATTGTTTTATTTAAATAATAGTTTACATGTCTCGTTTTGAAATGAGCTTCTCTGCCTGTGGACCAAAGGGCCTGGGGTCTTCAACAAGAACACACTTTTTCAACAAGAGCTTAAAACACTTCAGTGAGATTCTCTCCTCTTCCACTGTTCCCTACATGTATTTGCAGAACCTTTACCCCAACTCAGACCGTATTCTACCTCCAATATTTTATTAACCAATATTTTTATTGAGTTGAATTTTAAACGGCATCTGGGCAAACACTTGAATTATAATGCATATAGCGGGCTACAGCCTAAGGACTGGTCAATGGGAAGTGTACCTAATGACCAGCATGCTGTCCCTGCTCTAGGCTTTTACATACATGGAGGTTTATGGGAATTGGTGAGATACTTTATCTGAATATTTTATACGATACATTCTTTGCTCGTGAATATCAATGGAAAGTTAATCTTGGCTGTTCATTGCACAACCGAAGACATGGCTAAGACATTTCACTGGGCTATTGTAAGTCAAATACCTCCATGTGGGTCTACAGTGACATATAAGCTGACCTGACAATCTTTGGTATGAGTTGGAGGCAATATATCTGTAATCAATTGTAATTTCATCTCCCAATCTGTTCAATGCTCTGTCGGAGAGCAAATGTCGCGTGTCATAATGTTATAATGGTGTGATCATGGTTTCCATGGATACAGTTTTGTGGTGACATTTCTCCATTTGGTCATATTGCCCCTTGTCTTATTTTGGACTGGGAAAACAGGGGATAAAGATCAATTATCTTGATACCACAACAGGGAACTTGCTGGAATATACTGCATGACAGTGTCAACAGGGCATGAGGAAAGTACAGGATCTGGCTAAGCAAACATGGGTTTATAAAAGGGAAACTATATTTAAAAATCCATTAGCATTTGAGGTTGTAACTGTCAGAATGGATAGGATATGCCATTTGATATGGTGTGCTTGGGCTTTCAGAGGGGCTTCAATAAGATGCCTCACAAGAGATTATTGAGCAAAATGTGGGCATTTATTTCGAGAGATATTAAAATAGAAACCTTGGAGAGTTTTGATACAACTTTCCAGAACACTGGTAAGATTGCACCTGGAGTACCTTATACAGTTTTGGTCTCCTTGTTTAAGGAAGGGTGTGGTTGAATTGGAAGGAGTGCCAAGGAGAATCACTGGGTTGGTTTTTGAGATGAAGGGACTTGTGTATGAAGGAAAGTTGGACAGGGTGGGTCTCGATTTGTTGGAGCAGAGAAGAATGAGAGGTAAGCTTGTTGAGATCGTATTGAGTCAACCGTAAGTAAGGTATGAGAAGACTTGGTGATAGCTAAAGTCATGACTAATGATGCAAGCCAGTGAGCCTTATATCAGTGGTGGGATAGTTTTTGGAAGGTGTCTCTAAGGTTCAGGAGTTACTTGCATTTCAAAATGCCAGAATGTATTAGGGATAAACAGAATGGCTGTAGGTATGGGAAATCTTATCTCCAGAATTTGTTTTAGCTTTTTCCTTTGCCCCCAGAGCTGACCAGAGGACTGATGAGCTCGGGGCAATAGACATTGTCTCAGATGGATTTTAGAAGGGCTTTTGACATAGTCCAGCATGGTAGACTTTTCTGGTCCAAAAGGTTAGACCATGGGATCCAGGATGAGCTAGTCAATTGGATACAAATTGGAGGTGGTAAGACAAGGCTTGTTTTTCAGACTGGAGGACTGGGACCAGTGCTGCAGCGGAGGGATCAGTGCTTGGTCCTCCATTATTTATCATAGTATTTATCATATGTATTCATGATGTGGATATGAATACAGTATATATGACATGATTTGAGCATTTGCAGAGGACACCAAAGTTGATGGTACAGTGAACAGGAGGCAGATGGAATTTAATTCAGATATGAATAAGATATGAAGTCTATATGAATGGAGAGTGATGTTGAACAAAGACACCTTTGGGTAGAAAGTTCCTGCAAGTAACAACACAGGTAGTTTCACAGGCTTGCTGTCATTGGCTGAGGCATGGAGTGGAAGTGTTGGGATGTCATGTTCAAGTTGAAGAAGGCATTGGTTTCCAGTTTAAGATGGTGCAACTGAAGGTGACCGACAGTTTACTGGTAGCTTGCGAGGCAAGAAACTCAACTAAAAAAATATTAACAACGCCTTTTCTTAAGTAAATTGTAGTAAACTATCAGCACAAACAATGAAGAGGTGAGCGAAGGCAGTCAGTTCAAAGGATGAACAAAATCAACGCAGGTGGAGTTGGAGTGAGCGATTCAAAGAGAAGTCGTCGATGCAGAGGAGTTGCAATCCCATCCAACTAACCCAGCACGAGGTTGAATTGCTCTAAGTGCTGAGCAAATTTGGAGAGGTTGAGAATGGCTTTGGGTTGGGTGCTGTGGTCTAGGCCTGGGTCCTAATGTGAGGCACGACCCGCTGTTTGGACAATTTAAACGCCGGTCCGGGTAGACTGAAAATGCAGGGTGTCAGGACTGGAGGCAAGAGTCAGGCTGGTTTTGCTCGCTCTCCTACAATGTTCACTCCTCCTTCCACGACGCTGAGGTGAGGCTGCCCCAGCTGCTGTGCTTTGTGGCAATTCCCCCGCACCAGTATGAATGAGCTGACACCAAGGCTTGAACCCACTGCAGGGATTCAGATCTAAGGACTCCATTTGGTTTGGAAAGCTGTGCTCCCTTCTATTGTTTGCAGGATCTGTGTTTTTTTTCTCTTTCTCTGCGCATAGGATGTTGGTCTTTATTATTTTGTTTAATTGAGTTCTTTCAGGTTTCCTGCTTTGTAAGCAAACAAAATCTCATGGTTGCATAGTTTATACATTCTTTGATAACAAATATACTTTGTAAATTGGTTTTGGATGCACTTTGGGTATTGTGTGAATTTCTAGTCTCCTCATTCCGGGAAGGATGTAGTTAAGCTAGAAAAAATGCAGAAAAGATTCACAAGGATGTTGGCTGGATTAGAGGGCTTAAATTCTTAGGAGAGATTAGATAGGCTGAACCTTAGACTGAAGGGCAGAGAGGTGACAAAAGAGGTATATATAAAATTATGAGAGGCATAGATAGGGTAAAAAGCCACACACTGTCCTCATTGTAGGGATGTATAAAACTCCAGGACATAGACTTAAGATGAGAGGAAGAAATTTTAAATAATGGAAATTTTTTGATTAGTTTGTATTTGGAATGAGCTGCCAGACAGGGACAGTAACAACACTTATGAGCATTCTGGACAGAATCTTGAATGAGACCAAATCCACTCAGTTCACTGCTCAAGGAGTGACCTAGGTGGTGCTGACACAGTCGAGTCATGAACTTAGCCAGGTAAGTCACCATCCCCAAGACATGTCTCACCTCCTCTTTGTTTTGGAGCCTCTCCATGTTTTCAATGGCTGACGTCTTTCTTGGGTCTGGCTTCACTCCCTCTTCAGAATGACATCTCCAATGAAAATCGGTCTCCCCCTAACACCAAACTCACATTTCTCTTTATTTAATTTCAAATTGACATTCTGTGTCATGTCAATCACCTTTCTCAGTTGTGCATCATGTTCTTAGACGATAAAGTCATCTATCATGATCTCAACACCAGGTATGCCTACAAAGATTATGTGGATGGTTTTAGAGTAGACTTCTGGTGTGTACAGGATCCCACACAGTGGTTGAAGAACGTGCTATCTTCTCTATGGTATGTCAAAAGTGCATGGTCTCGAACTTGCCTCATCAAGCTTCATCTGCCAAAATCTAGTCAAATTTGCTAAACCATTTGGCTCCTGCAAACCAGCACATAATCTCTTCCTGTGTTGGCAACTTAAAATGCTCTCTCGTGATGACTTTATTGAAACCTCTTGGGTCTAGACATATCCGCAATGCTCCACTTTTCTTTTGCACAATGACCCGTGAGCTCACCCAGTCTGCTGGTTCCTCAACTTCCTGCATGACATCTACCCGTTCCGTCCGTGCTAGTTCTTGTTTAAGTTTGCCTCTAAGTGCAAGTGGAACTTTCCTGCGTGCATGGACAGCAGTAGCACCTGTCTCATCTACATGGATCTTGTGTATACCAGGTAAGCATCCGAGCCCCTCAAAGACATCTAGGTACTCTTTCATGAGTAAAGTGTGGTCATATTTGGACTGCGAAGCCACTGCAATAACTCTTTTCACCACACATGCACTCAGACCTAATACTGGCTGTACTTGGGTTTTCTACCATCGACAGCTGTGCCTTTAGGTGCTGCTTGTGCTTGAAGGTCACTATACAACTCCCTTTAACTGGAATGATCTCTCCTGTATAGCCTGTCAATTTTAACTTCACCAGATAAATGTTGCTCTTTATTCTGAGAGTATTGTAGTCATCCACAGATAACAGATTCACCTGGTCTCCGGTGTCACGCTTGAATAGAATCACTGTCTCATTCACAGTCACTGGAATGACCCATTCTGTTATTACCAGCACCAGCAGTCTGTAGAGAATCCACAAAGACTTCCTCAGCAATCCATGTGCACCTTTCCCTCGATAGCCCCACTTTTGCAGCACTTTGCAAAATGATTTTTCTTTCCACATTATTGCAGGAATCTCTTAAGTAGGACACGTCTTTGGGATGTGCCTACCTCCACATTTGCTGTTTGAGCCTTCCTCTTTGCTTTGGGAAACACCGTGTGCTCTGCCCCTCCGTCTTCACAGAATGCACTGTTGCGTTGGCCCTGTGCAGCTCCTTAGCTTGTGCTTGTGTGGTCTCTGCTGGCCTACGCACATCCACAGCCTCTTCCAGTGTCAAATCTTTTTTGTGAAACAATCTTTCTCTGAGAACATTATCTGGGATTCCACAAACTATATTGTCTCTAACTAGTAAGTTTCTCAAATCTCCAAACTCACAGGACTTAATCAGCGTTTGAAGCTCAGCTAAGTATTGGTCAAAGCTAACACCTTGTTTTTGATTACAGGGAAAAAAAAAATCTCTCAAATGTGATGTTTTTACTTGGGACAAAATACTCATATCTTGTCATCAGAGTGTCCAATGTAAAGGCTATCACATCAATTTGAAAGCTGTTATTGATGTCCAAAGTATCTTTGCCAATTACATGTAGAAAATTTAAATCTCATACTAACTTCTGACACCATGTTATATTTGTTCTTAATAAAGACAAACCTGGTGTGAGTAAACACTAGCATATTTTATTCTCAACACTGTTCAACCAGCACACGTGCCAGCTCACGATTGTCCCTTCTGGTTCCGCGATGAACTGCCCACATTGCCCACTGGGAAATGAAGTTCTCTACGTACACACATGATAACACAAGTCGAAGAGTCTTTTTCTCTCCGGTACAAATCTATGAAACATACAAGGGGTGACAGGGTGAATGCTGAGATGTTTCTCCAAATGTCCAGTGTCAGAAGAAGGGATAACTCAGTCTCGTCTCGCAGAAGTTCATGAATCTTTCGAAGACTGTACCGAAGACAACAGAGATATTGTCTTGGTGACACCCAGTAACTCAGAGTTTTAGATATTAAGGGAATCGTGAGACAAGGAGGTTATTACAGAAGGCTGGTGGTGAGTTAAAGACCAGGTATGATCTCATTAAATAGTGGCGGGGGGGATGGGGGGGTTAATTGTCCTACTCCTGCTTCTATATCCTGTTATGTTCCCATTCCTTTTAGACTTATTCAGAAGTTCAGTGGCAGTTTGAAGCCTAGTTATTGAGCCAGATTCAAGATATTTCTAAAAGTGGTTTCCGTGTTTCTGGAGGAAAGCTTGAGCAATCTCTGGATCTTTAAATCCAGTTCCAATTCAGAAGTTACCAGCTCTTTCAAACGTTATGTTTCTATTGGACAGGGCAGAGCACCATAGAGAAGCAATTTTTTTTTAAAATAGCAACCTAGATCTTCTCTTTCACAGAGACCCTCAAAACTCCCAAACCAAGGATCACCCATAATTTCTTTAGATCACAAGAAGTGGATTTTATGACATAGTCATTTGAACGCTCAGTTAGTAACTCTCTCACTGAAAGAGGAATTTGTGAGTTTAATTCCCACTCAAGGGATTTGAGCACAAAATTCTACATTGCTACTTGACCAAGTGCTGCAATGCTGGAGGTGCTATCTGGTAAATCAGTTTTTTTATCCTCTAATCACCTCATTGCAAGGAGGATTCTGCTCACTGTCCTGACCTGTATTTACCCTTCGACCACATTTGCAACACACACAGAATGCTGGAGGAACTCAGCAGGCCAGCAGCACCTATGGAAAAGAAACCAGTGGATGTTACGGGCCGAAACCCTTCATCGGGACTGGAAAAAGAGACGAGTCAGAGTAAGGAAGTGGGAAGAGGGGAGGAAGAACCACAAGGTGATAGGTGAAACTGGGAGTGGTGGGGGGAAATGGGGAGAAGTGAAGAGCTGGGAAGTTGATTGATGAAAGAGATACAGGACTAGAGAAGGGGGAATCTGACATGAGAGGACAGAAGGCCGTGGATGAAGGAAAAGGGAGAGGAGCACCAGAGGGAGGTGATAGGCAGATAAGGTGATGGAGAGGGGGAGGGGCATTATTGGAAGTTCAAGAAATCGATGTTCATGCCATCAGGTTGGAGGCTACCCAGACAGAATATAAGGTGTTGCTCCTCCAACCTGAGTATGCAGAGAAATAAATTGGCACCTTCATGCCCTTTGGCTCACCTGCTCTGACTATCATACTATGTTAGGATTCTGGAGATCTGTTCTCAGCCAGCTACTTTAACCATGATTCTCCAAAATACACAGTGAGTGGAGATCCCACCAGTGTTACACTGAATTAACTGGATATCAACCCATAGTTATTTAGCAGTCTTTATCACAGCGAGGAATGTCTATTATATATAAAAATGTCGTAAGGAACCACAATTATAATAAAATATATGTGTCTCTCTGTATAGGAGAACATTTGCAAAATATATACTTGTCCCACTTCACAATGCTTGGGTCGTCCATCTTGTGGCCTATTTCCGTCTGCTCCTACTCTCTTGCTTAACTGTTCATTTTGATGGGGTCAGAGGTTAGACCACACTGCGGGTCAGCTGACATCAGTGCGCCGTCACTGCCCCGCCAATCACACGAAATAAGCCTTCCTGTCCTCGAGGTGCTGCCTGTGACGCAGCACGTGTAGCATCCTCGCCACGTCCTGCCGGTCCCTGCCCTGTGTTAGCGCCTGCTCGCTCGAGGTGTTGTTTGACTGGTTCGTGTTCAGTTCGGCGCCCGCGTGCTCCATCTCGGGGCGCCCCGGCGGGTCCGGGTGCTGACCCTGCTCCGTGTTGAGGTGCCGCAGCTGGTCGGTTTCTTCGGCCTTTTCGGCCGCGTGCTGCGGCCACTCTGTTCCGAGGCTCCCCTGTTGGGCGCTGCCACTATTGTCATTTGCGGTGGCCGCATGCTGCGCGTGCTCTGTTTCAAGGTCCCCCAGTTGTGCCGTTGACACCGAGCCCTGGCCTCCATCAGGCGTTGACGGGAATCCAGCCACCTCGGTGTTCTCCACCCGCCGCCTTTCCTGCAGTTTGGAGACCAAGCGAGCCGTCCCCACTGTCATCTCAAATCGCTTGTGCTTGCCACCGGTACGTCGCAGCGTGCCGTTGTCTGGTGACGAGCTGCGGCTGGAGCTGCTGGTCTTGGCCCGTGCCCGCCTCTCGGGGTCTGCGGCCGCCGCCCCGCCATCGGCTGCCACCGAGTCGAGTGACTCTGCCGTTGCCGGCATGTTGGCCGTGATGATGGGAAGGGCCGACGGCCTTGGGATGACGGGCCTGGTCTTGGCCTGACCGTACCGCTGGTATTTGCCGGGCTGCCGGTTGAAGGTGCTTCGCGGGGAGCAGTCAGCGCCGCCGTCGCATTCCGCATCCTGGCCGTCCAGAGAGTGTGTATCGTCTGAGCCAGCTCGCAGTCTGTCCAGCGGGCCTGCAGCAGAAGGAAGATATGGAAAAAGAATCAATGCACCGTGTGTGGGAGAGAGCCCCAGACTTGGGGAATGAGAGCAAAGTCATTGAATGGTACTGGGAATTACTCTGGGACTGCCATAGACCCAAGGGGCCGATTGGCCTCCTCCTATCTTGCTATCATTCAGACAGACCTGAACATCATTAATGTGAGCAGTTTCTGTAGTTTTCTTTATCAATTGCCCTTTTCTATGCTGGTGGAATCATAAATTAATGGCAGGAAAGCGGCAAACAATAAAGAATGCACATCCTGAAAATCTATAATAAAATCATTAAACTGCAACAGGCCAGGCAGCATCTACGGAGGGAGAACCAGATGACGGGCAGACCATGTTTGATGCATTGGACTAAAATGGGCTGTAAGTTAATCCTACTTAGGGTGACAGGTAATCAAGTGGTCCTCTAGGCAATGAAAGATTTTTTACTTTTACTAGATGAGCAGGCAGTTAGATCTTTGCTGAGGAAACATTTTTTTTCCTGGCCTCCCCCCTCCATTCCTGTTAAGTGTCCTCAATTATTGAGAAGCAAAAAACTTAAGTTATTGGAAACTTGAGAAAGCTAACTTGGAGGTATTGCAGTCAGGAATACTTGGGGAGAGGCATGGTTAATATTTCAGGTCAATGGCCTTTTGTCAGAATTGCAAAAAATCAGAAAACAAGGATGTTAAGGTTGTGATTGATGAGATGTCAACTATGATTACACATTGCTATATCAAAAACTGATGATCACTACTAATTTGCCTGCAGTGTATATAGAGCATGTTGAATGACAGCAATAAGAAGTTTTCAGTTTCCACCTTTAATTCTTCATGCAATTCTGATCTGTGACTGTCTTCTCCAATTTAAGCTCATGGAGCAATAACCCCATGTTCCATCTCGGCATGTTTCAGCCTTCAAGAGTCTGTTACTTATTCTGATCTGGGATGAAGGCATTCAGAATATTGGGTCCATGCCAGTTCTGAGTATTTCCTTTAGTTCCCTTTACCCTTGCAAGTTTTCATATCCTTTACAACGTGTCCACACTAAAGAAAAAGTTATTTAGTATAATTGACACTTAAACTACCGGCACATTTATGAGAAGAGTGAGCAGACTGGAGCACCTCACGGAAGCTCGTGCTGTTATCTCACAGCAAGAATTTGCAAACTGCTCATAGACCACACCCAAGGTCAGGACTGCACCAGAGGTTTCTCTCTCCACAGGAGCTTGAATAGTTTCAGCATTTGTTTTAGATTTCTAGTGATCACCCTGAACTACATTTTAGTTTGAATTTTCTCCCGACCGCCTTCATCTACTCTTTCTATTTGCCCTGCTGCTGTGATGACCGTCTTTGCCGAGATGGTGTCAGCAGTGTCTGAGACTCACATACACATTACATTGTTCTATCCATTCCTCCTGCAAACTGAAACAGATGCTTTTGCACTTGCCAGTTGTGAAAAGTATCAACTTGAAATGTTAATTCAGTTTCTTTTCCTGCAGATGTTGCTTGATCTGCTGAGTACCTCCCAGTTTTCTGATTTTTTTTCCCTGTCTGCCAAGGGAAGTCAATCCTTTCTATTCACACCGCTGAGCTCTCTCCACTTTGTTACCTCAATCTTTTCAGTTCTAAAGAAAACCACTTCAGCCTGGTCAGTTTGTCCCCACTACTGCAATTGTCCAGTCCATACTTTGTCTTTCAGACTTCTCTGCACTCTTCTGTTATGTCAAGCCTGTCGTATATGATTTAACCTGCCGAAGGGTCTTGGCCCAAAACTTTAACTGCTTTTTCCCCATCCAGCGGTGCTGCCTAACCTCCTGAGCTCCTCCAGCACATTGTGTGTATTGCTCTGGATTTCCAGCATCTGCAGTACTTCTTGTGTCTATGGTTTACTCATAGACACAAGTCGTGAGCTTTAAGTTCCTTGGGGTCAATATCACAAATTACCTGACTTGGTCCAACCAAGCAGGGTCCACTGCCAAGAAGGCCCACCAGCGCCTTTACTTCCTGAGAAAACTAAAGAAATTTGGCCTGTTCCCTAAAACCCTCACTAATTTTTATAGATGCACGTAGAAAGCATTCTTCTTGGGAGCATCATAACCTGGTATGGAAGTTGTCCTGTCCAAGACTGGAAGAAGCTGCAGAAGATCATGAACATGGCACAGCACACCACACAAATCAATCTTCCACCCGAAACGTCGACTGTACCTCTTCCTAGAGATGCTGCCAGGCCTGCTGCGTTCACTAGCAATTTTTATGTGTGTTGCTTCCGTCCGTGGATTCACTTTACACCGCACGCTGTCGGAGCAGTGCTGCCAGGATAATCAAGGACACGACCCACCCAGCCAACACAATTTTCATCCCTCTTCCCTCCGGGAGAAGGCTCAGGAGCTTGAAGACTTGTACGGCCAGATTTGGGAACAGCTTCTTTCCAACTGTGATGAGACTGCTGAACGGATCCTGACCCGGATCTGGGCCGTACCCTCCAAACATCCCGACCTGCATCTCGGTTTTTTTCGCACTACCTTACTTTCCATTTCTTTATTTTCTATTTATGATTTATAATTTAAATTTTTAATATTTACTATCGATTTGTAATCCAGGGAGCGGGAAGCGCAGAATCAAATATCGCTGTGATGATTGTACGTTCTAGTATCAATTGTTTGGCGACAATAAAGTATAAAGTCAAGTACTCTGACCAAACTGGTGAAGCATATAGTTCCAACATGATCTTCCTACTTTATTGGTAAGTCATTAATTATGCTATATTTTATTTATTTTAATTTTTATCCATTTATTTTATTATGTAGCCATTTATTTATTTAGCAATACAGCATGGAATAAACCCTTCAAGCTGCGTCTTCCCAGCAAACCCCGCCAGCCTTGATTTAACCCTAACCTAATCACAGTAAAGTTTACAATGATCAATTAACCTACCTAGTACATCTTCGGACTGTGGGAGGTAGCCAGAGTGCCCAGGAAAAGCTCACGCATTCCACGGGGAGGACGTACAGACTACTTTCAGATGACTATAAACTGATCTCTGAACTCTGACGCGCCAAGCCGTTGTGGCGGCCATGTCTTCCTATGTACCTCAAGTCATGGATTTGCATTCCTCCTGTTCCTGTACACTGCTCAGCTCAGTATCTTAAAAGTTACTGTGTATTTCTTGTTTTTTCTTTGAGTATTGAATTCCAGAGAGGCAATTTTCAAAAGGGAGATTATTTAGGGATGGGATGGTGGTGAGCGGCCAAAGTGAGAAGGTGTGAGGGACAGAGTAGAATGGATTTGAGGTCAAGTGGGAAAGATGCAGTCGGGGGAAGAGTGGGCTAGTGGAAAGGAGGATCCTGGGGATAACTACACACAGGAAGCTGGACTGCATTCATTCACTTTGTCCTGCACTGTTCTGGTTCCTGCTGAAGTCCTTCTTCACCTGTAGATCAACCGCTTTATTCCAAAAGTGATAAAGTCTCAATCATCTTCCTCCCCCCGCCATTGCTCTTCCCTAGTCCATTTTTAAATATTGATCATCATTATTATTCTGTTAACGTTTTCAATGTCATAATAGATATTATGGTTATAGTTTTAATGTCAGTATTCAATTCTGAATGTGTCTTTTTAGATATTTAGCATGATCCTATGCTCATAACAAAGTTACATAAACTTGACTGTGGTGCTATGAAGCAAATTTCATTTGCCGTTCTGGTATCTCAGAACAGTACAACAACATTTATTTGTACGCGGTGGGGAGAAAGAGCAGCCAATCATTATTTTTAGGTACCCTTCGAGCTTCCCGTTCGAGACATTTTTCCAACATGCCCTCACTCTATTGGAGAGCAACTTGCCATCACCAGAACTGTTTCATCCTTTGTTGCTTAAATGTGACACCTCCCGCCCTTGACTATTTCTAAGCAGAGCCATCTCCATTCCAGCTTCAAATCCACTGCGACACCCTGAGAAGAGGTGGAAAAACAGCGCGTGATGTTGCTAATTTTAAGCGGGCCATGTTACTCACCTGCCATCTCACAGCTATCCGAGCTGACTCTTCGCTGGTCTTGTGTGTCATCGAGTGCTTCGTTTGATGAAGATCTGTCTGACACATATCCTTCACTTGAATGTCGCTTCAGAACCAGGCTCTGCGGTAAAAGAAACAAGTAAACATGGGAAATGGTACAATTGTTTGGTAAGACTCCCTTAACACTCATTCTGCACTCTCCCCGCCCCTAGTTAGGGAGTGTTATAGTCCAGGTTCTAATTTCAACCCCCAACATGTGCCAATAATTATGATTTCAGTAAGTGGTAGGAAAATCCAACCAAGACTAGGATAGTAACTCCCGCTGGAAATACAGATCCTGGCCATGAGAAGGAATGCTGGAAGAATATTGCAACCTTTTTTTTTGTAGACACGAGGTAGTTTTTTAGTATCTTGAGGTATCTCTGATCATAAGATCTTCCTCCATGCTGTGCAGAGGTTCTACCTCTATTGCTTCCTTAAGCTCTTGCACACTGGCCAGACTTTACAAACAAAAAAACAATTGCTTGGGGATAGATTATACCTATTTGACTGGCTGACTTGTTAAGAAAGTTTTAATTTTATTTAGCTTAAGTATTTATTTTAAAGAGAAAGCGCCATCTGGATTTAAAAAAAGAACATAATGGAAAATATGAAATAGAAGCAGGAGTAAGTCATTTGGCCTTTGCGTCTACTCTGCCATTAAGTTTTTAAAAAAAAAACAACCTTGGTCTTAACACTAAACCTATGACCCTAAATCCTGTCGTTATTGAATGATCCATCAATTTGTGGGCTTTGGGTCTGTTCCGGCTGCTTCGGACTCCGTGCCTCAGTACTCACTTTTGTTCTAAATGTTATTTGCCTACTTTTATTGTTTGCACAATTTGTTTTCTTTCTCCCCCTCTCTGCACATTGGGTGCTTGCCAGTTTTTTAAAATTTTGTTTTGTTTTGTGGCTGCTTGAAAGGACACGAATCTCAAGGTTGTATAAGTTATACATACTTTGATGATAAACGTACTTTGAACTTTGAATTTGTTTTGAATATACTTGGTGTTTGACCTCAAGCTTCTTGCTACCTGCTTACTAATTTCCCATTTCTCCCTCTTCTCTTATATGGAAGGACTGCACCTGTTTTCTTTCAGTTTGGAGATTTTGAAGGTAGGGAGTATATTCACCACCAGCAGCACTTTGGATCCTGAGGGTCTATTTGCTTACAGTGCCATTAACTTGTCCAGTAGTACTTTTTTTTTCTCTAAAAAAGCAACGCTAACTAACTTCAATGACCTTATTTTTCAAGACTTGATGTTACCCTGATTTGTTTTTCCTTATTTTCTGTGAAGGCAGGTAAAATATGCTAACTATCTTCCTCAGTGTGATTTCTTCTGACCCAAATCTGTGGAAGATTGCACTTAAATTTGCTTGTTTAGAGTTTTAAAAACCTACAATATTTTGTTTTCTTGCTCATCTACTTATTTTCTTCTGCTCCTGTATTGATGCTCTGCTGAATTCTGATATTTTCTCAGTTTTAAAGTTCTTCTCAGCAAGCCTCTGGCTTTTTCTTTTGATTTAATGCTATCTAAAACTGCTCATGGTTGGACCACTTCTGAGTTTTTGTGCCTCCAGGACATTAATTTTAGTTGTAAAACTAAGTATTTACTCATTAAACGTTGGCCATGGTTTAATGTCATACACTTTAAAGTAATTTCCAAATCTACCATACCAACTTGTACCTTTCATTACTTTTAGAATTATGACCATGGAGCTTACACATCATATTGTGATCTGTCTTCCCTAAAATACTCCTTAACTACAAGATTTATACTTCCTTAACTATTGAATTGACTTTACTTCTTACATCCTTCACATACACGAGGAGTAAAAATCTTTACATCTCCGTCAAAATGTGCAATCATAGTAATTTATAACAATTTATAATACATAGAACAGTCAATGTAACATAGAGTACACTCAAATCAGCGTGAGTTAATCAGTCTGATGGCCTGGTGGAAGAAGCCGCCCGGAGCCTGTTGGTCCTGGCTTTTATGCTGCGGTACCACTTCCTGGATGGTAGCAGTTGAAACAGTTTGTGGTTGGGGTGACTCAGGTCTCCAATGATCCTTCGGGCCCTTTTTACAGACCTGTCTTTGAAAATGTCCTGAGTTGTGGGAAGTTCACATCTACAGATGCGCTGGGCTGTCCGCACCACTCTCCGCAGAATCCTGCGATTAAGGGAGGTACAGTTCCCATACCAGGCAGTGATGCAGCCAGACAGGATGCTCTCAATTGTGCCTCTGTAGAAAGTTCTTAGGATTTGGGGGCCCATACTAAACTTCCTCAACCGTCTGAGGTGATAGAGGTGTTGTTGTGCCTTAACTCTTTATAAGATTAAGGTTAATATTTTTATACAAGATTAAACTACAAAATTAATATTTTTTCTCAGTGTACAATACTAGATTAAATACTATTGCTGTCAATTTAATTTACTCAGTCTATAAGTGCATTAAAGTTTTCCATTGATTATTCTCTGACTCTTGTTATATACCCTTATATATCATTTTCTGAAAACTTTACCTCAGCAGTTACTCTCCCATATATGATCACTCTTATTTACCCAGATAGCACATCCTCGAATACTGTACTAAGATCAGCAGGCCTTGCATGCTTTGATTTTTATTTGTGAATATCAATAACCAGACCAGAACCTTTGTCTCGCCATGAAACATGGGGTATTGTGTGTATCTAAAGTGCTACTAACTGAGATCTTTGCCACTTCATCCATTTTACAGTTTTAAAGATTCAAGATTGTTCACTGTCATTCTTCAGTACTCAAGTATAAAGGAGAACGAAATGATTGCCACTCCGGATCTAGTGCAGCATAAATAAACACAATAAGCATAAACAATACAATTAACATAAGTAAACAGATTAGCTTATATGCATGTTCAAGCAGTCTGTACATATAAGCCAATCTTATTTATATTTATTGCACTTATTGGAATAATTATGCACATCTGTACCTCTATGGATTGGCTCCTGACTTTTGCTGAATTCAGGTCCTCACCCACTCTGTTTGCGGTAGGTTCCATTGGAGAGTTACTCGTTGCTGGAGTCCAAGAACTGAGATCTTGCTTGGGCTCAAATATTTGATAGTAGTACATGATTAGAAAATCTACAACTTGAGCCTGGTAACCAGAGTTCACCAGGGAAACCGCATCTTCTGGAGCCTGAGATCGAATTAGTGTGGGGCCAAAGATTATTCCTAAATTATTCGAAGACATTTTGTTTTCTTCACATCGTTCTGCCACTCTGTAAAAGAAAAGAGATTAACCTTGCAGCTACAAAGACTTACAAGCCCTTACCTCCACATAAGTGTATCTCACTGACCCAAACAATAGCAACATTTAACTCCCTAGCTCCATGCTCATCGACTGCTTCTACAAATTCCACTAATCTCCTTGAACTATTTCAGAAACTGCAGAGGGCTTTCGCTGGATGGGCTTTAGCTGGGAATCCAAACAGACCAATGACTTAGATTAGATTATGAGGACACTCAGTCCTTGTTTATTGTCATTTAGAAATGCATGTATTAAGGAATGATACAATGTTCCTCCAGAGTGATATTCACACAAAAACAGGACAAACCTGTTTACTTATTTAGAGATACAACACAGTAACAGGCCCTTCTGGCCCAGTAAGCCTGTGCTACATAGTCACATCCTGTGACCTACTAACCTGGTGCTGTAATGGCGTCGTACCACCCCAATAACAGGTCGGTGATGCAATTAGGGTCGGTGTCCAATTTCTAAGAGGGTCGTAGAGCAACACGAGATTGACTTCTCGAAACAGATTCTCAAGTAACATCAAACACCTGTTGCTCATTTCCACACAGGTTACAGTATCACAAAGAAACTTCTCTACCGGTGAATAGGATTTCAGCTAATAAGCTTCCATGGGTTACCTCTAGTTCAAAGTTGTGAGCCAGAAGGGAATCCTTTACCTCACTGACATTAGCATTCACACAGTTCTGACGTGGAACTGGTGAATGGGGAAACACCCTGCCAAGCATAGGCTTGCATTATATCTTTCTCTCTGAAGAGATGGGCATGCTTTGTCTTGATACAAACTTCACACTCTCACTTCTCATTGTCTTTCACTAGCCCAATGAAGTGGACGTATAGTCAAGGTAGTACTTAAGGAACAGAGCTTGGCAACCATATGTTAATATCTCCTTGTCCCGATCCACAGACACAAGTTAACATTAATTTTGATTGCTAATTAAATCGTTCAATTCAATTCAAATTTATTTGTCATTCAACCATGTATAAAAACTTATGAATACAGCCAAACGAAACAGTGTTACTCCAGGGTCAAGGTACAAAACACAGTAACAACAGTCACACACAGCACAAAGCACACACAGCATGTATAAAATAGAAAGATACAGCCACTAAACAAAAGAGTCCAAACTCAAGCCATCCAACACCACTGAAATTTACAGATAACCACAACAGAGCTTGTCTTCTGCCCGAGCGAACACTGGGGAGGGGGGCAGCACCATCCTGAACACTGTGCCGCACCGGTTTCGACACCTCTTTTCCGGCAGCTGTAGTCAGGCAACACTGTGGCTTAAGGCCGAGTCCTCGTACAGGCAAGATAGTGTGGTAAACAATATATATGTTGTAACTGGGTTACCTGTCTGGACACGCCCCTCTGCTGATTGCCCCTGTGGCTCCTCCCACAGATCCCTGAATAAAGGTGATTGCGCCATTGCTCCTCCCTCAACTTCAGCCCGCATGTTGTGCCATGGTGGACAAGTGATCATTAGAAACCATGGAAGCTGTTTGCCAACAGCTTTAGTTAACAGAACCAAACACATTTGCAAGTCCATATTTATCACCTCAAGACATCTGACCTGTTCTACATTCTGAGTTTGAATCCTTGCAGAGTTTACACAGGTTATAGTGGCAGCTTCTAGTCTCTCAAAGATATTAGTGACCCAACCCATTTTCCATGGTGGGACTGGAATTGTCGGTCTTTGATCTTCTCACATCAGAGCCACAGTTCTCCTTTTCATTCCACATATATATTGAAATATATGTCAGTGTTAGGCCTACCTGCAGAGATGCCCGATAAGGTGCTCCAGAGTGTTGTAGTTGGAAACTGGAAGATTCTGCAGCAAGACCTTGGCCTGCAGGATGAGATGCTGTACTTTATCAGTCGCTGTGGGTATCTCCTTTGTCTGACATTCCTTCAGCTCTTCATAGACCTGGTGTAACTCTTTGGCGAACTTCATAAAAACATCATAGAGGTTGAAGAGAACAATTGGCTCTGGGAGCTTTAAGTAATAAAATAGAAAGGCATATTTAAAATCCAGAAGGGCATTACTGAAAAATTTGCTTTGTGTTACCCACCCACCAGGACAGACACCAGCAGTATAGTCACATGACAACATTTAATGTGAAACGTAGTCAAATTACTACACTACTGATTTCTGTGCTCATGGGTGGGAAACAGAAAGCAGGACTATCAGCAGATTATCAAGTGCAGTATTCAGCAAACGATCATAATTTATCCTAATCCCAACTTCTGCTAGCAGTTTCTGGACAGCTGACAAACCCATCTAGGAGACGGAGAATCAAGATACACTGGAAATCAGTTGACTTTGTGTGTAACATCTCCGTGCTTTCCTTAGATGCATTTGGGGTCTTCTGGCTCCACTTGTCTCGGTACGAATAATTGTGTGTACGTGGATTCCCAATTTCAACCCATTTATTCCTAATTGTGGAATTTCAACAATTTTTCCCCTTTTGCTGTTGTGTTGGGCCAACCTTAGTTTTTCTTTGTTATTTGCTTTTGCTTAAGAGTATCTAAATTCTTGTATATTCCTCGAGCAGTTTGTTCACTATTCAGCCTCAGGTTTAAATAAATTCAAACTACTTGTCATCAATCTTCCACCTCAAGTTTCCAGAAGTATTTATTGAACAAATGGACAGGAACGAGGCAGGACACTGTATCACACAATAAATGACATGGGATAATTCACAATTTCACTGAAAACTGCACTGGAGATTCCTGATGTTATACCATTTATAACATCAGAAAGCACCACATTGTCAAGGTTTGGGCCATGTATGTGAGTGAGCTTGTTCATATCAGCAAAATGATCATCGCAACCAACAATCGACTAGTGTACGTGGGTCACTGACCTATTGTGGCAGCAGGTTGTGACTGCAATTAAATATAAGCAGAGACAGCTGCAGACTGAACAGGTGTGCAGACCTTCAACTCACCTCTCGAAGGTACAGGGTCAACAAGTTTGTAATATCATGAGGCGAGTTTTCAGACATGTCAGTGAGGCCCCTCCCGTTTTCAAAGGACTGACGCAGTTTGGCGATGCGCATCTTTGAACCATTTATTCGATAGATGCCCTGTAATATGGAGGTTATTAAGCATCAGACCACAGCTTGATATCCAATTAAAAATTATCGAAGGACAAATTAAACCTGAAGTGATGCAAGAGTGTGACGCAAGGGAGTTGTGGGATATGACGGTAATTTGGGTGCAAGGGAACACTCGCACCTGCATTTAGCTTTCCAAACCTCACACGAGACAGACTTGGAAACATACTGCTGGCCTTTCACTGCCGCAAGGTTTCAATGCGGCAGGTCATTCCCCAACAGCACTGTAGGTGTACCCTCACCAGAAAGAGCACTGGTGTCCAAGGAGATGACTCAGTGGGAATTGTGAACAAGCATAAATGCCAGTGATGCCCAGACTCCAAAGTACAATCAATAATAAAAAAAATGGTTTTGGGTTGGGTGGGGTGAGTGGTTGCTGTCGTGGAGAAAGGATACAGCAGCACATTGGTTTATGTTCAAAAGAATAGCCTTAGTGGACAGCACTTGACACATTCACACAGATACTGAGAGTGTTGGAGTCTAATTGTAAATAGTGCCTGCCTGCTTATACCCCTGATTCTATGTCGCGTTCCTCTGCACACAGTTACGTTCTGAATCTCTGCCTTCGCGGCCCTACCTGTACGCCTATTGCCCGTCGTTCTATCTCTGCCGTGCAGTTTCTGATAATGAAAGGCACCTCATCAGCTGACTCTCTCGGCGCCTGGGCAAAGTCGACTCCAAATAGAGAGATCTTGGTCTGCAATTTACGGTGCCCGCACAAAATTGCAATGGACTCAAGACACTTTCTATGACATGCCAGGTAACACTGTAAAGAGTAAACACCAAAATTAAACACAGACACTACCAGTGTTAGTATGCATATAATGATCCAAAAAGAATGCCATACAACTTGTTGCACAAATGTGCTTTCAATAAAAACTCAAAAGTTCCTGCTGTACTTTGTCTGAGGCCACAATGCCCTTAGTGCAGATGGAGACATGGTGAACCTCCATTCCTTTTTCCATACCAATGCCAAATTCTAAACTTCAAGTGAATGGACAACTCACTTCAGAGATCTGCCAGTATTTTACACTGAAGAGATGTTCCCAGCCCTCTCTAGTCTTTTCCAAAGGAGACTAAAAAAGTCAGGGTCCTTTTAAGTGGATTATGAAGATGATAGGTTATTTGGTCACTGTGCATGAATAGCAGTTGACAAACCCTGGGTGCAGGCTGCACCAGGTATGGCTTTCCTGTTGAGATTTATTAGTGATAATTTGACATCAATTATTGGAACAGGATCACAAATTGACCTCCTTGTCCCTTAATTTCCCCATAAAATCTCCACTTCTTGCTGAGTTACAGTTCTTCGTGTGTCCCATGGTATCTTACCACACAGCTATATGTTACACAAGGGTGCTGCTAGCCTGTATTTACAAAGAGTATTTTGGAATCCAGAGGATTCCTTAAGAACAGGATCCTGAACAAATGAGGATTTAAGGAGCAAATTAAGGAAGTAAATCTGAGGATTTGACATTCTCTCCCCGCTGCACATACTGGTTACTAGTTATCACTAATTAACCTACTGCACCAAACCTATTTCCTGGTGCACCTAAGGAGGATAAAGCATCAGGAATACAAGCCCCAACTTAGGCCAGTGTACCAGCCCAAATCAGCCATCACATCACAGATTGGTGGGCTTGGTTCACTCACAAATGTTAATTTATTCCTCCAAACCAAATGCAAACACCTTTCAGCAACACACACACACAAAATGCTGGAGGAGCTCAGTAGGCCAGGCAGTATCTGTGGGAAAGAGTAAACAGTCGCTGTTTTGGGCCGAGACCCTTCATCAGTTTACCCTCTGCCTAGCCTGCTGAGATCCTCCAGCATTTTGTGTGTGTTGCTTTGATTTCCAGCACCTGCAGATTTTCCCTTGTCTGCAAACATCTTTTAGCCAGCTTTTCAATTTTTTTCTGAAGTTCCTCTGGCCCAGTTCAAATATCAAAACTGCTGGTTTACAACGACAGCGGATATATCCGCTTAAACTCAAGGTTACGTTCAAGTCGCCTGTCCTCACCTCCTCACACTCAGCGCCATTCACCACAATAAGGCTGTCACACTCTCGGCATTTGGTTGGGGCTCTGAGTTTTCGAAATCGGTGTGTTTGTGCAGCTTTAGATAGCACACTGTTTTTGAAAGTTGGTGGCGTTTTCAATGTCTCATTAAGTAAATCTGCCAAATCTGAAAAATAAAAAAGATTTTAAGGTGAATCAAGATGCTACATTTTTTCATCCACTCCTCTCCCTTCATATTTCTTTATTCCCTATTCCCTGTTTTATCCTATTCCTCATTGTTGTTTTTCTCCTCCACGACCCTCCATTTCTACTCTCTCTTTTCTATTTCACTGTTATTTCTCTTCCCTTTCCCTCCATCTCAATGGGTTCCTCTAAGACATTTCATGAATTCCATAATTCCATTATTTCCTCATCAATATCTCTCTTCATTTACCAAATACACATTTTTTTATTTTTCTCATCACCCCCACCTTCATCACCTTCCATCACTGTTGTATTTATCATTTTTTTTTCAACACTTTGTCACACTCTATTCTCTTCTCCCTTCTCTCCCATCCCTCAAGTTCCCTGTGCTTCCCTCTGCTTCTGCAGGAGCAGCCTAATTGGAGTTGGTGGTTGTTAAGTTACTTGGAGGGTTCATTATTGCCAATGAATGATCTGTCCCTAGTTTGCTGTGGGGATTTCTACCTAGGACATCCCACCATTTTCAACAGTTTTTTTTCCCAGGTAACTAGTTCATGCAAAAGTAGATATAAGGGTTCACCATCTTCATTCAGACCCTATTTACATATATATGCAACGTGGGACAAATTGGATCCCACCAATTCTCAAATTAAGAGTTAAACCCCTGTAACATACCATTATCTTGTAAATGGCTCCCATCCCTCTCTTCGAAATCATCTGGAGACATCCCTGGTACTGTGGTCTTTGGAAATTTGCTTCGAAAATGAGCTGGTTTAAAAAAAAAGCAAAATTTCAGTTGATACCAGTCTTTTTACTGATTCGTTCAATTTTTGGGATCTGGGTGTTGCTAACAAAGCCAACATTTGTTGCCAATTTCTAATTGCTCTTGAGAAGGTGGTGGCAAGTTGCCATTTTGCTTTTGTTTTTGATTTACTGTAGTCCTTTTGGTGATTGGTACAATTCTCAAAATGGATGGGCAGCTCAAACACTTAGACACAGTGAGAAAGCATGGGCAGTATTTTCCAAATTAGGTTCAAGGTCAATTTGCAAATGCCAATGTTCTCATGGGTCTGCCGTGCTTGGCCCTCTTGGTAGTAGAAACCGCGGGTTTGAAGATATTGTTGCAATAACCTAGGTTAGTAAACATAGTGAGTTTTATTGATGTTTCACACTGGCCACTATGCAGCAGTCGTGTCAGGAACAAATATTTAGGGTGGATACCAATGATGAGGATTTATTCTGGTTTGTACCAAGGTTCATGAGTATTATTGGAGTGGCACTCATCCTGGCAGGTGGACAATATTCTGTCATGCACTGACTTGTGCTTTTGTAGATGGTTGAAAGACTTGGGGTTTCATTAGATAGGTCATCAATACAGAAAAAAAAAAACAGATTTAGAAGCTAAAGAATCTACGTGACTGAAAGACTGATTCCTGATCACTGGATTGTGATGGGAGATCTTGGCAATGAAAATTCCAAGGGTAGATGACTGCACTCACTTTTATTGGAGCTGGTCTTTCCTGGCACTTGAACGCTGTGGATGTTGCTTGCCACTTACCAGCCCACGTTCTCTTGCTGGTTTGAGCTGCCCTATTTTAGCATGATTTCAGTGTGACACAGTATGACGCTGGTGCCTTTGGTGTACAGACAGAACATTCTCCACAGTTCAGAGGTCACGCTCACCAACCACTGAGAAACCGGTTAAAGCTCCTCACTCAGAAAGCATTTGGTATTCCTACAACTTCCACTGCTCTTCTAAGTGTTTAACGCGGACACCCACTGATTCACCAGCCGAACAAGAACCATCGGGGAATGGGAGACTGGTTTTCTTTCTCATGTTTGGTATGATACCATGAGGCATTGTTGATGTCTTCAGCAGTTCCATCCTCCTGCTTCATGAGTGACACTGTCCTGACAGCAAGGTTCTGCAGGTCAGGCAGCATCTATGGAAATGAATACAGTCGACATTTCTGGCTGAGGCTGAGGAGGAAGGGGGAAGATGCCAGGAACATTATTTACTGGAACTTTATTTTCCAAATGACTTAAATGTCTTTAGTTTTTAATTGGTTTAAGCTACACAAACGTTGCAACGTTATCACCATGGCCATTGTAATTGCAAGGCAACTGGAAACACAGACCCCAACGTTCTCTTCTGCTCATTTGAACCTTGCAATAGAATAGTATTCTCTCAGACAAGACCAGACATTCACATTCCTTTTAAATGAAGACTGAATGGGTTTTCAACCATTTCCTGATTCCAATCCCACTCAACTCTTAATTTTTCCACTTCTTGTTGATCCTTAATGAGCGAAGCAGATAAATAGAAGTAGGGTTGGGAAGGTCAGTCTCTTGCATGAGCTTCAACATTTCATATCATTTTGGCTGATCTATTATGTCTGAACCATCCCTTGATTTGTTTAAAATTCAATAATCTATTCACCCATCCTGAATATATTATATGCCTGAGCTGATTAGATAATTCCAAAATTCACTATTTTCTGGATTGGGATTAGAAATTCATATTTCAGATTTAATTCTGTGAGATTTAGTTCCAGTCAGGGGTTGTGGTATTCTTGCATCTACCCTGCCAAACCATTAGATTTTTGCATGTTTCAATGAGATCGGCTCCCATTCTTCTAAACTCTAGACATATTTTCTCAATCTGCTTTATTTCTTTTCATAGAACAGTATCTCTGCCCCCAAAAATAATAGAAGTCGTATTGTAAATGATCCACCCTGCTCATGGACTGTTTGTCCCATTCCCATCGGCGAGGAGGCTGCGTAGTATCACGCCAGGACCACCAAGCTCAAAAACGATGACTTTCCCCAAGCAGCAAGGCTGATCAACACCTCCACCCACTAACATAATCCTTCACACCTCCAACCACTACTACTTTAGTATTTCCTATGTACAGACACCCCTATGCCTAACATCACTTTATGGACATACAAGCTCAAACAAGAGAAAAATCGGCAGATGCTGGAAATCCGAGCAACACACACAAGATGCTGGAGGAACTCAGCGGTCCAGGCAGCATCTATGGTAAAGAGCAAACAGTCGGTGCTTTGGGTCAAGAACCTTCATCAGAACTGGAGAAAGGGAGGTGTTGGAACTGGACCAGAAACCTGACCACAAAAGATCTACAAACCTGCTTATCCAGGTAGACCCACTGTTCCTGCTTGTTCCTGTCCCATCTAACTTATACCTGCATACTTCAACTCCTGTTTTATTTACCCCCCGCCCCCCCAGTTCAGTTCCTTCCTATCTACATCCGTGACACTTCACACACTCTGGATCTTTTCAATGACTTCAAGTTCCCTGGCCCCGATCATCTCATTTTCCCCATGGATGTCCAGTCCCTATACACCTCTGTCCCCCATCAAGAGAGCCTTAAAGCTCTCCGTTTCTTTCTAGATAACGGACCCAACCTGTTTCCCTCCACCACCACTATCCTCCGTCTGGCAGAACTAGTTCTCACCCTCAATAATTTCTTCTTTGGTTCCTCCCACTTCCTTCAACCCAAAGGCACAGCCATGGCGACTCGCTCGAGTCCCAGTTATGCCAGCCTTTTTGTTGGCTACGTGGAACAGTCTATGTTCCAAGCCTACAACAAGGCTATCACTCCATAACTTTTCCTACGCTGCATTGGGCTTCTTCCTGCACCCATGTTGAACTCAACAATTTCATCAATTTTGCCTCCAACTTCCACCCTGACTTCAAATTTATCTGGTCCATTTTTGACATATCTCTCCCCTTACTCAACCTTTGGAGACAGTTTATCTACTGATATCTTTTATAAATCTACCGATTCTCACAGCTTCATGGACTATACTTCTTACCATCCCACCATCTGTAAAAATGCCATCCCCTTCTCTCAGTTTCTCCATCTTCGCTGCATCTGCTCTCAGAATGAGGTTTTTAATTCCAGAACTAATGAAATGTCTCGTTCTTCAAAGAAAGGGGCTTTCCTTTCTCCACCATCAATGCCACCTCCACCTGCATCTCTCCCATTTTGCACGCATCTGCCCTCACCCCATCCTCTTGCCACCCTACCAGGGATAGGGTTCCTCTTGTCCTCACCTACCAGCACAATAGCCTCCGTGCCCAGCACATAGTTCTCCATAACCTCTCTCATCTCCAGTGTGATCCCACCACTAAGCACATCTTTCCCTCCCCCTAACTTTCTGCTTTCCGCAGGGATCACTCCCTACACAACTCTCTTGTCCACTTGTTTCTCCCTATTGATCTCCCTCCTGGCACTTTATCCTTGGAAGTGGAACAAGTGCTACACCTGCTCCTACACCTCCTCCCTCACTACCATTCAGGGCCCCAAACAGTTCTACCAGGTGAAGCGACACTTCATCTGTGAGTCTGTTGAGGTCATCTACTATATCTGGTGCTCCAGGTGTGGCCCCCTGTATATTGGTGAGACCTGATGTAGATTGGGAGACCACTTTACTGAGTACCTTCGCTCCATCCACTACAAAAAGCAGGATGTCCCAGTGGCCACCCATTTCAATTGGACTACCATTTTCATTCCAACATGTCAGTCCACGGCCTCCTCTACTGTCATCATGAGGCTACACTCAGGTTGGAGGGGCAACACCTTATATTCTATCTGGGTAGCCTCCAACCTGCCGGCATGAACATTGATTTCTTCAACTTCTGGTAATTGCACCCCCTGCCCAGCATTCCTATTCCTGTTTCCCTCTCTCACCTCATCTCCTTACTTGCCCATCACCTCCCTCTTGTGTTCCTCCCCCTTCCCTTTCTTCCCTGGTCCTCTGCCCTCTCCTATCAGATTTTCCCATTCTCCAGCCCCTTATCTCTTTCACCAATCAGCTTCCCAGCTCTTCGCTTCATCCCTCCACCTCTCCCAACTTCACCTATCACCTACCACCATTTACTTCTTCCTCCCCCTCCTCCCAACTTCTTGATCTAACTTCTCAACTCTTTTTTCCAGAACTGACGAAGGGTTTTGGCATGAAATATCAACTGTTTACTCTTTTCCATAGATGCTGCCGGGCTTGCTGAGTTCCTCCAGCGTTTTATGTGTGTGTTGCTATGGATATAAGCTGCCTTATACATTTATAACATAGCATTTATTATTATTATTATTACTGTGTTCTCTATCTTTGCTGTATTTTTTTTTTGCTGCATCTGATCTGGAGTAACAATTATTTTGTTCTCCTTTACGCTTGTGTACAGGAAACGACATTAACTAATCTTGAATCCTCTTCCTTGTCTGTGGTCAGTAGATTCACGTACAATATTCCAGCTGCAGTCTCTCACTAGTCTACATAATTGCAGTAGAATGTTCTTTACTTTCAAATTGGAGAACTTGTACAGGGTTAATGTATGCTTTTGTCTTCCTGTTTCCTTCAGCTGCATATTAACTTCAGTAATCTGTGGGTGACTCCATGGTTCCTCTGAACACAGTTTTCAGTCATACACCATACAGCTCAGTAGCATAGTGGTTAGCACAACGCTTTACAGTATAGATGACCCGTGTTCAATTCCCACTGCTGCCTGTAATGACTTTGTACATCCTCCCTGTGACCCGTGTGGGTTTCCTCCGGGTGCCCCAGTTACCTCCCACAGTCCAAAGACTACCGGTTGGCAGGTTAATTGGTCATTGTAAACTGTTCTGTGATTAGGCTAGGGTTAAATTGGGGAATTGCTGGGTGGCGTGGCTTGAAGGGCGGGAAGGGCCCATTCTGTGCTGTATCTCAATAAGTAAACCAATAAAATACTCTGATTGTATATATTTTCATGTGTTTTTTCATTTTGATTTCCATTCACGCATTCACTTGATCTGTCCATATCACTGCCACCTTACGCAAAGCATTGATAAAGATTCTGAGAGACCAGGGCTCAGCACGGATTCTTGCAGCATCCACTAATCACAACTTCCTAAAGTGAAAATGACCAATATTGCCGCTGTTGTCTGTCCATTAACCACTCCTCACATTTCACCAGTGAATCTCCTTCAATCTCATGCTCCAATATTGCTCAATAATCCCTTCTCTGGTTACACCAACTACATCACATCACTGGTTTCTCTTCATCTATTTCCCAAACTCTCAAAACAAGTGTGCCAAACATGAGTACCCTTCCATTAATTGGTGCTAGCTGCCCAATCTTTCAATGACATCTTGTAATGATGCTTTCTTTTGGCATTTACCTGGACTGGACATCGGTGAGTCAAGGGAACGAGACTCGCTGCTGACGCCAGTGCTTTCTGAATCACTTAAGCCAGCTTTAAGTCCAGCTGTATTCTGAATCGCTGCAACAAAAAAAAAACAAATACTTTAGTCTGTTCCTGAGCTCTTGACATTTCCCAACATGGATGTAAAGTGCAGAGGAGCATCTCAAAGAATTATAAAGTTGGGCAAAATTGCTGGGTTGGGGGCTGGCCCCTGCAGGCCGGCTTTCTTGATGGTGCTGCTCTCCAGTGTTGGCACCCTGGAAGACAAACTGGATTGCCTTCATCTGTGGCTGACCTTGTGTGAGATAAGATGCTGCTGCAAGCTTGTTATTGTAGAAACATGGCTTCAAGTACTATCAATCCACTCAGGGACTTGAGCTAATGTTATTTTTGTGATTAACTGCTCTGTGGGTGATTGTATGTACTGTGTTTTGCACTATGGTCCCAGAGGAATGACATTTCCTTTAGCTCTATTCATGTGTATGGTTGAATGACAATTGAACGTGAACCAAAGCATCTTCAGTAACTCAGCAGCACCCGCAGAGAGAAATGAACAGTCTAGGTTTCAGGCCTAAACCTTCTTCAGGAGTGGATTATTCATTTCCCTCCGTAGATGCTGTCTGACCTGCTGAGTACCTCCAGTGTTTTGTGTGTGTTGTTCACGAATTCACAGTCTCCTGTGTCTGAGAAAGTATCACGAAAGGAACCATCCATAAGAAGGTTAGTTGATTATTGCCACTTTGCTCTTTGTGGAATCTATGAGGGGAGAAGCAAGTATTCTCAGGAAATTAGTGATGGAATAAAATCAACACCATCATCGAGTTTGTTTTCATGTTTTTTTTCTCTCTGTGCATTGGGTGGGTGGTTGTCTTTTTTAATGGGTTATTTTAGGTTTCTTCTTTTGTGGTTGCCTATAAGGAGATGAATCTCAAGGTTGCACAACGTATACATATTTTGATAATAAATGTACTTTGAACTTTGGAAATCTTTGAAGTTAGCCTTCGCTACTGAGCCAATTTTGTCTACCCACAAACTAGACCTGTGTGATGAATTGGACGTCGATTCTGGGGGATATAATCCACTGCACCCTGTCTGTCATGGTTAACTGCACATTGACGTATTAAATAGTAAATTTGCAAAACAACCTCTTATTTTCCAGAGGCACTCCCTTTTTTCATGATTGTTGCTTTTACTAAGCCATGAGTTCTCTTTGCTCTCCCATAGTACGTAGTCATGGATTTTTTTTTGGGGGGGGGGAGTTTGAAAATCATTAACTTACTGGGTTTGCCTCCAAACTCTTCTGGCAAAATTGGGAAGTCACCAGATGATGCTGACGTTCGATCGACCACTGTGGCAATACTTTTTCTCCTTGCAGTGGGGGAGGACCTGAAAAAATTTTAAACATACAATTTATCAAAAACAATTTATACCGTCACAGAATCCCAGTAGGATAAATTCGTTCACACTGTATATAGGCCCAAATCCTTTGCACAGAACTCCAATAGGCCAAAGCTTCCCAATCAATCTCACTGTACAGATTCTCACACAGACCGAATCATTCAATTTTGTGTCATTGTTCATAACACCAAACCCTGGATCACTGACCTTCTACTGGGAGTAGAAAACTCCTCAAATTCATAGCTCTCTGCGGACAGCATTTTCTTGTCCAAGTTTTGGATGAATTCAACATATTTCTGGGCAGGTTCATGGATTTTGAGGTTCTCTTGCAGTTTTTGTAAGGAGAATGGCACCTGCTGGATCTGTTCCTGCTTCATCTGGAACATGTTCATAGAGACCTATTGGTGCAAACATAGGGAAGGTTAGATTCTACTAATTTAGCTGTAGCCATTCAAACTCAAGTTCCTTGTTCCCAGTCTGATTTAACAGGGATTTAAGTCTGAGGAAAGATAGTTCTACATTTTCCTATCAAATACTCCCAGCATGTGGCCAAGTGGTTAAGGCATTGGACTAGTGACCTGAAAGTCATGAGTTCGAGCCCCAGCCGAGGCAACGTGTTGTGTCCTTGAGCAAGGCAGTTAATCACACTTAATCTGCGACGACACTGGTGCCAAACTGTGTGGGTCCTAATGCCCTTCCCTTGGACAACATTGGTGTCATGGAGAGGGGAGACTTGCAGCGTGGGCAACTGCTGGTCTTCCATACAATCTTGCCCAGCCCTGCACTCTGGAGAGTGAAGACATGGTCTCGCAAGACTAACGAGACTAACGGATGCCTTTAAACTCCCAGCACAGGTACAGCAAGTATCAGATACAAAGAAGGGCTCCTGCTACAACGTTCAAAGTAAATTTATTATCAAAGTACATATATGTCACCATATACAACCCTTGTGTTTTGTGGGCATTCACAGTAAATACAAGAAACATAATAGTATCAATGAAAGACGCCCCTAAACAATGTGCAAAAGACAACTAGCTGTGCAAGTAGAAAAAGAAAAAATAATAAATGAAAGAATGAATGAATAAACAAACAAACAAACAAACAATAGGAATTGACAACAGGAGATGACAAGTCCTTCAAAGTGAGTCCGTAGGCTGTGGGAACATTTTTTCAATGATGGGGTGAGTAAAGTTGAGCGAAGCTATCCCCTCTGGTTCAAGATGTCTCCTAAATACTACCACGGCTACATGGATTATCTCAAACCTTAGAATTGCGTGATAATGCTAAGTTATTAGCAGGTGGGTTAGTATTAAAAGTGATTTACATACTTGGATGGTCTCAGATCTAAACTCACTGCTCGTTTTGCACTCAGCATCAAGTTGCCACAAGCAGCACAATATTCCAACTAGTAGACTAATTCTGTGGCTAAGCCCTTTTATATATGTGGTATCCTTTATGTCTCTTGGAAAACATTATTGCTTATATGGCGGAAACGACAGAAATTTTGGATCTCCCCCTCCCCCTCCAACTTTCAAATCCCTTACTCACTCTTCCTTCAGTTAGTCCTGACGAAGGGTCTCGGCCCGAAACGTCGACTGCACCTCTTCCTAAGAGATGCTGCCTGGCCTGCTGCGTTCACCAGCAACTTTTATGTGTGTTGCTTATATGGTGGGGTGGGCGAGAGAGAGGAGACGGCAGAGTATGTACCATAAAGGCAGTCTAAGCCTTCACAGGTGGGCCAGGACACCATTAAACAGTGAGCGAATGGAAAAAAGGCAAAAGGCAAAGAGTGAAGTATAAGGTATAATAAATACCGAATAGGCCATTTGGCCCCTCTTGTTGCTTCACTGTTTCTTAATATGAAGGCAGATCTTTAAGTTCCATGCCACAAAACCCATAAATTTTCACTTCTCTTAAAACCACTGCCTTGATTGTACTGGTGACTGAGCCTCAAAAGCTCACTTGGATGAAGAATTCCAAAGACTCACCACCCTCAGGGAGAAAAATAAATCTCTATTTCTGTGCGAAGCATCTCTGAGCTGTTATTTGAGATTTGACGTTATGTTCCAGACATACCAGCTGGGGACCCTGCCACTCCTGAAGAATTTTAAGCATTTCGGTAAAAAATTTTTCTGACTCTTTTAAATTGAATATATTAATGTTAAATTTGCCTAATCTCTCCTCTTACGATGAGCCCATCATCACTGGGGGCAATAAGAGGCCCTCTATTGCAGGTATATCCTTCCCAGGAAGAAGACAGAATGAGAGTGATCCAGAAAATAAAAAGATTAGAATGGCAAGCGAAGATGAAGAAGTAGATGACATGCCGAGGCTGTCTGAATTCTAAAAGTGAGAAGAAGGACTGAATGAACCGAAGAGGATTCTTACACGAGACAAAACGCGATAAAAAACAGAATTAGCCGATGAGCTCACCAATTTTAGTATGTGGTCACCATGGCAGATGAGTTTGTGAAGCTGGGTTATGATATCGACTTTCATTTTCTCCATTTCTTTATGTCTGAGGTTGGCCTCACGGACACAGTTCTTATAATGCATCTCAGTCTCCTGAACCTGTTGGGGAAGATGCAGTTTATGCCGATCAGAGTGAAGGTTGCTCAGGTGAATAGGCCTGTAAAAGCATTATTGATTAAAGCATTGGATTTTCTCCATGAGACTAATTTCATTTGAGCTTAGCCAGATCCAATGCGTATCATTCCTCTAACAAGAGAAACGCATGTAGAACAGTCTGGTTAGAGCATCTCACCAACATCTTAAAGGTGTCTCAATCCTAATCAGATAATAAAAGATGAAAATTACTACAAGGCCAGCTATTTGACATCTAAATTGGAATTTGCGTCTCTACAGAAAGTAATGAGACATTTAAAAACTCTGGCAGAATGGATGTTCAGTTGTGATGTCTGAAAAAGGTTAAAATGCCTGTCTCAGTTCAAATGTCTATGGGATCTAGTACAAGCTGGATCCAAAATTGATTTGGCAATAGGAGGCATAGGAGGTAGAAGTGGAGGTGGAGGATCATTTTTGTGATTGGAATTCTGACCAGTGGTGTATCATAGGGATTGGTACCGGGCTCTCCTATACATCATTGATTTGGATATGAATGCAGACAGTAGGACTCATAGTCTGCGTATGACACAGGAATTGGTGGTGGTATTGATATTGAAGAGAATAGACTTTCTAACCCTGGGAGAAAGACAGGAACAATCTACCTTACCTACTGCCCTCATGATTTTTCACCCATCAACCTCCTACACGCTAGAGAAAAAAATCCCAACATATTGAGCCTCCCCTTATAATTCAAGCCTTCCAGTGCTGTAAGATTCTCGCGAATCTCTTCTACACCATTTGCAGCTCAATGGCATCCCTCCCAGAGCTGAGTGACGAGAATTTCACCCAATACGCTACGTGCGGTCTCACGAATGTAACATGTAGTCTCCCATACTCAGCGCCCCGGCAAGCGTGCCGAAAGCCTCCTCCCCACCTTGTCTACCTGTGTCACTACTTTCAAAGCACTCTCGTGCCCCTAGTTCATCAGATGATGGGAATGCAAATGGATAAACAGCATTAGTGTAGGGTTGGTATCAAATGGACCAGGTGATATGTTGGGCTATAGAGTCTGTTTCCTTGCTGTACAACTGACTAAATTCTCTGCTTTTAAATGTCGACTGTTTGACTAAGCATTTGGGCATTGCACCATTGTGGTTTGAAAACAATTTTGCTTCAGAAGACTCCTGTAAAAAACTGCAAGTAATCAAGTGCTGAGGCTTCCAGGAACATATTCCACCCCAGCTGACGCCTCCCCAGACCAGCTCCATTTGCTCACCTTCAACTGTGCTTCGTCCTTTGACCGTCTGCGTTTCTCGAGTTGCTTGCTGGCACTACCTGGATAAGTGCCACTCATACTCAGCGAAATCTGTTCTTCCTCAGCCTTGGCGCTTTGCTGCTTTGCCTTTTCGAATTCCTCACAGCGCTGGAAGTACAGGTGTTTAGATTTCCGCAGTGCTGTTAAGGCATCATTCTGCAGATGTGAAGAAGTTTATCTCATCACAGGCTGCCTCATTAGAGATATTTTATTCAGTCAGCTTCATACTTTTGCAGCGTATAAACATTTTATTATAAATATTTATTCTGATCATTCCTGTACTTATCAGTAGATAAGGTAAACAACCACATTTATTTATTGATCGTTTTGTCACAAGCTCAGGAGCCAAATTACTCACAGAGGTAAAAGAGTCAAAAACATGAAAAAAATCTGCAGACGCCGGAAATCCAGAGCAACACACGCAAAATGCTGGAGGAACTCAACAAGTCAGGCAGCATCTACGCAAAGAGTAAACCGTCAACGTTTTGGGCTGAGACCCTTCTGCAGGAATGGAGAGAAAGAGGAGAAGTCAGAGTCAGAGTAAGAAGGTAGTTGGCGAGGGGAGGAGGAAGTACAAGCTGGTACTTCTCCCCATCAGCCACCACCTTTCAGCTGTCACCTACCACCTTGTACTTCTTCCTGCCTTTTCCCCATCTTCTTGTCCTGACCTCACCTTTTTTCCAGTCCGGATGAAGGGTCTCTGTCTGAAATGGACACTGTTTACTGTTTTCCAGAGATGCTGCCTGGCCTGCTGAGTTCCTCCAACATTTTGTGTGTGTTTCGTTAAATAACCAAAAGTGACTTTTTATTTACATAGCAAGTGGTTAGGGTTTGGAATGTACTGTTAGGGAAGTAGTAGATTCAATTGGAGCATTAAGATGGCTGGATAAGTATCCGGGGGGAGGGAGGGAGGGAGAAATGTATGAGGGAAAGGGCAGGGGAGTGGCACCAATTAGATTGCTTTTGGTCTCGATAGGCCCATCAACTCACGCAACAGACTTTGACTAAGTGTTGCTTTGGACCTGCAGAATTCCTTGGCTCACAGGAAAACACTCTCACTTTCAAGTCAGAATGTTATTGATACCAACTTCCACACCACAGACTTGATCCCAGAGTGCGCGGGTGTTTTTTTTTTGCTGAAATAAGTGGCGGTTGGGGGGGGGGGTGAAGAGTCATTGCTCTGTTGCTGCTTGTGCGTGGGAGGGGGCTTGGGGTTCTAACGTTTTTATTGTCACTCACTCTTTGGGGCACTCTTCTGTTTTCATGGATATCTGTGAAGAACAAGAATTTTGGGTTGTATATAGCATACATTCTCTGATATTAAATGGAACTACTAGAAATAGGTTTATTAACATGAATAGCTGTGAGACTAGATTTCATGTTAGGCTTGCAAAAGGTGGAAAGTACTAATCCAAAAGGAACGATGACAAAAAGATAGTTGTTAATCATTATTTAACTAATATTAACATAAACTGGTCTTGGGAATCAAGGGGTTAACAAAGGGGTAAATGTATAAATGTGTGACATGGTAAAACTTGAGAAGAATAAGGAAACTGCACGAATAGGAAGTGAAGAGCTTTACTGATTGTGCAATGCTCAGTTCCATTCATAACTGCCCAGTAAACAAGGCAGAATATGCCTGCATGCAGCAAGACCTTGACAAAGCTGACAGATGATAAGTAATAGTCATACAATTCTCCCAAGAGGACCACACCCTTGTCATAGGGTTTGGAGGCTTGTGTGCGTCAATGACTCAGAGGACTATGCTGGCTGGAGTCAGGGCTCTATGCTTTGGCTCTTGGTTGGGTCACCCATGCCAAACAGGTCAAAGGGCAGAGGTCAGACTAAGAGTGGTCCACCAGTCCTCCAGGTTCAGAGGTTCAGCTCAGGGCTAACAACTCTGATTGGTAAAACAAAAATGGTTACCAAGACAGCAATGATTTATCCTTCTACATCTGAGTGCGACGGTATTCCTGAGTCTCTACCCACGATTTGCGTGACCAGCAGTAGCAAAAACCAGGAGGAAGCTCCTGACATGATGAAGCAAGTCCTGAACACTGCCAGAGGAGGACCATCATTGCAGCCCTAAACGCCAGTGGCAGAACGGGCAGTAAGTAGTAGTGGGTTAGTAGTAATAGTCAGATTGAGTACAACTCTGCTAGTAAACCACCACTTCCAGAAGATCTATTCTGCCAAAGGAGTGGATAGTCAGCTTCTCCAGGGATGGTGGTTAATCCAGGTTCACCTGTTTACTGTAGTCTAGTTCCTCTGTGACAGAGGACAAGTTCTAGGAGACTGTGCAGTCTGTGGTCTCGTTGTCAGTTTTATATCAAAAGAAAATTTATTAATAACAAAAAGTTAATTACAAGAATAAACCATGCAATTCATTACAACACTGAGTATAACAACCATGAATGTAAAGTATTTTTTGCACTTTCTTCCTTTGTTTTTTTTTATTATAAATAAAGTCTATTTTGAAATACAAATTTTAAAATGACAAAAATAGCAACACCCATTTATTCACCCCCTGAAGGATTTGGTTTCGTTTTGAAAGAAAGAGTTGTAGGTAAAATTATACTCATTTTCTCACTGGGACCCCATGGGTTTCCTGTGGGTGCACGTTTCCTCACACAGTCCACAGATGTACGGGTTAGTAGACTAATTGGTCACCAGGGTGTAAATAGGCTTGTTGGGCCGGAAGGGCCCGTGTCTCTGAATAAGTTATAAATAGTGAGCCTCTGCTCATTTCACTAGCGGGGGAGGGGCAGGGGGTAAAAAATCAGAGTTGACACTCAATTTGGTAATAATAATTCTTAAGTATGAGCACCTGTAGATATTGAACAAGGCAGACATCCCACCCTGCAAAAACTCATTTCAGGGAGGTAGCACCATCAAATTGCGGGAGACTTCCGGGAGAGGTGGGATGTTTGCAATAGACTAGCTCCTTAGCAGCTAACCAGCTAGTTTAAATAACGTTAGCTATGCCAATGAACGAATGACACCTGTTAAACTCACCTCAACATGTCTTTTACAGTCTTAACCCACCATGGGCAATAGAAAAGTCACTGTTGCAAACAGTGCAGCGAGCAACACTGTCATTATTTTGACCCCTATTAGGCAGGGGTACACTTTAGGGTAGTCTGGGGTGACGTATGTTTTATATTTTTTTTTTGGACCACTCTGCAATGACGCGCGCTCTCTCTCTCGTGGTCGCTCGCGCGCTCTCGCTCGCTCTCTCTCCCTCTCTCGCTTGCTTTTTCTCTCTCACTCTATCTCGTGGTCGCTCTCACACTCTCTCTTGCTTTTCTCTCGCTTGCTCTCAAAAAAATTGATTTCCGTGATATTGTATATAATTTGCGGGCATCAGGGAGCCACTATTAACATGCGGGAGACTCCCGGAACTTCCGGGAGAGGTGGGATGTCTGAACAAGGTCACTGACTCTTGTCCAGCTCAGAGCCCATGGACGCACTCTGCGGTCACAGCCCGGTGACGTGCTTTTGCGAGAGAGCTTCACTCACCATTCTGCGCTGCTCCTTTTGCCACTGCTCCTTGAACTCCCGTCGCTGCTTCTCCACCTCGTTTTTCTTCATCATGAGCGGCTGTTTATTCAAAAGTGAAATGAAGAACCAATTTAAAAGGAAACAGCTTCTCAAGAGGTTTGTGGACAAATAAGTGTGTCCTTTACCAACCCTTTCCCCCCCTCTGGCTCCACCTGCCCTCACCTAGTTCCACCTGTCACCTGTCAGCCAGTGTCTCACTCCTCCTCACGCCTCTGTGATGTCGCCCATCTTTCCTTTTCCCTCTCAGTCCTTCGGAGGATCTTAGCCTTGTTACAAAGAATGCCCTTCAATCCTAATACCCAGTTAGGCATGGAAAGAATCTGACACGTACTTTTGTTGGCTCAGTTCACAAGCGTGTGAATTCACATAATAGTGACAGCTACTAGGTTTCTTTGACCCTCTATGAACAGCCAAAGAGGAGAAAAGGTAATACCCGGGAAAAAAACAGTCTATACTAGCTAGGCGTTCCCTGTGGTCCCAGTCCTATCCGTACATGTCCCACACAGGGTCGTCCGCATCCATGATGGTTGGTCTCCAGAGCTGTCTCTGCCTGTGCACCCGAAATCATCCAATCTTATTCTTTTCCTTATCAGATCAATCTATAATATAAATAAATAAATTCCTCACCTTTATGTATTTACCCTCCTGCAGCAAACTCATGGTTTTAATTGTCTTCTCGCCTTGTTGGATGTCATGCTGCAAGGCCATTGTGTAGATGTATTGGAAAGGCATGAACTTCTGTTAGGAAGATACGAATCAGTTGTAAACATCATTTTATCTCTTTCTTCAAGTTCCAGGATCTTTGATACACCACACACCCTTCAACATTAATTTAAAAAAAACGCACACACACACACACACATTTTGCAGATTGACATCGCCACAGAGGATATAAGTTTGTGGTTTAATTATAGAACAATCTGATTGTAAGCCAATAGTTTAACTGAGTGACTCAAAGAGTTTAACTGAGTGACTCAAAGTGACCAGGCAATACGCTCTAGATCTTACTCTTTCCATCTGTGTGTCAAACTTTGCTCAGTTTGAAACCTGAATTGGAATCTATCCAGGACTGACAGATACAGAAGGTCCTGGTAGCCTGAAAATTCTTCGAGTACTATAGAGTCATAGAGTCATCTGGCCCTTCATCCACTGAATTCATGCCAATAGCCAAATACCCATTTTATTCTCCTTAAATTCCCATCAACTCTTACAGATCCTACCACCCACAGACACAGTAAAGGCAATTTACAATGTAATTAACCCAGCAAACTACATGTCTTTGTGATTCAGGTGGATAATGGAAACTCACAGGGAGAGCAGGGTCGTGGGCAGGGGCTCTACTAGCTGTTAGTTGGTTGAAGTGTGAAAAGTGACTGGGACAACCAACACGAGAGAATCTGCAGGTGCTGGAAATTGCAAAGCATCTATGTCTCGATGAATGGTCTCGGCCTGAAATGTTGACCGTTTCCCCTTTTCCATAAATGCTGCTTGGCCTGCTGAGTTCCTCCAGCATTTTGTGTGTGTTACACTGGGAAAACACCCTGGCTTTTCTCACATATTGGATATTTCCTGCCCCCCGCAATCCTCTGTATATTCTTGAGAGAGGATGCAGTGTTTTATTTAACCTCTAAGCCAAGAAATGAACTCTTTGAATCTCATCTTAGCTCTGGTGATTAAATATTTTTTAATATGAGACTATTTTTTTCAGCCCACGATCCTCTGACCTGGAGACACAGGTGCAACCTGCAACTGCACAGTAGCTATTCCTGTACATTCAAAATCAGAATACAGTGCATGTTAAACATTGAAAATTAAAGCAAAATAATAAAATTACTTGGGACCAGACAGTAAATATTTTAGTTCAATGACACTGTATTGACTTCTGAAACACTGTGGGGTTCATCTTTCACTGAAATGCATATGGATCTGTTAAGTTCTGAACTGGGATATTTAATAGGGCACCAGTAGTGGGATGCTTGCAAGCACGCTTGAACATAATTTAATTTCTATTAAGTGATTATGAATGCCTTTGATTGTCAAATGTCCATGTGCTGGGAGAAGCCTTGCACTATTCTGGGCCACGCCAGTGAGCGAGAAATCAGCCTCCCAGCAGAAGACTGCATCTTGGACCATGCTGAGCTAAATCAGATGAACTGTGATTTCACGCCAGCATAAGTCATCCCATTCTCTCTCCATTGATGCTGTCCAAACTGCTGAGTAGTTCTAGACCTTATGTTTTTAATTTCTTGCAGTTTATAGTTACATAATAAAATTCTGCAAAGAGCATTGTGATAATATTGGAAATTTATCTATTTTTGGAGTTGGCAATAACTCTCTTCCCTTTCCAATGACACCATGGGATGGTTTTTTTTTGGAGTCACTTGTCTGTGAGGGGTTCGTTGTAACCATCATGTTCAAAGACTTGAGTGATCAAACGAACCGGTCAAGGTACGGTGAATTTGAACCACAAAAGAGAAATAAACAACCTATTGAACACATACATTGTATATTGGTGCACAGAACACTTTACCTCTTGGTTGATCAAGATCTTGCTTGTGTCTGCCATTTTAATTATGTTCTTTGAGAATTCAATCTCTGTAAAACAAGGACATTATCAAGGGAATGCGACATTTCTCTAGGGAAAATAATATCTCCTTATTTCTGTTCTACTGCTACATGGAATAAATGGGTGTGGAGCCAGGTCATAAATCTACAAAAGTATAGGTACTTCTGTGACTGAGCCATTACCATTTAAAGAACCAAGGTAGAATGGCATTTTAAAATATGCAGTGGTTAGACCCATTATACTGCAGACTTTATGGCAGGTCCCAACCTGTACAGGTAAGTGACATTCGCAAAACTACATTTTTTAAACCAGATTTATTTTTTACTTTTAATATATTCCTAGATTTTCAATGCAGGGAACATACTTCTAGACCAATGATCTCTTTATGCCAGAAATTAAATTAGCAGCTTAACATTATGTTGGTCTTTTTTGAATGAAAGGTGTTGGTAGCATCACTGAAATAAAAACTATTCCATATCTGGATTTGTGGTTTCCATTGTGGCAATAATTACGAGATTGAGAAGCTTGGTTCACCTGAACTCCAAATTCAAAAGAACATTTCAAAGATTTTGTAAGGATGTATACAGATCTCATTAAAGGTATTTTCTAGCAGTAACAATATATGGTCCCATGTTATATTGTGCCACAGTGAGGCCACCCTCAGTGAGGAAGAGCAGCACCTTATATACCATCTGGGTAGCCTCCAACCTGATGGCATGAATATCCATTTCTCCATTTAGTGAAAAAATTCCCCCCCTCCCTCTCCTATTCCCCATTCTGGACCCTTATTTTTTTTCTCACCTCCCCATAGGTTCCCTCCTCCATCCCTTTTCTCCTATGGTCCACTCTCCTCTCAAGTCCTTCACCTTTCCCACCCACCAGGCTTCATCTATTAACTTCTAGCTAATCCTTGTTCCTCTACTCCCACCTTTTATTCTAGCATCTACCCCTTCCTTTTCAGTCCTGAAGAAGGGTTCTCCGCCTTTTCTTTATTCTTTTCCATAGATGCTGCCTGGCCTGCAGAGTTCCTCCAGCATTTTGTGTGTGTTGCTTATATTTAGATTGCCTTTACAAAACAGCTATTTATTGAACACCATCTTCAACAAAGTCTGAGATCTCCCAACTTAAAGGGAGCTCTTTCTGGTGAGTGCGAAACCACCAACACCCCCTTCGCTCACTGTTCCAGTACTTCAGAGAACTTAGTCAACATGTTATTAGAGTGACAAGTCTAAGTGCTCATTTCCTTTTATTATATTTCAACTGCTCCCCAACCATCAATTTAAAGGAATTCCTGTTTTCCCTTTTCTAGTTTCTAGTTCTGACAAATGTCATTAAACATAATTATTTCTCTCACAACTAATGCTATCTGATCCATTGGGTATTTCCCATATTTTCCAGTGTTAGTTTGGAGTTCCATGTGTGCAGCTTTCTGCTTCTTGCACTTTCAACTTTGTATCCATGGAGAAAAGGAATTTACTATTACAATCCCTACTTTGCACTCTCACTATCTGGTCATTCTGAGGTAAACAGATCTCTCCAGTTATTTCTAATAGGAGTTTCCACTGGCCCTCTCCCCACCCTCGAGTCATCTCCATTGTAAATTCTCCAACCCAAGGTAAATAAGCCCAATTTCACATCAGAGAAACTTGCATTCTCCCTAACCCATAGTCACTTCCTCATTTTCATCCTTATGATGACAAATGTGACTTTGTCAACCCCTGGACCATTATTAACAATCAGCTAACCTCATCGACAGTGAAAGCACTGGGACTGTGCATTCAGGACTCATCCCCGGCTCTTCAAAGCAACAACAATCTATTTATATGGCAGAATAAGTCACACACTTTTCAGCCGTTTTATCAAACTGAATTTGACATTGATCTACAAAGGGAGAAATTAGAGCTGCTGACTAATACCTCCATCAACAAGATGGGTTTCAAGGAGAATCTCACAGAAAGGCTGGTGGAGTTACAAACTTAAGCCTTTAGCATCTGGAGGTACAAACATCATTAGTGCAGCAGCAGTAGTTAAAATTGACCAAGAGATTAAAATTACAGGATGTTATTGAAGAGACACAAAACACTTTGAATTACACAACATTTTTGCAACCTACAAATGCAACACTCATGTGTCAGAGCAACTCACACCAACTCATACCTTTGTATAATGCATGCATAGCAATAAAAAAAAACAACACTTAGCTAACATCCTAGTAGACAGAGGGATGCTAGTTTGTACCAAGCTTAACTAAATAGTTCTCCAAATGGAAGAGCGCATTTCAGGCCCTTGTAGCTGGTGGCATTAAAACATCCCCCAATCTCCCACATAGGTAGGCATCTTCTGGTCCAGGGATTCCCAACCTTTTTTATGTCTTGGACCAATATCATTAAACAGGGGGTCCGTGGACCCAGGTTGAGAACTCCTGTCCTAGACCATCGTAATCAGTTCCATGCTTAATGCAATGAATATGCCGTCTGTGTTTCTGTGTATGCACTGGCCACAAACAGCCCTAAGTACTCACAACAATCGTATTTTCTTTTGGAGTGTTTTTATCAGTGTAGTTTCTCAGGACAAAGCTCTCGACCGTCACACTGCACAGGAACAAACATTGACCAAGGAGGATGAAGAATAGACAGCATTCTTGTGTGGGACACTGGAAGGCTTAGACACTGACACCATTGGACTAAAATGACTAGTTTAGAGACAAAGAAACACCTGGATCCAAGAGGAGGCTAGAATGAGGATACACAATATTTTTGTGTTGGCAGATGATAGGAAAGCATAGATAAACAGATTGGTGGAATGCATAACCAAATGTTTGGCACACTCCGTGGACTACCTGATAACCAGGCTTCAAGAGATGACGAGTAGTATTGCGTAATTAATAATCAACCTCAGCAGTAGTTTCTGTGAAGCCAATTACACATCATTTCCACACTCAAAGTAGAATACTTGGAATACTCTGTGCCAACCAGCATGAACACTTCACAGTGCAGCAGCTGAAGGAATAGGATTCTCTTTCCATGGTCAAAGTCTCACATGCCCCAGCAGACTCTCAGGGTACTATTAGTTGGGAGCAATCCACTTCACATGAGGACAAAGAACGTCACACAGAGTAGGTTACTCTCAACCAGCAGTATACTGCTGTTCTGCACAGAGTACTGACAATAGGGGAGAACATTATAATTACTCTGCAGTTTGTTGTTTTGTAGGATTTGGTCAATGGATGTGGGTCTGTATGCTTTGAGGCAGTTATGCAAAACACCATAGCAGATCTGCAGTCGTTCCTGGGAAAGTATTATTGGCATTGTGGAGTGAAGTTGCTGTTCTTCAGGATATCAGCAATTCTTTTCTAAGAGCTTACTCTCAGGCAGTCCTGGCCATCTCCCCTCTACCTTTCAGTCTAGATCAGGGGTTCCAAACCTGGGCTCCAAGGACCCCTTGCTTAATGGCATTGGTCCACGGCATAAAAAAGGCTGGGAGCCCCTGGTCTACATGAAGGTCTTGACCTGAAATATCGATTGTCCATTTTCCTTTACAGACACTGCCTGACCCACTGAGATCCTTCAGGAACTTGCATTTTGTTGTCAACTATCCTCCCATCAAATGACAGGGAGTAGCTCTCCTTACCGATAGCAGTGATACAGGCAGTAGGCAGACACACAGAAGGTTCAGGCGAAGTTGTATGTTTGATAAATTGTTCATCCTTTTTAATTATTTTTTCTCAATCATTCAAGTATCAAGAAACTAACTAGAGTTACAGATTGAGTGATTTGTAGCTTAAAAGAGGAATCAGTATCCCTAGCATTCAGGATACCTTCAAAAGGTTGGTGGAACGCAGCAGGCCAGACAGCATCCATAGGAAGAAGCACAGTTGACGTTTCGGGCCGGGACCCTTCATCTAGTCCTGACGAAGGGTCTCGGCCCCAAACGTCGACTGTGCTTCTTCCTATGGATGCTGTCTGGCCTGCTGCGTTCCACCAGCATTTTGTGTGGCTGCTTGAACTTCTAGCATCTGCAGATTTCCTCGTGTTTACCTTCAAAAGGCGAGGCCTCAGAAAGGCGGCATCCATCATTCAGATGTAAGACACAGGAGCAGAATTAGGCCATTCAGCCCATCGAGTTCGCTATACCATGGCTGAACCCAGATCCCATTCAACCCCATACAAGGACCCCCAGGAAATGCCCTGTTCCCATTGCTACCCACCAGGTGGTGGTACAGGAGTCTGAAGAGACACTCCCAATGTTTCAGGAACAGCTTCTTCCCCTCCACCATCAGATTTCTGAATGGACACTGAATCCATGAACACCACCTCACCATATTTCCCCTCTCTTTTCACGCTAATACTTTATATATACATATTGTACTTTATAGTTTTTATAATTATATATTGCAAGGTACTGCTGATGGAAAACAACACATTTCACAATGTATGTCAGTGATTTTAACCTGATTCAGTATATGGGGTATAATGAGACAAGGAAATCCAAGCAACACACAAACAAAATGCTGGAGGTACTCAGCAGGCCAGGCAGCATCTATGGGGAAAATAAAGTAAACATTCGATGCTGCCTGGCCTGCTGAATTCCCCTAGCATTTTGTGTGCGTTGCTTGCAAACATCCCGCCCTGCAAAAACTCATTTCAGGGAGGTAGCACCATCAATTTGCGGGAGACTCCAGGAACTTCTGGGAGAGGTGGGATGTTTGCAATAGAGTAGCTCCTTAGCAGCTAGCCAGCTAGTTTAAATAACGTTAGCTATGCTAATGAACGAATGACACCTGTTAAACTCACCTCAACACGTCTTTTACAGTCTTAACCCACCATGGGCAATAGCAAAGTCACTGTTGCAAACAGTGCAGCGAGCAACACTGTCATTATTTTGACTCTATTAGGCAGGGGTACACTTTAGGGTAGTTTGGGGTGACATACGTTTTATATTTTCTTTTTTTGGAACACTGCCATGGCTGGCTGGCTGTCTGTCTCTCTCTCTCTTGCCTTCTCTCGCTCGCTCTCAAAAAAATTGATTTCCATGGTATTGTATATAATTTGCGGGCATCAGGGAGCCACTATTAATATGCGGGAGACTCCCGGAACTTCTGGGAGAGGTGGGATGTCTGTGCTTGTATCTTCTTGTCTCATTATACCCCATATTATTTTCTCTCACTAAGAAACCATTCTGCTGAACGCTCTTGAAATGATGAATGATATTATCAGTTTCTCCCTCCCTCCCCCCAACTCCTATCATTGTGCAGGTGAAAATGTTGCAGGGATTTGGGAGTCTTGTGGCAGGCTTATCAGATGACAAAACTCTGCTGTCAGGAGGGGCACCACGGTAGAGTAGCAGTTAATTTAACGCTTTACAGTGTCAGTGATCAAGGTTAAATTCCCGTCGCTGTCTGTAATGAGTTTGTACATTCTCCCTGTGACTGCGTGGGTTTCTCTGGGCACTCTGGTTTTGTCCTGCTTCCCAAAGATGTATAGGTTAGTAGGTTAATTGGTCACTGGGAGGTATTTCGGAGGCTTGGTCTTGTTGGGCTGGGAAGGCCTATTACCGTGATGTATTTCTAAATTTAAGAGCAATTATCCTTCATAGTTTTAGTACCATATCCCTTTCTAGCGTTTAGAAGAAGCTTGTGTTGAATGGCCTTTATGTGGGTCCATCCTGTTGTTGTGAATTTGATTTTAAGTTGGATGTTACTATTCCCGGTGTGGTATCAATACATCAAGTGTTGCCCGCAGGCAATCCAACCTTTATCTGCAGCCTCTTCATTTCTAACATCAGCAGAAGTTGTGCATGTCATCTCCTATTGTGCATGAGATGGTAGAACTGGAACTACTCTTAGTTTATAAACAGGAGATATTCTGCAGATGCTGGAAATCCAGAGCATCACAGACGAAATGGTGGAAGAACTCAGCACGTCAGACAGCATCAACGGAAACGAATAAGCAGTCAGCGTTTTGGGCCAAGACCCTTTCTCAGGATGGAAAAGGAAACGGGAAGAACTTGGAATAAAAAGATAGGATGGAAAGGAGGAGGATAGCTAGAAGGTGATAGGTGAAGCCAGGTGGGTAGGAAAGGTAAAGGGTTGGAGAGGAAGGAATCTGATAGGAGAGTGGACCATAGGAGAAAGGGTAGGAGGAGCGAACCCAGGGGGAGATAAGGGCAGGTGAGAAGAGGTAAGAGGCCAGAGTGGGAAATAGAAGACAAGTGGAGGGAGAGGGATTTTTTTTTTAAACTGTAAGGAGAAATCAATACTCATGCTATCGGGCTACCCACCCTGAGAGTGTCCTCATCATGGCACAAGAGGAAGCTATAAACCAACATGTCTGAACCAGAATAGGAATTGGAATTAAACAGTTTGGCCACCAGGAAGTTCTGCATTTGGAGGATGGAGCGGTTCCCCAATTTACGACGGGTCTCACCGATGTAGAGAAGGACTTATCAAGAGCACCAGACACAAAAGATGACACCAGCAAGTTTTTCAGGTGAAGTGTTGCTTCACCTGGAAGGGTTGTTTGTGGCCCTGAATGAAGCCGAGGGAGGTAGTGAAAAGGCAGGTGTTACACTTCGGCTACTTGCAGAGGTGAGTTCTGGGATTCTTAGTTCATTTCCTCCTCGCCCATGATTGGCTTCAGAATTTTGTCTGATCGGCATTTGTCCGGTTATTAGCACAAAGATGACTATTCTGAAACAGCCTGTTGCTCACATTTTTAAAAGTGTTGATGTCACAGCAGTCTAATATTTCCAGAACCAGTTCTGTTCCAGACTCTGAAACGCTGCCTGGGCAGGGTGAAAAGCATTATCAGGGATGCATCTCACCCTAACCATGGACCTTTTACTCTCCTCCCATCCGGTAGGCGCTACAGGAGCCTCTGCTCCCGCACCAGCAGGCACAGGAACAGCTTCTTCCCTGAGGCTGTGACCCTGCTGAACCTCACATCACAGCGCTAAGCACTATTGCACCCATATTGTACTGTCTCAGTACTTTTATATTTGTGTGCTGTAGCACTTACTTTTCATTCGCAGTTATTTTGTAAATAACACTATTCTTTGCATTTCTGGTCAGATGCTAACTGCATTTCATTGGCTTTGTATCTGTACTCGGCACAATGACAATAAAGTTGAATCTAATCTAAAATTAAGGTAATTATGTCTGCGGGCAGGAACAAGCACGAACAAATTGGGATATAAACACCTACAATGGTTGGTATATAGGCTTGTATGCAACATTTTGGACCAGTGGAAATGGTCCAGAAGGGTTGTATGGAAACTATTATTACCATTTTTCTTAACAACTAATTTCATTACTTAGCCTAATAGGTTAGATTTACCACAGTACATAATTATCTATTTAAATGTTTATTTTGCTTTTATATCATCTCAATGTGTACTTAAGAATGTATAAATAATTGTAGTTTTATACATATAAAAAAATGGAAAAGGTTATATGTGTGAAAAAAGTACATGATAATTGTGAACTCCTTATCCAAATAAAAATAAAATTAAAAAAAAAATTAAGGTCTATCAACATGGAAATTTGGTGATTATTGAATGGCACACAGCTCATAGTCCATGAATTATGTTCTGCTGTTCCAGACCAGTTCCAAATGCAAAGGTAACTAGATCATGTACAGCTGAGAATTAGCTATTATGCAGACATTTTAAAATAAATGTGATGAAGAAGGTGTCCAATTTCCCGAATTCTAGGACACTGCTCCATCAGTCCAAATCAATGAATCTAAGAATGATATCTGTAAAGATCTGTATGAATTCACATTATTCCAACAACTGAATCATCATTACCAAGGGGATCATCATAAGTACAGGAGCAAATGAGGCATCAAGATCACTCATTTTGAGACTCTGGTACAGCCTTGCTTCTGGAGTTCGGCTACTCATACAAGAAAAGAATGTTGTTCAAAGTAAATTTATTATCAAAGTATTTATATGTCACCACATACAACCCTGAAATTAATTTTCTTGAGGAAATACTCAATAAACCCAGAATAAAATAATAACCATAATAGAATCACTGAAAAACCCCAACTTGGGTGTGCAAAAGCCAACAAACTCGGAAAACACAAAATACAAAGACAAAGAAATAGTAATAATAAATAAGAAATAATTTCCAGACAGGAGATCAAGAGTCCCTGAAAGTGAGTCCATAGGTTGTGGGAACATTTTAAATGAGGGGACAAGTGAAGTTATCCCCTTTGGTTCAAGTGTCTGATGGATGAAGGGTAATAAATGTCCCTGAACCCAGTCCTAAGGGTCCTGTGCCTTCTTTCTGATGGCAGTGGCAAGAAGAGAGCATGTCCTGGATGATGGGGTCCCTGATAATAGATGTTGCTTTCTTGTGATAGCACTCCATGGAGATGTGTTCAACGATAAGAGGGCTTCACCCATGACGGACTGGGCTGTATTCACTACATTTTGAAGGATTTTCCATACCAAGCCATGATACAACCAGTCATTCCACTCTCCACCACACACCTATAGAAGATTGTGAAGGTTTTAAGTGACATGCCAGATCTTCACCAACTTCTCAGAAAGCAGAGTTGCTGCCGTGCTTTTTCATTATGGCACTTACATGTGGATCCAAGACAGATCCTTTGAAATAAAACACCAAGGAATTTAAAATTGCCAAAGTTCATCATCTCTGATGAGGATGAGTCGGTGGACCTCCAGTTTCCGCCTCCTGAGGACAATAATCAGCTCCTCGCTCTTGCAGATGTTGAGTGAGAGGTTGTTGTTGTGGCATCACTCAGCCAGATTTTCAATCTCCCTCCTATATGCTGATTCATCACCACCTTTGAATCAGCCAATGACGGTGGTGTTGTCAGCAAACTTAAGTAAGGTGTTGACCTGTGCTTAGCCTCACAGTCAGAAGGGTAGAGCAGGGGGCTAAGCGCACGGCCTTGTGGCTCTGCACTAGGCCTCAGACTCCATTTTATTTTTCCAGTTTCTTCTGCTTGTTCACATCCGCTTGAGGCATTGCCTTTGTTTCTATAGCTTGCCCTCTGCCCTAATTGCCTGGGTTATTAGTCACATCTGCTCTATTTCCTTCCGTTTAGATTTTACTGTCTCTTCCCACCCAAAAAAAAAGATTAGGACTCCCCCCCATCAATCTCCAAATAAAACATGAGGCCCCCATTGGTCAGGGTCAACCGCAGATGTTGTGTCCTAGCTGTCTACAAAGTTGTTACACAAACCAAGGCAGCACTATACGAAGAGCAAGCTGTTGTCCGTGCAGCTGACCAATCCAAAGGAACAGCAAAGACCAATACAGTTTGGCACCAGCAGCATTGCAGGAGTTGCCTGTCAATGCTGAACTCAACACAGGATGCCTTAGGCACTCCTAAAACAAGTCCTCTGTAACTTTCATCACCTCTAATGTGTTACTGCTAGATAACCACCTCACCTCCCAGCATCCCAAAGTGACTGCATCTTCCCTCCTATCCCACTGATCTCCCAGCATCCCAAAGTGACTGCCTCTCCCCTCCTATCATCCCAAAGTGACTGCTTCTCCTCTCCTATCATCCCAAAGAGTCTGCCTCTCCCCAACTCCAATCCCTCTCATTTCCCAGCATCCCAGACAGCTTCTCCCCTCCTACCCCCGTCATCTCCCAGCATCCCAAAGATTGCCTCTCCCCAACTCCAATCCCCATTATCTCCCAGCATCCCAAAGACTGCCTCTCCTCTCCAACCCCCTTTATTTCCCAGCACCCCAAAGAGACTGCCTCTCCCCAACTCCAATCTTATCGCTCTATCAACAACTGTTCCTCACAGAAGCTGAAGGTAGGAATGTCACAATTTGTTCTTTCAGATCTCCTCGTTACTCAGTTCTCCAAACGCTCCTACGTGAAAAAAATTCTTCCTTTTTTTCCAATTAACAGCACTTAATGTTCACAATATGTTCTCCCCTGCATTGGGGAAACTAACACAGATCGAATGATCCCAGGCTTCCACTTCAAGTCTCCATCCCACTGCCACAACCAGAAGTTTTTGTGCCAGCTACAAAAAGTAGTGTAGGAGGGCCAGTCCATCACAGATAAAGCCCTCCTCAACACTGAACACACCCATACCAAGTGTTGTCACAGGAAAGCAGCATCCATCGTCAAGGACTCCCACCACCCAGACCATGCTCTCTTCTTGTTGCTGCCATCAGGAAGGAGGTACAAGAACCGCAGGACTCATGACACCGGGTTCAGTAAGGGTCGTGACACCTCAACCATCAGGCTCTTAAACCAGTGGGGATAACTACATCACTGAATTGTTCCCACAACCTACAAACTCACTTTCAAGGACTCTGCATGTCATGTTCTCGATATTTATTGCTTGTTTATTTTGTATTTGCACAATTTGTTGTCATTTGCACATCGGTTGCTTGTCCGTCCTGTTGGATATGGTCTTTCATTAGTTTGATTATATTTCTCCGTTAGACTGAGTATGCCTGCTGGAAAACAAATCTCAGGGTTGTGTATAGTGACATATATATACTTTGATAATAAATTTTCTTTGAACCTAGGCCTCCCCACATTAAGACTCTTACACTGTCTCAATGCAGGAATAGCCTCTCCTCTTGTGTGGCCACATTTTAGCGCTCAGGGTTCAAACTGAACAATTTCAGATAACCAGCCTTTCCAATTAGTTGTCAGAAATGGCTGTTTCTGATGCAAGGTTATCTATCTCCAATAACAAACAAGAGAAAAACTGCAGATGCTGGAAATCCTAGCAGCGCACGCAAAATGCTGGAGGAACTCAGCAGGCCAGGCAGCATTTATGGAAAAAAGCACAGTCAACGTTTTGGGCCGAAACCATTCGGCAGGACTGGAGGAAAAAAAAGCTGAGGAGTAGATTTGAAAGGTAGAGGGAGGGGAGAGAGAAACGCCAGGCAATAGGTAAAACTTGGAGGGGGAAGGGATGAAGCAAAGAGCTAGGACTTTGATTGGTGAAAGAGACAGAAGGCCATGGAAGAAAGAAAAAAATGGGGGGGGGGAGGAGCACCAGAGGGAGCTGATGGGCAGGCAAGGAGATAACATGAGAGGGAGAAAAAGGGATGGGAAATGGTGAAGGCGGGGGGGGGGGGTGAAGGCATTACTGGAAATTTGAGAAATCGACGTTCATAGATAGATAGATAGATACACTTTATTGATCTCGAGGGAAACTGGGTTTCGTTACAGCCGCATCAACCAAGGATAGAGCATAAATATAGCAATACAAAAACCACAAACAATCAAACAACAAAATGCAAACTATGCCAGATGGAAATAAGTCCAGGACCAGCCTATTGGCTCAGGGTGTCTGACCCTCCACGGGAGGAGCTGCAAAGTTCGATGGCCACAGGCAGAATCAATCTCCCGTAACGCCCAGTGTTGTATCTCGGTGGAATATGGCTGGAGTCCAACAGCAAAATGCTCAATATTCGGTCTACAAACACGTTCCTCGATCGTAATATGACCTGGATTGCACCATCCATTGTTAACCAGAACAGCAAGCCCCCAGCTCCTTTACGCTTACCTTTACGCCATGCCATCAGGTTGGAGGTTACCCAAACAGAATACAAGGTGTTGTACCTCCAACCCAAGTGTGGCCTTATCATGACAGCAGAGGAGGCCATAGATGGACATATCGGAATGGGAATGGGAAAGGGAAGGACTTATCTCTAATGTTAACGTTGCTTTTCTCTCTTTTAGAGTTGCTGAGTACTTCCAGAGTTCTCTGTTTCTTTCTGGCTTCCGGCAATAGTGCTTCCCTAACCCCTCCCCACCCCCCCCCCCAGCACCCCCTATCCGGCTCCATTTTCTCCCTGCTAGATAGACCAGCTATGATTAGCAAGCCTTCCCCACCCTCTCGGACAGCACCAACATCAGTGCAGGTATCTGGAGTCTCAGATTCTCTATCCGATCACGGAGGAATAGAACTGAGATGTGGAGAATCTGAATCAAAATCAGGTTTAATGTCATCAGTGTGTCTGTTGAGAAATTTGTTAACTTTGTGGCGGCAGTACAATGCAATACATGATAAATGTAGAAAAATTACTGAATTACAGTATTTATTAAACAGTTAAATTAAGTAGTGCAAAATCAGAAATTTAAAACAAAGTAGTGACGAAGTGTTTATGGTTTCAATGTCCATTTTAGAAATTGCATGGCAGAGGGGCATCTATGCTAATCCTGTTTCGTGTCTTGGTTGGCCAACACTGCAATAATGTGACGCAACAGAAAAGGCCCAAAATACTTTACGAGTATGTTAACAAAAACGTGTGTGTTAGCACAAAAGGAAAGGGGAGACGGGCTCTTTTTTCTTTTGAGAAAAAGGCTGAGTGGTTACCCATTCAAAGTCTTTAAAATGGAGTGGACTGTAAAAGAATGTTTGTATGTGGGAATAGCACAGCACAAGGCCACCAATGTAAGATGGTCACCAATAAACTCATAGGCAACTCCACAAGAAAATCACCACCACGTGGAGTGATGGAAATAAATAACGTACATTTAAATCTTGACTGGACAAGTATGAGGGAGAAGTTGATAGAAGATTATGCAGATGATTTGGATGAGGGAAGATGGGAAGAGTTTCCAATGAAATATAAATCCAGTGTGGATCCGTGACCCCATTTCTATGTTGTGTGCTTTGTGAGATACACTAAAATCCATGGTCATTTCTCACAGCTTCCAGAAGTCCCTGCTTGAAAAAGCTTTGGTCTGACAAGGAATGTGAATCTTCCACAACAAGCAAGGAACCTTGTTTTAAATTAGATCAATGCTGTTTTCAAGGGCATTTTAAATGCCCAAATGACATGGCTGTGGGTCTAAGTATACTACTGAACCTATTTAACCTTAAAATGTTTAATAGAGTCATACAGGCCACTCAGCCCACCTTGACCATCAGAAATCTATGAACACTAATTCCATTTAAATCTCTTGCATACCCACGAACTTCTTCTCCTATTGCTGCCCAACCCTTCAAAAGAAACATACGTGGTAGAAGGACTTTCTTTGCACAGTCACCTTTCCTTTCGATGTGTTAAATCTTCTGTGTCCGTTAAACATCAAGTTCTGTTATTCTGCTCAGTTACATTTTTGTTCTACCTATTCTCTCATTACAGCAGCCTCCCAATATTCACTGTCTATAATTCTGATTACCTGCCACTAACTTGTTGAATTATAATTTATTGCAATCATAACCAATAAATGCTGGCATAGTTCTTTCAGAAGCACTGTCCCAAAATTGGTCTGCTTTTATTCCTCTGGTTAAAATAAACAGCCACTAATTCCTCTTTCCTTTCTTATACTTTGAGGAAATGCAGTACTGGCTTTCCCCGAAATGACACCCTAGCAACTGTGTAATTATTTTGGAACTGGCATTAGTCCAATGTGATCAGAGGTACCATGAAAGCAATTAGTGAGGTGAAAGGGAAACTGTGCAATCCAAAAGACACAGAAATAAATTCCAAGAGAGGAAGAGGAAAACAAAATAAAATGCTAGAAACACTCAATAGATCAGGTAACATCTATGGAAATTGAAACAGAATTAATGTTTCAGGCCCAGTCGTTTATTGTCGTCCACAAATATAGTGAGGGAGTGTTACAATGATGAACAGCATCAGGGCACATAGATCCAGACAGGACACAGAACATGTTCATTTATGTCAGCGAAAAGCAAAGAAAACAACTGCATAACAAGACATTACTGTAAATATCCTTCCATGTCCTATAGATGGGAGGGATTAGCATTTGGATGTTTTTGATTTGATTTTTAGCTGGTTTGGTGCAACATTGTGGGCCGAATGGCTTGTTTCTGTGCTGTACTCTTCTATGTATGTTCTATGTTCTATTAAGAAAAGCAAGTTCACAGCAGTGCAAGAGGGGGTCTACAGTATTCCATTGCTGGGGTAGAATCAAAGCACTTACATCTGAAGTGGAAGATTTAAAAAAAAAAGTTTTCATTTGCAGGGTGTAGTGAAAGGATGTTTTAAAACAAGAGAATATTTCTAGCAGGGCAATGCCAGGGGTTAATAAGGTTATAACGTGCTGAAGCCAGCCGGTTGATAGATTAATGAGGACTGATCTTGACAGTGAGTGAGCAAGTGAGAGAAAACAAACAAAGAGAGGTGAAAAAAATTAATTGGAAGTCAAAGCTGTAGGAAGTGCTTGATGGATTAAATGGTGGGAGTGGAAAGAGAAAAGATGATCTTATTTTAGAAGGGTAACTTAATAGCAGAACTGGGTATCAGGAGTAAGAGGGGGGCCAGGGAAAGAATGACTCACTTAGAAACTCGAGGATGTGAGCAAGTCCTTAAGCGAATACTTCTCCATGGTATTCACCAAGGAGAAGAACAGGAAGGATAGTGAGTTTAAGGAGGAGTATGCTGATAGTCTGGAACATGTCAGTATCAAGGGGGTGGAGGTTAGTCTGAGATTATTGTCAAAGGCACAAACACAGAATAAAAATCATATCATACAGTGTAAAACGCTACAAAAGCTGGACATGAGTGCAGGACAAAAACAGGCACAATCAAAGACAGGTCCATGATAATGCAAGAGCGGGTCTGTAATGCACAGAGCACAGAGGAACATCTGGAGAAATTTCTGAAACGCTCATTCGTGGCTGTCGTTACTGCACGGTCCAGAATTTTTCGGAGGGTAGGCCTCAAAATCCCCGGCTTTGCCCGCTGTTGGTGACCGAGATGGAGGTCGAATCGTTCGGATAGAGATGGCGCTCAGTACTCAGTGTCGGAGAGCTGATCAGAGCTCGAAGTTTCCCGATGACTCAGAGTCGGACCGTGGTCGGGTATGGCAGGGAGAGTCTTTCTTCCTTCTCCCGTCTGCGTGAGATGTGGGACATTTGAGAGACTTTGAACTTTTTACTGTGCTCATGCACCTCTTCATCAAGTTATGATATTGTTGCACTGTTGTAACTATATGTTATAATTATGTGGGTTTGTTAGTTTTTTCAGTCTTGGTCTGTCCTGTGTTTTGTGATATCACACCGGAGGAAATACTGTATCATTTCTTAATGCATGCATTACTAAATGACAATAAAAGAGGACTACGTGTCTTAATAATCTAATGTTCTATTGCTGAGGTAGGATCTGTTTTGTGTAGGTTTGGATCAGGAACCCAATATAGCTCTTTCTGAACCTTGTGGTGTGGGACTTCAGGCTTCCGTACCTCCTACTTGACCATGCAGCGAGAAGCGGACATGACCTGGATGGGAGGATCCTTGATGATAGGCATTAGATGTCATAAGAAATTCTCTTAGACTGCAGGCAGATACTGACTAGATGTAAGGTTCAACAGAGCATTGGCAGATGGAGTTTAATTCCAGGGGATGCATTTTGTGAAGTCAAATAGCAGAGTAATGTTGGACAGGGGAACCCTTGAGTTCAAGTTCAATGTTCCTTGAAAGTGGCAGCACCGATGATGAGCAACACACAGAAAATGATGGAGGAACTTGGCAAGTCAGGAAGCACCTAAGGAAATGAATAAATAGTTGACATTTTGGGCCAAGATCCTTCTTCAGGACTGGAAAGGAACAGGGAAGATGCCAGAATAAAAAGGTGATGGAGGGGAAGGCGGACTAGCCAGAAAGTAATAGGTGAAGCCAGGTGGGTGGGAAAGGTAAAGGACTGGAGAAGGAAGAATCCAATAGGAAAGGAGAGTGGACCATGGGAAAAAGGGAAGGAGGAGGGGCACCGGGGGAAGTGACTGGCAGGTGAGGAGAAGAGATAAGAGGCCAGAGTGGGGAATAGAAGAAAAGGGAAGGGTTGGGGGGGGGGGGGTGATGGAAAAAAAATTAATGGGGGAGATCGATATTCATGCCATCTGGCTGGATGCTACCTATACAGAATATTATGTGCTGCTTATCCACCCTGAAAGTGGCCTCACTGTGGCCAGATCGGAATGGTGATAGGAATTAAACTGGTTAGCCACTGGGAAATTCTGGTTTTGGCCGATGTAACGGAGGTACTCAAGAAAGCGGTCCTCTAGTTTATGTTGGGTCTCACCATTGTACAGTAGACCACATTGGGAACGCTGGGTGCAATGGACAACCACAGACGGTGAAGAACGCACACTACGTGCTTGGCTTCATAGCTATGGAATATAAAAGTTGGGATGTTATCTGGCAAGGTTACAGTCCATTGATGAGTCCACTTTTGCAGTACTGTGCATTTTCCAGTTGCTGCACTTTTGGAAAGATGTGGTTGTGTTGGAAGAAAGTACAGAGGGTATTCACCTAGATTGAAGTACATCAACTTTGGGGAGTGATTGAATAGGCTGGGCTTGTTTCCCCTGGAGTGAGGGGTGACCTGAGCAAGGTACACAGAATTACAGGAATCATAGAATGGGTGGGTTTTTCCAGTAGGAGGGGTTTCACAGTTAGAAGGCCAAAGATTTAAGGTGCGAGAGGAAAGAGATTTAAAGGAGATTTGAGGGAAAGGTTTTGTTCATACGGAGTGGCTGATATCCAGATCTTGTTAAAGGAGGTAGTAGAATGACACTTAGACAGGCACTTCATTAGGCAAGGCATAGAAGCATACAGTCCTAATGCAGGCAGTTGGGAATTGTGTAGAATGGCATGGATGTGGGGCGGGTGCTGAAGAGATGATTATGTAAATATCTGAAATTGTTGTACTTAATATTGAAACTGCAAGCCTATAGTATGTCCAGACAGAAGGTGAAGTGTAGCAGATGAATTGGGCACAGCCAGAGAGAGACGGAGAATTAACACAAAGGCAACTGGAATCTGAAGGTCATTTTACAGACTGAGTGCAGGTTCCTCTGTAAAGTGACCATTCAATCTACTGCTCTACCTTAAAGGACTACTTATGTCCCTGGACGTTGGGCGGAAGGTGTTGTATCTTCTTCAGCTGTGTAGGAAAGTGTGCGGGAAGGGGAGTAGTGGTGGAACTAAACCAGGGAGTCGGCCAAGCTGTAATGCTGAAAGTGGACGGGAAGACGTATGGGTGGTGGAACTTCATTGGATGTGGTGGAAATGGAAAAGGGATGTCTTGTTTGCTATGGAGGCTGGTCAGAGGGCAAGTGAAAACCAAGAAAACACTATACCTGCTGTATCTAGGATGGGGGATGACAACAGAGGTGTGGACATAGATAAGATGTTCTCAATAGCTCATAACAATGGTAGAAAGGAAGCCACAATTAAAGGAAGAGGAAGACATCACAGAAATCACTGTATGGAGAGCCTTACCATCAAAGCAGTTACACAACAGAGGAGGAACTGGCAGAGTGAAATGAGCTCTTTTTTTGCTGTAAGTCCTCTGATGATATTTCAGTGGATGGGAGGAATATCTCATTTATATTATATAAGATGTGAACCAACTCAAAGCCAAACTGTATTTTCAGTCTGTTTTTGTACCTAAAAGACTTGGTGTATTTGATTGATGTACATCCCTACAAAAAGAGAGGGGTGGTCTTATGTTCACAAGTGTCGTGCTCATATCTGGTACAGAAGCAAAATCTGTACTGCAGCGTTATATAGTAACAGAACCACTCATTATATCCAAACTAACCAGCACAGCCATTCTCAGAACAATACGCACCTTATCCCATCGTGCTCCCGGTGATTAGACACCAAGGAAGAGCTACTGCTCCTATAAGGTAGAACCACCACTGAGAATATGTACCCTCCCAAGGCGACAACTCCCTTGCTTGTGATGTGGTGTCTCTGCACTCTGTGCAGTGGAGGAAGAAGCTGTGTGTGGGTGGTGTCAAGTCAGCCCTGCTTTCGTCACAGTGATAATAACAGCAAGAATGCAAGAGCATAAGACAAAAGAGCAGAATTAGGCCATTCCATCATGGCTGATTTATTATCCCTCTCAACACAATTTTTCCTATCTTCTCTCTGTAATCTTTGACTCCTTTACTGATCGAGAACCTATCAACCTCCATTTTAAATATACCCAATGACTTGGCCTCCAAAATGTCTTCCCTAACCTTACTGACACTAAAAGTGAGACATCACAACTTTCCCCACAGTAACACCAGCAGTGAGCACTCTCATCTGACATTAATTCTGTATTATTTGAGTATAAACAACCAACCACTCCCCCACCCCCATCCCCAGCTCAGCACCACCCAAGCGATATTGACAGAGTACCCCACATCAGCACAGTACTGACATTGAAACTGCAATGTCAATATTGAGACACATTTCGCAGGTCCCACCAGTACCACCAACCCAGCACAGTAGTACAAGACCACAGTCACATGTGCTCACAGTGATTCCCGCTACCAATGCCAGTAACACCGTTTCTGAAGGCATAGTAACCTTTTAGTGTGACAACATCAGTGTCTGCTTTTCTTCTATCCAGTGCTGACAGTGCGCCCACACGCGCACACACACCCACCTCGAATTACTGGCAACGCAACAGGCCCAGGATTAAGAAACACCGACTGCACTTCACTCTCCACCCCGCGGCGCCGACTTGCTCGTCATATGACTCACCAGCAGAAGTCCGCTTCTCCATCCACGACAACAGGTCCTTTGTGTACTTGGCCCAGAGTTTGGCATAGAGCAGTGCGGAATCGACACCCCCTACACACTTCAGCAGCATTTCATCAGCCTCTTGCACTGCAGAGAGAGTGAAGAGACACCGGATCATCAGTCTGGATGGCTTGTCACGTGCAGGGCCTGACAGACAGCAGAAGGCCCCCACATGATCTGACCTTGGAGACTATCAAGAGATTAACAGCACTAAGTAGCAATATCTCTTGGTGACTGTCAGAGGGAGGATAGCAAGAATAGGATTAATTAACACACATAAAATCTGTGCAGGAGAAAGAAATTGCCAGATAGGGAAGAACAAAGATAAATATAAAAGGTTACAGTCCTAGCTGTTCCATTCTCTAGGATATGGGCCACAGCCCAATTCAAGTGAAGTCTATCACAGAAGAACAGCTCCCACTTTCCCTTTACTATGGCTGGTGTCCCATGAATTGAAATTCGTTTCACCCACACAGATCTTCCCTCCTCTGATTGTAATCATCCTGTACAATTGCACAAGGTTCGGGTAATAATCCAAAGAATATAAAATTTGTGATTATGCTTTTCAATAGGAACCTTAGCTGCTCATAACCTTCAGCCCAATCTCTTCCTTAGTTCTAGCTGTTATCGTTGGTTCGCAAGTGGATCTTTCCCCTCTTGCCTTAAGTTCCTCTCAAGTAGATGTCCTTAAACTCAGCACCAGGCAGGAACTTTAAAGCTACAACAATATTGTTTGTCCTCTTAATTACACTCCGCCCTTGCGTTACAACATTACCTTTCACTCCCCCTGCTTGAATGACACCACCCCCCTCCCACTGCCCCACAACATTACTGTAGTTTATTTACTCATCCCTCCTATAGATCCTGCACTCGTCGACACAAACTGCAAGAACTTTATAATTGCTGGATGCATGTATTGTCACATAAGTAGCATCTGTCAAGGTTAAAGGTAAATTTATTATCAAAGTACATACTGTATATGTCACCATATACAACCCTGAGATTCATTTTTTGCAGGCATACTCAATAAGTCCATCATAGAATAATAACCATAACAGAATCAATGAAAGACAACAACAAATTGTGCATTCAACCAGTGTGCAAATTAAAAAAAAGTAATAATAAATAAATAAACAATAAATATATTGTTGTTGCTTTTTGGGCAGTGTTTTTGCCAATTCTGAAGCATTTTGACTGTTTTTCAATGCTCAACCCAACACAGATGGAAAGCATTGCAAGGAGCTGGCGAGATTTGAACTCAGGACCATATGCCTTGAAGTACGGTGATGATACCACTACACCACCAGCCAGCTAAATAACTATAATAACAATAAATATTTGGGAACAGGAGATGAAGTGTCCTTGAAAATAACATTTCAGTGAAGAGGAGAGTGAAGTTCAGTGAAGTTCGTAACTGTTCCTGAACCTGTGTCAGTCCTGGGGCTCCTGTACCTTCACCCTGATGGCAGCAGTGAGAAGAGAGCACGACCTGGGTGGTGGGGGTCCCTGATGATGAATGCGTCTTTCCTGTGACGATGTTCTGTGTAAATGAGCTCAATGATGGGGAAGGCTTTATGTGTGATGGCCTGGTAGGATTTTCCATTCAAGGGCATTGGTGTTTCCATACCAGGCTGTGATGCAGCCAGTCAATATATTCTTATAGATATGTGGTGGAGAAGTCCGTCAAAGTTTTAAATGTCATGCTGAATCTTCATAATCTCCTCAGCAGAAGTGCTGCTATGCTCATAATCAGCTCCTTTGTCTTGCTGATATTGAGTAAGAGGTTGTTGTGGCACCTTTCAGTCAGATTTTCAATCTCCTTCCTATATGCTGATTTGTCACGAACTTTGATTCAGCCGCTGAAGCTGGCTGTATGTAAGCACCAGTGAGGATCACGGATGAGAATTCTCTGGGTAAGGACACCCCCCCTCCCACCACCAAGGCCATGCTGTCTTCTCATTGCTGCCATCAAGAAGAAGTCATAGGAGCTACAGGTACCACACCATCAAATTCAGGAAGAGGTATTACTCCTCAACCATCAGGCTTTTGAACCAGAGAGGATAACTTCACTCGGCCCCATCGCTGAACTGTTTCCACAGCCTAAGGACTCTTCATCTCATGTTCTCAATATTTATTGCTCGTTTACTTATTATTGTTATTTTTTTCTTTAGTATTTGCGGTATTTGTTGTCCTTCCTGTTGGGTGTGCTCTTTCATTGATTCTATTGTGTTTCTTCAATTTACTGTGCATGCCCACAAGAAAAAAAAAAAATATATATATATATATATAAATAAAATAAACTTACTTTGAACTCTGGTGTCCTCCAATGACACCTTCTGGGTCTATGTACCTGTCCCACAGTCATCACACCCTCCAGTCCCTCTAGGTTAGCCTAATCTGTAGAGTGTGCCTATTTCTGTAACAAAGTCTAAAGGTAAATTTTCTCTGAACACAATTTTAAGGAGAATATTGATGGTCTACGTGCAGATTCTGAAATTTCGCTGTGTACTCAGGTCATTGAAAGACATCGAAGACGTGTACTCTATCAGAGAATCTGTGTATAAACGTGTCGCAACTTACCTACCTGACACAGGAAACAAAGCAATAGTGTGCCTGCGTGAGTCTTCATTACGTTAGTAAAGAGAAGAGCGTGCGTTTGTAATGGGGCCACTGCACTGGCTCCAGGCTGAGGCTGGCGTACGCTGATTACCTCTGAGATAGTGCTGCACTAACTGTTCTTGACTACTTGACACACTTACTAAAAATGCAGAAGAGCCAGATAGTCCAGTTCAGTCAGGAGCCCATACAAGGAACGTGCCAAAATCCCGGAACACAAAAGCAGCCTCTGTATATTGGCAACACAGCTATCTGATAGTTTATTCATACCTCTTCAATAAGCAGATCATCCAAATCTTTCAAAGACACTGTCACACATGATACTATTCATGCAGCTTATTAGCAACTACCTCATTGCATTGAGCCAACGAAGGAAATCACAGCCATTCTGGCTCCAGCCACACCTTCTGTGTTTAATTCCCCAAATGCTTAGACTCTGATGACATTTCCCACATCCTGGCTATTGTGGGTGCTTGAAATTTCGGCGACATTTACTGGTTGGCTCAGTGTGTCACCTATGTTTCTGGGGCTAAGACTGGAGGTAAGATTTCTCCCCAGATTACGGCTGCCTGACTGCAGCAAGCCTATGTATACAATTGAGCATTTGGGAGACCGTCCGGGTGGATTTCCCGACGGTAGGTATTTTCTGCCTTGTGAGTAAACCTTCACATAATGAGCAGGCAGTCCCTACTGTGCATCCATTTGAGAAAGCGTCAACCTCTGGTTCAGGAGATAATCACATTCAGCTGTACCTCGGGCAGAATTACTTAGTTTCTGGGCCAATTAAACTCCGGGTATCCTGGTGATAATGGTTTATTTATCCAAGACGAATCCAAAAACACCTTTGCACCAGATATAATTGGTCACCAGATATAATTGATATAATTAGCAATTGAGGTTTGCAAATAGACATACCTGATGCTTGGAACTCATCCCGCTCCTCCATTACGTGATCATGGCATACTGGGAGCAAATCCTCATTCACCTGAAGGGAGGAACAATGGAAGTAATGACTTGCTGATTAAAACTTTGCTCTCAGGTTCTTAAACGTAGCAGTTAAAAGGTACTTCACCATCCTTTCTTGATACACTATTAGTTGAGGGAGCTGGGTCTGAAGTTGTGATCCGCACCTACAAATTCAAAAGTGGGGGGAAAGCTATGCCATTTACTCATCATAATATCCTGCTGAGATCACCCTCCTGAGGGTTGTTGACACTGCAGAGCGTGTTTCTTTCGGATGGGAAGATGAATGGCAGAATGCGCAGGGACGCTGGAAAGGGTGAAGGCAGCTTTGAAGTTGCTGGGCTCTGAGGCCACCCGTTTCTAACCACTGAACATTGGCAGCAAGCTCTGTTTGAGGTACAAGATGAGATAGACTGTAGAAGATGCAGAGCAGGACAAAGGCATAATGTAAGAGATCAGCACAATATAGTTTTAAGAGAGGTGTGTCAAACCATAAGACACAAAGGCAGAATTAGGCATTTCGGCCCACCAAATCTACTCCACCAATCCATTTCCCTCTCAGCTGCATTCTCCTGCCTTCTCCCCATAACCTTTCACACCCTGATTCATCAAGAACCTATCAACCTCCGCCTTAAATATACCCAATGACTTGGCCTCCGCAGCCACCTGTGGCAATGAATTCCACAGATTCGCCACCCCCTGGCCAGATAAACTCCTCCTCTTCTCTGTTCTAAATGGACGTCCCTCTACTCTGAGGTTGTGCTGTCTGGTCCTAGACTCCCCCACCACAGGAAAAATCCTCTCCACGTTAACTCTACTTCAGCCTTTCAAACATTCAATAGGTTTCAATAAGATGCCCCCTCAATCTTCTAAATTCCAACGAATACAGGCCCAGAGCCATCAAATCCTCCTCATATGATAACCCTTTCATTTGTGGAATCGTTTTCGTAATCCTCCTTTGAACTCTCTTCAATGTCAGCACATCCTTTCTTAGACGAAGGGCCCAAAATTACTGACAATTCTCCAAGTGAGTCCTCAGCATTGCATCCCTGTTTCTGTTTCTAGTCCTCCTGAAATGAACACTAATACTGCATTTGCCTTCCTCACCACTGACTCAACCTGCAAGTTAACCTGTAGGGCATTCTGCACAAGGTCTCACAAGTCCCTTTGACACCATTGACAAGGTCCTGCAGGAAACGCTGGTCCAGAAGCTTAAACCACATAGGACCCAGGGCAAATTTGCTAATGGAATACAAAGTTGGTGGGTGGGTGATGAGAGGCAGGGAGTGGTGTTGGAAGTTAGTGATCTGTGGTTACCATAGAGATCAGTGCTGGGGCTCTTGTTGGTTACGATATATATAAAGTAGCCACTGAATATATATTTATTATTTATTGAGATACAACACAGAATAGGCCCTTCTGGCCCTTCGAGCTGCACTGTCCAGCAGTCCAATGATTTAACCCTCCTCTAATCATGGGACAATTTACAATAATCAATTAAGTTACTGACTGGAACGTTTTTGGACCATGGAGGCGGGGTACCCGGAGGAAACTTACACTGTCACGAGAGAACGTACAAACTCCTTACAGACAGTGGAGGGGAATTGAAACTGGGTCTCCAGTACTGGAAAGTGTTGTGCCAACCACTCCGCTACCATGCTGCCCCTGTTTTAGAGATGTCCTCATGTTTGTTTGTTAATTAATTAATTACTTAATTGGGTGCAGGAGTGGAACCTGCTGTTGTCTATTGTTGCTGTAGCCTATTCACTTCAAGGTTCAATGCGCTGTGCATTTAGAGATGCCCGTTTGCATACACTATTGTAACATGTGGTCATTCAAGTTACTGTCGCCTTTCTGTTGGCTTGAAGCAATCTGGCCGTTCTCCTCTGACCTTTCTCATCAATAAGGCATTTTTGCCCACAGAACTTCTGCTCTTCGGAATTCCTTTTTTTTTGTTGGTTTTTTTCACACCATTCTCTATAAAGTCTAGAAACCATTGTGCATAAAAATCCCAGGAGATCAGTAGCTTTTGAGATACTCAAACCACCCCATCTGGCACCAAGAATCATTCTACGGTCAATGTCACTTAGATCATCTTTCTTCCCAATTTTGGTCTGAACAACAGCATAGACTCTCGAATAGCTGCCTCCTGATTGGCTGATTAGAGACTTGTATTAATGAGCAGGTGTAAAGGTATACCTAATGAAGTACCACTGATTGCATTTTAATGATTTAAGCATGAATGTTGGAGATATGATTAGTAGGCATGCAGGTGACAGTATAATTGTTGTGGTGGATTATGAGACAAGTTACAGATCAGATGGAAAGTTGGGGCTGGGGGGAGCATTGACAGAAGGCATTTAATTGTGGAGAGTTGAAGTACGAGCACTGAGTATAGGAGTTGGGATGTAATGTTGAATTTGTACAAGGCATTGGTAAGGCCATATCTGGAGTATTGTGTACAGTTCTGGTCACCGAATTATAGGAAGGATGTCAATAAAATTGAGAGAGTACAGAGGAGGTTTACTAAAATATTGCCTGGGTTTCATCTCCTAAGTTACAGAGAAAGGTTGAACAAGTTAGGTCTTTATTCTTTGGAGCGTAGAAGGTTGAGGGGAGACTTGATAGAGGTGTTTAAAATTATGAGGGGGATTGATAGAGTTGATGTGGTTAGACTTTTTCCATTGAGAGTGGGGAAGATTCAAACAAGAGGGCATGGGTTGAGAATTAGAGGACAAAAGTTTAGGGGTAACATGAGGGGGAACTTCTTTACTGAGAGAGTGGTAGCTGTGTGGAATGAGCTTCCAGCAGAAGTGGTTGAGGCAGGTTCGATGTTGTCATTTAAAGTTAAATTGGATAGATATATGGGCTGAGTGAAGGTCGGTGGGAATAGGACAGGGTAAGAGTTCGGCATGGACTAGAAGGGCCGAGATGGCCTGCTTCTGTGCTGTAATTTTTATATGGTTATATAGAGTGCAAGGTGATGCACATTGTAAAGTCAGATGGGTTAGGATACATATAGTAACTGGCAGGGCACCAAACAAAGTCGATGATCAGGTTCATAGTTCCGTAAAAGTGGTAGCACAGCTAGTAAGGCTGACGAAGGTACAGGTATATGGATTACTTGCTTTCATAAGTGGAGGCATAGAATATAAAAGTTGAGAGCCATGTTGCAACTTTACAAAACACTAGTTAGGATGTGATTGGAGTCTTATGTGCAGTTCTGCTTGCTGCACTACAAGATGTAGTTGTGTTGTAGACAGGACGGAGGAGATTCACCAGGATGTTGCCTGGATTCTCAAGGTTTAATGCGGAGAGACTGGATAAGCTGGGCTTGTTTTCCCTGAACTGAGAGAAGTTGACAGGTGATCTAACAACGGGATATAAATTAGAAGTTCAGAGTGAACTTTATTATTGGAGTACAAGTATGCCACCATATACAACCCTGACATTTATTTTCCTGTGGGCACACTCAGCAAATCTATGGAATAGTAACTAAAACAGGATCAATGAAAGATCAACCAGAGTGCAGAAAACAACAAACTTGTGCAAATGCAAATAAATAGCAATAAATAACGAGAACATGAAATTACAAGATAACTCCTTCAAGAGAGATCACAGGTTATGGGAACATCTCAATGGATGGGCAAATGAATGCAGTTATCCTCTTTTGTTCAAGAACCTGATGGTCGAGGAGTAATAACTGTTTTTGAACCTGGTGGTACAAGTCCCGAGGCTCTTGTACCTTCTACCAGATGGCAGCAGCAAGAAAAGAGCACGGCCTGGGTGGTGGGAATCTCTGATGATGGATGCTGCTTTCCTACGACAGTGTTTCATGGAGATGTACTCAGTAGTTGGGAGGGCTTTAGCTGCGATGTACTGGGCTATGATATACTGGGTATTCTGAATTACTTTCCCATGGGAAGGGTATCAAAAGCAAAGGAGCTTAGGTTTCAAGCGGGAGAAAGGAATTTCAAAGGGGATCTGACAGTTTATGTTTTACACAGAGAGGGACTGATACCTGGAACTCGCCAGAGGAGATGGTGGAATCAAATAGAGTTACTAAATTTAAGAGACTTTGAATGGGACAGGCATAGAAGGATATGGACAGAGCGGAAGAGAAGGAGATGAGTGTAAATGGGCAGGAGTGGGTTGAAGGACCCATTTTTGTGCTGTATGACTTGGACTCTTTACTGAAAGCAAGAGCAGCAACCATTTTATCTGCCTTCGAGAGTATTTGTACTTCACTCTTCAATTTCACTTTTCTTTCCAATAAACTCCGCTCGGTAGGACTTTTCCTCCCTGCCACACACTCACCCAAGCTGAGTACATGCCACTTGCTGGAAGACATGTCATCTGTGGGTAACATTACAGTAGCCCTCACAACATTCACACACATTCCCAATTGTTCAGTGACTGGGGGGGAAGGGGGAGGAAGTATCGGGATCGCTGGCAGATTCCCCACACTCCACAAGGTTACATCCTCAATCCCCTGCTCTACTCCCTGCACACTCATGACGGCATGGCCAGATTCTGCTAACTCCGTCTATAAGTTTGCAGATGAAATCACTACAGCGGCTGCATCTCAAATAACGACAGGTCGGGGTACAGGGAGGAGATCGAGAGCTTAGTGACATGGCGTCATGACAACAACCTTTCCCTCAATGTCTGAAAATCAGAACAGCTGCTCATTGACTTGGGGTGGGGTGGGGGGACACATGCACTCCTGTCTTTATCAACAATGCTGAGGTTGAGAGGGTTGAAAACCCCTAGTCCCCAGGACAGAACATCACCAACGGACTGCCCTGGCCCAACCACACAGATGCCATGTCCAAGAAAATTCACCGACTCCTCGACATCCTCCTGAGGCACAAGAAACTTGGCATGTCCCCGTCGATCCTTATCAATTTTTACTGATGCACCACAGAAAGCATCCTATCTGATGCATCATGGCCTGGCAAGGCAACTGCTCTGCACGTGACAGGAAACTGCAGAGGGTTCTGGACACATCACAGAAACCAACCTCCCCTCACTGGACTCCGTCTACACTTCTCACTACTTCAGTAAAGCAGCCGTGCATAATCAAAGAACCCAACCACACCGGGCATTCTCTCCTCCCCCTGCTTCCATCAGGCAGAAGATACAAAAGCCTGAAAGCACATACCACTAGTCTCAAGGACATCTTCTACCCCCGCTGCTATAGGACTATTGACTCCATCCATCCATCTATCTAGATACAGCACAGAATTAGGTCCTCTGGTCCTTCGAGCCATGTCACCCAGCAATCCCCCAACTTTATCCTAGTCTAATCACAGGAAGATTTATAACGACCAATTAGCCTACCAACTGGTACTTCTTCAGATTATGGGAGGAAACCAGAATACCCAGAAGAAACCTACGCCTTCACAGTGAGAACGCACAAACTCCTTACAGGCAGTGGTGGGATTTGAACCTGGGTCGCCTGTACTGTAAAGCCTTGTAATAACCACTATGCTACTGGGCTTCACAGTCTACTCTGTTATGATCTTTGCTCGCATCTTTGGAAAAAGCTCTATTTCTATCTTTAATATCTCTACTTTTCCCTTTCAGGGTTCCTTTGAAGACCCCGACCTGGAGTTGCACACTGACTACAGTTCTTTGCGGGAACGGGACCCACTCTTGGGGTCTCACAACTGGCTGCTATTCGATTTACCAAGGACGTGGCCTAGAAGACTAGTGTACTTCAGGGCTCCAGGATTTTGTGGCTCTGGAGGCGGGCGGACTCGAGGTCGGTGCCTCCGCAGGAATCTGGTGTGTCGCGGGAGACGGAAGATCGAAAGCAGCAAGCTGGCTGCTGGCTGTGTGCCCAGAGACCCGAGTTCTTTGGGCACAGAGCTCGGAAAAAGTAACACAACAAACTTTTAACATTGTAAATCAGCGAGTTGTTTGTTATGTCTCCCCTCTCACTGTGAAATGGGGACACATCTTTTTCCCTTACTAGGGAGAGAGAGAGAGAGCCTGTGGTATGTCGAATTACTAGGTGACCGAGTAGTCTTTGAGGTACTGCAAGTCTGTGTCTTTATCGGTGCTTTGCTGCACGCTTGAGTGCTCGGTGGGGGCCGCTGATGCTTTTTTTTGCTGGTGGGGGAGGGGGGATCGTTGCTTTGCTGCTGCTTATGTGTGGGAAGGGGGAGATGGGGGGCTTTGGGGTTCTAACATTTAACTGTCATTCATTCTTTGGGGCACTCCTCTGTTTTTGTGGATGATTGTGAAGATAAAGAATTTCAGAATGTATATTGTATACATTTCTCTGACATTAAATGCACCTTTGAAATCTTATCTCTCTGAACTGCACTCTCCCTACAGCTTTTTCCATTTAATTCTTCATTCTCGATACACTGTGTAATGATTTGATCTGCATGAACAGTATGCAAGACAAACTTTTCACTGTCACTTTGTACGTGTGACAATTATAAACCAATTCCAGTTCCACTTAGGAGTAAGAGTTCCCATTCAGCCCCTCAAATTATACCACACTCTGTATCCCAGGCCATCTACCTGCCTTCGTTCCTTATGTTTTAACCACCAAAAGCCCATCAGTATGTGACTGGATTTAAGTGAAGATCATCAGCCCACTCAGCTCCTCCGGACACTGAACAGGGAATTTTGTGGTCTGCATGAGCTTGTACTGTGTAAGCCACTGGTTCCACAATTTTCAAATTGTTTCCCATTTGATACTTCAATAAAGCGTGGCCAATCTGCAAGATAGTTCCTCCCCAAAGCTGACGTAACAAATGACTCTGCCGTTGTAAAGATTGCATAACTGACAACCATGTCCACAATTGTTTACTTCACAGGTTTCATCAGAAGTCGTGGAGCATTACTACTTCTTTGTAAGTTAGTATCTAGTCTGACAACTTCAATATCCAAGAAACTGACAATGGTTAGAGCAATTAAGCATCTCTGACGATGATAGGTTGACATGCCAATACAGAGGACTCACCGGACTCTCCTCCTCTGGAGAATGTTCTGGAGAAGTTAAGCTGCTGTCTGGTTCTGTCATGAAAAGGTCCACCGTGCTGGAAGAGGAAGAGGAGGAGACGGTTAAATTGACAGTAGATTAAAAAAACCATCCACTTTTTCTGATAATGTTTTCTTGATTTGGGAGGAAGTCAGCAGGGGGTGGCGATGGAATTCAAGGCTCATCATCAAAACTAAAGCCTCCTTTCCATCTGTTGACTGCTTTGGGGTATGGGCTTTCACTACTCTGTGTGCAGGGCATGTTTCTACAATACCCTTTTGAAGATGGGATTGATTATTTAATAAAGACTACATTTATTCTAGTTCCACTGAGAATTGGAGGCGTAAGATTTTCAAGAATCGAAAGCAAGTCTTGCCAAAATTTTCATCAGGGAAAGAAACATTATTCTGGGCCTGCACTGAGCGGAGATGCTGTGCCCATTACACCTCAAGCTTCGTGAAACAGTTGGCTGATATTGCACATGGTGAGGTACAAAGATGGTGATAGACAGAGGTACAGACCCATGCATGACTGAAGATTTGATCTTCTAAGCTCTTGATTTCTTGCAGTGAACTTCACGCCCTGATCGCTGCCTCTGGCGAGTGAGATCAGTTGACTCAGAGAGCATCAACAGCATTTCATTGTTGTGCAGAATAAAAGGGGTTTGGCAGCACTTAAGTGATAGTGAGACTCTGTGAGTGTCACCAAATGGGCCTGTTACCTTCTCAACATGGGACTGAGGGGGTGGGGGGAAGATGATCTCTATTAGTGTTGTGCAGTTATAAGGCTTCTCACTTAGTTAAACAGCAGGAAACACCTGATATGTGTGTGATTTGCTCCTTTAGATATCAGAGGCACACACTGATGTGCCTTGTGACAATAGTGCTCTGTCACACAGACCGGACTGGACCTGTCTGCACCATGTGGGAGGACAGCATAGAAAGCATGGGATTTAACAAAGCTTCAATTCTACTCACGAGTTGCTAAAGGAAATCTCAAATGCATCCAGCTCCCGGAATATTTCACTGAAACGTCTTGGCTTTTCTTTGCTTTGGTCCTGAGCACTTAAACCTGTGTGAAGAACGGAGTTTATAAAACAGAGGTACGAAGATTCCTCTTTCTCAAGGCTCTGCTGCTTCCCTTATCCTCAGTCAGGAGCACTGGCTACTGGATTCCAACTGTCCTGCCCATCCCCTTTAGAATGGAACCATCTCCAAGTGTTGTGCAAGGATTGCCAGTGTGTGGGTGAGTGAAATGATAGGACCGTGGGGAAAAACAAAACGTGTAGGATTAATGTAAATTAGTGCTTGGTGGTCAGCCTGGTCTCCGTGCGATGGAGGGCTCACAACTTGTTTCCCCCGTCTAAATCTGTATCATCAGCAAGCAGGCCGTGTTCTTAACTGCCCTTGGACAGATGGTAGTTGACCCTGGTGTCACTCTGAGCTCTCCGGTCCCTTTAATCCTCATTCCTTCCCTTTCGTCAGTCGAAGCTGCTCAGACAACTGAAATCTCCAGAATTCAAGTCAATGCACACCCTTCAAGAACAGATGAATAGGCTTTCAGATGGCAACTGCTCTACGCAAGACTGCAAGAAATTGCAGAGGTGTGGACGAAGTCCAGTCCGTTTCACGAACCAGCCTTCCCTCCATCGTCTCTGGTGCCTCTTGAAAGCAGCAACCCCTTTCATATCCTCCCCTCTTTCCATCAAGAAGAACAAACGGAAGACCAGGCTCAACAGCAGCTTCTACTGCACTGTGAAAGGAGCCTTGAATGGACCACTCCTACTATCGGGGTGAACTCCTGATCTCCCAGCTCATCTCATTATGGCCCTTGCACCTTATCTGTCCACGGGCAGTGCACCTTCTCTGTATTCTGCTTTGCTTGCCTTTTTGTACCACCTCCCTCTACTTACGCATGGAATTATCTGTCTGCAGGGCATGCAACCAAAAGCTTTTCACTGTATCTCGGTACATATGATAATAATGAACCAATAACAATCGTTAAAAGCCACAATTATTATTTTGCTGTCCAATTGCCAAAATGACAGCAGATTAACAAAATGGACTTTGGATTTTTTTTTCTGTCGGACAATTCTTATGTTCCCTTTAGTAGGATATTGCTCGTAGTCAAACACTTCTCCTTATTCCTATTCCAACCATTTTGGAATCAGCTTAATAACAAACCTACTAACTCACAAAACCATCGTTCTGAACCTAATCATCTTCTCTTCCTCCATCCGATCATACTTCAATTGTTTTTTGAAACCTTTTATACTCTACTTTCCAAATGTTACTCTGTTAAAAGAAAGTTACCTTACCACTGATTACATATTGAATTACCAAATGCTACACCAACATTTGATACCTTATCATGTCAGTTTACAATCCATTAATTCAACAGCAGGGTTTAACATTCAAAATATAAAATTAAGTTACAGAGAATAAACTTTTGACCACAATGTTCCCCAAGACCAGTTTCAAGTTCTCCCTAAATGTGGCCTGTTTGGACTGTGTAAGGGCAAATCGCTTAACTCAAGCTGGAAATTTTCTAATTAGTCCCTCCAACCTGCTTCACGTTTCCTGAAAGGTTATAGTACTCAGTGATTTTTGTGACAAATAAAGCAATGCTATCTTAGAGAAATCATCAAGAAGTAATTGGTTTTGAGAAACGAAGTAATTCCGATAAATGCAGCACTTCAAATTCATCGCTAAAACTCATTAAAACAAAATAATACCTGCTGTCCAAATGTGTGGATGAATTAATCAATATGGACAAAGGTTTTGTCACTTTAAGTGCACATTCATATCATTTACAAATATTTGGCACAGTAGAACCATTTAATTCAAAACATAGAATAAACCCCAATCCATAGGCCAATGGTTTTCAAACTGAGCTCCTAAATTGACAACAGATGGTCTTTCAATTAAAATATTTAGTTGTGCCTTCCATAATTCTAACACACATACTTAAGGACAGCTTACACACACCTTTAAGTTGGAATTAAATATATACATTTAAATTTTTCATCATGTCCTAATTCTACTTTTGGTCTTACCCTTTTTGTTGCAATATCATTTTCACAAATCTTCCAATTCTGCCCTCTTATATATGAACTGACCCACCAGTGACAACGACGTGGCCCACTATCGTATACAGTACTTTGGTTACAGTTATGTATGAAGGAATATTTCACTGAAATGTCTTGGCTTTTCGTTGCTTTGGTCCACTGAATGGATGAGGTGCAAGGAGCCAGATAGTGGCCAGGGTAAATTGGGTTGGTTTAGATTGTTGGGTCTCAACCTCCCTCTGCCCGCTCCCTGACAGTCTCACCCTCTGTCTGCTCCCTGACCGTCTCGCCCTGTGTCTGCTCCCCGATCGTCTCGCCCTGTGTCTGCTCCCCAACTGTCTCACCCTCCCTCTGCCCGCTCCACGACCGTCTCACCCTCCCTCCGCCTGCTCCCTGACTGTCTCACCCTCCGCCCGCTCCCCGACCATGTCTCCCTCCCTCTGCCCGCTCCCCGACTGTCTCACCCTCTGCCCGCTCCCCGACCCTCACCCTCCCTCTGCCCGCTCTCCGACCATGTCTCCCTCCCTTTGGCCACTCTCCCCCTACTTCCACCTCTTCCCCTCACCCTCTCCATAGCTCCTGTCTCTTTCCATCCACAACCTGATTACCGCCTGCTGCTGAGACAGAGGAGGGAAGTGGTGGGGTCTGTAGTCTGGTGCTTGAAGGGAAGGGTACAATGTTAAGAACAAGAGAATGTTGTGCAACTCTTTATTACTCACATTCTTCCATCCTCATCCCAGGGAGGCAAGGCTTTGACCTGATCTCCGCTGCCTAGTGTGCCACTAAGGGAGTCCTGCCTAGCCAGAGACACCAAGTTTTTGGAGAAAACTTTAAACCGTACCCTGCAGTCGGTTCAGTTGGGGATTAGAGCACTCAGTCACTTCACAGCTGATATTTCCCAACATTAAATTTCGTTAAGGAAATGCACTCATGATTCTATCATTTATTATCTAGTGCCTTTATGCTAGCTCGGATTTCTGACAGGTTGTAGCACAAATATTTTCCAAACTGCAAGACTGCAGGAAAAATCCAATAAGCAGAACAGTCCACAAATCAGTAACTGCAACAATTTGCAGGTCATTAACTTACAAATGTCGCACCATCCAGAGTTTGCTATCTGCAGTAGAAGTGTACCAAATGTTGGCAGATAAACTTTGATGGACAAGGCAGCCTTCCCCTGCCCTTTGTCAGACCCCAGCAAGTCCCACAAGCTCTGAATCATTACCAATGGTTCCCGTCTCCAGCAAGAAGCTAATGCTGAACTACGGAACAAAGTTTCAGGCTCAGCACAGCTTCCTGCAAGACGTAGACTGTCACTGACCACAAAGCGGATGAGACTTTAGTGTTGGGAGGAAGGAGGGGAGAAAATGGCCTGCAAAACACTGCCTGCTTTCCATTTGTAGTGTAGTGACAGATCAGCTGTAGGAAAGCCAAATCGATCAATCCAAGTTATTAAGATGACTTGATAGTTGTTGGATTCAAGTGTCAGGAATATCCTACCCACCTGTCACACACCCACACCCCTGTCAAAACCACAGTCGTCTCAGAGCTCTGCTGATTGGGAAACAGACAGACCCAGTCAAACACACTCATAAACAGCGACCTACATAAAACCTTCACTTCCGCTATGCTTTAGATCCGAAACACACAGACGGGTCAGCACCAGAGAAGCAGAGAACAAGGCAAAACTCGATAAAAATGCTTTGCATGCACTTCTTGTTTTCATCTTTTACCCATGCATTTCTCTCTCTGGCAACTTGGTAACAAAGGGGCAAATTTTATGATGGGACATGCAACTTGGAAGAGAAATGCATTAAAAAGTTTGTGTGGTGTCAATTCTTCTTTCAATGTCAAAGGTAAAGGGTGGGGAAAGAATGAGAAGGGAAGCAATGTTCAAAATGTCCAAAATATCTGTGAAATTTAGATTTTTATTCGGCTCACTGCCAGATAGTACAGAGAAACATGCAATAGTCTTCTGGCTTAATGCCAATAAATATTTTTGAAACACACTCTGAAATTATTATGTAAAAAATAAAGTTCAAAGTAAATATATTATCAAAGTACATATACGTCACTAAATACAACCCTGAGATTCATCTTCATGCAGGCATACTTAATAAATCTATAGAATAGTAACCATAATAGAATCAATGAAAGACTGCCGAAACTTGAGTGGTTAACCAGTGTACAAAAGACAAACTGTGTAAATACAAACATTAATAATCATAATAATAATGATAAATAAATATTAAGAACATGAGATGAGTCCTAGGAAGTGAGTCCATAGGCTGGTGGGGGAACATTTCAATGATGGGGCAAGTTGAATGAAGTTATCTCCTCTGGTTCAAGAGCCAGATGGTTGAGGGGTAATAACCATTCCTGACTTGGTGGTGAGGGGCCTGAGGCTCCTGTAACTTCTTTCTGATGGTAGCAGTGAGAACAGAGCACGTTCTGGGAAGCGGGGTACCCGACGATGGAGGCTGCTTCCCTGCGATAGTGTTTCGTGTAGATGCGATCAATGGTCAGAAGGGCTGTACATGTGATGCACTAGGCCGGATCCACTACTTTTTCTTGGATTTTCCATTCAAGGACATTGCTGCTTCCACACCTGGCTGTGATGCAGCCAGCCAATATAGTCTCCATTACATATCTATGGAAGGTTGTCACAGTTGTAGATGTCATTCTAAACCTTTGCAAAATGCTAAGTAGAGGCCCTGCACTGCTTTCTGCGTAATTGTGCTGGGCCCAGAAATAACAATAACGAAGCATTTGAAGTTGCTAACCCTCTCCACCTCGGATCCTCGTTTGAGGACCCCTGGCTTCTTTTTCCTGAAGTCAACAATCAGCGCCTTGGGTCTTGCTGCCGAAGAGTAAGAATCGTTGTTGTGGCACCATGCAGCCAGATTTTCAAGTGCCCTCCTATATGCTGATTCATCTCCACTTTCGATTTGGTCTTTGACAAGGGTGTTGCTTGGCCACACAGTCATACGCGTAAAGTGAGTAGAGCTGGGGACTAAGCATAACCCCTCATGGTGCACCTGTACTGATGGAGATTGTGGAGGAGATGCTGTCGCCAATCCGAACTGACTGGTGTCTGCAAGTGAGGAAGTTGAGGATCCAATTGCACGAGGAGGTATTGAGGCCAATGTCAAGGAGCTTATTGATTACTTTTGAAGGGATGATGGTATTGAGAACTGAGCTGTAGTCAATAAAGAGGATCTTGATATATGCATCTTTGCTGTCCAGACGTTCAATAGTTGAGGGAAGAGCTAATGAGATGGCACCTGCTATGGACTCGTTGCTCCGCTGGGCAAATTGGAGCGGATCCAAATCACTTCTCAACCAGGAGTTGATATGCTTCATTACCAATCTCTCAAAACAGTTCATCACTGTGGATGTAACTGCTACTGGATGATAGTGATCGAGGCAAGGCAGCATGTTCTTCTCAGGCACCGGTATAATTGAAACAGGTGGGTACCTCAGACTGCCGAAGCGAGAGGTTAAACACCTCAGTGAACACTCCAGCCAATTAACCAGCACAGGTTTTCAGTACTTGGCCAAGTACCCATCTGGGCTAGATGCTTTTCATGGATTCAGCCTCCTGAAGGGTCCTTGCATGTCACCCTCAGATATCGAAATCACAGTATCATCGGGGGCTCTCAGAGTTCGTAATGGTTGCTCCATGTTTTGACAATCAAAGCAAGCATAGAAGGGATTGATCTCATCTGGAAGTGAAGCCTTGTTATTGGTTCTGTCACTTGATTTAACTTTATAACACATGATAGGATTCAATCCCTGCCACAACTGTCGAGCATCCTTCTTTGATTCAGATTGAGTCCAGAATTGCCACTTTGCCAGTGAGATGGCTTTCCGGAGATCGTACCTGATCCTCTTGTACCTCTTTTGGTCGGCAGACTTGAATGCCTCCGATCTGGCCCTCAGCAGGGCCGTTAAATGAATTCGTTAAAGTAGTTCCGGTGAAGCCAGAAAGTCGTTATCAAAAGACTAGCAGCATGGTGGTGTAGCTTGGTAGAGCACTTGCCTCACAAAGCCAGAGACAATTTCGAATCTGACCTCAGGTGTTGTCTCTGCGGAGTCAGAATGAGAATCAGGTTTGATATCACCGGCATATGTAGCGAAATTTGTCAACTTTGCGACAGCAATACAGTCCAATACATAATAACAGAGAAAAACTGAATCATAGTATGAACATACATGTTAAATAGTTAAATTAAATAAGTAATGCAAAAAAAGTAGTGGGGTAGTGTTCATGGGTTCACTGTCCATTTAGAAATCAGATGGTAGAGGGGAAGAGTCCGTTCCTGAATCGTTGAGTGTGTGCCTTCAGGCTTCTGTACCTCCTTCCTGATGGTAGCAATGAGAAGAGGGCATGACCTGGGTGATGGGGGTCCTTCATGATGGATGCTGCCCTTTTGAGGCATCGCTCCTTGAAGATGTCCTGCATACTATGGAAACCAGTGTCCTTGATGGAGCTGACTAATTTTCCTCTCTGCAGCTTACTTCGATCCAGTGCAGTTGCCCACCCCCACACCAGATGGTGATGCAGCCAGTTAGAATGTTCTCCATGGTATACCAGTAGAAATGTGAGAGTGCTTTTGGTGACATACTAAATCTCGTCAAACGCCTAATGAAATATAGCACTGTCTTGCATTCTTTGCCGTTGCATCGATATTTTGGGTCCAGGTTAGGTCCTCAGATATCTTGGCACCCAGGAACATGAAACTGCTCACTCTGAGGAGGGGGGAGCAGCGTGCGGCCGCTCCGAAATGATATTGGTATTTGTTAAGTAGGGGCCGTGCACAATCCTGATTTGATGGAGACGGACGTGAGAAGCACGGAGGAACATCTGAATGCCCGCTTCGCTGCTGCTGCTACTGTGCGATTGAGAATCTCCGGAGGGGAAGACTCCAAATCCTCGGCTTTGCCTATTGCCTGTTGCCGGGGCCGGGGTCGAAGCGCTCGGCAGAGATGGTTCTCGGTGCCTGGTGTTGGAGGGTTGGTCGGAGGCTCGAAGTTTTCGGATGGACTCAAGAGTCGGCTGTGGTCGGGTGCTTCCAGGGTGCTGCATCGGCAAATTTGCGGCGCTGGAAGCTCATGGCAGGGAGAGTTTCTCCCTTCTACCGTCTGCGTGAGATGATGGGACTTTTTTTTTACCGTGCCCATTGTCTGTTCTTTATCAAATTACGGTATTGCTTTGCACTGTTGTAACTATATGTTATAATTATGTGGTTTTTGTCAGATTTTTAGTCTTGGTTTGTCTTGTGTTTCTATGATATCATTCTGGAGGAACATTGTATCATTTCTTAATGCATGCATTACTAAATGACAATAAAAGAGGACTGCGTGTCCTCATAATCTAATCTCTCCACTTCTGATCCCTCTATGAGGACTGGTGTGTGTTCCCTCATCTTACACTTTCTGAAGCCCACAATCAATTCTTTGGTCTTACTGATGTTGTGCTGTGATGTTGTTGCTGCGACACACTCAACTAGCTGGTACATCTCACTCTTGTATGCCTTCCCTGGATGCCCTGGTTTCCTGCAATATCTCAAAGACATGCCGGTTGGTAGGTTGATTGTCCACTATAAACCGTCCCTAGTGTGTAGGTGAGTGTTGATTCAGCAGGGTTAGTAAGAGTGTGGAGAATTAAACAGGATAAACACAGGATAGTATGGACCCATTGGGATGAAGGGCCTGTTTTCCTGCTGTACGTCTGGGAGTCTAATATTTCCCAGAGAAATAAAAAAAAATTACCTACATCTCTGGACCAAATAGATAGATTGACCACTGCAACCCACTTCCAAGTCACCAGGGATCTCACATCAGACATTAACCCTCACTGGAAATTACATTGAGGTATTTGCTAAGAACAGCATTTGGATTAACCCAGCTGATTTTCCAAGGATGAGGTAGTGGAGGACAGTCAGAGCCTTTGGAACCTCCACAAACCAAGTAACAGAAGTGAAACATGAATCAGCTATAGGTCTATAGAAAGAGTCAGGCAAAGAACTGTACAGAAATCAATTTCATTTGAAGGATAACAAATGCTCCAACTGGACAACTCATCAGTGCTCATCAATCATTTGATCCTAGTTATGTTCAATTACAGTCCTTGACTTTCAGCAATAATTTTGCATTTGCCCTTTAGACTCTGGCAGCCATTGCACCATTCAATGTGATCATGGCTGATTGGTGTGTCAGCCTCACTTACTGTAGCTTAAGCTTTTTAAATTAAATCTTCCCCTCTTTTTATAATCACTCTGTGCTAAAAAGTGACAGAGATCTGGGGAACTACTACTGTGGAAAGTGGAGTAACGAATATATAAGACAAGCAACTATTTTTAAACAGAAGTCCATACTATCTTCACAACTTCTAATTGCCTTCATAACGCCACATCTGAAAAGGCAGCCCATGCTCTTGAACAACAGGAATTCTGCAGATGCTGGAAATTCAAGCAACATACATCAAAGTTGCTGGTGAATGCAGCAGGCCAGGCAGCATCTATAGGAAGAGGTGCAGTCGACGTTTCAGGCCGAGACCCTTCGTCAGGACTGACGAAGGGTCTCGGCCTGAAACGTCGACTGCAGCTCTTCCTATAGATGCTGCCTGGCCTGCTGCGTTCACTAGCAACTTTGATGTATGTTCCATGCTCTTGAAAATGGCTCACTTCACCCTGAAGATGTCAGTACTGATCAGTTCCTTCCACATACCTCATCAGCTTTCCTTCTTCAACATGCCTGGGGTTAGCTCAGTGAGGAACTACAGTTCACTTGGGTAACCCGAGGTCAGATACAAGAAACCCAAGTGCCAGGTTTCAGCAATATTATTTACAGTTTCTACAATCTTTTGATTCATTACAGTTTGTATGAATAACTCAGTAGCGATTAACCCATTCATCTATCATTCTATACCCAATAAAATCTGGTCAAAGGGAAGAGATAAGTTTGGGCTCATTGTGGTTTGATGATTTACCATGGGACAAAAACTAAGCACAATTTGGCCAGTGCTTCCTCCCTTAAACCACAGAAACTGATCCAGTGAGGGTCAACTGATGAAGGGCAGTGAAAATAATTTTTTGTGTTCAGTTGAACCAAGAGGCACAAAGGAATCAAACAGGTAGAGGGCCTCCAATTACCTCCCTCTCCTTCAGGGCCAGTAATTAGCCCTGCATGGCTCTGACCCGAGGCTCCTTGATCACCTCTTCCCAGAACAAATGAAAGGAGAAGCACCCACGACTGTTTATTTATCTTATTGAGAGATACAGCTTTGAGCATACCCTTCTAGCCCAAGGAGCTGCACCACCCAGCAACCCACCTTTTTAACCCCGGCCTAATCACAGGACGGTTTACAATGACCAATTAGCCTACTAACCGGTACGTCTTTGAACTGCGGGAGGAAACCGGAGTATCCGGAGGAAACCCAGGCATTCCACGGGGAGGCATACAAACTCCTCACAGAGGATGTGAGACTTAACTCCGGACTCCAGAACACTCTGAGCTGTAATAGCGTCGCGCTAACCGCTACGACACAGTGCGCCCCACGTCTGTCATGTGTCTGCACAACCTGAGAATCTGGGATCACAGCTCCGAATCTCTTTAATCAGTGTTCTCATTAGTCATTACCAATTAATTTCTGGCTGTGCCAAGAGACTTCCTGACCCTGGTATTTATAACAGCCGGAGGTAAATACACACCTGCTCGAGCTGCTCCCTCCAACATACCAGATCACATTCCATTCATTCCTAGCCCTCACAGACCACACACGCTCCTTAAGTCAGTCCCCATTCTTCCACTCCTCCTTTCACGTGAAGGGGCCGAGACCACCGGCAGTTTGGGTGAAGGGAGGTGGTGCACTGGAGAGGAAATTATAGCCAGGAAATTTTAGTTGCACTCACCGCAAGGGTCAAAGTGCAGAGCGCAGGACGAGGGAATCTGCCTGCTTTCGTTCACCAAGTATCCCACCAATGCTTAGGATTTGCAGTCTCGCAAAACGTTAGTGTTTGGTGCGATACTTGAAAGCTCCCAGATTCAAGTTGCCCCACATTTAACCTTTCCCTCTCACAGCCTCTAAAGTAATCACTCTGGAGGTAGAAGAGGTTACTGCAGTTTACACATTCTCCTTCTGATTGTATAACCTCAGCAGCCTCTTTGAAAATGCCACCTACATTTTAAGAAACAGAGCCATTTGGCCCATTGAGTCTATGCCAACATCAATAACCCATCAAACTACACGAAAGGGCACCTAATATTTTACCTGGGTAGTCTACACTTGAACAGCACAAACACTGAATTCTCCAGCCTCTGGTAAAACAGCTTCCCGTCTGGCCCTCTTCTCTTGATCTCTACAGTTATCGTATTCCCACACTCACCTCAGTCTCGGATCAGCCTCTTTCTTTCCCCTCCTCCACCCACTCCATCTGCCCATCACCCAAACCCTCCTCCCACTGTTCTATCAGGCCTCCCCTTGCACCCCCTCACTTGACACCATGTCTCCACCATCCTTCTCCTGTCAGATTCCATCTTCTGCAGCCCTGTCACCTCCACCTATCACATCTCAGTCCGAAACCATCTCCACTCTCCCCTCCTGCATCTGCCAATCACCCTTTCTCACCTGGATCCACCTCTAACTCCCCTCTATCTTTCAGTCCAAGTAAAAGGCCTGAGTCCAAAATATTAGCTAACTCCCTCCACAGGTGGACCCTGATTTGCTGAATTCTTCCAGCAACCTCCTCCCACTTTCACTAACCCTATATTAATCCTATTTTTTTCTCTCCTTACATTCCCAAAGTCCCCCCCCCACCCCCACAGGATTCTACTCACCTTCATAACTAGTCACTGAGAATCCAGAGACCATATATTAAAAGCCCTCAGAAGCCCTGCCCAAGCAGCAGGAGGAGCAGAGCACCTCGGTCTGCCGGACGGCATCCCAACAGCGCCGCCTGCCCCACCAGAGGAAGAGACCTAACTGGCCTCTCTAATCGCCTCAAAAACGGCATAGCCTGTGGAAGGAAGTCATCCTCGATCATGAGGAAATGCCTCGTGGGGAGAAAAAGAACAACTCAGTTGCCCTAACGTGGGACATCTATCTCCGCATTATGAAGATGACCGAGTGATGGTGAGCTATTGTTAATGGTAAGCAGTGGAACATGGTAGCTGGAGTCAATGCCAGTGGGAGCTGGAACAGAAAGGGAGAATAGAACATAGGGACTAATTTTACGTATTATGATTTCAGCCTTCCTTCCCTTTTTCACTTCTGAGAAGGCTGAATTTAGACTGCCAGTCAAGAGCCCTTTTCGACAAAAACACACACACACTGCAATCTCAAGCTGTACAAAATTATCTTCTGAGTGTACAACAGCTGTATTGGTATGTGTAGGGAGGATAAATTCCGCTCCCAATCATTGAGTAGTTGTTCTTTTTAAATCAGGGTTGAAACTCCTGTACCTGTTACAAACCTGAACCATCCTGCAGACTATCCAGCTTCAAGAACTGTACTCACTAGCTGGTTAGGATGGGACACTTTGCACCCAAAGAGCAAAGGTCGCCTTTTAGTGTGGCACTGTAACACCAAACAGCTGTGAAAGAGCCTCACATGATCTTCTACAAACTGCTGACCACAGTCACATCACTTCCCACTAATGTATTATGTGATATTTACGCTTTGGCACGCTACTGAATGGTCAAGTTATAAGCAAACTTCCATACCAGTTTATTGTTGAGTTGACACCTCAATCAGCGAGGGACACGTTTGTTCAGATTCTCCAGGTGCTGCCAGGATGAGACACTGAAGCCAGGCTCCATTTGCCCCCTCAGATACAAGAGATCCTGCAGATACCAAAAATCCAGAACAACACACACAGAATGTTGGAGGAACTCAGATAGCATCTATAGAAAAGGAAAAACAGTCAATGTTTCAGACTGCATGAAGGGTACTGGCCCAAAACCTCGACTATTTATTCACTTCCTTAGATGCTTCTCGACATGCTGAATTCCTCCAGCATTTTTTGTGCTACTCTTTCCTATATTCTGGCTAATACTTATCAACCAGCATCACTAAAATAATCAGATTATCATGCATAGCTCCAACAACAGTGGCCAAAATTCCCCAAGTATACCATTGGCCATAAGATACTTCAGAACATCATGGGTTGTGAAAATGACATGCCTGGCCTTCCTAGTATAGGTGAGGCATCTGGTCAGAGAGTTACCTGTCAAACACTAGGAATTCCTTTGTCCTTCAGGAGTCCCCAGCAGGATTAGTTGATGTACTTAGTTGTTATCCAATGCATTGTACCTGCTACTCACAATCCTATGTTGTCTTGCATTTCTCTGCCTTGACTTAGCCAAACTCAGAGCAGGGAAGTCCCTGGTATCCATGACTCAGCGTCAGGAAAAGGAACCAGGGCTTAGATTTAGATCTGTTTCCGCTGTTGGATCCAGTTATTTATGTTACAACTTCACCTTTCAGCCATGCAACACTGTTAATGCAGTCAGTCCAGACTGCTTTGATCGCGTGTTAAAATTTGACTCTCACACTGGGGTAGAAGAGACGACCCAGAGGTCTGGCCAGAGGGGTGAATTTCAGCTGGGGTGGGCGCGGGGGGGGAAAGAGAGATTTAAGAAAGGAAATAGGGTCCAGATAGCTGAAGAGGAATGGAGTCGTCTGAGGCTTTCTGCTATTTCTTGCTTGTTTCAATTTGATTAGATTTTGTTCAGTGGCACCAACTCTGTTCCCTTTTGCATTTGAATAGACTTACCCCTTCTAAGTCTATTTCCTGTTAGCCCTTCAGTGGGCTGATCAAGCTTCCACTCTGCTGGGGAGGTTCCTTTTCCAGTATCTTTACTGCAGCTCCAACGAGACCATCCTTCCTCTCTCAGGCGAGACCGAAGGCAGCAGGGTTTGGCTGACCATCTGATGGGGAAGGGCACTGCCACACCATTCATCCCTCTGCATGCTTCCACTAGCAGTCGCTTCAAAATGGTTAAGACCCGGGTAACTTTCTATAAAACTTGGCACAAAGGCTAATTATGATAACGCTAAAATAAAAAGTTCTGGCTTAGATCAGCTGGCCCAACCCAACCTTCGTTCTGGGCCTTCTTGCTGCAGGTGCACTGTGCTGACAGCGAGCTGTCAGAATGCTCGTTTTAACAAGACAATCCCACTGAAGGCTGATTATTCACCACCACCTCCCTGTCCTCCCTTTTAACTCAACGTACAAGATGCAAAGATACAGCAGGCGAGTATTGAGCCTGAGCTAGGGTCTGGGTGTTCGGGGTGGGGAAGCTCCCGACTTTCACCTGTAGTACCCATGACACCACCTCAGTTAATGAGATTTCTCATGCTCCCTCATGAAGTCTTTGTCACAGTACTGTAGTTCATAATGCATAAAAGACCATCTTCCTGAGAGAAGGCAGAAGACCCTCCTTGCTCCATACCTGCAGGGTCCACTCGCACCACCTCCTCCTGGTGCTAAAGAGCCCCTCACAATGTGGGTTCAGTCTGTCCAGAGTCACAGTGGACATAACCTTTGCCACTCAACAGCTTCCACAGAGAAGTGCAGCAATTGGTTCTGTCCACTACAGGTGTACTTTCTCATCTTCCAGGTGAGAGGTATTCTAGAGCAACCTCCTCTTAGATCAGGGGTTTGCAACATGGAGTCCATGGACCCCCCGTTTAATGGTAGAGGTCCACAGCATAAAGGTTGGGAACTCCTACAGAAACAGCTTCATGATTACAGGCAGGTTATGATCCCAACACAGATCACAGCTACTTCATTACACATTACACTTCATTACTTTTCTTCCAATATCACACACTGGAACGTAGGTAACCTGCAAGACAAATGGAAATCTAAAGCTCCCTCCCCGCCAGGTACAAGGCCGACCAACCCCACTCAGTAGCCAGGTTTCTGAATAGTCAATGTATGTTTTGAACATAATGAGAGACCAAGTTCAAAGTCAGTGAAATGTACAGTGGGGGTTGACCTTTCACTCAATGGACAGCACAGTGTTCCAGCAAATAGCGCATTTGCCTCACAGCTGTGGTGCTTGGTTCAATCCCTGTGCAGTTTGCATGTTCTCCTTATGAACGTGTGGGTTTCCTCCAGGTGCTCTGGTTCCTTCCCCCAAACCAAAGAATGCAGAAGACGAAGGGAGGTGAAGTGGGAAAAGGTAGAAATTCCAGCATTTCCTCTGCTGCTGGTGTTAGCAGAACTCATACATAGTTCTCAGTTTTCTCTCTGCCCCCCCCCCCTTCCGATGTACAGCTCCTATGTTCTACCTTCAGATCCACAGAAACTATTCTAGAATCCGTGGAATTCTGGAAGTTACAAACATCACATCAACTTTCTGTTCCTTGAAAACCTCAGGAAACAGGTCACCAGGTACAACTGATGACCCTTCGATTTCTCTGTTCTGCTTTGCCAAAAGTGGAACTTTTCAGTGGCTCAACATTTTAATTCCCATTCCCACTCTGATACGCCAGCCTACGGCTTCCTCTTGTGCCAAGATAGGACCACCTCATGGTGGAGGAGCAACACCTTTTATTCCATCTGGATAGCCTCCAAACTAAATGGCACAAATATAGATCTTTCCTTCCAGTAAACAAACACCCTTCCCATCTCCTTTTCTTCTATTTCCCACTGGATACCTTCTCTCTCCTGTCTATCACCCCCCGGTGTCCCTTCTTCTTCCCTTTCTCCTATGGTCTACCCTCCTCTCCACTCAGGTTTCTTCCTCTCCAGCCCTTTATCTTTCCCACCCACCTACTTCTGTCATGGTCCTGTCTGGCAATCCCCCACCTTGCCATTTGCCTCAAGATTTGGGCCTCGCTCACCTCATTTAGATTCCAATCATTCCCAAGTACCACTAGCTACACGCACCTGCTTCCCATCAAACGGCAGGATAAGAACCCTGTGACCACAGCAAGAAGCCGCCAGTTCGTTGGTCGACTCTTGTGAGAGTAAACCTTGTTTCCTATTCCTGAGACCTGTTAGTTTTAAGCTTCGCAGCGTCTCCTGGATATCGGCTCCCCGTTCGCGGAGGTGCTACGCCTAACGACTCTGCCTCAGCATCTGTGTCCTGCACTTGGGTTCATCCCCAGCCACATCCTTGCAACAACTTCACCTATTACCTTCTAGCTAACCTTCTTAATTCACGCCACCTTTTAATTCTGCCATCTTCCCCCTTCCTTTCCAGTACCGAAGAAGGGTCTTGGCCTGAAACGTTGACTGTTAAGAACACCGAACACATTCAGATAAAGAGTATTCAATATCATCTTTTTACCATTTTCCTGCCGTTGGACATTCATTGGAGATCAAGGCAAAGTCAAACAGCACAGAAACTCGCTCATTGGCCCAACTCATCTGTGCTGACTGTGTTGCTCAGCGAGTCAGCCCAATCCAAAGCCCTCTAAACCTTTCCTGTCCATGTAACTATCTAGATGGCTTTTTAATGTTGCTAACATGTCTTCCTCAACCACTATATCTGCCTGCCTATTCTAAATGAGCACCACCTTTTAGGTGAAGAAGCTGCCCCTTTTAAACTTCTCAGCTCTTAAACCCATCTCCATTTGCTTTATAGCACCCTTTACCTGGGAAAAAGACTTTGTGCTTTCACCCTGTTTATACTCCCCATGATATCATATACATCTATTAGACCAAACCTCAATCTCCCATATTCCAGGAAATAAAATCCTAGTCTAAGCAACCTCTCCCTGTAGCTCAGGTCCCCAAGACCAGGCACATCCTGGTAGAATCTTTACTATGTTCTTTCTAGTTTAATAACATCTTTCCTATAACAAAGGAAAGGACAGGTACGTCACATCCAAAGTTTCTTCTGTTAGCGGACGAATTCCCTCCATGAGGAACTGCGTATGAGGCAAGTTACAGCAGTGGTTTGCCATTGCCTTCTGCCGGGTGAGTTTCCAAAGAGATCACCAGCTCGTAACCCAGCACGGATGGAAAGCGTGCAGGGGAGCCGGCTGGATTCGAACTCGGGACCTTTCGTCCCGAAGTCCGGCACTGATGCTACTATGCCACCAGCCGCCTATAACAAAACCATACCCAATACTTCGAGTGCGTCTTATATAGTTGGCAGAATAACTTCCCAACTCCTATACTCTACACCCTGACTGATGAAGGTCGACGTGCAACAAGCTTTCTTCATCATCCTGCCTGCCTGTGCCACCCCTTTCAGTGAAATATACACGTCCCTCTATTCCACCACACTCCCCAAGGCTTTACTATTCACTGCACCAGTCTTATCCTGGATTGACTGTAATACCCCACATTTGTCTGCACTGTAAACCATTTGCCAATCTTTAGCCCGCATATCTAGCTGATCAAGATCTTTCTGTATTTTTCATAACCTTCTACAATATCTATAACACCTATTTTAGTATCATCTGTAAACTCACTAACCATTCTGTAAGATATACTCTCAGGTCTACAAGCTCTTTCACTTCCTGATAGACTTTGGTCTTATTATCTATAGATCATTAGCCAAGTGTATTAAATTTTACAGCCTCTTTAAATTTCACTTGACTTGAATGCAAAGTAAACATGAATGGTATGAGTGTAAATAGCCTGACTTGGGCAGTTTCAGGAGTGAGATTGAAATTATTTCCAGTTCTCGCTACAAGCAGAAAATAGCATTTAAGTTGCACTGTGTGACATAGCAATGAGCTATTTGGCACAAGAAGTGTAATGAAATATTACTTTCTCTTGCTGGTTGTAACCTGAAGATCTCACCCCCATGAAGGACTTCTCATTTGGGCTATACTCCAACATCCCACCCTGCACCTTTGACAAACCTTGACCGAACAATGAAAATCAGACGACTATAGACACTGCAAACCTGTACCAAAAAGTGCTGCCAAAACTCAGCAGGTCAGGCAGCATCTGTGGAATAAGAGTTAACTATATCAACCTGATTAACTTCTATACAATCACCAGAGGACACAGATTTCAAGTAAGAGTGAGGAAAGTTTAAAGGAGATAGGCAAGAATAATTTAAAAAAACAGATAGTCAAGTAAAATTTATTATTAGAGTATACATATGTTACCACATGCAACCCTGAAATTCTTTTGCCTGTGGGCATTCTCAGCATATCTAAAGAATAGTAACTTCCGGTTAACTTGCTTTTGAAGATATTCCTCAGCTTACTGGTAAATTTGGTGAGATTGATAAGGACTTTGAGCGGGGCGGCCCAGACATATTGGGGCACTGGGATCTGAGTCCTGGAATGTGGTACTGCTCGGAGCTCTGACAATTTAAACGCCGGAACAAATAGACTGGAAGCCCGAGTGTCAGGTACGGAGGCAAGGGTTGGGCTGATTTTGTTCGCTCTCCCGTGAATGTTCATTCCTTTCTTCACGGCGCCGAGGCTGTGAACTGATCCAGCTGCTGTGTGTTTCTGCACCGCTGGTGTGAAAACTGGGGACCGAGGATCGGTTTGGACCTACCCTAGCTGCGCCGGGAGCGGATCTGGGACTCAGTCTGGTTTGGGATGCTGTTGGCTTGCTTTTCTTTGCATGATGTGTGTATTTTTTTCCTTCTCTCTTTCTCTGTGCCTTTGGACTTTTTCTAAAATAGGGTTATTTGAGTTTCTTGTTTTGTGGCTGTCTGTAAGCAGACAAATTTCAAAGTGTATAATTTATACATTCTTTGATAATAAATGTGCCTTGAATCTTTGAGTGCAGAAGACAACAAACTGTGCAAATGCAAATATAAATAAACAGCAATAAATAATGAGATGAAGAGTCCTTAAAGTGAGATCATTGGTTGTGGGAACATCTCAATGGATGGGCGAGTGTAGTTTTCCCCTTTTGTTAAAATGCCTGATGGTTGAAGGGTAGTAACTGTTCTTGAACCTGGTGGTGCCAGTCCTGAGACTCTTGTACCTTCTACCTGATGGCAGTAGTAAGAAAAGAGTATGGTCTGGGTGGTGAGAATCTTTGACGATGGATGCTGCTTTTCTACAGCAACATTTCATGTAGATGTGCCCAATGGTTGGGAGGGCTTTGCCCTTGATGTACTGTGTCAAATCCACTAACTTTTGTTGGATTTTCCATACAAAGGCTTTGGGGTTTCCATACCAGGCTGTGATGCAGCCAGTCAATACATTCTCCACTACACATTTATAGATGTTTGTCAACGTTTCTGAATCTCCGAGACTCCTAAGGAACTGGAGTTGCTGCCCTGCTTTCTTCGCAGTTGCGTTTATGTGCTGGGTCCAGGATAGGTCCAGTGAAATAGTAACACCCAGGAATGTAAATTTGCTAACCCTCTCCACCTCCGATCCTTCGATGAGGCCTGGCTCATGGACCTCCAGTTTCCCTCTCCTGGTCTGCAGTCAGTTCCTTCATCTTGCTGACACTGAGCGAGAGGTTGTTGTTATGACACTAAGTAGATAGTTAGCTTTTGTTACAACAACTATTAGATAGTTGTGGTGCCTGGAACCTACTGCCAGGGGAGGTGGTTGAAGGAGACACAATAGCAACCTTCAGGCACTCAGACCAATACATGAGCTAGCGGAGAACTGAGGAATATAGACTGTAAAAATAATTGGCATCGTGATCTGCAAAGACAAGGTGGTCCAAAAAGCCTGTTCCTGTGCCATAAAGTTTAGGTTCAAATGTCATTCAGCCATACATGAAGACCCACGAATACAACCCAACGAAACAGCATTACTCTGTGACCAAGGTGCAAAACACACATTACCGGCACAGCGCACGTGTAAGATAACAAGCACAGAATCAGTAAAACACAGTCACACAAGGACCAAGACGCCAAGTCCATGAATGTTGCAGCAGTCTGCAAGTCAAACACTTGATTCCAGCTTGGGTGCCATACCACCCTGCTCCCACCTCTCTCCTAGGCAGCTGTACGTCGGTAACACCACAGCCTGAGGCATTGACCTTGCTATGACTGAGGCACCGCAGCTCTCCTGCTGCCTGCTAATACATCGGTGAATCAGACTTGTAGCTTTCCACATTAACAGGGTCCAACAGGGTCTTGCGATCACAAGATAAGCCAATAACACAATCGCTCATTGTGAAGACTGCACATCGCCTTCCGAAGCCTCTCTGACTCAGCATGATCCACACCAACGCCTCCAGCTTCACCGCCAACGAGCAACTCACTGATGAGGTAAACCTGCAGTGACTCAAGTTTTTAATATCCAGCAGGGTCTTGAGATTGTAAAAAATGTTTCAAAAAGACAACAGCACCTTTGTTTGGGCCTGTGGAAGGTGCTGCGACCAAGCGTTCCACCATCTGTACCTTTATGTTCTACGTTCAGCAGTTTATCTGCGTTGCAGCCTCAGCCAATCAGAGAAATTCTCTTTGTCCTATCCATTGCAGAATCAGCATTACGTTGTTCAGACAGAGAGCCCACCATTCAAGGGCAACAAGAGGCAAAAATATGCCAGACTCACCAACAACACTAGTGTCACTTGAATAAATCAACAAATTACCTGTCAGTTACTTATCAAAGTTGATCCTGTTAATCAATGGATCTTTAACTACAGACTTGCCTTGGACATATTTGGTCCATTTCTAACCCTTGTATTATTGATGCCTGACTACAATTCAATCATTGTTCTTGAATGTCCTTCTTTGGACTCTTATGATCCCCTCTATTGCTCTAACAGGTTTAGTTCTTTGCAGTCAGCCACTTTTGTCTGACTGCCACTCAGCAATTCAGGAACAGCTTCTTCCCCTTTGCCACCCAATTTCCAAATGGACATTGAATCCTTGGACACTATCTCACTTTTTTAAAAAAAGTGGAAAAAACAGAAATGCTGTATATTTTAATCTATTCAATATATGCAATTTCTTTGTTGATTTATTATTATTTTATTTTTCTCTTCTATATTATGTATTGCATTGAAATGCTTCTGCTAAGTTAACAAATTTCACGTCACATGCCGGTGATAATAAACTTGATACTGATTTTCCTTCTACTGTTCTTAACTAGCTTCAATGCCTGAGATTATCAATGCTGTTTCTTACCTGCAACACCTCTTTCTGCTAACAACAAACAACTACCCAACAACATTCGGTTTTAGATGCTATTGGTGAAGTTCAGCAACTTGTTGCTGGCGGCAAAAATAAAAACAGCTGTACTTTATTAATCACATCTTTTTCTGGTAAATGAGTACTGCAAACAATAGGCTGTAACTTCCCTGTCAGAGTTCAGCTTTTGAACTGCCTCTACCACCTGGCGATGTTTCCGAGTGGGAAATGAGCCAATGTATGGCCATTGCTGGACTGTACTTGGAGGTATTCAATGCGGCAGAATTGAGGCGAGGCAGAGTCGGGCCGAGAACAAGGAAGGGACCCGAGGTTTGATTGATTTAAGCATGAGCCAATTGGAAGGTCGGGTACGGGCCGAATTGAGGTGGCAGGGCTCAGGCCCACGAGCATATCGAAGTGGCAAGGTCTGGGTCCAAGACTGAAGAATGATCTGAGAATTGGACGATTTAAGCCCCGGGCCAAATTGAAAAGGTCAGGATGTCAGGGCCGGAGGTGTGGGATGGATCAGGTAGCTTACTGGTCCAGGAGGTTTACTTGTCTGAGGCGGTGGCCTGCAACTAACGGGCTTATGTGGACTAACTTGCGTGAACTTCGGCTCTGGAAGCTATTTGCCTACTTTTATTGTCTGCACGATTTCTTTTATTTTTCTCTGCACAATGGGTGTTCGACGGTCTTCTTTTGTTTTAATGGGTTCTTTTGGGTTTCTTTGTTTTGTGGCTGCTTGTAAGGGCACGAAATTCAAGGCTGTATAAAGTATACATACTTTGATAATAAATGTACTTTGAATGAACAACTTCTGGCTAACATTCCACAATGCCTAACAAGAGCACAATCAGATGGAATAATACGATACCGATGGAGACATTAAAACAGCTGACAAAAAGCTTGCCTCTGAAATCCTCCACTTTGATTACCAAGAGATCAGTTTATCTACCATCAGGTTTGTGAAATGACCCGAAAAATCCCAAAGCTACTTTGGCCTCATTTCAACTTGGACTGATGTCATGTTTATTTTGTTGTTTATTTTTGTGCATAAATAGGGTTATGTACAATCTAGGTTAATTTATGGAACCTATGTTTGTCATGTACTGTCAAAAATCTAATTTTTGTAGCAATTGTAACCAGTGTATGTTGTTCCCATGACTTGAATTGAAGAGGAAGGAGCAGAGAGACAGAGACATTTAGCAAGGGAATCCCAGAGGTGAGAATTCAGGTGGCTACAACAATGGGATTGTAGCCATTGCTTAACTTATTGTGTTGATTGATTGACTTTCTGGAACCCATTCCTTTATCTCATCAGAATCAATCTCACTTTCTTTCCCTCTTTATTTCTTGCTTGATTTTCCATCGTATTCACTGACATTTCTTCCTGACATTAATTTTGAACCACCTTCTCCCCCAAAAAAATGACGGAGCATCGGCAGTGGGAAACGTACAAGTGGCCAGATCAGAGAAAACAAACGATCAGAAAAGTGTTGCAGAGCCGAGCGTGCTTTAGGTCAGAAGAAGCAAGGGTATGGACAGATTTTTAAAACAGTACAATTATTAATCTGAGACACCTTATACTAGTTTCTAGCTGTGGACAGCTGTACTGGGCATCTAATGCAAAACCAAAAAAGCCACAACTGTTTGTCTTTTATATTTCTCACCTTACAAGATGGAGGTTTTTTTTAGCTTTGATCGGAGTGCTCGCAGGGCTACGCCACCTGAGAGCACTCCACATCAGACTATGCCACCCCTGAAAGCACCCCAAACAATCGCACCGCCCCAATTATTTCCATGTAATCCATTGTCCCTCACATTCCCATCACCTTCCCTGATTCTCCTGCCATCCACCTCCTCTACAGAAACGTTATGGACACTACCAGGATAGCTTCTGCGTGTGGGAAGAAATTGAAGGATTCGGGGGAATCTCACACAGTCACAGGGGAGTGTGCAAACTCGACACTGCAAACTGCGCAGGTGGGTTGGGAGTTGTGAGGGAGCTGCACTATCTTCTGCTGCCTTCAGAGTCTTCACAAATGGAGATGAATAAGTCATGTAGGATACTGACAGTGTAGCTAGGGAGGAGTCAGTACCATTGGTGGAGGCAGCAGGATTGGGGTCTTGCCCTCGATAAATGATAGAAACACAACTAGGATCCACAACACTTCTCATGCTCTTAGTCCTCAGTAACTTTCAATTCCCTGGCACTAACCACTTGATTTTTAGTTCCTATACACTTCCATGGCGCATCAAGAAAGCCTCAAAGCTCTCTGCTTCTTTCCTAACAGAAGAACCAACCACTTCCCCTCCACCACCATCACCCTCCTCTATTTGGCAGATTTGGTCCTTACCCACAACAATTTTTCCTCTGGCTCCTCCCATTTACGCTAGACTCAAGGGGTAGCACGAGCACCCGCAGGGGCCCCTGTTATTCCTGACTCTTTGTTGGCTACATAAAACGGTTCATGTTTGAAGCCTTCCTCAGTAATATTCCCCACTCTTCCCTCTGCTATATTGATTTCTGCATTAGTGCTGCTTCATACACCCATGCTGAGGTCATCAACTTTGCCTCTAACGTCCACCCTGCCCTTAAATTCACTTGGTCCATTTCTGACACCTTCCGTCTCTTTCTCAATCTCTCTGTCTCTGTTACTGGAGACAAACTGTCAACTGACATCTTCTATAAACCCACTGATTCTCATGGGTATCTTGACTATACCTCATCCCACCCCATCTCCTGTAAAAGAAAAATGGTTCCCTTTTCTCAGTTCCTTTGCATTTGTTCCCAGGATGTGACCTTTTGTTCCAGAACATCAAAGATACCTTCCTTCTTCAATAATGGGGGTTTCTTTCCTCCACTATTTACGTTACCCTCACCCACATCTCCTTCATTTCCCAAACATCTACACTCACTCCATGTTGTCCTTACCTGCCACCTCATGAGCCTCTGCATCCAACAAATCATCCTCCGCAACTTCCGCCATCTTCATAGGGGTCCTACCACTACACATATCTTTACCTGTACCCCGCACTCTGCTTTCCACAGGGACCGCTCCCTCCACAATCCCCCTGTCCATTCGTCCCTCCCCACTAATCTCCCTCCGTGTACTTATCCCTGCAAGTGCTACATCTGCCCATTCACCTCCTCCCTCACTTCCATTCTTGGTCTTGAACAATCCTTCTAGGTGAGGCAGCATGCCACTTGCGAATCTGCTGGGTTGTTTATTGTGTCTGGTGCTCCCGACGTGGCCTTCTCTACGTTGGTGAGATCCATGGTAAGTTAAGGGGCCGCTTTGTCAAGTGCCTCTGCTCCATCTGCCAAAAGTGGAACTTTCCAGTGGCCAAACATTTTAATTCCCATTCCCATTCGAATATGTTGGTCCATGGCCTCCTCTTGTGCCCAGATGAGATCACCCTCAGGGTGGAGGTGCAATACCTTATATTTCACTTGAGTACTCTCCAACCTGATGACGTGAATGTCAAATTCTCTTTCCAATTACAAAAAAAATTCGTAGCCCTCCCCTCTTCTTCTATTGCCTACTCTAGCCTTTTATCTCTTCTCACCTACCGATCCCTTCCCCCTAGGACCCCCACCTCTTCCCTTTCCCCTCTCCTGTCAGTTTCCAGCCTTTCTTTACCTTTCTCTCCCACCTGGCTTTACCTATCACCATTCACTTCCCCCCACCTTTTTATTCTGGCATTCTCCCCCTTCCGTTTCAGTCCTGAAGAAGGGTCTTGGCCTACATTAGGAATATTCTGCTCTGTTCTGATCAGAATCAGGTTTATTATCACAAGCACATGTTGTAAAGCATGTTGGCGCGTGGCCAAGTGGTTAAGGCTTCGGTCTAGTGATCTGAAGGTCGCTAGTTCGAGCTTCAGCTGAGGCAACGTGTGGTGTCCTTCAGCAAGGCACTTAACCACACATTGCTCTGCGATGACACCGGTGCCAAGCTGTATCGGCCCTAGTGCCCTTCCCTTGGACAACATCGGTGGTGTGGAGAGGGGAGACTTGCAGCATGGGCAACTGCCAGTCTTCCATACAACCTTGCCCAGGCCTGCGCCCTGGAAACCTTCCAAGGTGCAAATTCATGGTCTCACGAGACTAACAGATGCCTATCTATGTTGTAAAATTAGTTGTTTTGTGGCAGCAGTACAGTGCAAGATAAAAAAAATTCTGTAAGTTACAAAAATAGTGCAAAAGAGGAACTATAAAGTAGTGTTCATGGACCATTCAGAAATCTGATGACAGGGAAAGAATGTGCAGGAAGAATGTGGAAACTTTGTAAAGAACCCAGAAGAGATTTACCAGGATGCTGCCTGGAGTTAAAGAGTACGAGCTATAAGGAGAGGTTGGGTAAATTTTAGTTGTTTTCTCTGAATTGTTGGAGGCTGAGGGGAGACTTGATAGAAATGTATAACATTTTTTTGAGAGGCATTGGTAGATTAGACAATCTGAATCTTTCTCACAAGGGAGCAATGTTGAATGCTCGAGGACTTGCATTTAAGGCAAATGTGTGCTAAACCCACTGCTCTGCTCTGTATATCCATGACTGTGAGGCTAGGTATAGCTCAAATGCCATCCATAAATTTGCTGACGATATGACAATTGTTAGTAGAATCTCAGATGGCGACAAGAGGGCATACAGGAGCGAGATATGGCAGCTGGTAGAGTGTCATCGCAGCAGCAACCTTGCACCCAATGTCAGTAAGATGAAAGAGCTGATTGTGAACTTCAGGAAGGGTAAGACAAGGGAACACGAACCAGTCCTCATAGAGGGATCAGAAGTGGAGACAGTGAGCAAATTCAAGTTCCTGGTTGTCAAGATCTCTGAGGATCTAACTTGATTCGAACATATCGATACAGCTACAAAGAAGGCAGCTCAGTGGCTATATTACATTAGGAGTTTGAGGAGATTTGGTTTGTCACCTAAAACACTCGAAACCTTATACAGATGTACCATGGGGAGCATTCTGACAGGCTGCATCGCTGTCTGGAGGGAGCGGGGAGCTAATACAAAGGATCAAAAGAAGCTACAGAAGGTTGTAATATTTGTCAGCTGCATCTTCAAGCAGCGGTGCCTCAGAAAGGCAGTGTCCAGTACAGTACTAAGGACTCCCATCACCCAAGACATGCCATAGAGGGAGTACAAAGAAGGTTCACCAGATTGATTCCTGGGTTGGCAGGACTTTCATATGATGAAAGACATGATCGGCTAGGCTTATACTCATTGGCATTTAGAAGATTGAGGGGGGATCTTATTGAAACATATAAAATCCTAAAGGGATTGGACAGGCTAGATGCAGGAAGATTGTTCCCGATGTTGGGGAAGTCCAGAACGAGGGGTCACAGTTTGAGGATAAAGGGGAAGCCTTTTAGGACCGAGATGAGGAAAAACTTCTTCACACAGAGAGTGGTGAATCTGTGGAATTCTCTGCCACAGGAGACAGTTGAGGCCAGTTCATTGGCTATATTTAAGAAGGAGTTAGATATGGCCCTTGTGGCTAAAGGGATCGGGGGTATAGAGAGAAGGCAGGTACAGGGTTCTGAGTTGGATGATCAGCCATGATCGTACTGAATGGTGGTGCAGGCTCGAAGGACCGAATGGCCTACTCCTGCATCTATTTTCTATGTTTCTATGCCTTTTTTTCATTGTTACCATCGGGAAGGAGCCTGAAGGCACACACTCAGCGATTCAGGAACAGCTTCTTCCCCTCTGCCATCTGATTCCTAAATCAACGTTAAATCCCATGAATACCACTTCACTATTTTTTTTAAAATATTATTTCTGTTTTTGTACTATTCTTAATTTAACAACTTAATATGTGCACTGTAATTGATTTTCTTACTTATTTATTCTACACTATCATGTATTGCATTGTACTGCCGCTAAGTTAACACATTTCACGACGTATGCCGGTGATATTAAACTTAATTCTGATTGCGAATGGAGGGGGAAGAGTTTAAGAGAGATGTGCAGGACAAGTTTATTTTTGTACAGAGAGCTGTAGCTGTCTGGTACAGGTTGCCAGGAAGAATAGTGGAATTAAAAACAATAGTGACATTTAGATAGACATGTCAAAATAGAAGGATATGGATCAGATGCAGACAGAAGGGACTTAGTTTAATTCACTGCTGTGTTTGGCACTGATATTATGGGCTAAAGGTCCTGCTCCTGTACTGTAATGTTCTATGTTTAATTGCTGAACTCTTAGTCACCCTCTCCCCATCTGTTAAATGAGTTGTATACAACAAGATAAGAGTTTCTGAAGGTTTGGCTCATTTTTTTTTAATCAAGTATAGCTCTTTACTAGAAACTGTGTTTCAGAACTGACTTACTCAGTTAATTTTAATGCTGGTAGTTGTTTTGCGAGTCCAGTTACCCTCTGACCCTGAAGTCAGTGAGTCTTCACAGGTGTAAGATCGATGACGAATGCTCGCCTCGCTTGTTCACTCTATGTGCGTGACCAGTATATTGCACAGAATCCTAAACAAGAGATAACCTGCAGGTGCTGGAAGTCCAAAGCAACGCACACAAAAGGTCAGGCAGCATTTTTAGAGGGTAGAAGGGCCTGTTTCCCTTGGGATTTCTAAGCATAAATTGGACCAGATGTTCCACCAACCACTAAGATTGAAATTTTATGAATGGAATCCCTTGATAAGCAATGATCCTAGAGGAAGAGAGACCTTAAAGGAAAAAAACGAGAAGACCTTATTCAGCGTCACAAAGGAAAACAGGAGAAGCGGTCAGCCATATGACCCCTCAAGCCTGCCCTGTTCTTCAATATCTGTCCCAGGAGTCTCCTTTCCTTCTGTACCAGATCCTCATAAGTCATTAGTATACATCAGCTCCACCATCCAAATCATTTGGTTTCTACATACAAACTTGCGAGCACCTTTCCCAGCTACTCGTGTGATGGTGTGATGGTGTGATGCATATTTTTAGAAAAAACGTTGAATAAGTATGACTCATATCAATAACAACTTGCATTTAAATGCCACCTTTAACATTGCAAAATGTCCCCATACAATTCGTAGGACTGTTATCAAATGCAATTTGACCCCAAGCCACATAAGGAGATGTTTGGGCAGATAAGCAAAAGATTGGTCAAACTAGAGTAACATCTTCGAGAAATGACGATCGAGAAAGTCAGCCAGGTTAAGAGAAAAATATATGACACTCAGGTCTTTGATACCTGAAGCATGGGACTCCAAAGGGTAAATGGGTAATGAGAAGGCCAGAATTAAAGCAGCACAGGCATCTGGGAGGGTTATGAGAGAAAGGGTGGGGCAAGGCTATACATATATACAAGAATTTCAAAATTGAAACAGCCCATAACTGGGAGTTTATTTTATTTTACTTTATTTTTATTGAGATAGAGAGTGGAGTTGGCTCTGGCCCTTCGAGTTGCACCACCCTACAATCCCTGATTTAATCCAAGCCTAATCGTGGGACAATTTACAATGACCAATTAACCTCCAAACCAGTATGCCTTTGGACTGTGGTCGGAAATCGGAACACCTGGAGGAACCCCACGCGTTCATGGCGGGAACTGAACCCGGGTCATCAGTGCTGTAGGCGTTCGGCTGACCACTATGCTACTGTGCTGCCCCACATAAATCAACAAGCTGCTAGGAGTGGAACTTTGCAGGTCAGGAAACAGCCCGCTGAATTTTGGATGATCAGGTATTTTGGGCCAATGGAGGAGCAGTATGGTATGGTAATATCCAGAGGCACCAAAAGACATAAATAAGACTTCTGGATGCAACACAGAAATCATATTGCTAATCCTTGCTCTTTATTAATTGCTATCTACAAAACCATGGACTGATATACTGCACTCCCAATCAAAATTACTGGCTGGTACCTGGCAACTGTCCAGCTTCAGACTGTGACCCAAAAGGATCCTCCCCAAATTGCAGTGCTTTGCCTACAGTGGTATGTTTACCACCGCTGTACGCTGTGTGTAAAAATTCAGCTTAATTGCACAGTAAAGAAAAACAACAGACGCCACCCTAAGAGCTGAGTTAACGCAAACCTCTGTAAAAATCCCTGTCGATGTGACATTTAGCAGCCAGACTATGAAAGTCCCAAGCTCTGAGGTTTCTGAGAGGTGGGAGGAGGCAAAACATCACAGAAAGTAATGCACGTGCAATGTGCTTAGAGTCAGCTAACAAACAGTCAGTTTGATCAGGGCTTTCTTAACTTTCAGTCATTTGGGTCTCGGACCAATCAGCAAAACCAGAAACATCACAGTTTAGCAATGCTACTTTATACGATCTATACAAGGAAAGCAAACATTTAAAACAAAAAAAGTCAGTTTTTAGTAAGCATTATGATCACTTTGCACTAAAATGGACTTTTGTTCTAATTGTTTCTTCTTGTAAAAATTTTGTACGTAATTTATACTTTCTTGTGAACGCTATTTATATGACGCTTTGTTCCTATGACGCTGCTGCAAGGTTTTCAGTGCACCTGCGCATACACATACTTGCGCACATGACAATGAACTTGACTTTGACATGCTTAACTCTCAAAACCCAGGTCGCTGCAAGGTTGTTGAGGATTTTGACAGAACAACAGATACCAAGTGGGAGTTAAGTCTTTGCCTTTGGTCTCTCCTCAGAGTTGCATACAGCCGTGACCTTTCTTCATCATCAGCCCTGTAGGCAGGCCTGATTCCTCCTATCCCATCTGAACACGGCCATAATGTACCCTCCATTTGTCTACCAGTGCCCTTGAATGGAAAATCCGACAAGAAATCATGAATTCAGCCCAGTGCCATTATGAAGAAAGCACATCAGTGCCTCTACTTTCTTAGAAGTTTGTGCACATTAGGCATCTAATGGCATGGTATGGAAACGCCAGTGTTCTTGAACAGAAAAGCTTACGAAAAGTAGCGGATACAGCCCAGTCCATCATGGGTAAAGCCCTCCCCACTATTGAGCACAGCATCCATTATCAGGGACCCCACCATCTAGATCATGCTCTCTTCCTGCTGCTGCCATCAGGGAGATGGTACAAGAACCTCAGGACCCACACCACCAGGTTCAGGAACAGTTATTATCCCTCAGCTAACTAGAGGGGATAACTTTAACATCAGTGAAATATCCTCACAAATATGGACTCAGTTTCAAGGGCTCTTCCTCTCATGTTCTCAATAGTTACATATTTCTCTTTTGTACTGTATTTGCAGAGTCTTTTGCACATTGGTCATCTGTCCATCCTGTTGGGTGCACTCTTTTATTGATTCCACCATGCCTCTTGGATTTACTGTGTATACCCAAGAAAACGAATCTCACGGTTGTATATGGTGACATATATGTACTTTGATAATAAATTTACTTTGAACTTTTGTCTCTCCTCCGCCACAGAAAAAAATAAACCTGTATTCCCCCCTCTCAATCGGTATCAATGCATTCCTAGCATTAAAGTGCAATCCAAACCCCGTTCATTTCCTCCAGGTTGTGGCAGATTAGCTACACAGAACAGTCCAGCAGAGGAACAGGACCTACGGCCCACCATGACTGTGCCGAACAGGATGCCAAATTAAACTAAATCTCTTCGACTTGCAAGTGATCTACAATAGATCCCTCCATTATCTGCACATCCACGTGGCTACCTAACAGCCTCTTAAATGCACAGGCATATCTGCTTCCACCACTGTCCCTCTGACAGCCCATTGCAGGCACCTATCACTCTCTGAGAAAAAAAACATGGCCAACATCTTCCCTTTAAACCTGCCCCCATCACCTTAAATGGATGGCCTCTAGTGCTTGACATTTCTACCCTGAGGAAAGATTCTGCCTACCATATTTATCTATGCCTCTCATCGTTTTATAGAACTGTCAGGTCTCCGCTCGGGCGTTCTCATTTCCTTCACTCATGGAGGTACACAGAGTAACTGCAGAGCTCAATGCTGGTACAGCAGTGAGCTGCTAAAGTACTGGCTAAGCATTCAGAGGCCTGACCCATTGATCCCACCCTGGCAGCCAGGGAACTTAAACCATTAATAAATTAACCCAAATTAAAATACATTAGAATAACTTATTCTGACTATGAAACTATACAAAACCCTGCCTGGTTATCAATAACCTTCACAGAAGGAAATCCGTCACCCTTGCCTGTTTTTTTTATGTGGCTTAAAGGCACCAGAATGCTCAGCTGTTAGCTGCCTCCTCAGAAAAAATGGCGATAAAAATGGACAAGAAATGCCCGCGTTGGCAGAGGCATCTCAACTTGGAGCACAAATAAACTTGGTGCAGTACTCATTTCTGTTCTCCTCTTGGAACATCCCAATCAAACTTCCCAGTAGATTTGCCTCCACCGTGGTTTGGGACTAACCCACAAATGCAGCTCCATTCTTCTGCTCTTTTTGTTAAAGGTTTCAAAGCAAGAGCCAGACAGACTAGCATTGGTGCAGGCTTGTAGCGTAATGTCAGCCAGTGGCCGTAGATATACTGAACACATTAACATAACAGCACATGAAACAGAGGAGTAAGCCTCCTGCCTTCTCTGCCTTTTAATAAAACCATGGTTGATCTTTCATCTTATGCCGCCTTCCCAAAACTTTCTTCTTTTATTCTATTGGTTGATCTGCACTCTGAACGGACCCTGTAAGTGAGTCTGCAAAGAATTCTGATAATTCATTATCACTTAGGCGAAGAGATTTCTTCTTTTAGTCCCAACTGACCAACTGCTTGCTTTGCGATTATAATCCTTAGCTCCAGACACTCCAGCCATCTACCCTGTTCAGCCCCATAAGAATTTAGTATGTTTCAGTTAGAACAAGAGAGAGTGCAGGCTTGGTCTGGAGAGTACAAGTCCCATACAAATTATTCTGGTGAAATTTTCTTTGATCTTGAGGATATCCTTCTTCACATGAGGAGACTAGATGTGTATGGAATATTCCAGGTGTGGTAATCACTTGCCCCATATGTAATTACTATGACATGTTAACTATTTTACGCAAATTCAAAAAAAGGATCAAAGCACTGTTTGCATTTCAGATTTCTGATTGTAGCTTCATGTTAATTTTCAGTGAATCAAGTTTGAATTCAGCCAGATCCCTCTGAACACCAATACTTTGCAGCCTCTCATCATACAAAACTACTGTTTTTCTATTTCTTCCAACGCCGTATGACTTTACATTTTCCACATTCACTTAGCTTGTCTATAACACATTGAAGTTAGATTCACAGAATCATACAACAGAGATGAAGGCCCTTTGGTCCACCTCATCCTTGCCAACCAGGATACCCATCTGTTTTAATCCTATTTGTTTGCATCCCTCTATAGCTTTCCTATCCATACACCTGCTCAAATAGCCCTTAAACATTGCAATTGTATCTGCCTACATCACCTCCTCTGGCAGCTCATTCCAGATAACCACCAGTCTCTGTGTGAAAATCTTATCTCTCAGATTCTCCCCTCTTATCAAAAACTTGTGCCCACTAATTCTAGATTTCCCTGACCTGGAGGAAAGACTATCTATCCTATCTGTGGCCCCATAATTTTATAAAACTCGATAGAGTCATCCCTCAGCCTCCCATATTCCAGTGAGAATAAACCCAACCTATCCAATCTCTTGTTATAATAGAGCCCTCCATTCTGGGTAACATCCTGGTGAATCTCCTCTCCACTCTTTTAATTGCTTCTACATTCTTCCTGTAATGTGGTGACCAAAACTACACAATACTCCAAGTACAGTCTAACCAATGTTTTGCACAGCTGCAAAATGATGTCCCCACTCTTATTCTTAATGCACCAGCCTGCGAAGGCATGTATATTGAATACATTCTTCACTTCCCTATAGCGTCTCTGTCGCCACTTTCAGGGAACTATGGACTTGCACCCTAAAACTCCCCTGTACATCAGCAGTCTCGAGACCCCTACCATTTACCCTACATGTCCTACCCGAACTTGATTCCCCAAAATGCATTACCTCACACTTGTTTGTACTTAATCCCACATGTTTCCATTCTGCTCAAGGTCCCACAGACTCTTCTCACTGCTGCCACCAGAGAGGTGGTACAGGAGCCTCAGGACACACATTATCAGGTTCATGAACAGTTATTATCCCTCCACCACTAGAGTCTCGAACTAATAGGGATAACTTCACACAACTTCACTTGTCGTATCACCAAACCGTTCCCACAACCTATGAGCTCATTTTCAAGGACTCTGTATCTCATGTTCTCGATATTTATGGTTTATTTCTTTATTCTTTTTTTTATCTGCGGTCTTTCATCAAGTCTATTGTGTTTCTTGGATTTACTGTGAATGCCTGTAGGTAAGCGAATCTCAGGGTTGTGTATGGTGATATATATGTACTGGTAATAAATCTACTTTGAACTTTGCTGTCTCCAACAATTTTTGAGTACTCTGCTGGCTTTCTAATAGTATACATTGGTCCCCACAGTACACCACTTGTTACAAACTTCCAGTTGTCAATGCACTCATCCTGCAATACCCTCGGCCTCCTATCACCAAGCCATTTTTGTACGCCGTTTGCCAATATCCCTTAGACCCATTAGTGTCTTCTGGGCTAGCCTACACAGGACCTTTTAACAGGCTTACTGAAGTCCACGTGAACCATGTTTACAGTTCATACACTTCCACATTGACACTGCAAAGTCCCATTTTTATATTCTAAACGATCTGTCTGTAGTTATTTAATAACATTTATCTCTGCTGCTGACAGGCTAACTGGTCTCTAGTTCACAGTTTTCTCTTTCTTTCCTTTCCTCAGCTTTCTCGTTCTCCATTCCTAAATAATGGGTTATGTTTACCCTACTTCAAATTTCTGGCACCATTCTAGAATCTAATTTCGGAGGACAACAGCCAATGAATTTACAACCTTCACTCCTACCTCCTTCAAGCCTTGAGATGCAAGTCATTGGGAACTGGGGATTCATCAGCTTTCAGTCCCATTAATTTCCTCAGTCTATTTTACCAGTAGTAGTTTCTTACACCTCCTCATTCTCTCTAGATCTGCTGCACTCCACTGATTTCAGGAGATACTAACCATGTCTTTCCTGAAGGAATTCATAAAATATTTCTTAACTTCTCTGCCATTTCCTTATTCCCTAACATAATATCTCCTGTCTCAGCCTGTAAAGGAGTCACTTTCTTTGCTAGTATTTCCGTCTCTACACATCCAAAGCAAGTTTTACAAATTGTTTTTATACTCCCAGATCCTACATTCCATTTCCTCATTACACCTTGCGTCCTCCTTTGCTGGATTCAAAATAAACCCTCAATCCTGAGACAGACAACTTTAAAACCTCTTTCCTTTGATCTAATATTTCAGCCTCTTTTGTTAAAAAGGGAAATAAGTATGTTCTAACAATATAAATTTTAAAAATCTATGATATATCTACAATAAAAAAAGTATTTTTTTTCACCAATCCAGCTTCCCGTTGTCAGTTTTTTCCATCACATCTCTGAACCATTACCATTGCAAACTGTTAACTTGGTATTTTCCATTCATCGCAAGAATAACAATAGTAAATTGATATAAAAACTTAAAATGCTGAAAACACTCCGCCATGAAATAAACAGAGTTAATGGTTCAGATCCAAGGTTTCTCATCAGAATTATCAGACCAGAAACGTTAGTTGTTTCTCTCCCGACAAATGCTGCCTAGTCTGCTGTATGTTTCACCATAATCTGTAAATTATTTTAGATTTGCTGTATCTGAAGTTTCTTTTTTGATTTTCACTTGCTTATTCCCATGTGCAGCAGATTGAAATCCCCCTTCCGCACCCTAATACCTAACCATCAACTGACTTATGTTGGTAGAATGCATCTATATGTAAATAAACTCCACAAAATACGTAAATTCACGCATACTCATGCTCTTCAGCTCTCATCTCTTGAACTTCCTCAAAATTGCTCGGGGAAATTCTAGAGAATTTTTCTGCCTAAGCGGGAGGGTTGCTTGTCGCCATGGTATAGTTGTTTCTCAGACCTAGGGAACTGAAGGGCATCGTAACTCCACTTCACAATCAACTGATTATCCCGCAGTATAATTCCCAAAGTAACCTGTGACAGCAGTCACAGTGCAAATGAACATAACAATATGTTTATCAGCAGTACCATGGGAGAAACTGAGGGAGGAGGTCCTTCTCCCACCCCTTCCACAACGTAAAACTTTATTTTCTCAGTTTCCCCCTCCGAGTAAGAGCTTTTGACCTGAAATGAAACCTCTTTTCTCCACAGATGCTGCCTGACCAGGTGAATACTTCGAGCATTTTCTGTTTGTAATTCAAATAGTGAGATTTTTATGTTGGCAGTATTTCTGAATATGCTGAAGACCATCTTTACAGCAAGTCAAATTTTTATAATCTTATACATAATGAAACATTTGAACAGGATTGGACAAAACTCAGCACCAAACAACACAAGATGATGAAGACACATTTGGGAGTTGGTTTTAAACTGAGCCTTGAAAAGGAAGGAAAGAGGGGCAATTGGGTTTTGAGAAAGAATAACAGGGTTATATATTTGGACGATGAATGGTCTGTGAGGAAAGCAAGGAAGGACATTAAATCTTGTAGACTATATCGTCTGTGAGGCAGAGACAACAAGACTGCTAGTGTTTCAGGAACACGAACAGTCAAGCAGCACCCTTGGAGGGAAATAGACAGTCGACGTTTTGAGTTGAGACCCTTCACCTGAATTTACATGCGAAGACTCTGACATATACTGTGTGAGGTACTGGGAAGGAACTCAGGAGACTGCATTCAAGGTTGTGTCGGTGACTTTCAAGGAGGGATATAGAGTGGGTAGGTTATAGCACTATTACTCATGATAGATCTACTCCAGGAGACACTGAGGAGCATTTGCATCGTTGGCGAGTGGGATGAACCCTCACTTTAGGGGAAACGCCATGTAACTGGGGAAGGGGCTCCCAGCCAGTACTGTGGAAATAATATTGTCTTTTGGGAGGCATTAAACTAAGATTTCTCCTATTCCCGCCAACTGATATGAAAGATTTCAATACTGTTTAGAAGAGAAAGCGATATGAACCTTTGGATGTCTTGGCCAATTTCTAAATTGAATTAATTTCACCAAAGTAAATTAACTGGCCATTCATCTCTTGGATTATAATGGAACATCCCTTACAGTGCAACAATTTAAAACAACTTTCAGTTAGGCACTTGGAAAGGTGCTGAAAGGCAAAGATACATTCCATTATACAATCTATTTTCTGCCTGTCTGAAAGATTCTGCTGTCGACTTTCCTCAATGGTTCTCTGCACTGAAGTCATTGCAATGGGTGCAGATGGGTGCCTGTGATAAGCTGTACTCCATAGTCCCATGAAAGAAGCCATGGCCGAAGTATGTGATTTCTCTCATCGGTTCCTTGACCCGGACCGCCACAGACCCGAGGTTAAGGATCAACCTGGCCGTAAAGTCAAGGGGAGACTCTTACGCTAGTGGGGGAGGGGGTGGGGGTGGGGGAAATCGATGAGGGAAAAAAAGAGTTCAACTTCCCTAAAATGTCAAACGACTACTTAAAAAGCAGCAAAAGAAACAGACTAGTCGGCAGCTTGATGAAGTCCCAAATCCACTCCCCACATTCCTTTATTTACAGTCACCCCCTCCTTCCCCCACCATGTACTTTTAAGGTTGCCACAATAAGTTGTTTTGTTAAAAGCCAACCTGTCATCCATTTGAAGGGGGGTGGGGGGGAAGAGTTAAGACACTGGGTAAATTTTTACTTGAATTAGCAATAAAGCTTGCATTAAGTAGCGATCCAGTTCAGGCAGTTGTTCTAAGAACACAAAGAATATCACAGGATGTGGTCAGCATCGACCTAAATGAGGACAAGAACTTAAAGGCTGAGAGAGAAAAAAAGCCCCAGTTTACTGTCTACAGGAATTTTGTATTTTAACCGCACCAAAATCTTTTGAAAACTTCATCCGCAATGTCCCACATTACAATGTTACAGTGCAGTTAGAAGGTGTTTTTTACCGTTCTCCTCTGTAGCTTCCATATCTCTGAGTGCCGATGTCGATTCCAACGTCTCAATTGTCAGCAGCTCTCTGAGTTCAGTACAGGAGCCGTATTACAAGGGTAGAAGTAACAAGAGGGGCTCACAGATTGCGCTCCTTTAACGATTTAACTCCCTTGCTGGGCATCGATGCCGGGTTGTCAGCGGCTGACAGTCTGCGGGCACACTGGCCCAACGTATTCCGGGTGCTTTGGGGCAGCTGCACCGTCTCATCAGGATCTGTGACATCAGCAAATCTGCAAAGCGAGTGCACTTCCTCCTTGTCAACGCCTGCAAGAATTTACTCACTGCAGAGTATTTGGTTTAAACCAACCTGGGTTCTTCCGGTTTAAAAAACTGCAGGCTGCTAGCAAATGAGTAGGTAGGGTGTTCAGGCCAGAACAGTGTGCACTCTGGTCTTCCGCAAGCTTCGAAACCTTTGCACTCAAAACTTTCTTCCAAATCACCTTGCAGTGGGGATGGATGATTTAGCCCTGGTTCTCAACTCTCACAAGAGGAAGTGAAGTACCTCAGCATCTACCCTGTCAAGCCTCCCTAGGATCATACAGGGTCACCCCTCATTCTTCTATAAACCCAACGTGTTTAGTCTATTTTGATAGAACAACTGCTGATCCTTTTAACACTATAAATTGGCGAGCTGCTTGTTATATCTCCCCTCTCGCTGTGAAATGGGGAGACCTCTTTTTCCCTTATTTGGGGGAGAGCGAGCCTGTGGTATGTCGAATTACCAGGTGAATGAGTAGTCTTTGGGGTACTGCAAGTCTGTGTCTTTATTGATGCTTTGCTGCACGCTTGAGTGCTCGGTGGAGGGCCGATGGTGGTGCTGGGGGGGGGGGGGTCGCTGCCTTGCTGCTGCTTATATGTGGGAGGGGGAGCGGGGGGACTCTGGGGTTCTAACATTTAACTGTCATTCATTCTTTGGGGCACTCCTGTTTTCATGGATGTTCGTGAAAAAAGAGAATTTCATGATGTATATTGTATACGTTTCTCTGACATTAAATATACCTACTGAAACCTATTGATCCCAGGATCTAGCTTGGCGAATCAACTCTGGATGTCCTTTAACACTGCTAAAACCTAGAGACCAAACTGAGCCAGTACAAACAAGCACCTCTGCTCTGTCCGCCACAACAGACAGGATCTCCCAGTAGCCACCCACTTCAACTCTGCTTCCCACTCCCATTCAGATATGTCCATACATGGCCTCCTCTACTGCCATGATGAGGCTAAACTCAGGTTGGAGGAGCAACACCTCATATGCCGTCTAGGTGGTCTCCAGCCCCTTGGTATGAACATTGAATCCTCCAGCTTCCAGTAATTCCCTCCCCCTCCCTTCCTCTATCCTTATTTCACTCTGCCCCCTCCCCCAGCTGCCTATCACCTCCCTCATGATTCCGCCTCCTTCTATTACCCATTGTTTTCCTGCCTATCACCTCCCTGCGTCCCCTCCCCCACACCTTTGTCTTTCCCCTTACTGGTTTTTCAACTGAACCTACCAGCCTTCTCCTTCCAACCCTCCCCCCACCTTCTTTACAGGGCCTCTGCCCCTTCCCTCTACAGTCCCAACGAAGGGTTCCGGCCCGAAATGTCGACTCATCGTTTCCACGGATGCTGCCCGACCTGCTGAGCTCCTCCAGCGTGTTGTGAGTGTTGCTTTGACCCCAGCATCTGCAGAGTATTTTGTGTTTCTGAGCCAGTACAATACTGTAACAAAATCTCCAAAATTTCAACCATAACTCCCATTGTAATGAACAGCAAAATGATGCTCAGTTAGCACGATTTTGGATACAAAACAGACAGATGTGCAAAAAGTGATCAGATTATCTGTTAGTGCTAATGTTAGTTGAGGCCAAGGTAGCATTGAAAACACTCCTTCAATTTCTCCACTAATGCCTTGAGCTGTTTTAGATTGTTCTCAACAGAAGGACCAAACACTGGACTATCATTCACTACTAATGATGAATGTAGACTTCCTCTATAGCAATAAAAATTATTAAAATATGCTGAAAAGACTGAGGCAACATCTGTGGTGAGAGAAAGACAGGTAAGGTGTCAGGTCCAAGATTATCACACGAGTTCTTTCATCATTGACTTGAAACGAGACTTGTGTTTCTGTCTGCACAGATGCTGCCTGACCCACTCATTGTTTAGCATTTCCAATTTTGACTTCATTTCTCCAATACCTGCAGTTATTTTCAATTATGATGAGTTGGAGCAGCCTAGATAGTGCAACCAGGTCCTCAGGGTGGAGATTAAACCCCCATTTCCATAAGAGCAAGAGAGTTAGAATTAACCAGTGACAAATTAAAATTACACAGCTAGTTATCCAGAGTCATCAGTTCATCTGCCTTTGACTGGGAGACGGCAACCTGCATGGGCTCGTTCTCCAGGTACTGACTCCACGTGGAGCTCACCAGCAGTTAAGAGTTCTTACCCTGCACCATATTCACCATCATGGCTGCAGTCTCCAGGAGGATGTTGTTCGGATTCAGAGATGGATAGTGATCGATGACGAGCTCCAGAGCCAATGTCATAGCCATCAGGCGCTCCTGAAGCAGCTCAGGCTGTACAGGAACATCTGCTGAAGGAGAAAGTAATAACAAGAGGTTACTGGGGGGGAGCTGCTGCGGGGGTGGGGGGGGGAGAAGAATAGAGGAGGCATTTGGGTCACTGAGGTTGCATCCTGCACCATGACGGGGCTGATGGCAGTGGGAGGGTTTAGGTGAGCGAATGAGTGAAACAGATGAATAACAACAACGTGGGTAACAGAGAGACCGCTGCCCACATCCTGACCCATCTGGGGAGGATGTCTAGAGGAAGATCAGTGGCAAACTGCAGCTTGCAGATCTTACAGCTTTCATGGGGGAGAGGAGAGAATCAGGTGTTGGGGGGGGGGAGGTGTTTGTTATCTTCAATACTGCATACGTTTTTATAACAGTTTTAAAAAAGTAAGTGATTATAATTCACCATCTAAGAACAAAGGAGAAAATGGACAAATTATCCTGCTGTCACTGACAGTGAAACGGCTAGAATTTGTAGTCCAATAGAAATGAGGGTAAGCTACTTTCTATTCTGCGGGTTCTCAAATGAATGAAGATGCCAGCGTGGGAACTGCAGTTTCTTGCACAGACAGGGTAGGTATTGGGTAGTCTGTGCCAGGCCTCTTTATGTTCTCAGCACATAGGGTTGAGGTTCTTGACACCAATCCAAATGCTCCTTCCCAACTCTGACTGGTGCTGAGCCGGGGATTCCTAACAGCCAGTGAAAATTGTACATTTTTTCAAAGAAGCTGAGAGCACACCTTTAAACGTTTTCCTCTGTCCATCTGATAATGAAAGAGCTTTGAACAGATTCTGGTGTTAGGCATTTGAATGACATCAGGCAATCAAGTCGACTAACTGTAACAAGGGCCTTGATACCGGAGATGTTGGGCCATGAGAAGCCACTGACATTGCTTTGCTCATCCTTTCAGTGAACTTGGAGGATGTTGCAGAAGCAGCTTTAGACATAGAACATAGAATAGTACAGCACAGTACAGGCCCTTCAGCCCACAATGTTGTGCCGACCCTCAAACCCTGCCTCCCATATAAGCCCCCACCTTAGATTCCTCCATATACCTGTCTGGTAGTCTCTTAAACTTCACTAGTGTATCTGCCTCCACCACTGACTCAGGCAGTGCATTCCACGCACCAACCACTCTCTGAGTAAAAAACCTTCCTCTAATATCCCCCTTGAACTTCCCACACCTTACCTTAAAGCCATGTCCTCTTGTATTGAGCAGTGGTGCCCTGGGGAAGAGGCGCTGGCTATCTACTCTATCTATTCCTCTTATTATCTTGTACACCTCTATCACGTCTCCTCTCATCCTCCTTCTCTCCAAAAGAGTAAAGCCCTAGCTCCCTTAATCTCCGATCATAATGCATACTTTCTAAACCAGGCAGCATGCTGGTAAATCTCCGCTGTACCCTTTCCAATGCTTCCACGTCCTTCCTATAGTGAGGTGACCAGAAATGGACATAGTACTCCAAGTGTGGCCTAACCAGAGTTTTATAGAGCTGCATCATTACATCGCGACTCTTAAACTCTATCCCTCGACTTATGAAAGCTAACACCCCATAAGCTTTCTTAACTACCCTATCCACCTGTGAGGCAACTTTCAGGGATCTGTGGACATATACCCCCAGATCCCTCTGCTCCTCCACACTACCAAGTATCCTGCCATTTACTTTGTACTCTGCCTTGGAGTTTGTCCTTCCAAAGTGTACCATCTCACACTTCTCCGGGTTGAACTCCATCTGCCACTTCTCAGCCCACAGGTGGTACCTTTCCAGTGTCTTGAGTCATGGGCCATAGCAAGTCTCGGTCTCAGAAGCAAGGAAGCAGGAATCACCGCTGCCTGGTTGACCATGAGTTCTGCAATCCAAGCTCTTCATCTTGAAATCCCTCTCTCTACAGTTAGCCAAGTGCTGTGCTGGGATCTTAAAGAGGATGATAAATATAATCTTGTATGTCTGTCTTTTGCTGAATGGTGCACCCAAGGTAAGAGAGTTGGTCAATGTTATCCATGTTTTTGCTGATATTGTGAGAGAGCAGTGTTGTAAAATGGGGTCAAGTTGAGAGAGGATTGTCTTGTAGATGTTGACAGGCCTGTTCTTTCATTTTCTGCAGAGGATAAGTTCAGCCTCCAGTGTATTTAAATATAAATGTCACCTGGATACTGCAACTTAACCACCCACGTTTGGGCAACTGGGGTTCTGTCTGCAGTTGCCATACGCTAAACAGTTTCCCAACAGTTCATGTGTACTTGCTCCACTCCTTGGGAAATTCCTTGGAGGCACGGTGGAGGATATGGAGAGAAAGATGTAAAAATCATTGGGACTATGACTGCACTGCAATTTTCCTACATCGCCACAGGTCTATACTCACTCAGCTTGGATCACCTGGACAACAGCAGTACCTGCTGCTTATTGATTACAGTTCAGCATTCAACACCATCATATTTCAGATCAGAATTAGACCATTTGGCCCACCGAGTCTGCTCTGCCATTTCTTCAAAGCTGATCCAATTTTCCTCTCGGCCCCAATCTCCTGCCTTCTCCGCTATTCCCTCCTTGCCCTGACCAATCAAGAATCTATCAACCTCTACCTTAAATATACATGAAGACTTGGCCTCCACAGTTGTCTATGGCAAAGAATTCCACAGATTCACCACTCTCTGAGAAAAAAAACCTCCTCAGTGTTGTTCTAAAAGGACACCCCTCTATTCTGAAGCTGTGTCCTCTGGTCTTAATCTCTCCCAACATAGGAAATATCGTCTCCACATCCACTCTAAGCCTTTCACCATTCAATTGGTTTCAATGAGGTCACCTCTCATTCTTCTGAATTCTAGTGAATACAGAGCCAGAGCCATCAAACACTCTGCATATGACAAGCCTTTGAATTCCATCATCCCCTCCGTATTCATAAATAAGCTTCAAAAACCAGGCTTCCACACCTCCTCATCAGGAGACCACAATCAGTGTGGATCATAAATAACATCTCCTCCTTGCTGACAATTAACGCAGGCGCATCTCAAGAATGCATGCATCCTTCGCTCCCTGCGGTACTCTCTGTACACCCATGACTGCGCGCATAGGCACAGCACAAAGGCCATCTGTAAATTAGCCGATGACACAACTGTTGCTGGCAGAGTCTCAGATTGTGATGAGGTGATGCAGGGGAGTGAGATAGATTGCCTGGTTGACTGGTGTTGCATCACGCAATGTCAATAAGACTAAGGAATCGATTGTGGACTTCAGGAAGGAGAAGTCAAGGAAACACACACTAGTGCTCATCAAAGGATCAGCATTGGAAAGCGTGAGCACTTTCAAGTTCCTGGGTGTCATCCTGGGCCCAACACATTGATGCAATTATGAAGAAGGCTATATTTCTTGAGGAGTTTGGGGGGGTGGGGTGGGCGGAGAGCAGGATTATAAAATGTTGCGGAGTTTGAAAATTCAGCCAGCTCCATCATGGACACTAGCCTTTCCACCATCGAGAACATCTTCAAAAGGCGATGCCTGAAAGAGGCAACATCCATCACTAAGAACTCCCACCATCCCGGACATGCCCTCTTATCATTACTACCGTCAGGGAGGAAGTTCAGAGGCCTGAAGACACACACTCATCATTTAAGGATCAGTTTCATCCCCAGAACCATCAGATTGCTGAACCTACAAACACTACCTCATTGAATTTGCTCCCTCTTTGCATTACTTGTTTATATTCCTGATTCTAACTTAAAGCTTTGTTATATGTATTGCTGCTGTAAAACAACAAATTTCATGCTATCCATGCATCTGTGATTATAAACCTGATTCGGATTCAGCTTTGTTGACAAGATTCTTCACTCTGTTGCAGACCCACTGGTCATGCTGACGTATAAGAATGTGGTGATGGGGTTCATTTGCTTGTTATTATCAGTTAAGTTAATTGATAGATTTCCTCCACGATCTAATTGTAAATTTTTGGTATATATCTTTTTCTTGCTGGCGGTTTGATGTTTATCTTTTAGAAGTTTTTTGTATCACACTCCGGGGTTGTACACCTAATGGGGTTTTTCCCCCCAACTTTTTCTGCTTAGTAGGGTTTTTTTTTATTATCATCAAAATTTTTCAATCTTTAAAATAATGTTTTCTTTCCTTGAGACATTGTAAGTGTTGCTTACTTCGATGTACTCGTGTTATTTTTGAATAATATATTAACAATAAAAAGATTTGAAAAGAAAAAAAAGAATGTGGTGAATTTCTGCAGCAGATGAATTTGAGGAGGGGGTTTCATAGCCTCCACCCGGGTGATGAGGTCAAAGTCTTCACTGAGGTGCATGGTCTCTGGTACTGCTCCTTGTATGACTCTTGGTGTTGGCACATCTAGTCAAGTCCATTATGTCCTGACATGAATGGAATCCATCCTGCGATCTAGGGAGCAGCATCTCGGTCACTGGGAAGTAGTTGAGAAGGACTTTGACTAGGAACACCTATCGGTAGTCATGATAGTCATACAGCAACGAGACAAGCTCTTCAGCTCATTATATGCCCAGCAACACCAACTTCATACTGTACCCCTGTTTTCCCATCAACTTGTGCCTCCCCATGAATTCTACCACTCACCTAGAAAATTAGGAGCAATTTACAGCAACTAATTATCCTACCAACCTATAGGTCTTTGGGATGTAGGAGGAGCCTCCCACGGCCACAGGGAGAACATGCAAACTCCACACAGACATAAACTGAAGTCAGGATCGAAGTCCAGTTGCCGGAGCCGGAAGCAGTGGCCGTGGTACGCCTTTCTCGATGGCGATCACGAGGTCAGCATCTCAGATCACTGGCATATCCTTCTCATCCCAGGTGTGAATAATAGGATTGTGAATCTGTGACCGAAGCTTTTCACCACCAGGTTTTAGAACATCACCGTGTGCACCACCTGGCCCGCAGACCCTGTTCATTTTTAGTTGGGATGCGGCCTCGCTGAGTTCTCAGTCAGGAGAGGCAGACGGGATACGATGGAATGCAGTGAAGTGCACTGACATCAAGGACGGAGCTGGGGTTAAGGACAATGCTTCACACAAATCTTGACCACCCTGTGTGGGGTGGACAGCGGAGGGCCTCGACAGTGCACCTGCACTACTTGGCTGTCAGTGTAATGCCGAGCCTCCTGTCTTCTTTCCATTCATAGTTTTTACTGCTGGATGCCCCCCTTCAGGCAGCTTTGCTTTTCCCTTTAGTAAGGTTAGAAGCTCCAACCAGGAACACCGTGTCTTTACCACTGACCAGCTCTTCCACCTTCTTCACCACAACAGTCTTGATAGATCAACTTCAAGTTTCTTCACAGGTAGACTTCAGGGCAGCCCTTACATACAGACATTCCTTGGCCAGGGAGTATAAGCTTGCCTGCTGGCTCCTGTAGGAAAATAGGTAACTTTGAGGGGTCCCCAGGTGCTTTGGTATTGACCTTCCTCTGGGAACTTTGTTTGCTGACGCTGGTGTTCTGGGGCTAGGCTGATGGAGGTAATAGTATAGAATGGGTGGTCAGTCCACTGGTCATCAGTGATGGTGGTAAGTTTGCGGTTTCTAGCACGGACAATGCACTTCTGTGGCTGGATCCAGTGGCGGGAACATGGGACGGGCGTGCACCCAGATCCAGAGGCTGGGAATAGAGCTGAAGGTCGGGAGCTGGACACCAGAGTGTCGGCAGGGGAGAGGGTACGATGCTGGGTGAAGCGAGGAGGGAAGCAGGGGGAAGAGCTCCGGTGTCCAAGTGTGTGGCCGCGTACCACACTGACCGCGAAACTTCAGATGAAACCAAGGAGGATTTACAGACACTGGTAAAAGATGAGGAGACATTTCTTCACCCAGAGGATAGCGAGTCAAATTCTCTACCCAAAAAGTAAATTTGTTGATATTAAATCAATGTCTTAGTGCAAGAGTACAGCACCAAGGGGAAATATCAGTTATGATATATTCAATGGTGGAACACACAAGGGGTTGAATAGATTAATCCAACTTCTACTTCTTTAGTTTCTATCACTGCATACCACATTGATGCAGTATTAATGGATTGCATAATCCAACAGTACATGGTGTCCTGATGATTCATGGTCAGTTACTGCTTAATACAGAATGCAGCCCAGGTGGTTATTGGCATGTAACAATGCAGTGACATTCTTGTACCCACAGGAATTTAATGACAGCTCCACACAGTTATACAGTGACAGATCTGTACCCGTGAAGAATGTATCCCAGTTTTACACAGCAATAAACTCTACACTCCAAGATTAAATTTTACTCAAGTATACATAGGATCAGATTTGACTGATCCTGTCTGGCTGCATCATTGCCTGGTATGGGAACTGTACCTCCCTCAATCGCAGGACTCTGCAGGGAGTGGTGCGGGCAGCCCAGCGCATCTGTAGATGTGAACTTCCCACCATTCAGGACATCTACAAGGACAGGTGTGTAAAAAGGGCTCGTAGGATCATTGGGGACCCGAGTCATCCCAACCACAAATCTGTTCCAGCTGCCACCATCTGGGAAACGGTACCGCAGCATAAAAGCCAGGACCAACAGGCTCCGGGACAGCTTCTTCCACCAGGCCATCAGACTGATTAATTCACGCTGATTTGCGTATACTTTATATTAAATTGTCTGGTCTATTTATTATAAATTATTATAAACTACGATGATTGCACATTTAGATGGAGATGTAATATTAAGATTTTTACTCCTCATGTATGTGAAGGATGTAAGAAATAGAGTCAATTCATTTGTATCTATCACATCTGTTCTCCACGACTTTGTAGCACCCACAGTGCTGCAGGTCAGTTTTGTACTGAGGGAGAGCCATACAAAGCAAGGCTATAAATTGGAATTTTGTTACTGCTTGCATGATTGGTGTGGAGGGTGGTGGGGTAGTGTGCTTTTACTGGTGCAAGTGGGGGGAGGGTTAATGCTTCTGCTCCTTGTGCATGGGAGAGCGGGGGCCTTTGGGGTTCTGAAGTTCCTATCATTCATTCTTTGGGGTTTCGTGTTTTGTGGATGTCTCTGAGAAGAGTAAGAATTTCATGTTGTATGCTGCATATACTTTAAGGCGTCGGTCTAGTGATCTGAAGGTCGCTAGTTCGAGCCTCAGCTGAGGCAGCGTGTTCTGTCCTTGAGCAAGGCACCTAACCAACACATTGCTCTGCGACAACACCGGTGCCAAGCTGTATGGGTCCTAATGCCCTTCTCTTGGACAGTATCAGTGGCGTGGAGAGGGGAGACTTGCAGCATGGGCGACTGCCGGTCTTCCATACAACCTTGCCCAGGCCTCAGTCAACATCGAAAAATCGATGGATAGACAAAGAAGATATTTCATATTAAATTGAACCAGTTGAACCTGTCCCTGCCATTTCCAAACTTCAGTGTTATACAGAGAAGGACCAGTTCCCACCAGTACTGTACTCCACTGGTATTCAGAGTCAGACCGCACTGCACTCCACTGTTACAGTGACAATACGTCCTTACCAGTACTGTACACCAGTTATACAATGATTGCATTAATGCCTTGTACCAATGTTATAAAGCAACAGAGCTATCCCCACCAATGTTGTACCCGTCAGATAGCGACTCATCCTTCTCTATCAGTAGCAAATCCTCATTATACAGACCCATCCCCACCAGCCTTATACAGTGACAGACCAGTCCACTTTGGTAGCGTATCCCGGTGCTATACAACCACCTGTACACACGGATTATTCAGCAACTGACCCATCCCCACCAACACAGAATTCAGGTGATATACAGAGAGACCCATCGCCACCAGTACAGACCCCGGTGTTGTACAACAACTGACCCATCTCCACCAGCACAGTACCGGGGTGTTTTACACAGAGAAACCACCCCACCAGTACAGTACTCCTGCATTACACAACGATAGACCTGTATCTTGGTGTTAGACAGCACTCGACCCATTCTCCCTCCCAGCACCATACCGCAGTATTGTACAGCGACAGGACAGACCCACCAGTAACCAACCCCAGTGTTGTTGAGCTACAGACCTATCCCCGCTGGTACAATACTCCAGTGTTATACAGTAACAGACCTGACCCCACCAGTACCATACCCGTGTTATACAGCGATAGACCCGTCCCCACCAGTACCATACCCCAGTGTTATACAGCGATAGACCCGTCCCCACCAGTACCATACCCCAGTGTTATACAGCGATAGACCCGTCCCCACCAGTACCATACCCCAGTGTTATACAGCGATAGACCCGTCCCCACCAGTACCATACCCCTGTGTTATACAGCGATAGACCCGTCCCCACCAGCACCATACCCGTGTTATACAGCGATAGACCCGTCCCCACCAGCACCATACCCGTGTTATACAGCGATAAACCCGTCCCCACCAGCACCATACCCGTGTTATACAGCGATAAACCCGTCCCCACCAGCACCATACCCGTGTTATACAGCGATAAACCCGTCCCCACCAGTACCATACCCGTGTTATACAGCGATAGACCTGTCCCCACCAGTACTATACCTGTGTTATACAGCGATAGACCCGTCCCCACCAGTACCATACCCCCTGTGTTATACAGCGATAGACCCGTCCCCACCAGTACCATACCCCAGAGTTATACAGCGATAGACCCGTGCCACCGATACCATACCCTAACGGTATACAGCGAATGACCCGTCCCACTAGTGTCATACCCCAGTGTTATACAGCGATAGACCGGCCCTGACAGGACTGTGCCCTGGTGTTACATAGCGGCAGACCCGTTCCCACCAGTACGTACTCCAGTGTTATACTGCGACAAACCTATCACCGCCTACACTGTATCCTAGAGTTATACAGCGACCGGGTACATAACGCCATCACTTCTGTTGTAGCTAATTGTAAACATTAATTGACAGCGCCTACCTTCAACCTGAAGCGTGTCCTTAAACTGGGCCAAAGTGTCCGCGAACTCCTGGATCGGATCGGTCAGCCGCGGGGTCCCAGAGCCGGGGTTCTGTCCACGTGGCTGCCAACCCGCCAGGGAAGTCTGAGCCGTGGTGTCCGTGCTCCCCAAGCCCCGGAGCATGGCTTCCAGTTCCCCAGGCAGAAGAGAGGCGCGGGTCAGCAGCAAGGGTCCGGGGCAGGAACACATCCAGAAATGCAGTCCTTAGTGTGAAGTGTGCACAGCCCAGCTCCCAGGTCCATCCAGCATTGTCCAGTCCCCAAAAATCCACCTGTTGCACTTTTACAGGTCTCCGTCGATTACTTCGTCAACCAAATCAATGCCTTAAAAAAAGTACCTATGCATTTCACAGGAGCTCCAGACTTAATCTTTTTAAATCTTAATTTATTCTTTAAGAGGTTTTCATAAGTGGTAGGGGAATATAACTTTGCAGACTCGGTCAATATCTCTTTATTTGTATTTGTAAACAAGGCTGTTAACACATAAATGCAACCTCGAACCAGCGAAGTTGAATTCACCTGGAAAGCTTTGCAAAGTTCTCGCCCCAAGTTTCCTCAAACCTCACCTTTGATTCACCTGCCGGGAACTGCTTTCCTCTCTCGCTGCTTATCCCCAGTGTCCCTTCCCCAGTCTGCTATCTGACTCGCTGTAAACAATTTTGAAACGGTTATAATCTTGCATTCTTTACCAATCCGGGACGGTTTAATCCTACTTTGCCTTTAAGAATGTTTAAAGGGAAAGGTGGGTCCTCGGTATTTGCACTTGGAGCCGATGCAAAATGCTCCTGGAGCCACTCTGCCCCCTACAGTTCGATTGCAGCCTCTCCTGACCCAATTCCTCACAAGACAATAGTATGCTGTATTTCATCGTGCAGAGTCAAAGAAACTACTCAATAAAGTTTACTGTCATTTTGTTGGGAGACAGATAAAAAGCCAACACCCCCACACCTTTGTTCCTTTGTTTAAAAGTCCATGTCTAAATGCAAGACTTCTTATCTTCCAGCATTGCCCAAGATTTCCCAATACACAGGCTTCAATTCCAGGCACTTGCTGTCTAACCTAAGAAACACTGAATCAAACTCTACTCCCGTAAATATTTTATTTTGCAGGTCTAAGAACATAAATCATTTGAAGAAAGGGGGCTTAATGAGAGGTATAGGTAGGGCAGACAACAAGAATCTCTCTCTTATCAGGGGTAAATAGAATCAGAGGATTATAGAGGATCCAGCAAACCTCTTACCCTTTGCCACCCTGAGAGTGGTGAGTATCTGAAATGCCTGAGAGTGGGGTCTGAGTGTCCAGACAAGTATCAGAAACGGAATCAGAATCTGGTTTAATACCACAGGCATATGTCGTGAAATTTGTTGTTTTGTGGCAGCAGTGCATTGCAATACGTAACAAAGCACTGTAAATTACAATAGGAAGCATATGTAAAATCGTTAAATTGAGTAAGTAGTGCAAAAAAAGAGAGAAAACAATGAGGTAGTGTTCACGGTTCATTCTCCATTCAGAAATCTGATGGTGGAGGGGAAGCAGCTTTTTCTGAAACATTGTGTGTCTTCAGGCGCCTGTACCCCCTCTTGATGTTATCAATGAGGACAGAGCATGTCCTGGGGCCCTCAATGATGGATGCAGCCAACCTCTTTGACGTATCGCCTTTGGCAGATGTCCTCGAAGCCGGGGAGTCTACCACCCGTGATGGAGCTGGCTGAGTTTACAACTTTCTGCAGCTTCTTCCAATCCTGTGCGGTGGCCCCTCCATACCTGATGGTGATGCAACCAGTTAGGTTGCTCGCCATGGTACGTCAGCAGGAATGGCTGACATCTATAGAAATTACTTGAAATGCCTTGGCATTGGAGGTTATAGAGCAAATGTTGGAAGATGGGATTAATATAGATGTGTCCCCATTAGTCAGGGCAGAATGGTCTGCTTCCATGTTGTATGACTGTAACATTATTCTCCTGCTATAAAATATGTGCCATGACAGTAGAAGACAGGAATTTTGAGAAAGCACAAAGGTGCAATTAGACATATTGACAGAACGCAACATGTATTGCAATGGACTGTCAGAAACGTTCGGATATGGCCCAAGTGCGGAGAGAGAGACACTGAAATGGGTTGACAGTTCACAAGCTTTAATGAGAACTGCTGCAGAATTTAAAGGAAAAGGAAAACAATAAACATTAGTCCGACTAAAACTCTCAAACTGAAAGTTAAATACCACACCAGGCTGAAAACAATACCTAAATACTAAATGAATACCGCTGCTTGACAGAGTCAGTCGAAGCGATAGTCCTCTTTCCTGAATAAGGACAAAGGTAAGCAGGGGGCATAAATGTTGCTGTGCTTTTGGTCAAGTCTCGACAAGACTAGAATGAAAAGAAGGGAATTAAACACCACAAAAATATAACTGTAATTAGCTGGAACGTTCATACTCACAAGTGCAATTGCCGAACCTGTTGGGCTGCCCGCCTGCACAGGAGCGTAGACTCTGCAGCAGAGTCTCTGGTTATGACAGGACCCTTTCCCCCACCCTCCCCCTCCAACCTGGATGCAGCTCCTAAGGCACCACAGACCTGTGTCCGCTGGAAGTCCTGGATGAGAGATTCATCCAGGAAGTCATCAGCCAGGATCCAAACGTTCCTCAGGACCATAACCATCCCAATCCATAAGGTACTCGGCCTTACCCCATCACCCGGCAAGATGCCAGAAAGTGCACACAGTATAAACCAGGGGACTATCCACCAAGTGGGTAGAGTGGGAGGTGGGGTAATTGGAGCCAGACTGGCTTGAGCTGAGAAACTTGGAACACTGGGTGGATCTTCATTGATGCTGGTAGGCGCAATCTACACGAGACCTTGTTGACAGCCTTTTTCATTACAAATGGTCCCACGTAGCATGGGGCCAATTTCAGGCGCTCGACTTTCAGGGGAGAATTCCTTGACGTAAACCAGACTTTCTCTCCTGGCTTGAGAGGCCTCAACTGTCGGCAATGACTATCAGCCTACCAAGCATGCTGTTTCTGAGCATGCAGTGGACAAGCCCTGGCTCGTCTCCAGGTGTGCTTGTAGCACTTGGATCAACTGTTTAGCAGCAGGAACTCCCACATCAATCTGTTAGTCAGGGAAGAGCAGTGGCTGGAATCCCTTCTGCCATTCAACGGGGGACGTGCCAGTGGAGGGTGTCCAGAGGTGATTGCGGGCAATCTCTGTCCACACCGATAGGGAGCTCCAGGATGTGGGGTTGGAAGAAGCAACGCAGCGCAGGGTTGTCTCCAACTCCTGATTCACTCTCTCAGTCTGGCCGTTAGATTGGGGGCAGAAACTGAACCACCAGGTAGCCATGACTCCCACCAGAGAAGAGAAAACCTTCCGAAAGTGGGATGTGAACTGTGGTCCTTGATCAGATACTATGTCGCGGGGGAAGCCATGCAGCCTGAACACGTGTTGAACCATGAGGCTGGTAGTCTCTTGAGCTGATGGGAGCTTAGGCGAGCAACAAAATAGGCAACCTTGGAGAAGCGATCCACAATGATCAGAATGACAGTGTTTTCATTAGACATGGGCAGACCAGTGATGAAATCCACCAAGTGGTGGGACCAGAAGAATGGGACACAGGCAGCGGACATAGCAGATCTGCAGGGTGCTGGTGTAATGCCTTGTTCTGAGCACAAGTTAGACAGGCAGAGGCAAAGTCAAGGACATCCTGGGGCATGGATTGCCAAATCATCTCATGGTAAACTTCTAGGTTCATTGAACTCTGGAATAGCCAACCAGATGGGAGGAAATACCCCATTCCAAAACTTTGGAGCACACTGTACCAGGAACAAACAGTTTGTTAGGGGTTCCCCACCTGGACCTGGATCTGACTGTTGGGTGGCCTTCACCTCCACCTCTATTTCCTAAATCAATGAAGCAGCCATGTACGAGCGAGGAAGGGTGAGCTCTGGATTGGGATTGTCCTCAATGTTGAACTGCTGGGAGAGAACATTGGCCTTGATATTCTTGCAGCAGGTATGATAGGTTAGGTGAAATTAAACCAGGTGAAGACGAGATTTGACGGGAGCTGAGTCTTGTAGTGTCCTGAATATCAGAGACGTTCTTGTGATCTGTCAAAACCAAAAAGGGATGGTCTGCCCCTCCAGAAAGTGTTGCTATTCTTCCAGGGTCTCTCTGACAGCTGGAAGTTCTCAGTTCCCAACATCGTAGTTATTCTGGACTAAAGTCAAGTGACAGGGAAGAGAGGCACAAAGGTACAACCGGCTATCCGCAGAGGAGCACAGATAAAATACAACTCCTGTGCCCACATCTGATGCATCCACCTCAACAATGAATAGCTGGGATGGTCTGGGTATTGCAGCACTGGAGCAGTGGTGAAGCGTTGCTTTAGTTGTGAGAATCCTTGCTCTGTTTGGTCTTCCGGTAAAATGGCGGCATGTTCGGGTGCAGCGACCTCTTGGGGACCAACCAAAAGTGCCTTTTTCTTTACGAGTGCAAGACAATACTGGACTCCAAGAACTTTGGGTACTGCTGGTCTACCCCATCAGTAAGCTTCTTGCTGGCAGACATGCAGGACTGGGTGCAGACCGTGTTGCTGCCTGCTACGGGAAGGTGTCAAAGGCATTGGAGTTGGTTCGCAAAGGTGGCATGCAGTGTAACCATAGGTGTTTGTCTTGGACTTTTCTCTTGCGATCACAAGACCATGTTGGACATTGATAATGTAAGATGCTGCAGGCCTGTTTCCCTTATTAAGAAGGCAATGATAATGCCAGTGCCGAAGAAGAGCAAGGTGGCATGACTGAATGACTATCGACCTGTGGCTCTGACATCAACTGCTATGAAGTGCTTCGAGCGATTGGTTATGGCACACATCAACCACAGCCTACCGGTCAACCTCGACGCTTTGCAATTCACCTACTGGAGCAACAGGTCAATGGCAGATGCCATCTCTCTGGCCCTACATTCCTCCTTGGAACACCTGGAGAATAAAGACGCATATGCAAGGCTCCTTTTCATTGACTACAGCTCTGCCTTTAATACCATCATTCCAAATAAACTGATTCCTAAGCTCCGGAACCTGGGCCTTAGCACTCAGATCTGCAGCTGGATCTTCAACTTCCTCACAGACAGGACCCAGGCTGTAAAAATATGGGACAAGCTCTCCTCTACAATCACTCTGAGCACCGGTGCCCCACAAGGCTGTGTACTCAGCCCCCTGCTGTACTCACTGTACACCCATGATTGTGTAGCTAAGTTTCCATCGAACTCAATATGTAAGTTTGCTGAATGCACCACAATTGTAGGCTGTATCTCGGGTAATGATGAGTTTGAGTACAGAGAGGAAATTAAGAACCTGGTGGCATGGTGCTAAGACAATAACCTATCCCTCAACGTGAGCAAGATGAAGGAATTGGTTGTTGACTTCAGAAGGAGTAGCGGACCGCACAACCCCATTTACATCGGTGGTGCGCAAGTGGAGCAGGTCAAAAGCTTTAAGTTCCTCAGGGTCAATATCACAAATGACCTGACTTGGTCCAACCAAGCAGAGTCCACTGCCAAGAAGGCCCACCAGCGTCTTTACTTCCTGAGAAAACTAAAGAAATTTGGCCCGTCCCTTAAAACCCTCACTAATTTTTATAGATGCACCGTAGAAAGCGTTCTTCTGGGGTGCATCACAACCTGGTATGGAAGTTGTCCTGTCCAAGACCGGAAGAAGCTGCAGAAGATCGTGATCATAGCCCAGCACATCACACAAACCAATCTTCCGTCCTTGGACTCACTTTACACCACACGCTGTCGAAGCAGTGCTGCCAGGATAATCACCCGACCCACCCAGCCAACACACTTTTCGTCCCTCTTCCCTCCGGGAGAAGGCTCAGGAGCTTGAAGACTCTCAGATTTGGGAACAGCTTCTTTCCAACTGTGACAAGACTGCTGTACGGATCCTGACCCGGATCTGGGCTGTACCCTCCAAATATCCAGACCTGCCTCTCGGGTTTTTTGCACTACCTTACTTTCCATTTTCTATTTTCTATTTCTGATTTATAATTTAAATTTTTAATATTTACTATCGATTTGTACTCCAGGGAGCACAAAGCGCAGAATCGAATATCACTGTGATGATTGTACGTTCTAGTATCAATTGTTTGGCGACAATAAGGTATAAAGTATTTGATGGCGCGACAAACAGTCAGGAAGCTGCATGATCTTGCTTGTAGCGAGGGCTAGACCTCAAACCACAAGCTTGCCTGCTACTGCAGTTCAGGAGCGGAGGTGCCGGAGATGGTGTAGTGTAACATCCGTGCTCGGTTGGGGGCTGGCCGCTCCAATCAGTGCTGCCCTCTAGTGTATGATCAGTGGAACGACAGGCTTGTATTATGTGCCTGTGTTTGACTGTGCAATGCCGGGAACTGTACCATCTAATTGTGGGACATGTCGCTCGGAGACTTGGGCTATAGATATATTTTTTCCCTCTATTTTGAACGTGCTTTGTATGTTTTGCACCTTGGCCCCAGAGGAACACTATTTTGTTTGGCTGTATTCGTGTACGGTTGAATTCAGAGTTCAGAGTAAAATTATCAGAGTACATACACGTCACCACGTACAACCCTGAGATGCTTTTTCTGCGGGCATGCTTAGCAAATTTATAGAACAGTAATTATAAACAGAATCAATAGACAGTGCAAATGCTGATATAAATAAGTAGTAATAAATAATGAGCATGAAGTAATAAGATAAAGAGTCCTTAAAAAGTGAACACCAGAAATAGAATGAGTGTAGTTACTCCTTTTTGTTCAATAGCCTGATGGTTGAGGGGTAGTAACTGTTCTGGAACCTGGTGGTGCGAGTCCAGAGGCATGTGTACCTTCTACCTGATGGCAGCAGCAAGAAAAGAGTATCGCCTAGGTGGTGAGGATAGATGCTGCTTTTCTACGGCAATGTTTCATGTAGATGTGGTCAATGGTTGGAAGGGTTTTACCTGTGATGCCAAATCCACTACCTTTTTTAGGATTTTGCACTAAAGGGCATTGATGTCCCATACCAGGCTATAATGCAGCCAGTCAGCACACTTTCCACACACACCTATAGAAGTTCGCCAAGGTTTTTTCGATGACGTGCCAAATCTCTGCAGACCCCTGAAGAAGTAGAGGTGCTGTCGCGCTTTCTTTGCAATTATATTTATCTGATGGGTCCAGCACAGGTGCTCTGAGATAGTGACACCCAGGAGTTTAAAGTTACTGACCCACTCCAACCCTGATCCTTCAATAAGGACAGGCTCGTGGACCTCTTTGGTCATTGGCTGTAATCTGACAATGTAGAAGCCCACTCATGGGACTAATGCTTAGTCCCATCAGTAGGGCAGCATGGTAGTGTAATGGTTAGCACAACACTTTACAGTACCAGAAACCCAGGTTCAATTCCTGCTGCTGCCTGTAAGGACTTTGTACATTCTCACAGTGACTGTGTGGGTTTCCTCCCCGTGCTCTGGTTTCCTCCCACAGTCCAAAGACGTACTAGTTGGTAGATTAATTGATCATTGCAAATTGTCCCATGATTAGGCTAGGGTTAAATCTGGGGATTGCTGGGCAGTGTGGCTCGAAAGGTCAGAAGGGCCTACTCCATGCTGTATCTCAATAAATAAAATTAAAAATATATAAATTTAAAGTTACTGACCCTCTCCACCTCTGATCTTCTGATGATTACAGGCTCATGGACCTCTGGCTTCCCTCTCCTGATGTCCACAATCAGTTCCTTGGTTCCTTGGTCTTATTGACACTGAGTGAGAGGTTGTTGTTATTCCGAATTTTCAGTCTCCCTGCCATATGCTGATTCATCACCACCTTGATACAGTCCACAACAGTGGTGTCATTAGCAAACTTGTATCTAATATTGGAGCTGTACTTAGCCACACAGATAATTAAACTTGAATTTGATTTGCTTCATTTGTCCAATGGAATCCTGCAGAGGTCTTCCTCGTGAATGTGTTTATGGTGGCTGTGATAGATCTGAAATTTCAGATGAAGCAGCGGTAACAGTTCGCAAACTCCATGAAGCACCACACCTGTTTGACTGTAAATGGTTTGGGCCACTCTGTGACTGCCTGAATTTTATTCAGGTCCAGTTGATCACTGGATGGGGAAAGTATATAGCCCAAAAATGACACCTGGTATTTATGGAACTCACATTTCTCTGGCTTGATGTTCAGGTTATTCTCGAAGAGCCATCTGAAAATCCTCCGGACATGCTTGATATGTTCCTGGTGAGAGTAGGAATAGATCGGAATATTGTCCAAGTACACAGAGCCGAACTGATTCAACATGTCCCTGAGCACATCATTGACTAGGGCCTGTAAAACAGTGGAAGAACTGGCCAGACCAAAGGGCATCTCAACGTACTCATAGTGGCCAGTGAAGATGTTGAAAACAGTTTTCTACTCTTCCCCTTCTCTGATACGAACAGGATTATAAGCATTGCACAGATCTATCTTGGAAAATAAAATTTTCCCCTGAGATGTTCAAATGCAGAGGCAAGCAGGGGAAGAGGGTAGTGGTTCTTCACCATGTTGTTGTTTAGGGGCCGATAATCAATGCAGGGGCAGAGTTTGCCATCCTTCTTTTTCACAAAAAAGAAACCTGTCCCTGCTGATGAAGATGATAAATGGATAAACTCAAGGCCTATGTCTCCTTGATGCACTCTTCCATGCCCATGGTTTCTGGATGAGAGAGAGAAGAGCGCTGCCCAGGATAGGATTATTATTGGGTAAGAGGTCAATGATGCAGTCATATAGTCGATGTGGAGGCAGGGAGGTGGCTTCCTTTTTACTGAAACCCTCAAAAAGATCAGCATATTCAGCTGAAATGCCAGTACTTGACACAGGAGAGGATTCGTGAGCTGGACGCAGGAGAGGGAGACCAGCAAGCTAGTCGCCACTCTTGAAGTGCTTTAATGGGTAAGCAAGATGAATGGTATTTGAAGAAAAAGGACAGGTGGAGGAGAAACAGAAGGAGAAGGCAGCTGGGTGGAATGATCAATGGAAAGTGTGGTCTACTAAACAGATAGGGGGAAGACGAGGACCTATCTGTACCAGCTTTGCTGGTGATCCTCAGGTCTACGATCTCCCAGTTGGGATCCAATGACATTGAGAGGATCAAAACCTCCAACCACCTCCAGGAAAGTCTCCCCATACACATATATTAAGGAAATATTTATTAAAGAGTTATTTACAACAGATTTTTACAATCATTTACTGATATTCAGTTATTATCAGAGGTAAAGGTAATTGGTCAAACAAATTGGGTTGATCAAAGATTTTCAAGCAGAGAGGTACTTCAGTCTGGAGATGGAGGTGGTAAAGTTTGAATAATGGAGGGTGGTATTCTTTAGATTACGAAGACACACAGTCCTCTTTTATTGTCATTTTGTAATGCATGCATTAAGAAATGATACAATATTTCCTCCGATGTGATATCACAAAACACAGGACAGACCAAGACTGAAAAAACTGACAAAACCACATAATGATAACGTATAGTTACAACAGTGCAACAATACCATAACTTGATGAAGAAGTCTGTGAGCACAGTAAAGTTCAAAGTTTCTCAAAATGTCCCACATCTCACGCAGACGGGAGAAGGAAGAAAAACTCTCCCTGTCATGCCGACCACAGTCCGACCCTGAGTCATCCGAAAACTTCGAGCTCTGATCAGCTCTCTGACACCGAGTACTGAGCGCCATCTCTGTCTGAACGATTCGACCTCAACCTCGATCGCCAACAGCAGGCAAAGCTGGGGATTTTGAGGCCTACTCGCTGAAAGATTCCCGACCACGCAGTAACGACAGCAGTGAACGAGCGTTTCAGAAATTTCTCCAGATGTTTCTCTGTGCTTTCACGTCCATTCTCCATCAGATCAGAATTGTCCACGGCCCCTATTTAACAGATACGATATCATTTTTCACCAGAGGGCTGCGCACGCGCAGGCGCGCTGCTCTCTCTCGTCCCGCCAAGTTCCAGGCATAATTAGACAGTTATGGTTTGATTCATTGTTTATGATTAGAACAAAGAAGGGCCAGGGAAAGAAATGTCTCTGAAATTTAATGATTAAAGTTTGGAAAGTTCTGAATTAGAACACAGAAAATTTGCTTCACTTGTTTCATGCTGAAGTTAACCAGTGAAAATGATCTATCAGTAAAATGCCGCAGATGATGGAGATTTGAAATAAAAGCTGGCACGGTGTTTGGTGATGGTCCAAGTGCAGAGGGAAGGACAGAGTGGCACAATGAGCATTTACATGAGGTTTACTAAGAACTGCGCAGAACCAAAGGAAAAATAATAAACGTTAGTCCAACAGGGCCAGTACCTAAAACACTCAGGCTAAAATTTAACAACATCACTGCAGCTCAGAAGCAGTAACTTCAATACTAAACTAATACCGCTCCTTTGCAGTATCAATGTAAATTGTAATGTTCTCTCCTGGAACTTGGACGAAGGAAGCAGGGAGCATCGCCGTCATTCTGCTTCTGTCAAGACGTCATACAACTGAAATGAAAGGAAGGGAGTTAAATACAACCACAATGAAACACTAATTGGCTGGAACATGCATACTCACGAGCATGATTACTAACCCTGTTCTGCTGTCTGCCTGCGAGGGCATCCAGGCTCCACAGCAGAGTCCATGGTTATGAAAGAGACCCCTCCCTAGGTGCAGCTCCCAAGGCACCAGAGACCTGTGCCCGCTGGAAATCCCAGAGGAGAATCTTGTCCTGGATGTCATAAGCCTGAATTCCTCAGGGCCATATCCCTCCCAATTCACAAGATACAGATACTGGACCCTGCCCTGCACCAGGCAAGATGCCGGCAGGTACTGCACAGAATAGACCAGGGACCCATCCACCAAGTGGGGAGAATTGGGGGGGCGGGGCAGAGGTGGTAACTGAGCAAGAGGGGTGGAAGTCACTGGCTTGGGCTGGGAAACGTAGAACAGTGGGTGAATCTTCATTGATGACAGTAGATGCAGAGTCCGTTGAAAGCCTTCGCCCATGTAGTTTGGGGCCAATTTACGACTCTCAATTTTCAAAGAAAGATCTCTAGGCACCAGCCAGACTTCCTCCTCGGCTTGAGAGGCCTCACCTGCCAGTGAAGCCGATCAGCCTGTCAGACATATTGTTTCAGAGTTGGCAGCAGAGAAGCCCTGGCCCATCTCCAGGTGTGCTTGTAACGTTTGACTAATTGTTCAGTAGGAAGACCTCCCACGTCATTCTCCAGTCAGGGAGGAGTGCAGGTTGGAATCCCTACTGGCATTCAAATGAGGACATACCAGCGGAGGGTGACTGGAGGTTGTTGTGGGCAATCTCTCCTCAAACCGGTTGAGAGCCCCAGGTCGTGCAGTTGGAGGAGACAGGGGAGCACAGGGGTGTCCAACTCCTTCTTTACTCTCTCAGTCTGGCTGTTAGGTTGCGGCTGGAAACCTGACGAGAAGCTGGCTGGGGCTCCCAAATGAGAACAGAAAGCCTCCAAAAACAGGACATGAACTGTGGTCCTCAATCAGACAGTATGTCCTGAGGGAAGTTGTGCAGCCTGAACAACTGCTGAAGCATGAGGCTAGCAGTCTCACGAGCTGACAGGGGCTTGGGGAGAGCAATGAAGCTGGCAGCTTTGGAGAACCAGCCCAAAACCACCAGAAACTCCACTGTGTTTCCATCTGACAGGAGCAGACTAGTGATAAATCCACCAAGAGGTGAGACCAGGGGCGATAAGGCACAGGCAGTGAGCAGAGCAAACCTGCGTGCTGCAAATGTTCTGGAGACATGGAACAGACGAAGACAAAGCCATGGACATCCTGGAGCATAGACAGCCACCAAAGTTGTCTCCTTATAAACTCCAGCCTATGTTGAGTTCCCGGATGGCTAAACAGATGTGAAGGGTTGTTCCACTCCAACGGTCTGGGGTGCACAGAGGCAGGGACAAGCAGCCAGCTGGGAGTTTCCCCACCTGGGTTTAACTGTTGGGTAGCCTCATCTCTGCCTCTATTCCCCATTATCACTGGAGGAGCAATGCATGAGTGCAGAGGGATGGGCTCTGAATCGCTGTTGTCCTCAGTCACATGGATCTGTCGGGAGAGAGCATCGGCCTCGGTATCCTTCCTGCCAGGGCGATAGGTGAGGGTGGAATAAAGCTGAGTGAAGCAGGGAGCCTAACAGGCTTGATGGGAGTTGAGTCTCTTGGTAACCCAAATGTAGAAGAGATTCTTGTGATCTGTCCATACCAGAAAGAGGTGCCCTGCCTCCGTCCAGTGTCACCATGCCTCCAAAGCCTCTTTGACAGCCAGAAGTTCTTGGTTCCTGACATTGTAGTTATACTCATTCGGAGTCAAGCAGCAGGAAAGAAAAGCACAGGGATGCAGCCAGTTATCTACAGAAGAGCGCTGGGGAACTACAGCTCCAATGCCAGCATCCTATGAGTCTACCTCGGTGATGAGTGGACGGGATGGGTCTGATTCTTGCAGCACTGGGGCAGTGGTGAAGCATCACTTTAGTTCTGAGAATGCTTGGTCTGCTTCACATGTCCATTGGGATCCTGCAAAGGTCTTCTTGATGAGTGCATTTATGGGGCCCGTGATGGAACTGAAATTTCTGATGAAGTGAAGATAAAAGTCTGCGAACCCCATGAAGCGACTTACCTGCTTGCCATGGGTGGTTTGCTTATTGATTGATTGATTGATTGATTACGATACATCACGGAGCAGGCCCTCCCAACCCTTTGAGTTACACCTCCCAGCAACCCTCCATTTAACCCTAGCCTAATCACGGACAATTTACAATGATCAATTAACCTACCAACTGGTAGCTCTCGTAATAGAAAAGATGCATATATCAGGATACTCTTTACCAACTGTAGCTCAGCATTCAATACTATCATCCCCTCAGAACTAATCAATAAACTTCAAGACATTGACCTCAGTACCCCCTGGAGCAACTGGATCCTTGACTTCCTCACTTGCAGAACCCAGTTAGTTCAGATTAGCAACAACATTTCCTCCATAATCTCCATCAGCACAGGTGCACCACAAGGCTGCTTGTGTACCCCCATTCTGTTCGTTTTATACTTATGACTGTGAGGCTAAGCACAGCTCCAATGCCATAGTTAAGTTTGCTGATGACACTACCGTCGTTGGCCAAATCAAATGTGATGCCAAATCAGCATATAGGAGGGAGATTGAAAATCTGTCTGAGTGGTGCTACAACAGCAACCTCTCACTCAGTGTCAGCAAGAACAAGGAGCTGATTGTTGGCTTCAGGAGAAGGAAACCAGAGGTCCATGAGTTGGCCCTCATTGCAGCATCAGACGTGGAGAGGGTCAGGGACTTTAAGTTCCTCAGTGTTATCACTTCAGAGGACCTGGCCTGTGTCCAGCATGCAAATGCGATCACAAAGGAAGCATGACAGTGCCTCTACTTCCTTAGAGATCTATAATGATTCGGCATGACATCTAAGTCTTTGAAAAACCTCTATAGATGTGTGGCGGAGAGTATATTGACAGGTTGCATCACAGCTTGGTGGGGAAACACCAATGCCCTTGAACAGAAAATTCGACAAAAAGTAGTTGATATGGCCCAGTCCATCATGGAAAAGCCCTCCCCACCATTGAGCACATCTACACGAAGCATTGTTGCAGGGAAACAGCATCCATCATCAGGGACCCCCACTCCCACCACTCAGGTCATACTCTCCTCTCACTGCTACCATTAACAGCAAGGGACAGGAGCCTCAGGTCCCACACCACCTGTTCCGAAGTGTGACTAAATACTTTATTAATAACACTTCTTCTTTGGTAAGTTGCGGTAAACCACCACAGCAAACAATGAAGAGGCCAGTGAAGGTGAAATTCACTCGAAGGCTGAGGCATGGGGGTGTGATGCAAAGTCGGTGCAAGGTGTGGTTGAGGGGAAGTAGTTGAAGCAAGGTCGAGGCGTGTTCGAGACGGAGTTGGAGTCAGAGAGAGTGCGAGAGAAAGAAAAGCTGGAGCAGAGGAGTTTCGGAGCCGTCAAGCTAAACCGGGAGTGAAGTTGGATCAATCTAAGTGTCGAGCCAATTTGAAGAGGTCGGGTACGGGCCAGAACATGGTGACAGCGTCCAGGCCCAAGGTGTATCGATGCAGCAGGGCCCTCATCTTAATGCAGGGGATGACCTGATGCTTGAACAATTTAAATGTTCAATGCCAGATGGACTGAAAAGGCAGGTGTCGGGACTGCAAGCAAGGGTCTGGATGATTCTGCTCGCTTTCCGTGGCGCTGAAGCTGTGAATGTGCTTGGCTGCTCTGGGCTTCGTGTCTGCTAGCTTTGCAGCGATCTGCCCTGTTGTGTGGTGAACTGAGGCTGAGGCTATGGGCCTGTTCCAGCTGCTCTGGGCTTCGTGTCGGTGGATTCAATTTCATTCTGAATGCTGTTGTTTGTTTCTATTGTTTGCATGACTTATTTTCTTTTCTCTCTCTCAGCACATTGGATGTTAGTCTTTTGAATTAGGTTCTTTTGGGTTTCTTGTTTTGTGGCTGTCTGTAAGCAGATGACCTTAAGGTTGTATAATTTATACATACTTTGATAATAAATGTACTTTGAACCCTTTTGAACCTTTGAACTTAACTCAACTTCATACACCCCATCACTGAATTGTTCCCACAACCCATGGGCTCACTTTCAATGATCCTTCATCTCATGTTCTCGATATTGATTATCACAATGTGCGCTAGCAATGTGGGATGTGGAGGAAAGACAGAGACAGCAACCAGAGATTATTCATAGGAATTCCAACAGAACACCAGTCTAGCGACACCGTGAGATGCAACATTCTCAAAACCAGGACCCTGCGATTAGTGCTAATCAACCATCTATTTAAATAATTCAGGTAACATGGAAACTCGGGTCTATCAAAATAAACTTAACAAGCTTACACAGAAAGAATCAGGAGACTGCATTACAAAGAGCGAGTCGCTTGAGAAAACCACTAGGAACTCTAAATGATGAATGACTCTTATTAAACAATAATTAGCCAATCCAGGTACTTTAAAAGCCTTAGAGCCTAATGCTTCCCAGCTCCCTGCACATGCCTGAAGAGCTTGTTACAATTTATTACCTATTTATTTATTTATCTATCTATCTATCTTTTCTATTTGTACAGTTTGCTGTCTTGTACACATTGGTTGTTTGTCCATTCTGTTAGATGTGGTCTGTCATGAATGAGGCAGACAAGTGGGTCACGGTTAGGAGGGGGAAGGGGAAAAGTCAGGTGATGGGGAGTACCCTGGTGGCTGTGCCCCCTAACAACAGGTACTCCTGTTTGAGTACTGTTGGGGGGGACAGCTTACCCGGGGGAAGCGACAGTGGCCGTGCCTCCGGCACAGAGTCTGGCCCTGTAGCTCAGAAGGGTAGGGCAAGGAAGAGGAGGGCAGTTGTGATAGGGGACTCGATAGTAAGGGGGTCAGATAGGCGATTCTGTGGACGCAGTCCAGAGACCCGGATGGTAGTTTGCCTCCCTGGTGCCAGGGTCCGGGATATTTCTGATCGTGTCCAAGATATCCTGAAGTGGGAGGGTGAGGAGCCAGAGGTCGTGGTACATATAGGTACCAATGACATAGGTAGGAAAAGGGATGAGGTCCTGAAAGGAGAATATAGGGAGCTAGGAAGGGAGTTGAGAAAAAGGACCGCAAAGGTAGTAATCTCGGGATTACTGCCTGTGCCACGCGACAGTGAGAGTAGGAATGCGATGAGGTGGAGGATAAATGCGTGGCTGAGGGATTGGAGCAGGGGGCAGGGATTCAAGTTTTTGGATCATTGGGACCTCTTTTGGCGCAGGCGTGACCTGTACAAAAAGGACGGGTTACACTTGAATCCTAGGGGGACCAATATCCTGGCAGGGAGATTAGCGGGGGCTACTGAGGTGACTTTAAACTAGAATGGTTAGGGGGTGGGAATCAAATTAAAGAGGCTAGGCGTGAGGAGGTTAGTTCACAACAGAGGGATGGGAACCAGTGCAGAGAGACAGAGGGGTGTAAAGTGAGCGTAGAAGCAAAAACTACAAAGGAGAAAAGTAAAAGTGGCAGGCCGACAAATCCAGGGCAAGCATTAAAAAGGGCCACTTTTCAACATAATTGTATAAGGGCTAAGAGAGTTGTAAAAGAGCGCCTGAAGGCTTTATGTGTCAATGCAAGGAGCATTCGTAATAAGGTGGATGAATTGAAAGTGCAGATTGTTATTAATGATTATGATATAGTTGGGATCACAGAGACATGGCTCCAGGGTGACCGGGGATGGGAGCTCAACGTTCAGGGATATTCAATATTCAGGAGGGATAGACATGAAGGAAGGGGAGGTGGGGTGGCGTTGCTGGTTAAAGAAGAGATTAACGCAATAGAAAGGAAGGACATAAGCCGGGAAGATGTGGAATCGATATGGGTAGAGCTGCGTAACACTAAGGGGCAGAAGACGCTGGTGGGAGTTGTGTACAGGCCACCTAACAGTAGTAGTGAGGTCGGAGATGGTATTAAACAGGAAATTAGAAATGTGTGCAATAAAGGAACAGCAGTTATAATGGGTGACTTCAATCTACATGTAGACTGGGTGAACCAAATTGGTAAAGGTGCTGAGGAAGAGGATTTCTTGGAATGTATGCGGGATGGTTTTTTGAACCAACATGTCGAGGAACCGACTAGAGAGCAGGCTATTCTGGACTGGGTTTTGAGCAATGAGGAAGGGTTAATTAACGATCTTGTCGTGAGATGCCCCTTGGGTAACAGTGACCATAATATGGTGGAATTCTTCATTAATATGGAGAGTGACATAGTTAATTCAGAAACAAAGGTTCTGAACTTAAAGAGGGGTAACTTTGAAGGTATGAGACGTGAATTAGCTAAGATAGACTGGCAAATGACACTTAAAGGATTGACGGTGGATATGCAATGGCAAGCATTTAAAGGTTGCATGGATGAACTACAACAATTGTTCATCCCAGTTTGGCAAAAGAATAAATCAAGGAAGATAGTGCACCCGTGGCTGACAAGAGAAATTAGGGATAGTATCAATTCCAAAGAAGTAGCATACAAATTAGCCAGAGAAAGTGGCTCACCTGAGGACTGGGAGAAATTCAGAGTTCAGCAGAGGAGGACAAAGGGCTTAATTAGGAAGGGGAAAAAAGATTATGAGAGAAAATTGGCGGGGAACATAAAAACGGACTGTAAAAGCTTTTATAGATATGTAAAAAGGAAAAGACTGGTAAAGACAAATGTAGGTCCCCTGCAGACAGAAACAGGTGAATTGATTATGGGGAGCAAGGACATGGCAGACCAATTGAATAATTACTTTGGTTCTGTCTTCACTAAGGAGGACATAAATAATCTTCCAGAAATAGTAAGGGACAGAGGGTCCAGTGAGATGGAGGAACTGAGTGAAATACATGTTAGTAGGGAAGTGGTGTTAGGTAAATTGAAGGGATTGAAGGCAGATAAATCCCCAGGGTCAGATGGTCTGCATCCTAGAGTGCTTAAGGAAGTAGCCCAAGAAATAGTGGATGCATTAGTGATAATTTTTCAAAACTCGTTAGATTCTGGACTAGTTCCTGAGGATTGGAGGGTGGCTAATGTAACCCCACTTTTTAAAAAAGGAGGGAGAGAGAAACCGGGGAATTATAGACCGGTTAGCCTGACGTCGGTGGTGGGGAAACTGCTGGAGTCAGTTATCAAGGATGTGATAACAGCACATTTGGAAAGCGGTGAAATGATCGGACAAAGTCAGCATGGATTTGTGAAAGGAAAATCATGTCTGACGAATCTCATAGAATTTTTTGAGGATGTAACTAGTAGAGTGGATAGGGGAGAACCAGTGGATGTGGTATATTTGGATTTTCAAAAGGCTTTTGACAAGGTCCCACACAGGAGATTAGTGTGCAAACTTAAAGCACACGGTATTGGGGGTAAGGTATTGGTGTGGGTGGAGAATTGGTTAGCAGACAGGAAGCAAAGAGTGGGAATAAACGGGACCTTTTCAGAATGGCAGGCGGTGACTAGTGGGGTACCGCAAGGCTCAGTGCTGGGACCCCAGTTGTTTACAATATATATTAATGACTTGGATGAGGGAATTAAATGCAGCATCTCCAAGTTTGCGGATGACACGAAGCTGGGTGGCAGTGTTAGCAGTGAGGAGGATGCTAAGAGGATGCACAGTGACTTGGATAGGTTGGGTGAGTGGGCAAACTCATGGCAGATGCAATTTAATGTGGATAAATGTGAAGTTATCCACTTTGGTGGCGAAAATAGGAAAACAGATTATTATCTGAATGGTGGCCGATTAGGAAAAGGGGAGGTGCAACGAGACCTGGGTGTCATTATACACCAGTCATTGAAAGTGGGCATGCAGGTACAGCAGGCGGTGAAAAAGGCGAATGGTATGCTGGCATTTATAGCGAGAGGATTCGAGTACAGGAGCAGGGAGGTACTACTGCAGTTGTACAAGGCCTTGGTGAGACCACACCTGGAGTATTGTGTGCAGTTTTGGTCCCCTAATCTGAGGAAAGACATCTTTGCCATAGAGGGAGTACAAAGAAGGTTCACCAGATTGATTCCTGGGATGGCAGGACTTTCATATGAAGAAAGACTGGATGAGCTGGGCTTGTACTTGTTGGAATTTAGAAGATTGAGGGGGGATCTGATTGAAACGTATAAGATCCTAAAGGGATTGGACAGGCTAGATGCAGGAAGATTGTTCCCGATGTTGGGGAAGTCCAGAACGAGGGGTCACAGTTTGAGGATAGAGGGGAAGCCTTTTAGGACTGAGATTAGGAAAAACTTCTTCACACAGAGAGTGGTGAATCTGTAGAATTATCTGCCACAGGAAACTGTTGAGGCCAGTTCATTGGCTATGTTTAAGAGGGAGTTAGATATGGCCCTTGTGGCTACAGGGGTCAGGGGGTATGGAGGGAAGGCTGGGGCGGGGTTCTGAGTTGGATGATCAGCCATGATCATAATAAATGGCGGTGCAGGCTCGAAGGGCCGAATGGCCTACTCCTGCACCTATTTTCTATGTTTCTATGTCTCTACTGTGTTTCTTGAATTTACTATGCCTGCAAGAAAACAAATCTCAGGGTTGTACTGCATACGATGACATACATGTACTTTAGTAACAAATTTACTTCGACTTTGGACCGAGTTGTTGTTTCTCCCGGAGGAACTAGAACCAGATGCTGCAGCTTCAGAATAATGTGTCGGCCATTCAGACAAGAGAGAAAGAAGTTTTCTTCACAAAGATGGTGGCAAATATTTGGAAATAACCGAGAAAGAACTCTATTACTTCTACTTCTGTGGTAAACCATATGTATATGTTGTAACTGGGTTACCTGTCTGGACATGCCCCTCTGCTGACTGCTCCTGTGGCTCCTCCCACAGTACCCTGAATCAAGGCGATTGTGTCACTGCTCCTCCTCTCAGTCCAGGGGCAGATACTCAGCATGGTAGTCACGTTTTACTGCGAATAAAAGCCTTTCAGTATTTACTCTACTTCCAGTCTTTTGGAATTATTGATGGTGCATCAACTTCCCCAGAAGGCTAAGGAAATTTGGCATGTACCTGATGACGCCCATCAATTTTTATAGATGCACCAAGTTCCTATCCAGATGCATCACAGCCTGGCATGGCTACTGATCTGCCTAAGACCGCAAGAAATCACAGAGCGTTGTGGACACAGCTCAGTCCATCATGAAAACCAAGTTTCTCTCCATGGAGTACAAGTTGCCAGGTGACAGGTGAAACCAGGGGAGGGGGAATGAAGCGAGAAGCTGGGAGGAGATAGGTGGAAGAGGTAAAGGAAGGAGCAGGGGAACCAGAGGAGAGTGATGGGCAGGTGAGGAGAAGAAGGGCAAGTTCCATTACGCCAAGCTCTGGTGCTCCCCAGGGCTGTTCACCCAGCCCACGGCTGAGCATGGCTGTGTTGCAGGATTCAGCTCAAATTGTGTCATCATGTCTGTGGATGACACAACAGTGGTTGGCCTCATCAACAATGATGAGTCAGACTACAGAGAGGAAGTGGGGCGGCTGGTGTGAGAAGAACAACCTCAGTCTGAATGCGGAGAAGACCAAGGAAATCATTCTGAATTTCAGGAAGGTGCAGATGAAACATCTCCCTCTGAGAGAGTTAAGTACACCAAGTTTCTGGGAGTTCACACCATGGATCACCTCACCTGTTCCCTTAATATCGCCTCCCTGAACAAGAATGCTCAGCAGCATCTTTACTTCCTAAGGTGATTGTGTCAAATGAAGCTACCCACACCCCCTCAACCCACCTTAACCGAATTTTATAGGAGCACCATCGAAAACGTTCTGACAAGTCGCATCTCCATCTGGTTTGGGAGCAGCTGAGCTCCAGACCGGAAGCCCCTGCAAAGGACTGTGAGAACAGCTGAGAGGATCATAGGGGTCTCCCTATCATCCATCAGGAACATTTATTGGGTGAATAAACATGACTTGTCTTGAAGTCACAGTGTTGCCTGTTTGCAGCTACCTAGTGGGAGTCGTCAGAGTCGGGTGCCAGAGGTGGTGTCACGTGGTGTCCAATCTGGAGTTGGTGTTGCTCCCCCACTGTTCACTAGGCAGAAGGAGAGCTGTATTGTGTTGTGACTGCAGATTGCTGCAACATTCATGGACTCAGGAACTTGGATTATATTTTTTCATGTGACTGTATTTCACTGCTATCTTATATGTGCTATATGTGCCTTGTGCTGTGTATGACAGTTCCTACTGTGTGTTGGACCTTGCCCTGGAGTAATGCTATTTCATTTGACTGTTCATGAGTATTCGTATATGGTTGAACGACAAGTAATCTTGTATTGCAAGGAAATGATGTGAATCTCATCAAAGTCAAGTCACTCGTCTCCACATTTCTGTCCAAGTTAAACCTGTTTAAGTGCAACTTTGGCCAATGCACCATTTTCCAATTTCCGAGCCTGTCTCTGTTGGAAGAGAAAGAAGGGATACCAGATGATGATCTTCAGGTGTATACTGTGCTCACCCGGGTGAGTGAGCTTCATGAAGACAGGTCAGGGAGATTTCAGGGACTTCTCTTGATCCAAATTCCAGATGGGGTAATAAATCCATTTTTAAGCACTTGTAATGTGGAATTAACAGGAAGGATGGAGGAAGAACTGATCTCACTGCAAAATGACTGTGCTGAAGCTGAGGTTCAAAAAATCAGATCCAGACATTCGGTTGCAGAAATAAATCTCTGAACACTGTCCTGCACTGTGGAAAATAGTCAAAATGTCCTTTATTGCCTTTCCAACATCACATCCAGTGGAATGCAGTTTCAGTGTAGTCGTCCAACTAAAAAAAAAACAATGAAACAGACTGCAAATTACTGAAGATGGGAATCTGAGACTCCATCTGAGTGACATTCAGCTAGATGTAGAGAAGCTGATATCACTGCACCAAGACCTTCCATCCCATTGAAAGGTGAAAAAGCAATGAAGTAATCAATAATTGGACTACTAATGTACTCTTATAATTGTTGATGGAAATAGTTTTTACTGTAATTAAATTTTTAAAAATTATTTGTAGCTCTAAAGAGAGTTGATTTTTTTTGCAATTATTCGTCACTGTGCAGTTCCTATGTTCTTTCATTGTGTATCGTAAATCAAAATACTTTATAGTTTTAATAAATTGGCTGGAAAGGGAGAAAATGTGGTCTGGCACCCAAAAAAGTCTGGGAACCACTAGTTTAGATGGACATGGGTTAAACATGGGCAAATTTCCTCAGGTAAGGAAATCAGTTCACATGGATGAGCTGATCCTAAGACCCAACTCCGTACTTTGCGAAGAGATGGCTCTTGCAGATCCAGGCAACTTCTTTAAGTTTATCTATGACAGCTTATTCGTCTCTTATGTCTGTTCTTTGTTTTCAATATGATAGAGGTTCTGTTGAAACAGTTCACACTGTGGTTCTTTGCAAGCAGTGGGTTTTCAGACCAGCTCTATGGCCTGGCGGTTTGTTATCTCCAGGAACGTCCTGAAAGATGTGCGCCCTAGGGGAGTGGCTCCCTGGATGACCCGCTTCCTCGCCAGTTTCACTAATTGAAGCATCGTGGGAGACTGAAACATTGAGTCAGCGGGATGTGTGTTTGCTTATCACCGGCTGCTGCTGGAAGGTTCCTGTACTCGAGCAAACCCGCACTCTCTCTCAACGGAGAGTGAGAACTTGTCAGTCCTCGAGTCTTGGGGCTTGGAGAAGCGATGCAGAAGACTGCAACATCTGAACAGCGACCTGCTGGTCTCCGCTCTCATTGTTGTGGGAGTGACCTCTCCTTCCTGGAGAGAGAGCCTATCTGAGATACCAAAGTGCTGGCATATGGACTGTAGTTTTGATAGTCTCTGGGTCAAGGCTTCTTTGGGGATTTTTTTGCTGTTGCATGCCTGGTGGAGTGGTTAATGCATTTGCTGCTGCTTCTGCAAAGTGTGGGGGAGGGGAGAGGGGTTTTGATCTTCTATTTTTCATTCTATAGGGTCTCTTGTTTCATGGATGTCTGTGAAGAGTACAAATTTCAGGTTGCATATCTCTGATATTAAAGGAACCTAAATCTAAGTTTTAAAAAAATCTAATTTATAAAAAGAGCACGTTGAGTGCTGCCTTTACTACAAGAGCCAATAGGCTTCTTAAATTTTTAGAAAACATGAGCAAAACCTCAGGTGGAATATGACCCTCTGTAATCTTGTGCACTACAGGATGGTCTTGTGGTCTTGTCAGTGTTAGTCTTTGGTCTGTCCTGTGTTTTTTTCTGTGATATCACTCTGGAGGAATATTGTATCATTTCTTAATGCATGCATGCATTTCTAAATGACAATAAACGAGGACTGAGTGTCCTCATAATCTAGATTTTAGGAAAGTTGTGGAGGGAGATAGAGAAAAGCCTACCACTGATGAAAGAATTCAATTTGTCCATCCAGGATAGAAACCCTAAAGGGGTTAGGAGACACGCCAGAAAGTCACAAAGTACTTCAGACCTGAAGCTCACCGGCTTCTGCAAACTTGAAGAGCTCAATGGTCTTCAAGAATAATGTTGCACCTTTCCCCATCTTGAAAACTCTAAATGATTTTGGAAAATTTTCAGGATATAAACTTAATTTAAACAAAAGTGACCCTATAAATGTTCCTTTTTTATATATAATGATATTTCATTTAGAATTGTGAATTCTTTTAAATATTTGGGTATTACCATTACAAAAAAAAGATCTTTATAAAGCTAATGTAGTTTCTTTTTTGGACTCTATGAAACAGTTATTTTCTAGATAGAGTCCTCTTACACTTTCTTTAAAAGGTCGTATTCATGCTGTGAAAATGATGATTTTACCTAGATTTTTATATATTTTTCTGAATATACCAATTTTTCTAACTAAAAATTTTTGATCAAATTTATTCTACTATTTCATTCTTTATTTGGAATAATAAATAAACAAGAGTTAATAAGTTTCATTTACAAAAATCCAAAAAAATGGTGGACTTGCACTACCTAATTTAAGATTGTATTATTGGGCTGTTAATATTCAACAACTATGTTTTTGGATATATTGGCTTGATAAGAGCCAAAATCCAGCTTGGATTGATTTGGAATTAAAAGCTATTAAACAATTTCATTTAACTTCATTATTAGGAGCTCTGTTACCTTTACAACTTGCTAACATTCCCATTTTAAATCTCTACCCTGTTATTAAATAGTCCTTACGAATTTGGTTTCAGTTTCGCAACTCTTTTAATTTTAAACGATTTAAATTGCCTAGCCCTGTATTTTGAAATTTGCTATTTAAACCTTCAATTACTGATCCCATTTTTCTTTTATGGAGAAATAAAGGGATCTGTTTTTTTGCAGGATTATTTAGTGTTGGTCGATTGGTGACTTTTGAAGAGTTAATTAGCAAATATTCTCTCTCATACACATTTCTTACAATATTTTCAGGTTAGACATTTTTTACAAAAATACGTTTCTACGTTTCCATATATGCAAGAATCTGATTTGTTGGATACTATTTTGAATATGAATCTTTAGTGAGAGGCTCCATTGGTAGAATTTATAATTTATTTTTACAACAATAAGATAACCTCTCACTAAAGATTAAACAAGATTGGGAGAGAGAACTTAATATGACTTTTGTTAACGAAGATTGGTTGCAAGTTCTGAAAATGGTTAATTCTTCTTCCATATGTGCCAATCATTGTTTAATTCAATTTAAAATTGTTCACCATTATTATTTAACAAAGGAGAGGCTATCCAAAATATTTCCTAATATAGACAATTATTGTGATAGGTGTAAAAATGAAGTATCTGCTTTGTCACATATGTTCTGGTCATGTCCCTCATTGAAATCTTTTTGTTTTCTACAATTTCTAAAGGTTTGAAAATTAATTTACAACCTAATACATTGACTGTTCTACTTGGAATAGTTCCGCATCATATTCAGGGTATTTCATTTTCAAACCAACATGTAATTGCATTCGTTACATTGTTGGCAAGAAGAGCTATTTTATTGAAGTGGAAAGATACCTCTGCTCCTAATCTAATTCAATGGTTTTCCCAAGTAATGTTATGTCTTCGTTTGGAAAAAATTAGAAGTAGAACTTTTGATCCCCGATTCGATTTTGAGAGAAGGTGGGGTTCTTTTGCCAAATATTATCATTTAATTTGAATTAATTTATATGGTTTCCTTACAATTTTATGTTATATGAATGTGATTTGGCGGTTGTTGTTTTTTTTTTCTCTTTTTTATATATATATAGATGATTGTAAGACGTATTGCTCCGGAGGTTGGTTCCTAATGTTTTTTTTTGTAGTTAGTGGGTCTTTTTAATTAGTTGGGGTTCTCTTTTTTCCCTTCTTTTTCTTATATAATTTTTTTCCATTAGCATATACAAGTTTTTTCAGCTTTATTAATGATATATATACTAATTTGTTGAACTTTTGTATTTTATAGCTGTAGAAGATTATAAATCAATAAAAAGGTTTTAAAAATGAAATGAAAATGCAAACTCAGTCATTACCCAAAGCACTGCAGCAACTCTCCCAGGTGATCATTGTACACACACCTGTCCTCTGTTTACATCCGCTCAGTGACGTCGATCTGACCGGCACGTGACCAGTCGTATCCAATCAGACGCAACCCCGAGTCAGAAGGCGGGACCATGGTGACCGGGAACGGAAGAGCGGAGAGCCGCCAGCCCGTTCGTTATCGGGGGGAGGGGAAAGTGGGGCCCAAAACCGGAGAGAACGAAGAGGGGTTAAACTGAAGAGTGAGGAGTCTCCAATTCGGGGTAAGTAAGGGTACTGGGAGGGGGGAGTGGCGGCGACCCGGAAGTAGACGGAGCGAGCCGGCGGAAGAGCGGGCCGAGGGAGCGGAGCCTGGGCGAGGGTGCAGGTAACGGAGGTGCAGGCGGTAGGGTGGAGCTGAGGGGCCCCGGGCGGCCTGGCTCCGGCGTTTGTACTGATAGAGTTGAAGGGCCAATGTGGTGCTTGTGGTTAGCTGTTGCAGCGACTGTCATAGATATTGTACCGGGCGCGAGGTCTTTACAGGCTCTTGCGTCGCTTTGGAATCAGTGGATGCAGAATTGTGCTCTGTTTGTCCCGGGACAAGCTGGTGGAGCTCCTGAGGCAAACCATCTTCAGTTGCTTTGTTCTTTTATTACTTCCCCACCGTACATCCTTGTTTCAAAGGAACGCACGTTTGTCTTATTCCACTTGGAAGTCCTCGGATAATGATGTAGTTTGTGCCCGTGGCTTAGCAGGCAAGCAATCCTGGGTGACTGGTGTCAGCTGTGTTTTGTAAATACCGTAAGCAACAGAAAATCTGCAGATGCTGCAAACCCAAGCACAAAATACTGGGAGGAACTCAGTAGGCCAGGCAGCATCTGTGGAAAAGAGTGAAGGATCTTCGGCCAAAATGTTGACTATACTATTTTCCATAGATGCTACTTGGCCTGCTGAGTCCCAACAGCCTTTTGTGTGTGTTACTGACCAACCATAACATAATGACTGACCTTTAACAAACATGGTGTTGTCAAAAGTAAATGTGTCATCAAAGTACATGTATGTCACTATATACAAGCGTGAGATCTGTATTTGTTGCTTTGCTCAGTCAATCCACGAAACATAATAGAGTCAATGAAAGAACCCATTCAACAAGTCGGACAAACAACCAATGTGCAAAAGACAGCGAACTGTGCAAATACAAAAGAAATTAACAAATAAGCAATAGACATTGAGAACGAGATGAAGAGTGCTTGAAAGTGAGTCCATTGGTTGTGAGAATCTTTCAATTACGGGGCAAGTGAAGTTGAGTGAAGCTATTCCCTTGGGTTCAAGAAGGTTGAGGGGTAATAACTTCATGAACCTGGTGGTCTGAGTCCTGAGGCTTCTGTACCACCTTCCTGCTGGCAGCAGCAAGAAGTGAGCATGGCCTGGGTGGTCAGGGTCCCTGATATTAGATGCTGTTTTCCTGAGATAGTGTTGTGTGCAGATGTGCTCAATGGTTGGGAAGGCTTTACCTGTGAGGGACTGGACCATATCCACTGCTTTTTGTAGGATTTTTCATTCAAGGGTCTTGATGTTTCCATACCAGGCAGAGATGCAACCAGTCAATATACTCTCCACCACACATCTATAGGTTTGTCACAGTTTTAGATGTCATGTCGAATGTTCACAGACTTCTAAGGAAGTTGAGGCACTGCCATGCTTTTTTTGTAATTGCACTGGTGTGCTTGGCCCAGGACAGATCTTCTGAAATGATGACGCCAAGAAATTGAAGGTTGCTGACTCTCTCCCCCGATGAGGACTCTACACGGACCTCTGCTTCCCTCCTCTTGAAGTCAAGAATCAGCTCCTTGGTCTTGCTGACATTGAGCGAGCGGTTGTTACTGTGGCATCACTCGGCCAGGTTTTCATTCTCCCTCCTATATGGTGATTTGTTACCACCTTTGAGTCATTACTGAATGCTCCTGAAGATGATCACTAACCAAAAGATTAATTTAAAATGCAATATTTATGTAGTTAATTAATCTGATTTGCCCATTGGTAGTTCATGTTGATTCCCCACAGTGTCAAACACCAATTCAGTCTTGACCTTGACTGCTGGTTGTGTAGAGTTTGCACGTTCTATCTGCACCTATGTGCTCTCTTTTCCTGAAATTCCAAAGATCTAAGTGCCAAGTTAAATAAGTGCTAGGAGAATTTCGGGGGAGTTGATGAACATTTGAGAGAGAATAGGTCATAGGAAGATAAGTGGAGCAGTGGCCCGAACGTTGGCATAGAATTGAAAACCATCATCTTTGCCACAAATGCCATTAAATAATTGAATCACTTGGGAGAGAAATGTGTTGGAAATTGAGAATTTTTTTTTGTTGGAATAGTGATGTGGAGTTTTACCTACTTCTTTGAGATTTGTCGTTGTGGGTCAAGGGGAGAAGTTGAAAACAAGGCAGAGAATTTTAACATTTTCACTGACGTATAATGTGAAAAGGAGTGGTCCCAGAACCAACCCCTGGGGCACACAACTAAACACTGACAGCCAGTCAGAAAATGCCCCTTTATCAAAGTTGCTGGTGAACGAACGCAGCAGGCCAGGCAGCATCTCTAGGAAGAGGTACAGTTGACATTTCGGGCCGAGATCCTTCGTCAGGATATTAACATAATTAATGTCCTGATGAAGGGTCTCGGCCGGAAACATCAACTGTACCTCTTCCTAGAGATGCTACCTGGCCTGCTGCGTTCACCAGCAAATTTGATGTGTGTTGCTTGAATTTCCAGCATCTGCAGAATTCCTCGTGTTTAATGCCCCTTTATTCCCACTTTTTGCCTCCTGCCAGTCAGCCAATGTTCTGTCCATGTTGTATCTTTCCTGTAATACCAGGAGGTTCTGTTTAGCCAAATAAGAGCCTATTACAATATTTAAAAGGGGTTTCAACAGATACTTGGATAGGAAATGTGGAGTGAGCTAAGAGTCTAATGCAGGAAATGGGATTAGTGTATCTTGGTGTCATGGACAAAGTGCGACCAGCAGGCTAGTTCTTTGCTGTACGATTACGATTCATTGATGGGGTCTGAAATCTCTGGATAAATGTGCTGTGCTGATTTGACTTTGATCTTGCCATGTTTTCTAATTTTCTTTTTCTTCCTAAAGATGGCCATGGATACTCGGTTCACCAGGGGCAAGTCTGTCATCCTGGAGCGATCGATCACTCGCCCCAAGTCTGAGGTCAGCCTGAGCGCCTTTGCCCTGCTGTTCTCGGAGATCGTCCAATACTGTCAGAACCGCGTCTACTCTGTATCAGAGCTACAGAACAAGCTGTCGGAGCTAGGCCAGCAGGTGGGGGTGCGGATCCTGGACGTGCTGGTAATGCGAGAAAAGAACGGCAAGCGGGAGACCAAGGTCATTAACGTGCTGCTCTTTATCAAGGTCAATGTGTGGAAAGCCTTGTTCGGCAAGGAGGCAGACAAGCTGGAGCAAGCCAACGATGATGACAAGACCTATTACATCATTGAGAAAGAGCCACTCATCAATGCCTACATCTCGGTGCCCAAGGAGAACAGCACACTCAACTGTGCCTCCTTCACAGCAGGCATTGTAGAGGCCATCCTCTCTTACAGTGGATTCCCCGCCAAGGTGACGGCTCACTGGCACAAGGGCACTACCCTGATGATCAAGTTTGACGAGTCCGTCATTGCACGCGACAAAACTTTGGATGGACGATAAGATGAACAGTTTATGGCCGTCACTCTAAACGCCTGGATGCACCCCCTCTATCGCACTTCTCACTGATGATCTACCCAAAGATGTCAAGACCATGACTATGTGCAGTGTTAAGATAACTTTGTCACTACCTGCCCAACTCTTTCCCCAACTGAGGACTGTTGATCGTTCCAACATTTTGTTGTTTATCTGTATCCCAATTTCTGCTTGTACCAGGTTTTTGGTGTTCCTGGACTTTAATGCTTTAGGAGATATGAATAAGGATTTGCAATCTGGTACATCTGTTGTATGTGGAAATTAGCAATGCATATTAAAACAATTACAAAATCCCATTTTGCTGTGTTGGTGCTGACACACTCTCCGGTTTGTAGCCATTGGTTATGAGAGTTTTGCCAGAGCTCATTGTGATCCTTACAGAGTAGGGTCCCCTAGAACGATTTAGAAACTCGTTCTCTGTAGTTAGGATAACGTACTCTGTGCGATTGTCAGCCTGTATGTTGGAAACCACTCAATTATAACTGTTTTTGAAAGAACTTCACGAATATTTTGTGCTTGAATTTTTAGGAGATTTAAAAAAAAACTTTCACTGTTGAAGTCAGCTAATTTGTTTGCTTCTTTCACCTGACTGCTCAGTCTTTTACTGCAGATGAACTCGTGTTCTAATAAAATAATTGCAGAGTTAATTTATGTAAAATAGATAAAATATTAAGAAATGCAGTGAATTGTACAGTATGGCTGGTATGAAGCTGCTTGATTTGCTTCTGTTTCTGTTATGTCTACTGGAGTTCTTAATACTACATTGACAAACGTCAGATAACCAGCCTTTCCAGTCTGTGTCAAAACTGACAGGTTCTGGAGAAATATCGTCAAACAGTTGCATTATTTTTATCTCCACAGATATTGCCTGACCTTGTACTTTCAGTTTTCATTTTTTCTTCAGAGCTCAAGTTTATTTGTCCTGTTTCTTCTCAAACACCTCCAGACAGGAAAGCGATGATTTCATAAGTCTTCACCACCCTATCTCAACTAGCATCCCTAATGTTTGCATAATTTGCTTTTTCTCTTATTCCCCACCGTATTGTAGAAGTTACCATTGTTCCAGCCACCTCTTCTCTACAACTTTAGATTTTTCAAAACAAAAATATCTTTTTTCTAGTTCTGATGACAAGCCATAGACAAGAAATATTAATTTTGCTTTCCATTGTTCTGTTTCAACATTATCTAACATAGATGGAGGGAACTTGTGGGAGCTCAGTCATCCTTTGCACCCTACAATAATTGGTTAAAACTAAAATTTCCCTTTTCCACTAGTTTAATAGGGGGCATTGAAGGAAGCCACCAGGTAGAGTTTAGATGACTTGATCACTGTATGAGTTTCGGTTCTGTGACCTAAACAACTACATGTGACCTGTATCGTCTAATTATAAGAATGCACAGTAAAGAGGAGAATTTTCTTGACCAATGTACAAACATTTATCTGCATCTTGGCCAATCAATGAGCCTGTACTCGATGGAGTTTAGAAGAATGACTGATTGCATACTGGAAGGTCTAAGTTCAGAGGCCTCAGTCTCAGTAGGGGGATATCCGTTTAGAACAGAGATGAGAAGGAATTTCTTTAGCCAGAGGGTGGTGAATCTGTAGCATTCATTGCTGTGGAGGTCAAGTTGTTGAGTATATTTAAAACAGAAGTTGATATGTTCTTGGCTAGTCAGGGCATCAAAGGTTACAGGGAGTAGGTAGGAGAATGGGGATAATAAATCTGTCCTGATGTAATGGTGGAACAGACTTGATGGGCTGAGTGGCCTAATTCTGCTTTATGTCTTAGTCTTCTGCCCAACTGGTACTCAATCATAATGAAGCGTTAACTCGTTTTTTTTCCCCCATAGATGTAGGCTAACGAGTGCTTCAAAAGGTTTTTTGAAGTGTCGGATTATCAAATTTATTTTTCTTAATGGTAGGAAATGGGCATCAAGAAGAAATAATTGTATGTTATACTTTTGCAGTCATTAACAATTAACATTTTGATTTCTGAGTTTGAATTTAACCCAGATATTTAGGTAATTTAATCCATTTATGGTTTTGATAATTTACCATGTGTTTGGAAGTTAACATTTTTGGCTTATTCAGGAGCTGTGGAAAACTTACATATCCATTGCAGTATTTCCTATAAACCCTATTTACCTGTTAAATGTAGTCCAGGTGAAGGATCTTGACATGAAATGTTTACCACTCACTTGCCACAGTAGGTGTTGCCTGACCTGCTGAATTCCTCCAGCATCTTGTACGTTGTAGTATCTGCAGTCTGTCTCTGAATAGCACAATCTTATTTACTCATTTCAAAACATCCAGAAATAACCATGCATGTTCATTTTTCACATTCTTAACTAGACAACTTTTTGATGAACTGACAGGTTTGGTTAAAGTTCAACTGGATCAATTCTTTATTCCTTTAACACATAGCAAAGTGCCAGAAAGTGCTTCTCTTTTGTTTGAAGAAGAAAAAAAAGTTGCCATGAATATTTAAGTATTCCCTTAGAGTTAAGGTAAATTTTTTTATGCACCTGTTCCAGAAAATACGAATCACTAATGTAAGACAACTCTTGACTGGAAAAGTGTTAAATTTGATGTGCTGCAGTTTATCAGATAAGTGCTCAAATTCTTAAAAACTGCCAGACCTTTAGCAATGCAAAGCTCATCCACTTCAGAAAAAAAATCCATTGTGGTTCATTTTAACAGCCTAGGTTTTTTAGTCACCTAGTTAAAATTAAATAACTTGAATAGAAGAACTGCACATGGAAAGGGTTACATTCTCCACAGGTTTATCATTTCTGGCAATATTTCAATTTTTGATTAAGATGACAATAAGCCCGTTGGTTGTAATCTCTTAAGAATTTGAAGAATTATACAAGCTCTATGTTAAGGATCTAAAATTGAATAGAACCTCTGAAACTACAATTAGTACCCTTGTTAATCCAATGGAAGAAAACCTTTTAATAAGGACAGTTCAAATTGTTCAAGTGCCAATTTCTTAATAGATGAATATCTACTTTCTGAAACAGACAATATTCAGATAACTCCCAACATTCACCTGACCTGCATGTGACAATCATGGAATCTGGATTTTATTCTAATATTGATTTAAGTCTATACTTACTAACTGAAAAGTCATGAAAGAAAGGTAGATAACATGTTTGTGAATTAAAATGCAACTTGCTGTTCTTCAGTTAACTTGAATAAAACTAAATAACAATTAGAAAGAAACTATTAGCATCTCTGCATAAGAAAGGTATAATGAACACTTCCAACAAAGGTAACATGATAGAGGGCTGAGGGCTGAGAGCTTTCAGCTCTCAACATAACAGTGAGCCAAGAAAGTCTCGTAATAGAGGGCACTGCCTCAGAATAGAGGCACATCCATTTAGAACAGAGGTGAGGAGGAATTTCTTTAGCTAGAGGCTGGTGATTCTGAAAATTCATTGCTACAGATGTCTGAAGAGGCTAAGTCATTGGGTGTATTGAAAGCCGACATTGATAGGTTCTTAATCAGTCAGGGCATCAATGGTTACTGGGAGAAGGAAGAAGAATGTGGTTGAGAGGATGGAATGGTGGGGCAGACTTGGCTGAATGGCCTAATTCTGCACCTATGTTTTATGGTCACAAAAGTTAATTGGATAAAATGGCTTAAGTCAAACACTGCACATCATCAAAAACACACCAACCCCCCCCCCCCCCATGAAGCATGGTGGTGATTGCATCATGCTGTGGGGATGTTTCACTGCAACAGGCCCTGGAAGGTTGGTGAAGGTAGAGGATAAAATGAACGCAGCAAAATACAGGGAAATCCTGGAGGAAAACCTGATGCAGTCTGCAAAAGAACTGCGACTTGAGCAGAGATTTGTTTTCTCGCAAGATAATGACCTCAAGCATAAAGCCAAAGCCACACAGGAATGGCTTAAAAACAACAAATTTAATGTACTGGAATGACCAAGTCAGAGTCCAGACCTCAATTCAATTGAGAATTTGTGGCTGGACTTTAAAAAGGGCTGTTCCCTCATGATCTCCATGCAATTTGACAAAGCTTGAGCAGTTTTGTAAAGAAGAATGGTGAGAAATTGCAGTGTCCAGAGGTGCAAAGCTGCATCTACTAAATACTGATTTGACGGGGCTGAATACTTAAGCAATCAGTATTTTGTGTTTTACATTGGTAATGAATTTTGATCTGTTTTTACTTTGACACAAAAGATTCTTTTTCTGTTGACCAAAAAAAGCCAAATTAAATCCACTATGATTCATTGTTGTAAAACAATAAAATATGAAAACCTCAAAGGGGGGTGAATACTTTTTATAAGCACTATAGCTCCCCTTCACACTGCTTGTTTTGACTTCAGGTTTGTTGAGCACTATTTCATATCATTAAACCATATTGACTCTGCCTAATCATGCTAGTTTTTTTAAATACCCAATTCTGATTATCTTGATAGATTATGACATTTTGGTCATAACATATAATCAGGTTAACTTGGTCCATAGTTCTCCAACTAAACGCACCTTCTTAGGGCATCATGGTAGTGCAGTGGTTGTTGTAAAATGCTCTTACAGTGCCAGTGATTCAGGTTCAGTTCTGCTGCTGTCTGCAAAGAGTTTATACGTTCTCCCTGTGACTGCATAGGTTTGCTCCCATGTTCCAAAGGCGTATGGGTTAGTAGGTTAATTGGTCACTTGGATATCACTGGGTGGTGTGGGCTCGTTGGGCCAGAAGGGCCTGTTACTATGTTGTATCTCTAAATAAACATGAACATATACATTTGTGACATTTGCAACCATTCAGTCTGCTCGTATTATTGTGGAATTTAGGAAACACTGGAAGACTTTCCAGTTTCTTCATACCCACCTGTTTAGAATGCAGAAGATGCTCTTAGTTTTTCCAGTACAGGTACTCCGTTGAGGAGATATTGATTTAAGTTCCTCACTGTCATTACACCTTTGGCTACCATCCATTTCACCGTATCTATAGCGCCCTCTGCAGGCTCACTCTATTCCTGACTCTTATCACTAGCTTCAGGTTGCCGCCATAACAAAATAGCCAGATATGATACACCAGGTTATAATCAATTAAATTATTGATAAAAAGGTATGAAGTGAAAACGGACTTATTGATTATTTAAGTTTTGCTCATCAAAGCATTCGTCACAAATTAGTGGTACAAATGCAGCTTCTGAGTTGGAGAAACAGGCACATTGGGAAAGGAGCCCACATGGGATAAGTGGAGGTAATGTTTATCCATTGGGTCTCCTCAGGGCACTGGTCAGGGTTGGCTGGAGAACACTTGCTGCACTTGATTTGTCAGGCAAGATTTTCCTTTGAGGAAAGCATGCTGACTATAGCCTATTTTATCATGTGCCTCCAAGTACCCCAAAGCCACATCCTTAGCAATTACCCCCAACATATTCCCAACCACTGAGGTCAGACTAATTGGCCTATAATTTCCTTTCTTCTGCCTCTCTCCCTCCTTCGAATGACATTTGTAATTTTCCAGTTTTCCAAACCATTCTGGAATCTACCGATTCTTGAAAGATCATTACTAATGTATTCAAAATATCTTCAGCCACCTCTTTCAGAACCCTGGTGTGTACACCATCTGCTCCATGTGTCTTATCTACCTTCAGGCCTGTCAGTTTCCCAAGAACCTTCACACACTTCATCCCCCCTGACACCTGGAACTTCCACCATACAGCTAGTGTCTTCCACAGTGAAGACTGATGCAAATTACCTATTCAGTTTGTCCACGATTTCCTTGACCCCATTACCACCTCTCCAGCATCAATTTCCAGTGGTCCAATATGCACTCTCACCTCTCTTTTCCACTTTATGTATCTGAAGAAACGTTTGGACTCCTCTGTGATATTATCGGCTAGCATACCTTCATATTCCATCTTTACCTTCTTATTAACTTTTTTAGTTGCCTTGTAGGTTTTTAGTAGCTCTCAATCCTCTAACTTCCCCATTAATCTTTGCTCTATTATATGCTCTCTCTTTGGCTTTTATGTTGGAGTAGACTTCCCTTGTTAGCCACGGTTGAGTCATCTTGCCTTTAGGATATTTCTTCCTCTTTGGAATGTATATGTCCTGTGCTTTCCGAATTGCTTCCAAAAATTCCAGCCATTGCTGCTCTGCTTCATTCCTGTCCATGTTCTTTTCCGATCAATTCCGGCTAACCCTTCTCTCATGCGTCTGTAATTCCCTTTACTCCACTGTAATACTGATACATCTGACTTTAGCTTCTCCTCCACAAATTTCAGGGTGAATTTGATCATATTATAATCACATTCCCCTAAGAGTTCTTTTACCTTAATCTCTCTAATCAATTCCATCTCATTGCACAGCACCCAATTCAGAATAGCTGACCCCACCCCCCGTGGCTCAACCACAAGCTGCTCTAAAAAAACATCTAATATAGGCATTCTATACATTCCCCCTTTTGGAATCCCACACCCACCTGATTTTTCCAATCTACTTGCAATTGGAAATCCCCCATGCCCTTTTGGTATGCATTTTCTATCTCTCATTGTAATTTGCAGACCACATCCCGACTACTGTTTGGGGGTCTGTATCCAACTCCCGTCAGGGTCTTTTTACCCTTGCAGTTCCTTAGCTCCATCCACAATGCCTTCTGACCCTATGTCACCTCGTTCCAATGACTTAATTTCATTTTTTTACCAACAGAGCCGTGCCGCCCCCTCTGCCTTTCTGCCTGTCCTTTGCACATCCTTGAACATTAAGCTCCCAAATATAGTCTTCTTTCAGCTATGATGCCCACAACATCAGACCTGCCAATCTGTAACTGTGCCTCAAGTCCATAATATATTTGTGAAGAAAGCACATCAGCATCTCTACTTCCTCAGGAGTCTGCGGAGATTTGGCATATCATTATAAAGCTTGGCAAACTTCTACAGATGTGTAGTGGAAAGTTGCATTACAGCCTGGTATGGGAACACTAATACCTTTGAGTGGAAAAGTAGTGGATTTGGCCCAGTACATCACAGGTAAAACCCTCCCAACCATTGAGCACATCTGCATGAAACATTACCATAGAAAAGCAGCATCCATCATCAAAGATCCTCACCACCCAGACCATGCTCTTTTCTCACTACTGCCATCAGGTAGAAGGTACAAGAGTCTCAGGACTCGCACCACCAGGTTCAAGAACAGTTACTACCCCTCAACCATCAGGCTCTTGAACAAAATGGGATAGCTACACTCACTTAAGGACTCTTTCATCTTCTTATTTCATGCTCATTGTTTATTGTTATTTATTTATCTGCACTTGCTCAGTTTGTGTCCATTGTTGACAGTTACTGTTCTATAGATCTGCAGAGAAAGAAACTCAGTGTTGTATATATTATCAGGTACTCTGATAATAAATTTTACTTTGAACTTTGAACTTTGCTAGGTACAGGAGGTTTCTAATAAAGTGGCCACTGAATATATGATGCCATGTACCTGTGACGTTGCTGCAAGTACGGACACGTACTCTGGAAAATTCGATAAACTTGGCCTTGACGTTGACAGTAAGAGCCCAGATACCCAGCACATGCTAGTCAATGCAGACATTGTGTTAACCTGGGACCTTGCTGCACTTTCTTGGTATCATCATCTTGACTCCTATGGCAGGCCCAAGGTTCTGTCCTGAGAAAAATCACACTTATTCACCGCTGAGTTAAGAGATTTTAAATTGCATTATTAGTTACCAGAGCATGTCAATGGTGAAAGGCACCAGGCAACTTACATATTATTGTAAATAATTAGTGGACTGTATAACTTAACATCTGTAGCTGATGGTTTTATTTTATGCATATAATAGTTGTTAGTTTGTATGGGTTGGTTAGACTTTTTTTTTGAAGGAAGGAGTATCTATGAGGGTTTGTATGCCTTTGAGAATTTTGTGTGTCACATGGTGTAACTTTCCTTAAGTTGTTGTGCTGGCATTGCAAACTATGTGGGTATCTTCACCTGTTTCTTGTGTCTGTAAATAGCTGCACCACCGAGTCCAAGGACTTTACATAATCAAGAGCAAACTTGGTACCAACAGTGAAGCCAACTCCCATCTTACATTGTAATGCACTCATTGTAAATGGGGATATCTTTATTATTAATGAAAATATATCATACACACATTTACAACTACGGAAACCTGAAATACCACGATTCTCTCATCCACCAGGATAGTGCTTACAAAACATTGTTGCACTGAGCTCAGGACTGAGCTACAGACAAAATAATGTTTCCCTGTGAACAGACATAGATCTTCGCCATTGTCCAATGAGGTTCAGAGAAAGCACTGATCAGTGTTCATTGGTATTCCAGGTTAAGGCACTATTTACATCTTAACATTTTTGGAAAATACGTTAAAAAGACTTTGCAGGGAGGTTGGCCTTGTTTTGATGGTTTTCCATCTGGACCAGAATGAAAGAAGGAACAGCATTCCCTGTACAATGGCCAGTAAAGCTCCAAACCATTGGCAAACCATCCCTGTACCAATTCCAAAAACATCTAGAACAGCTCATCAATTCTGGTTGAGTGGCAACAATGCCACTTTGATTCAGTTAGAGAAGAGGTTAATGGTATGGTACTTGTGATTGATTGGACTGGAGAGCAAGGATGTTTCCGTTTGGCTGTCTTCGGGACCAGTTCGCCATTCACCGGCTTAATCTCAGAGCAGGATTCACTCATTGGTTGAGTTAGAGAGCTGGGTTGTTGCTTATTGTCTGAAACAGAGAACTAGGATGCCTCACATGGGCTCAATTGCAGGGAATACTCCGCTCCATTTGAACTATAAACCAGCCGAATTAAAATCAATATGTGTCTCTTGATGCCTCCGCAAGTCGACTTTCCGCTGAAATCCTTTCCCACAGTTGGAACACATGAAAGGCTTGAAGCCTGTGTGCTTCCTGCTGTGGGTGATCAGGTTGGAGCTCTGACTGAAGGCCTTTCCACACACCTGGCATTTGTGAGGCTTCTCACCTGGAACAGAACATCAATAGTAATACTAATCCTCTCACGGCAAAGCTTCCAATGACAGTGCCATCTCCAGCTTGACTCCTCTGGAGTCAGAGATGGGCGGCAGAGTGATGCAGTTATTACCACAGTTCTAGAAACACAAGTTCAATCCTGACCTCTGGTAATATCTATATATAGTTCACACATTCTCACTGTCGCTGTTTTGATTTCTCCGGGATGCTCCAAGTCCCTACCAGATTGGTAGGTTAATGGGCTGCTCTATGTTACTCCGATTGTGCAGGCAGGCAATAGAATTAATGGAAATCTGAGTTGAATAGGTTATAGGGGAAGTTAATGGAGGGGGGGTTGAGATTGCTTTGTGAGCTGGCATAGACCCATTAGGCCGAACGGCCTCCCTTTATATCGTAAGAAAAGATGGAATGCGGGAATTGAAACACAGATGTAACAAGGATAAGAAAAGATCAATGAAGGGGGTTGAACTGTCGGTTGGAAAACAGTAGCTCACATCACATAGCTTGTTACCAGCCCCAAAAATGGCCCAGTGGTGATAGAAAAGCATATTCTGGGGCAGGCGTTGTAGAACTGCCAGAACAGGATGGTATATCTACCAGTGAGTAGACCAGAAATAGAACAAAGAGAGTGAAATTCTTAGAATGCAGTTGGTGGAACTTGTGAAATCCATGTGTAAACTTGACAGGAGAAGGGATAGGTTTGAACGTAGTTTTAGATGATGAGGTAAACCCTTCGACCCTGGTAAAATATACCCCAGGTTGTTAGTCAGGGAAGAAATAGAAGAGGATCTGATGATCACTTTCTAATCTAAGATGTCTGGACGGTTGCTGATATGATCTCCGATCCCATATGATGAAAAGGGAGCAAAGGGACAAACTGACTACTTATAGCACAGACTTTCTCATTTGGGGGAAAGAATTGTAGGTGATCCTGAAAGCTCTTTAACCTGTGCCAGCATTCAAATTAGCTCATGGGAGAATTTCACATCAATACTCAACTCATTTGGAGCCCAAAAATCTATTCATCTCAGTTGTCACAGTTGGGGGTTCTAACTTCCCCAGTATTAATTGGAATTTCCTTAAGACAGTGCATCCAGGAAGGGTTCTTGAAACAGTATGTTGAGTCCAGGTATACTGGACCTCAATTTGGGAGACAGGCCGGGTAACAGACTTGGTAGTGGTGTCATATTTTGGGAATAGTGACCAAAACTCGTTATGTTTTATAAACACAAGAGATTCTGCAGTTGCTGGAAATCAAGAGTAACACACACAAAATGCTGGAGGAGCTCAGCAGGTCAGGCAGCGTCTACGGAAATGAATCAACAGTCGACGTTTCGGGTAGAGACACTTCAACAGGACTGGAAAGGAAGGGAGACGAATGCCGGAATAAGAAGGTGGGGGGAGGGTAAGGAGGGCAAGCTAGAAGATGATAGGTGAGGCCAGGTGGGTGGGGGATGGGGGGGGGCGCGAAGGAAGAAGCTGGAGATGATAGATGAAAAAGGCAAAAGGCTGGAGAAGAAGGAATCTGATAGGAGAGGAGAATGAACCACGAAAGGGAAAGAGGAGGGGCAGCAGTGGGAGTTGATAGGTAGGCAGAAGAGAAGAGTGGGAAAATGAGGAAACGGGAGAGAAAAAGATTGCCAGAATGAGTAATCGATGTACATGCCATCAGGTTGGAGTCTACCCAGACAGGGCATGAGGTGCTTTTCCAACCTGAGAGTGGCATCATTGTGGCAGGAGGAGAGCACTGACCAACATGTCGGAATGGGAAATGGGGTTAGGATTTAAAACGGTTGGCCATTTTTTTGTGGATGGAATGGAGGTGCTCGAAAAGTGGCCCCCCCCCCAATTTATGCTGGGCCTCACCAGTGTAGAGGAGGCCGCATCGGGAGTACCGGATACAGTAGATGACCCCCAACAGGTTCTCAGATGAAGTGCTTCCTCACCTGGAAGGACAATTTGGGGCCCTGAATGGAGCTGAGGGAGGAGGTGAATGGGAAAGTGCGGCATCTCTGACACAGAGATACGTGCCGGGCGGGAGATTAGTGGGGAGGGGCGAATGGACAAGGGAATCTAGGAGGGAGCAATCCCTATGGAAAGCGGGGAGTGGAAGGGGGAAGGGGAGGTAAAGATACGTTTGGTGTGAGGTCCCGTTGAAGATGGCAGGAGTTGCAGAGAATGATGTGTTAAATGCAGAGGCTTGTGGAATGGTAGGTGAGGACAAGAGGAGCTCCAGCCCTGATGGGGGGGATGTTTTATGATCGTTGCCAATAAGGATAACATCAGATCTTGCAGGTATATACTCAATTGGGTGGAGGTATGTTACAGCAGGATAAGACAGGAGCTAAGGGGAATTGATTGGGAGCAGCTGCTGTCAGAGAAATACGTGCCTAATATTTGTGAGTTGCTCAAATTCAGGAACGGCATGTTCTTGTAAGGAGGAAGGACAAGGATGGTAAAGGAACCTTGGGTGACCTGAAATGTCCTAAATTTAGCCAGGAAGTAAAAAGGAAACATATATAAGTTTTAGAAAACTAAAATCAGACTGGAACACTGGGGAATGTAATGGGCTCAGGTGACTAGGAAGGCCAAAAAATCTCCTTGGCAAGTAGGATCAAGGAGAATTCCTTCATAGCCAGGATGCTAGCTGAGTGCACTGTAGTTGATCCCAGTGGTGTGGAGTGTGTGCTGGAGCAGATCCCAGCAGCCAAGGGGAGTGTACTGGTGCAGATCCCAGTAGCCAAGGGGAGTGTACTGGTGCAGATCCCAGTAGCCGAGGGGAGTGTGCTGGAGCAGATCCCAGCAGCCAAGGGGAGCGTACTGGTGCAGATCCCAGTAGTCAAGGGGAGTGTGCTGGTGCAGGTGTGTACCTGTGTGGATGAAGGTGTGTTTCTTCATGTCGGATTTCTGATGGAAGCACTTCCCACAGTACTGGCACGGATATGGCCGGGTATCCGAGTGGATCAGTAGGTGCGTGGACAATGTGGAGGAGCGTTTGAAATTCTTCCCACAAATCTTGCAGTTGAAACTCTTTTCCTGTAGATACAGAAGGAAGACTGTGAAATTACTCGTCTGTCAGACAGCTCCTCTCCTGGAGGGACTGACTTTAGCTCAGTCACATTCCAGATCTCCGGAGACCAGTCCTCACCCAATTATCCCATGGGGATAAAAGAGGATCTCTAGAAACCACCACACTATCCGAGAACATCACATTGCGAGCCCACTGTGGTTAATGTCGTGCTCTCTCTCCAAAATTAAATATCAACCAGATAAAAAACACTGACAGGACTCTTCTCTCCCCAAACCCAGGACCAATCCAAAACAAATATATAAATCTATTCTCTCTATGGTTCTGACAACGCTAAACCAATTCTACTGCTCCATTCTCTCCTCTTGCCTCTTCAGTATTCTCAGATTAACTCACTGCCCCCATTAAATGATCCCATTGGCTAATCCCAAACAAATCCTACTGTCTGACCCTACCCCATTATCCCAAAGCACTCACAACTCTCCGCAGACCTGAGTAAATCCAAACCACAGATAGACTGATAATCCAGCATCCTTAGGCCTTTGGCAGTGCTGGACTGGTAGATTTTCCAGGGTACAGGATATTAGTCCGATTAGTAGCATAACACACTTCTATTTCACTATTTTTTACATGTTACACTATTATACAATAACATTTCCATTGACTTCAGTGAGCTTAAAGGGATCCATTAATATACTGTGACTGCAAACCCCCACATGTTTCTGACGACTTGTGTTCTGGTCTGCAATGATACTCTGGACCCCAACCTCAGCCTCGCGGCCTGAAATACCACCTCTCATTTCAGACTAATGAGTGAGCCCGATGCCGATTTTAATCTATCTATATTATGGAATCCCACTGGCTGACACCAGACAGTATGCTCTACGTTCTGTTACAATAAGAGATGACCAGGTGGACGAAGAAATGGATTCTGGCACGTTCACAGTCTTGTTGAAAAGGAGGAACCTCCCCCGGTGATTTCTGAGGATCCCACCAGGGCACTCAACCTGGAGAGCAAGAACATAGAACAGTACAGGAGTTCACAGGCCCTCCAGCCCATGATGGACCACCCTCTTAACCTTCTCTAAGATCAATGCAACCCTTCCCTCCCACGTAGCCCTGCATTTCTCTTTCATCCATATGCCTATCTAAGAGCCTCTACTGGACACTGAAACCTACTGCGCACTGAAAGGCCTAGGTCGAGTGGATGTGGGTGAGGATACTCCCATTAGTAGGTGAGGGCAGGATTCAAGGAGGCAGCCTTAGAATAAAGGAATTTCTCTGCAGGATTGAGATGAGGAGCAATTTCTTCACCCAGAGGGTGGTGAATTTGGAACTCGTTGCCACAGAGACAAAGTCATTGGATTAAGGCAGTGATTGATGAGTTCTTGATTGGTAAGGGGGTTAAGATGACAGCAGAAGGCGTGAGAATGCGGTTAAAGAATAATCAGCCATGATTGAACAGCAGAGCGGAATCAATGGGCCAAGTTACCCGATTTTGCTTCTATATCTTACACTCTAAATTGGAGAGGCAACCATGGAAGAAATCTCCTGGGCTTGGCTTTGTAATTCACTTTTTGTTCTTGAATCTCTCCCAACAGGTCACCCTGTCCCTTTCTTATCTTGTTCCTCGGATGGACCCCGGTGGCTGGACCATTCATCAGTATTCTATCTGGATGTGGTGACTGCTGAGATATGTCACAATGCATGTTACAGCCTAAAAGCAGCACTGTAGCCCAACTTCTTAGCCTCACAGCCTGTATTGCAGTACCTTCAAACGGTGGGCCTGGTCTCTGCAGAGTATAGTCCCCAGCCAGGAGTGTGCAGAAACTGGGCCCTTACCTTGGTCTGGGTGTGTGTGGCTTGATGCTGTTCCAGACTGGCAGAGTGGCCAAAGGCTTTGCCACACATCTCACAGGTGAAGAGCTGGCTGCCACTGTGTGATCTTCGGACGTGAACCTCCAACCCATGTGGAGTTGAGAAGCCCTACGTAAGAAGTATTCATGGTGAAGACTGCTGTATGGTCGGACTGCATTCTAGTTATCTGGGGGCTGATCACTAGTTAAGATTTTGAGAGTTTTAGACACAAATATAACTCAACTCACCCTGGCCATTAAGCATCCAATTTATGCCAATCCTACCCTAATCCAATGTATTTGTCTCACATTCCCATCAAGGAGAAAGAGGGCGTGTGGCACGTCGAGCTGTTGGGTGAACAGCGGTTTATGCTGGACTCTTTGGGGGCTCTGCATGGTGGGCGAAGGGGAGGCTGATGCTTTTGCTGGAATGTGGGGAGGGGGAAGGGGGCTGATTTGATGCTTTGCTGCTGCTTATATGTGGGAGGGGGGAAGGGGGGCTTTGGGGTTCTAATGTTTTTCCTGTCCTTTATTCTTTGGGGCTTTTCTTCTGTTTCGTGGATGTCTGTGAAGAGTAAGAATTTCATGTTGTAAATTGTATACATTCTCTGATATGAAATGGAACCATTGATTCTACCTACTCCCCCCCACTGATTCTACAATCCCAGGGAAATTTACAGTGGCTTATTAAACTATCAGCCAGCATGTGGGGAACACCCAGAGGGAACACACGCATTCACAGGGAGGACGTGCAAACCTGACCAACAAACAGTGCTGTTTGGATCAGGAGGCACGGTTCTGCCCTCAGTGCCTTGAGCTCAGTACATTTCTGAGTTGTGCTGGAACCCAGGAGACCAGTGACGGGACGTTGAATCAGTTAGTTAAATTTTTCAGCTGGTGGCGTGCTGGGCTGAGTCTCAGACTTCGCTCAAACAGGCGGTGCGGCACTGGACTCTGTCACAAAGCAGAGCCGGGCCACAGAAACCATGGGGTTACAGCTCCGGCGACGATCCGTTCGGACCAGCAATTGCGCTGTTGAGGGGGGAGGAGACATCATGGGGAGACGAAGTGGAACCTTCTTACAGGGACCCAGCAGAAGGTGGCTGAGTCTGCTAAGCCCAAAACCTGCCTCCGAACCAGCGTCACCCTGTCAGGGCCAGACAGGGACGGGAGGGCAAAGCTGGAGGATTGCCCTGCTGGTGAGGGGTTGATGTGCAGCACTGGTGCTGCGCCCATTGATCAAAGTTCGGTCCAGCATCTTACAACGGAGCCTGTCAGTGACAAGGTCCATGGGTTTGGTGGGAGGAGGACCAGGCCCAAGGTCTGTGACTCTAGCTTGCCATGGAATACAAGGAGGGCAGTGCCACCCACAGTGGGCCAGACTGGGGAGGGGGGTGCCCTACATCACAGTTATCATTCCCTTTATCCAACCACTGCACTAGTACCTGTCCCATCACACATATGTAGTCAACGTTCAACTGATCAAAGATCTGCTCTTCAACTATCCACTGACCCAATCCCAATAGACACTGACCACTCACGTCATTCAGCAGCAGTGCTCCCATTTATGGCCAAACACTTCACTAAACACATGACCAGTAATATCCCTGTCCTACTGGGAAAGGGAACGCCATATCTTTGTGAAGGGTATGCCAGATGCGTGTGTGGTAAAGCAGCCGCTTTCCTTGAGTGATTGCTCTTTCCTGCTTGTCTTTCTTCTCCCCAGGGCTCTGGGAGATTTCACCAGCACTAGCTCCCACCAAACCTACAAGTCCACTGCGAGAGGAGTGCGCCAATGTCAGCGTTCTCTCCCAGAGCCACTCTTCCGTCAGTGGAGGCCTCATTACATTCAGCTCACTCTGACGAGGCGGCCTGACAGCAGACGTCCCAGGCAAACACTCCACCCTGATCCCTGTCCTTGGAAGAGATGACCAGCTAGCAGTCCAAAGATGGTTGAAAACTGCCCCTCCCACCACTAACTCAGAGATTCCCTGACTTGTGATCAGACCTGTTGGAATGTCACCAAGGACCAAGACTATGGGAAGTGTGTAGAGGTTCGGTGTAAATAGAAGGCGGAAGATATCACTTGTCAAACCACCAACAGCTACCTCACCCTCTATCACACACCTCCTGCCCCACCTCCAGATAAGTCTATGATCTCACATCGGCCTCATCAGTCACCCCAGAACCTGGGACATGAGAGTGGAAGTGAGTCCTCCTAGATTTCAAGGTCTATTGTCTCACTTGTGCTTTGTAATTACAATGGTGTCTGTTTGGATATGAGGGAAATCTCTCTGGGGTTCTCTCACCTCTCACTTGGTGTGACCATGGTGTGCATGTGTGTGTGTGTGTGTCTCTCTATCTCTCTCTTTCTGATTCTCTGATTTTCTCTGGGTGTACCTTGGCATTTTTGTACATGGATGTGTCTGGGTTTGTGTACCTGTGTATACCAGTCGTAACCAAGTGCGTGTACTTGGATGTGTCTGGATGTACCCTGCTTTGTATACTGGAGTATGTGTACCTGGGTGTGACTGCGTCTGTCCCTGGATGTGTGTGCTTGGCTGTGTCTGAGTGTGTACTGTACCTAGGTGAGCCTGGGTGTACCTGAGCGCACCTGGGTGTAGCTGGTGTGTGTGTTTGGCTGTATCTGAGTGTATACCTGAATGTGTCTGGGTGTACCTCTGTGTACTTGGGGGTATCTATCCGAGTACTTCTGGGTGTAGCTGGTGTGTGTGCTTAGGTGTGTCTGAGTGTGTGTACCTGGATGCATGCACCTAGGTGTATCTGGGTGTGTATCTGGTTTGGTTCCTGGATTACCTGGGAATGTGTACCTGGGTGACTATCTGGGTGTGTGTAGGTGTGTGTACCTGTGTATCTATCTGTATGTGTATAATTGTATGTACCTGGGAGTGTGTACATGTGTGTGCATAGGTGTGTGTAGCTGTGTGTGTAGGTGTGTGTACCTGGATGTATAAGCATGTGTATCTGGGTGTGTACAGGTGTGTGTACCTGTGTGCACAGACGCATACAGATGTGTGTACCTATGTGTACAAGTGTATACAGGTGAGTTACCTGTGTTACAGGTGTATATAGGTGTGTGTAATTGTGTGTATAGTTATGTGTACCTGTGTTACAGGCGTATATAGGTGTGTGTACTTGTGTATACAGGTGCGTGTATCTGGATATGCACAGGTGTGTGTACCTGGCGAGTCTCACTCCACGTGAGGTGGTTTACCTTATCACATTTGGTGCAGTCGTACGGAGCTCTGTATCGGCCTCTCCGAGTGAAGAGGATGTGTCCATTATCCTCAATGGCTTGTGTGTTGACCTGCTTTTCGACAGTGGCTCTGGATTCCAGCAGCGGTGACAGGTAATCCACAACCAGGTGTTTGAGTCTGCCTGTGGCGTATCTGGTCCAGGGGTATGGCCTGCACCGTAATCCCGGTGTCCCGGCTTCCGAAGGGAGAAACACTTTATCTGAACCTGAAACACATCAAATCATTCAAATCAAAATGTCAACTTTCAAAGTTCATTTATTATCAAAGTATGCATATAGTATACAACCCTGAGATTTGTCCTGCTACAGGCAGACACAAAAAAGAAAAAAATCAAACACCCATCCCGCCAAAAACAAAGAACAAATTGTGGCAACATCAAAAAGTGGGCAATTAACACACAGATTATCAAACATCAAACCACAGAGTCCTCGAAACAGTCCAGGAGAGTCAGCTCAGTTTAGCGCTGTGTCAATAACAGCAGGCCTCAGCTGCAGACCCAGTTCCACATCAAAGCGCCGCAATTAAATTGCACAATTAGTGAAAAAGGGTAACCAGAAACCCATGGAACATGAATCGCAGAGTCCTCCACAAACGAGTTCACAACCACAGCGCTGAGGACATTAAACATCAAACTGCAAAGTCCCCTGACAAGAGTCCCACAGCCCTGAGACACACCGCCAAGGAGATCGAAGCTGCACCTTCTCCCAGCAGCAGCGGGAGAAAGATGCAAACGCAAGCAGATGGCGCTGAACACCCGCTCAATCTCCACTTCTGTTCTTGTCGATTTTAATCTTGTTTTGACACTTTAATTGGCGGGGAGTAGTGGAGCCGAACATGGGCTCATGCTCTGCCACCAAGAAGGAGGACTGTAGTTATAAGCAGAGATTTTATAGGCTGCACTTGTCCTCCCAAACGTAGGAGGCCGAGGGGTGAATATGCAGAAGTTTATAAAATTACAAGGGGTATAGGTTTAACAGATAGCCAGAGGCCTTTCAGAAGACAGGGGATTCTAGAACTCAAGGGCGTGGGTTTAAGGAGTAAAGGGAGAAATTTAAAGAGCATCCAATGGTATGGTTTTCACACAGAGAGTGGAGATTATATGTAAGAGGATGTGGTGGAGGAAAATACAATTACAGGATTCATAAATGCACTTGGATAGGAAAGGTACAGGAAGGAGTGAGCCTGGTGGGATTAGCGTTGAGAAGCATCATGGTTGGTATTGACAACGTGGAGCAAAAGGTCCACTTCTTTGCTGAACAATATGATACTCTATGTTTCCATGATCCATTCCTCTAAGAGCCATCAATTTCACTCTTGCTACACAGGCCCTCATTCCTCCTGACACCCTTGACCAAACCTGACTCACATCCCCAACCACATCCACATCACCAACACCATCTACATCCCCATCCATCATCATCATCCCCATCCATCATCCCCATCCATCATCCCCATCCATCATCCCCAACCATCATCCCCAACCACATCCACCTCCATCATCCCCATCCATCAATCATCCACATCCATCATCCCCAACCATAATCCCCAACCACATCCACATCCATCATCCCCATCCATCATCCACATCTACATCCCCAACCACATCCCCAACCACATCCCCATCCACATCCATCATCCTCATCCATCATCCCCATCCCCATCCCCATCCATCATCCACATCCATCATCCCCAACCATCATCCCCAACCACATCCACATCCATCATCCACATCCACATCCCCAACCACATCCCCATCCATCATCCACATCCCCAACCACATCCACATCCATCAATCATCCCCATCCATCATCCCCAACCATCATCCCCAACCACATCCACATCCATCATCCACATCCATCATCCCCATCCATCATCCACATCCATCATCCCCATCCATCATCCCCAACCACATCCACATCCATCATCCCCAACCATCATCCCCAACCACATCCACATCCATCATCCACATCCACATCCCCAACCACATCCCCATCCATCATCCACATCCCCAACCACATCCACATCCATCATCCCCATCCATCATTCCCAACCATCATCCCCAACCACATCCACATCCATCATCCCCATCCATCATCCACATCCACATCCCCAACCACATCCCCATCCATCATCCACATCCATCATCCTCATCCATCATCCATCATCCCCATCCCCATCCCCATCCATCATCCACATCCATCATCCACATCCATCATTCCCATCCATCATCCCCAACCATCATCCCCAACCACATCCACATCCATCATCCACATCCACATCCCCAACCACATCCCTATCCATCATCCACATCCCCAACCACATCCACATCCATCATCCCCATCCATCATCCCCAACCATCATCCCCAACCACATCCACATCCATCATCCACATCCATCATCCACATCCATCATCCCCATCCATCATCCCCAACCATCATCCCCAAACACATCCACATCCATCATCCCCATCCATCATCCACATCCACATCCCCAACCACATCCCCATCCATCATCCAGATCCATCATCCACATCCATCATCCCCATCCATCATCCCCAACCATCATCCCCAAACACATCCACATCCATCATCCCCATCCATCATCCACATCCACATCCCCAACCACATCCCCATCCATCATCCAGATCCATCATCCTCATCCATCATCCATCATCCCCATCCCCATCCATCATCCACATCCATCATCCCCATCCATCATCCCCATCCATCATCCCCAACCATCATCCACATCCACATCCCCAACCACATCCCCATCCATCATCCCTAACCATCATCCCCAACCACATCCCCATCCATCATCCACATCCATCATCCTCATCCATCATCCCCATCCATCATCCTCATCCATCATCCCCATCCCCATCCCCATCCATCATCCCCATCCATCATCCTCATCCATCATCCCCATCCATCATCCCCAACCATCATCCCCAACCATCATCCCCAACCACATCCACATCCATCATCCCCATCCATCATCCACATCCACATCCCCATCCATCATCCACATCCATCATCCCCATCCATCATCCACATCCATCATCCCCATCCATCATCCACATCCATCATCCACATCCATCATCCCCAACCACATCCACATCCATCATCCCCATCCATCATCCCCATCCATCATCCGCATCCATCATCCACATCCATCATCCTCATCCATCATCCCCATCCATCATCCACATCCATCATCTACATCCATCATCCACATCCATCATCCCCAACCATCATCCCCAACCACATCCACATCCATCATCCACATCCATCATCCCCAACCACATCCACATCCATCATCCCCATCCATCATCCCCATCCATCATCCGCATCCATCATCCACATCCATCATCCTCATCCATCATCCCCATCCCCATCCATCATCCACATCCATCATCCACATCCATCATCCTCATCCATCATCCTCATCCATCATCCACATTCATCATCCACATCCATCATCCCCATCCATCATCCACATCCATCATCCACATCCATCATCCCCAACCACATCCACATCCATCATCCCCATCCATCATCCACATCCATCATCCTCATCCATCATCCCCATCCATCATCCACATCCATCATCTACATCCATCATCCACATCCATCATCCCCAACCATCATCCCCAACCACATCCACATCCATCATCCACATCCATCATCCCCAACCACATCCACATCCATCATCCCCATCCATCATCCCCATCCATCATCCGCATCCATCATCCACATCCATCATCCTCATCCATCATCCCCATCCCCATCAATCATCCACATCCATCATCTACATCCATCATCCACATCCATCATCCCCAACCATCATCCCCAACCACATCCACATCCATCATCCCCATCCATCATCCACATCCATCATCCCCATCCATCATCCACATCCCCAACCACATCCCCATCCATCATCCCCATCCATCATCCCCATCCATCATCCCCATCCATCATCCCCATCCATCATCCCCAACCATCATCCCCAACCACATCCACATCCATCATCCACATCCATCATCCACATCCATCATCCACATCCATCATCCTCATCCATCATCCACATCCATCATCCACATCCATCATCCTCATCCATCATCCATCATCCATCATCCCCATCCCCATCCATCATCCACATCCATCATCCCCATCCATCATCCCCATTCATCATCCCCAACCATCATCCCCAACCATCATCCACATCCACATTCCCAACCACATCACCATCCATTATCCACATCCATCATCCCCATCCATCATCCCCAACCATCATCCCCAACCACATCCACATCCATCATCCCCAACCATCATCCCCAACCACATCCACATCCATCATCCACATCCATCATCCCCAACCACATCCACATCCATCATCCCCATCCATCATCCCCATCCATCATCCGCATCCATCATCCACATCCATCATCCTCATCCATCATCCCCATCCCCATCCATCATCCACATCCATCATCTACATCCATCATCCACATCCATCATCCCCAACCATCATCCCCAACCACATCCACATCCATCATCCCCATCCATCATCCACATCCATCATCCCCATCCATCATCCACATCCCCAACCACATCCCCATCCATCATCCCCATCCATCATCCCCATCCATCATCCCCATCCATCATCCCCATCCATCATCCCCAACCATCATCCCCAACCACATCCACATCCATCATCCATATCCATCATCCACATCCATCATCCACATCCATCATCCTCATCCATCATCCTCATCCATCATCCACATTCATCATCCACATCCATCATCCACATCCATCATCCTCATCCATCATCCATCATCCATCATCCCCATCCCCATCCATCATCCACATCCATCATCCCCATCCATCATCCCCATTCATCATCCCCAACCATCATCCCCAACCATCATCCACATCCACATTCCCAACCACATCCCCATCCATCATCCACATCCATCATCCCCATCCATCATCCCCAACCATCATCCCCAACCACATCCACATCCATCATCCCCATCCACATCCCCAACCACATCCCCATCCATCATCCTCATCCATCATCCATCATCCCCATCCCCATCCATCATCTCCATCCATCATCCCCATCCATCATCCCCAACCATCATCCCCAACCATCATCCCCAACCACATCCACATCCATCATCCCCATCCATCCACATCCACATCCCCAACAACATCCCCATCCATCATCCACATCCACATCCCCAACCACATCAATCATCCCCATCCATCATCCACATCCATCATCTCCATCCATCATCCCCATCCATCATCCTCAACCATCATCCCCAACCACATCCACATCCATCATCCCCAACCACATGCACATCCATCATCCCCATCCATCATCCACATCCATCATCCCCATCCATCATCCCCATCCATCATCCCCGACCATCATCCCCAACCACATCCACATCCATCATCCCCATCCATCATCCACATCCACATCCCCAACCACATCCCCATCCATCATCCACATCCATCATCCTCATCCATCATCCTCATCCATCATCCATCATCCCCATCCCCATCCCCATCCATCATCCACATTCATCATCTACATCCATCATCCCCATCCATCATCCCCAACCACATCCACATCCATCATCCCCATCCATCATCCACATCCATCATCCCCATCCATCATCCCCATCCATCATCCCCATCCATCATCCCCAACTATCATCCCCAACCATCATCCCCAACCACATCCATCATCCCCATCCATCATCCACATCCACATCCCCAACCACATCCCCATCCATCATCCTCATCCATCATCCTCATCCATCATCCATCATCCATCATCCATCATCCATCATCCACATCCATCATCCCCATCCATCATCCCCAACCACATCCACATCCATCATCCCCATCCATCATCCACATCCCCAACCACATCCCCATCCATCATCCACATCCACATCCCCAACCACATCCACATCCATCATCCCCATCCATCATCCACATCCCCAACCACATCCCCAACCATCATCCACATCCACATCCCCAACCACATCCACATCCATCATCCCCATCCATCATCCACATCCATCATCCCCATCCCCATCCCCATCCATCATCCCCATCCATCATCCCCATCCATCATCCCCATCCATCATCCCCATCCCCATCCCCATCCCCATCCCCATCCCCATCCCCATCCCCATCCCCATCCCCATCCAGTCCCACAAGGCTGCCTTCAGTTCCAAAGCCCCAACATCACAACCCTAATTAACCCTAACCTAATCACAGGACAATTTACAATGGCCAATTAACCCTAACCTAATCACAGGACAATTTACAATGATCAATTAACCCTAACCTAGTCACAAGATAATTTACAATGGCCAATTAACCGTAACTTAATCACTGGAAAATTTACAATGACCAATTAGCCCTAACCTAATCATAGGACAATTTACAATGGCCTATTATATTAACCTACTTGGGACAGCTTTGGACTTTGGGAGGAAATGGGAGGACCCTGGGAAAAACAATGCATTTTTCAGGACAGACGTACAGAGATTCCTTACAGAACAGTACCATTCCAGTCCAGTTGGTGGCAGTAATGCACCTTAAGTTGGACTGCCAACCGCCATTAAAAGTCAGAAGAACAACACCAGAATTGAACTCTGAACTCTGAAACAGCCTGAGCCGTAATGGCATCATTCTAACCGCTCCGCCACTGATGTAGGTTCTGTTGTGTACTGAGAATAAGAAATGGACATGGATTAGAGGTTGATGAAACACAAAATGACTGTGGACTATATGTTCCCTCTAAAGGCCAATTTAGACTTGTGTGGCAAATCGACGCCGTAGGTACGGTGCAGCCGTGTACCCTACACCATACCCTACGCCATAGTCTACCCCGTAGCCTGATGCGCACCTCCCCAAAAGTGTAACTACGAGTTGTGGTGACGCAGACCACAACAACTGTGATTGGTCTGCTTGGTAGCTTCACATTTCCTCCTGCGTTGTAATAGCTTCCCATTGGGCCACTGAAGGGCAGGGAAGGAACTCTGGCTGCAATACTTTCCATAAAGCTTTACAGACCTCCGAAATTATGGAGGAACCTGTGCTTGACGCCAGTTTGTAGCTCGCTGCTACAGCCTGTTGACTTCCACCCGAAGCTGAGACTCGAATGGTGATTGCCAGTCTCTGAGTATACTGTGCGTACACTGATGCAAAATAAATGGTTGGAGACGATGAACCAAATCATCAAATCTACCTGCCGACATCCGAAAATATTTGAAATGCATTTCCTCGTCCATGTCTCTCAGTGGCCGGACAAGCACAGAAAATTCACCCTCCTCCAGTTTCAGTCGCCATTGTTTGAAGTTTGAGTTTCTTTGTGTTAAGTTTCAACGCGAAGAAACTCAACACTGGCATAGAAACCCCACCACCAACTAGCATTTTGGCAATGAATTGCAGAGCGACGCAGACACACCAACGCACAAGTATAAATGCATAGAACGGCGTAGCCCACTTGCGTAGGCTACAGCGTAAGCCAGTACGCACAAGTATAAATCATCCTTAAGGTGTGCGTGCACACACATCTTTTGCTACTAGTGCACAAAGGAATTTAACCTGTGCACAAAAGGTTGTCACCCTCTACCTCATTGGCATATTAAGTGTTTTTCACAATCGTACACAATCACATTTCCTCTTCCAGGTTTCTGATGCAGACGGTGTTGACAACGTGAGCTTGTGATGATTTGTCTGCAGATTTTAGAACTGGCTTACTTATAAAGTTTTCAATTGAACAAATTACTCAGTGCGCCCAAATTAGAGGGAACATTGCGTGAACTGAAAGGGAAGCAAACAGGAAATGCTGGAAACCCTCAGCAGGTCAGGCAGCATCGGCAGAAGGAGAAGCAGTTAATGTTCTGGTCCTTATCAGTGAATTGAAACATTAACTCTTGTCTCTCTCACACATATGCTGTCTGAGCTGCTGGGTATTTCCAGCATCTGCAGTTTTCTGGTCCCGGTAGATAGGTTAGACGTGTACCTATTTTGATCTTTGAACTTTGACCATCAGCACTGTAGCTCCCTCTCAATACGGCACTGAATGCCAGATTGGATTATTGGAACCAGCCTTCAGGCAGAGGGCCACAGAGTCCTTCTCTACATTTTGAGGGGAGGTTATAATTATTGACCAACCTATTCTTCTCTCCCCAAATGTCTTTCCGGGTTTCGATGTCGTACCTGAAGGGGAGCGGGGTCCCCAGAGGTCCTCACATTTGGGACTTCTCTCGCATGCTTCCTCCTCCGTTCCTGGAGAAACTGAGTGGCCGTCCTTTGTGTCTCCTGAGCTGGCATGCGTCTGAGGGGCTCTCCAGCACTTTGACTTGGAGCTGCAGACTGAGGTGGAGTTTTCGATGGGTTTGAGGCTCCGCGAGGACTCCTCTAACTTAATTACAAGAGACGGCATTTCCTGAGCTGTGGTCTCCACTTGTCTAGTCACTGCAGAGAGAAGAAAGTAAGTCAGTAGTGGGTCCACGGGCACATCTAGATCATTGCACAGGGAGCTCTCACATTAGCATTTACAGTTGGAGACCATTCAGCCCACTGAATGATGCTAGCTGTCAGAGCATTCCTATCAATCTTATTGATCTAATCATAGTCACGGATCCATTCAGCTCAGAAACAGGTCTTTGGTCCCAACTAATCTGTGACCAACATGTCAACCTGACCTAGTCTCGTGGGTCCACGTTTGACCAATCCTCCTCTAAATCCTTCCTGTCCAAATGTCGACATTATATCCACTTCAACCAGTTCCCCTGGCAGCTCCATCCACATACATCACACACTCTTTGAAACAAAAAACAAAGGCTCCTCATTTTCCTATTAAATCTTTGCCCTCTCTCCTGGAACCTATGCCCTCTAGTTCTTGATCCCCCGGACTCTGGGAAAAAGACTGTGTGCATTTACCCTATCTGTGCCCCTCTATAAGATCACCCCCCACCCCTTCAGTTTTCTTTGTACAAAGGAACAAAATCCTGGCCTACCTAACCTCTCCCTATAATCCAGCCCAGCACCAAGATGGGAATCACCCAGAGGGCATTGGATGTTCAGAATTCCCATCCCACCAGGGTGTGGAGACTGGGATGGGAATTCCGGGATGGCTTGCTGAGTATATTTAAGACAAAGTCGGTCCTTCATCAGCACCGATGAATTGGGCTCAAGGGTCTGTTTCTGTGCCGTATCACTCCCTGATTCTAATAGCGTTTGGATATTCAGGACACTGCGGCGGATGTGGTAGGTGCAGGAAAGATGGGCTGAATGGCCTGCTGACGTATGTATACCACACGGTCAGGCGAAGGTGACATCGCTGGTTGCTCCTTACCTGAAGGGTTTGCCAGGCTGATCACATAATCATCTTCATCGAACCGCTGGCCCTGATAACTGTTGAACCGCTTACTCCTCACCAGAAAAGAACGAGGCATCGTGAAAGTGTCGCGCCTCAGGTCACCGCGTCCTGTGAAGGGGAACCCATCAGGTTATTGTCAGCTTGAGCCGGAAATGGGCTGGATGAAAGGGAGCACCGGATGTAGAGTGGTAAGGTAGAGGAAGCGAGGAAACAAAATGGTGTCAAGCTCTCAGCAACAGAGTGAAGCACCAAACTCTAAACAATCCCATCACTGGGCACAAGGCATTGACCACAGGGCACAGGGCATTGACCACAGGGCACAAGGCATTGACCACTAGATACAGGGTATTGACCATTGGGCACAGATCACTGACCACTGGACACACAGCACCAAACACAATACAATCTCCACACCCCACCCCCACACTCCCTGCACCCTGAGCCACACCTGTGACACGACAGAGACACACATGCCATATTTAGTAGGTGATGAACCCATGCAGAGTGACCAAACTGAGAAATGAACATATTTTGTGAGAACATTAGAATTTGGACCAGGAGTCGTCCACACTGTCCCTTCAAACTTGCACATGCGTTTAAGTCACAGGAGATCTCCAGCTTCCACACCAGGTCCCTCCATTACCCTCCTATCCCTCTATTTCCTCAATGTCCAGAAACATGTCCACCTCTGTACAGAATGGACATGACTGATCTTCCTTGGCAGTCCGGGGTAGAGAGTTCTCAAGCTCCCCCACCTTTGAGACAAGGAATATTTTTTCTTCCACCCCTTACTCTGGGAAATGCCTCCGACAGGGAAACGTTCCCTCTGCATCCATCGGTAGAGCTTTGAAACAACTTTGTATATTTCAATGCCATCTGCTTTCATCCTAATCTTCCCAAGCAACCGGCCCCATTTCACACAGTTTCTCTTCATGGACCAAATCCAAAAACCCTGGAATCAATTTGATGAACCTACACTTTGCTCCCTTCGCGGCTTAAGTGAAGTGTCTATAACTGCATGCATTGTTTCAGGTGAGGCCTCGCTAAAGCCCCGTATAACCAAAACCCTTGTGGAAAAAAGGTGATCAGACCATTTGTCTCCGGCAACTCAGTGCATGCTGGCCTTCAGTGGCCTGTGTATAAGCACACCCAGATCCCTATGGACATCAGTGTTGCCTAGTCCTCATCATTTTACTGATGCTTAACTTTACTGTGATGTGCACCAGAGTGCGCGATCTCACGTTTTTCCAAGTGATGTTCGGTCCGCCTTGCTCTCATCCATTGAGTCATCTTGGCTGTGCCATCCTAGAGTCACTTGACGCCCTCCTCTGTGTTCACAGTCTCCGCTAGGTTTGCATCATTGGTCCACCGCGAAGTGCATGGCAGCAGGTCAGCGTAGTGGTTAGTGTCGCGCTCTACAGCACCGGCGATCAGAGTTCAATTCCCGTGGCTGTCTGTAAGGAGTTTGTACGTTCTCCCCATGTGGGTTTCCTCAGTTTCCTCTCACATTCTGAAGATGTACACGCGAGGGTTACTAAAAAACACGAGGCACAAGAAAATCTGTAGATGCTGGAAATCCAAGCAACGCACACAAAGTGCTTCTACCCTTTCCTATCTGATTCCCCCTCCTCCAGCCCAATCAACTTGCCAGCTCTTTACTTCACCCCTTTCCCCCTCTCTGTTCACCTATCACCTCCCAACTTGTACTTCTCCTGTCCCCTCACCTTCTTACTCTGACTTCTCATCTTTTTTTCCCAGGCCTGATGAAGGGTCTCAGCCCGAAATGTCGACTGTTCACTCTTTTCCACTGATGCTACCTGGCCTGCTGAGTTCCTCCGGCATTTTGTGTGCGTTGCTCGGGGTTACCAAGCTCTGGATGTGCCACGTTGGCTCCTGAAGCACAATGACACTTGTGGGCTGCCCCAGCACGTTCTTGGACTGTGTAGGTTAGAAACATAGAAACAGAGAAAACCTACAGCACAATACAGGCCCTTCGACCCACAGGACTGTGCCGAACATGTCCTTACCTTAGTATTTACCTAGGGTTACCCATAGCCCTCTATTTTTCTAAGCTCCATGTACTTGGTCCAGGAGCCTCTTTAAAGACCCTATTGTATCTGCCTTCACCACCGTCGCCTGCAGCCCATTCCACGCACTCACCACTCTCTGTGTAAAAAACTTACCCCTGAGATCTCCTCTGTACCCACTTCCAAGCCCTTAAAACTATGCCCCCTCGTGCCAGCTATTTCAGCCCTGGGTTAAAGCCTCTGACTATCCACATGATCAATGCCTCTCATCATCTTATACACCTCTATCAGGTCACCTCTCATCCTCCGTCGCTCCAAGGAGAAAAGGCCGAGTTCACTCAACCCATTCTCATAAGGCATGCTCCCCAATCCAGGCAACATCCTTGTAAATCTCCTCTGCACCATTTCTATGGTTTCCACGTCCTTCCTGTAGTGAGGCGACCAGGACCGAGCACAGGTCGTTGGCACGAGTGACACATTTTGATGTTTCGATGCACATGTTAATCTATAATCTCTGTGGATGTAGAGTAAGTGATGAATAGCCGGATTTCCAGCACCCATCCTCACCCACGACACCCACTAGACTAGCTTGAGGACTAATTCTAAACCTGGTGGTGTGAGTCCTGAGGTTCCTGATGGCAGTGAGAAGAGACAGCATGTAGGATTCTATGGATTTACCAAGTATGCCCTCAAGGAAATGAATCTCGGGGTTGTATATGGTGACATACATATACTTTGATAATACCTTTACTTTGAACTTTGTTTTCTTGTAAATTTCTATTGTATTGTCTTTCTTTTTCTTGTAAATGCCTGCAAGGAAATGAATCTTAAGATAGTATATGGTAACAAATGCCCACTTTGATAATTAATTTACTTCTAAGTTTGAATTTTTAAATTTACCTTGCGTTTTGAATATGGACCATGCTGGATACGGTATTCTTACTGTATTTAATTGAATTGAATTGACTTTATTTCTTACATCCTTCACATACATGAAGAGTAAAAATCTTTACGTTCTATCTCCATCTAAATGTGCAACATGCAATCATAGTAATTTATAATAAATAGAACAGTCAATGTAATATACAGTACACTTAAGTCAGCATGAGTTCATCAATCTGATGGGCTGGTGGAAGACGCTGTCCCGGAGCCTGTTCGTCCTGGCTTTTATGCTGCAGTACCATTTCCTGGATGGTAGCAGCTGGAATAGATTGTGGTTGGGATGACTTGGGTCTCCAATGATCCTTTGGGCCCTTTTTATACACCTGTCCTTGTAAATGTCCTGAATCACGGGAAGTTTACAACTATAGATGCACTGGGCTGTCCGCACCACCCTCTGCAGAGTCCTGCGATTGAGGGAGGTACAGTTCCCATACCAGGCACTGATGCAGCTAGTCAGCTCTCAATTGTGCCCCCGTAGAAAGTTCTTAGGATTTGGGGGCCCTTACCAAACTTCCTCAACCGTCTGAGGTAAAAGAGGCGCTGTTGTGTCTTTTTCACCACACAGCTGGTGTGTATCGACCAAGTGAGGCACTCGGTGATGTTGAGGAACTTGAAGCTGTTTGCCCTCTCAACCCCAGATCCATTGATGTCATTGGGGGTTAGCCCGTCTCCATTCCTCCTGTAATCCCCAACCAGCTCCTTTGTTTTTGCGACATTGAGGGAGAGGTTGTTTTCTTGACACCACTGTGTCAGGGTGATGACTTCTTCCCTGTAGGCCACCTCATTATTGTTTGAGATAAGGCCAATCAATGTAGTGTCATCGGCAAATTTAATTAGCAGATTGGAGCTGTGGGTGGCGATACAGTCATGGGTATACAGAGAGTAAAGGAGGGTACTCAGTACACGGCCCTGAGTGGCACCTGATATTGTTATACTGTGATCATGATACTGTGATCACCTTGTCTTGTAACTGTTCACATAATCGATGGAGATGTGTATCTTAATTGAGTACAGTGACTGTACTGTGCTCGTACAGGGAAACGGGAGGGAAACAGATCCCTCAGCCCATTGATTCTGTGGTGGCCACCAAACAACATTTACACCAATTCTACGTTAATCTCATTCTCTGTTTCTCCTCCCATTATCATCAGCTCTGCCCTCCCATCCAACCGCTCACCTACACACAGCTTATTGCAGCCAAGTAACCTTCCTGTGACGTAGCATACAGCAAAAGCCCACGTGGCGACAAGTGGAAAACACAGGTTCCACATAGGCAGCACCAGAGGTCAGGGTTGAACCTGATTCTGTGAGGCAGCGGATCTAGTAGCCCGGGCCACAGTACTGTCCTCAGAGTGGGTTGTGGCTGCTTTGTGTGCTGAGAGCCTGTCGCCTGATTCCCAAGCTGTATAACAACTCTGTTATCTACAGCGACTACACGAACCACTAATATTATTGTCTGAGCTGCCCCCCCTGTTAGTGGGAGAGAGAGTCTGCAGCATGTTGAAATGCTGGGCTATGGACTGTAGTTTTTGTTGGACTGCAGATCCTGGACTATTTGAGGGCTTTGCAACTGCTTGCTTGGTGGTTGGGCACTGGCGCTTCCTGCTGGAACGCAGGGGGAGGGTTGATACTTTGCTGTCGTTTGTGCATGGGAGGGGGATTTTGTGCTTCTAACATTTTCCTGTCTTTCATTCTTTGGGTTTTCTCCCCCTGTTTCGTGGAGGTCTGTGAAGAGTAAGAATTTCAGGTCGTGTACTGTATACATTCTCTGACATTAAACGGAACCTTTGCACTTTGTATGTGATGGCCATGCTGTCAAAATGGTTGCTTGATCAAAAAGGGTGCAGGGGCCATTGGGGTGTCGCGGTGCACGGAGTAGTGACCTAGTTGTCAAGTGAACAGATTCACCAGTGGCTATTCATGGTCACTTTTAAAGAGGCGGTGAAGATGCGGCGTAAAGTGAATGAGTCTGCGAGCTGATACATTCAGTTACTGAGTGTAAGTATAGCAGCTTCTGCAAAAAAATCATGATATTGTGTATAACCACTGTGCAGTTGCAACACCACCAAGGTCATTTTGCTTAAAATAACTGTGCTGAAAAAAGAAATGAAGTTGTGATCTACACTACCTTGTACATCCGATGAAGGGTCTCAGCCAAAATGAGACCTTCCGTAGATGCTGCCTGACTTGCTGAGTTCCTCTAGCATCTTGCATGCATTGCTCAAGATTTCCAGTACCTGCAGAATCCCTCCTATTTATTTCTTGTATGGTGACTGCTTTGTCTATAGGACCACTCAGACAATGACTGCAGTGGAACACTCACAATGCACTGGAGGAACTCAGCAGGTCAGTCAGCATCAGGTTGGAGGAGCAACACCTCATATACCGTCCAGGTAGTCTCCAGCCCCTTGGTATGAACTTAGAATTCTCCAACTTCCCCCTCCCTTCCTCTATCCCTATTTCACATCACCTCCCTCATAGTTCCGCCTCCTTCTACTACTGCGCATTGTTCTCCTGCCAATCACCTCCCTGCTTCCCCTCCCCCACCCCTTTATCTTTCACATTACTGTTTTTTTCGACTACCAGCATTCTTCAAACCCTCCCCAAAGTTCTTCCTTCAGTCCTGACGAAGGGTTTCGGCCCGAAACGTTGACTAATCTTTTCAACTGATGCTGACTGACCTACTGAGTTCCTCCAGCGCATTGTGAGTGTTCCTTTGACAACAGCATCTGCAGATTATTTTGTGTTTACAATGACTGCAGTGACCGCCATTATAGTGAGTACACATTGGACGCGGCGTTGAGGGCTACGTGACAGCTTGTGGAGTGAGGATATGGAGAGGGAATGATGGTGTTGTAGGGAATGGGAGACTACAGTGAAATTTGAGATCATACACTGGGCTTCGGCAGATCAGGCAGAGGACTGAGATACGGAGGGGGCGGTGACCGACAAGGGATTGGGATTTGGAGTGGGAATCTTCAGGGTGCAGGATGAAGGAAACATAGGAAAGGGTATCCTGTGTCTCTGAGTATTTATTTAGCCTAGCAGTTTGGGAAAGGGAAAGTGAACATGACAGTTGGCTGGGAAGGAAGCAACGTTGGAGAATTAAATCACAAACACAAGGGATTCTGCAGATGCTGGAAATCCAGAGCAACAGAAACAAAGTGCTGGAGGAACTCAGCAGGTCAGGCAGCATCTATGGAAATTAATAAAAAGCCAATGTTACAGGCCAGGACACTTCTTCAGGACTGGGAAGGAAGGGGGAAGATGCCCTGGTAAAAATGTGCGGGGGAGGGGAAAGAGGCCATCTTGGTGGAGCCAGGTGGCTGGGAAAGGTCAAGGGCTGGAGGAGAAAGAATCGGATAGGAGACGAGAGTGGACAATAGGAGAAAGGGGAGGCGGAGGGGATTCGGGGGAAGTGATGAGCAGGTGAGAAGAATTGAATAGAGGAAGGGGAGGAAATGGTGGAAAATGCGCCCTCCTGCAGCAAGGTAGACTGGGGACCTCTCAGACCGAGCAATAATCAGAATCAGGCCACAGACTGCCCCAAAGCAGCTCCAAGTCTAAGGCCCATTCTGTTGAAATCCTCATACATGATGGACGCATGATGGTAAACATCTGATGGACACTGTGATCCAGTGTGTCACACGCACAGAAGAGGCAGAAAGTGGTAAACACCAGACATTCTTCATTTGATGGAAATCTGCAGCAACACACACAACATGCTGGAGGAACTCAACAAGTCAAGCGGCAGATTGATGTTCCAGGCCCAGAGCTTCTGACCCCTTCCTTTCCAGTCCCAATGAAGGCTCTAGGCCTGAAACGTCAACTGTTTATTCCTACCCACTAATACTGCCACGCTTGCTGAGTTCCTCCAGCATTTTGTGCGCTTTGAGAAGCGAGGGCAACAAGTTTGCCATATGACAAGTAACAGGCCTAAGTACAAAGTGTCCGTGTTGTAGACCTAGTGCCCAGCAAGCACTGAAACCACAATTTCCCTTCTCAAGCAACAGAACTGCATTAAGCAGGGAGGGGCTGTACATTCAGCGAGACTCACCCCCACAAAATCAGAACCAAATTAGCACAGGGCTCGACATGTTGCAATCTGACCCTGTGAATTAAGTTGACATTTCGAGCAAGTTTATCTCACACCAAGAGGTGGGAAGCTGTTGAAGATTCTGCTATTGTTAGAGTCAACCCACCTAACACCAAAACCCAGAGCTAGAGCGCTGGGGAAAATCTTGCCGGGAAAGTGTCAGTAAGTTCACAGCCCCACATCCCTGTCAGTGTTAAAGTCACAGCAGCTTCCCCGTGAGATGAAATGAGAGCTGCGAATCTCTAGATCTCGCTGGCTAATTAACACCATTCTGCCCTTGGTCTCACAGAGAAAACCTCCCTGTTATTTTTAGGAGCCTGCTGTAGAGGGTTACAGTTGGTAAGTAACAGCAACAGTGCAAAAACATTTTTTTTAAACACCTTCCAGTTAATGTAACATCAGTTAATTAACCTGGCTATAAAAGGAACAAATTAAACTGTTTAATCATTCCTGATAGAACTAACACTTCTAAGTCTTTTTCTCTGCAGCTGTTAAGCCTATCTCCTTTTCCTTTTCTCCAGTTGTTTTTCCAGTCCTTAATTATGTCCAATCACTCTGTTACCCCTACAGTTGCAGTTATCAACATCCATTACCTGGAAACTCTAAAGCACCATGTCCAGACTGCGACAAACTCCTAGGCTAAATAAATACTCAGAGACACAGGACACCCAGCCAGGTTGCAGGATACACACATACACAGATCCCCTGACATAATCACACTTGAGTCTTAGGATACATATTTCAGGGTCTCAGGATACACACGTACTGCGCCTGGGTCCCAGGAGACACACACACACACGCCTGGCTATCTATAACTGCTACAAATCATGCCACAAACCATTTTTGAGGAGCTGCCTCTAAAAGGTGACATCCATCATTAAGGACCCCCACCACGCGGGACATCCCCTCTTCCCATTGCTACTGTCAGGAAGGAGGAAGACGCACACTCAACGATTCAGGAACAGCTTCTTCCCATCTGCTATCCGATTTCAGAATGGACATTGAACCCATGAACACTACCTCACTACTTTTTATTTCGATTTTTGCACCTCTTATTTAATTTAACTAAATATATATATATATTTACTGTAGTTCCATTTTTTCTATTATTATGTATTGCGTTGTACTGCTGTTGCAAAGTTAACAAATTTTACAACATATGCCGATAATACTAAACCTGATTCTGATTCTAAGACCTCTACGAAATTATGATCTGTACTTCATATCTTAATTATTACAGCTTTATTTGAAGCAGTACCACAGGTCCCCCTTTACGGAATCATTCTAAAAGATATCCACTTCGGAGATACCCTGTCAATTGTCAGACGCTTTGGAAACTGCTGAAAAATGTAACATATGTACAAATCCTTGTTCAAATTGGTCTCTCTGTGGTGTACTCCGGGTGGTTGGCAGCATAGCCCTGGTGTGGCACCCTGTTTATTGGTGAGACCTGGCGAGAACTGGGAGACTGCGCTCTGTCTCCCAGATCTCCTGGTGGCAACCCATTTTAATTCCACTTCCCATTCCCATCCCGACATGACAGTTTGTGGTTTCCTCTACGGTCGCGATGAGGCCACACTCAGGTTGGAGGAGCAACATCTTATATTCTGTCTGGGTAGCCTCCAACTTGATGGCCTGAACGCCAATTTCTTGAACTTCTGGTAATTGCCCCCTCCCCCTTCACCGTTCCCCATTCCCATTTCCCTCTCTCACCTTATCTGCTTACCTGCCCATCAGCTCCCTTGGGTGCTCCTCCCCCTTCCCCTTCTTCCGTGGTCTTCTGCCCTCTCCTGTCAGATACCCCCGTCTCCAGTCCTTTATCTCTTCCACCAATCGACTTCCCAGATCTCTCCTTCATCCCTCCCCCCTCAGCTGGTTTCACCAATCATCTACCGCCTTGCACTTCTTCCTTCCCTCCCCCCATCGTCTTGCTGTAACCTCTCATTATTTATTCTCCAGTCCTGGTGAAGAGTCTCAGTCTGAAACGTTGACTGTTTACTCTTTTCCATTGACCTGCTGAGTTGCTCCATCGTTCGGTGTGCATTGCTTGGATTCCCAGCACCTGCAGATTTTCAAAGTTGCTGGTGAACGCAGCAGGCCAGGCAGCATCTCTAGGAGAGGTACAGTCGACGTTTCAGGCCGAGACCTTTCGTTAGGACTGTACCTCTTCCTAGAGATGCTGCCTGGCCTGCTGCGTTCACCAGCAACTTTGATATGTGTTGCTTGAATTTCCAGCATCTGCAGAATTCCTGTTGTTACCTGCAGATTTTGTTTGTTCTGAAAAGACTCAAGTTTTCCTGTATTAACCTCCCACTATAATTCCTTGGAAGATATTTATAATGAGATCAATAACCCAACATGGGCCTAGTGTGGGAATCTTGTCCATCCCATTCTGACTGGCAGATACTGTACTAAATTATGAGGAGGCAAGGCAGATAAAGGTAATTTTTGTAAGGGTTGCATGCTGATTGTCATCACTGTGGAAGCTGTGAGTGTGCGCTGTCACGGAAATGGAATTGGTTTATTATTGTCCCACGTACCGAGATACGGTGAAACGCCTGTCTTGCATACTGTTCATACAGATCCGACCATTTCACAGCGCATTCAGGTAAATAGTAACGGAGGGTGGCCAGAGTGAGGGTAGGACCGACCCGTGATAGAAAAGGAAACTGAGTCTGGAGTCGAAGGAGGTAGGTGAGGTCCTTTATGAATACTTTGCTTCAGTATTCACCTTGCTGAAACTGAGGACAGCATAAAGCAGGTTGATACGCTGGAATAGTTTGATGTCATGGGAGAGGATAGGCTAGAAATTTTGGAAAACATCTGGAAAGATAAGTTGCTGGGCCGGACAGGATATACCCCAAGTTACTATGGAACGCGAGGGAAGAGATTGCTGTGCCTTTGGCGCTGATCTTTGCATTCTCACTGGGAACAGGAATCGTATCAGATGATTGGAGGGTCGCAAACGCCATTCCATTGTTCAAGGAAGGCAGTAGGGATAATCCTGGGTTTTATAGACCTGTGAGTCTTACTTCAGTGGAGGGCAAAATATTGGAGAGTATCCGTAGAGGCGGGATTTACAAGTAGTTGAAGAAGCGTAGTTTGATTAGGGATAGTCAGCATGGCTTTGTGAGGGGTAGGTCATGCCTCATGATCCTCACTGAATTCTTCGAGGATGAGACAAAGCACATTGATAAAGCTAGAGCACTGAATGTGGTGCTTATGGATTTTAGTAAGTTTGATAAGTTTTCCCCCATGATAGGCTCATTCAGAAAGTCAGGAGGCATGGGATCCTGGAAGACTTGGCTGTGTGGACACAGGATTGGCTTGCCGATGGAAAACGGACGGTGGTAGTGATTAGAGTATTCCGCCTGGAGCTCAGTGACCAATGGTGGGTCTGCTCTGTAACCCCTGCTCTTCGTGATTTTTATAAATGACTTAGATGAGGAAGTGGAAGGATGAGTTAGTAGGTTTGCAGATGACATGAAGATTGGCAGAGTTGTGAATGATTTGGAGGAACGTTGTAGGCTTCAACAGGATACAGAACTGGGCTAAGAAGTGGCAGCTGGATTTCAATCCGAAAAATTAGAAGTGATTCATTTTGGAAAGTCAAATTTTGAAGGCAGAATACAGACTCAATGGCAGGATTCTAGGCAGTGTGGAGGAACAGAGGGATCTTAGACTAAACATCTATAGATCTCCCGAAGTTGCTGCACAAGTTGATAGGATTGTTAGGAAGGTGTATGATGTGTTGATCTTCATTAGCCACACTTGAAATATAGTGTTCAAGTCTGGTCGCCTCATTAGGAGGAAGGGTGTGGAAGCTTTAGAGAGGGCGTGGAGGAGATTTACTGGGACTAGGGCACATGTCTTATGAAGATAGGCTGAGTGAGCCAGGACTTCTCTCTTTGGAGTGAAGGAGGATGAGAGGTGATTTGTTAAAGGTGTACAGCATGATATGAGGCATAGACAGAGTACGTAGCCAGAGGCCTTTTACCAGGGTGGACGTAGCTAATACAAGGGGATGTAATTTTAAAGCGATTGAAATATGGGGGGGGGCGTAGTTTCAGAGGTAGATTCTTTACATAGTGGTGTGGGTGTGTGGAACACAATTCCAGGGAAGATAGTAGGGGCAGATACATTCAGAGTATTTGAGGAACTCTTTGATAGGCATGTGCTTGATAGAAAAATGGAGGGCTATATAGAGGAAAGGGTTAGATTGGTCTAAGAGAAGGTTAAAATGTTGGCACAACATTGAGGTCCTGGGGTCCTGTACTATGCTCTAATGTTCCATGTTCTAATGCAGAATGACGTGTAACAGCTGTAGAGATAGTGCAGTGCAGGTTAACAACAAAGTGCGAGATCATAATGAGGTTGATTGTGAGGTCAAGAGTCCATCCAGAGACCTCAGATAGTCTGAATGCACAACCGCTCTTCCCTCCCCATCATCCTCCACACACGTGCCAAGTGCCAAGGGCCATGTGCCCAGCCCGTTTCTGTACACTCCGCTCACACATGGTTCCACGGCCAAACACCCGAGAACACACATCGTTCAGTTTGTGAGTGACAGGGGAATAGTGGTGGCTCATCACCAGCAAGAATGAGACGGCCTACATAGAGGTGGTGAAAGAGCTCGAGGCCTGGCGCCAGGCAAATAACCTCTTCCTCACTGTCAACCCGATAAAGGGGATGGTTATTGACGTTAGGAGAACTCACCCCCCTTTACGTCAACGGCACAGCAGTGGAAACTGAGGAGTTTCAAACTCCTGGGATTGCACATATTGCACGTTCCTCATGGTCCCAAAGCACATGCGACACAATGAGGAAAGCTCACCAACGTCTCTTCTTTCCGATGAGGGAGAAGAGAGATGGACTATGCACATCTATGCTCACATACTTTTACAGACGCACTGTAGTGAGTATCCTAGCGTACGGCATCACTGAATGGTACAGAGACCTCACTATGGTGGACTGGAGAACTCTAGAATGGGTAGTCAAAACTGTCCAAAGTACCACCAGCAACAGCCTATGTGCCATCAAAGACATATATACAGAGAGGTGTCGGCCAAGGGTCAGCAACATGAAGGATCTCACCCACTCTGCTCATGGATTGTTTGTCCCACTCCCATCAGGGAGGAGGCTATGTAGCATCCACGCCAGCACCACGAGACCGAAACAGTTACTTTCCCCGAGCGGTAAGGCTAAACAACACCTCCACCCCTCCACATTCCCAACCACCACTGCTTTATCATTTCCTGTCAGAGTCACCTTATGTACAGACACACCTGCGCCTAGTGTCACTTTATGCATGTACGATCAATCTATGAATATAAGCTACATAATGTATTTATATTTATTGTGATTTTTAAAAAAAACATTGTGGTCGTTATCCTATTACATTTTTTTTTGTGTTCACTCGATCCAGAGTAACAATTATTTCGTTCACCTTTACACTTCCGTGCTGGAAATGAAGTTAAACAATGTTGAATCTTATTGTACTTGCCTTTTCGGGCTTTTGCATCCTCTGCCCAATGGAAGTGGGGAAAAGGTGAAACGTTCTGGATGGGCGGGGTTTTTGATTATGTTGGGTGTTTTACTGAGGTACCAGCAGCCACCTTAGCTGGTGGCACTCTACACATGGACCTGAGAGCATGAAGCTTGGGAATCTTGCAGAAAATGGACCATTTTGTGCAGTTACTGCAGCCAAAATGATGTGCGGTCACTGAGCTGTGTCGCCGACAGTGACTGTGCTGTGCTGACTGATGTGGAGACGCACAGAACTGCAGATGCTGGAACGTGGGGCGACAAACGATCTGCTGGAGCAACCCAGTGGGCCAGGCTGCATCTGTGGGCGTGGGAGGGCGGGGAAGCAACTGTTGATGCTTCAGGGAAAATCAGACCCCAGGCCCTCATTCGGGGTTTGGATCTGAAGTGTCGACAACCGCTTTCCTCCCACAGGAGCCGTTTGACCTTCTATTCGAACCAGGGGCAGGTGTCAGTTACCAGGCGCTCATCACAGTCACAGCTGCTTGTCCACCTCAGTGAGATTTTCCTGCTATTTCCCCTTTTCCCTTGGTTCCCTTCATCTCCACAAACATGTGCCTCACTGCTTTAAGTGGCTGAGCCTGCAAAGAGACAGGGAGCACTCCAGCGATTCAGCGTTTGTGAAGAAATTCCTTACCTTCATTCTAAACCCTTTCGTACAAAATGATGACTTCTGCCTCAGTCAGTCCAGACACGGTCAAATCCACCATGAAAACCAGCCACCCCTCCTTAACTCCATTTACACACCCCACTGCCTTGGGAAAGCAGAAGACATAATCAAGAACTGCTCCCACTCCCGGTCATTCTCTCTTCATCCTTGAGCTTTCCCACTCTGTCACCATGAATGAGACCCTTCGCTTTTCCGCTTCACTTTCCGAGTGGGTGAGCCCACATTCCCCGCCCTCTATTCCATCTGCCATATTCTCATTTTACTTTCCCCTGTCTCCCTGAAGCCCCTTCACATCTACCCCAGCACACACTCGCAATCCCACCTCAGTCTGGGGCTCTTCAAAGTTTGCAAGTCTTAAATAATACTGACCCAACACAGAAGTGACATCTACAGGCCCCAAGAAAGATTGACACAAAACCTCAGTATCATTATTGCCGTGTACGTTCAGCTAAGTGGAAAGGGAACATACTGAGGTCTTGTGTCAATGCAGATGATTGGGGAACTGAGCAGTAATTTGAAGCATTGAGCCAACAATCTGCAAAACAAGAGATTCTGCAGATGGTGGAAATCCAGAAAAACGCACACAAAAAGCTGGAGGAACTCTGCAAGTCAGGCAGCATCAACGGAGAGAAATAAACAGTCGATATTTTAGGCCAAGACCTTGACTGGAGGAGGGTCTCAGCCCACAACGCTGACTGTTTATTCCTCTCCATAGATGCTGCCTGACCTGCTGAGTTCCTCCAGCATTTTGTGTGCGTTAATCAGGAATCATGCAGTGTGCTCATCTGAACCCTAGGGGGGGATGGAGAGCCAGTTCTGTTGTACAGCGAAAGGAATATCTTCTGATAAACAACCTATTCCTGCAGATAATCAGTATTTATACGAAAAAAAGCCTCTTTGAACAGCTTATAATGGCAAAAACTGTCAGTACAGCATTGTCTCAAGACAGTGTCTCACTGAGAGTCAATGCCAGTGTCTTGCCTTCCAGAATCAGAATCAGTTTTAATATCACCGGCAACTGTCGTGAAATTTGTTGACTTTGCGGTAGCAACACAATGCATACAGAACAATAGAAAAAAAAGATGAATTACAGTAAGTGCGTATATATAATAGTTAAATTAAGTAATTCAGTAGTGGAAAAATGGAAATAAAAAGTAGCGAGGCAGTGTTCATGGGTTCAATGTCCATTCAGAAATCGGATGGCAGAGGGGAAGAAGCCGTTCCTGAATCGTTGAGTGTCTGCCTTCAGGCTTCAGTGAGGGTCAACACCAGTGTCCCACGTCTCGGTGAGAGGTTCTGAACTCTGCTCTAGTGAGAATCATTACCCTTTTTCTGTGTCCATGATGATGTTAACCATTAAAGAGCATGTGGTAAATGTGCAATGTTCTAACTGGTACATATAATGCCAGCATAGCTGCGTGCACCAAGGAACTCTGATATATATACACACATATATATATATATATGCTTTGGGGCTGTAGGCTGTCCTGGTGCTGTATTTGACCAGGTTATGGGTGCATTGTTTAATAGGAAACATGAGTTGCATTGATTCCCTCTAAGTCAGCAAACTAGCTTATGGGTACAATGAATGTAGGGAGAAGTGTACCAATTGCACTGCAGTTCCTGAATGTATTTCTAAAAATGATGTATATCTTTTTAAACAAGAGTGAGTTGGTACTCATGAACATCACTGTCCATTACCATATCAGTTTGAGTATGGACTTCAGAAAGGGTGAGAAGAGGGAACACACACCAGTCCTTATAGCGGGATCAGAAGTGGAAAGAGTGAGCAGTTTCAAGTTCCTGGGCGTGAACATCTCTGAGGATCTAACCTGGACCCAACATATCGATGCAGCGACAAAGAAGGCACAACAGCGGCTATATTTCATGAGGAGTTTGAGGAGACTTGGTATGTCACCTAAAACGCTCGCAAATTTCTACAGGTGTACTGCGGAGAGCATTCTAACTGGCTGTGTCACCCTCTGGTATGGAGACTGGCGGTGCTACTCCACAGTACTGAAGTAAGCTGCAGAGAGTTGTAAACAGTCAGCTCCATTCCGGACACTAGCCTCCACAGTATCCAGGACATCGTCAAGGAGTGATGTCTCAAAAAACGGGGTCCATCATTAAGGACCCCAATCGTCCAGGCCATGCCTTGTTCTCATTGCTACCATCAGGAAGGAGGTACAGGACTCTGAAGGCACATACTCAACGATTCAGGAACAGCTTCTTCCCCTCCACCATCTGATTTCTGAATGGACAATGAACCCATGAACACTACCTCACTACTTTTTTATTTCCATTTTTGCACTACTAATTTAATTTAGCTGTATATGTATTTACTGTAATTCATGTTTTCTCTATATTATTACGTATTGCATTGTACTGCTGCTGCAAAGTCTACAAATTGCACAACGTACGCTGGTGATATTAAACCTGGTTCTGATTCTGACTCATTGCCATTGTTCTTCCCCCAGAGTCATTGTTCCAGTGTTGCAAGCCCCAGTGAAAGTGAGTGTCTGCGACTCCGTTGGGCTCTGCTTGTGCACTGATCTCTTACAAGGCAGTGCCTGTGTGCCGTATCCAGTGGGGAGTACACCACTTTCCATTTGGGACCAGTGCCTCTGTACTGTTTTCCAGTGCGAGTCAGTACACGTGCACAGTATTCACGTGGGTAAACCATACTCTCATGATCCCCTCACAAACAAGGACAGTGACATGAGCTTCACTGCACAATGCATACAACAAAAGGTGGAGAGCAGCTCCTACCACTGGGGAAAGTGTTTACCCACCCCACCAAACTCCAGTGGGCTGGTGGGGAATTGTAATCGCACTCTGGGCTGATTTCTGTTCCCATTCTGCTGCCACCAGGCTGTGACCCTCACCAGCGTGTCCACCACCGGTCCGGGCACCGGGGAGACTCAGATTGAACGAGGCTGTGTCTGTGCTCCCACCGTCTCCGCAGCTGTGCCCACTGCAGGTCAGCAGCCCAGCTCCCTCTTGCTTCACCAACAGCGTGGACAGGGAACTAATTGTTCACTCTCTGTTAAATCCACCCTGGATCCCAGAGCACCTTTCCCCCAGAAAGAGACACAGAAGCCAAGCTCCAACATTGTTGACTCCTTCGCCAAAGACCAGGACTTGAAATGAGTGCTCAAAAGGCAAAAGCTTCTTTCCTCCCCTTCCTCACAACAGGAGCCCAAAGGTCGATTTCTGCATCATTCGTGGAGTTTAGAAGAATGAGTGGGAGATCTAAGTGAAAGATACCAAATATTGAACGTCTAGATAGAGTGGAAGTACAGCAGATATTTCTAATTATGGGAGTGTCTAGGAGCAGAGAGCACAGTCTCAGAATAGGACATTCCTCTAGAACACTGATGGGGAAGAATTTGTTTAGCCAGTGTCAAATCCATTGCCACATATGCCTGTGGATCCCAAGTCATTGGGTATATTTAAAGTGGAGGGTGATAGGCTCTTGCTTAGTCATGGCAGCAAAGATTATGGGGTTGATAGGAAAATTAAATCCTAAATGGCAGAGAGACTTGATGGGCCAAATGGCCTAATTCTCATCCTATATCTTATGGTTTTATGGTCTTCTTGTCACCCCCAGAACCCATGAATTTCTTTTCATTCCTCAGGAGCTACCCTCAGCAAAACCAAAACCTTTCACAAACACAAGAAAATCTGCAGATGCTGGAAATCCACGCAACACACACAAAATGCTGGAGGAACTCAGCAGGTCAGGCAGCATCTATGGAAAAGAGCAATGTGTTGATGTTTCGGGCCGAGACTCTTCTTCATTTCTGACGAAAACCCGTCATTTGCCTTCCCTGCACCACACAGCCACCTGCTGGAGACGACTGAGTTCAAACACTAAGACCTCAAACCTAATGACAGACTCACAGCAGTGGAGGTCCCTGGTGAGCATTTCGAGACACTGGAGAAAAATGACCGAGATGAACTGCCCTGCACGCAGACCCAAATCCTGTGAATGGACCACCTTGTCAGTGTGCGCAGGAGAGCAGTCTATGCCAGTCTCTGTCACTGTGGGGAGTTTCCCACGGCTTCTTCTCCTCGGGAAACATGTAACGTCCTGACTTGCCAAGGAGAGTTCAGTGTGAGTCTGTGACTGTGTACAAAGTCAAAGTCAAAGTCGAGTTTATTTTGAAATGCACGCGTACGCACAGGTGTAATGAAAAACATACGTGCACCAGCAAGCGTCCCAGAGAGAATTAATAACAGTGTACAGTGTTCTAGAGAGAGTCAATCCTTCAGTAAATGTCAGAGTCTACACACCATGTCTGTGGGCAGTCAGTGACTGTGCACTGTGCCCCAGTGACGGCCAGTGTTCGTGTATGTGTCTCAGCGAGAGACAATCCTCTAGTGAATTGTGAGAATCCACATACCATGCCCCTTTGAGGATCAGTGACTACGCGCTGTGTCCCCGTGAGGGTTAGTGTCTTATGCATCGCGCCCCAGTGTGAGCCTCTGTCTTTGCGCCGTGCCTGTTCTCGCCTCTAGCCTGATCACCGAACGAGCAGGCTGAGCCACAGCAGACCATAAATAACGCAGCCTGTCGCATGTACACCAGTTCTCAGAAATACCTCAGACGCCAAACAAATTTTCGCGTGTACGTCTACTTACAGTGAAAGTGAACGCCGTTCATCCTGGGTGAGGCAGGGAGTCCAGTTGGAACATAACGGGCGTTGTTGAGCAGCCTGAGCCGAGCTCTGTGCATTGGCCGCCGAGCAGGGAGAAGGGAAGACTGTTGCTCCCAGCGCCGGCCCTCTCTGAAACCACAGTTTCCCTTCTCAGTCAGTCACAGTGGGCCAACGCCGAGCAGAGGAGGGGCTGTTTCTATAGTGAGACTCACGCTCAGAAAATCAGAACCAAATTAGCACAGGCCTCAACACTTTGCGACTATGGCCTTATGCGCTGTTGACATTTTGAGTAAGTTTTTCTCAGACCAGGAGGTGGGAAGCTGTTGGAGGTTTTGGCATCATGAGTCAGCTGACCTAACACTGAAACCCAGAGCGAATGTGCTGGGGAAAATCTTGCTGGGAAAAAGTCATGCTCCACACCCCTGTTAGTGTTAAAGTCTCTGCAGCTTCCAGTGAGACATTCTGAGAGCTGTGAATCTCTAGATCTTTCTGGCTGATTAACCTTAGTTTCACAGATTGAACACTGAAGGCAATCTCCCTATTATTTCTGAGTTCACATTAAATTCACTGCACAAGGTTGTGGCTTGATGTTAGCAGAGCAAATACATTTCTTTAACCAGCTTAGTATTAATGCAACATCTTTTATTAGTGTGGCCCTGTAACAAGTTAAACTTGTGAGTCATTCCTGCTAGATGTGTTAAATTTAATCTCAGTCTATAATCCCTTTTAGTTTTTTACCTGCTGGTACATTCCCTGCCACCCTCAAGGCGCACAGTTATCAGCAGCTACTCTCTGCAGGTTGTAGAATACATTGCAGAGGACTGGGGCAATTACATTAGAGACATCGGACACCCATCTTGACCCAGGACCCAGGACCAGGAGTTGGGAGGGGTGAGGTGTAGTTTCGCTGCCATCACTTCAGGCTATTGTGATTTATTCCACTTGAGAAGTGACCACTCTGTCTTCCTATACTCTCCATCGGCATCGACTTTTCCCCACATTTCTCTGATCTTCTGGCAGAAGGTCAGACAGAAACGTGGGGAAACGCTGAGCAGGGTAAAGAGTATAGAGAGCAGATAAATTTGAGAAAATGCTAACAGTCCTAGAGCAGGCACTTGATCAGAATTATATAGATAAGAGTTAATGAGAAGGCTGGCAGAGAATTTGATTAGATGTTCGAGGCAGATAAGAGAGTGGATTAGAGGTTGGAGAGTGAAAGTAAGGAATTGATCAGGAGAACAGAGGGAGAATAGGGAATTGTGTTTGGGAATTTGGACGGATTGTAGAGAGTTGTTAGAAAAGAGAATGAAAAAAAGTCAGTGATACCAGTGGGAAATTGATGAGGTCTTCGAGATGGGGGTTTTGGGATTTGATGAGGACATTGATCAAAGAAGGTGGGAAGTTGGATACGGGGGTAAGGAACTGGCAAGATCAGTAAAAGAGTGCTGCAGGCACAAAATTTGATAACAAAGAAAATGTTCAGAACCTGCAGATGGCTGGTCTCCGCTGACACCATTTCCTGTTGATTTGTATTCAGTTAGAAACCAATCCACTTTGACTCACTGTTGGTAGCTTCTCCAGCTCTGGAGGTACCACAGCTTGACTCTATCATCACAGACTCCTGTGTCTGACACTTTCCAGCCTATGATCTGTTTCTTGTGAGGGAGGGAAATAGCACAGTGACAGACAAAGCAGCCCCCACGTCTGGATCGAGCTGCTACGAGGTGATGTTGTCTGGTTACCACTGCGTCTTCGTAAACTCTCCAAATCAGACGAGGGACAAAACACAATGGTTTTAGTTTAGACTGTGTCAAAATCAATGTCAAAGTCAAAGTAAATTTATTGACCAAATATGTATTTGTCACCGCGTACTACCTTGAGATTCATTCTCTTGAACGCGTTTACAAGAAGATAAAGAAATAGGATAGAATTTATGAAAAGCTTTCCATACAGTTTAACATGAGGCTAAGAAGTTGGTGTAGGAGGGAGAGTATCAAATTTTTGGGTCACTGGGCTCTCTTCAAGGGAAGGTGGGGCATGTACAGAGGTCATGGTTTGTTACTGGACTGGAGGGGGACTAATAACCTAGGGGAAATATTCGCTGGTGCTGCATTGGTTGGGGAGGGGGAGGTGGGGTTTAAACTAAACTTGCTGGGGGATGGGAACCAGAGTGCCAGAACAAGTGAGACTTGGTGGCAGGAGGAGCAGGACTTGCAGCTCGATATTCCGAGGTTCCGTTGTTTTGGACGTGACAGAGCGGGAGGATTTAAAGGGCAGGGGTGGCATTACTAGACGGGGAACATGTCATGGCAGTGCTCAGTCTGGACATGTTGAAGAACTCATCTAGCGAGGCTTTATGGTTGGAACTGAGGAATAAGAATGGTATGACTACGTTAAGGAGCTATATTATAGAGCAACCAAAAGTCTGTGAGATTTTAGAAGATCTGATTTGTAGAGAAATCGCAGACTGTTGTAAGAAATATAAGACTGTTGTAGGTGATTTTAACTTTCCACATTTGACTGGAACACCCATACGAGATGGGATAGAGTTTGACTAATGTGTTCAGGAAAGTTTCCTTAGTCAGTTCATAGAAGTTCCAATGAGATAGCATGCAATACTGGATCTCCTTTTAGGGAATTAGACAGGGCAGGAGACTGAAGTTTGCGTAGGGAGATACTTTGCATCTAATGATCATGATTCCATTAGTCTCAAAGTAATTATGCAATAAGACAGGTCTGGTCCATGGGTTGAGATTCTAAATTTGAGAAAGGCCAGTTCTTATGGTATCAGAAAGCATCTGGCAAGTGTGGATTGGGAAAGGCTTTTTCAGGTAAAGGTGTACTTGGGAAGGCAAGGGCTTCAAAAGTGAAATTTTGAGAGTACAGATCTTGTATATGCCTGTCAGAATAAAAAGAAAAGATAATAGCCTCTGGTTAAGAAAAGAATATAGGAGATGCATAGCAGATATAGACAGGTATGAACAAAAGAATTTTTATGGAATAAAAAAAATGCAAGAGAACACGTAAGAAATCAGGAGGGCTAAAAGAAGGCATGAGGTTGCTATAGCAGACAAGGTGAAGGAGAATCCTAAGGGATTCTACAGATATATTAAGAGCAAAAGGATTGCAAGGGACATAATCAATCCTCTGGATAATCAGAATGGTGCTCTATGCATGGAGCCGAAAGAGGTAGGGGAGATCCTAAATGGATTTTTTGCATCTTTATTTACTCGGGAAAAGCAGCAGCGAGATCATGAACCCTATACAGATTACAGTGAAGGAGGTGTTTGGCATCTTGAGGCAAATTAGGGTGGATAAATCCCTAGGGCCTGTAAAGACATTCCCTCGGACCTTGTGGGAGGCAAGTGCAGAAATTGCAGGGGCCCTGGCACAGATTTTAAATTGTCCTTGTCAACAGGTGAGGTACCAGAGGATTGGAAGATAGCTAATGTTGTTCCGTTGTTTAAGAAAAGCTCCAAATATAAACCAGGAAATTATAGATCAGTGAGCCTGACATCAGTAGTGGAAAACTTACTGGGAGGTACTCTAAGGGACCGGATATATGAGTATCTGTATAGACAGGGACTGATTAAGGATAGTCAGCGTGGCTTCGTGTGTAGTAGGTCATGTCTAACCAACCTTACAGAAGTTTTCAAGGAAGTTACCGACAAAGTTGATAAAGGCAAGGCATTGGAAGTTGTCTGCATGGACCTTAGCAAGACATTTGATGAGGTTCTACATGGGAGATTGGTCAGGAAGGTTCAGTCACTCAGCATTCAAGATGAGACGGTAAGTTGGATTAGACATTGGGTTTGTGGGAGAAACCAGATTGTGGTAGTAGATGGTTGCCTCTCTGACTGGAGGCCAGTGACTCGTGGAGTGCCACAGGGATCTGTGCTGGGTCCATTGTTGTCTGCCATCTATATCAATGAATCGGATGATAATGTGGTTAACTGGATCAGCAAATTTGTGGCTGACACCAAGACTGGGGCAAGTAAGACTATCAGAGCCCGCAACAGAATCTGCACCAACTGGAAAAATGAGCAGAAAATGGCAGACGGAACTCAATGCAGACAGGTATGAGGTGCTGCATTTTGGTTGGACCAACCAGGGTAGGTCTTACACAGTGAATGGTAGGGCACTGAGGAGTGTGGTGGAACAAAGGGATCTTGGAATAGAAGTCCATAATTCGTTGAAAGTTGCGTCACATGTAGATAGGGTCATAAAGAAAGCTTTTAGTACACTGGCATTCATAGATCAATGTATTGAGTACAGGAGATGGGATGTTATGTTGAAGTTGTATAAGACATTGGTGAGGCTTAATTTGGAGTATTGTGTGTAGTTTTGATCACCTACTTCCAAGAAAAATGTAAACAAGGTTGAAAGAGTACAGAGAAAACTTACGTTTGTACAAGGATGTTGCCAGGTCTGGAGAACCTGAGTTATAAGGAAAGATTGAACACGTTAGCACTGTATTGTACTCTTTAGAACGTAGAAGATTGAGAGGAGATTTGTCAGAGGTTTACAAAATTATGAGGGGTATAGATAGGGTAAATGCAAGCATGTTTTTTCCATTAAGGTTGTGTGGTTTACAATTAGGGTTCATGGGTTAAGAGTGAAAGGTGAAAGGTTTAAGGGGAATATAAGACCATAAGATAGAGAAGCAGAATTAGGCCATTTGGCCCATTGAGTCTGCTCCACTATTTCATCATGGCCCATCCAATTTTCCTCTTAGCCCCAATCTCTTGCCTTCTCCCCATATCCCTTCAAGAATCTATCAACCTCCACCTTAAATATACATAAAGACTTGGTCTGCACAGTTGCCTGTAGTAAATAATTCAACAGATTCACCAAATCTCTGGCTAAAGAAATTCTTCCTCATCCCCGTGCTAAAAGGACAGCCCTCTATTCTGAGGCTGCATACTCTGGCCTTAAAGTCTCCTGTCATAGGAAACATCCTCTCTGTGAAGGGAAACCTTCACTCTGCGGGTGGTGAGAGTGCAGAATAAACTGCCAGGGCAAGTGGTGCCTGTGAGCTGGGTTTCAATGTTTAAGAGAAGTTTGGATAGGTACATGGATGGTAGGGGTATGGAGAGCTGTGGTCCTGGTTCAGGTCGATGGGCTAGGCAGTTTAAATGGTTTGGCATAGACTATTGGTCCAAAGGGTCTGTTCTATGATTCTACGACTCTATACACAAAGACTGACAAACAACCAAAGTGCAAAAGAAGACAAACAGCACAAAGAATATTCAGCACATGAGTTGCTGAGTCTTTGGAAGTGATTCGGTAGTTGGTGGAATAACTTCAGCGTTGAGATGAGTGAAGTTATCTGTTGGTTCAGGAGTCTGATGGTTGTAGGTTGATAACTGTTCTTGAACCTGGTGGCGTGGGACCTCGGGCTCCTGTACCTCCTGCCCGACGGTAATAGTGAGAAGAGAGGATGGTGGGGGGTCCTTGGTGATGGATGTTGCTTTCTTGTGGGATCCTTGAAAATGTGCTCAATGGAGCTGACGGCTTTACCCTTGATGGTCTGGGCTGTATCCACTATATTTTTGTAGGATTTTCTATTCCTGGACATTGATGTTTCCATACCAGGCCGTAATGCAACCAGTCAGGATACTCTCCACTGTTCACCTATAGAAGTTTGTCAAATCAATGAAAACTTCTCAGAAAATACAGGTGCTGCGGTTCCTGTCTTGTGACCCAGGGCAGATCCTCCGATATGATAACTCCAAAGAATTGATAGCTACTGACTCTCTCTATCCCTGATCCCTGAGCAGGATTGAGCTCACGGACCTCCTCCAGGTTTCTTCCTCCTGTATAATTGGCTCTTTGGTTTTGCCAACATTGAGTGAGAGGTTGTTGTTGTGGCACCATTGAACCAGACTTTTAATCTCCCTCCTCTATGCTGATTCATCACCACCTTTGATTCAGCCAACAGCAGCGGTGTGGTCAGCAAACTGAAATATAGCATTGGAGTTTCGCAGTCGTAGGTGTAAAGTGAGTGTCACAGTGGGCTCAGCACGTAGCCTGCGATGCACTTCTGCTGGTGGTGATTGCGGAGGAGACTGTCTTGCCACACCGACCTGACCGCGCTCTGCAGGTGACGAGTCTGAGGATCCAGTTGCTCAAGGAGGGTGAATATGTGAGAAGGAACCATATTCCCAACCCATACCAGAGGGGGTCATATCTTGCACTCGGAGGCCGGTGTTTCACGTTCTGTGGATTCCCAGCTGTAGGGAAGGACATACCATGTGTATAGATGCATTGCCCCCCCCCCCAATAATACACTGAGCCCCCACAATGCACTGACTAGGCCAGAACAAAACACCAATATCCCTCAACGTAGCAGCGAACTCATCCCAACACCGACTCCCTTGACACTCACGACCTGACATGAATTCCTGCATCAGCACACCAACAATAGCCACACAGCCCATTTAACAGAACCTTCCCCACCCCACCTTTGCTCCCGGTCGATCCAGCGTTGCAGCAAACCTACAACGCTGTTCCAACAGCCCAGTGCTATACCGGCCCAATATATCACGGGCACAGCCCCCAGCATCGGTGGTAAATACATGAGATGCGGCCTCAACAAGCTAATATTCATCATCAAATACCCCCACCGTTCAGATTATGCCATCTTCCTGCAGTTACCTTTGGGCAGAAGGTACAGAAGCTGGAAGTCCCACACTACCAAGGCTACTTGCCTTCACCTGTTCGGTTCGGGAACAACTGGCACGACCCCAACCATTATCTCAGTATAGCAACATTATGATCACTTTGCATTACAATGGACTTTGATGCTTTTTTGTCCTAATTATGCTCTTTCTTGTAAAAATAGTGTACGATTTATACTTATATTCTCTTAGGGAAGTTGCATATTTGATGCTGTGTACATGTGATGCTGCTGCATGTAAGTTTTTCACTACATCTCTGGGTACCTGTACTTGTGCATATGACAGTGAACTTGGCTTTGACTGTGAACTCTACCTGGACCTGTCCACAACGCGTCTACGTCGTCCCACCAGAGAACTGGCCCAGCACCCTTCAACTCTGCACCGGCAAGGGACTGATCCCGCCCACGGTGCTCCCAACTGCTGCTGTCGTTCCAGCCTGATCTGACATGGGATGGCCTCGAAGCCCCAACCCAGCATGAGACGGATCTACATGTATTCCACCAGCAACACACAAACACTCCTCTACTGCAACACTGTTCTGACACCCCACCTCCCCAAAACGCCCTGTCTTGTCTTCAGTGTGACAGCAACACTTCTACTCTGCTTCAATCTCCCAAATCTATTTATTTCAATACAAACCTCCCACTGGATCAACTCTCCCAAAGCTGCCTTGCATAAAAATAGTTAGACTGCATTTGGAGTACTGTGTGCAGTTCTGGTCACTGCACTATAGAAAGAATGTTATGTCACTGGAGAAGCTGTACTGGGAATTCACCTGCATGGTGCATTTTGGTTAAGGGGAGAGATTGGATAGGCTGGGTTTGTTTTCCCTGGTGCACGGGAGGCCTGATAGAAGAATAATTTTTTATTTACTTTCTTACTTAGAGATGCAGTGCAGAACAGATACTTCTGGCCCTTTGAGTCGTGCGGCCCGGTAACCCACCGAGTTAACCCTAACCTGATCATGGGACAATTTACAGTAACCTATTAACCTACTAAACGCTATGACTTTAGACTGTGGGAGGAAACCCACAGGCAAACAGGAAGGAACGTACGGGTTACAGATTAAGTAGAAGATTATGAGAGGTACAAGTAAGTGGGTAGTCAAAATTCTTTTCCCATGACAGAGGTGTCAAAATGAGAATTTTGAACTTTGTTCTTTTGTGGTAGCAGTACCTTTTAACACACAATACATGTTATCTGAAAAGCTTGAGGCCGGAAACGCTTTGGATTTTCTAATTTTCAGATCTTGGAATATATAATAAAATAGCTTGGGAATGCCATCATTTCTGACTCTAAATTCATGTGCTACTGGTAAGCAGTCTTTTTCTTGCACTTGTTCATCACACATATGTACTTAACAGTAACAATTATTACATACCATTAACATAATGAGAATATAATGCATGCAGAGTAACAAAAGCAGTTTTGCAGCATCGGAGAATACCTGAATCAGCTGTTTAACAACAAACAACGGCAGGTTTCAGACTCCTCCTATGATGTCATGTTTAGATTAACAGGTTGCAGTATTTAAGTTTCACTTTTTTATGGTTTTATGTAAGATATAAAAACAATCAGCATTGTAGACTTGTTCTGGTGCTAGCTTTTCATCAGCAAATGCTTTAAAAATTTAATACCATTATGTAAACTATAAAAAACAATCATCATTGTAGACTTGTTCTGGAGCTAGTTTTTCACGATCAGCAGACATTTTAAAAATTAACGCGGTGCCTTTTCTTAAATTTATGCAAGCAGCCTGCTGAATATTCACAATTACCCTCAATTTACCCTCAAGTGTGTCGTGATAAATCTTAGCTTATTTCATGATTAGCGTATTGTGAGGCAGCATATGTTCACTCTGGCGCTGATGAAACGCGATTGAGATCTTCATCTTTCAGTTTATGCAGTGTTTTTTTCTATTTTTATTAACTTCTGTTGATTACATATGTGAGGTCACTTCTCAGAACTGTCTGCGGTGCGCAGGGAGCCGTGCATCCTCTGGGAACCTTCCCAGTGCCTTGTGGAATTTTTCATTGGCGACATCATGTCAGCACTCAAATAATATCAAATTTCGGAGGTTTTCAGATTTTGGATTTTCGGATAAGGGGTGCTTAACCCATAACTTAAGAAAAAGCTATTTTAAAATAAGAAATGTATTTTAAAAAATGAAATAAAAAAAGAAGAAAACAAAATTATTGAGGTAGTATTCATGGGACGGTTCATTGTCCATTTAGAAAGCTGGTGGAAGATCTAATGATCAGAGAAAATGACAACATTTAAGAGGCATTTAGACAGACACCTGACTAGGCAAGGCATGGAAGGATAGGGTCCAATTATGATTGGTGTTTAAAGCTCTAAGTTCAAAATAAATTTAAATCAAATTAAATATATGAAACATATGCAACCCTGAGATTAATTTTCACTAAATGCAGACATTTAGAGTAAATACAATTAAAATAATAATTATAAATGAATAAGCAATAAATAAATATCAAAAACATGAGATGAAGAGTCCTTGAAAATGAGTGCAGAGGTTGCGGGACAGTTCAGTGCTGAGGCGAGGGAGGTTGAGTGAGGTTATCCCCTCTGGATCAAGAGACTGATGCTTGAGGGGTAATAATTGTTCCTGAACTTGGCGGTGTGAGTGCAGCAAGAAGAGAGCATGGCCTGGTTGGTGGGCGTCTCTGATGATGGATGCTGCGTCCCTGCGACGGTGCTCCATGTAGATGTGCTCAATGGTGGGGAGGGCTTTACCCACGATGGGCTGGGCTCTGTCCACTATTTTTTGTAGGTTTTTCCATTCAAGGACATTGGTGTTTCCAATCAGAATGTTCTTTGTGGTGTATCTGTACAAATTCGCCAGAGTCTTTAGTGACATACCAAATCTCCTTAAAGACCATAAGACCATAAGATATAGGAGCAGAAGCAGGTCATTCGGCCTATCAAGTCTGCTCCGCCAGGAAATACGGCTCCTACTCCTAATGAAATATGGCAACTGGCATTCCTTCTTTATAATTACATCAATGTGTAAAATACCTCAATATTGTCTCCCAACCTCCTGGTTCAAGGAGGTTAACCCCAGGCTCTCCACTCCATCCAGAGAACTGGTCCCCTACCACTGGACTCATTTCAGCAGCAGCTTTGAATCTGTTGCATCTTTCCTGACCAAGATTTAAAGACAGTACTTCAGTACTACATCTTCCTTGTTCTTGTACTCCTTGCCTGGATCCCACACAATATTTCATCCACAGTTGTACGCTGTACTGGCACTTATACTGAACTGCACACACAAAAACACACACCCATGCAACACATGTGCATAAACACATGTACACGCACCAGACCCATACACACATGCAACACACTTGCACACAAATTCAGGCACGCGCGCACTCACACGCATGCACACACACTAGATCTTTTTTCAAAAATTGAGTTTTGTTTAATCTCTTTTTAAACTACATTCCGCTTTTTTTTGTGTTTCGTGTTGTCCTTCCTGAAGGGCCCTTGAGCTGACTGATGTGCTCAGTCATTTCCTATGGTTCAATGGCTCTGAAGTCACAAACAGGCCAGAGAGAGCAATGATGTTGGATTTCACATCAAAAGTACATGAATAAACATTATGGGTTTTTCTAACAACCTGGTTGTTTTACAATCAACATTCCTAATAACTTTGACAAATTCCAAATTAACTGAATTTTCATTTAAGGTTGCTGTGGTGAGATTGGAACTTGGGTCTCTGAATTAGTCTGCTCCTCTGGGTTAACAGTTTGGTCATTTACCTTACCCATTCTTATGCTGGCCATCAGGGAATTAAAATATGGAAAAAAAACATTGAACTCAAATGGGTGAAGGACAGTGGAAGAAGACAAACCATTTGTCTTTGTTCTTGCTATGAGGTCAAAAGAATGGAGGCTGCCATTTTGTGAAGCTGCTCTGCATCCTCTATTTTGTGAACTTGGTTTTTCTTGGCTGAATCAGTGTTTTAAAATAGACACGATGATGTTCCAAATCTGCCAGACTGGAGATCATTTTCAAATAAGGAGTTATTTGTGAGGTGTTCTTTGGTATGATATGACCTGCAGGTTTGTGAATGGTGATGTCTGTGTCTGCCCTGAGTGGTTCAGGCTGGTTACTGGTTTACAATAAAGACCCATAAATTACCAGTTCTCACTTGAGGAAGAGGGCAATAAATGAATGCTGGCTTGGACGAGAGCTAATGAGAAGGTGATATAATTTTGTTAGATGATCTTGAGCTAACAGGAATGAAGTGCATCATTTAAGCTGGTAAGAAGGGTTTAAAAAAAGGAGCTTCAAATGCAAAGGCACAACAGCTCTGTGGATTAACCATTGTAAGGAAGAATGCCCATGCCAGGGGCTTGGAGAAGAAAGGATGAATTGTCTAGTCAATGAGAGATACCCCATTTTGGTAGATTACCAGTTCTAAGTTGTTGGCCTAGGGTCTACATAGTTATGTTGTTGTTTGTGCAGAGACAATAAAGTGCGATCTTTGATTAATTAAGAGTTGTGTAGTGAGTTTCCTAACCTGGTTACATTGATGAATGGTCAACAATTGGGTCTGCAGCCCTGAAGATGACATCTTTTCAAGTACTTGTCCAGGCCCATGTCAAATGTGTTCAGGATTTCTCTTACACCCAATCAGATTTCCAGATCCCTGAGCCCCTCTCTAATCCTTATAATACCTTAAATCTTCACCCCTCTCTGCCAAAGGAAATAGTGAGTCCTGTTCAGTCGTTGGGGCCTGTTAGCATTTTCTACATGTCAATCAAATCTCCCATCAGCCTTGTGTGTATTTCAAAGTAAACCCCAGTCTGGATCGTTCTCCTCACAGCTAAAACTATGCAGAACTGGCAAACCATGGTAGCCCCCTCATACCTTCCCAGTGTGTTGTCACATCTTTCTTGGACTGTTCTCTACCCGTGGCCTGTGTTGTGTAAAGTCTCACTGCTCTTCCATTTCAGGCTTCACGTGATAAAGTCCAGCATTCTGAACCACTTTCGTGACCAGAGTGCTGCCTTCAGTATGATTGATGGAAGGCGAGGAAGCAGGAAGGTGCCAGCTGGAACATAAAAATGTACCAGATGGAATTCAGTCCAAAAATGGTGCAAAACTCACCGAGATCATCTTCTTCCAACACACTTATTCTGTATTTCATTGCCTTCTCCAAATGTACCATCTTTGGACTGAATTCCTTTCGGTGCTTCCATGGCCAGCTGACACCTTCCTGCAGACGAGAGTTGCTTTATCGCTGCGAACCACTCTGCCAGTCCCGCAGCAGACATCTTCAGTGGGTTTTCTCAGCTGAGCCCAAATCACTTGGACATTCCTTTGGAATCATGGAGACCAAAAATGAGTCCTGCAGAACCACACTGCTTATGCTACGAGGAGGGTTACCTTTCATGGGCAGGTACTGAGGAGGGGGGTTATGTACAGAAACAGTGAACGAGTGGAGGGAGGGAGGGAAAGAGAGAGGAGAGAGAGAAAGCGGAGAGAGGGGGAGAGAGAGGGGTATGAGAGGGAGAGAGGGGGAGAGAAAAGGTATGAGAGAGAGAAAAAGAGAGAAGAGAGAGAGAGGAAAGAGAGAGGAGAGAGGGTGAGAGGGAAAGAGAGGGGAATGGAGTGAGAGTGAGAGAGAGAATGATGAGTATGCATAGATGGGTGAAAGAGTGGGGTGGTCAGTGATGGGGCAAGTGAGAGAGAGGGAGTATTGGGGAGAGCATTGGTCAGAGGGAGGGAGTGTACAGGACGTGGTCAGTGATGGGAGAACGAGGTTAGGAGGAGCAAGGTTCAATCAGGAAAACAGGAAATGAGCTCTCGCGGTGGAGCCAGTGGCTATGAACTTCGGCGAGAATAATACAAGAAATCAGGTTTCAATCACAGATGGAAGACAATTGGGAAGTGTGTCAATGAGAGAGCAGTTTGAAATTTAAAATTTTCTGAACACAGGCTGTTGAAAGACGGGAAAGCTATAAATAAATCCTATGTGATCAGTCAAGGGGAGGATCAGGGACATTTCTGGAGGGGCCGTGACAAGCAGTGATGCTTGTCTTTTGGGACAGTGAGTCTGCAGGAAGTTTGGTTTTTTTTAACACTGCGAGCTAGCTCATTACCCATGACATTTTCTAAGGCTTCTATGTCTCACCAAGATATTCTCAGCACTCACCAATTCTCTTCAGCTTCCTGGGGCTTGTTTTTGCACAGATTCATGTTCGTGACACTGATTTATCAAAAATAAAATGAGGTGATTAAGATCGGTGAGATCTGTACACTGACATACCTCCCAATGACTCAACGCGTTTGATCTGTTTAGATATAGCTGTGGTAGGATGTAGGCAGACATAAAATCATCTGTGGTACACTCTAACCACAAAACAAAGCTCACAGATTAGCAGTGTTCATTCTTTCCCCTCACTCAGTCTCTCCACCTTGCCTCCTTCCTTTTAAAAAATTAAATTGTGGTTTCATTTGCATGAAATTGGCTTTAATGCTCGGCACGGAGAACCAATGCTTTGATACCCGCCGAGCAATGGGCCCCGTCCCACATCTGCGGGACTTCAAAATGAAGCTTAGAAATAGGAGTCCGTTCAGCCCTTCAAGTTTGTTCCATCATGCAGCGAGATCACAGGTGATATCTACCTTGCTTTTCTTGGTCCTGGTCTTTTGATGAACTCATCCACCCAAAGTGCTGCCTTGATATTTCCATGTGCCCACACCCACCTTAACAGCTTCAATATCTACCCCAGTCATCCTGCAACTTCTTGCTGCAACACACAGTTTTGACTGAGCCACCCACACTGACATCACCAGCAAATTGAGGTATCAGCCTCGCCATATGTTAGGTCTCTGGACAAATCCTGCTGATTATCCTGGCTCCCAGCTCAACCCCCTATCCGATTCCAGTCTAATCAATCCAATCAAATCCAATCTGATCAGGAACTTGAGTGCATTTAGAATGGTTTCCTTTAATATTATATTCCTGACCCATTGTTAGATTTAGGAATGAGCAATAGTTCAGCTTGGTTCCTATACCCACTCTGTGCAGATCGCTCTCTGATAAGAAGCTCACTGAAGCCTGAAGGCATAAAATTTGAACATCTCTATGTATGGTAGAGGCTGGCTGGTGGTGTCGCGGCATCCACACCGGACTTCAGGATGAGCAGTCCCGGGTTCGAATCCGGCCGGCTCCTTGCTTGCTTTCCACCCGTGCTGCGTTGAGCGTGCTCGGCCTCGTAAGAAACAGACAGAAATGTGAAAGAAATGGCAAGGTTTCCGCCCGATGCAGCGCAAGGCGTGGAGAGAAGCACCAACAACCTGTGGTGAAGCAGCCTGCAGTGTAATGAATGGAGACTGTCCACAGGAAACTACATGGGACCTGATGGCATGAACATCGACTTCTCTAACTTCTGCTAATGCCCCACCTCCCCCTCGTACCCCATCTGTTACTTATTATTATACACACATTCTTTCTCTCACTCTCCTTTTTCTCCCTCTGTCCCTCTGAATATACCTCTTGCCCATCCTCTGGGTCACCCCCCCCCCTTTCTTCCCGGACCTCCTGTCCCATGATCCTCTCGTATCCCCTTCTGCCTATCACCTGTCCAGCTCTTGGCTCTATCCCTCCCCCTCCTGTCTTCTCCTATCATTTTGCATCTCCCCCTCCCGCTCCAGCTTTCAAATCCCTTACTCACTCTTCCTTCAGTTAGTCCTGACGAAAGGTCTCGGCCCGAAACGTCGACTGCACCTCTTCCTAGAGATGCTGCCTGGCCTGCTGCGTTCACCAGCAACTTTGATGTGTGTTGCTTGAATTTCCAGCATCTGCAGAATTCCTGTTGTTTGGGACAGAAAATGATAGTTCTTTAGATTCCGTGTTTTTCACCCAATCTTTCTTGTGTTTTTTTTTTGTGTGGGGAGGGGGATTTGGCGGTCAATGTGCCTGTTCCGTTTTGTTTGTTTTTTGTGTGGGAGGTGTTATTTGGGGGATAAGGTGCCTGTTCCATTTTTGTTTATTTTTTTGTGCAGGAGGAGGGATTTTGGGGTTGATGATCGTGCTATCTTTCTTTTCTTTCTAGATTTCATGGTTACCTGGAAAAGAAGAATTTCAAGAGACAATAATGAAGCGATTTATTGTTACAGTTTAACTCGTGTTATACAGTTATGCGCGTACGTGTTTGTGATTCATCCAGACTGTAACCGGGTGTGTAGTAATCACCTCTCCCGCCTATATGTGACCGAGTGGGTTCTCTCCCCAAATCATTGCACTTGGACTCTTTCTGTGCTTGTCACAATAAAGACGCCAGTTGAGATAAACGATCTTTTCTCATCTGTCGTTATGGACCGAATGCTCGCCATACTGGTGTCAGGAGTGGGATTAGAAATTGACGGCGTGGTTGAAGAGCTACGATGTCGGATGGAGCGCCCTAAGACCCAGGGAATAAGTCAAGGGGCCGAGCAGTACACCTCCCCCTGGGCCGGGCTCCCCAAGACGTGACGCCAATCTGAAGGGAACAGCATCGTGCCTTCCCAGGGAACCCCAACGGAGCCAGCGTACCCAGGGGCACTGACTGCGGAGTGCATCACCCACCTCCCTCGTGGTCCACCCAAGATACCACGGCCATGGAGGGGATGGGCAACATGGCAGGCAACCCCGACGCTGCCAGAGCAACAGGAACACCAAGGGGCCTCGGCAGTTCAGGCCATAAGGTCCACCCTGAAGCTCCCCAGGTACAATGGAGCCTTACCTCCCACAAGGCACAATGATGTGGGGGGTGGGGGGTGAGGGAGCCCCACCGAGATGGCGGTGTACCTTGCCCGGCGCTGGAGGAGGATGCCCTGTGGGCCTCCCTCGATCTGAGCAGCGTGACTACAGGGCCCACATAGTGACGCTGGAGCAATGCTTCGGGCGGAGGCCAGTGGAGGAAGTAACGAGGGAAGAACTGGGAAGCAGGTCTCGCTGTGTGGGAGAAAGCCTGGGGGCATTCACAGCAGATCTTTGCCACTGTGCTCGGTGCAGCTGCCCCCAGTGAAGAGCTTGCCCTTTACCCCTTTGTAAAGACACTGGCGCAGGAGCGCCTTCGGCGCACGTTCGCCTGACATCACCGTCCTTGATGGTTGAGGTGCTGGCCGAGACGGAGAAGGCAGAAGCAATTTTAGCCCCCCCCAAGGAGTTCCAGCACCGCCCTGCACACTGAGCCCGGGCTTGTGTCGCCGGGGCGGGGGAGGAAACTGACGAGGAGGAGCCCATGAGACAGGCCCGACCAGCACCTCATCCGCCCTGCTGCGGAGAAATCTTTGCTACTGGAGTGGCGAGGCAGGCCGCGAGGCCTGGGACTGCCCCGTACCAGTGCCATGTCACAGCCTGGCGCAGCCAGCGGGCAACACCAAGTGGGTGGCACCGTCGAAGACCTCCAACAGAATTCCTCCGTCCTCGCCTCTGCGGGTGGGTCATTTGAGCGAAGAGCAAGGCTTATGTGTAGATTGCATGGCCAGGGGCAATGGTCACGGGGGTCAGCCATCACCACCATCCATCCGGGTGTCCTCCCCAGCACAGACCAGTCTTCTCCGCCTTGGTGAAGACTGACAGCGGCCCAGCTGGCTACGGTCACTGGCGATGAGAGGGAATAGGAGGCCGCGCATCCCAGTGGGGAGAAACACGGAGGATCACCAGGTGTGGCCAGTCGACATCTGGGAGTCCCGCATCACTCGCCTGGACCTGCTGTCTCGCTGGGGGGCCCGCGTGGATGTACCCGGGGTGCGACACTCTACCTCGGTGCTGAAGCCGTGGCTCTCGGCAGGGCAGCTCCAGCAGGCGGACCCGGCGGGGATAGCAAGAGCCACCACCAGTCTCATGGAGGCCCGCCGCATGGCAGCACATCCTGCAGCGGCCCAACGCAATGCAGCGGAACCAGGGCCAGCGGCGGAGGAGTCGCTTCAGGTGGATCTCCCGCCATTGACCTTAACGGTGCAGCCAGCAGGTGGGCCGTCCCGCGCCGACCCGGGTGGGGGGATCCCGCGCCGACCCGGGTGGGGGGGGATCCAGCGCGACCCGGGTGGGGGGATCCAGCGCGACCCGGGTGGGGGGGATCCCGCGCTGACCTGGGTGAGGGGATCAGCGCTGACCCGGGTGGGTCCGCCCCGAATCCAGAGACCAAAGCCCTATACCCTCAGTGGGGCATGCTGGAGATACACGTTGGGCTGGGGTTCTGGCGGTGGCCATTTTCCAGCAATGACAGTCATCTCCTGCAGCTGCTGGTCCCCCAGGGGCTGCTGTCGGTGCACCGGTTTTCGGGGGGGAGGGCTGGCCTTTTTGGGGTCTCAAAGAAGTTGGGCAAGCTGTGTGAACGCTTCTATTGGCCTGGGTACAGGTAGGGCATGGAGCTGTTCGTGCGCTGACGCGACATTGGCATGCCCCAGAAGGGGCTGGGCCACCATTCTAGGGCACCAATACAGCAGTACCTGGTGGGGGCCCAGTATGGCTCTACTCCCCACCCCGAAGAATGGACTATCCCCCAAGCTTGCAAGTCATTGGAAGGGGCTGGGCGAGGTGCTCAACCACATCTCTGATGTGGCATACTGGGTGCGGGAGGCAGTTGTGCTGCACTGTGACCGGCAGGCACTGTCTCGGCCCTCGACCATCGGCCCAGCGAGGCTGAAGGAAGGAAGTGACACCCTGGCTGCCCTGCCTCCAGCCTCACTAAACAGTGCATCTCCCTGGAGGGGCTACAACACCCCACAGTGCCCCCAGCCAGCGGCATCGACCACCTCTGGGGCTTTTGGACCTTGTGTGGACTCTGGGGTTGCTGGGGATGGCTGACGCCGCAGGGTGGGGGTCGCGTGGTTCTCCGGGGGGGGTGGGGATGGTGTGGTCGACAGTCCATCCCAGCATTCCTAGTGGCCAGCGCTATTTATTGTTCTTGTTTTAAAATGCTTTTGTGGGATTATGGTGGGATGTTCAAGTTCACTTATTGTTACACTTTAGCTCTGGTTATACAGTGATTTGCATGTTTGCTTGTGAGTCACTCTGACCGTAACCAGGGTGTGTAATAATCATCTTCCCTGTCTGTGTATGATTGAGTGAGTTCTCTCCCTGGGTCATAACACTTGGTCTGTTTTTGTGCTTGTCGTAATAAAGATGTCAGTTGAGATAAACGAGCTTTTCTCGTCCATTGTCAAGGACCGAGCGCTCGCCACAATATTATCAGACTGGAAAGAGTGCAGAATCACTTTACAAAGGTATTGTTGGGCCTTGTGGGACTCAGTTATACGGAGAGGTCAGGCAGTTAGGACTTTATTCCTTAGAGTACAGGAGACTGAGGTGATCTTACAGTGGTGTATAATACCGTGGACACGAGGCCAAGTGGTTAAGGCACTCGACTAGCGACCTGAAGGTCGTGAGTTCGAGCCCCAGCCGAGGCAGCGTGCTGTTATCTTGAGCAAGGCACTTAACCACACAGTGCTCTGCGACGACACTGGTGCCAAGCTGTATCGGCCCTTACCCTTCCCTTGGACAACATTGGTGTCGTGGAGAGGGGAGACTTGCAGCATGGGCAACTGCCGGTCTTCCATACAACCTTGCCCAGGCCTGTGCCCTGGAGAGTGAAGACTTTCCAGGCGCAGATCCATGGTCTCGCAAGACTAACGGATGCCTTAATACTGTGAGCGGCATAGATAGGGAGAACACAACCAGTCTTTTTCCCAGGGTTGGCGAATCAAGGGCAGAGGTTCAGGGAGAGAGGGAAAAGATTTAAGAAGGAATTTTTTCTGGTGCCTATTTGAATCAAGAGAAGACACAAAAGATTTAAAAAGGAGCTTTTGTGGACTTTAGACTTCTTCTGACAGTACAAATCGAATTGAGAGAGGAAGCTATGCGTAGGTTGGGGCAAGAGATTTAAAAAGGAGTGATCACGGGATTTCGGCTTTTTCTGGCGGCAGAGGAGGCTGCACACAAGTCAGGGTGAGAGATTTAAAAGGGAGTTTTCATGGGCTTTCAGCTTCATCATTCTTTGTCTGTTAGTGCAGTGAGAGTGGCTTTAGGGGGTTTGTGTGAGACGTAAGAATTCTGGGGGATCCCCAGCTTCCCGGATAACCATATCTGCACAAAATGCATCGGGCTGCAGCTCCCCAGAGGAGATGACAAGGAAATGGAGCTGCAGCTCGATATTGCTCGGCTCAAACGGAAAACTGAGCAGGTGATAGATAGGAGCTACAGGGAAATAGTCACCAAAACAGTTGCAGGAGGCAGGTAACTGGGTGACTGTCTGGAGAGGGAAAGGAAATGGGCAGCCAGGGAAACATAGAAACATAGAAAGTAGGTGCAGGAGTAGGCCATTCGGCCCTTCGAGCCTGCACTGCCATTCAGTATGATCGTGGCTGATTATCCAACTCAGAAACCTGTACCTGCCTTCTCTCCATACCCCCTGATCCCTTTAGCCACAAGGGCCATATCTAACTCCCTCTTAAATATAGCCAATGAACTGGCCGAACTGTTTCCTGTGGCAGAGAATTCCACAGATTCACCACTCTCTGTGTGAAGAAGTTTTTTCCTAATCTCAGTCCTAAAAGGCTTCCCCTTTATCCTTAAACTGTGACGCCTCGTTCTGGACTTCCCCAACATTGGAAACAATCTTCCTGCATCTAGCCTGTCTAATCCCTTTAGAGTTTTATACGTTTCAATATGATCCCCCCTCAATCTTCTAAATTCCGGCGAGTATAAGCCTAGTCGATCCAGTCTTTCATCATATGAAAGTCCTGCCATCCCAGGAATCAATCTGGTGAACCTTCTTTGTACTCCCTCTATGGCAAGAATGTCTTTCCTCAGATTAGGGGACCAAAACTGCACACAATACTCCAGGTGTGGTCTCACCAAGGCCTTGTACAACTGCAGTAGTACCTCCCTGCTCCTGTACTCGAATCCTCTTGCTATGAATGCCAGCATACCATTCGTCTTTTTCACCGCCTGCTGTACCTGCATGCCCACTTTCAATGACTGGTGTATAATGACACCCAGGTCTCGTTGCACCACCCCTTTTCCTAATCGGCCACCATTCAGATAATAATCTGTTTTCCTGTTTTTGCCACCAAAGTGGATAACCTCACGTTTATCCACATTAAATTGCATCTGCCATGAATTTGCCCACTCACCTAACCTATCCAAGTCACCCTGCATCCTCTTAGCATCCTCCTCACAGCTAACACAGGAAGAGTAGCTCCTTGGCCGTTCCCCTCAATAACAAGTAGACCACTTAGGACACTGTCGAGGGGACGGAGCTGCAGCGACTGGGTCTCTGCCTCTATGGCTCAGGAGGGAAGGGAGGAGAAGAGGACTGCGACAGTGATAGGGGATTCCATGGGTGGAGTAGTAGACACGGGCCTCTGTGGATGGTATGCTGCTTCTCAAGTGCCAGGCTCAGGTGCGTTTCGGATCCACAGCATTCTAAAGGAGGGTGAGTAGCGAGAAGTCTTGGTACATATTGGCACCAATGATAGGGGTAGGAAAGGGGAGAAGGTCCTGTGGAGAGAATAGGCAGAAAGCTGGAAAGCAGGACCTCCGGTGTGGTAATCTCTGGATTGCTGCCTGTGCCACGTGTCAGTAAGGGTAAGAATAGGATGAGTTGTCAGATGAATGTGCGGCTGAGGAACTGGTACCGGGGCGGGAGTTCAGATTTCTGGGTCAAAGGGATCTCTTCTGGACAGGTATGGCCAATACAAAAGGGATGGGTTACACCTGGAACCCAGGGGATCCAATATTCCTGTGGGTGGGGTTTTCTAGAGCTGTCGGGAGTGTTTAAGTTAATTTGGTAGGGGGTTGGGAACTGGAGTGCTGGGGCTGAGGATGGGGCAGTGCAGAAATAACTAGATGTTGTATGAAGTGGGAGTCACAAAGGACAGGCAGATGATGGGGCAAAATTGCAGCCATTGGGATGAGTTGCAGTGTAACATGGGGGCAAAATCGAAAAGGGTGAAGAATACAGGCCTGAAGGTATTATATCTGAATGTATGCAGCATCTGGAATAAGGAATAGGAATAAGGAGAGAGTACAGAGAAGATTCACTAGAATGATTCCGGGAATGAGATGGTTAACATTTGAGGAACGCTTGTCCGCTCTTGGACTGTATTCCTTGGAGTTTAGAAGAATGAGGGGGGACCTCATAGAAACATTTCGAATGTTGAAAGGCATGGACAGAGTGGATGTGGCAAAGTTGTTTCCCATGATGGGGGAGTCTAGTACGAGAGGGCATGACTTAAGGATCGAAGGGTGCCCATTCAGAACAGAGATGCGAAGAAATTTTTTTAATCAGAGGGTGGTGAATCTATGGAAATTGTTGCCATGGGCAGCAGTGGAGGCCAAGTCATTGGGTGTATTTAAGGCAGAGATTGATAGGTATCTGAGTAGCCAGGGCATCAAAGGTTATGGTAAGAAGGCGGGGGAGTGGGACTAAATGGGAGAATAAAATCTTGTAGCACAGTTAAAGACTGGTAGATATGATGTTGTGGGCATCACTGAGTCGTGGCTGAAAGAAGGCCATAGATGGGAGCTTAACATCCAAGGATACACATTCTATCAAAGGGACAGACAGGTAGGCAGAGGGGGTGGGCAGCTCAGTTGGTAAAAAATGAAATTAAATCCTTAGAAAGAGGTGACATAGGATCGAAAGTTGTAGAATCCTTGTGGGTAGAAGAGGCTACAAAGTACCCAGGACATCTTCAGGGAGTGGTGTCTCAGAAAGGCAGCGTCCATTATTAAGGACCACCAGCACCCAGGGCATGCCCTTTTCTCACTGTTACCATCAGGTAGGAGGTACAGAAGCCTGAAGGCACACACTCAGTGATTCAGGAACGGCTTCTTCCCCTCTGGCATCCGATTCCTAAATGGACATTGAACCCTTGGACACTACCTCACTTTTTAAATACATATATATTATTTCTGTTTTTTGGACAATTTTTAATCTATTCAATATGCGTACACAGTACTTTATTTATTTATTATAATAATAATAATAATATATTTTTTCTTCTATATTATATATTGCATTGAACTGCTGCTGCTGTTAACAAATTTCATGCCACATGCTGATGTTAATAAACCTGATTCTGATAGAATTAAGAAACTGCAAGGGTAAAAAGACTCCGATGGGAGTTATTTACTGGCCTCCAAACAGTATCCAGGAAATAGGCCACAAATTACAATGGGAGGTAGAAAACACTTGTCAAAAGAGTAATGTTATGTTGGTCACGGAGGGTTTCAATATGCAGATGGATTGGGGAAATCAGGTTGGTGCTGGATCCCAAGAGAATTAATAGAATGGCTACAAGATGGCTTTTCAGAGCAACTTGTAGTTAAGCCTTTATAGGGCCTCTGCCCCTTCCCTCTACAGTCTTGACGAAGGGTTCCGGCCCGAAATGTCAACCGATCTTTTCCACGGATGCTACCCGACCTGCTGAGTTCCTCCAGTGTGTTGTGAGTGTAGTTAAGCCCACCGGGAATCAGCTATTCTGGATTGGTTGTTGTATGATCAACCAGATTTGATTAGGGAGCTGAAGGTAAAGGAACCCTTAAGAAACAGTGATCATAATATGATGGACTTCACCCTGCAATTTGAAAGGGAGAAGCAAAAGTCAGATGTATCAGTTTTACAGCGGAGTAACGGGAATTACAGAGGCAAGTGAGAGCAGTTGGCCAGAATTAGCAGAGGTAACGGCAAAACAGCAAGGGCTAGAGGGATTCAAAAGTTGCAGGATAGATACATCCCAAAGAAGAAGAATATTCAAAAGGCAGGACAACACAACCGTGGCTGACAAAGGAAGTCAAAAATAATGTAAAAGCTAAAGAGAGGGCATATAATAGAGCAAAAAAGAGTTGGAAGTTAAAGGTTTAAGACACTTTTAGAAACCAACAGAAGGCAACTAAAATAGCCATAAGGAGGGAAAAGATGAAATATGAAAGTAAGCTAACCAATAATTTCAAAAAGGATATACAGAGGTTAGAGAGTAATAGAGGTGCTGGTAGATATCAGATTGCTGGAAAATGACACTGGAGAGGTAGTAGTGGGGGGACAAGAAAATACTGGTTTAACTAAATAAGTATTTTGTATCCATCTTCACTTTGGAAAACACTAGTAGTATTGTATGCCAGAACTTCCAGAGTGTAAGGGGGCAGAAGTGAGCGCAATTGTTGTTACTAGCAAGAAGGTGCTTGGGAAACTGAAAGGTCTGAAGGTAGAAAAGTCACTTGGATGGAGTACACCCCAGGGTTCTGAAAGAGGTGACTGAAGAGATTGTGGAGGGATTAGTGCGTTGTCGATAATGGACTACCTGACTAGCAGACCACAGTTTCTGCAGCTTCAGAGTTGTGTGTCAGACATGGCTCTAGGCAGCACTGGGGTCCCACAGGGGACCGTATTGGCTCCCTTCCTGTTTACCCTGTATACCTCGAACTTTAGATACAATACTGAGTCGTGTCATCTGCAGAAATTCTCTGATGTCTCAGCAATAGTTGGGTGTATAAGGGGAGGACAGGAGGATGAATACAGGGCCCTGGTGGAGGACTTTGTCAAATGGTGCAAGCTGAATCATCTGCAGCTCATCATCTCTAAGACAAAGGAGATGGTGATGGACTTTAGGAAGACTAAACCTGCACTGCTCCCTCTTACTAGTGATGGTGAGGATGTAGAAGTAGTGAGGACGTAGAAGTAGTGAGGACCTACAAGTTCCTGGGGCTGCACCAGGGTGACAGACTTGAATGGAGCACCAACACAGAGGAGACTGAGGTCCTTTGGAGTATGCAGGCCTCTCCTTCACACGTTCTACCAGTCTGTTGTTACCAGTACAATTTTCTAAGCAGTGGTGCGCTGGGGCAATGGCATCAACATATGGGTGTTTCCAACAGACTCAATAAACTGATTAGAAACAGGAGAAATTCTGTAGATACTGGAAATCCAAGCAACACACACAAAATGTTGGAGGAACTCAGCAGGCCAGGCAGCATCTATGAAGAGAGTACAGTCGACATTTTGGGCTGCAACTCTTCGACAGGACGACTGATGAAAACTGATTAGGAAGGCTGGCTCTGTTATAGGAGTCAAACTGGCCACACTGGAGGTTGTGGTAGAACAAAGAACTCTCTGGAAAATCCTGGTAATTCTGAAAACTGTTTCTCGCCCTCTGCATGTCTCTGCATGCCACCTTGGCTGAACATAGGAGCACTTTCAGTAACAGACTAAGACAACTGCACTGCTGCAAAGAGTGCTATATGAGGTCATTCTTACCCTCGGCCATTAGGCTCTATAATGAGTCAAGCTATAGCTGGCGAAATGGTGACCCCCCCTCCTGTTAGACAATAATTAACATCTGGTTACCAGAGTTTTGTTTAAGCTCTGCTTACAGATCCTGTTATCGCGGCAGCCTGTGCAATACTATGCAATACTCCCATCACTTCTTATCTGGACAGTGTGAATGCACACCCATTACTGTATAATATTATGGTAATTCTTGCAACATCTTCTTATCACTGTGAGCTTGGAAATCTTGTAATCTTGCGCACCTTATTTTTAAGGTAACTTATTTTTTATTCTTCCTTACTTCTCTTCTAATATTTGTATACCTGTGCACTTGTAATGCTGGTGTGACACTGCAATTTCCTTTGGGATCAATAAAGTATCCATCTATCTATTACAAATGATCTTTCAAGAATCACTAGGTTCTGGGATAGTTCCAGAGGATTGTAAAATTGCAAATGTCACTCCACACTTCAAGAAGGGAGAAAGGTAGAAGTTAGGAAATTATAGGCCTGTTAGCCTGACCTCAGTGGTTGGGAAGATGTTCGAGTACGTTGTTAAAGATGAGGTCTCAGGGTACTTGGAGGCACATGATAAAATAGGCCAAAGACAGCATGGTTTCCTTAAGGAAAATCTTGTCTGAAAAATCTGCTGGAGTTCTTTGAGGAAATAACAAGCAGGATAGACAAAGGAGAGTTATTGGATGTTGCTTACTTTGATTCTCAGAAGGCCTTCGACAAAGTGCCGCACATGAGGCTGCTTAACACAATAAGAGTCATGGTATTTACATGGATGTAATGTTGAGGCTTTATAAGTGGCTTCATTGCCACTTACAGCTGTGGAGGCCGACACTGGGTATATTTAGAGCAGACGTTGATAGGTTGTTAATTAGTCAGGGTGTGAAAGATTATGGGGAGAAGTCTGGAGAGGCATAATAAATCAGCCATGATGAAATGGCAGAGCAAACTCGGTGGGCCACATGACCTAATTCTGCTCCTTTCTCTTGTAGTTTCGTGGAATTTAGGGGCAACTTTTTCACATGGTTGGGGAATCAAGAGCTAAAGCACATTGGTTAATTGAGATGGGAGGGATTTAACAGGAATTTAAGGGGTAACTTTTTTCTTACAAAGAGGATGGTGTCTATTTGGAATGAGCTGCCAGAGGAAGTGGTTGAGGCAGGTATAAAAATAACTTTTCAAAGACAGTTGGACCGATATATGGATTGTAAACATTTAGAAGGCTACGGGCCAAATGCAGGCAAATGGGACTAGCTTGGATGGGGCATCTCCCTTCTTGTTTTCTCTTCACTGTTTTAATGGAGGTTGGGATTGAGGACGTGATTTTAAGTTTAACTCTGTTTGGTTTCAAGTTAGCCCATTGCTTTGCTTTGCTTTTAGTTAGTTGCACGGTGGGTTTTTTTTTGGGGTTTTTTTTTTCTTTTTTTCCATTGATATATATAAAATCTAGTATACTATTATGTTATCTTGGTTTCTTATGCTTAAATTACATTGTTTGTAGTATTTTCTTTTTGGTATTGTTATCTTTTGGAATTTTATTATACTTTAACATTGTATTAATGTTTATATGGCTTACCTTTTTTGTATACTTACTCAATAAAAAGATTTAAAAAGAAAAAAAAAGGATGGGGCATCTCGTTCAGCATGGAGCACTGGGCCAAGTAGTCTGTTTCTCTGCAGTGTAACTCCCCGACTCAATAACTTAATGAGAAGGCAGCAAAGTGCAGAGGAGGAGCTCAACAAAGAAGGGAACTCGGCATCAACCTTGCACATCGTAGCTCAGGACTGACGACCAGGCAGCAAAGTGAAAGCTGAGTATTTCACAAGGAGTACACCTGGCACGTCTGGGCTGCAGTTGTGCAAGCGATCAAGAAAAGCTGAGCGTGGGTTGGGTGTGCAAGTGTACGAAAGCCATCAGGCAGGTCCAACTAGTAGTTAAGACAGCAAGTAGACTGGGCCGTGTTCAAGGACTCATCCGTGGGTCTGAATGGATACACCATGGTCGTAATGGCCTTCATTGAATGTGTCCCCACAAAGTAATTCAGAGTTTTCCCCAGTAAGAAACTCTGGATGAACCATGAGATCCTCAATCTGCTAAGGGCCAGATCAGGAGCATTCACAGCTGGTAACCAAGAAAGTTACAAGAGGTCCAGGCACAATCTCTAGAATGCCATCTCATGGGCCAAGTGGCAATTAACTTGAATCCATGAAGGATGCTCAACAGTTGTGGCAAGGGCTTGAATCCTATCGCCCCTTACCAAGTAAAATCAAGCCACGTACAACAGGGCTTTGCTCCCAGATTCAATTTAATTGTCATTCTGGTATACATGAATACGCATGAATACAGCCAAACAAAATGGTGTTACCTTGGGGTTAAGGTGCAAAACACAGTACCGACAGTCACACACAGCACAAAGCGCGCACGCATACACACACACACACACACACACGAGAGCAAGGACAATTGGCATCAAATCACGCAATAGCAGAGTCCCAAACTCCAGCCATCAATCCATAGTCGACCACAATAGAGCCAGTCTCCTGCCAAGTGAATACAGTGGGGCAGCACTGACCCCAGCCTGGATGCCACGCCACCCTGCTGCCAGTGGAGTTCACAGACCCCAACAACATCCCCCTCTCCCCCCACACACAGACCACACCACGGCTTGAAGCTCAGTCTTCGCACACACAACACAATAAGCCCACATAGAATATTAGTAAGCTGTAACCACGCAAAATATACATGTACAGTACACAGTCCAGACCCTCCTATACATTAAAATGTTCAGACCACCACAAAAGAGCTTGGGAGCACTGACTCCAGCTTGGATGTTGTGCAGCACCCATACCCAATGGAGGGCACCGGCCCCAACATGCATCCCACCCCACCACTGCCCCAGGCGACACTGCATCTTGAGGTCCAGTCCTTGCATATCCAGGATAGCAAACACATATAGAACATTAGTAAAGTACAATCGTGCAAAATATATACGTATATAGCCCAGACACCTCAGTCGAACACTGAGGTTGCCTTCTGCCCAGCGAACACCAAGGGGACAGTGCTGACTCCGCCCTGCACGCTGCGCCACGCCACCTGCGGAACAGCACACCGGCTTCGACGCCTCTCTCCCGGTGGCCGCAAACAGGCGGCACCGTGGCTGGAGGTCTAGTCCTTGCTATGACTGGGACCACGCAGCTCCCCTGCCACCCTGCTCTCACCCAGTAAATCAGCAAGTCAAATTAACAACGTCCACTATTAGACAGTAAGCCTCCATCGACTCAGGCAGCTGCACGTTCCACATCTTCTTCATTTCCTCTCCCAGCAATCAGCTCGCTGATGGTGTAGACCTGCAATACTTTAAGTTCTTAATGTGTAGCAGGATCTTGCGATCATTAGGAACATATTTAAATAGGGCAGTAGCACCTTTTGTTGAGTCCGTAGGAGCTGGTGTGAATGAACGTGTTGCCATCTTATTTCCAGTCAAGACGGTGCCAGCGAGCAATGATTCCTCAGACGATACCTTTCAGATAGTCAATTATTTCACCTTTTCCACACTTTCCCCTTAGTCTTTTTATGTCAATTGTGTTTTGGAAACTGTTGGAGCGTGGGATTTGCACTTTGGAGTTCAGTTGACTGATCTAGTGCTCTACCGTCTCCAGGAAAATTCCAGGAGAGGCCCGTGAGCACGGGCTGCCTCAAACAGAAGACCAGAGACGGGTTGCGGGGCCAGGATCGACTCCACCTCTTGCCAATTGAAGCGTTGAGAAAGATTCACACATCAAGGTGAATGCGGAGGAGGCCGGATTGGCGGTAGGGAGTTGCACTCCATGAGGGCCACGTTGGGTCAGTGGTTCGGAGACTGCATGTGGGCGGTTGCTCCCCATGGAAGGACGGAGTTCGAGCAGTCACTCTCCTGCTGAAAGGATGTTTTCCAGATTCTGAGACTTATGTGATTATTGGTGTGGACTGTAGTTTATATGGTCTCCAGGTTAGTTAGTTTTTGTGTGAGGAAAGGGTTGGGGATTTGAGGTCTGATTTTCTTGTTGGCATTTTTCTGTGTGGGCGATCAATCTGTTTTTTTGTATGATAGAGAGGGGGTTGGGGTTAGGGCTTTGATATTATTGTCACTGTTTTTTGTGTGGAGGGGGTTGGGGGTTAGGGGTTTGATGTTATTGTCACTGTTTTTTGTGTGGAGGGGGTTGGGGTTAGGGGTTTGATGTTATTGTCACTGTTTTTTGTGTGGAGGGGGTTGGGGGTTAGGGGTTTGATGTTATTGTCACTGTTTTTTGTGTGGAGGGGGTTGGGGGTTAGGGGTTTGATGTTATTGTCACTGTTTCTTGTGTGGAGGGGGTTGGGTTGGGGTTAGGGGTTTGATATTATTGTCACTGTTTTTTGTGTGGAGGAGGTTGGGTTGGGGTTTGATGTTATTGTCACTGTTTCTTGTGTGGAGGGGGTTGCGGTTAGGGGTTTGATACTATTGTCACTGTTTTTTGTGTGGAGGGGGTTGGGTTGGGGTTAGGGGTTTGATATTATTGTCACTGTTTTTTGTGTGGAGGGGGTTGGGGTTAGGGGTTTGATATTATTGTCACTGTTTTTTGTGTGGAGGGGGTTGGGTTGGGGTTAGGGGTTTGATGTTATTGTCACTGTTTTTTGTGTGGAGGGGGTTGGGGTTAGGGGTTTGATGTTATTGTCACTGTTTTTTGTGTGGAGGGGGTTGGGGGTTAGGGGTTTGATGTTATTATCACTGTTTTTTGTGTGGAGGGGGTTGGGGGTTAGGGGTTTGATGTTCCAGCTGCTGCTTTCTGGGTGGGTGATCTGATAGTTTTGGGGCGAGGGAGGGTTTAGGGGGTTTGGGGCTTGCGAATTTTGTTTATTTTTCTTTTTTGTGTGCGTGGGAGGTGTATGTTGATGTCTTTTCTGTCAACGACCACCATGGTTGTTCTGTATTTCATGGCCAGCTGGAGAAGGTGGATCTCAGAGTTGTATTCTGTATACATACTTTGATAATAAAATGTTCCTTTGAATCTTTGATCTTGATGTCTAAGCTTGCTTTGACTGTCAAAACATGGAGGACCCATCAGGAACCCTCAGCCGTTGATGATCCTGCGATTTCAGTCTCTGCGGCCAACGTGAGGGCAGCCTTCAGGAAGGTGAACCTGTGAGAAGCTTCTGGCCCGGACAGGGTACCTGACAGAGTACTAAAGACCCGTGCTGATCAATTGGCTGGACTGCTCACTGATGCCTTTTATCTCTTGCTTTGGCAGTGTATGGCGCCCACCTACTTCAGGATTAGAATCAGAATCAGGTTTAATATCACCAGCCTATGTTGTGAAATTCGTTAACTTCAAGCAGGCTTTAATTATTCTGGTGCCCAGGAGGAGCGCGGTGACCTGCCTGCATGACTATTGCCCAGTCGTACTTACATCCACAGTGATAAATTGTTTTGAGAGGTTGGTGATGAAATGTATTAACTAATGTCTGAGATGTGACTTGGATCCACTCCAATTTGCCTACTGGAGCAACAGGTCCACAGCAGATGCCATCTCATTGGTTCTTCACCCAGTTCTGGAAACATTTGGTCAGCAAAGATGCAAACATCAGGATGTTCTTTATCGACTACAGCTCAGCATTCAATACCACCGTCCCCCCAAAATTAATCAATAGGAAGACCTTGGCCTCAATACCTCCTTGTGTAATTGGATCCTGGATCTCCTCACTTGTAGACCCTTAGCAGTCTGGATTGGCCACAACATCTCCTCCAAGATCTCTATCAGTGCAGTTGCACCAGAAGACTGTGTGCTTTGACCCCTGGTGTATGATTGCGTGCTGAGCCCAGCTTCAATGCCATACTCAGGTTCGCTGATGACACCACTGTTGTGGGCGGAATCAAAGGTGGTGGTGAACTAGCGTACAGGAGGGAGTTTGAAATTCTGACTGAGTGGTGTCATAACAGCAACCTCTCACTCAACATCAGCAGGACTGATTATAGATCTCAGGGGAGAGAGAGACCAGAGGTCCATGAGTCAGTCCTCATCAGAGGATCAGAGTGAAGAGGATTAGCAACTTTAAATTCCTGGGTGGTATCATTTCAGAGGATCTCTCCTAGATGCAGTGCATAGGGCAATTGTGAAGGAAGCAGGGCTATGCTTCTACTTCCTTAGCAGTCTGGGGAAATTTGGCATGACATCTAAAACTTTGACAAACTTTTATAGTGGAGTGGAGTGTAATGGAGAGTATATTGATTCACTGCATCACGGCCTGGTATGGGAACACCAATCCCCTTGAATGGAAAATTCTACAAGAAGTAGTGGACTTGGCCCAGTACATCATGGGTAAAGCCCTTCCAACCACTCACTCAATGTCACCTACGTGAAACATTGTCATAGGAAAGCCCCATCTCTCATCAGAGATCCCCACCGCCATGCTCTCTTCTCACTGCTGCCATCAGGTAGAAGGTACAAGTACCTCAGGACTCACACCACCAGGTTCAAGAACAGTTACCACCCCTCAACCATCAGGCTCTTGAATAAAAGGGGATAACTACACTCAACTTCACTTGTCCCATCATTAATATGTTCCCTCAACCAAAGATATTTTCAAGAACAGTTTTATCTCATTATCTCATGATCACGTTATTTATTGCTATTTATTTATATTTGCATTTGCACATTTCATTGTCTTCTGCACTCTGGTTGATCTTTCAGTGATCCTGTTATAGTTACTATTCTATAGATTTGCTGATTATGCCCACAAGAATATGTATATGCTGACAAATATGTACTTTGATAACAATTTTCTTTGATCTTTGAAAAGACATTTAGGCCTTCATTGCAAGTGAGTAGAGTTTAAAAATAGGGGAATTTCATCTTGCAGCCAGTTGGTGAGGCTTCAACTGGAAAAGTTTTTTGGACCCCTTATCTCAAATAGAGCAATATTTGAGGCACCAAAGAGAAGATCCAAATTCTGGGATCAGAGAGTTGTCCCCACCAAGAGCGATTGTACAGTTTAGGTCTGTATTCCGTGGAGTTTAGAAGAATGACTGGAGACCTTATTCAATCATAGCAAATCCTAAGCAGATTTGGGATGCTTTCACCACTGGGATACATAAACAAGGGGACATGCGCAGAAGGTAAGAGTGTAGATGTTCCTTCTTGCAGAGGATGGAGAACCTCTGGAATCCTCTGCCTTACTGGGTGGAGGAATCTGAATTATTACAAATTTTTAAAGTTGAGGTAAATAAATATTTGATAGAGTGAGGAATAGGGGTGCATGGAGAAATGGCACAGAGATGCACAGTTGAGGCCAGCAAAGATCAGCCATGATCATATTAAATGATAGGGTAGGTTTGAGAGGCCGAGTGCACATCTCCTGCTCCTATTTACTTGTATTCTGGTGAACCCCTAGGTTTCTAACCTTTCATATTGCAGCGTTGTGCAGTATTGATAGAAGTCCTCACTGCTGCAGGTATCTTCAAGTGCTCTTGATGCAGCTGAAACCTTTGATTGCTCCATCCACCACCATTCAGGTAAATGGTCTGCACTCTCCCGACCCCACTTGCATCCACCCACAAATCAGCAAAGAAGTACTTCAGTGACTTCTCTGCCTGAACTTTCACTGGACCTCCCATTGAGCCCCATATATTGGCTTTATACATTATCAAGGAAATCTCACACCCCAAAAAGCAAAGAAACTGCAAACGAAACAGGGAACATTGCTGACAGAGTGGACAGGGAGACAGAGTTCAATTGCCTCTCATTGGAACCTGCCATCTCTAGCTGCAGCCAGTTTGATTGAGAATTTCGAGCACTCTCTTGGTTTGACATGCACCTTACAATCCCCAGCTCCTCTTCCATCACACGGCTCTTTCTGGTTGGTAACACTGTCTCTTCCACGGTCAGCTAAGCCAACAACTAAACGGTGGAAGACCATTCTTTGTCTAAACTCCATTTCTAGTGCGTCAACAATTTGTTCCCTGGCAAATGACTATGAGGCTGAACCAGACAATTCAGAACTGCATTTGGAACTCTTAACGTGGCCTCCTCTGCATCGGCGAGTAGACCAAGTGGCCATTTCGCAGAGTACGTGCTCTGTCTGCAGTGGCCATCCCGTACTTCCAGTTGCTGCATTGTCAACTCTTTTGCCATCCCCACACTGACCTGTCAGTCCTCAGCCTCCTTCACTGTCAGCATTCGGTCAACTGCAACAGAGAACAGCAGCTGCTTATGTTCTCCCTGGGTAGTCTATACCATGAATATTGACTTTTCCAACTTCAGTTAACCTCACAATCCCTGCATTGCTTTCCCTCTCTCTCCTCCCATCACCCAGTTTCATTCCCATCCCCTGACTGGTTCCAACTGCCTAGCATCCAGCCTTACCTGTGTAAGGGGGTTTTGTCTTTTATGTTACTGCGGAAGCTAATTAAAATGGCTTCTTTGTTATGTTATACTTAGGAATGCTTCTTTGTTATGTTAAACGCTAAGAATGTTCTTCCCGCTAGCAGTTTGTTGAATCACGTTACTGATAAGAAGATGTTATGAACCAATTGGGATAGTTGTTATGGTTTTGGTGTATTTGAAGATACTGTATGCGTGGGGTTTTGGGGGAGAAGGCGGGAGAGCGAGACAGAGGATGGACCAGGTGCTGTGATGTCCGCTAACAGGGTCGGACCCCGAGGAGGGCGTTCAGCGAGGAGATGGAGACGGACTCGTGTGGAGTGTCTGGTCAACCACCGTTGTTGGTCCCAGGCGGCCGGTCGAGGTGGTCCGAGGGGTCGCAGGGTGAAGAAGAAGGTTCTTGAGCTCCAATTGTTTTGTGCACGAAGAGATTGAACTTTGATAAGTGTGGTGCCTTTTATATTTTATTCTCTATTAATTACATAGTTCCAGTAATATCTATAAACTGTAAATCATTTAATCGTATCTGGTGTATTGTCTGTTATTTGGGCGGGGCGGGCTACATCACACAGCATCCACACAAACTAATTACCCAGTTTGGCGGGGCCGAGGCTGTTTCCCTGGACGACAGCGAGCCGAGCAACCCTGAGGCTGGCCAGGGGGCTACACCTGGTTCCACTAACCACCTTCCTTGCCTATTGGATTCCAGCCCCTACTGTCTCCTGCATCTCTACTAATCATCCTGCAGTTTGTCTTTACCTCACCCTTTTCTTCCCGCTGACCTGGGTCCACCTGCACCCTTTTATTTCTTTCCTTGTCAATCTCCACATATCACTCGCCAGCTCCTGACTCTTGATTCCACACGACACCCACTTCTCCCCCACCTGAGTCTTTCTGCCCATCGTCTCCCTCTGCAGGTGTTGCCTGCTGTACCATCCTCTTACCTCATTTCACCCTCTGCACGTTCAGTCCTGCTGCAGGCTCTTAACCCGAACCATCAACTATCCCTCAACTTCCATAGCTGCAGCTCGATCCACTGAGCACCTTTGATGATTTGTTCCTCATTTCATGTCTAGTATTATTTCCCTTTTTTTCATTCTCTGAGGATCATCACCTTGTCATGATGTGGAGGCTTGTGAATTCCTGAGATCTAGAGAGTAATGCTGTCCAGAATTCAGCCCTCTGGTACTCAGACATTGGTAGGGTTACCCATGGTGGTGATAAAGACAAAGGGGGAAGTTTCTAGACAATGAGGAATCGAAGCAAGAGCTCAGTGATGGAGCTGACAGGAGGTGATGACACATCACGATGGCGGTGAAGGTGGAGGAAGGCTGCAAGAGTGAGGGGTCCCCGGTCATCTTGCATTCCATGCCACTGGACCCTGATACCGATCGGTCAAGGACTGTGCAGTGGCTGCCCGTGCTTCAGTCTCCCCACGTTAAAGTCACACATAGTCATCCTCCATTAAGGGAATCTGCCATAACATACTGGATTAAGGTTTGTGGCAACCCCAGATCAGCGTCTACAGGCAACTGAGGACCCACCAAAGGAAAGTAAGTAAGTACATAAGTAAGTAAATTTATAATCGAAGTACATATACCTTATACACACCTTAGATTCATGTTCTTGTGGGCATTCATAGTAAATTAAAATAACACAATAGAATCAAGGAAAAACTATACAAAACAAAGATGGACAAATGACAAAGAATTATGCAAATACAAAAAAGAAAAACTATATAATAGATAAATGTAATAAATAATATTGAGAAGATGAGTTATAGAGTCCTTGAAAGTGAGTCCATAGGTTGTGGAATCAGTTCATTGTGGGGGTGAGTGAGGTTATCCTCTCTGGTTCAGGAGCCTGATGGTTGAGCGATTGTTTCTGAACCTGGTGAACCAGGTTCGACCTCCCAAGAGAACATCACACTCAGCTCGAGTGCTCACACATGCCACTACTGTTTCTAACCTGGAAATGAGCTTCATGTCACTGAGGCTATCTGCTTCAGTAACTTCAGCTGTCTGACTGCACACCTCAGCTCATCTGTTTGTGGAAGTCTCATCAGCACTGTTTTGAGCTTGAAAGCTTTCCTGTCTGGACTTCCAAACTGCACCTTTCCAAAATCCTGCTGTCTTTATCCTAACCGAAGGAAATTCCCTTTCACCCATCATCCCTATATTAGCATTCATTGCCTAGATTACAGTTTAGAGCTTATTGGCACGTGTGCATGTACAGTGAGGTCCAGGTACAACGAAAAGCTTGCTTACAGCAGTACTACAGGTACATAGGTACATAGGTTCAGACAACACACAGAAAATATACCATACCAGGGAAAACATATGCAAAAGCAAAACCTTAGGGGGAAAATCAAAACAAAGACACATTCAGAGACAAGTCCATGGTAGTGCAAGAGTTGGACCATTGTGAGTCATTACAGAGATAGGGTTGAAGAACATGATGGTTGTAGAAAAGTAACTGCTCCCGAACTTGGTGGTTTGGGACTTCAGGCATCTGTACCTCTTGCTGGATGGTAGCAGCCAGAAGAGAGCATGACGTGCATGTTGAGGGTCCTTTTGGATAGATGTCACCTTCTTGGGGCATGCCTCCACTAGATGCTGGCAGTGGTAGAAGAGCTATGCCTGTGATGGACTGGGCTGTGTCAACTGCTCACTGCAGCCTGTTGTATTCCTGTGCATTTAAATTGCCATACCACACCATGGTGCAACCAGTCAGGATACTTTCAACAGTTCACCTGCAGAAGTTAAGAGTATTTAGTTAAGCCAAACTTCCTTAAGCTTCTAAGAAAGTAGAGGCATTGGTGTGCCTTCATGCAGCTATGTGCTGGGTCCAGGTAAGGTCATTTGAGATGCCGAAGTCCAGGAATTTGAAGCTGATGACTCTCTGACCTCCGACCCACCACTGAGAACTGGCATGTCATCCCCTAACTTCCCCTTCCTGAAGTCATCAATTAGCTCCTTGGCTTTGTTCACATTGAACAGGAGGTTGTTATTGTGGCACCACTCAGCCAGATGTTTTATCTCAATCCTGTGCACTGACTCATCATCACCCATGATTTGGCTGAATTTATCATTGGTGGGTGTTTTTGGAGCTGTGCACAGACACACAGATGTTGGTGTAAAGGGAGTAAGGAAAGGTAGTTTAAATGATTTGGCCCAGACTTAGAAGGACCAAAGGGCCTGTTCCTGTGCCATAGTTTTCTATGACCCTGTATCAGTCAGCTAAGCGTGCATCCATGAGATACACCTGTGTTCATGAATATTGAGGAGGAGATTCAAGAGCTGTGAGGGTTATGCAGGAGTGTCATTATTCTCCCTTTCGAAGTGCTCATAAAAGGGATTGAGCACAAATGATGCGTTGTTGCCACTTACTTCCAGTTTGTCAGATGTCATTGGTTCCCAGTGGAAAACCACAACTTTACCATCATCATTCCTGTTTTCAGTTCACTTCAGGGCTTCATCCTATCTCCTCCTCCTGCTCTATAAACCTTTAATATATCTGCTTATCTCTATTTCTGACACTCCAGCAGGGCTGTGGTCTGAATATGGCAATTCATTCCTGAACCACCCCACCTTCTTTCATCTTTTAAGATTTTTCCAAAACCCACATCTATAATGTCATTTTTAAATGACTCGTGTAGCTTGAGATCCTTAAACCAAGCACAACAGTAGGTGCATGGGGACACTACCATCAGCAGGACACCAATCCCCTCCCCTCAGTTCCACTTGGGCCTACTGTAGGAATATGTCACCATTTTTACTGATCACTGGTTCCAAACTTTGGAATTCTTGACCCTACAGCACTGATGATTTCTTCACCAGGACAGCAGTGCTTTAATGTGGCTCTCTTTTCCAGGATAAAATAACCAGTCCCAGAGATACAGGTCTACAGGATCTAAACTCACTTTCTTGTACTACGACTTCATAGGATCTAAACACAAGAGATTCTGCAGATGCTGGAAATCTTGAGCATCAAACTCAAAAAGCTGGCAAAACTCAACAGATCAGGCAGCTTCAAGGAAGGGGACTAAACAGTCAACATTTCAGGCCAGAACAAGCCTTTCCAGTCTCGATGAAGTGACTGTGCCCGAAATGTCAACTCTTTATTTCCTTCATAGGTGTTGCCTGACTTACTGAGTTCCTCCAGAATTCTGAGGTGTTGCACAGGATCCTTTCCATTCCTTTCCCCAAGGGAGAGAACTGGTTGTGGAATTCCTTGTGGGTAACAATTCTGCAGAGTTTTGAATCTCTGCTGAAGGCACATTTTCACAGCGTCTGCCTTCTCCTGAGGGCACAGTTCAATACAGTATAGTATTCTCTCTTCTTCTGGGGTTATCACCCCACAGGCTTTCTCTATTCAGGGGTCAATAGTACATGTGTGAGCAGCTTTAATATCATAAGACCATAAGACATAGAAGCAGAAAGACCATTTGGCCTGTTGAGTCTGCTTCACCATTCAATAGAGGAATATTTATGTTCCCTCTCAACCCCATTCTCTTGCCTTCTCCCCATAACTGTTGATGCCCTTGCTAATTAAGCACCTATCAACTTCCACTTTAAATATACCTAATGACAGCCTCCACCACTGTCTTTGGCAATTAATTTGACAGATTCACCATATTCTAGCTAAAGAAATTCCTCTTCCTCGATATTCTGAAGGGACATCCTTGTATGTTGTGATTGTGCCCTCTGATCTGACGCTTCACTCTTGGAAACACCTTCTGTGTATCCATTCCGTCTCGGCCTTCAATATCCAATAGATGTCCATGAGATCCCTCCTTATTCTTCTAAACTCCACTGAGCCCAGAGCCATCAACTGTTCCTCAAACGTTAATCCTCATGAACTGCCTCTGGATCCTCTCCAATGCCAGCACATCCTTTCCTCATGTCTATATCTACTGGTAAGCCCTTTTGTTGCAGTCATAGAGCTGTACAGCATAAACAGCCTTTTAACCCAACTCATGCATGCCAAACAAGGTGGCACATATCCATCAAAACCTTTTCTGTCCGTGGAAGAATATTTCAGGATTATGAACTTCTACCAGTTTGAAACCTTAATGGTGAGGCACTGCCATGAAATACAGCCCCGAGGATCTGACCTGGGCACTCACTACTTAAGCCATCATTATTTCAGCAATGAATTGGATCACCTTAACTAAAAATAGGTCAAAGTGCCTTGTACAGGGTACAACAAAGAACAATTCTTATGAGGAACATTTGTACTTGTAAAGAATGATTTCCTGAGCATTGAATAGGAGTTTACCTATATAAAACTCAAGAGGACTTAATGATATAGATGCTGTTAGACTGTTTCTTATGGGTGGAATGTTGAGAAGTAGGGATTGTTGATTCCAAAACAAGTTAGCCAATGGGACCTTATACGAGGAAAATTTTATTTCCTCAGTGTGACGTGGACCTTTTATAATTCTCTGTATGGGAAGGGTAAGAATGGTAGAACATAGAACAGTAGAACACAGGAGCTGGCCCTTTTGCCCACAATGTTATTCTGATCTAATTACATTAGTGATCAAAAGTCCAACTAATCGCTTCTGCCTACCCAATGCCCATATCCTTGCATTTCTAGCACATTCATGTGCCCAAGAGCCTCTTGAATTCCTCGTTTGTATTTGCATCCACTACTACCCTAGGAAGAGCATTCCAGACACCCACCACTGTGTGAAAACTTGCCCTGTACATCTCCTTTAAACCTACCACCTCCCTATATTAAGTGCACTCCTGCTGGTATCAGATATTTCAACCCTGGGAAAAAGATACTGGCTGTCTCCTCTATCTATGCCAGCTGGTGGTGCAGTGGCATCTGCACCGGACTTCGAGTCGAGTGGTCCCGGGTTCAAATCCAGCTGGCTCCTTGCACACTTTCCATCCGTGCTGGGTTGAGCATCGAGCTAGCAACTCAGCCTCGAAAAAAAAACAGAAATGCTAAAGAAACAGCAAGGTTGCCACCCAATACGCCACAAGGCATGGAAAGGAAGAGCAACAACTCTATCTTATAAATCTTTATCAGGTCTCTCCTCAGCCTTCAGCAAGCCCTCCAACCTCCCTTCATGGTATATTCTCTCTAATTCAGGCAACACCAACAGAGCTGTTCTGCACCCTCTCCAAAGCTTCAAAAGCCATCTTATAATAGGGAAACCAGAATTCCACTTTCAGCCTAGCTAGTTTTATAAAGCTACAACATAACTTCCTAACTCTGGAACTCAGTCCCTTGACTAATAATGAAGTTGACATTTTTTTGGGCACTGAGATGAGCTTCCATCTCATTAAATGAGTGAATAGAGGGAGACATGGTCTTCTGTGTATTTGACTGCATATAAAGAATGTGATTAGTGAAGCTGTGAGTAATTTACTGAACTCCTGTAGAGGACCAATAAATGATCAGCAACAGTCGCAATCTGTGAGTTACAACGAGGTGAAACACGAGTTGAAAGGGCCAAATCAAGCTCAAGGAAACCCGCTTCATTTCGTCAACGTGCACAAACGCTTCTTAAACTAACTGCGTTGTCAGAGCTCAAGTTGCATGAGAACATCCATAAGAAATTAGATCCACAGTAATCCGATTTAATATCTCTGTATCACACTCACATCTTTATCAGGAAATCCTTCATTTTTACACAGTACACAAAAAAAGCATGTGCTACTTGTGAAAATACAATTACGGTTCAGTGTGCATCTGTAGTTCTTATTTACACAACTAGCAGCTACAAAATGGTTATGATTCAAGCAGCCATCAGCTTTACAAAACGCACTGTAGTTTGAATGTGACAATACAGACACTTAAAAAAACACTGAATATTTGCAACAAAAATTCATTTATAAATGGTATGCTACACAGTTTTGGCAATACATCATAGCAGAATATGTACAGTTCAGTAACAGCTCTGGAATTCTACCTAATCTTCTAGACTTCTGCTCACTAGTCATGTGAGTTCTCACTTCAACACATTGCGTGACAAATAACCTTCATTGCTAATACCACATGTCATGGAGTGCATGAGGAAAACCACGTTCATACAAGTAAGTGAGCTAGGACCCTGTGAGGTGGGTGAGACACCAAATATGAGACACAATGAAAAGCACCGAGTGAGCCCAGAGCCTATACGCACTTAAATCCACCTGGAACGCCAGGGAAGGGGCCCTGTATGCGAACCCAGTGATTATTATTATTGCACATACACATTAGTGGCAGCTGCCATTAGAACTCTACACAATTTCAATCTCTAATTATTGAAATTTCTTTTAGAAGGATGCATATAACAGATTTCTCTCACACCAGTTTCTTTAGTCTAAATTTGAATTTGACCTCAGTGATTTTGAGTATGAGTATTGCTCCAGACGGCAACCGCCTTCACACACAATTACCCTCCTCCATTCTTCACAAAATCCAAACTTTCAGTAAATCTCTATAGAGTGGAGTTGCAGTCCCTGGAACATTTACTGATTAATCAGCTTGCCATGGTCTGAGACCTTGTTAAGCAGCTATTCTCTCCCTTGGGCTGGGCTAGGATGTGGAGCCAATAGTGTTGTGATTTCCAGATTTTAAACCCTACATGTGACAGGTGAGGTGATGAGTCGCAGTTATATTTCGTCACGTGTTTAATTCCATTCAAGCCCAGCTCAAAGTCAACCAGCGCTGCAGCAATCTGAGTCTGCAGTGTGGAGTTGAGAGTGAGACCTAAGAGACCAAATTAAAATACATTCACTGTATAAACTGTTCACAAGTCATCCATATACGAGGAGCATACATTACATGAAACTTGCCCATCCGACTCAATGTAGAAGTTATAAAATGGCCAATTATAGGCCTAGTCAATACTGGAGTGGCCTTCTGTCAGCTATAACACACAGTGTTAGTTTGCATCTGGGATAAATAAACCTGCAGCAAAAACAAACCGGTTGTCTCTGTATAAACGACATTCACTCCCTCTTGGGGTGTGATTAATGGCACCAAACCCCACTCCCAAGTACATGTATTATTATGATGTGTTCAGTCATTTGCCTCCTGGGAGCAGGTACACTTATTGGCAACGATAGACTCAGATCAGCTCACAGAACTATAAAGGAAAACTTTGGAAATGAGCACTCTTGAGAGAGCTATAAAGATATTTGGTAAACACACAGAGCACAGCCACCAGCTTCATTTGACCTCAGCAGTTGAAGTGTTGCTATGCTGAAGGATCAATTCTGGATTACTCAAGTATCTTGCTAATTTAAAACTTTGCCTCATATGAAGAGAGATAAATTTAATTAAAGACATTCCCATTGGTAAGGTTAATGGAAATTTAAGAATCTCATGGAGAGGGGCCTTGAGAGCAAAACCAAATCAATCTGGAGCATTGCTCCCACCTTTCTTGAAGAAACAGTGTCTTCTTAAATAGACATAAAGCTGATCTGTTCATTGCATTTACAGAACGCTTGCAAAGACATGCAAAGCTCAACAAAAACTAGATCTTCTATTGTTTGGACCTAACCTTCCAAGCAGTGGTTGTGATAAAGTGATGAGGCAATTTTAACTAATGTGCCTGGACTTCCTATGTTAACCACATTCATATCGATGCCATATGACACAAGATCAATGGGAATCCACTTGCAGTGTCTGGACCGTGGCATAATATCACTAGACCTGTTGATATCAGGCCAATGAAGCAGTGGTGCTGTAGCAGGAGCAGAAGATGCAGCAGTGTGAACATCAGCTCTCTGAGGAAGAACTTCACTTTGCATCATCAGTTTATTGACTGTACAACTATCAAAGGGCTTGCAAATTCAATAACATTACCTAGGAAAGGTGATTTTTATTACTGTGCATATATATTGGTGGTTCAAACCCTCAATCAGTTAATTGGAAGTCATTTCATCATCTAGCAATGGGTATTTACAGTTAGGTAATTCTCAACATCTTCCTTAGGGTACAGAGTATTAAGAGGCATATACATTCGCCTGTAAATGAAGGTTCAGACACTTACAAAATTCTTCCTCTCCTCCCATGCTCCTTAAGCAACGCCAATTCCAATTTCTGGACCGTTTTAATCCAGTGTTGAGCACAGAAGCTGAGGATTGAAAAACTCATCGTACCGCAAGAGAGTCATCGTATTGACAGGCCACTAATGAAAGACACAGCGGTTTACCTCCTCTTTCCTCAGCAGTGTTGCTGAACCCACAAAAATGCCATTTCTAATAGAGGTGCTAAAGAAAAATGATGAGAGATTGGCTTTGCATAACTGAGCAGGAGGACTGCTGTACAATTAGTAACAAATAATTTACAGAAGCAGCAGAATGCTTTCCTTATAGGAGATAATTTAATTTAGTGAAACAAATGGCACACGGAAGTGGGGGAATCACTAATATCCACGGTGTGTGATGTGCATCTCCTGTCATAGAATCCGAATTTGCTACTACTTATATCAAGTGTACTTTTATTTTCACTCCACTGCTTTCTATGACTAACAGGGTTAAAGGGTACCCTGTTAGGAAATACTGAAACTCAGCTCTTTATGTTTGGGACAATATATTTGGAAACATTGTAAGCTTAAGGCTCTACTGCAGACAATAGGATTATGTGCCAAGCAACTCAAACATTCAAAAACGAGGCAACAGAATAGCACATAGATTAATGTTTAAAAATATTACAGAAAAATATGAACATTTTCATAACTTCAGACACTAAACCAAATGAACAGTTTCTGGTTTAATTAAATGGACATCCAAGCAGTGAGAGATGAGAAAATTCAAGAGTGTTGCTTAGTTAAAATAACTTTTTTTTAAAACTACATTGTGTTGACCTTAATTCCAACTGGTTAACAGAAAGTCACCTCAACATCTTGTGATGGAAAGTTATTGCATCACCAAGACATACTTTCAATCACGGTACTAAGTTCTGCAACAACCAGATATGTTGTGGATAAGATTCTGAAGCAATCAGGGGATTGGTCAGACCCTTGCCATTGCCATTAGGCTCCAAGTCAATCTCGTACCCTGTTAGAGCATTAAGTGCTCTAGATCAAATGGGGTGCCATTAAATATCTGCCTGGTGCATTTTATCGTTTGACTACCATGGTATGCAAGGAATGGTCAGTTACTGCTGCAGGGATTCCGCAGAAGTGCAGAGTCCACAGCAAGGCTGTGAGAGATGAGAACAGAGCTTCCACAAATACCAGGCTGGTATCTTTAACCTTTCAGTGCCAACATTAGGTTTTTTTTTGTGCTGTACATGGGACACATACATGGAAGACTGGTGGTCACTCCACAGAAACCGAGCACCACAGTGGAGCTACATTTCATCTATCAGGCATCTGGATTTCAGAAAACATATACCAGAGAAACTCAACAACTCTTTTAGAATTACCCGATTCCAGACCTACTTCCTTCTCTGGGAAGAAATGGCAGATTCTACAGCTTGATTAGAGAGCAAGACAGCTGATTTTTAAAAAAAAACTCCCTTACAAATACCATATGCTGTTGGGAAGTGAGTAGAATTTAATGTTAGACCCAAATCAGAGAAGGAGGGAGCAGCTCAGGAAGGCCTCACACACAGTAAGTTTCACCTAGTGGAATGAAGGACAGCTTCGATTACTGGTTCCCTATTAGACTGTTGTGGAGATGGATGGTGCTTTATTCGGACTGTCGGTGCACATTACATGATTCGCCATGTCTGCTTCAAGCTCCAGTGCAGAATTCCTGTCTTCCTGATCGCTGTCGGTGCTTCCATCACTGTCCTTTCCCGAGATCTCCAGCCCTCTGAGGAAGTGGCTGTTTCCGCGGGGAATTGGGTACAGTTCTCCCTGCAGACCACTCACTCCCATGGGGCTCGGTAAGAGATCCTCGTCAGAGGAATGAATGAATTCATCATCCTCCACCATGTGGTTCACAATGTGAATGCCGTCAAAACTCATGGGGGGTTGAAAGTGCCCTTGACCTTTGAAAAGCTGGATCTGTGTTTGGAAAAATACAAGGACAATAAAATCAGCAAGTGCACCAATGCATTCCAGTAACATAGAATAAACTAAAGGTTATTATAAGTCTGCCCCTAATTCATCCACAGGAAATGTCTTCTTCTATTGGACAAATCCACATCTTTGATATCTCACAGAAATTATCTCTGCTTTTGGTACGTTTCAACACTGAGTCTTATTTCATCCATACTTTACATCAACACCAAAGCATATTACAGAAGGAATCATTTCAAGATTTCTTTTCTGAGCTCCATAGGAGTTTTAAATTTTTCAATTTAAAGGTTCGATATTAGGACTGAGAGCATTTTCAAAATGCTTTTATTCTTTGTGGATAACTATGTACAATTTGTTCAGCTCCGTCTTTGCAAAATGTTATAGATCTCCCTTATTATGAACAGAGAGAAATTACATATTCATGCACACACAAGCTTTATTGCTTTAATTAATTTTTTAACTTGATGATAATTTTTGGTCTATTGTAGTCTAGTGACTGATCTACGGGGATCTGATAATAATGATGAAATTAAGTAGATGGAATTGCGGAAAAATATTACCCTGAGGGATACCTATCAGCTTATGTTTGCGTGTCTGCCAAAGGGGAGTTATCCAATCTAATCTTCCAAGCCCTGAGCTGTAGCTTTGTTCATTACAGATTCTTGCACACATCTCAGTAATCTTAAAAACAGTGACAGTTGCTGCCTTGACTAATCTTTTAGGCGATTTTTCAGACTCACTTGGTAAAAATAATTACCATCTAACTTCTACAGGTAAACCCATGGTCCCCCTTAAAGGGAATAGATCTTTCTTAACCTTGTTTAGCCCCCATCTTTATAACTATACCCTTCACTTCAAGTAAATCTTCCTCAACTCTGTTTCAGAACAAAATCTCAAATGATCCAATTTTTTTTCTCAAGGCTGTAATACCCAGAAATTCCCATAAACTTTCTTGTATAATACCATTCCTGTAATGTGACAACCAGGACTACACACAGGACTCTGTTTATGGCTGACCCAGCATAATATATTGCTCCATTGTAATCTCCATGCTCTTATAGCACAGGAATAAAAGTGTTGCTTGCTGATCTTCACTAACACTGGACAACAAATTTTTCAAAAGAGTTGCTTCCTCAGAATTTTTTTTGTTTATGATAGACTGCTTGAGGATGAACACAAATATAATTTTAGACTACTTGTACCACGTAGGAATTTGGAGAAACAACAAATTAACTTTTATTGAATATAATGTGTTTAATTGCATAATGGTGCTGATGCTTTGCAATAGCTCAACTAAGTTAAAAATATTCTGTTAATGATTTTCATCTGTACTCAGTGTCTGAGGCTTCTCGCTTAAGTGTCCAACAATAATTTGCCAGCACTGATGGATTCCAGTTGCCCTGGTATCTTTTCTCCACGACCGCAATGTCCTGGTGAAACCTTTCACCATGCTCGTCACTAACAGCACCAAGATTTGCAGGGAAGAAGTCTAAATGGGAATGCAGAAAATGAATCTTTAGTGATATGTTGCATTTCATGGTTTTATATGCTTGAAGCATGCTTTCAACCAGCTGCATGTAGTTTGGTCCTCTGTAGATGCCGATAAAAATTTCAGCAACTTCCTTGAATGCCTTCCATGTGATTTTCTCCGGTCCCACTAGAAATTCCTCAAATTGCCTGTCATTGATGACCTGTTTGATTGTGGACCAACAAAAATGCTTTCCTTAATCTTGGCATCAGTTATTCTGGGAAGCATCTGTCTCAAATATCAAAATCCTTCATAGAAACTTTTATGCCTGGTGATAGCAAATTCCATCCTTACAGCCCTGAACCCAATAATTATTACTAAAACCTCTCCTTCCATGAAGCAGCCGCACTGCCTAAGCATGCCCAAACACGCCTGGACAAGATAGGAAACTTTCCAGCTTACATTGTGGGCAACATTTTAATTGACTTGAATTATGAATTGAAATAATAAACATAAGTGATTTCAAAAAATGGTGCGTGATAGGGAAATTTCATGGTGTTTTTCATGATCAGTAGCCCAAAATTCATAAGATACACCTAAAGGTATTCAGGAAGCAAAATCTTTGTTGTCCAGTGTAATTGTCCTCCCTCATTGATGAATTGTCTGAAAGATCAGCAATGAAGACAAAGTGGAGAATACGTCTGGAAGGGGAACTTGAATGCCCTTCTCCAAGAGTGGTTCAGCGTCATCAATTTCCATTGAACAGTTGAATCTTCAAGGCCACAGTCCCCAGACTAAACCAAATGACGAACTAACCTGAGGGAAGATGCAATTTGCCCATTTCTTCACTAATCTACCAAATGGAGAAACATTTTTCCAAGACAATTTGTTGCCATAGGGTTGCAAGGTGGTGCAGCTAGTAGATGGACTATCTCATAGCTCCAGATTTTGGCAGATTTCACCACTGAGTCTTAATTTGTCTACACCAATTAACTTCATAGAAAGAATCATTTCAAGATTTCTCGAGTTCCATCCTGATCTCTGGAGCTGTATGGAGTTTGTACACTTTCCCAAGACCATATAGGTTTCCGTTGTTTTTCTCTCACACCCTAAAGATGAGCAGGTTGGTAGGTTAATTTGCCCATGATAATTTGCACTTAGTGCAGTGTGGGTGGTACACTTGACGAAAATCTAGGGAGAATAGATTACAAGAAGAATTAGTGGGAAAATGGGATTGCTGAAGAAAATGATAAAAAGCAACAGCAGAAGTAAATAATGAATGGTGTGAAACTTGCCAAAGGAGAGAAGCTAACCATAGATAAGCAAGTAAGTTGTCTGGATGGCCCTCCCTAAAATCAGGGAAATTGCTAGGAATATGACAAAAGTAATTTGCTTGTTTAAGAAGGGGATGAGGATATGCCAAGCAATCACATGAATCTTGTTGTGGGAGGCATTTAGTAACAATAAATAGTAAAATTCAGTAATGACCTTGAATACCTAACGATCAAATGATATCCGTTCTATTTACCTAGGGAGCTCTCATCCGTGATCCTCACCAGAGATTACAAACCAGTGGCTGACTATAATGAAGCACTTGAGATACTGCACGATGCTGTCTTCACAAAAGAAACAGATCATCCCAATGCATTTCAAATCATAGTTGAGGACTTCAACTAGATTAGTTTGAAGAAATCCCTGCCCAATTACCATCATCATATAACCTAAGGTACCAGATCACTGTTATACTAAGATAAGGAATGCCCACCATTCCATGTCCAGACTGCATTTCCGGAAATCTGATCACTTGGCTGTCCCTCTCCTGCCTGTATACAGGTAGAGGCTAAAGAAGAAGGCTCCGGAGATTAGGACAACAAACGGGTGATTGCGGGAGGCAGAGGAGTACCTATGGGATTGTTTTGAATTGGTGGACTAGGCCATGCTCAAGGACTCATCTGTGGATCTGAATGAATACACCATTTAGCAAAGTTGTAGACAAGTATTTTCTCTCAAAATTATTCAGAGTCTTCTCCAACCAGAAGCCATGGATGAACCATGAGATTCGCAATCTGCTGAGGGCCAGATCAGGCTGGTGACCAAAAAAGTTACAAGAGGTCAGGTACAATCGCCGGAAAGCCATCTCATGGGTGAAGTGGCAATTCAAGGATGCTTTCAGCTGTGGCAAGCTTGAATGCTGTCTTGTCTTATAAAGTAAAATTGAGTGACGTAGGTGACAAAAGGGTTTTGCTTCCTGATGAGCCCAGTGCCTTCTCTGCTTGCTTTGGCTATCAAAACATGGAGGAACTATCACAAACTCCCACAGCTCTCAATGATCTTGTGATGTTAGTCTCTGAGGCTGACATGCGAGCAGCCTTCAGGAGGGAGAACCCACGAAAAGCACCCAACCCAGACAAGGTACCTGGCCAAGTACTAAAGACCTGTGCTGATCAACTGACTGGACAGGTCACTGAGATCCTTAACCTCTCACTTTGGCAGTCTGAGGTACCCACGTGCTTTAAGGAAGCTTCACTTATACTGGTGCCTAAGAAGAATGTGGTGACCTGCTTCGATGACTATCATCCAGTAGCACTTACATCCACTGTGATGAAGTATTTTGAGAGGTTGGTAATGAGGCATATCAACTCCTGCCTGAGAAGTGTCTTGGATCTGTTCCAGTTTGCCTACTGCTGCAACAGGCCTACAGCAGATGCCATCTCATTAGCTCTTCACTCAACACTGGAACACCTGGACAACAGGATGCTTTTTCTCAACTACATTCAATATCATCTCCACCTCAAAACTAATCAATAAGCTTCAAGACCATGGCCTCAATACCTTCTTGTGCAATTGGATTCTCAGTCAGTTCAGACTGGCAACATCTCATCCACAATCTCCAAATAGACCATGAGGTTAAGTAGAGCTCTAATGCCATATTTAAGTTTGCTGATGACACCACTGCTGTAGGCCGAATCAGCTGTGGTAATGAATCAGATTGAAAATCTAGCTGAGCAGTGCCACAACAACAACCTTGTACTCGGTGTCAGCAAGACCAAGGAACTGATTATTGACTTCAGGAGAAGGAAACCAAGAGGTCCATGAGCCAGTCCTCATCAGAGGATCAGAGATGGAGAGGGTCAACAACCATAAATTCCTTGGCAATATCATTTCAGAGGGCCTGTTCTGGGCCCAACACGCAAGTACAATTATAAAGGAAACACAATAGTACCTCTACTTCCTTATAAGTTGGTGAAGATTCAACATGACATCTAAAACTTTGACAAACTTCTATAGATGTTCAGTGGAGAGTATACTGACTGGCTGTATCACAGCCTGGTACCAATCCACTTGAATGGAAAGTCCTGCAAAAAGTAGTAGATATGGCCCAGTCCGTCAAAGGTAAAGCCCTCCCCACCATTGAGCATATCTATACAGAGTGTAATTGCAGGAAAGCAGCATCCATCATCGGGAACCCCACCACCCAGGTCATGTTCTCATCTTGCTGGTGCAATCAGGAAGAAGGTATAGGAGCCTCAGGACTCAGACCACCAAGTTTCAGGAACAGTTATTACCCCTCAACAATCAGGCTCTTGAAATAAAGGGGATAACTTCTCTCAACTCCACTAGCCCATCACTGAACTGTTCCCACAACTTATGCAATCACTTTCAAGGACATCATCTCATGTTCCCAATATTTATTGCTTATTTATTTATTATTATTATTTCTTTATTTTTGTATTTGCACAGTTTGATGTTTTTTGCATAATGGTTGAACACCCAGCTGGTGTGGTCTTTCATTAATTCTATTATGGTTATTATTCTATTCTGGATTTATTGCATTTGCCCACAAGACAATGAATCTCATGATTGTATATGGTACTTTGATAATAAATTTACCTTAAACAGTGCACAATTGGCTTGCTAAAGGCAGATCATATTTTACTAAATTGATTAAATATTTGCTGGGTTAAGAAAGATAACATGATCAAATTACATGCTTTCTACTTAAGATTCAGATGTTTGATGTTCCATCCAAGAGCAGAATTGAGGCCATGGAGTAGAAACCCCAGGAATAGAATGGGTAAGTGTTGTCTTAAAAACAAGCAGTCAGGCGTGGAGGGGGGTGGGCAGGGAAGGGTTGCATTTCAGACTGGAGTTTGGAAGACAGAACAGTGCTGATGTACATTATTGCCTCAGATCTGGATCTGAAACTTGCTTCAACATCAAAACATCGATGGTATTAAAGTTCCAGACAGTAACTATGTGCCAAACGAGATATTCTAACTAGCTTCCTTTGATGTTCAATGGCACTACTTTCATTGAGACTAAAATCATTAATATTCTGGTGGCTCACCACTGACCAGAAACTACATGCACCTTCCACCTACCGTTGCTGTGAGAACAAGACAAACAGTTGGTATCACAAGACAAGTGACTCACCTTCATTTCACTCCAGCAATACTCTCTAAAATACTTGCAGCTTGAACACAAAACCAGAGAGAAACTGGGATAAAGAATGAAATGGTTTAAACCGAAGTGCACTTGAAGTGGTCAGTTTCCTTCATCTGACACTCTGGGTTGGTCTGGTGCTCACGCTGCAGGGAGGCATTGCATTCAACTACACCGTGCAGACAACAAATCATATCCTGGAAACCAGCCTCACCTCGAATAATGAAAGCTGCTGGTTCCTGTCAGGGATCGAGAGCAAAACATTCAACACTCTCGGTACACTATGGTTTAAGTTTCAAGGTATAGCTGTATGGTGTTGCTTTCATGGTAGTAGCTATGTGATCCCACAAACTGCAGCTACTCCTGTGAGCTCTGAGTCTAGAAACCTCATGGTGCAGTTCCACGCTATCTCATCACACCACAGACTCCCACACTTTACCACAACCACTCGAAATCAGACTTCCATGTGAGGAGAGCGCCCCTAAACATGCTCTCAGTCTGAATAATCTTCAGAGATCACCAACATTGCGTGCAAAGGGGGAAAATAAGAGAAGTATTTGAGCAAGAATGAAAGAAAGACCCTGAATGAAAACAGCCCAGGTAATTTTACATGGATACAAGAAATAAATTTGGATAGATACCTTGAAGTTCAATTAAAAATTGCTGCTATCTAACTCACTTCTCATTCAGCATATTTCTTCAGTGTTCTAAACTTCACCTTGTTCTGCCCTTAAGCGAGGTTTCCTTAGGAGTTAGTTGGACCTAATTATTTTAAATGCATTTTTGACTGTCACTTAGAAGAGAGTGTTCCTGGCTACATGTAGTATTGTAGTCTGCATGATGAAGGTAACCTATTGTACTGTGAGGCAGGGAGTTCCAGGATTTTGAACCTGTGACTGCAAAATAATAGCAACACTTTTTCAAGGCAGGATAAGGAATTGAAGACGGTTCAGCTCTAAAACTGAGCATTCTTATTTCTAACACTGTCTTAAAATAAAAGGTCATTGGAGAAGTTGAGAACAGTTTTGCTGAAGATAGTCTTTGCTTCACCTCACACAATGTACCAATTTAACACAATTAGTAGAAAGATATTACAAAGAGAGGGGAGAAAAAAGATATTTTAAGTCATTGCACTGGGAAATACATTTCCGTACCTGGGATGAACTTCCAGATCAGCGGTGCATTAAGTTACAGTTGAGACCGATGATTCAAGGTATGGAGTATTTAGAAGAAAGAGAGCTGGTGCTGTGTGAAGTTACAGAAATGGGAAGAAAAAGCTAGTGAACATAAACATGAGAATTATTTTAATTGTGTGAAGTATCAAGGAGTATGCCTGCTTATCACGGATGAATGCCTCACAAAGTGTCCTCAGCCAGCTTGATTTCATTCAAAGAAAGGCCCTCAGGGTTATATGTGTAGATGAAGCATCAGCTCGTGAGAAGCTAGCCAGCAGTAGCTCACACCACAGACGACAGGTTGCTGCAGCTACTGTGCTATACAAAATTCACACCAGCCACAGCCCTGCAGACCTTCGCGCCATGCTGCCTTCATCTTATGAGCGATGGCGCACCACACGATCAAGTTTATCTATGCCTGCTCATGCTGCTTCTATGCCTGATGCGAGAACCTACATACTGGATAGAAACTTCCTTCACTGTGCTATCAGAATTTGGAACAGCCTGCCAGATGCTGCGGTTGGAAACATCTGCGACGATGGGGTCCAAGCCTTCAAGAGTTGAGTGGACAAACACCTATCATCTCTGGGAGGGAAGTCACATGCTTTTTCATAAGCTATCATGAAGGGGACCAGGATGGCAATGCTTGGTTGTTGGTAGGTAGGGTTAATACCTGGCTTTCAAGAGCACTTGTGAGTTATGTTCCAGCTGGACTTAGTCCTTAAACTGCTAGAGAACAGTGCGGAAAGAACAGGTGCTGTTTTCTCCGGTAGCGATTAGTTTTTAGTTCCAAGTGCTCCTGCCACGTTTTGTCACCCTGCAACCTTATCCTTCAATCTCTTTGAATTATGGAGGACAGCACGTGTATAAATGTCTCTCTCCAGCAGACTTCATCATGATCATCATGACTCCAGTATTTCTACTATTTTTTAATGTTTCTTAATTGTACATAAGATTTTTTGTGTTCTATCGTTGAGCAGCAGTGAACCATCTGATTGGCCTGTCAGAGTTCTCTTTGGGAACTAGTTGACTTGATCAGCATTTCTGATCTGGCTATTGTTCACAATTACATTTAATAAAAAAAACCTATGGTGTAAGTCATTCAATGAACAATGGGCGATGATAATACGTGGGGCATGGCTTGGGTTTAGGCTCAGGAAACTGAGCTTTGGGTAAGCTCGTTCAGAAGTTGGGGCAGATGCCAGGAACATGCTGGAATAACATAACAAAGGCATGGTGGGCTTCAGCTCAAAATTGGAGGTGAAGCAGATGAATGGATAAAAATCAAGAAAATTGTCCCAATGCAGTGTCTTGATATGAAACTTTGACTGTCCCTTTGCCTCCACAAATCTGTCTGAACCGCTGGGTTCCTCCAGCAGTTTCTCCTCCCCAGTTGCTTAGATGGCTAGAAACTCAGTTCAAGGTTGGACACAAGATAAAGTTCACAATCTCTGATTCTGCGTATATCATAGTTCGAAGGAATAAAATCAGTGGGAAGGGTCCTATTTGAACATAATCTCTCTCCCTCTCTCCTCCCCAAAGCATTTACAACGATTGAGTTATTCCACAATTCATGTTAATGTGTCTTACATTTCCTCGGCATCAGGTGTACATCTAACAACAGCAAAATTTGAGTAACGCCATTTCAGCATGTGCTAACATAAAATGGGACACAAAACTCTGCATTATGATTACTATGGTACAATCTTGGTAGAATTAGCAGCACTCTGCAATAGTTAGTTGTTTACTTATTTAATGGACACTCTGCTACTCGGTTAACGTTGAGAGATTTTACAGAACACTTCCAGAAATGAAAGCAGATTACTCAAATTAAAAATTTACTAAGTGTTTTACAACTACTCTGTAAGTGTGTCCTTCATCTCTTAGCTGATATGATATTTATTCAAAGGGTGTGTTTGAGTCTTCCAGCCAAGAAGGAAGGACTTGCTCTTTGGCGAAGAATTATTCCCAGGATTGTCAAAGACACTACACTCCAACCTTAACATCAATCAATAACGAAAACTCAAGTCTGTAAGCACAATGCTGTCATAATGGAGACAGGTATAATTCTGCAGCATGCCTTCACTTGAACTGTTCTTTCGAAAGACACTAAGGTTACATTGGCTTTCACCTTCCTTGCTGTAAGATTCCCTACAACATGCCACAAATCTAGAGTCAGCCTTGTACAGCACTGAAAAAAGCCCTTTCGCCCTTCGACACAAGTCATATTTGGTCACGTTAGATCCAATATAACAATCACTGTGTCAAATAAAAACTTTCATTCAGATTCCTTTTGAAACACCTTTCTCTAACATCAAAATCAATGTCCTCTTGTATTTTTGTAGGTCATCCATCATCCTCCTTCACTCCAGCAGGTAAGAAGAAAAAAAAACAGCCTACTCAATCTCTCCCATAAAGTCCTTCAATCCAGCCAATGCCCCAATAAATTCCTCAGCACTCCAGCGCAACTGCATCCTTCCTGTAGTGTGGCAACTAGACACACTGGTCCAAATACCGTCTAAGTACTACTTTGTAAAGTTGGAATACAACTTCCTAACTCTTATATGCCCCGATCGATGAAGACAAGCATTTCTTATAGTTCTTCACTGTCCTATCTACCTGCGCTGCCACTTTCAAGATTTTCAACACCAGGGTTGGAATGTTCATTAGCATTCTTTACTGCCTTAATATTTATTGTATAGGTACCACCACAATTTGACTTCCCTAAACCAAATACTTGACAATTGTCAGGATTCTATTTGCCAACACTTAGCCCATCTCTTCATCTGCTTCACATCCAACCATAATCTTATTCAACCTTCCTTACCACCTACACCACAACCAAACTTTGTGTCATCCACAAACATCACATCTCCCATTGTGATGCTCACTGCTGTAACCAAGCTCTCTCCTCCTGAAGAAATTATTTGATCAATGTTGAAGGGATGGCATCTCAAACACTGGGAGTCACCAGCTTTACTAGTTATTGATTTCCCACAAGTGCAGGCGGCCATTGCCTGCATGTGTGTATATTAAGGGCTTTCCCTAATATGGCTGGATTTCTACTCTCTCAACATACAGGTTACTATGGATTGCAAGATCTTTGGTGGAGTGTTGAGGAAATGGGTAGGATGTAGGACAGACAGATCAGGAGAATGGGCAAGAAAGTGGCAAATCAAATACAATGTTGGAAAATGCATGGTCATGTACTTTGGTAGTAGAAATAAATGTATGGACTATTTTCTAAACGGGGAGATAATTCAAAAATCTGGGATGCAAAGGGACTTGGGAGTCCTTGTACAGAACACCCTAAAGGTTAACTTGCAGGTCAAGTCGGTGGTGAGGAAGGCAAATGCCATGTTAGCATTTCAAGAGGTCTAGAATACAAGAGCAAGGATATGATGCTGAGGGTTTATACACTGGTGAAGCCTCACCTTGAGTATTGTGAACAGTTTTGGGCCTCTCATCTTAGAAAAGATGTGCTGGCATTGGAGAGGGTCCAGAGGAGGTTCACAAGGATGATTCCAGGAATGAAAGGGTTATCATATGAGGAACGTTTCATGGCTCTGGGTCTGTACTCACTGGAATTCAGAAGGATGAGGAATGATCTCATTGAAACCTTTCGAATGTTGAAAGGCCTAGACAGAGTAGATGTGGAAAGGATGTTTCGCATGATGGGAGAGTCTAGGACAAGGGGCAAAGCCTCAGGATAGAGGGGCGTCCTTTCAAAACAGAGATGCAGAGAAATTTCTTTAGCCAAACGGTGGTAAATTTGTGGAATTTGTTGCCAAGTGCAGCTGTAGAGGCCAGGTCATTGGGTGTATTTAAGGTAGAGATTGATAGGTTCTTGATTGGACATGGCATCAAAGGTTATGGGGAGAAGGCCGGGAACTGGGGTTGAGGAGGAGGGGGAAAAAGGGGTGAGCCATGATTGAATGGCGCAGCAGACTCGATGGGCCAGATGGCCTAATTCTGCTCCTATGTCTCATGGTCTTATATAGTCTAATATGTATGGGATGCACTGAGGGAGTCAACATGTCATCTACATGCACTGCAGACCAGGATCAAAGAATCTTATCTACTCCCTTACCTGCTTACATCAGTGTGTTCTCCTGCCATGCCAGCATACTAGAAGAGCTATGCAAGTACCAGGATCATACTGGAAATCATCTACTGAAAAGAAAATTCCACTGTCTCCATAATTCATGGGGCATTCTTCAGTTCATGCCACGTTAGTGCTGAAGATACAACTGCCATCAGTTGTGAAGACTTTTCAATCAACGTATCTGGTGCAGATGGAGGATGAGCAAGGTCTCCCAGAGCCTGAGAGATGCAGGAGTGTGAGGAAGGAGGTGGCTACTGGGAATGTCTTTGCTCAGCATCCAGAGCCTTCACTCCCAGCTGAGCAGAGGAGGTAAGACACTAACCACATGAGTTTAAAGGGGGGTTCTGTTTAAAAGAGATGGCTTTGATAAGGAGCTCAAAATAATATTCCATAATACAAACCAGGTGATTCCCCTACTACAATCCTTAACACTAACATAGATAACTTCCAGGAAATGTGGCTTAGGTGTCCACCTGTTCTGGATAACACATGAATGATTTGATTCCGTCCTCCAATTACTTTAATGGCTACTGAAAAATCTCTCCATTTTCTGTTGGAGCTCCACCCTTACTTAATAACTTAGACCCCTGGAAGAAATATATTTTCTTTGAGCATCTCCAGTTCACAAGTATGAACAGTGGTGCACAGCTTGTCTGGATGCCCATTACAAGATGAATTTCCTTTGTCCCACTATGTGAAGATTCTCACTCCTAAAGGAGACTACATCAGGCACCTCTAACCAGGCCCTTCTTTATGGTGAGCCTGATAGTGAGTTACAAACAAATTGCAGGGGCAGGCTCTCTTCAAAATCGAGCAAGGGATATTTTATACCTAGTAGAACAATTGCCTTGTAGCTCCAACCAACAGCGTTCAGTCCTGACCTCTGATGCTGTCTGTGTAGAGTTTGCATGTTTCCCCTATAAGCGTCCTCCAGGTGCTTCAATTTCCTTGCACATTCAGAAAATGTGTGGGTTGGTTGGCTAATTGGCCACTGTAAATTGCCCCAGTAGGGAAGTAAATGGGTGAGGTGGAGTGAGGGGAGCTGTTGGGTATAAGAGCATAAAATGGGATTGGGGTGAGATTAGCATTTAAAAAAATAACAGGTATTTGATGATCAGCACAGCATGGAAATAGCTCCTTGAACCCACCAAGTCTGTGCTGCTATAATAACATCTGTTATTTATTTACCTACACACATTCTTTTTCTCTCTCTCCTTTTTGTCCCTCTCACTATACCCCTTGCCCATCCTCTGGGCTTCCCCCCACCCTTGTCTTTTTCCCTGGACCTCCTGTCCTGTGACCCCCTCATATCCCTTTTGCCAATCACCTGTCCAGCTCTTGGCTCCATCCCTCCCCCTCCTGTCTTCTCCTATCATTTTGGATCTCCCCCTCCCCCTTTCAAATCTCTTACTATCTCTTCTTTCAGTTAGTCCTGATGAAGGGTCTCGGCCTGAAACGTCAACTGTACCTCTTCCTAGAGATGCTGCCTGGCCTGCTGCGTTCACCAGCAACTTTTATGTGTTTGCTTGAAATTCCAGCATCTGCAGATTTCCTCGTGTTTGCAATAAATGGGTCCTATTTTGGCTAAAGGGGTGTAACTACTGGTGTACTCCAGGGATCGATACTTTGCCCTCAGTTACTTACTACTTGCTTTAATTACTGTGGGTGCTATGGTAGCGTAGCACGTAGCACAATGCTATTGCAGCTCAGGGTGTTCCGGAATTTGGGAGTCCAATTCTGGCGCTGTTCTGTAGGGAGACTCTGTACGTCCTCCCCATGGAATGCGTGGGTTTTCCCCAGTGCTCTGGTTTCTTCCCACAGTCCAAAGACACACCGGGTAGGTTAACTGGTCATTGTAAACTGTCCCGTGATTATGTTAGGGTTAATCAGGGTTGTAGGGTTCCTGTCACAGCATGGCTCGAAGGGCCGAAGGGCCTACTCTGCACTGTAGTGCTAAGTAAATAAAATAAGTAATAACTTGGAGGTGGGAACAAAACGTAAGGCTTCCAAATTTACTAATGACACTGAAAATAGGTGGAAGGGCATATTATGGTGAGGACAGTGTGATTCTGCATTGGGATCTACAACCTGGCAATGGAGTGTCATGAACAAAACAGTCAAGTTGTGCCCTTCAGTAAGAGGAATCAGAAAGGAGATTATTATTATTTACATGCAGAAAGATTGCACAGGTGGATCCAGGAGTTCTAGTGCATGAATCATAAGAAGATAGCAGGCAAGTTGAGGAGGCAAACATGTTGGCTTTTATCATGAAGGTGTTGAAGTCTGCACATGGGGATGTTTTGATACTGTTGTACAGGGTGTTAATGAGGCCACAACTGGAATATTGTGCACACTTTTGGTTCACTTACCTAAAATAGGATATACAGTAGTAACATTAGAGGCAATCAACAGGAGATTTCCCAGGCTAATTCCTGGGATCAGAAGGTAGATAGTTATTTGTATTCCTTGCAGTTTGGAAGAACAACAGGTGACCTTACTCATAAGATATCCTAAGTGGGTTTGATAGGGTAGATGTGGAAATGTTTTCACAGATGGAAGAGTCATGAACAAGGGGGCATAGTTACAAAAATAAGGGGCCAATCCTTCAAAACTGAGGTGTGAAGACAATTCTTCTCTCAGAAGAGAGTGAATCTCTGGAATTCTTGACCCTGAGGCTGGTGGACAATCACTAAATGTACTCATGATAAATATAATAGTGAAAATATTAAAGACAAATGCCTTTGAAGAATTAGGGACTGCATGGACCTTAGTTCAGTCATGTTCATAATGAACGGCTGAATAGCAAGGCAGGTTTCAGGGGTCTGGAGGACTACTGCTCTATTTTTGTCTGTTCTTTGAGTGTATAACGCATTGGTAATTTTTTTTCTAATTTATTACTTGCTGCAGGTTTGACTGGCAGAAGGTAAATTAAAAAATGGATCTGCAGCGATACAATTGCCCCTATACCAAAATACTTTATGCCTAATTCCCTTCAAGATCCTACAACCAGCAATATTATGTTTCTGGTTATATTAATTGAGAAGCTCTCCATGGAAGCTCACCATTTCTTCTCCATCCATGGCATGGGTTGGCCCCCATTCACTGAAAGCATTGGAACAAGTACGATGGACTCTCGTTAAAGTTCATCCAAGGTGCAGATGATGGGCAGTTTTCGTTGGCACTCTTGTACTTCAACTGTTGGAAGGACAGAGTCCCCTAAAAGACTGATTTCTGATTCATCTTTATTTATTACTCAGCTTGTGTTGGGCACGTGGCCAAGTGGCTAAGGCATTCGTCTAGTGATCTGAAGGTCGCTAGTTCGAGCCTCAGCTGTGGCAGTGTGTTTGTGTCCTTGTGCAAAGCACTTAACCACAAACATTGCTCTAGTGTCTGTGCGAGGAGTGACACCCCACACAGACTTCCAATCTGCACCTTGTAAGGCATGAAAATGCCCGACGCAGGCCTCTTATGGTCTGAGTTGACGTTCCCTCCCCCTCCCTTGTACCATGAAGATTTGCAAGAGTTTTGGTGGCAGGCACACACAAACAGACAAAGAGTTTCCACAATTTCATACATAATCCGACGATAACCTGGTTTCCTGCCACAAGAAAGTAAAAAGCCCACACAGGGCACAAAGCATTGCAGAACACTTACTGGAGTGTTGTTTTTAAAGAAACCGTTTCACTAGAGATATCATCAACACCAGCAAACTAGCTACATGGCACCACTACAAACTGCACTTAGTTCAGTTTGATGTGACATCTATTGACAGACATTTTCCTAGAAGTTGGTTAAACAGTGCTCCCTCACACATGTGGTTTGATGAGTTCGGCCATAACCATCTTCACTGATTGAAGTAGGGACCTATGAACAAAGTTACATTTTCCACCCTGTCTGTCCAGTTGGATCAGGATAGAGTTTTGCTTGTATTGCCGAGTTCTGAGTTGAAGATGTAATTCCTATGGCTTCATCTCCAAATAACCAGCACTGTTCACTCATATGGCAATATTTTTGCAAGGATTCACATTCACAGAGCATTGACAGTATACTGACTAAATGGCCTTCATGGCTCTCCCTATACCATTCTCTGTTGAGTCCCAGACTCTCTAATTGAAAAGGAGAGGTGTCCGAGTCCCTAGTCATCATTTTGCTCTTGATGGTACAGTACTGTGCAAAAGTCTTGGGCACATATAGAGAGCTAGGGTGCTTAAGACGTTTGCACAGTACTTAAATATGTCAATGTGGAGCAGAATGCCAGTTTGAGACACCAGGCAAGGTCACTTCATTCCAAACAATTAGTTTATTGATCATTATGGAATCTCTCTGGTGCTTCCTACACCCTTCCTTCCCCTTTCTCCAACCATGATTCTCCTCTTCCTTCCCCTTTCCCATTCTCAGTCCACAACAGAGACCCATATCAGATTTATTATCACTCACATGTCATGAAATATGATTTTTTTGCAGCTGCAAAATTACTACAGTACTGTGCAAATGTCTTAGACACGCTAGCTATATCTATGTGCCGAAGACTTTTGCACAGTACTGTATATTCAAATACTTTGAGATTCTCTTTAATCTTACTTGCCAAAGACTCTTCAAGGCCTCACCTGTCTCTTAAAATTTCCTTCCTGAATTCTTTCTGGCTTCTCTATAATCTTAAAACCCTCTCTTGACATTAGCTTCCTAAACCTTACTTATGCTCCCTTTTCCTCCTTGACTGAATTCACCACCTTTCTTGACATCCAAGGTTTCCGTATTTTGGCATGCCTTTCCTTCCTTCTTAATGGAACATACCTGCCTGTACTCTGTTGAATTTGGTCTTTAAATACCCTCATGTCAGATTGGACTTGCCCAAAAACAGCTGTATCCATTCCAATCCCAAACAAGAGAAAGTCTGCAGATGCTGGAAATCTGAGCAACACACACAAAATGCTGGAGCAACTCAGCAGGCCAGGCAGCATCTAGGAGAAGAGTACTGTCAATGTTTTGGGCCGAAAAGTTTCCATTTCCATTCCAGCCACCTCTCCCCAGAATTTGCCTAATATTCTTGTATTTGTCCTCTCTCCCACAAGGTATAACTCATCTATAGATATCTTAAAATATAGGGAGAAGAGATTCTGCAGATCCTGGTAATCCAGAGCAACACACACAAAATGCTGGAGGAACTCAGCAGGTCAGCCAGTATCTATGGAAATGAATAGACAGTCATAAAATATAGAGTTGTGATCACGTTTCCTAACTGTTTTCCCATTGAAAGGTCAGTCATTTCCCAACACTGGGTCTAGTATGGCCCCTCCCCTTGTTGGATTATCTACATATTGACTTAAGAAACCCTCCTGGATACACCTCACAATTCTGCTCCATCTAAACCTCTTGCACTAAGGAGATCCTCTGAAAGGCATTATTACACCAGATGAACTTATAGCAATCCAGTAGTTACTTAGATAAACTTTTTCTTTTAACTGCCAGTTTATTAAACTGAATTAAAACTCTCCCTCTGCCTGTTGAGATTTAAATTGTTGTTTGAAGGTTTGGGATGGCCAGCTGTTATGATAGTAAGGTCCTTTGCAGACAGATAATGGGTACGAGAGATTAGGGTGTCAGAGTGTGAGGCTCAAGGGATGGGACCTGGGCTGCAGTGGAGGACCAAGTGAGGGAGACCAAAATGAAACAAGAAAAGTTAGGGACATTAGATAGCAGCTCCAGTTCAGCAATACACTACAAAGAACAGATTCTTACTGAGGCAGTCCAATGATTATCACTCTCAGGATAACATGGTCAAAGTTGGAATACAGTACTCAAATGCTGTGTACTGTCTGGCATAGAAATCATGTTGGGCCACAATAGTAGTTCATGCATTAGGGGTCTGGTCAAGTTTCTGCAGTGGTGGGGGTTTGAAATGAACTGGAAAATATCACTATTGCTTTTCACTCCCATATTAAAAAAAAATTGATTTTACCTCTGTGCTCAAAACCTAAGTGGAAAATTCTGCTTACTGAACATTGAACAAGCAGTGTCATAATTATGAGAAGTGCAGTAGGATGCATAATGCTTTAAAATAATAGAATGCAAAATGACAACAGAAAGTGCATGGTCCAACACCAACAACGTGACAAAGGTCTGTTCCAGCACTAACCTGAGCAGCACCATCTATATGAATGTAGGCTGCAGTCCTCAGCTCCAGAAACACCAGCATCGTGTATCTTACAGTAGGCCGATGTTTCTGGAGCTGAGTTGTGACATCAGCTGACAGCATCACACTAATAACACTATCTTATGCTACCAATCATGCTTGCGTGACTTGAGATTCATCAAAATGCCTTCCTGCAAGTACTTGCATGATGTGTGGTGAGTGAGTAAATCAAGTACTCCCGATTAGCAACCAACTATAAATCTCAGACCTGTTCAGTTTCAAAACCCTTTGATTAAATGCATCACCAGTAATACTGATTTAAAAAATACTCTTATAACCTAATACCCGGAAGCTTCCAGGGCTAGATTGTAAAGGCTGTATTTCTAAAAGGCATTTCATGAAATGACACATAATCCCTTAAATGCTCATGACATTAAAATAATTTATTAGGGTGAACAGAGAACCGCAAGACCGTGCAAAAGTCTTAGGCACCCTAGATTTTTTAAATATGGTTTCAGATGGTATGATGAACATCATCAAGGCTTTCTGGGATTATCTGGAGAGAAAGAAGCAAGGAAGACAGCCAAAATCTGCAGAAGAAGTGTGGCAAATTCTCCTTGATGCTTGGAACCACCTACCAGCCAATTTCTTATAAAATTGCACAACAGTGTACCTAAGAGAACTGATGCAGTTTTAAAGACAAAGGATGGGCACACCAAATGTTGATTTGATTTAGTTTTTTACTGCTTTCTGCTCCTTATAGTAATTTGTTTGATATTTAGAAACCTTTCATTTCATTTTTTTTTGAAAGCTTCTTCACTTTACAGAATTTTTTTTACATATGCCTAAGTCTTTTGCCCAGTACTGCAGGTCCTACAGGGATCACCACTGGTTGTAAGCCCAGAGATCAGTCCATGGTTTGCTGGCTTATGCTGCTTACATCACATATGGTTGCTGTTTTTGTTACTTAGTGGACATAACATCCTGTGCTCTAGTTTCATCGAGTTGACAACTTATCTTTAGGTAAGCCCAGGGCTGTTGCTGGCTTGTCACGTTGCACTCATTGAATCAGACTTGATCTTTTGGCTTGATAGTAAAAGGGCAGCAAAGATGTATCAGACCTTGACGATATAGAAACTGGTGCTACACATTTCTGCTGCCATTGTTGGTCCACACAGTTGCCCATGATTCCAAATATATTCTTAGCTTATTCCATTGAGCACAAATGCAGTGCCACACTACATGGCAAAGGCTCCTTGGTGTTAAACTGGGGTTTTATAGTCCTGCTGAAGCTCTCAGGTCTTCTTCCACCAGTCTCTTAAACAATTTCCCCTCAAAAGATAATTGGCAGATCAGCTTTTTAAATGGTAGAATTCAGTACCTAAAACTATGAGGGATACAGACTCAGCTGACACTTTAAAATTCCAGCTCAAAACCTATTTATTTAACCTCGTGTTCAACTAACATCTTTTTGTCTTCTATTTTCATGTTTATTTTTATTTTACTTTCATATTTTACTATTGTCCCATTGTAAAGCACTTTGAATTGCATCACCTGTATGAAAAATGTTCTATAAATGAAGTTATTATTATCTTCATATGTACCATGCAATGCTGAAGTCCACCATTCTGTCAAGCACGGTTGTGCGTGTCACAGACAGTGTGAACGAGCAGAGGCAGGTTTGCTGGGTTTTGACTGACACGGTATCTGCCGCAGAAACAGACTGACAGATTTTTTGGGGTTCGGCCATCTTGGACAGTCCTGCTGCTAACAAGCCACTCTTAGTGATAAACACTGAGGACTTCCGATCAGAGTACATTTAGTGCCCTTTCAGTGCTTGTTTCAAATGCTGTTCCACATGGAGGAGCACTGAAAAAGGTCAGTAATCGGGAGGTGGTTTCTGTAAAGTCCAAAGTTAATGAGGAGGACTCTCGGAACACTCCTTCCTAACCAGATGTCACTGTACTGTTCAGTCTTGTTAGTGAAACAGGATGATGATGATGGAGGAATTGGGTACGTTTGCTGTAAGGTTCTCCTATCTCAGAAAGGATACAGCAGAATCATAAGTTTATTCCTGGAGTGAGGGGACTGACCTATCAAGAGAGGCAAAGCACTTTGAGTCTGTGTTCCTTGAACTTAGAATAGCAGTGATCATATTCAAATATAGAAGATATTGGAAGGTTTGAATGGAAGGATGTATCTGCTTGTGGGAGAGTCACAAATAAAGGGGCGCAGCTACAAGGGGCTGATCACTAGAAATTGGGTGTGTAGAAATCTCTTCTCTGAAGGGTAGTGAATCTTTGAACTTCTCCACCCCTTAGAATGATGGAGGCCAGATCATTGCCTATCTTTAAGGTGGAGGTACTGTAAATATTTGAAAGATCAAGAACTTGGGGATTATGGGGAAGTAGGACAGAAGAGAAGGTGAGAACAACATAGGGTAGCCTACTATTGCTCCAATTTTTGTGTGTTCTTATGCATTCTTGTCATGGAGTAGCTGGTGGGACAATTTTCAAGGTCACAACTTTCAAGATATTTCTGAGGACTGGAAGCAGTTTTGTCATGTCTGTATATGTCGCCTAGGCCAACACTTTTTGGTCCTGCTGAAGATTCTCGGCCCAAAATGTCAACTGTATTCTTTTTCTATAGATGCTACCTAACCTGCTGAGTTCCTCCAGCATTTTGTGTGTGTTGTTTGGATTTCTAGCATCTGCAGATTTTCTCTTGTTTACTTTTTGGTCCTTCTAGTTTTATTCTTCCACAGGTTCAATGTACAGTATTGTACATTTCAGTGCCTACTATGACCATAAAATAATCAAGTACATTGCTGCAACCTTTTTAACCAATGATAAAGCGTTTTTGTTGTAACATGTTCCCTGTTTAAGTGAAACTGGGTGTGAAACTATTTCTTCAAACCTCTTCCAAATACTGGTTTTAGAATTGCAGTTGCTTTTCCCCCTAAGAATTCAGAGAGATGAACAATAGGCAAAATCTACTTTTCATGGAGAAAGGCTTATGTTGTGAATTTAAAATTTGAAAAAAGGAAGTAGGCTAGATACGGTCTTTTTCAAACACTGCTGAGATGGGGATATACAGTATAATAAAACTTAGCATTACCTTGGTTCAGGATTCAACTTACCTGAATCAAAAATTATCATTATCCACAAGGTGTAAATTAACTCTGCCGGCTGTTTATTACATTACACTTTGGGCATCGGTCAAGGTTAACGTAAGCATAGACATGTCACGAGAACACACACATACACAATGGCTGCAGCAGTTGTGATTGACAGCAAAGTGACCTATTTTATGGTTAGTTAGCAACTCTAAAGGGAAATGTCAAAGCTGGTTACTGGCATTTGATACAGACCTTTGAAAGATCATGTGACAGACTAATCGGAGGGAGTTATTACACCAGACTGTCTTGAGTGCTGAGTCTCTTAAGCATCACTATCAAGAACAACAGGGCAAATGTAGCCTGTGAGGACCAGTCAGTGGGCATCTCCCATTGTTCAAGGTCACATTAGATTTTCACTTTACTAGTTTACTTGAGTTGTCTAGTTCATTCAGGCTTGCTGCACAAACAGGTCTGAATGAATTAGGCTGAGCAAGCCAGAATTTTGAATTAAATTCTCATAAAAGTGCCAGTATATTATTCTACGATGCAATTTTGATATTAGTCTAAACATAGGCATTTCCAGCTATCCTGGATATAGGTCTGCTCAACGTTTAAGGGCTAGGAAGGGAAAAGCTGTAGCTCCTGAACAGATGTGAGAGGGTGATCAGGAGGAGGAATGGATTGCTGAGAAGATTGTTTCACTTGAAAGTTTTGCCCACTGGCTGTAATAATAACTGTAAAAAGAATGGCTGAATTGATCACAACCTGAAATGGAAGCAAAAGTTTCTAGTTCTAGTAAGAAAATTCAGTGGAGGGAGTCTCCATTATGGAGCAATTGGCCCTGCTGATCATCATGTTAAAGTTAGGTTCAATGCCGCAAGATAACAAAGCATTAGAGCATAATTGTCAGTTTCATTAATGGACCCAGGTCCATGCAAATTTTGATAAGATAATTGACTGGACACCGGCTTACTGTGGTTTCCACAAGGTCAGTGAAGACAGATAAGGTCCTCACTGACCTTGTGGAAAATGGAAACAAGTTGATGTGGTGTCGCTATACTTCCAAACCCATCTGTTGTGTATTCAATATTTCAGTAATGTCTGAGAGTGATCAGAAATTTGGCCTTCGAGCCAATGCAGCAAGGTTGACGCCACTTCTTACTTATTTTGCCATTTTAAAAAATAAATTGGTGACATGGGTTATAAACCAGCAGGGGAGAGTATAGTCAAAATTCAGGGCATTTGATTTCTTTTTGAGGATATCCAAATGCTAATGAGATCTCGCCTTTCTGGATGTCAGTCTGATCTGGCTGGATCCTTTCCCTAACAGACTACTTCTCAGCTAGCACATTGAATGGGCTTTCCATAAAAAGAGGACGATTGATGAACTGATTTGGAAAGCCTGCAGCTTTGGTCACTGTTACAAAGGTCAGGTATCTATCCTCTGATGGCAACTTCCTACTTTTGGATGCTGTAGAGATACCTGCATACAAGACTACCTCCCAGGTGGCTTCTGATTGGCAACGTGCTTTTCCTTGAGATATCTGACTTCAGGATGAGATGTAGCTTCCCGAGGCAGAGATCAGATGCTCTGGGAGAGTTGTCTGATTTTTACTGGGATCTTTCTGAAGCATGTAGGCCTCCAATCAGAGTGATCTACAAATAGTGGCAGAGCTGTATGGTTGCCTGAACAGATAGACATAGGCTTAGTGGAAGTAAACCACTTAGGCCAAACACTCAGAACCAGGCTTAGTATCACTGCCACATGATGGGAAATATGTTGTGTTGCGGCTACAGCACATTACAACATATAATAAAAATAAGAAACATATATACAGGGGATTCTGCATCTCTTTTACCTTTCATATATCCAAAAATACTTTTGGCATCCTCTTTTATATTATTGGCTAGCTTACCTTCAGATTTATTTTTTTCTCTCTTTATAGCTTTTTTAGTTTGTTTTTAAAAGCTTCCCAATCCTCTAACTTTCCACTAATTTTTGCAATATTAATGCTATGACAAAACTTTGGTCAGCTCATCTCTCATGCCTCTTTAATTCCCTTTACTCCACTATAGCACTGATACATGTGACTTCATTTTCCCCTTCTCAAACTGCGGGGTGAATTCTATCATATAATGATTACTGCTGCCTAAGTGTTCCTTTATTTTAAGCCCTCTAATCAAATCTAGTTTATTACACAACACTCAATCCAGAATTACCTTTCCCCTAGAGGGCTTGACCATAAGCTGCTCTAAAAAGTCATCTTGCAGGCATTGTACAAATTCCCTCTCTTGGAATCCAGCACCACCCAGATTTTCCAAATCTACCACATATTGGAATCTCCCATCTGTTCTAACATTGCCCTTTCCACATGCTTTTTCTTTCTCCTATTGTAATTTGTATCCCACATCCTGGCTGCTATTTGAAGGCCAATATAATCGACATCTACGGGCAAAATGGATAATAAAACACAAACACACACAACTGACACTATTTAAACATGGTTCATTTCATCGTGTCTAATTGCAGCTTCCGGCATCTCGAAGCCTGAATGCTTGAGACCATGGTGAGCAAAACAGTTTTGAATTGTCTTACTGGTTATTTCTTGCTAACTATCAGTGACAAAAATCACTGTTTTTTGAACACAAACACACACAACTGATGCTAATTAAAACCCGTGTGCTCTAAGCATGGTGTAGAGCCTAACACAAATGCACGTGACTGGCGCTAGTTAAAAACTGTTTAACAACAGACTTCTGTCCCAATTAAACAAACAGAGTTCTGGCTGTTTTCTTGAATACCTTTTGTTCATAAAGAGTTGTCACAAATAAGTAGCTTCCCCAACTAACCAATGGCCCAATTAACTAGAATCCACTGTATGTGTGTGTATATATATATAAAATGTGCAAAAAAAGAAAAAAATGGTGAGGTACTGTGCATGGGTTCATTGTCTATTCAGAAATCTAATGACGATGGGGAAGAAGCTGTTCCTAAAATGGTGAGTATGTGTTTTCAGGCTTTTGTACCTTCTCCTTGATGGCAGCAATGAGAAGAGATTATGTCGGGAGTGATGGAGGCCCTTAGTGATGGATGCCACCTTTTTGAGGCATTGCCTTTTGAAGATGCCCTTGATGCCGGGGAGTCTAGTGTCCATGATAGAGCTGGCTGAGTATGAAACTTTCTGCCACTTTTTCCAATCCAGTGTAGTGACCCCTCCATATCAGACCTTGATGCAACCAGTTGACATGCTCTGCACAGTACATCTTTAGAAATATGCATGAGTCTTTGGAAACATATCAAGTGTCCTCAAAGTTCAAATGAAATATAGCCACTATCATGCCTTATTTGTAACTGCGTCATGATGTTGGGCCCGGGAAATATCTTGACATATTGGCACCCAGGAACTTGAAACTGCTCACCCTTTCCACTGTAGATCCCTTGATAAGGACTGGTGTGTGTTTACTGGACTTTCCCTTCCTGAAGTCCACAATCAATTCTTTGAAGTTTAGAGCAAGGTTGTTGTTACGACACCACTCAACCAGCTTTTCTGCAAATTGGCAAATTTATAAATGGTGCTTGAGCTGTGCCTAGCCAAATAATTGTGGGTGTAGAGACAGAGTAGAACAGTGTGCTAAGCAGGCATGCTTGAGGTGTGCCTCTGAGGAGGAGATGTTAATTCTAATCCCCACAGACAATGGTCTCCTGTGAAGAATTCAAGGACCCAGTTGCAGAGGGAAGTGCAGAGGCCCAGATTTTGGAGATTGTTGATTAGAATTGAGGGTATGATTGTGGAGAAAGCTCAGCTGTAATCAATAAACAGCAGCTCAACGTAGGTAATGCAATTGTCCAGAGGATCCAAGACTGGGTGGAGAGCCAGTGACATTGCATTCATTGCAAGAACTATTGTGAAGATAGGCAAGTTGTAGTAGGTTCAGGTCCTTGCTTAGGCAGTTGATTCTGGCCATGACCAATCTCTCAAAGCCCTTCATTACAGTAGATGTGAGCGCTACTGAGCAACAGTCATTGCGGCAGGTCACCCTGCTCTTTCTGGGACTGGTATAATTGCTATTCTTTTGAAGCAGATGGGAACTGCAGCAGTCCCATCCTAATGAACATTGCAGGGACTCACTGGTGTGGGGCAAACCCAACCAAACTCAATGCTTTTGTCCAAAATTGCTTATTGGACCTAGGTTCTGAAACCCTTTTGGAACCTATCCCATGTAACCCGAACTGATGCATGCTATTCCACACTGAACAGGGGCATTTTCCTGTAGTCTGTACCCCGTGTCCTCCACTGTCATCCAAACAACTTATGGAGGGTCCATTCTGATATTTAATCACAAGGGGTGTCTTCAGGGTACTCTCTTTATAGTATATTTCCCTTTTCTATTGGGAACCTGGCTGGAGATGAAGAATGCTACACACACCAGTCTTGTGCAGTATTTTAAAATTCCTGGCTCCCTGCAATTTCTTGGAGAAGTGTTGCTGGTGGATATGAAGTTTCAGCCCCTGCTCCTCAAAGTTTGACTGAATTTCAGCCAGATGCTGCTGAGTTTTGGGTACTTGGTGAGTAAGGTGAGGGGGTGCAAAGCGAATCAGTCCTGGGGCTTCCTGATTGTTATCCTCCATTCCCTGTCTGAAGAGGCCATTCACAGGTCCAAGAAGCAAGCTTTCGAGGGATGTCATCCAGATTGCATTTGAATGAGGATAAAGTTTTAACAGAGAAGATTTGATATTGTAATTAAAGTTTTAAGACAAAGAGTACAAACAGTAAAGCAAACATGGATTATGGGTTTTGGGATCCCCGCTACCATTGAAAAAAGAACATTGGCTTCACAGTGTACTTTTACACTGCTAGAGTTGGAATGCACAGTATAATGCAATTTATCCTTGGTTCAGGATTCAACTTGCCTGAATCAGTTCCTGTCCATAAACTGTCCTTGTCCACAGGGTATACTGATTTGGGAAACTGCTTCTTTTCTGAGGCACACCAGCATGAAGTTGAAATCCTTCCTGCATTAAATATATTTAACCAACTGAGAAAGTGACTGCTGTAAAAAATATGGTAACTTTAAGTCACTTTCATGGTTTGCTCAGATTGAAGACTGGATATCCTTTGTCCATGGGAGTACCCATTTTCAGAGGTAATAAAAAAACTGTATCAGCTACTAACTCCAGATACAACAGTGAGCATTCCTAATGGGAAAAATATATTACATTATTATACACCCTGAAAGTCAGTGAATATTTGAGCTGTAATTGAATCCACACAATTTGTAAGAATTTTGGACACAATATTGGCATTGTTGCCAAGGCAGAAACTCTGGCCTACAAGTTCAGTGTCAATTAAGTGTTGGTAATTACTCTATATATCAGTAGTAACAGCAAGGTTTAAGAAACTTCCAGCTGCAAATCGAGGCAGAGGCCACTACTGCAAAATGAGTTTATGTTGAATGCTGAATTTTGGAACATTTGTTCTTTAGTGATTCATTTACTACTGATGCAGCTAATGGCAGCAGATATTTGCAATAGCTACTGCAGATTCATTTCTTTACCTCTGCTTTTAATTCTGTGATCTGTTCCTTTAGTTCTCGAATAATCTGATTAGAATCGGAGCTGTTCAGTTGACCCTGGATTCTTCCTTCTTCTCTCTGAAATGCAAAGCAAGCAAGCTATTAGAACAGATTAAAGGAAAAATACCTTTTAGAATGCAATTGCTTTTCGGAATACTCAAGTGCAGAATTAGCCAGACTACTCTCTGTTGGGCGGCAGGGTGGTGATACGTCTCTACCAAAGGAGGTGCAAGGTGCTCCTTCCCTCCACTAGCCACTGAGCAAGGTGTATCACCTGCTTAGCCTCCCATTCAGGGTCATGTGAAGCCACGGGAGCAGGTGGTGTATGGTCATATAAGCAGCTACTGCATATCATGTCCTGGTTATGTGTCTACTCACGCCAGGTAGACAATCGCTAAAGAGTATTGATAATGGCTGGGGTCACCCATTTTATAAAGACTCTACCCAAAAGAAGGTAACAACAAACCACTTTTGTAGAAAGATTTGCCAAGAATAATCATGGTCACGAAACCATGTTCACCTACATCATATGATATGCTCCTATATAACACTAAAAATGTCTCTTTAATGTAGACTATAAGACCATAAGACATAGAAGCGGAATAGGCCATTTGGTCCATTGAGTCTGCTCCGCCATTCAATCATTGCTGATCCCTTTTTTCCCCTCCTCAACTCCATTTCCCAGCCTTCTCCCCAAAACCTTTGATGCCATGTCCAATCAAGAACGTATCAATTTCTGCCTTCAATACACCCAACGACCTGGCCTTCACAGCTGCATGTGGCAACAAATTCCACAAATTCACCATCCTCTGACGAAAGAAATTTCTCTGTTTCTCCATTTTGAAAGGGCGTCCTCTATCCTGAGGCTTTGCCCTCTTGTCCTAGACTCTCCCACCATGGGAAACATTCTTTCCACATTTACTCTGTCTAGGCCTTTCAACATTCGAAAGGTTTCAATGCGATCACCCCTCATCCTTTTAAATTCCAGCGAGTACAGACCCAGAGCCATCAAACATTCTCCATATGATAACTGCTTCATTCATGGAATCATCCTTGTGAACCTCCTCTGGACCCTCTCTAATGCCAGTACATCTCTTCTAAGATGAGGAGCCCAAAACTGTTCACAAAACTGAAGGTGAGGCCTCTCCAGTGCCTTATAAAGCCTCAGCATCACATCCTTGCTCTTGTATTCTAGATTTCTTGAAATGAATGCTAACATTGCATTTGTCTTCCTCATCAATGACTCAATTTGCAAGTTAACCTTTAGGGTGTTCTGCACAAGGACTCCCAAGTCCCTCTGCATCTCAGAGTTTTGGATTTTCAACCCATTTAGAAAATAGTCCGCACATGTATTTCTACTACCTAAGTGCGTGACCATGCATTTTCCAACATAATATTTCATCTGCCCATTCTCTGAATCTGTTTAAGTCCTTCTGCATCCTACCCGTTTCCTCAACACTACCTGCCCCTCCACCAATCTTCATATCACCTGTAAACTTGTCAACAAAGCCATCTATCTTATCATCTAAATCACTTATATAGAGCATAAAAAGAAGTGGTCCCAATGTCAACCCCTGCGGAACACCACGTCACTGGCAGCCAACCAGACAAGGATCCTTTTATTCCCACTTGCTGCCTCCTACCAATCAGCCAATGCTCTAACCATGTTAGTAACTTTCCTGTACTACCACGGGCTCCTAACTTGGTAAGCAGCCTCATGTGCAGCACCTTGTCAGAGGCCTTCTGAAAGTCCAAATACACAACATACACTGCATCCCCTTTATCTATCCTACTTATAATCTCCTCAAAGAATTCCAACAGATTTGTCAGGCAGGATTTCCCCTGAAGGAAACCACGCTGACTTTGTCCTATCTGGTCCTGTGTCACCAAGTATACCATCACCTTATCCTTAATAATTGACTCTAACATCTTTCCAAACACCGAGGTCAGGCTAACTGGTCTATAATTTCCCTTCTGCTGCCTTCCTCCTTTCTTAAAGAATGGAATGACATTTGCAATTTTCCAGTCCTCTGGCACGATGCCAGAGTCCAATGATTTAAATGTAATGTCCCTAATGAAAATCAGAATAAAATGTGTAAGAGGTAACTACAATTAAAGCAGATGAAGTGAGTTATCAACGAAGGCAATTATCATTCTTGATCTCTGCAAAAATGCTATTTTACAGTCTTGGTCTCAACACACTCATGATTTCTGATACAATAAACCACTGTGATAACACCTCCTCTAACTTCCTTCTTCATTCTTCCAGCAATGATCTTTGGTTTATGCCTTTGTTTTACTGATTTACAACCAGTAGAAACAATCGCAAAATATGATATGAATTAAAAAAAACATCAGCTTTTAACTTTCTCCCCCCATACTGGCAAAACCCCCTCACTTCCTACATCGTTTGAGTGAGCCTAAATTCCCTTTATTCCCTTTTCTACTCCAGTGTGACCCAGGTGTAGCTAACCAAATGTTTTCAACTGTATTAATCCCGATAGTGCAGAGTAGTTTAACCTCATATCAGGAATCCCTGATTCAAACCAATACCAAAGTCATATTCTAACAGAAGTCCTGACGAAGGGTCTCGGCCTGAAACGTCGACTGTACCTCTTCCTAGAGATGCTGCCTGGCCTGCTGCATTCACCAGCAACTTTGATGTGTGTTGCTTCCGATAGAAGCCCATTGGATTAATTACTCAGAAGAAAAACTGCAGCTTTTCTAGTAACACTGTCAGTTATACTGCAGACAGTATGGAATAATTACATATTAAACAAACAAACATTAAAGTCAAAACATATTCTTAAAATCATGTCACATTCTGCAATTATTGTTAAACTTGCGCAGATAATAGAGTTAAGCGAGTTCACTTTGCAAGGTTTCTTCAAATTGATTCACTGACGTACGAAGGAATTGACTGATTGTTTAAATTAGCAATCAATTGCCACACAAACCTGGTTTTGTACTTACCTGGCTGGGCTGATCAGCCGTCCATTACTGACAATGAGTTTCTCAGACACCTTAAGCAGGCTGTTCAGGCTTTCAGTAACCCTTTTCAAAAATCAACTTTTTGTTCATTTGCAACATTGACCAGACTTTAATATACTCAAGTACCAAGGCCAAAATGCCGGAATTCAGTCTTTAGTCATGAGGAACAAACACAGACAATACTTGACATCATGGTATAGTGCTGATGACAGACACATGAAACACGACTCATTAAGAGGAGGGCCTGATATGAGGGACTGCAGTTCCTGCAGGTAACTAAGGCACATGCAGCTGGCAAGCCAGCAGATTGTCCAGCGCTCTGTTAGTAAAATGTGTGAATTTTGTGGTTATGCTTCAGTAGTTACTCTCAGTCCAGTCAATGTGGGAATTGTTGGCTGGCTACAAAAGAGAAGTAAATTTAATGGACAGAAACAGAAAAGCGCAAGAGATAGCAGGAGTTGGGGAAACAGCACTCGAATTTTATCTGCCTTTCTGCAAGACTATAATTGGACTAATATGATCAGTTCCACAGAACCCACCCCCAGTGGCAGGCACCTCAAATTGCCTCTAACAACTAAGTCCAGCTCCCGGCCTTCACAGCGGCTTATCTACAAAGCCCAGTGGAACCATTTCTATTGACAGGAGAAAGGGCAAAGGCAGATTACTAGCACCTTAAAGCCAGTTGCTCTGGGCTGATGGGGCTCGTCAGCCGTGGTTGGCAGTTCATCTCGGAGGAGGAAAACTCTGATCTCCAATCTCTGCTGCCTTGCGGCTGTACCCACTCATGGGGGGAGGCTTCGGGAGTAAATGTCAAGGAAAAATCTAGAGCTGAAGTCCCAAAGCCAGTCCTGTATTGAGTTCAAAGCTGACTGGCAACTCCTGTGATGCCAAACTGTATAGATCGTTGCCGTTCCGTTGGATTCATTAGCTAAGTGGAGGGGGGGGGAGCTTGCTGCATGAATAACAGCTTGCTCTCCATATTGTACTGTCCTGACTTGCACAAGAAAACTCTGAAGGCTCTGCGGAAAGAAATTCGTCCTCATCACTATTTATCTGGTAAACATTCTTCCTACAGATGGATCACCCCATAATCTATTCTGACTGTTCTGTACGGGCTTGACATATCGTCATTATGGGAGTGGAGGATGCCATTTGACCCAACTAGTGCACTCTGTTTCTCTATAGAACAATCTAGCCAGTCCATTCTCCTACTCCTTCACCATGGCTACGCAATTATTTAGCTCAAATGCCCATCCAATTCCCTTTTGCAGTCAGTGGTCATCTTTACTTATCCAACTTGTAGACAGAAAATTACAGGTCATTACCTCTGACTGCATGTTGCTCAAACTTCTTTGGCATCTCTTGACCAAAACCTTTAACCTTAGTCACCTATCCTTTAAAAAAAGCAAATCTTTCCTTTTCCATAGTCAGCGTCTTAATCAACTTTCCCTCCATTTTGTTTTTACAGTTGCGCGGACCAACTATTGTTCTGAGCAGGAAACTTTGACGTATCCTGAAAACTGCACGGCACTTTAATTTTTTTTGTAATATGCATACTATAAATATTTAGAATGGAAATTGGAAAATCACATACTTTTGGCTCTATTTTTTCACTGAAGTGTACCATTCCTGTAACTATTCTAGGTAAACTCCTGCACTGTCTCACCTTCCCATCTTTCTAGGAAATTTGACAGACAAAAGATTAGCTTCATTCTGTCCCTCTCCTTTTCTTCAACAGCAGTATTACAGCGGCAGCTTTCCAACAAGTTTAAAAAAAAACCCAACACATCAGCTTTTTCTCCTTTGTGAGAAACAGAACGATTAAGAAACAAAAGCAGAGAGCAGCACAGCAAGAGAAACAACAGCCATTGTTTAACAAAGGCTCTAATAAGCCAGGAAATTATAGGCCGGGGAGCCTGACATCAGAAGTAGGAAAGGTATTCTAAGGGACTAGATTTGGAGAGTATTTAGTATTTGGAGAGACAGAGACTGCTTAGGGATAGTCAAAGAGGTTCTAACTGTGGCAAGTCATGTCTAACCAATCTTAGAGTTTTGAGAAAGTTACTACGACAGTTGATGAAGGCAAAGCAGTGGATGCTGACAAAAGAACTTCAGCAAAACCTTTGACAAGGTCCCGCTTGGCAGGTTGGTCAAGATGGTTCAGTTGCTTGGCATTCAAGATGAGGAAGTACACTGGAATTGGCTTTGCAGAAGAAGCCAGAGAGTGGGTATAGATGGTTGACTTTCTCACTGGAGGCCTGAGACTAGTGGTATTGCTGCAGGAATTGGTGCTGGGCCCAATGCTGTTTGTCAATTATGTAAATGATCTGGATCATAATCTGGTAAACTGGATCAGCAAATTTGTCGATGACAACAACATTGGAGATGTAGTGGATAGTGAGGAAGACTATCAAAGCTTGCAGCAACTTCTGGACCAGTTGGAAAAGTGGGCTGAAAATGGCAGATGGAATTTAATGCAGACAAATGTGAGGTGTTGCATTTTGTCGTCATTAGGTTGCATTTGGAATCTCCAGTTGGCAGACGATTTCCCTCCATGCAGTTCTGTCCCGACACTTGTCCACAATATCCCTAGTCTTGTCCAGCTTGGTCCAATCCTTGATGTTATCCAGCCACGTTGTTCTTTGCCTTCCTCTTCCTTTCTTTCCCTCCACCTTTCCATATAGCAAGTCCAACAAGCTGTTACCTGTCCGCGTAACATGTCCACAATAAGCAACTTTTAACTTCATAATTTTCTCCAGCAATATCTGTGGTCTATCAACTTCGGACAAAACCCTCTCATCTGAAACTTTCTCTACCCAGCTGATCTTCAACATTCGTCGATAGCACCACATTTCAAAAGCATTAATTTGTTTCACGTCATCCTTCTTCAGGGTCCATGTTTCTGATCCATACCTCAGCACTGACCATACATAACACTCGAGGAAGCGGATTCTACTTTGGACGTCTACCTTCCGATTGCATAGTAGATCTTTTAGCTTCATGAACTGGGTCTTAGCCATACCTATTCTCCTGATCTCAACTTCACATCCCCCGTCATCTGTCAGACAACTGCCAAGATATTCAAACTTTTGCACCTGTTCAATGTCTTGTCCATTCACTTGTAATGATACCATCATGAATGAGTCTTTAGTGTTTGTTTTGCTTACCACCATTGATTTTGTTTTCTTAGGGTTGGTTTTAAGTCCGTAGTCAAGGCTTTTCTCATTCACTCTATTCAGCATAATTTGCAGTTCGCATTCGCTGTCAGCTAACAACGCGGTGTCGTCCGCATACCTGATGTTATCCTTCTTCTGGCCTCCAATTGGAATACCTGTTTCCTGATGGTCGCATTCCCGAAAAATCCATTCTCCGTAGAGGTTGAACAAATCCGGCGAACCAACACAGCCTTGCCTTATGCCTCATTTAATACATGCCCTTGGTGATAGCTCATTTTCTACCCTGACTGCTGCTTTCTGTTTCCAATACAAGTTCCTTATTATCTGCATATTCTCCCATCCCAGATCGTATTTGTTCAGCACCTCTATTACTTTCTCGTGTCTTACTTTATCAAAAGCCTTTTCATAGTCAATAAAGCATAAGTAGATAGTCTTTTGTGTCTCAATGAATCTCTTCATGATGTTTCTCATTGCCAAATTCCTTCCCTTGTTCCTGAGCCAAACTGTGTTTCTCCAATTTCATCGCTGGTTGTACCTTTCATTCTGCCGTACACTATTTTCAACAGTAGCTTGACGCAATGAGGCATTATGCTTTTTGTCCTGTATTCGTTACATTTTTTCGTCCTTGGCATTTTTGGTAAGGCAATAAATACCGATTTGAAAAAGTCCTCTGGAAGATTTCCTGTCATATAACTGTTGTTTAATATCGCTAAAAGGTTCGTTTTTCCCTTCGGACCAAGTGATTTCAGAATTTCAGTGGAAATCCTATCTTCACCGGCCGCCTTTTTGACTTTTAGACTCCAAATCACCCTTTCCATCTCTGACATCAATATTTCAGTTTGCACTTTGGGAGGACTAAACAGGGTAGATCTTACACGGTGAACGATAGGGCACTGAGTGTGGGTGAACAGAGCAATCTGGGAATACAAATTTATAATTCTTTGAAAGTGGCATCACAAGTAGATAGGGTCGTAAAGAAAGCTTTTGATACATTGGTATTCATAAATCAATTTATTCAGTATAGGGGTTTATATGTTATTTTGAAATTGTATAAGATGTTGCTGAGGCCTATTTCAGAGTACTATATCCAGTTCCGGTCATCTACCTACAAGAAAGATGTAGGTTAATAAGATCGAAAGACTGCAAAGAAAATTTACAAGGACGCGGCTGAGTCTGAAAGACCTGAGTTATAGGGAAAGGTAGAATAGGTTAGGACCTTATTTCCTAGAATGTAGAAGATTGAGGAGAAACCACAACTGGGGGTCATGGGTTAAGGGTGAAAGGTGAAATGTTTAAGGGTAACTTATTCACTCAGAGGGTGGTGAGAGTGTGCAATCAGCTGCCAGTACAAGTGGTATGAAGTCAATTTCAACACTGAAGACAAACTTGGATAGGTACATAGATGGGAGGAGTATAGAAGGTTATGGTCTGGGTGCATGTTGGTGGGACTAGGTAGATTAATGACTCAGGACAGTCTAGATATGACAAAGTGCGTGTTTCTGTGCTATGACCTCGATGAGAAAGAAAAAATGTGAGAAAACGAAGGACAGTGCACATAATCTTACAAATTTATGACATAACATCCGTTCCCTGAGACTACATCAAATCTGAAATACAAATTACTTCTCTTCAATTAGAGTGTTGATTTATGAATATAAAATGCCTGCAGCTTAATTACAGTTTGGTGGGGAATTACAAAGGGAAATTAGCAATGGTAAGATAAATCACATTGCAATTAAACTTCCTCAGTTGACAAACAATATTTGAAAAATGACTCCCATAATAATGCAATAAACACTCACTTTCAGAAATAGTTAAATAGTTTTTAAACTATTCTGACATGTCAAATATCCAAAGGATTTCTTAGCTGGTGAGGATGGATGGGAATGATTTTTCTAGATGAAACTTTGCTTGGAGTATCTGAAAGTTTAGCTTCCAAAGGCTTTAAAGAAAATTCTATCCCTCTATTCAGTTCCATGATTGTAAGTTTTTTTTTGCAGGAAAGGCCAGCTTTACTACGCACACAATCTCAGAATCTGCAGAAGACAATTTTACAGAAATTTCCATCCATGGCAATTGCACCACATACTTCAATGCAAGGCAGTAAAAACTGGGACCAGATGCCAATCAAGATACTGGTTGTGGTGCAGTTCACCATCTCAGGATCTGCCAAAGGAACCTCCCAATCTTCTTGAACTGTAGACACTGTAGAAATGTAGATTGTCCTCAACGACTTTGCAGCAAGTACCCACAAAGGCCTAAGTGATAATGATCAGATTATCTGTGTTAGTGATGTTGAAACAAATGATGGTAGCAATGTCAGGATATATTCTCAACATTTTTTAAAGAGTTCTGTTGGCCCATTTGTTCAATAAGGAGGCTGTGCACGGCCTCAGATTAATTTCTTCAATTGACTGGACCTGCTTTGCTCCTCCATATAGCAAGCCCAGGAATTTTCTCATCTTTCTTCTAACACCTTGAATCAGTCTATAAAATGGAGCAGAAAAATCTTGACTGGTGTATTTCCTACTTTATACTGGGGACTACACTTCAGAAGGTGCTTTATTTTCTGCAAAAAAGCACACAGGGACCACGGGACCTTTGTACAGAAATACAAGTTCATTCTTTCCAGTGTATTACTTCTCAGATCAAGAATAAATATCATCTGGGGGCACATGATGCTCCAGAGAAACAGATTTAATGAGAATGTTAAACCACTGCAATTTTTTTTGGTATTTGGGAAATATTCATCTCTTCTGATATTCCTTTCAATTTGACTGCACAGCTCAGAAAGTTTCAGTGTGGTTAAGTTAACAGCACATACCGTGAAGCCTTCTGAAACAATTTCATACAAAACTTTTAAACTCATTGACATCCAGATTTTCAACTCTTTAAAAAAAAATTTTAGAAATAAGCTCAACGCTACTCATTTGTGTGATGATCTCACCAAACCTACGGAATGCATGAGGTTTGGTTCCCTAGATGTGCAGCACATGCAGTGTGTGATAAGCTAAAAAGCCTGTTCACTAAATGCAGCAATGTGGCAAATGACTGAACAACTCACATTAGAGTCAGATATTACAGAGATTCTAAGATTGTGCAGTGAAATGAGGAAGCTCATAGCAAAAAATTTAGATTGCAAATGCTTGCCAGTATATTGGTTGACATTTGAGGAAGCACAAAGCCTTGTTGCTCCAACCATAAGCATTTCGCCTGTTTGCTCTACACAGTTTCTCTTTAAAACTCAACTTTGCAAAGATTCAGTATTTCTCAGCTTTTAAACCACATCTTACTTCTTTGACAAAACTTGTTAGAACTGCAGTTAGAACACTGCTGAGGTTTGAGCATCTTACTTCAGAGTATCTAGAGCAGAGAGAAGAAATTCAAAAATATATTGTGTCAGAGGCTTCAGTTATGGTAAGGGAAGAAGGATTACTTTGCAGAGATAGATATTAAAAGATGTGATGAGGACCTTCAAAATTATGATGGATTTTGACGAAGAAAACGAGAAAAAAATCATAGAAAAAACATAGAAAATATCCTTTTTTAAATCAGTGAGCAAACAATGGCAGAAGGCATACAGGTCACTACAAAAACTACAAGTGATATTAGAACATTAAAATCGGGTAATTAATATGTGGAACTTTCTACAAAAACAATGATGCATCTTGTATCTTTCAAAGCTTTTCATGATGGAAAAAGTAAATATTTTCAAAAGAAAAATTTTAAGTATATTACAATATAAATCAGCTAAACAATTCAATGAGTCTGCTCTGCCAGTGAGGTGTTGTTGCTCTATCTTTGACCTTCACCTATCTACTTGATGCCTATAAATTTCAACTGCACGATGGACCAGAAAACTCTCTTGACATAGGATAAAATCAATTACTTTGTATCTACAGTTTGGGGCTTGAGAGTTTCAAAGAACCATTATGTTAAAAAAAATCTTCCCCCTATCCTGAAACAATGTCTTCTAGTTCTAAACTCCCCTATGAATGGAATTATTCTCACAGCATCTACTGTACCAAAGGACCCAAGATCTTATATATTTCAATGATAAATTATCTCTCACTCTTCCAAACTCCAGAGTATCAACACACTTAGTTTAATCTTTTAATTGACGATAATCCCCTATGAAGATTCTGGTGGGTTAGTTCATCAGTTCTAGCCTGCTAATTACACTGACACTATCATCCGTACAGTTAAATAGCTCTGTTAAAGAATGCCTGATAGAAATCTTCCCTTCTGTTATATAAGATATGTTGTATGTCATTTCCTTCTTTTGCTTTATTAATCATTCTGTCAGCTTCTGGCTGACTGGTTTACTTTTGGTACCTCTTTCTTTTCACATGGAGATTTGATTTCCATACACTTTCACAATGTCTGCTAGGGAATACTACAACGGCCTAAATTGTTAAGTGTCACGCAACTGAGACTAAACGGGTTAAATGTCATGGAACACAGCATTCAGCACAAACGTCAAGTATCACATTACACACATCTAGAAAGGCAAGTATTAGGCAGCACATATATGCATGCATCACCAGTTCAACTGGCTGATGGTAATTTACAGTCCTGGTTATGAGTTAAATAACCATGAGACCAGTACAGACACATTGCAAGGACTGTAGCAGCATCGTGAATACATCAATATGCCTACCTTTAGTACAGTGTTCACATACATTAAAACAAATCAGTTGAATGGACCAATCAAGTGGCTTAAACTGGAAACTCCTAAAGGCCTGGAAGATTATGTACTGGCTTTTAAGTAGAATATTTAACTAATTGTTTGGTTTATGTACTATTCCTAATACTTACATTGGACACAATAACCCCCTGCCAGCAACACTGCCAATACCACCTTGTTTCACTGATTATAAAGGACAAAAACAAGTATTTATCTTCACAGACATACTTTAAGTAGCAAGTGATTGACCAGATGTGGTGAGCTTTTTGGTTCACTTCTTTGTTGAGTTAAAATAAACCTCACTGATCCAATGCTGATGTTGAACTTTGTCAGCAATTAACTAAAATACGAACATATATTGTTGTCTAAAACTATACAAGACTTCAGAACATGAATCTGCAGAGCATGAAGAGTTAAACAGAACTCTCATACTACAGAGGAGTGAAATATTTATTAAATGCTAGACAGGAGGTAGGTGGAAGTTTGGAACAAATTGAGGATTGTCCATCTTAATACCACTGGCATTTAGCTTACATTCAACTCTCTACATCAGCAGTGAAAGACAAGGTGGAAAGCCTGTATTATCATCAGATGTACAGAATGCAATTGTACCGGAAACAAGAGGTAACAACTGGGACAAAACAAGCAGGACAGATTGATGCAAGTTCACAAAGACTAACCAAGATGGGGCAACACTGATGATCAATGCCAAGGTGTGTTGCAGCATGTCTTTTGCCAGATGCATGCTGGTGATAGTGACCACAAGGCGACAAGTAACAGGATGCAGTTCAGACAGAACAACAATGGTCACAACACACATATACAATCAATTGTACCTGGATTTCCAGTTCAGCAATACGCTGGCGGAGTTCAGCAATGGCTGCAATGCTATCTGCTTCCCGAAACCGTATGGCCATAACCTCCTCCTTGTTCTAGTGTGGGCAGTGAGATACCACAGATTATTCCAGTGACAAAGACAGGAGGTAGTGCCAGTGTTAAATTACAAGCCATTTAAAGTACAGAGGAGACATTGAAGATCTTTCCTTTAAACAAGGAGTTCCATTCTTCATTGTGCGCTTACTCTCGTGTTTAAAAGAAACATGGCAAAATTGGAAGAATACTGACAATGGAAGCAACTGTTGCTTTGTACAGCAATTCATTTCTCCCAATAATACATAAACAAACTGGAAAATTTTTCTTTAGAGATTATTACACACAGTAGCAGATAGAACTTATAAGGTGAGTTCTGATATTCCAATCAACCTCTTTTCCCCTACATGAACCATGCCCTGTGAAAACTTCTTCATTTGAGATCAATAGCAGACAACTTTCCAAGCAGTGTTCAACCACAGACACCAAAAATCCACTTTAATTTCCCCACTGAACACCCTGCCTCAAAAGAAATATCCAGAAAATTCAGACTCAGAACAAGACAAGGGGTTTTAAGTCAAACCAGTGACAGACAAATATAGGAGCAACAGTGAGATACATTTGTCCAAACAAAAGACAATACACTTAATACTTTAAAATGTGGAATTACAAGTTAAAATTTGTATTAATTTGAAGAATTAATTACCTGTAGTGATGAGAAACATTTTCTTAATTAACAAACTCAGAAATGGCAATGGCTGACCTCAACTAAATTTACCATTATATCAATGACTACTTTCCTTTAATTTCCTTATTGGTACATGTGGCAATGCCTGATCTATGAATACAAGATGCCAAACAATATACTTGAGTAATCTTTGCTTTCAACAGAAGAGCTCCAGCAACATTAAAAAAATGTACTGACTCTAATCAATGACCATCATAGAATATGGTTTCCATAGAAAATGTCTAAATCATACACACAGATTGCAAAGCACTATAATTGAAATTTCTTTTGGTGGAGTGGCCTTTGAAAATATTAATAGATGTAATCAATATTCAGGATATCACAGTCTGTAAATTCAGTGTTTTGTAAATTTGTGATGCTGTATCGACATTTTACCATTGTTCATATATTTTTTTAAAAATCAGGTGATGTCTGTGGTGTGTGTTTCCCTTTTCTGATCCAGTTGCCAGCAGGAATCAGTTTGAAAGGATCCTTGAAGTCAAAAGCTGTAATATTTCAAACTGGCTGAGCATTCAAGCACATCACAGGATTGTCAGGCAGCAAAGCAGACTCAGCACTATTTCTAGCTAATGTTTTAAACGTTTTATTAAGAGTTTAATACAAATTCTATCTCAAGCACAAGATTAACCAAAGAATAGAGAGCATAACTTTTTCTTAAAATCAATTTAATGTTTTAAAGGACAAAACTGGTGTACACATTTTTTTGAAGGAAAGGAATGAGTTCTGCAGTCAGTCAACCGTGATTACGGCTTACAAGCAATGTACTTAAATCTCATGCAACTGTGCATAACATTTTTTTTCATGATTTATGCCAGACTATCTCAAATTCCCAAATTTTCAGTCCGACCAATTTCTCTCCGCTGTTAAGAAGGCAACAAAGCAATACGGCCTGTAGGAGGTTTACTCAATAGCTACTACTGGGATTTCTGTGATAAACTATGCATGCGCAAAGTCCAATGTTACTATCAGCTGAATGTTATGGTAATGACAATTGCAGATAGTTATGTTGCTATCAAAAATACAAGATCTAATCCAAATGCATTAGGATATCAGAAAAATAGTTGAAGATTATGCAAAAGGAATAAAACTGGTGGAATTAGTGGGAATATAGAAAACAATCAAGAATTATTTACAAGAAAGAAAACAAGTGAACAATTGTACCCTTGGTGCGTTAAACTGAAGAAAAACTTATTTGATGTCTCAAGTATCTCTGAAGTGTGGGGGCATAAAAAAGCAGGTTCAGCACAGCCTCTCATCTCAGACCAAATGAGTTTTATTAAAACACTCTCAGACTCTGTATCAACTGCTATGGTCTGTTTTTATAGGACAACTCAAATTACAAAGTTCAAAGTGAATTTATTATCAAAATCCATATATGTCACCATATACAACCCCGAGATTTATTTTCTTTTCGGCATTCACAGTAAATGCAAAGAAACATACTGAAAGGCCACACACAACAAGATGAACAAACAACCAATGTACCAAAGACAACAGACTATGCAAATACAAAAAGAAAAATTTAGACAATAGATAGAGAACGTGAGATGAAACTTCTTTGAAAGTGAATCTAAAGGTTGCGGGAATAGTTCAATGTTGGGATGAGTGAAGTCAAGAGAAGTTATCCCCTCTAGTTCAAGAGCCTAATGGCTGAGAGGTAAGTAATAACTGTTCCTGGCTTTGTGGTGTGGAACCTGGGACCTCCTTTCCGAATAGCAGCAGTGAGAAGAGAGCATGACCTGGGTGGCAGAGATCCTTGAGGATGGATGCTGCTTTCTTGCGTAGATGAGCTCAATAGTGGGGAGGGCTTTACCCGTGATACACTGGCTGTATCCACTACTTTTTGCAGGTTTCGCCTATTCAAGGGCATTGGTGTTTTCATAGCAGCTGCCATTCAATCGGTCATTATAATCTATACCATACATCTATGGAATTTTCTCAAAGTTTTAGATGACATGCTGAATCTTCGTAAACTTCTGAGAAAGCAGAGGGACTGTCGTATGGTTTTTGGAATGGCATTTAATGCGCTGGGCCCAGGCCACATCCTCTGACATGATAACACAGAGGTATTTAAAGTTGCTGACCCTCTCCATCACTGATTGGCCAATGAGAACTGGCTCTTGGACCTCCAAACTCCTCCTCCTGAAGTCAATAATCAGCTCCTTGTTCTCGCTGATATTGAGTGAGAGGTTGTTGCTGTGGCATCGCTCAGCCAGATTTTCAATCTCCCTCCTATCTGCTAATGCATCACCACCTTTGATTTGGCCAACAAAAGTGTGTCATCAGGAAGTTTAAATATGCCACTGGAACTGTGCTTAGCCTCATAGTCAAAGGAAAAAGGTGTGTAAAGTAGAGGGCTAAGCACACAGCCTTGTGGTGCACATGTGCAGAAGGAGATTGAGAAGGATATGTTGTTGCCAATCCAAACTGACTGGGGTTCTGCAAGGAGGTATTGAAGCATAGGTCTGAGGTGCCTTGTACCTTGGCATGGTAGGCCACTTGTTGCAGGATACCTGACATGTGAATAGCTCTTCATGCCATGATCCAGTTGAGGTTCTGCTCACTGGTGATCTGAGGTTGCTGAAAGCTACTGTAACCTTCTCACTGGGCTCGTATGCAAACTTGGCTTGATAGCCAAATCTGCTAAAGCCATGTGACTCAGAGGTGCGAAGGCCACTTCTATAACAATATACGTCTAGTGTCTGTATGATTTGGGGTTCAACCAAACAGGAAAGTTGGGATGTTCCAATTAACAAAACCTTGATTTGAGAAAATGCTGTGTAAATACTGTCCATACAGAATTCGCTAAGAAATGACAAATCATATACCAACATAAGACTGTAAAAAAACTATATATGCCAGTTTCAGTTTTATCAAACAGCTAAGAGAAAGAAAAGAAAATAAAAACAAAAGGGCCCATTAAAGTTTGAGTTTGACCAGTCTAAATGTGCACATGACTGTTGGAGCTCATCTCTTCCTAAAGCTAGGTATAACGTTACTCAAGGTGCTGAATTCTCATCACCAGTCACCAGCAGAACTTCCCATTTTGGACTCTTTCATCTTGCAAAGCATGCCTTGCAATAGCGCCTTCACATGGGATCAAATCAGGTATTCCCGATCTTCTCTTCTCCGCGTCTCCCGTCAAAAGACCACAAACCCCACCACCGTCTGTCACAAATCACTCTCCACCCAGCTCTCTTAAAGCCTTCTCCCAGTCCCACCATCCTGATTGGCTGACACAGTATTCCTAAACTGAACAACATGGCTCCATATCTTGAGCTGAAACCAAAACATTCTACCAGCAGGACACATTGCTTTTACGGAAAACAACTAAAGTGAAATACCTCACAGCATAGCAGTAGAGATCTTAACCAGTGCAGTACACTATTTGTTTTTGTTACAGATGGTCTTTGTTTAGTACAGGTGAGAGGCAAATATAGTGCCACCTCACCTCTTCTCTGAAGATTGATTAGGTCTTGTTATTAATCAACATTGAATTGCCCCATCAATGACATTCCTTCCACAATAAAGTCAAAGTTTAATAAATGATTTAATATGCAATTTTTAGGCACTAAACACAGCCAGAAGAAACAGAAACAGGCCCTTCGGCCCATTCGGTCCATGCCAACAAAGCTTCTCATCTAAGCTTAAGCACAAGACATTCTACAGATGCTGGAAATCCACAAAAATACACACAAAATGCTGGAGGAACTCAACAAGTCAGGCAGCATCTCCAGAGGGGAATAAATAGTTGACATTTCAAGCCGAGACCGTTCATCAGGACTGGAAAGGAAGGGAGAGGAAGCCAGAGTAAGGTGGTAGGGGAAGGAGGTAGGTGGGAGAGGAGGGATGAAGTGAGAAGCTGGCAGGTGACAGTTGGAAAAGGAAAAGGGCTGAAGAAGAAGGAATTTGATAGGAAAGTGGATCATGGGAGAAAAGGGAAGTAGGAAAGGCATGAGAGGGAAGCGACAGGCAAGTGAGGAGAAGACAAGGGGTAGATGGGGATCCAGGACAGGGAATGGAAAAAGAGATGGGGAAGCTAAAGAAATTGATGCTCATGCTATCGAGATGGAGGCTACTCAGACAAAATACGAGGTGTTGCTCCTTTAATCTGTGAGAGGGCTCATCATGGCAGTGAAGGAGGCCATGGAACAGCATGTCAGAATGGGAATGGGAAGTAGAATTAAAATGAGTGGCTACCAGGAAGTCCTACCTGTTGCAGATGGGGTGAAAGCACTCAACAAAGTGGTCCCCTAATTTATTTTGGGTCTCACTGACGTAGAGCAAGCCACACCAGAAGGTCCAGATACAGTAGATGACCCTAGCAGGTGAAATGATGCTCTCCTGGAAAGACTCTATGGGGCCCTGAATGGTCATAAGGGAGGAGGTGAATGGGCAGATGTAGCACTTGTACTGCTTGCAGGGATAAGTTCCAGGAGGGATATCACAGGGGAGGGATGAAAGGTATGAATGGACAACAAAGAGCATGATCCCTGTAGTGTAGAAATTGGAGAGTGGTAGGGGTAGGGAAAAGTGTGTTTACTGGTAGCATCCTGTTCAAGATGGTGGAGATTACAAAAAATAATGTGCAGAATGTGGAAGCTCATGGGGTGATGGTACAAGAGGAAATCTATCCCTGTCATTTTGGTTTCAGGGTACTTAATAAAACAGTCTGTAGTCAGCATGGTTTCCTTAACGGAAAATCTTGCTTGACAAATCTTTTGGAATTCCTTGAAGAAATAACAAGCAAGATAGACAAAGAAAAAGAATTGGTGTATGTTGTGTACTTAGATTTTCAGAAGGCCTTTGACATGAGGCTGCTTAACAAGAGGTCATGGTATTACGGGAAAACTACTAGCAGGGATAAAGCAGTGGCTGACTGGCAGGAGGCAAAGAGTGGGAATAAAGGAGCCTTTTATGGTTGGCTGCCAGTGACTAGTGGTGTTCCACAGGGGGCTGTGTGGGGATTGCTTCTTTCTACGTCATATGTCAATGACTTGGATGATGGAATTGATGATGACTTAGTAGCAAGGCTCGAGGACAATATGAAGATAGGTGGAGGGGCAGGTACTTTTGAGAAAGTAGAGAAGCTACAGAATGACTTAGACAAATTAGAATGGACAAATATGTGGCAGATGGAATACAGTGCTGGGAATGGTACAATCATCACTTTGGTAGAAGAAATTAAAGTGTAAACAATTTTCTGGATGGAGGGAAAATACAAAGATCTGAGGTGCAATTGGGCATGGGAGTACTTGTGTAGGATTCCCTAAAGGTTAATTTGAAGGTTGAGTTGGTGATGAAGAGGCAAGTGCAATGTTAGCATTCATTTCAAGAGGACCAGAATATAAAAGCAAGGATGTAATGGTGAGGCCTCACTTGGAGTATTGTGAGAAGTTTTGGGATCCTATCTGAGAAAGAATGTGCAGACAAAGGAGGTCCACAAAAATGATTCTGCAACTGAGAAGTTTGTCATATGAAGAGCACTTGATGTCAGTGAGGTGGAGATGTTATTTCCAATCTGCACCCAGTTTGTGATCTTCCGGTTAACCAGCTGCAGTGGGAGGTACAGAGGCCCAGGTTCTGGAGATTTTCAATCAGAACTGTAGGAATGATTGTGTTAAACACTGAGCTGTAGTCAATAACCAGCATCATGAGATAGGTATTTGTATTGTTCAGGTGATCCAAGAGCCAGTGAGACCACATCTGCTGTAGACCAGATGTGGCAATAGACATATTGCAGTGGGTCCAGGTCCTTGCTGAGACAGGAGTTAACTCCAGCCATAACCAACTGCTCAAAGCACTTCATCATTGCAGAGATGAGTGCTACTGGACAATAGTCATTAAGGCAGCTCATCCTGCTCTTCTTGGGCACTGGTTTAATTGTTGCCCTTTTGAAGTAGGTGGGAAATTTCGACTATGGCAATGAGAGATTGATTATGTCTTTGAACACCCATGTCAATTGGTTGGCACTGGTTTTCAGAGCCCCACCAGGTACTCCATCAGGGCCTTTTACCTTGCGAGGGTTCACCCTCATGAAAGACAATCTGACATTGCCTCCGAGACAGAGATCACAGAGTCACCAGGTGCTGCAGGGACCCTCAGATCTGTAATTTTATTCTCTCTTTCAAGGTGAGCATGAAAGGTGTTGAGGTCATCTGGGAGTGAAACATCACTGCCATTCATGATGTTAGGTTACGCTTTGTAGGAGGTAATGGCCTGCAAACCCTGCCAGAGTTAACGTGCATCTGATTCCACCTCCAACCTCATTTGGAATTCCTCCTTTGTTCTTGAGATAACCCTCTGCAAGTCCTTAACAAATGCAAGTAGATCCTGTCCCTATAAATCATCTGCAGTGATTGTCCTACCACTGATGTAAGGCTCACTGGCCTATAGTTTCCCTGTTTGTCCCTGTTCCCCTTCCTAAACAAAGGAACAATTTTGACTACTCTTGTCCTTTGCAATCTTGCCTATGGCTAAAGAGGTTATAAAATTTTTGTTGAAACACCAGCAATCTCCTCCCATGCCTACTTCAGTATTCTGGGACAGACCCAATCAGGTCCTTGGGACATATTCACTTTAATGTTTTCTAGAAACCCAGCCGTCCTCCTCTTTAATATTGACATACTCCAGAATATCATCATACCATTCCCTAAACTCACCATAATCCACCGTTTACTTCTCCTTGGTGAATATCAATGTAAAATACACATTTAGAACCCCATGCATTTTCTCTGGTTCCAGGCATGAATTCCCTCCTTTGCCCTTGAGTGCAGGCATGTATCTATGGAAAATAGCACCTATGGCAAGCACTGAAATTGCGCCCCTGTCCAAACATCTGACACCCATCTTTTAGGTAATTTTTCAATAATATCGGTTCAAAAATACAAGTCAAGCTCGTTAATCTTTTAATTAACAAATTATGGCACTACATGAAAATTATAACTGCACCTTCCTTGCTTTCACTGATGCAAATTGGTCTATGATGTGATCAAAGTCAGATTTTTCAGTTTCTTCTCTTTCTACACTCAGCAGAGCAAGATCACAGAGTCTGCCTTGACCCATGAAGGCTCTCAAATACGAAAGCATTAGTTTTAACTTGCTGAATGATCTCTCACAGCTGGCGATGGAAACTGCGATGAATAGCAATGCGAAGATTGGGGAAGACGCTCTCATCTTCATACTGAACAACAAATTCAAGAAGCTCTTCAGGTCTTGATATTTTCATGTTGACCTGCTTTGATAGCAACATTCTGCAATCCAAATTTTTTTCATATAGCTGCTGTCCATCAACATCAGACCTGTACAATTCGCCCAAATTTTCACACTTCTTTAGATCGTTACTGTCAGCGCCGTAACACAGTCCCTCGACATCGAGAAGGAACCCAAACTGGGCGTCAGTGTCATGCAAACGAGCGAACCTTTCCTCCAGTTATTTGTGAAGACGGTCGAGTGTTCCCTTCATGACTCTTTCCATTTCCTCCTTAGCTATTAACCCAGCGTCTCTCGAGTTCTCATCAGCCATTCGTTTCTTTCGTCTCTTGACATCTCTTAACTTCAATATTCCCTTCTTGACAGAGACTGACTCCTTCTTTGATGCCTCACTGACCAACACTTCTCTTTTATCATAAAAATGATCTCGGAGGGCTTTCAAATCCAGGGCAGCATCGTGGAAGTTCATGCTAGGATCCTGCAGCCTCTTTTGAATACGGTCAATGCAAATGAGTACTTTGTTCCAAAATCCTAGTAAAATCAGAAAATCATAACTCAACATGTGGTTGTACGGCTGCCTTGCATCACTTCTTGTTTTACTGGTCTCATTTTCATTGTCTATCATGTCCTGGAGAACTTGAAGTATCTCCTCAAGGTACTTGTTGACAGGCTTCACTGCTTCTGTCCTTGCACTCCACCTGGTTATTGGACTCCGACTTAACAACCACAGGCACGGTGTTTTTGAGTTTTTCCCAGCGCTGTGTTGAACAAGAGAAAAACAAGTAGTGAGCTTCGATGGTTCCAAAAAACGTGACCATCATTGTATCCTGCTTGGCTGCATGTACACCCAACAAGTTGAGTGAGTGATCGTCGCAATTCACAAACACTGCCAGGTTGTTTTTCCTCACTTTTCTTTGATGAATACCACTTCTGTGCCCAACCATCACAGCAGCATTGTCATAGCACTGTGACCAACAATCTTGTAGCTCCATTTTGTCCTTCTCTAGCTGTTTCAAGATGTCTTCAACCAAGCTCTGACAATCCTTCTGGCTTACTTGGATAAAACCAAGGAAGGACTCTCTAATACGGACTGCTTTCCTTTCAAAATCAACTTCCACATACCTCAGTACTTCTGACATCTGCTCACAATGTGCCTGATCAAGAGTTGAGTCGAACATGAGACCATAGTACTTGGCTTTACGAATGCTTCTCAGTAAACTCTGGCGAACAGTGGATGCCATCATGTGGATGAATTCGTTCTGGACACCCAGTGAAAGATAAGATGTGGATCCAGGGTGCCTTTCCAAATGAGTGAGGTGTTCTTTTATGACAGGGTCAAAGATGGCCAGTAGTTTTGGTAAGCCAAGGAAATTTCCACATTGGAGTCATCGTCTAGCTGAAGTGACTCTCTGTGTCCTCGCAAAGCCAGGTTCTGAGTTGCAAGGAATTTTATGCAGTGAAGGATTCTTGTCAAGATATCATACCACTTCTGCTTTTCCTTCTCAATCTGTGACTGAAATACTGAATCAATAACTCCTGTTTCCAGCTAAATTTCTTTCCATTTCTTTCCACTGTGTGAAGCATTCCCCATGATTCTTGGCATTTTCATGAACACTAATCCTTTCAGGTGCTTTCACTGGTTGAATCCAATTTCCTGCTCCAATAAGGATTGATGGTTTGACCAGGAATAGAGAAGACAACGGATACAAAATGCAGACTTTTTAGAAGGGGAATAGACCAGCTATGAGCGAGTCACTTCCTCACCACGACCATTTCCCAATTTTGTCTTGAACCAAGTTTTGTTTATTGAGCGGTTATTTGTTGGTAGGAAAAGCCCCTCACTGATCTGGAAATACTTTGAACCCAGCTTTATTATTTCTGTTCTCAATGTGTCAGGCAGAATTGCTTTTTCAGTATCCTTGTTGGACTTCAGGAGTCCAATGTCATGCTGTTCAATCACCTCTGGTATGACAGTTCGAGGCTCTTTGACACCATCCAGTTCACTAGGTTCAGTGTCGTCAGGTTCAATCTCGTCAGGTAAAATCTCGTCAATAAACTCAACATCACCACCATCGTCCTCCCCTCCTGTAATGCCTATGTTCTCTGTGGCAGCCTCACTCTTAATCTCGTCATACTCGGATTTATCCGACTTGAATTCCTCCTTGGCTTGTGACACATTCGTACTTAATCCACCTTTGGATTCTAACAAACTTGTAGCAGGTGCAGGTGACTCCATGGAGCGTGTCAAACTACTTGTTCCAGTCTTTTCAAAGAAGGTCATGAAGAACTTGCTTGACTTCTTGGCTTCCTTCACCTCCAGCTTTCGTCTCTTCTGTCCTTCAGCTCCACTTTCCTTCTTCCTCGTGACACAATGCTCTGAAATAAGGCCATCCTAGTGCTTCTCACCCATGATAATCAAAGACAGATCATATATCTGAAGAAAATTCTTTTTTCACTATCCGAGGATGGCTTGTCTGACTTTAATAGAAACCGCGAGAAACCTACTGGCTGTTGATGGAGTAGCAGCGTTTTTATAGTGCTCCTACTTTACTTAATTTACTGTTTCCAACTTGTTTTGAAAACTTACTTTTAAATGCAATATTGTTTTCGATGAGTCGTGCCAAAGCTACTAAAAAAGAGGACCCTCCTGTAACTTTGGAATCTATTGTGGAGACACTTTGGAAGGATAAAAATGAACTTTCAGAGGAGTTCCAGCAGAAGTTCCGGCAACCCAGTGCTGAATTTAAATGAATGGATGTAAAATTGGATTCTATTCAAAAAACTTTAAGTGAACACGATAAACAGATAAAAGAGAATGAAGACAATTTGATGGTGTTGGATGCGAAGACTGATGACATGGAAAAGATCTGTGAAAGTCAAAGGTTAATGAAACATTAAGAGAGAAGATTATCAACTTAGAAAACAGAAATAGAAGAAATAATTTACGTATTCTGGGTTTTAAAGAGTTAATGGAAGGCAATCAGCCTTCGGAATTTTTTGCAAACCTTTTGGCTGATTTATTTCCGAATATTTTAAAATCTCCACCTAAAATAGACCAAGCTCATAGATTGCTAGTATCAAGACCTCCTCTAGGAGAACAACCCCATTCAGTGATCATTTGTCTTCATGACTTTCAAACAAAGGAACTTTTAATTCGTGAATCTCATCGGAAAGGTATGATTGATTATGAAGGCCAGAAGATCAGAATTGTGGAGGATTTTTCACCCGAGGTGTTGAATGAACGCTTCAAGTTTAAAAAAGTTATGTCGGAGTTGTATAATAAAGGTTTTAAACCCTCTCTTCGTTAACCCGCTCGTCTTAGAATCATTTTGAAAAATGCCTCTCAGAAATGGTTCCGTTCGACTCAAGAAGTACAGGATTTCTTAATTTTGGAATCAGTATCAGAAGTTGAACTATTCAATAATTCCCTACATAAATTTATGTTGCGTCTGCCTGATGGATCCTTTTTTAAAGAATCAGCAGTTTAACTGTTCATTACTTTCTTTTATGAATAATTTTTTTTTACTTTCGGTATTCCTTAGTACCTAATTTTTTTGTGTACTTTTATTTCTTTGCTTAGAAAATTAAGAATTTAACGTTAGTAAGTTTTCATTGAGTTAATACTTTCCAAATTAATATGTTCTGATTTATTTTAGTTCTTTTTAATATTTTATACTATATTTTTTCATGAGTTTTTTTTAATAAGCTTAATTTTGCTCTATTTTTTGTTGTGTCTTGTTGGAATGCAGCTAGCCTTGGATTTTTTGGAGCTCAGCCAGTAGATTGTTTTGGGAGGGTAATGTTGGTAGGTTTAGCTGTCGACTGTCCTTTGGTCAACTTTCTTTCTTTGAGTGGGGGCGGGTTTTTTCTTTTCTATCAGCTGTTTGGTTCTCTTAGAATTCATTTGTTGCTTGGTTACTTTATCTTAAAGCTCATTGTTTGGATTTAATATACATTCCAGCAGTTTTTATTCTAACCTCTCTTTTAAGCAGTATTTAAAATGGACCATACTATTAATTTTCTTAGTTTTAATGTGAAAGGATTAAACCATCCTGTGAAATATAACAAGATATTTAATTATATTGAGAAATTGAATGTCTCAATTTTTTTTTACAAGAAACACATGTTCGTAAATGTGATAATTTACGTCTTTTCAGCCGTTGGAAGGGCTTATGGTTTCACTCCTCCTTTCAGGCTGAGGCTAGAAGTGTTTCGATTCTTATAGACAATTCATTTTCTTTTGTTCAACATAATATAGTGTTTGATACCAATGGGCGTTCTGTTATAGTGTCAGGGAAATTAGATAATAAATTAATAGTATTTGCTAATTTGTATGCTCCAAATATAGATGATCCAGGTTTTTTTTGAATGCTTTTTTTCCCTTTTACCAGATTTAAGTCTGCATTCTCTGGTTTCAGGTGGAGACTTCAACTGTTGTTTAGACCCTGTTTTAGATCGCTCATCTTTTAAATGATTAACTTTTAGTAGATCTGCCTCCTTTATCCAATCTTTTTTAATGAAATGTGATATTGTTGATGTTTGGCACTTTTTGCATCCAACAGATAGAGAGTACTCAGTTTTTCACATGTTCATCATACGTATTCCAGGATTGATTTTTTTTTTGTTGATAGTCAATTGATTCCATTCGTTCAATCCTGTGAATATAAAGGAATTGCTGTTTCAGATCATGCTCCTGTGTTTTTATCTTTAAATCTTCCAGGTGTCTCCCGAATAAACAGATTCTGGTGTTTTAATCCATCCTCTGATAACGATTTTTTAATGGCCGGCTGGTGGCGCAATGGCATCAGTGCTGGACTCCGGAGCCAAGGCTCCCGAGTTCGAATCCAAGTCGGGCCACCCCCCGAGCACGCTTTCCATCCGTGCCGGGTTGAGCGCCGAGCTAGCCACTCGGTCTCGTAAAACAAGAAGGGTTGAGTTAGGAACGTTCATTTCGTGACCCGGTTAATCCGAAAGGAGACCAATCCTGACACCATGCGCCAGACCAGAATGGCTGACTGTCTGGTGCGACATGCAAAAAAAAAAGGATTAAAAAAAATTTTTCGAGAGACAAATTACTCTTTTTTTTGAAGAGAATATGCTAGAAGAGACTTCTAGTCTTATTTTATGGGATACTTTTAAGGCTTATATTAGAGGACAAATTATTTCTTTTACCGCAAGTGTTAAGGAAAAAGCTAATAAGGAGAGAATTGAATTAGCCAATCAGTTGAAATGATTAGACCAAAAACAAGCTTTAGCTCCAGATCCTGCTTTATATAAAAGACGTGTTGAAATTAAAACTAAATACGATCTGCTTTTAACTTATCCAATTAACACTCAACTCTTAAAAGGTAAAAGTCAGTTTTATGTTCATGGAGATAAAACGGGTAAACTACTGGCTAACCAATTAAAGACCTCTTTAGTTAAACGCCAAATTAAAGAAATTTGTAAAGCTTACGGTGATAAATCATCTCATCATTTAGAAATAAACAATACTTTTAGAGAATTCTATTCTAAGCTTTAGTTCTGATCCTTCTAAAGATAATACTGTAATGAATAATTTCTTAGATCGATTAAACATTCCTACACTTTCTGATGATAATTGAAAATTGCTGGATCAACCCATTTCTTATGAGGAAATTGCTGAGGTTGTTCACTCTTTGCACTCCGGGAAGGCTCCAGGTCCTGATGGATTTTCAGGAGAGTTTTATAAGGCCTTTTCCTCTTTTCTTATTCCTCACTTATACTCAGTCCTTTCGGACTCTTTTAAATTAGGTAGGTTGCCACAATCTTTTTATGAAGCCTCTATTTCGCTTATTCTTAAAAAGAATAAGGATCCAACTGAATGTTCTTCTTATAGACCAATCTCCTTACTTAATGTTGATACTAAAATTTTATCTAAGCTTTTGGCTCATAGGATTGAAAATATTTTGCCATTTATTATCTCTGATGTTCAGACTGGATTTATCAAAAATTGATACTCCCACTTTAATATTCGTCATTTATTGAATGTTATTTATTCTCCTTCTAAAGAGAAATCAGAATGTGTGATATCTTTCGATGCTGAGAAAGCCTTTGATCGGGTTGGATGGAATTATTTATCTAAAACTTCAAAGAAATTTAACTTTGGGCCCGATTTTATTCAATGGATTAAATTACTTTATTTATCTCTCTCCGCTCAGGTTCTTACTAACTCTCAGAATTCTAAACCATTTAAACTTCAACGTGGAACCAGACAAGGTTCTCCTTTGAGTCCTTTGTTTTTTGATTTAATCTTAGAACCCTTCGCTATTGCTTTCTGGGAACCTAATGATATCACTGGTGTTTTAAGGAGGGGTATTACTCACAAAGTGTCGCTTTATGCTGATGACCTTTTGCTCTACATTTCTAATGTGGAGTCATCTTCACCTTCTGTACTTTCTTTACTCTCCTGCTTTAGTCAGTTTTCAGGATATAAACCTAACTTTCATAAGAGTGAACTTTTTCCTTTGAATAATCTGGTATTACTTAATATTAACCTTCCTTTCAAAATTGTAAAAAATCAATTTACTTATCTGGATGTAACAATTACTAGGAATTATAAATTCCTTTTTAAAGAAAATTTTTTTACTCTTCTGAATTATGTTAAGAAGGCACTATCAAATTGGTCACCCCTCTCTTTATCGTTGATTGGCCGAATTAATTCTATTACAATGAATATTTTGCCTAAATTTTTATATTTATTTCAGGCCGTACCTGTTTTTATTCCTAAATCCTTTTTCGATTCTCTGGATTCTATTATATCTTCTTATATATGGAAAAATAAAATTTCTCGATTAAATAAAGTTTATCTTCAAAAAGCTAAAAAGAATGGAGATTTAGCCTTACCCAATTTTAGGTTTTATTACTGAGCAGTCAATATACAGAATCTTACATTTTAGTTATATTATTTTAATCGAGAGGACTGTCCAGTCTGGGTTTCTTTAGAAGCTAATTCTGTTAATAAATTTTCTATCATTTCTCTTCTCAGATTGTCAATTCCTTTATCTTTAAGTAATTTTGTAGTTAAACACACCTTGAGGATTTGGGTACAAGAGCTTTTCACTTTCAAGTCCCATTTTTTCTAACTTTCTTTAAACCTATGACTGATGTAGCTTTTAAAGAGTGGAATAGATTGGATATTAAATGTTTTCAGGATTTGTTTGTTGGAGATAGTCTCTCTTCATTTGAACAATTGTCAGCTGTATAGCCTAACCAAAACCCACTTTTTCGATATTTATGAATTAGAGACTTTTTGCGTTCTCAAGTACATACATTTCCTAAAAGTCCAGATAAGAGTTTACTTGATATAATTTTAAATTTGAAACCCTTCCATAATGGATCTATATCTAATATTTATGGTATGTTGTTGGGAATGAGAAATATTCCTTTAGATAAAATTAAAAATCTCTGGGAACAAGATTTACAGATTCCAATTTCTGAGGACACTTGGAATGAAATTTTTAAATTGGTTAATACCTCATTGCTATGTGCCTGTCATTCCTTTCTACAATTTAAAGTGGTTCATAGGGCACACATGACTAAAGATAAGCTCTCTCGTTTTTATTCCACATATCTCCCTATTGTGATAGATGTAACAATGGAGAAGCTTCACTAATTCATATGTTTTGGACTTGTCCGAGTATTGAAAAAATATTGGAAGTATTCCAAACTTTCTTGGTGATTTTTAAAGTAAATTTAAAACCTAATCCTTTGACTGCCTTATTTGCTATTGTTGGAGGAAATGGTATTATTTTGGAGTCACATAATTTACATACTTTGGCCTTTATTTCTCTTATAGCCAGGAGGGCATTGTTGCTTAAGTGGAAGGATGTCACTCTGCCTACTCGTATTCATCGGTTACATGATGTTATGTCATGCTTAAATTTGGAGAAGATTCGCTGTTCAATTTCTGAACCTAGACAAGAATTTTTTAACATTGTGGGGACCTTTTTTGAATTATTTTCAAAATCTTTGATTTGCTATTAAGCACAGATGTCGGTTAACAATATGTTTTATTACATAAGGATTTTTTTTCCCCTTTTTTAAAAACCAAACAGCTGTTTTTTTTCCTGGTAGTGGGTTTAGATTTTTTTTTGTATAATAAAATTATCTCTTTTCAATATTATGTTTAAATTTAATGTATACAGATGTGGGGTAATGAGACTATATTTGTGATTCCAATATATTGTAACTGATATATATTATATATCCTACTGTACTCTGTATTCTTTTATGTAAGAAATCAATAAAAATATTGAGAAAGAAAAGAAAAAGCAACAGCTCAGTGGCACCTCCCCTTCAAGTGGTGCCCAGGGCACGTGCCATACCTACCATACCTTAGGTATACCACTGTTTGAGTGGGTCTCCCCTTTCCCCAGCTACACTCTTGTAAATAAATATATAAAATACTTAGGCATTATCCGTAATGCTACCTGAAAAGACATTTCATGGCCCTTTTCAGCAAGCTTAAATCCTGCTTCTTTTATCTTCCTCAAGGGCTTTACTCAGTTTGGGCTTCCAACACTTGACATATTCTTGCTTAGTCAGTTGTGCCTGTCAGATGCCAGATTCCTGAAAATAGAGGCACTGATCTGAGTTCTGCAATGGCAGGTGAACAGAAGAAAAGATTCAATCTCCTTGGAAAAAGTACAACCTCCTCACCATCTCCTGGAAATCACTCAGTGTGGGCATGGAACATGTGAGACTGAGATTAAGCCCATGTATTGGAAGCAGGCAGAAGGCCAAGATAAATGACAAAAGTTGCACCACATGTTCCAAACTATCCATCTGTCAGCATCTCCTGTACCACCTTCAGGTCTGATATTGGCCTCACCACTTACATCAGAATGGAATGGCAGTCATCAGTCCCAAAAGGGCCTCCTACAAAGACCAAGAGATACCATAATGCAAACAGTGATGGTGCTATCTGAAAGGCAGCAGTGAACGTGTATCCATTGCAAATGATTTGGAGAAGATGTGACTAGCAAGAGATGGATGCAACAGAGAGAATGCAAATTCCAATGAATGAAAACCAGAGAAGCCAGCAACAGCAGAGGCAAAGGCTAGATAAAATAAAATTGCTTAATTGAGCACAGAGTCCAGAGGTCTGTGAAGAACCCAGTTGGAAGATTAGGTGATGTCTTTGAGCTCACATTGGACTCTACCGGAACATTTTTTTTCAAGCTAAAGGCAGTGAAGTCAAAGTGTGGACTAAATAACTCAAGTCACAGACATCTGGAAGTTTGGGTTCTCCCATGCAGACTGAACGCCTTCTGCAAAATGGTAGCCCAATCTGTATTTAGTTTCTCCGTTGTAGAAAAGACTTCCTACACTTATTCTTCTCTTCATAAATGCTGCCTAACCTATTCAGAATTACCAACATTTTCTGCTTCTGTTTCAGATTTCCAACATCTACACTTTGGTTTTAAACCCACACTGTGTCTGGAAAAGGTACGGTAGCAACAGACATTACAATTCTAAATTTTGAAGCAGTAAATATACAAATAGTCCAGTAGAATGCTAAATGAAATAAAGTACATTTAAAAGCAATAAATAAGTAAATCTAGAGACAACAATCAAGTTTGGTGCTTTCAGTAAAGTCAGTTTTTCCATCTAGCACTTCTTATCTGACACACATCACTGTTGAATATGTTGCTATTCTGGTAGCTCTCGACTCTTAAGAGTAAACCTTCACATTAACCAATAACTAACCAAGCTCTAATCTGCTAAAATTTTGCCCCTTCTCTGCCCTGGATAAGTTGCTTAGAGATAAAAAAGTTGCAGCTGTAACGCCTTTAGGGTGCAAGGCTCACATTAGATTGCCATCTCTCACTTCAGCATTAATGCGTTTGTATCCTTCAGCAAATCACCACACAAACAGATTTTAACCAAACTATCAACAACTTTCTGTCTCTTTAAATAAAGACTAAAAAAACTGTGAAAATACACAAATGTCTGTCTTTAAAAATAATCTTGACTATTTTTTCAAAGCAGTAATGCTTAGACTGTTAAAATTAAACTGTTATTTTAATGAGTTTTACTGGATTTTAGCTACAAAATCAGAAAAAATGCCTCATTAACTCAGTTGACTGTTTAGTAACAGCTTACCAATAATTGTTTTATTTATAAACATGTAAAGAAGGTGATTCTTTTCCCTATCGCTATACTAAGTCTTTAACAATTTTAAGCAGATTTGCCTGGAAATTTAATTGCATTAATATCTTCCCCATAAAATCATTTTACCAACTGAAGCTAACAGTTCAAGGGAATTTTGAAGTGGAAAATACAAAAGGCCAATGATTGCTGCTGCAAGTTATCCTTGTGACTTCAGAAGCAACTTCTGAATTGAGGGCCAACGTTTCTTTTAGACCTTTAACAGGGACTATTAACCATGTTTCTCTGGGTGCCCTTGACATTGATTTGTATCTGCAGATAACTGAAATACTTATCAACATCCCTTAATCACACTCCTGCCTTTAACCTACTCCCCCAACAGCTCCACTTCAGTTTTTCTCCCAGAGTCTTCCTGACCCTTGATCTACATCTTCAATTGTAGGTAACCTCTGGCCTCCAATTCCATCATATCACCTCCACCTCCCATAATTGTGCTGAAAATCAGCCCATTCCATCTTTTTACAATGACTGCCACATTGTTGTGTCTGGGGCTTATTAATGAACTAAATGATGCAGTGAGCAAATATGTTGCATTTTTCTGTTGCGAAAAAAAGGTGGATTCCAGTGAATTGGGCCATCAGGCCAGCTGCTTATTTGGGACAACTCTTAAAGAGCAAAACACTAATCAAGAAAATTGCCAGGATTCCCGTTATTTACTTGGGACCCTGCATCACTTAATTGGAGCAGAAGGCTACTGCAGAACAGTTTCTAACAAGGGATAGTATCAATTCCAAAGAAGAAGCATACAAATTAGCCAGAAAAAGCGGCTCACCTGAGGACTGGGAGAAATTCAGAATCCAGCAGAGGAGGACAAAGGGCTTAATTAGGAAAGGGAAAAAAAGATTATGAGAGAAAACTGGCAGGGAACATAAAAACTGACTGTAAAAGCTTTTATAGATATGTAAAAAGAAAAAGATTGGTTAAGACAAATGTAGGTCCCCGACAGACAGAAACAGGTGAATTGATTATGGGGAACAAGGACATGGCAGACCAATTGAATAACTACTTTGGTTCTGTCTTCACTAAGGAGGACATAAATAATCTTCCGGAAATAGTAGGGGACAGAGGGTGTAGTGAGATGGAGGAACTGAGGGAAATACATGTTAGTAGGGAAGTGGTGTTAGGTAAATTGAAGGGCTTAAAGGCATATAAATCCCCAGGGCCAGATGTTCTGCATCACAGAGTGCTTAAGGAAGTAGCCCAAGAAATAGTGGATGCATTAGTGATAATTTTTCAAAACTCTTTAGATTCTGGACTAGTTCTTGAGGATAGGAGGGTGGCTAATGTAACCCCGCTTTTTAAAAAAGGAGGGAGAGAAACCGGGGAATTATAGACCGGTTAGCCTAACATCGGTGGTGGGGAAAATGCTAGTGTCAGTTATCAAAGATGTGATAACAGCACATTTGGAAAGCGGTGAAATCATCGGACAAAGTCAGCATGGATTTGTGAAAGGAAAATCATGTCTGACGAATCTCATAGAATTTTTTGAGGATGTAACTGGTAGAGTGAATAGGGGAGAACCAGTGGATGTGGTATATTTGGATTTTCAAAAGGCTTTTGACAAGGTCCCAAGGTCCCACACAGGAGATTAGTGTGCAAACTTAAAGCACACGGTATTGGGGGTAAGGTATTGATGTGGATAGAGAATTGGTTGGCAGACAGGAAGCAAAGAGTGGGAATAAACGGGACCTTTTCAGAATGGCAGGCAGTGACTAGTGGGGTACCACAAGGCTCAGTGCTGGGACCCCAGTTGTTTACAATATATATTAATGACTTAGATGAGGGAATTAAATGCAGCATCTCCAAGTTTGCGGATGACACGAAGCTGGGTGGCAGTGTTAGCTGTGAGGAGGATGCTAAGAGGATGCAGGGTGGCTTGGATAGGTTGGGTGAGTGGGCAAATTCATGGCAGATGCAATTTAATGTGGATAAATGTGAAGTTATCCACTTTGGTGGCAAAAACAGGAAAACAGATTATTATCTGAATGGTGGCCGATTAGGAAAAGGGGAGGTGCAACGAGACCTGGGTGTCATTATACACCAGTCATTGAAAGTGGGCATGCAGATACAGCAGGCGGTGAAAAAGGCGAATGGTATGCTGGCATTCATAGCAAGAGGATTCAAGTACAGGAGCAGGGAGGTACTACTGCAGTTGTACAAGGCCTTGGTGAGACCACACCTGGAGTATTGTGTGCAGTTTTGGTCCCCTAATCTGAGGAAAGACATTCTTGCCATAGAGGGAGTACAAAGAAGGTTTACCAGATTGATTCCTGGGATGGCAGGACTTTCAAATGATGAAAGACTGGATCGACTAGGGTTATACTCTCTGGAATTTAGAAGATTGAGGGGGGATCTTATCGAAACATATAAAACTCTAAAGGCATTGGACAGGCTAGATGCAGGAAGATTGTTCCTGATGTTGGGGAAGTCCAGAACGAGGGGTCACAGTTTGAGGATAAAGGGGAAGCCTTTTAGGACAGAGATTAGGAAAAACTTCTTCACACAGAGAGTGATGAATCTGTGGAATTCTCTGCCACAGGAAACAGTTGAGGCCAGTTCATTGGCTATATTTAAGAGGGAGTTAGATATGGCCCTTGTGGCTAAAGGGATCAGGGGGTATGGAGGGAAGGCAGGTACAGGGTTCTGAGTTGGATGATCAGCCATGATCATACTGAATGGCGGTGCAGGCTCGAAGGGCTGAATGGCCTACTCCTGCACCTATTTTCTATGTTTTCTATGTAAGCCTCAACCATGTGTACTTGTGTGTCCATTAGACAATATGTGGTACTTACAGCAAACAGGTTTTAAATAGTGTCACTTGCATGTGTTTTGTGTTCAAAAAGCAGTGAGACTTGTCCCTGATAGTTGGCGAGAAATAAGCTGTAAGACAATTCAGAATCAAGAGAAAATCTGTAGATGCTGGATTTCAAAGAATTAGACACAAAATACTGTCGGACTTAGCAGGCCAGGCAGCATTAATGGAAAGGAGTCAACAGCTGATGGCTTGGGCTGAAACCCTTCAATCAGGACTGGAAAAAGAGATGAGTCAGAGTAAGAATGTGCGGGAAGGGAGGAGAATGTACAAGGTAGCAGTTGATAGGTAAAACCAGGAAAGGGGGAAGGGTGAAGTAAAGAGCTAGGAAGTCGATGGGTGAAAGAGATAAAGGGCCGGAGAAGGGGGGATCTGATAGGAGAAGACAGAAGGCCACAGAGAATAGGGAAGGGAGAGAAGCACCAGAGAGAGGTGAGGGGCAGGTAAGGAGACAAGATGAGAGAGGGAAATAGGAATGGAGAATGTGGAAGCGGGGGGCAATTACTGGAAGCTTGAGAAATCGATACTCACGCCATCAGGTTAGAGGCCACTCAGACAGAATGCAAGGTGTTGCTCCTCCAATCTGAGTTTGGTCTTCTTACAGCAGTAGAGGAGGTCATGGACTGACATGTCAGAATGGAATGGTAAGTAGAACTGAAATGGGTGGCCACCAGGAGATCCTGCTTTCACTGGTGGACAGAGTGTATATGCTCGACGAAGAATTTGAAGGTATCGCCAATCATCTTTCATGTTACAATGGAAATGAAGATTTGGAGGATATAATTATCGAAAGCAGACCAATATCTGTACAAGGTGTCTGCACTGATTTTGCTCATTTCAAAGGTTGATTTATTATCAAAGTATGTATGCAATATACAACTCTGAGATTCTTCTTCTCCAGATAGCCACGAAACAAAGAAAAAACCATGGAAGTTAAGTTCAAAGAGAATCAGAAAACCCACACCCTCACACAAAACAAAGAATGCCAACACAATCATCAACCGCCCCCCCCACCTCACTAAATCCCCTCTCCGGCACGAAGTGGAACAAGAACACTGGCACCCAAACCTCCCCCTCACTCCACAAAAACATCAGCCCCCAAACCTCCCACCCCTGCACAAAAGCATAATAAGAACATTGACCCCCAAATCCCCCTCCCCCCACAAAAAAACTAACAAAAGTGCAACAAGAACATCAACCCCTAACTCAACCTCCCGAACTAAAAAAAACAAGAAAGAACGGGTGAAAACACAGAATATAAAACCCATAAGACTGGAAAAGTCCGTAGTCCAAATCTGTAAACACAGAGCCTTGGTAACATCCTCCAACACTATGAATTTTCAGTCAATCAATAGAAAATGGCACTGTAGACTGGATGAATTCCTCTGTCGAAAACAATTAGGAACTTATTGGCAGTTTTGTAGAAATGTAATTGCATTTGTACAGTTCTAATTTATTCTGCAATTCATTTAAATGCATAACTTGTTGTTTAGCTTGTCTTTCTTTAATACCTTTTTAACTATTTCCATGAAACTGGCTATTTGGAGCAGCTGTTTAATCGGGCCAAAATGTACTTGTCCTTTTGTGTCTCAATTAACTGAAATCCACTGTATTTTGCTCTTACACGTAATTCTAAACTTTTCTGCTTTTTGCTATTCTTGACAGAGTTACTGGGGATAATATAAAAATCCACAAATGACAACATATCTACGCAGAGAAGAGTGAGAAAGATGGTGACAGACTGTAGGAGAATGGAGCAGGATTGGTGGAATGAAATAACTACAGAAAACTATACTAGAATACAATACAAGAATGAGTAAAGAGAACATACTACCCGATGAAGGTGATACATACGGTCCACTGGAATTAGTTATGCAGCAGCAGTGCACATGGAACAGTGCTGCATTGTCAAAGAACTTCAAACAGGAAGAAAGACATTCAAATGTTAAAATGATCTCAAGTGGTTAGTTACCCTCAGATTTTGTATTACAATGGTCAGTAGCATGGTCAAACATCAGGGACAATGTATTTTATACAGGATCATGTCATATTTTATATATAGTTATCCACCAGACGTCAGTCAGAATTTCCCCAATCTGAATGACATATTCTTAAATGTCATTAAAGTTCAAGCTCCTCTTGGTGATCTGACAAAGGATTCATAATGACTAAGTCATTGGCTCTGGACGATTAGGTGGTTTGGTTCTTTTATGGGGTGAAGAAGCAGAGTGGGGCAGAGCAGGAATGATAGAGGACATTTGTGCCCAAGATCTAGCCTCCCATTTTGGATAACTGCGAATATGTTACTGCATGAGGCAGAAGTTATACTGTAGCCCAGTGTCTACATGAAGTAAGCACAAACAAACTGTACAGTCTGAGAACAGAACAAAAACTCTGCCAAGTCAAATATCCACTGAAGTCAGCAATTCCACCCCCCCCCCAATAACAAGCAATGGCTATTTAATCTCTAGGAAGTGGTACAGTCGATGTTTCGGGCCGAGAAAGTTCTGACGAAGGGTCTCGGCCCGAAACGTCAACTGTTCCTCTTCCTAGAGACGCTGTATTCACCAGCAACTTTGATGTGTGTTGCTTGAATTTCCAGCATCTGCAGAATTCCTCGTGTTTAAGTGGCTATTTAACGCTTTTTCTTCCGAATTAGGCTGGTGATGGGGGCGGGGGGTGTCAAGACATTTTTTTTCTTCTGACTATAATTTTTAAAATAGGTGCTGCTTCTTTATGTTAGCTTTATCTTGTAGCTCTGTTCAATCTCAGCATATAACCTCACCAGAATCTCCACAGGCTCCATTCATTGCAGATTTTAGTGCAGGGGGCAGACGAATCAAATATTTGAAAATATTTATAATTCTAGAATTAAATGCATTGTAAGCTTGTATAATTAAACACATTGATAACAGTTCTTTCATTAAGAACCATACAAATTCCTTACTGAGAATTGAACCTGCAATATTCAATGCTCTAAATGTGTACTGATGTGTATTCACTCCTACAATATTCAAAAAATTAAAGATATTGATATCACAATGATAAAAGCTGGCTGCATTAAATCAACAGGCTTATGAAAGCTCACACTTTTATGAAGCAAAATATCACTGGTTAAGAATGCCTGATGACTTCAAACGCAGAGTGGATCAAGAAACAAAGAAATATTTGAAATAGAAGAAAGCTGGCTACTTGAAGATGATTGAATATCTAAAGGGCAAAGATCCTCAGAAAGCACTTCAATGCAGACACTAAAACCAGCACCTGCTCTTATCCCTCCAATCAAATTATTAACCCAAGCTAATTTCCCTCTGATTCTTTCCCTTCTGTCAGGCCTTGCTTGTCCTAATGTTCTTTGTGAATTCATGTCATTAAGGGCGGTGAATTGAAAATCCAATATGATACCACACAACGTCAATTTGCACTTTGTGAAAGTAGGCATCAGCTATAAACTTTGGAGATCAATTTATTTTCTGTCCTCTTCTTCAGCCGAAGGGATCCATCAGTTGGGACTTTGCAAGTATATTAAGGTCAAGGGACTACCCACACAGAGGTTGCTAGGTAGAACATGAGAATTGTTCAGTCCGCCCAGGCAGCGTAAGGGCAACATTCAATACTTACAATGTTTTTCTGTCTTAATCTTTGCTGGATTAAAACAATTGTTTAGCACACTGTTTACTTAAAGAACAAATTCTGCTATGTCATTAGATAGCAAAGGTTGCTGCTGGAATACAGGAGGGGAAATTTCTAAGGTGCCTACAGCAGCTCATGATTGAGCCCAGTAGAGGGTCAGCTATTCTCGAATGGATGTTGCGTAATGAACCAGAATTGATCAGAGAGCTTAAAGTAAAGGGACCCTGAGGAACAAGTGATCTTAATATAATCCAATCACCCCGAAATATTTTTTTTCCCTTTTTCATGATTTTTGTCTAGTTATTTCTCTTTGTTCTGTATTATCCATTGATATCCTTTATGATTAGGAGTTTTGTCAATCATTTTTTTAGTTTGATAACTACTCATGTTAATTATAACAATGTATTCCCAATAACTTTGTATTGCTACTATGTCATGTTTATATTTTGTGAAACTAATAAAAAGATTGGAAAAGAAAAAAAACAGCTGATCAATGGTCAATTCTCAATACATGCATCTTCAATTACAGAAACGGGGTACTTGTGTCAACTACTAGTATTGTCAGAATTTATATGTACACAAGCCTCTTCTCCACATTCTTCTAGCTTTTAATCCTTCTGAGTATATTTAGTTTTCTATTAATTGCAGTTTATGCAGATGGGAAATGGTATTTCATGCATTTCTTGTCACTGACTAACACACACATGTGATTCACACTAGCACAAATCATATCATACAGTGAATGCAATTTGATCATGAACACATTGTGACTCTTCTACATACCAGTAACACTCAGAATTTTTAGGTAATGTGCAAGAGGTTACACCTGAACTCAAAGGGAGACAATTATCCTTGCAGACAGGTTTGCCAGAGTTGTTCAGGAGGGTTTAAACTAGTTTGGCAGGCAGAAGGGAACTGAAGTGATAAGGCTGAGGATGGGTAGTTAGTTTACACATGAAGGCAATGTGTAGTGAGACTGCCAGCATGGAGAGGCTGATGACAGGGCAAGACTGGATGAGTGGCAATATAAAAGGGGGACAAAATCAAAAAGGTAGACAAATACAGGATGGAGGTGTTATATTTGAATGCACACAGTATACGAAATAAGATAGATGAACTTGCAGCACAGTAACAGATTGGTATGTGTGAAGTTGTGAGCATCACTGAACCATGGCAGAAAGAAGATTAAAGCTGGGAGCTTAACATCCAAGGGTAAAGATTGTATTAAAAGGGCAGGCAGGCAGGCAGATGGGGTGGGTGGCTCTGTTGGTAAAAAATAAAACAGAATCTTTGGAAAGAGGTGACATAGAATGATTGCAAGTTTAGCTAACAAAATGCAAGGGTGAAAAGAACCTTATAGGAGTTATATACAGACCACCATACAGTGGCAAACATGTGATCTACAAACTACAAAAGCAGATAGAAAATGCATGTCAAAAGGGCAATGTTATGATAGTCATAGGGGATTTCAACATACAGGTAGATTGGGTAAATTCCCAAGAGAGGGAATTTGTAGAACGCCTACAAGACGGCTTTTTAGAGCAGCTCATGGTAGAGGCCACGAGGGGATTAGCTATTCTGGATTGGATGTTGTGCAATGAACTGGAATTGAATAGAGAGCTTAAGGTAAAGGAACCCTCAGGGACATGTGATCATAATATGACAGAATTCACCTTGCAATTTAAGGAAGAGAAGTTAAACTCAGATGTATCAATATTATGGTGGAATAAAGGGAATTACAGAGACATGAGAGAGGAAATGGCCAAAATTGATAAGAAGTAAACAATAGCTGAGATGAAGGCACAGCCGCAACGGTTGGAGTTTCTGGCAGCAATTCAGAAGATGCAGGATATATACGGAGGAAGAAATATTCTAAAGGTAGGATGATGCAACCGTGGCTGACAAGAGAAGTCAAAGCCAACATAAAAACCAAAGAGAGGGTATATAATAGAGCAAAAATTAGCAGGAAGTTAGAGGATTGGGAAACTTAAAAACCAACAGAAGGTGACTAAAAAGTAATAAAGAAGGAAAAGATGGAATACGAAGGTAAGCTAGTCAATAATATTAAAGAGGATGCCGAAAGTTTCATCAATGTATAAAGTATAAAAGAGAGGCGAAAGTTGATATCGGACAGCTGGAAAATGATGCTGCAGAGGTAGTAATGGGGTCAAGGAAATAGCGGACGAACTGAATAAGTATTTTGCATCAGTCTTCACTGTGGAGGACTCTAGCAGGCTATTGCAAGTTCGAGAGTGTCGGGGGGTAGAAGTGAGTGAAGTTGTCATTCTAGAGAGAATGTTCCTGAAATACAGTAAGGTCAGAAGGTAGATGTCACCTGGACCAGGTGGTCTACACCCAAGGTTCTGAAAGGGCTGGCAGAGGTGATTGTGGAGGCATTAGTAATAATCTTCCAAGAATCAGTGGATTCTGGTATGGTTCCAGAGGACTGAAAAAATTGCAAATGTCATTCCACTTTTCAAGAGGGGAAGGGAGGCAGAAGAAAGGAAATTATAGGCCAGTTAGTGTGACCTCAGTGGTTGAGATGACGTTGGAATTGAATGTTAAGGATGTGGTTTTGGGGGTACTTAGAGGCACATGATAAAATAGGTTTTCTTAAGAGAAAAGCTTGCCTGACAAATGTGTTGGAATTCTTTGAAAATATAACAAGTAGAATATACAAAGGAGGATCAGTGGATGTTGTGGACTTGGAATTTCATAAAGGGTCTGACAAGATGCCATAAATGAGGCTGCTTAAAAAAAAAAGGGCCCATGGTATAACAGGAAAGATCCAAACATGGATAAAGCAGTGGCTGATGGGCAGGAGGGAAAGGGTGGGAATATAGGTAGCCTTTTCTGGTTGATTGTGTTAGGACCACTCCTTTCTGTATGATTTGGATGATGGAATTGATAGCTTTGTGGCCAAGTTTGCAGATGATACAAGGACAGGTGGAGTGGCAGGTAGTGTTGAAGAAGCAGAGAGGCTATAGAAGATCTTTGACAGGTCAGAAGAGTGGGCAAAGAAGTGACAGTTGGAAAACAGTGTTGGGAGTAGAAGAAATAAAAGCGCAGACTATTTTCTAAATGGAGAGAAAATTCAAAAACTGAGGTGCAAAGCGACTTGGGAGTTGTGTAGGATTTGCTAAAGGTTGATTTGCAGGTTGAGTCACTGGTGAGGAAGGCAAATGTTGCAATCATTTTCAGAGGACTGGAATCTAAAAGCAAGAATGTAATGTTGAAGCTTCACCAGGCCCTGGCGAGGCTCATTGAGTATTTTGAGCAGGTTTGGGCCCTTTATCAAAGAAAGGATGTGCTAACGTTGGAGAGGGTTTAAAGGATGCTCACAAAAATAATTCTGGGAATGAAAGGCTTATCATATGAAGAGCTTTTGATGGCTCTGGGCCTGTGTTCACTGGAATTCGGAAGAATGAGGAGGGATCTCATCGAAACCTGTCGAATGTTGAAAGACCTTGATAGAGTGGATGTGGAAAGGATATTTTCTATGGTGGGGGAGTATAAGCCCAGATGACACAGCCTCAGAATAGAGGGACTTCCACTTAGAATGGAGATGAAGAGGAATTTCTTTAGCCAGAAAGCAGTGAATATGTGGAATTCATTGCCACAGGCAGCCATGGACGCTAAGTCATTGGGTATATTTAGGGTAGAGGCTGATAAGGCTAGTGATGTTGTGGGGATGGAACTGGACGCTCTGACGGTGGTGTCTGAAAAGAGGATGCTGTCCAAGTTGCATGCCATCTTGGACAATGTCTCCCATCCACTACATAATGGACTGGTTGGGCACAGGAGTACATTCAGCCAGAGACTCATTCCACAGAGATGCAACACTGAGTGTCATAGGAAGTCATTCCTGCCTGTGGCCATCAAACTTTACAACTCCTCCCTTGGAGGGTCAGACACCCTGAGCCAATAGGCTGGTCCTGGACTTACTTCCTGGCATAATTTACATATTACTATTTAATTATTTATGGTTTTATTACTATTTAATTATTTATGGTGCAACTGTAACGAAAACCAATTTCCCTCGGGATCAATAAAGTAAGACTATGACTATAGATTCTTGAGTAGACAGGGCATGAAGGGGTATAGGGAGAAGGCAGGAGATTAGGGCTGAGTGCGAATTGCATCAGCCGTGATGAAATGGCAGAGCAGACTCGACAAGCCAAATGGCCTAATTCTGCTCCTATATCTTATGGTCTAAATTATGAGTTTAAAGGGAACATGGTGAGCAGAAAGCCAGAAAGAAAGAGATATGCACATTAATCCTAGGGTTGTGATACAAAATATAGTGTCGCATTTTCTTAATATCATTATATTGAGCCTTTGGAATTTTCTATGCAAGGTGTGCCCACCATTAAAGATTAGCTTTATTTATCACTTTTATTTCTCAATTACATGCTGCCCTTTGATGACAATGAGCGAAAGCACACCAGGTTTCAGCCTGGCATAGTCAAATCAGGTATGCTGAAACTTTCTCCCATTAAATAGGAGGGAACTGGTTTCTTGACATAAGCTTATAATCTTGATAATGTGTTTGACACTGAAACGAATTTTGAACAATTATTACCCTCACTCTCCACCTGTATCACTGCCCAACTCTGGCTCGGCCCACAACCATGAGTTCTCTACACAAGTCTTTGTTCATCCAAAGCAAACTGCTCTGATCAACTCGCTCCCGCACCTGTTCATGCATTACACCTAGGGTTGCTGACTTATAGTTTTCATGTTTTCAAATTTTTCCATGTCTCTGTAACACCCTTCAACACATTACTAACTTGAAGCCTTTACACTCTTCCAACTACACACTCTTGTGCACCCTAGTTTAAATGGCTCATCATAAGCAGCTTTGCCTTTAGTTACCTTTGTAGCTCAACATCAAAAACGGTTTCAGGCTATTGTTTATTTTTAACTGTAAAACACTAAGAGGCACGACACAAGTGTTCATTACATTTGGGGTGCTCCATAAGAGTGATTAATACTCGCAACTGACGAGTTGCTCCAATAGTCGTGGTACAATTTTTGATGATTAATTCAGCCACTAAAATAATCCCTATACTTTCCTGATTTACTGAGTACTCAGCTCTTCCAAGATGCTCAGAATTTCTCTACGCTCCTCTTACAGGTCACATTTGTAAATTGCTAGATAGCAAATCACCTTTCGTTGAACAGGCTGAACTTGGCGGGCAATGTTTCAAAGGGAGTTCAACTGATGCTCACCTTGCAGTCCACCTCAGCTTGCTTGCGTCTGGTCTCACTGAGCTGAGTCTGCAGTCCTTTGTTCTGTGCTGTTACGTACTGCAACTTGTCCTGCAGACCAGTGCAAGCCTGCTCCGTTCGGTTCAGAAGGCTGCTGTTAACCTGGTTCTGAGAGAAAAAAAACAACATTTTTACATTAAAACAGATTTAAGCAAAGTGCATAAACTTTGTGCATGTTGCAGATCAAAATACAGTGGATTCCCTATTAATAGGACCATCGGTTAATTGGGGCAGCCACTTATTTGGGAGAACACTTAAAGAACAAAAACTAATCAAGAAAATAGCCATGGTTCCCTTTGTTTGTTATGGGACACTCTACCACTTAATTGGAACAGAACATTGTTGCTGAACAGTTTCCAATTACTGTCAGTCATGTGCACCTGATTGGTCATTGGACACTGCACCTTACTTACAGTGAACAGGTTACAAATATCGTCAGCTGTGTACGTTTATGTTCAAAAAGCAGTGAGTTTTGTCACTGATAGTTGGTGAGAATAAGTAATACGACAACTCCGCTCCATCATGGGCACTTGCCTCCACAGTATCCAGGACACCTTCAAGCAGCAATGCCACCAAAAGGTGCAGTCCATCATTAAGGACCTCCGTCACCCTTGTTCTCATTGCTACCATCAGCAAGGAGGTACGGAAGCCTGAAGGCACATACTCAATGATTTAGCAACAGCGTTTTCTCTTCTGTCATCTAATTTCTAAAGGGATATTGAACCCATGAATGCTACCTCCCTATATAAAAGTTGCTGATGAACGCAGCAGGCCAGGCAGCATCTCTAGGAAGAGGTACAGTTGACGTTTCGGGCCGAGACCCTTCGTCAGGACTAACTGAAGGAAGAGTGAGTAAGAGGTTTGAAAGTGGGAGGGGGAGGGGGAGATCCGAAATGATAGGGGAAGACAGGAGGGGGAGGGATGGAGCCAAGAGCGGGACAGTTGATTGGCAAAAGGGATATGACAGGATCATAGGACAGGAGGCCTAGGGAGAAAGAAAAGGGGGAGAGGGAGATAAAGCCCAGAGGATGGGGAGGGGGTATAGTGAGGGGGACAGAGGGAGAAAAAGAATGTTTGTATATAAATAAAGAATGGATGGGGTACGAGGGGGAGGTGGGGCATTAGCGGAAGTTTGAGAAGTTAATGTTCCCTTTTGCCAATCAACTGTCCAGCTCTTGGCTCCATCTCTCCCCCTCCTCTTGGGTCCTCTACCAGAGGCCTGGAAACTTGAGGGTTTGGTGCAGTATCCTTGCTGTTACATCCTTGCATGCAACGAGAGCTGTGTAACTCATCTCCTTCTACCTTAGGCCACAAACTTATCAATCACCCCTGCTGTGGACCACCTAGAGGGCCAAGACGCTCTCGTTACATGCGTGTGCAGTTCAACTCTTTGAGTGATAACGCAGAAATTTGAAGTTAATAACTCATCTCCTCCTACCTTAGGCTGCAAAGTTATCAATCACCCCTGCTGTGGACCACTTCTACAAAGAAGGGATCCATATGCTCCACGACCGCTGGACTAAGTGTGCACATTTAGGAGGGGACTATGTTGAAAAATAAATGTGCTAGGTTTTCTAAAATTGACTCCTTCTACCCTAAGCTACGAACTTATCAATCACCCCTCGTACAGTTTGATAGTAATGCAATAGTATTGGTAACATTCTAATTTGTCCTGCATTTCATTTAAATACATAATTTATTATTCAGTTAATCTTCTTCATACCTTTCTCACTCTTTCCATGAAAGTCTGGCTAATTGGGGCAGCAGTTTAACTGGACCGAGATATACCGGAGCTGATGTGTCCCAATTATCAGAATCCACTGTACTGCTAAAACCTCAACCGTAGCAACCTGTGGTCACTTTCGATGATAAGTTTGTCAGCATCTTTAGTAAACACTGATACAAGGCACACATTAAATATTCTAGAGTTGGTCATCCTTCGAGCACAATCATTCATTCTGTCCCACCCAATTTTTAACTATCTGCTAACTATAAATCTGCTAGTCAAAGTAGTTTGGGTTCCTTTTTATGTTAACTATGATTCTAATCTTATTTTCTCCCCCTATTTTCCCTCTTTAGTCCCTGCTCAGATTATGGTATTTATCTCAGTTCTTGCTGGAAGGATTCATCTGATGTGCATCCTAATTACATCCTTCCTGTGTCATTGACCTTTCTCTCTCTCCTGACATCGAAGTTGCTCCTACTTTGGTTCTTTCACATGTGGACTTTGCTTGTGGCTGAAAACTTTCTCCTTCAAGGATCAACTATTTCTGGCATGATGTGCTTGTTAAGTCCATAAATTCATCAAGTGTGTTGTAACAGCCCACTGTTAGACACACTGCACAGTATAGTTGCTGGGGGTGGGGAGACAATGCTGTGGGGGAAACATTATTATTTAGTCATGATGAATAGTATACTCAAAATTCACGCACTGTTTATATGTTATCGTGACATTTAAAGTGTACATAAGGGTGTGCAACAAAATTGTTAAAGTATTTGAGGTTGGTGACCAGTGGTGTTCTGTAGGAATCTATTCTGGGACCCCTCCTCTGTGATTTTTATAAATGACCAGGATGAAGAAGGGTGGGTTATTAAGTTTGCTGATGACATAAAGGGTTGGGGCATTGTGGATAGTCTGGAGGGCTGTCAGAGGTTACGGGATATTGATAGGATACAAAACTGGGCTGAGAAGTGGCAGGTGAGGTCAACCCAGGTTAAGTGCTACTTATTGGAAGCAGTAGTATACAGGCCTCCAAACAGCAGCCACGATGTAGATTACATATCACAGCAGGAGGTAGAAAAGGTGTGTCAGAAGGGCAATGTCATGATAATCGTTGGGGATTTTAACATAAAAGTGGATTGGGAAAACCAGGCTAGTACTGGACCTCAAGAGAGAGAATTTGTAGAATGTCTAAGGGATGGCTTTTTAGAACAGCTTGTTGTTGAACCTACTAGGGAATCAGCTATGCTGGATTGGGTGTTGTGCAATAATTCAGAGGTGATAAGAGAGCTTAAGGTTAAGGAACCCTTAGGGAACAGTGATCACAATATGATCGAGTTCACTTTGAAATTTGAAATTTGAGAAGGAGAAACTAAATTCCAATGTGTCGGTAATTCAGTGGAATAAAGGAAATTACAATGGCATGAGAGGGGAACTGACCAAAATTGACTGGAAAGGGACACCAGCAGGAAGGACAGCAGACCAGCAAAGGTTGAAGTTTCTGCAAAAAATGAGGGAAGTGTAAGACAAATATATTCCAAATAGGAAGAAATTTTCAAATGGAAGAAGGACACTGCTGTGGCTGACAAGCCCAGAGCCAAAGTAAAAGCAAAAAAGAGAGCATACAAGAAAGCCAAAGCTAGTGGGAAGATAGAGGATTGGGAAGCTTTTAAAAACTTGCAGAAGGAAACTAAGAAGGTCACTAGGAAGGAAAAGATGAATTATGAAATGAAGCTTGCGACTAATATCAAGGAAGATACTAAAAGCTTTTTTAAGTATATATGGGTAAAAGAGAGTTGAGGGTAAATATAGGACCAATAGAAAAAGGACGCTGGAGATATTGTAATGAAAGATGCAGAAATGGCAGAGGAACTGAATGCGTATTTTGCATCAGTCTTCACAGTGGAAGACATCTGCAGTATACCGGACATTCAAGAGTGTCAGGAAAGTGAAGTAGGTGCAGTGAAAATTATGACTAAGAAGGTGCTCAGGAAGCTTAATGGTCTGAGGGTGGATAAATCTCCTGGACCTGATGGAATGCACCCTCTGGTTCTGAAGAAAGTAGCTGGAGAGATTGCAGAGGCATTAACAATGATATTTCAAGAATCGATAGATTCTGGCATTGTACCGGATGACTAGAAAATTACAAACATTACTCCGCTTTTTAAGAAGGGTGGGAAGCAGTAGAAAGGAAAGTAAGGACCTGTTAGCCTGACATCAGTGGTTGGGAAGTTGTTGGAATCGATTGTTAGGGATGAGATTACAGAGTACCTGGACGCACATGACAAGATAGGCCAAAGCCAGTATGGTTTCCTGAACGGAAAATTCTGTTTGACTAACCTACTGTAATTTTTTGAGGAAATTACAAGCAGAGTAGACAAAGGAGATGCAGTAGATGTGATGTACTTGGAGTTTCAGAAGGCCTTTGACATGGTGCCGCACACGAGGCTGCTTAACAAGATAAAAGCTCATGGAATTACAGGGAAGTTACTAGCATGGGTGGAGCATTGGCTGATCGGCAGAAAACAGAGTGGGAATAAAGGGATCCTATCCTGACTGGCTACTGGTTACCAGTGGAGTTCCACAGGGGTCGGTGTTGGGACCGCTGCTTTTTTACGATGTATGTCAATGATTTGGACTATGGGATTAATAGATTTGTGGCTGAATTTACCAATGATACAAAGATAGGTGGAGGAGCGAGTAGTGTTGAGGAAACAGAGAACCTGCAGAGATGCTTAGATAGTTTAGGGGAATGGGCAAAGAAGCGGCAAATGAAATACAGTGTTGGAAAGTGTATGGTCATGCACTTTGTGGAAGAAATAAATGGGCAGACTATTACTTAGATGGGGAGAGAACTCAATATGCAGAGATGCAAAGGGACTTAGGAGTCCTTGTACAGGATAACTTAAAGGTTAATCTCCAGGTTGAGTTGGTGGTGAAGAAGGTGAATACAATGTTGGCATTCATTTCTAGAGGTATAGAATATAAATGCAGGGATGTAATGTTGAGGCTCTATAAGGCACTCGTATTGTGTGCAGTTTTGGGCTCCTTATTTTAGAAAGGATATACTGACATTGGAGAGGGTTCAAAGAAGATTCACAAGAAAGATTCCAGGAATGAAAGGAATACTGTATGAGGAACATCTGGCAGCTCTTGGGCTGTATTCCCTGGAGTTCAGGAGAATGAGGGGGTATCTCATGGAAACATTCCAAATGTTAAAAGGCCTGAACAGATTAGATATGGCAAAGTTATTTCCCATGGTAGGGGTGTCTTCGACAAGAGGGCACAACCTCAGGATTGAAGGACGTCTATTTAGAACAGAGATGCGGAGAAATTACTTTAGTCAGAGGGTGATAAAGCTGTGGAATTTGTTGCTGCGAGCGGCTATGGAGGATAAGCGAAATCTTGGGGTCCATGTCCATAGGACGCTCAAAGCTGCTGGGCAGGTTGACAGTATTGTTAAGAAGACGTACGGTGTGATGGCATTCATCAGCCATAGGATTGAGTTCAAGAGCTGTGAGGTAATGTTACAGTTATGTAAGACCTTGGTCAGACCCCATTTGGACTAATGTGTTCAGTTCTGTTCACCTCACTACAGGAAGGATGTGAATAATATAGAAAAAGTTCAGAGGAGATTTACAAGAATGTTGTCTGGATTGGGGAGCATGCCTTCTGAGAATAGGTTGAATGAACTTGGCCTTTTCTACTTGGAGCGACAGAGAATGAGAGGTGACCTGATAGAGGTGTATAAGATGATGTAAGGAATTGATCCTGTGGATAGCCAGAGGCTTTTCCCCAGGGTTGAAATGGCTAACATGAGGGGGCATAGTTTTAAGGTGCTTGGAAGTAGGTACAGAGGAGATGTCAGAGGCAAGTTTTTCAAACAGAGAGTGGTGGGTGTGTGGAATGCACTGCTGGTGGTGGAGGCAAATACAATAGGGTCTTTTAAGAGCCTCTTAGAAAGGTACATGGAGCTTAGAAAAATCAACAGCTATGTGTTGGTAGTTTCTAGAGTAGGTTACATGGTCGGCACAAAATTGTGGGCTGAAGGGCCTGTAATGTGCTGTAGATTTCTATGTTCTATGTTTGAAATATCAGCTCTTGTGTACTTTAATTTCCTGTAGTGAGTTAATCAGGGAGAATAATTTATAAAAGCTGTAAATACAACCAAAACATCAATTTTAGCCAAAATTATATTTGCATTTTAATAGATGCACAATGAAAAGCGATTAACAAGATCAATTTTGATTGCGAGAAAGCCACTGCACAATTACAATTCTAGTAGTTGTCCATGGTATAAGCAAGTTCTTTTTCTGGAGTCCATTCTAGTCACTGTCTCTGCTATTGAAGACACCAAAAGCCTTCATTGCCTGTTCATTGTGAGGAGGGTACTTCTACCTAATACCTTAAACTTTATTTCTCTTTCCTGTGATACTGCCTAAATTTCTGAGCATTTACAATCTTTCAAGTTTTAATCTGATGGTTAGTTCTCTGACTAGTTCTCCGTAGCCTTCAGAGATTACGCATATGGAAAAAAAAGTTGGGCAGATGTGGGCACTTACTTTGGCTGCTTCTCAACACTCACAGCAGTAACCTGAAACATTGTGTGCACTCAGATACATAAAAGCTTTGGTATATACAGTACAAGTTCCCTAACTTGCACTTGCATTGATTTGCAACATACACAACCTCTGAACTTCAACAGAGAGCTAATCAGAGGACGAGAGGCTCTTTAGCTCATTGCTACTTAAATAGTGATCAAAAGTGGCATTTGAATCTACCTTTGTAAGCCTTCTTTCTGATTTTAATGCATTTAAATCAGAAAGATGGCTAACAAAACATTGTTTAATATCACTGATGTAGAATGCAATCAGTCCTTTGACATTTTTAATTGGTAACAAATAATCAGTTTACAGGATGGATTTGACGAATCCAGTAATTTTTGGGTTACAGCTGCAATACCCAGTCAATAATCTAAGGAACTGATATACCAGCATGCTGTCTTTTGCAGACCCTTATTGGATTTGATATTAGCATGTCCTGTTAAATTATATTGTCGGACCATACCCCTGGCTATTGAACCACACGTATATTTTAGGACAGCCAACTTTAACGTTAATCACGCTGTGATAAAATCAGTAACCTGCCATCGTAATAATGCTTTGACAACTTATTACAGATTAATAACTTGGAAATAGCTTCTTCTGGATGCTGTTTCTAATCAGTTAATGAGCATCCAGTGCCAGTGGACTGAATGCCCGAGGTAGTTTTGTCATGTTTATTTCAGGTACCTGTGTCTCCAGTTCCAGCACTCTATGCCTCAGCTCTCGCAGTTCAGCTTGTGCCTGGGCTTCACTAAATCGCACGGTCATCAGCTCATTGTGTAGCTCATTGGTGGCATTCTTCTTTGGAGAATCCTTCCACCGACCGCCAGTTCGTGCAAGGTGCCGCTGAAAGCATTTCAGTTCAATGTGAGTACTACTCCAGGGCACATTTTAACACAACATATTCTGTTGGCCTGCTGCTGTTTAGATCATCTGATTTAGAAATGCCAATTACTCTAAAATGTGTAATGCAAGACACAGGATGTTGGAAGCTCCCACTAGTAGGACCAGACCTCGCTTACCTGCCAGTGTTCATCCAAATCCTTCACCTGCTGGTGCAGCTCTTTCATAGAATTCACTGCCTCTGCCTCACGTAGTTTCAGTGCCTTTAACTCCTCTTGCAAACGTACTATGTTATTTTCATCAGGAAGCAAATTGTTCCTCTGAAATAGATCAAAAGGGTGGCTTACAAACACATAGTCTGGGCCAAAGATAACCAATATCTTACACATTTTTGATAGTTTTGTTGAATCTCTCCTCCTGACTTACATACCGTGTACCAAACAGATCGCCAATGCTCCCGGTCTTACACCCACAGACTCAGGACAGTGCGAGGGAGACCTAGGCTCAGTCCTGACCTCTGGTACTGTCTGTGTGGAGTTTACACACTCTCCCTCCGTCAGCATGGATCACATACTGGAAGATCTGATTTCCGTCCACATCCCAAAGATACGTGGGTTGGTAGGTTGATTTGCTACTGCAAATTGCTCCCAGTGCACAGGTGAGAGTAGAATCTGAAGGTGTAGTGGTGTGTGTGTGTGGGGGGGGGTGGGGGGGTGGGGGAGACATGCGACTTCTCTCTGCGAGTGCCTAATTATCTGTTCACAGACCCAGAAGCTGTAGAACATTCAGATTTGATCTTGCACAAGTTTCTGCTTTGTAGCAAGGACTATGTAATGGAGCACAGCAGTTAATAGGCCTTGCCAATATCATTACAAAAAAAGGTAGGTTTTCTCCAGTTTTGTATTGATTTGCAGTTCAGTACATTGAATCCCCATCACTTTCTCTGATAATACTGAAATCCAATCTACTCTAATTATTGGATGGGTTAGTATCTATTTTAATATCTGAAGATCAAACTCATAGTCAGTTTAAAAACGCAAACAGGAATTCTGCAGATGCTGGAAATTCAAGCAACACACATAAAAGTTGCTGGTGAACGCAGCAGGCCAGGCAGCATCTCTAGGAAGAGGTGCAGTCAACGTTTCAGGCCGAAACCCTTCGTCAGGACGAACTGAAGGAAGAGTGAGTAAGGGATTTGAAAGTTGGAGGGGGAGGGGGAGATCCAAAATGATAGGAGAAGACAGGAGGGGGAGGGATGGAGCCAAGAGCTGGACAGGTGATAGGCAAAAGGGATACGAGAGGATCATGGGACCACTGCATCTGCTCTCAGGATGAGGCTTTTCATTCTAGAACGAGGGAGATGTCTTCCTTTTTTAAAGAAAGAGACTTCCCTTCCTCCACTATCAACTCTGCTCTTAAATGCATCTCTCCCATTTCACGTACATCTGCTCTCACTCCATCCTCCCGCCACCTCACTAGGAATAGGGTTCCCCTGGTCCTCACCTACCACCCCACCAGCCTCCGGGTCCAACATATTATTCTCCGTAACTTCCGCCACCTCCAACGGGATCCCATCACTAAGCACATCTTTCCCTCCCCCCCATCTCTCTGCATTCCGCAGGGATTGCTCCCTACGCGACTCCCTTGTCCATTCATCCACCCCATCCCTCCCCACTGATCTCCCTCCTGGCACTTATCCGTGTAAGCGGAACAAGTGCTACACATGCCCTTACACTTCCTCCCTTACCACCATTCAGGGCCCCAAACAGTCCTTCCAGGTGAGGCAACACTTCACCTGTGAGTCGGCTGGGGTGATATACTGCGTCCGGTGCTCCCGATGTGGCCTTTTACATATTGGCGAGACCCGACGCAGACTGGGAGACCGCTTTGCTGAACACCTACGCTCTGTCCGCCAGAGAAAGCAGGATCTCCCAGTGGCCACACATTTTAATTCCACATCCCATTCCCATTCTGACATGTCTATCCACAGCCTCCTCTACTGTAAAGATGAAGCCACACTCAGGTTGGAGGAACAACACCTTATATTCCGTCTGGGTAGTCTCCAACCTGATGGCATGAACATTGACTTCTCTAACTTCCGCTAATGTCCCACCTCCCCCTCGTACCCCATCTGTTCCTTATTTTTATACGCACATTCTTTCTCTCACTCTCCTTTTTCTCCCTCTGTCCCTCTGAATATACCCCTTGCCCATCCTCTGGGTTCCCCCCCCCCCCCCGTCTTTCTTCCCGGACCTCCTGTCCCATGATCCTCTCGTATCCCTTTTGCCTATCACCTGTCCAGCTCTTGGCTCCATCCCTCCCCCTCCTGTCTTCTCCTATCATTTTGGATCTCCCCCTCCCCCTCCAACTTTCAAATCCCTTACTCACTCTTCCTTCAGTTAGTCCTGACGAAGGGTCTCGGCCTGAAACGTCGACTGCACCTCTTCCTGGAGATGCTGCCTGGCCTGCTGCGTTCACCAGCAACTTTTATGTGTGTTGCTCATAGTCAGTTTTCCTAGTATCTGCAGAGCTCCACTGGGCCCTTCACCTGGGGAATTCTGATCAACCTAACTGAGAATTTTTGTTTCTGAAGCACATGCTTCTTTTTTTCACAGTAAACTGGGATAATTCTAAAGCATGAAAAACTAAAAAATGATAAACTGAAATGTCTCCAATTCAAAAGTTTTCATCCCCCTTTGCTCAGTACTTAATTGAACCACCCCTCGCAACTTACCCGAAAAGCCAGCAGTCTTTTTGGGTAAGTCTCCATTAGCTTTGCACAACTTGATGGAGCAAAATTTGACCATTCTTACTTGCAGACTTGCTCAAGCAACGCCAGGTTAGTTGGGGATCAGCAGTGGACGGCAATTCTGAGATCCTGCCAGAGATGTTCAATTGGGTTAAGGTTAACACCCTCACTGGGCCACTCAAGGACATGAATTTTCTTCATTTGAAGCCACCTCATGGATGCTCTGGCAGTGTGCTTCTGGTCGTCATCCTGTTGAAAGAGAAACCTTCCACGCACCCCCCCCCCACCCCCAGATTAAGCTTTCTGGCACAGGCTGCAGGTTTTTATCCAGCATCTCTCTGTATTCAGCAGCATTAATCTCCCCATCAATTGCGACCATATTTCCTGTCCCTGATGCTGAAAATTATCTCCATAGCATGATACTAACCCCGCCATTCTTTAAAGTAGGAATGGTGTTACTAGGCTGATGTGCAGTATTAGATTTACGCCACGGGTACCGCTTAGTGTTGAGGCCAAAAAATTTTACTTTAGTCTCATCCGACAGTGTTTGTAGTATTTTTTTTGGTATTGATACCTTCTGGAATTTTATTATATTTTAACATTGTATTAATGTTTATATGGCTTACCTTTTTGTATACTTATTCAATAAAAAGATTTAAAAAGAAAGTCTCATCCGACCACAAGACCTTCTTCCACATCTTTTCAGTGCATTCTAAGTGACACTTTGCAAAGTCTTTATGGGCAAGGATATGCCTTTTATTTTTAGCCAGGGCTTCTTCCTTAGCACTCTTCCATAAATACCCTTTTTGTGCAAAGCCTTGAACGTTGGAAGCCATGAACTTCATCTCCAGTTGCAGCCGCTGACTTCTGCAGCACACTCAGACTGACTGTTGGTGTCACAGTGGTCTCCTTTACAAGTGTCATTATTCTCTGGTGACTAAGTTGAGAGAGGCAACCTGACCTAGACAGTGTGGCTGTGGCTTCATATTTTTTCATGAAAGAATGCACTGATCTCTGGGGTATGATCAGGGCCTTTGAGATGGTCCTGTATCCTCCCCCCGATTTCTGCTTCTCAGTTATCATTTCCCTGACTTGTCTTGAATAGTCTTGTCTTCATTTTGGTTTGGTCTTTTGAAAATCTACCACACTATTGGATTTTACCAAGAAAGGGGGTACTTATTCTTATGAATTCATTGAAAACAGGTGATGCACCAATATTCTACATCAACAAATTGGGTGAGTTGGTAAGGTAATATACATTATTGCATCTGAAGGAAGTTACTGCAGTAATTACAAAGGTGATGAATACTTTCTTAGCCTTACAATTTGGTTTTAATTTTTTTTGTAAATTGTTGAGATTTTAGAAATTTACATTGATTTCACATTATGCACCATATTTTGTAGATTGGCTCAAAAATCCTACTACAATTTATTTTCAATTTTGAAAATGAGACAGTAAAATGTGAAAATAACTCTGGGGGTTGAATACTTTTCCCAAGCACTGCATTTATCCTGCCTTGAGGATCATGGTGCAAGTTAGCCGTCTCAAAGGGTAATTCCAGGGTGTTGTGGGTGGGGGATCTCACTTTTACAATACATACATACATACCGATCAACGGCTTCTATCAGTTCATTCTAGCAGTTGGCTGACCCTTACTGCCTTGTCCTTGCACAATAATGAAGACATCACTGTGTTCCAAAACAATCCACTGAATAATCAAAGACTGCACCAAAAATAAACTTGGCTTCAATAGATTTTGTTTAGCCGCAAGTGTGTGCAACTTGATAATAGCACTTCAAACTTTGGTCTGCTGTGAGTGGCAAAATGCAAGAAGCCTTTTGTAGGAAATGGGTGCTTTTTGACACAGCCACAGACCAAATCCTCCTTCACATTTCTGGCTAATATTAAGTACATTTAACTTATTTGGTAAGGGCCAAGATCTGCTGTTTTTTTTTGTTATTCAAGAACACAACGATTCACATTCGCTGAATTGGTATATTTTGGAGTGAGCTAGAATTGGATTTATCAGTCTTTAGTTACAATTAATTCTGAGCCACAAATTTGTGGAATTGCAACAGGACACCTAGGGCCCTCGTGAAATCAGGGACCAATGCTTGGCTTACTTCATCAATGAAATATGCTGCTGTGAACCTTTGGAAAAACACGTGCAACAACCTGAGCATCTCATAATTGAAACAAACTGACTATGTTACAGGCAGAAACCATATGTTAAAAAGGCAAATTGATATTTAATTCCCGTTACTGATAACTGAGGGAAGTTTCGACAACTATTCAACATGTGTCATCAAAGTCAAAGTTATACAGCAGAGAAACATGGCCCTTCAGTCCATCACATCCATGCTAATCAAGCTGCCTCCCAGAACTACACTGATTTGTCTGATTTCAGCATATAACCCTCTAAACTGTTCCTATCCATGTACTTGTCTAAATACCATTCAACCATTGTAATTGTTCCTGCCTCTATCACCTTCTGTATGATTAACTGCCTCTATTACTAATCTGCCAGATGTCCGTGCATTGTGAAACAACTATGCCAACTTTCTGTTTCCTTGCAAGTTGAACAAAATAACACAAGTGACTCAGAAATCCGAGGTGATTTACAACTCACTGATTTGGCTCTCTCGGATGTACTGCATATTAAGGTACATTACATATTGTCTCCCCAAATACTTCTTGATATTTAGTAAGAGAACTGCAAGAAAAAAGTATTTGGGGAGACAAGCAAGGCAAAAGAAATCGAGATGAAAGTTGAAATGCAACATAGTGTAGAGGAACAGAAGTCCTTGAAATGTATGTTCATACATTCCTTAAGAATGTGTGAAATGGCAAAGAAGATACGTAAACATGAGAAAATCTACAGATGCTGGAAATCCAAAGCAACACACACAAAAATGCTGGAGGAACTCAGCCGATCAGGCAGCATCTCTGGAAATGAATAAACAGCTGATGCTTCAGGCCCAGACCCTTCTTCAGAACTGGAAAGGAAGGGGAAAGACACCGGAATGAAATGTGGAGCTGGGGGTGGGGGTGGGGAAGGAGGCTAGCTAGAAGGTGACAGGTGAAGCCATGTGGGTAGGAAAGGCAAAGGGCTGGCGAGGAAGGAATCTGACAGGAGAGGAGAGTGAACCATGTGAAAAGGAAGGAGGAGGGGACCCAGGGGGAGGTGGTAGGCAGATGAGGTAAGTGGCCAGAGAGAGAATAGAAAAAGAGAGAAGGGGAGTGATTAATTTTTTAAATTGGAAGAATTCCTTGATTTTCATGCTATCAGGTTGGAGGTTACCCAAGGTAAGGTGTTGCACTTCACCCGGAGGGTGGCTTCATTGTGGGACAAGAGGACATGTCGGAATAGGAATGGGAATGGGAATGGGAATCAGAACTAAAATTTATGGCTTTCGGCAGATGGAGTGGAGGTGTTCAACGAAATGGTCCCCTAATTTATGACGAGTCTCACCGAAGTAGAGAAGGCTGCATCGGGAGCACCAGACGCAATAGACGACACCAGGGGATTTGCAGATGAAGTGTTGCTTCACTTGGAAGGACAGTTTGGGGCCCTGAATCGAGGTGAGGGATGAGATGAATGGGCAGGTGCAGCACTCTGTCCATTTACAGGGATAACTGCCAGGAGGGAAATTAGTGGGATAAATGGACAAGGAGATCATGGAGAGAGTGATCCCTGTGGAAAGTGGAGAGAGGCAGGAAGTAAAGATATGTTTGGTGGTAGGATCCCTTTGGAGATGGTAGAAGTTGCGAAAATTGATGTGTTGGATGCGGAGGCTCGTGGGGTGGTAGGTAAGGACAAGAGGAACTCTATCATTGTTAAGGCGGTGGGAAGATGGGGTGCGGGCAGACATTTGGGAAATGGAGAAGATGTGAGTGACAGTAGCATCAATGGTGGAGTAAGGAAAACTGTTCTCTGAAGGAGGAGGATTTCTCTGTCGTCTAGAAAGGAAAGCTGCATCCTGGAACAGATGTGCCGGAGACAAAGGAACTGAGAAAATGGAACAGCATTTTAACAGGAGACAGGGTGGGAAGGGGTACAGTCAAGATAACCACACGAATTGGGAGGTTTATAAATGATGTCGGTTGACAGATTATCTCCAGAGATGAAGACAGAGATTGAGAAAAGTGTTAAGAGCAGGGGGTGTCAGAAATGGACCGTGAAGTTAAGGGGAGGGAGGAAGTTGGAGGCAAAGTTGATGAAATTGACGAGCTGAGCATGGATGCCTGAAGCAGCATCAACGCAGTCATCAACACACTGGAGGAAGAGTTGGGGAGCATTTCCCGGGAAGGCTTGAAACATTGACTGTTCCACATAGCCAACGAAAATGCAGGATACTTGTCTTCATTGCCTGAGATATGAAAACAGAAGTTGCAGGGTAGTCAAGCTACAACCATATAAAACACTATTTAGGCCACAGCTACAGTGCTGCACAATGTTTTGTGCACAACATTACAGGAAGGATGTGACTGCACTAGAGATGAGATTTATCAAGATATTGCTCGGGCTAGTGAAGCTTAGACTTGAGGGAAATTTGGTTAGATCTGTATTGTTTTCTGAAGAGGCCGAGGGTTTTATTTTGATGTGTACACATATATAAAGCTGGGATGCCCAAGACCTTTGCACAGAACTGTATTTGTCAGTACCTGTAAAAAGTATTCATGCTCCTTGCAAGTTTTCATGTTTTATTGTTTTACAACTTTGAATCAGTGGATTTAATTTGGCTTTTTTGACACCGATTACAGAAAAAGACATTTCATGTCAAAGTGAAAACAGATCTCGACAAAGTGATCTAAATTAATTACAAATATAAAACAAAATAATTGATTGCATATATACTCACACCATTCAAATCAGCTACAGTAGATACACTTTTGGCAGCAATTACAGCCTTGAGTCTGTGTGAATAGGCCTCTATTAGCTTTGCACATCTGGACACTGCAATTTTCCCCATATTCTTCTTTACAAAAGCGCTCAAGCTCTGTCAGACTACATGGGGATCATAAGTGAACAGTTCTTTTCAAGTCCAGACACAAATTCTCAATTGGATTGAGGTCTGGTCTCTGACTTGGCCACTTTAGGACATTAACTTTGCTATTTTGAAGCCATTCCTGTGTAGATTTTGCTTGGGGTCGTTGTCTTGCAGGAAAACAAATCTTCTCCCAAGTCACTGTTCTTTTACAGACTGCATCAGGTTTTCCTCCAGGATTTCCCTGTATTTTGTTGCATTCATTTTACCCTCTACTTTCACAAGCCTTCCAGGGCTTGCTGCAGTGAAGTATCCCCACAGCATGACACAGCCACCACTATGCTTCACAGTTGGCTGGGTGTGTTTTTGATGATGTGCAGTGTCTGGTTTAAGCCAAACATCATGTTTAGTGTGATGATCAAAAAGCTCAATTTTGTTTTCATCAGACTATAGAACCTTCTTAACAGCTGATTTCAGAGTCTCCCACATGACTTCTGGCAAACTCTGTCTGAGAATTCATGAGTTATTTTCAACATTGGCTTTCTCTTTGCCCCTTTCCCATAAACTATGACTGGTGAAGCACCCGGGCAACAGTTGTTGTATACACGGTCTCTCTCATCTCAGGCACTGAAGCTTGTAACCCCTCCAGAGTTGACCTAGGTCTCACCTCTTCCGCAGTCACTCAGTTTTTGATGGCCTGCTCCAGCAGTCCCATATTCTTTCCATTTCTTGACCACTGACTTAACTGCACTCCAAGGGATATTCAGTGACTTGGAAATTTTCTTGTATTTATCTCCTGATACTTTCCAATAAACTTTTCACAGAGTTGCTTGGAGGGTTCTTTTGTCTTCATGGTGTAGCGTTTACCAGGATACCAACTCACCAGCAGTTGGACCTTCCAGTTAGAGGTGTATTTTTACTACAACCAATTGAAACACCTTGACTGCACACAGATGATCTCCATTTAACTAATTATGTGACTTCTCAAACCAACTGGCTGCACCAGTGATAATTTGGTGTGTCATATTAAAGGGGGTGAATACTTACACAATCAATAATTTTGTGTTTTATATTTGCAATTAATTTAGATCACTTTGTGGTGATCTGTTTTCACTTTGACATGAAAGAGTCTTCTTCTGTTGATCATATCCCAGATATTCAAGACCCATATGACGATCAGGTTTACTGTCAGTCACATATATGAAGCTACTCTCCACTGTTCATCAATAGAAGTTTGTCAAGGTATTTGGTGCCATGCTGAATCTACACAAACTTCTAAGAAAGTAGAGGCGCTGTCAGAAGTCATTACCTGATCATCATCTAGTCTTCCATGTCTAAACTGTAACTCACACCGTTGAACAATTTTGGAAAAGCACTGGAGAAGCAAGGGCGCGGGTGCAGACAGGCATAGGGTGCTTCATTACTCCCTGAAGTGGTTGGTAGCAGCGTCAATCACTGAGGTGGTCAGGTTCTGAGGGATAAATTGCTTGACTTCATCGAGTTACCAGCAGCAAACACACCTGTCTGCCTTGGTATTCATGACCACCTTATAGTTCTTGCGAACCGTTTCTGTGTTCTTTGGTATGTTCCTCGTGTTCCCTGGGATGAGCACTGCTCTAAATAGATTAACTCAAGCAGATTTGAGAGCTCAAAACTTGACACCTATGAGGTGCTCCTGGCTAGTGGAAGCACCAGAATTGTGTTCAACCTCAACCTGGAACCTCCAGCCAGGAGATCTAAATCAATGAGGAGTGCAGAGTACCACTCCTCAGAGTATTAGGAGCAGGACCAGGAGAAAGTAAAGACGTAATCTCAGGCAAACGAAATGCAACCTAGAAATGTGTGGCTAGACCTGGACCTTCTGGGCAGGGTCCTAGAGAATATTGATGCTGATGATCTCACCTTCAATCTACAAACATGTGAGTGGGCAAAAACGAAAATTAAATACCTTGGCTACCAGCTCAAAGTTCAAAGTAAAATTTATTGTCAGGGTACATACACTTCACCACATACAACCCTGAGATTCTTTTACTGCGGGCATACTTAGCAAATGTAAGAACAGTATCTGTAAACAGGATGCAGTGGTTCAAGCAAAGGTGGACAAATTGGAAGCAATCCTCAACAGTCTTCAAGCTTGCAGCAAGAAGGAAATTCAGTCTGGCAGGCTGGTGCTGCAGGCTCATTCCATAATTCCTCCCTGGCTGCACCTCTGACTAACCTTGCTGGGAAGCTTGTTACCAGCCAAATGATGTGGACAATGAGTGTGACAATGCCTTTCAAGCCCTTACAGCACACATGTGCTCTTCACTTGTTCTTCGGAGCCCAGACTTTGACAGATGGTTTCTTGTCCAGGTGTGTGCATCAGGAGCAGTGACTGCCTCAGGACAACCTAGAGAAGAGCGACCTGTCCTTTACCTGAGCTGAAAGCTCCTCCCAAGAGAAACCAGCTACTGCTCCATTGAAAGGGAGTGTCTGGCCATTAAGTGGGCCCTTGACAGTCTCTGGTACTACCTCCTTGGCAGAGAGTTTGACCTTTACACAGACCACAGAGCATTGATATGGATCCAGACAATGAAGGACCATAACGCTAGGTGGTACCTGGAGCTCCAACCCTTCAAATTCAGTGTTCACCATAAGGCAGGGAAAGGTAATGTTACTGCAGACTACCTGTCTTAGCTGCTGAACATCATTGCTGCAGGACAGGAGGTTGGTAATGTGATGGAGAGCGCTTGGTAAATGCACTACACACACACACACACACACCCAACCACCCTTATCATTCTGCTGTCACTGCACTGACTGTGCAGACTTCAGTATCTTCCCTGCTATATTTTCATAATGGGTTGGCTTTATATTGCCTTTCTCACCATACACCATTACATACCTCATTTCTTTAGTGATGGGGATGTGTGAATGTGTTTATGTTGTTTGTATACTGTATTTAAGGTAGATATTTATTTCGTAATATAATTGCAACTGCATTGTGGGGTGCATCGTATTTTAATTCATGTGTAGTCTTAAGTTAACTTTGTAGGTAATTAAAGATGGTATGTCCTAGTGCCTAATAAACGAGGCAATTCAGTGGCAGAGATAGAAGCAGCCAGGAGTTCACATTGGACAAAGTGTGGCACTATTACTGTGTTTTCTAGTAGATAACTTTTTCTTAATATTGGTAATTTTCTTTTTGCTATTTTCACTAATTTTTGGATGCCCCTAATAGACACCCTTAAACTAAAATGTTAATCGACTCCAGCCTTTACCCTTCAGTCGAAACCGATGTATCTAACACACTGCAACCTTCAGATTGCATTTCAGGTAGAAAATCAGAATGATTTTCTAGTTTAACACACTTCCCATTGTTGCTGTTTCCTATAAATCGTGGATCCTAACAGCATAATATGAATACCTTCAGCAGATGGAAAACACCAACTTCTTAAAAACATAGAAATGAACCCTTATAGTCCATGTCAACCATGCTAACTGTGATGCCTATTAATGCAAATCCATTTGCACATATTATGCCTGTATCCCTCAATTCCATCCAGATCCAGGTACCTATTCACACTCCTTTTAAACATTGTAATTTTATCTGTTTCCATCCCTCTGCTGGAAGATCATTCAGGATATTCATCACTCAGGGTGAAAAATTTATCTAAGATCTGTTTTAAGTTTCTCCCTTCCCTCTCATATGAAACTTGTCCCCCCACTAATTTTAGATTCTCCTGCTCTGGATAAAAGATTCTGACTAAATATTCAACTCATGCCCCTCAATTTTTAAACTTTTATGAAGCGACTTCAACCTCTTACATTCAGATGAGAATAAACCCAAACTATTCAATCTCTCCCCATAACGATAGCTCTCCATTCCAGACAACATATTGGTCAATCTCTTGTGTACTTTCTCTATTGCTGTCACATCATTCCCATAGTGTTTTGGCCAGAACTGTACACAATACTGTGTGTGTTTATCAATGAGTTATATTTTTGAGACAAAAAAAATTACCCTATTCACCTGAAAGATGATAGTACCCACTAAAAATTTGAGCCAGGCCTTTCAAAAGTGAATTCACAAATGATCTTCCATGCAAATCCTCATGAAATGTGGAAAGGTCCACCCTGGAAGTAGCTAATTGCTGTTGGCTTAATTTAATTTTACAACCCTAGTATATAACAACAGAAACTGCTGGAAGCACCCATCAGATTGCTCAGCTCTCAAAAAGAAAATTAAAGTGCTGTGAGCACTCTCGTACTCAGATCTCATTAATTCTTAGTTTAAATGCCTTCAATGTGATTAACAGTTCAAGATGCTGCATAGGACCACTTTACCCTAATTTACTGAAATGCATGAAGTCCGTTTACTGCAGAACATGACAAAACAGAGAATAGGTGGAGACTTTAATAATGAGGTGGAGAAACTTTATTTTTGCAGTGTCTTGAGCATTTGAAGAAAAGGCAGTAAGCACAGTTGCAATAATAATTTATAAAAAGAGAAACCCTGAGATTTTTAAAGGAAAAATAATTATTTTGCCATGTAACAGGAGCATATGCATTGGGCAACGATTTCAAGAAGATGATGTTAGTGGTTTTTGCAAACCTAGGTGACTTCTTCCAGTTTGTCCATGAAACAGTTTATTCTTTTTTTCTTATATCTTTTTTCTCTTTTCAAGGTGGCTGGGGTTCTGTCGGAGTCCGTTTTCTACAGTTATGATTCTCCTGCAAGCGGTGGTTTTTTCACCGGTCACACAACCTGATATCTCACTGCCTCTAGGAGTGGCTTGGAAAACGTGTGCCTTCAGGGAGAGGCACCGTAGAAGACCTGGTTCCTCGCCAATTGAAGTGTTGTGGGACACTGAAACATCGGGATAACAGGTGGGTTGTGCTGCAATCAGAGGAAGCCCCTGTACTCGAGCGATGACTTTCCCTCTCTCTCTCTTTTGATGGTGAGTGAAAGCCTGTCGGTCCTCATGTTGGGGGACTTGCAGAAGCAACATGGAAGATTGTAATATTGAAACAGTGAGCTGCCAGCCTCCCCTCTTGTTGTAGCAGAAGCCATCACTCTCTTCCTCGATGGTGAAAGAGAGCCTGTCTGAGATATTGAAGTGCTGGGTTATGAACTGGTTCCTAAGGTTGTCATAGCTGGGGTGGTAGTGGGGATAAGCTCTCACTACCTATAAAGTGCTCCAAATAGCATGAGGCTCTTAGCAGCCTCTGACAACCAAGTCCAACTCTCGGCCTTCAGGTGTAGCTTAGCTGCTAGGCCTGGCGGAACTGTTTCTACTGACAAGAGAAGGGGCAAAGGTGGACCACTGGTGCCTCAAAACCAGTTGCTTCAGGCAGGTGGGGCTCATCAGCCTTGGACAGCAGCCCGCCTAGGAGAAGAAAAACTCTGATTTTAAACCTCTGCAGCCTTGCAGCCATACCCACCCATTGGAAAGGCTTTGGGAGTAAACCCCAAGGAAGAAATCCAGAGCTGGGATCCTTAGGTCGGTTTGATGTTATTTACAACTTCACTCTGGCACCCTCTGTGACGACACTGGTGCAAAGCTGTATCAGCGATTGCCCTTCTTTTGGACTACATCAGTGATGTGGAGAGGGGGAACTTGCTGCATGGGCTGCAGCTGGTTCTTCAAATCTTCCCACCCACGCTTGCACCCTGGAGAGGACACAGTCCACCAGAGGCACAAACCCATGATCCCCTGGGATCGAAGGCTGCCTACTACTGGGTTATGGACTGTAGTTTTTGATGGACAAAGCTCAAGGTCTCCTTTGGGGTTTTGCTATTCCTTGCATGGTGGTCGGGGTGTTCAGTGCTTCTGCTGGTGCAAGTGGGAGAAGGGTTGATGCTTCTACTGATGCTTGTGCGTGGCAAGGAGGGCTTTGAGGTTCTGACGTTCCTATCATTCATTCTTTTGGGTTCTTGTTTTGTGAATGTCTCTGCGAAGAGTAAGAATATCAGGTTGTATACTGCATACATTCTCTGATATAGAATTGAACCAGTTGAAGTTGAAGATAGAATAATATGGCAATATTCTACAGAGCAAGAATGTTCTCATCTTCATTTGCCCTTTTATCACTCACCCCAAATGCTAAGTGGATTTGGGGGGGGGCAAGGTATGATGGAAGCAAATGGTATTTGAGAATGCTGGATAAAAGGCTCATAGAACAGTACAGCACAGTACGGGCCCTTTGGCCCACAATGTTGCACCCATCTACATAAACCTACTCCACAATCAATATAACCCTTCCTTCCATGATCCATAATCCACCATTTTTCTTATATCCATGTGCATATATAAAAGTCTTTTAAAACAACATCCACCCCACCCCTGCATGCACTCTCCATTCTGTGTTAAAAAAACTTATCTCTGACATTTCCCTGAACCACTCAGCCTAATACAATTCACAAATTCATCTTCCACATTATTACTGCTACTTTGGTTTAGCCATATATAAAGTCCTCCACATCAGTAGCTTGTTACACGCAACTCTGATTATATGCCCTTCATTAGCACTACTGCCTTGTCAGAAGTCTTTATAGTGTGCTGCACGGAACTGCAGTCAGTTAGCCTTATGTGGGAAATCCAGGCCCAGAAGTACAAGTGGTTTCTGCAACTTTCCCACAAACCTGTAGCTTTAGACGCTGTGGCAATGAGAACTCCCAGGTTTCTAGCTTTGGCTGGTCATTTTGTTTTTATCCTGAAATCAGGTACAGACACAGGCAAATACCGACACTCATTAACCCTCATCTGAACTCCCCCATGGTCGTCTTCAACCTTATTGCACAGAATTGGATTGTAAAGTACACAAACAGAAATTGAAAAAGGAAGTATTGTGACAAACACATTTCAAAATGCTCTGAAAAATTAAATGTGTGTTGCCATATTCAGTAATTGATGAATGGAAGTCTGCACCACTCTGCAAAGTTCACTGATGACTTCTCTTTGTTTATTCTACTTGCATATTGCACATGTGTATAGTATATATTGCCGTCAGTCTCTGTAGTAGGCAGAAGTCACATCACGGATAAAGCCTTTCCAACCACTGAGCACATCTACATGAAACACTGTTATAGGAAAGCAACATCCATGATCAGAGATCCTCACCATCCAGGCCATGCTCTGTTCTTGCTGCTGGCATCAGGTACAAGGTAGAAGAGCCCCAGGACTCGCAACACCAGGTTCAAGAACAGTTACTACCCCTCAACCATCAGGGTCTTGAACAAAGGGATTAATTACACTCACTTGCCATCCATCAATCTCACTCTAAGAACTCTTTATTGTGTTATTTCATGTTCTCATTATTTATTGCTATTAATTAATACTTGCATTTGCATAGTTTGTTGTCTATCACCATCCTTAGCTCATTCCAAATCGTTCATTCACAATGCTACATCTGTCCCTTCAGCCCACTGACAAACCAACTGCCTCCCCCAATGGTATCCCAATTCATGGGCTTCAACTCCTACTATGATGTTTTGACTCATACCCACCATTCTACAAAGTATTCACCAGTGTACATATTAGCTTGACATTTCTTAAAACAATTATGCTCCCACCAACAATGGCCTTTGTGCCAGCTTTTCTTTTAACAGTCTGCACTGGTACAACTTAAGGCCAATCCTCATGATGCTGTCTCAATAGCAGACTCAGGACATTATATTATTGTCCTCCTATTGTAGTATATTGTGCATAATACAGCCAATATTTCCCCATCACAGGGTATGACGGAAACTTAACATGTTCAAATAATAGGCTGTGATAAAATCCACAGCTCCATTTTGCAGGACTTTTTAAAAACCCACTGCTGCTCCATCACAGGCTTTGTAAAATGCATCTTCTCTCCAACACGTAACCCACCCTCTGCGATCACATGGATTTGTAAAACTCGTTCCCATTTACAGAGCAGAGGAGCAGGGTCAAATAAAAATCAAACTCATTACATGCAACATTCCTTCTGTCATCTGAAAGGACGATCAAAATGGATTGAGCAATGTAGACTGAGAGTCCAGTACCAGGGCTGCAAAACTTAGCTAAAGGAAGATATAACATTATAAAACTACTTCTATGAGAGCACAGCAGTAAGAGAATCACATAAACTTTATCCAGCTCTTAGCAAAACTTCACAGCTGTAAAAATCTGTCAGATGTCTTTATGAAGTTCTAATTGACTGTTTCTACCATCCATACAAATAAAAAAAATCCCTGACCATAAACACCCTGCTTAACTGTTTGGCTTTTCCTCTCATCATCCTTCTACCTTCTCACAAAGGCTGTAGAGTTGGGCTCCCTGATCCACGTACCATTTGCTTATGCGGAACAGATTTCCTCATTTCATCTAAATCAGACACAATCTTACACATCTTGCAACTTTCAGTACTCCAAAAACAACAAATCCAGACTTTCCAGTCTAACTCTATTGCTGGATTTCCTTATCCAGATAAATACCCTCTTTATTACCTTCACATTCTTGGCAAGGGGTAGTGACCAGAACACTGCCTAATCAATGTTCAATAAAGTTGCAATGGAGGCTTTTGTACTCAATGCCTCTATTCAGAAAGCTTAGGATTCCGCATGCTTCACTGACCTTACTTAGCTGGCCATACTACTCTTAATTGCGTATGAGCATGAAAATATGAGGAGAAATTTAATAGAGATGCACAAAATTATGAGGGTTATAGGTAGGGTAAATGCAAGCAGGCTTTTTCCATTAGATTGGGGAAGACTAAAAACTAGAGGTCATGGCTTCAGAGTAAAAGATAAAATGTTTAAAGGGAACACGAGGGGAAGCTTCACTCAGAGTGGTGAGTGCCAGCAGAAGTGGTGATACGGGTTTGACTTAAACATTTAAGAGAAATTTGGATTGGTACATGGATGGAAGGTGTTATGGAGAGAGCTGTCGTCCAGCGGCAGGTCAGCGGAACTAAATGGGCTAAAGAGCTTGTTTCTGTGCAGTTGTGTAGTGTTCTAAGTACCCAGAACCTCTCTTCCTGTACAGCGTTTGGAACTGCGCTATTTATATTGTTACTTCTTAGTAGTAGTAGTAGTCATACTTTATTGATCCTGGGGGAAATTGGTTTTCATTACAGTTGCTCCACAAATAATAAATAGTAATAGAACCATAAATAGTTAAATAGTAATATGTAAATTATGAAATAAGTCCAGGACCAGCCTATTGGCTCAGGGTGTCTGACCCTCCAAGGGAGGAGTTGTAAAGTTTGATGGCCACAGGCAGGAATAACTTCCTATGACGCTCTGTGTTGCATCTCGGTGGAATTGAGTCTCTGGCTGAATGTACTTCTGTGCCCACCCAGTACATTATGTAGTGGATGGGAGACATTGACCAAGATGGCATGCAACTTAGACAGCATCCTCTTTTCAGACACCACCGTGAGAGAGTCCAGTTCCATCCCCACAACATCACTGGCCTTAGGAATGAGTTTGTTGATTCTGTTGGTGTCTGCCACCCTCAGCCTGCTGCCCCAGCACACAACAGCAAACACGATAGCACTGGCCACCACAGACTCGTAGAACATCCTCAGCATCGTCCGGCAGATGCTAAAGGACCTCAGTCTCCTCAGGAAATAGAGACGGCTCTGACCCTTCTTGTAGACAGCCTCGGTGTTCTTTGACCAGTCCAGTTTATTGTCAATTCGTATCCCCAGGTATTTGTAATCCTCCACCATGTCCACACTTCTTGTTCTTTCTTCACACTGTGCTAAATGCCATTTCCCTCTTATAAATCTATTCACTCACAGTGTCTATTGTATATCATCTTGCTAATTAAAAATGTGAAAATTAAAATCTGAAGTAAAAGCAGAACATGCAGGAAGCACACAGCAGGCCAGATCTGCTGAAGATTTTCAACATCTCTACTTTTCTTAGGTCTCTGTGCAGCTCTTTGCTGATATCCTCAGGTTTACCACATTTGCAAGCTTTATATCTCTATAGATTTGAAATCATTACCTCATACACCCACGCCCAAATAAGTTACATACGTAAAAATAAAATCAATGACCCCAGGGAAGACCACTTATTAACCATCCTCCAGGCAGAAAAATCAAATGGTAACCCCGACTGCTTTACTGCTATCCATGATGCTGGTGAACCTTTCTCCCATTCTTTCCTCTATCCCTCCCCCCACAACCACAGGCCTCAGTTTCGCCAACCAGTCTTTTGTGCGGGACTTTATCACATGTTTTCTGAACATCCATGCAGGCAACTCCACTTCCTTCCTTCCTCAGCCATTGCTGTTAGGAAATGATAACGAATCAGAATCCAGGCAGGTTTAGTATCACCGGCATGTGTCATGAAATTTGTTAACTTAACAGCAGCGGTACAATGCAATGCATGATAATATAGGAAAAAAAAAACAAGTAAATCAATTACAGGAAGTATATATATGTATATTAAATAGTTAAATTAAAAATAGTGCAAAAACAGAATAAATAAAAATGAGGCAGTGTTCATGAGTTCAAAGTCCATTTAGGGATCGATTGGCAGAGGGGAAGAAGACGTTTGTGAATTGCTGAGTGTGTGCTTTCAGGCTTTGTTCCTCCTTCCTGACAGTAACAATGAGAAGGGTTCATGTCCTGAGTGATGGGGGTCCTTAATAATGGACACCGTATTTCTGAGATGTTTTGGATACTACAGAGACTGGCACCCACGATGGAGCTGACCAATTTTACAACATTCTGTAGTTCCATTTGATCCAGTGCAGTAGCACCCCACCCCCTCTCCAGACAGTGATGCAGCCTTTCAGAATGCTCTCCACTGTACATCTGCACATCCATTGAAGTTTTTGAGTGTCTTAGGTGACAAACCAAATCTCCTCAAAGTCATAATGAAATATAGCCACATCATGCCTTCTTTATTGCTGCATTGATAAGTTGGGACCAGGTTAGGGCCTCAGAGATCTTGACACTCAGGAACTTGAAATTGCTCACTCTCTCCACTTTTGATCCTTATGTCAAGATTGGTTTGTGTTTCCCCGTACTACCCTTTCTGAAGTCCACAATCTGCTCTTAGGTCTTACTGACTTTGAGTGCAAGGTTGTTGATGCGACACTATTCATCTCGCTGGGATATGTTGCTCCTGTACATCCTCTCAGCTCCATCTGAGATTCTGCCAACAATGGTTGTATCATCAGCAACTTTATAGATGGCATTTGAGCTATGTCTAGCCACACAGTCATGGGTATAGAGCAGGGGTCCCCAACCTTTTTTGCACTGCGGATCGGTTTAATATTGACAATTTTCTTGCGGACCGGCCGACCGGTGGGGTGGGGGGGGGGCGGGAGGTAGGGTTGCCAACTGACAAGAGTAGCAGTCAAATATGTTGGGTTCACCCCGAGAAAGACTACAATGACCATGAAGCCTTGCGCGGGCACCAGTGTGCATGCGTGTTGTACGTGCTGATTTTTCCTGCAAATTGTTTTTGGCGATTCTGTTTGGGGGGGGGGGTGGTGTTGATCACGACCGGAATATAGGTGATAAGTGGCTAATACATTCAATTTCGTTTCTGAAAGTATTTATCTAACGAATTTAATATTAAACACACAGCGCATATTTTCCTCGCATGAATATAGCGATAAGTCAATTATCAGGGGAGGACAGGGGAGCTTGAAGTAAGTGTTGAACGAACTTCCAGTAGAAGTGGTAGAGGCAGGTTCGATATTATCATTTAAAGAAAAATTGGATAGATATATGGACAGGAAAGAAATGGAGGGTTATGGGCTGAGTGCAAGTCGGCGGGACTAGGTGAGAGTAGCATTCGGCACGGACTAGAAGAGCTGAGATGGCCTGTTTCCATGCTGTAATTGTTATATGGTTATATAAGTAAGTCAATAGCATCATAACATTTTAAGTAACGTTTGGATATTAAACACACAGCACATATTTTCCCTGTATGAACATATAAAATCATTACAACGCACCAATATCGCTGAATCAGTGGGAGCCCCGGGCTTGTTTCCCTGCAACAAGACGGTGCCATCGAGGGGTGATGGGAGACAGCGATACTTGAAGGGGGTTCCTTATGTCCAGTCTATTCCGCAATTTAGTTTTCGTTGCATTCATTGCAGAGATATGTTGGAAATGGAAGCAACGTTTTCAGTGCTTTTGTGGCTATCTCAGGATATTCAGCCTTGACTTTGATCCAGAATACCGACAGAGATGTTATGTCAAACATACTTTTCAGCCCGCCGTCATTTGCAAACTCGAGGAGTTGATCTCCTTCCCGCGCTGACATGGATGACGCGCGGGTAATGACCTCGCATGCGTTCAAACTCAACAGTGGGTGTGACAGGGAATGAGGAAAGGTGCTGCTGACTCATATCGCCAAATCGTATCTTTTCCTCGAGGCCCGGTAGCGCTTGCCTTGCGGCCCGGTACCGGTCCGCGGCCTGGTGGTTGGGGACCGCTGGTATAGAGAGAGTAGAGCAGTGGGCTAAGCACACATCCCTGAGGTGCGCTAGTGCTCATGTCCTCTAGTTGGGGATAAACATTGGGTAATCAAATAATTTAAAAAAGTAATTAAGAGGAAAGGATGATATGATAACTTTACTTGCACAATCAGTTGGTAGGGAATAGCATGCTCCACAAAGTGATTGAGGCTATCACTGGAGGCCAGATATTCAAAGCAGAAAATAACAGGCATTGCGAGTGTAAAGACTGATTCTGAATACTTTCAAGAACAAGCCATTAACTGGCACTCTACAGAAAAATAGTGGTTCTACCTCTACAGGTGGTGCAGGACTTAAGGGAAGGGGTAGTCCAGTGGCTCAGAATGGGAATTAGAGTAGGTTGGGAAGCGTTAAGTGCAGGTTAATCACAACACTTCATATTGTATTTCACTGCTCTGTTAGCAGTGGTACAAACATCAATATGCCTTGCATAATTAAAAAAAACATTTTGCAAGGTTATTGAATTACAGAATAGTCACAGCACAAGTTGCCACTCAGGCAATTTACTGGCGAAGTGACCTACAAGCCTGCACATCTTTGGTATAGGGAAGGAAATCGTATTGCCAGGAGGAAACCCATGTGGTCAAAGGGAGAATGCTTAAACTCCATGGAGACAATCATTGGAAATTGGGATTATCACAGTGTGGCAATGGCCAATGTGGGCACAGGGACAATAACTTCGCCACCTCTCTCTAATGCGCTCATATCCTTCCCACAGCGTGGAAACAACTCCTCTTCTGAAGCTGGAACAGAGTTTTATAAAAATTCATCATAATTTCCCAGCATTGATAATCTAGGGCTCTATAGATAAAGACCACATTGTGTGTTAGAATTGCTTTCTAAAATACCCTACAACCTTTAATGACTTGTGCAGCACTATTAGCTATAAGGAGATGCTGGACAAAGTAGATTGCTTTCTCTGGAGTACTGGAGGCTGAGGGGTGATCTGATACAAGTATATTTAATGATGAGAAGCATAGATAAGGTAAAGTCAATATCTTTTACCCAGGGTGGAAATCAAATAGTGAAGTCATATATTTAAACTGAGAGGGGGGATATTTCAAGGAGATGTGTCAGAGAGGTTTTATTTTTACAGAGTGGCAGGTACCTGGAATGTGCTGCCTGGGAGGTGGTAGAAGCAGATACCAATGAAATGTTTAAGCGGAATTTAGCCAGCCACATGGCCAGGCAGTGAATAGAGGATAAAAGATACGTACAACTAGATGGGTTTATCTTAGACTAACATCAGAGTCAGTGCCGACATAGTTTGTGAAGGGCCTCTACTGTTCTACATTTTCACAGTTCCCTGCATTAAACGTCATCTGCCACCCTTCTGCCCATTCCATGAGCCTGTAAATATCCTGCTGTAATCTATCACTGTTACAGTTCACAATGCTGCGAGGTTTTGTATTATACACAAATTTAGAAATTGTGGCTTGCATCCACTAGTCCTGGTCATTTACTAAAGGTCAAAATAAAGCAATGGCTCAGATCTCTGGTGATCACTACTTCCCTCTTTCCTCCTGTTTCAGAATAGCTATTCACCACGATGATGTATCGCTTTTAATTTGCTAACTTAGGTTGGAATCAGCTTTGCTTATAAAGTCAATTACATTGCACCTTAAATGAAGTCTTCTTCAAGTCCACATACTTCACATCCAGTGTATTACCCTCATCAACTCTGTCCATTACCTTATCTAAACCTGCTATCAGGTTAATAAACATTATTTATCCTCAATAATCTGTGCTGGCTTGCCTTATTTAACCCATGGACTTATAACTCCATGGTAACATATATAATGCAACTTATATATCAACCACCTTATTCTTCACTATTACTTTAAAAGCACCCTTTTCCTTAGTGAAGAAAAGTACAAAGTACTCACTTGGTTCCTTAACACTGTTTTCAGCATCCATGCGTCAATTCCCATTTGGCCCCTCTTCCTCTAGGTACTATTACGAGCTCATAGTAAACTCTTGGATTCCAACCCATGTTTGCAGCTAACACACATCAAAGTTGCTGGTGAACGCAGCAGGCCAGGCAGCATCTCTAGGAAGAGGTACAGTCGACGTTTCAGGCCGAGACCCTTCGTCAGGACTGACCTTTGTCCTGACGAAGGGTCTCGGCCTGAAATGTCGACTGTATCTCTTCCTAGAGATGCTGCCTGGCCTGCTGCGTTCACCAGCAACTTTGATGTGTGTTGCTTGAATTTCCAGCATCTGCAGTATTCCTGTTGTTTCCATGTTTGCAGCTATTCATTTGCACATTCTCTGAGCCTCCGTATTTTAGTTTTCTCCTCCCTCTGATTTTTTTGGTGATCACCTGATTCTTGTTTGCATTTGCAAATAGACTGTTTTTTTTTGCTCCGCAAGCGATCTTTTTTGCTCCCCTCCCACTGCATCTTTTTTCACCAACCAGGCAGCTCTGGAATTGTTTATTCTTTCTTTGCTTCACTTGGGAATGTGCCACAACTATACCTGAACCACCTCTTCTATAATGGAAACCATTGTTTTACTACACTTTGCCTGCCCCCTTTTGGCTCTAGTTTACCTGGGTCAGTTCACTCTCAGGTTGTGGAATGTACTTCCTCTATAAACACATACATATATTCCCGAACAGTTTGCAACTCTGAAATGTGGGTGTTAACAGAGTTTCTACACTGCACAACATGCCTGGAGCTCTGTTCCTCTTATTCTATTCTGACTTTCAGATTTACAGGACTGCAGAAGAGATGATGAAATCCCATTGCAAAACAAAGAGCACTTGCAGCTTTCAGAACTGAAACCTGCAGTTGCACCATGGTGTTCTCACCTTTTCCATTTCCAGGACCTTATCTTGCATCTCCTTGAGTGCAGTCAATGCCTCTGCTTCTCTCAATCGTGACTGTTCCAGTTCCATCACATATTCCTCTTTATTACGATGTTCACACTGTGACATGTAAAAGAGAACATACGCATATTTAAAAAGCAGGTTTTGAAAACTAATGCCCAATCAAATGGCATTGCAAAGCAATTCAACTTTTACTTTCTATCCAAAAGGGGAAAAATAAACTAATGATCAACACAAGTATATTGTATTAGATTCCCAGCCTTTTGCCTCATGTCAGGAGGAAGTAACAAAAAGTGTTTTGAAGAATAAAAAAAATTCTTTTTGATTCACCAAGGCAAAGAAGCTTATGGGCTAAGAGCTGGCCAACAGGACTACCATTGCTGAGGTACTCAATGGTGGCCCAAAGACCTTGTTTCTGTGCTGTATGACACAATGACAGTGCTGGCAGTGGTTGCAATCTTTATGATTACAAAAGATAGCTGCTTAACAACCAATGAGTAGTAAATGCATATTTAGAATCTGTCTAGAAGAAAGAAAGAAGAAAAAAACTGCATTTATATAGCACTTTTCATGTCATCACACCATCCCGAATGTGTATAAGTAATATGCAAGTTGTAAAAGCTTTGACGGACCTCAGCTGCAGTACTGCGTTCAGTTTTGGGCACTGTGTCCAGGTAAAAGAGAAGAACATTAACTCACTGGACTGATACTAGGGTTTGCAGTATTAAATTATCTGGATAGATTGTGAATATTTCCTTTATATTCCGGTCCGGTCTAATCATTGATTTAAAAAGCATAATAAGGGTTGGTCTGTGCTGGGTGATCAATGAGAAGAAACATTACCAAAGAGAGGGGTAGCTAGAAGGAGGGTAATTTTATATCCTGGGAAAAACCACAAACATAGATCACGGTAGATATCTTGAGCACTCCTAGACTCTGGGGATGGCTGATATTTTTCACATCAAAGAGATAAAGGATATCAAGGGAAAAGGTCCAAAGGCAGATGAATGGAATTGAGCCACGAAAAAACTCTGAATTCTGACAGAATGAAAGCAAATTCAAATGAGTGGAACGGTAAGTCTCGTCACTGCAGAAGGTTCGACATGACTCTTAAGTTTTCTGCTCCGGTGAGATGAGGCACTGGATAAGAATGCCCTTGTTTGAATAGTTAATGACGGCACTTCTACAGTACCTTTCACATTCCTTTTAGTAGATTCTAGTGTGCTTTGCTTGCTAATGATGAAATAATTTTAAAGTGAAGCCACTATTGCAACTCAGGAAATGCAGCAGTCAATTTGCACACAGGAATCCCACACAAACAGAAATAATCTGCCTCCAAATGTAAGGTCCAATAACCTTATATTTTTACAACCCAATCATATCTATTGCTCCTCTTCTTTTCCATAATCCACCAAGTCAAACTTCTATTCTCCCCTCTGTTCCAATCCTAAATTTGCATCTTTACCATTCCTCATGCCTTTTCCTCCTGAACTGCTGGACACACAATTTCTCTTCATTACCCTAACTTTGGCAAAGAATTGTCTCTTCCCGACCTAAACACTTCTTAACCTCCTCGACTTGTAATTAACACTCTCATGTCCAAACATACTGAGAAGCAACATCCCCAAGTCAGACACTTTTGCTTGAAATTGCCCAATTAGATATTCACATCGTACTGAAATATTTGAATCTCATTGTACATCAACCATATGTCTGTAAAAGGGCAAGCTTGCCCTCTATGTATTTCACAGTCTCTTTGCAGCATCTAACACAACTGTCCAAACTACCTAACTCAATTGGAACTACCATCTATAAACCCGAAAACAAATTTCCTCTTGCAATGATACATCCTAGGGTAACAAACCTCCGGTATAAGGCTTGATCGGAATCCTTAAAGTGCTTTATTTGTAGTCTTTGAAATTCTACTCAGTTATGTCATCTGTAATGTTTGAAAAAACCAGAATGAATCCAGTACTGTTTCTTTTTGTTTTCAATCTTTTATTTTACAGTTTCTAAATTTAAAAAATCACTTTCTGTTTTATGTTCACATCCTTTATTTGAATCCACATACAAAACACTGGAGAAACTCAGTAGGTCATGGAGTATTTATGGAGAGAAATGGGTTTTTGAAGTTTCAAATACCTGAAACTTCACTGTACCTCCCTGTGTGACAGTAATAAACCATTTCCAATTCCCTTCATAGACGATATCTGACCCACTGAGTTTCTCCAGCATTATGTGCTGCCCCAGATTTCAGCATCTACAGTCTTTTGTGTCTCTTCTTTATCTAAAGTCAGCCACAATAGGCATCACCATTTTTGCAAAACTTCTCAACAGTTTAATCCACTAGCTGGCCAGACACTTGTATGACAATGATTGAAATAATACAAGAATCTCAACATCATCCAGGACTGCGTGTACTGCTTGAATGGTACTCCATTCACATTCACTTCTTCTACTCCCAGTGTGCTGTGGTTAAAGTGTGGATCATTTACAATGTGCACTGCATTTACTTGCCAAGGAAGCTTAACAACACCTCCTAAACCTACTAGTCTACCACTGAGAAGTAGAAGGACAGTGGGTGCTTGGGATGGCAACACCTGCAGAGACCCACCAAATCTCTCAGCTTCTTGTGTTGGAAATATATTTTTCATAATCATTAGGTTTACACTCTGGATCTGCCGAATCAACAACAAAGTAGGAACATCAGTAGGACTGCAATAGTTCAAGAATGCAGCTTATTAATGACAATTAAGAATGGACAATAAATACTGAGCTTGCTAGTGATGACCCAACTGAAAAATTAATTAAAAAATAATATTCCTGCAAAGGCCTGTATTTATTATACAACTGTAATTGCCCTTAAATTAAATTCAACCATCGGGCAAGCAAACTGGGATAGGATGAGAGTCACATACAGGTAATCCATACAAGGTGATCAATTTTTCTTTCTTTTAAAAGGTGAAGAATCAACCAGATTTTTACAATTGGTAGATTCATAGAGAATATTACTGACTACTACTTTGTCTTATAGTTATAGATTTATTTTAATAAATTAATATAAATTCTCAGGTGCCCTGCTAGTGCTTAACAAATTTCCAGATCATTAGTCATTCTTTGTAGATAACTGCACCCCACTCACAGAAAATACTGAGGATTTACTTATCCTGTCCCCAGTTCCATGGGACACTCATCCTGCTCCTCACAGTCTTCGCTGCTGACACTCCTTGCTTTTAAGTTTATAACCTTGGCCCACCCTACTGACGGGAACACTCTGTCATTCTCCCAATGCCCGATACTTTCACATTGCGGTGTGATGCCTAATTTTATCTTTTTCTTCAGGTTTGCAACACTGTATAGGCCCTAGTATCTCCCAATCAACTTTGACGTCCATGATCTATTTAAAGGAAATATGCCCAAATGATTCTAATGAATCATAGGAGATTATTTGCCTGACTGCTGCTGAACTTCCAGTAAGATGGCACCATGCTGAGATGCAGCAGCCACTCCAGGTCCATTCAAAGTTGCATTTGTTCATCTTGTTTTGCTGGATACTGAGAACATCAAGTACTGTTTGATGTTACCAAGTTGCTATCCTATTACTGAGTTGCTTGATAGCGACGGGGCTGAACTTATTGCATACCATTGTTCCGTTGTTGCCTGGACTTGTTGTGTACTGTTGCAAGGTGCAGAGTGCGAGTGATTCTGTTGGGACAGTTTTACTATGATTGTGAGGCCCTTTTGGACATTGGTAATATAGAATATTGCAAGTTCGAATCACTGGTGAGATCGATAGTGAGGGAGCTGCGTTGCCTTGGTTGTGGTGAGGATTAGGCCTAGACCGTGGCGCTGCCTGTTGCAGCTGACCAGGAGAGGAAGAACAAAAGCGGTATGGGAAAACCTCTGTGGAGCACCCTTGGATCCGTAACAGGTTGGGGACTTGTCCCTCCTGTGGGTGCTGCCCTCTAGTGTTCCCTTGGTGGATGTACTTGCTGGACCACTTACTATCTGTCTCGTCATGCCACACAGGGCTACGTTATTATTATTTTCTCTTTGTGGCTCTATGGTTTTCTGAGATTGTAACCATATGCGCTATTTGTGCTACCTACTATGTGCAGTGTTCTATATGTTGTTTGGCCCTGGAGGAGTGCTTTTCGTTTGGCTATACTCATGTATGGTTGAATGATAATTAAACTTCAACTTGAACAGAGATGCTGTCCACCTCTGACTATGATGTGACTGATGTTAATCTGCCTGGGCACTCCATGTATTTGTTGATAATACCAACAATTAAAAGCTTCTAGCCCTGCCTCATCATACAATGCAGTCACTGAGGTCTGGGTTCTAGGTCAGATCTGAGACTCAGACATTGTGCATTTGGTTCAGATTCTGAACTTATATCATGGCTATATATCTCTGCATCTCAGGCTGAAATAGTTGAATTGAGGTGGTCTTTAAATCTGTCTCATGTGTTAAGTCTGAAGTATTTGCATGGTGACAGATGCCAAAAACCTAGGAAAGACACTGAAGACATTCAAGTCTTACAACATCTGCTGAGGTAATTGTTGGAATACCCCTCGAGGCAATGTAACTCAGGGATGGGATGGTCACCATGCCTTCATAAATGTGCCTTAGTTTGGTTGGATGTGTCCACAATTATGATAAAAGATTAACTTGAGAGATAAAGGTAGTGTAAGGTGGCTGAGGCAGATACAGCAACAAGAACATTTCCTCTTAGCCTCTATTTAACAAGTGGTAAATGACACGTAGCACACAATAGAAAACAAAACTTATGATAGTTTATACATCAGTTTGAATAAACCATTTCACAGTGGCATTAAATCCACACAGAGCATATATTTCAGAGAAACAATGTGGATTACATTAAACAAACATCCAAAAGAAACATAAAATAATAGAACAGGTAGTCCTGTAAGAAAAGTTCTCTAATTATTAAGATAGTGGCAACATTTGATGGCTCGGGGCCTCTACTCACTGGAATTCAGAAGAATGAGGGGTGACCTATCAAATGTTGAAAGACCTCCATAGAGTAGATATGGAGAAGATATTTCCTATGGCGGGGAAGTCTAAGACCAGAGGACACAGCCTCAAAATAGAGGGGTGTCCTTTTACAACAGGGATAAGGAGGAACTTCTTTAATCAGAGAGTAGTGAATCTGTGGAATTTGTTGCCACAGGCAGCTGTGCAGGCCAAGTCACTGGGTATATTTAAGGCAGAGGTTGACAGATTCTTGATTAGTCATGGCATGAAAGGACATGGGGAGAAGACAAGATTTTGGGGCTGAGAGGGAAAATAGATCAGCCATGATGAAATGGTGGAGCAGACTCAATGGGCAAATGACCTAATTCTGCTCCAATATCTTATGGTAACACTGCATTGATGGGCACACAATCCTAGTTTGGAACGATATTTACCAGGGTGAAGTATACATGTCAAGCTGGCACTAAAGGAGATGAGCATCATGATTAGTAGTCATGAGACAGTGGACCCGGATGCCTTCCCAATCATCACAGGGGACTTTAGTCAGACCAGTTTGAAAAAGTCTCTAATAAACTACCACCACCAAGTCACTTGGTGAACTAGAGGAACCAACATGTTCAACCATTGCCTTACCACTATTAAAAATGTTTGCATGCAGTTCTGGCTTGTACTTTGTCCAGTCTGATCACCTGGTTGTACTGCTACTCCCCACATATAGACAGACTGAAGACTGCAGCACCACTGGAAAGGACTGTGGAGGCATAGTCGAGGGAGGTGGAGGACTATTTGCAGGACTGCTTTGAATCAGTGGACTGGACCACATTTATGGGTTCATCTTCAGTTCTGAATGAATACGCCACAGTCATCACAGACTTCAAGGAGTGGATGAGTTTGTGCCTTCAAGAACATACCTAGTTTTCCTAAACCAGAAATCCTGGATGAACCAGGGAATTTGCAGTCTTCTTAGGGCTATCTCTGTGGCATTCAAGATGCTTACAAGAAGTTCATGTATAACCTCAGTAATGTCATTGTGAAAGCAAAAAGGCAATTCCCTGTGAAATTTGAGATATAATCAGATGCACAACAGCTGTGGCAGGGTGTGCAAGCTAATATTTCCTATCAGGTGAAACCTAACAGATTAAATGGAAATGATGCTTTACTCCCTGATGAGTTCAATGATTTATATGCATACTTTGAAAGGAGGGGTAACTCTACACCTACAGTACATGAATACTCACACTTTGTGATCTCTGTCCCAGAGACCAATGTCAGACATCCTTCAAGAGGGTGAAAAAGGTGTCAGGCCCCGATGATGCATCTGGCTGGATGATGAAAATCTGTGCTAACCAACTGGCTGGAATGTTCACAGACATCTTTAACCTCTCACTGGTGGAGGTTCCCACCTGTTGCAAAAGGGCAGCAATCATACTGCTGCCCAAAAAGAACTGCCTCAATCAATAACAAATAGAGCACTCACATCTAATATAATAAAGTGTTTTGAGAAGTTGGTTATGGCTAGGATATCTCATGCCTGAGAAAGCACCTGGACCTGCCACAATTTGCCTACTGCTAAATGGTCAACCTTGCACTCAATGTCAACAAGATCATGAAACTGATTGGGGGCTTCAGGAAGGGGAAGTTGGGAGAACAGCACTGTCTTCAGTTGAGGAGTCAGTGGTGGAAACGGTAAGCAACTTCAAGATCCTGGGTGTCAACATCTCCGAGGACCTGTCCTGGGTTCAATGCATTGATGCAATCATGAAGATGGCATGCCAGTAGCTTTACTTCATTAGGAGCTTGAGAAGATTTGGCATGTCACCAAAAGAATCTTGCAAACTTCTGCAAATGCATGTTAGAGAGCATTCTCACTGTAGGCATCACCGCCTGCTATGAAGGCGCCAGTGCACAAGAAAGATTGCAAGCGACTGCAGAGGGTTGTGGACTCAGCCACCTCTATCAAAGGCACAACCCTCCTCAACATTAAGAACATCTTCTCAATATCTCAAGCTGGCAGATCATGGGCAGACCCCCATGATCTGGGACATACCCTCTTCTCGTTACTACCATCAGAGAGGAAGTATAGGTGCCTGAATACCCCAACTAAATGTTTCAGGAACAGCTACATTCATAAGATTTCTGAACATCTATGAATCCATGAACACCACCTCATTATTCCTTTTTTTTTGCAGTACGTATTTATTTTTGTAGTTTATAGTGATTTTATGCCTTTGCTCTGTCCTGCTGCAAAACAACAAATCTCATATCATACAAATCAATGATAATAAAACCTGATTCTGACATAATTTAACTTTGACTTTCAACATCCATGGATCCATGGCGAGGAAGATATTAGAGCTCATTACTTTATTTTCTTAATATATATCTAAGGCTTAGAGTTGGGAGTGCCTGGCATATTTCCAATTTGCACTTGATGCACAGTTTAAAAGTGGACCCTTAGGAGGAAGTGACGGTCTTCATTTGGATGTAGGCAGAGTGGTGAAATGAATGGACTTTTGGCAGATGAAATGTAAGACACATGCAACAGCCAGGATCTGTTTTCATTGTTTCCCACTCCTATCAGATTCCTTCTTCTTCAGCTCTTTGCCTTTTCCATTCAGCACACTCACATCATTCTCTTTCTTTATACCCTCTGCCCACCTGCCCCACCCACCTTCCCCTTCAGCAGGAGTCACCTATTTCCTGCAGCTTATGCTTCTCCCCCTCTCATTCCCTGTCTTCTGTTGCCTTGCTTTACAATCCCGAAGAGTCTTAGTCTGAAATGGCCACTGTTAATTTCCCCCCACGGATGCTCTCTGACCTGCTGAGTCCCTCCAGCATTTTGTGCGTGTTGCTCAAATGTGAAGTGTTATATACTGACAAAAACAAAGTATAAACTGGACCCTGTATTCAATTCCAAAATATGTTCTCCAACAGAGATCTAGGATACTTCTGCATTAATTGTTCAAGGTGGCTGAACATAATGAAAATGATGTTTAAATAGTTTCAGGATCACAGGTTTTATACACGTTTGTACACGTTTCTACAGAGTAGTTAAGCCTTGATAGAACATTATGGGAAAAATGGTGCTTTGTTAAATATTGAGTACTGGGTTCAGTTCTGCACAGGTATAGTGAAATTCTGAAGCTATAGTAAGATTATTTCAGGGATTAAGAACTTTATGCGGAAAAATTAGCTGGAGTTGTTTATTTGGAACTTGGGATAGTTTCCTTGGAGGCTGCAAAAGAATTTGATGAAAATACTTAAATTAAAAAGGGATTAGACAGAAGGGAGAGAAATAGTTCCCAATGGCAGAAGGGTTATGAAGGTAATTGGCAAAAGAGCCAAACTGGGCTGGAGGAAAATATTTTCTTAAGCAGCAGGTGGTTAGAACGTGGAATGTATTGTTCAGGGAGGCAGTGGAGCGTTATCATAAAAGGATTAGATGAATAATTGAAAATAAATTAAAAGTCAGGTTCACTGTCATATGTAGAAATAGTTGCTTTGCTATAAGCTATGGAAGAAAGTTGGGGGAGACCGGGAGCATCAGGATGATTCATTGTTTTCACAGTATTGAATGTGAACAGAACACTGCCCAGGCCCTACACCTTGGAAGGTGGAAATTTTTACTTAGGGCAAGCCACGAATTAGAAGATGGAATCTGCCACCCAGCCAAAAAAACATCGCCTGTTCCTAATGACAAATGATTTCCAAAGGTATACAGGGACGAGTGAGAGAAATACTTCCCTTGGCAGTAGGTGATAAGATGGGATCCAATTTGAGTTGGCACTACAAATGAGTTCCAATATTGAGGGTGAATGAGGTTAACGGCAGATTTTTCAATTTTCTTTCTCAAAATAATATTTCAAGACAAATGCTGTCGCCAAGGAAACCATTTTATCAAAAATGTGGTCTATAGTTGTTCTAAATCAAAAGATAACAAAGCTTCCTACAGTTTTGAAATCAAAATGAAAATTGATTTCAGAAACTGTAAGGCAGCATGACGGAATTTAAGTAAGAAATGCTGGCAATTTGGAAAGTTGGATGACTGATTGAAATCTTGAGCTACCCATGAGTTGGAAATTTTTTACTTTAGAAAAGAAATCTCACCCACTCCACCCAATCTGAGTAAATACTTGGTGTGACAAAGGTTGACAACCACAAGCTCTGATGCAAAATTGCCAGATATGTTCACAGCTTTTTAAAAAATATCTGACAAACTGTCTTTTACCATAGTTTTTAGCCAGCTGGTTCTCAGACATGGGTGCTTTCTTTATGACAGCGCAGCATCTTCACACAAACCTGACATTGTGGCAAATCAGCTTTGGACTTCACATTTGTAAAGTGAGGCATGGCACAGAAAATGTAAACTCAGAAAAACCAAGAGGAAAACAGACAGGACGTATGTAGACCATGAGATAAACTCCAGCCCCTATGGCTGTCATACAACCATAACCACATCCTGCCACTAGAATCCCATCACCAGCGCCCATTAAACCACGCTTCTACTTCTCTATTTTAAAACAGAGGGGTTTATTGGCCAACTCTCAATATCAGTGATGTGTGCAACTCAATGGTAACTTTTGTCTTGCTATAATAAAGCAGATAATGGCAATAAAGTTGCCTTTCACCCTTACATGTAGATTTTTTTTGTGGATCAGACTGGAACTTCAATCTAATAATGTAATACTGAGTAAGTTTCAGTACTGGAATCCAAGTGAACACATGAACCAACTGTGTGTCTCCTGAACCAAGGGTAACACAGTAGTGGAGCAGGTAATGCTGTTGCACAGCTCCAGAGGTTGAATGCTGATTTCAGGTGTTGACTATGTAGGGTTTGCATGTTTGGCCTTACACCTACAGCCCAAGCATATTTCTGTCATCTAATTGGCTGCAGTAAATTAGCTCTTAGTGTAGGCGACTGCTGAGAGAATTGGAGAGAATTGATGGACATGAAATAAGTGGGGGCTGCTGGGATGGGTAATATACACTCAATGGGTTGAATGATCTCCCACGTTATAGAAACAGAAGAGAAAGTGAGTTCAATATCAAAGCAGAATGAATGGAAGCGAGGACCAAAAACAAGTGGGGAGGCAGGGAGGATGGAATGAGGGAAAAATAACTGGTTGAGAAGAGGAAACTTGGAGGAAAAGGAGCAGTGCACAGCATTTACCTGAGCTGGAACACAAAAATTTGAAACTGTCGGCAGCATTTTGAGTGGTTTATAAACTTGCACAGGAAAGGCTAAAAAGCAGCGCGGTTTGGTGAGCTGGAAGGGCCTGTTCTGTGCTGGATTGTTTGGGATGGGATGGAAAAATAAAAATAAAATATAGGTGCACTGAAGGCAGAAAAACCATGATGTGGAGATTAACCTACGCAAAACCAGTGGTACTGGCACCACAAAAGAATAATGTAGAGGAACTGAATGCTGGAATGACAGAATCGTGGTGGGCAATTTATTGAATAATAATGGAATTAACTAAAGTTATGATAGAGTCAGTGAAAAAAATTGCTACTGTGCAGCAATTCATAATGAAGAGAAAGAGATTGAGAATCAGATAAAGCCAAAATGTGGTGTTCAGAACAATACTTCCTTGCTGGAGGATTGACGGAGTTGGGATAAACTGTGTCAGGACACTAAATTCCTTAAGTGCACCCTCAGAATTCTGAACAACTATATCCCATCACTCTTCAGCCTTCTTTGCTCTCAAGAAAAACACAAAGTCCTGGGCTGATCATCCTTACCATTTCTGCTATTAGCCTTGTGTTCACAGCTGGAACCCCTGCAGAGGTGCAGCGCCTCTGCACCTTCTCCAGAGTCACTGCATCCTTTTATGTAAATCAAATAACTAAGATTAGTAAACAAGCCCACAGTTTGTTAGCAACAATATTCAAGAATGAAGCAGCTCAGGTGATTTTAATAAAAGTCACTGAAATAAAAATACTATATGTTTTCCATTTCCAAAGCCACGGAATCATTCAGAATGACTGCCAACATTGGAAGAGCAACAGTCATTATTCTTAGCTGACGAGCCAACCCAGTCAGTTAACAACAATGTGATGATTCAAAATGCATTAGCATAAACGAACAGAGTATTAGTGGAGTCACACATTGTTAAGAGCTGCTATATTCCAAATGAGACATGAAACAGAGGTCTCATTTTTTTGCAATGCATCAGATGAATCTAATTGAAAGAGAACAGTGGACTTCTCAGAGAAGCCAGGCCAACTAATGACAACAACCAAATTTCTCAACTATTTTCCTTATTAGAATTACTATAACTGCTCTTTTAACAAGATACCCATCCATTTTCCTAGACATTTATTATTGCTCTTCCATGTAACTCACTGGCAAGGATATAAAAAGGCTGCATAGGAATACGATTTATTTCAGAACTAACAGGTTACATGTTAGCAATTTTGATGCAAGTCAGAAATCACCCACCTTTCCTTTTACCCATAAGGCTGACAGAGCTGATTTTTCAGTGAAAAGCTATTTCCTTACTGAATCACATTGTAAACAGTTTTCTTTAATTGATAACAAAAAGTAACCAGACAAAATTCTAGAGTTTACATATAAAGCAACATTCCAACACTTAAGAGTCCAGTAATCCCAGGCATCAGAGCCTGTTGCAATAGACATTTTTAATAAATGCTTTTGAAATGCAAGATTCTGAAAGGACTGACAATGTAGATGCTAAAGCAGAATGCTTCACACCTGAAACTAAGCCCAGAAGTTTGATGAATTAAAGTCACCTACTGGAGACTGACCTGAGGGAGAATTTCTTCTTGTACATTACAAATTTTGGAATTCTTTGACCTCAACCCAGAAGGTGCCATCACCGATTATTTTCAAGGCTAAAAGAGTGCAAAAAATGTTTCTACAGAGAAAATCAAAGATTATGGGAAACAAGCAGAAAATGGAACCCATTGACAAGAACAGATCAGGTGGCACTTTATTGAGTGGCCGAGAAAGCCTGAGGAATAACATGTCATATCCTTGTTCTTCTTTCTCATGGTATGTTCTTAAATTTACAGATTAGAACAGCCTATAATCAAGGGAGAGATGAACAGGAAATTCAGTGGCTAAAGACACAAGACCAGAGACCCAATATATTTGAATGCATATTTACAATGATGAGCAAAACATAAGAATGAACTATGAGACAACTAGTTGGAAGTTCAAAGTGGAAATTAAAAGGGTAGCAGGTATTAGAATCCGACCTTCATTGGTTCAATCTCTGTGAAACTAAAATTGCTCTATTCTCATGGTCCAATTGATTCCAAAGATACTAGGATTTCCAGTTCTATTATTCTTTCAGCAGGTATGCTGATCAGTTCATGAGAACTAATCTTATCAACTTCAAATTTGCTTTTTACTGGATTAAGTCTCTGCTCACTGCCCTACATATAAGTCACAACAAAATTCCAAACAAACATTTCATTTCCTGAACTATATATCATTCAACAAGATCACTTCCTGGACATCTCTATTCCAGCCTATAAAGTACAAATTCTTCAACTGTCCTTTTCAAGTCAGACAACAAAAATTTGTCCTTGACTTCTCTCTGCATTTCTTCCAATCCAAAGAGTGGTCATATCCTGTTAGATACTTATCACTTGAGCTTGGCCTCTTTCAGATGCGTAAAGTTCAGCTGCATTGAAAGCCCGACTGCAGATCCCCACTCCATTGACTTGACTGAAAGTTGGGTTGCATGGATAGTCACTTTGAATGCTATCATCTAAGCCACATAGAACTTGGAATTGTGTTTAAAGTAGTGACGAAGGCATGAGCTGGCTATATGCATTTTGTTATTTCATTCAAGGATGTGTGCTTCACACAGACTGAGACAGCATTTAATTGTCCACTTAATTAATCCTCCAGCAATTTGTGTGTGTTGCTTAAGATTTCCAGCATCTGCAGATTTTTCTCGTTTATGATTTAATTGTCCATTCCTGATGTCCTTGAGATGGTGCTGGTAATCTCTCTTCATAGACACTGAAATCCTTGAGGTGTAGACAAATTCATTGTGCTGTTACGGAGGTAGCACCAGGATTTTGATCCAGTCGCTTCAAATCAGGAGGGCATGTAGCTTGGAGGGCAAATTCCAGGTAGTGATGTTCCTCTTGTCCTAGCTGGTTGAGGTCATAGGTTTGGAAGATGTTTTCAATGGAGCTTTGGCTAGTTGTTACATTGCACCCTGCAGACGGTACAGACAGATGCTTTGTGTTTCGGCAGTGGAGTGAGTGATTGGTAGTGGATAGGGAGCTAATCAGTCAGCTTCTATACCCTGTATGGTGTCGAGTTTCTTCAGTGTTGAGCTGCATTACCTAGGCAAGTGGAAAGCATTTCATCTCTCTCCTCAATGTAGATACTTGACAGTTTCAGGAGTTAGGAGGCATGTTACTTGCCACAGGATTTCAATCCTCCTATTTGCACTTGTGCAACTTTGTGAATTTGGCTACTTTGGGATAGTTTCAGAATGAAACTATTGCTCCCTTGGTCTGTGACAAAAGAAGAGTTGTTCTGCTTAAGAATCCTACAGGTTTAGTCACGAAATAAATTTGATTTTATGAGGCCCACAGGAACACTTAATGGCAACATTTATCTCCTACTTTTATTGCAAGGATGAACAAAACACTGAGCTTCCCACTGGTGTCTCCGAATCCTGTTTAATATCACTGGCATATGTCATGAAATTTGTTCTTTAGAGGCAGCTGTACATTGCAACACAGAATAATAAAAGCTAAAAATTACAAGAAGAAATATATATTAAAAAATAAATTAAATTCGTGGAAAAACGGAGGGGAAAATACTGAGGTAATGTTCATCGGTTCATTTTCCATTTAGAAATGTGATGGTGGAGGGGAAGACTCTGTTTCTCAAATGCTGAGTGTGTGCCTTCAGTCTCCTGTAACCCCTCCCTGACAGTAGCAATATGAAGAGGACATGTCCTGGGTGACGGGAGCCCTTATTGATGGATGCTGCGTTTTTGAGGCAGCTCCATTTGAAAGTGTCCTGGATTATGGGGTGGTTAGTGCCTACAGTGGAGCTGTTGAGTTTACAACTTTCTGCAGCTTTTACTGATCTTGTGTAGTGGCCCTACCATACCAAATGGTAATGCATCCAATAAGAAAGCTCTACATGCTACATCTGTAGAAATACGCAAGTGTCTTTGGTGACCTATCAGTTCTCCTCAAACTGCTAATGAAATATAGTCTTTGTCATGCCTTCTCTTTAATAACACCAATATGCTGGGCCCAGGATAGATCAAAACTGTTGACACCTAAAAACCAGAAATTGCTCACTCTTTCCACTTCTGCTCCCTCGATATAGACTGGTATGTGTTCCCTCAACAACACACAACCAGCTGATCTCTTGCTCCTGTATGCCTCCTCATCACCATCTGAAATTCTGCCAACAACGGTAGAGTCATCATTAAATTTATAGATGGCGTTTGAGCAGTTGGCTAAGCACACATCACTGAGGTGCGCCAGTGTTGATCATCAAGTTTAGATTTTTTTTTGATCCACACAGACTGTGGTCTCCTGGAGATGAAGTCAAGGATTCAGTTGCAAAGGGAGGTACAGGGGCCCAGGTTTTGGAGCTTGTTGATTAGAACTGAGGGGATGATTGGGTTGAACACTGAGCTGTAGTCAATAAACTGCAGCCTGACGTAGGCATTACTATTCACGAGGTGATGGAAGGCTGAGTGGAGAGCTAGTGAGATTGCATCCACTGTAAACATGTTGTAGGGGTAGGCGAATTGCAGTGGGTCCAGGTCCTTGCTTAGGCAAAAGTTGGTCTAGCCATGACCAACCTCTCAAAGCACTTCATAACAATAGATGCAAGTGTCTTGGGCAATAGTTGTTGAGGCAGCTCACCCTGGTCTTCTTGGGCATTTGATATGACTGTTGCCCTTTTGAAGCAGATGGCAACATCCGACTGCAGCAGTGAGAGACTGAAGATGATCTTGAGCACTCTCTCCAGTTTGTTGGCACAGGTTTTCAGAGCTCTACCAGGGTCAGATATCTTGAAAGATTTTGTGATGCAGTTTCCAAGACAGAGATCACAGGTCACCAGATGCTGCAGGAATTTACACATATGTAGTTTTATTCTCCCTTTCAAAGCATGTATAAAAGGCATTGAGCTCATCTGGGAGTGAACTATCATGAAGTTAGGTTTTGCTTTGGAGGAAGTAATGCAAACCCTCCCAGACCTGACGTGTATTTGACTCTGAATTGCTTTGTTTTGCCCTTAAAATAGCCTTATATAGTTTGTATCTGGATGTTTTGTATAATTCTGGATCACTGGTCTTGAATGACACAGATCTAGCCCTTTAATAATTCCATTTAGCTAACTCAATTGAAAATAACAATTTTAGTTGAAAGATTTATTTATACCAATAAAAATCAAGTTTTATTTTCTTGGCTCAAACTTCATGAAACTAAGTGTAGTAATCTTGCATCTAGATTTCCACAAACAGATATTTCTGATTTGAGACTGAAGACTTCATGTAACATTAATATAAAGTATACCGTAGCGATACTGGGAATATAAAGGCATAGTTATCCATTTGATCACAAAGATTTAAAGACATTCACATTTATTTTAAACAAACTTAATACTAGAATCTACAAGCCTGATGTTGATTGCTAAGGAAAGTATCCTAAGAAAATAATACATTTGCTTCTCCCATAATAAGAAAAAGAAGTTTTAAACTTATACCACAAAACTATTAGGTGAAGGGTGAAATGCAATTTGGAATGGTTCAAAGGATCTCAATCTGAAACTTTATCTTTCTGTTCTTTCCACAGAAGCTGGCTGACCTGCTAAGTGCTTCCAGCCATTGTAGATTAAAAGACAAGTCCAGTGTTGCATTTGTTCATGATGTGATATGGGGCCGTGAAAAAATAAACTCAAGCATGTGGTATCCAAAATGATTCAGCCACTAATAAACTGAGTTCAAACTATATTATTGAAATGAATCACACTCACTATACAATCATTAAACCCACATTCAGTATCACTCCAAAGCAATCATACAATGGAGTCTGTATGAAGAGTTCAGGAGAATCTCCAAACTTTGGATAAAAATCTTCACCATAGATCATCTGAACTTGTAAATTCTGCTTTCAACTCCACATAACTACTAAAATTTTTGCTCCACAGTAAACCATTATCAGTGAAGAAAAAGAGAAGAAAAAGATTCTTATTTTTCAGTTCCATTTTGCAAAATAGTTTGAGGAAAAGAGAGATCAACAGAATCAGATGTGGAGGCTGAATTCAGCAAAGATTTTCTGAACAAGAATTTTCTTTAACCAGAAGGACTGCAGGCCGATGTCCACATCAACAGTCAGATTATTCAACATGGTGAGTGGGATATGAGCAAAATGAAAAGGTGCAGGAAGTGGGTTGTACCAGTATTAATCAGGCCACAAACATAGAGGGGTGAACAACTCTACAAGGAGGATACTGCTGCACCTCCACTCCAAAGCAGATTGGGCAGAATTTAGAAATTGCTGTGCATTTTGAAAGCTGTAGCTAGATAAAGCCCCACACCTAACAAGGCATTCAGAAGAGAGTGGTGTCTGACCACACCAGCAGCTTGCTGCTGGTGCATTTAACCTCTCCCTATATCTGAACGGATACATTTCACAGTGCAGATGCTGGCAAGTGCTGCAAGAACCCTGGCACCTGTTTAATTAAACTAAGGCTGTTTGGTCCCCATGAAGAGTGTAATGAAGCACAGTTAAACCGTCTGACAAGGAACACCTGTGCTTCACCCCAGTACGTATTGTCCGTTGGCACATATCTCTGGTGCTTACTTCAACACAAAGTACAAGATACAGCATGATTTCTCCCTTTGCTCACACAATGGAAAAACAATGCTGGATAAGTTTGCACACCGAACTCAATATGAACTTGGCTACATACGAAAGGCAAAGTTTTGGCAGCAGACAGCAACAATCAAGGTGCTAGAACGACACAAGAACCCCGTGCTTTGCTTTAGTTCTTAGAAACTATGATTTCAAACCCAATTCTTACTGGTTTGATCTGTTAAAAAGGCTCCAGTTACCCTAGTGACAGTCCACGATATAATTACAAAGAAAAATGGAAAACAACTTGGCAAGCCACTTAGAATTTCACCATTGAGAATAGATGCCAGCCACAAGATTAACACAACTGATTTGCTTTTGCTAAATTATACCAATTGCTACCTATCAGTAACTGGCAACCCACACTAATTCAATCTGACTGGTGCTACTGAGAGTAGTATTTGGTATTATTTGCATTGGGCTAATAACCTGCTGTGAAGTACTACACACAAAACAGTCAGAGATTAGTTTCACAGGATTTGAGAGCCAGTGTCACATAGGATCATCCAGGGTACAATAGAACTCAGGATTGTTTTGGTTACAAATCCTTAAACCATTTGTCTCACACCTGCCTTTCCTTACCCTGAGCTCCTTCAGCTCCTGAATGGTGCTCTGTGCTTGTTCTAGTTTCTCACTGGCTGTATTGAACTGTTGTTTTGCTACAGCCAGCTCTCGCTTGATGATGTAGTTCTCCTCGGCTTCCTGCGCCCTGGTTACTTGTCCCTGAAGACAAATCCATGAGGGAGAGAAAGATTAGCGACACAGATGGGCTTCCAAATCCCTGAAGAACTAATTCCACTCTTAATTTACCATTAAAACTTCGGAAAACAAACAAGCTTGGTTCCTGTTGAGGCCATTTATATCCCAGAGTGTAAAAACTAAACCCAAATTCTCCCAGTCCTGAACTAAATTGCACAAAGAGCACTCCCAGAGAGATCAGAGATCTAATGAACTGAGCAGAGTCACACACAAGGAAAACCTTCTGTCTTTGCTCAGCTAAAATGCCAGCACATCAGTTGTACATAGGAAAGAATACAAAAGAATTAGGCTAGGCTGTGAGTCAATCCTGGTGTAACAGCTTACATCATTTCACCACTAAATCTGTAAAACACCAAATAAAGAGGCATCAGCAGAGATTCTGGGAGCGTTCCCAGGCAAGGGGTCAATGCCTTCAAGATGTGAGAAAATGGGGGCTGGGGGAAAAACTAGGAGACAAAGAAACATTAAAGGTGCTGAAGGATTCCAACAGCCCCTTCACACAAAACCCGGTCAGTAAGTTTATTCTGTTCTATGCCCATCTTTCTGAACAAATCCTTAAGTGCATGAACATACCCTCAACTAAACATCAATAATTGAGCAGCCAGTCATCAAGAAAAAAGGGATACAATGTAACCAGGGGTCTGAGGAGTTCTGACTAATGGTAGGAGCTGCATGGCTTCCCAAGACAATACACTGAGGTTAAACTCTTCAGTTAAAATGGAAATACATCACAAAATAAGCAGACTTAAGCCAATGAATGCAAAGTCAATGTGGGATAGGGGGTAGTGCTGGAAGGGAAGAGACAGACAGAGGCAATGGGATGTGGGGTGAGGAAAGGAGACCAAAGTAAGTAGAGGGGTAAGGGATGGGGCTAGAGCTAAGGAGGGGTCTGCACAAATGTGGGAACTGGGGATGGACAATAGGAATGGGGAGAAATGGTACCAGAAGGCAGGAAAACCTCAAATGTTGCACCTTTGTTCAAAAAATGGATAAATCTAGTAATGATAAACCAGTTGGTATAAACACAGTTTTGAGGAAAGTTCAAAAAAATTAAAAATCAAGTTCAGAACAGACAGTGACTTGAATAAATGTAGACTCATTACAGAAGGCCAGTGACAATCTATTAGAAGCAACCATGCCAAACTAAACTGACGGAATAGTTAGAGGAAGCAACAGAGAGAGGGATGTGGAAAGTATAATTGGTATACAAGACCTTCCAGAAGATGTTTGTTATGTGTGAGCTTGTCCTCAAAAGAAAGGCTTTGCAGCAGCATGGAGAGAAAATTAACCAAGTAACAGGAGACAGCAGAAGTGACAGATTCTAAGTTTATGGTCAATGCAAACCTCCCCAAAGGTCAATACCCAACATACTATCTGTTAGTGACTTGAATTGGACATACAGGCACAATTTCCTAATTTGCAGATTGCACTTAACTTGAAGATACAGACCTGGGAGAAGGATAGTATTACATCAAACAGAAACAGACTAATAGCAAGACAACATACTGAGGTTAAACCCCAATCAGTTAGGATGGAAATAGACTCTAAAACAACCAGGCCTGAGCCAATGGATGCGGAGACAAGAGGTGGGCAGAGCTAGAAGGGAAGAGACAGATAGAAATGGTGGAGGGGGCAGATTGAGGTGATAAATTAGATTAGGCATTGGCTTTGTGGGTGAAGCTAGAGGGTGACAGTAGAGGGTTGCCTCTCTTACTGTTGGCCTGTGACTGGTAATGTGCCGCAAGTATAGGTGCTGTGTCCTTTGTTGTTTGTCATCTATGATCTGGATGATAATGTGGTTAACTGGATCAGCAAATTTGTGGATGACAACATGACTGGGGGTCCAGTGGACAGTAAGGAAGGTTATCATGGGTTGCAGGGTGATCTGCATCATCTGGAAAAAATAGGTGAAAAATGGCAGATGGAACTTACTGCATACAAGTGCGAGGTTTTGCACTTTGGTAGGACCAACCAGGGTAGATCTTACAAAGTGAACAGTTTAACGGAAACAAGAAGGGAAACTTCTCCATTCAGAGGGTTGGAAGAGTGTGGAATGAGCTGCCAGCACAAGTAGTGCATGCAAGCTTGATTTCAACGTTTGAGAGCAGTTTAGATAGGTACATGGATGGTCGGGGTATGGAGGGCTACAGTCCCGGTGCAGGTGGTAGGCAGTTTAAATAGTTTTGACACGGACTAGATGGGCCGAATGGCCAGTTTCTGCACTGTACTTTTCTATGACTCTATGATTCTAAATGTGAGGTGCTACATTTAGGTAGGAAGAGTGAGAAAAGGGAATGAATTGGAGGGCAGAATTGCTAAAAAGGGAACGGGGAGAGGGTGTAAAATGACACAAATTAGAGTGATTTATTTCATATTTTGTTGACACCAGAGATCATAGAGTATAAGAGCAGGAGTATAAATCTTTATAAAACACTGCTGGAGTAATTACAGCTTGAGAATTGTGTTCAGGTCTGAGCACCAAATTTTAAACAGATATAAAGGTATTAGGAGAAGCTCCAGAAAAGACACTAAAAGTGATTTCAGTTGCATGGATAGACTGGAGAAACTGACGTTATCCTCTTCAGAACAGAGGATTAGGTGAGAGGATCAGATCGTGGTTCATAAAATGATGAAGTGCATGGTTAAGCATGAGCAAATATAGACCAACATTTAACTTTTAAGACAGCAACTAACTAAGACTTGAATGCACTGTCAAGGGTGGAATTATTCAAAAAGAGATCTTTTAAATTTCTGCAAGAGTTTGCAAGGCCAAGGGCAACGTGTATATAAAGGGAAAAGTGTGTATGAAGAGTTGTTATTGAGGATTTCTGTTATAAAGAACTCAGTGTAAACTCAGATGGCAAATGGCTTCCTCATTTGAGATGCAAAGGGACAAGGCAGTCAGGAAAACCATACAGGAAACCATTCGGTTGTTGGAAGGGTAGGAGTAGGTGGAATAAACGTGCGTGTAGACAGGTCCAGAAGTTGGGTGTGGGGGGTGGGGGATTCTACATGTCCCATAGGGCGATGTTTTTAGCCTTGCTCAAGGTGGGGGTACCAAAGGAGTAGGTAGATGGGGATTGTACTATCTTCTGTGCCATGTAGAGGGAGCACCACCAGGGGATGCTGAGCAAGGGAAAGGATTCGTCTTGTAAGCCCTCCCTGGGTGAGGGTTCGTTTGATTTCTCATTTAATTTCCTGCCTTGAGGATTCACTTGAAACTTAAAGGGTGTCACACCCCAGGGTCAAATAAAATTCCATGTAGGTTAGATTGACTTTTCTGTCTGGTGCTAATTAAACTGAAAATAAGCACACAAAATGTGCATAAATTCTCCATACTTCTCTGGACAGTTCACCAAATTTAAAAAGGGCCATCAACTCTCAGGAAGTCCTTAAAGCATTCCTCTCCAACATGTGGTGCGTAATGAACACTTTGTGAGCTAAATGCAACAACTTGTCCTCTTTCAATGAAAACAAGAGTGGAAATTTTAAGCTTTTGACATTGTAAATGTTGGTAGATTCTTAGTACTATTGTTAGCTCTGCCTCATCCAGGAAACGCCAACCTATTTGTGGTAACCTCTATTCATTCTTTCTATGACTTGCCTTTGCTAAAATATTCTCAGTTCTCAGAATCCCAGTACTGCTGAACTTTCTTTCCACAAAACCACTTCTGTCCTACTTGACTACTGAATACCCCAGAGTCTAGGACTGAATACAGATCCCACTGCTAACCTCCAGGGATAACCACAGATGGGCATTTTCCACCAGCAGCCCATCTTACCACAGGGAAGGAACTAAGGCAGAGCTCAAAAGTCTCTATGGCCATTTGTGTTGTCTCCACCCACAGAAATGGACCTAGGTACCAGCAGCATGCCCTGGTGTGTTGTAGACCAGAAATCATACGGTAGCTCCAAACACAAGACAACTCACAGAAAGCTAACCCTTAAGAGCTAGAGGCTTAAACCCCAAAACAGTAATAGCACCAAAGATTTTCAACTTGGCTATAACTATAGATCTGCTACTCATTTCTAATAGGGTAGACTCCTAAAATGCAACAAAAATTTCCTGCTCATATCCACGAAGGTCTTTAATACAAACCACCTTGAACGTGACACTTCAAAGCTGATTAAATAATTGTTTGCATCTGGCAGGTGCACTGTATTAATAAACAGCTAATTTCTCCTTGAAATCCAAAAGGAACGGCTTATCCACTGACCTATTCTTAATTCACAACACACATCTTACTGTGCCCTCCGATTCCACTGGGAGTTTTTTTTTTCCATGACTGTTCCATTTGTGGTTCATTCGATTGTTTCCATGTCTCATCAAAGTAATTGAATATTTTTCTCGCCTGGTATCTTTTATTACTTTCCTTCCATAGCGTCCGTATCGCTGCTGATGCTAATCATTATCTCCAGTTGTTATGCACCATGTTCAGTCTTCTTATACAGACATATTCACAACCTTACACTTGACCTTGACAGTCCACTACTCCAACAGCCTCAATCATAGATTGGGCTAACACTGATCATTGCTCATTTCTCCCTTCTCCCCAACAGTTCTTTTACATAAACTTCACTTACCCTTTCAGACCACATTTGGATGTTTGTTAAGAGGACAAAAAAACTCCAATTCACTTGCAACAGCACTCCTTAAACTCAATTACTCAAACCACTTCAAAAGTAATGTTATCAAGGTGCTTGATTATACTCTCAAAATCTATCATGTTCTGATCTTCGTTTTCACCTTGCCGCCATCCCAGGTCCAGCTTTTTCTCCACTGGAGTTCAGGGGTTGCATTAAGAAGAAATATGGCATGCTTTCATCATTTTCCACCAAATATGACTGGAGAACATCAAGCACATTGGACCTTGTGTTTCTCTCTCCTTTCCAGGATTATCCTGGAATGTAAGAATAGCTATCCCTCTTTTCTTGACTATAGTCTCATTTTTCTGTCTGCTCTGTCTGCATTTCCAACAGGTTTAAGCAGTTTGTGGGCATGCTGTCTCAACAACTTCACTTGCCTTCCCTAACCAGCAAGCCAACATAACATTCTCTTCCCTCATCCCCAGTAATGCCACGACTGAGAGTTTGGTAACTGGAGGTCCATTAAATCAATGCTGTGGCCGGGAAATGGAAGAGGCAGGGTGAATGGACCAATAGAGCTTACCAAGCTGGAACATGATGATGGATCAATGGGAAGGATTGGAAATGCCAGACGAGGAGGGACAAAATTGGGGTCAGGCAACTTCCACGGATTGGCAAGCTGCAGAGGAAAACTGATGGAAAAAGATTACAGAATTGTCAAGTGCAGGTAAGAGAGGTGGTGGAGCTGGCTCGTTGCAGAAGAAGATGTTAGTTGGGAGTTTGTGTATCTCCAGAATGAAATAATTCACTTGCCTGGCAATGGTCCAGGAGGACCACATTTTCCAGGTATGCTAAGTGTAAAACCATCAGGACAAGATAGTCCATGTTCAACTGCAATGCTCCAAAGATGTGTAGAAAGAATGATGTTATCCTCACTCAAAAGTCACGTGAGGGATGCCCCATATTGGGAGATTCTAAGTTACATTTTTCCCATATGATACAAACAGAACCAGAATTGTTATGACATTTCACTCCAGGTTCCAAGTTGCAAAATGGTGAAAAACAAATAGTAATTTCCAAATTTCTATGTAGACAATGTTGTTGCATAAACCTGATGTCATCCAAAATCCTTCCAACTTGCAACAACTCCCATTCTTCTATCACTTCTGAGCTTTATGGAGCTATTTTAACATCAGAGTAAGCAATGATAAGTTTTAACATTTTTACCTTGGTTTTCACTCCACTCCTTCCTTCCTCATCTCTAACATCTTCCAGCTCATCAAGACACCTGTGCTCTTTTGAATCATCCTAAAAATTAATTATTCCTTCAAGGAGAACTCTGCTTTCAGCTGTTCAAGTTATGTACTTTGAAATTTTTCCTCCAAACTTTTCATATATATTACTTTCTTTATCAAACTACTTTTTGACCAAGGGTTTGGGTTAACTACTCAAATGTCCTCTTACATTGTTTAAAAGATTGTTCTTTGTCGCTCCTTGAAGTGATTTGTGATGTTTCTTACAATACAAATAAAAGCTGTTATTAAACCAGGCCTGAGGATATGATTAGAGAACATGCTCACATACACCTATCTATTTACCCTGTGCCTGACTTGTGATGTAGTCTGCTTACTGCATGTTACTATTGCAGCTTAATGTGAAAAAGACTAAGGAGCTGGTGGTAGACCTGAGGAGAGCTAAGGTACCGGTGACCCTTGTTTCCATCCAGGGGGTCAGTGTGGACATGGTGGAGGATTACAAATATCTGGGGATACGAATTGACAATAAACTGGACTGGTCAAAGAACACTGAGGCTGTCTACAAGAAGGGTCAGAGCCGTCTCTATTTCCTGAGGAGACTGAGGTCCTTTAACATCTGCCGGATGATGCTGAGGATGCTCTACGAGTCTGTGGTGGCCAGCGCCATCATGTTTGCTGTTGTGTGCTGGGGCAGCAGGCTGAGGGTGGCAGACACCAACAGAATCAACAAACTCATTCATAAGGCCAGTGATGTTGTGGGGATGGAACTGGACTCTCTCACGGTGGTGTCTGAAAAGAGAATGCTGTCTAAGTTGCATGTCATCTTGGTCAATGTCTTCCATCCACTACATAATGTACTGGGTGGGCACAGGAGTACATTCAGCCAGAGACTCATTCCACTGAGATGCAACACAGAGCATCACAGGAAGTCATTCCTGCCTGTGGCCATCAAACTTTACAACTCCTCCTTTGGAGGGTCAGACATCCTGAGCCAATAGGCTGGTCCTGGACATTTCATAATTTACTGGCATAATTTACATATTAGTATTTAACTATTTATGGCTCTATTACTATTTATTATTTATGGAGCAACTGTAACGAAAACCAATTTCCCCCCGGATTAATAAAGTATGACTATGACTATTAATTATAACCCACAGGTATTTGTTCCTTGACTGTAACCAAGGAAAAAAAAGTTAGACAAACTATAACAAATACATTTAATAAATCCAAGAATTCCAGCCACATGCATAGACAATTGTAATGTAGCAGAAAGAAAACACCCAATGGCAGTCACACATAGTAACTTGAGACAAAAAGGAGAAAATATAAAGATGTTTTTTGTGGTCTACCAAACAATGACTATCTACAAACGTACATTACATAAGGGAAAACGAAGAAAAATCCCAGAATTATATCTCTGCCAATTTACTATTTAGAAATTTTCCAATCAAGTAAGGCTTTGAGAAGCTCTGGCTTGTGATCTGATCACCAATGGCTCAGTGAAGGGGAGAAGGGCATGGCAGAATATAGAGCTGGGTGTGGCAAGAAATGATGTGGGTGTAGACAACAAACAGATCATGCCCAGAGAATCCCCACGAACATGGACCTCAGCTGCATCCTTAACACTTCTGCTGGGAACAATTTTAGAATTTAATAGATTAATGTACTCTACGACACTACTGGCCCAGTTATCTAACTGAGCTCTAGAATACATACCCAAATGCATTCAACTTGCTTTTATCCTCTTCGAATCAAAGCTACTACAACCAGCTTACCTTGCTTCTTCAAATGCAAACATTCATCATCAAATAATCCATGTAATTCTTGTCCCAGCCTATTTATAGCTATTCTAGCATCTCTTGCACGTAGCATCAAACGGGATCAGTAGAATCTACGATCCACTGTCCACTCAAATAGAAAAAGGAGTATAGATGCACAAAGTAAAAATTAAGGATTGGCCTACAAATATGTAACATAATGTATGGAGTTAACAGCATTAGATTAAACTAGGAACAGAACTGACTTACAGAGCAACAGAACACCATATTTAAAAAAAACTCAAAACAATATTGTGACCTCTTCTACCACCTGAACTGCAGCAATAAACACTGCTGGACTGCAGCATGAGGATCCTACCAGTGTACCTCTCTGAACAATCCATCAAAAAACATGCTTTGGAGAATTTTTTGACAAAAGCTCCTCTCAAATCTGAACAAGTGCTTCTACATGGGGATGACAAAATAAGGTCTTGAAATATTGTTTTAAAAACATAAAAATTCAAATATTAGTATTTATTGAATCGGAATATATCAGGGGTGATTGATAAGTTCGTGGCCTAAGGTAGAAGCAGTCAATTTTAGGAAACCTAGCACATTTATTTTTCAACACAGTCCCCTCCTACATTCACACACTTAGTCCAGCGGTCGTGGAGCATATGGATCCCTTCTCTGTAGAAGTTGGTGTCTTGGACCTCCAGAAAGTGGTCCACAGCAGGGGTGATTGATAAGTTCGTGGCCGAAGCTAGAAGGAGATGAGTTATACAGCTCTCGTTACATGGACGTGCAGTTCAACTCTTTGAGTGATTATGCAGAAAGTTTGAAGTTAATAACTCATCTCCTTCTACCTTAGGACAAAAACTTATCAATCTCCTCTGCTGTGGACCACTTTCTGGAGGTCCAAGACACTGACTTCTACAAAGAAGGGATCCGTATGCTCCACGACCGCTGAACTAAGTGTGTAAATGTAGGAAAAATAAATGTACTAGATTTTCTAAAATTGACTCCTTCTACCTCAGGCCACGAACTTATCAATCACCCCTCGTATTCTTCGGAGCATAAGATCTTACTGGTGTTCATATCTCGGAACATAACAATGGCAGGTACTTAGAAGTGATTATAGGGGCACAAATCTTTTCAAGAGAACATAGTAAAAACAAATAACAGCACATTACATGAATTCCAAGTTTGCAAATAATTTGTACAAGTGATACATGGAAATTATGAGATATGTGGGCACATGCCCAATCTGACTGAATAAAATGTCATGCTCACATTAAGCCTAAACAATATTAATACGAATAGTGATATTGGCAATGTTTAAACACTGTCCAATTCTAAGTTTAATACATGATTATTAATAAGTATGCAGCCTCCCCAGCCATAACACTCCTGCTTGCTATTATTCCTGAAACAAAAAAGAAATAAAATGCATGAAAGATTAAAGAGTATTCCTTTATAAAAAACTGGTTTCCAGAATCAACGTTGCTTAAGAAGGAATTGGGATGATAATCTCAATGCTCCAGTGTTACATTGAGGCATTCAACAAAAGCTATGACAAAAAAAAAAGAGAACTTGTCTTCCCAGTTATTCCAGCACCATGCCAAATAAAGCAGCTTCAAGGAACAGTCTGCACACTATTGGCTCACTGTGGCATCACAATTGTTCAGTCTCTCTCTCTCTTCTTTTTCTCCCTCTGTCCCTGGCCCCTTGCCCATCCTCTGGGTTTTTTCCCCCCTCCCCCTTTTCCTTCTCCCTGGGCCTTCTGTCCCATGATCCTCTCATATCCCTTTGCCAATCACCTGCCCAGCTCTTGGCTCCATCCCTCCCCCTCCTGTCTTCTCCTATCATTTTGGATCTCCCCCTCCCCCTCCCACTTTCAAATCTCTTACTAGCTCTTCCTTCAGTTAGTCCCGACGAAGGGTCTCGGCGCGAAACGTCGACTGTACCTCTTCCTAGAGATGCTGCCTGGCCTGCTGCGTTCACCAGCAACTTTGATGTTCAGTTTTATGTCCAATTTCCAGTTCAAAAGAAATACAATGAGCAAAATAGACTATTTTACAAAATTCAGTGTGCTTCATTAAGCTGCTTTACATCAAATTTAAAGTAAATCAATGGAATACTACATACCTGATGACACTAATCAATGTTACATAGTCCTCATAACCCTTAGAGACATGTGAAATACCAGATTATGCTGTAATAACCATGGGTCAAAAGTAGCAAAACAGAGCACGTAATGAGACTGTGAAACCAAACATTGCATATATAACTGGTTTATTGTGCTTGATCCTGCGTACCTTACTGTTGCAAGGAATACTCTTACGCACTTTGCATGCTTTAGTGAAGAGCAGCATTAGTATAATTACCTGATGGTTATGGTGGACCCTGCAGCATGCATTCAGTAAAATTTACAGGGCAAACCCACCAAGGTTACATTAACAACCCTCTGGATTGAGGGGATTAAATGCTCTGATTTGTGATACACACGACTATTTATATTTTTAGGAAAAACTGTCAACCTTTTAATTATGCACGTTATAGTACAATGTAAAGATGGTACTGCTACATGTACATGTACACAAGACACAGAGGGTCAATGGTTTTGCAGATATGCCGGACTTTCATCCAGCTTCCTTTTAAGTGGTGGCAACATAGTCCAATTCTTTAGGTCTATTCAATGCACTGAATATAGTACATGTACATGCAGAATGGAGCAGTACAATGCAAAGGGGAATTATCAAAGACTGTTGTAACGTTATGATCTTGGGTTGGTTGTACTATACCCCCACGCCCCCCAACCCACCTCCCCGACCCCCCCCTCCCCCAGTGCCATTCAGTAGGCTGCCCACACACTCCAAGTCCAGGCAGCAGTTCCTGTGCATCACTCATCATCACATTCGCTTGCCTCAGACGCCCACATGAGCTAGGCCTGAAGCGCGGATTACAGTGAGTGCTACCACAGGGATATCATGCAACATGCAGGGGTGAGTTTCGCAGGGGTGAGTTTCACAGGAGGTTACCTCACCAGATGAGACATGGACAATGCATTGCCTTGGTAGAGTTAGCAAGTGTGTATTATTGCCATGGAGGTAAGTGGGAAGTCATACCTGGATCAATCTATCTGCCAAGGCAGCACTTTCCTACAGGGGGAAATCCACAGAAATGAAAGGAAGAAAGAGCATTTCACAGAGAGGCACTACTAGTACAGTAATAGAAAGCTTATCATACATACTTCACAATCTGACAAAAGTACAGTTACGGCAAAGAATTTTAAAAAGTTGCATTTCCTGTGTTCTCTGTATCATATCTTTGTGCGTGGAGGAAAAAGGGCATTGGGGTGAAGGAAGAAAGAAGGCCCATTCGAAAATCAGTTCCAATAGAGGTTTCTAATTATATAGGGTCACATCAGCAAACACAGCAAATCTTACCAACCTAAGAAATGGAAATAAAATCACAAGCACATTTCCCACATCCTCAAACAGTCCTTGTTCCAATTTCTTCTTATAGATCTTTCAAACAAAGCAAGGAATTGCACCTTTAAATAATAGAAAATATCAACATTGTTCCTTTAACTATTCTATTCCACATGCATTAGCCAACAGATATACTTGAGCCAGTTCAATAAAGGTTTTGTGGGTCATTTGAATCAAGCCCAATAGCATACCTAAGTTATGGAGGTAATGGTTTTGTACTGAAATTCTTAGTTTACAGGGCAAATCCACCAGTAGCGTGCAACGGAACTACATCCACTCTCAACATAAAACCGAAATATCAATACAACAAAAGCATATCAGATGTGCAGTGTGCTAGAGGAAGGAAGAGTCTTTAGTTATTATCAAACTCACATTAATGCATCTATTGAAGTGATTTACTCTGATTATATAAAAAGCTTTAATTTCCAAACAAGTATCAGCGATAATTTCTTTAGCAAATGACATATAGCATTAAAAGATATTAGTGAAATTCCATGCCAAGACTAAAAGATTCCATGTCATAAGCTGAACAGTTCTTTTGCACAAGAGATTTCTAATTTTAGAATGGAAAAGAGGTGCTAAATTAGGATCACTGTCTCCAGTTGGCTCTACCTAACAACCACTAGAGAAGGAACTTCACTGAATGAGAAAGGTTCTGGGGTTTGCTCCCCAGCAATACGTTTTCAGCACACTTCTTGTTTTTGTGTGAAATCTGGATAAATGCTGAATAGTTCTATCTCTACCTTGGGGGAAAATCAATTTTCAGTTAATCCTAAACTAGATGATTTAATAAAATGAATTCTGTTTTGAAAATGAATCATTTAATAGGAAGATGCTAGTTAGACTGTCAGGTTCATGACTACTGCACTTTGCAATAGAATAGACCAGTTAATCTGACCTCAGTGGTTGGGAAGATGTTGGAGACCATTGTTGAGGATGTGGTGTTGGAGTACTTGAAGGCACATGATAAAATAAGCTAAAGGGAGAATCTTGTCTGACATATCTGTTGGAATTTGAAGAAATAACAAGCAGGATAAACAAAGGAGAATCAGTCGATGTTGTGTACTTAGATTTTCTGGAGGCCTTTGACGAGGCGCTACACATGAGGGTGCGCAACAAGTTAAGAGCCCTTGGTATTACAGGGAAGATACTACTATGAATAGAGCATTTGTTGATTGGCTGGAGGCAAAGACTGGGATAAAGGGAACCTTTTCTAGTTGCCTTCCAGTGACTAGTGGTTTTCCACAGAGCTTAGTGTTGGGCACGCTTCTTTTTACATTATATGTCAATTATTTGGGTGATGGAATTGATGGCTTTGTGTCCAAGTTTGCCGATGATATGAAGATAGATGGACGGGCAGGTAGTATTGAGGAAGCAGAGAGGCTGCAGAAGGACTGGGACAGATTAAGAGAATGGACAAAGAAATGACAAATGGAGTACAGTGTCAGGAGGTGTATGGTCATGCACTTTGGTAGAAGAAATTAAAGCACACACTGTTTTCTAAATGGTGAGAAAATCCAAAAACCTGAGGTGCAAAGGGACTTGGGAGTCCTTGTCAAGGATTCCCTAAAGGTTAATTTACAGGCTGAGTTGGTGGTGAGGAAGGCAAATGCAATGTTAGCATTCATTTCAAGAGGACTAGAATATAAAGCAAGGATATAATTTTGAGGCTTTATAAGGTCCTGGTGAGGCCTCATTCGGAGTATTGTGAGCAGTTTTGGCCCGCTTAACTAAGAAAGGGTGTGCTGACATTGGAAAGGGTTCATAGGAGGTTCACGAAAATGATTTCAGGATTGAAAAGTTATGACGAGCATTTCATGGCTTTGGGCCTGTACTCACTGGAATTCAGAAGGTTGAGGGAGGAATCTCACTGAAACCTACCGAATGTTGTAAGGTCTCGATAGAGTAGATCCAGAGAGGATGTTTCCTATGGTGGGGGAGTCTAAGACCAGAGGACTCAGCCTCAGAATAAAGGAACGTCCATTTAGAATGGAGATAAGGAGGAATTTCTTTAGCCAGATGTTGTGAATCCCTGGAATTCATTGCTACAAGCAGCTGTGGAGGACAAATCATTGGCTATATTTAAGGCAAAGTTTGGTAGAAAGGTTATAGGGAGAAGGCCAGAAAATGAGACTGAGAAAGAAAGGATCAGCCATATTGACATGACAGACAGATTCAAATGGCCAAATAGCCTAATTCTGCTCCAACGTTTATGGTCTTATGGTCTAAGTTATTTGGCTAGATACTGTGAAATGAAGACAAGGTTTCTTCTCCCATTCAGCTATATTTCAAGTTCACCATAAAGAAGATTTGATGGAATTTGTGCCAAGTAAATAATATGCCGTCAGATTACCCAAGTGCAGGCATCATAAAGTCAGGAGTACAATTTATGGGGATAGTAGTATGGTCTCCTATCAATCCAAAGCATTCCCTACCAGCACAGCTGTTTGGAGAGTCACTGCTGACCACTGCTAGTGATGTAGCATTCACATAACACTTGCTACACTAATACCTTCAGAGATTCATTTCTTCAAAAATTAATCTAGTAAAAAGCTCTGTAGAGAGTAGATCACACTTGCTAGAGGAGGAAATTGAACAAATATTTCAGCCTCTATAAATAAGGAAAATAGACACCATGACTTAAAGAAGATGAAGACAAAAATTGGCAGCAACCTGCTTGCAAACACAGGTGTCTGGAGATTTGTTTTTAACCTTGCCTTGGCAAACAAAACCTGCCAGCTGAAGAATTGCTATATACTTTACTAAAGTCATAAAGAGTGAGGTTTGCTAAAACCTCAAATTGAAAGAAACTCGTTAGATTTTTTCTAACATGTATAAAAAAATGAATGTTTTAGAATTTGTAAATGTCTTATGTTATGCAATACCTTTGGTGACCAGTTATGTGAACACAGCATCCTCACTGCTGTATTTCCAAACATTACATATGTCTTTTACTAAATGCTTTCTATTTGATTATTCCAAAAAAGAAGAATTTGGGGTAACAGTATGAATTTAGAAAATTCTAATTGTACCATTTGTAATGCCAGCATGATATTTAATTTAGGATACAGCAAAATACATCAATACATCTAAAGATAACTCAGTATTAATTCAGTAAATTAAAATAAAATTGAATTAAAAATAAAATTAATATTTTAATTAACTTAAAATGAACATATTTGATTATTTCTTTAGTATGGACTTTACAACATTATTAATCTTTAAATAACTTTATATAAAGTGAGGCAGATTATTTACGACTGAAATGAGGAGAAATTTCTTCACATAGGAGGTGAGTCTTTGGAATTTTCTACCCTGGAGAGCTGTGGTTGCTCAGTCATTCATTCAAAATAGAAGTCAATGGATTTCTGGAGATCAAGGGAACAAAGAATGCGCAGGAAAATGAAGGAAGGAAACCCATGTAGTCACAGAGACAACATATAAATTTCATAAAGACTACACTGAAGATTAGAAATCAAACCTGCACAGCTTGAGCCACCAGCTGCTATGCCATTATGCCACCACGATATGAAGTCCAATTGTGAACACTATTTGAAATGTACTGTAAATGTTCTGTATAAATATGATGCTCAGTTTTTATTCAGATCATGTTCTGTATTACAAATGCTCACATTTTGGAGGCATTTTGCCTTAACACAATGCAGTTATATTTTCAGTGAATTTGATGTTTTTTCAGCAGTATCGACTGATGTCATTAAAAGCTAATTGAAAAATTCTGTAAAAATCTAGGTTATTCGGGGAAGAGATGACTTAAACCTGCATTGAAACTATTAAACAAATATTGGTTAGGAACATACCCATGAGTAAGAAAACCTCAGTAACTTGCGCGAATTGTGTGTAAAATATAGGGGTGAAAAGGAGATAGATAGAGCAGATTGAACCTGGGCTGTTACAGCCTAACATTTGAATATTGAGTGGGATTATGCAGGTGAGAAAAAGAAGGTCAAGGACCACTCCTTGGAGATCATCTCAGAGCAACTGTATTGTAAATAAATGCAGACTGGATCCTATCTAAAGTTGGGATCATTAGATAGGGCAATTACTATCAACAACTCTTTTCCTAATGAATGATAAACATCAGATGTGATGGTTACACATCATACCTTCTCCAGAGTTTCAATCCGCTGCTTTAGGAGTCGATTTTCTGTTCTGAGTCTCTGTGGAACAACAAAAAAGGTCAGATTAATCTTTGGTTACAATTTACATATCTCAGCCAGACTGCTGCCTTGCACTTTCATATATCTTTCCAACTGCTCTTGTGCAATCTATATGTTCAGCATTAAATACTTGATTAGGAGCTAGAGCAAGACACACTATATATCTGAGGATAGATTCAGCATAAATTCCAAATGCTTGGAGGAGTTCGTAAAGTAACCTCACTGTATTTGAATAATGGTTCACAGGAGGTACCAGGAATAATGCTTTCAAGCTGCAAGGAGTTTACTTAAAAATCTTTTGTACAGCTGTTTCTAATAAAACGTGGCAGAGAACCTTGCACAACAGATGAAACCTATGTTTCCATCCAAAGTTCAAAGTAAATGTATATATCACTATATACAACCATGAGATTCATTTTCTTGCAATCATAGTAAATACAAGAAACAGAATAGAAAGACTGCACCCAACTACTGGACAGACAACAAACAATGTGCACAAACAAAAAAAAACAAACTGTGCAAATACAAAATGAAAAAGAGAAAAAAAAGAAATAATAATAATAAAAATACAAACTCTTAATAGTCACCATACCTCTCTATAAATACAATCTAGATTCAGTTTTAGAGACAGAGTCATACAAATTATATTATGACCAATCCATTATTACAGATTGGACAATCCATAATAACCACCTGGATATAATATTACAGGACAAACAAGCAGGAACAACTTACTTAATAGATACAATTGAAGTCAGAAGTTTACATACACCTTAGCCAAATACATTTAAACTCAGTTTTTCACAATTCCTGACATTTAATCCTCGAAAACATTCCCTGTCTTAGGTCAGTTAGGATCACTACTTTATTTTAAGAATGTGAAATGTCAGAATAATAGTAGAGAGAATGATTTATTTCAGCTTTTATTTCTTTCATCACTTTCCCAGTGGGTCAGAAGCTTACATACACTTTGTTAGCATTTGGTAGCATTGCCTTTAAATTGTTTAACTTGGGTCAAACATTTTGGGTGGCCTTCCACAAGCTTCTCACGGTAAGTTGCTGGAATTTTGTTCCATTCCTCCAGACAGAACTGGTGTAACTGAGTCAGGTTTGTAGGTCTCCTTGCTCACACACGCTTTATCAGTTCTGCCCACAAATTTTCTATCGGATTGAGATCAGGGCTTTGTGATGGCCACTCCAATACCTTGACTTTGTTGTCCTTAAGCAATTTTGCCACAACTTTCGAGGTATGCCTGGGTCATTGTCCATTTGGAAGACCCATTTGTGACCGAGCTTTAACTTCTTGGCTGATGTCTTGAGATGTTGCTTCAATATATCCACATAATTTTCCTTCCTCATGATGCCATCTATTTTGTGAAGTGCACCAGTCTCTCCTGCAGCAAAGCACCTCCACAACATGATGCTGCCACCCCCATGCTTCACAGTTCTGATGGTGTTCTTCGGCTTGCAAGCCTCACCCCTTTCCCTCCAAACATAACGATGGTCATTATGGCCAAAGAGTTCAATTTTTGTTTCATCAGACCAGAGGACATTCCTTCAGAAAGTAAGATCTCTGTCCCCAAGTGTACTTGCAAACTGTAGTCTGGCTTCTTTATGGTGGTTTTGGAGCACTGGCTTCTTCCTTGCTGAGCAGCCTTTCAGGTTATGTCGATATAGGACTCGTTTTACTGTGGGTATTGATACTTGTCTACCTGTTTCCTCCAGCATCTTCACAAGGTCCTTTGCTGTTGTTCTGGGATTGATTTGTACTTTTCGCGCCAAAGTACGTTCATCTCTAGGAGACAGAATGTGTCTCCTTCCTGAGCGGTATGACGGCTGCGTGGTCCCATGGTGTTTATACTTGCTTATTATTGTTTGTACAGATGAACGTGGTACCTTTGGGCATTTGGAAATTGCTCCCAAGGATGAATCAGACTCGATATCATTTTCTGACCTCAATCCAATAGAAAATTTGTGGGCAGAACTGAAAAAGGGTGTGCAAGCAAGGAGGCCTACAAACCTGACTAAGTTTCACCAGTTCTGTCTGGAGGAATGGAACAAAATTCCAGCAACTTACCGTGAGAAGCTTGGGGAAGACTACCCAGAACATTTGACCCAAGTTAAACAATCTAAAGGCAATACTACCAAATACTAACAAAGTATATGTAAACTTCTGACCCACTGGGAAAGTGATGAAAGAAATAAAAGCTGAAATAAATCATTCTCTCTACTATTATACTGACATTTCACATTCTTAAAATAAAGTAGTGATCCTAACTGATCTAAGACAGGGAATGTTTTCGAGGATTAAATGTCAGGAATTGTTAAAAACTGAGTTTAAATGTATTTGGCTAAGGTGTATGTAAATTTCTGACTTCAACTGTATAGCCATTCCAAACACACACAACATACAAAAATCAAGTGAAAAACACCAGAAATATGCAGAATTAAAAACAGAAATTGAAAGACTATGGAACCTGAACATGGTATACATTGTCCCAATTGTAATATCTACAGCTGGTACCATTCCAAATTCACTACACAACAGCATTAACCAATTAGGCCTGCATAGCAATATTTATGTAATTCTCCACAAAGCCACTTGAATTGTCCAAAAGTTCCTAGCAATTAAGAAATTAGTTTACTTGACTATGCCCATACCTCAGGTTTTACAAGCTTCAGCTGAGAAAAAATAAAAATACAACAATAATAATATTAATAATAAAAAAAATAAACAATAAATAACAAGAACATAAGATGAAGATAGCAAACCAAGGATTACCAGCAGTTACAGAATTCTCTGGATAGTTGTCTGAGGGTCTCTATAGCTTTAGGTCCTAGTTAAGGAATGCCCTTTAAGGGGGTTAACAGCACCAGTTACTGAGAAATATGATGGTGTTTATGGCAGGGACTGAATAGAATAGCTTCATTCTTCCCAACACAAAGTTCTAGAAAAGTCTTGTTTATTTAGTACTTGATATCAGAAAAAGAGCATGAAAAATACTCGCTGTAGAAGTGATGGTATCAGAGTTGGAAGAGAATTCATTGCCAGCAATTCACTAGTTGTGACTGTGTAACTCGTTGAGGATAGTCCCACAATGGAAAGCGTAATTGACAGAATCAAAGGCTACAGTGAGGTTGACAATGACAAGTTGATGCATACACACTTCAGTGATTAAACATGCCTTTGATGACATGGCAGATATGAAGCTAAATGGAGACGACAAGACTGACGGACGATGTATTAAAGGAGAGGAAAGAAAATTTGCAATTGCAAGTAAATTAGAAGGACAAAGCAGCCAAAGTTATATTTTTTTCTTGAGAGGGCTGATGAAACATGTGCAAAGAAATTCCAAAGACAAGATGACAATGGGTATTCTTGACATCAAGGTAGCACTTGATCAAAAGCAGCATCAAGAAGCCTCAGTAAATTTTAAGTCAATCAGAACACCCTATACCTAGAAGCACATCTTACACAAAGGAAAACGATGCATTTTTCTTACTCTGACAAACCTTTAACATCTACAGAAGGACCACAGGCAAGAGGGGACACTGTCATTTGCAAGATCCTTTCCAACACTATTACACAGAATCAACCACGTGGCCACAATCTTACCTAAAGCAACACATACAAAATGCTGGAAAACTCAGGTCAGACAGCAGCTATGGAAATGAATAAAGAATCGATGTTTTGGGCTGAGACTCTTCTTCAGGACTGAACTGGAAGGGGGAAGAAGCCCTCTCACCCAACAGATGAGGGGAAAATCAGGACTATTTAAACCTTGGACCTCAAGGAGGTAGCTCAAAGCTTTATTTAAAAGCAAAATACTTCAATTTTTCAGATCTCCAGTAACAGAAAATGTTGTCCAGACCAAGGTCAGGTAGCACCTGTGTTTAGATGTTAATCTTCTGCCAGGTGTTCTTGCTACATGCATGTTTTATATTGAGAAGAGCAATCATGCAACCAGGTGTTTCCCCTCAGTTTGTTTCATTCATCACTATGGGGAAGTCTGCTTATATGTAGCTCTCAGTGGTGTCATAATCTAAAATCCAACACAGCTGCAAAAAGTAGAAATGTGCTCCTGGTGCTTTTGTACCCTCGAGTTCAGGAAACTCCTAAGTAATTGGCCTATTAACAATGAAACTTGTCCACGCCTTAAATAAGCATTTGGAGGTTACAGTTCTGGCACTTGACATAGATGATTGCATCTAAAATCTGACGACCAAACCAATGTGATATCAAGGTATGCTGCTATTTCTTCTCTGCCTATTTGCAAAGATGCTGAAGCAGAACAGGGTCTTCAAGAGAGTCTCTGAGCCATCAGACTTGGCCTGGCAGCCTGTCTAGTAAAGACCACTCTTTATACCCAGCTGTGGCATGTCCCACATCTGACTACAACTGGTCTTGATGGAGCACTAACTCCGAATCAAGATTACACAATGGTTAGACCGTAGAAAATGTTGTAAGCAATAGGTAGGCTGGTCTGTAAGGTTAAATCATATGAGATCCACAGGGTTATCTAACCAAATAGATAAAAAATTGGCTTGGTGACAGGTTGTAGAGATGACAGTGGAGGGTTGTTATTCAGACTGGAGGTCGATTGCAAGTTATGTGTCACAGTAATCAGTGCTAGGTCTCCTGTTGTTTAACATATATATCTTAACAATTTGGAATGGAATGTTCATGGCATTATTACTATGTTGGCAGATGACACCAAAACTGGTGGTATAGTGGACAGTGAGGAAAGTTGTGTACAGATACAACAGGATCTAGATCAACTGAAAAAATCGAAAAAGGAATGGTAGATGGAATTTAACTCAGACAACTCAGAGATGAGAAGGAATTTGTTAAGCCAGACGGTGGTGAATCTGTGGAAGTCATCGCCATTGACTGCTGTGGAGGCCAAGGCATTTAAAGCAAAGATTGATAGATTCTTGGTTAGTCAGGGCGTCCAAAGGTTACAGGGAGAAGGCAGGAAAATAGGGTTGAGAGGGATAATAAATTAGCCATGATGTGATGGTGGAGCAGACTTAAATGGCTGAATGGCCTAATTCTGCCCCTATGTCTTATGGTCTAAGTGCAAAGTGACGTATTTTGGGAAGTTATATTAGGCAGGGCCCGGGAAAGAGTATTAGAGAAGAAAGTGAGCAGGGATACAAATACATAGTTCCCTGAAAATGTCATATCGGATATTCAGGGTACTGAAGACACAAGGCATGTTTGGCATTATTACTAAGTGCACTGAAACAGGAGTTGGGACTGATGTTATACTTGTATAACATTTTTTCAGGACAGCAATTAGCAGATTTTGTACCTAAGTGGTTGCCAGCTGCGGAAGAATGATATAAAGGTGGAAAAGGTGCAGAAAAAAACTCACCAGGATGTTCCTGGGACAGGAGAGCTTGAGTTATAAGGAGACTTTAGATAGGTTAGGATTGCTTAAACTGGAGCAAAGGAGGTCGAAAGGTGTACACATAGTCACAGTCTTTATCCTAAGGTGGGAGAGTCTAAACTTTGAGGGTATAGGTTAGGGGTTCCCACCTTGAGGTCCAAAGATCCCTTGGTTAATAGTAGGGGCCCATGGCATTAAAAAAAAATTGGGAATTCCCAGTTTAAAGTGAGATGGCAAAGATTTAAAGAAGATCCATGGGGTAAGTTTTTCCATATAGAATGAGTGGATGCATGCAACAATTACAGTATTTAAAAGGCATTTGGAAAGCACATGGATAGGAAATGTTGGGAGGAATTTTGCCAAATGCAGGCAAATGGGACTAGTTTAAGGAATAATGCACTCCATGGAGTAAAGAATGACACCATGTAATATCTTAGGTACTCTAGTCCAGGCAGCATCCTCATAATCTCTTTTGCATCCTCTCCAGTTTAACAATGTCTTTCCTATAACAGCATGACCAAACCTATTCACAATACTTCAAGAGTAGTCTCATCAATTACTGATATAACTGTATCATAATATCTGTACTCCTAATCTCAATGCCCTGACTAATGTACACTAGCATGCTAAACACCTTCATCACCACCCTGTCTACCTGCACTGTTGCTTTCAGAAAACTGTGCACGTACTCCCAAGTCCCTCTGTTCCATAACATTTATCAATATCCTGGCGTTCACCGTATAGATCCTAATCAGACTTGACTATCCAAAATCCAGCACCTCACACTTATCCAAGTTGATATACATTTGCTATTCCCCAGCCTAACTCCCTATCTGACCAAGATCTCCTTGCAATTTATTGCAAACCACTTTACCATTAACAAGAATCCCTAATTTAGTACCGTCAAAAAGTTTGATCATCATGCCATGTGTATTCATATCCAAATCATTTATGTAAATAATGAATAATAGTCAATTTAAGAAAATTATTGTAGGAATACATTATCAGAGGACTGTCGGTCCATCTAATTTCTGACAGGCCTAAGATATCAACTTCCAACCTTTTAATTTCATTTAATGTGTTGTCCATCTGTTACATCTGGTCATTCTTGCTGTATGCTTCCAAACATGGACTATAACACCAGAACTCCAAAGAAACTGAGAAGCAACAGAAATATGGTTTCTTAGAAGAATATTGAAAATATCATATAGAGATAGGGTAACTAATGATACAGTACTCCAATGTGCTCATACAAAAAGATCTTTAATGAGAACATTAAATGAGAGGAAACAAATTCCTGGGCCATGTCATCAGAAAGGGAGAAATAGAATGCCTTACATTACCAGGCTGTACTCCTGGGAAACGCGGAAGAGGAAGGTAAAGAAGAAAACATATGGACACTGTAAAAGAACTAACAGATCTAAGTGTGCGAGATAATCATTGACGCTGCATGGGATCGTTTGATGTGGAAAGCCATGATCGCCCAAGCGTGTAATGCACAAGGCACATGAAGAAGGAGAAGAAGTTGAGGGAATGAAACCCTCAATCCTCTTTCGCTGGAATTTCTCTTGGTGCAAAGGGTGCAGAGGTATACTGGCATCTCTCGTGATTCACTCACGATGGCTTGTTAATGTAGGCCTTTGCTCTTTGCTCTGTTCTGCTCAATATCCACTATTGTTCTAGAAGGAATTATCTCTGATTGTGAAGTTAACTGCCTTACTTGCAGATCTAGAATGGGTCTGCTCTGGGACCTATAATTGGCATTTTGAATTAGACTACTGTGTAATCCCACTCCCATCAAGTTTGCTTGAAACAAATTCATGAGAGAAAACAGTCCAAAGTGTATACTTTTAAAGCAGTTGTTACAGGTATAACTAGGAACATATACATTGCTTAACTGTAAAACACTATTTGATATTGCAAAAGCCATAGAGAAAAAAAATGTACAAAGTTTTTAAGTTTGTAAAATAAAAATGTGGTGCAGCAGAGGGTTACATAAATAGATTTTTGGATTTTAAAACATGAAATGTAATCTCATTAAAGATCAAGATGAGATCAACGTTGTAAATACTTTGGGGGTATTTCCCTTTCTGATCAGATCTAGAACTTGGAGTATAAATTCAGAAAGTGGCTCAGAATAGAGATGAGAAATTTCTTGTCAGAGAAATGCAGATTTTCATTCGTGTCCTCTCCAAAGCATTGTCGACACCCATTCACTTAGTAAATTTATGACTGTGACAGATTTTTGGACTCCAGAGGAAATGAAGATTATGAGGGTCAGACAGGAAAGTGAAGTTGAAGCCAAAGATCCACTCAAGCGTTAGTTTGCTGAATAGTACAGCAAACCAGAGGTGCCAAAATGGTCTAATCCTGCTCCTAGTATTTGCTTAGGGGCTAGAGGATGCAGTTATGAGTTCTTCTTTCACTCCTGCCTCTGGCTCCCCTATATTGTCTGCATGTCCTTCACTGGAACCCCTGTTTGTGCTGATTTATCATTAGGAATGGATCATTCAAGGCATTATATTGGTGTGCAGTGTGGCTGCTGTAAGTTCCAAACTTGGGTTAAGTGGTTGAACAACACAGATGCTGTACACAGGCAGCTGCGAAATGATGATTCCCTGTAAGTGGCCCAAGCTGCTTGTTAATCAGAGAAACATAATATAATTTCAAGAGGATCTTCAGAAAGGTCACGATATGAGGAGGAGTGCATCATAAACATGCAAATGCTAACAGGAACTTGAACGCTTGACTAAGGATGCCATTTTACCATTTAAGTACAAAATGAAGAAATCTTATCGCTTATTGCACAAAAATTTTCATGTTAAATGGTATAATAGAACTTTTATCATGTAAATGACAGCATTTGAATGTAGTGATAGAGCTTTACTTCCTTGAAGGCGATCTCATGCAGCTCAGCTCAAAGGATACAATTAAATATTCCCATTTCAGCCTGATACAGCTGAGAATGATAACTGCTTCCAAGGCCTATACAGTTAATAAAGATGTTTTAATGCAATTGACCAATCTATTGCTGCTTAAAACCAATGGCAACAATGCTGATTGTGACTGTACTTCTCGTCACACTCCTTGGAGGAAATACGGCTGCTGATCAGGGATACAGATATATTTAAGAAAACGGGATTTCGACTCCCAATACTGACTACCTTGCTGGTAAATGTACAGTCTCTATTAACTAAAACCGAAGATCTCAGAGTTAGGGTGCTACATGAGTGCGGCATTAGGACCGCTTGCTTCCTTTGTTTCATGGAATCCTGGCTACCCCTCCCATACCAGGCGCAGCGATTCAGATTGACGGGTTCACTAAACACCGTCAGGATAGGACTGTTGAGTCTCTCGCAAACAGAGGTGAAGGTGTATGCCTCATGGTCAACTCCTCTTGTTGCACAAATGTATCAGTGCTGTCCCAGTTCTGCTCAGTAGACCTGGAATATCTCGCAATCAAGTGCTGTCCGCTTTACCTGCCGTGGGAGATTTCAGAGATCATTTTGATAGCGGTGTACAGGCCAATGTCAAACAGGCTCTAGATGATCCAAGCAATGGGATCAACCTGCATGTCTTAACCATCATTTTTGGGGACTTTAACTAGGCCAGCTTGAAAAAGTCACTAAATAATTATATCAACAAATCACTCATAGTACCAGAGGAAACAACACGCTGGACGACTGCTACACCACCACCAAGAATACCTACCGTGCTATTCCACAACCACACTTTGGAAAGTCTAATCACCTGGCTGTATTTCTACTCCCTGATTATAGGCAGACACTGGAGACTCCAGCACCAGTAGTATGGACAAGGGAAGCACAGGAGAACTTACAGGACTACTTTGAATTGGTGGACTAGACTGCATTCAGAGATTCACCTTTCAATCTGGATAAGTATGTCGCAGTTGCAACCGACTCTGTTAAAACCTGTGTGGATGAGTGTGTGCCTACGAAAACTTCTGTACGTTCCCAAACCAAAAGCCGTGGATGAACCAGGAAGTTCTTTCTTGACAGTATTTATTTATTGACATACAGCGCGGGATAGGCCCTTCGATCCGCTCTGCCCAACAAACCCCCAATTTAATCCTAGCCAGCTTAATCATGGGACAATTTACAATGACCAAATATCCTACCAAGCAGTACGGGTTTGGAATGTGGGAGGAAACCGAAGCTCCTGGAGGAAACCCACACGGTCACAGGCAGAATGTACAAACTTCTTAAAGGCAGTGGCAGGATTGTTGTCTGCTGAGGGCTACATCTGTGGCAATTAAGACTGGCGACCCAGGTCTGTACAAGAAACCTAGGTATGACTTGTGGAGGGCTATTTCATGAGAGAAAATTCCAAGCCAGGTTGGAGGTGACATCGGATGCACGTTAACTCTGGCAGGGTATGCAGGGCATTACTTCCTACAAAGCGAAACCCAATAGCATGAATGACAGCAATGCTTCACTACTATATGAACTCAATGCTTTCAATGCCCACTTTGAAAGGGAGAATGTAACTACAGCTGTGAAGATCCCTGCCGCACATGGTGACCCTGTGATCTCTGTCTCAGAGGCCAATGTCAGGCTCTCTTTCAAAAGGATGAACCCTTGCAAGGTGGCAGGCTCTGATGGAGTACCCGGTAAGGCTCTGAAGTCTTGTGCCAACCAACTGACAGAAGTATTCATGGACATTTTGAACCTCTCACTGCTACAGTCGAAAGTGCACACCTGCTTCAAAAAGGCAACAATTACAAGTGCCTAAGAAGAGTAGCATGCCTTGCCTTGATGACTATCACCCAGTAGCATTCACATCTACAGTGATGAATTGCTTTGAGAGGTTGATCATGGCTAGAATGAACTCCTGCATCAAGCAAGGGCATGGATCCACTGCAATTTGCCTATCGCCACAATAGGTCTACAGCCAATGCAATCCCAATGGCTCTTCACATGGCCTTAGATCACCTGGATAATACAAACACCTCTGCCAGGATGCTGTTCATTGACTATAGCTTAGTGTTTGACACCATCATTTCCACAGTCCTGGATGATAAGCTACAGAACCTGAGCCTCTGTATCTCCCTTTGCAATTGGATCCTCGACTTCCTAACAGGAAGACCACATTCTGTGCGGATTAGTGATAATATCTGCTCCTCGCTGACGATCAACACTGGTGCACCTCAGTAGTGTGTGCATAGACCCTCTATGCCTATGAATGTGTGGCTAGGTATAGCTCAAATGCCATCTATAAATTTGCTGATGACACAATCATTGTTGGTAGAATCTCTGATGGAGATGAGAGGGCATACAGGAGCAAGATATACCAGCTAGTTGAGTGGTGTTACAGTAACAGCATTGCACACAATGTCAGTAAGACGAAAGAGCTGATTGTGGACTTCAGGAAGGGTAAGACGAGGTAACATGAACCAATCCTCATAAAGAGATCAGAAGTGGAGAGAGTGAGCAATCTTGAGTTCCTGGGTGTCAAGATCTCTGAGGATCCAACCTGATTCCAACATATCAATGCACCCACAAAGGCGGCAAATCGGTGGCTATAATTCATTAGGAGTTTGAAGAGATTTGGTTTGTTACCTAAAACACTCAAAAACTTCTATATATGTACCTGATGTACCATGGAGAGCAGTCTGACAGGCCGCATCACTGCCTGGTATGGGGGGGGGGGGTGTACTGTACAAGACCGAAATAAGCTACAGAAAGTTGTAAGATTAGTCAGCCCCATATGGGTATTAGCCTTCGTAGCATCCAAGATATCTTCAAGGAGCGGTGCCTCAGGAAGGCGTCGTCCATTATAAGGACCCCCATCACCCGGGACATGCTCTTTTCTCATTGTTACATCAGGGAAGGCACACACTCAGCGATTCAGGAACAGCTTCTTCCCCTCTACCATCCAATTCTTAAATGGACATCCAACTCATGAACACTACATCACTTTTTAAAAATGATATATATTATTTCTTCATTTTTTAAAGAAAGGGGCTTCCCTTCCTCCACTATCAACTCTGCTCTTAAACGCATCTCCCCCATTTCACGTACATCTGCTCTCACTCCATCCTCCCACCACCCCACTAGGAATTGGGTTCCCCTGGTCCTCACCTACCACCCCACCAGCCTCCGGGTCCAACATATTATTCTCCGTAACTTCCGCCACCTCCAACGGGATCCCACCACTAAGCACATCTTTCCCTCCCCACCTCTCTCTGCATTCCGCAGGGATCGCTCCCTACACAACTCCCTTGTCCATTCGTCCCCCCCATCCCTCCCCACTGATCTCCCTCCTGGCACTTACCCGTGTAAGCAGAACAAGTGCTACACATGCCCTTACACTTCCTCCCTTACCACCATTCAGGGCCCCAAACAGTCCTTCCAGGTGAGGCGACACTTCACCTGTGAGTCGGCTGGGGTGATATACTGCGTCCGGTGCTCCCGATGTGGCCTTTTATATATTGGTGAGACCCGACGCAGACTGGGAGACCACTTTGCTGAACATCTACGCTCTGTCCGCCAGAGAAAGCAGGATCTCCCAGTGGCCACACATTTTAATTCCACATCCCATTCCCATTCTGCCATGTCTATCCACGGCCTCCTCTACTGTAAAGATGAAGCCACACTCAGGTTGGAGGAACAACACCTTATATTCCGTCTGGGTAGCCTCCAACCTGATGGCATGAACATTGACTTCTCTAACTTCCGCTAAGGCCCCACCTCCCCCTCGTACCCCATCTGTTACTCATTTTTATGCACACATTCTTTCTCTCACTCTCCTTTTTCTCCCTCTGTCCCTCTGAATATACCTCTTGCCCATCCTCTGGGTCACCCCCCTTGTCTTTCTTCCCGGACCTCCTGTCCCATGATCCTCTCGTATCCCCTTTTGCCTATCACCTGTCCAGCTCTCGGCTCCATCCCTCCCCCTCCTGTCTTCTCCTATCATTTTGCATCTCCCCCTCCCCCTCCAGCTTTCAAATCTCTTACTCACTCTTCCTTCAGTTAGTCCTGACGAAGGGTCTCGGCCTGAAACGTCGACTGCACCTCTTCCTATAGATGCTGCCTGGCCTGCTGCGTTCACCAGCAACTTTGATGTATGTTGCTTATATTATTTCTGCTTTGCGCTATGTTTAATCTAACTATTTAATACAACTACATATACTTACTGTAATTGATCTACTTATTTATTTTTTTCTATGTTATCATGGATTGCATTGTACTGCTGCTGTTAAGTTAATAAATTTCACGACACATGCCGGTGATGAACGCGACTCGATTCTGATACAGAAGAGCACTGCACCACCTGGTGGAAAGACTGCACATGCCTTTGTTAAGACGATTAAGCAGTGAGCAACAATGACACATCTCTACACCAGCTCCAACAGAGGAATATTTTGGGCTCTCCAAGGGACTATTCAGAAAATGGCAACACCACAACTATTAAGTTCATATGAGAGAAGGGGATCAAAAGCTTAATCAAGAAGGTAGGTATCAAGTGGAATATTGGAAAAAAATTGGAGAGAAGCAGAAGGGTTTAGGGAGGAAATTTCTGTGGTTAAGACATTGGCAGCTGACAGGGGAGTCTATAAGTAGGACCATAAGACATAGGAGCAGAATTAGGCCACCTGGCCCATCGAGTCTGCTCAGCCATTCAATCATGGCTGATTCTTTTTTTCACTCCCCTCCTCAACCCCAGTTCCCGGCCTTTGACCCGTACCTTTTGATGCCATGTCCAATCAAGAACCGATCAATCTCTGCCTTAAATACGCCCAATGACCTGGCCTCCACAGCTGCATGTGGCAACAAATTCCACAAATTCACCACCCTTTGGCTAAAGTAAGTACCTAAATTCAAACCTGCCAGTACAATGGCGGCATGCTTGGTCGCAGTGGCCTCTCTGGGTCCAAAGAATGGTGCAAATATTTGTCTTAAATGATTTTATTATGATTGTAAGATCCTGGTGGGCACTGTTCATGCAAAACACTGCAATTCTAGTTTACTGTGAGACTGACTGCAGGGAGGGCTGCATGGCCTCCTCGGTGGTTGTGTGGACCAGGCCCTCATGCTGTGGTGTTGCCACCCGGGGAGGAGGTGCAGGAGGAGGTTTGTACAGAACAAAGGCATGGTGGGTCTTGGAATCCATGCTGAGTTTGGTCGGCTCTCCTGATGGTGCTGGTGTTTGCTCTCTGGAAGACATACTGGATTGCTTTCATCTGCAGCTGACCTAGTGTGAGATGAGGAACTGCTGTGTGCTTGTTCTTGCAGAAACGTGGCTTCAGGCCAACATCCCATGCACCATCAAGCTTGGGGCATGCCACTCAGGAACTTGTGGTAACATTATTTGTAGCTGTATGTGTAATGATGTGTGTGATTGTACCATGCTTTGCACTTTGACCCTGGAGGAACACTGTTTTGTGCAGCTGTATACCTGTGTATGGCTGAATGACAATTAAACTTGAACTTGATGTGCTCAACAGACCAGACTTACAGAAGTGCAGATATCTGGCAAATATACTCTACAAGATTAGAAATCAGGAGGTTGCACTATTAACAAATTTGAAAGCAAGAAAAGGTATGGCTCAACTAGGACAGAGGGATGGAGGTTGTAACAGGTGCAAAGGATAGCTTTGGCCTTCCTTATTCTCTGTTCATCCAGTATTCAGTAGTCAGAAACTTAAGAGGCAGAAGAGGTCAAGAGCGATGGCAGTGATGAAATGCATTTGGCAGTCGATTCTGTATTTTTGGTACTAGTAAATTAGAAACAGAAGCTGGAACAACATAGATCTTCTAAAGATCCCCAAGATAGTAGCCTGAAAAAAGAAAGCAATTGCCCACAAAAAGGTAGAAGAGAATGGAAAAAGCCAAATGTAATGCTGTGCAGCTGGACAATAGTGTGACGCACTGGAGATATTGATCAGGTGGATCATGTCAAAGATGCAGACAGTTCAAGGAGGGAATGACAGATGCATTTGCTAGGTATGTGATAAGTAGTTTTGACCAGAGCTGCTTCCATTGGTTGTACAGTACTGAGACCTACACAGAGGGATTCAAAGGAAGAACATCGGGTCAATCGGGATAGTTTTGGAAAGGACTTGAGGGAATGTGTCATTTGAGACAATTACATTCATTTTTTAAACAAAGACAGAAGAGCTAAACGGTTTGATGAGGAGTAATAATAACCAGTTGGGAAGTATTGATAATGAACACTGGGCCAGAAAAGGAAGTTGAATAATCAGCATTTTGGGAAGAAGAGGGTTGAGGGAACAGGAGATGGGACTTATTTACTAGAGTTTGCAAAGGATGTGAGGGGCAATTGAAGTGAGCTTGGGCATGGAGAACATTTAGGTTTTGGCCTGATCGACTCTTGGGAAGTGAAGCAACAGATTGAATGGTCTACCTCAGTAACAGTGTTCTACGGGTTTATTGAAGTCAAGTGTGGGGGTAAATGGGGAAAGAGGATTTTAAAACAACTGCCCAAAGTAACAGTCACACGAGTGGTCATGGAGTTCTGAGCAGATTTAGTAGGTAAAAGAAGGTCCAATAGAGCTTTATGCAGCTAGGTTAGATCTGATAGTTCATAATCATTGAAATAAATAGCATAAAAGAGGCAATGACAGGTCCATCAAATTCAAAATATGGGCCAGATTAATGCCATTTTGTCCACAACCTTTAACAGAACATGGCAGCAGCCACCAGGGTCGGAATAATGTTTTCAATCCTTGTGTAAAACAAGTAAACTGGCCTTTCTAGAGTCTAAAATCTAAGATAATTCTGTGTCAATTGGACTTTCCACCCATTAGAGGATGGTGAGCTTTAAAAATGTACAACTGGAGGTTATGGTGGCTTTATAATCGGATTGGGTGGTGGTGTGGAGATATGTTTCCACCAAAGGAGGTGTAAAGTGCTCCTTCTCTCCACTAGCCTGCAGGTCACCCTTGGGCAAGGTGTAGCATCTGCTTAGCACCCTGATCAGGGACATGTGAAGCCATGGGAGCAGGTGGTGGATGAGCAACTGGTGCATATCACAACTCCTGGTTATGCCACCGCTAACGCCAGGCAAACAATTTCTGAAGAGTACTGATAAGAGTATTGACAGTATGTGGTATCCACCTGCTTTGAGCAGAGTCCATTTATACCAGTGCCCAAGAAGAGTGTGGTGACCTGCCACAGTGACTAACACCCAGTAGCACATACATCCACAGTGATGAAGTGTTTTGAGAGGTCGGTGATGAAACATATGAACTCCTTCCTGAAATGTGACTTAGATCCACTCCAATTTGCATACTGGAGCAACATGTCCACAACAGATGCAATCTCATTGGCTCTTCACTCAACCCTGGAGCATCGAGACAGCAAATATGTATAAATCGGGATGCTCCTTTTTTGACTACAGCTTAGCATTCAATACCATCATTCCCTCAAAATTAATAAACAGGCTCCAAGACTTTGGTCTCAACCTTGTTCAGTTGGATCCTGGATTTGCTCTGTTGCAGACCCCAGTCAGTTCAGATGGCAATAGTCCTCCTGCACAACCTCCATCATCACAGATGTACCACAAGGCTCTGTGCTGATGACAACTCTGTCATAGTTCAAATCAAAGCTGGTGATGGATCAGCATACAGGACGGAGACTGAAAATGCAGTAGAGTTGTGTCATAACAACAACCTCTTAATCAATGTCAGCATGACCAAGGTACTGATTATAGACTTCAGGAGAAGAAAACAAGAGATCTAGTTTCTACGCATGTGTAGTGTAGAGTATATTGACTGGCTGGATCACTGCTTAGTAAGGAAATATCAATGCCCTTGAATGAAAAATCCTACAAAAAGTGGTGGATTCGGCCCAGTCCATCATGGGTAAAGCATTCCCAACCGTTGTGCACATCTACATGAAACGTTGTCACAGGAAAGAAGTGTCCATCATCAGAGACCTCCACCACCCAGGACGTGCTCTCTTCTCGCTGCTGCCACCAGGAAGAAGGTACAATAGCCTCAGTACTCACACCATCAGGTTCAGGAACAGTTACTATCTCTCATCCAGCAGGCTCTTAAACCAAAGGGATGACTTTACTTACCCCAGCATTGAAATGTTCCCACAACGAATGGACTCACTTTCATTGTTATTTATTGTTTATTTATTATTATATCTTCTTTTTGTATTTGCACAATTTGTTGTCTTCTACACTCTGGCTGAATGTCTTGGTTGAGTGGTCTTTCATCGATTCTGTTATGGTTATTATTCTATAGATTTATTGAGTATCCCCACAAGAAAATGAATCTCAGGGTTGTATATGGTGACATAAATGTACTTCGATAATAAAATTTCCTTTGAATTTACTTTGAACCTTAATGGTTGGAGTCACCCATCTTATAAACAGAATGTCCAGAAGAAGGTAATGGCAAATGACTTCCGTAGAAAAATTTGCCAAGAACAATCATGGTCATGGGAAGACCATGATAGCACATGTCATATGACATGGCACCTAATGAATGCATGGTAATAGAAACAAAAGGAAATCTGCAAATGCTGGAATTAAAAGCAACATACATAAAAGTTGCTGGTGAACGCAGCAGGCCAGGCAGCATCTCTTGGAAGAGGTACAGTCGACGTTTTGGGCTGAGACCCTTCGTCAGGACTCTGTCAGACTCAGGAGTCCTGACAAAGGGTCTCGGCCCAAAATGTCGACTGTACCTCTTCCTAGAGATGCTACCTGGCCTGCTGCGTTCACCAGCAACTTTTATGTGTGTTGCATGGTAATGGATGTGGTTAAAGAGTTTATCTCTCCCCGTCTTTAAAGAAAGATCAGGAAACTCAGGGCCATGGAGAGTGGGTACAGAAGACTTGATAGCCAGAATCTGATTGTGGGCCAAGTAATTTGCTCCTGCTTCAATTTTCTTATGGCCTTATGCTTATGGTTTTCGGTCGGACGCTGGACGCTCGGAGAGATTCGGCGGGGGTGTGGGTGCCCGGCGCTTGGCCGGGGGCCGTGGTCGGCGACTTGGGCCGGCTCCCCCACCGGACTTAGTCTGGTGAGGAGGGTGTGAGGACACCCAGCAGGACTAAAAACAACAAGACCTGACAAAGGGTGGATGAGCTCCTTGTGAGCCAACGGCCATCTTCCGTGGAAGAGATTAAAGCCTCACCACATATCTACGAATCGTATGTTATGCACCTAGTTAGAAGAGACATGATGAACTTGGGCGCTGCACCGTGTGCCTGGACCTGCCCAAGGCCTCCACCTAAGGAAGGGCCAAGCTCAAAGAGGCGGCCGCGGCTGGAGGCCGACACGGCCTTGGGCTCGAGTTCGGCAGGGGCAGTAGCAGGCAGTGCCAAGGCAGCCAGCGAGAACAACCTGGAGAAGAGGCTGTACTCGGTGCTGTCACAAGATCGAAGAAGATGAAGGTACATAGCTGCCAATCCCGGATTCGGGACGGCACCCACTGACTGACTGATTGATGTTTAAGGTAGGCTAATCAAAATAGGAAGTGGCAAGTTCAATCCAAAAATGGCCCAGAGGCTGGGAACATAAGTTTTTATTTGGCTTGGTCTTCCTTACTTTCAGTTATCACCAGTGGGATTCTTTAGCGATTAGCACTCAGTGCATTACTTTTATCATCGATATTAATCATATAGACAGGTTAATAAACAACCTTGCAGAGAAGACAATTTAAAAAAACTGAGAAACTGACAGTGAGGAGTAAGCACTGGACAACAGGAAGGTGTAAGGTAATGGATGGCCTGGTCAGTGACACAAAAAAAATGGAAAGTGAAAGTTAATCCAAACTAGTGTGAGGAAATGCTTTCTGGAACGTACAACCAGGCAAGAGAACAGCAGGCTGCTGAATGGTGTGGAGGGACTCGGGGGTGGATGTACATGCTCAGATCCAAAGGAACCAGGACAGAAAATAAAGGCCATGACAAGGTAAACAGGATGCTACTCTTAATTAGAAGATCAAATAGATTATACTAGATTGCCTACAACAGGAGTAAGAGTTCAGCTTCAATACAGTATGCATTTCTGGTCACCATTTGATAGTAAAGATTTGATACTACTGGAAAGGATAGAGAGAAATATCTGAATTAGCTGCTGGGATTAGAAAAAACAACCCGATAAGAAATAGCTGTTTTCTTTGGAATGTAACTGGCAGAGATGGGAACAATGACAGAAACTACAAATAACAGGCCACTTAACAGTCCACTATCATGAAGTGCTGTGAGGTTAATCATGGCACACATCAATTACAGCTCCCAGACAACCTCAACCAACTGCAATTTGTCTATTGCTAAAACAGGTCCATGGCAGATACAATCTCCCTGGCCCTACAATCATATCTGGGATATCTGGATAACGAAAACACATACATTAAACACCTATTCACTGACTATATCACCGCTTTCAATACCATAATTCCAAACAAACTCATCTCTAAACTCCTAGACCTAGGACTCTGCAGTTGGATTATAATCTTCCTGACCAGCAGACCATAATCGGTAAGAATAGGGAGAAGCACATCTGCAACAATTATCATCAACACCAGTACCAACCCCCCCACTCCTCCCCCCACCAAAGCTGCATCCTCAGCCTTATATTTTACTCCCCATACACTTATGACTGCGTAGCCCGATTCTGGTCTAACTCTACCTACAGGTTTGCAGATGACATCACCACAGTAGGCTGGGTTTCAAATATCAATGAGATGGAGTAGAACAAGAAGATTGAGAGCCTATGGGCATGGTTCAAGACAACAGCATTACTCTCAATGTCAGGAAAACAAAAGAGCTGGTCATTGATATCAGGAAGCGGGGTGGAGTACACACTCTGCATGTATCAATGTTGCTGAGGTTGAGATGGTTGAGTGCTTCAAGCTCCTGGTTGTAAATAGCACCAACTGATTATCCTAGTCAAACTACATAGAAAAAATGGCCAAGATCGCACACCTGCACCTTTACTTCCTCAGAAAGATAAGGAAATTTGGCATCTTCACCAATTTATATATGCATACAGAACAGATCCTACCCAGATGTATCACTGTCTGGTGTGGAGGGGCTATTGCACAGGACCAAAAGAAGCTGCAGAAAGTTGTAAATCTAGTCAGCTCCATCTTGGGCCTACAAAGTACCCAGGACATCTTTCGGGAGCAGTGTCTCAGAAAGGCAGCGTCCATTATTAAAGACCTCCAGCACCCATGGCATGCCCTTTGTTAACTGTTACCATCAGGTAGGAGGTACAGAAGCCTGAAGGCACACACTCAGTGATTCAGGAACAGCTTCTTCCCTTCTGCCATCCGATTCCTAAATGGACATCGAAGCTTTGGACACTACCTCACTTTTTAAAATATACAGTATTTCTGTTTTTGCACATTTTTAAAATAATCTATTCAATATATGTAATTTACTTGTTTATTTATTATTATGTTATATTTTATTTATTATTATTATTTTTTTCTCTCTCTCTGCTATGTTATGTATTGCATTGAACTGCTGCTGCTAAGTTAACATATTTCACGTCACATGCCGGTGATAATAAACCTGATTCTGATTCTGAACTGCTCTGCCGAAGACTACAAGGAATTTCAGAGTTGTGGACTCAGCCCAGTCTATCACAACATTAGCTTCCCCTTGCTGGCTCTGTCTAACCCTGGTCATTGTGACTTCTCCCTCCTCTTTCCATCAGGCAGAAGACATACAGCTTCAAAACATGTACTACACTGGAGGACAGCTTCAATCCTGCTGTTGTGAAATTCTTGAATGGATGTCTTGTATGTTAAGTTGAACTCTTGATCTCTCAATCTACCTTACAGTGACCCTTGCATGTTATTTGTCAACCTGCACTATACTTTCCCCATAACTTTAACACTACATTTCTGCATTCTGTTCTTGATTTTCCATCTGTACTAACTTGATTTCCGAATGAGGTTGGAGGCGTAATCAGATACATGCTAACTCTGGCAGGGTTTGCAGGCCACCACTTCCCACAAAATGAAACCTAACATCATGAACGGCAATAGTGGTGATCCTTCACTCCCTGATGATCTCAATGTCTTTTATGCACACTTTGAAAGGGAGAATAAAACTACAGCTAAAAAGGATCCCTCCAGCACCCGGTCACCCTGTGACCTCTGTCTTGGAGGCCGACGTCCATTGTCTTTCAAGAGGGTGAACCCTCGTAATGTGAAAGGCCCCAGTGCTAAGGCTCTTAAAACCTGTGCCTACCAACTGCTGGGTGTGTCAAAAGACATTTTCAATCGCCTATTGCTACAGTTGGAAGTTCTCACCTGCTTCTAAAGGGCAAGAACCGTACCAGTATCCAGAAGGGCAGGGTGAGCTGCCTTAACAACTATCACTCACATCTACAGTGATGAAGTGCTTTGAGTGGTTGGTTACAACTTAATTTGCTCCTGTCTTAGCAAGGACCTGGACTCACTGCAGTTTGCCAATAACCACAGTGGATGCAATCTCATTGGCTCTTCATATGGTCTTGGATCACGTGGACAACACTAATACCAATGTCAGAAAGTTGTTTATTGACAGCTCAGCACTTAACACAATTATTCCTATAGCTCTGATTGTCTCTCCCTCTGCAACTGGATCCTTGACTTCCTCACCGGAAGACACAGTCTGTGTGGATTGGAAATAAAATCTCCACCTCACTGTTGATGCACCTCAAAGATGTATGCTTAGCCTATTGCTCTATTTTCTCTCCACCCATCATTGTGTGGCTAGGCACAGCTCAAATGGCATCTAAAAATTTGTTGATGACACAACCAGAATTTGGCAGAATTTCAGATGGTGACGAGGAGGCGTACAGGACTGAGATACACCAGCTAGTTGAGTGATGTCGCAGCAACAAACTTGCACTCAGTATCAGTAAGACCAAAGAACCAATTGTGGACTTCAGAAAAGGTAAGACAAGGGAACACACCAGTCCTCACTAAGGATCAGTAGAGGAAAGAGTAAGCAATTTCAAGATCATGGGTGTAAACATCTGAGGATCTAGTCTGCGCCCAAGATTTGATGCAGTTACAAAGACAGTGGCTACATTTCATAAGGAGTTTGAGGAGATTTGGTATGTCACCAAAGATACTTGCAAATTTCTACAGATGTATGGTGGGGAGCACTCTAACTAGTTGCATCATTGTCTGGTTTTGGGGGGGGGGTGGGGGCTACTACACAGGACCAAAATAAACAGTAGAAAGTTGTAAACTAAGTCAGTTCCATCATGGGCACACCTTCCATAACATCTAGGACATCTTCAAGGAACAATGCATCAATCATTAAAGACACCCATCACCCAGGAAGACCATAATCTGTGTGGATAGGTAATAACATCTCCTCCTTACTGTCGATCAATACTAGTGCACCTCAGGGATATGTGCTTAGCCCACTGCTCTACTGTCTCCATACCCATGATTATGTGGCTAGGCATAGCACAAATGCCATCTATAAATTTGCTGATGAATTTTGGCAGAATCTCAGATGGTGCCGAGAGGGTGTACAGGAGCAAGATATTTCAGCTAGTTGAGTGGCGTCGCAGTAACCACCTTGCACTCAGCTGCAGTAAGACCAAACAGATGATTGTGGACTTCTGAAAGGGTAAGATGAGGGAACAGAAAACAATCCTCAGAGAGAGAATGGAAGTGGACACGGTAAGCAATTCCGAGCTCCTGGATGTCAAAATATCCAAGGATCTAACCTGATCCCAACATATCGATGCAGCTATAAAAGAAGGCAAGACAACAGCTATATTTCATTAGGACTTTGACGAGATTTGGTTTGTTCACCTAAAACAGTTAAAAACTTCTACAGATGTACGGATGTACCACGGAGAGCATTCTGACAGGCTGTATCACCGTCTGGTATGTGGGGGAGGGGGTGCTATTGCACAGGACATTATAGACATCTTCAAGGAGCGGTAGCTCAGAAAGGCGGTGTCCATTATTAAGGACCCCATCACCCAGGACATGCCCTCTTCTCATTGTAACTGTCAGGAAGGAGGTACAGAATCCTGAAGGCACCTATTCAGTGATTCAGGAACAGCTTCCTCCCCTCTGCCACCCAATTTCTAAACGGACATTGCGCCCATGAGCACTACCTCACATTTTTATTATTTCTGTTTCTGCACTATTATTTTAATTTAATTATTTAATATACATCCATATGTACATATTTCTGTTATGTGTGTATATCTATATCTATATATATATATGTGCTTTATTCTGGTTGTCGAAAGTTGCTTTGCTGTGATTGGTTAGTTTAGGAACTGCAGCTGCTTTCCCATTGGTTAGCCACCTGGTGTCCAGTTTCAACTATCCTGGGTATATAGAGAGCAAGTGTGGGAGGTTCTCTCTCTTCCTTTGTTTTAGGTAAGCCGTGCACAGGACTATTGGGAAGGTATGCTTTCGGCACACTTTTAACTCAGTATGTTTGTTGAATATTCAGCTTTGTAGTTTCTGTAATTTGAGGAACATGAATGTTGGGTCAAATTTTTATTATTTGTAAATAAATGATTAATATGCCTATTCACTGTCTCACTTGCTGGACCTGCGAACTGATTCAACGTTAGAATATTAAACCTGATTCTGATGTACTTATGTTTGACAGTATCTATATGCAAAACAGCCCTTTTCATTGTATCTCGTGACAATAATAGAACTATTACCAACTTATTCTGACATCAATTGATGGACAAAGACGATATGCACCATTAGGAAGAGGATACAATAAATTCAGCTTTGCAAAAAAAAATACAAAGGATACATAAATGACTGTTACTCAAGTGCTCATGGAGGTTATATGCTGACACAAACTGAAGATTGGTTACTGGACTGATGGGTTACCATGCCTGAAGGTAGTCAACAGAGAAACTCAGTTAATTTGGGAGACCAGTTTGGAAAGTTATGTCCTAGAATTGGAGCTATTGTGTAATATCTCAGGGTTAAATTGTAATTCCATAAGAAGTAACAGATCTCAACAGGACAGAATTTTATATACACACAATCAGAAGCAATGGTTTCATTTTAAATAAGGGCATTTTGTTGGCAAGAAGGGGAGTACTGACAATTACATGGGTATGAAGAGTAGTTTAGGACACTAGATTTAAAAACAGAGCATAAAAGATATAATGGCTGGCATTAAAAGAATATTTAAAATTTTCAACATTAATGATCTTCCAAGAAGTCAAGATTATCTCCTCCATTTCCGCTCATCCCACCTTCCCGTCACCTTAATAGCGATAGCGTCCCTCTTATTTACCATCCCATTAGCCTCCCAACACATCATCCTCCGCAACTTTCGCCATCTCCAAAAGGGTCCTACCACTAAACATATCTTTATTTTCTATTCCCTCCACTTTTCGTATGGATCGCTCCCTCCGTGATTCCCTTGTCCATTCATCCCTCCCCACTCATCTCCCTCCAGGCACTTAACCCTGCAATTGACCTAACTGCTACACCTGCCTGTACACCTCCTCCCTCACCTCCATTCAGGGTCCCAAACAGTACTTCCAGGTGAGGCAGCACCTCACCTGTGAATCTGCTGGCCTCCTCTACATTGGTGAGACCCATCGTAAATTGGGGGACAGCTTCGTTGAGCACCTCCACACCACCCACCGCAAGCAGGACTTCCTGGTGGCCAAACACTGCATTCTCACTCCCATTCTCACTCTGATGTCAGTCCATGGACTCCTCTTGTGCCAAACTGAGGCCACGCTCAGGGTGAAGGAACAATACCTTGTGTTCCGTCTGGATAGCCTCCAACCTGATGGTAGGAATTTTGATTTCTCCTTCCGGTAAACAAATCTCCAAATACACCCCCCCTCCATTTCCCATTCTGACCTTTTACTTCTTCTCACCTGTCTGTCACCTCTCCCTGGATCTCTTCCTCCTTTCCTTTCTCCTATGGTCCACTCTCCTCACCTATCAGATTCTTTCTTCTCCTGCCCTTGACCTTTCCCACCCACCTGGCCTCAATATCACCTCCAGCTAGCATCTTTCTCCTCCCCACCTTTTTATTTTGGCATCTTCCCCCTTTCTTCTCAATCCTGTAAGAAAGGTCTTGGTTCGAAATGTTGACTGTTTATTCATTTCTACAGATGCTGCCTGACCTGCTGAGTTTCTCCAGCATTTTGTTTGTGTTGCTTTGGATTTAGAGCATCTGCAGACTTTCTCATGTTTAAGATTACGTAGCCTACTCCTCACTTATCTAGATAATTCAAGTTTCATTGTGCGTACATGAATAGAGTCAAATGAAACAGCTTTCCTCCAGGGTCAAGGTAAAAAAATGCATTAGAAACAGCACACTGCACATAGCTAAAAATATCACATATGGTTACAATTTCAAAAAAACCCCATTTAGTCACAAAGAGAAAAATACAGCCCAAGTCCTGAAGTTCTACTGGTTCAACTTGTTCTTCTATCGAGCGAGCATCACAGGGCAGCAACAACGCGAGGGACATCCCCCAGCCCAGTATGAATTCCAGCAGCACACAGCCAGCTCCTTCACCGGCATCTCAGCATAATGGTACACAAGTCCAGGTGACATCACAACAACAGTACGCAATAAGTTCAGCCCAACAATATCAAGCAACTCACTGATGGTATAGTGGTGCAGTAGTGGAGGCTCCTCTTATCCAGCAGTGACTCACAATCATAAAAGAAACATACAAGATGAACAAATACATCTTTGATTGGAGTCTGAGTGGCTGCTGCATTTGAGCGCTTCACCATCTGACTGGAAAGAATTCAAAATGCTGCAATTTTGCTGTTAGCAAAATGTTGCAATTTAATGCTCAGTAGTACAGGTTAAAACTCTCTAATTTAGTACTTTTGGGACATAACGAATGCCAGAATACAGAAATGTCCCACTAATTACCTTCCTCTATTTATTTAAGAGATATTCCCAGGAGAGAGAAAACAGCAAAGACACCCATCACTAACTACACCCCTTCTTGCATCTTTCAACTTCCCTTCACTTCCACTGCATTCAATCATGCTCAGAAAACAAATCACTACGGACACATAAGGCTTGGGGTTAGTTACCTGAAATAGCAAAACTGCTCCACAAATGACTGCACTGCTCAGAATGTCTTGAATAAACCTTTTATCTTAATTTAAGCACATAAGCCTGCAGTCATATTCATGCGACTCAGTCCATTTATTTCTGTCTGTTTTCTATTACACACGTGCATCCATCATTTATTCATCTACCATACAGATGAACAAGTGTTGTTAAAGCTTGTCAAAGGGTTTTCCAGAAATCAGCTAGTAGAGTGTACACATTTGTTTCATAAAATGGACTTCCGATGTTTAAAATCAGTGCGCTCAGTATGTTGTGGGCTTATTTTATAAAAATAACAATTCAGCCAGTCACCTCTTATGCAATAACAATATTTCAGAGATTCTTTTTGGCTATACCTAGTTAGACCTCACTATCGTGGTGGAACCTGTGAATCTGACATGTTTCCTACTACCTTGTTGAGCTCATTTCATTATTCCAAGCGTAAATGAGACCAGAAGAACATAAGACATGGGAGCAGAATTAAGCCCTTTGGACCATCAGGTCTGTTCCACCATTCCATCATGGCTGATTTATTATCCCTCTCAACCCAATTCTCCTGCCTTCTCCTTTTACCCTTTGACATTCTTACTGATAAAGAACCTATCATTCTCCACGACTCGGCTTTCACAGCTGACTGTGACAATGGATTCCACTGATCTACCACCCTTTGGCTAAAGAAATTTCTCCTCATCTCTGTTCTAAAGGGACGTCCTTCTATTCTGAGGCTGTGCCCTCCGGTCCTGGCCACAAAATACTGCAGATACTGGAAGTCTCAAATAATTCAGAGAATTCTGTCTAAAATGTAACACATCAGCTAGTGCCTGTGGAGCAAGAAACAGAGTTCACTTTTCTAATCAAAGACCTGGCCACTCACCCCAAGTACTGTCAGACCTGCAGAATGATTCAAGCATTTTCAAAATGAGACTCCACCTTTTTAAGTAATACAGATAGGTAAGCATTTGTATATTCCCATCTCAGGATGCCCTTCATCTCTTCACACCTCAGAATGTCACTAATTATTGTAACTTAAGGATCATAGCATCTATGTATTACATTACTTTCCATATGTTAAATTTATGAGAGCCTGGAAAAAAATCGATTGAGCTTCACTGCTCTAAGCTAGTTGTTTATGAAACCAGATTTCATTTTGCCTTTGACCTTTGAGAACCCAGCTGAGATGGCTTTTGAAAGCATCTGTATACTGCAAGAAACTGAAGTATGACCCCAAGTTTCGCAAGGACTGATCCTGGTTTCTTGAAAAATGGAACTGATCTAGTTTACCCCAAGGAAGAAAGGGCTGAGGTATGCTGCACTTTTCATGTACCTCCTGGTATTGCACACACAAAATGCCAGAGGAACTCAGCAAGCCAGGCAGCATCTATGGAGGGGAATAAGCAGTTGATATTTCAGGCCGAGACCCTGCATCAGTACTGGAAAGGGCAGAAGCTAGAATGAGATGGGGGCAGTGGAAGGTGTGCAAGCTGGCAGGTGGTAGGTGAGACCAGGTGAGGGGTAAGGTGGGTGGGTAGGAGGAATTGAAAGTACAGGCTGGCAGGTGGTAGGTGAGACCAGGTGAGGGGTAAGGTGGGTGGGTAGGGGGAATTGGAAGGAATACAAGCTGGCAGGTGGTAGGTGAGACCAGGTGAGGGGTAAGGTGGGTGGGTAGGAGGAATTGAAAGTACAGGCTGGCAGGTGGTAGGTGAGACCAGGTGAGGGGTAAGGTGGGTGGGTAGGGGGAATTGGAAGGAATACAAGCTGGCAGGTGGTCGGTGAGACCAGGTGAGGGGTAAGGTGGGTGGGTAGGAGGAATTGAAAGTACAGGCTGGCGGGTGGTAGGTGAGACCAGGTGAGGGGTAAGGTGGGTGGGTAGGGGGAATTGGAAGGAATACAAGCTGGCAGGTGGTAGGTGAGACCAGGTGAGGGGTAAGGTGGGTGGGTAGGAGGAATTGAAAGTACAGGCTGGCAGGTGGTAGGTGAGATCAGGTGAGGGGTAAGGTGGGTGGGTAGGGGGAATTGGAAGGAATACAAGCTGGCAGGTGGTAGGTGAGACCAGGTGAGGGGTAGGGTGGGTGGGTAGGGGGAATTAGAAGGAATACAAGCTGGCAGGTGGTAGGGAGACCAGGTGAGGGGTAAGGTGAGTGGGTGATGGAGGGGGGTGAAGTAAGAAGCTGGAAGGGTGTTGGACTCCTTCCCCTCAGCTTCTTATTCTGGCTTCTGCCCCCTTTCTTTTCAGTCCTGATGAATGGTCTTGGCTCAAAAAATTGATAGCTTATTCCCCTCCGTGGGTGTAGACTGACTCGCTGAGTTCCTGCAGCAGTTGCCTGTGTTGCAGAAGATTTAACTCATCTGCAGAACCTCATGTTTGTGACCTAATTTTAATTGGTTATTAAAGTGTTTCAGAAGAGAGGTATATATTGCATTTTATACCAAGAAATTTTGTAGGTTGTTTATGGATTTCTTTTGGTTATACCACAGAGAGCTGAAGTCAATTTTATGTCAAAAAGCAGTTAAATGCAGCCAAAAAAGGTGGAAAACTTTCCATAGCCAGAAGGTGAGGCTTGGAATATTGAGAATAAAATATTAAATTGCTTGTTAGTCAGAGCACTCTACTACTTACTACTTCCACTTGAGACAAGAAAAGCCAATTCAGAGATTCTAAAATAACTTTCCTGCACAAGATATTACAATGATATTTCCAATACATGCAAGAAGATTTGGAATTAACTGCCAGGCAGGAGATTTAGTAATTATGCTATTGTGTAAGATTTAGCAATTATGTATTGTGCCTATTGATTTGTTTATTATTCATGGTAATGCCTGCTCTGTTTTGTGCATTTTATGCAAATCTGGATAGGTCTGTCATCTAGTGTAATTTTGTGTTGTCTTACATAGTTCAGTGCAGTTTTTGTATTGCTCATGTAGCACCATGGCCCTGAAAAACGTTGTCTCATTTTTACTGTGTACTGTACCAGCAGTTATGATCGAAATGACAATAAAAGGAGACTTGACTTGACTTGATGCTGACATGGCTTCAATCCTTCCAAGTTTGCTGGGAAATTCTAGTTTAATCAATTCTGCTGGCCAATTCCTAGCGTGCAGGAGGTGGAAAGGATCAAAGGCATTACTTTTGACTGATGTTACTGTGTCCTTTAGCTTGCCAATTGTAAAATTTGTTCATTTACATTGACCATCAAGGTACTGGAAGACTGTATGGAGGCTAACATTATTGCTTTAAGGGCTGCAAGGACAAGCCAAGGTAATACAGGCTGGTGAGCCTAACACTGGTAGCGTGGCAGGAAAGTTGCTTAAGGGGATTCCAGTAGACAAGATCTATCTGCAGTTTGAAAAGCAAGGACTGACTAGGAATAGTTAGCATGACTTTCTGAATGGGAAAATGCATCTCATAAAGTTCATAATCTTGTTTTCGAAGAGGTGACCAGGGAGATCATTGATGGCAGGGCAGTAGCTGTTGTCTACATGGACTTCAGTCGGGTCATTAAGCATATCTTCACAGTAGGCTGGTCTGGAAGGTTAGATCGTATGGGATCACAGTGTGCCCAACAATCTGATACAAACTTGGTTTGGTAGAAGGGAGCAGAGGGTGATAGGCAGGGTTGCTTTGGGGAATGGAGACTAGTGATCACTGAACTGCCGCAGGGATTAGTGCTGGGTTGCTTTTGCTTATTTGGATGGGAAGGTAGGTGGTATGATTAGTAAGGTCGCGAATGACACCAAAATTGGTGGTAAGATGGACAGCGAAGAAGGTTACTAAAAGTTACAACAGGAACTAGATCAATGGAGAAAGTGGGTAAAGGAATAGTAAATTGAATTTATCTCAGCTAAGTGATCTATTTCAGGAGATTAAACTAGGGTAGGACATGCACAGTGAATGGCAAGACCCTGGAGAGACTGAGGGATACTAGTACATCTTCCAAGGTCTTCTGTCCTTTCCTATTAGATTCCCCCTTCTCCAGCCCTGTATCTCTTCCACCAATCAACATCCCAGCTCTTTATTTCACCCCTCACTTCCTCCCAGTTTCACCTATCAACTTGTGTTTCGTCCCCCTCCCCCCACCTTCTAACTCTGATTCCTCATTTTTTTCTCCAGTCCTGCTGAAGGGTCTCGGCCCGAAACATTGACTGTACTCTTTTCCATAGATGCTGCCTGGCCTGCTCAGTTCCTTCAGCATTTTGTGAGTATTGCTTGGATTTCCAGCATCTGCTGATTTTCTCTTGTTTGATACTGATACATTGTTCCCTGAAACTGATACGCAGTTAGACAAGATGATGAAGGGAGTATATGGCATGCTTCATACATCAAAGTTGCTGGTGAACGCAGCAGGCCAAGCAGCATCTATAGGAAGAGGCGCAGTCGACGTTTCAGGCCGAGACCCTTCGTCAGGACTAACTGAAGGAAGAGTATATGGCATGCTTGCTGTCATCGGTTGGGATTTTGAGTACAAGAGTTGGAATGCCACAATGTTGAGCGTGAACTTGAAGGACTTTGTGCAATTCTGGTTACCATGCTAGAGGAAAGATGTAATTCAGCTCGAGAGTGTGCAGAAAAGATTCGCATGGATGTTGGCAGGACTGGGGGATTTTCAGTTATAACAACAGACTGAAAAGGCTGGGATTGTTTTCCCTGGAGTGAAGGGGGCTGAAGAGTGAACTAACAATGGTATACACATTCAGTGGCCACTTTATTAGGTACAACCTGAACTGCTGCTCACTGGATGTTTATTTTTTGCTTTTCACACTATTCTCTGTAAACTCTAGAGACTGTTGTGCATGATAATTCCGAGAAATATGCAGTTTCTGAGATACTCAAACCATCCTGTCTGGCACTAACAATTATTCCACAGTCAATGTCACTTAGATCACATTTCTTTCCCATTCTGATATTTGATCTGAACAACAACTGAAGCACCTGACCGTGTCTGCATGCCTTTTTGCATTGAGTTGCTGCCACGTGATTGGCTGATTAGATATTTGCATTGATGAGAAGGTGTTGCTAATAAAATGGCCACTGAGTGTAAAATCATGAGGGGGACAGATAGATTGTCACAGCTTTTTTCAAGGATTGGGAATTCTAGTTTTAGAGGACATAAATTTAAGGTGAGAGAGAAAGTTTTAAATGGGAATCCAAACAGAGAATGGCAAGCATATGAAATAAGCGGTAGAGGCAGGTACAACTACAATGTTTAAAAGGGCTTATAGACAGCTAGCTAGATAGGAAAGGTTCAGAGAAATATGAGCCAAACGCAGGCAGGTGGAACTAGCTGAGATAGGCAATCTTGTTAGTAGGGATGAGTTGGTCTGAAGGTCCTGTTTCTGTGCTATTTAACCCTATGACTAAAATGTTAAGCCAGAAATTGGAGAATCATCCATGCAGACAAGTGTGAAATTGAAACTAGCTCATCTCACAAAGATTACTTGGGTCATGCTATTGGACAACCAAATGCAATTTTGTTAGCAGGGACGAGTTGGACCAAAGGGTCTGTTACTCTGCTATATAACCCTATGACTAAAATGTTAAGCCAGAAATTGGAGAATCATCCATGCAGACAAGTGCGAAATTGAAGCACTAGCTCATCTAGTAAAGATTACTTGGGCCATGCTATTGAACAACCAAATGTAAGGCAACACAAGATAAATGGTTAATTACATAGGGTCTATGCTGTCCATTTACAGGAAGATGCCAATGATACTTACAGTGCAACTGTGAATGTCATACCTCAAAAAGTGCCTGTGCAAACCTACCAACAGATGCAGTTGAACATCAAGCACAAATTACATTCTCTGAAAATCACAATTAACTCTATATTCTTACACTATCATTTGAGGAAATAGCATTTAATTATCACACCAGATTTCCAGTAATTACATCTTTCACTTTTTCAAAAGAAAATAAGCTAGTTAATCACAGTAATCTTTAAATACAATTATACATTGTTGTCCCCAGAATTATATATGGAGATGACTAGAAATGGCATAGGCAATTAAAGCTAATATCTTAGACATATTGTAAAACTTACCTTAATTTCAATCTGCTCCTCCATTTCTTTGTTTTTGATTGTAGTGTATTCCTTTTCAAGTCTGTGGGAGAAACAAGTCACAACAGAACCCTTAAACATACATCTTTCTTCAGTAAAATTACAAATCTCATCATTCTGTCCACATACCCAGTTATTTTAAGATGATACAAGGTCACAATAGTATGTGAATTAAAGCAAAAATTTAACAGGGGACTTTCATCACAAAGTTGCTCATTACAAAATTTAAACCACGGCCAATAGAATCAGAAGGAAAAGTCCTCTGCTCAGTTTTTCTTATTCTGGTAGCTAAATAATAAGAGTACCATCTCCGATTTTATTTTCCATTGCATCTCTTCCAAGTTTCTGATGCTCTTCCTTGCTGTCATTCTCACATCCTCCAAACATTTCATTGCACTTCTCTTGCACGGTTCCAAGATACATCTCTCCCAGAGCCTTTCGACTTGATGGTTTGGTAATTGCCCTTCTCCAGAACGGCCTACTCCATTTTCTCTTTCTCTCTCACCCACATTCTGATGCAGGACGGCTCACACTCTCACAGAATTGACTTGATAATACAAATAATATTGGGAATTTACTGCAGGTAACATGCAGGTATAATGAATAAACTCTTTTTGAGGTTCCAGCTGGGTACAGGTATCAATTTTAACTGGCGTTTCAATGACAAACTCTGCCATCTTCAATAGGGATGATGCCTAGGCATGTCTAGTCCGGTGGTATATTTATCCCCTGTCATCCGTCCCTCCTGACTGCATGAGGGCTAAACAATCAGGTTTCTGCTGTCCCACTTTGTTTAAAATTCAACCCTATATTAAGCCGCTAGCCGAACCGAGGGTTACAATTACAACCAAATTCCAGTTCTTACTTAGTGAAAGACCTTTGTCTTTGTGAAAATTCTTTTTCTCTAGTTTTAGTTCAATGGCTTCCTTCACCAGACAGTCCCAAAAGCTATTGGCATGGCACAGTAGTTTTGTGCCGTCAAGGTCAATCCTATGGCCATTGCGAATGTGATGTTCTGCACCGTCGATTTCTCTGGGTAACCCGAACAGATACATCTCCTGTGCTCCTTGAAGCGGGTTTCCACTGTGCATCCTGTCTGGCTGATATACAGGACAAAGATGACCTGGAACTCAGGACAGTTGGCATTTATAGGGTTCCTTGTGAATGCGGAACAGCGTACATCAGCCGGAGAGGGCACATGAGGAAACCCACATTAAGCAGCACAGGAGATGCTTCCGTTTGGATTACCCAGAGAAATTGGCAGTAGCAGAACATTACATTCACAATGGCTACAGGATTGCCTGTGATGGCTCAAAACTACCATGCCACGCCAATGACTTTTGGGACTGCCTGGTGAAAGAAGCCTTTTGAGATAAAAATAGAGAAAAAGAATTTTAACACAGACGAAGTTCTCACTCTAAGCAAGAACTGGAATTTGATTGTAATCAAGGTGGGACAGTAGAAACTTGATTGGATGAGAATCAACCAATCAGGTGGGATGGATAATGGGGGCATATATACTGACCAGACTAGACATGCCTAGGCATCATCCCTGATGAAGATGGCAGAGTTTGTCATTGAAATGTCGGTTAAAATCGATACTTGTACCCAAGAAGCCCGAGAAGAGTTTATTCGTCATTTATGCTGGGAAAGCACTAGATGCCTTTTCAATGCAGAAATAATTTAAAAAATAAAGCTATGATCACTTGTCCAACCTGAAAGAGCAGATGGAAGATTATAAGTTCATACTTAATTTAACTGCTGTTTAAAACCACTGAATAATTAATTTGAAACATTTAAAGGAAGTGAAGAAGAATCAAAATGATATTTTCAAAAGTTATAAACAGCTGGTTTTACTCCCAAGTAAATTTTCAAACATTGGATCAGATTTTTCACAAATTGTCTGCCCCCATAGCAGAACTTCAAAGAACCTTTCTTCATTAGTTCCTGCTGAAGGAGATGATTAATTTTATTGATTCTACAATAGGCACATAATTAATCAGCTTTACTCAAATAGTGTGTAGGGTGGGGGAGAGATGGTGCATATATGCATTTGGGCATTAGTGATGTTTGCCTAGGGTTATGAATTGCCTTTCAAATTCATTTAGAATGCTATCAACTTAATGGTCACATAAGAATCTACTCTGAACTACCTTACAGTTAACAGTGATTTCAGGAAGATATCCTTAAACAATATTAAAGAGTCCTGGGCAGAGATTAATTGACATTGTCTTCTGAAAGTTTCAAGATCACTAACTTTCTCATTACATTTCCTCTCACTATAAAGTTCATGCAGAATCTTCAATGGCTCAGATACAGTACATAAACAACTGAGAAGATTGACAAAGTTGTGGACTTATGGCTTCCTTTAATCATATTCTTTCTTCACTATTCCAAACATTGGTCACGATCTGCCACTTCTCCATTGTTAGTTTAAAGTAGCGAAAACATGTGCCCCAATGCCACTCGACCCTGTGTCAGCTCCTTAAGTAAATCATCCATCTCCCTGCTCAGTAGCAGTTAGATTGTTTTGGTGAATCTGATCAAGAAATATTCAGTAAGGTACTTTGAAATGGTCCTATACATAGTGACAAATTCAGAGCCATATTGCATGGAAGCAATTTATTCAGTCTACGGTGTGTGTCAGCCATCAAACATCCACTTATACCAATTCTGCAATAACTGTAATTTATTCTCCCAACATTTCCATCAAATCTCACAGATTCTATCACCTACTAATATAGGGTGACTAGAGGCAATTGAAGTTGTATAATTAGCCTACTAACATATATCATTAGGATGTGGGTAAAACCAGAACACCCAAAGGAAGGTGACAGCCTCAGGAGTATGTGAAAGTTCAGAAAATATCAGAGGTCAGAGTTGTATCTGATTCAATGAAGCTGTGAGGAACTAGTCTATTAGCTAGGCCACCAAGTCACTCTTATGGAAAATCTAATCAAACATTGGAAAACACCTGTACTTCTAGAAATAAAATTCTCTTCAATTTGGTATACTTTCATTCAGACCAAGAAAGTCAAAGTTCAAACCTTATTCCTGGACCTGAGAATACACTAAAATTCAACACTCAGAGCTGCAATGTAGCTGGTGAGCCTTAGGCATAAAAAACTCCAATTATGTACTATCCAGACACTACTTTACAGGAATGAGATGAGACCAGAGAGGATAATGACAGAGATCCAAGGATGCTGCCAAGATGGAGAGTTTTAGCTAAGAGGAACAATTAAATAGGCTGAGAGCATCTTCTTTACAATAGAGGAATCAAAATAACTTGGATAGAGAGAGACAGCGAACAATAACTAGAAGACATAGATTTAAGGTAGAAGGAGATGAGATTATTTTTCAGCCAAGAATGGTGAGATTGCAATAATTATTTTCAAAATAATTAGTAAATAGAATTTGGCTTAATAATTATTAATCACGAAAGACCAAATATCTTCTCCAAGATTTTATGATTCTACTACTCAAAATAGAACTCATCTGCATATTCTGATGGACAAGGACGAGGAAGCACTCTCTAACATTCATACTACAGTTAACTCCAAAAGGTATGATGTATTGGTTACATACTTCTTCATTTTCTTTGGGTTGTACTTGACCTGGTAAGCCTTCAGGATCAATTTGTCGGGACAGCTATCAAACTGTTGTGGGATCACCTTTTGAAAGTGCTGTGGGGAAAAAAAAAAGAAACACATGTGTTGCTTCCATACACGAAGCATCACAGACTTGCAGAATGATTACCATGTGAAAGGAGGTTATTGGGTTTGTCAAGCACATACTGGTTCCATACAGGAGCAATACAACTATTAACAGTCACTTATCCTGTCTCTCTAACCATAAAAATGGTGATTCTCAACCATCTCCCTTTTCAATTATACATTAAATCTGCTTCTCTGACTGCACATTCCAGGTCCTAAATATTTGCTGCATAAAGAAATGCTTTCTTGATTTTGAATTGGTTTGCCAAACATTTTCATCTTGGTTCTAGACCTCTCCCCCAGTGACAGAAGTTTCCCTCCATTTACTCTACATCATTTATTATCTTAAATATCTTGCCTCCTCACAACCTCTGCTGCCTCAAGGAGAACGATTCCAACTTTCCTGTCTATTCACAGGACTGAAGACCCTCATCTCTGGGACGTGGAGAACAGTTTTGCTGCCACAGATCTTTGTAGGATACCACTGGTCAGATGCAACCCATATGAGTATAGCTGCTTCGTATGCTGCTTCTAAGCAGGACAATACTTTATCTTCAATGAGTATCAGATCTCCTGTGAGACTTTACCAAACACGTTTTGAAGGTCCAAAGAAGTAATAGCCATTTTATACATAATTAATAAATTATCAGTGACTGGGTATGATTAAGCAACATCAACAAACTTAAAATTACTAAAGAAAACAATAACCCAGTTGTTAAAAGGGAACCTTTTTCAGTACTAGGGCAAGTCTCAACGTGGCCCATTCCACAGAACATGGAATGACTGATCTTGTAGTTGTTCTTATTTGAAGACTCTGCAAAATACTAACACCACACAGAAGTTTGTTTCAAAATCTGTTATGTAAACCCTACATATACGTACAGCATTTCCTTAACGCACACTTGAACTTCACTTTCAATAGTGCCATCAAGTGGTCCCAGTTTTCAGATTCTACTCTTCAATTCTACTTTTATTAAACGTATCTTAAAGTAAGCCATAATTAATGGGAAGTATTTTTTCTGAAACTTGTTTTATCTCATTCAAATTCATGTAAAGTTATTCAAATGTCTTGACGAGGATTGGGAGAAGGTGGAAGAGCAGAATTATTCTCTTAGTAGTAATGAGATAACTAGAAATCTAGATTAGAAATAGCATGAGAATGTGTTTTCAGAACAGTACTCTTCAGCTAACAAAATTGCTGTTCAGATGCAAAAATCATAAAAGCCCAGAAATGGAAAGTGAAGCCTTCACTATCAGTTAACACACAAAAAATCTGCCCGTTGTAAGAGCAGCACATTCCACTGCCAGCTCTCATGATTCCATGCTGGAACAATAGGTGCTATGTAACTGACAGGAAATCTAGCTTCCTCTGCCTACCATTAGATATTCAATCGGGGAAGTAATCTATAAAAAAACTCCATTGACAGCCCTCTGAACAGCTCACTTGCTTTAACCCTTCCTTCTCCATATGCCACAGGATAGTGGACAAGTCGGGGGAAGGAAATGGAGCTTGCCGGAAAACGGGGAGAAGTTAATGACAATATTTCTTTCTGTGATCGAATTGTCACTTAAAAGATTTTAGGATCTTTCACTGTGACTGAGTAAGCAAAAAAACAATCTTGTCTTTGTCAACCCTGAAGCTGAAGCTTTCCAGCAAGATGGAACTATGACAGATATAACTGATCCCAGGATCAGAGAAAGCACAAGTTTTCTGTGATCACATTTACCTGTGACATTCCTTCCATGTCAAGTTGCATCAGTTCCACTTGATTAAACTGAAGGATAGCCATTCCAATGCGAAAGACTACTTCCAAACCCTGCCAATACAGACGCAATATTACGCGAAACAATGAATCAACCAACGATTAAACCGAAAGAACAAAATGCAAGATGGAAGTGCCGATAATTCTTATAAATGACCTCTTTCATCTACTCCTGCTTCAGCAATAATAAATTTTTAAATTAGTTTTTTAATATTATTAAGTTAGTCATTCTACTCTTTTCTCAACCAATATGAAGTGGTATTATACACCTGATACTGTGAATATATGATAGCTTAATCAAACAGTAAAGTGTATTCATAAGGTTTTAAACCACCAACATCTCTAAACCAAATGATCCTGTGTTGCTTTTTGCCTGACTGAAAAGCTGTCATGAAATTATTTTCATCCAAAAGAAAGCACATTTAAACTCCGGCTTCAGTGTTCAAAGTCCAGGCACAGTGAAACAGTGTCATGCCTCCGCCAGCACTAGTTACTATGCTGGAAGTTGGCTGCCTGGGCAAAGATGGATTAGTCACAGGGGCAAGATTCTATAACAATAGACAAAAAGTCTCAGAGATCCTTGCTGCAATTGTTATCAAACCTTCAGATAAGGCCTGACATTTGATATCTCAGCTCCTGGGTTGAGGGTAGATCAGGTGGGATGAGGGGGGTTACTGAGCACTATCTGGTGGAGAAGCAAAGAAGAATTATATTGACATTTTATATTTCAGGGGACCCTGGCCCCAACATCTGATTGAAGGATGGAGAAAATGATGAATAGAGGTCACTCCAGAAAGACAACACACAAATATTCTGGAGTGAGTTCTTTCAAATTTCCCAATTGTGCTGACTCCTTTTTTCTTCTTGGGGTGGGGGGGTGGAGAGACAGAGACAGAGATAGGTAGATATGATGCTTCCAAGGTATATACATTTGGGAGGTGAGGCGAACACTACAGCACAATTCAGGCCTTCAGCACAACATAGTGTGCCAACCTTTTAACCAACTCAAAGATCAATCTAATCCTTCCCTCCTTCATAACAAACCACTTTTCTATCATCCAATTGTCTATCTAAGAGTTTCTTAAATGCCCACATGTATCTGCCTCTACTACCACCCCAGCAAGGTGCTCCATGCACTCACCACTCTCTATACAAAGAACTTACCTTGGACATCTCCCCTCTAAGTTCCTCAAATCACCTTAAAGTTATGCCTCCTCATATTAACTATTTTCCAGCCTGGGAAAAAAATCTCCAGCTATCCACTTGATCTACACCTCTTACACCTCTGTCAAGTCACTTTTCATCTTCCTTCGCTCTAGAGAGAAAAGCCTACACTGTAGCAGGTAGGAATCCAAGAGAAATGATATGGCATTAGGAACATTGCAACGTGTGGAAGGCTGGTAAAAAGACAAGGAGATTGGAACAGTTGCAATTATACATTAGTAATTTGAAATTACCAGCAGTGACTGCTAGAAATATTGATTGTTGAGTTCAGTGCTGAGCATGGAAAGCCAATTTAAAACACAAGGTGCTATTGAAAAAAACTGTTTACCTTTGTTGGAAAAGTGTCGGGAGGTGAGCATGAAGGGATCAGAATAGGAGTGAAATAGAATTCAAGTAATGAATGACTGGAAGTTCAGGGTGTGCTTGTGGACTTAACAGTGGTGTTCTGCACTACGGTCATTCAATCTGCATCTGGTCTTCATGAAGTAAAGAAGACCGTATTGTGAAATTCCTTGCCATAGTGTATTTGAGGCTAAGGACAGTAGAGAGAAGAGGTAAAAGGTCAGGATTTGTGTATACTGCTGTTTTGTGGAAAGGTACCATTGCAGATGCAACAGTGATTTTGCAAGGGACCTGGTGTCGATATCACATCAGAACTGTACATTTGTAGATTGTTGTGTGTAAATTTGTAGATGATTGTGTGCAGTTTTGGTCCCCTAATCTGAGGAAAGACATCCTTGCCATAGAGGGAGTACAAAGAAGGTTCACCAGATCGATTCCTGGGATGGCAGGACTTTCATATGAAGAAAGACTGGATGAACTAGGCTTGTACTCGTTGGAATTTAGAAGATTGAGGGGGGATCTGATTGAAACATATAAAATCCTAAAGGGATTGGACAGGCTAGATGCAGGAAGATTGTTCCTGATGTTGGGGAAGTCCAGAACGAGGGGTCACAGTTTGAGGATAAAGGCGAAGCCTTTTAGGACTGAGATTAGGAAAAACTTCTTCACACAGAGAATGGTGAATCTGTGGAATTCTCTGCCACAGGAAACAGTTGAGGCCAGTTCATTGGCTATATTTAAGAGGGAGTTAGATATGGCCCTTGTGGCTAGGGGGATCAGAGGGTATGGAGGGAAGGCTGGTGCAGGGTTCTGAGTTGGATGATCAGTCATGATCATAATAAATGGCGGTGCAGGCTCGAAGGGCCGAATGGCCTACTCCTGCACCTATTTTCTATGTTTTCTATGTCTATGTTTTCTAAAGGATGTAGGGGTGAAGATTGATGTCAGGAAAAGCACTCTTTCTCCATCCTTCAATCAGATGTTGAAGCCAGAGTCCCCTGAAATGAAAAATGTCAATATAATTCTTCCTTGCTTCTCCACCAGATAGTGCTCAGTCCTTTCAACCCTCGGCACTTGTACCTCAAAGAAGAACAAAATTTACCCTATCTGTGTCAGTCATTGCTTGGGAAAATACATAGATACTCATCTCAGTAAGGATTGTCAGCAAAATTGACCAGACCAATCAATCATTTGTCAATTGATATTAGTTTGAGGTGCTTACCTCATACATAAATATGTCAAATATTCTAGTGGCTAAAGGCAGGGAAAACGTAGTGAGAAAAATAGTGAGGAACCATGAGGAGGCATACATTGACGTATGGAAGCTCTGCGACCGAAAATGTACATTCAATTCAGGCAATTGGTCCTGAAAAACAAAAGATAAAGCACAGTAAAGCTTACATACAGTACAGGACTAATCAGACATCTCAATGCTTTTTAATAAATCGGTCCAACTATCGTTGGTTACCATACTATATACTGCATGTATTTCAATCACAGTTCCTAGAATTTCACATGAGACTTCAAGGAAATTTATAAAAATAATTAAAATGCATCATAAATCCCATCTGCAAACTTTTGGAGAGCAATGAGGAGACATTCTGATTTGTACAATCATGTCTACCCTTGTGGGTAGATATAGTAGTAATAGTATTGCAAATCAGAGTACACTAATAGATCAGTACCCCACAGGTCATGGGCTCAAATCATAATATGAATTTAATAAAGATTTCTTTGTTTGTTGTGTAGCACCAGAAAGCAGCCATAAATCAGAGAAACAATGAAGGATCACTTCATCCCTTTTACTTGATTTCCAAAAGAGCAATTGGGCTGTGTCAAACAATCCATGTTTGCTGTTCCTCCCCAAAATATCACCCACAAGTCCAATTCCCCTTTAGAATACTTTGTGGAAACAATTATCAGCTTTGTTCAGCAAAAAGCATTCACAAAGCTGTACAGAATAGAAACAGACCCTTCAGCCTACTTTCTATGCCTACCATCATGCTCATTTATACCGACCCTACTTGCCTACATTAATTTCATATTCCTCTATGTCATGTTCATTCAAGGTACCAGTCTAGGTGTCTCTTTAATGTTATTACTGTTCCTAACTCTTCCACCTCCTCTGGCAATTTGTTCCAGATAACGACTACTATGTGTGGAAACGCTTACCCTCATATCCTCTTTAAACCACTTCCCTCTCACCTTAAACAATCCTCTATTTTAAGGACCTCCTACAATACACTCACTTCATCTCTTCTGTCTACGCCTCTCAATATTTTATAAAATTCTGTTACCTCTAGGACTCTGCTGCTCAAGGAAAACAGATCAGTTTATCCAATCTCTCCTTACCACTCAAACCTCCAATCCAAATAACATTCTTGTGAATCTTTTCTGAACCCACTGTGGCTTAACCATATGCTTTTTATAGTGAGGTGATTAGAATTGCACACAATACTCCAAGTTCGGCCTGCATAACAGAAGGTGATGCACCGATTATCAGTATTCAATCTGAAAAATTGTGGAAATATTGGAAATAGTACACGAGATTTACTAGAATGCTGCCTTTATTAGAAGGAGAGTTTGGACAAACATGGGTTGTTTTTCTCGAGCAGGCATTCCCAACCTTTCTTATGCCATGGACCTATACCATTAAGCAAGCGGTCCGTGGACCCCAGGTTGGGAACCCCTGCTCTCGAGTGTTAGAAGCTGAGGGGAGACCTCAGAGATGAAAGTTCATAAAATTATCAGAAGCATAGATAGAGTGAACAGTCAAGATCTGTCTCTCACAGTAGAAATATCAAATACTATAGGACAAGCATTTAAGTGAGGAGGAAATGTGCCTGGAATGTGCTACCAGGGGCCATGAACGCTACCTCACTTTTGGCACTACTTATTTATTTTTAATATTTCTTAATTTATAGTCATTTATACTATAGTATCACACTGCACTGCCAGGGGTAGTAGAGGAGGCAGTGGTATTTTAGATAGACACATGAATATGCAGAGAATGGAGGGATGCCGATCACGCACAAAGAGAGGAGGGGTAGTTTAATTTGGCATAGTGTTTAGCACAGATAAATGGGCCTGTGCTGAACTGTTTTGAATCTCAGGGTTGATTCTATCTGTTTTGAATCTCCATTTCCACCCACTGCCTCCTACTACCAAGCCAATTTTGTATCCAATTAGCTAGCTCTTCTTAGATACCGTGTTTTCTCATTTCCTGGACAAGCTGAATCAAACTTGTGCGACATGATTTCCACACATAAAGCCAGACTGACTACCTCTAATTCAGATCCTAACAACTAGAGTTTTGAAAATCCTCACCTCTCCTCGACACTTTGACAATTGGAACATGGGGAAGTGTGAGTGTGGTAGAGGGAAGAAAATGGAAGAATAAAGGAACAGCAGAAGGTGAGATACCCTGAGCCTTTTCCATTACACAATGAGATGAAATCTAAATCATGCTCCAAGCCATCTTCAACTTATACAGTGATGTATGCAAGGCAACGTGTTCTCATCAATTACTGCAGAATCATTTTAGATGGAGCTTCCTAACCTGAAAATAATTCTTTTATGCCTGTTCTGTTTCCTGTCTATTAACAATCCTCTGTCCATGGCTCACTTTGACAGACTCTTCATCTCATGTCCTCGATACTTGTTCATTATTTATTTATTATTATTATTTTTGTATTTGAACAGTTTGTTATCTTTTGCAAATAAGTTGGTTGTTTGTCAATCCTGTTGGGTGCAGTCTTCATCGATTCTATTATGGTTCTTGGATTTACTAAGTATGCCTGTAAAAATGAATCTCAGGGTTGTATAAGGTGACATATATGTACTTTGATAATAAATTTACTTTGAACTTATTTACTCCCATTTTGTTTGATAACCAAATTTGGACTTCTGAAAGTCCATATATACCTATCCCTACTTCCCCCTTACCTGTTCTGCTTGTTACTGCTTAGAGGTTCCACCTTGTAGTTCCTCATTAATTCTGCCTAAACCTACAAACCTATTAATAATTTTTTAAATGCTGTGCTACCCCTTACTAAATAGATTCTAAGAATTTCTTTACTATTGGCTAAAGCAGCCGTCCCATTTTCCCTGCCTTCTTTCTTATACAATGGTACCTTTCTACCTGTGGGAATCCATTTTAGAATCTGTAGACTTTTATAAAATGGCAGGTGCATAGATCATCTCTTTTCATGATCTCTTTCAAAACATTGGGAGAAAGATCATCAGGTCTTGCAGATTTATTGGCTTTCTGTCTCATTTAATTTGCCAGTTGCTTTTATTCACTAACACTAATTTCACAACTATTTCTAGTTTGCAAAAATATGACTATGGAAAATTGCCAAGAAAGCAGGCTTAAAATTCAACAGTTCCTTATTATGGGCATATTAATACCAATATACATCACCCTCCAATGACTTTAAGTCTTATCTCATTTAGTTCAGATCTGTGATACACAGCTTGAAACCACTTCAGGCATTTATTACACACCATTTTGTGGATGAGTAAGTTATTACATTTATTTCAAGTACAAGGTCTGACTGAATAAGATTCACCAAGTTACCTGTATTAAATACTCAAACTGGTAGATGCAGAGCCCCAGCTCTGCCATAGTGGGCTTGAACAGCTCCCTTAACCGGTACTCTTGCATCAAACGCACAAACACACAAAAGGCTTCTTCCTCTGGCATCTGTAAAGAAAAGAAAATGGTATAAGTATGGCTCTGGAGAACAAAGGTCTTTGCTATTTTGTATGTAGCATATGTGTTGTATATAGTAATGAAAATTGTGGCTAAAGACCATGAAACCATGAGAAATATTATATAACAGAAGTACAGAGTGAGAATGTACAAAGGAAACACTTTCTGCTTTCTGCAGGGATCGGTCCCTACGCGACTCCCTTGTCCATTCATCCCTCTCCACTGATCTTCCTCCTGGCACTTAACCTTGCAAGTGGAACAAGTGCTACTACACCTCTTCCCTCACTACCATTCAGGGCCCCAAACAGTCTTTCCAGGTGAGGCAACACTTCACCTGTGAGTTTGTTGGGGTCATATACTGTGTCCAGTGCTCCTGGTGTGGCCTCGTGTATATTGGTGAGACCCAACGTAGACTGGGAGAGCGTTTCACTGGGCACTTATGCTCCATCCACCAGAAGAAGCAGGATCTCCCAGTGGGCACCCCTTTTAATTCCACTCCCCATTCCGATATGGCAATCGATGGCCTCCTCTACTGTCGCAATGAGGCCACACTCAGATCGGAGGAGCAACACCTTATATTCCAACTGGGTAGCCACCACCCTGATGGCATAAACATCGATTTCTTGAACTCTCAGTAATCCACCCTGCCCCAGCCCTCTCCTTCACCACTCCCCATTCCCTTTTCCCTCTCTCACCTTATATCCTTGCCTGCCCACTGCATCCCACTGGTGCCCCTCCCCTGTTTTCTTTCGTCCATGGCCTTCTATCCCCACCTGTCAGACTCCTCCGTCTCCAGCCCTTTATCTCTTTCAACATTCAACTTCCCAGCTATTTACTTCATTCCCCCACCCTCTTGGTATCACCTAGTGTTTCTCTCTCCCTTCGCCCAGCTTTTGAATTTACTCCTCATCTTTTTTCCTCCAGTCCTGCCAAAGGGTCTTGGCCCGAAACATCGACTGTACTTTTTTTTCCCCATTGATGCTGCCTGGCCTGATGCGCTCCTCCAGCATTTTGTGTGTGTTGCTTGGACTTCCAGCATCTGCAGAACCCCTTTTGTTTGTGAAAGGAGAAAGCTTTCTGCTCTTTGCCCCATTTTGTTAAGCCAAGGAAAATGACATGGAGGATATGGAGAACAGTGCCCGTAGTTTCTTAAAGAGCATTAATATGGATGAGATTCCAGAACTTGATGAGATGTATCATAGGGCACCTTTCTCAGGGAACCCCTGCATAAAAATTATTATACCTACAGCTCATGGTATATTAGCGTGATCAGTAAGTTGTAGGTATAATAATCAAAAATAATTGTCAGTGCTCTTTTGAGTAAAGAATAAACTTTTAGCCAACCCTTTTTGAAATAAAAAACAGGTAGTTAAGCTTAGCTTACCTTTCTTGAAATTATTTTTTTTTCTTTCTCTTTCATAAATTTTAAAAACTCATAAGGCAAACTTAAATTTCTGTTCAGTGACTGGCTTAAGCCAAAATGGGATTTAATTTTTCTAAAGGTAGGCCCAGTAGATTCAATTTAAATAAAGGCTGTAATTTGATTTTAATTAAAGCTATTTACAGCACAAAAATGTTGAATAGTAAGGTTACTAAAAACCATAAGCCAAAGCAACATGAATAAAAATATAGCCCAAGACAACATTTTATAAAAGATAAAATAGAACAGCATAATAAATAATAAATGAGAAAACCACAAAAATATGAATACTTCTCAAGAAAATTCACTTCTAACCTACACAATCCACCTTTTGCAACGTTTACAACAGCAGCAAAACACCAGGCCAGCAGCTGAGTCGCAGTGCAGAAAAAATCCTTGTTTTGAATGAAATTTCTCTCCAATTTTCTACTACACTGGTAGAGTTTGTTTGCTGCCAAAAGTCAGTAGGTTTTGCATAAGGGGAAGATGGTGGAGGTAATTCAGGAGGGAGAGGCCAAATTGGGCAAGCCCATTCAGTGCTCAGAAAACACACTTCACACTCCTCATCAGCCTACTGTCCTCCCCTCTGTGCAATCAGCACTCACCAAAAATCAAAGGCCTTCCCTATCTCATGTGAAAAACTGAGAATGGATCCAACTAAATAAACACAGTCCTACTGTGTACTGCCATACTGGGCTAAGAGACCTCTAATAAGATTGCTAATTCGATTACTGCCCACCACTGCGAGCGCTAGCATCGTGCGCCGGGCAAAGCTCAAAAAACAATATATTTTTTTAAATCACCTTGCCTTTATTAGTTGAGGCATGGAGGTCAAAAATCAAGAAGTTATGATCCAGCTTAACAAAACTCTAGCTAAGCTACATCTGGAGTATTGTGTGCTTTTCTGGTTCCCCTATTATAGGAAGGATGTCGAGGTTTTGGAGAGGATGAAGAAGAGGACACTGCCAGAATTAGAGGGCATCTGCTATCATGAGAGGTTGGACAAACTTGGGGTGTTTTCTCCCGAGCATTGGAGGCTAAGCAGAGATCTGATAGAGGTTTATAATATTATGAGAGGCATAGATAGATTTACAGTATCTTTTTCCCCCAGAGTTAAAATTCACAGTATTAGAGTTACACCATACTAATTGCTAAAAAAAGACAGCTCATTGTCTGTAAAGACTTTGCAAATCATCACTTAGAGATAATGTAAAGATGTGGAAGAAGGTCTTGTGGTTGGATGAAACTAAAGTGGAACTATTTGGTCTCAATACTAAGCAGTACATATGGTGCAAGTCTAATTATGTGCATCAGCCAGGTAACATCATTCCTACTGTAAAGTGTGATGGAGATAGCATCGTGCTGTGTGGATGCTTTTCAGCAGGAGGGACTGGAAATCTGGTCAGGATTGATAGGAAGATGAATGCTGCTAAATATAGAGGTATTCCGGGATAAAAACTTGCTAGCCTTTGCCAGAAAGCCTAAGCTGTCAAGGAAGTTAGTCTTTCAGCAGGACAACAGCCCAAAACTTGAAATTCAGCTACAGATTGACAAGTATGACATTGTGGCCATCCCTGAAACTTGGCTAAAGGATGGCTGCCATTAGGAGCTGCACGTCCAAAGATAGATGGTGTATCGGAAAGATAGATAATAGGCAGAGGGGGTGGTGTGGCCCTGTGTATAAGAAATAATATTAAATCATTAGAAAGGGATGACATAGGATTGGAAGTTATAGAGTCTCTGTGGGTTGAGTTAAGAAATGGCAAGGGTAAAAGGACCCTAATGGCAGTTGTATACAGGCCTCCAAACAGCAACCGGGACGTGGATTACAAATTACAGCGGAAGATAGAAAAGGTGTGTCAGAAGGGCGATGTCATGATAATCGCTGGGGATTTTAACATGAAAGTGGATTGGGAAAACCAGTCTAGTACTGGACCTCAAGAGAGAGAATATGTAGAATGTCTAAGGGATGGCTTTTTAGAACAGCTTGTTGTTGAGCCCACTAGGGGATCGGTTGTGCTGGACTGGGTGTTGTGCAATGATCTGGAGGTGATAAAGAGAGCGTAACGTTAAGGAACCCTGAGGGAACAGTGGTCACAATATGATCGAGTTCACTTTGAAATTTGAGAAGGAGAAATTCAAGTTCAATGTGTTGGTATTCCAGTGGAATAGAGGAAATTACAATGGCATGAGAGAGGAACTGGCCAAGGATGACTGGAAAGGGACACTAGTAGAAAGGACAGCAGAGCACCAATGGCTGGAGTTTCTACGAAAAATGAGGAAAGTGCAAGATAGATATATTCCAAATAAGAGGAAATTTTCGAATGGAAGAAGGATAGTGGCTGACAAGTGAAGTCAGAACCAAAGTAGAAGCAAAAGGGAAGGGATACAAGGAAGCCAAAGCTAGAGGGAAGATAAGAGGATTGGGAAGCTTTTAGAAACTTGCAGAAGGAAACTAAGATGATTATTCGGAAGGAAAAGATGAATTATGAAAGGAAGCTTGTGACTAATATCAAAGAAGATACTAAAAGCTTTTTTAAGTATATAAAGGGTAAAACAGAGTCAAGGGTAGATGTAGGACAAATAGAAAATTATGCTGGAGATATTGTAATGAGAGACGCAGAGATGGCAGAGGAACTGAATGTGTATTTTGGATCAGTCTTCACAGTGGAAGACATCTGCAGTATACCGGACATTTAACAGTGTCAGGGAAGTGAAGTATGTGCAGTGAAAATTACGACTGAGAAGGCGCCCGGGAAGCTGAATGATCTGAGGGTGAATAAATCTCCTGGAGCTGATGGAATGCACCCTCGGGTTCTGAAGGAAGTAGCTGGAGAGATTGCAGAGGTGTTAACAATGACCCTTCAAGAATCAATAGATTCTTGCATTATACTGGATGACTGGAAAATTGCAAATGTTGCTCTGGTATACAAGATGGGTGGGAGGCAGAAGATGGGAAACTATCGACCCGTTAGCCTGACATCAGTGGTTGGGAAGTTATTGGAATTGATTGTTAGGAATGAGATTACAGAGTATCTGGAGGCACATGACAAGATAGGCCAAAGCCAGCACGGTTTCCTGAAAAGAAAATCCTGCCTGACAAACCTACTGCAATTTTTTGAGGAAATTACAATCAGGGTAGACAAAGGAGATGTAGTAGATGTGGTGTGCTTGGATTTCCAGAACACCGTTGACAAGGTGCCACACATGAGGCTGCTTAGCTAGGTAAGAGCCTGTGAAATTACAGGGAAGTTACTAGCATGGGTGGAGCATTGGCGGATCAGCAGAAAACAGAGTGGAATAAAGGGATCCTATTTTGGCTGGCTGCCAGTTACCAGTGGAGTTCCACAGGGGTCGATGTTGGGACCGCTGCGTTTTATGATGTATGTCAATGATTTGGACTGTGGGATTAATGGATTTGTGGCTAAATTTGCCGATGATACAAAGATAGGTGGAGGAGCAGATAATGTTAAGGAAACAGAGCGCCTGCAGAGAGGAATGAGCAAAGCGGCAAATGAAATAAAATGTTGGAAAGTGTATGGTCATGCACTTTGGTAGAAGAAATAAATGGGCAGGCTATTATTTAGATGGGGAGAGAATTCAAAATGCAGAGATGCAAAGGGACTTGGGAGTCCATGTGCAGGATACCCTAAAGGTTAACCTCCAGGTTGAGTCGATGCTGAAGAAGGCGAATGCAATATTGGCATTCATTTTTAGAGGTATAGCATATAAGAGCAGGGATGTGATGTTGAGGCTCTATAAGGCACTCTTGAGACCACACTTGGAGTATTGTGTGCAGTTTTGGGCTCCTTATTTTAGAACGGATATACTGACATTGGAGAGGGTTCACAGAAAATTCACGAGAATGATTCCAGGAATGAAAGGGTTACCACATGAGGAATGTCTGGCAGCTCTTGGTCTGTATTCCCTGGAGTTCAGGAGAATGAGGGCATCTCACAGAAACATTCTGAATGTTAAATGGCCTGAACAGATTAGATATGGCAAAGTTATTTCCCGTCATAGGGGATTCTAGGACAAGAGGGCACGACTTCAGGATTGAAGGACGACCATTTAGAAGTGAGGTGTAGAGAAATTACTTTAGTCAGAGGGTGGTAAATCTGTGGAATTTGTTGCCATGACCGGCTGTGGAGGCCGAGTCATTGGGTGTATTTAAGGCAGAGATACATAGGTTCTAGATTGGCCAGGACATCAAAGGGTATGGGGTGAAGGCAGGGGAATGAGGATGACTGGAAGAATTGGATTAGCCCATGATTGAATGCCGGAGCAGACTCGATGGGCCGATTGGCCTCCTTCTTCTGCTCCTATATCTTATGGTCTATGGTCTTAAAACATGTTGCCAGAGCAACCATGGAGGGCCTTTAAATAAAGAAATTTGAAGTCCTTGAGTGATCCAGAGTCCTGACCTTAATCCGATCTTACATCTCTGGCAAGGGCAAGATGTCAAGATTGCTGTCCATCGTGGCTCCCCAATTAACCTGGCACAGCTTGAGCAATTTTGCAAGGAGGAATGGGCAAATCTTGCTCGATCATATAATTCAAAGCTAATAGAGACTTATCCAAAAAAGAAAACCACTGACTGTAATACAGGTTGACCTTCACTAATCCGGCACCATCGGGACCTGAGGAGTGCCGGATTAGTGAAAATGCCGAATTACAGAAGGATCACATTAAGCATAATCAGTGCCGGATTATCGAAGGAACCGGATTACAGGTAGTTGGATTAGTGAAGGTCGACCTGTACCTGCGAGTGGTAGTTCACTAAGTACAGAGAAAAGGGTCTGAATACTTTTGAACTGTTGACATTTCAGTTTTTGAATTTTTAGTTTTACATGCTTTACAATTTTCCCTGTTCACTGTGGGGAAAAGAAAGGAGTATGTGATTCACAAATAAAAAATATCAGTTAAATTGATCAAAATTCCTGATGGTAATACTCATTTATGTGAACAAAGGGTTCGGGGCTAAATACTTTTTCAAGGCACTGTACATTAGAGACATTTAAGAGATGTTATATAGGCACATGAATGTGAGGGAAATGGAACGATGTGGACATTGTTTGGGTCATAGGATTACCAATTTAATTGGTTCAGCACAGCATTATGAGTGTGAACCAAAGTGCCTATTCCTGTGCAACGTTGTTCTATGTTCGATGTTTTAAAAGTGCACTAGAAAAGCTTTCCCTTAAACAGTCAGAAAGCTAGAATCAAAACATTACATTAAAATACAAAATAATTTATATGGAAGTATCACACCACTGCAGTTCTTCATGACTTCTAAGCATTAATGGTGAAGTTCTTCACACTGACCTGCAGGAGGAGGAGGCCCACAATGAATGCACTTCCTTGGCAATATCCAACTTCACGGTCAACCAGAGAGTATGCCTGTCATGAAAGAAACAGACTCTAAGGCAAACTGTTTGAGAAATTTTAGATGCACAAGGCAATTAGAAGTTCAGTGACTGAAGTGCAGACAAGACTATGTTGTTACTTAATTAACATAGGAAAATTAAAATAAATAAATTCAGAACAAGACTGGAAATTTTTGCTCATCTCACCCTAATTGGAACATTTCAACACAGACAGTTCTCTAAAATAGGGATATTCATAGAATTATAAGAGGATAGAACATTGCCAGGTGAAAGTATGAACTAAGTATTCTTACGTTTTTGATGCTGTTTGAGGACTACCTGTGTGTGCATGCTGCAAACATCCAGTCAATTATTCTAAGCCAATTGATAGGATAATTTTCCAGCCACCATTTTAAGATATCCTCAGAAACATGAGAAATTCATTTACATGGATCATAGAAAATCTTTTACTACTCAAAATGATATTTCAATTGCAATCTACTAAACAGCAGATAGACATACAATAGGAAAATAATAGATGCTGGGAATTTGAAAACAATCTATTGCTAACAACAGCATCTGTGGAGAAACAAAGGTTAACATTTCAAGTTGATGACCTTTCATCAGAACAGACGTGCCTCCTTAATCATCTTTGATATAATCTTGTGATTTTTACAAGCTGTTTTTCCTTGGTCTCTGTGAAAAGTGCTTATTTTGAACATTTTATATTCTTATAACTTGCTGCTTCATCAGATTTAGTCAATTATGTACATATATCTCTGGTGAAGTATTGACCTATATGCATGTTCTCTCATGATTAAGACCAGCTGATGGCCACAGCCACTTTATGAATCTCATCTTCCCATATTTTGCAAGTCAGTAACTGAAAGCATTTAAGAGCATGGAGTCATCTCTTTGTTCTAGAAGTACTCTGGACTAGTGGGGATTGTAAATTGTGTAAAATTGTGTAAACTACCAGTCCAAGAAAGCTGCCTGTAAGTACGACTGACATTGTATCCAAGACAGAAAAGTGTTTGTAGTAGGTTTCAGGAACAGAACTGCAAATTTCAGACTGGTGGATATTACTATGATCAGTTAAGAGATCACTAGGCTAAATGGAAGGGTAACTTGATGTAGGGACACTGACCACTTATTCTGGACTTACAACAGACAGGAGAATGGATGAATATGAAATGATACAAATGATGTGAACCGATGATGTTTGAACTTGTTCAAAGCACTGCCTTTAACATTTTGCAGGGATAGCTTGATCTATTATTCAACCATTTTTCTGGGGACACTTATGTAACATATTTTATTTTCGTCTCAGCCATTTGGAAAAATGCATACAGCCAAGAGGAAGTTTCTTTTAAAAAATTAATTGTTCATGTTTTCTCTTCCACCTGCTACATCAAGAAGTTTTCCTTCCTGCATACTATAAATTACCATCACAATACTTAATATTCATACATATTCCCGTCTCTAAGATTAAGATCGAGTGAAGAGGCCAGGGAAGGGATGGGAATTCAAGAACTCCTGCAGCTTATTGCGCCTGTAATAGGTATTAAAACACCTCTTAGAAATTATTATATACACTGTATTACAATGTTAGATGATGATCAACCTGTATTCAAATAAACTAGACAAGTGCTACATGGTAATAAATATGAACCCAAGAGTAGAGTGCCCTACTGTTATACAATGACACAACTATGGCTCCCTGTATTGTACACATGCAATAGTGACTGTCCAATGTAAAGCAACAACCTTTACCGATTGGTAGTGTATCCAAATATTAAATAGCAACAGGCCTCTTCCCACCAGTACTTGTACTTGTGTACTAAAATATCCTAAAACACTTCATATAATAGTCAGTAATCAAAAAAAGAATTACACTGAGCCAAATGTGTCATTTAAATTGAGGCCAAAAGCTTGGAAGACAAGGCAAACTCTAAGATGAGAAGAATAGCTGGCAGATTTAGTGGCGGGGGGGATTTCAGAGCATGTGATCTAGGTAGCTGACAGCGTAGTCACCAATTGTGCGATAAAGAAAGGGAAGTACATGAGGAGCGAATTGGAGGAGCCAAAAGTTTGTACAGAACTACAGGACTAAAAGAGGTTACGGAGACAGAAAGGGTGAGTAGAGTGAGATTTGAAAAATGCAGATTTTGTGGCATTGCTGAATCTTTAAAGTCAGCAAGCAGTGGCTTCTGAATGGACCATAAGATTACTGTTCTTGAGGTACCAATGTCGTCCACACACTAACAGATGAGGCATATTCCTCAACGTCTGGGTCTTCGTCTGTGGTGGCATTCTTGAAGATCTGCTAGTCAGTCCATTCAAAATAATCCTGAAGTATAGAGATTGCCTCATTAGGTCATACAATGATGGTCCTCTTGACTGGTTTCTCCACTTTCAGCAGTGGTCAGTATGCTTGGATTAACATTATGGAGATATGGTCAGAGAAGCCAAGATGAGAATCAGAATTGGGTTTATTATCACTGGCACGTGTTGTGAAATTTGTTAACTTAGCAGTAGCAGTTCAATTCAATACACAATATAGAAGAAAAAAATAATAATAAATAAGTAATCAATTACAGTATACACATATTGAATAGATTAAAAAACATGCAAAAAGCAGAATTAATATATATATTAAAAAATGAGATAGTGTTCAAGGGTTCAATATCCATTTAGAAATCGGGTGGCAGAGGGGAAGAAGCTGTTCCTAAATCACTGAGTGTGTGCCTTCAGGCTTCTGTACCTCCTACCTGATGGTAACAGTGAGGAAAGGGCATGTCCTGGGGGCTGGAGGTCCGTAATAATGGACGCTGACTTTCTGACACACCACTCCTTGAAGATGTCCTGGGTACGTTGTAGGCTAGTACCCAAGATGGAGCCGACTAAATTTACAACCCTCTGCAGCTTCTTTCGGTCCTATGCAGTAGCAACACCCGCCCCCCCCTCCCCCATTCTAGACAGTGATGCAGCCTGTCAGAATGCTCTCCACGGTACATCCATAGAAGCTATTGAGTGTATTTGTTGTCATACCAAATCTCTTCAAACTCCTAATGAAGTATAGTCGCTGTCTTGCCTTCTTTATAATTGCATCAATATGTTGGGACCAGGTTAGGTCTTCAGAGATCTTGACACCCAGGAACTTGAAACTGCTCACTCTCTCCACTTCTGATCCCTCTATGAGGATTGGTATGTGTTCCTTCATCTTACCCTTGGTGAAGTCCACAATCAGCTCTTTCATCTTACTGACGTTGAGTGCCAGGTTGTTGCTGCAACACCACTAGTTGGCGTACCTCACTCCTGTACGCCTTCTCTTCACCATCTGAGATTCTACCAACAATGTTTGTATCATGAACAAATTTATAGATGGTATTTGAGTTATGCCTAGCCACTCAGTCATGGGTATAGAGAGAGTAGAGCAGCGGGCTAAGCACAGACCTCTCAGGTGCACCAGTGTTGATTGTCAGCAAGGAGGAGATGTTATCACCAATCCGCACAGATTGTGGTCTTCCAGTTAGGAAACAGAGGGAGCTACAGAGGCCCAAGTTCTGTAACTTCTTAATCAGGATTGTGGGAATGATGGTATTAAATGCTGAGCTATAGTTGATGAACAACATCCTGACATAGGTGTTTGTGTTGTCCAGGGGTCTGAAGCCGTGTGAAGAGCCATTGAGATTGCATCTGCCGTTGGCCTGTTGTGGCAATAGGCAAATTGCAATAGTCATGACCAAACTCTCAAAGCATTTCATCACTGTAGATGTGACTGCTACCAGGTGACAGTTATTAAGGCAGCTCATATTATTCTTCTTAGGCACTGGTATAATTGTTGCCTTTTTGAAGCAAGTGAGAACTTCCACCCATAGCAGTGAGAGGTTGAAAGTGTCCTTGAATATTCCCACCAGTTGGATGGCACAGGTCTTCAGAGCCTTACCAGGTACTCCATCGGGACCTTCAGCCTTGCGAGGGTTCACTCTCTTTTAAAGACAGCCTAGGGGACTTCCGGTAGCGCTCATGGAGTGAAGTCGCGTTCTTGACTCGCTCCATTACCTCTGAGTTTTTTCTCTCTATGGTCAGCTATACTTTAATTAACTATTAAGGCATCAATTTTTACAATACTTTGAATTAAACTGAATTCTCTGACAATTGGATGATACTGAGATCGGCTTTGTCTAAGAACGGGAAAGACGGCAAGGATGGTAAACCTCCGGTTAAACCGAAAGCTACGGATCTCCCTCCGACTGAATCACCGGTGACTTTGGAAGCTATATCGGAGTTAATTCAGAGGGAAATTTCAACCTCTGTTAGGGAGATGATTCGTACAGAAATTATGGGCTCTGTTAAAGACCTGATTCATATGGAAATCTCAACTAAGTTCCAGAAAATTGCCGATTTAATTGATAAGATGCAAACATGTATTGCGGAACATCAGTCGGCTATATCTGGTCTTCAAAAATCCGCGCAACAAAGTGAGCTTAAGATGGGGAAAGTCGAAGAAACAATTAATGTAATGAAGAAGAAACTTGACTTTTTGACTTTTAAAAACTCTGACTTGGAATCTAGAATGCGACGGCAGAATTTACGAATGATTGGCGTCAGGGAAGCCGTGGAAGCTAACAACCCTATGAAATATTTCTCCCAACTTTTAAAAGATGCATTCCCTACTGTATTTCCTGACCAACCACCGCTACTGGATCGTGTTCACAGAATCCCATCATACTCGTCTAGGTCAGATAGACCTAGGCATGTTATCTTACGTTTTCATTACTTTCAAGACAAGGAGAGACTGTTTCGATTCGCTCGATCTAAAGGTTTCATTGATTTTTCGGATCTTAGGTTCCGATTCGTGGAAGATTTCAGTAAACCAATCTGGGACCAACGGGTCCGTTACAGATCCGTGATGTCGGAATTCTATAAGATGGATTTAAGACCAGCGCTGCTGTACCCTGCACGTCTAAGGATTCGCATGTTAGATGGAGCTCTTCGTTTTTTTGATTCTCCATCGGATGCCCAGAGTTATCTGGATCAACTTTCATCTTCAACATCTTAATTGCCTTTTTTTAATTTTCTCCGTTGATCGGAGGCTGTGAATTGGTTGGTTTTAACTTTTCTGTGCCCTATTTGGGCAGAAAAGTTTACTTTCGATTTCTTAATATGGCTGCTAAACTTTCTTTTTAACTGCGTCATTTCTTTCTTTTCCCAGGGGATTCTGGGTGGTTACTTCCCTTTTGTCATCTTACGTATTTCCTGTGCGGCCTTAAATTTTGTAGTTTTTTTTAAATTTTATTCTGTTTTGCTTTTTATAATCATTTTATGTTAATAATCCTATTTTTTTTGTTGCTGTGTCTATTCATGAGTTTGAGGTTTATTGTGGTTTTTTTTTAATATATACTTTCCGGCTTTTGTTCTGTTCTGTGTGTATTTTAATTGAGCTAACTTTTTTTTTACTTATTTTTTTTACTGTTTTACAATTAGCTGATCCTTTTCATATTTATACCTTTTTTTAGGGAGCGTATACCGGAAGTCATGGGGGTAGTTTTAGCGCTTGCTTCTTTCTGGCGGGTCTGCTTTAGATTTCGCCTTGGGGTCCTGGGGTGGGGGGCGGTGGGAGGGGCTTCACGTTTTAGTTTGTTTCTCTTTGGGCTATATACATTATTGAAGTATTGGTTACGTCCTTTTCCCCGGTATCTTTTGTATGTTCTGTTTCCTCTCCGGGTCTGTGGGTCGCGCCTATTGTCAATCCTCCTTGTTATGGGTTGACTTTAGGATTTATGGAGTCTATTATTAATTTTGTCTCCTGGAATACTAATGGTCTTAATCATCCTATTAAAAGGAAAAAAGTTTTTAAAGTGTTCCGGAGACTTAAAGCACAAATTTTATTTTTACAAGAGACCCATGTACGGAGGGGGGACAGACTACGTTTTTTCAAATTTTGGAAGGGACAACAATTTCATTCGAACTCCAATGCTAAGATTCGAGGCGTCTCTATTTTTATAGACTCCTCAGTTACTTTTATACAACAGGATATTATCTCTGATCCGAATGGTAGATTTTTATTGGTTAGTGGTTTATTATTTAATAAAAAAGTAGTTTTGGTTAATGTTTATGCTCCTAATATGGATTGTCCGGAATTTTATAAATCATTGTTTGATCAGTTTCCGAATTTGAACGAGTTTTCATTGATTTGGGGCGGAGATCTTAATACCTGTTTATCTCCAGCTTTGGACCGTTCGGCTCCTTTACGGACTTTACCTAATAAATCTGCAAATTTGATTAATTTTTTCCTTTCTGATTCTGGGTCGACGGACATTTGGCGTTTTCTGCATCCTCAGGAAAAAGATTTTTCCTTCTTTTCACATGTTCATCATTCCTATTCAAGAATTGATTATTTTTTCATTGATTCTCGTCTCATTCCTTCAGTGATTAAATGTGATTATGATTCTATAACCATTTCGGATCATGCTCCACTTAAGCTTTCTATTAAAATTATGGCCAATATACCAAACAATAGACAATGGCGTTTTAATTCGCTGTTGCTTCAGGACTCGGACTTTGTTAATTTTATGAATGAACAGATTGAGCTTTTTTTTTACAATTAACCATACAGAAGATATTTCGGTTAACACTCTTTGGGACACTTTTAAAGCCTATATTCGGGGTCAGATTATTTCGTATTCCGTTGCTTTGAGGAAGAAACAGAAGCAGGAGGAGATGGTAATTGTGGACAAGATTAAAGAAATTGATAAGAAATATGTTATGGCTCCTTCTGAGGAGCTATACAAACAAAGAACTGAACTTCAAATGGAACACAGTTTACTACTCTCGTCCTCGATTGTAAACCAATTAAAGAAAACAAGAAGTGATTTTTATGTTCACAGTGATAAAATTGGCAAGCTGCTGGCTAATCAATTGAAATCTAATTATGTTAAATCTCAAATCAATCAGATTTATAACCAAAATGATCGATTGATATTGGATCATGTGGGGATTAATCAAACCTTTTGTGATTTTTATTCTTCTTTATACCAATCAGAGTCTCCTCGAGATTCTAAATATATGAATGATTTTTTAGATAAGTTAGACTTCCCTCTGATTTCACAGGATATGTCTTCTTTATTAGATACTTCCATTACAATGGATGAGATTAAGAATGTTATTTTTTCTATGAATCTGGGGAAAGCTCCTGGCCCTGATGGGTTTACCGTTGAATTTTATAAATGTTTTGCTTCTTTATTGATTCCTTGGCTCTATAAGGTTTTTGAGGCTTCTTTGAAACTTGGTAAACTTCCGGAATCTTTTAATAGAGCATCAATTTCTTTAATACTAAAGAAGGATAAAGACCCTGCTCAATGTGCATCTTATAGACCAATATCTTTATTAAATGTTGATTCTAAAGTTTTTTCTAAGTTATTAGCAAATAGACTAGAAAAAGTACTTCCTTCTATTATTTCGGAAGACCAAACGGGTTTTATTAAAGGTCGTTACTCTTTTTATAATATTCGTACATTGTTAAATATCGTTTATACTCCCTCACAAAATGTTCCTGAGTGTGTTATTTCTTTAGATGCCGAGAAAGCTTTTGATAGAGTAGAATGGCCTTATTTATTTAAGGTGCTTGAAATGTTTAATTTTAGCTTGAAATTTATATCCTGGATTAAACTGTTATATTACTCCCCTGTAGCCTCGGTTCGTACTAACTCCTTAAACTCACCTTTTTTTCCTCTCTTTCGTGGTACTCGACAAGGCTGTCCTCTTAGTCCCCTATTATTTGATATTGCATTAGAACCTCTTGCAATTGCTATTCGAGAATCTTTAAATATTACTGGGATAACTCGGGGATTAAAGTCCCATAAATTATCACTCTATGCTGATGATTTACTTTTATATATTTCTAATCCTGAGAGATCCATTCCTGCTGTTTTAGAGTTATTAGCACAATTTGGTCTTTTCTCAGGTTATAAATTAAATCTTAGTAAGAGTGAACTTTTTCCGATTAATAAACATCTTCCCTTATATTATAAATTTCCATTTAAATTGATTAATAATTACTTTTCATATCTTGGGATTAAAATTACTTGTAAACATAAAGATTTATTTAAGACTAACTTTTTACCATTAATAGACCATATTACTCAACTTTCATCTAAATGGTTTCCCTTATATTTAACTTTGATTGGTCGTATTAATGCAGTTAAGATGTTTTTTTTGCCAAAATTTTTATATGTGTTTCAGGCATTACCAATTTTCGTTCCTAAATCTTTTTTTGATAAAGTTGACTCTAAAATTTCTTCATTTATTTGGCAGAACAAGAATCCGAGACTGGGTAAAATACATTTACAGAAAGCTAAGAGAGATGGAGGTTTAGCATTACCTAACTTTAGATTTTATTATTGGGCTATTAATATTCGACATATGAAATTTTGGTTACTTGACCGGGACATACTATTTATTCCTAAATGGGTAGCATTGGAATTACAATCTGTTCAGGGTTATACACTTGGTTCTATTTTAGGTTCCTCTCTTCCTTTTGATTCGAAACGTCTTAAGCAGGTCTCTAACCCGATAGTTAAATATGCTTTGCGCATTTGGTTTCAATTCAGAAAATTTTTTGATCTTAATCAATTCGGGTTAGCGATTCCTATTTTAGGTAACATATTTTTTCCTCCCTCTTTTACGGATCGCGCTTTTCAAACTTGGAAGACTAAGGGTATTTTACGGTTTTTGGATTTATTTTTAGATGGTTCCCTTATGTCTTTTGAACAATTATCTAATAAATATAACTTATCAAGAATACATTTTTTTAGATATTTACAAGTTAGAAATTTCCTAAGTACTATACTTACTTCCTTTCCAATGCTTCCTCCTATATATATTTTAGATTCGATAATTAACCTTAATCCATGTCAGAAAGGTGCATCGGCTATGATTTATAATATTATTATGAAACTTAGGAAAGCTCCATTTGATAAGATTAGGGTAGATTGGGAACAGGAATTGGGGCTTACCATTTCTGTGGATGATTGGGGGCAGATTTTACAATTAGTTAATACTTCCTCTATTTGTGCTAAACATTCCCTAATTCAATTTAAAGTGGTTCATAGAGCACATATGTCCAAAGATAAGTTAGCGCGTTTTTACTCGCATATTAATCCTTTCTGTGATAGATGTTCGGGGCAGATAGCCTCTTTAACTCATATGTTTTGGTCTTGCCCTACTTTGGAAACTTTTTGGAGAGATATTTTCAATATTATTTCTAAGGTATTAAATATAGATATCTCTCCTCACCCTATTACTGCTATCTTTGGACTACCTAAAATTTCTAGTAATCTTTCCCCTTCAGCCCGTAGAATGATTGCATTTCTTACTTTAATGGCGAAAAGATGTATTTTACAACATTGGAAAGAGCTTAATGCTCCAACTACCTTTTTTTGGTTTTCTCAGACGATTTTATGTTTGAATCTGGAGAAAATTAGAAGTAACCTTTATGATTCTTCATTTAAATTTGAACAGATTTGGGGACCTTTTATTCGATATTTTCATTTAATGTAATATTTACCCTTCTTGTTTTTTCTTCACTGTTTTAATGGAGGTCGGGATTGAGGACGTGATTTTAAGTTTAACTCTGTTTGGTTTCAAGTTAGCCCATTGCTTTGCTTTGCTTTTAGTTAGTTGCACGGTGGGTTTTTTTTTTGGGGTTTTTTTTTTCTTTTTTTTTCCATTGATATATATAAAATCTAGTATACTATTATGTTATCTTGGTTTCTTATGCTTAAATTACATTGTTTGTAGTATTTTCTTTTTGGTATTGTTATCTTTTGGAATTTTATTATACTTTAACATTGTATTAATGTTTATATGGCTTACCTTTTTTGTATACTTACTCAATAAAAAGATTTAAAAAGAAAAAGAAAGAAAGACAGCCTAACATCGGCCTCTGTGACAGAGATCACAGGGTCATCAGGTGCAGCAGGGATCTTCACAGCTGTAGTTATATTCTTCCTTTCAAAGCAGGCATAGAAGGCGTTGAGTTCATCTAGAAGTGCAGCATCGCTGCCATTCATGCTATTGGATTTCACTTTGTAGGAAGTAAAGCAAATCCTGCCAGAGCTGTCGTACATTCGATGTCGCCTCCAACCTCATTCGAAATTGTCTGTTCGCGCTTGAAATAGCCCTCCGCAAATCATACCTGGTTTTCTGGTTCAGGCCTGGGTCACCAGACTTTGTACTTACCATGTTTATTTCTACGAACATGGTCCAGTCTGTATGTTCCCCGAGGGGCCATGGTGACACACAGGTGGAATTTGGGTAAAATGGCAGAATAAGTATCAGGTTTAATATCACCAGCATATACATGAAATTTGTGACTTTGTGGAGCAGTGTAATGCAATACATGATAATAGAGAAAAAAAACTGAATTACTATCTATTAGTGCAAAAATAGAAATTAAAAAGTAGTGAAGTAGTGTTCATGGGTTCAATGCCCATTGAGAAATCAGATGGCAAATGGGAAGAAGCTATTCCTGAATCACTGAGTGTGTGCCTTCAGGCCTCAGTATCTCCTTCCTGATGATAGCAATGAAAACAAGGCATGACCTGGGTGACAGGGGTCCTTAATGATGGATGCCACCTTTTTGAGGCATTGCTCCTTAAATATTTCTTGGATACTAAGGAGGCTAGTGCCCATGATGGAGCTGAACAAATTTACAACTCTCTGCAGCTTACTTCAATCCTGTGCAGGAGCCCTACCTACCCAGGAATACCAGAGAGTGATGCAGCCAGTTAGAATGCTCTCCACGGTTCATCTGTAGAAAATTCTGAGTGTTTTTGGTAACATACCAAATCTACTCAAACTCCTAATGAAATATAGCTGCTGTTGCATCTTCTTTGTAGCTGCACTGATTATGGTGGATCCAGGTTAGCACTTCAGAGATATTGACATCCAGGACTAACATGAGGCAATTCCTTAGGCAAGAACTGATTCTGGCCATGAGCAACCACTCAATGCACTTCATCACAGTAGATATGAGTGCAACTGGGCAATAGCTACTGAGCAATACACACAAAGTCCTGGAGGAACTCAGCAGGTCAGGCATCATCTATGGAAATGAATAAACAGTTGATGTTTCGAACAGAGACCCTTCACCTGGACTGGAAAGGAAGGGGGAAGATGCCTGAATGAGGTTGTGGGGGGAGGGGAAGGAGGACAAGCTAGAAAGTGATGGGTAAAGCTAGGTGGCTGCAGAAACAGGATGAAGTAGGAAGCTGGGAGGTGACAAGTGGAACCTACAAAGGGCTGGAGATAAAGGAACCTGATGAGAAAAAGGGAAGAAGATGGGGCATTAGGGGGATGTTATAGGCAGGTGAGGAGAAGTAGTAAGAAGCTGAAGTAGGAAACTGAAGAAGAGGGAAGGTGAGGGGAAAACTCCCAAAAGTTGGAGAGATCTATGTTTATCTCATCAGGTTGGAGTTTACCTGGATGGAATATGAGATGCTGCTCCTCCATCCTGAGAGTGGCCTCATCATGGCAGAAGAGGAGACCATGTACCAACATATTGGAAATGGAAGGGAAATAGGAATTAAAATGGTCGGCCACCAGGAAATTCTTTTTTTTTCTAGATGGAGATGCTGGACATAGTGGTCCAGTCATTAAGTCATTGAACCCTGCTATGTTTGGGCACTGGTCGTCAACCTTTTGAAGCAGGTGGGAACCTCCCACTGCAGCAGTGAGAGATTGAAGATGTGCTTGAACATTCCCACCTGTAGGTTGAAACGGGTTTTCAGTGCCCTACCAGGTATACCATCAGGGCCTGACGCCTTGCGAGGGTTCATCCTCTTGAAAGATGTTCTGAGATGTTCTGATGTCGACATCCAAGACAGAGATCACAGGGTCACAATATGTTGCATGAATTTGCACGTGTTATTTACCCTCCCAAAGCAGTTGATACTTTTCTGGATGGCTATTGTGTTATTCATTAGAACAACAAGGTTCCTGTAGCTGGCAATGTTTTTCATCTCTATCAGTCACGTTCTATTCCTAAATCATAGACAACTTTCTTAACTGTAATCCCTTTATTTTGTTACACTCTACTTCAGTTTTGGGAGCAGAGGGCATTATCAGAGATTAGGGATGCCATTGATTGGAGAAGCCTCAAGAAAATTTAAACTTTACTTGGATGAGTATGTTATACTGTAACTTATTAGGCTAAAGTCTTATTTGGTACATTAGATTAGAGGGGATTGTTCTGTATAAGACAATATAACAAGTGGACTAAATGGCTGTCATTTGTACCCAAAATTTATATGTACCTACAAGCGATCTAGAGTAAATCCTGTCTCTCACCTTCATAACATTGAATAGCACCTCCTGTCCAAGACTGTCTTGTCCTTTAAAGAATTCGTGCTCTGGGTAGGTCCGTGCAATGTCTCTCCGGATCAGCTTCTCACAAGGCGAGGTCATCTTTAGCAGCTCTGAATACTGGTTTTTCACAGGCATATCAGTTGCATTGCATAGCAACTGCCAAACGATCCCACGGAAATGGTGTGGAATTCCTTTCCGAATCAGTTCCTGAAAATAAGTGAAAATCTTTTAACTTTCTCTCTCATTTAATGTTTCCCAGTACCACTGGAAGTGACACAAATACCTAGTCATACACCTGAGAATCCCAGTCGGAAGCAGCCGGAAAGATGATCACAGTTAGGCAAAATGTCTCTCAACGCTGACAGCTTTTGCTAACTCCAGTACAGGTTATTGGTTGACTTCATGAAGCGGAAAGTGTAGCCAATTAACCACAGTCTTAGAAACATGGAAGATAGCTGCAGCATTCCGTGTCTGAAGAAAAGAACATTGCCATCAACTTCAGGATCAAGTACCCTTCCTATTAAGCAATTACTTATTTATTTAGTGATACAGTGCGGAGTCAGCCCTTCCGACCCTTCGAGCCACACAGATCCCCATTTGCACTCTCTCAGCAACGTTCCGTTTAGTAAGGATATTTTCCATGGCAAAATACAATTCAGAGCTAATAATCCAGTTACTGAGGCCTTTCAGGTAAGGCTGTAGGGTGTATAAACTGCCTGCACTTGCTTATCTCTCCAGGTTTCTCTTCCTGACCATTGTCATCAATTCCAGCCCACACACTGGATTAGATCATTTTTCCCCCCCGTGCACCCTTCAAGAATTTACCTTCAGCCTGAATTTCAATGATGCCTTTTAAACAGAGGAAGCACTGTGTATAACACATATGGGAGGAGGAAATGCTACATTACACACGAATACTAGCCCTGAACTGAAGCGTAGGACACTAAACCAATGACAATGACCCCACTGCACGGATTCTGATCAGAATATCTGCAGTTGGGTTTTCATTTTGTTAGCAGTCTCCACAATAAAGTACTTTACTTCAAATAAGTCCTCTCTTGCAAGTACAATCCTTGACTGCTCCTGGAACCCAGATTAACCTTTCTGCCCCCTCACTGTCTCAAAGTTGTCAGAGATTAGATAATACAAGTGGTAATTTCTTTTTAATAAATAGTAAGAAGTACAAAACTAATGATATAGAAGCAGAGGTAAAATGGACAGCCTGAGGAAAGCACAATTCTGATTTGATGGAGATGGATGTGAGAGTGCAGAGGAACATCTGGAAAACTTCTGAAATGCCCACTTCGCTGCCGCTACTACTGTGTGGTAACCGTAATCTCTAGAGCAGAAGGCCCCGAAATCCTCGGCTTTGCTTGTTTCAGCGGCCGGCGTGAGGTCGAAGGCACTCGGGAGGCTGTATCGGAAGGGCTGGTCGGAGGCTCGAAGTTTTCGGACGGACAGGCTCAGTGTCGGCTGTGGTTGGCTGCTTCCAAGGTATTGGCAAATTGACGGTGGCTGGAGGCTTATGGCAGGGAGTTTTTCCCTTTTGCTGCTGCAATCGCACAGACACCTGAAGAGCAGACTATCTGTTGGATGGAAGTGACTGATAGAGGCAGATGCCAAGTTTTTAAGCTCACCAGTGGAAGGTGGTGCTTTAGCACTGCTGGCCCACCACCTCGAGGGAGTCTTGATCATAAGTGGGCCGAAACTGCTGAAGACAGCTGGCAGATCAACTGATGATCCCACTGGTGATAGCACAGGACAGTTAACATCTTAGTCCAAGTGTATTTTTAACTCTAGGGGGCAATGTCAGAGGTAGTTTTTTTTTTAAAAACACAGTGTGTGTTAGTTACGTGGAATGTGCTTGCCGGGGTGCTGGTCGTCATCATGGCTATCCCTCGAGGTCGAGGATGATGGTCATCATTCTGTTGATCTACTTATGGGCTCTCAAGTGGCTTATGAGTCCAATCTTGGTTTCTTCCGCACTCAGGACAAGTAGTAGAGGGCAATGTATTAAGGATATTCAAGAGAAAATGAAAGGCTAGTGGAGGGAAAGGTTAAACTGAGTAGGTTAAAGAGTCTGCACAATATCATGGGCTGAAGGGACTCTGCTATACTGTACTGTTCTATTTTCTTTGTTCTAATCATCTTTGACCCATATCACAAACAACACTCTCATGCCATTTACTCTCTTCAACTTCAGCTCTTCTTGTTGCTGTAGTATGCATCCATCTAGCCTCTCCTAGCACATTCCCTGTAAAACAGATCACCCGAAACTCTTTCCATGCCACATCTTAATACTCACAGGTTGCATTCTCCCATTATTTGTGCTTGATGACCTTCACTAGCTCTTTGGTTAACCAATGCACTTAATTTTAAAATTCTCAACTAGGTTTTCGAACCCTTCCGTGCTTCAGCTCTCCATTACCAATTCTCTTCACACACTACAGGTCAATTGACCAGGGAGAATAATAGCTTAGCATGGATTAGATGGGCCAAAGGGCACGTTTCTGAGCTGTAGTACTCTATGACTCCATCTTTGAGAGTTATCAAAACCCCATCCAATTCTAACCTCATAAAAATATTCATAACTCCACCAGCTTCAGGTGCTAAGACTCCAAGCTCTAGATCTCCCTTCCCTCCAAGATGCTGCTAAAAAGCTCTCCATCTTGAGGGCCTGAATGTGAAGTAATATTATAAAAAGAATATTAAATTATCAAAGGGATAGATAAGATAGAGGCAGGAAAGTTGTTAGCACTGGTAGGTAAGACTAGAAATAGGGAACATAGCCTCAAGATTCGGGGGAGTACATTTAGGATGGAGATGAGGAGGAATTGCTTTTCCCAGAGAGTGGTGAATCTGTGGAATTCTCCGCCCAGTGAAGCAGTGGAGACTACCTCAGTAAATATATTTAAGACAAGGTTAGTTAGATTTTTGCATAGTAGGGGAATTAGGGGCTATAGAGAAAAGACAGTTAGGTGGAGATGAGTCCATGGCCAGATCAGCCATGATCTTACTGAATGGTGGAGCAGGCTCGATGAGCCAGATAGCCTATTCCTGCTCCTATTTCTTATGTTCTATAATATCCCTAGGACAGCACCGGCAGAGAAACAAGGGCCAGAGCCTGCTGAATTGCATGCAGCATGTTAACAATGTTTTTGCAACTGAATGAGATCACCTTAAGAAAGGTAACAGCATAAAGTTGAAGTGTTGACAGCTGTCAGAGCATACTCTGTTTAAGCCAGCTGTTAAAAGCTAGATGTTTTGATTGCTTGGCATCCAGAAGCATTAAAGCAATCCAAAAATATTTTTGAAACATTTAATGTCATTTAAAAAATTGAAACAAAAATGCATAAAAATAGTCAAACTATTAGAAAATATAACATTTTTGAATAATTACCCTACCAGTCCTTTAAGAAGGACCTCTATTCATGTCGTAATTACCATGAAAGTTTGCAGGGAATTGCCACAATTTCTACAAATATTCTGAAATTCAGCATTGGAATGTGTTAGAACAAACTTTTGAACTTGAGCATTTTTAGGATATCTGCAACAATGCGTATGATTATACAGGGAAATGTAGCCGGTTGCAGAATTGCACAATGTGCCAGTATCCCACCGTAATCAGGGCAATATCTTCTTGGTGATAGTCAGCTTTTAACGTTTAATTTCTTTGAACATTTTTGCAATGAGACTAGCATTACTTGGAAAGAATAAAAACAGAGAACGGTGGAAACACGAGTGGGCCAGGCAGCATCTGCTTAGAGTGAAACAGAGTTTATGACGCAGGTCATGGACTATTCATTGGAATTGAGAAAAAAGCAGCAGGAAAGGGTAGGGGTTAGAGAGAACAGAGGGAATATTTATGGTAGGGTGAAGACCAAGGTCATTCAGTGAACAATTATTTTTGGTGTTGTCTAGTTAATAGGCGAGGCAGACAAAACAAATATGTTCAGGAACTGAGGGATTTACAACACATCAGTTGTTGGATATCTGAAAAAAAAACGAGTTCTGGAAACAATCAGATCTGGCACCAGTTTGCAGAGAAAAATGTTCAAGTTAGTTGGCATCAAAACTAGGTAATGTTGGGACAAAGAGAAGAAGCTGCCTGACACACTGAGTATTTTTAGCATTTTCCACTTTTGTTTTATGATTTTTAGCACCAACTGTTTTTTTGACTTTCTATTCCATAAATAGAAGCATTATAATGCAGAGATGCTTAGACTGGAATTCCTATCTGAATGTGGATGATGCAAAATCCTTCCCCTGGTGCTCAGCCTAAGATGGTGAGAAATGTCAAACTTTTAACATTCATGTGCACATATAAGCAAAGCAGAGAATATACCATTTGTGGCATTTGAGAATAATATGGGACTCTTGAACTTTCATAGAATTTGAATATAGAATGGTTATAGCAGAAGAGGAAATTCAGCCCTGTTGACAGATCACATCGCATATAAGTAAAAATGTTTTACCCCTGTCCTCCAGGCACCTTCTGTACACAATTTTAAACTATGAACCCCTAGTTCTTGAACTAACTACTCATGGGAACCAGGTCTCTACTTACCTCAGAACCATCTTAGTATACAGAAGATACAAGTTACAGCTGATGCTGGAATTTGGAGCAACAGGTAATCTGCTGCAGGAATGTGGGGGAGGGTGGGGGAGTAACATTTGCTGAGAAAAGAAGGAATTTGTGATGTTTTGGGTTTCACATCTAAAAGAGCAGCGGGGAGATGACCAATATAAGAAGAAGAGGGTGAGGAGTGACTCAAGGCCTAGGGCTGATTGGTGAATTGTGGAAGGGTAATGGATGACAGACAGATCAAGCCAGGAGGGTGACGGGAGAGGGAGAGGTGGAGATGGGAGACGGAGGCAAGCGAGTGCAGGTAGATGATAGCTGGAGGCAGGGGAAAAAGAGAGGCAGACGGATCAAGGAGAGAATGGGAGGATGAAGGAGGGGTACAGCTGCTGGAGAGAGATAAGCAGGCATACAAAAAGCTGGAACTTCGTAAGCAAGAAAGGTGATAACGGGAAGCATTAGGGGGGAGCTGAAAGGCAGATAGAACCAGGATCAGATGGGGGGGAGGGAGAAAAGAGTCAGTGGGTAGAATGTATGGGTAGTATGTGGAAGGAAACAATGAGGGAGGGCATGAAAATGGGTGATTAAAATGGAAGGAGGATCAGGAGGAGAGAAACTGCAGGTGTGGGTTATCGGAAATTTCATGCTCTTACCATTGGTTTGTAGACTACATACGCAGAACATGAAGTGTTGTTTCTCTCTTTTGTGGTGGCCCTCACCCTGGCGGTGGAGAAGGCTGAGGATGGCTAGGTTGATGTGGCAATGTGAAGAGGAAATTAAATGCCATGCAGCTGGGAGCTGGGGATGGATACTGTAGACAGAATGTAGGTGTTCTGCAAAATGGTTGCCCAGCCTGCACTTGGTCTGATCAATGACTTGAAGGCCACATTGTGAGAACCTAATGCTACAAACAAGGTTTGCGGAGGAGCACGTGAATCTTTGTCTCACCTGGAAGGGCTGTCTGGGACCCTAGATGGTGTTGAAAGAGGTGGTGCAAGGACAAATGTTGCACCTCCTGAGGTAAAAGATGAAGTGCCTGAGGTCAGGGAAGGGTGGATGGGGCAGGATGAGCGGACCTGAGTCATGGAAGGAGGGATACCTACGCAAGGTGGAATGGGTTGAGGAGGAGAAAGTAAGGCTGCTGGTGGGATTTCACTGCAGCTGGATAAAAAATTGTGATGGAGCGTAGGTGATGATTAGGGGAAATCTGTTGTGTCCAAAGCAGGGGTTCCCAATTTTTTTTATACCATGGAGCCTTACCATTAACCATGGGAACAGAAGTCTCAGAGATAGAGGAAATGTGAAAGAAAGCTCTGTCAACCATGGTGGAAGGGAAGCACTGCTCTCTGGGGAAAAAAAAGGACATTTCAGATATCCTGGAATGGAAGCCTCATCATGAGAGTAGATGCAGTGAATTTGGAGAAATTGGTGTCCTTCCAAGAGCCAAGGTGGGAAGAGGTGTTGTGTAGGTAGTTGTGGGAGTCAGTAATTTGTGCACATTCATTAAGACCTCCCTTCAGCCATCTTTCTTCTAAGGAGAAGGACCCTAGTTTCACCATTCTGAGATTATAGCTGAAATCAGGATTTTCAAATTCAAAAGCAAGCTGCCTCTTTACAGCATGTTGTACTTACAATTAAAGGTGATATAAATCGGTACTTCATGACAGAGCCTGATTATCTAACCCATACTATATGTGGCAGAATTAGTTCAGGTCTGACAATATATTCACATAAAACATTTAGCTTCTGGTCAACTTAATCAGGTCATGATTTTTGCTTTGCATTACTATGTGTTCTCTGACCTTGAAGAGTATATGGGGTTCCATTCATAAGTAAGATCAACAGCTTGCTTGAGATAGAGTTAAGGTGATTTTCAGGTTGAGTCAGAAAATAAAATGCAGCTATGGCTGGGGTTGGCTTTTGACTGGTCTTGGTGTAGTGTTAATATTATAGCCAAACACAACTCCATCTCACAGTCACAATTCTCAACCAGCAGCAGGATGTTTTCATCCCCAAGGGTCACAACTTTGTTCTTATTGTTGAGGACAACAGAATGCAGACATATCCCGGGATATAAATACCTGCATCTCTGGTCGAGAAACAAGAAAGAATAGTGTTGGAGCTTGACTTTGATCCAAATGACAAACGATTTTACTGTCAATTCCTCATTAGATTTGGCACAAGTTGATAATCATTAAGAACAGGGTCAAATAAAATGAGTTTAAGTAACAAAGCCCCTACATTTTTCCTTCCACTTGAGAAAGGTATTGTAAATATAAGTAAGAGTACTAATTCAGATTCAAGCACTAATGTAACATTATTTGAAAAGCCATGTCTTTCCTGTACCCCTATGTCACTTATGTTAAATTTACAAACCAGAAGCAGGCTCTAAGCTTTTATCTGTATGTTAATCACATCCGTATTTTGGCATGTCAGTGTGACAACTATTGGAAAGTAAATCCCACAGATCATCCAATTGGTATTTTTACAGCAAAATGACTGTTGCAGGAGCAGAACGGTAGGGAACAAACTGGAGATTGCTATGTGAAAGCAGGAAGTAGTGCTGAGGTTCTAAATGTTTATTGAGGAAGGTGAACGTGATGAAGCTGTGGTGAACAAGGGCTTGCCAAATTACTGTTCATCTACAGTGTGATATGTAATAGATAAATAGGAAACCCTGGAAAGAATGGGAGGTGTTAAAATCAAACAGGTACAGCACCATGGCCATAGTTACTTTTGCAATGAAATGGAGTTGGAAGTAAGGCCACAGAGGATGATGAGTGGCTACGAGGAACAATTTTGAAAGTTAATAGTTGACAAAATTTCTAAGTGTGGCAAACAACAAAGGTGCTCCAGCAGGCATCAGAAGTTAGACATACAGAAGAAAATAATCCAAATAGAAATCTGAAGACCATATATTCTGATATAAAGAAAGATGACATTCATGCTAAGTTGTACCATTTAAAGTGAGTGCAGAAAATACAAGACTGAGATCTTTGCAGATGCCAGGACTCGTCAACAAAACCCTTAATCAAGAGACCCTGATTTATGGTCATCTTGTACAATAGCAGGGGTTCACCTGCAGTACTCCACTTCTTGGAAGTACACTTCAAAAGTGTAAGTAAATTAAGGTTGAAAAAATGATTTACTGGAATGGTTTCAAGAATGCAGGATTGGAGAGGTGTATGGTTGAACACACTCTCCTTATAGCAGCAAGGTATAACAGTTGATTTTGTAGAAGTTGTAAGTTCAGGAAGATTTTAAGTGCACCATTTACAATTAAAGAGTTAATAATAGGACAGGTTAAGGTGAGTGGCACAAAAAGCAGGTGACAGAACAACCTACTTCTGTAATCTACCGTCACATGGTTAAATAATCACTTTTTAATGTAAAACTGTAAAGTCTGCAACTTCTGCATATTTCTTATCTCGAGTATTCCACTTGAAATGTGGTTAAGCTAGGTTCAGTCCCTACGTTACAAGGAGAACCTTAAGTTTAAAGAAAGCATGCCTTTCCTTTGAATTAAAAGTATATCCAAACACTGACAACCTAAAAAATAGAAACAGAAAATATTAGGATTCGAAAGCAGGATGGATCACTCAAACTTGTAAGCCATTTCCTCTTCCTTTAACTGGCCAATATTAACTCAGTGTTTCTACGCAAGAAAAAACTCAGATTTGATGGCTCCTTTGGAAATGATAACCGGCTTTAAAAAGACTTTTCAATACCCCACTGATAAACTGCAGCAGTAACAAGCCCTGTCCATGTTCCTCACCCTCAGCAGCTTCTCTTTCTTTTTGCGAACTTCCTCCCATTCATTGATCAACCGACCCCACAGAATCCATGTGTCTTCCTCCAAGTGGCTCAAGTTGCTCGAAGCGGAGGAGCTTGACACAAGGGAGCCGCTGCTGTTCCGCCGCGATCCATTCACAGACCGCAATGACTTGCTGTCCGCTTCCAGCAACCTGGTAAACGTTAGAGATTTATAATTGAATTCAAAACATAATGGAAATTTAATGCTTATTAAATATTCAGAATACATCAATAATTACTCACTGTATTAAGGATGGACAGTATTTCAATATGAATGCTGCTTTGCGCTAACAATAGCAATTAAAAGTCAACAGTTTAAGTAAATCACAAAAGGCAAGTATCAATAATACAGAATAATGTATGACGTCCTTCCCTACATTTCCATCCTAGCATATCCCAAACAAAAATCTCTGAAGACCATTTCACTGGAACCCAGGAAACAGCTATTTTTGTCTTCACATCCTAACATTAACTTTTTTCTACATCATCAGATCTGAGTATGGAAACATGCCTGCTCAGTGGATCAAAAATCAAACACTCAAATACATCAACACACATAAAATACTGGAGGAACGTTGACTGTACTTTTTTCTAGAGATGCTGCCTAGCCTGCTGAGTTCCTCCAGCATTTTGTCTGTGTTGCTCGGATTTCCAGCATCTGCAGATTTTCTCTTGCTTGTGACCTAAATACATCTCTACACTTCTACCACAGTGGCCCAGACTAAAGCAAACCATTACAGCAAACTAGCTGCAGCCAGCCTGAAATAAGGCTTCAAAGCTCATAACCACAGAACATTTACCCAAATCTTCTATGTTTTCCTTCAGTACCTGTGTCCTTGTATTATCCATTCGAGGAGAATATTTCACAAAATTAGTGGATCAATGGTGACACTGGTGCTATATGGCAACCTTTTGCAGCCAGCTCACAAATCTACTAGGTATACATCTTCTAAACTGTTATTGAAGCAATCTTCATCTTGTAATTTCCCTTTAAGAAACATACTCCTGAAGGACTTGGCAAATTTGTCCTCAGAAATGCTGGTACGCACCTGGAAGTGGACAGATGTCTACTACTATAGGAAAAGAGGGTACCATGGAGGACTTTAGGCCAGACTGAACTGACAGGGAACATGACCACCAGTCCCTATCATCCTCCTGACCAATGTTTAGTTACTGGGGAATAAGTCAAAGGAGCTACAGGTAAAATTAGTGTATGGGGGGGAAATGCGGAATTGCTGAGCTCCCTGTTCTGCTGAAACGTGGCTCACACCCCACACTCCGGACATGGCGCTCTAGCCTGAGAAGTTCTCAATCTACCAGATAGATTGGACAATAAACTCACCATGGTGCTCAGACGTAGCAGTCTTGTCTCACTCTTTTCTTTCCAGCTGGAGCATCTAATGATTAAATGCCAACTGTTCTACCTACCAAGAGTTCTCCACTGTGATCCTGACTGTAGTTTATATACCACCTAAGGCAAATGTCAAGCAAGCATTGAGTGCCATGACTAACAAGCAATTAAGGGCCTACCCTGATGCCTTTCACATTCTTGTTGGAAACTTGAATCAGGCTAGCTGAAGAAATCTCTGCACAACTACTATCAGCATATCACCTGTAGCACGAGAGAACCCAACACACTTGGCCACAGCTATACTACCATCAAGAATGACGACCATTCAATCCCTCGACTGCCTTTTGAAGAATCTTATCATCTGGATGTTCTCCTCCTACCTGCATGCAGGCAGAGACGAAAGAAAAAGACACCAGAGGTAAGGGCAATAAAGAGGTGGTCGCGGGAGGCAAAGCAGTGGCTACAGGACTGCTTCAAGTCGGCAGACTGAGCAATATTCAAGAACTCAACAGGGGACCTGAATGAATACAACAAGGTTGTCACCAACTTTACAAAAATGCTCGTAGACAAGTGTGCCCCCATAAAATCATTCAGAATCTTCCCCAACCAGAAGCCCTAGATAAACCAACAGTTATGAAAACTGCTTAGTGCTAGATCAGTGGTGTTCAGGACTGGCGAACCAGGAAAGATCAAAGAGTCTGGGTATGACCTCCAGAAAGCCAGCTCACATGCAGTGTGGCAATTCCAGACCAAACTTGAAAGATGTTCGAAGGGTTTGACTGCCATTAGCTCCTACAAAACAAAACCAAGCAGCATATATGAAAACAAAGTTTTGCTCCCAGATGAGCTCAAAGCCTTTTCTGCTCAATTTGACTGACAGAACATGGAGACACCTTCACAAGCCATTACAGCCTCCAATGCCCGTGTTTTCATTCTCTGAGACCAACGTGAGAGCATCCTTTAGCAGGATGAATCCACGGAAAGCCTCTGGCTCAGGTGGTGTATCTGGCTGAGTAGTGAAGACCTTTGCTAGTCAACTGGCTGGAGTGTTTACAGACAGCTTCAATTTTTCACTTTGGCATTTAGAGGTATCCACCTACGTTAAGGAGACTTCAATCGTACCAGTGCTCAAGAAGAATACAGTACACTGCCTCAGTGATTATCATCCCGTAGCACTTACATACACTGTGATGAAGTTCATTGAGAGGCTTATCAACTCCTGTCTAAGGAATGACTTAGATTCACTCCAATTTGCCTACCATCACAACAGCTCAATAGGAGATCCCATTTCATTGGCTCTTCACTCAACCCTGGAACATCTGGACAATGAAAATGCATATATCAGGATGCTCATCATTAACTGCAGCTCAGCATTCAACACTAGCATCCCCTTAAAACTCATCACCAAGCTCCGAGACCTGGTCTTCATTGACTCCATATGCAACTGGATCCTCAATTTCCTCACTTGCAGACCTCAGAGAGTACACATTGGCAACAACAGCTGTTCCACAATCACCATCAGCATAGCCGCACCATAAGGTTGTGCGCTTAGACCCCTGCTCTACTCACTTCACACCTAAACTTATGGGGCTAAGTACAGTTCCAATGCCTTTTGGAAGTTTGCTGATGATGCCAGTCTTGTTGGCCAAATCAAAGAACGTGATGAATCAGTGCACAGGATATCAAAAAACTGTTTAATTAGTGCCAAGACAACAACCTCTCACTCAATGTCAGCAAAAGCAAAGACCTGATTAGTTACTATCAGTAGAAGAAGCTGGAGGTCAATGAGCTAGTCCTTATTAATTGGAAGTAGAAAGAATCAGTAACTTTAAAGTCCTTGACCTTAGCATATTAGAGGATCTAATATTGGGACCAACATTTATGTGCCATCGCAATGAAGGCACAATGGTGCTTTTTCTTTCTTAGAACTTTATGTAGATTTGGCATGTTATCTACAACTTTGGCAAACTCTATAGATACACAGTGAAGAGTATTCTAACTAGTTGCATCGTGGCCTGATATGGAAGCAGCAATAGTGAGGATTGGAAAGGTCTACAGAAAGTGGTGGCTACAGCCCAGTCCACCACAGGAAAAGCCCTCTCCACTATTGTGCAATTATTAATACAGCACCACCACAAGAAAGCAACATCCGTCATCAAGGATACTGACCATCCAGGCCATGCTCTCTTCTCACCACTACCGTTGGGCAGGAGGTACAAGAGGCCTTAGGTCTCACACCACCAGGTTCATGAACCGTTATTACCCTACACCATCAGGCTCCTAAACTGGCGTGGATAATTTCACTCACCACAACCTTGTACTGATTCGAGTTGACAACTCATGTTGTCAGTTATTAATTATTTTTTAAAAAGTAGTTTTTTTTATTCGTAAAATTTTGTCTTCTTTTGCACGTTGGTTATTTTTCAGACTATTTATGCACAGCTTTTCATAAATTCTAGTGTATTTCTTTGTTTTCCTGGGAAGGCCTACAAGAAAATGAATCTTAAGTTGTATTTGGTAACAGAATACATACTTTGACAATTATTACATTTTAACTTTGAATCCACAATGTGTACCTTTCTCCAAGTCAAACCCCCACCATTACTGATATGATCCATTGCCATGACTGCAATTCCATTCATAACCACGTTTCCCCTTCTCCACACTGCCAAGTAACAATAACCTCAAACATTTTGCCTCTGCAGTACATTGCATCACAACTCCTAACTCATCCATCCATCTCCAACATGAGCCCCAGCACCCACCTCCACATGACCTGTCCTCATTCCACCTCCACTTCCTATTTCTGCTGCATGCACCTATCACTCATACACAGACCTCTATCCCCCACAATGTCCACCATCCTTCACACCAAGTGTCCTCCCAAAGGAAATGATCAGCACAACATCCTTACACACCCATGCAGTCCTGCTGCACACAATCCCACTGCCACCATGCTGGTATGTACTCTCTACTCCCTCCTGCATTTCTTCTATGACTAATTATATGTTAAACCTAAATATACACGTACGCGGCTATTCTTGCCGAAGGATTATAAAATTCCATTAGTTGGTTATTTTTCGACATTAGGTGCATGCTGTTCGACTTTCAGAGAACTTTCTGTCAAATGATTTGATGTAATACAGGCAGTGCAGGAACTGTGCAATATCAATTTATATTTAGATTAGATTATATTTATGTGCTATAACGTGTGGTTGGACAAACTTGGGTAGTTTTCCCTAGAGTAGTGGAGGGCAAGGGGAGATCTAACAAAGGTTTATAAGATTATGAGAGGCATAGATAGAGTAGAGAAACACAAAATAATCTGCAGATGCTGTGATCAAAGCAACACTTACAGTACGCTGGATGAACTCAGCAGGTCGGGCAGTATCAGTGGAAACAATAGATAGAACGAAGGGTTCGGGCTTGAAACGTCGACTCATCGTTTCCACTGATGCTGCCCGACCTGCTGAGTTCATCCAGTGTACTGTAAGTGTTCCCTAGAGTACAGAAACGATCCTTTTCCCAAAAGTTGCAATAGCTAATACCAGGGGGTATGTACTTAAGGCGAGATGGGGTAATTTCAATGGAAATGTGAGGGGCAAGTTGTTTTTTTTTTGTTTTTACACAGAGAGTTGTGGGTGACTGAAATGCTCTGCCTGGGGTGGTGGTAGAGGCCAAAACAATCGAGACTTCTAAGAAACATTTAGATAGGCACATGAATGTGAGGAGATTGGAAGGCTATGGATATTATGCAGATTATCGAGATTAGTTTAGTTAACCACTTGATCACTAATTGATTCGGCAGACAACTGTGGGCCAACAGGCCTGTTCCTGTGCTGTACTGTTCAATATTCTATATTCTATATTTCATTGCATCTAGTAATATAATTAAGCCCTCAAGCTAGTAAAGAGGCCTCAAAAATAACCCATATGCAGATATAACCTTTCACTTGAGAGATCAAAAAGAGATCTTTTTATTCCTAAATAAAAACAGAAAATAGTGGACCATTCTGCAGCTCAAGCAGAATCTGTGGGACAGAGAAAGATGGGTAACATTTCACGTTGAACACAGATTATTAAAATGGTTTTAATGCAGGGTATTCAGCCTGAAGCATAGTTACTCTTTTTATAGATGCTAATCACCTTACTGAATGTTTCCAGTATCTTCTACATTATTTCAGATATCTAGTGGCTGCATTTAGTGTCTTCCAATTAAAATCAGTTCTCAGGCCAAAGCAAGGAAGACTCAAGTCCCAGAATATTAAAGAGTCTGGCTTACCTATAACACGAAAAAGTAGTTCCAAATAAAGCATGGTATTTTGTAAGATCCCTGCTGTAGTATTTATAAAAAAAAAATTGCTTTGCATTATGTTAAATGTTGCCCTCACCTGTTTTGCTCTTCTAACTTTGCCAGTAGTTCCAATTCATCTGGACTGAGGTTATCAGAAGAGGAAGAGTCGGGGCTGACTGCAGGACTTGCCATGGGAACAAGGGTTTGCAGTGTTAGGGTCTTCATCCATCAGAAGGTAAAGAACTGTATGGCAGCAAGATTTGTATTATCTAGAAGAGAAAGAGGTGAATGTTGGCAACAAATTGATGAAATGCATACTCAGGGACCAGCGAGTTCATTAAACTAGATACAGTAAAAAAATGACAAATTACTTGAATTGACCACCCAAGTACCAGAGAACAAAATCTGCCTTTCTGTATTACAGCTAGCATCTCAGAATCCAGCACTACTTCTTTAATTACACACACCAATCATCAAGCCAATAACTTTCTGAATGCCTGCTCACTGCTGGAGCAGACCCTTCATGTTAGGAGCTGGTTCTTCCTGTGATTTAGGTCCACCAATGTTTCTTCAGCACACTTGGATTATGCATCACAGAAGTAATTGCAAAGAAAGCACGACAGTGCCTCTACTTCCTCACGAGCCTGCAGAGATTCGGCACGGCATCAAAAACCTTGGCAAACTTCCATTGATGTGTGGTGGAAAGTGTGCTGGCTGGCTGCATCACAGCCTGGTATGTGAACACCAAACCCTTTGAGCAGAAAATCCTACAAAAGGTAGTGGATTGTGGCCCACTACACCACAGGTAAAATCCCAACCACTGAGCACATCGACATGAAAAATTGACGTAGAAAAGCAGCAGCCACATTCCAAGATCCTCACCACCCAGGCCATGCTCTTTTCTCACTCCTGCCATCAGGTAGAGGGTACAGGAGCCTCAGGACTCGCACCACCAGGTTCAAGAACAGTTCTTACTCCTCAACCATCAGGCTCTTGAACAAAAGGGGATAACAAGACTCATTCTACTTCCAGTGTTCCCACAACTGATGGTCTCACTTTAAGGGCTCTTTATCTTGTTACTTCATGCTTGTTATTTATTGCTATTTACTTATATCTGCATTTGCGCAGTTTGTTGTCCATCGATCCTAGTTACTTTTACCTGTTCTATAAATTTGGTAAGAAAGCCCACAGGAAAAGAAACTGAGGGTTGTATGTGGTGACAAGTATATACTCTGATGACAAATTTTACCTTGGATTTCAAAATTTTGAACTTTGAACTTTGGATAGAGACCGAGCTCTCTGGCTGAGAGACCAACTCTGGGAGGAAATGGAGTCTCTCTTCCTGATGGTTGGGGGAGGAAATGGGGTAGGTGGGTGGGTTTATTTTTAAAATCACACTTTATTCGTGTTTTCTGGGAAGTTTTGCCTTAATGTTAATACTGCACCAATAATCTCAAATACATTATTCCTGGTTCAGTTTATCATTTATGCATTTTGTAGTTATTCCTTACTGGCGAGGTTTATTGCACATATTGGCTTTTTAGCCCTAAAGAGGAATGCTGTATTCCTGGAGCTCATCAACAATTAATAACTCACTATGTCTTCACTATCAAAAAATCTAAATTAATATAGCATTCTATCACTATTGGGATTTGTAATACAGTTAATACACTGAATTGGCAATTGAAGAGGTTTTGCTCTGTGCACATGGCCAGAGTTGAAAATTAACCAATTACTTGAGCTATAGTAGTGTAGTGGCTAGCACGACTCTTACAGCTCGGGGTGATTTGTAGTTCAGAGTTCAATTACGGTGCCATTCTGTTAGGAGTCTCTGTACATCCTCCCTCTGTAGAAGATGTGGGTTTTCTCTAGGTCCTCCAGTTTCTTCCCACAGTCCAAAGATGTACCAAGGTTGCTGAATTGGTCATTGTAAACTGTCCCGTGATTAGGTTAGGGTTAAGTACAGTTATGGAGTTGCTGGGGCGCCGTAGCTCAAAGGGCTGGAAGGACCTACTCCATGTTGTATCAGTCAATAAACAAATTAAACAAAATGCAGTCCCTGACTTCACTGTAACTATTAGACTAATATGGTTATTCACTGCACTTCAAATCAGAACTGCCATGTTATTAGAAACAGGGGTCCAGAACCACGGCTAGCTGGTTTCAGGGATTTGAAAACTCCAGGGAGAGGAAGACCTCCAGTTATCAGAATAATAATTTTTGCTGGTTTAAATGTGACCATAAAGAACCCAGAGAAAACTAAAACAAACAAGAGAAAATCTGCAGATGCTGGAAATCAAAGCAACACACACAAAATGCTGGAGGAACTCAGCAGGCCAGGCACCATCCATGCAAAAAAATAATTACAGTTGACGTTTCGGGCCAAGATCCTTCGGCAGGACTGGAGAAAAAACAGCTGAGGAGTAGATTCAAAACGTGGGGGGAGGTGAGAGAGAAACACTAGATGAAACCAGGAGAGACAGGGATGAAGTAAAGAGCTGGGAAGTAGATTGGTGAAAGACAAACAGGGCTGAAGAATGGGGAATCTGATAGGAGAGGACAGAAGGCCGTGGCAGACAGAAAAGGTGGGAGGAGCACCACAGGAAGGCGATAAGGTGAGAGGGCATCATATTAATTATCTCGAATTCAATTAAACTGAATTGACTTTATTTCTCACATCCGTCATATACGAGGAGTAAAAACCTTCACGTTACATCTCCGTCTAAACGTGCAACGTGCAATTTATAGTAATTTATAATAAATAGTATGTTTAACAGGACAGTCAATATTTCACAGAAATACAGCTGTGTCAGCATGAGTTAAGCAGTCTGATGGCCTGGTGGAAGAAGCTGTCCCGGAACCTGTTGTTCCTGGCTTTTATGCTGCGGAACCATTTCCTGGATGATAGCAGCTGGAACAGTGTGTGGCTGGGGTGACTTGGGTCCCCAATTATTTTTGGGGTCCTTTACACACACCTGTCACTGTAAATGTCCTGAATAGTGGGAAATTCACATCTACAGATGGGCTGGGCTGTCCGCACCACTCCCTGCGGAGTCCAGTGAATGAGGGAAGTACAATTCCTATACCAGGCAGTTATGCAGCCAGTCAGGATGCTGTCAATTGTGTTCCTATAGAAAGTTCTTAGGATTTGGGGGCCCACACCAAACTTCTTCAACCATCTGTGGTGAAAGAGGTGCTGTTGTGCCGGTATGTACAGACCATGTGAGATCCTCGGTGATGTTCACCCTCTCAACCCGAGATCCATTGATGTCAATGGGGGTGTTCTTAAGGGGAAACCTTACCTGACAAATCTTTTGGAATTCTTTGAGGGAAATAACAAGGAGGATAAACAAAGGATGTTATTTACTTGGATTTTCAGAAGGCCTTTGATAAGGGGGGGGGGAAGGATCTTTTGATAAGGTGCCACGTGAGACTAATTAGCGAGATAAAAACGCATGGTATGACCAGAAAGGAACTAGCATGGATAGAGGATTATCTGACTAGCAGAAGGCAAATAGGGGAATAAATATGGCCTTTTCTGGTTGGGTGCTGGTGGCAAGGATTCATTGTTGGGACTGCTTCTTTTCACTTTTATGTCAAAGATTTGGATGAAGGAATTGATGGCTTTGTAGCCATGCTTGCAGACGATATGAAAATAGGTGGTGGGCCAGGTAGTGTTGAGGAATCTGCCGAAGAATTTAGACAGATTGGTGAAATGGACAAAGAAGTGGCAGATGGAATATAATACAGGGACGTGCACTTTGGCAGAAGGAATAAAGACTTGGACTAGTTTTGAAATGGGGAGAAAATTCAAAAAGCAGAAGTCCTTGTGCAGGATTTTCTAAAGGTTAACTTGCAGATTGAGTTAGTGGTAAGGAAGGCAAATGCAATGTTAGCATTCATTTTGAGAGGACTAGAATACAGAAGCAATGATGTAATGATCAGGCTTTATAAGGCACTGGTCAGGCTGTACTTGTGAAGTATTGTGAGCAGTTTTGGGCCCCTTATCTAACAAAAGATATGCTGGCATTGGAGAATGTTCAGAGGAGGTTCATAGGAGTGATGCCAGGTATGAAAAGGATAACATATGAGGAGTGTTTGATAGCTCTGAGCCTGTACTCATTGGAGGTTAGAAAAATGAGGGGGGGCAGATTTCGTTACAACCTTTTGAATATTGAAAGGTATGGATAAAGTGGATGTGGAGAGCATGTTTCCTTTAGTGGGGGAATCTAGGACCAGACAGCGCAGACTCAGAATTGAGGGACATCTATTTAGAATGAATGAGGAAAAATGTCTTTAGCCTAAGGGTGGTGAATCTGGGGAGATCAATGCCGGAGATGGCTGTGCAGGGTAAATCATAGGGTATATTTAAGGCGGAGGTTAAGAGTTCTTGATTAATCAGAGAGTCAAAGGTTACAAGGAGAAGGGAGGAGAATGAGGTTGACAGGAATAATAAATCAACCATGATGGAATGACAGAGCAGTCTCGACAGGCCAAATGGACTAATTCTGCTCCTGTGTCCTATGACTCACTTGTCATAGCCAAACTGTCAGAGAAAAAATGGATCAGATGCTTTGCCACAAAGTTCAAGTGCAGGAAATACTGTGTGCACAGTGGCTGCTGCAAACTTACAGAGTTATCAATTACTGACCAGATATTTGTTTCTCAAAGTTATGTATTGGCCTGAGCAACATTAGGGACACAATTCACGTCTTCATTTCACCTGTATCCATAACTTTGTGAACTAAACTTTACAAATTCTAGGTTTATAGAAGAATTCCAAAGTCCTCCTGTGTTCTACCTGCAGCACACACAAAATATTGGAGGAACTCAGCATGCCAGGCAGCATCTATGGAAAAGAGTATACAGTCGGCACTTCAGGCCAAGGTCCTTCATCCTGATGAAGGGTCTCAGCCCAAACTGTTGACTGTTAACTCCTTTGAACAGATGCTGCCAGGCCTGCTTAGTTCCTCAAGCATTTTGCGTGTGCTGCTTGGATTTCCTCTATCTGCAGATTTTCCCTTGTTTCGGATTCTACAGGCAGGACTGTTTGCTAACTTCACTTTCAAAATGTCTGATTTATTTACTATCCCAACCAGGCTTGAAGTCCCCAACAAATCACCATTCAGCTTCCAATTTATTCAGGTTATCCATTCAGCAAATCTACGTGCCAATACAGCCCTTCCAAAATTGGGGTACTTCAAGCTCTTGTAGTCCTCCAGGCATTGCTAAATGGGGATTGTGCCCGAACCTCCATATAGTCTGAACCTGAGTTGACTGGAAACTTAATGGAACGGTCTGTGAACAGAGGTAATGAGCTGACATGAGATAGCTGGAAATAGTTTGAATCAACTTGACTTTGGGTTAAACAAAAAAAAAATGACATTATGCACAAGTCTATTTGGTGAAAAAGCAATAGGGCAATGCTGCCTGTAGCTTTGGGTTAAATCTAAGGCTGACCAGATAGGACAGAAACAATAAAATTAAAACAACAATTCAAACCAATGAGGAAAGAGAATAAGAATGGAGAATTCTGCATGTAGCATCAGCAGAAAACTCAGACAGTGATCATTGTGGAAGTGGATGAGCATGTATCAGACGTGTGGAGATTAAGCCAGGATCAAGGGGGCATCTGGCAAGCATGAACTCCTCAACTTTTCTATTTTGATTGATAGTTCAGGAGGCATTAGGGAAATCTCATGGGTGTGCATATGGCTAGTTAATTATATATAAATTGTATGCTTACTTTTAACCAAGCTACATGAATCGCATGCTTATTTTTAATCGAACCAACAAAGAAAACCATTAGTTAACACAGATTCTCTCCATACCTAATCAATCATTGTTGTTGAAGATGGGAATCAGCTATATCTCTAGATGCTGTCCAAATTTCCAATTGTTATTTTCACTTTCTGCAGGTTGAGGGTCTGTATCTATGGAGACCCAAATCCCTTTGAATGTTTAATACTTATCATGATAGAGAAAGAACCATGTTCTTTTCCTTTTAGACCCAATTTGGAGAATCTTACCTAGATTGAAAACTATTTGCCAAAATTTTCACCAATTTTAATGTCTCCTCGTAATTTAATGATTTCATTTTACTGCTCACAAATGGATTGCCAATTGCCATATCAGCAGCAAGCTTTTTAATCTGACACTTTCCGCTAACTCACACAGATTTCCACTAGGCACCACTCAACACATCCTGTTAATTCAAGTACATATCCATTATTCTCTGCCTTTTACTGCTCAGCCAATTTCCTACTTAGATCAATAGCTTACATTCATTTCCATATGCTTCAGCTTTAGCTAACATCCAAAGAGGATTTTTTTTTCTCATCTCTTCCAAAGGTTCAATCACATTGTTAGGTTAAGTTGCTCTCTGATCTTGACAATCCATTTGCAATTATTTCATCACCATACGAGGTGACATCATCAGTGCGCTGTTCACCTGTGGTGTGTCCTCCGAATGTTTAGCTTTTATATACTTGTCAATCAGTTGATTGCTTGTCTTCACGGAAACTTAATTGTGACATAATATTGGTGATGAGCAAGTTTTAAAACAAACCCAAGGTGACTACCACCTGCTGAAGCACAGCACAATGTTTTTTCTTCACAAGAGGGAGAGAGACGTTCAAGATTTTTTAAAAAAGCACAGCAGGATGATCCAGCTTAAAAAAAGTGGAAAATGGACGAAATTCACAGGTTCATAAGCAATAAGTACTGGGTGATGATGATGATAATAATAATTTTTATAAAAATGCAGAAATGGCCAGCTACATCAGAAAGATAGATGCATTTGATTGCACAACAGGTAATTGGATGTTGTATACTGAACAGATTGAGTGGTATTTTAAAGCAAATGAAGCGCCAGTTTTGCTGAGTGCAATTGGTGGAAGAACATCCAGTTTGACTGCTCCAACCAAACCAGCTGAAATGAGCTTTGCTGATATCATGAAAGTAATGCATGAACATTTAGAACCAAAACCATTTTTGATTGCACAACTCTTTAGGTTTCATACGTGGTGTCAAAAGGAAAGGGAGTCCATTTCAGCATACACAGCTGAATTGAAGAGATTGTCCAAGCATTCTTGGTTCAGTGATGAGCTGAAGAATGGACTGAGAGATTGTTTAGCTTGTGGAATCATATAAGAAATCGTTCAAAAATGACTCCTAACTGAAGCACAACTCACATTTGGAACAGCACTTGAAACCACTGTATCACTGGAATCCACAGCCAGAGATGCAATTGAGTTGCGGTCAAGAATGAAAGTGAATGTGAACAAAATTACAGCATCTAAACAGAAACTTGCCTGGCTGAACAAACCGTGTTACCACTATTGCAGAGGCTGACATACACCAGACCAATTCAGGTTTGAAGCTGAAACTTGCAGAAAATGAAACAAAGTAGAACGTATACAAAGAGCAGACAAAAATAAATGGACTGCACAGGGACTTGTTCTGCAACCACATTCTCTGGTGACTATATACATCACCTTTTGTGGAAAATGAAATTGCCCCTCATGTTTCAAAATTATTCACCTCTCAACCTCAGCCTTCTAGTTTTCGCTCTCCTTCAAGCCCGAGCAGCATATTTGTAAATCTTCTCTGCACTCTTGCCAGTTAATGATGCCTTTCTTACAAGTATTACCAATACTCCACGTGAGTTCTCACCAATGTTTTGAATAGCTATAAAATTATGTCCTAGTGTCTTGACTGATGAACATAGTATGCTAGCACTTTCTTCACCACCCTGTCTATTTGTGACATCAACAATGTATAACTACTCGGAAGATCTGTTTCACAACATACCCCAGGGCCCAACCATCCTGCTGCCCTGGTTTGATTTCCCAAAATGCAACTTTGCATTTTGCATCTATCCAAACTGAAAGCCATTTACCAATCCTCAGTCCACTTATATATTTGATTACAAGCCCCCCCCGGTAATGTTTAATAGCTTTCTTCAGTGTCAATGATCCCATCTACTTCAGTAGAATTCCACAAACTTACTAACACTTCCTTATGATACATTTGCATCCAGTTAATGAAAAATGAACAACAATGGTCCTAACACCAGCAGTGTGTGGGGGTCAAATCTAATTAGCAATCTGACCTTCCAGAACAGACTACCATGTGGTACTTTGTCAAAGGCTTTGTTAAAGTCATATAAACAACATCTGTTGTTCTTCATCTTCATCTATCCTCTTGGTTATCTCTTTAAAAAACTCAAAAAGAAATTCATCAGACACAATTTCTCACACACAAAACCTTAATCAGGCCTTTTCAATTCAAATGGTGATAGATTTTCTCCCTCAGAATCTCTGCCAGAAACTGACCTACCATTGATATTACGACTCACCAGCCTGTACTTGTCTTTGCTGCCTTTCTTAAATAATGGTACATTAGCCACCCTCTGGTTTTCTGGAATTTCACCTGCCACTAAAGATGAAGCAAGTGTCTGCAAGATTCTTTGCAATTTCTTCTCAAGCTTCTCACAAGATCAGAAGACACACTCACTGCCCTTTGAGGGGAAATAAAAATATGCCCCATCTCTATTTTAAATATGTTATAATATATTTTTAAGTAGTGACTCTGTTGTTTGTCAACGGTTGATAACATCCTCTCCTTATCTACTCTGTCAGAATCTCTCAGGGTACTGAATGTTTTCACACATTCAGAATCCAGTAGATTCAAACCTACTCTGCTTTACCTTTCCTCATCAGACAATCAACCCATTCTAGGTAATAGTCATATGTCTTCTCTGAACTACCATCAGCACATTTACATCCTTCTACTAATAACAAGCCAACATTCTGCATTCCAGCTATGGTCTCACCAATATTCAAAAGTACTGTAAGTGACATCTAACCTCTTATTCAGTTCCCCAAGCAAAAAAAAAGGACATTTTGTTAGCTTTCCTAATTACTGTACACTTTCTCACCTACTGTGCAGTGCAATAACCAGATATTCTGTAATGCATTGACAGCAAATAACGACTTTTCAACTGAAAGCACAAATAGAGTGCTATTTCTTCAACACCAATTAACAGACTACACTCAATTTAATAAAGAAACCAGGTGTCATTTTTAGGTTTCTTCTGCAAACTAAGATTTTTTGGTCAAATTGTGCAATTGCTACTCTCCCATCATGTGGGGGTGGACAGTTTCATACTTAGGGCAAGTACACAGTGAAACTAGTTTGAATACCAATGTACTAAAGATTACATCTTTCATAAAATAAAACATTGCGTGCATAGCCCCAGCCCCTGGATACAATGGAAATTGTTGTGATCTGGTCTATTATACAAACGGAGAACAAATTTTCCTGCATTAACTATTGTATTGCCATTAAAGGGATGTTCATTTGTAGGCTCCAGCTTTTGTTTTTGCCATATTACGCTTGGAATGCTCACTGCATTAATCAGCTAACTGCACGCTGATGAAAGCAGGCATTCAACAAATACTGCAGGGTCAAGAGTGGATTTAAATGGTCTCAGCACCCTCCTCTGTACTTCATACTGACTACCTTCCCACTGACATATTTTTTCATTCCTCACAAATGTTGCTTAACCTGCTGAGTCCCTTCAGCAAGCAAATTGTTGCTCCAGATTACAGGATTTACAATTCCTTTTGTCTTCACACTGGATTTAGGCTGTCCTCTCTCCCACAGTTTCACACACAGTCTCTTGTGTTTCCTCTTAAATAATTATGTGGTGAATCAAATGCTACAGCAACTAAGCACAAAATGTAGACTGAGAGCTATTGCTACATATGAAAGCTCGGGAAGACAAACCATGTGAAAGAGGATTGATTTGTGGGCCTTTATGACTAGAAGGAAGCAAAGAACACAGGTAAAGCAGCACTGGGTCAACCAATTCTAATTGGATAGAGAGAAATTGGAATGTTTCACTAAAGACAAGAAATTAAAACCGTATAAACCAAAGGATTTTACATAATTGAACAATTGTTGGGAATAAGAGAATATCAAAAATGACTAATGGAATGTAGGCCTAAAGGAGGCCTGAAATTCAACCAAGAGGACATGATGTTTCAGATGACCTTCTGATGCCAACCCACCATCTGTGAGGATACAAGTCTGGAATGTGATGTGATCCACTTACTTGAAAATCACTCAGAGAGCACAATACTACCTAGAGCAAAGTCTGCTGCACTGGCACCATCCAACAACCTAAACATTCACTGCCTCCAGTACCAGTGCTCTGAAGTTTCAAAATCAGGTTTAATATCACTGGCATGTGTCCTGAATTTTGTTGTTTTGCATAGGCAGTAGTTCAATTATAAGTATACATTCTGTATATTAAAAATATATTAAATAAGTAGTTCAAAAAGAGAGGAAGTAAAGATACTGAGGTAGTGTTCGTGAGTTCATTGCCCATTCAGAAATCTTTTGCGGAGGAGAATCAGTTTCTCCTGAAACGTTGAGTGTCTGTCTTCAAACTTCTGGATCTCCTCCTTGATGGTTGCAATGAGAAGACAGCATATCCCGAGTGTTGGCGGTCCTTAATGATGGATGCTGCTTTTTTTGAGGCTGCACCTTTTGACAGTGTCCTTGATGCTGGGGAGACTAGAGCCCACAATACAGCTGGCTGTGTTTACAACTTTCGGCAGCTTTTTTGGATCCTGTACAGTGGTCCCTCCATACCAGATGATAATGCCCTCAATCTCATCTCTTCCACTTCACGCACATCTGCTCTTACCCCATCTTCTTACCACCCTACTGGGGATAGGGTTCCTCTTGTTTCCCCAAGATTTGCAGGATTTCTTTTGACATTTCTAGTCTAACCCTACATCCCAAATGCATGTACAGATGAGTGTTGGAGTCTAAGGGAGCTACCTGTACATGGATAGAATAAAATAAGTGTAGGATTTGTGCAAATGTGGATATGTTTGGTGATAGGATCCCTTTGGAGATTATGGAAATTGTGGAGGATGATGTATTGGAGTGGAGGCTCATGAGATGATAGGTAAGGACAAGAGGAAATCTATCACTGTAAGGGTGGCAGGAAGATCGGGTGAGCGCGGATGTTTTAAGGGAACGGAGGACATGCGGGCAAGGGTAGCATCTAACGTGGAGGAAGGGAAACCCTGTTCTTTGAAGAAGGAGATGTCCTGGAAAGGAAAACTGCATCCCAGAAACAGATGCAGCAGAGACGAAGGAACTGAGAAAAGATAATAGCAATTTTACAGGAGACAGGGTAGGAAGATGTATAGTCAAGATAACTGTAGGAATCAGTAGACTTATAAAAGATGTCGTTGCTAAGTTTATAAAAGATGTTCAAGTTATAAGCCTTTTCACACATCCAATTAATAGAACCAAAAGAGCAGCTGTTCTAGAATGTGATGTACTGTACCTGTGATACAGTTTGTGAAATGCAAACAACAGACGTGCAAGAGTCACTGTTTCAAAGTAGCAAGCACAGAAGTAATCAGCACATGACAAGCTTCTGCAAAAAGCCAATGTGATAATGACCATATAATGTAAAGTGATATTTTATGAGTGAAGAGTATCGTGTGAACACTAAATGATAATTACACTGTTCCTCCCTGAAATATTGTTCTCTTATCGATCATGAGAAATGGTTATACAAACGTGGAAGCACACCAGGTTTTTAATGAATCCTCAGGACAGGTAATGCAGATATTGAAATTGAAAAGTAAATATTAATACTAAAAGTAAATATTATGATGTATTAAATACATCATCCGCTACAAAGAAAGAAATATCAAGAATTTAGAAAGCCTGAATTACATATTTTGCAGATCATTAAGCGTGATATTGGAGAAAGAAAGCATAAGATCTGACCATTATATTCCAATCTTCATTGGCAAAAGACACATTGCCCACGGACTAGAAAGCAGTTAATGTGAAAGCTTTGTTTAACAAAGGAGAAAGAGGATAGAATGAGTAATTACTGGGCAGTTGGCCTAACACTGAATGTGGATAAAGTACTGGAAACAATTCCAAGGGACAGTATATCTGTCATTTAGAAAAGGCACAAATCAAATGGATTTGTTAAAGCAAGGTTGCATTGAGTAAATTAAATGATTTTAGGCCATTAAAAGCATAATGGATGAGAATCGTGTTTGCTGTACATTGCTTTATTCAACCCTTAGAGAATTCATATAGCTTCTGAGAAGTAAACTGAACACATATGAGATCCATTGAAGCGTGTCAAGATGCGGGGAAGTATATATTGGTCGGGAGGTATTTTAGTAACTTTAAGGTACAATGTTGTGAGTTATCACATGGTTCAATAAACAAGGCTCTTGCTTTAAGTGGTCATACACATATATATAAAATCAATGTTTAAACTTAAATCCAAGGTTAAAAATTAGATGAAAAAATATTTTTAAGAAGTTAGCAGAAACATAAAACTGCCATTTGACTGAGAGGTTTAGGTTATTAGAGGACTGCAAAAAGGACAGAACAGTGGTGATGAATTCAATCCAGAGAAGTGCATAATAATGCCTCTGGGACAGCAAACAACAAAGGGAATACACAATAAATTACACTACATTGAGAACCATATTAATATAGGACTGTCTGAGTACATCGCCACAAATCACCAGGGTGGAGGCGATTCAGGTCCCAATCAGGATACTTTCCTATTTTGATCAAGGCAAAGCAGTTGTGTCAGAACATTAAGCAAAAATGCAGTTCAAAAAAGGATGCACAGAATTGGAAGGGGTTCAGAGGAGAGTACCGTGGATTTTGTCAGAACTGAGGACATTGGATAGGCAGACATTGTTTTCTTTGAAAGAGAGAAGGCTCAGATCTATAACTGAGATGTATAATAAATTGATCAGAGGGAAAAAAAGAATAATTTCGATCCCTCCAATTGATAGATCAAATAGATAACTGAGGAGATTTTTTTTCCCACCCAAAGGAGAGTTTAGGGTCTGGAATTCACTACCTGAAAATGTGGCAGAGGATCATAAACTAGAATATCTATATGAGCTTGGACATATGCAAAATGATGTCCAACACAGTATATTTCTATGAATCAGAACTCAGAAGTAAGTTCAGTAAAATAAAACATCGATATCCTATGAATCAACCTTATGAAATCTGTCTCTAATGCCTATATATCCCTGCAAATTTGCCCAGAGTACTGCAGACCTAGTCTCAGCAACCATCTGCACACTTTGGGTCTTGGTTTCAAACTTCTGTTTCATAATGCTTTTGTGAAGTACGGCAACTACTGATGGGAGAGGGAGAAAGGGGACATTTCCAATTCAAGACCTGCTATGGCTCGAATTCACATAGCTGAATGGTGGCAGCTTAAGGGATCATCATTTGTTGCCTGAGCTTGGCTTATCAGGTAGCTCCAACTAAACCCAAACTTCCAAGACCAACTTGAAACTGTACTACATTGTAATTAATTTCAGCTCACAAATTCAAAGGCAACAATTAGAGATGCCGGGATGTCACAAAGTCTTTTGAATGTCAGAAGTTGACTACATCTGAGCCAGTATTTCAATTTCTTTTAAACAGATGACCAGGACATTTTCACATTACTGCTTGCCATTTTTTAAACTTTAAGGTACTTAAAACAGCAAAATACTCAGTCAGCTGTAAGCAAGACACACAAAATGTCATCAGGCAGCATCAGTGGAAATGAATAAACAGTTGATGTTTTGGGCCAAGACCTTTCTTAGCTGCAGAGTCCTGAGGGATACTCTGAAGGAATCCAAAACGCACTATAAAAAAAATGCAACTTCTCCTTTTTAATCTGGCGAAGCAGTAACATTGATATCAAGTGACTTTAAACGGAAACAGTGGGTCTAAAACCTACCTTATTTCTTGGAAATATTGGTGATATTTCTTTCCAAAAAAGATAAACAGTTAATCGAAATTATCTGACTTGAGGCAACCCACTCATATGGGTGGAGGCATTGCTGTGTTCCTAGAAAACAGACCACATTGTGTCCTTACACAATGCAAGGCCACATCGGCATCCGTCAGTCTCGTGAGACCATGGATTTGCGCCCTGGAAGGTTTCCAGGGCGCAGGCCTGGGCAAGGTTGTATGGACGACCAGCAGTTTGCCCATGCTGCAAGTCTCCCCCCTCCATGACACCAATGTTGTCCGAGGGAAGGGCATTAGGACCCATACAGCTTGGCACCGGTATCGTCGCAGAGCAATGTGTGATTAAGTGCCTTGCTCAAGGACACGACGCGCTGCCTCAGCCAAGGCTCGAACTAGTGACCTTCAAATCACTAGACGAACGCCTTAACCACTTGGCCACGCGCCAACATCTGCCACATCATCTGCACATATATCAAGGAATGCAAGATGGAAAAATATAGTGTTTATTTATTAAGTTTTGAATACAAATTTTGAGTGTGAATTTTTATCCTATAGCTCAAATAATTTGGTAGTGACTTGCCGATTCTATAAGGATAGACTTGTGTTACCTGAACAGCCATAAATGGGTGGGGCGGGGGGGGGGTGCCTATAATCAAATGTCTGTTCTGAATAGCCAAACCTGTAAAGGGAGTCGAGTGCTGTAAATATACTGAATTTTACTGACTTCTGAAATATCAGAATTAAATGAATCATGAAAAGATGACAGCATCAAGATGAAAACTTCAAGTTATTGCAATGTTTGAGCTGGGTACTGATTGACACATGATGCCAGCAGTAAATATGTCATTTAATTTTCTATACAGAAGGAACTACTCAATAAGATCTCCAACTTCATAGGTTGACAGTATCTCAGGGGCATAAACAAACAATAAATTCTTTATCCATACTCCACATCCAGTATTTACTTTACAGCTCTAAGATGTCTGTTTACATCTGATCAAATTAAACGTAGTTTACACAGACTTTAAATCTATGCCGTTGGCCTGATTCGCCTGCTCACTGTAAAAGCTTTCCTGTGTGTATTTAAACTAATCACGATCATGGACAGTACATTTACTTCAAAACTCCATTCATCTGTTCTTTGCTACAAGGAAAACAACTGCAACTTTTCCAGTTTAATCTTGCACATAACATCTTGTATTTTTGTAACCATTCTGGTAAGTCTTGTTTCCTTCCTTTATCCTTCTGGGCGATGACCAGAATTGAACACAATATTCTGGTATTTTAAGAAGTTTCAGCATGAATTTCTCTATTTTTTGTATTTAGGTTTCTATTTTAAATCCCAGGATTCCATTTGCTCTAGTAACTGCTCTCATAAAATGTACTGCCACTTGCTTGGATTTATTTAAATAGTCACGCTCAGTCTATGTTGCGCCCCCCACATTCTTTTTGCCAAGTTTCTCTTTCTATGGATGGCTCTGTGTTGAACTCCCTTTGCTGCATCTCTACCTTTTCTGTCATCTTGCATCGTTTATCTTCTTGCAGATTATCCTCTTTATTCTCCTAGTTTGGTGTCAAATGTAAATTTGGAAACAGGACCTTGTATACCAATGTCCAAGTAACTAATGTACAGGTGACACCAGTACTGACTCCTGCAGAGCATACTCTCAACCAATCTAAAAAACGTAATCATTCAAAAGCACTTGGCTTTTTGCTATTAAGAATGAGATGACATAAAGAGCAGGAGCTGTTAGTGGGCATTTAATAAAAACAACTATTTTCCTTGACCCTTGATTCCCTATAGATCTAAAATGTATGGAGGCCTTGGACAGCTTCAGTTACGTCTCCAGAGTTGTACATGGCAGAACATTTCAAATTATTACAATCCACCAAACATGAAATTCCTCCCATCTTCATCTTGAACAGGAAATCTCTTCTGAAACTATTCTTTCCAATGTTAGCTTTTCTTGCCTGTGAAGTATCTTAAAACAAAATCTTGTCAATTTCAAAACCAATTTGCTATTCATCTGCTGCTGAACCTTCAACTTCGTAAGTTTCAATACTTTGCAGAAGATTCAAAATTTACTACATGACCTTGATCAACATTTCATTCTCTTAAAAATCTAAATCTGACTAGTCAATCATTACTTGCTTAACAAAAGGCAGCTCTCCTAAATGAGTCAGTAATCTTCAAGTGCCTATCAATAATTCTCTCACCACTACTTCTAAGTTTTCTGACAGCCAATGTTACACAACGGCAATAACTATTGTTCTTGGGCATGTCCATGCACAACAAGCATGTTCAGATACAAAATTAAAGCACGATCTGACCACAGAAAGTTAAGAACTTATGACTTTATGTCTGAGCCAAACCCGAAACCTTGGTTCTATAAACACAAGGGATTACCCAGATGCTAGAAATCCTGAGCACACACACAAAATGCTAGGATAACTCAAGTCAGGTATTTTGGGCCAAGACCCTTCATCAGGGCTGGAAAAAAAAGGGGCTGAAGCCAGAATAAGGTGGGAGGGGGCAGGGGAAGGAGTTCAAGCTGGTAGGTGATAGGTGAGACGAGATGAAGGGGAAGGTGGATGGGTGGGAGAGGAGGGATGAAGTAAGAAGCTAGGAATTATAGACAAAAGAGGTAGAGAGCTGAAGAAAGATAAATTTTATAGGAGAGGACAAAAGACGATGGAAGAAAGGAAAGGAGGAAGGGCACCAGATGAAGGGCAAGTGAGAAGACAAGGGATGAGAGGGGAACCAGAATGGGAAAAGGAAAAAGAAAGAAGGAGAAAGAGAGATAGTACTGGAAGTTAGAGAAATTAGTGTTCATGCCATCAGGCTAGAGGCTACCAATTTGTAATATGAGGTGTCTTCCAACCTGAGTGTGGCCTCATCACAGCAGTAGAGGATGCCATGGACTGACATGTTGGAATGGGAATAGGAAGTTGAATTCAAATTGGTGGCCACCGAGAAATCCTGACTTTTCTGGTGGACAGAGCAAAGGTACTCGACCATGCAATCCCCCAATCACTGTTAATATTTCTCTCACCATTGTTTCTGAAAGTGAGGAGGAGGCCATGTTGGTAGCACGGAACAGGAGGATAAGGTGAAGGCAGATGTGCGGGGAAGAATGGAGATATGGGTGAGGACATCATTGAAGGCTTCTACCCTCTTCCTTTCCAGTCCTGATGAAGGGTCTCTGCCCAAAATGTCAACCATTAATTCCCCTCTATAGATGCTGTCTGTTTTGCTGAGCTCCTCCAGGTAGCTTTATATCAGGTAGTCAGGTTCTGCATAGTGAAGCAATGCATAGAAAAATGGTTACTGTTTCACATGCCATCTCCATTCTTCCAGCTGTTCATTTATTTATACTTAGAGATACAGAACAGCAAAAGGCCCTTCTGGCCCGACAAGCCCACACCACACCTGGCAGAAACCCATAAGGTCACAGGGAGAATGTACAAACTTCTCACAGAGTATGATGGAATTGAACCCGAGTCGTTGGCTGGCGAAGAAATTGCGTTATACGAACCGCTACACTACCATGCATGCTGGTCTCCCATGGTAGTGAACCTTCATGCATTTATTTATAAAGAGCTGGCTCAATCCAAGGACATAATTCGTTTGTTATGTTTGATGTTTTGTAGTCACTTGGCAATGTTCCTGTGCCTAAGCAGCAGTGAAACATTAAAGTTCTAAGTACAAAGAATGTATAATATATACAACCCTGAGATTCTCTCCTTACAGGCAGCCACAAAACAAAGAAACCCAATAGAACCTGTGAAAAAAAGGCCTTAATGCAACCATCCTGCACCTTCGAGACTTCATTTCTCACCACAAAAATGCAAGGTTGTACAGGTGGTTCAAAAGCTCGACTCCAAAAGGTAAGTTACAGACTACTGCTTGCAGTGATTGCCAAACACCCGATGATCAGAAAGAAAAACAAATCACGCAAACGATAAAAATAAACAAATAATGTTCAGAACTGAAGCTCATGAAAATGAGTCCACAGCCACAAAGCCAGTCACAACCGATCCAGGAGCCAGTTAGTTGCAGGCTACAGCCTCAGTTCAGCACAGAGATCAGTAAGCTTTGCACAGCAGCAAGCTGAACACTGGCCCATCCCTCGCCTCCAGCCCCGACACCCTGACCTTTTCAATCTGGCCCGGTGCTAAAACTGGCCAAGCAATGGATTGTTCCTTGCTCTCAGTCCCAGGTCCTGCCACTTTGAGACACACACTGGCCCAGGCCCCACCACCTGAACTCTGCCCCGCCTTGGTTCCGCTGCTTCGAGTCAACTCTGAGGCCGATCCAACAGCCAAACACTGCTCTTGGGCCTGGACCCCGCTGCCACGATTCAGCCTGTCTGCACCACACCGCAACTGTCCTGTGCCTTTGAGACTTCATTTCACACTGCAAAAGTGGCAGTTCGTACAGGCAGTTCAAAAGCTCCGAAAGGGAAATTATAGGCTATTGATCGCTGTGATCGTTTAAGAAAAAGTATGATCAATAAAGTAGTTAATAGTTGTTTTTATTGCCAGCAAGTTATCACTGTGCTTCACCAATGCCATCTTAAACTGGAAGCCCATCTTTTGCTGCATTATGAAACATCATGCAAGTTGTTTTACAACCACTCACTTTACTCCATCCTAGGATGCTGTCCTCCAGACCAGGTAGCTTGTTTCCTTAACCTTTAGCAACTGCTCTAACACTACCTCATCATCTCCATCCGGCCATTATTGCCAACACTTTGGAGGGTTAACGGCGCCGAACGGCCACTCCTTTGCTTGCATCTACGGAAACAGCTCTATTTCCGTCTTTAATATCTCTATTTTTCCACTTCAGGGTCCTTTTGAAGACCCTGACCTGGAGTTACACGCTGACTACGGTTCTTCCCGGGAGTGGGACCCGCTCTCGGGGTTCCACCATCAGCCATTGTTGTTTGGCACGCCAAAGGCTCAGCCTAAGAGTCCGGCTTGGATTCGGAAGCCTAGGATCTCGGGGCTCTTAGGACGGGCGGATCGAGGGTCGGTGTCACAACAGGAGACTCATGTGTCATCGGGGAGTCGGGTTATCTGCGACTGTGTGCCTGGAGACCTGGGATCTTTGCGATCTTCAGGCACAGAGCTCAAAAAAAGCGACCTTACAAACTTTTAACATCGTAAACCAGCAAGTTGTTTGTTATGTCTCCCCACTCGCTGGGAAAATGGAGACATCCCTTCCTCCCTGATTGGGGAGAGAGAGAGAACCTGTGGTATGTCGAATACCAGGTGAAACGCGAAGTCCTTGGGGTATCTGCAAGTCTATGTCTTTGGTACTGCTTTGCTTAAACTTGAGTGCTCTGTGGCAGTACCGATGCTTTTTTTTGCCGGGGGGGGAGGGGGGGATTGATGCTCACTGCCATTTACAGGCAGGAGGGGGGAGTTGGGGGGGATTTTGGGGTTCTAACATTTAACTGTTGTTCATTCTTTGGGGCACTCCTCTGTTTTTCGTGGATGGTTGCGAAGAAAAAGCATTTCAGGATGTATATTGTATACATTTCTCTGACTGAACTGTACCTTTGAACTTTCCCTTCCATTGGGGCTTTGCCATCATCACCTTTCACTGGAAAGATGGACATTTTTTAACATTATTAATTATTGAGGCTCCAGGCATCACCGGTAATACAGGCATTAACTTCCCATTCCTATTTACCCTCAAAAAACTGCAGACAAGCCAAACCCTGAGCTGCTGCACCCTTTCTATGAAAGGTATCCCAAGATGCTGTTGGACTTACAGGATTTACAACATTGATAATTAAGACCAGCAATATGTTACAAAGTTAGAATGATAACTGACAGAGTAGGATATGCAAGTGGTGGTGCACCTACTATACTGCCTTTTCTTGTCTCGGTAGAGTCAGAGCAGCCTAGTCAAGCAACTGAGTAAGGTATTATGTGGATGCAACACACTACAGCTACAGTAAACTAGTATAAGGCAGTCATTTGGTATTCAGCCAGGCTTAAAGCACCAGGCACTGATTACTTTTCACCTCTAGTTAACCCTACACTGACTATCAGCAATTTCACAAAGATGTAAATGCTTCATTATTCTCGTGACATGCTCTTCAATTCCACTCACTCTACATTTTTTTTAAACTTACGTACATTTTTTGGCCCAGACATATACATTAATGATTCCAATTCCTCAAAGTTTGTGATGTAGTTTATTCCGCTCACCTTCAGGATGATCTGTCTTTCTTCAAAAAGACAGGTCTCTATCCTTTGATCATCTCTTCACACGTCCTTGACTTAGCAATGACAAGATTCGATCCATGGACTCCTTTTTGTCAAATTAACATATGCCTACTTTCGTCTGACAACTTTTTCCCAAAAGCATTGAATTTGCTGGTTATCTCTCTGTTGTCTACTGCTACAGAAAAATTCTGCGATCACTACAGCACAGTGAAGGTTAAATCAAGGTTAAGAAAGATTTGTTCCCAGACTGGACCTCAGCAAAACACACAAATTTCTCCATGGGAAGAAAAGAAACACACGGATGAGTAGGCCATTTGGCACCTCTTCACAGCTCTGCTACTCATTAAGCTTATGGCTTTTAGTTCACATGCCTGGACTAACCCCTTATCCTTTAATATACTGTACAAAAATCTATTTATCTCCATCTTTACGACATCCCATTCCCAATATATTTGCCAGTTGCTTGCTCTCTATCATCGAGCCTCTTTAGCCTTTTTGGGAAAGCATTCCAAAGATTCATCATTCTCCAGGTGAAGAAATTTCTTCCCATTTCAACCTTGAAATTTACCCTCTATGGTGTGACACATTGCTGCTAGGAATGAGACAAACAGATGGAGTCTAGATGCAGTCACAAATGTGCCACATTACAACTGAACCATGTTTCTCTAGGGTAGGAATCCTAAATGCAGACAAATAGAATACAAATAAAATGCTTGTGTATTTTGTTGAAGACAATGTGTGTATATTGTTCATGATATGCATTATCAGTATGAATACTGAGATTCAAAAGGCTAAGTCACATTGAATACTCTTGTCAAGAATTTTACATCAATGGTCAATTTATAAATGTATCAATTTTCAATGAAATATCACCATTGTATTCAATAAACTCGACAGTGATAAGTACTGTAAAAGAAGCCATTTTCTTCAATTATCTGTAAGTAGTTGTTACCAATCTATAAATCAGTGCACTTAGAGAAATCACACATGGTCTCCAAATACAAAATGAATATACATCATCTGATAATCAGCCTCCAGCAGCCAAATAAGGAAGAGAATTATAAATCCGCATTAAATAGTTTCATAATTCATTATGTAACACAGTAGTTAATGTTGAAGCTTTCTGATCTCCAGCAACCCAGGTCAATCTCAATCTTAGGCACCATCTCTGTGCAGTTGGCATACTTTCTCTGTGATGGAATGACCTTTCCCAGGTCTCTGGTTTTGTCCCACATTCCAAACATGTGCTGGTAGATTAACTGGCCATTGTGAATGACATTTCATGCATGTGAGTGGCAGGGTATCGGAGTGGAGTTAATGAGTGTGTAGGAGATGGTTGAGAATGCTCCAAGGGCTAGCACAGACTTGATGGAATGAACACCCTTCAATGCTGCACGGAAATAAGAGAAAGATATGAGAGTTCTTGTGAGCAAGGGGAAACAAGACCAGTAGAAAAGTGGATGGTAATTCTCCTGATAATGATTTACTTTAAAAATACCAGCTTAAAATGTGAGTAAAACTATGTGATCAATGGAGGATCTTTCAGAAATGCATAATCGTAAATAGATTCTTGTCACTTCTCAATCAGCAGACAGGATAACCCTTCCCAGTTCTTTGGACTATATTCAGCAAGCATGCTCTGGATACAAGACCAGTCTCATCTAGAGACTTCTCAGAAGAGAAAATGGCAACGCGACACAGCGCGCAATGGCCACTCCAGAATGAATATCGGTTATCTGTCAAGTAGGATGCCGTGCACAATCCTGATTTGATGGAAACGGGTGTGAGAAGCACGGAGGAACATCTGGTGAAACTTCTGAAATGCCTATTTTGCTGCTGCTGCTACTGTGCGATCCAGAATCTCTGGAGGGGAAGGCCCCGAATCTTTGGCTTTGCCTGTTACTTGGTGGCCAGGGTCGAAGCGTTCTGCAGAGATGGTGCTCGGTGCTCGGTGTCTGAGGGTTATTCGGAGGCTCGTGGTTTTCGGACGGACTCAGAGTCGGCTGTGATCCGGTGCTTCCAGGGTGCTGCATCGGCAAGTTTGCGGCACTGGAGGCTCACGGCAGGGAGAGTTTTTCTTCCTTCTACCGTCTGCGTGAGATGATGGGGCTATCGGACTTTGAGACTTTTTTTTTACCGTGCCCATGCTCTGTTCTTTATCAAATTACGGTATTGCTTTGCACTGTTGTAACTATATGTTATAATTATGTGGTTTTTGTCAGTTTTAGTCTTGGTCTGTCTTGTGTTTCTGTGATATCATACTGGAGGAACATTGTATCATTTCTTAATGCATACATTACTAGATGACAATAAACAAGGACTGAGTATCCTCATAATCTAATCTAGCACTTTTTTTGTAGACTATGAGGACATTCAGTCCTCGTTTATTGTCATTTAGAAGCTACATAGCTTCTATTTTTCTTACACGGTCCCAATGGAATTGTGTTATTGCAACTTGGGTGTAAATAAAGTCGTACCCAATCGTAATGTTAATGACAACTTTTATTTTAAACACAGTTGGTAAAAATCTAAAGTTTGAATTATCAGGATAAGTCTCGATGTTTTGTAAAAGGGAAATTGCATATGGTTAACTTATTGGATTGTGTGAAGGGATGAATATGGTGAAGAACTGAACTTGGATACTTAAAAGGCATTTGACAAGGTGCCACATCAAATATTATTTCAGGGAATAAAATTTCTTAGGTAGCATGGACAGCAGATCGGCTGGTTAAATTAAATTACAGTTGGCATAAATTGATCTTTTTCAGGTTGGCAAGATGTACTGAGTGAATTTTTAAAAGCTTAAGAAATGACTTGGATAAACACTTGGAAGGAATGCTAGCTAAATTTCTAACAATACCAACATGATAGAAAATGAAACTTTGAAGAAAAACTCTATGGTTACAAAGAGATACAGATGGATTGAGTCGGCAGAGATTTGGCAAATGAAAAAAATATGGGAACTGTTCATTTTGCCAAGAAAATTAAAAAAGAAGCACATAACCTGAATGGTAATGGATTTTAGCGGTCCAAGATACAATGAGATCTGGGTGCCCCAATGCATGATTTGAAAAGGCTAGTACACATGTAATTAGGAAACCTAAAATAACGTTATTGTTTATTGCTAGAGAAATTGAACAGAAAAATAAGAGGGTGCTTCAGTTATGTAGGACACTAGCAAGAGCACATCTTGGAATATGGCACCTTGTCAGCATCAAAATGCCTACCATACTGTAATATTCAATTACTCAAAATACAGATGAACAAGGTAAGTATTCTTGGATTCAGATTTAAGGTGAAAAAAAGGGTTTCCTCGAGACTGGACAAAAATTAAATGAGGCCAGAGGTAACTGAAGTGTCAGCAATTAAAGAAAGCAATTTTGCTACAATGTTATACATCGAGACGAAACAAGCTAAACAAGACCTACATCGGTGACTGCTAGAACTGACTTGGTTTGAATATCATTAAGTAATTAAGTACTCCAGTATTAGCAAAGACAGAACTGACAGTACACTCCCTAACATTGTAATTGAGGTTTCTATATAAAATATACCAAAGGAGGTGCAATGTTTATAACAAAATAGGTACAAAGGAAAAGCAGAGAGCAGGACCACAAATGAACTACAAAGTCTCCGAGCAAAGGAACGCAGTTCCGAGTTAATCAGAGAAGTTACCAGCACTCTATACACTCAGTAAAGAAGGCTGCAAAAGCTCAACTGGCTATGAATCTACAGATGCATGGGCACACTTCAAGAATGAAGTTCAGAAGTGATTAGACAGAAAGAACAGAAGAGTGCAGGGAGAATGCACAAAGGATAGTAAAAAACCTCCAGCTCTGAGGAACAAAGGACAACCAGGAAGGCATGTTAAGTGCGGTAAATAAGTTATTTCTTAAAAAAGTGTGACTGAAAAATGGAGCTATTTGGAAGGAGATGACCAAGATGCAAAAACTTTTATAGGAAGAAAAATTGTTGAGATGCTATTGGCTTTGGTTGAGAGTATTTGGCTTTAATTACGCACACATTTATCGTATTTGAGTCCAAAGCATTTTATTCAACACAAGAATTTCTTCCTTACCCAGGAAATCCAAATAAATTACATTTCTCTTTCTTGCGTTAATGTGAAGACCACAGAAGTACCTACCTTGGGAATCTCACCCTCTCCAGCCAAGTTAGTGAGTAACCAGAGTGCAGTGTGTATTCATACTGAACATCATTTGGATGGGAATTTCACCTGTTAAACTCTGTCATGCAAGCCTGAAAACAGAAAAATAAACATCAAGTGTCCATTCAATAGCACTGAATTAATTTATTCAGAACCTTTCATTAATCATAAATCTGAATTGAAACCAATTTAACAGTAAGTCAGATCAAATAATGTTCACATTAATATTTAAATACTCTGTAAGTTTGCATCAAAAGCTCACTAAATTATTTAAAAAGAAATAAGATTACAGTTTAATTATAGAGGGCAACCAGTATCCCGGAAAAGACTTGTGGAGGGAGATAATTGCAGATCTGCCATCAAAAGAACATAATTTATCTCACAAGCAGCTATATGCTGCTCATGAACACTTATCTTGAAGGAACAACCTGTGAATACATAAACTAGTATATAAATGCTATTTTTAAATCAGGAACGCTCATTTTCAGAAGTTTGCTCTTTCGAAAATTATCTTCCATCTCCTTTAAATAGGACTGCCATGTATACCAAATACATACAAAAAGGGTGGACCCCCAAATGACACAATTCACTACTTGTTCAATAGCCAATGGTCAGTCTGCTTTCCCACACTTTCTTACTACCATGCCCATGTATTAACTTGGGGTATATGCCTTTAAAATAGAAGACAGCGTGCCTCAGGATACACGATCTTTTTTCAGTACAAATACCTAGTTGGATCATACATGGGTCAGCATAAGAAATCATGACTCTCGAAAATACCCCCAAATTCAGAATTACAATAACAAATATATGTTGAGACGACAAGCTGCAATCTTGCAGTTAGAATCTGGAGGAATAAATTTGCTGCACAGTTGGACTGGATGGTTAGACAGAATACTTCACACCATCCTAGTCTCCAAACTACAAATAGACTAGTGTCACCAAAATTTACATCACAGGGCATCATCTGTCCTACCATTTAGAGGTGCCATAGAATGTGCTAATATGATGTACAAGGATGATGACAGAAAGGAGAGGAACTCCCCTATAGAAGACATGCTGAACAAGTGACCAAATAAAAGCCTTTAAAATAGGAAAGGAATTTAGAGGGAAGATGCTTCTAGTTGGAGAGATACCAAAACTAGGGAGCATAAATACTACTAGGGCAAACTACTCTGGATACCAGAAGTCTGAAATAAAGCAATAACCACTGTAAATAATACACAGGTCACAACGCAATAGCTCAGGTTTATGAATTTTCAAATGTTCTCTTAACTGCTTCCTTCCCCATGTGGTAACAAGCATTTAGCTACTTCATGACAACATTCAATGTGCTAACGCAGGGAGTGGCTGAGGAAAATAATTTAAATTCACTTAAGGAGAAGCCAGACAAGCTTATTGATAATTCAACAGAAGAACACAACATCAGGGTTGAAAAAAAATGGAGATTCACAAGGACCAAAATGCTCGCTTTGATTATTTGGGTGATTTGACTGTTTTTGTGCTGTATTGCTTAATATCGTCCTCACTGAAGAAAAGCCCACCAAGGGAATAAAATAATCATGATGGGGATAAAATAAGAACAATTACACAAGTACAAAGAAAGGCCATAAAGGGGTTCATGGAACTCCCAAAGGAAACAATGGATTAAACAGCAGTCTGTGATGGCAGAGGACAGGAAACAAGACACAGATCAATGAGATGTGCGAAGTACTTAACCATGTTGTTTCGGCAGTGTCGCAGCAGACACATGTAGTATATGACGGATAAGCAACTGCTGTGGAAAGAAGTGCATATGGAGGAAGTGAAGTATAATTTGGAGGAGGATAGCTGAAATACAAGTGTAAGGTTGGCAGCAAAATTGACACAGAGAAGATGAAGCACAGAAATAGCAAGGTGAAGATCAAAGAGATAAGTACAGAGTTTACTGATTCATCAAAGGTTACAAAGAGATAATGCAGACACAGGCGGAGTTTCCAAAGTGAAACAAAACTTGTTTTCTGAAAGAGATCAAATGTTGAAGCAAGTGATAACAATCGAAATACCATACTGAGATTATTGGAGAAGAGTTACAAGGCAAGAAAGGAGGACCTGATTGGGACCCTGAAAATGTAAATCCATAAGTTGCTGGTGAACGCAGCAGGCCAGGCAGCACCTCTAGGAAGAGGTACAGTCGACATTTCAGGCGGAGACCCTTCGTCAGGACTAACTGAAAGAAGAGCTAGTAAGAGATTTGAAAGTGGGAGGGGTCGGGGGAGATCCGAAATGATAGGAGAAGACAAGAGGGGGAGGGATGGAGCCAAGAGCTGACCAGTTGATTGGCAAAAGGGATAGGAGAGGATCATGGGACGGGAGGCCTAGGGAGAAAAAAAGGGGAGGGGGGGGAAGCCCAGAGGATGGGCAAGGAATATAGTGAGAGGGACAGAGTGAGAGAAAGGAGAGAGAGAAAAAGAATATATATAATAAATAAATAAATAATGGATGGGATACAAGGGGGAGGTGGGGTGGAAGTTAGATAAGTCAATGTTCATGCCATCAGGTTGGAGGCTACCCAGATGGAATATAAGGTGTTGTTCCTCCAACCTGAGTGTGGCTTCATCTTTACAGTAGAGGAGGCCGTGGATAGACATATCAGGATGGAAAGGGACGTGGAATTAAAATGTATGGCCACTGGGAGATCCTGCTTTCTCTAGCGGACAGATCCATATATCAGGGTTCTATCTACAACTTCATATTTGAATCTTTGACTCAAATTCAAAGGTTCTTTCTTACAGCACTATGCTGCACAAAGATTAAAAATAGCAGAAAATAAATAAATGGCTTTAAGGTACAATCCAACTGGCTGCTCAGAACGCAGAACAGAAATAAATAAGACATATAACATTGCCTTTGGCAAAATTATGAAAGGAAGTAGGACACCAAGGAGACAGACTGGAAATACAGAAGTGTCAATAATGTCAACAATGTCATCAGGAAACTGAGAGATCACAAAGAAATATCAACAGTCATGGGCTAAATCACAGCACGGGTCATCAACAGCATGGTTCATACAGTTTACCCTATAAGTAGGAGAGTGTTTGGACTGCAAAACCCCACCAGAAAGTGTATGTGATACCTGTAGCACCAGAACAGCAAAGATTTGAGATAGCCAATAATGGCAAAATGTGGTAAAGTTTTTTTTAAATGGTTATGGAACTTTAGAGAAGGGGGATATCGTCAGATGTGCAAACAAATAGAGGGGTCAGGAGAAGTTGGTTGGAGGGCCTTCAAAATTCATGGAAAATATAACCTACGAGGTCTAAGGGATTGCTGGGAGGGGGAATAGAGGACAATTAGCAGCTGTTGTACATTTATTTTGGACCATAGGGGACAATATTTTCATTGTAAATGTGGCCTATAAGAGATTAAAACAGAAATCAAGGACTATCGGAAGAATAGCATAAAAATTAATTGTAGTGAGGAGCCAGAATTTGGAACAACTTCCGCTCACAGATAATTTTATATTTGAATGATTTTATTATATTTCAAAAGATTTAGCTAACCAAAGTAATTATTATAGCGTTCTGGCGATATGCAATAACTGAACTGCAAAGCCAGGCAACTACCAAGTGCACTCACATTTTCAGCCAACAGATTTTGAGAATATGGAAATCATCAGTTTATTGGGAACTGCAAAGACGTGAGAAAATGAGGAGCAAATGAGAAGGCTGAAGTTTGAGAAAATACTAGAAAGAAAACCTGGAAAATATTTTTTAAATGAAATGGTAACATTTTCAATGAGTGCATTAAGGGCACATATACAAGCCTTATCCCTCAGATAAAACAGGATTTAGTCACAATTTTGTATTATGAAGCAGAATTCACCCTCGGTATCACGGAAAAACAAACCAAACTGCCAAATCAAATGCACTGCGAGACACCCGAATTGAAAGCAAGTTATTTAGTTAACAAATAAAGATGAAAGTATAACCCTCACAGATGGTTTGGATTGTATAGTTCGACAATTTCTAATAGGCACATTATATATATAGGCATTGCAGAGCAAAAAAATCACAGCAAATTCTTTCTGATGTTGACTTACTTTCAACAGACAACAGAAACTATTTTTAGCAGTATATCTTCAAAATATAATGTGACCAAAAAAAAACAAATTTGCATGGCTTTGTTGGTAGCAGGTTGCTTATGCAGCCATTAAAGAATACCGATGCAAATACAGAGCCTTTGATAGTATGTCATTGAGGAAGCCCAGCAGACACAGTAAGCCATCCGTTACTCAGTGATGAACTTTTTGCAGTGTTTGCGGACAGTGGATGATCTTTAGTGGTTTCGGAATCGAGCTTTTCATCCAGGTTGTGTCATAAGTGCATCAGTCTTGTGTTTCCAGAACCTGATTTTAGAAAAAGCCAAAACCTGGTCATAGCAACTGCTGGCCAGAATCCCACCTGCTCTCAAGTTAAATTGCTGCCTCAGTATAAACCTCAATCTTCCAGAGGACTGTGTGTTTCAAGGGTTTGTAGGTTGCACAAAAGACTGATATTGCTCTGTAATTTATCAAGTGTGAGAACAACAATGACCTGTGTCTCTTGTCATGCATATAGGATGCACCCTGATTCCATGATTGTAGGCAATGGTATTCTGTTACTTGAGAAATTCTGAGAGAAAGCCATATTTGGCTCCCTCTTTCTTCATTGTAGCTTCTTCTACTTCATATGTTCTATATTGTTAATGGAGTCATCTTGTGGAGGGATTGAGATCAGAGTTTGGTGCAGATGATAGCAGCATTTTTCTTCCACTGCACTATCTGTTATGATGCTCTCGTTCCCATCTCCCTACAGCTCTAGTTTAACCACTCCCCCTCCCCCAGTGCAGCACTAGCAAACCTTCCCACTAAGTTACTAGTCTCCCTCCAGTTCAGGTGCAAACCATCCCTTCTGTACAGGCTTTACCTTCCCTGGAGAGCCCAATGATCAAAAATCTGAAGTCTTCCCTCCTGCACCACCTTAATCTGTATGATCTTCCTGTTTCTGGATTTATTAGCAATCTTGACATCACAATCCTGGAGGTCCTGTCCTTTAACTTAGCACCTAACTCACCAAACTCATTTTGTAGAACTTTGTCACCCTTCCTATCCATGTCATTTGAACCAATGTGGACCACAACCTCTGGCTGTTCACCCTCCCATTTAAGAATGCTACGGACTTGATCTGAGATGTACCTGACCCTGGCACCTAGGAGCAACGTACCATCTGGGAGTCTCATTCGCCTCCACAGAAACTGCTTTCTGTTCCTTTAACCAACGAATTCCCTATCACTACAGCTCGCTTCTTCTCCTCATTTCCCTTCTGTGTCACAGAACCAGACTAAGTGCAAGAGACCTGACCACTGTGGTTTTCCTCCACTGGGTCTGCCCCCCAACAGTATCCAAAGCAGTATACCTGTTGTTGAGGGGAATGGCCACAGGGTACTCTGCACTGGCTGCCTATCCCCTTTCCCCCTGTCCTGACAGTCATCCATTTGCCCGTATCCAAATGATCTAGAATTCCAGTTCCAGCTCCAACTCCAACTCCAACAATCTGTTAGAAGCTGCAGCTGGATGCACTTTGTGCAGTTGTAGTTGTCGGGGACACGGGAGGTCTTCCTGTCTTCCCACATCCTGCACAAGGAGTATTTCACTTTCCTGCCTGGCATCCTCACTGCTCCAAATGTGCAATGAGAATAAAGAAAGAATAAATATTGGAAAAAAATCTACCTATGGCCTATGCCACTCCTTGCCAAAGTCTCAACTCCCCACTCTAACACAGGCCCACTCACACAATGGCCACTCCTCTTAAACCTAACTTTTTTTTGGATCTTCCCAAGTGCCTAATTATGCACAATCTGATGTCTCCTTGGAAACTGTGCTAACTGCCCCCGCTTGCTTCTTTTGAACTCTTTATTAGGTGTACACCTTTATTGGATGTTACCAAGTGTAGATAGAATGGTTGGGAAAGCATCCAGGAAATTATGTTGGGAAATGAGGGAAAATGTGAGATTGTTCAATTTGGCAGGAATAAAAGCATATTATTTACATAGTGAGAGCCTATAGAAGTCTAAGATGCTAACAGATCTGATTTATCTTAGTGCACAATTTGCAAAAGGCAAAAACACAAATGACAAGTAATTAGGAATGCTAACAGGATCTTATTTTTTTCAATAGAAAAATTAAAACTAAAGAGGTTATGCCTTACAATAGGGCATTTGTGAGACAACATCCAGATTACCAAGTACAGTACTAGATTTCTTTTTTAAATTGGGATATCGGAAGCAGCTCAGGTAAAGTTACTAAAGTTTTATCTGAAATGAGAGGGTTGCGTTGCAAGGAAAGTTAAGACAGGTTGGGCTTGCTGCTACAGTTTGGAAGAGCAAGAAGGATGTTGACTGGAACATAAAAGATTCTGAGAGGTTTTACAAGATGGGTGTAGAGATGTTTCCTTATGGGAAATTACAACAATAACGGCCATTTTTAAAAATTACTCATTTAAGTGAGATGATTTTCCCCCTCATACATTGTCTTCAGAATGTTTTGCCTCAAAGGGAAATTGAAGAATTATGAATATTGAAAGCAGAGGAAGATAGGTCTTGATAAACTAGGGGTGAGAGATGATGAGATTATGCTCAATAAATGGTTAAAATCAGATCACATTAAGTACCAGAGAAGCTTGAGTAGCCTGCTATTTCTCCTAATTTGTATTCCTGAAAGTATTTTCATCCACTAAAATACATCACCTCTGCATTTTTGATCTGCTATACCAACCCATTCTACAAGCCTGTCTTCCCCTTGTGTTTAATACATTTCCAAGTTTTGTATCTTCTATAAATTAGGAAAATACGTGCTACAGTCCAAATACACATCCGAAATAGAAACCCTACAGCACAATATAGGCCCTTCGCCCCACAAAGAAATGATTGACCTTCTACAGAACACAAGGGAATTCATCCAGCTTTCCTCATTTATTCATGCAGCTGTTGTCTCTTTTATGCAATAGGCTTCAACTTCATTGCTAAATCCTACACCTAATGTTAAACACATGGACTTTCAGGACATGCATCAACTGGACAGAGTTCTTCCCATTACATCAAAGAATTGTGTCAAACTACAAAATTTCTGCTCGTTCTGCATTATCAGTGCTCTACTGTAGAAGAGATCATAGCGCTGAGGGCAATAAATATATAGTATAAGAATGGATGAAGAATTGACTCAAAGAGTTCTGATAAAAGTTTATTGTCCTGAAACATTAACTGCTTTTCATTCCACACATGCTATCTGACCTGCTGAGCACTGAATTGGAATTTTCTATCATTAACAAAATAGACAACCCAGGAAATGGATAATTTTCACATTGCGAAACTGTATGCCTTAGGATTCAGTGTTTCATTCAGCAAAGTAACTCCTTAAAGAACACAGCTATATTAGTCACCAGAATTTTTTGCAAGACCTGTACAATCACAGTGGCTGCATCCTCCAATGATTAAAGTAGTCTCACTGCAACATCTCATGCTGAGTTTTGGTGCAGCAGCCAGCACACCCTCAGGTGTGTTGGTTTTTAAACACAAACATTGCATTTCAATGTATGTTTCAATGTACGCTTGACAAATAAACTTGAATCTTGAGTTCCTTCTACTTGAGAAACCTCCACTTTATTGATGAAATCTTGCAATCGCCCAGCTACCTTTTTTTTAAATATTGGGGTGGGAACTGGATATTTCATATATTCCAAACAAGTAGGACCTTCCCTTCCAAATTCTGAGTACTGTTGATCTTCTACCATATTGGTTAACTACTCAAACTCAAGCCACTTTTCAAGGTCTGCTTGTCACTCCAGAACAGTACACACTGGAGTGCCTCCCTGGCTTTTGATTCTGCCTTTCCACCTCAGTAGCTCCACAGATTCTTCTGTCATGTACTCCTGCTGTCCAAGTATCTCATTGCCAACCTGTAAGTATTTGCTTTTCTTGCTGCTTTGTGGTTAAGTACACATGTGAGCAGCTCTTGCTGATCTGACATTTGCTGGGGTTTCGATAGCTAAAGGTGCATTTCTAGACTGATGTTATCAAACTACACTGACAACACTTCTGGGAACATCGTGCTTGTATTCACTGCTAAGCATTTTCAATGCAATCTTTAGCTCAGCAGTGCACAATTGTTTTTGTACAATCTCTTTGTCAGCCCAATTTCTGGTTTACATCCTCCCAAGAAAGTCTCAGATTTGGCTGCTGACCTTGCCATTCAGACCAGACATTTCACTATATAGATGGGTATCCTCAGATTCCATCTAAAATGATGCCAGCACCTCTCCAGCTGCACCTTGATCACTGCACCTACTTCCATGACGAGAGCCAAGTAACCTCACCACACCTAGACCCAAACTATGCTATTCTTCACTTTCTCACATTTTCGGCATTTATTTTGGGACCAGTACACATATTGATTGTGGCATTCTTAGTGATAGTATGTTAATACCCATATTATTAACTAACTTACTTTTTGGATGCAAGTGTAACAGAACCTCAGATTCCTTTTAAATTTCTCCCTCCCACTTTAAACCTATGCTCTCTAGTTCATGACTAGACAACCGGGTGACCTGTTGGGGCACCCTTTGAGAGAAGGGTGGTGCAGTCTGATGTGACCAGAATGTACATTAAATTTTCCTGAATGGTATTGGTATCGCTTTGCTTTGGAAACTGAAGTAGAAAACCTCAGTTTATTAAAGAAGAACAACACGTAGCAAAGCAAATATAGCTCCTCCTCGTTTAACGAAGGACACTTTTAACGGCATCATTTCTGGTTTATCTGCTGCCCTTGTATATCTCGTTGTCATTCTGCAGACGTGCAGCCCTTTCATCCCCCTGTCTCTTCATCTCTTCTGCTGTTTGTTTTTTGTCTCTGATCCTGGAGACCTGCATTTCTCAGCTCCTTCGTCTCTTCATCTCTGCTGTATTGTCCCCTTTCTCTTTGCATGCAGCCTAATTAGGCTGACCTAATGCTGGATAGAAGATACAAAGCGGTAACATCAAAGGATGCTGACTATTCTTGATGATGTAGTTGGTGCTCTCCTAAATGGATGTGATATAGTCACCGCTGTCCTTTAACTGTGGCAAAGGGTTTTATGGGTGTCTCGAAGTACGTCATTACAATAAGATTTAATTATCTCTTATTGATGGGTGGCAGTTAGATCTGTCCCAATCCTGCACATGCTGATGGTGATTAGCAGAATGTGACCCCTCAAAATAGAGCTGCCCTGCCCTTTTGCTCTGGTAGGTGTCGCTGCTGAGGCTGGCCGTGCGCATGATGGCAGATCGGCTCTCCGGTTAAAAGGGATCCTGTTGATTTTTGCAAATGTGCAATTTTATACGAATATATAACCTTGAATTTTGCCTGAATTCTGTAAGTTAGCGCACTTTAATTCGATTGAGCCAAAAAAAGTGCCACTGTAATGCACCGTTTGCACTAATTGGAGGTCACAAACAGACAGACAGAGCATGAGAGTTTTAGTAGTATATAGATTCCACAGCCCTGGGAAAAAGACTGTGTACATTTATCCCATCTAGGTTTCGCTATCACTATCCAGGATATGCCCTCTTCTTACATCAGAGAGGAGTAGGAGCCTGAAGACACACACTCAATATTTTAGGAACAACTTAGACTACAAGACATAAGAGCAAAATTAAGCTATTTAGCCCATCAACACTGCTCCACCATTCAATCATGGCTGATGTAATTCCCCTTTCAATCTTATTCTCCTACCGTCTCCCCATATGCTTTGATACCCTTCCTAATTTAGAACCATTCAATCTCTGTATGGCCAGTGGCCACTTTATTAGACACTTCCTGAACTTAATAAAGTGGTCACTGAGTGTACAGTGTGTATAAAAAGTATTCACCCCCCATGGAAGTTTTCATGTTTTACTGTTTTACAACATTGAATCACAATGGATTTAAATTTGGCTTTTTTTAAACACTGATCAACAGGAAGACGTTTTTGTGTGAAAGTGAAAATAGATCTCTACAAAGTGATCTAAATTAATTACAAATAAAAACACAAAATAATTGATTAAGTATTCATCCCCCCTATAATATAACACATCAAATCATCACTGGTGCAGCCAATTGGTCTTAGAAGTCACATAATTAGTTAAATGGAGATCACCTGTGTGCAGTCAAGGTGTTTCAATTGATTATGGTTAAAATACATGTGTATCTAGAAGGTCCAACTGTGCAACTGATGGCAAACTACTGGGCTAACTTGCAGGGGCACAATGATTCTCACCCTACTAAAGGAGTGTTGCAGGAGTGCTGGGAAAATGGGAGGTTTCAGAGGGATACCTTTAGTCGGGTAGGGAATGATATCGCGAAAGAATGTGGAGTATTTGATCTGAGGATAAGTCCTTCAGTAGTTTATCCGGTTGTAGCTCCATGGAAGCTTGTATGGCCTGACATAGACTGGCATTTGTTAGAGGTAAAAAGGAAAGAAAGATATAAAACAGATTTGGTAAATGCATTTAACTGTCATGTGATGGAAAAGTCTAGTGATTATACTCACATTTATACGGATGGTGCGAAGGAACCTGAAACAGGAGTGACAGGGTTTGGGGTGGTAATACCAGCAAAAGAAATTGGAATCAGTAGAAGAACATCTAATAAGTTAGGGGTGTTTACAGTGGAGATGCTGGCAGTGTTGGTTGCGTTGCAATGGGTGTAGAAAGCCAGACAAGCCAAAACATTGATATGTTCAGATTCATCCTCAGTTCTAGCAAGTTTAAGGTCTTTTCACACAAACAGTCGGCAAGATGTACTTTATGAAGTCCTTCAGTTAGTTACAAGAATTGCAAATCAGGGAGGTCAGGTAAAATTTCTATGGGTTCCAGCACATGTAGGGGTGAAGGGGAATGAGAGGGTGGATGAGTTGGCAAAGAGGGTGTTAAAGAAAGAAAATGTGGAAATGCACATTAGTATCAGTAAAGCAGAGGTTAAGTGTGTAATCTGGGAAAAAGTCAATCGAATGTGGCAAGAAAGATGGGACAGGGAGGGGAAAGGGAGGCATCTATATCAAATACAAAAGAGTTTTGCAGTTACTAGGGTAGGTAATGGAAACAGAAGAGAGGAAACTGTGTGGACTAGGTTAAGGCTGGGGCACTGTGCATTAAAAAAAACATTGAAAATGATCGGGAAACACCAGACAGGATTGTGTGAGGAATGTCAGGAAGAGGAGTCAGTAGAACATGTAGTTATGAGTTGCAGGAAGTATGGGATACAGAGAGAGATGATGAGAAATAAATCAAGGGAGTTGGGGATGCAGGAATTCACATTAAAAGGGTTGCTGGGCATGGGTGAGAGAGCACAAGTCCGGGTATTTTTAGCGTTTTTAAGGGGTACAGGGGTTTTTTTATAGAATATGATGAATAAACAGGAATAGGATACTAGGATGGTCAAAGATGGGAGGGTGAAGTGTAGGTTTGTGTATATATATATATATATATATATATATATATATATATATATATATATATATTGTGTGTGCGCGTGCGCGATTGGGTAAAGGGATTTGGAATGTATGTCTAGTGCACATTCCGGAGCAGAGGGTGGCGGTAATGCACCATTAAGCCGGATGCCAACCGCCGTAAAACAAGATACAGACAGAAAGGTCCAACTGCTGGTGAATCAATATCCTGGCAAAAACTACACCATGAAGACAAAAAGGACACTCCAAGCAACTCCACAAAAAAGTTATTGAAAAGCACAAGTCAGGAGATGGAATCAAGACAATTTCCAAGTTACTGAATATCCCTTGGAGTACAGTTAAGTCAATCATCAAGAAATGGAAAGAATATGGCACAGCTGTAAGTCTGCCTAAAGCAGGCTGTCCTCAAAATCTGAGTGACCGTGCAAGAAGGGAACTACCGAGGGAGGCCACCAAGAGATCAATGACAACTCTGAAAGAGTTAAAAGCTTCAGTAGTTGAAATGGGAGAGACTGCGCATACAACAACTGTTGCCCAGGTGCTTCAGCAGTCACAACTTTATGGGAGATGAAATCTCGGCTAGAGTTTGTCAGACGGCATGTAGAGAGTCTGAGGTCAGCTGAAAGAAGGTTCTATGGTTTGACCAAACCCAAATTGAGCTTTCTGGCCATAGACTAATTTCTATATTTGGTGTAAGCCAAACACCGCACATCATCAAAAACACAGCATCCCTAGCATGAAGGATGCATCATCTGTGGGGATGCTTCACTGCAACAGGCCCTGGAAGGCTTGTGAATGTATTTCGTAGCAAAATACAAGGAAGCCCTGGAGGAAAACCTGATGCAGTCTGCCAGAGAACTGCGACGAGGGAGATTTGTTTTCCAGCAAAGCAATGAACCCAAGTATAAAGCCAAAGTACACAGGAATGGCTTAAAAACGACAAAGTTAATGTCCTGGAGAGGCCAAGTCAGAAACAGGACCTCAATCCAACTGGGAATTTGTGACTGGACTTGAAAAGGGCTATTCACTCATGATTTCCATACAATCTGAAGCAGCTTGAGCACTTCTGTCAAGAATGGGGAAAAATTGCAGTGTCCAGATGTGCAAAGCTAATAGAGACATATCCACACAGACTCAAGGCTGTAATTGCTGCCAAAGGTGCTTCTACTGAATACTGACTTGAAGGGGTGAGTAATAATGCAAACAATTATTTTTGTGTTTCATAATTCTAATAAATTTAGACTAATTTGCAGAAATTTATCTTCACTTTGACACAAAAAGTCTTTTCTGTTGACGTATCAAAAAAGCCAAATTAAATCCACTGTGATTCAATGTCGTAAAACAAAAACATGCAAACTTTCAAGGGAGTGAATACTACTTATAGGCACTGTTATGTTTGTGGTCTTCTGCTGTAGCCCATCCCATTTCAAGGCATGATGTTTTGTGGGATCTGCGCACCACTGTTGTAACACATTGTTAGTTGAGTTACTGACACCCTTCTGTCACTTCTAAGAGGACCACAACCTCGTCATAGTTTGGAGGCTTGCGTACCTCAATGCCCCTGAAAGCCACGTTGGCTGGAGTCAGGACTTTATGCTCTGGCTTTTAGTAGGGTCACCCATGCCCGACAGGTCAAAGGACAGAGGCCAAACTAAGAGTGGTCAACCAGTTCTCCAGTTCGGGAAGTTCAATCAGGATTAACAACCCTGACTGGTAAAACAAAATTGTTACAGAAACACAAACACGAGGAAATCTGCAGATGCTGGAATTTCAAGCAACACACATCAAAGTTACTGGTGAACGCAGCAGGCCAGGCAGCATCTCTAGGAAGAGGTACAGTTAACATTTCGGGCAGAGACCTTTCGTCAGGACTAACGAAGGGTCTCGGCCCGAAACGTCGACTGTACCTCTTCCTAGAGATGCTGCCTGGCCTGCTGCGTACCGGCAACTTTTATGTGTATTGCTTGTTACGGAAACAGCAATGTAGAATCCTACGTCTGAGTGCGACGGTATTTCCGAGTTTCCATCCAGGAATTGCATGATTGACTATAGTGAAAACTGAGAGGAAGCTACTGACCTGATGAAGCAAGTCTTGAACACTGCGAGAGATAGAGAGAACCTTAATTGCTGTTCTAAACGCCAGTGGCATAATGGGCAAAAAGAAGGCAGCTTCCTTGACAGGTTGAACTAGTCTGGCCATTCTCCTCTGACCTCTCTCATTAACAAGATGTTTTTGCCCACAGAACTGCCATTCACTGGATTTTTTTCTGCTTTTCGCACCATTCTATATCAACTCTAGAGACTATTGTGTATGGAAATCCCAGGAGATCAGCAGTTTCTGAGATATTCAAACCACACCATTTGACACCACTGTCAAACTCACTTAGATAACATTTCTTTCCCATTCTGATGTTTGGTCTCAACAACTAATGAACCTCGACCACATTTGCATGCTTTTAAGTATTGAGTTGCCTCCACCTAATTAGCTGATTAGATATTTGTATTACCAAGCCGGTGTACATGTGCATCTAATAAAGTGGCCACTGTGGGTACACAAAGTACCTTCCACAGCCATCTGCAGCAATGAATTCCACAGATTCACCACTCTTGGCTAATGAAATTCATCCTCATCAATGTCCAAAGGAACATTCTTTTATTCTGAGACTGTCTTGTGATTCTAAACTCTCCCAATATTGGGAACATCCTCTTCACGTCCACTCTATCTAGGCCTTTCAGTATTCAGTAGCTTTCAATGAAATCCCCCCTTATGCTTCTAAACTCCAGTGAATACAGCCCCAGAGCCATCAAATGCTCTTCATATGTGAACCCTTGTATTCCCAGGATCATTCTCAATCTTCATCTGGGCCCTCTCCAATGCCAGTTCATCCTTTTTTTAAAAAAAAATATGGGGCCCAAAACTACTCACAATACTCCTCCTTCCACTCTACCATCGAATTTCTGACTGGTCTACTTCACTATTTTTCTCTTTTTGCACTATTCTTGCACATGTCTTACTGTAATATCATAATTCTTATGTATTGTGCTATACTACTGCCACAAAACAATAAATTTCATTAAATATGTCTAGGGCAATGAATCCTGGTCTTACCAGAAATTGCTATATCACGTAAACTGAATAAAAAGAAGACATAAACAAGAGCATATCTGCAGATGTTGAGAATCCAAGCAACACACACAAAACGGTGGAGGAACTCAGCAGGACAGGTAGCATCTATGGAAAAGAGTAAAACAGTCGACATTCAGGCCAAGACCCTTCATCAGGACTAGAGAAAAAGAGATTAGACCAGAGTAAGGTGGTGTGGGGAGGGGAGGAAGACATTCAAGATAGGTGATAACTGAAACCAGGAGAGGGGGAGGGGTGAAGTAAAGAGCTGGGAAGTCGATTGGTGAAAGATATAAAAGGCTGAAGAAGGGAGAACCTGGCAGGAGAGGATAAAAGGCCATGGAAGAAGGGGAAGGGGGGGAAGAGCACCAAAGGGAGCTGAAGGGTAGGTAAGGAGATGAGGTGAGAGAAGGAAACGAGAATGGGGAAATGGTGAAAGAGAAGGGGGTGGCAATTACTGGAATTGTGAAAAATCAATGTTTATGCCATCAGGTTGGAGACTACCCAGACAGAATATAAGGTGCTGCTCCTCCAATCTGAGTGTGGCTTTATCATGATTGTAGAGGAGGCCATGGACTGATATGTCGAAATGGGAAGTAGAATTAAAATTGGTAGCCACTGGAGATCCCAGTTTGTCTGGAAGACGGAGTGAAGGTGCTTGGCGAAGCAGTCCCGCAATCTCTGTCAGGTCTCACCGATGCACAGAATACAGTAGATGACACCAAAAGACTCTCGGGTGAAGTGTTGCCTCATCTGGAAGGACTGAATGCCAGTGAGGGAGGCGGTGCAGGGGAAGGTGTGGCACTCGTTCCACTTGCAAGGATAAGTATCAGGAGGGAGATCAGTGGGGAGGGACGAATGGACAAGGAGGTCACGTAGGGAGCATAAAGTGTTGGGGAGAGGAAGGTGTGTTTGGTGGTGGGATCCCATTGGAGATAGCAGAAGTTATGGAGAATGATGTGCTGCATGCAAAAGCTGGTGGGGTGGTAGGTGAGGAACCCTATTCCTGGTGGGGTGGTGGGTCGATGGGGTTGAGGGCAAATATGCGTGAATTGGAAGAGATGTGGGTGAGGGCTGCATTGATGATGGAGGAAGGAAAGCTCCTTTCTTTGAAGGAGGACATCTCATTAGTTCTGGAATTAAAAGCCTCATTCTGAGAACAGATGTGGTGTAGATTGAGGAATTAAGAGAAGAGGATGGCATTTTTATAACTGACAGAGTGGGAAGAGGTATAGTCCACGTAGCTGTGAGAATCAGTAGGTTCCTAAAAGATATCAGTCGATAAGCTGCCTCCAGACATAGAGACAGTGAGATCGAGAAAGGGGAGGGAAGTGTCAGAAATGGACCAGGGCAGCGTAGAAGTTAGAGGCAAAGTTGATGAAGAAGATAAGATGAGCTAAGCGTGCATACAGTTGTCGATGTAGGTAGGGAAAGTTGGGGAGTGATATCAGTGTAGGCTTGGGACATGCACTGTTCTATGTAATCAACAAAAAGGCAGGTATAGCTGGGACCCACATGATGAGCACCCATGGCTACACCTTTTGTTTGAAGGAAGTGGGAAGAGCCAAAGGAGAAATTATTGAGAGTGAGGACCAGTTCTGCTAGACGGAGGACAGTGGTGGTGGATGAGGACTGGTTGGGTCTGGTTGCACAGAAAGAAGTGAGCTTTGAGGCCTTCCTGATGGGGTGGGGGGGGGGAGGAATAGAGGTGTATAGGGACTGGACATCCAGAGTAAAAATGAGGATGATCGGGGCCAGGGAACTTTTACTCATGTATGTGAAGGATGTAAGAAATAAAGTCAATTCAATTCGGGTCATTGAAAAGGTCATGAGTGTGTGAAGTGTCGCGGAAGTAGCACAGGTACAACCATTTGCTATGAAATGTTCTAATATGACATTAGGAATTATGCCACTGAACAGTTTCCACACACAATTGTTCCTATATAAGTTGCTGACGAAATTGGTTGTTTACTTCGGTAAATTCAAGTTTCAGTAGTAACCCCACAAGAAGGTTGTAGCATGTGATGCTCTTAAGATAGAATATGAACATGCTTAAAAAGCTATATTCACTCCTGGCGTTCTCAATTAGCAACGTTAAAGCATTTGTACTTTTAGTACAGAGCGAAAGAGTTTATCATACCTCCGTACTTCTTTCAATTCTGCCACTTTTTGAGCTAAAGATTACCAACTGACCTCAGAATCAGCTTGTTTTTACACAGATCTTACTATCTGGTATGCTTCAAGGAGATTAATATTGTCAGTTCACCAAAGAACTAAACGAGAATGAAAGGGTATCAAATCATTTAATCTAATCATTCAAGTATAATGTCACAACAAAAACCGAACAGCTAAATTGCAAAGATTCGAAAATTCAAAATCGAGTCTATACATTTAGTCGTGAATCTATTCATTGATTTATACATACACACTAAAAATTTCATCACAAACCTTCACTAATTGTATTTTAACCCAGGTACAGCCATTGAGAGGCAATCTTAATGGATGCAATCACTTTGTCAGGACAAAGTGGACATTTTAATAAATTATAGTTAGTCCAATAATATGGGAGTCATCACCAAGGTTTTTTAATGCATTTATTCATCCCATTATATGCTTTGAGGTTTTGGTAACTGCTGGGAGTGTCTAATGTTGATTTTATAGCAGTTCAAACAGTTACATTTTCTCTGCAAATCTGGTAGAGCAGTATTTATATCGGTGGCACCTGAAAGGATTCAGTAACGTATAGAATGACTACACGTTTAAAAAAAAATTCGGCAATACACATCAAAGTTGCTGGTGAACGCAGCAGACCAGGCAGCATCTCTAGGAAGAGGTACAGTCGACGTTTCAGGCCGAGACCCTTCATCAGGACCAACTGAAGGAAGAGTTAGTAAGAGATTTGAAAGGGGGAGGGGGAGATCCAAAATGATAGGAGAAGACAGGAGGGGGAGGGATGGAGCCAAGAGCTGGACAGGTGATTGGCAAAGGGGATATGGGAGGATCATGGGACAGGAGGCCCAGGGAGAAAGACAAGGGCGGGGGGAACCCAGAGGATGGGCAAGGGGTATAGTGAGAGGGACAAAGGGAGAAAAAGGAGAGTGAGAGAAAGAATGTGTGTATAAAAATAAATAATGGATGGGGTACGAGGGGGAGGTGGGGCATCAGCAGAAGTTAGAGAAGTCAATGTTTATGCCATCAGGTTGGAGGCTACCCAGACGGAATATAAGGTGTTGTTCCTCCAGCCTGAGTGTGGCTTCATCTTTACAGTAGAGGAGGCTGTGGATAGACATGTCAGAATGGGAATGGGATGTGGAATTAAAATGTGTGGCCACTGGGAGATCCTGCTTTCTCTGGCGGACAGAGCGTAGGTGTTCAGCAAAGTGGTCTCCCAGTCTGCGTTGGGCCTCGCCAATATATAGAAGGCCACATTGGGAGCACCGGACGCAGTATACCACCCCAGCTGACTCACAGATGAAGTGTCGCCTCACCTGGAAGGACTGTCTGGGGCCCTGAATGGTGGTAAGAGAGGAAGTGTAAGGGCATATGTAGCACTTGTTCTGCTTACAAGGATAAGTGCCAGGAGGGAGATCAGTGGGGAGGGATGGAGGGGAACGAATGGACAAGGGAGTCGCGTAGGGAGCGATCCCTGCGGAAAGCGGGGGGGGGAGGGAAAGATGTGCTTAGCGGTGGGATCCTGTTGGAGGTGGCGGAAGCTACGGAGAATAATATGTTGGTCCCAGAGGCTGGTGGGGTGGTAGGTGAGGACCAGGGGAACCCTATTCCTAGTGGGGTGGCAGGAGGATGGAGTGAGAGCAGATGTGCGTGAAATGGGGGAGATGCGTTTGAGAGCAGAGTTGATGGTGGAGGAAGGGAAGCCCCTTTCTTTAAAAAAGGAGGACATCTCCCTCGTCCTGGAATGAAAAGCCTCATCCTGAGAGCAGATGCAGCGGAGACGGAGGGATTGCGAGAAGGGGATGGCATTTTTGCAAGAGACAGGGTGAGAAGAGGAATAGTCCAGAAAGCTGTGAGAGTCAGTAGGCTTATAGTAGACATCAGTGGATAAGCTGTCTCCAGAGATAGACAGAAAGATCTCGAAAGGGGAGGGAGGTGTTGGAAATGGAGCAGGTAAACTTGAGGGCAGGGTGAAAGTTGGAGGCAAAGTTAATAAAGTCAACGAGCTCAGCACGCGTGCAGGAAGCAGCGCCAATGCAGTCGTCGATGCAGCGAAGGAAAAGTGGGGGGACAGATACCAGAATAGGAACGGAACATAGATTGTTCCACAAAGCCAACAAAAAGGCAGGCACAGCTAGGACCCATACGGGTGCCCATAGCTACACCTTTAGTTTGGAGGAAGTGGGAGGAGCCAAAGGAGAAATTATTAAGAGTAAGGACTAATTCCACTAGACGGAGCAGAGAGGTGGTAGAGGGGAACTGATTAGGTCTGGAATCCAAAAAGAAGCGGAGAGCATTGAGACCTTCCTGATGGGGGATGGAAGTATATAGGGACTGGACATCCATGGTGAAAATAAAGCGGTAGGGGCCAGGGAACTTAAAATCATCGAAAAGTTTAAGAGCGTGAGAAGTGCCACGAACATAGTTAGGAAGGGATTGAACAAGGGGGGATAAAACCGTGTCAAGGTATGCAGAAACGAGTTCGGTGGGGCAGGAGCAAGCTGAGACAATAGGTCTGCCAGGACAGGCAGGTTTGTGGATCTTCGGTAGGAGGTAGAAACAGAAAGTGCGAGGTGTGGGAACTATAAGGTTGGTAGCAGTGGATGGGAGATCCCCTGAGTGGATAAAGTCGGTGATGGTGTGGGAGATAATGGCCTGGTGCTCCTTAGTGGGGTCATGATCAAGGGGTAAATAAGAGGAGGTATCCGCGAGTTGTCGCTGTGCCTCGGCAAGGTAGAGGTCAGTACGGCAGACTACAACAGCACCCCACTTATCGGCGGGTTTAATAGTAAGGTTAGGGTTAGTGCGGAGGGAGTGGAGAGCAGAGCGTTCGGAAGGAGTGAGGTTGGAATAGGAACAAGATGCGGTGAAGTCGAGACGGAACCCTAACCCATCCGTTATTTATTTTTACACACATTCTTTCTCTCACTCTCCTTTTTCTCCCTCTGTCCCTCTGACTATACCCCTTGCCCATCCTCTGGGTTCCGCCCCCCCTTGTCTTTCTCCCTGGGCCTCCTGTCCCATGATCCTCCCATATCCCCTTTGCCCATCACCTGTCCAGCTCTTGGCCATCCCTCCCCCTCCTGTCTTCTCCTACTCCCCCTCCCACTTTCAAATCTCTTACTAGCTCTTCCTTCAGTTAGTCCTGACGAAGGGTCTTGGCCTGAAACGTCGACTGTACCTCTTCCTAGAGATGCTGCCTGGCCTGCTGCGTTCACCAGCAACTTTGATGTGTATTGCTTGAATTTCCAGCATCTGCAGAATTCCTGTTGTTTGCATTTTTAAATTCACTACTTAAAAAAAATTAGCATTGTTTTTCAATTTAAATTGAGAAATATACACTTAGCACGTGAAATTGCCAGAAATACGAACAGCAAGCTGCAGGTGTCAATGGTAAAGCAAATGGGGTTAGATCCTGAATTTTTTTTCCAAAATACATTTGCAGAATGTGGGAATGCTAAAAAGGCCCACTTTTTATTGTCAACTGCTGTATATCCTTTAGAAAGCAGTAAATACAAGACATTCTCGAATCAAAGCAAATCTATTGAAGGAAATCATACAGTGCCTTCAGATTAGTTGTAATAGGATTGACTAACGTTTCTAAGTCAGGATGGTGCATGACTTATTGCAGAACCTGGTAGGTGTTGGTGTCTTCATATGTCTGGTGTCCTTCTAAGTAAGTGAGATCACAATGTATGCAGACATCCCACCTCTCCCGGAAGTTCCAGGAGTCTCCTGCATATTAATAGTGGCTCCCTGATGCCTGCAAATTATACACAACATCCCGGAAATCGATGATTTTTTTTGGCGAGAGAAAGGGCGAGAGAAAGAGCGAGAGAGAGATCCAAAAAAAGAAAATATAAGACGCACGTCACCCCAGACTACCCTAAAGTGTACCCTTGCCTAATAAGGGTCAAAAATAACGACAGTGTTGCTCGCTGCACTGTTTGCAACAGTAACTTTTCTATTGCCCATGGTGGGTTAAGACTGTAAAAGACATGTTGAGGTGAGTTAACAGGTGTCATTCATTCATTAGCAAAGCTAACATTATTTAAACTAGCTGGCTAGCTGCTAAGGAGCTACTCTATTGCAGACATCCCACCTCTCCCGGAAGTTCCGGGAGTCTTCTGCAAATTGATGGTGCTACCTCCCTGAAATGAGTTTTTGCAGGGTGGGATGTCTGATGTATGGAAGTGTTAGTGAAAATACACAAGGAGGTTGTTAAGCTGGATCCACTGTTGAGATCCTGATGGGATTAATGCATGTCCTATCTTTCCCAGCAGAGGATCAAGCTGCCCGAGTGCTTTACTCCAATACATTCATAATTTGAGCTTTGTGAACGGTGGAAAGATTTTGGGAGTCAACATGTGCATGATCTTTGAAACATATGAACTGTGTGCAAAGGACATGGGATCATTACTGAGCCTAATTTGTGCGCAGCACCAAGATGACTAACCCATGTCTACAGATGCTGCCAAAAGACCAAGGAAACATCTGGGAAAACTGTGGGGTTGGAAAGAGAAGCCAAGCTTAAAGATGGCTTTATGTAAGTAATCAATGGATTTTCAACAAATTGGCAACAGAGAAACTCTCCTCTGGTCAACTCCCTCAAAAAAAAAATTAGGTGAATAATAATGACTTACACAGAACATCACAGAAAAACACCGATTAGTTCTAGACCGAATAATTTGTTGCCTACTCAAAATGGTACATTAACTTCAGGAATCATTTATAATCCCCTATGCAGAGAATCTGCTCAAAAATCAAATGGATTGCCAAGTGAAGTAAAGGCAGCAAGTTGAAGGTCACCAATCTACAAGTTAATTTCTGTTTTTCCCCCTCTGTAGTTGATGCCCAATCCATTAAGTATTTCCAGAGTTTTGTTGTATTTGCAGAATTTTGCTTTAATTCAGGCAGGCATCACAATCACAGTTTATCCACTTAAAAAGGGACAAATTAGAAAGCGGGCCTTAACAACCAAATGCAACATGGTTTAAGACTCTTGCCCGTCTGAAACATTTCCGCTGACTGTGGAAAGTAACATTTTCTTCCCAGATCTGTTTCTTAATTACAGTTTAAAACTCAAATTCGTGACTTGCATCATATTTATTTTCAGATTACAGGCCGCATCTGATGAGAAATACAATTGTGCATTTTCGCTATAGAATATAGAGCACCAGTGAGTGATGTAGTACAGCAATACAAAATATATACTTGTTTCTTTAATAATATTGATTAGTGTTAAAGCCTTAAAGCAGAGAAGCAGAACCTTCAGCCCAGTATGTCTATTCTTATCATATCTAACTAACCCTATTTTGCTGGTAACCTATCCACTCGTGCTGATTTCAAGCATTTAGCTGATAACCTTTAAATGGTGATTCAAGTGTTGATCTAAATGCATAAATGTTATAAGAGTACCTGTTTCCACAACCTTTCCCCTCAATTAGTGCATTCTAGATTCCAACTATTGTCCATGAACTACACCCTTCTAAATCTCTTAAACCTGTGTCTTCCGGTTCACAGATATCTCTGTTAAGGAAAAGAAGTTTTATTTAGTCCTCGTTGATGTTCACTGTACAGAAAACAAACCTTGCCTTTCCAGTCTATCCTCAAAGCAGAATTCAATCTCGTGCAAAATCCTTGTGAAGTGTCTCCGCAGCCCCTCCAAATCATCTCCTCCCTATAGGGTAGTAACCAGAACAGCATTCGATATTCCATCTGTGGCCTAACTACACGTTGTAACAAATAAAGGGTAGTATCACATTTGCCTTCCTTAACAACCTTATCAACCTACGCTGCTGAATTCAGAGATGCTTGTTAATGCACACTAATGTCCCTGTTTTTCAGTGCTTCCTAGCATCCTAGCATTCTAGCATTCATTATGTATATCATAGCCTCATCAGTCCTTACAAAAGATATCACTTTGCAATTTTGGTATTAAATTACATCTCCCAACTCAGCAGCTAGGTTAGACAGCCAGAGTACCTCTTTACTGTAAACATCACTGCCCATTTTCATGTTAGTAGTAATGTTACAGATAACGTTATACTAAAAATTGATTAGTCTGCACTTGGAAAATTGTGTGCAGTTCTGGTCGCCACACTATAGTAAAGTTATGATTAAGCTAGAAAAGATTCACAAGGATGTTGCTTGGACTGCAGAGCTTGAGTTATAAAGGAGAGACTGGATAGACTGGGTGTTTACCCTGGAGCAAAGGGGGATGAGAAGTTACATGAGCGAGGTACATAATTATGAGAGGCATAGATAACATAGATAGTCGGTATCGGTTTTTCATGGCTGGGGTGTTTAAAACAAAAGTGGCTGGGTTTAAAATGAGAGGAAGGAAGTTTAAAAGGGAATTTATAAGGGGGATATTTTTCACACAGTGTGTAGTTGATATCTGGAATCTGCTTCCAGAGGAGTGGTGGATTTAGCATAGTGGTTAGCACAATGCTTTACAGTACAGATGACCCGGGTTCAAATCTGCCACTGGCTGTAAGGAGTTTGTACATTTTTTTCCCATAACTGTGTGGGTGCTCTGGTTTCCTCCCACAGTCCAAAGACCTACCAGTTGGTAGATTAATGGTAAATTGTCCCGTGAGGATCAAATTGGGGGATTGCTTGGTGAACTGGCTCAAAGGGCCAGGAGGGCTTATCCTGCACTGTATCTCAATAAACAAATTTAATCAAGACAGTAACAACATCTTAGAGCACCCAGACAGGTACCGGAATAAGCAAGGCATAGAGGGATATGGAATTAATTGCAGTCAGGTGGGATTAGTATGGGTAGGCATACATACAATAGCAGAGCCTGTTTCAATGCTGTACAACTCTGTATCTCTCTGACTTAAACTGTGCTTACTTGCAACACTTCTAAAAAGCATCATCCATAACACTGCTGAAGAGCAAAGATTCTGTGTCACCATTTCATGGATTCGGATGTCATCAGCCCTCTCAGCAAAGAATTACCAGAACTAAAATCTCTAGTCCTTGGAATAATTTTAATAAATCTCTTTTGCAACCTTTTCATCTCGCTAAATAGAAATGGTCCTATAACGGTTCATCGTTTCATTGCATTTGTACTGTTGCCAGTTTTCAAAGTTCAGGATACAGTATAAATTAGAATCAGGTTTATTATCACTGGCATATGACATGAAATTTGTTAACTTAGCAGCAGTTCAATGCAATACATAATATAGAAGAAATAAAATAAAAATAATAATAAATAAATAAATGTTTCATTTACTTATTTCAAGGAAATGTAACTATTTCCTCAAATCAACCAGTGACTGAATCTACGTGACACTTTTTATTTTTGGACTTAATCCTGATGACAAATCTTCTATTTGGCACATCCTCAAATGCCTTTCAGAAGTTACAAAAGTTCACATCTCCTGCATTTTCCTCATTAAATAGTTTTTTTTAAATAACTAAAAGCTTCAATTAGTTGAACATGATTTGCCTTTCACAAGTCCATGCTTTCACTAATAATCTGTACGTACCCAAGCGACTGCTAATTCTGTCCATGATTATGAATATAAATATTAAACCAATGATGTGTAGTCATATTTTGCACAAAAGTGCAATATTTATAATTGTGCAGTTCTCAGGAACCACACCCAAAATCTGTAGATATTTTAAGAATCATGTCTCTACCCTCTACAAATTCCTTTCTATTTTTCTCAACAACCCTTGACATGTCCCATCTGTGTCCTTTCTGGTGCCTATTAATTAGATTTTGACCCATACAGAATCTAAACCATCTCTTCCTTTGCTGAGACACAAGAAGCATTTTCCTTGGTAAGGACTGATGTAAAGAACTTTGCTTCAGCTTTGCCCAATCAACCCTACTACTTCCATTACAACACTTTGCTTGTTCAAAAGCCTACAGGATATTTCTGATTAAGATTAGTCTGCCACAAGCCTTGTGGCCTATCAGGCTGGTGCTTATGCCGGTTTCCGTGGCGTGAAGCGACTGAGAGTACGAGACTCCCACCCCCGGATAGGACGCCAGTTAACCCCCAGCATTTTTTTGCCGGTACCCATTCTCAGCTGGGTAGACTGGAGCATTGTGTGGTAAGTGCCTTGCTTAAGGACACACACGTTGCCTCGGCCGAGGCTTGAACCCACAACTTTCAGATCGCTAGTCCAACGCCCTAACCACTTGGCCACGCGCCACACACCACACACAGGATATTTTTGGATTCTCTTTTATCCTTCTAAGTCTTCAATTATGCTTTCTTGCTACCTCCCATATTTCATTTTCTGGATCCAATCTGACTTTTTTCAAAATCAGCTTAGCTGTCAATGGCTGCTTGCGAAGCACATATTTGCATCTTGTCTCCCTAATGTGGAAATCCCATCATAAGCTATGCTGAAGTTAAATAGCAAGTAAACTGCCCTATGGAAATACTTTGTTTGTTGGAACGTGAGGGATGAAGGAAGTAAATTGCCAGTGTTTTCATGTAAACCTCCTTGGGAAGGAATATTGGTGTAGGTGGAAAAGTGAAAAAAGAGCAAAGGGAATGATGAAAAAAGGACAAAGTTACCCAGTGACGGTAACCTACTAAACATGTCAGATAATATGTAAAGACAAATGTATAAGGCAGGTGACTGAAAAGGGCAAATTCCATCACATTTTTAGTGAGGGGGATTGGATGTGGAGTCTGAATTTGAATCAATGAAGACAGTTGTGGCAGGACTTGAATACTTTCACTTCGTATCAGGTTAAATCAAGTGGCATTGGCAGCCGCAGGGCTTTGCTTCCAGATGAGCTCAATGTCTTCTATGCTGGCTTTGACTGTTAAAATATGGAGGAACCATCGCCAACTCCCATAGCCCCCTGATGATCCTCTTATTTCAGTCTCTGAGGACGACATGCGAACAGTCTTCAGGAGGGTGAACCCATAAATAGCAAGGAGCCCATACGGGGTATCTGGCCAAGTACTAAAGACCTGTGCTGATCAACTCGCTGGAGTGTTCACTGAGATCTTTAACTCTCTCTTTGGTAGTCTGAGGTACCTACCTGCTCCAAGCAGGCTTCAATAATACTGGTGCCAAAGAAGAGCATGGTGACCTGCCTCAATGACTATTGTCCAGTAGCACTTGCATCTACAATGATGAGGTGTTTTGAGAAGTTGGTGATGAAATATACCAAGCCCTGCCTGAGAAGCAATTTGTATCTGTTCCATTTTACCTGCCGGCACAACAGGTCCATGTCAAGTGCCATTTCATTGGCTCTTTGTTAAACCTTGGACATCTGGACAGCAAAGGTGCAAACATCAGGATGCTGTTTATCAACTACAGCCCAGGATTCAATACCATCATCCTCTCAGAACCAATCAATAAGCTCCTAGACCTTGGCCTCAATACCTCCTCATGCAATTGGAACTTGATTTCCTCACTTGCAGACACAAATCAATTCAATTTGGCAACATTTCCTCCACGATCTCCAACAGCACAGGCGCACCAAAAGGACATGTGCTTAGCCCCCTGCATTAGTTATAACTGTATGGCTGCCATATTCAAGTTTGCTGATGACATGACGGTCGCAGACTGAATCAAAGGTGGTGAAGAATCAACATATAGGAGCGAAGTTGAAAATCTGACAAAGTGGTGTCATAACAACAATCTCAACGTTGAGATTGAAACTAGAAGCAGAAAGGAGAAGGAAACTAAAGGTCCATGAGCCAGTCCTCATCGAAGGATCAGAGGTGGAGAAGGTCAGCAACTTTAAAATAATAACACTAAGGAATATAGAGGACCTGTCCTGGGTCCACCACACGTGCAATTAAGAAGAAAGCACAGCAACGCCTCTACTTTGAGTCCTGACGAAGGGTCTCGGCCTGAAATGTCGACTGCACCTCTTCCTAGAGATGCTGCCTGGCCTGCTGCGTTCACCAGCAACTTTTATGTGTGTTGCTCTACTTTAAGAGTTTGTGGAGATTTGGCATGGTATCCAAAACATTAATAAATTTCTATAGATATGTACTGTTGAGTATATTGACTGGCTGCATCACAACCTGATATGGAAATACCATATCAGGTTGAAAATGGAATGGAAAAACCCTACAAAAATTAGTAGATATGGCTCAGCTAATCACAAGTAAAACCCTCTCCACCATTGGGCACATCTATGTATTGTCACAGGAAAGCAGTATCCATCATCAGTGATCCCCACCACCACCCAGGACATCCTCTGTTCTCGCTGCTGCCATTAGGAAGGTGGTACAGGAGCCTGAGGACTCTCACCATCAAGTTCAGGCAAAGTTACCGCCCCTCAACCATCAGGCTCTTGAACGAAAGGTGATAATTTCATTCAACTTCACTTGCTCTATCACTGAACTGTTCCTACAACCAATGAGCTCACTTTCAAGGACTCTATCTCATGCTCTTGATATTTTGTGCTCATTGATTTATTACTATTATTATTTCTTCCTTTTTGTATTTGCATAGTTTGTTGTCTTTTGCACACTGGTTGAACACCCAACTTGGTGTGGTCTCTCATTAATTGTGTTATGGTTATTATTCTATAGATTTATTGAGTATGCCCACAAGTAAATATATGGTGACCTATATGTACTTTGATAATAAATTTACTATGAGAAATGCAAAAAATGAAGAAACACACACAAAACATTAGACAATCAGGAAGTCAGGCAGCATTTATGGAGAAGAATAAACAGTCAACATCTTGACTGCAGTCTCTTCATCGGGACTGGAAAGGAGGGGACAGAAGCCAGTAAACAATACTGCCTTGGACTGCCAATGAGTCACTTAATTCTTTGTTGAGATTAAACTAGCTACATTGGATAGATTCAGTATTCGAAAGTGTAGTTGGATAAATTTTCAATACTGTCAGGAATTGACTTTTTTTGGAAGGTAGGCACTTCAGAGATGGATTACGTATGCAAGCATTGGCTAAAGACTGGCTTTTACACTTACAACCCAGGACTCCCAAGTGCAGCTGGATGTTCAAAACAAATCCTGTCACTTTGTGTTTAGTTCTCCCAAGTCCCTTGGCAGGACTATGGCACATGGATTAGATTCATCTGTTGTGGATTTAACTCTTTTAGCTTGTTTGGCATCAACCATATTGTGGATTGGCATCTGACTTTTATTGACACTGTATACTGCTCCTGGCATGTTCTCTTCACACCTCTCAATGAACTGGGGTTAATACCCTTGCACAGAGACAATCACAGAGCAAGGGATTACATAGTTGTGTAAATTTCTTGCAAATGGCCTGCACTACATTAGACGACAAATTTTAAAATGCTGGATTGGATCTGAATTTATCCTACAGAGCACAGCATGTGCCACGAAGCCTGGCGAAGAGTGTGTGCATTGTAAATAAATAACTCACTTTCCATTGTGGGATGACTGTGAAATGATTTCTCCAGCCAACATAGAAGCATCTGTGACAGGTACATGGCGGGGGGGGGGGGGAGGCAGGGGGGGGGAGTTGAGTCAGTGCTTTTGCCTGGTATTAGCGCTCATTAGCTGTTGCAGACCATCTGGCAGCTTGTGTCCTTTAGGACTCATCCAGCAGTGGTGCTGCCAAGTTAATTTTGATGAATCACAATGATGCTGCTTACCCAGAGTACATGTACTCTTGCTATCATCAAAACCACTTCCAAATAATGAGCAATAGAGAGAAATACTGATAGTATTTGAAATGGTGGACTAGTAATATTCACCATGGTGATTATGTTTCACATAGAACTGTAGATACCTCTTGAGAATAAATCTGATCAATGCTTGGGTACTGCTTCTGACCTTTTACTTCAAATAATAAAAGGTATAACATACAACTATCACAGAAGATACAAAGAGTTGCATTAATCATAAAACTAAAAGACTTCAGGGAATTAATAAGGATCACCCTGTTCTGCAGTACAGTCCGAAACATTTGTCAAATTGCACATGCTTGATATTCACAAAGCTGGGCTCTCTAACCAGTGAACCTGAACTCCCACTCAAAATCCAGCCTTGCAACAAAGCTGCAGAGTAATTATGAGTTTGAGGATGCATCAATAAAGATTTTAAACAATAATAGTAATTCATCACTTTATAAAAAGGGAAGTTTTATGGAAAAATGTTTCAAGAAATATGTCATAACTTGAATTGGCTTGCTGAAATGTACCTTGAGCAGGGAGTGACAAGCTATCCCATATAAGTGAAAGATAGACACGCCCCAATCAATGGCACTTCAGCAAAAAGTGAAATCAAGAAATGACTACTGTTTTATAGGCCTTATACAACAATCTTAAAGTTATAACAGCTGGGGTTAGTAGTGGGGATAAGTTCCCAATACCTATTAAATGCTCTTCAGTAGCCTCTAACAACCTAGTCCAGCTCCTGGCCTTGACGTGTGTCTTAGCTACGCAACCCAGCAGAACTGTGTCTACTGACAGGAGAAAGGGGCAAACACAGGTTAATGGTATCTTAAAACAAGTCACTTCAGGCAGATGAGGCTCGTCAGTGTGGTTGGCAGCTTATTTAAAGGAAAACTTTGATTGCAAGCCTCCACTGTCTTGCAGCTATACCCATGCACTGGGAAATTTTCAGGAGTAAACCCCAAAGAAAAATCTGAGGCTGGAGTCTCTAGGGCAGTCCTACATTGAGTTCAATATTGACTGGCAGCTCCTGCAAACCTGCGGGTGCCAAACTGTATGGGTCCTTGCTGTTCCTTTTGATTCATCAGCTGTGTGGAGAGGGCAGCCTGCCCCATGAGCAACAGTAAGCTTACCTCCACCTACCTTTGTCTGGCAAAAGAGTTTCCCTCCACTACCAACCTCCTCCATCTAACAAAACTGGTCCTCACCCTCTAGTTTCTCCTTCGGTTCCTCCCACTTTCTCCAGACCCGAGGAGCAGTCATGTGCTGCTGCATGAGCCCCACCTATGCCCACCTCTTTGAGGCTATGTAGAAAAGACCATGTTCCAATGCTCCCCAACTCTTCCTCCACTACATTGAGGGCTGTATTGGTGTTGCTTCAGGTACCCATGCTGAAGTCATCAATTTCATCAACTTTGCCTCGAACTTCCACCCTGACCTTAAATTTACTTCGTCTATTTCTGTACCTCCCTTCCCTATCTCACATCTCCATCTCTGGAGACAAACTGTCAACCAACATCTTTTATAAACCTACCGATTCCCACAGTTATCTTGACTATACGTCTTCTGACCCTCTCTCCTGTAAAAATGCTATTCTTTTTTCTCAGTTCCTTAATCTCCACCGCATCTATTTTCAGGATGAGGCTTTCTTTTCCAGGACACCAGAGATGTCCTCCTTCAATGAACTGGGTTCCCTTCGTCCACCATGCATGCTGCCTCATCCACTTCTCCACCATCTCCCGGACAGCCATGCTCACCTGATCTTCCTGTTGCTTTAACATGGATAGAGTTTCTCTTACCCTTGCCTACCACCTCATGAGCCTCCACATCTAACATATTATTCTCTGCAACTTCCACCATCTCCAAAGGGGCCTACCACTAACCTCTCCTAGTCTCTCCAATTGGGGAACCCCTTCATTGAGCACCACTGCTCCATCTGCCAAAAGCAGAACTTCCCAGTGGCCAAATATTTTAATTCCAATTCCCATTACCACATGTCGTCAATGGTCTTATCTTGTGTCAAGATGAGGCCACCCTCAGGGTGGAGGAGCAACACCTTGTACTCTTGTCTGAGTAGCCTCCAATCTGATGGCATAAATATCGTTTTCTCTTTCTGGTAAAAAAAAATCCTCCCTACACCACCCCCCCATACACTCTGGCCTTTTACCTCTTCTCACCTGCCTATCACCACCTCTGGTTCCTCTCCTTCTTCTCTTTCTCCAATGGTCCACTCTCCTCTCCTAACAGATTTTTTCTTCTCCAGCCCTTGATCTTTTCTACCCACCTGGCTTAACCTATCACCTTTTAGCCATCTTTCTTCCGCTCCCCCTACCTTTTTATTCTGTATCTTCCCCCTTCCTTCTCAGTCCTGATTAAGGGTCTCGGCACGAAACATCAACTATTCATTCATTCGCAAAGGTGGCATAGGAGCTGCTGAGTTCCTGCAGCATTTTGCAAAGAACAGGAATTCTGCAGATGCTGGAAATTCAAGCAACACACATCAAAGTTGCTGGTGAACGCAGCAGGCCAGGCAGCATCTCTAGGAAGAGGTACAGTCGACATTTCAGGCCGAGACCCTTCGTCAGGACTACGCTGACTTACAGGATGACCTCCTGGTTTATTGGGGGAATTTCCTATAAGGATCAATAGAGGAAGCTCAGACTACTGGAAGTTTCAAGAATGAGGCATCAGATTCTGAGGGGAATGAACAGGATGGAGCTAAGAACCTAGAATGAGAAGGATGGTTGTAAGGCTAAGATGAGGAGAAATTTATTCTATCCAGGGGCTGAAAATCATTGAAATTCTCTACTTTATAATGGAATAGTTATGTTATGTAGCTCAATGTTGGACAATATCTAGTAACATGAGGAAACGAATTGTAGCAGCAGAGATGTGGTTTTTGAGGAGGATGCAAAGAATATCATGGACTAAACGAATATCTAACCAGGATGTCATGAACAGAGCAAACACAAAAAGAGAATGTATAAGATCATGAAAAGGCAATGTAACTTCATTGGACATGTGATTAGGAAAGAGGAGTTAGAATGCGCGGTAATTATGGGAAAGATTGAAGGGAAGAAAGCAAGAGGAAGACAAAGACAAATGATGATGGAGACAGCAGCCAGAGAACTGGAAATGAATACCAATGAATTGATCCACTTGACCCGAAACAGGAGTGTGTGGGCCATGGCGGTCAAAGCTGAAACTGGGCATGGCACCTGATAATGATAATGGAATGGATGCTCGGCTACTAAGTATAATCGAGGCAGATATTGGTTGAAGGAATCAATTCAGCCATGGACCTCGGGTAAGATTAGTTATGCATGACAGAGCAGACCCTAAGGGCAACATGTTCCATGGAGGCCTTCATTTCTTACTGGTTAAAACAGAGCAATGCAGTTTTTTTTTAAAATTATGAATTAAAATGTAAAACAATTGCTGCTTAGCAGAATGCCATCCTCGTGCTTAATCAAGTTGCACATGATTATTGCTCCCAACCAACATTCATAAAATTAGATATCAAAAATAATGAGAATCCAATTGATCTGTCACCCTAGCTGAGCAAGCAAAATCATAGTGGAGCTATGGAACATGAAAAATTGGAATTAGTTATACCCTTTAATTATGATATTAATCCATAACTAGCCTATTCAGAGATACTGGAAGATGTGGAGAGGTGCCCAGAATCTACACAAATATTTCAAAAGCATTTTCTTTGGACACTGTATACAAGGACATTCTGAATATATCATACAAACGTCACATACTCTGTACAGAGGTTTTCTTTAAGTACCTAGAACATTTTGTTACACCACAAAGAGTTTTAAAGTGTAATGTAAAGGGGTTCATGTTCCCTCACCGACCCACCCTTTCGCAGTACATTTGGGGAAGAGATTCAAATGGAAGCCACATTGTTATGTATTCATGAAAAACTGTTTATTATTCCTTTAACAATGTTTATCAACGTCACAGAGAAGATTAGGGTTTCAGCACCTGCTAACACAAATGCAAGCACAGCCCTGGCCCCAGCATCACATTTAAAGTTCAAAGTTCAAAAAAAAATTATTATCAAAGTGCATATCTGTCACCATATACAACCCTGAGATTCATTTTCTTGCAGGCGTTCACAGTAAATACAATCAATGAAAGACTGTACCCAATGCACGTCCAAACAACCAATTTGCAAAAGACAACAAGCTATGCAAATATACACAAAAGAAATAATAAATAAACAAATACATACATACATAATAAATATCGAGAAATCGAATACATAGGTTATAGGAACAGTTCAATGATGGGGCAAGTGAAGTTGAGTGAAGTTATCCCCTCTGGTTCAAGACCTGGTGATTCAGGGTAGTAACTGTTTCTGAACCTGGTGGTGTGGGGCCTGAGGTCCTTGTACCTTTTTCCTGATGGCAGCAGCGAGAGAAGAGCATAACCACAACGAAACACAACTGCCAAGTTTAGCATTTTGACAGCAAAGGGGATTGTCTTCTTTTTATTTTGCTTTAATTCATTTTCAAGATCTCGGTATCACAGACAAGGCCAACATTATTGCCAATCCAAATTCTGATAAGATCACAGGAAGTCTTGAACCTCTACAGAGCTTCCGATGAAAGTGCTCCCAGAACACAGTGGGAGAGTTCCTAGATTTAGACCCAGTAATGAAGAAGGACACGAAGCCAGGGTGGTGGGCAACTTGCAAGTTGTAGATGGTGCATACTGCAATCATAATGCACTGGTAAAGGGAATAAACACTTAAAATGATTGATAGGGTACCAATCAAGCAGGCTAGATTTTATAGTGTTGAGATTCTTGAGAGTTGCTAGATTTGCACACACAGGCGAGTGGAGTACTGCATCACACATCTGACACGTGCCTTGAAGATGGTGGAATGGCTATGAGTGAGAAGGAACAAGTCACTTGCCAGACTACCCAGTTTAGTGATCAATAGTATTTTTCAAGGTATCGATGGTGGGGGACCAAGGAACACTGTTTGTGAAAAATAATTGGACTCTATCTCTTGTTCGAAGTGGCCATTGCCTGGCTTGTTGTTTTTCCATTTATCTTCCCACAACTGAACATTGTCTAATTTTTACTGGAGGCAAGAATGGTCCACTTGATTTGCCCAGGAGCTGCAGCTTCTTCTCTTCCTCCACCGGATTCTTGAACGGTCCATGGACGTTACTTCTTTACTCCACTTTTAAACTATTTTTTTAATGCCTTACACTGTATTGTTGCCACAAACCAAAAAATGTCATGACCTATGTCAGGGATAAACCAAATTCTGATTCTGAATCAAGCATCTAAGGATGTTTCATCTAGAATACAGCCCTGTCCTCAGGTCAAATTACCTGTCATTATGCTTTAGAAGTTAAAGGAAGAAAAAAGAAAATTACCCCATACTTGGTTTCAAAAATTTGTAGTGTTCAAGCATTATGCTTTTGTACAGGACAAAAGCTTGAGTCATTCTTGTAACATTAAAACAACATTCCTTAAGGCAAAGCCCCTTTTAATATTGCCTGCATGCAAAAAAATCACCATGATTGAAGTAACCCCTCCTTTCCCCAAAATCTACTGAATACTCTAAAGTGAAAGCTGACACAAGATATTGAAAAAAAATTCACATAGGCGCCATTCACTGTTGATAATGGGGTATTTGTAACAAATTACTTTTCCACATAATTTATGCAACAATCTTCCTTCTCTCAGTGATAGTCTTGTTCTTGTTCTATCCAACAGAATGGATTTATGTACTCCTCTCCTAAGCCTACTTCTAATGCAACCTACACGCTGCAAGTCAACACCAGCCTTATTATAGATCGGTACAAGTCATGGCTGCTCGCATGCCTTGCCTCTATATGCCAGAGCTGCTCCTCTCACACCATCAATTACATGTCATCCAATTCAAACACAAAACTAAACTAAAATGCAAGCCTGATAACATTTTAAAACAAATCATGGTTTCCCCGATGTCCCCCTGTTATTGGTACATCGAAGGAGCACAGATAATGACTTTGGCTGGAGAACTACAGCCAGACTTCAGATATTTCCTTCTTGTCTAGGACGCAGAAAAATAACTCTTCAACTGGAGCACTCATCTTGTGAAAGGCAAATTGACTGCTGGTGCTGCCTTGAGACAACACTTAAAATACCACGGTGTCATAATTGTTTCCTATTCCATCCACCACACTAATATATTGCTCTCCCACAACACGATGTTTATGTTCCTGTTGGCAAATAAGAAATGGCTTAAAAAGGGAATATCTTAACCCTGATAATTAATTATGTGTGTATATGCCCGTTAAGGGTTGTCGAGATCAGGAGCTTGAAGACATACTGTACTTTTCACAGAAGTAAATCATCAGTGAATGAGAGTCAAGATCTAAATTAAGTGGCTCAGTAGAGTAAGTGCCAGCAAAATCAAACTCACTAATGCACAGAACTTGCCCATATCGAACTGGACCATCTGCTAGTGCTACTCACAATCAAAGCTACTGTCTTATGAAGTTTCACAAACATTCAGATCATTCACAACCATAAAGTGTTAACACACATTCCAGATCCCATTTATTCCGACCACTTCACTTACCTGCAAACTACTTAAACTGAATTCAAGACCACAAAATCAAAACTAAAATTTTAAGAAAATTAGTCGGATCGCAACACAAACTTGAATGAAGGTCTGACAGTCTATCTGCGATTCCCAACATCACAAGTATATTTAGATCCTATTAGCAATTTTTCAAGATTGCGTAAAAGTCTCATCTTGTAGCTAGCATCCAGAATGCCAGTCAAACAGTAGTGAGTTCAGTCACTGAATACAATGAGCCATGATGGTAGGGAAGAAATGTGCTGCCTAGCCCACAGGTGAATTTGCCTTCATCAGTTGGAAAAAATACATCCATCGCAAGACAGGTGGGAGGCTGCAATCTGCCAACATCAGATAACACGATTGTTGAAATGTTTTCTGAGAGAGATCCTGGAGGTCTGGACAAGGGCCCAGAGGAATGTTGATTGTCAACCGGGGAGCAACTCAGATTGGATGGCGTGTAAACAATAAAGTAACAGCTGAAACACCTGAGGTGAGGGAGGGAGGAAGACACAAGTCAGAGAGGCAGCTATATGGAGAAAGTAAGTTAAAGAGAGATAGTATCAGAGTGAAGGAGTGGGTACAATGGAGGGGTCCAAGGAAAAGAATATAGGCAAAATTACATCTATACCCTTATGTCTATTAAGTGGGCTGTTGAGACTACATAGGAACACACATTTAAGAGATTTAATTAGAGGCATCCTCTACCCCTGGAGCAGAGCAAATACAGTAATTTGGATGAACAAGAAACTCGACTTACAGCAATAGCAAGATATAGAAATACAAGATTCTGCCCCCCAAAAAAGAGATGACAGATGTTATTTCAGGAATTTAAAAACATGGGTTTTATAAATTTAAGCAAAGCAATTCAAGTTAAGAGGAGATGAGCTTGAGCCACTAAAAAATTAAAGTAAGATTCCTGTCAGGAAATTGTGATGCACAGAGGGGAATCATTCTGTGAAACAGACAAGACACAGGAAAAAAAACAAAAAAAAAGACAACACTGAAAAAAAACCTTTAAATATTGCTCCATTTCAAATAGGCAAGTAAATAAATTAATTGGGCTAAATGGACTCTGCTATTTCTCCTCAGTATATAGCAACATCGTTGATATCATTGTTCACCAGACCCTTCTAATTTCAATTGTTTTGTCAGTGATGTTCATTCCATCATATCGTCAGACTAATGTTGTTGCTCTGTACAGGTTCCCAGATAACAAATCAGTCCACAGCACACAGCATTCCGGCAAGGGTAGATAAGTGAGAAATAACCATTACATCACACAAGGGAATGATCACCTCCAACAAGTGACCAACTATTTTCTCTTGACATCCAATGTCACCGGGTCCCTAAATCACTGCTCAATGTGGGGATCACCGCTGACCAAAAACTAAACTGCACAGACACACAGCACTGTTGCTACAGGAGAACACAGACATTCACTTGATTTCTCATCGCTTAAACTCTTTTATAGATTAACTATTAGCTTTATTTGTCACAGACATCAAAATATCAAAGCACGGTGAAATGTGCCGTATGCGCCAATGACCAAATCAATCTGAGTATGTGTTAGGGGCAGCCCACAAATGTCACCATACCTCTGCCACAATGTACTAAATCTAACCTGTACATCTTTGGAATGTGCGGGGAAGCTGGAGTACCTGGAGAGAACCCAGAAGGTCATGGGGAGAACGCGCAGACTCCTTACAGATAGTGCAAGGAAATAAATCTAGATTGCTGGCGCTGTAAACTGTTACACCAACTGCTACTCCAGAAACATTGAAGGAATTCAACGGCCAGCAGCAGAAAGCAGACTGACTTCCAGCAACCACATAAAACTGTGATTCCCTCCACCACCAGGGCACTGTGCCAGAAGTCTAAATCATCGAATGCATGACGACTGCAAACAAGATGGTATGGCTTCTTTCAAAGAGTTTTCCCATATAAATATAATTATATAAGACAGCAATGGTGGGGTATTCCACCTTATTGAAGATCCCTTAAAGATGATGCGGCATAAAAATAATCAGCCATTTCATCATGGGGATTGGGAAAAAATCCAAGAACTCACAGCCAAGTAACAGCAAGCAAGTTCATCACACTATTTTTTTTTAAATGAGGAACAAATTCATAAATCAGAGATGCAAAGGGATTTGGGAGCCCTTGTTAGGCTTTCTTACAGGTTAACTTGCAGGTTGGGAGATGGTAAAGAAGGCAAATGTAATGATAGCATTAATTTTGAGAGGACTTAAATATAGGAGCAGGGATGTAATGCTGAGGCTTTATAAGGCATCAAATTGCACTTTGAGTATTGTGAGCAGTTTTGAACCCCTTATCTAAGAAAATATGTGTTGGCATTAGAGACAGTCCAGAGGAATAATAGAGTTAATGTATGAGGAGAGCTTGATGACTCTGGGCCTGTACTTGCTGGAGTTTAAAAGAATCAGGTGGGATCTTATTGAAATCCGCCAAATACTGAAAGGCCTAGATGACTTGAATGTGGAGAAGTGGTTTGCCATAGTAGGAGTGTACGACCAGAGGGCACAGTCTAGAATACAAGGACATCCCTTTAGAACAGAGATGAGAAGGTGGTGAATCTGTAGAATTCATTACCAGAGGCTGTGGAAGCCAAGTCATTTGGTATATGCAAAGCAGAGCGTGACAGATTCTTCTTTAGTAAGGACATCGAAGTTAGGGGTGAAGGTAGGAGAATACAGTTGAAATGGATAATAAATCAGCAGTGATGGAATGGCAAAGCAGACTCAATGGACCAAATGGTTTAATTCTGCTCTTATGTCAAGGTCATTGCCCTCTCTCCATCAACCACATCCAATCCATGAACCATAAAACAGCTCTGCTACCAGTCTCCTACACACCACCCCACTATCCATCCCTCACTGCCTGACTCTCCTTCCATTCTTCCACCCCACACTATCAACACTATTCATCCAGGTCTCCCAAATACCATATCTCCTATCCATCCCCTTCACACCCTGGCCCTTCATGCCCTGTCCTCCCTTCTTCAACACCCCCTGATCTCACCCACTTGGCTACTGACACCCCATCCACTTTCCATTCCCACAGTCCTCCAATACTTCCCTCCCCACTCTACTCCACCACACTCACCTCCTCACTCCATCCTCCCCCTCCCTGCCTCCCTCACTCTGTTCCTCCTTCTCTTCAGCTTTCCTTCCTTGCTCTTCTTTCTTTCACTCCATTCTTCCAACCTTACTCTGTCCCTCTGTTCTTTCTCTTTTCATCCTTCCCCTTTCCTCTCTGACCTTCCCTCTCCCTCCATCCTTCCCTTCCCCTCTCTCAATCTTTCCTTTCCCCCATCCATCCTTCCCCTTCTCCTCTCTCCTTCCGTACTTCCGTTCCACCCCTCCTTTCCTCCATCCTTCCCTTTGTCGCTTCCCTCCATCCCTCTCCTTTCCCTTTCTCCATCCTTCCATCCCTGCATTCAACCACCTTCCTTCCCTCCCTCCTCTTTTCCCTCCATCCCTGCCCTCTCTTCCTCCATCCCTCCTCTTTCATTCCCTCCCTCGCTCCTTCCCCTTTTCCTCCTTCCTTTGTCCTTCGCCATTCGCTCCCTCCATCTGCCCTATGCCCTTCCCTCCCTCTCTGCACCCTATCCCCTTTCCCTCCCTCTCTGCCCTATCCCCTTCCCTCGCTCCACCCTATCCCCTTCCTTCCCACCCTCCAGCTTACCCCTTTCCCTTCCACTCTACTACCCCGCTTTCCCTCCCTCCATTCTTCCCCTTCTCCTCCATCTCTCCATTGTTGCCCTTCAACTCCCTCCTTATACCCCATCTCTCCCTCCCTCCCCGTCTCCACCTCCCCCATCCCCGTCCTTCCCACTTCCTCCGTCCATCCTCCATTCCCACTCCCGTCACCTTCCCCTCCCTCACTCCCTCCTTGTCCTTTCCCTCCCTCCGTCTCCTAATCGATCTCTTGTTCATCTCTCTTCCCAGTTACCCACCGAGCTGTCAGCGTGCCCTGCGTCCGCCTCTACCAGGTTGTCACTTCTTTGCCTTTGCATCCCCTTTTTTCCTCCTCCGTGTTGCCACTCCCCGCCTTCTAATCTCTCCCTCCATCCTCCACGTCTGCCTGCCTGCCTACACTCTGGTCTGGCCCTCTTCGGACTCTGTATCCCTAATCCCAGCACTGTCAAAGACTGCACAGCGCTGGGAATCGCCGCCTGGTCCGTTGACCCAACAACGGTTGCCTCTGTATTCCTTGGGATAACGCCCACCCTGCCGCCGCCATTTAACCTGCCCGTCGGAACGTTCATCACCGGGGACAGTGACGGGCTCCCGCTCATCGTCGAGCAACGAGCTGGTGTGTTCCGAGGCACTAGACGCCATCACCTTACCTGCCGGCTTGGAGATCAGCTGGCATCCGTGTGTCGCTGCCCCTCGGGCACAGACGCGGCCTCGATCCGGCGCGCACCACCGCTGCCTATTCCAGCGCTCGGCCCTTCACTGACAGCACGGGGCGGGGCTCCAGCCTGATGACATCACTCAGTTCCCAGGCCATCGCCAATCACTGCGAATCGCCCGCCCCTTTTGTTGAACTGGAGCCAATCAAAAAGCAGGGAATTGCTCAGATTGACGGGAGTCGGCATCAATGGGTTTGCATGTTATCTCCACCAATGACAGATCGACGGCGCCGCTTTATCAAACGAACCAATGACGTGGTTTTAATTATTGAATGACAAGGAAAAAAGCCAATCGACCCTCCGACTAAGGATTTTGCCCCTCCTTTTCTGCCCATGGTGCTGATGTTGTAGACCGGTCGGATGGTGGGATGGATGTGCGCTGTGATCGACAAGGTGTACGGGTCTCACATGGAGGGTTAGTTTACTCAGCGCTCGGTAGTTTATTGACTACAAACGACACAATATAAAATTGTATTAGATAACTCATGGCAGAGGGAGGGAAACCAATCAACCTACTGTTGACCTGTTCCACCGGATCCCATTTAATCTGGATACATCCTTGAAGAACCATCCATGGCCATTATTCACCACAATGGTGAATGTTGTCCTATTGCCCTCATGCCTTGACTTTTCAAGGACGTGTTCGGGTATAATATTCATCTGATGAGCCTTTCTCTCCACACTATTCTTTCAGGCAGTTTATCCTAGATTTACCTTGTTTAAAAAATTCCATATTCTGCCTTTAATACTTGCACCAAATATCTAAAGTATTTTCGTTCTGGTTTTGACTTTCCCTGAAGGAGGTTGACCTTCATAATTTACTTATCCATACCCTCCTTAACCTTGCAGCATTCTTTTCCACAGAAAACCATACCAACTAAGCCAATCTCTCTCTACATTTTATTTTTCTAGTGATTCTTTGGGCTACGTTTGGAATATTGCTGCCATAGGAAGGATAAGGAGGTGTTGATTAAATGCAGAAGGGATTAATCAGCATGGAGCTATCAAGAAAGGTTGGACAAACTTGTTTTCTCTGAAGTGTTGAAGACTGATGGGGCAACCCATTAGAAGTATGTAAAATACTGAGATCTTAGATATGGTAGCTAAACAGCCTTTATCCAGGTGGAACTATTAAATACCATTGTGCACAGGTTTCAGCTGCAAGGCGAAGGTTTAAAGGAGAGTTACATAGAGAATGGTAAGGTGTTTAGAATGCACTACCAGGAGAGATGATAAAAACAATATTTAAAATGTATTTGAACCGACGCATGACAGGCAGAGAATAGAGCGATATGGAATATGTTCAGCCAGATTGGATCAGTTTAGTTTAATGTCGTGGTCATAACAAGCATGATGAGCCAAAGGGCCCATTCCTGCACTATACTGTTTTGTGTTCTATTGCCAGACATCTTTGCAAATCTTCTTTGTATTCTCTATCATGCAATTACGTCTTTCCAATAAAGCAGTGATCAGAACTGTGTACTGTATTCAATGTGGACTATTGTTATATAGAGTTCTAACATAAGTTACTGTATCTTAAAATCTGTACTCCAGCTAATAAAAAAAATGTGTACGGCTTTTAATTGTTTCATTGGTCTGTCCTCTTACCTTTAAGAATTCAGAGTCATCATTTCCTGGTAAAAAATAAAGGTAGTAATTTTAAGGAATATTGATCAGGAAGAAGGACGTTGATCAGGAAAAGTAAGGAAGTGTATGTCAGATTTAGGAGACTGGTATTAAATGAATCCTTTGAGGTTTAGAAGAGATATTGCAAAGAACTGAAGAAAAGAAATTAGGAAGGCACACAGTGGCCAAGAAATGACCTTGGCCAAGAGGATAAAAGAGAATCCTAAAAGATTTGAGCTAGGGCTTTGCTAGGTTGATTTCTAGCAGAATGTTTTGCATTTGTGTTAGCCGTAGGTGAGGTACCTGAAGACTGGAGGATACCTAATTATTCTTAGGTTATTACTGCCACATGTACTGAGGTACAATGAAAGGTTGTATTGCATCCTGTTCATGCAGATCAAGTCAGTGCATTGAGGTAGTGTGTGTTAAGTCAATAAGTAACTGCAGAACAAAGTACAACAGCTACAAATCTAATGTTGTGCAGGTAACCAATAAGGTCCAAGATTATGAGGTAGATTGTAAGGCCAAGGGCATCCCATCATACTGGGGAACCATTCAATAGTCTTATATCTGTGGGATAGAAGCAATTCTTGAACATGCTGGTAAATGCTATAAGGGTTTTGTAACTTCTGCCCAATGGAAGAGGGGAGAAGAGAGAATGTACAAGCTGGTAGGATCTTTCTCTGGAGAAGCCAACATGGTTCCTCCACTTGACACATAATGAACGGCATATTCATTGAACCTTCTGCTCCTGCTTGCTGCTTAACAGTCTGTTTCCATTCAGAGGTAAATGTGATAAAATTGTAGAGCTTTGATCTAAGCTGCTGATTGTGGGGCCACTTAATTCCACTGGTGTGCACTGCTTTTTGTGCGTACACATTTAGTCCTGTGCTGCAGTTTCACAGATTGGCACCTCATTTTCAAGAAGATCGATGTGAACTTCTCACTGAACCAAGGTTCACAGTAATGGTGGAGTAAGAGATAAACCAGACCATAATTGTTGTGGAATATGTTTCTTCTGCTGCTAATAGACATCCTCATCTGTGGGTGCACAATTCTGAGCTTTAAGAACTGTTCTGTGGTTGCCTATTTAGTGCATTTGTAGTACCAAATGATATCATGAAGGGAACTCTTTATTTGAAAATGAAACTTTGTCTTCATAGATAAGCCAATGAATATTATTGAAGGCAGAAACAGCTGCATTAGGCTAGGGTTAGCATGCTTAAGTTTGTCCTTTGTGTGGGAATACTTTCTGTCTGCCGTGGACCTAATCTAAATGTTATCTCTCTCAATATTTGCTTGGCGTCACCAGTGGGGAACTTGCTGCTGGGTACTGAAGTTCCCCCACTGTGAGTACATTCTCTGCCTTTGCTACTTTAAATATTTCTTCCAAATAGTGTTTAACTTGAAGGAGCTTTCATTCGGCCCCTGTGGGTGGATTGTAGGGGGTAATCAGGAAAAGGTTGTCTTGCTGTGTTTAACCCGAAGCAAAGAGACTCCATTGATTTAATGAGTGAACCCAAATGCAAATCCCAAAGTGAAGAATACAACAGTGTGAATTTGATATCCTTTCTAAGACTGGCCTGCCAAAGTTACTGAATTCCTTTCCCATGTTGCATTATTTTTTAGTCTCTGTGCTGATATAACGATTATTAAATTTCCGCACCAACCACTTCCAGGCAGGGACCCACCCCCATCATTTACCACAATTAAATGTAAATGGTAACCAGTGTCAGGTCCTTTGCTACCTCAGCAGCACTACAAGTGATTATCAGCATTGATAAATAAATTTCAGCGTGCTTGAAGTCAGCTGCCTCTGCTTTCAGACGCCTACGTTCTAAAGTTATGGACAAAGAAACAGGGTTGGATAAGAGTGGTGCTGATTTCGGACAGTCCCAGGGTTTGCAAAATGCCTATTATGATAAGCAACACACACAAAAGACTGGAGGAATTCAGCAGGTCAGGCAGAAATGAATAAACAGTCGATGTTTTGGGATGAAGCCCTTCTTCAGGACTGGAAGGGGGAAGATGCCAAAATAAAAAGGTGGTGGGAAAGGAAAGGAGGATAGCTAGAATGTGATAGGCGAAGCTTGGTGGGTAGGAAAAATAGTGGGCCGTAGAGGAAGGAATCCAACAGGACAGGAGAGTGGGCCGTGGGAGAAAGGGAAGGAGGAGTGGACCCAGGGGGCAGTGATAACAGGCAAGAAGAAGTAAGAGGTCAGAGTGGGTAATAGAAGAAGAGGGGAGGGGAAGGGATTTTTTTTTAAACCGGAAGGAGAAATCAATATTCATGCCATCAGCTTGGAGGCTGCTTTTTATAATGCTTCTGAGTTCTCCTTTGTCATATATTCACTGATGATCCGTCTCGTCGCTTCATTAAAGCCTGAAATGCAGCATAATGGGAAATAGTCTGATAAAATCACTAAGAATGCACAATGACAAGTAACTAACAATAGCGTGGAAGCCATGCAAACACAGTGAGAAATGACCGGGATTATTCACTTCATATGTTTGGAAGCATTTACAGAGAATGAAAAAAAAGCACCTGGAATATTAGTTCTCCAAAACTCTGCTACAAGGACTGTACCAAGCAATGTCTGCAGGGTGCTGTGCTGGGCTTAATGACCTGGGAAGAGAGGTGAACTTGTGATTCCTTCTAATGAGCAACAACACACTATCATGCCACCTTGGCCAACAGCAGGAGGTAATGTAGACTCCACTTTGTCCTTGCATGTTTCCTGAACAATAGATGTGGAAACTGATTACAGTAATTATACTCAAATGTGAATAACAAGCATTATTTAGGGTATTTTTGAGGAGGGCTTTCCAGACCGAACAATGCAGGAGGAAACATTGCATGCCTGTGTTGTGCAAATTTGCTTGGTCTGTCTGATTTTATTCTTACTGTATTTTAATGCAGTGATGATATAAGCTCCTTTTAGACCATCCAAGATAAGCATTGCTTGCATTGTGAGTCACAAACAGGTCTGACAGGATTTTCTTCCCTGTAATATATTTGCTGAGCAAATTAGGGATTTATAATAATTCAATATGTTCATGGTCATTATTACTGAGAATAGCATTTACTGTTAAATTCTCTGAATGTATCAGTGGGTTGGAAGCAAGGGCTCCAGTTTATTAGAGCATTTCTCTTTAATACAAGTCCAATGCCTTAACCACTGTGCGTTGTTTCTCCAAGAACTTGAAACAGTGTTATGTTTAAAATGAGCTGATATGGTATCTCTGTGATCTCTCCTGCAGAATAATTGATTGCTGTAAGAACTGTGTTCTAATTTACAATGAACCAGCACAGTATGATCATCTGTGCTTGTATCCCACACCCGGAAGAAGTATATGATGCCAAGGAGCAATCTTGAACATAATCACCTGTTTCCAGCAGGTGACAACTAATCCTTCTTTGGTGACCTCAGTGCCATAATCAGGAGGAATACAAACATCTGCAGTAATGTGATCAGCAAAGAAGGGTTGCGAAAGATTAACTGAGGGAGTCCTTCTGCCAAAGTGTTTTTGGAGCATGGGTTGCCAAAAACAGTACCCTTCTTTATCAGAGCAATGTTGAATCATAAAATTGTACAGCATAGAAACAGGCCATTCAGCCCAACGTGTCCATTATTGTATTAATCCCATCTCAGAGCATTTGATCCACAGTCTTTTGGCCTGTGTGATTCCAGTACTCATTGAGACACTTCTTAATGCTGTCAAGGATCCAGTTTCAACAACTCTTTCAGGTAGAACTTTCCAGATACTTGCCACTCTCTGTGTAACAAAGGTGCCCTCCTGTTGTATTGAAAGGGCAGGCCGGTAGGCAGAGGGAGAAGAGAGGCTCTGTTGGTAAAAAAGAAATGAAATCAAATCCTTAGAAAGAGGTCACATAGGATTGGAAGGTGTAAAATCATTGTGGGTAGAGCTAAGGAACCACAAGGGTAAAAGGATCCTGCTGGGAGTTACACACAGACCTCTGAACAGTAGCGAAGATGTGGGCTACAAATTGCAGTGGGAGATAGAAAATGCATGTCAAATGTGCAATGTTACGATAGTCACGGGGGATTTCAATATGCAGGTAGATTGGAAAATCAGGTTGGTGCTGGATTCCAAGAGGAGGTATTTGGAGAAGACCTAAAGATGACTTTCTAGAGCAGCTCATGGTTGAGCCCGTGAGAAGATCAGTTATTTTGGATTGAGTGTTGTACAATGAACTGGATTTGGTCAGAGAGCTTAAAGTAAAGGAACACTCAGGGGAAAGTGATCATAATATAGAATCTACCCTACAATTTGAGAAGGAGCAGCTAAATTTGGATGCATCGGTATTACAGTGGAGGAAAGGGAATTACAGAGACATGAGAGAGGAGCAGGCCAAAGTTGATTAGAAGGGAACACGAGCGGGGATGACGACAGAGCAGCAATGGCTGGAATTTCTTGGAGCAATTCGGAAGATGCAGGACAGATACAACCCAGAGAAAAGGAAGTATTCTAAAGGCAAGATTTTGCGACTGCGGCTGATAGGAAAGTCAAAGCCAATATAACTGCCAAAGAAAGGGCAGATGATAGAGCAAAAATTAGTGGGAGGTTAAAGGATTGGGAAGCTTTTAAAAACCAACAGAAGGCAACTAAAAAGGTCATGAAGAGGGAAAATATGGAATATGAAGCTAGCCCATTATATTAAGGAGGATACCAAAGATTTCTTCAGATATATAAAGAGTAAAATGGAAGTGAGAGTAGATATCGGACTACTGGAAAATGATACTGGAGAAGTAGTGAAGGAGATCAAGGAAATAATGGACAAACTGATTAAGTATTCTACATAAGTCTTCACTGTGGAAGAGACTCCTAGTATGCTGACAGTTTAAGAATGTCAAGGGGCAGAGTGTATGAAGTAGTCATTACTAGGGAGATAGTTCTTGGGATACTGAATGGTCTAAAGGTAGATAAATCACCTGGTCCAAATGGTCCATACCCCAGGGTTGTGAAAAGGGTAGCTGAAGAGATTGTGGAGACATTAGTAATGATCTTTCAAAAATCAATAGATTCTGGAGGACTGGAAAATTGCAAACGTCACTTCAGTTTTCAAGAAGGGAAGGAGGGAGAAGAAAGGACATTATAGGCCAGTTAACCTGACTTTAGTGGTTGGGAAGATATTGAAGTCGATTGCTAGGGATGTGGTTTCGGGGTACTTGGAGGTACATGATAAAATAGGCCAAAATCAGAGTGGTTTCCTTAAGGGAAAATCTTGCCTGACAAGTCTGCTGGAATTATTTGAGGAGATAATAATCAGGATAGACAAAGGAGATGTGCTTGGATTTTCAGGAGGTCTTTGACAAGGTGCCACTCAGGAGGCTGCTTAAGAAATTAAGAACCCAGGGTATTGTAGGGGAGGTACTAGCATGGACAGAGCATTGGCTGATTGGCAGGAGGCAAACAATAGGAATAAAGCGAACCTTTTCTGATTGGCTGCTAGTGACTAATGGTTTTCCACAGGGGTAAGTGCTGGGCCTGCTTCTTTTAATATTATATGTCAATCATTTCAATGGAGGGATTGATGGCTTTGTGGCTAAGTTTGCAGACGATACAAAGATAGGTGCAGGGCCAGTTAGTATTGAGGAAGCAGGGAGGCTGCAGAAGGACCGAGATAGATTCGGGGAATAGGCAAAGAAGTGGCAGATGGAATACAGTGCAACACACAAAAAATGCTGGAGAAACTCAGCAGGCCCAGCAGCAACTATAGAAAAAAGTACAGTCAACATTTCGGGCCAAAACCGTTCAGCAGGACTGGAGAAAAATAGTTGAGGAGTAAATTTGAAAGGAGGGGGAAGGGGAGAGAGAAACACCAGGCAATAGGTGAAACTTGGAGGGGGGAGGGATGAAGCAAAGAGCTAGGACGTTGATTGGTGAAAGAGGCAGAAGGCCATGCAAGAAAGAAGAAAGGGGGAGGATCACGAGAGGGAGGTGATGGGTGGGCAAGGAGATAATATGAGAGAGGGAAAAGGGGATGGGATATAGCGAAGGGGGCGGGGTGGAGACATTACTGGAAGTTTGAGAAATCAATGTTCATGCCTTCGGGTTGGAAGCTACCCAAATGGAATATAAGGTGTTGTTACTTCAACCTAAGAGTGGCCTTATCCCGATGGTGGAGGAGGCCATGGATGGACTTTTCGGAATGGGAATGGGAAGCGGAATTAAAATGCTTGGAAAGATGTGTTTGGTGGTGGGATCCAGTTGAAGGTGAAAGAAGTTTTGGAGAATAAGGTGCTGGACATGGAGGCTGGTGGGGTGGTAGGTGAGGACAAGAAGAACCCTATCCCTGTTAGCATGGCGGGAGGATGAGGCAAGAGCAGACGTGCATGAAATGGAAGAGTTGCGATTGAGGGCAGCATTGATGGTGGAGGAAAGGAAGCCTCTTTCTTTAAAAAAGAAGGACATCTTCTTCATTCTAGTATGAAAAGCTTCATCCAGAGAACAGATGCAGTGGATACAGAGGAATTGAGAGAAGAGGGTGGCGTTTTTACAAGTAGCAGGGTGGGACGAGATATATTCCAGGTAGCTATGAGAGTCTGTTGGTTTATTATAGACATCGGTGGATAAGCTGTCTCTGGAGATAGAGACAGTGAGATTGAGAAAGGGAAGGGAAGTGTTGGAAATGGATCAGGTGAATTTGAGAGCCGGGTGAAAGTTGGAGGCAAAGTGGATGAAATCGACAAGTTCAGCATGGGCGCAGGAAGCAGCACCAATGCAGTCATTGATATTTCCAGTAATGCCTCCACCACCCCCCATCACCATTTCCCATCCCCTTGTCTCTGTCTCATGTTATCGCCTTGCCCGCCCATCACCTCCCTCTGCTGCTCCTCCCTCCCCCCCTTTCTTCTTTCTTCCATGGCCTTCTGTCTCCTTCACCAATCAACTTCCTAGCTCTTTGCCTCACCCCTCCCTCTCTAAATTTCACCTATCACCTGCCGTTTCTCTCTCCCCTCCCCCCGCCTTTCAAGTCTACTCCTCAGCATTTTTTCTCCAAGGCTGCCGAAGGGTTTCGCCCTGAAATATCGGCTGCACTTTCTTCTGCAGGCGCTGCCTGGCCTGCTGAGTTCCTCCAGCATTTTGTGTGTGTTGCTCGGATTTCCAGCATCTGCAGATTTTCTCTTGCTTGTGAGATCGAATACAGTATCGGGAAGTGTATGATCATGCACTTCAGTGAAGAAAAGAAAATGTAGACGATTTTCTAATTGGAGAGACAATTCAAAAGTCTGAGGTGCAAAGTGACTTGGGGATCCTTGTGCAGGATTCTCCAAAGATACATTTGCAGGTTGAGTCGGTGGTGAGGAAGGCAAATGCAATGTTAGCACTCATTTCGAGAGGGCTAGAATATAAAAGCAAGGATGTAATGTTGACGCTTTATGAAGTACTGGTGACGTCTCATTTGAAGTATTGTGAGCAGTCTGGGGCCCCTTATCAAACAAAGGATGTACTGACATTGGAGACAGTTCAAAAGAGATTCATGAAAATAGTTCTGCGATTGAATTTGTCACATGAGGAGCATTTGGTGGCTCTGGGCCTCTACTCACTGAAATTTAGGAGAATGAAGGGTGACCTCATTGAAACCTATCGAATATTGAAAGGCCATGATAGAGTGGATATGGAGATGATGTTTCCTATGATGGTGGAGTCTAGGACCAGAAGATGCAGCCTCAGATTAACCATAGAAACCATAGAGACTACAGCACAGAAACCGGCCTTTTGGCCCTTCTTGGCTGTACCGAACCATTTTCTGCCTAGTCCCACTGACCTGCACACGGACCATATCCCTCCATACACCTCCCATCCATGTATCTGTCCAATTTATTCTTAAATGTTAAAAAAGAACCCGCATTTACCACCTCGTCTGGCAGCTCATTCCATACTCCCACCACTCTCTGTGTGAAGAAGCCCCCTCCTAATGTTCCCTTTAAACTTTTCCCCCCTCACCCTTAACCCATGTCCTCTGGTTTTTTTCTCCCCTTGAGGGCTATCCATTTAGTATGGAGATGAGGAAAAATTTCTTCAGCCAGAGAGTTGTGAATCTGTGGAATTCATTGTCACGGGCAGCTACGGAGGGTATATTCAGGGCAGAAGTTGATAGATTCCTGATTAGTCAGGGTATGAATGGTTATGGGAAGAAGGTGGGAGATCAAGGCAGAATGCACAACCTTATGTTTGTCTGGATGAAGATCTATCTGCCCATTTCATCGGCACATCAATATCTCGCTGTAGCTTAAGAGTACTCTCCACACCATAAACAGTCATCACCTCATCTAGAGAGTTGATGATCATGTCTCCTACATTCACGTCTCAATCACAGAAGATACAGAACTTGTGGTATGTATTGGTACCAGCGACAAAGGTAGGAAAAGGGATGAGGTGCTGAAGCGAAAACAGGGAGATTTCAAAGAATTGGGTGTAGGGGCAGGGTTTCAGATTTCTGGATCACTGGTTTCACTTTTGGGGAAGATATTACCTTTACAGAATCGATAGGTTACACCTGGACTTGAGGTGGGGCGGTGGGGGGCAACACACTTTTGTGCAGGTTTGTTAGAGCTGTTGGGAAAGATTGAAATTAATCTGGCGGGGGTGGGAACCAGAGTGATAGGGTAGAGGATGGAGCAGGTGGTGTATAAGTAGATGCAGTGTGTAGTGAGACTGTGAGGAAAGGGAGGCAATTGATACGGCAAAAATTGCAGTCAGTAGGATGGGGTGAATTATCTCTTTAAATTAAATAGTAGGTTCACCAGTTCAACAGTTTGGAAAATTGAAGATAAAGTAAAAGAAAAGGAGAGTGCAGGAGAGATTACAGAAGTTTCCAGAATAAATAAAAAGTCAAAAAGCTTAGAAAGGGATAAGAAGTTATATTCTGTTAAGATGGAGGCATAATTGAAAAGGGTGATGAATACAGAACAGGAGGTGTTATATTTGAATGCCTGCTGTTTACAGCATAAGGCAGATGATCTTGCAGCACAGTTAGAAATTGGCAGGTATGATGTGTAGGCATCACTGAGATGTGACTGAAAGATCATTGTTGGGAGCTGAACATCCAAGGATACACATCACATCGAAATTACAGACAGGTAGGCAGTGGGAGAGAGGGAGAGTGATTGAAGGTGGCTCCGTTGATTAAAAGTGAAGTGAAATCTCTAGAGGTGACATAGGTTCAGAAGGTTGAAGGAATGGAGGCAGCCATTTTGTGAGCTGCTCTGTATCCTCCATTTTGTGAACTAGTTTTGCTTGGCCGAACTAGTATTTTAAAGTAGAAATGATAACGTTCCAGATAATCAGTTGGATGAGAGATAATTTCAAATAATAAGTTATTTGTAAGGTTTTTTTGGGTATGATATAACATGCAGGTTTGTGAATGGTGAGGTCTGTGTCTGTGATTCAAGCTGGTTACTGGGTTGGAAACTGATTTAGAACAAAGAGCTATAAATTCCCAGTTGTCACTTGTGGTAGAAGACAATAAATGGATGCTGGCTTGGACCAGAGCCAATAGGAAGGTGACATTGGTCAATCAGATGACCTAGAGCCAAAGAGATTGAAACACAAAATTTAAACTGATAAGCAGTGTTTTAAAGGAAGGAGCATTGAATGCAAAGCAGCAACAGCTCTCCTGAGACAAACCATCATCGACATGGAGGACCCCATATCACAGCATAGACTACTTCCCCAGATATTAACTTTTCTATACTCCGTCTGTTCCTGGAAGTCAGGGAAACTTAGTTGGTGTGCACATAGGTACTTGGTTGTGTAAACTCACATGGTTTTTAGTTGAGACATTAGAGGTACTTGTTTGTAAATACAGATTCCCTCTGTGCCTAACTGATCATTATTACTAATCCTTGTAATACTTGTAACAAAGTTATATATAGGCCTCTGAACAATATCTAGGATGTGGGTTACAAATTACAATGGAAATTAGAAAGGGCCTGTAAAAAAAAGATAATGTTGCAATTGTCATGGGGGATGTCAATATGCAGGTAGGTTGGGAAAATCCAGTTGATGATGGCACCCAGGAGAGGGAATTTGTAGAATGCCTATGAGATGGCTTTCTCGAGCAGCTTGTGGTTGAGCACATTAAGTAAAAGACAGTGCTGGGTTGCCTGTTGTGTAATGATCCTGATTTGATTGGGGACATTAAGGTAAAGGAACCCAGAGGAGACAGTGATCATAATATGACAAAATTCACCCCATAATTTGAGAAGGATAAATCAGGTGTATCAGTATTACAGTGGTGTAAAAGTAATTGCATAGTCATGAGAGAGGAGCTGGCCAAAACTGACTGGAAGGGAACACTAGCAGGGATGATGGCAGAAAAGCATTAGTTTCTGCAAGTAATTCAGAAGGTGCAGGGTGGATACATCCCAAAGAAGAAGAAGTATTCAGTAGTGAGGATGAGGTAACCATGGCTGCAAAGGAAGTCAAAGATAGTACAAAAGAAAAAGAGAGAGCAAGCAAGATAGTAAACATTAGTGGGAAGCTAGAGGATTGGGAAGTTTCCTTTACTACCTTCCTTAGAAGCTTGTGAATATTCAGCATGACGCCTAAAACATTGACAAACTTCTACTGAATAAGTGGGGGAGAGTATATTGACTGGTTGCATCATGGCCTGGTACAGAAACACCAATGCCCTTGAATGGAAAATCCTACAAAAAATTAGTGGATATCACCTGGTCCACACACGTAAAGCCCTCCCCACTATTGAGCACATCTATATGGAATGTTGTTACAGGAAAGCAGCATTCATCATCAAGGACTCCCATTACCCAGGCCGTGTAGAAGATATAGGTACCTCAGGACCCATACCGCCAGGTTCAGGAACAGTCAACCACCAGCTGTTTAACCAACGGGGATAACTTCACTCAACTTTACTCGCACCATCATTGAATTGCTCTCCCAACCTATGGACTCAATTTCAAGGACTCTTCATCTCATGTCCTTAATATCTATTGCATATTTGTTTATTTATTTGCTTGTTTGTTTGTTTATTTTTTTACTATTCCTTTTGATTATTTTGCTTTTGAACAGCAGTTATCTTTTGCACATTTATTGTTCATCTGCCCTGTTGGGTATGGATCTTAGAAAAATAGAGGGCTATGGGTAACCTTAGGTAATTTATTAAATGTACATGTTTGGCATGGCATTGTGGGCCAAAGGGCCTGTATTGTGCTGCAGGTTTTCTACGTTTCAATGATTCTATTATGCTTCTTGGATTTACTGAGTATGCCCGCAAGGAAATGTATCTCATGGTTGTATATGATAACATGTATATACTTTGATAATAAATTTACTTTGAACTTTGAACTTTTTAAGAGCAAAAGAAAAAGCAATAAGAAGAAAAAAGATGAAATATGAAGCTAAGCTAACCAAGAATATAAATTATATATTATTCAGATATATAAAGAGTGAAAGAGAGGTGAGAGTGGATATCAAACCACTGGAAAGTGATGCTGGAGAGGTAGAAATGGGGGACAAAGAAATGGGATGAACTTAATAAGTATTTTGTGTCAGTCTTCATCGTGGAAGACACCAACAAGTATGCCAGAAATCCAAGAGTGTCAGATGGCTTAATGAGTGTAGCTACAATAGTAAGCAGAAAATGCTTGGGAAGCTAAAAGGTTTAAAGATAGATAAATCACCTGGATGAAATGGACTACACCCCAGGGCTTTGAAAGAGGTATTAAAGAAATTGTGGCATTATGGTGATCGTTGAAGAATCATTATATTTTGGAATGGTTCCAGAGGACTGGAAAATTGCAAGTGTCTCTCCACTCCTTAGGAAGAGAGTGAAGCAAAGGACAGGAAATTATAGGCTAGTTAGTCTGACTTCAGTGCTTTGTAAGATGTTAGAGTTCATTACTAAAGATGAGGTTTCAGGGTACTTGGAGGTACATGATAAAATAGGCCAAAATCAGCATTGTTTCCTTAAGATGAAATCTTGCCTGACAAACCTTTGGAATTCTTTGAGGAAATAAACAGGCATGACAGACAAATGAGTGAGTGAATGTTGTTTATTTCGATTTTCAGAAGACCTTTGATAAGGTGCCATACATGAATTTGCTAAACAAGATAACATCCCAAGGTTATACAGCTATTTAAAAAAGAGGCTGATAGATTCTCGATTAGTAACACTGTCAAAGGTTACAAGGACAAGGCAGGCGAATGAGGATGAGAGCGATAATAAATTAGTCATGATAGAATTGGTGGAACAGACTTGAGGCTCAAGTGGCCTGATCCTGCTCCTGTGTCTTATGTTTGAGTCACTTGCGTATATTACAGGAACAATGGTCCCAGCACCAATCTTTGCAGGCACAGGTGCTAGACACAGGCGTCCATTGTAAGAGCAACCCATTATCATTATTCTATGTTCCCTTTTGCCAAGCTATTCTAGATCCTTTAAGCCAGACAACGCTCGACCCCCTAGGTCCTAACCTCTATAAAATTTCATTAGCCCACTTCAACTCTGCTTCCCATTCCCATTCAGATATGTCCACACATGGCCTCCTCTACTGCTATGATGAGGCTAAACTCAGGTTGGAGGAGCAACACCTCATATACCGTCTAGGTAGTCTCCAGCCTCTCGGTATGAACATAGAATTCTCCAACTTCCGGTAATCCCTTCCCCCTCCCTTCCTCTATCCCTATTTCACTCTGCCCCCTCCCCCAGCTGCCTATTACCTCCCTCATGGTTCCGCCTCCTTCTACTACCCATTGTGTTTTCCCCTATTCCTTCTTCACCTTTCCTGCCTATCACCTCCCTGCTTCCCCTCCCTCACCCCTTTGTCTTTCCCCTTACTGGTTTTTCACCTGGAACCTACCAGCCTTCTCCTTCCCACCCTCCCCCCACCTTCTTTATAGGGCCTCTGTCCCTTCCCTCTTCAGTCCTGACGAAGGGTTCCGGCCCGAAATGTTGACTGATCGTTTCCACGGACACTGCCCGACCTGCTGAGTTCCTCCAGCGTGTTGTGAGTGTTGCTTCGACCCCAGCATCTGCAGGGTATTTTGTGTTTCATTGGCAGTGAATCTTGGTAGATTACAAAAACATCCATGTGATGGACTGCGTCAATGAACATATCACTTGGAGCATAACCAGTGTTAACAACTGCTGATTGACCACTGATTTATTGGATTTGTTAGCTCTATCAAACTGGCCCCTAAGGCAATACTTGTTGCTGGAGAATCAACATCAATATCCACGATCCTGCAAAATAAGCTTTACTTAGGCAACCTTTAATGAACAACCTTGATACTTCCACTGAACCGATTTTAGAGAATGTCCTCAGTGTCCTTAGTTAGTACATTGATTAGTACAAGAGTGCATTCAGATTGGTTGATGAGGATGATGAGAAAATCCAGGAGTTACTTAATTATGAGAAAGCCGCACCATTTTGAATGGAAAGGAAAATACGTGCACAAACATCTGAAGGATGGCTCTAGAAAATGCCTGTGATGTTGTGAAAAGAAAGCAACACCCAGATTGTAAAGAGAAGTACACGCCGGGGAACTGGGAGAATTAGAAGCAGAATCAGGTTTAATATCACCCGGCAAATGTCATAGAGACATATAGTTAAATTAACTAAGTAATGCAAAATTAGAAATTAAAAACAGAAGTAGTGAGGTGTGTCCATGGGTTCAATGTCTATTCAGAATCTGTTGACAGAAGGGAAAAAACTGCTCCTGAATCGTTGAGTATGTGCGTATAATCCCATAACTGTGGTGCTCTTCAAGTACGAGGGGTGATTGATAAGTTTGAGGCCTAAGGTAGAAGGAGTCAATTTCAGAAATCCTAGCACGTTTATTTTTCCTACATCTACACACTTAGTCCAGCGGTCGTGGATCATACAGATGCCTTCTTTGTAGAAGTCGGCGTCTTGGACCTCCAGAAAGTAGTTCACAGCAGGGGCGTGATTGATAAGTTTGTGGCCTAAGGTAGAAGGCGATGAGTTATTAACTTCAAACTTTCTGCACTTTCACTCAGAGTTGAACTGCACCACCATGTAATGAGAACGGTATAACTCATCGCCTTCTACCTTAGGCCACAAACTTATCAATCACCCCTACTGTGGACCACTTCTACAAAGAAGGGATCCGTATGCTCCACGACCACTGGACTCAGTGTGTACATGTAGGAGGGGACTATGTTGAAAAATAAATGTGCTAGGTTTTCTAAAGTTGACTCCTTCTACCTTAGGCCACAAACTTATCAATCACCCCTCGTAAGCAGGTGAATCCAATTGCTCTGTCTGCCACCTGGAGAGTCATCACAACAGCACTTGGATAATTGCAACCAAACTTGCCTGGATAACACTGACGTATCTGGGGTGATAATGATATATGGTGTCATGGGCCGCTTCATTCTTTACCAGCATCAGTCCCAAAATAGATACTGCTCTCCAAGCTCTAATATGACAAAAGATTTGCAGGTGGGATGAGGAAATAATTGAAGGATTTTCTCAAAGTTGCTTGAAAATGGTGTAACCTTCCCACTGACTCACGGAAATTCCTATCCTACGACCGCTCGGAATTGAGAAGGTGTGTTCAACATGGCGTATAGTTAGAACCTAAAGTCACAGAGCCCAACATAAATGATGGAAGAAGTTCATCATCTCCCAAACCATCCATTCTGCTTCATCAAACAACTCCTATCCAACTTTATTATCCACATCAGCTTAGAACCTATAGAACTGGTGGAAGCTAATGCAAACAATACAAAACTGAAGGTAACTCGAATGTTAAAAGGGTTGGACAGAGTAGATGTGGAAAGGTTGTTTCCCTTGGTGGGTGAGTCCAGGACAAGAGGCCACAGTCTTAGTATTAGAGGGTACCCAGTTAAAACAGAGATGAGGAGAAATTTTTTTAGCCAGAGGGTCGTGGATTTGTGGAATTCATTGCCACATACAGCTGTGGAGGCCTGATCATTGAGAGTGTTTAAGGAGGAGATTGACAGGTATCTAATTAGTCAGGGTATCAAGGGATATGGGGGAAAAGCCGGAAATTGGAACTAGATGGGTGAATAGTTTAGCTCATGGGGGAGCTGCGGAACAGAATCGATAGGCCGAATGGCCTACTTCTGCTCCTTTGTCTTGTGATCTTGTGATATCTGACGGATATAATCCAATACACAAAATGTAAGAGGGAGGGGGAGAAACACAGCATATTTAAATTCACAATTCCAAAATGTATGCAAGAACATAGGGATCTGGGGATCTCCTGAAGATGGCAGGACATATTAAAAGAATAATCTCCAAAGCCTATGGAACCTTGGGTTTCATATGTAACCCCCCCAGTTTAAGAGCATGCATTATTTTATTAATACATTTATGCTGTTGGGTATATTTTGTAGATTTTCTCAAAATGTAACAAGTGCTCCTTTAACTATATCATACAATCAAGTATTTCAGTTATGCTGTTTAAAATAAAAAAAAATCAGTTGATTAGGTTAGGCTTGTTGACCAATAGAAATAGTTAATATTTTTCCAGCATTTTTGGTGGCATTGTCTATGATGGATGCTTGTATGATCTAGAGCTGTACTATGGATTATAATGATTGGATAACTTGTTTGTTTGTGTTCAGGCCAGTGTTTTATTAAAGAACAATTTAAACTGTGTCATAATTAAGGTACTGTGATGCGGATGCTGCCAAGGGTAAAGATTTTCAGTTTAATTTGTCTCTTTTCTGAGGAATGAAGGGAAAGCTCTGACTGATGCTAAAAATGTAGTAAGTCCTTCAGCCGTTTATCTAAATTCTGACCTGGTTTCTGCTATCGCGTTGTTGGTCGATAAATGCCAAAGCATACCTGCTGAGATCCAAGCTTATCTTAAGCTAAGAGCGTTCTCTGGAGTCAAGCCCACACTGGATGGAGAAGAAGAATATGAGGATTGGGCTGAGCAGACATCCCGTTTACTAGACAAGTTGTAGTGCTGAGACAATATAAAGAAACAGAGACTGGTAGAGAGTTTAGAGGGTCCTGGCGCTGATTTAGTGAGCTTCTTGAAGGCAGAAAATCCTTCATGTGAGCTGACTACTGTACATGTAGACTGTGAAAAATATTTTTGGCAGTACTGAAAGTTCAGGTGATCTTACAGTGAAGTTCAGACACACATTCCAAGAGGAATTGGAGCCCCAGGTCAGTAAGGGAAGAATTGGACCAGAAGATAGCTGTTAGGAAAAATATTGAAAGGCAAAATTGAAATAACACCTGTGATGGGTCAGGTATTTGAAGTGTATATATTTTAGGGCATCGGCATTTTGGGCATCGAGGGAGAGAGGAAGAGGAGAGCCATCCGCAGTACCACCATCGGCAGAGAGGGCCTCAAGATGGCTGTGGCTCAAAAGAGGGGAGCCATGGAGTCATAAGTAGCTAGCCATCTGGACGCAAGCTGGGGTCTGATCAGCCCTGGCTGGGTCACCTGGAGGAGGTTGTATGATGTTGAAAGACCCAAAACACCCGATGATTCCAGGAACATCGTTGAAGATGTGTCCAGAAGCATCAATAGATGTATGTACACAGCAATACTTGAAATATTGTGGGTAAGGGTGATGAACTTAGAGCATGGATCAGTACCTAGAACTACAGTGTTGTAGCCATTACCGAAACTTGAATGGGAGAGGAGCAGTAGATCATGGACTCTGACAGGACCCCAGCCAACTTGGAAAGGGAAAAAACTAGACATTAAAGAGGGGAATATCAGTTTTACAGATGAGCTTGAAGAAGTTGCCCTCTGATGCTATCTTAGCTCCTCCTGAATGTAAACTGTGATCTTCTTAGTGTAAGCAGTTTAGATGGGGCGGAATTTGTTAAGTGTATCCAGGAAGATTTCTTAAATCAACATGTGCACGGTCCAATGAGAGGAGGGGCTATACTGGACCTGGTGTTGGGTAATGAGCCTGGCTAGGGGACTGACATTCCAGTGGGTGAACAATTAGGTAACAGTAAACACAACTCCTTAGCTTTCTGGATAGCTATAGATCGGGATAGGTATGGTCCCTGTGGGGAAGTCTTAAATTGGAGTCGGAAAAATTTGGAGTGTATTAGGCAGGAACTAAGAAGCGTTAACTAGGAACACCTTTTATTTTTGACAAGTCCACATCAGACATGTGGAGGGTGTTTAAAGATCAATTGCACAGAGTACAAGAAAGGTATGTTCCTATTGGAAGGAAGGGCGGAAATAGAAAGAGAAGGGTGCTTTGGATGACCAGAGAGGTGATGAATTTAATCAAGAAGAAAAAGGAAAAGTATTTAAAGCTTTGGAAGTTAGGATGAAGCGAAGTACATAAGGATTGTAAAGAAGCCAGAGAACAACTAAGCAAGGGAATTTGGATAACTATTACAGAAATATGGCTAAGACTTAAAGAAGCCGTAATTATCATTGAGTCAAGGAGTCCCTATGCATCGCCTATATCGTTAAAAGAATGGGAAAATGTGTGAAATGTGTGTTGATAATAGAACCCTGAACAAACAATCCCAGACCAATATACAATTCCAAGGATTGAGAATGCTCTGGGCTGCCGAAGTGGAAGCAAATGGTTCAATGTTTGCTTCTAAGAAGCGGGTATTGCCAAGTACCACTGAGTGAATCTAATAAAGAAAAGACAGGATTCATATGTCCTCTTGGATTTTTTTCAGTTTGAGAGGATGCCTCGGGGCTACTTTCCAATGTGTCACGGAGCAGACTGTTGGAGACATGAACCTGCTTGAAATACTTCTGTACTTGGATGATCTCACGGTGTTTGGGTCTGCACTGAAGGAGCATGAGTTGAGACGACTGAAGGTGCTAGAATGCCTGAAAGCTGAGAAGTTAAAACTCACTGGACAAGTGCCAGTCCTGCAAGATGTCAGTTAGCCAATATTAGACACATGGTCTCACAGGATGAAGTGGCTATAGATCTGTCCAAGGTAGAGGTGGTAACTGCATGGCCAAGACCCAGAATTCGGAGTGCTCTGCGCTCATTACTTGTGTTCTATGGGTACCACCCAAGGTTTGTGAAGAACTACTCCAGAGTGAGTCACCATTTGGATCAACTCCTGTGTAGTTACTTTTCCTCAGTGAAGAAAGGGAGAAAGCCAAGGGGAGAAGATGCCAAAGCTTATCTTAACTCTTCAGAGAATTTCAGGGAAAGATGTGATGGCAAAGTGTGAAGAGGCATTTTTAGACACTTAAAAAATTACTGAAGCATCCGGGCTGGCCTTTGCAAACCCGAGTTGCCGCACACAGATGCTAGCCGTAAAGGGTTAGGTGATGTTTTATATCAACGCCAAAGTGAAGGCCTGAGACCTGTTGCTCTCATTAGCCAGAGTTTGTCACTATCCGAACAAAACTATTCTGCTCACAAACTGGAGTTTCTGGCATTGAAAAGGGCAGTAGTAGACAAACTCAATGACTATCTATATGGTAAGCATACACAGGAAAATCTACAGATGCTGGAAATCCAAGGCAACACACTCAAAATGCTGGAGGAACCCAGCAGGCCAGGCAGCATCTATGGTAAAGAGTAAACTGCTCTGATGGAAGTTCTCAGCCCAAAACGTCGACTGTTTACTCTTTTCTATAGTTGCTGTCTAGCCTGCTGTGCTTCTCCAGCATTTTGTATGTTTACCATCTGTCTGGTGCCAAGCTTGAGGTGAGAACTGACAACAACCCTCTAACTTATATTTTGACCTCAGCAGAACTGGATGTCACAGGTCATCGCTGGCTAGCGGTACTGTCTGTCTATGATTTCAGCTTGAATATAGGCCTGGAAATCAGAACAGTAACATGAAAGTGTTATCACAGCGCTCTTATGAGATGACCAAAAGCGGGGGGACGCTCCTGCCTCAGGTGTTAATGCAATGTGCCAGTTTTCCGCAGTTGGTAAATCAGAGCAAAGATGACCTGATAGAGCTGTCGATTATTTGGGCACTTCTAGCCCAATTCTCCAAACATATTGCAACCTGACCATGCTTAGCAATTGCCTGCCTTGAGCCCTGCTGAATTGTTAGTAGCCCAGCAAGATGACCTTTGTATATGTTGTGACGAGAATACACATAAAATTAAGATGTTTGCTGGCCTGGGCTAGCATCAGTGGCATCAGCAAGTGGTCTGCCACCTGTCCTCAGGGGAAGGAGAGATAAGGAACAATGGAGCAGCGTCTGGAGATGTGTAATGAAGGGACGGGAGAGAGAGCTGTCTGGAGCGGCTCCCCCTTTGAACCCTGAACTGTTTGAAGTGATGGACAGGCGATACCCCAGCAGGGGGATAAAAAGGGACAGGTTCGCTAAGGCAGGACACACACGACACCCGAGGTAACGAGACACTGGAAGCGGTGCGCCTCTCACGAGTCGGTGGGAAGTACCAGACCTTAAACGCACAGGGTGGAAAGGTACGATCAGCGGGAACCCGGTGTGTGTCCACCCTCGCTTGGGTGCCGGGTTCACTGCAGAGGATCGACCACATCTGGAGGAGGGGTCACAGTCGGTGACCTCAGGTGACATCATAAAGGACCCGCCCGGGAGCTGCTGTTTGTGAGCAATATCGCCGGTCTGTGAGTGGAAGCCGTTCTGAATGATCAGTCGTTCCCGTTCTCTCTCTCTTTCTCCCCCCCACGTTGTCCATCGCCATGGCAACGATTACTGCCAACTGAACTACTAAATTGGACTGGACTTTGTGTCACTTTGAAATTGGTCATTTATCCTTAGACAACGATAGAGCTTGATTGATGCTGTTATCTTAATTCTGTTTACATGTGTGTTTATCATTGCTGAACTGTTGCATTTATTATCCTTTCGATTACTGTGTTGCTTGTTTCTTTAATAAAACTTTCTTAGTTCTAGTAATCCAGACTCCAACTGAGTGATCCATTTCTGCTGGTTTGGCAACCCAGTTACGGGGTACGTAACAATGTGAGGTCTGGTCAGCCATTTTCAAGGGAGATATTTCAAAACTTGAGAAGACAAAACATCCTACTGATGGGAGAATGGGAAAAACTGGAAAAAGTCTTATACAGGGCTACATCACCTCCAAACAGAACTCAACATTTTCAGCTGATTTTGCCTGGGATTTGAGAAGATTTACGGATTAGTCAGAGATCATTTCTATTGACCACAAATGAAGTCTGAAGTTGAAGATTACTGTAAGTCATGCATGTGTTATATTCAGACGTAATGCCCTGGTTCACATCTTCACTGTTATGCTGTAGGTATTTCATTTGGCGGCTCTGTTCTGCTTTCAGCCTGTCTGAGTTATTGTTGAAGATAAGGGATGATGTTGGAATGTGTGCCATTCAATTAGCGGGAGGTTTTCTTGGGGAGAGACAATAAGATTGGTCTTGAGCTTTTGTTCATCGGGAGATGAAGAGAGAAAATGCTGGGGAGAACCGGGTCATAACATACGATCCAGTGGGAGACCCATTTGTTCAAAATGGACTGCGAGTGACATTTGGAAGGTGGTGTGGGCGTTCACGCTGACCGAGGGGCCCAGCGCATGAGTGACAGAATAGTTCAAGATGAGCTCCAACTTGTGCATATTTGAGTGTTTAATTAGAATGGGCCCTGTTCTTTTTGTTATTCTTTACTAACCCTTTAGTTAAATTAACATTTATAAATGTAATTCCTTTAATCATATGCAGTGTATTGCCTGTTTTTTTGTGGCACTAATTTGTAACAGTGTAGAAAATTACACAGCATCCACACAAACTGGGTTTTGGGGTGGGACGACCGAGGTATGAGAGTTCATCATTAAGGATGTGTTTTCAGGGTACTTGGAGGCACACAATAAAATAGGCTAAAGTCAGTATAGAAGGATTTTCCCCCTCATGTTCCCCTTAAATATTTCACCTTTCCCCTTTAAGCAATTTCTACTAGTTCTAGTAGATTGGATGGCATAACTCAGGAAAAGCTTGGTTGTTCTTATTTACTCATTTTTAGGCTATGTTTCTTAATGCCCCAAACTAGTAGCTTGGGCTCCTTTGAGTGCAGTGAATTTCTCCTGGAGCTGCACTGGTTCCATCAAATCAGGTTCTTCCAGTAGTGACTAGCAGCTGCTGCCATCTGTAACTTCTGCAATCACTGCATTTCACAACAAACAATGATAGCTGCAAAAGTGTTCTGGGAGAAATACTTTATTCATGATGGCCTCCCGAGATACACAGTGATCAGGGAAGGGATTTTGAGAGCCGTGTCATACATGAATTACTGAGCATGCTTGGAGTCGAGAAGTCAAGGACCATGCCATATCATCCTCAAGGCAATTCTCTGCCTGAGAGATTCAACAGGACATTGTTAGACATGCTAGGAGCTCTTGATGCCAAGAACGACAAGTGGAGTCAACATATTGGACATTTAGCATCCCTGTTACAACTGTACTCAGAATGAAGCTACTGGTTATTCGCCATGCTATCTAATGGTCAGAGATGAAGCCAGATTATCTGTGGATCTTTGTTTAGGAACCCCTAGTGAGAACTTGCCACTGAAAACTTACCGCAGTTACAGTAAGTACCTGATAGGAGAAAAGAACTGCAAAAAGCTTATGATCTAGCAGCTGTTTCAGCTAGAAAACAAAACCAAGAAAACAAGACGAGATATAATCAAAAGATTAAAACTTTCTAAACTGATGCCTGGAGATAAAGTTCTAATAAGAAATTTAGGACAACAAGGGATGCATAAATTGGCCACAAACTCGGATTCTACACCTTACAGTATGTAGTGGAGAGTCCGATGCCAAACTTGCCACTTCTTCGATTGAAAATTTTCCTGTGAAAACTCTCCATCGGAACAACCTTTTACCTCTAGGGCAGAGAGTACATATTGACCCAGAGTCCGACGAAAAACCTACACCCAGTAAAACAACTCTGCAATGGAGAAGAAGAAAAGAAAAGAAACCAGCTGAAGATAAATCAGACAATAGTATGATTTCAGTGGAAGGCATAAAGAGGAAACTGTAAAAGAGAAACCAGACAAATCCATTGAATACTGTGCAGATTCAGAAGATGAGGAAATTGGAATATGGTATGACTTACTTAGGCCAACCTCCCAAGAGGACTTGATGAAGAAATAGTGGAACATTTCAGTCTAGACATAGGTATAGTGGAGAATACAGCCATCGAACAACAAAAAGCGATACTGGATAGTGAAAGGAAAATAAATTCCAATATAATTGAAGATGAAGCCGAGTCTAATCAGAGGGCAGGAGAAACTGAGTTGTAGGAAGGAGTAAATGAGAGACTGGACAAGGCATTTCAAAGTAAACAGGAAAAGTCAGGAGCTTATGGTGAGAGAGTTACACACAAATAGAGGAAATGAGTAGAAAGGCAAAGGGTTGGGGTGGTGTTTTGGGAAACTCTGATTAAAGCATAATGAGAGCATTTTGTCCAGTTCTAGTCTCCACACGTAGGAAAGATATGAAGAGTGCAGGGAATTTTATCAAAATATTCTTCAAAACAGAAATATTAGCTACATGTTCTCTTTGTGTGGGGATTTGATAGTGCACAATTTCATACAAGTTGGATGTAATGGTGGTGATGAATGTGAGTGTTGACAGTGGAGAGGCACAGACCACAGCTTTGGACAGAGCATGTGAGAAAGTACATTTTCAATGGCCGTGGATCATGTGGAAGCAGAGACAATAAACGGATTGAAAAAGAGATTGAAATGGTGCTTGAAGACTAGCAAGCGAATGGCTCCTCTGCACAAAGCCAGCATCAACCATATGGGACAATTGACCTCCTTCTGTATTGGAGTGATTGTAACTTTGGCTCTGTTAACTGACCTGAAGGGATTAATGAATCCCAACTGAAACTGAATAAACAGCTTAATGATAATTCAGTCACCGATGTTTACCTGGGTAGAGCTTTTCTCATATATTTTTCCCTTTCTATTCTTTATGGAAAAAAATAACTGGTAACTTGATAATTACCATTTAGCATTACGTTCTCAGCTAGAAGATCTCTGAGGAGGAGATGAGAGAGCAGTTATCTTTCATCTCACATCTGACATATCACATCACCCAGACACAGAACATCTTCAAGAAGCAGTGCCGGAAGAAGGCTGCATTCATAATTAAGGATGCTCACCATTTAGAACACACTATCTTCTCATGACAACCATAGGGGAGGAAATACAGGAGCCTGAAGACCCACACTCAATGTTTTAGGAACAGTTTTTTCCTCTCTGCCATCAGATTTCTCACTGTTCCATGAACCCATGAACACTCCCTTGCAATTCCCCTTTCACACTATTTATTTATTTGTTTGTTTGTAACTTATAGTAATTTTTAGGTCTTGCACTATACTGCTGCTACTAAACAACACTTCATGACATGTCTGCGCTAATAAACACAATTCAAATATTTGAAGATTCAAAGTAGATTTAATATCAAGGTATGTATACAGAATAGTACTCTGAGATTCATTCTCCCAGAGACAGCATGAAAATGAGAAACGCCATGGAACCCCTTCAAGAAAAGATCAAAAACCCAACCCTCGAAAAAAAGACAGAAATGTGCAGATGGCAAAAAGCGAGCGAACAACACGTAGAATATCAAACATCAAACCAGTAGTATTCAGCTTAGTTCTGGTCAGTGTTGCGCCTCTGACTAGGGCCATTCTTTGCTGAAGCGCAATTTAATTACTTCTGCTTTTTATTTTTGGGCTGAAGTGGTATTGACCTGAACTGTGAAAGCTGAGGAGTCATTCTGACAATATTGACCTAAATATCAGGGGCTTTCACATAGATATGACAGGGAGGGGACAAAGCAGGTGCTACACCTTGCCCAAGGGTGACCTGCAGGCTCGCAGAGGGAAGGAGCACCTTTCACCTCCTTTGGTAGAGATGTATCTACTCCCTGCCACCCGTACCAAAAGTGGTAGCCTAACAAATGAGAAAGTTGAACCAAATACAGAAGTTAGAAAAAGCAAGTCCAGTAGGCGGGGCAGGCAGGAGAAGAGCAGGGAGTGAGGAATGACTGACAGTCAGATGTGAAATTTCCAGGAGTCTTCCAGCCTTCTAGATGGCCACATCTGCATCAGGTGCAGTGAGATGCCACTCCTTAGAGACCAGGTTTGGGAACTGGAGCTGCAGCTTGATAACTTTTGGCTTGTTATGGAAAGAGAGGAGGTGATAGAAAGGAGTTACAGGGAGGTAGTCACCCCAAGGCTGCAGATAAGTGGATGACTGTCAAGCGAGGGAAGGGGAAACCTCAGATTGTGGAGAGCACCCCGTGACTGTCCCCTCAACAATAAGAACTCCATTTTGAGTACTGTTGGTGGGCAGGGATGGACCTGGGAGAAGCAATGCCTCTGGCCCTATGGCTCAGAAGGATGGTGAACTAAAGATGATGGCAGCAATAATAGAGGACTCTATAGTTAGGTGGACAGATAGACCATTCTGAGGATGCAAAAAAAGAAACAAGGATGGTAGTTTCCCTCCTAAGTGCCAGGGTCTGTGATGTTTCTGAATGCCTCCACAATAGCCTGAAGAGGGAGGGTGAGCAGTCAGAGGTTGTGGTACATATTGGTGCCAACGACATAAGTAGAAAAATGGAGTGGTCCTGAAAACAGAATACAGGGAGTTAGGAAGGAAGTTGTGAAGCAGGACTCAAGGGGATTTTCCCCCTGTGCCATGCGACAGTGAGGATAGGAATAGGATGAGGTTGCAGGTAAATGCGTGGCTGAAGATTTAAGGCAGGAAGCAAGGATTCAGATTTCTGGATCATTGGAACCTCCTCTGGGGCAGGTGTGACCTGTACAAGAGGGATGGGTTGCACTTGAATCCGAAGGGGACCAATATCCTTGTGGGCAGGTTTGCTAAAGCTGCTGGGAGTGGTTTAAGCTAATATGGTAGGGGGCTGGGGACCAGTAAAATAGAGCTGAGGATGAGCCAGCAGGTTTAAAAGTAGATGATGGGTGTAATATGAATGTAAGGAAGGACAAGCCAGTAATTGGGTGCAAATGCAGACAGTTCAGAGCGTTGTTATATCATAGAGGCAAAATTCAAAAGGGCAAACAATGCAAAACTGAAGGTACTGTATTTAAGTGCATGTAGTATTTGGAATCAGGTGGATGAACTCGCAACACAGTTAGAGATTGGCCTGTATGACGTTGTGGGCATCACTGAGTCGTGGCTGAAAGAAGGTAATAGTTGGGAGCTTAATATCAGAGGGTATACTTTGTATTGAAAAGACAGGCTGAAAGGCATAGGCAGTGGTGTGGCTCTGTTGGTAAGAGATGGAATTACATGTTTAGATAGAGGTGACATAGGGTCAGAGAATCTTTGTGTGTGGAGTTTAACAACTGCAAGGGTAAAACAAGCACATTATGGGAATCATATATAGGCCTCCAAATGATAGCCAAGATGTGGGATTGAGATTGCAAAGAGAGGTGGAAAGGGTATGTAATACGGGTAATGTTACAATTGTAATGGAGGACTTCAATATACAAGGGGATTGAGAAAATTAGGTTGGTGTCAGATCGCAAGAGACGGGATTGGTTGAACGCCGAAGAGATGGCTTTTTAGAGCAACTGGTGCTTGAGTCAACTCAGGGAAAGGCTATCTTAGATTGAGTGTGGTGTAATTTCAGATTTTATTAGGGAGTTTAAGGTAAAGGAATCTTTAGAAGATGGTGATCATAATATGATTGAATTCATACTGCAATATGAGAGGGAGAAGAATAAGTCAGGTGTATCAGTATTGCAATGGAATAAAGGGCATTACAGAGGCATGAGAGAGAAGCTTGCCCAGGTAGATTGGAGGTGGTTACAGGTGGGGATGACAGCAGATTAGAGGTGGCAAAGTTTCTGGGAATAGTTCACAAGGTGCAGGATAGATATGTCCTACAGAAGAAGAAGTTCTCAAATGGCAGGAGTAGGTAGGGGTGGCTGACACGGGAAGTTGAGGACTGCATAAGAGCCAAGGAAAGGGCTTATAATGTAGCAAAAGTGACTGGGGAGTTAGATGATTGGGAGGTTTCTAAAATCCAACAAAAGGCAACTAAAAAAGCTCTAAGAAGGGAAAAGATGAAATATGAGGACAAAGTAGCCAATAATATAAAGCAGGATACTGAAAGATTTTCTGGTTATCTAAAGAGTAAAAGGGAGGTGAGAGTTGATATTGGACCACTGGGAAATGATGCTGGTGAGGAAGTAATGGGGGCAAAAGAAAATTGTGGATGAACTTGGTAAATACTTTGCATCAGTCTTCACTGTGGAAGACACCAGCAGTATGCTAGAGGTCCGCGAGTGTCAGGGAGCAAGAGTGAATGTGTTTACTATTACAAAGGAAAAAATGCTTGGCAAACTGGAAGGTCTTAAGATGGACAAGTCACTGGACCAGATGGGCTACATCTTAGAGTTATGAAAGAGGTTACTAAAGAGATAACAGATGCTTGGTCATGATCTTTCAAGAATCACTTGATTCTGGTATGGTTTAGGAGGACTGGAAAATTGCAAATGTCACTCCTCTCTTTAAGAAGGGAAGAAGGCAAAAAAAAAAGAGAAAATTATAGCCCAGTTAGCCTAACCTCAGTCGCTGGAAAAGTGTTGGAGTCCGTTATTAAGGATGAGGTTTCAGGGCACTTGGAGACTAACGATAAAGTAAGTCAAAGTCAGCATGGTATCTGTAAAGAGAAATCTTGCCTGACAAATCTGTTAGAGTTCTTCAAGGAAGTAATAAGCAGGGTGGACAAAGGAGAGACAGTGGATATCATTTACTTGGATTTTCAGAAGGCATTTGATAAGTTGCCGCACATGAGGCTGCTTAACTAGATAAAATCCCATGGCATTACAGGAAAGGTACTGGCATGAATAGAGGAATGGCTGACAGGCAGGAGGCAGCGAGTTGGAATAAAAGGGGCCTTTTCTGGTTGGCTGCCAGTGACTAGTTGTGATCCTCAGGGGTCAGTATTGGGACTGGTTCTTTTCACATTGTTTATCAATAGTTTAGATAATGGAATTAATTGAACTTGTGGCAAAGTTTGCAGATGATATGAAGACAGGTGTAGGGTAGGTAGTGTTGAGGAAGCAATATGATTGCGGCAGGACTTTAGACAAATTAGAAGAATGGACAAAAAGTGGCAGATGCAATATAGTGTTGGGAAATGTATGATAATGCATTTTGGGAAAAGGAACAGTAGTGCAGACTATTTTCTAACTGGGGAGAAAATTCAAACGTCAGAGATGTAAAGGGACTTAGGAGACTGCGTGAAAGGCTCCCAGAAGGTTAATTTATGGGTTGAGTCTGTGGTAAGGAAGGCAAATGCAATGTTGGCATTCATTTCAAGGGGAATGGAACATTAAAAAAAAACAAGGAGCTAATGCAGTGCCTTGATAAGACACTAGTCAGGCTGCACTTGGAGTATTGTCAACAGTTTTGGGCCCCATATCTCAGAAAGGATGTGTTGTCATTAGGGAGAGTCCAGAAGAGGTTTACGAGGATGATTCCAGGAATGAAGGGGTTAACATATGGGGAGCGTTTGGCAGCTTTGGGTCTGTACTTACTGGAGTTTAGAAGAATGGGGGTTCTCATTGAAACCGACTGAATATTGAAAGGACTAGATAAGGTGGATGTGGAAAGGATGTTCCCTTTGGTGGGGGTGTCCAGAACTTGAAGACCCAGCCTCAAAATTGAGGGGCGACCCTTTAGAACTGAGGTAAGAAGGAATTTTTTAGCTAGGGAGTAGTGAATCAGTGGAATGCTCTGCCACAGACTGTGGTGGACGCCAAGTCCATGGGTATGTTTAAAGCAAAAGTTGATCGTTTCCTGATTTGTCAGGGCATCAAAGACTATGATGAGAAGGCAGGTGTATGGGGTTGAGTGGGATCCAGGATCAGCCATGATGGAATTGTGGAGCAGACTAGGTGGGAGGAATGGCCTAAATCTGCTTCTATGTCTCATGGTCTTATTGTCTTGTGGTTGAGAATTGGACAGGATTGGCAGTTTAATATTCTGGGATATCCAGGAAACCGGTGTGACAGAGATGGAGATAGGAGAGGAAGAGAAGCTGCACTATTGGTTAGGTTGAACATCATGGCAGTACTTAGAGGGTCAAACAGTATTTATGGTGAGAAATGGACAGTCGACATTTCAGGTTGACACTCTCATCTAGACTGGAAAGACAGGTGGGAGGCAGCCAGTATGCAGTAAAAGGTTAGTGGGGGATCGGTGGTGGAGCAAAAGTGATAAGTGGATCTGGGTGATGGGGTGATAAGCTGATGTAAAAGTGAGGAAAGTGTTTTGTCATCATTAGCAATTGAAGATAAGAAATTCTGAGTAACCATTTCTGAAATTATAGATAACATCCAGAGAGACTAAGTATTGGAAAGAATCAATAAAAGGTGGTCAGAATTTGATCAGTGTGTTGTCAGGGAGCTGTGACATTTGAACAATAAATCCTCATATAAGCAGTTTGCATGATGGGGTCATACAATGATCATACCTACCACTTTGAGAGAACAGTGTGACAGAAATTTCATACCAAATAAATAGGAATAGGCAATAAAAAAGAAAGTGAAAGAAGGTTTGCTTACTGTCATACTTTGAATCAGTGGTAAGCAAATACAATACAGTATGTTCCAGAACTAGGAACTTACTTTCTTACTTATTTACTGCCTGTTATGCCACTGGCATTTAGGGCAGTAATGAAGGTCCTCCATCTCTGTTGTTGTTAGCCACTCAGAAGGATTTTTCATTGCTGTTTCTGTAACAATTTTGTTTTACGAATCAGCATTTTTAACCCTGAGCTGAAACCCGAAGTCTGGAGGACTGGTGGACCACTCTTGGTCTGACCTCAATCCTTTGACCTGTTTGGCATGGGTGACCCTACTAGGAGCCAAAGTGTAAAATCCTGATTCCAGCCAACATAGCTTTCTGAGTCATTAAGGCAAGTGAGCCCCTCAACCATGACAAAGTTGTGGTCCTCTTGGAGAAGAACTAGGAAGGAACTTCAGACAATGACTTTGCAGTCAATACCTTGGCTCAGTGGACCTTATCATTAACTATTTTGGAAAAGATACTGCTAATTAACTGGTACTAATCTATAACCACATAAAGTGGATAGAAGTAAGACATGGGTTCATGTATTATTATTTCTAGTATTATAGGTAAGATCTGTATCTACACATCATGGCTTACCTGAAGAGATCTCTTGTGAAAATGGTTTTCTTTCCATCATGAACATTGACTTCTCAAACTTCCGCTAATGCCCCACCACCCCGTCATACCCCATCCGTTATTTATTTATATACACACATTCTTTCTAGTCCTGACGAAGGGTCTCGGCCTGAAACGTCGACTGCGCCTCTTCCTATAGATGCTGCTTGGCCTGCTGCGTTCACCAGCAACTTTGATGTATGTTTCTTTCTCTCTCTCTCCTTTTTCTCCCTCTGTCCCTCTCACTATACCCCTTGCCCATCCTCTGGGTTTTCCCCCCTAACTCTTTTCTTTCTCCCTAGGCCTCCTGTCCCATGATCCCCTCATCCCTTTTGCCAATCAACTGTCCAGCTCTTGGCTCCATCCCTCCCCTTCCTGTCTTCTCCTATCATTTTGGATCTCCCCCTCCTCCTCCCACTTTCAAATCTCTTACTAGCTCTTCTTTCAGTTAGTCCTGACGAAGGGTCTCAGCCCGAAACGTCGACTGTACCTCTTCCTAGAGATGCTGCCTGGCCTGCTGCGTTCACCAGCAACTTTTATGTGTGTTGCTTTCTTGCCGTTTACTTCGATTGTCAGTTTCATGAAATGAAATAGGATCAAACCCATTTTTATTTACTTGTGTTATTCATCATGAAATGGAGCAGCTCAAAGATAAATCAAAATTGTCAAAATGTCCTAATAATGCGCTGTAGGAATGCTGGAAGCTGAGACTGAGATGTCACAAGGCAATTTCCTTGCTAAAGTAGAAAGCAACTGCAAACACCAGTAAAGGATGCAATAGGGCGTGCAACTATCTGAAAATGTGATCGAATCTTGCTCAATCAAAATATTGTTTCTGGGGTGAAGAAAAAAGGAAAATGGAATGAAACAGTAAGAAATGAATTTCAAGCAAAATAGATGCTTGCTGGTTCTTAGCCTCTCGCCACTCTCTCCTACACATGCTAGGAGGCTAAACTCAATCAAGTGAGAGGTCAGAAACAAGGGTTTCCGGAATTATGGCACATCTGATTAAAATTAATGACAGAATCCAAATTACTCCTATGGATCAAATGATCTCTGCTACAGATTAATCAAATCCATTTGATGAACTAATTGATCATGAAGCTGGATCAGAGTTGGATCCAGGGCAGTCTTCATGAAGAGAAGGACAAATCCAAAGAAAATCCAACAAAGAAACAGAACATATTTTCTATTGAAATCCAGAAACGTATTGCCCAAAACTTGGTAATTTCGAGACAGATCAGAAAAGCTGCAAACCAGTCGCCAGACTAGATTTATATTAATAGGCATTGTGATTGCCAGTTATTATCACACGGAATGTGATTGGAAGACTAGCGCATCTTCAGGGCGCCAGGTTTTTGTGGCTCTGGAGATGGGCAGAGTTGAGGCCGATGCTGCCACCTGATGTGTCGTGGGAGTATACGGAAGATCGAAAGCAGCCAGCTGGCTGCTGGCCATGTGCCCAGAGACCGGAGTTTTTTAGGCACAGGGCTTGGAAAAAGCAACGCAACAGACTTTTAACACAATAAGTCAGCACGTTGTTTTGTTATGTCTCCTCTCTGGCTGTGAAACGGAGATACCTCTTTTCCCCTTATTAGGGAGAGAGAGAGCCTGTGGTATGTCGAATACCGGGTGAACTGGTAGTCATTGGGGTAAGGCAAGTCCGTGTCTTTATTGCACGCTTGAGTGCTTGGTGGGGGGTGCTGATGCTTTTTTGCTGGTGGGGGAGGGGGGGTCATCGCTTTGCTGCTGATGCATAGGAGGGGGAGTTGCAGGGGTTTGGGGTTCTAACATTTAACTGTCATTCATTCTTTGGGGCACTTCTCTGTTGTCATGCATGTTTGTGAAGAAAGAGAATTTCAGGATGTATATTGTACACATTTCTCTGACATGAAAAGTACGTACTGAAACCTACTGAATGTATATGTTGTTATTTGTTCATCACTGTTGAATATGTAAAATGTGTATAAAACAAAACCTTAATTTATAAAATAATTAGGGACAATATATTGTCCTACAGTCCATGACTGTTAGTATGTGGATCTATAGTGATAATCTTAGACAGGGGAGTCATGTGGTTTGAATGGATTGTAACAACGTAACTGATCAAACAGTACATGTAAGGGTTAGAGTCATAGTCATACTATATAGAAAAGACCCTTTGGCCCATAGAGTCTGTGCTGACAATCAACCACCCATTATTGAAGATCCAGTTGAGTGGTGCCACAACAGCCAGAGAGCTGATTAGGGAGGAAGAAAGTGGAGGAGGTTCATGAGCCAGTCCTCATCAGGGGATTGAAGGTGGAGAGGGTCAGTAACTTTAAATTCCTTGATACTATCATATTACAGGATATGTTCTGTGACCTTCACTTCAGTGCCTCGAATTCCGAGAGGTAATGTTGCAGCTATATAGAACCCTGGTCAGACCCAACTTGAAGTACTCTGCTCATTCTGGTCCCCTCACTACAGGAAGGGTGTGGAAACCATAGAAAGGGTGCAGAGGAGATTTACGAGGATGTTGCCTCGATTGGGGAGCACGCCTTATGAGACTAGGTTGAGTGAACTCTGCCTTTTTTCCTTGGAGCGATGGAGGATGAGAGGTGACCTGATAGAGGTGTGCAAGATGATGAGAGGCATTGATCATGTGGATAGTCAGAGGCTTTTTCCCAGGGCTGAGATGACTAGCATGAGAAGGCACAGTTTTAAGGTGCCTGGAAGTAGGTACAGAGGAGCTGTCAGGGATAAGTTTCTTACGCAGAGAGTGGTGAGTGCGAGGACGATAGGGTCTTTTAAGAGACTCCTGGATAGGTATATGGAGCTCAGAACAATAGAGGGCTATGGGTAACCCTAGGTAATTTCTAAGGTAAGGACATGTTCGGCACAGTTTTGTGGGCCGAAGGGCCTGCATTGTGCTGTAAGTTTTCTATCTTTTTATATTCTATGTTTCAATGGTTATTTGTATGTCTTTGTTTATGTATTGTTGTTGTTCAGTTGTTCAGTCGAGTCTGACTCTTTGTGACCTGATAGGATTTTCATGGCAAGATATGGAAGTAGATTGCCAGGCCTTTCTTCCGTGGGACCTGGCTGGGTTTGAACTCAGGACCATCTGCCTTGAAGTCCAGTGCTAATACCACTACACCATCAGCTGGTTTCTCGTAAATTCTACCGTATTTCTTTTTTCCCTGTAAATACCCACATGAAAATTAATCTGAAGAGAGTTTATGGTAACATATACGTACTTCGATAATAAATTTTACTTTGACTTTGATGTACATGAACTTTACATTAATACTATTTTGTTTCCCTCCAGAGTCACAACAATTTCTGCTTTTTCCACCCCACCACACCCAAGCACACAAACTCTACCATTCACCTATAAAATCAGAAAAACTTACGACAGCCAACTCCCCTACCAACTTCCATTCCCTCGAGATGTGGATGTGGGAGGAACTGGGAAAACTCATGTGGTTATGGAAAATATGTAAATTCCCAACAAATAGCAGCAAAGGTCAGAACTGAATCGGGTCTCTGGAGTTATGAGCCAGTAGCAGCCCGATATTAGCCATTATGTTATCTTATCATGTGCCTCTTTTAATGTATATGTAGTGATTTTTCAATGGGTTTGTAAATACATTACTCAAAATACTCCAGAAAAGGCAGATTGATAAAGGAGTGAAATGTGAGAGATTTTCTGGGTGCCCCTCCAGTCTAAGCTGCTGCGTACTGATCCCCTGGTGCCCAGCTCAGTATAGGCAGAAAGCCAAAGGACCATTGCAATAGACACAGGCAACAGCAGAAATCTATTTCTCCCAACTAATCCTACCAACTGTAGACAAGGAACACACCAAAACCACGTTTCTTAAATACAAAGCAGGTTTATTAAGAGTTAGCAGAAACAAAGCAAAAGCAAATAGTGGTTTCATCAGATTATAAAACAGAAAACCATGGATTACATTTCTGCAATACCAGACCAGCCATATAAATAGGTATTTGAAAGTTACCAGATACCAGACTAACAGCTCACATACAGGACATTTATTGCATTCTTAATTGAATGATTACAAATGCTATGAAATTCACCTTGATTAAAGCTTTGTCCAGTGCTCAGTCTTAAATACTTCTTCAAAGGCGTTGTCAGTATTTGACAGGGGAGAGTATTGTTATCACCAATAACAAAATAAAATATCTGGACCCAGAATACATGCGTACTTATGACTTAAACATGTTTTTATTTCACTCGTGCCGAAGGAGAATGGCATGGCCCCCGTCACCCACAATTTTCAGAAGCTAGGACAGAAAACTGCTATTTTTTTTTATACAGAATTGGTTTATCAATTGACCAGTTGTCTTGAATTCCTTACTTGCAAGGTTAACTGCCATTCACAACAGACTGATAAAAGTCAACTGAAACTTAAAGCTGATATTTTGAAGTTAGTAAAGCAAATATCCCTTAGTTCTTGAGTGTGATTCACATCCTTCCATTATTCCTATCTCAACTGTCTCTGGCAGGTCCTGTTGTGTAAAGTGTTGCCAAGTTTTAGGAAAACTTTTCTAGAAAGGTCTCACTACAGAGTTTCGCCCATCTGACTCGAGTGCCCACTGTCACAGTCACTACTGCCTCACTGTCTACAATGGGCAAGATGGGCTCTGGCTGTCTCACTTGACTCCAACTGCCCCACGCTGTTCTCACCTGGATGTTATTTTTAACCCTTGCCTTACTGCAACTTCCACAATATCATGTGTTAGTTGTATTTGCCTCGCGATATTCAGTTGTGCAGCAGGAAGTATAAGTGACAGGCATTTGTGGTAAAGGAAATTATCTTCCTGTGTGCCTTCAGTGTTTTCCGCAAGTGCACACGGAGTAAATGGGATGGAGAAATGAGGATGTGACTGAGAAAGGGATGGAGCAAGAGCAAAGGTGGAGATGGGCAATAAGCTCTGTGTCTCAGGACAGTTGTGAAAGAGCCTGATAATTAAGCAGTTCCAAGGAGGTTGTCTGGCTCTTTCTGCCTCTGTCAGCTCATAGATGCTGCCTGGCCTGCTGCATTCGCCAGCAACTTTTATGTGTGTTGCTTGAAATTCCAGCATCTGCAGATTTCCTCGTGTTTGCATCGATGAAACTTCCTGTTTAATGCTACCCCTTCTTCCCTCTCTGCTGTTTTGTTCACTGCAGGCATTTCTGCAAGATTGTTTTGCATGCGTTTTCTTAAATTACTTTTACTGTTCTCTCAACCAGTTTATCTAGATCAGTACTAGTTGTGTCAAAAAGACTCTTTGCCTCCAGGTTTTCTGCCAGGGTGGAGACAATGATTGAATTAATTCTGGTAGCACCAGAGTTGACACATAGTATGGCTTCCAAAAGGCACTGCGGGTTTGAAACACCCAGGGTGTTTGGATCCACTGGGTCAGAGCTGGAGTGATGTGACAGAGCAAACGGCACTAGAGAATATATACTGCACTGGCACTTTGGAACATTCTAGAAAATTGCATTTAGGTCCCTACTGTGAAGGACAATGTGAATATTCTCCCATATGGGTCTTTACATTACTGAGTTAGGATAAAGCAGTAAATCTACATGCGAGTTTAGTCAGGGGAGAGGCAGGGAGTGAGAAAGGGCTTTGGCCATAGACCAGCCCCAAAAATCCCCAGCTCAGGGCTACTTGCCAATGCATGTGCAGGGAACAAACAAAAGAGATTCACTTCCCACTCTGCTGCAACTGTAAGCTGGAGTGCTGTGTCAATCTTCTGGTTTTTCACAGATGGGATAATGCCAATAATTGCAATGCCATTCGTACCACCCTCCAGTTCCAACGATGAGAGCACAATCTTGACCCCTCATGCCCATATTATTGGGTTGACCAGGTGCCCAGCTCCTGAAGGAAGATAGACAAGTGTGGAATAAAATAAGCATTTGATTGAGAAAAGGAAAACCATGTCAACAGCTCGGCACGAACCCATTCTATCCCCATTTATCCAGCACAATTCTAAAGCACAGAACTGAGGACTGATTGATCTGAATTTGCGTTCTCGGGAAGTTTTACGGAGGCACCATCTAATATTGAGCAGCTTTCTAGGATATTCTGTGGGTGCTGTAACAAGTAGTTGGGAGAGTCGCCTGTGGAAGTTCACCATTTGTGCCTTAAACTCTAGAACTGTGGGAACATCTGGACACCATAGTTCCCACTAATCACTGGAAATTCCCATGCCTTGTTCTGGCTCCTTGTGTGTATCAGCTCATAATCTAACACTTTCATCTACCACCTGTCCTCTTGCTTCCCTATACTCACCATTCCAGTCTCTGTTTCTCTCTCCACAGAGGCTACCCAGCCTGCTGTGTAATACTATTTCACATTTCCAGTATATATTCTATATTACTTTGGTTGAATGGCTACAAATCTTTCTCAGGGTTTATGATGCTCTCTGCATTGTCCCCCTTCACCCATGTAACAGTTTAAATTACTTCGGGTCTTCTCAGTTCAACAGAGAACTCTGTAGGTATATTGCTGCAGCTCAGCCTGGAGATAGAGATTTGTGAGGCTTTGGTTTTAACATCAATACAATCCAGGCTCTGGTAACACCCTCCTTACATCAATACTGAGTAACATTTGAACATTAAATGGAAAAGGTGCAAAGCAAATGCACCCAGTAATTGAACAGAGATGTGCGTGAAAGCTGAGCAACCGTGGCAGAGAGTGACATCAGACAGACTGCATAAAATGCCAATGTAAACTACAATAACAACAGATATCAGAATCTCTTGGTTGAAAGTTCCTTTCTGTGGGACATTAAGTACTCACTTGAAATTGGTAGCGTAATCTGTGCCATCCACCCAGTGCCACACCCCTTCTGTCTGAGTGTCATGGAGTCCAATCCAATGGCCACATTTTATATTCCGCTGTAAAAATTCCTGTTGGGCAAAACACAAAGTTCCATGTGAACAGATTTCCCTGCATCAGTGGCAAAGCTAAAGGTTGTTTGTCCAGCAAATGTTTGCCCAATACTGAATTACATACAAGAGTTTATTTATAAAACCATGTTTATTAAAGTGGCAGAATTGGTCTTCTTTGGGACCTGGGCATCTTTGGCAAGTCCCAAATTCCTGTTTACCCTTTAGTACCCTTGCAGAATGGTAGTGAGGTTCTTTCTTGTACCAATATCTTTCTGGGAAAGAGCTCCCACGGTGATGTTGGGGAGGGAGTTTCAGGGACAGGTTTCAAAGTTAGAATGGTGTACAACTTGGAGGAGCTCCTGATGGTGGTTTTTCTCTGCACCTACTACTCCGACCCTTCCCCACATTAAGGGTTGCACGTTGAGGTGGTGCTGCTACAGTAGCCTAGGTGAGAAATTACAGTGATTTTGCAGGCGCTACACACTGCACCCAATGTGAGGCTGGCATGGAAGGGACCTTTGCTACATTGCAGTCTTCCCCAACGTGTAGCATTCAGCACTTGTGTATGACTAAAAATTAAAAAAAAACTTTAGATGCTGAAATCTAAAGCAAAAACATAATGATGGAAATACTCAGGTCAGGCTGCATCAGTGGGAAGAGAAACAATGTTGAAGACACTCTATCAGAGCTAACTCTGATTCTTTTCTCACTGATGTGGCCCGACTTGCTGAGTATTTCCAGGATTTTCTGTTTTTATCCCACATGATTATCGGTACCAAGAAGCTTTCTGACTGCAATACATGGCTGCAGCCTCAGAGGGCAGCATTGACTCAGAAAATGGTAACAGTGTGCATGTACTGGCACCCGTCATTGCTCCATTAATTGCTAGATGCTTTAGTATGAAATAATAGTTCTTTGCTATTAAATTATCAATGTAGTGCAATTAATTCTGCCTCTTATGAACAAATATAAGCAGCAATTTGTCCTAATAGACAAAAATATACACTCAGTGGCTATTTTATTAGGTGCACCTGTATACCAGCTTGTAAATGCAAATATCTAATTAGCCAATCATGTGGCAGCAACTAAATGCATAAAAGCATGCAGACATGGTCAAGAGGATCATTTGTTGTTCAGACCAAATGTTAGAATGTGGAAGAAATGTGATCTAAGTGACTTTGATTGTGGCATGAATGTTGGTGCCAGATAGAGTGGTTTGAGTATCTCAGAAACTGCTGATCTCCTGGGATTTTCATGCACCACTGTCTTGAGAGTTTACAAAGAATCATGCAAAAAAAAACCCAAAAACATCCAGTGGGTGGCAGTTTTGCGTATGAAAATGTTTTGCCAATGAGAGAGGTCAGAGGAGAATGGCCAGACTGGTTCAAGCTGAGAGGAAGGCAACAGTAACTCAAATATCCACTTGCCACTGCAGTCATGTGCAGAACAGCATCTTTGAATGCGCATCATGTTGAGCCTTGAAGTAGATGGGCTACAGCAGCAGAAGACCATGAACATACACTCTTGACTACTTTATTACTTACAAGAGGTACCTAATAAAGCGGCTACAGAGTGTAAGAGAGTGTAGTGAACACATGGACAGTACCTGCTCGGCTTTATTGTTAATGACCACAAGCAAGGACTTCATTGAGTCACAGAACTTCAGGGATTCATTCCAGCTGTGTCTATTTGATGAGAAGTAGTACAGCTTATTATTGAAGCGTCTCCATTGGTTGAATGGTCGTCCATGTGATAGATCTGTGAAGATATTTAAATATAAGTTTGAATAAGCTGTTGAACTAAGCTGTGTTCCCTGTTGCCCTAAAGTTCTGCTGCTAAAATATGCAGCAGCACATCCAGAATCCTGGACTGTGCAGGCAAACCGGCACTGTCTGGATGTTAGCATCAGCTCCTCTTTTACCCTGACAGTAGGGCAGCAAAACAGCAACGATGGTCAAACCAGTACAAATCTGTAGTGTTCAGTTTGGAATCGCGCCCGTTGAGTCCCTGCAGCATTTTGTGTGTGTTGCTTTGATTTCCAGCATCTTCAGATTTTCTCTTGTTTGGAATCATGACTTCCTATTACTGCTGACAATTGCTTATTAATCACGCCAATACAAATAGAATCACTGCCCAGTGCCCAGGATAATTTGCTGCGGCTGGATCAGCATGGAATCTCTGGCTTTTCTTTTCCTCCTATCCCAACCACACTCCTTCCCCCTGGAGATTTCATTGCTTCTTGTTAGAGTTGGGAACAGAGGAGGAAAAACTCTTTGTAGAGCCATAACCCAGGATAGTCAGCAGCGCAAGTTCAGTAGATTCCCCCCCCCCCCCGGCCCCCATCTATTGTCACCAGTCAGAGAGTTTTCAGGATGGATTACTGGGAATGAAAGGCTTTTCTGGAAGTTATGAAACTTACTCTTAGCCAGCTCTGCAAGTTCAACCTGAAAGTTATCGAAGGAAGCTCTTGCCTTCATGGAATTTTCTGTAACTGAAAGAGGAAAAACACAGTTTGTCAATTCTGCTTGTGGTATTAAATAACTATCGTTTTGAAAATGAGATTTTCACAGGAGGGAAATTATCCAACTCCTTGCACTAGTTAGCAAGTTCTTCCTATGTACTGTCTCCTTCTGCTTTGTTAACCTGGAGTTTGCCACTTCTGTGAGTTTGTCTCTAGGAGAAAGTATTTATTTTGAGATAGAGAAGGGCAAGGGAAACAACAGAGACTGAGGGGACCATAAGCACTGGTCACTCTGGGAGGAGATGAACATTTAGGGAGGAAGAGCAACAGTTATAAAGCCATGGAGTAGTAGAGACCAATGGATTGAAGGAGACAGCCTGAGAACAAAAGAGCGAAGGGCATCACATCAGCCCTGTGTCACATTCTGATGCTGAACCTGGGCAAGAAAGTTAAATTTATTTTTCAGTTGCAAGAATTTTGTATAGTTCAATGTTGATCACTTTTCTTTCTTTTATAGAGAACAAAGGAGGGCCAGACTACTAAATCTATCGATTATTCCCATCTGTTCGTGCACCACCCTTATCCTGATGTCCCCGTAACCCTGAGCTCAAAATCAAACTACTGCCTATGGTTTATGTCATCTGTCATCCAAATACTCTGCTTCTAAATTTACACTGGTGGCCCCGCAACAGCAGAATGTACAAGCAAGGCAACATCCTCACTGCTCCAGCGTCAGCCCTTCTGCCACTCTGAGATGAAGAGAGCAACTGAAGGGATAAGAAAATGTCTGCTGTGTCTGGATTTCAGGGTCTTTTTAAGGTATGAACGGTCAGGTGGTTACCTATACTAATAAAATACTTTGAAAAGGACTGAGCATTTCTACAGTGTGCTTATTTACAACACCAAAATGTTGATTGCATTGTAAAGTAAGCAACTGGTCATGGACTACACACACTAGTGAGTCCTATGGGAAGCAAAGCAAGTCATAACTATGGCTCTAATGGAGATTTTTACAGCTTTGTTATTCACTAGGGGTACCAGAAGACTAGAGGATAGCTAAAGTTCATTTATTTAAGATAGGCAGCAAGAATAAGCCAGGTAACTACATGGAATAAGCCAGGTAACTACATGCTGGTGAGTCTTCACTCAATAGCAGAGAAATTAATGGAGGAAGTCCAAAGGGAATTTGCTCAGTTTTCCTCATTTTATTGATTTATATGGAGCAGGTTGAGAACATGCTGGATGCCTCTCTAGCATCATCACTCCTTCCCTAAATAAAAGAAGTGGAGAGAAAGGACACCTTCTAATAATATGACTGGAGTGGGGCAGTACCAGCACCAGTTCTCCCAGAACTCAGGGCCATTCGGCCAGGAGGGGGGCAACTCAGGCTCCGTCCCCATATCCAGTATCATGGATGTATATATTGAAACACGTAGATCTTCTCCTTCCTTCCCAAACCTTCTTCCATGCAGTTTCTCTTTCCCTCTTCCAACTTAATTTCTTGCCTCCTTACTCTTTCTCGTATCTCTCCCCTCGCGTTCCTCTTTCTTCTTTCCTGTGTCTTCTTGACTCTCTCTTCACCCCTTCCCCTTAATTCTATTTCTTTATCCAATTCATCTTTTTCTCTTGACCCACCCCCCATGTTCTCCCCACTCCCCCTTCCTCAGTTCATGCCCTGTGCGGCCATTGCCACCATCTGTTGAAAGCTTTTCACAGAGGGAAGGACGCAAATGATTAACGCCGTTAGCAGTATGAAGGGAAGGGTTAGCAGTCTGGCGAATGTACAAGGGAAGAGGAGTTTGCCTCCAGATGCTAAGGTCAGAAGGACTACTAGGCAGAGTAGGCTGTCCGGTGAGTGAAGTGGCAAGGTAGGTGTGTGCGAGGAAGCTGCTCTCGCTAGCCGAGTTTGTCTAAAGAGGGAGTGTGGAACCGCTAGCTAAACTAATGTTCCTGGTTTTGCCAGAAAGACGCTCTTGTATGTCGTGGGTTTTCCATTAGGAAGGAGGAAGAAGAGTTTGTGCAGTGCTGGTCGGTGGGGACGAACAGCCGGAGAGACGTGTGCTAGAGACTGTGCCAACCAGCCCGACGCTCGTCCCGGGCTGCCGAGTGGAGAAAGGGCAGGGCCGGATCGGTTGAAGACAGAGTCAGCCGCTCCCAGCTACAACATCCGGATTGTGACATTCATCCGCGGCGGAATCGCCCGTGGCGCTTCGCAACCTGAGGGAATGTTCGGCGTCGCCGAACTGTGTGTTGGGACGAGTGGTGCGGCGTCGTAGCCTCGAAGCCCGTCCCTCGTGTGTGCCTGAGCATCGTGGTTTACTGCAGCTGTCATGTTCAGCCCGGGCGGGCGAGGCGTCGCCAGGAGCATTATGAATGTCCCCGCGACGTTAATATCCCCACGGGACCCGAGATCTGAGGGTGAGGTTTGGAGAGAGCTCAGATCTGCAGAATAGAGTAGCGCGGTGAGTCCGGGGCTGCAGTGCGCGGGAAGCTGCTGTGTAAACCGCGGCGAATGATGAGCGTGAATGGCGAGCGACGCATTCGGGCGCACAAGCAACCCGGAGAAGACCCGTAAAATTTGCTCTTCACATTCGCATCTGAGCCAGGCAGATGCCTTAAGCACACAATGAAAGAGCGTGTGAGGACTGGGCTGACGGAGGAAAAGCGAAGAATTCCTACTGGGCTTTGAAGATCCCTCTCTTCAGTTTGCAGCAGACAGCATTAATCCCACCCCAACAGGGCAATGAAGTAGATGTTCCCAATAGAAAGACTGAGGCGGGAATCACTGTGTGGTTTACTTACATCTAGCCTACACTTTTGGTTTACTTTCACTATTGCCAATCCACACTCTCCGAATGTTTATCTAACAATGTAATATCATAAAAAAAGTTGCAAAGTCAAAATTATGGTAAAACTTACTCAGGTGAATCACAGTGCCAAGAATCACAAAGGACATCAGGACAGAAAAGCCCAGAAGAAAGTAGATGATCCGAGGGGATAGCTTTCTTCCTGTAGCACCTCCTGTAAAATACACAAGTCAAAGTTATCAGTGAAAACACATTAGGAAATAGTCTCCAAATTTACCAGAGTTACACTCGAAGAAGGCCAGACAAATGGAATATTGTGTCAAAATCGGAATATTTGAACATTTAGCCAAATACGTCTTCTGTGTCAGAACAGACACAGCAGGTGGGAGATCTAAGCTGGGCAGGGAGTGAAATGGTGTGTTGCATGCAATAAATCTGCTCAACTCATGAACATAGGATAGAGAGAGTTCATCCACCTCCCCTTTCCTCGTCAAATTACCATCCCCCTCTCAACGTCTTTACTCCAGCCTCTATGATATTAAATTGGAAGTAATTCCAAACCGCTCAATGGAACTGCGCATCTACAATAACCTTATATGGAACCCGCTTCAGGAATACACGCTGATAGCCCTCTCCCTTTTGTTGATCAGTGTGAAACTCACCGGATACTTCATAACTGCCCTTTACGTCCATGTTCTCAGCTGGACGTTCTTCTGGCCTCTGAAGAATGCGTGAGGAGAACTCAAGATATAGTTTTTGGTTTCGCACAGTTCCTCATGCTCAGCTACCCATTTTCCCCCTTTAGGAAACCGCCAGCTCCAAGTCTGTTCTGGACTTCTCAAAAAGAAATCACTTCTGCTTCTTGATTAACACACAATCTGCTGGAGGAATTTGACGGGTCCAGCAATATCAGTGCTCGAGCTTCATGCCATTGCAGCTACCCAGGAAAAATGTGATTATATGGTATAGCATAACATTGTTTGCTCATTTTAGTCAAACATTCCTTCTGGCAGCCAAAAGCTCCCTTCTTTCTCCTCTCTGCTTCTCATTCTTCTGTACCCTAAACCTCCACCACCATTTTCACCCTTTCTCTCAGTCTGTCATGGTCTGGTCCATTAACTACTCATTTCAGTTAATTTCCTTTTCCCCGTGTTCCACTGGGCTCCTTGATTAGGGCACCTGATCTTCATTTGAACCAGCAGCATAAAAGCTTCAGCTTACATCTACTCACTGCTGGTTCATCACCGTAGCCAGTGCAGCTATGCTCGTCCAGGAGTCGCTGTGAATTGTGGACTCTAAGTTGCTTCAGTGCCTATGGCTGCTTAGTGAATTCAGTTGTTTTCATGTCCAGCTGAGTTGCTGGCCGTTTTGCCACTACTCGGAGTCAAGATGCGAATTCTGTTGTTTTCCTGTCTGGCTGAGTATTGCAGGCCGCTTGCCGCTGCTCCGGGCTGCGATACGAATTGTCTGTCGTTGTTTGGTTTTATTGCTTGGTGTCCAAGTCCAAGTCTAGGTTTGGTGGCCAAGTCCAGTTCCAGGCTCTGTGTCCAAGTCTATCTCCCTGTCCAAGTCCGTATCTGTGTCAAGTCTCCGTGCCTGTGTCCTGCACTTGGGTTGGCTTCCAGTTGCTTCCTTGCAACACAATCTCCTTACCCTCCTGGTTCCATCCACCCACTACCCACATTTCAACATCAGCTCTGCCTCTCCATTGTCTGCTTCTGGTTCTATGTCACCTCCCCTCTAACACTTCCGATTGTCACCTTTGCATATAATTTCCAGAGCTGGTAGTCCTCTGGCAGGGTGGAGATACATCTCTCCAAAGGAAGTGTAAGGAACTCCTTCCCTCTGCTAGCCCACTGGTCTCCCTTGGGCAAGGCATAGCACCTGCTTAGCTCCCTTCCCATCCCCCACCCACTGATCAGGGTCGTGTTAAACCATGGGAGCAGTTGGTGCATATCAGAAGTCCTGGTTATCCAATCACGGATGCCAGGCAGACAATCTCTGAAGAGTATTGATAATGGCTGGGGTGATCCATCTTGTAAAGACACTGCTCAGAAGAAACTACTTCTGTAGAAAAAATTGCCAGGAACAGTTATGGTCATAGACCATGATCACCTATGTCATGTGACATGACACATGATGATTATGATGAGTACTTTCTGTTCCTGCTTATCTCCCTTCAGCTGTTATCATCAACTTTCACAGCACCCCTCCTCCAACTTCACCCCATCTGTACCTCCATCATTCCAGGCCCCTGGATTTGCATCTTCATTCTGGATTCTAGCAGCAAAACCATGAAGTGGCTGAAGTGGGGAGCCAAAGGAGTCAGTCTCCTCCAAGGTCAGCAGAAGTAAGAGAATGCCATCAACTGCAGGTCCCCCTCAGAGTTGCAAACTACCCTGACTTGAATCTTGTGGTCATGGGGTCTAAATCCTGGACCAGCCGCTCATCCCAATAGGGCCTGCAGCAGATTAAGAAGGTGGCTCAATAGTACTTCCCCAAGGACATTAAATTCTTACCCAGATTCCTCACAGAATATCATTTAACATGTGTGAATGAAACACGATTAGAACCTCACTGGAACTGAGTTTACATATCGTGCTCAAGTGGACGTGCACACTGTGGCATTGCTGATATAGACATTATTGACATTAGATTGGAGGTGCAGAGAGTGGAATAAACATCGGGATGCACATTCAATGAGATGGATTGTTTCACACTGCCAGTCTCTCCAGACATCCAAACGCTTAGAAATAAGGGTTGCCCTTGAACAATGGCTCCTTACTGCTTTCTGGCTATAACCAACCAGGCTAGATTTCCATTAGGAACCAACAGTATTTTCACCAACCCAGGATTCACTGTAGTCTCCCTAGACCTGGAGTTGGAAGTGTTGCTGCCATGAACTTCACTCTTCACATTGACCATGGATTTTCTCTGCTGGCTGACAGGAAGGTCCCACCAGTTCGATTCTGGCAAAAATGGACTAATTGTTCCCACAAAGGTCCAGGAAGAAGGTGGGCAAATTCTTTCACAATGCAGGCAGGCTGTACAACATGCCAGGGTATCCGTGTGTGCCCATTTGTGCTGTGGTGTTCTATGCATCCTGTTGTGGTGCAAATGGTCGAAGTGCATAACCTCCTGGGACATAGAGAGAGAATTGGTGAGAGTGTTCAAGGACATTTTCAACCTCTCTCTGCTATGGGCAGAAGTTCCCACTTGCTTCAAAAGGCAGCAATTATACCAGTGTTTAAGAAGAATAACGTGAGCTGCCTTAATGACGATCACCCAATAGCACTCACATTGACGGTAATGGTTGATCATGACTAGACTGAACTCCTGCCTCAGCAAGGACCTGGACACATTGTAATTTGCCTATCGCCACAATAGGTCAATGGCAAACACAATCTCAATGGCTCTTCACACGGCCTTAGACCACCTGGACAATACAAACACCTATGTCAGGATGTTGTTCATCGACTATAGCTCAGCATTTAACACCACCATTCCCATAATACTGATTGATAAATTACAGAACCTGGGCCTCTGTACCTCCCTCTGCAAATGGATCCTTGACCTCCTAACTGAAAGACCGCAATCTGTGCGGATTGGTGATAATACTGTATCTCTTTGCTACCGTTCAACACTAGTGCACCTCGGGTGTGTGCTTAGCCTACTGCTCTGCACTCTCTATACCCATGACTGTGTGGCTAGGCATAGCTCAAATACCACCTATAAATCTGCTGATGACATAACCACTGTTGGCAGAATCTCAGATGGAGATAATAGGGTGTACAGGAGTGAAATACACCAACCAATAGAGTGGTGTCACAGCAACAAGCTTGCACTCAACGTCAGTAAGATGAAAGAGCTGATTGTGGACTTTGGGAAGGGTAAGACAAAGAAATCCTTGTAGAGGGATCAGAAGTCGAGAGAGAGAGAGCAGTTTCAGGTTCCTGGGTGTCAAGATCTCTGAGGCACTAACCTGGTCCCAAAATATCGATGCAGCTATAAACAAGGCAAGATAGCAACTATACTTCATTAGGAGTTTGAAGAGATTTGGTATGTCGCCAAAAACACACAAAAACCTCTATAGATGTACCGTGGAAAGCATTCTGACAGGCTGCATCACTGTCTGGTATGGGGGACTACTGCATAGGACCGAAAGAAGCTGCAGAGGGTTGTAAATTTAGTCGGCTCCATCTTGGGTATCAGCCTACAAAGTACCCAGATATCTTCAAAGAACAGTGTCTCAGAAAGGCAGCGTCCATTATTAAGGACCCCCAGCACCCAGGGCATTCACCTTTCTCATTGTTACCATCAGGAAGGAGATACAGAGGCCTGAAGGCACACACTCAGTGATTCAGGAACAGCTTCTTCCCCTCTGCCATCCGATTCCTAAATGGACACTGAACCCTTGGACACTACCTCACTTTCTCAATATATATTATTTCTGTTTTTGCACAATTTTTAATCTCCAATATTTATTTTCTCTTCTATGTTTTGAATTGCATTGAACTGCTGCTGCTAAGTTAGCAAATTTCATGACACATGAAGGTGATAATAAACCTGATTCTGATTCTGATTGACTGGGAGGAGGTTAAGAGTGGACAGAAAGGAGGCCTTTTCTTGTCATCTGCTGGTAAGTGGTACTGTTCAGTAGGGGAACGACTTCTTTTTACATTATATGTCAATGATTTGGACAACAGATTTAATGGATTTGCAGCCATATTTGCATATGACATAAATATTGGTGGAGGATAGTTAATTTTGAGGAATCAGGGAGTCTCCAGAAGGACATTAATTAGGACAATGGGCAAAGAAGTGGCAGATGGAATATAGTGTAGGGATATGTATGGTCAAGCATTTTAGTAGGAGGAATAATGGTGTAGATTATTTTCTAAACAGGGAGAAATATTACAAGTTGGAGGTCCACAAGGACTTAAGAGTCCTTATGCAGGATTCCATAAAGGTTAACTTGCAGGTTGAGTAGGTGATAAGGAAGGCAAATGCAATGTTAGCATTCCTTTTCAGACGACTGGAATATAAAATCAAGGGTGTAATGCGGAGGCGTTAGAAGGCATTGGTCAGACTACACTTTTGAGTATAGTGAGCAATTTTTGAGCCCCTTATCTAAGAAATGATGTGGAATTGGGGAAGGTCTAGAGGAGGTTCAGGAGAAGGATACCAGGAATGAAAGGTTAACAAGGACAAGAACCCCTTTAAGGCTGGAGCTTCAACGTTAATGATTGCAGGATGTAGTGGCATGTGTTCCAAAAATAGTGACATTCGCTGCGGAAGTACAGAATACCCAATCAATAGAAAGTCTAGAAACGGGCACAACTGCTTGAAAGAGGATTGAGGGAAAACTGGGCTCTGGCAGGGTTGGAATGAACATGCACCATTTAACTGCCAGTTCATTTGTTCGTTCGGCACAATTATTGAATGGCCGGATTATTCCTGACATTTGGCACTTCCCTATTTTGTTTCCACAGTGGTTTCTCCTGGTCTACTTGCACTAAGGTTCCTCTCATCTCTCTCAGACCTCTTCTGCATAACAGCTGCTTTATATCAATGTATCAGAGTTTTTTTTATGTTAGTGTAAGTTTAAATCCGACAGCACACATACAAAATAGAATGTGAGCATGCAGAATGGCAGAATTTGATATTAGGCTGATTTATCCACTGACTTTCCTTTATTCATAAGCTTGAAATTCAGGATGTTTGCTGGTGATTACAACCCCATTCACACTACTCAACAAATGCAGCCCATGCCTTCAGGCAGCATAACTTAGATAACATTTGGATCTGGGTTGGTAAGTGGAAAATAATTTTTTTTTAGCGCTAAAACAGCTCTGTACCTTCACAGGCATCCATCACCCTATATACAATACTCCACCTACCACACGCACAAAGTGCCTGCAGTGTGTAGCAGCAAAAAAATCACTGCAGTTTCTTGCCTCAGCTACTCTACTAGTCTCATCCAAAACCCATAGGGTTAGCTAGAAAAAAAAAGAAAGGAAATATGCAACACATATCAAAGTTGCTGGTGAACGCAGCAGGCCAGGCAGCATCTCTAGGAAGAGGTACAGTCGACGTTTCGGGCCGAGACCCTTCGTCAGGACTCATCGTCAGGGAAATATGCATATGGAGCATGTAGCAAATCTCCATGTGAGCGTGCACGCGCACGTACACAAACACACAGACACACGTACACACATACTTTGCACACAATTCAGTCTAGGAAATATATCACCAGTCACTTGGTATACGTATATGTCACTGCATTACAACCCTGACATTCATTTGTTTCCAGGCATTTACAGTTGATTCAAATAAACACGATAGAATCAAAGAAAACTGCGCACAAGATGGACAAACAACCAATGTGCAAAAGACAATAAACTGTGCAAACACAAAAATGAAACAAATAAATAAACAATAAATATTGAGAATGTGAGATGAAGAATCCTTGAAAGTGAGTCCATTGGCTTCTGGAGCAGTTCAGTGTTGGGGTGAGTGAAGTCGAGTGGAGTTACCCCTTTTGGTTCAAGAACCCGATGGTTGAGGAGTAATAACTGTTGCTGAACCTGGTGGTGTGAGCCCTGAGGCTCCTGTACTTTCTTCCTGATGGCAGCAGTGAGACGAGAGTTTGGGTAGCCATGTCAAAGTAGCCAGGCAAAAAAAAAAAACTGTGGTGGACTTTTCAGGTGGTGTTCAATGTCATTGAAAATAATTATGCACTGGGAATTAGTAGACTCAGGTAGGTGTCCATTGGATTGGAAAGTACACGTAGCAGAATTGTATACATATTCAATGAAGTGGAACAATGATGCACACACATGTTAGATTGAGGTGCAAGGATGACCTCAACTGAATTAACTGCACACTTACTGTACCTACAAGAGCTGGTCCGAGGCTAAGCCTCCTCTGAAGGCTCAGATTCTGCCAGATGTATGTGATGGAAATCTGTCCATTTGCCTGACTGAGTGCAGCTTCTTAGCCCTAAAACAGCTCCGTACCATCCCGGACAAAGCAATCCACTTGCCCGGCCCCTTGCATCCAGCCTATACACTTACACCACCTACAGTTGGTGCATTACACTTGGTGCAAAGATGCACACACAGTAAATTGATGTATACATGGTGAAATAACAGACACAGTTAATATAATAGCGTGCATTGTAGGATATTTTCTCATTCAGCGGAATGATACGCAAGCAATGGCATGGAGTGCACGGTGTGGGATAGAGCACTCAGTGGAACTGAACAATAGTGGAACGGTGTCTGCACAGCGGAGTGGTACACATACAGTATGGTAGACTGTTGCACATGCAGTACAGGGTGAATACAAACTGGAAGGGTGTACACTTAGTGGAATATACATACATGGTGTTATGCTTTATTCACAATGGAATGATGTACACACAGGGGAAATAGATGCATACAGTAGAATTGTGTCCTCACAATAGAAGGGCATACACAACAATGGAATATTTTATATACAGTAGAATAGTGTATGCAAAGTTGAATTGTGCATACAGTGGGCTGGTTTACACACAATGGAATGACGCATACACAGTTTAATGCTGTGCAAATGGACTATTTAACATAGAGTGCATTGGTGCATACACAATTAAATGCTGTGCAAACAGTAAACTGTTTAACACAGTGAAATGAAGTTCCTGCATTGGAATGGTGCACACACAGTAGAACAATGTGCACACAGTGAATTGGTGTACAGATAGCGGAATGTTGCAGACACAGTGCAATGGTGTGTATTCAGTGGGATAATGTACACACAGTGGAATGGTTGACAAATATTGGAATGATATACTCACAATGGAATGATGTACACACCTGTACATGCCAGAATATTTGACAGAGATTAGAACATTGGATCGGGGCACAAACATTGGATCAGTGTACACACAGTGGAATGTTATACAAGCAGTAGAAATGTGTCCTCATAATGGAAAGGTGTACTTAGTGTTGGATCTCTGTTTAATTTCTGATCTTTTGGGCTCTTCCGAGAGTCAAAAATGGTGAGCAGTCTTAATTCTAAAATTTCAGTTTATTTTGGAGCACAAACAATCATACAAATACTGAGCAAACTGAATAAAGAGTGGAGAAATGACACTAAGAGAGGAATTAAATGCCAAGGAGGGTAAGGCAAAGAAATAAAGATGGCATTTCTGAAAAATCTATCACTTTTATAGATAAAGAACATTCGTTAGATAGGAATGAATGAATTAATAAGCTACATAATTAAAACAATTACATCACATGGGTAATGTGCTAATATGTAGCCAATGAAAAATGAGAAAGGTGATAAACCGTTAGTTTAGCTGCTATCACGCTTTCTGTCAGTGAGTGTGAAAAAATACATGAGTTTGTTAAAAGGTACAGATCTTATAAAAAGTGCTATTTGAAGAAACAGTGGTTTTCAACATCAGACAGTGGGATGTTTTACATAGAGTAGAATGGCACACACACAGTGGAACGTTGTACATGTAGTGGAATGCTACACATACATTGGAATGGTGCACACACATTGGAATGGTGTATAGACAGTGGGACGATGTGCACACAGTAGAATGGTCGAGAAACATTGAAACACTATACTCATAGTGGAATAGTGTACACACTCTGGAATATTTAACACTCATTAGAATTGTGTATGTTTAGTGGAACTATCTAAACACATTCAAATGATGCACTAACATTGGAACAATGTTCACACAGTGAACTTGTATTTGCACAGTAGAAATGCATCCTTCCAGTAGAAAGGTGTACAAGGACAGTGAATTTTATACACAGTAAAATAGTGTACAAGCAGTGAAATGGTGCCCACACAGTGAAGTGATGCGCGCACACACACTGAAATAGCGCATGCACAGTTCAATGTTTTATACTTAGTGGAGTGCTGTATACACTGTGGACTGTTTCATGAAGAAAGAAATGGTGCACACAGAGTGAAATGGTGGATGCATAATGGAAGGATGTTTTCTTTACAGTGGAATGGTGTACACACACAGTAGCATGTAGAAACAATGGAAAAGTACTCATTAATGTAATTGTATATCGTGAGGGGAAGATGGCGGCACCACACAGCTTGCAGCGGTCGCTCCGGTGGTGATGTCATTTGTCAAGTAGGGTGCCGTGTACAATCCTGATTTAATGGAGATGGATGTGGGAGCACGGAGGAACATCTGGAGAAACTTCTGAAATGCCTGCTTCACTGCTGCTGCTACCGTGTGGTCCAGAATCTCGGGAGGAGAAGGCCCTGAGTCCTCGGCTTTGCTTGTTGCTCAGTGGCCGGGGCCAGGGTCGAAGCGCTTGGCAGAGGGTGGTGCTCGGAGAGGCTGTATCGGAGGCGCTGGTCAGAGGCTCGAAGTTTTCGGACGGACTCAGTTGGCTGCGGTTGGGTACTTCCAATTCATCGGCAAGTTGTCGGCGCTTGGAGGTTCATGGCAGGGAGAGTTTCTCCCTTCTACCGTCTGCATGAGTCGATCGGAACTTTGAGACTTTTTTTTTACCGTGCCCATGGTCTGCTCTTAATCAAATTACGGTATTGCTTTGCATTGTTGTAACTATATGTTATAATTATGTGGTTTTGTCAGTTTTAATCTTGGTTTGTCCTGTTTTTTTGTGATATTCTGGAGGAACGTATCATTTTTTAATGCATGTATTTCTAAATGACAATAAAGGAGGACTGAGTGTCCTCATAATCTAATCCAATCTAATATATATGTAGTAGAATTGTGAGCACAGAAGGGTGATGAAGACACTCAATAGATTTGTATGATCAGAGTAGAACTGTGCACACTGCAGGACGGTATACAGAAATATATATGCAGAAATGTGTGACTGCACACACGCAAGTATGCATGCACAAAGTGTTGGCATTGTGCACACTTGAATGGTACACACAAGGTAGAATGCTGTATACACCAAGTGAAATCAGGTACACCCTTCTTGTCACTGGAATCGGTGCTAAACCATTTAAACTATGTGAATGGACAGAAACACCTAGGGGTACAATTGAAAAATTCCATGGTAATATATTAACTTCGAATATATTAAATCAAACCATGTAAAAAGTCCAAGATTATATAGGACCGGGTTATACAATGGGATACTTATGCTGTGAGACTGGGAAGGAAATTTCCTCTGGTCACTTAAAGTCTTCCATCATCAGCATTTGTGTAGCAACTTCTGTCCAAAAAAGTGCCAACCTATGAAGGAATCAAGTGCAAGGGAATCAATGGATAAGAGTCAATGTATAAGGGATAAGGGGCCATGGGCGAAACTGGTGCTGAGTTAACAGTGAGGCAGGGATCACTTCAAATGGTCTGACCCTGATTCCATTCCTTATAAGCTGATGACTCGAATCCATTTTGAAAGTCACTTTTACACATGTGCTCCAACACACAGTGAATATTTACATGCTCACAAACCCCTCAGTTTGACAGGACATTTAGGAACCCAGCAATCAGAAGCAGAAGTGATTTTGCTTCATGTAATTCAGCAGAACAGATTGGGAGTTGTTCTGTTTTACCATGAGGAAATCTGTTAGACAAGAAGCTGTGTCTCTCCAACTCCCTCGCATGTTGTTGAAAGGTAAGAAGTATAGATGAAAATATGGAGTCGAATGGGAGTGATCAAACTATCACCAAGATTTATCCCAAAACACTGAGGGAAGACAAAAGTGCTGAAGCTGGGTATGCTCAGATTAGGGATGCACACAAAATGTTGGAGGAACTTTGCAGGTCAGGCAGCATCTATGGAGGCAAATGAACAGTTGACATATTGAGCAGAGACCCTTCATCAGGACTCAAAAGGAAGATAAAAGAACCCAGAATAAATAAGATTGGGAGAGGGAAGGAACACCAGCTGACAGGTAATGAGTGACTCCAGATGAGAGTGGGAGGTAGATGGGTGGAAAGGGGTGATGAAAGGGAATGACGTGAGAAAATGGGAGGTGACACATGGAAAAAAGGCCTGAAGAAGAAGGAATCTGATAGAAGAGGGCAATTGGCCATGGAATACAAGGAAAGAAGTGGGGAATCAGAAGGAGGTAATGGGCAGGTCATGAGGGTAGAGGAGGGGAAGAGAAGGGATGATCAGTTAGGAGTGATGACTGGAAAAAGGAGTCAAGGAGAAAGTGATTTCTGTGGAAAGTTGGGCTGGGGTGGGGGGTGTGGGAGATTGAGAGAAAGATGCATCTGGTGGTAGGTTCCTGTTGGAAGTGGCAGATGTTAGAAACATAGAAACAGAGAAGACCTACAGCACAATATAGGGTTTTCAGCCCACAAAGCTGTGCCGAACACGTCCTTATCTTAGAAATTACCTCGGATTACCCATAGCCCTCTATTTTTCTAAGCTCCATGTAACTATCCAGCTCTTAAAAGACCCTACAATATCTGCCTCCACCACTATCACCAGCAGTCCATTCCACACACTCACCACTCTCGGTGTAAAAAACATACCCTGACTTCTCCTCTATACCTACTTCCAAGCACCTTAAAACTGTGCCCTCTCATGCCAGCCATTTCAGCCCTGGGTAAAAGCCTCTGACTAGCCACACGACCAATGATTCTCATCATCTTATACACCTCTATCAGGTCACCTCTCATCCTCCGTCGCTAAAGGAGAAAAGGCCAAGTTCACTCAACCTATTCTCATAAGGCATGCACCTCAATCCAGGCAACATCCTTGTAAATCTCCTCTGCACCCTTTCTATGGTTTCCACATCATTCCTGTAGTGAGCCGACCAGAACTGAGCACAGTACTCCAAGTAGGATCTGACCAGGGTCCTATATAGCAGCAACATTACCTCTCAGCTCCTAAGCTCAATCCCATGATTGATGAATCGTGATTGATGTGCTTTCTTATCCACAGAGTCAACCTGCGCAGCAGCTTTGAGTGTCCTAGGACTCAACTCCAAGATCCCTCTGATCCTCGGCACTGCCAAGAGTCTTGCCATTAATATTATATTCTGCCATCACATTTGAACCTCATATGCCACTTCTCAGCCTAGTTTTGCATCCTATCGATGTCCCACTGTAACCTCTGACAGCCCTCCACACTATCCACAACACCCCCAACCTTTGTGTGATCAGCAAATTTATCCCTCCACTACCTCATTCAGGTCACTTATAAAAGTCATGACAAGTAGGGGTCCCAGAACAGATCCCTGAGGCACACTGGGTCACCGAGCTCCATGCAGAATATGACCTGTCTGCAACCATTCTTTGCCTTCTGTGGGCAAGCCAGTTCTGAATCCGCAAAGCAATGTTCCCTTGGATCCCATGCCTCCTTACTTTCTCAATAAGCCTGGCATGGGGTACCTTATCAAATGCCTTGCTGAAATCCATATACACTACATCTACTGCTCTACATTCATCAATGTGTTTAGTCACATCCTCAAAAATTTCAATCAAGCTCGTAAGGCATGATTTGTCTTTCACAATGCTATGCTGACTGTTCCTAATTATATTATGCCTCTCCAAATGTTCATGAATCCTGCCTCTCAGGATCTTCTCCATCAAATTACCAACCACTGAAGTAAGACTCACTGGTCTATAATTTCCTGGGCTATCTATACTCACTTTCTTAAATAAAGGAACAACATCCGCAACCCTCCAGTCCTCTGGAAACTCTCCCATCCCAACTGATGATGCAAAGATCATCACTGAGGCTCAGCAATCTCTTCTCTCACCTCCCACAGTAGCCTGGGGTCCATCTCATCTGGTCCCAGTGACTTATCCAACATGATGCTTTCCAAAAGCTCCAGCACATCCTCTTCCTTAATATCTAGACACTAGACACTAGACACTAGAATACTACAGCACAGTACAGGCCCTTCAGCCCTCAATGTTATGCCGACCCATATATTCCTAAAAAAATGTACTAAACCCACACTACCCCGTAACCCTCTATTTTTCTTTCATCCATGTGCCTGTCCAAGAGGCTCTTAAATACCCCTAATGTTTTGGCCTCCACCACCATCCCTGGCAAGTCATTCCAGGCACCCACAACCCTCTGTGTAAAAAACATACCCCTGATGTCTCCCCTAAACTTCCCTCCCTTAACTTTGTACATATGCCCTCTGGTGTCTGCTATTCGTGCCCTAGGAAATAGGTACTGGCTATCCACCCTAGCTATGCCTCTCATAATCTTGTAGACCTCTATCAAGTCCCCTCTCATCCTTCTACGCTCCAGAGAGAAAAGTCCAGCTCTGCTAACCTTGCCTCATAAGACTTGTTTTCCAATCCAGGCAACATCCTGGTAAAACTCCTCTGCACTCTCTCCATAGCTTCCACATCCTTCCTATAATGAGGTGACCAGAACTGAACACAATACTCTAAGTGTGGTCTCACCAGAGATTTGTAGAGTTGCAACATGACCTCTCTACTCTTCAACTCAATCCCCCTATTAATGAAGCCTAGCTTCCCATAGGCCTTCTTCACTATCCTATCAACCTGTGCAGTGACCTTGAGGGATGTATGGCTTTGAACCCCAAGGTCCCTCTGTTTGTCCACACTCCTAAGTAACTGACCATTAACCTTGTGCTCAGCCTTCTGGTTTGTCCTTCCAAAATGCATCACCTTGCACTTATCTGGATTGAACTCCATCTGCCACTTTTCTGCCCAACTCTGCATCCTGTCTATATCCTCTTGCAACCTTTGGCAACCTACAGCTCCATCCACAACTCCTCCAATCTTAGTGTCATCTGCAAACTTACTCACCCATCTTTCCGCCTCTTCATCCAGGTCATTTATAAAAATCACAAAGAGCAGGTGTTCCAGGTCAGATCCTTGCGGCACTCTGCTGATCATTGACCTCCAGGCAGAATACCTTTTTTCCACTACTCCCCTCTGCTTTCTTCCTGTAAGCCAATTTTTTATCCAAACACCCAAGGTTCCACTGATCTCATGCCTCATGAATTTCTGGATGAATCTCTCGTGGGGGACCTTGTCAAAGGCCTTGCTAAAATCCATGTAGACCACATCTGCAGCCCTACCCTCATCAATTTCTTTTGTTACCTCTTCAAGAAACTCAATTAGGCTCGTGAGGCATGACCTTCCTTTTACAAAGCCATGTTGACTATCCTTGAGTAGACTGTCCTTCTCCAAATGCTCGTAGATCCTATCCTTAAAAATCCTTTCCAATAGTTTGCAGAACACCGACGTGAGACTCCCCAGTCTATAGTTCCCAGGATTCTCCCTATTACCTTTTTTAAACAAGGGAACTACATTTGCCATTCTCCAATCCCCCGGTACCTCCCCTGCAGCCAAAGAGGACTCAAAGATCATAGCTACTGCCCCAGCGATCTCTTCTCTCACTTCCCACAGAAACCTGATGTAGAACACGTCCGGCCCTGGGGACTTATCAATCTTGATGTTATCTACATGCTCAAGCTTTTCAGTCCGCTGTAAGTCATTCTTACAATTGCCTTTTCCGTAGTGAATACTGAAGTAAAGTATTAATTAAGTACCTCTGCTATCTCCTCCAGTTCCATACACACTTTTCCACTGCCACGCTTGTTTAGTCCTAATCTCTTACATCTTATCCTCTTGCTCTTCACATACTTGTAGAATGCCTTGGGGTTTTCCTGAATCCTATCTGCCAAGGCCTTTTCTTGGCCCCTTTCTGGCTCTCCTAATTTCATTTCATGCTGGCCTTATAATCTTCTAGATCTCTATCATTACCTAGTTTTTAGAACCCATCATAAGGTTTTCTTTTCTTCTTGACTAGATTTACAACAGCCTTTGTACACCACGGTTCCTGTACCCTACCATCCTTTCCCTGTCTCATTGGAACATACCTATGCAGAACTCCACACAAATATCCCCTGAACATTTGCCACATTTCTTCCATATGTTTCCCTGAGAATATCTGTTTCCAATTTATGCTTCCTAGTTCCTGCCTGATAGCCTCATATTTCCCCTTACTCCAATTAAGCACTTTCCTAACTTGTCTGTTCCTATCCCTCTCCAAAGCTATAGTAAAAGAGATACAATTGTGATCACTATCTCCAAAATGTTCTCCCTCTGAGTGATCTGACACATGACTAGGTTTATTTCCCAATACCAGATCAAGTACAGCCTCTCCTCTTGTAGGCTTATCTACATATTGTGTCAAGAAACCTTCCTGAACACATCTAACAAACTCCATCCCATCTAAACCCCTCGGTCTAGGGATATGCCAATCGATATTTGGGAAATTAAAATCTCCCACCACAACAACTCTGCTATTATTACACCTTTCCAGAAACTGTCTCCCTATTGGCTCCTCGATGTCTCTGTTACTATTAAGGTGGTCTATAAAAAACACCCAGTAGAGTTATTGACCCCTTCCTATTCCTAACTTGCACCCACAGAGACTCCGTAGACAATCCCTCCATGACTTCCTCCTTTTCTGCAGCCGTGACACTATCTCTGATCAAGAGTGCCACACCCCCACCTCTTTTGCCTCCCTCCCTGTCCTTTCTGAAACATCTAAAGTCTGGCACTCGAAGTAACCATTCCTGCCCCCTGAGCCATCCAAGTCTCTGTAATTGTCACAATGGGGGCGTTGGGAATGGACCCAAATGCAAGACACAGATACTGAAGTACAAGGAACAGGACTGGTCTAAAGTAGGGATGTGACAGGATACAGACAAGAAGCAGGGACAAGAATGCAGACTTGGGCTTGGACCCCGAGCCAGAGACTGGACAAGGACCCAGAGTCTGTGTCTTGCCTCGGGCTCGGGCCCCAGAACTAGGCAAGGACATGACATGACTGCAGTACTGGAGTCTGGGGTCTTGAGGCTTGAGCTTGGAGACAGGCTTGGGGTCTTGAGGCGGCTTGAGCTTGGAGACAGGCTTGGGGTCTTGAGGCTTGAGCTTGGAGACAGGCTTGGGGTCTTGATCTTGAGGCCTGCAGGCTGGGGTCTTGGTCTTGAGTCTAGGGTACTTCGAAGCTTGGGTATGGACTCCGAGCCAGAGACTGGGCAAGGACCCAGAACCTGGGTCTTGACTCGGGCTCAGACTCCAGAACTAGGCGAGGACTGGATGAGGCTACAGGGCTGGACATGGCTTGGGTGTGGAACTCCTGGGTAGGGCGAGACACAAGTACAGGTAAAAGTACATGGACAGGACTCGGATAGGACTGGACTAGGCATGGACTGGACGAGGGCCTTCAGGAGCACGAAACCTTGGACTAGAAGAGACAGGAGCACGGAACACAGAGCCAGGGCCCCTCCTTGGGAACAGGACATAGGGCAGGGACTCACACACATAACACAGAGCTGGGACCCCTCCTTGGGGACAGGACGTAGGGCTGGGACTCATGCAGAACACAGAACACTGAACATGAAGAGACCGATCCAAACACAAGGTGGCAGCACACAGCCAGACCCACCTAGCGAAGGCGTGAACACAGAGACAGATCCCAACACCAGGTAACGGCAAATGCCCAGACCTACCTATTGAATGCATGAAGACAGAGAGACAATTCCAGACAACGAAAGACAGTTCCTTATCTTGACCTAACAAGGCTCTGGTCTTGCTCCGGTGGTAAGACTTCAGCAATACAGGTGGGTATACAGGCTAGGTGAGTAGGCAGAGAGTTAGGTGAGGTATCCAGGCAGAGAGTCAGGTGAGGTATCCAGGCAGGGAGTCAGGCAAGGTTTCCAGGCAGAGAGTCAGGCAAGGGAGGAAAGACAAGGAGGGGAACAGAACAGTCCAGCAGGGAATCCCTGGTTTGCAGAGGTATTTATGTCTCAGCCCCAAAACAAGAAACGTGCCCACAACAGAAACTGGGGAAAACCAGAAACCCCGGAACAAGGAACCATGGACCGGAACACGGATTTCACGGACTGGACTATGACAGTAATGTCTGCAACATCATAACTCCAAGTACTGATCCATGCTCTAAGCTCATCTGCTTTGTTCATAATACTCATTGCATTAAAATAGACTTATCTCAAACCATTCGTCTGAGCGTGTCCCTTCTCTGTCTCCTGCCTATCTTCCCTCTCACAGTGACTCCAAGCTTTCTCTATTTGTGAGCCAACCACCTCTTCCTCTGTCTCTTCAGTTTGGTTCCCACCCCTCTAGCAATTCTAGTTTAAGCTCTCCCCAATTGTCTTTGCAAGCCTCCCCACCAGGATATTGGTGCCTCTGGGATTCAAGTGCAACAATTCCTTTTTGTACAGTTCACACCTGCCCTAAAAGAGGTCCCAATGATCCAGAAATCTGAATCCCTGCCCTCTGCTCCAATCCCTCAGCCACACATCTATCCTCCACCTCATTCTGTTCCTATAATCACTGTCACGTGGCACAGTCAGTGATCCCAAGATTACTGCCTTTGATGTCCTGCTTCTCAACTTCCTTCCTAACTCCCTATAGTCTATTTTCAGGACATTCTCCCTTTCCTACCTATGTCATTGGCACCAATATGTACCACGACCTCTGGCTGTTCTCCTACCATCCATGTTTTTTTCCTGCGTCCACGGAATTGCCTGTCTGACCCCCTAACTATAGAGTACCTTATCACTGCTGCCATCCTCTTCCTTTCTCCACCCTTCTGGGCCACAGAGGGGTAGAGAGAGGAACAGGTCGGCAGCAGTGACAGGAAAAGGACGACAGATGTTGTTGAGAATGATATGGTGGATGCGGAAGTTCATGAGATTGTAGCTGAGCACAAGGAGATCCCGTGCCAGGGGAGGATGTGATGAAGGCTGGTGTGCGTGAAATGGAGCAGATATGGGAGAGGGCAACTTTGATAGTGGTGGAGTGGAAACACAGTTTTCCAAAATAAAAAAGACGTTTCTGATGTCCTGGAAAGGAACACCTCATCCTGAGTATAGATGTAGCCAAGGCAGAGGAATGGAGAAAAGGGAATAGCATTCTTACAAGTGACTGTTAGGAAGAGATGTGTTCAAGGTAATGTTTGGAATCAGAATTGGATAATTCAGAACACAAGCTGGGATTCCACCTACGCAGTTTCAGTTTCTGAACTAGAATTCATTTTCATCTTCAGATCTATTAGTAACAGTGCAGAGTGACTTCTCATTGGCAGGAAATCATGTGTTCGGACTGTTCTGGGATCTCCTGGGGTAAAGCAATGTGATGAATGCTTAGCCTGTGATCATCTCCTTAACTGATGGTGCTATTAACCTACTGTCAAATGAAACAATGAGTCATAATTCATGGTGAATGATGGTGTATCTAGTATGGATTTTACAGGGAGGTGTCAGTGAGAGTGGCAGCAACATTGGGATTTCTACTCATGCAGCTGTAGAAAGAAATGTCTGATGGGCACTGTTGGAGGTTATCTGCTGCACAACCAGTGGCCCTCGATTATGGAGATCAGGAGAGGTGCCTCTGATTTGCAATGTGTGCTCACAGTTGAAAGTGGTTGAAAAATTGTCTCAGATGCAAGGAGCGTGCTGTACTTCCCAATGATCAGATGCAAGGAGCGTGCTGTACTTCTCAATGATCAGATGCAAGGAGCGTGCTGTACTTCCCAATGATCAGATGCAAGGAGCGTGCTGTACTTCCCAATGATTTCAATGGATGGGTCTTGTTGGGGGAACAGTCTGTGAATCTGACTATCTGCCACATTACCTCTTCCTTTCTCTACCTTACTGCCTTCTCTGTCATCACAACTCCATGCTGCTCTTCAGCTGAAAATTTATCTGTAGCTCTACTTTCTACTGTCCTCTCCCAACAGATTTCTTCATTGTTAGCCATTTTCCTCCTCCAGCCATTAGCACCTAGCTTCTCACATCATTCCATTTTATCTCCCCTCCCCTATCCACCTACCTCCCGCTCATATGGATTCACCTAACAGCTACTAACTTGTGTTCCTCTCGTTCCCCCGACATTTTTATTCGGGCTTCTGCTCTCTTCCTTTCCAGTCTTGATAGAAGGTCTCTGCCTGAAGCAACAATAGTTCATTTCCCTCTATAGATGCTGCCCTTCCTGCTGAGTCCCTCTGGCATCTTGTGTGTGTTGTTCATGATTTCCAGCATCTGAACAATCCCTTGTGTTTCTGTTGCCCTAATTATTCAATTCACTTAGATACTCATCCCAACATGATTTGAGTGAAACTGGTCCAAATGAAGAGCTTCCCTTTCCCCATTTCTGGTGCCCATCCCTATGAATTGAAACCCACTTCTCCTACATCAGTCCCTGAGTCATACACACACCTCTCTGAGCCTATTGACCAGCCTGCATGTAGGTATTCATTAATCCAGCTTCCTTAAGGTTGTCATAGCCAATGGAGGTGGTGGGAATAAGCTCCCATTATCTAGTAAATGCTCCTAATTGCGTGCACCTCCGATAGTCTCTGACAACCAAGTTAAACTCCTGGCCTTCACATATAGATTAGTTACTAAGCCCAGAGGAAAATTTCTACTCTCAGGAGAAGGGGCAAAGGTGGGTTACTGGCACCTAAAAATCAGCTGATTCAGGCATATAGGGATTGTCATCCATGGTTGTCAGCTCATCTAGGACAAGGAGAACTCAGATCTCAAACTCTGCCGCCTTCTGGCTATACTCATTCATGGGGAAAACTTCCAGAGTAAACTCTAAGAAAAGATCCGGAGGTGATCCCAAAGGCAGTTGGATGTTGAGTTCAAGGCTGAGTGGCAACTGCTGTGACACTTCTGGTGCCAAACTGTATCAGTCGCTGCTGTTTCTTTGAATTCATTAGCAGGGTGGAGAGGGTGAATCTGCTGCATGGGCAACAGCTTGCTCTACCAATCGTACTGTCTTGACTTGTGCACTGACTTGCATATCACACAGACAGCTAGGATGTGATATCTAGAAACACACATCAAAGTTGCTGGTGAACGCAGCAGGCCAGGCAGCATCTCTAGGAAGAGGTACAGTCGATGTTTCAGGCCGAGACCCTTCGTCAGGACTAACTGAAGAAAGAGCTAGTAAGAGATTTAAAAGTGGGAGGGGGAGGGGGAAATCCAAAATGATAGGAGAAGACAGGAGGGGGAGGGATGGAGCCAAGAGCTGGACAGGTGAACGCAGCCAGTCAGGCAGCATCTCTAGGAAGAGGTACAGTCGAAGTTTCTGGCCGGTTCAGACCTGTCCAGCTCTTGGCTCCATCCCTCCCCCTCCTGTCTTCTCCTATCATTTTGGATCTCCCCCTCCCCCTCCCACTTTCAAATCTCTTACTAGCTCTTCCTTCAGTTAGTCCTGACGAAGGGTCTCGGCCTGAAACGTTGACTGCACCTCTTCCTAGAGATGCTGCCTGGCCTTCTGCATTCACCAGCAACTTTGATGTGTGTTGCTTGAATTTCCAGCATCTGCAGAATTCCTCGTGTTTACGTTTTATCTAGAGTCGGCCCTGACCAGCAGAGGTCTCAGATGCATAAATCCAGATATTATAAAATATTTTAGAGCATTTGATTGCTTTCCAATCTCTAAATTTATGTTTAGATATTTAAGTGTTGAATATCTTAACGGATGTTAGATGTTTTTCTTGCTCTAAGATATTCAGAACCAAGATTAGGAAATGGTAGTGGGTTTTGCTCCCTTCAGCCACTGGAGGTTATTTTCAAGGAGGAGTGCAGTTAACTGTTAACCATGTTATCGTGAGCCTAGTATCATGAATATGTCAAGTAAGGAAAGTAGATTCCACTTCCCCCCACACTCCAAAGCAGATAAGTGAACTAATCGTGTCCCTCTGACCACCAATCCTCTACAAGTGGTTGTGCCTGAAAATGTTGAGCAATGGGGACTCTCTGAGAATGAGTGAGCAATTGAGAACCTTTGGGGAATCATCTGCACGGTTGCCTCCTGGTCCCTACTTGCGAAGAATTCAACGATTCCCTCATCTCCATCAACAGAGTGGTCAGCCTTGCCTGCACTGGGGATTGATTCAATAGTGCACTCACCATGTCTGGATTGCTTCGGGGCTGATAGGTCAAGGTAACAGCCAACGGACTGAACAATCCTGACCAGGGTGTGTGAATGGAGCTCTGACTGGAGAGGTGCACCTGTCACAGATACACTGGAGAGTATAACGCACTGTATTCCTCGCAATCTGCTGCATTTCTAGGCTTACCACTCTGTCCTCCAAGAATAAGTGTACGGAAAAGCTGCCTAAACACTTCCAGTGAGGAATGTTGAAGTTCCCATCTTGAGTAGATCCTACACTTTTTCTACTATCAGTGACTCTTCCAAAAGTTGTTCATTACAGAGCAACTGAGACAGGGCAATAAGTGGTAACCAGGAGTTTCCATTTTCAGTTTGATCTAATGCCATGAAGCTTTGGAATCAATTTTGAGAAGTCCTAAGGCTTTGTAACATTGGGTCACTAGCTCTTGTGGGTCTGTACTTTTGCAGGAAGAGGCATGTGGTGCTGGGCATGCATCCAAAGGCATGAGTCAAAAGCACATTGTTCTGTCTTGGAGGCCTCCAGCCTCCTTAGTGCTGGTGAGTGACTTCAATTTGAGGAAGTTCTGAATACTTCATTAGCAACAGCTTTGGACACAAAGGTGCACCTTCGATGGGTAAAACCTTCTGAGGGTAACTTTTACATCTGTGCCCCATCTGATAGTGAACATCTATGTGGCCACAGGTGTAAAAGCTACCAGTCTGAAAGTATGTACAGGGCAGCATTTTCTGACTCCTCGAGTTTAAGTTATTGAGAAGCAAAAATGGTTTACTCTCATGAAATCCAGAACATATTTGGAGGTATGTGGCTTTATCCAAAACTGCGGCTGTGCATGAGGAACTGAGACGAGAAGGTGCATATCACTAATTGCCACATATTCTCCAGTATGTTGCAGTTGAGATCATGGTGCTAAGGAGTTATCAAACTCAGAGAGAGTTTCATTCTGACGAACAGGATGGAGGTCACCATCAACTTGAAAAGTTGAATCCCATTTCACATCGATGGAGGAATGATTATTGAGTATTCTTTTAGTTCCATTGAAGGAGGAATTCACCCCACCTTCAGATGAAGTGAAATTAGGAGATGCTGTGATGGAGGTGATAAGATGTTGATGGGGCGGGGGTGGGGGTGAAGGAACAGAGCAATGTTGTTCCTTACCCTAAACTTACCTGAGCAAATGATATTTGGGTCTGTTGTGTGTAACTGTCTAGAACTTGCAGGAGCTCCACTCCTTGTGCAATTTAATCTGCACCCTGCTGCGGATGAGTTGTTACTTTGAGGTGATATGTGTTGTTCAGTTTAAATATTCTGGTGTCCACAACAACATTCTGCTCCTCTGTCAGTGCTCCATGCGTAAACCGGGAAAGGATGATTCTGTATGAAATCTCTCTTGTGGTCTAAATGACATATTCCCTTACATTTTGTATGCGTCTTGTCAAATCAGAAGAGCACCTCAGAGGTAAAATCCCTGCCAGGTCATCGACAGTCTCCTGCTGTCCAGAAGATTGACTTTCAGCATAAGGTGTATTTATGTCACAAATTAAAAAGTAACCAGTGTAACACTACTGAGGCTTCGTATGTGATGAGACATGGGTGTGGCAGGGAGTTCGATAGAGTCACGGCCGGTGGGAAGAAACTGTTTCTCTCCTAACAGTGCTTGGCCTAATGCTATGGTACCTGTTGCTTAATGGTAGGGGGGTCAAAGAGTTTGTGGGATGGATGGGAGAGATGCTTGACATTGCTAAAGACAGCACCCCTGATAAATATCCTGGATGGGTGGAAGAGGGACCCTGCTGATTCTCTTAGGAGTCCTTGCAATCCCTTATAGGGCCTTACTAGGTCATATACCATAAATATCAGCATAGTATGTAGTATTGAGAAAGCGAGAAACTGTAGAATATAAGCCCACATTACCTTGAGTGTGGCAAATCAGGTAGGTGAGGTGACTTGGAAGGTGTATGGGATACTGGCCATTAATCAGGTCACTGAATACATAAAGACATAAGAAATAGGAGCAGGAGTCGGCCATCTGGCCTGTCAAAACTGCTCTGCCATTCAATAAGATCATGGCTGATCTGGCCATGGACAACGCCAGCTACCTGCCTTTTCCCCATAACCCTTAATTTCCCTACTATGCAAAAATCTATTCAACCCTATCTTAAATTTATTTTCTGAGGTAGTCTTCACTGCTTCATTGGGCTGAGATTTCCGCAGATTTACCACTTTACGGGAAAAGCAGTTCCTCCTCATCTCCATCTTAAACCTACTCCCCTGAATCTTGAGGCTATGTACCCTAGTTCCAGTCTCATCTACCAGTGGAGGCAACATTCCTGCCTTTATCTTATCTACCCCTTTCATAATTTTATATGTTTCTATAAGATCTCCTCTCATTCTTCTGAATTCCAGCGAGTACCGTCCCAGGCAACTCAATCTGTCTTCATAGTCTAACCCCCTCATCTCTGGAATCAACCTGGTGAACCTCCTCTGCACCACCTTCAAAGCCAGTATATCCTTCCTCAAGTGAGACCAGAACTGCACGCAGTACTCCAGATGCAGCCTCACCAGTACCCTGTACAGTTGCAGCATAACCTCCCTATTCTTAAATTTAATCCCTCTACCAATGAACGCCAGCATTCCATTTGCCTTTTTGATAGCCTGCTGCACCTGCAAAACAACTTTTTGTGATTCATGCACAAGAACTCCTAAGTCCCTCTGCACAGCAGCGTGCTGCAATTTTTTACCAGTTAAAAATAATCTATTCTCCAGTTTTTCCTTCCAAGGTGGATGACCTAATATTTACCAACATTTTACTCCATCTGCCAGACCCTTACCCACTCACCTAACCTATCTATATCTTTGCAGACTCTCTGCATCTTCTACACAATTTGCTTTTCCAATCAATTTAGTATCATCAGCACTTAGATACACTACACTTGGTCCCCTCTTCCAGATGGTTAATGTATATCAGTATATAATGTACAGGTGTGGGCTCAGCACTGAACCCTGTGGCATACCGCTCTCCACTGATTGCCAACCAGAGTAACACCCATTTATCTCAACTCTACTTTCTATTAGTTAACCAATCCTCCATCCATTCTAATACTTCACCCGCAACTCCATACATTCTTATCTTATGGATAAGTCTTTTATGTGGCACCTTATCGACCGCCTTCTGGAAATCCAAGTAAATAATGCCTATCTGTTCCCCTCTATCCACTACACTCATTATATCCTTAAAGAACTCCAGTAAGTTTGTCAACCTGGTACAGGTTGGGGTGAGGCTTTATAAATCTTTGTTCAGATTTTATGTAATTATGGTCAGTATGTCACCGTGAGCAGAGGTCGGCATGGTAGCCTAGTGGTCAGCACAACAGTTTACAGTAACAACGACCCGGGTTCAAATCCCGCAGCTGCCTATAAGGAGTTTGTACATTATCTCTGGATCCAAAGACCTACTGGTTGGTAGGTAAATTGGCCATTGTAAACATCCTGTGATTAGGCTAGGATGAAATCCGAGGATTACAACGTAGCATGGCTCAAAAGGCTGCTGCTATATCACAATAATAAAAGAAATGATGCCTGGGTTAGAGCAATTCATTTATGAATAGAGACCTGAAGCAACATACATATTTTTCCTGGAGAAGATGAGGTTAAAGGATGAAGCACATAATGCTATGAACATATAGATAGGGCAGGCTTAGGAAATTTGTACCTATATCAGAGATAGCCCAAACTATATATCTAAGGTAAAGGAGAGGAAATGTAAGGTACATCTGTTGGGCACCTTTGTCAGAGACTGGTGATTACCTGGAAAACACTGTCTGAGAAAGCTGTTGATGTTGGGCTGCTGACAGCATTTAAGAAATATCCAGATGAGCATTTGAATCACTAAGGCACAAAGATATTAATAGACCAAGTGCTGCTGGATGGCATTGGTATCTAAAGTCACAGGTCAAGTTGGTTCCATGCTGTATGGCTCCACGATTCTAAGACAAGCAGCTCATTTACTGAAGTCCCTATTGAGCCCGCAAGGCTGCCCAAAAAGAAGTTCAATAAGCACCAGAGAGACTTGTCTGAAAGTTGACCCTGAGATAAATAGACTGCTGAACCTGCTCAGCTACATATCATGGCTTGTGACAACTAAGTGGGTGAGATTTGCTTCCTGACGAAGCTTAGGATAGGAGGAGGTGAAGGAGCAAATTTCTTATGTAGAGAATATTAGTGGGCAGGTGAGTAGCACAGATCTGGGAGGGGGATGAGTCTACCACCATTTTGTATGTGATTGCCTCTGTGACCTCAGTTGTGTTCTCATTCTGAGAGGAATTTAAAGAGTAACACCTGTACCTGGCTGAGACACTTAGAGACCCATGTGGTCAATTTTCTTTATACCAGGTGCTTTGGCTCTCTGCTCAATTATCATGAGCTTACACTGCAGGACTGTGGACTGAGCTGTTGGCCCTCAGCAGTGGCTAAGGATTCTTGTCTAAACTCTTAAGATGCTCTGCTGTCTCAGAGCAGGGTCTGATTCAGAGTGAGGTGAGGGGCTTCTGTAATTACCAATTCCCTCCATCACACCGAATCATGCCTTTGCTAATTTCAAGCACTCATGATTCCAATGGGTTCAGAGCCTGGCGAATGACTATTGTCAATTATTCCTGGCAAAAGAAGTTCAGCGGATCTGCTCTTTAGCTACATTTTCACAGCAGTATCATGGATTCTGGGTGCCATGGCTTTTAGCAAACCCTTTCAAGCTATGTACCATTTTACAGTGACCAGATAGTCTGTGGTCATCATGGACCTGATGCCAGCCCCCCAGGCCTGGGTCGACGTAGTAGTAGCATCATGGACACTGGTTAATCACTGAGAAATGGCTTTGACAAATCCCTGAGCAAACACGAAGGCTCTATTGAACAAAACTGTACTGTTGCAAGAAGAGGGCCTACTTATGTTGTTGGGCGTGCATCCAGAGGCAGGGCTTGAGTGCACTTTGTTCTGTCTCCTTAGTGCTGGTGAGTGACTTCATTTTGAGGAAGTTCTGAATACTTCATTTGCACCAGCTTTGGACACAATGGTGCACCTTCAAAGGGTGAACCATTCCCAGGGTAACTTTTACATCTGTGCATCATCTGACAATGAGCATCGATGTGCCAACGGGTGTGAAGCCACCAATCAGAAAGTATGCGCCGAGCAGCATTTTCTGACTCTTTGGCCCCCATGATAAAGTTCTTGGGAAGCAAAAATTGTTTCCTCTCATGAACCCATTTGGAATTTATGAGAGAAAACCAGAACCTATTTGGAGGTATGTTGGTTTATCCAAAACTGCGGTTGAACATGAGGAACTGAGACTAGAAGGTGCATATCTCTGATTGCCACATGTTCTCCAATATGCTGCAGTTGAGAACATGGTGCTAAGAAATTATTATCAAACTCAGAGGGAGTTTCATTCTGATGAACAGAATAGAGATCACCATCAACTTGAAAAGCTGAATCCTGTTTCACATCAGTGGAGGGATGATTATTGAGTATTCTTTTAGTTCCTCGGAAGGAGGAATTAACCCCACCTTCAGATTAAGAGTTGATATGATGGAAGTGATGAGATGTTGATGGGGCGGTGGGGGGGGGGAGTGGGAGGAAAGGGATAAGGCAATGTTGTTCCTTACGCTGAACTTACCTGAGCAAATGATATTTGGGTCTGTTGTGTGTAACTGTCTAAAACTTGCAGGAGCTCCACTCGCTGTGCCATTTTAATTTGCACCCTGCTGTGGTTGAGGGTTCTTTAATTGAAGTGATATGTGTTGTTTAGTTTAAGTATCCTAGTGTCCACAACAATATCCTGCTCCTCTGTCAGTTCTTGACGTGTAAATTGGGAAACGATGATTCTGGATCTGTCTTGCGGCCTGAATGACATTTTCCCTTGAATTTTTCATGTGCCCTATCCAATCAGAAGAGCACCTCAGAGATAAAATCCCCCATCAGGTCATCTACAGTCTCCTGCTGTCCCGATGATTGATTTTTACAGCATAAGGTGTATTTATGTCACAAATTAGAAAGTAACCAGCATAACACTACTGAGGCTTCGTATGTGATGAGACCTGGGTGTGGCAGGGAGCTCAACACAGTCATGGCCTGTGGGAAGAAACTGTTTCCCTCCTAACAATACTTGGCCTCATGCTATGGTACCTCTTGCTTAATGGTTAGGGGGTCAAAGAATCTATGGGATGAATGGGAGAGATGTTTGACATTGCTAAAGGCCCTGCATTTGCAGCACTCCTGATAAATAACTTGGATGGGTGGAAGAGAGACCGTAAATATCAGTATAGCATGTGGTATTGAGAAAAAGAGGGACTGTAATATATAAGTCCACATATCCTTGAATGTGGCAATCTAGCAGGTGATGTGTTTTGGGAGGTATATGGTATACTGGCCATTAATCAGGAAACTAAATACAGGTTGTGGTGAGCTTTCATAAAACTTTGTTCATATTTCATGCATTATTGTCACGATGTCAGTCTGCAGAGGGCAGCATTGTAGCGTAGTGGTGAGCACAATGGGTTTCTGTACCAACGACCCCGGTGCAATTCCCGCTGTTGCCTGTAAGGTATTTAGATGTTATCTCCATACATTTCATCTCACTGTATAAGGACATATGGGTTAGAAGGCGAATTGGTCATTGTTGGGACTGAAGGGAGGCAAGGCTCAAAGGCTTCTGTTGTATCTCAATAATAATAAAAAAGTTGCCTAGGAGAGAGTAATTCATTTGTGAATAGAGACCTGAAGCAACATACCTATTTTTCCTGGAGTAGGTGGTGTGAAAAGATAAGGTACATAATGTTATGAAGCCTATAGATAGCGCAGGCTGTAGAAAACTTACCTATATCAGAGAAAGAGAAAATTATATATTTAACGTAAAGGAGAGGAAATGTAGGATGTATCTGTTGGCCATCTTTGTCATCCAGAGAGTACTGAGTGCCTGGAATTGACTGCCTGAGAAAGGTGATGATGTTGGGCTGCTGACAGCATTTAAGAAATGTCTAGATGAGCATTTGAATCATGAAGGCACAAAGATGTCAGTGGAGCAGGTGCTGCTGGATGGCATTGGTAGCTAAGGGCCACAGGTCACAGTTCAAGTTGGTTCCATGGTGTATGGCTCCAGAATCCATGACAAGCAGCTCATTTCCTGAAGTCTGGATTGAGCCTGTGTGGCTGCCCAAAAGGAAGTTCAATAAGCATCAGAGAGACTTATCTAAATGTTGACCCTGAAATAAGTGGACTGCTAAAACTGCTCGGCTATGTATCCCGGCCTGTGTGCACTAAGTGGGTGAGATTTGCTTCCTCACGATGTTGGGATAGGAGGAGGTGAAGGAGCAAAGCTCCTGTGTAGAGATTAGTTTTGGGCAATGCGATAAAACAGATTTGGGAGGGGATGGGTCTAACACCATTTTGCATGTGATTGCCTCTGTGACCTCAGTTGTGTTCTCATTCTGAGAGGAGTTTAAAGAGTAACACCTGTACCTGGCTGAGACACTCAAGGCCCCACCTGGTCAATTTTCTTTATACCAGGTGCTTTGGCTCTCTGCTCAATTATCATGAGCTTACACTGCAGGACTGTGGACTGAGCTGTTGGCCCTCAGCAGTAGCTAAGGATTCTTAACCAACTTCTTGAAATGTTCTGCTATCTCAGATCAGGGCCTGATTCAGAGTGAGGTGAGGGGCTTCACTAATTACCAATTCTCTCCAACACACGGAGTCATGACCTTGCTAGTGACAAGCACTTATGATTCCAATGGGATCAGAGCCTACTTCATGACTATTGTCAATAATTCCTGGAAAATAAGTTTAGGGGATATGCTCTTTAGCTGCCTTTTCACAGCATGTCATGGTCCGGTCTGTCATTCTTTATTCCAGGTTTTCCAGTTTTCCCTTGTCCTGTTGTGTGCCTTAATTGAGACACATGATTCCCATTTTGGGCTGGCTATGTAAACAGCTCCTGGGTTCAGCTTCAGTTGCTGGACTGTTCCCTCCCCTTTCCCCTTCCTTCTGAAGCCTCGCCTGCTACCTTTGCCTGAAGCGTCGCCTGCTACCTTCGCCTGTGTCCTCGCCTGTAACACCATCAAGTTCAACTGCCAGGGCAAGATCGGGGCCTTGCTGTGTCTAGATAAGGAACTGTCTTTCATTATTTGATACTGTCGCTTTGTGTCCTCACCTTTGCTAGGTCAGTCCGGCCGTTTGCTGCTACCTTGAGTTGGGAACCGTCTGTGTCCATGCCTTCACTAGGTAGGTCTGGCCATTTGCTGTTACCTTGTGTTGGGAACCGTCTCTGTGCCTACACCTTCGCTAAGTGGGTCTGGCCATTTGCCACTACCTTGTGTTGGGAACCGTCTCTTCATGTTCAGCATTCTCTGTATGAGTCCTGGCTCTACGTCCTATTCCCAAGGACGTGTCCAGGTTATGTGTTCCATGTTCCTGTCTCTCAAGACCAAGGCTCTGTTTTCTGCGTTCCTGTCTCCCAAGATTACCAAGGCTCTGTTTTCTGCGTTCCTGTCTCCCAAGATTACCAAGGCTCTGTGTTTTGTTTCCTGTTCTCCCAAGACCAAGTCAAGGCTTTGGGTTCTCGTCCTGTCCATGTGCCTCATCCTGTACAGAAGTTCCACATCCAGTCCTGTAGCTACGTCCAGTCCTGGCTCTATGTTCCATGTTCCTGTCTCTCAAGGCCAAGGCTCTATGTTCTGCGATCCTGTCTTCCAAGATTACCAAGGTTCTGTGTTCTGCGTTCCTGTCTCCCTCCACCAAGGCTCTGCGTTCCTGTCTTCTCAGGACCAAGTCAAGGCTTTGTGTTCTCGTCCTGTCCATGTGCCTTGTCCAGCCCAGGAGTACCTCGCCCAGCCTGGTGCTGGTGTTCCCTCATCTTTCCAGGAGTCTCACGTCCAGTCCTGTTGCCACTCCTCATCCTGTAGCCACATCTTTTCCTCACCTAGATCCGGGGTCCAAGCCTGAGTCAAGACCCAGGTTCCGGGTCCCTGTCCAGTCTTTGGCTCGGAGTCCTTGTCCAGGTTCCAAGTTCCTAATTCCTCGTCCAGGTCCCGCTTTCCAAGTCTAGTCCTAGTCCAGGCCCTGTATCCTAGCCACGTCCAGGGCCTGTGTCTTGTCGAGCGTCATTTCTTTCCCACTTCCCTTGCTTGCTTGACGCACCTAGTACTGTTCCTAATATGTCAGTGTCTGTGTCTTGCATTTGGATCCACTTCCAGCGCCCCCCGTATGACAGAACAGTCCAGTCAAATATGGATCCTGTGACACAGACACTGTTGTTTTACTCTTGCCATCCTGGGTTCCCTCCAGTTGAATGCCCCCCACCACCTGCTTGCGCTGTCCTTTGTCCTGGAGAACCTGTTAGGTCGCCAGGAGGCTCCCATAGAGGGAGGGGTGGGGTATTGTCATGGTACGGTCCATGAAGTCCACATTCTGGTTCACGGTCCAGTCCATTCTTCCTTATTCCAGGTTTTCCAGTTTCCCTTGTCCTGTTGTGTGCCTTAATTGAGGCACACGGTTCCCATTTTGGTCTGGCTACATAAATAGCTCCTGGGTTCAGCTTCAGTTGCTGGACTGTTTCCTCCTCTTCCCCTTTGGCCTGAAGCCTCGCCTGCTACCTTCTCCTGAAGCCTCGCCTGCTACCTTCATCTGTGTCCTCGCCTGTAACACCGTGAGGTTCAACTGCCAGGGCAAGATGGGGCCTGCTGTGTCTAGATAAGGAACTATTTTTTGTTGTTTGGAACTGTCCCTTTGTGTCCTTGCCTTCGCTAAGTATGTCCGGCCATTTGCCGCTACCTTGAGTTGGGAACTGTCTCTGTGTCCACGCCTTCACTGGGTAGGTCCAGCCATTTGCCGCTACATTGAGTTGGAAACTGTCTCTGTGGACACGCCTTCGCTAGGTAGATCCAGCCGTTTGCCGTTACCTTGAGTTAGGAACTGTCTCTGTGTCCACGCCTTCGCTAGGTAGGTCCGGCTGTTTGCCGCTACCTTGTTTTGGGGACCATCTCGTTGTGTTCAGCATTCTGTGTATGAGTCCCGGCCCTACATCCTGTTCCTAAGGAGGGGTCCCGGCCCTACGTACTGTTCCTAAGGAGCGGTCCCGGCTCTGTGTTCTGCGTTCCTGTCTCCCAAGATTACCAAGGCTCTGTGTTCTGTTTCCTGTTCTCCCAAGACCAAGTCAAGGCTTTGGGTTCTCGTCCTGTTCATATGTTTCATCCTGTGCAGGAGTTCCACATCCAGTCCTGCAGCCACATCCAGTCCTGCCTCTGTGTTCCATGTTCCTGTCTCTCAAGACCAAGGCTCTGTGTTCTGCGTTCCTATCTCCCAAGATTGCCAAGGCTCTGTGTTCCTGTCTCCCTCAACCAAGGCTCTGCATTCCAGTCCTCTCAAGACCAAGTCAAGGCTTCATATTCTTGTCCTGACCATGTGCCTCGTCCAGCCCAGGAGTACCTCGCCCAGCCCGGTGCTGGGATTCCCTCGTCCTGTCCAGTCCTGTTGCCACTCCTCGTCCAGTAGCCACGTCTTGTTCTCACCTAGATCTGGGATCCGAGCCTGAGTCAAGAGCCGGGTCCCTGTCCAGTCTCTGGCTTGGAGTCCTTGTCCAGGTTCCAGGTTCTTAGTTCCTCGTCCAGGTCCCACTTTCCTAGTCTAGTCCTAGTCCAGTCCCTGTATCCTAGACTCGTCCAGGGCCTGTGTCTTGTCCAGCGTCGTTTCTTCCCTACTTCCCTTGCTTGCTTGACGCACCTAGTCCTGTTCCCAGTGCTTCAGTGTCTGTGTCTTGTATTTGTGTCCGCTCCCAGTGTCCCCCTTATGACACAGCCGCGTCATGGTTTCTGGGTGTCATGGCTTTTAGCAAACCTCTTCAACCTATGTACTATTTTACAGTGACCAGATAGTCTGTGGTCATCATGGACACTGGTTAATCACCAGGAAACTTCTGTGACAAATCCTTGAGCATGCATTAAGGCTCTATTGAACGAAACTTTGATGTTGCAAGAAACCGGTCTACCTATGTTGTTGGGCATGAATCCAGAGGCAGGGCTTGAATGTACATTGTTCTGTCTTGGTGGCCTCCAGCATCCCTAGTGCTGGTGAATGACTTCATTTTGAGGAAGTTCTGAATACTTCATTAGTACCAGCTTTGGACAGAATGGTGCACCTTCTGAGGGTAATTTTTACATCTGTGCTCCATCTGACAATGAACATCTCTGTGACAACAGGTGTGAAGCCACCAGTCTGAAAGTATGTACCGGGCAGCACTTTCTGACTCCTGGTCAGAAAAATGGTTTTCTTTCATGAAATCCAAGACCTATTTGGAGGTATTTTGTTTTATCCAAAACTGCGGTTGAACATGAGGAACAGAGACTAGAAGGTGCATATCTCCGATTGCCACACGTTCTCAAATATGTTCAAGTTGAGAACAGGGTGCTAAGGAGCTATCAAACTCAGGGAGAGTTTCATTCTGATAACAGGATGGAGATCACCAACAACTTGAAAAGCTGAATCCTATTTCACATCAGTGGAGGTATGGTCATTGAGTATTCTTTTAGTTCCACTGCAGGAGGAATTCACCCCACCTTCAGATTAAGAGATAATATGATGGAGGTGATAAGATGTTGATGGGGTGGTGGGGAGAAAGGGATAGGACAATGTTGTTCCTTACCCTGAACTTACCTGAGCAAATGATACCTTGGGTCTTTTGTGTGTAACTGTCTAGAACTTGGAGGAGCTCCACTCCCAATGCAATTTTAATCTGCACCCTGCTGTGGTTGAGGGGTCTTTATTTGTTGTTTAGTTTAAATATCCTGGTGTCCACAACAATATTCTGCTCCTCAGTCAGTATTCCATGTGTAAAGTGGGAAACGATGACTCTGTCTTGCGGTTTGAATGACATTTTCCCGTACATTTTGCATGTGTCACATCCAACCAGAAGAGCATTTCAGCGATAAAATCCCCATTAGGTCATCTGCAGTCTCCTGCTGTCCAGAAGATTGACTTTTTCAGCATAAGGTGTATTTATGACACAAGTTAAAAGGTAACCAGTATAACACTACTGAGGCTTCGTATGTGATGAGACCTAGGTCTGGCACGGAGTTCAACAGAGTCACAGCCGGTGGGAAGAAACTGTTTCGCTCCTAACAGTGTTTGGCCTAATGCTATGGTACCTCCTGATTAATGGTGGGGGTCAAAGAGTTTGTGGGATGGATGGGAGAGATGCTTGACATTGCTAAAGGCCCTGCATTTGCAGCACCCCTGATAAATAACTTGGATGAGTAGAAGAGAGACCCTGCTGATCCTTCCAGCAAACCTCGCAATCCTTTTTAGGGCCTTACTCAGTCATATACCATAAATATCAGGAAAATATGTAGTATTGAGGAACTGTAAAATAAAAGTTCGCATATCCTTGATTGTGGCAATCAAGCAGGTGATGTGGTTTGGGAGGTGTATGGAATACTGGCCATTAATCAGGAAACTGAATACAGTTTGTGGTGAGGTTTTATAAAACTTTGTTCATATTTCATGCATTATGGTCACTATGTCAACTGCAGAGGGCAGCATGGTAGCGTAGTGGTGAGCACAATGATTTTCAGTACCAACGACCCAGGTGCAATTCCTGCTGCCGCCTGTGAGCGGTTTGTATGTTACCTCCATTCGTTTTGTCTCACTGTCCAAAGACCTACAGGTTAGAAGGCTAATTGGTCATGGTTGGGATTGAAGGGAGGCAAGGCTCAAAGGCTGCTGTTGTATCTCAATAATAAAAAAATGTTGCCTGGGATAGAGCAATTCATTTGTGAATGGAGACCTGACACAACATACCTATCTTCCCTGGAGTAGATGATGTGAAAAGATAAGGTACATAAAGTTATGAAGCATATAGATAGGGCAGGCTGTAGGAAACATGTACCTACGAGGGGTGATTGATAAGTTCATAGCCTAAGGTAGGAGGAGTCAGTTTTAGAAAACCTAGCAAATTTATTTTTCAACATAGTCCCCTCCTACATGTACACATTTCGTCCAGCGGTCTTAGAGCATACGGATCCCTTCTTTGTAGAAGGGGTCCACAGCAGGGGTGATTCATAAGTTTGTGGCCGAAGGTAGAAAGAGATGAGTTATACAGCTCTCGTTATATGCATCTGCAGTTCAACTCTTTGCGTGAAAATGCAGGAAGTTTGGTTAATAACTCATCTCCTTCAAACTTAGGCAACAAACTTATCAATCACCCCTTGTATATCAGAGATAGAGAAAACTGTATATTTAAGGTAAAGGAGAGGAAATGTAGGGTGTATCTGTTGGCAATCTTTGTCATCCAGAGAGTAGTGAGTACCTGGAATGCACTGCCTGAGATGGTTGTTGATGTTGGGCTGCTGACAAAATTAAGAAATGTCTACATGAGCATTTGAATCACTAAGGCACAAAATGTCAACGGAGCAAGTGCTACTGGATGGCATTGGTATCTAAGGGCCACAGGTCAAGTTGGTTCCATGCTGTATGGCTCCATGATTCTATGACAAGCAACTCCTTTACTGAAGTCCAGACTGAGCTGCCCAAAAGGAAGTTCAATAAGCACCAGAGAGACTGATCTGAATGTTGACCCTGAGAGAAGTGGGCTGCTGAAACTGCTCAGCTATGCATCCAGACCTGTGTGCACTAAGTGGGTGAGATTTGTTTCCTCACAAGGCTTGGGATAGGATGAATTGAAGGAGCAAAGTTGCTGTGTAGAGAATAGTTGTGGCTAAACCAATAAAATAGATCTGGGAGGGGGATGGGTCTACCACCATTTTGCATGTGATTGCCTCTGTGACCTCAGTTGTGTTCTCATTCTGAGAGGAGTTTAAAGAGTAACACCTGTACCTGGCTGAGACACTTAGAGACCCATGTGGTCAATTTTCTTTATACCAGGTGCTTTGGCTCTCTGCTCAATTATCATGAGCTTACACTGCAGGACTGTGGACTGAGCTGTTGGCCCTTAGCAGTGGCTAAGGATTCTCGTCTAACCTCTTGAGATGCTCTGCTGTCTCAGATCAGGGCCTGATTCAGAGTGAGGTGAGGGGCTTCAGTAATTACCGGTTCCCTCCATCACACTGAGTCATGACCTTGCTGGTGACAAGCATTCAAGATTCCAATGGGATCAGAGCCTACCTAATGACTATTGTCAATAATTCCTGGCAAAAGAAGTTTAGGGGATCTGCTGTTCAGCTGCATTTTCATAGCAGTGTCATGTACTCTTGGTGTCATGGCTTCTAGCAAAACCCTTCAAACTATGTAACATTTTACAGTGACCACATAGTCTGGGGTCATCATGGACACTGATTAATCAGCAGGAAACTGCTGTGAGAAATCCTTGAGCAAACATGAAGGCTCTATTGAACAAAACTGTACTGTTACAAGAAGAGTGCATACCTATGGTATTGGGCATGCATGCAGAGGCAGGACTTAAGTGAATATTGATCTGTATTGGTGGCCTCCAGCCTCCTTAGTGCTGGTGAGGAAGTTCTGAATGCTTCATTAGCACCAGCTTTGGACACAATGGGGCACCTTCTGAGAGTAAATTTACATCTGTGCCCCATCTGTTAGTGAACATCTATGTACCAACAGGAGTAAAGCCGCCAGTCTGAAAGTATGTACCAGGCATAATTTTCTGACTACTTTGGGCTTCCATGTTTAAGTTATTGGGAAACAAAAACGTTTTTTATTATGAAATCCAGAACCTATCTGGAGGCATGTAGGTTTATCCAAAACTGCGGTTGAGCAAGAGGAACTGAGACTAGAAGGTGCATTATCTCTGATTGCCACATGTTCTCCACTACGTTCCAGTGGAGAACATGGTGCTAAAGAGTTATCAATCTCAGAGAGAGTTCCTTTCTGATAAACAGAATGGAGATCACCTTCAACTCGAAAAGCTGAATCCTGTTTCACATCAGTAGAGGAATGGTTATTGAGTATTCTTCTAGTTCCACTGAAGGAAGAATTCATCCCACCCTCAGATTAAGAGATGCCATGATGAAAGTGATGAGATGTTGATGGGGCGGGTGGGGATGGGGTGAAGGATAGGACAATGTCGTTCCTTACCCTGAGCTTACCTGAGCAGATGATATTTTGGGTCTGTTGTGTGTAACTGTCTAGAACTTGCAGGAGCTCCACTCCCAGTGCAATTTTAATCTGCTCTCTGCTGCGGTTGATGGTTCTTTCTTTGAAGTGATATGTGTCGTTTAGTTTCGATATCCTAGTGTCCACAGCAATGTCCTGCTGCTCTGTCAGTTCTCCATGTGTTAAGTGGGAAATGATTCTGGGTGATTCTCTCTTGTGGTCTGAATGACATTTTCTCTTGCATGTTGCATGTGTCAAGTCCGAGCAGAAGTGAACTTCAGAGATAACATCCCCTCAGGTCAGCTACAGTCTCCTGCTGTCCAGAAGATTGACTCTTTCAGCACAGGGTGTATTTATGTCACAAATTAGAAAGTTACCTGTAACCAGAGGCTTCATATATGAGGAGACCTGGGTGTGGCAGGGAGTTCAATAGACTCATGGCCGGGGGGAAGAAACTGTTTCCCTCCTAGCAGTGCCTGTGTTAATGCTATGGTACCTGCTGTCTGATGGTAGGAAGTCAAAGAGTTTTCGGGTGGGATGGGAGGGATGCTTGACATTGCTAAAGGCCGTTTACTTGTAGCACCCCTGATAAATATCCTGAATGGGTGGAAGAGACCATAAATATCAGAACAGCATGTACTATTGAGAAACAGAGGAACTGTAAAATGTAAGTCCACATATCCATGAATGTGGCAAACAAGCAGGTGATGTGGTTTGGGAGGTGTATGGGATACTGGCCATTAATCAAAAAACTGAATACAGGTTTAGTGAAGTTTTATAATACTTTGTTCGTATTTCATGCATCATGGTCACTGTCAGTGTGCAGAGGGCAGCATAGGAGCATAGTCGTTATCACGACGGCTTTCAGTACCAGTGACCCAGGACAATTCCCGCTGCTGCCTATAAGGAGTTTGTATGTTATCTCCATACGTTTCATCTCACTGTCCAAATGCATACCGGTTAGAAAGCTAATTGGTCATTGTTGGGATTGTTGGGAGGCAAGGCTCAAAGGCTGCCGTTGTATCTCAATAATAAAAAAAAAGTTGCCTGGGATAGAGCAACTCATTTGTGAATAGAGACCTGGAACAACATATCTATTTTCCCTGGAGTAGATGATGTGAATAGATAAGGTACATAAAGTTATGAAGCCTATAGATAGGGCAGGCTGTAGGAAACATGTACCTATATCAGAGAGAGAGAGAAAACTATATATTTAAGGTAAAGGAGTGGAAATGTAGAGTGTAACTGTTGGACATGTTTGTCATCCAGAGAGTAGTGAGTACCTGGAATGCACTTACTGGGAAATTTGTTGATGTTGTTGATGAGCATTTGAATCACTAAGGCACAAAGATATCAATGGAACAAGTGCTGCTGGATGTCATTGGTATCTAAGGGCCACAGGTCAGAGGTCAAGTTGGTTCCATGGTGTACGGCTCCATGATTCTATGGCAAGCAGCTCAGCAACAGAAGTCCAGACTGAGCTTGTGTCGCTGCCCAAAAGGAAGTTCAATAAGCACCAGAGAGACTTATCTGAAGGTTGACCCTGAACATTTTTTTATTATTGAGATACAGCAGCAGCCTTTGAGACACTCAGGGCCCCATGTGGTCAATTTTCTTTATAGCAGGTCCTTTGGCTCTCTGCTCGATTATCATGAGGTTACACTGGTGGACTGTGGACTGAGCTGTTGGCCCTTAGCAGTGGCTAAGGATTCTCGACCAACCTCTTGAGATGCTCTGCTATCTCAGAGCAGGGCCTGTTTCAGAGTGAGGCATGGGGTTTCATTAATTACCAGTTTCCTCCATCACACAGAGACTTGACCTTGCTAGCTTCAAGCACTCATGCGTCCATTGGGTTCAGAGTCTACCTAATGACTATTGTCAATAATTCCTGGCAAATACGTTTAGGGGATCCGCTCTTTAGCTGCATTTTCATAGCAGTGTCATGGTTTCTGGGTGTCATGGCTTTTAGCAAACCCCTTCACTTGGAGTACTGTGGGCAGTTTTGGTCTCCTTATTTAAGAAAGGATGTGCTGACGTTAGAGAGGGTACAGAGAAGATTCACTAGAATGATTCCCAGAATGAGAGGGTTAACATATGAGGAATGTTTGTCCGCTCTTGGACTGTATTCCTTGGAGTTTGGAAGAATGAGGGGAGACCTCATAGAAACATTTCGAATGTTGAAAGGCATGGACAGAGTGGATGTGGCAAAGTTGTTTCCCATGATGGGGGAGTCTAGTACGAGAGGGCATGAGTTAAAGATTGAAGGGCGCCCATTCAGAACAGAAATGTGAAGAAGTTTTTTTAAGTCAGAGGGTGGTGAATCTATGGAATTTGTTGCCACGGGCGGCAGTGGAGGCCAAGTCATTGGGTGTATTTAAGGCAGAGATTGATAGGTATCTGAGTAGCCAGAGCATCAAAGGTTATGGTGAGAAGGCGGGGGAGTGGGACAAAATGGGAGAATGGATCAGCTCATGATAAAATGGCAGAGCAGACTCGACGGGTCGAATGGCCGACTTCTGCTCCTTTCTCTTATGGTCTTATGGTCTTCAACCTCTGCAACATTTTACAGTGACCAGATAGTCTGCAGTCATCATGGACACTGGTTAATCACTAGGAAACTGCTGTGACAAACCTTTGAGCAAACATAAAGGCTCTATTGAACAAAGCCGTTCTCCTGAAAGAAGAGCGCCTACCTGTGTTGTTGGACATGCATCTAGAGGCAGGGCTTGAATGTACATTGCTCTTTCTTGGTGGCCTCCAGCCCCCTTAGTGCTGGTGAGTGACTTCATTTTCAGGAAGTTCTGAATACTTCATTAGCACCAGCTTTGGACACAATGGTGCACCTTCTTAGGGTGTGCCTCATCTGACAACGAGCATCTATGTGCCAACAGGTGTGAAGCCACCAGTCAGAAAGTACATGCTGGGCAGCATTTTCTGACTCCTTGACCCCCCCGTTTAAGTTATTAGGAAGCAAAAATGGTTTTCTCTCATGAAATCCAGAAACTATTTGTAGGTATGTTGATTTATCCAAATCTGCGGCTGTGCATGAGGAACTGGGACTAGAAGGTGCATATCTCTGATTGCCACATGTTTTCCAATATGTTGCTGTTGAGAACATGGTGATAAGGAGTTATCAAACTCAGAGTTTCATTCTGATGAACAGATTGGAGATCATCATCAACTTGAAAAGCTGAATCCTGTTTCACATTAGTGGAGGAATGGTTATTGAGTCTTCTTCTAGTTCCACTGAAGGATGAATTCATCCCATCCTCAGATTAAGAGATGCCATGATGAAAGTGATGAGATTTTGATGGGGCAGGTGGGGATGGGGTGATGGATAGGACAATGTTGTTCCTTACCCTGAACTTACCTGAGCAGATGATATTTTGGGTCTGTTGTGTGTAACTGTCTAGAACATGGAGGAGCTCCACTGCCTGTGCAATTTTAATCCTCATCCTTCTGTGGTTGAAGGTTCTTTCTTTGAAGTGATATGAGTTGTTTTGTTTAAATACATAGGTGTCCATAACAATATCCTACTCCTCTGTCAGTTCTCCATATGTAAAGTAGGAAATGGTGAGCCTGGATGTTTCTGTCTTCTGGTCTAAATGACATTTCCTCTTAAATTTTTCATGTGTCATGTCCAACCAGAAGAGTACCTCAGAGATAAAATCCTCGTCAGGTCATGTACAGTCTCCTGATGTCCAGAAGATTGACTTTTTCAGCATGAAGTGTATTTATGTCACCAAGTAGAAAGTAACTACTATAACACTACTAAGGCTTCATACGTGATGAGACCTGGGTGAGGCAGGGTGTTCAATAGACTCACGGCCGGGGGAAAGAAACTGTTTCCCTCCTATCAGTGCCTGGGCTAATGGTATGGTACCTGCTGTCTGATGGTAGGGGGTCAAAGAGTTTGTGGGTGGGATGGGAGGGATGCTTGACATTGCTAAGGGCCCTGCATTTGTAGCACCCCTGATAAATATGCTGAATGGGTGGAAGAGGGACGTCGATGATCCTTCCAGCGGCCCTCGCAATCCTTTATAGGGCCTTACTAGGTCATAGACCATAAATATCAGAACAGCATGTACTATTGAGAAACAGAGGATCTGTAAAATATGTCCATATATCCTTGAATGTAGCAAATCTTGTAGGTGTCGTGATTTGGGAGGCATATGGAATGCTGGCCATTAATCAGGAAACTAAATACAGACTGTAGGGTGGTTTTATAAAACTTTGTTCTTATTTCATGCATTATGATCATGTTGTCACAGTGTGAAGAGGACACCATAGGGGCGTAGTGGTTAGCACAACAGTTTTCAGTACCAACAACCCAGGTGCAATTCCCACTACTGCCTGTAAGGAGTTTGTATGTTATCTCCATACATTTCCTCTCACACAGTTCAAAGACCCTACTGGAGGTTAATTTATCATTGTAATTGTCCTGTCATTAGGCTAAAATGAAATCCAAGGATTACTGGGTGGCTTAGTTCAAAGGCTGCTGCTATATTTGAATAATAAAAAAATGCTGCCTGTGATAGAGCAATTTATTTATCTATAGAGATGTGAAGCAACATACGTATATCTGCTGGTGTAAATTAGGTTAAAAAATGAGGTACGTAATGCTATAAGGTATATAGATCAGGCAGGCTCAGGAATCTTGTACCTCTATCAGAGATAGACAAAACTCTATAGTTAGGGTAAAGGAGAGGAAATGTAAGGTACGTCTGTTGGGCACATTTGTCAGAGAGTAGTGATTACCTGGAATGCACTGTCTGAGAAAGTTGTTGAAGTTTGGCTGCTGACAGCATCTAAGAAATGTCTAGATGAACGTTTGAATCACTAAGGCACAAAGATATTAATGAACCAAGTGCTGCTGGATGGCATTTGGTATCTAAAGGCCACTGGTCACAGGTCAAGTTGGTTCCATGCTGTACGGCTCCACGATTCTATGACAAGCAGTTCGTTTACTGAAGTCCAGACTGAGCTTGTGTGGCTGCCCAAAAGGAAGTTCAATAAGCACCAGAGAGACTTATCTGAAGGTTGACCCTGAGATAAGTGGGCTGCTGAACCTGCTCAGCTATGTATCCAGACCTGTGAGCACTTAGTGGGCGAGATTTGCTTCCTCATGAAGTTTGGCATAGGAGGAGGTGAAGGAAAAAAGTTCCTGTGTAGAGAATAGTTGTGGGCAATGCAATAACACAGATCTGGGAGGGGGATGGGTCGACCACTATTTTCCAGGTGATTGCCTCTGTGACCTCAGTTGAGTTCTCATTCTGTGAGGAGTACCTATACCTGACACCTGAGACACTCAGGGACCTGTGTGGTCAATTTTCTTTATAACAGGTCCTCTTGCTCTCTGCTTGAATATCATGACGTTATACAGCCAGATTTTGGACTGAGTTGTTGGTCCTCAGCAGTGGCTAAGGATTCTCATCCAACCTCTGGGTTGAGATTCCATAGCCACTGCTCAGCCGGGCCTGATTCAGAGTGAGGTGAGGGGCTTCATTAATTACGAATTCCTTCCATCACACTGAGTATTGACAAGCACTCATAATTCCAATAGGTTCAGAGCCTGGCTAATGACTATTGTCAATAATTCCTGGCAAGAGAAGGTTAATGGATCTGCTCTTTAGCTGCATTTTCATAGCAGTGTCATGGCTTTTAGCAAAACCCTTCAACTTATGTAGCATTTTACAGTGACCAGATAGTCTGCGGTCTTCAAGGACATTGGTTAATCACCAGGAAACTGCTTTGACCAATCCCTGAGGAACCGTGAAGAAAATTGTAGTGTTGGAAAAGAGGGCCTACCTATGGTGTTGGGTATGCATCCAGAGACATGAGTCAAAAGCACATTGTTCTGTATTGGTGGCCTCCAGCCTCCTCAGAGCTGCTGAGTGACTATATTTTGAGGAAGTTCTGAATATTTCAGTAGCACCAGCTTTGTACACTATGGTGCACATTCGAGGGTGAATCCTTCTAAGGGTAACTTTTACATCTGTGCTGCGTCTGAAAATGAGCGTCTATGTACCAAACGGTAGGAAGCCACCAGTCTGAAAGTATGTGCCGGGCAGCATTTTTTGACTCCTCGGCCCCCCGTTTAAGTTATTGGGAAGCAAAAATTGTTTTCTCTCATAAAATCCAGAACCTATTTGGAGGATATCCAAAACTGCGGCTGTGCATGAGGAACTGAGACTAGAAGGCGCATATCTCTGATTGCCACATATTCTCCAGTATGTTGCAGTTGAGAACATGGTGCTAAGGAGTTATCAAACTCTGAGAGAGTTTCATTCTGATGAATAGAATGCAGATCACCATTAACTTGAAAAGCTGAATCCTGTTTCACATCAGTGGAGGGATGGTTATCGAGTATTCTTTTAGTTCTACTGAAGGAAGAATTCACCCCACCTTCAGATTAAGAGATGATATGATAGAGGCTATGAGATGTTGATGGGGCGGTAGGCATGGGTGGAAGGATAGGACTATGTTGTTCCTTACCCTGAACTTACCTGAGCATATGATACTTTGGGTGTGCTTTGCGTAACCGTCTAGAATTGCACTGATGTGCAATTTTATTCTGCTCCCTTCTGCAGTGGAACGTTCTCTCTTTGAAGTGATATGTATGGTTTACTTTAAATATGCAGGTGTCCAGAACAATATCCTGCTCCTCTGTCAGTTCTCCATGTGTAAAGTGGGAAACAGTGAATCTGGATGATTCTGTCTTGCGGCTTAAATGACATTTTCTCTTAAATTTTTCATGTGTCATGTCCAATCAGAAGAGCACCTCAGAGATTAAATCTACGTGAGGTCATCTACCGTCTCCTAATGTCCAGAACATTGACTTTTTCAGCCTAAGGTGTATTTATGTCACAAATTAGAAAGTAACTAGTACTGTATACCACACGAAACCACCACGGCAGGCTTCACAGCTGAACAGGTGAGAAGACAGCTGAAACGTCTCAACCCAAGCAAGGCTGCAGGACCGGATGGTGTCAGTACAAGGGTGCTCAAAGCCTGAGCCCCTCAGCTATCTGGAGTACTACGCCATGTATTCAACCTGAGCCTGAGGCTCCAGAGGGTTCCTGTACTGTGGAAGACGTCCTGCCTCGTCCCTGTGCTGAAGACGCCACGCCCCAGTGGCCTCAATGACTACAGACTGGTGGCATTGACCTCCCACATCATGAAGACCCTGGAGAGACTTGTTCTGGAGCTGCTCCGGCCTATGGTCAGGCCACACTTAGATTCCCTCCGATTCGCCTACCAGCCCCGACTAGGAGTTGAGGATGCCATCATCTACCTGCTGAACCATGTCTACGCCCACCTGGACAAGCCAGCGAGCACTGTGAGGGTCGTGTTTTTTGACTTCTCCAGTGCGTTCAACACCATCCGTCCTGCTCTGCTGGGGGAGAAGCTGACAGCGATGTAGGTGGATGCTTCCCTGGTATCATGGATTCTTGATTACCTGACTGGCAGACCTCAATACGTGTGCTTGCAACACTGTGTGTCCGACAGAGTGATCAGCAGCACTGGGGCTCCACAGGGGACTGTCTTGTTTCCCTTTCTCTTCACCATTTACACCTTGGACTTCAACTACTGCACAGAGTCTTGTCATCTTCAGAAGTTTTCGGATGACTCTGCCATAGTTGGATGCATCAGCAAGGGAGATGAGGCTGAGTACAGGGCTATGGTAGGAAACTTTGTCACATGGTGTGAGCAGAATTATCTGCAGCTTAATGTGAAAAAGACTAAGGAGCTGGTGGTAGACCAGAGGAGAGCTAAGGTACCGGTGACCCCTGTTTCCATCCAGGGGGTCAGTGTGGACATGGTGGAGGTTTACAAATACCTGGGGATACGAGTTGACAATAAACTGGACTGGTCAAAGAACACTGAGGCCGGCTACAAGAAGGGTCAGAGCCGTCTCTATTTCCTGAGGAGACTGAGGTCCTTTAACATCTGCCGGACGATGCTGAGGATGTTCTATGAGTCTGTGGTGGCCAGTGCTATCATGTTTGCTGTTGTGTGCTGGGGCAGCAGGCTGAGGGTAGCAGACACCAACAGAATCAACAAGCTCATTTGTAAGGCCAGTGATGTTGTGGGGATGGAACTGGACTCTCTGACGGTGGTGTCTGAAAAGAGGATGCTCTCCAAGTTCCATGCCATCTCCCATCCACTACATAATGTACTGGGTGGGCACAGGAGTACATTCAGCCAGAGACTCATTCCTCCGAGATGCAACACAGAGCGTCATAGGAAGTCATTCCTGCCTGTGGCCATCAAACTTTACAACTCCTCCCTTGGAGGGTCAGACACCCTGAGCCAATAGGCTGGTCCTGGACTTATTTCATAATTTACATACTACTATTTAACTATTTATGGTTCTATTACTATTTATTATTTATGATGCAACTGTAACGAAAACCAGTTTCGCCAGGTTTCAATAAAGTATGACTATGACTATGACTATAACACTACTGAGGGTTCATATGTGATGAGACCTGGGTGTGTCAAGGGGGTTCAATAGTTTCACAGCTGGGGGAAGAAACTGCTTCCCTCCTAACATGGCCTGAGCTACTGCTATGGTACCTGCTGTCTGATGGTAGGGGGTCAAAAGGTTTGTAGGTGGGATGGAAGGGATTCTTGACATTGCTAAAGGTCCTGCATTTGTAGTACCCCTGATAAATATACTGAATGGGTGGAAGAGGGATGTTGCTGATCCTTCCAGCAGACCTCACAGTTCCTTTATAGGGCCTTACTAGGTCATATACCATAAATATCAGAACAGTATGTACTAAAGGAACTGTAAAATATAAGTCCACATATCCTTAAATGTAGCAAATCTTGTAGGTGTCGTGATTGGGGGGCATATGGAATACTGATCATTAATCAGGAAATTGAATACAGGTTGTAGTGAGGTTTTATAAAACTTTTTTCAGATTTCATGCATTGTGGTCATTATGTCACAGTGTGCAGAGGGCAGCATAGTAGCATAGTGCTCAGCACAACGGTTTTCAGTACCAACGACCCAGGTCCAATTCCCACTACTGCCTATATGGAGTTTGTACGTTATCTCTGTATGCTCCCTCCCACAGTTCAAAGGCCTACTGGATGGTAGGTTAATTTGTCATTGTAAATTATCCTGTGATTAGGCTAAAATGAACTCCCAAGATTACAAGGTGGCTTGGCTCAAAGGCTGCTGCTGTATCTCAAAAATAAGGAATAGTTGCCTGTGATAGTGCAACTCATTTGTGAATAGAGACCTGAAGCAGCATACATGTATTTCCTGGAGTAAATGAGGTTAAAAGATGAGGTACATAATGCTATAAAGTATATAGATCGGGCTGGCTGAGGTAACTTGTACCTATATCAGAGATAGACAAAACTATATATTTAGGGTAAAGGAGAGGAAATGTAAGGTACATCTGTTGGGCACCTTCGTCAGAGAGTGGTGATTAGCTGGAAAACACTGCCTGAGAAAGTTGTTGATGTTGGGCTGCTGACAGCATTTAAGAAATGTCTAGATGAGCATTTGAATCACTAAAGCACAAAGATATTAATGAACCAAGTGCTGCTGGATGGCATTGGTATCTAAAGGCCACTGGTCACAGGTCAAGTTGGTTCCATGCTGTACGGCTCCACGATTCTATGACAAGCAGTTCGTTTACTGAAGTCCAGACTGAGCTTGTGTGGCTGCCCAAAAGGAAGTTCAATAAGCACCAGAGAGGTTGACCCTGAGATAAGTGGGCTGCTAAACCTGCTCAGCTATGTATCCAGACCTATGAGCACTATGTAGGCGAGATTTGCTTCCTCACGAAGTTTGGGATAGGAGGAGGTGAAGGAGAAAAGTTTCTGTGTAGAGAATAGTTGTGGGCAATGCAATAAATAACACAGATCTGGGAGGGGGATGGGTCGACCACCATTTTCCATGTGATTGCCTCTGTGACCTCAGTTGTGTTCTCATTCTGAGAGGAGTACCTATACTTAACACCTGAGACACTCAGGGACCTGTGTGGTCAATTTTCTTTATACCAGGTCCTCTTGCTCTCTGCTTGAATATCATGACGTTATACAGCCAGATTGTGGACTGAGCTGTTGGTCCTCAGCAGTGGCTAAGGATTCTCATCCAACCTCTTGGTTGCGATTCCATAGCCACTGCTCAGCAGGGCCTGATTCAGAGTGAGGTGAGGGGCTTCACTAATTACCAAATCCCTGCATCACAATGAGTCATGACCTAGCTAGTGACAAGTACTCCAAATTCCTATAGGTTCACAGCCTGGCTAATAACTATTGTAAATAATCCCTGGCCAGAGAAGTTTAATGAATCTGCTCTTTAGCTGCATTTTCACAGCAGTATCATGGTTTCTGAGTGTCATGGCTTTTAGCAAAACCCTTCAACTTATGTACCATTTTGTAGTGACCAGATAGTCTGTGGTCATCATGGACACTAGTTAATCAGCAGGAAACTGCTTTGACAAATCCCTGAGCAACCGTGAAGGCTCCATTGAACAAAATTCTACTGTTGGAAGAAGCAGGCCTACTTATGGTGTTGGGCATTTAACCAGAGGCAGGGCTTGAATACACATAGTTCTGTCTTGGTGGCCTCCAGCCTCCTTAGTGCTGGTGAGTGACTTCATTTTGACGAAGATCTGAATACTTCATTAGCACCAGCTTTGGACACAATGGTGCATCTTGAATGGCTGAAACCTTCTGAGCTTAAGTTTTACATCAGTGCCCCATCTGACAATGAGCATCGATGTGCGAACAGGTGTAAAGCCACGAGTCTGAAAGTCTGTGCCGGGCAGCATTTTCTGACTCCTTGACAGCCCCCCCACCCCCCGTTCAAGTTATTCGGAAGCAAAAATGTTTTTCTCTTCTGAAATCCAGAACCTATTTGGAGGCATGTTTGCTATCTAAATCTACGGTTGAGCATGAGGAACTGAGACTAGAAGGTGCATATCTCTGATTGCTAGATGTTCTCCACTATGTTCCCGTTGAGAACATGGTGTTGAGGAGTTATAAAACTCAGTTTCATTTTGTTGACCAGAATGGAAATCACCATCAACTTGAAAAGCTGTATCCTGTTTCATATCAGTGGGGGAATTTTTATTGAGTACTCTTTTAGTTCCACTGTAGGAGGAATTCACTGCACCTTCAGGCTATTTGAATGGAAAAGATGACATTTGAAAGCAAACTAGCAAAGTATATTAATTTGCATAGTAAAAACTTTGTCAAGTGTGTAATAACAAAACAGATATAAGGGTGGATATTGGAAATGCTAGAAAATGAGGCCTGAGAAATAATAACTTGGCACAAGTAGTGGCAGATATTTTGCATCAGACTTCACCGTGGAAGACATGAGCAGTGTGCCAGAGATTATAGTGTGTAAAGGAAGAGAATTGCAGTTGCTATTACAAGGGAAAAAGTGCTCAAAAGTTGAAATACCTAAGGGTTCATAAGTCACCTGGACCAGATGAACTGCACACCAGGGGTCTGAAAGAATTAGTGTTAAAGATTGTGGAGGGATTGCCAATGATCTTTCAAAAATCATTAGACTCTGGCTTGGTGCCACAGGACTGAAAAATTGCAAATGTCACTCCAGTCTTTAAAAAAAGAATGGAGGCAGCAGAAAGGAAATTGTAGATCAGTTTGTCTGACCTTAATGGTTGGGAAAATGTTGGAGCCAATTGTTAAGAATGAGGTTATGGATTACTTGGTGACACAGGACAAGATAGGACAAAGTCAGCATGGTTTCCTTCAGGGAAAATCTTGCCTGACGAACCTGTTGGAGTTCTTTGAGGAGATACAAGTAGGATAGATAAAAAGGTTGCAGTCGATAATATATAACTGGACCTTCAGAAGGCCTTTGACAAGATGCCACACATAAGGCTGCTTACCAAGTTAAGAGCCCATGGTATTGCAGTAAAGTTACTAACATGGTTAGGGCCTTCGCTGGTTGGTAGGAGGTAGTGAGTGGGAATAAAAGGATCATTGTCTGGTTGGCAGCCAGTGACTAGTGATGTTCCACAGGGGTCGTTGTTGGGACTGCTTCTTTTTATCCGCATTTCAACGATTCAGATGATGGAATAGATGGCTTTGTTGCCAAGTTTGCAGATGATATAAAGATTGGTGGAGGGGCAGGTAGCTTTGAGGGAACAGGTAGGCTGCAGAAGGACTTTGACGGATGAGGTGAATGGGCAAGAATGAGGCAAATGAAATATAATGTTGGAAAATGCATGGACATACACTTTGATAATAGAAATAAATGTGTGGACTATTGTCTAAACGGGGAGAAAATCCAAAAATCTGAGATACAAAGAGACTTGGGAGTTCTTGTGAAGAACACCGTAAAGGTTAACTTGCAGGCAGAGTCAGTTGTGAGGAAGGCAAATGCAATGTTAGCATTTATCTCAAGAGGTCTGGAATGCAAGAGTAGGGAGGTGTTGCTGAGGCTTTATAAGGCACTGTTGAGGCCTCACCTTGAGTATTGTAACAGTTTTGGACTCATCACCTTTGAATAAATATACTATCGTTGGAGGGCGTCCACAGGAGGTTCACAAGGATGATTCCAGAAATGAAATGTTTATCATAAGAGGAACGTTTGATGGCTCTGGGTCTGTACTCACTGGAACTTAGAAGGATAAAAGGGGATCTCACTGAAACATTTCAAATGTTGAACGGCCTAGACACAGTAGAAGTAGAAAGGATGTTTCCCAGAGTCGGGAGTCTAGGACAAGAGGGCACAGCTTCAGGATAGAGGGGCATCCATTTAAAACAGAGATGCAGAGAAATTCCTTTAGCCTGAAGGTGTTGAATTTATGGAACTTGTTACCAGAGGCAACTGTGGGGGCCAGAACATTGGGTATTTTAAGACAGCGATTGATAGGTTCTTGATTAGACATGGCAGCAAAGATTACAAGGAGAAGGCTGGGGAACGGGATTGAGGAGTTGAAAAGGGATAAACAATGATTGAATGGGGGAGGAGACTCGATGGGCTAAATGGCCTCCTAAGTCTGCTCATATGTCTTATGGTCTTAAGATCTAAAATGCTGAAAAAGGAGAGAAAACATTTTCAATCAGTGGTACATTGCTAAAATTGGCTGAAATTGTGCAGGACAATGAGGTGGTAGTAATGATGAAGGAAATTTGTTTGATCTCTGTTCAGGAGGAGAGGAGATTTAGCACAGAGGGGCCAGAAGTAAATGGAATAGGAAGTTATGTTTCTATTTCATCAACAATGGAGCTGCTTCAATTCCCCACCGAAATTGTGGATCAAACCTTATGAGGCAATATGATCAGTCACCTTCCGTAGCATAGGGTAGCAGGGAAGACTAGATAGGCAAAACAGACTAATGCTGCTCCTATATATAATGAACGCTACAGCACCCGCAACCGGAGTTCGATTCCCACTGCAGTCTTTAAGGAGCTGTTATATATGGGGTTAAACTACTTGTCGGTCAAAAGCTCCTTCTGTCGTACCAGTCATCGATTAGCCCGATTGAAGTGTGCAGCAGCTCTTTCCCGTTGGTTGGATTGTGTGCCACGGCACGAGTGTCCGGTCTCAATCACCTCAGAGGGATGAGAATAGCACGTGCAGGAAGATTGCTCTCTGTCCCCAGGTCATGCTTCACAGACCATTGGGAAGATGTTCTCCAGTGTTACAAGAGGTGTACGCACTCTTAGCTCTGTATCCGTTGAATATTTCGTTTCGTAGTTTGTGTACCTTGGCGGGGGGTGGGGGCGACTTCGATGTTTGCTTGAGTCTTTTACGTTTGCAGGTAAATGATTAATATGCTTGTTAGTAGTCAGTGTTTTGTGTCTCACTCACCAAACCTGTAAACCTGCTTCCACATTACATTAGGCGCTGCAAGTAGGATCTGCTGTTCAGCAGAAAATGAATATCTTTAGAAATTTGTTCAAGAGAGAGATCACCCCCCCCCCCAATATGGGCAATGCCGAGCCCCATGTTGGACTGATAATCCGGAGAGCGGGGTTTGGAAGTCTGCCAACCAATTGATGGGTTATGGGATGTTGATAGATTGGTTAGACCAGCTAGATTTTGCTGGGGTTGAAACTGGACAACACATTGTATCCATACGTAAAACATTGGGATTTCGCAGGAGAAGGAATAGCCAGAGGGATTATTTCAGGCTGTTTACAAACATTAAGACACCAGCACAAGATAATTGTGGGTCTTAAAAATGAGGTGGAAGAGCTAAACCAGCTTTGTTTCTTTATGGAAGAAGCGCTGTGGTTGGCCCAAACCCGGGCTGCAAAGTTATACGATAGCAATACAGAGATAACCTGCGGGTTTATGAAGGTACAGTAATTATACACTGCCCGTGGGTTATTTGGTGATCCTGTTAATGTCCAAGCCTTAATGTGGCAGGGTGATGATTCCACTGCGTAAAATGGGGAAGAGAGGGTAAAGTTGACACCTAGTATTATCCCCTGAAACAATCGTCCTCTCCTCTGAGTATCCGAAACAGTGGGGCCAGACCAGTGATCACACGTTCCCGTACCCGCATTGCTGGGCATCTGTCCGCGGTTTCTTCTTCCCGGGAGGGAGAGGAGGCAGAAAATCAGGGAATGTGTGGGGGGTTGTACGATTGGCCCTTTTCAAGACATCAGAGGAACTGGCGAGATTAGAGGGTAGGTACAGACAGAAGCCTGAGTCGTCTCTGGCCACGTGGTTGTTGAGGATACGGGATGAGGGAGTGCCAGAGTGATCCTATCTAATAGAGAGATGGATGCTTTAGGTAGCCTATCGTCTCAGAAAGTGATGAATAACACCCTGAGAATGCTACTCGCTTCCTCTGAGCATAATCCATCATGATAGGATCGGGTGGCAGCGGTGGTCAGATTCAGATATCCTTCTCGCTTTGAATGAGGTTTCAAACCTCACGTGGAATGGAGCACAGTAGGAGGTATTAAAGCAGCGGTCCCCAACCACCGGGCCGCGGGGAAGCGATATGATTTGGTCAGCTGCACCTTTCCTCATTCCCTGTCACGGCCACTGATCAGCCATTACGCATGCGAGGTCATGACCTGCGCGTCATCCGTGTCAAGGCGGGAAGGCGATCAACTCCACGAGCTTGCAAATGACGACGGGCTGAGAAGTATGTTTGACATAACATCTCTGCCGGCATTTTGGATCAAAGTCAAGGCTAAATATCCTGAGATAGCCACGAAAGCACTGAAAACGTTGCTTCCATTTCCAACATTTTTCTGCTAAGCGGAGTTTTCTGCAATGAATGCAACGAAAACTAAATTGCGGAATAGACCGGACATCAGGAACCCCCTTCGAGTATCACTGTCTCCCATCACCCCTCGATAGGACTGTCTTGTTGCAGGAAAACAAGCCCAGGGCTCCCGCTGATTCAGCGATATTGGTGTGTTGCAGTGATTTTATATATTCATACGGGGAAAATATGTGCTGTGCGTTTAATATCCAAATATTACTTAAAATGTTATGATGCTAGTGACTTATATAACCATATAACAATTACAGCACGGAAACAGGCCATCTCGGCCCTTCTAGTCCGTGCCGAACGCTACTCTCACCTAGTCCCACCGACCTGCACTCAGCCCATAACCCTCCATTCCTTTCCTGTCCATATACCTATCCAATTTTTCTTTAAATGATCATATCGAACCGGCTTCTGCCACTTCTACTGGAAGTTCGTTCAACACTTAAAGCTCCCCTGATAATTGACTTATCATTATATCCATGCGAGGAAAATATGCGCTGTGTGTTTAATATTAAATTCGTTAGATAAACCCTTTTAGAAACAGAATTGAGGGTATTACGCACTTATCACCTATATTCCGGTAGTGGTTAACACCCATCCCCACGAACAGAATCGCCAAAAAGGATTTGCTTGGGAGGGGGAGAGGAGTCGGCAGGTCACGACGCGTATGCGCATTGGTGCCCGCGCAGGGCTTCATGGTCATTGTAGTCTTTTGGGTAAACAACGCATTTGACTGCTGCTCTTGTTCGTTGGCAACCCTACCCCCCCCCCCCCCCCCCCCCGGTCGGCCGGTCCGCAAGAATATTGTCAATATTAAACCGGTCCGCAGTGCAAAAAAGGTTGGGGACCCTTGTATTAAAGGGCTTTGCCTGTGGGCTCTTATTACAAAATTTACAGCAATAGTGGTATCCCGCAGGAGGATGGTGAACTTCCCTCTGCTATGATAGCACATTAGGTTATGGCAATGGGTTTCCATTTAAAATTAGTGCTGTCTTGAACAGAGCCAGCAGTCTTCTGTCCTTAAGCACAGCCACTCAGTTATTCCAGAGTGTGGATTAAGTAGAAGAGGATGCGTGGAACCAGGTACGGAAGTTGGATATGCAGATAGCCAGTAGGGGATCCCGCATGACCCATAAGGAAATGTTTTTCCTCAAAGCCGGGGTCCCGAAAGACCAGGAAAAAGGGGGTTCACTCCTCTACCCTCTATGCAACGTGGAGGGAGTGCTGCAAGAAGGAGAGAAACATAGAAAACATACAGCACAATACAGGCCCTTCGGCACACAAAGCTATGCCGAACATATCCCTACCTTAGAACTACCTAGGCTTTACCCATAGCCCTCTATTTTTCTAAGCTCCATGCAGCCATCCAGGAGTCTCTTAATTTTTTGTAATTTATTTTTTATTGAAGTTCATCATCAAACAAAACTTTTCATAAGATGTATTTCAGATACTGTACATATATATCATATAGTCATATAGTCTCATACGGCCAGATTTGGGAACAGCTTCTTTCCAACTGTGATAAGACTGCTGAATGGATCCTGACCTGGATCTGGGCTGTACCCTCCGAATATCTGGACCTGCCTGTTGGTTTTTTTGCACTACCTTACTTCCCATTTTTCTATTTTCTATTTCTGATTTATAATTTAAATTTTTAATGTTTACTAATTTTAACTATTTGTAATATTTATAATATTTAATATTTGTAATCCAGGGAGTGTGAAGCGCAGAATCAAATATCGCTTTGATGATTGTACATTCTAGTACCAATTGTTTGGTGACAATAAAGTATTAAGTATTTGTCACAAATCTCCACATAATATTTATCTGAGGTATACACTTATAGAAAGGAGAGAAAAGAAAGAACAATCAAAAGAAGAAAACTATGTACAAAGTAGGTAGTGATCTTTTTTTTTTACAACATATTTATTGACTTGTGAGAATAACATCAGGCCTATGAGGTGTTATGTAGGTAAACCATTTTTCCCAGTATGAATCAAATTGTTCCAACTTATGATTAACAGATGCTGTTATCTTTTCCATTTTGTAAATTTCCATTGTAATTTCCATCCATACATTTAAAGTTGGGTTCTCCTTTGATAACCATTTCCTGGTAAAGGTCTTTTTACCAGCCACCAGCAGTATATTCATTAAATATTTATCTCTTTTTAACTATTCTTGAGGTACATACCCAAAATATATGGTCTTACTTTCTAAGGGTATTTCACATTTAAAGATGTCTTGTGGGGCATTGTGTATCCCACTCCAATAGTCTTTGATAGTGGGGCATTCCCAGAAAATATGATAATGGATCGCATTTAGATTTCCACAATTTCTCCAGCAAACAGGGAGGTTACTATCATAATGGGATTTCTGAGAAGGTGTAATAAAATAACTTGTCAAGTTTTTCCACCCGAGCTCCCTCCATTTCTGTGAACTGGTACACTTCCATTGATACCTCCATATTATTGTCCATTCATCCTCAGATATTATTATCCCTCCTTCCTTCTCCCATTTTGTTTTAATGTATGGATTCGAATGTGTTTTAAGATTTGACAAACCCTTATACACGCTTGAAATGATTCTACTACTGTTGTCTGAATTATATGTTTTTCTAAATAGCTGTATCAAACATGTACTTGCCTTGGTTACATTTTTAACTATCCTATTAACATACTGTCACATCTGTAAATATCGATAAAAGTCCTGTTTTTCTAACAGTGTTTCTCCTTGAGCATTTCAAAACTGAACAGTGTTCCTTCTTTCATTATATTGCAAATAGCTGTCCAGTCCTTAAATCTAGCATCCAGTTTGTTCGGCATAAAATCCGAATCACATGCACACCATTTAAGAACTGCAATGTTTATATTCTTTTATAATAGTTTTCTGTATTTTAAGAGTCCATTTCACCCATGGGTTATCAATAGTATTTATGCAACTTTGTAGGTTGTTATCAGCCAAAATTGCCTGGATGGAGATGGAAGGTATCCTCTCCTCAATGTTTTTCCATTGAGTGTCATATGATGGATTGCACCAGCATATTACAGCTCTTAATTATGCTGCGAACTAGTTAATCTCTAAGAGAAGGTAGGCCCCATCCCCCCTTTTCCTTGGCTAACTGCAAAGTTTTGAGATGAACTCTAAGTCTTTTACCTTTCCATATATATCCTGATAGCATCTTGTTCCATTCATTGAATTGATTTTGGTTAATCTCTATTGGTAGAGTCTGAATGAGATATAGTAGTCTGGGCAGTATATTTATTTTAATAGATTCAATCCTTGAACTGACACCAAGAAAAGGATTAGGTTCCATCTTGTTATATCAACCATAATTTTTTAATATATAGGCTGATAATTGCATTCTGATAATTTTGCCAAATCTTTTGGCATAATGATGCCCAAATATTTGACAGACTCTGTTTGCCATGCCCAAGGATATCTACTTTCAATTTCTCTTGGTGGGCTATATTTATATGAAAGTAGTTGAGTTTTATCTATGTTGACCTTGCATCTTGATAATTGGCCATATCATTCAAAGGATTGCATCAATTTCGGTAAAGAGTATGTTGACTGCCTTAGATAGATCAAAATGTCATCCGCGTAACAGGCCAATTTATGCTCTGTCCCTTTAATAGTAATTCCCCTGATATCTTCATTTTGTCTGATGTATTGAGCTAATGGTTCCAGATATAATGCGAAGAGTAGCAGTGACTATGCACAACCCTGTCTCATGCCCCTTTCTAGGGTAAAACTATTAGATAAATATCCATTGATTTTAATCCTAGCAGTAGGATCATAGTATGGTGCCTGTGTATTTTTAATAATTGTCTTGTAGACCAAATCTATGTAAAACTCTGTAAAGAAAATTCCAATTAACCGAATCAAATGCTGTTTCAGCGTCCATGCTTATCACTATTGCTTCAATTTCATTTTTTTTATATGATTCATAATGTTAAATGTCCTTTGTTTATTGTCTTGTGTTTGGCATTGTTGTATAAAACCTGTCTGATCATTATGTATCAGTGTGGGTAGAAACTCTTCCAATTGTTTGGCCTTGATGGAGGTAAATATTCTATCTTCCACATTAAGAACAGATATTGGTCTAAATGACCCACATTCCATTCTATCCCTGTCTTCTTTCGGTATAGCTCAGAATATCGCCTCCTTCCAGCTGGGTGGCATTTGCGCCTTTCTTGGAGCCCAGTTCAGTGTGGGGAGCAAAACAGGAATTAACTCACTTCTAAGTTCCTTATACCACTCTGCCGTATATCCATCTTATCCTGGTGACTTGCTTAATTTAAGCCTACTAATTGCAGTTTTTAGTTCAGCTTCAGTTATGACAGCAGTCTGTCCTTTGCTTAAAGTTGGTAACTCTAAAGAATTCAGGAAGGTGTCAATCTGGGCTATGCTTCCCCCGGAGGTTTGGAATATAGAGTTTAGTAAAACATTTCAAGAACTTCTTGAATTTCACTTAACAAGCAACACACATAAAAGTTGCTGGTGAACGCAGCAGGCCAGGCAGCATCTCTAGGAAGAGGTACAGTCGATGTTTCGGGCCGAGATTCTTCGTCAGGACTAACTGAAAGAAGAGCTAGTAAGAGATTTGAAAGTGGGAGGGGGAGGGGGAGATCCGAAATGATAGGAGAAGACAGGAGGGGGAGGGATGGAGTCAAGAGCCGGACAGTTGATTGGCAAAAGGGATATGAGAGGATCATGGGACAGGAGGCTCAGGGAGAAAGAAAAGGGGGAGGGGGGAAGCCCAGAGGATGGGCAAGGGGTATAGCGAGAGGGACACTTAGCTTATTTTTTTTAATCACTTTTGTTCTTGGATCCCTAATTCTATGAATAGTATTTTCTGCTATCTTTTTTTTCCAGTTTTCATGCCAGTATTTTCATAGATTTAGCTCTAATTTCATAGTGTCTTTGTTTCAGAAACATTAAATTTTTTTCAATTTCTTGTGTAGCCAAACTGTTAATTTCATTCCTAATTTTTAAAATTTCCTCTGGTGTATCCTGTGCCAAACTCAATTTGTGTTTTTTTTTCCAAGTTCCTTCAGCTTATTTTGTAATTCCTTTAATGTTTTATTCTTTATTTTTTTCTTATATGAAGATATCGCTATAATTTTCCCTTTTAAGACAGCCTTCATAGTATCCCATAGAATGGGAGGTGAAACCTCTCCATTATCATTGAATTCTAAGTAAAGACCAATTTCTTTTTAAATTTGTTTCTAAAAATAGGAATCATTGAGCAGACTTGAATTTAGTTTCCAAATAGTATTCTTTGGTTGTAGGTCAAAATCAACAGATAACTATATAGGTGCATGATCACTTACAACTATTGTTCCAATTCCACAGGTGTGTGTTTTGTCTTTATCTTTTCCAAATGTGATGAAATAGTCTATTATTGCATATACGGAATGGGGGGCAGAATAATGAGTGTATTCCCTTCTGTCGGGGAGAAGATCCCTCCATATATCAATTAGACCACCATCCTCAAAAGAGTGTTAACTTACTTATGTAAGGACTTTGTTTCATAAGTTTTTCTATTGGAAGAGTCTAACTTTGGTTGTAATTGTAAATTTAAGTCTCTCCCACATATCAGGAGACCTTCTGTTTCTGTTACCATAATATTAGTAATTTTCTGGAAGAAACTAATGTCACTTCCTGGGAGTGCGTACATATTCAATAAAGTAACTGGATTTCTGTCTATACTCCCCCTACCAGAATATATCTGCCCTCCTTACCTTCCATTTCGAATGCTTTTTCAAAATTTAGCTTGCTTGAAATGAGAATAGCAACTATTCTTCTATTTCCTGATTTGCATGAGGAGAAAAACAAATTAGTGAAGCCCATTCTCTTTAATTTTTCATGCACTGTAAATATCTAAGTGCATCACTGATTACATCAACTTCTGTGTGGACTGCAATGTTCCGACAAGAACTGTCCTTTGTTATTCAAATAAGAAGCTATGGGTAACAAAAGACATTAAGGACATCCTGAATGCTAAAAAGAGGGCGTTTAGAGCTGGAAATAGGGAGGAGCTGAGGGCAATACACAGGGACCTGAAAGCCAGGATCAGGGAGGCTAAAGACAGGTATAGGAGGAAGCTTGAGTGGAAACTCCACCAGAACAACATGAGAGAGGTCTGGAGGGAGATGAGGACCATCACTGTGTTCCGGCAAACTAGCAACAGAGGAGCTGAGGGCAGTGTGGACAGGGCCAATGAACTTAACCTGTTCTTTAACAGATTTGACATTGTGGCCCCTGCCCATCCCACATATGAGCCATCTGTTGCCGGCCCCCAACCAACACATATTCCACTCTCCCCTCCTACCCCTCCTCACAGTCCCCCACCCTGCTCTCATGACTGTACCCCTTCCCCACATGAAACCACCACGGTGGGCTTCACAGCCAAACAGGTGAGAAGACAGCTGAAACGTCTCAACCCAAGCAAGGCTGCAGGACCGGATGGTGTCAGTACCAGAGTGCTCAAAGCCTGTGCCCCTCAGCTATGTGGAGTACTTCGCCATGTATTCAACCTGAGCCTGAGGCTCTGGAGGGTTCCTGTACTGTGGAAGACGTCCTGCCTCGTCCCTGTGCCGAAGAAGCTGTGCCCCAGCGTCCTCAATGACTACAGACCAATGGCATCGACCTCCCACATCATGAAGACCCTGGAGAGACTTGTTCTGGAGCTGCTCCGGCCTATTGTCAGGCCACACTTAGATCTCCTCCAGTTCGCCTACCAGCCCCGACTAGGAGTTGAGGATGCCATCGTCTTCCTGCTGAACCGTGTCTACGCCCACCTGGACAAGCCAGCGAGCACTGTGAGGGTCATGTTTTTTGACTTCTCCAGTGCGTTCAACACCATCCGCCCTGCTCTGCTGGGGGAGAAGCTGACAGCGACGCAGGTGGATGCTTCCCTGGTATCATGGATTCTTAATTACCTGACTGGCAGACTGCAATACGTGTGCTTGCAACACTGTGTGTCCGACAGAGTGATCAGCAGCACTGGGGCTCCACAGGGGACTGTCTTGTCTCCCTTTCTCTTCACCATTTACACCTCGGACTTCAACTACTGCACAGAGTCTTGTCATCTTCAGAAGTTTTCGGATGACTCTGCCATAGTTGGATGCATCAGCAAGGGAGATGAGGCTGAGTACAGGGCTACGTAGGAAACTTTGTCACATGGTGTGAGGAGAATTATCTGCAGCTTAATGTGAAAAAGACTAAGGAGCTGGTGGTAGACCTGAGGAGAGCTAAGGTACCGGTGACCCCTGTTTCCATCCAGGGGGTCAGTGTGGACACGGTGGAGGATTACAAATATCTGGGGATACGAATTGACAATAAACTGGACTGGTCAAAGAATACTGAGGCTGTCTACAAGAAGGGTCAGAGCTATTTCTATTTCCTGAGGAGACTGAGGTCCTTTAACATCTGCCGGACGATGCTGAGGATGTTCTACGAGTCTGTGGTGGCCAGTGCTATCATGTTTGCTGTTGTGTGCTGGGGCAGCAGGCTGAGGGTAGCAGACACCAACAGAATCAACAAACTCATTCGTAAAGCCAGTGATGTTGTGGGATGGAAACTGGACTCTCTGACGGTGGTGTCTGAAAAGAGGATGCTGTCTAAGTTGCAAGCCATCTTGGTCAATGTCTCCCATCCACTATATAATGTACTGGGTGGGCACAGGAGTACATTCAGCCAGAGACTCATCCCACCGAGATGCAGTACTGAGCATCATAGGAAGTCATTCCTGCCTGTGGCCATCAAACTTTACAACTCCTCCCCTGGAGGGTCAGACACCCTGAGCCAATAGGCTGGTCCTGGACTTATTTCATAATTTGCTGGATAATTTACATATTACTATTTAACTATTTATGGTTCTGTTACTATTTATTATTTATGGAGCAACTGTAACGAAAACCAATTTCCCCTGGGATTAATAAAGTATGACTATGACTATGACATGATAAAGTGCAGTGCAGTTAAATACTAAGGAGCAAGATCATAACGAGGTTGATTGTGAGGTCTGACTTCCGACTGGCAGTCAGTGCCTTCACTGAGGATGTGGAAACTATACAAAGGGTGCAGAGAAGATTTACTAGGATGCTGCCTGGATTGGGGAGTAGGCCTTATGAGAATAGTTTGAGTGTACATGGCCTTTTCTCCTTGGAGCAGCGGAGGATGAGAGGTGACCCGATGGAGGTGTATAAGATGATGAGAGGCATTGATCATGTGGATAGTCAGAGGCTTTTCCCCAGGGCTGAAATGGCTATCATGAGAGTGCACAGTTTTAAGGTACTTGGAATTAGGTACAGAACAGATGTCGGGGTAAAGTTTTTACGCAGAGTGTGATGACTGCATGGAATGGGCTGCCGGCGGTGGGGGAGGCGAATACGCAGCGTCATTTAAGAGACTTCTAGACTCATGGAGCTCAGAAAAATAGGGGGCTGTGGGTAACCGTAGGTGATTTCTAAGGTAAGGACATGTTCGGCACAGATTTGTGGGCCGAGGGGCCTGTATTGTGTTGTAGGTTTTCTATGTTTCTATGTCCTGATAGATGTTTGCAAAGACGCCGCTTTGAGTGAATATACACCTGAACCTGCGTTTCTTCAGACCAGGCCACCAGAAAGCAGAAGCGGTTACATTTAATAAAATTCAGCAGAAAAAATGTTAATTTTCTACATACACGGAATAACGAAAGTTCGGTTTGAGGAAGCATAAGATTAAAAACTGCACTTCGTCTTCCAGTCTTACTCAGTCACATCGGCGCCGCTGCCGAGAGAATGGAGCAAAGTGCTAATTTTGAACTCACTGCAGCAGGTCGTCAGCAGGAGAAGCCGAAGGCAGGTTAGTAAAAGTTCTTTCGTTGTAGCGAATGAGCTGGAATCAATTACACATTCAGAAACAAAATAACTACAATATTTGTAGCCGAAGTGTCAAATGTTGACTGAGTGGTGATGCGGGTTCGAGTAATAGTGGTGGCTGTAGCAATAAACTCTGTTCCTTCAACTTTGATCTTATCTGTGTGAGTGATATTGTGTGTTAATGTAGAGAACATTTAGAGCCTCGCCTCTGCGCAGTTTGGATTTTTCTTCTGCTGTGAGTGAAGATTCTTACCCTGACGATACGTTTATTGGGTAGTTTAGGAACTCTAGTGTTGTCAACAGCACCCAGTCTTCTGCACATTCTCCAGGTCTAACCCAGATAAGGTTTCGAGTCTCTCCGCTGAACGATTCCCTCTCGTACTTCCAGTGACGGTACTTTCTTGTACTTTGCAGGATGTGGTGGTCCTCGAGCCGAGCTTATCCAAGAAAAATTCTTCTTCTGGATGAGCTGCACTCTCCTGATTGTCTCCATCCTGATATCCGCTGTGACTCTTGGCACTGTGGCAAATCTGAGTAAGTTTATAATGCTACTGAGGAGGAAATGTTATCGAATGTGTTCGAACAAACTCTGCATAAGGGGATCTTTCCCTTCTACCGATTGGTAACGGAAGGAGGAATAGTTAAAGTCCAGCAGCAAAGTCCTGGTCTCTATTCTGTTTCCCAGTCAGTTTGCTTCAGTTCCTTTGTACATTTGAGGTAGTTGATTAATTCCCAAAAAAGCTTCATCAGGGGTGGAGCTGCTCTGGTGTTCTCCTGCGATCTCCCAATCGCGCCTCTTGTCTGTGTCCTCTCAGTACAACCTCTGCCTCGTTCTCTTAGAGTTACATCCACTCGTTCTCCTCAATTCACTCCCCGTCTTCGGGTACTGCTGAAGTTCCGGAAATCGGATGGTGTAAAGATTAAAGCTGCGGTATAATTGGGACTGTGTTGCAATTCATCGTTTTTAATTACATGCATTTAAATGTACCGCTGCCGCTGCCATTAAACCTGATTGTGATTCTGATTACGACACTTGCCTTGCCTGGTTTGCGAATGTGGCGGGGAAATCTGCACCTCCCCACGGGTGCCTTCTTCTCCACAGGGATGACTTCTGCTCCACGAGCTGTGGCATACATACGGCAACTGCAAGAAACGCTAACGCCGGGACACATATGTCCCTGACAAAGCTGCCTTTACATTAACTAGGTCCAATTGCTCCACCCATAGTCCTTGCGCTAACCTCTCCATCCGTCAGCGCTGCCTGTCTAAATTTATATAATTTGCCCACATTGGGCATATATCACTTTGTGCCTTCTACCATAGGAATATCACTTAGTACTATTGATACTAACGCACCCTGGCGCTGCCTGGATATACGGTTACAACGGTCACAGACCATGGAAGCGTGATTGATGGAGGCAGATGCTGCTGACAGGTTTACAATAAATCCACCTCTGTCAAATGTAAATAGCGGGGAAAGGAGGAAACACGACCCAGGCAAAATTAGAGAATGAATGGAGCCGCAAGAGAAGGTCAGAGAAAGGAAAATGCGAGACTACATTTTATTGAAGGTACATTTGAGGATTGAGCTATGGAAACATGTGTCTCAGCTCTATATCTACTGCTTTGGTACAAATGCATTATCCAAGGGAGCAAATATCACCCTTGCCCGCCTGAACTTTGTCTCTGGTCCTAGAGTGAAGACAGCGAATAATAATTCAGCATATTCTCATTTACCATGGGAATTACTAAACAGGGCAATTTTTAGCTGATTTACCAAGGTTGGCAATGGCCGTATATTTGCCCATGATATCGCCAGAGTGTCCGACATAAATTCATTTTTTAATCCCTGACTATCCTCCCAGAAGGGCAGAACCCCATAGGTGTCAGCCTGCACACTCCCACAAAGGATATTTCGTATTTCTCATCTCTGAGTATGTCAGGAAGATGACCTCCGATGATGACCTGATAGAAGAATACTTCCGACAACAGTCAGGGGACATGGAAATGGAAGTGGGTGAAACAGAGCCAGAGGACCAGAGGCCTTGGCAAGTAAAGCCTCTGCATGAGATGTACCATCGCCAGATATCAGAGGTTGCTGGCATAAGAACGACCTACCAATGGCTGGCAATGGCAGGGCTGAGATGAGGGACAACACATAGTAGCTGTTCATGGTTGAACGAGAGCAGGCGCTGCACACAAAAGCAGTAGAAGCAGGGGTGTATCACACCAGACAGGACCCAAGATTCAGTCTGTGCAAAGAGTACGCTGAAAACTTCCAACACATAGTAGCAGCGTGCACGATACAGGCAGGGACAACATACAATAAAGGCACAAAGAAGTTGCAGGAAGTGTGTACATCTGTACTGAGTATGGATTGAACACTCCCAGGTCCAAATGGGAAACACCCATAAGGCAGTAGATTAATTGGTACCAGCCATAGTAATTTGGACAAAGAACTGAGAGAAGTAATAATAATAGTAATAATAGATATGGCAATCCTGAGTGACAGTAACATCAGGAAGAAGTAAAATGAGCAACTGGAGAAAATACCAGGGCATGAAGGAACAAATAAAAAGGATGTGGAATGTTAAAGCCAGAGTAATCCCGGTAGTGACAGCACCACTTGGTGTTGTGATACTAGGACTGGGAGATACTCCAACAAATCTCAGGAATAACATCTTTGATCTTGGTCCAGAAGGGTGCACTACAAGGGACTACAGGGATACTGCGCCAAGCCCTCATACTTCCAGGCCTTTGGTAGAGGACCCACGATTAAGGGGAAAATGCACATTTACACCAGCCATAAGGGGTGAGAAAAAATATATACTAAGGAGTGTATGTCAGGACGCTGGAGCGGGGATCCAATGTCCGACGCAGTACCGTGCACACAGTGCTATTAATTGAGTAACAAATCCCGAGGTGCAAACAACGTCAGCGTCAAAGTTCGGGCAGAGATCAAAAATCCAGAGAAATCCTGAAACCAGAATTGGAAAACAGGCAGAGTTGATATTCAGACGGACAGAGTTCAGATACGAATGCTGTAAAGCCTCAGGAAAATTCACTGGCACAATTTGGCAACAAACAGGTGAAAACACACGACTGAAATACACAGAACAATAAACAGAGAAGCAAATGATAGGTGGAGCGCAATGAGACAGAAGTGGCAGCAAAACAGGTAATAATGAGAAACAGGTGAGAGGCAGAGTACTCAGTAATACAGGGGCCAGAGTAGAGCAGGAGTGGGGACAGGAGCACATGGGGCATGAAAACAAACAAGAGCACATGGCAATACTAAACCCCAGATAGACGGCTAGGGGGAAAACACACAGAAAGACAAAGCTCAACTGGAGGTACTGACAGTGTACGGGATTCATGAAGAGATGACCGGTGCTTAATCTACAGATTTCATAACTGCATTGATGTTGCAGGCAGATTTGAAGCATAGTTGCTCCAACACAAGAACATGGCTTGATGGTAACTCCCATGATCACCTCCCCACTACTGTTCCCTGTAAGCTGCATGGGTGCACAGCAATGCAGTAAAAATATACACAGAATGGAAGTTGGTAGATCATTCTTAATAAACTACTGGCCTTCTGAATGCCAACGCTGTCTAGCCAAAAAAATTTACTTTTGTCATTGTAGTTGTCAGTTGTTTTGACAGCCTGACTCCATTTACTTGTGTTTGTTTGATGTATATATTATATTAAAACATTTAAAGTCCAGCGTGGTTTTCAGAATTTGTAAAAGTTTCCTGCTTAGAGCAATGATTGGTCTGCGCCACTGTAAAGGAAGTGGAGGGATCGTTTGCTCGCTGCCTGACTTTTCTCCGCCAATGAAACCAGCAGTGAAAGCTTCGACCCAACATTGCTCCCAATGAACCATAATTAATATCAATTCCCTATCTCTATCTGAATTGAATTTATTTTTTTACTCTGTTTCAGCTAACGTTGAGAGAAATGGGGCAAGGATGGAGAGAACAAAGACAATATTTGTGGTGATGTGAGGGCGAAGCTTTGCCAATGTTTCCAAAGGTGTCTAGTTAAGGATTAATCTGGTCAATTCGATGGATAACTCTAACTGTAAGGAAAATGGCCTGATCGAAAATCAAACTCAGATCGCTGGGCTGAAACTCCAGCACCATGTAGCATTGACAATTTTAAGTGAATCCAATTACAGAACCCGTGATGCAGACAGGGGTTAACGTGCAGAGCAGATTCGAAATCAAGTTTCACTTTATTTTAGCCAAGCTGGGCAAAACAAACAAACAAACGAACCCGGGAAAAAGCAGGTAACAACTGCAGTTCAAAAATGCTGTAATCCAAACACAGACTCACGAATCCAAGATCTTGATTCAAAATAAGATCCAGAAATGGTAGGCGGTAAGCAGACATCAAAAGCACAGAAAAGACCGAGAACACACCAGAGACTCTTGCTGCTTACAGCGTTACACTTTAAGTCTGAGGAAAATAAGGTTCAGGAATCAGGAATTAAATACACAGACGTGAATTTGGAACGGGGGTAGTCAATGATCAATCGGCTTCGTCCAATCGGTTCTGCAAAAAAAAATAAATTTCCCTGCTGGCCAACCCCAGAATAGACGGAAGTCCGAACAATAATATTGCTGACTTCACATGGTGGCGCCATAATAGAGTTATCGACCCAATTTAATCCTTCCTCCATTGCTGAATGCGTGTTTATATGTTCTTTCTATGACTCTGAATTCTCCTGTGTCTGTCATGTGTAATAAATGGAAGAGACAATTTATAGGAAAGGATAACAAAAAAAATCGGTTAGATTCTGAATAGTGTAAAAATCGGTGATTGGTATATTTAGAAAAAAGTTTGAAACAAGAAACATACCCAGTTGAATCGGATTTTGTGGAGAAAGAGTGATACAGGCAGATAACTGTTTACTAGAACTGGTAAACAGAAAAATACCAGGCATCTGAAGTTATTCAGTAAATTGTTCAGAGCCAGGGCTGAAGTTAGATAGAAAACGAGGTGGTGTTACTTGCGCTTACATTCTCCTTCAGTAGAAGAGTGTGGGAGGCTAAAGACAAAAATAGCAAGGCGAGGAGTGGAACGGAGAATAAAAAATGACAGACGGCTGGAGGATTTCCGTAAACCTCACCATTTTATAGCATATCCGTGGGATACAAATGACAATGGAGAAGTATGATTAAATATTTTAGTGAGTCATGCCAGTAACAGTAATGGCTGGGGCAACATACAGTGTGGGAGCTATGAACCGGGCCCGTACTAAAGACCTCTGCACTTGAAAGACTGCATTCAACAGAGAGTACTCTACATGTGTAAAAGTAGGAAGATGAAATAGAGTAAATTTCGAAGTCGCTCCTTTCAGGAACTAACTTGGATTGCAACTATTCATGTTTTCATTCTGCAGTACAAAAAACCAAGTCATAAAATTCCCCTACTTAGCCATCATTGTGCTAGGGGTGGAAGGAATATGAAGGGTGAAAGTTCAGAGATTAGTGAAAAAAAGCAACATATTGAAGATCTGAAATTTGTTCTAATGCTTTGTTCCTCTTTCTGTAATAGAAAACTCTGAAATGACAAATGGCTCACTTGCCGGACTAGAGCGTGAGGTTTTTCGACTGAGAGAGAGTAAGTTGAATAGTCTGAATACTTTCATGTTGTCATGGACCGGTCCGTGAAGTCCGCATCCCGGTTCACGGTCCAGTCCATCGATTCCTATTTCCGGGTTTTCCTGTTTTCCCTTGTTCCTTTGGGTGCCTTAATTGAGGCACCTGATTCTCCTTTTGGGCTGGCACATAAATACCACTCAAACCAAGGATTCCCTGCCGGACAGTTCCCTTCCCCTTCCTCTGAATCCTTGCCTGCAACCTTCTTCTGCCTCTTTGTCAGAATTCTCCATCAAGTTAACCTTCTGGAGAGAGACTGGAGCCTTGTCGTGTCAAGATAAGGAATAATCTATAGTTGACTTCGGAGCTGTCTCTTCAAGTCCTCGTGTTTAGTGTTCGGTGTCTAGAAGAGTCCCGGCCCTATGTTCTGTTCGGCAGGAAAAGTCCTGACGCTGTGTAGTGCTCCAAACCTAAGTCCTGTACCCAAGGAGGGGTCCTGGCTCGGTGTTCCGTGCACGAGTCCCGGCCCTATGTCCTGTTCCCAAGAAGGGGTCCCGGCTCTGTTCTGTGTTCCTGTATTCCAAGATGCAGGCGCCGTGTTCCAGTCTTGTCCAAGACAAGGCTTCATGTTCTCGTCCTGTGCTGGAGTTTCTCGTCCCTGTCCGAACCCTGGCAGTTTACCTCGGCAGGTATCCTCGGCAGTCATCCCGGCCCTGCGTCCAAGAAAGGGTCCCGGCCCTGCGCTCCAAGAAGGAGTCCCGGCTCCATACCTAAGAGCCTAACCAAGCCGTGTCCAAGAGCCGTGCCAAACCTAGTCCAAGAGCCACGTCCTGCCGTGGGGTACCGTCGCCCGGCCCTGGTGTTCCCTCGCCCGGTCCCAGCCACGGCTTTGTGTTCTTGTCCTGTCTATGTGCCTCATTCTGTGCAGGAGTTCCACGTCTGGAACTGTAGCCACGTCCTGTCCTGTAGCCTAACCACGTCCAGGCCTTGTCTTTGCCTAGGTCCGAGGTTCGAGCCCGAATCAAGACACAGGTTCCGGGTCCCTGTACAGTCTTTGACTCGGAGTCCAAGCCGGGGCTCCTAGTTACAAGTTCCCGCTTTCCTAGTCTTAGTCCTAGCCCAGGCCCAGTGTCCTTGTCTCTTTCTTTTCAAATCTTTTTATTGTTATATTATACAGGAAAAATAACATGAGTACATTGAAGTAACAACACTTTCAATGCGTCAAAAAAAACATTATCTTAAGTTTGAAAAAAAATTTGTGATAACAAAAGAAAACCTACTAAGCAGAAAAGTGAGAATAAAAAAGAACCCATTAAGTGCACAACCCCGGTGTCATGCGTCATACAAAAAGCTCCTAAAAATAAACATCAAACCGCCGGCAAGAAAAGAAAATATACTAAAAAATTTACAATTAGATCGTGGAAAAATTAGATCAATTAAGTCAAATGATAATAACGAGCAAATGAGCCCCATCTTTTCTCCAAATCAAATAAAGGTTCAAAGGTTCGACTTCTAACTTTCTCCAAACTAAGACATAGCATCACTTGAGAGAACGATTGTGACAAAGTGGGAGCTGATATATCCTTCCACTTCAACAAAATGGCCCTCCTAGCTATCAATGTAACAAAATGCAATAACATGTTGGTCAGATACGGAGACGTTGTCTCGTCCAGGGCCTGTGTCCATGTCCAGCGTCGTTTCTTTCTGACTCCCCTTGCTTTCTTGATAAACCTTCCTCTGGTACCTGATCGATCGCTAAAGCTGATTCAAATATCTCTGCTAGCACCCCAGCAATTTCTGCTCTTGCCTCCCGTAGGGTTCGAGGGAACAGTTTGTCAGGCCCTGTGAATTTATCCACCAAATCAGCCTTGGGATAGCGAGCAGCACCTCCTCTGTACTCTGTATAGGTCTATGTCGTTGATGCTGCTTTGCGTCATTTCTATAGACACTGTCCGGCTCGGATGCATAAAAAAATTCACCATCACTATTGAATTCAATACATGTTTTCAGCAAGTGGCTTATTTTTTCATCATCACTGTGACTTGCTTTTTTATAGATTTAATCAAATTTTGAATTGAAACTCTCAGATACCGTGTCAGGATTGAAACTTTTTTTAAAAATTAGTAGCTTCTGGATCCTGCTGCACTCATAATCAATGCCAGCCTACTCGGAAATTTCGAAGTCGCTCCTTTCAGGATCTAGCTTGGCTTTCAACTATTCATGTTTTAATTCTACAGTATGAAAAACCAAGTCATAAAATTCCCCTACTGAAATTTGTTCTAATGCTTTGTTCCTCTTTCTGTAGTAGAAAACTCTGAAATGACAAACGGCTCACTTGCCAGACTGTATCGTGAGATTTTTCGACTGAGACAGAGTAAGTTTAATAATCGGAATACTTTCATCCGCAGTTGTTCATTAAGAATTGAAGATTGCTAATTCCGCCCAGCTAATTTGTTTTGTGTTCTGACATTAAATGAACCTTGGTTTAATTAAAAAGCAAACGCCTTCTATCTTCTCTGCACCCAGCTAGCTAGAGCATTTCAGTTGCCCCGCGAGAGGGGGAAATTGAGCTTGGAGTGGTGGTGGAGTCGTGGGTATAGTTACCACCACAAACTAAAAAGGTCCCTGAACACTAAAAGAGCCTGGTCCACTGACTCGAGCTAATCCCATCGCTGCTATTTTGCCTCTCTGTGGGTGAAAGATTTAATGTAGAGTAATTTGTGAAAGTCTTTGGCACATATATTGTATGAATTGCATTTGTTGGTTCTTCACCTGTACGCACGGATGCTCAGACAAATGAAGGGGATCTAACTGAAAGCTATCAAATATTGACAAGACTGGGAAGAGTGGATGTGGAGCGTATGTTCCCCCTTGTGGATCAGTCCAGGACGAGAGCACACAGCTCTAGAACAGAGGGATGTCCTTTTAGAACAGAGACGATTTTTTTTAAGCTAGAGCGTGGCGAATCTGTGGAATGCCTTGCCACGGACGGCTGAGGAGCAAACCATTTGGAATATTTAAAGCAGAGGGTGACAGGTTATTGGTTAGTTAGGGTTTCAAAGGTTACGGGTAGAAAGCAGAAAGAGGGCATTGAAAGTTATAATAAGCCAGTCATGGTGGAATGGCTGAGCAGACTCGATGGGCCTAGTGACCCAGTTCTGCTTGTGTATATTATAGATTTATTGTCTTATCAGTTCAAATCCATTGACTTAAACTGATACTTGAGCCCTAATACTATTTGTATCTGTCATGGTGAAGAAAAAGTTCCCAACAATGATGGGGCCACGCAGACTCCCACAGATTTCATTCTGTGCAGTTGTTGCTCTCCTGATTTCAAAGTTACAAAGAGCTGACATGAGACTCAGTAGCTGTCAGTTTGCCTTCTCTTTCTATGGTTGTGGAACCACTGCTATGCAGTTCAGTAGCAGGATTCAAACGCGGAAAATGGCACAGTGACCAATAATGCAGTGGTTCTAGGGTCTATTCTGTTCGCTCCCAGATTGCTTTAGTTACACGCGGGTCATTGGCTAAGGCTGAATAGTGGGCGGGTTGAGTTAGGATAGGTTAGCGAAAGGACTTGTAGCATGGAAGCCATTAATAGAGAGAATGCCAATAATGATGGAGCCAACAGTAGTAGTTGTGGGGATAGAGGTGTCTCTTTTCAAACAGTCAATATTCGTGATGGATGGTAACTGGAGGAAGGACTTGAAATCTGCTTGACCCTCTCTGTTAGAGAGAACTTTTGTCGTAGAACCAGATCATGGAGTGTTCACGGTCAAGACTTTAGGGTTTTCCAGGATCTGGGTTAGTGGACAAACTGACAGTGAAGACTGAGAATGTTATCGCCCATTCCTGTGCCTTGTTTTGATTTTACACTGTTAATGCTCATTACCAGCAGAGTGATAATTAGACGGTCTGGCAGAGTAACTGCTCATGCAAGTGGTAGCGCCTCTGAAGATACAATACTTACTCCGTCCTGCAAAACAAAGTCCTCCTAGATTTTATGCCCATCTCTCCTGTGGAGATGGATGCAAAATATTTTTAAATTTATAGGCGAGAATATTATCCACAGAACAATAATGAAGTCCTAAGCTGCATCATGTATTTAGCGAGTATGAAAATTTCTTACAGATGTGGCGGGCACCAGCGGTGTAATGTGGTGTGGCTCCTACAAGGTTTGCAACATACTATAGATGAAATCTTCAACATGATATGGCATCGATGTTTGAACAAAAAGAAATCCACGTGTAAACGTGCGTAGGGACATACCCAAGCGTTTGCGGTGCCCAAAGTGTTCCTTATTTCTATTTCAATACCTTCATAGGTATAGATCCTGTCCAGTTATTAAACATATGGCGACCCTTCGAAGAAAGTGAGTATTATTTTTCGTCAAGTCGAGGCACTTGGGAAGAGGCGGAGCAACTCTGTGAGTCAATGAACTCCAACCTTGTGGTCATTAACAGTCAAGAAGAGCAGGTAGGAAGCATCACATTGGTTCTATTTCTGCCTTATTCAGGGCATACCGTTCTTCACTGTCATTAAACCTACGTTACTGTACACAAAGTTTAACTGATACTGATGATATATTAAGGCAGGAACCATTATTCCAACTGGAGTAACTGAAGTTATTAGCAGGTTCAGATCAACAAAAACATTCTAGATCAGTTCTTGCTGCTGTCATCGGAAAAAAGGTACAAGAGCCTCAGGACCCACATTACCAGGTTGAAGTACAGCTATTACCCTGATCCATCAGTCTTTTGAACTAGAGTATATAACTTCACTGAACCTCACTTGAACCACCAGCGAACTATTATCGAGACCTATGGACTGACTTACAAGGGCTCTGCACCTCATGTTGTTGATATTTGTTGTTTATTTATTATTATTGTTACTTTTACTTCTCTGCTCAATCTGGTAAATCTGAAGGCATTGGCAAGCATGGTCATTTCTCAATCGCTAGGAACTTGCGTATTATTATAGTTCTGCTGAGTATTGTGGCTTTTCTGAGAATTAACCATGATAATGGCTATGTAATGATACCAGTTGTAGATACTACTATTAGGACAACAGCAACATTTATATCCCGGTCATGCTCAATAGTCTTTCAATTTCTTCTTTTAATTCAGCATAATTCTGGTGCTTTTCACATGTTGATTTCTGTATGTTACGTTTGTTTGGTATGACTGTATGTATTGAGTAAGTTTCATTTCATTTCATTTTTAAAATCTTTTTATTGATATATAATCTTCTACAGCTATAAAATACAAAAGTTCAACAAATTAGTATATATATAATTAATAAAACTGAAGGAAAAAAACTTGAATATGCTAATGAAAAAAATTATATAAGTAAAAGAAGGAAAAAAGAGAACCCCAACTAACTAAAAAAAACTACAAAAAAAAATTAGGAACCAACTCCTGGAGCAACACGACTTACAATCATGTATGTATATACATAAACAGCAACAACCGCCAAATCACATTTATATAACATAAAATTGGAAGGCAGCCATATAAATTAATTCAAATTAAATGATAATATTTGGCAAAAGAGCCCCACCTTCTCTCAAATTCGAATCGGGGATCAAAAATTCTACTTCTAATTTTTTCCAAACTAAGACATAACATTACTTGGGAAAACCATTGAATTAGTGTAGGAGCAGAGGTATCTTTCCACTTCAATAACATAGCCCTTCTTCCCAACAATGTAACGAATGCAATTACATGTTGGTTTGAAAATGAAATACCCTGAATATGATGTGGAACTATTCCAAATAGAACAGTCAATGTTTCAGGTTGTAAACTAATTTTCAAAGCTTTAGAAATTGTAGAAAATAAAGATTTCCAAAAAGATTTCAATGAGGGACATGACCAGGACATATTTGACAAAGTAGCTACTTCATTTTTATACCTATCACAGTAATTATCTATATTAGGAAATATTTTGGATAGCCTCTCCTTTGTTAAATAATAACGGTGAACAATTTTAAATTGAATTAAACAATGATTGGCACATATCGAAGAAGAATTAACCATTTTCAGAACTTGCAACCAATCTTCATTAACAAAAGTTATAATAAGTTCTCTCCCAGTCTCGTTTAGTCTTTAGTGAGAGGTTATCTTTTTGTAGTACAAATAAATTATAAATTCTACCAATGGAACCTCTCACTAAAGGATTCATATTCAAAATAATATCCAACAAATCAGACTCTTGCATATATGGAAACATAAACATATTTTTGGAAAAAATGTCTAACGTGAAAATATTGCCAGAAATGTGTATGAGAGAGAGAATATTTGCTAATTAACTCTTCAAAAGTCACCAATCGACCACCACTAAATAAATCTGCAAAAAAAAAACAGATCCACTTATTTCTCCATAAAAGAAAAATGGGATCAGTAATTGAAGGTTTAAATAGCAAATTTCAAAATACCGGGCTAGACAATTTAAATTGTTTAAAATTAAAAGAGTTGTGAAACTGAAACAAAATCCGTAAGGACTATTTAATAACAGGGTAGAGATTTAAAATGGGAATTTTAGCAAGTTGTAAAGGTAATAGAGCTCCTAATAATGAAGTTAAATGAAATTGTTTAATAGCTTTTAATTCCAAATCAACCCAAGCTGGATTTTGGCTCTTATCAAGCCAATATACCCAAAAATATAGTTGTCAAATATTAACAGCCCAATAATAGTCTTATATTAGGTAGCGCAAGTCCACTATTTTGTTTTTAGATTTTTGTAAATGAAACTTATTAACTCTTGGTTTTTTATTATTCCAAATAAAGGACGAAATAGTAGAGTGAATTTGATCAAAAAATTTTTGGTTAGAAAAATAGGTATATTTTGAAATAATATATAAAAATCTAGGTAAAATCATCATTTTCACGGTATGAGTATGACCTATTAAAGAAGGTGCAAGAGGATTCCATCTAGAAAATAATTGTTTCATTGAGTCCAATAAAGGAACTACATTAGCTTTATAAAGATCTTTATATATTTTTAGTAATGGTAATACCCAAATATTTAAAAAAAATTCACAATTCTAAATGGAATATCATTATATATAAAAAAACAGGAACATTTAAAGGGAACAATTCACTTTTGTTTAAATTAAGTTTATATCCTGAAAATTTTCCCAAATCATTTAATAATTCCAAAAGATTAGGAATAGATTCTTCAGGATTCAAAATATAAACCAAAAGATCATCTGCATAAAGAGAGATCTTATGTATGGTCCCATTTGTAGAAATACCATGAATGTTTTTAGCTTCACAAATTGTTATAGCCAAAGGCTCCAGTACAAGATTAAATAATAAAGGACTTAATGGACACCCTTGTCGAGTACCTCGTGAAAGTGAAAAATGGGAGACCTAAGATTATTAGTAATAACGGTAGCGATTGGGTTCTTATAGATCATTTGAATCCACTTATTAAAATTATTCCCACTGCCAAATTTGTCTAATACATTAAACAAGTAAGTCCATTCAACTCTATCAAATATCTTTTCTGCATCCAGAGAAATAATACATTGGGGTATTTTGGATAATGGTGAATACATAATATTTATCAATCACCGAACATTAGAAAAATAATAACGGCCTCTAATAAAGCCTGTTTGATCCATAGAGATAATTTTAGATAAAATGTTTTCCAAACGGTTAGCCATTATCTTAGAAAGAATTTTAGCATCCACATTAAATAACGAAATAGGTGTATAAGATGAAAATTCAGTGATGAAATATTTCCAAAAGGAATGGAGAAAGTAATTTTTCAATTTTTTTTGTAAAATCCTACCGAATAACCATCGAGTCCAGGAACTTTACCTGATTGCATTGACCATATAGCTTTCTGAATTTCATGCTCAACAATTGGAGCATGAAGGGTCTGTTGATCTTCAGCAGTAATTTGAAGATAACGCAAACTAACATGTCTATTTTTGCCTTGTCTCGAAGTTCCAACTCTATGAGCTATTTCAATGTCGGGCAATCGTGGAAAAGCCTCGGGAAATAGAGATTGAAACATTTTAGCAAAATAGTCCGGTGTGTCGGCTGATTCTGATTTCTCTTTCAATCCAAGAATTCGAATATTGTTCCGACAGGAACGAGCTTCCAAATCAACAATTCGTTTTTGAGCCTTTTCCAGACGAGAGGAAATATCAGCCGCATTGCGAGTTACTTCTTTAAGATCCAAGCTCAAAGAATCAAGTTTTTCCTCCAAAGAGAGAAGATTTTCTTTTAGTTGAGTTAGTTCAGCGACGGTAGAACTCATTTCAGTCTCTAATCTATTAACCCAGGCTGGCTCCTCTGCAGCTTCGTCACTTTTTTAGGTTTACCATTACCTGAATTGGGATTCCTTTTAGTGCTTCTCAAGGTAGCCATAACTATAACAATCATTTTGCAAGATCCGACAGAACAAAGTTAAAATTTCAAAGTTTAAGTCGGGAAAGGGAGAAATTAAAGGTAGACAGAGAGACACTGTCTTACATGTCCACAGGCGGAAGGCAGAGTCCCTTGAGTAAGTTAATCTTGCGTGTACTACATCCTGTAATTTTTATCTGTACAGATTGTCCTATCTGTGATAATGGATCAACCGTAAAATCATTTGTAGGACTCTGACACTAAAACTGGATCAGGCTTGTATTTATAGTAAAGTATAATGTCTTTTATGAGTCTGCATTTTGAAGCAAGGTTTTGGTGAATGATGTTTGCCACTTAACTGTGCCTCTGTAACTAATCAGATTGAATTACACTGCGACAGGATCCTGTAATGTACTGGATTTAATGTTTTGAATTTGTTGCTGTTTTATGATGTACATTTGAAAATCTTTTGTGTTAACCACCTGATCCTGTACTGCCACAAAGAAACTCTCTGTTTCTGGGGCGAGGTATCCAACTGTAACCCAGTAGTTCGACATTTCCTTGTCGACTTCAAGTCTATTCAGGTCGTGGGGATATCTTCCATGGAGGGTCCTGCTCTTCCATTGGTTAATGTTTTCTTCTGTAGTAATAATTTATTCACTTTTCTGTGTTGTGCTTGCAGTTCAGTCTAGTGGCCAGTACTTCGATACACAGGTACAGGTGGTTAGCAGAATGATTTACCGAAATATATAATAAAAGGACAACAAAGTCAAGATCATAAATGTAGAAAGTGCCAAGAGAAGCTGGAGTAGAGTCAGAATGCCACAAATTATGTTATGACTCATTAGTAATTACAGATAAGACAATCCATAATAACCATCTGCATATAATAATACAGTATAAACAAGCAAAAGCAACTTATTTCATAGACATAACCATTCCAAACACATATAACTTAAAGAAAGCAACGTGAAAGACATGACAAATAAGCTGAATTAAAAGAGAAAATTTCAGAACATGAACAAGATACACGTTGTCCCAATAGTAATATCTATAATTGGTGTCATCCCAAAGGCACTACAGAACAGCATTAAACAATTATGCCTGCACAGTGATATCTATGTAAAATTTCAGAAAGCCACAATACTAAATACCGCTAGAACAGTCTGAAAGTTCCTGGCAATTGACAAATGAGCATGCTTGGCTGTGCCTGTATCTGAAGTTTTAACATCTTGAGCTGAGAAAAGAATATAATAATAATAACAATAATAATAATAATAATAATAATAAACTAAATAAAGAAAGAACATTAAACATAAAGTTGCAATAGAGTTAATAGAATACAAAACAGAGTAGCAGGATACAATACAACCGATTGATAAATACGAAACATAAGTATCTGGGATATCACCAGGAAAGAAAATAGATCATAGTGTGATAAAGGAAAATCCTTTGAAAGAATCCACTTCAAAGCTTAAGAAAATCTGCCAAACAGTGTTCTACAGTAAAAATATAACCAAGGCAGAAAACACTTTCGCTATATCTATATTGATTTATTCTTTTGGCATATTACCTTGGTCCAAAACCAATCTGGAAAATTTACAAAGAAAAATAAGAACTGAAATGACAAATTTCAGAAAACAGTAAGTACATTCGAATGCATTTAGATTAAAACTATCTAGGCCAGAAGGGAGAAGAGGGATAACAAACATTACAGATCTGTGCAACAGTCAGAGAGAACTTCTGAAGGTATACATTTATAACGAAAACAGGAATCAGCTCTATATGCAAGCATATGCAATTCTGGTAAGAAGTATACATCACCAAAGTTAAATGAGAGCATAACCTAGAAAAATGAAGACATTATCACTACTGGATAACAAAGTTAACCAATGGAAGGGTATTATCTACCATGGATGATAACTTCACAATCTGAGTCGACTAGGATGGGGGAGACTTTACCCAAAATAAAAGGGATTCTTGTAGAAATACAGAGCCAAGAGGTTCGTTCTTGTTCTCCCGCTCTCACTCTTCCCCTCTCTCTCCCCCTCTCAAAATATATAATAAATACCAACAAATTCAAGATGTTAGATTTAGTAAATGCCTAGAAAAAACAGAAACAATCCAGCACATTATGGATCCTGTAGCAGCTTAACACAATCTAATTGCTCACACAGGCATAATTGTGGCAAACATCATTTATCAAAATCTTGCTTTAAAATACAAACTCATAAAAGAAATCACACATTACTATAAATACACTCCAGTTCCAGTTTTAGAGTCAGAACACCACAAATTATATTATGACTGTTCCATTATTATAGAAAAGACAATCCATAATAACTGTTCGGATATAATAATACAGGATAAACAACAAGAACAACTTACTTAATAAAACTAGCCATCCCCAGCATACATAACATACAGAAATCAGTAAGTCAAAACACCAGAAATATGCTGAATTAAAAGAGGGAACTGAAAGACTTTGGAACATAAACACGGTGTACATTGTGCCAATAGTAATATCCACAACTGCTGTCATCCCAAGCTCACTGCACAATACGATAAACTATTAGAGCTACACTGTAATATCTATGTAAAACTTAAGAAAGCCACAAAACTGAATACCGCTAGAATAGTCCGAAATGTCCTAGCAATTGACATACGAGTGTACTTGGGTCTGTCGTACCCCAGGTTTTACCAGCTTGAGTGGAGAAAAAATAATAATAATAATATTTTAAAAAGTTTGTATTTGCACATCTTGCTGTCTTTTGTACAATGATTGTTCGTCCGTTCTGTTGTGAGCTGTGTTTCATTGATTTAATTGTGTTTCTTGTATTTACTATGAATGTATGCAAGAAAATGAATCTCCAGGTTGTATATAGTAACACCTATGTACTTTGATAATTTAATGCTGCACACGACCCACTTCCCACTTACACTGCCCACCCTAATCCCTACCCTAATTCTCGGTCCTCTGGGCTAGAGGAAAAGCAGATAAATTTTCCTGTAAGTAAATGTGTTGGTGTTTGGATGGCATCCAAAACCCTGCAGTGAGCAGAAAACTGTGAGATGAAACTGAGCTCAACAGCAGCATCCTCGATTGACCTTGTGACTGGGAAATCAGAATGAACGTGATAGTATCACCCTAATCTGCAGAGGCGAAGCAGCCCCGAACACACGAGGTTCATTCTGATACTACAGTGAATGAGGGGAATATTGTTTGAATATTGCAGAGGAAACACACTGTGTGGAATACGGTTGTTCTTCAGCAAATATGCATCATCGGACTTTCTTTTTAAACCCATGAGAGTGAAAATTGCAAAAGCAAATCTGAGGTTAAACTTAGGACTTTGCTCTGGGGTTAATCTTTCTCGTGAGAGTTTCCAAGCCAAGGCTGGAGCTCAGTGAAATTCCTCGCCAAGGCATACACCTATAGTATTAATTTCCCCGCCATTAGTTCCTCTATGTCCCAGAAAAATGAAGAAAATGAAGAAAATCTCACTGTCTGTAATATCACAGTGTCTAATTCCCATCCATTCTGATATCCGCCTCCCCGTACCACCCAAGCCCCACTCTTCATCTGTAGTCTGATGCTGCAGGATTTTTCAGTCACCCATTCAGCCTGGCAGCCTGGAGTCGGCAGGAGGAGACATCCAAATTCTTCCCACAGATAGGGACAAAATAGGCCAAAATATAGTGGAAGAATTTCGTAACTGCCTGATCACCTATCACTGCTCAGTGATAACTCCAATAATCATGATTGGTAAGAAACTAAATTTGTAGTTTGGAATAACTTTGCCATCTCCCTTAAAGTGCAGACTGAAAGTTCTTTCAAGAACATTGTTTCATCCTTAGGGATGATCCGACAGTCTCGCAGAGATTTGAAGACAATAACCTTATGACCATATAACCATATAACAATTACAGCATGGAAGCAGGCCATCTCGGCCCTTCTAGTCCGTGCCAAACGCTTAATCTCACCTTGTCCCATCTAACTGCACTCAGCACTTAACCCTCCATTCCTTTCCTGTCCATATATCTATCCAATGTTTTAAAAAATGACAAAATCGAACCTGCCTCTACCACTTCTACTGGAAGCTCATTCCACACAGCTACCACCTTCTGAGTAAAGTAGTTCCCCCTCGTGTTACCCCTAAACTTTTGCCCCTTAACTCTCAACTCATGACCTCTTGTTTGAATCTCCCCTACTCTCAATGGAAAAAGCCTATCCACGTCAACTCTATCCCCCTCATAATTTTAAATATCTCTATCAAGTCCCCCCTCAACCTTCTACGCTCCAAAGAATAAAGACCTAACTCGTTCAACCTTTTTCTGTAAATTAGGTGCCGAAACCCAGCTAATATTCTCGCAAATGATGAACAGCAATGATGTCAATGTTGTTCAGAATTATGTTTTAAAACTTGGATCAGTTAGCTGCTGCAGCAATTCCTGGAAACACGCAGAGTGTATTCTTACTCAGTGGATGTTTATGGGTTCATTAATTGCCTTTAACTTTCCCATCTGAATGTTCTCCTGGGACTGAGGTAAAATCTGAGTTTCGGGATAGGCATTCATTTATGTAACTTATCACATATCATGAGGGTGATGTAAGATACCAGCCCCTCCTAGCACACTATTCCACCTGAACCATTTGCAGTTCATTATCTACGACAGAAAGGAAAATCTTAATCTTGTCTCTCGGTGTCAATAACGTGCAGGTTTTTATTAATTGTAGGTCTTTTTACATTGGCGGAACACATGATCCTGTGCTGTAACAAGGCATTAGTCCAATAAACAAACTTTTGTGTGTGACTCCCGACTGGATTGACGACTCTGAGCAAGTAAATTAGTCATGACACAAACACCGGCAAATCTAATTATGTGAATATATTGCTATGTATCTGGCAGAAATATATCCGGCTGAATGTGAAATGTGAGCATTGGATTGGGCTCCATGACAGGGCCAAAGAAGGGAAATGGCGCTGGGTAGATGGCACTGATTATGAATCCAATGTCAAGTGAGTATATTTTTACCTCGCACAGTGAAAAACCTTCACCCGCAGTCTCCTGAAGTATGCTATTGTCCCCCTTTATTACATAATTTTGTGCAGTGTGAATAATGTTGTCCTCTGCCCCAGCTCGCAGTTTCAAGTCACCTTCCCTTTTCCTTTCCCGGACACATTCTTTGTACTGCCTTTCTCTCTCTTGCTGATATACACTCAGTGGTCACTTTATTAGGCAGCACCTGCACCTGATAGAGTGGCCACTGAGTATATCTTTATGGTCTATTGCTGCGATAGTCTATCTATTGCAATGTTCGATATGTTGTGCGTTCAGACATTCTTTTGTGCACCCCGCTATTGTTCACATGGCTATTTGAGTTATTATCGTCTTCTTGTCTGCTTGAACCTGTCTATCCTTTCTCCTCTGATATCTCCCATTAAAAAGGCATTTTTGCCCACAGAACTGCCGCTCACTGGATCTGTGTTGTTTGTTTCTAGCACGATCACTTCACTTAGATCACATTTCTCTCCTCTTTCTGATGATTGATCTGAATAACAACTGAACTTCTTGGTCACGTATGCATGCCTTTATGCATTGAGGTGCTACTATATGATTACAGATTAGTGATATTTGTATTAACAAGCAGGTGTACAGGTGTATCTAATAATGTCTTCTGTGTATATACGGGTTTATATTTAAGCAGAGTATTATACAACAGTTTCCTTCAGCTACCATACCGTACTGCAGTTAAATTCAAAGCAGGGTTCTTACCATAGCTTTTCGCCTCATGGATTTTTCAATAGGATCAAAAAATCATTAGATATAGGAGCAGAATCAGGCCATTTGGCCCATCGAGCCTGCTCCACCATTTCATCATAGTTGATCCAATTTTCTTCTCAGCCACAATGCAACCTCCTGCCTTCTCCCAGTATCCCTTCATGCCCTGACCAATCAAGAATATATCAGCTTCTGCATTAAAAACACATAAAAACTTAACCTCTACAGATTCCACAGATTCATCACTCTCCGGCTAAAGGAATTCCTCTTCATCTCTGTTCTAAGAAGACGACCCTCTAATCTGAGACTCTCCCACCATAGGAAACATCATCTCCACATGCACTCTATGAAAACCTTTCACCACTCGATAGGTTTCAATGAGATCCCCCGCCACCCCATTCTTCTGAATTCTAGTGAATACAGGCTCAGAGCCATGAGACGCTGTTCATGTGATAAGCCAATAAGCAACTGAGGTGTCGTGTCTGAGCCATGTTGAACCACAGTAATACGCCCATGTCATTTGCTATTGCACTGAGAAGATCAAAGGCGATCCAAACTTTAAACAGGAAGAACGGGAACTGTGCTTCTGGGGACACAAAGCTGTCAGACAGGTAAAACGCAAAGATTGATAAGGCATACAAGAACACAATTAAAACCAAGTACCAAAAGCGCAGGAAATTATAAAGTTAAAGAGAAATACTCAAAACAACCTCAAACAGCCTCACCACCACTCAAAAACGCAGACGGGAACAGAGATTTTAGTGAAAGTAGGAGATGAAATGATAAGTGATGAAATATGAGGTCATAGACCAGAGAAACAGGAATATATAAGAAACATTTATATTCAGTAAGTTGGTATAAAAGCCTAGATATTCCAGGGTGTATGGCAGAAAGCAGAAATTAAGCTGGAGATCTGCTCTATTATTTGTGGAGGAATTGGAAGAAACTTCATCAAAATAGCAGAATTTTGGATGCTCCTCTGGATGCTTCACATTCAAAATTCTGAAAAAAAAAATCAAGTGCAGGAACTTAAATATTTGCAAGAGGAATGGAGACATTACTGCTTTGTTCACAGCTACTGGGCCTTACTCTCCCTTCTGAGTGGTATTGAAGCTGTTTGAGACAATTATGCATATCACCATTGCTTGCACACTCACTTGACCACTGTTGTGATGGTGTAGGGATAAAGTCAATCCTCACTGGATCTCCACAAGAAAATAAGAGATAGGAACCATCCTACATACAGAGGCATGCAAAAGTTTGGGCAGCCCTGGTCAAAATTTCTGTTACTGTGAATAGTTAAGTGAGTAGAAGATGAACTGATCTCCAAAAGTCATAAAGTTTAAGATGAAGCATTCTTTTCAACATTCTAAGCAAGATCAGTGTATTATTTTTGTTTTGTACAATTTTAGAGCAGAAAAAAGGAAAGGAGCACCATGCAAAAGTTTTGGCACCTGAAGAGATTTGAGCTCTCAGGTAACTTTTACCAAGGTCTCAGACCTTAATTAGCTTGTTAGGGCTATGGCTTGTTCACAGTCATCATTAGGAAAGGCCAGGTGATGCAAATTTCAAAGCTTTAGAAATACCCTGACTCCTCAAACCTTGTCCCAACTATCAGCAGCCATAGGCTCCTCTAAGCAGCTGCCCAGCACTCTGAAAGTTTAAATAAAAGATGCCCACAAATTAGGAGAAGGCTATAAGAAGATAGGAAAGCGTTTTCAGGTAGCAGTTTCCTCAGTTCATAATGTAAATAAAGAAATACTGGTTAACAGGAAAGGTGGAGGTCAAGTTGAGGTCTGGAAGACCAAGAAAACTTTCTGAGAGAACTGTTTATAGGATTGCGAGAAAGGCAAACCAAAACCGCTGTTTGACTGCAAAGGACCTTCAGGAAGATTTAGCAGACTCTGTAGTGGTGGTGCACTGTTCTACTCTGCAGTGACACCTGTACAAATATGACCTTCCTGGAAGAGTCACCAGAAGAAAACTTTTCCTGCATCCTCACCACAAAATTCAACGTCAGAAGTTTGCAAAGGAACTTCTAAACAAACCTGATGCATTTTGGAAACAAATCCTGTGGACTGATGAAGTTAAAGTAGAACTTTTTGGCCGCAATGTGCAAACACATGTTTGGAGAAATAAAGGTGCAGAATTTCATGAAAAAAATACCTCTCCAACTGTTAAGCACAGGGGTGGATTGATCATGCTTTGGGCTTGTGTTGCAGACAGTGGCACGGGGAACATTTCACTAGTAGAGGGAAGAATGAATTCAATTAAATACCAGCAAATTCTGGAAACAAACATCACACCGTCTGTAAAAAAGCTGAAGATGAAAAGAGGATGGCTTCTACAACAGGATAATGATCCTAAACACACCTCAAAATCCACAATGGACTACCTCAAGAGGAGCAGGCTGCAGGTTTTGACATGGCCCAGACGATCTCACGACTTAAACATAATCAAAAATCTGTGGATAGACCTCAGAAGAGCAGTGCATGCAAGGATCTCACAGAACTAGAAGTCCTTTGCAAGGAGGAATGGGCGAAAATCCCCCAAACAAGAATTGAAAAACTCTTAGCTGGCTACAGAAAGCGTTTACAAGCTGCGATACTTGCCAAAGGGCATGTTACTAAATACTGACCATGCAAGGTGCCCAAACTTTTGCTTCGGGCCCTTTTCCTCTTTTGTTATTTTGAAACTGTAAAATATGGAAATAAAAAAGTAATCTTGCTTAAAATATTAAAGAAATGTGTCATCTTTAACTTTATGCCTTTTGGAAATCAGGTCATATTTTATTTACCTAACTATTCACAGTAACAGAAATTTTGACCAGGGGTGCCCAAACTTTTGCACACCACTGTATACAGGAGATGTATAGGTGAAATATAGGAGAAATAGGCTATCTGGCCAGTCGAGCATGTTCTGCCATTGAATAAGATCATGGCTGATCTTACCATGGTTCTATCTCCACCTACCTGCCTTATCTACATAACGCTTAATTTCATTACTATGCAAAAATCTGTCCAATCTTGTCACAAATATACTTACTGAGGTAGCCTCCACTGCTTCATGGGGTAGCAAACTCCACAGATTCACCACTCTTCTGGAAAAGGAGTTGCTCCTCATCTCCGTCCTAAATTTAGTCCCCCGAATCTTGAGGCTATGTCATCTACTTCTGGTCTCACCTACCAGTGGAAACAACTTCCCTGCCTCTATCATATATATTCCTTTCATAACTTTAAATGTTTCTATAAGATCTCCTCTCATCCTTCTCAATGCTAGTGAGTACAGTCCCAGGCAACTCAGTCTATTCTCATAGTCTAACCCACTCAGCTCTGGAATTAACTGGTGTAACCTCTTCTAAACAGTCTCCAAGCCAGTTTCTCCTTCCTCAAGTACGGAGACTAGAACTGCACTCAGTACTCTAGATGCGCCATCACCAGTAGCCTACCGAGTTGCAGTATAACCTTCCAGCAGAAAACCAAATGATTATGAATGTAGTATACTTCTGGATGTTCCCGTGTCGAAACATTGCTGAATTATCGAGTGGGAGGTGGCAAGGAAATATAGAAGATGGGACATTACAGCACACGAACAGGCCTTTCGGTATTGCACATTTTGATCCTGCGAAAAATAACATCTGTCCATCTATGCCTTTCGTAACTTTATATTCTACAATTACGTCTCCACTCAGCCACTGTTGCTGCAAGAGAACACCTCAGGTTTGCTCAACCACTTATTGCACATACATCAACCAGGGAGCATCCTGGTAAACATTTTCTGCACCCTCTCCAAAGCCTCTATATCCTTGGGCAAAAAGAATAGAATACAATAATTCAGCTGCGACCTAACAAGAGCCTTGTAAAGCTACAGCATTACTTCCTGATTCTTGAACTCAATGCCTAGACTAACAAATGCAGGCAACCCTTCGCTTCTCTCCCACCGTCAAACAGAGCGGCCACATCCAGGGAGCTATGAATTTGGACGCCAAGTTCTGTCAAGGCACTTGTCACTAACTGTACTTTTTCTTTAAACTTGATCTCCCAAACTGCCACATCTCACACCTATCAGGTTGAAATCAATCTTCCACCTGTCTGTATCTGCTACTGATCGACAACCCGCCGTACCCTTCGGTAATCCTCTACACTGATAACAATGCCGCCGATTTTCGTGACATCTGCAAAGGTAATAACCCATCCATCCAAGTGTTTATTCCACCCAGGTGTAGATATATATACAATCATCAGAGACCCCAGTCCCTATCCGTGAGGAACATTACGAGTAATAGACCTGCAAGCTGAGTAAGAGCGGTTACCAAACCTCTCTGTCTTCAGTGGACAAGCCAACGCCAAATCCAAACAGCCAAGTTCACAACATTCTCATCCAGGGATCAATTACTTCGATGTTCTTGTCCTTACTTCTTCCTGGCTCTTCTTGTACTCACCTCTTAATGGCTCATATCAGTCCTAAATTCCTCAAGCAACTTTTACAAATCGGCCTGGACTTACTCAAAATCAACTACTTTCAATTAACTATCAATAGCTCCTGCCTCATAATCTCGGTATTTGCACTATCCAAATTTAATACTTTTTGTAGGGTCCCTATTTATCTTTGTCTATATCCATCTTAAAACTTAAGGAGTTTTGATCACTATATGTTCCTCCACCGGAAGTTCAATTACCTTGTCAAGCTCATTTCCCAATTTAAAATGCAGTGTGGCTGATCTGTAAATCGGCGATTCACCCTGTTAGCGCTTTTGCACTAAGGAGGACCTAGATTACGCCGTGGAAGTTGAAGTGGCTCACTACGTCAAACAGGTCGGGTTTTCACCTTATCATCCGATCCCCAATGTCCTGGTGTCTATTGGAAGTTTAGATGGAGATGGGGGATCGGCGTCTGTATATACATGATAAGCGCTGCATAAATATATATTCAGGAACAAAGAACGGATTGTACAAGTATGGTGACGAATCACAATTATGGGGTCACTGTTGTTGCCGCTTTATGTGTAACATTCCGTCGGCTGTGGAACCTCCGGCTGCCGGTGCACGACAATTGTTTTTAATGAGTTATCAAACTGTCCATTGTGTTTATCCACATCTTCCTTTCCACTCAGGTTCTGGGATAGAGGTCAACCCAATGATCGAAAAGATTTCGATGAAGATTGTGCCGTGGCCAGCGGAAATGGAATGTGGCACGATTGGCCATGTAGTTCTATTCATTTCGCTATCTGTGAAAAACGAGCGGACTAGCGTTCCTTCACGCTACTGTATACTAAGGGGAATGTGGGCGGTGTCTACGTTTGTAAACTTTATTCCTCTTCACCAGACGAGCAGCTCGAAGCTGGGATTGGCGTGGTGGGTGCGTGGCCAGATCTCTCTTACCCTTCACCTGGCGGTCCCAAAAGCCGTCGGCGCGGCACAGTAGTTTTGTGCCTTCGAAGTCAATCCTATGGCTATTACAAAAGCGATGTTTTGCTACCCCCGATTTCTTCGGGTAATCCTGTCTCGTTCACCTATTTTTTTCGTTAAACCGAGCTCCCAACCTCTCTGTGCATCTTTCATCTGTCCATCCGAATCCTGGAAGACTTAACAGAGCTTGTTAAGTTTTAATGGTCAGGCCTGTAACCGCTGGATTATTTTCCAGGCGTTGACTTTTTCTTTAATTGTAACTTGTCAAAACCGCCAACAAACTGGGCCTTATTCGAATCAAACCTGATGTTAGAAAGATGGGCTGCAAGCTCACCTTCTACGAGGCAGGTGGATGGAATTGATCCGAGTGTTGCCAAGGCTACTCATTTTCTGCCAGTCCCACACACGCCTCTCCTTTCCTATTTTCTTTCTATTCGTTGACAAAACCACCCTTTCTTTTTCCACGCCAACCATACTATTTCTGGACATCAAGTCAGTATCAGGATCTAACCTACAACATTATGCTCAAGGATCTGCCGCTTTATAATAATTAATAACCCGTAAAATTTGTTGGTTACTTGTATCTTAATACTAACAACTTAATCCTGAATAAAGCAGATATGCACCTGGGAGTATTGTGGTATCGGCGGTTTCCTTATCTACATTCAGAGGGCTCAGCCGCCTTCGGAGGGACTGTGATAGCACTACTTACTTATGAAATCCAAGATCCTATATGCTTCACTAGCTCTTTCGGTATGTTCTGCCAACTACGACGGACTATGCAATCCACTCTTGTTTCTGTCGTGGCTTTGAAAATGTAGAGTTCACTCAATGTTTCCTTGCCCCATTCCTTCTGCTTCTCACAATTCTCTGCATTAACTTCAATTCTTCGAATTAATTTCCATTCTCCAATCTGCCTGCATTCTTCCTCTTCTACGAAAGCCCCTTGGAGGTTGTCTGAGAGGTTTTCTTCCTTCCACTCCATATCTGTGAATTTGGGGGGTAAATGAGGTCAACGTATACCTCTCATAGGTTTGGAAATATGTTAAACGCATTGCCTGGGAGTTTGGGACGTTGAGCTCCCCTTTCCGGTACTTATGCTGTGCTTCATCGTGCTGTAAATTAATGGGCAAAACCTTTCTACTGTCAACATGAACATTTCTCTATTCGATCAAACACTGTAGAGGCCGACGAGGCAGTTGGTCTACTATAAATTACAAGAAAAAAATGAAAATTTCCCTGAATAATTTGCACTCTCTAGCTGTTCATATCCTGACATATGGAGTTCGGGGTAGGTTTTCTGTCGCCGACTCTTCTGTAGGATATATAACCGATTTCTGGCAATGCAGGCTCTCAAGCTTTGATTCGGATAAGACAAAATTGTTCGCAACCAGTCAGTTTTGGATTTATTTGGAGACCGTTCTCTCAATTCAGAAATGTGTATCACTGATTAGTCAAGCAGTAGGTTGTGGATATGTTACATATAATACATTAAGCACCTCATTATCATCCATAAATATGTTTCGTTTCACCAACGAAACAGACCCAGCAGCATCCGTGATACACTAGCACAGACTGGGACTGCCCAATACTGACTCCACACTCGAGGAACTCTAATGGAATTAAGTTAAAAAGGTTAAGGAAACTTATTCCCGAAGTCATCTACTGTTATGTTTTACTGATGAATTAGTGCGCTCTATTTTGAACTAAGCCGGAAGATGTACTGACGGTAGAAAGGGAGGTAATCGGCTAACAGCCAAACCTGCTTAAAGTGGCTTAGATATGAAATTAATGGTTGCCACAATGGGGTATTAACATGTTCTGATGGAAACAATGAGTGAACTTATTTGATCAAATTCTAAACAATTTCTCAGTGAGAGTATCATACTATTCTAGTAAACTTGGAACATTAACGGCCATCTAATAATTCATATAATTTCACGACTATATACTTAGGATAGAAAAAAAAGTGCAAATTAATTTTGGCTAATGACCACGCTGTCAGTTTTGTTATGGTCAAATTATAGAAAAATTAATTAATATGCAATAATGAAATGGAGCAAACTATGCCTGCTATCGTCCATACAATATTTTTAAATCAGTTAATAATAATTTCCATGCATTGTACCCTCTGGAGTAATTTTAAGTCCGATATTTTAACGATCTTCAGACGAGCGGACCTAGGTGCGGAGTAAAATCAGGACTCAGCAGTAGAAATTAAGGATGAAAATATTTTTCGGAAAATAATTCGGGGTATAGGAGCTCAGCTACTCGCGACTTCAGCACACAGAACGGTAGTTCACACGGAACTCGATCCGGGAATCAGCGATGAACTCTGGTCCAGAATAACCTGAAATTGAACAGAAATCCCAGGAACCTCGTGCGGCTCGAAACCAAAAACTAGTCACTTTAGGGCGAGAAGAATTAGGAAACCGTGTTCAAATAACAAGCGTGAAATGCAGTGAAAATCTAATGATAAAAGTTGCAGGTAAACATTCTAATAAACTCAAATAAATAACTTTCAGATACGTTGAGAGCTGCCGGTACCCGGCGCACCTCGCTGGTCCGAAGGGTCCATGACTGCTGATCAGTACGTGTTCATTGAACACTTTCTCAGACCGTACCGGTACATCCAGCAATGGATGTACAAACCCTCCATAGCTCTCTGTTCCCATATCCCATTTGGACTCATGTCTCGCTTTTTTTTTTAACATTTCTATTCTGCTTTTCTTTCCAATACACCGTAATACTGCGTTGCTCAGTTTATATTTCGTCTGCAATGCAGCGCTATTCTACCAATCTGCGGACATTATCTCAAAAGCTATATTTAAATACGCTTCTGAAATTGTCACTATCTGCAACCTTATGACTTCAGAATCAGGTTTATTATCACCAACAGGTGACCTGACATTTGTTAACTTAACAGCAAACATAATCTAGCAAAGAGAGAGGAAAATAATAATAATAATAATAAATAAAATAAAACATAATAACAAATAAACAAGCAAATCGATTGATATTGAATAGACTATAAAACTATATAAGCACAGAAATACTATATATTAAAAAAGTGAGGTAGTGTCCAAAGCTTCAAAGTCCATTCAGGAATCGGATGGCAGAGGGGAAGAAGTTGTTCCTGAATCACTGAGTGTGTGCCACAGTGAGAAAAGGAATTGAAATCGAAATCGAAGTTTTGGGAAAAGGTAGGTTAATACCAATGGTCCTAACGCTGAGTTTCGGAGACTGCACTATTAGACTTACACGGTAAACCTAATTCCTGAACTGCTCTAATCTTTCTGACAAAGTAACACCCAGAATTATATTGAGGGCGAAAGTGATGCTCCAGATTTAGGACAAGCGGTGACGAAGAAACAGTAATTTCATTATGAACCGTTTCTCATGTTTTGGTGCATTGAAATCCTGTAATTGTATTACAGCCGCTTACTCACAGAAGCAATAAGCACTGAAAAGTGGGTCCGACTCTCATCAATCTGTTGTCTGGTCCTATCAATTTCACCGTTCCCTGGTCTCCAACATTTCTTCATCGCATAATGCCTGACAATCTTCTGATGAGAAATCTCAGCCCGCAGTTGCGATGGAACGCCCACTCAGCATTCGCTCTGAACAGCTTCGGCCGTGTCTGTAGCACTCACCTTTGGAAGCCACTATCACCGATGTAAGAATGATGCTGGACTGCAGTCGTTTACTGAGGTGTTTAATTTCTCGCCCGGTTTCACAACTAGATGTGAGAGGGTTGTGGGGTTTTAGAAACATACAAAACCTACAGCACAATACAGACCCTTCGGCCCTCAAAGCTGTGCCGAGCATGTCCGTACCTTAGAAATTACCTAGGGTTACGTCTAATTTTCTAAGCTCCATGTATCACGGTCCCGATCATTAATTCCCCATTTTCTCCGAATTCCCTTTGATTGTGCCACGGTTCCGACCGTTAATTCCCCATTTTCTCCTAATTTCCTATGATGGCGGCACTCCTGGTTTCCATCAAGACCTGCAGTACAAGAACCCCGGTTTTGCACCCACTAGCTGCCAGATCCTTGGCTTTGCCAGTGTGGTAATTAACGTTTCCCGGCCACATAGGATTGTGTGTTTTAAGTTTTGCTTCAGTACCGAGATTTACCTGTACAACTCAGTCTCTCCGAGTCAAGATAATTTTTATAAGTTCAACTCCAGTTCCGCGGTTTATCTGAGAAACTCTGTCTCTCCGTGTCAAGATAAGGATTCAAAATTTACTCCAGTACCGAGGTTTACCTGTGTAACTCCGTCTCTCCGTCCTAAGAAACGTGTTGTCTGCGCTTCCCTTTCGACATTGCGTGTCAAGATAAGTTCTGCCTGCCTCCTGCTTTCCTGCACTCCCTCCTGTTTGCCGTTCAACGCTCACGCCCATGTCTACATCCTAACTCAATGTCCGTGCCTGTGTCCTGCGTTGGGGTTCGCCCCGTTCGTTGCAACACCATGTACCTATCCAGGAGTCTCTTAAAAGACGCTGTCGTATCCGTCTCCACGACCTTCGCCGGCAGCCCATTCCACGCACTAATCAATCTCTGTGTAAAAAAAAACTTACACCTGACATCTCCTCTGTACCTGCTTCCAAGCACCTTTAAATTATGTCCGCTTGTGCTAGCTGTTTCAGCCCGGAGGAAAGCCTCTGACTAACCGCACGGTCAATGCTTTTCATCACCTTACACATCTCTATCAGGTCACCGCTCATTCTCCGTCGCTCCAAGGAGAAAAGGCCGCGTTCATTCAACTTATTCTCAAAAGGCATGCTCCCCAATCCAGGCAACATCCTTGTAAATCTCCTCTGCACCTTTTCTATGGTTTCCACATCCTTCCTGCAGTGAGGCGACCAGAACTGAACAGAGTACTCCAAGTGGGGTCTGACCAGTTTCCTATACATCCTGCAACATTACCTCTCGGCTCCGAAACTGAATCCCACGAATGATGAAGGCTATTGCACCATACGCCTTCTTAAACACAGAGTCAACCTGCGGAGCAGCTTTGAGTGTCCTAAGGATTCGGACCCCAAGATCCCTCTGGTCTTCTACACTGCCATGAGTCTTACCATTAATACTACATTTGACCTACCAAAATGAACCACTTCACACTTATCTGGGTTCAATTCCATCTGCCACTTCTCAGCCCAGTTTTGCATCCTATCAATGTCCTGCAGTAACCTCTGACAGCCCTCCACACTATCCACAACACCCCCAACCTTTGTGTCATCAGCAAATTTGCTAACCCATCCCTCCACTTCCTCATCCAAGTCATTTATAAAAATGACAAAACGTAGGGGTCCCAGAACAGATCCCTGAGGCACACCACTGGTCATCGACCTCCATGCAGAATATGACCTGACTACACCCACTCTTTGTCCTCCGTGGGCAAGCCATTTCTGGATCCACAAAGCAATGTCCCCTGGGATCCCATGCCTCCTTACTTTCTCAATAAGCCTTGCATGGGGTACCTTATCAAATGCCTTGCTGAAATCCATATACACTACATCTACTGCTCTACCTTCATCAATGTGTTTAGATAAATCTTCAAAACGTTGAATCAGGCTCGTGAGGCACGACCTGTCTTTGACAAAACCATGGTGACTATTCCTAATCATATTATGCCTCTCCAAATGTTCATAAACCCTGCCTCTCAAGATCTTTTCCATCAACTTACCAACCATTGAAGTAAGACTCACTGGTCTATAATTTCCGGGGCTATCTCTACTCCCTTTCTTGAATAATGGAACAACATCCACAAACCTCCAGGACCTCTTCCGTCCCCATTGATAATGCAAAGATCATGGCCAGAAGCTCAGCAATCTCCTCCCTTGCCTCCCACAGTAGCCTGGGGTACATCTTGTCCGGTCCCAGTGACTTATCCAACGTGATACTTTTCAACAGCTACAGCACATCCTCTTTCTTAATACCTACATGCTCAAGCTTTTCAGTCTGCTGTAAGTCATCCCTACAATCGCCAAGATCCTTTTCCGTAGTGAATACTGAAGCAAAGCATTCATTAAGAACCTCTGCTATCTCCTCCGGTTCCAAACACACTTCTCTACTGTCCCACTTGATTGGTACTATTCTCTTAAGTCTTATCCTCTTGCTCTTCATATACTTATAGAATGCCTTGGGGTCTTTCTCATGGCCCTTTCTGGCTCTCCTAATATCTTTCTTAAGTTCCTTCCTGCTAGCCTTATAATCTTCTAGATCTCTGTCATTACTTAGTTTTTTGTAACTTTCGTAAGCTTTTCTTTTCTCCTTGACTAGATTCACAACAGCCTTTGCACACCATGGTTCCTGTAACCTACTATCCTTTCCCTGTCTTATTGGAACTTACCTTTGCATTTTACACAATCTTGGGATTTCGTAGCTCTTCATTTGGAACTTTCTGCATATAGTACGTAGTGTAACTGCTATATGCAGTTGATTAGTTTATATTCAGCAATATACATCTCGTCTTGAAGCTTCAATGTGTTGGCACCTCACTTTCAGGTACATACGCCCTTTTGTACTACAGAGAACCAGGGATAAATTGATGGGTACGCAAATTCGAGTTGTCATATCTGCTTTGACAATACTGTGTTGTACAATAATGTTGTTGCAGAACACAGAGATAGGACTCCATCTCCATAAGGACTGGGCGGTTTCATTTATTTATTCATTTGGAGATATAGTCAGCGCGGCGCTACTTTTGGTTCCATGTAGTTCCTCATATGCACCCTGGTAAAGCAATCCCTTACTGGTCAATTACACCCATATGGTCAACTAACCGATCAACCTGTACCTCTATGGGAATGTGGATGGAAACCGGTGTTCTTGAACGAAACCCATCCCATCGCGTGGAGAACGTACCAAGTCCTCAGAGACAGCAGTGGAATTGACCCAGGTCGCTGATGCTGTAAACCTATTGTGCCTCACCTGCGGCGTTTATTGTGTTCAGATTAAAAAGAGCAATTGCATGTGTCCGGGTAGATTGACGAGAAAGAGTCGAAAGAGGTCGAACAGTTATATTTTCTCTGTGGCGGACTTTGTACTTCAGGTCTGAAGTATTTTATTTTCGGCAGATTTTCTCTAAACGCAATGTGGCCCTTTAATTACATTTCACAATTGAGCAATTCAATTTAAGTGGCTGAAGTGTGTTCTTCGTGCCGGATGCTGGAGAACTGGGAGGCCCAGAGACTCCCAGGGAACTATATCTGCGTGAAGTGCATCTGGCTGCAGCTCCTTGAAGACTGTGTTAGCGATCTGGAGCAGCAGCTGGATGACCTTTGGCATGTATGGGAGAGTGAGGATATAATTGATCAAATTTACAAGCAGGTAGCCACCTCGAAGTTGCAGGAGGCGAGTAGCTGATTGACCGTCAGGAGAAATGGAAATAGGCAGTAGAGCAGTGTACCCCTGTGGTGATTCCCCCCAAAGACAAGTATACCACTTTGGATACTTTTGTGGGGGGTGACATTCCAGGAGAATGCCACGGCGACCGGGTTAGAGGCTCTGAGCATGGGTCCGTGGTGCAGAAGGGAAAGAGAGATGAAGGGAGCAGTATTGATAACGGGCTGGATAGTGGGGGGGGGAACAGCCAGGAGATTCTGTGGGCATGAACGGGATAGCTGGATGGCAAGTTAGACTGATCTGCTGGACTGTATTGGGTATTTAGTAATGAACTGGAGGCGATTAGGGAGCTTAAGGTATAATAATGCTTAGGAACCAGTAATCACAGTGATTGAGTTCAACTTGAAATTTTAATAAGGAGAAAGTAAAGTCTGACGTAGCAGCATTTCAGTGGAATAAGGGACATTACAGTTGTTTGAGAGAGGAATTGGCCATAGTAAATTGGAAGGAGCTGCTGGCAGGGATGTCAGCAGAGCGGCAATGGCATGTGTTTCTGGAAGGTGCAGGATATATGTAATCTAAAAACGAAGAAATTCTCAAATGGTAAAATAGTACAATCATGACTATCAAGGGAAGTCAACGCTATTGTAATAGAAAACGAAAGAGCATACAACATAGCAAAATTAGTGGGAAGATAGACGATTGGACGGATTTTTAAAACCTACAGAGAGCAACTGAAAATCATCAGAAAGGAAAAGAAATCTGAAAGCAAACTAGCAAATAATATCAAAGTAGACAGTAACATTTTTTTGAAGTATGTAAAAAAATAAAAGATGATATGAGAGTGGACACAGTACTGCTAGAATTGAGGCACGGGAAATAATAACGGGGGAAAAGGAGATGGCTGATGAAGTAAAGGAGTATTTTGCATCAACCTTTCCTATGGCAGGCACTAGCAGTATGCTTGATGTTGTGGTGCGTGAATGAAGAGATGTGGGTGCTGTTACTATTACAAGAGAGAAGGTGGTCAAAAAGGGATACCATTACAGCTACAGAAAGGGTGGGTAATGTAGCAGGATCCTCTTGAGTCAGTATAGATGGAAGGCAGGAACAGCAAGGGAGCAGTTACTCTATTGGGAATATTCTATAGGCCCCCTTGTAGCAGCAGAGATACCGAGGAGCAGATTGGAAGGCAGATTTTGGAAAGGTGCAAAAATAACAGGGTTGTTGTCATGGGTGACTAACTTCCCTAATATTGATTGACACCTAATCAGTACCAAGGGTTTGGACGGGGCAGAGTTTGTTAAGTGTGTCCAGGACAGATTCCTGTCACAGTATGTTGACAGGCCGACTAGGGAAAATGCCATACTACATCTAGTATTAGGTAATGAACCAGGTCAGGTCACAAATCTCTCAGTGGCTGAGCACCTGGGGGACAGTGACCACCACTCCCTGGCCTTCAGCATTATCATGGAAAAGGTTAGAATCAGAGAGGACAGGAAAATTTTTAATTGGGAAAGAGCAAATTATGAGGCTATAAGGTTAGAAATTGCGGGTGTGAATCGGGATGCTGTATTTGCAGGGAAATGTACTATGGACATGTGGTCGATGTTTAGAGATCTCTTGCAGGATGTTAAGGATAAATTTGTCCCAGTGAGGAAGATAAAGAATGGTAGGGTGAAGGAACCATGGGTGACAAGTGAGGTGGAAAGTCTAGTCAGGTGGAAGAAGGCAGCATACATGAGGTTTAGGAAGCAAGGATCAGATGGGTCTATTGAGGAATATAGTGAAGCAAGAAAGGAGCTCAAGAAGGGGCAGAGAAGAGCAAGAAGGGGGCATGAGAAGGCCTTAGCGAGTAGGGTAAAGGAAAACCCCAAGGGATTCTTCACTTATGTGAAGAACAAAAGGATGACAGGAGTGAAGGTAGGACCGAATAGAGATAAAGGTGGGAAGATCTGCCTGGAGGCTGTGGAAGTGAGTGAGGTCAGCAATGAATACTTCTCTTCGGTACTCACCAATGAGAGGAAACTTGATGATGGTAAGGACAATATGAGTGAAGTTGTTGTTCTGGAGCATGTTGACATTAAGGCAGGGGAGGTGTTGAATTACTAATATAGTTTAAGATGGTTAAGTCCCCGGGGCCAGACGGAATATTCCCCAGGCTGCTCCACGAAGCGAGGTAAGACATTACTGAGCCTCTGGTTAGGATCTTTATGTCCTCGTTGTCTACGGGAATGGTACCAGAGGATTAGAGGGAGGTGAATATTGTGCCCTTGTTCAAAAAAGGTAGTAGGGATAGTCCGGGTAATTATAGACCAATGAGCCTTACGTCCGTGGTGGGAAAGCTGTTGGAAAAGATTCTTAGAGATGGGTCTATGGGCATTTGGAGAATCATGGTCTGATCAGGGACAGTCAGCATGGTTTTGTGAAGGGCAGATCCTGTCTAACAAGCCTGACTGAGTTCTTTGAGGAGGTGACAAGGCATATAGATAAGGGAAGTGCAGTGGATGTGATCTATTTGGATTTTAATAAGGCATTTGACAAGGTTCCACATGGTAGGCTTATTCAGAAAGTCAGAAGGCATGGGATCCATGGAAGTTTGGCCAGGTGGATTCAGAACTGGCTCACCTGCAGAAAGCATAGGGTCGTGGTGGAGGGAGTACATTCGGATTGGAGTGTTGTGACTAGTGGTATCCCACAAGGACCGGTTCTGGGACCTCTATTTTTCATGATTTTTATTAACGACCTGGATGCGGGGGTAGAAGGGTGAGTTGGCAAGTTTGCAGACGATACAAAGGTTGGTGGTGTTGTAGATAGTGTAGAGGATTGTCGAAGATTTCAGAGAGACATTGACAGGTTGCAGAAGTGGGCTGAGAACTGGCAGATGGAGTTCAACCCGGAGAAGTGTGAGGTGCGTTACGTAACTGGCAACAATGAATATCAATCGAGACAGGTTATATAAAAATAACCAAACATTTATTAAACACGGATAAACAATAAAAAAACTGAACACCTTAACGAGAAGTTAACCGCTACGCAGCCGTTCAATGAATCATCACTCAGCACTGGTTCTGAAAGTGTTAAATGCAAAAACAGTTCTTAAAGTGGTAAAGTCAGATATAGTTCTTAAAATGGTAAATTCCAAAGTCCAACAGATTTATACTTTCAATTGGGAGAGACTTCTCTGGAGAAGGATTTCTTCATAGACGCGACTTTCCTGCTGGTTCTGTCCACAGGATTCACCATGCAGAAAATAAATAGTTTAAAACAACTGACCTTAAATTCTAGAGAGCACCTTGCATGAATTCTTTTCTCTTTTGGTAAGAGTTATCTTTGATGCAGGTCACTACTCCTTCAACGAAGACTCAATAAGGTCGATCCTTTGTTAAACTACTGAATGAAACCGACTCCTCCCAATCCTTCGGGTTTTGAACTTTGATAAAGTCTTCACTCCCCCGTACTACTGCTGGAATAAGGTACAACTCATCTAGCAAAAATTGCCAATCCAGCACTATTGTACCTTGCACAGAACGTACACTCCAATTTAAAATGAAACTGCATCATAAAAACAAATACGCAACAGAAATAGAGACACAGTACGTTCTAGCTGGAAATCTAAAAACTAAAAATTAACTGTGTCATCTGGGGTCTTTACTTATATACCCGTGGTGCACATGTCATCACGTGACCTCACATCGCCAGGAAAATTACATCAAGTGACCTCCAAAAGACCATTATATCATTCTCACAAAAAAATCACAGATCTCCTTGAGGCATGTAACACCTCCCTCCAAAAAAAAAATAATTGGTCTCTTAAAGAACAAAATTTTAACAATTAACAAAAAAATACAAAAGTATAAAATTTACAACAACACAATATATACAATCTTTCAGCACTTTACAAACTAATATACAGTAGGAGTGTTACAAATGTTAAAATACCACTGCATAAAAACAAATTTTCATTGTACATTTAACATCTAGATAGTCAATCAGCGATCACATTATCTTTACCCTTAATATGAGTGATCAAAATATTGTACTCCTGTAACATTAGACTCCAATTTAATAATCTTCTATTTTTGTTTTTCATCTTGCTCAAAAACACTAACAGATTGTGATCGGTATAAACTGTGAGTAGTACCAACATACACTTCAAAATTTTGTAAAGCCAAAACAAGAGATAACATTTCTTTTTCTATTGTTGAATAATTTCTTTGGTGGGCATTAAATTTCTTAGAAAAATAAGCCACCGGACGATCATCTTCATCACCATAATCTGTTTGAAGTAACACTGCTCCTGCAGCTTCATCACTAACACCTACGGCTAACGAAAATGGTTTTTCAATGTTAGGAGATTTAAGTACAGGTTGACTACATATTATAGTTTTCAATTTCTTGAATGCCTCCGGACAAGATTCTGTCCAAACAAACTTTTCATTTTTCTTCAAGAGGTTAGTTAATGGAAGAGTAATGTTCGCAAAATCCTTACAAATTTTTCTGTAATATCCTACCATACCCAAGAATCTTCTGAGAGTTTTTCTACCAGTTGGAGTGGGTACTTCTAAAATTGCCTGAACTTTTGCTTGAACAGGTGCGAATTTTCCCTGACCCACAACATAACCCAGGTAAGTCACTGTGGCATGATGAAATTCACTTTTAGCTAAGTTAATAGTTAAGTTACCTTTTGAAAGTCTCTCAAATAGTTTCTCCACTGCAGTAAGATGTGCTTTCCACGTATTATTTCCTGTAACTAAATCATCAATATAGGCATCTGTATCTTTTAATCCCTGAATCACGCTATTAATCATCCTCTGAAAAGTACCTGGTGCATTCTTCATCCTAAGTGGAAGAACATTATGTTCATATAACCCAAATGAGGTTACAAATGCTGAAATCTCTCTACCTCTATTCGTCATTGGAACACACCAATAACCTTTTAATAAATCAATTTTTGTAAGAAATTTGGCTTGTCCAACTTTATCCACACAATCATCTACTCCAGTGATTGGATATGCATCAGTTTTTGTCACAGAATTTACCTTCCTGAAATCTGTACAAAATCTAATACTGTTGTCTGGCTTAGGCACCATAACATAAGATGAACTCCAATTCGAATTAGAATGTCTAGTAATATCATTGTCTAACTTAATTTCCTGTTCAGCAAGTTCACATTTTTGCCTGTTCATTTGATACAGATGTTCTTTTATGGGTTTTGCATTTCCAACATCTATATCATGCGTAGCTATGGTGCTTCTTCTAGGGACATCTGGAAATAAATCTCTATATTTGAAAAATAGCACATAATCTACATCATTTACCTTATCTCATAAGGACCATGAAATTTAGCTTGTAATGGGTTTGTTTGCACTGGGAAAGGAACCAACACCTTATCTCCAGGCTTAAATGAACTCATCCTAGCTTCCTTATCATACCAAGTCTTCATCTTCTCTTGAGCTAACTTTAAATTTTCCTTGGCCAAGCTACAAGCTTTATACAATCTTTCTTTAAATTTTAAAACCTAATCTAGCAAATTAGCGTGTACCTCTTTATTAATCCACTGTTCCTTCAACAAGGCCAAAGGTCCTCGAACTCTATGCCCAAACACAAGTTCAAAAGGACTAAAACCTAATGATTCCTGTACTGCCTCCCTTACTGCAAGAAGTAGTAAATGTATACCGTCATCCCAGTCCTTTTCATTTTCCACACAATATGTCCTAATCATAGTTTTAAGTGTAGAATGAAATCTCTCCAAGGCTTCTTGTGATTCTGGATGATAGGTTGAGGAAATAATCTGTTTTGCTCCCAGTTTATAAACAATCTGCTGAAACAATCCCGACATAAAGTTACTACCTTGATCCGATTATATTTCATTAGGCAACCCAAAATAAGTAAAGAATTTTATAAGAGCCTTTGTCACAGTTTTGGCTATTGTTTTCCTAAGAGGTACTGCCTCCGGAACCTAGACGCTGTGCACATGATAGTTAATAAATATTGATGTCCAGTTTTAGTTTTTGGCAAAGGACCTATACAGTCTACAAAGATTTTTGAGAACGGCTCACCAAATACCGGAATTGGTTGCAGTGGGGCCACTGGAGTAACCTGATTAGGTTTACCCACAATTTGACACGTATGACACGTTCTACAAAATGTCGTCACATCTTGTCTTAAACTAGGCCAATAAAAATGTTTAGAAACTTTGTTCATAGTTTTCTTTACACCTAAATGACCATCCAAAGGAATACTATGAGCCATAGTTAAAATCTCATTTCGGTAAACTTTAGGAACTACTACCCGATGATTAACTTTCCATTCCTCACCAGCAGGAATTGTAGGCGATCTCCACTTTCTCATTAATCCCCCTTTTCAAAATAATATCCTACTGGTACTTTTTCAATTTCACTATCTGGAAGAGTTTGTTCTTGTAATTTAACTATCTCAGGATCTCTATCCTGCTCTCCTATCATCTCCTTCCGAGATAAAGACAAATCTTCCTGGTCAGACTTACCACCAAAATCCCAATCAAATAATGTAGGTAAGAAAATTTCTGACACATCCCCAAAATTCAAATCTTGATTTGAACTGTAATGGGTAACAACCTCATCCTATACATCAGTCTTTTTAGCCATAGCTCTTGTTACAACACAGGAAGAATCTGTGTTAGAATCCTTCTGTGGTTCCTCAGAATCTGAATTTATTGTCAAATGCACTTCAGGAAAAACTTGTCCACCTGCTAAACCATTCTCTAATAAAAGAGAAACATCATTCACAGTTAAACTGGATTGTAGTCCTACTTTAACAACCCCTGTAACTAATCCTGACCTTAAATTTGCTCTATGTAAATGTACTGGCATAAGGGCACTCCCTACTCCTCTTATATAATTTACCTCATCGATGTCAGACTCATCACTAAACTTTAGCACACTATCAAATATTAGTGATTGAGATGCGCCAGTATCTCTAAGTATTTTTATTGATATGGAATTGGATCATTCTTTCAAGGATACAAATCCTTCTGTTATAAAAGTTTCATATCCTTTCTTAACTTGATCAGACTCTGACACATCTTCATTAGTATTTTCTGAACCCTGTGGCTTTACAGGTTTTTCAATATGCTGCAAACAAGCATCTGGGATGGCTTCTTTCTCTTTCTTTTTCAATCGAAAGCAATTAGCTACTATATGTTTAGGTTTCTTACAATAATTACAAATAACACCAAAATGTCTTTCCTTTACATGTCTCCCTTCATCCTTACTTTTCTTACTAACTTCAAGTTTAATTTCTGGTTTACCTTGACTCTGTGCTATTTTTCCTTTTAAAAAATTTTACCTGAAGAAAATTTATTCTTGTGAATTAAACATACTCATCAGCTAATTTAGCAATCTCTTGCAATGTAGCAGTGTCCCGTTCATTTAAATATGTTCTCACCTCAACAGGAATGCTTCTTTTAAATTCCTCCTGCAAAATCAACTCTTAATTTATTTTACTCCCCACTCACATTTTTAGAGGAAACCCATCTCTCAAAACACACAGAATTCTCATAGGCAAATTCTACATAAGTTTTTTCCACAGATTTCTTCAAATTTCTGAATCTTTCTCTAGGCGCTTCCAGAACCAACTCATATGCCTTTAATATACACTGTTTAGCAATATCATAATCCAGTGTTTGCTCAGCATTTAAAGCTGTATAAACTTGTTGTGCCTTGCCTTTAATTACACTTTGGAACATCACTGGCCGTTGCTCTTTCGGCCACTTTAAACTCAGAGCAATAATTTCAAAATGCTGGAAATACTCGTCCACTTCAGCTTCATTAAATGAAGGAGCCAAAGTAACCTCATGACTAGCAATAAACTGTTTTGCAGAACCAGAAGACTGATTCCCAGACTTTAATTTCTGCATCTCTAGCTCAAATTTCCTCTGGTTTTCAGCTTCTCTTTCTTCAAATTCCCTTTTTTTAATGGGCCTCTCTTTCTTCAAATTCCCTTATTTTATTAGCCTCTCTTTCTTCAAATTCCCTTTTCTTATTAGCCTCTCTTTCGGCCATTTCTGCTTTAAATCTTTCAAACTTTAACTGCTCATAATGTAACTGCATTTCCAGATCACTCATTGGACACCTATCTAACACATCCTCATCAAACAATTTCAAAGTAATATAATGCTCAGCGATTTTTCTTTGTATGAAAGCCTTGGTGTTTCTTTGTAATTCCTTTAATATCTAACCTCCTAGCAATCTCCAATACCTCAGGATAGCATATGGTTGTGGGAAACAGATGGACCGTCAAGTATAGGTCCACATATTCTTGAATGTGGCAATCAATCAGGTGACGGGGTTTGGGAGGTATATGGTATACTGGCCATTAATCAGGAAACTAATTACAGCTTGTGGTGCGCTTTTATAAAACATCGTTCATACAGGGAGACTGCGCCTGTGTGCAAATGGAGTAGCAGCAGTTTTGTGTTGCTCTTAGTGTCACATAGTGTGCTGGTAACAGACCCATATGCAAGACACAGACACTGAAGTACAAGGAAGAGGACTTGACTAGAGTAGGGATGTGACAGGATTCAGACCAGTAGCAGGGACAAGAACGCATACTTGGGCTAGGGAAAGCGGGACCAGGAGTAGAAACCATGGACTAGGAGGCAGGGCTTCTACTCCAAGCCCGAGACTAGACAAGGACCAAGAACCTGAGTCTTGCCTTGGGCTCGGACACCAGAAGAAGGCAGGGACATGGCATAGCTTCAGGCTGGGGTCTTGGGTCTTGAGCTTGGAGGCTGGGGACTTTAGGCTTGGGTTCTTGGAGCTTGGCTTGGGATCTTCGAGGCTTGGGTTCTTGGAGCTTGGATTGGGATCCTCAAGGCTTGGGTTCTTACAGCTTGGCTTGGGATCTTTGAGGCTTGTGTTTTTGGAGCTTGGCTTGGGATCTTCGACACTTGGGTTCTTGGAGCTTGGTTTTGGATCTTCGTCTTGAAATGCAGAGGCTGATAACTCGAGGCTGGAGCTGAGGGACCGACTGGGAACTGAACATCAACACAGAGCCGGGACTTGTCCTTTGAAAAGCCGTGATTCGTCATTAAGACGACACCAACATGAGACAGGACAGTACACAGACATAGAAATGGGACTTATATTTAGACAAGCCGGGACTCAACCTCTGCACACCAAGGTGGGACCGGTCCACCTGCTGGGTAATGGCAGAACGACTGGACTTACCCAACAGAGGCAAAAGCAAGACAAGGCATGTCCCCCCCTGCAGGGCAACAGTAAAATGGCCTGACTTACCCCACAGAGGCAAGCACAAGGCAAGACAAGACATAACCCTCGCAGGGCAACGGCAGAACAGCCTGACTTACCCCACGGAGGCGAGGACAAGGCAAGACAGTTTCCCCCGCAGGGCAACAGCAAAACAGCCTGACATATCCCACAGAGGCAAGGACAAGAAGAGACAAACACCAAAGAACGACAGATAGTTCCATCTCTGCTGCAGGGTTGCTCCGAGTCGCAGTTACAGTCAGCAACCCCCGATGAATACAGAAACAGCCGAATCCCTACCTAGCTCAGAGTGGCTGCAGGCCACTCAGTTCACCCGGGAAACAGCCGAATCCATACCTCAAAGACTACTCCAACGAGTGGCAGCTAGGCTCCATGAAGCAGTGGTCCTCCAACCAGGCCTAGAGGTCACAGATGGTTTCACTAGACTTCCATTAGCAGGTTGCTCCAAGGGAGACTGACAAGGCAAACCAGCAGCCCATATTTAACTCCAAGGCTACTTATATTCCAAGCCCCGAGATGTGAATCAGGTGCCTATGATTAACTTACCCAAATGAGGGACAGCTGGAAGACCCGGACTCCTGAGTCCACGGACCGGAACTGAACCGGAACACAGACTTCACGGACCGGACCATGACACTTAGTTTTGTTCTACTCCCTCGGGTTCAAGCTTCGAACTTAAACATTTTATTTGCGGTTTCTTGCGGGGGAACAATATGTTTCTGTCTACGAGAAGTGGGAAGAGCTTGTCTGAACCTAGTGACAAAGGTAATGGAAAAGGAAAGATGCAAAAGGAAGGATCTGATGAAATGCAACCATGGGCTGAAGATATGGCTCGGACACTGAATTCAGTTAAAGATCAGAATGGGTCAATTAAAGACCAAATGGAAAAGCATAGTAATGAAATGAAGTCATTTCTGGGAAAACTTAAAGACTTGGAAACTCCGGTTATTACACACGAAGAGGAATTGAAGATGACTAATCAAAAATTGTTTGAAGCTACAACTCGTTTGGTAAAATATCAAAATTAGATTATAGACCTGGAAACTAGGTCCCACCGAAGGAATATACGAACTGTTGGGCTGCAACAAGGAGCTGAAGATGGAGATTTAACTGATTACTTTGGTAAGCTTTCTCATACCTTATTTCCTACCGTATTATCACTGCCGCCGACTATAGAAAGAGCACACAGAGCTTTTACTTCGAAATTTAAAGACCCAAAATAAACCAAGGTCTGTTTTGGTTTGTTTTCATCACTTTAAAATTAAGGATCAAATAATGCAACAGACAAGAAAACAGAGAGTTTTTAGATTTAAGGAATCTGAGCTCTGTTTGTATGAGGATTATCAGAAGGAGGTAATGGAACAAAGATTAAGTCTTGCTCTGGTAATCAAACAGGCATATGATAAGAAACTGTTTCCTTCTTTGCAATACCCAACAAGAATTAATGATTTCCCTCCTAACTCTCCTCCTCGTAGATTTTTTGATCCAAAAGCTGCACTGGAGTTCATTCAAACTATACCTGCCGCCGCTACCGAATGAACTGTCTGAAAGGTTGTTTGGTTTTCTGTATATTATTGGCATTTCAGAAAGAAGATTTATGAAGGTTACTTGGATGTTTCCTTGAGAGACTAATAAAAGAAGATAAGGAGATTTGCTCATTATTGCATATTATTGGGTTTTTTTGGAAAGAAAATCTACGGTTCAAGTATGACTGTTTAAATGGTTACTCGGACATTCGATTAAGAAAAAGAAGATAAAGGGACTTATTCCTTTAACCTAATATCTGGTTTGATGTATTTTTTTGTTTTTTTCTTAATTAATTAATTAATTGGTAGTTTTTCCTACTAATGGGGTTTCTTTTATATATATATAGGGGAAGGTTTAATTACTTCTGATATTATTAATTGGTATTTTTGAAAATTTAGTTGGGTTAAATATGCTATTAGCTTTTTTCTGTTTTATTATAGCATCTTATAACCGAATTTAAAGTCTTTTTTAGGGATTTAATATTAAATTTAAAAATGGCGCTGATTTTTCTTTTTAAGAAATAACATTATTTTGTTTTGTTCTTGTTTAAAAAGAATGAAATATAGATATGGGATAGCTTGTAGATGGTGGAATGTAAACATTTTCCTTTGTTGAGACTTTATTGCTCTTCTTACAAGGTCAATCGTTTTTTTTTTAGCTAGGGATAGGGATAGAGAATTTTATTTTTTTTTCTCTGTACAGACAGAGCGGTCCCTGGCTTCGTATTCTATCAAAGGGTGCCCGCTTTTTTTCGGGCTTTGGGGGTGGAGCGTGTTTTCTATGTGGTTGTATTATTCATCACTACCATTTTTGATAATCCTGTATTGTTCTGTGCTCTGCCCATGTGTAAAGTAGAATAAAATTATAGTATGGTATTTAAACGGATTAATGTAATAAGTTGGAATGTAGGCGGTTGGAATCATCCTATCAAACGAAAAAATTACTTTTAAAATCATTAACAGTTTCCAACCTGATATAATTTTTGCTCAAGAGACACATATCAGGGCGGGATATCAAAATAGATTTTTTGGATCGTGGTGAGGTTTGCAGTTTCACTCCACTTCTCAGAGTAAAGCTAAGGGCATGTCCATCTTTATTAAATCTAATATATTTACTCAAGATGATATTGGGTCATATTTTAATGGTAGATTTTTAATTGTTAAAGGAGTGATCTGAAACAGAAAAGTTGTTTTTGTCAATTTGTACAGTCATAACTTAGATGATCCTTCTTTTAAAAAGGTATTTGCTTTACTGTCTGATTTAAATGAATAAATGTTGATAATGGGTGGAGATTTTAACTGTTGTTTAAATCCTTTGATTGACAAGAGCTCAACCAATCAGTGAATTCCAAATCGCTCCGCGTCACTTATTAACTCCTTTTTGACCAATTTTGGATTGATTGAATTATGGAGGTATCTGCACCCTGATAACAGAGAGTACTCTTTCTTTTCACATGTTTATAAAAATATTCGAGGATCGATTATATTATAATCGATCCTCGCTTCTTACCTAGTGTTAAAAATTGTGAATATGACGCTATTGCTATATCTGATCATGCGGCTCTGAGTTTGTCTTTTGAATTTGATGATGTCATTCTTGCCCGTCTGCCATGGCACATGTCTCAGACGGTATTGCAAAACTCTGACTTCGTCAGTTTCATTGAAAGCCAGATAAAAGATTTTTTCTTTTTAATGATATAGGGGTACGTCCAAATTAATTATATGGGATGGATTTAAAGCATGTTTACGTGGTCAGATTATTTCTTATTCAGCTAAGCTTCAAAAACAGACTGAAGTAGAATTAGATAAGATTTCAAAACCAGTTAAAAACTTCGATAATATTTATGCAATTTCCCCTAATATTGATTTATTCAAACAAAGGGTGGAACTTCAGTCACAATATAACCTATTACTAACTCATCCTATTGAATGCTATTTGCTTAAGTTAAAGAGCCAATTTTATATGTTTGGAGATAAAAATAATAAACTGCTTGCATCTCAATTATAAACAGTTAGAGCCAAAAGACAAATTTTGAAAATTCGTAGGAAAGATGGTACCCTGGCTTGGGAATATGAAGAAATTAGTAAGATTTTGAAGATTTTTATACTGAACTTTATAAATTACAATGTCCAGTAGATTCTTCTAAAATGAATGCATTCTTAAAAAATTGCTTTTCCTAAAATTTCTGTTAAGGATCAAAAAACTCTTGATGCCCAAATTACTGAAGCCTAAATATATAAAGCTATTTTTTTCAATGCAGTCTGGTAAGGCCCCTAGACTTGATAGCTATCCTGTAGAATTTTATTAAAAAATTGGAAAATTGCATTCTCTGTATATGTTGGAAAAGTTTAAGGATTCTTTTGTGAAAGGTGATTTACCCTCCACTTTCTATGAGGCTTCTATTTCTTTAATTCTTAAAAAGGATAAAGATCGTACTGATTGTGCCTCATATAGACCTATTTCATTATTGAATGTTGATACTAAGATTCTGTCAAAGATAATGGACAATCGGTTGGAGAATATTTTGTGTAAAATTATTTTTAAAGATCAAACAGGCTTTATAAAGGGTCATTATTCTTTTTCAGATGTTTGGAGACTATTTAACATTATATATTCGTCCTCTTTTAAAACTCCACAATGTGCCGTCTCTTTAGATGCTGAAAATAGCATTCGATTGAGTCGAAAGGAAATATTTATTTAATGTTTTAGAGAAATTTGGCTTTAGTGTTAATTTTAATAATTGGATTACAATGATAAATAAAGCTCCTGTTGCTACTGTTATTATTAATAACTGTAGGTCTCTCTTCTTCAGCTTTCATGGGGGGACAAGGCAAGGTTGTCCATTAAGTCTTTTGTTATTTAATTTAATATTAGAACCCCTTGCGATTGCTCTTAGTGAAGGTAAAAATATTTATGGGATTTTTGTGAATGAGGCCATGCATAAGACTTCTCTTTATGCTGATGATTTATTGGTTTATATATCTAATCCCGAGGAATCTATTCCTGCCTTGCTAAAATTATTCAATGAATTTGGAGATTTTTCAGGATGTAAAGTACACTTTAGTAAAAGTGAATTGTTTCCTTTAAATGAATCTGCTTCTATATATGATAATACTCTTTTTAAAGTCACGGATTCTTTTAGATATTTAGGTGTTATAATCACTAAAAAAATTAAGGATCTCTAGAAAGCCAATTTTTTTCCCTTGGTAGACTCTATGAAGTATTTATTTAGTAGATGGAGACCACTTACATTTTCACTTGTCGGTCGCATCCATATAGTAAAAATGATAATTTTACCAAAATGTTTATATTTATTTTAGAATATCCCTGTTTTTTTGAGTAAGAAGTTTTTTGATTGGATTGATTCTATTATTTTCTCTTTTATTTGGAATAACAAAAGACCAAGAATTAGTAAATGTCACTGACAAAAGTAGAGAAAGGATAGCGGTCTCACTTTGCCTAATTTAATAATGAATTACTGGGCCGTTAATGTGCGTTACATGTCCTTTTGGTTATATTGGGTTGATAAGAACGATCGGTGAATTTGGGCAGACTTGGAATTGAAAGCTGTGAAACAGTTAATTTAACCACATTATTGGGAAAGGCTTTACCTAGACAATTAGCTAAAGTTCTAATTTGAACTTATACCTTTTGATAAAGCATTCTTTACAAACATGGCTCCAATTCTGCAATTTTTTTAATCTTAAAAAAAAATTAACTTTGTAGTTTAAGTTATCTAAATTACTTTTTTTAAGCCTTCTTTGAGTGATCCAATATTTTTACTTTGGAAAAATAAAGATATTAATTCTTTTTTGGGCTTATTTAAAGAAGATAGACTGATGTCTATTGAACAATTAGTTGATAAATATTCTCTTTCATACTCACACTTTTTTACAATACCTTCAAGTTAGACATTTCTTACAAAAACTATTTAAGTAATTTTCCTTACATATTGGAGGCTGACCTGTTAGATACTATTACGAGTATGAACCCTTTGATGAAGGGTTCCATTGAAAGAATTTATAATTTACTATTACAATGGGATAAGTGTCCTTTATTTCGGATTAAACAAGATTGGGAAAAGGAACTCAATTTGACTTTTATGACGGAGGATTGCATGTGGATTCTGAAGTTGGTTAACTCTTCTTCGATCTGTGATAGTCATTCACTGATTCAATTTAAAATTGTACATTTGAATTACCATTTGAATGTCTAAAATATTCCCTAATGTTGATAGTTATTGTGATAGATATAAAACTGAGACAGCTACAGTGACACATATGTTTTGATCTTGTTCTGTACTGGAACTTGTTCTGGAAGTCAGTTTTTTCTACAATTTCTAAAGCACTTAAAATTAATTTACAACCTAACAATTAACTGTGCTTTTTGGAATTATTCCCCAAAATATCCGTGGTATCTCTGTGTCTGACCAACATGTTATTGCATTTGTTACATTGATAGCTAGGAAGGCCATTTTGTTGAAGTGGAAGGATACATCAGCTCCCACTTTGTCACAATGGTTCTCTCAAGTGATGCTAATTCTTAGTTTGGAGAAAATTAGAAGTCGAACCTTTGAACCTATGTTTGAGTTTGAGAAAAGATGCGGTTCATCTGCTGGTTATTATCATTTGATTTAATTGATAGATTTCCTCCATGATCTAATTGTAAATTTTTGGTATTTTTTTTTTCTTGCTGGCTGTTTGATGTTTATTTTTAAAAGCTTTTTGTATGACGCATGACTCCGGGGTTGAACAGCTAATGGGGGTCCCCCCCCCCCCACTTTTTCTTGCTTAATAGGATGTTTTTTAATCACCGAAAAATTTTTTGAATCATTACAATAATGTTTTTTTTGAGACATTGTAAGTGTTGCTTACTTTGATGTACTTACGTTAATTTTGGATAATAATAATAAAAAGATCTGGAAAAAAGAAAAAAAACTTCATTCATATTTCATGCATTATCTGCACTACGTTACAGTCTGCAGAGGGCAGCATAGTAGCATAGTGGTGAGCACAACAGTTTTCAGTACCAGCAACCCAGGTCCAATTTCCGCTATTCCCTGTAAGGAGTTTATATGTTATCTCCCTACGATTCCTCTCACTGTCCAAAGACCTACGGGTTAGAAGACGAATTGGTCATCGTTGGGATTGTTGGGAGGCAAGGCTCAAAGGCTGCTGCTGTATCTCAATAATATAAAAAATGTTGCCTGGGGTAGAGCAATTCATTTGTGAATAGAGACCTGAAGCAACATACCTATTTTCCTTGGAGTAGACGATATGAAAAGATAAGGGACTTAAAGTTATGAAGCATATAGATAGGGCAGGCTGCTCGAAACATGAACCTATATCAGAGATGGACAAAACTATATATTTAAGGGAATGAGGATGAATTGTAGGGTGTATCTGTTGGCCATCTTTGTCACCCAGAGTGTAGGGAGTACCTGGAAAGTGCTGCCTGAGAAAGTTGTTGATGTTGGGCTACTGACACCCTTTAAGAAATGTCTAGATGAGCATTTGAATCACTAAGGCACAAAGATGTCAATGGAACAAGTGCTGCTGGATGGCATTGGTAGTTAAGGGCCACAGGTCACAGTTCAAGTTGGTTCCATACTGTATGGCTCCAAGATTCTGTGACAAGCAGCTCATTCACTGAAGTCCAGACTGAGCTTGCGTAGGTGCCAAAAGGAAGTTGAATAAGCACCAGAGAGATTTATCTGAACATTGACCATGAGATAAGTGGACTGCTAAACCTGCTCAGCTATGTATCTCACAATGTGTGCACTAAGTGGGTGAGATTTGCTTCCTGACAAAACTTGTGATAGGAGGAGGTGAAGGAGCAAAATTCATGTGTAGCGAATAGTTGTGGGCAATTGAATAACACAGATCTGGGAGGGGGGGGCCGGGTTACCACCATTTTGCATGTGATTTCCTCTGTGACCTCTGTTGTGTTCTCATTCTGAGAAGAGTTTAAAGAGTAACACCTGTACCTAGCTGAGACACTCAGGGCCCCATGTGGTCAATTTTCTTTATACCAGGTCCTTTGGCTCTCTGCTTGATTATCATGAGCTTACACTGCAGGACTGTGGACTGAGCTGTTGACCCTTAGCAATAGCTAAGGATTCTCGGCCAACTTCTTGAGATGCTCTGCTATCTCAGAGCAGGGCCTGATTCAGAATGAGGTGACGGGCTTCACTAATTACCAACTCCCTCCATCACAATGAGACATGACCTTGCTAGTGACAAGCACTTATGATTCCAGTTGGTTCAGAGCCTATCTAATGACTATTGTCAATTATTCCTGGCAAGAGAAGTTTCGGGGATCTGCTATTTACCTGCATTTTCACAGCAGTGTCATGGTTTCTGGGTGTCATGGCTTTTAGCAATGTTTTACAGTGACTAGATAGTCTGCAGTCATCATGGACACTGGTTAATCACCAGGAAACTGCTGTGACAAATCCCCGAGCAAACATGAAGGCTCTGTTGAACAAAACTGTACTGTTGCAAGAGGAGGGCATACCTATGGTGCTGGGACTGCATTGAGAGGCACGAGTCAAAAGCACATTGTTCTGACTTGGTGGCTTCCAGCCTCCTTAGTGATGCTGGGTGACTTCTTTTTGAGGAAGTTCTGAATACTTCATTAGCACCAGCTTTGGACACAATGGGGCATGTTCTGAGGGTAATTGTTACATCTGTGCTCCATCTGACAATGAACATCTACGTGCCAACAGGCGTGAAGCCACCAATCTGAGAATATGTACCGGGTAGCATTTTCTTAGTCCTTAGTCCCCCGTTTAAGATATTGGGAAGCAAGAATAGCTTTCTTTCATCAAATCCAAGGCCAACTTGGAGGTATATTTGTTTATCAAAAACTACGGTTGAACATGAGGAACTGAGAATAGAAGGTGCATATCTCTGTTTGACACATGTTCTCCAATATGTTCCAGTTGAGAACATGGTGATAAGGAGTTTTCAAACTCAGAGGGAGTTTCATTCTGATGAACAGAATGGAGATCACCATCAACTCAAAAAGCTGAATCCTGTTTCACATCAGTGGAGGAATGGTTATTGAGTATTCTTTAAGAGTCACTGAAGGAAGAATTCACCCCACCATCAGATTAAGAGGTGCTACGATGGAGGTGAGGAGATGTTGATGGGTCGGTGTGGGGAGGTGGGGTGAAGGGATAGGACAATGTTGTTCCTTACGCTGAACTTACCTGAGCAAATGATACTTTATGTCTATTGTGTGTAACTGTCTAGAACTTGCAGGAGCTCCATTCCCAGTGCATTATTAATCTGCACTCTGCTCTAGATGGGGGTTCTTTCTTTGAAGTGATAAGTATTGTTTAGTTTAACTATCCTAGTGTCCACAGCAATATCCTACTCCTCTGTCAGTTCTCCGTGTGCAAAGTAGGAAACGATGATTCCGGATTATTCTGTCTTGCGGTCTGAATGATATTTTCCCTTACATTTTGCATGTGTCATGTCCAACCAGAAGAGCACTTTAGAGATAAAATCCCCCTTAGGTCGTCTACAGTCTCCTGCTGTCCCGAAGATTGACTTTTTCAGCATAAGGTGTATTTTTGACACAATTTAAAAAGCAACCAGTATAACACTACTGAGGCTTCATATGTGATGAGACCTGGGTCTGGCAGGGAGTTCAATAGAGTCACGGCTGGTGGGAAGAAACTGTTTCCCTCCTAACAGTGCTTGGTTTAATGCTATGGTACCTCCTGATTAATGGTAGGGGCTCAAAGAGTTTGTGGGATGGTTGGGAGAGATGCTTGACATTGCTAAAGGTCCTGCATTTGCAGCACCCCTGATAAATAACTTGGATGAGTGGAAGAGAGACCCTGCTGATCCATCCAGCAGCCCTCTGTGAAGGGATCCTGAATTATCCCTTATGAACTGTGCTTTTAAAAAGAGAGTGAGAGCTGTACAGCAGAAACACCTTGTTATTAAGAGAGAGAGAGGCGAAGAGTGCTCACGGTTTGTTTGGAATTTCTACAAGGACACTGCCAGCTTCTAAGTTCCTACAGAAGGAGAAAGGAGGAGCTAGTTGATGGATAGCTGGTGTTCAGCATGGTGAGATAAATGCAAGGTCAGCTGGTAGACAGACAGACACATGATTTTAGACACTGGATGAGCTTTGTTGTGCCCACAGAAAAGTGGAATTATAGAGGATCGATCAGGAGAATCGATCAGTGGCTCTCGCAGTGTGGAAAAGGAGTGACTGATGGGAAGTTATTAGTGTGTCCAACCCTGGCCTGGGTTGATAACTCCACTACATAGAATAATCACCTTGTTGTGGTCACATTGCGTGACTTCTAAAAGATTTTGGAGGACAACGGGAAGATTGCAGCATCAGCTTATTCGGACAACCGCAACACCTCTCTCTCTCCATCACTACGCAACTGAATACCACGAACTGAACTGAACTTTATTCATCATCGTAAGACTGTATCCATTTACCCCTGGGCTTGAAGAACCTTGGTTTTTATATTTCCACACACAGACACACACACATTGCTAACCTGTTTGATTGGTCTGAATTTATATTACTGTATTGCTTAGTTACTAATAAAATAGCGTTAGTTAACAGCAATAGTTTCTGCTGTAACCCGACATGGGGTACGTGACACCTCACAATCCTTTTTTAGGGCCTTACTAGGTCATATACCATAAATATCAGGATAATATGTGGTATTGAGAATCAGATGAACTGTAAAATATAAGTCCACATATAGTTCAATGTGGCAAACAAGCAGGTAATGTGGTTTGGGAGGTTCATGGGATACTGACCATTAATCAGGTAATTGAATACAGATTGTGTTGAGGTTTTATAACACTTTGTTCATATTTCATGCATTATGACCGCTATGTCACAGTCTAGAGGGCAGCATGGTTGCATAGTGGTTAGCACAACGATTTTCAGTACCAACGACCAAAGTCCAATTCCCGCTGCTGCCTATAAGGAGTTTGTATGTTATCGCCATACTTTTCATCTCACTGTCCAAAGGCATATGGGTTAGAAAGCTAATTGGTCATTGCTGGGATTGTAGGGAGGCAAGGCTCAAAGTCTGCTGTTGTATCTCAATAATAAAAAAATGTTGCCTGGGATAGAGCAATTTATTTGTGAATAGAGACCTGATGCAACACACCTGCTGTGGACCACTTCTGGAGGTCCAAGACACTGACTTCTACAAAGAAAGGATCAGTATGCTCCACGACCGCTAGACTAAGTATGTAAATGTAGGAAAAATAAATGTGCCAGGTTTTCAAAAATTGACTCGTTTTACCTTAGGCCACAAACTTATCAATCACCGCTCGTGTATCAGACAAAGAGAAGACTATATACTTAAGGTAAAGGAGAGGAACTGTAGGGTGTATCTGTTGTCCATCTTTGTCATCCAGGGAGCAGTGAGTATCTGGAATGCACTGCCTGAGATAAGTGTTGATGTTGGGCTTTTGACAGCATTTAAAAAATGTCTAGATGAACGTTTGAATCACTAAGGCACAATGAAGTCAACGGAGCAAGTGCTACTGGATGGCATTGGTATCGATGGGCCACATGTCAAGTTGGTTCCATGCTGTAGGGCTCCATGATTCTATGACAAGCAGCTTATTCACCGAAGTCCAGATTGAGCTGCCCAAAGGGAAGTTGAATAAGCACCAGAGAGACTGATCTGAATGTTGACCCTGAGAGAAGTGGGCTGCTGAACCTGCTCAGCTATGCATCCAGACCTGTGTGCACTAAGTGGGTGAGATTTGCTTCCTCACGAGGCTTGGGATAGGATGAGGTGAAGGAGAAATGCTGCTGTGTAGAGAATAGTTGTGGCTAAACCAATAAAACAGATCTGGGAGAGGGATGGGTCTACCAGCATTTTGCATGTGATTGCCTCTGTGACCTCTGTTGTGTTCTCATTCTGAGAGGAGGTTAAAGAGTAACATCTGTACCTGGTTGAGATACTCAGAGACCCATGTGGTCAATTTTCTTTTTAACAGGTGCTTTGGCTCTCTGCTCGATTATCACGAGGTTACACTGGTGGACTGTGGACTGAGCTGTTGGCCTTTAGCAGTGGCTAAGGATTCTCATTCAACCTCTTGAGATGCTCTGCTGTCTCAGATCAGGGCCCGATTCAGAATGAGGTGAGGGGCTTCAGTAATTACCAGTTCCTTCCACCACACTGAGTCATGACCTTGCTAGTTTCAAGCACTCATACGTCCATTGGGTTCAGACCCTACCTAATGACTAATGTCAATAATTCCTGCCAAAAGAAGTTTAGGGGATCTGCTCTTTAGCTGTATTTTCACAGCAGTGTCATGTTTCTGGGTGTCATGGCTTTCAGAAAACCTCTTCAACTTATGTACCATTTCACAGTAACCAGATAGTCTGTGGTCATCATGGGCACTGGTTAAACACCAGGAAATTGCGGTTACAAAACCCTGAGCAAACCTGAAGGGTCTATTGAACAAAACCGTTCTGTTGCAAGAAGAGGGCCTACCTATGTTGTTCGGCATGCATCCAAAGGCAGGGCTTGAATACACATTGTTCTGTCTTGGTGGCCTCCAGAGTGCTGGCGACTGACTTCATTTTGAGGAAGTTCTGAATACCTCATTAGCATCAGCTTTGGACACAATGGTGCACCTCTGAAGGGTGTGCCCCATCTGACAATGAGCATCCATGTGCCAGCAGGTGTAAAGCAGCACTTACTGTCTCCTTGGCCCCCCTGTTTAAGTTATTGGGAAGTAAAAATGGTTTTTCTGTCATGAAATCCAGAACCTATTTGGAGGTATGTTGGTTTATCTAAAACTGCAGTTGAACATGAGGAACTGAGACTAGAAGGTGCATATCTCTGATTGCCACATGTGCTCCAATACATTGCAGTTGAGAACACAGTGCTAAGGAGTTATCAAACTCAGAACGAGTTTCATTCTGATGAACAGAATGGAGAGCACCATCAATTTGAAAAACTGAATCCTGTTTCACATTAGTGGAGGAATGGTTATTGAGTATTCTTTTAGTTCCACTGAAGGAAGAATTCCCCCCACCCTCAGACTAAGAGATGTTATGATGGAAGTGATGAGATGTTGATGGGGCCGGGGATGTGGGTGAAGAACTGGTAGAGGGAAGACTGAATTCAATTAATACCAGCGAATTCTGGAAGCAAACATCACACCGTTAGTAAGAAAGCCAAAGATGAAAAGAGAATGGCTTCTACAACAGGATAATGAAGCTAAACACACCTCAAAATCCCCAATGGACTACCTCAAGAGGCACAAGGTGAATGTTTTGCCATGGCCCTCACAGTCCTCTGACCTAAACATCATCGAGAATCTGTGGATAGACCTCAAAAGATCAGTGCATGCAAGACGACCCAAGAATCTCACAGAACTAGAAGCTTTTGCAAGGAAGAATTGGCGAAAATCCCCCAAACAAGAATTGAAAGACTATTAGCTGGCTACAGAAAGCGTTTACAAGCTGTGATATTGCCAAAGGGGGTGTTACTAAGTACTGACCATGCAGGGTGCCCAAACTTTCCCTTTTTTGTTACTTTGAAACTGTAAAAGATGGAAATTAAAATTTCTTCTTGTTTAAATATTAAAGAAATGTGTTATCTTTAACTTTATGCCTCTTGGAAATCAGTTCATTTTTACTCACTGAGCTATTCACAGGAACAGAAATTTTGACCGGGGTGCCCAAACTTTTGCATGCCACTGTAAGTTCTCATATCCTTAAATGTAGCAAATCTTGTAGGTGTCGTGATTTGGGAGGCATATGTAATACTGGCCTTTAATCAGGAAACTGAATACAGGTTGTAGTGAGGTTTTATAAAACTTTGTTCATATTTCATGCATCGTGGTCATTATGTCACAGTGCGCAGAGGACATCATAGGAGAGCAGTGCTCAGCACAACGGTTTTCAGTACCACCGACACAGGTCCAATTCCCACCACTGCCTATAAGGAGTTTGTGCGTTATCTCTGTATTTTCCCTCCCACAGTTCAAAAGCCTACTGGTTGGTAAGTTAATTTGTCATTGTAAATTATCCTGTGATTAGGATAAAATAAAATCCAAGGCTTACAGCGTGGTTTGGCTCAAAAGCTGCTGCTATATCTCAATAACAAAAAAAATGCTGCCTGGGATAGAAAAATTCATTTATGAATGGAGACCTGAAGCAACAAACATATATTTCCCGGAGTAAATGCGGTTAAAAGATGAGGTACATAATGCTACGAAGCATATAGATAGGGCAGGCTCAAGAATCTCTACCCATATCAGAGATAGACAAAACTATATATTTAGAGTAAAGAGAGGAAATGTAAGGTACATCTTTTGGGCACCTTCGTCAGAGAGTGGTGAGTACCTGCAATGCACTGTCTGAGAAAGTTGTTGATATTGGTCTGCAGACAGCATTTAAGGAATGGCTAGATGAGCATTTGAATCACTAAGGGACAAAGATATTAATGAACCATGTGCTGCTGGAAGGCATTGGTATCTAAAAGCCAATCGTCACTGGCCAATTTGGTTCCTTGCTGTACAGCTCCACGATTCTATGACAAGCAGCTCATTTACTGAAGTCCAGACTGAGCCTGTGTGGCTGCCCAAAAGGAAGTTCAATAAGCACCAGAGAGACTTATCTGAAGGTTGACCCTGAGATAAGTGGGCTGCTGAACCTGCTCAGCTATATATCCAGACCTGTGTGCACTAAGTGGGTGAGATTTGTTTCTTCACGAAGTTTGGGATAGGAGGATGTGAAGGAGAAAAGTTCCCGTGTAGAGAATAGTTGTGGGCAATGCAATAGCACAGATCTGGGAGGGGGATGGGTTGACCACTATTTTCCATGTGATTGCCTCTGTGACCTCGGTTGTGTTCTCATTCTGAGAGGAGTACCTATACCTAACACCTGAGACACTCAGGGACCCGTGTGGTCAATTTTCTTTATACCAGGTCCTCTTGCTCTCTGATCGATGATAGGAGTTTACGCAGCCAGATTGTGGACTGAGCTGTTGGTCCTCAGCAGTGGCTAAGGATTCTCATCCAACCTCTTAGTTGAGATTCCATAGCCACTGCTCAGCAGGGCCTGATTCAGAGTGAGGTGAGGGGCTTCACTAATTACCAAATCCCTGCATCACACTGAGTCATGACCTTACTATTGACAAGCACTCATAATTCCAATAAGTTCAGAGCCTGGCTAATGACTATTGTCAGTAATTCCTGGTTAGAGAATGTTAATGGATGTGATCTTTAGCTGCATTTTCACAGTAATGTCATGGTTTCTGGGTGTCATTGCCTTTAGCAAAACCCTTCAACTTATGTACCATTTTACAGTGACCAGATTGTCTGCAGTCATCAAGGACACTGCTTAATCACCAGAAAACTGACAAATCCCTGAGCAACCATGAAGGCTCCATTGAACAAAATTGTAGTGTTGATAAAGTGGGCCTACTTATTGTGCTAGGCCTGCAACCAGAGGCAGGGCTTGAATTCACATTGTTCTGTCTTCACGGGCTCTAGCCTCCTCAGTGCTGGTGAGTGACTTCATTTTGAGGAACTTCTGAATACTTTATTAACACCAGCTTTGGACACAATGGTGCACCTTCGAAGAGTGAACCCTGCTGAGGGTAGCTTTTACATCTGTGTACCATCTGACAATGAGCATCGGTGTGTCAACAGGTGGGAAGCCACCAGTCTGAAAGTATGCGCCAGGCAGCTTTTTCTGACTCCTCTGCTCCCCGCACCCCCCCCCCCCTGGTTAAGGGAAGCGAAAATGGCTTTTCTCATGAAATCTAGAAGCTATTTGGAGGCACGTGGGCTATCCAAAATTGTGGTTGAGCCTGAGGAACTGAGACTAGAAAGTGCATATCTCTGATTGCCAGATGTTCTTCAATATGTTGCAGTTGAAAACATGGTGCTAAGGAATTATCAAACTCTAAGAGAGTTTCATTCTGATGAACAGAATGGAGATCACCGTCAACTTGAAAAGCTGAATCCTGTTTCACATCAGTGGAGAAATGGCTATTGCGTATTCTTTTAGTTCCACTGAAGGAAGAATTCACCCCACCGTCAGATTAAGAGATGCTCTGATGGAAGCGATGAGATGTTGATGGGGCAGAGTGGAAGGTGGTGAAGGGATAAGACAATATTGTTCCTTACCCTGGTCTTACCTGAGCATATGATACTTTGGGTGTGCTGTGTGTAACTGTCTAGAACTTGCACGAGCTCCACTCGTGCAATTTTAATCTGCTCCCTTCTGTGGTTGAAGGTTCTTTCTTTGAAGTGATATGTGTTGTTTAGTTTAAATATGCAGGTGTCCAGAAAAATATCCTGCTCCTCTGTCAGTTCTCCATGTGCAAAGTGGGAAACAGTGATTCTGGATGATTCTGTCTTGTTTTCTAAATGGCACTTTCTCTTAAATTTTTCATGTGTCATGTCCAATCAGAAGAGCACCTCAGAGATTAAATCCTGGTGCTGTCTCCTGATGTCCAGAAGATTGACATGTTCAGCATGAGGTGTATTTATGTCACAAATTAGAATGTAACAAGTAGAACACTACTGAGGCTTCGTATGTGATGAGACCTGGGTGTGGCAGGGAGTTCAGTAGTTTCACAGCCGGGGTGAAGAAACTGTTTTGCTCCTAACAGTGCCTGCGCTAATGCTATGGTACCTGCTGTCTAATGGTATGGCGTCAAAGCATTTATGGGTGGGATGGGAGGTGTGCTTGAATTTGCTAAAGGCCCTGCATTTATCGCACCCCTGATAAATATCCTGAATAGGTGGACGACAGATCTTGCTGATCTTTCCAGAAGCCCTCACAATCCTTTATGGTGCCTTCCTAGGTCATATACCATAAATATCAGAACAGTATGTACTATTGAGAAACAGAGGAACTGTAAAATATAAGTCCACATATACTTAAATGTAGCAATTCTTGTAGGTGTTGTTATTTGGGAGGCATATGGAATACTGGCCATTAATCAGGAAACTGAATTCAGGTTGTAGTGAGGTTTTATAAAACTTTGTTCATATTTTATGCATCATGGTCACTATGTTGCAGTGTGCAGAGGACATCATAGGAGTGTAGCGGTTAGCACAATGGTTTTCAGTACCAACAACCCAGGTGCAATTCCGGCTACTGCCTATATGGAGTTTGTATGTTATCTCGGTATATTCCCTCCCACAGTTCAGAGGCCTACTGGTTGGTAGGTTAATTTGTCATTGTAAGTTATTCTGTTATTAGGCCAAAATGAAATTCGAGGATTACAAGGTGGTTTGGCTTAAAGGCTGCTGCTATGTCACAATAATAAAAAAATAGTTGCCTGGGAGAAAACAATTCATTTATGAATGGAGACCTGAAGCAGTATAAATATATTTCCTGGAGTAAATGAGGTTAAAAGAACCTATATGAATCATATAGACAGGGCAGGCTCAGGAAACTTGTAGCTATATCAGAGATAGACAAAACTATATAATTAGGGTAAAGGAGAGGAAAAGTAAGGTACATCTGTTGGGCACCTTTCTCTGCGAGTGGTGAGTACCTGGAATGTACTGTCTGAGAAAGCTGTTGATGTTGCTCTGCTGACAGCACTTAAGAAATGTCTAGCTGAGCATTTGATTCACTAAGGCACAAAGATGTTAATGGACCAAGTGCTGCTGGATGGCATTGGTATCTAAAGGCCACTGGTCACAGGTCAAGTTGGTTCTATGCTGTATGGCTCCTTGATCCGATGACAAGCAGCTCATTTACTGAAGTCCAGACTGAGCTTGTGTGGCTGCCCAAAAGGAAATTCAATAAGCACCAGAGAGACTTATCTAAAGGTTGACCCTGAGTTAAGTGGGCTGCTGAACCTGTTCAGCTATGTATCCAGACCTGTGAGCACTTAGTGGGCGAGATTTGCTTCCTCACGAAGTTTAGGATAGGAGGAGGTGAAGGAGAAAAGTTCCTGTGTAGAGAATAGTTGTGGGCAATGCAATAACACAGATCTGGGAAGGGGATGGGTCAACCACCATTTTCCATGTGATTGCCTCTGTGACCTCAGTTGGATTCTCATTCTGAGAGGCGTACATATACCTAACACCTGTACTTGGCTGAGACACTCAGGGACCTGTATGGTCAATTTTCTTTATATCAGGTCCTCTTGCTCTCCGATTGATTATCAAGAGGTTACATAGTCAGATTGTCGACTGAGCTGTTGGTCCTCAGCAGTGGCTAAGGATTCTCATCCAATCTCTTGGTTGAGATTCCATAGCCACTGCTCAGCAGGGCCTGATTCAGAGTGAGGTGAGGGGCTTCACTAATTACCAGATCCCTGCATCACACCGAGTCATGACCTAGCTAGTGACAAGTACTCCAAATTCCTATAGGTTCAGAGCCTGGCTAATAACTATTGTAAATAATCCCTAGCCAGAGAAGTTCAATGGATCTGCTTTTCGCTGCATTTTCACAGCAGTGTCATGTTTGTCATTGTTTTTAGCAAAACCCTTCAACTTATGGACCATTTTGCAGTGACCAGATAGTCTGTGGTCATCAAGGACACTGGATAATCACCAGAAAACTGCATTGACAAATCCCTGAGCAACCATGAAGGCTCCATTGAACAAAATTGTACTGTTGGAAGAACAGGGCATGGTGTTGGGCATGCAACCAAAGACAGGGCTTAAATACACATTGTTCTGACTTGGTGGCCTGCAGCCACCTTAGTGCTGGTGAGTGACTTCATTTTGAGGAAGTTCTGGCTACTTTATTAGCACCAGCTTTGGACACAATGGTGCATCTTCGAAGGGTGAAAACTTCTGAGGCTAATTTTTACATCTGTACCCCATCTGACAATGAGCATCAATGTGCCAACAGGTGGAAAGCCACCAGTCTGAAAGTATGTGCTGGGCAGCATCTTCTGACTCCTTGGCCCCCATGTTTAAGTTATTGGGAAGAAAAAATGGTTTTCTCTCTTGAAATCTGGAACTTATTTGGAGGCACGTGGGCTATCCAAAACTGCGGTTGAACATGAGGAACTGAGACTCGAAGGTGCATATCTCTGATTGCCAGATATTCTTCAATATGTTGCAGTTGAGTACATGGTGATAAGGAGTTATGAAACTCAGAGTGAGTTTCATTCTTTTGAACAGAATGGAAATCACCTACAACTTGAAAAGCTGTATCCTGTTTCATATCAGTGGGGGAATTTTTATTGAGTACTCTTTTAGTTCTACTGAAGGAGGAATTCACTGCACCTTCAGACTATTAGAATGGCAAAGGTGGCATTTGAAAACAAGCTAGCAAAGTATATTAAATTGGATAGTAAAAGCTTTCTCAAGTATGGAAATACAAAAGAGAGATAAAGGTGGATATTGGAAACGCTAGGAAAGGAAGCCTGAGAAATAATAACTTGGCACAAGTAGTGGCAGATATTTTGCACTAGTCTTCACTGTGGAGGACACAAGCAGTGTGCCAGAGATTGTAGTGTGTGAAGGAAGAGGAGTGCAATTAGTATTACGAGGGAAAACATGCTCAAAAGTTGAAATACCAAAGGGTTCATAAGTCATCTGGACCAGGTGAACTGCACACCAGGGTTCTGAAAGAATTAGTGTTAAAGATTGTGGAGGCATTACCAATGATCTTTCAAAAATCATTAGACTCTGGCTTGGTGCCACAGGACTAGAAAATTGCAAATATCACTCCAGTCTTTAAAAAAGAATGAAGGCAGCAGAAAGGAAATTGTAGGTCAATTCGTCTGACCTTAATGGATTGGAAAATATTGGAGTCAATTGTTAAGAATGAGGTTATGGAGTAGTTGGTGACACAGGACAAGATAGGACAAAGTCAGCATGGTTTCCTTCAGGGAAAATCTTGCCTGACGAACCTGTTGGAATTTTTTGAGGAGATTACAAGTAGGATAGATAAAAATTATGCAGTCAATAATGTATAATTGGACCTTCAGAAGGCCTTTGACAAGGTGCCACACATAAGGTTGCTTACCAAGTTAAGAGCCCATGGTATTGCAGTAAAGTTACTAACATAGTTAGAGCCTTCGCTGGTTGGTAGGAGGTAGTGAGTGGGAATAAAAGGATCATTGTCTGGTTGGCTGCCAGTGCCTAGTCATGTTCCACAGTGGTCATTGTTGGGACTGCTTTTTATCTGTATTTCAACGATTTAGATGATGGAATAGATGGCTTTGTTGCCAAGTTTGCGGATGATACAAAGATTGGTGGAGGGGCAGGTAGCTTTGAGGGAACAGGTAGGCTGCAGAAGGACTTAGACAGATGAGGAGAATAGGCAATAACAAGGCAAATGAAATACAATGTTGGAAAATGCATGGACATATACTTTAATAGTAGAAATTAATGTGTGGACTATTGTCTGAACGGGGAGAAAATCCAAAAATCTGAGATGCAAAGAGGCTTGGGAGTTCTTGTGAAGAACACCATAAATGTTAACTTGCAGGTACAGTCAGTTGTGAGGAAGGCAAGTGCAATGTTAGCATTTATCTCAAGAGGTCTAGAGTGCAAGAGTAGAGAGGTGTTGCTGAGGCTTTATAAGGCACTGTTGAGGCCTCACCTTGAGTATTGTAACAGTTTTGGGCTCATCATCTATGATTAAATGTGTCGGTGTTGGAGAGGGTCCAGAGGAGGTTCGCAAGGATGATTCCAGGAACGAAAGGTTTATCATATGAGGAACGTTTGATGGCTCTGCGTCTGTACTCTCTGGAATTTAGAAGGATAAAGGGGGTGGGATCTCATTGAAACATTTCAAATATTGAAAGGCTTAGAGAGAGTCGAAGTAGAAGGGATGTTTCCCATAGTTGGGAGTCTAGGACAAGAGGGCACAGCTTCAGGATAGAGGGGCATCCATTTAAAACAGAGATGCAGAGAAATTCCTTTAGCCGGAAGGTGGTGAATTTGTGGAATTTGTTACCAGAGGCAACTGTAGAGGGCAGATCATTGGGTATTTTTAAGGCAGCGATTGATGGTTCATGAGTAGACATGGCATTAAAGATTACAAAGAGAAGTCTAGGGACTGGGGTTGAGGAGTTGAAAAAGGATAAACAATGAGTAGGGGAACAGACTCGATGGGCTATATGGCTTCATAATTCTGCTCAAATGTCTTATGGCCTTAAGATCTAAAATGCTGAAAAAGGAGAGGAAACATTTTCTATTAGTGGTACATTGCTAAAATTGGCTGAAATTGTGCAGGACAATGAGGTGGTAGTAATGATGAAGGAAATTTGTTCGATCTCTGTTCAGGAGGAGAGGAGATTTAGCACAGAGGGGCCAGAAGTAAATGGAATAGGAAGTTATGTTTCCATTTCATCAACAATGGAGCTGCTTTAATTCTCCACCAAAATTGTGGATCAAACCTTATGAGGCAATATGATCAGTCACCTTCCGCAGCATAGGGTAGCAGAGAAGACTAGATAGGCAAAACAGCCTAAAGTTTCTCCTATATATAATGAACGCTACAGCACCCATGACTGGAGTTTGATTCCCACTGCAGTCTTTAAGGAGCTGTTATATATGGGGTTAAATTACTTGTCGGTCAAAAGCTCCTTCTGCCGTACCAGTCATCGATTAGCCCGATTGAAGTGTGCAGCAGCTCTTTCCCGTTGGTTGGATTGTGTGCCACGGCACGAGTGTCCGGTCTCAATCACCTATCTAATAGAGAGATGGATGCTTTAGGTAGCCTATCGTCTCAGAATGTGATGAATAACACCTTGAGAATGCTACTCGCTTCCTCTGAGCATAATCCATCATTATAGGATCGGGTGGCAGCGGTGGTCAGATTCAGATATCCTTCTCTCTTTGAATGAGGTTTCAAACCTCAAGCGAAATGGAGCACAGTAGGAGGCATTAAAGGGCTTCGCCAGTGGGCTCTTATTACAAAATTTACAGCAATAGTGATATCCCGCATGAGAATGGTGAACTTCCCTCTGCTATTAGCACATCCGGTTATAGCAATGGCTCACCATTTAAAATTAGTGCTGTCTTGAACAGGGCCAGCAGTATTCTGTCCTTAAGCACAACCACTCAGTTATTCCAGAGTGTGGATTAAGTAGAAGAGGGTGCGTGGAACCAGGTACGGAAGTTGGATATGCAGATGGGGAGTAGAGGAATTCGCATGCCTCATAAGGAAATGTTTTTCCTCAAAACCGGGGTGCAGAAAGACCAGGAAAAAGGGGTTCACTCCTCCACATTCAATGAATGTGGAGGGAGTACTGCAAGAGGGAGAGAAACATAGCAACATAGAAAACATACAGCACAATACAGGCCCTTTGGCCCACAAAGCTGTGTCGAACATATCCCTACCTTAGAACCACCTAGGCTTTATCCATAGCCCTCTATTTTTCTAAGTTCCATGTAGCCATCCAGGAGTTTCTTAAAAGAACCTATCGTTTCTGCCTACAACACCACTGCTGGCAGCCCATTCCATTCACTCACCACTCTCTGCGTAAACAATATACCCCGGCATCTCCTCTGTTCCTACTTCCAAGCACCTTAAACCTGTGCCCTCTCTTGCTAGCCATTTCAGCCCTGAGGAAAAACCTCTGACTATCCCCATGATCACTGCCTCTCATTATCTTGTAATCCTCTATCAGGTCACGTTTCATCCTCCGTCACTCCAAGGAGAAAAGGCTGAGATCACTCAACCTATTCTCATAAGGCATGCTCCCCAATCCAGGCAACATCCTTGTAAATCTCCTCTGCACCCCTTTTGTGGTTTCCACGTCCTTCCAGTAGTGAGGCGACCAGAATTGTGCAGGGTACTCCATGTGGGATCTGACCAGAGTCCTATACAGCTGCAACATTACCTCAGCTCTTAGACTCAATATCACGACTGATGAAGGCCAATGCATCGTATGCTTTCATTAACAACAAACTCATCCTGCGTAGCGGCTTTGTGTGTCTTATGGACTCGGACCCCAAGATCCCTTTGATCCTGGACACTGTCAAGAGCCTTACCATTAATGCTATATTCTGCCATCATATTTGACCTAGCAGATTAGAGAGGTCAAGAGGACATTAACAGGATTGGCTACTTCTATCTGTTTTCCTCGTATTCTATTCCGGATTCCTTAAATCTCTTGCTGGAGGCTCTGCAAAAGTTACTGACAGACTCTCAGCTGCAGCAGGAGTCAGAGGGTGGGTGTGTGTGGGGATTGGTTAGCGTTAGTTAGTGCCTTCATGCTTCATCTCATAGGGCGGGGGTCATTCGGTAAACCTCTTCCCTAAAAACAGAGCGTGAATGGTTTCAGTATGGAGAAAAGTGAGGTGTAGCCACACATTAGTTTGCTTAATTATGCATATGAGTGAGGGTTTTGTCTTTAAGAGACTTTGTGAATGTTAACATGTCGGCCCCCACCCATATTTTTCCAAACCAGGGGAAATCTACAGCTACTGGAAATCCAAGCAACATGCACAAATTGACCGAGGAACTCAGCAGGCCAGGCAATATCTATCGAAAAGAGTAAACAGTCGACGTTTCATGCTGAGACCCTATATAAGGACTGAAAAATAAGATGAGACGTCAAAGTAAGAAGGTGGGTATAGGTTAGGAAGAAATACAAGGTGATAGTTGAAACAGGGAGAGTGGGAGGGGTGAAGTAAAGAGCTGGGAAGACGATTGGTGAAAGAGATAAAGGGCTGGAGACAGGGGAAAATGGTAGGAGAGGACAGAAGTCCATGAAGGAAGGGAAGGAGGAGGAGCACCAGAGGGAGGTGTTGGGCAGGTAAGGAGGTAAGATGAGAAAGGGGAATGGGGAATGGTGATGAAGAAGATGGGGCATTAGCAAAACTTCGAAAAATCAGTGTTCATGCCATCAAGTTGGAGGCTACCCAGGCAAAATATAAGGTGTTGCTCCTCCAACCCGAGTGTGGCCACATCAGTGATGCAGAGGAGGCCATGGGCTGACATGTCGGAATAGGAATGGGAAGTGGAATTAAAATTGGTGGCCACTGGGAGATCGCACTTTTTTTTGGTGGATGGAGCCTAGGGTGCTTTGCCATGCGGTCTCCCAGTCTATGTCAGGTTTCACTGATATAAGGAGGCCACACCAGGAGCACCAGATACAAAATATGGCCTCAGCAGACTCACAGGTGAAGTTTCACCTCAGCTGGAAAGACTGTTTGGGGACCTGAATAGTAGTGATGGAGGAGATGTAGGGGCAGGTGTAGCACTTGTGCCATCTGCAAGAAGAAGGATCAGGAGGGAGGAATTGATAAGGGAGTTGTGTTGAGAACGATCCCTGCGGAGAGCAGGAAGTGGAGTAGGAAAAGGGAATGATGTGCTAAGTGGGGGGATCCTGTTAGAAATGGCGGAAGTTATCATCTATTGGGTGAATAGGCTGATGGGGTGGTAGGTGAGGACAAGAGGAACCCTATCCTTGGTAGGGAGGTGGGAGGACAGGGTGAGGGAAAGCATGTGCGAAATGCTTGAGGGCAGCATTGATGGTGGGGGAAGTGAAGCCCCTTTCTTTGAAGAAGAAGGATATCTCATTAGTTCTGGAATGAAAAGCCTCATCCTGAGAGCAGATGGTGTGGAGCCGGAGGAACTGAAAGAAGGGGATGGTATTTTTACAAGTAACAAGGCGGGAAGAGGTATAGTTCAGGTAGCTGTGAGGGTCAGTGGATTATAAAAGGTATTGATAGATTAACTATCTCCACTGATAGAGTCAGAGAGATTGATAAAGGGGAGGGAGGTGTGAGAAATGGACCAGGTGAATTTGAGGGCAGGGTGGAAGTTGGAAGCAAACTTGATGAAGTCAATGAGCTCTGCATGTGTTTTTTACTTTTCTTTTTTTTCCTTTGGAAAGTGCGTCAATTATTTCCCTATGGGAATTAACTGTTTGCTTTGAGCTTTGCAGCTCCATGCGAAAGTTCTTAAGAATGAGCAGTACAAGCCTGGACTGTTGGTCTTGTCTGTGATTGTAGTCGGTTACTTATTTGTTTCCCATGCAATTGTTTTTAGGGATAAACCGACATTCCACACCGGCCAAGTGAAATTTGGGTTAATTAGGAAAAAATCCGGGCATCTTCATTCTGGATCTGAAATGCCCACATTGCAAAGGAACATAGGCATTTAGACAGCATTTGTAGAAGTTGTTTTTGGGTTTTTTTGTGTGTCAAAGTACTCAGTGACTGATCGGGAGAGAGTGTGTTTGTATCTCCCTGAATAACAGAATGACAAAGTATTGTGTACAGGAGATGGGATGTTATGTTAAAGTTCTATAAGATGTAGGTGAGGCATAGTTTGGAATATTGCGGGCAGTTTACAGGAAAGATGTAAATATGGTTGAAAGTGTAGGGAGAAAATTTATGAGGATGTTGCCAGGAGTAGAGTACCTGAGTTATAAGGAAAGCTTGAACAGGTTAGTTTATTTCCTGGAACGTGGGATTGAGAGGAGATTTGATAGAGGTGTGCATAATTATGAGGGTTATAGATAAGAAAACGGCAAGCAGGCTTTTGCCACTGAGGGTGAATAGACAAGGAATGGCTGTTACTGGATATGCTATTCCTCGGCATTCCCGTGATCCCTAATGGGTGATGCAGCTGTTGCTGTCTGGGACAAGTGGTGCTGTACATACACGAGCCCAATACCTTTGATGTGCACCTTGCCCATGCTGGTTTGCAGAGTATGACTGCTATTACAGAGGAAGGAAGGTTTTGAGTGATTACCTTTCCCAGCATGATACGGTGAGACTGTCCTGGGAACTGATTTTCATTGCCTTAGGTTACCTGTTCACGTAGAAAGGTGGCACTTGTGCTGTTATTGGTCAAGAATGCTGCACCTACATTTCTGACATGTCAGGGAACAACACTCACCTGGCTGATCACATCTGAGCATCCGTGGAAAGGTTAAATGGGGCACCAGCTCACTGGCTATTACACTCCAGGTGAGGTCTGGTGGCCTTTCAGGATGCAGGGAGGCTGATGGACTACCGTAGTACACAGGGGGGTTGCTATTGGGTTTACAGTACTGGGTATTGTACTTTTGTGTTTTATGCAGTTTAGTGGGGTTGTTCCCGAGGATCATACTAGTATGAGGGTTGAATGGTCACTGTGTCGCATCTTTCGAGGGGTGATAATCTATGTGAGGGTTAGTTTACTTGTTGGTTGAAAGCTAGTTTTATCATGCCGGTCATCGATTGGTCCATTTGAAGTATGCAGCAGTTCTTTCCCATTGGTTGCATTGTTTGCCAAGGCACCAATGTTCAGTTTGAAGCACCTCAGAGTTATAAGAATCGTACATGCTGGAGGCATGCCACCTTTCCTTTGTCCACAGTGCACGCTTCAGTGAACCATTGGGAAGGTATTCTCCAGAGTCAGAAGGCACGCACACTCTTAGCTAAGTATCTGTTGCATATTAGTTTTGTAGTTTGTGTAACTTGGGAGAACTTAGGTGATTGGTGAACCTTTTATTGTTTGCAAATGAAGGGTCTATGCTGATTAGTAGTAAATGTTTTCTGTCTAACTCAGCAAACCTATGAACTTGCTTCCATGTTACAAGCTTGTAAGCGTTTTCTGTAACCACATGGGTTTATTCCCGGTTCTCTGCTTTCCTCACACATTACAAAGCTGTATAGGTTGGTTGAGTGAGTTTTGACCATGCTGTGTTGGTGCTGGATGGATGCCTACATTTGCAGGCTGCCTTCAGCATACCTGCGGACAGTGTTTGTTTTTGAAACAAACATCACACTTCACTGTTTGCTTTCTTGTTTTGATATACATGTGATAAATCAGGCCAATAATTTCTTTTGAATCAGTGAAGCAGATCGGATCACCCTGTGCCATTCCCACAACAATCTTATTAGCCAATACAAGGAATAAACTTTGTGACTCTATCATCAAATTGTCTTCTGAAATTGCAGCTGTCCAGGACTCTATTGATGGGACTGATACTCTGGATTCTTTCTGGAGCAGGGTTCTATCATCACACTGAAGAAAAACAATGGTTTCTCTATATGCACTGGAGTATATTCGCTCTGGATACGCTGACAGATGTTTCGAAACGCATGGTACTGGCTAGCATAAAAGGCAAAGGAAACTGTTGCAGAATAGCTCTTTCAGCTCCCCATCCAAGTCACACACAATCCAGATTTGGAAATTTAAAGCTATTTCTTCGTCTAAACCCTGAAAATTCCCTCTGAAGACCTTGTAGGAGCATCTTTATCTGAAGAATTGCAGACGCTTGAGATAGCTGTTCACCTTTACCTTCTCCACGTCATATAGGGATGGGCAGTAAATACTGGTCTAGCCATTGTAACTTATGTCGTGTAAAGTTAATACAAATTCGAGGAGAAAATCGAGTTTAATTAGAATCCTAATTAAATATTTAATTTGACATTTTCTTTTCAGATTTTGCAATAAAGAGGAATTCAAAACCGAAAATGATGAAGGTTCTGGGGAGATGCCAAGAGATAGACATTGGGATTGCATACCACGTGACAGTATTCAACCGTGCATCTGCGGGAAACCAGCACAATGAACCCCTTCTTAAAGTTAGTCTTCAAAACGAATTTGTTTGTGAATATTCAGGGCTTTGTCGCCCAGAAGGAGGTCACTGGCTCCTGAATCAAATCTATTTAGTTTTGAAGAGTAACCCCAAGAATATCAGCTCACTTGTTTGTCGTGGGCTAGTGAAGGAGACAGTGGGAGTCTATGCGGTAAAGTTCCAACCACTTGTGTCTGAGACGGAGTGAAATGAGAAATCCTTCATTACTGCTTTCCAGCGTGGGCTCAGCGCAGGTCTTCGGCATCAGATCGCAGTGCGCGACGAACAGAGTTTATAAGCTTCACCAAGTTCTGGAATCAGAGTCCTATAATTTCTAGTACGAACGATTTACTATTACAGATAGGACAACCCATTATGAACGACATGATATAACATTAAAGGACAAAGAAGCAAGAACAATTTACCTAATAGATGTAGCCATTATAAACACAGATGACAAATAGAAATTAATAATTGAAAATAGCCAGTAATATTCTGATCAAAGGAGGAATTTGAAAGACTATAGAACATGAACAGGGCACACATTGTCGCAATAGTAATATTTACAACTGGTATCATCTCAACATCACTACACAACAGCATTAAACAACGAGATGCACACAGCAATGCTTATGGAAATCTGCAGAAAACCACAACACTAAAGACTACCAGGCAAGTCGGAAAGTTCCTCGCAATTGACAAATGAGTATACTTTGCTGTGCCCATATCTCAGCTTGAACTGAGAACAAAAATTAAAAAAAATAAGCAATAGATATTGAGAATATGACATAAATACCTCTTGAAAGTTATCCCATAGTCTGTGAGAAAAGTTTATTGATGATGTAAGTAAAGTTGTGTGAAGTAATGCCTTGTGGTTCAAGAGCCTGATGGTTGAGAGGTGATTGTCCCAAGCACAGACTCTGCCATGGAATCTTAACCTAAGCACAGCGACGGGAACCTTTCTGCTTACCTTAGCCTTCGTTCTAGGAAAGAAAACGAATTTAAATGTATTTAATTTATTTAATATTGCTACTGCTTCCAAGACGCAGTGTCGGCGTCAGCTCTTAGTTTGAGAACTTTAATTAACAGCCCTGCACAATTCTTATTCCCTCTGCATTTGGGTTATCACCGCACACCGTGCCATCCGTCTCTTGAATACAACGGCCTCTATGAACGAGGTGAATAATCAATTAGCTTGGACATCGTAGTGAGATTTTAACAAACGAGTATCTTGACAGGTTGGATTGGTTTATTACTGTCAAATTTACCGGGATAAAGTAAAAAGCTTGCCCTGTGTACTGTTCATGAAGATCAAATTATTGCAAAACGCACTGAGAGAGAGCAAGATAAACGAATAATAATAAGGAATAAAGTTTAACAGCTGTCGATAAAGTGCAGTGCAGTTAAATACTAAGATGCAAGTTCATAAACAGGTTGATTGTGAGGTCTGACTTCCATGCCTTCACTTACGATGTGGAAACTATACAAAGGGTGCAGAGCAGATTTACAGTGATGTTGCCTGGATTGGGGAGAATGCCTTATGAGAATAGTTTGAGTGTACATGGCCTTTTCTCCTTGGAGCAGCGGAGGATGAGAGGTGACACGATGGAGGTGTATAAGATGATGAGAGGCATTGATCGCGTGGATAGTCAGAGGCTTTTTCCCAGGGCTGAAATGGCTATCATGAATGGGCATAGTTTAAAGGTACTTGGAATTAGGTACAGAACAGATGTCGGGGTAAAGTTTTTACGCAGAGTGTGATGACTGCATGGAATGGGCTGCCGGCGGTGGGGGAGGCGAATACGCAGCGTCATTTAAGAGACTTCTAGACTCATGGAGCTCAGAAAAATAGGGGGCTGTGGGTAACCGTAGGTGATTTCTAAGGTAAGGACATGTTCGGCACAGATTTGTGGGCCGAGGGGCCTGTATTGTGTTGTAGGTTTTCTATGTTTCTATGTCCTGATAGATGTTTGCAAAGACGCCGCTTTGAGTGAATATACACCTGAACCTGCGTTTCTTCAGACCAGGCCACCAGAAAGCAGAAGCGGTTACATTTAATAAAATTCAGCAGAAAAATGTTAATTTTCTGCATACACGGAATAACGAAAGTTCGGTTTGAGGAAGTATAAAACTAAAAACTGCACTTCGTCTTCCAGTGTTCCTCAGTCACGCAGGCGCCGCTGCCAAGAGAATGGAGCAAAGTGCTAAATTTGAATTCACTATAGAAGAGCATCAGCAGGAGAAGCCGAAGGCAGGTTAGTAAAAGTTCTTTCGTTGTAGCGAATAAGCTGGAATCAATTACACATTCAGAAACAAAATAACCACAATATTTGTAGCCGAAGTGTCAAATGTTGACTGAGTGGTGATGCGGGTTTGAGTAATAGTGGTGGCTGTAGCAATAAACTCTGTTCCTTCAACTTTGATCTTATCTGTGTGAGTGATATTGTGTGTTAATGTAGAGAACATTTAGAGCCTCGCCTCTGCGCAGTTTGGATTTTTCTTCTGCTGTGAGTGAAGATTCTTACCCTGACGACCCGTTTATTGGGTAGTTTAGAACCCTAATGTTGTCAACAGTACCCAGTCTTCTGCACATTCTCCAGGTCTAACCCAGATAAGCTTCCGGGAATCGAAGCTGAACGATTCATAGTCATAGTCATAGTCATACTTTATTGATCCTGAGGGAAATTGGGTTTCGTTACAGTTACACCACCCAAGAATAGAGTATAAATATAGCAATATAAAACCATAAAAAATAAATTATAATATGTAAATTATGTCAGGAGATAAGTCCAGGACCAGCCTATTGGCTCAGGGTGTCTGACCCTCCAGGGAGGAATTGTAAAGTTTGATGGCCACAGGCAGGAATGACTTCCTATGACGCTCAGTGTTGCATCTCAGTAGAATGAGTCTCTGGCTGAATGTACTCCTGTGCCCAACCAGTACATTATGTAGTGAATGGGAGACATTGTCCAAGATGGCATGCAACTTGGACAGCATCCTCTTTTCAGACACCACCGTCAGAGAGTCCAGTTCCATCCCCACAATATCACTGGCCTTACGTATGAGTTTGTTGATTCTGTTGGTGTCTGCTACCCTCAGCCTGCTGCCCCAGCACACAACAGCAAACATGATAGCACTGGCCACCACAGACATTCCCTCACGTACCTCCAGTGACGGTACTTTCTTGTACTTTGCAGGATGTGGTGGTACACGAGCCGAGCTTATCCGAGTAAAACTCTTCCCCTGGATGGTCTGCACTCTCCTGATTGTCTCCATCCTGATATCCGCTGTGACTCTTGGCACTGTGGCAAATCTGAGTAAGTTTATAATGCTACCGAGGAGGAAATGTTATCGAATGTGTTCGAACAAACTCCGCATAAGGGGATCTTTCCCTTCTACCGATTGGTAACCGAAGGAGGATTAGTTAAGGTCCAACAGCAAAGTCCTGGTCTCTATTCTGTTTCCCAGTCAGTTTGCTTCAGTTCCCTTGTCCATTTGAGGTAGTTGATCGATTCCCAAGAAAGCTTCATCAGGGGTGGAGCTGCTCTGGTGTTCTCCTGCGATCTCCCAATCGCGCCTCTTGTCTGCGTCCTCTCAGTACAACCTCTGCCTCGTTCTCTTAGAGTTACATCCGCACGTTCTCCTCAATTCACTCCCCGTCTTCGGGTACTGCTGAAGTTCCGGAAATCGGATGGCGTAAAGATTAAAGCTGCGGTATAATTGGGACTGTATTGCAATTCATTGTTTTTATTTCCATGTATTTCAATGTACTGCTGCCGCTGCCATTAAACCCGATTGTGATTCTGATTAAGACACTTGCTTTGCTTGGTTTGCGAATGTAGCGGGGAAGTCTGCACCACTCCACGGGTGCCTTCTTCTCCACAGGGATGACTTCTGCTCCACGAGCTGTGGCATGCATACGGCAACTGCAAGAAACGACAACGCCGGGACACATATGTCCCTGACAAAGCTGCCTTTACGTTAACTAGGTCCAATTGCTCCACCCATAGTCCTTGAGCTAACCTCTCCATCCGTCAGCGCTGCCTGTCTAAATTTATATAATTTGCCCACAGTGGGCATATATCATTTTGTGCCTTCTACCATAGCAATATCACTTAGTACTATTGATACTAACGCACCCTGGCGCTGCCTGGATATACGGTTACAATGGTCACAGACCATGGAAGCGTGATTGATGGAGCTGGATGCTGCTGACAGGTCTACAATAGATCAAACTTTGCCCGATGTAAATAGAGGGGAAAGGAGGAAACACGACTCAGGTAAAATTAAAGAATGAATCGAATCGCAAGAGAAGGTCAGAGAAATGGGTATGCAAGGCTACATTCTATTAAAGCTCCATTTGAGGAATCAGCTGTGGAAACATCTGTCTCAGCTCTATATCTACTGCCGTGGTACAAATACATTACCCGAAGGAGCAAAAATCACCCTCGCCCGCCTGAACTTTGTCTCTGTGCCAAGAGCGATGACAGTGAAGAAGTAGTCAGCATATTCTCATTTACTATGAGAATATGCTGAATACTTCGGGAATTACTAAACAGGGCAATTTTTAGCCGATTTACCAAGGTTAGCAATGACCATATATTTGCCCATGATGTCGCGAGATTGTCCGACATAAATTCATTTTTTAATCCCTGTCTGTCCTCCCAAAAGGGCAGAACCCCATAGGTATCAGCCTGCACACTCCCACAAAGGATGTTTCGTATTTTTCATCCATGAGTATGTCAGGAAGATGACCTCCGATGATAATCTGATAGAAGAATACCTCCGACAACAGTCAGGGGCCATGGAAATGGAAATGGGTGAAGCAGAGCCAGAGGACCAGAGGCCATGGCAATAAAAGGCTCTGCATGGCATGTACCATCGCCAGATATCAGAGCTTTCTGGCATAAGAAAGTCCTACCAATGGCTGGAAATGGCAGGGCTGAGACGAGGGACAACACAAAGAAGCTGTTCATGGTTGAATGAGAGCAGGCACTGCACACAAGAGCAGTAGAAGCAGGGGTGTATCACATCAAACGGGAGCCAAGATTCAGTCTGTGCAAGGAGTACACTGAAAATATCCAACACATAGTAGCAGCGTTCACGATACAGGCAGGGACAACATACAATAAAGGTACAACCAAGTTGCAGGAAGTGTGTACATCTGTACTGAGTATGGATTGAAAACTCCCAGGTCCAAATGGGAAACAGCCATAAAGCAGTGGATTAGTCAGATTATAATCAGATTAGGAGGTACTAGCCGTAGCAATTTGGACAAGAAACAGACGGAATTAATAATAATAATAATAGATATGGCAATCCCGAGTGAAAGTATCATCAGGAAGAAATAAAAAGAGCGACTGGAGAAAATACCGGGGCATGAAGGAACAGATGTAAAGGATGTGAGATGTAAAAGCCAGAGTAATCCTGGTGGTGATAGCAGCACTTGGTGTTGTGACATCAGGACTGGGAGAGTAGCTCTAACAAATCTCAGGAACAACATCTGTGATCTTGTTCCAGAAGAGTGTACTACAAGGGATTACAAGGATACTGCGCCAAACTCTCAAACTTCTAGGCCTTTGGTAGAAGACCCATGATTGAGGGGAAAATGCACATACACACTAGCCATAACGGGTAAGAAAAATATATATACTATGGAGAGTGTGTCAGAATGCTGGAGCGAGGATCGAATCGCAGACGCAGTACCGTGCACAGAATGATATTAATTGGGTAACAATTCCCAAGGTGCAAACAAAGTCGGCGTTAAAGTTCAGGCAGAGATCAAAACATCCAGAGAAATCCAAAAACCAGAATCAGGAAACAAGCAGCGTCGATATTCAGACAGAGAAATTACAATCCTGAGGTGCAAACAAAGTCGGCGTCAAAATGCAGGCAGAAATCCTGAAACCAGAATTGAAAAACAGGAAAAGTCGATATTCAGACGGACAGAGTTCAGCTACGAATGCTGGGAAGGCTCTGGAATATTCACTGGCACATTCTGGCAACAAACAGGTGAAAACACAGGATTGAAATACACAGAACAATAAACAGAGAGGCAAATGATAAGTGGAGCACAATGAGACAGAAGTGGCAGCAAAACAGGTAATAATGAGAAACAGGTGAGAGGCAGAGTACTCAGTAATACAGGGGCCAGAGTAGAGCAGGAGTGGGGACAGAAGCACATGGGGCATGAAAACAAACAAGAGCACATGGCAATACTAAACCCCAGATAGACGGCTAGGGGGAAAACACACAGAAAGACAAAGCTCAACTGGAGGTACTGACAGTGTACGGGATTCATGAAGAGATGACCGGTGCTTAATCTACAGATTTCATAACTGCATTGATGTTGCAGGCAGATTTGAAGCATAGTGCTCCAACACAAAGAACGTGGTTTGATAGTAACTCCCATAATCACCTCTCCAATATTGTTCCCTGTAAGCTGCATGGGTGCACAGCAATGCAGTAAAAATATACACAGATTGGAAGTTGGTAGATCATTCTTAATAAACTACTGGCCTTCTGAATGCCGACGCCGTCTAGCCAAAAAAATTTAATTTTGTCATTGTACTTGTCACTTGTTTTAACAGCCTGACTCCATTTACTTGTGTTTGTTTGATGCATATATTATATTAAAACATTTAAAGTCCAGCATAGTTTTCAGAATTTGTGAAAGTTTCCTGCTTAGAACAGTGATTGGTCCGCGCAACTGTAAAGGAAGTGGAGGGATCGTTTGCTCGCTGCCTGTCTTTTCTCCGCCAATGAAACCAGCAGTGAAAGCTTCGACCCAACATTGCTCCCAATGAACCATAATTAATATCAATTCCCTATCTCTATCCGAATTGAATTTATTTTTTTACTCTGTTTCAGCTAGCGTTGAGAGAAACGGGGCAAGGATGGAGAGAACAAAGACAATATTTGTGGTGATGTGAGGGCGAAGCTTTGCCAATGTTTCCAAAGGTGTCTAGTTAAGGATTAATCTGGTCAATTCGATGGAAAACTATAATTGTAAGGAAAATGGCCTGATCGAAAATCAAACTCAGATCGCTGGGCCGAAACTCCAGCACCATGTAGCATTGACAATTTTAAGTGAATCCAATTACAGAACCCGTGATGCAGACAGGGTTAACGTGCAGAGCAGATTCGAAATTAAGTATTACTTTATTTTAGCAAAGCTGGGCAAATAAAACAAAAAACAAACAAACCTGGGAAAAAGTAGGCAACCATTCCAGTTCAAAAATGCAGTAATCCAAACACAGACTCACTAATCCAAGATCTTGATTCAAAATAAGATCCAGAAATGGTAGGCGGTAAGCAGACATCAAAAACACAGAAAAGAGCGAGAACACACCAGAGGCTCTTGCTGCTTACAACATCACACTTTAAGTCTGAGGAAAATAAGTTTCGGGAATCAGGAAGTAAATACACAGACGTTAATTTGGAACAGGCGCAGTCAATGATCAATCGGCTTCGTCCAATCGGTTCTGCAAAAAAAAATCCCTTACGAAACTATGCCTGCCCCTGCTGGCCAACCCCAGAACAGACGGAAGTCCGAACAATAATATTGCTGACTTCGCATGGTGGCACCATAATAGTTATTGACCGAATTTAATCCTTCCTCCATTGCTGTATGCGTGGAGTTTATACGTTCTCTTTATGAGTGTGAATTCCCCTGTGTCTGTCGTGTGTAATAAATGGAAGAGACGTTGGATAGGAAAGGATAACAAAAAGAAATCGGTTAGATTCTGAATAGTGTAAAAATCGGTGATTGGCATATTTGGAAAAAAAAATTGAAACAAGAAACATACCCAGTTGATTCAGATTTTGCGGAGAAAGAGTGATACAGGCAGATAACTGTTTACTAGAATTGGTAACCAGAAAAATACCAGGCATCTGAAGTTATTCAGTAAATTGTTCAGTGCCAGGGCTGAAGTTAGATAGAAAACGAGGTGGTGTTACTCGCGCTTATATTCTCCTTCAGCAGAAGAGTGTGGGAGGCTAAAGACAAAGATAGCAAGGCGAAGAGTAGAACGGAGAATAAAAAATGACAGGCGGCTAGAGGATTTCCATAAACCTCACCATCTTATTGCATATCCGTGGGATACAAATGGCAATGGAGAAGAATGATTAAGTGTTTTAGTGAGTCATGCCAGTAACAGTAATTGCTGGGGCAACATACAGTGTGGGAGCTATGAACCGGGCCCGTACGAAAGACCTCTGCACTTGAAAGACTGCACTCAACAGAGAGTACTCTACACGTGTAAAAGTAGGAAGATGAAATAGAGTAAATTTCGAAGTCGCTCCTTTCAGGAACTAACTTGGATTGCAACTATTCATGTTTTCATTCTGCAGTATGAAAAACCAAGTCATAAAATTCCCCTACTTAGCCATCATTGTGCTAGGGATGGAAGGAATATGAAGTGCGAAAATTCCAAGATTTGTAAAAAAAAAATCATATTGAATATCTGAAACTTGTTCTAATGCTTTGTTCCTCTTTCTGTAATAGAAAACTGTGAAATGACAAACGTTTCACTTGCCGACCTGCAGCGTGAGGTTTCTCGACTGAGAAACAGTAAGTTGAATAATCTGAATACTTTCATCTTGTTATGGTCTGGTCCGTGAAGTCCACATTCTGGTTCCCGGTCCGGTCCGTCGATTCCTATTTCCGGGTTTTCCTGTTTTCCCTTGTTCCATTCGGTGCCTTAACTTAGGCACCTGATTCTCATTTTGGGCCGGCGTATAAATACTTCCAAACCAAGGATTCCATGTCGGACTGTTCCCTTCCCCTTCCTCTGAATCCTTGCCTGCTACCTTCGTCTGCCTCTTTGTCAGAATTCCCCGTCAAGTTATCCACTGGAGAGATAAGGAACAATCTATCATTGACTTTGGAGCTGTCTTTCCTGTCCTCATGTTTAGTGTTCTGTGACTAGAAGAGTCCCTGCCCTATGTCCTGTTCCCAAGGAGAAGTCCTGACTCTGTGTACGAGTCCCGTCCCTAAGTCCTGTACCCAAGGAGGGGTCCCGGCTCTGTGTTCTGTGTTGCTGTATCCCAAGTTGCAGGCGCCGTGTTCCACTCCTGTCCAAGCCAAAGTTTCGTGTTCTCTTCCTGTGCTGGTGTTTCTTGTCCCCATCCGAATCCCCGGCAATTACCTCGGCAGTCATCCCGGCCCTGCGTCCAATAAGGTGTCCCGGCTCTGCGCTCCAAGGAGGAGTCCTGGCTCTGTACCCAAGAGCCTAACCAAGTCGAGTCGAAGAGCCGAGCTAAACCTAGTCCAAGAGCCACGCCCAGCCCTATGGTACTGTCGCTCAGCCCTGGCGTTCCCCAGCCCGGTCCAAGCCACCTCCATGAACCTCGCCCGGCCCAAGCCACGTCCAAGAACATCGTCCTGTCCAAGCTAGGGCTTTGTGTTCTCCTCCTGTGCATGTGCCTCCTCCTGCGCAGGAGTTCCACGTCCAATCCTGTAGCCACGTCTTGTCCTCGCCTAGATCCGGGGTTCGAACCCGAGTCAAGACCCATGTTCCGGGTTCCTGTCCAGACTCTGTGTCGGAGGCCAAACCTAGGCTCCTAGTTCCAAGTTCCTTGTCCTGGATCCGCTTTCGTAGTCTTCGTCCTAGCCCAGGCCCGCTTTCCTTGTCTCGTCCACGGCCTGTGTCCATGTTCAGCGTCGTTTCTTCCCGAATCCCCTTGCATTCTTTATAAACCTTGTCCTGTTCCTAGTACTTCAGTCTCTGTGTCTTGCAGTTGGGTCCGCTCCCAACGCGCCCCCTTATAACAGATCGGCAGTTGTTCATTAAAAATTGGAGATTGCAAATTCCGCCCAGCTAATTTATTTTGTGTTCTGACATTACATGGTCCTCTGGTATCTGATCGATCGCTAATGATGATTCAAATATTTCTGCTAGCTCCCCAGCAATTTCTGCTCTTGCCTCCTGTAGGGTTCGAGGGAACAGCCTAACAGGCCCTTTGATTTATCCACCCGAATCAGCCTTGGGATAGCGAGCAGCACCTCCTCTGTACTCCGTATAGGTCCATGTCGTTGATGCTGCTTTGCGTCATTTCTATAGACACTGTCCGGTTTGGATGCATAAAAAAAAATCACCATCACTATTGAATTCAACACGTTTCCAGCAAGTGGTTTATTTTTTCATCATCACTGTGACTTGCTTTTTTATAGATTTAATCAAATTTTGATTTAAAAATCTCAGATACCATGTCAGGATTGAAACTTTTTTTTTCTAAATTAGCAGCTTCTGGATCCTGCTGCACTCACAATCAATGCCAGCCTACTCGGAAATTTTGAAGTCGCTCCTTGCAGGATCTAACTTGGATTTCAACTATTCATGTTTTAAGTCTATAGTATGAAAAACCAAATCACAAAACTCCCCTACTTCGCCATCATTGTGCTAGAGATGGAAGGAATATGAAGCGCGAAAATTCCGAGATTTGCAAAAAAAACCCCAACATATTGAATATCTGAAATTTCTTCTAATGCTTTGTTCCTCTTTCTGTAATAGAGAGCTCTGAAATGACAAACGACTCACTTGCCGAACTGCAGCGTGAGATTTCTCGATTGAGAAAGAGTAAGTTGAATAATCTAAATACTCTCATCTGCAGTTCTTCATTAAACATTGGAGATTGCTAATTCCGCCCAGCTAATTTATTTTGTGTTCTGACATTAACTGGTCCTTCATTTAATTAAAAAGCAAACGCCTTCTATCTTCTCTGCACCCAACTGGCTAGAGTATTTCAGTTGCCCCGTGAGAGGGGTTATTGAGCGTGGGGTGGTGTTGGAGTCATGAGTATAGTTGCTACTATGAAGGAAAAGGGTCCCTGAACATGGCCTGGTCCACTGATTCGAGCTAATCCCATCACCGCTCTTTTGCCTCTCTGTGAATGAAAGATTTAATATAGAGTAATTTGCGAAAGTCTTTGGCACATATACTCTATGAACTGCATTTGATGGTTCTTCACCTGTACGCACGGATGCTCAGACAAATAAAGGGGATCTATTTGAAACCTACCAAATATTGACAAGACTGGGAAGAGTGGATGTGGAGCGGATGTTCCCCCTCATGGATGAGTCCAGGACGAGAGTACACAGCTCTAGAACAGAGGGATGTCCTTTTAGAACAGAGATGTTTTTTTTTTATCCAGAGCGTGGAGAATCTGTGGATTGCCTTGACACGGACGGCTGAGGAGGCCAAACCATTTGGAATAGTTAAAGCAGAGGGTGACAGACTATTGGGTAGTTAGGGTGTCAAAGGTTACGTGTAGAAAGCAGAAAGAGGGCATTGAAAGTTATAATAAGCCAGCCATGGTGGAATGGCTGAGCAGACTCGATGGGCCAAGTGACCCAACTCTGCTCGTGTATATTATAGATTTATTGTCTTACCAGTTCAAATCCATTGACTTAAACCGATATCTGAGCCCTAATTCTATTTGTATTTGTCATGGTGAAGAAAAAGTTCCCAACAATGATGGGGCCACGCAGCCTCCCACAGATTTCATTCTGTACAGTTGTTGCTCTCCTGATTTCAAAGTTACAAAGAGCTGACATGAGACTCAGTAGCTGTCAGTTTGCCTTCTCTTTCCATGATTGTGGAACCACTGCTATGCAGTTCAGTAGCAGGATTCAAGGGCGGACAAAGGCACAGTTACTGGACCAACAATGCTCCCAGATTGCTTCAGTTACATACGGCTCATTGGCCTGCGGCCTTTACATTACCAAGGCTGAATAGTGGGCGGGTTGGGTTCGGATGGGTGAGGGAATGGACGTAGCATGGAAGCCATTAATAGAGAAATGCCAATAATGATGGAGCCAACAGTAGTAGTTGTGGGGATAGAGGTGTCTCTTTTCAAACAGTCAATCTTCATGATGGATGGTAACTGGAGGAAGGACTTGAAATCTGCTTGACCCTCTATGTTTGAGAGAACTTTAGTCGTAGAACCAGATCATGGAGTGTTCACAGTCTAGGTTTCAGGGTTTTCCAGGATCTGGGTTAGTGGACAAACCGACAGTGAAGACTGAGAACGTTATTGCTCATTTCTGTGCCTTTTTTGATTTTACACTGTTAATGCTCATTACCATCAGCGTTATAATTAGATTTTCCCTGACGCTCTGGAAGAGTAATTGCTCATGCAAGTGCTAGTGTCTCTGCAGATACAATACTTATTGTCTACAGAACAATAAGTCGTGCTCTGCATGATCTATTCAGCGAGTATGACAATTTCTTACAGGTGTGGCCGACACCAGAGATGTAATATGTGTGGCTCCTACAAAGTTTGCAACATGCTATAGATGAGAACTTCAACATGATATGGCATCGATGCTTGAACAAAAAAAAAATCCATGTGTAAACATGGGTAGGGACATACCCAAGCTTTTGCGGTGCCCCAAATGTTTCTTATTTCTATTTCAATACCTTCATAGGTATGAGACCCGTCCGGTTAGTAAACACATGGCGACCTTTCAAAGAAAATGAGTATTATTTTACGTCATTTCGATGCCCTTGGAAAGACGCGGAACGACTCTGTGGTTCAATGAACTCTACCCTCGTGGTCATTAACAGTCAAGAAAAGCAGGTAGGAACCATCACGTTGGTTCTATTTCTGCCTTATTTAGGGCATACTGTTCTTCACTGTCATTAAACTTACGTTACTGTATGCAAAAGTTCAACTGATACTGATACTGATGATGTATTAAGGCAGGAACCATTATTCCAATTGGAGTAAGTGAAAGTTATTAGCAGGTTCAGGTCAACAACAAAATTCTAGGTCAGTGCTCGTTGTTGCCATCGGAAAAAAAAAGGTACAAGAGCCTCAGGACCCACATTACCAGGTTGAAGTACAGCTATTACCCCGATCCATCAGTCTCTTGAACCAGAGGGTATAACTTCACTGAACCTCACTTGAACCACCAGCGAACTATTATCGAGACCTATGGACTGACTTACAAGGGCTTCTGCACCTCATGTTGTTGATATTTGTTGTTTATTTATTATTATTGTTACTTTTACTTCTCTGCTCAATCTGGTAAACTTGAGGGCATAGCCACACACGCTCATTTCTCAATCGCTAGGAACTTTCAGATTATTATAGTTCTGCTTAGTATTGTGGCTTTTCTGAGAATTAAATAAATATTTATATTGCCGTGTAGACCTAATTGTTTGATACTATTGCGTAGTGAGTTTGTAATAATACCAGTTGTAGATATTACTATTGGGACAACAGTGATCTTTATATTCTGGTCATTCTCAATAGTCTTTCAATTTCTTTCAATTCAGCATAATTTTGGTGTTTTTCACATGTTGATTTCTGTACGTTACATTTGTTTGGAATGGTTGTATGCATTAAGTAAGTTGTTCTTGCTTGTATATCCTGTAATATTTTATCCGTACAGATTGTCTTATCTGTAATAATGGATCAGCCATATTATTATCTGCAGGACTCTGACACTAAAACTGGATCAGACTTGTAATTATAGTAAGGTATAGTGTCTTTTATGAGTTTGTATTTTGAAGCAAGATTTTGGTGAATGGTGTTTGCCACTTAACTGTGCCTGTGTAGCTAATCAGATTGAATTATACTGCTACAGGATCCTGTAATGTGCTGGATGTAATGTTTTGAACTTGTTAGTATTTTATGATGTACATTTGATAATCTTTTGTGTTAACCACCTGATCCTGTACTGCCGCAAGGAACCTCTCTGTTTCTGGGGCGAGGTATCCAACTCTAACCCAGTAGTTCGACATTTCCTTGTCGACTTCAAGTCTATTCAGGTAGTGCGGATATCTTCCATGGAGGGTCCTGCTCTTCCATTGGTTAACGTTTTCTTCTGTAGCAATAATTTATTCATGTTTCTGTGTTGTGCTTGCAGTTAAGTCTAGTGGCCTGTACTTCCACACACAGGAACAGGTGGTTAGCACAATGAATTACCGAATTTATAATAAAAGGATAACAAAGTCAAGATCATAATTGTAGAAAATGCTTCGAGAAACTGGAAGTAGTGTCAGAATACCACAAATTATGCTATGACCGATCAGTAATTACAGATAAGACAATCCATAATAACCGTCTGGATGTAGTGATACAGTATAAACAAGCAAAAACAACTTATTTGATAGACAGAGCCATTCCAAACAAATATAACTTACAGAAATCAATGTGAAAGACATCACAAATATACTGAATTAAAAGAGAAAATTGAAAACCTTTAGAACATGAACAAGATACACATCGTCCCGATAGTAATATCTACAATTGCTGTCATCCTAAAGGCACTACACAATAGCATTAAACAATTATGCCTGCACAGTAATATCTACGAAATTTTCAAAAAGCCACAATACTAAGTACCACTAGAATAGCCTGAAAGTTCCTAGCTCCTAGCAATTAAAAAATGAGCCTGCTTGGCTATGCCCGATTCTGAGGTTTTAATATCTTGAGCTGAGAAAAGAATATAATAATAATAATAATAATAATAGACTAAATAAATAAAGAACATTAAACATAAACAAAGTTGCAATACAGCTAATAGAATACAAAACAGAGTAGCAGGATATAATACAACCAATTGATAAATACAAAACATAAGTATCTGGGATATCACCAGGAAAGAAAATAGATCATAGTGTGATAAAGAAAAATCCTTTGAAAGAATTCACTTCAAAGCTTAAGAAAATCTGCCAAACAGAGCTCTTCAGTAAAAATATAACCAAGGCAGAAAACACTTTCGCTATATCTATCAAAGTTGCTGGTGAACGCAGCAGGCCAGGCAGTGTCTCTAGGAAGAGGTACAGTCGACGTTTCAGGCCGAGACACTTCGTCAGGACTAACTGAAGGAAGAGTTAGTAAGAGATTTGGAGGGGGAGGGGAGGGGGAGATCCAAAATGATAAGAGAAGACAGGAGGGGGAGGGATGGAGCCAAGAGCTGGACAGGTGATGGGCAAAGGGGATATGGAAGGATCATGGGACTGGAGGTCCGGGGAGAAAGACAAGCAGGGGCGGGGGGGAACCAGAGGATGGGAAAGGGGTACAGTCAGAGGGACAGAGGGAGAAAAAGGAGAGTGAGAGAAAGAAGGTGTGTATAAAAATAAACAATGGATGGGGTACGAGGGGGAGGTGGGGCATTAGCGGAAGTTAGAGAAGCCAATGTTCATGCCATCAGGTTGGAGGCTACCCAGACGGAATATAAGGTGTTGCTCCTTCACCCTGAGTGTGGCTTCATCTTTACAGTAGAGGAGGCCGTGGATAGACATGTCAGAATGGGAACGGGATGTGGAATTAAAATGTGTGGCCACTGGGAGATCTTGCTTTCTCTGGTGGGCAGAGCGTAGGTGTTCAGCAAAGCGGTCTCCCAGTCTGCGTCGGGTCTTGCCAATATATAGAAGGCCACATCGGGAGCACCAGACGCAGTATATCACCCCAGTCGACTCACAGGTGAAGGCCACCTCCCGATGTGGCCTTCTATATATTGGCGAGACCCGACACAGACTGGGAGACCGCTTTGCTGAACACCTACGCTCTGTCCGCCAGAGAAAGCAGGATCTCCCGGTGGCCACACATTTTAATTCCACATCCCATTCCCATTCTGACATGTCTATCCACGGCCTCCTCTACTGTAAAGATGAAGCCACACTCAGGTTGGAGGAACAACACCTTATATTCCGTCTGGGTAGCCTCCAACCTGATGGCATGAACATTGATTTATCTAACTTCCGCTAATGCCCCACCTCCCCCTCGTACCCCATCCGTTATTTATTTATATACACACATTCGTTCTCTCTCTCTCTCTCGCTCCCTTTTCTCCCTCTGTCCCTCTGACTATATCCCTTGCCCATCCTCTGGGTTCCCCCAGCCTTGTCTTTCTCCCTGGACCTCCAGTCCCATGATCCTCTCATATCCCCTTTGCCAATCACCTGTCCAGCTCTTGGCTCCATCCCTCCCCCTTCTGTCTTCTCCTATCATTTTGGATCTCCCCTCCCCCTCCAACTTTCAAATCTCTTACCAACTCTTCCTTCAGTGAGTCCTGAGGAAGGGTCTCGGACTGAAACGTCGACTGTACCTCTTCCTAGAGATGCAGCCTGGCCTGCTGTGTTCACCAGCAACTTTGATGTGTGTTGCTTGAATATTCAGCATCTGCAGAATTCCTGTTGTTTACGCTATATCTATATTAATGTATTCTTTTGGCACAATACCTTGGTCCGAAACCAATCTGGAAACTTTACAAAGAAAGATAAGAACTGAAATGACAAATTTCAGAAAACATTAAGTACATTCGAATGCGATTACATTGAAACTATCTAGGCCAGAAGGGAGAAGTGGAATAACAAACATTACAGATCTGTGTAACAGTCAGATAGAATTTCTAAGGGTATACATTTATAACGAAAACAAGAATCTGCTCTACATGCAAGCATGTGCAATTCTGGTAAGAAGTATACATCACCAAAGTTAAATGACAGCACAACCTAGAAAAATGAAAACATTATCACCATTGAAAAAATAAGTTAACCAATGGAAGGGTATTAACTACCATAGATGATAACTCCACAATCTGAGCGGACTAGATGTCGACGAGGGAACATCGAAAGCCTGGCTCTGAGTTGGAGACTTCTACTCAAAGAAAGAGTTTCTTGTAGAAATACAGAACCAGGAGGTTAACTAACACACACACACACACACACACATACACACACACACACACACACACACACACACACACACACACACACACACCGCAAATATATATATTAAAATACCAACAAATTCAAGATGTTAGATGTAGTAAATGCAAAGAAGAAACAGAAACAATTCAGCACATTACAGGATCCTCTAGCAGTTTAACACAATCTGATTACATACACAGGCATAATAGTGGTAAATATACTTTATCAAAATCTTGCTTTAAAATACAAACTCATAAACGATATCACACATTACTTTTGATACACTTCAGTTCCAGTTTTAGAGTCAGAATACCACAAATTATATTATGACTGATCCATTATTATAGATAAGACAATCTATAATAACTGTTCGGATATAATAATACAGGATAAATAAGGAAGAACAAGTTATTTAATAGAAATAGCCGGCCCCAGCACACACAATGTACAGAAATTAATAAGTGAAAACACCAGAAATTTGCTAATTAAACGTGGGAACTGATGACTTTGGAACATAAACAGGGTGTACATTGTGCCAATAGTAATATCTACAACTGCTGTCATCTCTAGCTCACTGCACAATATGATAAACTATTAGGGCTACACTGTAATATTTATGCAAAGCTTCAGAAATTGGCAAAACTGAATACCACTAGAATGGACTGAAATGTCCCTGCAAGTTACCTACCAGTGTGCTTGGACCTGTCTGTACCCCAGGTTTTACCAGCTTGAGTGGAAAGAAAAATACTATTTTTCAATTTTTATATTTGCACATCTAGCTGTCTTTTGCACGTTGATTGTTCGTCCGTTCTGTTGTGAGGTGTGTATCATTGATTTAATTGTGTTTCTTGTATTTAATATGAATGTCCGCCAGGAAATGAATCCCCAGGTTGTACATAGTGACACCTGTGTACTTTGATAATTTAATGCTGCACACGACCCACTTCCCGCTTACACTACCCACCCTAATCCCTACCCTAATTCTCACTCCTCTGGGCTAGAGGAAAAGCAGATAAATTTTCCTGTAAGTAAATGTGTTGGTGTTTGGATGGCACCCAAAACCCTGCAGTGAGCAGAAAACTGTGAGATGAAACTGAGCTAAACAGCAGCATCCTCGATTGACCTTGTGACTGGGAAATCAGAATGAACGTGATAGTAACCCTAATCTGCACAGGCGAAACATCCCCGAACATGCATGAGGATCTTTCTGATATTACAGACAATGAGGGGAATATTGTTTGAATATTGCAGAGGAAACAGACTGTGTGAAATTCTGCTGTTCTTCGGCAAATATGCATCATCGGACTTTTTTTTAAACCCATGGAGTGAAGATTGCAAACGCTAATCTGAAGTTAAACTTTTGACATTGCTATGGGTTTAATCTTTCTCGTGAGAGTTTCCAACCCAAGGCTGGAACTCAGTGAAGTTCTCGCCAAGGCCCACACCTATAGTATTAATTTTCCCTCTGTCACGTACCCCGTGATGGAGATAAAGAACCAGCAGAGATGGAAAACACTTTGGAGTCTCGTATTGCTATAAACTACTAATATTTTTTAGTATTACGCAATACAGTAATATAAATGTAAATAAATCAAACAGGTTAGCAAGGATTATATATAAAAGTAACTGTGGAATATATATATATATTGTTACGTACCCCGTAACTGGGTTGCCAAACCAGCAGAAATGGATCACTCAGTTGGAGTCTGGATTACTAGAACTAAGAAAGTTTTATTAAAGAAACAAGCAACACAGTACTCTAATCAAAAGGATAATAAATGCAACAGTTCAGCAATGATAAACACACATGTACACAGAATTAAGATAACAGGATCAATCAAGCTCTATCGTTGTCTAGGGGTAAATGACCAGTTTCAAAGTGACGCAACCTTCAGTTCAATTTAGTTCAGTTCAGTTCGCTGTAATCGCTGCCGTGGGAGATGAACAGTGGGGGGAAGGAGAGAGAGAGCAAAACGAATGAATATTCAAACGACTTCCACACAGACCTTCGATATTCTTCGCAGTCAGCTTTCATGCAAGCCCTTTGTGATGTCATCTGAGGTCACCGACCGTGACCCCTCCGTTTCCAGATACGATCGTTTCTCTGCGGTGAACCTGGCACCCAGGCAAGGGTGGACACACACCAGGTTCCTGCCAATCGTGCCTTTCCACCCTGTGCGTCTATGGCTTGATCCCGTGACCAGCCGTCCAAAACTTCCCACCGACTTGTGGGAGACGCACCGCTTCCAGGGTCTCGTTACCTCGGGGTGTCATGTGTGTCTTGCCTTAGCGAACCTGTCCCTTTTTATCCTGCTGGGGTATCGCCTGTCCATCACTTCAAACAGTTCAGGGTTCAAAGGGGGAGCCGATCTTGACAGCTCTCCTTCCGTTAAACTCTCCCGTCCCTTCATTAACATCTCCAAATGCTGCTCCATTGTTTTCCTTATCTCTCTCTCTCCTGAAGACAGGTGGCAGACCAACTGCTGATCCCACTGGTGCCAGCACAGGACAGCTAACATCTTAATCTATGTGTATTCTTGTCACAATATGAAAAACCAAGCTTCTTTAAGTCTAGAGGTAAAAAGCTACAGTCTTACGATGTTGAGTAAAGTTCAGTTCAGTTCGTGGTATTTAGTTGAGTAGTGATGGAGAGGGAAAGAGAGAGAGAGAGAGAAAGAGAGAGAGATTGAGTTGAGTCTTCAGGTGAGCTGATACTGTCGATCTTCTCGTCGTCCTCCGAAATCCTTCACAAGTCACCAACTGTCACTCTAACCAGGGAGGCCGGTCTTCCTGTGGTGGAGCTATCACCCCGGCAAGGGTGGACACATAGACCACTCCCCACCAGTCAACCCCTCCTCCTCTGTTGGAATAGCAATTTGGATCGATCCACCTGATCGATACTCCAAAACCCACTTTCTCTGCGGGCACAACAATGCTCATTCAGTGTCTAGATCATGTGTCCTGAGGTCTGTATTATCTGACCTCCCATTTATTTCACCAGGCTGAGCATCACCTGTCATTCAAAGAGTCCCTCCCTCTTTTGTCTGTAAAGGTGTACAAGCAGGCAACAAGTCTTGGAAGTATCATCAACAACCTGCTGAAAATCATAACATCAAGTGTCCACCGCCTTCGGTCACCATAGCAACCTTCGAGCTGCTTGGTGCTGTCTCCAACTCCCAACTCAGTAAAAATCCAAAGTTACTTCCAATGCCTTAAAGAGACAGTCCAACTGTTAATCTTCGTCTCTCTCTCTCTCTCTCTTCAAAAGCAACATATCGGTGGTAAAAACCTCTGTCTCTCCCTCCTTTCCAAACAAACCATCAATGATAAATGTCTCTCTCCAAACAGTTAATAGGGGCACTCCTGGATCCCCTCATACCTCCAACAGGTCCTCCATGTCCCAGAAAAATGAAGAAAAACTTACTGTCTGTAATATCGCAGCGTCTAATTCCCATCTCTTCTGATACCCGCCTCCCCGTACCACCCAAGTCCCACTCTTCATCTGTAGTCTGATGCTGCAGGTTTTCCCAGATGGCCATTCAGGCTGGCAGCCTGTGGTCGGGAGAAGGAGACCTCCAAATTATTTCTCCAGATAGGGAGAAAATAAAACTAAACATAGTGGAAGGATTTCGTAACTGCCTGACCGTCTATCACTGCTTAGTGATAACCCCAATAATCATTATTTGTAAACAACCAGATTTGTTGTTTGGGATAACTTTGCCATCTCCCTTAATATGCAGACCGAAATTTCTTACAAGAATATTGTTGTATCCTCGGGGATCATTCGACAGTCTTGCAGACACTTGAAGACAATGATGTCAATCCTGTTCACAACTATGTTTCAAAACTTGGATCAGTTAGCTGCTGCAGCATTTCCTAGAAACACGCAGAGTTTATTCTTACTGAATAGATGCTGATTGATTTATTAATTGCCTTTAACTTTCGTATCTGAATGTTCTCCTGGGACTGCGGTAAAATCTGAGTTTCGGGATAGGCATTCATTTATGTAGCTGATCACATATTATGAGGGTGATTTAAGATACCAGCCCCTCCCAGCACACTATAGCTCCTGAACCGTTTGTGGTTGATTATCCACGAGAGAAAGGAAAATCTTAATCTGGTCTCTCAGTGTGAATAACGTGCAGGTTGGACAAGGGCTGAACGACAGACAATACAAGGAAATATTTGGCTTGAGCTCATACTGCCTCGCCATGGGCAAATTTGAGGTTGAAACCGGTCTTAGGTGAATTTGAAAAATGCTTGTCAATCCCTATATAAGCTTGGTATTGTCCAGCATCCTGGGATGGACAAAGGACACATGAGTGTTCCCCGTGAACAGAAGTGAAAAAATCACGAGTGTTTGGAGGGAGAGACCTGGTTCACTCACTGACTTGTCTCTGATTGGTAGGAGAATGCCAGAGCCGAGGAACGCTTTGTATTAACTGTAGGTCTTTTTACATTAAAAGAACACAAGATCTTGCACTGTAACAAGGCATTAGTCAAATAAAGAAACGTTTGTATGTGATCCCTACTGGATTGACGACTCTGAGCAAATAAGTTAGTCATGCCGCGAAGACTGGCAAATCTAATCATGTGAATATATTGCTATGTATCTGGCAGGAATATATCCGGCTGAATGCGAATTGTGACCATTGGATTGGACTCCATGACAGCGCCGAAGAAGGGAAATGGCGCTGGGTAGACGGCACTGATTATGAATCCAGTGTCAAGTGAGTATATTTTTACCTCGCACAGTGAAAAACCTTCGCCTGCAGTCTCCTGAAGTATGCTATTATCCCCCTTTATTACAGAATTTCGTGCAGTGTGAATAATGTTGTCCTCTGCCCCAACTCGCAGTTTCAAGTCACCTTCCCTTTTCCTTTCACGGACACATTCTTTTTATATCCCTTCCCTCTCTTTCTGACACACACTCAGTCGTCACTTTATTAGGCAGCACCTGCACCCGATAGAGTGGCCACTGACTGTATGTTTATGGTGTTCCGCTGCCATAGCCTATTTACTTCAATGTCATATATGTTGTGCGTTCAAACATTCTATTGTGCACCCCGCTATTGTTCACATGGCTATTTGAGTTATTATCGTCTTCCTGTCTGCTGGAACCAGTCTATCCTTTCTCCTCTGATATCTCCCATTAAAAAGGCATTTTCGCCCACAGAACTGCCGCTCACTGGATCTGTGTTGTTTGTTTCTTGCTCGATCACGTCGCTTAGATCACATTTCTTTCCTCTTTCTGATGTTTGATCTGAATAACAACTAATCTTCTTGGTCACGTATGCATGCTTTTATGCATTGAGGTGCTACCATATGATTACAGATTAGAGATATTTGTATTAACAAGCAGGTGTACAGGTGTATCTAAGAATCTCGTCCCTAGTGTGTATTCCGCGTTTATACATAAGCAAAGTATTATACAATAGTTCCCTTCAGCTACCAGACCGTACTGCAGTTAAATTCAAAGCAAGATTCTTACCATAACTTTGCGCCTCATGGATTTTTCAATAAAATCAAAAAGAAAACATAAGATATAGGAGCAGAATCAGGCCATTTGCTCCATCGAGCCTGCTCCGCCATTTCATCATAGCCGTTCCAATTTTCCACTCAGCCGCAATGCAATCTCCTGCCTTCTCCCCGCGTCCCTTCATGCCCTGACCAGTCAAGAATATAACAGCTTCTGCGTTAAAAATACATAAAGAGTTATCCTCTACAGATTCCACAGATTCATCGCTCACCGGCTAAAGGAATTCGTCTTCATCTCCGTTCTAATCTGAGACTCTCCCACCATAGGAAACATCATCTCCATATGAACTCTATGAAAGCCTTTTCACCACTCGATAGGTTTCAATGAGATCACCCCCTCATTCTTCTGAATTCTAGTAAATACAGACCCAGAGCCAAGAGACGCTGTTCAGATGATAAACCAAAAAGCGCCTGAGCTGTCGTGACTGAGCCATGCTGAACCACAGTAATACGCCCTTGTTGTTTGCTATTGCACTGGAAAGATCAAAGGCGATCCAAACTTTATACAGGAAGAACAGGAACGGTGCTTCTGGGGACACAATGCTGTCAGGCGGGTAAAACGCAAAGATTGAAAAGGCATACAAGAACACAATCAAAGCCAAGTGCCATAAGCATAGGAAATTATAACGTTAAACAGAAATACTCAAAACAGCCTTAAACAGCCTCGACAACACTCAAAAACGCAGACAGGAACAGAGAGTTAGTGAAAGAATGAGATGAAATGATAAGTGATGAAATATGAGGTTGTAAGCCAGAGAAACAGGGATATGCGAGAAACATTTATATTCAGTAGGAGGGTATGGACGCATTGATATTCCAGAGTGTATGACACAAAGCAGTGATTAAGCGGGTGATCAGCCTTACTATTTGATGAGGAATTGGAAGAAACTCCATCAAAATAGCGGAATTTTGGAGGTAGAACGTTTCTTTCAGAATTCTGAAAAAAAAACAAGTGCAGGAAATTAAATATTTGTAAGATGAATGGAGACATGACTGCTTTGTTCACAGCTGTCGGGTCCTGCTCTTCTTTCTGAGTGGTATTGAAGCATTTTGAGGCCAGTATGCACCTTACCATTGCTTCCACACTCACTTGACCACTGTTGTGATGGTGTAGGAATAAGGTGTATCCTCCTTGCCACCTCCCTTCAGGAATCCAAATGATTATGAATGTAGTTTACTTCTGGATGTTCCCGTGTCGAGACATTCTGCTCCCTGTTGAATTTTCGAGTGGGAAGTGGAAGGATATTTCGAAGGTGGAACATTACAGCACATGAACAGGTCTTTTGGCCCATGATGCTGTACTTAACTAATGAAGCTAATGGTGCCTAATTTCACTAATACCTTCCTCAGAATGAACATATTCAAAATCTCTAATTCCGTATAAATTCACACGCCTATCCCATCATCCTCATTAACCGGCCCTGGCAGAATATTCCAAGAACCTACCACTCTTTGTGAAGCACTCCGTCGAGTTTCCTCCTCCTACAATAAATGCATACTCCTCAGAATTGCACATTTTGATCCTGCGAAAAATTACCTGATGGTCCATCTATGCCTTTTGTAATTTTATATTCTACAATCACGTCTCCACTCAGTCTCCGTTGCTGCAAGAGAACACCTCAGGTTTGCCGAACCTCTTATTGCACATACCTCAACCAGGGAGCATCCTGGTAAACATTTTTGCACCCTTTCCAAAGCCTTTACATCCTTCCTGAAATAGAGCAAAAAGAATTGAATACAATAATTAAAGTGCGACCAAATGAAAGTCTTGTTAAGTTACAGCATTACTTCCTGATTCTTGAACTCAGTGCCTAGACTAACAAATGCAGGAAACCCTTCGCTGCTCTCCCACTGTGAAACAGAGCGGCCACATCCAGGGAGCTATGAAATTGGACGCCAAGGTCTGTCAAGGCACATATCTCTAACTCTCTACTTTTTCTTTACACTTGATCTCCCAAACTGCCACATCTCACACCTATCAGGTTGAAATCAATCTTCCACTTGTCTCTCTGTACCTGCAACTGATCTATATCCCGTCGTACACTTTGCTATCATCTACACTAATAACAACGCTGGCGATTTTTGTGACATCTACAAAGATAATAACCCACCCTTCCAAGTGTTTATTCCAGCCAGGTATAAATATATGAATACAATCATCAGAGACCCCAGTACATATCCATGAAGAACATTAGGAGTAATAGACCTGCAAGCTGAGTAAGAGCGGTTACCAGAACATCTCTGTCTTCGGTGGACAAGCCAACCCCAAATCCAAACAGCCTATTTTCAACCAGGGATCAATTACTTTGATGTTCTTGTCCTTACTTCTTCCTGTCTTCTCTTGTACTTACCTCTTAATGGCTCATATCAGTCCTAAACTCCTCACGCAACTTTTACAAATCGGCCTGGACTTACTCAAAATCAGCTACATTCAATTAACTATCGATAGATCCTGCCTCACACTCTCGGCATTTGCACTACCCCAATTTAATGCTTTTTGTAATGTTCCTATTTATCTTTAGCTATATCCATCTTAAAACTTAAGGAGTTTTGATCACTATATCTTCCTCCACTGGAGGATCAATTACCTTTACAAGCTCATTTTCCAATTTAAAATGCAGTGTGGCTGTTCTGTGAGTCGGCGATCCACTCAGTTAGCTCTTTTGCTCTAAGGGGGACCTAGTGGAAGTTCAAGTGGCGCACTACGTCAAACCAGTCGGGTTTTCACTTTAACCTCTCATCCCCAATGTCCCGGTGTTTATTGGAAGTTTGGATGGAGTAGAGGAATCGGCGTCTGTATATAAATGATAAGCGCTAAACAAATAAATGTTCAGGAACAAACAACGGATGCTAAACTATGGTGGCGAATCATGAAAATCATTGATCGTATGGAGAGTCAGAGGCTTTTTTACCCCAGGGCTGAAATGGTTGACACAAGGGGACACAGGTTTAAGGTGCTGGGGAGATGGTACGGACGAAATGTCAGTGCGTGGAATGGGTTGCGGCAACAGTGGTGCAGGCGGATACGACAGGGTCTTTCAACAGACACTTAGGTACATGGAGTTTAGTAAAATAGAGGGCTATAGGTAAGCCTAGTAATTTCTAAGGTAGGAACATGTTCGGCACAACTTTGTGGGCCGAAGAGCCTGTATTGTCCTGTAGGTTCTCTATGTTATATGTTTCTATGTTTCTAATCACAATTCTGCGGTCAGTGTTGTCGCCGCTAAATGTGTAACCATCCGTCGGCAGTGGAACCTCCGGCTGCCGGTGTAAGGTAATTGCTTTTAATAAGTTATCTAAATGTCTATTGTCTTTCACCACATCTCCCTTTCCACTCAGATTCTGGGCAAGCGGTCAACCCAGTGGTAATGCAACATCAGATGAAGATTGTGCCCTGGTCAGCGAAAACGGATTGTGGCACGATCGGCCATGCAATACTTGGCTTTTCCTTATCTGTGAAAGACGAGCAGACGACACACCGCCAACAGACTGGGACATATCCGGATCAAACCTGATCCCAGGAAGATGGGGTGCCGGCTCTAGCCTCTACCAGTCAAGTGGATGGAGTTGATCCGAGTGTTGCCAAGGCTATTCATTGTCTGCCCATCCAACACACGCCTCTTCTTTCCTATTTTCTTACTATCCTTTGACAAAGCCAGCCTTTCTTTTTCCACGCCACCTATATTACTTCTGGACATCATATCAGTATCAGGATCTAACGTACAAGATTAGGCTCAAGTATCTGCCGCTTTATAATTATTAATATCCGGTAAAATTTGTTGGTTACTTATATCTCAATACTAACAACTTAATCCTGAATAAAGTAGATATGCATTTGGGAGTATTGTGGAATTGGTGGTTTCCTTATCCGCATTTAGATGGCTCAAACTCCTTCGGAGGGATTGCGCTAGCACTGTTTAGTTATGAAATCTAAGATCCTATATGCTTCACCAACTCTTTCGGTATATTCTGCCAAATACGAGGAATTATGTAATCCACTGTTATTTCCGTCGTGGCTTTGAAAATGTAGAGTTCACTCAATGTTTCCTTGCCCCATTCCTTCGGCTTCTCACAATTCTCTGCATTAACTTCAATTCTCTAACCTGCCTGCATTCTTCCTCTGCTATGACAGCCCTTTGGAGAATGCATGAGAGGGATTCTTCCTTCCACTCCATATCTATGCATTTGGGGGGTAAATGAGGTCAATGTATCTCTCTCATAGGTTTGGAAATATGTTGAACTCATTGCCGGGTAGTAGTTTGGGACGTTGAGCTCCCCTTCTGTTACATATGCTGTACTTCATCGTGCTTTAAGTTAATGGGAGAAAAGCATTTCTCCATTTTGTTCGATCAATCTCTGTAGAGGCCGACGAGGCAGTTGGCCTATTATAAATTCTAAGAAAGAAAAGAAATTATCCCTGAATAATTTGCGCTCTCTAGCTGTTCATATCTTGCCACATGGAGTTCGGGGTAGGATTTCTGTCGCCGACTCTTCTGTAGGGTATATAACCGATTTCTGCCAATGCAGACTCTCAAGCTTTGATTCGGATAAGACATAATTGTTCGCAGCCAGTCAGTTTTGGATTTATTTGGAGACTGTTCTCTCAATTCAGAAATGTGTATCACTGATCAGTCAAGCAGTAGGTTGTGGATATGTCACATATAATACATTGTGTACCTCATTATCATCCATAAATATGTTTCGTTTCACCAACGAAACAGACCCAGCAGCATCCGCGATACATTGGCACAGACTGGGACTGCCCAATATTGACTCCACACTTGAGGAATTCTGATAACATTAAGTTAAAAAGGTTAAGGAATCTTATTCCTGAATTCATCCACAGTACTGGTATGTTTTGCTGATGAATCAGTGCGCTCTATTTTGAACAAATCGGGAAGATGTACTGAAGGTAGGACAGGAAGCAATCGGCGTGGTCTTCAAGAGTTATCTGTTAGAAAAGCCAACACGGCTTAAAGTGGCTTAGATACGAAATTCATGGTTGCCAGAATGGGGTATTAACCTGTTCTGATGGAACCAATGAGTGAACTTATGTGACCAAATTCTGAACAATTCCGCAGTCACAGTGACATACTATTCTAGTAAATTTGGAACATTAGCATCCACGTAATAATTCATATAGATTAGATTAGATTAGATTGGACTTTATTGTCATTGTGCCGAGTACAGATGCAAAACCAATGAAATGCAATTAGCATCGAACCAGAAGTGCAAAAGAATAGTATTATTTACAAAATAACTGCGGATAAAAATTAAGTGCTACAACATACAAATATAAAAGTACTGAGACAGTCCAATATGCGTGTAATACTGCTTATAATTTCACGACTATATACTTAGTACAGAAAAAGTGCAAATTCATCCTGGCTAATGACCACGCTCTCAGTTCAGTTATGGCCATATTATGGAAGAATTAATCAATATGCAGTAATGAAATGGAGCCAGCTATACCTGCTATGGCCCATACAATATTTTTAAATCAGTTAATAATCATTTCCATGTATTGTGCAGTCGGGACTAATTTTAAGTCCGACATTTTAACGGTCTTCAGACGAGCGGACCAAGGTGCGGAGTAAACTCAGGATTCAGCAGTAGAAATAAAGGATGAAAATGTTTTTCGGAATATAATTCGGGGTTTCAGAGCTCACCTAATCACGACTTCAACACGTAGAACGGTAGTTCACACGGAACTCGATCCGGGAATCAGCGATGAACGCTGGTCCAGAATAACCTCAAATAGAACATAAAGCACAGGAACCTCGTGCGGCTTGAAATAAAAAAAATAGTAACTTTAGGGTGAGAAGCATTAGGAAACCGTCTTCAAATAACAGGCGTGAAATGCAGTAAAATCTAATGATAAAAGTTACAGGTAAACGACTCTAATAAACTCAAATAAATAACTTTCATATGCGTCGAGACCTGCCGGTACCCGGCTCACATCGCTGGTCCGAATGGTTCATGACTGGTGATCACTTTCTTAACCGTACTGGTCCATCCAGCAATGGATGCACAAATTCCCATAGCTCTCTGTTCCCATATACCGTTTGGACTCAAGTCTCGTTGTTATTAACATTTCTAGTCTGCTTTTCTTTCCAATACACCGTATTACTGCGTTGCCCAGTTTATATTTCGTCTGCAAAGCAGCGCTATTCTACCAATCTGCGGACATTATCTCAAAAGCTATAGTTAAATACGCTTCTGAAATTGTCACTATCTGCAACCTTACGACTTAAGAATCAGGTTTATTATCACCGGCATGTGATGTAAAATTTGTTAACTTAACAGCAACAGAGCAATGCAGTACATAGTCTAGCAGAAAGTGAGAGGAAAATGATAATATTAATAATAATAAATAAGACAAAACATAATAATAAATAAACAAGTAAATCGATTACGTATATTGACTAGACCATGAAAATGTGCAAAAACAGAAGCACTGTACTTTAAAAATGAGGGGTAGTGTCCAAAGCTTCAAAGTCCATTCAGGAATCGGATAGCAGAGGGGAAGAAGCTGTTCCCGAATCGCTGAGTGTGTGCCTTCAGTCTTCTGCATCTCCTACCTGATGGTAAGAGTGAATAAAGGATTCGAAATTTTGGGAAACGTTTTGTAAATACCAATGGTCCCAACGCTGAGTTTTGGAGACTGCACCATACCACAAGATAAGCTTAATTCCTGAGCTGCAGTAATCTTTCTGACGAAGTAACACTCATAATTATACTGAGGTGAGAAGTGATGCTCCAGATTTAGGCCAAGCTATAACAAAGACACAGTAATTTCATTATGAAGCGTTTCTCATGTTTTGGTGCATTGAAATCCTGTAATTGTACGACAGCCGCTTACTCAAAGATGCCATAAGCTCTGAAGAGTGGGTCCTACTATAATCAATCTGCCATCTGGTCCTATCAATTTCACTGTTCCCTGGTCCCCTTTATTTCTTCATTGCATAATGACTGACTATCTTCTGATGAGAAATCTCAGCCCGCCATCGCGATGGAATGTCCACTCAGCATTCGCTCTGTAGAGCTTCGGCTCTGTAGAGCACTCAAATTTGGAATCCAGTATCACCGATGTAAGAATGATTCTGGACTGTAGTCGTTTATTAAGTTGTTTAATTTCTCGCCCATTTTCACAACTAGATGTGAAAGGGTTGCGGGGTTTTAGAAACATAGAAAACCTACAATGCAATACCGGCCCTTCGGCCCTGAAAGCTTTGCAGAGCATGTCCTTAACTTAGAAATTACATAGGATTACCTCTAATCTTCTAAGCTCCATGTACCTATCCAGGAGTCTCTTAACAGATCCTATGGTATCCGCCTCCCCCACCTTCGCCGGCAGCCCATTCCATGCACTCATCACTCTCTGCGTAAAAAAACTTACACCTGACATCTCTTCTGTACCTACTTCCAAACACCTTAAAACTGTGCCCTCTTGTGCTAGCTATCTCAGCCCTGGGAAAAATCATCTGACTAACCGCACGGTCAATGCCTTTCATGATCTTATACATCTCTATCAGGTCACCTCTGATTCTCCGTCGCTTCGATGAGAAAAGGCCGAGCTCATTCAACCTATTCTCATAAGGCATGATCCCCAATCCAGGCAACATCCTTGTAAGTCTCCTCTGTACCAGAACAGATCCCTGACTCACACCACTGGTCATCGACCTCCATGCAGAATATGACCCGTCTACAACCACTCTTTGTCCTCCGTGGGCAAGCCAATTCTGGATCCACAAAGCAATGTACCCTTGGATCCCATGCCTCCTTACCTTCTCAAGAAGCCTTGCATGGGGTACCTTATCAAATGCTTTGCTTAAATCCATACACAGTACATCTGCTGCTCTACGTTCATCAATGTGTTTTGTCACATCCTCAAAAAATTCAATCAGGCTCATGAGGCGAGACCTGTCTTTGACAAAGCCATGCTGACTATTTCTAATTATATTATGCCTCTCGAGATGTTCATAAATCCTGCTTCTCAGGATTTTTTTCCATGAACTTACCAACCACTGAACTAAGACTCACTGGTCTATAATTTCCGGGGCTATCTCTACTCTCTTTCTTAAATACTGGAACAACATCTGCAACCCTCCAATCCTCCGGAACCTCTCCCGTCCCCATTGATGATGCAAAGATAATCGCCAGAGGCTCAGCAATCTCCTCCCTCGCCTCCCACAGTAGCCTGGAGTATATCTCTTCTGGTCCCGGTGACTTATGCAACTTGATGCTTTCCAACAGCTACAGCACGTCTTCTTTCTTAATATGTCTATATGCTCAAGCTTTTCAGTCTGCTGTAAGTCATCCTTACAATCGCCAAGATCCTTTTCTGTAGCGAATACTGAAGCCAACAACAATACTGTGTAGCCAACAACAGCTCGAGTGCGTATAGGAGCCAGATAGAATGACTGCTTTAGTAATGTTGTAGGAAAACCTCGTGCCTAGTGTCAGCAGGACCAAGGAATTAATTGTGGATTGCAGAAACGGAGAGTCGGGAAAAAGTACATCAGCCATGTAAGAAAAATCAGTGGTGGAAAGAGTCAACAGCTTCTAATTCTTGGGTGCAGTATTTTCAAGGATCTGTCCTGGACTTAACTTCTCAGAACCAGAACAAGATACTGTCCCCAGTGTGTATGGGGTTTACATTTTCGCGAGAAGCCCCGTGGGTATGCAATGTCTCTTAGATTGTTTACATATTACCATGGGTGATTGATAAGTTCGTGGCCTAAGGAAGAAGCAGTCTAATTTAGAAAACCTAGCACATTTATTTTTTAACATAGTCCTCTCCTACATTTACACACACAGTCCAGCGGTCGTGGAGCATGCGGATCTGGGACCTCCAGAAAGTGTCCACAGTAGAGGTAATTGATATGTTCGTGGCCTATGGTCTCCATAATCACTCAAAGAGTTGATCTGCATGTGCATGTAACGAGAGCTGTATAACTCAGCTCTTTCTACGTTAGGCCATGAACCTATCAATCACTCATGCTGTGGACACTTGCTGGAGGTCCAAGATCCGTATGCTCCATGACCAATGGACTATGTGTGTAAACGTAGAAGGGGACTGTGCTGAAAAATAAATGTGCTAGATTTTCTAAAATTGACTCATTCTACCTTAGGCCACGATCTTATCAATCACCCCTCGTATGTTGAATTGTTTGCCTTTGGACCAGCTCTGGTTTGCCACTTTGTTTCGCAGTTGTCTCATTTGGTATCATCAGCATTTTAAAACTCTTTTAGTCGCGATCACTTTTATTCAAATTTGGGGCTATTAAATTAACACGGGATTTTCAAGGTCTTGCATTTAGTTGTTGTCTTTCGGGTTGTTGCTTTGTCTGGACACCGGGGCTGTCTGATTGTTCCTACGTTCCTACGTGCTCCAGGGTGCATTTCGGGGGGGGGGGGGGGGGTTGTGGGGATGCCAACCCCTCTTTGCTCCGTCATTGTGGATCATTTTCTGGTGAAACTCTGACCGAGTTCTTCTTCGTAGCGTAAGTGTTTTCAGTTCAAGATTCTGTATAATTTGCTTGATTTCTTACTAGCTTTGCTGGTTAATTCCTATAATAAATCTTCTGTTTTGTTTGAATTGCCGACGTCTCTGTGATTCCCAGACTTGAGTTCGTTCGTACGACCTGACAGTACGACCGAGCGGAGAATGAACTCAGCAGGATACCACATCCGATCAGATCTGACAAAGCAGAGTGCGATGCTTAGTAGGCACGATCTGCAGCAGCAGGAAATGGTCACGTCTCTCCCGGCTATCAAGGTAAAAACTCAAACCCAAGGAATCAGATACACCTCAATCGTGGATGAGCGGGGTGGGGGTGGTGGGAGGTAGTGCTGATTGCTCCCTAAATTTGCCTAATGCCGGGTGCTTTGATGACAGTCCCGGGCCGTGCTGGGAATATAGCCCAGTGCTGTATGTTGTTGAAACTGATGCAGCACAGGTTTCCAACTGAACGAAGTAAAGTGGCTTACATTATGCCACCACCCCGTCCAGTAAAGCTCTGGAATGAGCAACAGCTAACTGGGAAAAGGAGAACCAGGACTTCTTTATTGGTCCATTGTTGCCTTTCATTATTTTCTTGGTTTCATGGCCATCCGGAAAAGAAGTAGTTCAGAGCTCTATACGTTGATAATGCAATCTTGAACCTTTGGACCTATCAAGCTTTAAAGATTTGAAACATTTATCGGCACCCGAATGAGAGCGTATACTTACCCCACTAGCGGGCAGCAGGCGGCTGCAAGACTTCTTGGCATAAGGCAGTGATCGAGGTGCGTTTCTCCCTGTTCAATCGAATTTTGAACTTTGCTTCCAGGGAGTGGATAGGGTGGCACAGGTCCTGTGGCTATGTACTATAGGTGGGACAACGGCAATCTTAAAGATGAACTGGCAGCTCGCGATTATGTACGGACATCAATGACCTAATTGATTTAGCCACTCGTCTCGATACCCGTCTGTTAGAACGACGGCGAGATCGGTGCCTGGAGTTCCTCAGCTTCTATACTACCTACCCTGGCCATCCACCTGATCATTTCCTGCTACACATACTTCGGCGACCTACTCGCTGGATGCCATGGAGTTCCTGCTGTTGGGCAGTGCACTCCTCTCGGTTGCTGAACACCACAGTAGATTTAAAAGAGGACTTTGAGTGTAGCGTGGCCAACTAGAGCATTATCTTCCCAAGTGCCTCAGAGTTCGGGAAATTCCAGAGACCTTTCAGTGAGGAGAGATCTGTGACGGTCCCTGGGGCTTCTCCCATAAGTACTTCCTCGCGGTTACTTTTACCTTCTTGTTTGATATGTTATCGAAAAGGAGTTTCCCATTCTGGCATTTGTTAACTCAGGTTCAGCGGGCAACTTTTTAGATGTAGTAGTGTAATGACAAATTGGGGTTCCAATCACTAAGCTTGGTCATCTCCTTACTGCCCTGATGTGTCCTGAACCGAGTAAACTTTGATCCATTTCCGGAATGTTAGGCTTTCGGATTGGAAATCACGATCAAACACTAAACTACAGCTTGATTTGTTCGACAGAGATCCCTCTTATTCTTTGGTACCCTGGATGTATCAGCATGTCTCCGTAATTGACTGGTCCAGAGGCATTATTACAGATTCGTTCCCTAACTGCTAGAATATCTGCCCACCTTCAGTTTCCCAGAATCACCATTCCATGTCCCAAGCGCCCGAGGTCAAAACGAAGATCTCTGAACCTGTATCCGACCTTCCTGGGTTCGAAAATATAAATGAAATTAAGAGAGTCCCCTTTCTACTCAGATATCCTCGCGATTATCAGCAAGAAAAAGGCTACCTCGTGCCGTTCGGGACTGGCCCATCTCACTTCTGTCAAGCAGATTTAGAGATTTCTGGAGTTTGCTAACTTTTATATTAGATTTATTAAGGGTTTTAGCATCGGGCCTGCTTCCCTGATTAATCGTACAAAGTAAAGGTAGGGTCGTTTCTGGTGGATGGCAGAGGTCGAGTCAGACTTTAGTGACCAGCAGAATCATTTTCTGAATGCTGTCATATTGCTCAACCAACCCTGATCTCTCGTATGTTGTTGAGGTAGACGCTTCCGGCATCGGAGTAAAGGGAACTTGTCCAACTGTTTTACCACCGATAAAAAATTGCATCCCTGAAATTATTTTTCCAAATTATTATCATCAGCCGAGTCCAACTATTATATGGGTAACCGGGAGTTATTGGTTGTTAAACTGGTCCTAGAAGAATAGTGGAACTGGTTAGAAGATACTGTGCATTCATCTTGTTGTATGGATGCAACATAAAACAATAGCTTATATCCAGAGCGCCAAATAGACTTAACTCACGACGAGACTTTTTGACATTTTTTTAACCGTTTTAATTTTGTCATTACTTACCGTCCGGGTTCCGATAACCGAAAGCCTGACTCTCTATCAAGGCACTATCCTCCTCCTGATTCAATAGATAGGTCAGCACCAACACTTTCAGAGCACTGTTTCTGAAGTCAGATGCGCACTAGATGGGAGTATTCTAGTTCTCAGTTACGTTCCTCCCGGCCTCCTTTTTGTGCAACCCGAACTTATGTGGGTGGTTTCTCAAATCGATGCAGGCATCCAAGATAACAGCCCACCCCGGGATTTCACGCAGACTAGAATTCATTAAAAAGACGTTATTGGTGGACGTGAAGACGTTTGTCGAAGCCTGTGACATTTGCGCCCGTTCCAAAGACTCTGATCCTCCTCTTTAGAGTTTCCTTCGTCCTCTCTCCATTCCCTCCCACCTGTGGTCCCATCTCACGGTGGATTTTATCACTGGCCTCGCTAGTCGTTTTTGATCGATTTTTAAGCTCGCCTTGTATTGATCACTTTTATTGAATTTGGGGTAATTTAATTAACGCGGGAGTTTCAACAACTTGCATTGCAATTGTTAACTTTTGGGGTAAATACTTCGTATGGACACCGGGACTGGCAGATCGGTCCTGAATTTCGCCGTGCTGCAGGTTGCATTTCAGTGATAAGTGACAACCAGTGACATAGGAAGGGAAAACACAGAGAATTTAGAGACCTAGGCAGAAAGCTGAGAAGTAGGGTAGTCATTTCTGGACAGCTACCTGTGACACGCGCTATTGAAGTAGAAACATGTTAATTTGGCCGATAAATGCGTGGCTGAGAGGCTGGTTCAGGGGGCAGGACTTCAGGTTCTTGGATCATTGGGATCTCTTCCGCGAGAGTTATGACCTGTCCGAAAGATACGGGTTGAACCTGAACCCGAGGGCAACGAATATTCTCGCGGGCAGGTCTGTTAGAGCTGTTGGGAAGGGTTTAAACTAATTTGGTAGGGGGATGGGAACGGGATTGAAGTGAGTCAGGATAGGACTAATGGCGGGAAAAAAACGATATTTTTATTCTAAATATTCATAGCGTGCAGATTGCTACATAAACAAACAAAGAAAAACAAAGTGCCGCACAGTTTTTTGGCGGTCAGTAAAGTCCCTTTCGGAGCAATGGTATCGCGCAGCGGTTAATAAAATTCAGAGGCAACGTTGTCCCAGAAACACGCCGCTGATAGCAAAGTCACGTCTGAGCAACGAATGAATCTCGTAGAAATAATGCACCCGTGTTCCTGTGTGTTTGTTTTTTAATCACTGCTTGGAAGATCCCTTTTTAATTCAGTCTCGGAGTGTATTTGTAACACTGGAGCTTTGGAAGCATGCGCGATTGAGAGATTATCCCATCAAATCAGACAGAACATTAGTTCTGCTCCATCAGAGTGTATGTCAAATGGACTACAAAGGATGTACGTTAAAATAATCAACAAAATTTGCAGCAGGTAGGAAACCTCAAACCACGGTCTACAAGCAGAGCCTTCGTTGCCTTCATCTGTCGGAACTGTAGGAAGTCAGGAGACTCCAGCTGTCTAGTCAGATGGATGTAACCATCTACTGTTACCCAGAAGATCTTTCTTTTTTTTCCTTTTTCAGTCTTTTTATTAGTTTCAACAACAAAAACATTACAAAAAGTAAGTACATAGCAATGGGGTTATATTAATTAATAAAAAATGTTGAAGTTTACAGTCAGGTAACACATAGTTAGAAACTTCCCAAAATCACACAGATTAGCAACAAAATATATAAGGAGTATACATAAAATATAAAATATCGTAAAAAAAAACAGAAAAGGAAAAAAAAATCTTTTAAAAAAACTAATCTACCCACACTAAAGAAAACGAAGGGAATAAAAAAGAAACGAAAGGGCTATTGTGATACCTCAGATAGAACCAATAGTGTCGCCACTTCCGCTCCTCTCCCCATATATTGAAATGACAAAATAGATTGGCAAGGGTCAAATTACATCATGTGGAAGTATTGAATAAATGGTCTCCAAGTCTCATCAAATTTAATAGATGGGTCAAAAATAACACTTCTAATTTTTTTCTAGATTTAAACAAGATATAGTTTGAGAAAACTAATGAAATGTTGTAGCAGGATTAATCTCTTTCCAATTCAATAGTATAGATCTTCTAGCCATTAAAGCAACAAAAGCAATCACCCGACAAACTGAAGAGGTCAAATGTTTTTCAATCATTGGTAAACCAAAAATGGCAGCAATAGGGTGAGGTTGTAAATCAATGTTCAAGACAGTGGAAAAAGTATCAAAAATATCGTCCCAATATTTCTTCAATGAAACATATTGAGTTAAGGAAGCTATCTCAGAATGACATCTATCACATACAGGGTTTATATGAGAGTAATGACGAGCTAATTTATTCTTAGACATAAAAGCCCTATGTACAACTTTAAACTGTATCAACACATGTTTAGCACAAGTAGAGGAAGAATTAACTAATTAAATTTTTTTTTTTGCCATTTCTCAGTAGGTAAGGTAAGTTTAAGTTCCCTTTCCCAGTCTTTCTTAATCGTATTGGAAACATCTGGATTTATTTTCCTTATCACATTATAAATAATTACTATTGAACTTCTCTGAGAAAGGTTTAAATCCGAAGTTTTTCTAATATGTCAGTGGAATATGAAATCGGAAAGGTAGTAAAAACAGTATTTAAAATGTTTCTGATCTGTAAATATCTAAAAAAAAGTAATCTAGGTAAATTATGTTTATTAGATAATTGTTCAAAAGACATAAAACAATTATCTGAAAATAAATCAGAAAAACGTATTATACCGTTTGTTTTCAAAAGCAGATATGCTTGATCCAAAAAAGCAGGTTGAAAAGGAAGGTTAGATATCATAGGGTTAGATAAAATAAATTGATTCAGTCCAAAAAAATTTTTGAAACTGAAACCATAGTCGAAGAGTATATTTAACCATTGTGTTATCCATATGTTTGTCCAGTTTAGAAAAGTCAAAAGGAAGTGGAGTCCCTAAAACAGAACCCAATGAAAATCCTGAAACTGAATTACGTTCATGATTGACCCATTGTGGACTTGAAACTGTGTCCCAATTCCATGTTCAAAATTTTAAATAACGAATATTAATCGCCCAATAGTAGAACCTAACGTTTGGCAATGCTAAGCCACCCTCCTTTTTGGGCTTCTGTAAGTGTCTTTTACCTAATCTAGGATTTTTATTCTGCCATATATATGCGGAAATTTTTGAATCAACATTATCAAAAAAGGATTTTGGAATAAAAATTGGCAACACCTGAAATAAATATGGAAACTTAGGTAGAATAATCATCTTAACAGCGTTGATCCGACGAATTAATGACAAAAACATTGGTGACCATTTAGTTATCAAACCTTTAATTTGATCAAATAAGGGTAAAAAATTAACCTTAAATAAATCCTTGCGCTTCTTAGTAATTTTAATTCCTAAATAAGTAAATTGATCAGTACCAAATCTAAATGGTATATATTTATAAATTGGAACCATCATATTTAACGGAAAACGTTCACTCTTAGTAAGATTCAGTTTGTAACCAGAAAATTTACTGAACTTGTCCAACAAGGATAAAGTTGCAGGAATGGATTTTTCTGGGTCAGATATATATAATAGTAAATCATCTGCATATAATGATAACTTATGTATCTCCTTCCCACGAGTAATACCAAAATTGTTTGGTGAACCTCGAATTGCAATTGCTAAAGGTTCTAAAGCAATATCAAGTAATAAAGAACTTAAAAGACAACCCTGTCTAGTGCCACGAAATAATCGAAAAAAGGGAGATCTTTGATTGTTAGTCAAAACCGAAGCTAAGGGAGTATGATATATCAATTTAATCCAGGATATAAATATCGGGCTAAAATTAAACTTCTCAAGTGTAATAAATAAATATGGCCATTCAATTCTGTCAAAATCTTTCTCAGCATCTTATGAGATAACACATTCTCAAGTTCTGAGTGAAAGAGTACAAATAATATTTATTAATCTCCTAATATTAAAAGATGAATAGCGATTTTTGATAAATCCAGTTTGATCCACAGAAATAATTTGAGGTAATACCTTTTCTAACCTAGATACTAGAATTTTAGAAAAAAAATTGGAATCAACATTCAATAAAAATATTGGTCTATATGATGCATATTCAGTAGGATCCTTATCTTTTTTTAATTAAGGAAATGGAAGCTCCATAAAATGATTGTGGCAGTTTACCTATAATAATTGCATCTTTAAAAACTTTGCACAACTGGGAAGAAAGAATAGAAGAGAAAAACTTAAAAAATTCTGCTGTATAACCATCTGGGGCGGGTGATTTACCAGAATTCATTGAAGAAATAGCACCTATTAATTCTTTATCTGCAATAGGTGTTTCTGACTTTAAACGTTCGTCGGGTGTTATTTTCGAAAAGTTCAAATTCCTAAAAAATCTTGCATCTTCCCGGAATCATGAAGAAATTCTGACTGATATAAAGATGTATAAAATTCTTGAAAAGATTTATTAATCTCATCATGATCAACTGCTGAAATACCATTAGGTTTACAAATTTTATTAAATTGGCATTTAACCGAGGCTGTTTTTAATTGTTTAGCTAATAATTTACCAGATTTATCACTATGTGTATAAATCTCACTTCTTGTTTTCATTAATTGATTTTCTGTTGACGATCGTAGAAGTAAACTATGCTCCATTTGAAGTTCAACTCTCTGTTTGTAAAGCTCCTCATTAGGAGCAATGGCATATTGCTTATCGATGTCTTTAATCTTGTCAATCAACACCAAATTTTCATTCCTAGTGCGTTTTTTCAATCCAGCCAAGTAAGAAATGATCTGACCACGGATATAAGCTTTAAAAGTATCCCGTATAACCCCGCTGGAAATTTCATCCGTAGTATTAGTTAAAAAGTCGTCAATCTGATCCTTGATAATTTTTACAAAATCTGAGTCTTGAAGTAAGTTGGAATTAAAACGCCATTGTCTAGTATTAGAAGGTATATCCCATAACTTAATAGATTCAATGGTGCATGATCAGATATGGCAATGACATCATCGTTACACTCAATTACAGATGGACCTAAACGAGAGTCTATTAAAAAATAGTCAATCCTAGAATAAGTATGATGTACGTGTGAAAAGAAAGAAAATTCTTTATCCTTGGGATGTAGAAATCTCCAAATCTCGGAGATTCCAGAATAGATCAAAAACAAATTGATAAGAGAGGCCAACTTATTCGGTAGTGCCTGAGTTGGTACAGGTTTATCCATCGAAGGACTTAAGCAACAATTAAAGTCACACCCCATTATCAACATATAATCACTTAATTTAGGAAAAGAGGTAAATAGTTGTTTAAAAAAATTAAGGGTAATCCACATTCGGGGCATAAACATTAACCATAACAACTTTCTTATTAAAAAGTAAACCAGTAACTATCAAGAATCTACCATTCGGGTCAGAGAAGGTGTTGTGATTTACAAATACAATTGAAGTATTATGAAAATTGAAACTCCTCACACTTTAGCTTTGGAGTTTGAGTGATACTCTTATTCCTTCCAAACCTTAAAAAAACGCCGATTATCCTCTTTCCTCACATGAGTTTCCTGGGCAAAAATAATATGGGCATTCATTCTATGGAATACTTTAAAAATCTTTTTCATTTTAATTGGATAGTTTAGACCATTTGTATTTCAAGAAACAAAGTTAATCCTCTGAGCCATGTTAACCATAAATCATCCTTTTGTATATAAAGGGTTAACCAGAGTTAAACCCATGTAACCGGAAGAGGAACCAGCATTTAGAAAGGAAACGGAAGTTGCAACAAAGCAGAAATTGTTGTAGTTCAGAATTAGCCCGATGGGGAAAAAAAGAAGAAAAAGCCTGCCCAAGAACCCTAACACGAAGCCAAGAGAGGCCAGAAAGCTAGCTAAGACTAAATCTACCCCCATTTCTCCAGAAGGCAGCTCCCAAATATATGTTGGTAAAAAGACCACCTAAAAAAAAACTACACTATAGCAGCAAAAAAAACAATAAACTTATCAAATACAGTAAAATAAAATACCTTAACGTTATAATCACTAACATGCTAATAAAATAAAAAGAAAAGAGATACCAATACATAATATTCAGTGTAAAATATTTGTAAGGGAAAACAGTTAAGTATAAAAAAAAGGCGTATCCGGCAAGAGAATTATTATGGGAAGAGGAACCCAAAAAGATGGCGCGGTAAAAACAAAGGTACAATGGAAAGAAGAAAAGCAAAACGCCATCTTGATTATGCCACGGGGAGAAAATACATAATATTCCCCCACATACAATATTAAAAATATATAAAAAATAACCGATAACTGTAAAATTAAGTATAACGAATACCAACACTACCGATCAAAACTAGAAGTCTTATAATTATAAAAGTCAATTTTCAAAAAGAAAAAAACGAAAAGCCAAAGCCAATATCAGAAGGATCGTATATTAATTAAACCGTGGCGGCTGATTCAAGTTCTTCCAGAAACCTTCGAGCAGCGCTTGTAGAGTTGAAAAAAAAGTCGGGGGTTGTTCCGAGGAGAAATTCTTAAGCGGGCAGGATACAGCGACTTTGGTTTAAGATCTTTTTGGTATCATTCCTTCATCAGAGGTTTGAAAGCTAATCGCGCTCTCATTAATTCAGGACTGAAGTCCTCATACAGTCGGAATTGATGGTTTTCAAATTTAATCATTCCCTGCCGTCGGGCTACTCGTATGAGTTGCTCTTTAACATGAACATAATGAAATGGATAATTACTAGTCTCGGTTTAGCTTGAGAATCTGATTTATTCCGAAAAATACGATGAGTCCGGTCAAGCAATGGCGGATCATCCGGGAATCCAGAGCTAAACGAAGTCTTTAAAAGTTTCGAGAGGAATACTGAAGGGTCTCCTGTCTCAACTCCCTCGGGGAGACCAATTAAACGTAAGTACCTTCTTCTGGATCGGTTTTCCAGATCAGTAATGTTAAATTTAAGACTCTCCAGCTGTTTATCTGTCGAAGAAACTTTTTGTTCTAAACTCTCGTTTTTTTTTTCATTTTGTTTTGTGCATCTTCCTTCAGTTCGGTGATAGGTGTTTTGTTGCTGTTGAACTTGATGGTCAAGCGCACCAAAAGTTTGCATAATTGCCGTAATCTCTTCTTTAAAGCTTCGGCGTATCTCATCAGCATGATTCCGAAACAGATTTATAAACAATTCATAAGTTATCTCAGGATGTTTAGGATCGGGTTTCTTTTTTTCCCGTCGCCATCGGCGTCTTTTGCAGGTTTAGCGTCTCGAACTTTAGGTTTTGTAGCTGGTTCTTTACTCATCCTTTCAAAGTTCAGAATCCAGACTTAAAAGTAAAATTAAATAAAGGTGATAATAGATATAAAATAAAAACGTAACGGAGCGAAGCCGAGAAGTGACCTCACTGCGTGAGCGCCATCTCGGGAATCTGATGTTACCCAGAAGATCTACGCATTGTTGGGCTCATTAGGATAGGGAACAATGCTGGTGGCAACCACTAAAACAAACTAAATGTGACCGAGGTGCAACAAAACACAAATTTTGGGGGAAAACAAAAAAAATGTGAGAAATGCAAAAACAAACCACAAAGATTTCAAAGGGAGCTGGTAAAGACATGTAGTAAGGGTAATGACAAAATTGTAATGAGGACCAATATGCAAACGAATTGGGAAAATCAGGTTGGTGTCACATTGCAAGAGAGGGAATTTGTTGAATGCCTACGAGGTGGCTTCTTGGATCAGCATGTACTTGAGTCTACTATGGAAAAGGGTGTCTTCGATTGTGTGTTCTTGTCACACTGGCGGGGCATTGGGAGCAAGGGTGGACCCAAATGCAAGACACATCTTGTGAGGTTAATTAAATTTAGTTTATTGTTCGATATCAGGAGAACTAGGCAGGAGCAGGAGCAGCGAACTGGACAAGGACTGAGGACTACGCAAACAACAGGAATTCTGCAGATGCTGGAAATTCAAGCAACACACATCAAAGTTGCTGGTGAACGCAGCAGGCCAGGCAGCATCTATAGGAAGAGGCGCAGTCGACGTTTCAGGCCGAGACCCTTCGTCAGGACTAACTGAAGGAAGAGTGAGTAAGGGACTAGGCTGGGACCAAAAGTCTGGGCTAGACTCGAAATCAGCTCCCAGAACTAGAAGAGACATGAAGAGGCTACGGTAGGGATTCGAGCCCGAGACTGGGCAAGGACGCAGTACCTGGGTCTTGCCTTGGGCTCGGACCCCAGAACCAGGCATGGACATGACATTGGCTAGGGAGAGGAGGAACATGGAAAACAGAGCCTCGGTCTCAGGAGAACAGGTACATGGAACCATGGACACATACACAGAACACAGAGTCGGGCCCCTCCTTGGGTACAGGACAAAGGGCCGAGACTCACACACAGTACAGAGAGCCGGGACCCCTCCTTGGGTGCAGGACATAGGGCCGGGAATCATGACCCTCCGCGGGGCAACGGCAAGACGGCCTGACTTACCTCACGGAGGTGAGGACAAGACAAGACAAGACCAACATGAATGAACACCAGACAGTACCTATCTAGCTCCGGTGATGGAACTAGACTGGGGGCTGCAGACAAGGGGTAGAGGCGAGTGGGGCAGAGAAAGGATTCAGACAGGGGGTTAGAACAGGAATCACAGACCGCCAGAGCCAGGACTTGACTCAGAACTAGGAAGCCGCCAGGGAAAGCACTTGACTTGGTGCTTGAATGCTGCCAGGGAAAGGACTTGACTTGGTGCTTGAATGCTGCTAGGACCAGGACTTGACTTGGTGCTTGAATCCCGCCAGGGCCAGGACTTGACTTGACTTGGTGCTTGAATGCCGCCAGGACCAGGACTTGACTTGGCTTGGCGCTTGAATGCCGCCAGGGACAGGACTTGACTTGACCTGGTGCTTGAATGCTGCCAGGGACAGGACTTAACTTGACCTGACATGGTGCTTGAATGCCGCCAGGACCACGACTCGACTCGGTACGTGGATGCCACTAGGACCAGGACTCAACTCAGTACTTGAATGCCGCCAGGAGCAGAACTTGACTTGGAACTTGAATACCGCTGGAGCCAGGACTTGACTTGGAGCCTCCGGGTAGTGGAGAGCTCTCGACTCGGCCCGGGAACAGTAGACAGCGGTTCATGATTCCCTCCGGCGTGTTAACCGACAGACCCACCTTGATGAGGAAACTTTGCAGTCTTACTTCGGCAAGGTAACTGGACAGGGTTGCTCCGGTGAGGAAGGGCGAATTACCGGCACTCGCTTCGGCAGAGACTAGGCTTGCTCCCGCCAGATGACATCGGCACACCGTACCTTTGATGACTTTGCAGACGCTCTCACGCCGAACGGCTGAAAGCCGGAGACTATAAACTACCGGTTCAGCCGAGCGTCAATTGCCTCTAATCACCAAAGTCGAAGGACACGGGAAAACAGGGAATCAATGGTCCGGATCGTAACATAAACAAGGTAAATTTAAAGGGAAACAACAAGAATTCTGCAGATGCTGGAAATTCAAGCAACACACATCAAAGTTGCTGGTGAACGCAGCAGGCCAAGCAGCATCTATAGGAAGAGGCGCAGTCGACGTTTCAGGCCGAGACCCTTCGTCAGGACTAACTGAAGGAAGAGTGAGTAAGGGATTTGAAAGCTGGAGGGGGAGGGGGAGATGCAAAATGATAGGAGAAGACAGGAGGGGGAGGGATAGAGCCGAGAGCTGGACAGGTGATAGGCAAAAGGGGATACGAGAGGATCATGGGACAGGAGGTCCGGGAAGAAAGACGGGGGGGGGGGTGACCCAGAGGATGGGCAAGAGGTATATTCAGAGGGACAGAGGGAGAAAAAGGAGAGTGAGAGAAAGAATGTGTGCATAAAAATGAGTAACAGATGGGGTACGAGGGGGAGGTGGGGCCTAGCGGAAGTTAGAGAAGTCAATGTTCATGCCATCAGGTTGGAGGCTACCCAGACGGAATATAAGGTGTTGTTTCTCCAACCTGAGTGTGGCTTCATCTTTACAGTAGAGGAGGCCGTGGATAGACATGTCAGAATGGGAATGGGATGTGGAATTAAAATGTGTGGCCACTGGGAGATCCTGCTTTCTCTGGCGGACAGAGCGTAGATGTTCAGCAAAGCGGTCTCCCAGTCTGCATCGGGTCTCACCAATATATAAAAGGCCACATCAGGAGCACCGGACGCAGTATATCACCCCAGTCGACTCACAGGTGAAGTGATGCCTCACCTGGAAGGACTGTTTGGGGCCCTGAATGGTGGTAAGGGAGGAAGTGTAAGGGCATGTGTAGCACTTGTTCCGCTTACACGGATAAGTGCCAGGAGGGAGATCAGTGGGGAGGGATGGGGGGGACGAATGGACAAGGGAGTTGTGTAGGGAGCGATCCCTGCGGAATGCAGAGGGGGGGGGAGGGAAAGATGTGCTTAGTGGTCCTCCGTAACTTCCGCCACCTCCAACGGGATCCCACCACTTGGGTGGATAAGTCACCTGGACCAGATGGACTACATCCCAGAGTCCTGAGAGAGGTTCCCGAACAGATAACGGATGCATTGGTCATGATCTTTCAAGAATCTCGTAATTCTGGCATGGACCCGCAGGAGTGGGAGATTGCAAATGCCACTTCACTCTTGAATAGGGGAGGAAGGCAAAACCAAGGGAATTATCAGTGGTTTGGAGAAAGTGTTTGAGTCTAATATGAAAGATGAGTTTTTTAGCTACTTGGAGACTAATGATAAAAAAGTCAAAGTCAGCATGGTTTCTGTGAAGGGATATCTTGCCTGGCACATCGGTTCGAGATTTTCGAAGAAGTAACAGGTAGGGCGGACAAAGGAGAGGCAGTGGATACCATTTACTTGGATTTTCAGAAGGCTTTTGATATGGTGCCACATATGAGGTTGCTTAACAAGTTAAAATCTTATGGTGTGACAGGAAAGATACTGGCATGGATAACTGAATGGCTGACAGACAGGAATCAGCGAATGGGATTAAAATGGGCCTTTTCTGGTTGAATGCGGGTGACTAGTGATGTTCATTAGGGGTCAGTATTAGGGCCGCTGCTTTTCACATTGTTTGTAAATGATTTAGATAATATAATAGATGGCTTTGTGGAAAGTTTGTGGTACGAAGATAGGTGGATGGGTAGGTAGTAACTAGGAAGCAATGCGTTGGTAGTAGGACTTAGACAAGTTGCAAGAATGCGCAAAAATGACAAATATAGTATTGGGACATGTATGATAATGCATTTTGGTAAAAGGAAAAATAGTGCAGATGATTATCTAAATGGAGAGAAGGTTCAAACGTCAAAGGTGCAGAGGGACTTTGGAGTCCTCGTGCAAGACTTCTAGAAGGTTACTTTACAGGTTGAGTCTGTGGTAAAGAAGGCAAAGGCAATGTTGGTGTTCATTTCAATGGGAATAGAACATAAAAACAAGGTGGTGGTGCTGAGCCTTTATAAGAATCTAGTGAGGCCGCGCTAGAGTATTGTCAACAGCTTTGTGCCCCATATATCTCAGAAATGATCAGTGGTCATTGTCGACAGTCCACAGGAGGTTCACGAGGATGATTCCCGGGAATGAAGGGATTAAGTTGTGAGGAGCGTTTGGCAGCTTTGGGCCTGTATTCACTGGAATTTAGAAGAATGAGTGGGTACCTTATTGACCTCTACCGAAAGTTGAAAGGATTAGATAAGTTAATGTTGTGAGGATGTTTCCTATGGTGGGAGTATGCGGAACTAGAGGGCAATGCCTCATAATTGAGGGGCGAACCTTTAGAACAGTTGGTTAAGAATTTTTTTTTAAGCCAAGGAGTTGTAAATCTGTGGATTGCTCTGCCACAGATTGTGGTAGTGGGGAAGTCCGTGCATATATTTAAGACTGAAATTGACAGTTCCCTGATCGATCAGGGCATTTTAAGATATGGTGAGAAGGCGTTCCTAGCTGGATACCACCTTTTGTAATGCGTTAACAAAATATATCACTTCAAGTACCAGACAGAGATTATAAACTCCGAATATGTCCTGGTTTATGCCTGCGGAAGGGGTAGAAAATCAATTGGTCTTTTCGATAGTGTTCAACGTACAATTATTCAGTTTAAACACTTTCACTCACTGCAGCCCAGATATCAAAAGGCTGGGAAACTGAGGTGCATCATATTCTAGAACAGAGAATTGACCCATAATATCATTGAACCAGGTTAAATCAGACTATAAGCAATAAAGAGCGTTCATATATCTGTCCTTCATTGTCATCCTATTACCACCCCTCACGCCCTAGATTTACTTTCAGCTTCCGTTGATAACTAATCTGAAAGTGTAATGAATTCTAGCTTGTTTACCCATCAGAGAAGAGAAAATTAGAAGTATTACTATTTTTTGCAGATTTGAAGACGTTCATGTTTCACTGTATCACCAGTCCACTTGTCAGAGTTCAACTGGCTGATACTTTCATAATCTTTTAGTTCAATATTTTCAGCTAGAATGTTCATGTTTTTGAAACTATAGCATTTATGAGCTGTAGCTTTTGAAAAGGCTCAGTTCCTCGTGCAATACTTTCGGTATTACGGAGCAGGTGTGTGATTATGCTGACATGGATGAAACTCAGACTCAACTGCATGATGTTTTGTTCCAGTGGCAACGTCTTGAACTGAAGAACTTCTGGCGCCAGACAGACATTTCTGCTCCAGTTATGCTCTCAGAATGTAGACTCTTGTTCAGATCTCTCTGTGTAGTTAGACGTTTACTATCAGATAGAGCCCCCTTCTGAGAATGACCTTCAGATGTGGTCGAACTGTTGGTCTGTTAAAGATTCAGGAAAAGATCCAATACTTAGGCTGGGAACTTTACTTCCTACATTCTTTCGGATGGGAACCATTTCATCAGTCAGACTATTGTGACTGTTGCCCTATCATTACACCACCTCAATAGCCTTTGACACATGATATAATGGTTCCTGAAATTTAGATGGGGCAGTATCTAAACCCAGCAGTCGATCATTGCAATTTGTAATAAAGAATACTTTGGGATAATAGTAGGTGGAATTCGAAGAATTCTAGGGAGCAACTGAACATCGATATATATTTTAGTGATTTGAGTATTTAAAATGTACCGAAATGCATTAACTATTAATTGGTGCATATATTAGTCAGATGCCACCTGACTCACTATGGAGTCAAAGAGGAGAACATTCTGGCGTCTCTGTGCGAGAATCTTTTCGTGATTGTTTGGTAATCACACAAAATCCTAAACACAGGTTTCTTTGGGAAAACGGCACAGGCACCATTTATTGACCAAGAGTGTTCTGACAGCATCTTAAGGAAAAGAACCATTGTAATTGACGGGCGAAAGTCTATAAGACCATACCAGCATAAGATATAGCAGCAGAAGCAGGCCATTCGGTCCATCGAATCAGCTCCGCTCTTCAGTCATGGGCTAATCCAATTCTTCCAGTCATCCACATTCCCCTGCCTTCTCCCTATACCCTTTGATGCCCTCCCTAATCAAGAACCTATCAATCCCTGCCTTAAATGCACCCAATGACATGGCCTCCACAGCCACCCATGGCAACAAATTCCAACATTTACCACCCTCTGACTAAAGTAATTTCTCCGCATCTCTCTTTTCTAAGTGGACGTCCTTCAATCCTGAGGTCGTGCCCTCTTATGCTAGACTCCCCTACTATGGAAAATAGCTTTGACATATCTAATCTGTTCAGGCCATTTAACATTCGGAGTGTTTCTATGATATCCCCTCTCATTCTCCTGAACTCCAGGAAATACAGCCCAAGAGTTGCCAAACGTTTCTTATATGGTAACCCTTTCATTCCTGGAATCATTCTTGTGAATCTGTTCTAAACCCTTTCCAATGTCAGTATATCCCTTTAAAATAAGGAACCCAAAACTGCACACAATACTCCAAGTGTGGTCTCACGAGTGCCTTATAGAACCTCAACATCACACCCCTGCTCTTATATTCTATACCCCTAGAAATGAATGCCTTTTGCACCACCGACTCAAACTGGAGGTTAACGTTTGGCGTATTGCGCACAAGGACTCACAAGTCCCTTTGCTCTCTGCATTTTGAATTCTCTCCCATCTAAACAATAGTCATCCCATTAATTTCTTCCACGAACGTGCATGACCATGCACTTTCCAGCAATGTGTATCATTTGCCACTTTTTTGCCCATCCCCCTAAACTATCTATGCCTCTCTGCAAGGCGCTCTGTTTCCTTGTATTCCATCTCTTTTGTTTTCACTTTGCCTCTGTCTTCACTTGTCAGCCACTGTCGAGTCCTTCTTCCATTTGACAATTTATTCTCATTTAGAATATATCCGTCTTGCTCTTCCCTCATTTTTCGTAGAAACTTCATCCATTGCTGCTCTGCTGTCCTTCCGGCTAGTGCCCCTTTCCAGTCAACTTCAGCTACTTCCCCTCTGATGTCATTGTAATTGCCTTATTCCACTGAATTACACACACATCTGAATTTAGTTTCTCCTTCTCAAGTTTCAAAGCACACTCGATCATATTGTGATCATTGTTCCCTAAGGGTTCCTTTAACATTAAGTTCCCTTATCACTTCCGGATCATTGCACAACACCCGATCCAGCACAGCCGATTCCCTAGTGGGCTCAACAACAAGCTGTTCTGCAAAGCCGTCCCTTAGACATTCTACAAATTCTCTCTCTTGAGGTCCAGTACTGGCCTAGTTTTCCCAATCCATTTTTATGTTAAAATCCCTAACGTTTATCATGACGTTGCCCTTCTGACACGTCTTTTCTAAATCCTGTTGTAATTTGTAATCTACATCCTGGCTGCTGTTTGGAGGCCTGTATACAACTGCCTTTAGGATCCTTGTACCCTTGCCATTCTTCACTCAACCCAGATACACACCACAACTTCCGATCCTACATCATCCCTTTCTAATAATATAATACTATCTCTTATACACAGGGTCACACCTCCTCCTCTGCCTACAAGCTTATCTTTCTCATACACCGTATATCCTTCGATGTTCAGTTCCCAATGACAGCCATCCTTTAGCCAAGTTTCAGAGATAGCCACAACGTCACACTGAGCTGAATTTCGTTATCGTTCATTTTATTTCTGATGCTGCGTGCATTCAAATATAATGCTTTCAGTCCAGTATTTCACCTACGCTTTGTCCGCCAGAGAAAGCAGGAACATCCAGTGGCCACACATTTTAATTCCACGTCCCATTACCATTCCGATATGTCTATCCACGGCCTCCTCCACTGTAAAGATGAAGCCACACTCACATTGGAGGAACAATATCTTATATTCCATCTGGGTAGCCTCCAACCTGTTGGCATGAACATTGACTTCTCAAACTTCCACTAATGCCCCACCTGCCCCTCGTACCGCATCCGTTATTTATTTATATACACACATTCTTTTTCTCTCTCTCCTTTTTCTCCCCCTGTCCCCCTCACTATACCCCTTGCCCATCCTCTGGTTCCCCCCTCCCCCTTTTTTCTCCCTGGTCCTCCTGTCCCATGATCCTCTCATATCCCGTTTGCCAATCAATTGTCCAGCTGTTGGCTCCATCCCTCCCCCTCCTGTCTTCTCCTATCAATTCGGATCTCCCCTCCCCCTCCCACTTTCAAGTTTCTTACTAGCTCTTCTCTCAGTTAGTCCTGACGAAGGGTCTTGGCCCGAAGCGTCGACTGTGCCTCTTCCTACATATGCTAGCCTGCTGCATTCATCAGCAATTTTTATGTGTGTTGCAGTCCAGTATTTGTTGCTTTCTGTTTTAACTGCACCACGACTCTATTGCCCTGTAAATCATCCCACTTGTTGTGATTGTGCCTCATCTCCTGCCTGTCCTTTCTATCATCTCTGTTGCACGCTATCTGTGATGTATTTTTGTTTTCCCCTTCTTCAGCCCTATCACACCAGTTCCCTTCCCCATGCCAAATTAGTTTAAACCCTCCCTAACGGCTGTATTAGTTAACCTATGTGCTAAAGAGGCTCTGAGTAAAACATATCCCGACGACCCAAGCACCCCCACCCGCTGCGTCTGGAAACAAGAATCTGGTTGACTTCCAGGCATTTCCAATCAAACTTAAAACTATTTACAACCAGGGCTCCAAAACTACTCCAATCGAAAGAGGTCGAATTGGATCAAATATGCTGTAAAATGAAGTGGTAGGTACTCACTGGAGATTACTAGTACGATAGATAAAGGGAATGCTATGGATGTTGCAGTTTTGTACTTTCAACCGGCCTTTGACAAGGTGCCATACATAATGCTGCTTACCAAGGTAAGAACACATGAGATTACAGAAAAGTTACTGACATGGTTAGGGCATTGGCTGCTTGTCTGGTTGGCTGCCATTAACTAGTGATGTTCCACAGGTGTCGTTGTTGGAACCTCTTCTTTTTATGTTGTATATCGATGATTTCGATGATAGAATAGGTGAGTTTGTTGCCAAGTTTGCAGATAATACGACGATTGGTGAAAGGGCGGGTAGCTTTGAGGAAATAGGTAGACTGCAGATGGACCTGGACAGAATAGGAGAAAGGGCAAGAAAGTGGCAAATGAAATACAATGTTTGCAAATGTATGCCATACTTTGATAGTAGACATCAATGTGCAGACTTTTCTGTAAACGGGGAGAAAATACAAAAATCTGAGATGCAAAGGGACTTGGGAGTGCTTGTGCATAACACCCAAGCGGTTAACTTGCAGGTAGAGTCGGTTGTGAGGAATGCAAATGCAATACTAGCATTCATTTCAACAGATCTACAGTTTGTAGAATCAAGAGTAGGGGGGTGAGGCTAAGGCACTGGCGAGGCCTCACCTTGAGTATTGTGAACAATTTTTGGCTGCTCATCGAAGAAAAGATGTGTTGGCGTTGGAAAGGGTCTAGAGGCCGTCCACAAGAATGATTTCAGAAATGAGGAACTTTTTAGATCTCTGGTTCTGGAATTTAGAAGGAATGAGGAGGTATCTCATTGTAACCTTGTGAATATTGAAAGGCCTAGACAGAGTAGATGTAGAAAGGATGTTTCCATGGTGGGGGAGTCTACGACAGGAGGAACAGCCTCGGGAAAGAGGGGTATCGATTTAAAACAGAGATGCAGAGAAATTCCTTTAGCCTGAAGGTGGTGAATTTGTTACCACAGGCGTATTGGGTATATTTAAGGCAGCGAATGATAGGTTCTTGATTGGACATGACATTATTCCAATCCGGATTGGAAGAAGGCCGGGGAATAAGGTTGAGTAGGGGATAAAGTTTCAGCCATGACTGAATGACGGAGTAGACTCGATGGGCTAACTGGCTTCCTAAGTCTGCTCCTATATCTTATGCTCTTATGGTGTTATGCTCTAAAATGCTGAAAAGGAGAGAAAACGTTTTCTCACCAGTGGTGCATTTGAAAGAAAATTTCCAATTCATCCACGGCTTGTTTAAAAATGGAGCTGCTTAAATTCCCCACGGAATTTGTGGATCCGCCCTCCGGAAGAAATAGATCAGTCAGCTTCAATAGCACGGTAGGTAGCGGAGGGGAGTGGAGAAGCCTTGATGGGTCCAATTCTGCTCCTATATATCATGAGCATTACAGTGCCCGCGAATGGAGTTCGATTCTCACCACAAGTCCAAGGAGCTTTGTTATATGGGGTTAAATTACTTGTCAGGCAAACGTCGTTTCTATCGTGCCAGTCAGTGATAGGCCCGTTGGAATGTGCTGCAGCTCGTGCCCATTGGTTCGATTGTGTGCCACGGCACCAGTGACCGGTCTCAAGGTCCTCCGAGGGACGGGAAAATGATTAGGACTATTCAGAATGGCTTTGTGAAAGGCAGGTTCATTTTGCGAGGTCAAACATGATGACAGAATATAATATTAATTGTAAGACTAGTGGCAATGTGGAGGATCAGATAGATCTTGGGGTCTGAGTCCATAGGACACTCAAAGCTGCTGCGGATGTTGGCTCTGTGTTTAAGGAAGCAAATGGTGCAATGGCCTTCATCAATCGTGGGATTGAGTTTAGGAGCCGAGAGGTAATCTTGCAGCTATATAGGACTCTGATCAGACCCCGCTTGGAGTACTGTGCTTAGTTCTGGTCGCCTCACTATAGGAAGGATGTGGAAACCATAGAAAGGGTGCAGAGGAAATTTAGAGGATGTTCTCTGGATTGGGAATAGGTTGAGTGAACTTGGACCTTCTCTCCTTGGAGCTACGGAGGATGAAAGGTGTCCTGATAGAGGCGAACAAAATGATGAGAGGAATTGATCGTGTGGATAGTCAGAGGCTTTTTCCCAGGGCTGAAACGGCTGGCAGGAGAGGGCACAGTTTTAAGGTGCTTGGAAGTAGGCACAGAGGAGATGGCCGGGGTATGTTTTTTACGCAGTCAGTGGTGAGTGCGTGGAATGGGGTGCCGTTGACCGTGGTGGATCTTTTTAGAGACTCCTGGACAGGTATATGGAGCTCAGAAAAATAGAGGGCTATGGGTAACCCAAGGAAAGTTCTCAGGTGGGAACATGTTCGGCACACCTTTGTGGGCCGAAGGGCCTGCATTGTTCTATTGGTTTTCTATGTTTCTATGTTTCTAGAATAGCACAAGCGGGCGATTGCACTCTGTTCCCAGAACGTGCATCACGAACCATTGGGAAGATATTCTCCAGTGCTGGAAGGTTCACATACTCCTGGCTCTGCATACGTTGAATAATCTGTTTCGTACTGTGTGTAACTTGGGGGAATTTAGATGTTTGCTTGAGTCTTTTACTCTTTCAGATAAATGATTAATAGGCTTATTACTAATCAATGCTTTGTGTCTCACTCACCAAACCCGTAAACCTGTTTCCACCTTGCATCAGGCGCTGCAGGCAGGGTTTAGTGTTTGAGCCGAAAATTCGTATCTTTAAAAATTAGCTTACTAGAGATTTCGCCCCGCCTCCCCCCCCCCCCCCCACCCCACCACCAGTATATATGAGCAACGCCGACTCCCGAATTGGACTGATAAACCGGTGTGCGGGGTGTGAAGTCTGCCAACTTACTCATGGGTTACGGGATCTTTGCAGATTGCTCAGACCAGCTGGATATCGCTGGGGTTGAAGCTGGGCACCACATCGTGTCCATACTTAAAACATTGGGATTTCGCAGGAGAAATGATAGCTGGAGGCATTATTTCTGGCTGTTTACAGGTATTGTAAGACACGCGTGTTTTAAAAATGAGCTGCAAGGGCTAAATCAGCTTTGTTTAATTACGGAAGAAGTGGGGCGGTTGGCGTAAACGGGCCGCAAAGTTAAAAGATAACAATACTGAGATAGTCTGCAGTTTAATAAAGGTACAGCAGTTAGACGCTGGCCGCTGGTTAATTGGTGATCCAGTTAATGTCCAAGCCTTAATGTGGCAGGGTGATAATTCCACTGCGTAAAAGGGGGATGGGGGTGTCTGGTTGGATGGTGAAAATGGGGAAGAAAGGGTAAAGTTGACTCCTCGTAGTATGCCCTGAAATGATCGTCTTCCCCCCTCCATATCCGAAACATTATGGACCAGGCCAGAGATCATGCGTTCCCATACTCGCATTGGTGTGCATCCGTCTGCGGCTTCTTCTTCCCGGGAGGGAGAGGAGGCAGAGGACCCGGAATGTGTAGGTAGTTGTAGGATTGGCCCTTTTCAAGACATCAAGAATTTTCAAATATTGGCGAGGTTAGAGGGTAGTTACAGACAGAAGCATAGAGAGCCTCTGTCCGCGTGTTTGTTGAGGATGCCGGATGAGGGAATACTGAAGTGACCCGATCTAACAGAGAGATGGATGCTTTAGGGAGCCTATCGTCCCAGCAGGTGCGGAAGTTGGATACACAGATGGGGAGAGAAGGATCCCACATGACTCATAAGGATATGCTTTTGTTGAATGTCGGGGTACCGAAAGAGCAGGTAAATGAGGTTCACTCCTCCATCCGCAATGCAATGTGGAGGGAGTAGTACAAGAGGGAGAGAGGTCAAGAAGCCAATAAAGAGAAGGGCTCCTTTTATCTTCTAGTTTCATCGTATTCCATTCAGGATTCCTGAATTCTCTCGCTAGAGGATCTGTAAAAGTCACTGGCAGACTTTCAGCGGCATCAGGAGTCGTGGGGTGGGGGTGGTGGGTTGGTGGTGTGCGCAGGGATTGGTTAGTTAGCGCCTTCGTGCCTCATCTCATTGGGAGGGAGTCATTCGGACTACAATCCCCTTCTGTAAAAATAGAGGTGTACAGTTTGAGTGCGTAGAAGTGCGACGTGTAGCCACACATCAGTTTGTTTAGGTATGCGTGTGTGTGTGAAGGGGTTTGACTTTGTGAATGAGTTAAAATGTCTGGCCCCACCCAGTTGTTATTTTTTCCAAACAAGAGGAACTCTACAGCAACTGGAAATACAAACAACATACACAGAGTGCCCGAGGAAATCAGCCGACCAGGCAACATCTATCGAAAACAGTAAACAGTCGATGTTTCGGGCCGAGACTCTTCATTAGGACTCGAAAAAAAGATGAGAAGTCAGAGTAAGAAGGTGGGTATAGGGTAGGAAGAAATGCAAGGTAATATGTGATACAGGGAGAGTGGGAGGGGTGAAGTAAAGAGCTGGGAAATCGATGGTGGAAGAGATAAAATGTTGGAGAGAGAGGAAGATATTAGAACAGGACAGAAGTCCATGGAGGAAGGGAAGGAGGAGGAGCACCAGGGGGAGGTGATGGGCAGGTGAGGAGATGAGATGAGAGAGGGAAATGGAAATGGGGAATAGTGATGAAGAAGGGGGGCATTAGCGAAACTTGGAAAAATCGATGTTCATGCCATCAGGTTGGAGGGTACCCAGGCAGAATATAAGGTGCTGCTCCTCCAACCTGATTGTGGCCTTAGAAGGGCAGTAGAGGAGGCCATGGACTGATATGTCAAAATGGGAGTGCAAAGTGGTTTAACAATTGGTGGCCACTGGGAAATTGTGCTTTTTTTTCTGGCAGATGGAGCATAGAGCACTCGAGCACGAGGTCTCCCATTCTATGTCAGGTTTCCCTGATATAAAGAGGCCACAGCAGGAGCACCAGATGCAATAGATAGCACCAACAGACTCACCAGTGTAGTGTCACCTCACCTGGAAGGACTGTTTGGGGCGCTGAATGGTAATGATGGAGGAGGTGTAGGGTTAGGTGCAGCACTTGTTCCGCTTGCAAGGAGAAGGAACAGGAGTGAGGAATGGACAAGGGAGTCACGTAAAAAGCGATCCCTTTGGAGAGCAGCAGGTGGGGGTGGGGAAAGGGATTGATGTGCTTGGTGGTGGGATCCTGTTAGAGATGGCGGAAGTTATCATCTGTTGGTTGCACAGGCTGATGGGGTGGTAGGTAAGAACAAGAGGAACCCTATCCTCGGTAGGGAAGCTGGAGGATGGGGTAAGAGAAGACGTGTGCAACCGGGTTGAGGGCAGTAATAAGATTGGGGGAAGGGAAGCCTCTTTCTTCGAAGAAGGAGGATGTCTTCTTCGCTCTGCAATGAAAAGCCTCATCCTAAGTGCAGATGGTGTGGAGACGGAGGAGTTGAGAAAAGTGAATGGTGTTTTTACAAGTATCAGGGTGGGAAGAGGTATAGTCCAGGTAGCTGTGAGAGTCAGTGGAACGTATCAATAGATAAGTTGTCTCTTGTGAAAGAGACAGATAGATCGAGAAAGGGGAGGGAGATGTCGGAAATGGTCCAGGTAAATTTGAGGGTAGGGTGGAAGTTGGAGGCAAAGTAGATCAGTTCCGCATGGGTGCATATAAAATATATCAGCAGACAAGCTTTATGCAGAGATAGAGACAGAATGATCGAGAAAGGAGAGGATGTCTGCGCACATCAAATCCCGGACAAACAATAATATTGGCGCTGGTTTGGAGCTTTAATAACGGAACCCAGCCAGAACGATTCTATCCGTTACAATCAACTGAGAATATTGGTAATATCACAATATCCTAACGATCAATATCTTGAGTGTTATTGTTGACCATAAATATAACTGTTGACATGTAATATAAAGACTATAGCTACACGAGGACTACAGAGGTATGGATCCTTGCTCATCTTCTCTTCTAACAATTCGAAATGGTAAAGGTCAGAATCATGAAGGAGAACTCTCGACTTAACTGGAGACATGCAGTTCCAAAAATACTCAAGGAATTCGATTGATTTGTGGACAACCTCGCCCACTTCAAGGGAAGCCATTCGAGTATTCGTTTCCCCCGTCACTGGTGCACAGCAATTGCATTGTGTACCATCCATTATATGAACTGAATTCGCTCAGGATATTCTGACAGATGATTCGACACTGACTACTCTGACTAGCAGAAAAAGCAAAGGCAACTGTTGTAGAATAGCACTTGCAGCTCTCCATCCAAGTCAAACACAATCCAGATTTGGAAATTTAAAACTGTTTCTTCTTCTAAACCCTGAAACTTCCTACTGAATAAACTTGTTGGACCATCTTTATCCGAAGAATTGCAACCGCTTGAGATAGCTGCACACCATTACCTTCTCCATGTCATATAGGGATGGGCACTAAAATCGTGTAAAGTTAATATAAATTCAAGGAAAAAAATCAAGTTTAATTAGAATCTTAATTAAATATTTAAGTTGACACTTTAGTTTTTAGATTTCGCAGTAAAGAGGAACTCAAAAATGAAAACGATGAAGATTCTAGGGAGATGCCATGAGATAGACATTGGGATTACATACCACGTGACAGTCCTCAACCGTACATCCGTGGGAAGCCAGCACAATCAACTCCTTCTTAAAGTTCGTCGGCAAAATGTGAAATGAATTTTTTTTCTGAATATTGATTTCTTCATAGAAATGTTATTGCCCAGAAGGAGGTCATTGGCTACTGAATCAGAGCTGTTTTTTTTACAGTAATGCAAGAATTTCAGCTCACTTGCTTGTCTTGGTATTCTGATTTGTTTTCAGTCACGCTCTTTTCAAAGGTTTTTATGGGAAATCTGTTTCTGCCATTCCTACAGCAGGGACCTTTAGATCAGGAATACATCCAGCGAGCGTATAGAATATATTTTTTGTCCATTTCCTCCCTCTTGTTCCCCACTCCTTGATCCGTCCATTATCTTTACATCATCTACCCAGGTAAACCTAGCAGAACCATACAGTTCAAAATATAACTGCTCCCTGCAGATCATCAGTGGTTAGAGATTGCACTCGGAAAAACAGCCCTTGACCGTTAACTTCTACCTCTTATTACCAAGTCGATTTTGTTTTATTGTAGAATTAGACGAGTTACTTCAGATTCATTGACTCTCAACTTCTGGACCTGTATGCTATGTGAGACCCCACCAAAGACATTACTGATGTTTACGGACACACACATTAAGGGATCTGTCTTGACAGCACATTTTGCTATCCAGAACAAACAATTAAATCCGTCAAGCACATCAACTCCAAAATTGCCATGCTCACTTTCATTGCTTAAATGCTAATCTTCCATATGGTGATTAACCCTGTCCCTCAGGATGTTTTCAAATAAACCTTAAACACGTACATTGTACAAATGAACGTAGTCTTTACTGACCTTGAAGAAAGGTATCACATTCATTGTTCTTTGGTCATCACCTATGATGAATGAAAGACTAAATATTCTGGTTAGTTCCCAGTAATCTCCTGTCTTACCTCCCATAAAAATCTGTGATAAGTCGCGTTCAATACTAAGGATTTTTCTATCGTTAGACCCACGAAAGCACGCATTATGTTATCCTGAAATGCTAACCCATTCCGAAATTTTATCGTTGCCCTCCAGAGTTCGCCAGCGACATCAAATTTTTCTTTAGTAGAAATGCGAAACATTCAATTAAGACCTCACATCTGTCCTCTGGCTCCATTCTAGTCTTTGAATGGGCCCCACTCATTCTCTGTTGTGCTCTGCCTTTAAAGTATTGATAAAACTTTGGGATTTCCCCTGGTCCACACCAGTGATACAGTAATTCATGTTCCCTTTTTGTCCAAGAACAACATCTCGAACGCAATAACATTTTCTTAATCAATATTATCATTTTGATCCCACTTTCTCCGGCACTATCAAACTGAACTCCGCAAGAGTGCGAAAAATATCCCCTTTAATGTTCCTCTAATCTTCTTGTTCCCACCTTACATCAACGCTTTCTGGTTGTGGACTGTTTACAAATGGGAACCGCTTCTCACAATGTACTCCAAGTCCCACACGATGTTGTACACCACAGACAAGACGACATTCAGTCTTCTCTGTTGCACAGAGAAAAGAATCTCACAAGCTGCTCGTCGTAATTGACACTTTCTAACCCTTTATAACATTACCTCTGCTGCAATCATAATCCTTCATGCAATGTGACTTTCTGAAATGCATAGAGCGTTGCAACAGTAGACGAACTACTTATGGTATACTATATATGTTAAACTTAACCTGTCCATATGCTCTAATATTCTGTGTTCCGACTCATGAAAAAATAAATATCCTGTACACCCTACGTCATCAACCCTCTTAACCATCTTATATTACTTCAGGAATCCTTGGACATTTACAAAAACATGTTTCTGCTTCTTAGTACGTCCTGCAGTCTTACCCTTGATTGTTCATATCCCAACCCCATAAATCCTGTAAAATATACTTCCAATCCTATAAAATACCTTTCACTTTCCAAGATTACATTTCATGTGCTACTGTTTTGCCCATCTTCAAGACAATTCATTTTATCCTGAAGCTCGAGAAATTTTGATTTTACTATGAATAATTCCCCTAATTTCCGGAAGATATGAAAACCTCCAAATCCTAATTTTACCATCACATCCAGATACCATTTCTGCATTTCATATTTTCTCTCTTTAGCTCCATTCTCTACCATTTCTGAAATTATATCTCCTTGCTAGTTTATGTTCTAGTGTGTGCAAGTGTTTATTCTGCGCTACCTTTCTCCGCATTTCTCATTCCCACTTTCTTTGGCACCTGCGTCTGTATTCAGCTTTACGAAATATGCTGTCTGTTCCCTTCTCTGTCCCTCCGTTCTTTCATTTGCCTTTCTTCTAGTGCTCCTTAATTTTGCTTTATCTTTATCTGATCACCAATATAATCACAATTTTCTACTCTGCCCTCTCTTGTCTTATTTTACTTGCATCTGCACCGCTCGTCAACCCTATATTTTATATCCAATACATCTAGATAACCAATGGTGATCATTTGGCCATATAATTAATGATTGATGCGTTAATGTACAATTGAATATCAATGGACACACACAAAATTCTTTAGGAACTCAGGAGACCTTCAGCAGGACCGTTTTGGATTTTGGCCCGTAGCGTCGACTGTACTTTTTTCCATAGATGCTGCTGACCTGTTGAGTTCCTTCAGCAGTTTGTGAGTGTTGCTCGGATTTCTAGCATCTGCAGATTTCTGCTGTTTGTGATTTCAATATTGATGGACTCATCATGGAACACAGATAACAGAAATTTAATGTGGGTTAAAAGACGACGTCGATCATCTTGGGACGTTTGTAAACTCAGTGGATCATAGTTAAAGAACTGAAAGAGAAAAACAATTATAAACGTTAACCATGAAGAGGTGAAAATAGACTTGAATATTTCCTAGACGTGCATAAAATACAGGACTCGATTTAATCCTCCCCACCCCACTCTCTGCTCAATAATCGCTCTACTCTCTGCTCCCTGACCTACTCCTCTTCGATGACCCACCACACTCTGCTTCAAATATAGTCTCCTTGGAAACAAATTGGCTCGTTCGCCAATGCCCTCAGTCCACATTCCTGGCTCATTTTCATTATTAAGTCCAATCTGTACTCATTACCCTTTTGCATCGCATTGTGTCCAGATATCTTGTCCCTGTTATCACCGATTTTGCAGCTTGTAGTCGCCAGTGCAGAGGCTGCTTTCACAAAGTAACATCTGCATCGCCAGGACGGTACCAAATCGTAGTGCCCCCCTCGGGTTATAATTAGTTTTGGTTAATCTGTTCCCATGTACTGGCGTTCCTGAGATCGGCATCGAAAGCTTAAAAAAAGACACTTTAACCACCTTGCTTCGCTATTCAATAGGATGCTCTGAGAACTTCCAGAAAACAATTCGTCGTATTAATTAGAAGGGGAATCTCACGCCTTCCACTTTAACACTTAAACAACAATTGTTCATCCCAGTTTGGCAAAAGAATAAACCAGGGAAGGTAGTGCACCCTTGGCTGACAAGGGAAATTAGGGATAGTATCAATTCCAAAGAAGAAACATACAAATTAGCCAGAAAAACCGGCTCACCTGAGGACTGGGAGAAATTCAGATCCAGTAGAGGAGGACAAAGGGGTTAATTAGGAAAGAGAAAAAGATATGAGAGAAAGCTTGCAGGGAACATAAAAACTGACTGTAAAAGCTTTTATAGATATGTGGAAAAAAAAAGATTGATTCAGACAAATGTAGGTCCCTTATAGTCAGAAACAGGTGAATTGATCATGGGGAACAAGGATATTGCAGACCAATTGAATAACTACTGTGGTTCTGTCTTCACTAAGGAGGACATAAATAATCTTCCGGAAATAGTAGGGGACCGAGGGTCTAGTTAGATGGAGGAACTGAGGGAAACACATGTTAGTAAGGAAGTAGTGTTAGGAAAATTGAAGGGATTTAAGGCAGATAAATCCCCAGGGCCAGATGGTCTGCATCCCAGAGTGCTTAAGGAAGTAGCCCAAGAAATAGTGGATGCATTAGTGATAATTTTTCAGACCTCTTTAGATTCTGGATTAGTTCCTGAGGATTGGAGTGTGGCTAATGTAACCCCACTTTTTAAAAAAAGGAGGGAGAAACCGGGGAACTATAGACCGGTTAGCCTGACATCGGTGGTGGGGAAAATGCGAGAGTCATTTATCAAAGTGATAACAGCACAATTGGAAAGCGTTGAAATCATCGAACAAAGTCAGCATGGATTTGTGAAAGGAAAATCATGTCTGACGAACCTTATAGAATTTTTTGAGGATGTAACTAGTAGAGTGGATAGGGGAGAACCAGTGGATGTGGTATATTTAGATTTTCAAAAGGTTATTGTCAAGGTCCCACACAGGAGATTAGTGTGCAAACTTAAAGTACACGGTTTTGCGGGTATGGTATTGATGTGGATAGAGAATTGGGTGGCAGACAGGAAGCAAAGAGTGGGAATAAACGGGACCTTTTCAGAATGGCAGGCAGTGACTAGTGGGGTACCACAAGGCTCAGTGCTGGTACCCCAGTTGTTTACAATATATATTAATGACTTAGACAAGGGAACTAAATGCAGCATCTCCAAGTTTGTGGATGACATGAAGCTGGGCGGCAGTGTTAGCTGTGAGGAGGATGCTAAGAGGTTGCAGGGTGACTTGGATAGGTTAGGTGCGTGGGCAAATTCATGGCAGATATGATTTAATGTGGATAAATGTGAGGTTATCAACTTTGGTGGCAAGAACAGGAGAACTGATTATTATCTGAATCGTGGCCGATTAGGAAAAGGGGAAGTGCAATGAGACCTGGGTGTCATTATACACCAGTCATTGAAGGTGGGCATGCAGGTACAGCAGGCGGGGAAAAGGCAAATGGTATATTGGCATTCATAGCAAGAGGATTTGAGTACAGGAGCAGGGAGGTTCTACTGCAGTTGTATAAGGCCTTGGTGAGACCACACCTGGAGTATTGTGTGCAGTTTTGGTCCCCTAATCTGAGGAAAGACTTTCTTGCCATAGAGGGAGTACAAAGAAGGTTCACCAGATTGATTCCTGGGATGGCAGGATTTTCATATGAAGAAGGACTGGATCGAGTAGGCTTATACTCTCTGGAATTTAGAAAATTTAGGGCGGATCTTATTGAAACGTATAAAATTTTAAAGGGATTGGACAGGCTAGATGCAGGATGATTGTTCCTGATTTTTGGGATTCCAGAATGAGGGGTCACAGTTTAAGGATAAAGGGGAAGCCTTTTAGCACCGAGATGAGGAAAAACTTCTTCACACAGAGAGTGGTGAATCAGTGGAATTCTCTGCCACAGGAAACAGTTGAGGCTAGTTCATTGGCTATATTTAAGAGGGAGTTACATGTGGCCCTTGTGACTAAAGGGATTAGGGAGTATGGAGAGAAAGCAGGTACAGGGTTTTGAGTTGGATGATCAGCCATAATCATACTGAATGATGGTGCAGGCTCGAAGGGCCAAATGGCCTACTCCTGCACCCATTTTCTACGTTTTCTATGTTTTCTATAACACGTGGATAGTTCTGTACAGGAATTGCAGGAAATCCAAGTCTCATCGTAACTTCCAGACTTGTGGCCACCGAAACAATAATTGCATCGCCTTTATACCCTGGAACGTATAATTCATCACTTTGATTGCTTTCTGAACGAACGTTTCGCCACAAAACAAATTTCCATATCTTTATGTTCCTCTTACACTCTCTGCTTGCCAGGGACATAATTTCAGCGTTCAGTCTTTAGTTCTTCTGCTACAGCATCAACCCCATTGCCCAGAAACTAATGTCTACTCATAAGTATTAAAGTTGTATCTTTATAACCATAATTATACATATTTCACGCTATAACATAAATTACACTAGGAACCGCATGTTTCCAGGTTTAATATAGCAAAACGTACTGTATTACCGCCATGTAATCAAATAAAACTAGTCACTGTTGCTTTTTTGTCCATATAGGGAGAGAGTAGAAGATGGCGGTGCGACGCAGCGCACGTGACCGTTCCGAATGATATCGTACCTGTGAAGTAGGATGCCGTGTACAATCCTGATTTGATAGAGACAGACGCGAAGAAGCACGGAGAAACATCTGGAGAAAGTTATCAAATACTTGCTTCGCTGCCTTTGCTACTGTGTGATCAAGAATCTCCTGAGGGGAAGGCCCCAAATCCTCGGCTTTGCCTATAGCCTGTTGCCGGAGCCGGGGTCGAAGCACTCGGCAGAGATGGTGCTCGGTGCTCGGTGTCGGAGAGTTGGTTCGAGGCTCGGAGTTTTTGGACGGACTTGGAGACGGACTGTGGTCGGATGCTTCCGAGATGGGGCATCGGCAAGTTTGCGGCGCTGGAGGTTTACCGTCTGCATAAAGTGATGGGACTTTAGAGAAACTTTGAAATTTTTACCGTGCCCATGGTCTGTTCTTATCAAATTACGGTATTGCTTTGCTCTGTTGTAACAATATGTTATAATTATGTCGGTTTTTCAGTCTTGGTTTGTCATGTGTTTCTGTGATATCATTCTGGGAAAACATTGTATCATTTCTTAATGCATGCATTACTAAATAACAATAAAAGAGGACTGAGTTTCCTCATATCTATTCTAATCTAATCTTTGGACTTTGGTGGGTCTACGCTTTAAATGATTTGTTTGTAACTGTTCCAATAAAATTAAAGGTTGATAATTATGTTACAGTATAACAAAGGTAAATTCATTGTCTATGGTATAGCGCGTCACCTCCGCTTTCGCCGCTTCTCATGTGTAACCTCCGGTTCGGGAAGGTGGTTGCCATGCGTGCAGCATGATCGTGAAGAGCTCCGTTTCTACCCACAGAGAAACAGTACAGAAGCAACGCCGTAAGTTCCTATGAAAGTATTTGAAGTAAAAATATTAACGCGGTTTCCATTAAGGAAGCGGCGGTTGGGGTGGCGCGCGTGTCGGCTTTTTAATTTCAAACGCGGGGACGTGGGGGCGGGCTCGAGTCCGGCGGCGGTTTGACACGACTCCCTCGCTCCCTACTCTGGGCGGCTGGAGACACTCGCTAAAAGGAGAGAGCGCGCGTGGTCTCCAGAATGAAGCAGACGCTGTATACGTTTGCATTTTTTTGTCAACAGTTTGCACCATACGATGTTAATGTGGAAGAGTGAACAGTAAATGGTTAACCTTACCACGACTCTGTCTTCATTGGCTCCGGTTTAACTTGGTGTTTAGTCAGTTTTCAACACACTACACGAGAACACCACAGTTGCACAAAAAAAAATATTTGGACAGCTGAATGCCTGATCGGTGAGGTGTATTTCATGCAGATTTGGGGAGAAGTTTCGTTTACGCCTGTTCAAGGCACGTGGCCGAGATGAGTGATTCGGTTAGCACGAATCCCTCAGAGGGCCATTCATCTTGAGGGTACTCGGGAGGGGGGGAGGGCAAGGAAAGAGTTCATGAGATGTATTGAAAGCAGGAATATAACTAATTAGAAAAAAAAGCACCACGATTTTGGCATTTAATTATGCCATCCAAAATCTCTGTCACCAGTGTTGGTTAGGATTTACTGCGTGAATGTTAACATTTTGCCGTTTCAAGTTTGTTGCTCCCCGCCCCTCTCCCAACATATCATGTATATCCCGATTGGTATAATACAACGAATACGGATAAAATGTTAATAAGGTTAATTTGTGTCTTAGCCTGAGCGAAAAAAAGAACAGTGAAGGTACACGACTATAGTATGAGCGGGTTAAGTCACCATTCTCAATGAAACATCAGTACTACCACAGAGTAATCACATTGCATGCTAAATAGTCTGTGACTATATAGTGCACGCCAAATATTGCAATTTTGTAGTTCAAAGAGAAGATCTGGCCAGTAAAGCCCGATGGCTTTTTGGGTCACGTCTTTCAGAAGGGAAATTTAGGCCAAAGATAGTGCAATATCCCGCTGTTTTCCATTCTCTCTTCACTCATCTCTGTCACTGGGAAATGCGAACCAATCGTCAATATTACTTAGTACATCGAAGCTGATGGCATTGGCAGACTTGGACAGATCTCTCTCCAAATCAGATGCTTTTGTGACAATATTTGTCACGGAATTTCAATTCAAGTACCGATCTATTATTCTCTATTCTGCCATCCAATACGTCTCTGAAAATGTAATTACGATGAGATTATATATTAAATATCAGTGTATTGTGCAAACATTAACGAAAGCGTCCAAAATTTACTATAACCCCCAGACAGTTACTCTCCATCTATCAATTCGTTATCTTAATCGGTGGTATTAATTATGTTTCATAGACTGTGCACTCCATAATGAAATACTAACTGGCTGCAATGTGTATACTCATGAGCATGTTGCTACCCGGTTCAGCTGCCCGCCTGCGAAAATGTTCTATCCCCACGGCAAGGTCCGGTGTCTACTCAGAATTTCCCCAACAACTCAGTTTATTTACTATATTGTTCTTACACTCCGTCCCAAGCAGTAAAGCGCAACGCCTTCACAATTCCAATCATTCTTCGAACGACTTCTTTCATATTTCGTATTCCTCTCTCATCACATTTTGTACGAAACTACAAACGTTTATACATTGATATTCCGACTATGTCATCCTGGGCATATTGACCTCCCAACGGTATTAATCCTCCTCGGGTCCGTTTCTTTCCACTCTCTCGGATTGAAACAGTGGCCTAGGAATAATAACCCATGGAGGCATTTTTCTTATAGTTTATGCGGCCGTCAAACTCGCCAGCAGGGTGGGTTTTGTATTCGTGAGCAAGAATGATGGCAAACTCCGCCCCTGCATTGATTAACGACTCCTCAACAATGACATGGTGAAGAACTGCAACCCTCTCGACCTGCTTGCCTCTGCGTTTGAACATCTCCGGGGAAAACTCATACCTTCAAAGATAGATATGTGCAATGCGCATCCTATTCGTACCCGGTTCAATTTCACTCCACCTACCGTTCTGGCAGCAGGAATACAGGCGCCGTTGCTGTTTCCCACCAGTTTGGCATCTGAGGAAAAGGCTACTCCAGTGCTCATACTTCCCCGCTCAGCAATTGCTGCCCCGGTGATCTGCGGAATAGACGCGGAGCTCACGGGCGGTCTGATAGTTATCCAGGACGAGTTGGGGGACCTCCCAGCCAGCTGTTTGTTCCGGTCACTGTGCGTCCCCGGATTCTGGCGTAGATAACTCTTCCACTCTTGTTGGCTACCCGGGAATTCCACGGACCCTGGAATTTATAAAGAGACGATTTTGGTGGCTATCTACATCCCAGGATGTATCCAACTTCATCTCTGCTTGTCCGAGTTTTGACCAGTACACGACATCATGTCAGCGCCCTAATGGTCCACTCTACTTGCTGCCTCTGCATTACAGCCCCTGGTTCCACCTCTCGGCAGATTTTGTCACCGGTCTGCCCTTCAGATAGGAGTACAATGCTGTTTGCGATGATTATGCTCCGGTTCTCTAAAGCTGCTAACTTCATTGCTCTCCCCAAGCTCCCGTCGTCTCGAAGTTCAAGACGTGCTTAGGACGCATGGCTTCTTCTCTCAAGACATTGTTCCTGATTGGAAATCGCAGATCACGTTCCGTTCCTGGAAGGATTTCTGTTCTGTTTTGGGAGCCACAGCCAGCTTCTCATCAGGCCATACTGAGAGAGTGAATGAGGATCTAGACACAAACCTGCGTTGCCTTGTCTCTTCCAAATCTACGAACTCGACCTCTCAACTGATTTATCAAGAGGGTGCCTACAATAACCTCTAGTCGTCCACCATTATCATGCCCTCCGTTGAATGCCTCAAGGAATACCAGTCACCGCACTTCCTGTCAAAGGGATTCGTGGGAGGGTTTGTTGCTGAACAGTTGGCCCAACGCTAAAAGCTCAAGTGGAGACAGGGCAGGGTTCACTAAGGAAGAAAAAGTCAACCTATGGAAGAGTATGAACCCGCAATGGAACGTATGCCCACGTTCTGTGCAGACTATATTTCGGAAAAGAAGCTCGGGTTTGGAGAACTCTGACCAGAAACAGAGACGTTTCTTGTGTGAATACCGGAGCAGGTGATTAACACACACACACACACACACACACACACACACACACACACACACACTTCAAAATAGTCAATAAAAGACCAATAAATTCAAGATTATAGATGTTAAGAGAAACCAGAAACATTCGAAGACATTACATTCCTGCAAAAGATTGATTCAATCTGATTACTTACACTTGCACAATCAACAAGCAAACAGTACTCACCAAAATTTTGTATTAAAATACAAACTCACAAATTATATTACGACGGATCCATTGTCACAGGTAGAACAATCCATAATAACTGTCCAGGTATTATATTACACGATAAGCAGGCAACAATTTATTTAATGTAAAAAGCCATTCGAAGCACACACACAACATACAGAAATCAATAAACGAAAAGACCAGAAATATGCTGACATAAAAGAGGTGTTACGTACATGCAACGGTTTAAAATAACCAGCAGCAATAGAACACACCTGGAGTATGGTTTTGATATTAAAAACCACTATTTATTGTTAACTACTTAATATAGTAACTTAAACCAGATAAATCAAAAGTTAGCAGTGTTATGCACATATATATTTGTAAATATAATTCCCAAACTCGTTCAAGATCAGGTGGCAAGATTTAAAGTCTTACGATGGTAATGTAACAAAGTTCAGTTCAATGCTCGAAGTTGTTGTTGTGAGAGAGATATTTTTTAGCCAAGGTGAAATCCACGATAGGAGAAGTAAAATTAACAGGTGCCGTTGTTCTTCCATCGTCAGCTACGAATCCACTCTTGAAGTATCACCGACAGCGATCTTCACAGAAAACCCTTTCTCACAAGTGATTACCGCAATACCACGCTCGAATTCAGCTACAGGTCATCCCAACGTTGTGGCCACACGATACTCAAACCGAATCCACATATGGATTATCACCAACAGTAGCTTATCATGAAGGGTACCATGTTCAAGGAAAAAACTACTATCCAGGCAAGGGGAAGACACAACAGTAGATTCTACAAGGTGACCCCAATCACACAACGTGATAGCCACTTTTATCCAGTCGCACGACATACGAAGTAACTCCAACAGTGATTTGCCACAAGGGTACCTTCTTCAGTGAACTACCACACCCCGGCAAGGGTTAACACACACGTGGTATTCACAAAGTTATTCCCTAACCAGAAAAAAAAACACTCCAGTGGAGCAAACTATGTGGTAATCACACATTCATATTCGCTATAATCAAACTCACCCTTACGGGCTACTAGGAGAGAGTCCAAACAGTGACCCCTTTGTCACTAGGTTTCTTCTATTTCAAACCTTTCTCTCCCCTCCTCTCTGCAACTGCTGCCAGATGCAGCAACTTATGAGAGTCAGTTATCAATACTCTGGATCGATACTCAACTTACACCTTGTGGGCTACGGTATGTTTTAACCAGCCACCCCCTGTCACCGGCGTCCTTCCACGAACGATGCCAGCTCAGGCTCTGACTGTGAAAACGAGGGTGTCCTTGTAAAAGTCCGAACACGCTGTGAGCTTGCGTAAACACGTTGGAAGGCAGACGCCGCCTAACTCTCTGAGTTGAAATCAAACAGAATAAAAAAAAACGGCTGACACTTAGCACTCTTTCTCTTTTTTTTTAATCTTGAAGTGACAGTCCACAGCAAAGTGAACGCTAGGGGTTCATAACAGGGGAAATTGAAATACTTTGGAACATTAACATTACTATTGTTGAGTCTGCGTCTCTAGTATCTTCTACTTGAAGGCAACATCGAGAAGAAAGCATGTCCTTCTCAGAAGGTTCTCCCTGACGATGATGCTACTTTCCTGCGGCAGCATTTCATGTAGTTGTGCTCAATAGTGGGGACGCTGTTACCCGTAATGGACTGCACCATATGTACCACTTTTTATAGGTTTTTTTTCTGTACAAGAGCATTGGCATTTCCATACCAAGCTGTTATACAACCACGTGTATAGAAGTTTTTCAAAGTTTTTGATATCACTCCAAATCTTCGCAAACGTCTATGGAAGCAGAGGCCCGCCGTACTACCTTTACAATTTCTCTTACGTGTTGAGCCCAAACAGTTTCACTAAAATGATAATGATAAAATAATAAAATGAGGATCTTACTTCGAAATTTACGAGCTGCAAGTTGGTCCCACGTTTCGTGGGGCAAGTTATAGTGGAGTAGGCGACCAACACATCTTTATATTGATTCGCCTGATGTAGATACACCCAGTGTTCCATCTGTCACAATTTAAGTCAATGACTTAATTTGGGACAATGATTGGGACAGGATTTGCCCCTAGGGGCGCGGTGGGGGTAGGGGGGTCCTTGCCACAACCACGGACTCTGCCATGAAGTCTTAACCAAAGCACAGTGACATGAAATTTTCTGGTTACGTCAACCTTCGTTCTGTGAAAGAAAACGGATTGAAATTTATTCATTATTGCTACTGCTTCCGAGACGCAATGTCGGTGTCAGTTCTTAGTTTGAGAACTTTAGTTAATGTTCGTGCACAGTTCTTTTTCAAGTTCAATCTGATCAATCTGCTTCAGTGTCTCTCCCTCTGCATTTGGGTTCTCACCGCACATCGTACCATCCGTCTCTTGAATGCGAAGGCTTCTATGAACGAGGTGAATAATCAATTAGCTTAGAAATCGTTGTGAGATTTTAATAAACGAATATTTTGGCACGTTGGATTGGTTTATTATTGTCAAATGTACCGGGATAAAATGAAAAGCTTGCCCTGTGTATTGTTCATGAAGATTAAGTTATTGCAAAATGCACGGAGACAGAGCAAGATATACGAATAATAATAAGTAATAAAGTTTAACAGCTGTGAATGAAGAGCAGTGCAGTTCAATACTGAGGTGCAGGAAAGCTAGGGTCTGAGTTCCGACTGTGAATCAGTGCCTTCATGTCCTGGAGGTTGTGTGCAAAGATGCCGCTTTAGTGAATATACACGTGACTCTGTTTTTCTTCAGATCAGGGCATCTGAAAGCAGAAGTGTTTACATTTAGTAGAACTCAGCAGAAAAAAATGTTCAATTTCTACATACACGGAATAACGAAAGTTCGGTTTGAGGAAGTTTAAGACCAAAAACTGCATTTCGTCTTCCAACGTACTTCAGTCAGGTGGGCGCCGCTGCCAGGAACATGGAGCCAAGTGATAATTATGAACTCGCTGAAGACAGTTTTCAGCTGGGGAAGTGGAATACAGGTTAGTAATTCTTCTTTCGTTGTAGCGAATGAGTTGGAATCAATTATACATTCAGAAACAAAAGAAACACAATATTCGTAGCCTGATTGTCAAATGTTGACAGATTGGTAATGCGGGTTCGGGAATTGGTGGTGGCTGTAGCCATAAACTCTGTTCCTTCAGCGTCGATCTTATCTGAGCGAATGATATTGTGTGTAATTGTAGAGAACTTTTAGAACTTCGCCTTCACGCAGTTTGGATTTTTCATCTGCTGTGAGTGGAGATTCTTACCATGACGCCACGTTTATTGGATAGTTTAGGAATTCTAGTGCTGACAACAACACTAGGTTCCTCTGCACATTCTCCAGATCGAACCCAGATGAGCTTTCGAGTCTCTTCGCTGAACGATTCCCTCTTGTTCACCCAGTGACGATATTTTGTTGTACTTTGCAGGATATCGTGGTCCACGAGCCGATCTTATCCAAGGAAATTTCTTCCCTTTGATCATCTCCACTCTCCTGCTTGTCTCCCTTTTGATGTCCGCTGTGACTCTTGGCATTGTGGTTAACCTGAGTAAGTATGAAATGTTTCTGGGGCGGAAAGGTTATAGAATGTGTTTGAGCAAACTCCGCATAAGGAGAACCTTTCCTTCTGCTGATTGGTAACGGAAGGATAGTTGAGGTCCAACAACAATGCTCGGGTCTCTATTCTATTGCCCATTAATTTTGCTGCAGTTCCCTTGTCCATTTGAGGTAGTTGATTGATTCCCAAGAAAGCCTGCAATTACCGATCTCATCGCTGGCCATTCATCGGGGTGCAACTACTCCCCTATTCTCCAGCGATCTCCCAATCGCGCCTCTCGTCTGTATCCTCACAGTACAACCTCTGCCTCGTTCTCTTTGAGTTACATCCACACTTTCTCCTCAATCCACTCCCCGTCTTCGGGTACTGCTGAAGTTCCGGAAACCGGATGGCGTAAAGATTGTAGCTTCCATATAATATTCATCGTTGTTATTTCCATGTATTTCAATGTACTGCTACCGGTGAAATTAAACCTGATTGTGATTCTGATTATGACACTTTCTTTGCCTGGTTTGCGATGCAGCGGTGAAATTTGCATCTCCCACGGGTCCCTTCTTCTCCACAAGGATGACTTCTGCTCCCCGAACTGTGGTATGCATACGGCAACGCAAAAACTGTTTACGCTGAGAAGCACAAGTCCCTGACAAAGCTGCCTGACATTTACTAGGTCCCATTGCTCCACCCATAGCTTGGGCCAACGTCCCCATCCGACAGCGCTACCTAGCTAAATTTATACCATTTGCCCACATTAGGCATATTCACTTTGTGCCTTCAACCACAGGAGTATCATCTACTAGTTATTATTGGTACGGACGCACCCTGGCGCTGCCTGAACGTCCGGTTACCACGGTCACAGACCATGGCAGCGTGATTGTTGAAGCCAGATGCTGCTGACAGGTATATAATAAATCTACCTCAGCCCAATGTAAATAGCGGGGAAAGGAGGAAACACGATTCACGCAAAATTAAAGAATGAATGGAGCCGCAAGAGAAGGTCAGAGAAAGGGGTATGCGAGACTACATTTTATTAAAGGTCCATTTTTGAGGAATCAGCTGTGAAAACATCTGTCACAACTCTATATCTGCTGCCGTGGTATAAACGCATTACCGGAGAGGCCAAATATTACCCATGCCCACCTGGAATATGTTTCTGGACCTAGAGTGATGACACTAAAGAAGAGTTCAGCATATCTTCATTTACTATGGGAATTACTAATCAACATAATTTTTAGCTGTGTCACCGAGATTGGCAATGACTGCAGATTTGTGCATGATGGCTCCAGAGCGCCCAACGTAAATTCATTTATGAATCTCTGACTGTCTTCCCAGCAGGGCCAGACCCCATGGATATCAGCCTTCACACTCCCACATCAATAATGATGGCCTCCAATGACCTGCTAGAAAAATATCTTTGACAACGTGCAGGGGACATGGAAATGGAAGTGGGTGAAGCAGAGCCAGAGGACCAGAGGCCATGGCAAGTAAAGCCTCTGCATCGGATGTACCATCGCCAGATTTCAGAGGTTGCTGGCATAAGAAAGTTTTACCAATGGCAGGAAATGGCAGGGCTGAGACGAGGGTCAACACAGGGAAGCTGCTCATGGCTGAACGAGAGCAGGTGCTGCACACAAGAGCAGTAGAAGCAGGGGTGTATCACACCAGACAGGACCCAAGATGTAGTCTGTGCAAGGAGTACGCTGAAAACATTCAGCACATAGTAGCGGCGTGCACGATACAGGCAGGGACAACATACAATAAAGGCGCAACCAAGTTCCAGGAAATTGTGTACACGATCATCTGCACTGAGTATGGATTGAACGTTCCCAAGTCCAAATGGGAAACACCCGTAAGGCAATGCAGAATGACAGAGCTATGACCCTGTGACATTTCCAATTACAGACAAATAAGCAGGTACCAGCCATATTAATATTGGACAAGAAACAGTAGGAAGCAATGATAATAGATGTGGCAATCCCGAGTCATAGTAACATCAGTAAGAAATAAAATGAGCAACTGGAGAAAGTGCCTGGGCATGAAAGAACAGATGTAAAGGTGGCTAATGTAACCCCACTTTTTAAAAAAGGAGGGAGAGAGAAACCGGGGAATTATAGACCGGTTAGCCTAACGTCAGTGGTGGGGAAACTGCTGGAGTCAGTTATCAAAGATGTGATAACAGCACATTTGGAAAGCAGTGAAATCATCAAACAAAGTCAGCATGGATTTGTGAAAGGAAAATCATGTCTGACGAATCTCATAGAATTTTTTGAGGATGCAACTAGTAGAGTGGATAGGGGAGAACCAGTGGATGTAGTATATTTGGATTTTCAAAAGGCTTTTGACAAGGTCCCACACAGGAGATTAGTGTGCAAACTTAAAGCACACGGTATTGGGGGTAAGGTATTGATGTGGATAGAGAATTGGTTAGCAGACAGGAAGCAAAGAGTGGGAATAAACGGGACCTTTTCAGAATGGCAGGCAGTGACTAGTGGGGTACCGCAAGGCTCAGTGCTGGGACCCCAGTTGTTTACAATATATATTAATGACTTGGATGAGGGAATTAAATGCAGCATCTCCAAGTTTGTGGATGACACGAAGCTGGGTGGCAGTGTTAGCTGTGAGGAGGATGCTAAGAGGATGCAGAGTGACTTGGATAGGTTGGGTGAGTGGGCAAATTCATGGCAGATGCAATTTAATGTGGGTAAATGTGAAGTTATCCACTTTGGTGGCAAAAATAGGAAAACAGATTATTATCTGAATGGTGGCCAATTAGGAAAAGGGGAGGGGCAACGAGACCTGGGTGTCATTATACACCAGTCATTGAAAGTGGGCATGCAGGTACAGCAGGCGGTGGAAAAGGCGAATGGTATGATGGCATTTATAGCAAGAGGATTCGAGTACAGGAGCAGGGAGGTACTACTGCAGTTGTACAAGGCCTTGGTGAGACCACACCTGGAGTATTGTGTGCAGTTTTGGTCCCCTAATCTGAGGAAAGACATCCTTGCCATAGAGGGAGTACAAAGAAGGTTCACCAGATTGATTCCTGGGATGGCAGGACTTTCATATGAAGAAAGACTGGATGAACTGGGCTTGTACTCATTGGAATTTAGAAGATTGAGGGGGGATCTGATTGAAACGTATAAAATCCTAAAGGGATTGGACAGGCTAGATGCAGGAAGATTGTTCCCGATGTTGGGGAAGTCCAGAACGAGGGGTCACAGTTTGAGGATAAAGGGGAAGCCTTTTAGGACCGAAATTAGGAAAAACTTCTTCACACAGGGAGTGGTGAATCTGTGGAATTCTCTGCAACAGGAAACAATTGAGGTCAATTCATTGGCTATATTTAAGAGGGAGTTAGATATGGCCCTTGTGGCTACGGGGATCAGGGGATATGGAGGGAAGGCTGGGGCAGGGTTCTGAGTTGGATGATCGGCCATGATCATAATAAATGATGGTGCAGGTTCGAAGGGCCGAATGGCCTACTCCTGCACCTATTTTCTATGTTTCTATGTTTCTATGTAAAGGATGTGGAATGATAAAGCTGGAGTAATCCTGGTGGTGATAGCAGCACTTGGTGTTGTGATACCAGGACTGGGAGAGTAGCTCCAATAAATCTGAGGAACAGCATCTGAAATCTCGGTCCAGAACAGCACACTACAAGGGACATCAAGGATACTACGCTGAACGCTGAAAACATCCAGCACATCGTAGTAGCTGGCACGATACAGGCAGGGACAATATACAATAAACGGCACAACCGAGTTGCAGGAAGTACGGACTATGGATTGAACATTCCGAGGTCCAAATGGGAAACACCCATAAGGCATTGGATTAGTCAGATCACAGTCAGATTAGCAGGTGCCAGTAATTTGGACAAGAGACAGTCGGAAGTAATAATAATAATAATAATAATAGATATGGCACTCCTGAGTGACAGTAACATCAGGAAGAAATAAAATGAGCAACTAGAGAAAATACCAGGGCATGAAGGAACAAATAAAAAGGATGTGGAATGTTAAAACCAGTGTCATTCCGGTGGTGATAGCAGCACTTGGTGTTGTGACACTTGGACTGGGAGAGTAGCTCCAACAAACCTCAGGAGCAACATCTTGTTCTAGAAGGGTGCACTACAAGGGACAACAAGGGTACTGCGCTGAACCCTCAAACTTCCAGTCCTCTGGTAGAGGATCCTAGATTGATGGGAAATTACACATACACGCCAACCATAAAGGGTGTAAAAAATATATATTAACATGTGTACACGATTCATGCCGAGTTGCCAAGTGCTTTATTCATAAGTTTCAGATTCGCGTTGATGCTGCAGGCAGATCGGGAGCATAGCTGCTGCGACACGAAGAACTTGGCTTGATGTTAACTCCTATGATCACCTCCCCACATTACTCTCCATAAGCCTCATGAGTGCGCAACGGTGCAGTTACTGAAATATGCTCACGCACATAGCCACTGTTGCCATGTAACTGGAATTTTCTTTTATACAATATTAATATAATCCTGAAATTTTGTTCGGATGAGTTTGAAATTATGCGAATATAATTTTGAAATCTATGATAATATAATTGTGAAATACCCTGTAATTAATTCTGGTAATGAATATCCTCCAGAAATATTGAAAATAATAACCGTACCACAATCTTTATTTTGAAACATTTCAGAGCTTCAATGTATTTACATAGTGCTTCAAGTTACAGCACTGCTGAACATTATAAAATGTACACAGAATGGAAGTTGGTAGATCATTCTCAATAAACTCTGGCCCTCTGAAGGTCGACGCCGTCTAGTCAAAATATTTCACTTTTGCCATGGTACTTGTCAATTGTTTTGTCTGCCTGACACCGTTTACTTGTGTTGTGAGTTGTAGTTCGTGTTTGTTCGATGTACATTTTATATAAAAAAAACATTTAAAGTCCAGTATAGTTTTGAAAACTTGAAAAAGTTTGCTGCTTAGAGCAACTGTAAAAGAAGTAGAGTGAAATTTGCTCCCAGCCCGTCCCTTCTCCACCAATGAAACCCAGCAGTCAAAGCTTCGACCAAACTTTTCTCTCTGGATTTTACTTTCTACTCCATTTCAACTATGGATTCTATTCTATCTTCCCAATTTTACACATGTAAAGTACTCTGTTGAGTGCACTCTTTCAAGTGCAGAGGTGTTTCAAATGCAGAGGTTCGTAGCTCCCACACTGTATGTTGCCTAACGTGTTCCATTACTATCATGATTCACTAAAACATTTAATCCTACTATTCCGTTGTCATTTGTATCCCATGGATACGCAATAGGATGATAGTTTTGACAGAAAAACTCCAGCTGCCTGTTACGTTTATTCTCCTTTCCACTTTTCACCTTGCCATTTTTGTCTTTAGCCTCCCACACTCATCTACTGAAGGGGAATGTAAGCGCGAGTAACACCAGCTCGCCTCCTATCTGCCTTCAGCCCTGGCACTGAGAAATTTACTGAATAACTTCAGATACGCAGTTTTTTTCTGTTTACCAGTTCTAGTAAAGTGTTTTCTGACTGTATCACTCTTTCTCCTGAATTTCCTAATCAAATGGGTATTTCTCTTGTTTCAAACTTTTTTTTCCCACATATAACAATCACCGATTTTTATACTATTCAGAATCTAACCGATTTTTAAAATCCTTTCCAGTGCATTGGCACTTCCATTCATTACACACGACAGACATATTAGCATTCACACTCACAGAGAGACGTATAAACTCCACGCATGCGGCAACAGAGGAAATATTAAATTGCGTCAATAACTCTATCATGGTGCCACCATACAAAGTCAGGAATACAGTATTATTGTTCGGAATTCTGTCTATTTCCGGGTTGGCCAGCAGAGGAAGCATAGTTCCACATGGCTTTTTTTTTCCAGAACCGACTGGACTGTCTTGTTCCAAATTGGTCATTGACTGGACCTGTTCCAAATTAATGTCTGTGTGGTTAATTCCTGATTCCTGAGCCTTATTTTCCTCAGACTTGAAGTGTGATGTTGTAAGCAGCAAGAGGCTCCAGCGTGTTCTCAGTCTGTTCTGTGTTTTTCATGTTTGCTTACGGCCTGCGATTTCTGGATCTTCTTTTGGATCAAGATCTTGGATTAGTGAATATGTGTTTGGATTACTGCATTTCTGAGCTGGAATGGTTGCCTGCTTGGCAAAAATAAAGTAAAACTTGGTGTCGAATCTGCTCTGCACGTTAACACATGTCTACATCACGCTTCTGCAATTGGGTTCAATTAAATGTCTCAATGGTACAGGGTGCTGGAGTTTCAACCCAACGATCTGAGTTCAATTTTCGATCGGACCACTTCCCTTGCAATTATAGCTGTCCATCTAATTGACCAGGTTAATCCTTAACTAGACACACCTGGAAACAATGGCAAAGTTTCGCCCTCACACCACCACAAAGAGTGTCCTTGTCCCTGCATCTATGCCCTGTTTCTCTTAACCCTCGCTCTGACTGAGACGAAATATAAACTCCGTGGTTCTGTATTGGCTCTGGGGTTTCTACTATATTTCTGTGTATGTTTAACCCAGATTCCTAGCATCTCCATTTTTCTTTGTTCTTCTTGTGGTAAATCTTTCACAATTCATTGAGGACATCAGCATCAGATTGGCTATTGAAAACAATGGATTCCAGAAAGATTTCATGCCTAAAGCACTCGCCACCTCGTTCCACGTCGTTTGGATCAACTAGAACTTCTGTTTTAAACAATCATTCCCACCCCTATCTCGTCCACATACAGTTGTTTTCCACTTGCTCTCTCTTCGCTAAGGCTGGGTCATTCAAACAATGTCATAACGTTTCTCATGTTCAATACTATCCACGCTTCACTGTCCTTGCTGAAATACATTGGCTCCACGGTGCAGTAACATTGGAGGGATGATTTGAAGGACAGTGTTCTCTGAAGTTGTACAGGGTTACAGAAAAACATAAGACCATAAGAAATAGGAGCAGGAGTAGGCCATCCGGCCCATCGAGCCTGCCCCACCATTTAGTTCTAGTCTCACCTACCAATTGAAACAACTTTCCTACTATCTTTTCTACCCCTTTCAAAATTGTGTATGTTTCTATATGATGCTCTCTCATTCTTCTGAATTCCACAGTGTGTAGTCCCTGGCAACTCAATCTCTCCTCATTGGTTAACCCTTCATCTCTGGAATGAACCTGATGAACCTCCACTGCACTGCCCCCAAAGCCAGTATATCCTTCCTCAAGTATGGAGACTAGAACTGCACACAGTACTCCGGGTGCGGCCACACTAGTTCCCTGTATAGTTGCAACATGACCTCCCTGCTCTTGAATTCAATCCCTCTAGCATCGAAGGCCAACATTCCGTTTGCCCTCTTAATAACCTGTTGTACCTGCAAGCCAACTTTGTGTGATTCAATAACAAGAACTCCCAAGTCCCTCTGCATGATAGCATGCTGCAATCTTTCACCATTTTAGTAATAATCTGCTCTTCTATTATTCCTTCCAAAGTGGATGATCTCGCATTTACCAGCGTTGAATTCCATCTGTCAGACCTTGGCCCACTCACTTAACCTATCTATATCCCTCTGTAGCCTCTCCACATCCTCTGTACAATATACCTTTCCAGTCAGTTTAGTGTCATCAGCAAATTTTGCTACGCTACTCACAGACCCCTCCTGCAAATCATCAATGTAAATGGTAAACAGCACCGACCCGTGCAGCACCTCACTCACCACTGACTGCCAACCGGAAAAACACCCATATATACAAACTCTCTGCCTTCTGTTGGTTAACCAATCCATTATCCATACCAATACACTTCCTCTGACTCCATGCATTTGTATGTTATTTATAAGTCTCGTGTGCGGCACCTCATCAAATGCCTTCTGGAAATCCAAGTATATGACATCCACCTGTTTCCCCCTAGCCACTGCACTCATTATATCCTCAAAGAACTCCAGTAAGTTTGTCAAACAGGACCTGCCCTTTCTGAATCCATGCTGCGTCTGTGTAATGGAACCACTCCTTTCTAAATGTTTCGCTACTTCCTCCTTATTTTTCCCGACTACAGATATTAAGCTAACTGGCCTATAGTTACCGGTCTTTTGCCTACTTCTTTTCTTAAAGAGTGGCGTGACATTTCCTGTCTTCCAATCCGCCGGGACCTGCCCACTGTCTAGAGAACTTTGGTAAATGATTAGCAACGCGTCTACTATTACCTCCGCCAATTCCCTCAGCACCCTGAGATGCAGCCCATCAGGACCGGGGGACTTGGCTAATCTCAGGCCCTGCACTTTGCTCATCACTATCTCTTCAGTGACAGTGATTTTATCTGGGTTCTCAACTGCCATTTCGTCCATAACATCATTCTTTTGCAAAATAGAAGTGCCCTCCACCATCAAGACTGACACAAAGTAGTCGTTCAATGCCTCAGCCATTTCCTTATCACCCAATATCAATTTCCCCTTATTGTCTTACAAGGGACCTACGTTGACTGTAGCCACCCCTTTCCACTTTATATATTTATAAAAACTTTTGCTATCTTTTGTTTTAATATTTTGTTCTAATTTGCTGCCAGGCTCTATCTTCCCTTTCCTTGTTTCTTGTTTAGTTGTTCTATGTTGCTTTTTAAAGTTTTCCCAATCCTTCAGTCTCCCACTACACTTTGCGACTTTGTACACTTGAGCTTTTAATTTGATACTATCTTTTATTTCCTTCATTATTCAAGGCTGGCTCTCCCCACACTATCTGTCTTTAGTATTGACTGGAATATATTTTTGTTGAGTACTGTGAATAATCTCTTTGAAAGTATTCCACTGTTCCTCAACTGTGCTACCAAATAGCCTGTGCTCCCAAACCACATTAGCCAACTCCTCCCTTATCATGTTGTAATCTCCCTTGTTCAAGCACAATACACTAGTTTTAGATCTAACTATCTCATCCTCCATGTGTATGCGAAATCCAGTCATACTATGATCACTCTTTCTGAGAGTATCCCTGACTACAAGATCGTTAATCTTACCTGTCTCATTGCATAGGACTAGATCTGCGATAGCATTTTCCTCTGGAGGTTCACTGACATGCTGCTCAAGAAAACCATCACGGATGTATTCTATGGAGTCCCCCTCAAGACTTCCTTGAGCAACCTGATTCACCCAAGCAACACACACAAAATGCTGGTTGAACGCAGCAGGCCAGGCAGCATCTACAGGAAGAGGGACAGTCGACGTTTCGGGCCGAGAACCTTTGTCAAGACTAACTGAAGGAAGAGATAGTAAGGGATTTGAAAGTGGGATGGAAAGCGGAAGATCCGAAATGATAGGAGAAGTCATGAGGGGCTGGGATGGAGCTAAGAGCTGGGAAATTTATTGGCAAAAGGGATACAAAGCTGGAGAAGGGACAGGATCATGGGACAGGAGGCCTAAGGAGATAGAAAGGGGGAGGGGAGCCCAGAGGATGGAGAGCAGGCAAGGAGTTATAGTGAGAGGGACAGAGGGAGAAGAAGAGAGAGAGAAAAGGGGCGGGGGAATAAATAAATAAATAAGCGATGAGCTACGAAGGGGATGAGGGGCATTAACGGAGTTAGAGAAGTCAATATTCATGCCATCAGGTTGGAGGCTACCCAGATGGAATATAAGGTATTGTTCATCCAACCTGAGTGTGGCTTCATCTTGACAGTAGAGGAGGCCGTGGATAGACACATCAGAATGGGAAATGGAATGTGGAATTAAAATGTCCAGCCACTGGGAGATCCTGCTTTCTCTGGCGGACATCAACCGTCTCGACCTCACCACAGCTTGTTCCATTTCCAGCCTCACTCCTTCCGAACGCTCTGCTCTCCACTCCCTCCACACTAATCCTGACCTTACTATAAAACCCGCCGCTAAGCGGGGGTGGGGGTGGGGTGGGGCGGTTGCTGTTGTAGTCTGGCGTACTGACATCTATCTTGGTGAGGCACAGTGATGACGCGCCAATACCTCCTCTTATTTACCCCTCGATCATGACCCCACTACTGAGCACCAGGCCATTGTCTCCCACACCACCACCAACTTTATCAGCTCAGGGGATCTCCCATCTCCTGCTACCAGCCTTATAGCTCCCACACCCCGCACTTCCCATTTCCACCTCCTAACCAAGATCCACAAACCTGCCTGTCCAGGTAGACCCATTGTCTCAGCTTGCTCCTGCCCCACCGAACTCATTTCTGCATACTCAACACTGTTTTATCCCCCCTTGTTCAATCCCTTCCCACCTATGCTCGTGACACCTCTCATGCTCTGAATTTTTTCAATGATTTTAAGTTCTCTGGCCCCCACCGCTTTATTTTCACCGTGGATGCCCAGTCCCTATATACCTCAATCCCCCACGTGGAAGGTCTCAAAGCTCTCCACTTCTTTTTGGATTCCAGACGTAACTAGTTCCCCTCTACCACCACTCTCCTCCATCTAGCGGAATTAGTCCTTACTCTTAATAATTTCTCCTTTGGTTCCTCCCACTTCCTCCAAGCTAAAAGTGTAGCCATGGGCACCCGTATGGATCCCAGTTATGCCTGCCTTTTTGTGGGCTTTGTGGAACAATCCATATTCCAATTCTATACTGGTATCTGTTCCCCTCTTTTCCTTCGCTACATTGATGACTGCGTTGGCCCTACCTCCTGCAGACATGCTGAGCTCGTTGACTTCATTAACTTTGCCTCCGACCTGGTCCGTTTCCGACACCTCGCTCCCCTTCCTTGATCTTTCTATTTCTATCTCTGGAGACAGCTTATATACTGATGTCTACGGACTCTCACAGCTACCTGGACTATTACCCTTCCCACCCTGTCTCCTGCAAAACTTCCACCCGCTTCTCGCAATTCCTCCGTCTCCGTCGCATCTGCTCTCAGGATGAGGCTTTTCATTCCAGGACGAAGGAGATGTCTTCCTTTTTTAAAGAAAGGGGGTTCACTTCCTCCACCATCAACTCTGCTCCTAAATGCATCTCTCCCATTTCACGCACATCTGCTCTCACCCTACTCCCGCCACCCTACTAGGAATAGGGTTCCCCTTGTCCTCACCTACCACCCCACCAGCTTCCCGTTCCAGCATATAATTATCCATAACTTCCGCCACCTCCAATGGGATCCCACCACCAAGCAGATCTTTACCTCCCCTCGTCCTCTTTCTGCATTCAGCAGGGATCGCTCCCTACGCGACTCCCTCGTCTATTCACCGCACCCCCCCACTATCCTTTCCCACCAATCTCCCTCCCGGCACTTATCCTTGTAAGCGGAAAAAGTACGACACATGCCCTCCCTCACCACCATTCAGGGCCCCAGACAGTTCTTCCAGGTGAGGTGTCACTTCACCTGTGAGTCGGCTGGGGTGATATACTACGTCCGGTGCTGCCGGTGCGGCCTTCTATATATTGGCGAGACCCGACGCAGGCTGGGGACGGTTTCGCTGAACACCTACGCTCTGTCCGCCAGAGAAACCAGGATCTGCCAGTGGCCACACATTTTAATTCCACATCCCATTGCCATTCTGATATGTCTATCCACGGCCTCCTCTACTGTCAAGACGAAGGTTCCCGAACCGAAACGTCGACTGTACCTCTTCCTATAGATGCTGCCTGGCCTGCTGCGTTCAACCAGCATTTTGTGTGTGTTGCTTGAATTTCCAGCACCTGCAGATTTCCTCGTGTTTGCTGATTCTCCCAATCTATGTGGAAGTTAAAATCCCTCATGACAACTGCTGTTCCGTTCTCACAAGCCTCAGTTATTTCTTAGTTAATGGCCTCTAGCACTGTACTATTTTTAGTAGCTGGCCTGTAGACAACTCCAACTAGTGATTTTTTTTTCCCTTTACCACTCTTAATCCCTACCCAGATGGACTAAACATTCTGTTCCACAGATCTTATATCATCTCTCACAATCGCCCTGATCTCATCTTTATTTGAGAGCCACTCCAACTCCTCTGCCTTTCTGCCTATTTTTCCATATTACCTGATACCTTTGGATATTTAATTCTCAGTCATCCACACCTTGAAACCAGGTTTTTGTATTGGCCACTAAATCAAATACCATGATACTGATATGTGCCACAAGTTCATTGATCTTGTTTCTAATACTACGGACATTCAGATAAAGTGGCCTTATACTCATTGTCGCTTTAGAATCTTTTTACTTTTACGCACTGTACTCTTACTTTTTTCTTCACTAAGACTAGCTTTGTTTCCTGCATCACTTCCCTCTCCTTTCCTGTGTGGGTTCCTATCCCCCTTCCATATTGGTTTAAAATCTTCCCAAGAGCACTAGCAAACTGGTTATTGGATTGTAGGGTAGAATGGAGGAGTGTGCATACGTGACGACATGTCCCTGTATAAACACCCAGTGACATACGTGTATGACTGGCCACAAAGTAGAGTCTGCTGTTCAGTGCACTGCATTACCTTTGGACTCCCTTGCATCAAGAAATCGAATCATAGAAAAGTACAGGATGGAGGTAGGCACTTCGGCCCATCTGGTCTGCGCCCAACCATTTAAATTGCCTATTCCTATCGACCAGCAGCGGGACCATAGCCTTCCATAGCAATACCATCCATGTACCTATCCAAACTGTTCTTAAACGTTCAAATCGAGTTTGCACGCACCGATTCTCCTGGCACGTTCTACCACACTCTCACAGCTCCCTGAGTGAAGACGGTTTCCTTCATGTTCCTATTAAACCTTTCACGTTTCAACCTTAGCACATGACCCCATGGTTATAGTCCCACCCAACTTCATTGGGGGGGAAAAAAAAGACTACTAGAATTTACCCTATCTATACCTCTGATAATTTTGTATACCTAGACAAAATCATCTTTCAATTTTCTGCGTTCCGAGGAATAAAGTCAAACCTATTCAATCTTTCCTTTTAACTCAGGTACCCCAGCTCCGGCAACTTCCTTGTAAATTTACTCTGTACTGTTTCAGCCTTCTTTAAATCCTTCTTGTATGTAGCTGTTGAAAACTTCACACAATATTCCAAATGAGACCTCAGCAATATCTTATACAACTTCAAGATAACATCCCATCTCCTTCACTAAATAATGATTTTTAGAGGCAAATGTATCAAAAGCTTTCTTGATGACCGTATATACATGAGACTCCATTTTCAAGGAATCATAGATCTCTATTCCAAGATCCCTTTGTGCTACTACACTCCTCTTGCCTTTTCGTTTACTGTGGAAAAGCTACCCTGCCTAGTCCTACCGAGGTGCAACACGTCACACTTGTTCATATGAAGTTCCATCTGCCATTTTTCAGCCCATTTTCCCAGCTGGTGTAGATCCCGCTGCAAATTTTCTTCACTATCTACATCTGCAAATTTGCTGATCAGGTTGATCACATCATCATCCAGACAGTTTATACACTGTACATGACAAACAACTATGGAACCAGAGCCCCAGTCAGACGGAAAACCATTGACTACAACTATTTGGCTTCTCCCACAAATCAAAAACCGAATACAATTTACTACTTCATTTCAAATGGCAATTGGCTGAACCTTCTGGACCAAACCCCATGCCACACCTTCACAAATACCTTACTAATGCCCATGTAAATAACATCTACTGCCTTGCCATCATAAACATTCCTTGTAACTCCCTGGAAAATCTCTAGAAGACTGGTTAGACATCCCCCATCACGCATGAAACCGTGCTGAATATCGTTAATCAGCCCACATCTATCTGAATGCATCCGTATCCGATCCCTCAGAATACGTTCCAATAACTTTGCCATTACTGATGTCCGGCTCAGCGGGCTATAATTTCCTGTTCTATTTTTAGAGCCTTTCTCGAACACCAGATCAACTTTGGCTAACCTCCAGTCCTCTGGTACCTGTTCTATCGCTAATGATGATTCAAATATCTCTACTCGATCCCTGGCAATTTCTCCTCTTTCCTCCCCTAGGGTTCCAGGGAACAGCTTGTCAGGCCCTGTGAATTTACATACCCTAATCAGCCTTAGAATAGCAATCAGCACCTCCTCTATACGCTGTATAGGTCCATGAAGTTGATGCTGCTTTGCCTCACTTTTATAAACACTGTGTCTGGCTCCTGAGTAAATTCGGATCTACAAAATCATTTAAGGTCTCACTCACCTCTTGGCTGCACACATGGACTACCATTCTGATCTTGCAGAAAACTAATTCCTTAGGATTCACCTTCATATTGGCTGTTAGAAGAGCCTCATTCCTTATTTTAGCCGTCTTGGTTTATTTCTTGTGTTCTGTTGCATTCTTATATTCCATAAGCACCCTATTTATTCCCACACCTGCTATACATTCCCTTCATCTTAGTCGCCAGAGACTCACTATCTCTTTTAAACCAAGGTTACCTTTACATTGGATTCTGACAGGCACATACAAGCTTTGTACTCTCAAATTTTCACTTTTGCAGACCTCCCAAATACCAAATACCCTTTTGCCAGAGAATAGCCCGTACCAAACCACACTTGCCAAATCCTTTCTGATTCATCAGAATCGGCTTTTCACCAATTTAGAAACTCAACCTGCGAATCAAACTTACCTTTCTACATCACACACAAAATTCCGGAGGAATTCAGCAAGCCAGGCAACATATATGGAAAAGAATACAGTTGACGTGCCAGTCTGAGGAACTCGGCCAACTGAGTTCCTCGACCATTTTGTGTGTGTTGCTTGTATTTCCAGCACTTGTAAATTTTCTCTTTCATCTTTCTGCATACTGACTCTACACATCTGTTCGCAGAATGCAGACACTACTAATGTCGTTGGAATGCACAATATGGCAACTCAAAGAATTTCTTGTGTTGGTAATGAGTAATGGTCTCTTTCATAATTGCATATTTGGTTTGATACAAAAAGTCGTTCAAGTAGTGTCTCAGTACTTTTATATCTGTGTGCTGTAGCACATATTTTTTATTCGCAGTTATTTTGTAAATAACACCATTCTTTGCATTTCTGGTGAGATGCTAATTGCTTTACATTGCTTTTGTATCTGTACTCGGCACAATGAAAATAAAGTTGAATCTAATCTAATCGAATCGAATTTAATTAAAACAGTGTGTAATGTTCGGAGAGAAATGATGTATGTAGCCCTGAGCAGAATACTGATTGTCGGGAAGCCGGGGCATTGATTAGGCATGTCCAACTACACTTTCAATGGGTCGTCTTGATTTCCAAAAAGAATAAGATCAAGAAATGGTCATGTCTCGCCATACTGAGGAAATCAATACATAATACATTTTCAACAAGTCGTTTAGTTTTTCATCATTACTGCTACTTGCTTTGTTCTAGATTATTTGAAATTTTGAATTGAAACTTACAGATACGGTGTCAGCGTTGAAACTCTTTCTCTAAATTAGTAGCTTCTGGATTCAGTTGCTTTGCAATCAGTGCCAGCCTGCTCCCAAATTCGAAGTCGCTCCTTTCAGAATCCAACTTGGATTTAAACTATTCATGTTTTCTTTCTCCAGTATAATAAAAAGTCATAAAATTCCCCTACTTAGCCATCATTGTGCTAGGAATGGAAGGCATATGAAGTGCGAAAATCCCGGGATTTGTGAAAAAAGCAACATAATGAATATCTGAAATTTGTTCTAACGTTTTGCTTCTCTTTCTGTAATAGAAAACTCTCAAATGACAAATGGCTCACTTACCAAACTGCAGGGTGAAGTTTCTCAACGGAAAGATAGTAAGTTAAATAACCTGAGTACTTTCATCTGTAGTTGTTCATTAAAAACTGGGGATTGCTAATTCCGCCCAGCTAATTTATTTTGTGTTCTGACATTTAATGGTGCTTGGTTTAACTAAAAAGCAAACATCTTCTCTCTTCTCTACGCCCAAATGGCCGAAGTATTTCAGCTGCCCCGGGAGAGGGGAATATTGAGCGTGGGATGGTGGTGAAGTAGTCAGTATAGCTGCTACTACAGAAGGAAAAGGTTCCTGAACACAGCCCGGTCCACTGATTCGATGCAATCCCATCGCCGCTCTTTTGTCTCTCTGTGAATGAGAGATTTATTGTAGAATAATTTGCGAAAATCTTTGGTACGTTTACTGTATGAACTGCATGTGATGGTTCTGGGCCTGTACGCACTGATGCACAGAAGAATAAAGGGGATCTATTTGAAACCTATCAAATATTGACAAGTCTGGTAAGAGTGGATGTGGAGCGGATGTTTGCTATTGTGGATGAGTCTAGGACTAGAGCGCACAGCTCCAGAAAAGAGGGGTGTACTTTTGGAACAGAGACGGTTTTTTTATGCCAGGTCGTGATGAGTCTATGGAATTCATTGCGACGGACTGCTGAGGAGGTCAAATCATTTGGAATATTTAAATCAGAAGGTGATAAGCCGTTGGTTAGTCAGGGTGTCAAAGGTTACAGGTAGAAGGTAGAAGAAGGGCATTGAGAGGTATAATAAGTCAGCCATGGTGGGATGGCGGAGCAGACTCGATGAGCCGAGTGACCCAATTCTGCTCGTGTATATTATAGTTTTATTGTTTTATCCGTTCAAATCCATTGAGTTAAACCGATACCTGAGAACTAATTCTATTTGTATTTGTCATGGTGAAGAAAACAATCATGGGGCCAAGCAGACTTTCACAGATTTAATTCCCTCCTGATTTCAAAGTTACAAAGAGCTGACATGAGGCCCAGTAGGTATCGGTTTTCTACTCATTCCATGGTTATGGAACCACTGCTACGGATTTTAGTAGCAGGGTTCAAAGGCAGAAGAGGGCACAGTTCGGGGACCAACAACGCAGCAGTTCTGGGGTCTATTCAGATTGCTCGCAGATCGCTTCAGTTACACGAGTCTCATTTGCCTGGGGTCTTTACATTACCAAGGCTGAATAGTGGGCGGTTTGGTCGAGGAAGGGTTAACGAATGGGCTTGTCGCATGGAAGCCAGTAGTAGAGAGAATATTATAAATGATTTAGCCTCCAGCAGTAGCTGGGGCGACAGATGTGTCTCTGCTCAAGCAGTCGAACTTTGTGATGGAGGGTAATTGGAGGAAGGACTTAAAATCTTCTTGACCCTCTCTGTTAGAGAGAACTTTTGTCATAGAACCAGGTCATGGAGTGTTCATTGAGTGTTTAATTATAGGCGAGAATGTTGTCCATAGAACAGTAACAAAGTCCTGAGCTGCATGATGTATTTAGCGAGTGCAGAAATTTCTTCCAGATGTGGCCGACACCAGAGGTGGAAAGTGGCGTGGCTCCTACAAGGTTTGCAACACGCTATAGATGAAATCTTCAACATGATATGGCATCGATGTTTGAACAAAAAGAAATGCATGTGAAAACGTGGGTAGTGACATACCCAAGCGTTTGCGGTGCCCAAATTGTTCCTTATTTCTATTTCAATACCTTCATAGGTATAGATCCTGCCCAGTCGTTAAACATATGGCGACCCTTCAAAGAAAGTGAGTATTATTTTTCGTCAACTCCATACCTTTGGAAAGAAGCGGAGCAACTCTGTGAGTCAATGAACTCCAAACTCGTGGTCATTAACAATCGAGAAGAGCAGGTAGGAGCCATTACATAAGTTCTATTTCTACCATATTTAGGGAATGCCATTCTTCATTCTCATTAAACCTACGTTACTCTGAACAAAGTCTCACTGATACTGATACTGATGATGTATTAAGGTGTATGGGGTCTTTTTTGTATGTTAACTTTAAAATGGGTTCTTTGTTATGTTATACTTGGGAATGCTTCTTTGTTATGTTAAATGCTGAGAGAGTCTCTAGCTAGACATTTGCTTGGGTTATTACAGATAGCAGGGTGCTTTTAGCCAATGGGTGTTCATGTGATGTTTTTTTCGGATGATAATACTGTGAACTGTGATATGACTGTGGACGGGGTTTTTGGCGGGGAGTCAGAGGAGAGATGAGGAGGACGGCGGACGTGCAGAGAGGCTCTGGTCAATCATTTTGGGTGGTCCCGAGCCGTGAGTCGACAGGATCCGGGTGGTCGTCCGGAATCGATTGAGCTCCAACGGTTGCGCACGAAGAACTTGGACTTTGATAAGTCTTGGCGCCTTTTTTCATTATATCCTTGTCTGTATCAAATTTATATTAATGTCATAGACTTAGTAATATCTATGAAGTGTACTTGGTAAAACGTACTGGGTGTGCTGGCTGATGATTGATGTTTGGGATTGATTCGGGCGGTAACCGACTCCATGGGAAGCGTTGAGGCAGGTGCTGGGTGGGATTTCCCCTAGACATATACGAGTCAATATAACTGAGAGTTACAAAGGCAGTAACCATTATTCCAGTTGGATTAACTGAAAATTATTCGCAGGCAGAGGTCATCAAAAATTCTCGGTCAGTGCTCGCTGCTGCCATCGGAAAGAATGTACAAGAGCCTAAAGACCCACATCACCAGCTTCAGAAATAGCTATCACCCCTGATTCAGTTTCTTTAACCAGAGGGTATAACTTCACAGAACCTGATTTGAACAACCACCGAACTATTGTCAAAACCTGTGGACTGATTTTCAAGGGATCTGCACCTCATGTTTTCGATACTTATTGCTTATTTACTATTATTGTTAATTTTACTTTTTCTCTGCTCAATCTGGTAAAACTGATGGCATAGCCAAGCACAGACATCTCTCAATTGCTCGGAACTTCGAATTATTATATTTCTGCTCAGTATTTTTGCTTTTCTGAGAATTACATAAATATTTACATTGCCTTGTAGGCCTAATTATTTAATACTATTATATAGTGAGTTTGTAACGATATCAATTGTAGATATTACTTTTGGGGCAACAGTAATATTTATATCCCAGTTATCTTCTTTTAATTAAGCATCATGCTGGTGTTTTTCACATGTTGATTTCTGTATGTTACATTTGTTTGGAATAGCTTAGTGTATTGAGAAAGTTATATTTGCTTGTTTATTATGTAATCAGTAGTAATTTCATTTGTTAAACTCTAACTCTAAAACACAACCAGGCTAGTATTTGTAGTATTTATATTAAGGTATAGTGTCTTCTATGAGTCTGTACTTCAAATCAAGATTTTGGTGATTGAAGTTTGCCCATCAATTGTGCTTGCGTAACTAATCAGATTGAATTTGGCTATTACAGGCCACTGTGATTTGCTGGGTTTATCGTTTTTAATTTGTTGGTGTATTTTGATAATCTTTTGGGTTAACTGCCTGATCCTGTAATACCATAAGGAATCTCTCTGTTTCTAGGACGACGTCTCCAACTCAAACCCAGTAGTTCGACATATCTTGTCGACGTCAAGTCTATTCAGATCCTGGAGATATTATCCTCGGAGGGTCCTGCTCTTCTATTGGTTAACTTTTTCTTCTTTAGCAATAATTTCTTCATTTTTTCTGGGTTGTGCTCTCAGTTAAGTCTGGTGTCCTGTACTTCTACTCATCAGAAAATAATTATTTAAAATTACAATACAGGACTTGGTGGTTAGTACAATGAATTATCGAAATACATAGTAAAAATCCAACAATGTTAAGATGATAAATGCAGAAAATGCCTAGAGAGGCTGGAAATAGAGTCAGAATACCACAAGTTACGTTTTGACCGATCAATCCAGAATTGCCGTCTGGATCTAATACTACTGTATAAACAAGCATGAACAAATTATTTAATAGATTCCAAACACATATAACATACAGAAATCAACATATAAGACATGAGAAATATGTTGAATTAAGAGAAAATTGTAAGTCTTTAGAGGATAAGCAAGATACACATTCTCCTGATAGTAATATCTACAGGTGGTGTCATCCCAAAGGCAGTAGAGAGCAGCATTAAACTATAATGTCTTCACAGTAATATCTATGAAAATCTTCAGGAAGCCACAATACTAAATACCACTAGAACAGTCCGAACGTTCCTAACAAATGAGAAATGATGTGCTTGGCTATGCCCGTATCTCAGATTTTACCAGCATGAGCTGATGAAAAAATATGGTGATGATGATGTTGATGATGATAATAATAATAATAATAATGGACTCAATAAATTTAGAACAATAAACATAACGAAAGATGCGATAATTTAATAGAATAAAAACAGAGTAGCATGATAGAATACAACTAATTGATGAACATGAAGCGTAATTATCAGGCATATAACAAGGGAAGAAAATAGATATCAGTGTGATAAAGGAAAATCCTTTGACAGAATTTACTTCAAGGCTTTAAATAAATATGCCAAGCAGAATACTACAGTAAAAATATAGCCAAGGCAACAAACACTTTCGCTATATCTATATTAATGTAAACATGAGGAAATCTGCACATGCTGGAAATTCAAGCAACACACACAAGCGCAGTGGGCTGACTGTTTTTCCTATAGATGCTGCCTGTCCTGCTGCGTTCCACCTGCATTTTGTGGGTGTTGCCTGTCTCTATTAATGTATTATTTTTGGCTTGTACCTTGGTCTGAAACCAATCTGTAAAATCAACAAAGAAAAATAAGAACTGAAATGACGAAGTTCAGAAAATATTATGTACGTTTGTACATTGGAATATGTTTAGATTAACATTACCTAGGCCAGACTGGAGAAGAGGAATAACATATTAAAATCTACACAACCGTCAGACAGAATTTCTAAGGATATACTTTTGTAATTAAAACAGGAATCAGGTCGCCACCCAAGCACATAGGGTCCTGATAAGAACGATACACCACCAAACTTAAGTGAGAGCACAACCAAGGAAAATGAAGACATTATCACTATTGAAAAAAAAGTTAACCATTGGAAGAGCATGATCCTCCATGAATGATATCCCCACAGTCTGAGCCACCTCGATGTCAACAAGGAAGTTTCAAGTGCTTGGCTCAGAGTTGGAGACTTCTACCCAAAACAAAAGGGTTTCTTGTGGCAATACAGAGCCTGGAGGTTACCACAAACACACACACACACACACACACACACACACACACACAAAATCAAACACTTTTGATAAAAGACCAATAAATTCAAGATGGTAGATGTAGAAAATGCCAAGAAATATCAGAAACAATTCAGCACATTACCGGATCCTGCAGCGGTTTAACACAATCTGATTACTTACATAGGCACAATCAAGTGGCAAACATCATTTATCAAAATCTTGCCTCAAAATATAAACTCATAAAAGGAATCACACCTCACCATAGATGCACCTGAGATCCAGTTTTAGAGTCAGAATACCACAAAGTATATTATGACTGATCCGTTACTATAGAAAAGGCAATCCATAATAACCGTCCGGATATAATAATACTGGATAAGCAAGCAAGAACAGCTTATTTTATAGATATAGCCATTCCAAATACACATTACGTACAGAAATCAATAAGTGAAAACACCAGAAATGTGCTGAATTAAAAGAAGGAACTGAAAGACTTTGGAATATAAACACGGTATACATTGTCCCAATAGTAATATACACCAATGGTACCATCCCAAGCTCACTGCACAATAGCGCAAAAAAATTAGAACTACACTGCAATACCTATGTAAATCTTCAGAAAGTCGGCAAACTAACCAACACTAGGATAGTCCATAAGATCCTAGCAATTGACACATGAACGTGCTTGACTATGTCCATACCCCAAGTTTTACCAGCTTGAGCTGACAAAAAATAAAAACAATAATAATATTTTTATTTTTATATTTTCACATTTTGTTGTCTTTTGCATATTGATTCTTTGTCCATTCTGTTGTGGGCAGTCATTCATTGATTTGATTAAATTTCTTCGATTTACTGTGAATGTCCAGAAGAAGTTGATTCTCCGGGTCATATCTGCTGACACCTATGTACTTTGATAATGCTGCACATGACCCATTTCCCTCTTATACCACCCACACTAATCCCCACACTAAGTTTTGCTCCTGTGGGCCAGAGGAAAAGCAGATAAAGTTTCCCGTAATTAAATCTGCAGGTGTTTGAATGGTATCTGAAACACTGCAGTGAGCAGAAAATTGTGAGATGAAACAGAGCTGAACAGCAGAATCCTCGATTGATCTCGTGACTGGGAAATGAGAAAGAACGTCATAGTAACCTAAATCTAGACAGGCAAAGCAGCCCCGAACACACATGCGGTTCTTTCCGATATTACAGTGAATGAGGGGAATATTGTTTTGATGTTGCAGAGGGAACATACTGTGGAATCCGGATCTTCTTTGGCAAATATGCATCATCGGACTTTCGTTTTAAATCCACGAGAATGAAGAATGCAAAAGCAAAGCTGCAGTTTGCTTGGAGACAAACATTGGACATTTCTCTGTGATTCATCTGTCTTGGTGAAGTTTCCAAGCCAAGACTGGAGCTTAGCGAGATTCCTCGCTATGGCCCATACCTATAGTATAAATTTCCTCTCCATCAGGTCTTCCATGTCCCAGAAAAATGAAAAAAATCACACTGCCTGTAATCTTGCAGTGTCTAATTCCGATTGCTTCTGATATCCGCCTCCCCGTACCACCCATGTCCCACTCTTCATCTGTAGTCTGATGCTGCAGGTTTCCGCAGTCGGCAATTCAGCCTGGTAGGCTGGGGTCGGGGAAAGGATGCCTCCAAGCTCTTTCCACAGATAGGGAGAAAATAGGCGTAAACGTATTCAGAGAATTGCCTGATCATCGATCACTGCTCAATGATAACCCCAATAATCATGATTGGTAAAAAAACTGGATGTGTGGTTTGGAATAACTTTGCCATCTCCCTTAAGGTCCAGACTTAAATTTGTTGCAAGGATATTGATTTATCTTCGGGCACAATCCGACAGTCTTGCTGACACTCGAAGACAATGATCTCAATGTTCACAACTATGCCTCAAAACTTGGACCAGCTGGCTGTTGCAGCAATTCGTAGAAACACACAGAGTGTATTCTTCTTCAGTAAATGCTCAATAGTTGCTATCTATTTGCAGGGATATATCCGGCTGAATGTGAATCATGACTCTTGGATTGGACTCTATGACATCATCGAAGAAGGGAAATGGCGCTGGGTAGATGGCACTGATTATGCATCCAATGTCAAGTAAGTACCATTTTACCTCGCACGGTGAAAAACCTTCACCGGCAGTCTCCTGAAGTATGCTATTATCCCCATTTATTACGGAATTTTGTGCAGTGTGAATAATGCTGACCTCTGCCCCAGCTCGCAGTTTCAAGTCATTTCCCTTTTCCTTTCATGGACACATTCTTTTTATACCCTTTCCCTCTCTTGCTGACATACACTCAGTGGTCACTTTATTAAGCAGCACCTGCACCTGATAAACTGGCCACTGAGTGTATGTTTGTGGTCTTCTGCTGTGATACCCTATCTACTTCAATATTAGATATGTTAGACCATAAGATATAGGAGCAGAGGTAGGGCACTCGGTCCACTAAGGATACTCCGCCAATCAATCATGGGCTAATCCAATTCTTCCGGTCATTGCCACTCCCGTGACTTCACCCCATACCCTTTCATGCCCTGGCTAATCAAGAACCTAACTATCTCTGCCTTAAGTACACCCAACGACTTGGTTTTCACAGCCGCTCGTGCCAACGAATTCCACAGATTTAGCACCCTCTGACTAATGTAATTTCTCCGCATGTCATTTCTAAATGGACATCCCTCAATCCTGAAGTCGTGCCCTCTTGTCCTGGACGCCCTTACAATGGGAAATAACTTGGCCATATGTAATCTCTTAAGGCCTTGTAACATTAACCATATAACTATATAACAATTACATCACGGAAACAGCACATCTCGGCCCTTCTATTCCATGCCGAACTCTTACCCTCACCTAGTCTCACCTAGTTCAGATCACTTCTCTAACTTCCGCTAATGCCCCACCTCCTCCTCGTACCCCATCCGTTATTTATATACACACATTCTTTCTCTCACTCTCCTTTTTCTCCCTCTGTCCCTCTGCCTATACCCCTTGCCCATCTTCTGGGTTCCCCCCACCTCCCTCTTTTCCTTCTCCCTGGGCCTCCTGTCCCATGAACCCCTCATATCCCTTTTGCCAATCACCTGTCCAGCTCTTCGTTCCATCCCTCCCCCTCCTGTCTTCTCCTATCACTTTGGACCTCCCCCTCCCCCTCCCATTTTTAAATCTCTTACTAGCTTTTTCTTCAGTTAGTCCTGACGAAGGGTCTCGGCCTGAAACGTCGACTGTACCTCTTCCTAGAGATGCTGCCTGACTTGCTGCGTTCACCAGCAACTTTGATGTGTTGCCAACATTTTAGTAAATCTCCTCTGTACTCTCTCAATTTTATTGACATCTTTCCTATAATTCGGTGACCAGAAATCTTGTCTTCAGTTCCACTTGACCCGGTAAATTTTTATAAGTGACAATATCTTGCTCAAGCAGCATCTTTGCATTGCTTGAGCAAGATATCGTCACTTATAAAAATTTACCGGGTCAAGTGGAACTGAAGATGAGGTTTCTGGTCACCGAATTATCGGAAAGATGTCAATAAAATTGATAGAGTACAGAGGAGATTTACTAAAATGTTGGCAAACATTCGAAGTGTTTCTATGAGATTCCCTCTCATTTCCCTGAATTCCAGGGAATACAGGACAAGAGTTGCCAGACGTTCCTCAAAGGGTAAAGTTTTCATTCTTGGAATCATTCTTATGAATCTTTTCTGAACGTTCTCCAATGTCTGCTTATACATTCTGAAATAAGTAGCCCAAAACTGCACACAATACTCTACAAGTGTGGTCTCATGAGTGCCCTATAGAGCCTCAGCTCCACATCCCTGCTCTTATATTCTATAGCTCTAGAAATGAATGCCAACAATGTGGACTACAAGGTACAGCTGGAAATAGAAAAAGCATGTCAGAAGGAAAATGTCAAGATAATTCAGGGGGATTTTAATATGAAAGTGGATTGAGAAAGTCAGGAAGGTACTGGTTCTCAGGAGAAGGAGTTTGTAAAATGCTTAAGGGATGGCTTTTTGGAGCAGCTTGTCCATAAACCCACCAGGGGATCGGTTGTTTTGGATTGGGTGCTGTGTAATGAACCTGAGGCGATTAGGGAGCTGGAGGCAATGGAACTTCTTGGAAGTAGTGATCCTAATATGATTGAGTTCAGTATCAAATTTGAAAAGGAGAAGCTGGTATTCGGTATATTGATATTTCAGTGGAAGAAAGGAAATTAGAGTGGTATGAGAGAGGAACTGGCCCAAGTCGATTGGAAAAGTAAGCTAGATGGAGGGACTGTAGAGCAGAATTGGATGAAATTCATACAAGAAATAAGGAAAGTGCTGGAAAAATATATTCCAACAAAAAGAAAATTATGAATGGAAAAATGGCACAAAAGTGGCTAATGAGAGAGGTTAAGGCTAAAATAAAAGCAAAAGAGACGACGTATCAGGAAGCAAAAAATAGTGGGAAAAACTGAGGACTGGATGACTTTTAAAAACTTACAGAAGGAAACTAGGATCGTAATTAGGAAAGAAAAGATGAATTATGAAAGGAAGTTGGCAATTAACAAAAAATTGATACTGAGTTTTTTTAAATATGTGAAGAGTAAAAGAGTGACGGGGTAGACATCGGACCGATTGAAAATGATCTGGACAAATTATAATGGGTAATAATGAGATGGCAGAGAAACTAAATGAGTACTTTGCATCAGTCTTCACAGTGGAAGTCAGTAGCAACATACCCGATAGCCAGAGATCTCATGGAATAAAATTAGGTACAGTCAAGATTATTGAGAGAAAGTGGTTGGGAAGCTAAATGGATGAAGAATAGATAAGTCTCCCGGACCGGATGAGGTGCACCCATGGCTTCGGAGATTGTGGAGGCATTGGAAATGATCTTCCAGAAATCAATAGACTCTGCCATGGTTCTGGACGACTGGAAGGTCGCAAATGTAGTTCCCCTGTTTAGGAAAGGAGGGGGCAGCAAAAAGAAAATTACAGACCTATTAGTCTGACATCGGTAGTTGGAAAGTTATTGGAGTCGATCCTCCACGACGCGGTTATGAAATACCTCGAGGTGCATGGCAGGATAGGCCCAAGCCAGCATAGTTTCATGAAGGGAAGTTCCTGCCTCAACATCCTGTTGGGATTTTTTGAGGTCATCTCAAAGAAGATTGACAAGGGAGAGGCTGTGGATGTTGTTTATTTGGATTTTCAAGAGGCCTTCGATAAGCCGCGCAAGAGGCTGCTTAATAAGATTAGAGCCCATGGAATTACAGGAAAGATATTGGAATGGGTGGAGCATTGGATGATAGGCAGAAAGCAAAGGGTGGGAATAAAGGGATCCTATTCTGATTGGTTGCCGGTTACTACTGGCACTCCGCAGGGGTCGGTGTTGGAACCGCTTCTGTTTACAATGTATATCGATGATTTAGATGATGGATTAAATGATTTTGTGGCTAAATTTGCGGATGACACCAGGATAGGTGGAGGAGCAGGAAGTTTCGAAGAAACGGAAAGGTTGTAGAGAGACTTGGTCAGTTTAGGAGAGTGAGCAAAGAAAAGGCAGATGAGATACAATGTTGAGAAATGTACGGTTGTACATTTTGGAAGAAGAAATAATCGGGCGGATTATTATTCAGATGGGGAGAAAATTCAAAAATCGGAAGAGCAAAGGGACTTGGGGGTCCTCCTGCAGGATACCCTACATGTTAACCACCCAGTTGGATCGGCAGTAAGGAAAACAAATGCTATGTTGGCATTCATTTGAAGAGGAATGGTGTATAAGAGTAAGGAGGTGTTGATGAGGCTCAGTGGGGCACTGGTAAGACCTCATTTGGATTACTGTGTGCAGTTTTGGGTCCCCTATCTTAGAAGGGATGTACTGATGTTGGAGAGAGTTCAGAGAAGATTTACGAGGATGATTCCTGGAATGCCATGTCTAACATATGAGGAGCGTTTGTCGGCTCTTGGACTGTATTCATTAGAGTGTAGAAGAATGAGAGGGAATCTCATAGAAACATTTCGGATGTTGAAAGGGTTGAACAGAGTAGATGTTGAAAGTCTGTTTCCCTTAGGAGGTGAGTCCAGGACAAGAGGCCACAGTCTTAGAATTAAGGGGTACCCATTAAAACAGAGATGAGGAGTATTTTTTTTTTAGTCAGAGGGTCGTGGATTATGGAATTCGTTGCCACATACAGCTGCGGAGGCCCGATCATTAAGGTTGTTTAAGGAAGAGATTGATGGCTATCTAATTATTCAGGGTATCAAGGGATAAGGGAAAAAAGCCGGAAATTTGAAACTAGATGGGAGAATAGTTAGGCTCATGGTGGAGTGGCGGAGAAGACTCAATGGGCCGAATGGCCTATTTTTGCTGCTTTGTTTTGTGATCTTGTGATTGCATTCGCTTCCTTCACCACTGATTCAACCTGGAGGTTAACCTTTATGGTATTTTGCACAAAGACTCCAAAGTCCCTTTGCATCTCTGCAATTTTAATTCTCTCCCCATTAAGTAATAGTCTGCCTGTTTATTTCTTCCACCAAAGTGCATGGCCATACACTTTCCAACATTCTATTTAACTTGACACTTTTTTGCCCATTTCCCTGAACTATCTAAGTCCCTCTGCAGGCTGTCAGTTTTCTCTACACTGCCCGCTCCTGCACGTATCTTTTTATCATTGGCAAATTTAGCCGCAAATCCATTAATAATATAGTCCAAATCATTGACATACATCGTAAAAAGCAGCGGTCCAAGCACCAACCACTGCGGAAGTCCACTGGAAACTGGCAGCCACCAGAATAGGATCCCTTTATTCCCACTCTCTGTATTATGCCGACCAGCCAATGCTCCAACCAAGCTGCTAACTTCCCTAAGCAGCCTCACGTGCGGCATCTTGCCAAAGGCCTTCTAAAAATCCAATTACACCACATCTACTGCATTTCCTTTGTCTACCTGCTTGAAATTTCCTCAAAGATTTGCAGTAGGTTTGTCAGGCAGGATTTTCTTTTCAGGAAACTATGCTGGCTTTGGCCTATCTTGGGACGTACGTCAAAATACTTCGTAATGTCATCCCTAACAATCGATTCCAACGACTTCCCAACCACTGATGTCAGGCTAACAGGTCTAACATTTCCTTGCTGCTGCCTGCTACCCCTCTTAAATAGTGGTGTAACATTTGCAATTTTCCAGTCATCCGATGCAAAGCCACAATCTATCAACTCTTGAAAGACCATCGTTAATACCTCCGCAATCTCTTCAGTTACTTCCTCCAGAACCAGAGGGTGGATTGCATCAGGTCCAGGGGATTAATCCACCGTCAGACCATTAATCTTCCTGAGCACCTGCTCAGACATAATTTTCACTGCACAAACTTCACTTCCCTGAAACTCTTGTATGTCTGGTGTACTTCCAACGTCTTCCAATGTGATTCTGCTTTTTCTGCATCTGTTATTACAGTATCTCCAGCGTTATTTTGTATTAGTCCTATATCTACTCTCGACCCTCTTTTACCCTTAATATACTTAAAACAACTTTTAGTATCTCCTTTCATATTTGTCGTCATCTTCCTTTTATAGTAGATCTTTCACGCTTAATGACCTTCTTAGTTTCCTTCTGCAAATTTTTAAAAGCTTCCCAATCCTCTATCTTCCCAATAGCTCTGGTTGCCTTGTATGCACTCTCTTTTGTTTTTATGTTGTGCGCTCACACTTTGTATTGTGCACACCAATATTGTAACACATGGCTATTTGAGTGTTGTTGCTTCCCTGTCAGCTTGAAATTATCTATCATTTCTCCTGTGATCTCTCCCGTTAAGAGGGCATTTTCTCCCACAGAACTGGATGCATATTTTTAGAAACATAGAAACATAGAAAGCCTACAACACAATACAGGCCCTTAGGCCCACAAAGCTCTGCCGAGTATGTCCTTACCTTAGTATTTACCAAGGATTATCCAGAGCCCTCTATTTTTCTAAGGTGCATGTACCCATCCAGGAGTCTCCTCAACACCTTCGCCGGCAGCCCATTCCATGCACTCACCACTCTGCGTAAAAAACTTACCCCTGACATTTCCTCTGTACCTACCTCCAAGGACCTTAAAATTGTGCCCTCTCGTGTTAGTCATTTGAGCCCTGGGAAAAAAGCATCTGACTATCCACACGGTCAATGCCTTTCATCATCTTATACATATCTATCAGGTCAGTTCTCATCCTCCGTTGCTCCAAGGAGAAAAGGCCGAGTTCACTCAACCTATTCTCATAAAGCATATTTCCTAATCCAGGAAACATCCTTGTAAATCTGCTCTGCACGCTTTATATGGTTTCAAATATCCTTTCTGCAGTAAGACGACCAGAACTCAGCACAGTACTCCAAGTGGGGTCTGACCAGGGTCCTTTATTACCTCTCGACTCATAAACTCAATCCCACATTTGCTGAAGGCCAATGCACCGTATGCCTTCTTACCACAGAGTTAACTTGTGCAGCAGCTTTGAGTGTCCTATGGACTCGGACCCCAAGATCCCTCTGATCCTTTACACTGCCAAGAGTCTTACCATTAATACTACCAGAAAATTGATCTACCAAAATGAACCACTTCACCCTTACCTGGGTTGAACTCTATCTCCCACTTCTCAGCACAGTTTTGCATCGAACGATGTCCCGCTGAAAACTCTGATAGCCCTCCACAACATCCCCTACCTTCAGCAAATTTACTAACTGATCTCTCTACTTCCTCATCCAGGACATTTATAAAAATCACGAAGAGTGGTGGTCCCAGAACAAATACCTGAGGCACACTACTGGTCACTGACCTCCATGCAGAATATGGCCCATTCAGAGCCACTGTTTGCTTTCTGTGGGCAAGCCAGTTCTGGATCTACAAAGCAATGCCCCATTGGATCCTATGCCTACTTACTTTCTCAATGAGCCTTGCATGGGGTACCTCATAAAATGCCTTGCTGAAATCCATATACACTACATCTAACGTTCTACCTTCATCAGTGTGTTTAGTCACATCCTCAAAAATTTCAATCAGTGTCGTAAGGCACCACATGCCTTTGACAAAATCATGATGCCTATTCCTGATCATAGTATTCCTCTCCAAATGTTCATAAGTCCTGCCTCTCATGATCTTTTCCATCAACTTACCAAATATTCAAATAAGACCAACTGGTCTGTAATTTCCGGGGATATCCCTACACCCTTTCTTTTATAATGGAACAACATCTGGAACCCTCGAATCATCTGGAATCTCTCCCCTCCCCATTTATGATGCATCGATCATCGCCAGAGGCTCAGCAAGCTCTTTCCTTTCCTCCCACAGTTGCCTGGGGCACATCCTGTCCGACCCCGGTGACCTATCCAACTTGATGCTTTCCAAAATCTCCAGCACATACTTTTCCTCAATATGTCTATGCTCATTATTTTCAGTCCACTGTAAGTCATCCCTACAATCTTCAAGATCCTTTACCGTATTGAATACTGAAGCAAAGTATTCATTAAGTACCATTGCTATATCCTTCGGTTCCATACACACTTTTCCACTGTCACAATTGTTTGGTCCTATACTCTCAGATCTTATCCTCTTGCTCTTCACATACTTGTCGAATGTCTTGGGGTTTTCCGCAATTCTGTCCCCCAAGGATTTCTCATGGCCCCTTCTGGGTCTCCTAATTTTATTCTTAAGCTCATTTCTGCTAGCCTTATAATCTTTTAGATCCTAGTTTTTTGAACCTTTCGTAAGCTGCTATTTATGTCTTGACTAGATTTTTGACAGCCTTTGTACACCACAGTTCCTACACCTTACCATCCCTTCCTTGTCTCATTGGAACGTACCTATGCAGAAATCCGGGCAAATATCCCCTGAACACTTGCCACATTTCTGCCCTAAATTTCCTTGAGAACATCGGTTCCCAATTTATGCTTCTAAGTTTCTGCCTAATAGCCTCATATTTCTGAAGTCATTTTGTTTGTTTCTAGCACGATTCTCTGTAGACTTTAGATATTGTATGCAACAGTTTTGAGATTTCAAACAATCCTGTCTGGCATGAAGAAACATTCCACGTTCAATTAACACAAAATAATCTGCAGATGCTGGGGTCAAAGCAACACTCACAACATGCTGGAGGAACTCAGCAGGTCGGGCAGCATCTGTCGAAAACGATCAGTCAACATTTCCGTCCAGAACCCTTCATCAGGACTGAAGAGTGAAGGGGCAGAGGCCCTATAAAGAAGGTGGGGGAAGGTGTGAAGCAGAAGGCTGGTAGGTTCAGGTGAAAAACCAGTAAGGGGAAAGATAAAAGTGTGGGAGAGGGGAAGCAGGGAGGAGATCGGCAGGAAAGGTAAAGAAGGAATAGGGGAAAACACAATGGGTAGTAGAAGGAGGTGATAGGCAGCTGTGGGAGGGGGTAGAGTGACATAGGGATAGAGGAAAGGAGGGGGAGGGAATTACCGGAAGTTGGAAAATTCTGTGTTCATACCAATGGGCTTGTGACTACCTAAACGGTAAATGAAGTGTTGCTCCTGCAGCCTGAGTTTAGCCTCATCATGGCAGTAGAGGAGGCCATGTATGGACATATCTGAATGGGAGTAAAGCAGAGTTGAAGTGGGTGGCTACTGGGAGATCCTGTCTGTTGTGGCGGACAGAGCGGAGGTGCTCGACGAAGCAGTCCCCCAATCTGCGTCGGGTTTCACCGATGTAGAGGAGGCCGCACCGGGAGCACCGGATGCAATAGATGACCCCAACAGACTCACAAGTGAAGTGTTGCCTCACTTGGAAGGACTGTTTGGGGCCCTGAATGGTGGCAAGAGAGGAGGTGTAGGGACAGGTGTAGCAATTGCGCTTACAGGGATAAGTTCCGGGTGGGAGATCCACGGGGAGGGACGTGTGGATCAGGGAGTCGCAGAGGGACCGATCCCTGTGGAAAGCGTAGAGGGGTGTAGAGGGAAAGATGTGCTTAGTGGTGGGTTCCTGTTGAAGGTAGAGGAAGTTGCGGAGGATAATGTGCTGGATCCGGAGGTTGGTGGGGTAAACAAGGGATGGGGTAAACAGAGTAAACAAAGGATTCTCTGTCTGCCAGAGAAAGCAGGATCTCCCAGTGGCCACACATTTTAATTCCACGTCCCCTTCCCATTCTGATATGTATATACACGGCCTCCTCTACTGTAAAGATGAAGCCACACTCAGGTTGGAGGAACAACACCTGATATTCCATCTGGGTAGCCTCCAATCTGATGGCATGAACATTGACTTCTCAAACTTGCGCAAATGCCCCACCTCCCCCCTCCCCGTACCCCATCCATTATTTATTTGTATGCACACATTCTTTCTCTCTCTCTCCCTTTTCTCACTATACCCCTTGCCCATCCTTTGGGTTTTTCCTCTTCCCCTTTTCTTTCTCCCTGGGCCTCCTGTCCTATGATCCTCTCATATCCCTTTTGCCAATCAACTGTCCAGCTCTTGGCTCCATCCCTCCTCGTCCTGTCTTCTCCTATCATTTTGGATCGCCCCTCCCCCTCCCACTTTCAAATCTCTTACTAACTCTTCCTTCAGTTAGTCCTGACGAAGGGTCTCGGCACGATACGTCGACTGTACCTCTTCCTGGAGATGCTGCCCGTCCTGCTGCGTTCACCAGCAACTTTGATGTGTGTTGCTGCATTTCCAGCATCTGCCGAATTCCTCGTGTCTGATTACTATATGCTCCTCCACTGGAAGTTTAATTACCCTGTCAAGCGGATTTCCGGTTTTAAAATCCACTATGGCTGATCTGTGAGTCGGCGATCCACCCTGTTAACTCTTTTGCACTAAGCAGGACCTAGAAAACACTGTAGAAGTTGAAGTGGCTTAAAACGAATACGTCAAAGCAGTCGGGTTTTCACCTTACTATCTGATCCCCAGTGTTCCTGTGTCTATTGGAATTTTGGGTGGGGTTGGGGTAATCTGCGACTATATATAAATGATAAGCTGATAAGCGCCACTTAAATGAATGTTCAGGGACAAAAAACGGATACTACAAATATGGTGGTGAATGACAATTATGGGGTCAGTGTTGTCGGTGCTAGATGTGTAACCATCCGTCGGCAGTGGAACTGCGGGCTGACGGTGCAAGACAATGGTTTTTAATGAGCTATCGAATTGTCCAGTTTTTTATCCACATCCATCTTTACACTCAGATTCTGGGCAAACAATCAACCCAATGTTAATGAACAATTCGATGAAGACTGTGCCGTGGTCAGCGAAAACGGATCGTGGCACGATTGGCCATGCGATTCTCTGCATTTCGCTATCTGTGAAAGACCAGCAGCCTAACATTCCATCAATCTACTGTATACTGTGGGCGGTAACTGCGTTTGTAAACTTCCTTTTTTTCCAGTATACCAGATGAGCAGCTCTGAGCTGGGATTAGCGTGGTTGGTGCGTGGCCAGATCTCTTTTACCCATGTGCTCCCCACTGGAACAGAGCTAAATCCTCAAGTGATTTCACGGTGTATTTGACGGATAAACTCTTCTCTGGCTTCCAGCCGGGTACAGGAAACAATTTTAAAAGACCTTTTCGTTAACAAACTCTGCCATTTCGTCAGTAATGATGCCTATGCTTATCTAGTCCAGTGGTATATATACCACCGATGACCGTCCCTCCTGATTGACTAGTGTCATCCAAGCTGGTTTTGGCTGTCCCACCTTGCCTACAATCGAATTCCAGTTCTTCCTACGAACGAGAACTTCGTCTTTGTTACAATTCTTTATCTCTGGTTTTATTTCCAAGACTTCATTCACCAGGCGGTCCCAAAGCCATTGGCGCGGTACAATAGCTTTGTACCATCGAAGTCAATCATATGGACATTGCGAATACAATGTTCGGCTACCGCCGGGAAATCCTGTCTCCTTCTCCCTTTTATCGCGAAACCGAGATCCCACCTCCTCCCCCAACCCCCCCTGCGCCCACTTTCATCTGTCCATCTGAATCCCGGAAGACTTACCGGAACTTGTTGAAGTTTAATGTCTGGGTCTGTAACCGCTGAATTCCCGTCGTTGACGTTTTCTGTAACTGCAACTTGTCAATACCCGCCATTAAACTGGGATTTATTTGAACCAAACCTGATTCTAGAAAGCTGGGCTACCAGCTCTAACTTCCGTGAGGCAGGTGGATGGAATTGATCCGAATGTTGCCAATGCTACTATTGTCTGCCAGTCCCACACAAGCCTCTTCTTTCTATTCGTCGACAAAGCCAACTGCTCTTTTTTCCAAGCCAAGCATTCCTGTTTCTGAACATAATATTACTTTCAGGTTCTACCATCCAAGATTATGCTCATGATCTGTCACTTTCTAATGATTAATATCTAGTCAAATGTGTTGATTACTTCTATCTCAATGCTAACAACTTATTCCTGAATAAAGTACATATGAATTTACGAGTGTTGTGGCATCGGTGGTTTCCTTGTCTGCATTCAGAGGGCACAGACGACTTCGCAGGGATTGTGCTAGCACTGTTTACTTATGAAATCTAAGATCCTATATGCTTCACCAACTCTTTCGGTATGTTCTGCCAAATACGAGGAATTATGTAATCCACTGTTATTTCCGTCGTGGCTTTGAAAATGTACGGTTCACTCAATGTTTCCTTGCCCCATTCCTTCTGTTTCTCACAATTCTCTGCTTTAACTTCAATTCTCCAAGCTGCTTGCATTCTTCCTCTGCTATGACAGCCCCTTGGAGAATGCCTGAGAGGGCTTCTTCCTTCCACTCCATATCTGTGCATTTGGGGGGTAAATGAGGTCAATGTATCCCTCTCATAGGTTTGGAAATAGGTTAAACACATTGCTGGGTAGTTTGGGATGTTGAGCTCCCCTTCTGTTACATATGCTGTACTTTATCGTGCTTTAAGTTAATGGGAGAAAAGCATTTCTCCATTTTGTTCGATCAATCTCTGTAGAGGCCGACGAGTCAGTTGGCCTATTATAAATTCTAAGAAAGAAAAGAAATTATCCTTGAATAATTTGCGCTCTCTAGCTGTTCATATCTTGCCACATGGAGTTCGAGGTAGGATTTCTGTCGCCGACTCTTCTGTAGGATATATAACCGATTTCTGCCAATGCAGACTCTCAAGCTTTGATTCGGATAAGACATAATTGTTCGCAGCCAGTCAGTTTTGGATTTATTTGGAGACTGTTCTCTCAATTCAGAAATGTGTGTCATTCATTAATCAAGCAGTAGGCTGTGAATATGTTACATATAATACATTGTGCACGTCATTATCATCCATAAATATGTTTCGTTTCACCAGCGAAACAGACCCAGCAGAATCCGCGATACATTGGCACAGACTGGCAGTGCCCAATACTGACTCCACACTCGAGGAATTCTGATAGCATTAAGTTAAAGAGGTTAAGGAAACTTATTCCCGAATTCATCCACAGTACTGGTATGTTTTGCTGATGAATCAGTGCGCTCTATTTTGAACAAATCTGGAAGATGTACTGAAGGTAGGACAGGAAGTAATCGGCGTGGTCTTGAAGAGTTATCTGTTAGAAAAGCCAACACTGCTTAAAGTGGCTTAGATACGAAATTCATGGTTGCCAGAATGGGGTATTAACCTGTTCTAATGAAACCAGTGAGTGAACTTATTTGACCAAATTCTGAACAATTCCGCAGTCACAGTAACATACTATTCAAGTAAATTTGGAACATTAGCATCAACGTAATAATTCATATAGATTAGATTAGATTAGCTTGGACTTTATTGTCATTGTGCCGAGTACAGATACAAAGCCAATGAAATGCAATTAGCATCGAACCAGAAGTGCAAAAGAATAGTATTATTTACAAAATAACTGCGGATAAAAAGTAAGTGCTACAACATACAAATATAAAAGTACTGAGACAGTCCAATATGCGTGTAATACTGCTTATAATTTCACAACTATATACTTAGAACAGAAAAAAGTACACGTTCATCCTGGCTAATGACCACGCTCTCAGTTCAGTTATGGTCATATTATGGAAAAATTAATCAATATGCAGTAATGAAATGAAGCCAACTATACCTGCTATGGTCCATACAATATTTTAAAATCAGTTAATAATCATTTCCATGCATTGTACAGTCGGGACTAATTTTAAGTCCGACATTTTAACGGTCTTCAGACGAGCGGACCTAGGTGCGGAGTAAACTCAGGATTCAGCAGTAGAAATAAAGGATGAAAATGTTTTTCGGAATATAATTCGGGGTTTCAGAGCTCACCTACTCGCGACTTCAGCACGTAGAACGGTAGTTCACACGGAACTCGATCCGGGAATCAGCGATGAACGCTGGTCCAGAATAACCTCAAATAGAACATAAAGCACAGGAACCTCGTGCGGCTTGAAATAAAAAAAATAGTAACTTTAGGGTGAGAAGCTTTAGGAAACCGTCTTCAAATAACAGGCGTGAAATGCAGTGAAAATCTAATGATAAAAGTTACAGGTAAACAACTCTAATAAACTCAAATAAATAACTTCCAGATGCGTCGAGACCTACCGGTACTCGGCGCACCTCGCTAGTCCGAATGGTTCATGACTGGTGATCAGTACGTGTTTATTAAACACTTTCTTAACCGTACTGGTCCTTCCAGCAATGGATGCAGAAATTCCCATAGCTCTCTGTTCCCATATACCGTTTGGACTCAAGTCTCGTTTTTTTAACCTTTCAATTTTGCCTTTCTTTCCAATACACCGTAATACTGCGTTGCCCAGTTTATATTTCGTCTTCAAAGCAGCGCTATTCTCCCAATCTACGGACATTATCTCAAAAGCTATAGTTAAATACGCTTCTGAAATTGTCACTATCTGCAACCTTACGACTTAAGAATCAGGTTTATTATCACCGGCATGTGACGTAAAATTTGTTAACTTAACAGCAACAGAGCAATGCAATACACAGTCTAGCAGAAAGAGAGAGGAAAGTAATAATATTAATAATAATAAATAAGACAAAACATAATAATAAATAAACAAGTAACTCGATTACGTATATTGACTAGACCATGAAAATGTGCAAAAACAGAAGCACTGTACTTTAAAAATGAGAGGTAGTGTCCAAAGCTTCAAAGTCCATTCAGGAATTGGATGGCAGAGGGGAAGAAGCTGTTCCCGAATCGCTGAGTGTGTGCCTTCAGTCTTCTGCATCTCCTACCTGATGGTAAGAGTGAATAAAGGAATCAAAATCGAAATCGAAATTTTGGGAAACGTTTGGTAAATACCAATGGTCCCAACGCTGAGTTTTGGAGACTGCACCATACCACAAGATAAGGTTAATTCCTGAACTGCTCTAATCTTTCTGACGAAGTAACACTCATAATTATACTGAGGTGAGAAGTGATGCTCCAGATTTAGGCCAAGCTATCACAAAGACACAGTAATTTCATTATGAAGCGTTTCTCATGCTTTGGTGCATTGAAATCCTATAATTGTACGACAGCCGCTTACTCAAAGATGCCATAAGCTCTGAAGAGTGGGTCCTACTATAATCAATCTGCCATCTGGTCCTATCAATTTCACTGTTTCCTGGTCTCCTTTATTTTTTTATTGCATAATAACTGGCAGTCTTCTGATGAGAAATCTCAGTCTGCCATCGCGATGGAACGTCCACTCAGCATTCGCTCTGAACAGCTTCGGCTATGTCTGTAGTACTCAAATTTGGTTCCACTATCACCGATGTAAGAATGATTCTGGACTGTAGCCGTTTATTAAGGTGTTTAATTTCTCGCCCGTTTTCACAACTGGATGTGAGAGGGTTGCGGGGTTTTAGAAACATAGAAAACCTACAATGCAATACCGGCCCTTCGGCCCTCAAAGCTGTGCCGTACACGTCCTTACCTTAGAAATTACATAGGATTACCCCTAATCTTCTAAGATCCATGTACCTATCCAGGAGTCTCTAAAATATGGTATCGTATCCGCCTCCACCACCTTCGCCGGCAGCCCATTCCACGCACTCATCACTCTCTGTGTAAAAAACTTACACCTGACATCTCGTCTGTACTTACTTTCAAGCACCTTAAAAGTGTGCCCTCTTGTGCTAGCTATATCAGCCCTGGGTAAAACAGCATCTGACTAACCTCGCGGTCAATGCCTTTCATGATCTTGTACATCTCTATCAGGTCACCTCTGATTCTCCGTCACTCCAATGAGAAAAGGCCGAGTTCATTCAACCTTTTCTCATAAGGCATGGCCCCCAATCCAGGCAATGAGGCAATGTAAGCATCCCTCCCCCACACCTCAATAAGCTTCCATGGCACAAGTGCGTCCGGACTGCCTGTCGAAGTACCATTGTGTAATAACATCAAATGCTAATAACAGATAGAGCCGCGTTTACGGCGACAGATTTATCCGTAATAGCATTGAAAATTTTAATATTCGAATCTTCCACCATTCATTACTATCTGATCGAATACTAACGCCAACAAATCAATGCTGTATTATCGATTATTCCTGTATAAGTTGTTACGTACCCCGTAACTGGGTTGCCAAACCAGCAGAAATGGATCACTCAGTTGGAGTCTGGAGTACTAGAACTAAGAAAGTTTTATTAAAGAAACAAGCAGCACAGTAATCGAAAGGATAATAAATGCAACAGTTCAGCGATGATAAACACACATGTGCACAGAATTAAGATAACAGCATCAATCAAGCTCTATCGTTGTCTAGGGGTAAATGACCAAATTTCAAAATGACTCAAAGTTCAGTCCAGTTCAGTTCGCAGTAATCGTTGCCATGGCGATGGACAACGTGGGGGAAGAGAGAGATAGAACAGGAACAACTGATCATTCAGAACGGCTTCACTCACAGACCGGCGATCTGGCTCACAAGCAACTTTTTGGGCGGGTCCTTGGTGATGTCACCTGAGGTCACCGACTGTGACCCCTCCTCCAGATGCGGTCGATCCTCTGCAGTGAACCCGGCACCCAGGCAAGGGCGGACACACACCGGGTTCCCGCTGATCGTACCTTTCCACCCCGGGCGTTGTCTGATACTTCTCACCGACTCGTGAGAGGCGTACCGCTTCCAGGGTCTCGTTACCTCGGGTGGCGTGTGTGTCCTGCCTTAGCGAACCTGTCCCTTTTTATTCCCCTGCTGGGGAATTCGCCTGTCCACCACTTCAAACAGTTCAAGGTTCAAAGGGGGAGCCGCTCCAGACAGCTCTCTCTCCCACGTCCCTTTATTACACATCTCCCGACGCTGCTCCATTGTTCCTTATCTCTCCTTCCCCTGAGGGCAGGTGGCAGACCAACTGCTGATGTCACTGATGCTAACCCAGGCCAGCAAACATCTTAATTTTATGTGTATTCTCGTAACACTTCCCCCCTTTAAGGATTTTTACCGGGAGGTAAAAATTACAAACATGACTACATTACTTGATACATACACAATATACATCTTTATCAGCCATATGGCTAACACAGCGAGTTTGAAGCTGTCAACACCTTGACAGACAGTCATCACATTTTCTGTTCCTTTTACACGTGTTATTAATAATCCCTTAGACCAGGCTCCAACTCAGCAAACTTCATAGTGGCCAAAAACACTGATGAATTGCGATCAATGTAACCTCTCATTTGGCTTTTTCCCGGGCCACAATAACAAGGGTCGTCCCATTCCGACTCAGTTTTCTCTCGCAAGGGCTTAGTAGAAGGGGGACGGGTATTGACCGCAGAGTTATTGCAAAACTTCCTGCAATACCCCACCATCTCCAAGAGCCTTCTGAGGGCCCTCTTGTCTGTCGGGGTTGGGAGGTCAGCGATAGCCTGCACTGTAGCTTGCATCGCTGCCAGCTGCCCCTGTGTCACCACAATTCCCAGGTAAGTGACCTTCGTGTGGCCGAATTCATTTTTTTCAAGGTTCACTATCAAGCTGGCTTCAGACAGCCGTATTAAATTGCCAATACACACCTCTGTGTTCATCAGCCCTTTAGTCACTGAATTACTCAAAAAATATGGGTGTTGTTTACTTGGCCGCCCTATTGTAACCACAATCACCCAACGTCCCAGTTCTTTGCATTTCCTCGGGACAATCAAACACATGGGTGCGAATCGTTTAATTACTCCTTCTAAAGATTCGCTTTGTTCGGGGATTAAGGGAGAGACTTTATCAGTAGACCTGGCCGGAAGAATAGCCTTCTCTCATCTGACCGATCCCATCCTAATCTTTTCAAAATGGTTTTTTCCTCTTATCAGGGGGCCCCTAGCTTCATTGATTTCCACGCTAACACCGACTAGGTTTGTTAGCATATCAAAAGCCGGTGACCGTCTCAGTTCGCGTTGGTCATGATCAATAACATTTTTTTCCCTGGGCAGCCGGTAAATCTCTTTCATGATTCCACCAACTGTTTCCTCCAGCACCGCAAAATGTCCACCGGGGGGTACCTCGTGGGCCATGTTAAAAACCTCATCCCCATAACTCTTTTGCATCACCCCCCACTCCTCATCTGCGGATACTGTACTTGATTTCCCTTTCTTCCTTAGCACTTCCTCCTCCGCACAATAGCTTGTCAAGGCTGTGTCAGAGAGAGCGGTCTCTGCCAAAACCATCAGCCCCTCGTCTCGCTCCTGCGTCTGCACAAATTCTTTCCTGGCTACTGCTACGTCCGTCCCAGCTCCCTCACTACCACTTGTCTCACTACCCTCTTTCTTTCCATTTTCTACCCCCTTCTCGTACAAGGTTGGCAGAAATGTTTCAGCTAAATTTACCACCACAGCTAAATTCACCATCGCGGGCCGGTGATGAACCTGTGAGTCCATGGGCGGGGCCTCAATGCTGGCAGGCTGACCTGTCAATCCCACGACTGGGAACACGATTCCTCCGGCGATGTCATTACCGAGCAAGACTTCCACGTCTTTCATCGGTAATTCGGACCTCACCCCGATCGTGACGAGTCCAGAGACCAGGTTGCTCTGTAAGTGTATCTGGTGCAAAGGGATTGACTCTGTCCTTTCCCCAACACCTTTGACCTCTACCTCCCCAGTCTGGGTCTCTGAGCTAAACTCTAATACACTCTTCAGTATTAGTGACTGACACGCTCCCGTGTCTCTGCAGATCCGCACTGGAACTGGTTTTAACCTCTCCTTCACTGACACCAGTCCGGCCGAGATAAACCTCTCGCGCCCTTCCTGGACTTTTTCAGACCTGTCCTTCCCTAGCGGTTCGCTTAACAGCTCAATACAGCCATTCAAAATTTCCGCTTTTCCTTTCCCCGTCTCCTTCCTTGGGGCAAAGCACCTGGACGCAAAGTGTCCGACTTTCCCACAATTATAACAGACGACCCCAGGAGACTTCCTACCAGACTGCTCCCGGTCTACCTTATCCTTTTCACTAGTCCCCGGCTTACTTTCTGACCTTTCCGGCGGACTCTCCCCGACGTCCTGACTACCCTTCTGGTAGCCTTTACTCGGGGCAAACTTCCTTTTATGCGTCAACGCATACTCATCCGCTAACTTAGCAGTTGCGGCTAACGTGGCTGCCTCTTTCTCATCGAGGTAGGGTCTCATACCCTCAGGGACACAACCTTTAAACTGCTCAATCAGGATCAGTTGTAGCAATCTGTCATAATCCCCCTCTACCCCCTTCGAGGCGCACCAACGCTCACAATATGTCTGCATCTCACGGGCAAACTCCAAATACGTGCGGTCCCACTGCTTCCTCGCATTCCGGAACCTCTGCCGGTATGCCTCCGGGACCAACTCATAAATCCTGAGGATGGCCTCTTTCACCACCTCATACTTCTGGGCATCTTCCGCGGATAAAGCTGAGTAAGCTTCTTGGGCCTTCCCTTTCAGTACACTCTGAAGTAAAACAACCCACTTATCCCTCGGCCAGTCCTGACTTATAGCCACTTTTTCGAAGTGGAGGAAGTACCGATCCACGTCGGTATCGTCAAATGGGGGAACCAGCCTAACTTCCTCGGTCGCCCGGAACCCTCCACCTTGGTTCGGCACGAGCCCCTGCTCGGCCCTTATCTTTAACTTCTCCAGCTCAAATTCCCTTTCCCTCTGTTTCCCTCTCTCTTCTCGCTCCCATTGCCTCTCTTTCTCCTCTATCTCTAACTGTCGTATCCGGAACTCGTGCTCGAGTCTCAGTTTTTCAAGCTGTACCTGTACCACGTCTCCAGCAGGTTTTTCAATAGACACCACCCCCAGCTCACCTTGGGGAAACACACCTTTGGATACATAGTGCTCTACAATAGCTCTGTGTATCTCCTCTCTCCTCATTGTCGACTTCACCTTAGCAAGAATCAACCGTTTGGCCACAGCTATCAATTCCGATTTCCTGGCATCCTCTAATGCCTCCAAGGTCGGCGCCTTTATAAATTCCTCAACCTCCATTTCTGCTGTTTGTCTTTTCTTTCTTTCGGGAATTTTAACCCAATCAATTTACTCCGTCCCAAATTTAGCGTTCAAAATCGCGGACGAGAACCCCACTTATGTTACGTACCCCGTAACTGGGTTGCCAAACCAGCAGAAATGGATCACTCAGTTGGAGTCTGGTGTACTAGAACTAAGAAAGTTTTATTAAAGAAACAAGCAACACAGTAATCGAAAGGATAATAAATGCAACAGTTCAGCGATGATAAACACACATGTGCACAGAATTAAGATAACAGCATCAATCAAGCTCTATCGTTGTCTAGGGGTAAATGACCAAATTTCAAAATGACTCAAAGTTCAGTCCAGTTCAGTTCGCAGTAATCGTTGCCATGGCGATGGACAACGTGGGGGAAGAGAGAGATAGAACAGGAACAACTGATCATTCAGACACGGCTTCACTCACAGACCGGCGAGATGGCTCACAAGCAACTTTTTGGGCGGGTCCTTGGTGATGTCACCTGAGGTCACCGACTGTGACCCCTCCCCCAGATGCGGTCGATCCTCTGCAGTGAACCCGGCACCCAGGCAAGGGCGGACACACACTGGGTTCCCGCTGATCGTACCTTTCCACCCCGGGCGTTGTCTGGTACTTCTCACCCACTCGTGAGAGGCGCACCGCTTCCAGGGTCTCGTTACCTCGGGTGGCGTGTGTGTCTGTCTTAGCGAACCTGTCCCTTTTTATCCCCCTGCTGGGGTATCGCCTGTCCATCACTTCAAACAGTTCAGGGTTCAAAGGGGGAGCCGCTCCAGACAGCTCTCTCTCTCCCACGTCCCTTCATTACACATCTCCAGACGCTGCTCCATTGTTCCTTATCTCTCCTTCCCCTGGGGGCAGGTGGCAGACCAACTGCTGATGTCACTGATGCTAACCCAGGCCAGCAAACATCTTAATTTTATGTGTATTCTCGTAACAAAGTGTATACGAATCCCATTGTTCATTTAGCTGTGGCAGATGGCAGCATCCGACAAGGCATTAAGAATCTAGACAGACACCAGAGGAAAGAAGCAATGGAAATACCTACGGCGGCTTGAACAGATGCATTAGTAGAAGCGGAACACCAATCTACTTTTGCCATTAGTGTTTTCGGAATCTTCAATGACGTGACAGACCAGAGGTGACTAGGCATAATTTGCTGTTATCTGACGTTTTTCACTCGAGTCTATCATCTTATCACACAAAGAATAATGTGAGTCTTTCGAACTTGGCATTGAAACACACGTTTAGGTCAAATACAATAAGGTCCAGAAGTTTAGAAAGTTAATACCGAGTAAATCAACGGGGTTAGAAATCAAAACCAAGCTCCCAAAGAAAATCCAAAATAAAAGCAAATGACGGTCGAGGCATGCAACATTTACTAGCCCAGGAATACATCTGCCGCCCAAGCGTCTCCCGTAGCTAAGAGGCGGGATAAAAATACTGGCTCGGTTCAGCTCTGTGACGCCAAGGTCATTGGTACAATTACATTTGCGTGGGGTACTCTGGCAGAGAAAGGCCGACTCTCTCATTGGAACTGGCAAAATAAAAAGAAAATCAAGGTGTGAGCAGATGATGGTATTATGCTTCTTCATTCTCGGTTTGTAGTGCTGAATGGGACGACTTCTGGCAAGGCGGAGTGGAAGGCCGGCTTGCGGAATTCACAAGGGATACTCGAGGTTTTCCCAATACCGTTAACAGATAAAGAAAGAACTTGGTTCTTCATTCAGCCATGATTTTGAAATAGAGTTGCTTGAGAGCTAAGCAGATCAAGGATCATGAGCGAAAAGAGTAGAGGTTAACATCTTTTGTCAAGTATCCTTCATCAGAATTGAGAAAGAATGAAATCAAGTGAATTGGCGTGGCGGGAAAAAGAACAAACATTGCGGGGAACTTCAAACTGGCCAATGTAAAGAATTCTCTGACAAACCACCACAGTCATGGCATTTGAGGAATCAAATGAGCCATTATACTCGATCACAGTTACACCACCATCTAGAATGCTTACTGTTCAATCCCGCACCTGTACTTTGAAATGTCCTTACATAAGAAGGCAGAGACTGAAGACCGCAGCACCAGTGGTGAAAATCATGAAGGCGTGGTTGAAGGAGGTGGTGGACTGTTTACAAGATTTCTCTGAATCAGTCGACTGGACCACATTGAGGGATTTATCTTCCGATCCGAATGAATATATAACGGCCGTTATCGACTTCATCAAGACCTTCCTGGATGAGTATGTCTCTTTAGGAACATATCAAGTTTTTCCCAACCAGAATCCATGGATGACTCTCCGATAAAACCAACTTCTGTATGAAGGTTTTGAAAGGGGGAGTGTACTACCTGTGCGACACTGTAATTTCTGCATCGGAGGGAAATGTCAGAAATAATTCAGAAGGGAGAACTATCTCAAGGCTTCAAGCAGCGACGGTGTACATATTAGTGCCCAGAAGGTGCTGAGTGAGCTGCCTCAAACACTATGGGCAGTAACACTCATCCATTGTAATTAAGTGCTTTGAGAGATTAACCCCTGCCAGAGCAAAGTACTGAACACTCTGCACTTTATCTTCTGCAGCACCAGATCAACAGTGGACGTAATCTCACTTGCACTCCACTCCACTTTGAGCACCTTGACAACACTTCTGCTTATCGATTACCGTTCGGCGTTCAGTACTGCCGTCCTTCAGTACACATCACCAAGCTTCTAAACCAGGGCGTCTGTCAATCCTACGGCAAGTGTATCCTCAGCATTCTCATCGGGAGCCCATAGTTAGTGAGGATAGTTGATAAATTATTCTCGTTGGTGAAAACAAGGTAGGCGCAACTCAGGAATATGTGCTTAGTACACCCTGTCTCCACCCTCTTTACTGTGTGGCCAACAACAGCTCGAGGGCGTGCAGGAGCCAGATAGAATGACTGCTTGAGTAATGTTGGAGGAAAACGTCGTGCCCAGTGTCAGCAGGACCAAGGAATTAATTGTGGATTGCAGGAATGCAGAGTCGGGGAAAAAAAATACATCAGCACTGTATGAAAAATCAGTGGTGGAAAGAATCCGCAGTTTCTAATTGTTGGGTGCAATATCTTCAAGGATCTGTCCTGGACTTAACTTATCACAACCAGAGGCCGTTTTAAGAAATAATACAAGATACTTTCCCCAGTTTGTATGTGGATTACATTTTCGCGAGAAGCCCCGTGGGTATGCAATGTCCCTTAGATTGTTTACATATTACCAGGAATGATTGATAAGTTCGTGGCCTAAGGTAGAAGGAGTCAATTTTAGAAAACCTAGCACATTTATTTTTTGTTAACATAGTCCTCTCCTTCATTTACACACTTAGTCCAGCCGTCGTGGAGCGTAAGGATCTGGGACCTCCAGAAAGTGTCCACAGTAGAAGTGATTGATATGTTCGTGGCCTATGGTAGAAGGCGATGAGGTATTCACTTCAAACTTTCTCTGTAATCACTCAAAGAGTTGATCTGCATGTGCGGGTAACGAGAGCTGTATAACTCAACCCCTTCTACGTTAGACCATGAACCTATCAATCACTCATGCTGTGGATACTTGCTGGAGGTCCAAGATCCGTATGCTCCACGAACAATGTCCAAAGTGTCCAAATGTAGAAGGGGACTGTGTTGAAAAATAAATGTGCTAGATTTTCTAAATTTGACTCAGTCTATCTTGGGCCACGAACTTATCAATCACCCCTCGTAGTTTTAATTTTTTGCCTTTGGACCAGATCTGGGTTTCCTCTTTGTTTTGCAGTTGTCTTATTTGGTATCATGAGCATTTTAAAACTCTTTTAGTCGCGATCACTTTTATTCAAATTTGGGGCTATTAAATTAACACGGGATTTTCAAGGTCTTGCATTTAGCTGTTGTCTTTCGGGTTGTTGCATTGGCTGGACACCGGGGCTGTCTGATTGTTCCTACGTTCCTACGTGCTCCAGGGTGCATTTCGGGGGGGGGGCGGAGGATGGGGGTTGTGGGGATGCCAACCCCTGTTTGCGCGGTCGTTGTGGATCATTTTCTGGTGAAACTCTGACCGAGTTCTTGTTCGTAGCGTAAGTGTTTTCAGTTCAAGATTCTGTATAATTAGCCTGATTTCTTACTAGCTTTGCTGGTTAATTCCTATAATAAATCTTCTGTTTTGTTTGAATTGCCGAAGTCTCTGTGATTCCCATACTTGAGTTCGTTCGCACGACCTGACAGTACGACCGAGCGGAGAATGAACTCAGCAGGATACCACATCCGATCAGATCTGACAAAGCAGAGTGCGATGCTTAGTAGGCACGATCTGCAGCAGCAGGAAATGGTCACGTCTCTCCCGGCTATCAAGGTAAAAACTCAAACCCAAGGAATCAGTGGATGAGCGGGGTGGGGGTGGTGGGAGGTAGTGCTGATTGCTCCCTAAATCTGCCTAGTGCCGGGTGCTTTGATGACAGTCCCGGGCCGTGCTGGGAATATAGCCCAGTGCTGTATGTTGTTGAAACTGATGCAGCACAGGTTTCCAACTGAACGAAGTAAAGTGGCTTACATTATGCCACCACCCCGTCCAGTAAAGCTCTGGAATGAGCAACAGCTAACTGGGAAAAGAAGGAGAACCAGGACTTCTTTATTGGTCCATTGTTGCCTTTCATTATTTTCTTGGTTTCATGGCCATCCGGAAAATAAGTAGTTCAGAGCTCTATACGTTGATAATGCAATCTTGAACCTTTGGACCTTTCAAGCTTTAAACATTTGAAACATTTATCAGTACCCGAATGAGAGCGTATACTTACCCCACTAGCGGGCAGCAGGCGGCTGCAAGACTTCTTGGCATAAGGCAGTGATCGAGGTGCGTGTCTCCCTGTTCAATCGAATTTTGAACTTTGCTTCCAGGGAGTGGATAGGGTGGCGCAGGTCCTGTGGCTATGTACTATAGGTGGGACAACGGCAATCTTAAAGGTGAACTGGCAGCTCGCGATCATGTACGGACATCAATGGCCTAATTGATTTAGCCACTCGTCTGGATACCCGTCTGTGAGAACGGCTGCAAGATCGGTGCCTGGAGTTACTCAGCTTCTGTACTACCTACCCTCGCCATCCACCTGATCATTTCCTGCTACACATACTTCGCCGACCTACTCGCTGGATGCCATGGAGTTTATGCTGTTGGGCAGTGCACACCTCTCGGCTGCTGAACACCACAGAATATTTAAAAGAGGACGTTGAGTGTAGCGTGGCAAACTAGAGCATTATCTTCCCAAGTGTCTCAGAGTTCGGGAAATTCCAGAGACCTTTCAGTGAGGAGAGATCTGTGACGGTCCCTGGGCCTTCTCCCATAAGTACTTCCTCGCGGTTACATTTACCTTCTTGTTTCATATGTTATCGAAAAGGAGTTTCCCATTCTGGCATTTGTTAACTCAGGTTCAGCGGGCAACTTTTTAAATTTAGTAGTGTCATGACAAATTGGGGTTCCAATCACTAAGCTTGGTCATCTCCTTACTGCCCTGATGTGTCCTGAACCGAGTAAACTTTGATCCATTTCCGGAATGTTAGGCTTTCGGATTGAGAATCACGATCAAGCACTAAACTTCCGCTTGATTTGTTCGACAGAGATCCCTCTTATTCTTTGGTATCCCTGGATGTATCAGCATGTCCCCGTAATTGACTGGTCCAGAGGCATTATTACAGATTCGTTCCCTAACTGCTAGAATATCTGCCCATCTTCAGTTTCCCAGAATCACTATTCCATGTCCCAAGCGCCCGAGGTCAAAAAGAAGATCTCTGAACCTGTATCCGACCTTCCTGGGTTCGAAAACATGAATGAAATTAAGAGAGTCCCCTTTCTACTCAGATATCCTCGCGATTATCAGCAAGAAAAAGGCTACCTCGTGCCGTTCGGGACTGGCCCATCTCACTTCTGTCAAGCAGATTCAGAGATTTCTGGAGTTTGCTAACTTTTATATTAGATTTATTAAGGGTTTTAGCATCGGGCCTGCTTCCCTGATTAATCGTACAAAGTAAAGGTAGGGTCGTTTCTGATAGATGGCAGAGGTCGAGTCAGACTTTAATGACCTGCAGAATCGTTTTCTGAATGCTGTCATATTACTCACCCAACCCTGATCTATCGTTTGTTGTTGAGGTAGACGCTTCCGGCATCGGAGTAAAGGCAGTCTTGTTCAACTGTTTTACCACCGATAAAAAATTGCATTCCTGAAATTATTTTTCCAAATAATTATCATCAGCCGAGTCCAACTATTATATAGGTAACCGAGAGTTATTGGTTGTTAAACTGGCCCTAGAAGAATAGTGGAACTGGTTAGAAGATACTGAGCATACATTTGTTGTCTAGACGCAACATAAAACAATAACTTATATCCAGAACGCCAAATAGACTTAACTCACGACGAGACTTTTTGACATTCTTTTAACCGTTTTAATTTTGTCATTACCTATCGTCCGGGTTCCGATAACCGAAAGCCTGACACTCTATCAAGGCACTATCCTCCTCCTGATTCAATAGATAGGTCAGAAAAAAAAACTTTCAGAGCACTGTTTCTGAAGTCAGATGCGCACTAGATGGGAGTAATCCAGTTCCCAGTTACGTTCCTCCCGGCCTCCTTTTTGTGCAACTCGAACTTATGTGGGTGGTTTCTCAAATCGATGCAGGCATCCAAGATAACAGCCCACCCCGGGATTTCACGCAGACTAGAATTCATTAAAAAGACGTTATTGGTGGACGTGAAGACGTTTGTCGAAGCCTGTGACATTTGCGCCCGTTCCAAAGACTCTGATCCTCCTCTTTAGAGTTTCCTTCGTCCTCTCTCCATTCCCTCCCACCTGTGGTCCCATCTCACGGTGGATTTTATCACTGGCCTCTCTAGTCGTTTTTGATCGATTTTTAAGCTGCCTTGTATTGATCACTTTTATTGAATTCGGGGTTATTTAATTAACGCGGGAGTTTCAACAACTTGCATTGCAATTGTTGACTTTTGGGGTAAATACTTCGTATGGGCACCGGGACTAGCAGATTGGTTCTGAATTTCTCCGTGCTCCAGGTTGCATTTCAAGGATACGTGCTAACCAGTGACATTCCATTTCAGCAATACGCTGACAGAGTTCAGCAATGGCTGCAATGTTATCTGTTTCCCCAAACCGCATTCCCACCACCTCCTCCTTGTTCTACTGTGGGCAGTGAGACATCACATATTATTCCAGTGGCAAGGACAAGAGATAGTGCCAGTGTTAATTTACAAAACATTTAATGTTCAGATGAGACATTGAAGATCTTTGCTTTAAAAAAGGAGTCCCATTTTTCATAGTGTGCTGACTCTCGTGTTTAAGAGGAACATGGCAAAATTCAAGACAATGAAAACAACTGTTGCTTTGTTCAGCAACTCATTCATCCCAATATTACATAAATAAACTAAAACTGTCTCTTCTTGAAAGATTACTGCACACAGTAGCTGACTGAACTTATAAAGTGAGTTCTGATATTCCAAACAGTCTCTTCTTCCCTATATGACCATGCCCTCTGAAAACTTCATTTGAGATCAAGAGCAGTGACCTTAGACACCAAAAACCACTTCACTTTCCCCACTGAACAGCGTACCTCAAAATAAATATCTAGAAAATTAGATTCAGAATAAGTCAAAGAATTAAGTAAAACCAGTGACAAATGGGGGATAGTGGGATGCATTTGTCCAAACACAGGCCAATACTTTAGAATGCAGAATTGTAAGTTAAAATTTGAGTTAAATCTAAGAGCTAATTATATGTAGTGGAGAGGAACATCTTCCTTAATTAACAAGATCAGAAAGGGCAATGGCCAAACTCAACTAGATTTACCATTAGATCAATTATTACTTTCCTTAAATTTCCTTATTGGTACGTGTGCCAATGCCTGATCTATGAATATAAGATGCCAAACAAAGTACTTGAGCAATATTTTCTTTCAACAGAAGAGCTACAGTAATGTCGAAAAATGTACTGACTCTAATCAATGACCATCATAGAATATGCTTTCCATAGAAAATGTCTGAATCATATGCACAGATTTAAAATCACAATTATTAACATTTCTCCAGGTGGATTGACCTTTGAAGATATAAGATGGAATAAATATTCAGGATATGAGAGTCTGTAAATGAAGTGTTTTGTAAATTTGTGATGCTGTATCAACATTTTACCATCGTTCATACATTTTCTTTTAAATCAGGTGATGCCTGTGCTGTGTGTTTCCCTTTTCTGATCCAGTTGCCTGCAGGAATCAGTTTGAAAGGATACTTCAAGCCAAAAGCTGTAAAATTCCAAACTGGCTGAGCATTCAAACACCTTAACAGGATTGTCAGGCAGCAAAGCAGACTCAGCACTATTTCCAGCTGATGTTTCAAACATTTTATTAAGAGGTTAATAAAAATTCTATCTCAAGCACAGGTTGACTGAAAAATAAAATTCATAACTTTTTCTTAAAATTAATTTAATGGTTTTAAGGACAAAACTGATGTACCCACTTTTTAAAGAAAGGAATGAGTTCTGCAGTCAGTTAACCGTGAATACGGCTTATACGAAATGTACTTAAATATTACGCAACTGTGCATAAGATTTTTCTTCATGATTTACAGCATACTATCTGCAATTCCCAAATTTTCACTCTGATCCATTTCACTCAGCTATTAAGAAGGCAACAAAGCTATACAGCCTATTGGAGGTTTACTCAATAGCTACTACTGAGATTTCCGTGATGAACTATGTATGCACAAATGTTTGAATTTGCTGTCAGTTGAATGTTATGATAATGGTAATTGAAGATTGTTAGGTTGCCATCAAAAAAGCAAGATCTAATCCAAAGTGCATTAAAATATAAAAAAAGTTGAAGATTACGCAAGAGAATAAAACCTCTCAGTGGGAATATAGAAAACAATCAAGCATTATTTACCAGAAAGAAAACAAGTGACCATTTGTACACTTGGTGATTTTAACTGAAGTAAAACTTATTTGATGTCTCAAGTATCTTTGAAGTGTAGGGGCATAAATTTAAGCAGATTCAGCACAGTCTCTCATCTCCAGACCAAGTGTCTCTCAGACTCTGTAACACATTGCTACGGTCCGTTTTTATAGGGAAACTCAAATTCCAAAGTTCAAAGTGAGTGTATTATCAAAGTACATATGTCACATTATTCAATCCCGAGATTTACTTTCTTCTGGGTATTCACAGTAAATACAAAGAAACACAATAAAAGGCCACACACAACAAGATAGACAGACAACCAATGTACCAAAGACAACAAACTATGGAAACACAAAAGGAAAAAAGTGAACAATTTCTAGAGAACATGAGATGAAACTACTTTGAAAGTGAATCTAAAGGTTGCGGGAATAGTTCAGTGGTGGGATGAATGATGATGAGTGAAGTTACCCCCTCTGGTTCAAGAGCTTGGGTGGCAGAGATCCTTGATGATGGATGCTGCTTTCTTGCAACAGTGTTCCATGTAGATGAGCTCAATAGTGGGGAGGGCTCTATCCTTGATACACTGGCTGTATCCATTTCTTTTTGTAGGTTTCACCCGGGCATTAAGGGCATTAGTACTTCCATAACAGCCGTGATGCAATCAGTCAATATAATCTCTATCACAGATCTATGGAATTTTCTCAAGGTTTTAGATAACAGGCCGAATCTTCGTAAAATTCTGCGAAAGTAGAGGGAATATCTTTTTTTTGAATGCCACTTTATATGCTGGATTGAGGACACATCGTCTGAAATTATAACGCCAAGGTATTTAAAGTTGCTGATCCTCTCCATTACTGATTGACCAATGAGAACTCGCTCTTGGACCTCCAATTTCCTCCTCCTGAAGTCAATAATCAGCTCCTCGTTCACGGTGATATTGAGTGAGTAGTTGTTGTTGTGGCATCGCTCAATTAGATTTTCCATCTCTGTCCTATATGCTGATTGATCACCACCTTTGCTTTGGACAGCAAAAGGGTGTCATCAGGAAACATAAATATGCCATTGTAACTAAGCTTAGCCTCACAGTTATAGTTAAAAAGTGAATAGAGCAGAGGGCCAAGGTGGTAAACTGATTGGTGTTCTGCAACGAACTGATTGGTGTTCTGCAAGCACAGGTCTGAGGTCCCTTGCATGTAATGCAAAGCTCTCGGCATGGTACGTCACTTGTTGCAGGATACCTGACATTCAAATAGCTCTTGATGCCGTGATCCAGTTGAAGTTCCGGCAATCTGAGTGATCCACTGGTGATCTGAGTTTGCTGATAGCTTCTGTAACCTTCTCACCGGGCTTTTAAGCAAACTTGACTTGATAGTTAACTCTGCTAACAGCCATGTGACTCAGAGTTGAAACAATATACATCTAGTGTCAGTATGAATTGGGGTTCGACCAAACAGGAAAGTTGGGATGTTCCCATTAACAAAACCTTGATTTGAGCAAATGCTGTGTAAATACTGTCGATACAGAATTACCAGTTACTAAAAAATAATAAATCATACATCAGCATAAGGCTATGAAGAAAGTGCATTTGCTTGTTTCAGTTTTATCGAACAGTCATCAAGAGAACGAAAAGAAAGAAAAAATAATAAACGGGCCCTTTGAAGCTTGACCAGTCTAACCGTGCCCGTGACTGTTGGAGCTCATCACTTCCAAAAACTGAGTATAAAGTTAAACAAGGCACTGAATTCTCATCACCAATCACCAATAGAAAGTCCCATTTTGGACTTCTTCATCTTGCTAAGCACTCCATACAAAAGTACCTTCACACTGAATCGAATTATGCCTTCACAATCTTTTCATCGCCGCATCTCCTGCCAAAATACCACAGACTCCACCACCATCTGTCTCAAATCACTCTCCACCCATAACCTTCCAGAATCCTCTCCCAGTCTCACGACCCTGATTGGCTGGCACAATATTCCTAATTTGAACAACATGCACCCATATGTTGAGCTGAAATCAAAACCTTCTACCAGCAGGACATGCTGCTTTTACAGAAAACGACTAAAACGAAACACCTCACAGCATAGCAGCAGTAAATCTTAACCAGGGAAGTACACTACTTTTTTCTGTTACTGATATTCTTTGACTGACGCCTGTGAGAGGCAATTATGGTGCCACCTCAGCTGATCTCTGAAGATTGATCAGGTTTTGCTATTAATCCACCTTGAATTGCCCCATCAATGACCTTCCTTCCACAATAAAGCCAATGTTTAATAAATGATTTATTATGCAATTTGTAGACACTAAACACAGCCAGAAGCAACAGAAACAGGCCCTTCGGCCCATTCAGTCCATGCCAACCAGGCTTCTCAACTAAGCTTAAGCACAAGACGCTCTGCAGATGCTGGAAATCCACAGCAACACACAAAAATGCTGGAGGAACTCAACAAGTCAGGCAGCATCTGTACTGGGGAATAACTATTTGACATTTCAAATTGAGAGCATTAATCAGTACTGGAATAGAAGGGAAAAGAAGCCAATTGGGGGAAGGGGACAGGTGGGAGAGGAGGGATGAAGGTAGAAGCTGGCAGATGACAGTTGTAAAAAGAAAAGGGCTGAAGAGGGTGGAATTTGGTAGGAAAGTGTATCATAAGAGAAAGGGAAGTAAGAGAGGCTTGAGAGTGAAGTGATAGGCAAGTGAGGAGAAGGCAAGGTGTAGATGGGGATCCAGGGCAGGGAATAGAAAAAAAAATGGGGAATCTGAAGAAATTGATGCTCATGCTGACAGGATGGAGGCTACTCAGACAAAAAAATGATTGCACTCCAATCTGAGGGAGGTATCATCATGGCAGTGGAGGAGGTTATGGAACAGCATGTTTTAATGGGAATGGGAAGTATAGTCAAGATGCGTAAACACGAGCAAATCCTACATAATGCAAATGGAGTGAAAGCACTCATCGAACTGGTCCCTAATTAATACTAGGTCTCACTGATGTAGAGAAGGCCACCTCAGAAGACAACCCCAGGAGGTGAAATGATGCTCACCTGGAAAGTAAATTTTGGTGCCCTGAATTACATAAGGGAGGAAGTCAATGGGTAGGTATAGCATTCTTACTGCATGCAGGGATAATTTCCAGCAGGGATATCACAGGGAATAGATGAAGGGTATGAATGGACAACAGAGAGCATGATCCCTGTAGAAACTGGAGAGTGTTAGTTATAGGGAAAGATGTGTTTATTGGTAGTATCCTGTCAAGATGGTGAAGATTACAGAAAGGATGTGTATAATATGGAAGCTCGTGGGGTGGTAGTACAAGGGGAAATCTATCACTGTAATTTTAGTCTTGGGTTACGTGATAAAATAGCCATAGTCAGCATGGTTTCTTAAGGGAAAACTTTGCTTGATAAATCTGTTGAAATTCCTTGAAGAAATCATAAGCAGGATAGACAAAAGAGATTCGGTAGATGTTGCATTCTTATGTTTTCAAAAGGTCTTTGACAAAAGGTTGCTTAAGAAGCTAAGAGGAAATATACTAGCAATGATAAAGTAGTGGCTAATTGGCAGGAGGCAAAGAATGGGAATAAAGGAGCCTTTTATGGTTGGCTGCCAGTGACTAGTGGTGTTCCACAGGGGTCTGTGTTGGGATATCTTCTTTCTACGTAATATGTCAATGACTTGGATGATGGAATTGATTATGGCTATGTAGCAAAATTTGAGGACAATCTGAAGATAAGTGGAGGGGTAGGTACTTTTGAGGAAGTAGAGAATCTACAGAATAACTTACACACAAATTGGAAGAATGGACAAATATGTGGCAGATGGAATACAATGCTGGGAATTGTACAATCATGCACTTTGGTAGAAGAAATGAAAGTGTCAACAAAATTATGGCTAAGGGAAAACACAAGGATCTGAGGTGCAAATGGGCACAGGAGTACTGGTGTAGGATTCCCTTCAGGTTGATTTTCAAGTTGAGTTGGTGGTGAAGGAGGCAAATACAATGTTAACATTAATTTCATGACGACCAGAATATACAAGCAAGGATATGATGTCGAGGTTTTATAGAGCACTGGCAAGGCCTCGCTTGGAGTATTGCGAGCAGTTCTAGGACCCTATCTAAGAACGGATGTGCAGACATTAGAGGGGGTTCAAAAAGTTGCACAAAAATGATTCTGCAATTGAGAAGTTTGTCATATGAAGGGCGTTTGGTGTCAGTGAGACGGAGAATATATTTCCAATCTGCACAGTTTGTGGTCTTCCGGTTAGGACGTCGTGGATCCAGTTGCAGTGGGAGGTACATAGGCCCAGGTTTAATGATCACCTTAAATGCTGAGCTGTAGTCACTAACCAACATCATGAGATAGGTATTTGTATTGTTCAGGGGATTCAAGGCCACATGAAGAGCCAATGAGATTACATCTGCTGTAGACCAATTGTGGCGATAGACAAATTGCAGTGGGTCCAGGTCCTTTCTGAGACAGGAGTTAATTCCAGCCATAAACAACTGCTTAAAGTACTTCATGACTGCAGAGGTGAGTGCTACTGGATGATAGTCATTAAGGCAGCACGCCCTGTTCTTCATGGGCTCTGGTTTAATTGTTGCCTTTTCGAAGTAGGTGGGAAAAAATCCCACTGTGGCAACAAGGGGTTGATTATGTCACTGAACACCCATGTCAATTGGTTGCCACAGGTTTTCAGAGCTGCACAATGTACTCCATCAGGGACGATTTGCGTTTTGATGATTCGCTATCCTGAAAGACTGTCTCACGTTGGCCTCCAAGACAGAGCTCAGAGTCACCAGGTGCTGCAAGGATCCTTAGATTTGTAGTTTTATTCTCCTTTTCAAAGCAAGCATGAAAGGTTTTGAGGTTATCTAGGAGTGAAGCATCACTGCCATTCATGATGGTAGGTTTCACTTTGTAGGAAGTAATGGCCTGTAAACCTTGATAAAGTTAATGTGCATCTGGTTCTGCCTCCAAACTTGTTTGGATTTGCTCCTTTGTCCTTGAGATAACCCTGTGCAAGTCATTAACAAACGTGAGTAGATCCTATACTTTTTAATCATTTCTAGTGATTGTTCTACCACTGATGTAAGGCTCACCCACCTGTTGATGCCCTGTTAGTTCCTGTTCCCCTTCCTAAACAAAGGAACATGTTTGACTGCTCTCAAGCCTTTTGAAATTTTGTTTATGGCTAAATGGGTTATACAAATCTGGTTTAAACACCAGCAATCTCGTCTGATGTCTACTTCAGTATTCTGGGACAGACCCAATCAGGACCTTGGGAAATATACACTTCAATGTTTTCAAGCAGTCTAACTGTCATCCTCTTTAATATTGCCATGCTATAGAATATCATCATACCATTCCCTAAACTCACCACAATTCATTTACTTCTCCTTGATGAATATCAATGCAAAATACACGTATAGAACCCCATGCACTTCCTCTGGGTCCGAGCATGAATTCCCTCCTTTGCCCTTCAGTGGATCTCCCTTACCTCAGCTACATTTTTGTAAATAGATATAAAAAGTACCTTGGTATTATCCGTAATGCTGCTTGAAAAGACATTTCATGGCCCTTTTCAGGCAGCTTACATCCTGCTTTTTCTATCTTCCTCAAGAGCTTTACTCAATTCAGGCTTCAAAAACCTGACATATTCTTGCTCATTTAGTTGTGCAAAAGAAGCAATTGATTTGCCTGCCAGATGCCAGATTCCTGAAAATAAAGGCACTGATCGGAGCTCTATCATGGCAGGAAAACAGGAGAAAAGATTCAATCTCCTTGGAAAAGGTGCAACCTCTTCACCATCTCCTGGAAATCACTCAGCGTGGACACGAAGCATGTGATACTGAAAAGATTAAGTCCATGTATCGGGAGCAGGTAGAGTGCCAGGATAAATGACAAAAGTTTCACCCCATGTGCCAAACTATCCATCTGCTATCTTCCCTAAATCTCTGCACCACCTTCAAGTCCGATATTGCCCTCACCACTTACATCAGAATGGAATCGCAGACGTCAGTCCTAAAAGGGCCTCCTACAAAGACCAAGGGGGACCATGATGCAAACAGTGATGCTGTTAGTTGAAAGACAACAGCCAATGTGTGTCTCTTGCAAGTGATTTGGAGAAGATGTGAATAGCAAGGGATGGATTGAAATAAGAGAATACAACTCTAATGAATGAAAACTAGAGAAGCTGGCAACAAAGGTAAAGGCTCGATAAAATGAAATTGCTTAATGGAGGACAGAGCCCAGCGGTCTGGGAAGAAACCAGCTGGCAGATCAGGTGATGCCTTTAAGCTCACATTGGGCTCTATCAGAACATTCTCTTTTTCTCCAGGCTAAAGGCAGTAAAGTCAAAGTGGGTGTGGACTAACTAACTCAAGGCACAGACATCTGGAAGTTCGCATACTCCCATGTGGACTGAATGCCTTCTGCAAAATGGCAACCCAGTCTGTATTTAGTTTCTCTGTTGTAAAAAGACTTCCTACATTTATTCTTCTCTTTATAAATGCTGCCTAACCTATTCAGCATTTCCAACAATGTCTGCTTCCATTTCAGGTATCCAGCATCTGCACTTTGGTTTTAAACCAAACTATATCTGAAAAGGGTACGGTAGCAACAGCTATTACAATTCTAAATTTTGAAGCAGGAAATATTAAAACAGTCTCGTAAAATGTGAAATTCCATAAAGTACATTTTAAAACTAATAAGTAAGTAAATCTACAGACAACAATCAAGGATGGCACTTTCAGCAGAGCCAATTTTCCCATCAGGCACTCCTTATCTGACAAAATCACTGTTGAATACATTGCTATTCTGGTAGCTCTTCGCTGTAACAGTAAACATCTACATTAACCTGTAACTAACCAAGATCTAATCTGCTACAACTTTTCCCCTTCTCTACCCTGAGTAAGTTGTTTAGAGATCAAAAGTTACAGCTGCAATTCCTTGAGGGTGCAAGGTTCACACTAGATTGTCATCTCTCACTTCACCATTAATGCATCTGTATCCTTCAGGAAATCACCACACAAACAGATTTTAACCAAAGTATCAAAAGCTTTCTGTCTCTTTAAATAAAGACTAGAAATCTGTGAAAATATACAAATGTTTGCCTTTAAAATACTCTCAACTATTTTTCATAGCGGCAATGCTTATATTGTTAAAACGAAACTGTTATTTTAATGAGTTCTATTCGACGTTATTACAAAATCAGAAAAAGAAAGCGTCACTAACTCAGTTGACTGCTTAGTAACAACTTACCAATAACTTTTTTAATATAAACATTCATAGGGAATGATTCTTTTCCCTATTTATATACTAAGTCTTTAACAAATTTAAGCAGATTTGCTGGAAATCTGATTGCATTAATATTTTCTTCATAAAATCATTTTTCCACAACTGAAGATAACAGTTCCAGGGAATTTTGAAGTGGAAAATATAAATGGCCAATGACTGCTTCTGCAAGTTATCCTTGCGACCTCAGAGCAACTTCTGAGTTGAGGGCCAACTTTTCTTTTAGACCTTTAGCAGGGAATATTAACCATGTTGCTCTGGGCGCCCTTGACATCTGCAGATAACTGAAATACTTCTAAACATCCTCAAGCACACTCCTACCTTTAATCTACTCCCTCAACAGCTCCACTTCAGTTTTCCTCCCAGAGTCTTCCCAACCCTTGATCTACATCCCCAAATGTAGTACTTCTGACATCTAATTCAATCATATTCCCTCCAGATCCCAGAATTGTGCTGAAAGTCAGCCCATTCCATCTTTTTACAATGATTGCGACATTATAAGTGAGGCTTATTAATGAATTAAGTGATGCAATGAGAAAATATGCTGCATTTTTCTGTTGTAAAAAAAAGGTGAATTGCAGTGAATTGGAATCAGGTCAGCCACTTGTTTGAGATAACTCTAAAGAGCAAAAAACTAATCAAGAAAATTGCCAGGATTCCCTTTGTTTATCTGGGACACTGCGCTGCTTAATTGCAGCCTCAACTATGTGTACTTGTGCGTCCGTTAGAAAATACATGGTACTTAGAACAAGCAGGTTGTGTTCAAAAACCCATTTTGGATAACAGTGAATATATTATTGCATGACTCAGAAGTTATTTTGTAGCCTAGTGTCTACATATCAGGGTGGTGAAGGTTAGAATATTTTTTTCTTCAGACTATAATCTTTAAAATAAGTGATGCCTCTTTATGTTAGCTTCATCTTGTAGTTCTGTTCAATCTCAACACACAACCTCACCAGCATCTCCACAGACTCCATTCATTGCAGATTTTAGTGCAGGTGCAGATGAATCAAACATTTGAAACGGTTTATAGTTGTAGAATTGAATACATTGTCAGCTTCTGTAGTTAAACACATTGATAACAGGTCTTTCATTTGAGTGTGTGTGTGTGTTTGTGTGTGTTTTGTGTCTGCTTGTGTGTGTGTTTTTGTATGTGAGTGCTTTCCTGTGTGTGTGATTTTGTGTTCCTGTGGGCGTATGGTGTGTTTTTGTGTGTGTATGTGTTTTGTGTTTGTGTGCATGTCTGTGCTTGTGTGTCTGCGTGTTTTTGTATGTGTGCGTGTGTGTTGTGTGTATGTTCATGTGTGTATGTGTTGTGTGTATGTTTGTGTGTGTATGTTTGTGTGTGTGTGCTTCTTTTTGTGTGTTTGTGTGTGTCTGCTTCTGTGTGTGTATGTGTGTGTTGTGTGTAAGTTTCTGTGTGTGTATGTGCTGGGTGTATATTTGTGTGTGTGCTTTTTTGTGTGTGTGTGTGTGTGTGTGTGTGTGTGTGTCTGTGGGTGTCTCTGTGTGTGTTCGCCTGTGTATCTGTGTGTCTCTTTGTGCTTGTCTATGTGTGTGTGTGTGTATGTGCGAGTGTGTGTCCGTGTATCTCTGTGAGTGCCTGTGTGTGTGTGTGTGTGTGTGTGTGTGTGTGTGTGTGTGTGTATGTGTGTGTGTGTGTGTTCGTGCTGGTATGTGTGAGTCTGTGTGTGTGTGATTTTGTGCTCTTGTGCGTGTATGTGTGCTTTGTGAGTGTGTTATTGTCTGTGTGCATGTTGTTGAATTCTTATGTGTGTGGTGTGTTTATGTGTTTTTTTCCTGTGTGTTTGTGTTTGTGTGTTCGTGTGTGTGGGTTTGTGGCTGCGTGTGTGTTTGTGTGTGTAGGGGGGTGTTGATTTTGTATTTTTGTGTGAGAGTGATTGTGCTTTTGTATCTGTGTGGGTCGTGTGATTTTTGTTTTTTCTGTGTGACTCTGTGTGTGTCCGGTGTTTTTGTGTGTTTGAGTGCGGTGTGTTTTTCTGTTTTTCTGTGTGAGGATATGTGTGAGCGTGAGTGTGAGATGTGTTTTTGTGTTTGTGTGTGAGTGTTTTGTGTGTGTTTGTTGGTGTACGTATTTTTGTGTGTGAGTGTTGTATGTAAGTGTTTTTGTGTGTGTGTTTCTGTGTGTGTGTTTGTGTGTGTATGCTTGTGTGCGTGCTTTTGTGTGTGTCCATGTGTGGTATTGTTTGTGTGTGTGTATGTGTGTGTGTGTGTTTGTGTTAGTGTGTGTGTGTGTGTGTGTGCATGTGGTGTGTATATGTGTGGTGTGTTTTTGAGTGTGTGCCTCTGTTTGTACGCATGTGTTTTGTTTGAGTGTGTATTTGTGTGTGTGTGTGTGTGTGTGTGTGTATGTGTGTGTGCTTCTGTGTGTGTGTGAGGTGGGGAGTGTTTTTGTATATTTCTGGGTGAGCGTGTTTGTGTTTTTGTATATGTGTGTGTGGTGTATTTTTGTATTTATCTGTTTGAGTATGTGTGTGTGTGTGTTTGTTCTTGTGTGCGAGTGTGTGTGTGGTGTGGTGTTGTGTATTCATATGCATGTGTGTCTGTGTGCGTGTCTGTGTGTGTTTTTCTGCGTGTCTGTCTTTTGCGTGTGTCTGGGTTTTGTGTACTGTATGTGTGTCTGTGTGTGTTTTTCTGTGTGTCAGTCTGTCTGTGAGTGCTTATACGTTTCTCTGTGATTGTGGTCTGTTTCTGTGACTTTCTGTGTCTGTGTGTGGTTTTGTGTCTGTGTGTGTGAGGCGGGGAGTGTTTTTGTATTTTGTTTGTTTGAGTGTGTTTGTGTTTTTGTATATGTGTGTGTGGTGTGTTTTTCTATTTTTCTGTGTGAGTATGTATGTGTGTGGTCTCCTTTTGTGTTTGTCTGTGTTTGTTTGTGTGCGTGGTTTTATGTGTGTACCTGTGTGTGTTTGTGTGTGTGTGTGTGTGTGCGTGTGTGTATGTTTCTGTGTGTTTGGTGTGTGTGTGTTTGTATATGAGTATTTTCGTGTGTGTGTTTGTGTGTGTGTGTGTGTGTGTGTGTGTTTGCGTCTGTGTGTGTTTGTGTGTGTTTGTGTGTTGTGTGTGTCTGTGTTTTCTGTGTTGTGTGTGTGTGTGTGTGTGTGTGTGTTTCTGTATTTGTGTGTGTTTGTGTTTTTGTGTGTGTCGGTATGACTTTGTGTGTCTGCTGATGCATTTCTGTGTGTTTGTGGTCTGTTTCTGTGATTTACTCTGTGTGTGTGTGTGTGTGTGTGTGTGTGTGTGTGTGTGTGTGAGAGAGAGAGGGGTTGGGAGTGCTTTTGTATTTTCTGTGTGAGTGTGTATGTGAGTGTGTTTTTCTGTTTGTGTGTGTGTGTAGTTGTCTGTGTTTTGTGTATATTTGTTTGTGTGTGTGTGTGTATGCCTGTGTGTGTTTGTGTGTGTGTGCGTTTGTATCTGCTATTGTTTGTTTGTGTATTATTGTTTTCCTGTGTGTGTGTCTGGTGTGCTTTTGTGTTTCTGTCTGAGACAGAGAGGCGAAGACTGCTAACAATTTGTTTACACTTTTGCAAGGACACTCGCAGCTTCCAGGTTCTACAGAAGGAGAAGCGAGGAGCCGATTGATGGACAGCTAGTATTCAGCATGGTAAGATAAATAGAAGGTCAGCTGTTAGATCTGCAGACACATGGTTTTGGACACTGAATGAGCTTTGCTGTGCCCACAGAAAGTTGGGTTTTGGAGGATTGATCAGGTGCATCGATCAGTGGCTCTCGCAGTATGAAAAGGGTGTGACCGGTGGGGAGTTACCCGTGTCAGCAACCCTGGGCAGGGTTGATAACTAAACCAAAGAAGAACGATCCCCTTTGTGGTGGTGACAGTCCGTGACTTCTAAAGTATTTCGGTGGACAACAGGAAGATTGACTGTGTCAGCATCTGAAGTCTCAAATCTCTCTCTCTCTCCCCCCCTCTCTCTCTCTCACCATCACTACTCAACTCAATACCACGAACTGAACTGAACTTTAGTTATCATCCTAAGACTATCTATTTAACCCTACACTCAAAGAAACTTGGTTTTTATAGATTTCCACAGTTACGTATATATAATCATTGGTAACCTGTTTGATAAATCTGAATTTATATTACTGTTTTGCGTAGTTACTAATAAATACCATTAGTTAAAGCAATACTGGACTCCAAAGTGTTTTCCATTTCTGCTGGATCTTTAACCTGTCCGGGGTCCCTATCAAAATTGGGGCCAGAGTGCGAGATATAAACAGATTAGTTGGGGGGCTTATTTGAATTGACTGGTGAAAATCCCTTTCGATTTGATCGTGCGGAAAAGCAGCAGAAATGGATGTTAGGAAATTTCTGGCATTTGCAAACCCTGTGACCTTGAAGAAAGCTAAAAAGAATGAGCTGCGGAAATTCGTTGAGGAACTGGAACTTAAGACGGCAAAGAAGGGTATGACTCAGGTAGAAATTCAAAGAAAAATAGTTGAATATTATATTTCGACGAAGGAATTTACTGAGGATGTGTTGAACTGTTTGCTGAAGGTAAAGAACTTACGGAGGCTGAGATTCGGCTTCAGTTAGAGAAAATAAAAATGGAGCATAACGAGCAACCGAAACAGCTCGAGAGAGAAGAGGCAGAAAGACAGAGACAGTTCGGGAGGGAGATGTAGCAGCTAAAAGGTCCTGTGTTGGACCCTGATGATTTTTACAGCTCGGAACGGCTTGTGTTGTTTGATGAATTTAAAAGTTTTGTACCCTATGATGTAAGGGCATACCTAGATGAAGAGGATACCGCCACCCTGCGGGGGCCTGCTAATACAGCAGACAAGTTTGTTTTAAATCAGCGAGGTTATGTTTACTGCAGATGACAGTTACCCAGAGAGTCGCTGGGAGGTTCGGGGTGACCTTGAATTTGAAACTGGGGCAAGTGATGAAAGCTCAGAAGAGGCAGCTGTCCTGATTGCCTGCGTTCAGGTTGTGAAAGTACCTATGTATTCACAGGGTACTGAACCTTGTGTTGAAGTTCAGTTAAGGTCTGAGGTGTCTGACTTGGTTGGAAAGGAATGCGGTTCATTTGTGTCAGATGGTTTTGGTTCAGTGAATAAGGGGATCACCTTGGTACCAGTGGAAATTGAGGATTCTCAGTCACTTGGATTAGACAGTGTGCTAAAAGTTAGTGATGAGATTAAAATTGCTGAGGTAAGTGTTACTGGAAATAGTGAGAAAAGTGTTATCTCTGGACTTCTGAATAAAGTACTTGTGAAGGTTGGATTGGTTGTGCGACTTTTGACCCTGCTTTCAGGACAAAGGCCTGCTGAGGAACTATGTGCCACTCTGTTGCCTTTTGCTTTGACATTTGGAGGTAAACACCTTCAAGGTTATGATGTTATTCACAATGATGTTGTGGAGAAGAAGGATTGTTATTGTTTTGGGACACCATTGGTGGAAGTTGCTATGGAGACAGGTCGGAATCAAGGTCGTAGGAATAAGATAAATGGATTGACAATACACCAGATACGATTTAATGATTTACAGTTTATAGATGTTACTGGAAATATATAATAAAATATAAAAGGAAAATAAAAGGCGCCACACTTATCAAAGTTCTATCTCTTCGTGCACAAACAGTTGGAGCTCAGGACCCCTCTTCTTCACCCTGCAACCCCTCGGACCACCTGAACCGGCCGCCTGGGACCAACAACGGTGGTCGTCCAGACACTCGGCATGAGTCGGTCTCCGTCTGCACTCCTCGCCGAACGCCCCGGTCGGGGTCCGACCCCGTTAGCAGACTCACAGCACCTGCTCCATCCTTTGTCTCTCGCTCCCGCCTTCTGCCCCAAAACCCCGCGCATGCAGTATCTTCAAATACACCAAAAACATACCAACTATTCCAATTGGTTCATTCGCCCTCATAACAATAGATAATAGAAAACGAACTGCTAGCGGGAAGGACTTTCTCAGCGTTTAACATAACAAAGAAGCATCCTTAAGTTAACATAACAAAGAAGCCATTTTAATTAGCCTACACAGTAACATAAAAGACGAAACCCCCTTACACATAATATACACATAGTAGTTATAATACTGGAGATCTTGCTAATTTTAGTAAACAATCGGGGGAGGTTGACACCCCTCCAAGGTAAGGTTGATTTAGCAGTTCCACTAATGAAGAAGATGCTGGTAATGATCCACACAAAAAGACTGATGTTTACCCTGGCTGTGTAGTGACTAGAAGCACGTTTAGAAAGTCTGCTGAGGCCCATGATAGCAAATCAAGGGATTCAGAGTATCATGATGTGTCACAGACTTTTCTGCCTTACATATTCCAGCAGGACTTAGAGGGTAGAAGAGCTGATGAGAGTAAGGTGTATGAAAAAGGTTTGTCCTTATCGAGGAAGGAATTTATAGAGGAAAAGAATAAATATTCTGAAATGGTGGCTTTAAAGGAGACAGCTCTCACAGGAGAGGAGGTTCAGAATAAATCAGTGGGATATTACCTTAAACATGGGGTGTTGATGAGGAAGTGGAGTCCAGTCACTGTTCCTGCAAGTGAGGATTTGGATATTGTGCATCAGGTAGTGGTTCCAAAGGTGTACAGGGCTGAAAGTTTAAATCTGGCCCATAGTATGCCTTTAGGTGGACATGTTGGAGTGAGAAAGAGAGTGCACAGAATTATGAAGGAATTATACTGGCCTAATTTAAGAAAGGATGCTGTGAATTTTTGCAGGACTGAGGAGAAACTTAATCAGGTTATTCAAGCAACACCACTTAAACGACACCTGCTTTTGGTGAACTATTTTCCAGGGTCATGGTGGATTGTGTGGGCCCATTGCCAAAGACTGCAGCTCGTCATCAGTATATGCTAACTGTTATGGGTGCTGCATCTAGGTTCCCTGAAGTGGTGCCTCTGAGAAACATCAAGGCGAAGACTGTGGTAAAAAAAGCATTCAGTAAGTTTTTCACGCTGGTAGGTCTGCCTAAAGAAGTTCAATCTGACCAGGGTAATAATTTTACTTCGGGAATATTCCAGCAAATAGTTTGTGAGCTGCGGGCTGAACAGATTGTGTCATCTGCCTCCCACCCGGAGTCAAAAGGGGCTTTGGAGCGGTTGCATTCCACTTTAAAGACCATAATTAAAACCTACTGTTTTGAGAATGACAGGGACTGCGATGAAAGGTTACACTTATTACTTTTTGCCGTGAGAGACACCAATCAAGAATCCCTGGTGTTTAGTCCATTTGAGCTCATTTTCGGCACTAGGCCCGAATGTACAAATGTAGATGTCTACCAAATGTCTAATATGCTGAAGCCACTTGTTCTTCTTGCTGATATCCTGTGTTTCAAGCGTGCTATAACAATGTAAGGTTCAACACTTCAAGCTGGGGATCACCCGGAGGGTGATATGGCGTGGTCCACGACTATCGACTCCAGACTTGCTCAATAACTCACGTGTGAGCCGATTCTCAAATTCCCTTCCCCGATCACGCCGTATCTTGGAACGCCATAATAAACAAAATTCATCTTCCGTAACACTTTGGCAACTGCGGATGCTCTCTGGTCCTTGGCTGGAAAAGCTGGAGTATATCGGGCGAGGTGATCAGTGATGAAATCGGGATTTGCCGCGTTGCTGGAATCTGACTCTATGGAGAGGAAATATATACACACTAAATCAAGTGTTGCCACACCCTCTAAGTGAGATGATGGAGCAATTATCGTCGCACGCGTCTGCCGCCGAATACATCGAATAGACGACTTACAGCGCTCTTCAACCTCAGCGTTGATTCTGGACCAATAGAACCGATCTAAGACCTATACGTCCCTTCCCCATGGGCCGGTATTTATACAGAAGCTGATTCAAAGGATGGTCTACGCTGGCGTACTTCCTAAATCTACGGTAGTACCCTCAGAATCCAAGGTGTGAACGTAGGGCAATGACATTCCTGAGCCATGATCATGTGGTCACCGACTCTATCTTGGAGGGATCTGTAGCAACTCCCTTATATGAGACTATATGTCGACGTAGTTGATTAACGTCTTACAGAATGTGCACTTGTCCAGCGACAGTCTTAGTCCTTCAGGCGGTCTAGCACCTTCACAGCTTCATCTCCTGCTCCTCCCGTGTGGGCCCGAACATTATGAGGTCATTCAAGGACTCCAGTACATCAGGCCTTCATATCTCCAACTACACACTTTGGAAAGATACTGGTCCTCCTGTTATGTCCAGAGGCATTCTCTCAACCGGAAAGTGGACATATAAATTCAGTCTTCTCTCAGGGGTATCTTGTAATAACAACTTCTTAGGTCCAACACAATAATCCATTTTACTCTACTGATTTAGGCCAGAGCTTTGTCGATCCGCAAAACAGCATATTGTTTGGGGACTGTCGGATAGTTAGCACACATTCGTACTTTCCCCATTCTTCTTCCTCGGCTCCACTATGGGTGACGCATAGGGACTCATTGACTCAGTGATGATTTGCTTCCTTCAGTTTACAGCCGGACATCTTCCATCTTCGCTGGTGCGAACGATCTAGACCTTTCTCTGAAGTGGGTGTCCTCTGTCATTCGAATAGCATGGAAGATTCTCTTTGGACAACCCACATCAAACTCGTCAGTGGAAAAAAAAAACATCTTCGGACTTCAATATCTCCATTAATCTTCCTTTCCATCCCTCAGGTAGCGGGAAGTCACCAAATCTGAATGACTTGCTGTTAACTCTCCTGATCCTGAACTCTCTGTCCCCCAACCCCTCCCTCTCCCTCTCCTTCTCCCCTTATCTCTCTCGCTCTCTCTCACTTTCCCTCTCTCCCTCCCTCTCTCTCTCTCTCCCTCTCCCCGTCTCCCATCTCCCCCTCTCCCCCCTCTCCCCCTCTCCCTCTCCCCTCTCCCCCTCCCCCTCCCCGCCCCCCACCCCCGTCCATCTCTCACGGATTTCACACCAGAACACTAGACATGACGGTCACTGGGAAACGATGCGCCATCGGAATCCCATGTCTGCGGGTTACTTCTCCCTCCTGCGTGTTCCTGTCAATCACTGCCATTCTGCTTACGTGCACAGCCGAAGGTCTCTGCAGTTCAGGTCTCACCAGCGCCCCAGCAGGTTAGCATGGCCTCGGTATCAGACATCCCGGTGAATTTGGGGTTTACTTTCACTGTAGCTACTTCGTCAGGACGTAACACGTCAGGTTTGGAATGGGTTTACCACACAGCTCCTCGTTCATGCTCATCCTCCTGCTTAGGAGGAACTAGCACCTTCTCAAAAACAGCTTTGAACAACGGGTGAATGGACAAGGTTTTCAAACAGTGCTCTCATTTTTTTCTCTTTGTATGCTCACAATAGGAGTATTTAATCCCACAGTAATGAGGCTTCAAAATTTTCAACCGGTTCCGGACACACCAACACTAATGTATCAAGTGCTTCAGCTACTCCAACATTAGTTTCCGAACACTCCAGCATGAAAGACCAGTAACCATCATACGGGTAATCGTCAGAGCTAAAGCCACGAAATTTGTAGGGCACTAAATAGCGTCAATAGCAGAGGCATCAAACATCGGTTGTAAAAGGATGTGAAGAGTAGAGTAATCGGATAACCAAGACGGCGGGAGGAGAGAGAGCAGCGCGCCGTGGGTGCGCAGCCTTCCAATGAAAAATGATATCGTATCTGTTAAACAGGGGCAGTGGACAATTCTTATTTAATGGAGACGGACATGAAAGCACAGAGGAACATCTGGAAAAATTTCTGAAACGCTTGGTCGCTGCTGTCGTTACTGCGCGGTCGGGAATCTTTCGGAGGGAAGGCCTCAAAATCCCCGGCCTTGCCTGCTTTTGGCGAATGAGAAGGAGGTCGAATCGTTCGGATAGAGATGGCGCTCAGTACTCGATGTTGGAGTGCTGATCAGAGCTCGAAGTTTTCCTATGACTCAGAGTCGGACCGTGGTCGGGTATGGCAGGAAGAGTTTTTCTTCCTGCTCTCCGTCTGCGTGAGATGTGGGACATTTGAGAGACTTTGAACTTTTACTGTGCTCATGGACTTCTTCAGCAAGTTATGGTATTGCTGCACTGTTGTAACTATATGTTATAATTATGTGGTTTTGTTAGTTTTTTTTCAGTCTTGTTCCGTCCTGTGTTTTGTGATATCACACCGGAGGAAATATTGTATTATTCCTTAATGCATGCATCACTAAATGACAATAAGAGAGGACTGCGTGTCTTCATAATCTAAAGTAAGGCGAGAGCATAAATACCCTCAACCATACGAATACACACGAGTTTGGAATAGGATCTTGCATTTTAGAGTTTTCCTTGATACTTTGTTCTAATATGTTCTCTCCGAGATGCTAGGTCGCTCCCTTACTGAGTGTCTCCGAAGTACCTCGACTTCTTGTTCTGTTTAAGCCACTGTTGGGCTACTTTCCGAAGGTATTCCTGTCATGCACACTCCCGCCTGAAATATCCATACTCAGAAAATACCAGTCTCTTCCTTCGTCAAGATACCCCTGTCAGCAGCAGCCCTCTGCCTAGGAGACCCTGCCGGTGGGTGCAATTTTATTTCGGAATTTTCACGCTGTGTGGCAGCAGTAACCACTATGAACTGAGATACTTCGGCTCGTAGGATTTCGACTGTATTCTGCAAAATGCCTACTTTTGTTGCAACATGGGTCCCATCGACAACAACGCCTAATACTGAGGAATTTGGCCTCCAGCTCCACCATCCTATTGTCTTGCTCTCTTAGTTCTCTGATCAGCTCAAGAAACAAGGGATTGGGAGGAGTCTCATGAATCATTCGAATGCTTAAAGCAATCACGTGGCGTGCCAGCCCGCTCTTCGCAACTAACTCTATGATTAATCGATTTAACTCAGCCAGATGAATGGACCCTTTTACGGCACCAACTATGCTGCTGTTTCTCCGGCCAGAAAATGTAGGCAGAAAATTTCTCCCCTTTCTCCTGGACTGTATGGCTGAACCTCAGGGTAAGCTCCGCTGCGTTGTCGGTCAAGTCTAAAACGTTTTCTAACGCTTGCATGTAGTCCCCGCGCGTGGCCAACGGGTTTTCTGCCTTTAGGAACCTCATCACCTCAGCAGACTGACCTTTTAAACTCTCTACCGGTCGCTGCTTTATCATATTATCTGAACAGTGCTATTCTTCCAGAAACTGAGATGTCTTCGCCACCTAAGGCGCACATTCATCCTCATTCTCGGGGGTGAGCTTGGCCCCAGAGACCATCCTCAGCCTATGTGAACTTTGGTTCTCCGCAGGTACACTTTGGCATTCATCTAACATTGATATGATGGCTAAAATCAGCTCAGTATTTCCATCAACCGTTGAAGGGCCCTTTGTAGATTTCACATCTACCAACTCTTTTCCCTCACTTCGAGAGCAACTTGTCTTTAAAGTCGTCGCCCTCCGCTACATTTCCCCCTTCTTTAAAAATATGGACTGCCCATGGTCCCTCTTCTTCAGGTTCACCTAACATATTGGGCAGCATAATTTCAGTTACGTCAGTGCTAGACTGGACTAACAAGACATCTTTCCCAGTCATTTGATCAAACCGCCCTTCAACCAGCGTAATGTTCCCCAGTACTTTTACAGAGTTATTTATTTAGCCAGAGAGTAGTGAATCTGTGGATTTCGTTGTCATGGACAGCTATGATGACCAAGTCATCAGATATAACAAAGTCAGAGGATGATCGATTCTTGATAAGTCAAGGCATAAAGGGTGTTACATAGCTTGTGGGTATCTTGTGACTGTCTTATGACCATGATGTGATTGAGTAACTTGTGAGCATGATGTAATGGTCTTTTGGTGGTGGGGTGATGTAATTTTCCCGCCAGTGTGAGGTCACGTGATGACATGTTCTCAACAGGTATATAATGGGAAACGCCTGTTGTTACGCAGTGTAGTTAGTTGTTTAATTCGTCACTTACTCCGTTATGCTCCGCATTCGTCTCATGAAGTATTTTCGTTTTAAAGTGGAGTTTTACTTTCTATTGTAAAGTACAGAATCGTTGTGCCGGCAGTTTCGCCCATCCCTGCCAGTTTTGTTTGGTGTACCCATGAATTACCCTTCACACTCTAGTATTGGAGAGTGAAGACCTTACCAAAGTACGGGAAACCGAAGGATCGAGTAAAGTTAGTGTCATTCGGCGGTTTTAAAAAAGGATCGACCTTGTTGAATCTTCGTTCAGAAATAGTGACCCGCACCTGAGATAACCCCTGTAAGACAGAAAGGTTTGTGCAGTGTTTATTCGCCAGGAAAAGGTCAGTTCCTTTGAGCTGTTTTATTTCCTTTGTAGTGAATCCTTTGGGCAGAATCAGCAGTAATGTCACGTCGAGAAGAAATCCGTTTCCAGAAAAATCTCTCCTTACTGACTGTGTAGATCACTTGGACTTTCGATTTTCCATTTTAAGAACTGTTGCAGAGTTGCCGTATAGCAGTTAGCTTCTGGTTAAGTTAGTGGTCTGAATACTTTTTGCTATTGTTGAGCAGAGTTTAATAAATGCTTATGTTTGTTTATAAAACTTGACTCAAGTCTATATTCATTGTTGCTGGTCACGTGACAAGGGTTACTGGAGAATGCAAGTAATGATAGAGAAATGGATCAGTCATGACGAAACTAGCAGAGTAGGTTCGATGAGCCAAATAGCCTAATTCTGCTCATGTATCTTATGGTTGAATTCACGTCAAGCGTAATTAGCGGAGCTGCTTAGTGTTGGTTTTGTGCACTGCGTCCGCTTGTATTGACCATACAGATTGCTTGAATTACAGAAGTGTGAGTGTGTTCATCAAATGCCAATGAAGAGATAGTTTTAGGTCTTAATTCTTGAGGAAATGAGATTCATCGTCTTACATGCTGTTGACTTCTTGTGTGCTTTTTACGAAGAATCGTAGAAATATTTTCAATAGAGCGTACGGCATCACTCTCGTTCTTTGTGTCAGTGGTAGATATGTTTACAGGAACATTTGTTCAAAATACCCATTCTCTGGCGGGATTAGTACAGTTACATCTTTCATGTGGCTGGTCCAGTGAAGCTTCTGGATTCATGTGATTAAGAATACTCTCAGTGATAGTAAGGCTATTGAGTACATAGTTGGGTGGCTACTTTCAATGGGAAATTGTCATTGCGTCTTGCCAATACCACATAAGCTATGAACAATGACTAATTCTTTTCTCTGCCATGCTTTATGTATTCAGGGACCGCTTCATTGCCTGAGGACTTATGAAATGATTTGGATGAGTTGGATGTTTAGTGTTGTTATACTCAATTTCCACATTGGGGTGGAAGGAAAGAAAACATGCAGAGTTATTAAGCCTGGTTACAATGCTTTCAAAATTATAGGGGATTTTTTTCATGAGCTGGCGAATGGTTAACGTTGAATGTCAAATGAGGGAAATGGAACTAGCATAGATGATACGCCTTGGACGGGATAGATCAGATGGATCGAAAGAGCTGATTTCATGTTTACTGATTCCATAAACCCATGACTGTATAACTGTTCTCTTGGAATATCTAACTATTAGATACAATAACGTATATCTGGAAAACCTGCGCAGCTGAAGTCAAATAAGATCAGAAAAATTCCCCTGTTCTTCTCGTGCAGTGTTGCTAGATTTACCGTTCAGCACCGAGGTAATTCATATAGTATTATTTCACGGGGTAACCAAGAAAAACTGACTGTCTATTAATGTGCAGATAGTTTGAGTCTGTTCTCAAACAATTTCCACTGGAATGACGATCGCCCGGGGACACAACGCTTTCATTTCATAGTGAGAGCAGAAAGCATATGCCCTCATAACACAACAAAATCAGTGCAAAAATGACAAATCCCCAGTGCTAGCGAGTTTGACCACACACTAAAACCCTACCTCTTATGCAGCGTTGTTAATGACATTTAATGGGCATTCCGGGACGCATAGGATGCGTTGGCTTTCTCCCAGGTGGTTGTGTTTGAGGAAAACAGATAACAATTTTGCTTGAAATGAATCCATTGTTCGGGACAAGTGGCAAATCCGAGAAAATATTGAAGAAAATTTCAGAGAACTATTTTGAGGGTCCCGTTTTGATCGGCTAAAGTTTCAGGGTAGCGGGATCCACAGGAGAAGAGGAAACATTGAAGCAGGGAGAAACCTAGGTATAAAACACATGAGGACAGGATGTAGAGAGAGGGCAGCTCAGGAAATGGAGGTCCGTACAGGAAGTGGGTAGGGAGAGAGGGAAAGGAGCGAGACCATTGAAGATAGGGAGAGGAGGTTAGAAGGAGTGGGCGGTGAGATAGAGGGTCACAGGTGTGCCGATTGACAGCATCGACTGCAGGCCGTGGAAGAGGAAGTGAAGAAAGGACGAAAGAGTGGTTGGTGAGGGAATGCTGGAGAGAGGACGAGCGAGGGACAGGGAGAGAGGAACAAAACAACGGCAGCAAAAGACGGGTGAGCAAGGGCTGAAGGGCCGAAGAAATGCGTGGAAATAGGCGGGCGACACGGGAACAGGGAGAAGGAACGACGACAGACAGCTGGACAGAATGAGAGCGAGACAGGGAGAAGACGTGAACGTGAGGCAGTAGGACGATGCTAAGCCGAAGAAGAGGACAGAAGTCAAGAAAGGTAGAAGGCCTGAAGAAGACGTCGGGAGCAGACTGATTTGCGGCATTAGCTGGAGACGAAGGCAGGGAAAGGTAGTTAGAAGGCATGGAAGGTAAGGCGGATTTGGGGTAGAATTATGTTGTCTAAACATGAGCGAAGTATGGCAAGTTAGAATGATCTGTGGGCCGAGAGATATCAAGGAAGAGTAGTCGAAAGAGGCAGCGTATAATGGAGGGGCTAAAGTGGTGGTGGTTAGTGACACCTTCGCGAGTACAGTGTTAAGAGTTTCAACAGATTACAGGAGCTGGGCAGGATAGGAGAGCATTGTTGAGAACATGGAGTAGCGAGAGGGCTGCAGAGTGAAAGGGTGCAGAGGCTAGTCCGCGAAAATGGAAAAAAAAAACACGTGAACATGGTGAAGGGCACGGCAAAGTAAACCAGAGAGTATTGTACCGTTGAAAGGACGGAGAAGAGGATGGGGCAATGAGTGTATATCCAGAGAGGCGCAAATCTGATAGAAGAAAAAGAGGAAGCGGTAAAGAAGAATGACTGAGGACTAGAGCTGAATGTCAAGACACTGAGAGCAGGGAGCAGAGAGTGGCAAAAGGAACAATGTGAATGCAATGAAAAACAAGGGGTGAAGGGGCAGAGGGTTAATATATTAATAAAGGCAGAATTGTAGTTTGGGCGAGTTTTTGCATTGTGAAGAAGGGAGAAGGTTGGCTAGCAATCGTGACGGAGGTACAGAGAGATAATTGAGTTAGGATGTTGAAGGGCAGTTACAGAGAGGAGGGAGAAGGGGGATACAGTGAGGCCAGGTTTCCCAAGGAACATTGCAAGAAAGGCAGGAGAATTGAGAATGTGCGCGCCCAGGGTAGGGAAGAGATTGATGGGGATAGTGTGTGCATTTGACAAGGGGCTCCGGAGAGAGAGCAGACACAGGGAGATAGAGAATAGATTGCCGACAAAGGAAATAGGCTTTGGTGTCCTGGACGATGTAAAGGGGAAATAAACCAGTAGAATGCAACGGACGAGGTGTCAGAAAGCTTAGAGTTGGGGAAGCGCGGAAGGTGAGATGTCGGCAAAGGTGATGAGGGGTTTCTAGGGAATAATGGGGGGAAGGAAGAGACGGAAATACATTTGGGCGATGAGAGGAGGTTTCGGTAATGCAAGACGATGATGGCCAGTGAACAAAGGTTACGTGAGTGAAGGAGATGGCGTGTCGAGGAATGATCCTGGGAGGAGGCTGAGGCGATAGTGTCGGAAGAAAGCAGAGAGACGGAAAAACCGAAACAGAGAAGCGAACGGCATGAGACGAGGAAAGTAGACGCAAGAACCAAGGTCAGGAGAGTGAGAGGATGCCCTACATAGAATTGAGAAAAACAGAGAAACAAAGAGAGGGGTAGGGGTTAGAGAGAGAGAGCGGGTGGAAGAAGGTCTACGAAGGCGATAGAGGAGAAGGATGGCCCATAGAGGGAAGGTAAGGGGCCGGAGACAGGTGAAGGTCCACAGAGGGTGGGTATTGACAGAGAGAAGAGATGAAAGCAGAGGTAGAAAGGAGGAGAAGTACAATGAGGAGTGTGTATGACAGAGATGAAAAGGGAAGTGTTAGATTTGCAATCGATCCCACCTCCACAATACATGTGTGATCGTTTGGTTTGTAGGATGAAGAATTGTAAATGAGAAAGTTTATGTCAACTATAAACTTACTTTCCTTCAGCGGTGAAATTTCAGCTTGATGTGCGGTGATTGATTTGTGGTTCTTTTCAAAGTTTTCACTAACTGAAAGAGAGGTATTGCATTAGGCCACGTAATACCCATTCTTCGATTAGTTAATTCCTGCACTCACTCCAAATTACGTTGAGTGTACAGCGATGGTTGCCATCACATTATTGGTCAGGATGTGAAAGCAGACATCTGTGCCCCTCTTGGTATTTGTACCTTGTATCGATAACAGAGATGGGATGGGGGTGAGCGCGTCTTACCTGTGTGGTGTGTGGTGTGTATGTGTGTGTGTGTGTGTGTGTGTGTGTGTGTGTGTAGTAGGCTTCAGAAGGTATCTAGTATCCTCCTACAACACGTCAAACAACCCAGTGTGGAAGCGACAAATACATTAGGGACTTTTAAGAGACGTTTAGATAAGCCACGATGTAGGTAAGTTGGAGGGATTTTGTCTTGAGTAGGTAGGAGGGACTAGTGTCTGGTTGTTTTTGACATGCGCTTTAGCTCGCTCGGCGAAATGTTGTGGGCTGAATGGCCTGCTCCTGGGCTGTACTCCGCTATATTTTGTTTAGTTGTTAAATCGGCCGTGGGTTGCATCTGAAGCTGTACAAGGCCTGTTCATACCATGCAAGGTCCCGGGAAATATTGCACCGACCGTGACGCCCCAGATCATCTACGAATTAAGGTTGTTGTCGAGGAAAAGCTGATTGGTCACTCTGCCGATGGCATCTACGGAAAATACATGAGATTCAGGAACTTAATGGTATACTGAATTAATTGCTGAGTAGCGAATTGATTGCTCAGCATGGAACAGCTATAGATCTCTTGAATAACACTGAGAATTGGGAAGCCTGGATTTACCACAGCCTTCACTTCAGTTGAAACAGATCAGACGTGGGTTACTGATTGGATCGGTGAACATAAGAAAAAAAAACATCATAGATCAGTCGGAAGAGGAGTACTTAATTGTGTCCTTCAGCCTGAACCATTATGGCTTCTCTGTTCAAAGGCTTGGCTCCTCTTCTATGATAGTTCACCATCGCATTGAATTTTCAGATCTATCCAGAAAAGTGTGCGTTTGATACCTTGTCTTAGGAACTGACTGAGCTTCTGCTTTTGAAGAAGCGACAGGAAAGGGCGTTAGGGATCGCTGCTGCGCTGTACAATCCTTGGAATATAATCATGACTTCCCTCTCGAAAAGACTCCAATACATGTAATATAATTTCTACAGTAGGTGGATGTTCCTATGAAGAAACATTTACCACCCTTGGCTCTACTACTCCAGTTTTAAATAACTACCCGAGGTTTGTGTCCTATAAGTGTTACTTTTCAAAAATATTGCTGTTTCTAATCTGTCGGGAGATGGTTATTTCATCGTGCACACCACTCAGCTGAATCTTCCCTCTTTCGTGATGCTCCCACTGGCGGAACATTTCGCTATCTGTTTGCGATGTCCTCTCAGCATCCGCATTCGCTATTCTACACACAAAAAAAAACTCTGATATACCTGATTTTGCTTTTCTTGATGGAACAGCTTCATAATTTTAGGTACTAACCTAATGTTTCTCTTCTGGCTGCGTTTGGTATTAATGTATATTTTCTTTAGCAAAGGAAACAAAAGGTGAAAGTGCACTAGACCGGTCTTACCGACACCTAATAAAATTAGAACAATTTTCCTCACTTCTAAGTGAGGTTTAGAAATAGTCAGATAGCGCAGATCAACCGTGACTGAACACATTGGTGCAGGAGGGAGGGCTTCATATTTATAGATAATTGGACAGATTTCCAGGGAAGGTTGGACCTGTTCTGGCGGGGCAGTCTACATCTGAACTAGAGGGGGACAAATATTCTTGCAGGTAGGTTTACTAGAGAGGCTTCGGTATATTTAAACTAGATATGAGGGAGGAGGGGAACGAAAGTGTAGGAACAGATGTAGGGAAGAAGGAAGAAAAAGAAAATAATTGAGTTTTTTGCACCATTAGTGATATACAGAGAGTAAGAGGTGGAAAATTTCTAAAATGCATTTATCTTAATGCTAGGGGCATGATAAGAAGGTGGATGAGCTTAAAGCATGGATTGATACCTGGAAATATGATGTGGTAGCTATTAGTGAAACACGGTTGGGGGAAGTTTGTGATTGGCAACTAAACATTCCTGGATTTAATTGCTTCAGGTGTGATGGAATCGGAGGGACGGGGGGGGGGTATTATATTGCTTGTCAGAGAAAATATTACAGCTGTGCTCTGGCAAGATCGATTAGTTGACTCGTGCAGGGTGGCTATATGTGTGGAATTCAAGAATGGGAATGGGTAGCAATTCTTACGGGGGTGACGACCAAATGAGAAGCGAGAATTGAAGTAGCAAATTTTTAAGGAGATAGCAGATCTTTGTAGTAAGCACAAGGCTGTGATTGTGTGAGATTTTAATTTTCCACACATAGGCTGGGAAGCCCATACTGTAAAAGGGCTGAATGGTTTGAGATTGTAAAGTGTGTGCAGGATAGTTTTTTGCAACAATACACAGAGGTACCAACGAGAGAAGGGGTAGTGTTGGATCTCCTGTTAGGGAATGAGATAGGTCAGGTGACCGAGGTTTGTGTTGGGGAGCACTTCGGGTCCAATGATCACAATGCCATTCGTTTCAATATAATTATGGAGAAGGATAGGTCTGGACCCATGTTTCAGATTTTTGAATCGAGAAAATCTAACTTTGAGGAGATGCGAAAGGATTTAGAAGGAGTAGAGTGGGAAAATTTGTTGTATGGGAAGGTTGTAATAGAGAAATGGAGGTCATTTAAAGGTGAAATTTTGAGAGTACAGAATCTTTATGTTCCTGTTAGGTTGAAAGGAAAGGTTACAGGTTTGAGAGAGCCATGGTTTTCAAGGGTTATTGGAAACTTGGTTCAGATAAAGAGAGATATCTCCAATAAATATAGGTAGCATGGAGTAAATTAGGTGCTCGAGGAATGTAAAGAATGTTAAAAGAGTCATAAGAAAGAAATTAGAAAAGCTAAAAGAAGATACTATGTTGCATTGGCAAGTAAGGTGACAATATACCCCAAGGGTTTCTACCGTTATATTAATAGCAAAAGGATTGTGAGGGATAAAATTTGTCCCTTAGAGAATCAGAGTGGACAGCTATTTGTAGAGCCAAAAGCAATGGGGGAGATTCTGAACAAATTTATTTTCTTTGGTGTTAACTAAGGAGGGCGGTATTGAATTGTGTAAGAAAAAGGAAAAAAAGTAGGGAAGTTAGGGAAAATATGATGATTAAAGAAGAGAAAGTACTGGAGCTTTTAAGGAACATAAATGTGGATACGTCTCCGGGTCCTGACTGGACATTCCCTAGGAATTTGAGGGAAGTTAGTGTGCAAATAGCAGGGGCTCTGACAGAAATATTTCAAATGTCATTAGAAACGTGGATGGTGCCGGGAGTTTGGTGTATTGCTCATGTTGTTCCATTGTTTAAAAAAGGATTCTAAGAGTAAACTTAGCAATTATCGGCCTGTGAGTTTGACGTCAGTGGCGGGTAAACTGATGCAAAGTATTCTTAGAGATGGTATATATAATTATCTGGATAGACACGGTCTGATTCGGAACAGTCAACATGGATTTGTGCGTGGAAGCTTATGTTTGACAAATCTTATTGAATATTTTGAAGGGTTTACTTGGAAGTTTGACGAGGGTAAAGCGGTGGATGTTGTCCATATGGACTTCAGTAAGGCCTTTGACAAGTTCTCACAAGGAAGATTGGTTAGGAAGGTTCAAACATTAGGTATTGATATTGAAGTAGTAAAATGGGTTGAGCAGTGGCTGGATGGGAGACGCCAGATAGTAGTGGTGGATAACTATTTGTCAGGTTGGAGGCCGGTGACTACTGGTGTGCCTCAGGGATCTGTACTGGGTCCAGTGTTATTTGTCATATAAATTAATGATCTGATCCATCGGGTGGTAAATGGGATGAGTAAGTATGCAGATGATACTAAGATAAGTGGAGTTGTGGATAATGAAGTAGATTTTCAAAGCTTGCAGTGATTTAGGCCGGTTAGAAGAGTGGGCTGAAAGATGGCAGATGGAGTTCAATGCTGATAAATGTGAGGTGCTACATTTTGGTAGGACTAATCAAAATAGGACATACATGGTAAATGGAAGGGCATTGAAGTATGCAGTAGAACAGAGGGATCAAGGAATAATGGTGCATAGATCCCTGAAGGTGGAAAATCATGTGGATAGGGTGGTGAAGAATGCTTTTGGTATGCTGGCATTTTAAATCTGCGCATTGAGATTAGGAGTTGGGATGTAATGTTGAAATTGTACAAGGCATTGGTAAAGCCAGATTTGGAGTTTTGGTCACCAAATTATAGGAAGGATGTCAACAAAATAGAGAGAGTACAGAGAAGATTTAGTAGAATGTTACCTGGGTTTCATCACCTAAGTTACAGAGAAAGGTTGAACAAGTTGGGTCTTTATTTCTTGGAATGTAGAAGGTTGAGGGGGGATTTGATAGAGGTATTTGGTCCTCTAATTGAGGTCCAGGGTATTCAGCGAGGAGAGGAGATTGAGACGAACTTGTGTGGAGAGTCTGGTGGACCACCGTTCTTGGTCCCACGTGGCAGTTCGAGGTGGTCCGAGGGGTCGCAGGGTGAGGAAGAAGGGTCCTGAGCTCCAACCATTTGTGCAAGAAGAAATTGAACTTTGATAAGTGTGGCGCCTTTTACTTTCCTTTTATATTTTATTCTCTATTAATTATATAGTTCCAGTAATATCTATAAACTGTAAATCATTTAACCATATCTGGTGTATTGTCTGTTATTTGTGCAGGGTGGGGTACATTACACAGCATCCACACACACTAATTGCCCAGTTTGGTGGGGCCGAGGGCTGTTTTCCTGGACTTCAGCGACCTGAGAGATCCTGAGGCTGGCCAGGGTGGCTACATAATGATCAAACTGGATTTATTAAGAATAGTTACTCACATTCTAATATTCAGAGATTATTGAACATCATTTACTCCTCTGCATGCAAAGAACCTGAATGTGTTTTTTCCCTTGACGCAGAGAAAGCCTTTGATAGGGTGGAGTGGTCTTATTTATTTGAGATCTTAAAAAGATTTAATTTTGTTCCCGGTTTCATTTAATTAAATTGATCTATTAAGCTCCTATGGCTGAGGTTATAACTAATAATCAAAAATCTCCTTATTTTAGACTGTACAGAGGTTCCCGGCAGGTTTGCTCTTTCAGTCCTCTGTTATTTAACTTGGCTTTAGAACCTCTTGCGATTGCTCTTCGAGATTCCAATAATGTTTATGGTCTTAAGAGAGGGGATAAAGTGCATTAGGTTTCATTGTATGCAGACGACTTGTTAGTCTAGATTTCAGATCCTAAGAAATCTATTCCTTCCATGTTAGCTATATTTTCTGAACTCATAAGTTTTACTGGATATAAATTAAATTTACACAAAAGTGAGTTATTTCCTATTAATAATCACTTGGATCAATACGATCAAATACATTTTAGTATTGCTAAAAATCAATTATCTTGTTATTAAAATTACTAAAAATGATAAGGACCTGTATAAAAAAAATTCTCCCATTAATTGATTATACGCAACAAATACTTTCTAAACGGTCTCCTATGATGCTATCATTAATTGTCGAATTAATGCTATGAAAAATGACAGTTCTACCGAAGTTCTTATATACATTTCAAGCAGTCCCTTCCGTTGTTCCTAAACTGTTTTTGATAGAATAGACTCAAAAATCTCATCGTAAATTTGGAATAATAAAAATCTTATACTGACTAAACGTTTATTACAGAAATTTTTAAAAAAAGGAATGTGGTATTGTTTTTCCAAATCTTAGATTGTCGTCGTCGTCTGAACCATTAGTGCCTAGGTGGCACATCGGGCCGCCACAAGGGTCTTCCATTTCTGCCGGTCTTTCGCTCTGCTGCTCACCGTTATCCAGTTCATGCCTACTTCTTTCAGTTCTGCTTCCACAGATATTCGTCACGTCATTTTGACTCTTACTTCGCTTTCCCTGTGGTTCCATCTTAGTGCTACTTTTGCTAGTTGATCATTAGGTATTCTCATTTCATGGCCCAGCCATCTCCATTGTCTTCTTTTCACACAAACTGAGATTTATTCCATATTGCAAGATGCAAGCAAGTCTTGGTTTCTGATTTTTTTCAGACCAGAACATCTTCTTGATACGTCACAGACATTTTGTCTGGAACGTGTCAAGTTTCTTGCCGATGTCTCTCGTCATCTTCCAACATTCACTTCCATAAAGTAGCACGCTTAGGACATTGCTTTTAGAATTCTGTTTTTGGTGATAAGTTTGGGTTGTGTGGATTCTAAAACTGCATTGAGGCTGCCAAAACCTTGATTTGCTTTTATAGGCTTGTTCATGCGTCCTTTCCACTATCTCCAGCAGTGCCGACTTTACTCTCAAGGTACGTGAACTCATCTACCTCTTCGACTTGCAGACTGTTGATGATTTCTGGTTGGAGGTTGGAAGCGGTCATCTTCATGATCTTTGTTTTTCTATCGTGAATATTCATCTCAAATTGCGGTGCATATGATAAAAGTCTGTCTGATTTTCCTAAATGTCACAATGATGACTCGCTAGCAGACTGATATCGTCAGCAAAAACTAGGTCTTCAAGTATTGAGGTAAGTGTCCATTGAATACCCCATTTCGATTCTATGATTGCTTCCCTCATAAGCCAATACATTACTAAAATAAAGAGAACAGGTGATAGTATACATCCCTGTTTAACTCCTGTGCATATCCTGAAGCTTTCCGTCAGTTGCTTTCAACAAATCACCTTGCACTGAAAGTCGCTATACATTATTGGTATTGTACTGCTGGGCAACTAATATTTGATATATCACCTTTGGATTCATTATTCGGACATACATGATTGTCCTTTATGGATGGATTTGTAGAAAAACTCGGTGAAGCGGTATTTTTCGTCCTCTTTACTGAGAGCTCCTCTTCCCTTTCTGCTCTCTAAGATTGATAGACAATACCTCAATCCCATAATTAAACATACATTAAGATTAGGTTTCAGTTCCACAGATTTTTTGAGTTAAGTATTTTTTTTCTTTCTAGTAAAATCCATCTCAACTATTTTTAAACCATCAATTTTAGATCAGACTTTTTTTAAATTTGGGAAACTAAAGGTATAAGAACTTGTTCAGATTTGTTTATAGGGGATTGTTTGCTGCTTTTCACTAAGTTAGCAGACAAATATGATTTATATAATGCACACTTGTTTTAGATATTTACAGATTAGGATTTTTAACGTATTTTGCTTCCAAATTACCCCTCTGCTTATTCACCTAATATGATAGTTATCCTTTATTCAGGGTAAACCACTTCAAAAAGGATTGATAGCTACAATTTATAAATGGTTATTGAATTTACAAATGATATCTGACGATAAAATTAAAGGTGCTTGGGAATTGGAATTTCAAGAGTTACTTTCAGATAATCAATGGAGTGAAATCTTTCATTTGGCGAATACTTCATCTATTTTTGTCCGTCATTCCCTGATACAGTTGAAGGTAGTGCATCAGGCACATATGTCAAATGATAAATTATCCCGTAGTTTTCCTAATCTCAATCCTGTTTGCGATAGATGTAAAATCGAGGTGGCCACTTTAACTCACACGTTTTGGTCTTGCATAAAGGTGGATAATTTTTAGCAAGATGTCTTTAAAACTTTATCAAAAATTTTGGATCTGGACTTACAACCAAATTTACTTACAGCAATTTTGTGGATTATTCCATCGGAAGCAGGATATATCCCTGTTTCCGCTCATCAGATGATAGCCTTTTCAAATTTATTGGCTAGGAGAGCCATTTTACTTAAATGGAAGGAGCCTAATCCACCTACTTTTTTTTTGGCTTTCCTCCATCATGTCCTGTTTTAGTTTAGAGAAAATAAGAAGCCGGGTATTTGACACATCCTTTAAATTAGAAAAAATATGGCGACTTTTGTTCAATACTGTATTTTCATATGATTTTATTTGTTTGTTTGTTTGTATAGAATAGTATGCATTTTCCATTAAAAAAATTCAAAACGTCTATTTTCTCTTCCTGAAATGATAAGAAGAGAATGAATTATCTTTTTACTTATTATACATTCTACTATGCATGATTTTGATAATTTTTATTTCACCTACTTTATGTATTGTTATTGATGTATATATATATATTTGAGATAATTTTCCTCTTGTTTGTACGTATGCTCTTTTTAAATCAATAAAAAGATTGAAAAAAAAACACCACAGTCTGCAATTGAAACGGTAATTCAGCAACGCACAACAAGTATCAGAAACTGATGGCAGCAACTGCAGTCTACCAGGCAGTACTCAATAGTCCTCCACCACAGCAGTCCTAGTTCCAAGCACCAGCTCCTTCTCCATAGTCATCTATTGCTCTCTCACCAATCGCAAAATATAATTCCCGATTGCTTTGTTTGCTTCTGGACCTGAAACATGCGTTCTTCTGACGAATAGCTAGTGACCCAGGCGACTGCAAAAATTTTATTGCTGAGTGTAAGATGACTTTCCAAGCTCATTCAGGTCGGGTGATGCACGGACAATGCTGAACCTCTCACGCGGAACCGCCCTATCATCCTATTGAACGCCCTACAGGAACAAGGTAGCTCTGCACTCCTGTGATTCCAGCAATTTGTCGTCGACTTAAAAAGAGTGTTTGAGCTCCCAGTACGGGATCAAATAGCTCTTCAACGACCGCTGCACCTACGCCGAGGGAGATGGTCACCTTCCTGTTAAAGTTTTGCACACATGCTGTTGAAACTTGCTGAACGAGAGCTGTCTCATCACTGCTTTCAAGCGTATGCTAAGCACAGAAGTTCGGCGCAAGATCGCTGTGGCCTTCCAAATTATTACTGAGCATCATAACCCAAGCGCCAGGTAAAAGAGAGACCCGTCAATTAGAAGACGAATTTTGACAGGTCAATCCTCCCTGCAGGCATCTTCCACAAATTACGGATTAGTATCATCTTTCCTGTAATGGAGTTCTCAGACCCATCAGCGCTGGTTATTTATTGCCTCCGGGTTACCAGGATTCTCGCAGGCACCTCTAAGGCTGAGAGGTGAGGAGTTCCAATCAATAACTGTGAACGAATGGTGATATCAATGCTTTGGGTGTTCGGCCTCTGGGCACCTGCAAGATTTAGCTGTCCACAGTATCTATCCAGCCTGTCCTAGGGGGCCACCATAGGGTACAGTTCTACTTAAATCTTGTTAATTCATCTGAATTGCCGCTGGTGCTTGGACTTCCTGGGTTCTTGGCACAACCCGCGGATCTATTTCTCCCTAAGGGCGCTGAAATTGGAGGCTGGCATGCCGGTGTACCTGCCTGGGCCCAGCTCAAGAGCTGTCAGCGTACCCTCTCCAGCTAAAGATGATGAATTTCTTGAACTCTTCACTGGGAAGAAGACCGCCGTCCTGTCCCCACACTGTTCACACAACTTCACCATTGACTTCCTACCTTGGTCTAGCACTCCCACGGGCCAGCTCCTTTCCCCCTCTCATTCAGAAATGGTGACCATGGAGGAGGCATCGGCCTTAAGTTGACTCATCCATCTACCTCACCAGCAAGGACGGGTTTCCTGTTTTGTAAGCAAGAACGATGACATACTCCATCTTGCAGTGATGATCGACCTCTCAACAACAACGTGAGGAAAAGAATCCTTCTTCCACTGCTTGCCTCTGCATTTGAACACTTCAAGCAGCAAGCTTACACGCTTAGTTATGTGTGCGCAATGCTTACAATATGAATCGCATCCAAGAAGAAGAAGAGTGGAAAGCACTATACTGTATTGACTAGACGCTCCCAGCTACGCCTATCTTTAACTGATCAAATTTCCTCTGCCATTTGTTAAACAATATTTACATTTACATATATGTTGCTTTGCATAAATCGGTGTATTTTACAGCTTAATTTTGTCCCAAGTAAGTATTTCTAAATTCCATCCCGACACCGAGAGTAAACTGATTGGCCTGCGATTGTTGGTTTACCCTTACGTCGTTTTATTTGAACAAATTTTTAATGAAGCCCACTCCCCCACAATTACTGTAGTCGTTATTTTAGGTCTACTGTTGCACTTTCAGATTCTCGTTTTTTAATGTACTTGACCTCAGATTTTTGAGCGATAGATGAACAGCTATTCGAAGCCTCAGAAGACGCAACTCCCTCAGATTTGCCGATTGAGTACAGAAGGCATGGATTCGCGGCAGCTGGTGTTTTCGAACAGCGTCAAAGCAGTGATCATGATTCAGTGCCAACAAAAAAAAAATAAGGCAGAGGTCATTATTACCGTGCCCATATTTTGAGGAAACAATACTAGAGTGGATATTTTGAGGCTTTAACTCTTCGAGGCTTCAACGAGCAGAGGCATATATGAGAGGTCTCTGGTACTGAGTCTGGTTCTGTAACTGGGAAAGGAAGTGCGGGGTTTGACGATCGGAGATTCCTTAGTTATAGAAACACAAAGGAGTTTCTGTGAACGAAAGCGAGATTCCAGGATGGTCTGTTGCCTCCGGGGTGCCAAAGCTCTGGAGAATCTTATTCCGAGGCTCAGTATTCCTGAGGGCCTGGGTAAACACCTAGAAGTTGTGGTCCATTTCATACCAATGACATAGGCAGGCAGAGTGGCGAGGCTCTGCAAACTGAGTTCAGGGAGTTAGGTGCTAAGGTAAAGAGCTGGAAATCCGGGTCAGGGTGGTGATCTTAGGATTGCTACCCGTTCCATGTGCTAGTGAGGCCAGAAAAAAGAAGATCATACAGTTCAACACATGGCTAAGGATTTGGTGTATGAGAAAAAGCTTCAGATATTTGGTCATTTGTCTCTTTTACAGGGAAGTTGGCATTTGTACAGAAGAGATGATCGAAGTGGATCACGAATGTTTGCTAGTTTTGCACAGGGTTGGGCATTAAACTAGATTTGTAGAGCGATGGGAACCAACATGCCAGAGCAGATGCTGAAGGAGTTGCAGAGACAACAGTCGTTAATATTTCAAACGAAGTCCCAGGAATCAAAAGGTGGAACATAGTCCGACTAACGTCCTCAGCTGCGTATATTTCAATGCAGGAAGTATTGGAGGAACGGCAGAAGGTATCTCAGCTGGATCAATATATTGAATTAGAATAACGTAGCCAGTAGTAAGATGGCTGCAGGAGGAGCGAGACTGGCTGCCCAATATTCCATGGTTACGCATGGAGGGAGAGGGGTGGTGTTACTGTTCAGGGTAAATGTCACGGCAGTGCACAGACAGGACATAAGAAGAAATGCTCTAATTAGGCTTTATAGTTGGAACTAAGGAATATGAAAAAAGTATGGCCACGTAAATAGGGATATATTGTAGGCCACCATCGAGAACAACCACAAACTTTTCAAAGGATTTGGAGGCTTGCTAGCCTCAGTGACGCGGTAAGCTATTTTGGCTGGAGTCAGGGCTTTATGTTTTGTCTCCTGGTAGGGTCACCATTCCAAACAGGTTAAAGGATAGAGGTAAGACTAATAGTGATACACCGGTCCTCCAGGTTCCGGGGTTCATTCCGGGCGAACAACCCAGACTGGCGAAACAAAATTGTTGTGGAAACAGAAATGAAGATTGCTTCTACATCTGATTGCAATGGCACTCCTGAATCTCCACCCGCGACTGCAGGACTGGCAAAAATAAAAACCAAAGGCAAGTTGCTGATTTGATGAAAGAAGCACTGAACATCACCAGAATGGTGTATTTTCATTTCGGCCCTAAACGCCAACCGCGGTAACGGCAGTAAATAACTACTTATTGACCATCCAGCAGTCTGCGGGATACAGAAGGACAAGTTCTCACAGAGATTTCAAACTGTTGGAAGGTAGTTATAGTGGGTTATTTTAACCATGCGCACGTTGCCTCTGACTCTCATATTAGTAAAATTAATATATACGATAGAGTTTTTCAAATGTGTTCAGGAAATATACATTACTCCGTACATACGAGAGAGTGTACGATACTTGACATCGTAGTGGACAGTTCACAAAAATTTGAGTAGGGGAACACTTTGCATCGAATGATCATATTGACATTCGATGCAAATTAAAAATGGAGGAAGATGGGTTTGTTCCGTTGGTTACGATTCTAAATTGGAGGAATGTCAATTCTGAAGGCATCAGAAAAGATCTGGTAAGTGTGGACTGGATCAGGCTGTTTTTTTTTTACAAAGTCATACGTAGTAAGTAGAAGGCATTCAAAGTCAAATTAAGAGACCATTAAGCCTATATGTGCCTATGACAACAAAAGGTTAAGGTGAGAGGTTTTGATGGTATCAGAAATGATCCGGCTGATCTGGATTAGGAGGTACTACTTTCTGATGAAGGTGTACTTATTAAGTGAGAGGCCTTTTACAGTGCAATTGGGAGAGCCCAAAGCTTCTATTTGCCTAACAGAATACAAAGAAAAGATAACAAGTTTATGAATTTTGGTTTACAAGAGATATTGAGGCCCTGGTTATGAAAAAGCAGGTTGCCCTAAGAGACAATATAAAGGAGAAACCAAAACGACTATAGGCAGATGCTAAGAGCAAAAGGAATGCTAGCGACAGAATTTGTCCTCTGGAAGATCAGAATAGTAATCTATGCGTGGATCTAAAGCAAATGCTCCATAGAACTCTATAGAAGTAAGGCAAAGAAGAGAGGAGGTTATGGGCACAATGCAGATTACTAACTGTTTCTGTCTTGAGGCAAATTAGGCTGGATAAATCTCCAGGGACTGTCAAATTGTTCCCTCGGAAACTGTGAAGGGCAATTTCAGAGTTTACAGGAGCCCCAGCAGAGATATTTAAATAATCTTTCCTGATTGGTGAGGCACTGGGAGATTTGAGGAGAGGCAATGTTCTTCCGCTGTTCAAGAAAGTAAAAGTAAACCAAGGATTTGTAGGCCGCTAAGCCTGAAATCACTAGTGGAGAAGTTTTTGGAAGGTTTTCAAAGGGACCGGTTAAAGCAGTATTTCATTAGATATTGACTTCGTGGTAAGCGAGAGAGTGGCAGTAGATGGTTGCCTCCGATAGGAGGCTTGTAACTAGTGATGTACTGCACAGATCGGTGCTGGGTCTGTTGTTGTTTATGATGTATATTATTGATTGGATGATAACTTGGTTAACCGTATCAAGAAATCTGTGCACGGAACCAGCAGACGGGGTGTAACGGAGAGGAAGGAAGGCTGTTAAATTATGAGGGGTATGCAAAATATGTGGAGTATAGATAGGGTTAATGCAAAAGAATGTTTTTCCACTGACGTCAGGTGGGACTACAACTTGAGGTCATGGATTAAAGGTAAAAGGTGAGAAGTTCGAACGGAAACATGAGGGAAACGCGAGGGAAGCTATGGTGTCCTCCCCCTGCTGATCGTTTATTTGTCCACTGTTATTTGTTTACAGATATGGGTACTGCTCAGATTTGCTGTTTCTCTCCGTTTTATGGTACTTTACCTTCTGTTACGAGAATACACATAAAATTAAGATGTTTGCTGGCCTGGGCTAGCATCAGTGGCATCAGCAGTTGGTCTGCCACCTGCCCTCAGGGGAAGGAGAGATAAGGAACAATGGAGCAGCGTCTGGAGATGTGTAATGAAGGGATGTGGGAGGGAGAGCTGTCTGGAGCGGCTCCCCCCTTTGAACCCTGAACTGTTTGAAGTGATGGACAGGCGATACCCCAGCAGGGGGATAAAAAGGGACAGGTTCGCTAAGACACACACACACGCCACCCGAGGTAACGAGACCCTGGAAGCGGTGCGCCTCTCACGAGTGGTGAGAAGTACCGGACAACGCACAGGGTGGAAAGGTACGATCAGCGGGAACCCGGTGTGTGTCCGCCCTTGCCTGGGTGCCGGGTTCACTGCAGAGGATCGACCGCATCTGGAGGAGGGGTCACAGTCGGTGACCTCAGGTGACATCACCAAGGACCCGCCCAAAAGCTGTTTGTGAGCCATCTCGCTGGTCTGTGAGCCATCTTGCTGGTCTGTGAGTGAAGCCGTTCTGAATGATGAGTTGTTCCTATTCTATCTCTCTCTTCCCCCACGTTGTCCACCGCCATGGCAACGATTACTGCGAACTGAACTACTAAACTGGACTGAACTTTGAGTCATTTTGAAATTGGTCATTTACCCCTAGACAACGATAGAGCTTGATTGATGCTGTTATCTTAATTCTGTGCACATGTGTGTTTATCATCGCTGAACTGTTGCATTTATTATCCTTTCGATTACTGTGTTGCTTGTTTCTTTAATAAAACTTTCTTAGTTCTAGTACACCAGACTCCAACTGAGTGATCCATTTCTGCTGGTTTGGCAACCCAGTTACGGGGTACGTAACATAAGTGGGGTTCTCGTCCGCGATTTTGAACGCTAAATTTGGGACGGAGTAAATTGATTGGGTTAAAATTCCCGAAAGAAAGAAAAGACAAACAGCAGAAATGGAGGTTGAGGAATTTATAAAGGCACCGACCTTGGAGGCATTAGAGGATGCCAGGAAATCGGAATTGATAGCTGTGGCCAAACGGGTGAATCTTGCTAAGGTGAAGTCGACAATGAGGAGAGAGGAGATACACAGAGCTATTGTAGAGCACTATGTATCTAAAGGTGTGTTTCCCCAAGGTGAGCTGGGGGAGGTGTCTATTGAAAAACCTGCTGGAGACGCGGTACAGGTACAGCTTGAAAAACTGAGACTCGAGCACGAGTTCCGGGTACGGCAGTTAGAAAGGCAGGAGAAAGAGAGAGAGTTAGAAAGGCAGGAGAAAGAGAGAGAGTTAGAAAGGCAGGAGAAAGAGAGAGAGTTAGAAAGGCAGGAGAAAGAGAGAGAGTTAGAAAGGCAGGAGAAAGAGAGAGAGTTAGAAAGGCAGGAGAGGGACAGACAGTTGGAGAGAGAAGAGAGAGAGAGGGACAGACAGTTGGAGAGAGAAGAGAGAGAGAGGGACAGACAGTTGGAGAGAGAGGAGAAACAGAGGGAAAGGGAATTTGAGCTGGAGAAGTTAAAGATAAGGGCCGAGCAGGGGCTCGTGCCGAACCAAGGTGGAGGGTTCCGGGCGACCCAGGAGGTTAGGCTGGTTCCCCCATTTGACGATACCGATGTGGATCGGTACTTTCTCCATTTCGAAAAAGTGGCCATAAGTCAGGAATGGCCGAGGGATAAGTGGGTTGTCTTACTTCAGAGTGTACTGAAAGGGAAGGCCCAACAAGCTTACTCCGCTTTATCCGCGGAAGATGCCCAGAAGTATGAGGTGGTGAAGGAGGCCATCCTCAGGATTTATGAGTTGGTCCCGGAGGCATACCGGCAGAGGTTCCGGAATGCGAGGAAGCGGTGGGACCGCACGTATTTGGAGTTTGCTCGCGAGATGCAAACATATTGTGAGCGTTGGTGCGCCTCGAAGGGGGTAGAGGGGGATTATGACAGACTGCTGCAGCTGATTCTGATTGAGCAGTTTAAAGGTTGTGTCCCTGAGGGTATGAGACCCTACCTCGATGAGAAAGAGGCAGCCACGTTAGCCGCAACTGCTAAGTTAGCGGATGAGTATGCGTTGACGCATAAAATGAAGTTTGCCCCGAGTAAAGGCTACCAGAAGGGTAGTCAGGACGGCGGGGAGAGTCCGCCGGAAAAGTCAGAAAGTAAGCCGGGGACTAGTGAAAAGGATAAGGTAGACCGGGAGCAGCCTGGTAGGAAGTCTCCTGGGGTCGTCTGTTATAATTGTGGGAAAGTCGGACACTTTGCGTCCAGGTGCTTTGCCCCAAGGAAGGAGACGGGGAAAGGAAAAGCGGAAATTTTGAATGGCTGTATCGAGCTGTTAAGCGAACCGCTAGGGAAGGACAGGTCTGAAAAAGTCCAGGAAGGGCGCGAGAGGTTTATCTCGGCCGGACTGGTGTCAGTGAAGGAGAGGTTAAAACCAGTTCCAGTGCGGATCTGGAGAGACACGGGAGCGTGTCAGTCATTGATATTGAAGAGTGTATTAGAGTTTAGCTCAGAAACCCAGACTGGGGAGGTAGAGGTCAAAGGTGTTGGGGAAGGGACAGAGTCAGTCCCTTTGCACCAGATACATTTACAGAGCAACCTGGTCTCTGGACTAGTCACGATCGGGGTGAGGTCCGAATTACCGATGAAAGACGTGGAAGTCTTGCTCGGTAATGACATCGCCGGAGGAATCGTGTTCCCAGTCGTGAGATTGACGGGTCAGCCTGCCAGCATGGAGGCCCCGCCCGCGATGGTGAATTTGGCTGAAACATTTCTGCCAACCTTGTATGAGACAGGGTGTAGTGAGATAAGAGGTAGTGAGGGAGCTGGGACAGACGTAGCAGTAGCCAGGAAAGAATTTGTGCAGACGCAGGAGCGAGACGAGGGGCTGATGGTTTTTGCCGAGACCGCTCTCTCTGACACAGCCTTGACAAGCTATTGTGCGGATGAGGAAGTGCTAAGGAAGAAAGGGAAATCAAGTACAGCATCCGCAGATGAGGAGTGGGGGGTGGTGCAAAAGAGTTATGGGGATGAGGTTTTTAACATGGCCCACGAGGTACCCCCCGGTGGACATTTTGCGGTGCTGGAGGAAACAGTTGGTGGAATCATGAAAGAGAGTTACCGGCTGCCCAGGGGGAAAAATGTTATTGATCATGACCGACGCGAACTGAGACGGTCACAGGCTTTTGATATGCTAACAAACCTAGTCGGTGTTAGCGTGGAAATCAATGAAGCTAGGGGCCCCCTGATAAGAGAAAAGAACCATTTTGAAAAGATTAGGATGGGATCGGTCAGATGGGAGAAGGCTATTGTTTTGGCCAGGTCTACTGATAAGGTCTCTCCCTTAATCCCCGAAGGAGTAATTAAACGACTCGCACCCATGTGTTTGATTGTCCCGAGGAAATGCAAAGAACTGGGACGTTGGGTTATCTCTGTTACAATAGGGCAGCCAAGTAAACAACACCCATATTTTTCGAGTAATTCAGTGACTAAAGGGCTGATGAACACAGAGGTGTGTATTGGCAATTTAACACGGCTGTCTGAAGCCAGTTTGATAGTGAACCTTGAAAAAAATGAATTCGGCCACACGAGAGTCACTTACCTGGGAATTGTGGTGACACAGGGGCAGCTGGCAGTGATGCAAGCTACAGTGCAGGCTATCGCTGACCTCCCAACCCCGACAGACAAGAGGGCCCTCAGAAGGCTTTTGGAGATGGTGGGGTACTGCAGGAAGTTTTGCAATAACTCTGCGGTCAATACCCGTCCCCCTCCTACTAAGCCCTTGCGAGAGAAAATTGAGTCGGAATGGGACGACCCTTGTTGTTGTGGTCCGGGACAAAACCAAATGAGAGGTTACATTGGTCGCAATTCATCAGTGTTTTTGGCCACTATGAAGTTTGCTGAGTTGGAGCCTGGTCTAAGGGATTATAAATAACACGTGTAAAAGGAACAGAAAATGTGATGACTGTCTGTCAAGGTGTTGACAGCTTCAAATTCTCTGTATTAGCCAAATAGCTGATAAAGATGTATATTGTGTATGTATCAGATAATGTAGTCATGTTTGTAATTTTTACCTCCCGGTAAAAATCCTTAAAGGGGGGAAGTGTTACGAGAATACACATAAAATTAAGATGTTTGCTGGCCTGGGCTAGCATCAGTGGCATCAGCAGTTGGTCTGCCACCTGCCCTCAGGGGAAGGAGAGATAAGGAACAATGGAGCAGCGTCTGGAGATGTGTAATGAAGGGATGTGGGAGGGAGAGCTGTCTGGAGCGGCTCCCCCCTTTGAACCCTGAACTGTTTGAAGTGATGGACAGGCGATACCCCAGCAGGGGGATAAAAAGGGACAGGTTCGCTAAGACACACACACACGCCACCCGAGGTAACGAGACCCTGGAAGCGGTGCGCCTCTCACGAGTGGTGAGAAATATCGGACAACGCACAGGGTGGAAAGGTACGATCAGCGGGAACCCGGTGTGTGTCCGCCCTTGCCTGGGTGCCGGGTTCACTGCAGAGGATCGACCGCATCTGGAGGAGGGGTCACAGTCGGTGACCTCAGGTGACATCACCAAGGACCCGCCCAAAAGCTGTTTGTGAGCCATCTCGCTGGTCTGTGAGCCATCTTGCTGGTCTGTGAGTGAAGCCGTTCTGAATGATGAGTTGTTCCTATTCTATCTCTCTCTTCCCCCACGTTGTCCACCGCCATGGCAACGATTACTGCGAACTGAACTACTAAACTGGACTGAACTTTGAGTCATTTTGAAATTGGTCATTTACCCCTAGACAACGATAGAGCTTGATTGATGCTGTTATCTTAATTCTGTGCACATGTGTGTTTATCATCACTGAACTGTTGCATTTATTATCCTTTCGATTACTGTGTTGCTTGTTTCTGTAATAAAACTTTCTTAGTTCTAGTACTCCAGACTCCAACTGAGTGATCCATTTCTGCTGGTTTGGCAACCCAGTTACGGGGTACATAACACTTCACATATTTCATTGTCCCCACCCATTCCCCATCCTCACCTGAACTATTTTCGCTGTGTTGGCAGCACAGTAAAGACAACGAGGGAAACATCTGTGTTGTTTATTAATCTTGACTCTTCCATACAGCGGACTATCAAAAGCCAGGTGAGCAATAAGGATTGAAGTTGTTTTAATTTGGAAAAAAAAACACAATATACTTTTCTGAAGCCAGACCATAGTATGTTAAGAAGGAACATTTTAACAGAGTGGTCGTTACCTGGAAGGCTATATACGAGAAGCTAGTGAAAACTAACATGATATTGAAGTCGATAAGCACATGGAGAAGCAGGTAATATTCAGTACAAAGACTGCTTGCAGACAGATTTGCAATTGAAATTAGTATAGTGGTCGGCACAGATACAGTTGACTGAATGTCTAACACGTGCACGATACCATTCAATGTTCTATGTTGACTGACCTCTGTTCATTTGGGTTGATTGTAACAAGGGAGTGAGAAATACAGTATGTCAGTGCATGAAATATTGTGCCTGCTTCTATTTATGTTGCTGCTGGTTGTCCACCGTACCCGTCGAACACTTAACTGTTATTCCGACAACATTCCCACACAGAAATTTGGAGGCGGTTTACGTTACGAAATTTTCTAATCATTTCCCGAGGAAAGATGAATGTACATAAACATGAGGGATTCTGCAGATGCTGGAAATAGAAACATAGAAACATAGAAAATAGGTGCAGGAGTAGGCCATTCGGCCCTTCGAGCCTGCACCGCCATTTATTATGATCATGGCTGATCATCCAACTCAGAACCCAGCCTTCCCTCCATACCCCCTGACCCCTGTAGCCACAAGGGCCATATCTAACTTCCTTTTAAACATAGCTAATGAACTGGCCTCAACAGTTTGCTGTGGCAGAGAATTCCACAGATTCACCACTCTCTGTGTGAAGAAGTTTTTCCTAACCTCGGTCCTAAAAGGCTTCCCCTCTATCCTCAAACTGTGACCCCTCGTTCTAGACCTCCCCAACATCGGGAACAATCTTCCTGCATCTAGCCTGTCCAATCCCTTTAGGATCTTATACGTTTCAATCAGATCCCCCCTCAATCTTCTAAATTCCAACGAGTACAAGCCCAGTTCATCCAGTCTTTCTTCATATGAAAGACCTGCCATCCCAGGAATCAATCTGGTGAACCTTCTTTGTACTCCCTCTATGGCAAAGATGTCTTTCCTCAGATTAGGGGACCAAAACTGCACACAATACTCCAGGTGTGGTCTCACCAAGGCCTTGTACAACTGCAGTAGTACCTCCCTGCTCCTGTACTCGAATCCTCTCGCTATAAATGCCAGCATACCGTTCGCCTTTTTCACCGCCTGCTGTACCTGCATGCCCACTTTCAATGACTGGTGTATAATGACACCCAGGTCTCGTTGCACCTCCCCTTTTCCTAATCGGCCACCATTCAGATAATAATCTGTTTTCCTATTTTTGCCACCAAAGTGGATAACTTCACATTTATCCACATTAAATTGCATCTGCCATGAGTTTGCCCACTCACCCAACCTATCCAAGTCACCCTGCATCCTCTTAGCATCCTCCTCACTGCTAACACTGCCACCCAGCTTCGTGTCATCCGCAAACTTGGAGATGCTGCATTTAATTCCCTCATCCAAGTCATTAATATATATTGTAAACAACTGGGGTCCCAGCACTGAGCCTTGCGGTACCCCACTAGTCACCGCCTGCCATTCTGAAAAGGTCCCGTTTATTCCCACTCTTTGCTTCCTGTCTGCTAACCAATTCTCCACCCACACCAATACCTTACCCCCAATACCGTGTGCTTTAAGTTTGCACACTAATCTCCTATGTGGGACCTTGTCAAAAGCCTTTTGAAAATCCAAATATACCACATCCACTGGTTCTCCCCTATCCACTCTACTAGTTACATCCTCAAAAAATTCTATGAGATTCGTCAGACATGATTTTCCTTTCACAAATCCATGCTGACTTTGTCCGATCATTTCACCGCTTTCCAAATGTGCTGTTATCACATCCTTGACCTTGATAAATGCTGGGTGTGTGTTGTTTAATATCAAGGTACAGCTAGAAATATAGATTTCACCCTCCCCTCACACAACATCTTTATTTTATATTAAATTCATGGCGTTCACAATCGGACAAGAATACTTCTGGCTTTATTACTTTGTTCCACAGTGACTTAGTATCAATAATTCAAGTTGTGGACATGTGGCATCTGTTACCGTCAGATCCCTTCCAACCGATAGAACAGCATTTCCTGGTAATGCATTCTCTTGGGTGTTGTTCATCGATCTGGAGGTTTTAATGAAACTCAGACGGGTAACTGAAACACAGCAACCTGAACAAAAGTAATTACATTTCAGAAATTTGCTTTGTTTCAGCTGCTGTTCCTTTTAACGCTGTCCTCTTTGGCCAGATCAAAATTTCCGTCTATATGCTGCCAGATTAAACGCTTATGCGTTTAAATACCGCTAGAGAGGCAATATTGTTGGGTATTACTTTTACACTTATAGAACTACTGGGCTTTTTGGAAAAAACAAACACACAAACAAACTGTTGATGCTCTCCAACAAAGACCGGAGTATTTTGAGCATTCTTCTCTCGGTGTTGAGTCCGAAGCATTTCAACATTAGCAAAGCATTTTTTTTTTTGGTCTTCATAATAGATCGATTCCCTCCACTCAAGCTTATATCCTTTGGTTAACGAACTCAAGGGTTGAACAGAAACTCACCTTATACAAAGTTCAACACATTTACTGTGACTGCTTGACAAATATTGTCGCACATATCCCAAAATACGGTCCCATTTCAAAGAAAAAATATTTAGTTTGCTAATTTTACATATCGAAATAGTCATCGCGACTATCGGTGTATTGGAACAGATTTCCATCTTTATCCACTGAAGAATTTGTCGGTGTTTGTCAATGTGTCATAAATAAGGGATTGAAGTTTATGATAAATGGAGGGAAATCCACAACCAATCGCTAAATCTGAGCGCACATCTGGCAATCAAGAGATTCAGGCCGAAATAGCGAGAGCATAATATTACCCAGAGAACTCTACGGCTGGACTAGATTCCTCAGGTCGAGTGATTTTCACCGATGGAAACATCATCACAGCGGTTTCCACTCAAATCCCAATCACATTCATTTGTTGCAGAGTTTTTACATCTTGTTTTTCCCATCCCCAGCCATAATAGTGTAGTCTTACTTCACCTCCACACGTTACCTGTTCAGAGTCAAAATTAATGCTATGAATAGTATCTGCACTAGTCTCAAGTCAGTTTATCTATCTGTAGGGTTGGACTTCAAATCATACACCTGGTTCTTTATGCATGGTCCCACTGAGGACCCAAATGGAAACTTCTCAAATAAGGGAGAACAGAATGGTCAGGAAGAAGAGAATGCCATCATCCTCCTCCTTCCACCGCCCACCCACAACGCCGTTGACGGCAAGCGTAGACGGACACCCTGTGGGGAAAGATTGATGTTGAAGTTTGTGCATGCGTTTTTAGGGGACAAATTATAATATATGTCTATCTAAGGTGAACGACACGCACAAAATGCTTCAACAACTTAACAGGACAGGCAGCATTTAATGAGAGGAAATTTCGAGCTTCATCAGAAATGAAAAGGAAGGCACGTTTGCTGCATTCGCAAACAGCAGGGATTCCCTATGTTCAACCATTTTATACAACTGCACGTTCCCATTATTACATGTAGGTCGATGGCTTCTTCTACTGGCACGATGAGGCCACTCTCACAATGGAGAGGCAACACCTCATATTCCGTCTTAGTAGCCTCCAACCTGACTGCAAGAACACTGATCTCTCTAAATTCTGGTAATTTTTATCCCCTCCGGTCCTTTCTTTGAATATTCCCCATTCTGGCACCCCTTTTACCCATTATCTTCTTCTCCATTACATTAACATCCCTCTAATGTCCCTCCTTTTTTCTTTTTTTTCCGATGAACAATTCTCCTTTCCTATCGGATTCCTTCGTAAGCCCTCTTATACGTTCCATCTATCCCAGCTTCTGAATCGCTACCCACTCTCCCCAAACCAACTATCCCCTCTCACCTGGTTTCACCTATCATCTGCCTGGGTTACACACTTTTCCCATCGCCTACCATCTCATTCCGGGTTGTTCTCTTTTTATTTCCAGCGCCGATGTAAGATCTCAGCGTAAAACATCGGATATTTATTCATTTTTATAGCCGCTGCAATACTGCTGAATACATTTTGTGTGTATTACTCTGAATTTGCGGTATCTGTAGAATATATTGTGCTTGTAACAAAGGGAGAAGACTTTGGAATCCCTTGGACTTTTCTGCCATTAAGTTGTCATTTTAATAACGAAAAACACTATTTGCATTCATTTGTACAATTGGTCTTTGAGAGCGTTATTCTGCAGGTGCATGAAGCTACTTGTTAAACGTAGTTGTGTGTTCAAACTGAATACCGGCTATAGAAATGAGCAGCTGTCTGTAGCACGGATTAATGCAGGGTGGCTGGATTCAGCATAAACAGATATCAGAAGTACTCTGCAAACAGTCAATAGATACAGCAAACGTTTTACTGTGTTCTCTTGACGTTAATAAATGGTTTAAAAAACACATCGAGACCCGAGATTCAGAAACAGGAAATATCATTTATCTTTTATTAACAGTCTGGTAGGCAATAAAAAGGGACATAAAGTTTCAGTTGATTTGAAATGGTCGCACAAAAATTGGAGAACGTGGGAGGAAAGAAGTGCGTTATGGTGGAAAGAATACATTGGGGATATCATTAATTTTCAGTGGAAGATTATCTATCTTAGAGATTTTATATGCGCCTAATTATCAACGTATTCCAGTGTTGGGAAACAACATTATACAACAAAACACACACAGAAGTTCATTAAAACTGAGGGTCTATACGATATGCTTTATTTGAAGTTTACATCGACGGACTTCTGTCATTATTTGCCGGCAGAATAAAAAAACAGCGAATAGCGGATGGACAAATTGGTCGAGAGAAGCTGGACTCTCCGGCTTTCTGTTGTTCAAATGTTGTAAGGTTTTCCAAATCGTGTACCCTTTCAAACAACGAATTCCACAGCGCATTTGGTTGAAAAAGAAGTGTTTCCTATTTGAAACATATCACCTAGTTCTTCGTCTTTCTGCCAAGGGAAATAGTTCCTATCGAATAACAGCTTCAATATATTTCCTAATATACTCAGTTACATATCCAATCAGCCACTTCTGTTCCAAGGCAATCCTCAATTATTCAAATAGTCCACGTAGCTACAGCTCCACTCCTGACAATATCGTTGCTTGCTTCCCCTAGACCTCTCCAATCCAATCACAACTTTTATGCCTGTGATCGGAATTGCAAGCAATGCTCAAACCGAGAGGGAAGTACATATTGCTATTTCCAGTACACCTTGCATTGCTTGTTATTCTGGGATAATAGCTAAACTCAACCAATCCGACTATTTTAACCATCGTTTAACCTGATTTACTGTGATTGGAGATATATGAATATATCCTTCCTCCAAAACATGAAACGTTTGAGCAGATTTGATTTTTGCCGAAGTATTACAAATTCGTCTAGATGTAAGGCAGAGAGTATTCTGAATGGTATGGAGCCTGCCATAAACGGGATCGCAAGAAGATGAGAAGGAATACAAATTTAGCCTGCTGTATCAAAAAAAAAAATCCGGCGAGTGGCTGTTCTGTGAGCGAAAACATCTTGTTAAATCCACTCGCTGGATTTTTTGTTTGTTTTTGGCACCATACTTTGTAAACGCCAGAGTCTGTTATGCGTAAAAATCCCAGGAGATCAGCGGTTTCTGAGATACTCTAATCACCCTGGGTGGTACCTAATTAGATAGCTTGTTTATGTTGGCTTTTTTCTTAAAGATGTGCCGGACAAGGTCCAGTGCACTCCGGCTAGCACTGCACCACTGCTGACTTCTGGCTCAAAAAAAAATCACGTCGTAGGTCACTGACAATAAAAAAAAAAGCAATGTTTCTATTTAAGTGCAAATTTATCTGCCTTGTCCCTTGTCCCATATGCATTCTGTCAGTCTTATTTCATTATGCATATTTCCCATTTTCCCACTCAATTAATCAGGGATGCATATCTCCTTCCAGGGTAAATGTACCCACTTTTCTGTAAAACGCATTTTCAAGCTCAAAGGGTTCATTGAGGAAGCTGGAGCAGCTCCAGTTACTAGATAATTTAAAGCCTGGAGAGAGTTTCCAAGTGGTGAGGTTTACAAACGACGGAGAATACTTTTATACTTTCATTGTAGTCATGATCTAAATTTATTACAGCTGGAGTGGAAAAAGCGACACATGCGGGATTTTGAAAATATGTCTCAACAGAAAAGGACAAGAACGAGTTACTATAATATCTTTTAAAACATCAGCACTCTTTGGATAGTCAAAAATCTGTGCTTATACGACATAACATCTGTATATCATATTCAATATTGACAAATTGAGTCATTGCTCTCTTGGTACCAACTGCTATATTGAAGAGGGAATCATTGCAGATGTCTCACAGATCCCATACCTTCTTTCATCACATGGCAAATCATTCCAATTTCCAGTGTCAAGTATCTCCACACAGTCCTCGGCATCCTTATCATTATTGGGTTCCCCTTCATCCCAGTATCTAAATAAACGCACAAGGAAAGCGGTATTATTCATTGGACTCCGAATTCAATCTCGGCTTTAGTTCCATATTCATGTTCCAGGCTATGGTGCAGCTAGAAGACCAGCATATGCTGCCACCTTTCACCCAGCTTCTGAATTTGGAAATGGAAATACTCTCAATATGACAATTTTCTGCTGAAGTGTTACTATAAACTAGTTTGGTTTGGAGTTTAGGACTTTATTTCAGTAGAAGGAAATTAGCTACATTGAATATCCAGTATAGATGGTTATTACAACAGCAATATGGTACAAATGCTACTTACTACATTACATTATACCTGAGTGTAATGCAGTTCTTACTCCTGCAGGCAGACTTTGTTTTGTTTTCGCAGAAGCTGTAAATGGCACTGGGCATATTGTCAGTAGAGGCCACTGAAAGGTGAAATGGTATAAGAAATTTATGCCTATGTAATGCTAGGTCTGTAGCGCTTTTTATCATCACTACAACAGAAACATCCACTCGGTCTCATGGACTATCCTTTGCTTCTCTCTTCCGTGATCTGATGCGTTTGTTACTTTCACATAGAAAGGCTTCACCTGGCATCTGTCATTTGTCCCTTCCAGGTGAAGATGGCGACAACTGCTCTAATCATAACTTTGGCCACAGAGCTCTTTCTTGGTAATTGCACAGAACAGAAATGTCCACCGCCGTTTAGTAAATACATTATTAATCAGCAGTTATAAATGGATGTGTTGGGGCTGTATGCTATTAATATAACGCATTTGTTTTAGAGCTATTTCTCTCTGTCTATTGCATGCAACCACCAGTTTTCATCGAGATCTTTCATTCTTCTGAATTCTGATGATGATGATTCGCAGTCACCTCTTTCAGCAAACTCGCTACTCTGCACCAGTTGTTTTGGACCTTAATGTCTCACTCTGTGGAAAGTATATTCATTTTTTTTTATAGAACAAAGTGTTCACAATACTCCAGCTAATGTAACGAACTACTTACTGCTGAATTCAAATACCTTCAGAATAAAAACAAGCAAACGTTTCCTTTCTTAATAACTTGGTGGACATGCATTTGGCTTTCACTGACCAGTGCGTAAATTCACATCAGTTTATTCGAACATTATTGTTTTCCAATTTATATTTCAGTGAACATCCGAACATCAAACCCCTCCAAACCATTGCATCCGTCTTCAGGGCTGACTCTTCGCCTGCATCAAAGCGGCATATGCCTGGACTAAGTGACTTGATGATTGAATTATCAACCTCCACTTTTGACTGCATATTACCACTGGCTGCTATTCCGCCAGCGATCTTCATTTTTTTAAGCCGAAGAATGGGTCAGGCAACCGATCTCAACAACCGATATCCGGCTGCGAAACCAGCACACCCGTAATAGAATCATACAGCACAGCACAGAAACAGGCCCGTCGCCGATCCAGTCCGTGCAGAACCATCCAACAGTACCGTCACTATAGACCTGTATACCCCTATCATACAGGTACATATTCGCATTCACCACCTGCGCTGGCAGCACATCCCACATGCTCACGAGGCTCCGAGTGAAGAATTTTCCACATTTTTCGCTCAGCACTTTACCTTTCACTCTTAACCAATGACCACTAGTTTTAGTCCCATCCAACCTGAGTGGAAAAACCCTGCTTGTATTTTCCTTATCTATACCTCTCATAGTTTAGTGCATCTCTATGAAATCTCCTCTCAGTCTTTTATCTTCCATGCAATAAAGTCCTAACCTATTCAACTGTCCTCTAACTCAGGTTCTTCAGTCCTGGCAACATCCTTGTAAATTTTTTCTGTACTCGTTCAACCTTAGCTACATCTTTCCTGTAGGTAGGTAACCAAGATTGCACTCAGTACTGCAAATCGGACCTCACCAACGTCTTATACAACTTTAACATAACATTCCATCTGCTGTATTCAATACTTTGATTTATGAAGACCAATGTGACAAAAGTTTTCTTTCCGACACTCTCTGCCTGTAATGTCAGTTTCAATAACTTATGAACCTGTATTCCAGATCTTTTTATTCTCCAACACACCTCAGTGCGCGAGCGTTTATTGTGGTGGGCCTACCCTGGCATGTCCTAACGAAGTACGGCACCTCGCAATTGTCTGCAATAAATTGGATGCGGCACTGTTCAGCCCAGTTTTCAGCAGGTTCAGATTCTGCTGCAAGCTCTGATAGTTTTCCTCTTTGTCCACGAAACCCCCCATCTTGCAGTCATCCGCAAATGTACTGACCCATTTAACTTTATCATCCAGAGAGTTAAAGTAGATGACAAGAATCCACGGACCCAGTACAGATCGCTGCGGCACTCTAAGAGTCACAAGCATCCAGTCAAGGAAGTAACCACCTGCTATCATTTTCTGGCTTCTCCCACAAAGCCAATACCTAATCCGTGGTTAAAGTTTAAAAATGACACCCTTCGCGGCAGTTTACGGAGTAGAACTGCGTCCAATCGCTAAAGAGGATTCGTTAAAAAAAAAAGAGAATAAGGATAAGGCAGGAGCAGGCGGAGCAGGAATTGTGTGAGTGGGCCAGTGTTAGAGCGACTTCAGTTCATCAGGTTTGAGTGAAGTAAGTATGTGATAAGCGTCTTCTTTATTTTTGATTCTTCGTCTACTATGCCACAGTCAGTGCAAGGAAGATAGTTACAGGAACTATATTTTCTCGTCATTGAAATGCAGAAATTTTTGGAGATATCCAATCTCCCAGATAACCACATCTGCACCAGGTACCTCGAGCTAGAACTTCTCACAGAACGTTAAGGTACTGGAGCTGCAGCTCGATGATGTTCTGCTCATACTGGTGAATGAGTAAGTTATAGATATGAGCTGTAGGGTTGTTATCACCCCTACGTTTCAGAAGCAGGTAACTGGGTGAATGCCAGAAGACGAAAGGGAATTGGATAGCAAGAATATCGTTCACCTGTGGCCATTCCCCTCAAAAATTAGTGTACCATTTTGGATATTCTTCAGGTGGACCACCTATCAGAAGAGGCCGTAGCGACCAGATGTATGGCGCTTACTCTGGCACTGTGGATCCGAAGAGAAGGAAGGTGAAAAAGACTGCAGTAATGATAGGAGATTCCATTATTAGAAGAATAAAGGTAAGGTTCTGTGGACACGATAGAACAACTCAGATAATATATTGCTTGCAGATGCACAGATCATTGTTATCTTAGACAGGGCTATGGCATTTCAAAGAGCTGTCAGGAGGTCCTGCACTGTAACGTAGCACCTAATATACTGCATTCACTTTGCATAATCTCGTCACGCTTCCTAACTATGCCATTGGTACTTAACTGGATCATCAATTCTGGATGCTCACCTCCTGAGCTGCTGAGGACTACATTCAAGATATCCGGGACGCTGGCACTAGGGGGATAACATGCCATCCGGAATATCGTTCTCGTAAACAGAACCTTTTTGTTCCCCTAACTAACGAATCCCTTATCACCAGCAGGTCGCAGAATCTCCCTCCCCCTTACTTTCAGTTCCAGACACCCGACAGCTGTGACTTTCCTCTACTCGGCCATACCCCTCAACACTCTCCAACGTGTTGTTCAGGGAGATGGCCCCAGGTGTACTCTGCACTGGTTATTTAAAACTTTGCTCCTTCCTGTCTGTTACCTAGTTTCACCTGTCCATCACCTTGGTGGTAAGTACCGTTCTATATGTCCTAACTATCACCCCTCAGCGTCCCAAATGATCCGGACTTCTCCATTACCAGCTCCATATCCTTAACAGGGAGTGATAGAAGCTGTAGCCGGGTGCAGTTCTCGCTGCGTAGTCAGCAGGGAGCCTGGAGGTCTCCCTGTTTTCCCATAACCTGCACAGGAGCGTTCAACTACCGTTCCTGCTATCCCTACTGTTCTTACTGAGCAAATACAAAGATAGAAAAAAACAATAAACAGACATGTGGAAAATTCTACAAACATGTATTCGCATTTTCTGACTGAGGCCTCTCCTCGTTGAAGTCTCAAAGAGCTGAAGTCTTAAAATCCCCACTCTAACACTGGCCACCATAACAATGGTCGGTCCGCTTTCCCCGCCGAATTTTCCTGATCCTGATTGGCCGCTGCTCAAAAACAGAAAACTATCGTGAATCGATGCATTATGTGCTCAACCAGCGAAGATGAGTGAGCTAATTCTTCTCATGCTTCCGATCTCCGATTGGCGCTGCTAAAGAATGAGCCCCAGACTGGGGTAATAGAATCCTCAGTGATATTTAATGTATTTTATGAATGAGTTGGCTTCCATGATTCTCATCTCAGGGCTTAATCTTGTTCTATCTCCGTGACTCTTTCCTACCTTTTGTATTCAAGGTTGTCCTGTTACAGCGGTACGCGACAACAACAATGGTCGATGGTGCAGATTATTCCCTCTACGGCAACGCCCACTGCCTGCTCCTCAGGCTCATTCTCTGTGCGAGACTGTTTCATATTCGCCAATGCCGTTTTTAACTGCTGTTTTTTTTTTGCCTAATACCTCCAACATCAGTAGGTCTGTAGTCTTTGTGTTCACCGACCTACTGATTCCGCGACACCAGACCCTCAACATTTTACAAAATTCAATTTTCTGTCCAGGCATTAAATCCGTATACATACTGTAGAGCCCCCGTTCATTCTTCTGGGCTCTGCACTCAACCGATGTCCAATACAAGTCAACGCTCTCTGGATAAAACCAGTTAATGCAATCTTTTCAATATTCTCAGGGACCACAGATCCACGCTTCACTCTGGGTAGCTCCAAGTCTTTTGTCTAGCCTTAAATCTTTGTTTTAACTACCCATCGGATAAGGTATCTGCAGATCAATTTTTGGATCTATTTTAAAGCGAGACCTTTTGTCAGTAAAGAAGGCCGTGATTCACCAGTCACACCACAGTAAGGAGATGTAATCTTAAAGCATTAAAAAATCAGAAACGGAATGGCAGTCTGTATAAATAGCCAAGTAACTGAGCTTTGGGTAGATGATGTTTGCTTTAAATAGCAACGGTGAGGGCATTGTCATCGAATTTTTGTTCATATGTATGAGCTCTAGGGAGGCTAAAAGCTTCAAATTAAAACTCCAAATCAATTCTGTGAGCTACGTCTGAAGTTTAAACTCAAAATCCAACCTGGTGCTGCAGAGCGCTGGAGAAAAAAGGAATTACTGATGCTGGAATTTGATGGAAAATCAAAATGCTGCAGAACTCAGGAATTTCAGGATGCATCAACAGAGCAAAAGGAATTGTCGACAATTAGGGTCCAGACCCTATATCTGGAATAGGAGTAGAGGGAGGAGCTAAACCGTATAAAGAGGAGGGGACGTGAGGTGATACAGGTAGACCTTGTGGGATAGTGGGCAGAACGAATCAGGTGAGTGAAGGAGAGCTGCAGACGTAGACGGAGAGGTTGGATAGTGACAGGCCAGGACACACGGACTAAAAGTGCGCGAATGCGATACGTAAGAATGACGTGAAAGCGGCCCATTAAGATAGATAAGTGGATGGCAGCTGGAGGAGGAATCTAGTAAACTATGTGGGTTGCGGGTGGGTGGAAATAGGAAGGCGGGTGATGTAACGGAGGGAAGGGGGCTTGAGAGGGTATGGGAAATAGAACAAATATGAGAGAAAAACTGGTGAATCACAAGCCGCGTAAAACATTAGTACAGGAGCTAAAGGCTACCTGAAATTAGAAAACCTGGTTATATCGTTATGTTGTAAATATCTCCCAGAACAAGAAGTACTGAGGTATTTTGTTTTCCGTTTATCATTCAACGCCAGAGAGATGGGACAAACTAGAAAGAAACTCACGTTGAAGAGGAAAAATAATCAGTTCCGTCCACCCAGCGCCAATCACCTTCAGAAGCAGCATCACTGAGGCCAATCCAATGTCGAACTCTAAGGGTCGTTGTCAAAAAGCCCTGTCATGGAAACGGAAATGCCTCATTGTATGTAGCACCAATGACCAATTTAATAGTATTGACCAACTCCATAATTGATGTACTAATAAACAAAGCTCAATTATTCATTTCAAAGTAGATAAATGGCCAAATGAAAGTGGGTGAGAATGATACCGGATCGTCTTTTTAAGTATTTTCTCCCTGGGTGTGTATTTGGCAGCTTAAACAGCTCAAAATTTCAGCGGCAATCACATGAGTAGAAGGCGTAACTTAGCTAGCCTTTCGTAGCAGTGCTTAAACAGACTCCAAGCGGTCACTTGTCTTACATCTCCAGCCCTTCTACCAGCTTTGCTTTGGTAACTAAGAACCTCTACTCTTTTTGACTTCTGTGGACGAGTTCCTGCACTGAACCTTTACTGCATTTACTTTTTCACACATGCTATTGGCTGGCTGGCCTTTGAGCGCCTCTATGTAGAAAAACAGAGGTACCTGGACTAAGAAGTTACATTTGAAGTCATTGCTTTGAGAAATTAGGGGTGTTTTGAAGTCTCTCGTGTCCCCTACATCTGCTGGTTTTCTCCCTACAGTTTTACGAGGAATATACAAATTAGAAATGTTCCTTTGAGGCCCTTTAAATGAATTAATGTATCAGAGCGACTGATACGCAGATGATGAAGGAATCTGCATTTTGCACTGGTGCTGAATTTCTTGTGTAGTTTAGGAGCTGCAAAGTTATAGGAGATTGTTCTATCGCAGATCTGTTTTGTGTCTTTTCATGTTGGTTAGAAGAAGAAGAAGAATAGAATACAAAGCCTCAGAGAGACACCTTACATCCATGATACAAATATGGCTTGTGTACGATTTTCTAGTCGGAGTTGACTCCCAGAATGTTGATTATTGGGGGGTTATTCATTAATGGTAAGGCCATTTACTTTCAAAAGTTGACCACTTATCAGCACCTGAAGAATTGTTGCTGCATTCAGATCCGAATTGAATAAATTGCCGAGGACTTGGAAAAAGCTTTTGATCTTTACGAAATCGACGCTAAATATTCTCATTCCTGATTTCACATTGGAAGAAGGTTAATGAGAAAATAGCTGAACGTGGTGCCGTGCTAGTCTCTGCCTTACGGGATTCTGTCAGAATGATCTGATGCTCAGATGACTGACATCCAGCAAATTCAAACTCTGCCACTTTGATCGGTGCATGCAGTGACTTTGTCCAGCAGACTGGGGTGGTGGAGAATCAGCCAAATATGGTCTGATACGAAAAGTCTCTTTCACGTCAAATGTCGAAATCTTAGGGTTTGATTAGTCAAGGCTGCAATGCACTGTGTTCCTGGTGAAACCCAAAATAACTAACAGCGAACACATTATTGAAGACTAACTGTTGCTTATGAAGATTGCTTTGGACTTTTCGCGTATTTAACGACTACAAGTAAATCAGTTACGGGGGAGTTCATGACAATATTTTCCATATTATTGTGCATAATTTAGATCGGGCAGTTTCCACGTTTGCACAGTATGTGACATTGCTGCACATTTCTTGGAACAACTTGGGCTCGAGCACAAACCAGGTCACGAGCTCAGACGATTGGCACAGTGGGTGACATGGAGCAGTGCACATTTTCCATCATTTCTTGCAATGCAAGGAATAGCGAAGGTCAGAATTGAAAGAGTATCCCTGTGGAACTAAACAAATAGTCTGTGTCTGCCCCCAGCCATATTTCAGTCTGTGAATACAGGTGTATCACACTGTTTAATCTCAAGAAATACTGCGGCAGGAACGTGGCATGGAACACCAGTGAACTCGATTTTCAGAGGTTATAACATAAAAATGAATAGCAACATGTTTAAATAAGAACGTATAAATAAATGGATAAGAGCTGTCATTGAGCTGTAACAAAGATTTATCCAGACAGTGACTAGCAACAGCCCAGTACTTAGTTATTTATGGCTTCTCAATGCTTTTGTGACTCAATGCCATTACGAATCAAGGAGCAATCTGAAGATGCTGGTCAGCTTAACCGTTCAAAACAAAACTCCTACCTGTTCATAGCCATTGTTAATGACAACAAGGTGAGCATCTACCGATGCACACTGTCTCTGGGCCTCTACCCAGGTATTTTCACTTGAAGAAAACTGATAACAGCTTTCCCTGAACCGAGTCCATCCTGTGGGGCATCGTAGCAGATCTGTGAAGAAATTGAGGTACTGTTAATGTCTGATGCAGTGTGCTGCTTTGAATGGACATATTTCAGGGATACCTGAATGCGGAGCGTAAGGAGAAACCACTGAATGGATCATGCCTCAAAAAGGAGGCATCCATCTTTAAGGATCCCCATCACCCAGCACATGCCTACTTTTCATTGTTACCATCACGGAAGAGGAACAGTAGCCTGAGCACACACTCTCAACGTTTTAGGAACAACTTTTTCTCCTCCGCCATTATGTTTATAAATAGACAATGAACCTACGAAAATTTACTCAACAAATCTCCCCTGATTTTTGCACTACTTATTTACTTTATTGTTATATACATTTGTTATAATTTATCGTTTTATTATTGTATGTTGCAATGTACCGCTACCATAAAAAAAACAAAATTCATTGTTAATATAAAACCAGATTCTGATTCTGATTCTTATACATGGATGGGCATATTTCGGGGATACTTGGTTGTGGAGTGTAAGGGGGACATCCTTGAAAGGATGATGGCTCGGAAAGGCGGCATCCATCATTAAGGACCCAAATCACCCATAACATGTCCCCTAATCCTTGCTACCATCAAGGAAGAGGAACAGGAGCCTAACGACACACACTCAATGTTTCAGGAACAGTTTTGTGCCGTCGGCCATCATATTTCTGAATAGAAAATGAAAGCATGTTCACTTCAACAGCAACCCCCTCTTTTGCGCTATAATTTAATTTATTTTATAATGTACAGTTGCCTTGGGGATTGTTCCAGCGGAGTTGTTTAGGCAAAGGGATTTGAACCCCAAGTGTTTTTTTTTGAAATGTATATTGGGTCTGGTGGTTATTGGAAAGTGTCGGAGCAGGATGGATGGAGAATGGGCGTCGGAAGGGAAGAGAAATTCAGATGAACAGGAGACTTTGGTGCAGCAAAGGGTTAGAGTATGATGTTTGTGGTATAGGTAGGGGCAGTTGAAACAATTTTAGCGAACAACGCCGCTTTGCGCTGGATCAATATTCGTGTAGTTTCAAGCTTAAAAGCTGGACGTATATTTCTAGCTGATAATTATTAACGTATCGTTACTCCACAGCAAAATATCGACCTGAAGTTTGGTGATGGAGCTGCCGGTCTTCGCGAGGTTCACTACAACTGAATGAGGATATCACATCAGATTCTTTCGTTCCCATCCAGCTCAAGTCTATGTCTTAAAGAACGATGACAATTGTCATCAATATCATTGATAATAAAATAAAAGGTGAAACTATGTTGCTCACAGCTATGTCTGGTATTGAATCAGTCAGCAAGAAAGATAGTCAGGCGCATTACACTATTTCGTTTTCTATGAAAGTGGAGACGTAAACCAATATTGTGCCAGACACGTGTTTCCCTGGCAACACACACAATATACTGGATGAACAGGGCTGGTCAGGCAGTATCTATGGAAAAGAATAAACAGTGGATGTTTCGGACTGAGACCGTCCATCAAGACTGAAATAAACGTCGTGAAGTCACATAGGAAGGTGCAGAGAGGGAAGAAAGTTATACAAGGTGGCAGGTGATAGGTGAAATCAGGGGATTGAGAGGGGTGAAGAAAACACTGGGAAGTTGATTGGTGAAAGAGATAAAGGACAAGGGGAGGGGTAATCTGATCAGAGAGGGGCATGGAAGAAACAGACCATAAAAGAAACAGAAGAATGAGGGGCACCAGAAGGGGGTGATGGAGCGGTAAGAAAAAGGTGAAGAGAGTGAAACAAGAATGGGGAAAGATTAAGACGGTGGGTGTGCAATTGCCGGATGTTCGAGAAATTCATGTTCATGCCATCAAGTTGGCTGTTACCTAGAAGGAATATACGGTGTTGTTCCTACAACCTGAGTGTGGCCTGTGACGCCAAACCAAGCTGTCAGACGATTGATGCTAATGAGAGAGATAAGAGAGACAATGGAGAAACATTCAAAATGCTAATAAGAGAGGAGAGAAGGATTAACGGAAAAGAAACACAATTCAGAATATTGACAGACCGGTTGCTTTGAACCTGAAATGTTTGAAGTTTGATGGACAGGTGATATCCCAGCAGGGGGATAAACAGAGCAGGTTCGCTAAGGCATGGGACACCACGAGACCACGAGACAACGAGACCCTGGAAAGAGCGGTGTGCCCCCACAAGTGGTGAGAGTTTGCAGGTGCGGTTTGCGTGAACCGACCATAGGCTCACAGGGTGTAAAGGTACAATCGGTGGGAATCTGGTGTGTCTGTCCGCCCTTGCCTGGGTGCCGGGTTCACCGCGGAAGAACGATCGTGTCCGGAACGGAGGGGTCACAGTCAGTGACCAGAATGGGATAGAAGACATCAAAAAGTGTTTGCCCGAAACCAACTGCGAAGACATCAAAAGTCTGCCTGAAACAAATTGCGTCATCTCTTCTCTCTCTCTCTCTCTCTCTCTCTCCTCCTCCCCCCGCAACGCGGTACAAAAGCGATTACTGCGAACAGCGCTAAACTGAAATGAACTCTGCGTCACTGTAAGACTGATCATTTTACCCCTAGACTGCGATAGAACTTGGTTGATTCCTATTACCCTAGTTCTGTGTATAGATGTGTATTATCATTGCTAACCTGTTACATTTATATCCTTATGATTGGACAGATATATGGATGGGAGGTGTATCGAGGGATATGGTCCATGTGCAGGTCAGTGGGACTAGGCAGAAAATGGTTCGGCACAGCCAAGAAGGGCCAAAAAGGCCTGTTTCTGTGTACAGGTGTGTATTATCATTGCTAACCTGTTACATTTATATCCTTACGATTAGAGTACTGTGTTATTTGTTTCTTTAATAAAACTTTATCAGTGCGTAGTAATCCAGACTCCATCGAGTGTTCCATTTCTGCTGGTTTGGCAACCCAGTTACGGGGTACGTAACAGGCCGCATCGTGGAAATAGAGGAGACCATGGACTGACATGTCTGAGCGGGAATTGGAAGGAGATTTAAAATGGGTGGCTACAGGGGGATTCGGCTTTTTCTGGCGGACTGAGCGAAGGTGCTTGGCGAAGCGTTCTCCCAAACTGTGTCCGGCTATACCAATGTACAGGATTCTGCAGCAGAAGCACCTGATCGAGTTGGTGACCGCAACAGGTTCACAGCTGAAGTGTCACGTCACCTGGAAGGGCTGCTTGGAGCCCGGAATGTTAGTGTGGAAAGAGGGGTAGAGGCAAGTATGGCACTTGTTCCGCTTGGAAGGGTAAGTACCAGGAGGAGAATAAGTGAATAGAGATGAGTGAACAAGGGAGCCGCGTAGGGGCTATCCCTGCGGAAAATAGCCAGTGGGCTGGGGTGTGTCAGGGAAGGTTGTGCTTGCTGGTGGGATCCTGTAGGAGATTCAGTAGTTACAGTGAATTATGTAGGACGCTGAGAGTAATGGGGTGGTAGGTGAGGACACAAGGAACCCTCTCCCTGGTGGGTTGGCGAGAGGATGGGGTGAGACAGATGTGTGCGAAATGGAAGAAATACGGGTGAGGGCAACGTTGATGGTGGATGAAGGAAAGCCTGATAATACGCGGCAGAACTTCACAGCGTGTTCACTCGCAGCAGGTTCGGACATGGGATATGACTGAGAGCAAATTGCGGGCAACATTGTCACACAAATAGCTCGAGTAACGTCCTGAGTAGGTCTGAGGCAAAACAGTAACAATTTTAATAGGATGGGTGGATGGGGTTCAGTGATGTGGGACCTGATAGAGTAAACATTGTAGTGACACTGACACACACTCGAATTAACTTTCTTTTCTTTCATTATCCACAGGTGGAGACAATGTCCTTCAGCCTGGAAATCAGTTCGAGCCCGAACTGACGGCGGGACTCCGGAGAACAAATGCAGGATATGAACTATCTGTATGTACAGCCATTCAGCAAATTCTATTTTATACTCACAATTACTCTTCCACTGAGAAAGCTCATTCTTCACACTAGCTATTGACGTTTCTGTATCTGTAATGGAAAAAAAAATGCTCACCAACACATCATCACAGAGTCATAGAGGAAAATGGTCTGCTATCCAAAGATCCTTCATCATTATTAGGCAGTAGGACATTTGTAGCAACTGGCATCTTGCTAGGGAGGCACATTGCACGAGTTCAACATTTTGTGGTTGCATGCAAAACATTGTTCACTGCATTATACGTAATACGATTAAGAATTGAAACGGATGGGCAGCTGATTCTGGAGGCTATTTTTCGGTACGGAAATTGCATCTTTGACGGTTGGAGCGGTTGCTTTAAGCAATAATACGAAAATTAACAAGATATTTTCACGGGGAGTATAAACACTGATGGGCATTTCAGAAAAAAAAATATTAAGCGTCTGCCACACCAGGTCGAGTGAAGTAAGGCGAAAAAAAAAAAGGTTAAGAGCAATATATTTCAAGCAATTTGGAGGATTGGAGGAAGCAGGCTTCGTGTGCGTACTATAGTGCGGTGTTGAATCTACATTCAAAACTGATGAAAAAGCCATAAGCGTTCAACCTATTATAACAGCACTCTGGTAGGTGTTTCAGGTGAAGTGGCGTTATGTTGCAAATTCAGGTTTGGCATGTTGGAAATTTTTCGATCGTCATTGATAGGATGGGCCTGTGCCTCTTTCTGTCGGGATATTCGATGGTTGTGCAACTTAATGTCGCTGGGATAATCTAAACTATCCTTCGTCATCCCGTGTCACATGGGGTGCTGGTAACGGACCCAAATGCAAGACACAGACACTGAAGTACAAGGAACAGGACTTGACCAGAGTAGGGACGTGACAGGATTCAGACCAGGAGCAGGGACCGGAACGCAGACTTGGGCTAGGGAAAGCGGGTCCAGGACTAGAAACCATGGACTAGGAGACAAGGCTTCGACTCCGAGCCCGAGACTTGAGCTTGGCTGCAGGCTGGGGCCTTGGGTCTTGAGCTTGGAGGCTGGGGACTTCAGGCTAGTGTTCTTGGAGCTTGGCTTGGAATCTTCGAGACTCGTGTTCCTGGAGCTTGGCTTGGGATCCTCGAGGCGAGTGATCTTAGATGTTGGCTTGGGATCCTCGTGGCTTGGGTTCTTGGAGCTTCTCCTGGGCAGTACGCGGAACTTCACCCCACGGAGGTAAGGACAGTGAGGGACGGACCCATCCGCAGGGTAACGGCAAACGGCCTGCTTACCCGACAGAGACAAGGGATAGGAAGGGACAGAACCAACCGCTGGGTAAGGGCAATTACAGCCTGGCTTACCCAACGCATGCAAGGACAGGAAAGGAGCTCAATCCAGAGTGGCTCTGAGACTCGAGGCAGTCAGCAACCTTGGCTGGCTACTGAAACGACTGCTCCGATGAGTGGCAACAAGGCTCCATGAAGCGGTGGTCCTCCAACCAAATCTAGAGATCATGAATAGTTTCACTAGTCTTCCATCAGCAGGTTGCTCCAAGGGGGACTGACAAGACAATCCAGCAGCCCACACTCAGCCCCAAGGCTACTTATATTCCAAGCCCAAAGATGGGAATCAGGTACTTATGATTAACTCAACCAAACAAGGGACAGCTGGAAGACCCGGAGTCCCGAGTCCACGGACCGCACCGCGATCCGGAATGCGGACTTCACGGACTGGACCATGACATCCTACTAGTAAAAGTTATAATAAGGCTCTTTCTTAAGGCACCCTATACTTCGAGGTTGATTGAAGAAGCGCTTTTTCCATAAGTTTCATCTGGTTCTTCTACAATTAGAAAACATCCTTGGCTCTAACCCTATAGCTCGGCATGCGCGATGTCCATTTATACAGAATCAGTGAATGATCGTTTCTGCCGTTTGAAAATAAAGGCGTAGAATCTCTGCCGATTCAGATAAAATGTTGAGTCAATGTAAACAACTAAAAGGAGAAATGGAATTCTGAGATGCAGTCATTTATATCTGTTCTCTAACAGCTTCAGATTTTGTTTATGAGCGCGGAGGATTTCTCCTGCTAGAGAAATGGGGTGTGCTTCCCTTTGTTTCCATTCGTAATATTTTCCTGTCTTACACACAATGCCAGTGGTATTTTTAATTATTTTCCAAAACTACACGTCACACCAGCAGTATGTGCGACTATGTTAACAAGTAAGACAGCACAGATATTCTTGATGTGATGATCTAAATGCTCTTCTCCTGTACCATAACTACTGTTTAGTAACGCAACTCGGTGATTCTGCAAGCTCTCATTCTCTGCGCACTGCTAATAATGCTGCTCATCTGCCAGTGACACTGAAATTGAAAGAAGGACTTGTGTTGTGCCTCAAAAAGGCAATATTGAAGTGGTTTGCCACTGCCATTCCTTAAATACTCCAGAACGTTATCAGCTTGGCAAAGTATGTGGAAGGTGGAGATTGTAGTAGAATTGAATATGACTCCAGTTAAAACATTGCTTAGGCTTGGTATCTACTTCTGCTCACGACTTTTCCGACATAGTCTGTAGAACAATAATGTCTGCCGCAGAGATTGACAACTATTTGCAAGGACTGGGAAATAGTACTTCTGGAGATCGGATAGGCTGATGAAACTTAGAAGCAATTTGCTGCAGATGTGTGAAATTACCAGGCGGCTAGCGAGATTCAGAGTGCTCCAACCATTCTGACTCACCTGTTCCGCTCCTCCTGAAAGATCAGAAATATGAAAAAATGATAAGAAGATAACAGGACCATACGCTGTATGGGAAAATGTAATCTTTCAGATTCAATCGCATATTTTACAATGTCTACTTATCTTAATTATCAGAACATCCTCCATCTGTGAGTTTAACTCAGTCTTTTGTCTCCATTTAACTTGTCTTCCGAGTTTAGGTGGCGCTGGTGCAGTACAGGGATAACATGCTGGCAGCAAACGAAACTACTCAGCAAGTTATGAAGCACCCAATCTAAAACATTCAGTGCAATCAACAGCCAGTAACTTCCCTTTACTATTTGAGCTTTTGAACAGCCTGTACGATCTGGTATTTTTGCAGTGTAATTGAAGAACGTGGTGTACACGGGCCGAATCAAGGCGGCAGAGCACAGACGCGTGAACGGGCAACGAACCCATATAAGGCCGTCGCTAGAGCCGACTTGGAGGCGATACGAAGCGGCAGGACCCGAGAGCGAGGAATCAGCCGATGTTTGACCAATTTAAGCGCCGGGCCAGTTAGGAAACTCAGGTACAGGCCCAGTGGAGATGAAGGTCCTGGGAAGGAGACCCTACCGAAGCGTCAAATACCGGAACTTATACCGGGGAAAGACATGCTGTTTGGCCGATATGAGCACCTGGAAAGCTTGATAAGTTTGATGCTTCAGTCGGTGTCGGGGCGGGAGGACAGGTAACGGCCGGGGTGCAGTTCGATGCACCCGGGAGGTACTCGTTTCTGTGGTGAACAGAGTCGATGGCATGTAAGTAATATGCTGTTGGATTGTCTGCAGTGATGACTGACTTCAGGCTGTGCACTCACTTTAGTGCACTTAAATTATGAAGGTTATTTGCTTTGTTTTATTATTGTACAATTATTTATGTACTTATCATGATAAATGTATTTAGGACGTTTTGATCTTTGAAAATATCCACTAGCTCTACATTTTGCAGCATTTTATATTCCATACCCACATTATGTCTACCCGCTTACTGCAATGAGCAGATAGATGAACATATGGGCAAACGTATTAGTGACGCCATGGCAGAATTCAATCCGTTGTTGAAGATACTTGAACCTCAATATCACTCCTCCTGTTTCTCAGCAACCTAGAATGAATCTGTGTGTGCCCCTCTCTTTGTCGCAGTACTGATGAATGGTCTTCATCACCATTTTTTCCAGTTCCACCAAAAATGATTGACATGTCTCTGTATCAATTTCTAACCATTTCTGCATTCATTTATCATTTTCAGCTCTGTCGCTCTTCAGCTTCAACCCAGCGTATTTGTGGAGTGATGTAATGTAGCTACTGTCGAAGGTAAAGAATGAGATAAGTGTCTGGGAGATAAGCAAATGAGCAGGATTGGTCTGGATACTGCAGTTGTGATACATGTAGGACCAGGCGAAGCAACTTCAGCAATCGATGTCGCTTTGCACCAAATTAACACATATATAGTTTCCTATATTAAAATACGACATAATAACAATGATAATTATTGAACTTACCCCTACGGAGCTGCGAAATCTCGTCCTGAATTGTGGCGATGGAGCTCAGAGTCTGCTCGGAGCTTTTTATAGCTGAAACGGCAACATATCAGATCATGGGGTTTTAGTTCACACGTAGATCATCCTTTCTTCAGTCTACAATGACCTAAAAAACTATGATAATCTTCATCAGTGTCATTGAAAATAATATAAAAGTTGAACAATGTGTTGAGGACATCTCAGTTAGATATTGTATTCGTCAGCGGGTGAGATAGTCAGGCCCATTACCATGTCATATTCTGATTTGAAATATTGAAAAAGGACAGGCGGAGGCATTCTTCAAGTTCAAGTTCAAATTTATTGTCTTTCAGCCAAGCAGATGTATACAGCTATATGGAACATCGTTCCTCTAGCCCCTGGGTGCAAAAGCTTTGCAAAATGTTTGCAAGATTTGCTTTTTTACCCTCTGTACATTGGGTGTTCTACATATGACAATTCATTCAATCCTGACTTATTTTCGTGAACGTCCTTTGAACCCTATCGAATTTCAGTACAGCCTTTCGAAGATACGGAGCCTACAACTGCTCACAAAACTCCAATTCAGGTCCCAGCAGTGTTTCACAAAATCTCAAACATTACATTCTTGCTTTTATATTCTAGTCCTCTTAAAGTTAATGCAAACATTGAATTTGCCTTCCTCAGCACAGACTTAAATAGCAAAATAACCTTTAGGGAACCCTGCACAAGGACTCTCAAGTCCCTTTACATCTAGATATTTTTTGTATTTTCTTTCCTTTGAAAACAATCAATTCGTTCATTTCTTATACCAAAGTGCATGCCCGTAAACTCCTCGTCACAATATTCCACCTGCAATTTCATTGCCGACTCTCCTAATCTGTTTATGTCCTCCTGTCGCCTTTCAACTTCCTCACAACTAACTGCCCCTGCACTTATCTTTATTCATCTGCAAACTTTGCATCAAAGCCTTGAATTGCATTGACCAAATCATTAACGTATTACAAATAACGTAAAGAGAGTCGGTCCCAACTCTGTGGAACACCACTAGTCACCAATAGCTGACCAAAATTGGTTAACTTAATTCCCACCCTTTGCGTCCTTACAATCATCCACAGATTTAACCGTACTAGAATCTTCCTTGATATACCATGTCAAAGGCCTTCTGGGAATGCATGTACACAACATCAACCAATTCTCCTTTGTTTATCCTGCTCATTACTTCTTCAATCAATTCCAAAGATTTCTCAGACAAAATATTCCCTTGTGTAAGTCATGCTAAATACAGCCTACTGCATGATCTGCAGTAATGGGGTGGTAGGTGAGGACACGAGGAATCCTCTCCCTGGTGGGTTGGCGAGAGGATGGGGTGAGACAGATGTGTGCGAAATGGAAGAAATACGGGTGAGGGCAGCGTTGATGGTGGATGAAGGAAAGCCTGATAATACGCGGCAGAACTTCACAGCGTGTTCACTAGCAGCAGGTTCGGACATGGGATATGACTGAGAGCGAATTGCGGGCAACATTGTCACACAAATAGTTCGAGTAACGTCCTGAGTAGGCCTGGGGCAAAACAGTAACAATTTTAATAGGATGGGTGGATGGGGTTCAGTGAGGTGGGACCTGATAGAGTAAACATTGTAGTGACACTGACACACACTCGAATTAACTTTCTTTTCTTTCATTATCCACAGGTGGAGACAATGTCCTTCAGCCTGGAAATCAGTTCGAGCCCGAACTGACAGCGGGTCTCGGGAGATCAAATGCAGGATATGAACTATCTGTATGTACAGCCATTCAGCAAATTCTATTTTATACTCACAATTACTCTTCCACTGAGAAAGCTCATTCTTCACACTAGCTATTGACATCATTATTAGGCAGTAGGACATTTGTAGCAACTGGCATCTTGCTAGGGAGGCACATTGCACGAGTTCAACATTTTGTGGTTGCATGCAAAACATTGTTCACTGCATTATACGCAATACGATTAAGAATTGAAACGGATGGGCAGCTGATTCTGGAGGCTATTTTTCGGATACGGAAATTGCATCTTTGACGGTCGGAGCGGTTGCTTTAAGCAATAATACGAAAATTAACAAGATATTTTCACGGGGAGTATAAAACCTGTGATGGACATTTCAGAAAAAAAATATTAAGCGTCTGCCACACCAGGTCGAGTGAAGTAAGGAGAAAAAAAAGGTTAAGAGCAATATATTTCAAGCAATTTGGGGGATTTGAGGAAGCAGGCTTCTTGTGCGTACTATAGTGCGGTGTTGAATCTACATTCAAAACTGATGAAAGCCATAAGCGTTCAACCTATTATAACAGCACTCTGGTAGGTGTTTCAAGTGAAGTGGCGTTATGTTGCAAATTCAGGTTTGGCATGTTGGAAATTTTTCGATCGTCATTGATAGGATGGGCCTGTGCCTCTTTCTGTCTAGGGATATTCGATGGTTGTGCAACTTAATGTCGCTGGGATAATCTAAACTATCCTTCGTCATCCCGTGTCACATGGGGTGCTGGTAACGGACCCAAATGCAAGACACAGACACTGAAGTACAAGGAACAGGACTTGACCAGAGTAGGGACGTGACAGGATTCAGACCAGGAGCAGGGACCGGAACGCAGACTTGGGCTAGGGAAAGCGGGTCCAGGACTAGAAACCATGGACTAGGAGACAAGGCTTCGACTCCGAGCCCGAGACTTGAGCTTGGCTGCAGGCTGGGGCCTTGGGTCTTGAGCTTGGAGGCTGGGGACTTCAGGCTAGTGTTCTTGGAGCTTGGCTTGGAATCTTCGAGACTCGTGTTCCTGGAGCTTGGCTTGGGATCCTCGAGGCGAGTGATCTTAGATGTTGGCTTGGGATCCTCGTGGCTTGGGTTCTTGCAGCTTCTCCTGGGCAGGACGTGGAACCTCACCCCACGGAGGTAAGGACAATGGGGGACGGACCCAACCGCAGGGTAACGGCAAACGTCCTGCTTACCCGACAGAGACAAGGGACAGGATGGAACCCAAAGGTTAACGGCATCGGCCTGGCTTACTCGACGGAGGCAAGGGATAGGAAGGGACAGAACCAACCGCTGGGTAAGGGCAATTACAGCCTGGCTTACCCAGTGGAGGCAAGGACAGGAAAGGAGCTCAATCCAGGGTGGCTCTGAGACTCGAGGCAGTCAGCAACCTTGGCTGGCTACTGAAACGACTGCTCCGATGAGTGGCAACAAGGCTCCATGAAGCGGTGGTCCTCCAACCAAATCTAGAGATCATGAATAGTTTCACTAGTCTTCCTTCAGCAGGTTGCTCCAAGGGGGACTGACAAGACAATCCAGCAGCCCACACTCAACCCCAAGGCTACTTATATTCCAAGCCCAAAGATGGGAATCAGGTACCTATGATTAACTCAACCAAACAAGGGACAGCTGGAAGACCCGGAGTCCTGAGTCCACGGACCGCACCGCGATCCGGAATGCGGACTTCACGGACCGGACCATGACATCCTACTAGTAAGAGTTATAATAAGGCTCGTTCTTAAGGCACTCTATACTTCGAGGTTGATTGAAGAAACGCTTTTTCCATAAGTTTCATCTGGTTCTTCTACAATTAGAAAACATCCTTGGCTCTAACCCTATAGCTCAGCATGCGCGATGTCCATTTATACAGAATCAGTGAATGATCGTTTCTGCCGTTTGAAAATAAAGGCGTAGAATCTCTGCCGATGCAGATAAAATGTTGAGCCAAAGTAAACAACTAAAAGGAGAAACGGAACTCTGAGATGCAGTCATTTATATCTGTTCTCTAACAGCTTCAGATTTTGTTTATGAGCGCAGAGGATTTCTCCTGCTAGAGAAATGGGGTGTGCTTCCCCTTGTTTCCATTCGTAATATTTTCCCATCTTACACACAATGCCAGTGGTATTTTTAATTATTTTCCAAAACTACATGTCACACCAGCAGTATGTGCGACTATGTTAACAAGTAAGACAGCACAGATATTCTTGATGTGATGAACTAAGTGCTCTTCTCCTGTACCATAACTACTGTTTAGTAACGCAACTCGGTGATTCTGCAAGCTCTCATTCTCTGCGCACTGCTAATAATGCTGCTCATCTGCCAGTGACACTGAAATTGAAAGAAGGACTTGTGTTGTGCCTCAAAAAGGTAATGTTGAAGTGGTTTGCCTCTGCCATTCCTTAAATACTCCAGAACGTTATCAGCTTGGCAAAGTATGTGGAAGGTGGAGATTGTAGTAGAAATGAATATGACTCCAGTTAAAACATTGCTTAGGCTTGGTATCTACTTCTGCTCACGACTTTTCCGACATAGTCTGTAGAACAATAATGTCTGCAGCAGAGATTCACAACCATTTGCAAGGACTGGGAAATAGTACTTCTGGAGATCGGATAGGCTGATGAAACTTAGAAGCAATTTGCTGCAGATGTGTGAAATTACCAGGCGGCTAGCGAGATTCAGAGTGCTCCAACCATTCTGACTCACCTGTTCCGCTCCTCCTGAAAGATCAGAAATATGAAAAAATGATAACAAGATAACAGGACCATACGCTGTATGGGAAAATGTAATCTTTCAGATTCAATCGCATATTTTACAATGTCTACTTATCTTAATTATCAGAACATCCTCCATCTGTGAGCTTAACTCAGTCTTTCTGTCTCCATTTAACTTGTCTTCCGAGTTTAGGTGGCGCTGGTGAAGTACAGGGATAACATGCTGGCAGCAAACGAAACTACTCAGCAAGTTATAAAGCACCCAATCTAAAACATTCAGTGCAATCAACAGCCTGTAACCACCATTTTTTCCAGTTCCACTAAAAATGATTGACATGCCTCTGTATCAATTTCTAACCATTTCTGCATTCATTTATCATTTTCAGCTCTATCGCTCTTCAGCTTCAACCCAGTGTATTTGTGGAGTGATGTAATGTAGCTACTGTCGAAGGTAAAGAATGAGATAAGTGTCTGGAAGATAAGCAAATGAGCAGGATTGGTCTGGATACTGCAGTTGTGATACATGTAGGACCAGGTGAAGCAACTTCAGCAATCGATGTCGCTTTGCACCAAATCAACACATATATAGTTTCCTATATTAAAATACGACATAATAACAATGATAATTATTGAACTTACCCCTACGGAGCTGCGAAATCTCGTCCTGAATTGTGGCGATGGAGCTCAGAGTCTGCTCGGAGCTTTTTATAGCTGAAAAGGCAACATATCAGATCATGGGGTTTTAGTTCACACGTAGATCATCCTTTCTTCAGTCTACAATGACCTAAAAAACTATGATAATCTTCATCAGTGTCATTGAAAATAATATAAAAGTTGAACAATGTGTTGAGGACATCTCAGTTAGATATTGTATTTGTCAGCGGGTGAGATAGTCAGGCCCATTACCATGTCATATTCTGATTTGAAATATCGAAAAAGGACAGGCAGAGGCATTCTTCAAGTTGAGGTTCAAATTTATTGCCTTTCAGCCAAGCAGATGTATACAGCTATATGGAACATCGTTCCTCTAGCCCCTGGGTGCAAAAGCTTTGCAAAATGTTTGCAAGATTTGCTTTTTTACCCTCTGTACATTGGGTGTTCTACATATGACAATTCATTCAATCCTGACTTATTTTCGTCAACGTCCATTGAACCCTATCGAATTTCAGTACAGCCTTTCGAAGATACGGAGCCTACAACTGCTCACAAAACTCCAATTCAGGTCCCAGCAGTGTTTCACAAAATCTCAAACATTACATTCTTGCGTTTATATTCTAGTCCTCTTAAAGTTAATGCAAACATTGAATTTGCCTTCCTCAGCACAGACTTAAGTAGCAAAATAACCTTTAGGGAACCCTGCACAAGGACTCTCAAGTCCCTTTACATCTAGATATCTTTTGTATTTTCTTTCCTTTGAAAACAATCAATTCGTTCATTTCTTATACCAAAGTGCATGCCCGTAAACTCCTCGTCACAATATTCCACCTGCAATTTCATTGCCGACTCTCCTAATCTGTTTATGTCCTCCTGTCGCCTTTCAACTTCCTCACAACTAACTGCCCCTGCACTTATCTTTATTCAGCTGCAAACTTTGCATCAAAGCCTTGAATTGCATTGACCAAATCATTAACGTATTACAAATAACGTAAAGAGAGTCGGTCCCAACACTGTGGAACACCACTAGTCACCAATAGCTGACCAAAATTGGTTCACTTAATTCCCACCATTTGCGTCCTTACAATCATCCACAGGTTTAACAGTGCTAGAATCTTTCTTGATATATCATGTCAAAGGCCTTCTGGGAATGCATGTACACAACATCAACCAATTCTCCTTTGTTTATCCTGCTCATTATTTCTTCAATCAATTCCAAAGATTTCTCAGACAAAATATTCCCTTGAGTAAGTCATGCTAAATACAGCCTACTGCATGATCTGTCTCCAAGTACCACGAGAACTCATCATTAATAATCGACTGCAACATCTTCACAAACACTAAGATCACAATAACTGGCCGATAGTTTCCTAACTTCTGCCTCTTTGCCTTGTTGAAGACTGGAGTGCCATTTGCAATAATCCATTCTTCTGGAACGATTCGGTGGTTGGGAAGTTGTTGGAAGGATGAGGTTACAGAGTACCTGGAGGCACATGACAAGATAGGCAGAACGCATCATGGATTCCTTAAAGGAAAATCCTGCCTGAAAAACCTATTACAATTTTTTGAAGAAATTACCAGTAGGCTAGACAAGGGAGATGCAGTGGATGTTGTATATTTGGATTATCAGAAGGCCTTTGACAACGTGCCACACATGCGGCAACTTAACAAGATAAGAGCCCATGGAATTACGGGAAAGTTACATACGTGGATAGAGCGTTGGCTGATTGGCAGGAACCAGAGAGTGGGAATAAAGGGATGCTATTCTGGTTGGCTGCCAGTTACCAGTGGTGTTCCACAGGGATCAGTGCTGGGGCCGCTTCTTTTTACATTGTACATCAACAATTTGGATTATGGAATAGATGGCTTTGTGGCTAAGTTTGCTGACGATACGACGATAGGTGGAGGGGCCGTAGTGCTGAGGAAATGGAGAGTCTGCAGAGAGACTTGGATAGATTGGAAGAATGGGCAGAGAAGTGGCTAATGAAGTACAATGTTGGAAAGTGTATGGTTATACACTTTGGCAGAAAAAATAAACGGGCAGACTATTATTTAAATGGGGAAAGAATTCAAAGTTCTGAGATGCAAAGGGACTTGGGAGTCCTCGTACAGGATATCCTTAAAGTTAACCAGGTTGAGTCAGTAGTGAAGAAGGCGAATGCAATGTTGGCATTCATTTCTAGAGGAATAGAGTATAGGAGCAGGGATGTGATGTTGAGGCTCAATAAGGCGCTGGTGAGACCTCACTTGGAGTACTGTGGGCAGTTTTGGTCTCCTTATTTAAGAAAGGATGTGCTGATGTTGGAGAAGGTACAGAGAAGATTCACTAGATTGATTCCGGGAATGAGAGGGTTAACATATGAGGAACATTTGTCCGCTCTTGGACTGTATTCCTTGGAGTTTAGAAGAATGAGAGGAGACCTCATAGAAACATTTCGAATGTTAAAAGGCAAGGACAGAGTGGATGTGGCAAAGTTGTTTCCCATGATGGGGGAGTCTAGTACGAGAGGGCATGACTTAAGGATTGAAGGGCGCCCATTCAGAACAGAAATGCAAAGGATTTTTTTTAGTCAGAGGGTGGTGAATCTATGGAATTTGTTGTCACGGGCAGCAGTGGAGGCCAAGTTATTGGGTGTATTTAAGGCAGAGATTGATAGGTATCTGAGTAGCCAGGGCATCAAAGGTTATGGTGAGAAGGCGGGGGAGTGGGACTAAATAGGAGAAAATGGATCAGCTCATGGTAAATTGGCGGAGCAGATTCCAGTGGCCAAATGGCCTACTTCTGTTCCTTTGTCTTATGGTCTTATGGACTTATGGATTCCAGAATCTAGTGATTTTTGAAAGATTATTGCTAATGCCTCGTTAGCCGTCTCGTTCAGCACCTGTACTAGGTAACTGATCTACCTTCACACCTTTCCCTTTCCAAAGAACCTTCTCTCTAGCAGTGGTAACTTTTTACCCCTCATGACCCCTAACACCTGAAGCATCCACCATACTGTTAGTGTCTTGCACAGTAAAACAGATGCAAAGTACTTTCAGTTCTTCCATCATTTTCTTGTACCCCAGTATGGGAGATTTTAATTTCCCAAGTATCGATTGGCATCTCCCTGGAGCAAGAGGTTTAGATGGGGTGGAGCTTATTAGGTGTGTTCAGGAAGGTTTCTTGACACAATATGTAGATACGCCTACAAGAGGAGAGGCTGCACTCGATTTGGTAATAGTAAATTAACCTGGTCACGTTTCAGATCTCTCTGTGGGAGAGTATTTTGGAGATAGTGATCATAATTCTATCTCTCTTACAACAGCATTGGATAGAGATAGGAACAGAGTAGTTAGAAAAGCGTTTAATTGTAGTAAGGGGAATTATCAGGCTATGAGGCAGGAAATTGGAAGCTTAAGGGTGGAAACAGATGTGCTCAGGGAAAAGTACGGAGAAATGTGGCAAATGTTTAGGGGATATTTGTGTGGAGTTCTGCATAGGTACGTTCCAATGAAACAGGGAAGTTATGGTAGGGTACAGGAACAGTGGTGTACAAAGATCGTAATAAATCTCGTCAAGAAGAAATGAAAAGCTTATAAAAGGTTCAGAGAGCTAGGTAATATTAGAGATCTGGAAGATTACAAGGCTAATAGGAAGGAACTTAAGGAAGAAATTAGGAGAGCGAGAAGAGGCCATGAGAAGGCCTTGGCAGGCAGGATTAAAGAAAACCCCAAGGCATTCTACAGGTATGTGAAGAGCAAGAGGATAAGATGTAAAATAATAAGTCCTGTCAAGTGTGACCGTGGGAAAGTATGCATGGGACCGGAGGAAATAGCAGAGGTACTTAATGAATAGTTTACTTCAGTATTCACTATTTAAAAGGATCTTAGTGATCGTAGTGGTGACTTGCAGCAGACTGAAAAGCTTGAGCACGTAGATATTATGAAAGAGGATATGCTGGAGCTTTTGGAAAGCACCAAGTTGGATAATTCGCCGGGAGCGGATGATATGTACAACAAGCTACTGTGGGAGGTGAAGGAGGAGATTGCTGAGCCTCTGGCGATGATCTTTGCATCCTCAATGGGGACCGGAGAGGTTTCAGAGGATTGGAGGGTTGCGAATGTTGTTCCTTTATTCAAGAAAGGAAGTAGAGTTAGGCCAGAAAATGAGAGACCAATGAGTCTTAACTCAGTGTTTGGTAAGTTGATGGAGAAAATCCTGAGAAGCAGGATTTATGAACATTTGGAGAGGTATAATATGATTTGGAACAGTCAGCATGGTTTTGTCAAGAACAGGTCGTGCCTGAGTAGCCTGATTGAATTTCCTGAGGATTTGACTAAACAGACTGATGAAGGAAGAGCATTCGATGTAGTGCATATGGATTTCAGCAAGGCATTTGATAAGGTACCCAATGCAAGGCTTATTAAGAAAGTAAAGAGGTATGGGATCGAAAGGGACATTGGTTTGTGGATACTGAACTGTCTTGCCCACAGAAGGCAAAGAGTGGTTGTAGAAGGGTCATATTCTGCATGGAGGTCGGGCACCAGTGGAGTGCCTCAGGGATCTGTTCCAGCATCCTAACTCTTCATGATTTTTATAAATGACCTGGATGAGGAAGTGGAGGGATGGGTTAGCAAGTTTGCTGATGACACAAAGGTGGAGGTGTTGTGGATAGTGTGGAGAGCTATCAGAGCTTACAGCGGGACAATGATAGGATGCATAACTGGGCTGAGAAGTAGCAGATAGAGTTCAACCCAAATAAGTGTGAAGTGGTTCAGTTTGGTAGGTCAAATGGAATGGCAGAATATAGCATTAATGGTAAAACTCTCGGCAGCGTGGAGGATCAGAGGGTTCTTGGAGTCCGAGTCCATAGGACGCTCAAAGCAGCTGCGCAGGTTGACTCTGTGGTTAAGAAGGCTTACGGTGTATTGGCCTTCATCAATCGTGAGAGTGAGTTTAGGAGACGAGAGGTAATGTTGTAGCTATATAGGACCTGGTCAGACCCCACTTGGAGTACTGTGCTCGGTTCTGGTCACGTCACTACAGGAAGGTTGTGGAAGCCATAGAAAGGGTGCACAGGATATTTACAAGGATGTTGCCTGGATTCGGGAGCATGCCTTATGAGAATCGGTTGAGTGAGCTCGGAATTTTCTCTTTGGAGCGACGGAGGATGAGAGGTGGCCTGATAGAGGTGTATAAGATGATGAGAGGCATTGATCATGTGGATAGTCAGAGGCTTTTTCCCAGGGCTGAAATGGTTGCCACAAGAGGACACAGATTTATGGTGCTGGGGAGTAGGTACAGAAGGGACGTCAGGAATAGGTTTTTTATGCAGAGAGTGGTGAGTGTGGGGAATGGGCTGCCAGCAACGGATGCAATAGGGTCTTTTAAGAGACCTCCTGGATAGGTACATGGAGCTTAGAAAAATAGAGGGCTATGGGTAAGCCTAGTAATTTCTAACGTAGTGACATGTCCGGCACAACTTTGTGGGCCGTAGGGCCTGTATTCTGTTGTAGGTTTTCTGTGTTTCTATGTTTCTATTACCTCCAGTATCACCTTCTAGTGATCTGATCTCCACTCTCGCTTCCCATTTACACTTTATGTATCTGAGGAAATTTTGGCATCCTCTTTAATATTACTGGCTAGCCTTCTGATTTAAAAAAAAAAATCCGAATCCTCCAACTTCCCACGAATTTTCGTCCTATTATGGGCCCACTTGTTGGCTTTTATATTGGCTTTGACTTCTCTTTAAGCCTCGGTTCTGTCATCATGCTTTTGGAATACTTCTTCCGCTTTGCAAATGTATATGTCCTGTGCTTTCCAGATTGCTAATAGAAATTCCAACCTTTGCCACTCTGCCGTCATCCGCACCGGTGCTGTTTTACCAGCAATTCTGGCCATCTCAGTTCCCAGGCCTCTGTAATTCCCTTTACTCCACTGATACATCGGACTTTAGCTTCTTCTCAAATTAAAGTGTGAATTCGATCATATCATGATTACTTTCCCCTAAGGGTTCTTTCAAGATAACCCCACTAATCAATTCCGGTATTTACATTACACCCAATCGATCATAACTGATTCTCTAGTGGTGTTAACCACGAGCCACTTTGAAACCCATCGCGGAAGCTCAAAAGAAATCCCCCCTCTTGGAATCAAGCACAAACCTGATTTTCCCAACTTACCTGCAATTTGAAATCCCCTGGACTTTTGTAACATTGTTCTTTTGGCCTGTATCGTCTATTTCCCGGAGTAATTTGTAGACAACATCTTTAGTACTGTTTGGGCGTCTGTATACATTTCCTGTCATTTTACCCGTGCATTTACTTAGTTTAGTTAAAGTCTGTCCCGAGCCTTTGTGGTCCATCGGGACGGTGCTTATGCCGGTTTCTGCTGCGTGAAGCGACTGAGAGTACGAGACTACGAGACTACCCCGGGATAGGACGCCAGTCTATCACGAGGTTAACCCCCGGCATTTTGCCGGTAATCATTTTCAGCTGGGTGGACTGGAGCAGTATGTGGTGCAGTTACTTAGCTCTGCCCACAATGATTCAACATCGCGCAACCATTCGTCACGTCTTTGTAGTGTTTGGATTTCATTATTTTTAAACCAACAGAGCAACGCCTTCTTGCCTGTCCCTCGTGATACAATGTGTATCATTTGAGGAAGGACATTCTTGCAATTGAGGGAGTGCAGCGTAGGTTCACAAGGTTAATTCCCGAAATGGCGGGATGTCATATGTCGAAAGATTGGAGAGACTGGGCTTGTATACTCTGGAAATCAGAAGGCTGAGAGGGGATCTTACTGAAACATATAAGGTTATTAAGGGATTGGACACGCTGCAGGCAGGAAGCATGTTCCCACTGATGGGTGAGTCCAGAACCAGAGGCTACAGTTTAAGAATTGGGGGTAGGCCATTTAGAACGGAGTTGAGGAAAAACTTTTTCACCCAGAGAGTGGTGGATATATGGAATGCTCTGCCCCAGAAGGCTGTGGAGGCCAAGTCTCTGGATGCTTTCATAAAAGAGATGGATAGATCTCTAAATGATAGCGGAATCAAAGGTTATGGGGATAAGGCAGTAACTGGATACTGATAGTGGATGATCAGCCATGATCACAGTGAATGGCGGTGCTGGCTCAAAGGGCCGAATGGCCTACTCCTGCACCTATTGTCTATTGTCTATTCTTGGACACTAAGCTGTCAGTTATAATCTCCTTTCACCCGTGATTCAGTGATGCCTAGAACATCATACCTGCCAATCCCTATCTGTGCTGCAGGTTCATCTACCTCACTTTGCATAATGTGCACATTCAAATATAACACCTTCTGTCCCGCATTCACCCTTTTTGATCTTGTCCTCCTTTATCATTGCAGCTCATCTTGTTTACTGGAACTTTACCCTATCAGCAGCCTCCTCACACTACACATTGTCTCTCTTTGTAAACCAGCTACCTTATGTTCAGCACTATTATCTGTCCTTCCTATGATACCTCTTGCAATGAGATAATGTGCATCTCAGGCTACTAGTCCCACCACGCTCAACATTTTGTTTGCTAACTTTGTTTGAATTCTTACCAACATTTGCCTCCACATGCTCTCCACAAACTGCTCTGGCAATCTGGTTCCCATGCCCCTGCAGGTCTGGTTTAAATCCTGTTATGCGGCATTAACAAAGCTTCCCGCTAGGATATTAGTTCCATTCCAGTTCACGTGCAAACCGTCCCGACTGTATAGGTCCCGTATACCCCGGAAGAGAGCACAATGCTCTAAAACTTGTACGCCCTCACTACTACACCAACTCCTTAGCCACATATAAAGCTGTATAATTTTCCTACTTCCTACTGCGAGGCATGCATAGAAATCCTGACGTCACAACCCCTGAACGTCCTACCCTTTAATTTAGCACCTAATTGCGTGAAACCCCTATGGAGTCGTTACTCGTCTTACCCATAGCATTTGTATCAACATGGACCACGATTTCTGCTGTTCACATTTCCACTTAAGAATCCTGAGGACTCGAATAGAGATAGTCTGGACACTCGCACCTGTCAGACAAAATACCATTCGCGAATCTCGCTCACTCCCACAGAACCTCCTGACTGTTCCCCTAACTAACAAATCACCTGTCAACATAACATGCCTATTCTGTCCCCTTCGGTGCTGACTCGCAGAGCCAGACTCAGTCCCAGATACCCGACCACTGGGACTTTCGTCTGTTAGGTGAACCCCGCAACTCCAACAGTATCAAAACTGATATATGTTGTTGACGGAGATGACCACAAAGGTACTCTGCAGTGGTTCCTTAACCCCTTTCCTCTTCCCGACTGTCACCCAATCTCCTGTGTTCTGCACATAGGGAGTAACTACCACTTTAAATGCTCTGTCTGTCATCTCTTCAGCCTCCCGAGTGATTCGGAGTTCAATCCAATTCCTTAACGCGGATTGTTAGAAGCTGAAGTTGGATGCTGCTCACACAGATGTGGTCGGAACGGATTCAGGACGTGTCTCCGTCTTCCTACATCCCGCAAGAGGAGCGTCCTGTCTGGCATTTCTACTATCCAAGCTAATCACATATAAAGAAGCGAAGAAAATGAAACTTAATCTTGCTCGGACTCAAGCTTGTCTTCGCCTCGAAGAACTAAAGCCTCAATAAAACCATTCTGACTCTGTCCAGTCAGACAACGGCTGGTGCGACAATGCGCTTGCAACTGCTTTCCTTTAATTTGATCTTGATAATCAATCCTAACCGCTGATTGTTCGCTAATCAAAGCTCCTTTTCACTTTGGCAACCCTCTGCTGGCATTTCTGTTCGGTCAGTGAACGAGACAGAAATCCCCTCCTTCCAAATCTTTCGATATCCGCATTAGTTGCTGCTCAAAGCTCCTTTTCACTGTACGGACACACGGCTGACATTTCTGCTAGGGCAATGGACCTGAGTGAAAATCCCTTCTCTCAATACATCCGATGTCCGGTTTGGTCGCTGGTCAAAGCTCTTTTTCTAGATTAACATATGGACAAAAGTATTAATGGCACAACTGCTCTATCTCCTGGGCATGGGGGCAGTACTTTACGCATCAAGATCGCTGCTGTTTCTCTGGAACTTCGAAATAATCTGTTTATTTTCCTCTCTTTCACAATTCTGATGAACGGTCTTCCGCATTTATTCTTCTATTTCGACCGGAAATGTTTAACTATATAACCATATAACAATTACAGCACGGAAACAGGCCATCTCGGCCCTTCTAGTCCATGCCGAACGCTTACTCTCAGCTGGTCCCACCGACCTGCACTCAGTCCATAACCCTGCATTCCTTTCCTGTCCATATACCTATCACATTTTTCTTTAAATGACAATATCGAACCTGCCTCTACCATTTCTACTGGAAGCTCGTTCCACACAGCCACCACTCTCTGAGTGAAGAAGTTCCCCCTCGTGTTACCCTTAAACTTTTGCCCCCGAACTCCCAACTCATGTTCTCTTGTTTGAATCTCCCCTACTCTCAATGGAAAAAGCCTATCCACGTCAACTCTCTCCATCCCCCTCATAATTTTAAATAACTCTATCTAGTCCTCTCTCAACCTTCTACGCTCCAAAGAATAAAGACCTAAATTGTTCAACCTTTCTCTGTAACTCAGGTGCTGAAAATCAGGTATCATTCTGGTAAATCTCTGTACTCTCTCTATTTTGTTGGCATCTTTTCTATAATTCGGTTACCAGAACTGTACACAATACTCCAAATTTGGCCTTAACATTCCTTACAACTTTAACATTACATCCCAACTACTGTACTCAATGCTTTTCCAAATGCTTTCTTCACCACCCTATCCACATGACATTCCACCTTCAGGCAACTATGCACCATGATTCCTAGATCACTCTGTTCTACTGCATTCATCAATGCCCTACCATTTACCATGTATATCCTATTTTGATTAGTCCTGCCAAAATGTAACACCTCACACTTATCGGCATTAAACTCCATCTGCCATCTTTCAGCCCACTCTTCTAACTGGCCCAAATCTCTCTAGAAGCTTTGAAAACCTGCTTCATTATCCTGTATCATCTGCATACTTACTAATCCAATTTACCACCCCATCATCCAGATCATTAATGTATATGACAAACAAGATTGGACACAGTACAGATCTCTGAGGCACACCACTAGTCACCGGCCTCCAACTTGACAAACAGATGCCACTACTCTCTGACATCTCCCATCCAGCCACTGCTGAGTCCATTTTATTACTTCAATATTAACACCTAAGGATTGAAACTTCCAAACTAACCTTCGGTGTGGAACGTTATAAAAGGTCGTACTGAAGTCCATATAGACAAGATCCACTGCTTTACCGTCGTCAACCTTCCTAGTAACCTCTTCAAAAAATTCAATAAGATTTGTCAAACATGACCATCCATGCACAAATCCATGTCGACTGTTCCTAATCAGACCCTGTCTATCCAGATAATTATATATACCATCTCTAAGTATACTTTCCATTAATTTACATACCACTGACGTCAAACTTACAGCCCGATAATTGCTCGGTTTACTCATAGAACCCTTGTTAAACAATGGATCAACAAGTGCAATACGCCAGTCCTCCAGTACTATCCCCATTTCTAATGACATTTGCAATATTTCTGTCAGAGCCCCTGCTATTTCTACACTAACTTCCTTCAAGGTCCTGGGGAATATCCTGTCAGGACCCGGACACTTATCCACTTTTATATTCCTTAAAAGCGCCAGTACTTCCTCTTCTTTAATCATCATAGTTTCCATAACTTCCCGACTTGTTTCCCTACATCTCCCTCATCATTTTTGGCTCCACACATTTCTGTCCACTCTGATTCTCTGAGAGACCAATTTTATTCTTCACTACGCTTTTGCTGTAAAATAACGGTTGAAACTCTTTGGATATATTTTCCCCTTACTTGCCAAAGCAACCTCGTAGCATCCTTTACCTTTCCGAATTTCTTTCTTAAGATTCGCTTTACATTTTTTATATTCCTCGAGCACCTCATTTACTCCATGCTGCCTATATTTATTGTAGCTATCTCTCTTTTTCCGAACCAGGTTCCAATACCCCTTGAAAACCATGGCTCTCTCAAACTTTTAATCTTTCCTTTCAACCTAACAAGAACGTAAAGATTCTGTACTCTCAAAATTTCATAGAAAAATTCCGAATGCTAAAATGTCTGAACGGATTAGATTTGGCAAAGTTATTTCCCATGGTAGGAGAGTTTAGGGGAATAGGTCACAATTCAAGCTTGAAGGACATCCATTTAAAAAAGAGATGCAGAGAAATTACTTAAGTTAGAATTTGTTACCACGAGCGGCTGTGGAGGCCAAGTCATTGTGTGTATTAAAGGCTGAGCTAAATAGGTTCTTGGTTAGCTAGGGTACCCGATGGTTTAAGGAAAAGTCAGGCAAGTGGGGATGACTAGAACAATTGGATCAGCCCATGATTGAATGGCAGAGCAGACTTGATGGGCCGAATGACCTACTCCTGCTCCTATATATTATGCTCTTATGGGCTTGGATAATCCGCAAAAACTCGGCCTGAAGTTTACTCGACAAGGATCAGTGCAATTTCTAACAATTTCTGCTTTGATTTGTGATTTTGAGCTCTATCTCTCTTCAGCTTCTACCCAATGTTTTTGTGTAGTGATGGGATGTAGCTACTGTTGAAGGTAAAGAATGAGATAAGTCTCTGAAAGATAAGCAAATGAGCAGGATTGGTTTGGGGACTGCAGTTGGGATATATGTAGGAGTAGGCGAAGCAACTTCAGCAATCGACGCCACTTAGCACCAAATCAACACATATATAGTTTAGCGTGTTAAAATACGACATAATAACAATGACAATTATTAAACTTACTCTTACTCAGTTGTGAAACCTCGTCCTGAATTTTGGCGATGGAGCTCAGGATCTGCTTGGAGTTCTTTATAGCTGAAATGGCAACATATCAGATAATGGGGTTTTAGTTCACGCGTAGATCATCGTTTCTTCAGCCTACAATGACTTACAGAACTATAATAATCTTTATCAGTGTAATTGTGAATAATCTATAAGTTGAACCATGTGTTGAGCACATCTCAGTCAGATATTGAATCCGACAGCGAGTGAGGCAGGCAGTCAGGCCCGTGACGATGTTATATTCTGAATTGAAAAATTGAAAAAGGACAGGCGGAGGCATTCTTCAAGTTCAAGTTCAAATTTATTGCCTTTCAGCCAAGCAGATGTATACAACTATATGACACTTCGTTCCACTAGCGCCAGGGTGCAAAACATTTGCAAAATATTTGCAGGATTTTTTTTCACATTATACATTGGGTATTCTATATATGACAAGTAAGTCAATCCCGATCTATTTTCGTCAACGTTCTTTCGAACCCTTTCCAATTTCAGTACATGATTTCAAAGATAGGCGGCCTACAACTGCTCACAAAACTCCAATTCAGGTCCCAGCAGTGTTTTATATCATATCATTGTTACATCCTTGCTTACATATTCTAGTCCTCTTGAAATGAATGCTAACATTGCATCTGTCTTCATCACCACATCTTTAACCTGCAAATTAACCTTTAGGGAACCCTACACAAGGACTCTTAAGGTGCTTTACCCCTCGCATGTTTTTTTTTGTATTTATTTTCCAGTTAGAAAACAATCAAGATGTTCATTTCTCCTACCAAAGTACATGACCGTAAACTTTTCGGCACTGCATTTCATCTGCCATTTCATTCCCCATTCTCCTTATCTGTTTATGTCCTTCTATAGCGTTTCAACTTCCTTAAAACTAACTGCTCCTCCACTTACCTTCATTTCATCTGCAAACTTTCCATCAAAGCCATGAATTCCATTGACCAAATCATTAACAGATAACGTAAAGAGAATCGGTCCCAACTCTGTGGAACACCACTAGTCACCGGTAGCTGACCAAAAAAGGCTGCTTTATTCCCACCCTTTGCCTCCTTACAATAATTGATCTTGAAAATCGCTCTCGACGACAGAATTTGCGAATAGTAGGTTTCCCGGAAGATGTTGAGACGGGAGATTTACTAAACATTTCTATAAATTGCTAATGGATGTGTCCGGTCTTGATATATTGGAGGAGCCCCACTATTATATCGCGCACACCGTACTTTTCATTTTAAACGGGAGAAACTGGCCAGACCGAGACCCATCATCGTTCGGTTCCATTAAGACCGTGATAAGGAACGAGTAATTCGAGCTGCTCGATAGGAAGGTATGATTGAGTTTCAAGATTTCAAGTTCAGAATTGTCGAAGACTACACTCAGGACGTATCGAAAAAACGGATGGTTTTTAAACCACAGGTGACAGAATTTTATCGCAGGGCTATAAAGTAGCATTATTGTTTCAAGCCTGTTTGAGAGTTATTATGCCCGACACATCTCGTAGTCTGTATAAAGATCCGACGGAAGTCTAAAGTTTCCTTAACAATCTGTCTCCCTCTGCGGAGGATTGATTAATGTATCGTTCTTCTTCTTCCCTGCCTTTGATTTGTTTTTTTTTCGTTTCCTTTCTTTTTAAAAGGAAAAAGTTAATACCGAGTTTGTAAAAGTAGAACTCTGTACTTTGTGGGTTTTTGCCTTTGCTTGTAGTGTAGGTACGCTCTATATTGTTAAATGATATTATGCTTTTCTGTAAGTGTTCTTGTATATCTTACTCTTAATACTTTTTTTCTTTTTGAACGTTATTTAGTTATAATTTTAATGATTGTTTCCTTTCCTTTCTGAAATGTTACTGGAGTACTGTATTTTAAGATGGTGGATTGTTTTCTTCTTCTTCCTAGAATCCTCTAGAATCTTTCCAGAGGATGAATGCTCAAATTATCTTTGTACAAGAAACTCATGTACGGAAAGAAGATAATCAGCGTTCTTTTAAGATTCTGGAAGAATGAAAAATACCATTCGAATTCACAGGCCAAAGTACAAGGCATTTCTATTCTACAGATCCGTCAATTTCATTTCTGCACCATGAGATGATTTCAGATCCAAATGGTAGATTTTTTATTAATTACTGGTTTGTTATTTAGCAAAAAAAATGTTATGCTTAATATTTACTCTCCAAATGTGGATTGCCCCGTTTTATTAAGGATCTCTTTACATCTCTTCCTAATTTAAATGACTATATGCTGATTATGGGTGGAGATTTCAATTGTTGTTTAAATCCTATGATGGAGAGATCCATGTCCAATCAAGTGCTTCCGAATAAATCGGCTACCCTTATTAACTCTTATATGACTGACTCTGGAATCTCAGAAATTTGGAGATTTTTGCATCCAAATGAGAAACCGTTCTCATTTTTTTCCACATGTATATCATCATTACTCAAGAATTGACTATTTTTATCGATTCTCGATGAACTCCTCTTGTTACTGGTTGCGAATATGATTCCATTGCTGTTTCTGATCATGTACCGTTGAAATTATCTATTATGTCAAGGGATACATTTACTAATTCTGGACAATGGCGATTTAATACCACTTCTTCATGACTCGGATTTTTTCAGGATTATTGAGGAACAGATTATTTTTTTCTTCACATCAATTTCTACAGAGGTTATTTCCAGTGGGACATTATGGGATACCTTCAAAGCACATATTAGTGGACAAATTATTTGATATACTGCTGGATTTAAAAACAACGAACTTGGAATGAAATATTTAAACTGGTTGACAAGATTAAAGAAATTGGTAAGAAATATTGTATAGCCCCTAATCAGGAGCTTTATAAACAGAGAGTTGAACTTCAAGTAGAATATAATCTCTTGCCATCATCTTCGATTGAAAGTCCATTAATTACAACTAAGTGTCAATTCTATATACATGGTGATAAAACTGGGAAACTATTGGCTAATCATTTGAAATCGGCCTCGGCTTAACTACAGGTTCTTAAGATTCGTAAACAAGATGGCACTTTGACGGTTGACTATGACGAGATAAATAAATTCTTCCAAGAATTTTATACCTCTTTATATCAATTAGAATTTCCTGATGACTCCACTATAATGCATACATTTTAAATAAATTAAATATTCCAAAATTATCACTTAATGAACGCTCAAAATTAGACGTACCTATTACAGTAGAGGAAATAAAAAATGCTATTCTTTTGATGAATTAGGTAAAGAAGGGTCAGAGCCGTCTCTATTTCCTGAGGAGACTGAGGTCCTTTAACATCTGCCGGACGATGCTGTGGATGTTCTAGGATTCTGTGGTGGCCAGCGCTATCATATTTGCTGTTGTGTGCTGGGGCAGCAGGCTGAGGGTAGCAGACAACAACAGAATCAACAAACTCATTCGTAAGGCCAGTGATGTTGTGGGGAAGGAACTGGACTCTCTCACGGTGGTGTCTGAAAAGAGGATGCTGTCCAAGTTGCATGCCATCTTGGACAATGTCTCCCATCCACTACATAATGTACTGGTTGGACACAGGAGTACATTCAGCCAGAGACTCATTCCACCGAGATGCAGCACAGAGCGTCATAGGAAGTCATTCCTGCCTGTGGCCATCAAACTTTACAACTCCTCCTTTGGAGGGTCAGACACCCTGAGCCGATAGGCTGGTCCTGGATTTATTTCATAATTTACTGGCATAATTTACATATTACTATTTAACTATTTATGGTTCTATTACTATTTATTATTTATGGTGCAACTGTAACGAAAACCAATTTCCCCCGGGATCAGTAAAGTATGACTATGACTAAAGCACCTGGCCCAGGCGGATATACAGTAGAATTTTTTAACTTTTTTTCTACTACACTGACTCCTTGGCTATGCAGAGTTTTTAGGGATTCAGTATCTATAGGTCAATTACCACAATTTTTTACCGAGCTTCTATTTCCCGTCTATTTACCAACCTTCTATTTACAACCTTCTGCAGTTTCTTTCGGTCCTGTGCAGTAGCCTCTTCATACCAGATAGTAATGCATCCTGTCAGAATGCTCTCCACGGTACAACTATATACATTTTTGAGTGTATTTGTTGAGATGCTAAATCTCTTCAAACTCCTAATAAAGTATAGCCGCTGTCTTGCCTTCTTTATGACTACATCAATATCGTGGGACCAGGTTGGATCCTCAGAGATCTTGATACCTAGGAACTTGAAACTGCTTACTCTCCATTTCTGATCTCTCTGTAAGGATTGGTATATTTCCCTTCGTTTGACCCTTCCTTAAGCCCACAATCAACTCTTTCGTCTTATTGACGTTCAGTGCCAGGTTGTTGCCTCGGCACCATTGCAGCAGTTGGCATATCTCACTCCTCTACGCCCTCTCCTCAGTACTTGAGATTCTACCAACAATGGAATAGATGTGTAAACACCGAGAAATGTACTGGCAGAACGAATTCAGTGCCGGGTTGCGTTGTGGCCATTCCCATCAGCAAGGTATACTCCTCTGGATAGTGCTGAGTGGGATGCCCTATCTGGCCAAGGCAGACTAATAGCCCTGATGTCAGCTCTGAGCCTCTGAAAGGGAGAGTGAAGTCAGATGTAGCAATAGTCATTGGGAACTGAATACTTAGGTGGACAGATAGGAGATTCTCCGGCCGCAAAAGAGACACCAGGATAATTTCCCGGGTGCAAGGCTCCAAGAAGTCTCTGAGCGGTTGCAGACTATTCTTCTAGGGGTGGTGAGCAGCCAGAGATATTGCTACATGTCAACATCCGGCCGGCAACAGGGGTGATCCATTATTAATCAGAGATAGCATCAGGGCTGCCGTAAAGGAGAGGGTCATGGAGTGATTGTCTATTGAGTCATTGTGTGTGGGCGTCAGAAACATTAAGGGGGCAAGTACTCTATTCTGTGTTTCTATAGCCTCCCAAGAATAACAGAGACAGCAGGCAACAAATAGGGAGGCAGATTACAGAAAGGTGCAATAATAATAGGGTTGCTGTGCTGGGAAATTTTAACTGTCCTAATATTGACTGGCATTGCCTCCGAGCAATGGGTTTAGGTGAGGTGGAGTTTGTTAGATGTGTTCAAGAATGTTTCCTGACCGAATAGGTGATAAGGTGTACTTGATCTGGTCTTGGGAAATGAAGCTGTTCAGATGTTATTTCTCTATGTGGGAGAGCATTTTTGACGTAGTGATCACAACTCTATTTCCTTTACCGTGGCGCTGGAGAGGGACAGGAGCAGAGAATTTGGGAAAGCATTGCATTGTGGTAAGGGCAGGAGCTTAGGAAAATAAACTGGGAGCAGATGTTCTCTGATCAGCGAGATCTTGTATTCCATGTCCACAGGACACTCAGAGCTGTGCAGTTTGACAATGTTGTAAAGAAGGCTTAAGGTGTGATCCCCTTCATCAAACGTGGGATTGTGTTCAAGAGCAGAGAGGTCTTGTTAAAGCTGTACAATACTTTAGTTTGACTCCATTTGGAGTACTGTATTCAGTTCTTTTCTCCTCATTACAGGAAGGATGTGGATACTAAATAGAAAGTGCAGAGGAGATTTACAAGGATATATCTTGGATTCGAGAGCATACCTTATGAGAATAGTTTGAGTCAACTTGGCCTTTTCTCCTTCGAGCGACGGAGGATAAGAGGTGACGTGATAGAGGTGTATAAGATAATAAGAGGTTTTAATCGTGTGGATATCCAGAGGCTTTTTTTTTCAGGGCTGAAATGGCAAATGCAAGGGGGCACCGTTTTAAGGTGCTTGGAAGTAGGTAGAAAGTGGAAGTCAGAGGTAAGCTTTTCATACAGATAGCGCTACGTGCGTGGAATGGACTGCCAGTGACAGTGGTTGGGGCAGGTACAATAGGGTTTTTTGAAGAGTCTCTTAGAGAGGTACATGCAGCTAACAAAGGACTATGCGGTAGGGAAATTCTAGGCAGTTCCTAGAGTAGGGTACATGATCGGCATAACATTATGGACCGAAGGCCTGTAATGTGCTGTAGATTTCTATGTTCTATGTTCAATGTTCTAAAACATATTCATGAGGGTTTCTTATCTCAAAAGAATAAGAATACACAGAATAACACATACAAAATACTGGTGGAAAGCAGCAGGCCTAGGCAGCATCTATAGGATGAAGTACTGTCGACGTTTCGGGCCGAGTCCCTTCGTCAGGACGAACTGAAAGAAGAGGTAGTGAGAGATTTGAAAGTGGGAGGGGGATGGGGAGACCAGAATTGATAGGAGAAGACAGGAGGGGGAGAGATGAAGCTAAAAGCTGAAAGTTGATTGGCAAAATGATTATAGAGCTGGGGAGGGGGAGGTTCACGGGACGGGAGGCCAAGGGGGAAAGAACGTGGGAGGGTAGCCTAGAGGAAGATGGAGAGTAGGCAAGGAGTGATTGCGAGAGGAACTGGAAGAGAAAGAAAAAAGGGGAATAATAAATAAATACATAAATAAGTAAATAAATACATAAATAAATAAATAGATAGATAAATAAGGGATGGGCTAAGAAGGGAGGAAAGGCATTAATGGAAGTTAGAAGAATTAATGTTCATACCATGAGGTTGGAGGCTACCCAGACGGAATATGAGGTGTTGTTCCTCCAAGCTGAGTGTGGCTTCATCTTGACAGTAGAGGAGGTCATGTATTGACATAGAGTGCAAGGGTTGAGGGGATTAAGAGTAATATCGGGAGACAGATATTTCACAGTTTGATGCGTGATAGCAAGGTCACACGATAGGTGAGAATGGTAACAAAATGGTGATGTTGTTCTTTAGCGAAATGAAGGTGAGGTCACGATGTTGACCGCTGCTTGATATCAGATTTGTGATGTAGGGATTAAATAACACACCAGCAGGATTTCATCAAATCATGGAAAATATTTTTAAAAAGCGGAAGAGCGGGACGTCGTTCCGAGAGCAGGGGCCAAGTGGTAGAATGTGGTGGCTGTCATGGAAAGGAAAAGAGAGAAATAATGTGGATTGCGCAGCGATGGCGTGGTATGTAATCCCCATTTGTAGTCGAAGGCTTTGAAGTTGCATTACACAACATAATAAAGCACTTCCCTGCATTTCAAACAAAGTTAACTGACTGTTGCCGCATCCTGTACATGATGATGGTATACTCAATGCACTCACAGTGCACCACATTGAATAGAATGAGAGCACAGCTACTGCAGGAATATTTCCCATTGTCAGAAGGCTGTAGAAAGATGTAATGGATTAAGAGCGATATCGGGCGACAGGCACTTCTCAATTTGATGCATGACAGCAAGCTCACACGGTAGGTGGGAATGTCAACAAATTGGTGACAATGTTCTTTGGGAAATAAAGGTGACGTCATGATGCTGACCGCTGCGTGATGTCAGAGGTGTGATGGAGGGATTAAATCAAACACCAGCAGGGATTCCTCAAACGATGGGAGATATATTCTCAAGCTGGAGGGGCGGGACGTTGTGCCAAGCGCAACGGGCAACAAATGGTAAAATGTGTAGGTGGTGATGTATAGCAAGAGACAAATAATGTCGACTGTGCTGCATTGACGCGAGGAGTTATCTCCAGTGGGAAGACGGATCATGTCATACATAGTTTCAAGGACATCACAAGTTGTGAAGAGAAGAGGGCAGAATTATGTCATAGATTCATAAAAACAGTTCAAGTAGTCCCTGACAAGTCATGTAAACTGTCTATTTCCATCAACCTGCACCGGAGCCCTCCGTACTCCTACCATCTATGTACCTCTCCGAACGCATTTTAAACGTTGAAATCGAGCTTGCATGCACCACTTGCGTTGGGAGCTCATTTTACACTCTCACCACCCTCTGAGCAAACAGGTTTCCATTCATGCTCCCTTTTACCTTTTCACATTTTACCCTTAACACTTTACATCCACTTGCAGCCCTACACATCCTCAGTGGATAAAAGTCTGCTTCAATTTACTCTATTATCCCCCTCATAACTTTGTATACCTCCATCAAATCTCCTTTCAGTCTTCGACATTCCAAGGAATTATAGTTCCTTCATCTCGTCAATCTTACCATATAACTGAGGTCCTGCCGACCAGGCAACATACCCGTAAGTTTCGCTGCACTCCTTAAAATTTATAAACATCTTCTCTGTAGGTAGGAGACCAAAACTGCACACAATGCTCCAAATTAGGCCTCAAGCACACCTTATACAACTTTAACAGAACATCTCATCTCGTGTACTCAATACTTTTATTTACGAAACAAGTGTGTCAAACGATTTCTTTACCACCCTATCCACATGCGACGCTACTTTTATGGAATTATGGCCCTGTACTCCCAGATTCCATTGTTTTACCGCATTTACAGTGCCCTGGCATTTACTGTTAAGACTTACCCAAGTTGGTCGTACGGAGGTGCAACAGTTCAGACTTGTCTGCATGAACTCCCAAACCCGATCCCGCTGCAAGCCGAGATTGATCACATTTTTTTCACCTGCCGTGACGCATTCCTTAATAGCAGATAAAGTATCGCCAGAATATCTGGCCTCACGAGCAGTTGGTACGGGTTGCTTTCCTGAGAACGCAATCCTGGATATCGTGTCCTTGAACTCAGCACTTAATTCCCTGACCTCAATTTGCAAAGTCTCCTTACTCTTCTTACCGATGTCAGTGACCTCTGGTTATTCACTCACTCACGAAAGAATGCATCCTGCCACCCGGGAAACAACATACCATCCAGAAATCTAGTTCTCGTCCACAGATCCACCTTTCTGTTCACCTAATTAACGAATCCGCTATCACCACAGCTTGTCTCTTCCCGCCACTTCCCTTCTAATTCACAGAGCCAGACTCAATGCCAGAGACACGACGGCTGTGATTTTCCACTGCTAGGTCAACATCACTACACCATCCCCCCACCCCCACAACAGTATCCAATTTGTTATGCCTGTAGCTGTGGGGCATGACCACAGGGAACTCTGCACTGTCTGTTTAACCCCTTTCCCTTCTTGAATGTCACCCAGTTTCCTGTGTCCTGCACTCTATATGCTCTGTCTATCAGTCTATCAGAATGTCTTATATGTCACTATGTTGTCCTATATGTCAAAGTAGCAAGGCAGGAAAGTTAAAAGGCATGGCTCTCCTGCTACTGAAACAGAGTTCCAAAGATTCATTCTGGCTTGATTCCACCATTGTGATAGACAACTTGAACATAATTCATTGATTTCCACACCTATCCTTTCATATCATTTTCTCTTGCGAGATTAATTCTTCCAGCGCCAGAGCTTCTAGTTTTAACAGATCAGCCATCGCAATATGTGCCACTTTGAACAAGATTCCCCAGTCACATATCCTTCCCTAGTGGCCTTTCGGTATTTCGATGTGAGTTTCTTTTTTTGCCTGCCTAACACTGGTATTGCTCCATAAATCACTCCCTCTTTTCTAGCACCATTTGAAAAATATAACCACAGAAGATACAGTGCCTACGCTCTTACCTATTCCTTTCTCACAATTAAGCAATCCAGGCAGTCCTACCACGATAAGCACTGATTCAATCGGACGTCTTCCAACATAGCCTAATGCTTTTTGAGTTCACACAGTAGTCTCCCTACTACAGGAAAACTATCTGTTAAATGTTTACTTTGCAGAGCAGAGACATTCTTTGCGCATAAGACCCGGGTTTCTTACTATGCACTGTTATCATTTATATTCTCACTTATCTGTCGCTGGCCTACATTACTGTCCTCACAAGGCCTGAAACAAACAAGAGGAATAGAAAGTACTATTCCCCGTCTACTAGCAACTACAGCCTTTCAGATTCAATGCCGAATTCTGCAATGTCTGGGAACTCACTTTCTCTGTCTTTATTACAATTGCGTATACTCATTCATTTGTGATTTCGAGCCAATCCTGTGTCCATCGGTACAGGACACATCAGCTAGTTCTGACGTTGACAGGATTTTATATTCTTTTAGGTCTATTAGTAGTATCCACTGAAAGTCATTGACATACGAGATAATATTCATTCTTCCGCAGCAAGCGTGTTTAATCCAGCACTCATGCTGGTGAACATATCTGTCGCTTTCCAACTTGGCTGTCTATGGTTTTTCTGGCCCTGATCATTGCCCGTCTGTTTGTGTTTCTTCAGCAGAAATTGGACAGCACATCTTGAAATTCTCTCTGCCGCGAAATTTACGCTTGGAAGAAAACTTCCTCATGCAGTACGACCACCTTTTTGTCTTGTCGCAATGGTGTAAGGATTGATTATTTAAAGGTTAAACTTTCACTTCTGCCACACCCTTTTGCTTCGCGTTTGGTTGTACTTCTGCCCGTTTGATTCCTTCTATACCGGTTTCTGTTTCAGTTAATCAGTTTACTTCATGAAACGCATCATGTATTTGATTGTTAGCACATGGTTGTTATCTTTCTTCAATCATGCACTGTACTAGAAACCGACAAAGTAATCAAGTTTTGATTTGAAATCTGAAGCCTTAAGCATTAGGTTAATTACTTTGATGAAATACAAAAAAGTCTCTGTAGCTTTCAATTGTTTTTTGAAAATGGTTGTTTGAAAATCTAAAATTTACCATTTTCTATTGACACTACAGCGCAGTATAAAAAAATCTAAAACAAAATTTAAATAAAATGTCACGAGTGCTTAGAGTTTGCGCAGTAACGCAGATAGATGGATGGACAGACAGACACACATTTAGAGAGAGGGAGAGATGAAGGATGTGGGGGCTATGTATCAGCACTCATATATCCTGAGCTCACGATATTTTTGAACTTTTCCTACATTTCCTGTGTGGGCCTCCAGCTATGCAACTTCTGGGAATTTGTCAGACCACTTCCTTGTTTTCGGGCGATATTTCCTCTCCTACTTCTAGGGATTTGTTAAGCACATTAGGTTTTTGACAAAATCTAACTGCACACTACGGAAAACAGCATGGGGGAGGAGTACAGGCCGGAGGGGTGATCTTGCAAGTTATGAATGCTCTCACGATTTTCTGCTTCAACAACCGCAGTTCTTCCACATTATTTCGAGCGAATGAGCCTTTAACTACTGGAACTGCAATGACATTATATCAGTCGTCTTCTAATGAAAAACCCGCAAATAAAAGTGTAAAAAGATGCGCAAATAAATGATCTTTGAAAAAAAGTATCTGATTGTTGTGTGGAACTTAATTCAAGGTTTCCCTTTACACAGCAACCTCGATTTATAACAACGTCGCTGCGTCTTACTAACTCCTGTAGTAATAGAAACCACTTTGTTCATATGTCCTGGATATTACGTGCATTTATATAGTTTTGATAATTCACATTGTGGAGCTAATGTTAAAAAATACTGTATCGTTGCGCAACTTACTCAGTATAACTGCGGTTACGATAGCCACAACGGACAGCAAGATGCAGACACCCAGGAGGGTATAGATCACCCTGAGAGATATATTTCTTCTGGTAGGCTCCATTGGCCGGATACGGCTCTCTGCAAAATTTAAGTGAAAAGTATCACTGAGAGGAAGATGTGGAATCCAAATCTTTCCCGATTTGGATACGGGAAGAGCCGAAATTTGACCGTCCAACAACAAACTTCACACTATAAAATTCTTATTATAGTGAGAATAAGAATTCTTATGTTAGACATAAAATTCCACAGGGAACAGAGCGGGTGCATGTCCTGTATATTTCCAGTAGAGCATGTTTTCAATTTTGGGAGCGTGTTAGACCAGGGGATGCAACCTTAATATCTAAGGATCGCTTTAGAACAGAGAGGAGGAGAAATATCTTTACCTAGAGATGGTCTACCTGTGGAAGTAATTGCAACAGACAGCTGTAGAAGGCAATCCTTGGGTTTATTTAAAACGGGGGTTGATGAGTACTTGAACACTTATGGCATCTGAGGTAACAGGAGAATGGCATTGAGAGGGAAAATAAACCAACCATGATCCAATGGAGAAGCATAATCCATGGACCGATTCGCCTAATACTTCTTAAATTCTGTTCTTGAATCATCTCAACATTCCTATAATCTTTCTACGAATAAAGCTTTCAGCTGGTAATCCTCGGATTCACTGTTTCACCTTCTCTGCATTTTATTCAAAGGAGTATGATTTGCTACTCTTCAATTCATCTTCCTCTTCAGAATATTGCGGAAGATGATAAAACTCCCCGGGCAGGGAATACATATACTGGAACCTTTGGGTAGTAAATGCATTCTCCCAGACTAGCCTTATAAAAAATTAAATGGCATTCTTCCCTCTCATATCATTCGCACTTCAACGTGTCCCTTCACTCAATTTCACATTCAACAGTTTTACCTCAATCTCTCCACATATAATTGGTCATAAGAGAAGAACGCTTGACGTTCTTGGGGATATCCATGGCAATTTCAGGTTATGTTAGTATCAATTCCCTCTGAAGAAAAATCTCTTCTACCATTTAAATCAATACAACCTTTTGAGGAGTTCCACCGACAGCATATACTCTCGAATGTCCTTTTTACTTCTTTTATTCGATCTGAAAAAGTCGCTAAATTCTTGCTCAGTAATTTAGAAGTAACACGTGAAATAGGCCACGTTGGCATTTACCTGGCTGCGAAGATTCTCCTTGGCCACCCGCTCTTGCACTTTGGCATTCAGCATGTTCTTTGACATTTTCATAAAAATTTTCAAGTTCCATGTTTTCAGCTGTCGGGGTTTCTTGTCTTTGAATAACTTGTGGGACAAAAGGGAAGCAGAATTTCTTTACCACACTTCCTCTTACTGAGCTGCAACGCTGCATTTTGAAGACAGAAGTCTAGAGTATGCAAACGGAATGGAGATAGCTGTACTTTAAGCATTGGTATTCGAAGCGTTTGTACCACGAACTGACCGAAGTAAATCTGCTTTGGCTTCCATATAAGATCAATTGTTCATGTAAATAATCAACAACAGAGGTTCCAACACAGACTATTAGGGATCTCGACATGCTAGCGGCGTCCGGTAGGGGAACCGAATTCCAGTCATCACTATCTGCTTCCCAACACTGTGGCAACTGTTAGCTACGCCCCGCTAGCTGCACGTGAATTCCATGCAACTCGTTTTGGAAGGGCGTTAAACACTGCGTTCTGCAGACTGAAACGGCCAACTGATATTTCATGTCGCATTGATTTGAGAAACGACTACAACTTTACGACCAGGAAGTCAATTCGACTGAATGTCAAATTGTACGAATTACTGAAATTAAGGTCTATTTCGATAAAAGGGGCAATTCCCACCATTTCGCACAAATGCACGAAGTTGTCTTCATGATTTTACTTCTCCTTCAACGTAAATCGGACAATATTGCCAGATTATAACCGTGAATTTTACAATATTGATAACTCTTTTATTGGTGTTATCATTCTCCAAATGACCGCTAGGAATAATCAGCATAACAACTGTGGCCTGCTCTTTCTCAGATATTTAAATTTCCAGTCCTCACTTCTCCCTGCCGCCTGCAATTTCTGGCTTTTATCCAGGCCATGGAAATGTCATGGATGGTATCTCTAAACTCTTTCCGTTGCCTCCTCACATTTACACATCACTAAAACAAAAACATCAGTTATACCGGAGACTTGTTAAGGCTATTCAGCCAGGCCCTAAGTAGTTGAAGCATCCTTTCTTTTTCAGCAGCCATATTATGTTGTTCAGCAGTAATATCTTGTTCTCTATTTACCAGCCACTGGCAAAGAAAGTAGCGTGACCGAAATTCCTTTATCCAGGAGAGGTGATAGATCTGAAGAGTTAATTTTGTTTTTCTCTCCGCAGATGTGAATTGATCTGTTTCAGGAATTCCACCAAATTAAATATCTAACAGAGCTCATGACATTATGGCTTTCCTTCTAATATGTACTGTTCTCGATTTTATTGTTCATTTTATTTCTACTTCTAATTGTACCACATGCTTTTAATGCAAGGCACTAAAAACTGACCAGAAGGCAACCAAGAGACTGGTTGTGGTAACAATGTCAGCATATCCTCGCAGCATTTTTAGGAGTTCTGATGGTCCATTTGTTCAATAAGGAGGATGTGCAGAAACTCAGGTTATTTTTTTCACTACTGATTGGACCTGTCTTGCTCCTCCATATAGCAAGCCCAGGAATTTTCTCATCTCTGTTCTAACACCTTGAATCAGTCCAGAAACTTGAGCACAAAAGTCTTGACTAGTGTATTTCCTACTTTATACTGCGGACTACACTTCAAAGGGTGCTTTATTTTCTGCAAAAAGCACACAGGGACCACTGGACCATTGTACAGAAATACAAGCTCATTCGTTCCAGTGTATTACTTTTCAGATCAAGAATAAATATCATCTGGGGCACATGATTTTCGAGAGAAACAGATTTAATGAAAATGTTAAACCACTGCAATATTTTTTGGTATTTGGGAAATATTCATTTTCTCTGATATCCCTTCAATTTGACTGCACATTTCACAAAGTTTCAGTGTGGTTGAACTAACAGCACATACTATGAAGATTTCTGAAACAATTTCTTACTAAACTTTGAAACTCACTGACATCCAAATTTTCAACTCTTTCTTAAATTTTAGAGTAAGCCCAACGTTACTCATTTATGTGATCATGTCACTAGACTAGCAGAATGCATGAGGTTTGGTTCCCTAGATGTGCAGCACATGCAGTGTGTGATAAGATAAACAGCCTGTTCACTAAATGCAACAAAGTGGCTAATGACTTATCAATTCTCATTACAGTCACAAATTACAGAGATTCTGAGATCATGCAGTGAAGTGAGGAAGTTTATAACAAAGAATCTTAGATTTCAAATGCTTGCCAGTATATCGTTGATATTTGAGGAAGCACAAAGTCTTGCTGCTCCAACCAGTAGCATTTCTCCTGTATTCTCTACACAGTTCCTCTTTAAAATTCAATTCTGAAAATATTCAACATTTCTCAGCATTTAAGGTACATTTTACTTCTTTGGCAAAACATGTTACAACTGCAGTTTTCACAGTGCTGAAGTTTGAGCACCTTATTTCTGTGTATCAAGAGCAGAAGGATGAATGTTAAAATATATGATCTAATCCAACATGCATTAAAATGTCAGGAAAATAGTTGAAGATTATGCAAGAGGAATAAAACCAGTGGAACTATTGGGAATATAGAAATCAATCAAGAATTATTTACGAGAAAGAAAACGAGTAAACATTTGTACCCATGGTGCGTTAAACTGAAGTAAAATTTATTTGATGGCTCCAGTATTCTGAAGAGTAGGAGCATAAACTTAAGCAGATTCACCCACAGTCTGTCATCTCAAACCGAGTGAGTTTTATGAAAACTCTCTCAGTCTCTGTATGATACCACTGTGGTTTGTTTTTACAGGGCATCTCAAATTCTAAAGTTCAAAGTGAATTTAATATTAAAGTACATATACGTCACCATATATAAACCAGAGATTTCTGTTCTTTTGGGCATTCACAGTAAATACAAAAAATCGCAATGAAAGGCTACACACAAAAAGACAGATAAACAGCCATGTAACAAAGACAACAAACTATGCAAATTCAAAAGAAAAAAAAGCAATAAATAGAGAACATGAGATGAAACTTCTTTGAAAGAAAACCCAAAGGTTGCGGGAATAGTTCAGTGTTGGGATGAGTGAAGTTGAGTGAAGTTATCCCGTCTAGTGCAAGAGCCTGATGGCTTAGGGGAAAGTAATAACTGTTCATGACCTGGTGGTGTGGGACCTGAGGCCCCTGTACCTCCTTACTGAACAACAGCACGGAGAAGAGAGCATTATCTGGGTGGCGGAGCTCCTTGATGATGGATGCTGCTTTCCTGCAACAGTGCTCCACATAGCTGAGCTCAATAGTGGGGAGGGCTTTAACTGTGATACACTGGCTGTACCGTTTTCACGATCTTCTGTAGCTTCTTTCGATCTTGGACAGGACAACTTCCATACCATGTTGGATGCACCCTAGAAGAATGCTTTCTACGGTGCATCTATAAAAAATATGTGGGTTTTAGAGGACAGGCCAAATTTCTTTAGTTTCTCAGGAAGTAACCCGCTGGTGGGTCTTCTTGGCAGTGAACTCTGCTTGGTTGGACCAAGTTAAAGATTTTGACCTGTTCCACTTGTGCACCACCGATGTAAATTGGGTCGTGTGGTCCGCTACTCCTTCTGAAGTCTACAACCAATTTCTTCCTCTTGCTGACGTTGAAGGATAGGTTATTGTCTTTGCACCATGCCACCAGGTTCTTAATTTCCTCTCTGCACTCAATCTCATCATTACCCGAGATACGGCCTACAATTGTTGTGTCATCAGCAAACTTATATATTGAGTTTGATGGAAACTTTGCTACCGTATCATGTGTGTACAGTGAGTACAGCAGGGGGCTGACTACACAGCCTTGTGGGGCACCGGTGGTCAGAGTGATTGTAGAGGAGAGCTTGTCCCCTATTTTTACAACTTTGGTCCTGTCTGTGAGGAAATTGAAAATCCAGCTGCAGATCTGAGTGCTAAGGCCCAGGTTCTGGAGCTTAGGAATCAGTTTATTTGGAATGATGGTATTAAAGGCAGAGCTGCAGTCAATGAAAAGAAGCCTTACGTATGCGTCTTTATTCTCCAGGTGTCCTAAGGAGGATCGTAGGGCCAGAGACAAGGCATCTGCCGTTGACCTGCTGCTCCGGTAGGCGAATTGCAAAGTGTCGAGATTGACTAGTAGGCTGCGGTTGGTGTGTGCCATAACCAATCTGTCGAAGCACTTCATAGCAATTGATGTCAGAGCCCCAGGTCGATAGTCATTCAGGCATGCCACCTTGCTCTTCTCCGGCACTGGGATTATCGTTACCTTCTTAAAATACGAGGGGACCTTAGACTGAAGCAGGGAGCAGTTGAAGATGTCAGCAAACACTCCAGCTCGCTCGCTTGCACAGGCCCGGAGAACCCGTCCTGGGACGCCATCTGGGTCCGTCGCCTTCCTTGGATTTATCTTCAGGAAGGCCCTTCTAACATCCTCCTCGGTGACGATGAATCTCGATGCCACCAGGTCCGGTTCATCCAGTGGGAGCGGGACGCTCTTCTTCTGTTTCGAATCCTCCGTAGAATACGTTAAGTTCGTCAGGAAGACAAGCGCCAAGTTATTGATATTCCCAGCCTTTTCTTTGTGCCCAGTGATCTCATTTAGACCCTGCCATAGTCTACTGGCATCCTTCTGGTTAGCCTGGGCTTCCAACTTGGCTCGATATTGCCTCTTGGCGCCCTTAATGGCTTTCCCGGCGTTCACGCCTGGATTCCGTGTAGGGACTGGTATCCCCGGACCTAAAAGCCGCAGCTCTAGCCTTTAAAAGGGACTTGACCTCATAATTCATCCAAGGTTTCCGGTTAGAGAATACCCGGATCGTCTTGCGAGACACACAGTCCTCTGTGCATTTCCAAATAAAGTCCGTGACAGCTGAGGAATGCCCATCGAGGTTAGCTGCCGAGTCCTTGAGTACTAACCAGTCCACCGATTCAAAGCTGTCACAGAGGACCTCATCCGTTTCCTCTGTCCAACGCGACACTACATTTGACACCGTGACCTCCCGTTTCAGTTTCTATTTGTAAGCCGGGAGGAGAAGATAACATGTTGTGTCTTCTAAAAATGCTGAAAAAGTAGAGGCACTGTCACATTTTTTGAATAGCACTTAATGTTCTGAACCTTGGACATCCTCTGAAATGCGAAAACACTGAGGTATTTAAAGTTCCTGACCCTTCCATCACTGATTGGCCAATGAGAACGGGCTCTTGGACCTCCAATTTCTTCCTCCTGAGGATAATAATCAGCTCCTTGTTCTCGCTGATATTTAGTGAGATGTTGTTCTTGTGGCACCGCTCAGTCAGAATTTCAATCCTGCTGATTTATCACCTACTTTGATTCAGACAAAAAAAAGGGTGTCATCAGGAATCTTAAATATGTCATTAGAACTATGCTTAGCCTCATAGTTAAAGGAGAAAGGTATGTAAGAAGAGGGGTAAGCACACAGCCTTGTGGTGCACCTGTGCTGATGAAGGTTGAGAGGGATATGTTGTTGCCAATTCAAACTGTTTGGGGTTCTGCAAGGATTTATTGAAGCATAGGTCTGAGGTGCCATGTACATAGTAGAAAACTCTTGGCATGGTAGGTCACTTGGTGCAGGATACCTGACGTGTCAACAGCTCTTCATGCCATGATGTAGTTGAAGTTCTGCTCACTGGTGATCTGAGGTTGCTGATAGCTATTGCAGCTTTCTCACTGGGCTCGTATGCAAACTTGGCTTGATAGCCAAATCTGCTAACAGCCATGAGACTCAGTGGTGCGAAGGCCACCTCTACAACAATATACATCTAGTGTCAGTATGATTTGGGGTTCAATCAAACAGGAAAGTTGGGATGCTCTGATTATCAAAACCTTGATTTGACAAAATGCTGTGTAAATACTGTCCATACAGAATTACTGGTGGCTAATAAATGGCAAATCATACGCCAGCATAAGAATATAAACAAAGTGAATTTGTTAGTTTCAGTATCAAACAGCTATTAGGAGAAAGAAAAGAAAAAAAAGCCCATTAAAGTTTGACCAGTCTAAAGGTGCACATGACCATTAGAGCTCCTCTCTTCGAAAAGTTGAGAATACTGTTGCTCAAAGCACTGAATTCTCATCAGCAATCACAAGTAGAACTTCCGATTTTGGACGCCTTAATCTTGCAAAGCACTTTTTGCAATAGTGCCTTCACATCGGATTGAACGGTTCTTCCCAAATTTCTCTTCCCTAAATCTCCTGCCAAAATAGCACAAGCCCCACCACCATCTGTCACAAATCTCCCTCTGCCCAGCTCTCTCTCGAACCTTCTCCGGGTCCCGCTATCTGGATTGGCGAACACAATAACCCTAAGTTGAACAACATCTCTCCATATCTTGATCTGAAACCAAAACATTCTACCAGCAGAACACGCTGCTTTTACAGAAGACGACTAAGATGAAATACCTCACAGCATATAAATCTTAACCAAATCAGCACACTACATTTTTTGTTACAGATGGTCTTTATTTGGCACAGGTAAGAGGCGAAGATGGTGCCACCTCAACGCATCTCTGATTGATCAGCTCGTTCCATTAATCCACCTTGAATTGCCCCATCAATGACCTTCCTTCCATAATAAAGTCAAAGTTTAATAAATGACTTAACGTGCAATTTTCAGATAATAAGTACAGCCGGGGGAACAGAAACATGCCCTTTGACCTATTTGGTCCATGTCAACAAAGCTTCTCATCTAAACTTAAGCACAAGACATTCTGCAGACGCTGGGAATCCACAGTAATACACACAAAATACTGGAGGAATACAACAAGTCAGGCAGCATGTACAGAGGGGAATAAACCTATGACATTTCAAGCTGCCACCATTCGTCAGGACTGGTATGGAAGGCAGACGAAGCTAGAATCAGATGGTATTGAAAGCGGGTAGGTGGGAAAGGAGGGGTTGAAGTTCGAAGCTGGGAGATGACAGTTGGAAAAGAAAAAAAGAGCTGAAGAAAAAGGAATTTGATAGGAAAGTGGATCATTGGAGAAAGGGAATTGGGAGAGGCATGAGAGGGAGGCGATAGGCAAGTGATGAAAAGAGAAGGGCTGGATGGGGATCTAGAACAGGGTATAAAAAAGAGATAGGGAAGATAAAGAAATTAATGCTCATGCTATAAAGATGGAGGAAACTCAGACAAAATATGAGGTGTTGCTCCTTCAGTCCGTGAAAAGGCTCATCATGGCAGTGAAGAGGCCATGGAACAGCATGTCCGAATGGGAATGGGAAGTAGAACTAAAATGAGTGGCCACCAGGAACTCCTACCTGTTGCAGATAGAACGAAAGCATTCAACAAAGTGGTCCCCATTTTTATTTTGGGTCTCACTCATGCAGACAGCAAATCACACAGAAAGGTCCAGATACAGTAGAGGACACCAGCAGGTGAAATGATGCTCTCCTGGAAAGACTGTATGGTGCCCTGAATGGTCATAAGGGAGGAGGTGAATGGACAGGTGTAGCATTTGTACTGCCTACAGGGATAAGTTCCAGGAGGTTTATCAGTGGGAAGGAATGAAGAATATGAGCAAACAACAGACAGTATGATCCCTTTAGAAACTGGAGGGTGATGGGGTAGGGAAAGAAGTGTTTAGTGGTAGCCCTGGCAAGATGGTGAAGATTACAAAAAATGAAATGCAGAATGTCGAAGATTGTGGGGTGGTAGCATAAGGGGAAATCTCTCCCTGTTATTTTGGTTTAGGGGTACTTGATAAAATAGGCCGCAGTCAGCATGGTTTCAGTAAGGGAAAATCTTGTTTGACGGATCTGTTGAAATTCCTTAAAGGAGTAACAAGCCGGGCAGACAAAAGAGAAACGTTTGATGTTGTGTACTTAGATTTTCAGAAGGCCTTTGCCATGAGGATGCTGAATAAGTTAAGAGGTCATGGTGTTACAGAAAAAATGGAGGCAGGGATAAAATAGTGGCTGATTGGCAGGAGGCAAAGAGTGGGAATAAGGGAGCCTTTTATGGTTGGCTGCAGGTTACTAGTGGTGTTCCACAGCAGTCTGTGTTGGGATTGCTTCTTTCTACATCATAAGTCAATGTATTGGGTGATGGAATTGATGGTGGCTTAGTAGCAAAGTGTGAGGATGATAGGAAGGCAGGTGAAAGGGCAGGTACTTTTCAGGAAGTAGAGAAGCTACAGAAAGACAAATTAGAATGGACAAATACGTGGCAGATGGAATACAGTTTTCCGATTGGTACAATCATGCAATTTGGTAGAAGAAATAAAAGTGTGAACAATTTTCTGGATGGAGGGAAAATACAAAGATATGAGTTGCAATGGAGAAAGGAGTGCTTGTGTAGGATTCCCTAAAAGTCAATGTTCAGGTTGAGTCTGTGGTAAGGAAGGCAATTGCAATGTTATCATTCATTTCAATCATTGGAAATCGGGATTATCACAGTGTGGCATTGGCTAATGTGGGCACAGGAGCAATAACTTTGCCACCTCTCCCTAATGCCCTTATATCCTTCCCACAATGTGGAAACAACACTTCTGAAGCTGGAACAGAATTTTATAAGAGTTCAACATAATTTCCCAGCGTTGATAATCTGGAGCTCTATAGATAAAGACCACATTGTGTGTTACAATTGCTTTCTCAACTTATCCTGCCACCTTGAATTCCTTGTGCAGCACGATTGGCTACAAGGAGATGCTGGACGATGTAGATCAGCGGTCCCCAACCACCGAGCCGCGGACCGGTACCGGGCCGCAGAGCATGCGCTACCGGGCCGCGAGGCTGCGATATGATTTTGCTGCACTTTTCCTCATTCCCTGTCACGGCCACTGATCAGCCATTACGCATGCGAGGTCATGACCCGCGCGTCATCCGTGTCAGAGCGGGAAGGCGATCAACTCCACGAGCTTGCAAATAACAACGGGCTGAGAAGTATGTTTGACATAACATCTCTGCCGGCATTTTGGATCAAAATCAAGGCTAAATATCCTGAGATAGCCACGAAAGCACTGAAAACGTCGCTTCCATTTCCAACATTTTTCTGCGAAGCGGAGTTTTCTGCAATGAATGCAACAAAAACTAAATTGCGGAATAGACCGGACGTCAGGAACCCCCTTCGAGTATCACTGTATCGCATCACCCCTCGATGGTACAGTCTTGTTGCAGGAAAACAAGCCCAGGGCTCCCGCTGATTCAGCGATATTGGTGTGTTGCAGTGATTTTATATATTCATACGGGGAAAATATGTGCTGTGCGTTTAATATCCAAATATTGCTTAAAATGTTATGATGCTAGTGACTTATATAACCATATAACAATTACAGCACGGAAACGGGCCATCTCTGCCCTTCTAGTCCGTGCCGAACGTTACTCTCACCTAGTCCCGCCGACCTGCACTCAGCCCATAACCCTCCATTCCCTTCCTGTCCAGATACCTATCCAATTTTTTTTTAAATGATCATATCGAACCTGCTTCTACCACTGCTACTGGAAGTTTGTTCAACACTTAAAGCTCCCCGCATAATTGACTTATCATTATATCCATGCGAGGAAAATATGCGCTGTGTGTTAAATATAAAATTAATTAGATAAACCCTTTTAGAAACAAAATTGAGTGTATTACCCACTTATCACCTATATTCCGGTAGTGATTAACACCCAACCCCACGGGGAGAATCGCCAAAAAGGATTTGCTGGTGGTGGGGGGGGATAGGGGAAGGAATCGGCAGGTCACGACGCGCATGCGCATTGGTGCCCGCGCAAGGCTTCATGGTCATTGTAGTCTAATGATAAACAACGCATTTGACTGTTACTCTTGTTCGTTGGCAAAACTACCACCACCCCCCCCCCCCCGCGTCGGCCGGTCTGCAAGAATATTGTCAATATTAAACCGGTCCGCAGTGCAAAAAAGGTTGGGGACCCCTGATGTAGATTGCTCTCTGTGGAGCACTGGAAGCTGAGGGGTGACCTAACACAAGTATATTTAATTATGAGAAGCATAGATAAGGTAGAGTCAATATATTTTAACCAGTGCGGAATATAAGGTGTTGTTCCTCCAACCTGAGTGACGCTTCATCTTTACAGTAGAGGAGGCGGTAGACAGACATATCAGAATGGGAATGGGACGTGGAATTAAAATGTGTGGCCACTGAGAGATTCTGCTTTCTCTACAACACCTTTTATTCCGTCTGGGTAGCCTCCAACCTGATGGCATGAACATTGACTACTCAAACTTCCGCTAATACCCCACCTCCCCCTCGTACCCAAGCCGTTATTTATCTATATACACACATTCTTTTTCTCTCTCCTTTTACTCCCCCTGTCCCTCTCACTATCCTTCTTGCCCATCCTCTGGGTTTTTCCCCCCACTCCCTTTTCTTTCTCCCTTGGCCTCCTGTCCCATGATCCTCTCATATCCCTTTTGCCAATCAACTTCTACTCTTGGTTCCATCCCTCCCCCTCCTGTCTTCTCTTATCATTTCGGATCTCCTCCTCCCCCTTGCACTTTCCAATCTCTTACTAGCTCTTCTTTCAGTTAGTCCTGATGAAGTGTCTCAACCCGAAACGTCGACTGTACCTCTTCCTAGAGATGCTGCCTGGCCTGCTGCGCTCACTAGCAACTTTTATGTGTGTTGCATCAAGTTGAGAAACATTATTTATCCTCAATAAATATGTGCTGGCTTCTCTTATTTAACCCATTAGCCAGTAGGTGACTATAAATTCTGTCGCTGATCAATGTTTCTGAAAGATTTCCCAGGATAAACAGTAAATGGATTAGTTTTATCTTGACTGGCTTTTCTGAAGAACGGAGTAACATCCATCAGCCTCCAGCCGCCTGACAGCACAATAGCCAAAGAGTTCACAGTAAGTGCATCCACAATTTTCTCTGTTACTTCTATCAAGATCCAAGGATATATCTCAACGCGTCTTGGTGATTTATAACTCCATGGTGAAAATACAAAGTAACTTATATATCAACTACCTTATTCTTCGCTATTACTTCAAAAGCATCTATTTCCTTGCTGAAGAAGGTGCAAAGTACTCACTTTGTTCCTTAACGCTGTCTTCAGCATCCATGCATAAATTCCCTCCAGGTACCATTATAAGCTCATTGTAAACTCTTGGATTCCAACCTATGTTTGCAGTTATTCATGTGCACATTCTCTGAGCCTCCGTATTTTAGTTTTCTCCACCCTCTGATATTTTTATGTTTTGGTGAACACCCGATTCGTCTTTGCATTTGTAATTAGACAGTGTTTTTTTGCTCCACAAGCAGTCTTTTTTTGCGCCCCTCCTACTGCATCTTTTTTCACCAAACAGGCAGCTCTGGAATTGTTTATTCTTTCTTTGCTTCAACTCGGAATGTGCCACAGCTATACCTTAACCACCTCTTCTATAATGAAAAGCATTGTTTTACTACACTTTGCCTGTCCCCTTTTGGCTCTAATTTACCTGGGTCAGTGCACTCTCAGGTTGTGGAATGTCGTTCCTCTATAAAAACATACATATATTCCCGAACAGGTTGCAAATCTGAAATGCCAATCTTAACAGAGTTTCCGCACTGCACAACTGCCTGGAGCACTGTTTCTCTTATTCTATTCTGACTTTCAGATTTACAGTTCTGCAGAAGAGATGATGAAATCACAATGCAAAACAAAGAGCACTTCCAATTTTCAGAACTGAAATATGTAGCTGCACCATGGTGTTCTCACCTTTTCCATTTCCAGGACGTTACAATGTATCTCTTTGAGTGCAGTCAATGCCTCTGCTTCTCTCAGTTGTGATTGTTCGACTTCCATCATATATTCCTCTTTATGATGATGCTGACACTGTGACATGTAAAAGAGAAGATACACATATCTAAAACAACACACATCAAAGTTGCTGGTGAACGCAGCAGGCCAGGCAGCATCTCTAGCACCCCCTAAGAGTCTCGGCCTGAAATGTCGACTGTACCTCCTCCTAGAGATGCTGCCTGGCCTGCTGCATTCACCAGCAACTTTGATGTGTGTTGCTTGAATTTCCAGCATCTGCAGAATTCCTGTTGTTTGCGTTTTTAAAACACACATTTAAAAAGCAGGTTTTGCAAACTTGTGCCCAATCAAATGGTTTAGCAAAGCAATTCAACTTTCACTTTCTATGCAAAAAGGGGAAAAATAACTTAATGATCAACACAAGTATATTGTATTAGATTCCCAACCTTTTGCCTCACCTCAGGAGGAAGTACAACAAGTGTTTTGAAGAATAAAAAAAAATCTTTTTGATACACCAAGACAAAGAAGCTTAGGGGCTAAGAGCTGGTCAACAATACTACCATTGCTGAGGTACTTGATGGTGGCACAATGACCTTGTTTCAGTGCTTTATGACACGATGACAGTGCTGACAGTGGCTGCAATCTTTACAATTTCAAAACCAATAGCTGCTTAACAAATAAAGTGTACCAAATGAATATTAAGAATCTGTTTAGAACAAAGAATGAAGAAAACCAAACTGCATTTACATAGCAGTTTTCATGACATTACATAATCCCAAATGTGTACAAGTAATACACAGGTGGTAAAAGCTTTGACAGACCTCAGCTGCAGCACTGCGTTCAGTTTTGGGCACTGTGTCCACGTAAAAGAGCAGAACGTTAACTCACTGGACTGATACTAGGGTTTACGGTATTAAATTATCTGGATAGATTGACCCAGAGACTCATTCCACCGTAATGCAATACAGAATGTCATAGGAAGTCATTCCTGCCTGTGGCCATCAAACTTTACAACTCCTCCCTTGGACGTCAGACACCCTGAGCCAATAGGCTGGTCGTGGAATTATTTCCTGGCATAATTTACATATTACTATTTAATTATATATGGTTTTATTGCTATTTAATTATTTATGGTGCAACTGTAACGAAAACCAATTTCCCTCGGGATCAATAAAGTATGACTATAGCATTTCCATTATATTCCAGGCTGGTCAAAGCACTGATTTTAAAAGCATAATAAGGGTTGGTCTGTTCTGGTTGATCAAAAAGAAGAACCATTTCCAAAGAGAGGGGTAGCTGGAAGGAGGGTAATTTTATATCCTGGAAAAAACCATGATCATGGTAGAAATCTTGAACACTCCTTGACTCTAGGGATGCGTGATATTCTTCACATCAAAGAGATAGACTGATATTAGAAAAGTTTATCAAAGGAAAAGGTCCAAAGGCAGATGAATGGAATTGAGCCACAAAAAACTCTGAATTCAAACATAATGAAAACAAATTCAAATGAGTGGAACAGTAAGTCTCGTGTCTTTCAAGACTTAAATTTTCTGCTCAGATGGGATGAGGCCCTGGATTAGAATGCCCTTGTCTGAATAATTACTGTCTGCTCCTCTACAGTATCTTGCACGTTCCTTTAAGTAGATTCTAGTGTGCTTTGCTTGCTAATAATGCAATAATTTTGAAGTGAAGCCACTGTTGCAACACAGACAGCAGTCAATTTGCACACAGGAATCCAACACAAATAATCTGCCTCCAAATGTAAATCCCAATAATTTTGCATTTTTTACAATCCGAATCATCACTGTTGTTCCTCTTCTTTTCCTTAATCTACCAAGTCAAACTTCTATACTCTCCTCTACTCTAATCTAAGTTTGCATTTTACCCATTCCTCGTGCCTTTTACTCCCTAATCTGCTGGACACACAATTTCTCTCAGTGACCCTAACTTCAGAAAAGTATTGTCTCTTCCCCACTCAATCACTCCCTAACCTCCTAGACTTGTAATTAGCACTCTCATGTCCAAACATACTAAGATGCAACTGTCATGGTCCGGTCCGTGAAGTCCGCATTCTAGTTCATGGTCCAGTCCCTGGACTCAGGGCTCCGGGTCTGCCAGCTGTCCCTCGTTTGACTGAGTTAAGCATAGATACCTGATTCACATATTGGTGTTTGGAATATAAGTAGCCTTGGGGTTGAATGTGGGCTGCTGTCTTTTTCTTGTTCGTCCCCCTTGGAGCAACCTGCTGATGGAAGGCTAATGAAACCATTTGTGATCTCTAGGCCTGGTTGGAGGATCACTGCTTCATGGAGCCTTGTTGCCACTCGTTGGAGTAGTCATTGCGGTATGGATTTGCCTGTTTCCTGGGCTCGCTGTTTCTGCAGCCAGTGGAGGTTGCTGGCTGTAACTGCGACTCGGAGCTATGCCGGAGCAGACATGGAACTGTCTGTTGTTCTTTGGTGTTTGTCTCTTCTTGTCATCGCCTCCATGGGGTAAGTCAGTCTGTTTTGCCGTTGGCCTGCGGGGGGATCTGTCTTGTCTTGACGTCAACTCCGTGGGGTAAGTCAGGCCGTTCTCCCGTTTCCCTGCGGGGTTCATGTCTTGTTTTGTCTTTGCCTCTGTTGGGTAAGTCTGGCCATTCTGCTGTTACCCAACAGGTGGACCTGTCCCACCTTGATGTGGAGTGGTTGAGTCCCGTCTTGTCTAAGTATAAGTCCCGGCTCTATGTCTATGTTCTCTCCTGTCTCATGTTAGTGTCGTGTTAACGATGAGTCCTGGATTTTTGAAGGACAAGTCCCGGCTCTATGTTAATGTTCAGTTCCCAGTCGATCTCTCAGCTCCAGCCTCGAGTTATTAGACTGCATTTCAAGACGAAGATCCTTCAGACAAGCTCCAAAAACCCAAGCCTCGAGGATCCCAAGCCACGCTCCAAGAACCTAAGCCTCAAGGATCCCAAGCCAAGCTCCAGGAACCCAAGCCTCGAGGATCCCAAGCCAAGCCCCAAGAACACTAGCCTCCAGGATCCCAAGCCAAGCTCAAGACTCAAGACCCCAGCTTCAAGACAAGCTCCAGACCCAAGACCCCAGCCTCAAGCCAAGCTCAAGATCGAAGACCCCAGCCTCAAGCCAAGCTCAGGACCCAAGACCCCAGCCTCAAGCCAAGCTCAGGAGCCAAGACCCCAGCCTCAAGCCAAGCTCAGGACCCAAGACCCCAGCCTCAAGCCAAGCTCAGGCTTCTGGACTCCAGCCACGTCCAGATCTGAAGCCATGTCACGTCCTTGCCTTGTTCTGGGGTCCGAGCCTGAGGGAAGACCCAGGTTCTGGGTCCTTGTCCAGTCTCGGGAGCGGAGTCCAAGTCTTGCCTCCTAGTCCATAGTTCCTAGTCCTGGTCCTGCCTTCCCTAGCCCAGGTCTGCGTTCTTGTCCCTGCTCCTGGTCTGAATCCTGTCACGTCCCTACTCTAGTCAAGTCCTGTTCCTTGTACTTCAGTGTCTGTGTCTTGCATTTGGGTCCGTTCCCAACGCCCACTATGAAAGCAACATCCCCAAGTCGGGCACTTTTGCTTGAAATTGCCCAATTAGATATTCACATTTTACTGAAATATTTAAATCTCTCTGTACATTGACTATATGTCTGCAAAAGGTCAAGGTTGCCATCTGTGTATTTGTCAGTCTGTCTGCATTATCTAACACAACTGTCCAACCTATGTAACTCTATTGGAACTACCATCTATAAAACTGAAAACAATTTTCCTCTTGCAATGCTACAACCTTGTCAACATCACAAACCTCAGGTGTAAGGCTTGATTGGAATCCTTAAAATTCCTTTTTTTGGAGTCTTTGAAATTCTACTTCACTCACTTATGTCATCGGTAAAGTTTGAAAAAGTCAAACATGATCCAGTGCCATTTCTTTTTGTTTTCAGTCGATTTTTATGTTAGTTTCTAACTGTAAATTAAGATAATAGCTTTCTGTTTTATGTGCACATTCTTTATTTGAATCCACACACAAGATACTGGAGAAACAAAGTAGGCCATGGAGCATTTACAGAGAGAAATAGATTGTTGAAGTTCCAAATACCTGAAACTACACTGTACCTCCTGTGTGATAATAACAAAGCATTCACAGTTCCCTTCATAGATGATGTCTGACCCATTAAGTTCCTCCAGCATTATGTGTTGCTCCAGATTTCATCATCTACTGCCTCTTGTGTCTCATCTCTATCTAAATTCAGCCACAATAGGCATCACCATTTTCGCAAACTTTGATAGATGCATTATGGAGAGCATTCTGACAGTAGACATCACCACCTGGTGTGGAGGCTCCAATCCACAAGAAAGATAGAAGGGACTGGAGAGGGTTGTATATTTGGCCATTTCCATCACAGGCACAACCCTCCCCAATGTTAAGAACATCTTCGCAATATCTCAATCTGGCAGCATCCATCATCAGAGACAACTCATTATCTGGGATATACTATCGTATTGTTACTACCATCAGAGAGGAAGTTCAGGTGCCTGAAGACCCAAAACTAAATGAACAGATATACTCCACTTCATAAGATTTCTGAACATCTATGAATCCACATCATTATTCCTTTTTTTGCAACACTCACAACATGCTGGAGGAACTCAGCAGGTCGGGCAGCATCCGTGGAAAAGATCAGTCGAAGTTTTGGGCCAGAACCCTTCATCACGACCCCAGCATCTGCATATTATCTTGTGTTTATTATTCCTTTTTTTTTGCAGTACGTATTTATTTTTGTAGTTTATAGTGATTTTATGTCTTTGCTCTGTCCTGCTGCAAAACAACAAGTCTCATGTCATACAAGTCAATCAGAATAAAACCTGATTCTGATTTAATTTAACTTTGACTTTCAACATCCATGAATCCATGATGAGGAGTATATTAGCGCTCATTATTTCTCTATATTTTCTTAATATATAGCTAAGGCTGAGAGTTGGGAGCACCTGGCATATTTCCAATATGCACTTGACATAAATTTAAAAGTGGACCTTTAGAAGGAAGTGACGGTCTTCATTTGGATGTAGGCAGAGTGGTGAAATGAATGGACTTTTGATAGATGAAATGTAATACACGTGCAACAGCCAGGATCTGTTTTCCTCGTTTTCCACTCCTATCGGATTCCTTCTTTAGCTCTTTGCTTTTTCCATATATCACCAGCAGGCTTCTCACATCATTCTCTTTCATCCTACCCTCTCCCTACCTGCCCCACCAACCTTCACCTTCAGCAGGATTTACCTATTTCCTGCAGCTATGCTTCTCCATCTCTCTTTCCCTCTCCCTTCTATTGCCTTCCTTTACAATCTTGAAAAGTCTTAGACTGAAATGGCCACTGTTAATTTCCTTCCACAGATGCTGTCTGACCGGCTGAGTTCCTCCAGCATTTTGTGTGTGTTGCTCAAATGTAAACTGTTATGTACTGAGAAAAAGTAGAAACTGGACCCTGTACAATTCCAAAATATGTACTCCAATAGAGATCTAGGATACTTCTGCATTAATTTTTCAAGGTGGTTGAATATAATGAAAATGATGTTTAAATGGTTTCAGGATCACAGGTTTTATACATTTTCGACAGGTAGGATTTTCCTTTCAGCAAAGATAGCGGAATCAAAGGTTATGGGGATAGGGCAGGAACTGGATACTGATAGTGGATGATCAGCCATGATCACAGTGAATGGCGGTGCTGGCTCATAGGGCCGAATGGCCTACTCCTGCACCTATTGTCTATTGTCTATTGTCTGAACCATGCTAGCTCTGGCCTAGCTTGTCATGTGCCTCCAGGTACTCCGTAATCTCATCCCTAACAAGGACAACTTTCCAACCACTGATGTCAGGACTTTCTACTGCAGCAACAATGCCAGAATCAATTGATTCTCGAAAGATCATTGTTAATGCTACCACAATCTCTCCAGCTACTTCCTTCAGAACCCAAGGGTGCAGTTTATCAGGTCCAAGTGACTTATTCACCCTCAGACTATTAAGCTTCCTGAGCACCTTCTCAGTCGTAATTTTTGCTGCACATACTGTACTTCCCTGACACCCTTGAATGCCCGATATACTGCAGATGTCTTCCACTGTGAAAACTGATGCAAAATACGCATTCAGTTCCTCTGCCATCACTGCGTCTCCCATTACAATACTTCCAGCTCTTTTTGTGTTGGTCCTATATCTATCCTCAAATCTCCTTTGCCCTTTATATACTTAAAAAAGCTTTTTGTGTCTTCTTTGATATTAGTTGCCAGCTTCCTTTCATAATTCATCTTTCTTCCAAATGACCTTCTTAGTTTCTTTCTTCAAATTCTTTAAAGTTTTTCTATTCCCTATCTCCCCACTAGCTTTGACTTCCTTGTATTACCTCTTGTTTGCTTTTAATTTGGCTCTGGATTCACTTGTCAGCCACGGGAGTGCCCTTCTTTCATTAAAAAATTTCTTCTTATTTGGAATATATCTGTCTTGCTCTTCCGGCATTTTTGGCATAAACTGCAGCCATTACTGCTCTGCTGTCCTTCTAGCTAGTGTCCCTTTCCAGTCAACTTTGTCCAGTTCCTCTCTCATACCATTTTAATTTCCTCATTCCACTGAATAACTGATACATTGGAATTTAGTTTCTCCATCTCAAATTTCAAAGTGAACTTGATCATATTGTGATCTCTGTTCCCTAAGGGTTCCTTAGCCTTAAGCTCCCTTAACATCTCCGGATCATCGAACAACACCCAATCCAGCACAGCTGATCCCCTAGTGGGATCAACAAGAAGCTGTTCTAAAAATAAATCCCTTAGACATTCCACTAATTCTCGCTTGAGGTGCAGTACTGACCTGGTTTTCCAAATCAACTTTCATGTTAAAATACCCAACGATTATCATGACATTGCTCTTTTGACATGCCTTTTCTATCTCCTGCTGTAGTTGTAATCCACATCTTGGCTGCTGTTTAGAGGCCTGTAAACAACTGTCATTAGCCACCTTTTATACATCTTAACTCAACTCATAGAGACTGTACACCTTCTGATCCTGTGTTTTCCCTTTCTCATCATGATTTAATATTATTTCTTTTCACAGAGTCACACCACCACCAACTCTGCCTACTAACCTATCTTCTAGATATACTGTATATCCTTAGATGTTTAGCTCCCAATGGCAGCCATCCTTTAACCAAGTTTCAGAGATGGCCACAACGTCGTACTTGGCAATCTGCACCTGAATTTCAATATTGCCCATTTTATTTCTTACACTGCGTGCATTTGAATATAACACTTTCAGTCCAGTACTTTTTACTTTCTGTTTTATCTACACCACACCTCTATTGCCCTGTAAGTCAACATACTGGCTGTGATTATGCTTCATTTCCTGCCTATCCTTTTGATCATCTCTGTTGCATACCATCTTTGATTTATTTCTGTTTCCCCGTTCCTCAGACCTATAACTCTGGTTAACAAGATTAGATTAAACCCTCCCTAACGATTCTATTAAACCTGCCTGCTAAAGAGGTTCTGTAGTAAAACACTTCTGAGCTTAGTTTCAGGTGTGAAGCTTTCTGCTTTAGCATCTACATTGTCAGTCCTTTCAGAAGCTTACATTTCAAAACTATTCATTAAAAATGTCTTACAGCAGGATCTGATTCCTGGATCACTGGACTCTTAATAATTGAAATGTTTATGTGTAAACTCTAGAATTTTGTCTGGTTATATTTTTTGTTACCGATTAAAGAAAATTGTTTACAGTGTGATTTAGTAAGGAAATTGCTTTTCAGGGGGAAAAAAAACAGCTCTATCAGCCTTATGAGTAAAAGGAAAGGTGGGTGATTTCTGATTTCTTTCATAATTGATTCCATATAATCTCTTAGTTCTGAAATAAACCGTATTCCTATGCAGCCTTTTTATATCCTTGCCAATTAGTTACTTGGAAGAGCAATAATAGATGTCAGGAAAAAGGGATGGGTAACTTGTTTAAAGAGCAACTACAGTAATTCTAATAGGGGAAATAATTGAGAAATGTGGTTGTTGACATTAGTTGGCCTGGCCTCTGAGAAGTCCACGGTCCTCCTTCAATTAGGTTCATCTGATTCATCGCAGAAAAATGAGATCTCTGTTTCGTGTCTCACTTGGAATATAGTAGACTTAACGTGTGACTCCACTAATACTCTGTTCGTTTATGCTAATGCATTTTGAATCATTACATTGTTGTTATAGTGTGTTAGCTTGTCCACTAAGAATAATGACTATTGCTTTCCCAATGTTGACAGTCATTCTGAATGATTCAGTGGCTTTGGAAATGACTTAATGAGCTGCTTCAGTCCTGAATATTTTGCCAGCAAACTGTGGGTTTGTTTTCGAATCTTAAAAAAAATCATTTACTGATGCATTCATGCTATAAAGACGTAATTCGTCATGTTTTTTCAATTGGAGAAAGAAGCTTAAAGTGAGCATATTGCTTCAGATTACAAGAGTTCATTAATGAGCTTAAAGGAAATTGTTGGCAAATAAGATTCAGCACTGGGTAAATATGAGAGGGGCCTTTGTGGTAGGAAGAAGAGAGGCTGTCCGCTAGATGGAAGGTGTGCATCTCGATGAAGTCATGGGGATAGGGAATGGCCAGAGTGCATGCATACAAATCACTATAGAATGGCATGAACATCGACTTCTCTAACTTCCGCTAGGCCCCACCTCCCCCTCGTACCCCATCTGTTACTCATTTTTATGCACACATTCTTTCTCTCACTCTCCTTTTTCTCCCTCTGTCCCTCTGAATATACCTCTTGCCCATCCTCTGGGTCAACCACCCCCTCCTTGTCTGTCTTCCCGGACCTCCTGTCCCATGATCCTCTCGTATCCCCTTTTGCCAATCACCTGTCCAGCTCTTGGCTCCATCCCTCCCCCTCCTGTCTTCTCCTATCATTTTGGATCTCCCCCTCCCCCTCCAACTTACAAATCCCTTACTAGCTCTTCCTTCAGTTAGTCCTGACGAAGGGTCTCGGCCTGAAACGTCGACTGCACCTCTTCCTACAGATGCTGCCTGGCCTGCTGCGTTCACCAGCAACTCTGATGTGTGTTGCTTGAATTTCGAACATCTGCAGAATTCCTGTTGTTTACTATAGAATTGGAGTTTACTTCTCGAGAGGGAAGTTGGAAAAGCAGGGAAGTTATGTCAAACTCACTTCAAACATTAGTTATCTGGTTACATAAAAGGATGAAGTGACACTGCAGAAGGTGAAGAGGAGCTTTACAAGGCTAATAGCAGAACTGGTAAAGATGAACAGCCAAGGACATTGTTTTCTTCCTGAGCAAAGAAAGCTGACGAGCTATGGGATATAGTTGTTCATAATTCTCAAGATGCATTAGAGGAACTTAGTGTCCTGGCACAGTATATCCGAACTCTAGCAATCGCCCTGCAAAAAGTATTTTTCTAAGCACAACAGTTTGGTTTTATCTGATTCTCATTCCTTATCTCTTTATTATGAATTGCAGCACAGAAGAAACACTTATTTGTTCACTGTCTATCATAAGTTTAGTTAATTCCATTATCATTAATTAATCTGTTTACACGTCCATCAACTCTCCAATTCTCTCAGCAGTCAACTACACTGAGGTAATTTAATGCAGCCAATTAGCTTACTGAAACATCCTTGGGCTGCAGGTGTGAGGCCACACATTTTTAGGGAACTTGCAAACCCTACAAAATCAACACCTGGTATCGGCATTGAACCTCTGGAGCTGTGCAACGGCATTACCTGCTCCACTACCCTGTTCCCCTTGGTTCAGGAGATACACAGAATTGGTTCCTCTATTCACTTTGATTCCAGTACTGAAATTTTCCCAGTATTGCATTATTTGATTTAAGTTCCAGCCTGATCTACAAAACATCTAAATGTAAGACTGAAAGGCAACTTTACTGCCATTATCTGCATTGTTACAGCAAAAAATAAAGTTCACATTGAGTTGCACACACCACTGATATTGAGAGTTGGCCAATCAACCACTTTGCTTTTTTGAAAAAAAAAATGGAAATAGAGCGATTTAATGCGGTCTAGAGTTAGAATTCTGGTGACAAAATGTGGTTATGGTTGTCTGACAGCCGTAGGGATTGGAGTTTTTCTCACGGTCTACATACGTCCTGTCAGTTTTCCTCTTGGCTTTCTAATTTTACATTTTCTGTACCATGCCTCACTTTACAAATGTGAAGTCCACAACATCAGGTTTGTGTGAAGATGTTGCACTGTCATAAAAAAGCACCCATGTCTGTAACCAGCTGGCTAAAAAACTATGGTAAAAGACATTTCATCAGATATATTTAAAGAAGCTGTGAAAATATTCGGCAATTTTTCATCAGAGCTTGTGGCTGTCAACCTTTGAAACAACAAGTATTTACTCAGATTGAGTGGAGTGGGTAAGATTTCTTTTCTAAAACAAAAAATTTCAAACTCACGGGCAGCTCAAGATTTCAGTCATCCAGCATTCCAAGTTGCCAATGTTTCTTGCTTAAGTTCCATCATTCAGTTTCTGAATTCAATTTTCATTTTGATTTCAAAACTGTAGGAACCTTTGTTATTTTTTGATTTCTCGATAGAGCAAAAAAATGGATTTAAAGCATCTATAGGCCACTTTTTTGATAAAATGCTTTCCTTGGCAACAGCATTTGATTTGAAATATAATTTTGAGGAAAAATAAAGAAAATCTGCTCTTAGCCTCATTCCCCCTCAATACTGGAACTCATTTGTAGTGCCCAGCTCAAATTGGATCCCATTTTATTACTACTGCGAAGGGAAGATATTTCTCTCACATGTCCCTGGATACCTTCGGTAATCATTTGTTATTAGGAGCAGGAGAAGGGCAGTTTTTTTAGCTGGTGGCAGGTTCCATCTTCTAATTTGTGGCTTGCCCTATATGAAAATTTCCACCTTCCGAGGTATGGGGCCTGGTCAGTGTTCTGTTCACAGTCAATAATGTGAAAACAATGAATCAACCAGATGCCCCAGTCTCCCCCAACTTTCTTCCGTATCCTATAAAAGCAGCCATTTCTGCATATGGCAGTGGACTTTGCTTTTAATTTATTTTCAATTATTCATTGAATTGCTTTAAGATAATAATCCACTGCCTCCTTGAACAATACATTCCAGGATCTAACCACTTGCTGCTTAAGAAGATATTTTCCTCCTGTCCAGTTTGGTTCTTTTCTCAATAACCTTCACAACCCTTCTGCCATTGGGAACTGTTTCTCTCCTGTCTGTCTAATCCATTTAAACATTTTCATCAAATTATTTTGCAGCCTCCAAGGAAACAATCCTGAGTTTCAAATAAACAGCTCCAGCTAATTTATCCACATAAAACTCTTCATCCCAGAAATCATTTTACTACAGCTGCAATGCCTCTTTAGAATTTCACTGCACCTGTGCAGAACTGAACACGGTACTCAATCCTGAACAAAGAAGCATTTTTGCCAAAATGTTTCATCAAAGCTCTCCTGCTCTGTAGTTTATACCTCCATGTATAAAACCTGTGACCACCTTGAACAACTAACACATAAGTATCCGAGATCTCTGTTGGAGAACATATTTTGGAATTGAATACAGGGTCCAGTGTCTACTTTGTTTTGTCATTATATAACACTTCACATTTGAGCAATACAAACAAAATGCTGCAGGAACTCAGCAGGTCAGAGAGTCTATGAAGGGAATTAATGCTGGCTATTTCAGGATTGTAAAGGAAGGCAACAGAAGTTAGAGGGAAAGGGAGGGGGAGAAGCATAAGCTGTAGGAAATAGGTGAATCCTGTTGAAGGTGAAGGTTGGTGGGGCAGGTGGGCAAAGGGTAGGATGAGAGAGAATGATGTGAGAAGCCGGCTGGTGATAGATGGAAAAGGCAAACAGCTGAAGAAGAAGGGACCTTATAGGAATAGGAAACAAGGAAAACAGATCCTGGCTGTTGCATGTGTCTTACATTTCGTCTACCATAAGTCCATTCATTTCACCACTTTGCCTACATCCAAATAAAGACTGTCACTTCCTCTTAAGGGTCTTATTTTAAACTTTGTGTCAAGTGCAAATTGGTAATATGCTAGGTACTCCTTTATTATTAAGAAAATAAAATAAAGTAATGAGCACTGATATCTTCCTCACCATGGATCTATGGATGTTAAAGACCTAAATTAAATTATATCAGAATCAGATTTTATTATCACTGATATGTATGATATGAGTTTTTTTGTTTTGTAGCAGCAGGACAGTGCAAAGTCATAAAATCACTATAAACTACAAAAATAAATACATACTGCTATAAAGGAATACTGAGGTGGTGTTCATGGATTCAAAGATGTTCAGAAATCTTATGAAGTGGACTGTAGGTATTACTGAAACAATTAGTTTGGTGTCTTCAGGCCCCTGAAATTCCTCTCTGATGGTAGTAACAATAAGAGAGCGTATCCCAGATCAAGGTTGTCCCTGATAATGGATGCTGCCAGGATGAGATATTGAGAAGATGCTCTTAACATTGGAGAAGGTTGTGCCTGTGATGGAAACGGCCGAATCTACAACCCTCTTCATTCCCTTGCAATCTTTCTTATGCATTGGACCCTCCATATCAGGTGGTGATGCCTACAGTCAGAATGCTCTCCATCATGCATCTATAGAAGTTTGCAAAAATGATGATGCCTATTATGGCTGACTTGAGATAGAGAAGAGACACAAGAGGCTGTAGATAATGAAATCTGGAGCAACACATAATGCTGGAGGAACTCAATGGGTCAGCATCATCTGTGAAGGAAACTGGGATTGGTTTATTACTGTCACACAGGGAGGTACAGCGAAGTTTCAGGTATTTGGAAATTCAACAATCTATTTCTCTCCGTAAATGCTCCATGACCTATTGTGTTTCTCCAGTATCTTGTGTGTGGATTCAAATAAAGAATGTGCACATAAAACAGAAAGCGATTATTTTAATTTACAGTTAGAAACTAACATAAAAAAAATGACTGAAAACAAGAAGAAATGGTACTGGATTCATTTTAACTTTTTCAAACTTTACAGATGACATAAGTAAGTGAAGTACAATTACAAATATCACAAATAAAGCACTTTAAGGATTCTGATCAAGCCTTACAACTGATGTTTGTTAGTTTAGAGTGTACTGAAAAGGTTGTATCATTGCAAGAAGGAACTTATTTTCAGATTTATAGATGCCAGTTCCGGTAGAGTTAGGCAGTTTAAACAGTTGGGTTAGATGCTGCAGAGAGATTGAGAAATACATAAAGGGTAACCTTGCCCTTTTACAGTGATATAGTTGATGTATAGTGAGATTGATATATTTCCATACAATGTGAATATCTAATTGGGCAACTTCAAGTAAAATGCCCGACTTGGGGATGTTGAATCTCAGTATGTTTGGGCACGAGAGTGCCAATTAAAAGTCTAGGAGAAAGTGCTTGAGTGGGAAAGAGATGATACTTTGCTAAAGTTAGCGTCACTAAGAGAAATTGCATGTCCAGCAGTTTAGGGAGTAAAAGGCATGAGGAATGGTAAAGATGCAAATTTAGGACTAGAACAGGGGAGAGAATAGAAGTTTAACTTGGAAAACTTAGGTTAAGTTTTCCAAGTCAAGGAAAAGAAGAGGAACAACAAATGATCCGGATTGTGAAAAATGTAAGTTTATTGGACCTTACATTTGGAGGCAGATTATTTCTGTTTGTGCGGGATTCCTGTGTGCAAATTGACAACTACCTGTGTTGCAATAGTGGCTTCACTTTCAAATTATTTCATTATCAGCAAGCAAAGAACACTAGAATCTACTAAAAGCAATGTGAAAGATTCTGCAGAGGTGCTGTCAGGAACAATCAAACAAGGGCATTCTTATCCAGTGCCTCATCCCACCTGAGCAGAAAATTTAAGAGTCATGGCGAACCTTCTGCAATGACGAGACTTGCCATTCCACTCATCTGAATTTGCTTACATTCTGTCAGAATTCAGTTTTGTTTTTGTAGCTCAATTCCATTCATCTGCCTTTGGACCTTTTACCTTGATAATCTTTTCTAATGCGAGACTACCTCTTTGATGTGAAAAATATCAGCCACCCCCAGAGTCTATGAGTGCTCAAAATTTCTACCATGATCTATTTTCCTGGTTGTTCCCAGGATATAAAATTATCCTCCTTCTGGCTACCCCTCTCTTGTGAAATGGTTCTTCTTTGATCACCCAGCACAGACCAACTCTTATTATGCTTTTAAAATCTGTGCTTCGACTGGCCCGGAGTATAAAGGAAATGTTTACAATCTAGAAGGCACTGGAGGCCAAGTCTCTGGATGCTTTCAAGAAAGAGATGGATAGAGCTCTTTAAGATAGCGGAATCAAAGGTTATGGGGATAAGGCAGGAACGGGGTACTGATTGTGGATGATCACAGTGAATGCTGGTGCTGGCTCGAAGGGCCGAATGACCTATTCCTGCACCTATTGTCTATTGTCTATCTAGATAATTTAATACCGTAAACCCTATTATCCGTCCAGTGAGTTAACGTTCTGCTCTTTTACCTGGACACAGTGCTCAAAACTGAACACAGTGTTGCAGCTGAGGTCTGTCAAAGCTTTTACAACTTGTGTATTACTTATATACATTTGGGATGACGTAATGACATGAGAAGTGCTATGTAAATGCAGTGTTTTTCTTCTTCCTTTATTCTAGATAGATTCTAAATATGCATTTGGTACTCATTGGTTGTTAAGCAGCTATCTGTTTTGTAATCATAAAGATTGCAGCCACTGCCAGCGCTGTCATTGTGTTATACAGCACAGAAACAAGGATTCTGGGCCACCATCAAGTACCTCAGCAATGGTATTCCTTTTGATGAGCTCTTAGCCCATAAGCTTCTTTGCCCTGGTGAATCAAAAATATTTTTTTTTATTCTTCAAAACACTTTCTGTTACTTCCTCCTGATATGAGGCAAAAGGCTGGGAATATTATACCACATACTTGTGTGGATCATTAGTTTATTTTTCCTCTTTTGGATAGAAAGTAAAAGTTGAATTGCTTTGCAATGCGATTTGATTGGGCATTAGTTTTAAAAACCTGCTTTTGAAATATTTGTATATCTCCTTTACATGTCACAGTGTGAGCATTGTCATAAAGAGGAATATGTGATGGAACTGGAACAATCGCAATTGAGAGAAGTAGAGGCATTGACTGCAGTCAAGGAGATACAAGATAAGGTGCTGGAAATGGAAAATGTGAGAACACCATGGTGCAACGGCAGGTTTCAGTTCTGAAAGCTGCAAGTGCTCTTTGTTTTGCATTGGGATTTCATCTGTTCTGCAGTCCTGTAAATCAGAAAGTCAGAATAGAATAAGAGGAACAGAGCTCCAGGCATCTTGTGCAGTGTGGGAACTCTTAATATCCGCATTACAGTCTAGCAGACTGTTGGGGAATATATGTATGTGTTTATAGAGGAAGTACATTCCACAACCTAAGAGTGAACTGACCCAGGTAAATTAGAGCCAAAAGTGGTCAGGCAAAGTGTAGCAAAACAATGGGTTCCATTATAAAAGAGGTTGTTCAGGTACAGTTGAGGCACATTCTCAAGTGAAGTAAAGGAAGTATAAACAATTCCAGGGCTGACTGTTTGGTGAAAAAAGATGTAGTGGGAGGGGAGCAAAAAAGACTGTTTGTGGAGCAAAAAAAAAAGTCTACTTTCAAATGCCAACAATAATTGGGTGGTCACAAAAAAAAATCAGAGGGAGGAGAAAACTAAAATATGGAGGTTCAGAGAATGTGCAAATGAATAGCTGCAATCATGGCTTGGAATCCAAGAGTTTACTATGAGCTTATAATGGTACCTGGAGGAGAGAGGCAACATGGGAATTTATGCATGGATGCTGAAAACATTGTGAAGAAACAAAATGAGTACTTTGCACCTTTCTTCCACAAGGAAAATGGTGCTTTTAAAGTAATAACGAAGAATAAGTTGCTTGATATAGAAGTTACATTATATATGTCACCATGGAGATACAAGTTGCCACGACCAGATGAGATGCATCCTTGGATCTTGATGGTAGTTATCGAGAAAATTGTGGATGCACTTACTGTGAACTCTTTAGATATTGTGCTGTCAGGAGGCTGGAGGGTGATGGATGTTCCTCTTTTCTTCTGAAAACGTAGTAACTACAAGGCTGGCAGTTACAGACTGATCCATTTATTCTTTATCCTGGGAAATCTTTCAGAAACTTTGATCTGTGACAGAATTAATAGTCACCTGGAGGAATATCGGTTAAATACGACAAGCCAATACAGATTTATTGAGGATAAATAATGTTTATCAACTTGACAGCAGATTTTGATGAGGTAATGGACAGAGCTGATGAGGTAATACACAAAATGTAAAGTATGTGGACTTTAAGAAGACTTCATTTAAGGTGCAATGTAACTGAGTTTATAAGCAAAGCTGGCTCATGACATTCCCACCTAAGTTAGCCAATTAAAAGCCATATCATCATGGTGAATAGCTATTCTGAAACAGGAGGAAAGAGGGAAGTAGTGATCACCAGAGATCTGTGCCATTGCTTTATTTTGAGCTTTAGTAAATGACCAAACTAGTGATGCAAGCCACAATTTCTAAATTTGTGTATAATACAAAACCTGGCTGTATTGTGAACTGTAACATTGATAGATTACAGCAGGATATTAACAGGTTAGTGGAATGGGCAGTAGGGTGGCAGATGAAGTTTAATGCAGTGAACTGTGAAAATGTAGAAGAGTAGGGCACTGTGGCTGATGTAAATTTAAGATAAATCCATCTAGCTACACATATCTCTTATCTCCTATTCATGGCCGATCTAGGTATCAGGATAAATGCCTCTTAAGCATTGCATTGACATATGTTTCTAACACCTCCCTGGCGGCACATTCCAGACAGCTACCACTCTGTAAAAATAAAACCTCTCCGGCGCACCTCCTTTAAGTATCCCCCCTCTCAGATTAAATATCTGACCTCATTATTTGATTACCACTCTGGGTAAAAGATATAGACTCTACCTTATCTATGCTTCTCATAAATAAATATACTTGTATCAGGTCACCCCTCAGCTTCCAGTCCTCCAGAGAAAGCAATCTACTTTGTCCAGCATCTCCTTGTAGCTAATTGTGCTGCACAAGTCATTAAAGGTTGTAGGGTATTTTAGAAAGCAGTTCTAACACCCAATGTGGTCTTTATCAAAAGAGCCCAAAATTATGAATGCTGGGAAATTATGTTGAACTCTTATAAAACTCTGTTCCAGCTTCAGAAGAAGACTTGTTTCCACACTGTGGGAAGGATATGAGTGCATTGGAGAGAGGTGGCAAAGTTATTGTCTCTGTGCCTACAGTGGCCATTGCCACACTGTGATAATCCCAATTTCCAATGATTGTCTCTTCGGAGTTTAAGCACTTTTTCTTTGACCACATGGGTTTCCTCCTGGCAATACGATTTCCTTCCATGTACCAAAGATGTACAGGCTTGTAGGTTACTTTGCCAGTAAATTGCCCTGAGAGGTAATTTGCTGTGACTATTCTGTGATTCAATAACCTGGCAAACTGTTTTGTTGTTGTTGTTGTTGTTGTTGTAAAAAAGCATATTGATACTTGTACCACTGCAACGGAGCAGTGAAATACAAGATGAAGTGATCTGGTTAGCCTGCACTTAACACTTCCCAACCTACTCTGTCTCCCATTCTGATCCACTGGATTGTCCCTTCCCTTAATTCCTCCACCACCTGTAGAGTTAGAACCACTAGTTTTCTGCAGAGTGCCCCTCGATGACTTGTTCTTGAAAATATTCAGAATCGGTCTTTATACTCACAATGCGTGTTATTTTCTTTGAATATCTGGCCTCCAGTGATAGCCTCAAACACTTTGTGGAACATGCTATTCCCTAGCAACTGATTGTGCAAGTAAAGTTAGCTCATCATCCTTTCCTCTAAATTACCTTTTTAAAAAAAAATAAATTGATTACCAAATGTTTATCTCCAACTAGAGGGCATGAGCACGGGTGCACCTCAGGGATGTGTGCTTAGTCCACTGCTCTACCCTCTCTATACACATGACTGTGTGCCGATGCATAGCTCAAATGCCATTTATAAATTTGCTGATGATACAATCATTGTTGGCAGAATTCAGATGGAGATGAGAGGGTGTACAGGAGCAATACATCCCAGCTAGATGAATAGTGTCGCAGCAACAGCCTTCCACACAGTCAGTAAGCCTTAAGAGTAGATTGTGGACTTTAGAATGGATAGGACGGGGAAACACAAACCAAACCTCATAGAAGGATCAGAAGTGGTGAGAATGAGAAATTTCATGTCCCTGAGTGTCAAGATCTCTGAGAGCTTAACCCGGTCCCAACTTATCAATACAGCAATACAGAAGGCAAGACAGTGGCTATATTTCATGAGCAACTTTGAGGAGATTTGGTTTGTCACCTACGACACTCAAAAAATTCAACAGATGTGCAGATGTACTGTGGAGAGCATTCTGAAAGGCTGCATCACTCTCTGGAGAGGGGGTGGGGTGCTACCGCACTGGATCGAATGAAACTACAGAATGTTGTAAAATTGGTCAGCTCCATCGTGGGTGCCAGACTCTGTAGTATCCAAGACATCTCAGAAATACGGTGTCCATTATTAAGGACACCCATCATTCAGGACATGAACCCTTCTCATTGTTACTGTCAGAAAGGAGGTACAACAGCCTGAAGGCACACACAGAGCGGTTCAGGAGCAGTTTCTTCCCCTCTGCCTCTAATTCCTAAATGGATATTGAACCCATGAACACTGGCACACTTTTATTAATTCAGTTTTTGCACAATTTTGTATTTAACAATTTGTATACATATATACTTAGAGTAATTAATTTACTTGTTTTTTTCTTTCTATATTATCATGTATTACATTGTACTGTTGCTGTTAAGTTAACATACTTCATGACACATGCTGGCAATAATTAACCTGGTTTAATTCTGTTTCATTATCTTTTCCGAACAGTAAAGACTGAGGAAGGAAGGAAGTGGAGTTGCCTGCATGGATGTTCAGAAAACATGTGATAAAGTCCCGCACAAAAGACTGTTCAGCAAAACTGAGGCCTTTGGTCGTGGGGGGAGGGATAGAGATAAAAGAATGGGAGAAAGGTTCACCAACATGGATAGCAGTAAAGCAGTCGGGGTTACCATTTGATTTTTCTGCCTGGAGGATGGTTAATAAATTGTCTTCCTTGGGGTCACTGATTTTATAGTTACATATGTAAGTTATTTGGGCATGGGTGTGTGAGGTAATGATTTCAAATCTACAGAGATATAAAGCTTGCAAATGTGGTAAACCAGAGGATATCAGCAATGAGCTGCACAGAGACCTAAGTAGAAATGTTGAAAATGCACAGCAGATCTGGCTTGTGTGTTCTTCCTACATGTTCTGCTTTTATTTCAGATTTTAATTTTCATATTTTTAATTAGCAATATGACATACAGTTAACACTGAGTGAATAGACTTATAAGAGGGAAATGGCATTTAGCACAGTGTGAAGAAAGAACAATTTGATAGAAAGAACGAGGAGTAACAATATGAGTAGCACAGTTCCAAACGCTGGACACGAAGAAGAGTTCTGGGTGCTTAGACCACTACACAAATGCACAGAAACTTGCCCTTCAGCCCATCTAGCCCATTTAGTTCCATTAACCTGCACCTGGATGACAGCCCTCCGTCCAGCACCCATCCATTTACCGATCCAAATTTCCCTGAAATGTTTAAATCAAACCTGCATTACACTTCTGCTGGCAGCTCCTTCCACACTCAACACTCTGAGTGAAGTTTCCCCTTGTGTTCCCCTTAAAGAGTTTCAGCTTTTACCCTTGTAGGTTTCATAATATTATTGCCTGTAATGTTAACTGTTAACTGCTAATGAAATGGTTTCTCTGTATTTTTCCAATAAAATGACTTCTCTGTAATGTTAACTGCTGAGGTGAGCTGCAGCATGTTTGGGCTACGATTAGTGGTCTTTTATACAATGGGAGAGATGTTATTCTTTCTTGCCTGTCTAAAGCAGTTAGTTTGCGCAGGTTTTGGGTCTTTGGCGTGGAGATGCGAAAAGGAAGGACGTGCGGGAAGCGTCATGGTCGACCACCGTTCTTGGTCCCAGGCCAAAGGGTCAAGGAGTTTGGAGGAGATCGAGGGGCGGAGAGAATACCCTGCCGTTGAGCTCCAACGATTTTGTGCATGAACTGACAAACTCTAAGTGTGGCGCCTTATTTTTTTTTCTGAACTTTTGTATTCGTATTTGATTCTCTATTAACCTCCTATTTCGGTAAAGTTGCAAAGTGTACTTGTTTACTTGCAAATTGTGTACTATCTGATATTTTCTGCTGTGAGTGTGTGCCGAAGTGTATTACACAGTATCCACATCTACGCAATTACAGAGTTGGCGAGGTCTGTGCCAATTTACCCCAGACGAATGGGAGTCGATTGGGGTACAGTCGTTACATTGTGGGTTGCTCGTCCGGCATTTGAATTTTTGTTGGACACTGTGTAATTCTCCCGGTTTAAATTAGAGGAGATGGACTTGGATAAAATCGAACGCTGGTGTAAGATCGAGGACATACCGGTTAACTATGCCTGCGTATTAAGTGGGGTGGATATGCGTTCCTCGGAGAAAGTGATAATTCGAGGGTTGAGTACGGTTAAAGATACCGCTAGGGTCGACATCGTAGCTGGAATGTCTGGTCAGATGGCGGACCCAAGCTTTGCGTTAGTACCGACTAGTGCTTACGTCACTGCGGTTGGACTGCCAGCGTCCATATGTGACCCCGGCGATGGGGGGAAATGGGGCGTTCACTTTGTCACCAAGGAAATATCTGTAGGATCTGATGGGACAGCAGGGGAGTTGCCTGAAGCTGCGGGCGGGGATTTTAGAGACCTGAGGGATGAAGGAAGGGAGTGGTCAGATTTAGAATCCCATCCCCCATGGAAGGCTGAAGGCTCGGAGGTGAACTCTGCCATTAACTCATTGATGAACAAGGCGGCGGGTCCCTGTCAGTAGTTGAAAATTTTCTCAGGGAGGATTCCCGCCCCGGAAGGGGAAGATGATTATGAGAACTGGATAAAACATGTCTCTAAGCTGCTGGGTGACTGGCAGTGTTCTCAGAAAGAAAAGCAACAGAGATTGGTTGAAAGTCTGAGAGGGGAGGCAGCTGAGGTAGTAAAAGGCGTGGAAGCTAGCCAACCCTTGTCTTCCAGGAAGCGGTATTTAAAAGCCTCGGAGGAGGTTTTTGGCTTGACGGGGAGCACGATGGAGCTTTTAGGGGGCCTTCAGAACTTGCGTAGGGAGAAAGGGAAAAGTTTTCTGAGTATCTTTTCCGGATAGGCTAAATTGTTTGAGGTGCCAGGGGGTCATTTCGGGCACTGGGGTGGGTCGGATAAGGATAGACCAGGTAGCCAGTGGCGCTCAGAGGCATGATAGTCAAAGTCATAGTCATACTTTATTGATCCCGGGGAAAATTGGTTTTCGTTACAGTTGCACTATAAATAATTAAATAGTAATAAAGCCATAAATAGTTAAATAGTAATATGTAAATTATGCCAGGAAATAAGTCCAGGACCAGCCTATTGGCTCAGGGTGTCTGACCCTCCAAGAGAGGAGTTGTAAAGTTTGATGGCCACAGGCAGGAATGACTTCCTATGACGCTGTGTGTGGCATCTCAGTGGAATGAGTCTCTGGCTGAATGTACTCCCGTGCCAAGCCAGTACATTATGTAGTGGATGGGAGACATTGTCCAAGATGGCATGCAACTTGGACAGCATCCTCTTTTCAGACACCACCGTCAGAGGGTCCAGTTCTATCCCCACAACACGACTGGCCTTATGAATGAGTTTATTGATTCTGTTGGTGTCTGCTACCCTCAGCCTGCTGCTATGAGTCTCCGGCAGTCCGGTAGGACGCGCTACCCTACCACACCCCCGCCCCCCATCCTGCGTTAAGTTGCTCAGAGAGGTGAGGGAGGAGGAGGACGCATTGGAGTCGAAAGAGGCCTCCATGAGTACGGTGCGGTCATCAGTAGTAGCCGCTTGTAGTGAAGTGACCGGGGCCAGCTCCACGTGGTAGGTAGTAAAGAGGGCTCCGGCAGGTGGGGTTCCTCCACGTGAAGGGACTAGCAGCGAGGGCTCTTCCCTGAAGGGACGGACTGCATCGAGACTCGTGGGGGGCCGGGGTCCCACGAGCCAAGGCGTGTGCTATAACTGTGAAGAGGGGTACTTCAGTGGGGGAATGTGAACGGAAGGAAGTCCCTCGGAGAGCGTGTCCACGGGTGCCCCAGCTGGAAGAGGGGTTGGGAAACTTAGAGGAGACCCAGTGAGGGAACGTGCTGGAGTCTCTGGGACAACATGTTCCCAGCAATGTGCCACGGGACCCCCGAGAGCAAAAGACCCTATCCCAAAAGGATTGGTGGGACCCCGATCCAGCATATCGATATGGATAGAGGGGATAGATGCAAAAGCCATACTCGACACTAGATCGCAAGTCATTTTGCTGTCCCGGTCGTTCTATGATCAGCATTTGCGGCATCTACCCTTGACGCCCTTCAGGGCAGTGGAAACTTGGGGTATCAGTGCTGGTGATTACCCGTACGACGGCTATTTGTCAGTGAAACTGGAGTTCCTAGAAGCTAAGTTGGGAGTGTCTGGGGCTTATTAGGCCTTGGTGCTAGTTTGCCTGGATCCAGTTGAGAGTGGGGGGTATGTCAGTTCTGGTGGAGACCAACACCCCTATTGTACGGAGCCTCCTGGCGGCCTGCAAGGAGAAGTCGGGTGAGGACTTTTTAGAGACCCTGGCGGCGCACTCAGTTTTAAGGAAGTGTGTGGCCGCACTGGGCTGGACTGGTTGAAAGAGGAACTGTGTGGTGTGCCCAGTCGGTGCCCCAGGCGGTATGACGCGGTGAGGTAGCAAGAGTGATGGGGACCCCAGATTCCCCGGAGTGCCTGAGGGTGAAGCCCTTTTAGTGGACCCCAGAAGATCTCGAGGGGGAATCGAGATTCTTGGCTGGGGTGCTGGTGAGACCCGAGTTGCAGAAGCCTTCGGTGGTACAGGCACCTAGGGTGGTGGTGAATGTCAAAACCACTACGACACTGCCTAGGTCAGTTTGCCCCTTTACTCTGCATCACCAGCGAAGATTGACACTTTTAAGAGAGACCACTCCGGCACCAACAGTCACTCTGAGTGTGCTGGAAGTCAGTGGCTGCAACTGGAGATGACATTCACGGCTCAGAATATTGAAGGCTTCGCACAAAAAGTGTGTCTATGAAAGAGTGCTGAGTGAGAAGCCCTGAATAAAAGTAAAAGGCTTATCCTTGTCCATAAAGACTTTGTAAAGCGTCACGTAGAATACACCGTAAAGATGTGGAAGAAGGTCTTGTAGCCGGATAAGGCTAAAGTAAAATTTTTTGGCCTCAACACTAAGCAGAACTGGCGCCATAAATCTAATACTGCACGTCAGCAGGGTAACCCTACTGTAATGAACGGTGGGGTTAGTATCATGCTATGGAGATTACCTTCAGCAACAGGGACCGCAAATTTGGTCCAAATCGATAGGGAGATGAATACAGAGAGACGCTGGATAAAAACCTGCTAGCCTGTTCCAGAGAGCTTAAATTGGTGGGGGTGGGGAGTGGATGTTTCTCTTTAAGGATGACCCAAAGCACATTGCCAGAGCAACTGTGAAGTGGTTTCAAATGAAGAAAATTGACGTCCTTGACTGGCCCAGTGAATGTGTTGACCATAACCAAACCGAACATCTGTGGCAATATCTCAGGATTGCTGTCCATCGCTGCTCAACTACCCTGGCATAGCTTGAGAAACTTTACAAGTAAGAATAGTCAAATCTTGCTCCAACATATTGTGCAAAGCTAATAGAGACTTATCCAAAAAGACTACTAGCTGTAACAGTTGCGAGGTAGTTCAATAAAGTACTGAGGAAAGGGGGAAATATACTTTTGAACTGCTAGCATTTCAGTTCATTATTTTTTAGTTTTTCATGCTTTACAATTGAAAAGCATATTTATGTGAACAAAAGTTTAGGGTTTGAATAATTCTACAAGGTACTGTACATATCCTCAAGGGAGGGCCCACTGGAGCTCTGAAAATAATAGGAAAACTGACTATGAGTTTGATCTTTGGATATTAGAATAGACAATAACCTATCCAATAATTAAAGTAGATGGGATTTCAGTATTATCAAAAAAAGTGATGGAGATTCAAAACTACTGAACTGCAAATCAATACAAAACTCGAGAAAACCTACCTTTCTTTTTTGTAATGACATTGGCAAGGCCTATGAACTGTGCTTCATAGCATAGTCCTTGCTACGAAGTAGAAACTTGTACATGATCAGACCTGAATGTTCTACAGGATTCAGCTTCTGGGTCTGTGAACAGGTAAGTAGGCACTTGCAAAGCATTCTTTTGATGTCTTTAGAAGTGAAGCAAATTCATTCTGGTCACCATCAGCAATTACATTGAAAGCTTCATTTCCTGCTTCTTAGAACACTGAACTTGAGAAATCTTATATGTTAAGAACAATATTAATATTGGTTAGTGGTTTATTCCGGCTGTTCCTGGAGTAACCTGTGGATATTTTGTACATTCGTGAGAAGCTGAAAGGTTTGGTCACCTGGCCCAGATGGATTATACCCCAGGTTTCAAAGGAGAGATTGTGGATGCATTGGTAGTGACCTTTCAAGAATCACTGGATTCCAGAATGTTTCCGGAGGACTGGAAAATGGCAACTGTCACTATACTTTTAGGAAGGGAAATGAAATTATAGGTCAGTTAACCTAACTCAATACAGCATCAGAAATTTACAAAACAATTAATATACAGACTGTGATATCCTGAATATTGATTACATCTAATATCTTCAAAGGCCACTCCACCAAGAGAATTTTTAATTATAGTCTTTGCAAACTGTGTGTATGATTCAAACATTGTGGATGGAAACCATATTCAATAATGGTCATTGGTTAAAGTCTATATATTTCTGACGTTGGTGTAGCTCTTCTGTTGAAAGCACAGCTTGCTCAACTACTTTGTTTGGCATCTTATATTCATAGATCAGGCTTTGACAAATGTACCAATGAGAAAATTTAAGGAAAGCAAGCATTGATATAACGGTAAATCTCATTGAGGTTGGGCATTGCCCTTTCTGAGATTGTTAATTAAGAAAGACGTTTCTAATCAGGGTATATAATTAGATCTTAAAATTAATTCAAATCTTAACTTGCAATTCCACATTTTAAAGCATTCAGTGTATTGTCCTTTGTTTGGACAAATGTATCCCACTCTCGCTTCTATATTTGCCTGTCACTAATTTGACACAGTCTTGTTCTGAGTCAAAATTTCTGGTATTTATTTTGAGGCAGGGTGTTCAGTGAGGAAAGTAAAGCTTTTTTTTTGGTGTCTATGGTTGAACACTGCTTGGAAGAAAGTTGTCTGCTCTTGATCTCAAGTGAAAGTTTTCACAGGGCCTGGTTCATGTCGGGGAAAAGAGATTGACTGGAATATCAGAACCCACTTTATAAGTTCTGTCAGCTACTGTGTGAAATAACCTCTAAAGAAGAGAAAGTTTTTAGTTTGTTTATGTAATATTGGGAGAAATGAGTTGCCGTGCAAAGCAACAGCTGCCTCCATTGTCAATATTCTTCCAATTTTGAAATGTAGCTTTTGAACACGAGAGTCTGTCCACAATGAAAAATGGAACTCTTTGTTTATACAAAGATCTTCAGTGTCTCATCTGAACTTTAAATGGTTTGTAATTTAACACTGGCACTACCTCCTGTCTTTGGCATTGGAATAATTTGTGGTTTCTCACTGCGCACAGTAGAACAAGGTTTCAGGAAACAGATAGCATTGCAGCCATTGCTGAACTGGAAATCCAGGTACAATTGATTCTATGTGTGTGCTGTGAACATTGTTGTCCTGTCTCAACTGCATCCTGTTACATGTCATATTGTGGTCATTGTCACCAGCATGCATCTGGCAAATCACATGCTGCAACACTCCTTAGTATCGATCATTGGTGTTGCCCCGTCTCGGTTAGTCTTTGTAAACTTGCATCAATCCATTCTGCTTGATTTGTCCCAATTGTTACCTTTCGCTTTAAGGTCCGATTGCATTCTGTACATAATACAGGATTTTATATTGTCTTTCATTGCTGATATAAAGAGTTGGTTGTAAACTGAATGCCAGTGGTATTAAGATGGACAATCCACAATTTATTCCTAAATTCCACCTACCTCCTGTCCAGCATTTAATAAATATCTCTATCGTATGAGAGTTCTGTATATCTGTTCAAGCTCTGCAGATCCATTTTCTGAAGTCATGTACAATTCTATACAGCAATATATTTCCATATTTTAGTTAATTGCTTATAAAGTTCAACCTCAACATTGGATCAGTGAGTTTTCGTGTATTTTAACCCAACAAAGGGATGAAGTAAAATCTCATGTCATCTGGTCAATCATTTGCTATTAAAAGAATATCTGTGAAGATCAATGCTTGTTTTTCTTTTCATTATAACCACTGAAAAAAGGTGGCGTTGGCAGCGTTGCTGGCAGGGGGTTATTGTGCCCATTACTGGCCTTCGCTCCACTACCTTGATAAATTCAATGCAAGTATTAAGAATAGTACATAAACCAAACGATTAGTTAAATATTATACTCAGAAGCCAGTACATAATTTTCCAGGTCTCTTTGCAGTTTCCATCTTAAGCCAGTTGATTGGTCCATTCAACTGATTTGTATTCATGTATATTAATACTGTACTGAAGGTAGTCATATTGATGTATTTGTGATGCTGTTATAGTCCTTGCAATGTGTCTGTACTGGTCTCATGGTTATTTAACTCATAACCAGGACTGTAAATTGCCGCCAGAGCCAGTTGACCAGGTGATGCATGCATATATGTGCTACCTAATATTTGCCTTTCTAGATGTGTGTAACACATTTAACCCATTTGGACTCAGCTGCATAACACTGTACAATTTAGGCTGCTGTAGTATTCCCTAGCAGACATTGTGACAGTGTATAGAAATCAAATCTCTATGTGAAAAGAAAGAGGTACAAAAGTAAACTTCAGTCAGCCAGAAGTTGACAGAATGATTAATAAAGCATAGGAAGGAAATGACATAAAACATATCTTATAGCAGAAGGGAAGATTTCTATCAAGCATTCTTTTACAGAGCTGTTTAACTGTATGGTTGTTAGTGGCAGTGTAATGAGCAGGCTAGAACTGATGAACTAACCCACCAGAAACTTCGTAGGGGATTATCAGCAATTTGAAGATTAAGCAATGTGTGATGAGTTTGGAGGTTGAAGGAATGAGAGATAATCTATGATAGAAATTGATAAGATCTTGAGTCCTTTGATATAGTAGATGCTATGAGAATAATTCCATTCAAAGGTGAGTTTAGAAATAGAAAACATGGTCTCAAGATAGGGGAAAGAGAGTTCTTCTTCTAAATAATGATTCTTTGAAACTCTCGAGCCATAAACTGTGGATGCAAATTAATTGATTATATCCAATGTCAAGAGAGTTGTCCGCTCCATTGTGCAATTGAAAGTTACAGTCATCAAATAGATATATGAAGGTCAAAGATAAGAACAGCAACACCTCACTGGCAGAGCAGACTCATTGAATTGTTTAGCTGGTTTAAATTGTAATATATATATATTTTAAATATTTACTCTTTTTACCATAACAAGCTTTGAAAGATCTAAGATGCAACTTTAATTTTGTAGAAAGCTCCACATAGTAATTACCCAATTTTATTGTTATAATCACAGTTGTAGTTTTTGTAGTGACCTGTATGCCTTCTACCATCACTTGCTTAGTGATTAGGTATATTTTGTCCTGTTTTCTTTATAAAAATCCATCATAATTTTGAAGATCCTCATCACATCTTTGAATATCTATCTCTGCAAAGTAATCCTTACTCGCTTACCATAACTGAAGCCTCGGACATGATATATTTTTAACTTTCATTCCTCTGCTCTTAATTCTCTGAAATAAGATGTTCAAACCACAGCATTGTGATAACTGTAGTTCAAACAAGTTTTGCTAAAGTAGTAAGATGTGGTTTAAAGGCTGAGAAATACTGAATCTCTGCAGGGTTGAGTTTTAAATAGAAACTGTGTTGAGCAAACAGTAGAAATGCTTATGGTTGGAGCAACAAGGCTTTGTGCTTCCTCAACTGTCAGCCATATACTGGCAAGCATTTGCAATCTAAAATTCTTTTGTTGTCAACTTCCTTATTTCACTGCACAATCTTAGAAACTGTGTAATATCTGACTCTAATGTCAATTGGTCAGTCATTTGCCACATTGCTGCATTTGAGGAAACAGGCTTTTTAGCTTATCAGGCACTGCATGTGCTGTACATCTAAAGACCCAAACCGCATGCATTCTGCTAGTCTGGTAGGCTGATCACACAAACGAGTAGTGTTGGGCTTATTTCTAAAATTTAAAAAAAAGTTGAAAATCTGGATGTCAGTAAGTTTAAAAGTTTTGTATGAAATTGTTTCAGAAGTCTCCAAAGTATGTGCTCTTAGCTTAACCACACTGAACCTTTCTGAACTGTGCAGTCAAAATTAAAGGAATATCAGAGGAGATGAATATTTCCCAAATACCAAAAATCTTAATGGTTTAACATTCTCATAAATCTATTTCTCTGGACCATCATGTTACCCCAGATGCTATTTATTCTTGTTCTGTGCAGTGTTACGAGAATACACATAAAATTAAGATGTTTGCTGGCCTGGGCTAGCATCAGTGGCATCAGCAGTTGGTCTGCCACCTGCCCTCAGGGGAAGGAGAGATAAGGAACAATGGAGCAGCGTCTGGAGATGTGTAATGAAGGGATGTGGGAGGGAGAGCTGTCTGGAGCGGCTCCCCCCTTTGAACCCTGAATTGTTTGAAGTGATGGACAGGCGATACCCCAGCAGGGGGATAAAAAGGGACAGGTTCGCTAAGACAGACACACACGCCACCCGAGGTAACGAGACCCTGGAAGCGGTGCGCCTCTCACGAGTGGTGAGAAGTACCGGACAACGCACAGGGTGGAAAGGTACGATCAGCGGGAACCCGGGGTGTGTCCGCCCTTGCCTGGGTGCCGGGTTCACTGCAGAGGATCGACCGCATCTGGAGGAGGGGTCACAGTCGGTGACCTCAGGTGACATCACCAAGGACCCGCCCAAATGCTGTTTGTGAGCCATCCCGCTGGTCTGTGAGTGAAGCAGTGTTCTGAATGATCAGTTGTTCCTATTCTGTCTCTCTTCCCCCACCTTGTCCATCGCCATGGCAACGATTACTGCGAACTGAACTACAAACTGGACTGAACTTTGAGTCATTTTGAAATTGGTCATTTAACCCCAAGACAACGATAGAGCTTGATTGATGCTGTTATCTTAATTCTGTGCACATGTGTGGTTATCATTGTTGAATTGTTGCATTTATTATCCTTTCGATTACTGTGTTGCTTGTTTCTTTAATAAAACTTTCTTAGTTCTAGTACTCCAGACTCCAACTGAGTGATCCATTTCTGCTGGTTTGGCAACCCAGTTACGGGGTACGTAACATAAGTGGGGTTCTCGTCCGCGATTTTGAACGCTAAATTTGGGACGGAGTAAATTGATTGGGTTAAAATTCCCGAAAGAAAGAAAAGACAAACAGCAGAAATGGAGGTTGAGGAATTTATAAAGGCGCCCACCTTGGAGGCATTAGAGGATGCCAGGAAATCGGAATTGATAGCTGTGCCCAAACGGGTGAATCTTGCTAAGGTGAAGTCGACAATGAGGAGAGAGGAGATACACAGAGCTATTGTAGAGCACTATGTATCTAAAGGTGTGTTTCCCCAAGGTGAGCTGGGGGAGGTGTCTGTTGAAAAACCTGCTGGAGACGCAGTACAGGTACAGCTTGAAAAACTGAGACTCGAGCACGAGTTCCGGGTACGGCAGTTAGAACACGAAGAGAAGCAGTTAGAAAGGCAGGAGAGAGAGTTAGAAAGGCGGGAGAAAGAGAGAGAGTTAGAAAGGCGGGAGAAAGAGAGAGAGTTAGAAAGGCGGGAGAAAGAGAGAGAGTTAGAAAGGCGGGAGGGAGAGAAAGAGGTAGAAAGGCAAGAGAGAGAGAAAGAGGTAGAAAGGCAAGAGAGAGAAAGACAGTTGGAGAGAGAAGAGAGAGAGAGGGACAGACAGTTGGAGAGAGAGGAGAAACAGAGGGAAAGGGAATTTGAGCTGGAGAAGTTAAAGATAAGGGCCGAGCAGGGGCTCGTGCCGAACCAAGGTGGAGGGTTCCGGGCGACCCAGGAGGTTAGGCTGGTTCCCCCATTTGACGATACCGATGTGGATCGGTACTTTCTCCATTTCGAAAAAGTGGCTATAAGTCAGGAATGGCCGAGGGATAAGTGGGTTGTTTTACTTCAGAGTGTACTGAAAGGGAAGGCCCAACAAGCTTACTCCGCTTTATCCGCGGAAGATGCCCAGAAGTATGAGGTGGTGAAGGAGGCCATCCTCAGGATTTATGAGTTGGTCCCGGAGGCATACCGGCAGAGGTTCCGGAATGCGAGGAAGCGGTGGGACCGCACGTATTTGGAGTTTGCTCGCGAGATGCAAACATATTGTGAGCGTTGGTGCGCCTCGAAGGGGGTAGAGGGGGATTATGACAGACTGCTGCAGCTGATTCTGATTGAGCAGTTTAAAGGTTGTGTCCCTGAGGGTATGAGACCCTACCTCGATGAGAAAGAGGCAGCCACGTTAGCCGCAACTGCTAAGTTAGCGGATGAGTATGCGTTGACGCATAAAATGAAGGTTGCCCCGAGTAAAGGCTACCAGAAGGGTAGTCAGGACGGCGGGGAGAGTCCACCGGAAAAGTCAGAAAGTAAGCCGGGGACTAGTGAAAAGGATAAGGTAGACCGGGAGCAGTCTGGTAGGAAGTCTCCTGGGGTCGTCTGTTATAATTGTGGGAAAGTCGGACACTTTGCGTCCAGGTGCTTTGCCCCAAGGAAGGAGACGGGGAAAGGAAAAGCGGAAATTTTGAATGGCTGTATTGAGCTGTTAAGCGAACCGCTAGGGAAGGACAGGTCTGAAAAAGTCCAGGAATGGCGCGAGAGGTTTATCTCGGCCGGACTGGTGTCAGTGAAGGAGGGGTTGGAACCAGTTCCAGTGCGGATCTGGAGAGACACGGGAGCGTGTCAGTCACTAATACTGAGGAGTGTATTAGAGTTTAGCTCAGAGACCCAGACTGGGGAGGTAGAGGTCAAAGGTGTTGGGGAAGGGACAGAGTCAGTCCCTTTGCACCAGATACATTTACAGAGCAACCTGGTCTCTGGACTAGTCACGATCGGGGTGAGGTCCGAATTACCGATGAAAGACGTGGAAGTCTTGCTCGGTAATGACATCGCCGGAGGAATCGTGTTCCCAGTCGTGAGATTGACGGGTCAGCCTGCCAGCATGGAGGCCCCGCCCGCGATGGTGAATTTGGCTGAAACATTTCTGCCAACCTTGTATGAGACAGGGTGTAGTGAGATAAGAGGTAGTGAGGGAGCTGGGACGGACGTAGCAGTAGCCAGGAAAGAATTTGTGCAGACGCAGGAGCGAGACGAGGGGCTGATGGTTTTTGCCGAGACCGCTCTCTCTGACACAGCCTTGACAAGCTATTGTGCGGATGAGGAAGTGCTAAGGAAGAAAGGGAAATCAAGTACAGTACCCGCAGATGAGGAATGGGGGGTGGTGCAAAAGAGTTATGGGGATGAGGTTTTTAACATGGCCCACGAGGTACCCCCCGGTGGACATTTTGCGGTGCTGGAGGAAACAGTTGGTGGAATCATGAAAGAGAGTTACCGGCTGCCCAGGGGGAAAAATGTTATTGATCATGACCGACGCGAACTGAGACGGTCACCGGCTTTTGATATGCTAACAAACCTAGTCGGTGTTAGCGTGGAAATCAATGAAGCTAGGGGCCCCTTGATAAGAGGAAAAAACCATTTTGAAAAGATTAGGATGGGATCGGTCAGATGGGAGAAGGCTATTGTTTTGGCCAGGTCTACTGATAAGGTCTCTCCCTTAATCCCCGAAGGAGTAATTAAACGACTCGCACCCATGTGTTTGATTGTCCCGAGGAAATGCAAAGAACTGGGACGTTGGGCGATTGTGGTTACAATAGGGCGGCCAAGTAAACAACACCCATATTTTTCGAGTAATTCAGTGACTAAAGGTCTGATGAACACAGAGGTGTGTATTGGCAATTTAACACGGCTGTCTGAAGCCAGCTTGATAGTGAACCTTGAAAAAAATGAATTCGGCCACACGAAGGTCACTTACCTGGGAATTGTGGTGACACAGGGGCAGCTGGCAGTGATGCAAGCTACAGTGCAGGCTATCGCTGACCTCCCAACCCCGACAGACAAGGGGGCCCTCAGAAGGCTCTTGGAGATGGTGGGGTACTGCAGGAAGTTTTGCAATAACTCTGCGGTCAATACCCGTCCCCCTCCTACTAAGCCCTTGCGAGAGAAAATTGAGTCGGAGTGGGACGACCCTTGTTGTTGTGGTCCGGGACAAAACCAAATGAGAGGTTACATTGGTCGCAATTCATCAGTGTTTTTGGCCACTATGAAGTTTGCTGAGTTGGAGCCTGGTCTAAGGGATTATAAATAACACGTGTAAAAGGAACAGAAAATGTGATGACTGTCTGTCAAGGTGTTGACAGCTTCAAATTCTCTGTATTAGCCAAATAGCTGATAAAGATGTATATTGTGTATGTATCAGATAATGTAGTCATGTTTGTAATTTTTACCTCCCGGTAAAAATCCTTAAAGGGGGGAAGTGTTACGAGAATACACATAAAATTAAGATGTTTGCTGGCCTGGGCTAGCATCAGTGGCATCAGCAGTTGGTCTGCCACCTGCCCTCAGGGGAAGGAGAGATAAGGAACAATGGAGCAGCGTCTGGAGATGTGTAATGAAGGGATGTGGGAGGGAGAGCTGTCTGGAGCGGCTCCCCCCTTTGAACCCTGAACTGTTTGAAGTGATGGACAGGCGATACCCCAGCAGGGGGATAAAAAGGGACAGGTTCGCTAAGACAGACACACACGCCACCCGAGGTAACGAGACCCTGGAAGCGGTGCGCCTCTCACGAGTGGTGAGAAGTACCGGACAACGCACAGGGTGGAAAGGTACGATCAGCGGGAACCCGGGGTGTGTCCGCCCTTGCCTGGGTGCCGGGTTCACTGCAGAGGATCGACCGCATCTGGAGGAGGGGTCACAGTCGGTGACCTCAGGTGACATCACCAAGGACCCGCCCAAATGCTGTTTGTGAGCCATCCCGCTGGTCTGTGAGTGAAGCAGTGTTCTGAATGATCAGTTGTTCCTATTCTGTCTCTCTTCCCCCACCTTGTCCATCGCCATGGCAACGATTACTGCGAACTGAACTACAAACTGGACTGAACTTTGAGTCATTTTGAAATTGGTCATTTAACCCCTAGACAACGATAGAGCTTGATTGATGCTGTTATCTTAATTCTGTGCACATGTGTGGTTATCATTGTTGAATTGTTGCATTTATTATCCTTTCGATTACTGTGTTGCTTGTTTCTTTAATAAAACTTTCTTAGTTCTAGTACTCCAGACTCCAACTGAGTGATCCATTTCTGCTGGTTTGGCAACCCAGTTACGGGGTACGTAACAGCAGTAATACACCAGAAATAATGAACTTACATTTCTGTCCAAATGTCCAGTGGTCCCTATGTGCTTTTTGCAGAAAATAAAGCACACTTTGAAGTGTAGTCCCCATTATAAAATAGGAATTACACTAGTCAAGATTTTTCTGCTCCAGTTTCTGGACTGATTCAAGGTGTTAGAACAGAGACCAGAAAGTTCCTGGGCTTGCTATATGCAGGGGCAATGCAGTTCGAATCAAAACTGAAAAAATTAAACTAAGGAACTGCACTACCTCCTTATTGAACAAATGGGCCAACAGAACTCCTTAAAATGCTGAGAATATATCCTGACATTATTACCATCATTTATCTCAACATCACTAACACAGATAATGTGATTATTATCACGTAAGCATTTGTGGGTACTTGTTGTAAGGTAGTAGTGTAATGATCTACATTTCTACAATGCCAATAGTTCAAAAAGTTTGGGAGGTTCCTTTCGCACATCCTGAGATGGTGACCTGCAACACAACCAGACAACCACAACTGGGATTGTCTTCTGGTCCCAGTTTTCTATGCCTTGCATTAAAGCATATAGTGCAACTGCCATGGATCGACATTTCTGTAACACTGTCTTCTGCAGATTCTGAGATTGCGTACGTAGTAACACTGGCCTTTTCTTCAAAAAAAGCTTAGTCGTAAAAATGAACGGAGGGATATAAATTCCTTAAGAGTTTGGAAACTAAACTTCCGATCCTCCAAGCAAATGTTCGTCAAGAAAAATCACTCCCATTCGTCCTCACCAGCTATGAAACCCTTTAGATATTTAGCAAGTTAGAATAGTTTAAAAACTATCAAATATTTCTGAACGTGACTATTTATTTCATTATTATGGGAGTCAATTTTTAAGTAGTGTTTGTCAACTGAGGAAGTTTAATTGCAATGTGACTTATCATTGCTAATTTCCCTTTGTAATTCACCACCAAACTGTAATTAAGCTGTAGGCATTCTAGATTCATAAATCACTATTTGAAGGGAAGTAACCTGTATTTCAGTTTGATGTAGTTTCAGGGAAGGAATGGTATGTTATAAATTTGTAAGATTATGCACACTGTCCTTCACTTTCTCATATTTTTTCTTTCTCAGAATTCACAGAACATTACAGCAGAAAAGAAAGCTCTACCCCACCTCTATACTCTACCTAGTCTCACCAACCTGCACCCAGACCATACGTTCCATACCCCTCCCATCTGTGTACCTATCCAAATGTCTCTTTAGTGTTGATATCGACCTCACACAACTTGTGCTAGCAGCTGGTTGCCCACTCTCACCACACACTGAGTGAAGAAGTTCTCCTTAAACCTTTCACCCTGACCCCATGATCTTCATTTGTAGTTTCACCCATTTTCAGTGAAAAGAGCCACTGAAGTTTCAAAATAACATAGAAACCCCTCCACTCAATAAATTGATTTATGAATACCAATGTGTCAAAGGTTTTCTTTACAACCATATAAACTTGAGATTCCTCTTTCAAAGAATTATGCATCTGTATTCCCAGTTCCGTCTGTTCACACAGACTCCACAGTGCCCTACCATTCACCTTGTAAAACCTACCGTGTTTATGTCACAGTGGCGGGGGCATAGTGAGCAAGGGTGGACCCAAATGCAAGACACATCTTGTGAGGTTAATTAAATTTAGTTTATTGTTTGATATCAGGAGAGCTAGGAGTAGGAGTAGCGAACTGGACAAGGACTGAGGACTACGACTAGGCTGGAACCAAGGGTCTGGGCTAGGACTCGGAATCGGATCCCAGGACAAGACAAGACCAACACGAATGAACACCAGACAGTACTTATCTAGCTCCGGTGATGGAACTACACCGAAGTGCAGGCGGAAGGTTGCAGACGAGGGCTAGAGGTGAGAGGGGCAGAGAAGGGATTCAGACAACGGGGTAGGACAGGAATCACAGACCGCCAGGGACAGGACGTGCACGTGGTACTTGGACGCCGCCGGAGCCAGGACGTGGTGCTTGGAACCTCCGGGTAGTACCGAGGTCTCGACTCGGCCCGGGAACAGTAGACAGCGGCTGTTGATTCTCTTCGACGTGTTAACTGACGGACCCACCTTGATGAGGAAACTTTGCAGGCTCGCTTCGGCGAGGTAACTGGACAGGGTTGCTCCGGTGAGGAAAGGCGAATTACCAGCACTCGCTTCGGGCGGAGACAAGGCTTGCTCCGGCCAGATGATATTGACACGCCGTGACTTTGCAGATACTCCCGCACCGAACGGCTGAAAGCCGGAGACTATAAACTATCGGTTCAGCCGAGTGTTAATTGCCTCTAATCACCGAAGTCGAGGGACACAGGAAAACAGGGAATCAACGGTCCGGATCGTAACATAAAGAAGCTAAATTTAAAGGGACCCCGATCCGGACCATGACTGTTTAACCCTCCCAAAGTGCAACACCTCACCTCACATTAAATTCCGTCTGCCATTTTCAGCCTATTTTTCCAACTGGTTCAAATTTCCTGCAACTTTTGATGGTATTCCTTGCTCTCCACTGGTGTCCTCTATCTTGGTGTCATTGGCAAATTTTCTGATCCAGTTTACCACATTACGATCCAGATCATTTACATAAATGACAAACAGCAATGGGCGCAGCCCTGATTCCTGCAACAACAGCACTAGTCTCAGACCTCCACTCAGAGAGGCAATAATCTATAACCACTCTCTGACTTCTTCTGCAAAGTCAGGGTTCAATTTACTTCCTCATCTTGAATGTCAAGCAACAGAACCATCTTGACCAACATGCAGAGAGGAAGATTGTCAAAGGCTTGCTGAAGTTCATGTTGGCAACATCCACTACCTTGTTTTTATCAACTGTCCTAGTAAATTTTTCAAAATACACTTGGAGTATTGTGAGCAGTTTTGTGCCTCTTAGACAGGATGTGTTCAAAGTGAACAGGGTCAACGGAGGTTCAGAAAAAATGTTTCAGGTCTGAGCGGTTGTCATATGAAGTGTGTTTGTTGCCTCTGGGACTGTCTTCACTACAGTTCAGAAGAATGAGGGGTGACCTAATTGAACCCTATCGAATGGTGAAAGGCTTTGATAGAGTGGATGTGGAGATGATATTTCTATGGTGGGCGACTCTAAGACCAGAGTACACAGCCTCAGAATAGAGGGTTGCGCTTTTAGAGCGCAGATGAGGAGGAATTTCTTTAGCCAGAGAGTGGGGAACTTGGGGAATTTGTTGTCACAGGCAGCTGTCGAGGCCAATTCTGTATGTATATTTAAGGCAGAAGTTTACATATTCCTGATTCATCAGGGCAGAAATGGATGTTGGTGGAGGTGTTGGGGCAGAGTTCGGAGATGGGAGTGGAAGAATAGATCTACCACGATGAAATGGTGGTGCATACTCAATGCGCCAAATGACCTAATTCTGCTCATATGTCTTATAGAACACAGTCTATGGAATTGAATACGGTATGTCTCTTCAAATGTTGATAACTCCTGCCTCTCAGGATCTTCTCCATCGAGAATTCTCCCGGGGAAGTAGATGTTGTAAGTCGTATTTTGGCTTTTCTCCGTTCATTTTTCAATCTTTTTACCACTCTTTTACGATCTATATTAAAGTGTTTATAACACTTTTATATGCTTGAACTTTGATATTTAATTGCTGGAAATGAGTACTAGAGGGAAAATGGCATTAGCCGACGGCAATGAAGCCAGTAATCGAAATGGAAGCAGGGATGGTGATTCTCAACATCCTAAGTCTCAATTCGCTTTGACAGCCATGTCGAAGCTCCTGGATGATAAACTCGATACAATATATTCTAATGTGGAAATATTGTGAAAGGAGATCGAAAGTAGACTAGGAGTACTTAAGCAGGAGTGTTAAAAACAACACCGGCAAATTTCTGAACTCGATGAAGGTGGTAGACAGAGAGACTGCAAGCTAAATTTGTTGGAAAAGAAATTAACTTCGACCACTCAAACACTGGAACAATATAAAGCTAAGATTATCGACCTGGAAAACCGCAGTGATAGACAGAATTTGCGAATAATAGGACTCCGTGAAGAAATTGAGAGTGGTGACCTTACAAAATTCTTTTCTTAATTTTTAATGGACTTGTTCGGCTCTGAAGTTTTTTCTACTTCCCCTGTACTTGATAGCACCCACAGGTCTCTAAGAGCAAAACCCCTTTAAGAACTGAAACCTCGACCTGAATATTCCGATTCCACTATGTACATACCAAGGAACATTTAATTCGAATTGCCCGTCGGCAAGCGGTTATTGTACACGAAGAACTGAAGTTTCGTTTGGTCGTAGCTTACAGTCCTGAGGTACTGCGAGAAAGATTGTCTGCGCTCTATCAAAGAAAGTTCCAACCAGCTCTGCTATTTCCAGCTTGCCTAAGGGCTGTTCTGCCTGATAAATCAAGTAAATGGTTTAAATCCGCGGACGAAGCTCATCAATTCCTTGAGGATGAACGTTCGATCTCAGCTGTCTAATAAATTTGCTCTTTCTTATATCTGTATTAATTTGGTTTATAAGTTAATAAGCAGTTCATAGATTTGGACATTTTAAGTTTGAAGAAACTTGCGCTTGGTTTAATAATGTTGGTACTTTGTTTTGGAGTATGGATATTTATCATGCTTTTATGTTAAAGTTCCTTTTTTCTCCCTGTATTACTTTATTTTATTATTTTCAGTTTTTTGTTTATGAAAATAATTAAGAATCTGATTTGCTGATTCTTTCCTTCCCTTGAAATATTAACAAGATTGTATTCTGTTTCACTTTCCAAGATCTTGCCTTCCAAAATGTTTTGCAATCAGCTGTTTTTCGTTAAATATTTGTCTGGTGATTTTTATACCATTCTCTTCTCAATGTTTTGACTGCGGGTGGTGTTTTGCACGGTGATGGAGTACAATGTCTAGACTGATGTTTCAGGTCCTTTCTTATTGAAGCCTGTCATTATCTAGTACTTAAGTTACAAAAAAGTTGCCAGCCACCCATTGACCCATGCCCTACATGTCTTCCCAGATGTATCATTTTCTGTGGAGCTCTGGGGGAAATTGAACATTGTGCTATCACCAGTGAATATCCCAAATTTTCTCCCCGTGAGAAAGGGAATGAAATTGCTGAAAAAGCATAAGATAGTGGAGAATAGCTCGTGTATTCAATGAAATTCTGTGCACTGGCATTTCACTGTGCCAGGGTGGTAACTCGTTTACAATTATTCAGTAATTACTTAGTAAGCCAGATATAAATGGCAAAACAGAGCTAATATGTGGAATCGAATTAAGCATGATAGAGACTAGAGGAAAATACACCTGTTTAAATGAGGTACTGCAGTTTTTATGAAATAGGTTTGATAGATACAAGGTGTGCACATTGCCCTAAGAGTGACTAAATACGCTGAACAAACAAAGGAAATGGCAGGTAACGTGATCTACCCGCGATTACTTCCAGAAGTGAGCGAAGGACTTGATTGGTCTTTGTTGATTATATTTGCATCCTCCTGTCAAAGGAGTGGCACTAGAAGATGGAAAATATCAAACTATCCGTTTTTCAAAGAAGGTAGTAGGATTAGGATTTCTCATAGGAATTATAGACCAGCTAGTCTTACGTCAGTGGTGAGGATACTATTAGTTACCTATGTTAGCTTCAGGATTGATAAGCATTTCAACAACACTTTGTAATTGGCGGCAGTGACTATAGATTTGTGAGGGGCAAGTAGTGCCTCACGAGTCCATATGAGTTTTTCGAGTGGGTACAAAACAAGCTGATGAAGAAGGAACTATGTACATCGTGTATCTTGGTGTACGAGTTTGATAAGATTTCCATATTAGTCTCAACAACAGCGACTTCATCCACGGAAACTGGGCTTCAAAGATTCGCAATTGGCTTGTCCATGAAATGCAGAGGGCGTTCGTACAAGGGAAGCACTCTGTATTTCACGCGGCAGAAAGAATTCATAGTGTTTGGAGCCAAGTCACTTTGGTAGAATACTAGGCTTCTGACGTGCTGTTGCTGCAAATGTATTCATGTAGTGATTCGGATTAATATTTCTTTAGTCAAGTTCTATGGCATTGCCATTAAATGCATAAACCGACCTGGAAGGAATGAAGCAAAAATAAATAATAATAAAGAAAGACGAAGAAGACAATTGGATCTTCAGCACTACAGTGACTAAAAAGGTAATAGATAATAACATTCAAATCAATATAAGCCTTACATCACCGGTAGGTAAATATTTGGAGAAGGTCCATCTGAATAGGATCTTCTTGCCTCTGGAAAAGTAATCCCTCATTACAGATAGAGACGCGATTTCCTGTAGCAAAGTTTATGTATGAACTACGATAAGGAGAAAGCGATGGTGATTGTTTAGAATTGGACAATAGACGTTGTATAATAAAATGAATCGTTTCTATTTTAAAAAAAATCAAGTAGATCCCTAATGGTCGGCGGATCTAGAATTTTAGGTCACCTGGGAACCAACAGTGATCGTACCCTATCATTCAACGTTGTGTTGTCCATAGAAGGCAGTTTGTGTTTGGGGTGCGCAGATATTTTGATTGGAAATCGATGACAAGTAATATTCTGTTCCGATAAGTGCCAGGAGATGTATTTTTATTTGATATATAGAAATGGTCCTAATCGAAATATAGGTGGTCCGATTAGTCCGTTGCTAAAGTACCCAATGAATGGTAGAGTTGTGGCAGTTAGGAAGCATGTCAAATAATTCAGCGGGGAATATATCTGATAGACACATAGACTGAGAATTCGCAGACAGATATTCATTCTGACAAGTGTGAGACATTGCAATTTGGCAGGCCCAATGTAAGATGAAAAATGCAGTAAATGATAGGACAGTTAAACGCATTGATCAGAGGGTAATAAAAGGCTGCCGGCAACGTTGGTAGAGGTGGATACGATAGGTCTTTTAAGAAATTTTTGGATAAGTACATGGAGCTTAGAAAAATAGAGGGCCACGGGTAAGACTAGTAATTCCTAAGGTAGGGACTTGTTCGGCACAACATTGTGGACCGAAGGGCCTGTATTGTGCTGTAGATTTTCTATGTTTCTATGTTTCTACGTTTCTAGGGGTGCAAGTCTGTCTCTGAAAGGAGCATTACAAGTAGAATGGATGGTAAAATGGCCTGAAATATACGCTCCCTTATTGGCGGATTGTTGAATTTAAAGGGCGTGAACTGATGTTGCATTTTTATGAGACTTTGGTTAGACCAGATTTGGACTACCTACTTGCAGTTCTTGTCGCCGCATTAAAGGAAGAATGTACAAGCTTTAGACCGGGTGCGGAATAGGCACAGCAGGAAATTGCTTGTAATTTAGAGAGTTACCCTTAGGAAAGCGTTGGACAGATTTGATCTTTTTTTCTCAGCTTCGCAGGCTTACGGATGATATAAAATTATGAGATTGCAAAATTACGAGCGATAGAACGCGGATAGATGGGATCTTTTTCCCATCTCGTAAATGTCAAATTTTATATAGCATAGATTAAAGATGTGTTTCAGCATCTTGGGCAGTGAAGTACAGTATGAGAAACCTTGTATAATATTGGTCAGCTGTCAGTGTTATAACATAACGTGCAGTTTACTTGAAGGTGCAGATGCTACTGAAGTACTGTTCCTTATTGCTATCATATAATGGTTACAGCAAAATCATGAGCGTAATTTCCACGACTGCTATCTCTCTAGAAAATCTCGCAACCTATTCAACCGATTGCTGCCAAACTTTCAAGGTAACCTTGTAAAGATTAATCGCCTTTTATGTATTCAATTCTGTTGTAAAGGCCGCTTCGCAATGTGCTTCCACCACACCTGGAGATAATGTATTCCAGATTCCTGTCAGACTGCCAAAGAAAGGTCTTTCTCATAATACTATTACTTCCTTCACCTGTATTTTATACCACTGACAGATGGAGGTCCTGAAAGCCTCCAAAGGGGCGAGGCTTCCGCCAACTACCTCGTCGTGACAGCTTATCAGTTTGGAATGATGCTTCTATCAATCTCCCTTAATCGTCCCCCTCTATAATTTATCGTTGCAACTTTAACTTCTCATCCCAGAGTTAATTTATTTCACTCTTGCCTGATTCTTAACGTATCTTTCCTTAAAGTGGTGATTAGAACATAGCACGGTATTCTAGTTGTGGCGCAGCGGCGTTTAAGCAAAGATTCCGCCTGTTTTCCATGCATTTATACTCTAAAGCTCAGCAAAATTCAGAATTGTTTAAGCTTATTACACATTTTCTTTACCGGTCCTTTACTGTTAATGATTCAGCTACCCGTATACAGTCCTTCTACAGCTACATTAATGTTAGAATGTGAAAGTATGCCTCTCCGCTTTCATCTTAACAGAATGGTTCTTTCCACATGAAAATTTATCTGCCACCTCAGCGCTCATCCCACCAGTCTGCTTATGATGATGTCTATTTTCAATACGTTCGTAACGCTTCTTAAATTGTGTCTTATATAAATGTTTCTGTGGGTTACATACAAATCGTAGTGAATGCCTCATATTGTAAGTCATTGCTATAAACAAAATAAAGCAAAGGCTCCACTAATAATCCAATGCGAGCGCTGCGATTCACCATATTTCAGGGTTTAAAAATTTAAAAAAAAGACATATCACGATATCAACATTACGAATACATTCTTTTATGCCTGGTCTCTCAGAATTGTTGATATGCAAAACATCAATGACCTTGCAGAAATCTAGAAACACGAGTTCTATTTCTTGCATTATCAATAATGAAATCAAAGTGGCTAAACAAAATTTGTTAAAAAAAGGTTTTGTCTTACATTATTTAATCCATTTTCCTATGTCCCAGATAATTTCTTCAGAATGCTTCCCCGCTACCGAAATTAAATTGATTGACCTGCATTCATTGGATTTCCTGTTACATTGATGACCCTCTAACAGGGACTTAGACTCGTCTTTAAACTTGCTGCTTTATCGGCTCTCGAACATTTCTTTACTCACAGAAAATAAATGAATATGTGTGAAGTATGGTTTCTGTTACTGCAGGGTTTCTCAACCAGGGTTCCGCGAGCGGTGGCAAGGTGTTCAGCGAGAGATCATGATAATATAAACTTCGGGTGAAGCGCGATGCCAACAGGAGAAAGGACAGGGCAGTAGGCTGATAATTGAAGAGCGCTTTAATGCACGGACGGGAAGACGACAAATTGATGATTAGCGCATCGAACATTTTTCGAGTGTTGAATAGACTTACCCAAATTCAGATGTGACGTCAGCCCCTTCCTTCGGAATTACCTCTCCCAATTTCCCATTACGTGACTTTCAGGAACAAACAAACTCTACCGGTGTAGCAGAAAATTTGGGGGAAATTTACATTTTTAAGACAAACAAATGCGGCGATTTTTAAAGCGGAGATGTGAGTACTCTACTTTCCGTCGCCGAGACCCGTGAATGGCCATCATGGACAGGTCCAGGATCAAGACCACTATTATCCTTGTCACCCGCCCTCTTCGGTACTGGGTGTCCGTATGTACAGAGCGCAGTCCTGAAGTGCAAACAGAACCTGTGAAGAGGCAGCTTTGAGATAATCAAACAGGGGCTGCAACCTCTCATACTCCAAAAAGCGTGAGATACTGACTCCTCCCGGCCACCGAATGGACAGGTGCACTGAATATCAGTGAACCTACTCAAAACCCTCTTGCAGGGTTCTGTCCTGTGCAACGCCTTCCTCTCCAGGTCTCCAATGTAAGACCCCTGCATAAAGATATTTCCACATGGTGTCCTCCTCCGCTGTCAGATGGTAATACAGACCGCCACGCCGAGGCTTGCCGGCAGATTAAGTGAAATGCATGCAAGAGCAGCCGGTAAAAGGAAAGCTTTGGAGCGTCAGGGAAGAGCACGGTGGGCATCCTCGATGGACGGCTTACGTTATGCGGGGCAGTCTTTCGAGGCCTTTGTTCGACGAACACTTCGGATCATCAGGTGCTGGTACAACCGGAATCTTTCCACTTCCTCAAGCGCCCTACTCACCCACAGGGACAGGATGGAGACTTGTCCGCTTCAGAGCAAGAGCCCGACCGGCGCACGAACGGCCAGTCTGGGTACGACTAGACCCCATATCTTCAACAAATTTCGGTAGAAGCAAGACAGTTCCCTCAAAGCAGTCTAACTGATGTGTTCCGTTGGATACCTCGTGCCCTCCTGCAGACAGTGTCCCCAGTGGAGGAAGTGCTTCGCCAGCACATGCTATCGAGGGTACTGGTGGCTAAACAGGTATCTCTGCAGGGTCCTGAGTCGGAGTGCCGCCAGCTGGCTGCGGACGTACACCAACGACTGACCACTCTCCGCGATCGGAAGACTTAAGACCGCAGCAGGCAACCAATGCCTCCTGTTGCACCAGAAGAAGTCCAACAGCCTCTTCTGGACCCTGGAGTCAAAAGCAGTGTGGGGACTAAAGTAATGAACCGGTAGCATATCTTTACAATGAAAGCTACATATCAATGGGGTTTACATGGACTGGGGATCCACGTTGTCATATTCTACTGGGCCTAGTCTGTGGTAAACAACTTACAATTGTTACAATGGTTCCAGTTAAATTGAAAGGACACCTAACTACAAATCATATCCATATGACAGGTGAAACTGCTGATTATTTTAAGGCACTAATAAAATCGCAAAAGAAGAAGATTAACGATTTTGCAAATAAAGCTACAATCAGTAAAAGGACTCAGAAAACAACTTACTTCGTCGCTTTAAGACCAGTTCATTCGAGAATGTTTAAAAAGCTGTGTAAAAACCTGAACAAAAAGCACATACTTCTGCTACATACATACTTCCGGTGGTTTAGCAGAGGAAGAGTTCTCAATCGGGTGTTTGACCTGAGAGGTGAAATGCGGGAGTCCTTTCAAGAAAATAGTAAGCCAGATTTTCAGAAGTGCTTTGAAGATGTAGAATGGCAATTAAAATCAGCCGACGTAACAGTTATTTTTCAACATGTGAAGCAGTTGAACAAGTCTCTGCAAAGCCCTGCAGAAATATTTTGCCTTCAAGTCACAAGGTTCTTGGATTCAAACCGAAATTGGATCGTTGGAAAAATAATGCCACAGAAGAAAATCTTGATATGGTTCCATTGCTGCTGGGGCTTGAGTGTGAGGATGGATGTCGATAAGTGTCTATTTTTCATTGAAACCCACTTGGAAGGACCGCGGAACAAAATTGAACATTATTTTTTTCTTCCTTTCAACATAGCAGTATCACTAGGTGGGGGACCCTTTTACTAAATCTTCTGCTCAGCCTGAGAGAATGACCTTGACCTTGAGGGAATGGCAGAAACTTTATAAGCTGCACTCCGATCATAGTCATAGACATACTTTAGTGATCCCGATGGAAATTTGGTTTCGTTACAGTTGCACCAACCAAGAACAGAGTATAAATATAGAAATATAAAACCATAAATAATTAAATAATTAAATCATGCAACCAAGATAAAATTTAATGACCCGCCCCGGACACGATCTGGATTCCTATGAAAGAAACGTATCTTGCCATTCATAGGAAAGCAATGAACATTTTCCTGCAGTTTTCAACTTCTTACATGTGTGAGCAAGCTTTATCTGGTTTAACAAGCATCAACAGCAAGGATAGAAATCGTCACATTTCGGTTGAAGTTGAAATCCGCGTGTGTTTATCTCAAGCAACACACATCAAAGTTGCTAGTGAATGCAGCAGGCCAGGCAGCATCTCTAGGAAGAGGTACAGTCGACGTTTCAGGCCGAGACCCTTCATCAGGACTAACTGAAGGAAGAGATAGAGGATTACTAACAGCGAGATCGAGAAAGGTGAACGAGGTGTCAGAAATAGGCCAAATAAGTTTGAGAGCAAGGTGATAGGACATAGGAGAGTGGTGTTGAAAAGGAATTGGTTGTGTCTGTTATCCGAGTAAGAAGAGTCAATCTTTAAGGCCGTCTTGATGGGGGATGGAGGTATATATGGACTGGACATCTATAGTGAAAATGAAACCATCTGAGACAGGAACCAAAGTCATTGAAAAGATCAAGAGCGTGTAAAGAGTCACGGAGGTAGTTAGGAAGGGACTGAACTAGGCTGGATAAAACAAAGCTGAGCTTTGGAGACACAACATCAGAGGGGCAGAAGAATGCAAAATCAATGGACTATTCTGTGCAGTTTTGGTCAACCACTTAAACGAATTATGTAAATAATGTTGAAACAGTACAAAGAAAATTTACAAGGAATTTGCAAGGACTAGAGGACTTGAGTTATAAGGAAAGATTTATTTGGTTTCTGATAATCTAACCTGGTAGCAACATATCGATGCAGCTATAATAAAGGCACATTTCAGCAGGAGTTTAGGAGACGTATTTGGTTATCGAAAAAAAAAGAAAAGCTGTGCTGATATATCGGGAGAACAGTTCTTTTCTATATTAATTATGCATTTCCTTCAATTGCTACAGGAAAGTTAAAGACAAAATCACGAAATACTGTATACCAGTGATATCAAACCTGATTCTCATTCTGAATCTGAGATTCGGACAAATTGGGGAGCCGACCAGAAGTGTCTTCTTTTCTGTGTTAAACATTTTTTTTTGTGATCACAAGAGAATGCTGGACTCTATGAAATTCAGGTACTGCAGGTCTACACTATTAGTGAACTGCTCGATGATCGGGTTAGCTGGACTGAGTGTTTGAGGAGCCGGTGTCTCGGCTGAACCTGATTGGGCTCGATTACGCTGCATCGGAGATATCTGAGTTAGCGTGCGAAGGCACCATGCAGTTTTACCATGAGTGATTGCCTTGCACGTTTCCCTTGGCACCCTTACAATCACAATACCCTATAGGTGATTGAAAATGTACGATTCTGCTATTTCCCTTGATTGCTGCGTGACAGGCGGAGCGGGGACTGCGTAGCTTTTATTGCAGCGAGGACAAGGCCACAAAACATTTTGCAACTGAATACCCATAGCAATCCTGATTGAGGGATCTCGATACTTTAGCATCCCGCACAGGTAATTCTTTCTCATCACCTAGGAACTTAGTGGTTAATATTGCACCCTGTGGTAAGATTGTATTTCAAGATACCATGTTCTCAACCTTTTCCCTTTAATCATTCCCAGGATCTCGATTGTCAAATATTCCATGCACTCATTCAACTAAGGTCCAGTTGGCCCTGGTGAACCTTGTTCCATCTTCTCAGAACATCGTTCATGACAGAGAGTGAACACGGTATACCTACACACGGCTGTGTGCAAATTGACCAGGAAGGAGTAGGGACCCTTTGGGATTTCGTTTCCAGGCGTACTGGCGCATCAAAATTACAATTCATATACACCGCGATTTTAAAATTGAGATGTGTAGGAAACAATGACAAAGATGGTTTTCATAACATAACATTGGAAGTTTAAATGTTCAATGACGGTCTCTTGTTAGGAACATGGGCTGAGGCCAAGTTCCTGCAGAGTTCCAAATCTGCAATGAACAATGACTACACCTATCTCAGAGCAGCAACACGCAGCTCAGTCTATCATTCTTACCACTCTCACTGTTAACCATTGCTAACAGGAGAAGACACAGCTTTAAGGTGCTTGCAAGCTGGCAAGTAGGTACAGAGGAGATGTCAAGGTCAAGTTTTTTTACGCAGAGAATGCGGAGTGCGTTAAGTGGGCTGCCGGCGACGGTGGTGGAGGCGGAGACGATAAGGTCTTTGAAGAGACACTTAGATAGGTACATGGAGCTTAGAAAAATAGAGGGCTTGGGTAACATTAGGTAATTTCTAAGTAAGTACGTATTTAGTACGCATTGTAGACCGAAGGGCCCGCATTATGCTGCAGGTTTTCTATGTTTTATATTCTATGTTAACCAAGAAAACACAGAGAGCGCGAAAGCCAGAGAAACAAGACACTTTAATTAGTCATCGGGATACCAGGTACAAAATAAAAAGTTTTTCTTTATTAAAATTATTGGTATAGGAATAATCCTGCGCTTGCAGACGGCATTATTAATCTGGTTGAAGTTCCTAATTGTTACGTGGAATGGTGGGGAAGGGGGCGTACAGGAGGAAGTGGGAAAGGTTGGGTTGGGTTGAGGATAAGTTGATGAAGGGAACGATATTCGATCATGCGAATATATTAAGAGGTTAACCTGCTTGAAGAGCTCTGAACCTATTGCTACCAAAGCATTAATTGTAAGAAAACCGGAATTAAACCAGTTTCAGCCAGAAATGTTCTTATTAAAGAGATCGGACTTCTGTTAAAGGACAGTGATTGCTTTGAAAGTCTGTACAGGCAGAATCGTGCTTCTATGGTCAGGTTAAAATAGGAAAAGATGGGGAGAGATGACAAGGGGAGTACTGACGAGTGGATATTGGCAGCTTGATCTCTCTAGACTGATTAGATGAAAGAGGGGTCCTTCCACAAGCCGTTCATTTTACACTTTAGCAGACAATGGGACGTTGTCTGTACAGAAACAATTCTATTCCTTAGGGTGATACAAATTGCAAATCATATTTTCAAATGAAATGATACTGCAAGATTAGCTTTCACGTGAAAGTTTTTTCCTAAAGGCCGAAAGTGAGGTGACGGAAAAAAGTACTACAGAACACGCACCAAAATGTGACTTTACAAGATGACAGGAAAAAAGGATATGTGCTCAGTCAGTAAGAAACAACGGTGATCTGCCCACGTGAGGATCTTTGAATCGTTGGGCTGGTATATACGGTTAAATTTGAATATCAATAGTAGACGTTGGAACAGCTGCAATATCATGAGGGGCTGGAGGCAAGTGAGAGTTCTGGCCACGTGATACCAATCTCTTCTCAGAGCCGATCGCCGGGAATGCAAACGCGGTAGATTCACAGATGGATTCTGTTTCTACTTCGTCACCACTATAAGGAAAATAAAACTTTCACTCTGCTGGTTTTTCACATATGCTGTGATGCTGGAAAGAGCATGACAATTTTTCCTTCCCTCCATATGGACTGATGGCTACGCAGCATCCTGAATAACTCCAATAACAACGATTATTCCAGGACCTGTGGGAAGAGAGAAATGCGGCGATAACTGAATAGCCTCATTTTAATAAAGCAGGAAAAGTACTCTTTATAATGTACGCAATGCGAGAGTTTTCATACACAATTGATTGCTAAACATTTATGGAGCAATCATTTTTAACAGCGATTATGATTGACATCTGTGCTTGAGAGTAAGTGCTGAGCTGTGGGTCGGGGGACTTAGCACAGGAATCGGAGAGGAGTTACAGTTAAGAGCAGCCAAGAAATATATGTGCTTAATCTTGCGAAGTGAGTGATCAGGAAAACATCAATTTCTTTGATTTAAACGAATCTGTCCAGGAGCTGAAGCTCAGGTTGGATGCACTCAAGCACGTTTGATGCTGTGAGCATCAATCAATAAACGACCGTATGTATGGATCATTGGGATCTCTACTGTGGAAGCTAAAAACTGCACTTAAGCGACGGGATCAATATTCCTGCAGCTTGGCTTGTTGGAATTACCAGGGAGTGTTGAAACTGCTTTCTCAGAGGGATGGGAACCAGTGCGATACTGTTGAGGATATGGTAGTTGTTTCATAAACAGAGGCAGAGTGCAGAGAGACTCCAAGGAAACAGTGGCTATTGATGAAGCAAAATTACAGTCAGCAGCATCGGTTGCAATGTGAAAGTTGGACTAGATTGAAAACGGTTGAAGGTATTTGATTTGAGTGCACGAAGTTATGGAATAAGGTAGGTGAACTTGCAGCCCAGTTACAGATTGGCATATATGATGTCGGAATCACTGATTAATGGCTGAAAGGTTATTATCGCTGGGAGCGTAACGCTCAAGGATACACATTGTAGCAAAAGGAGAGGCAGTTAGGCAGAAGGTGTAGTATAGTTCCGTTGGTAAAAAAAATGAAAAGAAACTTTAGAAAGAAGTGACATAGTGTTGGATTGTATTGAAAGGTATACAACTAAGGAACTTCAAGGGTACAAAGTCACTGATGGCAGTTATACAGACCCCCCACATGGTAGTAAAGATGTGGTGTACAAATTACAATGGGAGACAGAAATTGCATGACAAAAAGGCAATATTACATTAGTCATGAAGGAGTTCAATATGCAAGGGGATTGGTAAAAAAGAAAGATTGATGCCTGATCTCAAGAGTGGGGACTTCTAGAATGCCTAGGAGATGTTTTTTTTAGAGCAGGTCGTTGTTGAGCCCTTTAGGGGATCAGCTATTCTAGACTGGGCATTGCGCATTGCACCCTAATTGCTCAGACAGCCGGAGTTGAGAAAGCCTGCCGGGAGCGATATCATAATATGACCGAGTCCGCCACGACATTTGAGAAGGAGGAAATAAACTCGAATGCATCAATAATACAGCGGAGTAAAGGGAATTTTTTTTTTTTTTTTTTTTTTTTTTTGCGTGTCGCACCAGACAGTCAGCCAATCTTGTCTGGCGCGTGGTGTCAGGATTGGTCTCCTTTCGAATTATCCGAGTCACGATATGAACGTTTCTGACTCGACCCTCTTTTTCACGAGGCCGAGTGGCTAGCTCGATGCTCAATCCGACGTGGATGGAAAGCGTGCTCGGAGGGTGGCCCGACTTGGATTCGAACTCGGGAACTAAAGAGGCACGAGAGAGGAATTGGCCAACATTTATTGGAAAAGAACATCTGTAGGGATGACGTCAGCGCAGCATGGCTGGAATTTGTGGAAGCAATTTGGAAGGTACTGGTTATATGTATTCCAAAGAGGAAGAATAATTGTAAAAGCAAAAGGATACAACTATCCCTACAGCCAAAGCCAAAGGCCAAATGGAGGGCATGTAATGTAGCAAACATTAGTGCGAAGTTGGAGGATTAGTAAGCTTTTAAAAACCAACAAAAGGCGACTAGAAAAGTCATTCAGAAGGAAAAGACAGAATGTGAAAGTAAGCTATCAATAATATTGAAGAGGATACCAAGAGTTTCTCCAGATACATAATGTGTAAAAGAGAGGCAATTATTAATATCAAACAGCTGGAAACGATGCTGAGGTGGTGGTATTGGGTGAGAAGGAGTAAGTGGACGAACTAAGTAAATATTTTGCATCAGTCCTCATGGTGGAAGTTTGAGATTGTCTGTGATCAAAAGCGTGTGAAGTTGCCGTTAATAGGGAGAAGGTTCTTGGTAAACTGAATATTCCGCAAATAGATAAGTCACCTGGACCAGATGGTTTACTTTTCAGGGTTCTGAACGAGGTGACTGATGAGATTGTGGATGCATAAATAATGATCTTTTTAGAATTGCTATATTCTGGAAATGATCCTGAAGACTGGAAAATTGCAAATATCACTGCACTCTTCAAGAAGGGAGCAAGGCAGAACGAAGGAATGTTTATGCCACTTGACTGACCTCAGTGGTTTTGAAGTTGCTAGATACGGTTTTCGGGTACTTGGAGCAATATAGTTAATTAGGACTTGTTCGGCGTGATTTCCTCAAGGAAAGTCTTGTCTGAAAAATCTGTTGGAATTCTTTGAAAAAACAACAAGCAGGATTGGAATAATGAAAAAGGCTACAGAGGGACCTATAAAGATAAGGAGATTGGGCAAAGAAGTGGGAGATGGAATACTGTATCCGGTATTGTATGGTAAAGAAATTACTAGATGGACTAAAACAATATACTATTTCATACATGGAGAGACAATTGTAAAATGTGAAGTGCAAAAGGAATTGGGAGCCCTTGATCAGGATTTTCAAAATATTGACTTGCAGGTTCACTCGGTGTTGAGGAAGAAAAATGGGATGATGGCATTTCTTTCAAGAGGTATGGAATATAAAACCAAGGATGTACATGTAATATCAAGGATTTACAAAGCATCAGTGAGCCCTCGCATAGGGTATTGTGAGCAGTTTGAGGCCCCTTAACTTAGAGAGATGTTCTGACACTGGAGTGTGCATAAAGAAGGTTCCGGAGAATGATTATAGGATTAAACGGCTTCTCATATGAAAAGCTGTTGATGGATCTAGTACAGTATTCTGTGAAATTCAGAAGAATGAGTTGTAACATAATTGAAACTGATGGAAGGTAGAAGGACTTCGATAGAGTAGATGTGGAGAAAATGTTTACTATGTTGGTTGAGATTAGCACCAGAAAACACAGCCTCGGGAGGAATTAGATCAAATTAGGTTGAATTTCTTCAGCGAAAGAGCGGTGAAGCAGTGAAATTCGTTGCTGCAGGCGACAATGGAGGCCAAATCATTACCTATACTTCAGGCAGAGGATGACAGATCCTTGATTGGTCAGTGTATGATGGAATAGGGGGAGAAAGCAGGAGACTGCGGCTGAGGGGTAAGGTGGTTCAGCCATGGTGAATTAACTGAGTAGATTCGATAGGCCAACCGGCCTAATTCTACTCTTACGTATAGTGCCTATAAAAGAGTATTCAGCATCCGCTCCCCACTTAAGATTTCATGTGTTTTGTTTGTTTTACAACATTGAATCATGCTGGATTTAATTCGCCTTTTTTGACACTGATTAACAGAAAAGTTTCTTCATGTGTCAAACTGGCAACAGTTTCTATAAATTGGGCCAAATCTGTTATAATTATTGAACACAAAATAATGGATTGCATAATTACTCGCCCCTTCAAGTCAGAATTTAGTAGATGCACCTATGGTAGTAATTACAGTCTTGCATCTTTGTGAGTAGGTCCCTATCAGCTTTGTAAATTTGGACATTACTAATTTACCCCATTCTTCTTTGCATAATTGCATGAGCTCTATCAGATTGCATGGGGATCGTGAGTGAAAAAAGCATTTCAAGTTCAGCCACACTTTCTCAATTGGATTGAGGTTTATATTCTGACCTGGCCACTCCAGGGAATAAACTTTGTTGTTTTTAAGTTATTCCTGTGTAGCTTTTGCTTAATGCTAAGGACCATTGTCTTCCGGTAAAGAAATCACTCAATTTGCAAGTCCTTTTGCAGAGTACATCAGGTTTTTCCTCCAGGATTTCCCTGTATTTTGCTGCATTCGTTTTGCTCTCTACCTTCACAGGCTTTCGGGGCTTTCTGCAGGTGAACCTTCGCCACAACATGATATCGCCACCACCATGTTTCACAGGAGGGATGGTGTGTTTTTTTTTCGATGATATACAGTGTTTAGCTATCATCAGACCATGAATCCTTCTTCCAGCTGACTTCAGCCTCCCGCATGCCTTCTGGAAAACTCCAGCCGAGATTTCATGACAGTTTCCTTCATCAATGGATTTCTCTTTGCCACTTTCTCATAAAGCTGCGACTGCGGAAGCACCCTGTAAACAGTTGTTCTAGGCGCAGTCTCTCCGATAGAACACAGAAAATAGAAAACCTACAGCACACTACAGGCCGCTCGGCCCACAAAGCTTTTCCGAGAATGTCTTTACCTGAGAAATTACCTAGGGTTACCCATAGTCCTCTATTTTTCTGAGCTCCATATACCTGTCCAGGAGCATCTTAAAAGACCCTCCACCACCGATGCCAGCTGCCCATTCCAAGTACTCACCACTCTCTGCGTAAAAAAAAATTACCCCTGATATCTCCTCTGTACCTGATTCCAAGCACTTTAAAACTGTGTCCTCTCGTGCTAGCCATATCCGCCCTGGGGAAAAAAGCCTTTCACTATCCACACGATCAATGCCTCTCATCATCTTCTGCACCTCTATCAGGTCAACATCTCAGATACTGACGTTGTAACTCCTTCAGAGTTGTCATAGGTCACCTGCTGGCCTCCCATATTAGTCCCCTTCTGCAAGGTACCCAGATTTTGAGGACAATCTGCTCTCTGCAGGTTTACAGCTGGGCCATATTCTTTACATTTCTTGATGATTGACAACCGTACTCCAAGGAATATTCAGTGACTTGGAAATTTTCCTGTATCCATCTCCTGACTTGTGCTTTCTAATAACCCTTCTGTGAGTTGCTTGCAGTGTTCTTTTGCCTTCATGGTGTATGTCCTGCCAGGATCCTGACTCGCCAGCAGTTAGACCTGCCAGATTTAGATGTGTGTTTGTATAATCAATTGAAACACCTTGCCTGTACACTAGTGATCTCCATTTAACTAAGCATGTAGCTTCTAAATCCAATTGGCGGCACCAGTGATGATTTATTGTGTCATATTAAAGCGGGTGAATACGTATGCAATCAATTATTTTGTGTTTTATATTTGTAATTAATTTAGATCACTTTGTAGGGATCTCTTTTCACTTTGACACGAAACAGTCTTATTCTGTGGATCAATGTTAAACAAGCCAGAATAAATCAACTGTGATGCAATGTTGTAAAACATTAAAACATACAAAATTTTCAAGAGGGGTGGAGTGGTGGTGAATAATTCTGTAGGCACTGTAATTCTTAAGGTTTTATGGTCCTATATGACCGGAGAATTTGCACATGGCGATTAATACGTGCCTGCACCAGGTATTGTAGTTTAAGAGGTCACGTTCAGGGGGAATTTATATTATTAATGCTGGAACACTAAAAACCATTCATGTAGAGGGATCTTGGGGTTTAATCCCAAAGTTGCCTATACGTACTCAAGCAAAAAAAAGCTGCAATGTGAATCTCCAATTGATCTCGTTTCTTCAGTGTTTCTAATACTGGAGCTCACAAAGCAGCAGAGATATCTGGTTGCCATTCAACGCCAGAGATATAGAGCAAAACATGAGACTTGAAAGGAACTTACGGTATAGAAGAATAGTAATCTGTTCCATCCACCCAGCGCAACATACGATTATAGTAAGTGAGCCCAATCCAGTAAGTTTTATCATGGACGGCTTTTCTTAAAAACTCCTGCCGTAGAAACAAAGGCATCAATGGTTGTCGATAGTATTTCTATCAAAGTTTTTACATGGTGAAATTCGAACTAAAGTCCAGCTGTTTAGTTCAAACCCTTCGCCCTTTTTGTAAACGTTTGAGTGGAACGGGAGATATCAGCATGTTACATTACTTCGGTTTGTTTGGTCTTTGCCATGTTCCCAACTTCATAAAACTGAAAGGTCAAGGCCAGCGGCAGTACTGAACTTTCGACTACAGAGCAAGTGCTACCTGACTAACCATGATAATCACTTAATCTGCTTTACCTCTCAATTTGGTTGATTCCCCGACAGTTCAATCCACCTATAAATAAATGCTTAGTTCTTCCCGCTAATCTGAGGAAGAGCTCCAGACGTTAAGTGCGACTGAATTATCATTCCAAACATAAAGCCTGACTGGATAAGTTTTGCGTTTCCCTTTCTGTTTCACGTTGACTGCCGTTAGGGTGCAGAATCGGTAAGTACCTCTTTGCATTTTTAACTACGCCCGATCAATGAACAGGGGTCATTAGCAAGGGTGAATTAACCAGGCCGGGGCAAGCTGAGCCTATTATTGGAGCAGCTATTGCGTGAGTGGGCTAGTATTACAAAGAGGTCGCTTTTGGTTTGGCTAATCAGGCTGGGGCGAAGGAAACACCTCGTAATTTATTTTCTTCTCCTGTATTCTTCATTCTTCGCCCATTAGAGTCTCGACCATGATTCAGTGAAAATGGCTCCAGGAGCTGTGTTGTTTTCTTTCCGTGAAAGCTGGGAATTCTGCGAAAATTCCAGTCTCCGGGATACCCACCATGTGCACCGAGCTGCAGCTCCTCAGGTAACGTTTTACAGAACTGGAGCTGGAACTCGATGACCTTTGGCTCATACGGGAAACTGAGGAGGTGGTAGATAAGGGTACTGAGAGGTAGTCACCCCTAGGTTGCAGGAGGCAGGAGAAAAGAAAGGGAACTGGGTGGCCAGTACTGAGTACCCCTCTGGCTGGTTCCCTACAATATAAGTAAGCCGTTTTGGATACTGTTGATGGGGACGACATATCGGGGGAATGCCAGCAACCGGGTCTCTGGCACTAATTCCAGTGCTGTACTTCAGAAGAGTTGAGAGGTGCAGAGCACTGCCGGAGGATCATCTATAGCTGGAGGAATAGAGAGGCAACATTATTCCTGTGTGGCCATGATAGAGACGTGGATATCGTATGTTGCCTCATAGGTTCTTGTGTCAGGGATGTCTCAGTTCGGAGCCACGGCATTCTAAATGGGGGGCAAAGAGCAGCGAGAAATTACTATGCCACCAATGACATAGAAATGAAAGACAATGAGGTCATGAAGAGAGATTAGAGGGAGCTAAGGACAAAGCTGAAAAGCGGACTATGTTAGAAAGTAACCTTTGTATTGTTGGCGAAACCAAGCGCCAGGAGAACTTGGCAGATAAATTTTATATTTACTGATAATTGGAAAATCATCTGGGGAAGGTACACCCTGCCAAATGAACAGGTAACACCTAAAGTTAACAACTAAACCCAAGAGAACCAATATACTTGCGGTCAAGTTTTCAAGTGATGATAGGGAGGGTTTAAACTAAATTGGCCGGCTGAATGGATCCGCAGTAGCAGGGCTAGTTCTCAGAGGCATTTTATAGTGAGGCTTCCAGCAAGGATAGACTGACAATAGGGCAAAATTGCAGTCAGCAGGATGAATTGCAATGTAAACGGCTGACAAAGTCGGAAAGGGTGGTGAATGCAGGACTGAATTTTTTATATTTGAAACATGCAACATATAGAATAAGGCAGATTAAGTTGTAGCGCGGTTACAGAATGCCAGGCATGATATTGTGGCCAACACTAACTCTAGGCTGAAAGGAAATTACACTTGGAAGCTTATCATCCAAGCATACACGGTATATGGAATAGACAGCTAGGTAGCCAGAGTGGGTGGGTTGGCTCTGATAGGTTTCTTTCCAAAGGTTTTCCTGTCCTGCACACTCCCGATTGAAATAGCCATACTCAGAAAATACCAGTCTCTTCCTTCATCAAGATACCCGTGGCAGCCGCAGCCCTCTACCTATGAGACCCTACCGGTAGGTCCAGTTTTGTATCAGAATTGTCACACTGCGTGGCAGCAGTAACCGCAATGGACTGAGATACTTCAGCTGGCAGGATTTCCACTGCATTCTGCAAAATACCTACTTTTGTGGCATCAGCGGTCGCATCGACAACAAAAGCTAATACTGAGGAATTTGTCCTGATGGTGGAAACCTTCAGCTCCTCCATCCTATTGTCTTCCTCTCTTACTTCTCTGATCAGCTCAAGAAACGAGGGATTGGGACGAGTCTTATGAATCATCCGAATGCTTAAAGTAATCACGTGGCGTGACATCACGCTCTTCACAACTATCTCCATCATTAATCGATTTTAACTCAACCAGATGAATGGACCCTTTTACGCCACAAGCCATGCTGCTGTTTCTCCGGCCAGAAAATGTGGGCAGAAATTTTCAACCCTTTCACCTGGAGTGTTCGGCTGAACCTCAGGGTAAACTCCGATGGGATGTCGGCCGAGTCAAAACGTTGGATAACGCTTACATGAAGTTCCCGTGCGTGGCCAACGGGGTTTCTGTCTTTAGGAACCTCAGCACCTCAGCAGACGGACCTTTTAAACTCTCCACCAGTCGCTGCCTTTTCATATAATCTGAACAGTGCCTTTCTTCCAGGAACTGAGATGTCTTCTCCGTCAAGGCGCATATTCATCCTTATCACCGTGGGGCGGGGGGGGGGGGGAGCTTGGCCCCAGAGAACATCCTCAGCCTATGATATCTTTGGTTCTCCGCAGGTACGCTTTAGCATTAATCTACCATTGAAATAACTGCCGAAATCAGCTCAGCATTTCTATCGACCTTTGAAGGGCCCTCTGTACATTTCACATCTACCAACTCTTTTCCCTCACTTTGAGAATAACTTGTCTTTGAGTTCGTCGCCCTCCGCTAAATGTCCCCCTTCTCTAAAAGTATGGACTGCCCATGGTCCCTCTCCTCCAGGTTCTCCTAACATATTGGGCAGCGCAATTTCAGTTACGTCAGTGCTAGTCTGGACTAACAAGACATATTTACCAGTCGTTGATCAAACTGCCCTTCAAGCAGCCTAACGTCCCCAATACTTTTACAAAGCTCTTTATTTAGCCAGAGAGTAGTGAATCTGTGGATTTTGTTGTTGTGGACAGCTGTGATGACCAAGTCATCAAATATATTTAAGTCAGAGGATGATAGGTTGTTGATAAGTCAAGACATAAAGAGTTACTGGAGAATGCAAGAAATTGCGGCTGATAGGAAAATGGATCAGCCATGATGAAATAGCGGAGCAGGCTCGATGAGCCAACTGTCCTAAATCTTCTTCTGTATCTTATGGTCCTATGGTTGGTGTCATGTCAAGGATGCCCGTAATTAGCGGAACTTCTTATTGCTGGTTGCGTGCCCTACGTCCGTTTGTATTGACCATGCAGATTGTTTGGAGAGTGTGTTCATCAAACGCAAAAGAAGAGATAATGTTAGAGTAGCTGCTTAAATCTTCCTAAAACAAGATGTATTGTCTTACATGATGTTAACTTCCTGTGTGTTTTTACGAAGAATCGTAGAAATATTTTCAATAGAGAGCATGACATCACTCTCATTCTTTTTGTCAGTTGTAGATATGTTTACAGGAACAGTTGTTCAAAATACCAGGTCTCTGGCCGGGTCAGTGCAGTTACATCGTTTATGTGGCTCACTCAGTCTTGTTTCTGGAGAAATGTGATTAAGAATATTCGCAGTGATAGTAAGGATGTTGAGTACATAGTTGGGTGGGTACTTTCAATGGGAAATGGTCATTACGTGTTGCGAATACCACATAAGCTATGAACAATGACTAACTGTTTTCTCTGTCATGTTTTATGTATTCACGGACTGCTTCATTGCCTGAGGACTGGTGAAATCTTTTGGATGATTTGGATGTGGGTGTTGAATAAACTCACTTTCCACATTAGGAAACCCTAAAGAAAACATGCAGAGTTATTAAGCCTAGTTAAAATGCTTTCAAAATTACATGGGATTTTTTTTTCATGAGCCGGCGAATGGATAATATTAAATGTCAAATGCTGGAACTGGAACTAGCGTAAATGATACGCCTTGGTCGCGATAGACTAGATAGTATGAAAGAGCTGATTTCCTGCTTATTAATTCCATAAACCCATAATTCTATACCTATCCTCTTGGAATATCCAACTATTAGATACAAGACTGTATTGCTGGAAAACCTGCCCAGCAGAAGTCCAAATAATACACTAACAATCCCTCTGTTCTTGTCGTGCAGTGTTGCCAGATGTACCGTTCAACGCCGAGACAATCCATACAGCATTTTTTTTCACGGGATAACCAGGAAAAACTAACTCTCTATTAGTGACAATAGACAATAGACAATAGGTGCAGGAGTAGGCCTTTCGGACCTTCGAGGGCAGAAAGTTTGAGTCTGTTCTCAGACAGTTTCCACCAGAATGACAATCGCCCCGGGCACAACGCTTTCATCTCATAGCAGGAGCGGAAAGGATATGTCCCCATGACACGACTAAGTCATTACAAAAATGGCAAATCTACAGTGCCAGCGAGTTTGATCACATCCTAATATCCTACCTCTTCCGCAACGTTGTTAATGACCATTAAATGGGCATTCCCTGATGCACAGGATTCATTGGCTTTCTTCCAGGTTGCTGTGTTCCAGGAAAACAGATAACAATTTTGCTTGAACTGAACCCATTGCTCCGGACATGAAGGCAAATCTGAGAAAATATTGAAGAAAATTTCAAAGAACTACTTTGAGATTCATATTTTCATCGGCTAAAGTTTTAGGGTAGCGGAGTCCACAGGAGAAGGAGAAACATTGAAGCAGGGAGAGAGCAGGGCTGAAAATACATGAGGACAGGATGTAGGCAGAGGGCAGCTGAAGAAATGAAGGTCAGGACGGGAGGGAGACAGGGAGGGGGGGAAAAGAAGGAAGTTCCATTGCAGCGAGCGCGAGGAGGTTAGACAGAGTGGGCGGTGAGATAGAGGATCAAGGGTGTGCAGATGGACAGAATCGACTGCAGGCCATGGAAGAGGAAGTGAAGAAAGGACGAAAATGTGGTCTCTGAGGGAATGGCGGAGAGAGGACGAATGAGGAACAGGGAGAGAGGTACAAAACAACGCCAGCAAACGACGGGGGAGCAAAGTCTGAAGTGTCAAACAAATGTCCGGAATGAGGACGGGCGATACAGGAAATGGGTGAGGGAACTACGGGAGAAAACTGGACGGAATGTGAGCGAGGTAAGGAGAAGAGATATAAGCCAGGCAGTAGGATGGTGCTAAGGCGAAGAATACGACAGAAGGCAACAAAGATTGACTTTGTGGTTAAGAAGGCATACGGTATACTGGCCTTCACTAATCGTGGTATTGAACTTAGGAGCCGAGAGGTAATGTTACAGGTATATAGGACCCTGGTCAGACCCCACTTGGAGTACTGTGCTCAGTTCTGATCGCCTCACTACAGGAAGGATGTGGAAGCCATAGAAAGGGTGCAGAAGAGATTTACAATGATTGGGGAACATGCCTTATGAAAACAGGTTGAGTGAACTCGGCCTTTTCTCCTTGGAGCGACGGAGGATGAGAGGTGACCTGATAGAGGTGTTTAAGATGATGAGAGGCATTGATAGTGTGGATAGTCAGAGGCTTTTTCCAAGGGCTGAAACGGATGCCACAAGAGGGCACAGGTTTCAGGCGCTGGGGAGTAGGTACAGAGGAGATGTCAGGTGTAAGTTTTTTTACGCAGAGAGTGGTGAGTGTGTGGAATAGGCTCCCGGTAACTGTGGTTGAGGCGGATGCGATAGGGTCTTTTAAGAGACTTTTGGATAGGTACATGGAGCTTAGAAAAATAGAGGGCTATGGGTAAGCCTAGTAATATCTCAGGTAGGGAAATGTTCGACACAACTTTATGGGCCGAAAGGCCTGTATTGTGCTGTAGGTTTTCTCTGTTTTTAAAGATAGAAAGCATCAAGAAGAGGTCGAGAACAAACTGATTTGTAGCATTAGCTGGAGACAAAGGCGAGGCCCAGAGAGTAAGAAGGCATGAAAGATAAAGGGGGATTTAGGGTAGAACTAACGGGTCTAAACATGAGCGATTTATGGTACGTTAGAGTGATCTGTGGAGCGAGAGATTGCAAGGAAGAATAGTCGAAGCAGGCGAAGCGCAAAGAGGCAGGGGATGATGGAAAGGCTAGTGACACCTTAGCGAGCACAGTGTTAAGAGGGGTAACAGAGGATCCCAGTCAGAGGACCGGAGCTGGACAGGATAAGTGGACATAGTTGGGAACATGGAATAGCGAGAGAGCTGCAGAGTGAAATGGTGCAGCGATTAGGCCGCGAAAACGAAAACAATGTACGTGAGCATGGTGGGGTGCGCCGCAAAGTAAACCAGAGAAGGTGGTGCTGTTGAAAGGACGGAGAAGAGGATGGGGCAATGAGTGTATGTCGAGAGAGGCGCAAATCTGCTAGGTGAATAAGAAGAAATGGTGAAGAGGAAGGACTGGGGACGAGAACTGAATGTCAAGGCACTGAGAGCAGCGAGTAGATGAGTGGAAAAAGGAGGTTGGTGAATGCAATGAAAAACAAGTGGTGAAGAATACAGAGAGAAAATAGATTAATGAAGGCAGGATTGTGGTTTGGGCGAGTATTCGGCGTTGTGAAGGAGGGAGGAGGTTCACAAGCAATCGTGACGGAGGTACAGAGAAATGATTGTGTTACGATATTGAAGGGCAGGCTCGGAGAGGCGGGAGAAGAGGATATAGTGAGGCCGGTGTTGCCAAGGGACAGGAAGGGCAGGGGATTTGAGAATGTGACGGGCCAAGGGAGCGAAGATATAGATGGGGATTGTGTGTGCATTGGACAAGAGGCCCCAGAGAGAGAGGAGACACAGGGAGATAGAGAATAGGTTGCTGACAAAGGGAAGAGACTTCAGTGTCATGGACGATGTAAAGGGGAAATAAGCCATTAGAATGGAACGGACGAGGTGTCAGAAATCCTAGTATCGGGGAACAGCGAAAGGTGAGATGTCGGCAAAGGCAATAAAGAGATTCAAGGGATAGTGGCGGGGGCAGAAGCGGAGATAGATTTGAGCGTTGAGTGTAGGCTTCGGTGATGCAAGATGATGGTGGGCAGTAAACAAATGTAACGTGAGGGAGGCGATGGAGTGTCGAGGAATGATCCTGTGAGGAAGCTGAGGAGGTGGGGTCGAAAGAAAGCAGAGAGACCGATAAGCTGAAACAGAGAGGCGAACAGCAAGAGGCGAGGAAACTAGACCAAATAACGAGGGTCAGGAGAGTGAGTGGATGCCTTACTTAGAACTGCGAAAACCAGGGATGCAAAGAGAAGGGTAGGAAATTAGAGAGAAAGACGGGGTCGGGGGAGGGTCTACGATGGCAGAAGAGGAGGAGGACGGCCCATTGAGGGAATGCGAGGGGCCGGAGACAGGTGAAGGTCCAGAGAGGTTGGGTACTGGCAGAGAGAAAAGATGAATGCAGAGGTGGAAAAGAGAGAAGTACAATGGAGAGTATTTGGGGCAAAGATGAAAAGGAAGGTTAGATTAGCAATCTAACCTACCTCCACAATACCCGTGTGATAAATCGATTGGTTTCTAGGATGAATAATTGTAAATGAGAAATGTTTATGTCAAGTATTGAACTTACTTTCCTTCAGCAGTGAAATTTCCGCTTGAAGTGCGGTGACTGAGTTGCGGTTCACTTCGAAGTTTTCACTAACTGAAAGAGAGGCATTCAATTAGGCCGCGAATATCCGTTCTTCGATTAACTAATTCCTGCACTCACCCCAATTTACTTTGAGTGTACAGCATTGGCCGCCATCGCATTATTGCTCCAGATGTCAAAGCAAAAATCTGTGCCTACGTTAGTATTTGTAATTTGTATTGCTAACAGAGTTGGGGGGACGACTTAACTGTGTGTGTGTGTGTGTGTGTGTGTGTGTGTGAAGTAGATTTCAGAAGGTATCAAGTTCCCACCTACAATACGTAAACTAATCGTATAACAAAAATGTGCGGAAGACATATACTAATATAACGCTGCCACTGAACTGCTCCTCCAAAAACCCAGACAGCGCTGAAATATCTAATACCGTGGGGCATGTACTGAAAGTCAGAATAGGTAGTTTCAAGGGGTTATGAGGAGGAATCTTTTACGCAGAGAGTGGTGGATGCCTGGAATGCGCAGCCTGTTCTGGTGGTAGCGACAGATACATTACAGGCTTTTAAGAGACGTTTAGGGACATGATGTAGGCAAGATGGAGGGATATTGTCTTGAGTAGGTTAGAGGGATTAGTGTCTGAGTGTTTCTGACATGCTCTTTAGCTCCTTCAACAAAATATTGTGGGCTGTACTGCTCGATGTTCTGTGCAGTTGTTAAATCTGCTGTGGGTAGCCGCTGAAGTATAACGGGGCCTGTTGATACTGTTACGTACCCCGTAACTGGGTTGCCAAACCAGCAGAAATGGATCACTCAGTTGGAGTCTGGAGTACTAGAACTAAGAAAGTTTTATTAAAGAAACAAGCAACACAGTAATCGAAAGGATAATGAATGCAACAGTTCAGCGATGATAAACACACATGTGCACAGAATTAAGATAACAGCATCAATCAAATGACCAAATTTCAAAGTGACTCAAAGTTCAGTCCAGTTTAGTAGTTCAGTTCGCAGTAATCGTTGCCATGGCGATGGACAACGTGGGGGAAGAGAGAGAACAGGAACAACTGATCATTCAGATACTGCTTCACTCACAGACCGGCGAGATGGCTCACAAACAGCTTTTGGGCGGGTCCTTGGTGATGTCACCTGAGGTCACCGACTGTGACCCCTCCTCCAGATGCGGTCGATCCTCTGCAGTGAACCCGGCACCCAGGCAAGGGCGGACACACACCGGGTTCCCGCTGATCTACCTTTCCACCCTGTGCGTTGTCTGATACTTCTCACCGACTCGTGAGAGGCGTACCGCTTCCAGGGTCTCGTTACCTCGGGTGTCGTGTGTGTCCTGCCTTAGCGAACCTGTCCCTTTTTATCCCCCTGCTGGGGCATCGCCTGTCCACCACTTCAAACAGTTCAGGGTTCAAAGGGGGAGCCGCTCCAGACAGCTCTCTCTCCCCCGTCCCTTCATTACACATCTCCAGACGCTGCTCCATTGTTCCTTATCTCTCCTTCCCCTGAGGGCAGGTGGCAGACCACTTGCTGATGTCACTGATGTTAACCCAGGCCAGCAAACATCTTAATTTTATGTGTATTCTCGTCACAATACCATGCAAGGTCTCGGGAAATATTGCACCGACCGTGACGCTGCAGTTCATCCAGCGATTAATGTAGCAGGAACACTCACAATATGCTGGAGGAACTCAGCAGATCAGTCAGCATCAGTTGAAAAGATTAGTCGACGTTTCGGGCCGAAACCCTTCCTCAGGACTGAAGGAAGAACTTTGGGGAGGGTTTGAAGAATGCTTGTAGTTGAAAAAAACAGTAATTTTTAAGACAAAGTGGTGGGGGAGGGGAAGCAGGGAGGTGATTGACAGAAGAACAATAGTAGAAGGAGGCGGAACTATAAGGGAGGTGATGTGAAACAGGGATAGAGGAAGGGAGGGGAGGGAAACCCGACGCATATTGGGGGACCACTTCGTCCAGCACCTCCACTCCGTCCGCCACAACAGACAGGATCTCCCGTTAACCACCCACTTCAACTATGCTTCCCGTTCCCATTCAGATATGTCCGTACATGGCCTCCTCTACTGCCATAATGAGGCTAAACTCAGGTTGGAGGAGCAACACCTCATATACCGTCTAGGTACTCTCCAGCCCCTTGGTATGAACATCCAACTTTCGGTAATTCCAACCGCCCCCCCCCCCCCCGCCCCGCCCTTCCTCTGTCCCTATTTCGAATACTTAGTTTTGTAGTTTCTGGAACATGAATCACATGAATTTTTGGTAGAATTTTTACTGTTTGCAGATGAATGATTATTGGACTTTACTAGCTGTTAGCGTTTTCTGTCTCACATACCGGACCTGGAAACTTGATTCCAATTTACCCTCTGCTGATGACATCTGAAGAAATTAAATGAGACTCAGGAAACCTTCGTGAGAAAAGGGCTTTAATGATATATCGAATTCAGTGTTGAGATACCAATTGATTACTGAGAAAGTTGGCGATCTCTGGAGTAATACTGAGAGTCAGGAAGCCTAGATTTACCATAAGCTTCACTTATACAGGTGGAGATAATCGGGAATGGGTAATTAGCTGGATTCCTGAGTGTGAGAATAAAACAGGATGGATACTTAGGAATAGATGTAATTATTTAAGTCCGCAAGCCAGACACATTCTAGCTACTCCGTTCAACGCCTCGGCTCCTCTACTCTGACTGTTCACTATTGCTTTCAATTCCCCGATTTTTCAAGTAAAGTGTGCGTGGAATATCATGTCTATAGAACTCAGCGAGCTTTTATTTTGAAGAAGTGACGGGACGGGACCGGACGTTTCTGTGCTGTATAATCCTTTCACCCTAATCCATGTATTGTCTCTCTAAAAGACTGCAATGATCCAATTACCGCAGTATACGGAAGATATAATAAAGAGGAGTTTACCATGCTCTCCGAGATTTTGCTATACCACTCTAATCTAGTATCATCATCGCCCGGTCCATGAGCTCCACATTCCAGTTCACGGACCGGTTCATCGATCCTTATTCCAGGATTTCTGATTTTCCTTTATTCTGTTAGGTGCTCTAATTCAGGCACACGATTCTCTTTTGGGCAGATACATAAATACCTCCGGAGACCAGGACTTGGCTACTGAATGGCTCCCATCAAAACCCTCCGTCTGAATCCCTTCTCGGCCCCTTCCTTCTGTAGCCTTGCCCTGCAACCAGGGTCTGTAGCCTTGCCTCACCTGAAGCCTTCCCTCGCCTGCAACCCTTGCCTCGCCCGAAGCCTCGCCTGCAACCTTCGCCTGCACCGTTGTCAAGTTCAACTGCTGGAGCAAGACCAGAGCCTTGATGTGTCTAGATGAGGAACTGTCTATCGTTGTTTGGAACTGTCTCTGTGTCCACGCATTTGCTAGGTAGGTCCGGCCGTTTGCCGCTACCTTGTGTTAGGAACTGTCTCTCTGTGTTCTGTGTATGAGACCCGGCCCTACATCCTGTTCCCAAGGAAGGGTGCCGGCTCTGTGTTCTACGTTCCTGTCTCCCCGACCAAGGCTCTGTATTCTGCGTTCCTGTCGTCCCAAGTCCAAGGTTCCGAGGTTCCTGTTGTCCCAAGTCCAAGGTTCGGCTGTTCCTGAGTACCAAGTCAAGGCTTCGTGTTCTCGTCCTGTCCGTGTGCTTCGTCCTGTGCTGCTGTTCCCTCGTCCTGTACTGGAGTTCCTTTGTCTTTCCCAGGAGTCTCTCGTTCTGTCCTGTAGCCCGGCCTAGTCCTGTCTCCCAAGGTCACGTCATGACTTCACCTAGTTCCGGAGTCCGAGCCCAAGAAAAGACCCAGTTTCTGGGTCCTTGCCCAGTCTCTGGCTCGGAGTCCGAACCCAAGCTTGATCATGTTCTCGCCTCGAAGAACCCAAACCATGTCCAGTCCTGTAGCCACGTCATGTCCTCGCCTAGTTCTGGGGTCCGAGCCCGAGTCAAGACCCAGGTTCTGGGTTCTTGTCCAGTCTCCGGTTCGGAGTCCAAGCCCAGGCTCCTAGTTCCCAGTTCCTGGTCCTGGTCCCGCTTGCCTAGCCAATGTCCTAGCCCGAATCTATATTCTAGTTTCAGCTCTCTAGTCAAGTCCTGTTCCTAGTACTTCAGTGTCTGTGTCTTGCATTTGGGTCAGCCATCAGCGCCCCCACCCCTTTATGCCTTTATGACAAGTATCCTTTAAATGTTTATTTTTTACAATCTTGCAGCTTGTAATATGTCAGGAGATGATGATTTCAACGTGAAAACCATTAAGCTGAATGTTCCTTCCTTCATGATGCTCATCAGTTCGCCATCTATCTGACATGCCCTCTCAGGAGCAGCCCTCAGTATTCTAATTAAATGATTCTGATACATCCGATTTAGCAATTCTTGAGGGAGCAAATTTATAATTTGAGGGGCTACCCTAATGCAGCTCGTCTGATTGCTTTCGGTGTCATTATACATTTTCTAAAAAAAAAGAGCCAAAATGTCATAGTGCATTCGGCATGGTCTTACCATAGCCTTATAAAATTAGAACATCTTCCTCAATTCAACTCACCAAACCACCTGCAATAACGGCGAATAAACCACAAACTGCTGTCCTCTGTTACATGTTCAGTTAATTAAAATATCGTCCTTTACCTTACTTTCAATATTTCACCAGATATTAACCCTCTGCCTTCAGTGAAGTGCATAAACTGATATTTTTCATTTTTAATTCTATTTTTCAGATTTCCATCATTTAATCTATCTGTATCGTCCGCATACTTTTAATATCGATGACCGAATGTATATTCCCACATTTTGCTTTTGCATTGGGAATTAGTACGTTAACCAGGAAATATCCTGAGAACAATATAACCAGCATAACTCACTGGAACCGTCTAATCTGCCTCACTTGTTCAGCCATGTTTTTCATATTCTCTCATCCAATGTAGGAGTTTCATATCTTTAATATTCGGCCAATGCGAGTGCAGAATATAATAAACTGTTTTGGTCCGATTAGTTAGCACCCAACTCTATCTGATGGCAGTATACTTAAGAACTCATTGAGATGTTAGCGTATTATCGGGAAATGGTTAAAATCTGGATGCAGACCAATGCAGAATCTCAAAATGTAATCACATTGCATTGGAATGTGGACCTCCCCAAACCTAAAAACCATTGTGCAGTCAGCCAGCTACAGTAAGAATAGAATAGAAAGGCAGCAAGACGCCGAAATACGGTGTAGTCAACTCGGAATTTCAGAGTCCAGATTTTGACCAGTAGAATAAACCAAGGTCCGGTTCAGTGCTGGTCCAATTTTCAAGCACGTGCCTCTGAAACATTACATCTGTGCGTGGTATAAGTAAGAGGTAGCAATGGCACTGACGCAGTGCCAATGCCCGGATTTGATTGTACAATGAATGTAGGGAAATTCTTATAACGGCCATGCTTCATCTATATGCTATGGGGATGAAAACATGCTTTTGAAGTGAATGTATCTGGTTAGATTAAAAGGGCTAGCTCAACAAATGTGGGGGGGGGGCTACTATAAGGCGGATAGGAACAAAAGATGTACACTGAAAGCACTGGAATAGACTGCGCAGAGGCTAGTGAAAGATTTTGTTACTAAGTATCTAAATGCGGCCATTGAACGTGGCTTGGTTAAGTCATGGACATACACCTTACTTAGGAAAACGACACAAACTCTTCACCACCATCTAGAACCTACCCTCCCCCTCCACACTGCCACCACCGACAGCAAAATCCCACCCTATCTCCCACATCTGACAGCTGTTCGTTTCTGCAACAAATGCCAGCTCCGCAAATGTCACCGCTCTTCTTTATGAACTCCAGTTATTGACTTCCATTAACTAATTAGTCCTCTGTGCTCACCCACATCTCTTCTTCTTCACCTTCCTGTGGTCTCGAACGACTTCATGCTCCTCTGCCGCAATTACCGTTTCTCTCCTCCACCCATCTTATTCTACTCTCATATATCTCCAGTCTCCAAATTTCACTTTCTCACTATACATTTTGCCTTCGAATTCCACCGAGGTGATACCATATAATATCATAAAACAGCAGCAAAATTTCACAGATCTGGGGAGAGATATCAATGAGCTGGACTGATGCGACGTTGCAGGGAAGCAATTCCATGCCCTGAAATTCTTTTTGGGTGACCTCAGGACAAAGAGTCTAGAGAATAGTCGGAGGACCAGATCAAAGACAGAACTCTCTGAACAGAAGAAAAAGAGTCCAACAGATTTGAGTTCGCACTCACCATTATGTTTCCACCAGGAAAGTTCAGTCTGGAAACCATTGAGTGCAGAGTTGAATTCACTCGCCATCTTGGTTACTGAAATAGAATGAGGCCTTGAATTTCACATATTTGCTTAGACTGCAAGTAGAATAGCCCACCGCGTAATTCAGAGCATAAATTATCAGTGCAAATGGAATACCACAACCTTTGGAACCATATTACAAGAGATTTGTGAAGTACTGGAAGCAGAGAGGATTCACAAGGATGGAATCAAGATCCAATTTTTAAATGTCGGGAAAAGACAGGATAGATTGTGATATTATTTTGCAATCGGTAGAATGTGTGGCGGGGGGGGGCGTTTATTGGAGATAAATTGCAGAATGCTACTGTGGTTTTAAATTCTCCGCCTGAAGAATAGAAGATTACAACCAGGATGTAATGCTTCAAATTGAGTCATCTGGTCTATGTTTTCGTTTTCGTTTGCAAATATAGTCACGATTAATTGAATTTCCAGCTCCTGCTTTGTGACTACACTGTTGCGAACATACCTCGCTGCTGTTACTACAAGCTATTCTCATCAATGTCACACTCTCTTGCAGACGATGTTTGCATTGTTGAGTCACCAGTCCTAACCCTCCACTAGAAAGTGGAAATGGAGATTTACAGCAAAGTTACACATCGCATTCCTAGACACCGAATCACCTTGATTTCCAACTGTACTCCACACAGACCATTAATCCAAACAGCCTAGAAACTGCAGAAAACCCCCAAGTTCCTACCTCACGAATTACAGACTCCACTTGCTGGATAGTGCCCAAACTTACATAACATAGACGCGCGACTCTTCGAACCGTACATGACCTTAAGCTGCCTAAACGCTTGCAGCCCCAAACTCGGGGACCCGACCCGTACCTCTTTCTCTAGATACACCACTTAATTTTCTGAGCCGGAATCACAGTGTCACAAATAAACTGGATGATGAAATTTGTGACATAAAGAAAACATATCTCATGGCACATAAATGGGTGGGTGCGCAACTGACTAGGAGGGACATCAGCGAACTGAGACTTCACACAGCTTTTGAGGGGTAGGAAGGTCATAGATTGTTTGGAAGTCACTTCAACTTGACGATAATGTTACAGAAAGAGGGAAACGATTATTTACATATTGGAGGTGAGTAACATCATATGTCATTGTGTTGTCTTACATCATACACCTGTATTTTATCATTGGGAAGGGGAAGCAACGAAATTAAGCAGTGAGCAAGACGGACAGCAGCAGCAACAAGTGATTTATAGCCATGGATAATTTCAGCCAAAGCCCCAGTGATAAACAATGTCGGAAAGGGAAGCGTGACATTATCGGCAAAGGCTGAATGATGTCAAAATTGTGTTTGGCCGATGCCACAAAAGGAAGCTGTGATGTCATACGCTGGAGTCGGAAGATGGAATTATGAAAACGTGGCGAGCCATGTCATTTAAGACTCCTTTCTCCTGGACATTTGAAGCAGAGTTCAGGATATTAAACATAGCTTCCGTCTACCATATTAGACAGTGTTTGAGGGCAACAAATCTGTTTTTTAAACTCCGGGGAGAACAAGCATAAAGTTCTCAACTTTAATCCCAGAAGCAATTACATTTTGCAATCGCCCTTCACAATTCAGCCACTTTCAACAACCAGTCACTATCAGGAACATATTCTCTAGTCTCTTTTCCGAATTGCGATGAAACAGTTCCATCTGCGTTTGACTGGCCTGTCGTTCTGTCTCCATAAAACAAAGCCTTTCTTTCAACACGTTCTGATGCAACCATTGAAGATGCAACACCAACATTTTTACCTTTTCCCATCTCAACATCTAGCAAACTACGCAGGCCTACCAGGAGGAGCAGCGATTGAAATGGATTTCTTAGCGCTTGAACTGCAGTTACTGAATTTGGAGCTCATAGTGTGGGCTTCACTGAACTGGAGAATTCAAGCGTATTTTAGATGAGTGCTTTGCGGGGCAGAATAATTCAGTCCACAAAGGCACTCCTTCCCAGACCCATCTGTCATTAGCCTCTTGTATTGTTATAACATTGCCAAGATCAAACAAAAGGAACAATCCCTCATCTCCCGTCTCTGAATACTGTAGCCTCCCGGCTCGATATTGATTTGTACAATGTCTCATAGAACTTTTCTATGCCTTTATCCTGGAAGTCTACATTTATATATTTATGATTTTGAAGCAGTCATTCTCATCATTTTCAGATTCACCTTTGGGATACTCTATTAGTTTTGCACTTCACAAATATTTATGCACTCTTGGGTATTTCACTGCTATCCTGCGGCCGCAATGACGCATAGGGTGAAACCTGGATAAATCCCATCACAGAGATTTCACATTTTTCGCACCTTATTCGTAACTTAGACGAATTTGTTTTCCCCATTTCCCGGTGCTGATTAAGGGTCTTCAACAAGGGTTATCAAATATGTTCTTGCTTCCCCAAATGCAGACTGACCCAGTGACCGTTTCGAAATTTTTTCTGCTTCTACTTTAGATTTTTAGGTACTAATAGTGCTTTAATTCCCAGGTTCAGGGTCTTACTGGAGCAGGGTGACGCAGCAGCTTGACCAGACAGAAGAAGCGGTCATGCTGTACAGCACGGATCCAGGCTCCTGTATTTGTCCTAGATCCGCTAACATCACCTGTTTTGGGGTCTTTCCACTACAGCTAATTCGATTTCCCTCCGGCTTTTCATATCCCACAACATGTACGTCACGGGACAAGACAGATAATGGGGAGAAGTATTGAAAATTGTTCGGATTTGTCACTTCTACAATGCCAACTATTCCAAATAACATCGATGCACTGTAACTTTAAATACATGAGTTATGGTTTCATCACGTAAGTTATATACCACACTAAAGAAACGGGGAAGAAATGTCTTTGAGCTGACAACTCAGTGTCTGTGGTTACTGCTGCATTCTAACTTTCTCGGCATATTCTGTCGCCTTCTACACAGGAACCCCAAATGAACATAAAAGCTGTTGTCACTCAGCCACCTTTGAATTTATCCAGCCACATTGCTAATATCTAGTCGATTGTGCATATCTTAAATCAGTTCTGATAATTCACATTTTTAGTGTCAATGTCCAAAATATTAAAAAAAAATCTTACTCCGGATTACTGCAATGCCAAGCGCCAGAACGGAAAGTGCGATCGAGATGGCCACGAGAGTGTAGACGATTCGGGGAGATTGCTTTCTTCGCAAATTCGTCAATTGCTGAACACGACACTCTACAAAATGCAAGTTAAAATCATCGCCTAAAGTACAACAGGAAACCCAACCTTGAAGTAGACTGCAAACTTTAAACATGAAGGGCTGATTGACCAATAAGGGCACAGCCAAGAAGGGCCAAAAGGCCTGTTTCTGTGCTGTAGTTTCTATGGTTCTATGGTTCTATGGTAATAAATATCGCGTCAGTTTTTAAGTCCTAACAGAAAAACATGGAAATCCGAACTGTGCAGGCGACAACAGGGCTTCACTTCTAGATGAGCTTAATGCCCTCTATGTTCACTTTGACCGTGAAAACATTGCGGTCCATCATCAGGATCACCATAACTCAACAGGGCATTCTCTCTTCTCGCTACTGCCATCAGGAAGAATGTACAGTCGCTTCGGGTTCAGGGATAGTTATTACCCCTCAACCATGAGGCTCCTGAACCAAAAGAATAAATGCACTCAACTTCACTTGTGCCATCACTGAAATGTTCCAACAAAATATGAACTCACTTTCAACGACTTTTCACCTCATTTTTGCGACATTTATTGTTTATTTATTATTATTATTTCTTTCTTTTTTATATTTAAATAGTTTCTTCTCCTTTCCACACAGCTTGAAAGACTAAGTTGGTGCAAACATTCATTGAACCTATTACGTTTATTATTCTGTTATAGATTTATTAGGAATGTTTGTCAGAAAATGAATCTCAGGATTATATTGTGATATATATGTACTCTAATAAGAAAAAACTCCTGGAAGTTTTACGCAGTTATACAAAACAAACACAATCTTTCATTTGCTCAATTAAGCAAAAGTCGAACAACATTCGTCAATTTTCCTTTTCCTTATTAATTCCATATATCGCTCTGTCTTGATTTCTTCACTTCCATTGATTGTAACACTTCATGAATTCTGGGTTACTCAATCCAGTTGAAAAGACTGTAGTAACTATTACCCCTCTGATGCTGACCATGTCATAAAGGGGCGCTGGTGGCGGACCCAAATACAATACACAGACACTGAAGCACTTGGAACAGGATTAGGTGCGTCAAGCAAGCAAGGGAAGTGGGGAAGAAACGACGCTGGACAAGACACAGGCCCTGGAGGAGGCTAGGATACAGATCCTGGGCTAGAACTAGACTAGAAGAGCGGGACCTGGACGAGGAATTAGGAACTTGGAACCGGGCAAGGACTCCGGGCCAGAGACTGGACTGGGACCCGGAACCTGGGTCTTGACTTGGGCTCGGACCCCGGATATAGGCGAGGACAAGACGTGGCTACCGGACGAGGAGTGACAACAGGACTAGACGTGAGACGCCTAGACAGGACGAGGGAACCCCAGCACAGGACTAGAGAACCCAAGTACCGGGCTGGGCGAGGCACATGGACAGGACGAGAACACGAAGCCTTGACTTGGTCGAGGGAGACAGGAACGCAGAGCCTTGGTCGAGGGAGAACGGGAACACAGAGCATTCATCTAGGTAGAACGGGAACGCAGAACACACAGTCCTGATAATTTAGCGAAGACGTGGAGACAGAGATGGTTCTCAATACTAGCTAGCGACAAACGGCCGGACCTACCGAGCGAAGGCGTGGACGCAGAGACAGTTCTAAACAACGAAAGAGAGTTCCTTATCTAGACACGGAAAGGCTCCGGTCTAGCACCAGCGGTAGAACTTGACGGCGAGAATAGGCGAGGACGCAGGCGAGGCTTCAGGCGAAGCTACAGGCTAAAGGTAGCATAAAGGTAGCAGGCGAGGCTTCAAGCGAAAGGTAGCAGTCGAGGCAACAGCCAAGGGCTACAGAAGAAAGAGGAAGGGAAGGGAACAGTCCAGCACCTGAAGCTGAACCCAGGAGCTGTTTATGTAACCAGCGTAAAATGAGAATCATGTGCCTCAATTAAGACATACAACAGGACAAGGGAAAACCGGAAACCTCAGAATAAGGTACGATTGAACAGACCGTGAACTGGAATGTGGATTTCAGAGACCGGACCACGACAGACCAAGGTTAAATGATATTTGTCTCGATTTTGTTCCAGAAGCCGAATGACGTACATCGATTTCATCACTTACGACATGAAAAACTCATGCTATTGAATTGATTTCAGAGAGCTTATGTCAGCAAAGTTTTGTTATCAATCGAAATGGCTGATCCCTTTTCGTGGAATAACAACCCTAGTTGAAGACAGTCGTGGCAATAGATGCCTCGTAAGTCTCTCGGTGTTTGCAAGCCCTCATACAAATATTTTTTGTCCTTGTGACTTTTATTCCTGACACAGATCAATTTTTCTGTAATCTCTCCCAACACCGAGATTAAACTAACAACCCTGTGATCCCTGGGTTTATACTTGTGCGTTTTTGAGCCGGGGGATTATTTGCTCGATGTTACAGACATCACTGCAGCTACAGATGAGATATTTTCAGTTCAGTCAATCTGCAGTCTATTCAGTACTCTCAAGTATTTTTAAACCACGTGGAATGCAACACATTATGTGACACCCGGTAGTTATTGTCTCCAGGTTGGCGTCTTAATTTGAGATGTACAGGGTCCTGCTGCCAGCATTCTCCTCCACTCACTGACCCATGTTTCCACGTGGTTGTTTCTAACGGTGCGGTGAAAGAAGTGTCGATAATCTCAGGGGGACCAATATCCTGGCGAGGAGGTTTGCTAAGGCTACTGGGGAGAGTTTAATGTAGAATTCTTGGGTTTGGGAACCGAACTGAAGAGACCGGGGAACAGACGGCTGGTTCAAATATAGAGAGCGCTTGGAGACAGTGTGTGTGGGAGCATAGGCAGGTGATAAAGAAGGGACGCGCTAAGACCGATGGTTTCAGATGTGTCTATTTTAACGCGAGGAGCATTGTGAACAAAGTGGATGAGCATAGAGTGTGGATCAGTACTTGGAGCTATGATGTGGTGGCCACTACAGAGAATTGGAAGGCTCAGGGACAGGAATGTTTACTTCAAGTGCCGGGTTTTAGATGTTTTAGAAATAGACAGTGAGGGAAGTAAAAGAGGTGGGGGCGTAGCACTGTTGATCAGATACAGTGTCACGGCTGCAGAAAAGGTGGACGTCATGGAGGGATTGTCTACGGAGTCTCTGTGGGTGGAGGTTAGGAACAGGAATGAGTCAATAACTCTACTGGGTATTCTTATAGGTCGCCCAGTAGTAATATCGAGGAGCAGATAGGGAAACAGATCTTGGAAAGGTGTCATAATAACAGAGGTGTCATTGTGGAGATTTTAATTTCCCAAATATCGATTAGCATCTCTCTAGAGCAAGGGGTTTAGATGGGGGGAATTTGTTAAGTATGTTCAGGAAGATTTCGTGACACAATATGTAGATAAGCCTACAAGAGCAGAGACTGTACTTGATTTGGTATTGAGAAATGAACCTGGTCATGTGTCAGATCTGTCAGTGGAAGAGCATTCTGGAGATAGTGATCATAATTCTATCTCCTTTACAATAGCATTGGAGAGACATAGGAACAGACAAGTTAGAAAAGCGTTTAATTGGAGTAAGGGAAATTATGAGGCTATCAGGCAGGTACTTGGAAGCTTAAATTGAGAACAGATGTTCTCAGAGAAAGGTACGGAAGAAATGTGACAAATGTTCAGGGGATATTTGTGTAGAGTTCTGCATAGGCATTTTCCAAAGACACAGGAAAGTTATGGTAGGGTACAGGAACCGTGGTATGCAAAGGCTGCAGTAAGTCTAGTCAAGAAGAAAAGAAAAGCTTACGAATGGTTCAGAGAGCTAGGTAATGTAAGAGATCTAGAAGATTATGAGGCTAACGGGAAGGAGCTTAAGAAGGAAATTAGGAGAGCCAAAAGGGGGCGTGAGAAGGCCTTGGCGGGCAAGATCAAGGAAAACTCCAAGGCATTCTACAAGCATGTGAAGAGCAAGAGGATAAGATGTGAAAGAATAGGACCTATCAAGTGTGACAGTGGTAAAGTGAGATTGGAACCGGAGGAAATAGCAGTGGTGCTTCAGTATTTTACTTCAGTATTCACTATGGAAAAGGATCTTGGTGATTGTAGTGATGACTTGCAGCGGATGGGAAAGCTTGAGCATGTAGATATTAAGAAAAAGAATGTGCTGGAGCTTTTGGAAAGCATCAGGTTGGACAAGTCGAATGAGACGTACCCCAGGCTACTATGCGAGGCGAGGGAGGAGATTGCTGAGCCTCTGGCGATGATGTTTGCATCATCAATGGGTACGGGAGAGGTTCAGGAGGATTACAGGGTTGCCGATGTTGTTGCCTTATTCAAGAGAGCTAGTAAAGATAGCCCAGGAAATATTAGACCAGTCATTCTTACTTCAGTGGTTGGTAAGTTGATGGAGAATATCCTGAGAGGCGGGATTTATGAACATTTGGAGAGGTATAATATGATTAAGAATAGTTTGCATGGCTTTGTCAAGGGCAGGTCGGGTCTTACGAGCCTGATTGAAGTTTTTGAGGATGTGACTAAACACATTGATGAAGGAAGAGCGGTAGCTGTAGTGTATATGGATTTCAGCAAGGCATTTGATAAGGTACTCCATGCAAGGCTTATTGAGAAAGTAAGGAGACATGGAATCTAGGGGGACATTGCATTGTTTCTGGATCCAGAACTGGCTTGCCAACAGAAGGCAAAGTGTGGTTGTAGACGTGTCATATTCTGCATGGAGGTCGGTGACCAGTGGTGTGCCTCAGGGATCTGTTCTGGGACACTTACTCTTCATGATTTTTATAAATGACCTGAATGAGGAAGTGGAGGGATGGGTTAGTAAGTTCGCTGATGACACAAAGGTTGGGGGGGGTTTTGGAAAGTTTAGATGCCTGGCAGAACTTGCAGCGGGACATTGATAGGATGCAAAACTGGGCTGAGAGGTGGCAGAAGGAGTTCAACCCAGATAAGTGTGAAGTGGTTCATTTTGATAGGTCAAATATGATGGCAGAATACAGTCTTAATAGTAAGACTCTTGGCAGTGTGGAGGATCAGAGGGATCTTGGGGTCCACGTCCATCGGACGCTCAAAGCAGATGCGCCGGTTGACTCTATGGTTAAGAAGGCATACGGTGTATTGGCCTTCATCAATCGTGGAATTGAATTTAGGAGCAGAGAGGTAATGTTGCAGCTATCTCGGATCCTGGCCAGACCCCACTTGGAGTACTGTGCTCAGTTCTGGACGTCTCACTGCAGGAAGGATGTGAAAACCATAGAAAGGGTACAGAGGAGAATTACAAGGATATTGCCTGGATTGGGGAGCATGCTTTATGAAAACGGTTGAGTGAAATCGGCCTTTTCTCCTTGGAGCGATGGAGGATGAGAGGTGACCTGACAGAGGTGTATAAGATGATGGAAGCATTGATCGTGTGGATAGTCAGAGGCTTTTTCCCAGGGCTGAAATGGCAGCCACAAGAGGGCACAGGTTTAAGGTGCTTGGAAGTAGGTGCAGAGGACATGTCAGGGGTAAGTATTTTTTTATGCAGAAAGTAGTGAGTGCGTGGAATGGGCTGCCGGCAATGGTAGTGGAGGCAGATAGGATAGGATCTTTTATAGACTTTTGGATAGGTACATGGAGCTTCGAAAAATAGATGGCTATGGGAAACTCTAGTAATGTGTAAGGTAGGGGCATATTCGGCAAAATTTGTGGGCCGAAGGGCCTGTATTGTGTTGTAGGTTTTCTATGATCCATATATAATTGACAGCTAGGACGCAATTCTGCTGGTGCCATGACCCACGGCACTTGCGAGATACACAGATCTTTCGTTAAAAAAAAACACAAGTGCCTACAGCGGATCGAAGATCTCTTCTCGGCGGGTAACGGAGGTATCGCAATTCACGGGCAATCCACCATTCCTCCTGGTGGTCCGCGTTACAAGACATAAGGAATATTCGTCTGTCTTAGATCGCTTTCCTCTCATTTTCTTCACCACGCTCCAAATCTCAGTTACGTCTTTAATGTTAAACTGCCACAACTTTGAGGGCAAGCCTCAAAGAAATTCCCAGCTGATGGATCGTTGACCGCTTTATTTGCTTTCTTATATGCTACTATTACCAGTACAATTATGGAGCAGTTTTGACTCCATTTGCTTAATTTCTGTTAGTTCTGGCATAAACTTTGGAATTAGAATGTTATGACAGCGCATGCTCCCTGCCTTAAGAAATATCACTTTTACTGTGATTAATCGAGCTGAAGATATTACTGATTTCCAGCGCAAGTACTTAATTAGAATCAATTGCGATGTAGCGATTAGATCGCTGATATTTACCTGGTTTCAATGTTTCTCCTGTACGTTGACTACTAAGAAGATCTTCGATATTCTGGTAAGTGTCTTCAGCCTCCATGTTTTCAAGTGGAACAAATTTTTTGGCCTGAACCTGTGAAACACAATAAGGGAAGTCTACTTTTATACCACATACTTCCTCTCACTGAACTTTCAATACATCTTGCAAACAAAAAGAAAACTCCCTCAACTATAGGCAGTGTGCAACTGACAAGTAATAAACACTTTTTTGAAAGATTCCAATGTCATTAACCTCTATAGAACATTGCTGATGTAGAATATAACCTTGATGAATTTTGTCGCCAGGACGGTGCTGTTGCTCTAATCCAGTTTCCGAGTCCTATATTGTTCTGAACCAGGCTCCAGCAGAGCCAGCGTCCAGTGGGAGAGGGATCTTATGATGCGAAGGTGACTTACTGTATCAGACGGTCCCGGGCATGATGTTAGGTTGAGTCTGGATGCACTGATGTCGTCTCAGTACGGAACTAAAAAACTGCAGGAGCTAGAAATGCAAACCAAAGGCAAGGAATGCTGCAAATTCTATGCAGCTCAGGCATCTTCTGTGGCGAGAAACACAGAAGTAATAATTCATATGGAATTACTTGTGCTTCCGTTTTGATAGAAGAGGGCTACTGTGATTTGCCTTATACTTTATATAATTATAATTGAGCACAATTTCAGCATTTATCCAGTTATTATCTTCTGTGCGGTGGTGTGCTGGGGCAATAGCATCAACAGTGCTATGCCAACAGGCTCAATAAACTGATTAAAAAAGCTGGCTCTGTCACAGGAGTCAAACTGGACACACTAGAGGTTATGGCAAAATAAAGGACCCTCCGGAAAATGCTGGCAATTCTGGACAATATTTCTCACCCTCTGCATGCCACCTTTTCTGAAGAGAGGATCACTTTCAGTGGTAGACAAAGAGAACTGAGCTCTTCCAAAGAACATTATATGAGGTCATTCTTACCCTCGGCCGTCAGGCTCTATTATAAATCACCCTAAGGCCAGGGAAGTGATCTGGTAATCTTTGACTTGTAAATTTTGTATATCTCATTTTAAGCTAACATTTTCATTCTTTCTTACTTTTTTCCAATACTTGTATATCTGTACTTGTAACGCTGCCGTGACACTGTAATTTCCTTTGGGAACAAGAAAGTATACATTTATCGTGTTATCTGTCGATTAGTCCCCTATTAGGATAAGATAGGCACTTTACAGAAATTTCCTCCAACTCTGATTTGGTCTCATGCCTTTTTTGGGCTCCATTTGTTTTCCTCCTTGTCGCCCTTCTTTCCACCTTCTCACACGTTCATCTGTTCTATCCCTGTCCACGCAAGTGCCCTGGTTGTTGTCTGTCATATTCTTTTATTCGTCTGATTTAAATTACCTCATTTATCTATCCCGATAAGTTTCCCTCCCCTCAGAAGTGCTCGGCATTCCCCTGAATTTGTCAGATCTGGAGCATCGACAGCCTCACGGACAGACCTAAAGTTTCATATCGTCCGATTCTGTGGTATGTCACATGGAATGTCCGTTTAATACGACAGAGCCCAATCTGATCGTTTTACCCGAATTTTCACGGCCTACCGCATTCTTGGAAAAAAAAAGTAGTATTTACGTTGTGGAAGGTAAGGTTTCTGCCTGCCTCCGTTCTCATTATATCCTACCCTAATGCACACAGTAATTTCCACAACAGAAGACAGTACAAGTGTTAAGGATGCATGCAACCATGACGTTACTGATGTCTGTGAACTAGCTGATGGATAGGTCACGTAGAGCTCATATCTGTTGAATGTCGTAACGACCAACAAGTATTTAGCTAAAGCTGTACATCTAGAAAATTGCCCCTGTGTTCAGTTGTTCTTATTCACGGATCTGTCACTTCCTGCTACGTTGCATGGCTGCAATCTATATTGCTGTCTTCCAGTTAAGTTGAAAAGCATGCACTATAATGGAACTCTGGACTGTTGACGTGAAATGTAAACCAACCTTCACGATTATTTTAATGTATATATTCGACAGAGAGTGAGACTAATGGTAGCGCTAATGAAGACCGCAGTGGTGAACTTTAACACTCACTGCTTTAACCCTTACATATCCTCCGACTAATTTTGACCTTTGACCGCGGTGAAAACTCCCTAAACACCGTTTTTCCAGCCGAAATTTTATGACTTTTCCTAAAGTGACCCAAAATGCTCAAAAAATAAAAGATGTTAAAAAAATTAAACTTCTGTACAGGTGCTACAATTTTTGCAACACTGAAGCTGTTCCGAGTCAAATTTTACCCGTACCGGTTGCAAGCCAGTGAAATATGGGATAAAGGTATGGGCAGCCTGTTATGCTTGGAATATACAAGTGTATACTGAGAAGCCAGCTGTGGGAGACCAGGAGAGAAAGCAAGGCATGCGCGTCGTGTTGGACATGACAGAAGGGGCTGAAAGGACACAACGTGATCTGTGACAACTTCTTCACCTCACATGAGCTTGGTCAGGCGCTTCTGAAAAAGAAAATCACGATGGTGGGTACTGTGAGGCAGAAGAAGCCGAAGCGGCCACCTGCTCTGACGAAAAGAAGGGGGAGAGACGTCTTGTCTTCTAAGTTTGCGTTCACCCATGACAGCAAAGTTGTGTCGTATATGGCAAAGAAGAACAAGAATGTAATCCTCCTGAGCACTTTACATAAGGCTGCTGAGGTAAGCGATCAGGGGGACAGAAAACCAGCCATCATCCTGGACTACAATGTCAACAAAGGGTCGGGCGGGGGGGGGGGCGGCTGACAACCTTGACAAAGTCGCAGGCACATACAGGTGCAAGAGGCGAACAGCCCGCTGGCCTCTCGCTATATTTCCTAACAACATTGACATTTCCACATACAATGCTTTTGTCAGCTGGAGTGCCCTGAGCCCTACCTGGAGGGCAAGCAAGAGGAACAGGAGGAGGTTCTTTTTGGAGGAGCTTGGAAAGGCCCTTGTGACTCCTTCTGTGCGAAGGCGAGAACACCTTCCCTGCGCGGCATTCTCAGCAGCACTGGTAAGGGCAGTGCAGCAACCTGAACCTGGCCCTGCTCAACAAGTCCCCAAGAGGCCAAAACAGGGGTAGAAAAGAGAAGGAGATGCAACTTCTGTCCTGCAAAACATCGGCTACTTGCAATAAATGTGCAAGAACTATATACAAGGGCCACACACACAAAGTTTCCCACTACTGTTTTGAATGCAAAGACTAGTTTGCAAATAGCAACTACTTTTTTGTTTAGTTTGTTGGTTAAATATTATTCAATGTTAAATTAATAGTTAATAGTTATAATTAGATAGTAGGCAGTAGGATGTTTTATGTTATAGCAGTGAGGATAGTGTTTGCTGATTGTAATGTTTACAAATAGTTATATAATAATGGTTACATAATTTACCCCACAGTTCCAGAATGTTCTGGCCATTTTCAGTTTCAATAAAATACATTTAATTCTTTTTGGCTATTTTTTTTCACGTCTTAGATACAATAGGATATTATATTGTGTGATAGTGTATGTTTTTCTCCAACGATGAGTGATGTAAAACCTAACAAATCTCTGATACATTAATTAAGGATTAATCACACTTTTATTAATGTCAGATAGGCTATTTTGACATTGTAAATAGATAAGTGGCTCAAAATTTGGTATAGACACTTGTTACAGGGGGACTATTGGGCCAGGGTCAAAATTGACCCTGACCATACTGGGAAGGTATAAAATCTGCACAGTGTGTAAGGGCTGATGTCTCAATAAGCTGTGGATATTCAGTAACAGAATGCGGTCATGGTTGAGAATGGTTGGTCAGATCGTTCAGTGGAAGAGTGCAGGTGTGCAAATGGAAATAATACCCCCTTTACAAACAAGTTCCCCTGAGAATGCCGACACCTAGCAGCCCACGGGCTCTGCACGGCAAATGACCCAACAGCTGTACATGTGGTAAATGCTTGCTCTAAACAGCTCAAGTTTTCGATCCTGAAGTCTGGCAGAAGTAAAGACTAAGTGCACTTTAAATGCTATTTTCCACATAAAATCTTCCAACTAGGTGTTGCCGAGCGCTTTGCCACCTATGAATACATTCGTTTTTTTTTGAATGAAAAGAGAAAAGTCATCAATGTGCGCGAGACCCCCATTACTTACCAATCACAGATCGCAAATATACTGCACCACAAAAAATATATATATTTTTTTCAGAACTGTTAACCTCGGTTTCACCGAGTCCTCCTACCTGTTCAAGCACAAGATCATCCACCACCAGCGAGCTGCCCTCCACCTGCCCCAAATGCAACATGGACTGCAACCGCTCCTGCAGCGTCCCTCATCGGAAACGAGCAGTTTTAGTTATTTAATTTGTTTTATTTAGATATTCAATCCAGTTATTTAAAAACAGCAATGTTCTCTTAACCCCCTAAATAGTATCAAACCCCAGACAGTTTGGCAAGTTTAACGACGTTACAATGTGGGATAGGAAGTGAGATCTGGCTCGCTTCCAGGTCTCAACGACGGTGAAACAGTTTGCACTTTTTATAGAAAAAAAACTTATTCTATTAATAAGGCGCATCCTTTGACTTGTAAGATCTTACCGTTCGAGATGAGGCCTTGCCTCGTAATATCCCTCACATTCTATGTGCTGAAATGCATAATTTCACCACCTGATCACTGCAGCGTCGGCAGTGGAGCCAAATCACAAATAATTGACCCAATTAATTTTTTGCCAGGGAATGACAGACCGGAGTCAGGCGGGGAGCCCTCCAAAAGCAGTTTAGCCTTCTGATTCCACTCGGCAGTAACATTCTCAGTCCGTTTCCAGCTGACACATAATCTTTCTAATTAATCAATGCGAGAATATCGCGTTAGCTATTGATACGACCGCGGTCACGTCCAAATGATAGGAATGCAGAAACACTTAATTCATTTGCACCTTACACATAAGTAGGAAACTCAGTGACCCGCATTCGTACCGGTCCCTGTCACCAAAATGTCAGCACCAATTACAGCCTTCAGTGAGAATCTATTGCACTCTAAGAAAAGTTACGGTGATTGACTCTGACTTTTTTTTTAATACACGTAGTGGCCGCTTTGTTAGGTACGCTTAATAAAGTTACCACTGAGGGTTTCGTCGTCTTCTGCTCCTGTAGATGATTCTCTTCAAGGTTCCACGTGCTGTTGTTCAGAAATACTATTCTATACACCGCTGTTGTAATTCCTGTGTATTAGAATTACTGTCGCCATCCCGCCAGCTTGAAACAGTCTGGTCATTCTCCTCTGACCTCTCCATTAACAGGAAGTTTCCGTCCACAAAGCTCCCGCTTACTGGATGTTTACCATTCTCTGCAAACTCGGGAGACGGTTGTAGGTGACAGCTTCTGAAGTACTCAAACCACCCTGTCCAATGTTAGGTCTGAACAACAATCGAACCTGTTGACAATGTCTGTATGGTTTTATGCATCATGTTGCTGCCATATGATTAGCTGATTAGATATTTGCACTTACAAGCCTGTATATTGGGGTACCTAATAACGTGGCCACTAACTGTATATTGTGAATACATATTGTTCATCTACTTATGCATGGACGTAGAGAAATACGCAAGGCACCGTGCATTGTTATCAGACAAAACTTGACAGTTCCACAGAAGGAGATATGGGTACAAATGACGAATACTTGAGCAGTGGTCTGGAGGTAATTTCAGACTTTTAGTAACGAGCTAAATATATACAGTATCAGCCAATCTTCTGCCAATCGGAATTGAAGAAGCATAAGTATGTCAAAATCTTACTTGCAGGAGGATATTACTCGGGAAGAGCTGGGTTTGGGAGGGTCATGAGAGGTGCTGTCCGTTGTAACAGATAATGCATTGGAAATGCGGGTGCTGCAATCTATAAAACATCACCTTCATAAATGACGACTAAACATTTCTTGGTTCTATTGGAACACGTTCTCAACCGGATCTCTATTGGGTGTCTACTTGTGTTAAAGTTCCTGTCTGTGATATTGAGGCTTACACCTTCTAACTACAATACTTATAATCTTAATATTAATGAATGCAGAATTTCAGATTAATCAGAGACCTAAAAATGAAACCAACAAATCTGTCTTTCCGAGCAATTTAAAATGACTCTCGCTAAAACGAGAGAGCAGTCCCAATGTAACATGAAATCACATATAATATAATTACCGTTAATTTGGAAAAGAATGGAACACACAATCAAAAGGAAGAGTTTAAAATTTTGCACACTATCCGGCATATTATCCAATAAATTTCTGACTATTGGCTAACAAATTTTCGAAAAGACCATAAAGCATGCAAAAGAAATATACCTTCATCATAATGATTATTGCTTCCAACTCAACATCCAGAGATCAATGCTTGAATATTTCCAAATCTCTCATAAATGCATGGTTCAAAATCAAAAATATTTCACACCTACTCATGTTAGACTCTGAAGCTACTTTGCAAAATATCTATGTTCCCATCTTGGTTATCGAGGAAAACACAGTGGAAAAGAGAGAACAATTACGTCTCATAACCATCAGACGTCCGATGTTTATTGGGTAGTTTCTTATGTTTCATTTATTCAGCTGAATAAAGACGAATTAACGTCAATGGAAGAGTTAGTACTTGTTGGATGAGAGAATCAATATCAAAAATTTCTGACGGCGGAAATGAAATAATGACCGGCAGAGCTGAATGCGAAATTAAATACCGAAGATGAAAAATGTCACCTGATCATCTCTTTAACGCACGAAATAACGCGGTACTTCCTGAAATCTCGAAACTAAGCGTATTAAAGTCTCAGCATAGAAACAGGCGAGAACAATTTCAAGTAAAGGAATGGCTAGGTATGAGGAGAGATGTAGTCTAATGAAACTTTTAACATAATTTAGTATTAATGGTGAATGCCATTTATTCTTTATTACTTGAATTAATAAACTGTCCATATCTGCAACAACACGTCCCCTGCCCAGCTTAGTTGAATATGTTATGGGCGATTCTATTTTTAACATTACACACTGCGCTCATCATCAGGAGCATAAGGCCTGTGCGCCATCGCAAGTGTGTAGCATGTTCTCTCACTGCACTGTTGATCAAATAAGTGGGAGGACCCTGGGTTAATGACGAATATAGAGCAAAAAAAAAATATTGGATGAAAAATTCATCTGTAAATCTGGGGAAAATTGGTCATGTGAAAAATTAGTGAACAATAGGCAGGGCGAAGTATCCTATAAATAACATACGAGTTCAACGCTCTGCGTTCATATACCTAACTTGCTATATCTCATTTGTATGGACAATTGCATAGATAGCTGGAGGAACACTCGATAAACACATCTCTATCCTCACCCCAATGGGCAATGCGTACGTCTCTGAATCAGTTGACTGAAATATTTGCAAACACGTACAACAGCCAGAAATAGCAAGTGGAAAATCTCCTCTCCGAGTCCTTGTCGGATCCACGTCATCAGAGAATCAGTGTTTCTTCAATTTGATTCATGAGATGTGAAATAAAAATGATGAGGCTGTTGTGTCAGGACAGAACATTGCAGGGGCGGATATCCCAACTGTAGTAGTGGTGCTGCCATTGGTCTGGAGAGCAAATGTTACTCACTTCCTCAAGAAAGAGGAAAAATTTGCATCCAACAACTTCAAGTCTTAGATTTGCTCGATGATGAGAAACAAATTTGGACACAATGACCTGTGGCAGGATAAATCGGGCAAAATAAATTAATTAGGGAACTTCAATGTGGAATTAGGGAACTTAAATTCTGTTTAACCGATATGAAGGAAGTGATTTGGTGATGTAATAGTGAGAGTGAAAGAGGGAATTGCGGCCAGCAGTCATTTTCGGAGATTATGATGAATTGTGCACTTCAGGCCTACCAGAAATGTTGAAACATGTGCAATGAAAAGGACCCTGCTAGAATGAAATATGGTCAGGTAACAGATACTGCAGGGTCATCGTGATTTTTTAAATAGAGATGGGCCGATAACTGTGTTCAAGAACGATTGCTCTTCGGGCTGCTGTCTTTCTCCACCATTGACCTTGTGCGCGCAGCCAGGTTTACTAAATTTATAGATGACTAAAAACGGCTGTTTTCTTGATGAAGTTCATAGATTGTGGTGTGATTAAAACAGACTCCTGAAATCTGCAGCTATATGGCAGGTCATATTCATGAAGGTTCATACTGAGAAATGTGACGCAGTGCAATTTTTGTGGGTAGGATAAGCAGGAACAATATTGAATAGTGGATATATTTCAAGTATATATTAGAGCAGAAGGATTTGGGAGTTCATGGACGCAGGTGATTGGAAATGACTGGATAGGTTGAAAATATTGTGAAGACACAGCATATAAAAGCAATGAATTTAAATCCAAAATTTTGTTTCAACTGGAAAAGACAATGTTGGTCCTCACGTTATGGAAGAACAATGAAAGCATTGGAGAAGTTCAGGGCGGATTTATGAGAATGATTCACAGACGAGGACCACCGTTACAACGACAGATAAGCAAAAGTGAAACCGCTTTCTTTGCAAAAAGAAATACTAAATTGATATTCCGAAGATGATAGAATGCACTGAAGTCATACTGTAAAAGCGTACAGATCGAGCAGGCGGACTTCATACCTGATTTAATATATACCACAATGTTTATTGTAATTAAGTACTCTATTAACGTATTAAACAATCTAAACCCGGGGTCATTAATTTATAAGCAACACACACAAAAGCCTGGAGGAACTCAGCAGGCCTGGCAGCATCTATACGACCTCCAGGTTGCCTTGCGCCAGCTGTCGTAAGGAGGATCCCAGAATCGCTCGTGTCAGGTTGTCGTCGCACTACTGAGTAACTCCATCTTCCGACCCTGGAGAGATGTGGTCATGGACCGAGTTCTTGCCGCGGCTGCTTCACAAATTATTCGTTAGTGTTTAAACTCCAGATGTTCCGGTTTCCTATGGAGCGCGGAAAGATTGCCTACATGTCCTCTCCCCTGACCGGGAGAGCTTTGGCTTAGGCGACTGTGCATTGGGAGCGGAGGGCGGAGATTTGCTCTGTTTCAGAATAATTCAAGAACGCCATGAAGAGGGTGTTCCATCATACCGGCGGGGCTAACAGATCCTCGGACCCTTTGATGAAGAAGCGTCAAGGTAATCGGTAGGTAGCCGGATACGGAATTGAGTTTCGGACTTTGGCCGAAGCTAGTGGCTGGAACGGGCAAGCCTTGGCCACTCGTACTGCCACTGGATCCGAGGCGAATTAAAGGATGCCCTTGCTGTGGGAAAGTCGGTAGAAGACTTGGAGGCTCTGATATATCAGTTCATCTGCCTCGATAACCACCTGGCGGAGGGCAAGTGGCACAATCCCAAGAAGTCGAACAGGACTCCGCTAGCCCATGTCCGGTATTATCGTATCGTAGTTCCACTTGCCCACCACAGACAATGACCAGCCCATATCCTGCACAAGATCCTGTGCAGCCAAGGCAATTCGACTTCAGATGACTCCCCGCCGATAGGAGATCGCGGCGTCGGAGTCAATGTTTCTTCTGCTAGTGCAGGGAAGCAAGTCACCTGCGGGCCGAATGCGCGAAGCTGCAGCCGTTGGAAACTGATCAGACAGTCCAGTGTCTCTAGGACTGCGACAGAAGTTGCTATTACTCCCAACTTGACAACTTACCCTGTCATGTTGAAGACGGAGATTTCCAGGGAAAACAACCAGCGAAAGGTAAATGCTTTTGGGGACTCTGGGGCAGCTGGTAATTTCCTGGACTTGGGTACAGAGCGTCGGCGCAACATGCCTCCGCAAGAGGTGAACAAGCACTGGCCAACAACTGGCCTGGACAGACTACCACCTGGGTCCGGGCTGGTCCTGCAGCAGACATCGGTATTGCAAATTAGGATAGGGTGACATGCGGATGAGATTTGTTTAAATATCATAGATTCTGCTCACTTACACTGATCCTTGTACACCCTAAGCTGTCCAAGCCTTCCGTGAAATGGGAGGAAGGGAGAATTATCATATAGTCAAACCTTTACAAGAAGGAACATTTTCGGTTTGGTCGACTGGGTCCCAGACTCTGCGGAGACCAACGGTACACAAAAAGGTATCGTTTTGTTCGGGGTTAGCCGATGCCTTCGGGAAATCCAGACCCTGTCTTGAAAGGCGGACAAGCTGGGCGCAGTCAATAGGACCGAGTATCGTTGCTGTCTAGTCGGTGGTAAGCTGGAACGGGAGAAAAAGGGTCTCCAGCTCAGAAACAAGCTAAGAAGCCCGCCAAGGAGTTGTCTGACTCTTTCTGCAGCCGTAGCAGCCAAGTCTAAGGTAAACAGCCGCAGCATACCGTCTGAGTGAGGCCCCAAAACGTAGATACTCGGAGCCTAATCTCAGGAGGACAAAGATTATTCTGACGTAGGGTTCCGGCCCGAAACGTCCACCGAGCTTTTCCACGGATGCTGCCCGACCTGCTGAGTTCCTCCAGCGTGTTGTGAGTGTTGTGTTTGTGTTTGTGTTTAAAGATTATGCGTATCGCCTTGTTACCGCCACCCGATGAAACGATGAAGATTTATACTCTGATGTGGTAAAGTCTCTGGAATCACATAAGGACTAACACTTGGATTCTGTTTCGACAATGGACTCTGGTGAACTTACAGAGGAGACTCAGAGGCCTGGTGAATTACCGCCGATACCTAAGGCGCATCAGGAGTCGTCCTTGGTGGGATGTTAGTGAGTAGTTCCAACACCCAAGCCGGTCGGAATGCCCTCCGTCTACAAGGATTCGGATAAGGTCTTCAGCAAGGTAAAGATCCACGTCTCCATGGACTTTGTAACGCTTTCCTTGGAAGGTCTTCCGCCTGCTAAGGGAAAAACCGTCATCATGGTCATTGTGGATCGCTGCCCGAAAGCCTGTAACTTCATAACGTTGGCGAAACTACCGTCAGCGGCCGAGCCGGTTGAGTTTGCCCTTCATCAAATCTTCAGAGTCCATGGATTACCGGTGGACTTCAAAACAGTTTTGGGAGGCAGAATCTGGTGTCCGTCATGGCTTCTGTCATACTCCATTGTAGTAAGTGGAGGTATGGCAGCCTCTTGAAAGGTGCGAGATGCGGTTAGCACAGAAAAAGAAGAAGAAGGTTTAATTCCCAATCCTCATCTCATTTGGTAGCAGCAGGGAGACAGAGGAGCAGATTGGGAGGCAGATTTTGGAAAAGTGCAAAAATAACAGGGTTGTTATCATGGGTGACTTTAACTTCCATAATATTGATTGGCACCTGATTAGTTCCAAGGGTTTAGATGGGGCAGAGTTTGTTAAGTGTGTCCAGGATGGATTCCTGTCACAGTATGTGGACAGGCCGACCAGGGGGAATGCCATACTAGATCTAGTATAGGTAATGAACCAGGTCAGGTCACCGATCTCTCAGTGGGTGAGCATCTGGGGGGGACAATGACCACCGCTCCCTGGCCTTTATAATTATCACGGAAAAGGGTGGAATCAAAGAGGACAGGAAAATTTTTAATTGGGGAAAGGCAAATTATGAGGCTATAAGGCTAGAACTTGCGGGTGTGAATTGGGATGATGTTTTTGCAGGGAAACGTACTATGGACATGTGGTCGATGTTTAGAGATCTCTTGCGGGATGTAAGGGATAAATTTGTCCCGGTGAGGAAGATAAAGAATGGTAGGGTGAAGGAACCATGGGTGACAAGTGAGGTGGAAAATCCATTCAGGAGGAAGAAGGCAGCATACATGAGGTTTAGGAAGCAAGGTTCAGATGGGTCTATTGAGGAATATAGGGAAGCAAGAAAGGAGCTTAAGAAGGGGCTGAGAAGAGCAAGAAGGGGGCATGAGAAGCCTTGGCGAGTAGGGTAAAGGAAAACCCCAAGGCATTCTTCAATTATGTGAAGAAAAAAAGGATGACAGGAGTGAAGGTAGGACCGATTAGAGATAAAGGTGGGAAGACGTGCCTGGAGGCTGTGGAAGTGAGCGAGGTCCTCAATGAATACTTCTCTTCGGTATTCACCAATGAGAGGGAACTTGATGATGGTGAGGAAAATATGAGTGAGGTTGATGTTCTGGAGCATGTTGATGTTAAGGGAGAGGAGGTGTTGGAGTTGTTAAAACTCCCGGGGCCTGACGGAATATTCCCCAGGCTGCTCCACGAGGCGAGAGAAGAGATTGCCGAGCCTCTGGCTAGGATCTTTATGTCCTCGTTGTCCACGGGAATTGTACCGGAGGATTGGAGGGAGGCGAAAGTTGTTCCCTTGTGCAAAAAAGGTAGTAGGGATAGTCCGGGTAATTATAGACCAGTGAGCCTTACGTCGGTGGTGGGAAAGCTGTTGGAAAAGATTCTTAGAGATAGGATCTATAGGTATTTAGAGAATCACGGCCGGATCAGGGACAGTCAGCATGGCTTTGTGAAGGGCAGATCGTGTCTAACAAGCCTGATAGAGTTCTTTGAGGAGGTGACCAGGCATATAGATGAGGGTAGTGCAGTGGATGTGATCTCTATGGATTTTAGTAAGGCATTTGACAAGGTTCCACACGGTAGGTTTATTCAGAAAGTTAGAAGGCATGGGATCCAGGGAAGTTTGGCCAGGTGGATTCAGAATTGGCTTGCCTGCAGAAGGCAGAGGGTGGTGGTGGAGGGAGTACATTCAGATTGGAGGATTGTGACTAGTCGTGTCTCACAAGGATCTGTTCTGGGACCTCTACTTTTCGTGATTTTTATTAACGACCGTGATGTGGGGGTAGAAGGGTGGGTTGGCAAGTTTGCAGACGACACAAAGGTTAGTTGTGTTGTAGAGAGTGTAGAGGATTGTCAAAGATTGCAGAGAGACATTGATAGGATGCAGAAGTGGGCTGAGAAGTGGCAGATGAAGTTCAACCCGGATAAGTGTGAGGTGGTACACTTTGGAAGGACAAACTCCAAGGCAGAGTACAAAGTAAATTGCAGGATACTTGGTAGGGTGGAGGAGCAGAGGGATCTCGGGGTACATGTCCACAGATCCCTGAAAGTTGCCTCACAGGTGGATAGAGTAGTTAAGAAAGCTTATGGGGTGTTAGCTTTCATAAGTCGAGGGATAGAGTTTAAGAGTCGTGATGTAATGATGCAGCTCTATAAAACTCTGGTTAGGCCACACTTGGAGTACTGTGTCCAGTTCTGGTAACCTCACTATAGGAAGGATGTGGAAGCATTGGAAAGGGTACAGAGGTGATTTACCAGGATGCTGCCTGGTTTAGAAAGTATGCATTATGATCAGAGATTAAGGGAGCTAGGGCTTTACTCTTTGGAGAGAAGGAGGATGAGAGGAGACATGATAGAGGTGTACAAGATAATAAGAGGAATAGATACAGTGGATAGCCAGCGCCTCTTCCCTAGGGTACCACTGCTCAATACAAGAGGACATAGCTTTAAGGTAAGGGGTGGGAAGTTCAAGGGGGATATTAGAAAAAGGTTTTTTACTCAGAGAGTGGTTGGTGCGTGGAATGCACTGCCTGAGTCAGTGGTGGAGGCAGATACACTAGTGAAGTTTAAGAGACAACTAGACAGGTAAATGGAGGAATCTAAGGTGGAGGCTTATATGGAAGGCAGGGATTGCGGGTCGGCACAACATTGTGGGCCGAAGGGCCTGTACTGTGCTGTACTAGTCTATGTCTATGTCTATATTTAGTTCACTCTGTGGTTACGTTTTGGATTTCTGACTCGTTTGGGTTCTCATGTATCATCTAGACAAGAACCCTGTTCTCCTCACAATCTCAAAATCGTGTCGAGTGTCGTCTCGAATACCTCAGCACTTGGTCCATACCACCCTCGTCTAGGATTTTCGTCACAGAAGGGATTGGGCTGAGCCAAATGTTATAACATACTGTACATGGTTGTTTGAATGGAAATGCACACTCAAAGGTTTGAATGTACGCTGTCATTAAAAGGAAGCACCCACTTCCTAGTCTGGACCATCGAATTGATTTGTATGCTTGATAGAACGCTGGGCTTAAGGGAGCTCAGCCATGCACAGCCAGAGCAATGGGGTACACCTTGCGTGGAATAAAATCCGATGCTCGTTGCTTAAATACGTAATACCTAATGAGTAATCACACAAATTATGAACTGTATATCAGGTTCAATTACGTTGGATATTCGTTCCATGAAGTGTGATGTTTATATCGATGGCATCAGTGATATGTACAACTGAATTTGTTTTAATTAAATGGTTACACATACGTCATGTACTGGGTAGTACAAGATACCAAATTAATGGTCCGGGGAAGAAAATAAATGGAAAATATTTGCACAGTTTATGGAATAATACCAAACATTTAATGGAATATGGAATAAGACGAAATTCGCATCTCACTCACTGGAATGAAATATTTTCTTACTGGTGTGCCGTACAAGCTGGTGGAATGGAGTGCACTCTTCATAGATAAAAATGACATACTTAATAGTATTGACCACATTATTGAATGAATGGTTTACATAATATATGGAATAGTTAATAGAATGCGATTCTAATTTCAATTGAAATGGAATAAGCAGTCAGTGGAAAATTGTGCCCAATCGACAGTATTGCGTGTATAGCGTTAAGAGCTGACAGTACACGCTCATTATTTAAATGGTACCGCACGATTGGTAAGATGGAGAACACAATGGATGGAATGTGATTACACGTTCATTGAGCACATACACAGGTAACGAAGGACCTGAATCCAATTACTCACTTGGTTGAAAGAAATTCATTTGGTATGATGCGGTTACGCAATTGAAATAAATCCACGATCCGTAGTATGCAATTACATAATTAATGGAATGTATGTGCACACACACATACACACACACACACACACACACACACACACACACACACACACACAAAGAAGTTTCCATGCATCTTAGCGTTATTCAATCTTAATGAGTTTGTTTTCAAATCCTCTTTCTGATGTAATTTATATTTAGAAACTTCATGCTCCATGCGCAGATCATTTGGTCCAATGTGCGTACGCGGGATTTTCCAAATTCATCTCGATATTCCATTATGTTTAAGATTTGCCATGCCAGAGCTTTGGAGATTTATATACACTAAAGTTTCTTTGTGCCTACTTGGAGCGCGGTATTATTTTGTGACGTTTTGCTCCTACCACAGCTGTATTCTTTTTTTGTGAGGTAAATCTCTGTTTGGAGTATTTGTCTTTGATGCCAATTGACTGGCACCCACCAGACCTTGTACAATTCTCTTGGTATCAAGGGAAATCACTCTCTCTACTGTATCTTAGGTTTGTTATCCACAGTTCGACGAAAACTGTGTCGAGGCCTGGACCCACGTAGTGTCCGCAGCAACCTAAAGAACATTTTGTCGATTAATACATGTCCCTCGATAGCGAAATCTCTGATTCCTTCATCTTGTTTGAACGTCTCCTGATTGAGTGCAATCAACAGGACTGGTACTTTCTCCCCTGACGTTTTGGCACAACAGATACACGAGTTTATTTTTTTCTCTCTGTATAGTCCGGTGTTTTAGAAACAGAAATCGTTTAACTCGAGCTGAAGTTCATCCTTTAGAAGTATCTGAGAATGGTTAGGTATATACTCTATTGATCCCAAAGGAAATTACAGTGCCAGAGTAGCATTACAAGTGCACAGATATCCAAATAAACAAATATTAGAAGAGAAGTGATAAAGAATTTAAAAGATAAGTTGCATCAAGCCGTCTAACAGGAGGGCGTCATCGCATCCCTGGATGTAGGTTTGCTCATTATCGAGCCTAATGGCCGAGAGTAGGAATGTCCTCATATAGTGCTCCTTGGAGCAGCACAGTTGTCTTAGTCTACAAATAAAATTACTCCTGTGTTCAGCCAAGGTGGCATGCAGAGGGTGAGAAGCATTGTCCGGAATTGCCTGGATATTCCTTCCGATCCTTTGCTCTTCCACATCCTCCAGTGGGTACAGTTTGACTCTTTCTATACGGAAACTAAATGGGAGGAAGTTCTTTGGCGTATCGTTTCCGTTCCCGCTGCCCCAGAACAAGTCTTTCGTTCCATTTCTTCAGCCTTATATATACATATACATATACATATACATACTCACACACACACACACACACACACACACACACACACTGATTGGATTCAGTGGCCCAATAGTATTAATGTCAGTTGAATTGTTCTCTTTCTTCAAGATGTGTCAGTTTTAATTGAATATATATATTATTGACAGAATTGCATACTTTTATAATCGTCCCAAATAGTCAGATGCCTTTGGACCAGCCACGGATATTTATAATATCCCAATGCACCCTGTCAAACGAAATTCGCTGCCAGTGCAAATATGTAATTCTGCAATGTTGTGTGTCCATACCCAAAGAATTGAAACAGATCATTAAAATTATATCACCGCTGATAAAAAATCAACATTTTGGAGAAGAAATAAGAGCAGTCTGGGAACGTATTCGTACTAATGACCTAGGAAGGAAAAACAAAGAAGTCCTGAAAAGAGAATTTAGAGAACTAGGTAGAAAGCAGAGCAGCAGGAACTCCCGGGTAGTAATTTCTGAATAGCTGCCGTTGCCACGCGCCAGTTAGTGTAGAAACAGGATGAGATGCAAACTGATGCGTGGCTGAGAAACTGGTGCAAAGGGTGAGGCTTCAGGTTCTTGGATCATTGGGATCTCTTCTGGGCGAGATATGACCTGATCAAAAATGACGGGTTGCACCTGAATCCGAAGGGTAACCAATAATCTCGCGGGCAGGTTTGTGACTGTTATTGGGAAGGGTTTAAACGCATTTGGCAGGGGGGCGTAAACCGAAGCAAAAACATTCACGATAGGACAGATGCTAAAAAAGCAAAGATACCTTGCAGTCAGACTGTCAGAAAGGGCATACAGATGATAGGGAATAATTCCAACCACCAGAGTGAGTATCAGTGCATTAGCTATGCAGAATCAAAAAGGGTCCCAAATGCAGCACTCAATGAGTTATATCTCAATGCACCAATGCAGTTGGGAGCTGAATGCCCAAGTTTACACGTTGTTTCGGAGGGATAGGAAGGAAGGCAGAGGGGTGGCGTGATTCTGCTGGTGAAAAAGGACATGTAGTCAGTAAAGAGACGTGACATAGGATCGGAAGATGTTGAAGCCTTGAACGTTGCGTTCAGAAACTTCAGGGGTAATAGGACCCTGAAGGCAGTTATATACAGGCATCTCAACAGTAGCTGGGATGTGGACCACAGATTACAAACGGAAAGAGAAAAACTGCGTCAAAGGGCATTGTTATGATAGTCATGAGAGATTTCAACATGCAAGTCGATCGGGAAAATCAGGTTGGAAATGGATCCCGAGAGAGTGAGTTTGTTGAATGACTACCAGATGGCTTTTAGGAGCAGTTTGCCGTTCAGCCGACCAGGGGATCAGCTATACCAGATTGGGTGTTATGTAATGAACCGGAGCTGATTAAGGATCTTAAGGTAAAAGAACCTTTCAGACACAGTTCTCACAATATAATTGAATTCAATTTGGAATTGTGTAGGGAGAAATAAAAGTCTTATGGAGCAGTATTTCAGTGGAGAAAAGGAAATTACGGTGGTATAAGAGAGGAGTTGGTAAAAGTAAATTGGAAGGAATTGCTGGCAGGAATTACAGAAGAGCAGCAGTTTCTAGGTAAATTGGGGAAGATGCAGCATAGATGTATTCCAAAAACAAATAAATACTGAAATGACAAACTGGTACAACCATGGCTGACAAGGGAAGTCAAAGCTAACATAAGAGCAAATGAGGGGCCGTACAACAAAGCAAACACTAGTGGAAAGAAAGATGATTTTAAAATCCTTCAGAGAGCAACGAAAAGAATCATTAGGAGGGAAAAGATTAAAGCAAGCTAGCAAACAATATCAAAGTGGATTGTAAAAGCATTTTCAAGTATGTAAAAATAAAAAAAGCGATGAGAATATATATACAACCGCTAGAAAATAAGGCCGGAGCAATAACAATGGGGGCCATGGAGATGACAGATTGACTAACTGAGAATTTTGCATCAGCCTTGACTATGGAAGACACGAGCAGTGTGCCAGAGCTGACAGGTGTGACGGAAGAGAAGTGAGCACAGTTGCAACTACAAGGGAGGAGGTGCTCAAAAACCTGAAAGACCTAAGGGTATACAAATCACCCAGGTCAGATGAACTGAAAGAGGTAGCGGTAGAGATTGTGGAGGCAGTAGTAATGATCTTTCAAAAATCATTGGAACTGGCATTGTGCCAGAGGTCTGAAAAATTGCCAGTGTCACTCCACTTACAAAAAGGAGGAAGGCAGCAGAGAGAAAATTATGAATCAGTTAGCCTGGTTTCAGTGGTCAGGAATACTATGGAGTCAATTGTTAAGAATGAACTTATGGAGTACTTGGTGACACAAGAGCAGATAGGTTAAGTCGTCATGGTTTCCATGAGGGAAAATCAAGCCTAACGAACTTCTTGTAATTCTTTGCGGAAATTACATGTAAGATATATAAGGGGCATGTAGTGGATGTTATATATTTAGACTTTCAGGAGACCTTTGACAAGATGTCACACATCAGGCTGCTTACCAAGTTAAGGCCCATGGCATTACAGAGTAGTTACTGCCATGATTATAGCATTGGCTGATTGATAGGAGGCAGCGAATGGGAATAACAGGATTCATATATGATTGGCTGACAATGACTAGTGGTGTTCAGCAGGGGTGGTATTGGGACAGCTTCTTTTTATGATGTACTGTATACCAGTGATTTAGAGGATAGAATAGATGCCCTTGTTGCCAAGTTTGCAGATGATATGAAGACTGGTGGAGAGGCAGGTAGTGTGGAGGAAACAGGTATGCTGCCGAAGGACTTCGACAGATTAGAGGAATGGGCGAGAGAGTAACAAAGGAAATGCAATGTTGGGAAATGCTTGGTCATGCATTTTGGTAGTAGGAATAAGTGTATAGACCATTTTATAAAGGCGGAGAAATTCCAAAAATCTGAATTGCAAAGGGATTTGGGAGTCCTTGAGCAGAATACGCTAAACGTTAACTTGCATGTAGAATCGGTGTTGAGGAAGGCAAATGCAATATTAGGATTCGTTTCAAGAGGTCCAGAATACAAGTACAAAGATATGATACTGAGGCTTTCAAAGGCCCTGGTGAGGCCTCACCTTCAATATTGTGAACAGATTTGGGCCCCTCATCTAAGAAAAGATGTGCTGATATTAGAGAAGGTTCCAAGAGTGAAATAGTTATCATACAAGGAAGGATGAGAGGGGTCGCACTACAACCTTTTGAATATTGAAAGGCCCAAATAGAATAGACGTGAAAGGGATGTTTCCCATGGTGGGGGAGTCTAGGACAACAGGGCATAGCCTCGGAATAGAGGGCGGCCATTTAAAACAGAGAAATTTCTTTAGGTAAAGGATGGTGAATTTGTTGAATTGATTATCACAGGCAGCTGTGGAAGCCAGGTCGTTGGGTATATTTAAGGCAGAGATTCATCGGTTCCTGATTAGACACTGCATCAAAGATTACAGGGAGAAGACTGGGAAGTGAGGTTGAGGAGGGTAGAATAAGGATCTACTATGATTATATGGCGGAGCAGACGCGATGCTCCTATATCTTATGCTCTTAAGGCCTTATGGGTTCTGTTACGTACCCCGTAACTGGGTTGCCAAACCAGCAGAAATGGATCACTCAGTTGGAGTCTGGAGTACTAGAACTAAGAAAGTTTTATTAAAGAAACAAGCAACACATTAATCGAAAGGATAATAAATGCAACAGTTCAGCGATGATAAACGCACATGTGCACAGAATTAAGATAACAGCATCAATCAAGCTCTATCGTTGTCTAGGGGTAAATGACCAATTTCAAAATGACTCAAAGTTCAGTCCAGTTTAGTAGTTCAGTTCGCAGTAATCGTTGCCATGGCGGTGGACAACGTGGGGGAAGAGAGAGATAGAATAGGAACAACTCATCATTCAGAACGGCTTCACTCACAGACCAGCAAGATGGCTCACAGACCAGCGAGATGGCTCACAAACAGCTTTTGGGCGGGTCCTTGGTGATGTCACCTGAGGTCACCGACTGTGACCCCTCCTCCAGATGCGGTCGATCCTCTGCAGTGAACCCGGCACCCAGGCAAGGGCGGACACACACCGGGTTCCCGCTGATCGTACCTTTCCACCCTGTGCGTTGTCCGATACTTCTCACCACTCGTGAGAGGCGCACCGCTTCCAGGGTCTCGTTACCTCGGGTGGCGTGTGTGTCTGTCTTAGCGAACCTGTCCCTTTTTATCCCCCTGCTGGGGTATCGCCTGTCCATCACTTCAAACAGTTCAGGGTTCAAAGGGGGGAGCCGCTCCAGACAGCTCTTCCTCCCACATCCCTTCATTACACATCTCCAGACGCTGCTCCATTGTTCCTTATCTCTCCTTCCCCTGAGGGCAGGTGGCAGACCAACTGCTGATGCCACTGATGCTAGCCCAGGCCAGCAAACATCTTAATTTTATGTGTATTCTCCTAACACTTCCCCCCTTTAAGGATTTTTACCGGGAGGTAAAAATTACAAACATGACTACATTATCTGATACATACACAATATACATCGTTAACAGTTATTTAGCTAATACAGAGAATTTGAAGCTGTCAACACCTTGACAGACAGTCATCACATTTTCTGTTCCTTTTACACGTGTTATTAATAATCCCTTAGACCAGGCTCCAACTCAGCAAACTTCAGAGTGGCCAAAAACACTGATGAATTGCGACCAATGTAACCTCTCATTTGGTTTTGTCCCGGACCACAACAACAAGGGTCGTCCCATTCCGACTCAATTTTCTCTCGCAAGGGCTTAGTAGGAGGGGGACGGGTATTGACCGCAGAGTTATTGCAAAACTTCCTGCAGTACCCCACCATCTCCAAAAGCCTTCTGAGGGCCCTCTTGTCTGTCGGGGTTGGGAGGTCAGCGATAGCCTGCACTGTAGCTTGCATCACTGCCAGCTGCCCCTGTGTCACCACAATTCCCAGGTAAGTGACTCTCGTGTGGCCGAATTCCTTTTTTTCAAGGTTCACTATCAAACTGGCTTCAGACAGCCGTGTTAAATTGCCAATACACACCTCTGTGTTCATCAGCCCTTTAGTCACTGAATTACTCGAAAAATATGGGTGTTGTTTACTTGGCTGCCCTATTGTAACAGACATAACCCAACGTCCCAGTTCTTTGCATTTCCTCGGGACAATCAAACACATAGGTGCGAGTCGTTTAATTACTCCTTCGGGGATTAAGGGAGAGACCTTATCAGTAGACCTGGCCAAAAGAATAGCCTTCTCCCATCTGACCGATCCCATCCTAATCTTTTCAAAATGGTTTTTTTTCTCTTAACAAGGGGCCCCTAGCTTCATTGATTTCCACGCTAACACCGACTAGGTTTGTTAGCATATCAAAAGCCGGTGACCGTCTCAGTTCGCGTCGGTCATGATCAATAACATTCTTCCCCCTGGGCAGCCGGTAAATCTCTTTCATGATTCCACCAACTGTTTCCTCCAGCACCGCAAAATGTCCACCGGGGGGTACCTCGTGGGCCATGTTAAAAACCTCATCCCCGTAACTCTTTTGCACCACCCCCCACTCCTCATCTGCGGATGCTGTACTTGATTTCCCTTTCTTCCTTAGCACTTCCTCATCCGCACAATAGCTTGTCAAGGCTGTGTCAGAGAGAGCGGTCTCGGCAAAAACCATCAGCCCCTCGTCTCGCTCCTGCGTCTGCACAAATTCTTTCCTGGCTACTGCTACGTCCGTCCCAGCTCCCTCACTACCTCTTATCTCACTACACCCTGTCTCATACAAGGTTGGCAGAAATGTTTCAGCCAAATTCACCATCGCGGGCGGGGCCTCCATGCTGGCAGGCTGACCCGTCAATCTCACGACTGGGAACACGATTCCTCCGGCGATGTCATTACCGAGCAAGACTTCCACGTCTTTCATCGGTAATTCGGACCTCACCCCGATCGTGACTAGTCCAGAGACCAGGTTGCTCTGTAAATGTATCTGGTGCAAAGGGACTGACTCTGTCCCTTCCCCAACACCTTTGACCTCTACCTCCCCAGTCTGGGTCTCTGAGCTAAACTCTAATACACTCTTCAGTATTAGTGACTGACACGCTCCCGTGTCTCTCCAGATCCGCACTGGAACTGGTTTTAACCTCTTTTTCATTGACACCAGTCCGGCCGAGATAAACCTCTCGCGCCCTTCCTGGACTTTTTCAGACCTGTCCTTCCCTAGCGGTTCGCTTAACAGCTCGATACAGCCATTCAAAATTTCCGCTTTTCCTTTCCCCGTCTCCTTCCTTGGGGCAAAGCACCTGGACGCAAAGTGTCCGACTTTCCCACAATTATAACAGACGACCTCAGGAGACTTCCGACCAGACTGCTCCCGGTCTACCTTATCCTTTTCACTAGTCCCCGGCTTACTTTCTGACTTTTCCGGTGGACTCTCCCCGCCGTCCTGACTACCCTTCTGGTAGCCTTTACTCGGGGCAACCTTCATTTTATGCGTCAACGAATACTCATCCGCTAACTTAGCAGTTGCGGCTAACGTGGCTGCCTCTTTCTCATCGAGGTAGGGTCTCATACCCTCAGGGACACAACCTTTAAACTGCTCAATCAGAACCAGTTGCAGCAGTCTGTCATAATCCCCCTCTACCCCTTTCGAGGCGCACCAACGCTCACAATATGTTTGCATCTCACGAGCAAACTCCAAATACGTGCGGTCCCACCGCTTCCTCGCATTCCGGAACCTCTGACGGTATGCCTCCGGGACCAACTCATAAATCCTGAGGATGGCCTCCTTCACCACCTCATACTTCTGGGCATCTTCCGCGGATAAAGCGGAGTAAGCTTGTTGGGCCTTCCCTTTCAGTACACTCTGAAGTAAGACAACCCACTTATCCCTCGGCCATTCCTGACTTATGGCCACTTTTTCGAAATGGAGAAAGTACCGATCCACATCGGTATCGTCAAATGGGGGAACCAGCCTAACCTCCTGGGTCGCCCGGAACCCTCCACCTTGGTTCGGCACGAGCCCCTGCTCGGCCCTTATCTTTAACTTCTCCAGCTCAAATTCCCTTTCCCTCTGTTTCTCCTCTCTCTCCAACTGTCTGTCCCTCTCTCTCTTTTCTCTCTCCAACTGTCTGTTCCTCTCTCTCTCTTCTCTCTCCAACTGTCTTTCTCTCTCTTGCCTTTCTACCTCTTTCTCTCTCTCCCGCCTTTCTAACTCTCTCTCTTTCTCCTGCCTTTCTAACTCTCTCTCTTTCTCCTGCCTTTCTAACTCTCTCTCTTTCTCCTGCCTTTATAACTCTCTCTCTTTCTCCTGCCTTTCTAACTGCCGTACCCGGAACTCGTGCTCGAGTCTCAGTTTTTCAAGCTGTACCTGTACCGCGTCTCCAGCAGGTTTTTCAATAGACACCTCCCCCAGCTCACCTTGGGGAAACACACCTTTAGATACATAGTGCTCTACAATAGCTCTGTGTATCTCCTCTCTCCTCATTGTCGACTTCACCTTAGCAAGATTCACCCGTTTTGCCACAGCTATCAATTCCGATTTCCTGGCATCCTCTAATGCCTCCAAGGTCGGCGCCTTTATAAATTCCTCAACCTCCATTTCTGCTGTTTGTCTTTTCTTTCTTTCGGGAATTTTAACCCAATCAATTTACTCCGTCCCAAATTTAGCGTTCAAAATCCCGGACGAGCCCCCACTTATGTTACGTACCCCGTAACTGGGTTGCCAAACCAGCAGAAATGGATCACTCAGTTGGAGTCTGGAGTACTAGAACTAAGAAAGTTTTATTAAAGAAACAAGCAACACATTAATCGAAAGGATAATAAATGCAACAGTTCAGCGATGATAAACGCACATGTGCACAGAATTAAGATAACAGCATCAATCAAGCTCTATCGTTGTCTAGGGGTAAATGACCAATTTCAAAATGACTCAAAGTTCAGTCCAGTTTAGTAGTTCAGTTCGCAGTAATCGTTGCCATGGCGGTGGACAACGTGGGGGAAGAGAGAGATAGAATAGGAACAACTCATCATTCAGAACGGCTTCACTCACAGACCAGCAAGATGGCTCACAGACCAGCGAGATGGCTCACAAACAGCTTTTGGGCGGGTCCTTGGTGATGTCACCTGAGGTCACCGACTGTGACCCCTCCTCCAGATGCGGTCGATCCTCTGCAGTGAACCCGGCACCCAGGCAAGGGCGGACACACACCGGGTTCCCGCTGATCGTACCTTTCCACCCTGTGCGTTGTCCGGTACTTCTCACCACTCGTGAGAGGCGCACCGCTTCCAGGGTCTCGTTACCTCGGGTGGCGTGTGTGTCTGTCTTAGCGAACCTGTCCCTTTTTATCCCCCTGCTGGGGTATCGCCTGTCCATCACTTCAAACAGTTCAGGGTTCAAAGGGGGGAGCCGCTCCAGACAGCTCTTCCTCCCACATCCCTTCATTACACATCTCCAGACGCTGCTCCATTGTTCCTTATCTCTCCTTCCCCTGAGGGCAGGTGGCAGACCAACTGCTGATGCCACTGATGCTAGCCCAGGCCAGCAAACATCTTAATTTTATGTGTATTCTCGTAACAGTTCACACAGACGATCACGTAGCGATTCAAGCTTTTTGTACTTTCCAACTTTTGTCACAGACTCTTCTGCACCTTTCCTTTCCATGTAACTCTCCAAGTATCTTTTTTAAATATTGTTAATGCTGCTGTCCCAACTATGTCCTTTGGCTGGACTATACATGTATTAACCACGTTTCTACTGGAAAAAAAAGTTCCTGCTTAGGGTCCTATTAAATATCTCCACTCCCAACTTAAATCTATGGCTTCTTGTTCTTAATGCTTCAATGCTGCGGAAACAATATACATCTTCCCCTTACTTAGACCCCTCCTGATTTTTCCCACCTCTAGAAGATCGCCCCTCATTCTCCTACACTCCCAGGAATGATGTCCCAACTTGCCCAACCTCTCCGTATAACAACTCTTTGAATCTGTTAGTATCGTCCTGAATTTTATTTTACATTCTCTTCAAATTAATGTAATCTTCACTTTAAATGGACAGTCAAGAGTCTGCACAATATTCCAAATGCCGACTCATCTACGAATGTCATGTTAAGTCCCAAAACATATTCTCTATGCGATGATTGATTGAAGCCAGTATGCCAAGCACTTCCTTATCCCCTTTCACTGGCCCATCAGGGAACCATGCACATGCATTCCTGCAGAATACACCACAAGTCCCGACCATTCACTGTATTAATCCTATCCTGATTTGATTTGCATAACTGCAACACCTCGCGTTTATCCAAATCGAAAGCCATTTACCAACCTTTGGGTCAATTATGATCAGATCCTCCTGTAGTTTTAATAAAATTCTTCAGATTCTTCGATACCACCTATCTGGTTTCATCCACAAACTTACTATTTATGCAGTCTATGTCACAGCCTCGGACACTGCCCTGGAGTCTGTGAACTCTGTCAGACAGTCTGCTGGAAGTGGACGACAATATTGCAGTAATAATGCTCTCATTGCAGTGAAATACTGTTTCTTTGTAATTGCATTTGTAGTAATTCTCTTCAGTTTGTTTCAAACTTATGAAATCTTGACAGAACACAGCGAAGTCAAAGCTCCCTGCTTAACTTAGTCCACGTGGAGGGAAAAGATAGGTTAGGGTTTTTGACAGACGCTGTTAAAAGAACGGTATTAACTTAATACCGTTAAATTAAGGAGGGAGGAGAAGATGGCGGCGCGACGCAGCACGCGCGGCCGTTTCGAATGAATATCGATATTTGTAATTAGGGGTGCCGTGCACAATCCGGATTTGATGGGGACAGCCGTGAGAAAGCGCAGTGGAATATCTAGTGAAACTTCTGAAATGCCTGCTTCGCTGCCGCTGCTACTGTGCGATCGAGAATCTCCGGAGACGAAGTCCCCAAATCCTCGGCTTTGCGTATCGTCTGTTGCCGGGGCCGGGGTCGAAACGCTCGGCAGAGATGGTGCTTGGTGCACGGTGTCGAATAGGTAGTCGAAGGCTCGGAGTTTTTCGGATGGACTCGGAGTCGAACCGTGGTCGGACGCTTCCGGGATGCTGCATCGGCAAGTTGGCGGCACTGGTGGTTTACGGTCTGGTGAGACGATGGGACTTTCGAGAGACCCTGAGAATTTTACTGTGCCATGGTCTGTTCTTATCAAATTACGGAATTGCTTTGCACTGCTGTAACTATATGTTATAATTATGTGGTTTTTGTTAGTTTTTAAGTTACAAAGTTGCAAAAAAAAATAGGAATTTATAGGCCGGTGAGTCTGACATCACTGGTAGGAAAGTTTGTGGAAGGTTTTCTAAGAGACCGGTTAGAGGAGAATTTGATTGTGTTCCCATTCGCTTCTTGGGATAAGCCAGATACTGGTCGTGAATGGTTGCCTCAGACAAGAGGCTTGTGACTAATAGAGTACCGCAGAGATCGGTGCTGGGTCCGTTGTTGTTTGTCATGTATATTCGTGATTTCGATGATAATGTGGTTAACGGTATTAACAAAGTTGCGCATGGCGCATACAGAGAAGGTGTAACGGAGAGCAAGGAAGGTTCCGTGTGTTGCAGAGGGATCTGGACTAGCTGGAAAAATAGGCTGACGATTGCAGCTGGAATTTAATGCAGGCAAGTGCAAGGTGTTGCACTTCGGTAGGACCAGCCTGGGCAGGTCATGTACGGTGAAAGATAGTGCACTGAAGAGTGCGGTAGAACAAATTGATCTGGGAATACAGGTCCATAATATATTAAGTAGCGGTAGAAGGTAGATCGGGTCATAACGAACACCTTTGACGCGTTGGTTGAGGGTACCAGTTCCAAGTACAGACTTTGTCATGTTATGTTTAAGTTGGAGAGAATGCTGTGCGGGGGGGCTAATTTGTAGTATTGTGTGCAGTTTTGGTCACTTACCTACAGAAAAAATGCAAAAAAGTTTGAAAGAGAACAGAAAAAAATATGCAAGGATGTGACTGAGACTGGAGGACCTGAGAAAAAAAAATTGAATGCGTTGGGACTTTATTTGCTAGAACTTAGAGATGGAGGGGAGATTTGATCGAGATAGACAAAATATGAGGGTATAGATAGGGTTAATGCAAGCAGGATTTTTTAATCACTGACGTCAGGTGGGACTACAACTGGACGTCATGGATGAAGGGTAAAAGGGGGTAAAAAGTTCGACGGGAATATGAAGCTAAATCTTTTCACTCTGAGGGTTGTGAGAGCGTGAGGAGGTGCATGCGAGTTCGATTGCAAAGTTTAAGAGACGTTTGGATAGGTACATGGATGGTAGGGATACAAAGGATTATGCTCCATGAGAGTATGTTGATTAAATGAATAGGCACAGACGAGACCGGCGGAATGGCCTGTTTCTATGCTATATGTTTCTATAACTTTATGACTCTACCACATGGAGCGACTGTGTTTTGGTAAACGATACATGCTTCACTCGGGGTATGGATCTGACGATGAACGATCTACCCGGCCCTCCTAGCGAACAATCAGCCCTCTGTTGAGCAATCACATACAAGGATTCACCATTACTGAAGGTAAGGATTTGTTCATGGCCTCTCTCCGCTGCTAATTCTTTATTTATCCACTGTTATGTGTACTGTCGAGATTTGCTGATTCTGTCAGTTTTATGGTACTTACGATTCACGTATTTCATTGTCCCCGCAGTGGAACAAAGTAATAGGGCCAAAAGTGTTCTTGTCCGATTGGGAACGCACTGGATTTAATATAAAATAAAGTTGTTCTGTGAGGGGAGGGTGAAATTTATATTTCTAGCTGTACCTTGATTTTAAGCAACACACAAGCGGCATTTCTAACAGCTGCAGACTTCCTCGTGTTTACGCACACTGATCTTTCCTGGGAAAATGATTAGAAGATCTCCAATGTAAACCTACTCCAAAATGCTGAGTTCAACCAGCACAGTGGACGATCAGCGGCAACAGAAATATGAACAATCACAATCTTTCTACTTCCCCCTCCCCCGCCCCAACAATCTTATTTTTTTTTTCTTCTGCCTTTATTTCCAGCCCTAATGTAAGGTATCCTAAAACATCGGATATTTATTCCTTTCTATAGACACTGCCTAACTGCTGAGTTTATATTGCATTTTGCGTGCATTACTCTGAATTTGCAATATCTGTAGAATGTTTTGTGCTTGTAACAAAGGAAGAAGATTTGGGCATCCCTTTGGATTTTCGTGTCATTAAATTTTGATTTGAATAACAAAACAAATCTTTATATTCATTTGTACAACTGGTCTTTCAGAAAAAATTCTGTGAAATAATAGAGCAACGTTATTCTATAGTTGAATGAAGCTGCTTTTTAAACGTAGTTGTGTGTTTCAACCTGAATACTGGCTAAAGAAATTTGCCGCTGGCTGTGGCACGAATTAATGCAGGGTGGCTGGATTCAGCAAAACGGCGATTAGAGTACACTGCAAAACAGACATTAGATACAACAAAAGTTTTACTCTATTCTTCTGACGTCAGTGAATGGTTTAATGGAACACCCGAGATTCAGATCATGGAATCATCATTTATCCTTTCTTAAGCATCTTATCAGCAGAAAAAAGGAACATAAAGATTCTGCAGATTATATGCAGTACTTCAAGTTCCCAGAGATCGAAAAACACCGCCGTTAAATCACTAAACCGCCAAAATCCAAATGGTCACACACAAGCGGAGAAATATGGGAGTATACAAGTGGGCTATAAGTGCGATAGAGAAGACATTGGTGATGTTACTATCCTTCAGTAGAAGATGTTCTGCTTTAGAGATTTTAAATGTGCCTACGACCTCCAGTGTTGGGCAGCTATATTATATAACAGCATATACATAGAAATTCATTAAAGCAACGGATCCGTAGGATATGCTTTATTTGAAGTCCACCTCGACAGAATTTTGTCATTATTAGCCGGCAAAAAACAACAAATTCTGGAGGCACAACGGGAAAGAGATGGGACTGCAGAGAAAAGATGGACTGTCCGGCACTCGGAGTAACACAGCCCAAGTTCAGTCTACTTTCCGCCTATGGTCGACTGGATTAAAAACTGTTTAGAAACTATTCCAAGTCTTAAAGAATGAAGAGGTTGATTTGAAGTAGCACTGGAGTTTTGGGATTCTCAATGCATCATAGCTAAAAAGGGCAGAGTATCCAAATATGGCGAAGCCAGAAAGGCCAATTACGATGTATTGCGCTGGCATCTAGCCCAATTTGTTTCTGTAAGTCGAAATAAAATATAGTCCAGTTTAATGCAACGTTCTTACACTGGGACTCTATTCTTAAATGCCAAGGTTCCTTGCGTACAAACCTTCTGTTTTCTGAAATTCCGAAAGGGTTTCTGCATCTTGCACCCTTTCAGATAACGATTTCCCCCGCGCATTTGTTCGGAAAAGAAGTATTTTCAATTTGAAATATATGTCATCTAGTTCTACTTGCTGCAAAATGCAAATAGTTCCTATGTAATGACAGTTTGATTGTACTTCCTAATTTAATATTACTCAATTAATTATCCAATCTGCCTACTCTATTCCAAGGCAAATTTTTGAACAGTCCAGGTAGCTACAGTTCTAGCCCTGACTAGATCCTGTTTACTTCCCCTAATCTGAACAATCATATCACACATTTTATATCCGGCATCTGATGTGCAAACGATGCTCAAACGGAGAGGCAAATCGTTATTGCTATTCCCAGTGCATCTTGCATTGCTTGTTATTCTTGGCTAATAGATAAACACAACCAGTCTGATTATTTTAACCACGTTTTAACTTCACTTGCTGTGATTGGGGATCTATGAAAATATACTTCCTCCAAAACACGCAGAGTTTGAGGAGATTTGTAATACGACCAAAGACTTACAAATTCCTCAAAATGTAAGAGAGAGAGCACTCTGACTGGTTTGGAGCCTACAATAAAAAGGATCGCCAGAAGACGAGGAGGAATACAAATTTAGCCAGCTGTGTCACGGTACAACCATCTCCACTGTCGAGTACATCTTCAAAAAGGCGGTGCCTCAAGGAGGTCACATTGATTATTAACAGCCTTCACAATTAGGGTATGCCTCGTTACTATCATCTAGGGGGAGTTACAGGAGCCTGAAGAACTATACCTAACGATTCAGTAACAGCTTCTTATGCTCTGCCATCAGATGGCTGAACGGTTATGAGAGCCTGACAAATTTCAGAGTTGTATATGTATGTATGCTTTGACGATAAATGGCCCTTTGAGCCTTTGAACTTTTGAACCTGAAGATTATCTCGTTATTGTTTCTTTGCAGAATTTATTTTCGTAACTGATAGACTTTTATGTCTTGTACTTCACTTCTGCCTCAAAACGGGAAAAAATCACGTCGTTTATCACTGTTAATTAAAAAAAAAATTATTTCTACTTAACCTCAAATTTCTCTGCATTGTCTCTTATCCCAAATACATAATGTCAATCTTCTTTTCATTATGCTTATGTGCCAGTTTCCCGCTGAAGTGATCAGGACATTCATATCTGTCTCCAGTCTAAACGTAGCTACTTTCTGGTAAAGTACATTTCAGGCTCAAAGGGTTTACTGAGGAAGTTAGAGTAGGGGTTCATGCAGCAGAACGTACTGGGTGATCCGTTTAAACTGCACACCGTTCTTCAATTTCAGGTGGGTTGAGACCACGAAGCAACTCCCAATACTGGATAACTTAAAGCCGTGAGACACTTTCCAAGAGGTGAGCAAAGGATGAAGAATGCTCTAATACTTTGTAAGTATTCATGATCTAAATTTATTACAGCTGGAGTGGAGGAAAACGACAATTGTAGATTTTTTCGGAAAAAGACACCACAGAAAAGACGCGAATGAGTAACTGGATTACTTTTTAAAACATTAGCACCCTTTGGATGGACTAAAATGTGCTCTTATAAGATATAACATCTGTATATCATATTCAATCTTAAGAAAGTCGGTCATTGTTCTTTTCGTACCAACTGCTATATTAAGGCGGAATCAATGCAGATTTCTCACAGATCCAATGCTGAATGTTACTACACGGCAAGTCATTCCATTTTCCATTGTCAAATATCTCCGCACAGTCTTCACCGTGGTCTCCATCATTAGGTTCCCCTTCACTCCAGTATCTAAAGTAAAGAGTAAGGGAAGTAGTATTATTAATAGGACGCCTACCTCAATATCAACTTTAGTTCAATATTTATGCTACTGGCTATGGTGCCGCCAGAAGACCAGCAGATGCTGCCTACCTTTCACCCATCCTCTGAATTTCCAGGTGGAAATACTCTAAATATGATAATCCTGTACTGAACCGTTCCCATAATCGGTTTGGTTTGGAGTTTGGGATTCCATTTCAGTGAAAGGAAATTAACTGTATTGATAGTTCAGTATGGATAGTTATTGCAGCAGTGATATGAGACAAATGCTACTTGCTACATTAGTCCCTGCACTGCATTCGTCCTTAGAACAATTGGAGAATAAAGACGCATATGTAAGTCTCCTTTTCATTGACTATAGATCTGCCTTTAATACCATCATTCCAAATAAACTGATTCCTAAGCTCCAGTACCTGGGCCTTAGCAATCAGATCTGCAGCTGGATCTTCAACTTCCTCACCGCCAGGACCCAGGCTGTAAAAATAGAGGACAAGCTCTCCTCTACAATCATTCTGAGCACCGGTGCCCCACAAGGCTATGTACTCAGTCCCCTGTTGTACTCACTGTACACCCATGATTGTGCAGCCAAGTTTCCATCGAACCCAATATATAAGTTTGTTAATGTCACCACAATTGTAGGCCGTATCTCGTGTAAAGATGAGTCTGAGTACAAAGAGGAAATTAAGAACCTGGTGGCATGGTGTGAAGACAATAACCTATCCCTCAACGTCAGCAAGACGAGAGAATTGGTTGTTAACTTCAGACGGAGTAGCGGACCGCACGACCCCATTAACATCGGTGGTGCGCGAGTGGAATACGTCAAAAGCATTAAGTTCCTCGGGGTCAACATCACAAATGACCTGACTTGGTCCAACCAAGCAGAGTCCACTGCCAAGAGGGCCCACCAGCGCCTTTACTTCCTGACAAAGCTAAAGAAATTTGGCCTGTCCCCTAAAACGCTCACTAATTCTTATAGATGCACCGTAGAAAACATTCTTCTAGGGTGCATTACAACCTGGTACGGAAGTTGTTCTGTCCAAGACCGGAAGAAGCTACAGAAGATCGTGAACACAGCCCAGCACATCACACAAACTAATCTTCCTTCCTTGGACTCACTTTACGCTGCACGCTGTCGGAGCAGTGCTGCCAGGATAATTCCTCTTATTATCCCCTTAAACTGTTCACCTTTCACCCTTAATCAATGACCTCTAGATGTAGTCCCACCCGACCTCAGTGGAAATACCCTATTTGTACCACTCATAGTTTTGTATACCTCTATAAAATCTCCTCTCAGTCTTTTATGTTCCATTAGATAAAGTGCTAAGCTATTCATCTTTTTCCCAATAACTGAGCTCCTCCAGTTCTGGCAACATCCTTATAAATTGCCTCTGTACTCGTTTAATCTTTCCAATAGATAGGTAACTAAGATTGCACACAATACTCCAAATCAGACCTCACCAATGTCTTATACAACTTCAACATAACATTCCATCTGCTGTATTCAGTACTTTTATTTATGAAGGCCAATGTGACAAAAGCATTCTTTGCGTCCCTGTTTACTTGTAATGCCACTTTAAATAAATTATGAACCTGTATTCCCAGATCCCTTTGTTCTACAGCACCCCTCGGTGGCCTACCGTTAACAATGTAAGGCCTACCCACGCTGGTCCGACGGAAGTGTAGCACCTCGCACTTTCTGCCATAAATTCCTTGTCGCATTTTTCAGCCCAGTTTTTCAGCAGGTCCAGATCCTGCTGCAAGCTCTCAGAGTTTTCCTCGATGTCTACTACACCCGCAATTTTGCTTTCATCTGCAAAAGTGCTGATACATCTAACCACGTTACCATCAAGATTATTCACATAGGTGACAAAATACAACGCACCCAGCACCAATTATTGTGTCACTCTGCGAATCACAGCCCTCCAGTCGAGGATGCAACCATTTACTAGCTTCTCCCACAAAAACGATGTCTAATCCACAGCTGAAGTTTAAAAATTTCAGCTCCTCACGGCAGTTTTCAGAGTAGGACTGCGCCCAGTTAGTGAACGGGATTCATTAGATAATGAGAATAAGGATAAGGCAGGGGCAAACAGAGCGGCTATTGTGTGAGTGGGCCAATGTTAGAGAGGCTTTAGTTTCTCGGGCTTGGGTGTGGTAAGTTTCTTCTGTCTCTTCATTTTTCTTTCTTTGACTGTTATGGCACAGGCAGTGCAGGGAGAATGGCTTTTTGGAGATATCTTTTCTCCCAGATAAGCAAATCTGCAGCAGATCCCTCGAGCAACAGCTCCTCAGAGAAAGTTAAGAAACTGGAGCAGCAGCTCGATGACCTTGTGCTCATATTGGAGAATGAATAAGTTGTAGAATTAGCTATAGAGATGTAGTTCCCCTTAGATTTCAGGAGGCAGGTAACTGTGTGAACGTCAGGAGAAGAAAGTGGCCGTTCCCTCTATAATTTTTGGATACTCTTGAGAGGAACGACCTCTATTTGGGGAATCGCAGCAACCAGGTGTCTGGCGCTGAATCTGCCGCTGTGGCATACAAGAGCAGAGAGGTGAGATTCTATTATTAAAGGAATGGAGACAACATCCTGTGGACGCGATATACACACGCAGATAGTATATTGCCTCCCTGGTGCCAGGTTCAGTTACGCCTTGGATAGGGTCCACAACATTCTACAAGGTTGTCGGAGGTCCTGCACTTTAACTTAGCTTCTATCGCCCTGCATTCACTTTGCAGAACTTCTTTACTCATTCTACTAATGTCATTGGCACCTACATGTATCAGGACCTCTGGATTCTCACCTTCCCGAGGTACCGACGACGGATTCGGATATATGCCGAACACTGGCACTCGGGTAGCAACATACTATCCGGGAATCTCAGTCTCGTCCATAGAACATCCCTTCTGTTCCCCTAACGAACGAAAACCTGATCACCACATCTCGCCGCTTCTCCCTCCCCTTCCCTTCTGAATCACAGTGCCAGATTCAGTTCCAGACACCTGACTGCCATAACTTTCCAGTACTCCGGTATCCCCCTCAACAGTCTCCAAATTGTTGCTCGGGGGATAACCACAGGGATACCCTGCACTGGCTGTTTAATCCCTTTCCCTTTCCTGCCTGCTATCTAGTTAACTGTATCCTTCACCTGGGGGTTAACTATCTTTCTATATGTCCTATCCCTCACCACCTCAGTCTCCCAAATGATCCGAGTTCATCCATTTCCAACTCCATGTTCGGAGCTGTAGCCGGATGCATTTCTCACAGGTGTAGTCGTCAGGGAACCTGGAGGTCTCCCTGCTTTCCCACAGCTCCCGCAGGAGCATTTATCTACCGTGCTTGGCATCCCTACTGTTCTAACTAGGCAAGTATAAAGAAGGGAAAAAAACAATAAACGGCTATGGGGAAAATTCTACCAACATCATTTAGATTTTTCTGACTGAAGCCTCTCCTCGTTGAAGTTTCAAAGAGATAAAACCACAAAATTCCCTCTCTAACACTGGCCGCCGTAACAATGGTCGCTTTGTTTGCGCTGCCCTATTTTATTTTCTACTTGCCGATAAAACCTGAACGCTGATTGGCCGCTGTTCAAAAACACCAAACTGCCACGAGTCCATCCGTTATGTACTCAGCGGTCAGACCTGGGTGAATTACGTCTTCTCACCCTTAGTATCTCCGAATCTCCGCGGCTCAGAAAATGAGCTCCGATCGGGGTAATCGAATCCTCGGTTACAATCGATATTTTTTTATGAGGCAGCCTGGCTTTCACGATTCTCATGCTTGTCCTTCATCATGTTTTCCCCACAGGACTCGATCATTCCGACCTCTTGAAATCAAGGTGTTCCTGCTAAAGCGGCTCGCAACGCCGGCATAGGTCGATGGTGCCGATTATTCTCTCTACGGCACCGCTCACTGCCTGCTACTGAGGCTCGTTTTCAGAGTGATTTTTTTTCATATTCGCCACTGCCGTTTCCAGCTGCTGGCTTTTCTGTCTACAGGCTCCAATATCAGTAAGTCAATAGCCTGGCTGTCCGCACACCAACTGATTCCAGAACAGACACACAAGTTTCTACAAATTTCAATTTTCTGCCCAAGCAATAAAGCCGATTATATTGCATACACCCCATTAATTCTTCGGGACCCTGCGGACAGCCGATGTCCAGTACAAATCAATGCTCTCTTTATTACACCAGTTTATGCAATCTTTTCAAAATTCTCAGCGACCACAGATCCACACTTCGCTCGGCGTAGCCCCAGATCTCTGTTCTAGTCTTAAATCTTTGTACAAGCTGCCGATTGGAACAGCTATATGCACGCACATTCCTGGAAAAATCTGTTTTTACGCGAATAATGCCGTCAGTAAAGAAGACCTTCAGTCACGAGACACACCACAACAGGGAGACATAATGTAAAAGCATGTAAAATGTAGAAACAGAACGGCAGTCTATATAAATAGTAGAGTAACTGAGATGTTTGCGTCAGATAGCAATGGTGAGGGCAATGCGGTCAAACTCTTGTTGAGCCGAATGAGCTCAAATCCGATAAGTAAGAATGACGTGAAAAAGACCCATTAAGAAAGATAAATGGAGGACAGCTAGTTGTAGGAGTGAACTGTGTGGTTTGTAGGTGGGTGTTAATAGGAGAGCAGGGGATGTAAAGGAGCGAAGAGGGGCTAGAGAGGGTATGGGAAAGAGAACAAATATGGGAAAACAACTGATGAATAGCTAGCAGCGTAAGGACTACTTGAAATTAGAAAATCGAGTTATATCATTATGTTGTAAATAACTCCCGGAACATGAAGTGATGAGGTATTTTGATTTTCGTTTATCATTCAACGCCAGAGAGATGGGATAAACTGGAAAGAAACTCACGTTAAAGAGGAAGAATAATCGGTTCCGTCCACCCAGCGCCAATCACCTTCAGACGCAGTATCACTGAGGCCAATCCAATATCGCATTTGAAGGGTCCGTCTTAAAAATTCCTGCCATGGAAACGGAAATGCCTCATTGTATGTAGTACCAATAACTAGTTTAATTGTATTGAACAACTGTGTAGTTGATATACTTATAAAGAAAGCCCAATTACTCATTTCAAGGCGTATAAATGGCTAAATGAAAGTGGGTGAGAATGGCACTGGATCGTCTATTTATTTACATATATCTTTTCTCCGTGGGGGCGTATTTGGCAGCTACGGCAGCACGAAGTTTCAGCAGAAATGACAGGGAATGACTAGAGGGCGTACCTTAGCTAGCCTTTCGTAGCAGTGCTGAGACATCGCATTTGGCTTAAACTGACTCCATACGGTCACTTGTCTTAAATCTCCAACCCTTTCACCACGTTTGCTTTGCAACTGACAACCTCTACATTTTCTCACTTGTGTGGGAGAGTGCCGGTCCCGAACCTTTAACAAAGGTTTCTATTTGACTGTCTGTCCATTGAGCACCTCTATTGTAGATCCAGGGGTTCTAAGAAGTTACATTTGAAGTCATTTCTTTGAGTATTTAGGGGTGTTTGTTAAAATTGTTTGCGTCCCCTACATCTGCTGATTTCCTCCCGACAACTTCACCAGGAATATAGCAATTAGAGATGTTCATTTGAATGAATGAACTGTTGATTAAGGACTCTATTTCACGCACTGGTGCTGAATTCTTTGTGTGTTTTTGGAGCTGCAAGATAAGAGAAGATTATTCTATTACAGACCTGTTTTTTGTCTTTGTATAATGCCTTGGAAAAACAGGAAGTCGAGGCACTCAAAACAGAATACAAAGCATCAAACTTACACATTACATCGATAATCCAAATATGGCTTGTGCTCGATTTTCTAGTCGGAGATGACTCCCAGGATATTGATTGTTGGAGGGATGTTCATTGCTGGTAAGGTCATTTGTTTTCAAAAGTTGGCCACTTATCGCACATGCCGGATTATTGATGCATGCATATCCGAATTGAATTATTCGCCGAGGACTTGAAAAAGCTTTTGAATCTTTACGAAACCATAGAAACATAGAAACATAGAAAATCTATAGCACAATACAGGCCCTTCGGCCCACAAAGCTGTGCCGAACATGTCCCTATCTTAGAAATTACTAGGCTTACCTATAGCCTTCTGTTTTTGTAAGATCCATGTATCTATCCAAAAGTTTCTTAAAAGACCCTATCGTATCCGCTTCTACCACCGTTGCCGGCAGCCCATTCACGCAATCAACACTCTCTGAGTATAGAACTTACGCCTGACATCTCCTCTGTACCTACTGCCCATCACCTTAAACCTGTGTCTTCTTGCGGCAACCATTTCGGCCCTGGGAAAAAGCCTCCGACTATCCACATGATCAATGCCTCTCATCATCTTCTACACCTCTATCAGGTCACGCTTCATCCTCCCCCGCCCCAAAGAGAAAAGGCGGAGATCACTCAACCCGTTTTCATAAGGCATGCTTCCCAATCCAGGCAACAGCCTTCTAAATCTCATCTGCACCCTTTCTGTGGCTTCCACATCCTTCCTGTAGTGAGGCGACCAGAACTGAGCACAGTACTCAAAGTGGGGTCTGACCAGGGTCCTATATAGCTGCAACATTACCTCTCGGTTCCTAAATTCAGTTCCACGATTAATGAAAGCCAATACACCGTATGCCTTTTTAACTACAGAGTCAACCAGTGCAGATGCTTTGAGCATCCTATGGACTCGGACCCCATGATCCTTCTGATGCTCCACACTGCAAAGACTCTTTCCATTATTTCTATATTCTGCCGTCATATTTGACCTACCAAAATGAACCACTTCACACATATCTGCGTTGAACTCTATCTGCTACTTCTCAGCCCAGTTTTGCATCTTATCAATGTCCCGCTGTAACCTCTGACAGCCCTCTACACTATCCACAATGCCTCCAACCTTTGTGTCATCAGCAAACTTACTAAACCATCCCTCTACTTCCTCAGCCGGGTCATTTATAAAAATCACTATGAGTAAGGGTCCCAGAACAGATCCCTGAGGCACACCACTGGTCACCGACCTCCATGCAGTATATGACCCGTCTACAACTACTCTTTGCCTTCTGTGGGCAAGCCAGTTTCGGATCCACAAAGAAATGTCCCCTTGGACCATGCCTCCTTACTTTCTCAATAAGCCTTGTATGGGGTACCTCATCAAATGCCTTGCTGAAATCCATGTACAGTATATCTACTGCTCTTCCTTCATTAATGTCTTTAGTCACATCCTCAAAAGATTCAATCAGGCTCGTAAGGCACGACCTACCAAAGCCATGCTGACTATTCCTAATCATGTTATCCCTCTCTAAATGTTCATAAATCCTGCTTCTCAGGATCTTCTCCATCAGCTTCCCAGCCACTGAAGTAAGACTCGCTGGTCTAAAGCTTCCGGGGCTATTTCTACTCGCTTTCTTGAATACAGCAACAATATCCGCAACGTTCTGATCCTCTGGGACCTCTCCCGTCCCCATTGATGTTTCAAAGATCTTCGTCAGAGGCTCAGTAATCTTCTCCCTCGCCTCCCACAGTAGCTTGGGGAAAACATCCTCCCGTCCCGGCGACTTATCCAGCTTGATACTTTCCAAAAGCTCCTGCACATCCTCTTTCTTAATGTCTACATGCTCAAGATTTTCAGTCCGCTGCAAGTCAGCACTACAATCACCAAAATCATTTTCCATAGTGAATACTGAAGTAAAGTATTCATTAAGTACGTCTGCTATTTCCTCCAGTTCCATGCACACTTTCCCACTGTCACACTGCATAGCTTCTATTCTTTCAAGCCCTATCCTCTTACCCTTCACATAACTGTAGATCGCCTTGCGGTTTTCTTTAATCCTGCCGCCAAGGCCTTCTTATCTCCCTTTCTGGCTCTCCTAATTTCCTTTTTAAGCTCCTTCCTTTTATTTTATAATCTTGTAGATTTCTAACATTACCTCGCTCTCTGACCCTATTGTAAGCTTTTCTTTTCTTCTTGACTAGATTTATTACAGCCTTTGCACACCACAGTTTCTGTACCCTACCATAACTTCCCTGTCTCATAGGGACGTACCTATGCTAAACTTCACGCAAATACCTCCTGAACATTTGCCATATTTCTTCCGTACCTTTCACTGAGAACATCTGTTCCCAATTTAAGCTTCAAATTTTCTGCCTGATGGCCGCATAATTCCCCTTACTCCAATTAAACGCTTTTCTAACTTGTATGTTCTTATCTCTCTCCAATGTTATTGTAAAGAAGATAGAATTATAATCACTATCTCCAAAATGCTCTGCCACTGAGAGATCTGACACATGACCAGGTTCATTTCCCAATACCAAATCAAGTATAGTCTCTCCTCTTGTAGGCTTATCTACATATTGTGTCAAGAAACCTTTCCGAACACACCCAACAAACTCCACCCCATCTAATCCCCTTGCTATGGGGAGATACAAATCGATATTTGGGAAATTAAAATCCCCCAATACGACAACTCTGTTATTATTATACCTTTCCAGGATCTGTTTCCCTATCTGCTCCTCGATATCTCTGTGACTATTGGGCAGCCGATAAAAACACCCTGTAAAGTTATTAACCCCTTCCTGTTCCTAATCTCCACCCACAGAGACTCCGTAGACAATCTCTCCATGACGTCCACCTTTTCTGCAGCCGTGACACTATCTCTGATCAGCAGTGCCGTGCCCCCACCTCTTTTGCCTCCCTCCCTGTCCTTTCTGAAACATCCAAAACCCGGCACTTGAAGTAACCATTCCTGTCCCTGAGCCATCCAAGTCTCTGTAACGGCCACCACGTCATAGCTCCAAGTACTGATCCACGCTCTAAGCTAATCCGTTTTGTTCACAATACTTCTTGCGTTAAAATAGACACATCTCAAACCATCGGTCTGAGCTCGTCCCTTCTCTATCACCTGCCTATCCTCCCTCACACACTGTCTCCAAGCTTTCTTGATTTGTGACCCAATCGCCTCTTCCCCAGTCTCTGTAGTTCGGTTCCCACCCCCCAACATTCCAGTTTAAACTCCCCCCATTAGCTTTCCCTACCCTTCTGAGCCACAGGGCCGGACTCTGTGCAAGAGGCACGGCCACTGTTGCTTCCCCCATGTAGGATGTCCCCCCAACAGCCCTCAAACAGGAGTACCTATTGTTCAGGGAGACAGCCACAGCCGTACTGTCTAGTACGTGACTCTTCCCCTTCCCTCTCCTGACTGTTACCCACTTGTCTGCCTTCCGTGGCCCCGGGGTGACCACCTATCTATAACTCCTTTTTATCACCTCCTCGCTCTCCCTGACCAGACGAAGGTCATTGACCTTCATCTCCGGTTCCCTAACTCGTTCCCTCAGGAGCTGCAGCTCGACACATCTGGTGCAGATATGGCCACCCGGGTGCTGGCAGACTCCAGGACCTCCGACATCTGACACGGAGCACAGAAAACCGGCCTCGCACACATACTAATTCCTTTCCACAATTAACACAGGTAAACCTGCCTCGCCACGTTACCGCCTATGCCCGTTGAGCCAAAGCCCTGTCACTCTGCTACCTCTTACTCCGCTGCCCGCTGGATATGGTGGTCTTCTTTTTAAACTGTTCCCGCTCTCCTGGTTGACGTCACACGCCTGCTCATTCTTGCCTCTCTTTTACACCGAGTAGTAAAGTGCCTTCGCTCCGAAAATTCTCAGCTGTTCGACTCGCAGTAAATCAACAGTAAACATCCTCACTCCTGTCTCAGCTTGGAAGAAGATTAATGAGGAAATACGTGAAGGTGGTGGAATGCTAGTCTCTGCTGTTTGGGATTCTACCACAATGGCCTGATGCTGAGATGACTGACTTCCCGCAAGCTAAAACTCTGCCACACTTCTCCGTGCATGCAGGGACTTTGTCCAGCAGACAGGGGGTGGCGGCGAAACCACCAAATATTGTCTTGATGTTACGACAGTCTCTTTCACATCAAATTACAAAATCTTGGGGTTTGATTGGTGATGGCTGCATTACACTGTGGAGCAGCGTGTTCCTGATGAAACCCAAAATAACTAACAGCGAATACATTATTGATGAGTAAGCGTTACATATGAACAGTGCTTTGGACTTTTCGCGTACTTGACGAGAACAAATAAATCAGTTAGCTGAGAGTTGATGACAATATTTTCTATATTATTGTGTATGGTTTACATCGAACAATACAGTAGATGTTTGTACAGTAGATGGCATTGCCGCACATTTCTTGGAACAACTTTTGGCTCGGGCACAACCAGTTCACGAGCTCAAACGTTTGGCACTTTCTTGACGTGCGAGCAATGCCCATCGTCTTCTATCACTTCGTGCACTGCAAGGACTAGTAATTCTCCGAATTGAAAGAGTACTCCTGTGAAACTAAACAAATCACGGATGTAACTCTCCGTGCGAAAGGAACCTGAGGAAAGTAAGCAAAATTGATACACGCTGGAGAGCTAATCATTTTAAAGGATTTGGGAAAGAAGGTGGATGGACGTTTTGAAAAGACGGCACTGGAAGAGGGCAGTGCCGCCATGGGCTTCATGGACTTCAGTTCCAGAATAATTCAATGATTTCAACACTAGAACTCAATTATAGCTCTGTTAATTGATTGCTGTTTACTGGTCGGCTCTCCTTGCAAGTAAGTCTGGATATTTACCACGCAGTGCACCCGCGCCTCTGAAGTTCACAATGGCCGGAAAACACTTTGAACATCCTTAGGCTGGAGAGAATGTGGTAAAGCCTTTCCCTTACAGAGCGAGAGACACAAGTTCGGGTTCGATCCTGAACTTCGAACTTTCTGTATAGAACTTGTCAATTTACTTTGTTACCTTCTAGATGTTGCTTAAGTGTTAAAATTTCTCTATTTTACAAAGATATGCAAATAGGTAGTTTAGCTCAATTTAAATTGCCCTTTGGTCTGTAGGAACATATCGGCAAATTGATATTAATGTTGAATTAACTAAGGGGTTGGTTTTGTTGATGGGCAATCGTTTGTGGATGGAAGGGTAAATTTCTCAATGACTAGTCAGAAGCCGGCACTGGAATCTACACAGGTTCCATAAAAACCAAAGACTGAATAGCCAGGGGCAACGAATTGGTGCCACACATTTTCGATCAAAAGAAATTCCAGCAGTTGCCTGGGAGTTAAGCAATTCTTCTCTTAGAAGATCTAACCAGGAACGGAAAAGATATATCAGAAGGAATCTTGCCCAGAAAAAAAAAATCCATGGTTAAATAAAGAACAAATAAAATCGTGCCCCTTATTCTGGAAATGAATATTGAGGTGAGTCGGGTCTTCAGAAAGCACATTAGCTGTGGTGTGCGTATTTTTGGGATGGTCAGTGAAAGATTATAATTCCATCTAAGTTAAAATAGTGCGTGCCTGCTCCCAGCTACATTTCTGTCTGTGCATACTGACGTACCACACCGTTTAATGCCAAGGGGAACTGACGGAAGATCCTGACTTGGAATACCAGAGAGCTGGATTTTTCAGAGGTTATAACATTAAATGAATAGCAACACGTTGAAATAAGAATGTGGAAATAAATAGAAATAGAGCTGTCATTGATCTTAAACGAAGATTTATCCAAAACCTGGCGAACAACAGCCCAACACTGAGTTATTCATGGCTTCTCTCTGCTTTTGTGGTTCAACTCTATCACTCCGAATCTGCTGGTCAGCGTGACCATTCAAACAGATCTCCTACCTGCTCTTCTTCATTGTTAATGACAACAAGATGGGCATCTACCGATGCACAGTGTCTCTGGGACTCCGCCCAGATTTGTGTTCTTGAGGAAAATTGATAACAGCTTTTCCTGAACCGAATCCAATCTGTGGGGCATTGCGGAATATCTGTGAAGAAATTGAAGTACTGTAAATATAAGAGGGATTGTCCTGTTTTGAATGGACATATTTCAGGGATACTTGGATGCGGAGTGTAATGGGGAAATCCCTGAATGTATGACGCCTCAAAAAGGTGGCATCCATCATTCAGGATCCCTGTCACCCAGGACATGTCCCCTTTTCATTGTTGCCTGCAAGGAACAAGAACACTAGCCCGAAGACACACACTCAACGTTTTAGAAACAGGTTCTTCACCCCTCCCCCCACCTCCGCCATCATAGTTCCGCATAGAAAATTAATCCACGGGCACTTCATCAGCAAAATTCACCTCCTTTTTTGCAGTACTTATTTAATTTAGTGTTATAAATACATTTTATAATTTATACTTTTATTACCATATATTGCGATGTACCGGCCCTACAGAAACAAATTTCACGACATGTGCCAGTGATATAAAGCCAGATTCTGATTCTGATTCTTGTTCATGTACGGACATATATCAGAGATACCTGGCTGTGGAGTGTAAGGACGACATCCCTGAATGGATGCTGCCTCCGGAAGTTGGCATCCATCATTCAGGACCCCCATCACCCAGGACATGCCCTGTACAAAAAATGCTAGTGAACGCAGCAGGCCCTGGCAAGAGGTATAGTCGACGTTTCGGGCCGGGGCCCTTCGTCAGGACTAACTGAAAGAAGAGATAGTAAGAGATTTCAAAGTGGGAGGGGGATGGGAAGATCCGAAATGACAGGAGAAGACGGGGGGAGGGGTGGATCTAAGAGCTGGAGAAGGGACAGGATCATGGGACGGGAAGCCTGGGGAGAAAGTGACAGGGGAAGGGGAGCCACCTCCATCGCGATCCCACCACCAAGCACATCTCCCCCCGCCCCCTTCTTCTTTCCGCAGGGATCGCTCCCTGCGAGACCCCCTTGTCCATTCGTCGTCCCACCCCCCATCCCTTCCGACCGATCTCCCTCCCGGCACTTATCCTTGTAAGCGGAACAAGTGCTACACATGCCCTTACACTTCCTCCCTCACCACCATTCAGGGCCACAACAGTCTTTCCAGGAGAGGCGACAATTCACCTGTTAGTCGGCTGGGGTGATATACTGCGTCCGGTGTTCCCCGTGCGGCCTTCTATATATTGGCGAGACCCGACGCAGGCTGGAAGACCGTTTCGCTGAACACCTACGCTCTGTCCGCCAGAGAAAGCAGGATCTCCCAGTGGCCACACATTTTAATTCCTCGTCCCATTCCCATTCTGATATGTCTATCCACAGCCTCCGCTACTGCCAAGATGAAGCCACACTCAGGTTGGAGGTACAACACCTTATGTTCCGTCTGGGTAGCCTCCAATCTGATGGCATAAATATTGACTTCTCTAACTTCCGTTAATGCCCCTCCTCCCCTTCACACGCCATCCCTTATTTATTTATTTCATAATTTTTTTTTTTGCTTTTCTCTCTCTCTCTCTCTCTCTTCTCCCTCTGTCCCTCTCATTATAACTCCTTGCCTGCTCGCCACCCTCCGGGTTCCCCTCCCGCCTTCTCTTTCTCCCCAGGCTTCCCGTCCCATTACCCTCTCCCTTCTCCAGCTCTTAGATCCATCCCTCCCCTCCTGTCTTCTCCTATCACTTCGGATCTCCCCCTCCCCCTCCCACTTTCAAATCTCTTACTATCAATCCTTTCCATTAGTCCTGACGAAGGGTCCCGGCCCAAAACGTCGACTCTACCTCTTCCTACGGATTCTGCCTGGCTTGCTGCGTTCACCAGAAACGAAACGTATCAGTGTCCGGATAGTGTTGCTTTGGGGGTTGCTCCAGCGTTGTTTGGGCAAGGGAGTTTGAAACCCAGTTTTTTTTTTAATAGACGTTGGCGATGGTGATTGTAGGAAAATCTCGCCGCAGGATAGATGGAGAATGGGTGTCGTTAGGAAAGGCGAATACAGTCGAACAGGAGACTTTGTAGCAAACAAAGTTTAGAGTATGGTCTTTGCGGTGTACGTAGGGGTAGATAAAGCAATTTTAAAAAACAACGCCGCTCTGTACCGGATCAACATTGATGTAGTTTCATGCTTTAAAACTGGGCATATATCTATAACTGATAATTATTAACTTACTGTTATTCAGCTGCAAAATGTCGTTATGAAGTTCAGCGATAGAGCTGCCGATCTTCTTGAAGTTTTCTGCAACTGAAAGAGGACAACACATCACATCCTAGCGTTTTCAGTTGCATCTATGTCTTGAAGAACGATTAAAATCGCCATCAATATCATTGAAAATAAAGTAAAGGTGAAAACGTGTGTGGCGCACAGCTACGCCTGGTGTTGAATCAGTCAGAGAAAGACAGTCAGGCACATTACATTGTTTCGTTCTCAATGAAGGTGAGACATAACCAATATTGCATCAGATATGCGTGTTCCTCGCAAGACGCAGAAATTGCTGGAGGAACTGGGCAGATCAGGCAGCATCTGTGGAAAGGAAAATACAGTGGACGTTTCGGACCGAGACCCTACATCAAGACTGGAAAAACCGACGCGAGGTCACTTGAGAAGGTGGGGGGAGAGTCAAAAATCTACAAAGTGGCAGGTGAATGGTGAGACTAGGAGGTGGAGAATGGTAAAGTAAAACTCTGGGAGGTTGTGTGGTGAAAGAGAATAAGGGTAGAAGGGCAGGAAGAGGAAGAATCTGATGAAAGAGGGTAGAAGACCACGGAAGAAACGGAAGGAGCAGGGCACCGCGGGGGGGGGGGGAGCGGTGATAGACAGGCAAGGAAAAAGGTGAGAGAGGGAAACAATAATGGGGAATAGTGTTGAGGGTGGGATGCAATGACCAGAAGTTCCAGAAACTGATGTTCATGCCATCAGGTTGGAGGCTGCCTTGAAGGAATATAACGTGTTGTTCCTCCAACCTGAGTGTGGCCTCAACACGGCAGTAAAGGAGGACATGGACTGACATGTCAAAATGGGAATTGGAAGTAGATTTAAAATGGGTGGCTAGAGGGAGATCCCACTTTTTCTGGTAGAGGGAGCGCAGGTACTTGATGAAACGGTCACCCAATCTACTTCGAGACAAACAGATGTACAGGAGACCACAGCAGAAGCACCAGATAGAATAGATGACCGCAGCAGATACACTGCTGAAGTGTCAACTCACATGCAAGGACTATTTCGTGCTCTGAATAGTAGTGAGGGAGGAGGTGTAGAGGCAGGAGAGGCAATTGTTCCGTTTGCAAAGCTAAGTACCAGGAGGGAGATAAGTGGGGAGGAATGGGTAGACATTGCAGCCTCGTAGGGAGCAATCCCTGAGGGAAGTGCAAAGTAAAGGGGGGGGGGAATGAGGGCAGGAAAGGATGTTGCTTGGCGGTGGGATCCTGTAGGAGATTTCGGAAGTTACGAGAATTACGTGTTGGATGCCCAGGCTAATGGACTGGTAGGTGAGGACACGAAGAATCCTCTCGCTGGTTGTTGGCGGGGGGATGGGGTGAGACGGATGTGGGCAAAATGCAAGAGATACGAGTGAGGTCAGCATTGATGAAGGCTGAAGAAAAACCCCATTCTTTGAAGAAAGAAGACATCTCATTCATCCATTGATGGAATGCCTTATCCTGAGAGCAGATGCAACAGAGACAGGGAAACTTACGGGTGACAGTGCGGAAGAGGTATAGTCCAGGTAATTATGAGAATCAGCGGGTTTATAAAAGATATGGATAGATAGACTGTCTTCAGGGATAGAGACAGAGAGATCGAGAAAGGGGAAGGAGGTATCGGAAATGGACCAAGTAAATTTCAGGGCAGAGTGGAAGTTGGAGGAACAGCTGATGAATTGGACGAACTCACCATGGGTGTAGGATGCAGAACTTATGCATTTGTCGATGTAATGTAGGGACGCATTTCCTTTAATGCACATGAGAGCTTGAAAGAACCTCAGATTTCCTTTCCTGACAATGAAACTAGGATTAAGCTAACAGAGGCGGTGTAAAATATATTCAAAACACAGTGCTACTCGGCTGCCGTGTCATAAAAAATTGCAGGAGGAGTTCGTGTTCAAGTTCAAATACAAATTCATTGTCATTCGTCACACTCATGTATACAGCTAAAGGAAACATCTTTCCTCTTGGGCCAAGATGCAAAGCGTAGGGCATACTGTATCGTCACACTCAGCACATCGTCTCAAAATAACACAAGCAGAATTCCCTGAGTGACATGGTCTGAAGATTAACAGGTTGATATGAAGTGCAAGGTTCAAGAGTGGATGTTGAGGGAGCAGGTGTGATCGCCGGTAACCAGCACGCTGAAGTGCTCCTGGCCCTTACAACGTCGAAGCCATTGATGTGCAATTTGGTGTATCAGCCTGCACCTTTCTGAAATCCACAATCGTCTCATTAGTCTTGGAGGGAATGCTCTACCTAGTTTCCAAGAGTCAACTTTCCACCTGGTGTGGCTGTTCAGAAATGGCGGGCCTGCTGATAACCTGTGAAGAAATAAGTCTGCTAGCTCTCCTGGAACATGATGCTGACCGTGAAACTAGCAGAAACCAGTTCAATAATTAGAAGCCAACTGTAATCCTGGAGTAAAATACTAGTACCTACTCTGCTGATGGTCCTACTCAGAGAAAATTATGTGAAAAGCATATAAAGCCATTCTCGGTGGAAAGAGAACATTAATGGTATCCGAAATGCAGACATGAAATTCAGTGGGACAGCTTGACGTGCCCAGAATAGTTAAGAGTTCAAAATTCCAGTATCACCACTCGTCTGCAAGTGAATCGGGTCAGCAAAATGTGGTGGATCCACGTCATGACCATAAAACATTACAACATGAGCATATGGCAACCTGAGAGTGTGCTCGATCTTTTAAATCTCCCTTGTCATTCACCGGATCTGAGAAGATCTGCAGCCGGCCTCAACACTGCTTTGCATCATTTCCCATAGCGCGAGTTTCCCTTAACTTCTAATAATTTATTTTTTTTCAATAAAATCATTCGATGGTCCAACTCCCAATTCAATCTGAGGTCCAGAATTCCAGAGAATAAACACTCGGAGTGAGAAGTATCTACGCAATTCAATTTTAAATCGCACTCCCTAATATTGCAACAACGTCCCCTTATGTGTATCTCTTTCACTTCATTGAATGCACTTCAATATCCATCAGTCTTTCTTCCTCGGGTGCTTCCACAAAGTCTTCCCTTGTTCTTGTAAACTTCAAAGGATTCGGAAGTTAATGACGCAAAAACTCATGACAGGAACGCTCTGTAATTCCGTGTAGTGTCCTAATGGATAACGTGTTCACGGTTTCAAACGCCAGGGTATTATTTTTGAAATAGGCCAACCAAAACGCGGCACAGTGAACCGGTGTTGTTCTGTATTGTGCTGCATAATTATCAATTACAATTATTGTAAAATAACATATTCTTATTGTAAAATATTTTCCCATCTACTGTCAGCAGATGTCGACTACTGGAATCATGGACACTGAGCAGCCTAGCTCAGGATCCATTTGTCTTAGGAGAGCTAGAGAAATAAATGTGGTTCTTGATCCTGGGTCATGGATCTGCACAACGAATACACAGATCTCCAAGTATGGTTTAACCAGAATTTGCACAGCTGCAGCAAACAAACAAACAAACTCCAGATCTATTTAATCCCCATTTCTGGTGTCCTCAATGGGTCGGTGTTGAGACCGCTTCTTTTCATGTTATATGCGTGATGGAGTTGATGGCTATGTGGCTAGATTTTTAGGGAATGCGCAGATAGGTAGAGGTGCAGATAGTGCTGAGGAAGCAGGAATACTGCAGAAGAACTTAGACGGATTGGAAGAATTAGAAATAAGTGCAAATGCAATATTTTGGAGGGAAATATATATAACAATTCACTTTGGTGGAAGGAATATAAGTGTAGACTATTTTAGAAACAGGAAGAAAATTGAAAACTACCAGATGTACAAAGAGTCTAGGGAGTCCTTGTGCAGGATCCCCTGAAGTTTAACTTGCAGGTTGCGTGGGTTGAAGCGGCAAATGCAATGTTAGCATTTTTCCATTGAGAACAGTGGAACGGATTTGCACGGATGAAAAACGTATTGTTCAGACACAGAGTAATGGAAGCTGCTTTGGGCCCCTTATCTTGGAAAAGAGGTTTTGGCATTGGACAGGTCCCAGAGAAGATTCACAAAATGATTGCAGAAATGAAAGGATCGCTTGTTGGCTCAAGGCCAGCACTCCTTGGAGTTTATATCTCATTGAACCTATCGAATATTGGAGACCTAGAATCTACCAGCTTCTGCTTTAATGTGTAGAGGATGTTTCCTTTAGTGGGCGAATCTAGAAACAGAGGGCACAGCATCGGAGTAGAAGGAGGTAGATTTAGAGCAACGATGAAGGAGAATTTGTTCACCAAGTGGGTGGTAAATCGGTGGAAGTCATTATCAATGCCATCTATGGAAGCCAAGCCATTATGTATTTTAAAGCGGATGTTGATGGATTCTTGATTAATCGGGGCATCAAAGGTTACCACAAGCAGGCAGAAGAATGGGTTTCAAAGGGATAATAAATCAGCCAGTGTGGAATGGCAGAGCACACTCTACGTGCTGAAAGGCCTAATTCTGCTCCAGTGTCGTGTAGTCTTATTGTCTTTTGCCAGAGAACAGCAGTATCGCTAATGCTGTGCAACTGTTCGAAAGGAGAATAAGCTAGGTCATTATTTGCAGGTGACTCTTACAGCAATAGCGGGTAAATTATTTGAAGATATCCTATAGGAAATGCTATATAAGGACTAGAATAAAAAGGCAGAGTTAAGGTGAGTAAATATGGTTTCGTGCATGGTAGGCCATGTCCAGCTAATCTTATAGAGTTTTTCGAACAGTTAACCAGAACCACTGATGAAGTAAGGCAGTGGATATTTCCAGGTGGTTTTTCAAAGATCCGTACAGAACTTCGTTGGTCTAAAGGTTGAAACTGGATACAACATTGGCTTAGAATTAGAAGCCAGTGTGGCATTAGATATTTGTATTTTGTTCTGACAATAGGCCTGTGATTCGTCGTGCGCAGAGAGAATACGTTGGGTCTGTTGTACTTTAGCATTTATGTAACTGATGTGGACGATAACGTAATAAAAATTGATCAGAAAATCTTCAGACGACTTGAGGAATAAGGACGCTGGGAGAGTTTGTCAACGTTTCCTGACTCATAACTAGCTGAGAAAATATATTTTAATGAACGCAAGTGTGAGGTGTTAACTTTAGGAGGACAAATGAGTGTACGTGTCCTGATTGAATAGATCAGATTACTCTACTGTAGAGGAGGAGAGATTCAAGGACTATTAAGTTGAGAGAAATCAAATATAACGGTATAGATGTATCCAAGTTATAGATATATGATATATTCAAGACATAGATATATTCAAGATACAGATACAGATCCATGAATAGAGGAATCGAATACAAAATCTGTTGATTTGAAATAAGTACTAAATGGGAGTGAAGAAAGATTAAATAAAGAGGGGTGTTTGGAACGTGGATATCGCTGCTTGAAGGAGTGGGAAAGTCAATGCGCATTTCATCGACAAGTTAAGGATGAGATAAACTGTAATTAAGGTTTGGAACTGTTTCTCAGCAGGCATAGACATGGTGAGTACAGTGGCCGATTGCTTAATACTGAATTATCCGCAGTAAACTATGTCGGTGTGGGCAACGCAGAATCACTTTCTCCACGCCCTGCTCTGCAACATGTATTACAGAAAAATTTGCATCTCCACTCCCTCAAACACGTTATGCAAATTTGGTGTTTGGTCTGTCAGCAAAGCTACATCTTACAGCCAGGATCCTGACTAGTTCTTACTCTGCCAATTGCAATAGTACCGCACACTAACTCCGTGTACCAATAACCCGAGTCGCACTCCGCCAAAAGCGTTAAACTTTCAAATCTCACAAGGCACCGATATTTTGAGTTTAATGCAGTCTGTATCTCTATCAGCTACTGAACTAATTGCCAGCTCTTAAACTGTATGATCCCACTCACATTTCTTTCACCAGATACACTACTGTATTCTATAAACGACCAGAGCTCCAAATGTTGATGTCAGAAGCTAACATATTACTGACGACTACAATGCAATGTTTCATTGTGTGTGTGTGTGTATGTGTGTGTATGTGTGTGTGTGTGTGTGTGTGTGTGTGTGTGTGTGTTTGTGTGTGTCTGTGTTTGTGTGTACAAACTGGGACTGATATTATGCGGCGGCACAACTTTACAACACAGGTGAGTAGCAGCAGGTTTACACGTGCGATAGGATTTACACCAAATTGCGGGCAATATTGTCACACAAAGAGTTCGAGTAACGTCCCGAAAAGGGCTGGGACATGACGGCAACTATTTCGATAGGATGGGTGGATAGAGTTTAGTGAGGTGGGACATGATAGAGTAAACGTTGTAGTGATACTGACGCTTTCGAACTATCTCTCTTTTCTTCCATTATCCACAGGAGGAGACAGTGTCCTCCAGCCTAAAAGAACAAAAGGCGAGATTATGGAGGCCTAATACAAAATATGAGTACTCTGTATGTACAGCAATTCAACAAGTTGTACTTCAGACTCACCATTGCTCTTCCACTGAGAAAGTTCATCCCTGACACCACCGATTGAGGTCTCTGTGTCTGAAATGGAAAATAAATGTTCACCCTCACATAGGAACATGGTCAGAGAGGAAAATCTGTCTCCTATCCCAAAATATTTCGTCATTCCTTATGAGGCGGGGGGGGGGGACATTTGAGTTAATGGTGGCCTAGAAAACGTTGTTCACTGCATTATATGCAATATATTAATAATTGAAACGGATTGGAAGATGATTCAGAAGCCTATTGCTCAGAATTGGAAATAATATCTTTCAAGTTTGGAAAGGCTGCTTTATGCAATAAAAGGAAGATCAAGTAGATATTTAAACCTGGAGTATAACAGCTGTGAGCGGCACTCGAGAAAAATATTGAGTGTCTACCACACAAGCAGCCGTGGAGTCTGACAAACAAAGCTTAAGTGGAGAATAATTCAAGTAATTTGGGGGGTTCAAGGAAGCAGGGTGAAAACCTTCTTGCCCATAGTACAGGGCGGTGTTGAATCGACAATCTAAACTGATTAAAAAGCCAGAAACGCTCAACTTATTTTAACAGCCCTCTGGAAAGTGCTTCAAGAGACCTGGTGTGATATTTCAAGTTTAAGTTTGGCACGTTCGAAATTTTTCGATCCTCTTTTTGTATCCGGATATTTGACGGTGGTGCGACCTAATGTCTCTGGCATAAATTCAACTATCCTTCTCCATCCCGGTAATAGGATTGCTGTGGCTCTTTCTTAAGGTACTGCAATACTTCGAGGTTGATTCAATAAACGCTCATTCGGTAAGTTTCTTCTGGTTCTTCTCCAATCAGTAAACATCCTTGGCTCTAACCTAATAGCTCATCGTATGTGTCCGTTTATACATAAACAGTGAATTGTCGTTTCGGCCGTTTGAGAATAAAGACGTAGAGTCTCTGCCAATGCCGAGAAAATGCTGAGCCAATGTAGACGACTTATAGGATAAATGGACAACTCAGATGCAGTCATTAAGATCAATTTTCTAACAGTTTCAGATTTTGATTATGACTCTGGAGGATTCATTCTGCCAGAGAAAAGGGGCAGGCTTTCTCTTGTTTCCATTTGTAATTATTTTCCTCATGCCACCAGTATTTGGAATTGCTTTCTGTCACGGTCCCGATGGTTAATTCATTCCCTATCTTTCTACTAATTTCCTTTGATTTTGCCATGGTTCCGACCATTAATTTCCCATTTGCTTCTCGTTCTCTTTGATGATGGCACACCTGGATTCCATCAAGACCTGCAGTATCAGCACCCAGACGTTGCAACCACGAGTCGCCAGATCGTTGGTTTTGGCTGTGTGGTAATTAACGTCCCCCGGCCACTTAGAACCCCGTGTTCTAAGTTCTGCTCCAGTTTCAAGGTTTACCTATGAAACTCCGTCTCTCTGTGTCAAGGTTCTGTATCAAGGCTCCGTGTCAAGGCTCCGTGTCAAGATCCCTCCTGTTTGTTGTACAACGTTCACATCCGCATAAGCATCCTACCTCAATATCCTTGCCTGTGTTCATTGTATCAGAACGATCTGGCCACAATGGACTTAGCGGACACGAATACCCTGCAACAAGCCCTCGCCAGCCAGGGCTCTTTACTGGGTCTGCACAATCAACTTCTCCGGGATGTCATGGATAACCTCCGTTCTCTGTCCACTAACGTAGTGAAGATCGGTGACTAGGTGTACCGTGTATCAACTCATTTTATCACATCCACTCCTTGAATTCTGTCTAACCATCCCAGACAGCCTGTAGTGGCAATCCCCTACGTGTTAGCAACATCCCTCCAAAGAATCCGCATGTACCTGAACCAGAACACTACGCTAGGGATTTGGGGAAGTGCGGGCCTTCCTTCTGCGATGCTCCTTGGTGTTCGAACAACAGTCATCCTCGTACTCCACGGATAAGTCAAAGATAGCTTATATCATGGGGTTGTTGCGGGGAAGTGCCTTAGCGTGGGCTACAGCTGTTTGGGAGATTGAGAGCGGGGGGTGTCTCTATTGCGGCCAATCCGGCCACTTCCATGCTACCTGTTCCCTTTGGCCAAAAGGGAAGGCTCGCCAGTAGAAAGGGGGACCCTGGTGAGCCAGACAACATTCCCTTCCGTCCCCCGAACCCAAATGCAGATCCAAGCTACTTTACGTTACAACCAACAGTCCCTGCCTCTGTCAGCTCCAGTGGACTCCGGCGCTGAGGGAAAGCTTTTGGATGAAAACATAGCTTCCCGGGCCAGAATTCCTCGGGAACCGTTGAGTAACCCTCTGGAAGCCCGGGCACTGGACGGCAGACTTCTGGCCCGAGTCACAGGTTTTCAAATTTGCCTGGCCGGTGGTGAGGCACAGGGATAACATGCTGGCGGCAAACAAAGCTACTAAGTACTTTATTCTTCACACTTCTCCTCCAAAACAATCTCTGCAACCAATAACTTTCCGTCACGAGTCCGGCTTTTGTACAGCCTGTACAACCTGATATTTTTGAGATATGAACTGAAGAACGTGGTACTTGGAGACGAGAGGAATGGGCAGAACCGAGACGAAGCCGTAGCACCACAGCCGAGAGCGAGGAACAAGCCGATGTTTGACCGATTTAAGTGCCGGGCCTAGTGGAGATGAAACGCCCTGAGTAAAAGTTCCAATGTAAGCGGCAAGAACCGGATCTGACAGCAAGGAATGCCTCGCTGTTTGACGGATTTAGGCACATAGACATTTTGAAAAGTTAGGGGTTTCGTTCGGTGTCGGGGCGGAAGTTGGTCCTCATTGTGCTGAACTGAGTCTCTGCATGTTGAACTGAATGTTGTTGGCTTTCCTTTATTGTTTTCACAATTATTTTCTGTACGGTCTTCTTTTTAATTGGTTATATTGTTTTTTTTTGTTTGTTTTTTTTTGTTTTGTGGCTGCCTGGAAGGAGAGGAATTCAAGATTGTCTATTTTATACATACTTTGAAAATAAATGTACGTCGGACTTTTTGACATTTGAAAATATCCACGAGCTTATCATTTCGCAGCATTTTTTTTTATTCTATGCCCACATTATGACTACCCGCTTACTGTCATTAACAGGTAGATTAACACATGGCGAAACGTATTAATAACATGTCTTCCTATAACCCTAGCTGTGGCAAAGTTCACTCCATTGTGGACAGTCCCTTGAACCTCAAGATCACTCCTCCAGTGTCTCTGCAACTTAGAATGAATCTGTGTGTGCCCGTCTCTCTTTCGCAATACTGATGAATGGTCTTCATCAACTACTTTTTTTCTATTTCCACCATAAATGTTTGACGTATCACTATTTCAAACATTATTTTCATGAAATGAAAATCTGTTTTCATTTATGATTTTCAGCTCTAACTTTCTTCAACTTGAACCAATGTAATTGTGGAGTGATGTGAAGTAGCTACTGTTGAAGGCATTGGGTGAGATAAGTGTCTCGAAGATAAGCAAATAAGTAGGATTGAGTTGGACTCTGGAGTTTGGGATATACATAGGGATAGGCAAAGCAACTTCCGCAATCTATGCCGCTCTGCACCAGATCAACACTCATGTAGTTTCACATATTAAAATACGACATAATAACAATGATAATTATCATCCTTACCGTTACTCAGCTGCAAAATCTCGTCCTGCATTTTGGCGATGGAGCTCAGAGTCTGCTTGGAGTTTATTACTTCTGAAAGAGGGCAGCATATTAGATTATTATTTCACTCTTATTTGAAAATATTCAACTCTTTCATTTATTCGACCGAAGCACAAGACCAAACACTTCCCGACACGTTATTCCAACTCCCATTTCTTTTCCCACTCTCCCTATCTGCCTATGTCCATCTGTAGCCTCTCTACTTCCTCAAAATAAACTGCCCCTCCTCCTTTCATTTCAACTGCAAACTTTGTAACAAAGTCATCAATTCCATCGTCCAAATCACTGACATATAACACAAAAATAATCGGTTCTAACCCAGTCGAATGTCACTAGCCACCGGCAGCTGTCCAGAAAAGGTTCGTTTTATTCCCACTCTTTGCCTCCTGACAATCAGCCACTGCTTTAACCCTGCTCGAGTCTTTTCTATAATACCATGGGCTCGTAACTTACTAAAGAGCCTCATGTGTGGCACCTTGCCAAAGGCCCTCTAAAAATCCAAGTACTCAACATCAATCTTTTGTCTATCTGCACGTTATTTCTTCAAACACTTCCAACAGGTTTCTCAGGCAATATATTCCATGAGAAAACCATGCTGACTACGGCCAATTTCATCATGCGCCTCCAAGTACCATGAGACAGTATCCTTAATAATTGATTCCAACGTCTCCCCAGCCATGAAGTTTGATTAACTGCCCTATAGTTTCCTTTCTTCTGCCTCAATCCCTTCTTGAACAGTGGAGTTATATCTGAAATATTCCAGTCTTCCAGAACGATTCCACAATCTAGTAATTCGTGAAAGATCATAACTAATGCCTCCACAATCTGGTTTACCACCTCGTTCAGAACTCTGGAGTGTACAGAATCTGGTCCAGGTGACTGACCTACCTTCACATTTTTCAGTTTCCCAAGAACCTTCTCTCTAGTGATGATAATTTTTCGCTCTTCATGACCCCTAACACATGGAACTTCCACCATGCAGCTAGTGTCTTCCACAGTGAAACTGATGGAAAGTACTTTCAGTTCATCCATCATTTCCTTTCCCCCCAGTAGTACCTCTCCAGCATCATTTTCCAGTGGTCCGATATCCACGCCCGCCTCCCTTTTACACTTCATGTATCTGAAGAAACATTTGGTATCTTGTTTAATATTACTCGCTAACTTATTTTCGTATTCCATCTTTACCTTCCGTCTTAGTTATTTTAGTTGCCTTCTGTTGTTTTTGAAAGCTTCCCAATCTTCTAACTTCTCATTAATTTTGCTCTATTATATGCCCACTCGTTGGCTTTTATGTTGGCTTTGACTTCTCTTGTTAGCCCCACTTGTGTCATCTTGCCTTTAGAATACTTCCGCCATTTTGCAACTGTATATACCCTGTGCCTTCGGATTTATTTCTAGAAATTCCAGCCATTGCTGCACTGCTATCATCCCCACCGATGTTCTTTTCCAAACAATTCTGGCTAACGGCTTTCTCATGCCTCTTTAATTCCCTTTACTCCGCTGTAATGCTGATACATCTGACTTCAGCTTCTCCTTCTCAAATTCCAGGGTGAATTCTATCATATTACGATCACTTTCCCCTAAGGGTTCTTTTAACTTAAGCTCTCTAATCAGTTCCAGGTTTTGCATAACTACCAATAGAGACTAATTGATTCCTTAGTGGTCTTAACCACGAACCGCTCTACAAAGCCACCTCGTAGGCACTGAAGAAATTCCCCCTCCTGGAATGAAGCACTAAACTGATTTTCCCAATTTACCTGCATTTTCAAATCCCCCTCGACTTCTGTAACATTGCTCTTTTGGCATGCGTTGTCTACCTCCCGGAGCCGATCAACTTTTTGATTTCTAACTTTGTTTGTGGTCATACCAACATTTAGCCGCAAATTCTCTCCAACTGCTCTGATATTCTGGCTCCCATCCCCGAAACTCTAGTTTAAACCGGACCATGTTGCGTTAACAAACCTTCCCGCTAGGATATTAGTTTCACTCTAGTTCAAGTTCAAGTGCAAACCGTCCCATCTGTAGACGTCTCTAATCTGGAAGAGAACCCAATGATGTAAAAATATTATGCCCTGCATTCTGCGCCAACTGCTTAGCCACGTGTTAAACTGTATAATCTTCTTAGTTTTGTACTCACTAGCACGAGGCACGGATAGCAACCCTGAAGGTCCTGCACTTTAACTTAGCAGCTAATTTCCTGATATCCATATACAGAACCTCGTCGCTCGTTCTACCATGGCACATGTACGAACATGGTCCACGACTTCTGGCTGTTCACCCCTCCACTTAACAATGTTCAGGACTCGATCCGAGATATCTCGGCACTGGCACCGGGAGGCAAATAACCATCCGGAATCTCCTTCACGCCTACAGGACCTTCTGTCTGTTCCTCTAACTAATGAAACACCTATCACCACAACGCGGTTCTTCTCTCCCCTTCACTGCTGACTGGCAGAGGCAGACTTCCTCCTACATAGTCGACCACTGTGACTTTGCACAGTTACGTCAATGCCCCCGCCCCAACAGTACCCAAGGTGATATATCTGCGCCTTAACCCTTTTCCCTTCGGGGAGACTGTCATCCAGTCTCCTCAGTCCTGAACCTGGGGTGCAACTCTCTCTCCACATGTCTTATCTATCATCTTTTCAACCTCCTGAATGATCCGGAGTTTGTCCCGTTCGTGCTCCAATCCCTTAACGCTGATTGTGAGAAACTGCGGCTGAATGCCCTTTCCGCAGTTGTGGTCGTGAGGGACACGGGAGGTCTCCCTGTCTTCCTACGTCCCGCAAGAGGAGCATCCCATTATCCTGCCTGGTATCTCTACTATCCTTGCTAAGCAGATATGAAGAAGGGAAGGAAACAAAACTTAACCTTGAGATTTTCATTCTATGATTTCTCTGAATCGAGCTTGTCTTCACTTCGCAGAGCTAAAGCCTTAAGGTCACCAGTCTAGCTATATCCACTCAGACGACGGCTGGTGCGAAAATACGTTTGCCCCTGCCTTCCTTTTGTTACATATCCCGTGAGCATGATGTAATTATCTTGTGAGCTTGATGTATTTTTCTTGTTAGCATTATGTCATTATTCGTGATGGGCATGATGTAATTGTCTCATGACTGTGTAGTGATGCTACGTCATGTCATGGCATGTTTCAAACGATATTTAAACGAAGCCTGCCACTGTGACATAGTTCTCATTTTTTATTTTTGATGTAACGTGGTTGTTTCCGGTCGGATGTTTGGAGACACCACCGGTTTTGTTTGTTGCACTTTTATTTTTCACTTACAGTCCTGTATCGTAGAGTGAAGGCATTACCTGTCATGGTCCGGTCCGTGAAATCGGCATTCCATTTCACAGTCCGGTCCTTATTCCTTATTCCAGGTTTTCCGGTTTTCCCCAGTTTCTGTTGAGGCAGCTGATTCTCGTTCGTGCTGGCTTCATAAATAGCTTAAGGATTCAGCCTCTGTTTGCTGGATTGTTGCTGTCCTTACTCCCTGTCTGAATCTCTTCCCTTCCCCTGCCATCTGTCGCCTCGCCTTGCCTCATCTGAAGCCTTGCATCACCTCGCCTCGCCTCGTCTCGTCTGAAGTTTTGCCTCACCTGTAACCCTGTCTGAAGTTCTATCCCCGGAGCAAGACAAGGAACTGTCTATTGTTGTTTTGAACTGCCTCTGTGTCCCTGCCTTTACTAGGTAGGTCTGGCTGTTGGCTGGTAGCTAGGAATGGGATCTGTCTTTGTGTCCTCGACCTCGCTGGGTAGGTCCGGCCATTTGCCGCTACCTAGTGTTGGGAACCGTCTGTATCTAAGCCTTCGATAGGTAGATCCGGCCGTTTGCCGCTACCTAGTGTTGGGATCCGTCAGTGTCCACGCCTTCGCTAGGTAGGTCCCGCCGTTTGCCGCTACATAGTGTTGGGACTGTCTGTGCCACGGCTTTGTGTTCTCGGCTTGTCCATGTGTCTCGCCCAGCCCAGGAGTACCTTGCACAGCCCGGTGCTGGTGTTCCCTCGTCGTGTGCTGGGGTTCCCTTGTCCCGTCCAGGAGTCTCAAGTCCAGTCCTGTTGCCACTCTTCGTCCTGTAGCCATGTCTTGTCCTCGCCTAGTTTTGGAGTCTGAGCCCGAGTCAAGTCCCAGGTTGTGGGTTTTTGCCCAGTCTTTGGCTCGGAGTCCATACCCAAGCCTCGAGGTACCCAATCATCGTCATGTCCTCGCCTAGCTCCGGGGTCTGAGCCCGAGTCAAGACCCAGGTTTCAGGTCCTTCTCCAGCCTCTGGCTCGGAGTCCAAGCCGAGACTCCTAATTCCAAGTTCCATGTCCTAGTTCCGCGATCCTAATCAAGTCCTAGCCCAGGCCCTGCATCCTAATTCCCTATTCCCTTACTTCCTTGTCACGCCTAGTCCTGTTCCAGTACTTTAGTGTCTGTGTCTTGCAATCTAGTCCGTCATCAGCGTCCACATTATGCCAGCCAGACTTGGACCCAGCATCACAGACACTGTCGTTTAACTCTCGCTGTACTGGGTTCTTTCCAATTGAATGCCCCCAACCCCACACACGCCTGTGTCATCCATAGTCTGGGGAAGCCTTCTGGATCGCCAGAAGGCTCCCATACAGCGGGGGATATTGTCATGGTCTGGTCCGTGAAATCCACATTCCGCTTCACGGTCCTGTCCATGTTCCTTATTCCAGGTTTCCCGGTTTTCCCCAGCTTCTGCTGGGGCAGGTGACTCTCGTTTGGACTGCCTTCATAAATTCCTTCAGGATTCAGCCTCTGTCTGCTGGATTGATCCTGTCCAAACCCCCTGTCTGAATCTCTTCCCTTCCCCTGCCTTCTGTCGGCTAGCCTTGCCTCGTCTGAAGCCTTACTTCACCTCGCCTCGTCTGAAGCCTTGCCTCGCCTCGCCTGGTCTGAAGCCTTGCCTCGCCTCGCCTCGCCTCGCCTTGCCTCACCTCGTCTGAAGCGTTGCCTCGCCTGTAACCTTCGCCTGCACAGCTGTCAAGTTACATCGCCGGAGTAAGATAAGGAACTGTCTTTTGTTGTTTTGAACTGTCTCTGTGTCCACGCCTTCATTAGGTAGGTCTGGCCGTTTGCCGCTACCTACTGTTGGAATCTATCTTTGTGTCCTCGCCTTCGCTAGCTAGATCCGGCCGTTTACCGCTACCTTGTTTTGGGAACCGTCTGTGTCCACGCCTTCGCTAGGTAGGTACGGCCGTCTGCAGCTGCCTTGTGTTGAGAACTGTCTTGTCATGTTCTGCATTCTGTGTATGAATCCCGGCCCTACGTCCTGTTTCCAAGGAGGGGTCCCGGCTCTGTGTTCCATGTTCATGTCTCTCCCTTGATCAAGTCTCTGTGTTCCTGCCTCTCCCTTGACCAAGACTCTGCGTTCCTGTCTCACCCTCGACCAAGTCAAGGCTTCGGGGTCTTGTCTAGTCCTAGCCACGATCCAAGAACCTTTTCCTGACGAAGTCTAGGCTTCGGGGTCTCGTCCAGTCCTAGCCACGTCCAAGAAACGTGTCCTGTCCAAGCTACGGCTTTGTGTTCTCGTCTTGTCCATGTGTCTCACCCAGCTCAGGAGTACCTTGCCCCACCCGGTGCTGGGGTTCCCTCGTCGTGTGCTGGTGTTCCCTTGTCCTGTCCAGGAGTCTGAAGTCCAGTTCTGTTGCCACGTCTTGTCTTCTCCTAGTTCTGGAGTCTGAGCCCTAGTCAAGTCCCAGGTTCTGGGTCCTTGCCCAGTCTTTGGCTCGGAGTCCATACCCAAGCCTCGTCATGTCCTTGCCTAGGTCCGGGGTCCGAGCCCGAGTCAACACCCAGGTTTGGGTTCTAGTTCCAAGTTCCATGTCCTGTTTCCGCTATCTTAATCAAGCCCTACCCAGGTCCTGCATGCTAGTCTCATCCAGGGCCTGTGTCAATGTCCAGCGTCCCTTTTCCCCTGATCCCTTGCTTCCTTGTCACGCCTAATCCTGTTCCTAGTACTTCAGTGTCAGTGTCTTGCACTTGAGTCTGCCACCAGCGTCCCCCATTGTGACATTGCCACAGTTATCCGAGTTCAAAGGATTGGGTAAAGTTAATGTCGTTCAGCGTCTTGGGAATGATCGACTTTTTTGAATCTTCGTTTGGGTATGGTGGCATGCACAATTGAGTAAAAGCCCTGCAAGGTCTGGAAAGTTTGTGCAGTGACCACCCTCCAGTCAAAAGTTCAGTTCCTTTATTTCTTCGTGATTTCTTCGGAGAAGGCATCTCTCGTGTGTGATAGGCAGATGCATCATTACTTCGAAGGAATTGTTGTTTCGGTGAAGTCTCTCCTTAGTGACTGCATCAATCACATGGACTTTTGAATTTACCACTTTAAGTCTGTGCTTGGATGATATCTCGTTAAGAACAGTTTATAAGTTTGTCTGCTTGTTCGATATAGTCGCCTAACTGTTAACTTCAGATTAAGTTAGTCGTTCGTTTACTTTTCGGTGTTTTGAGCAGAGGTTAACAAATCTGGTGGTTTATTTATAAACCCTGTCTCTGTCTCCTGTCCATCGTTGCTGATTCATAACACTTCAATCTAGTCTTAATAATTAATCCCAAACGCCGAGTGCTGGCTGGTCATTGTTCTTTTTTCACTTTGGCGACTCGCTGCTGGCTTTCTCTGCTCTTTCAGTGGACCTGAGTGAAATCCCCTCCTTTCAAAACTTTCGACGTCCGTATTCGTCGCTGGCCAAAGCACCTTTTCGCTGTAACGACCCACTGCTGGCTTTTCTGCTCCGGATGTGAACCGGAGCGAAATTTCGTCCTCTCAGAGCTTCCGGTGTCCGGATCGGTCGCTGGTCAAAGCTCCTTTCCTGGATTAACATATGGACAAACATATTAATGGCATAACTTCCCGGTCTTCTGGCCATACGGGCAGTACTTTCGCCCTCAAGATTGCTCCTCCGGTTTCTCTGGAACTTCGAAAGTATCTGTTTATTCTCCTGTGTCTTTCATAATTCTGATGAATGGTCTTCCACATTTATTCTTCTACTTCGACCGGAAATGTTTAACACGTCAGTATTTCTAACATTTCTGCTTTCATTTATTGTATTCACACTATTTTACTTTAAGTTGAGTATGTGGTGTGATGTTACTTACCAACTTTTGGAGGCATAGAGTGAGATACTGTATGTGTTTGGAAGATAAGCAAGTGGGCAGGATTGAGTTGGATTTTGGAGTTTGAGGCATAAATAGGATTAGCTGAAGCAATTTTAGCAATCTGTGCCACTCTGCGCCCTATCAACATTTATGTAGTTTCCAATTTAAAAATAGGACATGGTATTTTGTCTCGCAAACACGAGGAAATCTGCAGATGCTGGAAATTCAAGCAACACACATCAAAGTTGCTGGTGAACGCAGCAGGCCAGGCAGCATCTCTAGGAAGAGGTACAGTCGACGTTTCGGGCCGAGACCCTTCGTGAGGACTAACTGAAAGAAGAGATAGTAAGAGATTTGAAAGTGGGAGGGGGTGGGGGAGATCCGAAATGATGGGAGAAGACAGGAGGTGGAGGGATGGAGCTAAGAGCTGGACAGTTGATTCGCAAAACATATATGAGAGGATCATGGGACCGGAGGCCTAGGGAGAAGGAAAGAGGGAGGGGTCCGCCAGAGAAAGCAGGATCTCCCATTGGCCACACATTTTAATTCCACGTCCCACTCCCATTCTGATATGTCTATTCACGGCCTCCTCTATTGTAAAGATGAAGCCACACTCAGGTTGGAGGAACAACACCTTATATTCCATCTGGGTAGCCTCCAACTTGATAGCATGAACATTGACTTCTCAAACTTCCGCTAATATCCCCACCTCCTCCTCGTACCCAATCCGTTATTTATTTTTATCCATATATTCGTTTTCTCTCTCTCCTTTTACTCCCTCTGTCCCCCTCACTATACCCCTTGCCCATCTTCTGGTTTCCCCATCCCCCTTTTCTGTCTCCCTAAGCCTCCTGTCCCATGATCCTCTCATATCCCTTTTGCCAATCAACGGTCCAGCTCTTGGCTCCATCCCTCCCCATCCTGTCTTCTCCTATCATTTTGGATCTCCCCCTCCCCCTTTCAGATTTCTTACTAGCTCTTCTTTTAGTTAGTCCTGACGAAGGGTCTCGTCCCGAAACGTCGACTGTACCTCTTCCTAGAGATGCTGCCTGGCCTGCTGCGTTCACCAGCAACTTTTATGTGTGTTGCATGGGATTTTGTCTGATAATTATTAAACTTACTCTTTGACAGCTGCGAGATCTCGTTCCGAAGTTCAGCAATGGAGCTAGCGGCCTCATCATAGTTTCCTGCAACTAAATGAGAGTATCATATCAGATCGTGTGGTTTTATTTCCCAGCTAGCTTAGTCTCGAATGACTTGAAGAATGATATTCTTCATCAATGTGATTAAAAATAATGGTAAAAGTGAAACGTGTGATGAGCACATCTAAATACGTCAGATATTAAATCAGGGAGCGGGAGAGACAGTCAACCTTTTACACTGTTTCGCTCGGAATTAAAGTAAGAGAAAAACAAATATTCGGCCATACACGCTTTTCCCTTACTACACATCAAAAAGTTTGAAAGAATCTCACGATATTTCCTTTCACAACAATGAAAGTGGTATTAAACTGACAGAGTCAATGTAAAATACATTCATATCAGTCCTATTCAGCTGTCCTCCAATGACAAAAGACAGGTAGTGTCACATTATATCTCCGAACCCAAAAGAAGGATCACAAAAGGACTCGAAAAAGTTCAACTAGGTATTTAATTAACTAAAGAGACAAAAGGAAACAGTAGAACTACAAGGTCTTGGATAATTCGCAATAACTTGGACAGAGCTTTACTAGAAAAGGATCAGGACTACCGAAAAAAAAAACAATTATTTGGCACTGGCTCTTTAAGTACAATCCAGGGCACGAAATAATCTCTGTCCATCTAATTAAACCCCAGTCTACTGACAATTTTACAAGTAACCATTCTGAAAGCAGATAAAAGTCCAAGGATACTTAATTGGACACCAGAAAAGTTCTGAGGAGAATAAACCAAAACTATCAAAGTCCATATGTATTTTAGAGATAAAGGTGTAAACGATGGAATTCTGAAATAAGATCAATTACAAAAATATCCCTGGAAGGTACCCAACACCATAACACCGGACAATATCCCCCTCCCCCACAGTCTACCAAGTATTGCAGATGTCCCCTTAATTTCCGTGAATATCCGTGTTACATGCTCAAGAGATCTGTGGTTTTTTTTGGTGAGAATGATGTAATGGTCTTTTGGAGGTCACCTGATGTGATTTTGCCGCCGGCGTGAGGTCATGTGATGACATGTGACCCATAACTATATAAGGGTCGACCCAGGTGATGGAGTGGTTTTTTTAGTTTGTAGATTTCCAGGTGAAACGTGCGGTATCTCCGTTTCTGTTGCGTGTTTGTTTTTGTGACACAGTTTCATTTTTAAAACGGTTGTGCGTTCTGTTGCAAGATACCATTATTATTTAGACTGGAAATTTTTGCTAAATGTGTTGATTTACTCAATTCCAACATTAGAAGGGGGAGTGAAGAATTTCTCGAGTTACAGGATCGAGAGGAGTCGGCATCGTTTGGCAGTTTCATAAAGGATCGACGTTATTGAGTCTTCGTTGGAGGAGTAGCTACCTGCATCAGAGATAATCCTTGACAAAAAGAGCAAGGAGTTCATGCAAAAAGGTGCGCTCTCTCTCTCTCTCTCTCTCTCTCTCTCTCTCTCTCTAAAGGAATTTAAGGTCAGTTGATTTAAACTGTTTATTTTCGGCATCGTGAATCCTGTGGACAGAAACAGCAGGAAAGTTGCGTCTGTGAAGAAATCCTTCTCCAGAGAAGTCTCTCCCAATTGAACGTGTAAATCTGTTGGACTTTCGAAGTTATCGCTTTAAGAACTATATCTAACTGTATCACTTTAAGAACTGCTTTCGCATTTAACGTTTTAAGAACCAGAGCCGAGTAGTGAGTTCGTGAACGGCTGCATATCTGTTAACTTCCGGTTAAAGTTTCCGTTTGTTTTTTTTTTCCTTATCGTTTATCTGTGTTTAGTAAATGTTTGGTTGTTTTTATATAACCTGTCTCGATTGATATTTATTGTTGCTGTTTACGTAACATAAACTGTGCGGGCTTGGCCAGGAAATGTTCCGATTTTGAGTTTAAGTGCTGGTAATTGCCATTTTGATTTGAAAAAGGGAAATACCCGATTTTTTTTTCTTGGTGTGAATGGTGTGTGTGTTGTATTCGGCAACAATGGACATTGACGGGTTTTTGAAGACGCCTGACTCGGGATCTTTAGAAAATGCGAGAAAACCTGTGGTATTGGAGATTGCTAGGAAGTTGGATATTAAAGGAATTAGGAAAATTTCCACCAAGTCTTTCATACAAAGAAAAATCGCTGAACATTATATTAATTTGGAATTGTTTGATGCTGAGGTGTTAGAGAAGTTTCCAATGAGTAATCTGGAAATGCAGCTACATCTTGAACAGTTAAAGTTTGAAAGATTAAAAGTGGAAGTGGCCGAAAGAGAGGCTAATAAAATAAGGGAATTCGAAGAAAGAGAGGCCCTTAATAAAAGGGAATTTGCAGAAAGAGAAGCTGATAACCATAGGAAATTTGAGCTAGAGATTCAGAACTTAAAGTTCAGGAGTCAGTCTTCTGGTTCTACGAAACAGTTTATGGCTAGTCGTGAGGTTATTTTGGCTCCTCCATTTAATGAAGTTGATGTGGGCACATATTTCCAACATTTCGAAATAGTTGCTCTGAGTTTAAAGTGGCCAACAGACCAATGGCCAGTGATGTTACACAGTGTAATTAAAGGCAAGGCACAACAAGTTTATACAGCTTTAAATGCTGAGCAATCACTGGATTATGATATTGTTAAGCAGCAAATATTAAAGGCATATGAGATGGGTCCGGAAGCATGAGGGGAAAGATTTAGAAGTTTGAAGAAATCAGTGGAAAAAACTTATGTGGAATTTGCCTATGAGAAACCTGTGTGTTATGAGAGATGGTTTTCCTCTAAAAATGTGAATGGGGAGTATAATAAATTAAAAGGGCTGATTTTGCAGGAGAAATTTAAAAGAAGCATTCCTGTTGAAGTGAGAACATACTTAAATGAACGGGACACTGCTACATGGCAGGAGATTGCTAAACTGGCTGATGAGTATGTTTTAATTCACAAGAATAAATTTTCTCCAGGTAAAATTTTTAAAAGGAAAACTAGCACAGAGAGTCAAGGTAAACTACAAATTAAATCTGAAGTTAGTGAGAAAAATAAGGATTAAGGGAGACATGTGAAGGAAAGACATTGTGGTATGATTTGTAATTATTGTAAGAAACCTGAACATGTAATAGCTAATTGCTTCTGATTGAAACGGAAAGAGAATGAAGTGGTCCCAGATGCTTGTGTGCAGCATATTGAAAGACCTGTAAAACCACAGGGTTTAGAAAATATTAATGAAGATGTGTCAGAGTCTGACCAAGTTAAGAAGGAATATGAAGCTTTTATAACAGAAGGATTTGTATCCTTGAAAGAAGGATCCAATTCAGTACCAATAAGGATACTTAGAGATAGTGGAGCTTCACAATCACTAATATTAGACAGTGTGCTAGGGTTTAGTGATGGGTCTGACACTTGTGAACTAAATTATATAAGAGGAGTTGGGAGTGCCCTTATGCCAGTACATTTACATGGGGTAAATTTAAGGTCAGGATTAGTTACAGGGGTTGTTAAAGTAGGAATATAATCCAGTTTTCCTGTGAATGATTACAATCCAGTTTACCTGTGAATGATGTTTCTCTTTTGTTAGGGAATGGTTTAGCAGGTGGACAAGTTTTTCCTGAAGTACATTTGACAATCAATTCAAATTCTGAGGAACCACAGAGGGATTCTAACACAGATTCTTCCTGTGTTGTAAAAAGAGCTATGGCTTAAAAGACTGATGTAAAGGATGAGGTTGTTACCCATGACAGTTCAAATCAAGATTCGAATTTGAGGATGTATCAGAAACTTTCTTGCCTACATTATTTGATCAGAATTTTGATGGTAAGTCTGATCAGGAAGATTTGTCTTTATCTCAAAGAAGTTGATAGCAGAGCAGGATAGAGAACCTGAGATAGTAAAATTAAAAAGAACAAGCTCTTCCAGATAGTGAAATTGAAAAAGTACCAGTTGGATATTATTTTCAAAAGGGGGTATTAATGAAAAAGTGGAGATTGCCTACAATTCCTGCTAGTGAGGAATAGGAAGTTAATCATCAGGTAGTAGTTCCTAAAATTTACCGAAATGGGATTTTGACTATGGCTCATAGTATTCCTTTGAGTGGTCATTTAGGGGCAAAGAAAACTATGATCAAAGTTTCTAAACATTTTATTGGCCTAATTTAAGATGAGATGTGGCGACATTTTGTAGAACGTGTCATACGTGTCAAATTGTGGGTAAACCTAATCAGGTTACTCCAGTGGCCCCACTGCAACCAATTCCAGTATTCGGTGAGCCGTTCTCAAAAATCATTGTAGACTGTGTAGGTCTTTTGCCAAAAACTAAAACTAAACATCAATATTTATTAACTATTATGTGCACAGTGTCTAGGTTTCCAGAGGCAGTACCTCTTAGGAATATAACAGTGAAAACTGTGACAAAGGCTCTCATAAAATTCCTTACTTATTTTGGGTTTCCTAAGGAAATACAATGAGATCAAGGTAGTAATTTTATGTCTGGGTTGTTTCAGCAGATAGTTTATAAACTGCGAACAAAGCAGAGTATTTCCTCAGCCTATCATCCAGAATCACAAGGAGCCTTGGAGAGATTTCATTCTACACTAAAAACTACGATTAGGACATATTGTGTGGAAAATGAAAAGGACTGGGATGAAGGTATATATTCACTACTTCTTGCAGTAAGAGAGGCAGTGCAGGAATCTTTAGGTTTTAGTCCTTTTGATCTTGTGTTTGGACATAAAGTTCGAGGACCTTTGGCTTTGTTGAAGAAACAGTGGATTAATAAAGAAGTACACACTAATTTGCTAGATTATGTTTTGAAATTTAAAGAGGTTGTACAAAGCTTGTAGCTTGGCCAAGGAAAATTTAAAAATAGGTTAAGAGAAGATGAAGACGTGCTATGATAAGGAATCTAGGATGAGGTCATTTAAGCCTGGAGATAAGGCTTAATTTTCCAGTGCAAACGAACCCATTACAAGCCAAATTCGATGGTCCTTATCAGATTAAATCTAAGGTAAATGGTGTGGATTATGTGGTAAAAAGCCCAGATCGGAGGAAGACAACACAGCTGTGTCTTATAAATATGACAAACCCGTATTATGAGAGAGAGGTTGCTTTGTGATCAATAATGAGTCTGATCTTGATGAAAACGTACTGGAGGATTCATCTGAATCTCATTTTAAACCCAATATTATTTCAGCCAGGTTACCAAATTCAAAAATTCTGGAAAATATTGATGAAAAATTAGCTCATTTACAGCCAGAGCAGAGAGAGCAGATGAAACAATTATTTTTTAAATATAGAGATTTATTTCCAGACTTCCCTAGAAGAACCACCATAGCTACGCATGATGTAGATGTTGGAGTTGCAAAACCCATGAAACAACATCCGTATCGAATGAACAGGGAAAAATGTGAACTGGCTGAACAAGAAATTAATTATATGTTAGAGAATGATACTATTAGACATTCTAATTCGAATTGGAGTTTACTGTGTGTTATGGTGCCTAAGCCAGACCATAGTATTAGGTTTTGTACAGATTACAGAAAGGTGAATGCTGTGACAAAAACTGATGCGTATCCAATCCCTAGGGTAGATGATTGTGTGGATAAAGTCGGACAGGCCAAACTGCTTACAAAAATTGACTGTTAAAAGGTTATTGGTGTGTTCCATAACCGGATAGAGGTAGAGAGATTTCAGCATTTGTAACCCTATCTGGGTTATATGAATATAATGTTCTTCCATTCGAGATGAAGAATGCACCAGGTACTTTTCAGAGGATGATTAATGGCATGATTCAAGCATTAAAAGATACAGATGCCTATATTGATGATTTGGTTACGGGGAATACTACGTGGAAAGCACATGTTACGGCGGTGGAGAAATTATTTGAGAGACTTTCAAAAGCTAACTTAACTATTAACTTAGCTGAAAGTGACTTTGGTCATGCCACTGTGACAGTTAAGGAAAAAGGTTAGGGAAATTAGACTCCAATTTAATACCACAGACTAATTTTACAGGAGTATAATATTTTGATCACTCATATTAAGGGTAAAGATAATGTGATCGCTGATTGTCTAGGTGCTAAATGTATAATAAAAATTTATTTTTTGGAGTGATATTTTATCAATTGTAACACTCCTACTGTGCATTAGTTTGTAAAGGGCTGAGAAATAACATTGTATATATTGTGTATTTTGTAATTTTTATACCTTTGTATTTTTTGTATAAATTGTTAAAATTTTGTACTTCAAAAGACCATTTTTTTTTGGAGGGAGGTGTTACATGCTCAAGGAGATCTGTGTTTTTTTTTGGTGAGAATGATGTAATGGTCTTTTGGAGGTCATCTAATGTGATTTTCCCGCTGATGTGAGGTCATGTGATGACGTGTGACCCATGACTATATAAGGGTCGACCCAGGTAACGCAGTGGGTTTTTGAGTTTGTAGATTTCCAGGTAGAACGTGCGGTATCTCCGTTTCTGCTGCGTGTTTGTTATTGTGACGTAGTTTCATTTTTAAAACGGTTATGAGTTCTGTTGCAAGATACCATTATTATTTGGACTGGAAATTTTTAGTAGATGTGTTGATTTACCTAATTTAAATAGTAGAAGAGAGAGTGAAGAATTTATCGAAGTACAGAATCGAAGGATCGAGAGGAGTCGGCATCGTTTGGCAGTTTCATAAAGGATCGACCTTATTGAGGCTTCTTTGGAGGAGTAGCTACCTGCATCGGAGATAACTCTTGCCAGAAAGAGCAAGGAGTTCATGCAAAAAGGTGCTCTCTCTCTCTCTAAAGGAATTTAAGGTCAGTTGATTTAAACTGTTTATTTTCGGCATCGTGAATCCTGTGGACAGAAACAGCAGGAAAGTTGCGTCTGTGAAGAAATCCTTCTCCAGAGAAGTCTCTCCCAATTGAACGTGTAAATCTGTTGGACCTTCGAAGTTATCACTTTAAGAACTATATCTGACTGTATCATCTTAAGAACTGTTTTCACATTTAACGTTTTAAGAACCAGAGCCCAGTGGCGAGTTGGTGAACGGCTGCATATCTGTTAACTTCCGGTTAAAGTTTAAGTTTGTGTTTTTTTTCCTTGTCGTTTATCTCTGTTTAATAAACATAGAAACATAGAAAATAGGTGCAGGAGTAGGCCATTCGGCCCTTCGAGCCTGCACCGCCATTCAGTATGATCATGGCTGATCATCCACTCAGAACCCTATACCAGCCTTTCCTCCATACCCCTGATCCCTTTAGCCACAAGGGCCATATCTAACTCCCTCTTAAATATAGCCAATGAACTGACCTCAACTGTTTGGTTATTTTTATATAACCTGTTTCGATTGATATTCATTGTTGCCGTTTACGTAACAATCCGTGACAGTTTCACCATCCGGGGGGGGCGGAGTGCTGTTTGGGCATCGGGGCAAAGGAGCTACAAAGTAAAGCTTCCAGTTTGGATAAATGAAAGTTGCGATTAATTCTCATCGGAGGACAAGTTTGTAACTTGTGTCATGCCCTCATTCATACTTTTATTGTTGCCCTGTATGTTTTTATTCAGCAGTACCGTTTCAAAGCAGTCTCTTCTGTTTTCAGATTCGCTGGGTTATTGTTGAAGATAAGATTTCGGAGAAATGTGCGTATTCCAATTAGGATGGTCGAATTAAGGGGAGGTTTCTCGGGTGAGGCGCGATTAGGTTGATCATGGGCATGCGTTCGGCGGGAGATGAAGAGAGAAGACACTGGGGAGAACTGCTTGTAGCATACAAACCGTTGAGACACCCGTTTGAACGAGACAGATTACGAGCACCGTTTGGAAGGTGGTGTGTGTTTTCAGGTTGACCGAGGGGCCAGCGCATGAGTGATAGAGAAGTTCAAGATGAGATCTAACTTGTGCACATATGACTGTATAATTACATTTTGTCCTTTCTTTTTGTTATTCTTTACTAACCCTTTAGTTCAGTTAAGAGTCCAGGAGCAAGTTTAAAAGGCGAATGTTTCGCGGAATTGGTCTATAACCGGAGCACCAATCGTGAGTTGGAGAGCTACGAGACAGGAGGTGTGTTGGAGAAAATTAAGGTTCAGGCATAAAAGAAAGACACTGCCTAACGGAGCGGTCATCGACGGAGTGGTCTGAGACAGAGTGGTAGGGCTTTGGGTCATTCGAGCTTCGGTAAGGTAAGTGTGCAAGTGGACTTCGGCTTTCCTTGCATTTTTAAGGAATAGACAGCATGGCTGTAGGGTTAGTGCTTCGCTCTGGATGTCAGATTTGGGTATCCTGGGAAGCTTCTAGTCTCCCAGATGGCTACATCTGTGCTAGGTGCAGCGATATGCAGCTCCTGAGAGACCGTGTTAGGGATCTGGGGCGGCGGCTTGATGACCTACAGCTTATTCGGGAAAGTGAGCAGCAGATAGAGCTACAGGGAGTTAGTCACCCTGAGGCTGCAGGCTACATGTGGGTGAGTGTCAGGGAAGGGAGGGGAAGATCTCAGATAGTAGACAGTACCTCTCTGGCCATCACCCTCAGTAATTGTTATCTTGTTTTGGATGATGCTGGGAGCGGGGGGAGGTGACCTGACAGAGGATGATCACGGCAATCGGGACCTAGCACTGAGCCTGGCTCCGTGGTGCAAAAGGGAGAGAAGAAGATGAGGAATGTTGTAGTGGGAATGTGGTTATTCCCTTGTGCCTAAAGGGATCGGGGATATGAAGAGAAGGCTGATAAAGGGTTCTGAGTTGGATAATCAGCCATGATCATACTGAATGGCGGTGCAGGCTCGAAGGGCCAAATAGCCTACTCCTACACCTATTTTCTATGTTTCTATGTGTAGATGCTCTAAGGGTTGAGTTAAGAAGTGGCAAGGGTAAAAGAATCCCAATGGCACTTGTATAGAGGCCTCCAGACAGCAGCCAGGATGTGGATTACAAATTACAGCAAGAGATAGAAAATGCATGTCAGAAGTACAATGCCATGATGATCGTTGGGGATTTTAACATGAAAGTGGATTGGGAAAACCAGGCCAGTACTGGACCTCAAGAGAAAGAATTTGTAGAATGTCCAAGGGGTGGCTATTTAGAACAGCTTATTGTTGAACCCAGTAGGGTATTGGCTGTGCTGGATTGGGTGTTGTGCAATGATTCTGAGCTGATAAGGTAGTTTAAGGTTAAGGAACCCTAAGGGAACAGTAAACACAATATGATCAAGCTCACAATAAAATTTGAGAGGGAGAAACTAACTTCCATTGTGTCGGTATTTCAGTGGAATAAAGGAAATCAAAGGGTTTGGGGTGAAAGCAGGGGAGTGGGGATGACTGGAAGAATAGGATCAGTGCATGATTGAATGGCGGAGTAGACTCGATGCACCGAAACGCCTATTTCTACTCCTATTTCTTATGGTCTTATGGAAATTACAATGTCATGAGAGGGGAACTGGCCAAATTTGAAAGGAACACTAGCAGGAGGGACAGCAGAGCAGCAGTGACTGGAGTTTCTGCGAAAAATGAGGGAAGGGCATTCCAAATATATATTCCAGACATATTCCAAATAAGAATTTTCGAGTGGAGGAAGGACACTACTGTGACTGACAAGTGAAGTCAGACCCAAAGTAAAAGCAGAATTGAGCGCACACAAGGAAGCCAAAGCTAGTGGGAAGATACAAGATCGGGACGATTTTAAAAACTTGCTGAAGGAAACTAAGAAGGTCAATAGGAAGGAAAAGATGAATTATGAATGGAAGCTGGTGACTAATACCAAAGAAGATACTAAAAGTTTTTTTTAAGTGTATAAAGGGTAAAAGAGAGTCAAGGGTAGATATAGGATCAATAGAAAATGGCGCTGGAGATATTGTAATGAGAGAAGCAGAGATGACAGAGGAACTGAATGTGTATTTTGCATCAGTCTTCAAGATAGAAGGCATCTACAGTAAACCACACATTAAAGAGTATCAGGGAAGTGAAGAATGCGCAGTGGAAAATCGATTGAAAGGGTTCACAGGAAGATTAGTGCTCTGAGGATGGATAAATCTCCTGGACCTGTTGGAATGCACCCTCCGGATCTGATGAAGTAGCTGGAGCGATTGCAGAGGCAATAAAAATGATCTCTCAAGAATCGATAGGTTCTGGCATTGTACCGTATGATGGAAAATTGTGAATGTTACTCCGCTATTTAAGAAGCGTGGGAGGCAGCAAAAACGAAACGATAGACCTGTTAGCCTGACACCAGTGTTGGGAAAATGTTGGAATCTATTGTTAGGGATGAGACTACGGGTACCTAGAGGCACAAGTCGAGATAGGTCAAAACCACCATTGCTTCCTGAAAAGAAAATTCTGCCTGCCTGACTGCAATCCAAATACTTCAATTTTTGGAGGACATTACAAGTAGGATAGATAAAGGAGATGCAGTAAATGTGGTGCACTTGGATTTTCAGAAGGCCTTTGACGAGGTGCCACACATGAGGCTGCTTAGCAAGATAAGAGCCCATAGAATTACAGGGAAGTTACTAGCTAGGGTGGAACATTGGCTGATCTGCAGAAAACATAGAGTAGGAATAAAGGGATCCTATTCTGGCTGGCTTCCGGTTACCAGTGTAGTTCCACAGGAGTCGGTGTTGGGACTGCTGATTTTTGTGATGTATATCAATGATTTCGAATATGGGATTACTGTATTGGATTTGGGGCTAAATTTGCCAATGATACAAAGATAGGTGAATGAGCGGGTACTGTTGAGGAAACAGAGAGCTTGCACAGAGACCTAAATAGTTTAGAGGAATGGGCAAATGAAATACAATGTTGGAAAGTGTATGGTCATGTACTTTGGTACAAGAAATAAACGAGAAAACTATTATTTCGATAGGGAGAGAACTCAAAATGCAGAGATGCAAAGGGATTTGGGAGACCTTGTGCAGGATACCCTAAAGATTAATCTCCAGACTCAGTCGGTAGTACGAAGACGAATGCAATGTTGGCATTAATTTCTAGAAGTGTAGAATATAAGAACAGGGATGTGATGTTGAGGCTCTATAAGGCACTCGTGAGACCACACGTGGACTATTGTGTGCAGTTTGGGCTCCTTAGAATGGATATGCAGACATGGTAGAGGGCTCAGAGAAGATTCACGAGAACGACTGCAGGAATGAAAGGGATACCGTATGAGGAACATCTGGCAGCTCTTGGGCTGTATTCCCTCGAGTTCAGCAGAATGAGGGGGAGAGCTTATTGAAACATTCCCAATGTTAAAAGGCCTGAACAGATTACATACGGCAAAGTTATTTCCCATGGTAGGGAGGTCTAGGACAAGAGGGCACGACTTCAGGATTGAAGGACGTCCATTTAGAACAGAGATGCAAAGAAATTACTATTGTCAGAGGATGGTAACTCTGTAGAATTTGTTGCCACCCGCGGCTGCGGAGGCCAAGTCATTGGGTGCATTTAAGGCAGAGATAGTTAGGTTCTTGATTAACCAGAGCATCAAAGGGTATGGGAAGAAAGCCGTGGAGTGGGGATGTCTGGAAGAATTGGATCAGCCCATGATTGAATGGTGGAGCGGACTGGATGGGCCAAATGGCCTATGTCTGGTCATGTATCTTATGGCCTTATGGTCTTATTTCTCAGCATCCACACAAACAAGCCGTCTCCATCTCATGTGTTTGGCAGGACTTGAGAGTGTCTTCCCTCGACTTACTCAGCCAAGGAAACCAGAGCGTTTCACGTGTATATTACCGGGTTAATTTTACTAGGGTACTAAAGAGACAGATAAGGCGAGGGGTTAGTGTTTGTGATTCTAGTTTCAGTGAAAATTCTTTATTTGAAAGCCAGACCTGCTGTCCAATATAGAAACAGAGATCCTAACTCCTTCTGTTGGACTTGTCCTATTGTCAAACCAAACTGTCGTTCGGAGTCTTAGAACCAATTTGAAGCAACTTTGATTGTATATCTGAACAATTGTTTCCGGGCCTCTGCCTCTTCATCAGGGAGGAGAGGAGGCTGAAACCCAAATAGATTTTCGAAAGGGGTCATACATAATGATAAATATTGATGCGTTTTATGGGTGAACACAACCTTGGTTAAACAGTTAGTCGAAGAGTGTGGATTGCCGGACACTAGACAGCGAACGGTTCGTACCAGATCCTGGTTCCTTCTCTCAATCTGTCCATTAGTCTCTGGCTGGAACCCCGAAGAAAGACTAGAGGTAGCCCCAAAAAGTTTGCAAACTGCTTGCCAAAATTTGAAATTGAATTGCGGACATCTGTCTGAAACAATATCAGAGGCAAAGCCATGTATACAGACAGAAAACCTGGTGCTCAAGAACTTCTGCGATCTCTTAGTCTAATGGTAGCTCCGTTAGAGGGATGAATCGGCAAGCCTTGGAAAACTTATCGACAACTAAAATTATGTGAAAGGAAAGTGATGAAGGCAGACAAGTAAAAAAAAATCTAAAGAAAGGTGAGACTGGGGGCAGGAAATAATGGGTAGATGTTGAAGGCCTTGAGGAGAATTCTGACTTTTGTAAGGCGCACAAGCCTGAACGAATGTTTAATGTGTTCACATAGACCGCGCCATCAGTATTTTATTTTAGTGAACTCTAGAGTCAGCGAGATTCCGGGGTTATCTTTTGTTTTAGAAGTGTGAATCCATTTAAGAACCTCATATCAAAACTCAGGCGGAACCAACAATCGACCAGGAGGACTACCTTCTGGAACCCGGTTGCTCAGTTCCAAGCATTGCCTAACTTGGGAATCTACATCCCGCGAGACGTGGCCATTAACCTTTCACTCGGAATAATGGTTTACAACCTCTCCACCGTATCTGCGGGGCTCGAATTCTCTCGATAATACATCAGCTTTCTAGTTTTTTGAAACCACAGTGCCAACCGGGGGTCTGCTGAGAATTTAATCTATTCTCTTCCTGAATATAAGCCAAGTGCTAATGGTCGGTCCAGAAAATGAATGGATGCCTAGCTCCCTGAAGCCAATGCCATCTTTCCTCCAGTACTGGCACCACCGCTATTTCCGATGTCTAATTCACCTCTGTTGGTGACAGACGTCTTGGAAAATACGTACAGGAATGTATATTCTAGTCGGCAGTGGATCTCTGAGATAAAGTGGTTACTTGTAAGCGTCGACAGATCCAATTTGGTGAAAGTAGATGCTCCTTGCAACAACTCGCACACGGGGTTAACTATGAGCAAGGGGCACCGATTCCTAACTGTTAATTTGTTTGATCCTCTATATTCCATGCAGACTATCAAGATTTTGGGTTGAAAAACTGAACCCTGCTCCCGCCGGGTATGTTGTTGACCTGAGGCGAGTCCCTTTTGAATATAATCGTACATGGCCAACTCTGGGCCACTGATAACGAAAATTGTCGTCCTCGTGGTGGCTGGGTCTCTGGCCATAACTCAATAGCCTTATGGCGCCGAAGGTATGGTTAGTGCGGCTGCCATTTGTTCAGTAAAGACCTCAAAGCGGTAGAAATACTCGTGCAGGAGGGGGTCAGGACTTTTTTTGAGATCACCAGAGGTCACAAACTTAGGGTGTGAGAGGCAGTCTCTAAAACACGGCTGGCAGACTCGAGAACTCGGTAACTCGGGAAGCTCCTGGGGGCCATGCTGCGATAACCACGGAGACCTTAAGATGGGAGATATTCCAGGGGAATGGATAAGGTGAACTCTGGAAGCACAGGGGTCTGATGCCTGACACACCTTTCCTGACTCAAGTAGTCTCACATCAAGAGCGGTGGCTGTAAGGTATGATTCGGTGGTACTGACACGCTGCATCTTCAGACCTAAGCGCAGGATTACACCGAGACTCGGAATAGATAAACATTTGATTAACAAAGGAGACAAACCAATAAAAAGTAGAATGTACTGCGAGCATTGGATAACTCGCAGTAACTAGGAATAACTCAGCCAGAATTTCACGAGGGAAGAAACGGGGCCATCGGGAAAACGCTGAGAGGTTGGTACTGCACCTTTAAATACATTTCAAGGCACGAAGGAATTCGTGCCCACCGAACGAAAACCCTGGAATCTTAACAAGCTGACGGGTAACTATTCTCATATGAGACAGAGGTCCAACGATATTTAATTGGACGGCTGCAAGGGTTCGAGTAGAATAAACTGAAGCATCTGTGGATAATGGCAACTTTAACGCAAACTAAAGAAGACCTAACTATAACAAGTAAAAACACTGAAAGTGCTATCATACATTATGAACGGAGAGAATTCAAAAATCCACAACAGCAAAAATAACAGAAAACACTACCAACGACCTACGTTTGTGACAGGTCATCATTTAAGTCCAAGTTCAATTTCTTACTTGTCACTCAGTCATACACGTGTAAAAAGCTCAATGAAACATCATTCCCCGGAGCCAAATTGCAAACATATGACACACTGTATAGTTATAAATAGCACATTTAATAACACAACAATACAGTCACAAAGTAACATTATGCGAATTCTGGAGTGGCAAGGCCTGATGATTAACAGTTTGCTATGTAGTGGGAGGCATATGTTCATGTACAGAGGCAGGCAAAAGTTTGGGCACTCCTGGTCAAAATTTCTGTTACTGTGAATAGGTACGTGATTAGAAAATGAACTGATCTCCAAAAGTCATAAAGTTAAAGATGAAACATTCCTTTCAATATTTTAAGCAAGGTTAGAGTATTATTTTAGTTTTCTACAATTTTAGAATGAAAAAGGAAGAGGTGAACCATGCAAAAGTTTAGGCACCCCAAGAGATTTGAGCTCTCAGTTAAATTTTACCAAGGTCTTAGACTTTAATTAGCTTGTTAGGGCTATGGCTTGTTCACAGTCATCGTTAGGAAAGGCCAGGTGATGCAAATTTCAAAGCTTTATAAATACCCTGACTCCTCAAACCTTGTCCCAACAATCAGCAGCCATGGGCTCCCCTAAGCATCTGCCTAGCACTCTGAAAATTAAAATAAATGATGCCCACAAAGCAGGAGAAGGGTATAAGAAGATAGCAAAGCATTTTTAGATAGCCGTTTCCTCAGTTCTTAATGTAATTAAGAATTGGCAGTTAACAGGAACTGTGGTCAAATTGAGGTCTAGAAGACCAAGAAAACTTTCCATAGAAACCATAGAAACTACAGCACAGAAACAGGCCTTTTGGCCCTTCTTGGCTGTGCCGAACCATTTTCTGCCTAGTCCCACTGACCTGCACACGGACCATATCCCTCCATACACCTCCCATCCATGTATCTGTCCAATTTATTCTTAAATATTAAAAAAGAACCTGCATTTACCACCTCGTCTGGCAGCTCATTCCATACTCTCACCACTCTCTGTGTGAAGAAGCCCCCCCTAATGTTCCCTTTAAACTTTTCCCCCCTCACCCTACACCCATGTCCTCTGGTTTTTTTCTCCCCTTGCCTCAGTGGAAAAAGCCTGCTTGCATTCACTCTATCTATGCCCATCATAATTTTATATACCTCTATCAAATCTCCCCTCATTCTTCTACGCTCCAGGGAATAAGGTCCCAACCTATTCAACCTTTCTCTGTAACTGAGTTTCTCAAGTCCCGGCAACAACCTTGTAAACCTTCTCTGCACTCTTTCAACCTTATTTATATCCTTCCTGTAAATTGGTGACCAAAACTGAACACAATACTCCAGATTCGGCCTCACCAATGCCTTATACAACCTCATCATAACATTCCAGCTCTTATACTCAATACTTTGATTAATAAAGGCCAATGTACCAAAAGCTTTCCGAGAGAACTTCTCGTAGGACTGCTAGAAAGGCAAATCAAAACCCCCGTTTGACTGCAAAAGACCTTCAGGAAGATTTAGCAGACCCTGGAGTGGTGATGCACTGTTCTACTGTGCAGCGACACCTGCACAAGTATGACCTTCATGGAAGAGTCATCAGAAGAAAACCTTTCCTGCGTCCCTCACCACAAAATTCAACGTCAGGCGTTTGCAAATGAACATCTAAACAAGCCTGATGCATTTTGGAAACAAGTCCTGTGGACTGATGAAGTTAATAGAACCTTTTGCCGCAGTGAGCGAAGGTATGTTTGGAGAAAAAAGGTGCAGAATTTCATGAAAAGAATACCTCTACGACTGTTAAGCACGGGGGTGGATCAATCATTCTTTGGGCTTGTGTTGCAGCCAGTGGCACGGGGAACATTTCACCGGTGGAGGGAAAAATGAATTCAATTAACCTCAAGAGGCACAGGCTGAAGGTTTTGCCATGTCCCTCACAGTCCATCGACCTAAACATCGAAAATCTGTGGCTAGACCTCAAAAGAGCAGTGCATGCAAGACGGTCCAAGAATCTCACAGAACTAGAAGCCTTTTGCAAGGAAAAATGGGTGAAAATCCCCCAAACAAGAATTGAAAGACTCTTAGCTGGCTACAGAAAGCGTTCATAAGCTGTGATACTTTCCAAAGGATGTGTTACTAAGTACTGACCATGCAGGGTGCCAAACTTTTGCTTCGGGCCCTTTTCCTTTTTTGTTATTTTGATACTATAAAAAGAAGGACGTAAAAAAGCAATCTTGCCTAAAATATTAGAGAAATGTGTCATGTTTAACTTCATGCCATTTGGAAATCAGGTCCTCTTACTCGCTTAGCTATTCACAGTAACAGAATTATTGACGGGGGCACCCAAACTTTTGCATGCTACTGTAAGACAGTATGTTACTCATATTATTAAACTAAAAACAAGCAGTAGTAGCATGTCAAACAACAGCAATAAAAGATAAATTATATGACCAGTGTGTGACGAGACTGTGTCTGTGAGTCCAGTGCTGGGGTGGGGGGAAGGGGTTTAATAGTAAGGCATTCAGACAGAGTATAAACGCTTACTGTGTCGCAACAGGGTTCTAATCTTCTAACAACCTGACAGTTCTCGTTCTTATGCTATGGTATCAAGTGGATTAGCAACGTGTAGGTGACAGACTTTATGGCCATAAAAGCATTTCAACATAAGTATGTAGTAACAACAGAGTCTACTTAAGCTCTTAAATTTTCACCGCTATTCAGCAAATCAGAGCTGATCTGCCCAAGGCCTCCAATCCACTTTCAACGTTTCTCATAGCCCATGTTTTTCTTATCTTGCAATAATTTATGTTGTGTTTTTATAAAAATGATTCGATGGTTCTTTCACTTCACTCTGAAGTGCAGAATTCCGAAGATTCAGCACACTGAATAAGTAGTATCTACAAATTTCAGTTTTAAATCTCACTTCCTAATATTGCTACAACGTCCCCTCTCCCACAGCTGAACGCACTTCAACATCTACCAGTGTTACTCTCCTGGGTGCTTCAACAAAATCAAGCCTCATTCTTCTGAATGCAAACGGTCATGACAGGAAGCCCCTGTAATTTCAAATGGTTCCCCAAGGAATAATTTGTTGACCGTTTCCAACACCAGTATATTATTTTGAAAATATTAAGTTTTGGGAGAGTGCTCCGGTGTGGTTCGATATTATCCTTTGAAATTATTGTAATTACACAAATATTATTGTTGTGAAAAGCCCCATTCTCCAATCTTATGAAGTTCAGAAATCACTGGAAGAATGTATTCTGGGCATCCTAGCTTGTCGCTGTATCTTGAGTCATCCCCTCTCCTTCGCATCACCTGTGCATTCTTCCCTATCTCTCACATTCATTCCTCTTTTGACACAATCGCTGTCCCTACCCTACTCTTATTAACTTCTCTCACATTACCTCACTCTTCTCTCGCAAAGGTGACAACCTGTTCGCTCCAGTAATCCTCTCCATTCTGCTTTCTTCTGCCACCATGTGTCTCCCTACAATATCCCTCTCTCCATCTCTCACTCGCTTTCTCTGTGCAGTATCCGTAAAACGTCTTAGTTACCTACCTGCACATCACGGTAATCTCCATAACCCAATTTTACACACCAAATTATCGAGCTTATGCTTATCTCTTCCTCCAGTACCTAGCTAATTCACTACATTCTACCGCTTTGCCAACTTTTATGTTGCACAGCTCAGAACTGATATAAATTTCCTTTTCCTCTAGAGAATCATCAGGACGACCTGAGTCGTTGAACCATGAGAGATTCCTCAGAGCTGAAGGTACAGAGTGCATAAATCCTCCTGGTTAGACTTTACACTCACCGTGGCTCCTCCACTGGGAAAATTCCGTCTGGAGTCCAGCAGCTGCCGTCGTTATTTCGCTGAGTATTTGTGTTACTGAAACGGAAATAAGATTTGAGACTCATATAGTAACTTCGAGTGCAAGACCCCACTTGCACCAACACCTTCTCTACGCCAACATTCAGTTAATAGATGCACAAAATTTAAGGGTTGTAAAGAATTTTTAGACTATAGCATGGGCACTCTAGTCACTAATCAACAGAAAGGATGTGATTGAAACAGAGTGGGGGGTCACGAGAATGTTGACAAGAACAAAAGGAAAGCTTTCTTTACAAATGATTTAATATATCGAGGTACATAACTTTGGATCAGGAGAGTTCCATGGGAGATTATTTGAAATATATAAAGTGACGTTCGGCACGGTCATATATCCCTCAATAGTGTAATTAACAAAGTACGTTCTGTTGATTTAAAACAATTGGCAAAAAGATGAGAGACGAGAGGAGCTACCTCTTCATATACAGAGTGCCACAGTACTGTGGACATCGCTGCCTGATTGTGCAGGGAACAGAACGTGTTCGGTTGCGTGTTTCAAGAACGCTGAAAATCGGAATTAGGATTGGCAGTGCTTCTTCAAGTGAACTATTTCATCTTTGTCAGTTATCTGTAGTAACTTATGTCGGTTTCACCAGAGAAAACTATTTTCCCACGTCCATTGTCCTCTATACACTGCTGGGATTGATGAGTCAGCAGCCCCTTACCCAGCTCATACAAATTGGGGATGGACTCCGTGGTTCTTTAACAAAGCTGCAGCTCTTAGACTAAGCCCACCGACTCAGTTTTACACATCTATCTGAAACTATGCCCCAAATAAACCATCTGAGGGGCAGCAACCCCCATCTCATTCGGACAACAATGTGTGTTGCAAGCTACCAAATGTCCTCACTTTTAGTGTGTGTATTATTAAACCTTCTGCCACTCACTCAAGCACTCACAATACCAACCACAATTCTTTCTCCAAATGTGCCAACCTATTCCATGAATCATTCAAGCTTTAAAATTCGACAGCGTTCTTTAACCTATGACTGTCACAAGAGGACTGTTACAATGTGGTGAGGAATGACCAGTCAAGCTACGTCACTTGTACTACGACGGCCAGGTATTATTTCAGTGTTTCGATAATGAACTTTGATCATCTAATCCCTTCCACAGTTGATGCTTAATATAATTTCATCCAGGACTTTTATTCTGCAACTGACATCACGGCACACAGACTTCACAAGTCTGGCGAGGAGCAGTAAGACAATACAAGTGGAACAGCAGATGCTGGAAAACTGAAGCAAAGTACACAGAGGTGTAAAGGAGCCTATCAGGTCAAGCAGCAGCTGTCGAGTTTAATGAACAAATAACATTCTGGGCCGAGCCCTTTCATCGTGTCTGGAACAGGAGAGTGTTAAAGCCAGAATGAAATGTTGTTGTATGGAGATGAACACGGCTGAGTGGTGCTAAGCGAATGCAGATGAGATGCGTATTTAGCTCAGTGTAAGGGAGGGAGCTGAAAAAGAATGTAGAAAGAAGCTGGAAGATTATAGGTGGAAGAGGAATGTCGATGAGGAATCTTAAAGGAGAGGACATTAGACCATGCAATAAATGGAAGGAAGTAAATGATCAACGAGGTCACCTCGTGAGGGAAGGGTAAGAGGTAAAGGGGGTCGATGTATAAGCGAAATCGATGTTGATGCATGATCGAATATGAAGTGATGTTTCTCCAACCTCAGTCTCGCCTCAACAAGGCAGCAGAGAAGACCGTAATCAAGTTGACAGCGAATAAGGCCGTGGAGAGGTATATAAGTGTAAGAATGTGAAGTGGAATTATAATAGTCGGCCATCGGAATATCCTGGCCTCTGCGATGGACGGATCAATTGTTTTTAATGAAGCGTTTCACCAATTCGTGTTTCACCGCTGAAAAGGAGAGCACTGGATGTAGTAAAGACACCAATGGATTCACATGTAAACTGCTACCTTATCTAAAAGAACTGTTTAACTCTCTGTATAGGAGCTGTAAGCACAGGCATAACACTTAGCATTTTTCAGTGATAGGTATCTGAATCGTGAATTGCGCGAGGGCCGGCCGAGTGCAAAATGGAATTTCGGGAAGCGCGATCACGACAAGAAGCAGAGAGTGGAAGGGGTGGGGAGATGGGCCTGGTGGTAGAATCCCGTTGGAGATACCGATAGTTTCCAAGGGGTTAGATGAGAAGGCTTTTTGGTTCTAGGTGAGGACAGGGGAAACCTTCTTCCTGTTATGTTGGGTGATGGAGTGAAGGAAAGCATGCATTAAAATGCAGGAGACGTGGAGAGAGAGAGCTGAATCAATATCAGTGGAGGGGAAACATAGTTTGAAACAAAGAAGACATCTCGGATATCCTGGAAATTTAAAAATAATCATCATGGAATAGATGTCTGCGGAAAACAAGCATCTTAGATTTTATACTGTATAAATTCTCTGATACTAAATGGAACTATTGAACTATTGACTATTGATAAGTAGGGGCCACAGAAATTTAGAGAAGTTATTATCATACCTGCAAGTGAATGGGTTGACATTAGTTACTGTCAACGTAACCATGGGCGTCAGAGTTTTTGCAAATGATGACTGTAGATAATCAGTCTCTGGAGAGGGAGAGAAAGACAGATCCAGAAAGGGGGAAGTGGTGTCGGAATTCGACCGCGTGAATTTAAAGGCAGATTAAAAGTTGGAAGTGAAGGTTGTGAAATTGACGAGTACAGGAAGTACATAGGCACAGGAAGTAACACCACTGCAGCGGTCAACATATCAGAGAAAGACTGTTGTGTATGTGGGCTTGGATGATTCACTATAACATGTCGCGAACATGAAAGTAGACAACGCCTGGGTTCATAAGGGTGCCCATGGTTATATTTTGATCAGGAGAAAGTGGGAAGAGTCTAAAAAGAAGTTTTGAAAGCCAGAGGAGGCTGGTGGTACAACAGAACAGGTTGGATCTCATGTCGAGAAAAAAAAAGAAAGCCTTAAGCCCTTCACGATGGTGAGAGGGTGGAAGGGTTAGAAATGTAAATGAACTGGACAATCATGTTGAAAGTGAGGTGGTCAGAGCCAGAGGTTGAAAGTTATTGACGCGGTGGAGAACAGACAATGTGTACTGTCACGTACCCCGTGACGGGTTAAAGAACCAGCAGAAATGGAAAACAGCTGGAGTCTGGTATTGGTATTAACATAAGCTATTTTTATTAGTAACTACATAATACAGTCATATATAACCGGCTAAATCAAACATGTTAGCAGTGTTACGTGTATATATGTGTGCAAATATAACTCCCAAACTATTGAGCTTGGGAAAGCAAGGCTTACCGCCTTGAGATGGTAAAGTTTGAAAGTTTAGTCCATCCACGGAATAGCTGATGGGACAGAGATATTTGTAATCCAGGGTAAATGTCGAGAGAAGGCAATTACGTCGATATTCCACAGATTCTACGACAACAATACAAAATAACAATAGTAGTAGGTTTTATCTCCGAAGTTGCCCACTCCACACACGAAATATCATCGACAGTGAACTTCAACGATTATCCTTTCAACACAAGTGGTACCACACGCAAAGTCAGCTACGGGTCATCCCAAAGTGGTGGCCACAGGATACTCAACCAGAATCCACATATGGATTATCACCAAGAGTAGCTTATCACCGAGGTACCGTCTTCACGTGGAAAAACTACCAATTCAGGCAAGGATTATCACACACAGGTAGATTCCACAAGGTTACCCCAAACACACAACTGTGATAGCCACTTATCCAGTTCCACCACATACGAACTAACTCCTACAGTGATTTGCCACAGGGTGCCTTTCTTCAGTGACCTACCACACCCAGACAAGAGTAACACACAAGTGGTATTCACAAAGGTAGTCCCCTCACCAGAGAACCCACTCTTGTGGATAGCTACGTGACAGTCACACCTTCATATTCGAATGGAACTCAAACTCACCCTTACAGGTTACTTAGAGAGACAAAGAGTCCAAACAGTGACCTCTTTGTCACTAGGTTTCTTCTGTTTTAAATAATCTCCTCACCTCTTCTCTTCCTTTAAAATCACCGAATCTGACCACAACAAGGGGACCGTTATCTGTGCTGGAGATATTAACCCAGGCGAGGGTTGGACACACGAATAACTCCCCACCAGTTACACCTTTTTCACACTGCGAGAGCCACTGATCGATCCTCCAAAACCCCACCTTTCTGCGGCCACAACAAAGCTCATCCAGTGTCCAAAACTATCTGTCACCATGTCTACCAGCTGACCTTCTATTTATCTCACTATGCTAAACACCAGCTGTCCATCAAGTAGCTCCTCCCTTCTCTCTCTGTAAGAACACAGAAGCTGGCAGTGTCCTTGCAAAAATGTAAACATGCTGCAGAGAAACCATAACACCATATCAAAGCAGATTTCGCCTCTTTCTCTCTTAATAACAAGGCGCTTGTGTTGAACAACTCCCTCTCTCTGTTTTTAAAGGTATAGTCCATAAAAAATATGACCCCTAGGGGTACATAACAGTACGTGGGAAGAGACTCAAGCAAGAGCGACAAAATGGGCCCAAGATACTAGGACACAAATTCAGTAGGGCAGAATTTTTTCTACTGAGGTAGATATTTTTGTGGACCTGGGCAGGAAGAAACAAAAAGAAAAGTCCATGTTCGTTGCTAGATTTCAGTGTCCAACATAAACCAATGCCGGGACTAGAATGCAGAATTAGTTCCAGCATGTTTCAGAGAACAAGGGAACAACCGTTTGAATTGGTGACACAATAACACATTAACTTAAATTTTACAACTCACGATTACTCCTCCACAAGGAATTTTCCATACAAAGATCCGCGTCTGAAGTCTCCAATCCTGGAATGGAAGAAAAGTTTTGACACTCACTCTTTAATATAGATGGGAATCGGTCGTTCTATCCCAAGAGTTTCTTAGCCCTCAATTAGCTGACACTTTGTTGAAGATCTCATTCTGCACTTTGCTTGAGATTGATGTCGGAGTGCAGATTCAGCAGCCCCGGAGGGTTATGATTTATGAGTCACCACTCTCACGAAATTACTAGAAGCCCTGGGTAAGCATACTATGACTCCTTGGACAACACCGATGCTGCATTTGTAACAGTGACAAAGGTTGCTCTGCAAGACTCAGAACGAATGACAGAGAGTGTGTGGCTTGTCAGGGGGTTAAGTAGAGCAAGTTGAGTGTGAGCATGTAGTCATGGTACAATCTAGTCTTTCAGACTCTGACTATGGATCCTTAGGGAGACAATGAGCTTAAACAAATATTTTATATATATTGCATTATCGCTGCACAGGTTAACTCCAGTGAATATCAGGGGTTCCATTCGGAAACTACGACTTAATTTCGCATGTTACGTTTATTCTCAGCAATGGGGTCTGCGCCGACTGAGCGGGCGTTTCAAATGTCTGTTTCCATTGTTACGTACCCCGTAACTGGGTTGCCAAACCAGCAGAAATGGATCACTCAGTTGGAGTCTGGAGTACTAGAACTAAGAAAGTTTTATTAAAGAAACAAGCAACACAGTAGTCGAAAGGATAATAAATGCAACAGTTCAGTGATGATAAACACACATGTGCACAGAATTAAGATAACAGCATCAATCAAGCTCTATCGTTGTCTAGGGGTAAATGACCAAATTTCAAAATGACTCAAAGTTCAGTTCGCAGTAATCGTTGCCATGGCGATGGACAACGTGGGGGAAGAGACAGAGAGAACAGGAACAACTGATCATTCAGAACACTGCTTCACTCACAGACCAGCGAGATGGCTCACAAACAGCATTTGGGCGGGTCCTTGGTGATGTCACCTGAGGTCACCGACTGTGACCCCTCCTCCAGATGCGGTCGATCCTCTGCAGTGAACCCGGCACCCAGGCAAGGGCGGACACACACCGGGTTCCCGCTGATCGTACCTTTCCACCCCGGGCGTTGTCTGATACTTCTCACCGACTCGTGAGAGGCGCACCGCTTCCAGGGTCTCGTTACCTCGGGTGGCGTGTCCCCGTCTTAGCGAACCTGTCCCTTTTTATCCCCCTGCTGGGGTATCGCCTGTCCATCACTTCAAACAGTTCAGGGTTCAAAGGGGGGAGCCGCTCCAGACAGCTCTCTCTCCCACATCCCTTCATTACACATCTCCAGACGCTGCTCCATTGTTCCTTATCTCTCCTTCCCCTGAGGGCAGGTGGCAGACCAACTGCTGATGCCACTGATGCTAGCCCAGGCCAGCAAACATCTTAATTTTATGTGTATTCTCCTAACACTTCCCCCCTTTAAGGATTTTTACCGGGAGGTAAAAATTACAAACATGACTACATTATTTGATACATACACAATATACATCTTTATCAGCTATTTGGCTAACACAGCGAGTTTGAAGCTGTCAACACCTTGACAGACAGTCATCACATTTTCTGTTCCTTTTACACGTGTTATTAATAATCCCTTAGACCAGGCTCCAACTCAGCAAACTTCATAGTGGCCAAAAACACTGATGAATTGCGACCAATGTAACCTCTCATTTGGTTTTGTCCCGGACCACAATAACAAGGGTCGTCCCATTCCGACTCAGTTTTCTCTCGCAAGGGCTTAGTAGGAGGGGAACGGGTATTGACCGCAGAGTTATTGCAAAACTTCCTGCAGTACCCCACCATCTCCAAAAGCCTTCTGAGGGCCCTCTTGTCTATCGGGGTTGGGAGGTCAGCGATAGCCTGCACTGTAGTTTGCATCGCTGCCAGCTGCCCCTGTGTCACCACAATTTCCAGGGAAGTGACCCTCGTGTGGCCGAATTCATTTTTTTCAAGGTTCACTATCAAACTGGCTTCAGACAGCCGTATTAAATTGCCAATACACACCTCTGTGTTCATCAGCCCTTTAGTCACTGAATTACTCGAAAAATATGGGTGTTGTTTACTTGGCTGCCCTATTGTAACCACAATCACCCAACGTCCCAGTTCCTTGCATTTCCTCGGGACAATCAAACACATAGGTGCGAGTCGTTTAATTACTCCTTCTAAAGATTCGCTTTGTTCGGGGATTAAGGGAGAGACCTTATCAGTAGACCTGGCCAAAACAATAGCATTCTCCCATCTGACCGATCCCATCCTAATCTTTTCAAAATGGTTTTTTCCTCTTATCAGGGGGCCCCGAGCTTCATTGATTTCCACGCTAACACCGACTAGGTTTGTTAGCATATCCGAAGCCGGTGACCGTCTCAGTTCGCGTCGGTCATGATCAATAACATTTTTCCCCCTGGGCAGCCGGTAAATCTCTTTCATGATTCCACCAACTGTTTCCTCCAGCACCGCAAGATGTCCACCGGGGGGTACCTCGTGGGCCATGTTAAAAACCTCATCCCCATAGCTCTTTTGCACCACCCCCCACTCCTCATCTGCGGATGCTGTACTTGATTTCCCTTTCTTCCTTAGCACTTCCTCATCCGCACAATAGCTTGTCAAGGCTGTGTCAGAGAGAGCGGTCTCGGCAAAAACCATCAGCCCCTCGTCTCGCTCCTGCGTCTGCACAAATCCTTTCCTGGCTACTGCTACGTCCGTCCCAGCTCCCTCACTACCTCTTATCTCACTACACCCTGTCTCATACAAGGTTGGCAGAAATGTTTCAGCCAAATTCACCATCGCGGGCCGGTGATGAACCTGTGAGTCCATGGGCGGGGCCTCAATGCCGGCAGGCTGACCCGTCAATCTCACGACTGGGAACACAATTCCTCCGGCGATGTCATTACCGAGCAAGACTTCCACGTCTTTCATCGGTAATTCGGACCTCACCCCGATCGTGACTAGTCCAGAGACCAGGTTGCTCTGTAAGTGTATCTGGTGCACAGGGACTGACTCTGTCCCTTCCCCAACACCTTTGACCTCTACCTCCCCAGTCTGGGTCTCTGAGCTAAACTCTAATACACTCTTCAGTATTAGTGACTGACACGCTCCCGTGTCTCTCCAGATCCGCACTGGAACTGGTTTTAACCCCTCCTTCACTGACACCAGTCCGGCCGAGATAAACCTCTCGCGCCCTTCCTGGACTTTTTCAGACCTGTCCTTCCCTAGCGGTTCGCTTAACAGCTCGATACAGCCATTCCAAATTTCCGCTTTTCCTTTCCCCGTCTCCTTCCTTGGGGCAAAGCACCTGGACGCAAAGTGTCCGACTTTCCCACAATTATAACAGACGACCCCAGGAGACTTCCTACCAGACTGCTCCCGGTCTACCCTATCCTTTTCACTAGTCCCCGGCTTACTTTCTGACTTTTCCGGCGGACTCTCCCCTCCGTCCTGACTACCCTTCTGGTAGCCTTTACTCGGGGCAAACTTCATTTTATGCGTCAACGCATACTCATCCGCTAACTTAGCAGTTGCGGCTAACGTGGCTGCCTCTTTCTCATCGAGGTAGGGTCTCATACCCTCAGGGACACAACCTTTAAACTGCTCAATCAGAATCAGCTGCAGCAGTCTGTCATAATCCCCCTCTACCCCTTTCGAGGCGCACCAACGCTCACAATATGTTTGCATCTCACGAGCAAACTCCAAATACGTGCGGTCCCACCGCTTCCTCGCATTCCGGAACCTCTGCCGGTATGCCTCCGGGACCAACTCATAAATCCTGAGGATGGCCTCTTTCACCACCTCATACCTCTGGGCATCTTCCGCGGACAAAGCTGAGTAAGCTTCTTGGGCCTTCCCTTTCAGTACACTCTGAAGTAAAACAACCCACTTATCCCTCGGCCAGTCCTGACTTATAGCCACTTTTTCGAAGTGGAGGAAGTACCGATCCACGTCGGTATCATCAAATGGGGGAACCAGCCTAACCTCCTGGGTCGCCCGGAACCCTCCACCTTGGTTCGGCACGAGCCCCTGCTCGGCCCTTATCTTTAACTTCTCCAGCTCAAATTCCCTTTCCCTCTGTTTCTCCTCTCTCTCCAACTGTCTTTCTCTCTCTTGCCTTTCTACCTCTTTCTCTTTCTCCCGCCTTTCTAACTGTCTCTCCTGCCTTTCTAACTGCTTCTCTTCGTGTTCTAACTGCCGTACCCGGAACTCGTGCTCGAGTCTCAGTTTTTCAAGCTGTACCTGTACCGCGTCTCCAGCAGGTTTTTCAATAGACACCTCCCCCAGCTCACCTTGGGGAAACACACCTTTAGATACATAGTGCTCTACAATAGCTCTGTGTATCTCCTCTCTCCTCATTGTCGACTTCACCTTAGCAAGATTCACCCGTTTGACCACAGCTATCAATTCCGATTTCCTGGCATCCTCTAATGCCTCCAAGGTCGGCGCCTTTATAAATTCCTCAACCTCCATTTCTGCTGTTTGTCTTTTCTTTCTTTCGGGAATTTTAACCCAATCAATTTACTCCGTCCCAAATTTAGCGTTCAAAATCGCGGACGAGAACCCCACTTATGATCCCTTGCACCCCGTGATGTGATGATACATCCACGTTACTGTTTAGGAGAAATTTCTAGTTTTTGACGCACTGGCGATGATGGGTATATTTCAAATTCAGAATAGGGTGTTGCTCGACGAACAAAATATCGGTGGTGAAGTTCGTCTGCCTTGCCCTGCCCTTTTTCTTATAGCGAGTGGAAGGTGAGAATTTGGTGGGTACTGTCTAAGGAATCATATTACATTGTTTGAATCGAATGAGTCGTAACATATTGGGGCACTTCAGTTGGGGATGAGATGTCACTCAGCAAGATGCAGAAGATATATCATGGATGAGGGTATTGTGATGTGGTTATTTACACTGACATTAAACTGCAGGACACGGTGTAGTTAAATTCCAAGTTTCATTTGCAGGCACAAACCAAACCATGGAATAACACAGAAAATGTTTTTCTTCTTGTGAATTTCACTCATCCTCTTTTGTTCCAATTTCTATAAAGGGGTCGAGAAACCTTTCGCCTGAAATTTGGTTCCAGGAGATATCAACGTGAGAGATTAGAAAATCACAAAACAGCAAAAACACGGTGAGCACACAGACTAGGAAATCAATGAGTCATAATAGATTTCACACTCACCGTTAGGCTTCAATTGAGAATGTTTCATCCAGAAACTATCATCTGACCCCTTCGTTTCATTGAATGTACGTGTCACTGTAGCAGAAACAAGTACTTTACTCTCATATCTCTGGGGAAATTTGATTGCACAATTGCCTCTTAGCTGAAGCAGAGAATATATGAAAACTGACGTTCTGCTGACATTGTTTATTGCATTAGTTAAACATCCGACTTGCAATGGAGTACCTTTCTGATCATCCCGTTACATAACGATTTGTTGTATCAGGAAAAGTGCAGAGAATTACATGGATTTCTTTTTGTCTTTGTTGAAATTCGGATAGTCTAGTCTCTTAAACCGTGGAAAAGATAAGAATGGGCAGTTAAGTCGTGAATAACCTCACACTAACGTACGCAAAATCAAAGAGATGATTATTGACTACCGGAGAGAGTAGCAGGAGATTCGCCACCCAGTCCTCATTAGGGGATCGGAGGTGAGAGGGTTAGTGATTTTAAATCACCTGGCGTTACTATATCGGAACATATGCCCTAGGATCAACACGTAAGTACTAACACAAAGAAGACATGATAGCCTTCTTAGAGGTTGGCATGGATTCGGCACGTCGTCTAACGCTTTGACAAACTTCCAAAGATGCACTGTAGAGAGCATCCTGTCCATTTGCATCATGACCTGATATAGAAATGCCATTATCTGTGAACCGAAAAGTCTGCAGAGAGTGGTGGATAAAACCTAATCCATCACAGAAAAACCCTTCACATCGCTAAGCACATTTCCTATTAGCAATGGCATAACAAAACAGCATCTATCACCTTGGCCCTTCATCATGCAGGCTACCTTTCCTCGTTACTACCATCACGAAGGAGGTACACGGGGCTTAGATCCCACCCCATTAGGTTCAGTTGTTCACCAGAAACTATCAGACTCCTGAACCAGCGCGAAGAACTTCAGTCGCCTCAACACTGAACTAATTCCAAAACTTATGGACTCATTTTCAATTACTTAGTATAGAGAGCTTGGTAGGAAGTTGAAAAGCAGGACCTCAAGGGTGGTAATCTCAGGATTGCTACCTGTGCTAGGTGCCAGTGAGGGTAGGAATAGGATGCTCTGGAGGAGGAACAAGTGGCTGAGGAACTGGTGTAGGGGGCAGGGATTCAGATTTCAGGATCATTGGGACCTCTTCTGGGGCAGGTGGGACCTGTACAATAGAGACGGGTTACACTTGAACCACATGGGGACCAATATCCTTTCAGGGAGGTTTGTTAGTGCTACTGGGGAGACTTTAAACTAGATTTGCAGGGGGATGGGAACCAGAGTGCCAGAGCTGACAGTGTGGCTGGGGTGAAAATAAATGATGTTGAAGGTTTAAGCAAATCCGCTGATAGAAAGGTTGTGAGTGGTGGTAAAAATCTTCTGAGGTGTATATATTTCAATGCTAGGAGTATTGTGGGGAAGGCGGATGAGTTGAGGGCGTGGATTGACACGTGGAATTATGATGTTGTAGCAATTAGTGAAACTTGGCTACAGGAGGGGCAGGACTGGCAGCTTAATATTCCGGGGTTCCGATGTTTCAGATGTGATCGAGGCAGAGGAATGAAAGGTGGGGGAGTAGCATTGCTTGTTAGGGAAAATATTACAGCAGTGCTCAGGCAGGACAGATTAGAGAGCTTGTCTACTGAGTCCTTATGGGTGGAGCTGAGAAACAGGAAAGGTATGGCCACATTAGTGGGATTGTATTACAGACCACCCAATAGTCAACGAGACTTGGAAGAGCAAATCTGCAGAGAGATAGCAGGAAACTGCAGGAAACATAAAGTTGTGGTGGTAGGGGATTTTAATTTTCCATACATTGATTGGGACTCCCATACTGTTAGGGGTCTAGATGGTTTAGAGTTTGTAAAATGTGTTCAGGAAAGTTTTCTAAATCAATATATAGAGGGACCAACTAGAGGGGATGCAATATTGGATCTCCTCTAGGTAACGAATTAGGGCAAGTGACGGAAGTCTGTGTAGGGGAGCACTTTGGTTCCAGTGATCATAACACCATTAGTTTCAATTTGATCATGGACAAGGATAGATCTTGTCCTAGGGTTGAGGTTCTGAACTGGAAGAAGGCCAAATTTCAAGAAATGAGAAAGGATCTAAAAAGCGTGGATTGGGACAGGTTGTTCTCTGGCAAAGATGTGATTGGTAGGTGGGAAGCCTTCAAAGGGGAAATTTTGAGAGTGCAGAGTTTGTATGTTCCTGACAGGATTAAAGGCAAATTGAATAGGAATAAGGAACCTTGGTTCTCAAGGGATATTGCAACTCTGATAAAGAAGAAGAGGGAGTTGTATGAAATGTATAGGAAACAGGGGGTAAATCAGGTGCTTGAGGAGTATAAGAAGTGGAAGAAAATACTTAAGAAAGAAATCAGGAGGGCTAAAAGAAGACACGAGGTTGCCTTGGCAGTCAAAGTGAAGGATAATCCAAAGAGCTTTTACAAGTATATTAAGAGCAAAAGGATTGTAAGGGATAAAATTGGTCCTCTTGAAGATTAGAGTGGTCGGCTTTGTGTGGAACCAAAGGAAATTGGGGAGATCTTAAATAGGTTTTTTGCGTCTGTATTTACTAAGGAAGCTGGCATGAAATCTATGGAATTGAGGGAAACAAGTAGTGAGACCATGGAAAGCGTACAGATTAAAAAGGAGGAGGTGCTTGCTGTCTTGAGGAAAATTAAAGTGGTTAAATCCCCGGGACCTGACAGAGTGTTCCCTCTGACCTTGAAGGAGACTAGTGTTGAAATTGCGGGGGCCCTAGCAGAAATATTTAAAATGTCGCTGTCTATGGGTGAGGTGCCGGAGGATTGGAGAGTGGCTCATGTTGTTCCGTTGTTTAAAAAAGGATCGAAAAGTAATCCGGGAAATTATAGGCCGGTGAGTTTAACTCAGTAGTAGGTAAGTTATTGGAGGGAGTACTAAAAGACAGAATCTACAAGCATTTGGATAGACAGGGGCTTATTAGGGAGAGTCAACATGGCTTTGTGCATGGTAGGTCATGTTTGACCAATATGTTGGAGTTTTTTGAGGAGGTTACCAGGAGTGGATGAAGGGAAGGCAGTGGATATTGTCTACATGGACTTCAGTAAGGCCTTTGACAAGGTCCCGCATGGGAGGTTAGTTAGGAAAATTCAGTCGCTAGGTATACATGGAGAGGTGGTAAATTGGATTAGACATTGGCTCGATGGAAGAAGCCAGAGAGTGGTGGTAGAGAATTGCTTCTCTGAGTGGAGGCCTGTGACTAGTGGTGTGCCACAGGAATCAGTGCTGGGTCCATTGTTATTTGTCATCTATATCAATGATCTGGATGATAATGTGGTAAATTGGATCAGCAAGTTTGCTGATGATACAAAGATTGGAGGCGTAGTAGACAGTGAGGAAGGTTTTCAGAGCCTGCAGAGGGCCTTGGACCAGCTGGTAAAATGGGCTGAAAAATGGCAGATGGAGTTTAATACTGACAAGTGTGAGGTATTGCACGTTGGAAGGACAAACCAACGTAGAACATACAGGGTTAATGGTAAGGCACTGAGGAGTGCAGTGGAACAGAGGGATCTGGGAATACAGATGCAAAATTCCCTAAAAGTGTCGTCACAGGTAGATAGGGTCGTAAAGAGAGGTTTTGGTACATTGGCCTTTATTAATCGAAGTATTGAGTATAATTTCTGGAATGTTATGATGAGGTTGTATAAGGCATTGGTGAGGCCGAATCTGGAGTATTGTGTTCAGTTTTGGTCACCAAATTGCAGGAAGGATATAAATAAGGTTGAAAGAGTGCAGAGAAGGTTTACAAGGATGTTGCCGGGACTTGAGAAACTCAGTTACAGAGAAAGGTTGAATAGGTTAGGACTTTATTCCGTGGACCGTAGAAGAATGAGGGGAGATTTGATAGAGGTATATAAAATTATGATGGATATAGATAGAGTGAATGCAAGCAGGCTTTTTCCACTGAGGCAAGGGGAGAAAAAAAACCAGAGGACATGGGTTAAGGGTGAGGGGGGAAAAGTTTAAAGGGAACATTAGGGGGGGCTTCTTCACACAGAGAGTGGTGGGAGTATGGAATGAGCTGCCAGACGAGGTGGTAAATGTGGGTTCTTTTGTAACATTTAAGAATAAATTGGACAGATACATGGATGGGAGGTGTATGGAGGGATATGGTCCGTGTGCAGGTCAGTGGGACTAGGCAGAAATTGGTTCGGCATAGCCAAGAAGGGCCAAAAGGCCTGTTTCTGTGCTGTAGTTTCTATGGTTATGGTTACTTTATAGCATATTCTATGTATTATCTATGTGTCTGTTTATTTAATTCCACGATTTGTCTCCTACTGCACATTGTCTCTTCAGCAATCTTTGCTTATATATATATAAATTTTGCATACATTCGATTGTATTTGTTTACTTCCCTGTAAATGTCACAATAGAATAAATCTCAAGTTAGTATATGGAACCATAAACGGGTACGTAGTCGATAAATTTACTTTGACTTTCACTTTGAAATGAGGGAAAAGCTCTCACTCGGACAATGGCACACTCCGAGATGTCGCCTGGAAGAGAGAGGCAGTCTGAAATCCTGAATAATTGATTCACACGTCTACCCACCCCACACCTACAGAACTGTCACTTGTCTTCTCGCCGTTCCGTATTTTGTACTTCAGCTTTCTTATTTCCCCTCGGAAAACTGTGTCAAGAACCGTGAACAAGGACTGTAAGGTATTTGCGATTTGGCCGCACTCTTTCGACTGTCAGTGACACAATGAGCTGCATTGTCTCGTTCTGTATTGAGAAATTTCTGCGGGGAGCAGGATGATGACAGCATAAATTCAACTCCAGTTCCTCGCTGCCAAATTCCGCTAGCCTCTATTGGTATTGCTGCGACTCTACCCTCACGCACTAAATACAGGGTGTAGTTCTCAGCTGCAAGCTAAGTTCATGGCCAGGGTCTCAAAGCGGCTCCCTGCCAAACTTCCGGCATGGCCCGCTGAGTTTCTTGTGTACTGCTAGGAAAGTCCCTTTGCACTTTAGACTCTTGCCACCATAATTCATGCAGCATAGTCCAGAGATTTGAAAGTGTCATTTACTCTACAGAATTTGCCCAATCTTATGAGCAAGGTCAAGAGCCCTGTGCTGTAGGACTGGATATCTACCGAAGAGCAAATCACCAGCAAATTAATGTCATGGGTGTCCACTGATCATCCCAAAGAGAGGGAGCTGTGGAAGACGGCCGTTCAGAGAGGAAACCTGCAGGAAGCACCGGCTGGCTGAAGTTGCATGAAGTCGAGAGCAGCAGCGGAAGTTAATGGGCAGATATCGATAAGGGGAATTGTGCAATGGGATCAGGTCGAATTAACATGTCATTGTTGATGTGTGATGGACGAAGGCTGAAGGTTCGGCACCACGCGCTCAGAAGTACGTAGTGAACATGTAACCGTGTTCACTCTAGTCTAACCTGGCGAGGACATTAATGCACACTCTGTACTGCTCTAAGTTGGACTCCTGGAAAACCCCTTTAAGCGCTGCTGTTGAATCAGTGTAACGTAAGAACTGTACTAACCCAGAGCTGTGTTTTGAGCAGGAAAGCAATGAGTAAAATTATAACGAGTTGCTGAACCGAAGACCTCTGACGCTATGTTTAATCCAAAGTGTCCCACCTATACCTCACTGTCACCATATTTTACGTCACTGTTCCTCGCCGCCACTGAATTAATGTAAACCATCCTACTGATGGTTGCAGATTTATGCACATTACTCGTTTAACTTTTAACATTAAAAATACAGGAGCTGAAAATCTGAAATAAAAATAGAATATTCTAGGACAAAAGTAATTTTGAATGCAGAAATTTACCTGGACTAATAAGCATTAGGGAAAGGAGCTTTGTGCCCATTTCAATCCATGTATTTTTACACTCTAGACTATTTTTTATCCATTGCCCTCCGTAGCTTCGCATCTATCTAGGCCAGTGTTTTTTTCTCATCCTCAGTTTTCATGATGAGTGTTCGGCCTAAGTATTTAACTTCATATTTCTTTACATTCACCGACAGACCTATTGAGCTCTTCCAGCATTTTAAACTTTTTGCAATTGACGTTGTAGGATAGTTTTCAATGTTAAAACTTACTCAGAGTCACTATAAGGACAGCAACTGACAGTAGGATGCAGAAGCCCAGGAGAGTGTAGATTAGCATTGGTGAGAGATTTCCTGGCACAGACATCGCTGGTTGTAATCTATTTCCTGCAGATTTCAAGGAAATCACATTATTGAAAGCACGAGAGGGAATAATCAAGCGAAACACATTCCGAACTTCTAGTTTTGAACTACTGAAGGCGCAAGGAAGCCAAGTGTTGTTTTGAACATTGTAATTTGAAAATCTAAAACAAATCGCTTCATTTTAAGAACGCTTACCCGAAGCAGGTTAAATATACAACTGGGCAGAGAGAGGGAGCATTTAATGTTGGACGCGATTAATCCAAATTACTATGTGCATCGCTAAATTCAAGATTGTTGGAATACAGAACACTTGCTCAATTATCCCTTTTCGCGATAACATTTTATCATCCCTCCTGGAACCTTTATTGAAAATGGAAAACTACAAAAAGGAGTAGTTCAGTCGTAATACCTGATTTTCGCCTTTCCGGCTTATGTCCTTCTGCACTTGGATCATCGGTCTGATTCTCACAGAGATTTTCATTTTTGGTCATCATTTCCATGGTGTGAGTCTGGAGATCTTCTTGACCGTGGGGAATATGAACGAGTTAGAAATATAGTCTCCCTAGTTCCTCATTCTGCACTTTCACTCTTCCGTGGCTGAACTGCCCGATTTCACCGACATCCGAGAAATGCAAAAAAAAAAATCTGCTTCGAGATCCTGAATCAGAGAGCGCTAAGGGCCAAGCACCTAGATTTGCCCCTCGAAGGATACCAGGTGAAACGAAATCATCAAGCAACGACATGCTCCTTGCAGTTTCACCATTGTACTTAAAGCTCAGTCTGAAATCCTACCGTGGTCGATAATGGAGGGCAGTCAAAGCGCCAGAAACTGTTGAAACAGAATAGTGTAATAATAGCCACTATCCGTCGTCTGGACCTAGCACACTACCTCCAGTGTCTGAGTGCACTTTCTTCACTATCTCTGGAGAATGTTTTAACGGCTAACCGAGATGACGACGGCCCTTTTCTATGGATTCATTTTCAGTCCCTACACTTCCACATAATACTTCATTTACAACCCCAGTACAGCTCCTCCGCAATACAGTGCTTGATCATTTCTTGGCCGTGGAATCGCGTTTTCCGAGTTGGCAAAGACACGCTCCAACCAATAAGTATCCCCGAGTGACTCCGATAGCCGTGGGAAAGAAAGGAAAAAACGAATAGGCAATTTGAAACTGAACTGGGATTTTAATTCTCTGCCCCCTCACTTACGAGGTGATGGTATTTCAACTCTATACTTGCCCTCTCTCACAAGCCTTCTTGGCAAGACAACACGTCTGTCTGTTCTTTTTTGTCTCTTCCGGCGTTTCACTGAATTCTCCAGATGGCGCTTCTCGAACGCGATTATACGACAGGAGTTTTCATACTCATCCTGGTTTCATAATCAACAAGAGAGGCAACAGCAACAACGTAGATTCATATCACATCTCAAGGCGCTTCATAGAGGGAGGAGGGCAGGTTACAATCAAAGTAGATTTAAAGTCAGTTTCCAACACGCGCACAGTTGGCCTAACAATCTCGAACGCAGAAGGTTTCATCAATCACAGACAAAATGCTTCGTAGGGGAAAAGTGGGTATTCACTTACGAAGAGGCCCGGTTGACGGAAGGTTCAAATAGAACTTAGAGCCTGGTCAGCTGAAGGATTGGGTTAGAAAACCTCAGGGCCGAAACGGGCCCTCAGACTCATCAGTTCCATGCGGAACAAGTTGTCTACTGAGTCCTGTCGAATTCCCCGTGACTGGAAACTATCGCCCCTAACCTCGGTATCTGTCGACCACGTGGAATCCTGTCAAAGCTTCACTGATGTCCATATACGTATATAAAATCTATACCTCAGCCTGCATCCACATCACGTTCTCAAATAGCTCAATGAATATTGTAAAACGTGACTTTTCTGCACAAAACCACTCTGACAAACCCATTAAGTGCATACTTACGCAGAAGAAATAAATCATGTGTCACAATAGGTTCTCGCACAGTTTCTCTGTCGCTGATATAAGGGTCGCTGGCCAGAGATCTGCTTCCTTCTTCCCATTACCCGGGAAATTGTCATAACCACACAATACATCCACAATAACCACAATATCCACAATAACCGTCAGTGTTTGGACCCACGTCCAAATTTCAGGAACGTTGCATAGTCCAGTGTGGTGTGTCTTCATCACGGCTTTCTAATCCCTCATATCTCTTCAGCTTCTCCACTTAGTAACAAAACAGCCCTACGATTCTCAAAACTGCAATGCTCTTTGGGAGCAATGATTTGTTCAAAAGAATCACCGTGGTATAGTTTTCGTTTCCATCAACACTTAGGGCTTCAAATGAAAGACCAGTGAGCTGTTCCATCTATATTACAGCTAGTCAAAGAATGCCTCTTATTCTCTTATCCTTGCTTATTTGACTTATTTCATCTTTCTATTCTGCTGGAGAGTTCATGAAAAGTTCACTTCTCTTCTTAGAAGTTCTGTAAAATTGACAAATTTTTCGATCTTTCTGCACGAAATAGTTTAACTGTTGGCCATACGACAGCAGGCAGCCCAGACCCTTTGATCCAGAGCTGTTTAACAAATTCAATCACAGGACATCTTGATGTATTAACAAGTCCCTTCACTGAGAACTTCAATTCCAAACTGTGGTAATTGCAAGCACTTGGGCAAAAACCTAACTTTGGTATGATACTCATTGAGGTTTTCTGTCTTTTTTATTAAATGCTGTGTCATAAAGGGGGGCGCTGAGAGTGGACCCAAATGCAAGACACAGATGCTCAAGTACTAGGAACAGGACTAGGTGAGTCAAGCAAAAAAGAGAAGTGGGGAAGAAATGACGCTGGACAAGACACAGGCCCTGACCGAGACTAGGATGTGGGGCCTGGGCTAGGACTAGACTAGAAAAGCGGGACCTGGACGAGAAACTAGGAACTTGGAACCTGGACCAGGACTCCTAGTCAGAGACTGGACGGGGACCCGGAACTTGGGTTTTGACTCGGGCTAGGACCTCGGATCTAGGAGAGGACAAGACGTGACTATTGGACTGGACATGGCTTGGGTTCTTCGAGGCAAGGACATGACGAGGCTTCGGTTCTTTGAAGCGACGACATGACAAGGGTTGGTTTCGGACTCCGAGCCAGGGACTAGACAAGCACCCAGAACCTGGGTCTTGATTCGGGCTCAGACTCCGGAACTGGGCGAAGACATGATGTAGACTTGGGAGACAGGACTAGGCGAGGCTACAGGACAGAACGAGAGACTCCTGGAAGAGACGAGGGAACTCCAGTACAGGACGAGGGAATTCCAGCACAGGAAGAAGCACATGGACAGAACGAGAACATGAAGCCTTGACTTGCTACTCAGGAAAAGCCAAGCCTTGGACTTGGGACGACAGGAACCTCGGAACCTTGGACTTGGGACGACAGAAACGCAGAACACAGTGCCTTTCTCTTGGGGAGGACAGAAACACAGAGCCTTGGTCTAGAGCACGGGAACACGGAGCCTTGGACTTGAGAGACAGGAACAAAGGACATGGAACACAAAGATGGGACCCATCCTTGGGAATAGGACTTAGGGCCGGGACTCGTACTCGGAACAAAGATCTAGAACCTCTCCTTGGGTACAGGACTTGGGGTCGGGGCTCTCCATAGAATGCTGAACACGACGAGACGGTTCTCAACACTAGGTAGCGGCAAACGGCAGGACCTACCTACCGAAGGCGTGGACACAGAGACAATTCTCAACTCAAGGTGGCGGCAAACGGCCGGACCTACCGAGCGAAGGCGTGGACACAGAGACAGTTCCTAACTCATGGTAGCGGCAAACGGCCGGACCTACCTAGCGAACATGTGGACACAAAGTGACAGTTCCAAACAACGAAAGACAGTTCCTTATTCAGACATAGCAAGACATTGGTCTTGCTCCTGAGGTAGAACTTGACAGCGATACAGGCGAGAACGCAGGCGAGGTAGCAGACAAGCCTTCAGGGTAAGGCTTCAGGCAGTGGTTGCAGGCAAGGCTACAGGCAGAGGCTTCAGAATGAAGGGGAAGGTAAAGGAGCAGTCCAGCAACTGAAGCTGAACCCAGGGGTTGTTTATGTAGCCAGCCCAAAATGGGAAGCATGTGCCTCAATTAAGGCACACAATAGGACAAGCAAAAACTGGAAAACCTGTAATAAGGAACAATGGACCAGACCGTGAACCGGAATGCGGACTTTACGGATCGGACCATAACATCCTGACATATCTCTAAAGAAACTTGATCGTTTTCTGCATATCAAACAATGTTCCTTAGCTATTTTGACTGATATTTTGATATTCCTATAAATGGTACTATTGATAAAAGGACATGATCGGACACCCTGCTAGTATTCTTTAAATAGCGTCATGACAGTTTTTCCTTTCCTCTTTCTACACGATCTTGGCGATGTTAAATTTGAGAGTTGTAGTTTTCCTTTCTCCTTCTCCTTACTGCACCTTACTAAACCCTAACGTTCACTGCGACATTTCCACATCTTTCCAAACTCCTCGGATCTCTATGAGACAACAGGCTCCCTCAGTCAATTTAAATATCCGGGACTCTAAGGGGAACATTGCAAGCTGGAAGCTTTATAATCCGCTGAAAACCTCTTTTCTGGCCCATTTATTTCCTGGCCACCTTAATGTGGATCAAAATAGTTTTGTATTTTTGGGTTTCTGCTCTCAGTGTGTTCCTTGTCAAATGTGAGATGCTTGCTGCACCTAATTACTTGCATGCCTTAAGGTGTCATTTTTCGTCCTATCGGCTGGCATTCTGTAATAATTTTTGCCAGAGGCAACGGTCTGTGCGGAGGGTGCAAGTGTTCAGTCCTATGACCATCGCTCGGACTGCAGTCTAAACTCATGGTCTTTCATAGAGAGTGTTCTATTTCTTTTCTACATGGAAGAACGGAAAAGCTCGGGCCCCCAGTCTGGACGTCGTTGAGACCATTTATGAAGGTCAGTGATTGTCTTTTCGTTACAGAAACTACAGGAGATGATGCTGCGAAGGCTGTGTAAATACTGCCCATACAGAATTACCAGTCACCAATAAATTGCAAACATTACAGCAGCATAAAATTATAAAGAATATTTACCAATTTCAGCTTCATCAAACTGTTATTAAGAGGGAAAAAAAGAAAGGAAAAAAATAAAAGGGCCCTGTTGCGGTTGACCGGCCTAGATGTGCACATGACAGTTGAAGCTCACCTCTTCCAAAAGCTGGATATAACCGTTATGCACGGAGCTGAATCTCCTCACCGATCACCGGTAAAACTTCCTATCTTAGAATGCTTCGTCTCGCAGGGTATTCCTTGCAATAGCACTTACCCGTTAGAACAAATCCGTGGGCGTCTCCCCGATCTTCTTTTCTCCACATCTCCCGCCAAAAGACCACGAATCCACCACTATGTCTCACAAATCTCTCTCTCTGCCCAGCTCTCTCTAGAACCTTCTCCCAATTCCTCCATCCTGATTGCCTGACACAACATTCCTAACTTAAACAACATGGCTCCTTACCTTCAGCTGAAACCAAAATATTCTGTCAGCAGGACACGCTGATTTTACAGAAAGCTACTGGAATTAAATACTTCTCAACATAGCAGAAAACATCTTAACCAGAACATAACATTCCATCCCCGCCCCCCACACCAAAAATGGCCATGTCCTCATGACATTAGGACTTCTTAAACTGTTATTAATAACACAGTATCCATATTAATTTCATGATTTCAGGGTCCACAACCCATTGTAAATGGCCGTAGTATATCTCACTTGGTGGCAGCACGGCCAGACATCAACCGATTTTTCACTAAATGCTGCAAAACCCCGACTTGTGTGGATCTGGGGTCACTTCAGCAACCGAATGGTACTACAGAGGACTTTGCTCTGCTAATGAAGATCTCCCGCTTCTCCATCGTATTTTCCTGCTCTGATCAGTTGACCAAATGAGGGAGAGGGAGGCGTATTATGAGTCATTCGAATGCTTAAAGCAATCACGTCGCGGAAGAGCGTGCCTATCACAACTTGCTCCATCCTTAATCGATTTATCTCAGCTAGCTGAATGGCTCTTTAACGACACAAGCAATGCGTTTGTCGCTCTTGCCTGAAGATGTAGGAAGAAAGTTTCTCTCCTGTCTCCTGAAATGGGTGCCTAAACATCATTATACGCTCCGGTGGGCTGTCCATCGAGCCAAAAACGTTTGGCAACGCCTACACGTAGTCCACGGACGTGACCAACGAGTTTTCGGCCTTTCGGAATCTCACCACCTTTAAATTCTCTACCAGTTGCTGTTTTTTTTTCTCATACTATCTCAGCACGACCACTCATCCTGTAACTGAGATGTCTACTCCGCCCAAGCCTCATATTCTTCCACCCGATCGGAGGTGGGTCTGACCCCAGAGAACATATCAATCTACGATAACTTGGTTTCTCTACAAATACACTTTGGCATTTATTGAGCAGTGATGCGATTGCCGAAGCCAACTCAGAATTTTATCAACCGCTGAAGTACCGATTAGACCTTGCACATCAGACAACTCCTTCCCCTCACTTCGCAGAAGCAAGATCAACTTGTCTTTAAAAACACAAACACGAGAAAATCTGCAGCTGCTGGAAATTCAAGCAACACACACAAAATGCTGGTGGAACGCAGCAGGCCAGGCAGCATCCGAAATGTCCAGACCCGAAACGTCGACTGTAGATGCTGCCTGGCCTGCTGCGTTTCACCAGCATTTTGTGTGTACATCTTGTCTTTAAAGTCTTCGCCCTGAGTAACATACAGTTCTTATTTAACTTCTTCGCCCTCAGCTACATGTACCCTTCACTTCAAAAATGGACTGTCCGTGGCCTCGCCTCTCCAGCATCACAACAGCAGTAACGTCACTGTTAGTCTGGACTAACACGATGTCCTTACCAGCTGACTGGTCAAAACGCCGTTCAGCCAGCTTAATTTTCCACAATACTTTTGCAGGACTCAGCACTCTGATTAGTAATTCATCAGGGCTTCGGACATCTCTCAGAATACCAGCATTATTTGTGGATAACATCTTCGAATTGCATCAAATACGTAATCACAGCGGCGTCCATAATAAAGTATCTTAATCGTTTTCCTCGATACTAGTTTAAACACAGACTTAAGTCCACAAACTGTTCAATCAATTCTTAAATAGAATTCACCCAACTTTCACGAAAACCCGGATGAGCACACCAGAAATGTAACCCCCTCACTGGGTGATGCTGTTGCTCTAAATTAGCCCTCTCCTTCAAGCCTTCATCTCAAGACACAATGGACACGCCCTTCCTTCCTCCCACTTTTGGTGTTTCACTAGTTCAACAGTTCCTTGCCACCAAGTTGTCTCTTTGAGTTTCATCTATTTCTTCGTGACTAACAATTGCTCCTCTTAACTTCTGTATCAGTCTACTGAAAACAACAGTGTCGAAGCTTCACTGAATTATTAAAATACAAAATTGGCAGCCTATTATGTATTCTCATCACATCCTCAATAAACCCAATCAAGACTAAGAGCATGACTTTCCCACACAAATTCAACCTAGTCACACCAGTAAGTGTATTGTTTTACCTATGGTAATAGCTGCTATCCCTAAGAATGTTCACTGGTAATGTCTCTGTCACTGTTATAAGGCTCATTGGCCACAGCTGTCTCTTCCATTCCCTCACTCTCCGGGAAACTGTCCCAAGGTTACATTCAATTTTACTCAGTGAGCAAAGAACTATTTGGGGAATGTGCACAATATCCTTCACTATGGGGACTAATATCCAATTTTTCAAGAATGTTGCAAAGTCCAGTACAGTGTGTCTTCACTATAGCTGTCTGATCCTTCACATCTCTTCCTTTAGTAGCAAAACTCCCCTGCGATTCTCAAACCTGCAATATCCTTTGGAGTTACTGATTTCATTAAAGGAAAGACTTTATTGTAGTTTATACCTGCGTCGACATTTAGAGCTCGAAGTGAATGGCCAGTGATTTGGTTCCACCCATATCATAGATTACAGATTGTCGAAGATGTTCATCTCCCTGCCTATTTGACATCCTTACTCTTTATACTGGTCTAGTGATTTCATGCATTTACAATATGAGTGTAGCAGGCTGAATGACCTCCAGCACAGAAATTTCTATCACTTGTAGATAAAAAGGTTGGTCAAAGAAAGGTTCGTGTTCAATAGGTTTCAATGGATACATCTAATAACAGAGAAATATACATTCTGAAATGATTTTTCTTCTCAAACATCCACGAAAACAGAGGAGTGCCCCAAAGAATAAATGACAGTCAAATGTTAGAACCCCATCTACCCCACCCACGCACAAGCAGCAGCAAGTCAACGACCTACCCCATCCCCCGCCCTGCGTTCCGATCAGCAAAGAAGCATCTGCCAACACAACGCCCCCCCACCCCCACCAAGCACTCAAGCGTGCAGCAAAGTATCAATAAAGACACAGACTTGCAGTACGCCAAAGTCTACTCGGTCACCCGGTATTCAACATAGCACAGGTTCTCTCTCTTCCTAATAAGGGAAAAATAGGTGTTTCACAGCGAGAGGGGAAACATAACAAAACAACTCGCTGATTTATGATGTTAAAAGTTTGTTGTGTCGTGCTCAGTTACTAAGTGGAAAAGTGAATGAGAGTTTCATCGAGAGCTCAGAGCCAGGTCAGCTCAAGGCACGAATTAGATCTCCTCAGCACCCAAACAGGCCTTTAGGCTCAAAAGTTTCTTGCCAAACAAGCTGTCCATTTGAATTCTATAGGAAGAGGCGCAGTCGACGTTTCAGGACGAAGGGTCTCGGCCTGAAACGTCGACTGCGCCTCTTCCTATAGATGCTGCCTGGCCTGCTGCGTTCACCAGCAACTTTGATGTGTGTTGCTTGAATTTCCAGCATCTGCAGAATTCCTGTTGTTTGTGTCCATTTGAATTCCACCGCTTTCATTGCAACCAGTAACTAACGCGCTAATCATCTTGTTGCAGTCTCAAAAATTTTGTCCACCAACAACCAAGTTGACGAGAAACGTGCACCGTAGTCCACCCCCTCAGTGTACTGTGCAACAGAGTGAGGCCACAATTTAACAAATAGAATTTCTAAGACCATTCCATTCCCTTTGCCATGCAGTTCCACCATAGCTGTTTTCTTCTTCTAAGTGGGAGAAAATAAGCTGCCACACAAACAGAATCTGCAAATGATAAATGGTCTTGATTAGAAAACAAATAGTTCAGGGTGATGAGTTGGCAAAGAAGCAATCTACTAAAGAAATATTCCCCATTGTCCTGATACTTGTGGACTGTGGGGAACAACATAGAATTTTTCAGGAATGTTACCAAATACGAGTGTCATACATAAAAGTTGCTGGTGAACGCAGCAGGCCAGGCAGCATCTGTAGGAAGAGGTGCAGTTGACGTTTCAGGCCGAGACCCAGGTTAGTCCTGACGAAGGGTCTCGGCCTGAAACGTCGACTGCACCTCTTCCTACAGATGCTGCCTGGCCTGCTGCGTTCACCAGCAACTTTTATGTGTGTTGCTTGAATTTCCAGCATCTGCAGAATTCCTGTTGTTTGCAAATACGAGTGTGGTGTGTTTGCATTGCTGCATTCTAGTCCCTCATATATCTTCAGCTCCTGCTCTTAGTAGAAAACCGGCCTGCAATCCTCAAACTTGCAATGCCATTTGCGAGCAGTAAATTATCCAAAGGGAACATTTTGGTGCAATTTCGGCTTATATCAAAGAAGTGCCCAGTGAACTTATTGCATTCATACCATAGCAGGTCACAGAATGCCTGCTTACTTGAGTTATTTCCTCTTTCTATACGGAAGGAGAGTTCATGTAAATTTCACTTCTGTTCTTAGAATTTATGCAGTATTATTTTAACTTATTTTCCCATCATGCGAGAAATATTTTTTCTCTGTTCCATACAACTCCACACCTTCTCCCTCTCCTCCTATCCAGTAAGGGTTTAGCAAAGGCAGTCGCACTAAATTTTGGCAGAATATTATCTTACACAGGATAGACATTTCGTTGATGCTACGTTAATTGTAAATGGTCAGGAAAGAACCAAACTCTGTATAATAATTTTTGATGTTTCCTCTATTATTTTATTATATTCTGATTAACCTCCAAATGTCCCAAAGGGGGACGTTGGGAACGGACCCAAGTGCAAGACACAGACACTGAAGTACTAGGAACAGGACTTGACTAGAGTAGGGACGTGACAGAATACAGACAAAGAGCGGGACAAGAAAGCAGACTTGGGCTAGGACATGGACTAGACAGGGAACCCGGACAAGGAACTATGAACTAGAAGGCTGAGCTTGGGAAAGTGGGACCAGGACTAGGAACCATGAACTAGGAACTTGTGCTTGGACTACGAGCCAGAGACTGGACAAGGACCCAGAACCTGGGTCTTGCCTTGGGCTCGGACCCCAGAACTAGCCAAGGACATGACATAGCTAGAGGACAGGACGTGGTTGGGGTCTTGAGGCTTGAGACTGCTGGTTGGGGTCTTGGAGCTTGAGGCTGCAGGCTGGGGTCTTGGGGCTTGAGGCTGCTAGCTCGGAGGCTGGAGCTTGGAGACAGACTGGGAACTGTACATCAACATAGAGCCGGGACTTATCCTTCGAAAATCCAGGACTCATCTTTAACACGATACTAACATGAGACTGGACAGTACATAAACATAGAGCCGGGACTTATCCTTAGACAAGCCGGGACTCAACTTATTCTCCACACCAAGGTGGGCCAGGTCCATCCGTCGGGTAACGGCAGAACGGTCGGGCTTACGCAACAGAGGCAAAGACACGACAAGACAGATCCCCCCGCAGGACAACGGCAGAACGGCCTGACTTATCCCACGGAGGCGAGGACAAGACAGATCACCCCGCAGGACAACGGCAGAACGGCCTGACTTACCCCATGGAGACGAAGAGAAGACAAGGCAGATCCCCTCCCCTCCCCCCCACCCCCCCCCGGCACAGCAAAGGCAGAATGGCCTGACTTACCCCCACGGAAGCAAGGACAAGAAGAGACAAACACCAAAGAACGACAGACAGTTCCATCTCTGCATTGGGGTTGCTCCAAGTCACAGTTACGGCCAGCAGCCTCGGCCGGATACGGAAACAGCCAGATCCCTACCTAGCGCGGAGTGGCTGACGGCCACTCAGCTGGCCCTGGAAACGGTCGAATCCATACCATAAAGATAGCTCCGACAACCATCAGCAAGGCTGCATGAAGCGATGGTACTGCAACGCAGCCTAATGATGGAAAGTGGCCGCTCCAGCCTTCCACTGGCAGGTTGCTCGCAGGGGATCTTGACAAGACGACCTAGCAGCCCACATTCGACCCCAAGGCTACTTATATTCCTAGATCCAAGATAGGAATCAGGTGCCTATGATTAACCCAACTGAAACAAGGGACAGCTGGATTACCCGGATTGTGGAGTCCACGGATCGGACCGTGACCAGGAATGTGGACATCAGACCGGACCATGACATTAAAGAATGTTTGCCTCTTTTATGCATATAAAACAATGTCCTTTTGCCTGTTCTGGCTGGTGTTTTGAAATTAGTATAAAAGGTATGATTGGTAATAGCATGTAATTGGATGTAGTTTTGGTATTCCTTAAGTGATGTTATTACAGTTTTCCCATATCCCTTTATAAGAAATCTTGACGATGTTGAATTTGAGAGTTCTCGTTGTCCTACCTCGTTCCCTCTACTGTTACTGCCCTAAATCCTACAGATCGCTTCTGCATGGTCCACTTTTTCAGTCTCTCAGGTCTCGAGGAGACAAGCGGGATCTCAAGTTCAACGTCTGGGATTTTAAGTGAAAGTTTGTACGCAGGAATCTTTATAGTGTACTGAAATCTTCTTTTCTGTCATGGTCCGGTCCGTGAAGTCCGCATTCCGGTTCACAGTCCGGTCCATCGATCCCTATTCTGGGTTTTCCCTGTTTTCCCTGGTTCCATTGGAGGCCTTAATTGAGGCACCTGAGTCTCGTTTTGGGAAATACCTCTCAAACCAAGGATTCCCTGCTGGATTGTTTCCTTCCCCTTCCTTCTGAAACCTCGCCTGCATCCCCATCAAGTTCAACCGCCACAGTGAGACTGGAGCCTTGCCACGCCAAGATAAGGAACTATCTAACGTTGAGTTTGGAACTGTCTCTTTGTGTCCCCGTGTTTAGTGTCTGTGTCAAAGAAGAGTCCCTGCCCTATGTCCGGTTCCCAAGGAGGGGTTCCGGCTCTGTGTTCTATGTTCCTGTGTTCTAAGTTCCAGGAGCCATGTTCCAGTCCTGCCAAAATAAAGGCTTCATGTTCTCGTCCAGTCCAGTAGTCCCTCATCCAGTCCAGAAGTCCCTCGGCAGTTTACCTCGACGAGTGTCCTCGGCAGTCATCCCGGCCCTGCGTCCTAGAAAGCGCCCCGGCCCTGCGTCCTAGAAAGCGCCCCGGCCCTGCGCTTTAAGGAGGAGTCCCGGCTCCGTACCCAAGAGCCTAACCAAGACGACTCCAAGAACCGAGCCAAACCTAGACCAAGAACCTCGTCCTGCCCTGGAGTACCTCGTCCAGTCCACATCCAAGTTTCTGTCTTCATGTGCTCCAAGAGCAAGTCCAGGCGCCGTGTTTCAGCCCTGTCCAAATCTGAGCTTCGTGTCCTCATCTAGTTCCAGTGCCTCGCCCAGCCCAGGACTTCCTCGCCCAGTCTTGTGCTGGGGTACCTTATCCTGTGCTGGGATACCTCGTCCTGTCCTGTAGCCACGTCCTGTCCTTGCCAAGATCCTAGTCCGGAGTCCTAGGCTAGTCCCGGGTTCCGGTTCCGAGTCAAGACCCAGGTTCCGGGTCCTTGTCCATGCTCTGTTTCTGGAGTTCCGTGTTCCTAGTCCAGGCTCCTCGTTCCTAGTTCCCCGTCCGGGTCCCATGTCTCTAGTCTAAGTCCTAGCCCAGGCCCTGAATCCTAGTCTCGTCCAGGGCCTGTGTCAATGTCCAGCGTCGTTTCTTCCTTACTCACCTTGCTTTCCTGATAAACCTAGTCCTTCAGTGCCTATGTCTTGCATTTGGGTCCGCCATCAACGCCCACCTTGTAACACTTTTCTATGCAATATTGTTCCTGATCAACTTGATATTTTAACAAAACAATTTTGTATTTCTGCATTTCCATTTTCATTGTGTTCCTTGTCAAAGGCGAGATTCTAATGTTTGCCACAGACCCCAGTGGCCTCTTCAAAGGGGGCCAGTGTTCAATTCTATAACAATTGTTCGGACTAGAAGGAAAATATAACCTGTCTAACCCCATTCCCTTCCGCAAGGAGCATCCATTTGTTTTGGTACGTGAGAGCAAAGAGTGTAACAATGAGTATTTATATTAGACCCAAAGGCATTTCACAGAGGGAGGAAGGATGTCGATAAACAAAGTAGATTTAAGAATCAATTTCCATCAGGAGCGTAGCTCGCTGGATGACCTCCAAAACAGAAATGTCTGTCACTCGCAGATAAAAAGGTTGGTCAAAGAAAAGTGCATGTCCGGTTACTAGGCAGCAAAGAGGATGGGAGGTGCATCGAAAGCTCACAACCGAGACAGCTGAAGGCACAGATTAGATTTCCTCAGAATCAAACAGGCCCATAGGCTCAACAGCCCGTTGCCAAGCAAACTATCTGATCGAGTTCCACCTATTTCCTCGTGACGGCTCTCATTCTCGCTAATCCTCAGTATCTGTCTACCATGTGGAACCGTATCGAAGTTTTATTGAAGTTCACATACACAAAATCGATAGCTTATCTGGCATTCTCGTCACATCGTCTAAAGACACATGATGCTTGTAAAACATGTTTTTCCTGCACAATGCCGCTCTGACAACCCCAATGCGTGTATGATTTGGCAGATGGAAATAGAACCTATCCCTAAGAATGTTCACAGGTAATTACTCTGTTATTTATATAGGGCCGACTGACCAAAGATCTCCCTTCCTTCCTCCCAATTTCCGGGAAAGCTCACCTAAGATGTCTCCTTTATCTCCACACTATGATGCAAACTGCCACTTGGAGAATATCCACAATGTCATTCACTGTCCGGACCAATATCTATTTTTCCCTCAGGGATGTTGCCAAATCCCAGTGCCCTGTGTTTTATTGTTTCTTTGAGTCCCTCATATATACTCAGTTCTTGCCTTTTGGAACAATCTGTCCTGCAATAGCCTTTTGGAGTAGTATTTCAGCCAAAGGAAACACTCTGGTGTAGTTTCGGCTTACATCGACACTTAGAACTTCGAATGAAAGGTCAGTGAACTGGTTCCACTCATATGATAGCAGGTCATGGAATGCCTCGTATCCTCCTCTGACTGCTGACACGAAATACTTCCTCTTTCTACTATCCTACTGGGTTGGATGAAGTAATTATTTCTGATCTCAGTAATATAGAATTGATTTATTTTCCATCGTACTCGAAATATTTTAAACTCTGTGCCATACAACTGCAGATCAAGTCCTCCACCCTTTGATCCAGTGTGCTTTTAGCAAATTCCATCACAATAAATCATGAAAAAATATTATTTCACATTCGATATTCCTTAGTCAGAAAATAACTAAACTTTGGTGTGGTACATTTTATTATATTTCATTATATCCACAGTAACATCCAAAGAATGTTTATGCTTATCAGGCAATGCTGGCTGGTGTTTTGAGATTAATATAAAATGTTCTATTGTTAACAGGACATAATGGGACTCCATGCTGATATTCCTTCAATGACCGCATGTCAATGTTCCCATTTCAGCCTATACACAATCCCGGCGAGGTTGAATTTAAAGGTTCCGATTTCCCTGGACCCTTTGCCTTAATGCCACTGCCCTGAAACATACAGATCACTTCAGCATTAACCACTTTATTCTGAATACCTCAGGTTTCCAGGAGTCCTGTTGAAACCTCTTCAGCCTAAGTCACATGTTAGAATTCCTGAGCACATTAACAGGCCTCTATGCACAACAATTCCTTGCCAACCAAGTTGTCCATTTGAGTTCCATCTATTTCCTCGTGACTAGCAACTATTCCTCTTAACGTCAGTATCATTCTATCATATAGAATAGTGACGAAGCTTCATTGAATTATATAAATACAAATTTCGTAGCCTATTTGGCATACAAATCACATACTCAAAAAAAAAACAATCAAGATTGTAAAACATGAATCTATCCACACAAAGCCAATCTAACCACACCAGTAGGTATATGGTTTTGCCTATGGTAATAGATCCTACTGTAAGAAAGTCCACTGGTAATTTCTCTATCACTTATATAAGGCTCCTGGGCCAGAACTGTTCCGTCCTGGTACCACTCCCTGGGGAATCTGTCTTAAGGTCACGTTCAAATTTGCTCCTCTATCCAAATTCACTGATGCAAAGAACCACTTGGGGAATCTGCACAATATCCTTCACTGTGGGGACCGATATCCAATTTTCAAGAATGTTGCAAAGTACAGTACAGTCTGCTTCGCTACCGCTGCTACTGTGCGATTGAGAATCTCCGGAGGGGAAGGCCCCAAATCCTCGGCTTTGCCTATTGCCTGTTGCCGGGGCTGGGGTCGAAGCGCTCGGCAGAGATGGTCGGAGTCTCGGAGTTTTCGGACGGACTCGGAGTCGGACTGCGGTCGGATGCTTCCAGTATGCTGCATCGGCAAGTTGGCGGCGCTGGAGGTTTACAGTTTGCGTGAGATAATGGGACTTTCGAGACACTTTGACACTTTTACCGTGACATGGTCTGTTCTTATCAAATTAGGGTATTGCTTTGCACTGTTGTAACTATATGTTATAATTATGTGGTTATTGTTAGTTTTTAAGTCGGTTTGTCATGTGTTTCTGTGATATCATTCTGGAGAAACATTGTATCATTTCTTAATGCATGCATTACTAAATGACAATAAAAGAGGACTGCGTGTCCTCATAATGTAATCTAACCTAATCTAATCTAAATCCAGTACAGTGTGTCTTTATTATAGTTTTCATATCCCTCGTATCTTTTTAACTTTGCCGTTCAGTAATAGGATTGTTAATTTCAAACCTGCAAAGACCTTTGGGAGTACTGATTTCATTAAAGAAAAGTATAGTTTATCCCTCTGTTGACATTTAGAGCTTGAACTGAATGGCTGGTGATCTGATTCCACCCATATCTTAGGATACAGATCCTTGCAGGTGCTCCTCTCTCCGCTTACTTGCCATCCTTCCTCCTTATACTATGTTGGTTATTTCATTTCAGGGTCAATTTCCAGCATGAACGAAGTTGGCTCAATTGCCTCTAACGCAAAAATTTCTGTCACTTCCGGATAAAAAGGTTGGTCAAAGAAAAGTGCATGTTCAGTTACTCAAAGACAAAAAGGCTGGGAGGTTCAGCCCAGTCAGCTGAAGGTACGATTAGATTTCCTCAGACCCCAAACAGGCTTTTCAGCTCAACAATTCCTTGCAAGCAAGCTGTCAATTTGATTTCCACCTACCTCCTTATAACTGCTCTCTATCTGCTAATCCTTTGTATCGGTCAACCACGTGGAACCAGGTCGAAGTTTTACTAAAGTTCAGACAGACAATATTTACAGCTTATCTGGCTTCCCTGAAGACAAAGTGAAGATTATAAAACATTATGTTTCCCGCACAGTGCCACTCTGACAACCCAACCCAATACGTGTGTGCTTTGGCAGATAGAAATAGATCCTATCCCTGTGAATTTTCTAGGTAATTACTCGGTCAATGATATAAGGTCCGCTAACCGGAGCTCTCACTCCCTTCTTCCCAGTTTCTAAGTTTGCTCATTTACCTCAACACTGTGATACAAACTACCATTTGGGGAATATCGACAATGACATTCACTGTCGGGACAAATATCTCTTTCTTTTCCAGAAATGTTGCCAAATCAAAGTGCCGTCTGTTTTCATTGCTTCTCTCAAGTCCTTCATATCGCTTCAGTTCTTACCAGTAGTAACAAAATGCCCTGAGATTCTCTATCCTACTGCCCTTTAGGAGCAGTAACTTAGCCAAAGGAAGCACTTTGGTGCAGTTTCTGCTTACATCAACACTTAGAGCTTCGAATGAAAGACCAATGAACTGGTTCCACTCATGTCATAACAGGTCACAGAATACCTCGTATGCTCCTCTCACTGCTAACTTGAACCACTTTCTCTTTCTACTGGGCAGGAGAGCTGATGAAAAAATATATATTTCCGTTCCTAGAAGTTATATAGATTTGACTTTTTTCCATCATACTCGAAATATTTAAACTTTGTACCATATAAGAGCAGACGACGCCTCCCACCCTTTCATCCATTCCTAAGAATGTTTACTGGTGATTTCTCATTCACTGATAGATGGCTTACTGGCCAGCTCTTTCCCTCCCTTTTCTCTGACTCCCTGTGCAAACTCTCCAAAGGTCACATTCAGTTTTGCTCCTTTACCATACACAGTCATACAAAGGTCCCCTTGGGGAATATGCAAAATATTGATGCAAAGAACCACTTGGGCAGTTCATTGTGGGGACATACTTACTTGAGATTTTTCCTCGTTATACTGGGCTAGTGAGTTCATGAAACAAATTACTTCTATTCTTCGACGTTATGTGAAGTTTGACATATATTTCCATTATAATCGAAATCGATTTTATGTTAGCCATATGACTGCAGACACCCTTTCATCCGGAAGGTGTTTAGCAAATTCATCACACTACTGTTGGCATAATATCATCACACACCGTTGTTTGGACTTGGAGGAAAACATTACCGATCTAACCCTATGCCCTTCCACAAGAAGCGTCTCTTCATCAGGGACATGGGTACAGGGACAGTTCTTGTCTTTCAGGGGTTAGGTGATCCCACCAGCTAGGCTTTGGTAAGTCCATATCTGAAGGACAGTGTTATCTTTTGGGTTGAAGACTCTATGGCATATGATGTAGCTTACCTGTGCCAATTAGTGTTGTGAAGGTTTATACTTGGGCTAAATGGTACAGCGAGATCCTGGGAGAGATTAAGAGGAAGATTATGAGTGACATTTCTCACAGGCAGAAGTCTTTAGCTTGTTGCCTATCTCAGAACAGAACATCATTCCAGCGACGACCAAGTTCACAAGAAACCTGCACCCTCATCAGCTTGTAAACCTTAGAAATTCACCCCTTCAGAGTGCTGTGCAGCAGAGTGTGGCCACAATTTAACAAATAGAATTTCGAGGCCCTTTCATTTCCATTCAGCATATAGCTTCACCATAGCAGTTTCCCTGCGATGAACAGAACAAAATAATCTGGAAGATGATCAGAATCTGCAAATGAGGAAAGGTCTGGATGTTGTGGGACTCTCAGTTATTTTTCTGTTAGCCAGATTATTTTAGGAGTCAGAAAGTGGCTTCTTCGGGATTATTCATATTACAGTGTAAACAAAGGAACATATTTAGAGCATTTCAAACCCAGAGAGGAGCTGAGAAACAAAGAAACAAAATGATACAAAGAAGGCACTCCTGCACAAAAAAATGGCACTTTTTATTATTCGAGATAACGCCACATTTGTCACAAACACGGATTTGGCAGCGCAGTAGATATGACAAATGCGCTTGTGAATTTGCACGTGTCAGGTAATTATTATTTAATCGTGATAGTACTTAACTCCATTCTTGTCTTCGTAGAGTTTGTCGACACTTGGACAGAGCATAGCAATATTATGCTGCTGTTTTGCATTCAGCCTTCCATGAGATATTGGACTTTCAAATCTACTGACTCTGAAGACTAGCGGTATCCGTTTAGTGTTTAGATGTTCTTTTCAGCCGCACTGTAGGCTTCGTTTTCCTTTTGAGAATTTTAGTTAACGGCCTTGTTTGGCCTAGCGTTTATTGTTTTATTTTCCCATTAACACTGGGCCATATATGAACACGGTAACAGCAAGTCTCGAACCAACAACGATAGACCCAACAGAGAGAGAGCAGCTGAACATGGCCGTAAGATTCATTGATCAGATAGGAGACAAGCTACAGGCAATAGAATCTGTTCTCAGTGAAGATACGGAGGCAGTGAGGGAGATAACCTCGTGCCGACGAGCTCAGTCTCACTTGGAGGAACAGGTATCGTCCCTAGCCGCAGCTGTTCAACAGCTCACCGCAGACAATCGGACTCAACTCTCTGCGATTTGCGCCCTCACGGCCGCCGTCCACGAACTTACTGTGAACAGCCAGCATCGGCTGGCAACCATTAACGTTCTCAACAGCTCAGTTCGGCAGTTTCAGGCCGCCTCAGTCCCACTCCCAGCATCGTGCAAGTCTTCCGTTTCTGCTGCCCCGACAATCTCTGTTTCTAATGCTCCCGCTCCCGCTCCCGGACCCGGACCACAGCCGACTCCCACGACCGTTCAGGAACCGAATATTACACCGTCAGGCAGATATTCAGGTGATTCCGATGGTTACAGGAATTTTATTACCCAATGCGAACTGACAGTCCAAGCCCAGCCTGGTCGTTTCGGCGATGATGCGCAAAAAGTGGCGTACATGGTCAATCTTCCTGACGGACCTCCACTCAGCCTGTTCAACGCTTTACGAAAGCAAAGATACCCCGCAGCCCAGTCGTCCGACATCTCGTGGCGGAGTTAAGGAGGGTTTTTGATTCTTCCAGTACGGGGTCAGGAGGCTGCCCACCGACTCTTGGACCTGCGCCAAGGCTGAAGAGTGGTGAGAGCCTATGCAGTCAAATTCCGTACCCTTGCAGTAGAGACAGGATGGAATGAGAGATCCCTCATCACTGCCTTCCAGCAGGCTCCGGCATGAGATCGCCGTCCGTGGCGAGCAGGATAGTCTGGATGATCTGATTAATCCGGCTGTTCGAGTTGACGACCGGGTAACTCAGGGGCGCAGTGAAAAAATGTTTCAAACTTCCTAGGCGCTGCCAGATCATCTTCTTTCCTTGCTCTCTCCCCCCTCCTCACCTGATCACCGTCTTTTCACGCCCTCTCCCCCTCCCTCACCACCCAGCCACCAGCCCAGGAAGGGGCTTATGCAAGTTGGGCGCATGTGCTTGTCTCAGGAGGAACAAGAGCGGCGCCGGAGGACAGGTTCCTGCCTTCACTGTGGTGATCCAGGACACTTCCGGGCGGCATGTTCCAAGCGTCCAGTAAAAGAGAATGTCCGTCAGCAAGGATGGGAATCAGTCAGCTTCCCCTAATTCTGTAATGCTCGCAGCTTCCTTGTCGTGGAGTTCTCAGACCCATGAACCTTAGGCGTGTATTTACTCCGGTACAGCCGGGAATCTTATGGACATCTTTCATGCTCAAAGACGGGGAGTTCCAACTGAGGAATTAAGAGAAAAGATCAACGTCAAGGCTCTGAACGGTCGACCTCTGGGAGCCGGCCAGATCGACATTCCTAACCAACCCCTCCAACTGGTGCTCGAATGCAACCATCATGAAGAAATATTTTTCTATCTGGTTAATTCACCTGAACTGCCACTGGTGCTTGGTCTCCCCTGGTTATACCGACATAACCCACGGATCGATTGGTCTCTGAAGGTACTCCAAGAGTGGGGACCGGCATGCCTGACTACCTGTTTGGATCCAGCTCAAGCTTCATCCCATAATCCCCTCCTGTGTCAGTTAAGGATATGGACCTGTCTTGGATTCCGGCTGAATATGTGGATCTCCTTGATGTTTTCAGTAGAAGAAAGGCCACAACCCTGCCTCCACACAGGCCATACACAGGTCTATGTGCCATAGACCTCCTACCTAGCAGTAGTCTTCCCCGGGGCCGGCTGTTTTCCTTCCTCCTGAAACGGTGGCCATGGAGGAATACATTAAGGAGGCATTGAGCATGGGGTTTATCCGTCCGTCAACCTCGCCGGCAGGGGCGGGCTTCTTTTTTGTGAGTATGACAGATGGCAAAATCCGCCCCTGCATCGATATTCGGCCACTGAACAGGATCACTGTGACGAACCGCTACCCTCTTCCCTTGCTGACGTCTGCGTTTGAACATCTCCGGGGACAATATTTTCCAAAATTGATCTGCGCAATGCTTACAATCTGAGACAATTTCGGTGGCCAGCTATGTACCAAGATGTCCACGACTTATCTGCCTGTCTCACCTGCGCTCGGAACAAGACATCATGCTAGGGTCGTGCGGGACTGTTATGTCCACTGCCTGTGCCCCACCTCCTCTGGTCCCACTTCTCAGTAGATTTCATCACTGGTCTGCCCCGGTCTAATGGAAACACCACCACTTTGGTCGCTGTGGATCGATTTTCCAAGGCTGCCCATTTCATTGCCCTTCGTAAGCTCCCATCGGCTCGTGGGACTGCCACACTCATGGTTCAACATGTGTTCAGGCTCCATAGTTTCCCACAAGACATAGTGTCTGATCGTGAATGATATTAAACCTTCTGTTTCCTTACATAATTTCTATGTTCCTTCTTAGTCGTTTTCATACCCTTATCTTTCTTGGTTCAAGTAATGGCATAACTGTTCGATTAATTACCTCATCACTGTCATAATCACTTAAGCTGTCAGAGGTCTCTGTTCAGTCAATGGTAGATTTATTTTGCAGCTCTATAGATTTCCCAAGGTGTCGCTGTTTCTCAGGACTAGTCAGTTTTGGTCGCATTCCAGCTTTAGTGACATCACTGTTAACACCGTCCACTGGGTTACAAGAACCGCCCACTGAAAGCCATTGTTGCCCATGGCAATTCTGCGCAAGACTGCTCTGTACCTTGATAATCAAGGTTAAGTTGCTCAGATAACAAAGCAACTATTTCACTAGAATTCTCATTCATTCTCTCTTTCTCTCTCTCTCTCTCTCTCTCTCTCTCTCTCTCTCTCTCTCTCTCTCTCTCTCTCTCTCTCTCTCTCTCTCTCTCCCTCTCTCTCTCTCTCTCTCCCCACCCTCCCGTCGCTCCTTTGGTTTTGATTTCTACTGCGGGCGATTTTGAATCGGGTGCGGCCTGCGCTGAGCTGAATCTAGCACTGAACTGAAATATGCCTTTTGACTTTGTGGAGTATATTCTGTGCTATTCGCTTATTTTATGATGTCATCTGTGCGATTTTTTTTATTTCGCGTGGAGTGGTGGGGAGGGTATTCGTTGAATGGGTTCCACGAATCTTCTTTATTTTGCGGTTGTTTGTGGGGAAGACGAATCACGGGACTGTATGCTGAATACATCATTTAAGTCCTTTTATATTGAAGATAGCACAACATACATATTCAGACACACAGTCAGAGCACGTGCGGCATATGGTAGCACTTGGACAATGTAAAATGAGAACAGTGATAAACTGTTAAGTAACTGCTTTACAGCTTTTTTTCTGTCAGAAGGTTGAGACAAAGCATAACATATTGTGGAAAATATACGAGTTCGTTAAAAAATGCAAATTGTGCCTTTAAAGTATTAGTGTTGCATTAATTCAGCTAGTATCTTATCAAAAGCATAAAAAGCGACCGAATCCAACAATGGGAAAAGTAATAGCTCAAGTTGGTGAGTTGGCAAATACGCACTTCACCCAAGAAATATTCTCCTGTCCTGATGTTTGTGGAGTGCCTGGAAAAGCTTGCAAAAATGAAGATGGTTTTCCTGCTTTCTTCTACTTACTGCAACTTATTACAGCTCATTTCAGCACTGTCCACTTTCTTTGAATCCCTGAAGTCTACAGGACAAAAAGCAAGATCCTTGAGTCATGTTCAGTGTCCGGGACTCTAAAGATGATAGACTTACCTTGTTAATGTTCCCTCGCACAATGTGGAAGCCAGGTTCTGAAATTGCAGGGGCCCTCACAGGCATACTTAAGTCATTTTTCGCGACATGTGAGTTGCAGGAATATTGGAGTATAAGTCAAGTTGTTCCCCTGTTTAAGACAGGCTCTAAAAATAAACTAGCTTATAAGTTGGTGAGCCTGAGGTCAGTTGTGGGAAAGGTATTGGATAGTATTTTGTTAGTATTTGGATAGTCGTGGACTAATTAACGATGGTCAGCATGGCTCTGGGCATGGTAGGTCATGCATAACTATTCTTATATAATTTTTAGAGGAAGTTACCAAGAAAGGTGATGAAAGAAAGGCAGTGGATATTGTCTACAAGGGCTTTGACAAGGCATTTGACAAGGTCACGCATGGGAGGTTGGTTATTTTCTTGGCATTCAAATTTAGGTGTTTAATTGGGTTAGACATTGGGCTTTGTGGGAGCAGCCAGAGTGGTAACGTATGGTTGCCTCTCTGGCTAGAGCCCTGTGAATAGTGTGCTGCAAGGATTGGTGCTGTGTCCACTGATGTGTATCATATATATGTGTATCTGGATGATAATCTTATTAAATGGATCAGTAAGTTTGAGAATGAAAACAAGATTGGTGGTGTACTGGAACACCATCAGAGCTTACAGTGAAATGTAGGCGAGCTGGAAAAATGGACTGAGAACTAGCAGATAGAATTTAATGCAGTCAAGTACGAGTTATGGCACTTCACTCATACCAACCTGAGTAGGTCTTACACAGTGACTAGAGAGTGCAGTAGGACAAAGGGATCTGTGTGATGGGTAGATAGGATCATCAAGAAAGTTTTTGGAACAGTGGCCTTCATAAATCAAAGTAATGAGTACACGAGATGGGATGTTATTTCGAAGTTGGATTAGACGTTGGTGAGGCCTAATTTGGACTATTGTGCCAGTTTTGGTCAGCAACCTAGAGGAAAGATGAAAATAATTTGTAAGTCTACAGACAAAATTTGCAAAGATGTTGCTCAGACTGGAGGACCCGAGGTATAAGGAAAGATTGGATATTTTAGGACTTCATTCCTTGGAGGAACGTCAAGGATTGAGAGGAGAGTTGATAGATATATGACATTATTAAGGGTGTAGATAGGTAAATGGAAGCAGGTTTTTTCTACTGAGGTTGAGTCGGATTGCAACTAGAGTTCATGGGATAAAGGTGATAAATCGAAGGGGAACAACAGGGGAAACTTCTTCACTCAGTGGTTCGTGCCAGTGTGGAACGAGCCGCCAGCGCAAGTGGTGCATGCAAGCTTAGTTTCAACGTTTGAGAGAAGTTTGGATAGATACATGGGTGGCAGAGGTACAGAGGGCTATGGGCCATGTGCAGATCGATGGAACTAGGCATCTTAAATGGTTCGGCGCTGACTAAATGGGCAGAAGGTTCTGTTTCTCTGCTGTTCTTTTCTGCGACTCTATGACCCTATTGTATGCAGGAAGCTTTATTATCTGATGAAATACTCTCTTAGCCACAATCTCTTTCCTGTTCATCTTTATGTTTCGCAAGAGTTTTCCTTTTCTGGTTTTTCAATTCAATTCAATTCAAAAAACGTTATTGTCATTCTAACTGTACACCAGCTCTGCAGGGCAGAATGAGACAGCGTTTCTCAGGAGCAGTGCAATCATAACATAACAAACGCAACACTAAATAATAAATATAACAATAAATAGTAAAACATAACAGCCACATGTCAGGTAAAATCAAGTTGTAAGTGTCCAGTGCAAGTTAAAAGAGTCCAAAGCAGAGTCAGGTAGAGCAGCTATTTCATAGTCTGACTGCCTGTGGGAGGAAGCTGTTTAGTGGCCTTGTGGTTTTAGTTTTGATGCCCCTGTAAAGTTAGCCTGATGGCAGAAGAACAAACAGTTCATGGAGAGGGTGGGAGGGGTCTTTAATGATGTACCGTGTCTTCTGGAGGCATCAACTCTGAAAGAGGCCTTGGACAGAAGGTAGGGAGACCTCAATAACCTTCTCTGCTCACCTAACCACCCTCTGCAAGGCTTTTTTGTCGACAGCACTGCAGCTGGAGTACCAGGTTGTGATGCAAAAGGTCAGCACACTCTCAACCACATCTCTGTAGAATGTAAAGATGTCAATGGGGAGTGATGCTTGTTTAAGCTTCCTCAGAAAGTGCAATCTCTGCTGGGCCCGTTTCACAATCCCAGTGCTGTTCCTGGACCAGGTGAGATTGTCCGAGATCTGCACCCCAAGGAACTTGATGTTTTCCACTCTCTCCACTGTGGAGCCGCTGATGCTGAGTTTCCCTTGTCAACAGTAAAACACTTGCTGCACCTAATCATTTGCATGCCACCTTTGGGTTGATGGTATTTACGCTCTACACTAGCCTCTCCCACAAGCCTTCATCTTACGATGCAACACGCCCCTCTGTTCCTTCCTCTCTCTTCGAGTTTTTCTAGGTTCTCCGGGTGGTGTTTCTCGAGCCCCAGTATGTAGCGACAGCATTCATTCTCAAGCAGTTTCACAATCAGCAAGGTAGGCAACAGCAATAACATGTATTATTTCAGACCCCAAGGCACTTAACAAAGGGAGGTGCGATGTTTAATAGTACAGTTGATGTAAGAGTCAATTTCCAGCATGAGTGCAGTTGGCCGAATGACCTCTAACACAGAACTTTCAATCAATCGCCGATGAAAAGCCTGGTTAGAAAAAGTGGCTTGTCAGTCAGACGGAGACAAAGAGCATGGGAGATTCAACAAGAGCTCAGAGACTAGTCTGCTGAAGGCACGGGTTAGGCCCTTATGCTCAACAGTTCCATGTCCAACAAATTATCTACTATTTGCCCACAATTGTCCTCTATCCCCTGTAACCTCTCAATCAGTCTACCACGTGGAACCATGAAGAAGCTTCTCTGGTCCAAATACATAAAATCCACATCTTATCAAGCATCCAGATCACATTCTCAAAAAACTCAAAGACAATTGTAAAACATAACTTTCCCACACAATGCCGCTCTGACCACATTAATCAGTATAAGGTTCGGCAAATACAAATAGATCATATCCCTAAAAATGTTCACTGGTAATTTGGATATTGAGCAGAATTAAGCCACTTGGCCCATCGATTCTGCACTGCCATTCAATCATGGCTGATCCACTTTTCTGCTTCTCAGCCCCACTCCCCAGCCTTCTCCCTATACCCTGTGATGTTTGTGTCCAATCAAAAACCAATCAAGCTCTACCTTAAATACACCCAAAGACCTGGCCTCCACAGCTGCCTGTGGCACTAAATTTCGGTGGTTTAATTTTTCATCTGGTTCTGACGATATACAGGTAGCTGAAGAGGGCACCCCGGTGAATGATGCAAGTGACATCTGGTTTGCCAGTGACTTCCAGGAAAGACTGGATGGCGACCGAGAAAAGTCAGGGACGCTGGAAAGAAAGCTAACCTCCTGGAAAGACTAGCATGGGCATACAAAGCTAGCACCTTGTGTGCAGCACTCGAAAGAGGGAGCCATACAAGCTAATGATGATGATGCTACTGCTACTACTACTAATAATAATAATAATAATTACGTTGTTGATCCCGAGTGGGAAATTCTTTCGTTACAGCAGCAACATTTAAAAGCACACAGCAGTGTACAGACTTAACTACTTAACTAATAATAACGTACTAAATAATAATGCACCAATGTGCAATAATGAGCAATAATCATGTACGAAACAATAAAGCATAGTGTATTGTGCTACAGATGAACTAAATACGCAATACCCGCAGAGTTTCCCGAGGGGCAGGGGGAAGATGAGAAACTCAGTAGGACAGACATAATAGCAAAGGCTGGAACTGGAAACATGATAACGAAAAGGCTGAAACACTGTCCAGGGAGGCAGTCATTGCAAAGTGATGGGGGGAAAATCTGGAAAAAATATCAAAGGCTTCAAGATGCACCAAAACAGGTACAGCTGTGGAACAAATCTTACTCATTTGCAATGTATGGACTCAGCATCCGGTGAGACAATGGAGAATTCCGGCCAGGAAGCACCCCACGGAGCTAAAGATCTCTCGGCGCCTGAGCCGCCACAGTGCCAAAGAACAGAACAAGTGAGTGTCCCCTCGGACACGCTAATCCATTCATCAAGGAAAAAGAAGATCTGATGACCGAGGTCTACAGGAAATCAACTCCTTTCAGCCATTATATTCAACTTTGCTAAAGAGAAATTGGACCCCATGGAGAGGAAAGGGGATCTTAAAACATCATGGCAACTAAACAAGAGGCAAAGGGAGGTTCGCCAAGTGAGAAGCGAGATAATGACCCTGAACGCACAATTCAAAAATAGTTCACCTGACCAAAAAGATGGTGTCAAAGATCTAACCAGTAAACTGCGGGAACAGCTGCACAAGCTCACGAGGATGGAGCAGCTGCGAAAGTGACGAAAAGAGAACAAGTAAAGGAGAATGCAGTTTGTTAGAAACCTATTCAGGTTCATCTGGGCTGTTCTCAGCCAGCAAATATCTGGCACCCTAACCGGCTCAAAGAAAGAGGTGGAGGAATTTGTGGAGAAAGCACAGCAATCACCGTAGGAATCAGAGACTAGAATTCAATCCAAAAGTCCCTCCAACCAAGAATGCCAACAACTGAGCAGAACGTGGCAGAGCCCATATGGCAGGAGGTCTAGAATATCATCAAGAAAACAACGTCATCTGCCGTAGTAGGACCACCTGGTATACCCTACAAGGTATATAGGAAATGGCAAAAACTCCTCTAGAAATTGTGGAAGATAATGAGAAAGATTTGGACGAAAGGCAACAGGCTGGAAAATGTCTGAAGAATGTTTTGTTCCCAAGGAAGAGGATTTCTCCACAATTACCCAGCTTTGGACACTCTCGCTCCCTTGCGTTGAGTGCAAGATATTCTTCTAGGTGCTTACAAGAATGCCGACCTCTTAGTTAATGCAGAACCACTATAGCAACACATCCATCCAATAAGGTAGTATCTCGGGTTTCTGGACGCTTTGGACATACCTCAATGCTCAGCCAATTAATCCGCGAAGCCGGGGAGAAGAAAGGCGGCCGAACAGTCGTCTGTTTAGACCTAGCCAACGCCTACAGATCAATTCCAAACATTCTCATTGAGGCTGGCCTGGACCACAAACGTACCCCGCCAGTAACGCGATCTCCAACTACCTCGAAGGATCAAGCTGCGCTGCACTTCAGGCCACTGTACAACCAAGTGGCAAGACCTCCAGAAATGGATTCCAAATGGTTGTACCATCTCCCCTATCTTGTTTGTCATGGATATAAACTTTCTCACATCAGTAGCTGCAGACGTAACCCATGCTCTTTGCTGGAGCCCCACATCCGACAACCTGCAGTACCAGGAATCATTGATAGCATACTGTAACTCATGTCCAAGCACGATGGGTACTAGAAACCCTAGACAACGTAGCTACCTGGGATAGGATGACCTTCAAGACCCAGTAAAGCGTCTGGGAAAGTGGTTTAATGCTACAATGATGGATAGAGCCAATATCACCGACGCTGTAAAGCAGACTGAAGAGTGGCTGAGTTAGTGGAGGAGTTCAAGGTTGCAAGTGTGGAGTTGTGTTAACACTAATGACCTCCGATGATAAGCTAATAAACCAAGCAGGAGTCACAACATGTTCGGGCCAAAGTGGGCCGCAAATTCAGCTATTGATTTGGCAGTGAGCTCCCTGCAATTGAGGGACATTATTGGCAACCCATGCCTAAGACGGCAGGTTCTCGGCTCTGCACACTTCCAATGATGGGGAGAACAAATGCAAAGGGTATTCGTGACATGGTCCAGGCAGAATTACGGAACCAGGAGGACGAGAGGCGGTTATCGAGGACAGTGGAACTGGGGTCACAGGGCGCTTGAACGAAATGGGATCTTCACAAGTGCAAACTCACTTGGGCAAAGCTCTGGAGATTGGAGACCTTCCGCATTACTTGTGCAGGAACAAAGAATGGCAGACGTGGCTAATCCCCATGGAGATCTGCTATAGATCGGCAAGGTCAGCAGGGAGTTTGCAATCTACACTGTGCCTTGATGAAAAGAGCGCAAACCAAGCAGCTTGCAGGATGGGGGAGAATGCAGAGAGCCTCATGTTCGATAAAGAGTAGGCGAGAGGAGTTCAGTTGGAAGTCAGGAGCAAATGGGCAGTTATTTGGCCACCACTTCTGTTTTGCCAACTGGAGAGTGTTGTGGTTAAGGACTAAAACACTCTATGAATGTTCGGCACCACCTGCTGATATCTGCTCCTGGCCTCATCAGAGAGCAGAAAATAGCACCCCGGTGTATGATGCATGATCTTTTGCTAATATAAGGCTTACTGGCCAGAACCCTTCACCATTCTTGACACTTGCCGGGGAAACTATCCAAAGATAACTTACAGTTTTTTGCCTTTATCCTGACCCAGTGATGCAAAGAACCACTTGCAGAATATTCACATTATCCTTCACAGAAGGGACCCAGATCCAATTTTCAGGAATGTTGCAAAGTCCCAATGTGGTGTGGTCTCTCATGTATTTTTTTCACATATGGCCCTTAGGAATAAAACTACCTTATGATCCTCAGATATGCAATGCCCTTTCAGAGCATTGATGTGGTTAAAGGACTGACTTTGGCACAGTTTCTACTTCCGTAAAAACTTCGAAATTAGAGCACTGAAAGGCCAGTGAATTGTTCCACCTATATCATATATGCCCACAGAATGCATCATATTCTCCTCCCCGTGCGTATTTGATGTGCTTCCTCTTCGTACCAAACTGGAGAGTTCATGAAATAATTATTTATGTTGTTAGAATTTATGTTCTATCACCAATAGTACTTTTTGTAGTAATGTCCAAACTCTAGCTAGAATAGGTAAAAGAGTATTGACTTACTGTTTGCTCATTTTTGCATCATGCTCGAGATATTTCATCTGTTAGCCATACCAATTCAGGATCTCTTCCTTTTGTCTGTCTGGTGTTTTGCAAATTCAATCTCACTGAATCTCGACTTCGTGTTATCTCACACTAGATCCATATTCAGTTCCACGCCATGCTACAATTCATTTCTAAAGATTAGAGTCCTCAAAGTACATTTAAGTCATGAATGACACTCTTTCCTATGCATATTTCCTTTAACATTACACACACTTATTTCGGACTGCTTGCTAATTTTACAGTTTTTTTCGTCATTCTTTTACTCTCCATCTATAGACTTCTTATGTGTTTCTACATGTATAGTTCCATATTGAGGTTTCTCAATTTCCACTTTTAATATTATTAAGACGTGTATTCTATTTATTAAAACTAAAGCTGTCTCAATGCTAACAATATCCTTACATAAGTGTTCAGTTATACATTCATACACTCATACCACGGAACCAGTTATCGTTGTACCAACTTGTTTCCTCAATTAAATTCAGTCCTTCTAATTGCCTCAACTGTGAGCTTAAGTAATTGTTTCTTAATCAACTGCAGGTCATCAGACAGCAACCTAACTTCGGCAAAATACTTTTCGCCGTTTCGCCTGTCGTTTTGTTACTTCTTCAATAACGTCCTTTGCTTGACCTTATCATTTATTTCAAATCATACTGTTTTACCTAATTTGGCTGCTTTGTCGTTAATTCAAAAGGTGGTATTTGTTGGTATTTCTTAAATGATGTTATGAGAGTTTTCCCATTCCCCTTTCCATACGATCTTGGCGATGTTGAATTTGAGGGTCTTAGATCTCCTACTTCCTTCTCTTCACTGCAACAGACCATAAACCTACAGCTCGCTTCATCATTTTCGACTTTCTTCTGAATCTCTGAGGTCTCTGGGAGATGGACAGCGCCAACATCACCGACACTGTAAAGCAGATTGAGAGTGGCTGAAGAAGATCGACAAAACCGGACTCCCTGGTACATTTAAGACATTGCTGTATCAACATGTTCTTCTACCAATGCTGCTCTGGCTTTTCAAGGTGTACGAGTTCCCCATAATCACTCTAGAAGGCATCGAAAGGATCATCAATAAGCATCTGCGAAGGTGGCTGCAGATACCCACCCCCCCCCCCCACCCCGCCAACCTTTTCTTCAGTGGGACTCTACGTAAGATCAGGCCAGTTAGAGCGCCCGTTGTCATCGGTAGTGGAAGGGTTCAAGGTGGCAAAGTGTAGAGTTCCTCTAAGAGACAACGGGGTCCTTGATTCAAGTTCAACTTCAATTACTCTAAGTGGAAAGTTGTATGCAAGAAGCTTTATAATCTAATGAAATCCTCTTTTCTCTGCAATCTTGTTGTTTCCATCTTGACGTTTTATTTTCTGCGTTTCGCGTTCTTAATACGCTCCTTGTCAGTGGTGAGATGCTTATGCACCTAATAACTATTTGCGTGCCTTAAGGCATTGTTGTTTGCCATAAATTTCACCACACCAACGGCCTCCTATAAGTAGCTAGCGTTCAGGTCTATTGCCATTGTTCAGACTGGTAGGAAAACATGATCAGTTTAATCCCATGCACTTCCGTGAGCAGCATCCCCTTCCTCTGGTACATGGGAGCTTAAAGTGTTCATTAATTCTGGGAAAAGGGTTGGGGCCACCTGCCTAGCCGATATGTAAGATCATAAGACCATAAGATATAGGAGCAGGGGTAGGCCATTCGGCCTATCGAGCCTGTCCTTCCATTTTATCATCGGCTGATCCAGTTCTCCTCTCAGATCCAAATTCCTGCCCCCTCTCCACGTATCCTTTCATGCCCTGACGACTCAAGAATCCGTCAACCTCTCCCTTAAATATACATAAAGACTTGGCCTCCACAGCTGCCTATGGCAAAGAATATCACATTCGCCATTCTCTGGCAAAAGAAACTGCTCTTTAACTGCGTTCTAACGGACGTTGCTCTGATCTGTGGCTCTGCCCTCTGGTTTTAGATACTCGCACCATAGGAAACATCCTTTCCACATTCACTCTAACAAAGCCTCTCAGCATTCGATAGGTTTCAATAAGGTCACTCCTTCTTCATCTGAATTCCAGTCAATACAGGCCCGGAGCCATCAAACGCTCTTCATATGAGAAGCCATTCTATCCTGGACGCATCTTCGTGAACTTCCTTTAAACTTCTGCAGTTTCAGCAAATCCTGTCCAAGATAAGGGGCCCAAAACTGCTCACAATACTCCGAGTGAGGCCTTTCCAGTGCTTTATAAAAGTCTCAACATTACATCTTTGCTTTTATATTCTAGTCTTCTTGAAATGATTGCTAACATTGCATTTGCCTTCTTCACCACAGAGTCAACCTGCAAAAATCTTTAGGGACACAAGGACTCCCCAGCCCCTTGTATCTCATTTTTTTTGTTTCTTGTCTCCATTTAGAAAATGGTCAACCCTTTCATTTCCCTACCGAACTGCATGACCATGCACTTCCTGATACTATATTCCATCTGCCATTTCTTTGCCCATTCTCCTAATCTGTCTGTCCTTCTGTAGCAGCTCTACTTCCTGATAACTAACTTCCCCTCTACCTTTCTTCATTTTATCTGCAATCGTTGCATCAAAGCCAAGAATCCCATCATCCAAATCATTTGTATATAATGTAAAAAGAATCGTTCCCTATACAGACCCTTGTGGACCACCACTAGTCACCAGCAGCTTGACAGAAAAGGTTCCTTTCATTCTTATTCTTTGCCTCATGCCAATCAGCCGCTGCTTTATCCATGCTAGAATTTTTTCTGTAATACCATGGACTCGTAGCTTGTTAAAGGTAAGGTGGACACCACTGTGACAACTCATGTGTAGCACCTTGTCAAAGGTCTTTTGAAAATCCAAGTACACAACATCAATCAATTCTCCTTCGGTTGCCCTGCTTGTTATTTCGTCAAAGAATTCCAACTGATTTGTCAAGCAGGGTGTTACCTTGCGGAAAACACGCAGACTATGGCATATTTTGTCATGTGCCTCCAAGTATACTGGGATCTCATCCCCAATAATCGACTCCGACATCTTCCCAATCACTAAAATCAGACTAACAGGCCGATAGTTTCCTTTTTCTGTCTCTCTCATTCTTGAAGAGTGAGTGACATTTGCAATTTTCCAGTCTTCTGAAACCATTCTGGAATCTAGTGATTCTTGGAAGTTCATTGTAATACCTCCACAATCTCTTCAGCCACCTCTTTCAGAACTCTGTGGTGCATACCCTCTGTTCCTGGTGATCATTTCACCTTCAGAACTTTCAGTTTCCCAAGAACTATTTCTCTACTTATGGTAACTTCACACACTTCATGCTCCCTGACACTTGGAACTTCCAACATACTCCTAGTGTCTTCAACAGCGAGGACAGATGCAAAATACTTGTTCAGTTCGTTTTCTAATTCGTTGTCCCCTATAACTACCTCTCCAGCATCACTTCAATCAGTCAAATATCCACTTTCACGTCTCTTCTATTCTTCGTGTTTCTAAAGAAATGTTAATCCTCTTTAATATTTTGGCTAGCTGATTTTCATATTCCTTGGCCACATTCCTAATGACTTTTTAGTTGTCTTCTGTTGGTTTTTAATAGCTTCCCATTCCTCTAAATTTACACTATTTTTTCTCTATTGTATGCAATCTCTTTGGCTTTTATCTTGACGTTAACGTCCCTTGTTAGCCACGGATGTGTCCATCTATCCTTTAGAATACTTCTTCCTCTTCGGGATCTACATATCCTGTATCTTCCGTTGCTTCCAGAAAGTCCAGCCATTGCTGCTGTGCCATCATTACTGCCATTGTTTTTACCCCAATCAATTCTGGTTAACTCCTCTCTCATGGGTCTGTAATTCCCTTTCCTACATTATAGTACTGAAACATCTGACTTGGCCTTCATTTCAGATTTCAGAGTGAATTCGATCACTTGTCCCTAAGGGTTCTTTCACTTTAAGCTCTCTAATCAATTCCGGCTCATTGCACAACACCCATTCCAGAGTAGCTGATCTTCGAGTGGGCTCAACCACGAGCTGCTCTGAAATGCCATCTTGTAGGCACTGTAGACATTCGCCTCTTAGGATCCAGCAACAAACTGATTTTCCCAATTAAACTGCCTATTCAAGTCCTCCATGATTATTGTACCATTGCGCTTTTGGCATGCATTTTCTGTCTCCCATTGTAATCTGTAGGCCACATCCTTACCTCTCTTTGAGGGTCTGTATGCAACTCCCATCAGGGTCTTTTTACCCATGCAGTTCCTTAGCTCCATCCATAACAATTCAACGCCTTCCAACCCTATGTCATTTTCTCAGGATTTGATTTCATTTGTATTACAAACACAGCATCGCCATCCCCTCTGCTTTCCTGCCTATCCTTCCATACCATGTGTTTCCTTGGACATTAAGCTACCAGCTATAATCTTTCAGCCATTATTCAGTCATGCCTACAACATCATATCTGCAAATCTGCAACTGTGCTGCAGATTGATCTACCTTATTTCATATACTGAATGCATTGAAATATAACACTTTCAGTGCTGTATGCACCTTTTCCAATTTTGGCCGCCGATAAAGTTGCAGTTCATCCTGTTGACTGCAATTTTGTCCTGTTAACAGCCTCTCCTCAATACACATTGCCTCTGTTTGAAAACCAGCTGCCTCATCTTCAGCACTATTATCTGCCTTTCCTACGATATTTCTTGCCTTGAAATACAGGCATCCCACGACACTAGTTGCACCATGCTCAACCGTTTGATTCCTAAATTTGTCTGAGTTCTTACCAACACCTGACTCTACAACCTCTTCACTGACCGTTCTGGCACTCTCGTTCCCTTCCCCCTGCAACTCTAGTTTTAAGCCCAACTATGCAGCATTAACAAACCTTCCCAGTAGGATATTAGTTCTCCCCAACCCCCCATTTTGGTTCAACCTTCCCTGGAAAAGAACCCAATGATCCAAAAGTCTTCTGCTCAACGCCTTAGCCACGTATTAAACTGAATTATCACTAGCACGTGGCATGCGTAGCATTCCTGAGATCACAACCCTGAAGATCCTTCTCTTTAACTTAGCACCTAACTCCCTTAACTCCCTATGTAGAAACTTGTCACTCGTCCTACCCGTGGCATTGGTACCTACATGGAGGACGACTTCTGGCTATTCACCCTCCCATTTAAGAATGCAGAGGACTCGATCTGAGATATCCGGGACCCTGACACCCTGGAGACAACATACCATCTGGGAATCTCCTTCTCACCAACAGACACTCCTGTCCTTTCCTCTAACTATTGAATCTCCTATCACTACAGCATACCTCTTCTTCTCCTTTCCCTTCTAATTCACAGAGGCACACTCAGTGCCAGAAACCGGACCAATGTGACTTTCCTCTATTAGATCAACCCCTGACAATATCCTGAGATGTACCTGTTGTTGAGAAGGATGACCACAGGGGTACTCTACACTGCCTCTTCAACCCATTTCCCCTTCCTGATTGTAACCCACTTTCCTATGTCCTGCACCTTGGATGTAACTACTCTCTATATGTCCTACAGCCTCCCTAGTAATCAGGAGTTCATCCACTTCCATCCCCAACTCCTTAACGTGGTTTGTTAGAAGCTGCACTTTTCGTCGTTGTAGTCGTCAGGGACACTGGACGTCTCCCTGCCTTCCCGCATCCCGCAAGAGTACCATTTCACTATCCTAACTGTTATCCCTGTCATAGATGAGCAGATATAAAGAGAAGGGAAAATCCTGAGCTTTTCTTTTCTTTACTCTTTCTGAGTGAAGCCTCTTTTTGCAGAAGCCTAGTTCACCACTCTGACTCTGTTCACTCGGATGACGGCTGCTGTAAAGATATGAGGGCTATATATGTGAATGAGTGTGCTTACTCTTTTCTCAGACCCAGTGGTTTGACCCACGGAGTTTATCTGTGCCTAACGGAAGAAGCTGAGCAGCATTTTTTCTGAGGCTGGTGTCTATATCTTGTCACAAGTCTCAGGGCACAGGATTGCCTACCAACGACGAAGTTGACGAGAAGTTCGCATCCTCATCAGTTTGCAAACTTTAGATGTTCACCCCCTCAGAGTCCTGTGCAACAGAGTTCAGCTACAAATCAATCCAAAGTATTACTAAGCCCCTTTCTTTCCCTTCATATTACAGCTCCGCAATAGTTGTTTTCTTGTGATGAACAAAATGAAATAAAATGGCGGAAGAACGGAGGCTGCAAATAATGAAAGGTCTCGATCGGAAAGCTAATAGATCTGGAGGAAGGACCAGACAACATCTCAGCTGCAGTGTCATTTCTGCCAGAGCTGATCAGCAGAAGTTCCTTCTATATGAAGAAGGTTAAAGAAAAATTGATTTGGTTTATTTCATTAATCACAGGAATCTTAATTAACTAAAACAGGCCAGCAGATTTTAAAGTGAAGTAGTGCTTAACCAATCGCATGGATTTTTAAGTACGTTTTAAGTATTTCACTCAGTGACCTGCCCCGCTAACTACTTAAAATGGTGGACTTACCTTCCAGAAGGAATTTTATGCATTACAAAGTAAGAGGCTTATCAGTCCAGCTGAAGCATATAGTGTAAAATAAACAACGGTAACTTAGGAAATGCGCTGGATGAATAACAACAGCGGAAGGCGGAGCTTGATTTCGTGCTGATGTAAAGTGCATAACGGTGTTCTCCAGAAATCAGTGCTAATGCCCCTGCTTTTTGAGGGTCCACGTTAAGCGCCAAAGGAGTGCAAGCTCGGTTTCATTATTCACGGAACACGCATATAGTAGCAGTGTGATGGATAAAGAAGGAAGCTGCGATCCACAGCAGCAGGATTAAACCAGGCCGATAGAACTAGCAGACAGACGGCTTCAGGTTTACTACAGGGAAAAGCAAGCTAACGCATTGTATTGCGGAGGAAGAAGAGAGGCAATAAACGACACTGCTTAAAACATGGGATTATCGCTGAGGTTTTAGGATGAATCGAGTAAACACAGGAAATGAAACACATCTCAGTGCTTTATCGAAAGTGGTGCGAGGTGTAAAAAGCAAAGATATTGTCGCGAACGCTTGTTTAAAAGCTATTCTAACACTATTCTATTCCTGCCGGTGTTCTTCTCATCTGAAAATTGATGTTAGCATTAACCAAATATTCTCTTTAGAAAGGTCCATGCGTTGGGACACAAATTACTGGAGATTACGGTGAGCAACGAAACCATGGACAATGTAAATCAATATAAACGCATCCTCCTTCAGATCCGTTTGAACTCACTGACTGGTGATAATAAACACGCTGACTACCCAAGACCCAGTAATACAAAGTTCCTTTATTCAGCAAACACGAGGAATTCTGCAGATGCTGGAAATTCAAGCAACACACATCAAAGTTGCTGGTGAACGCAGCAGGCCAGGGAGCATCTCTAGGAAGAGGTACAGTCGACGTTTCGGGCCGAGACCCTTCGTCAGGACTGACTGAAGGAAGAACAAGTAAGAGATTTGAAAGTGCGAGAGGGAGGGGGAGATCCAAAATGATAGGAGAAGACAGAAGGGGGAGGGATAGAGCCAAGAGCTGGACAGGTGAATGACAAAGGGAATATGAGAGGAGCATGGGACAGGAGGCTCAGGGAGAAGGAAAAGGGGGATGGGGGGGAAACCCAGGGGATGAGAAAGAGGTGTAGTCAGAGGGACAGAGGGAGAAAAAGGAGAGAGAGAGAAAGAATGTGTGAATATAAATAAATAACAGATGGGGTACGAGGGGGACGTGGGGCATTAGCGGAAGTTTGAGAAGTCAATGTTCATGCCATCAGGTTGGAGGCTACCCAGACGGAATATAAGGTGTTGTTCCTCCAAGCTGAGTGTGGCTTCATCTTGACAGTAGAAGAAGCCGTGGATAGACATTTATCCTTTATTCAGCCTCCAGGTTAGCAGTTGAGAGTTTGCAGAGAAAAGCAAATTTCAGCAGGGTATAAAGTTCACTGTGTGCAAATTTAACTTGCCCCGATGTTCGCGTGATCTCCCAGAGAACCGGGTGGGGAGCGGTAGTGGTGAGGAAAGCAGTAAGAGAGAGCTGAGAAAGGTTGAAATTGAGACGACTATTCTGTGGTGGTGATGTCGTGTAAGATAGATTCCTTGAAAAGATGTGAGGGGTATTGTTCTAACACTTTCCAGTAGCCGAGAGGGAAAACTGAATCGGATTCACTCGCAAGAATGCACGATAATCAATGCTTTCACTTGAAGTTTAAACAGGCACGATGGGAGAACCATAGAGAGAGTTACGATGGAAAAATTTGAAGTTTGAGCATGAAAAGGGAAGGAGTCCGGAGAGAAGTCAAACTATGTACAGGAAGTTAAGAAGCTAAGGGGAGTCGTGGACTTCGCTCTGTGCATCACGGTTATCATGCCGGCTTCTCACAAATGAAGAAATGATTGTCACTGCAGAACCAATCGTGCCACAATCCATTATCGATCACTACAACACAGCCTTCACCACCATCGGGTTGACCGCTCGCCCAGGACCTGAGGCAGGGAAGAGAGGTGGAGCAGAATAAATTGACCGTTGGATAATTTATGCAAGAACAATTTATGACGCACGCACTGCCGGGGTTTCACGAAACACTAGTTGCTAAACATCTAAAGCTATCGGTATACCCTCTATAGTGGCCCAGTTAGGAACCACCGCGGTAACCGCGCATTGCTTCTGATACCAAAATTTGTTTATGAAACATTTATGCCATTTTTTCTCACATGCTAACGTGTCTCCTTTCTTACACCCCACTCTAGACATTCGACGAAAGGCCATGGGACTAGACAGAAAAATATACAAAGGCAGACTACGCCATTGACAATTAGAAGAATTTCTGCAGATCGAGCCAGGAGTGGTTTTATCCCCAAACTACTGGGACTTCCTGCATTAGACCCCATCACTCTGTACCCATCGACAACCTTCAGTTCCACTGTCCTGTCTAAATACTTGCATCCGCTTGTCTGTCAGCGGAATTTTTCCACCTGCCTATTTACCATGCAGTTATGTGCAGATTCACTCTTGATGAAGATGACCAACTTGCTAAGTATTTGTAGAGTTTACTCTTTTTACGTCAGATTTGCATTGTTCTACGTCTTTCTCAGTCTTCCTAGGGCCGACTACATTGCATCCACAGAAACGTTTGTTCTCATTTCACTCTTATAAACATTCGAATTCCTTTCCGTTGTCCCAGTACTAGCATTCCTGCAGGTCGGCTGAGTCAGAAAAAGCCTTCTGTTCTTTATTAAGCTACTTGTGTGACTGACGGTCAGGGCCAGACGTATATGTCCAGCATCGTCGAGGTAGAGGGGTGTAGAGAGCTAGCTTCATATTTACACTGAGATATTTCAATGTGAACTGGAAAGGATACAAAATAAATGCATCCAGGAACATAAGGGGAGGTGAGTGGAAGCTTATTGCCAGCAGTGGAAGGTAATGTCAGACAAAAATCTCGGACGTAAAGGAGGATATCAGCGGACTAGAAAATCCGTAGATAAAACTTCCGCCCTGTGACATACGAAACAGTACTTACTTAACGTTTGAAGTATAATTCGTGCCATCCACCCAAAGCCACGTCTGTTCTTTAGCAGAGTAATGGAGTCCAATCCAATGATTATGTTTTATATTTTGCCGGATATATTCCTGTCGGGTAAATAAAAAGGTACGCACAAGAAATTATTTCCCAATACTAGTGACGCAACTATAAGTTGTTTCTGAGTAGCCACCGACCGAGCAAAACACACACATACACATATTAAAAATTATTGCACAAGCTCTACTAAAGTGGCGATTTGGTTTTCTGTTTATATAAACAGTGCCTGAAATTAATCTAGGGCATCTACCAATGGAGCCTAAAGGATAACCACAGTGCTTTCCTGCCAGACCCTCTACGTGGCTGCTTTGCTTCAGTCTTTTGAGGGCACTCAGAAGCTCGATTCTTCTAGCATTACGCAACCCTGGCCTCTGTTAACCTGATATAATGGTACAGGCAGCAACTGGTCTTGTTTGGCCCAGGCTGGATTTATCTGCAGCTTTTGCTGTTGCCGACATTGAGGACAGATTTTGCAAAAGGAGAAAGAAGAGAAAGATACCACAGGCATTTTCTTGGAAGTGGAAGTTGGACAAGGTCATTTAGAGATCTTGAAGAACGGGTAAGAAAGTAAAGGGCGAATTAGAAGAGGACAAAGGGGTCGACAAATAACCTTGACGAGTTGGATTAAAAGGGAACGTCGACTCAGACCATGAGAGGCTTGCGTCGGGTATTTTCATGCCTTACAAGGTGCAGATTGGAAGTCCGTGTGAGGCGCCACTCCTTGCACAGACGAGAGCAATGTGTGATTAAGTGCCTTGCTCAAGGGCACAAACACGCTGCCACAGCTGAGGCTTGAACTAGCGACCTTGAGCTAACTAGACGAACGCCTTTACCACTTGGCCACGTGCCCAACACAATTAAAAACAAGAAAGTAACTAGCACATGGGTAGGGTAATCATGGCCGAAGGGAGAAATCCATGCCTGGAGCACGAGGAAATGGACAAAGTATTAATTATACCTAATGTGATCTATCCTGTCTTATTGAGAAAATCAAGAAAGGAGGTTGAAGAGGCATTGTTAGAGATTTTTCTATCATTTCTCGCGCCCCAAGGGCGGCACAACAAATCATGATGTTCCTCTATTTAAGTGCAGTTGGGCCAAACAAACTGTTTGAGCCCAGTAAGCCTTACAATAGTAGTGGGAAATATTCCAGAGCATTTTTATTGGTAATGTCTGGATAAGCATGGAGCTTTTGGAGATGGTCGTCTGTACTTTGTGCGGCAAAGGTTTTGTTGAGAACCTCATATTGCTTTAGATGCTTTATATATAAAAAAGAATTGCAGAAGAGGTCCACCGGGATATTGTTTGGATTAAGCAATATTAAATCTGAGGAGGGTTTGAGCAAACAGATTGCTTTCTCCGGAAATTCGGAGGGAGAATTACGATCTGACAGAAGTATATAAAATTCTGAGAGCCGTAGGTAGATAGTCAGAGTCTTTTTTTTTGCCAATGAATCTGTAAAATAATAGGCAACATAAAGTGTGGGAGGTGGAGAGGATTTAAAGGAGATTTACATGACCGGTTTTGACACAAACGTGGCATGTGCACGGAGCGTATAGTCAGAGGCAGTGTGGATGCAGTTACATAAGTAGCCTCAATAATTCTTTCAACAGACACATAGACTAGCAGTGAATCGAGAAATATAGAGCAAATGCAAACAGATGTGCTATATTAGACAGATGTGCTGCTTACATTGCCATCATGATCTGCACAGAAATCGTGGATTAAGAACATTTATTTGTTATGAGTTCTAAATTGTTTGCCAGGCCATAAGAGATCAGGTCAAATGTTGCCTGGCACTGCTAATTACCTACATTGTGTAATCCATACGTTTTCGTTCCTTATATAAACAGACAGGATTAAGAGTGTCTGAACACTCGACCATTGACAGGAGGGGTTACTGGCAGAGAATGGCGTCTCAAAGCACCCTGAGGAACCATGATAACCTATGTTAAACGAATCTCTGCTCCGGGGTAATAGGAGTATGAAATACAAGGGGGCAGCCTGCTCAGATGTAACGTCGGTTTAAAATCTAGCATGGCAGCTAAAGCTAGGCGCTGATTGTGGGAGAGACTGGGGTACAGGTCCTCACAAATGCAACAGACCCCTGCACTCAATTAACCTCCTTTACCAGCGTCTCACAGATACATCAAACAACCCTCCCCACCGGCATGATCTCCTACTCATCACAACCTCCTAGCCTCCATTCATAACATGCTCTCCCCTTCCTATCTCCATCCCGCTGTCCCTAGATCCTCCTTTCCCCCTCCCCCCTCCCAGATGCACACTCATGTCACCGACAACTAGCAAAGAGTCGCTGACTCCGCCTGGCAGCAAGTCGAGTCGAATTTCTTCCAAAACTCCGGAGTGGGCCGCGGCCTGCGGGAATCTCGAGATTCTTCTCAGCTGCGCTCAGGTGGGATCAAAACAGAGAAACGAGGTCTGAACAATACCTGGTTGTAGATTTGGAAAGCCGGGGTAAGTCAGTAAAGGCTGATGGTTTGAGCGAAGCCACCTCTCTGTAAGTCCCTTGTTAATCCGTCTTTTCGTTCGAAAACACGGTAGTGTACAGCTATTATAGCGCCAGTGATTTGGGTTCAACTTTGCAACTGTCTAAAGATTTTGTACCGCCACCCACCCCCCCCCCCCCCACCACCACCACCACCACCAACCCTGCCCATAACCGTGTGGATTTTGCTCCGGGTGCTCCGCTATCCTCTCACATTACTAAGACGTACAGGTTCGCAGGTTAATTAGTCACAGGGTGTAAATGTGCCGAAGGACCTATTACCGTGCTATATCTCTAAATTAAGAGACCGCTTTTTGTTCATTTTTACTGAATATGCGGTATGAAAGTCCTTCAAATCCTGTTCCTAATACACAACATACAATGAACCGTTTTTTAAAGATATGCCCGAATCCAACAGAAATATAAGTGTATTAAATAATTAAATGGTCTCTACCTGTTCCTCCCTACTGTTAATGACCACAAGTTTGGAGTTCACTGAGGCGCAGAATTCGTGAGCTTCATCCGACGTTACTTGCAATAATGAGAAGTAATACAGTTTGTGATTGAAGAATTTCCATCGGTTGAAAGACTGCATAGCAGGCAAATCTGCGAAGAAATAAATGCAAATTTGAAATAGTTTGGTCACTACAAATGCTCATAATTCTCCTTGTTCATATAGATTTGCACGTGGAATATGTATATACATATTATTTCAAGCATACGGACTATATCATAATAAGTTACTAAATTGTATAACTTAAAGGGACATCACCGATCTAAACTGTTCTTCCAGTGATTCCCAGGAACCCCTGTCTCCGATTCTTCCTGTTGCTCACAGACCCGCATGGGTTCTCGACCATACAAACCTGAGTTTCAGACTTCTCTTCCTTGGCACCCAACCTCGGCAAGGCCTAACATTCCCATTCTCGGTAATCTCCTCCTCTTTACAGCCTTCCGGGATGTCTGCTATGCTTTAGTTACGGCATCTTGTTCCGAACTTACATTACAGCTCCCTTTTTGTTTCCTTCTCTCTTGGACACGTTCCGTTAAAGATTGCTCTGTACAATGATTCAGTCCGAAAGTCGCAGGCATTCTGGTTGAGAGTAAGGCGTATTGTCTAATCTGCTCGTGTTGGAAATCGCTTCTTATGTCTACCTACACCGAACACACCAGGCAATACTACATGGACAAAGTATGATGCAGAGGCGTCGACTTCCTCTTCCCTCGAGAACGTCCTACCACATTCCACGAGGTCTTCTGACCTTATCTTGTAGAAAATTCTAGTTAGCAACCTTTGATTACGGGGACACTGCACATTCGCCATTTGCTCATTTCTGTATGACTACTTAGAGATTAAATCGTCTCTCTGATAATAATTGAACTTACTCTCCCTCAAATGTGAAATCTCAGCCTGAAGTACTGCGAGTGACCGGTTTATCTTCTCAAAATTTCCTGCAACTAAAGAGAGGCAACAGTTTAGATTGTGGAAGCCAGTTTCTGAATTAACTTAATTCTGCTCCGACCCTCCTTGCCCCTTCAATAAGTCACCTGAAACCTACCTGGATGGGGCGGAATTTGATATCATTGAACACGGTGGGTATGAGATCTAACACAGACAGCACGTGCACTGCAGATATGAATCAGTCAGGTTGCGTTTCACACTTGCCATGTTTCGAGCGCTGGGAAAATTCCAGGCGGAAATTAGCTTCTAACTTTTTCATATCACTCGACGTAAGGGTCACTGTAAAAGAAACAAGTATTTGTGTCGTATACTTGGGAGAAAATTTAATTCCGAGGCAGAGAATAAATGAACAGGCAGGTTCTGCTCGAACTCTATGGGGAACTATTTGGGCCACAGACTGCGAACTAAGTACATTTACATTAAAAGTACATAAGTACATTACAACAAGGTATGTTTTACCGGATGGAGTGTAGAGACTTAAGTCAATATTTCCAGTTCTGCTTTTATCAGTGGTGAAAGTCGTCTCGCTAGTATTTACTAAACTTACTCTCCCTCAACTTTGAAATCTAAGCCTGTAGTTTGGCGATTGAGTCACTTGACTTCTCAAAATTTCCTGTAACTAAAGAGAGGCGACAATTTAAATTGGGGAACCCACTTTTTGAATTAACTTATCTCTTGCTCCCACACGCCTTGCCCCTTCAAAAATTCATCTGGAATCTACCTGGATGGGGGCAGAGTAAATTAAAAGTTTCCAAGAAATCTTTCTCAGTTTGTAGATGGCTCTCCTGAAAAGGAATCAACACTTCTGATCTGAAAAGATGCTGGACACGTGATAGATCTTTCAATGTGGGTAGACCAGGATCAGTGAACATAACGAAAGTCACTGACGCTGGGTATTAAAGGCAACTAAGATTGATGCGTTTGAATATATCCACCTTATAGGAAAAGAGGTACACGTGCTGCAAAGGCATATGAAGTGGGATAGATTCCCGGCTCTAACCAAGTGAATTTAACACGTTGCGGGAAGCTAGGAAAGAATTTGCAGGGGTTCTGGCAGAGATATCTCATTTCCTATTGCCAAGGGAGAACCAGTTGAGCGGCAAAGACCGCTGGGTCTTTGTTTGTGAACAGTTACAAAGAAAAGCCAGTAACTCTAAGCGTGTAAGCCTAACGTTATTTATCGAGTTACTATGACTGAAAATAAAGAAGAACAACTTCCCACAGAGTACTGCAGTATGGGCACAACCTGAAAGGGTGCAGAAGAAGAAATCCTGAATACGTGGTACCACACCCCACCCACACCCTCGTGTCGCAATAGGCTGGTTTGTCACGTTCAGTATTGAAACCTGATGAAACCTGCCCTTTAGTTGTTGCGACTGAAATCCGCCTTCACTCTGCTTGACGCGGTGATGCTCTCTCCAATTTTCATAATGGCCCGTTAGCTCCATGTTCTCAGAAGGAGGATCTTCTTGCCGTTGAGAAAATTGAAAGACAAAGTTGGAAAGTTGTGGTTTGTAGTTTCGTGCTCTACTTCTGCGTTCTGTGATGCAATCATTTATTATGCACCGCAATCACTTCTGCTTTTAGTAGACGGCCTTAAGTAGCAATGGTCTGAGCAGGAGAGACAGACAGGTTAGTTATTTATAACTTCCCCTAAACGTGTTCTAAGACTGGAGAATTTAATGCAGATCTCCTCGGATGTAGATTACTGGGTGAAAAGTAACATGAAGAGGACCTGCGACCTGTTCCTTTATGGAACACTAAAATGGCAGCAGGAGGAACTATGTGACATCAGACTCCACATAATCTAACCTCCCATAACAAGTGCATCAAATATGAGAACTTGAAGTTTACAGACAGCTGCGAACAACTCAAATGATTTTCACAGTGCTGAACAGACTGGAGACGGATTTCAGCGAGAAAATTTGAAACCAGGGTTCCTCGTTCACAGTTTTCCAGTTCCAGTGGATGAGGTGGAATTGATTTAACTTTCAATCACGTTACAACAAGGAGTTGAATGAAAAAAAATTGATGAAAGAGGAAAGATAAGAGTGCACTTATGTCAACTCTAATTTGAGCTCAGCTGAGCGAATGATATTTTGGGTTGGCTGGCTATAACTTGCAACACCTCCTTTCCCTGCTCAGTAGATATTGAACCTAGTTTGAACATTGAACATAGATCATAGAAATTTACAACACATTACAGGCTCTTCGGCCCACAATGTTGTGGCGACCATGTAACCTACTCTAGAGTCTGCCTAGAATTTCCCTAGCGCATAGCCCCCTATTTTTCTGAGCTCCATGTGCCTATCTAAGAAGCTCTTAAAAGACCCTATTGTTTCCGCTTCCACCACCGCCGCCGGCAGTGCATTCCACGCACCCACCAATCTCTGTGTGAAAAACTTACCTCTGACATCCCCTTGGATTTCTAAGCACCTTAAAACTATGCCCCCTCGTGTTAGCTATTCCAGCCCTGGGAAAAAGTCTCTGGCTATCCACATAATTAATGCCCCTCATAATCTTATACACCTCGATCAGGTAACCGCTCATCTCATCCTCGGTCGCTCTAAGAAGAAAAGGTCAAGTATACTCAACCTATTCGAATAAGGTATACCCTCCAATCCAGGCAACATCCTTGTAAATCTCCTCTGTTATCTCTCCATAGTTATCCACATCCTTCTTGTAGTAGGATGACCGGAACTGAACACAGTACTACAAGTGGGGTCTGACCAAGGTCTTATATAGCTGTCACATTACCTCACGGCTCTCGAACTCAATCCCACGGCTGATGAATGCCAACACACCATACGCCTTCTTAACAACACTGTCAGCCTGTGCAGAAGCTTTGAGTGTCCTATCGATATTCTGTCTTCAAATTGGACCTAACAAAATGAACTATTTCATACTGGGTTGAAGTTCATCTGCCACTTCTCAGCCCAATTCTGTATTCTATCGATATCCTACTGTAAACTCTGGCAACCCTCCAGACTATCCAAAACACCCCCAACCTTTGTTTCATCAGCAAACTTACTAACCCATCGTTCCACTTTTTTCATCTAGGTCATATATAAAAATCACAAAGAGGAGGGGTCCCTGAATAGATCCCTGTGGAACACCACGATCTCCGACCTCCATGCAGAATATGAAGCATCTACAACTACCCGCTCTCTTGTGTGGGCAAGCCAGTTCTGGATCCACAAAGCAAAGTCGTCTTGGATCCCATGCCTCCTTATTTTCTGAAGGAGTCTTGTATGAGGAACCTTATCAAATGCCTTACTGAAATCCATATATACTACATCCACCGCCCTAGCTTTATCAATGTGCTTTAGTACTTCCTCAAAGAATTCAATCAAGCTCGTAAGGCATGACCTGCCCTTGACAAAGCCATGATGACTATCCTTAATCAGATTATGTTTCTCCAAAGGCTCATAAATCCTGCCTCTCAGGATCTTCTCCAACAACTTGCCCACCATTGAAGTCAGACTCACTGGTCTAAATTTTTTAGGTTACCTCTACTCCCGTTCTTGAACAAGGGAACAGAATTTCCCACCCTCCAATCCTCCTGTAATTCTCCCCCCCCCCCATTAGTGATGCAATGATCGTCGCAGGAGGCTCATCGATCTCTTACCTCGTTTCCCAGAATATCCTGGGGTATATCTCATACGGTCCCAGTGACGTATCTAAAGTAATGCTTTTCAGAAGTTCCAGCGCATCCTCTTTCTTAATGTCTATATGCTCAAGCATTTCAGTCCGCTGTAAGTCAACCCACAATTGCCAAGGTCTTTTTCCCTGGTGAATACTGAAGCAAAGAATTCTTTAAGTACCTCCTATACCTCATCTGACTCCATGCACAAGTTTCGACTATCGCACCTGATTGGTCCTATACACACACGGCTCATCCTCTTGCTCTTCACATACTTGTAGAACGCCTTGCCTTAATCCTGTCCTCCAAGCCCTTCTCATGTCCCCTTCTGGCTGTCCTGATTCTATTCTTAAGTTCTTTCGCACCAACCTTGTAATTTCCTAGAGCTCTAACAGTACCTAGTTTCTTAAACCTTCCGTAAGCTTTTCTTTCATAACTAGGTTTTCTACATACTTTGTATACCATTCTTCCTTAACTCCACCATCCTTTTCCCTACCTCAGAACATACCTATGCAGAACTCCATGCACACGTTCCCTGAACATTTACCACATTTCTGCCGTGCATTTCCCTGAGAACATCTTCTCCCAAGTTCCTGTATAATAGCATCATATTTCCCCCTGCCCCAGATCAATGTTTCCCAAGAGCCCCTATCCCTCTCCAGCGCTATGGTGAAGGAGATAGAGTTGTGGTCACTATCTCCAAAATGCTTTCCCACCGAGAGATCTGACACTTAACCAGGTTCATTCCCAATACCAGTTCAAGTACAGCCGCTCCTCTAATTGGCTTATCTACATATTGTGTCAGAAAACCTTCCTGAACACAACTAACAAACTCCACCCATCTAAACCCCTTGCGCTAAGGAGATGTCAATCAATATTAGGAAAGTTAAAATCTCCCATCACAACAGCCCTATTATTATTGCACTGTTCCACAATGTGCCTCCCTATCTGTTCCTCGATATCCCTATTATTATTGGGGGATCTATAAAAAAAAACACCCAGTAGAGCTATTGCCCGTTCTCTGTTTCTGACTTCCACCCACACTGACTCAGTAGACAATCCCTGCATGACTTCCTCCTTTTCTGCAGCCGTGACACTATCCCTAATTAATAATGCCACGCCGCCTCTGCCTTTGCCTCCCGCTCTGTTCTTGTTGACACATCTAAAGCCTGGCACACTCAGCGGCCATTCCTGCTCCTGAGACATCCAGGTTAAGAGTTATTAAAATTAAGGGACTTGCTGCGTACAATTCAAATTTCCAATGTCTGCAACAATTTTCTGCATCTCTGAAACTGCACACGGTGAAAAGTAGGAAAGTTTTGGACACAGGAAGATCCACAGATACTGCAGATCCAGAGTAATTTTAAAGTCTTAGGTGTTGTTATTTTGGAGGACCTATCCCGGGCCCCGCGTGTAAGTTCAATTACGAAGAAAACGCAGCAGCACCGCAACTTCCTTAGATGTTTGCAGAGATTCTGCATGACATGTACAACTTTGAAATACTTTTATACATATGTGGGGGGGGGTGTATATTGACTGACTGCATCACAGCCTAGTTTGGAAGCATCAATGCCCTTGAACAGAAATCCAACAAAAAGTAACCCAGTCCATCATGGGTAGAGCCCTCCCTACCACTGAGTACATCTGCGTGAAACGCTGTGGCAGGAAAGTAGCATCCATCAAGAGAGGCACCTAGCATCTGTATTTAAGAGGGAGTTAGATATGGCCCTTGTGGCTAAAGGGATCAGAGGGTATGGAGAGAAGGCAGGTACAGGGTTCTGAGTTGGATGATCAGCCATGATCGTACTGAATGGCAGAGCAGGCTCGAAGGGCCGAATGGCCTACTCCTGCACCTATTTTCTATGTTTCTATGTTTCTATGTCATACTCTCTTCTCGCTGCTGCCGTCAGGAAAGTGGTAGAGGAGCCGTAGGACTCACACCATCTGGTTCAGGAATAGTTATTACCCCTCAACCATCAGGTTCTTGAACCAAAGGGGATAATTGACTTGTTCCCACAACCAACTGACTCACTTTCAAGGACTCTTCATCTCATGTTCTCAACAGTTATTGTTATGGATTTGTAGTTATTATTATTTTGCACAGCTTGTTCCCTTCTGCACTCTGGTTGAACGCCCTAGTTGGATTCATCGATTCTATTATGGTTATTTTATTTATATATATATATATATATATATATGTGTGTGTGTGTGTGTGTGTGTGTGTGTGTGTGTGTGTATACAAATACATAAATTAACTTCAAACTTGGAACTTTGAATACAATAAGCCAAACGAAGCCTAACTAGATTTTAGTAGCGGCAACATAATTTCCCGACTATTAAACTCAATATATTGACTAATAATATCAAGCGTGCCACACGTTTTCTTCACCGTCCTATCAACCTGTACACTACTTTTAGTGAACTACATATTAGATTCCAGTATCCCTCTTTATAACAACACTGAGAAGAATTTTGCCATTGATAGTGTTTGCTGTACCTTTACATTTGAACTCCATTGTGCAGCACGTTATATTTGACTGGATTAAACTCCGTCTGTCATATTTATGCCCACTTCTCCAAATACCCAACATTTCTTGCCCAAGTTTACCGTGAAGGAAATGACGTAAGAAAAGCAATTAAAGGAAACGAATTGGAATGTATTCACTTTACAACTGAACGGGTCCTGGTAGTGTTAAGACATATTAAGATGGATAAATACCCAGGGTCTGAACAGCAGTCTCGTTGGATATTGCTAAGAATTAAGGAAAGAATGACAAAAACCAAAAATAATGTGGAAGTACACAATTTCTGTATTTTCCTCCTATTCTTGCTCAATTCCATTCAGACAAGTGTTCCCAGCAGCAATTAATCCACATAATTTCTACTGTTCAACAGACATTCCTCGGCAATGGATCTCAAATCTAGTTTCTCATATTGGATTGATTAGTATCTGGTTTCCTTTTCTCAACTGCACTAACCCTTTCTTGTGTAAAGCTACATTACCAGTCTGGAGGGCGTGTCTTGCTAAAGACTTCTCCAAGGCGAATGGTGTCTAGACAATATGATGCCTTTTGACATCTCAGCAAATATGGACTGTACTCTCCGCCAAAATTGAAAGAGAAATCTAAACCCAGAGCATTACAGCCAGCTCTGTCCATTGGGAATCCACTTCTGCAGATCGATGACGTCCATGTTTGCAGCTCGTTAATTCACCTTCTAATTCTGACGTTACTCTTGTGGTTTGGGAAGGGACGATTTGCAAGTCCATATCATGTTACTGAAACATCTATGTGATGCGTGTGGGTAGAGTGACAGCAATCTCAATAGAGGCTGGTGGAATGCTCTCAAGGGGAAATAGAGTTGACTTTGTGTTGGCAACACAGAATCCGTCCTCTACAGAAAGTACTTATACATAACAATGCCATTCAGCCCTACACGTCGACTTTAGTTGTGACAGCACTATCCATCCTCATACCATCTACTACCTGTAGATCAGGGCTTTTGGATTTCTGTTCCTATGAATGCTTAAATGTATTCGGGATTTCTACGTCTCCCGTCCCATTTGGGAGTGAGTTCCAGGCTCCACTGCATTCCTTGTCAGAGATCCTTCCTCGTTTACCTTCTAGTCATAATAATGACAAAATCAGCGGATCAAGTTCCAGAATCCGCCACTGTCCAATGGATGGAAATATTATCTTCGGATTCCAACTACCCAAGACGGGTTGGATATGAACAGAGAGAGAAAATGCACATCCCAGCAGTGGAGTCAATGCAATTGTTTGGACGTCGATTTTGACTGTGTTCTGTGATCTATTTGTGTGGTCTTTATGAGGAGGGGGGATTTAAAGAGCGAAGAATGCCCAGATTTTTCGGTCAAGGTCGCAATATTGTCAATGACAAGGGAGGATTAGATGGGATATCATGGAAAAAGCCTGAAATAAAATCATCCGGTACCTCTTACGCACAATAGCTCCCCGCAAAGTCAATCCACTGGTGAGGACCAACAAGAAATCAACGTAGCCGAAGGAGCGCTTGCAGGACTGCATGTGTCAGGGAACTGGACAATATTTAGGGAGTCATCTTCGAATCTGAATGAATTAATACGCCGCAGTTATCACCAACGTCATCAAGACATGTGGATGATTGAATGTATGGCTTCAAGAACATACTGGATAAACCCAAAACAAAAGCCATGGATGAAATCAAACAACAGGAATTCTGCAGATGTTGGAAATTCAAGTAAAACACATCAAAGTTGCTGGTGAACGCAGCAGGCCAGGCAGCATCTCTAGGAATAGGTACAGTCGATGTTTCAGTCGACTCAGGGTCCTGACGAAGGGTCTCAGCCTGAAACGTCGACTGTACCTCTTCCTAGAGATGCTGCCTGGCCTGCTGCGTTCTCCAGCAACTTTGATGTGTGTTCCATAGATGAACTGGGAGATTTGTAGTTTCTAGAGGGCTACATCTGTGGCAGTCAAGACCGGTGATCTAAACCTATGCAAGAAGTCAAAATATGACCACTAGAAGGATATTTAAGAGTGAATAAGCAATTCCGACTGAAGTTGGAAACAGAATCGGATTCAGGTCAGCTCTGCCAGAGTTTACAGGCCATTATTCCCAAAAAGGCGAAACCTAACATTATGACTAGCTCTGATGTTTTACTCTCAGTGAGCTAAATGGTTTCGTGCGAATCCTTGTATCAGTTGACTCTCTAATCTCTGTCTCGGAGGCCCACATTCTTTCATGACGGTGAATCCTTGCAAGGCGTTAGGCTCTGTCGGTGCACCTGAAGCCAGTGCCAAAAAGTTGGCGGGAGTATTTAATGACATCTGCTGACGGAGGTCCCCACCTGCTTCAGAAGGCCAATAATTATCCCAGTGACCAAGAAAGGCAGGGTGAGCAGCCTCAGCGACTATCTCCCAGTTGTACTTACATCTACTGTGATGAGGTGTTTTGGGGGATTGGTCATTGTCAGTATCAACTTCTGCCTAAGCAATGACTTTGACCCACTGCAATGCTCCTATCGCCAGAGTAGATCTACAACAGATGTATTCTCACTTGCCTTGGATCATCTGGACAATGGCAATACCGACAGGCTGCTGTTTATTGATTACAGCTCAGTGTTCAACATCATCATATCCTCAGTACTAATCATCAAGTTCTATATATATATGGGCGTCTTAACCTTCCTCTGGAACTGGGCAATTAACTTCCTCATCGGGAGACGATAATCGAGGCTGGCAATGAATTTATTTCAATTTATAGTTTTTTTATTATAATGTATTGCATTTTATGCTGCCGCATAAACAATATTTGCCTTTTAATGGCTTACCCATCTCCAGTTTCTAGGACATAGACCTAGCAGTCCATTCTGGACACAACCCATTCGTTGCAAAGAAAATGTTCCCTTCGTGTCATTTTGGTGATTATAACAGTCATGTTCGTTCTATTTACATAGTGCTGGTCAATCTGCCCGGGCTATTGCAGTCCCTACTATCGCACGGATTATTACGTCGCTGACAAGCGAAATACTTCGTCAAACGCATCGCAAAATCCACATATACGTCATCCACGCTTCTCCTTCAACAATGCTCTGTTTACGTTGTCAAGCACACCCATCGTCAGATGTGGTTTCCCTCTGACCTGTCCATGTTATTTTTGCCAATCAGTCCTTGTGTGTCAGATAGACTTGTCTGTGTTAATCTTGAATTATCTCATTCCTCAACTAATGGTCATGTAATTACTGGGTTTGTCTATTCAGACTACTTATAACAGGGGCATAACGAATGCAATTTTCATGATCCTCAAATCTGCAGAAGCTGTCGACTTCATCCGGTGTGTACTATAGAACAGCCAGGAGTAACAGAGCGGAGTAATACTTTGGAAAGCACCGCCCCACAGTCTAAATTGTTCCCTTCTTCAGTCACGGATTTAACTGAGAAGTCCGGCAATGCATTCGCCAGTGTTCAAGCTAAGATTTCACTCTGAGACAAAGTAATTTCCTCAGATAAATATTTCATTTCCTGTTAATCACCGGGAAACTAACTCAATAGTCGACATGTAATGGGGGTGGGTGGGGAGATTGCTGATCCTCTCCCAGCTAAATATCCCGATATTCTGCCTGGTTTTCAGCTGCCCTTGAATGAGAGGATACTGCAATGGGGATGGATGGAGATCCGCACGGTGCCACGGTGTGCACCGTACAATTGGTTGGATCTGCATGAGAAAGGGATGGGTGGAAGAGAGCAGTGCATATGATCGCCGCCTTACCCTCATTATGGTAAGGTTTAAAAGCAAGACATCCTCTTGCCGTGGGAGCCCTGGAGCTCTATTTGTTCGGAGCATGGGATTTATGAGGGCCTCGGCTGCCCAGAAGCCGGTACCAAGTAAGGATGCGTCTGAACTTCGCGAATGACCAGCGCCCCCAGCAGGCTGGCGGCATTTCTAAAAGGAATACCCAAAAACTAGGCAGGGCGTGGTTAGGAGGCGTGCTGTTTAGTTGGCAGCAAATTGTGTGGTGGGGAGGAAGGGAGGAGCCGCATTTCTTACACAGGTTTCTTCCAACACTTTTCATCCGGCAAAAGTGCGTGCGATCGGCGAGTGCCACCGGGTACAGCGAGAGAAAACGAAGAAGCTCATTGAAACAGATCTGCGATATTCGTTTTCTGTCTGCTTAGCTGTGGGATGGTAAAGTTTACGCTCTACGCCGCAAGCCTTCAATTCATGGGACAACGCATCTGCCTGTTCCTCTCTCTCTCTCTCACACACACACACACACACACACACACACACACACACACACACACACTCACACACACACATACACACACACACACACACACACTTCTCTCTCTCTCACACACACACTCTGTCACACACACACACTCACACACACACACACACACACACATCTCTCTCACACACACACTCTGTCACACACACACACACACACACTCACACACACACACACACACTTCTCTCTCACACACACACTCTGTCACACACACACACACACACACACACACATACACACACACACACTTCTCTCTCACACACACACTCTGTCACACACACACACACACACACTCACACACACACACACACACACACACTTCTCTCTCACACACACTGTCACACACACACATACACACACACATACACACACACACATACACACACACATACACACATACATACACACACACACACATCTCTCTCTCTCACACACACTCTGTCACACACACACACACACATACACACATACATACACACATACATACACACACACACACATACACACACACATACACACACATACACATACACACACACACACACACATAGAGAGAGAGAGAGAGAGAGAGAGCTCTGAAATATCTGGATGACGGTTTGAACCTGCGTCTGTATCAGAATATCTCATATTCATTTAGGTTCCACAACCAGTCAGGCAGGCTACAGCAACCACATTGGCTTCTCACATTCTTGTGCGCTTCAAAAGAGGTGACGGTCTCATATGCAAAATCGATGTAAGAGTCGAATTCCAGCATAAGCGCAGCGGGCCGAATGACTTCGAAGCAGAAACTTTAACTTACTGGTATTGGTTTATTGTTGTTACTTGTACCAAGATATAGAGAACTGCCAGTTTTGCCTACTGGTTATGCAGATCAAATCAACATACGGAGCATTGAGGTAGAATATTGTACGGTAATGCAGTATCAATGCAGAATAAAGTGAAAAATCTGCCGAGAAAAGACAGTGCAAAGAAACAATAAAGTGCAAGCTCAAAATAGAAACGAGAAGTTCCAGGTGAATTGTGAGTCAAGGGCTCATCTTATTGTACAAGAGGTCAGTTCAAGAGTCTGTTATCAATGGGTAGAAGCCCTCTTCTTCGACTGGTATTACATTCTTTCAGGGTTTCTTTATATTTTATCAGATGAACGCAGAGGTCTTTGAAAGGGAAGTGACCAGTTCGGAGGGAGGGAAGAGGAACGGAAGGTTTAATGAGAGCTTAGACCCTACTTGTGGGCATGTGGCCAAGTGGTTAAGGCTTTGGACTAACTACCTGAAGGTCTTGAGTTCGAGCCCCAGCCGAGAGAACGTGCTGTGTCCTTGAGCAAGGCACTTAATCACGCATTGCTCTGCGACGAAACTGGTGCCAAGCTGTATTGGTCCTAATGCCCTTCCCTTGGACAACATCAGTGTCGTGGAGAGGGGAAACTTGCAGCATGGGCAAACGCTGTACTTCCATACAACCTTGCCCAGCGTGAAGACTTTCCAGGTGCAGATCCATGGTCTCGCAAGACTAACAGATGCCTTTTTTTTTAGAACCTACCTAGCTGAAAAGCAATGTTTAGAGGTCCTCAGCACAAGAAGGCCCTCCAGCCAAATTTTTTCATGTAGCTCGTTATCTACCTGACTTCGCCTGTTTCTCAAGATTTAGCCTGTATCCCCCTTACCATTTTCTATTGTCGAGAATGTCTAGAAGTATTTTAAGTGTTCTAGTATTACCCACCAGTACGCTTCTACTGACTGCTGGTTCCATATACCCGCCATTTTCTGTGCAGAAAAAAAAAGCTAGCCCTCAGGTCCCTTTAAAATCTTTCCTCTCTCACTTTAATTTAACGCCCGCTAGTTTTAGATTCCCCTACACCTTGAAAAAGACTGACGAGCTATCCTCTCTATGCTCCTCGTAGTGTTATAAATTTTTGCAAGGTCATCTTCAGCCACCACCCGCCATGCACCAAGAAAAGTTCCAGCTCAGCCAGTTTCTCTTTGTAGCTGAAGCCCCGCAGTGCCGTTAACATCCTTTTGAATATTCAGTACCTCTGCCAGTTAGTGATATTCTTCATACATCTAGGCGTGCAGAATTACACACAATATTCCAAGCGTGGCTTCACCAGCATTGTGTAGTGTTGTAACATGATATGCCAAAGGCCATCAACTTATTTCACTGTACGTCCCCTTTCAAAGAACTATATAGCTGTAACCCAATGGTCAATCTGCACTAAGGCATTTGCCAGGCCCCATTGATGATTGCTCTGATCTAGATTGTGTGTTCGTCCATCGTTAAGTCGATGAGGACCTTGACACCATTATGATGGTGTCGCGACTAGTGCATGATTGGATTTAACTGAGGAAGGTTTGTGCAGCATCAGCAACAGATCTAGATTAACAGTGTAACATCTCACTTCAGAATTAAACTTTATTTGTCATTCTCTGGTCTGTGCCGAACATGTCCTTACCTTAGAAATTACCCCGGGTTACCCATAACCCTCTATTTTTCTAAGCTCCATGTACCTGTTGTTACGTACCCCGTAACTGGGTTGCCAAACCAGCAGAAATGGATCACTCAGTTGGAGTCTGGATTACTAGAACTAAGAAAGTTTTATTAATGAAACAAGCAACACAGTACTCTAATCAAAAGGATAATAAATGCAACAGTTCAGCAATGATAAACATACATTTACACAGAATTGAGATAACAGGATCAATCAAGCTCTATCGTTGTCTAGGGGTAAATGACCAGTTTCAAAGTGACGCAAAGTTCAGTTCAATTTAGTTCAGTTCAGTTCGCAGTAATCGCTGCCATGGGAGATGGACAGTGGAGGGGAAGGAGAGAGAGAGCAAAAACGAATGAATATTCAAGGCTTCCACACAGACCTTCGCAGTCAGCTTTCGGGCGAGTCCTTTGTGATGTCATCTGATGTCACTGACCGTGACCCCTCCGTTTCCAGATACGATCGTTTCTCTGCGGTGAACCCAGCACCCAGGCAAGGGTGGACACACAGCAGGTTCCAGCCGATCGTGCCTTTCCACCCTGTGCATCTATGACCCGGTACTTCCCACCGATTTGTGAGAGACGCACCACTTCCAGGGTCTTGTTACCTCGGGTGTCGTGTGTGTCCTGCCTTAGCGAACCTGTCACTTTTTATCCCCCTGCTGGGGTATCGCCTGTCCATCACTTCAAACAGTTCAGGGTTCAAAGGGGGAGCCGATCTTGACAGCTCTCTTTCCTTCATTAACATCTCCAAATGCTGCTCTATTGTTTTCCTTATCTCTCTCTCTCCTGAAGACAGGTGGCAGACCAACTGCTGATTCCATTGGTGCCAGCACAGGACAGCTACATCTTAATCTATGTGTATTCTTGTCACACTATCCAGGAGTCTCTTAAAAGACCCTACAAACCCTTCTCGAGCTTCCTGCCAGGTGTAGGTATTAACCGATGTTTCGATGACAAACTCTGGATGATGCTTCGGCATATCTAGTCCAGTGGTATACGTACCTCTGGCATCCATCCTTCATCCAATCAGGTTAGTCCCCAGCCAATCAGGTTTCCGCCGCCCCACCTTGTTTATGTGACACACTGTAAAGTTTCACTGCTAATGTGATGATTTTCATTGGCTTTGTATCTCTTGGCACAATGACAATAAAGTTGAATCTAATCTAATCTATTCTAATTTCTCTGTAGCAGCAATGTTTGGGTTATGACTAGAGATAATAGGGGCTTTATAGTATGTGCTATCCAATGAGAGACATGTTGTTCTTTCTTGTGGGTCTGGGAGCAGGGATTTCACGGTCTTTTGTTGGCCAGAGATGAAGAGAGAAAATGCAAATGGAAAGAGTTGGTAGACCAGCAAAAAGAGAGGACTCGGAGCAAGTGTCCGACGGTCAGCAATGCTTGGAGGAGGTTGATGGGGAATGAATGGACAAATCCATGAGCTCCAACGTGCACATTAGACTGTTTCATTAAAATGGGACCTTTTTCTTTTTACTTTCTTTACTAACCCTCTCGTCAGATTAAGACTTATAAAGTTCAATTGTTTAACTGCATATGGGGTACTGTCTGATATTTTGCGGTTTGGAATTGTAACCGGGCAACACATCACGCAGCATCCACACAAATGAGATTTCTCAGTCTGGCTGAGCCAGAGGCTGTCTTCCGCTAGGCAAATCCATGCTGGCCGAACCTCAGGGCTACATTTACAATCCAGTTCCAGTTCTTACTTAGAGCAAGACCTTCATCTTTGTTAAGATTATTTTTCTCTATTTTTATTTCAATGGCTCCCTTCACCGGGCAGTCCCAAAAGCCATTGGTGCGGCACAGTCGTCTTGTGCTGTCGAAGTCAATCCTATGGCCGTTGTGAATGCAATGTTCTGCTACCGCCGATTTTCATCAGGGTTCCGGCCCAAAATGTTGACTGATCATTTCCACGGATCGTTGCCAACCTGCTGAGTTCCTCCAGTGTGTTGTGAGTGTTGCTTTGACCCCAGCATCTGCAGAGTATTTTGTGACTACAGGATGGGGAGAAGTCATAAAGTAGCTTCTGTTACATCACAGAGGACTTGTTTCATGTGCCATCAACCAGGGCATCTAACAAGCAACTACTGCAGTAGACGTGGGAGGGTGAAGGAGATGATTTGTTACAACTGTAGCTTCTCAGGCCATAGTTGGAGACAGTGTTGTGAAAACAGAGAAAACTGTGAGAATCACTTTCCAAAACAGGTAGAATCCACAACAGCGCCCTTTCTTTCTGATTTGACAGTTGGCCAGATTATAGAGCTGGTGAGGTCAGAAAAACAATCATAGAACATGGAACAGTACAGCACAGTACAGGCCCTTCGGCCCACAATGTTGTGCCGACCCTCAAACCCTACCTCCCATATAACCCTCCCACCTTAAATTCCTCCATATACCTGTCTAGTAGACTCTCAAATTTCACTAGTGTATCTGCCTCCAACACTGACTCAGGCAGTGCGTTCCACGCACCAACCGCTCTCTGAGTAAAAAACCTTCCTCTAATATCCCCCTTGAACTTCCTACCCCTTACCTGAAAGCCAACTGACAACTGACAGCATCCTTTTTTGTCAGTACTGGTCATCCACGGAGGTAAACTGAAGGTTTATCAGGCGGCCAGCAATGTGAAATGTTAGTGGACATGGGGTTGTCAGTATCGATAACTGATCTAACCTTGCCTGTGACTGGAGAGATGCTTTACATTACCATGCAGGAGGTGAATCAATGAAAGCAGGGTGAAGTCAGCCCCAGGTACTTGAGATTCAGGAAGTGCATCTTCCTGTAGATTTCTGGGTCTCTCCAAATAACGAGTGTTCTACTTTGGAATAGACATCCTATGGGAGGCAGGGGCCATACAGATTCCAGAAAGGGGTAAATAAGATGGACGAGTCATGGGCAGTGAACACGGACAACTGGTGAAGTACACAACCTAGTCAGCATAGTCAAAGCCACTCCAATGATCAGAGAGTGGACCCCAGTAAACGTAAGTGGAGTATGGAGGGTAATGGGTCTATTCAATTACTGCCGTAATTTCAGGTTAGGGTTGTCCTGTGTGAAGCCAAGCAGAGCTGCAGAACGGATGATGTTAATGAGAGAGATAATGAGAGACAACGGAGAGCCATTCAAAATGCTAATAAGAAGAGAGAGATAACGAGAAAGAGACACATAATTCAGATGTTGGCGTCTGTCACAGACAGTTTTGCTTTGAACCTGAACTGTTTATTAACCATCCTGCTGAGACAATAGGAAATGTGAAGTTTGATGGACAGGTGATACCCCATCAGGGGGATAAAAATAGAGGGTTTGCTAAGGTACAAGACGCATGCCACAAGACCCTGGAAAGAGCATTGTGCCCCACAAGTTGGTGGGAGTTGTAGGACCGATTCGTAGGAATCGGCCAGAGGCTCACAGTTTGTGAAGGTATGACCGGTGGGGACCTGTTGTGTGTCCGCCTTTGCCTGGGTGCCGGGTTCACCACGGAAGAACGGTCACATCCGAAACGGAGGGGTCACAGTCGGTGACCACAGCGGGATCAGAAGGCATCAAAAGATTTGCCTGAAACCTCAACTGTATCTCTCACTCTCTCCCTCTCTCTCTCTCTCTCTCTCTCTCTCTCTCTCTCTCTCTCTCTCTCTCTCCCTCCCTCCAATGGTACAACAGTGATTACTTCGAACTACAATAGACAGAACTGAACTCTGCTTCACCTTAAGACTGATCATTTTACCCCTAGACTGCGATAGAGCTTGGTTGATTCCTATTACCCTATTTCTGTGTATATGAGTATACTATCATTGCTAACCTGTTACATTTGCATCCTTGCGATTAGTGTACTGTATTGCTTATTTTTGTTAATAAAACTTTCTTAGTTTCTAGTAATTACAGACTCCAACGAGTGTTCCACTTCCGCTGGTTTGACAACCCAGTTACGGGGTACGTAACAGGGTTCTCAGCACTACTGGCTCCAATACAAGCCTTAAGTAAAGGAGAAAAGCCTCCTCTAGAGGAAGCAAGATATGGACCAGATGAGAAGGTAGGATTTGCTCACAGATGGGTAGAACCACAAGGCGGTGCTCTGGACGGATGACGCCCATTTTGGTCTACTGTCCCGGCATGGGCTCATGTTAATCCATAAGGCTCACCTTCTTGTTGCCCCCTCAGACAGAGGCTGAGATCAAATGCACCCGGTAACAGTGTCACTACAGGGAGCCTAAGTGATGAACACCAGCCGGCTGCATCAGACTTGACCACACATGATAAAGCAAACCCGCAGTAAAAGCAGATTTTGACAGCAAGTGGTGAATAGCATGTTAAAAGTACATCATGAACTCTGATGAAGGCTGGTTGCTGAAGGCAGACGATTAGTTGTATCGAAAAAACATACTTGGGGAAAATAGGTAGGAAGGGATCAGAGTTACAGCAGAGAAATTGCACATGGTGTCTGAAGGCAGTCACCCCATCCTGAATGAGGAATGAATACAAATGAGTTGGGCCCTTTCGGTGGTTTGGCCAGAGATCGACTGAACAGCCCAGAAGAGGGTGCCATGGAGGAGACGTCCTTGTAATCATTCAATTAGAGTCCACACCAAGCCCTCTGGAACATCAATGAGAGGGCCTTTGAGCCTGATGCATCTACCTTGCTAGTGCCCCTGATCAGAGAGAAATCACTGATAGCCACTGCGGAGTTTCAGCTATCAGAAAATGACGGGATGAAGATAAAGAATGTGATTAAACTGCAATCAGCCAGCAGGGCAGGAGGAAACATGCATACGAATGACGAAGCTGCATTTTAAAGACTGTTGGTCAAACTTCTGGAACAATATCTGTTTCGAGTCTTGTAGGTAGCCATTAGGGATAACAGCATAGATGTGGATGCACATACAGTAATTGAGGAAGGGGTTCTGAGCAGGGCATTTCTGCAGCCCTATTTGATCAAATCATAAGGTTTGGCCTTTCTTGGAACAAATTTATTTTTGTCTGGAAGGAGAGACCGTTAGGGCATATTTTTGAGTTAGGGTATATGGAAAACATTATCTTCAGCAACCAACTTTCAGATTGGAATATGGATTGTAGATTAAACTTAAAATGCAGCTCAGAACACTGACAACAGTACATAGAGTAAATTGCAGAATAGGAGATTTAACTGAGATGTCTGCTTATGCATGAATGCATCCCATTGCATGTATAGGACAGTATTTAACATTTATTTTGGGTGTATCGGTGGGAAGATCCAGGCATTTGAAAGCTACATGTAACTCAGAAGAAGCATTATAAGGGCATTGAAACTATAGAAATTATGCTGTTATCCCCTCCCCCTCCCCTCCCCCTTTAAACTTCAAAAGGCTGTCAGATTATTTGTGGGTATATATCGACCAGGATACCTTTGTGACCCATCCAGCAATCTCAGCAGTCTAAACAGGTGAGTTTTTGAAAATTAGCACTCACACTTTGACCTGTTTGGGTCGGTGGCTACAGGATTGCAGGGTATCACAAACATGGCCGACAGCCGAACGAGCAGATATAATAGTGTGGTGCGTGAGTTTGTCCATACACATTTATGTAAGAGACTAGATATTTGTGTTTTAATTTGGTGAGATGGGACCACCAGTTGTGAAGTCTCTCACCACTGCCATCTGCTCTCTCTCTCTCTCTCATTCTCTTTCTCTCCCTCAGCCTCTCTCTTTCTCTAGTGACTCCGAATGGCTGTCTGATTATTTGTGTGTGTGTGTGTATGTCACGTGTCCAGCAACAATGGATATGAAATTGAGTCAGGTTATATAAGCAAACAATGATATTTATTAATCTCTACTCAAAACATAGGAAAGTAAACAAACTAGCTTAATTGGAAGTTAACTGTTATGCGGCTATCTCAATTAATCAGTCAAACTTAGAAATAGTTCTTAACGAGTTCTCATTCAAGCACAGTCTTAAAGTAGTAAGTTGAAAAGTCCAAGAGATTTTTACAGTCTTTAAGGACAGACTTTACTGCAGCAACAATTCCTTCGAAGAAAATGACGAATCTGCCGATCACAGTCGTGCGATGCCTTGTTAATGCAGGGGTTTAACTCAAACGTGCCTGCCACAGTTTCCCAGACGATTCAGATTCCAAACAGTCGATCACTTCCAAAACACCTAATGTCATTAACTTTACCCGATCATTTGTTCCCCTACTTTGGTAAGGTCTTCACTCTCCAATACTAGACTGTAAAGGAAAACAAAGGTGCAACAAACAAAAACTGGCAGCGATTGACAAAACTGCCGGCAACAACGTGCTTGCACCTTAAAATAGAAAGTAAAACTGCGTCACACTTTGGTGGGCTTCCTTAAATACCGTAGGGAACATGCTATCACGTGACATAACATCACCCCATGGTTATGAGACAATTACATCATCCCACTCACAAGATCATTACATCATCCCACTGTCCCGTGATCGAACTGTGGGCATATAACAGTGTATCACACATTTTTGCCACATATGGGATATAGAAAGACAATAATCTTGTCCACCTGTTGGCAGTTGGTCAAAGTTGTACCTATGAATCCTTCTCCTTACTCTCTTGCTGAAGATAGTACATCTTCATGTCCTAGCCATATGTCATTCTTTAATAATGCCTATGTTTTCCACCAGGAAAACCTCCATCCCAGTTTTATCCTGTGTGATTATTAGAAGTCCAAGATCATTCCCAAAACACCCTATAACCTTCCTTAAGCCAATCTCCTGTTGGCCATTGGAGCTGATATCTTCTGTTGGCATGAGAACGGGGCTCAGATGTTCATTCTAAAGAGAAAACATCAGATAGACAGGAGAGGAGGTATATACACAGATGAGGACACACCAAAGGTAATTTGCAAGCATTTAAGTGCAAGTGGTCTCACTAGTAAGTTAAATGACCTCGAAGCTTTAATTCATATGAGAGGCCACAATATTGTTGCCATCGCAGAGAATAAGGGAAATACTGGCAAATCTGCATATCAGGATGTCGAGTTTATAAGTGAGACAGAAAATATGAAAGTTGAGGTGCCATTGCATTGTTAGGGACACATCACTTCAGTAGTAAAGAAAGTATAACTGAGAGACCTAGAAAGTTCCTCAAATGAGGTCATTGGTGAAGAAATTAGGCACTGAGGTGTAAAGCTGCGAGTTTATTATAGAATTCTACACAGTCAGTAAGAAACTGAGGAACTGATCTGTGGGTACATAGCAGAGAGAAGACAAAAATAATGATTTAATACAAGGCGGTTTTGTTCCTCAAAAAAATGGTATTTAGTATATTTATTGACACATGCTGTGATTATATTGTGAAATTGTTTTGCATGCCATGCATACAGATCATCTCAATATATGGGTAGATCAAGATGGTACAATGTAAAAAGCAGTAAAAGAATGCAGAAGATGATACTCGTTACAGAGGTGAAGTGCAGGGAGACAAAAATGTGCAAGGTCCATGACACAATTGATTGAGCTGTCAATGGTTATTGTACAAGAGGTTCATTCCAGAGTCTTACAACAGCTCCAGTTTCCTCTCACATTCTAAAGATGCAAATGTTAGTAGGTGAGACCATAAAGCCATAAGGCAAAGGAACAGAATTAGGTCATTTGTCTCACCAAGTCTGCTCCATTATTCTATCATAGCTGATTTATTATCTCTCTGAACCCTATCATCCTGCCTTCTCCCTGTAACCTTAGGCACCCTTACTGATCAAAATCCTATCAACCTCCACTTTAGGTACACCAAATGACCTGGCAATGAATTTCACAGATTTCACAACCCTCTCGCTAAAGAAATTCCACTGCAACTCTATTCTAAAGGGACTCCCTCAGTTGTGAGGCTGTGCCCTCTGGTCCTAGACTCACCCTATTAGGAAACATCCTCTCCATATCCTTTATCTGTACCTTTCAATATTCAATAGGTTTCAGTGAGATCCACTGTCATTCGTCTAAGCTCGAGCAAGCAGAGGCCCAGAGCCATGAAATGCTACCCATGCATTAACACTTTCATTTCCGGAGTATTTATGTGAACTTCCTCTGTACACTGTCCAATGCCAGGATATCTTTGCTGAGATAAGGAGCCCAAAATTGATCTCAATACTCCAAGTGCAGTCTGACTAAAGCCTTATGTGCCTCAACATAACATCCTTGCTTTCATATTGTAGTCCTCTTGAAATGAATGCCAACATTGCATTTGCCTTCCCTTTCACCAACTCAACCTGATGGAATCTTGCATGAGGACTCCCTAGTCCCTTTGCACCTCTGATTTTTGGATTTTCTCCCCATTCAGAAACGAGTCCACACCTTTATTTCTTTTACTAAACAATGCAATCTTGTTTCCCAAGCTCTTGCAAATACTCAACCACAGTATCAAAAAGAGCAAAGAAATGTCTTAAGCAACTGCTTTTTTACAGTCAACACACTTCAGTGTGAAGAAGAAAACATTCAAACTCTTCATTGTTATCATGGCATAGCTGGCAAAACATTCTGCTATTTAATTGATGAGCTTTAATTTTGTTGATAGCAAATATTACAAGAGTCATGCTTGGAAAATGCATCTGGCTGAGATTTTTGGTTGTGAGATGTTGACGATGAATTACACAATGGATTGCAAACAGACTTGGAATTTCTTTTTTCATAAATGCCACTAAACCAGATCGGTGACCTGTCATATATGGTGCTCCATGTCTCGCACAAGAAATTGTGTTCCTAATCAGAATATTTATTCCTCAATATACATTTCAACTCATCACATATTGATTCTCCATTGATATATTTTTAAAAATTTTTACAGAAGAAAATATTACTCTTCCATTTTTAATAAACCATACATATGACATTAGCAATGCCTTGTCTTGCACAGTTGACTCATCCAGTTGTATCCCAAATTCTGTTCTTGTAGCTCTGTGCATTGTTGAAATTCAATGCCTTCACTCATTTTGTTAATACAGCAATTACTGTTAGTTATTATTCAGAGGGATTGATTTTAAATGTTATTATCCATATTTAGAACAGTGGTGAGAACTTCTGGTACAGCAGGCTTTATTAATTTTTCACCAATTGTATGAGATGTTCCAAACTTTGCTATCATTTTGGAAATATTATAAGAAGCAGTGAGACCACTATCAAGGTCATTTTTAGCTTTCTTGGCAAATGACTTGAATGTGCAACGCTTTTCAAATGCTTCTTTCATCTTCTGGGACTGAGTAATACCAGAAGTTACACTCACAATACGCTGAGGAACTCAACAGGTCGGGCAGCATCCGTGGAAAAGATCGGTGAATGTTTCGGACCAGAACCCTTCGTTCCGGCCTGAAACGTCGACCGATCTTTTCCATGGATGCTGCCCGACCTGCTGAGTTCCTCCAGCGTATTGTGAGTGTTGCTTTGACCCCAGCATCTGCAGAGTATTTTGTGTTTATAATACCAGAAGTTGTCTTTTTTGGGAGTCTTTTGCAGAAGTGCTACTGCAATCTTGATGGTGTCATGGCTTCATTAGACAGTGCTGTACAGTACTACAAATAAGACACATGGGACGTTGCTGATCTAATGGGAATGGAATAAGACCATACTCCAGGCATGTAGCATTGTATTGATGCACTGTCTGCAGTTTCTGTTTTTCAGCAGGATTAGAATTCGAGATTCCACCACCTTCACACTCATAGAGATCACGCTGTATGTATTCCTCCACCATAACATGGCTAAATTAAAATTAAAGAATAATACAAATTGGGAATACCTATCGGATGTTGATGACAACAGTGAGTTGACATGGATAGAATGATGGTAGCAGCAAACAGAGGAATGCGAGGTGAAGTTGAAGATGATCACAACAGCGAAAATTTTGCTGACACAGATTCAGATTGGAAACTGAATGTTAGTCAGGATAGAGGTGGTGTTCAGCAAGCTGCCTTATATTATTCCAGTTAGAGTGACTGACAAATCACGTAAGGTCTCATAATCCCCAAAGATCATATCTAACGACACATATGAAGCTGAGGTTGTTTTGAGCACCTCAAGAGGAATCCTCAGGGTTGGCAGTTTCACTGATCAGCTCTATTTCTCCGTTGGGTTCCAGGCAGCACTGGAAGCAGCCTGGAACAAGCCTTGAGCAGCCTGTTTCCCATAGATCTGTAGAGAAAGTTGAGAGGGTGTACTTGGCTTACCAACTGTTGAAATTCATGAACTCATTCTATGCCGCGAATCAAGAGGAGCTGTTGGGCACCCCAGTTGCTAATTAGTCCACCCCCAATAATGCCTGTTTGGCTGGTAAGGCCGGATGAGATTGGCAAGTTTCAGCTGCCTTGTGATGACAAGCGATCACCACCTGCAGGGCAATGGTTCTTCCTGTGTTCCAGTGCCTCATCCTTGTTTTTTGGAATTGCCTGTTCTACTAACAGTCAATCAGGGTCTTGTGCTTCAAGTTAGGGGGGCACTCACCCCCTTCAAGAAACTTGAATGCTCCTCAATGACTTCTATTTCCCCTAACATCCCCTTAGAACATATAACTGCCCCTGTTTGGAATGACTGATGTAGAGAGACTCCTTACAGACAGTGCCAGAACTGAACTCCAAACTCCGAATCTTCAAGCTGCAATAATGCTCTGCTGACCGCTGCATTACCATGACACCAATGATGCAATGTTGGGGTCAGATGTCTCTTCTTTTATGCTGATTAATTGCCACTGATAGAAAGGCCTTCAAAGACCTTACACATTTTATCCATGCATTACTTCTTCACCAGCTTGGCATCTTATGTTTAGACTTGTTTACTTCATTAGGTTGAATGTGGCAATAGATTATTTAGTCCCGGTAGAGTGAACACAACCAGTTTCAAGAACTACGTAGTTGGCAAACAACCTTGCTGGCGGGAAAACACCTGCATAGCTCCGGACAAAGCAATCATTATTCTTCTTTGTAGAGTCATCTGTCGTTGCAGCTCATCTCATGCTTCAGCAAGACTGTCCCCAGTGGATCAAAATTCCTACATGGATTGTTCATTAGAAGAGTTGTCGGAGGATAATTGACCCCTAAGTTGAGTGAGTGTGTGTGTGTGTGTGTGTGTGTGTGTGTGTGTTTGTGTGTGGGTGAGAAACAAATGCATGGGTAAACAGCAAGCTGATCAGCTACTCGAACATTTACTCATGCAGTGAAAACACTGGTGATCTAAACCCTTTTTGATATTGTTAGTAGCTAAACCTATCAATCAAACTCAAATTTAAAAGGAATAATTGAACAGGTATCAATTTCCATTGGTGGATGATAGTTGTCTCTTTCACATTCTATGTATGGAAGAATTTCTTAAATCCATTGATAAAAAGCCTGGCTCCAAGTTTTAAGACAATGTCCACCTTCTGCTCAACTCCCATAGTGGAAATTGATTCTACTTTAAGCATCAGTTTGTGATAATATGATTTTTAATTTGATTAGTTGATTAGTTTGATTAGTTGGACCTCTCATCTAAAACATTACATGTTCCAGGGAATAGCCTTAACCTGTGAGACCCTGCTGATCATTCCCGTTTTCAAGATTCAAATTCAGGATTGTTTATTGCCATTTCTATAGTACGCAAGTTTAAGAGATAAAGAAATGATTGTTACTCTGACTCTGATGCAGCTTAAAAATACAATGAGCATAAATAACACAATATAAAGGAACAAAAATGCAATGTAACATGATTGATGTCACCTGCAATCATGAAGAGACCATTTGAATGTTTGTTTTGTGGACAGCTAATGATACTGTACAGTTTTCCCAGTGTGTCCTTGGCATTAGCGTTTGGGGAGATGTAGACAGTGGTGATGAACTCAACAGTAAAATCCCTAAGCAGATAATGTGACTGGCATTCAACTGCATGATGTTCAATTACCACGGGGCAGCAACTGCACACACAGATAAGACATTTGTTGACGTACACACAGAGCCCACCTTCGATTTTAAAGTTAGGATTAGATTTATCGTGTCATAGTACAGAAACAAGCTCTCAATCCATCGAGTTCACACTGACCATCAAACACTCATTTACACCAACACCATTTTATTCTCCTGACAGTCCCATCACTATCCCCAGGTTTTACCGCTTACCTGCAATTAACCTACCAGGTTTAAGTCATTGGGATGTAGGAGGGAAACAAAGCACCCAGAGGAAACCCACCTAAGTCATCAGAGAACATACAAACTTCACACAGACCACGTCAGAAATTAAGATTGCAATCAGTCACAGAACTGTCAGGTAGCGGCTCAACCATCTCCAGCAGTGGTGAACCAATGGCACACATGCTGATGGTGTGTGCAAACATTTTGTTGGTACGTTGCATGCTGCACCCCCCTCAATTCATTAAGCACCAGCCATAACAAAAGAATAAATAATGATTATCTTTACCAGCCAATGAGGCAGCGAATGACATGTTACAATCCAAAAGCAGTGAGTTGCTGTCACAGAAATGTGTCATGCTCACTTTCCACCTGCTGGACAGCTGTGAGAACACGTAACATTTTGAAATTCTCGCAGATCTAGTGTACTAATCAGTATCTGAATAGAAAACAGCTACAATAACAAAATTATATAGAAACAATTTATTTTTCAATTGTCTTTTCAAAAGATTAATGGTAGAAATTTTAGAACAGATTTTACAAAATGATTTTTTAATTTCATTTTGTCTGTTATACTTTTATTCATAGTAAAACAATAAATATATATAAATTAGCTCAACAGAACCCTAAAATATCCTTCATTATTGTTGCTAATTCATTAGCCAATAATAATATCTGATCAAAATTACTATGACATGCAGAAGAATTTTTAAGAAAATTATTGCCAATATTGCCACACAGTCTCAAAGAAAGTTTGCCTTTCCTGACCAAGGTGATTATATCACTTTAGCATCAATATAACCAAAGTTCTTGCAGTTACTATAAACTTCCTAATGCATAACATCCAGACTGTTAATCAGACTGGTTGCCAATGGCTACATATATTTTCTAGCACAACTTTTGCATTCACTCTGATGCTTTGATGAGTCTTTGTATTTACCCATTATGTTAACAATCTCCTACATGGCCACTTCTTGTCCAGTTCAATACATCGAAAAGTTACAGCTCCTTATGCAACTCCTCTCTTGGATTCGAGTACTCAGCGATGTTTATAGATGCACCATAGACAGCAGCCTGTCCAGAAGCATCGGAGTTTGTTCTCCACAACCCTGCAGGAAGTTGCAGAGAAATACCAGAAGCTGGAAATCAGGAGAAAACGCAGCGGACCGGGCAGCATATATGGAAGGAAATGAACAGGTTGAAACCCTTCATCAGGAGGTTAGAAAATGAGTACAAAAGGGATGGGGGAGAGGTGGGGATAGGCAAGTGAGGAAGAAGTTGTTGGAAATGATGTAAGGAGCTGGGAGCTGACAGGATGAAGTAACATCGAGCTGATAATGATGGAATCTGATAGGAGAGGGCAGCAGAATAGATAGATAGATAGACATACTTTATTGATCCCAAGGGAAATTGGGTTTCATTACAGTTGCACCAACCAAGAATAGAGTATAAATATAGCAATGTAAAACCCATATATAATTAAATAATAATATGTAAATTATGCCAGATGGAAATAAGTCCAGGACCAGCCTATTGGCTCAGGGTGTCTGACCCTCCAAGGGAGGAGTTGTAAAGTTTGATGGCCACAGGCAGGAATCACTTCCTATGACACTCTGTGTTGCATCTCAGTGCAATGAGACTCTGGCTGAATAAACATTGGAATAAAGGGAAGGGGTGAGGAAGGAGACTGGGGGAAAATTTGTGGGCAGATTGAGAAGGTAGAGAAGGGAAAAGATGACATGATGGGAAAAGAGATGGGATGATGGGATAGGGGATAAAAGTTGACACAGTGGAGCATTTACCAAAAGTCTGAGAAATTGATGGTCAAAGTGTCATGTTGGAGACTGCCAAGGGAGACTATGAGGTGCTGTTCCATTAATCTGTGTTTTATCTCCGCTTGGCAGTTAAGGGGGCAATAGCCAGACATGTTGGTGAGAATAAAAAGTGAAATTAAAATGGCTGGCTGGTACAGCAGATGAAGAGAGTTATGGACACTCATCACCAAAAACAGCCTCTCCAACATAGATTCTGGCTACATTTCTCACTGCCTCAGAATAGACCTCTTGGGCTTTAAAGATAAACTGCTGGTCTAATGGTCTATCTTGTCATGGTCCTTCCATTTGTTGTCTGCCAACACTGCACTTTTTCTATAGTAGTAACAATTTATTCCGCATCCTGTTATTGCTTTTCTAACTCAATGCACTGAAATGATCTTTTACTGTGCCTCGGTACATACGGGTGCTTGATATACTGGGCTGGTCCAATCAGAACTCAGCGTTCTGCAAACCAGAACATGAGGGGCTGTTCTTCTAGTTTGTATTTGGCTTCACCCAAGCAACGAAGGGGGCCAATGACGGACAAGTCAGTGTGTGAAGAGGAAGGGGAATTAAAATGACTTGTACTGTCTGGTGAAGCAGGTCAAGAGGTTAAGGTGTGAAAAATGGCTGGCTTTAAGAAGACAAATTTCAAGGTTGTATTTAAATATCAGAGAATATATATACAGCATACAGCCTGAAATTCTTACACTTCACAGACATCAATGAAACAAGAAACCCCATAGAATGAATGATAGAATGACGGCCCCTTCACACAAGCAGGAGCAGAAGCATCAACTGTCCCCTCCTCCCCACTTGCACTACAAGAGGCACCCCCCCACACCATGAAAGCAAAAGCAAAAGTCCCCCAAAGAGACCAGAACCAGAGTCCATCAAAAGTATGTGTAGTAGGCAGAATACATACTTTAATAATAAATGTACTTTGAACTTTGAGAGTCAGGACTATTCCAATCAGAACTCAACATCCTGTAGAGGGAAGCAGATCACTGTTGCTCACGTCCATTCTGATCTTGCTCAGGATCAGTGAAATGGAACCGGGGAATGCATTGCTGTACTGAATAGGGTGCTAACAACAGGGAGAATCCTCTCATCACTGGGGCATGGACTGCTGTGTTGCGGGAGTGGTCGGGGATGACACAGGTCAGGAAGATTTAATTGGAGAGTCCAGGTCCCAGGAGAGTCTACACTTCTACTGGTGTTGCGGTGAGCTGATATTGCCTTCCATTAGATGGCGCTGATTCCCTTCCCAATGACACCACAGGGCTCCAATCAGGCCATTAATTTCACATCCAATCTCATCATGTACCCAGAAGTCCCCTCCCCTCCCTTTCTCAGAAATAAACATTATGCGTAAAACCTTTTGCAGGAAATAAATTACAATCAATAGGTGCATGGTGTCATCAAATCATTGCATGGATTCTGCTGTCAAGGTACATTCTATTTACAGTGCCCCAAAGATGCTCATGATCCCTGTTCACACCACACTAAAGATACTGCAGATGCTGGAAATCTTGAGTTACATACAGAAAATGCTGGAAGAAGTCAGCAGGTCAAACAGAAACTATGTAAATGAATTAACAGTCGTTGTTTCGGGCCAAGACCCTATATTGGGACCCTTCAATAGTCCTGTTGAAGGTTCTCATCCTGAAACATCATCTGATTATTCCTCTCCATAGATGTTCCATTCCTTGCTGAGTTCCTTCAGCATGTTCTGTGTGTTGCTCCTGTCGAAACAGCATGCCCAGAAAGTATCCGCGTAAGCGGAACAAGTGCTACACGTGCCCTTACACATCCTCCCTCACCACCATCCAGGGCCCCAGACAGTCCTTCCAGGTGAGGCGACACTTCACCTATGAGTCGGCTGGGGTGATATACTGCTTCCGGTGCTCCCGATGTGGCCTTCTATATATTGGCGAGACCCGACGCAGACTGGGAGACCGCTTTGCTGAACACCTACACTCTGTCCGCCAGAGAAAGCAGGATCTCCCAGTGCCCACACATTTTAATTCCACATCCCATTCCCATTCTGACATGTCTATCCACGGCCTCCTCTACTGTAAAGATGAAGCCACACTCAGGTTGGAGGAACAACACCTTATATTCCGTCTGGGAAGCCTCCAACCTGATGGCATGAACATTGACTTCTCTAACTTCCGCTAATGCCCCACCTCCCCCTCGTACCCCATCCGTTATTTATTTATATTCACACATTTTTTCTCTCACTCTCCTTTTTCTCCCTCTGTCCCTCTGACTATACCCCTTGCCCATCCTCTGGGTTCCCCCCCCCCCGCTGTCTTTCTCCCTGGGCCTCCTGTCCCATGATCCTCTCATATCCCTTTTGCCAATCACCTGTCCAGCTCTTGGCTCCATCCCTCCCCCTCCTGTCTTCTCCTATCATTTTGGATCTCCCCCTCCCCCTCCCACTTTCAAATCTCTTACTAACTCTTCCTTCAATTAGTCCTGACGAAGGGTCTCGGTCTGAAACGTCGACCGTACCTCTTCCTAGAGATGCTGCCTGGCCTGCTGCGTTCACCAGCAACTTTGATGTGTGTTGCTTGAATTTCCAGCCTCTGCAGTATTCCTGCTGTATGCCCAGAAAGTGTTGGGGAGGCTACTACATAGGGTCTAGCCTTTCAGAGTCCAGTGCAACAGGATGCTAGAGTGAAGTTGTCCCCACAGTAACAGCCTGAAATGTGCTAGTGTGCAACATTCACATGCAGATGTCTCACCCCATGTCCCTGACTCTCTCTCACATGCTCAACACTGTACCACCGCACTGCTACACCAGTCTGTGGACACTCACAGTGAGACGCTGGAGGCAGCAGCTAGATTTGCCACAGCAAAACTGTCCATACCTACAGTGATGTCAGCGCAACTCTGGCAGAGGAAATACCCTACTGTCTAGCTTTGATCTGAGACAGGGAGTTGGTGTTTCACCCACAGGCTCTCCTAACTCACTGTCATCTGCACTGCAGAATCCTGAGCCTCAGGCTGCCTTCAAGTGCTGCCAACTTGGTGAAAACCACAGCAATGTCTCCCTCCTTCTAACCATGCAGAACTTCCTGAACTCAAAAGCATCAACCCCTCTCATACACCAAAACAAGCCAGACATAGCAGTCCTTCTGCCCTGGTTGGCTCTGGAACATACTCCTTAAGTCACTGAGACACCATGCCATCATTCACTATTCATTGTGTCTTGTCTTGTCCATACTGCACCAGCCACCGCCTCTGGGCTACAAACGTGCAGGAGCAATGTGTGGTTAAGTGCCTTGCTCAAGGATACAACATGCTGCCTCAGCTGGGGCTCGAACTTGCGACATTCAGATCACCAGTCCAGTGCCTTAACCACTTGGCCACGCGCCAACACAAACAGCATCTGTGCCCAGGAACGCCATAACCTTCCGCTCACTTGTTCTGAGACATGGATTAAACATACCAGTTTGCAGTGTTGCTATGCCTTGTGTCTACCATGTCTGGAAACCAATCCTGCTTCGTTACTGGCCCAGCCTAGACTGCTTCTCTCCGCAGTCAGATCAGCCTCTAGTTGTGATGGAGTTGCCGGTTCTTTCCCTTCCAGGGTTGGAATATGGCCAGGAACTTATCAAGCACAAGGCTTCTATTTCACTCTCAGTTTCCACTCTGTAACCCACTGCTTCTGTATTCACGAGCCCAGGTTTACTGTTTCTGCTGGAGCTCATTTACTTCTCATTCTACAAGCTTACATGATATCTGGAACAATGTTTGCAAAATTGTCTGATATTTGATATGCCATGACTGACTGAACTATGGACAAATAACTTCCCTTCCCTACCTGTGCTTGTAGATGTCCTGTATTTGTACTTTGCAGTCATTATCTCCATCTATATATAGACCCATAGAAAAGTGTGGGGGTAGGTTAGTAGTAAAGTGAATGATGAACTGTTGAAGCTTCTGTTTTGAATGGTGAGATTGATGCTCTGGGATGTAACATGGACTGAAAAAAATCCAAAACAAAATACTTCGATATTATCCAAAATTTTTAAAAATGGATGGCAGGTTTAAATGACGAATTAACTTCACCGTACTGCTGAAATTGACAGAAGCAGCAGTCGAACATGACTAATAGCATGGTGAAGTATTGTTGATTTCTCTATGTGAATATACTTAATTTTCTCTTCTGATTACACCTTCAGAAATATCCAGTATAAAATCCTGTCTAATTGCAATTGTTACCTTTCAGACATCTTGTAACAGTGTCCATGATAACAGATTTGAGCATTTTATTGATGTAGAATGAATTTCACCCTTATTTCTCTGTTTCTATTTAACTTTTCTTTTCAGCAACGAGGTTCAAAGTTCAGAGTAAATTTATTATCAAAGTACATAAGAGTTGCCATATATTACCCTGAGATTCAATTTCTTGTGAGCATTCATAGGAACGACAAAGAAACACAACAGAGTCGATGGATAACCACAGGATTCATTCACTATCTTCCAAACCTAGAGAATGGTTCTAGATTCAGGGAATTCTAGAAGATCAAATCACAGGACCATGAGAAAGGACACTGTCTTTTTGTAGAGAACCCTGGACAATTGACATTTGAAACTCCTGTATTTTTCTGATATCAATGAGTCTAACTCTAGTTTATATTTTCTTTTCCCTTTATATGGGGCTGAATCTGGCCCAGCTGCACCTGGTTACCCTCCCTTAGTGATATGGTGGGCCGTTGAACCCATCCTGATGCTTTCCCACAATGGTGCCAGGAGGAATGTGGACCATCTTCAGTGTATCAGTGTGAACACTTTCTGTTCCTGTATCACCAGGGGATTGAGAAAAACAGGAGCATAGTCCATGCACAGAGCACACATCTAAAGCTGATGTAAGATTACTGATTGCCACATAACTTCAATGGCACACATATGTCCTTTCCCTTCCTTCAAATGTTAACGAAATGAAATTTTCCATGAACATCCCAACTTCTCTCCTTTAATGGGTTTGGGAAAATTAAGAAAGTACAGAATAAAAATAGAAAATGCAAAATCAGAATGTTGATCTCACTTTTCTTCCTACATTATTTATCCTGGATTGGCTCCTGCCCTGGTTATCACATTTCCACAGTACCAGAAACTCAGAGGCAATCCACATAAGGCTGGACATTACATTTCAGCTGTCACTTCGTCCATCCCATTGGAGGTGGTCAACCGGCCACGGAACTTGGCTTTGACTGATCCTGCAACCTGGGTGAGTGATGGAACCCACACCCTGTGTTGAGGCATGGTCAGGATGATCATGGCTAGGTAATGATGTGCTGTTTGTCATTGGAACTGATGCACAGCGTCATTAAGCAGTGTCCCAGTCAGACACCAGGCAGGTAATGGGAAAATGAAAAAAACAACATCAGTGCAAAATGAACAGAAGGCAAGAGAGGAAAGAGGTGTGTGAGGGAGAGAGTGCACAGGGGAAGACAGAGTGAGAACGAGAGGAATGGAGTGGGAGGGAGAGTGTCGAGAGAGAGGGAGAGGCTGCGAAAGGCAGAATGTAACCAGGGAAAGGGAGTGAGAGTGGCATTTTGAGAAAAAGTAGAGTAAGGTGGTGTGTGGAGTGAGGAATAATGTGAAAGGGAGTGGGTGAAAAGAAAGACAGGGTTGAGAAAGAGAGCACCAAGTGAGGAGAGTTGGGCTGAGAGAGCCAGAGGTGTAAAGTATGTGGAGAGAGAAAAATGGAGTGTGAAAGGAAAAAGAGAAGTTGAATTTCTTATGGGAACTTGGGAAGGGAGAGATGAAGTGAAAAGGTTGGGAAATAGAGAGATACAAAAGAGGTGGGAGAGGGAGAATGTGGGAGAGTCAAGAGGGAGGAATAAGGGTGACGGAGAGAGAGTGAAGGGATGGTGTGCTGAGGGAGGAAGGTTACGAGAGAGGTGGGGAGAACAGGGAAGTATGGAGCGTGCCAGTGGGGTTAACCACAGTGAGGGAGAAAGGAAGTGATGGAGTCTGACTGCTGTGAGGGAATGTGTAGATGCAAGGGTATGGAGAGGGAGTGTGAGTTTGCGAGAGCAATGCAAAGAGACAGGCAAACATTCAGATGCAGTGTGCAGAGACTGGAAAGAAAGGAGTGTGGGAAGAGAGGGGCAGTGTTTTCAGGAAAAGAACACAAATAAGAAGGAAGGAATGTGGAGAGAGGGATGCTGTGTGGAGGAAGCAAAAGAATGTGAAAAGAGGGAGTGTGGGAGAAATGAGCGAAGGGAGTGGATGATAAGGGATAATGTGGGAAGAGAGAAAAAGATAAGGAGTGAGAGGAATAAGAGAGCATATTGATGCAGTGGGGCCTGCGATGACCTGAGGTTTAGATGATATAAGTGCCAAGCCAGATTGAAAAGGTCAGGGTGTCAGGGCCAGAGGTGAGGGAGAGGCTGGTTCAGCTGACTGTTCCTCAAGGTTAGTCATCCCTGCATTGAACTAAGAGTGGCCTGCAATTAGCGAGCTCTTGAATCGTCTTCCGTGATAACTAGCTTCATTGCTGTGAACACAAGGAATTCTGCAGATGCTGGAAATTCAAGCAACACACATCAAAGTTGCTGGTGAATGCAGCAGGCCAGGCAGCATCTCTAGGAAGAGGTACAGTCGACGTTTCAGGCCGAGGCACTTCATCAGGACTAACTGAAGGAAGAGTGAGTAAGAGATCTGAAAGTTGGAGGGGGAGGGGGAGATCCAAAATGACAGGAGAAGACAGGAGGGGGAGGGATGGAGCCAAGAGCTGGACAGGTGATTGGCAAAAGGGATATGAGAGGATCATGGGACGGGAGACCCAGGGAGAAAGACAAGGGGGGGGGACCCCAGAGGATGGGCAAGGGGTATAGTCAGAGGGACAGAGGGAGAAAATCGAGATAGACAGAAAGAATGTGTGAATATAAATAAATTACAGATGGGGTACGAGGGGGAGGTGGGGCCTAGCGGAAGTTAGAGAAGTCAATGTTCATGCCATCAGGTTGGAGGCTACCCAGGTGGAATATAAGGTGTTGTTCCTCCAACCTGAGTGTGGCTTAATCTTTACAGCAGAGGAGGCCGTGGATAGACATATCAGAATGGGAATGGGACGTGGAATTAAAATGTGTGGCCACTGGGAACTCACTTTCGTAATCTTCAGTTCTGAAAAGTTGCTTGCTTTCATTGTTTGCATGATTTGTTTTTTTTTTCCCGCACATTGGGCATTTGGCAGTCTTTTTTAAATGGTTTCTACTAGGTTTCTTTGTTTTGTAGCTGCCTGTAAAGAGACCTATCTCAAGCCTGTATATAGTATACATACTTTGATAGTGTACTTTGAACTTTGGAGGATATGAAAGTGCAGAAGTGTGGAAAGAGCAGTGGTGTGAAGGGAGAATAATGGAGCTCAGAGAGCGAATGGGTGGGGGTGAGGTGGATTGTGTGGAAACAGAGAGGGAGATGGTGACACAGCAGAACCCAGTGCAACTTCTGTGGGAGCTCACTCTGCATAGACCATATGTGCAAGAAGTGTCGATGAATTAGCATCACATTCCATCAATCCTGCCCATGGGAATATTTTTGATAGTGCCCTTACTATGTGGAATATAATGCATTGTTCAGAAAACAGATTTGTTGTTGCAATAACTGGATTAACTGTGTAATTACTGGAATGCTACTTCAGAAAGAAATGGTTTCAATTCTCATTGAATTGGCTTGAAACAGAAGAGCTAAGAGTGTGCTGGAAGTGAAGGCTTGGATCACTAAACAGAATAATTCTGTAATTAATTTCAGTATTGTGGGAGAATGGTCACGGGGAGAGTTGGACTCAGTGCTGGTCAGGTTTCATGTGGACTGGAGTCTCAGACATCTCCCCTGGAATTTCTGCCAGCACTGTGCACTCTGCGATAGGAAACTGAAACATTTGGTAAAATCCTGAGCTGGTTCCTGTGAGTGAAACCACAGAGGGAGAGGAGGAAACAGATGGTAAATATGACAGGATGCATCCAACTCTGGTAAGGAACAAACTGGGTTACTTACTCCCATCTGGGTGGCAGAGTGCAAGGCACAAAGCTCCCATTCACAGCCACGCTCAGAAACACATTGGAGCTCACTGTCTGAAACAATAGTTGAGACAGAAACCTGCTCTATATTCACTCAGGTACACACATCCCACGATAACCTCACACCTGAACAGCCATGGCAAGTGGGTACGCAGACTGGGAACATGATATTATACTAAATTATCCACAAACCTATACATCTAGGTGGCCTTTGGATCCTCACAATAGGAAAGCTGTTATGTAGGTTGCCCTTTTCACCAGGAACAGATCACAGCCCTGAACTCACGTAACCCTGGGTGGGGCTGTGGGAAGAACTCCAAACGGCCTGTTCCATAATCAATCAGAAATACATCTTGCTTTTCAGCACTGTACTTGTAGAGCTGGTTCCCTGCAACTCTTCGCCACAGGATACTACATTATTACCTACCTCTGAGAAAAGAATGAACCATTTTGTCAAAGTAGCTCTGGGTTCGGCCACACCTGGAGTAATGAACCCATTTCTGGGAACCACTCTTTAAGCAAGGTGTGAAGGCCTTGATACATGGTAACAAGAAACTAAACAATTAAATGTAGTTCATTTGGCCCTTCAGGTCTGAATACAATTCGATAATAATCACAATTGACCGTCCAAACTCATCCCCCATGCCTTCTTATTCCCCCACATCCCATGATCCACTGAACGGTAAGAATTAGCTTTAATTCCTGATAGCTTAGATTTCAGGATTTGACCTTAGCAATATCCTGTGCTGGAGAATTGTACTGACTCACCACCATCCCAAATATTTCTCCTCATCTCAGTCTAAAACAGTTTACACCTGACAATGTAACTTTGATGCCCTGGTCCTGGACTCCCCTACTATCAGGAACATATCCCAGCCCTGTGAATTGAACATAAGACTGTTGACTCCTGGAGGCACTTGGTGTACAGATATTTACCAGGCCATACCCCATATTTGAGCTTATAGGACTGGATGCACGCCTCTGACTCTTCACTTAAAGCCCCAACAATTGATCTCACAAGTATAGTAAATGCTCTGTCAGAAAGATGAATTCATTCACGAGTGCTGTTTTCCTAAAGGCAGAACATTCTTCAGACAGAGCCCATGGAGCTGGCTGTCGTCGATGAAATGGCTAATGGAGCATTCTGTGATGAGCATAAAGTGGAAGAGAAGAAAAGGACAGACAGCAGACCAGGTACACAATGGTACACAGCCCGTGGAACAGGATTCCTTCCCTCATAAGACATTTATTGAATAATTGACATCTGAAGGTGAGACTTCAGATCAATTACAGCAGCAAAAGCTCACTTTCAAATTGGATGCAAAGGATTTCTGCCAAATAGTCTCACTTGTCCAAAGACTGCACATTTACACACTGAAGTAAAAGCTATGAGGTTGGAAATTGTCCACATTCATTCTTTGAATTGCTAGATTTCAGCAGAGAGGTGTGAAGTAGTGGGAGCCTTTTTGGCCATCTGTGTAATTAGTGATGATATGAATAGTTGATCTGTTCCTGGTCAGAAACTGCTTAATGGGCAACTTTGTTCTACTGTCAAAAGAACCCTGATCCAAAATCCACAACCTACTTCAGTCAAAGTGACTAGAGCCACAATGTGTTGACTTACACTGGCTCCAACCTAGATTGTGTGAGACAATTTGAACAATCATTTAACTGTGAAAACATAAGACCATATAGGAGCAGAATTAGGCCATTTGGCCCATCAAGTCTATTCCACTATTTCATCGTGCTGATCCATTTTTCTCTCAGCCCAAATCTCCTGCCTTCCCCCCACACCCCTCCCCCCATATCCCTAAATTCCCTGACCAGTCAAGAATCTATCAACCGCTGCTTAAACAAACATAAAGACTTGGCCTCCAGAGCTGCCTGTGGCAAATAATTCCACAGATTCACCACTCTCTGGCTAAAGAAATTCCTCCTCAATTCAGTTCTAAAAGGACAATCCGTTATTCTGAGGCTGTGTCCTCTGGTCTTAAACACTCCCACCAGAGGAAACATCCTCTCCACATCCATTCTATGAAGGGTTTTCACTATTCAGTAGGCTTGAATGCCTCATTCTTCTGAATTCCAGTGAATACAAGCTCAGAGCCATCAAACAGTCCCCATATGACTAGCCATTTAATCCTAGAATCATTTTCATGAACTTCCTTTGAACCCTCTCCAGTTTCAGCACATCCTTTCTAAGATAAGGGGCCAAAAACTGCTCACAATACTCCAAGTGAGGCCTCACCAGTGCTTTATGAAGTCTCAACATTACATCCTTGCTTCTGTATTCTAGTCCTCTTGAAATGAATGCTGTTACCGCATTTACCTTTCTCACCACAGACTCAAACTGCAAATTAACCTTTAGGGAATCATGCACAAGAACTCCCAAATCCCATAGTGCCTCAGATTTTTGTATTTTGTCTCCAGTTAGAAAATAGTCAACCCTTTCATATAGTAGAGCAGCACGTCAGGACACCCTGTGGCTCAGGATCCTTCCAAAGGGTGAACCCTATGCACTTAGAGCACAGGTTTTATCATTTCCTGCTGATGCTGCACATCACTACATGAAACCAAGACAGAAGAAAGAAAATTACACCACACACACACACACCTCTCTACAGTGACTATGATTTCCTGAATACCTTCCCTGCCTCCTTCAGTCTTTGCTTCATTACTTTGTAGGTCGAAGATCCAACCCTGAACCTGCCAGAAGAAACCACTGTGCTTTTGTCCTCTCCTTTCTCGTGGGTCTCTCCATTCTGCTGTCTGGGGGCATTCTCATCGCTGGAGTATTTCTGTGTAAGTACGGCCGCCTTCCTCAAACGACGGGGTAAAGGAATCAGGAATGACTGGGAAAGCACAAGACAAGTGGTAAATATATGGTGGGAAATTGGCATCACAGCTAGATAGGATGTTCAAGAGAGATTTTGACACATTGTTCTACACAAATGAATATATTTAGTACAGGAGTTGGGATGTTATGTTGAAGTTGTGTAAACATTGGTGAGGCTAATTTGGAGCATTGTGTCTGGTCATCTATCTACAAGAAAGATATCAATCAGACTGAAAGGGTGCAGAGAAAATTCACAAGGATGTTTCCAGGGCTTGACAATATGAGCTATTAGGAAAGGTTGAATGGGTTAGGGCGTTATTCCTTGGAGCATAGGTGAATAAGGGGAGATATGATAATGGTATATAAAATTATGAGGGGTATAGATAAGGTAAATGCAAGCAGGTTTTTTTTTTCTACTGGGGTTGGATGAGACTAAGACTAGATATCTTAGATTAAGGGTAAAAGGTGAAATGTTTAAAAGGAACAGAAGGGGGAACTTCACTCAGAGGGTAATGAGAGTGTGGAACGGCCTTTTAGTGGAAGTGATGAATGTAGGTTCAATTTCATTTTAGAGAAATTTGAGTAGGTACATGGATGGGAGGGCTTATCGGGGGTTGTGGTCCAGGTGCAGGTTGACAAGACTAGGTAGAATATCAGTTAGGCATAGACTAGATGGGCTGAAGGAACTGTTTTTGTGCAACAGTATAATGTTCTATGGAATTGCGAAGACTGATCATTGACCAGAAATGTTAGCTCTGTTTCTCTCCTCACAGACACTGCCTGAGTTGTTGCATGTTTCCTGCATTTTCTGTTTTCACTTCAGATTTTCAGCAACTGCGGTATTTTTAATGGCCTTCACACAGCGTTTCACACTGCTGAACCTTTGCACTGAGTAAACATAGAAATCAAACATCTTACATTGGAGGTGCAGTCCTGTATGTCTGTTAAACTTTCTGCGATCAGCTTACTGGTTCATTACACTCCCAGGGCACAAATCCTGCGACTTTTGGGGCTCCTCCTCTCCATCATCTACTACATGGCATATACACCATTATGGACAAAGCACCAGCTTACCATATGTCTTCCAAACTCTCTCTACCCCTTTTCCCTTCCTCTCCCTTTATCTTCTTCCCATCTCTCTCTGTACCTCATTCTCCACACATGTGTAACCTGACCATTTGTACGTTATCAGTTGGAAAGAGATAAAGTTTGAGCCTCCAGAGCTGGTTACACAGGTTCCACTGTTGTGAGCTCAAAATCTATTTTTCCATTTCAGTTGCACGGATGTTCAGTGAAATCAAAGACTCCCAAGTGGAGCTTTCTCAGCTCAAGAGCAACAGTAAGTGTTGACAAGCTCTGTGTGGAAGCTTCAGTCTCAGTGTTTGGAGATCCAGAACTCAACCTGAAGTATTCCCAATTTTCCAGATGTAGGTGGGATACCTGTTTTCACAGTAGCTTAGTGGTTAGTGTGACGATATTACAGCGCCAGTGACCTGGGTTAAATCCCGCAGCTGTCAATAAAGAGTTGGTACTTTCTTTCCATGACTGCATGGGTTTCCTCCTGGCGCTCCCGTGTTCACCCACATTCCAAGGATGTGTGGGGTTAGTAGGTTAATTGATCACCTAGGTGTGATTGGGCAGTGTGGGCTCATTGGACTAGTAGATTTTGTTACCGTGTTGTATCTCTAAATAAAATAAAATCTTAAAATATCCAATAGCTTAGTAGCCAGATCACATTCAGAAGCACAAACATGCTTCATAGGCAGATTGGTATTGATATACCCGAATTAACCAATAGTTACAATTGTCCTAGCTGAGAGCATTAGAAAGCAATGATCCATTCCCAGCTTCTGAAACACAGAGGAACATCCCAGGGTTCCACATGGAAGCATCACTGGACATAAATCCAAAGCAAGTGATACGAGGGCAAATGGCCATTAGCAGTGTTAAATGATCGGATAAGGTTCGACTTCTAATTTTCTTCAAACTAAGACATAGCATCACTTGAGAGAACCATTGTGACAAAGTGGGAGCTGATGTATCCTTCCATTTCAACAAAATGGCCCTCCTAGCTATCAATGTAACAAATGCAATAACATGTCGGTCAGACACAGAGATACCAGGGATATTTTGAGGAATTATTCCAAAAAGCACAGTTAATTTGTTAGGTTAGAAGCCGAACCTTTGAACCTATGTTTGATTTTGAGAAAAGATGGGATTCATTCATTGTTATCATTTGAGTTAATTGATAGATTTTCTCCACGATCTAATTGTAAATTTTTGGTACTTTTTTTTTCTTGCTGGTGATTTGATGTTTATCTTTAGAAGTTTCTTGTATGACGCATGGCTCCGGGGCTGAACACCTAATGAGGTTTTTTTTCCCACTTTTTCTTGCTTAGTAGGGTTTTTTTTAATGACCAAAATTTTTTCAATCTTTAAAATAATGCTTTTTTTCTTGAGACATTGTAAATGTTGCTTACTTCGATGTACTCATATTAATTTTGGATAATAATAATAAAAAGATTTGAAAAGAAAGAAAATGATCAGATAGGATAAAGGCAAAGAGGTAACAAGGGTGAGAAGAGATGACACAATGCCAATGGGAGACAAATGTCATATCCACAAGGCAAGAGGTAAGGAAGCCCACTAGGTATAGGGTAGATAGGAAGGGCAAAGACGTTGAAATAATTTAAACATGAAGATGAGAACATTGAAGAGGGAGTTTTTGGTAAAGTTAATTTACAGGAAATGAGATGTGTTTGGTGCATTGCAGTCTGAGGGCTGAAGGAGAAAACCTGGTAGGGGAGCTGTGGCGTGCTCAAGCCTAGAGAAGAACAGAAGCATAAAGAATTGGCTGAGGCCAGATTACCTTTTGAAGAAAGAACTTTAAGCTGAATCTTAGCTCAAGGTTGAATAAGAACAAGTGGTTCAGTCTCAGACTGATGAAGAGAGACAAGGAGATGAGAGATGAAGTCCATCCAGGAATGGATCTCAGAGGATCCTCGGTTAGCGCATGGGGAGCGGAGGGCCAACAGAGATGGTGGTGACAAGAGGAGAAACAGAATTAGCAGTGGACTATTCAGCCCCTTTTGCCTGCTGCCCCATTCAATAACATCATGGCTTATCTCCACATCCACACATTCATAGGCACAGAGCAAGAAGAGGAAGTTTGGAGGTTAGGTTGTAACCTGGGGAATACATGGACAGTGGGCAAGATCCACTTGAAGTTGAGGAAAGGATTAAGGAGGATAAAAAACAGAGGGAAGGAAGATGGAAAGTGTCAGAGAATGAGTGAGAGATAATTTCCAGAGATATTGCAAACCAGGCCTCAGTCCTTCGCTGCCTTGTGAATTGTAGCCTTTATAAATTGGGCTTATGATGTTAGATGAAAGGGAGCCAGAGCGAGATCACACTTGATATGTGAGTGACTTAATATCTCATACCAGAATGGCCATGTATATGCTTATATGGAGGTGGGTTGTTCTCCCAGTACCAAAACCAAGACCAGTAGTTGTTTGAGCAGCAGGAACATCACCATTACCAGCATCTGCTTGGTGATAAAGAGTGGTACTATCTACATAGCAAAGTCTCAATAATACAATGGTCACCATCCCAAGATAGAATCCCCTACTTTCTATTCTCAATACCATTCTGATCCAAGCCCCAAATCTACACCCAACCCCTTCCTAACTGAAATACATCACTTCCCAATATACCAATGCTCTTCATTCAAAACGTTAACCTCTTTGTCTGGACACCCAAAGTAGAACATACTAGCAAGAAACCCATGCACCTGGAGGAAGAGCGTAGCCAATAGTCTGCCAACTTGATATGGCTTAGCAGATATATACTGAGTCCAGGTATGTACACACATTGTGTTACTTTGTGCCGAAGTTTTACGTCCTTCCTTCTGATCACACACCATCCTGATTGTGAAATTTATCACCATTGCTTCTTCATCACTGAATCTATCCCTGGGACACATTGTCAGATAGCACTGTGAGAAGACCTTCCCCACACGGAGTCCAGTGGCTGAGAAAGATGGCTCACCACCATCTCCTCAACAGTTGTGAATGATGGGCAGTAGTAAATGGTCTTGTTAGATCCCAAATGGAATAAGTGTCCCAGACAAGGATGATCCCCAAAGTCATTTGGGTGAAATTAGCTGCTCTCATCTGAAGTTGCTCCAGCTGTTTATGGTGCTGCTGGGTTTGCAAGTTAGAGGTCAGTTCAAGGTCATGTTCGTCATGGAGCCATAGAGATGTACAGAACAGAAATGGGCCCCATGGCCCAGAACATCCATGCTGACCTTTATCCATCTGCACTTATCCCATCTGCCGCTTTATGGCTGTATCCTTTTATGTTGTAAATCCTTCTAGTGCCGATCTATAAATGCCTCTGAGATGCAGTGATTCTATCTGATTCCACCACCTCCACTGGCAACACAATCTAGCTACCAACCACTCTCTGTATAAAAAACATTACCCCCAAAACCCCTTTAAAAACTTCTTCCTCTCACCGTAAACCTATACCCTCTCATTTTTGATATCTTTCACTGGGGGAGAATTCTAACCACTTCCCCTATCTGTCTATCCTCTATCTACACCTTACCTAATGTTATATAGCAGCCGTCAGTAACCTGCTCATCTTTATGTTCCAGTATTGCAGATGTTCACTGAAATAAGAAATTCAAACTCTGATTTTCTACTGGAACGTTCACAGATGAAAAGTAAAAGTAAGTGTAGAATTTTAACACCGTTCTCCATCTGACACCAATGAATTGATCAACTTGACCCGAAACAGGAGTGTGTGGGCCATGGCAGTCAAAGCTCAAACTGGGCACAGCTCCTGATGATGATGATGACTCCATCTGAGCTATTGAATAAGAATTAGAATCAGGTTTAATATCAGCAGCATATATTGTAAACTTTGCTATTTGTGGCAGCAGTATATTGCAATACATATTAATAAAAATAATAAATTACAATATTAAGCATATATAAAAAGTAAATTACGTAAGAAGCGCAAAAAGTGATCGAAAACATACAGAGAGTAATCATGGCTCATTACCATTCACAAATCTGATAGCAGAGATGAAAAAGGTGTTGCTCAAATGTTGAGTGTGTGCCTTCAGTCTCCTATACCTCCTCTTGATGGTAGCAATGTGAAGAGGACATGTCCTGGGTGATGGGGGTCCTTAATGATGGATGCCGCCTTTCCAAGGCATCGCCTTTTGAAGGTGTCTTTGATGCTGGGGAGTCTATTGCCCATGATGGAGCTGGCTGAGTTCACAACTTTCTGCAGCTTTTTCCGATCCTGTGCAGTGGGTGGCCACTCTATATCAGAAGGTGATTGCAAGGTCTACTACAGAACTCATCTGAAATTATAATTACTGTACAGTATATTATATCCCAAAGCCTTCCTGTATTTTCTGTGTCACTTTCCATTTGTTCCTTTTCTATGTTCTAACAGTAGTCTCGTGGCACATGGCCAAGTGGTTTAAGGCGTTCGTCTAGTGATTTGAAGGTCGCCTGTTCGAGCCTTGGCTAAGGCAGTGTGTATGTCCTTGAGCAAGGCACTTAACCACACACTGCTCAGTGACAACACTAGTGCCAAGCTGTATCGGCCCTAGTGCCCTTCCCTTGGACAACATCAGTGGCGTGGAGAGGGGAGACTTACAGCATGGGCAACTGCTGGTCTTCCATACAACCTTGCCTCCAACACTCTCTTATTCCAGGTTTCCAATTAGGATATAAATATTCAATGCTCACAAAGCAGGTCATCTCAATGCTCCATAAATAGTTTATTGTATCTTTTATTTTCATCTTACTTTAGACGATAAGACATGGGAGCAGAATTTAGTCATTTGGCCTATCAAGTCTCCTCCAACGTGGCTGATCTATAATTCCCTACAGATTCACTGGCTAAAGAAATTCTTCCTCAGGTCTGTTTGAAAGAGATATCCCTCTATCCTGAGGCTGTGCTCTTTGGTCTTTGACTCCTCCACTATAGGAAACATCCGCTCCACATTGACCCTACCTAGGCTTTTCAACATCCAATAGTTTTTAATATGATCCCCCCCATTCTTCTAAATTCCAGGCCCCGTGTCATCAATCGCTCCTCAGACAATAAGCCTTTCTTTCCCAGAATTGTTTTTGTGTACCTCCTCTGAACCCTTTCCAATGTCAGCACCTCCTTTCTTAGATAAGAGGTCCAAAACAGCTCACAATACACCCAGTGCATTTTGAGCAATGCCTTGTAAAGCCTCAGCTTTTATATACCAGTCCTCTGGATTCCAACATTGCATTTGCCTTCTTTCCACCAACACAACCTGCAAGTTATCCTTTGCAGAATCCTGCAAAAGGACTTCGAAGTCCCTTTGCACCTCTGATTTTTGACTTTTCTCCCTGTTTAGAAAATAGACTATGCCTTCTACCAAAGTGCATCACATATACTTCCCTACGCTATATTCCATCTGGCACTTATTTTGCCCAATCTCCTGATCTGTTTAAGTACTTCTGCAGATTTCCTCCTTCCTCAGCATTACCTGCCCCTCCACATATCTTTGTATCATCTGCAAACTTGGCCATGAAGCCAAAAGTTCTGTTATCCATTGACATATAATGTGAAAAGAAGTGGTCCCAAAACCGATCTCTGCACAGCATTAGTCACCATCAGGCAACCAGAAAAGGCCATCTTTTTTCCCACTCTTTGCCTCCTGCCAGTCTGACAACTTTCTATCTATGCTAGTATCTTTCTTGTAATAGCATGAACTCTTATCAAGCGCCCCAAATCCTATCCTTAATAATAGATACCAACATCTTCCCAACCATTCAAGTCAGGCTAACTGGCCCATAATTTCCTTTCTTCTTCCTCCGTCCCTTCTTAAAAGGTGGGGTGACATTTACAATTTTACAGTCTTTTGGAACCATTACAGAGTCTAGTGCTTCTTTGAAGATTATTGCTAATGCCTCGGCAAACTATTCAGCTATCTCTTTCAGAGCCCTTAGTGTAGTCCATTTGGTCCAGGTGACTTATCTACGTTCAGACCTTTCAGCTTCTCAATCACCCTCTCCTTAGTAATAGCAGCCACATTCACTTCTGCCCTGTGACACTTTGGAATTTCTGGTATATGGCTAGTGTCTTTCAATAGCAAAATACTTATTAATATCATCTGCCATTTCTTTGTCCCCTATTGCTACCTCTTCAACGTCATTGTCTAGAGTTCCAATATTCATTCTCACCTCTCTTCTACTCTTTATATGTCTAAAAAAGTTTGGTATCCTTTATTTAATTGGCTAGCTTCATATTTCATCTTTTTTCTCATGGCTTTTTAGTTGCCTTCTATTGATTTTTAAAAGCTTCCCAATCCTTTAATTTCCCATTAATTTTTTTCCCATATTATATGCCCTCGCTTTTACTTTTATGTTGTCTTTGACTACTCTTGTCAGCAATGGTTGCCTTACCCTCCCTATAGAATACTATATCATCTTGGGATATACTTATACTGCACCTTCTGAATTTTCCTGGAAAATCCAGCCATTACTGTTCTTCCTTCAACTCTGCTAATGTCCCCTTCCAATCAATTTTGACCAATTCCTCCCTCATGCCTCTTTAATTCCCTTTACTGCACTGTAATACAGATACATCTGATTTTATCTTCTCCCTCTCAAACTGCAAGAAGAATTCTATCATATTATCATTCCTACAACCAATGATCTCACCTTAAGGACTCTAGTAATCCCATGTTTTCTTTATTTATTGCTATTTATTTTTATTTTCATTTGCACAGTTTGTTCTTCTGCACTCTAGTTGATCCTTTATTGATCCTGTTTTGATACTATTCTATAGATTTGCTGAGTACGCCCACAAGAAAATGAATCTCTGGATTATGTATGTAGTTTGATAACAAAGTTTAGTTTGGACTTTGAAATTTTCTCCCTCCTAAAGGCTCCTTTACCTTAAGTTTCCCAAGAAAATCTAGCTCATTACATGACACCCAATCCAAAAGTGCCTTTCTGCTGGTATGCTCTCCCATAAGCACCTCTCGAAATCCATCTCATAGGCATTCTACAAATTCCCTCTCTTGGGATCCAGCCCCTGATGTAATTTGTATTCCACATCCTGGCTGCTTTTTAGAAGCCTGTATATCACTCCATCCAGGGTTTTTCCCTCCTTGCAGTTTCTTAAACCCACCCACAAGGATTCTACTCTTCCGATCCTATATCACCTCTTTCTAAGAATTTAATTTCATATTTTACTAACAGAGACACCCTTTTCCCTCTGCCTACATACCTGTCCTTTCAATACAATGTATATCCTTGGATGTTAAGCTCCCAACACTGATCTTCTTTCAGCTATGACTCAGTGATGTCCACAACTCAGTGATGTCCACAATGTCCTATTTGCCAATCTCTAACTGCGCTACAAGATCTTATTCCATGTATTCAAATGTAACACTTTCAGTCCTGTATTCATCACCCTTCTTGATTTTGCCACTGTTATATTTCAGCTCAATGTATCCATCCCACTGACTGCAATTTTGCTCTATCATTTGCATGTCCTTTATCACTGACTCACTACCCAATGCATCGACTCGTATACCCACTGCCCCATCCTCTGCCCTTTCACTCTGGTTCCCATTCCCCTGCCAAATTATTTTAAACCCTCTCCAGCAGCTCTAGCAAAACTGCCCACAAGGATATTGCTCCCCCTCAGATTCAGGTGTAATCCATCCTTTTTGTACAGGTCAAACCTTCCCTAGAAGAAAACGCCATGATCCAGAAAAGTGAAGCCCTGCCCCCTTCACTAATTCCTCAGCCGCACATCATCTGCCAAATCATTTTAATCTTACCCTCGCTGATATACACACAGGCAGCAATCCAGAGATTACTATCATAAACACAAAATAATCTGCAGATGCTGGTGTCAAAGCAACACTCGCAACGCACTGGAGGAACTCAGCATGTCGGGCAGCATCCGTGGAAAAGATCGGTTGACGTTTCGGGCCGGAACCCTTCGTCAGGACTGTGATCCATCCACGGATGCTGCCCGACCTGCTGTGAGATTATTATCAGCTGGGAACCCAGGTACTTATGACTCGAAAAGCTCAGAACGGACACGGAAGAAACTCAGAAAAGTAGACCAGACAAGCTCAGAAAGTACACTTGGAATGTAGACTCAAGACACTTGGAACACAGACTCAGGACATGCACCAAGAATAGAAGGCACCCTCACCTCAATGCCACCGATGTCAAAACACTGCTGTTCGACCTCAGCTGAGAGGGCTCCTTCTGTCATGGTGTGCGCTGGCAATATCAGAACCCAAGTTCGGAGGAACAACAGCAACCAAAGTTTATTCATAATAGTTCCAAATGAACATCAGTGTCTCCACTGAGCAGCACCATGGGAAATAACATTCTTGAAGCTAGGGCCATGCAATTAGCACTAATCGGGCACTGGCTTAAATAATACAAGTAACACAGAATCCCTGAGCCAATCAGAATAAACTTAATAAATTTGAGCAGAAAACATGAGGAGACCGCATTACAAAGGCCAAGTCGCTTGAGAAAAAACACAAGGAACTCCAAATGATTAATGACCATCATTAAAAAAACAATACACCAAGTTGCTCTTAAAACCTCAGAGCCCAATGCTCTCCAGTGACCCACACAGGCCCGAAGAACTCGTTACAAGAGACATTAAGAACAAGAGCAAGGAATTTTGAAACTTTACAAAACTTCAGTTCAGCCGTATCTGAGGTAGGGCAACATTCTAGGTGCCACTCTTAAGAAAAGGTTTGAAGGTTTTGGAGATAGTGTGGGTAAGTTTTCCCAGAGTGATTCCAAATGGATGGGATTTGTTTATATATTCATGTAGACTGTGGCCCTGGGGCTAATCTATTTGGAACAAAGGAGCCATTGAAACAGAGTTGGATAAACCTTGAAAGGAATTAATTCACAGAGCTGTTGGGATTTGTTTGGGATTGGGTTGATCCTGACTGATTTTACATAGCAAATAGTCTCCATTCATGCTGTAATTACTCTATGATTCTATAGAGAGATCAACTCTTATCCTTCCCATGATGGATTTGTCCTTTACTCCCTTTTCCACTCTGGGACTTGTATGTTTGGGCAGACCTTCACTTTTGAACAAAGAAGCTAAAGGCAAGGCAAATTAACTTTAAGCAGATTGATCTCAATGGATTTTTTTTTCGGTTAAAACCTCATCTTTTCTGAGATTGAGAGGAAAATTTGTGTTTGTATTTCAGTTGTGCAGATGTTCAGTGAGATAAGCACCTCGCAGGCTGGCTTCAGCACAGAGCTCTCAAAGCTGCAGAACAACAGTAAGTGTGGGAATATACTGCAGGTGCCCATCCCTAACTCAGCATCGGTATCTTTATCGCTTGGGGACTTCCCTAACAGGCACTGTAAGTGAGCCTGATGTCATTTCTCATCATGCATGAAAATAAAGGCCACCCCTCGGCCACAGCTCGAAGTCAGGGAGTTAGAGGAACGGATGCCTGGAGAACCTGTAGAACTATAGAGGCATTTCAGAAGAATGTGGTTCTGCAGTGATCCCAGGCTTATAAAAACATGGGTTGTGATCCTCAACTGGAAATTCTTGTCCAGCAGTCTGTGCATTACTAAGGGAGGGCAATGCAGTGGCACAGCTAGTAGAACCACTGCTCCACAGCTCCATTTACTTGGTTTGATCTTGACCTCATGGTACTGTCTGCACAGTCTCCCTGAGAGTGTGTGGGTTTCCTCTGGGCGCTCCGGTTTCCACCCACATCCCTAAATGTGCAGATTGGTCACTGTAAATTGTTCCTGGGTTGCAGATCAGTGGGAGAATCTGGGAGGAGTTAATGGGAATATATTGAGAATATAACAGAAATAGTTGTGTAATTGGGTTACTGACAGTTAGTGAACTCACTAGGCTGAAGGGCCTATCTCTGGGCTGTGATTGGATAACGATCAGTAGTGTTTCCAGTGTTGCCTAGTGAACGTAAAGAATCCCAGATTACCATCCACTGGGATATCCTCTGGTGCCTTCCCCAAAATTTATCCCACAATCATCTTTTATAACATGAAGCTCCTCAATCACATGGGAGCCAACTGTCCACCAACCCCCTTCACAAACGACAACGCCAAAAAATGCAACATTAATGTGGAGAGGAACTACAGAAAGCTGAGTCCTTATTTTTAAACTTTTAATTCCATTTCAGTTGCACAGAGGTTTGGTGAAATGAGACTGCCCCAGGATATTGACAACATGGAGCTCTCAAAGATGTGGGATATCAGTGAGTATTTCACACCCAGTCAGAGTCAGACATACTGTATGCTGTACCAAGCATGTCCCCCCACTGAGTGAGGACCACCCATTCCACTCAACAATGTACTCAGTGGTGGGATAAAGGCATTTATTAAGACAGAAAAACTGTAATAAGCATGAAGCAAATAATTCTGATTCAAGATTGTTTAATGTCATTTCCTTTCAAGTGTAAGGAAAACAAAATAATTGTTACTATGGATCCAATGCAGCACAAAGTAACACAAAAAATAAGAAACACAATAATAATAATAATAATAATAAAAACACAATAAATATAAATGCATAAGATAGCTTCTATACATAGATTGATTGTGGTGGAGTAAATGGGTGGAGGTGTTGATCAGTCTTGCTGCTTGGGGAAACTGACTGCTTTTGAGTCTGGTGGTCCTGGTCCAGGTGACTGATGGTGAGTAACTGGTGCTCATGATGCGTCGGGCAGTTTAGACCATCCGTTGTACAGCCTTCCACACAAAGCAGTGATACAGGTTGTTAAGATGCTCTCTGCTGCATGTCTGTAGAATGACATGAGTATGGATGTGCAAAGTCCAGCTCCCTTCAGCCTCCTCAGAAAATAAAGGCATTGGTGACCTTCCTTGACTGTGTAGAATGTGTTTTGGGACCATGAGAGGGAGTGTGTAATGTGCATTCCTGGGAGTTTAAACTTTTCGCAGTTTACACTGCTATACCACCAAGGTGAAAGGAGGAGGATGTAAGTGGTGTGAGTTGTCTTGAAGTCACTAACCATCTCTTTTGTCTTGTTGTCATTAAAGAAAAGGTTACTTGCCTGGCACCAGGCCTCGAACTCTACTAAACCCTCTCTGTAGGCCATTTTATTGTTCTTTGTGATGAGCCCCGCTAGTCATCAAAGAGTTTGACAATGTGATTGCTCAGGATGTGATGCTGGAAATTAAAAAGAATACTGTGAGGGAAATATTCAGCAGGGCAGGCAGCATCTCTGGGGAAAGAGTCCCCCAGGGTTACTTTCATATCAGGAGATGTTAAAGTGAACAGCTATGTGAAAGAGAGGAGTTAGAGAAGGGGAGACGGGGTACAACATGATGAGGAGGCCAGGAGTGTATTTGATTCCTGGTTGATGGGTGATGACACTCATCACTCCCCCAACAAGGTGATGGATCTGGAAAACGTGAAGGGGATATTATTCCAGTTCCCTGGATTATTTGGAATCAGGGAATAAAGGTTAGCACGATATGGTCCAATGCAGCTTCAAATATGGAAAACATACACTTAAGGTTGGAGGGGGAGAGTTTAAAGAAGATGTGTGAGGAAAGATTTTTACACAGAATATTTGGTGAAGAGAACTAGCCACTGTTCTAAGTGGTGTTGTAAGCAGAGATGATAACGTCATTTAGAAGCTTCTAAGATGTATGCATGAATAAGCAGAGAACGGAGTGATAAGGATCATGAGGAAACAGAAGAAATTTAGTTTTATTTAGCACCATGTTTGGTGCAAATGCCATGCGTGGAAGAGCCTGTTTTGGTGCTATATTGTTCCATGGTCTATCTTTTATTTTCTGTGTATTGATACGATATTCACATCTCATCAATACCAGCTCATGAACCTACTTGTACCATACCTTCCTCTCCCACAGCCACATGAACTTCCTTCCCTTACAAGCTGCCAACCTCCACCAGAAGTCCTCACATCACTCAACCCTCCACCTCTATGGCTAACAGACTCATTGCCCTCCTCTTCCACATTCCCAACAGCAACCCACAACCCCACTACATACACTTCCTGATCACATGCTCCTCCATCCCACACAAACACACCCTCAGACCCCAACCCAAACCTCCAACCCACACCGACACCCAAATCCAAGCAGCAATGCACACAATCTCAAATCTAATGCACAACCCCCTGTCCTATGACCAGAATCATCCTACCACCGAGTACCTACTTTCTAGCCCCAGTATCAGTCATCACTCCACAGGATTGCCAACAGCAAGGGCAGAGTGGACAGTTTCATGTCAGAAATAATGGTTGGCAACGGCAGCAGTGGACTCTCTAATACTGGGGGCCTAGCTAATCTGTAGCTACCAATCAAACATGTTCTGAAAAAAAAATGAATTGAAACAAAAAAATGCTAGAAGCTTTCAGCAGCTCAGGCAGCATCTGTGGAAAGGGATAAGGTCAAAGTTTTAAGCTTCTGAACCTTTTGTCAACATAAAGAAAGAAGAGCTAATGTTACTTTTCAATGGGAGAGATGTGACAAGATGTGTTCATTTTACAGTAAAATGAACCGAAATGGCCAGGTAGGGAAAAAGCTACCAGTACATAAAGCTTCATGGTCTGGGTACAGGCAGTCCCCAGGGTACAACCGGGTTCCATTTCCAAGAACTGTCCATAATCCAAACTGCTCATAAGTCAGAAATGAATAACAATAATATTTTGTCGGAGAGTATCAGAGATATAGCTGTGCAAGAGACTGAGGATGATCTCGAAGAGCAGCTGCAAATTTGGCATGTCCCCTTTGACCCTTAACAATTGCTTACTTGGTGAACTATAGAAGGAATCCATCGGAAATGTATCACAGCTGCACTGCCTATGGCCGCAAGAAACTGCAGAGAGCTGTCCACACAGCTCAGCACACCATTAATACAGCCTCCCCTCTGTGGACTCAATGCATACTTCTCACTACCCAAATAAAAGAGCCACCATAATCAAAGACCCCTCAGACTCAAGACATTATCTCTTCTCCTTCTTCCAATTAGGCAGAAGATACAAAATCTGAAAGCTCATACGACCTGGCTCAAGGACAGCTGCTGTCCCATGCAACAGGACAGTTGGATGTTTTGTCATATAAGATATATTCTTGACCTCACAATCTATGTTGTGTGACCTTTACTGTCTACCTGTACTGCACTTTCTCTATACTGCAACATTATTCTGCATTCTGTTATTCCTTTTTCCCTACACTACCTCAACACACGGTTGTAATGAATTGATCAGTACGGACAGTATGCAAGACAAGTTTTACACTGCATCTTGGTGCATGTGACAATAATAAACCAATTTACCAGTTTTTACTGATTTACCTCACTGACTCAATGAGTGAGTTTGCTTAGTGCTCCCAGCTCTATTCAGCTTGACGCATCCCAGGGTGACTGGTTATTGGTTGGGGGTGTGGGGGTGATGATATGGTTATTTGGAAGAGAAGGTATATGAAAATGCTGTACTGGTACCCAGCAGAAAGATGCCTGCAGCCCCGCAGCAACCATTAAATCCATCCCAGCACATCCCACTGATCTCCCAAACACCTGTTCATTGGCCTGGAGTGTTGGTAAATTGGGCACTGGTAATCTAGAAAGATCTGTTATGGGTCGCTTAGGACGATATTATAGGATTTCCCCAGCAGATCATAGACATAAGTTTAAAAAAAAATCTAAGCCCACGTAATATAAAATAGAAAAAGTTTAAAAACATGAAGTTGTAAATTATGTTCTAAGCCTTTTTTCTCAGATTAATCATCTCCTTCTTTTCAATCATGAAGCTTGTTTTAAATTCTCCCCCGTGAATCCAGGTGCTCCAGTTTCCTCCCACAGCCCAAAGACATGCCAGTTGCTAAGTTATTTGGTCATTGAAAGTTGTCCGACTCGGCTAGGATTAAATCATGAATTGCTGGTTGGTACGGCTCAAAGGGCCAGAAGAGACTATTCCATACTGAAACTTGATAAATAAAACTTATTTAAAAATTATCAAGCTTTGCGAAAGTTCTATCACCATGGGTACACAAACTCCCAGCACAACATTGTCATCATGATTGCAATGGCTGTTTTGAGGAATTTGCATTTATTTTTACCCCTGCATGTTTTTGGTCATTTGTCATAACTGGCCAATATGAAGATCTTTGCGTCTGTTACAGCCCATTCCCCTGACATCTGCTCTACCTCAGCTAACAATTCCTATACGGGCTTTGACCTGGTGTAGGATCACTCTTAAACTGAGATGGTACCTTAATACAGATCATAATGTCCACCATTGTGTAAACTGGTGTAAGTATCTCATCAATGCAGTATACAATGCAGACATCCCAGAGAAATGCAAAGAAAGTTTCACACAGGAAGCAGAGCTGAGGGGAAAGAGTAGGTGTTCTGGAATGAGAACTGAAATCTTTGCCTCCTTTTCAGTGACAAAGAGGTTCAGCGGAACAACGACCTCACAGGCTGAGATCAAGACAAACTTGATAGAGTTGAACGGTAAGAGTGAGCATTGTTTGAACCAAGTGTCTGAGCTTCCCATTTCTTTGTTATAATAATCCCGGAAGACAATCTACAGCAGGTTATAAATCAGATGAAAAGTCGGGTGAAGCAATGATAAATGGACCTCAATCCCAAGAGATGTGAGGTAATGCATTTGGGGTGTAATCAAGGGGAGGATTTTCAGTCAATGGAAGGCTACAGGGAATGTTGATGAACAGAGAGTGCACACATAGATCACTGAAATTGGTAGCACAGCTGGTAAAGAAGGCTTGTGGGATCGTTGGCTTCACTGGCTGTAGTATAGAGTATAACAGCAGGGATAAAGCATTGGTTACGGCATATCTGGCATATGCTAGTTGCAATACTAGTTGCCACACTATAGGAAGAATGTAATAACATTGAAGAGGGTGCAGAGAGATTCACAGACATGTTGCCTGGATTGAGGCGTTTATGACTGTAAAGCGAATACTCTGGAGTGGAGGAGGCTGAGGGGTAACCTGATGAAAGTGCATATAATTATGTGGAAAATAGATAGGTTATAAGCGTAAAACTCTTCTTCCCCTGATGGGTCATCTAAGACAAGAGGGCATAGTTGAAAGATGAAAGGTAGAAGGTTTGGTGGGGATCTGGGGGAGGGGAGTTATTTACACCCAGATCGTGGTTGATGTCTTGACTATACTGCCTGTGGAGATGGTGAAAGCAAGAGGCTCTCACAACATTCAAGAAGAATGTAGGCAAATACTTCGATTGCCAAACTGTAGAGAGTGACAGGACAGTTAAGTGGGATTGCGGTGGTTAAACACAATAGGTGGCATTGCCACGGTGGGCCAAAGGGCCTGATTCTCTTCTGTACAGTCCTGTGACCCTCAGGAAAATTGGGAAATCAAAGGCTGTGTAGGAATGGAGCAGCAGAGGAGTTGATACGTGGGGTAGATCAGCCACAATTGTATTTAATGGTGGGGCAGGCCTGAGGTGGCCACACTCACTCCTATTTTCTTGTGTTTCTTGAGGCATAATGTCTTGTGACAACCCAAGGATGATGCAGAGCAAAGGTAGTAACCCCTTTGATCGCAAGAAATGTTCTGGCAGTCTGGTTGTTCCGAGTTCTGCTAAACTCTTCAGAGCCAGGTTGGATGGATCCAGGAGAAGTAAACAACTGCCTTCTATTGATTTCAGTTACCCAGATGTTCGCTGAGATTAAGGGCTCACAAGATGCTATGAAGATGGATTTGTTGCAGTTGAAAACAAGCAGTGAGTAAGAATTCTCAGAACTGTGTACCATTTCTGCTTCTAACTCATTTTCCCTGCGTGATCCAAATTGTATCTTGCTACCTGAAAATCTGCAGCCTTCTGTCTAACTCCTACCAAAGTTTGGAAGAGGGATTAACTGCTTGTCCATTAATTGACTTTTAATGACTGTCACTGGCAGACAATGCAAGGAATCGTCAAACTACGATCTATGAGTGCAGATCAGACTACTGGCTTCAGTGAGTTTTGAGGGTTTTCCTTCTCCTTGGTTAGGGAGATTGGGTATTATTATTTCCTGGCTAGACTATTTGTTAATCCATTAGCACTTCCAAACCTATCATGTCTAACATCAAGGACAAAGGAACAGATGCATGGGAGATCCACCACAAGTAGGTTCCTCTCTAATCCTGACATGAAAGCCTTTACTAGTCTTCACCATCACTAGGTCTAAAACGTGGAATTCTCCCCAATGAGCACCTTCTCCAGAGAGACTACAGTGGTTCAAGAAGGCAAATTCTCAAGGGCAACTGCTGTAGGAATGCAATTGCTACCTGATATTGTCAGTGACATCGAGATCTGGAGAACAAATGGAAAAGAAATGGGAACTGGCTTCAGGGAGAGACGTGATTGAGCAAAATATTTCCAAGGCATGGAGAACCCTTTAGGACAACACATTGATCCTGGTTATCCTGCACAATGTATTGATATAGTCAGTAAAGTGCAAACTTCGGATAGAACTCAGCAGGTCTGGCAGCACAAGAGGCAGAGGGATAGTCAACATGTCAGGTCAAGACCCTGCATCAGGGTGTGACCACAGGAACACAAACACACACACACACACACACACACACACACACACACACACACTACATCCTGGAGTGCACATGGAATGTACAGGGAATTCTGCAACCATGCATTATTGCTCTGACACCTGTGCGTGTGTATCCAATGCACCCACTGTATATTTGCAGCACAGTCCACTCAGTATACTGTATCTAGTCCTACAAACAACTCCTGCAAATGTGCTTTGTTAATTTTAGTTAATCTTAAATACTGCATCCAGGAGTCTGTCTGGCGTAAGGTCGCAACCCAAAATGTGAACTCTCCCTTTGCCTCCACTACTGATGCTGAGTTCCTCCAATGGTTTGTTTTTTTCTCTAGATTCTGGCATCTGCAGTCTCTTGATCTCTTGTGTCTCCAAACTCTTATCAGTGTTGGAAGAAAATGTTTGAAAATCTTGGTCATCACCGGAGAGATGGTTAAGAATTATTTTTCATTTCAGTGACACAGGCAACAAACAACATCTGGAACACTCAGGAGGATCTCAGATCTGGAATGTCGCTGATAAAGATGAACAGTGAGTTGTGCAAACCCTGTCAGAGCGGCTTCCAGTTGAGTTTTTTCTATTCACAGGGACCTCCGAGGTTTGGTAACATTGGTGAGCAGGGTGGGGGTTGGTACAAGTTGAATGAGGAGAGTGAGAGAGAGGGGTGAGTTGGTAGATGAGATCTATGATCACAGGAGGATGAAGGACAGACTCATTGTTATGTGGCGATCACCATTCAGCAAAGGTGAGGGCAAAGGTTTTCTAAAGGATTGAGGTAGATACCAGAGTCTCCTGCCCACACTGGCGGTGACTATCATCATCTTACTGTTGAATCCCTGACAGGTAAATCAGTAATCCCATTGGTTTGGTCATGGTCCGGTCCGTGAAGTCCGCATTCCGGTTCACAGTCCGGTCCATCGACCCTTGCTCCAGGTTTTCCTGCCTACCCTGTTTCTGTTCCTGTTGAGCACTAATTGAGGCAGCTGATTCTCGTTGGGGCTGGCTGCATAAATACCTCCAGAGACCAGGGTGTGGCTGTTGGATTGTTCTTGTCCTTACTCCTTTTATCCCTTCCCCTGCCTTCTGTTTCCTCGCCTGAAGCCCTGCCTTGTCTTTCCAGTAACTCTCGCCTCACCTGACATTCTTGTCTCGCCTTGCATTGCCTGAAGCCTTGCTGGTAACTCTTGCCTCCTCTCGCCTGCAGTCTTGTCCTGGAGCCACCCTGTACCTAACTCCCTTCCTATCCCTTGCCTCCGCTGGGTAAGTCAGGCCATCTTGCCGTTACCCTACGGTTGGTTCTGTCCCTTCCTGTCCCTTGCCTCCGCTGGGTAAGTCAGGCCATCTTGCCATTACTCTACGGTTGGTTCTGTCCCTTCCTGTCTCTTGCCTCCGTCGGGTGGAGATCCACGCCCTTCCCAGGTGATCCGCACCCTGCCCAGGAGGAGCTTCAAGACCCCAAGTCTCAAGCCTCGACCTAAGCCAAGCTTCAAGACCTCAAGCCTCATGCCTCTAGTCTCAAGCCTCACCTCAAGCCTGAAGACTCCAGCCTCATCCTGCCTGCCAGCCAAGTTACGTCCTTGCCTAGTTCTGGGGTCTGAGCCAGAGGCAAGACCCAGGTTCTGGGTCCTTGTCCAGTCTCTGGCTCAGAGTCCAAGCCCTGGCTGCTAGCTCTCTTGTCCAGTCCTGTTCCGGGTTCCCAGTTTTCTTGCCATGTCCTAGCCCTCACCCTGTATCCTAGTCCTGTCCCTAGTATTTCAGTGTCTGTGTCTTGCACTTGGGTCCATTCCCAACAACCCACCTTATGACAGGTTTGGGATTCAGACTGACGTATATCTGTAATGCAGAAACCTTCCCCGCCCTCTACACACTGGGAAATGTGCAATACACAACACTCACTGCATAAAAGATGATGGCAGCACTGGTTGAGGTGGGATACACTTTGCCTTGTAGTTTTCAACACCCATTTCCAATCAATCTGTGGAGGTTATTACCCAGATGCACCACGCTGGACAAGCCAATGTCCAGCCGGACAGGGCCATTAGCACCACCTTCCTCACAGTGGCTTCCATATTAACAAACAGGATCTGGCTGTGTGCAGGAGGAAATGTTGAAGAGGTACAGCTTAGGGCTCACTCAGCTCCACCCTCCTATTCCTAAGGTGTTGGAATGTCAACCCAAAGCACAGGGTGGGATCCAGTAGAGTCAAGAAAAGCCTAGAACTTGATCCTGTGATGAAACTTGGAGCTGGATCTTGGCAGAGTTCACAGCAGGATCCTGAAATGACTAAGTGAGTAACCAAGTGAGTAAGTTGAGCCTTTAGATTTAAATTTACTTATGGGCTGGAAGAACTCTAGGACTCATCAGAAGAGCTGGAGCCTACCATGCAGTGCTCCCCTCTCCCCATCCCAAATCAGCCTCGATATTTCTCCCCACCCTATACCCACTGTTAACAGAGAATTGCCTCTATCAGTCTTTGGCTCCAGCTTCCACCTGCATATGTCCCAGGTGAGAACAGAGTGCAGATGCCTGGAGCTGTCTTCAGTTCTCTGGAGCTGGATGCAGGTGTTTAAAGCTGGAACTAAGTGTCTGTAGCTGGTTCAGTTGCCTGGCACTGGCTCAGGTGTCCAACTACATGGGAGGAGTTCAAACACTGTACAAGCAGAGTTAACAATAAAGTTCAGCTGAATGTCCTGCAAGACTGGAGACCGGGCGTGCTCTGCACAATCCCTCAGTATTGAACACAACATGGTGTCAGAAACGGTTAATCATCGATGGCTTAGGCAACAGAACAAAGGAGATTGCCAACAGATAAGAATTTACAGTAAGACTTTTATTGATCACATATATCTATGAAAATTACTCAGAATTTTATCAACCTAAGCTGCCTATGCTATGGTATACACCATCAAGCATGAGAAGAGAACTGGCCAGGGTGCTACTCAACACCTTCAAGCTATGCTCAAAAGTGGATACATTGTAATAATCAATGGGCCACTAGCCTGGGAAATGCACAGAGACGCAGACACAGAAGTCAGAGAAGTCAGTCAAACTCTCAAGGAGAGAAAAGAAGATTTTTGTAGTCCAAATAAATAATACCATAAATAAGCAAACAAACAGGAAAATGGAGGAAATACCTGCAGTACCTACATCTACTTACCTAATAAAGCCCCTGAGACACTTAATTTCTCTAAAGCAGAGGACTTGGAAAGATAGCTCAGATGCTTTGAGAGATGTAGGGTTGCTACAATCTCAAGCTTTCATGGTCCGTTCCATGAAGTCCGCATTCCAGTTCATGGTCTGGTCCGTGGACTCAGGACTCCGGGTCTTCCAGCTGTCCCTCCTTTGCTTGAGTTAATCATAGGCAACTGATTCCCATCTTGGGGCTTAGAATATAAGTGGCCTTGGGGGCGAGTGTGGACTGTTGGTTTGTTTTGTCAAGATCCCCTGAGAGCAACCTGCCGGTGGAAGGCTAGTGTGGCCATTTGCCATCTTTAGGCCGCATTGGAGAACCATCACCTCATGGAGCCTTGCTGTCGGTAGTCAGAGCTGTCTTTGCGGTATGGATTCGGCAGTTTCCCGGGCCAGCTGAGTGGCCGTCAACAACTCCGAGCTAGGTAGAGATCCAGCTGTTTCCGTAGCCAGCAGAGGTTGCTAGCTGTAACTGTGACTCGGAGCAACCCCAAAGCAGAGATGGAACTGTTTGTCGTTCTTTGGTGTTTGTCTCTTCTTGTCCTCGCTTCCATGGGATGTCAGGCTGTTCTGCCGTTGCCCTGTGGGGGGGCGGGGATCTGTCTTGTCTTGTTCTTGCCACCGTGGGATAAGTCAGGCCATTCTGCCATTGCCCTGGGGGGGGATCTGTCTTGTCTTTTCCTCGCCTCCGTGGAGTAGGTCAGGCCGTTCTGCCACTGCCCTGCAGGGGGATCTGTCTTGTCTTGTCCTCACCTCCGTGGGGAAAGTCAGGCCATGCTGCCGTTGCCCTGCAGGGGGATCTGCCTTGTCTTGTCCTCACCTCCGTGGGGTAAGTCAGGGCATTCTGCTGTGGCCCTGTGGGGGGTCCTGACTTGTCTTGTCTTGTCTTTGCCTCTGTTGGGTAAGTCCGGCCATTCTGCCATTACCCGTATGAGGGACCTGTCCCACCTTGGTGTGGAGATAAAGTTGAGTCCCAGCTTGTCTAAGGATAAGTCCCGGCTCTATGTCTATGTACTGTCCAGTCTTGTGTTAGTTTCGTGTTAAAGATGAGTGCCTGCTTTTCGAAGGATAAGTCCTGGCTCTATGTTGATGTACAGTTCCCAGTCTCTCTCCAATCTCCAGCCTCCGAGTTATCAGCTTCCACATTCCAAGACCCAAGACCCCAGCCTCAAGCCTCAAGAGCCAAGACCCCAGCCACGTCCTGTCCTGTAGTCATGTCATGTCCTTGCCTGGTTCTGTGGCCCGAGCCCGAGGCAAGACCCAGGTTCTGTGTCCTTGTCCAGTCTCTGGCTCGGAGCCCAAGCCCAGGCTCCTAGTGCATAGTTCCTTATCTGGGTTCCCTGTCTTGTCCATGTCCTAGCCCAAGTCTGCATTCTTGTCCCTGCTCCCTATCTGTATCCTGTCACGTCCTTACTCTCATCAAGTCCTGTTCCTTGTACTTTAGTGTCTGTGTCTTGCATTTGGGTCCGTTCCCAACGCCCCCATTGTGACACAAGCAGGCATCAGCAGAGCATCAAGCAAGCACACTGATATACTGCATAAGAAACAAAGCAGGTGACATCATGGGTGAATGAGGACTGACAGATGCTCAGAAAAAGGAGTACAAAACAGTGCAGGACAAATTCAAAGAATATTTCACAGGAAAAAAATGTTTTGAAGGACTGGAAGGAGTCTACACATGAATGATATACTCACCTTTGGATGCTCAAATGAGGAACTTGACAAAAGAATGGAAGCAGCCTTAGAGAAGCTGAAACAGGCAGGAATCACTCTGAACAAAAATAAATGCAAAATTACAAAGTTGGAGGTGAAGTTTTAGGACATAGAGGACGTGTTCTCAGAGGGAGCACAACCAGATTCAGATAAACTTGTAGAAATTCAGAACATGGAACAACCTATGAATGTATCAGGGGTCTGCAGGGTCCTTGGCATGGAAGACCAGCTGGGGAAGTTCATTCCAGCTTTGGTAGAGAGAAACAAAGCCACTCTGGGATCTCGTATTTCAGAGAGACTTTTGGTCCTAGGATGCACCTCTGAAGAAGTCATTCTCATCTTAGAGCAGAGCTTATCTCTCTGTCAACATTGGCTTCTTTGATTGAAGCAAAGAAACCAAAGTCTCAGCAAATGCCTCTTCCTTTGGCCTAGAGGGAATACCTATGCAAAACTGCATGGTGTACGGAAACCAGTGGTATATGCATTTAGAGCACTCTCTCCTACTGAACAGCATTATGCCCAAATTGGAAAAGAGATGCTGGCTTTTATGTGGGCTTGTGAACACTTCAGCTGCTACTTGATAAACACTAAATTCCTACTTAAGACAGATCACAGGCCACTTGTCAGCCTCCTCAGGTCAAAACACTTGGATGACTTACCTCCACATCTGCAAAGTTTCAGAATGAGGCTTACGCAATACTGTTATCAGATTAAACATGTCCCCGACAAATCTTTCACAACACCAGACAGTCTGTCAATGATGCCATGTAAACTGACACCACCCTCATGGAAGATACCAACATCTATTTAGCTGAGGTACATGAAAGCTTTCCTGCATCACAGAGTAAACTGGATGAAATTTGCAATGAGTTGAAAAAGGACCAAACCTGCAGCGAGGTCGTACAATACGGTGAGCATAGATGGCCAGCTGTTCCAAAAGGAGCTCACAAAGTCAGACTGTACTGGTTGAAAGAGACACACTCACCATTCTTGGTGTGCTGCAAAATACCTCCAGACTCATCATTCCTGCTTCTATGCATGCCAAAATCCACCAAGAACATCAAGGTATTGAAAAATGTCACCTTGGCAAATTACAGGCACAGGAATTTTCAAGCTGACAAATATCTTTTCACTGTAGGTTACTACTCACGGAATATTGAGGTATCAAGCTGTCTTCTACATCCTCAACAGCAGTTATACAGCACCTGAAAGCTGTATTCACTCACCATCGAATACCAGAGACACTTGCGTCAGACAAAGGTCCACAATTGGGCTATTCAGAGTTCAAAGCCTTTGCTAGAGACTCTGAACTCAAACATCAGACAAGCAGTCCACAGTTGCCCACAGGAGTGGAAAGAGTAGTGCAAACTGTTAAGAATCTCCTACTGAAGGCAAAAGGGTCCTACAGAGCTCTGCTAGCTTATCGCTCCACGCCCATTGCAGATGGCTACAGTTCATTCGAGCTGTCAGTGGGCTGGAGACTGAGAACAAGCCTGCCATTCTTCCTTCCCTTCTCCAACCTCATCTACCGGACTTGGATAAAGTGAGAAATTTTGAGAAAACACAGCTTGAGAAACGAAGACCACGCATGATCTCAGACCCAGAGCGAAATCTTTGTTGCCGCTCAGGAGTGGTGAAGCTGTCTGGGTTTCAGACCAATTCACCAGAGGAACAACAGTCCAGCAGCATGCACCATGATCGTTTGTGGTCAGAATATCACAAAGTAAAATCAAGCAGGACAGACGTGTGCTCATGTGTCTTCCACAGAAGGTAGAGAAAAAAATAGAGTGGCCTGATCCTTATGACAAGGACCACTTACCTGAGGTGGACACACTAGTTCAAAAATCTCCATTTGCTCCAGCACATCCATTAACCTATACCAGCTATGGTTGTTTATCTTTTTCCTCCGCAGAGATACGCTCCATAGCCTAATGTCATGAGGTAAGTGACGAAAGAGGCAGAATAACCTTTTCACTATGCTAGAGTGTTCAGCCTCCATTAGATTTAGTGTTATTTAATGTTGAAAGCAATTCACAAAATGAGACTATTCTAAAGATAAAAAGGAATTGGTAAAAAATGAGGAAAACAAATGTGACCAAGCTATCAGAAGATGCCGATAAGAGAGATAAGTGAGAGACAAATGGGGGAAACATTCAAAATGCTAATAAGAGAGAGACGAGAGGGATTAACGAAAAGGAGGCACAGTTCCGAGTATTGTTAGAGACCAGTTGCTTTGAACCTGAACTGTTTGAAGTTTGATGGACAGGCGATACCCCAGCAGGGGGATAAAAGGAACAGGTTCGCTAAGGCAAGGGACACACCACGACACCACGAGATAACGAGACCCTGGAAGTGCAGTGTGCCCCCACAAGTTGGTGGAGTTTTGGAGGTCTGGTCGCGGGACCAACCATAGATGCACAGGGTGAGACGGTACAATCAGCGGGAACCTGGTGCGTGTGTCCACCCTTGCCTGGGTGCCGGGTTCACCGCAGAAGAACGATTGTATCCGGAACCGGGGGGGGGGGGGGGCGGAGGGGGTGTGGTCACAGTTGATGACCTCAGAAGACATTAAAAAGGGCTCGCGCCGAAAGCTAACTGTGAGGAATATCAAAGGTCTGTTGAATCCGATTTAAATATCAGCATTCGCTCTCTCTCTCTCTCTCTCTCCCCAACAGCACGACAGCGATTACTGCGAACTGAAACTGAACTGAACTCTGTGTCACTTGAGACTGATCATTTTACCCCTAGACTGTGATAGAGCTTGATTGATCCTATTATCCTAGTTCTGTGTACATGTGTGTTTATTCATTGCTAACCTGTTGCATTTATATCCTTACTATTAGAGTACTGTGTTACTTATTTCTTTAATAAAACTTTCTTAGTTCCAGTAATCCAGACTCCAACTAAGTGGTCCATTTCTGCTGGTTTGGCAACCCAGTTCCGGGGTATGTAACAGAAAGAAAGAAAGATACCCTTCAAGACAAAGAGAAAGGCAGCTATAGAGCTGTCATTTCTTTTTTACGTGTATATAAGGCACTTAAGTTACGTGCTATAGGTAAAAGGAACTGAATCGTTCAATTTCAGTGACTGTAATTTCAATGCAGTTCTATAGGCTAGAAGTACATACCTAGTTTTTGTTTTTCTCAAGAAGCTGAGACATGGTGCTAGTTAATAGTTTATTCCTATGCCACTCATTTGGGAGGAGTTCACATTTGGTACAAGCAAGGTACAAGCAGATTGATTCCTGGGATGGCAGGACTTTCATATGATGAAAGACTGGATTGACTAGGCTTATACTCTCTGGAATTTAGAAGATTGAGGGGGGATCTGATTGAAACTTATAAAATTCTAAAGCGATTGGACAGGCTAGATGCAGGAAGATTGTTCCCAACATTGGGGAAGTCTAGAACGAGGGGTCACAGTCTGAGGATAAAGGGGAAGCCTTTTAGGACCGAGATGAGGAAGAACTTCTTCACACAGAGAGTGGTGAATCTGTGGAATTCTCTGCCACAGGAAACAGTTGAGGCCAGTTCATTGGTTATATTTAAGAGGGTTAGATATGGCCCCTGTGGCTAAAGGGATCGGAGGGTATGGAGATAAGGCAGATACAGGGTTCTGAGTTGGATGATCAGCCATGATCGTACTGAATGGCAGTGCAGGCTCGAAGGGCTGAATGGCCTACTCCTGCACCTATTTTCTATGTTTCTATGTTTCTATCAATGAAGTTCAGCTGAATATCCTGCTCTTTGCACTATCCGTCAACAATGAAGACAACACTCCGGACACCTGCACCCAGCAGACATCACCTGATCCCGCTCCATACATCTGAACCCAGCTCCAGACACCCGAACCCCACTCCTAAAACCTGAACCCAGCTCCAGACACCTGACCCATCTCAGGACGCCTGTTCCCAGCTCCAGTCATTTGCACTCAGTTCCAGCGTTCCTGCACCCTGCTCCAGCTATCTGCATCCAGGTCCAGATACCTGGACCCAGCTCCAGACAATTGATCCCCACTCCAGAAATCTGCACCCAGCTCCAGACACCTGACCCTACTCCCAACACCCGAACCAAATTCCAGACAGCTACACCCAGCCAAACCCAGCTGCACACACCTGAACTCAGCTACAGACACCTGATCCTAACTCCAGACATGTGCACCCAGCTCCTGTCGACCAAATTCAGGGCTTCTGCTCTCCTCTGTTTCAGCGTTGCCATGTTTCAGAATGAACCTGAGTAGCAGTGAAGTGATATATCAGCGGATTCACTCGGTGTGGGTAACGTTCAGCTTCCCTTCCAGTTACACAGGTTACACCGATGTTAAAGCAGCTGCAAGTTAACATGAAGCTGGAGCTTTCACAGCTGAAGAACATGGGTAAGTACTTGCAGTGCTTTGGTCAGAATGCTTCTTTTTTCTGTATTTGTGGAGTATGGATGGAAGTAAAAGGCCCCTGAGAAGGCAACAATGAGCAGCCTTCCAGAACTGCTGGAGTCCATGTGGTGAAGGTGGTGCCACTTTGCTGTAGGGCAGGGAGTTCTGGGTTGTAGTCCCAGCAACAAAGAAGAAGTGGCAATCTTCTTCTGGATCAGAGTGGTGTGCTGCTTCAAGTGAATTCTGAAGGTGATAGTGATTATCCGCTTTCCTCGAGCTTCTTGATGCTGGAGGAAGGAAGATATCTAAAACTGTGTTCAAGGGCAAAGGGAGTGAAAAAGTATCTTGAAGCAAAGCAACCAGCCCAGTGTTGTAGTTTTGACTCACCACAGGAACCATAGTAGACATTGACCCGCAGAATGAAGGCACGGCCCTAGTAGCCTGGGATAGAAGTTATAGTGGACTTTGTAGACAGTACACACTGACGCTTCTCTGCGCAGGCAGTGGGGAGAACGAGTGATGGATGGGATGCTGGTCGAGCAAGCTGCTTTGTCATGGAAGGTGTTGAGCTTTCTGAGAGATGTTGGTGTCACACTCATCCATCAGGTTGAGAGTATCCCATCTTCTGACAGGTTCTTTGGGATGGTGTGTGAGCTTGGACCCTCGTGGGTGTTCCAGGTCCTCCCAGCATCCTGGAGGCATACAGTTCAGGTTGCTGAGAAGGGGGTAAACTGCACTGTTGCCAGAAGCTTGCCGGTTGCATCCAGCACATCCTCAAACTGTGTTGGCAGTTGATGCATTTCACTATATGTTTTGATGCACGTGTGACAAACTAAACTAAACTTTAAATGTTTAAGTCTTGTGACTCACACAAAGCAGGCCATCTAATTGATGAAAATCAACAAAACTGCAGATGCAGGAAATGCTCAGAGAGGAAACAGATTTATATTTCTTCAGGCTGATAGCCTTTGATTAAAATACATCAAGATTTATTGGGTCTGTGGGCAAATAGAGACGTGGAGGTTTTACTCACTCCACTGTCAGTGGGACTGCAGAAAATTCCACTGATAGGATGAAAGGTTCCAGGAACAGTGGCGGTTTTATGTGCTGAACAGCCTTTTGTTGTTTAGATTTTGCTGAAAATATTAAGTGAAACTTTTAGATGTAAATGCAGGATTATCTGGTCCAACCATTTTCTGAAAGCACTGCTATGCCAAACGACGGGAAGCTGGACGTTTTCACCTTGCTCAGCCTCAATAACCACATTTATCTGGAAACATTTCTAGTTTGTGTACTTATTCCCCAGTCTCTACATCTGGGAACCTTATACAACGTTCACACACCTGTATCCCAGCTTTATACATTCACAAACCCCTGCACAGCAGTTATGTTACTCAACCACGGACCTGGATCTGGATTTTCCAGTAGAAGCTTGGAGTATTCAGACTAGATGGGCTGAATGGTCTGTTTCTGGGTTGTAGTTTCCTATGACTCTATTATGGGTTCTTGAGCCTTTGATCCACAGCCCTGTCTGGTATCTGGTGCACGGGCATGCCCTGTGTTCTGAGTCCCAGTTCTGAGCTGATATGGAGAGGAACCAAGGGATCATCAAAGTTGGGGAGTCCAACTTCCAACACTCAGCTTCAACCTCCACATCGCCTCACACAGCTTCCCATTGTTGGGACCTTGGCCTCATGCATTAAATCACCTGTGTAAATATCTAAAACCTGACCTGTTTCCATAGCTACTAAAACATGGGCTACTCCTGTGGTCAATGATGATTCCTAGGGTGTTGGCAGTAGGGGACTTGGTGCTGATTAGTTGTTGCTGGTTAGACTCTCTCTTGCTCAAGATGGTCATTGCCTGGCACTCGTGTTATTCACCAACTCATCTGTTGTGCTGGATGTCATCCATTATATTTCCTCGCAGGCTTATTTGCTTTATTTTCCGATCCAATGTGGCTCTGCACAATTACCAGTGAAATCCTTACCACTGACCACTGATGGAAGACCACTGATGAAGAGAGTTAGTCGTAGGAGTCTGGAGATTAGGCTTGACTCCTTGGGGCTGTGATCGTCAACCTCCAGTAACCACAACTAGCTTCCTTTCTGTGAGATTGGACCAGCCAGTTGATGATTTCCCCTTTGGTTCCCACTGACCTGAGTTTGATCATTTGACTTCATGTGATCTTCTTTCAATGGCCCTAGCTAGAAAGAAATAATTTCCATCACACACTGAACCTCAAAGGAATCCTCATCAGCAAACCCTGATGATAGAAGAGTATGATCCAGGCCACAGATGGATCACATATTCCACTTTTTTCTGTAGCACTGCTTCACCTTTTTTTGTTACAGGGAGCTGTTTATTATTGCAATAGAGGGACACTATTCTTGGGTGGATCTCCCTGCAGAGTTGGCTGACATTGCTGAGGACTTCACACTGGGTGACTGGAGAAACTCCAGGCTGATGAATATTTATAGCTTAGCTCGCCTGTTTATGTATAAGTATTTCAAGCAATTCATGCTTAAGCCCCAATAATAAAAATTGGAAGTTTTGGAAATTTCGCAATTGTTGCCTTTAAATTTGTGGGTTATGGAGTTCTGGGCTGTAGTTCAAACGTAGTATGCCAGTAAAATTTCACTGATTGATAGACAGGCCTCATGTATTTGTTTTGTGAAGTAAGCTTACATCCCTGAAGGGAATAAAGTGACCAGTTCTTTTACTTTAGTGGGAATAAGAGTAAACCTCCAACAGAATCATAGCCTTGAGTGCTTTAGAGACTTGCATGCCTCAGTGACTCAGAGAACTATGTTGGCTGGAGTCAGGGCTTTATGCTTTAGCTCTTTTAGGGTCACCCATGCCAAACAGGTCAAAGAGAAGAGAGGGAAGGGGCCAGGCTAAGAGTGGTCAGCCGATCCTCCAGGTTCAGGGGATTCAGCTCAGGGCTAACAACCCTGACTGGTCAAAAAATAATAGTTACGGACACAACAATGAAGAATTCTACAACTGCGTGTAATGGTATTACTCAGTCTCCAGCCGCGACTTGCATGACTGACAGTACTGAAAGCCAAGCTACTGACACAATGAAGGAAGCTCTAAACACCGCCAGAGATGAAGAACCTTCACTGCTGTACTAAATGCCAGCAGTGTAAGGGGCTGGACGTAAGTAAGTGAGAAGAATAAAAGAGCAGGCAGCTCAGACAGTGAAAATATTACTGATGCTGAAAACTAAAATAGAAACAAAAATGTTGGAAAACTCAACAGGAGAGGCAGTACATTGAAAGAGAAACAGAATTCATGTTTCAGGTCAAATAGCCTTAATCAGATTGGAGGAGTGGTGGGGTTGGTAGCGAGAGCATATCAGAATACTCTAACTCTAACTCTGACAAAGGGACTCCAAACTGAAAAGTAAACTCTATTTTTCTCTCCATAGATGCTGTCTGACGTACTGAGTATTTCCAGACTTTTACCTTCCTACTTGTGTATTTTGCGTGGTGGCGGGGGGGGGGGGATACAGCTCATCCAAAGAAGGTGTAAAGTGGCCCTTCCCACCAGCCTGCAAGTCACCCATGGGCAAGGTGTAACACCTGCTTCATCTAACAACCTCTACTCCCCCCCCCCCCGATCAGGGTCACGTGAAGCCACGAGAGCAGGTAGTGGATGGTCGTATGAGCAGCTGGTGCATGTCACAAGTCCAGGTTACGTGACCACTGACACCAAACAGACAATCTCCGAAGAGTATAGATAATGGCTGGGGTTACCCATCTTGTCGAGACACTGCCCAGAAGAAGTCAATGGCATATCACTTCTGTAGAAAGATTTGCCAAGAACAATCATGCTGAAGACCAAGATTGCCCATGTCATATGACATGGCACTTAACGAATGAATGAATAAATTTGCTATTTGCTGTACCTGTACGTCAACTTTCTTTTCTCTGTTGACGAGGACACCAGATGCTTCTGTACCACAGCACACTGCAGTCTCTCTCCACTTAAAAGATTCAGAAGCTAATACTCTCTTCTGTTTCAGTTACACAGATGTTCAGTGAGATAAGTAGCTCACATGCAGATTTAAAAATCGAGCTCTCACAGATGAAGTATAACAGTAAGTATTTATTACTACAATAAGTAAATATCTTTGAGGCTTTTTGCGTTATTTTCAAAAGGCTCTTGCATCTTTCTCCAGCATGAGAGGGAAGCACTTTGCCTCCAGCAGATCCTGGGCAGGTCCCCTTTCCATCTCATCTAGAGCTTTTGCCCAGGACTTGGGTTCTAGCTAGGGCTGAGTGGAAGGATTGATGTCTATGTTTGGGATTAGTGTTTGGATTGCAGCTAGTCCTCAGGTTACGGTCAATCACGGAGGTCAATCCATCTACTGTCAGAGCCAACAATTAACACTTCAGTTACCTGACTTTCTATACAGGAGCTTTAAAAATCTAAGAAACGTTGGTGGGATCCAGCCAAATCAGCCTGCAGACTTGTTGCTGTCAGAGAGATTTCTGGGGCAGTATCTCACATAGTCTCTGCAAATCCCTCAGAGGTACGGGGGCTCAACCTGCTTGGCCTTGAAGCAGTGAGTGAGGACTGCCAGTGGCAAGTTGAGGACAGGAGGGAATCTCACTCCTTCAAGCCGCTAAGTCAAGAGATTTAGCTGGGACAGGTCAGCTGGTTGCTGAGGGAAATAGGGTGGAGAATGTAGAAAGGTTTGTTATAATCTCCTATTCCTCCCAATGTAAGAGAGGTGCTAAAGGTCCAGAGGGCAACATTTGGCAGCACTGTTGGGAATGGGTACAAAACTTACACTCTAACATAAACCAGTCACGGTGGCGGAGATGGAGAAGCTTCCAGAGACAACACCTCGGGAACGTAGTTATCAGGCACGGAGCAATGTGTGTTCATAAAATGTTGGTGGCAGCATGAATAAATAACCGGCTTTAGGAGAGATGGTGAGAGGCAATGAATTGCTTATCAAGCTGCAGAATTGTCAGAGAGTTGGATATACTGTATAATGGCCAGGTGGAGCAGGGCCTGGAAGATGTGCAATGGACTGGCATAACAGGGAGTAAGCTAGGTCGTCAAACTGTTAGTATATTGGTAGGCAGAGGGTGGATGAACAGCCTAGGTGGGCTGTATGATGGGAAGGTATACAGGCTATTTAATGGGCAAGGAACTTTTGCTCGGCTCATACAATTGGGATTTGTCCTCACTGAGCCCCTGTAAGGTTTACAAATCAGTATAAAATATTGAAAAAGCACTTTTATCTCGTTTTGATACTCATTACTGTGAGGAGATATTCGTTTGGACAGGGATTACATTTTGCTGACTTTGCTTCCAATTCAGTTGCGCAGATGTTCACCGAAATAAGGAACTCACAATCTGACTTCAAGGTAGAATATTCTCTGCTGCAGAACAAAAGTAAGTTGTTCATCTTTAGCAATTTCTTAAAACGCAGGGATCTTTTGAACAATTCTTCCTCTGTAAGCTGCTGAAATTGTGATAGAATCGGAATCACTCAACGCTACAGCACGGCACAGAAAATGACCCTTTCCTATCCATGTACCTGTCCAGTTGTCCTTTGTAAATGGACCTGTTTCTAACACCTCCTCTTTCTGCTCATTCCATATGCCCACCAGCCTTGGCCCTCATGACCCTTTAAATCTTTTCCCTCTAGTACCCTAGTAGCTTCAGGTGACCATCCACCTTACCTATGTCCCTTCTAATTTTGTAAACAGCTCCAATCTAATCGGTCTCCCCTTATAACTCAAACTCTCTAATTCAGGCAACATTCCTGTGAATCTTTCCTGCACTCTCTGGAGCTTCATCAGATTCCACACACAGTGTGATGACTTCTATAACATTAGCATGATTTCCAAAATCGTATCGTCAATACAAATTCAGAAATTGGAGGTGCAAAAGGAATTGGGAGTCTAAGTGCAGGATTCACTAGAGCAGGGGTTCCCGAGCTTAATTATGCCATGAAGCCTTACCATTCACTGAGGAGTCTGTGGACCCCAGGTCGGGAACCCCTGCCCTCCAGGTTAACTTGCAAGCTGAGTCTGTGGAAAGGAAGCAAAATGCAAGGTTGGCATTTATTTTCAGATGAATAAAATATAAAAGCAAAGATGTAATTCAGCATTGGTCAGCCCACTTTTGGAGCATTGTGGGCAGTTTTGGGTCTCATATCTAAGAAGCAATATTCTGGCTTTGGAAAGGGTTCAGAAGAGGTTTACAGGCATGATTCAAAGTACATTCATTATCAAAGTATTGATAAATTACAAGACCCTGAGATTTGTCTGCTTATAGGCAGCCACAATGCAATAAAACCCAGAAGAACCCAATTAAAAACGAACACCCAGTGCACAGAGAAAGAGGAAAAAACACAAATCATGCAAACAATAAAAGCAAGCAATAGCATTCTGGACCAAGTTGAGTCCATAGACCTAAATCCTAGAACAGTCGCAGTAGGCCCATAACCTCGGTCTCAGTTCATCATATAGTGGAGCAAATCTCCACGAGGATCACAGACTCAAAGCTCAAAGCAACCAGAGCAGCCTAACAGCCTCAGGGCTGTGGAGAGAGGAGTGAATATTCTGACCCTTGCCTCTGGCCCTGACACCCAGCCATTCCAGTCTATCTGGGCCTGCACTTAAATCATCCAAATGTCAGATCACACTACATACTGGGAAGCCAGACCCCACCACAGCAAAGCACCCTTGGCCTAAGCCTCACCACCCACCCCGAAGCCATTCTTGACATTTCAAACCGAAGTGCACTTGGATAGAACCTTGCTCTGAGTTTAGGCGGACAGGCACCGAAACACCTCCACCCTGACTTTTCTCTGAATTGCACACTCCAACTCCATCTCCAACTTGTACCTCAAGGTCTTGCTGTTCAAAACTCACCCCACGGCCCAGCCATTCATTGTGTATGTCCTACCTTGATTTAACTTCACTTTCCATCAGCCATTCCCATGACTACTTCCTAGTGATATATGTCTTGCAGTAACCTAAGAGAACTTTCTTCTCTCTCCACTATCAATCACATGTCATCTGCAAACTTATTAATTGTTGCACCAATATTCTCTTCCAAATCATTATTTTATATATAAGAGAGACAGCAGATGACCCAGCAGCAATCTCTGCAGCCCTGTTATGGCTATAATATCCTAATGCCGCAAACTTATCTATCCCCTGAGTTCATCTGTCATACATACCGAGCCTCTTCCAATGAACTGAATGCAATTAAATCAAACAGATTCTTCTCAAAGCCTGCCATGCTTTTGCCTGTCATTTCCACTGACTTATTGCCAGTGCATCTTATCTCAACTTCCAGCCTCTCATCCACTTTAGATCCCACCACAACAATTTAGTTCAACCACCACCCACCCCTCCCAACCCCAGCGTGAGCTGATATTTTTACTGGAGCTTCTCTTTCCTCACTGTCTCTCTTTATGACATACGGGCTTCAGTAATCCCAGAGAGGTCCAAACAAGTTTCCACATAACTGCAAACTACTGCAGATGCTGGAAATCTAAAATAGCTATCAAACATGATGAAATAATCGTCATGTCAGACGCAATTGATAAAACATTAATTGTACATTGGTAAATTGGTTTATTACCACACACGTACTGAGGTAGTGCAAGCATAGATGAAGATCATCTTGTACAAAGGTGCATTGATGTAGCAAAAGGGAAAATAAACAGAGAAAGTGTGGTGCAAGGCCATAATGAAGCTAATTCTATCTCATTGTACTAGAGGACCATTTAATAGTCTTAAAATAGTGGGATAGAAGCTACCTGTCACTACCAGTCGTGCCTGAGCATTTTCTGTATACTTCACATTTCTTGCTCCAAACCATTTCCACTGGCATGAAGATCTATTGTTTAAAAATTATATCCATATTTTCCTTTTGCTTTTGGAAGAAGTCTTCCCCTGCATCATGATCTATCATAACCAAGAGGTGAAGCAGTAGTGTGTGGCAGAGTGTGACTGTCAGTTCTGTGACTGATGGAGATGTGTGTCAGGCTTTGGGTGCGAAATTTTGTTTGGGTGGCAGAGAGTTCATGGTTGACAGGGCTTTGATGGCAAGGCCAATTGATAGATACTTTGAAAGATTGATAGGGGCAAAGGGTATGCAATTAGTTTGTCATAAACAAGAGAAAATCTGCGGATGCTGGAAATCCAAGCAACACACACACACAGAATGCTGGAGCTACTCGGCAGGCCAGGCAACATCTATGGAAAAAAGTAAACAGTCAACATTTCGGGCTGAGACCTTCATCAGGACTGGAGAAAAAAGATGAGGTCAGAGTAAGAAGGTGGAGGGAGGGGAGGATGAAATACAGGGCAGTAGGTGATAGGTGAAAGTGATATGGGGGAGGGGTGAAGTGAAGAGCTGAGAAGTCAATTGGTGAAAGAGTTAAAGGGCTGGAGAAAGGCGAATCTGATAGGAGAAGGCAGAAGGCCATGGAAGACAAGGAAGAGGAGGAACGCCAGAGAGAGATGATGGGCAGGTAAGGAGATAAGGTAAGAGAGGGAAATGGGAATGGGGAATGAAGAAGGAAGGCCATTATCAGAAGTTAGAGAGATCTGTGTTCATGCCACCAGGTTGGAGGCTACCCAGGCAGTATATAAGGCGTTGCTCCTCCAACCTGAGCGTGATTTCATCGAGACAGTAGAGGAGGCCATGGCCCAGTGACTATCCATTTCAATTCCTCTTGCCATTCCCATTCCGACATGAAACGTGGGATCTCCCAGTGGCCACCCATTTTAGTTCCACTTCCCATTCCCATTCCGATATGTCAGTCCTTGGCCTCCTGTACTGAGGCCACATTCTCCAGCTCTTTCACCAATCGAATTCTCAGCTCTTTACTTCACTTCCCCACCCCCCCCCGTACCATCTATCACCTACCACCTTGTACTTCTTCCTCCCCTCCGCCCACCTCCTTACTCTGAGTTGTCCTCTTTCTTTCCAGTCCTGATGAAGGGTCTCAGCCCAAAACGTCAACTATTTACTCTTTTCCATAGATGCTGCCTGGCCTGCTGAATTCCTCCAGCATTTTGTGTGGGACTAGTTGTGTGTAGCTTATCAGTTTAGATAGACAAATACTTTATTGATCCCAAAGGAAGTTACAGTGCCTCAGTAGCATAACAAGTGCACAGATATAAATGTCAGAAGAGAAGAAGAAAGAATAAGAAAAAGTTACCACTAACAGTCTAAAAGGAGGGATCATCACTTCCCCTGCTATAGGTTGACTCATTAAACAGCCTAACAGCTGAAGGTGAGAATGAGCTCATTAGTGCTCTTTGGAGAAGCACAGTTGTCTTAGTCTGTTACTAAAAGTGCTTCCCTGTTCAGCCAAGGTGGCACGCAGAGGGTGCGAAACATTGTCCAAAATTGCCAGGATTTTCTGTAGGTTCCTTTGTCCTACCACAGCCTCCAGTAGTTCCAGTTTGACTGCTATAATAGAGCCAGGCTTTTAAATCAGTTTATTGGGCCTGTTGACATCATCCATGTTGACGCCTTTGCCCCAACACACCATCACATAGAAGATTATACTGGCAACAACAGGCTGGTAGAACGTGTGAAGGAGAGGCCTGTATACTCCAAAGGACCTCAGTCTCCTCAGGAAGAAGAAGCAACTCTGGCCTTTCTTGTACACAGCCTCTGTGTTGGTGCTCCACTCAAGCCAGTCATCCAGGTGCACCCCCAGGTACTTATAGGTCTTCACCACATCCATGTCCTCATCATCAACAGTAACAGGAAACAATGCAGGCTTAGTCTTCCTAAAGTCCATCACCAACTCCTTTGTCTTACTAATGTTGAGCTGCAGACGATTCAGTTTGCACCATTTGACAAAGTCTTCCACCAGGGCCCAGTATTTATCCTCCCGTCCTCCCCTTATACATTCAACTATTACTGAGTTATCAGAGAATTTTTGCAGATGACATGACTCAGTGTTGAATCTAAAGTTCGGGGTATACAGGGTAAACAGGAAGGGAGCCAATGCAGTTCCATGTGGGGTCCCAGTTCTGCTTATAGCCATGTCTGACACACAGCTCTGAAGCTGCACATACTGTGGTCTGCCAGTCAGGTTGTCCATTATCCAGGATACAATGGAAGTGTCAATCTGCATTGAACGAAGCTTTTCCCCCTGCATTGAGGTCTATATGGTATTGAAGGTAACTTGAGAAATCAAAAAAACATGATTCTCACAGTGCTTCCTTGCTTGTCCATATGGGAGTAGGCTCTGTTCTGTAGGTAGATGACAGCATAATTGACTCCAACGTGCTCCTGGTAGGCAAACTGCAGGGGATCAAGGGCTGATCTGACCAGGGGTTGGAGGTGAGCCAGGACCAGCCTTCCTTGGGTCTTCATGATGTGTGAGTTGTGTGTGGCTTGTGTGTGACATTTAGTGTGTTACTTGTGAGTTTATGTGACTAGTAAGTGTGTGTATGATTGACGAGTGTGTGAGAAAAAGTGTGTGCATGTCTGTGGATGTTCGTGAATGTGTGTGCCTGAGTACGTGAGAGAAAGTTTATGTGTATTTCAAAGTATGTGAGAGTGTGTGGGTGAATGTGTGAGGCTGCATATGTGTGTGTATGAGTTTTCATGTGAGAGAGAGATTATTAAGTTTGGGTTAGTAAGTTTGCTGATGACAAAGGTTGGGGGTGTTGTGGATAGTCTGGAGGGCTGTCAGAGGTTACAAAGGAACATTGATAGGATGCAAAACTGGGCTGAGAAGTGGCAGATGGAGTTCAACCCAAATAATTGTGAAGTGGTTCATTTTGGTAGGTCAAATATGATGACAGAATACAGTATTAATGGTAAGACTCTTGGCAGTGTGGAGTATCAGAGGGATCTTGGGGTCCGAGTCCATAGGATGCTCAAAGCAACTGCGCAGGTTGACTCTGTGGTTAAGAAGGCGTACAGTGTATTGGCCTACATCAATCATGGAATTGTTGCAGGTATATAGGACCCCTGGTCAGGCCCCACTTGGAGTACTGTGCTCAATTCTGGTCGCCTCATTACAGGAGGATTGTTGAAACCATAGAAAGGGTGCAGAGGAGATTTACAAGGATGTTGCCTGGGTTGGGGAGCATGCCTTATAAAAACAGGTTGAGTGAAATCGACCTTTTCCCCTTGGAGTGACGGAGGATGAGAGGTGACCAAATAGAGGTGTATAAGATGATGGGAGGCATTGATCCTGTGGATAGTCAGAGGCTTTTTCCCAGGGCTAAAATGGCTGACACAAGAGGGCATAGGTTTAAGGTGCTTGGGAGTAGGTATAGAGGAGATGTCAGGGGTAAGTTTTTTACGCAGGGAGTGGTGAGTGTGTGGAATCGGCTGCCGGCAACGGTGGTGGAGGCAGATACGATAGGGTCTTTTAAGAGATTTTTGGATAGGTACATGGAGCTTGGAACAATAGAGGGCTATGGGTAATCCTAGTAATTTCTAAGGTAGGGACATGTTTGACACAACTTTGTGGGCCAAAGGGCCTGTATTGTGCTGCAGATTTTCTATGTTTCTATGATAATGTAAGTGTATATATGTGGGTGTTAGAGAGAGGCGAGAGAGATGGTGTGTGTGTGTATAGATAGCGTAGATAGCGTGTTAGAGAGGGAGGGGGAGAGAAAGGAAGAGAGAAGCACAGAGAGAGAGAGAGTGTGTGTGAGAGAGAGGGGAAGGGAAACACTAAGTGGTGTGACCACCAGAGGGCAATGTGCTGCTGTTTGTCTTCCAACACTGACACAAAAAGGGTTTGTCAAATCTCCAGCTGCTGTTCAGTAGATTGTCTGCATGTGTTAGCAATCATATTAAGTAAAAATTCTGAGTTGATGTCAAAAACTTTGCTTCTATTTTAGTCACGCAGAAACTAAATGAAATTGGGGATTCTCACGCTGGATTCCGGATGGAATTGTCCCAAATGAAGACGAGCAGTGAGTGTGAACAAACTGATGGACTAACTTGTGTGTTGTCTCCAACTCAAACAATTCACTGTGCTGGCTCACAGCATGGACTTTCCCAGGACACAGCGATACTCTCTACTCATTCAACTCTGAGTAGATCATAGAAGCTTTGCTACCAATTCTTTCTACCCTGGTACAAGTTGTGTCTAGTCCTTTCCAAAACAAAAAAATCCAGGCTCACCTACCCTGCCTCACCAAGAGTCTGGTTTGTGGGCACAATTGAAACAAGTGCCCAGTCACTGTTCTCTCCCTCCAACAGCAAACAACTAATGACAGAGATAGATGGGAGCTGAATAGAAATACTTCATCTGGCCCTCACACAGTACCATGCAAAAGTCTTAGGTACATATACATAGCTAGAGTGTCAAAGACTTTTCAACAGTACTATAGTAATTTTAGGTATTGCACTGTACTGCAGCCACAAAAAAATGTTTTATGACATAGATGAGTGATAATCAGCCAGATTCTGATATGGGTCTCTCTTGTTGACTGACAGTGGGAAGGGGGCAGGGAGAGGGGTACCATGTTTGGGAATAGGGAAAGGGAGAGGGGATGGAGCAGAAAGCATGAGATATTCTGTCAAGTTCAATAAACCAATTGTTTGGAATAAAATGACCTTGCCTGGTGTGTCTCAGGGCTGAGTGTGACTGCACCCTTGCCAATCCCCACGCCTGGTACACATGCTGTGCCATGTACCACACCCATACTGTGACGCTCAGCCCTCACCAATCCCAACGTCCTTTGCTCCTGTCGGACTTACATTCACTCTCTGCTCCACATTGACAAACGCAGTACTGTGTAACAGACTTAGGCAACCTAGCTATGTAATTTTGTGTGTGTGTGTGTGTGTGTGTGTGTGTGTGTGTGTGTGTGTGTGTGTACACGCTTAAGACTTTTGCATAGTACTGTAGATGCCTTGGGAACACTTCTCTATCAAAAATGGGAAAATTTGATATGGATTTTATAGCCATGTTGAAAGTAGTGAATGGTCACTGAATAACAGAGTCATTCAATATGGAAAACGCAAACAACAGGAATTCTGCAGATGCTGGAAGTTCAAGCAACACACATCAAAGTTGCTGGTGAACGCAGCAGGCCAGGCAGCATCTCTAGGAAGAGGTACAGTCGACGTTTCAGGCCGAGACCCTTCGTCAGGACTAACCAAAGGGTCTCGGCCTGAAACGTCGACTGTACCTCTTCCTAGAGATGCTGCCTGGCCTGCTGCATTCACCAGCAACTTTGATGTGTGTTGCATTCAATATGGAGAAAGGTCACAGTGCACTCGACTAACAGTGAGCACGCTATATATAAATGGAATAAAGTGAATGTTTCTAATGCAAACTATAGAACTAATGAGCCAAAGTTTTAGGTGATTGGTGAAAAGGAAGTTATAAAGAAATATATTTTGAGAGAAGGTGCTGTGATTTAGTTTTATTCTTTCAAGAGCCACGGGCATCGCTGATAAGACAAGCATTTATTGTCCATTGCCCTTGAGAAAGAGGGGGTGAATCACTGCAGTGTTTCTAGTGAAGGGGTTCCCATGGTGCTGCTGGGGTGGAGTGGCTGCAGGTAGTTCCTGGATTTAGCCCAGTGATGAAGAAGGAAATGGAATATATTTCCAAGGCAGCATAGTGTGAGACTTGGAGGGGAACCTGCAGGTGGAGGCATTTGTATGAGTTCACTGTTCTTGACCTTGTTGAGATGGAGGTCTTAGGTTTGGGAGATGTGGTGAAAGAAGCCTCATTGTGTTTAGGGTGGTGGACAGGATGTCAATCGGACAGACTACTTTGTCATGGATGATGTGAGCTCGTTTAGCGTCATTGGTGCCATATTCATCCAGGCAAGTGAGGAGCACAGCACACTCTCGCGTTTTGCCTTGTAGGAGCTTTGTGGGCATTCTGTGTGAGTCATTCCCCAACCTGTAATCAGCTCTTTGAGTCATGGACCGGTTTTGTTTCTGTTTTTGGAACTGCAAGGCACGGTGCAGAAGGTTTGGGGAGTCAGTAGCAACATTGAAAGACAAATCAAAGCTAAGCAATTCCTGGAGAGAAAAAGCACACGCGGGATAGGGCAAGGACATGGCACGAATTGAATAGTTCCTCTGAAAAGCCAGTGTCAACATGATAAGCCAAATATCCTTTACTTTTGTTACAACGTTCAAGGATTCTGTGAAGGAAGCCCTGCCACACTCCAGCCTCCCATTATCTCCTCACATCTACTCTGCTCTGGCCATTCACCACTGCCTCATAGCTCCAGAATCCTGACCTCCTGTGCTGTCTGTGTGGAGTTCGCATGTTACCCCTGTGACTGTGTGGGTTTCCTCCCAGGTAATGTGTGGGATGGTGGGTTAATTACCCACTGTAAATGGACCCTAGTGTATTGGTGAGGGGTGAATGGGGGGGAGTTGAAGGTATGTGCAGAGAATAGAACTGATAATACTGTAGGATGAATGTAAATGGGTGGTCAGCATGGTCCCAGTGTACGGAAGGCACTGTCTCACTATGACTCTACATATTAAACCCACCATTTCACCAACCTGTGCAGCAGAAACCGGGTGAGGAGCAGAGGGTGGTGTATGTTGCCACAGTCTCTAATCCTCCAGGTCATGACGATTCCAATCTTTAGCCTAATCACCTGTGTAGCAAACAAACCCACTGGGATCCTGCTGAACACATGGGTTCCCATGTCTAATAGCATTATCAGAACATGATAGCCATCCTACCTTCACCACACAGCAGGTAGCCAGGCCCACAAGGAAGAATGCCCACCCCCTCAACACAATCAGCCACTGGAGCACCGAACTCCTACCCCCGAGGCCAATTCCAGCCCCGTCCAAAATCTACAAGCACTCTCCGGACCAACCTGCCAACTGAAGGCTGATAAGCTTCTTATCCCATTGCTTCGTGCCTGACTACTCCCACTGGGAATATTGGGATGTCAGTTGATTGGTCGGCAGGAACCATGAGAGGCCAGCCTTCATTTCCCAGAGGAAACAAAGACCTCCTATTCGCATGCCCTCATCAATCGCCAGCACCGGGGACCTGTTGCAACTCAAACATTTGTGAGGGGCTGTTTCACCAGCACATGGAGCATCCCTGCTGGGTGTGGGGGGGAGTATCCTATCAGGAAGTCACATCTTTGCATAATTTCACTTTTACTGGATCTGAAATAATGGGGATTAATCCGAATTAAAGTAATAGAATCCTAGAATACCAAAAAGAGCTCTTCAGCCTATTTCATCCATTCCAACCACCAAGCATCCATCGACACTCATCTCACTTTTTGCACTCAGAAGCCTCTCTTCCCTCTCTAATTCTCCTACCCCACACCACCCCTATTCCCGCACTCTGGGGCAATTCACAGTGACCGACAAACCTGCCGATCTGCAAGCCTTTGGGAGGTGAGAGAAAACCTGAACAGCTGGGAGAATCCTGCAGAGTGAGTAGATTCTACACAGACAGTGCCCCCAACCCCGTCAGGCCCAAACCTGGAAGGCAGCAGCACTGTCCAACGCTCAGCACAGGAAGTCCACTACAAACTCAAGCAAGGCTCGCCTTTGGGCCAAAATCTCAGTATGGCAACAGGGTAATGTTATGACAGTGTTTTCTGAAAAAAATGAACCCTCGGTAATTTCTCCCACATCAGTGTTCAACAGATTTATATCACTTCTTCTCATGGCCGATTCATCACTGTCTAAAATATAGACCTAGTTCACTTTGCTAGGGGAGCACCTTGAGGAGATGAGGAATGATGCGGAACTAACACTTCCCTTTCTTTTCAGTTACAGAGAAGATCAATGAAGTACAAAACTCTGAGCCTGATTTCAAGGGGGCGATTTCCCACCTGAAGACAGAGAGTGAGTAATAACTCCAGCCTCCAATTTCCCTGCAAAATCATTGTTATCCTTCTATTGAAATGGTGGCATGGCCAAGATATTATTCTATGGCACAGAGTCCAGTAGTTTCATATTTGCGATGTACAGATATCAGTCAGAAAAAAGGATGGAACATGTGTATGATGTCAAGATCATCATTTTCAACTGTGCTAAGTGTTAATGGCTGTCTCTTTGGACAACTGGTCCCACCTCAGCGATCACAAGCAGCCCTTTTAGCGCATGGGGACCGGAATTCAGCCATTCTCTGGCACATCAAAGGCATAGGTAGAGCAGACAGTTTGAATTTCCCAAAGAGATAGAGATGTCAGCTACAAGAAGGCATACATATGGTGGGGTGGAAGTTTAAAGAAGATGTGCAAGAGACAAGTATATTTGGGCAGCATGGGAGCGTAGCGGTTAGCACAACCCTTTACAGTACCAGTGACCCAGGTTCAATGCCCGCCGCTGTCCTTATGGGGTTTATACGTTCTCTTAGTGACTGCATGGATTTCCTCCAGGGGCTCCAGTTTCCTCCCATAATGCAAAGACATGCCAGTTGGAAGGTTAATTGATCTTTGCAAGTTGTCCTGTGATTAGGTTAGGGTTAAATTGTACGTTGCAGGGCAGCGCAGCTCAAAGGACCAGAAGGCCTATTCGGCACTGTATCTTAATAAATAAATAACAGAGTGGTAGATGTCTGGAATGGTGGTGGAATTGGATGTGGTGGTGGAATCTGATGTGGCGATGATATTTAGTAGGCTTGTAGACAGACCCATTTTTTTGAACTGACAGAGCAGCTCTTGATCTGGACCAAACAACACCTGTTTTGATCTCCTCCTTCATGTTCCCAAACCAATAATATTTGTGCCATTTCCTGTCTGTAAGCTCACCAGTGCGAAGTATGGGTTCTCTTTCGTCCCAGCTCCTGGCCATCACTGACCTACAGCCCCTGCATTCAGCTGGCCAGACCCCAAGCTCTTGATTCCCACAAGTCCACCACGCTCTCAGACACTCCACAAACAACCCTACGCCTGAACTTCAGTTCATTTGCTCTAACACATCACATAGATTTCTGGTCGAGCATTAAATGGATACTTTCCAGAGATAAAGGTGTGCATTCAGTAAGTCTGCTGTTTCAAGAATTTGCCATCCCTTGGGCTATGGAAGTTCCTCAGCCACCACCCTCTGCAAGAGGCAGTAAGGGTAAATGACCACATGGAAGAGGTACGTGGTGTAAAGGGCCTCAAATAGGAATATGTGATGTATAGATCCTGGTGGAGGTGGTGGGTGGTGTGTACACCTCCATGAAGGAGATGAGTCATGTGTAGAACTCCATGCAGGAGATGAAGGGTGGGTTGGAAGTTACAGACGCAGATTAAAGACAAAGAAAACAAATGCCTTCCCAAGCAGCAACAATCTTCAGTGGTGTGAAAAATAATCAGACACCCAACCTCTTCTTTGCTAGTGCACAAATTACCCTTTGAGTTTCATATTGTCAAGACTTAGCAAGCCCAATATCTTGCAACATAGAGCTGGGCATGACTGAGGCCGATCGTGCCAAACGCAATAAGCTACATCTGCCTTCTCTGGACTACAACCCTGCCCAATGTTAATCCTTACCGGCCCACTGGGAGTGTACAATGGGAATGCTCCAGCTGAATAATCCCTGGTTAGACCACAGTCTGCCTGGTGCCGATGTGTATCACAGCCCATGCACGCTGATCATATCTGGGCCCCATATAGGGAAGAGGGACTAGACTTGGTACAAACACGATGTGGCGTCTCCAAGATAATGGCTGCATTCCAAGCGATTATTACACAAGAGACATCAAATAAACCAAGTATATATTTGCTGGAATTTTGAAATAGTTAGACTTGAGTTTTCAGAAAACTGATGGAAACTGTTGGTTCATCTGGAGATGTGTCTCAAAGTAAGTCTTCTCCAGGATAGAAATGCACCTTCACAAGCAGTAGCCTAGTTTTAAATCTGACACTGAATGATATGTCAGTCCATGGCCTCCTCCACTGCCACGATATGGTTACCAAACTCCTAAAGCCCAAACTTTTCCCCAGTTCTGTTTATACCCACCAGTCTGTGAGTTATAACATGAATCTTTCCACAATGGCTGTACTGTCTATCAATCCAAACAATGTCACTGATTAAAACTCAGGAGGGATGTGAAACCCAAATTTCATTGAGACTGGTCTTAACTTTCTGTATTAATGCTAAAAGTCTAAAGCTACCCATCAACTCATCGCTCGAGAAGTGCGAGTAATTTTTTCTTTCAGTTAGGGGTGATATTGGGGAGCAGGAATAAGCACTCAGCGTTTTGGGCCAAGACCTTTCATCACAATTGGAAAATACGGTAAGGGGGAAGAAGTCAGTATAAGAAAGTGGGAGGGGGTGGTAGAGGAAAGAGGACAAGCTAGAAGGTGATAGGTGAAGCCAAGTGAGAGGAAGGTGGAGGATGGCTGGGTGGAGCAGGGGGAATGAAGTGAGAAGCTGGGAGGTGATAGGTGGAAGATGGCTGAAGAAGAAGGAATCTGATAGGAGAGGAGAGTTAACCATTGGAGAAAGGGAAGAAGGAGGGGCACCTGAGGGAGAAGATGGGCAGATGAGGAGAAAGGAAGTAGTAAGAATGGAACCAGAATGAGGAATGGAAAAGGAGACGGGGGAGAGGAGAGAAATAACCGGAAGTTAAAAAAAAAATCAATGTTCATGCCCTCTGGCTGAAGACTACCCAGATGGAATATGAGGTGTTGCTCCTCCAACCCAAACATGGCAGTAGAGTGACATGGCAGAAAAGGAATGGGGACTTAAGATGAGTAGTTACTGGAAAAGACCACCAGGTGCTCGACAAAGAGTTTTCAAATCGACATAGAGTCTCCCCCGGTATAGAGGAGATCACACCAGGTGCACCAGATGACAGGTACACAAATGAAGTGTTGACTCGTCTTAAAGGACTGTTTGGGGCCCTGAATGGTGGTGAGGGAGGAGGTGAAGGAGTAGGTGTAGGACTTGACCCATTTGCAGGATTAAGTATCAGGTGGGAGATCAGTGGGGATGTGTGGACAAGGGAGTCACAGAGACAATGGTCCCTGCAGAGATTGGACAGTGGGCAGTGGGAGGGGAGGGGGGATAAAGATGTGTTTAGTGGTAGGATCCCATTGAAGGTGTGGGGACAATTTGCTGGATGCATAGGCTTGTGGGCGGTAGATAAGGACAAGGGGAGCACTATTCCTGTTATGGCAAAGGGAAAATAGGGTAAGAGTGTAGGAGATGCAGGTGAGGGCAGCATCAATGGTAGAGGAAAGGAACCCCCATTCTTTAAAGAGAGGACATCTCAGATTTCTGGAATGGAAAGCCTCATCCTGAGAACAGATGCAGCACGCTGAGGAACTGAGAAAAGGGAATAGCATTTTCATAAGACACAGCGCAGGAAGAGGTACAGTCAAGATAGTTGCAAGAGTGAGCAGGTTTATAAAAGACAGCAGTAGATATTCTCTCTCCAGAGATGGAGACAGAGATATCGAGAAAGGGGAGAGAGGTATCCAGAATGGACCAAGTAAATTTGAGAGCAGGATGGAATTTGGAGGCAAATTTGATGAAAATGCCAAGTTCAGCGCAGGTGCAGGAAACAGCACTAATACACTCATCAATGCAGCATTAAAAAGGTGGGGAGCAGTACCAGTGTCAGCTTAGAACATGGACTGTTCCATTTATATGAAGAAAAGGCAGGCATAGCTGGAGCCCATGTGTATCCATGGCTACACTTGGGTTTAAAGACGAGGAGGGGCTGAAAGAGAAATTGTTAGGTCTATTGTCTATAGAGAAGTAGAAAGCTTTAAGACTTTCCTGATGAGGTTAGAAGTGTACAGGGACTACAGTTACTGGGATAGATCAGAAATTTTGGGACTACTTACTTTGGAGAAGTCAAGGTTAAGATGAGTTGTAATTGAAGTACATAAAATGATGTAGGGCTAGACACAGTGGCTAGTGGGAGTCTGTTCCAGTTGGAGTGGTTGAGTACTAGATTCGCAGGTGGGAAACAGAAGGGAAGAGAATTATTAATGATGTAATTTTTTTTTTAAATGCAGCGCATGCAATTGGAATCTTGAATGCACTATCTGCATGTGAGGTGGAGATTGGCTCCAGTGTGTCTGCAGAAGGAAATTGGATGATGATAATGGGTCAATCTAAGAGACAAGAGGAGAGGTGCATGGGTGGGTTCAATGGCTTTCATCAGTGGTGTGACTCTGCCATGATTCAGTGAATTGAGCATCAGTTTCAGAATGTTTTTAACATCACTCCAAGGTAATACAGAAAATGCATTGAGTTTTGCTTCATTTCAGTTGCAGAGAAGTTCAGCAAAGTTGAAACATTACAGAAAGAGCTAAAGATGGAACTCTCAAAAACGAAGACTCACAGTAAGTTGTCAGGAATACATTTGACTCAAATTCAGATCCAGAAGGGACCAGTTCAGGCCATGTGACTGTGACGCTATTGCCTTTGGGCCCTGTTTTTCTTCCTCTGAGCTCCCCCCTCCCGCCTTCACCATCCAAAGGCAACAGAATCCACAAAGGGCAAGTCAAGGAGAATAAACTAATGGGAAGAAAGGGGAGGAAGACAAGTTTGATGGGTTTGTTCTGAGAGATTTGATGGGCCATTTGGCCTCTTTCTATAGTAGGTCACAATGAATACGAAAACTGAAAGGAAAATCCCCATTGGATCTCACCTCCATCAATGGCAAAACTCAATAATAAATACCTTGCAATTTTAAACTTTACAGTTTTGAAATATTCCAGGCAAGATGGCACCTATCCAATCCATGATCTCCCTGGCCTCTGAGATTCCATTCCAGTCTGAAACCACTATCCGTATCATAATGGAGATTTCGAGGCCATAGTCAGAGTCAATGGAGTCAATACAGTCAGGGAAACCACACACAACTTTAGACACACCGACCAGCAGATGGTACCTTGGAGATACGTTCCAATAACAATGGGCAAGAGGATCTGTCTCATAGGGTCAGAACTGAGGGATGACCTGATCACGTTGGATCAAAGGAACAATCTTCTTATCTTAGATATAATCTGATTTTGTGGATCAAAGGGATAATCTTATAGTATTTTATCACAGTCAGATCTTATAGTGACAGATCAGATATTGAATCTGATATTGCCAGATCAAAGATACAATTGTATAGTGTTGGACAGAGATGATATCCAACAACATTGGAACAGAGATGCAATCTGATAGTCAGATAGTCTGATAGCACTATCTGACACACCAAACAGCCTACTAACCCACTTATCCGAAGATGGTTGGAATAAACCAGAGCACCTGGAGAAACCTATACAGTCACATGAAGAACATGTAAAATGTAAACTCACACAGACAGCACCTGAGGTCAGGGTTGGTTCCGAGTCTATGAAGCTGTGTCTACACCACTTGGTTTCTCAGAGGCTACAAGCCTGCAGAAAAACCAGGCTTATCATTTGTGAAATGCAAAAGGGAGGATGGTCCATCTCAATAGGATGGGAATGATGGCCTTGATTGGGATAGCCTTGGAAGTCAAGGACTAGAACTTTGACTTCCGCACTGGAAGTCCTCAGTCTGTGTGGATATGAAATAACATCTCCACCTCACTGATAATCAACACTGGTACACGTCAAGGATGTGAGCTTAGTCCACTGCTCTACTCTCTCTGCACCCATGACTGTGTGGCTAGACTAGGCGTGAAGAATTTCAGATTGTGGCAAGAGGGCACACAGGAGTGAGATATATCAGCTAGTTGAGGGGTGTTGCAGCAACAACCTTCCACTCAGTGTCAGTTAGACCAAAGAATTGATTGTGAACTTCAGAAAAGGTAAAATGAAGGAACACACACCAATCATCATGAAGGGATCAGAAGTGGAAAGGGTGAGCAATTTTAAGTCCTTAGGTGTCAACATCTCTGAGGATCTATCCTAGGCCAAATATATCGATGCAGTTACAAAGAAGCTATACTTCATAATTTCTTCGGGTCAAGATGGCTTCTGTGTACAATGCTCCTTCGGTCAACATCTTCTGCATGGATCATGAAGCCATATATTTCACTTCTTTTATGCCTTTTATGTTTGTTTTTCATCTTGAATGTGATTCTGGAACTGTTGGAACCTGTGATTTGCAGTTTGGAGATTGTTTGGGTGTTTCAACACTCTGCAGCCTTCCAGAGGATTCCAGGAGGCAGAGGCAGCGTGCGCTAACATAGTGGCAAAAAGGCTGCAGGGTGGCGGAGTGAGTCCACGTTCAACTCCATTGCTTCCATTGTTTATTTATTAAAGCAATGAGGGAGATTGAAACATTGAGTCGAATACAGAAGGTGAGCGCCTGCTGCCTGCCATTCATCAGTGGGGGATCACTCTGCTGCCGAAGAGGGAAGACTGCTTTTCATCGCTGGAAGATTGCTCTGCTACCAGAGAGGAGAAACGGCCTTTTGATCGCTGGTGGGATCACTTACTGCCAGAGAGGGAAAGGCCTGCCACTGTGCCCAGAGAATGTCACCCAAGTTTTCTGAGTTTTGGATACGGACTTAGACTATAGTTTTTTTTCCTCAATCTTATAGTTTTTTATATTCTGTGTTTTTCACCTGATCTTTCTTGTTTTTTGTGCGAACGGTAGAGGGATTTGGGAGTCAATGTGCCTATTCCATTTCTTTTCATTTTTTTTGTGCGGGGAGGAGGGTTGATCATCATACTGCTGTTCTTTCTTGGTTTTGTGGCTATCTGGAGAAGAAGAATTTCAGAGTTGTATACTTTGATAATAAATGAACCTTTGATCCTTTGAACCTTTGTGTTTGGCATTTGGCGTGGCACTAAAGACAGTCACAAATTTCTACAGGTGTACCATGGAGAGCATTCTAACTGGATGCATCACTGTCTGGTATGGGGAGAGAGAAGGGAGGGGAGAGGAGTGAACTGCACAGGATTGAAATTAGCTGCAGTAAGTTGAAACTCAGTTAGCTCCATCATGGGCACTAACCTCCCAAGCATCCAGGACATCTCCAAGGACCAAGGCCTCAAAGAGGTGGCATCCATCAATAAGGACCCCCATCACCCAGGACATGTGATTGTGAATGTGATTCTGGAACTGTTGGAACCTGTCATTTGCAGTTTGGAGATTGTCTGGGTGTTTCAGCACTCTGCAGCCTTCCAGAGGACTCCAGGAGGCAGAGACCGTATGCGCTAACATCGTGGCAAGAAGCCTGTGGGGTAGGGGGTGGGGGGGGTGAGTCCACATTCAACTCCATTGCTTCCATTGTTTATTCATTAAAGCGATGAGGGAGATTGAAACATCGAGTCGAATACAGAAGGTGAGCGCTCTTCTCATTGCTACCTTCAGAAGGGAGATACAGAAGCCTGAAGGCACACACTCAGCAATTCAGGAACAGCCTCTTCCCCTCTGCCATCAGATTTCTGAATGGACATTGAACCCATGAACATAATATTACCTCAATACTATTTTTTTCTTTTTGCACAACTTTTTAAAATCTAATTTTATAATATAAAAATGTATATACTTACTGTAATTTATCATTTTTATTAGTATGTATTGGAATGCACTGCTACCCCAGAAAACAAATTTCATGATATATACCAGTGATATTAAACTTGATTCTGATTTTCCATGCTTTGCCTGTCACCTCAGTGAAATCTCGTAGATCAAACTCAGAATGAACCAGTCACAGGTGAAGACTCACCTTGACTGTTGAACCTCAATGGTCTTTCCACACTTTCCAGCAAAGAGATCCAACCAGTCAGAATGAAAGGGACAAGCCAACCTATAAGAACACCCACCGCACTGGGTGCCAAGGTGCTGCTCTCCTCCTCTGAGGCTGTGCATCTGGGAGTGTGGTTAACTGGGGCCAGTGCTGACCCTACCCCATTTGATTCTGTTGCACGGTGGTTCAGTGAGGTTGACTGATGCCAGGGCAATCTCGGCACTGAGATTTCACACCTGAGAAAGAATGGTAGGTATCTGAGAAAACGTCTGCTCCCCAACATTGAATAAATTCCACCAGTTTGAAGATTCTCCACAGAGCTCCAGTTTATAAAATTCAAATTCCTCACACTTTCTCCCGGCTTTCCGTGGCTGTTAAACCTGGGATCTCAAGAATCTTTAACCATCCCTCCAACAAAGGGCACTTTAAGTTTAATCAACTGCTTTAGTGTACCCTGCCCTAAATCCTTGACCTTTTGCCCAGGTGTCACAGTCCTCCTGGGAGGGGGGAGAAGATAGCGGCGCAACGAGAGCGCGCGCGGCCACTTCGGTGATGAATATCTGTTACTTGTCAAGTAGAGGACCGCTGCTACTGTGCGGTAATCGGAATCTCCGGAGCTGAAGGCCCCGAAATCCTCGGCTTTGCATGTTTCAGCGGCCGGGGCGAGGTCGAAGGCGCTCGGCAGAGGATGGCGCTCGGGAGGCTGTATCGGAGAGGCTGCCCGGAAGCTCGGAGTTTTCGGACGGATGAACTCAGGGTCGGCTGCTTCCAAGGTATCGGCAAGTTGTCGGTGCCTGGAGGTTTATGGCAAGGAGCTTCTTACTTTTGCCGCCTGCTATCGGGGACTCAAGCGTCGATCGACTCAGGACTTTGAGACATTTTTTTTTACTGTGCATATGGTCTGTTCTTTATCGAATTATGGTATTATTTTGCTCTGCTGTAGCTATATGTTATAGTTATGTGGTTCTGTCAGTGTTAGTCTTTGGTCTGTCTTGTTTTCTGTGATATCACTCCGGAGAAACATTGTATCATTTCTTGATGCATGTATGCATTTCTAAATGACAATAAAAGAGGACTGAATGTTCTCATAATCTAATCTAATATTAAACCGAGTGTTCTGGTGTTTGTCCTTGCCTCAGTGTGACCATTGTCACAAGTTGTTCACTCACCTAGAGCAAGGAGTGAACATATGCTCAGTTGATCTGTATCTCACTACTGCCCTTGCCTGCCACAAAGAGACCAGTCAGCCTTCAGAACTCCCCGCCGCCCACAGCCTTTTAAAGAACAAGAACTCCAGACTCCCGCTTTAACTCTCCATTCTGCTTCCACCCTGGCCTTGTTACCTTGCCCTCCTGTGTTGTTCAAGTGAAGCTCAAGGTAATCTTGTGTAAAAGCACCTCATCTTCTGGCCAGGCACACTCCAGCCCTCAAGGCTCAACACCGATTTCAGCAATTTCAGATAGCCAGCCTTTCCCACTTGCATCAGATCCATGCAGTTCCAGTGAAAGTTGGTCAACCTGTTACCCTAACTCAGTTTTCTACAGAGGCTCTGGCCTGTGAGGAACTGCAGCATTGTTTTTTTTTAATTTCTTTTTTTCAGCAGTGTCTGTCTTCTGTATTCACAACTCCAGACGGTATGTTTCTTATGTCTCTATTTCCTTTGACTTTCAGTGATGAGGTTTTCGGAAGAAATGAGCAGTTCACTCATTGATTTCAGGGCTGTACTCTCCCAGCAGAAGAATTGTGAGTATTACCAGGTGTCCGAGGTCAATGTGTATCCAACTCCAGTAGACCCTTGTCTCAGCGTGAGACAGTCCTGGGTGGTTCCATACCTCCACGTGCCCTTACGTTTTAGATTACTTGGCCTACTGAGTCTATGTCAGCTGCCAGGTCGATCTCAGTCCTCAGAAAGATGTAACCCATTTTCCCAGGTGCCCATTCTTCTACCTGCCACCTATGCTTGGGATAAGTGACAGAAGCCAACTGACTTCCCAACTCACAACAGGATCTGTTATAGCAGAGATCCAGAAGAGGCCCTCTGATCCTTCCCAAGGTAGGTGAAGGTGTTGGGCAGAAACTGGAAGAGGTCATGCCCTCTCGGGTCATCTCACTGTGGCTGTGCAGCAGTGGGACATCCCAATCTGGTGGTGCTTATTTCTCAGTTTACCACTTTTCTTGATCTTCTAATAGGTTTACAAATATATTTATTCAGAATATCTTTTCATTTATTTACAACGACTTTAAGCATAGGAAGAAGTCTGCGACTGTCACTCAGGGGTAAGATCTTGGTGGATCCATTGGCCCAGGGTCTAACCGTGTCCCTGAAGAGCCACTCAGCTCAGTGGTCTCTGTGCATAGCAAGTAGATGGAGATGGTGAGTGATGTTTGGGCACTGAGCTGAATCCAGCTCAATACAACATTATTCTCAGTGATCCTCTCCCAATGAACCCAAATGCTGACAGTAGAATTGCAGATGGGGACTGTTCAGCCCGCTGGTCATTTTGATCACAAACTACTAATGGAAACCTGTTCTCTCCCTGCAACCCCACTGAAAGCTCCGTTTCTGTTTCAGTTACAGGGATCTTCAACGCGATGAGACTCTCACAGGCTGGTTGCAACATGAAACTTTCACAGATGAACCACAACAGTAAGCACTGAATGTTTGTCAAATGCTCCTTTGTATCCTCAGCTCAAGCAGCTCTCTGTGCTTTTAGAAAGCCTCTGATGCTTTTCCAATATTAACGGTAGATAATTCTGCCTTTTCTCACAAAATCCTTGCTCTTTTTGACAGGCTCCACATGACTCCATCTCTTGTGCCAACGCATGCTTTACTGGATTTCAATTTCACCTTCCTCTGGCACTGACTTTTCACATCCACGATTTATGTCACCTATTTATGACCCCCGATTCATCCCACTCTTTTTGAACCTTGCCCTCATCTACATGATGAAATTTGCTCCCCGATAGTGGCCTTCATTCAATGCGAGCATTACTATGGTCTTGCAGCCGAGCCCACCTTTGGCACATTTCTTTCTCATTTCTAAAGGAGTCCAAGTCAGGAGTTCACACAGTTAGAAGAAGAACTTTTGATCTGTGCAAAGTGTGAGAATAATGTTTGTATGCATTAATTTGGACGACATGGCCCTACAATGTTGGTGACAGCTCACTATAGGTGCTCGGTCTCAGAGTTATGCATTAAGGGGCCAATAATGTGCAGAATACTGTCGATAAAATGTACACAGAGGCCATCTGAGAGAGGTCAATGTATCCAGTGTGATCAGATGGTGGGATTGATTGAATGTCAGGGTCCCTGGAGAGATCTTGAGTGGTGGATTCAAGGATACATGAACTGGGTTCTTTTGAATGACAGCTCCAGAGGCTGGATCCTAATTGCTGTCTCAGCGGAGCTGGCATGATGGAGTGGATGAGTTTGAACTTGCTTATTGATCTGAAAGTGAGACAGCAGAATGGACTGTGATCAGGGATGGAAGGCTTCTAAACTATTGAGAGAAATATAGGGTGAGTTCCAACAGGATGACTGCTCCACAACATTTCCGAGTACAGTGAGTCTCCGATGATCCGAATGTTCAAGCTGCTTGGTTAGCAGATTTTCTGGACTTTTGAATGTTATTTTTATTAATATCTCAGCACACTTGTAATTCATCATTTTTAGGTCTTACTTAATATTGCCTATTATGCTATGTGAGTTTAAAAGGAGCACAAGAGCCTGGAAGGAAGCCTAGGAATTGGGGCCCCATCAGTGAGAAGGCAGATCAGGATATTAGGGCCCGAATGAGGGGTAGGGAATGTGGTAATCGGGGCCCCTGCTGGTGGAAATGGACAGTGAGAGGAAAAGGAATACATAAACATCACCCAGTAAGTCAGATACCAAACCATTAGGATTTCCTAACGTCAGAGGGTGGAACATCAGAGTTTTACTGTTGAAGGCTACAGAGTCAGTTAAGTCAGTATCCAGTGTTCAGAGTTACCAGGACAGATTGTCAGAGCTTTACACCCCACATACTGACCTGCCCTAGAAACACAGCCACTGGACAAGACTCTCAGACACATCCACCACAGAACTGTAAAAACTGGCCCCCCTCACAGATGAGTCTCCCCTCTGCTTGGTCTGTTTCAGCCATCTGCTGACAAAACACCTCTTTCACAGTGTCTGGTTGGCAATAGCCGACAATGGCTTATCATTGCGCTACATATTGGGAGTGTCTGTGGCGTGGCCTCAGACAAGCTCCCCACATAATCCTAACCAACAGCTGAGGGTGTGATGATGTTCACACTGTGGAAGCACATAGAAAAGAATAGATCCTTATTGTGATTGCTCAAGACAACAAGGTTGTGATGCTACTCCAGTCTGTGCAAACCAGGTACTTACAATGCATGCAGTATGGCTTAATTAAAAATAAAATTCCCATATTTACATGGAACAAGTGATTTCAATAATCCATAACACTGAAAGGCCATTGGAAAGCCAGGGTGTAGCATTATTCAGTCTATATCTATCTATCTCTCTCTCTCTCTCTCTCTCTCTCTATATATATATATATATATATAGATATATAGATATATAGATATAGAGATATATAGAGATATCTATATAGATATATATAGATAGATAGATATATATGTATGTATGTATGTGTATATATATATATATATATGTGTGTGTGTAAATAAAATCTCTTTATTTATTTAAATTTTATTCAGATAGACCGCAGAATAGGCCCTTCTGGGCTTTCAAACCATGACGCCCAGCAACTAATAATTTAATCCTAACCTAATCACAGGACAATTTGTAATGACCAATTAACCTACCAACTGGTATGTCTTTGGACTTTAGAACAGAAATGGACCACCCAGAGGAAACCCACGTGGTCAAAGGGAGAATGTGCAAACTCAGCAGCAGGAATTGAACCCAGGTCGCTAGTACTGTAACGCTATGCACTAACCACTATGTTACAGTGCTGTCCTATGATATATGGCAATGTTTTGTAGGCAGCTTACAAAACTACTAGGTATACATCTTCTAGATTACTAGATGCATATTTTCTGAACTGCTATTACTGCAATTTGCAGCCTGTAATTACCTTTAAAAAAAAATATATATATATATATATATACTCTTGTACTAGTGAGTTTACAATTTCACTCACCTCAATTCTGAACTGGAGTCACTTCAAGGACTCGACAACTCATGCCCCAGTATTATTCATTCATCTATCCATCCATGTATTTATTTATCTGGTTTATTTATTTTCTATCTGTTTGTTTATTTGTTCGTTATTTATCTATTTATTTATTTGTATTTGCAGTTTGTCTTCTGTTGCACGTTGGTTGCTTGTGTGCAGGTTTTCATTGATTCTATTTTATTTCTTTGTTCTACTTTGAATGCTTGCAAGATAGTATGTGCATATAAGTACTTGGATTCAAAAAACTTTGATCTTTATGTGCTTCTGAAGGTATCTGGATCTATCACATTCCCCATTCATTGAGATGTTGCCTCACCTTCCCCACTGGTCTACAGTCAGATAATCTTCTTTGACTTCTGTTGTATACAAAATTTACATGCTGTGGTGAAGCTGAATTTGACACAGCACATTGTGATTCTTCAGTGTATTCTTTTACAAACTTCAAATTCATTATTTTTGCTTGTTTGTACCACTGGACTCAGAATTCCCAGGAAGGAGAGAGAATGGAACGGCCATTGCAACGGCTTTTCCACTTTATAAACTCTCCCGCACAGGTTTCCTGTCATCGTCAGACGCGATGGACAACCATCACGACAATTCATTGTTTTCATTTGTGCTCATTGCCTTCAATCAACCAAAGGTGAAAACTCCCTGTTAAAGGCAGAATTAATTTCAGTTAAGGCTATGTTACTGATCGACTACTGGAAAGGCTACATTTGAGCATCATTTGCAGTTTTGATCGCTGATTTGTTGGAAGGATGTGATTAAGCTGAAAAAGGTGGGCTTGAGTTATAAGCAGAGACTGGACAAGTGGGGGCTGTCTTCCCTGGAGAGTATGAGACTCAGGGGTGAAGATAAGGTGAATGGTCACAGTCTTTTTCCCAGAGTATGGGAGTCTAAAGCCAAGAGCATACATTTAATGTGGGAGGGGCATGAGGGGCAAGTTTTCCCACACAGAGCGTTACCTCACTAACTTTAGTATGCAGCCAGGCCTGTAAACTGTAGACTGATTAAGTAAGTGTAATATTATTTCCCTGCTTTTCAACACCCAATCCAGAGTTTTCACAAGTTGTTTCCTGCTTTTCTTTCAGTGACGGGTTCTTCTGAAGAGGCGCGGAGCTCGCTCGCCGAGGTCAGGGCTGAATTCTCCCAGCTGAAGAAGAGTGAGTGTTAGCAGTTTCAATGGTTGCATGTTTCCAACTCCAGCGGAGCCTGTAGCTCAGCCTGAGACAGTGCTGGGTGGTGCCAGCCGCACTACTGAAGCCTGGGACAGGTCAGGGAGAAGAAGTCAGGAAAGGGTTCATTCCGCATGTCTTTCTCTCAGTGAAGAGTCTGAGGCATTCCCTGCCACCTTTGCACATTCAGGATTTATCCTGTCTGTGTTCTCCATTGACATTCAGTAGGATATCAAAGAGCAAGTTCACTCAGTGGATTGTTTCCTGAAATGCTAGTCCACTCAGTCTTAGACCCCAGGGTCTCGCAATCCACAACTTGGCTCCAATGTGCTGTTGCATTCCTCATAGTTTCTGCATATCATTAGATGCCGGGATTTTGCAAGGGTGTGGTTCATGGAATAATCCACTAGTGAATTTCACTTAGGTTAGGTTACAGAACCAACAGGATTGTATTGATAGTTTCGCTTCCACAGCTCCATGAAGGCAAATTGCCTGCATTCTCCTGTGTGAACTCAGGATAGCAGTGTCTACATAATGCAAGCCCAGGTTTGCCCTTGCCTACTGGAGGACACAAGAACTCCTGTAGAAAGCAGAAATTAGAATCAGAATCAGATTTAATATCACTGGCATATGTTGTGAAATTTGTTGTTTTGCTGCAGTTAATACAATGAAATACATAATAATATTAAAAACTATAAATTAAATAAGGTATGATACATGGCCAAGTGGTTAAGGCGTTGGTCTAGTGATCTGAAGGTCGCTAGTTCGAGCCTCAGCTGAGGCAGCATGTTGTGTCCTTGAGCAAGGCACTTAACCACACATTGCTCTGCGATGACACCGTGCCAAGCTGTATCGGCCCTAGTGCCCTTCCCTTGGACAACATCGGTGGCGTGAAGAGGGGAGACTTGCAGCATGGGCAACTGCTGGTCTTCCATACAACCTTGCCTAGGCCTGCACCCTGGAAACCTTCCAAGGCGCAAATCCATGGTCTCATGAGACTAACAGATCCCTATTAATTTAAATTTATATATACCTATATACATTTAAATTAAATCTAGTGCAAAAAGAGAGGAGGAAAAAAGGGAAATGGCTCCCTGCTTGATGGTGCTGAGGTTAAGTTGTGCTCACTGAAATTCATAGCCACCATAGGTCAAATCAAATTTCACAAAGTAGGACTCTCTCGGGATGAGCTCTTTCGAGTGATGGTTCCCTGTTCCATGCTGTGAAACCATGGTTAAGGGTCAACAAGCTGAAAACAGGACAGGACAGGTTAAAACCAGTATCTAATAGGTTTTATGGAACATAAATCTCAACATAAAACTTACCTGACCCCTGACCGTACAATCAGATGTGGAGGTTCCAGGTGAACTGCAGAACCAACTTAACAGCAAAATCTATTAGATCGCCGATTCATTTGGAGTATTTTTAAGGAATGTAAGGGGCATGGATATGGTGAATGCACTCAGGCTTTTTTCCCAGGGTTGGGGAATCAAGAATGAGATCCCATGGGTTTAAGGTGAGACTGAAAATATTTATTAAGAACCTGAGTGACAACTTTTTTTTTTACACGGAGGGAGATCATTATATGGAATGAGCTAGATTAGGAAGTGGTTGAGAAAGCTACAATGACAACTTTTAAATCAAGCTCCAAAAGGTTTAGATGGATATAGGTTAAAATGAGCAAATGGATTAGCTTGGATGGGCAGGTTGATCAGCATGGACCAGTTTCCATGATCTATGACTGTGGGATGAACAAAGATCCTTTGCAACCTACAAAAGTACATTAGCACTGCTGCTGTTGCAATGTCAGAAACACACTGATCAAGATCCTTTCGCAATAAAGCACTGACCCATCAGTCGATATTTTTTACAGGTGCTGGTTAGAAAGGAGGCAAATGTAAGCCAGGTCATTTGGTTCAATATCAGTGGTAAATAAGTTATTGGAAAATATTCTGAGGGACAGGATTAACCTACACATGGGAAAGCAGAGACTGATGAAGCATAGATTTGTTGGGGAGAGATCATATCTGACCTATTGAGTTATTTGAAGAGGTGAATATATTGATGAGGGCAATGTGGTTAATGTGGTTTGCATGGATTTCAGTAAGACTTTTGAGGAAGTTCCACATGAAAGCTTGATCCAAAACATTGAAGAGTCAAGACAAGTTGGCAAATTTGATCCAGAATTGTCTTGGTTATAGCAGACAGAGAAGTGACGGTGAAGGGCTGGCTTTGTGCTTGGAGATTCGTGACCAGGGGTGTAACAGGAATCAGTACTGGGACTCTTGATGTTCGTTATACAGTATGCACTAATTACTTTCGTGCATGGTAGGAGAGGTCTAATCAATCCTGTACAGTTTTTCAAGGAAGCTGCCAGGAAAGTGGATGAAGGCAAGGCAGTTGATGTGTCTAGCAAGGCACTTGACAAGATCTCTCATGAAAGGCTGGTCAAGGAGATTCAGTCTCTCAACATTCAGGATGAGGTAGTAAATTGGATTAGACATTGGGTTTCTCGGAGAAACCAGAGAGTGGCAGCAGAGGGTTGCCTCTCTGACTGGAGGCCAGTGACCAGTGGTGTGCCACAGGGATCGATGGTGGGTCCTTTGTTGTTTGTCATCTATATCAGGGGTCCCCAACCTTTCTTGCACCGTGGACCGGTTTAATGTTGACAATATTCTTGCAGACCGGCTGACCTGGGGCGGGGAGGGCGGATGGGTGTTCAAGTAGGGTTAAACTCACCTCAACATGTCTTTTACAGTTAGGGTTGCCAACTTTCTCACTCCCAAATAAGGGACAAAGGTAGCAGTCAACTCCCGGGACACTTTACCCCAGGAAAGACTACCATGACCATGATGCCTTGCGCGGGCACCTGTGTGCGCATGCATGACGTGCACGTGATGTGCGCATATGCGCACGTGTCGATTTTTTTCCCCACAAATCGGTTTTACCTTCATCTTCCAGACTATACTGTACAAACATTATTTCTACTTTATATAGGCTGTGTATTTATCATATCATTCCTGCATTTACTATATGTTAGTGTAATTTATTTTCGGTTTTATGTGTTATTTGGTATAATTTGTTAGGTTATTTTTTGCGTCTGGGAACACTCAAAAAATTTTCCCATATAAATTAATGGTAATTGCTTCTTCGCTTGACGTCATTTCAGCACGAAAGGTTTCATAGGAATGCTCTACCTTAGCGGGGAAATACGGGACAAGGGCGGTCCCGTATCGGACAAAGCAATTTAGCCCAATATACGAGATGTCCCAGCAAATACGGGACAGTTGGAAACCCTATCATCAAGTTCAACAGTGCGTGACAGGGAATGAGGAAAGGTGCAGCTGACTCTTATCGTTTCCTCGCGGCCCTGTAGCACATGCTATGCGGCCTGGTGGTTGGGGACCGCTGATCTACATCAATGATCTGGATGGTAAAGTAGTTAAGTGGATCAGCAAATTTGTGAACGGCAAAAAGATTGGCAGTGTAGTGGATAGTAAGGAGGGCTATCATGGCTTGCAGAGGGATCTCAATCAGCTGAAATAATGGGCTGAAAAATGGCAAATGGAATTTAATACAGACAAGCGCGAGATGTTGCATTTTGGTAGGACAAACCAGAGTAGTCTCACACAGAGAATGATGGGGCACTGAGAAGTGTGGTAGACAATGGGATCTGGGAATAAAGGTCCATATTCATTGAAAGTGGCATCACAGATAGATAGGGTCGTAAAGAAATCTTTTGGCACATTGGCCTTCATAAATCAATGTATTGAGTACTGGAGATGGGATGTTATGTTAAAGTTATACAAAATGTTAGTGAGGCCTAATCTGGAGTATTGTGCGCAGTCTTGATCACCTACCTACAGGAAAGATGTTAACAATTTTAATCACCTACCTACAGAAAAGATGTTAACAATCTTGATCACCTACCTACATGAAAGATGTCAACAATCTTGATCACCTACCTACAGGAAAGATGTTAACAATCTTGATCACCTACCTACAGGAAAGACGTCAACAATCTTGATCACCTACTTACAGGAAAGATGTTGAAAGAGTACAGAGAAAATTTACAAGGATGTTGCCAGGTCTGGAGGACCTGGGTTATAAGGAAAGATTGGATAGGTTAGGACCGTGTTCTTTAGAATGTAGAAGATTGAGAGGAGATTTAATTGAAATATACAAAATTATGAGGGGTATAGATAGGGTAAATGCAAGCAGGCTTTTTCCACTGAGGTTGGGTGGGACTGCAACCAGAGGTCATGGGTTAAGGGTGATAGGTAAGAAGTTTAAGGAGAATATGATGGGAAACTTCTTCACTCAGAGGTTGTGAGAGTGTGGAATGAGCTGCCAGCACAAGTGGTGCATGCATGCTTGATTTCAAGGTTTAAGACAAGTTTAGATAGGTACATGGATAGTAGGGGTATGGAGGGCTATGGTGCCCATGCAGGTCGATGGGTGTAGGCAGTTTAAATGGTTTCAGCATGGATTAGATGGGCCGAAGGTCCTGGCATCATACACTGAGGTGCTCTCTACAGTTACCTGATGAGGTAACCCTAGCCTTTTGCCAGGAGCAAATGTTGTCAGGTGGTGACCAACCTTCATGGAGTGTTTCGATCCTTGACTACTACACTCTCCAGTTGGCGGGTCAGCAGCGGTGGCCAAGTCACTGTCCATCTGCTCCTAACTTCCAGCTCAACTCCTCTCGCCTGCTCCATATCCAGCGAGAGGCTCTTTCTGCTTCCTCCCCATCCTGCCAGCTGCTTGGTTCTTGCTCTTTTCATCAAGCCCAGTGGAGACAGCAACCTCCATGCTGACCTTTCCGGGAACCCTCTACAGCCAATCTCCATGAGGAATAGCTGCCATCCCTTGTTCCTGCACACCTGGATTAAAATCTGGTGCTTCAGGACCTTCCTCTTGCAAGTCTCCTCGCATCCTTCCTCCCATGGTACTCCGAGCTCCATCAAGGTGATTTTCTTGTCTTTGGTGGACCACTGTATGATGTCTGGTCGAAGTGCGGTTTGCACCACCTCTAGGAACTGCATCTTTCTCCCCACATCGACCCTCATCTCCCATGATTTGACACTTTGCAGCAGATTGGATTTAGGCCTCTTTGATATGATTGGTGAGGCCTTCTCCTTGATTAAAATAACTTCCATGTTTGCCCCTCTGCCACCTAGTCACTCTTAACGCCTTTCCCGCTCCAGTGTGTCAGCAAGGGATAGCTTGACCTTGTCATGGGACCACCTATACCGCCTTTGTGTTAAAGCTGTTTTTCACCCTGACAGTGAACCCTGCTGACCACAAAGCTTGCAGTTAGGGTTGTCTCTCAGCCCTCGTGTGCAGCTGTGATGATGTAGGGAGAGTGTCATACACAGACCGCAGGAGGAAAGAAATGGGAAAGGGCAGCAGTCTCCAAATCTCCGTCCAAGTGATCTTGCGTTTGGGAAGGTCCCATTTCATCCAGGACCCAGGGACCCCCACTCCACTGCCTTTGATACTCGCCTTTCATCCTCGTAGTTCCATACCTCTGCCCGGACCGCGTTATGCCTATCCCTTGCACTTGCACTGGCCCATTGTTGCAAGTGTGCAGAGCTGAGGCTTTGCCATCCCAGGGATGGGTTGCCGATGATGTCTCTCAATTACAGACAGCTCACTGCCTGGTCTATGGACGAGTTGCCAGCCCACCTTCGGCCTTGTCTTGTTGTGACGCCTGCTTGGTTTATTAGCTTGTCGTTGGAGCCCCTCAGTGGTAACACAACTCTACACTTTGCCACCTTGAACTCCTCCACTACCGATGACAATGGGAGCTGTAGCCGGCCTGATCTTATGTAGAGCCTCACTGAAGAAAAACTTGGGGGGTATCCCCAGCCACCTGTGCAGGTTCTGGTTGACTTTCCTTTCGATGCCTTCTACTGTGGTCATGGAGAACTCGTACACTGTGAAAAGCCAGAGCAGCCTTGGTAGAAGACCATGTTGGTACAGTCGTGTCTTAAATTTACGAGGGAGTCCAGTTTTGTCAATCTTCTTCAGCCACTCTTCAGTCTGTCTTACAGCATCGGTGATGTTGGCACTGTCCATCATTGCTGCGTTAAACCACTTTCCCAGACACCTTGCTGGGTTATCTTCTATGAATGGAATGGCTTCTCCCTGTACTTAAAAACTGAACTTGCTAGCAACCTTTGCCCTTTTTGATCACTATGCATCTGGACTTCCTGACCTTGAAGGTCATCCTAGCCAGGTAGCTGCATTGTCCAGGGTTTTCAAAACCAATTTGCTTGGACATGGGTTACAGCGGTTACTATGATGTCATCCAAGAACCCCCGTATTGCAGGTTGTCGGATACTGGGCTCCAGCACCGGGCCTCGGGTTGTGTCTGCTGTCTCTGATATGAGGAGGTTCATACCTGTGACAAACAAGATGGGGGAGATGGTACAGCCTGCTGGAATCCCTTTTTGGAGGTCTTGCCATCTGGTTGTGAAGAGGGCTGAAGTGAAGTGTAGCTTGAATCCTCCTAGGTAGCTGGTGATTATCTCTCATGTTACAGGTGGGATATAGTAGTGGTCCAGGCCAGCTTGGATGAAGAATATGGAATTGATCCATAGGTGTTGGCTAGATCTAACCAGACAACTATTTCATCACCCTTCTTCCGCCTGGCCTCATGGATCGATTGGCTGAGTATTGAGGTGTGTTCAAGGCTCCCCGAAAAACCTGGAACGCCAACTTTCCAGATGGATGTGTTGGTATAGTGGTTCTCCATTAAGGAAGAGGTCAGGGAGAAGAACATCTTGCACTCCACATTAAGCACAAGAAGATTATCTTCTGCTCCATGCAAAGGATGGAGACTGTCCTAACTGGAAGATTGTGGAGGAATCTTCTTCCTTGGGAACAAAATATCCTTCAGCCCTTTTCCAGCTTGGTGGGATGGAGCCTTTGCTCTAAATCTTCCTCAATATCTTCCACAACCTCCAGAGGAGTTTTTGGCATTTCTTATATACCTTGTAGTTTATACCACTTAGTCCTGGGGTGGCAGATGACTTTGCTCTCTTGATGATATCCTGAACCTCCAGCCACGTGGGTTCTGCATTCCCGCAGAAATTCTTCCACCTCCTGCTTTGAGCTGATTAGCGTGCCAGATTTTTGCTAGCTGAGAAGAGCCCAGATAAACCTAAATGGGTTTTTAACAAACTGTGCTCTCCTTCTCTCTTTCTCCCTGCTTCACTTTTGCTGTGGCTCCACCTTCCAGAGCTTGCACAGCTGCCCCTGCAGTTTGCTGGTTGGATCTTCGACACCTTCTTCTTTCGTCAGATGAACAGTTTTTGAATTCTTTGTTCAGGGTCTTTATCTCACTTCTCGGGTGGCGAATCTCCCTTTCTCTCCTGTTTAGTTGCCATGATGGTTTAAGATTCCCTCGCATCTCCATTGGGTCCAATTGCTCTTTAGCAAAGTTAAACACAATGGCTGTGAGGGAGTTGATTTTCCTGTAGACAGGTCCTGCCAATTGAGCTTCCAAGATGCAATCCAAGTTGTCATCGAACTGCTTCCAAGATACATTGTCGGATGATTTAGGCCATCTGGTTCTCTCTTTCCTTGATGAATAGATTGGGGAGTCTGAGGGGGTACTCACTTGGCCCTTTCTTTAGCACTGGGGTGGCTCAGGTGCAGAGAGATCTTCAGCTCTGTGGGGTGCTTCCTGACTGAATTTCTCCATCATCACACCAGATGTTTCTGTGCTGAACTTCTCTATGATCCCATGACTATAATTACTAAAATGCAAATATAAGAGACATAACTACTAAGTTTCTAGTTGACATAAAAATTAGTGGTGCTGTTGTTAGTCAGCTGGGTAACCTTAGACCACAGAATCATATTGATCAGTTGGTAAAGTGAGCAGAACAATGGCAGATAGAATATAATCCCTCAGGTGTGAGTTGATGCATTTTAGGGTGCATAATAAGGGTGGAGCATGTACCATGATTGGTAAGATCTTAGTTCGTATGGAGAAACAACAGGACCTTGGTGCACATCCAAAGCTCAAAGTTCAAAGTAAATTTATTATCAAAGACTGCATATGTCACAGTATATTTCCCTGAGATTCATTTTCTTGCAAGAATTTATAGGAAAATAAAGAAATAAAAATGAGTTTTTGAAAAGCTACTGTACACAAAACAAAGGCTGACAAACATGCAATGTGCAAATAAGGACAAACTGACAGTAATAAATAAATAAAATGGAATGAATCATAGGTCCTGGAGTCAGATCAGCAGAGAAGTTATCCAGACTAATTCAGGAGCCTGATGGTCGTAGGATAATAACTCTTCTTTGAATCTGGTGGAGTGAGACCAGATTCTGTACCTCCTACCAATGGTGGCAGCAGGAAGAGAGCATGGCCTGCTGTTGAAAGTTGAAGATGTCAGTAAACAATCCAGCCAGTTGATTAGCACAGGTCAGGTATACCGTCTGGGCCAAATACTTTCTGTGAGATCCTGAAAAATGTCTCATTTGAGCTCCAGAAACTGAAATCACAGGGTCACCTGGGACTTGGGAGATTCATGGAGTTGCCTCCATGTTCTGTCAAGCAAAGCAAGCATAAAAGGCATTGAGCTCATCTGGGAGTGAAACCTTGCTGCCGTTTATGTTGCTCTGCTTTGCTTTCTAGGAGGTGATGGCATTCAAGCCCTACTGCAGACGTTGAGGATCCTTCTGTGATCCCAGTTTGGTCCGGAACTGCCACTTTGCCTGCAAAATGGCTTTTCGGAAATCATACCTGGAACTCCTGTACTTTCCTGGGTCACCAGTCCTGAACGTCACTGGTCTAGCCCTCAGACTGCAGATCTCTTGTTTCATCCATGGATTCCGGTTGGAGAAGACTCTGAATGATTTTGTAGGTACACATTTATCCAAGAGTCTTTGTAAAGTCCATGACACTGTGGCATAATAATTTAGGATCTCTGATAAATGATTAAACACAGCTCAGTCCACTAACTTCAAGCAATCCTGCAGCTGCTTCCCTGCCTCCAATGTCCACCTCTTTGTTGTCCTTACCTCTGGTGCTTTGCATTTTAGCCTCTGCCTATGTTCAGGTAGGAGAGAGACAGCCAGGTCGCTCAAATGCTACAAGGAGCATTTAAAGAGGCTCTTCAATATCGGAGTAGCTTAAGAACCCACACTAAAATATGGAATACATTTTTATTGATGGGAAGGGATAAAAGGACTTCTGGAGAAAATCAGCCTGGCAGTGGCTAGAATATGGAACTCATTAATGCAGGAAGTGGTTAGAGCAAAGACTTAAATGTCTTCAGAAAGACCAGTACTTAACAGAAAGAGAACTCATAATGCCATAGAGCCATAAAGTCATACAACACACAAACAGGATCTTCAGACCTACTGGTCTATGCCAAACAAGATTCCTACCTCAGCTAGTTCACTCACCTATGTTTAGCTTGCATTCTGCTAAACCCTTCTTAGCAATGTACCTGTCCAAGTAGCTTTTAAATACTTTTAATGTGCCTGTCTCAACCACTTCCACTGGCAGATTATACCATATGCTGGTGAAAGAATTACCCTAAGGTTTGTTTAAGATCTCTCCCCTCTTACTGTAATCCTATGTCCTCTAGTTCTTAATTCCCCAAACTTAGAGAAAAAGGCAGACAACAGGAATTCTGCAGATGCTGGAAATTCAAGCAACATACATCAAAGTTGCTGGTGAACGCAGCAGGCCAAGCAGCATCTATAGGAAGAGGCGCAGTCGACGTTTCAGGCCGAGACCCCTCGTCAGGACTAACTGAAGGAAGAGTGAGTAAGGGATTTGAAAGCTGGAGGGGGAGGGGGAGATGCAAAATGATAGGAGAAGACAGGAGGGGGAGGGATAGAGCCGAGAGCTGGACAGGTGATAGGCAAAAGGGGATACGAGAGGATCATGGGACAGGAGGTCCGGGAAGAAAGACGGGGGGGGGGGTGACCCAGAGGATGGGCAAGAGGTATATTCAGAGGGACAGAGGGAGAAAAAGGAGAGTGAGAGAAAGAATGTGTGCATAAAAATGAGTAACAGCTGGGGTACGAGGGGGAGGTGGGGCCTAGCGGAAGTTAGAGAAGTCAATGTTCATGCCATCAGGTTGGAGGCTACCCAGACGGAATATAAGGTGTTGTTCCTCCAACCTGAGTGTGGCTTCATCTTTACAGTAGAGGAGGCCGTGGATAGACATGTCAGAATGGGAATGGGATGTGGAATTAAAATGTGTGGCCACTGGGAGATCCTGCTTTCTCTGGCGGACAGAGCGTAGATGTTCAGCAAAGCGGTCTCCCAGTCTGCGTCGGTTCTCACCAATATATAAAAGGCCACATCGGGAGCACCGGACGCAGTATATCACCCCAGTCGACTCACAGGTGAAGTGATGCAGAAAAAGGCAGTGTGCATTTACCCTATCTATGGCCCACAAGATGTATAAGATTGCCCCTTATCCAATGCTCCAGGGCAAAAACATCTCCCAAGCTGCTCACTCCATGACACAGTTCCTCATCCTTGGAAATTTCCTCCACACTCTTTCCATCTGCCTCCATAACTCAGTCCCTCATACTTGTAAGTTTCCTCTGCATTCTTTCCAGTTTAGTTATTTTCTGTCACAAGTGCGGCCAACTGCATTATGCCCTCTATGCACACTTTGAGAGGGAGAATAAAACTACACCCATGTGAATCCCTGAAGCATCTAGTGATTCTGTAAACCTCTGTAGTGGAGGCTGACGTCAGAGCATCTTTCATGAAGATGAAACTTCACAAGGCAGCAGGCCTGATGGTGGACGTGATAAGGCACTGAAAACCTGTGACAACCAACTGGCAGGAATATTCAAGAACATCTTCAATCTTTCACTGCTACAGTTGAACATTCCCACCTGCTTCAAAAGGGCGACAATCATACCAGTACCCAAGAAGAGCAGAGTGAGCTACCTCAATGGCTATCGCCCAGTTACACTCACATCTACTGTGATGAAAAGCATTCAGAGGTAGGTCATGACTAGAATCAACTCCAGCCTAAGCAAGGACCTGTGCCCATTGCACTTTGCCTACCACTATAATAGATCTACAGCGGATGCAATCTCTATGGCTCGCCACTTAGCTCAGGACAATAGCAATACCTATGTCAGGCTGCTGTTTATGGATTACAGCTCAGTAATCAACACCATTATCCCCTCAGTACTAATCAACGAGCTTCAGAATCTGGGCCTCTGTACCTCCCTCTGCAAATGGGTCCTTGACTTCCTCATTGAGTGACCAAAGTTTTGGGCTGGGACCTTTCATAGTCCTGATATGTAAACTCTCTTGATCGTGGCGCAGTGGTCGTGCTTTCTAATCAGTATCCCACCTCCCTACATTAACTCTGCAGGACTTCATCCCCTTTCCTACATATGTCACTTGTGCCTTTGCGCACAATGGCTTCTCGCCCTCCCCCCCTGAGAATGGTCTGCAATCACTCAGGGACGTCCTCCACCCCAGGCAGTCGTGAAACAAAACACCGTCTCAGAGTCTCTCTCGCAGCCACAATCTCCTGTCTGCCTCGCTCCCCCATCACCATAATCCACTATCACCATAATCCTTTCTGCCTTCATGCTGAACGCTAGTGTCTGTCCTGGTGTCTCAGACCTGGCTGCTGCTGCTTTCTCCTGACTTCCCGGCAGATCCAAAATGGTATGCTCATTTTCAAGGCGAAACACCACAGGGGGAACCCTGTACTACCGCCTTTACCTTTCCAGGTGGTCACCCAGCTCTCTGCAGCTTACACCCCAGGTGACACCACCTCACTGGAACTCCTTTTTCTGATGCTCACTTTATCTGAAGTTATGGTGGAATGGAGGGGTGTACAGAACAGGCGCTGGGACACCATCACCTACCACGCGTTGATTCTTGCACGCAGTTCGTGTGAAACATCTGAACATTTCAGTTATGCAGACGTTGAAAGAAATGAGGAACTCCAACACTTTGATCAAAATGGAAGTTTCACACATGCAGAGTACAGGTCAGTGTGAGTCATATTTAGCTCCCCTGGTAGTTCTCAAACCACACCACAGAAGGCTGTAGAGACTCTGGCAATGGTCACTGCATTGCAGAGTAATGACTACTTGTGATAGTCTCAGGGATTGGTTCAAAATGCCATTGAACCCTGGAGCTGAGACAGAAGTGACATTTCTTGAAATAAAGAGAAAATGCAGAGTCAACGAATACATTGTATTTACTGACCAAATTGTGACAGCCTTTGAGTTGGGATGGGGCATGATGAATGACCCACTAGCAATTTATAAAAGCTCCCCTCAGTAAAGGCTGTGCAACTTCTCCAGAGGAACACAATGAGTGGAGGACAGCTAGAGATCTATCAACCTCAGCAACATAGATTGTGTGGTCACCAAACCTGATTGACAGGGATTTGCTGGATGCAATGTTACACAATGCATCTTGCTCAATGCAGTATAAAGATCTCATTCACAGGGAACTGGGATTACTACAGGCTGCCAAGGCAGCAACAGAGAACTTCAGCGAACGTTGTAAATTCATCAGTGAATGTACAACATTCACTTCACCAGAAATAATTAGAGAAGGAGAAAAATAAAGTGGTAGTCGTCCAATAGCTATCTATAACCTGCCAGATACCATTAAGCAGCTAGACAGAGCTCAGACCATAACAAGAAATTAATAGGAATCCAGCAGTGAATAACAACCCTTACGCAGCAGATAAATGCTGCAGAGTATTACAAGTTCCTGGCTCTTTATATATATATATATATGTATGTATATATATGTATGTGTGTGTGTGTGTGTGTGTGTGTGTATATATATATATATATGTATGTATGTGTATATATATGTGTGTATGTATGTATATATATATGTATATATATATATACACACACACACACACATATATATACATACATACATACATACATATATATATATATATACACATACATACATATATATATATATATATGTGTGTGTGTGTGTGTGTGTGTGTGTGTGTGTATATTGCTCAGGAGGAAGATCTTAAAAACCCACCTAAGTGATACCCAGATTACCCAGATCACAATATGCCAGTCCCTAGTGAAACAAGGGCATTACAGGCCACACCTGGAGCTCCTTGGACTGACTAAATGGGGCAGCTCCTCAGCAAAGGGAACTGGACTGGATTAACTGGAGAAGTAAATATCAGAGGCTGAACGATGAACTGTGAGAGAACTGCTAATGGGAAAAAGCACGACCAAAGTGATACAGAGTTTAATGTACCATCCCTTTAGTGAATTGTCTGGTGAAACTTTGCTGGAGGATTAGGTCATACTGCAGATGAAACATACTCCCTACTGGGAGTTCGTGAGCTCCTCGTGTACAAGCAGAAAGCACAGGGAACCCTCAGCAAGTCTAGCAGCACCTATAGACGGAGAGTAAAAGGGAAAAGAGAGAGACAGTGATAAAAACAGAAGGAAGAAACAGATAAAGAGAGGAAGAGGCAAAGCCAGCAAGAATGAGTGAGAGAGAGAGAGAAGGAATGTGTACAGTGCCATAACAACCATGTTCTGTGGTCACACAGCTCCCACCATGCAGTTAACTTCATTGCTCCAAACATAGTGCGACGTGTGGCAGAACAGACTGGGAGACAATCTGGACACTGCCGGTGGTGAATGAACGTCAAAATATGCAGATGCTAGAAATCTGAAATAAAAACAACGAGAGGTTCTTCAGCTGGAAACATTCACCCTGTTTCCCTCCCAGCACCTGCTTTGTTTCCAGTGTTTGTGACAAATGGTGCAATTGGAAACCTATCTGGAGGCAAATCTTCGCTGCTTCCTAGGAAGTGGCCAATTTGTTTTCCAGTAATCTGGAGATGTGCTGGGGATTTCACTTCTTGGCACAGTGGTGCAGCTAGTAACTCAATACTGATCTCGGTTACTGTCTACGTGGAGTTTGCAGGTTCTCCCTGTGACCATATGGATTTCCTCCATGTGCTCCATTCCCCACCCCCCCCCATATCTAAGATGTGTGGAGTGGTAGGTTAGTTGGCTGCTATAAATAACCCTGTGTGCATAGGTGAGAGGTGGAATCAGGGGGAAATTGATGGGAATGCATGGAAAATAAAATGGGATAAGAGTAAAGAAATGTTTGATGGTCAGAATGGAGCATCCTATGCTGAGTACATGAACGTGTGGCCCCTCTGGGGATAGAGCAGGGCAAGGAGAATTAATACAGTTCCTTGTGGAAGGTAGAGGGAAGAATTCTCCTCAAAGAGAGCCAAATAAACAGTTTCAGTAATGCTTTACATGTGGAGGTCAAGTCAGTAGTTCAGAAGAAGACAGCTTACTGGACCCTGAGAGAAGAGCAGGGCAATGAGACAGCACAAATCCAGCTGGCTGAATGGCCTTGTGTACTGGTTCACTCAGGTCTCAGACCTTGTGCTTCGTATAACAATGAGACATGGACAGAGGAGCATTGTCATTTTGAATCTGGTCTTTAATCTAAAGCTGTAGAGTAAGGAACTTCCTCTCACATTAAAAAGTATAGTGCAGGAACAAAGTTGTACTGAACTAATTAAACCAGCATTTAAATGGATAACTTATTTACCCTTCTGCCTACACAGTGTCCATGTCACTCCATTCGCTGCATATTAATGTGACTATCTATATTCTGGCTTGTACTGTTGCTCAGGGTCCAATGAACTCAGGGTAGGTCAATGGTCCAAATTTCAGTATGTTGGGAGAAGGAGTCCACCATCATAGGCTCCCCAAATAAACCCAATCCAATTGTGTCCTCATCCAAAGTGAGAAGCCCCTTAAGATGCTGGAATATGCTAGCGGATGCACACCTACTGCACCAGATACCCAGGAGAGTTTAGCGGACACATCAAAGTAAAATATTCCATTACATCAAGACAGTCACTGGATAATTTTGACAGAAAAACTGCTTTTGGAGGGCAATCCAATTACAGAAACCCATAAGAACTCCGGTGAAATTCCAGTGAAGGGAATGTGTCTAACTTCTTGAAGTGATCCCCAGGCACTGGGAGCCTGACCGAGAGTACACATTCAGGAGCTCCATTGATAGATAGCATGACCAAGCTCCTCACATACTGGCAGGTAGACAGGGTTGTGGAAGAGGTAGACTTGGCCACAGAAGATAAGAGATGGGACATCATAATGTAACTAAACAAAACATTATTTAGATCACACTTGGAGTATTCTTTGCACCTGGTCCCCACACCATGGGAAGGAGGTGGTTGCACTGGAGTGACTACAAGGGAGATTCACCAGGTTGTTGGCTGAGTTGGAGAACTTTTATTATAAGGAGAGAGTGGTTGTATATTGTGACATATACTGTATGCTTTGAACTTTTAATCAGCTGGAATTTTCTTCCCATGGAATAAAATGGCTAAGAAGTGGCCTTTGAACCCTCTCCAGTTTCTGACCCAAAGCTGCTCACAATGCTCCAAGTGAGGCCTCCCCAGTGCTTTATAAAATTTCAATATTACATCCTTGCTTTTATATTCTAGTCCTCTTGAAATGAATGCTAACATTGCATGTGCTTTCCTCACCACAGGCTCAACCTGCAAATTAACCTTTAAGGAATCCTGCACAAGGACTCCCAGGTCCCTTTGCACCTCAGTTTTTTTTTGTATTTTCTCTCCATTTAGAAAATAGTCAACCATTTCATTTCTTCTACCAAAGTACACTTGCTGACTTATCTAAGAAAGGATGTGCTGGCATAGGAGAGGGTCCTGAGGAGGGCCACAAGAATTATCCCAGTCATGAAAGGGTTAACATATGATGGGCATTTGATGACTGTGGACCTCTACACATTGGAGTTTAGAAAAATGAGGGGCGATCTCATTGAAACCTATCGAATATTGAAAGGCCTCGGAAGAGCAGGAATGAAGAAAATGTTTCCTATACAGTGGCGGGGGAGTCAAGGACTAGACACATCCTCAGGATGCAAAGATGTCTCTTTTTAACAGAGATGAGGAGGAATTTATATCACCAGGGTGTGGTGTATCATTGCCACAGACACAGACGGCTGTGGAGACCATGTCATTGAGTATATTTAAAGTGTAGATTGATAGGTTCCTGAATAGTAATGACATCAAATGTTATGGGGAGAAGGCTGATGAATGGGGTTGAGAGGGAGAATAAATTAGCCATGGTAAAATGATGGAGCAGACATGGGGGGCCAAATGGCCTTATTTTGCTCCTATGACCTGTGGTCTTCTCTTAATATTTTTCTCCAAATAAATCAGATGTTAATCCACCTCACAGATAAACACCTGCTACATCCTACTGCAGTAACTATGTTACTGGACCAGGTATACATGAATTGAAGTCCCATTACTGCAGCTTGTAAACTTGAATCTCATTTAACACAACCTGGAAATAAAAAGTCAGGAACAGAAATTGCCCACTGGATCTTCAGGTTTTCTATAACCCTCACGGTTTTGCCAAGACCTGTGGTGATGTGGTAGAAGCCTACCTGGTGGTCCATGTGATTCCAGCCAATGACAACTGCAATTGCATCTTAGTTCTGTGGCTTAGATGCATCAAACACTAGGAATGGAGCTGTTCAGGGTGGCTTGGCTTTTCAAGGGGAAGAAGGATATTTAGCCAGTAACCTCCAGACTAGTCACACTGACATTCCATGCCCACCCAGAAATCCAACAACTCTGGGCTGATTCCTGCCCAGCCACTTGCAGTTTTAATGTAGGCATTTGAAAACAAAATTCGGTCTTCAAAGTGATTTTGTTCTCAAATGTCAGGTGCCGAACTCAATGACTTTACAAGGTAACCAGCGACAGAATGCAAGCTCATTTATTTCATAAGACTATTGGAATAACAGGGGTTAAGGACTGGAATTTCCACGGTGTCTTCCCAACTTCCCACTGATGTTAACATTCGATAAAGGAACTCCTGCCAAAACTGTCTGATTCCAAAGGGATTGCATGGGAGTTACTCAGTGGAATTTCTACCCATATAGGTGAAGCCAAATAGAGCAGATTGATAGGAATTTACTCTGAGCAGAGGATAACTTATGCAGTGGAAAATTCTGAATTCCAGTGAGCAGTTCTTGATTGGCTCACTATAAATACTGCCAATGAGTCAGAGAGCTAATAAGTAATACAGCACTGGGAGGAGCCCCTCAGCCCATTTCATCCATGTCAACAAAGATCTCCAACTACAACTGATACCAGCATTGGTTTATAATCGTCAAATGTACCAATATGCAATGAAAAAAAACTGCATCCTGTTTTAATAGATCCGATCATTACACAGTGCATTGAGCTAGAATGAGGTAAAACAAGGCAGAATAAAGTGTAAAAGGTACCAAAAGAGTGGAGAGCAGATAAACGATAAAGTGTCAGATCATAATGAGGTCGACTGTGAGGCCAAGAGTTCATCTTAACTTACGAGGTCCATTCACGAGTCTGATAACAAGATGCCTCTGAGCCTGGTGAGACATATTTTCAGGTGTTTGTATCTTCTGCCAGTTGGGAGAGAGGAGAAGAGCAATTGTCTAGGTTGGTTGTGGGGGGGGGGGGTTCTTTGATTACGTTGGCTGTTTTACTGAGGCAGCGAGGAATATAGACTGAGTCTATAGAAGGTAGGATACTTCCTGCGATGTGCTGAGCTGTGTCTGCAACTCTGTAGTTTCTTGCAGTCATTTGCAGAACAGTTGCCAGACCAAGTTGCTATGCAACTAAGCAGAATGTTTTCAATAGTGCATCAATAAAAATTGTTAAGAATTGGCAATGTCATGCTAAATTTCTTTTGCCTTCTGAGGAAGTAGAGGCATCGGTGAGCTTTCTTAGCCATGACATCAGCGTGGTTGGATCAGGGCAGGCTATTCGTGATATTCAGACTTGGGAACTTGAAGGTTTCAACCCTATAGTCATAACCATAGTCATATACATTATTGATCCCGGGGCAAATTGGTTACCCTCTCAACCACAACACCATTGATGCAGACAGGAGAGTGCGCACCAACCCCATCCCACTTCTGAAGTCAATGACCAGCTCTTCTATTTTGTTAACACTGAAAGAAAGGTTGCTGCCAGAAGTTGGAGTACAGTAAGGAGATAGAGAGCTCTCTACCTCCTTCCTGTACTCCAACTCATCATTGTTCAAGATGTGGCCCACCGCAGTGGTGTCATCTGCAAAATATAGACGGAGTTAGAGCAGAGTCTGGCTGTGCAGCAAGAGTGTACAGGGCGTAGAGTACGGGGGCTGAGGATGCAATCTTGTGGAGCACCCAGTGTTTGTGTTACAAGTCGAACATCCATCTGCAGAGGGTGCATTTGCACCTAGGGTCCGGAGTTTGGTGATGAGTTTGCTTGGAATGATAGCATTGAAGGAATGATGCAATCAGTAAACAATAGCCTGACATAGGAGATCTAACTGTTCAGAGGCTATGTCATCCATAGTTACCACTTTGGAAACACCTGGATTTACCTTGATACACAATCCTCAACACCACACAGATAAAGTCTCTGATGATAGTAATATACACATCTAGGCTGGTAGCATGGACTAGTCTACCAACTCAAAGCAGTCACGGTGAATATCATGTCTTTCCTCAGAACAGTACTGCATGATTTGCTGTTCTGATTCTCCCATCTGAGATAGTCCTTTTTGCCCATGTTTGACCCATATCCCACTAAAACTTTGTCTGTACACCTGTCCAAGTATCTTGAAGATGATTTTTTTACCTGCCTCACCCTCTTCCTCTGGCAGTTCGATCCATATACACGGCTCCCTCCATGTGAAGAAATTCATGGATTCCAGTGACTGAGGCCGCTCTGTAATTAGTGAATCATGGCAGAAGAGAAGTTTGGCGTAAGGCATGGTTAACTCAGCTCAGTTGTGACATCAGGACAGCAAAATGAGAGATCAACCTGCTCCAATGACCCAGGTTCGATGCTGACCTCTGCTGTTGTCTGCTTTCACGTTCTCCCTGTGACCATGTGGGATTATCCTTTCTTCTTACATCCCAAAGTTGTGCGGGTTGGAGGTTAATGGGCAGTTGTGACTTATCCATAATGTAGATAAGGGCAAAATATTACAAGAAAGTTGCTGGGTTTATGACAGGGAGTAAGATGTACAGCTACAGGGAAATAGGAAGAAGTGAATGGGATTCTTCTATTGGCAGCTGGCATTGATCTGATGTGCAAAAAGACCTTTTCTGGGTCTTAATGACTAAGATTACTCAATATGACCATGTCTGATATCTGCAAAGTTTTTGATTATCCCTTGACTAACTTTCCAAAAGTAAATGGCCAAGTCACAATGACAGCGTTGTTTGTGGAAGCTGGCTGTGTGCAAATTGGCTCCCATATTTCTTACATTCTAACAGCAGCTACACATTAAACACACGTCACTGACTGTAAAGGACAAACAGCAATTAGGAGAATGGGCAAAGAAGAAAGAAATGGAACACAGTGTCAGGAAATATATGGCCATGCACTTTGTCAGAAGAGATAAAAGGGTAGATTATTTTCTAAGTGGAGAGAAAATTCAAAAATCTGAGGTGCAATGGGGCATAGGAATCCTCATACAGGATACCCTAAATTAATTTACAGGTTGAGTCTATGGTGAGGAAACCAAATGCAATGTTAGCATTCATTTCAAACGGGCTAGATTATAATAGCAAGCATGTGATGCAGGGGCTTTATAGAGCACTGGTGAGGCCTCACTTGGAGTATTGTGAGCAGTTTTGGGCCCATTATCTAAGAAAGGATGTGCTGACATTGGAGAGGGTGCAAAAGGGGTTTACAAAAATGATTCCAAGATTGAAAGGCTTGTCATATGAAGAGTCTCTGATGGCCCTTGGCCTTACTTGCTGGAAATCAGAAGAATGAGGGGTGACCTCATTGAAATCTATCGAATGTTGGAAGGCCTCAATAGAGTAGATCTGAAGAGGCTGTTTCCTGTGTTGGGGAGTCTAAGATCAGTGGACACAGCCTCAGAATAGAGGGGTGTCTTTTTAGAATGGAGATGAGGAGGAATTTCCTTAACCAGAGAGTGGAGCATCCGTGGATGCATTGCCACAGGTGGCTGTGGAGGCCGTTATTGGGTATATCTAAAGCAGAGGTTGATAGATTCTTGATTGGTCAGTGTATGAAGGGATATGGGAGAAGGTAGAAGATTGGGGATGAGAGGGAAAATGGATCGGCCATGATGAAATGGTAGAGCAGAGTCAATGGTCCAAATGACCTAACTGGACTCCTATATCTTATGGTCTTACAGTCTGTAAAGTGCTTTAGAGCTCCCAGTATCAGCAATGGTGCTATTGAAATGTAAGACTGCTTACTGTGCAACTGATTTGAGGAAACTTCCCCCTGGACCTGCCTGCTTTGGCTTGGCCAGGTTTAATTCCTGCTTTTCCTTCTGTTAGGGGTGAACAGAACTGCTGGCTCAAATTGCCAAAGGCTCAGGTTCAATCCTAACCTCTGTGCAGAGCTTTGCTCTGTGATTTTATGGATTTCCCCAGGGTGCTTCAGTTTCCTCCCACATCCCAAAAACTGCACTGACTGGCAGCGTTATTGGCTGCTGCAGATTGCCACAAGTGTATAGGCGGGTGGTGGAATCTATGGAGGGTTGATGTGATTATAATGGGTTCAGGTACGATTAATGTAGATGGGACCTTGGTGGTACACACACTAATTGGGCGGAAGAGCCTACTCTCCTGTGTGTATAATCTGTGCAATATGTTATTGGATCCCTCTAGCCTTTATTCTTTACCATTTCCCCAAATCCTGGCCAATTCCTGACTCAAAGACCTTTACAAGAGAGGCAGCAACAGGATGTTTTTTATTCCAAAATGGTGCTCATTTATGGAAAGATCTCACGGAGCTGTTTCCCCAAAGGCCACCCAAGCAGAAAGGGAAGTAGTTTCTATCATCAGCACTACATTTTCAGGCCACATGATTCCTTAACATGTACATTAAATAGGAATTGTTGTCACTGAGAATTTGTCCTGAAACTAGGACAAACCACAGCAATGTGGATGAACAGTTGTGTTGGTGCCAGCCCTGCCTCACAGGGTGGTCTTCAACAACAAACACCCTGCTTCACTCTCCCTGCTCCCTGATACTGTGCATCAAGAGTGGAGAGCAGGGTGAAGGTCGGGAAAGTTTCCATTAAGAATTCAGTCGTTGAAACACTGCATCGTGCACGGAGAGAACAGAGCAAACACTGGAGAGAGGGAGAAGTTGCTGGGAACACTGAGCATCTGCAGCAACGTATATGGAAGCAGAAACAGGGATTAACCATGTCAAAGAGCCTTTTGTCAGAGCTAGGGAATGGGGAAAACAAGTTAAGTTAATGTTGTAGATGGTAGAACACCACATTCAACTCTACTGCCTTTAACAGAATGGGAACTCAAAAGGGCCTAGGGCATGTCTTTCTTATTTTTCGTAGTGTTCAAGAAACAAACTTTGTTTCAATCTTACTTGTGACAACACCCTCACTTCTTTCTCTGGTACATTGATGGACACATTCTGCTGCTGTCTTCATTCTTACAGAATTTGAAAATTTCATCACTTTTCTAGATAATTTTCACCTTCACAGAGCCGATTTCTGACTTTTCCCTTTTTGGGTCTCACTGTCTCCATCTCATATAGTGGACTGTTAACAAACATCCATTACAAGCCTACACATTCCCAAAGCTATCTCCACTCTCATTTTTCCCATCTTACCACCCAAAAGAATGTAATTTCATTCTCTGAGTTCCTGCTGATCCATTGTATTGCTCTGATGATAAGACTTTTCACATAGGCACCTCAAATGTCTTTCTTCTTGAATCATGGCTACCCCCCTAATGGCCATAGGTTATCTATCTTTCAGACCTCTACTCTCACCTCTTCTCCTGCTGCAGCAAAAACCAAGTTTCCCTGGTCCTCACCTTCCATCCACCATCTTCTGATTTGAATGGATCTTCCTTTACAATTTCTATCAACCAGTAAGATTCCACCACCAGCTGCATTTCCTCTCCTTCCCCCTTTAGCATTCCAAAGAGACAAATTCCCTTCTCCACTCCCCGGTCTGCTCTTTCATCCCTGCCAAGCACACCCCACTCGTGGCACATTCCAGTGCCTTGTCTATCTTTTCATCTCTTCCCTTCCTTCCATCCAGTTGAAGCAGTGATTCACTTGCACCTCTTCTAATCCAGTGTTCTCTTCTCGCTTTTCATTATGTGGCCTCCTCTACATTATCAAATGGAATATCTAAACTCTGGGTGGAAGACTCCAAATGTCCACCAGAAGTTCCTTCTACCTACAATCTATGGCTGACACTACTCTAAGCCACAAAATGCTGAAGGACCTCAACAGGTCAAGCAACATCAATGGAGGGAAATAAACAGTCTACTGTACAGTTCAGCCGAGACCCTTCATCAGAACTGGTGATGGGTGCTGATGTAGAGTCATGGCCCAAAACATCAATAGCTTATTTCCCTCTCTCGATGCCGTCTGACCTGCTGAATTCCTCCAACATTTTGTATGTTATGCTCAAGATTTCCAGCATATGCAGAATCTCTAGTGTCCCTTTACTGCAAGAGTAGCTTCCGATAACTCCTCAGGAAAACATCCTTCGGGTATTCTGTCCGTTAAGCTGCATCATAGACCAACACATCACAATGCAATCCCCTCTCTTGCCAAAAACTCCAGTGAGTAGAGGCCCAACCTTTGCAGCCACTCCACACAAGACAACCCTTGGTTTAAGGAATGTTTGGGAAGTTTTGAGCATTCCGGCTGGTGGAATTCACACCAGCTGTTGAGGCCCCGCTGTGATTCTCATGTTACATATTGTTGGAATAAAGCCACTGAGGGGACCTGTGAATGCAGAAACCCCTGTAGCATATCACCCAGACACACTCATTATATCAGTACCAGCTGCCAGTAGCTCTAATTTGTACCAGACCTGCTCATAGACAGGCCTCTGTTGCAAACTCCCTGCTTCCTGCAGCCCACACCACTGACCCTGCAGGCTTCATGACAGCCACCATCACCCTGGTGCCCAAGAAGGCAACAATAACCTCCCTTAAAGACCACCTGCCTTAAAGTAGCAGTGACCTCAACAATAATAAGTAACACACACAAAATGCTGGAGGAACTCAGCAGGCCAGGCAGCAGCTATGGAAAAGAGTACAGTCGACGTTTCGGGCTGAGACTCAACAGGACTGGAGAAAAAAAGATGAGAAGTCAAAGTTAGAGGGTGGGGGAGGGGAGAGAGAAACATAAGGTGCTAGATGAAACTGGGAGGTGGGGGGTGGTGTGAAGTAAAGAGTCGCCAAGTTGATTGGTGAAAGAGGTACAGGGCTGGAGAAGTGGGCGTCTAATAAGATTGCACAGAAGGCCATGGAAGAAAGAAAAAGAGGGAGGAGCACCAAAGGGAGATGATGGGCAGTCAAAGAGATAAGGTGAGAGAAGGAAAAGGGGATGGAGAATAGAAATGGGCAGGGTGAGTATTACCAGAAGTTCAAGAAATTGATGTTCATGCCATCGGGTTGGAGGCTACCCAAACAGAATATGAGGTGTCACTCCTCCATCCTGAGTGCGGCCTCATCATGACGGTAGAGGAGGCCATGGATGGACATGTCGGAATGGGAATGGGAAGTGGAATTAAAATGTGTGGCCACTGGCAGATGCCGCTTTTACTGGCGGACGAAGTGTAGGTGCTTGGCGAAGCAGTCTCCGAATCTATGTCAGGTCTCACTGATATACAAGAAGCCTCAGCAGGAGCACCAGATACAACAGATGACCCCAACAGACTCACAGGCAAAGAGTTGCCTCACCTAGAAGGACCCTGAATGGTAGTGAGGGAGGAGGTGTAGAGGCAGGTGTCGCACTTGCTCTGCTTGCAAGGATAAGTGCTAGGGGGGAGATCAGTGGGGAGGGATGAAGGGACAAGGGAGTCGCGTAGGGAATGATCATTGCAGAAAGCAGAAAGTGTGGGGGGAAAGAAAGATGTGCTTGGTGGTGGGATCCCGTTGGAGATGGCGGACGTTACGGGGAATTATGAGCTGGACGCAGAGGCTGGTGGGGTGGTAGCTAAGAACGAAAGGAACTCTATCCCTGGTGGGGTGGTAGGAGGATGGAGTGAGGGCAGGTGTGTGCAAAGTGGAAGAAGTGAAGTTGAGGGGGGCATTGACGGTGGATGGAGGGAGGCCTTGAGCGACTGGCTATGGATTGCATTAAATCACATCTTCCGGCTACATTGGACCCTTTCCAATTCGCTTATAGATCAGATTGGTCTACTCCATCCTGTCCCACCTGGACAATGGAGTGTCATATGCCAGGATGCTGTTTATCAACTTCAGCTTGGCATTTAAAACAACCATCCTTCAGAAGCAGGAGGGTAAACTGTCTTTCATTGTCTTTCAACGCCTTCCTTAGTCATTGGATCTTGGATTTCTTGACTGAAAGGTCACAGTCAGTACGTTTTGGTAGCAATATCTCCAGCTCCATCATGATGATGACCGGCAGTCCCCAAGGCTGTGTACTCACCCCGTTTTTGTTCAGGCTTCTGAAGCATCATTGCACTGCTAGATGCAGCTCAAACCAAATCGTCATGTTCAATGACACATTGGTTGGTCTCATCTACAACGACAATAAAACAGTATTTAGAAAGGAGGTAGAACAGCTCCAACTTGAGTCTCAACGTGGACAAAACCAAAGAGATGATTGTGAAGTTTAGGAAGGCACAGGCTGGCCACTCCTCACTGCTCACTGCACATAAACAGCTCCTCCATGGAGAGAGTTAGCAACGCGAAGTTTCTGGGAGCTCACATGATGGATAGTCACACCTGGTCCCTCAACATCACCTCCACCTTCTGAAGAATCTGAGGCAAGGGAGGCTCCCCACACCTATTCGAACCAATTTTTACAGGAGCACCACTGAATGTCTCCTGACCATCTAATATGGGAATTGCAAGGCATCTGACTACAAAGGATTGCAAGCACTGTGTATGCAGGGGCCTTAGCATTGTCAATGGTCTCTCCCATTCATCCCACCATCTCTATGATCCCCTACCATCAGGCAGGAGGATCTGCAGTATAAGGACAAGAACAGTTAGGATGGGATACAGCTTCTTTCCCCAGGTCATAAGACTACTGAACTCCCTGCCACCACCCATTTATGGTAGTATTACTTTATGTGTTGTGAGAGAGTTTTATGTTCTGTGTCGTGCACCTTGGTCTGGAGGAATATTGTTTCATTTGGCAGTATACATGTGAATCACAATAAATTTAAACTTGAACATGCTGGTATTAGAACAGAGAGAGCCTGTCCATGAAAATACTCTTCTTTCAGTTCACCACATTTAATGAGCAATTGTTTGCTCATTATCATACTGTTGGGAGCCTGCTAAACTGAAACTGCCTGCTGGAGCAGGAGGATCTCCTAAGCAGTGAGGAGCCTTACCGCATGCTGAAGGTGTGGAAGGTAACACAGAAATCCGTATCTTCCCTGCTGTGTCTTCTAACACCTGAAAGGTACAAGCCTGCACCATATAGGTAGAGTCACACCTCAGTCTGTACAGTATATCAACACTCTGGCCTTCCCCATTACTGGTGCCTTTGCCTATACAGCAAGGCTTACACTTCCCCAGAGCAATTGTGAGGCAGCTTGATATCACCATGGAAAGGTTTTGCAGACCATAACAATAGAGCTATTAGAAATGTACTTCTCCTGACCTAGAACTATGTCTCAATGTTTCAGTTGGTTAGATTATCATGGAACCTCCCAATAGGAGAGGTTCCCAGATATTCAGGCTCAGCTAGTTAATTATCTTACTGAACCCAGAATGCTGGAACCATGAAGCAGCAGTTCTATTCGTTGCAACTCTTTGCAGCCCAACTTTCTTCACCTTAAATGGATGCTTTAGAAATTATCAAACTCACCATCTTGGTCTAAGTCTTGATGTTCTAGCATCCTACACTTTTATTGATCAAAGGCTGTGTTAGCACACTGAAGGTGGTGGGAAATTTCATCACAATATCTGCTTTTACCAAGAAACGTCCACAGTTAGTACAGTCGTGCCATGAACCTTAATTGCCGGAGGCTAGTGTGGTGAAAAAAGGTTAGCCTGATGAAGGACCTTTGTTCTGCAGGACATGAGTGTTCAAGTTGTCCTGCCTTCTGCAGTACAGACATTCTCATATTTCCCTCACAGGTTTCATCCTGCGTAGAAACTTCCTTGTTATTATCCACGGGTCCTGCTGCCAACTTCTCCCTCCCCCTCAGTGATGCTGACAGATTGTCCTTTTGCAAAAATTATCCAGTAGGTATAGTTCATCAAATGTGGTGATGGTAATGTTTGTGTTGGAACGAGAGCTTAGACTTTGCTTCATTTTCCAGTAACCAAAATGTTCGGAGAGATGAGTTCACAGTCGAAGCTCAAGGTGGAATGTTGTCTGGATCCAGTAAATGGTGAGTTGTGCATTGCCCTTCCCTGGCACCTGCTTCCTCTCTGCCACCATCAATCCTCTTCCAGTCCCCTCCCACCCTGGCCAGTTATTCATTCCATTCCCTTAACTGCCCACTGGAGCCCACCTCAACTCTTCTCCCATTTTGGACCCCAGCTTTTAGATTGTGAGCAGCTTCCTTTGTCCTATATCACTGACTCCATCCATGGTGTGAACTCTCTGCCAGCTTAGATTGAACCGAGTTGAGCAAGATCATGGCACGCCTCACAGCTTCAATGGTCAGAGTTCAATCTTGACCTTCAGCTCTGACTGTGTGGGGTTTGTATGCTTTCCCTGTGAAGGCATGGATTTCATCCAGGTAGCCCGGCTTCCTCCCACAGCCCAAAGATAAGTGAGTCTGACAGATTAGACACTGTAAATAACAGAAGAAATACCTTGAGACAAAGAAATTACTTGATTAAAAATAACCAGTCACCTTCCACTACACCTGATAACCAATGAAATAATAATAATAATGGAGAATTTTATTAATTATAGCAATCACTCTTTATCCATGTCCATAACATGCCCAATAAAATAGGTGGAGAGTTTTGGAGTCATAGGAACAAGTGAGGAAAGCTGGCACTGCTGGTAGGGTCACTGCCTCATAGCTGAGTGAGCTAGGTTTCAATCCTGACCAGGCTCTATCTGTATGGAGTTTGCATGTTCTCTCTGTGACTACATTTTGCAAAGCGCTCCGCCATCTTTTCACATCCTAAAGACTTGCTGGTAGGGAGGTTAACTGTCCTGTAGATTACCGCTGGTGTGTGGGTAAGGGGTAAAACCTCAGGGAGTTAATGAGGATGTTGGGAGAATAACATGGGATTAGTTGATGGTCAGAGCAGAGTCGACGGGCCAAGGGGACTATTTCCATCCAGATTCTAAATCAGCCCAGTTTGCCAGGTGTGGGATAAAGCATATTCCTTCCCAGCTGGTCTATTACAGCTTGAAATCAGCAGTGGTGTCAGACACAAGATCAGATACAGGACATAGGAGGCACCAGAAGGAACGCAAGCCAAATCTTGCTCCCCAGTAATGATTAAGCCCATTGCAGACACATACACTTGCATCTGTGTGTATAGTCAGCGTCTGTCCATGTACTCCTTCTGAAGTTCAATTTCTGCTTGCCTCCAGTCAGAGGCAGTGACTTGCTCCTTAAAATAGAAGCTTTATCCCAGCTCCTCTACTTACTGAGAGGTTGATTTCCACCAGTGCATAATAAGAAACTTCTAGTGACTGCCTGCTGAAGTTCGAGTTATGTTGTAACCCAAACTCCCACTAAACTCATTATGTATATTCCCCACATTCCTATCAAGTCACCCTCACAGGGGGCTATTTACTGCAGTCAATTCATCTACAACCCCACACATCTTTAGGATGTGGGAGGAAACTGGAATACGCTGGGAAAATAAAAAGCATGCAAACTCCACAAGGACAGCTCTGGAAGTCAGGAATGAACACAGATCAGTGGAGCTCTGAGGAGGCAGCACTGCTGTACTGCCCATTGCTTGTGCTTACGACAGAACCCGTTAGTACTAGGATAGTGGAGAAAGTGGCTCTCGTGTTAGACATGCAACACCCTGGTAAAGTCTTCACTACTAACATTTCTGTAGAAGCAGTGTTTGGGTTATGGTTAGAGATAATGGGTGTTTTGGAATGTGAGCTATCCAATCACCTAACACCGGTGTAAGCTGGGGTCTTTGTTCAGTGGAAATGAAGAGAGAACCAGTCGTAGGATTCGACCCGGGGGGGGACCGTGATTCGATGGAACAAGGTGCAGAGGTCGGCTGAGGACTGGTGAATATGACTTTTGGAAGAGTTGAGCTCCAACTTGTGCACATTTGACTGTTTAATTATAATGGGCCCTTCTTGTTTTTTCCTTTCTTTTCTATACTAACCCTTTAGTTAAGTTAACATTCATAAATATAATCGTATGTAGTGTGCTGTCTGTTATTTCTTGTCACTGAGTTGTACAAGGTAGTGAATTACATAGCAATCACACAAACCAGGGTTTGGAGTGGGGGAGCCGTCCCAATCTCAGAGAATTGGCACAGCGGAGTGTGTATTCCCTAGACTTACGCAGCCAAGGAAACCCAGAGTTTCAGAAACAATGTGGGGTTACTGACCACTGACCACCATTACACCATCACTGAATCACAGTGGCTGCATTGTATAAACTGCCTACATGCATAGTGCAGTTACTCACCCTGACAAACGATTGTTAGCACTTTTCGTCCACTGGCTCCTCTTTACCCATCCTACCAGTTGCATCTTCCAATGACTCGCCTGCATTTACACGGATGCAAATAAAACACTTAATGGGGAGTATGATACCTGTCAACAGCTGCTTCAAGTTTAGACAGGTTTGCCAGCGAGAGGAATGAGGATCAGGCTGGGAAAGAGAACTTGTGATAGGTGTCAAGGTCAGTGTTTCCAATTGAAGGAAAGTTCTGTTAATCCACCACTGGATATTTGGCATGCAGTTGTGGGGAATTCTGGACAGGTAGTGATAGTATTAGATTCTGGTTTCTGAAATAAAGGACGAGGAACAGAAGAAAGATCAGGCTACTTCGTCAGATTATGGTTGTTCTATTTCAGAGCCACTCTCCTGTATTAATTCCATCTCCCTTGTTTGCTTTATTATCTAAAACTTCTTTGATCCCTGTTTCATGTACACTCAGCAACTCAGCCTCCATTGCTTTTCTTAAGATTGAATTCCAAAGCTTCACCACACTCTGGGTGGAGAAATATCCTCTCATCCTTGTCCTAAATGGATGATTCTTCAATGTGTTGAATATTTATCAAGGGAACTCACCACGCAACTTTAAATTAGTCAAAGCACACACTTTACTGTCTCTACACAAACAACTACATAACTATGTTGACCCCGGAGCAATAACTTAGAATATGAATTGTAACCTGTTCCCTTTGTACCAGTACTCACTCAGACCACCTTTCCAATTTATAATACTAAAATGGGAATCTCCGTTGGCCAGATGATCGATTCTTTCTTCTCCCAGCTCCTGGTGTGAGGGTTCTTCCTTGCAATGGTGATTCTCTAGAAAGAATTATCGCTGACAGCACACTCGAAGCATCCACTTTTATATTCATTCCTTATCAATTCAAATATTGCCCTTCAGTGTCATTGGCTGTATGTCACCAGATTGACCTTTAACACCTTTTTCTTACCTCTTATCCAGAAGTGACAACTGGTAATTTATGGTTCTTTGTATTCTTCAGTAGCCAGCTCAGATCACTTCAGGCAGGCACAACCCCAAAATTCACAAACCTGCATGTTATATTATATAAAAGAATATCTCACAAATACTTCTTCTTTGGAAATAATCTCTAGTCCAGCAGATTACCTGAAGCATCACTGTGTCTACTTTAAAACACAGAAAGCCAAGTAACTTCATCTCCCAAAATGGAGGACATAAAACTGTTCCACAAAATGGCAGCCTCCTTCTCCAAGCACGGCAGGAACAAGACAATTCCTCTGTCTGCTTTCACTGTCCTTGACCCATTCAAGGATGTTGTTCACTTCCATATTTTAAATCCACCATGGCCAACTACTGGGAGACAGTGAGTCCTGGTTCCAGACACTACAACCACAGGAAAGGTCAGCTTTGTACAAGCTATATTAAGCCCTGTAAGAATTTTATGTTTCAATAAAATCTGAGCCCTAGAGAGTATCCTGGAATTTAACTCCAGTTCAAATCTGCCTTTTTAATGATCTTGTTAACCTTTTGCATTTGTAGTTGTCACCCCCAATTCTACCCCTTTGGTGAATATTCACTTGGCATCTTCACACTTATTCTCATTGTGTCTGCATTTCTCATTGTTTCTGCATTGTGTCACAGGCTGCGTGGTTTAATTACAGAATCTCATTTCAGTGCTGTCAATAACGTTGAGGAAATAGAACTACCCCATGACTCTACACCTCCCTTTGCAGTTTCCTGCACAAGACTCACTGTGGGACAACAAGAAGGATGAGTCCCTTGTTCACCATTCCCCTCCCCCCACTTCGTGTTCACCAACATAGTTTTCATATTTCAGTTAATCTCATCTGATTAACTGGAAAAATTTGTTATGTCACAGTGAAAGCCCTAAGCAAAATGATGAAAAGCGCATTAATGGAAGTTGATATCCAAAGGTCTGGAAAATCTGCTCATCCAACTGTTTGTGAGAGTTTTATTAAGTGTAAGGTTTGTGAGAGTTTTATTAAGTGTATGTTGGCTGTGGGTGGATTTTGCTTACATGAGCACTGGGTACTTGTTGGTGTACACATGGGGATGTGAATATAGAGCCTTCAAAATCAGAATCAGGTTTAATATCATCGGCATATGTTGTGAAATTTGTTAATTTAGTGGCAGCATTACAATGCAATACATCATAACACAGAAAACTAAGTAAATTACAGTAAATATATATATAATAGTGCCAGTGCAGAAACAGAAATAATAAATGTGAGGTAGTGTTCATCTAGGAATCGGATGGCAGAGGGGAAGAAACTGTTTCTGAATCGCTGAGTGTGTGCCTTCAGGCTTCTGTACCTCCTTCCTGATGGTAACAATGTCCTGGGTGATGGGGGTCCTTAATGATGGATGCCACCTTTCTGAGGCGCTGCTCCTTGAAGATAACTTGGATACTACGGAGACTAGTACCCAAGATGGAGCTGACTAATTTCAAAACTTTCTGTAGCTTCTCTCGATCCTATGCAGTAGCACCCCCTCCCCCATACCAGGCAGTGATGCGGCCTGTCAGAATGCTCTCCACAGTACATCTGTAGAAGTTCGAGTGTTTTCGGTGACAAACCAAATCTCCTCAAACTCCTAATATAGCCGCTGTCTTGCCTTCTCTATAGCTGCATCGATATGTTGGGACTGCGTTAGATCCTCAGAGATCTTGACACCCAGGAACTTGAAATTGTTCACTCTCTCCACTTCTGATCCCTCTATTTGTGCTGGTTTGTGTTCCCTCATCCTACCCTTTCTGAAGTCCACAGTCAGCTCTTTGGTCTTACTGATGTTGAGTGCAAGCTTGTTGGGTGACACAACTTAATCAGCGGGCATATCTCGCTTCCTGTACGCCCTCACATCTCCATCCAGTAACATCATTTTGCTAATTGGGCAAGTTTGCATTTCTCCAACTGACTGGAAACCCTGCGACACTGTGTAATGTCAGCCACAGTTGGTCTGTAGGTGACTGAGTCTAGAATAGAGGGTATGGCCCTTTGGCCTGTGCCTTAGGCCAATTACAATCTGTCAAACTCCATGAATAGCAGCTGATGGGGTCTAATAAGCATGGCAGGTTTCAATCAGCTCCTTCTGCTCCACTCTGGGCTGTAACTGTTGACAGATGCCACCACCAGTAACCCCAGGGACAGAGGAGGCACAGACCCAGAGCACAAACGCTGCTGGATGCCACTACTCTGCAACATCCAGAATCTGAGACCTGTAGAAACACTAGTTTCACACTTTGGCACCAATTGGCTTCATTACATCAGTCCAGAAGCTCAGTTACGTTCTTAACAAATATTTACATCTGGGCAGCACTTCAACAGATGGAGAACATTTGTAAGTCCAGTGTTTTAGCGAGCAAAACCCTTAACTTTCAATGGAAGCTCCATCCCTTAGGAGAGAATGATTTGTAGTAACCCACCTTCAGGCAGTCAGACATTCTCATCCTTGGGATGGTGAAATTGGGAAGAGGGGACTCCCCTTCACTCAGCTTATGCCCCATGAAATCCTCTCACCTCTCAACACTGCTGAGCTATTGTATGGCACCAAACCAATAAAAACCATTGGATCTGATGATTGGCGAGAAATACCAGGTAGGATGGTGCTGCCCAGCAGGAGAGACCTCATCAGAATTGAATGGCTTCTTGGGTTTAAGGGAAGATGTCCATCACTAAATGCGGTGCTCTACACCTCTCGCCAATACATTGCCTGATGAACCTCCCTGTACCCAACTTTATCACCTCCTCCACCCTAACCCTTCCCACAGTGTACAACTTCTCCCACACCCAATCGCTTCCTCCAAGTAAAAAGTGCCTCTATGCAAACCTGGATGGTGGGAGCGAAGTCCGAATTTTCTTGGGATACATGAATGTCCTGATCTATCCTGCTCACTCCCTGAGCCAGTTTTCCAGAGGTTGACCCCATGCTTGAGCACTCCTGTTCCCTATTTTCACACCTCCTGCTCTTGCCCCATCCTAGAAACATTCCTTCACTTTGCTGTCAACTCCCCTCCAGCCCTTCATGATGTCCCAGTACCGCTGTCACCTTTCCTCTCCTCCTACATTCCAAGGATTGGTTTTCAGTCATACAATCCGTTGTAAACACATTGATTTCCACAATTATTTGGTTACACTTTCTGCTGCTTTCACTTATGATTCCAGGCACAACCCCGATGTCTGGTTCCTGTTGGCAAAGTCACCTTTCAGCCCAGGGGTCAAGACCCTCTGTTACTGACATGGGTTGAAAAGCCCTTGACTGTGCTCCCCATTTTCCTCCTCCCCCAGCCTGCCCATGCTGACTGAGAGAGATGGAGAGTCTCCTTCCTCACTTTCCACCCTACCAGTCTGCACAATCAACATATTCAGACATTTCTGCTGTCACCTTCCCTAATCAGTGATCCTGGCCAATTGATACACCTCTTCTGCTTCTCCCATTCGCACAGAGCCTGTCCGCGATCACAAATAATGCATTTCATCCCTTCCGAATGTCTGGACTCCAAATACATCTCACAAGCAAATCTGTGATTTATTGTGGTCCCTCGGTTCTGCGCTATTCATTGTCCTAAACACTGTGCCCTTGTGCACTGCACTGCCGGCTGTGTATATGCACGCCATACTGCATGAAAAATGAGTGTCCTGTACACTACACCGCATGCATACTGCGTGTCTGTACACTCTACTGCAGGTGGTGTGAAGAGATGGTGGGGATATGGAACAAGCAGCCAGAGGCAGGTCTAATTACTACGTTTAAAAGTCACTTAGATACACATACATATCTCTTTTTTCAGGATCTAGTGCTTTCCTTGCGTATCTGATGAATAAACTCCTTTAGGGCTCCCAGCCGAATACAGGTATTGATTTTAACCAACATTTCGATGACAGACTCTGCCATCTTCATCAGGGTTGATGTCTTGTTCGTTGGTATATATACCCACATTGTCTGTCCCTCCTCATTGGTTAGATGTCAACCAATCAAGTTTTCACTGTCCCGTTTTGTTTACAATCGAATTCCAGTTCTTACTTAGATCAAGATCTTCATCTTTATTAAACTTCTTATTCTCTAGTCTTATTTCAATGGCATCGTTTACTAGGCAGTCCCAAAAGCCATTGGTGTAGCACAGCAGTTTTGTGCCATTGAAGTCAAGTCTATGGCCATTGGGAATGCAATGTTCTGCTACCCCCGATTTCTCCGGGTAACCCAAACGGATGTTCTCCCATGTTCCTTGATGTGGGTTTCCACTGTCCACCCAGTCTGGCCAATATACCCTCCTCTGCATTCACAGAGAATCCTGTAAACGCTGGCTGTCCTTCCAGGTCACCTTTGACCCTCATAAACTGGGATTTGAGTTTCCTACAGGTTTGTGGATGGAATTCAATTGTAAACAAAGTGGAACAGTGGAAGTTTGATTGGTTGAGGACTAACCAATAAGGAGAGGCAGACGACGGGCATCATCCCTGGTGAAAAGGGCAGAGCTGGTCTTTAAAATTGATACTTGTAGCTGGTTGGAAGCCCGAGGAGAGTTTATCTTCTTTCACTTTAAAAACATTATAGTATCCAGCCACCCTTTGAACTTTTTTTGGTTGGTGTTTCTGAGTCCTGTCCAAACTCAGTATAAAAATAAAACATTCTGAAACTCTCTCTTTGATTGTTAACAACATTAAATGCATGACCTAACCTAATATTCAATGTAACTAATCCTGGGCACCTAACCAAATATCTTTCTAGACTGAGGCACTGGGGCTGTGGACTACCACTTTGGCTCTGGATCTCAGAGTTGTGACAGAGCCTGGACAGCGAGAGGAGCCATTATCTACTCCCACATAACAGTGCCCACAAATCTGAAGCATCACGCCAGCTTAAACATTCCAGGGAAAATCTATCATTTCAATCAGTCCCTTGGCTGCAGTTTGGAAAATATGCAGTGCTTTACAGTAATTCATCTAGAATATATTGTTCAAAAAGTTTCTGTTTAATCACTCACACAGGCATCAACAGATGAGGCAGAAGTGAAAGTCCTGAGAATTTTGTGCTTGTAATCCTCCTGTGAAACTGTCATGACCAGTCCTCCTTCCTGTTTATCTTGCATTCATCCCCCGTCCCCCACTTGCTGTGATCTTTTTCCTAGCTCTGCTTTTTTTTTGGTTAAAACTATTATTGATTTTCAACAGCTAAATAAAAATGTCATCGTAATGTTGAGGCCTGTGGTGCCCACCAGTCGTGGCAGACTTCCAGTGAGGCAATGAACAGGTAGCCATTGTTTACTGATCTGGCTGGCCAAGTATACCTTCAGCCAGTGTAATGGGAACAACCCTAAACTACAGAGCATAAAAACGCAAGCTTCCTGTGTTTAGTTTCGAACAGTGACTCTCACCAACAACATCATACTTTGAGGAGCAGCAGTGTGCATCCCTCCTGGTATTCATTATGATCTACCTGAATGTATCTTTAAATTTTATGTTTGATAACCGCAGATAGAGAGGCCATTCAACCCAGTGAGTCCATGGCGCCTTTCAAATTAATCCCATTCCCCACTTAACCTATTCTCTTTTTTTTTAATTTTATTTTTATTTGGATAAGGAATTCACAATTATCATGTACTTTTTTCACACATATAACCTTTTCCATTTTTTTATATGTATAAAACTACAATTATTTATACATTCTTAATGGTCACCAACACCGCCACCAATCCACCCAACACCACCCCCCACCCTCACCACCACCTCTGATGCTTCCTCCATTTGCTTACTCCAGGGATAATTTTCCGCGAGCAGTTCACCTACCCGCATATCTTGTGGGTGTGGGGGAATCTGGAGCACTTTGGGAAACCCATGCAAAAATAGGGAAAAAACGTGCAAACTCCACACAGACAGCACCCATGGTCAGGATTCAACCTGGGTCTCTGGAGATAGCAGACAGGGGCACTGCCCGCTGTACCACTGTGCCACTGGAGATTCCAGAAGCATTCCCTGCTGAAAAGATCTGGCACCTGTCTTCTGCCCAATTCACTGTGTATGTCAGCCCAGAAATGTGGACAGGATAAAGATAGGTAAATGTGGGATTAGTGTAAATGGGTAGTTGATAGTCAGGGTGAACACAAAATAATCTGCAGATGCTGTTGTCAAAGGAACACTCACAATGCGCTGGAGGAACTCAGCAGGTCAGTCAGCATCAGCTGAAAAGATTAGTCGACGTTTCGGGCCGAAACCCTTCGTCAGAACTGAAGGAAGAACTTTGAGGAGGGTTTGAAGAATGCTGGTAGTTGAAAAAAACAGTAATTTGAAAGACAAAGGGGTGGGGGAGGGGAAGCAGGGAGGCGATTGGCAGGAGAACAATGCGAAGTAGTAGAAGGAGGTGGAACTATGAGGGAGGTGATGTGAAATAGGGATAGAGGAAGGGGGGGAATGTATATATATATATATATATATATATATATATATATAAGAGTCAGTGCCGTCGACCTGCATGCGAACCCTTTCCCTCTCCCTCTGCCTCCCCCCTCCATATCCCTCTCCATATCCCTCTCCTTCTCCCTCTTCCTCTCCTTGTTTCCTTCTCTCCCTCTCTCCCTCTCCCTCACACTCTCTCCCTTTTCCTCTCTCTTTCTATCTCTCTCTTCCTTTCTTTCTCCCTCTCTTCCTCTCCCTCCTCCTCCCTCTCTCTCCCTCTCCCTCCCCTTACCCTCCCCCTCTCTCTCCCTCTCTCTCTCTTTCTCTCTTCCTCGCTAAAAATCCTCTCAAATATTTTGCCCCACGCTAATGCAAGTCACCCATTAGGTAGCGGAGAAGAGCATATTTACAATATGTTCCTACAGCACTTTATCAAATTGCTAAATCAGTTACAGATCTATACGATGATTCTGACTGAATAAGGAATGTAAAATGTGTTTTGTTTTGGCTATGAGTCAGTGGAATATCTGGTGACAGCCATGAGAGCCAAGAGCTGGAGTGGGCCACCTGGTCTGCATTTGTCGGCTGATCTTGGAGTTTCATGTCACTTTCCTCCAATGTCCCCATTTTCCTCAGTCCCCTTAGTCCAGAAATCAATCTTGGGCCAAACTGTACAAACTTTTCAAAGTTAAATACAGCCCACCTCATCCTCCTTGGAGCTGAACCAATGTTCATCCATTTCTGTGGTTGTCATCCCACCTCCCCTCTCCTCCTCTCCACCACACCTCCTGCCGGCTCTAAAGGCAAATCAAAAGGAACACTCCAGAACATTCCAGAATGAGGGTCAAGACCAGGATCTGCCTCAGGTGAGGGAGCAGATATGCAACCTGGAGCAGTCAAAGTTTGGGCACTGGAGGGACAATGCCGGACAAAGCTGTGGAGGGGGTTCCAATAGTGAAGGGTATCGGGCTGATCACGTGGTGACCAAGCTGGCATCACAGCTCTACTCCTATCCCTCCATTGAACCAGTGACATGTCCCAGGCACAGAAGGCCGTCCCCTCATGATCACAGAGCAGATTCAACATCAACCAGTCACTCAGACCCTCTGTCAAATGTCATTAAATGTGTGGCTCCTACCCAGAAGGCCACAACTTTGTATGAGCATAGAGTGTTTTGTTTAAAATCTGTTCCGCTTGTAAAACCAATCAGCTGCAGTCACAACCTACAGGTCCTGAACTCCTGTAAACTCTTTTGCATTTTCAATGGACATTATGTCAAAGTGATGCATCTCTTCCTTTCAGTTACACAGATGCTCGGAACAGGAAGAGCCTCACAAGCCCAAAGCGACTTGCAATCAGCTAACATGGAGAACACGAGTGAGTGAGAGGCAGCTGGCTTCTGTTCAATTGTTCTGCATGCTGTTTACACTCCAAGCTGTAGAGATTAAAATGTAATTGTTACTGTTCTGATGGATACATGGATGAGACATTAAACCAGAGAGCCCATTATCACTCCCCACTCAGGGAAATGTCATGGATTCATAGTCATAGAGCAAAATGCAGTCCCTTCAGCCCATCTGGTCTATGCCAACCTGGACCTGACTAGTCTCATCCACTTGCACTAGGAGCATAGCCCTTCATACCTCTCATCATGTACCTATACAACTTCTCTTAAATGTTACAATTATCACTTCCGCTGGCAGCTCACACCACCCTCTGAGTGATGAAGCTCCCCCCTCCGATTCCCCTTTAATATTTCACCTTTCATTCAATACCTACAACCAAAGGGGAAAAGACTACAAGCATTCATCCCTCATAATTTAGTATACTTCCAGAACAAGGGTTCCCAATCTGGGGTCCATGGACCCTACAATTAATGGTCGAGGTCCATGGTATAAAAAAGGTTGTGAACCCCTGCTCTAGAAGATCTTTCCTTATTTCCCTGCTCTCCAGGGAATAAGATCCCAACCTGTTCAACCTTTCCCTATAGCTCAGGTCCTCAAGCCCTTCTAAATTTTCTCTGCACTGTTTCAAGCTTATTGCTGTCTCTCCTGAGAGTGGGTGACCAGAAATTCAGCCTTAACAGTATCCTAAACGACTACAACATAACATCCCAACCACTGTATTCAATGCCCTGATTAATCAATGCTAATGTGGGAGAAGCTCTTTTTATGACCCCATCTATCTGTAATGCCACCTTATGGAGCTTATTGCCTGGTCCCTTTGTTCTACCACACACCCCACAGCCCTACCGTTTACGGTTTAAGTCTTACCCTAGTCTGTCCTTCCAAAGGGCAACGCTTCATAATTAGTTGCATTAAATTCAATCTGCCATCTTTCGACCAATTTGCCCAGCTACAAATTATTGCATTATTTGAAGAGGGGGGTCCGTCCCAGTACTCTGGTTGATATCTCATCCTTATCCAACCTCACTACAAATTAAACTGCTCATTTACTTGGCGGTTTGTGGGGTTTTCCTGCATGACCAATGCACTTCCTTCATTGTGTATACTTATAAAAGGTGTATCCTTGGCTCCACAAGTTTGGAAATGTCCGGAAAACAGAATAGGTGCTATACAAAGGAAAACTTGTTAGTGTAGTTACTCCTTGGCTTGTGCTGGGGAATACAATTGGAATTTATCATTGCCGTGTGTCCCAAGACACAGTGAAAAACTTAGTTTTGCATACCCTCTATACAGATAATTCCAAAGTACATTGAGATATTAGAAGGAAAAACTATAATATATCATACATAGATGTGATAAAATTTCATCCAGTCTTCAAAGTGCAGTTATAGATATGAAAGCAGGTGTGGTTAAAGTGGAGTAGGTAACGATGATAAGTGAAGTTTTATAAACATTTCGGGTTTATAAACATTTGAGAAGGATGATCCATCGGTGATGAATGTTAAATCAGGAGGTAGCAAAGGCATAATGTAAGGTTATTGCTGTCTTAAGTGTCTTAGAATTCAAAGGATGTCACATAAGGGAGAATGGAGAGCAAGAGAGCGAAAGGAATGTAAAAGGGAAGTCATCTTTGATCTCATTTTAAAGTTGTTCTTAAAACATAGAACAGTGCAGCTTAGGAACAGAGCCACAAAGTCTGGGCCAATTGCAATGCCATTCTACCCCCATCTGCCTGCATATGGCTGGTATACCTCTATTCCCTGACTGATTGTGTCTGCTCACGCGCCTCAGATGTTACTATCACATCTGCTTTTACCACCTCCCCATCAGCACTTTTAATATAACGAAAAACTTGCTTTCCACACTTCCTTTAACATTCTCCCGCTCGCATCAAACCTATGCCCTCTAGTATCTGAAATTTCCACCCTGGAGGGGAAAATGCCTTAATTTTATATACCTCTGTCAGGTCACTCCTTATTCTGTGATGTTGTAAACAAAACCAAGTTGGTCCAACCTCTCTTTACAGCTAATAAGCCATAGTACATCATGGTTAGCATACCACTTTACAACACCACCAACCTGTGTTCAATTCATGCCACAGTCTGTAAGGAAGTTATACACTCTACCATGACCACGTGAGTTTTCTCTGGGTGCTCCAGTTTCCTCCCATATTCCAGACGTAGGGTTTAGGGTTAGTAAGTTGTGGGCACGCTAGGTTGGCACTGGGATCATGGCGACACATATCGCCTACCCCCAGCACACCTTGGATTGTGCTGGTCACTGACACAAACACTGTATGTTTTTATGTTTCAAGGTTCAAAGTAAATTTTATTATCAAAGTACATATATGTCACCATATACAACCCTAAGATTCATGAAGTAAAATTGGATAGCTATATGGACAGGAAAGGAATGGAGGGTTATGGGCTGAGTGCAGGTCGATGGGACTAGGTGAGAGTAAGCACTCGGCACGGACCAGAAGGGCCGAGATGGCCTGTTTCTGTGCTGTAATTGTTATATGGTTATATATGGTAATTTCCTTGTGGGCATACTGAGCAATCTTAGAATAGTAACTATAACAGGATCAATGAAAGATCAACCAGTGGAACCAGACAACAAACTGTACAAATGCAAGTGTAAATAAATAGTAATAAATAACGATAACACGATAACATGAGATACTGAGATAAGGAGACCTTGAATTGAGATCACTGGTTGAAGGAACATTTCGCTGATGGAGCAAGTGAGTGTAGTTATATCATTTTATTCAAGAGCCTGATGGCTGAGGATTAGTAACTGTTTTGAACCTGGTGGTGTGAGTCCTGGGGCTCTTGTACCTTCTACCTGATGGCAGCAGTGAGAAGAAACAATGACCTGGGTGTTGGGGATATTAAATGGATGTTGCATTCATATGACAGCATCTCATGTAAATATGCTCAATGGTTGGGAGGGTTTTATCTGTGAAGAACTGGGCCAAATCCATTAATTCTGTCAGATTTTCTAATAAAAGGCATTGGTGTTTCCGTGCCAGGCTGTGATGCATCCAGTCAACATACTCACCACTACACAGCTATAGAAGTTTGTCAAAGTTTTAGATATCATGCAGAATCTCTGCAGAGTCCTAAGGAAGTAGAGGCACTACTACGCTTTCTTCATGATTGCACTTACGTGCTGGGTCCAAGACAGGTCCTCTGAAATAGTAACACCCAGGGATTTAAAGATGCTAACCTGCTCCACCTCTGACCTTCCAATGAGAACTGGCTCACGGACCTCTTCTGAAGTCAATAATCAGCTCCTTGGTCTTGCTGACATTGAGTGAGAGGTTTATGTTATGACACCACGCAGCCAAATGTTCAAACGCCCTCCTGTATGCTGATTCGTCACCACCTTTGATTCGGCCCACAACAACGTATATGTACCTGTGACAAATAACGCTAATCTTAATCGTATAAGATAGTCTCGCAGTTACGGAGAAGACGCGGTGCAGGTACTCAATAACACTCAAGGGCAACAAAGAGGTACATTTTGAGGGCAAGAGTTTAGGGGGAGCTAGGACACAGGAGTGTGTCAACAGCTGCTGAAGGAGAACTGGTATGGAGTCAAGTGAACCCCAGAGGTAGAAATATTTTATGACGAGAGTCCTAAACAAGGATGGTTTGGACCCACATGCTGGAGTATCCCAGGCCAGGATCAAGGCAAACTGGATCAAGAACTGGGCAGAACACAACACTAAATGATGTATCTAGTTAGGCTTATGACTGAGCACTGAGGCTCCATTCAGGTTCTCATAAAAAACCCAATTCTTGGAGCCCAAAATATGATTGCCAATTTGCGGACAGTCCTGAATCTTTAAGGGGACCGCGCCAGCTACCCATATTCTGGAGAGTTAGAGCATCTCAACCCTGGAAGCTAGCACGGTTGGGTGCGTGTTGTAATGTATATGGCCCGTGAAGACATGGCACACGTCAATGTTCTCTGTATCACTGAGACTGCAATTGGTGCGCTTCTCCTTCTGAACAATCTGGTTCTCTCAAGGAGACGAAAGGGACATCAGTTGGAAGGGAACAGAGTTTGTGATAAGCAGCGAGGAGGATTAATTTGATCTTTCAAATATTTCACGATGATCAATGTTCCCTCTAGGGTGTGTGGATGTGTGCACGCACACATCTTTGGCTACTAGCGCACAAAGGAATTTAAACTGTGCACAAAAGGTTGCCACCTCTTCCTCATGGGCAGGTTAGGTACATTTCATGATTGTACACAATCTCATTTTCTTTTCCGGTTTCTGATGCGGACGCTGTCGATAACATGGGGTTTGTGATGATTTGTCTGCAGATTTTAGAACTGGCTTATTTACACTGCTCTTATTGAAGGAATCATTCAGTGCACACATGTTGTTGTCACTGGGCAACAATTGCACAGCCCAAGAATTTTGTGCACACTGGTTATTACAAATTAGAGGGAACATTGATAATAATCTCAGCTTTTCCAAAGCTGACTGGAGAATGAGTGGTGATTTGTTCAGAGGGATTGGAGGTGAACTGAACTGATATGTTCCTATTTCCAGCTAGTATGTGGCCTGCGGCTACAAGAATTGCTCAGGATGATCTACAGGGCAAAGCTTCCCAGAGGAATAACAGTAAGTGATAATTTGGATGTTTGCCTAATTACTGCAGTCATCAAAATCAAATGTAAAAAACACACGAGTAAAACAATTTCAAAATATCTGATGTTACCAATAAGATCTTTAGGGGCCTGGAAAGAGAATATTAATTACAAAATTTGCACATTCTCGCTGTGACTGCGAGAGTTTCCTCCAGATGTTTCAGATTCCTCCAACATCCCAAGGAAATGAGGGTTGATGGGTCAACTGGTGACAGTGAATTGCCCTGTTGTAGGTGAATGGCATAAGATTGGTGGTCATGTTGGGAGAATAGGTTATCAGCAATGGGCCGTTAGGAATTCTCTGACAACCAGCAGAGAATGATGGGCCGAATGATCTCCCATTAGAAAATATGAGAAACGTATAAGAGATGGCTTAGCATCTGGGTGCATCCAGTGAGATGCTGAGAAAGAATTTCCGCACACTGAGCATGACACAGCTGGCTTGTGGGGGTGAAGTGTTGGTGGGAGAAGGGTGAGTCGTAGGGGGAGTATTTAGGATTTGACAATCTTCTCCAGGGATTGTCACCTTGTCGCGGTGGAGAGGCTTGTGTGGTCCTGAGATCCCGAGAGCGATGCCGTCTTGCTCCTGGTAGGGTCACCCATGGCGGTAAGGTCGAGGGTGAGGTCCCTGACATAGAACAGTCCAACCAAGACCTCAACGGTGGAACAGGCGGACGAAGTTACTTTGAACTCAATGGCTGTAAAGGCGGATGAAGGCTGCAACAAATCCATCAGCTCCAATCGTTGTGGTTTCCATGCTGTTGGGATCAGTTGGTTGATTTGTGAAGTATCGTGTGCTTCTTGGAGTGCAACATCAAGTACATGTTAAACAAATACACGCACGGGCATCTTCACTCTGTGGGCCACTTGATCAACAGAATGAAGACCATCATCCTCGATCTTGAGGGATAGCCACGATGACCTGGGATATTTGTAGATGCAGGATGTTGCTCGGGGAAGATGTGGGGTATTGAAGGGGAGGGATGTATTGGTAGGGGATGATGTGCGGTGTTTGTGCTTGTGGGGTGTGGTGGGGTTTGGATATGTTGCTGAGGGAGGGTTTGGAGTGTTTGTGCTTGTGGAGTGTTGGTAGGGTTTGTTTATGTTGTTGAGGGAGGGGGTTTAGGGTGTTTGTGCCTATGAGGTGTTGGTAGGGTTTGGATATGTTGCTGAGAGAGGGGGTGTTTGAGGTATTTAAGGATGGGAGATGTTGGTAGGATTTGGATATGTTGCTGAGAGACAGATTGGGAGTGTTTGTGTTTGTGAAGTGTTGATAGGCTTTTGATATGTAGTTGAGGGAAGGGGTATAGATGGAGTGCTTGGGGGGGGCTGTCAGAAGAGGAGTTGTGAGGGGTTGAAAGAGTCAACACTGCAGCAAAAATCTGGACAGCAAGTCCACTTCAGTAAGGAGCATCCTGTCACATTTGCTCCCGGAATCCCAGGAAGTAGACAATTTGGTCCCTCATTTGAAAACCAAACCGTCTGATGCATTTTGCCCCATCAACCATCACACCGCACTCCAGTGCCCCCAACCAGCAGCTCCACCTCACTTCTCTCAGATAACTGCATTTGGTTTCCAGTTCGCTTATCCCATCCTAGTTTCTGGTACCTGCACCAGTGATACTATCACAGTTCCTGACTCATTCCCCTTACTTCCTTCCTTGTCAACATCTCAGTCTCTCCCGTCCAGTCACAATCCCACTGCTACAGGTCAGTTCTGGGTTCCTCTCTGTGGCAGTGTTGTGATAAACAGCAGGGGCAGAAACATTGTGTTGGAATGAGATCTGGTTTCATGTTTCCTTTTCAGTTGCGCAGATGCTGAGAGACATTAGAAACTTACACTATGAGCTAAAGCTGGAACTCTCACAGATGAAGACTAATGGTGAGTGGTGATAAAGCTAAACCATCGGTTTAACCCCAGTTGTTCTTTTACCTATTTATGTAGTTAGCAATACAGCACAGATTACGCCCTACTGGCCCTCTTTGGCACACCGCCCCAGCAACTCTACACCCCAATTATCATTAAGCGATGACATCCACACACTGCCCACTGCCACACTCCGCTTACCATCCACACATGGTTCTCCACACCGCTGCCTCACGATGCCCTCTCCGCACTGCTGTCCCTGCGCTACTGCCCTCTCTCTACACTCTGCCCACATTCCCAACGTCACTGTGACCTGTACTCTCTCTACACACCCCATGGCCCCAGTACTCCATCTCCAAGATTCCCCCCGCGCCACTCCCATTCCTTCCACAAGCTATCATCCATTGAACTTTGCCCCTCCCTAGCAAACGCTTGGCAGACTCTCTCCCTCCACATCTAACACACACATACCCAAGCCGACTCCCACCTCCTCCCCAGCTGCCCCCTCCATCAGTCACACACACTCCGAGCCAGCTCTCTTCTCCCCGCTCCCTCCATCTGTCTCACACGGACACACACACCCGTCCCCGAGAGGCAGCTCCCTCCTCTCTTCCCATCCTCCATACTTCACAGACGGACACTCTGAGCCGCAAACACAGGAAAATCTGCGGGTGCTGGAGACACAGAGCAACACACACACAAAATGCCAGAGGGACTAGCATTAGGGGGAGTGACCCTCTGAGCCACTCTCTCACCCCACCTGCTCCTTCAGCCCCTCCCTCCCTCTGCCCCGCCGCCCCACCCACCCACGCACACACACATCACTCAGCCTCACCTTTAGGCCTCGCTTCTCGATCTCGGAGACACACTTCTGTATCAGCAGCGGCACGCTGACTCCAGAACACTCCCGCTCCACCAGATCGCTGAGCTCCATCCTGAAGACCCTGAGCTCGCGCTGCTCCTCAGCGTAGCCTGCCGGCACCTCCCACACCTCCACCAGAGACACCTTCAGGTACAGGACTCCCCGGGGTTCCAGCTGCAGGGCAAGTTGGTGAGTGCGGGTTCCTTCCGGGGAGGGAACGTGCTCATTAAAGATGTATCACTATGACCAATTGGTCTTCAAGTTTCTGCAACTGATATGCTTACATTACTGCACTAGTAATCCAGAGGTCTGGACAATCGAGGGTTCAAATCCCACCCCAGCCAGGCCACAGAGCAAATTCTGGAATTCAAACATCCATAGTGGTGTCCCTGGTTCACTGGTGACAATAGGGAAGTAGCCTTTACGCGGTGTGGTCCGTGTGTCTCCAAACCCACAGTGATGTGACTGATTTTGCAATATCCTGTCTAGTTGCTTTTTATACCTTTCTTTTATATTGTTTTTATTTCTTTTTCATTTATTTTAATATTAATTCTTTAATTTTTAAAACCATTTTGCATTTATTTATTTTTTGCTTTTTTAAAGTATTTATCTACTTACTTGTATTTTATGTATATTTAAAAAATTTTTATTTTATTGTTTAAAATTTCTTTTTCCTATTGATTGATTGAGACACAACACAGAACAGACCCTTCCAGCCCTTTGAGCCATGCTGCCCAGCAATCCCCTGATTTAATTCCAGCCTAATCATGGGACAATTTACAATGACTAATTCACCTACCAACGGTATGGATTTGGACTGTGGGAGGAAACCGGAGCACTGAGAGGAAACCACAAGGTCAATGTGAGAACGTACAAACTCCTGGATTGAACCCAGGTCGTCAGTACGATAAAGTGTTGTGCTAACCATACCTCTCCATGCCACCCTGCGATCAAGGGCAATAAGGAGTGGGCAGCGAATGCTGGTCCAGTCAATGATCTGCGGGCAGCTAATCAGATCGCCTCCTTCCCTTCTCCTCTCTGAACAAAACTGTCCCAAGTAATCCTTGTAACTGTGGTCCCTCATATTTGGAATCATTGCCCCACATATTTTCTGAACCTTTATAGAGTGGCGTGCAACTGGAACGGAACACAATACTCCACTTGAGGCTGGAGCGGTGTTCTTTGAAGATTCAGCTTGACTTTCATGTGACTATAACAGTACAGCTACTGCGTCACAATTTTCGATGTTGAGGTTCAATCCTGACCTTTGGCTCTGTGTGCGTGGAGCACAACATCTTCCCTGTGACCGCTGGGGCTACTCCCAGTGCACCAATTCCCTCCAAAATCTCAACAATGTGTAGACCGATAGATAAATCTGCCTCCCACGCCCCCCCGCACTGGACATTATCCCTCGTGCACATGCACCCGATACGCTCTGGAGGGAATGGAGAGGGACCTCCTGTCCCATGATCCTCTCGTATCCCCTTTCGCCTATCACCTGTCCAGCTCTCGGCTCTATCCCTCCCCCTCCTGTCTTCTCCTATCATTTTGCATCTCCCCCTCCCCCTCCAGCTTCAAATCCCTTACTCACTCTTCCTTCAGTTAGTCCTGACGAAGGGTCTCGGCCTGAAACATCGACTGCGCCCCTTCCTATAGATGCTGCTTGGCCTGCTGCGTTCACCAGCAACTTTGATGTGTGTTGCTTGAATTTCCAGCATCTGCAGAATTCCTGTTGTTTGGAATGGAGAGGGGGTAGTTTAGTCGATGAGTGCTTGATGTCCAGCATGGATTTGGTGGGCTGAAGGGCCTTTTGCCATGCTGTTCTACACTTACCTCTGCTCTGCACATTTACTTCAGACAATATCCTCTCCTGTCTCTCCTCCATTTCCCACAAAATACCTTCACCTCTCTCTTCTCCACGTTGAACTTCCCTCGACACATGTTTGCCCACTGCAATCTGACCTTGTCCTCACCACCGTTTATAATGCTGCTAAGTTCCGTGCTGTAGGCAAACTTAGAAATTGTAGCTTGCAATTACAAATCCGGGCCGTTAATATAGATCTAGTATAAAAAAGCAATGGCTTGAATACGAATCCATGGTGATTACGTTTATTCACCTTGCTACAGTCTAAAGACCAACTATTGACCATGACTCCTGTTGTGTGTTACTGAATCAATTTCACATCCACACTCTCAGTCCCCCTCATTCTGTGTGCTTCAACTTTGCTGATAAACCTACACTCAGTGGCCACTTTACCAGGTACACTGCTCGTTATTGCAAATATTTCTAATGTGCAATCATGTGGAATGCAGACATGGTCAAGTGGCTCAGTTGTTGTTCAGACCAAACATCAGAATGGGGAAGACTGTGGAGTGAAAGTTGCTGACAGACAGGCTGGTTTGAGTATCTCAGAAACTGCTGATCTCCTGGGATTTTCATGCAGCATAGCTTGTAGACTTTACAGAGAGTGCAAAAAACAAAAAAAAAAAAATCCAATGAGTGGCAGTTCTGTGGGTGAAAACACCTCATTAATGAGAGAGGTCAGAGGAGAACGCCCAGGCTGAAAACTGAAGGGTGACCCAAAACTGCTATATACAGTAAGGATAATCAGGAACAAATAATAATACTGGTCAGACCAGAGAAACACAGATCTCAAAATTAACTTCCAGAAAGATGTGTCAGAGGATACATTCCATCCAGTCCCACTAGCATACTGTCTGATTCAGAGACTGAGAAGAGACGATTTTAATGATTATGATGCCAAAGGGTTAAAAGAGCATCAGGAATCCTGGGCTTTATAATTTGTGATATTCAATACAAAATCAAAATATTTATGTTGAGTCAACTGCAGCTGGAATACTGTGTCCATTTCTCAGCTGCATAACTTAGGAAAGTGATCACGGTAGAGGCCGATATAATGGGACACTGACTCAAACTCATAGACATAAGAGAAAAGGAGTATACTGAGCTATGTAGGAGGGAAGGGTATGATTGTTCATGTATAGGTTGGCACAACGTCATGGGGTGAAGATCCTGCACTGTTCTATGTTCTATATTCTATGTAAAGACGTGAGAAGTTGCAAAAGTCTCATTACAGCACCAGGCCCTCAAAGCATCAGACTTTATAAGGATTTCTTCTCTCTCTGGGATGCTGTGTTGATGCATATCCTAATATACAGATTCCGTGTAAGCCCTCTAGGACCAACTGTTGGCTTCCAGCGTTCCAGTAGAATTTACCCATCCAGTTACACTGTCATTGCCACTTCCACGGCAAAGAGTGATCATCTCGTTTGATCATGTTAACTTCGACATTTATGGGTACTTGACAGACCAGCAATACTTTAAGCAGCGATGAAAGGGTCAATGACATTGAATAAGAAAGCTTGACCGGGCTGATGTAATAAGATTCTGCCTTTGACATCCCAATTACTAGATGAATTGTTAAACCAGATGCCACCAGATATTGGGACAATGCCAACACTGCAGAGACACAGCTTTACCTGCCTCCCAAAAAACTTGGTCACTGGGTCGAAATGCCTAGGAACCCACCACATCTCAGTATCCCCCCCCATCCCCCCACCGAGGCCAAATCTTGGTCTTACATCCATCTATGTGAGACCAGTGATGCAATGAAAGCAAATATATTTTTAGAAACACCTGCTGCTTTAGAAGTTGCTAAGCTTTCAAATACTAGCAACTTCAGATAATGCAGCCTTGAAAGATCTGTTATTTTCACAGACCTCTCTCACTGTGGACATGAATTCATTGGTTCTTCCTTCTAATTATTCCAGCTGTTTGAAAAATTAACACAAATTCCCTTTATGCCTCAGCTGTAAACCCAAACTCCAAGGTTTCTCGATGCTCTCCTGGAATAGATCAGCGAGTGCATATATCATTCCCAACAGCAAGGTGTCAACCACCTATTATAAGTTGCACTTCCTGGCATAATATCACACACTGTCCAATCCAAAATGCAGTGATCCCTGATGCAATAGGCAGTGTGGGTTTCCTGCTCTAACACTCAGAGTACTGTACTTGTTTTTTTTTCAGGAAGCAGAATTAACATTAATATCCATTACAGCAGTTATAAAAACATTTCTTGACAATTAACAGCAACACATACAAAATGCTGGAGGAACTCAGCAGGGCATCTGTGGAAAAGAGTAAACAGTCGACTTTTCAGGCTGAGACCCTTCACCGGGTTTACTCGTTTCCTTAGACGCTGCCTGGCCTGTTGAGTTCCTCCAGCATTTTGTGCGTGCTGCTTTGGATTTCCAGCATCTGCAGATTTTCCTGTGTTTACAATGAACAGGCTTCTTTGTAACCACCGCTGAAGTAAACATGCAAATGAATGCTCACAGTCCATTTCCTCAGTGTACGGTTCCCTTTATATCAGAATATACTGTGTTCCTCATTCATAAGATTTGCAAATGCATATAATACAGAACACTGAAGACAACACATTTTCATCAGTGGTCATATTTTTCCCATTAATTAATGTTAACATGAATCAATCTAATCTTTTGTGCCAGTAATTCTTGGGCTTTTACAGAGATTCCAAACTATTAGTAATGGGAAGTCTTAAACTGCGGTCTTTTCCCACAGTATCATGCACAAGGTCCTTCCAGAATCTCTCTTTAGCAAGGAAGGTGGGACAGGGACGCATGGATCTTAGTCAACTTTTATCCTCATTGGTTACAAAACACAGGCTCTGTGCTATATGGGTTGTACAGGGACACAAACTGAAACAACTTTGGCAAGAGAACCTCTGGTTACCCTGCCACCAGCGAGTTCTCATCACAAGGACAGTGAGCTGTTTACTGTTCACCTGTGCTGCACATTCCTACGTGTATTTTAAATTATATGTTATTAACTTACTTATGGTATAATATTTTGGTTTATGTGTTGTATGGGTGCACCATACAGTCAGATGAGAATAAACTTGAACCTTAACTTGAGCTGGTCAGTCTGAAACCCAGTGATGTTCCCCTGCAAAAGCTTTGAGCAGCATCCATTTGGCGTTTGGGATTAATTAGCAAGAGCAACTTAACAGCAGGCAGGGGCAAGTACAGCAGCCGCTGTCTGAGTGGACAGAGTGATCTTCAGGCTTTAGCTCCTCGAGGCTTCAGTCAGAGAAAGCAAAAGAAGGGAAAAACTCAAGCATTTTTCCCTCTTCCCTTCTTTATATCTGCTCAGCTAGGACAGTAGAGAGGCCAGGCAGGATAGTGGAATGCTCCTCTTGTGGGATGTTGGAAGGGAGGGAGACCTCCAGTGTCCCTAACAACTACCATGACGAGAAGTGCATCTAGATGTGGTTTCTAACAATCTGCATTACGAAATTGGAGATGAAACAGGATGAACTCCAGGACATTTGGGATGCTGAGCGGGTGATAGATAGGACACATAGAGAGGTAGTGACAGCCATGGTGCAAAACACAGGAGACTGGGTGACAGTCAGGAAGGAGAAAGGGGGTTAAGGAGCCAGTGCAGAGTACCCCCGTGGCCGTCCCCCTCAACAACACTTTGGATACTGTCAGTGGGGGGGAGGGGGGAGGGGGGGGTGGTGTGGTGACCTTACAGAGGAAAGTCACAGTGGTCGGGTCTCTGGCACTGAGTCTGCCTCCGTGTCTCAGACCGGAAGGAGGAAGAAGAGGCACAGTGTGGTGATGGGGGATTCATTAGTGAGGGGAACAGACAAGAGGTTCTGTAGGTGAGAACGAGACTCCCAGATGTTACGGTGCTTCCCGGGTGCCAGTGTCCGGGATAGCTTAGATCGAGTCTGCAGCATTCTTAAGTGGGAGGGTGAACTGTCAGAAGTTCTGTTCCATGTAGGTACCAATGACATGGGTAGGACGAGTGACAAGGTTCTACACAGGGAGTTTAGGGAGTTAGGTAACACACATAAAAGTTGCTGGTGAACGCAGCAGGCCAGGCAGCATCTCCAGGAAGAGGTGCAGTCGACGTTTCAGGCCGAGACCCTTCGTCGGGACTAGTCCTGACGGAGGGTCTCAGCCTGAAACGTCGACTGCACCTCTTCCTAGAGATGCTGCCTGGCCTGCTGCGTTCACCAGCAACTTTTATGTGTGTTGCTTGAATTTCCAGCATCTGCAGAATTCCTGTTGTTTAGGGAGTTAGGTACTAAGTTGAAGGGCAGGACTTCCAAAGTTGTGATCTCAGGATTGCTACCTGTGCCACGTGCCAGTGAAGCCAGAACTAGGAAGGGTATACAGTTTAATACATGGCCAAGGAGTTGGTGTAGGAGGGTGGGCATAAAATTTTTGGATCACTGGGCTCTCTTCCAGGGAAGGTGGGAGCTGTACAGAAGGGACGGTTTGCACCTGGGCAGGAAGATATTCTAGCAGGAAGGTTTGTTAATGCTTCACGGCGGGCTTTAAATTAGAGTCACAGGGGGAGGGGCAACAGAGTGCTAGAACAGTTAGTGGAGAGGTCGGGGAAGCAGATGATGGTAAGATCTCAGACAAAGTTAGGAATCAAAAGGTTGAGCCTGGTGTAACTAGTGTCCTGAGCTGCCCATATTTCAATGTAAGAAGTATCATAGGAAAGGTGGATAATGGGGCTGAAGATGAGGTAGCTGGTTTACAAACAGAGGCAATGTGTAGTGAGGAGAGGCTGTTGGTAGGCAAAATTCCAGTCAAGAAGGTGACTTGCAATGCAAAAGGCGGACAAAATCAAAAAGGGTGAAAACAGGACTGAAGGTGTTATATTTGAAATTGTACAGTATACTTGCAGCACAGTTGCAGATTGGCACTATGACGCTGTAGGCATCATTGAATCATGGCTGAAAAAAGGTTACAGCTGGGAGCTCAATTTCCAAGAATACACATTGTATTGGAAGGACAGGCAGAAAGCCAGAGGGGCTGGCATTGCTCTATTGGTAAAAAAATAAATTAAACCATTAGAAAGAGGTGACATAGAGTCAGAAGGTGTTGAAGCATTGTGGATGGGGCTGAGGAACTGCAAGGGTAAAAAGACCCTGATGGGAGTTGTATACAGACCCCACCCACAAACAGTAGTAAGGATGTGGTCTACAAATCACAATGGAAATTGCATGACAAAGGGCAATATTACAATAGCCATGGGGGATTTCAATATTCTGGTAGATTAGGAAAATTAGGTTGGTGCTGATATCCAGGATGGGGAAGTTCTAAAGTGTTTACAAGACTCCTTTTCACTGCAGCTCATGGTTGAGCCTACTAGGGGATCAGCTGTTTTGGATTTGGTGCAGTGCAATAAACCAGAATTGATTAGAGGGCTTAAGGTAAAAGATAATATGATCGAATTCACCCTGAAATTTGAGAAGGAAAAGCCAAAGTCAGATGTATCAGTGTTAGAGTGGAGTAAAGCAAATTACAGAGGCATGAAAGAGGAGTTGGCCCAATTTGGTTTGAAAAGAACACTGGCAGGGATGATGGCAGACCAGCAAAGGCTGGAATTTCTGGAAGCAATTCAGAGGACACAGGATATATACATCCCAAAGAGAAAGACATATTCCAAAGGAAAGATGACACAACTTTGGCTAACAAGAGAAGTCAAAGCCAACATAAAAAGCCAAAAAGAAGGCATATAATAGAGCTAAAATTAGTGGGATGTTAGAGGATTTGTAAGTTTTTAAAAACCAACAGAAGGTAACTAAAAAAAAAGTCATTAAGAAGGGAAAGATGGAATACAAAAGTAAGCTAGACAATAATATTAAAGAGGATACCAAAAGTTTCTTCAGATACATAAAGTATAAAAGAGAGGTGAGAGTGGATATCAGACCACAGGAATGTGATGCTGGAAGGGTAGTAAGAGGTTGCTGAAGAGATAGTGGAGGCATTAGTAATGGTCTTTCAAGAATCATTAGATTCTGGAGAGATTCCAGAAGATTGGAAAATTGCAAATGTCATTCCACTCTTCAAAAAAGGAGAGAGGCGAAAGAAAGGAAGCTATAGGCCAGTTAGTCTGACTTTAGAGGTTGGGAAGATGTTGGAGTCGATTATTAAGGATGAGGTCTCTGGGTACTTGGAAGCACGTGATAAATAGGCCATATCCAGCATGGTTTCCGCAAGGGAAAGTCTTGTCTGACAAATCTATTGGTATTGTTTGAAGAAATAATATGCAGAATAGACGATGGAGAATCGGTTATGTTGTGTACTTAGACTTTCAGAAGGCCTTTGACAAGGTGCAACACATGAGGCTGCTTAACAAGTATTGAGCCCATGGTATTACAGGAAAGATTCTCACATGGACAGAGCAGTGGCTGATTTGCAGGAGGCAAAGAGTGGGAATAAGGGGAGTATTTTCAGGTTGGCTGCCGGTGAGCAGAGTTCCACAGTGGTCTGTGTTGGGACTGATTCTTTTTACGTTATATGTCAATGATTTGGATGATGGAATTGATGGCTTTGTTACAAAGTTTGCGGACAATGTGAAGATAGGTGGAGGGGCAGGTAGTTTTGATGAAGTAGAGAGGCTACAGAAGGACGGACAGATTAGGAGAGTGGGCAAAGAAATGGCAGATGGAATACAGTGTAGGGAAGTGTATGGCCATGTACTTTGGTAAAAGAAATGAAAGGTAAACTATTTTCTAAATGGAAAAAAATATATAAAAAACTGAGGCACAAAGGGACTTGGGAGTCTTCGTGCAGGATTCCCTAAAGGTTAATCTGCAGGTTGAGTCTGTGGTCAGGAAGGCAAATGTAATGCTAGCATTCATTTCAAGAGGACTAGAATATGAAATCAGGATTGCAATCACTTGATCATATTATCTTTTACCTTAAGCCCTCTAATCAATTCTGGTTCACTACACTACACCAAATCCAAAATAGCTGATCCCCTAGTGGACTCAACCATGAGCTGCTGTGAAAAGGAGTCTTGTAATGTTGAGACTTTATAAAGTGCTGGTGGGGTCTCACTTGGAGTATTGTGAGAAGTTTTTGGCCCCTTATCCTCAAAATGATGTACTGAAACTGGAGAGGGTTCAAAAGAGATTCACAAAAATGATTCCAGGAACTATATTTGGCTGTAGATTTATCCTTACCATCTGTAGCAAGCTTTAGTGAAAAGCTGCCATTTCCATCCGATCCAGACAGAATATTCCAAATATGAGTACGTAGAGGGAGTGCAATAAAGAAAAAACTATATGTAGGATATAGCGGTCCAGTTGCAGAGAAAGTGCCGTGCAGTCCTGGATGTGGGGGTAGAAGGGTGGGTTGGCAAGTTTGCAGACGACACAAAGGTTGGTGGTGTTGTAGATAGTGTAGAGGATTGTCAAAGATTACAGAGAGACACTGATAGGATGCAGAAGTGGGCTGAGAAGTGGCAGATGGAGTTCAACCCGGAGAAGTGTGAGGTGGTACACTTTGGAAGGACAAACTCCAAGGCAGAGTACAAAGTAAATGGCAGGATACTTGGTAGTGTGGTGGAGCAGAGGGATCTGGGGGTACATGTCCACAGATCCCTGAAAGTTGCCTCACAGGTGGATAGGGTAGTTATGAAAGCTTATGGGGTGTTAGCTTTCATAAGTCAAGGGATAGAGTTTAAGAGTCGCGATGTAATGATGCAGCTCTATAAAACCCTGGTTAGGCCACACTTGGAGTACTGTGTCCAGTTCTGGTCACCTCACTATAGGAAGGACATGGAAGCATTGGAAAGAGTACAGAGGAGACTTACCAGGATGCTGCCTGGTTTAGAAAGTATGCATTATGATCAGAGATTAAGGGAGTTAGGGCTTTACTCTTTGGAGAGAAGGAGGATGAGAGGAGACATGATAGAGGTGTACAAGATAATAAGAGGAATAGATAGAGTGGATAGCCAGCACCTCTTCCCCAGGGCACCACTGCTCAATACAAGAGGACACGGCTTTAAGGTAAGGGGTGGGAAGTTCAAGGGGGATATTAGAGGAAGGTTTTTTACTCAGAGAGTGGTTGGTGTGTGGAATGCACTGCCTGAGTCAGTGGTGGAGGCAGATACACTCGTGAAGCTTAAGAGTCTACTAGACAGGTATATGGAGGAATTTAAGGTGGGGGCTTACATGGGAGGCAGGGTTTGAGGGTCGGCACAACATTGTGGGCTGAAGGGCCTGTACTGTGCTGTACTATTCTATGTTCCATGTTCTATAATAAGTGCAAGGGCTAGGAAGATGTGAACAGAGAAATCAATAATTTACATTTATTGAGAGCTATTTACTTTTAAGAGAGCTATTCAAGAGTTTTATAACAGCGGGATAGAAGTTGTCCTGGAGCCCGGTGGTAGGTGCGCTAGAATTTTTGTGTCTTCTGCCTGTTGGGAGGGGATGTGGAGAGAACACATCCAGGGCAGGTGGAATGTTTCCCATGGCAGTGAGAAGAGTAGTCATTGCCAGCTGAGGGAAGGTGCTGCTGTTTTCGTAATGGACCAGGCTACATTCAAAGATCCCTGTAGTTTCCTGTGGTCTTAGGCAGAGCGGTTTTCACACCAGGATCTGGATGGAATTAAATATAAAAATGTTACAACAGTGATGTACAGTATGTGTGATTCTCTACAGAGTGAAACTGAAAGTTTTGTTTGGCTTCAGTCACACAGATGTTTGCTGAACTCAGGACGTCACAGAAAGACTTCAGGACTGAGCTCGCCCGGATGAATTATGACAGTAGGTGGTAAATAAGAAACTCCCGTCAGATACGTTGCCATCATTCAGCTCCACCCAGTCACATTTCAATCTCGTTCATAAGATACAGCTGTTAGCAGGAGCTGACATTGATGGGGTGTCAGGGGAAACAAGTTGATACGCCTGTGGGAGCATTAATGAATGATCTGTTATAAATTGCATTTCCTGATGAGAACTCATGCACTGTCCAATCCATGAAGTTGTGACCCCTGACACAATTGGCAGGGCAGGTTTCTAGCTCAAACACTGTAAGTAGTTGGTTTTTCGGGAAGCAGGAAGACGATTACTATCCATAACAGTAGTCTAAAAAACAATTCCACACAATGAAGTAAACATACCGATGAATACTCTCACGCTTTTTCCTCAGTCCAATGGAAAGGTCTTGACCTGAAATGTTGGCTGCCATTAGCCTCCTATGATCAGAGTTCTTGACGACGATGGTTTGGACCCAAGTACTGGAATATCTCAGGCTGGGATCGAGACGTGGTATCAAACTGGATCGAAGACTAAGCAGAAAACAAATGCTAGACGATATCACTCGTAAGGCTTTCGATTGAGCACTGAGGCTCAGTTCAGGTGCTCTGTACACACTCAATTCTTGGCACCCAGAACGTAATTGCCAATTAGCGGGACGGTCCTGAATTGTTAAAGGAACCACGCCAACTATCCATATTCTGGAGGGTTAAAGCATCTGAACTCCGGAACCTGGCACAGTTGGGTGGATGTCGTAACAGAACCCCCCTCCTCTATGGCTGACTCCTGATGGCTGTGGCTGCTCGGAGTGATGATGATTGTAGACATGGATGAGGTGCAGATCCAAGATGTCCCTTTCAGGAACCCAGCACCATTCTTCGGCTCTGAATCCTTCTCAATCCACAAGGAACTGCCAAGCACCCCAAACAGTTTGTGAATCCAAAATTCTTTTCACGATGAAGACCTGCTCCCCGTCGACAAACCTGGGTGGGAGTGGTACTGATGGTGTTGGGGCTAAAGGGCTGGTGTTCACAGGTTTTGATTTGGAAATATGGAAAGTCAGATTGATCTTCAGGGTCTTGCGGTGCTGCAGGGTGTAAGCCACTAGGTTTACTTTCCTAAGAATCATGAAGGGTCCAATGAACTTGGGCGCCAGTTTCCTGGACTCCACTCAGAGAGGCATATCCTGAGTTGACAGCCAGACCTGTTGCCCAGGCTGCAAAACTGGTCCCTGTATTCTCTTGCAGTTAGCCTTTATTTCAGCCCTCCAGGTAGAGGCCAACAAAATCTCCTTTGCCCTAATCCATTTCTCCTTCCAGCATTGAGTGAGATCTTTGGCCACAGAAACCCCAACCTCGGCCTACTGCTCAGGGCAGAGTGGTGGGGAATACCCAAGTTGGTACTCAAAAGGGGACGTCCAATGCCCCGAATGCTGTAAAGTGTTGTGAGTGACCTCTGGCCACAGTAGATGGTCATACCACTTGTTTGTTCTTTCAGAGGCTGGGCACCTGAGAGTTTGGTCCAAATCTTGGTACTTCTGCTCTGTCTGGCCATTAGACAGTGGGTGAAACCCCAAGGAAAGACTCGCTGTTGCCCCAATCAACTTATAGAACACCCTCCAAAATGTAATGTGAATTCAGGACCACAATCCAACACAACGTCTGCTGGAAAACCATGAACCCTGAAGTCCTGGTGCAGGGCAATTCCAGCCATCTCTTCTACAGATGGCAGTCTGTCTAAGGCAATGAACTTGCAGGCCTTCGAAAAACGATCCACAATTACCATGATGATGGTCTTCCCCATGGAGGGAGGAAGACCCATGACAAAATCCATGGAGCTGTCTGCCCATGATCTTTCTGAAACAGGCAGAGGGTGAACGAGCCCTTGAGGTTGAGCACAATGCTCCTTATTCCAGGCGCACACCTCAGATACCTACACGTATTGACGGATGTCCCTTGCCATTCCAGGCCATCAATATCTTCTCTTAATGAACTTGAGGGTCCTGGCAATCATTTGGTGAGTGGTCATTCTCGATGCAATGTCCCCATTGAAGGAACTGAGACTGGATGGGACTGAGGAATCTCCCCTTGGTGCCTGGGCCTTTGCAGACAAGTGTGTCGATTCCCCAGTGAATTGGCACTATCACCTTGGCTTGGGGCAAAATTGCGGTAGGCTCCCCTTCTCATTTGGGTTCACGGGACAAGCATCTGGCTTCTAGTTCTTTGATCCTGATAGATCAGGACAAAATTAAAATGGTTAAAGAAAAGAGACCACCTGGCCATCCTGGAATTCAGTCTCTTGGCCTCCTGAATATAAGCCAGGTTCTTGTGGTCTGTCCATATGATAAAGGTGTTCTTGGCCCCTTCAAACCGGTGACACCATTCCTCCAGAGCCAACTTGACCATGGGCAGCTCTGTATTTCCAATGTCATAGTTTATCCCTGCTAGGGATAGCCACCCGGAAAAGAATGCACACAAGTGCCGTTTATAATAAGTCCGTAAGATATAGGAGCAGCATTAGGCCATTTGGCCCATTCAAGTCTGCTCCATCATTTCATCATGGCTGATCCATTTTTCCTCTCAGCCCCAATCTCCCAGCTTCCCCTGTATCCCTTCATGCCCTGACCAATCAAGATCTATCACCCTCTGAATTAAATATGGAGAAAGACTTGGTTTCCACAGCTGCCTGTGGCAACGAATTCCACAGATTCGCTACTCTCTGGCTGAAGAAATTCTGCCTCATCTTCGTTCTAAAAGGACACCCCTCTAATCTGAAGCTGTGTTCTCTCACTATAGGAAACATCCTCTCTACTTTATCAGGGCCTTTCACCATTTGATAGGTTTCATTGAGGTCACCCCTCATTCTTCTGAATTCTAGTGAATACAGGCCCAGAGCCATCAAATGCTCTTCACATGACAAGCTACTTAATTCTGGAATAATTTTCATGAACCTCCTTTGAATCCTTTCCAGTTTCAGCACATCCTTTCTAAGATAAGGGGCTCAAAACTGCTAGCAGTACTCCAAGAGAGCCCTCACCCGTGCTTTATAATGTCTCAACATTACATACTTGCTTTTATATTCGAATCCTCTTGAAATGAATGCTAACATTACACTTGCCTTCCTCCCCACAGACACAACCTGCAAATTAACCTTTAGGGAATCCTGCACAATGACTCCCTAACAACACACACAAACTGCTGGAGGAACTCAGCAGGCCAGGCAGCATCTATGAAAAAAAGTACAGCTGTTACTTCGGGGCGAAACCTTAGGGAGGATTTTGTGTGTGTTGCTCAGATTTCTAGCATCTGCAGATTTTCTCTTGTTTGTGATTCAATGACTCCCAAATCCCTTCGCTCTTCAAATTTTTGTATTTTCCCTCCATTTAGAAAATAGTCAACCCTTTCATTTCTTCTACCAAAATGCATGACAATACACTTTCCAACACTGACTCTATCTTCCACTACTTTACCCATTCTCCTAATCTGCCTATTTCCTTCTGTAGTCTCTCTCCTTATAGCGTACCCACTCCGACATCCAAGGAGTTCACCTCTATGATGAAGGGAAGGTCCGGGTTAGGTGTAACCAAAGTGGGAGCTGTTGTAATCCACTGTTTCAGCTTTGTGAAAGCAGCCTCCACTTTGGTGGTCTAAACAAAAGGGTCCATGGATCCCTCGGTTAGTGCTGTCTGTGGAGTCGTAACTGAGCAGAAGTTCTGATGAACTTTCGATAAAAGTTGGCAATCCCAGGAACCTTTGGACTTGTTTCACACTGGATGGTTGTGGCCAACCTCCGAAAGCTTGAGGCTTACTGGGGTCCATCTTGAGACTGCCATTATTGATGATGAAATCCAAAAATGAAGTGGTGGTTATGTGAAATTTGGACTTCTCCAGCTTGATGTAAAGTTCATGATCAAGAAGCCTCTTTAGAGCATCTCTGACAAGAGTGACGTGCTCCTCCACGGACTTTGAGAAAATTAGGATGTTATCCAACCAGACGAAGGCGTATTTATGGAGAGCATCCTGGAGCACGTTGCTTATAAAGGCTTGGAAAACTGCTGACACATTCACAAGGCCAAAGGAAATAACCAGGTACTCATAGTGCCCTGTCAGTATACTGTCCACTCGTAACCCTCCTTCATGCGAACCTGGTTGTATACACTCCTGCAAGTCTAGCTCCAAGATTATTCTTGCCCCTTGGAGAATCTCGAAGGCAGTGTTCATGAGTGGAAGAGGGTAACGATTCTTGACCATTTCGTGATTCAGTCCTCTATAATCAATACATTGCCGCAGGCTTCTGTCCTTCTTCTGTACAAAGAAGAAACCAGCACGGGCTGGAGAGGTGGAGGGTTGAATGAGTCCCAGGGAAAGAGCCTCCTTCATAGTGCTTCTCTCCGGTGCTGAGAGCGCATATAATCAACCCCGCGGAGGACAAGTACCAGGCAGTAGATCTAGGGTCATTGTGGTGGAAGAGCCGAGGCCTTTCCCTTGCTGAAGACCTCTTCCAAATCCTTTAGGATGGAAGGAATTTCTACCAGCTTGTTTGCTGCAATTACCCCAGAACCTTCCTCCAACGACAACTCCTGAGCTTCCGTAGCAGGGCTAATTCAGCAGATCCTAGAGTCTCCTCCATTGGTACATAACAGTCTCTAGTGAAAACAGAGCCCAAATGACAGTTCAAATCCTCAGGCATCGGCAGCGAGGTGCAACAAATGGTCCTTGTGCTCCTGGCACTAAGCCCCTAGTGCCTCTGTTTTGGAGCCTTCCCCGTAGACGGGATCAGGCGACTGGAGTCCCACGGCTTAGGGGCTCGAGTTCCTTATTGCTTGGGCACTTCGTTGGCTTGCTCCTGAACTAGAGATCTAGTTCCAGCTCACCCGTGACAGGACAGATTTGGGACTCGCACACGCCTGTTGGCTGAAGCCGGCTTGTCTGCCCTTGAAGGCAGGACTGGGTGTCCAGAAGGCTCCAGGCTACCCTGAACAGAAGTTTGCCACCTCATCGGTCACTGGTCTTGGGAGAGTCTGAGGGGGTCAGAACAACAGCCATAAACATACACTCTTGCAGCGACTGGACCATCCACTGATCCTCCCTTCCTTCCAGTTCATGGAAGGATTACACTGGGGCAGCCAAGGGTGCCCAAGGATCAGGGGTATGTGAGGAGACTCAATGATATAGAAACTAATGTCCTCTGTGTGATCCTCTATCCCATCCAATGTCTGCTGCCGGATCTGCCTGGAACCAAGCAGACAGCCGTCCAAGACCTGCAGTGGTATATTGAGCTGATGGGCAATCCTCAATCCAGGAAACTTCCAGCTGCTCCAGAGTCCAAAAAAGCATTCACCACCCTTCAGTTCAAACCCAGGAGATCTCCTTCCTCAGCGTGACACCAAAATCCATGAAGTTGTGCGTAGTGGCTGCTACTGTCACAATCCTCCCGACACTGGATGGTCTTAATAGTTCTCGCAGAGGCTGCAGCTTCAGTCATTTGGCCCGCAGGTAACCTGCTTCCCTGCAGTAATAGTGGCAACCTTGACTCCGATGCCGGAACCTCTCATTGGCGGTGATTCTTATGCAGCCAATTTGCATGGGCTCACCAGGGTCCTGAGCAGGAGACGGGCTGGTCATGATCCGAGACCGGAGAGTGAAGCTACAATGCATTGAGGTCGGGCTCGGGCTAGCCCTCTTTGACCTCCTGATGTGGTCCCACTTACGGTCTGCCAGATGATTATCAAGCCAAATGGATTGGTCGATCAGAACGTCTGCTGGCTCTCCCAAGGCAAGGGCATCCTTTAGTTCATCTCGTGGTCCTTGGCGCTGTAGAGAGGCCAAGGCCTCCCTGTTCCAGCCACTCTCTTGGGCCAAGGTCCGAAACTCAATATTGAAGTTGGCTGCTGGCTGTCCGCCCTGTTGAATCTTCATCAGATGGCCCAAGCCTCAGCAAGCTCCAGCAGAGTGAGGGAAGACCTTTCATAGCAGCTCCAACCTTCATTCCCAATGCGCGGTGCCACAGGTCAGGGCTCTTCCAATCAGAAGAGAGATAATGACAGCCACCTTTCTGCACTCCGAAGGGAACCCAGACAGCTGGAAATCAAAAACTAATGAGCATTGAATGATGAATCTGCGGCAAGATCCTGGGTCACCGTCAAATCCCTCCAGGGTTGGAAGATGTACTAGCTCAGTGGCAGGACCGACTGGCTCTCCCGAGCAACTCTGACTTTCTCCTTGCAAAACTTGACCAATGGCTACCTGGAGGTCATGTATCTCCATGCTCCATCTGAAAATATTTTCACTGCGGCTGGTCACAATGGATGAAAGTCTCTGATGCCCTGTTGCTCCATGCTTGCTCAAACATACTAAGATGAGGATGGTTTGGACCCAGATACTGGAGTATCAGAGGCTAGAGTCAAGACATGATATCAAACTGGATCAATGAGCACAAAAACAAACGCTAGACCATATCACTAGAAGGGCTTATGGCTGAGCACTGAGGTACCATTCAGGTGCACTTCAAATACTCAAATCTTGGCACCCAAGACATGATTGCCAATTAACAGTATGGTCCTAAAGGGGGTGCACCAGCCATCCATATTCCAGAGAGTTTGAGCATCTAATCCCTGGAAGCTTGCGCGGTTGGGTGCGTCTTGTAACACCTCCACGGATGCTGGCTGACCCACTGAGTTTCACCAGCAGTGTTTTGTGCATTAATATGGGACTTTGTTTGAACATAGAATGGCACAAGTACTGGCTCCAAACTGAGGAACAAATCGACCAAATTTCAGGAGTTACTAGGATTCCAGAAAAAAGATTTCAGACAGCACAGTCTGGCTTCTGCAACCCGACAAATGGTTCAGGATAAAGGGGTGTATTCAATCTCTCCTGACATGAGAGTCAGATGATTTGAAATATGCACAAGGAGTGTTAGACCAACCCAAGTCAATTGCCTTGAGCAAGGGGCTGGTTAACATCTTCTGACTAAGGCAAGCAGGCTGCCGGACAATAAGCTTTTGAGTCCTTGGGCACAAATGGCATGGCAGATGGACAGAGGAATTTCAATGGCTGGGAGAGGGGAGAGTGATTAAGGTTGCTGGAAGCGGAGGACACTCATTTGAGGATCAGGGCAGGGAGGAACCTTCCTTTTTTTTCTCCATGAGCATGGATGAAAAGCACCACCCCACCAGTCCCTTCAGCCATTGGTTTCCTTGAGAACTGGGATGCAGTCTCATTATGCACTAACCAGAAGTACCAGAGTCCTGGGGTCACTGTGACAGCTAGTCACATAGCACCTCTGCTAAATGCAAAGAGTTTCATAAAGCAGAGTATCAGGCCTGCACCATTATCCTTCAATATAGGGAAAGTTGATTCGCCCTCATCCTCTTGCCACACTATTACTTCTACCAACATTATTCAAAGAGATTTGCCAGTTGTTATCATTATTTTTGGTCACATCCAAGACACCATTCACTGAAACTTCCACCATCTTCAACAGGATCCCATGACCAAGCACATTCCGCCTCCACCAACTCTCTGCTTTCCATGGGGATCACGCTGTCCGTGACTCCCTTGTCCAATCATTCCTCCCCACCAATCTCCCTACAGGCCACGATCTCAGGACCTGGGCTAAGTGCTACGTCTTCTCCCTCACCACCTCAGAGCACTAAATAGTGCGCCGAGGTAGGGCAACGCTTCACCTGTGAATCTCTCAGTGTTATTTATTGCATCCAGTGCCCCTGGTTTGGCTTCCTCCACATCAGTGAGCTCCAGTGCAAACTGAGGAACTGCTGCATCCGGCACCTTCACGCCATCTGCAACAGCCAAGATCTCCCAGTGTCGGCCCATTTTAATTCCACTTCCCTTTCTCACACCAACATGATGTTTACACCCTCCTCTACTGGCTGAGGCCAGATGCAGGTTGGAGGAACAACACTTCATAATCCACCTGATAGGCTCCAACCTGACAGTATCACAACTGAGTTCTCTAACTCCCAGTAACCATACTCTCCACTGTCTTTGCTTTAACTCCCCCTCCCCATCTTTATTTTCCCTCATTCCAGTGGCCATCTCATCCTTTCTGTTTCCCTCCCCTGCCCTCGAGATCTACTCATCACCACCTTTGGTCTCCACATCATTCCCTTTATTCCATTCTCCATTGTCCTCTCCTATTAGATTCCCTCTTCTTCAGTCCTTCACCTCTTCCAACTATCACTTCACAGCTTCTCATATCATCCTCCACCCCACCCACCCACTTCCCCCTCACCTGGTCTTAACTATCATCTAACACACATCAAAGTTGCTGGTGAACGCAGCAGGCCAAGCAGCATCTATAGGAAGAGGCGCAGTCGACGTTTCAGGCCGAGACCCTTCGTCAGGACTAACTGAAGGAAGAGTGAGTAAGGGATTTGAAAGCTGGAGGGGGAGGGGGAGATGCAAAATGATAGGAGAAGACAGGAGGGGGAGGGATAGAGCCGAGAGCTGGACAGGTGATAGGCAAAAGGGGATACGAGAGGATCATGGGACAGGAGGTCCGGGAAGAAAGACAAGGGGGGGGGTGACCCAGAGGATGGGCAAGAGGTATATTCAGAGGGACAGAGGGAGAAAAAGGAGAGTGAGAGAAAGAATGTGTGCATAAAAATGAGTAACAGATGGTGTACGAGGGGGAGGTGGGGCCTAGCGGAAGTTAGAGAAGTCAATGTTCATGCCATCAGGTTGGAGGCTACCCAGACGGAATATAAGGTGTTGTTCCTCCAACCTGAGTGTGGCTTCATCTTTACAGTAGAGGAGGCCGTGGATAGACATGTCAGAATGGGAATGGGATGTGGAATTAAAATGTGTGGCCACTGGGAGATCCTGCTTTCTCTGGCGGACAGAGCGTAGATGTTCAGCAAAGCGGTCTCCCAGTCTGCGTCGGGTCTCACCAATATATAAAATGCCACATCGGGAGCACCGGACGCAGTATATAACCCCAGTCGACTCACAGGTGAAGTGATGCCTCACCTGGAAGGACTGTTTGGGGTCCTGAATGGTGGTAAGGGAGGAAGTGTAAGGGCATGTGTAGCACTTGTTCCGCTTACACGGATAAGTGCCAGGAGGGAGATCAGTGGGGAGGGATGGGGGGGACGAATGGACAAGGGAGTTGTGTAGGGAGTGATCCCTGCGGAATGCAGAGAGAGGGGGGGGAGGGAAAGATGTGCTTAGTGGTGGGATCCCGTTGGAGGTGGCGGAAGTTACGGAGAATAATATGTTGGACCTGGAGGCTGGTGGGGTGGTAGGTGAGGACCAGGGGAACCCTATTCCTAGTGGGGTGGTGGGAGGATGGAGTGAGAGCAGATGTACGTGAAATGGGGGAGATGTGTTTAAGAGCAGAGTTGATGGTGGAGGAAGGGAAGCCCCTTTCTTTAAAAAATGAAGACATCTCCCTCGTCCTAGAATGAAAAGCCTCATCCTGAGAGCAGATGCGGCGGAGACGGAGGAATTGCGAGAAGGGGATGGCGTTTTTGCAAGAGACAGGGTGAGAAGAGGAATAGTCCAGATAGCTGTGAGAGCTAGTTTCTACTCCTCTTATTCTGGCTTCTAACACCTCCCTTCCCAGTCCTGACGAAAATACTCGGCCCGAAACACGGACTCTTTATTTTTCCCTCCACGATCTGCCGAGTTCCTCCAGCACTTTGCATACGTTGCTCAAGATTTCCAGCACCTGCAGAATCTCCTGTGTCCCTGATTTCTAGAATCTTATTGTGCACAGATTAGCCGCGTTTTTCTTGCATTAGAACAGTAACTGTCTGGACCCACTCAACCAGGTACACAAATCACCCGATCACCACAGGTCCGGCAGAGGTCAGAGGTCAGGGTGTGAATGGGGTTGAGGAGACTTGTGGGTCATCACACTACTTAAGCACCTTCCTAGTAACCATAGTGACCTCCCACTCTGTGCCCATAACTTAGTTTTAAAGCACACCCTCTGCATGCCCCGACAGGTGATAGGACAATTGGTTACTGCGATCACCCTGGTGAGCTTCTGCCTTGTCGCTACACTGGGGAACTTTGAGATCTGCCAGGTTCACATCTAAAACTTTGCTTTTCTTTCAGTCACAAAGCAATTCAGCGAAATTCGGATCTCACAGAACAATTGGAGACTGGAACTGGTTCAACTGAAGAATGACTGTGAGTAACATTATGTGTCCCATGGTAACCACTGAAAACAGAAGGCTAGGAATTAAATGAACGTAATAATCCTAGGACTGTGTCTGCAATGGACGGATAATCCTGGAAATATCCATGGTGAACTCTAGTCTCCAAAACTGCCCCTCCCCTGCCTGTCGCAATCTGGGTGTCATGTTACACCTCTCCACAATCTACCAATCATCTTAGGCTCCCATCTCACTGTTACCTCCCTCCTCTTTATAGCACCTCCTCACCTCTCCACTCTCAATTCTGATGCAGGGTCTCAGGCCAAAATGTCAACAGTTCCTTCCCACCAACCTGCCTACAGATACTGCCTGACCCATAGAGTTCCTCGAGGAGATTGTTTGTTGCTCCATATTCCAGCATCTGCAGCCTCTTGTATCTCCAGGGATCTGAAAGGAAGCCTCTGGCCCTTTGGTTATTCCCATAAGCACAAACCATGGATCATACAAGCAATTAAAATAAATACTGGGCCAGAGGTTGGGTCCAGCAGAGGAGAAGGGGGAACAATTGTGGAGGAAGGACAGAGAGGTGGTGCAGGATAATTTTGTCGGTAGAGTGAAATGAAAGGACTGAGCAGAGAAAAAGAAGAAGAAAAATGCAAAATTAAGGGAAATTGTCAGTATTCATAAGGAGGTAGGTGAACTGAAGGCAGTAATAATGTGATCCTTGCGGAGACATGGCTGCGGAAATATCATTAATCATAGTGTTCAATGGACTTTGATGTTCTGGTCTCCCATTACAATGGCAGGGAAAGCAGAGCCACAATATCTGTTGTTTGAAGTAGAAGTAATTCTTTCATACTTAGCCTCAATCATTCATAAAAGTTGCTTGCGAATGCAGCAGACCAGGCAGCATCTATAGGAAGAGGTACAGTCGACGTTTCGGCACCTCTTCCTATAGATGCTGCCTGGCCTGCTGCATTCACCAGCAACTTTTATGCATGTTGCTTGAAATTCCAGCATCTGCAGATTTCCTCGTGTTAGCCTCGATCATTGTTGTGTTTCCTTTCAATCTGGTGCTGATCTCCATCCAACAAGGACCACCCCAATCCCTTTGTTCAAGTGAAGCCAACGTCCTCCTGGGTTGTCCATCACTCTGGCCAGACGCAGCAGGATTTCTCCCACAGCGTCTCTACTCCCATCATCTGCTCTCACGGAGAGCCTCCAGCATCTCACTCCCAGTAGGATCTGTGCTGATTTTCCTGCTTTATCAGGACATAGAATGTCAAACTATACTGCACAGGAACAGGGTCCTTCAGCCCATGATGTCTGGGCTGGGCACATTGCCAAATTAAACCAATCCTTACTGCCCGCACATGATCAATATAATTCCAGCATACTCACATGAAAATTTAAAACGATGTCACTGTCATATCTGCTTCCACCACCTTCCTCTGGCAGCGTCTTCCAGGCAGTGGAAAAAAACTTGGCTTGCACATGCCCTTTAAACTCCCCTCCCCGCCCCACCTTAAAGTAATACCTTCTTGTATTTGACATTTCTACCCTGGGTAAAAGGTTCTATCTACCCCATCTATGCCTCTCATAAACTTCACGTCTCCTCCCCTCAGCGGCTGATGCTCCAGAGAAAATATTCCAAGCTTGTGCAACCTCTCCTTACGTTGCACACTCTATTACAGGCAGCATCACGGTAAACCTCCCCAAACCCTTTCGAAAGCCTCCACATCCTTCCTGTAACCGGGCGACCAGGACGACACACTATACCTCAATTGCGGCCTAACCAAAGTTTTAAACAGCTGACTCATATACTCTTGTGACAAAGGCAAGCGTGCCATTGACCTGGTCTCACGCTCGGCTCACATTGCCACCTTCAAGAAGGCATATACTGACAGTGGCTGAAGCCAATGTTCCAAAATCATTCCAGAAGCCAGTGTTGGTTTATATCTTCATGGTGAAAGGTCAAGACTTTATGGTTTTTCCCACGGCTTGCTCTGCACTACTGTTTCCATGATGACACACACAAGATGCTGGAGGAACTCAGTAGGTCAGGCAGCTTCTATGGAAACAAATATTTTATTCCCTTCCATAGACGCTGCCTGACTTGCCAAATTCCACAGAGTATTTTGTGTATGTGTTGCTTTGGATTTCCAACATCTGCAAACGTGCTCATATTTATGTTTCTATGTCACGTCTTATACACAGTAGGATTAAATATCCAACACGGACGATAAGGCTAACTGCCTTTATAGTCAAAGAGCACAGAAACAGGTCCTTCAGCCCAGTGTTCGTTGATCACCTTAGTGTCATGGAGGTTTACAACTGTTGAAACAAGCCCTTCAGCCCATTGTGTTGATGCCAACCTTTTGCCCTTCTGCACTAATCCCAATTGCCCACATTAAGATGATATTTGCGATTTAAGAGTCAGCTTAAATGCCTGTCACAAAATGGTAATTGTACTTGATTTTGTAAATTGCATCAAACATCCGTCTACACCAATTCCATTATTCTCTCCACAGTCAATTCCCCAGCCTCAGATTCTAGCATACCCTGTACACAAGGAGCAATCTGCAGCAGCTAATGAATCTACAAACTTCATGTAGGAGGAAACCTGAGCACACAGGGAAACATGCAAACTCCACACATAGCACACTGGGAGTTAGGATTGATCTGAAGTGCCACTGGAGCCAGGAGGGAGAAGCACTGCTCATCTACTTCAGACCAACATCATGGTTGAACCTGTCTGGAACAAAAGGCCACCAACACATTAGAACATGTAAGCTGTCCTGACAAAAAGACTCAAGAAGACTGAGTAATAACTCTGTAACACTTTTATCTAAATATAAATTTGATGAATCGCATTCATAGAGATATAATCTTGCCATTGAGTTCACAGAGGTCCTCAGAAAAGCATAATGTTAAATCAATAAAGGAAGAGGCTACTTTAAGTACCTTTGTGAAGACAGGTGGCAGATCAACTGATGATTCCACTGGTGATAGCACAGGACAGTTAACATCTTAGTCCACGTGTATTTTCAATTCTTTGTAGTGAGACAGGATCAAATAGTGATCTTATTCTACCATAGAAAATTTCATTCAGCTTTAGAGTCAAAACAAAGGTCCAAAATTAGAGCATTAAACTTAAATAAAGATGGTAACAACAAAATTAAGACAGAGTAGGTGGAATGGGGCAATAGAACTAAAGGATAGGTAGTGGGTGAGCAATGGCAGACAGCTGAGGAGATACTTCATGGTCTCAAAACAGACTCATTCCACCGAGAGTGACAAATTCGATGTAAACAATGATCCATCCGCAGCTAATCAAGAAAGTTATGGCTGGAATCAGATTGGAAGGGAAGGATAGACAATATTGTGAATATTGTGTAGACCTCATGATTGGGAAAATTCAGGAACTAATTAAAGACAATGAAAAGAAAAACAAAATGTGACAAAAATATAGTTGATCTTGAGGGCAAATTAGCAAAAAGTAGAAATACACACTAAGAATTTTATCTCGAGCAGAAAAGAAGAAAATAATGTAAATATTGACTATGATTCTCTCTTCACGGAAGTTGCTTGACATGTTGAATATCTGCTGTGGATTTCTAATTTTATTCCAGTTGGACTAACTACTGGTGTCAGTGGTATTAGTCAGGGCATGAAGGGATACGGGATGAAAGCAGGAGATTGGGGCCGAGAAGGAAATGGATCAAATGGCCAAATTCTGCTCCTATTTCTTATGGTCATATGCATCCTGGACAATGTGACTGGAAATTACTAACAGGAAATGAAAAACAAATGCATGTTGTACCTACCTTCACAGTAAAGGGCGTGAAAAGGACCCCATGATAGTCAACCATCGTGAGAGAGGGAGGGAGAAAGTTAAAGCAATGATTATCACTACAGAGCTGTGACTGGCAGGTGACAAAGTTCATAAGACCATAAGAGCAGAATTAGACCATTCAGCCCATCGAGTATGCTCCACCATTCCATCATGACTGATCCTGGATCCGACTCAACCCCCTACATCTGCCTTCACACATATACTTTGATGCCCTGACTGATCAGGAAACGATCATCTTCCGCCTTAAAAATACCCACTGACTTGGCCTCCACTGCAGTCTGTGGCAGAGCGTTCCACAGATTCACCACTCTCTGGCTAAAATAATTCATCCTTACCTCTGTTCTAAAAGTTAGTCCCTCAATTTAGAGGCTGTGCTCTCTAGTTCTGAATACCCTAACCATAGGAACATCCTCTCCACATCCACCCTATCTAGTCCTTTCAACATTTGGTAGGTTTCAATGAGATTCCCCCATTCTTCTAAATTCCAGTGAGCACAGGCCCAAAGCTGCCAAATGATCCTCATTTGTTAACCCCTTCATTCCCAGAATCATCCTCATGAACCTCCTCTGGACTCCCTCCAATGACAACACATCCTTTCTGAGATGTGGGGCCCAAAACTGTTGACAATACTTCAAGTGCAATACTGACTAGTGTCATATAAAGGCTCAGCACTATCTCCTTGCTTTTATATTCTATTCCCCTTGAAATAAATGTCAACATTGCATTTGACTTCTTTACCACAGACTCAACCTGTGAATTAACCTTCTGGGAGTCTTGCATGAGGAATCCTAAATCCCTCTGCACCTCTGATGTTTGAACCTTCTCCCCATTTAGATAATAGTCTGCACTATTATTCCTTTTACCAAAATGCATTATCATACATTTCCCAACACTGTATTCCATCTAACCCTTTTTTGTCTATTCTTCCAATTTGTCTGTCCTGCTGCAATCGCATTGCTTACTCAGCACTACCTACCCCTCCTCCTATCTTTGTATCATCCGCAAACTTTGCCACAAAGCCATCAATTCCATTATCCAAGTCATTAACAAGCAATACTGACCCCTGAGGAACACCACTAGTCACAAGCAGCCAACCAGAAAAGGCCGCTTTTCTTCCCACTCGCTGATTCCTGCCTGTCAGCCATTCCTCTATCCATACCAGTATCTTTCCTGTAACACTATAGGACTTTACCTTGTTATGCAGCCTCATGTGGGCACCTTATCAAATACCTTCCGAAAATCCAAGTAAATGACATTCACTGTCTCTCCTTTGTTCACTCTGCTTGTTTCTTCCCCAAAGAACTCAAACAGATTTGTCAGGCAAGATTTCCCTTACGAAAACTACGCTGACTTTGACTTATTTTATCATTAGTCTCCAAGTACCCCAAAACCTCATCCTTAATAGTAGACTCCAACACTTTCCCAACCACTGAGGTTAGGCTAACTGGCCTATAATTTCCTTTCTTTTGTCTTCCTCCCTTCTTAAAGAGTGGAGTGACATTTACATTTTTCCAGTCCTCCGGGAGTTTGCCAGAATGAAGTGATTCTTGAAGGATCATAACCAATCCATCCATTATCTCTTCAGCAACCTCTCTCAGGACTCTGGGATGTAGTCCATCAGGTCCAGGTGATTTATCCACCTTAAGACCTTTTAGTTTGCCTAGCATTTTTTTGTTTGGAATAGCAATGGCACTAACTCCTGCTCCCTGACACTCACAGACCTCTGGCACACTGCTAGTGTCCTCCACAGTGAAAACAGATGCAAAGTACCCATTTTTTGTTCCCCATTACTAACTCACCAGCATCATTTTCCAGTGGTCCAATATCAACTCTCACCTCCCTTTTACTCTTTATATAACTGAAAAAAATTTTAGTATCCTGCTTTATATTGTTGGCTAGTTTGCCTTCATATTTCATCTTTTCCCTTCTTATAGTTTTTTTTAGTTGCCTTTTGTTGAAATTTTAAAGCTCCCCAATTATCCAACTTCCCAATCACTTTTGCTACCTTTTATGCCCTTTCCTTGGCTTTTATGCAGTCCTTAATTTCCCTTGTCAGCCATGGTTTCCTACCCTTGCCATTTCAGAAGTTCTTCTTCTGTGGGACATATCTACCCTGCGCCTTGTAAACTATTCCCAGAAACTTCAGCTATCCCTGCTCTGCCGCCATTCCTGCCAATATACTCCTCCACTCCACCTGGGCAACCTCCTCTCTCATGCCTCTGTAATTCCCTTTATTCCATTGTGATACTGATACACGTGACTTATGCTTCTCCCTCTCAAATTGCAGTATGAATTCAATCATATTCTGATCACTGTCTCCTAAGGGTTCCTTTACATTAAGCTCCTTAATAAGATCTGGGTTATTACACAACACCAATCTCAGAAACCCTTTCCCCGAGTAGGGTCAAGCATAAGCTGCTCTAAAAAGCCATGTTTTTGGCATTCAACAAATTCCCTCTCTGACACCAACCTGATTTTCTCAATCCCCTTGCATATTGAAGACCTGCATTACAATTGTGTCATTACCCTTATTACATGCCTTTTCCAACTCCCTTTGCAATCTCAACCCTACATGTTGACTACTATTTGGAGACCTATATATGATTTCCATATTTTTTTTACCCTTGCAGTTTCTTAACTCCACCCACAAAGATTCAACATTCTCTGGCCCTATGTCACCTCTTTCTAAGATGTAATTCCATCTCTTATCAACAGAATAACACCACCACCTATGCCTTCCTGCCTGTCCTTTCGATACAAAATATATCCTTTAATGTTAAGCTCCCAACTATGGCCTTCTTTCAGCCACGACTCCGTGATGCCCACAACATCATACTGACCAATCTCTAATCGCGCCATGAGTTCGTCCACCTTATTCCGAAAGCTACATGCATTTAAATACAGTACCTTCAGTACTGCATTCCTCAACTTTTAGAATTTTGCCTCTGTGGTACAATTTAACTCTTTGCTCTGTCTGCCTTTGTACCCAATCATTGGCTTGTCCTTCCTTACATTCATGCTACATTCATCATCTACTTGGAAACCTGTTGGCTCATCCTCAGCTCTATCACACTGGTTCCCATCCCTCTGCCATATTAGTTTAAACCACTCCCAATGGCTCTAGTAAACCAGCCTGCAAGAATATTCGTCCCTCTCGGATTCAAGTGCAACATGTCCCTTTTGTACAGGTCCCACCTGCCCGAGAAGAGGTCCCAATTATCCAGAAATCTGAATCCCTGTCCCCTGCTCCTATCCTTCAGCCACACCTTTATCTGCCACCTCACTCTATTCCTATCCTCACCGTCGTGTGGCACAGGCAGCAATTCCCAGATTACTACCCTTGAGGTCCTGCTTCTCAGCTTCCTGTATTCTGTTTTCAGGACATCCTCCCTTTTGCTACCATATTGTTGGCTGAACCTCTGTCCTTGCATGTCAAAAGGTATGAAAATGACAGCAGCAAGTGTGGTAGATAAGTGATAGTTCGAGTGAAAGGGCTGACCTGAAGTGTTAACTCTACTTCTCTCGGTATTCAGTTCCACTTAATTCAATTCAATTCAAATGTAATTGTCATTCAAACATACATGAGTACTCATGAATGCAGCCAAATGAAACAGTGTTACTCCGGGGCCAAGATGCAAAACACAGTACCAATAGTCATACACAGCACAAAGCACATACAAGATAGCAAGCACAAATAGTATCATAATTATGTAATAAAAGAATCCAAAACTCGTGCCATCAAACAGTCGTCCACAATAGAGCTTGTCTTCTGCCAAGCAAACATTGGAGTTGGGAGAGGAGGGGGGAAGCACTTGGTGGCTGGTGTTTCCAGCATGTTGTTGGGTTTTTATGTGCCTATTTCAGAGTTCCAATGTCAGACGTCTTGATACTGATATAATGTGGGCAAATGGGATTAAGGTTCTTTGGCAAAAGTGCTAGCATTGATGTTGAGGGCCAAAGGGTCTGTTTCTGTGATGTACATCTCCATGACCTTATGAACTCCACAGGGTATTGTTGAAGCAATACCCAGAGCACTGGTACAGATTTAGAGACGTACAGACATAGAATTGTACGCCCTAACTTGTCTGTATCAACCAATTGTCTACCTCGGTTAGTTCCATTTGCCTGCATTTGCCCTGTACCCTTTAAATGTTAATATTCCCCTACTGTCCAAATGTTGGTTCACATACCCACTGCTCTCTGTGTGAAAAAATTCACCCCCTTAGGTCGGTCTTCCCACTCTTACCTCAAATCGATATCCTCTACTTTGGGACTCCATGACCTGGGAAAAAGACGGTGACCATCCACATTATCTACATCCCCTGTGATATTATGGCCTTCAATAAGATCACCCTTCAGTCACCCATACTCCAGGGAATAATAACCTGGGCTCCTTTCTTAGGAAGGGTGTGCTGGAACCGGGGACAGTTCGAGGAAGATTCATTCAGTTGTCTCCTGCATGGCCTAAGGGCAAAGAATGAGTTGGACAGATAAGTCTTGATTGCAATTCTGTGGAATGAGATGTGATGTTGAAGCCGAGGGGCCTGGGGAAAACTGCCGGTGAGAGGATGGTTCTCCTCTGGGTCCTGTTGAATGACATGGGTTGGTTTCAGGATCATGAAGATGTGGAGGAATTACTTCTCAGGTCAGGAATGTTTGAAATTCTCTCCTTCGTTTGTAGAAGTAGTGTCATTTAAGATACTCAAGTTTGAGACTGATGCTTGGACAATAAATAAGTTGAGGATTATGGGAACTGGAAAGGAAAAGGAAGGTTAAAACAAGCAGTATCGGGCATGATCCGATTGAATATTCTCGAGGGGATCCTCCTGTTTCCTGTTGACTAATTTAATCCCCTTTGGCAATATGTGCTTCAGCAATGTTTACCTTTGAGTGAAACAGGCCTGGCAAGTTATTCATCTGCACGGGGATGATAAACACTGTGATAGGGCCTAGGGCCAAGAACTGATCAACTCCTTAAGAAAGCAGAATCACAAGAGAAGGAATACAGGAAAGTTATTATGGGGTCGGAGCTTTACATTCACTCTCAGTGGATACAAGGGTCCCACTTAGAAACACAGCCCAATGACATGGTTTATACAAGTTACCAAGCACACCTCTGGTCTCCATCTCACCATCTCAAAAAATGCAACCGAGATGGTGAAAAAGAGATTTGAAAGGAAGTAGTACTTGCAGGATAAAATAACTGAGGTTATCTTTCTCTGCAAAACTAAGGAAAAATAAATAATCCTGGCCATCACACTATAGGAAGGAATTGATTGCAGTGGAAAGACTGATTAGGTTGTGTTTATTTTCCCTGGAAGAGGCTAAAGGCTGACCTGATGAAATAATGAGGGTGATGGACATCTAAATCTTTTATTGTGTGCTGCAGATGTCTGAAACAAGAAGACGTGAGTACCAATTGAGAGGTAAGAGGCCTAGAGATGATCTGAATGGGGATATATTGTCACGAGGATGGCTGAAATTTGGAAGTTGCTCAACAGGGCCAATAGTCAACATTTATTTCCCAGGGTAGAAATGACACATACTAGGGAGCATGCATTTAAGTGGAGAAGCAGAAGGATTAAAAGAGATGGGCAGCGCAAGTTTTGTTTTACACAGAGAGTGGTGGATGTCTGGAATAGGCTGGCAGGAGCGGTGGTGTTTAAGACAATTTTAATTAGTCACATGAATATATAGCAAATGAAGGGATGTGGATATGGATTGCACAGACAGAAGAGATTTAGTTAGATTCAGCATTGCATCTGGCACTGATTTTGTGAGGCAAACAGCCTGTTTCTGTGCTGTACTGCTCTACCTCTTTATGAACTAGCTGATGGATATTGGACTGTGTTCAATGTAATTCTGTGCAAATATACTCATGAATACATGTGGAGACCATCTAATGGTGTGATTGAGGTGATCAAGAGTTAACTGAAGGCTCCAAATGTATATGTTGTGTGATCAGAAGCCTTACCTTCCCATTGACTATAGAAGTTCCATAAATTCAGCTTCACCAGAGCTAAGCCAAGCTATTTAAATTTATTTGTTCTGTTTCCAAAGTAAATGGCCGAGAAAGTCTACAGCAGAAAGGGGTGCAAACTGGCAGAAGAAGAGCATAAAGACGCTGAATGAAGAAAAACAGATGGCAGATCTGAGAACACAATCCCGAGATATACTCTGTTGATCAGAGCAAGTTACACCCTCACCAATGTGTGGACTTCCTGTGGAAACCAGAGCAAAGTACACAAGCCATGAAGGCTACCTTCACCAAAGGAACTGGAACCATGAAAATTCAGCTTTACTCTGTGGTATACAGAACTGCATAAGGAGTCAGGGCCCTGTGTGAATTAACTTCCCTGAGTCGGAATTGGTTATGACAACATAGGGACTAGTGTAAATAGACTTTGCCTGAGCTGGAGTTCAGTTACTGTAGACCATTAGCAACAGGTTCTAGGGGCACAAAAATGTTTCATCCTTGTGAATGATTAGATAAGAAGCAAATTTACAACCAACAGAATGATTACATGAGAGGTCACTGGGCAACTGAGTCCATGTGGCTGGGCCTGAAATCATCCGATAGATCCAAAAGTTAGTGTAGAAGTGGTGAAGTGTATCTGGCTAATCCTCTGTGAGCCACTCTTTCTCCTTCTGTTTGAGTGGGAGCCTTGTTTGAGTGGATCTCCGATGGGGCCACATGTGGCTTCCAGGATAGCAACCACTTTGCAATGAGGAGGAGTCTCAGTCCCCAATATCCAGCAGGTTGTCAACCACAAAAGGAAATGTTGGCTCTCTGGGACCTGTCACAGTCCACCAACAATTTGTGCTGATTGTCTGACCAGCCCCTAAACGAGCCCAAGCAGCCCTGGTAACCAGTCATGTAGAATCAGAAAATAATACAATACAGGAGATAATTCTGCCCTTTTACGCCTGTGCTAGTTGTCCAGTTAGTACTGCAATTCATCTCTTTATCACAACACAGTACACTTCTGTCAAGAAAAAATTGTCTACTACCAAAGATAACCGCCATCCGGAGATACCATTAGGCAGGGGGTATCGAAGCCTGAAGTTCCACACTGCCAGGTTTAAGAAAAGTTACTTTTTTTCATTCATTTAGCTCTTGAATGAACCAACATAACCCTAATCACTACAGTTTTACTGAACACTCTGGCCACTTGAGTTTTCTTGTAAAAAGTTGTGTATAATTTATGTTAATTTTTTTGTGATTATCTGATGCAATGTCCTTGTGATCTTGCACATACTGTCCATGCACTACTGCAAATGAAAATAAATTCAAACTTTGACATCCTATCTTTCAAATATTCTTCCAATTGTCCTTTGAAAGTTATTGTGGAATCTTCTTTCCACAACCTTAGGCAGTGTGTGGCAAGTCACAACTCCTGTGTGAAATAGGTATTTGCCCTGCCTGGGTGCCCACACAGAACCCAGCTCAGCAGTTCCTTACTCTGAATGAAAGTTGTAGGCAAAATTCTTCAAGGCTCAGAAAGTTAGAAAGCCACATCCATGATCAGTGCCACTTCTCTGTTAACTAGTCCACAACAGACCTAGTAATGAGGAGATGGAGTCCCATAAAATCATAGTGCAGTGTAGTGTTGTGGGTTTGACATGGATCATATTAGCTCCACAGGACTGTGTGCTTAGTCTTCTGCTCTACTCACTATGATTATGTGGCTAAGTGCAGCTTCAATGCTGTCATTAAATTTGTTGACAACGCTACTGTTAGTCAGATCAAAGGTGACGACATTTTAATGGAGAGGAGGGAGATTGAAAATCTGGTTGAGGTGCTACGACCTCTCACCTAATGTCAATAAAAGCAAGCAGCTGATTGTTGACTACAGGAGGAAGAACCCAGAGATCCAAGAGCAAGTCTCATTAGGGGAACTAGGTGTAGGGGATCAGTAGCTTTAAATTTCTTGGTGAATATCAGAGGAGCTTTCCTGGGACCAGCACATAATTGTCATCACAAAGATGGTATAACAGTGCCTCGGCATTCTTAGAGATTTGCATAGATTTGGCATCACCAAAAACTTTGACCTACTGTACTTCTACAGATGCACAGTGTTCTAACTAGTTGCAACATGGCCTGGGATGGAAACGCCAATGCCCAGGAACAGAAAGTGATGGATGGTTCCCAGTTCATCACAGGCAAGGCCCTCCCCACCATTGGGCACATTTACATGAAGTGCTGCCACAAGGAAACAGCATCCATCATCTGAGACCCCTGCCCCAACATCCAGGCCATGCTCTCATCTTGCTAGTACAGCCAAGCAGGAGATACCGAATTCTCAGGTCCCACACCACCAGGTGCAGGAACAGATTTTATACTACAACCATCAGGCTCATGAACCAGCATGGATAATTTTTTTCACCACAACTCTGAACTGATTCTACAACCTACAGACTCACTTTCAAGGACGTTACAATTCAATACAACTCAGTGTTATTTTTATTTCCAAAATTTGTCTTCTATTGCAGATTGGTTGTTCCTAAGTCTGTGTCTGTGTATAGTATTTTTGTTTTATTGTATTTATTTTTTCCCTGTAAATGCCTGTGAGAACCTCAAGGTAGTGTATGGTAACAAACTATGATAATAAATTGACTTTGAACTTTTTGAACTCATCAATCCCAATCATAGCTTCACCACAGTTATTATAGTGGGGTCAGGTTTTAGCCTCTTGAACTTTGTGTGAGGTTTTGGTGTCCACAAGTGTCTCGAGCACTGTGTTTCATTCAGTGAGAGAGCTCACCAACCATAAGCCTGTCTTTATCACTCTGCTCAACACTTCTTTCAGATCCCTCAGGTGTCAATCTCTCTCAACGCTCCAGTAACCAGGATATCCCCCAAATGTAAAATGACCCTGGGAATGGCAGTTCCAATACCTGTGAAATCTCCATGCACCCGGAGATGAGGTTCATCTGCAATAAAAGCTATGACTGTCACTGACTACTCTGACCATGTCCCTTAGTACATCACAAGTGTTACCCCATTGATGGCCTTGTGAAAACTTGCTCAGTTCAGCTACTTACTCATCCACCATCTCATTGATGTGGTTTTTTTAACTTGTGGCAAAATGGTAGAGACACAGCCTCAAAGCACCAAGGTCCCAGGTTTGATCCTGAGCTCAGGTGCTTGCACATTTTCCCTTTAACTTCATGGGTTTTCATCCAATGCACCAGTTTTCTTCTGCGAGTTTGTGAGTTAATTCTAAATTTCTCCCAGTATGTAGATAGTCAGAGCCAGGCCCTCCAGCCCAACTCATACCTAAGCTAGACCCACTTACCTACATTTGGCCTAGAACCCTTTACGGCTTTCTGATTCATAAACTTATCAATGTGTTTTAAACATTGTAATCATACTCACATCTACCACTTCCTCCATATACGCACCACCCTCTGTGCAAAGAAACAGCCCCTTTTAAATCTTTTCCTTCTCACTTTAAACATACACTCTCTAGTTTTAGACTTCCTACCCTGGGAATAAAGGGTATTATTACTTTTTGTTTTTTTGTAAACAAATCATTATTAGACTTACCTTTCACATTTTAGTTTTTAAATTTTCTTCAGTCTTACCAAACTTCATGAACAATTTTCCTTGTCACAAAATGTTATAACTGAACACAATAATAAAGAGAAGGCTGAGGTTCCTTGTTTAAGAGGTTTACTTCCTTCAAGTCTCTGTGTACATGTCTGCAAACGTGCAAGATTAATGAAAATGTTATCTCAAAGTCCCCTTGGCCCTGGACTGATGTCAGAAGTTGTTTGTGGCAAAAGCACCTTGGCACATTCAATTACATTAGGCCGTCATACAAATGAAACTTGCTATTGTATATACAGATTAGTTGTACCATTTCTTTCTTCCATGGAATTAGATTCATAAGGCAGCAGAGCTATTGATTTACTATTGAGAAATACAGTATACATTCCATTGCTATTAAATAACAGACCAGGATCTTTTCTCCAGAACTTGAGGACTGAATTCAAATTCAGATTTATTTATCACATGTACATCGAAAAATACAGAGAAATGCATTTTTACATTAACAACCAACACACCCAAAGATGTGCCGGGGGCAGCCTGCAAGTGTCACACACATTCTCCCAGCAACAGTGTTCCGCAGAACAACGCAGAACACAATACGTGGCAAAACATCAGCAACAGAAGCCCTATTCCTCTCTCCTATACACCCACCACCCACACACAGAGTCCTCCGCCCCAGGACAGGGCACCTTTGGCCTTCAGCCTCCAGAGGACTTGCATTTCAAGACACCGGGTTTTCAACTTTCCCAGCAAACTTGCAAAGACTCACAGACTTGGGGATCCAGCCATCGTGACTTATCTACCAGACCTCCGACTGACCTTCAGACGATGTATCGATCCAGGACTCGCCATTGGCAATGATTGGCAACCCTGGTTAAGGACCCAAGCTCCAGGCTTCAAACTCCAGAGTCGCCGATGATGAGACTCTGAACAGTTGGCTCTTTATCTGTCTGAAACATGACATGAATTGGCTTGGGAAGGCAGGGAACAACCTGGGAAGTTCCAAACATGTAAGAACGAGGATTCATGAGTTGTGAGCATGCTATATTGGCACTGGAAGCATGGCAACTCTTGTGGGCCACCCTTGGCACATCTTGGACTGTGTGGGGTCATTGACAAAAACAACGTATTTCACTGTATGCTTTGATTTTGAGCGGTTAGCGCAATGCTATTACAGCTTGGGATGTTCCGGAGTTGAGAGTTCAGTTCCGGTGCCATCTGTAAGAAGTCTGTATGTCCTCCCCACGGAATGCATGGGTTTCCTCATGTGCTCCAGTTCCTCACACAGCCCAAAGACATACCATGTAGGTTGATTGGTCATTGTAAATTGTCCTGTGATTAGGTTACGGTTAATTGGGTTTATTGACGATTGCTGGGCTGGCACAGTTGAAGGGCCAGAAGGGTCTACTTTATGCTGTATCACTAAATAGATAAATGTTTTCATGTACATGCAACAAATAAAGCTAATCTTTCTTTAAGTTCAGAATGCATTACTGGGTATCGAGTGCCCACGCTTTATGTGTGGCTGTCCTCAAATGACTGGTCTGAAGATCCATAAAATTAAGGAGTATCTTGTGCTCAGTGGGACTTCCATATGGAAACAACCTGGCTTCATGTCCTCATCAACCAAACTGTGTGAGGAATCATGACGGAGTGTACTGTACCTGGGAAGCGACGAGCAGGGGGCCCTAATCCTTCACATGTGCTCAAGACAGTTCCATTATCTTTCCTCTGGAGAGCTGAAGCAGGAGGGTGACGTGTTCAAAGTTTCAAAGGTTTATTTATCATCAAACTATGTATGCAGTACACAACCCTGAGGCTCGTCTTCTCCAGACAGCCATGAAAAGATCAAACAAAAAGATCAAACCCACCCTCCCCACCCCGCACAAAAAAGAATGGCAACGTTATCATTAACCCCAAACCCCCCCCGCACAAGAAAAACTAACAAAATGCAACAAAAACATCGACCCCCAAATCCCCTCCTCTCCCACAAAAAACTAAAAGATCATGCCGCACAGCAATGAGAAAGAACAGACAAAAACACAGAATATAGAAACAATAAGACTGAAAAAGTCCACAGTCCATAGCCTAATCCATAAAAGCAGATCGCCCTCCGACAGCATCGAGAGAGAGAGGTGGCACTCGAATGCGGGGGTCTATCCTCCAGCAACAGCGAGTGATCGGCTGCCTCACCAACTCCTCTGGCAGCAGAGAAATCCATCTCTCAGCGATCAAAAGGCAGGCAATTAGCTTTGAACCCTCGCTCGCCTTCCGCATTCGCCTTGATGTTTCAATCTTCCTCCAAGCTTTAATTGGCGATTAATGGATGCTTTAATCGGTGAAATGGAGTCAAATATCATCTCATGCCCCGTCTCTAAGCTTCTTCACCTCAAGGCTGCTGGAGCTCTCCCTCACTTCCTGGAATCCTCTCGCAGACAGCAAAGCACTAGGTCACTCAGTTGATCTCCAAACTGTAAATCGCAGGCTCCAGCAGTTCCAGAAACACACTCAAGATGAAACGTGAATGTGAAAGATGTGAAATAAACAGTTTTGTGGACTATCTGGAAGATGTTGACTGAGGGAGCGTTGTATGCTGTCGCCATCCTGACTGGAGCATGTGACCCTCACTACAAAGCAATGATGACTCAGGCCAATAATATTGTTCAGCTGACTGAATTGTAACATTCCACCAGGAAACAGCATCTTTGGTCTATTGCTTTCAGAACCTTGATAATACAAATACTTGTCTGGATGCTTCTAAGATATTGTGAGATTCTAGCAGGCACCAGATCAATGGTTTACTTAATGCCTGTCTGGAGAGGGTTTGGAGGAGAGTCACCTGGATGATGCTTGGACAGGAGCATTTCAGCATAAGGGAAGACTGAATAGACTGGGTTCGCTTTCCCTGGAGGGGAGGTGGTTCAGGGGCAACCTGATAGTTATATAAAACTATGAGGTCAGTAGATCGACCATAAGGCCTAGAAGGACAATTAGGCCATTCTGCTCCACTATTCCATCATGGCTGATTTGTTAACCCTCTAAACCCCATTTCCGCCTTCTCTCTGTAACCTTTGATGCCCAGATTAATCCAGATCCTATCAACTTCCACCTTAAATACACACAATGACACCACCTGCACAGCCATGTGTGGCAAAGAATTCCATAGATCACCACCCTCTGGTAAAAGAAATTTTTCCTCATCCCAGTTCTAAATGGACATCCCTCATTTCTGAGGCGATGCGCTCTGGTCTTGGATTCTCCCACTATAGGAATTATCCTCGCCTCATGGACACTATCCAGACCATTTAATAATCTATAGGTTTCAATGAGATCCCCTCTCATACTTCTAAACTCTAGTGAGTACAGACCCAGAGCCATCAAAGACTTCTCATATGTTAACCCTTTAATTCCAGGGATAATTTTCACATACCTCCTCTGGGCTTTCTCCAATGCTCACACATCCTATCTTATATAAGAGGCCCAAACTGTTCACACTACTCCGTGCAGACTGACCAATGCTTTATAAAGCCTCAGCATTACATTCTTGCTTTTATATTCTAGTCCTCATGAAATGGATGCTAAAAGGCCTCCTTTATTCCCACTCTTTGCCTCCTGCCAGTCAACTAATCTTCTGTCCATTCTAGTATCTTTCCCATAATACCATGGGCTCTTATTTTGTTAAGCAGCCTCATATTTGGCAACTTCTCAAGATCTCTCTGAAAATCTAAATAAACAACATCTACTGACTCTCCTTTGTCTATCATACCTATTATTTCCTCAAAGAATTCCAACATATTTGCCTGCCTCCAGGTACCCCAAAACCTCATCCTTTATAAAGGACTCCAACAGCTTCCCAACCACTGAAGTCAGGCTACCAAACCCATAATTTCCTTTCTTCTGCCTCCCTCTCTTCTGAAAGACATTTGCAATTTTCTGGTCTTCAGGAACCATTCCAGAATCTAGTGATTCTTGAAAGACCATTACTAATGCTTCCAAAATTTCTTCACCTACCTCTTTCAAAACCCTGGGGTATAATCCATCTAGTCCAGGTGACTTATCTACCTTCAGACATTTCAGCTTCCCAAGCACCTTCTCCTTAATAATGGCGATGACACTTAGTTCTGAATGCTATTTGTTCACGTTCATTGTTTGCATGATTTGTTTTCTTTTCTCTGCACATTAGATGTTTGACAGTCTTCTCTTTTTTTTTAATGAGTTCTTTTGGATTCCTTTGCATTGTGGCTGCTTGTAAGGAGATGAATTTCAAGGTTGTATAATGTATACCATGCATACCTTGATAATAAATATACTTAGAACTTTGAACATTTGAACTTTTCTGCCTTATGACCCCTTCACATTTCTGTCATTCTGCTGATGTCTTCCTCAGTGAAGAATAAGACTGATGCAAAATACTTATTAAGTTCCTCCATGATTTCTTTATCCCCCATTACCATCTCTCCAGAATCATTTTTCAGCAGTCCAGTATCCTCTCTGGTCTCTCTTTTACTCCTTATATGTCAGGAAAAAACTTTTTCTATCCTCTTTTATATTATTGGCTAGCTTATATTCATATTTCATCTTTTCTCTCTTTATGGCTTTATTAATTGCCTTCTGTTGGGTTTTAAGAGCTTCGAAATCCTCTAGCTTCCCACTAATTTTTGCGATTTTATATTCCCCCTCTTTATGCTTTTATGCTGTCTTTGACTTAGTTTGTCAGCCACGATTGCATTGTCCTCCCTTTAAATTACTTCTTCATCTTTGGGATGTATCTTTCCTGTGCCTTCTGAATTTCCTCCCAGAAACACCAGCCATTTGCCAGCTCCTCTCTTTTGCCTCTGTAATTCCCTTTACTTCAATGTAACATAAAACCATTAGAAATAGGAGCAGGAGTGGGCCATCTGGTTCACTGAGCCTGCTCTGCCATCTGACCATGGACTCATCTCCACCTACCTGCCTTTTCCCCATAACCTTTAATTCCCCTACTAGGCAAACATCTGTCCAATCTTGATTTAAATATATTTACTGAGGTAGCCTCCATTGCTTCATTGGGCACAGAATTCCACAGATTCCCCACTCTTTGGGAAAAGTAGTTCCTCCTCATCTCCATCTTGTTACTCCCTCGAATCTTGAGGTTATGTCCCCTAGTTCTAGTTTCACCTACAGTGGAAACAACTTTCCTGCCTCTATTTTGTCATAATTTTATATGTTCCTATAAGATTTCCTCTCATCCTTCTGAATTCTAGCAAGCACAGTCCCAGGCGACTCAATCTCCCCTCATCTCTGGAATTAACCTGGTGAACCACCTCCAAAGCCAGTATATCCTTCCTGAATTAAGGAGACTAGAACTGGGTTCCTAAGGTTGCCATAGGCAGGTGCGATAATGGGGATAAGCTCCCGCTACCTATAAAGTGCTTCAAATGCCGTGCATCTCTAACAGCCTCTGACAAGCAAGTCTAACTCTTGGCCTTCATGCTTGGCTTAGCTGCTAGGCCTGGTGAAATTGTTTCTACTGACAAGAGAAGGGGCAAAGGCAGACCACTGGTGCCTCAAAACCACTGGCATTTCGGGCAGGTGGGGCTCATCAGCCTCGCACGGCAGCCCGCCTCGGAGAAGAAAAACTCTGATTTTAAACCTCCGCTGCCTTGCAGCTATACCCACCCATGGGAAAACCTTCGGAAATAAACCCTGATGAAGAAATCCGGAGCCTGGGTCCCTAAGGCAGTTTGATGTTGTTTACAACTTCACTCAGGCAACCTCTGCGATGACATTGTGCCAAGCTGTAACAACGCTTGACCTTTCCCTGGACTACATCAGTGACGTGGAGAGAGGGAACCCGCTGAATGAGCAACAGTCAGTTCCTCAAATATTATATGTGGCGCTTTATCGAACATCTTCTGGAAATCCAAGTAAGTAACGTCCTTCTGTTCCCCTCTATCCACTGCACTTGTTACATCCTCAAAGAACTCCAGTAATTTGTCAAACAAGACCTATCTTTGTTGAATCCTGTTGCGTCTGCCTGATGGATCCATTTCTTTCCAGAAGCCTCGCTATTTCTTCTTTAATGATAGTTTCAAGCATTTTCCCAACTACAGATGTTAAGCTAACTGGCCTATACTTACCTGCCTTTTGCCTTTTTTGAGCAGTGGTGTGACTTTTGCCTTCTTCCAATCTGCTGGGAGTCCAAAGAATTTTGGTAAATTATCACCAAAGCCTCATCTATAACCTCTGCCATTTCTTTCAGTACCCTAGGATGTACTCCATCAGGAACAAGGGACTTATCTATCTTAAGACCCACAAGTCTGCTCAGCACCACCTCTTTAGTGATAGTTATTGTATCGAGGTCCTCACCTCCCATTACTGATACACTCAATTTTACCTCTTCCTTCTCAAACTACTGGATGAATTCTATCATATTATCATCACTGCCTCCTCAGGTTTCCTTTACTTTCCTAATCAAATCTGGTCATTACATAACTCCCAATCCAGAATTGCCATTCACCTGGTAGCCTCATCACAAGCTGATCTAAAAAGTTATTTTACAGGCAGTCTACAAATTCCCTCTCTTGGAATCCAGAACCAACAGCAGATTGAAATTCCTCATGTTTATCACACCATTGCCCTTTTTACGTATCATTTCTATCACCCATTATAACTTGTAGCCCACATCCTGGCCACTGTTCAGATGCTTGTATATAACTCCCACTAAGGTCTTATTATCCTTGCAGTTTCTTAGCTCTTTCCACAAGAAATCTCCAGTACATCTTCTGATCCTATGTCACCTCTTTCTAGGGATTTGATTTCATTTTTTAACAATAGAGCTCCCCTACCCCCTCTGCCTACCTATCTGTCCTTTCAATACAATGTTTATCCTTGGATGTTAAGCTCCCAACTATGATCTTCTTTCAGCCACAACATCATACGTGCCAAAACCTAACTCTACTATAAGACAAATCTCAGAGTTGTATACTGAATACATACTTTGATAATAAATTAACCTTTGAACCTTTGAGATCATCTGCCTCATTCTGTGTACTGTGTGCATTCAAATGTAACACCTTCAATCCTGTATTTATCAGCTTTTTTGATTCTGGACCACTATTACACTTTAATTCATTCCGTATCATCAATCTGTCCCTCCTTGTTTCACTGCACACTCTAGTTACTTGTGTACCAACTGTCTCAACCTCAGCCCTATCACTCGGTTCCCAATCTCCTGTCAAATTAGTTTAAGCGCTCCCTAACAGCTCTAGCAAACCTTCCCACAAGGATATTGGTCCCCCCAGGGTTCAGGTGTAACCTGTCCCTTTTGAACAAGTCATACCTTCCCCAGAAGAGATCCCAATGATGCAGAAATCTGAAACCCTGCGCCCTGCACCAAATCTTGCCATGTGTTTATCTGCCAAATCATTCTACTTTTAGCCTGACTGGCAAATGGCATGCGCAGCAATCCAGAGAATTGACCCTGGAGGTCCTGTTTTTCAGCTTTCTGCCTAAATCTCTATATTCTCTCTTCAGAACCTCCTCCCTTTTCCTATCTACTCTATGTCATTGGTACCAATATACTACAACTTCTGTCCATTCACCCTCCCCCTTTAAAATGTCATGGACCCGATTCAAGACATCCCTGACCCTGACACCCAGGAGGCATCATGAGATCCAGGGGTCCCTTTCACATCCACAGATTCTGCTTTCTGCTTCTCCAACTGTGGAATCTCTAACACGACTGCACTGCTTTTCTACCCTCCTCCCTTCTGAGCACAGAGCCAGACTCAGTGCCAGATATCAAGTCGTTGTGGCTTTTCTCTGGTAGGTTGTTCCCCCCAACAGTATCCAAAGTGGTATTCTTATTATTGAGGGGAACAACTACAGGGGTACTCTGCACTGGCTGCCTACCTCCTTTCCCTCTCCTGACAGTCACCCAGGAATCAGCCCCCTACAACTTAGAGGTGATTATTTCCTTGTAACTCATATCTATCACCTTCTCACTCTCTCATTTGAGCTGAAGGTCATCAAGCTGCAGCTCCAGTTCCTTAACACGGTCTCTAAGGAGCTGCAGTTCAACGCACTTTGAGTAGATATAGTTATCAGGGAGACTGGAAGTCTCCCAGATTTCCCGTCTCTCACACAAGGAACATACCACTACCTCAGGATCCATTCTCAGCACACTAGATATGTACTAACAAAAAACCTCACTTGAAACTTTCTAACTTACTTACTTGGAACCTCCTCCTGTGCTTGCCCAAGCCTGTTCTCGCCTAAGCCTGTTGACCCAAAGCCAGACCACTTTAACAATGCCACACTCACACAATTTCCACTCCAACAATTGCCATTCCACTTACACCTCCTTTCTTCTTATTGGCCCCGCACCAAGAAAAAAGCTGAAAAGCACCAGAGCTCTTTTTAAACCTGAAATAGCTGAACTATTTTTTTCTCAAAAGGTCTAAGATGAGAGATAGAGTGTTTAGAAAGGGAGAATCTTTTGGTGGCTGGAGTTTGACTGCCTGAAGATGCAGTGGAGGCAGAGACTCTCACAATATCTTAGAAGTATCCAGATAAGTAGTCAGTGTTTCGAAGATAATGGACAAAATATTCGGGTCTATTATCACATATACATGGAAACACACAGTGCATTAATACACTTTCTGGCAAGTGTCAATACACATTCTGGTGCCAAAATAGTATATCCACTATGCTCAATAGAACACAAAACAGAACATACCAAGCGATAAAGCAACAACAGCAAAACAAGATCCATTCCCTCCCTCCCACGCACACACCCATGCAGCTACATAGTCCTCTAAGCCCAAAGCAGGTCGTCTTCAGCCTTCCATCCTCCAGCGGACTCATGGACTTGCAGACCTTAGGCTTTCAATTTCCCCAGCAGACTCGTAGAGATTCGCAAACAAGCCTCTGGCCATTGAGACTCTACTTCTGGGTTTCCAATCGACCTTTGGGCTTCGTTCTTCAATACGGACCCAGTGCTCGTTGATGACAATGAATAAGGACCCTGGACTTTAAGCTCAAGATTCGTCGATGACAGGATCCCCTGAACTCTGATCCGGCTGGCAAAGAGATATACACAGAAAAACAATCCTGGGAACTGCTATACACAAATAGTATCATTTTTGGAACTGGAGAACATGAATGTATCTTTCCTCCATCCCACTCTCCGCATTCCACAGGAACCACTCCTTCCATGACTCCCCTGGCCAGTTGTCCCCCTCCATTGAACTCCCTCCTGGCACTTCTCCTGGCAGGCGGGAGAAGTGCTACACCTGCCCTGACAGGTCCTGAAATATTGACAGTCTTCCCTATCCATAGATGCTGCCTACCTGCTGAGTTTCTCCAGCACTTTGTGTGTGTTACTCTGGATTTCCAGTATCTACAGGATCCCTTATGTTTATGCACACAGAGAGCACAGTCCCAGGAACTGGTGTACACAAAGAGCCGAGGAGTATGCGAACACATTGTGAATAGTTTGGGATATTGGCTACCCAGAGCATTATTTGTACAGTTCACAGTCTAGATAATCATGTACTGGGAGCTACTTATTTATTTACCAACCATTACGCTGCTGGCACATAGGGCAGCAATGAAGGTCCTCTATCGCTACCAGTGTTCAGAGTTTCCTTCATCATGTCAGTAGCTTCTTCTTTGTTTCCACTACTGTCGGTCATGCAAGTCTCGGGCGGAGACTCTGGAATACCGTTGTACTCAGATGTAGAAAGGATTTTCATTGCTGTTTCCGTCACAATTTTGTTTCACCAGTCAGGTTTGTAAGCCCTGAGCTGAACCCCCGAACCTGGAGGTCTGGTAGACCACTCTCTGTCTGGCCTCTACACTTGATCTGGTTGGCACGGGTGACCCTACCAAGAGGCAAAGCGTTAAGCCCTGACTCCAGCCAACGTAGGGTTGAGGCACTCGCCTCCAAACCATAACAAGACTGCAGCCCTCTTGGAGAATGTACAGGGAGTAATGCCTGTGATATCAGTCTGCAGAATCAGTGTGTACAAAGTTCACGGACTGGGGTACCTCTGCAAACAACGAGCAATGGCCCATAAATTAGCATACACAGAAAACTCAATTAGGGTTATAGATATATAGAGAGAATTCAGTCTGGTAGAACAATGTAGACAAATTACAGTCTTGTGTATTAATCCTTACACAGTAGAATCAGAGGATTAATGCCCAGACAACACGTGCTGTTAGTGTAGTCACAGTGACTGCACACTGGGGTATGCGTGCATTTAGAGATGACAGCAGGTGCACAGTCTGTGAATCCTATGGTGTGTCCATCAGTGCAGCTCTGCTCTGGCCAGCCTGGATACCGGTTCCCACCACAACCATGGTTCTGCCTCTCCTGCCCCTGCCCCCTCTCCCTGGCTCTCTCCTCTGACGGACTGCTGCTGCCTCACCGTGAGGCCTTCTGCGTCTGCCACCATCTGGGCTGTAAGTTTGCTTCCTGCAGGCAGTGGGATTTTGGTGAGAAACATCTGGTAATGATGGGATGTGTAATTCCTTTATGTTGTAAGGACTTCCCAGAGCATAGATGTTAACCCTTTCCTACTTACCAGACAGGCTAGAATATCCCTGGGCTGAATACCTGGGGATCAGACCCTCAGGTCAGTGACTGGGTTTGCTGTGGGAACACTGGCTCCAGGCTGGGAACTTTCAGCGTCCACTTTCAGAGAGGCTGAAGTTGTCGAACATTGGGAATCGATATCCTGGGGAGGTGGAACTCTGGAATCTAGACACAGCAGCAGCCTTTGACCAGCTGTACAGTCCTCCCAGGGCTGATAGGGGAATATTGAAATCCAACCCACAGATGCCAGAAACCTGAAATAAAAGTAGAAGCTGGGAACCCTCAGCAGGTCAGGCAGCATCTGCAAAGAGGGAAACAGTGCATGTTTTCTAGTCTGGGACCCTACATCAGAAATGGGAAATGCAGATGCTGGAATCTAAAGCTAAATCAGACTGCTGGAGCTACTCAGTGGGTTGCGACAACTGTGGGGGGAACGGAGAGTCAATACTTCAGGTCTCGCACTTCAGCTACACTGAGACAGTAGAGGAGATAGCCAGAACAAAAAAGTGAGGAGAGCGGTGGGGGAAGAGCTGGCAGGTGATAGAGGAGGGGTTGATAGGCGGATGGCGTCAGTTGGGGAAGGGAAGGGAAGGGTGGCAATAACTGGGAGGTGATATGTGGAGGCAAGATAAGGGTCTACTAAAGGTGGAATCTGATGGGAATGGAAGATGGAGCAATAAATCAAGTGAGGGAGGGTGAGGAGAGCAGATGGAAACAGTGTACGGGTACACCAACTGACCCTCTCCCACTATAGATGCTGCCTGACTGGCTGAGTTCTTCCAGCGATTTGTTTGTTGCACCAACGCTATGGAGGTTTGGGCTGACCTGTAGTAAGCAACCTCCTGCACCAAGAAGAACAGACCTAGACTGCGTCATTATCTGAGGAGCAGTGAATGAAACCGAATGTATATACTCACTAATGAATAACCGTCCTTCCAACCATATGCTGGAAGGGAGGTCACTGGCGAAGCAGATGAAAAAAGGAGTCCTGGACCTTGTCTGGAGAAACTCCTGCAATGATGTCCTGATGCTGAGATGATTGGCTTTCGGCAACCTCAACAGTACATTGCAATATGTAATAGTAGAATAATAAGTATATCTACAAATTAAATTAAATAAGTAGTGCAAAAATACTTAAGTAGTGTTCATGGGTTCTTTGTCCATTCAGAAATCTGGTTGCAGAGGGGAGGAAGCTGTTCATGAAATGTGGAGTACGTGTCTTCAAGCTTTTGTACCTTCTCCTTGGTGGTGGCATTGAGAAAAGGGCATGTCCCGGGTGATCAGGGTCTTTAATGATGGATGCTACCATTTTGATAAATTGCCTTTTGAAGGTGTTCTGGATGCTGGGGAGGTTAATGCGCATGCTGGAACTGGTCCAGTTTATAACTTTCTGCAGCTTTTTCCAATCCTGTGCTCTGGCCCTTGCATACCAGATAGTGACGCAACCGGTTAGAACGCTCCCCGCAGTACATCTAAGGAAATTAATGAATGACTTTTGTGACATACCAATTCTCCTCAAATTCCTAATGAAATACAGCCACTGTCATGCCTTCTTTGTAATTGCATCAATATGCTGGGTGCAGAATACGTAGATCCTCAGAGATGTTGACACCTGGGAACATGAAACTGCTCACCCTTTCCACTGCTGACCCCTCAGTGAGGACCAGTGTCTGTTTCTTCGACTTCCCCTTTCTGAAATCCACAATCAATTGATCAGCAAATTTATGGATGGCATTTGAGCTATGCTTAGCCACACGATCGTGGGTGTAGGGAGAGTAGAATAGTGAACTAAGTGTGCATCTTGGAGGTGATTAGTGTTGATTATCAGCAAGAAGGAGATGTTATTTCTGATCTGCACAGACTCTGGTCTCCCATAGAGGGAGGTACAAAGCCCCAGGTTCTGGAGCTTGTTGATTAGAATGATTGTGTTGAATGTTGAACTATAATTAATAAATAGCAGCCTAACATTGGTAGTACTATTGTCCAGGTGATCCGATGCTAAGACAGGAGCTACTGAGGTTACATCCACTGTAGACCTATTGTGGTGACAGGCAACAGGTTCAGGTTTGAGGATAAGGACATCTCTGGGGCTCCCCTCTGATCCATTAGCTATAGAATCACTTAACCCTCCCCATTTGAAGTTACTTTCAGAGTTAAGCATGCATCAAATGCCGCGTAGTAACCAGTCAAATTGGCACCCCATCGCTCCATATTCCAGGCTGCTGTTCCTGGTAGATTCATCCACACTCACTGCATAAGGGTTGCCCCATGGGCAGCCCAATCGTAGTGGCAGAGTGAGGGATCATCCATTCTGGGAGGTTACTTTTTATGTGGTGTAGATTTGCTAAGACATGGTAGCGAGAGACAGAGTGCAGAAGAGATTCACTAGCACATTGCCTGGAATGGAGAGCTGTAGTTATAAGGAGAGACTGAATAGGCTGGGTCTGTTCTCACAGGAATGTAGGAGGCTGTGTCCTCACGGAGAATTATAAAATTATGAGGGGCAGGAATAGGATTGTTAGTTATTCTCCTCAAAGCAAAAGAGAGGCCACAGACCTCTCTTGAAATGTCCAGGGGTAGACTGTAGGTCATAGGACACCTAACACCAGGGCCGGAGGCCCTGATGGGCCCCTGCCAACACGGTAAAATGCTGCTGTACCAAGCAAATAAAGGCAAGAACAAGAACAAAGGTCGTACTGGTCTGAATATCAAAACTGTGGACCAAGACGTTGGTTTAGTGCAATACATAGGCTATAAGCTTACAGGCCTTAAGAGGGAGGACAGAAAGTACTGCAGATTCTTAGTTTGAAGGACAGCATCTAAAGCACTCAAAAATTGACCTAGGCTTAGTTGGCTTAGTAAAGTTATGAGGGAGACGAAGTATGATGTACCCAGTTTTAAATCTTTATTTAGCTATTGCTGCACATGCCCATAGGCCTTATTTCTGAAACAATGCCAAAGCATTTTTATCTGGGTATTTTTCTCAACCGTGTGTTCTGAGAATGTAAAATGGAAATGAGAGACAAAAAGGCCAAGGGAGATGGCACTTTGGCAAACTAGGAAACTTGACAATACTCCAACAATCTTTTAGAAAAATGAGATCTAGCACATACTAACCTATTGCTGTACTGTGTGGCTTGCAGAGTAAAGACCACTTATTACTTACTAAGTTTGTAAACAGTCAACTATTAGCCTATTGCCACAAAAACAGGAACAGCACTGACACACAAGCCTAGATATTTACAAAGTCAAAGCTTGTTTTTCAAAATTAAAGCCTAGTTCTTCTGGATTTCTTCACAGCAAAGTCCTTGATCAGATCACTAAAATCCAGTTTCTGAACAAGATCACTTTCAAGGGACATCAGGGTAAGATGATTCAGCCTGTCCTGTCCCATTGTGGATCTGAGCCTATGTAGTTGCCGTTATCAGGCCTGCCAAATATGTCACTGGAGCCTCGGATAGCCAGTCCCCTCTCGACCAAAAACTTCACAACCAGAAACACTCTTCTCAATACGTCGGTCCAGTAGACACACTCTGACTCGAACTGTTTTTTGCAGTTCTATATCTATTCTTCTGCTGTCAGACGCCAGTGTAATGTAGGTCAGTATCGTTTTCCTGCGGAGTTTTCGCTATTTTCATGCTCTCTTATGCGCTCAGCGGCATGTTTCCAGTCACTGAAGCCAGTTTCGGGGATGGACTGACAGTTGCCATCACTGAAGATGCAGCATGCAAAACAAAACACACAGCCGGTGGAAGGGGAATATAAGAGCCATTGCCTTGATATGTACTCGCCATTTACAAGCTTGCGTTTGAAGTGAAATTTGGAGAAAAAACGTCTCTGCTGTTTGTATACTCGTTCCAAAGCTTTGATATCCACATCCTTATTCCGGCAGGACTCCGGCCCTTTCTTAGCCCAGTACGCTCGGAATGAATCATCTAACGTTTCCTTTCCCCAGCGAGCAGGATCAGTGCTGTAAGGATCCTCAGTAGCGGTAACGTTAACATTAATGGCTGCCCGACCTGGTTGTTCGGAGGCCTCTGTGGTCGGGAATCCCAAAGTCATGCTCTCTGCCTCTTCAACGTTAGCTGCTGACTGTGGCAAGGACGGTGGTCCTGTGCTAACACTGGTGCTAGCGCTAGCTGTTATACAAGTCTCCATTTGTCCACCGGTCTCAGACTGTGACAAGAGCGATGGTACTGCTGCATCATCGAGAACAGGTTTAAAAATTCTGTCAATTTCAATGTCTTTTTTAATGCTTCTTTCTCACGGTCCTCTTTTTCTTGTTTCTTTTTACTTTTCTGTGCTTCACTCTCGTATTTTTTTTTGTCCACCATGATGATAGCTACCTACTTTGGGCCCCTCTGCAGGTCGGGCTTCTGGGCTGCAGCCCTGCCTAACACAGTGGAGGGTGGAGGGTGGAGGGAGTTCTCTTGGGTACTTAGTACGTAAGGGACACAGAATGCTTTTTCAATACCCACCCGTTCTCACAAGATTCTCTTATCAGGAACACATTCCTTTTCCCTGGCTTTTCAGCATTTCCAAGGGATTGTTCCCACCACAACTCCCTAATTTTCTATCCCCACCTGCTACAGTCCTGGTTAGGTACTTTCCCAAACAAATGCAGGCAATGCAATACCTGACCTTTCACTCCCTTCCTTCCCAGCATCCAGGGGCTAAAAAAGGCTTTCCAAGCGAGGCACTGATTCACTTACATTTCATCCAAACCAGAGTACAGTGTGCCTCCTCAACACTGGGTACACCAACCACTGTTTTGCTGAGCAGCTGTATTCAGTCCACAGGGACAACCCTGAATTCCTCCTTTCATATCACCTTCAATCCTCTCCCCTCTCCCACTCCAACCTTCCTGTTGATGGCCTCCTGCACTGCTACAACAAGGCCCAAAGCCAAACCCGAGGAACAGCATCTCTTCTCCTGCCGGGGCATGCTGCAGCCTTCAAATTCTGATATAACTCATTCTCTCTTTTTGTTTGCACGAGAACTGGCCATTGTAGTTGCCATGACTTTTGCTGAGTTCTTCCCTTTTGTTTTGTTTTGATTTTTTTTGTACTGTCTGGCCTGCTGAATTTGTCCCACTGCTTCACCATTAGCAACACATGACATAGAGAAGGAAGCTTAACTAGAGCTTACCTGCCCCTTACCTCTCATGTTAGGGTGCAAATGGATGACTGATCAGGGAAAATATCTCCCTTTCTCCCATCTCCTTTCCCCACCTTCTATGCTATCAATGACTGGTCACCTGGATGCCACCAGTCAAGAATGAAGGGTCTCAACCTGAAGCATTGACTGTCTATTTCCCTCTATAGATGCCGACTGACCCACTGAGTTTCTCTAGTGCTTTGTGAATTGGTCCACATCTGCAGTCTCTTGTGTGTTTGGTGTATCAGTTCTAAGGCACTTCTTGATATTGTGATGGAGATAACAATCACAATTGATGATCAAGCTACAAACCAGAGTTGTCAAGAATTATTTTGTCACTTTTTCATTTCCGGTCAGAGCCACTTTATGTCCAGATACTCCTGCACTTAATGTCACTTTAGATACAGTACGTACAATCAGTCTATGTCATCATCATCATGTGCTGTGTCGTATGACGTGGGCAATCATGGTCTATGACCAAGATTGTTCTTGACAATTTTTCTACAGAAGTGTTTTACTATTGCCTTCTTCTGAGCAATGTCTTCACAAGATCGGTAACCCAGCCATTGTCAATACTCTTCAGAGATTGTCTGCCTGGCATCACAACCAGGACTTGTGATGTGCTCATAGGACCATCCAAGCCATGCTCCCATGGCTTTACGTGACACTGATCGGGTGGCTAAGCAGGTGCTACACCTTGCCCAAGGGTGAATGTCTTACACTTCCTTTGGTAGAGATGTATCTCCACCTCGCCACCCACCAGCCTATGTATATAAGCTAATCTTTTATATACACACAGCCACACTCAACTGCTTCTTGTACATTCTCTTTTATAGGATTGCTTTTATATCTATATTATTGTATTTTATGTTTATTGGCCAAGTGGTTAAGGTGTCGGTCTAGTGATCTGAAGGTTGCTAGTTCGAGCCTCAACTGAGGTAGTGTGTTGTGTCCTTGAGCAAGGCACTTAACCACACATACTCTGCAATGACTCCAGTGCCAAGGTATACTGGCCCTAGTGCCCTTCCCTTGGACAACATCAGTGTCATGGAGAGGGGAGACTTGCAGCATGGGCATCTGCCAGTCTTCCATACAACCTTGCCCAGGCCTGCCCCCCGGAAACCTCCCAAGGCGCAAATCCATGGTCTCACGAGACTAATGGATGCCTATATGCTTATTGGATCCAAAGTAATGATCACTTTGTTCTCCTTTATATTTATGTACTGAAGAATGCCAATAAAAAAAATCTTGAATCTTGAATGAATGTCAGAAGATTGTGGAAGGGGGCAAGACAGTTCGTTAAGGAGATATATAGGACAGTGGCCAAGATACCAAACAGAAAACCAGAGAAGTAATGTTGAACCAGCTGAAAACACTGATTATTCTACATCTGGAGGTCTTACATAGTTCTAATCATCATACTACAGGATCTAGGAGGCTACTGACAAATCAGAAGACATGAGCAGAATTCTGGTGGTTTAACTAGACAGATCATTGAGGATAAGCTTCTGTCTAACAGGACAGACTGAAGGCAAATGTAATCAGTATTATCAGATTGTTTGTCAAGATGTACAAGAATGGCCTGTTCCCCTAGCAGGGGTAACAATCAGAGATGCAGGGTAACTGGTGGAAGAACTAGAGGGGAGGGTAGAAATATTTCATCCCACGTCCATTGGGAATCTGGTGGAATCAGAAATTGTCAGGAGGTTAAACTCCAAGGGTGGGACGGACTGTGATATGGGATCAGCTCTCTCATGCATGGGCCACTGAATCTGCTCACAGAGCAAAAGAAGGGTTTGGATTACAAACTAGAACCAGAACGATGAGGACTTCACTCTTGATGAGTGCTTTACAGTGAAGAGGTTACATTGGTTGTCTGTCTCACCTGAATTGTGCAGCATGCTCGGCCAAGTGAGGGAAAGTCCATCACTTAGATGGGTCTGGAGATTTATGCAGTCCAGGTGGAGAATGGCGACTGTGGCAAGCCCATGGTCCTGTGGCCATCAGTACTAATAACTGACATGTTTTGTTCTAATTCCTAATTATCAACAGAATATGGGTGGGTCTGGCTCTACATTTAAGTAAGGCCAGTGAGATCTTAACCCTTTGATTCTGGAACATTCTGTGCCAGTGTGAGACCAGCAGGTTAACCCTTTGTTTACAGAGCATTTTTGATGCCATTATGAGTGATGTGAATTAACCTTTTCATTCTGTAACGCTTCAATGGCGTTGGCAATCCTGTTGAATGATGCGTGGATTCTGGAATGAGTCCAGAATATTTGGGTAAGTGTGAAGACCCTAATCCAACCAGAATCAGATTCAGGTTTATTATCACTGACATAGGTCATGCAAAATTAGTCTTTTGTGGTGGCAGTACAATGCAAGACACATTACTATAATTTACAAAAATAAATAAATAGTGAGTGAGATGAATACTGGGGTGTATGGGGTGTCAGGGAGGGGTCGCACCTCTGGTGGGGGAACATGTTGCGTCCTTTTCAGGGCGGTTAGTCCACCTTTGGTCCCCACCTGGCACTCAGCTCTCACCTGTGGCTCCCCGTAGCTGTTTGCATGCGACAGCGGCCACACCCCGGGCAACGGCTTCGACAAGCCGGCTAAACCAGGTGAGGGTCGCCGACGGATCTCAAACCCTCGGTGAGATAGGGAGTTGTCTATCCCAGCATGTGAAGACAGACTCCGGCGGATTGAGCGGACGAGACCAGTGGAAGGTCCAATGGTCAAGAAGGCAGTCTCCGCAAGCGTCGTGGAACGTGTCGAGCAGGACAAGACACAGAAGACGTCCTGGTCATCCACTGCGCCTAGTCCCATCTCCAGCCGTCTCGACTCTGTCTTGTCACTGGATCCAGATGGGAATTGGGAAGAGCGAGTGAGGCTGACGCTGCGCAACTCTCCCTCACTTAAATCCAAATCACGCGCTAGTCTCGACACCATCATTATGGTGTCGAGGTCCTCTTCGACGTCAACGATAGACGAACAACCAACCAAGATGAATACTGAGGTAGTGTTCATGGGTTCATGGACCGATCAGTAATCTGATGGCAGAGAGGAAGACGCTGTTCCTTAAATGTTAGTGTGGCCATGCAGTCTCCTGTACCTCCTCCATGATAGTAACAATGTGAAGAAGGCACGTCCCGGATGATGGGAATCTTTAATGATGGAAGCCAACTTCTTGAGGCAACTCATCTTAAAGATGTCTCCGATGATGGGGAGGTATCGTGCCTGTGGTGGAGCTGACTGAGTCACAACCCTCCGCAGCCCCTTGAACCGATGGGTTAAAGCTTCCATACCAGGCTGTGATGCAAGCAGTCATAATGCTTACCACTAGTGAATATCGGAAGAAAATGTGCAAAAGTCTTTGATAACACATCACATCTCTTCAAAATCCTGATCAAGTTGAGACACAGGTGCCTTCTTTGTGGTGCCTACTTTGTGATTGCATCACACTGTATGTGTCCTCGATAGATCCTCAGTCCTGTTGAAGGGTCTCGGCCCAAAACTTTGACTGTTCACTCTTTTCCAGAGATAGTGCCTGGCCTGCTGAGTTCCTCCAGCGTTTTGTGTGCATTATGTTGATTTCCAGAATCTGAAGATTTTCTCTTGTTTGTGTTTATAGATCTTCTGAGATATTGACACTCTGGAATTTGGTCACCCTTTCCACCACTCACCCCTCATTGTGGACGATGTGCATTCTTCTGACCTCCCCTTCCTGAAGCCAACAACTTCTTGGTCTTGTTGGCACTGAATGTGAGGTGGTTGTTGCTGATCCATCTTTGTACCCCCTCATCCTTCTGATTCAATCCATTCACTACATATAGGTCAGCCACATGTCCCCATATTCTCACCTCCATTACCTATCAGAGTCCAGCACTCTCAGCCCTCTGTGTTCCTACATCTCTCTACCATTGACATTTCCATCTTCACCATCCCCTCCATCCTCCTCTCATCTTTTTCTCTCTGCCTCCTTCTATCATTCACCTACTGGCATCTCCCAGCTCTACCCTCCTCCCCTCCTTACCTGCCCATCATCTCACACCCCTCCTCAGTGCACCAATCACCCACTGACCCCAATCTCATCTTGGCCCCTCTCCTCTTTATGCCAGACATCTCCCCTCTCCACTCTCAGTCCTGATGCAGGGTCTCGTCCCAAAACAATGAGAGTTCCTTTCCCCTCACAGATCCTGCTCGACTGCTGGGTCCTCTAGTAGACTGCTTGACCTCCAGATTTCATCATTGCAGTCTCTTGTACCTTGATCCAACCAAAGTACTGGATCAATGACATCACGAGTGATGCAACACCCTGGGTACTGTTGAAGGACCATGGGTCCCGAATTCTACTCCTGTGCTCAGCAGGTCCCAGTTCCCTCCAGGACAGCAGACCCCATTGCTGAGTTGAATTGAATTGACTTTATTTCATACATCCTTCACATACATAAGGAGTAGAAATCTTTACGTATTTCTCTAACTGAATGTGCAAGTTATAGTAATTTGTTGGCTGGGATCTTCATGGATTGCTGGGATATTGATATCACCATCCTGAATAGCTAGTGCCGGGAGAGGCCTTCTTCACAGATTCTACTCCCATGGGAAATCTGTTATCTTCCAGCATGTTGGGGGAAAAAATCGGAACAGACTCTAGCTCCTGTGTGATCCTGAACTCATTATACAGAGAGCTCACCCACCAACTGATGCTGGATAAAGTCAAGGACGTCTCTCTGCTCACAATCACTCCAACGGTGGGAAAAGTGTGCCCAACACAATCTGACCAGAGGTCTGACTACCTCGCCTCTTCCACCCATGGTGTAATCCTGACCCTCTTGGACTTTCATGCACCGTTACTCATTGAACCAGCTACTCCGTAGTGAGGGGTAGTTCTGCAATAAAACACGGCATCAGCCCAAATCACCAGCAGCTCCTTAGGCTTGGCTGGGGCCAGAATGAGGGAAGGGTGACAGTGCTGGTCAACTTCGCCACGGGGAATGCATCCCTTGTAGGCATCCCTGCTGTATTGCCGCCTCTGCCTTCCCCAAGCACAGGCTTCACTCTCTATTAGCTCTGGCCATTGGTAAGTAGGTTTATTATCATCACCTACAGAGGTACAGCAAAATGTTTCTATTTGTATGCCTTCCAGACAGATCATTCCTTACATAAGTACCTCGAGATAGTACAAAAGGAGAACAGAGTGCAGAATTTAATGTTACAGTTACAGGGAAAGGGCAGTGCAGGCAGAAAATAAGGCTTAAGGTCAATGATGGGGACTGAGAGATCAATAGTTAATTTTCATTTTCCTTATTGGCTTCCACCCCTGTGTTGAAAGACTATTGAGCCAATGTTGATAAAGAGAACTCTTGTTCTCTCACGCAAACAACAGGAGTTCTGCAGATGCTGGAAATTCAAGCAACACACATCAAAGTTGCTGGTGAACGCAGCAGGCCAGGCAGCATCTCTAGGAAGAGGTACAGTCGACGTTTCAGGCCGAGACCCTTCGTCAGGACTAACTGAAGGAAGAGTGAGTAAGGGATTTGAAAGCTGGAGGGGGAGGGGGAGATCCAAAATGATAGGAGAAGACAGGAGGGGGAGGGATGGAGCCAAGAGCTGGACAAGTGATTGGCAAAGGGGATATGAGAGGATCATGGGACAGGCCTCCTCTACTGTAAAGATGAAGCCACACTCAGGTTGGAGGAACAATACCCTATATTCCGTCTGGGTAGCCTCCAACCTGATGGCATGAACATTGACTTCTCTAACTTCCACTAATGCCCCACCTCCCCCACGTACCCCATCCGTTATTTATTTTTATACACACATTCTTTCTCTCCTTTTTCTTCCTCTGTCCCTCTGACTATACCCCTTGCCCATCCTCTGGGTTCTCCCCCCCCCCGTCTTTCTTCCCGAACCTCCTGCCCCATGATCCTCTCATATCCCCTTTGCCAATCACCTGTCCAGCTCTTGGCTCCATCCCTCTCCCTCCGGTCTTCTCCTATCATTTTGGATCTCCCCCTCCCACTTTCAAATCTCTTACTAACTCTTCCTTCAGTTAGTCCTGACGAAGGGTCTCGGCCTGAAACGTTGACTGTACCTCTTCCTAGAGATGCTGCCTGGCCTGCTTGCGTTCACCAGCAACTTTGATGTGTGTTTCTTGTTCTTTCAGTCTATTTTGTCATGGTCCTTGCTACTTGTTGTTCGTCTGCGCTGCACTTTCTCTGTAAACGGAACAGTGTACTTTGAATTCTGTTATTGCTATCTCTGTGTACGTATCGCAAACACGAGAAGGTCTCTAGGTGCTGGAAACCCAAAGCAACACGCACGAAACACTGGAGGAACTCAGCAAGTCATCTATGGAAAAGAACAAACAGTCGACATTTCGGGCCAAGACCCTTCATCAGGACAAGGTATTTGCTTTATTAAGACATGCCGTGGAACTGGTCCTTCGGACCCGTCAAGCTGCACTGCCCAGTAACCCACGATAAAACCCAAGCCTAATCACGGGACAATTTACAATGACCAATTTACCTACCAAATGGTATGTCTATGGATTGTGGGAGAAACCGGAGCACCTGGAGGAAACCCACACAGTCATGGGGAGAATGTAAAAATTCCTTACGGACAGTGGCGGGAATGTATGTAATGTCCTGTCTGGATGGGATGCATATAAAACTGTAGCTGGTGATACATGTTGTAAAGTGTGGGGTGGGGGTTGGTGGAGAAGAGGTAATGAGCTGGGTGGTGGGAGGGGTCTTTCCTTATTCTGGCTGCTTTCCTGAGGCAGTGGGAAGTGCAGACAGTCAATAAAGAGGAGGTCAGTTTTCACAATAGTCCAGGCTGTGTTCAGAACCGCTATTTCTTGCACCCATGGGCAGAGCCACATACTACATTGTGATGCATCTGGGATACGATACTTTCTAAGGTGCATCTGGTAAAACCTGTGAAGGTGTTTGGGGACATGGCTAAACCTCCTTCACAATGGGCAGTTGCTGTGGTCTGTGGTTGTAGAACATAGGAAACGTAGAAACATAGAAAACCTACAGCACAATATGGGCCCCTTGGCCCACAAAGCTGTGCCGAACATGTCCTTACCTGAGAAATTACCTATGGTTACCCACAGCCCTCTATTTTTTTGAGCTCCATATACCTGTCCAGGAGTCTCTTAAAACACTCTATTGTATCCGCCTCCACCATCGTCGCCGGCAGCCCATTCCACGCACTCACCACACTCTGCGTAAAAAACTTACCCCTGACATCTCCTCTGTACCTACTTCCAAGCACCTTAAAACTGTGCCCTCTCCTGCTAGCCATCTCAGCCCTGGGAAAAAGCCTCTGTCAATCCTCACGATGAATGCCTCTCATTGAGGTAACAGACCCACACAGTGGGGGCTGGATATCCCAGACAGCCCCTGTTCTGGCCACATTCAAAACACGTTGGGAGGCTCCCGCCTAAAAACAGGACTTGGCTGCTAGGTGGAGAAGTCAAAGAGTTTGCAAGAGTTAAAATAGTAATCGGGTGCGCAGGGGAGCTGCCTGAGTGGGAGTGGCGGGAGGCAGGAGGCTGGACTGCGAACAGCTTGGTGAGTCAGGCTGTGTGAAAGGCGCCCGGGTGAAGTTTCTTTGTTGAAGTTGGTTGTGTTTGCTGTGTGAACGAACCTACGTCTTCCGCTGCAGGGAGAAAGTAACGGCCAGATATTGGACAATCTCTGAGCGACAGCGTGCTCAGACACTCGGCATAGAGCTGTAAGTCTAACGTGATTATTGAAAAGTTTAAAATGCAAGATGAATCACACTTTTCATTACCTTAATTGGGACGAAAGGCACCCGCGGTCGGTTCGTCTGGAGTTTGCAAGCTGCCAGATGAACAGTTAGTTTGTGAATTCCTGCCCCAGCTCTGGATGTTATATTAAGACTGGCGTGACTGGGGCTGTGGTCTGTCTCCTACCTGGAGGGGGCGGGTAGGAGGATGGTGTGGACTGACGCTGGGAGTGCGGGAGCTCCGCTATCTCCACACCACCAACCGCATGAAATCCGCAGCCACTTGCGCTGAGACTGCGGACTCATTGCCCGCGGTAGGGCGGGGCACTGTGTGTGTGTGTGTGTGTGTGTGTGTGTGTGTGTATCCCTGTGGCACCCCAGTCGGAATACCGGGCAATTTGACTTGCTTCAGGTCAGTGATGGGCTGCAGACCGGTTGGAAGGGCGTTGAGAAGCCGGTCAGAATAATCAGGGTCAGGATCATTGTTTAGGAGTCACGGCAAGGTTCAAGGCAAGGATGAGGGGCAAAGGGCAGAGGGTCAGGAACAATGTTCAGGGAGGTTCAGAAGTCAGGATTAGGGATCAGGGTTTATGGTGGGTCTCCAGGGGATTCAGAGTTAGGCATCAGGGGTCAAGGTGAAGTTCAGAGATCAGCTTTGGGGTTCAAGTGTCAGGGGTAAGCTAAGGACAACAGGGTAGGCATTCAAGGATCAGAAATGGGTTCAGATGTCAGGGTGAGGCCCAGAAGGCCAGGACTAGTGATTTGAGATCAAGATTGGGGTTCAGAGGTCAGGGGTAGGTTCAGGAGGTTAGGGTTAGGTTTCAGAGATCAAATGAGTTTCGGGAGCCGGGATTAGGGTTCAGGAATCTATGGTTTGAGAGAGTGTAGGATGTCACCCGTCCACTGATGGGCAGGGAGAGCTCACTTACAGTGCATTTCATGTCACCACAGTAAATGCCTGGTCTGACTCCCCAAAGGCCTGGAAAGGGGCTGCTTCGCAGCAGGGCTCTCACTGCTTCGTTCTCAGCACTGTCAACACTTGGCCGTCCACAGCCCCCGGCACACAGCAACGTGAGCACCGCTCCATGTAAGGAGAGTGATTGCCACAGATGTTGGAACAGCTGAAAGGGCCATGCCTGGATGTTAACCCTTTGTGTGCAAGCTGTCAAGTTACCTAACCATGGTCGATCAAGATAGGCCTGCAGGTCCACTGGGGTGGGTAGGGTCACGGACCTGGGCTGGACCCTCCCAGTTGCCGCACACTGACAGGTTGATACACTGGACAGTACCCCAACCCCAGCTGAGCACGCCTGCCACCCACCTCAACACCAACAGTCAGGTCATTGCCACATTATAGGTGTCAATACAGACATTGCCCACACTCATTACAGACATTGCCCACACTCATTACAGGCATTGCTCACACTCATTACAGTTGTTGCTCACACTCATTACAGTGGTCACCCACACTCGTTACAGGCAAGCTGATCTATCAAAGGTGTGCCATACTCCACCTGCCCATTGCAGGCTGGATATTTCAATGATTCCTGCCCTACAAACCATCCCCAACCCAGTTAAGACACGTGATTCACTCCTTACTATCCATTACAGGTGAGGAGGTGGGCAATGGCACACCAGTTACTGAGTAATGATTGAGTGGAAGGGAACAGTATGATCCCCATTGGGAGGGGTATGATTACAAGAGCATCACGGCCTCCCCATTACAACCTCTCACCCTCTTCCTCGCACTGAACAGAGGTCTTTCGTTCCAATCCATTGTTAGCATTCCCTCCCCTTCACTCATTACATATAACATTATTTCCCAACCATTACAGTTGTGTCATGATCAATCATCCATTAAACTGGGATTAGTACCTTCACCCACTACCGGCGTCCCACCCCACTCCTCCATTCCAGGTTTGGCATGTCCCTCCCCCATCATTATTGTTGGATCATTTCTTCTTCCCAAACATTACACATACCACCCTCCCAACCATTACATACATGTCACTCCCAACCATTACATACATGTCACTCCCACCCATGTCATTCCCAGACATTACATGTCATCCTCCTAACTGTTACTCACGTACTGTATCAACCAGCAACCATTACATAGGCGTGTAATCCCAATCACTGCACTCACATTTCCCCAGTTATTACACAGGTATCATCACAACAACTGTTAGACACATTTTACTGTATTCCATCCATTTTCCCTCTTAAGCATCCAAGGTGACTCACTTCCACTCTAGACCTGTGTGTTCAGAGATGTCCGAAGCAGTGAATGTGAACCCACAGATTCTCCCCCAGGTGCAGTGGGAAGATGGACTGAAGCTGAGTCGGTACGTTGTGAGGAGTTCTGCTCCTTGCAACAGTTTCATGTGACCTCTAGGCTTCACCGATCTACATCCTCGAGGTTTCAAATCCCATCTTGGATACTCACCACCTGTTACAGGGTCTTACACCACAGACCTTTTGGCCCATCATGTCTATGCTGACCCTCAAAAAGCTAGCTACAATCATCCCATTTAATACCACCCGGTCTGTAACCTACCATGCCTTTGCAATTCCAGTGCCTGCCCAGATAGCTTTTATATGGTGTGAGATTCTATGCCTCCACCAACCCCTCAAACAGGGCCTTCTATTCCAACCATACTCCAGGTGAAAAAAAATTCATCAGATTCCTCTAAACCTTTCATTTGTCACCTTAAATGTATGCCCTCCGATTCAAGGGGCATCCAGTATGGGGAGAAGTTTCTTCTATCTGCTCACTCTTCCTGTTGTAATACTGTACACCTCTCCCAGTAACCCCAGGGGAAAAGCGGACCTAGCCTATCCAGTTTACTAAAATTCTCCGCACCGTGGCAGGTCCCGGTAGATTAGAAGACAGCAAATGCCACACCATGGTTTAAAAAGGAACGTGGGCAAATCTGTAGTCAGAAAAATGCTTGAAGCTATCACTAAGGGAGAAATAGCGAAGCATCTGGATAGAAGTTGTTCCATTAGGCGGACATAGTATAGATTCATGAAGGACAGGCTGTGCTTGACAAACTTCCTGGAGTTCTTTGAGGATTCTGGTTTAAGATGGCACTACTGAAGTTTTGCAACAGCTTACTGGTAGATCAGAAGGCAAGAAATATGACTAAAAGCATTACTAATAACACCTTTTCTGAAGTAAATTGTGGTCAACTATCACTGCAAACAATGAAGAAGCAAGCAGAGGTAAAGCTGATTCAAAAGATGGGCCACGCGGGAGCATAGCAAAGCTGGAATGTAACAATGTGTTCAAGACAGAGTTGCGGACACTGTTGCTGTTGGAGCGAACAACTTGGAGAGCAGTCGATGCGGAATAAGTCCGATTCCTGTCCACACAACCCGGGTGCGAGGTTGTATTTCTCCAAGCGCTGAGCCGATTTGGTGATATCGAGCACAGCTTTGGGCCATGCAGACCCGGTGTGTCACTACGCCGGGGCCCAGCCCTAGAGTGAGGTATTACTCGGTGCTTGGACAATTTAAACGCTAGCCCAGATAGACTGGAAAGCCCGAGTGCGGAGGCAAGGGTCGGGCTGATTTTTCATGCCCTCATGCGATGTTTATTCCTTTCTCCAGTGGCCAACATCTCAGCAAGTTTTGTGGCATTTTCACCCACTAATATGCTGAACTTGAGATGGAGGCTTGGGCCTACTATTCCAGCTGTTCGGGGGAGCGGATTTAAATGCTCAGTCTGGTTCAGAATGCTGTCGTTCACATCATTTGTTTACGTGATCTGCGTTTTTTTCCCCCTTTCTCTGAGCAGTGTTTATGGTCTTTTTTTTAAAAACATTGTGCTCTTCAGGTTTCTTGCTTTATGGCTGCCTATAAGCAAACAAATCTTAAGGTGTATAACTTATACATGCTTTGATCATAAACATACTTTGATTTATTGATATAATGAGCGCAGTGGATAGAGGGGACTAGGAGAACGTTGTATATTTGGTTTTCCAGAAGACATCTAAATAATGAGGATGCCTGGAGTTGGGGTGATGTATTATCATAAAGAAAGGATTCGTTAACCAATAGAAGGCAGATTTGGGATAAATGGGTGAATCTCTGGTTGACGGTCAGTGATGAGTGAAACACTGCGAGGGTTGTTGTTGGGCCCACAGCTGTTCGCAATATACATCAACAATTTAGAAGTGGTGACCGAGAGTAGCATATCTAAGTCTGCTGACGATAAATTGAGTGGAGAAACAAGCTGAGGATGCAGGGAGAGTCTGTAGACAGATATAAATAGGTTAAGTGAGTGGGCAAGGGTCTGGCAGATGGAGTACAACATTTGTAAATTTGAGGTTATCCACTTTGGAAGGAAAAATAGACAATAAGTTTATTATTTAAATGGTGAAAGATTGCAACATGCTGTTGTGCAGAGGGACCCAAAGACTAAGACAAAGGAGCAGAATTGGGCCATTCAGCCCATCAAGACCTCTGTCATCCAATCACAACTAATTTATTTTCCCTCTAAGCCCCATTCTCCTTCCTACTCCATTTAACCTTTGACACCCTTACCAATGAAGAACTTGCCAAGCTCTACTTTAAATATACCCAAACACTTGGCCTCTACGCCCTGGTCCTTGGCTCCCCCACTATTAGAAACAACTTCTCCACATCCACTCTAGCTAGGTCTTTCAATATTTGATCGCTGTTATTGAGATCCACCTGCCCCCCCCCCACCATTCCTGTAAACTCCAGCAAGCAGAGGCTCAGAGACATCAAATGCTCCTAATTCTCATCAACGTCCTCTCTCCAATGCCAGCAAATCCTTTCTTAGATACAGAGCCCAGAACTGCTCTCAATGCTCCAACTGTGCTCTGACAAAATGCCTTATAAAGTCTCAGCATTACATCCTTGATTTTACTCCAGGATGTTTTCAAATTTCTGAGACACGTGGTTATTGGTGTGGACTGTAGTTCACGTTGGTCTCATTAAGTTTTTCTGTTTCCTTTCTTGTTGGCGATTGGCAAGTGGGCAATATGTTACTTTTTATTGGGTGAGGGAGGGGTTGGGTGTTTGATGTCAATGTTGCTGTGTTTTTTGCCTGGGAGGAGCTTGGACTTAGGGGCTTAATGTTTTTGATGCTGTATCCAGGTGGGCGATCTGTTAGCTTTTGTGTGAGGGAGATGTTGGAGGGTTTAGGGGTTTGATGTTTTAGCTGCCATGTCTGAGTGGACGATCTTTTAGTTTTAGGTGAGGAAGAGGTTGTGGGGGGAGGGGGGTGTTTGGGCTTGCGAGTTTTGGTTCACTTTCTTTTTTGTGTGGGAGGGGTCGTCAATGACTTCCATGGTTATTCTGTCTCAGAGTTGTATTCTGCATACATAATTTGGTAATCAAATGAATCTTTGAATGTTTACTCCTCTTGAAATGAATGCCAACATAGCATTTACCTTCTTTACTACCAATTCAACTTGGACTACCAAGTTCCTTTGCATCTCTGATTTCTAAATTTGCTCCCCATTGAAGAAATAGTCTGTGTCTTTATTCCTTCTACCAAAATGCATGACCATTGTATTCCATCTGCCACCTATTTGCCCACTCTTTTAATATGACTAAGTCCTTTTATAGAGCCATGTTTCCTCAATACTATCTACCCCTCTAGCTATTCTTGTATCATCCACAAACTTGGCCACAAATCTATCAATTCTGTTAGCAAATCTTTAACATATAATGTGAAAAAAGCAGACCCAACTCTGACCCTGCAGAACTCAACTTTCCCATAAACTTTCTTGTAAGACTATTGGCTCATGTTTTGTTAAGTAGGTCATGTGTGGCACCTTGTCAAAGACCTTCTGAAAATCCATGTAAGCAACTTCCATTGACTCTGTCTATCCAACCCATTATTTTCTCAAAGAATTCCAACAGACCTGTCTGTAAAGCTTTCCACTGAGGGAAACCATGTTGACTTCTGCCTATTTTATCATCTGCTTCCAGGTACCCGGAAATCTCACCCTTAATCCTTAATAGACTTTAATATCTTCCCAGCCACTGAAGTGGTCTATAATTTCCTGCTGTTTGCCTTCCTCCCTTCTTAAAGAGTGGAGGGACATTTGCCATTTTTCAATCCTCCATTTCAGAATCTAGTGATTCTTGAAAGATCATTACCAATGCCTCCATAATCTCTTCACCCACCCTGTGGTACAGTCCATCTGGTCCTGGTGACCTATATACATTCAGACCATTCAGCTTCCCAAGTATCTTCTCCGAATTAATAGTAACTACGCTCAGTACTCTCCCTAACATCTTCAAATTTCTGGTACGCTACTGCTGTCATCCACAGTGAAGAGTGATGGAAAATACTTAGTTTGTATGCCATTTCTTTTTCCTCCATTAATACCTCTCCAGCATCATTTTCCAATGGTTTGATATACACTCTCACCTCTCTTTCTTCCTATATATCTGGAGAAAAACTATTTGCTATTCTCTTTTATATGATTAGCTAGCTTACCTTCATATTAGACTTTTTTTCTATTTCCTTTTTAGTTGGCTTCTGCTGTTTTTTTTTTAAAAAGCTTCCAAATCCTCTCACTTCCTCCTAATCTTTTTTCTATTGTATGCTCTCTTTTGCTTTTATGCTGTCTTTCACTTCTCTCACCAGCCATCGTTGTCTCATCTTCCATTTAAGAATGTTTATTCCTCTTTGGGATGAACTGATCTTGTGCCCTCCAAATGCTCCCAGAAACTCCAGCCATTGCTGCTCTGCTGTAATCCATGCTAGTATGCCCTTCCAATCAACTTTGGCCAATTCGCTCCTCATGCCTCTGTAGTTCCCTTTACTGTACTGTATTACCAGTGAATCTGATTTTAACTTCTTCCCCTCAAACTACAGGGTGAATTCTAACAAATTATGATCACTCTTTCCTAAGGGTTCCTTTACCTTAAGCTCCCTAATCAAATTTGGTACATCACACAACACCCAATCCAGAATTGCCTTTTCCCTCATGGGCTCAACTACAGGTTTTTCTGAAAAACCACCTTGCAGGCGTTTGATAAATTCATCCTCTTGGGATCAAGCACCAATTGGATTTTCCCCAACCTATCTGCATATTTCAAATATTGCCTTTTGTAACTTGCAACTCACATCCTGGCTACTGTTCAGAGACCTGCATATACAGTAACTCAGTCTTTTTACCCTTGCAATTTCTTAACTTTAACTATATCATCTGATCCTATGTCACATCTTTCTAAGGATTTGATTTCATTCTTTACTGGTAGAACAACCCTACCTTCTCTACCCACTTTCTATCCTATTGGTACTTGTGAGTGCTTGTGAATGAATCACGAAAGGTTCATTTGCACATGCAACAGGCTAGCAAATAGAGCACAGGACATTATAGCACAGTAAAGCCCTTTGGCCCATAGTATTGTGCCAACTTTTTAAACTTACTCCATGATCAATCTAACCCTTCCCTCCTACATAGCCCTCCATTTTTCTATCATCATGTGCCTCCTGAAGAGTTTCTTAAATATCCCCATGTATCTACCTCTAAAGCTACCCCTGGCTGGGTGATCCGTGTACCCACTGCTCTGTGTAAAAACTTTACCTCTGACATCCCACTATAATTATTTCCAATTTCATGAAATTATGCTCCTCGTAATAGCTATTTCTACCCTGGGAAAAAGTCTCTGGCTATCCATTTAGTCATTGCCTCTTATCTTACGCACCACCATCAAGTCACTTCTCATCCCCCTTCATTCCAAAGAGCAATGCAAACTCTCCTCATAAGATATTGTCTCTAATCCAGGCAGCACCCTGGTAAACCTCTTCTGAACCCTCTCCAAGTGCAATCTAACCAAGGTTTTATAGAGCTGCAACATTACCTCATGGCTCTTAAACTCAATCTCCTGATTAATGAAGGTCATCATATCATATGCATTCTTTACAATCCCATGAAGGTGCACTACAATGTTAAGGGATTTTTGGATGTGGTTCCTCTGTTCCTCCACACTGCTAAGAATCCTGCCATTAACCCTATATTCTACCTTCAAATTCAACTTTCCAAAGTGAGTCACTTCACACTTTTCCAGGGGGGAACTCCCACTTGCTACTTCTCAGCTCAGTTCTGCATCCTATCAATGTCCCATTGTAACCTACAGCACTATCCACAGCACCACCAACCTTTGTGACATCTGCAAACTTACTAATCTACCCTTGCACTTTGTCATCCAATTTCTTCTATAAAACTCACTTCTGTAGTGCTGGTGTGACTCACAATAGATCAGAATTTAATTTTAATGACACTAAATGTATTAAATCAATTTCCAGGCCAGTTTCCTCATCTACTCAATTGAATTGTAGAGCCACAGAGTTATACAGCATGGAAGAATGTCCTGTAGCCACCTCATCCATGCTGATTAAGTTGCCCCTCCGATACTTTGCCAAAACTCCCACATCCTTTCTATAACAGGACAGCCAAAACTGTGCGCAATACTCTAAGTGTGGCCTAACAAAAATGTTACATAGCTGCAGTATGACATTCTACTCTTGAAGCATGTGTACACCTTCTGAGGGTGAAATTATCTTCCTACAATGTATGGTGAGTCATTGGAATTCTTCACCCCAGAGGCTGTAGAGGCTTGATCACCGAGTTCATTCAAAACTTCAATTTGAGGAAAGAGAAACAGAATGAAGAGTATAAAGGTAGTAAGGTAGAAGGGCTAAAGTGCATGTACTTCAATGCAAGAAACATCAGGAACAAAGGTGATGAACTGAGAGCTTGGATACATACATGGAATTATGATATAGTGGCCATTATAGAGACTTGGCTGGCACCAGGGCAGGAATGGATTCTCAATATTCCTGGATTTCAGTGCTTTAAAAGGAATGGAGTGAGGGGAGGAGGGGTGGCATTACTGGTCAGGGATACTATTACAGCTACAGAAGGGGTGGGTAATGTAGCAGGATCCTCTTTTGAGTCAGTATGGGTAGAAGTCAGGAACAAGAAGGGAGCAGTTACTGTCAGGTTACAGTGGGACTCAAGTGCAGACCAATGAATCCTTTTTCACCAGGATTTATCAGGGAGCACAAAGGCAACAGTCTTTCAAAAACAGAAGGCAGGCACAAATCCAAAGTGGCAGGCAGAGGTCTTACCAGGAAAGACAGTCAGGCAAGGGCAGACAGTCCAGAGCACACAGGCAAAAGTCAGGTCCAAGAACAGGCAAAATCCAAAACACAGAATCAGGCAAAATCAGTTGGCAGAAGTCACAATGACAGGCTAGGACAACATGGATCTGAACTGGTAAAGAATACTAGTCTAGGCAGGGTTTAAATGGACAGGGTAATCTGTGAAAATTAGAAACAGGTGCCTGCAAATGAGGAGACAAGCAGGTAATTGGAGGAAGTCCAAAAAGGAAAGGGGCTGGGCCAAAACCCACATGGCCAGGTGAAAGAAAACAGAAATTAAAGACTGTCGTGATCCAGAGCTACCAGCAGAGGCCCTTCAATCCAGTGTTCAAGCCGGATCCTTAACAGTTACTCTATTGGGAATATTCTATAGGCCCCCTGGTAGCAGCAGCGATACTGAGCAGCAGATTTAGAGGCAGATTTTGGAAAGGTGCAAATATAGGTAGTAGGGATAGTCTGGGTAATTATGAACAAGTGAGCCTTACGTCTGTGGTGGGAAAGCTGTTGGAAAAGATTCTTAGAGATAGGATCTATGGGCATTTAGAGAATCATGGTCTGATCAGGGACAGTCAGCATGGCTTTGTGAAGGGCAGATTGTGTCTAACAAGCCTGATAGAGTTCTTGAGGAGGTGACCAGGCACACAGATGAGGGTAGTGCAGTGGATGTGATCTACATGGATTTTAGGCATTTGACAAGGTTCCACATGGTAGGCTTATTCAGAAAGTCAGAAGGCATGGGATTCAGGGAAGTTTGGCCAGGTGGATCCAGAATTGGCATGCCTGCAGAAAGCAGAGGGTCGTGGTGGAGGGAGTACATTCGGATTGGAGGATTGTGACTAGTGTTGTCCCACAAGGATCTGTTCTGGGACTTCTACGTTTCGTGATTTTTATTAACGACATGGATGTGGGGGTAGAAGAGTCGGTTGGCAAGTTTGCAGATGACACAAAGATTGGTGGTGTTGTGGATAGTGTAGAGGATTGTCAAAGATTGCAGAGAGACATTGATAGGATGCAGAAGTGGGCTGAGAAGTGGCAGATGGAGTTTAAGCCGGAGAAGTGTGAGGTGGTACACTTTGGAAGGACAAACTCCAAGGCAGAGTACAAAGTAAATGGCAGGATACCTGGAAGTGTGGAGGAGCAGAGGAATCTGGGGCTATATGTCTACAGATCCCTGAAAGTTGCCTCACAGGTAGATAGGGTAGTTAAGAAAGCTTATGGAGTGTTAGCTTTCATAAATCAAGGGATAGAGTTTAAGAGTAGCGAGGTAATGATTCAGCTCTATAAAACTCTGGTTAGGCCATACTTGGAGTACTGCGTCCAGTTCTGGTTGCCTCACTATAGGAAGGATGTGGAAGCATTGGAAAGGGTACAGAGGAGATTTACCAGGATGCTGCCTGGTTTAGAGAGTATGCATTATGATCAGAGGTTAAGGGAGCTAGGGCTTTACTCTCTGGAGAGAAGGAGTATGAGAGGAGACACGATAAAGGTATACAAGATATTAAGAGGAATAGATAGAGTGGACAGCCAAAGCGTCTTCCCCAGGGCACCACCGCTCAATACATGGCTTTAAGGTAAGGGGTGGGAAGTTCAAGGGGGATATTAGAGGAAGGTTTTTTACTCAGAGGGTGGTTGGTGCGTGGTATGCACTGCCTGAGTCAGTGGTGGAGGCAGATACACTAGTGAAGTTTAAGAGACTACTAGACAGGTATATGGAGGAATTTAAGGTGGGGGGGTTATATGGGAGGCAGGGTTTAAAGGGTTGGCACAACATTGTGGGCCGAAGGGCCTGTACTGTAAAATGGTGCCCAGGCAGATCATCCATGAACCAATGACAGAGTAGACTGAAAGGGTGGAATGGCTTTTCCTTGCTCCTGTTCCTGGATTTCTTGTGGCTTTCTGATTATCTGAGCCTGCTGTCCAGAGTGGTGAACACAGACAGCTACCACATGCTCAGTGAGAGGTGGTGCAGCGCCCTGAAATTGCACTGGGCTTCTCTGGAGGGAGTGGCGGAGGCCAGAGGCAGTCAATTGCTGAATTGAAGAGGCGGGCACTGGAAGCTTAGGGTGACAGATTCCACTGTCGTCTAGTTTTTCCACCGTTTGCTGCCACCACATTGAAACCGTTACTGCATTTGGCTATCTCCAATAACATTACCATAACAAACCCACCCTAAGCCAATGAGGAGGTCCCAGTCTCCAGCAGTTTCTGTTTTGCTTTGGGTTTCCAGCACCTGCAGAATCTTGCCAGCTTTAATGATTTCTGGTTTGGGATCTCGCTGTTTCTGCACTGTAATGTAAAACCTGAAAATGCTGGAAACACTCACCAAGTCAGGTCGTATATGTGCGAAGGAAAACTAAGGCTCGAGAAACTTCTTCAGACCTGGGAAGGGGACAAAGGAAGCTTGAAAAACTTCATCGAGAGTGGGGAAGAGGTATGCCTCCGATGGGGGAACACCAAGAGTGACGTTGTGGATATGCTGTAAACAGGTTATCTTGCTAACGAGTGAACGGAAGCAGTCAGAGTGAAAACTCAGGCAAAAGAATGTAGGAGCTGCAAAATGCAAGTGTGGGAGGAGATAACCAGCGGCACTGGATGGTTAACCAGCAACAGGTAAAGTTAACCAGAAGGAGTGAACACTTAACTGGCAGCAGTGAGTAGTTAACCTGCAACAGGGAAAGCTAATTGGCAACTGTGAAGAGTTAACCAGCAGCAGTGAGGTATAAAACAACAGCCCATAGAGAAGATGAGGGGCTGTTCTTCCAGTTTACACTGGGCCTCACTCTGACAGTGCAGGAACTACATCCTGAGGGACAGAGTGGGAGTAGACTGGGCAGTAACAGTAGCTGCTGATCACCACCATTGAGTGCCACCCTTCCACAAAGTAATCAGCCAATCTGTATCTGGTTTCTCCATTGTACATTCAAGATTGTTTAATCTCCTTAGTACACAAGTGTAATGGAGGATGAAATAATTGTTACTCCAGATCCAATGCAGCACTAAAGAAGCACAATAAGATAAAGAATATAATAATAAAAACAATAAATATAAATACATAAGATAGTTTATATACATAGATTGAATATATGTCTATAAAGTGATGCTAGGTACAAGAGTATCTGTACATAAGGTGACTGACAGGAAATGATAAAGTAGTGGTGGTTGGGGGTGTGGAGGGGTGGGTTAACTTTACTGCTTGGGGAAAGTAACTTTTGAGTCTGGTGGTCCTGGCATGAGTGTTACATAGCCTCCTCCTTGATGGAAGTAGGACAAACAGTCCATGACCAGGGTGGGTGGGATCCTTCATGATATTACTAGCCCCTTCCAGGCACTTTTCTATATACATGTCCTTGATAGCCAGGAGGCTGGTGCCAGTGGTGATGGGCTGGGCAGTTTTGAATACCCACTGCAGAGCCTTCCTGTCTGCCACAGTGCACTTTCTGTATCAAGGAGTTAATGCAGCTTGTTAGCATGTTCCCTACTGCACATCTGTAGAATCATGTGAGTAATGATGTGTATTGTTCAGAGCTCCTCAGGAAGTAGAGGGATTGGTGGGCTTTCCTGATCGTGTAGAGTATGTTCTGGGACCATGAGAGGTTGTGTGAGAACTCTCAGGAGTTCGAAGCTGCTCACAGATTTCACTGCTATGCTGCCAATGTAAAGAGGGGTGTGGGGAGTGTGTGTGTTCTGCTGAAGTTGAGAAGCAGAGGCCACAATATGAACATTGTAAAGCCATACATAGGCTGAGTGACCACTTTGAACTAATTGAAAAGGTATTGGCCAGAACAAATATGGATTTTAAACAATTTCTTCTCAGGGAGAATGTCTCTCAGGATATATTTGTTTGAACATTTGAACAAAACAAGTTGGGAAAAGTTCAAAGGCAAATTAGGGCAAAGGTCCTTGGACCAATACCTTACGGAGAAGCATAGCTCTGTCCTCCCCTGTGAACACACGGAGAGTGGGTGTGGAAATGGTGTGTGTCAGGCAGATATGTCAACAACTAACAGCCACAGAGGTGAATGATGAATTGTCCCTCTTTTCTTTGTTGAACTCTCTCATATCCCTCTTGCTCTTTCCTTCCCGCCCCCTCTCCGTCGTCTTGCTTAGTCACTCCCCTCCCTCCTCTCTACCTCTCACCCCCTCTATAATGGGGAAGAGGGATGTGTTGGTGTTCCCTTCCAGAGCTGGAGGTAGCTGTTCCAACTTTGGAGCTCTCTTCCCCAAATCTTCCTGAACTCAGACCTCAGACAAGCAATCAAACGCTTCCTGAACCCATCCCACGTACAAAACGAGAACCGCGAGGGCGAGAGTGAGAATGGGAGAGAGGTGAGGTAGAAAGAGAGCTGGAGAGGAAAGTAGGAGTGAGAGAGAGAAGAAAGAAAGCTAGAAAGAGGGGAAGGAAGGAAAGAGAAAAGGAGACAGGAGGGAGAGAGAAAGTAGGAGAGAGAACAGTAGAAATAAGAAAGGAAAAGAGAGAGAGGTGAGAAAGAAAGGCAGGGAGAAAGAAAACTGATCATTAACAGTTGATCTTCACTTTTTTTTCAGTAAAGCCATGCTGTAATCTTACATTATTTCCCTCTGTTCTGGATTCCTATCAACAATTAATTCTGAGAGCATTCCGTGCTTCCCCTCCCCACCCACTCCTCTGACCTTTGCAACATACGGATGTTCTAGCTGCCCCACTGGCTCCCGTGCCTCCATATGCCTACTCTCCCTGAGCCATTTGAGCAAGGGTGTTTTCTGAAGCCAAACCCTTCCTGGTCTTCAGGATCCATATCTCCTTAAAAGGCCTGATGTCAGATTTCTGATTGATGGCGTTTCTCTGAAAAAAATAGCTGCTCAACATTCAGAAATCAAAGGAAGTCACTCATCAGGGACCCTTGACTTGTATTCACTGATGAAGTGTTTCAAACACTGCCACTGACTGACATAGCAAGACCCCGCAGAAAACTGCAAAATCAGTGTCCTGATAATTTTCTATTTTTAAACCTCCGAGGAGCATGTGTGTGCCAGGATTTGAAGGGGGACCGGATACTTACCAAAGTTGCCAGTGAGAGTAGCTGTGGTCTGAAAGGGTGTTTAACTCACTGGGTACAGTGTCCTCCTGGGGTGGGTCAGCAGCCCAAATTCCAATGTCTCACAGCTACCCTATGGCCAACCCTTCCTGCTCTGAATGACTGTGCAGCTGTCTTAAGCACAGCAGGATCAACACATCCCAGTTAATCCGAATGAACTGGTTGCCCAGAGATCTGCTGCCAACCATTTAGAAGGCACTTTCCCTGCTTTCCCTTTGTTCAATATCACCCTCAGCTGTCAAATTTAACTTCATTTGGCAAGAGCCCTACATTGATGTTTAAGGGCAAGAAACATCGATTTCTTTCCCCCCGCACCTGGTTCTCCCGGCGGGTTTTGAGGAAGGAAGCTGAGGTTCCTGTCGGTACCTATCTGAGTTATACAATGAAAGGATTGGGACAGATGCAGTCAGCCTCACTGCAGACACATAGTTGCTCCAGTGTCCTCTGCTTGTTTAGAGTGACCCTTCCTCCCATTCCCATCCACTCCCTCCCCTTCCCATTCCCCATTCCTCCCTACTCCCTTTCTCCTGCCTTCTCTCCCAAACTCCAGCCCCACACCCTCCTCACTCCTTCCCCCCTGCCTACTCTTTCACCACCTCATTCTGAATCACAACCTGCATCAAACTGATTCCCAACTCCCGGTAACCCTCTCGACAATTGCCCTCAATCAGAGTTCCCTCCGTGGATTTGCCCCTCCCAGTGGGAACTGATTCTACTCAATCGGAGTTCCCTCTGTGGATCTGCCCTGCCCAGTGGGAACTGGTTCTTGCACCCACTCCTTCAGCATGGTTTCCACTATTAACAGTTTTAGCACTTATTGCAAGGCATCCTGTCACTGTACTAAGGGATGTGGCCAAAGTTCTAGAAATCCCTCCTCATCATGTCATGGATGGTTGCATAGAGTGATAGAGACACCCCCCTCTTTTGCTACCCTTCTCCCATATCTCCCTAAACCCTTGTTGCCCCTACCCTCCATAATTTCTAACCTCCTCTACCATCTCCTACCGTGCATCTCAAACCTCCTCTTGTTCTTCTCCACCCCCATACTCCTTCAACCTCCTCCCGTCCTACATCTCTCCTGAGGTATATTCGCCCTCCATTTTCATCTGTTTGAGCATTCCTGATGTCAATCTCCCAAGCCTGAATTTCCTCTCTAAATCCCCACTTCTTATTTAGGAAGGAACCTTAAACCAATTCTGTCAGTCAAGCTTTGGGTCACATGTCTCCAGTAACCAACTCCCTGTATCCTCGGTCCCGTCTTTGTATCTCCATCCCTCTACCTTACGCCCCCTGTGCTGTGTCTTGGGATATCCGTGCCAACCAAATACCCACCTCAGCAGATCCCACTTGCCTGTGTTTAACCTGTATCCCTCTAAACTTTTGCTGCACCTATACTGTGCAAGTATCCTAACTGTGGTTATTGTATCTGCTCAACCATATCCGCTGGTAGCTCAGTCCATAAACAGACCTCCCTCTGTGAGCCACTTCTTTCCCTTCGCAAACAGGTTTCTGAATGATCCATGAGCCCAAGAAGACAAAGTCACTATATTTTGCTCTCCTTTGGCACAATTCATTTTTTTGTATTTCTTATTGTAGCTTGTGGTAATTATTTTATTTTGCAATGTATGGATGCTGCAAAGCAACAAATTTCATGATGTGTGTGTATATGTGTGTGTGTGTGTGTGTGTGTGTGTGTGTGTGTGTGTGTATATATATGTATCAGCTAGCTGGTGATGTAGTGGCATCAGCGCCGGACTTCGGAGCGAAGGCTCCCAAGTTGGAATCCAGCCAGCTCTCTTGCACGCTTTCCATCCGTGCTGGGTTGAGCGTCTCAACTTGGCCTCATAAAAATAAGAAAGCCTGCTAAAAAAAAATGCCATCATGACAGCGTCCTGATGACTCCACTCGGAGTTAAGGGCTTTCTTCTTCTTCTGTATATATCTGTATCAGTAATAATGATCCTGATTCTGATTCTGAAGATACCTTCTCTTCCCTCTAACAAATCTCTCTCCTCTCATCTTAAACCTGTGCCTAGTACCATCGACCCGCACCCAGACCAGAGCCTTCTATACCCCTTCCATACATGTACCTATCCAATTTTCTCTTAAATTTTCTTTTAAATGTTGAAATCAGAACCCACATCAGCAACTTGTATTGCACTCGTTCCACACTCACATGATCCTCTGAGTGAAGAAATTCCCCCTCATGTTCCCATTAAACATTTCACCTTTCACCCTTAAGCCATGACCTTAACCCTTACATACTATTTGAGTCAAATCTGACCCGTTTTGACATTTGACAGCAGTAAAAACACCCTAAATGCCATTTTTAAAGCCAGAATTTGATGACTTTTCCTAAAGTGACCCAAAATGCGCAAAAATGAAAATACTTAAAAATTTTATATTTTTGCTACAGATTTTTGTGCATTGAGGCCGTTCTGGGTCAAATTTGACCCGTATCTATTGAAATAGGTTTTAGATCTTTGAAACATTAATTAGGAATTAATCACCCATTTATTAATGTCAGATAGGCTATTTAAACATTCTAAATAGATCTGTGGTTCAAAATTTGGCATAGACACTTGTTATGAGGGGATTCTTGGGCCAGGTCAAAATTGACCTGAACCATACTGTGAAGGTATAGAATATGAACAGGTTGCCTGGGTTAAGTTCTAGTCTCAATCAACCTCAGTGGAAAAACCCACCTTGCATTTACTGTGTTTACACCCCTCATAATTTTGTGTATCTTTATCAAATCTTCTATGCTCCAGGGAATAAAGTCCTAATCGACTCAACCTTTCTCTATATCTCAGGTCTTCAAATCCCAGCAACATCCTTTTCCCCACTCTCATTCAATCTTCTTTTCATCTTTCCTGTAGGTAGGTGACCAAAGCTGGACACAATACTGCAAATTTGGCCTCGCTAACATCTTATACAATTTCGACATAACATCCCAACTCCTGTACTCAATATATTCATTTATAAAGGCCAATATGCCAAAAGCTTTCTTTACAACCCTGTCTAACTGTGACACCAATTTCAAGGAATTATGAATTTTTATTCCCAGATCCCTTTGTTCTACTGCACTACCAGTGCCCTACGCCTCACCGTATAAGATCTACCTTGGCTGGTCCTCCCAAAGTGCAACTCCTTACACTTGTCTACATTAAATTCCATCTGCTGTTTTTCAGCTCCCCTTTTTTGGCTGATCCAAATCCTGCTGCAAGCCTTGAACGTCTTCCTCGCTGTCCACTACACCCCCAATCTAGGCATCATCCACAAATTTGCCGTTTGCCACATTATAATCCAGATCATTGATATAGGTGACAAACAACAGTGGACCTTGCACTGATCCCTGCTGCACACCACTAGTCACAGGCATCTTACCAGAGAGGTAACCATCTACAACCATTATCTGAATTCTTCTGTGAAGACAATGTCTAATCCAAATTATTAACTCATCTTGAATGCTAAGTGATTCACCTTCTTGACCAACTGCCTATGCAGGACCTTCCTCGATATGACCTAACACACACAAAGCCATGTTGGTTATCCCTAATCAGTTCCTGTCTATCCAAATACTTGCTCCAGTTCCTTAGAATACTTTCTAATAACTTTCCCACTAATGATGTCAGGGTCATTAGTCTATAATTTCCTTGGTTATTCTTAGAGCCTTTCCTAAACAGCGAAACAACTTTAGTCAGGCCCTGGGGATTTATCCACATTAACTTGCCTTAAGACAGCAAATGCCTCCACCTCTGTAATCTGTATCGGGTCCATTTCTTTGCTGCTGCATTGCCTCACTTCTATAAACCCTGTGTCCTTCTCACGAGTAAACACAGATGCAAAATATCAATGTAAGATCTCCCACATCTCTTTCGGTTCCATGAATAGATTAGTCTAGCCAAGTGAAGTTTATTGTCATTTAATTGCATCATGTATTTATAGGCATCCATGAGACCATGGATTTGTGCCTTGGAAGGTTTCCAGGGCGCAGGCCTGGGCAAGGTTGTATGGAAGACCGGCAGTTGCCCATGCTGCAAGTCTCCCCTCTCCACACCACCGATGTTGTCCAAGGGAGGGGCATTAGGACCCATACAGCTTGGCACCGGTGTCGTCGCAGAGCAATGTGTGGTTAAGTGCCTTGCTCAAGGACACACACGCTGCCTCAGCCAAGGCTCGAACTAGCGACCTTCAGATCACTAGGCGAACACCTTAACCACTTGGCCATGCACCAACACATCATGTATATATTGTATATAACCATAGAATGTATATAGAAACAAGACAATGTTTCTTTGAACCAGGGTGTAAAGCACATAACACACATAACACATGATAACTTATGAAGGTAAGGATAAAATCTACAGATGAATCCAAGATAAATTACTAACTAAAATGCATTGAAATTAAATATTGTAAGGTACGAAACAAATTAACCAGCCACACTTCGAATACGATGTGGCAGGGAGTTCAGAAGCCTAATGGCCTGGGGGAAGAAACTGTTTAACTGTTTCTCATTGTGACCATTCTCGTTTTTATGAATTGCAGTCTCCTGCCTGATGGGAGAAAGTCAAAGGGGATGCTGGATCGATAGGTGGGATCCTTGATAATACTCAGACCACTGTGTGTGTGTGCAGCGCTCCTGATGACTGTCCCCGATGGATGCTAGGGAGACCCCAATGGTCCTCTCAGCTGTTAACACAGTCCTTTGTAGGGACTTCTGATCTGATGCTTGACTACTCCCATACCAGATGGAGAAGCAACTTGTCAGGGCGCTCTCAATGGTATTCCTGTAAAACAGAGTTAAGATGGGGGATAGGTGCCTTGCTTCCCTCAGTTGGAGGTGCTGCTATGCCTTCTTGTTCAGGGAGGTGATACTAAGGGACCAGGTGAGGTCATCTGTACTGTGGATTCCCAGGAACTTGGTGCACTTGACTCTCTCTACAGAGGAGCCATGTATTCACAGAGGGGGATGGTTTATCTGCAACTTGCTTAAGTCACAATGATTTCCTTTGTCTTCTCCACGTCCAGGCTTAGGTACTTCCTCTCACACCAATCCACCAGCCACTCCACTTCCTCTCTATACTCCATCTCATCATCGTTCTTGATAAGGCCAACCACTGTTGTGTCAACCACAAACCTGATGACACTTTTTGAGCTGGATCCTGCGACACAGTCATACGCCAGCAGTGTGAACACAGCATTAGGAGCACAGTGCTCAGTGTAATGGGACAAGAGACGCTACTGCCCACACGGACTGGCTGTGGCCTCTCTGTTAGGAAGTCCAGTATCCAATTGCAGAGGGAGGTGTTGAGACTCACCAAGGACAGTTTCCCCACCAATTTCAGGCATATGATGGTGTTGAGTGCCGAACTGAATTCTATAAACAGCAGTTTGATCTTCCAGAGGACCAGTTTGTTCCTTGCTATCCTTTTGATTTTAATATACTTTAGCTGTAGAAGCCCTTAGGATTCTTCACCTTGTCTGCTAGAGCAACTTCATTTTGGCCCTCCCGATTTCCTTCCTGTCTTCTCTTACATTTCTTGTATTCTTCAAGTACCTCATTTGCTCCTGCCTGCCTCTACCTGCTATACACGTCCTCCTTTTTCTTAACCTTGGCCTCAGCAACTTATCTCAGATGCTTAAGAAGAATGTGGTATCCTGCCCCAGTGACTATCATCCAGTCGCACTTAACATCCACTGTGATGAGAGGTTGGTGATGAAACACACTAACTCCTGCCTGAAAAGTGACTTAGATCTGCTTCAATTTGTCTACCAGCACAACAGGTCCACAGCAGATGCCATTTCATTGGACCCTAGTCAGTTCAGATTGGCAACGTCTCCTCGACGGTTTCCAACAGCACAGGTGTACCACAAGGCTGTGTGCTTGGCCCCCTGCTCTACTTGCTTTACACTTATGACTGTGAGGCTAAACAAAGTCCCAATGCCAAATTTAAGTTTGCTGTTGACATCACTGTCGCTGGCCAAATCAAAGGTGGTGATGAATCAGCATATAGGAGGGAGGTTGAAAATCTGGCTGAGTGGTGCCATAAAAAAAACAACCAATGTCAGCAAGACCAAGGAGCTGATTATTGACTTCAGGAGGAGGAAACCAGAGGTCCACAAGTCACCCCTAATTAGTGGATCACAAGTGGAAGTTGTCAGTAACTTTCAATTTCTCAGTGTTATCATTTCAGAGGTCCTATCCTGGGCCCGGCACATAAGTGGAATTACAAAGAAAGCACAGCAGCGCCTTTATTTCCTTCGTAGTTTTGTGAACGTTCGGCATGACATCTAATACTTTGACAAGCTTCTATAGATGTGTGGTGGGGAATTTATTGACTGTTTGCATCACAGCCTGACATGGAAATACCAATGCCCTTGAATGGAAAATTACAGTCCAGTCCATCATGGGTAAAGCCCTCCCCTCTACTGAGTACATCGACATGGAGTGCTGTCGCAGGAAAGCAGCATCCATCATCAGGGACCCCCACCACCCAGGTCAGGCTGTCTTCTTGCTGCTGCCATCAGGAAAGAGGTACAGGAGCCTCCGGACCCAGACCATCAGGTTCAAGAACAGTTAATACTCCTCAATTATCAGGCTCTTGAACCAATTGCCCCCTTCACTGAATAGTTCCCACAATCTATGAATTCACTTTCAAGGACTCTTCATCTCATGTTCTCAATATTTATTGTATATTTATTTTTTTTCTGTTTGATATTTGCACAGTTTGTTGTCTTTTGCACATTGGTTGTTTGTCTGCCCTACTGGGTGCAATCTTCCATTGATTCTGTTATCTTCTTAAATTTAGTGAGTATTCCCACAAGAAAATGAATTTCAGTGTTGTATGTGGTGACACATACAGTATGTACTTTGATAATAAAGTTACTTCGAACTTTAAATATCCCTCAAAAATCAAAGTTCCCTAAACCTGTTATCATTGCCTTTTTTTTCTGACAGGAACCTAAAAATTCTGTACTCTCACTTACCAAGTGTCCCAATCTGCAATTCCCAGGTCCTGTCTGATACCTTGAAAATATGCCTTTCTCCAATTTAGAATCTCAACCTGGAGACCAGCCTATCGTTTTCCATCATTTACTTTTAAATTAATGGCATTATGATCACTAAATGCAAAGTGCTCCCCTACACAAACTTCTGTCACCTACCCTGTCTCATTTCCTAATAGGAGATCACCAAAGACAAATGACAGATTCTAAGGAAATTTCTCAGGGCTATTGAAGGTGATGGGCTATTAATGTGCAGATTACAAAAATGTCTGGAGTTGTACTCCGCAGCATTGAGCATGGTTTTCAGTTTATTCTCATGGTGGGGACTCTGATACCACAGAAACTGGCCTCCCACAAACCTGGGCATTTGCTCAATTGTAAATAACGTTCCACTTGTCAGAGTGGCCTGTAGAGGGAAGTCACTGACAAAATATCCAATCAGCACTGTAAGTGAGGGGTGACAAGTAGGAAGTTGCTGCTGTGAGGGGAATTGAGGAAAATAGTAAAGGGATCTAGTTAGATAAGTTCAAGGGGAGAGGGATGAGGAGGGGGAAGAAGGATTGATACTGACAAATGACAGGTCTTTGTGGGGAACATGGCACACCCTCTCAGGGTAATTAAGTGACCTGCCACGTCTGTTCCTGCAACTGGCTTCTCCACACTGCATTTTACTTTAATGCAAGGAATGAGACTCAAAAGTTCAAAGTACATTTACTATCAAAGCAGATGTATGTGCAACTCTAAGATTCATTTTATTGCACGCACTCACAGTAAATCCAAGAAACACAACAGAAGCAAGGAAAGACCATTCCCAACAGGACAAACAAAGCAACTAATGTGCAAAGGACAACAGTCTGTGCAAATACAAAAGAAAAAAAAGGAGAAATAATAATAATAAATAAATAAGCAATAAGTATCAAGATGAAAGTGAGTCCATAGGTTGTGGGAACAGTTCAGTGCTAAAGTGAGTGAAGTTATCCCCTCTGATTCCAGAGCATGATGGTTGGGGGGTAATAACAGTTCCTGAACTTGTTGTGTCTGTTGTGAGGTTCCTGTATCTTCTAGCTGAAGGTAGCAGTGAGAAGAGAGCCTGGCCTGGGTAACGGGAGCCCTTGATGGACGAATGCTGCTTTCCTATGACAGCACTCCATGTGTATATGCTCAATGGTAAGGGGGGGGGGCTTTACCCATGAAGGACTTTTTTGTAGGGCTTTCTGTTCAAGGGCATTTGTGTTTCCATACCAGGCCAAGTTATTTCTAGGCCAAAAATTTGGTCAGTCTGACAGGGTGGAAGTTTGTTGGGAGCTGGAAACAGCTGATGCGGGGATCAGTTGGCAGCTAGCCTTAGACTGCTGAGCTGGTGTCACAGGCTAGAAATCAGACCCTGTAACATAATGAGGGCCAAACCCCACATTTCCTTTCACCGATTAAAGAAGCAAAACCAACGATGGAATGGGATGTTTCCAGCTGAAGTTATGGAACTGCAGAGGATCTCAAATTCTAGGCAACCAGAAATGCAAGATTTCAAAGGCTGGCCTCTCTCTTTGGTTTCCTTGATGCCCCCTCTAAACACTCTCATCTCACCCTCCAAACATGCACTTCCAGTGCATCCTAATGCGTGGATTCAGTGGGAAATATCCACAATTCCCTTCACCTCCAAACCCAGCACGCAGATCCTGCTTCACCCAGTCAGTTCCGCCCGCAGAATCTTTGTTGTTCTAGATTACAGTATCTGCAGTCCCTTGAGCCTCCTTGCAATTCTGGATGTCCCATAGATACCCAGCGTCAATGTTTTATCTTGATTTGAAGTTGGACCCATTCAGGCCAGAATGGTACATTCACAGAGAAGTGTGATCACGTGCTTTCACAAACGACAAGCCAGCAAAACCAAGTCCACTTGGAGTGCAGTCGAGCTAAGATGACTCTATCAGTGGGACGTTATGTTGCGGTTATAAAGACTTTGTTGAGGCTTTGTTGTTGAGACTTTCTTGAATATTATGTTCAGTTTTGGTCACCCTCTTATAGGAAAGATACCACAGGTGGAAAAAATGCAGGGGAGATGTATGATGATGTTGTGAGGATTTGAGGGACTGAGTTATAGGCTACACAGTCTAGGACTTTGCTCTTTGCAGCATAGTCATACTTTATTGATCCTGGGGGAAATTGGTTTTCATTACAGTTGCTCCATAAATAATAAATAGTAATAGAACCATCAATAGTTAAATAGTAATATGTAAATTATACCAGGAAATTATGAAATAAATCCAGGACCAGCCTATTGGCTCAGGGTGTCTGACCTGCCAAGGGAGGAGTTGTAAAGTTTGATTGCCACAGGCAGGAATGACTTCCTATGACGCTCTGTGTTGCATCTCGGTGGAATGAGTCTCTGGCTGAATGTACTCCTGTGCCCACCCAGTCCATTATGTAGTGGATGGGAGACATTGACCAAGATGGCATGCAACTTGGACAGCATCCTCTTTTCAGACACCATAGGTGTAAGAAGAGAGGGTAAACATTTAATAACAATCTTAGGGACAGCCTTTTCACCCAGAGCCTGCTGAGTAAATGGAATGAGCTGCCAGAAGAAAGGGGTGAGACAGATAACATTAAAAGGTACTTTGACAGGATAGAAAAAGCCTTAAGTGACGTGGGCCAAATGTTGGCAAGTATGGTTAGCTTAGATGGGTAACATGGAGAGAAAATTGAAGAGGGTGATGAATACAGGACTTATGCTGTTATATTTGAATGCATACTGTATATGAAATAAGGCAAATGTTGTAGCATAGTTATAAATTAGTAGGTATAACATTGTGGGTATCATTGAGTTGTGGCTGACAGAAGAGCTCAACATCCAAGGATACAAACCCTACCAAAAGGAAAGGCATATGGACAGAGCGGGCGGGTGTCTCTGTTGGTAAAAAAAATGAAATCAAATTCTTAGAGAGTTGCTACATAAGATCAGAAGACACTAGCAGGGATGATGGCAAAACAGCAATAGCTGAAGTTTCTGGGGGTAATTTGGAAGGCACAGGATCAGTTCATTGCATTCAAGAAGCATCCTGAAGGGAGGATAGGACAACCATGGCTAAAAGGGGAAGCCAAAGACAGCATTAAAGAAAAAAGATAGGGCATACAAAAAGAAGCAGAAAGCTAGAGCCCATGGTATTACAGGAAAGGTGCCAACATGGACAGACTGGCAGGAGGAAAAGGATGCAAATATAGGGGGCCTTTTCTAGTTGGCGGCCAGTGACTAGTGGTTTCCCGCAGGGGTCAGTAATGGGACAGCTTCTTTTCACATTATACACCAGCGATCTGGGTGACAGAATCGATGGCTTTGTGGCCAAATTTGCGGATGATATGAAGATAGGTGGAGGGGTAGGTAGCGTTGTGGAAGCAGGGAATCAGCAGAAGGACTTAGACAGATTAGGAAAATGGGCAAAGAAATGGCAGATGGAATATAGTGTAGGAATGTACTTTGGTAGAAGGAATAAAGGCATAGACTATTTTCAAAACAGGGAGTGAATTCTGAACGTGGATGCAAAGAGACTTGGGAGTCCTAGTGCAGGATTCCCAAAGGTTAATTTGCAAGTTGAGCAAAGTAAGGAAGGCAACTGCAATGTCACCATTCATTTCAAGAGGACTAGAATATAAAAGCAAGGATGTATCACTGAGGCTTTCTAAGGCATTGGTCAGACTGCACTTGGAATTACATGAGCAGTTGTGGGTCCCTTATCACAGAAAGGATGTGCTGGCGTTGGAGGGGGTCCAGAGGAGGTTAATGAAAGGGGTAATGTATGTGAAGCATTCAATATCTCTGAGGCTGTACTCACTGAATTTAGAAGAATGAGGGAGATCTCACTGAAACCAATTGAACATTGATAGGCCTAGATAAAGTGGAAGTGGAGAGGATGTTTCCTATAGGGGGTGAGTCTGGGACCAGGGGGCACAGCTTCAGAATTGAGGCTCGTCCCTTTAGAAGAGAGACGAGCCAGAGGATGGTGAATCCGTGGAATTCCTTGCCACGAATGGCTGTGGAGGCCAAGTCATTGGATATATTTAATGCGAAGGTTGATAGGTTCATGATTACTATGGGGATCAAAGGTTAAGGGGAGAAGGCAGGAAAATGTGGTTCAGAGGGATAAATCAGTCATGATTGACTGGTGGAGCATTAACGATGGGCCAAGTGGGCTAATTCCGCTCATCTTATGTTCTGTCATCTTCATGGGACCTTGGCTGGCATGAGTCAGTTGGGTTGAAGTGCATTTTACATGCTGTATGTTTCAATGTCTGAGCTAAGCACACGGTGAGTGGTAGTGGGGTACAGATGGGTGGGAGGTCTGACCTGGAGTGACATAAAGCCTCATTTCACCTCTGACCCTCTCCCCTCTGGCAGGTGTAGTGGTCACTGGCAAAGAGAGTGATGAAGGACAGCACGGGGAAGGAGGAGATCAAGATGAACGTGAAGAGCGGAGGTATATTGCACATTGCTGCCCGTTACTACAGGGACATGAGTGTGTGGGAAGGGCTCAGGAAACTGCTGAAAGGGCTGTTCAACATAGAAAAACAGGCCCCTCCCACAGGAACCCTTGGGTCTGATTCACTGCCCTGCCGAACTGGTCTCTTGGCCCAAAACTCTCCAGCTCCGGACTAAAACGCCCCACTCATCCATTCATTCCATGTACTGCATTTCCTCTTGATCCTTCTGCATTCCCTCCTCCACTCCCCTCACTCTCTCCCCACTCACCCCTCCACTCCACTCACTCCCTTTCCATTCCCTCCTCCACTCCCCTCACTCCCTCTCCATTCCCTCCTCCACTCCCCTCATTCCCTCTCCATTCCCTCCTCCACTCCCCTCATTCCCTCTCCATTCCCTCCTCCACTCCACTCATTCCCTCTCCATTCCCTCCTCCACTCCACTGACACCCTCCATTCCCTCACTCCCTCTCCATTCCCTCCTCCACTCCCCTCACTCCCTCTCCATTCCCTCCTCCACTCCCCTCATTCCCTCTCCATTCCCTCCTCCACTCCCTCACTCCCTCTCCATTCCCTCCTCCACTCCCCTCATTCCCTCTCCATTCCCTCCTCCACTCCATTGACACCCTCCACTCCCTCACTCCCTCTCCATTCCCTCCTCCACTCCCCTCATTCCCTCTCCATTCCCTCCTCCACTCCCCTCATTCCCCCTCCATTCCCTCCTCCACTCCATTGACACCCTCCACTCCCTCCACATTCCATCCTCCACTCTCCTCAATCCCTCCCTCACTTCTTCCTCATTCCCTCCTCCACTCCCCTCACTCCCTCCCCACTCACCCCTCCACTCCCCTCACTCCTTCCCCACTCACCCCTCCACTCCCGCCGCATTCCCTCCTCCACACCCCTCAGTCTCTCCCCATTCCCTCCCCCACTCCCCTCACTCCTTTCTCATTCCCCCTCCACTCCCCTCACATTCTCTTCACTCACGCCTCAGCTCCCCCTCCACCTTATTTTTCTCCATTCTCTTCACTCCCACTACTCCCTCCCTCCCCAATCCCTCCTCCACACCTCTTCATTGCCTCCCCACTGCCCCTCCTCTGTTCTCCACTCCCCTTCACTCATCGCTACTTCTCACTTCTTCATCCCACCCCCTACCCCGCCCCCTCCCTCCATATTCCCGTCCCACTCCTTCCCAACTCCCATCCCATTCCCTCCTCTTTCATTGCTTCCGCAGTTCCCTCCCTCCACCTTACTCTGCACTCCCTTCCTCTCCTCTATGCCTCCCCCACCCCAACTCCAATCCTCCCCTCCCCCTCCTCGGCCTGCTTTGCTGGATGCAGTTTAAAATTGGCAGACTGTTTAGTAACTCACTCATTAGTTACTTATTTTACAAATGTTTCTCCTTATTCGGAACGTTGTTGGTGATCGGACCATCTGGAACACATTACACACGTCCCCATCCCCAGCAGCACCCCCAGCCCAGCAATAGCATTGAAACCAGTGTTAATCAGCAGAGTTGAGGAATATCCCGCAGGGATTAGGCTGACTCATATCATGGCGGGGGGGCGGGCGGCGGAGGGTTGTTGCGGGGCAGTGTGGGATCTGATGGAGCTAATAAACCTGAAGCCTGGGCAGTGATCCAGGCAGCAGCTGGAATCCACAAATCACCGTGCAGCAGAAGCCGAACCCTGTTTTTATAACCTCAGAATAGAAGCTGGGATTGATGAAATCAACCACTGCCACTTTGCTATAAGCTCCTAGTCTACCCCCAAGTGTTCCTCAGAAGGGAATCTGCTGTCTGGGTCTCGATGTGACTTCAAACAACCATCAACATTGTTCCCTCTGAGGTGTCTCCTAAAGCTTCTAGCTGTGTGATTCCATCTACAATCTGCACAGTACTAACACACACACAGACACGCACACACACACACACACACACACACACACACTCTCCTCTCTCTCCCCTCCCCTTTCCCCCTCTCCCCCTCTCTCCTCTCTCCTCTCTCCTCTCTCCCCTCTCCCCTCTCCCTTCTCCCCCTCCCCTCTCCCCTCTCCCTCTCCCTCTCCCCTCTCCCCTCTCCCCCCTCCCCCCTCTGCCCCCTCTCTCCCCTCTCTCTCCTCTCTCCTCTCTCCCCTCTCCCCTCTCCCTTCTCCCCCTCCCCTCTCCCTCTCCCTCTCCCCCTCCCCTCTCCCCTCTCCCCTCTCCCCCTCTCCCCCTCTCTCCCCTCTCTCTCCTCTCTCCCCTCTCCCTTCCTCTCCCCTCTCCCCCTCCCCTCTCCCTCTCCCTCTCCCTCTCCCCTCTCCCTCTCCCTCTCCCTTCTCCCCTCTCCCGTCTCCCCCTCTCTCCCCTCTCCCCCCTCTCCGCCCTCTCTCCCACAAACCATGCACACACAGATAGACGTAGTCACAAACACAAATCACACACTCAGTGGCCACTATATTAAGTACCCCCTGTATCTAATAAAGTGGCCACTGATTGTATGTTCATGCTCTTCTGCTGCAGTAGCCCGGCCACCAAGTTACGAAGTGTTTTGCATTCAGAGATGATCTTTTGCACATCTCTGCTGTAACGTATGGATATTTGAGTTACTGTCGCTTTCCTGTCAGCTTGAACCACTCTTGCCTTTCCCCTCTGACACCTCTCATTAACCATTCTCCTCTGACCTCTCTCATTAACAAGGCATTCTCGCCCATAGAACTGTTGCTTACTGGACTTTTTTTGCTTTTTGCACCATTCTCTGTAAATTTTCGAGACTGTTGTATGTGAAAGTCCCAGGAGATCAGCCGTTTCTGAGATACTCAAACCACTCTGTCTGGCACCAACAATCATTCCACGGTCAAAGTTACTTAGACCGATTTTCTTCTCCATTCTGATGCTTAGTCTGAACAACGACTGAACCTCTTGACAATGTGTGCATGCATTTACGCATTGAGTTGCTGCCACTTGACTAATTAGATATTTCCATTAACAAGCAAATGTATGGGTGTACCTAATAAAGTGGCCATTGAGAGTACATGCACACATGACACACATACACATGCAAACACAGGCAGGCACACAGATAGATATGCACACCCACACACTGACAAATTCAGACGCACACATATATGCACACATACAGATATACTATGAACACATGTGCATACATAAACATTCACTCGTGCACGCGCGCGCGTGCACACACACACACACACACACACACACACACACACACACATTGCCAGCATCGATGAGCCAGTCCTGCACAGTAACTGTGTAGCTGGCAAATACTTGAATTTGTGACGCACCCTGGTGCCCTGGGAATCGAACTACATAACCCTGACAGTTATTCTAAAGAAACACAATCCACGTTCCTTCACTTTGCAACCGGATCTCTGACTTCCTGAACAGCAGAATGCAATAAGTAAGGACAGGCAGCAAGATATTTCATTTTAAAGTACATCTGTGCCTCTGCTTCTTCAGGGAGCTAAAGGAATTCAGTATGCCCCTCTTGAGCCATAGAAAGCATCCTAAGCAACATACACAACATGCTGGGGGAACTCTGCAGGCCAGGCAGCATCTATGGAAAAGAATAAGCAGTCTGCGTTTCGGGCCGAGACCCTTCTTTAGGACTGAAAAGCAAGGGATGTCATCAGAGATGTTCTCCTTTAAAGAAACACTTTCAGTACGCTGGATGAACTCAGCAGGTCAGGCAGCATCAGTCAGAAACAATGAGTCGATGTCTCGGGCCGGAACCCTTCATCAGGACTGTGTCCTCCTTTAAAGAACTGGGTTTCTCTCCCTCTACTATTGATGCTGCTCTCACCTGCATCTCCTCCATTTCCCATACATCCACGCTCATCCCATTTTCCCACCACCTTAAGAGTGATAGAGTCCCTCTTGTCCTTACCCACCACAGCATCAGCTTCCGCATCCAACACATCATCCTCCACAACTTCCACCATCTCCAAAGAGATACTACCACTAAACATATCTTCCCTCCCTCCCCAACCCCACTTTCTGCAGGGATCACGCCCTCCATGATTCCCTTGCCCATTCGCCCCTCCCCACTAATCTCTCTCTGGGCACCTACCCCATGAAACAGCCTAGGTGCTACACCTACCCATACAGCTCCTCCCTCACCCCCATCCAGGGCGCCAAACAGTCCTTCCAGGTGAGGCAACACTTCACCTGCAAATCTGCTGCGGTCGTCTATTGTGTCCAGTGCTCCTGATGTGGCCTCCTCTACGTTGGTGAGACCCGTCATAAATTGGGGGGCCACTTCGTCGAGGACCACCACATCATCTACCACAAGCGGGACGGGTGCAATGAATCGGTGGACTGGACTGTATTCAGGGATTCACCTTCGAACCTGGATGAGTATGTTGCAGCTGTTACCGACTTCATTAAAACCCGTGTGATGAGTGTGTGCCCACAAAGACTTACTGTACATTCCCAAACCAAAAGCCGTGGATGCTTTTGGAGGTACGTCGTCTGCTGAAGGCCATTTCTGTGGCATTCAAGTCTGGCGACCCAGGCCTGTACCAGAAAACCAGGTATGATTTGCGGAGGGCTGTTTCAAGGGCAAAAAGACAATTTCAAATGAGTTTGGAGGCGACATCGGATGTACAACAACTCTGGCAGGGTCTGTAAGACATTACTTCCTGCAAAGTGAAACCCAATAGTATGAATGGTAGCGATGTTTCACTACCAGATGAACTCAAAGCCTTCTATGCCCGCTTTAAAAGGGAGAACACAAGTACAGCTGTGAAGATCCCTGCTGCACCTGATGACTCTGTGATCTCTGTCTCAGAGGCTGATGTTAGACTGGCTTTAAAGAGAGTGAACCCTTGCAAGGTGGAAGATCCCAATGGAGTACCTGGTAATGCTCTGAAAACCCGTATCAACCATCTAGCGGGAGTATTCAAGGACATTTTCAACCTCTCACTGCTACGGGCAGAAGTTCCCACATGCTTCAAAAAAGCAACAATTATACCAGTGCCTAAGAAGAAGCTGCCTTAATGACTATCACCAGGTAGCACTCACATTGACAGTAATGAAATGCTTTGAGAGGTTGGTCATGACTAGACTGAACTCCTGCCTCAGCAAGGACCTGGACCCATTGCAATTTGCCTATCACCACCGTAGGTCAACGGTAGATGCAATCTCAATGGTTCTCCACACAGCTTTAGACCACCTGGACAACACAAACACCTATGTCAGGATGCTGTTCATCGACTATAGCTTAGCATTTAATACCATCATTCCCACAATCCTATTGAGATGTTGCAGAACCTGGGCCTCTGTACCTCCCTCTGCCATTGGACTCTTGACTTCCTAACCATAAGACCACAATCTATGCAGATTGGTGATAACATCTCCTCCTCGCTGATGATCAACACTGGCACACCTCAGGAGTGTGTGCTTAGCCCACTGCTCTATTCTCATGATTGTGTGGCTAGGCATAGCTCAAATACCATCTATATAAATTTGCTGATGACACAACCATTGTTGGTAGTATCTCAGGTGCTGAAAAGAGGCTGTACAGGAGTGAGATATGCCAACTAGTGGAGTGGTGCTGCAGCAATAACCTGGCACTCAACATTAGTAAGATGAAAGAGCTGATTGTGGACTTCAGAAAGGATAAGACGAAAGAACACATACCAATCCTCATAGAGGGATCAGAAGTGGAGAGAATGAGCAGTTTCAAGTTCCTGGGTGTCAAGATCTCTGAGGCTCTAACCTGGTCCCAACATATCGATGTAGTTATAAAGAAGGCAAGACAGCGGCTATACTTCATTAGGAGTTTGAAGAGATTTGGCATGTCAACAAATACACTCAAAAACTTCTATAGATGTACTGTGGAGAGCATTCTGACAGGCTGCATCACTGTCTGGTATGGAGGGGAGGCTACTGCACAGGACCGAAAGAAGCTGCAGAGGGCTGTAAATCTAGTCAGTTCCATCTTGGGTACTAGCTTACAAAGTACCCAGGACATCTTCAGGGAGCGGTGTCTCAGAAAGGCAGCGTCCATTATTAAAGACCTCCAGCACCCAGGGCATGTCCTTTTCTCACTGTTACCATCAGGTAGGAGATACAGAAGCCTGAAGGCACACACTCAGTGATTCAGGAACAGCTTCTTCCCCTCTGCCATCCGATTCCTAAATGGACATTGAACCCTTGAATACTAACTCTTTTTTTTAAATGTACAGTATTTCTGTTTTTTGCACATTTTTAAATCTACATATACTGTAATTTATTTATTTATTAATTATATTTATTTTCTTCCTCTGTTTTATGTATTGCATTGAACTGCTCCTGCTAAGTTAACAAATTTCACATAACGTGCCGGTGATAATAAACCTGATTCTGACTTCCTGTTGGCAAAACATTTTAATTGCAATTCCCATTCCCATTCCAACATATTGGTCTATGGCCTCCTGTTGTGCCAAGATAAGGGCATCCTCAGGGTGGAGGAGTGACACCTTACATTCCGTCTGGGTACCCTCCTGCATGATGGCATGAATATCGATTTCCAGTAAACAAATTCCATCCCACCCACTTCCTCTTCTCACTCCGACCCTTTACTACTTCTCACCTGCCTATGACTTCCCCGGGTAGCCCTCCCCTTCCCTTTCTCCACTCTCTTGTCCCATCAGATTCTTTCTTCTCCACCCTTTGACCTATCAGCTTCCAGCTAGCCTCTTTCCCCTCCCCCACCTTTTTATTCTGGCATTTCCCCCTTCCTTCTCACTCCAGAAGAAGGATCTTGGTCTGAAACGTCGGCTGTTTATCGTTTACCACAGATGTTGCCTGAACTGCTGAGTTCCTCCAATATTTTGTGTGTGTATTGCTCTGGATTTCCAGCATCTGCAGACTTTCTTGTGTTTATAGAAAGCATCCTGTCTAGATGCATAATGACTTGGAATGAAAACAACCTCCCCTACTTGGATTCTGTTTACACCTTTTGTTGCCTCAGTAAAGCAGAACAATCAAAGACCACTCCTACCCCAAACGTTCTCTCCCCCTCCCATCAGTCAGAAGATACAAAAGCCTGAAAGCACATTCTACCAGGCTGAAGGACAGCTTCTGTCAAGTTGTTATCAGACTCTGCAATGGTTCCCAGTGGAAGACTATTTACAAAAAGATGGGCTCTCGACCTCGTAATCTACCTCACTGTGGTCTTGCACCTTAATGTCTTCCTACATTGCACATTTCTTTAACTGTAACACTTTATTCTGTGTTATCTTGTTTGATTTTGTTCTTCTTCAATGTACTGATGTAATGAAATTATCTGCATGGAGAGTGGGTCGATACATGTGAAAATAATGAACAGATTTACCAATCTGCACACTTATTTCTTCTTACCCCTTGAAGGTGAGGATGCCCAGCCAGTCAGAAGACAGGAGGCACCAGGTGGAGGTGAGTCTGTGAATCGTGGGGAACAGGAGGGGGTGCAGATTGTGTCTGAGGGTAAAAGAGGGTAACACATGGGGGATGTGAGAGAGCGGGAGGGTGAGGGGTTAGAGAGAGGTATGGAAAGGAATGGAGGGAGAGCGACCCTCGTGGGTACAAAATGTAACAAGAATCACGGACTGATTGCTCCAATCTGTAATGACAGTGGGCAGTAGTCTCCCTGCGCAGAAGTTGGAAAGAAGGGAAAACTGGGAAGAGCTAGTCCCCCAGCCAGAAGGCACAATAACGATCCAGTCAGACTGAGAGAAGGGGTGAACAGATCATGTAAGGGAAACAATTAATCTGCACTCAGAAAGTTAGGGACTGGTCAGGGATAGTCAGCACGGATTTGTTGGTGGGAGATCCTGTCTAATTTAACTGAGCTCTTTAAAGAGATAAATATATTGATGAGATCTGTGTAGTTTACATGGATTTCTTTAAGGTCTTTAACAAGGTCCAACACCTTGGTCATATGAGAAGCATTCATAAGAAAAATACAAATTCAATATCAAGTATACATAATGACAAAAACAAACCTAATTAAAACAAATAGAACAAATGAACAAGGGCGTTTTTAGATCATAGAAGTGAAATGTGAAATGGTCATACTATTGTTATACCGTGGGGGTGATTAGGGTTTTGCCAGTAGGCTCGAGAAATGAATGGTTGAAGTGAAGTTCTCAAACCTGGTTGTGTGGGACTTTAGACTTGTGTACCTCCTTCTGGTGGAAGCTGTGGGAAGATGGCATGGCCTGGACGGCAGGGACCTTTGATGATGGATGTTGCCTTCATGAAGCAGTGTCTCCTGTAGGTACTACCGTTGGTGGGTGTGGTGGGGCCCGCGATGTATTGGGCTGAGTTCATTACTTTCCTCAGCTTCTTATATTCCCGTGCATTTGAATTGCTGCATCAGGCCATGGCGCACCCAGTCAGGATATCTTCAACAGTATATCTGTAAAAGTTTATTCGAGTGTTCGGCGGCAAGTCAAATATCCTTAGCTTCCTAAAAAAGTAAATACACTAGAGTCCCTTCCTTATGACTGCATCTACAGTACTGTGCAAGTTTTAGGTTTGTATATGTGTGTGTATGGAATACTGCGCAGAAGTTTTAAGTTTGTGTGTGTATATGTGTATATATGTATGTATATGTGTGTGTGTGTATATGTGTGTATATATACACACACACACACACACACACATACACACATACATATAGGCTGGGTTCATTCAGGGAAGGTTGAGAGAGTTTCAGAACCCATATATTTCATTAACTCTCTTCTCCTGAGTCACAGATTCCTACTGGGGGTGGGTAAGTTAGTCCCAAAGGAACAGGGCCACAGAGGCCTGTTCCGGGGGCATATCAACCTGTCTCATGCATCAGCACAGCTGGAAAATCTCCAGCACTTGGCTAAGTCTGGCCACTCCCAACTCCTGCCATCTGAGCATCTAACACATCCAAAACTGTCACTTGTATTTTGATACGAAAACTGAAAACTCCAGCAAGTAAGGCAGCAACTATGGAGTGAAACAGATTAACATTTTAAGTGAAGGACTCAATACCAGGACAGAGAAAGAAGAAGCTGCAGCTTAGTTTCAAGTTGCAGAGAGGACTGGCGAGGGGGTGAGTAGAACAAAGGGAATCCCTGTGTTAGAGTGTGGGGAGCGTTCCTGTGGGGAAGGGTTGTTAATGGGGTAAGAAGGCAATAAAGGAGTGTGATTGGAGCAAATCTCAGGTTAGGGTGTTCTAATGAAGAGGGAGAAATCGTTGAGCCAGTGTCAATGGGCAAAGATTTACAACAAAATGCTCAGGCTTGCTATAGAAGGGAAACTGAGTTGGAATTTGGAAACTGTGACCTGGTTTCCCATTTCAGGCTTCCACAGTGAACCATGCAAAGGCCACTGGTAAACAGGCAGTGGCAGCGCTGAGGTGGTGCCAGCAGAAATTACAATGGCACCACATAGTCATAGTCATACTTTATTGATCCCGGGGGAAATTGGTTTTCGTTACAGTTGCACCATAAATAATTAAACAGTAATAAAACCATAAATAGTTAAATAGTAATATGTAAATTATGCCAGTAAATTATGAAATAAGTCCAGGACCAGCCTACTGGCTCAGGGTGTCTCGCCTTCCAAGGGAGGAGTTGTAAAGTTTGATGGCCACAGGCAGGAATGACTTCCTGTGACGCTCTGTGTTGCATCTCGTTGGAATGAGTCTCTGGCTGAATGTACTCCTGTGCCCAACCAGTACATTATGTAGTGGATGGGAGACATTGTCCAAGATGGCATGCAACTTGGACAGCATCCTCTTTTCAGACACCACCGTCAGAGAGTCCAGTTCCATCCCCACAACATCACTGGCCTTACCAATGAGTTTGTTGATTCTGTTGGTGTCCGCTACCCTCAGCCTGCTTCCCCAGCACACAACAGCAAACGTGATAGCACTGGCCACCACAGACTCGTAGAATATCCTCAGCATCGTCCGGCAGATGTTAAAGGACCTCAGTCTCCTCAGGAAATAGAGACGGCTCTGACCCTTCTTGTAGACAGCCTCGGTGTTCTTTGACCAGTCCAGTTTATTGTCAATTCGTATCCCCAGGTATGTGTAATCCTCCACCACGTCCACACTGACTCCCTGGATGGAAACAGGGGTCGCCGGTACCTTAGCTCTCCTCAGGTCTACCACCAGCTCCTTAGTCTTTTTCACATTAAGCTGCAGATAATTCTGCTCACACCATGTGACAAAGTTTCCTACCGTAGCCCTGTACTCAGCCTCATCTCCCTTGCACCAGAAAGAAATTAACTGGTGCACCACCACAGCACCACAAAGAAATTAACTGAAATTTGACATACAAATTGCAGCTGCTTTCTCTGTATAGTTTTGAACACAGCTTGTTTCTCCAGTTGATCGAGTGAAACAGTGCCCCCAATTACCATAGCAACCATGCAGCAATAAAGTTATAAGCTCTGTGCTGGTCTAAGGTCAGATCCACGCTACACTTCTGCTTATTTGTTCGTTGTCAATGTCTTGCCATTGCTGTCCTCAGATCAGTTAAGCTGATCTAAGATCACTTAAGGTGGTGATGTCACTCACTCTCACTCACGCGAGAGATTGATAGTATACATCCAGGCGCAGATCCATGGTCTCACCAGACTAACGGATGCCCCACACACACATTGTTCTTTTGCAAGCTAGCGTGGGCCTGGCACATGCATTATTTTGGCCGGCGTGAAAAAATGGATCAATTTTTAGTGAGAAAATGACCTCATCCAGAGGAATCAGTGGTGTTTCAGCCCGAGCCTGTCTTAATTGAAAGTTTCATGCAGAAAGAAGTAAGTGGGGATGAGGACGACAGCAGTTCATCGAAGGAGTGCAAGGGCGAAGTAGAGGAACAAGAAATGGAGCGGGATTCAGAACAGAACGTGGATGAAGCTGCTCTTAGTGCGAGTGGGAATACTGTTAGCAATGTTAGCTAGCAGCCTGAGGAAGGACCCCGTCGGACAGCATTGAAAAAGTACCCTTCGCAACGGTTTGGCAATCAGCAAAGGAGTTTTATTCGTGGCTAATTCAACCTGTACTCCTGGCTGGAATATTCGATCATGAAAGATACTGTGTTCTGCTTCGCATGCAGGCATTTCCTGTGTGGAGGACATGGTTTCCATTCTGAGTCTACCTTCACTGTCACCGGTTACCGCAACTAGCGGAAAGCTACAACAATAGGGGAAACTTTGTTGAGTTGCTCAGTGTAATTGGGCAGTTTGATGAGACTGTAGCTAAAAAAAAAAATGACAATCCTGGAAATGCAATATATCCATCATGATATCCAAAATGAAATTATGGGTATTATGGCAGATATGGTCAGATGTCAGATTAGTGCAGAAATCAAGGAGGCTGGACATTTTGCCATCATGGTGGATGAAAGTAAAGACTTGAGTAAAAAGGAGCAAATATCAGTGGTGGTACGGTATTTGAATAACGAAACAGTGCTTGAAAAATTCTTGCACTTGACTCCAGCAGAAGAGTTGGACGCAGAGTCGCTTCTTAAAAGCATTGAACAGACACTCGTCCAGTGCATTATTGATAAGAACGCGTGCAAGTCCGTGTTATGACGGGGCGGCAGTGATGTCCAGGTGCAATAACCAGGTACAAGAGAGGTTCAGGAAAGGGGTCCCGCAGCCATTATATATACACTGCCATGCTCATAGACTTGACTTTGTTTTAGTGGATGTTGTGAGCAATGTACAAGCAGGTGTGTTTTTTGAAACTGTGCAGCTGCTTTACAACTTCTTTTCAAACTCTGTTGCCCACAATCTTTTCATGAAGAAACAGAGAGAACTAGGATCAACTGCACAGCCCGTGGAGTTGAAGAAATTGTCAGATACACGCTGGACATGGCAGTATACAGCTTTGTGGGCTACAAGGAAATCACTCCTTGCCATTCTAGCTACACTACAGGATATTATGGGTCAACCAAATGCACGGAGGAAAACGGAGTCCAGAGCTGTAAACGGACTGATTGACGAGCAGTTTGCTTTACTTATCACTCTGTTTGAGGATTTATTCCAAGTCACCAAGTTCATGTCAGACCAGCTACAATCTCCCAGTCTGGACCTTTCATCCGCTGTGGACTTGGCTCAGTCTGTTATCGATGCACTCTCAGCAAAACGGGGAGAGGAATCATGGAGTGAAATTCAGACAAGAGCTAGGGACCTGTGCGTCAAGGCCGGTATACAGAGCAGACCACATGAAAGGAGACAGACCCAGCCACCCCGCCGCCTACATGATTTTGTCATTGAGGCCCAAACTGAACGGACATCTGTCACATCCTCTGATAACCTTCGCAACCACTGTTTCTATCCGGTTATAGACAGACTTCTGACTGAAATGAAAAGATGATTCTCAGTTGAGACTGGGAGTGTTCTGACTGGAGTCTCAGCATTGAGTCCCAAACACAAGTTCTTCCGAGACAAGAATTGTCTTTAGCCAATGGCCCAATACTATGGAGTGATTGAAGTGAACCTGACTGCAGAGCTACATCAGGTTCAGCATCTGCTGGAAACAAAACAAAAGTAAGGACAGACAGTGAATGACACAGTGGAATTTCTAGCTCTAATGAGACCCCACCACGATGCATTTATAGATTTATACAAACTAATCTGCATATCACTGACTCTGCGTGTGACAGCTGCCTCATGCGAAGGGAGTTTCTCTAGCCTCAGACGTCTTAAAAACTACCTAAGGAATAGCAGCGGCGATGCTCGAAACAGCAACTTGGCCCTGTTGGCCATAAACAGCCAGAGGACCAAGGCACTTGACATCCAGAAAATCATTGATGCTTTCACCACCAATCACAACAACAGACGGATTGAGCTTCTCTGAAAACATCAATGGTGAGTGCAGTTGATTTTTTTTTAAATTTGGGCCTAGACTAATGCTGATTATAATTATTATTTTGTGGTGGTTACCCCATAGTCCTTATGTTTCCCGCAAATCCTAAAATATTACATTTACTGCTATTAAGCCTACTGGTTCTGCTTAGACTTCCAAGCGGTGATTCTGTTAATTTTTGTTTTAAATTCAATAGCCGAATTAATTGAGGTATTTCATGGTCAGAGTACGATTTGTCCAACTCCTGGTAAAGCCTTGCATCTGTTGTTTGCCTTATTTGACTTTTAATAACGGTGTATCTTTTGGCATTGTCTGTCTATGTAATGCGAATAGCAGTGGACATTGTGGGTTGGTGTTGTGTTTTTCAGTTGAAAATCACGCATTTGATGCTGATTGCGGGATTGGTGCGTGATTCACGTTGTGCGTTGTGGGTCGGATGCTCTGTTGGTTTGTTTGTTTATGCTCTGTGTAGCCCGGGTTGTCTCCAATGCTGTTGACACTGTCACAGTTCACTTCTATATTAGATCTATCAATTGCTGTTTTTTGTGAATCAACAGAGGCATTTTTAGTAGGCACATAATGCTCGAAACTGACTTTTGAATGCCACGCATCTGGCCTTGCGAATACATGTTACCATTCAGTACATCCCTCAGCGCCATCACTGAATAATTCAGCCCCACTGTAGCACCAGCAAGAAAAAATCTCTGGCGCCGACAGTGTAAACAGGGATGTGTGGCTTGTGAGAACTTCAGCCATCAGTTAGATGCTGATAATTCTGTTGATGAATTCATCATCTCCTCCATCTCCTTCCAGATCCCACGAAAGGAACGGCAGGAGCAGCAGCAGGAAAGTCCTTCAGCATTGTGAGCTACATTCTCCTGGCTCTGTTTGTCCTGCTGATGGTGATGTTCGTTGTGGAAATGCTCAAGTGTAAGTCACTGAGAGTGTGCAAGAGCTGGGTGATGACACGGGCTGGGGAAGGGCCTGCATCTTTGGGGGAGCCGTTTCTGAAAGGTCAGCGGATGGCTGAGTCACCGTGCACCAAAGGAAGCGTGAGGGCGTGGTCACAAGGTTTCACCCTTGTCTAAATACATTCAGTGTGTCACGAATCCATAGAGCTACTTTAGAATACTTGGGGGCGGCATGGGAGCCTCACAGTTAGCGTTACACTATTACACCACCAGTGACTCAGGTTCAGTTCCACCACTGTCATTCAGTGGGGTACGTTCTCATAGAACATAGACATCTACAGCACATTACAGGCCCTTCGGCCCACAATGTTGTGACCATCTAAGTTTCCTCCACGTATTCTAATTTCCTTACCTTTCAAAGATGAATGGGTTAGAAGGCTAATTGGTCACATGGGTGCAATTAAGCTTGACGGAAATTGGTTACCCGGCTAAACCTAGCCATTCCCAACTCCTGCCGTTTGAACACGTGGCACATCCCAAACTGTCATCAGCATTCTGATTAAAAGAAACTGAAAACTTTGCATTCAGCAGCTCAGGCAGCGACTATGGAGAGAGAAACAGATTAACATTTCAGGTCAAGGACTTAAGTTTAGCCAAGTGCTGTGGATTTTCCAGGTGTTGGGATTTTCCAGCTCTCTGAAAATGGAATGTCTGACTGCTAGTTTGTTAGCTGTTATGAAGCAAGAGGAGATGAATATACAGTTGTAATATGGCTGAGCAATGTGGAAAGACCTGATACTCCTCTGTTTCCAAATTCAGTCCCTACTGTTCATCTACCCTGGGCTCCGACTGTCCTCATCCTGCTGATTGAGAAAGTTAGAGACAGGATACAACAATACGAGTAATAACTGTCTTACTTTCAGTTCGACAGATATCCAGTGAAATTAAGGATCTGAAGGATGATATGACAAAGAAACTTGCGAGAGTGAAGGAGGGTGAGTCTTGCCCAAACTCTTCATGAACCCAGCTCCTGCTGGAAGTCTCTGTGTAAGAGCATTAGGAACCTCAGGGATTCCCAGGGACACAGTGGATCCAGGTCATGTGAGACTGAGAAGCTGGCTCAGATTCTCTGTGATAACTGGAGACACAGGAGGTTGCAGACATTGGAATCTGGAGCCACTTACAGCCTGCTGGAGGAATTCAGCAGGCCAAGCAGTATCAGGGACGGAATTGTCAGCATTTTGAGTTGAAACTCTGCATCAGGTCTGATGTGACCTGCATTCTGCAAATTGGTCCATCTACCAGCTTGGTTCCACCTACCTTTTATTCTCTGTCTCCACCTATCACCCAGCTGCATCTGCCAACTCCACCTTTCACCCTCCCCTTCCGTGCTACATCTGTCCTCATCTGTCACTCCTCCCCAATCCATCGACTGGCCTGTCTGAACACTCTCTCCTCTTTAACTCTCCGCTCCATTCTCAGTCCTGAAGCAGTGTTTTGACCCGAAACATCGACAGTTCCTTCTCCCCCTCCCCCCTCCCCCCACCACCAATGCTGCTTGACCTGCTGAGTTCCTCCAACAAATTGTAGATTGTTTGTCTCTCTGAGGTAATGCAAGGTCACCATTGACCCATATCACAAACTGTGATTCTGGATTACTGCATCCGGCTATTAAAAGGCAGAAACTGGGTTGAAATATTCTGTGTGCTTCCCCATCACGCTGAACACTGGTCTCTGACCCACAGGAGAGCAACTGGGGCTAAATACCATTTAACACCACAAACTGGCTGGGAACTTTGCACTGTGCAAGCTGTCCCCCTCCTGACTTGAATCAAAGAGAAAAGTTGTTCTAATCTAGGCTGAGAATTAGTCATGGAAAATACTTTAAGAATGTTTAATATTTCCTTAAAGTTTTGCAAAACATTTTCCTTTAGACCCTCGGTTGATATAATTTTAAAATGTCTAGCAATGTTTGAAAATATTTAAAAGTTTTTAATGAAGTATTTTAACACTTTTTCAGTTTTTTATGAGCCTGCAGAGCAATCAAAGTTTTTAATCAAAGGTTGACACTTTGTGGGAGTGTAATTTGTGTTCCTCTGACTGGTGTCATGGTCCTGATGATGGGTGGTCCTGCAGGAGGCTGCTCAGTTCTCCACAAGTTCCTGCTGAGACAGCTGCCAAAAGTTATATTAGACTTTCCAGTCAGAGACAACTGAACTGGTAAATGTCTCCACTGACTCCCAACTTCACTCCTGTTCTGTGTCAGCAGGAGTATCCCAGGGCCTGAGGTGTACTCTGACACTTGGATGGCCAAGGATGCAGAGGTTTGTCATGGTCCTGGGATCCCTGATCAAGAAGCTGGGATCGTCCCCACTTCAGTTGGGAACATATGCAAGTGTGTGTGTGTGCCTGTTTATTGGTAGGGGTGTGCGTTTATTTGTAGTTGTGTGTATGTGTGTCTGTTTATTGGTAGTTGTGTGTGAGTCTGTTTATTGGTAGGTGTGTGTGTGTGTGTGTGTGTGTCTGTTTATTGGTAGGTGTGTGTGTGTCTGTCTGTCTGTCTGTCTGTCTGTCTGTCTATTGGTAGTTGTCTGTGTGTGTGTCTGTTTATTGGTAGTTGTGTGTGTGTGTGTGTGTGTGTCTATTGGTAGTGGTGTCTGTGTGTGTGTGTGTGCCTGTTTATTGGTAGGGGTGTGTGTTTATTTGTAGTTGTGTGTATGTGTGTCTGTTTATTGGTAGTTGTATGTGTGTGTGTGTCTGTTTATTGGTAGGTGTGTGTGTTTATTGGTAGGTGTGTGTGTTTATTGGTAGGTGTGTGTGTGTATGTGTGTCTGTTTATTGGTAGGTGAGTGTGTGTGTGTGTGTGTGTGTGTGTGTGTGTGTGTGTGTGTGTATACACGCGTGCGCTCTGTTCTATGGGGTCCTTAACCAGCCCGGTACAAAGGCTTCAGTGAGCTCCTCACAGTAGAGAACCAGCCTGTGACCTGCTCCTGCAGTAACTGTATCTATGTGGCTGGACTGGTTAACAGTGGCCCCACCAGTTACTGATGATAGGGCAGGTTGGAGTAGGTTGGCTTTGCTAAACTAGTAATCAATGCTTGCCGTTACACATCAGCCCACGCTGTTTGCACCTTGTTGTGTGCAGGCAAAGAACATCTCCTCATCTAAAGAGTTGCACATGGAACCTGACCTGAGTGCCCTGGGGGTTGTCCATGTTCACTTGAGAAATGCTACATCCGAGGGGAAGGCCACCAAGTATACGCCAGCCTCAGTGCTGCTCTCTGCTGTCTGCCTGGATCCTCTAGAGTCTAAGCCAAGAGCCTCAAAGGCCCCATCTGATACAGAGACAACACAAGCGTTAACTTATTGGAAGAATTATTGAAAACCCAGATGCAATAACCAGAGACCCGAATTCAATTCCCACTATGGCAAGTCCAGGATTTTGGAACAAACCCAGTCTCAGTCACGCTGACTGCTTCACTGATGAATGTTCTTTGAAGTATATTTTCATCTGACTGTAACTATATACAGTACAACCAAATAAAACAATGTTCCTCTGCACCATGGCACACCAGCAAAACATATATCACATACAACACAAAGTATACCAGAAATAAAGTTAATAAAATACAATTCAAGATGCACGTTCTGCACAGAACAGGTGAACAGTAAACAGACATTTTAAAACAATGCCAGTGACTGTTTCTTACCTCCTGCACAGGCTAGCAAACTGTTCATTGTATGTAAGTGCTGCATGAGGCCTGAGGAGGGATACATTCAGACGAATTATCCAGCTGTGAACTTGCCACCCAGTTTGGACATAGTGGAGATGGCTCCTCAGCCGTGGTTTTCCTCCCATACACCTGGGGAGTACTATCTAAATACCGAGCAGTCAAGCAACAGCCTGACGCAATCATCCTCACACAATCAACCCTCACAGGAAACATGTCAGGAAACAGGACAGGACACTGCATCCTGTCCCTCTGCGGTGTACAGGTCATCTCAGAACATTGACTCTTGATCCCATGGTGCCAACTGAACTCTGACAAGGTATCCTTCACCTGACTCCCACCCATCACCCTCTCTCATCGACGAATCAGTGGTCCCCAGTATGGAGCAATGCTTGGAAGAAGTGATGAATGTAGTGAAGGCTCTGGGTGGGCACATTATCAGGGTAGGCCTGGTGGCCCCATCACTGATGTCAGAGCTGACCATGTTCTGTGGCAAAAGGTGAGGGAAACAGTACACAGAATAAACTCTTTGAACTATCGACAACTCTACATGTGGTACCTGTTTGTTAGCGTTTCATCTTCACCTCGAGAGCACCTCAATTATGGTGTTTGACAGCCATTCTTAGTAAAACAGAAGCAGAACAAACCTGACAGATCAAAATCAGTCATCCATAAGGCACTGTGGACCAACGTTGGCGGCAGCTGAGATGTCCACCCCTACAGCCTGTCACCCCATCACCCAGGACATCCATGCCTCCACTGTGACATCAGCTCAGTAGACCAATCGGGAGCAGAACCACGAGACACGCCTAAGACTGCACTGCCCAGCTGTTGAAGATGCAACACCGGGTCGCTGTGTATTAAAGAACAAAAGCAGCAGCACTGGACGGAGCCTTGTAATCCCTCAGTGGCTCAGGTTGTCTTGGTACCCACACATCCGGTGAATGGTGGTGGGCAATTGCACAGCTTGCACGAAGAGGAGGAGGCTCCAGTGATGTCTTCACCCCCAACTACAGCAGGGCCCAGCACAAGGAAGTACAGACAACCATGCCCAGCCAGATGCATGGAATGAGCTCCCTCCTGAGATCTTCACCAGCATAGAAACCAGTCCCCAACTAACTGCATTCACTGCTCAGGATCTTAAGAAACAGATGATAAAGCCAAAGAATTGGGACCAGACATCCTCCTTGCTGGTGTATTAAGGACCTGAACTGCATACCTATCTGATACTCCAGTGCAGTTTTCTTTTTTTTTTAATTTTATTTTTATTTGGATAAGGAGTTCACAATTATCATGTACTTTTTTCACACATATAACCTTTTCCATTTTTTTATATGTATAAAACTACAATTATTTATACATTCTTAAGTAGCAAAATAAACATTTAAATAGATAATTATGTACTGTGGTAAATCTAACCTATTAGGCTAAGTAATGAAATTAGTTGTTAAGAAAAATGGTAATAATAGTTTCCATACAACCCTTCTGGACCATTTCCACTGGTCCAAAATGTTGCATACAAGCCTATATACCAACCATTGTAGGTGTTTATATCCCAATTTGTTCGTGCTTGTTCCTGCCCACAGACATAATTATCCAATCCCTACGTACTTATTTACTTTATTTTTTCTTTTTTTTTAATCCCTTTCCCAAATCTTTCCCTTTTTTCACTCCAATGTTTTACCCAACAATGTGGAAAGTTGCTCAGGTATGCCCGTTTACAAATCCAAATCTATCCGATCGTCAATGTACTGTCAAGTTCTCTAAGACTGTGTTTCAAGAGCAGTCGGTCGAAGATTCAAAGTACATTTATTATCAAAGTATGTCTCCATTATATACCACCCTGAGATTTGTCCTCCCACAGGCAGTCAGGAAAGAAAGGTTCACCATGGAACCTGTTCAAAGAGAAAACAGCAAACACCAAATATGCAAAAAAAATCAGAAAAAAAAACAAGTGGATTACATACAGAGTACTAAACATCAAACCGCAGAGCCCTTGAACCAGTTTGGGATGTTCAGTTTAGTTCAGTTCAATTCCATTTCGTGCTGTGGCAACAAATTCTGGTCTCGCCAGCGATGACCAGATCTGGAAATGAAGTAACTAAAAATTCTCACAGTAAGGAGGGACTGAAGCTCCTTTTTGTTCATCTGAAAGAGATGCCAAATCTTTGAGGAGTTTAATTGGTAGAATCTGCCACTGAGTAACTGAAGCAGGTACCTTGGATTACTGGGGCTGAGGAGAAAATAGAAATAAATCTCAAAGGAACTGAGATGAGGTTTCTAGGAAACATTCCTCTTTCAGGTGTGTTGGGAGATGTCATCTGAACCAGCAGAAGAAAGTGGATCCAGAGTGTCAAATGAAATACATGATTAAATTGAGAACCAAGTGAAGCAGAATGGGTTGTTTAAGAGATCTAACAGGCAAAGAATGGGTTGAGTAGCTAAGTAGCTACTTGAAGGCCAGGTGTTTGACAAAGTTGTCAGAAGCTATTTGGGATGCACACCATTGAGAGTACATAAGTGTTTGTCCATCGTCAACGTCGATGAGGACCCCGACACCATTAAGATTGTGTTGAGACTAGCGCATGGTTTGGACTTAAGTGAGAGAGAGTTGCGCAGCGTCAGCCTCGCTCTCTCTTCCCAATTCCCATCTTCACCCAGTGGCAAGACAGAGTCGAGACAGCTGGAGATGGGAGTAGGTGCAGTGGATGACCAGGACGTCTTCTGTGTCTTGTCCTGCTCTACACGTTCCATGACGCTCGCAGAGACCGCCCTCTTGACTGTCGGACCTTCCATTGGTCTCATCCGCTCAATCTGCCGGAGTCTGAATTCACATGCTGGGATAGACAACTCCCTGTCTCACCGAGGGTTTGAGACCCGTCAGCTACCTTCACCTGGTTTAGCCGGCTTGTCGCAGCCGTTGCCTAGGGTGTGACTGCTGTCGCATGCAAACAGCTACGGGGAGCCACAGGTGAGAGCTGAGTGCCAGGTGGGGACCAAAGGTGGACTAACTGCCCTGAAAAGGACGCGACATATTCCCCCACCAGAGATGCTACCCCTCCCTGACACCCCATACATTACATAATAGGTAGTGGGAGCTAATCCCTAATAAACCCCAACCCCCAGCTATGACAATCTTAAGGAACTGGAGAGGTCAGTGGACCATGGGCTAAAGGGAAGGAGGAAGGGAACCAAAAGGAGGTGATGGACATATCATGAGGGTTGGAGAGCAGAGAGGAGGGGAGAGAGGATAATCAGAATGAAGAATGGAAAAAAGAGAAGTGGGGTTGGGCAGGGGGCAGGGGAAGAGGAAGAGGGAAGATATTATGTGAAGTAAGAAAAGTCAATGTTCATGCAATCAGGTTGGCAGCCATCCAGATGGAATCTGAGGTGTTGCTCCTCCAACCTGAGTTTGGCCTCATCATAGAGGTAGCTTCATCAGGACTGGAAAGGAAAGATACCAAAGCCAGAATAGGAAAGTTGGGGGTGGAGTGCAAGCTGGCAAGTGAAACGTGAGACCGGGTGTGGGTGGGTGGGGAAGCAGGGGGATGATGTACCCTAGTGAAGCTAATCTCAAGATGAAGGAGAGACATCTCATATTCTGTCTGGGTAGCTTCTGACATGATGGCATGAACATTGTTTTCTCTAACTTCTTGTAATTACTCCCCTCTGCTTTCCCTTTGCCTAACCTGCCCCCCCCCCCAACTCACCTCTTTTCCTTTTCATTACTGATTCTGGTTACTCTCATACTTCTTCTCTTCTCCTCCCCCACCCTCATGACATGCCCACAATCTCCCTTGTTCCCAACTCATTCCCTTTATTTCATGGTCCACTGTCCTCTCCTATTAGATACTTTCTTCTTGAGTCTTTTACCTCTTCCATCTATCACCTTCCAGCTTTCACATCATTTCCACCCTCCCACTTTCCCTCTCACCTGGTCTCTCCTGTCACCTGCCAGTTTGTTCCCCTTTCCCCACCTTCTTATTCTGAATTCTTCCCCTTTCCTCTCCAGTATGATCAAGGGTCTCAACCTGAAACATTTACTCTTTATTTCCCTCCAGAGTTGCTGCCAACTTGGGGATTCCTCCGGCATTGTGTGTGCGCTACAGAGGAATCTGGGTTCAGGGTAGGCAGGAACAGGGCCCAGTTGCCTTTTTGTGTGGTAATCAGTCAGCAAGCAGCCATTCCTTGGTCCCAAGAGCATTTCTCAGAATTGAAGAACGATGAACTGGAACGGGAGTTGAACAAACAACAGGAAGAGTACGGTTGGACGGTCTTTGTGAGTCACTGACTGACAACTTCTGGCAACTCTTTGTGCCGAGTTTTCACGCATCTCTTCCCTCCACTCTTTGGATTCAATGGCTGATGTTCTTCTGGTCAGTAAATTCCCTTCCCTCTATAGTCTCCCCTTATGGACTCTGCCCATATTTTTGGTTGCATGAATAAAACACCCCAGCATAATCAAAGACCCCAGCCACTCTGGATATTCTCTCATCTCCCTCCTCCTATCAGGCAGTAGATACAAAGGTCACCAAGCTCAACGGCAGCTTCTATCCCACTTTTATAAGACTATTAAAGAGATCCCTAGTATAAGGGATCTAACATTCGAGCCCTGAGGTGACAAGGACCTGTGATTTTGCTTTGTTGCTGTGCCTGTTGGGTTTGCCATCCTCTCCACTGGTGGGCCTCTCGCGGGTTAACGGGAATCACTTGCATTTGCGCTGCTGCTCAAGCCAAGTGAGGTGTTCCTGGGTAATTCATCCGAGGGTCCCCAACTAGCTGGTCGATGACAGGGTCCAGGGAGTGGGGATGGAGCAGGGCCACTCATTGGCCAGCACCACCACGACAGAGCACCGTTACCAGCACGTGAGACGTCTGCTTAGAAGGTTTTGTACACTGCTGAGAAAGGGAACAGCCACTGGTTGTGGGAGCTCATAATGAGGAAGATAATGGGAGTCAGGAGGAAATACCCAGTGAGGGGGAGAGCTTCCTGTAGGAGGAGAGATCAAGGTAGGGAGGGAGTATTCAGTGAAGAGTGAGCCCCTTATGATGAAGGAGTTCTCTGTAAGGAGCACTCAGAGAGAAGGGAGCTCCCTTTAATGTGAGGGAGCTGCCGGAAGTGGGGGAGTACTGAAAGTAGAAAGCTCGTGATGGGACGGAGCTCTGATGACAGCCCATCAGCAGGGTGCGTCACACTCAGGCTAGATGTGAATGGGCACTGCATCCCAACCTAACCAGGCCAGTTCGGGAAAGAAAGGAAGCTCTTCGAGCAGTGGTAAGAGTTCCTGGAGCTGTCACAGGAAAGAGGGATCTCTGCTGCAGGTCTGGCAGGAAGGCCTGGGGTCATTGTGCCCAGAAATGAGACTGCCAAGAAGAGGAATGATGGGGACCAGCTTGCACTGTGCAAATAGAGGGGAGCTGTTCAAACTAGCAACAGTTCTAAGGCACAGCTCAGGCACTGACGGCCACATGCAGAATGTCATGGAACATCTGCTTCTGCAGGGAGAATAATGAGAACCTTGTCCTCCTACCAAGTAAGGCAGAGTCTCCAAAAGAAAATGGGCGTGTATAAACAGAGAAATATTTTCAAAGTTCAAGGAGAGAAGTGGTTGAGATTGCTCACTAGCGATCAGCATTGACTAATGGGCTGAATGGCCTCTGTTGTATGTGGAATGCCGGATGAAACGTGAAGTCTTTGGGGTAACTGCAAGTCTGTGTCTTTGCAATTGCTTTACTCACGCTTGAGTATGATGCTTGTTTTTTTTTGCCAGTGGGGGGAAGGGGGATTGTAGCTCGCTGCCGCTTACGTGCGGGGGGTTGCTGTTGGGGGGGGGGACTTTGGGGTTCTCACATTTAACTGTCGTTCATTCTTTGGGGAACGTCTCTGTCTTCGTGGATGTTGGTGAAGAAAAAGCATTTCAGGATGTATATTGTACACGTTTCTCTGACATTAAATTGGACCTTTGGACCTTTGAACCTCTCTGTTGGTTATTCTACGGTTGCCATTCCACACTTCTACACTAACAGCGCAGAGAGTTCCACTCAGCAGAAAGTGCATTTGGCAGGTAGGAAGGACCCATGAGCTAGTAATGGCCTCCTAGCGGAGGCAACCCGCAGCTGTATTTCTACCTCATGGATCAGGTTGAGTTTGGACCACACTCTGCAGTGAATGGACCTCACTGGATGCTTGGATCATACACCGCATTATGTGCACGGCCTGCACTGCACAAAAAGGTTTGATCATATTGTAGGAGCATTGTTGGATTGCACTCTCCTGTGTGTTTGGATCACCATGTAGAGTGTGTTTCCCTGTCATTTTTCACTGCATACATGCACTGCGCTCTGCAGTGCGTATATGAGTCGCACCGTGCAGTGGAACTGGATTATACCGTCAAGAGTCTTTTTGAACTGCATAGTGTAGACTGTGATGTGTCTAATTGTGCAGCACGTACAGTATTTCGACCTTAGGCCAAGTTTGTGTTTGGATCGCACTGTGCAGGTGTGATTGGATCACACTATGCAGGCGTGTCTGGATCGCGCCGAGCAGGCATGTGTGTTCGAATCGAACTGTGCAGGCGTGTTCGGATCGCGCTGTGCAGGCGTGTCCGGATCGCGCCGTGCTGAGCGTGTCTGGATCACGCTGTGCAGGAGTGTTCGGATCGCGCTGTGCAGAGCGTGTCTGGATCACACTGTGCAGAGCGTGTCTGGATCGCAGTGTGCTGAGCGTGTCTGGATCGCAGTGTGCTGAGCGTGTCTGGATCGCACTGTGCAGAGCGTGTCTGGATCGCAGTGTGCTGAGCGTGTCTGGATCGCAGTGTGCTGAGCGTGTCTGGATCGCACTGTGCAGGTGTGTCTGGATCGCAGTGTGCTGAGCGTGTCTGGATCACGCTGTGCAGGAGTGTTCGGATCGCGCTGTGCAGAGCGTGTCTGGATCACACTGTGCAGAGCGTGTCTGGATCGCAGTGTGCTGAGCGTGTCTGGATCGCAGTGTGCTGAGCGTGTCTGGATCGCACTGTGCAGAGCGTGTCTGGATCGCAGTGTGCTGAGCGTGTCTGGATCGCAGTGTGCTGAGCGTGTCTGGATCGCACTGTGCAGGTGTGTCTGGATCGCAGTGTGCTGAGCGTGTCTGGATCGCAGTGTGCTGAGCGTGTCTGGATCGCACTGTGCAGGAGTGTTCGGATCGCGCTGTGCAGGCATGTCCGGATCGTGCTGTGCTGAGCGTGTCTGGATCGCACTGCGCAGGTGTGTCTGGATCGCACTGCGCAGGTGTGTCTGGATCGCACTGTGCAGGTGTGTCTGGATCGCGGTGTGCCGAGCGTGTCTGGATCGCACTGTGCAGGAGTGTTTGGATCGCACTGTGCAGAGCGTGTCTGGATCGCACTGTGCAGGAGTGTTTGGATTGCACTGTGCAGGTGTGTTTGGATCGCACTGTGCCGAGCGTGTCTGGATCGCACTGTGCAGAGCGTGTCTGGATCGCACTGTGCAGAGCGTGTCTGGATCGCACTGTGCAGGAGTGTTTGGATCGCACTGTGCAGGTGTGTTTGGATCGCACTGTGCCGAGCGTGTCTGGATCGCACTGTGCAGAGCGTGTCTGGATCGCACTGTGCAGGAGTGTCTGGATCGCACTGTGCAGGAGTGTCTGGATCGCACTGTGCAGGAGTGTCTGGATCGCACTGTGCAGAGCGTGTCTGGATCGCACTGTGCAGAGCGTGTCTGCATCACACTGTGCAGAGCGTGTCTGCATCGCACTGTGCAGGAGTGTTTGGATCGCACTGTGCAGAGCGTGTCTGGATCACACTGTGCAGAGCGTGTCTGGATCGCACTGTGCAGAGCGTGTCTGGATCGCACTGTGCAGAGCGTGTCTGGATCGCAGTGTGCTGAGCGTGTCTGGATCGCACTGTGCAGAGCGTGTCTGGATCGCAGTGTGCTGAGCGTGTCTGGATCGCACTGTGCAGGAGTGTTCGGATCGCGCTGTGCAGGTGTGTCTGGATCGCACTGTGCAGGAGTGTTTGGATCGCGCTGTGCAGGTGTGTCTGGATCGCGGTGTGCCAAGCGTGTCTGGATCGCACTGTGCAGAGCGTGTCTGGATTGCACTGTGCAGGAGTGTTTGGATCGCACTGTGCAGGTGTGTCTGGATCGCACTGTGCCGAGCGTGTCTGGATCGCACTGTGCAGAGCGTGTCTGGATCGCACTGTGCAGAGCGTGTCTGGATCGCACTGTGCAGGAGTGTCTGGATCGCACTGTGCAGGAGTGTCTGGATCGCACTGTGCAGAGCGTGTCTGGATCACACTGTGCAGGAGTGTTTGGATCGCACTGTGCAGGAGTGTTTGGATTGCACTGTGCAGGAGTGTTTGGATCGCACTGTGCTGAGCGTGTCTGGATCGCACTGTGCAGAACGTGTCTGGATCGCACTGTGCAGAGCGTGTCTGGATCGCACTGTGCAGAGCGTGTCTGGATCGCACTGTGCAGAGCGTGTCTGCATCGCACTGTGCAGAGCGTGTCTGGATCGCACTGTGCAGGCGTGTCTGGATCGCACTGTGCAGGAGTGTTTGGATCGCACTGTGCAGAGCATGTCTGGATCGCACTGTGCAGGAGTGTCTGGATCGCACTGTGCAGAGCGTGTCTGGATCGCACTGTGCAGAGCGTGTCTGGATCGCAGTGTGCTGAGCGTGTCTGGATCGCACTGTGCAGAGCGTGTCTGGATCGCAGTGTGCTGAGCGTGTCTGGATCGCACTGTGCAGGAGTGTTCGGATCGCGCTGTGCAGGTGTGTCTGGATCGCACTGTGCAGGAGTGTTTGGATCGCGCTGTGCAGGTGTGTCTGGATCGCGGTGTGCCAAGCGTGTCTGGATCGCACTGTGCAGAGCGTGTCTGGATTGCACTGTGCAGGAGTGTTTGGATCGCACTGTGCAGGTGTGTCTGGATCGCACTGTGCCGAGCGTGTCTGGATCGCACTGTGCAGAGCGTGTCTGGATCGCACTGTGCAGAGCGTGTCTGGATCGCACTGTGCAGGAGTGTCTGGATCGCACTGTGCAGGAGTGTCTGGATCGCACTGTGCAGAGCGTGTCTGGATCACACTGTGCAGGAGTGTTTGGATCGCACTGTGCAGGAGTGTTTGGATTGCACTGTGCAGGAGTGTTTGGATCGCACTGTGCTGAGCGTGTCTGGATCGCACTGTGCAGAACGTGTCTGGATCGCACTGTGCAGAGCGTGTCTGGATCGCACTGTGCAGAGCGTGTCTGGATCGCACTGTGCAGAGCGTGTCTGCATCGCACTGTGCAGAGCGTGTGCATCGCACTGTGCAGGAGTGTCTGGAGCGCACTGTGCTGAGCGTGTCTGGATCGCACTGTGCAGAGCGTGTCTGGATCGCACTGTGCAGGCGTGTCTGGATCGCACTGTGCAGGAGTGTTTGGATCGCACTGTGCAGAGCATGTCTGGATCGCACTGTGCAGGAGTGTCTGGATCGCACTGTGCAGAGCGTGTCTGGATCGCACTGTGCAGGAGTGTCTGGATCGCACTGTGCTGAGCGTGTCTGGATCGCACTGTGCAGGAGTGTCTGGATCGCACTGTGCAGGAGTGTCTGGATCGCACTGTGCAGGAGTGTCTGGATCGCACTGTGCTGAGCGTGTCTGGATCGCAATGTGCAGGAGTGTCTGGATCGCACTGTGCAGAGCGTGTCTGCATCGCACTGTGCAGGAGTGTTTGGATCGCACTGTGCAGGAGTGTTCGGATCGCACTGTGCAGGAGTGTTTGGATCGCACTGTGCAGGAGTGTCTGGATCGCACTGTGCAGGAGTGTCTGGATCGCACTGTGCAGGAGTGTTTGGATCGCACTGTGCAGGAGTGTTCGGATCGCACTGTGCAGGAGTGTCTGGATCGCACTGTGCAGGAGTGTTTGGATCGCACTGTGCAGGAGTGTTCGGATCGCACTGTGCAGGAGTGTTCGGATCGCACTGTGCAGAGCGTGTCTGGATCGCACTGTGCAGAGCGTGTCTGGATCGCACTGTGCAGGCGTGTCTGGATCGCACTGTGCAGGAGTGTTTGGATCGCACTGTGCAGAGCATGTCTGGATCGCACTGTGCAGGAGTGTTTGGATCGCACTGTGCAGAGCATGTCTGGATCGCACTGTGCAGGAGTGTCTGGATCGCACTGTGCAGAGCGTGTCTGGATCGCACTGTGCAGGAGTGTCTGGATCGCACTGTGCTGAGCGTGTCTGGATCGCACTGTGCAGGAGTGTCTGGATCGCACTGTGCAGGAGTGTCTGGATCGCACTGTGCAGGAGTGTCTGGATCGCACTGTGCAGGAGTGTCTGGATCGCACTGTGCTGAGCGTGTCTGGATCGCAATGTGCAGGAGTGTCTGGATCGCACTGTGCAGAGCGTGTCTGCATCGCACTGTGCAGGAGTGTTTGGATCGCACTGTGCAGGAGTGTTCGGATCGCACTGTGCAGGAGTGTCTGGATCGCACTGTGCAGGAGTGTCTGGATCGCACTGTGCAGGAGTGTCTGGATCGCACTGTGCAGGAGTGTTTGGATCGCACTGTGCAGGAGTGTTCGGATCGCACTGTGCAGGAGTGTCTGGATCGCACTGTGCAGGAGTGTTTGGATCGCACTGTGCAGGAGTGTTCGGATCGCACTGTGCAGGAGTGTTTGGATCGCACTGTGCAGAGCGTGTCTGGATCGCACTGTGCAGGAGTGTCTGGATCGCACTGTGCAGGAGTGTCTGGATCGCACTGTGCAGGAGTGTCTGGATCGCACTGTGCAGGAGTGTCTGGATCGCACTGTGCAGGAGTGTTTGGATCGCACTGTGCAGGAGTGTTCGGATCGCACTGTGCAGGAATGTCTGGATCGCACTGTGCAGGAGTGTTCGGATCGCACTGTGCAGGAGTGTTCGGATCGCACTGTGCAGGAGTGTCTGGATCGCACTGTGCAGGAGTGTTTGGATCGCACTGTGCAGGAGTGTTCGGATCGCACTGTGCAGGAGTGTTCGGATCGCACTGTGCAGAGCGTGTCTGGATCGCACTGTGCAGGAGTGTCTGGATCGCACTGTGCAGGAGTGTCTGGATCGCACTGTGCAGGAGTGTCTGGATCGCACTGTCAAGGAGTGTTTGGATCGCACTGTGCAGGAGTGTTCGGATCGCACTGTGCAGGAATGTCTGGATCGCACTGTGCAGGAGTGTTTGGATCGCACTGTGCAGGAGTGTTCGGATCGCACTGTGCAGGAGTGTCTGGATCGCACTGTGCAGGAGTGTTTGGATCGCACTGTGCAGGAGTGTTCGGATCGCACTGTGCAGGAGTGTTTGGATCGCACTGTGCAGAGCGTGTCTGGATCGCACTGTGCAGGAGTGTCTGGATCGCACTGTGCAGGAGTGTCTGGATCGCACTGTGCAGGAGTGTCTGGATCGCACTGTGCAGGAGTGTTTGGATCGCACTGTGCAGGAGTGTTCGGATCGCACTGTGCAGGAATGTCTGGATCGCACTGTGCAGGAGTGTTCGGATCGCACTGTGCAGGAGTGTTCGGATCGCACTGTGCAGGAGTGTTCGGATCGCACTGTGCAGGAGTGTCTGGATCGCACTGTGCAGGAGTGTTTGGATCGCACTGTGCAGGAGTGTTCGGATCGCACTGTGCAGGAGTGTTCGGATCGCACTGTGCAGAGCGTGTCTGGATCGCACTGTGCAGGAGTGTCTGGATCGCACTGTGCAGGAGTGTCTGGATCGCACTGTGCAGGAGTGTCTGGATCGCACTGTGCAGGAGTGTTTGGATCGCACTGTGCAGGAATGTCTGGATCGCACTGTGCAGGAGTGTTTGGATCGCACTGTGCAGGAGTGTTCGGATCGCACTGTGCAGGAGTGTTTGGATCGCACTGTGCAGAGCGTGTCTGGATCGCACTGTGCAGGAGTGTCTGGATCGCACTGTGCAGGAGTGTCTGGATCGCACTGTGCAGGAGTGTCTGGATCGCGCTGTGCAGGAATGTTCGGATCGCACTGTGCAGGAGTGTCTGGATCGCACTGTGCAGGTGTGTCTGGATCGCACTGTGCAGGAGTGTCTGGATCGCACTGTGCAGGAGTGTTCGGATCGCACTGTGCAGGAGTGTCCGGATCGCACTGTGCAGGAGTGTCTGGATCGCACTGTGCAGGAGTGTTTGGATCGCACTGTGCAGGAGTGTTCGGATCGCACTGTGCAGGAGTGTTCGGATCGCACTGTGCAGGAGTGTTTGGATCGCACTGTGCAGAGCGTGTCTGGATCGCACTGTGCAGGAGTGTCTGGATCGCACTGTGCAGGAGTGTTTGGATCGCACTGTGCAGGAGTGTCTGGATCGCACTGTGCAGGAGTGTTTGGATCGCACTGTGCAGAGCGTGTCTGGATCGCACTGTGCAGGAGTGTTTGGATCGCACTGTGCAGGAGTGTCTGGATCGCACTGTGCAGGAGTGTCTGGATCGCACTGTGCAGGAGTGTTTGGATCGCACTGTGCAGGAGTGTCTGGATCGCACTGTGCAGGAGTGTCTGGATCGCACTGTGCTGAGCGTGTCTGGATCGCACTGTGCTGAGCGTGTCGGGATCGCGCTGTGCTGAGCGTGTCCGGATCGCACTGTGCAGGAGTGTCTGGATCGCACTGTGCAGAGCGTGTCTGGATCGCACTGTGCAGGAGTGTTTGGATCGCACTGTGCAGGTGTGTTTGGATCGCTATGCGCAGGTGTGTTTGGATGGCAGTGTGCTGAGCGTGTCTGGACAAGGCTGTGCTGAATGTTTTTGGACCACATGGCGAAATGTTTAAAAACTTCTATAGTTGTACCATGGAGAGCATTCTGACAGGCTGCATCACTGTCTGGTATGGAGGGGTTACTGCACAGGACTGAAAGAAGCTGCAGAAGGTTGTAAATTTAGTCAGCTCCATCTTGGGTACCAGCCTACAAAGTACCCAGGACATCTTCAGGGAGCAGTGTCTCAGAAAGGCAGCGTCCATTATTAAGGACCTCCAGCACCCAGGGCATGCCCTTTTCTCACTGTTACCATCAGGTAGGAGGTACAGAAGCCTGAAGGCACACACTCAGTGATTCCAGGAACAGCTTCTTCCCCTCTGCCATCCGATTCCTAAATGGACATTGAACCCTTGGACACTACCTCACTTTTTTAATATACAGCATTTCTGTTTTTTTTTGCACTTTTTAAAATCTATTTAATATACATATACTGCAATTGATTTACTTGTTTATTTTTTTTATTCTTTCTCTTCTAGATTATGTATGGCATTGAACTGCTGCTGCTAAGTTAACAAGTTTCACCACATGTCGGTGATAAAAAACCTGATTCTGATTCTGAACTGTTTGTTTGGATTGTGTTGGACCATGTGGTTCAGTGTGTGTACAGGCTCAGAGGGTTTTCACTGTATGGCACTGTGTGGTGTCTATTGGGACCATTTTGTACAGTGTGTGTATGTCACTGAGTGGATTATTCTGCACCAACTTACGTATCCCTTTGTATCTTTAACCACTTTTTAATGTTCATTACAGAGTTGATCACTGAAACCCAGAAGGGTCATGGCCAGTTGGTGCAGGGACAGGTGCAGGGACAGAGAAAGATTGAAAGCGGAAGTAAGTGAAATCTTTCAATCTGCCCTCTGTCTTTCTGTGGCAAGAGAGACAAATGACTCCCTTGTTTATCAACTCGCCACTGCAGCAGGCTGGGCGTTCCAGCAGGGGTGGGACTGCCCCTTCTGCTGAATCTTGGGTTAAGTCCTCCCACATCTTGCGTAGAATAGAGATGCCATGGTCTCACAAGAGTTGTACATCCAATACTGTTGGTGACAGTGTCAAAGCACATCTGTGCGTGGCCAGCGTTCATGAGTCAAGTGCTATAATAGCCTTTATAGGTATGGAGGGGTAGAGGAAGCCTTTCAGCTTTTCAGCTGTCCTGGCAATCAGCCTGATCAAAGTCACTTCATTGCCCTAGCAACTCCCTGAATATTAAACCATTGCAATATATATCATAAGCAAATACAGAGTATCATTTATAAAAGTATGAGAAGCATAAATAGACATTCAAAATCATTTTCCCATAGTAAAACTATCAAGTGCCAGAGGACATGGATCTAAGGTGAGAAGATGAGAGAGTCATGCAGGTCCCAGCTGGAGACTCAGGAATATTATCACAGTCAGATGTAGAAGGATTCTTCATTGCTGTTTCCATCACATTTTGTTTTACCATTCAGGGTTGTTAGCCCTGAGCTGAACCCCCGAACCTGGAGGGCCGGTGGACCACTCTCGGTCTGGTCTCTACCTTTTCACCTGTGTGGCATGGGTGACCAAACCATGAGCCAAAGCACAAGGCCCTGATTCCAGCCGACATAGCTCTCCGGGTCAGAGAGGCAATCAAAGCCTCCAAACCCTATGGCAAGGTTGTGGTCCTCTTGGAGGGAGAGGGGGAGAAAGTTTGAAGGAAATACACTGGTATGTGTGTACCTGGAACAGGCTGATAGGGGTGGTGGTGGAAGCAGATACAATAATGTCATATAAGAGGCTTTTTTCCAGACATATGAATATGCAGTGATGCAAAGCTATGGATCATGTGCAAGCAGAGAATCTAGTTTAGTTTGGGATCATGTTCAGCACAGACATCATTGGCCAAAGGGCCCGATCCTGTGCTCTATGCTTCTGTATTCTGTGTTCTATAAATAGCCAGTGCCGTTCGTTGACATAGTCCAGAGCCAGTGATGGTTAGAGAACGAAAGGGGTGGCATTGATGTAGCCTGAAAGCAGGGAGTAGTTACTGCTGTAAGGGGCACTTCCACTTCCCAAGGTTTTCACCGCTGCGACATAGTCACAGGTCTATTTTTCATTGAAGCTCTTCTGAACAGTTCTGGGCATTGGAGTGTGGGAATTGTGTTACCAATGTGTGCACAGCAAGATCTCACACACCGCCATCTGATAATGAAACAGTGGTGCAGTGGATATTGCTGCTGACTCACACCTCCTGGAAGTTGGTTCAGTCCTGACCTCAGTTACTGTCTGCGTGTTCTCAAAAGTTCAGTTTCCTCAAAGTTCAAAAAGATAGACTGATTAGTTAATTGGCTGCTTTAATTTATCACTTAGTGGAGATTAGCCTCAGAAAAAGATAAATGAAGTTGACAGATGTGTATGAGATCCACCTGCAAGGGGCTTCCTGAAAGCTGGTGGCACCTCCAATGCAGCCGTTCCTCAGCAGGTGACCCAGGGACAGCCACTTGGCCGTTCTGCGGGCAACTGCTTCTGACTGGAGGGGATCGTGCTGTTCTGTGAGCCACACTGACAACAGCCTGTATGTGTTGGTGGCCACCATTTTGTGTCTTAAGTCTCTAGACTGAAGCTGCAGTGTTCAGACTCAGAGCTAGAGTCAACCAGCCCATGGTAAGCCCTCTCCTGGCCCCTTGGCTCACACACTACAAACCTTCCTAAAGGTTTCTGGCATTCACATGTCTCCATATTACCAGCATTCACCAGGGACACAGAGGTTTCCTGGTTTCTCAGGCCCTTATATGTTCAGCCCTATCCTGGTATGGATTTTGCAATGTGGTGGCTGAGATTAAACTAGCCGGTGTGACCAAAACATCCTGTAAACTTGAGCTTCTTTTTCAGTTTCGGATTTGAAGGAGCAAATGCGCAAATGGCACGGTGACCTGCGGGCTCAGATAGCAGACATGAAGAACAACTGTGAGTATTGGGAAGCCACCCTTCAATCTCCTGACGTGCCTCATATTTCTGATCATGGGCATCAGTCCATTTCAGTTGGATATTGCATTGTGAGTGAACTGGAGGGCCAAACATTGGCGGAATCTGTCTGAGGATTCATCTGGGGTCTGTTATGTCCACACTCAAATTCCACACAGTTCCACTCCCATCCTGTTTCCCATTGTGCCAAGGTTTAAACGCAGATATCCTCCAAACTTCTGACATGTGCAATGCTAACTGACTTAGAACATAGAAATCTACAACACATTACTGGCCCTTCGGTCCACAATGTTGTACCGACTGTATAACCTACTCCAGAAACTGCCTAGAATTTCCCTAGCGCATAGCCCTCTATTTTTCTAAGCTCCATGTACCTATCTAAGAGTCTCTTAAAAGACCCTATTGTATCCGCCTCCTCCACCTTTGCTGGCAGTGCATTCCACGCATCCACCACTCTGTGTGGAGAACCTTACCTCTGACATCCCCCTTGTACCTACTTCCAAGCACCTTAAAACTGTGCCCCCTTGTGTTAGCCACTTCAGCCCTGGGAAAAAGTCTCACACAATCCACACAATCAATGCCCCTCATCATCTTATACACCTCCATTGCTCCAGAACAAAACATCATAGATACGTTGAAAAAGGAGTACCAAATTGTGTCCTTCAGCCTGACACATTATGGCGACTCTGTTCAAAGCCTTGGCTCCTCTTCTATGATAGTTTACCATTGCATAGAATTCCCCGATCTTACAAGAAAAGTGTGTGTTGAGTACCTTGTCTTACGGATCTGACTGAGCTTTTGCGTTTGAAGGAGTGACAGGAAAGGGCTGCGTTGTATAATCCTTGGAATATAATCATGTATTCCCTCTCTAAAAGATCCAGTAATCGAATTTCTACAGTCCGCGGATGATCTTATGAAGAGAGATTTACCACCCTTGGCGTGTCTCCAATTTTGAATAACCACAGAAGCATAGAAACATAGATAACCTACAGCACAATACAGGAACTTTGGCCCACAAAGTTGTGCCGAACATGTCCCTACCTTAGAAATTACTAGGGTTACCCACAGCCCTCTACTTTTCTAAGCTCCATGTAATTATCCAAAAGTCTCTTAAAAGACCCTCTTGTATCTGCTCCACCACCGTTGCCGGCAGCCCATTCCACGCACTCACCATTCTCTGCGTAAATAACTTACCCCTGACATCTCCTCTGTACCTACTCCCAAGCACCTTAAACCTGTGCCCTCTCGTGCTAGTCATTTCAGCCCTGGGAAAAAGCCTCTGACTATCCACACGATCAATGCCTCTCATCATCTTATACACCTCTGTCAGGTCACCTCTCATCCTCTGTCGCTCCAAAGAGAAAAGGCCGTGTTCGCTCAACTGTTTTCATAAGGCATGCTCCCCAATCCAGGCAACATCCTTGTAAATCTCCTCTGCACCTTTTCTATGGTTTCCACATCCTTCCTGTAGTGAGGCGACCAAAACTGAGCACAGTACTCTAAATGGGGTCTGACCAGATTCCTATACAGCTGCAACATTACCTCTCGGCTCCTAAATTCAATTCCACGATTGATGAAGGCCAATACATCGTATGCCTTCTTAACCACAGAGTCAACCTGCGCAGCTGCTTTGAGCGTCTGATGGACTCGGACCCCAAGATCCCTCTGATCCTCCACACTGCCAAGAGTCTTACTATTAATACTATATCCTGCCATCATATTTGACCTACCAAAATGAACCACTTCACACATAATCTGGGTTGAACTCCACCTGCCACTTCTCAGCCCAGTTTTGCATCCTATCAATGTCCCGCTGTAACCTCCAAGAGCCCTCCACACTATCCACAACACCCCCAACCTTTGTGTAATTGGCAAACTTACTATCCAGGTCATTTATAAAAATCACGAAGAGTAAGGGTCCCAGAACAGATCCCTGAGGCATACCACTGGTCACCGACCTCCATACAGAATATGACTTGTCTACAACCAGTCTTTGCCTTCTGTGGGCAAACGAGTTCTGCATCCACAAAGCAATGCAAGGTCCCCTTAGATTCCATGCCTTCTTATTTCTCAATAAGCCTTGCATGGGGTACCTTATCAAATGCCTTGCTGAAATCCATATACACTACATCCACTGCTCTGCCTTCATCAGTGTGTTTTGTTACATCCTCAAAGAATTAAATTAGGCTCATAAGGCATGACCTTGACAAATCCATCCTGACTAGCCCTGATCAGATGATGTCTCTCCAAATGCTCGTAAGTCCTGCCTCTCAGGATCTTCTCCAACAACTTTGTAAGATTCCTGACTCACTGTGCAGACCCAATGATTTCATTACCTTTATCTTTAAGTGTCCAAAGTTCAGGGTTTTGAACTTAACTCACAAAGCCAGTTGGCAATGGCCACACTGATCAAGTTGGACCTTTTGTTTGGATGTATTCCCAGACACATTCCTCTTGGTTATCAAAGCATGAGCCTCCAACCACTGGTGCCAAGGTGAATCAGATACCTTGCTACATTCATTAAGACCCTAGGCCTGACTCTCCATCTCATCCCTAATCCCCCTTCATCCCATGAATTTAGCACATCACCTCCACCACCCCACCACCCCCCCAAACCCCTGAACTGTTTCTGCTCCAACTAAGTCTCTTCCAGACATGAATCCAATGTCTGGGTATATGTCTACGGGGCCAGTCCAGATCTGTCCCACTTTCCTGCTGTTTCCCCAGGCCCTGCAAATCACACCATCTCAAATTAGGTTTAATGAATAAATTATGTTACTGAATCTATGTTCAGTACCTTTACGTGACTGAATCTGCATTTAATTAGTTTGAGTGAATGATTTTTTTGACTGAATCTGTGTTCAGCATCTTTCAGTCAACAAAATACCAGAATGTGGCAACTCACACAGCGAGAGGAAGCCTCCTCACCTTTCCCCCAACTCTTATTATTAACCGGCAGGGTTTCTCCTAAGCTATCCTATCAGTCCTCCACATAAATCATTCACTTTAAATAACTGACTGCAGATTCAGTAACATAAATTGTTTACTTAAATTAGATAAATTAGATAAATGGTCGTGAGGTTTACAGAGTCGGGGGAAGAGCAGGAAGTTGGATCAACCCTACAGAATCAGTCCTTCTAAATTGTAGCTTCTATTAAACATCCCCCTAACTCTGTCTGCTGCAAGGGTCAAAGTCTATCTGGTCTCTGGATACACCACCTTCATACCATTCCAACTTATATTCTCAGTATTGTCCACAAGCAGCTTCCCTAGAAGGGGTGCCGGGAACTGGTATACCTGCTGGAAGGTGATCAGTGATGTACAAAGGTTTACTACTAAGCAGACAGGCTGTCTCACCATGTAAGTGGAAGTCCATCAGAGAAACTTTGTGCAGAATTCAAGGGTAGCAGCGGAATTATTCTCAGTTCTCACGGAGAACACAGTTTTCTTTCACGAGAAAACTGGGAGTGGCACTGGAGGAGAGCGAGTACTTTTTCCTTCTGTGTGAGGTCCTGGTTGAGTATTATCTTCAGTCTAACTCCCGGCACTGCTCGATTGTTTCCTGTTCCCTAGACTCCTATCATTTTGCACCCACCCACAGGGTACGTGAACAAAGCAAGGAGAGATCCTGGCACCGAGGGATGTTTTGTGTTCTGGTCTACATTGTTCCTGCTCTCCTGGGCAGATTGGTGACTGGTTGCTTTTCACAGGTCGGCCCCGGTTTGAGTGCCCCAAGCAGTGGACGTTATTTGGTCAGAAATGTTACTACTTCTCATCAAACATGGAAGACTGGAAATCATCCCAGACGCTTTGCTCTTCACAAATGGCCAACTTGGTTGTGATTGACCGTTCTGACAAACAGGTATGACCTCAACTCAGTGTAAGTCTTCAGAGTCCCTAACTCCTTCAGCCAAGGACCCAACCCAAGCCAGTACTTCCCCATTTAATCAAGATGAGTTCCAGCAAAACAACATTGGAGAATGGGAGCAACTCACATCAAAGTTGCTGGTGAATGCAGCAGGCCAGGCAGCATCTCTAGGAAGAGGTACAGTTGATGTTTCAGGCCGAGACCCTTCGTCAGGACTAACTGAAGGAAGAGTTAGTAAGAGATTTGAAAGTTGGAGGGGGAGGGGGAGATCCAAAATGATAGGAGAAGACAGGAGGGGGAGGGATGGAGCCAAGAGCTGGACAGGTGATTGGCAAAAGGGATACAAGAGGATCATGGAACAGGAGGTCCGGGAAGAAAGCCAAGGGGGGGGGGGAACCCAGAGGATGGGCAAAGGGTATATTCAGAGGGACAGAGGGAGAAAAAGGAGAGTGAGAGAAAGAATGTGTATATAAAAATAAATAACAGATGGGGTACGAGGGGGAGGTGGGGCATTAGCGGAAGTTAGAGAAGTCGATGTTCATGCCATCAGGTTGGAGGCTACCCAGACGGAATATAAGGTGTTGTTCCTCCAACCTGGGTGTGGCTTCATCTTTACAGTAGAGGAGGCCGTGGATAGACATGTCAGAATGGGAATGGGATGTGGAACTAAAATGTGTGGCCACTGGGAGATCCTGCTTTCTCTGGTGGACAGAGCGTAGGGGTTCAGCAAAGCGGTCTCCCAGTCTGCGTCGGGTCTCGCCAATATATAAAAGGCCACATCGAGAGCACCGGACGCAGTATATCAACCCAGCCGACTCACAGGTGAAGTGTCGCCTCACCTGGAAGGACTGTTTGGGGCCCTGAATGGTGGTAAGGGAGGAAGTGTAAGGGCATGTGTAGCACTTGTTCCGCTTACAAGGGTAAGTGCCAGGAGGGAGATCAGTGGGGAGGGATGGGGGGGACGAATGGACAAGGGAGTTGCGTAGGGAGCAATCCCTGCGGAATGCAGGGGGGGGGAGGGAAAGATGTGCTTAGTGGTGGGATCCTGTTGGAGGTGGCGGAAGTTACAGAGAATAATATGTTGGACCCGGAGGCTGGTGGGGTGGTAGGTGAGGACGAGGGGAACCCTACTCCTAGTGGGGTGGCGGGAGGATGGAGTGAGAGCAGATGTACATGAAATGGGGGAGATGCGTTTAAGAGCAGAGCTGATAGTGGAGGAAGGGAAGCCCCTTTCTTTAAAAAAGGAGGATATCTCCCTCATTCTAGAATGAAAAGCCTCATCCTGAGAGCAGATGCGGCGGAGACGGAGGAATTGCGAGAAGGGGATGGCATTTTTGCAAGAGACAGAGCGAGAAGAGGAATAGTCCAGATAGCTGTGAGAGTCAGTAGGCTTGCAAGACACAGGGTGAGAAGAGGAATAGTCCAGATAGCTATGAGATGCAAGAGACATGGTGAGAAGAGGAGAGCGGGATCAGCTCTGAGGAATTTCTCAGGGACTACACCATGTTTGTCCTTTTGATTCACTGGGATCAGAGATGTCAAACTAACTGTGTATCTCCTTTTAATTACTCTGATGCCCACAGATCCCCATCTCCAAAGGTATGGAACAGCTCAGAATTTACCCTTCCCAAAATGAAAATGTGTGGGACACTGATTACTTTGATCAAGACACACCCTTTTATAGAGACCCATCTTAATAATATACTCAATGTTTGCGGTTGCAAGATTTGAGTACTTGGGAACAGAATTTCCTCCAATATGGCATAAATTGACACAGTATTAGCAAGGGAAGTAAGCTTAAGGTGAACCCAGCTTACCCCATCTGCTCCTTGGAAAGGGGAGATTCTGTATAGAGCAAAAAACATGAAAAATCCAGGAAAATAAGTCAGTACAAGAAGATCATCTTTACCTTTATCTATTGCAGATCATCCATCATATTCAGATCAATATACGGTGTAACCTCTTCCACTGTCTTCACTCTTTCAGCAGGAATTTGCTGCGTCATCTTCCATCTCATGGAACCACCCGGCTGGCTGACTCTCGGCGCAGGCCTGTGTACCCTCATGTTGAAAGGATTGCACCAGCACTTGTGTTCCAGTTCCAGCATTGCTATTTCATGAACTGAAATGAAAATGTATTGGACACTGATTCCTCTTGCATCTTGTCTCAGCGTCACTTTCTGGAACGTTGGGAGCCCGTGAATCAAACTGACAGCCGGCGAACTGTATCAAAGAAAAGTGCTGCGTCAGGGTAGCTCCCGATACTGCACCCAGGAGACAGAGATAGACAGGAACTCTGGCATGTTCCACACTGAATATTTAGCAGCAGCAAAAAGAACAGACAGTCATGTAATAAAATCATTAAAATAGTATGGTCTTAAGGAACATGGAATATTATGTAAGGCACATATCACAAATAAAGAAATGGCATATGCTATATAAGTTTATGTCTGGAGGCTGGAGCTACTAATCCAGGTTAACTTCATCCAGCGAGCAACCATGCACTAACTAGCCAGTAATTGACCTCTGGTGGGGGTTGACGAATGCATGTTCAGCTCTGGTTATATCTACATCACTGACAGCGCAAACAGTAATTTAAAATTACACAGGTGCAAACATTTGGCAAGTATTACTGTCCAGCATGCTCACCTTCCCTTGCTAATACTGTGTCAATCTATGCCATATTGGAAGAAATACTGAGCCCAAATTTTCCAATTTTGCAACCACAAACATTGAATACATAAGTAAGATTGGTCTCTATAAAGGGGTGTATCTTGCTTAAAGTAATCAGTGTCCCATACCTTTTCATTGTGGGAAGGGTAAATTCTGAGCTGCTCCATATCTTTGGAGAATACCTCAATATTTTAAATGGGAGCCATAGATCTAGACTCATGACTAAAAATGAAGGTTCAATAAGACAAACAAGAGGGGAAGTGTTAACAGAAGTGGAATTGCCTGATTACTGTCACATGTACCTAGATACAATGAAAACCTTTGCTTTGGGTGTCATCCAGACAGATTATTCCCTACACCGAGGACATACAAAGGAAAACAGAATGTAGAATGCAATGTTACAGAGAAAGAACGATGCAGGTAGACAAATAAAGTGCAAGGGCCACGACAAGGAAGATGTCATCTTTTAACATTTGAAAGGGCCATTCAAAGGTCTGATAACAGCAGGATAGAAGCTGTCTTTGAGCCAGGTACAACATGGTCAATAGCTTTTGTAACTTCTGCCCAAAGAGAGAGGGTAGAAGAGGGAAAGACCAGGGAAGGAACAGTTCATGATTATGTTAGCCGCTTTCTCGAGACAGCAGGGGGTATAAATGGAACTAATGGAGGGGAGGCTGGCTTACATGATGGACTGGGCTGCATTCATAAGTCTGCAATTTTTTGTGGTCTTGAGCAGATTAGTTACCATACCAAGCTGTGATGTATCCAGCTAGAACATTTCAATGGTGAATCAATAAAAACTGGTGAGAGTCATTGGGGTTATGTTGAATTTCCTTAGCTCTCTAAAGAACTAGAGGCATAAGTGTGCTTCCTTGGCCATGGCATCCACAAGACTAGACCAAGGCAGTTTGTTAGTGACCTAGCAACCTGAAGTTCTCAACTATCTCTACCTCAGCACCATTGATGCAGGCCGCAATGAGTCATCCATCACATTTCTTGAAGTCAATGACCGCTCTTTTGTTTTGCCGACTCTTGACATCATGCCACTAGGATCTCTACCACCTTCCAATACTCAACAGGCCAGACAGCATCTGTGTAGAGAGAAACATCTGAGACCCTTCATCACTGTTTCTCTTTCCACAGATGATGCCTAAACTGCTGAGCTTTTCCAGCATTTTCTGGTTTTATTTCAGATCCCCGGCATCTACAGTGTTTTTATTTTCCACTTACTGAGGAGGTGTTAACAATTGTAGATTGTAGGAAGATTTGAAACTACAATTTTCTGAAGGCACAAAAATGCAGATGTCAGAATTCATGACCGCAGCACTGCGATGCTGATTGTGGCCTTGCATTCTCAAGGGAGGGGAAGGAGAAGTGCAGACTAGTCCCCAAACAATTGGGATAGAGAAGAGAATATTGAAGGTCAAAAGGTGAGCTTCTGGTGTGAGAGGAGGTTTTGCTTGCACTCTGGCTGAAGGCCGATCACCCCCATCGTACCTTGTTCAGGATGTTTGGACCCCGAAGCACCGTTTGAATTAGGAAAGGAAAAGGAGAAGGAAGCACACAAAACTTTCTTTAAAATCTGCAATGGAGAAAACTCTCTACCAATTCCCAGCTCCTTCTCCCCACCCCACCCCTTCTATCCCATCTACAAAACTACCTGATTCCACCCCATCTCCCCTACATGCACTCTGGGTTCTAGTTTTCCCAGTTTCCAGTTATTTGGCCAATGCTATTGATTTTCCCTCCTGTGACACTGACTCCTTGCTGAACTCTAAATCCTTGGTCAACAACTATACCCTCTACCTTCATCCCAGTAAAGTCTGACACTCAGAATCCCTGCCACTAGCGGCAAGCAGGCGAAGAGTAGCCCATAGTAGCTTTAGTAAACCGTTCTGGCGCACCTTGGGATGCCTCACACTGTTTGTTTATACCACAGGAATTTATTAAAAACGAGATCAGGGCACCACCCTATTGGATCGGCCTGAGGAACTCAAGCTCGGATAGAGCCTGGCTCTGGGTGGATGGTACCGATTATCCTTCCTCAAAGAAGTAAGTTCTTTTTTTTACTGTGGCACGGCCTGATGTGTGCATTAACGTGATCCTCTGCTCTTAGACCGACTTTTTGCAATCAAATTTGAGCATGATCAGGACCGAACAGAAATGAGTTTTGTTTTAAAAGCTGGATCATGCCTTGCATTGAAAAGACATTGGAATTGGAATTGGTTTATTATTGTCATATGTGCCGAGGGGGACAGTGGAAAACTTGTATTACGTACTGTTCATACAGATCAAATCATGACATAGTGAGTTGAGGCAGAATAAGGTAAAACAGAAACAATGTGGATTAAAGTGTAAGAGCTACAGAGAACATGCAGGACAGGTTAACGACAAGGTGCAAGGCCATAATGGGGTAGAATGTCCTGATGCAGGGTTTTGAACTGAAAATGTCCACAATTCTCCCCTCCAGGACATTTTGTTATTCAACCAAACATGTTGATTATCTCCACCCTCGCCCACTGCTCGGCCTTTATATTGGGCAATGTATCCAAAACCAGGAGAAATATACTGAGGTGATTTTAATCACACATACAACAAAGGAACAGATTCCCCACCTTCCTGGTCCTTTAAGGGGAATAGAGGAGTATCCCATCAGTTTCTGCATGAACCCGTGCAATTCCTGATCGGCGGCTTCTGGATGGTGCAAAGGTCATCCTGGAATCCCCACCCCCACCCCTGAGGCTCAGGATAGGGGGCCTGACTGGCACAGCTCGCCTTTCTCATTTCCGTCATCTGCTTGTGAGTTGGATTGTTGCCATAAGCATGTTCTGGGATACACTTTGACTCTTTGAAAGAACCTTCAACAGGAACAAGGAAACTGGCTTTTGGTAGGACAGTGAAGTCTGTAGATTAATTTGTTTCATGAGACTGCAAGGTAAAGGGACACCTTATCTCTGTGTTACATTGCAAGATTTCCTTCCTGCTAAATAAACCTAGCAAAGTTTAACTTGGGTTTGGACCAAAGCCCCAGTAATACATGTGAGCAGCAATGGCAAGATCATTGTTTGCAGCAAATAACCATTGTTTCTAACTTCCCTCGAGAAGATGGTGGTGAATCACTGCCATCACTGGAGATCTAGGATTTAGACTCCTCCACAAAGAAGGAACAGGGATGTGGTCGTGTTTGACTTTGTGCTAAAGAGGGAAACGTGCTTCTGCCTGCTGCCTGAAGTAATTGCACATGCCCAGTTCTGAAAAATGGCCACCGACTCGAAAGGTTAATTCTGTTGCTTGCTCCACAGATGCTGCCTGACCTGCTCAGTGTTTCCAGCATTTTCTGTTTCTATTCGATTTCTAGCAGCTGCGTTTTTCTTTTAATTATGTTCCCTGTGCCTGGAGCTCTTGTTTTTGGTAGTGGAGGTCCCAGGTTTGTGGTGGGGGGGGGAGAGGGGGTTGCTGTCAGAGTTGTCTGTGCAAGCGACTGCTGTGCACCTTGTAGTTGGTACATGCTACACCGTAACTGTGCTGATGGTGGAGCCAATGCTTAGTGTGGTGGATGGGGTGCTGAACAAATGGTCTGATTTGCCCTGGGTGGTGTTAACTGTTGTGCAGATGTACTTGTCCAATCAAGTGAAAAGATTGGTGGGAGAGATGAGATTGGAGGATATTTGGGGTCTTGTTGTTGTCAAATGCCTAGACCATGACACCAGCAAGTCAATGTCAAATTAATTTTATTTATATATCTACTTACTTACTTATTTTTATGGGTAGCTTTTATTTATTTATTTACTTATTCAGAGGCACAGCACAGAACAGGCCCTTCCAGACCTTTGAGCTGCAGTTATTTAACACTAGCCTAGTCACAGGACAACTTACGATCACCAATTAACCCACCAACTAATGCTTCCTCGGAATGTGGTAGGAAATCGGAGCACCATGTGGAAACCCAACAACTCCTTAGAGATGGTGCTAGAATTGAACCCTAAACTCTGACGCCCCAAGCTGTATTACTATATATATCATATGTCCACAGCAGCATCACCAACACACAGCATCAGAAACACAAAATTCACAGGAAAAACATGCATTAATCATGTTGTACACAACTATTGCAAGAAAGCAACATTGTAAGAAATAAAGTCTATTATTCTCGAAGTTCGTAGTGTTGCAATGATTAGCGCTGTGCAGATTGGTTCATGAACTGAATGGTTGAATAGAAGTAATTGTTCTTGCTCTTGAATTGGTCTTGAGGACTGTATCTCTTGCCTGGTGGTAGCTGCAAGAAGATAGCATAGCCCAGATATAGTGAGGATCTTTGACGATAGATGTTGCCATTTTGATACAATTCCTCATGTAAGTACTTTTGGTGGTGGAGAAGGATGTGCCCATGATGTGTTGGGCTGATTCTTCTACTCTTCAGAATCCTAATCAGTTTTTCATTTACTGTTTTATATGATATGAAATCTGTTCTTTTTGTAGCAGCAGTACAGTGCAAAGACTTAAAATCATAAAATTAATAATTATTGCAAAAAGGAATAACAAGGTAGTGTTCATGAATTCATGAACCATTCAGAAATCTGATGGCAGTAGGTAAGAAGCTGTCCCTAAATCTCTTGAGTGTGAGGCTCCTGTGCCTCCTCCACGACGGTAGTAACAAGAAGGGGGCATGTCCCAATTGGGGAGAGTCCACAATGATAATGCGAACTTCCTGATACATCGCCTCCTGAAGATATTTTTGATGGTGGGGAAGGTTTTGTTTTAAAGATTAACTTTATTTGTAAAGTTTATATCAAAACATTGAGTGAAATGCATAGTTTTGCGTCAAATCAAATTAGTAAGGATTTTACTGGCAGCCCACAAGTGTTGCCACGCTGCACTTACATAGTTTGTAAGCCTGATAGAGCTGGCAGAATTTGTGACCCTCTGCAGCCTCTTCTGATACACTGGAGCCGCCATACCATGCTACGATGTAACCAGTCCAATACATGGGAGCCACCATGCCACACTGTGATGTAACCAGTCTGAATGCTGTCCACTCTACATCTGAAGAAATTAGCAAGCATCTTCGGTGACGTGGCAAGTCTCCCCAAACTCTGAACGAGCTGAGCTGCGTTAACGTCTTCTTTGTGACTGCATCAGTGTGTTGGGTGCAGGATCGATCCTCTGAAATGTTCATACTCAGGAACATGAAACTGCTCACCCTTTCTAATGCTGACCCCTCAATGAGATCTGATGTGTGTTCTCCCAACTTCCCCTTCCTGAAATCTACAATCAATGACTCGGTCCCAGTTACGTTGAGTGTGAGATTGCTGTTGTGACACTCCTCAGCCAACTAATCTATCTCCTTTCTGTACACCTGCTCATTGCCATCTGAGATCTTAACTAACAACACCTATGGATTTATAGATGGAGGGAGGAGAAGATGGCAGTGCAACGCAGCGTGCTCAGCCTCTCCGAATTTGTAAGTAGGACGCCGTGCACAATTCTGATTTGATGGAGACAGACGTGAGAAGCACTGAGGAACATCTGGAGAAACTTCTGAAATGCCCGGTTCGCTGCCGCTGCTACTGTGCGATTGAGAATCTCCGGAGGGGAAGGCCCCAAATCCTCGGCTTTGCCTGTTGCTGGCGGCCGGGGTCGAAGCACTTGGCAGAGATGGTGCTCAGTGTCGGAGGGCTGGTTGGAGGCTCGAAGATTTCAGACGGACTCAGAGTCAGACTGTGGTCGGGTGCTTCCAGGGTGCTGCATCGGCAAGTTTGCGGCGCTGGAAGCTCATGGCAGGGAGAGTTTTCTTCCTTCTACCATCTGCGTGAGATGATGGGCCTTTCGAGAGACTTTGAGACTTTATTTTTACCATGGTCTGTTCTTCATCAAATTATGGTATTGCTTTGCACTGTTGTAACTATATGTTATAATTATGTGGTTTTTGTCAGTTTTTCAGTCTTGGTCTGTCTTGTGTTTCCATGATATCACACTGGAGGAACATTGTATCATTTCTTAATGCATGCATTACTAAATGACAATAAAAGAGGACTGTGTGTCCTTATAATCTAATCTATAGATGGTGTTCAACTGCTTAATCACACAATTATGAGTGTGAAAGAGCAGAGCACTGAGCTAAGCATGTATTCTTGAGATGTGCCAGTATTGACTGTCATTGCAGAGGAGATCAATACTGTGGTTCCCTGAAGTGAAAGTTGAAGATCTCTGCAGTGTTTTTGCATTCCTGCAGATTTAAATTGTCATACCAGACCATGATGTCAGCAGTTAGACTACAGGGGAAGCAACATGGCTCATTTCCTGCACATATGTTCACTAAGGACACTGGAAGTCTCCCTTATTCCCACAACTACAGAAGTATTCCTTTAGTCACATTTGACTCATTCTTCTACCCCCTATACTCATTGACAGGTGGCACCAGAAGTAAACTAGAGACTACAACCCAACAGACCCTGTTCTTTAATCTGCCACCTTAAATTCACACTGCAGGGCATCATCCCTTTCTCTGCCCATTTCAAGTTCAAGTTTATTATCATCTGACTGTACATATATACAACCAAATGAAACAAGGCTCCTCTAGACCACAGTGCATCCATACACATAATATCACATGCAGCACGTAAACCAAAAATATTGAATTATAAATAAGTTAAATGTATAATTCAAAACGTGTAGCAAAAGTAAACAGTTCAGTATACAGTAAACAGCTCACTGACCTAGTGTCGGGACCTCAGTGGTGGCAGGGTATTCGTGAGTCTCACAGCCTGAGGGAAGAAGCTGTCACCCAGGCTGGCAGTACTAGTCCTCGTGCTCCTTTACTTCCTTCCTGACGGTAGTGGGTTAAAGAGACCGTAGGGTGCCCGGTGGGGTTCTTAGTGCCCTTCATTGGTACCAACATGACTATGACCTCTGGTTGATCTCTCCTTTCAGAACTTCATCCACTCTGAGGCTGCGGCACTAAGGTACCATGTCGTGCCAGAAAGGCCTGCCTTCTATTCCATGAAACTGAGTCCCCTATCGCTATAGGTCCCCCAGTCTTTTCACACCCGTCCTGCTTGTGGTGCTGCTAGCCTGGGTATTGCTGCTCTTCCCTCAGAGATGGACTCTGAACAGCACCTAGCCTGGTATGTCCGTTTGAGAGGGGGATTGCCCCAGGAGAATATACAGCACCGATCAGTACAGGAGCAGGCCCTTTGCCGCACTATTTCTGTTGCATTGAAGATGCCAATGCCACTAATCCCATCTGACTACACTCCCACCTGCTTATGTGTCTCTCTAAGTGCCCCCAAAACCTTGCTATCTTACCTGTTTCCATCACCTCCCCTGTCACACTCTGTGTATATAAAAAAAACTGCCTTGCAAAACTCCTTTGAATATTCTCCCTTTAACTTTACACCTACTCTCACGAGTATTTGTCATTTCCAACCTGGGAAAAGGTCTTTGATTCTCTACCCTATCTACGCCTCTAATATTTTGGCAGCTTACTCTTCAGCCTTCAATGCTCCAGAGAAAACAACCCATCAATCCAACCCCTCCTTATAACTGGTGCTCTCAAATCCAGGCAGCATCCTGGTAAACCTCTTCTGCACCCTCTCCAAGGCTTCTACTCACCCTGGTAAAACTCTTCTGCATGCTCTCCAAAGATTCTACTCACCCTGGTTAAGCTCTTCTGCAACATCTCCAAAGCTTCTTCCTCATCCTGGTAAACCTCTTCTGCAACCTCTCCAAAGATTCAACTCACGAAAGCACTCCCAATGCTCCCTAAAATGCTGCAACCAGAAGTGCGCACAATATCTCAAATGTCATGTTGCAGCAATATAAATGTTTTACCCAGCTGTAACATGACTTCCTAAGTGAAGAAGGCAAGCACTCATCCTCCCCCTTCTCCCATGGTCCACTCTCCTCTCCTATCAGATTTCTTCTGCAGCCCTTATCCCTTCCACCTGCCAGCTGAGGCTTCATAAGGCATTGGTGAGACTGCACTTGGGAGTATTGCAAGCAGGTTTGGGCACCATATTTAAGAAAGGACATGCTGGCATTGGAGAGGGTCCAGAGGAGATTCAGGAGAATGACCCCAGGAATGAAAGAGTTAACGAATGAGGAGCATTTGATGGGTCTGGGCCTGTACCCACTGGAGTTTAGAAGAATGAGGGGGTATTTCATTGAAACCTATCAAATATTGAAAGACCCAGATAGAATGGACAAGGAGAAGTTGTTTCCCATAGTGGGGAAGTCTAGGGCCAGAGGGCACAGCCTTAGTATACAACGATATCCCTCTGGAACAGAGATGAGATTTCTTTAGCCAAATGGTGGTGAATCTGTGGAATTCATTTCCGCAGAAGGCTCTGTTGGTCAGTTCATTTAGTACTGTATATTTAAAGCAAAGGTTTATAGATTCTTGATTAGTAAAAGCATCAAAGGTTATGGGTAGAAGATGGGGGAATGGGGTTGAGACGGATAATCTGTGTACAGACATCTACTGATGCCTCTGGACACATCTTCAGTGATGTTCCTGAAATCATCGGGTGTTTCGGGTCTTTCAACATCATACACCCTCCTCCAGGTGACCCAGCCGGGGCTTATCAGACCCCAGCTTGTGTCCATTTGGCTAGCTACTTATGACTCCATGGCTCCCCTCTTTTGAGCCACAGCCATCTTGAGGCCCTCTCTGCCGCATCGGCGGTACTGTGGATGGCTCTCCTCTTCCTCTATGCCCAAATTGCTGAAGGCTTTAGCTAAAGAACGAGCTGCGAATCCCCTACAACCAACCTCCACTGGGAGACACCTCACTCTGCATCCAGCCTGCTGGCGGCTGCTGACCAGTCCTGCGTACTTGGAGAGCTTCCTTTCAAAGGCCTCTTTCAAGCGATCTTCCCATGGGACTGTCAGCTCCAGCAGTACCACTTGCTTAGTAGACTCAGACACAAGGACAATGTCTGGTTGCAGGGTAGTGGCTGCGATATGGTTGGGGAACTTCAGCTGTCATTCGAGGTCCACCAATGGTATAATAAATACCCATGATGGAATGGTGGACCAGACTTAACGGACTGAATGGCCTAATTCTGTTCTTATGTCTTACGGTCTTCTCACTTCAATCCCGCTCTCCCACCTACTCTCCTTCTCCCTCACCGACTTTCATCTATCACTTGCCAGCTTGTACTCCTCCTCCTCCCCTCACCTTCTTATTCCAGCTACTCCCCCGCGTCCTTTGCAGTCCTGATGAATGGTCTTGGCCCAAAACATCGACTGTCTATACCTCTCCATAAATGCTGCCTTAACCTGCTGAGTTCCTCCAGTATTTTGTGCGTGTATTTCCAGCACCTGCAAAGCCTCTTGTGTTTAAGCATGTTGTATGCCTTTACCGTCCTATCCACTTTCAGGCAGCTATGAATTTGTTCCCCCCCCCCGCCCCCGCACATCAATCTTCAGCACTATTTACCTATGCCTACTAGTCTTGCTACTCTTTCTGCCTGTTCATCCTGTGACCAGCTCATTAAATGTGCTGTCCACTATATCCTCAACTTCACAAAGACTCCATTGTGAGTCCATCTGCAGCTGCAACTGTGCGGTATGGTCAGTCAGGAGCTGCAGCTCGGCACATTTCCGGGCATGAGGGCACTAGAAGTCTCTTTAATAGTCTCAATAGATGTCCGTGACTGAATGATGCCGACTGGCTCACTCTCGCCTGCAGGACTATGTGCTGAGGGATGCACTCAAGCTTGATGCGGCCACCGTGAAGGCCCGGTGGGGAAGGACCACAGTTTAAGGTTCATCACCTGTGGGAGTGTCAGGGGTTGGGTGGGGAGGAGACTAACCCTCATCGGCAGTGTGGACAGATAATCAACATGGTGCCCCAGGAGTGGGTGGAATTGTTAATTTGGGAAAAGCATTAGAGCCAACGCCTGCCTTTATTGCTGACAATTTTATTGTTAATAAGTCTTAACTCTTGACCAAGGGTTGAGAGTAAATGAAAGGTTTATTGTAAATATCTTTCATTTGTATATGAACAGAGAGTCAACGCATAATTTTATTGTAAATAACTTTATTGAATAAGGACTCAGAGTCAACGAATGTTTTTTTCTTATATGTAAATAACTTTATTTTGTAATAATTCTGAATAAAGTATTTTTGGAAAAAAAAAGTCTCAATAGAAGTCTCCCGTAAGAACAGGAAGGCGGATTATTATCTAAATGGAGTCAAGTTAGGAAAAGGGGAAGCACAATGAGATCTAGGTGTTCTTGTACATCAGTCACTGAAAGCAAGCATGCAAGTACAGCAGGCAGTGAAGAAAGCTAATGGCATGCTGGCCTTCATAACAAGGGGAATTGAGTATAAGAGCAAAGAGGTCCTTCTGCAGCTGTACAGGGCCCTGGTGAGACCACACCTGGAGTACTGTGTGCAGTTTTGGTCTCCAAATTTGAGGAAGGACATTCTTGCTATTGAGAAAGTGCAGTGTAGGTTTCCAAGGTTAATTCCCGGGATGGTGGGACTGTCATATGTCGAAAGATTGGAGCGACTGGGCTTGTATACTCTGGAATTTAGAAGGCTGAGAGGGGATCTTATTGAAACATATAAGATTATTAAGGGATTGGACACGCTGCAGGCAGGAAGCATGTTCCCGCTGATGGGTGAGTCCAGAACCAGAGGCCACAGTTTAAGAATAAGGGGTAGGCCATTTAGAACGGAGTTGAGGAAACACTTTTTCACCCAGAGAGTGGTGGATATATGGATTGCTCCGCCCCAGAAGGCTGTGGAGGCCAAGTCTCTGGATGCTTTCCAAAAAGAGATGGATAGAGCTCTGAAAAATAATGGAATCAAAGGTTATGGGGATAAGGCAGGAACTGGATACTGATGGTGGATGATCAGCCATGATCATAGTGAATGGCGGTGCTGGCTCAAAGGGCCGAATGGCCTACTCCTGCACCTATTGTCTATTGTCTATAATTCCCATATATCCACACAGGAGGAGCACATCACAGGTTGTGATATGCTCTAGAACTCTGCACTTAGTTACCCCCTTTTAATGTAGATTTCCAGTTACACTTAGAACTTTCTACAACTTGAATCACTCAAAGAAATAAAGAAATGTAGCAAGTATTTTACTGGTCCTCACCAATCAGCTTCCTCCTCCACTGCCTACCAATTCATAGAGTGATATCAGCTTGGTTTCCACCGTGAAATGAGGAAGTCTGGGTCCCTCATTGCTATGCTCCGTCCAGGGTCGTCTTCAGTTGCTACTCCTGCCAAATGTAGGCCATACATTGAGCCTCCTGCTCTATTTATGACCGGGTCCCTCCTACCTACACTGTCCGCCAATTTCCCAACCATCCCCTTCCACCCCCCAGCACTTACTGCTACCACCAACTGCACATGGGTTTAAAAAAAAGGAATATCTCGGCTGAGCTAACAATAATTTTTCATGAGAAAACAGAAAATGCTGCAAATACACATTTGAAAAAACCATGCAGCATTAACCCAGTGTTATCCATTAACTCTCTCCTCACAGGCACTGTGTGTTTCCAGAATTCTCTGTTTTTGTTTCAGGTTTGCAGCATCTGCAGTTTTATTTTTCCATATAATTTTTTTCATGAACTCATGAGCAATCCTTTACGCTGGCAATTTCCACATGCTAATCCACTATATAAGGAAGATGAAAAAGGAAGTCCCAAGGAAAAGCAGTCTGGTTGCCTGCAGGGAAATCATTCTGTCTATAATTAAGGAGAATGATAAATACTTTGAAGATTTACATTTAGTCAGGCAGGGCAAAAGTGTATTTACAAAGGAAATGCCACACCTGCTGAATCCGAGTGATGTTTTTGAGCTGCTTTGCTTTTGTATAACATTGCTATTGAAAAAGCCTGACGTTCTGTTTACAACAGTCTTTTGTGGATGTTGCTCCAGATTTCCAGCCAGCATCTGCAGAAATTCTTGTGTTTATAATTAACTGTGAACTGCTTTGATTCATCCCGAAGTCACAAAAGATGCAAGCACTCTCACCCATGTTATTTTTTTATACAGATTCTGGTCCTCTGATGAGCCAAGGAGTATTGCAAATTCCGAAACATGTGCGACTACAAATCTTGATGGGAAATGGGTTGTTCGTTCGTGCAGTGAAAGAATTAATTTCATCTGTGAACGACCTGTGTTCTGTCATTTTAAATAATTCTTTACTGAGCTAAAGACCTGAGTCTTTTGTTTTTAAACATATTTTCTGCTCCTGTGTTGTAACCATGGTCTAAACACCAAATAAAATTGTTGTCTTGAACTTCGTTCTGTCAAACCTAGCAAAAAAAGCTGACATTTCCCCTATTCAATGGCCATTGGTGCAATTTAATTCTGCAGCTAGAGTGCTTCTTTTAACCTAAGAATACAGTATTTAATGTTTCCTTTATTGTGCTTTATCTACCATTGCAATACCCCCTCTGACTTTGCCACAAATGGTATCAGTGGGTTTTCATGTCTATTTCTCTTCAGCGAGAATCTAAGTTTCCATCAAATGTGTACTGTACCAAAAGATAAGTCTCCTTGATATACAGTAAGCTAATGGGAGAGCCTGCGGCTCTCTTCTTTGTGGCATAGTGCAGCTGTAGTCCGACATTCACCCTGCTCCAATTATATTTGTCAAGTTGCGGAACTGTCCATTCGTGAGAAATGTGCGTACCCATAGTAATCACATGACACAGATCACATGATCACTCCCTGCTTACAGAACTGTGCCCCAAGAGTATAAAGTAATCTTTCAATGGATCATTTGTTTTGTATTCTGTGGATCAGATATGCACAGGCTGCAAATAAAGGCCATGCTCAAGTGAAGTGTCAGTAGTCAGCAAAGTAAATTCCCCCGACGTCCAAGCGTACATACATTTTGTTTCAAATGCAGTTTTAATCTCTTTCTGTTTGGAAGAATGTAACTATTGCCTTTTGTGAATGTTTACACTGTGGATCAGACCAATTCAATAAAACAAATTAAAATATCATTGGTCCGTGTATGTTGTTTCCTCAAGTACTTAGCTGTAATTAATCATTAAAATGAATGTTAGTGAAATAGACAAAATCCTCGGAAGAGTTCCATCTGGATATGGCAAAAACAAAAATTCATTCAGACTGTGTTTGTGACGGACAGGTTTGCAGTTCCTCTAACATTCCATCCAATTTTCATATCCATTGAAAGTTTGAAGAATAGGAAGAACAGCATTCTTTTCTCATATTCATATCACTCACAGGAAATACACTAGCATGGTTAGAAGATTGGCTGACTGGCAGGAGGCAAAGAGTGGAAATAAACTTGGTCTTTTCTGGTCGGCTGCCGGTAACCATGGTGCTCTACAGGGGTCGGTGATGGGACCGCCTCGTTTTACGTTACATGTCAATGATCTGGATGATGGAATTGATGGTTTTGTGCCCGTGTGGAATGTACAAAAATAGATGGAGGAACAGGTAGTGTCGAGGAAACAAGGAGCCTGCAAAAGCACTTGGACAGATGGAATATACTGTAGGGAAGTGTATGGTCATGCACCTTGGTATAAGAGATAAAGTTGTAGACTATTTTCTAAACGGAGAAAAAATTCAGAAATGAGAGGTGTAAAGGAACTTGGATGTCCTAGTGAATTGAATTATTACTTACATCCTTCACATACATGAGAAGTAAAAATCTTTACGTTACGTCTCTGTCTGAATGTGCAACATACGATTTATATTAATTTGTAATAAATAGAATGTACAACAGGACACTCAATATAACATAGAAATACAGTTGTGTCAGCATGAATTAATCAGTCTGATGGCCTGGTGGAAGAAGCTGTCCCGGAGCCCGTTGGTCCTGGCTTTTATGCTGCGGTACCACTTCCCAGATGGTCGCAGCTGGGACAGTTTGTGGTCGGGATGACTTGGATCCAGAGTGCAGGTTTCCCTAAAGGTTAACTTGTAGGATGAATTAGTAGTAAGAAAAGCAAATCCAATGTTTTTCATGCAAGAGGACTGGAATATGAAAGCAAGGATGTAATGTTAAGGCTTTATAAGGCACTGGTCAGACTGCACTTGGAATATGGGGAGCAGTTTTGGGCCCCTTATCTATGAAAAGATGTGCTGGCATTGGAGGAGTCCAGAGAAGGTTCATAGGGGTGACCCCCGGAATGAAAGGGTTATGAGAAGCATTTGATGGCTCTTAGTCCATACTCAGTTTAGAACAATGATGTTGGGGGGAGATCTCATTGAAATCTATTAAATATTGAAGGGCTTAAGGGTGGATGTGGTGAGGATATTTTCTATAGTGAGTGAGTCTAGGACCATATGGCACAGTTCAAGAAAATTGAGTACAAGGATGTCACTTTAGAACAGAAATGAGGAACTTCTTTAGCCAGAGGGTGGTTATTCCGTGGAATTTGTTTCCACAGATGGCTGTGAAGGCCAATTCATTGTGTATATTTAAAGCAGGGGTTGATAGATTCTTGATTAGTCAGGGTATCAGAAAGGTTACAGGGAGAAGGCAGGAGACTAGTGGAGCAGACTCAATTGTCCAAATGGCTTAATTCTGTTCCTGTGTTGTATGGTCTTCCCGAAGTCATAGAACAATTAAACATGAACAAAGGGCCTTCAGCCCAATCAATTCACGTTGACCATAGTGCCCACCCAGTCAGTCCCAAGTCCAAGCCCATATCCCTTATAGCATGTCACCTATTCAAGTGCTTCATAAATAATACCTGCCTCAACCATTTCATTCCATATATTCACCAGCCTCTGCGGGAACTGTTGTCCCTCCGTTCCCTTTTAAATCCCTTCTCACCCTAATTCTATGTCCCCTAGTTTTGAACTCCCTTACCCTGGGAAAAAGACTGTTACCACCCACCTCAATTATGCCTCTCATAATGTTAAATGTTTCTGTAAGATTCCCAATCATTCTCCAAACAATAAGGAACCAAAGCAACACACATCAAAGTTGCTGGTGAACGCAGCAGGCCGGGCAGCATCTCTAGGAAGAGGTACAGTCGACATTTCAGGCCAAGACCCTTCGTCAGGACTAATTGAAGGAAGAGTTAGTAAGAGATTTGAAAGTTGGAGGGGGAGGGGGAGATCCAAAATGATAGGAGAAGACAGGAGGGGGAGGGATGGAGCCAAGAGCTGGACAGGTGATTGGCAAAAGGGATATGAGAGGATCATGGGACAGGAGGTCCGGGGAGAAAGACAAGGGGGGGGAACCCAGAGGATGGGCAAGGGGTATAGTCAGAGGGACAGAGGGAGAAAAAGGAGAGTGAGAGAAAGAATGTGTGTATATAAATAAATAACGGATGGGGTACGAGGGGGAGGTGGGGCATTAGCGGAAGTTAGAGAAGTCGATGTTCATGCCATCAGGTTGGAGGCTACCCAGACGGAATATAAGGTGTTGTTCCTCCAACCTGAGTGTGGCTTCATCTTTACAGTAGAGGAGGCCGTGGATAGACATGTCAGAATGGGAATGGGATGTGGAATTAAAATGTGTGGCCACTGGGAGATCCTGCTTTCTCTGGCGGACAGAGTGTAGGTGTTCAGCAAAGCGGTCTCACAGTCTGCGTCGGGTCTCGCCAATATATAGAAGGCCACATCGGGAGCACCGGATGCAGTATATCACCCCAGCCGCCTCACAGGTGAAGTGTCGCCTCACCTGGAAGGACTGTCTGGGGCCCTGAATGGTGGTAAGGGAGGAAGTGTAAGGGCATGTGTAGCACTTGTTCCGCTTACAAGGATAAGTGCCAGGAGGGAGATCAGTGGGGAGGGATGGGGAGGACGAATGGACAAGGGAGTCGCGTAGGGAGCGATCCCTGCGGAAAGCAGAGAGAGGTGGGGAGGGAAAGATGTGCTTAGTGGTGGGATCCCGTTGGAGGTGGCGGAAGTTACGGAGAATAATATGTTGGACCCGGAGGCTGGTGGGGTGGTAGGTGAGGCCCAGGGGAACCCTATTCCTAGTGGGGTGGCAGGAGGATGGATCTGTGAGAGTCAGTAGGCTTATAGTAGACATCAGTGGATAAGCTGTCTCCAGAGACAGAGACAGAAAGATCTAGAAAGGGGAGGGAGGTGTCGGAAATGGACCAGGTAAACTTGAGGGCAGGGTGAAAGTTGGGGGCAAAGTTAATAAAGTCAATGAGTTCTGCATGCGTGCAGGAAGCAGCACCAATGCAGTCGTCGATGTAGCGAAGGAAAAGTGGGGGAGAGATACCAGAAACATACATCAAAGTTGCTGGTGAACGCAGCAGGCCAGGCAGCATCTATAGGAAGAGGCGCAGTCGACGTTTCAGGCCGAGACCCTTCGTCAGGACTAACTATATACCAGAATATTTTTTTAATTTCAAAATATACTTTATTCAAAAATAAATATATACAATAAACCATTCAATAACTTTTCATCCTTTACATATGTTTCCATTATAGTCAGTACACATCCGTGTTTATAGCCACCCACGTGGCACTCCAGTAGTTCAGCTTACCATATCATTGTTGAGGGGTATACTCCCCACCCCCTCCCACTCCCACGGGTGGAGAAATCTATACTGTGGTCCTTCCCCACCGGGCCCTTGCGGTGGCTGCACCGAGTTTCAGAGCGTCCCTCAGCACGTACTCCTGCAGCCGAGAATGTGCCAGTCGGCAGCATTCTCCCACGGACATCTCCATGTGCTGGTAGATCATCGAGTTTCAGGCCAACCAAAGAGCGTCTTTCACCGAGTTGATGATCTGCCAGCAGCACCGGATGTTGGTCTCCGTTTGCGTCCCCGGTAACAGCCCATAGATCAGAGAGTCCTCTGTTACGCAGCTGCTGGGGATAAAGCGTGATACTAGCCCGTCCATCCTCCTCCACACCCTCTTTGCGAACTGGCAGTGTGCAAAGAGGTGGGTCACAGACTCCTCCTCATTGCAGTCCTCCCGTGGGCAGTGGGGTGCGGAGACGACGTTCCGGGCGTACAGGAGGGCTCTGACTGGGAGGCCCCTCTCACCGCCAGCCAGGCGAGGTCTTGGTGCCTGTTGGTGAGATCTGGCGATGAGGCATTTTGCCAGATGAACTGCGTGCCGACCACTGCCTGATGGCCCTGTGGTCAAAGGCGTTCTCCTGGAAGAATTTTGCTACGTAGGACAGGTATGCCGGCAACGACCAGCTGACTGGGGCGTTGCGCGGGAGTGGGGCCAGACCCATCCTTCGTAGCCAGGGCGACAGGTAGAACCTGGGCACATAGTGGTACTTGGTGCCCACATACCTGGGTTCTACACACAACCTGATGCAGCCACATACGAAGCTGGCCATCAGGGTGAGGGCGACATTGGGGACATTCTTGCCCCCGTTGTCCAGGGACTTGTGCATGACGGTCCATCTCACCCACTCCATCTTGGATCCCCAGACGAATCTGAAGACAGCCCAGGTGATTTCCGAGCTGAAGGAGCGGGGGACGGGCCAGACCTGCGCCAAGTACAGCAGCCCTGAGAGCACCTCACACCTGATGACCAGGTTCTTGCCCGTTATCGACAGGGAGCGCCCTCCCCACAGTCCCAGTTTCTGTTTCACCTTGGCAGTCCACTCCTGCCAGTTCTTGTTGCACGCCTCAGCCCCTCCGAACCAGATCCCCAACACCTTCACGTGGTCAGACCTGATGGTGAAGGGGATGCTGGATCGGTCGGGCCAGTTGCCGAGGAGCACGGCTTCGATCTTCGTGCGGTTGACCCTGGCCCCCGACGCCAGCTCGAACTGTTCGCAGGTGCCAGTCAGCCTGCGAACTGACCTCAGATCAGAGCAGAAAACGGTGACGTCGTCCATGTACAGGGAGGTTTTCACTTGGGTCCCTCCACTGCCTGGCAGCGTCACCCCTCTTATGCCCCCATCCCTCCTGATGGCTTCCGCAAAGGGTTATATGCAGCAGACAAACAAGACAGGGGAGAGGGGACAGCCCTGCCTGACTCCAGACCTGATGGGGAAGCTGTCTGTTTCCCACCCGTTGACCTGCACTGCACTACGGATGTCTGTGTAGAGCAGTCTAATCCAATTCCGGATTCCCTCCCCAAATCCCATTTTGGAGAGCACGTCCGCCATGTACGTGTGTGATATCCTGTCGAAGGCTTTCTCCTGGTCCAAGCTGACCAGGCAGGCGTCCACCCCCCTGTCCTGCACGTAGGCGATGGTGTCCCTCAGCAGCGCGAGGCTGTCCGAGATCTTCCTGCCCGGTACAGCACAGGTTTGGTCTGGGTGGATCACCTGTCCCAGAGCAGACTTGACCCTGTTGGCGATAGCCTTGGACAGGACCTTGTAGTCCACATTCAGGAGAGAGATGGGTCTCCAATTTCTAATGTCCTCCCTTTCCCCCTTCTGCTTGTGGATGAGGGTGATGATGCCCTTCCTCATGGACTCAGACATACTGCCGGCCAGAAGCATAGCATTGTACACTTCCAGCAGGTCTGGGCCCATCCAGTTCCACAGAGCCGAGTACAACTCAGCCGGTAAGCCGTCGCTTCCGGGAGTCTTACCCAACCCAAAGGAACGGATGGAGCCTGTCAGCTCGTCCAGGGTCAGTGGCTGATCCAGAGTCTCCCGCTTGCCGTCGTCTAAGACCTGCGTGATAGACGACAGGAAGTTGCGGGAGGCTGTGATTCTGTGGTCTTTCTGTCATACAGACCGGCGTAGAAGGACCTGCAGATCCTCAGTATGTCTGTCTGCGAGGACGCGACTGAGCCGTCCTCTTCCTTAAGGTTGTGGATCACAGAGCTCCCCCTGTGCACCTTCTGGAAGAAGAAGCGTGAGCACGTCTCGTCCTGCTCCACGGTTTCGACCCTTGATCGGAAGATGATCTTGGAGGATTCGGTGGCGAGGTGCTGGGCTTGCCGGCCCTTCACCCCTCGCAATTCCTGCCTGACATCCACCCCCTTCGACTGCAGAAGGATGTTGGTCTCCATTTTTTAAATTTCAAAATATACTTTATTCAAAAATAAATATATACAATAAACCATTCAATAACTTTTCATCCTTTACATACGTTTCCATTATACACGGTACATATCCGTATTCATAGCCACCCACAGATTGTTCCACAAACCCAACAAAAAGGCAGGCATAGCTACACCTTTAATTTGGAGGAAGTGGGAGGAGCCAAAGGAGAAATTATTAAGAGTAAGGGCTAATTCCGCTAGACGGAGCAGAGTAGTGGTAGAGGGGAACTGATTAGGTCTGGAATTCCCCCCCCTTGTCTTTCTCCTGGACCTCCTGTCCCATGACCCTCTCATATCCCCTTTGCCAATCACCTGTCCAGCTCTTGGCTCCATCCCTCCCCCTCCTGTCTTCTCCTATCATTTTGGATCTCCCCCTCCCCCTTTCAAATCTCTTACTAACTCTTCCTTCAGTTAGTCCTGACGAAGGGTCTCGGCCTGAAACGTCGACTGCACCTCTTCCTAGAGATGCTGCCTGGCCTGCTGCGTTCACCAGCAACTTTGATGTGTGTTGCTTGATTTTCCAGCATCTGCAGAATTCCTGTTGTTGATAAGGAACCTAACCTGGCCAACTTCACCCTGCAGTTCAGAAACTTACCTAAAGCTGGAGAATTCAATATTGGGTCCAGAAGCTTACAAACAGGCTCTGACAGAAGGTGAGTATTGTTCCTCGTTGTGTCGGTGCAGTGGGCCACAGACTAAAAGTGTGTCGCCCACTTCCCGGTCGGTACACTGGAGCGGCGAGGTAGCAGTTCTACGAGCTGGATCTTTCGGAATATTTTCAGCGTTCTCTGTTTGAACGTAACAAGCGATTTGCTGGAGGAGTTCAGCGGATGAAGCAGCGTACTCGGTGCAGGGATTAGACCCGAAAATTCGGCAACTCCCTACAATTCATTCCCTTCCCACCCCCCGCCCACCAGAGACTGCTCGACTCGCCGAGTTCCTCTTGCATGATGTGTCCTGTGATGAAGGGTCTCGGCCCGAAACCTTGACTGCTTGCGTTTTTCTACGGATACTGCCTGACCTGCTGAGTTCCTCCAGTATTTTATTCGTGTTCCTCCAGCAGAATTGTTTGTTGCCCTAGATTCCAGCATCTTGTGATTCTCTTCCTACTAATCCAATTCTGACATCCAGAATTTGGGCTGTCCATCTCCAGCGGTGTTTGGCTGTGCTTACAATTTTTGCTGGTAAACCGCCCTCGTTGAGGAAAAGATCCAAGCTAGCGATGCCTACATCGCGCCCCGCAGCATCCTTGCAAACTAACTGTCACTCAAACACAGTCCCGCCCCTTCTCCACCAGCATTGGATGACGATGCGAGTCCGCGGTTTATGTGTTGATAAATACGCTGTCAATTAAAAGTGACTTTGTATTTTCATTGGTTCAACGTCTGCTCACCGCTAATTTTCTATTGGCTGAAGTCGCTGACAGTCAGGTGTTGGGGCGTTTGTTTCCGGCGCGTTGGCCAGGTGATGTGACAAGAGGCTGCAGAGGGCATTGCGGCGGCGAGAGCGGTCTGGTAGGTGCTGTGGGGTTGTCGGCTGCGCTAGTGGCGTGGTTTGGCGGTGGGAAGGGTTTCTATAGCCCGGGTGTCGCCAGAGGTTGGCTGGGGGAGGGTCTAGATGACGATCCGGGCTGGGTTCACCAGAGCACGCCCCCCAACCACCTCTGCCCCATTTTCCCGTCACCTCATCCACTGCTCATCCAATGTCCCAAACCTTCTCCCTCCCCAGCCACCGTCCACCGCTTCGCCCCTTCGCCTTGTCTAACCCCCAAGCCCTCGCCTATCTCCCGCCGACGAGACGGGGTTCACTCAGCATTCACCCTGCTCCGGACCCGACCGCTGTCTTCTTCGCCCTTTGACTCCCCACTCCACCAACCCCTGTCATGTTCTGACAAGCGCCAGCTGCAGCCCCTGTTGCTGTCTATCCTTTGACTCATGACCCTGTCTCTGTCAGTGTTAGTGCCTCAACCTACCTATCACCCTCTGACTGCCTGACTTCAAATGTCGTCTCTCCCTGCCTTTTGTCTCTATATTTCACCTCCATTCCCCTTCACGCTCCCGCTCCTACCCCCACCACAGAATCTCAGCCCCCTGCTCTCCAACGTGTAGTCCTGACCCTTTCATGCATCCCCTGTCATCCCGTCATGCAACCTGCAACCCCACCCTAATGCTGATTGTGCCCATGTTATTGCTTGGTTCTGCAGAATATGCAGGACTCTGCGTTTAAGTGGAAGTTTGAAGCTGACACTTAGCTAGGTGGTCTGTAGTTTTGTTTTATTCTACAGCAAATGGACCACACTTTGTTTCCTTAGCTTTACTTCTGGGATCTGAGCTATTTCTGTGTAGACATAATACATTGCAGTAGAACTTATTATTTACAGAGCTGCTTGTTTTGTTAAGAATAAGATGAAAAGTGATCAGAAGATTACGTTTACCATTGACTGATTATGTACTTGTGAAGAAGATTTTCCAAAATTGAGTTGAGAATGAGGTCAGCCACCAGGTAACTTGGGCAAAAGGGGTAAACTTTGCTGACAGTTGAAAGTTTTTGAGAATACATTGAGAACAGGCAGAGAATTGGAGTAGGCAGTGCTGCCTGTTAGTCAAGTGTCACCTTTTAGGTCTCTCAGCAGAGGTGCATGTAATAGAACAGTCTGATTGTGTTTGCATGGAGAATGTGAAGAAAAAGCTGAATCCTCAGAATACTGCTTTAACATTGTGTCAGCAGGAAGCTGAGTGGATTGTACTACTGTTTAGTCCAACTGGTCAAGTAGCTAGCCACCTAGCACCCCTGAACTTCTTGCGTTATTCTCCTTTTACGCTTTCTCTCTCTCTCTTCCTCTATTGCCCATGCACCCACCTTACCTCCCCTCCCCTGCACACCCACCTTCCCCGTGCTACGTGCATTTATCTAACACTTGCAAGTAAACACTTCTCCCCTCTCCCCTCTCTATTCTGACTTTTGCCCTCTTTCTTTCATTCTTGAGTAACGACTTTGGCCCCAAAATGTCAACTGTTTATTTCCTTCCATAGATGCTGCCTGACCTACTGAGTTCCTCCAGCCTATTTTGTGTTATTGCCATCTGACTGTGCACATTAAATAAAACAACATTCTTCCTGACTGCAGTTCACCCTCAATATGTATATCACACTCAGCACATAAAGCAAAATATTGCAAAAAGTAAGTTAATAAATAAAATTCAAAATTAGTGTGAAATGCACAGCACAGGTAAACAATAAACTGTATAGTAAACAGCTTGCTGTCCTAGTGACAAGACCTTGATGGTGGTAGAGTATTCATTGGTCTCACAGCCTGGGAGTGGAGGGAGGGTGGAGAGAAGCTGTTACCCGGTCTGACAGACCTAGTCCTGATGCTCCTGAACCTCTTTCCTGATGGTAGTGTGTTAAAGAGATTGTGGGATGGGTGGTAGGGATCCTCAGTGATGTTTTGGACTCTTCATATACGATGTTTCCGGTGCATATCGTAAGTGGGAAGGTGGGGTAGTCGGACAAAACACTCTCGATGATGCTCCTGTCGAAAGTTCTTAAATGGGGGCAGGGAGCCTCGCATGCCTCAAACTGCTGAGAAAGTGTAGATGCCTCTGTGCCCTCTTAACTAAAGAGGAGCTGTTGTGGGTCCAGGTTAGATCATCGGGTATGTGCATACAAAAAAATTTGGTGCTCTTCACTGTCTCCATGATAGGGCGATTGATGCGCAGTGGAAAGCAGTCGACCTGCAACTTGCTGAGTCCACAGTAATATCTTGTCCATGTTAAGACTCAGGTTGTTGTTTTTGCACCATTTGACAAACCTCTCTACTTTCTCTTTGTATGGCAACTCATCGTTGTTGCTGATCAGACCAACCACTGTAGTACATCAGCGAAATTAATGATGCAGTTTTAGCTGGATCAAGCAGTGCAGTCATGAGTCAGCAGTGCACAGCACTGAGGGCACCATTGCTCAATCTGATTGAGCTTGAGATATTGCTGCCAACTCGGACTGACTGGTGTCTTTCTGTCAAAAACACCAAGATCCAGTTACAGAAAAAGGTGTTGTCCCAGCATGGACAGCTTGTCAGCATTAGTCTGGCTCCAGAGATCAAGAAAGGGGAGAGAGGTGTCCGAAATGGACCAAGTGAATTTAAGAGCAGGATGGAAGTTGGAGGCAGAGTTGATGAAATTGACAAGCTCAGCATGGGTGCATGAAACAGAACCAATGCAGTGGTCAATGTAGCGCAGTTCTGACCGATGGAGGAGGATGGTGGTAGAGGTTAGGTCTACTGTCTAGAGAAAAACAGGGCCTTCTTGATGGGGGATAGAAGTGCACAGGGACTGGGCATCCATTGTGAAAGTGAGGCGATCAGGGCAAGGGAACTGAAAGCTGTTGAAGAGATCAAGAGCATGTGAAATGCCATGGATGTATGTGGGAAGGAACTGAACTAAGGGGGATAGAGTGGAATTGTTATCTCCAACTGGTAATTTTTCTCCCTTCCCCCATCTCTTCTTTTGCATTCCCCATTTTGGCCCTTCTCTAACGCCTTCTCCTACCTGACTATCACTCCCCCTCCTTCCTTTCCCCATGGTTCAGTCTCCTCTCCAATCAGATTTCTCCTTCTTCAGCCTTTTACCTTTTCCATCTAACACTTCCAGCTTCTCACATCATCCTCCCGCTCCCCACCCAACTATCTAACCTCTCACCCAGCTTCAACTGTCACCTTCTACTTTGTACCCTTTCCCCCACCACCTTGTCCTGGCTTCTTCCCCCTTCCTTTCCAATCCCAATGAAGGGTCTCGGTCTGAAAGACAAACTCTTTAATCCTGTCCTAACATGCTGCCTGAAATTATTATCAGCAAGGTTTAAGTTTATTGTCATTCAACTGCATACAAGTACTGTATGCGGCCAAATGAAATGGCATTCTTAGCATATTTAGCATATTTTGCTTTCGTTGCAGATTTCTAACATCTACATTTGTGTTTTTCAATTTGTTTTTTTTCTGGTATTTACTATGTTGGTGTCATATCTTTGCATGTCTAGTGCAACAGAAGACTTACTATGAAGCTGCTCTGGTTATATTGGATATTTTTGAGCAGTCACAATAAGTATATGACTTGCATGAAGAACTGAGCTTTGTATTGTATGCAGCCGTGTGACTTCTGGGGCTTTGCATGGCAAGGTTATAACGTTTCCTGTTTTATTTCCCTCCTCCTTTTGCATGCATTTTTAAATGTGTACTTTATTAGTCAATTGCCAGCATTAATGATTTCTGAACACTTAATCTATAATAGTTAGCTGCCCTAAATGCCAGCAGTGTAACAGGCAATACCAAATAATAACAGTTGATTAAAAATCGGAACTGTTTAATTTTGGTGCAGCTTCTTTCTGGAATGGTGAGGCATGTTAAATTGCATAGCCTTGTTTTCTGAAAGAAGTTGGGTGATAGAATTGGCAACTAAGTGTGAAATTAGTTATGTGTAACTCAGTGCAAATAGTGGTGGAAGATTTCCCCTTCTTAGAAGAATAATGGTTTTCATTAGTCATTTTTGTGTTACCATTCACAAATGTCAGAAATTACTCCCTTCAGGTTCACAAGTTTGTGTGGTTTGTACTGCTTTACTTTAATTTATCTAATTTCATTCACTTGGCCAATATAATCTTGAATGTTGAGACAAATTTTGCAGTGAATACAAACCCTGGAAAGAAATTCCACAGCTCTGCGGCTATCTGGGATAGCTTCCCACCCCCTTTTCTTTCTACATCTTCCATTTTGAGTTTGTATTTGATAGACTGCATTTGTGCATTGCAATGAGGTGAGGTTACCTGCAGGGACCTGCAAAGAAGCACTGTATTTGCTTTTGTGTATTAGAGGGATGAAGACAATGCTGAAGGTTGAACTGCAAACTTTTCAAATCGTCCAGATTGCAGGCTCTTCACCATGTACCCTCTTTTGTCAAAGTTCCATCGTCCAGTGTCATTGCTGTAAATGTGTTTCTGGAAAAGCACTGCTGGAAGTGACCCAATGAGATGAAGACCTGCAGGAAATGCCCTGCTGGATGTGTTCAAGATGGTTTCAGTTATACACTACATTGCTGTCCTATTGTTTTCTGTCAGCATGTGACCAGCATGCTTAGTTCCCTGCTCTGTGCTCTCTGGTACAATTTTATTACTGTGACTACTTATATTGGAGTTGAGACAAGTTTGAATAAATAGTCAGCAACCACCGGCTTGTGCTGAAGTAACAGCAGCAGACATCCCACCTCTCCCGGAAGTTCCGGGAATCTCCTGCATATCGATAGTGGCTCCCTGATGCCCGGAAGTTATATACAATATCCCAGAAATCGATTTTTTTCGAGAGGGAGAGGAAGAGCGAGCATCCTGATTGGTCTCTCTTCGTGCTAAGGGTGGTCCCCAACCACCGGGCTGCGAGGAAGCAATATGATTTGGTGAAATGAAACGATATGAGTCAGCTACACCTTTCCTCATTCCCGGTCACGCACTGTTGAATTTTAACGCATGCGAGGTCATCAGTGACCCAAGACGTGCAAAGGAATGGGTCCGTGACCCATTTGTGAATGTCCCCAGTGAATCATCCATGTCAGCGTGGGAGAAAGATCAACTCCTCGAGCTTGCAAATGACGGTGGGCTGAAAAGTATGTTTGACATAACATCTCTGCCGGCATTCTGGATTAAAGTCAAGGCTAAATATCCTGAGATAGCCATGAAAGCACTGAAAACGTTGCATCCATTTCCAACATATTTCTGCGAAGCGGAGTTTTCTGCAATGAATGCAACGAAAACTAAATTGCGGAATAGACTGGACATAAGGAACCCCCTTCGCGTATCGCTGTCTCGCATCACCCCTCGATAGGACCATCTTGTTGCAGGAAAACAAGCCCAGGGCTCGCACTGATTCAGCGATATTGGTGTGTTGCAATGATTTTATATGTTCATACGAGGAAAATATGCGCTGTTTGTTTCATATCCAAACATTACTTAGAATGTTATGATGCTATTGACTTATAAGTGACTTATAATTCAGTGGTCCCCAACCTCCGGGCCGCGAAGAATACAGCAGTGGCAGGAACGCACCCAGCACATCTTTAAGAAAAAAGCTGAAATAAACAAGTTAATTAATTAGGTGCCACCGGGCACGTAAATGTTGGCCCAGATCAAAGGCGACAGGCGATTGCCGATTGCGTCATCTCTGATCTGGGCCGACATTTATGTGCTGGGTGGCACCTAATCAATTAGCTTACTTGGACGTTTTTCTTAAAGGTGTGCTGGGTGCGTTCTGGCTACCGCTGTACCGCTGCATTCTTTGCGGCCCGGAGGTTTGGGACCACTGTTATAATTGACTTACCACTACGTTCATGCGAGGAAAATATGCACTGTGTGTTTAATATTAAATTTGTTAGATAAACCCCTTTAGAAACGAAATTGAGTGTATTAGCCACTTATAAGTGACTTATAGTTGACTTATCACCTATATTCCGGTCGTGATTAACACCCCGCTTCCCCCCCCCCCCCCCCGGGTTGCCAGTCCGCAAGAATATTGTCAATATTAAACCGGTCCACGTGCAAAAAAGGTTGGGAACCCCTGATTTAAGCTAGCTGGCTAGCTGCCAAAGAGCTACGCTATTGATGTCCCACATGATGAGGCCAAACTGCCTGTAGACTTGCTTAAAGTTGTAATCGAATAAACATGATAATATAAGCATATATTTTAATGTCACATTTGCTGCATATACCCAACTGGGTTTACAGATGAGACAAAATCACTAAACAAAGTATTACATACACCCTTGGAGTCGACGGGGGTGGGGGGGGGGTGCTACCTCCCTGAAATGAGTTTTTGCAGGGTGGGATGTCTACAGCAGGTTGTCCTAAATATGTGCTGTATGTTTATTATGCAAGAAGATTGGCTTCACAATTGCACAAGGGACTCCACTTTCTCCTTTATCAAGTTGCACAATTCACTTAATTGTGGACTTTGATTTCACTTAAGATAGGTGGTAGTACTGCACTTCTTTTGTAAACGTAAAGCATTATATTCCTTCCGGAAAGAATTGCATCAGAACACAGCTGATATAATGTAAACACACAAGTACCCAAAGTGCATTTTTTTGTGCAGGTGAAGGGCACTCAAGTATTGTACTAGAGAGAATCAGAATCAGGTTTAATATCACTGGCATATGTCATGAAATTTGTTGTTTTGTGTCTGTACATTGCAATAGATAGTAATAAGAACTATGAATTAGAATAACAAGTATAGGAAAAATAAGTAAGTAGGGTGCAAAAATAGAGGTGAAAAAATGCTGAGAATGTGTTCATTGTCCATTCGGAAATCTGATGGCAGAGAGGAAGAAGCTGTTCCTGAAATGCTGAGTGTGTCTTCAGACTCCTTGATGGAAGCAATAAGAAGAAGGCATGTTCTGGGTGGTGGAGCTCTTTAATGATGGATGCTGTCTTCTTGACCAGTAAGATGCTCACCCTGATCAGCACATCCTAATGTAACAAAACTGTGGAGTTGCTTCTTGGGATGAATATGTTTAAGAATTATCTGTGATGACATAGATTTTAAAAACTGCACATGTGGAGAAATAGTTATGTAGTGAGGGAAGAGACCCTTCAGCGCACCATATCTACACTGACCATCTGGTACCTGTCTATGCCATCCCCATCTGGTACCCATTTATGCCATCCCCATCTGGTACCCATCTGTGCCATCCCCATCAATCCCAGTCCCCCAGATATTTTTGTAACCTAATGTACCCCTTAATTTTCCCCCTCCCCAGTTCTTCCACACCCCTCATCCAGAAGGAGGGAGAATTTATACATGGCTGGAATGTGAAGAACACCCACAGTGAAAGCCCAGTTTGCCACAGGGTTCCTGTGCAAACTATACACAAGATGGTACAGGAAGTTAGGGTTGAACCCAGGTCACTGGGGCTGTGATGCAGCAGCTCTAAACCGCTGTGCCACCTAATAATTGAGCACCTTGAAAATAATAATCGTTCTGAACAGAATCAGCATGAATTTAAGAGAGGAAAGCTGTGTTTTACTGATCTGGAGATTTCTGAGGATATGACAAGGAAAGTAGTCAAGGGAAAACCAATGATTGAGGTATATTTGTGTTTGAATGTTCAGAAGACTCTCTAAGATCCTGTACAAAATTTCTCCCAATATTGGAGTGCATGGACTTTGGAGTGATATCCTAATATGGTTTGAGAGTTGCTTATCAGACAGGAAACAGAGCAGCAATTAAAATAGGTTAGGGGTAAACCATAGGGATCAAAGTTTTTCACAGTCTGTCAGCAATATGTCTGAGGGACCAAATGTCATATTTGAGGTTTGTTGATGGTAGTAAACCATGTGAATCTAAGTGTGGAGGAGGGTGTAAAGAGGCTTCAGGGGATTTTGGATAAACAATTGAGAACAATGCAGATGAAATACGGTGTGTGGAAAAATGTGAAGTTACCATCTCTGCATATAATCAGAAAAGTAGAAATTTTTTTTAAATGGTAAGGTTTAGTAATTTTAATATTCAAAAGGACCTCTGGGCTTATCCAATTCAATTCAAGTTTAATTGTCATTCAACCATACATGAATATTCATAAATGTAACCAAACGAAACAATGTTACCTCAGGAGTCGAGGAGCAGAACAGAGTACCAACAGTCATACAAAGCACAAAGCACAAAGCACACACAAGATAGCAAATCAAATGATATCACAATCAAGCAATAAAAGAGTCTAAAATTCGCGCCATCAGTCCAAGGTTGATCACAACAGAGCTTGTCTTCTGCCAAGTGAACACTAGGAGGGCAGCACTGTCTCCTGTCCGGGTGCACCAGCTCGGACCCCTCTCTCCTGGTGGCTGTAAACAGGTGACCCCGAGGCTTGAGGTCCTAATTCCATTGAGTGGTGCCGAAATACGAGTCATTGAAGGTCAATGTGTAGGTGAAGCAAACAGTTCTGAGACAACATGGTTAACATGTAACTCTTATAAGTGAGGAACTCTTGTTGCAGTTGTTCTGAGCCTTGGGAGTGGAGGCAGTGAGAGCATTGTATGCAATTTTGGTTCCCTTGCAAAGATAGGAAACACTTATTAGATGGGTCCAAAGATTGCGACTTTGCTAAAGAATAATTTGATTAGTGGTTACTACACCAATCCACCTAGCTACTTTTCCCTGAGTGATGTCAATTTACTTGAGTTTTTTGGTCACCAGAGAAATGGTAATACAGCTGGTGCATGATAATTAATTGCATTACTATTGTCAAGCTTAATGATTGAACTACATTGTTCAAATTGAAATATGCCTGATGTTAGTGGGACATATATGTTGTCTTTATTTGTCGCCTTATCCCTGACTGGTGTGAATCTTTTATTATCTGAGGAACTATCACTCGAGCCCAATGTAGACCAATCGCCAATGGCCATACCAGTCCCATCCTTATCATGAAGGAAGGCCGTTGATGAGACAGTTTAACATGGCTGCATCTAAGATGCCATGCTGAGAAATTCAGTAGGCATACTGGTGTTTGCAATGAGCCCTCAGTGAGCACAACTATTATTCTTTGTGCAAAGTACAAATCTAGCCAGTGAAACAATTCAGCTTGATTTAGTTTGAATGCAGCTCCTGCCAGAGCATGCATTTAAGTAGAGTGGTAAATTCGAAGGAGATGTGCAGAGCAATTGTTTTTACTCAGGGTTGTAGATGCCTGGAATGTGCTGGCAAGCTTGGTGGTGGAAGCACATATGGTGGTGGCCTTTACAAGGCTTTTAAGTGGATATGTGAATATGGAAGGATGTGTTTCAGGCAGACGATAATTAATTTAATTTTTAATTTGTGGTATGAAAACCCATTCCTGTCTTGTACAGTTCTTTGTTATAACTGATGTGTCACTTAAAAGCACTGTTTGCAACACTTCTCATCAATTTTTAAATTTATCCATTTTTCAGGATGTGATCATTACCAGAAAAGATGGCATTTATTGCCTTTCTTTAATTCTCCTCACTCCAGGTGATGGGGAAAATAAAAACACTTGGTACTAACGGTATCCCCATCTACCCAGTGCTGTTGCCTGCTCAATAGTATGTGAATGTACCTCCACCTAAAAGATTATTTTGGTCCCTAAAAATAACTTGACATCACCATTGGCAAAAGTTGCTAATCTTGTCAATGACTCTTGCATCCTGAAAAACATATAAATTAAAGAAGAAAGATGAAAGTTGTTTCCAGTGCAATTGAGTGGCACCTATTAAGGAATAGAAAGAGCCAGAGTTTGAGGTAAATTAGGGGCTAGACATCTGGAAGCTCAGTTAATAATAGTTGGGTAATGGAAATTGATAGAAGAATTTGGAGGAGAGAGTAAAATAGCTGGCCAATTAGTCGATCATTGCCAGACTTGAAAGTAGCTGGAATATGAGTGAGGAATTAAGGAATGTTGTGCAGATCAAAGTAGGAAGTCAAAGTTGAGTTGTCATATACGCAAATATATACATGCACAAGTGCAAACAAAGACTTATTGCAGCAGCATCACAGACACATAGCATCGTGTAAGCAGTATTCGTAATAAACCCAAATATAAATTTTACACAATATTTTACTAAGAAGAACACGATTAAAACAAGAAAGTATATTTTAGTTCAACATGATTGAAATCTTGGTGATAGTTGGGATATTGGGGTGGAAGCTCAGCTCCAGGTTATGAACAGCTGATCTAACTAGGAACAGTGGTCAAGTGAAATCGTTAATGTGAGAAGAAAGTCTGAGATGGGCACCAAAAACACTAGATTTTCGATGCTAATTTAGAAGAAATTGAAACCTGTATAAGACAGTTCTGCGGAAAACCTAACCTAAAGTGCTCCAGTGAATATATAGCCTGCGGACTCAGCAAATGTCTTATCAGAAAATTCAAAGCATTGTTGGTTCATATCGAATTCCTGCATAAGCATGTAGAGGAAGTGCAGATTAGTTCAAGACTTGAGCCATTTTTAACATGAATGTACATGTGCTTGCAACAACAACCTACTTGTAGACTGCATGTGACTGTTCTTACCTGTCTTGTATTTTCAAGATGAGAGTCTGCCCACAGTATTTTCCTTTGAAAATATAAGAGTAGAAGTGGTTTGGGTGAAGAGTCGGGAACAATCCATAATTCATGGTACTGCATGCTTTCAGAGAAAAGTAAAAGCCGCTGACTGTGCCTGTTGTGTTTCCATACCGTCGAAGAGATTGGAATTTAAGCTAACGATTGAGAACTTGAATTATTTGTGGCTTTTGTTTTTTTTTTCTTTTCACCTTCCACCCTTGTATTCTGGACAAGCACCCTACCTTATGGGAGGATTTGACAAAGTGAACTGAAAAGAATGGGGCAGAATGAAGCTCACCATGCAGAAGATTTAGAGGTACATCATTGAAAATGACTTCATGGCTTGCGTATAAGATGTTGTGAAGCTTGTTTTTTTTTGCTGGGTTTAGGAGGGGCTTGGCTAAGAATTGGTGTGTAAGGAAACCTATAGGGTTTATCTAGCTTTGAGCCTCTGAGTTATGTGACCCTGGGTTTAATGAATATCCTCACTTGTAATATGTATATGACGTAATTTAGCTAGGAGCAATTATGTTGTTTGAATGGTCCAATTAGTTTCTGATTGATCCATGTATGATTTATTTATTCCTAACACTCCATATTTCTGTCCTCCTCGCGCATATTGACCTGGAGCCTGAGTTTTCCATCTTTATATCTGCACTGTACAACTGCTGCAAAGTAACAAATTTCATGTCATATAAGACAGTGATAATAAAGCTGATTCTGATTCAAAGTGTACTTATTATCTAAGTGTGTATGCAGTATATAGGGCAATGCGCACAGAATACTGGAGGAACTCAGCAGAATATTTATTTAATTGTGTTCTCTTCATCTAGTTTTAGGACTTGCATGAAGATCTGATCATATTTTAGTTCATATTTATGCAGAAATAGAGAAAATTCTGCAGGGATTTTAGCACCATTATATCTTTTAACATAGAACATAGAAATCTGCAGCATATTACAGGCCCTTCGGCCCACAATGTTGTGCCGACCATGTAACTTACTCTAGAAACTGCCTAGAATAGCCCTCTATTTTTCTCAGCTCCATGTACCTATCTAAGAGTCTCTTAAAAGATCCTATTGTATCAGCCTCTACCACCTTTGCTGGCAGTGCATTCCATGCACCCACCACATCCCCCTTCTACCTACTTCCAAGCACCTTAAAACTATACCCCCTCATGTTAGCCATTTCAGTCCTTGAAAAAAGCCTCTGGCTACCCAACAATCAACTCCTTTCATCATCTTGTACACCTCAATCAGGTCATCTCTCATCTTTCTCTTGAAATCACATGGGAAATGACTGTAAAGATAGTAGTGGAGAATACAGTAGAACTGTTGGAAGCTGTCTTCATTTATTTTCCCCTAGCTCCTGGAAATAGGAATAGATTTTGCTCAGCAATTGAAAGCTGAGATTCCTGGAACTGGAGTCTGCCACTGTTGTAACTGACCAATGTGAGTGCTCTTTGTGGTGTAGGGCCATGTGTTATCTCAATGCAATGTGCTCATTGCATCTTCTGAAGATCATTTGACTGCTCATTTCTAGTGTCACAGTTGGTGGGTTTTTTCTTAATGTTCACTGAGGGAGCAGGAGATTTGTTACAATGAGGCATTAACATTGACCTTGAATGACTCTACCACTGGTCTTTGATCTTTTTTATACTCCTGGATTTCGAGTAATTTCTTGAGGCATTTCCAAGGCATACTGTCTTGGTAGTGGACAGAAAGGTTTAGCAATTAAAAATAGTTGAATTTCCAGAAGCTAGAAATAGAGTGGATACTTGGAGGGATTGTATTACAATTCCCTTTGTGTCTTCACTGAGAATTTTGACATTGAGCTGAAGCTTACTTTGTATCATTGAATCTTGGCTGAGCTCATTATGTGGAAAGATACAGTATAATTTAAGGCCTGATCAGCAGCCATCCTATATTTTCAACATTCATTCGATCCCGAGGTATTGAATACACTGAAACTACCAAAACTATGTCTTTTACAAAACTGTATTCTGAGAGATGACTAAATTACTTTCTATCTGCTAGAAAGTCCATCTTGATAAAAAGGTGAGAGTTAAGGAAATGAAAGTGTCTGTCTAAGAATAGATTAACACGAAGTGTGGTAGAGAATTGGAATTTTGACTGAGCAGTCGGATAGATTAGAAGAGGAAAATCCCAGGAGGAAGTACGCACTGCAGCTGAGTAGTGGTGAGAAAGTGCTGATCAAGTGAACTGATTTATTCTGAATGACGTTTAAGCCTGTTGGCTGTTGTCGGTAGGAGAGAATTCCATTGCATTCCGGTTTTGTTCCTTGTTGATAGGTTTTGGGACACCTGGTGGTGGGCTATTGCAGAATAGATTTCAATTCAAGGGACACTGGAAAATTGAGTTCAGGTGAGAAAGATTTAATTTAAATTGAGATTAAATTGTTGAATTGAGTAACTCACAGAAAGGACTAAATTGCATATTGGGGTAGGGCAGGGGAGAGGCAGGGTTTGGATGAGTAAATATAGTCGGGGAATGATCGAATGCATGGTTACAATATGGATAGTAAGTATGACAGGAGGTGACAAAACATACGGAAACAAGACTGATCTATCTGTAAAGGCAGTGTCATGAAAACAGTTAATGAACACATTAAAGATTCTTTAAATGTTATATTTATCATAAATTGCACGGTACAGGTAGAAATTAATGGTCAGGATTGAGTAATCACTAATGAGGCAAAGATAATGAGGATAAACTTCTAGAGTATATTTGGACGTCTTCTTCGGACACTTGTAGAAACAACCAAGGATCATCCCATTTTAGATTGGGGTTTGTGAAATGTGGTAGGATCAGTCTGAGTGCAAAGCCTGGATTTAAAATAAAAAGGTCTGAAACTTAAAGATATTCACAAAAGCAAAAGTTAATTTGATTAATGTGCATTCAAAACATTAAAATGCAAGAGGCTAGGTAAATGGGGGAGGAATTTATGGAACTGCTGTAATACTCATGTGAAACTAATAACTAAAATAATGGAGATTGAAGGATCAGTGTAAATGGGTGCTTGATGATTGGCACAGACTCAGTGGGCTGAATGGGTATGCCACAATTATGAAAATTACTGGTCAGAATATTGGAAACGCATTTAGAAGCCAGCAAAGGATGATTAGGAAAAAAATGGTAGTAATTAGATTATGAAAATGAACTAGCAAGAAATATAAAAGCAGCCAGTAAGAGCATTGGCAAGCATCTAGAAAAGTAGATAAAATCTTTGTTTCTTGAAAGATAAGATGGAGGAATTAATAATGAAGAGGAAATGGGTGCGACTTGGAACAGATATTTTGTACAGGTCTTCATCGGGAAAGGCAAGTAAAACATCCCTGTAATAGTTGAAAATGAGTGAGAAGTGGGAAAGGAATTTGACATAGTAATTATCATTCGATAAATGTGTGAATTAGGAGCATGAGTAGACCAGTCTTTTCCACGTGTCTGATCTGATTATAACAAAATTTTAATTCTCATTTACCACCTGTAACCTTTCATCTCCCTCTCTGTCTACACTCAGCAAAAATATTCAAAGACCTTGCTTCTCCATCCTTTGAGCAAGAGTGTATTAACTCACCATGCTCAGATAAGGCCAGAAATGTTTTACCTTGGCTATTTTAAGCACCTTATCCGCCATGGTGAAACACTTTCTTCACATTCATCCTTCAGGGACCTCTCAGCACCTTGCATTATTTCAGCTGTTGCCACTTGTTGTTTTGTACTCCAGATGGAAGCTCTGTCTGTCCAATCTTTCTTCAAAATAAAAACAAACTAATGGGACAAAACTCTGAACTGGATGTAAGGATTCTAATGCACTCTCTGGGAGTGTACTTTAGGCACTTGCCATCCTCTGACAGAAACTAATCCTCTGCAAATCCCGTCTACATTTCATTACATCTTACAATAGGTCTCTGTTCATTAGTTTTATCAACCTCTAAAATGGGGAATTGCCTTCTCCATCCTACCTATCTATACCCCTCAATTTTATATATCTCTGTCATATGCACTATGAACTACTTCCATTCTTGGGGAGAACTGGAGATCCCCTCCATTTTCTCCTCAAGACTGAATCACCTCTGCACCCTCTTCACTGCCGTCTCAACACAGAATCTTATCTCAGTGTTGGTAGCAGTAGTTGTTACTTGTTGCAAAAAAGTGGGGAGATTTAAAAAGCAGTGCTTACTGCAACTTTCTGTTCAGTTGTAATTTGACTGGGTAATTAGGCAATTGGAAAGGGCCAGTAAAAGGTTAGGTTTAAGTGGAGAGGCTAGTGTGAATGGACAAGGTTAGAGTGTGGAGCTGAGGCTCTGTCTCAAAGGTCGGAAGCTAGGATGAGGTTTCTGTCAAGTTTCTCCTATTACAGACATCCCACCTCTCCCGGAAGTTCCGGGAGTCTCCCGCATATTAATAGTGGCTCCCTGATGCCCGCAACTTATACACAATGTCCCGGAAATTGAATTTTTTGAGAGCAAGCGTGAGAGAACGCGTGAGAGAGCGAGCGCAAGAGCAAGAAAGCAAGCGCGAGAGAGCGAGCGCGAGTGAGAGAGCGCATGCGCGAGAGAGACAGCGAGAAAGCAAGCACGAGAGAGCGAGCGCGAGTGAGAGCGACCACAAGAGAGAGAGCGCGAGAAAGCGAGCGCGACCACAAGAGAGAGCGCGCGTGAGAGAGTGAGAAAGCAAGCGCGAGAGAGAGCAAGAGCGAGAAAGCAAGCGCGAGAGCAAGAGCGAGAGAGCGAGCGCGAGTGAGAGCAACCACAAGAGAGAGAGTGAGAGAGCGCGAGAAAGCAAGCGTGAGAGAGCGAGGGCGACCACCAGAGAGAGCGCGCGTGAGAGAGAGTGAGAAAGCAAGCGCGAGAGAGAGCAACCACGAGCGACAGAGCGCGCGCGATAGAGAAAGAGCGAGAGAGTTCCAAAAAAAAGTCAGAGTGGCAGTGTTCCAGAAAAAAAAATAAAATATACATCACCCCAGACTACACTAAAGTGTACCCCTGCCTAATAGGGGTCAAAAATAATGACAGTGTTGCTCGCTGCACTGTTTGCAACAGTGACTTTTCTATTGCCCATGGTGGGTTAGGACTGTAAAAGACATGTTGAAGTGAGTTTAACAGGTGTCATTCGTTCATTAGCGTAGCTAACGTTGTTTAAACTAGCTGGCTAGCTGCTAAGGAACTACTCTATTGCAGACATCCCACCTCTCCCGGAAGTCTCCCGCAAATTGGTGGTGCTACCTCCCTGAAATGAGTTTTTGCAGGGTGGGATGTCTGCTATTATTGCATTGGCAGAGCAGCAAGATTGGATCCCAGGACAGTGGCGTGCTCCTCTTGCATGACGTGGGAGGTCAAGGAGACCTCCAGTGTGTAGGAAGTGCATCTGGCTGTGACAACTTAAGGAACTGGAGCTGGATGGCCTATAGGTTATTCAGCAGAGTGGGAAGTTGATTGACAGAACCTACAGGTTGGCAGCCACACCTAAGTTGTAGGAGGCAGGAAGCTGGGTGACTGTCAGAGTGAAAGGGAGTAGGTAAACAGTGTAGTGTATCCCTGTGACCATTCTCAACAAGTACTACGTTAAAAATGAGGTATTTTGCACATGCTGGAAATCTCAAGCAACATCATAGTCATAGTCATACTTTATTGATCCTGGGGGAAATTGGTTTTCGTTACAGTTGCACCATAAATAATAAATAGTAATAGAACCATAAATAGTTAAATAGTAATATGTAAATTATGCCAGTAAATTATGAAATAAGTCCAGGACCAGCCTATCGGCTCAGGGTGTCTGACCCTCCAGGTGAGGAGTTGTAAAGTTTGATGGCCACAGGCAGGAATGACTTCCTATGATGCTCTGTGCTGCATCTCGGAGGAATGAGTCTCTGGCTGAATGTACTCCTGTGCCCACCCAGTACATTATGTAGTGGATGGGAGACATTGACCAAGATGGCATGCAACTTAGACAGCATCCTCTTTTCAGACACCACCGTCAGAGAGTCCAGTTCCATCCCCACAACATCACTGGCCTTACGAATGAGTTTGTTGATTCTGTTGGTGTCTGCTACCCTCAGCTTGCTGCTCCAGCACACAACAGCAAACATGATAGCACTGGCTACCACAGACTCGTAGAACATCCTCAGCATCGTCCGGCAGATGTTAAAGGACCTCAGTCTCCTCAGGAAATAGAGATGGCTCTGATCCTTCTTATAGACAGCCTCAGTGTACTTGGACCAGTCCAGTTTATTGTCAGTTCGTATCCCCAGGTATTTGTAATCCTCCACCATGTCCACACTGACCCCCTGGATGGAAACGGGGGTCACCAGTACCTTAGCTCTCCTCAGGTCTACCACCAGCTCCTTAGTCTTTTTCACATTAAGCTGCAGATAATTCTGCTCACACCATGTGACAAAGTTTCCTACCGTAGCCCTGTACTCAGCCTCATCTCCCTTGCTGATGAACATACACAAAATGCTGGCAGAAATCTGCAGTTCAGGCAGCATCTATGGAAATGAATAAACAGTTGACATTTTGGGCCAAGACCTTTCTTCAGGACTGGAAAGGAAGGAGGAATAAAGAAGTGGAAGGAGGGGAATGTGGATAGCTAGAAAGTGGTAGGTGAAGCATGGGCATAGGAAAGGTAAAGGGCCAGAGAGGAAGGAATGGGTGATAGGAAAGGAGAGTGGAGCATAGGAGAAACAGATGAAAGAGGGGAGCCAGCAAAGGTGATATGCAGGTGGGCAAAAATAAGAGGCTAGAATGGGGATGGAAGAAGAGGGGAAGGCGAGGAAATTTTACCGCAAGAAGAAATTGATATTCATGCCATCAGGTTGGAGGCTACCCAGATAGAATATAAAGTGTTGCTCCTCCACCCTGAGGGTGGTGTCATTGTGGCACAAGAGGAGGCTGTGGACAGGCATGCCAGAACAGAAGTGAGAATTGGAATTAAAATACTTGGCCACGGGGAAGTTCTGCTTTTGGTGGGTGGAGCGGGTCTCGCCAGTGTAGAGGAGGGCACGCCGTGAGCACTGCACACAACAGATGGCCCCAGCAGATTTGCAGGTGATGTGTCGCCTCACCTGGAAGGACTGTTTGGGGCTCTGAATGGAGGTGAGGGAAGAGGTGAATAGGCAGGTGTAGTACTTTGGCCGCTTGCAGGGATAAGTGCCGGGAGGGAGATTAGTGGGGAGAGACGAATGGACAAGAGAATCACAGAGAGAGTGATCCCTGCAGGGAGGGGCGGGGGAAGGTTAAGGTATGTTTGGTGGTAGGTTCCCTTTGGAGATGGCGGAAGCTGTGGAGAGTAATGTTTTAGATGCAGAGGCTCATGGAGTGGTACGTAAGGACAAGAGGAATTCCATCTGTGTTAAAGCACCAGGAAAATGGGGTGAGCGCCAATATATAGGAAATGGAGGAGATGCGAGTAAGGGCAGCATTAATGGTGGAGGAAGGGAAACTGTTCTTTGAAGGAGGAGGACATCTCTGATATCATGGAAAGGAAAGCCACATCCTGAGAACAGATGTGGTGGAGAAGAAGGAACTGAGAAAAGAGGATAGCATGACAAGTATTACCACTTTGGATAGTGTTGGGCGGGGGGGGGGTGGGGTAGGTGGAAAATATCCTACCAGGACAATCTACAGTGATCAAGTCTCGGGCACATTCTGGCTCTGTGATTCAAAAGGGAAGGGAGGTGAAGCAGAGAGTGTAGTGAAACAGGCAGGAGATTCTGTTGGTGTGCAAGAGACTTCTGAATGGTATATTGCCTCCCAGGTGTCAGGGTCAGGAAATTTCAGATTAGGTCCACTACATTCTTAAGGGGGAGTGTGAGTTGCCAGATGACTTGGTACATATTGATACCAATGACATAGCTAGGAAAAGGGATGAGGTCCTGAAGAGTGAATAAAGGGAGCTAGGAAGGAATATAGAAAGAAAAGCAGGACCTCGAGGACAGCAATCTCTGGACTGTTACCTGTGTCACATGTCCGAGATGGAAGGGAATAGGATGATATGGTAGATGAATGTGTGGCTGATGGTGCAGGGAGCAAGATATTTGATTTATGTATCATTGGGATCTTTTCTGGGCAACATATGATCTGCACAAAGGAGATGGGTTACATTTGAACTCGAGAGGTACCAAAGTCCCTGCAGGCAGGCTTCCTAGATCTGTTGAGAAGGGTTTAAACCAGGTTGGCAGGGAGTCATAAACCAGAATGATGGGCAGTTTGTATAAAGGTAGATGCAACATGCAGAGAAACCGTGGGAATGATGGGCAATGGACATGGCATAATTGCAGTCAATTGGATGGGTTGAAATATGTTTAATGAAAGAACTATCAGAAACAAGTGTGATGAAGCTGAAGTGTGTAGTTCCTTGTGGCCATTACAAAGACTTGGCTGTCACAAGGGCAGGAACATCTGGGGTTTAACTATTTCGAAAGGGGTGTGGTGGGAAGTAAAAGATGTGGGGCATGACTTTACTAATTGGGGATAGTAGGTAACGTGGTGAATGTGCTGTATGGATTTTAGCAAGGAATCTAACAAGGTTCCCCATGGTAGGCTCATTCAGAAAGTCATGAGGCATGGAATCCAGAGAAACTTGGCTGCATGGATTTGGAATTGGTTTGCCCATAAAAGGCAGATGATGGTTGTGGATGAATTGTATTCTGCCTGGAGGTCCATGACCTGTGGTGAATTGAATGAGAAAGTGGAAGGGTGGGCTAGTAAGTGCAAATGAATAAAGGTTGGTGGGGTTATGGATAGAGTAGAAGGTTGTTCATGGTTACAAAGTGATATTGATAGGATGCAGAGCTCGGCTGAGAAGTGGCAGATGGAGTTCAACCTGGAAAGGAGTGAAGCAATAGTCTTTGAAGAGTCAAAGTTGAAGGCAGGGTACAAGGTGAATGGCAAGGTCCTGTACAGTGTGTAGAAAGAGGGAAATCGGAACCTATAGTCTGAGATCTCATAAAGTTATAGCGCAAGCGGATAGGGTGGTTAAGAAGGTGTATGGTGTGTTAGCCTTCGTTAGTCAGGGAGTTGAGTTCAAGAGCCATAAGGTATTGCTTCAGCTCTGGGAGTATTGTGTCATTCTGGTCTCTTCATTAAAGGATGTGAAAGCTTCAGAGATGATGCAGAGGAGATATACCAGGATGCTGTTTGGACTAGTGAGCATGTCTTATGTGGAATGAATAAGCAAGCTAGGACTTTTTGAAGGTGTATACGAGGTGATGTGATAGAAGCATAGATAGCGAGGACAGTCAGCACCTTTTTCCCATGGTGGCAATGGCTGATACGAGAGGGCATAATCAGAATCAGAATCAGATTTATTATCACTGGCATGTGACGTGAAATTTGTTAACTGAGCAGCAGCAGTTCAATGCAATATATCATCTAGCAGCGAGAGAAAAAAAAATAAATAAAATAAATCATAATAAATAAGTAAATCAATTACGTATATTGAATAGATTATTAAAAATATGCAAAAACAGAAATACTGTATATTAAAAAAGTGAGGTAGTGTCCAAAGCTTCAAAGTCCATTTAGGAGTCGGATGGCAGAGGGGAAGAAGCTGTTCCTGAGTAGTTGAGTGTGTGCCTTCAGGCTTCTGTATCTCCTACCTGATGGTAACAATGAAAAAAGGGCATGCCCTGGGTACTGGAGGTCTTTAATAATGGACGCTGCCTTTCTGAGACGCCACTTCCGAAAGATGTCATGGGTACTTTGTAGGCTAGTGCCCAAGATGGAGCTGACTAGATACGTAATCTCCATGGCTCTTCACACGGTTTTATACCACAACATAAACACCTACGTCAGGATGCTGTTCATCGAATATAGCTCAGCATCATTCCCACAATCCTAATTGAGAAGAGCCTGGGCCTCTGTACCTCCCTCTGTAATTGGATCCTCGACTTTCTAACCGGAAGACCACAGTCTGTGCAGATTGCTGATAACATATCCTCTTCACTGACTAGCAACACTGGCGCACCTCAGGGGTGTGTGCTTAACCCACTGCTCTATTCTCTGTGTACACATGACTGTGTGGCTAGGCATAGCTCAAACGCCATCTGCAAATTTGTTGATGATACAACCATTGTTGGTAGAATCTCAGGTGGTGATGAGAGGGTGTACAGGAGTGAGATATGCCAACTAGTGGAGTGGTGCCGCAGCAACAACCTGGCAGTTTTAAGGTAATTGGAGGAAAATATACAAGGAATTGTCAGAAGTAGTTTTTTTTACAGATTGATAAGTGCATGGAACACTTTGAAGTGGGTGGAGTTAGAGGCAGATATGTTAGGGACATTTAAAGGCTCTTAGATAGGTACATGGATGAAAGGAAAGGAAGGGCTATATGGGTGGGGAAGGTTAGATTGATCTTGGAGCAGATTAAAGGTTTGCACTCCATTAAGGTTAAAGGGCATGCTCCAGCTGCTTCAAGCTTCATGTCTGAGAGCTCACGTTCGTTCTAAATGCTGTTTGCTTATTTTTATTGTTTGCACAATGTTTTTCCCTCTGTACATTGGGTCTTTTTTTTGAGCTCTTTTGTGGAGACGAATCTCAAGGTTTTATAATGTATGCATACTTTAATAATGTGTCTTGAACTTTGAGCTGTGTTCTTAAAGCAGGAACTACAGATCAGTTAAATGACACCTGTAATATTTCATTTTAATGTCAGATTAATCCTTCATATAGAAAATCTCAATACAATTGAGCTGTCAACAGTTTTATGAAAGTGAAATGGTGTTTGAAGATCAGAATTTTAATAGCATAGCAAGATCAAACTGATTTGTCTTTCTGGAAGTTCTAGTTAGCATGGCAGATAAAATGAACCAGTAGCTGTGAAGCATTTAGATTTTTGGTGAATATTGCCCAAGATGTAACACAAAACAACAGGCCAAGAGGTTATTGCTATGCAACCATCAAAGACATCTACTGATCCACCACCCCACCCACCCTTTGGTAAATCAGGCCACAGGCTGTGCTTCTTCTTCTTGCATTAAAAAAAAACAAAGTGTAAGGATCCAGTACAGAAAGTAGTCCACTGGTGGTCTGAAGATATAGATGAGCTTCTACACAACTGCTTTGAGTTGTGTCGAAGCTTATCCTTATTCAAATACTTAGCGTCCGATCTCAGAAAGTACATCACTGCCATCATAGATTTAATCTACAAGTGGGTATAGGATTGCATACCAAAAAAGTCAATCTGAGCATTCCCATACTGGAACCTTGGATGAACAGAGAGATATACTCCCTGTTGGAATCCAGGTCTGCAGTGTTCAAATAGGATTATCCTGATCTATACAAAAAAAAGGTAAGATTTTCATAATGCTATCAAGAATGCCAAGAGAAAATGCCAGTCCAAAACAGAGTCTCTAACCAACCATCAGTTGTGGCAAGGTTGCAAAATATAGCAGGCTACAAAACAAGGTCAGACACAAGCTAAACGCGTCTTTGCAAGTTTTGAACAGAACAAACGTGGAATGTCATTACCTGCCCTGACAATCTACAGTCACAATTCGTGAATTCATAAGGAGCCCCCTGAGATCCTGCGCTGATCAGTTGTTGGGAGTATTTACAGCCATTTTTAAACTCCCTCTACTTCAAGCGGAGGGTCCCGCTTGTTTTAATAATACCACTATCATTGCAGTACCAAAGAAAGAAAAGGCAATATGCCTTAATGACTATTGCTCAGTGTCTCTGTTATCCACCATCATGAAGTACTTTGAGAGGCTGGTCATTGCACGCACCACCACCAGTCTCTGAGACAACCTTGACCCACTGCAATTCCACTACTGCTGAAGCAGGTACAGTGGCATGCTAAAGTTTGGACACCCCTGGTCAAAATTTCTGTTACTGTGAATAGCTAAGCGAGTAAAACTTGTAGCCAGCAAGATGGCCCAAGAATCTCACAGAACTAGAAGCCTTTTGCAAGGAAGAATGGGCGAAAATCCCCCAAACAAGAATTGAAAGACATAGCTGGCTACAAAAAGCGTTTACAAACTGTGATACTTGCCAAAGGGGGTGTTACTAAGTACTGCCATGCAGGGTACCCAAACATTTGCTTCGGGCCCTTTTCCTTTTTAGTTATTTTGAAACTGTAAAAGATGGAAATAAAAATTTTCTTGTTTAAAATATTAAAGAAATGTGTCATCTTTAACTTTATGCCTTTTGGAAATCAGTTCATCTTTTACTCGCTTAGCTATTCACAGTAACAGAAATTTTGACCAGGGTGCCCAAACTTTTGCATGCCACTGTACATGATGGATGTAATCTCCCTGGCCCTATACCCATCCTTGGAGGATCAAAGTAACAAAGACATCTGTGTCAGACTATTTATTTTCGACAGCTCTGCCTTCAGTACCAGAATTTCATGCAAATTCATTTTCAAACTTCTAGACCTGGGACTTCCTTTGTAACTGGATGCTGACCAACATTCTGTAATCAGTAAGGATAGGCAGCACACATCAAAGTTGCTGGTGAACGCAGCAGGCCAGGCAGCATCTCTGCTACCTTTCCTGCTGCTTTCACCAGCAACTTTGATGTGTGTTGCTTGAATTTTCAGCATCTGCAGAATTCCTTGTGTTTGCTTTTTTGAAAGGATAGGCAGCAACACTTTTACTACAATCATCCACAACACTGGTGTCCCAAAATACTGTGTCCTCAGTCCCCTACTTTACTCCCTGTATACTTACGACCGTGTGGCTGCAATCTGCTGTGATTCCAGCTACAAGTTTGCTAATGATACCACTGTGAGACCATAAGACATTGGAGTAGAGTTAGCCTATTGAGTCTGCTCCTCCATTCTATCGTGGCTGATTTATTTTCCCCTTAATCCATTTTCCTGGAGCCATTTTGATACCCTTACTAATCAAGAATCTATCAACCTCCCCCTTAAATATACCAAATTAATTAGCCTTCACAGCCATCTGTGGCAATGAATTCCACAGGTTCACCACCTTTTGGCTAAAGAAATTCCTCATTATTTCTGTTCCAAAGCAATGACCCTGTATTCTGAGGCTCTGCCCTCTGATCCTAGACTTCCCACTATGGGAAGCATTCCCTCCACGTCCACTCTATCTAGGCCTTTCATCGTTCAATAGATCTAAATGAGATTCCCCCTACATCTTCAAAATTTCAGCCAGTAAAGGTCCAAAGCCATCTTTTGCTCTCATATGATAATGCTTTCATTTCTGGAATCATTCTTATGAACCTTCTCTGAACACCCTCCAATATCAGCACATCCTTTCTTAGATAAGGGGCCCAAAACTGCTCACAGTACTCCAAGTGAGACCTCACCAGTGTTTTTTAAAGCCTTGGCATTGCATCCTTGCAGCATGGCAGCACAGAGGTTCGTATAACACTTCACAGTACCGGCAACCTGGGTTCAATTCTCACCGCTGTCTGTAACGAGTTTGTACATTCTCCCCATGATCAGGTGGGTTTTCTTCGGTTTCCCAGTCCAAAGATGTACCGGTTGGTAGGTTAATTGGTCATTGTAAATTGTCCTGTGATTAGGCCAGTGTTAGATTAGGGTTTGCTGTGTGGTCTAGCTCGAAGAGCTAGAAATCCCTATTCGTGCTGTATCTCAACAAACATTCTAGTCCCCTTGAAATGAATGCTAATATTGCATTAAGCTTCTTCACCACTGACTCAACCTGCAAATTAACCTTTAGGGAAATATGCATGAGGACTCTTAAATGCCTTTGCATCTTGGATTTTTGAATTTTCTCCATTTAGAAAATAGTCTAAGATGTTATTCCTTCTACCAAAGTACATGACCATACATTTTCTGACACTTCCATTTTCTACTTATGCGTGATTATGTAGAATCAAGTACAATAACAACCACATGGTTATTCAATGGATTTATTGAGTATGCCTGCAAGAAAATGAATCTCAGGTTGTATATGGTGAGATATTGTATTTTGATAATAAATTTACTTTGAACTTTGAAGTCCTGCAGCCTCCCTTCTTCTTCAACACTACCTGTGTTGCTTTAAGGCCATTAAAGCTCAACTAATGAAAAACATTACCTCTGTCACAAGATCACAGTTAAGAATGGTCACTCATGGTTGCACAATTTCTGTTCTGATCAGAGTTTCTCAGATAATGAAGCAATCTGCTCGAGCATACAATAAAACATTAGCAATAAGCAGATTAAGGTTAAAATTGTCCCCACTTCCCCTAAAGATTCAATGGAATTGGCTGAACCATAAGAACACAGGATCAGAAGTCATCCATCCAACCCTTTAAATCTGCTCAACATTTATTAACATCATCTGCCTATAAGAATTCATCACCATTTGAGAGGGTCTTCATTGATTATAAACCTAAATGCACAGATAGAGATTAGCAGGTATGACATTGTGGGTAACACTAAGTTGAAAGAAGATTATAGTTGGAAGCTTAACATCCAAGGATACACATTGTATCAAAAGGACAGGCAGGTAGACAGAGGGGCTGGTGTAGCTCTGTTGGAGGAAAAAAAATGAAATCAAATCCTCAGGAAGAAATAACATCAGATCAGCAGATGTAGAATTGTTGTGGGCAGAGTTAGAAAACTGCAAGCATAAAAAGACCCTGATGGGAGTTGTATTACAGACCTCCGAACAGTGGTCAGATTGCCGGCTTTAAATTACAATGGGAGTTAGAAAAGGCATGTCAAAAGAACAGTGTTACGATAGTCATCAGGGATTTCAATATGGAGAAAAAGCAGATCCCTGGCAAAATCTTCAGCGATGTCAATGTGCTGAGGTACAAGTCCAACCAGTGATGAGTTTTCAACCTGATTCTACTAAACCGCTTAACAATTATACTACTGTTTTCTTCAAATCAAAGACTCTCATCTTTCCTTGTGTAACCTTCTCTTCAGGGCTCATATACAGGCTTGGCTCCTTTGCTAACTCTGCTAACAGCCATGTGACTCAGTGGTGAGAAGGGCACCTTTCATAAACAGTTTACGTCTGGGGTCAGTATGATTTGGGATTCAACCAAACAGGAATGTCATGATGTTCCAATTAAAGGAACTTGGATTTGAGTGAATGCTGGGTAAATACTGTTCACACACAGTTAACGGTAGCCCAGAAATGACAGATTGTGCACCAGCATAAAATTATAAAGAAAGGATATTTATCAAATTTTCAACTTTAATGAACAGTTATAGAAAAAGAAAATTAAATAGAAGTGCTGAATACAGTTGAACCAGTCCAATGTGCATGTAATGTCAGAGCTGAGACTGGAGTAGTGGGGGGTGTATCTTTTACTTATGTGATTGACCCAGAACCTGAGTGAAAGAACCTGCCACATTCCAAACTCCCCACGAAGACCCTCTTCGAATGATCAGGCTCTCTCAGGAGTATTAGCCCTTCCTCCTTGGAGCTATTCATCTCCACAGGGCACTTCTTGCTGTGGAGACTCTCCTTTCCAACAGCATTCTGCAGCATCCCTTGTGGCCTGTTCCACAGCTCCCACTTTTTTCACATCCCATAATCCCGAGTGGCTGATTCACATTCCTAAATTGGACAGTATGGGTCCTTAGCCGAAGCCAAAACACACTTTCCAGCATGGCACACTGCTTTAAAAGAAAACTGCTAATACAAACTACCTCACAGCATAGCTATAGAAATCTTCACCAGGGCATGACATTCGTCTCTGAAATTTGGCTCCTTTCACCATCATTGGACCAGGATTATTATAATGTCCAGAGTGAAGATCTTCTAGAATCCAAATGGAGCACCATTTACCAAGTGTTTAAGTGTCATTTGATAGCAGTGCCACATTCCATTTTGCAGATTGCAGTTGGACAATTTGGACATTTTGCTTGGATTGGATTGTCCCTGCTTTTTCTTTTCCCACAATTCTTAATGCCACTGTTATAACAGTGCTTGGATTAAAGCATGGATAGATCTGGAGACCCATCTTTAGTCTACAATCAACACCTGAGCCTTTGACTCTCTTTTTCTTGATGTCCTTCTGAGTGAACATACCTCTGAGTGTAGTATGCTGTATCAGTTAGCTTCTTGTCATCCTTGTGTTTAAGCTTTACCATGTTGGCACCTCAATTTTTAGATATGTTTGGTTCAGGCATACTCTTTGACAGTAGGAACAGAATTAGATATGTGACTTAATAACTGTTGAATGAGGAATATGCTGGGCCACGAACTTGTACGTTGTGGTGTATAGTTCTGGTGCTTCATGGATGTTCAATTTTGACCTGCTGAGCCTGTTCCAATTAGCACAGTTCTAGTGCTATGTCCCTCAAAGGTTGTCCTTGGTATGTAGCACCTAGCAGACTGGTAACTATTAAAATGGTTGATGTTTGATCATTAGAAAGAATCAGGGATAGATTTTTTGGTTCTTCAAATCTGCTCCTTCATGTAATAAGATTAGGAAACATCTACCTCAGTTTCAAGTTATTTACTCTCCATCCCCTTTCCCCTAATATCCCTAATGATCTTTGCTTTGAATATTTTCAACAGCAAGCATACACAGCTATCTGCAGTGTAAATTTGTAAAAGTTCACAATTCCTTTTAACTGGGATGGGTGGAGGTGGGGGTGGGGCTTTTGTTAAATCCAAAATGACTATACCTTTATTTTAAGATATTGACATTAGTCATTACTCATTCCTGCCAGAGAAATATTGCTACCTTACCAAACCAGGCAAGAATTTTGCATGCCTCTCCACCCATTTGTTTTTTCACTAGCCAGCACATGCTTACTCTTGGCATTATTGTTTTTCAGTGAGGCAAGCTTTTTATAGTGTTCTAGAAATAAATATTCAGCATTTTAGTATGAGATTAAACCTCATTTCCTCTGCAAAGCCATGTAATAGTGTCAACATTAGGTTGATCTGATAACATGATGCTATCAGTAAAATATTTATCTTTCTGTTAAGTCTGGTACAATATATGTCTTTGCAATTTTCTTTATAGAATGAAACTGATGGAAGTTTATTAGATCTGAAGACTCTGGTTGAGAACCAACTACAGACCACCATGGTAAGTGGTATTTATTTTATGTTGGTTGGTTTGACATGTGACAATGGGACCCATGAAATCATGCTTAAAATTTTTCAAACAGGACTGATAGAAAAAACACCTTGAACTTTTTCTAATGTATTCTGTAATGACTTCTTGGGTTCAGGATGAATTATTCCTGAAAGCATATTACTAAGAGCCACTGTTAAGAAATTCTAACCATATGTAGTGAGTCATTGACAAAATGTACCTGGCTTAAAAGGGCAATCTGAGCAAGACTGAAGACTTTATTCTTTATTTTGGGGATAATTAAAAAGGATCCCTTGAGTATCTGCTCCATTCGACTGATCAGGGGAAAATCTTGATTATACATCTCATTGCAAAAAGTTACCCACCTGAATTAAGGAAGTAATTTTGTAGGCCCTGACACTTCAAGCACATGTGTATCGAAGTACTTTTTAAGTATGATTATTTCTGCCTCTTCTCCCATTTCTGTTACTGAATTCCAGATGCCCCCCCCCCATCAAACTATGGGTGAAACCATCTATCCTGACCTGTCCTCTAATCTTAGTTGTATTTATGTGGATTTTGGCCCCTTGGCTGAAGGAGATGGTCCTCTCATATCAAGATCCCGCAATTCTGCTTTAGTTTTTTCTGTTCCCAAGGAAACAATCCTAGTTTATTTGATTTTCAGATGGCTACAATTTTCCAATCCTGCTGTTATTGTATACCTGCTCTATACCCTCTCCAATGCCTTCACATCTTTCTTCTTTACCCAGAACTGTGCACAGTAATGAGCTGTTTTCAATCCAGTGTGCTATACAGCTCTAGCATAACCTCTCAACTCTTCTGAATTGCACCTAATTAAGTAAAGTATTACAGGTGACCTTTTAACCGCCCACCTTCATTGACTTATGCTGACATATATTCCAACTTCCCTCCGTTCCTTCACATCACTAAGTTTTGTCACATTTGTTGTCTTATACATCACAAAATGTATTAATTCACTACACTAGTTTAAATTGTATCTGGTCTGCTTAGGAGACCAACAATCGACCATGCTCATTGCTCCTACTGCCTGCAATTAGCAGTCATCAGAAATGAAAATAAAAGCCATATTCTGTCACAAATCCACAATTCAAGGAGCCATTTTCTAACTGGTTGTCCCTATTGACCATTACCAATTTCTAAAGGTGCACCACTGAGGGTATCCTACCTGCATGCATCACAGCTTGGTATGGCAACTGTTCTGCTCAAAACTGCAAAAGTGCAGAGTTGCGGACTTAGTTCAACCTCCTCTCTTATCTACACTTCTCACTGCCTTAGTAAAGCAGCCACATAATCAAAGACAGTATCCACCCCAGACACTCTCTCTTCTTGCCCTTACCATTAGTTAAAAGATATGTAAGCCTGATAGCATGTACCAGCAATCTTGAGGACAGCTTCCATCCCATTGTCATAAAATTGTTTTATCTTGTATGATAAGAGGAGCTCTTGGCTTCACTGTCTCTCTCATCATGGCTTTGTACCTCATTGTCTGCCTGGACTGCACTCTTTCTGTAACTAAGGCTATGTCCACACTACGCCGGATAGTTTTGAAAACAAAGCCTTTTCTCTTCGTTTTGACCCTCCGTCCACATTGAACCCGCGTTTTCATCCCCTGAAAACGGAGCTTTTCTAAAACACTCTCCAGAGTGTGTAAATTTGAAAACGATTGTTGCGCGTTGTAGTGTGGACGGGGTGAACGGAGATATTTAAAAACGCTGTCGTGACAACACCACAACAACAATGCTTTTTCTGCTTCTGCTTGGTACTGCGCAAGCACTGCCGGATGGCTGTTATAACATGCAGTCGGTGTGAATGGCATGAGAGTTAACTTGTAAAGTGAACTTTTTTGACTACAGTATTTAAAAACGCTGTCATGACGTGCCGGAACAGATGGCGGCAGCGCGGCATTTCGTTGTTTTCTTGAACGCAACCCCCCACATAACCTAACAATTTCAGAACAGATGACAACGAGACTGAAGCCAGAAGAGTTAGAAATGTACTCACCAAATACTTTGACCCATAGCTTACTGAATAAATAAGTATACTCACTTTGCCCTGTTTTCTGTCCTTGCTTGTATGAAGGTGGTTTACCTATTTATGCAAGTACTTCTCTGACAATAGATGTGTAACAGCCTAATGTAACGTTGTATTGAAATACAAGATAACACTGATGCTGACATGTTTTATACATTTAACAAGGTGCTTTATTAATTCAACAGAGTTAGTCAGTTTTTCAATGTTCGTCGTCAGCCGGGTCATACTGTCCGTGAACTCCCTGTCGGTTGTCTCCATACACTCCAGTATTTGTTGTTTTTTAGTTTTAAGTCCTCCTGCGCGAGAGCCAACAGCAATTCCTTTAAAGCTTTTCTAGTCTGTAACTGGACAAACGCGCACCAAGTATACCATTTCCTCTTCACTTGTTTTCTGTGTGTCCTGTGCATGCCCAGAAGAAGGAGGTTCACCCAAATATCCATTCTAATGTGGACGGAGATATTTTGAAAAACGCTTGGTGTGGTCGCTTGTCATTTTTACTCGAAACTGGCGTTTTCAAAATTATCGGGTCTAGTGTGGACGTAGCCTAATACTATCTTCTGCATTGTTATTGCTTTTCTCTTGTATCACTTTGGTGTAGTGATGGGATGAAATGATTTGTGTGGGTAGTATACATTACAAAGTTTTTCACAGTACCTCAGTCACGTGACAATAATAACCCAATTCCCAATGTGGGCCTTCTGGGGAGAGATATTGTGCACCTTTATGTTGCCTCCACTCCAGTGCCCTGCACTATTCTCTTATGCTAAAATATTAGGAGATATTTAGAATTCTGGATGGAAATACTTGCCATCCTGAACTCTTTAATACAAAATTCCACATGAGGAAATTTCTCTCTATCTCGGTCCTAAATGTGCGTACACTTTATTTTGAGATGGGGTGCAGAGTTCTAGTTTCACTAGCCACTTCTCATCATCTTCTCTATTAAGTCACTTAAGAATTTTATATGCTCGAGTAATATCTCCTCTCCTAACCACTTCTATTTATTTATTCTAATGTGGTAAAACATCCAAAGGTAATTTAACCGGAATATTATCATTAGAAAAATTGATATTGAACCACAAAATGGTACTCAGATAATATCCAAAAGCTTGGTCAGAGATAAGTTTTTAAAAAATAAAGGTGTTAGGTGTGTGGTGGTAGAAAGAGACAAGCTGTAACTTTTACAAAGTCATAACCGGATTAGTAGCATAATGACATGGATTACATGAAGTGATATGCATGTAGGCTACTCTGTCAGTATATTGTTCTCAACATTGAAAATTTAAAAAAAAACTGAGAATAAAGATAATGGCACAGTATTAGGAGAGAGATGCCTGCCTCACAATGACCCTTGTTCAGTTTTGATTTCTGTTGCTGTTCCTGTGGAGTTTGCAGGAACTTCCTATGACTACATGAGCACTTCAGTTTCCTCCTGTGGCCCAAAGCTGTGTGTGGGGGAGGTGGTGTTAAAGTAACTGTCTACTGTATCTTGTCGCCTGTGTAAAGGTGAATGATCGAAACTGAGGTAATTGAAGGAAATGCAGGGAGAATAGGCTGCAAGAAAAATCATTGATGTGCAGGTGCTGGCACAAATTTGGTGCACTGACATTCTATGTTGTAAAGAGAGAGTAATAGTCACCTGGCCCTTTGAGCTTGCTCTACCATTTCTCAAAACCATGGCTGATCTAGTACCTCAGCACCACATTTCTACACCATTCTCAAATCCCTTCTGTTTTGACCAGCGGCCAATCTGGACATCGGAAGTTTTGAGAAGAGGGGACTTCAATCAGGTCCACTGCCTGAGTACAAAAGGCAGCAGTGGGTCACTACAGTGAAAAAGAGCTTTGACCAGCAACCAATTGGTGTACGGGATGGATGAGCAAGAGCAAATTAAAGGAAGGCAAGGTCAAGCACAGCAGCTGTCGTCTCAGTGGACAGAGTCAGAGTGGTGAACTTGTGGCCTCAGCTCTTCAAGACTGAAGTAAAGAGAGGATTCAGTCAGAGAAAACAAAGACAAGAAAAGATCTAGGTTATTTTTTTCCATCCTTCTTTATATCTGCTCAGCTAGGATAGTAGAGATGCCAGGCAGGATAGCTGAATGCTCCTTTTGCAGGATGTGTGAAGGCAAGGAGACCTCTCGTGTCCCTGATGACTGCTACTGCGAGAAGTGCATCCAGCTGAACTTCGGATCATTCTGTAGCCTGAGGGAGTGATAGATAGGACATATAGAGAGGTAGTTACCCCCCAAGGTACAGGACACAGGAAACTGGGTGACAGTCAGGAAGAGGAAAGAGGTTAAAGAGCTAGTGTGGAGTACCCCGTGGCCATCCCTCTCAACCACAGGAGGGGCGGGGAGGGTGTGGATGACTAACAGAGTAAGGTCACAGTCGTTGGGTCTCTGTCATGGAGTCTGCTTCTGTGACTCAGAAGAGAAAGGAGAAGAAGAGGCATGCTGTGGTGATAGGGGATTTATTTGTTCGGGGAATGGACAGGAGGTTCTGTGGACGAGAATGAGAATAACAGATAGTGTGTTGCCTCCCAGTTGCCAGGGTCCGGGATATCTCATATTGAGTCCTCATTATTCTTAGGTGGGAGTGTGTACATTCATGGTCCATGTAGGTACCAATGACATGGGTAGGATGAGTGACGAGGTTCTGTGTAGGGAGTTCAGGGAGTTAGATGCTAAGGTTAGGACCTCCAGGGGTGTGATCTCAGGGTTGCTATCTGTGCCGCATGCTAGTGAGACATATACAGTTTAAGACATGGCTAAAGAGTTGGTGTAGGAGGGAGGGCATGAGATCTTTGGATCATTGGGCTCCCTTCCAAGGAAGGTGGAACCTGTACAGAAGGGATGGTTTGCACCTGTACTAGAGGGAGAATAATAGCCCTAGTTGGAAGGTTTGTTAATGCTACACGGTGGGGTTTAAACTAAAGTTGCAGGGGGATGGGAACCAGAGTGCCAGAACAGATAGTGGAGTGTTTGTGGAGGTAAATACTGGTGAGGCCTCAGACAAAGTTAGGAATCAAAAGGTTGAGCATGGTACAACTAGTGCCCTGAGCCACATATATTTCAATGCACGAAGTACTGTAGAAAAGGCAGATAATGGTACTGAAGGTTAGGTAGCTGGTTTACAAATAGAGGCAATATGTACTGTAGTGAGAAGAGGCTATTGATAGGGCAAAATTGCAGACAACAGTATGAGTTGCAACAAAAAAGATGGACAAAATCGAAAAGGGTCAATACAGGACTGAAGTTATTGTATTAGAATGCACACACTAGACGGAATAAGGTAGGTGAACTTGCAGCACGGTTGCAGATTAGCAGGTATGATGATGTAGGCATCACTGAATCAAGGCTGAAAGAAGATTATAGCTGGGAGCTTAATGTCCAAGGATACACATTCTAATGGAAGGACAGACAGGAAGGCAGAGGGGGCAGCTCTATTGGTAAAAAATGAAATCAAATCATTAGAAAGAGGTGACAGGGTCAGAAGGTGTTGAATCATTGTGGACAGAGCTAAGGAACTGCAAGGGTAAAAAGACCTCCATGCAGTTGCAAGGATATGGCCTACAAATTACAATGAGAGATAGAAAATGCTTGCCAAAAGAGCAATGTTACAATAGTCATGGGGCGGTCTTCAATATACAGATAGATTAGGAAAATCAGGTTGGTGCTGGATTCTAGGAGGGGGAATTTCTAGAGTGCCTATGAGATGGCTTTTTAGAGCAGATCTTCACTGAGCCCATTACGGGATCAGCTATTCTGGATTGGGTGTTGTGCTATGAATCAGAATTGATTAGAGAGCTTAAGGTAAAAGAATTCTTCGGGGAAAGTGATCAAATTCGCCCTGAAACTTGAGAAGGAGAAGCTAAAGTCAGATGTATCAGTATTATAGTGGAGAAAAGGGAGTTAAAGAGGCACGAGAAAGGAGTTGACCAGCATTGATTAGAAAAGAACACTGGCAGGGATGATGGCAGCACAGCAGTGGCTGGAGGTTCTGGAAACAATTCAAAAGACACAGGATATGTACATCCAAAAGAGGAAGAACTATTCTAGAGGAAAGATGACATAACTGTAGCTAACAAGGGAAGTCAAAGCCAACATAAAAGCCAAAGAGATAGCATATATTAGAGCAAGAATTCACGGGAAGTTAGAGGATTCGGAAGCTTTTAAAAACCACCAGAGGGCAACTAAAAAAATCATTAAGATGGTGAAGATGGAATACAAAAGTAAGTTAGCAAATAATATTAAAGAGAATACCAAAAGTTTCTTGAGATACATAAAGTGTAAAATAGAGGCAAGAGTGGATATTGGACCATTGGAAAACTATGGGGGACAACAAAATGGTGGATGAACTGAATTCAGTCATACACTAGCAATATGGTGGAAGTTCCAGGTGTCAGGGGTCATGAAGTGTGTGAAGTTACCATAACTAGAAGGAAGGTTCTTGGGAAACTAAAAGGTCTGAAGGTAGATAAATCATCTGGACTAGATGGTGTACACCCCAGGGTTCTGAAAGAGGTAGCAGAGGAGATTGTGGAGGCATTAATAATGATCTTCCAAGAATCAGTAGATTCTGGACTGTTCCGGAAGGCTGGAAAATTGCAAATGTCTCTCCACTCTTAAAGAAGGGAGAGAGGCAGAAGAAAGGAAACAATAGGCCAATTAGTCGACCTCAGTGGTTGGGAAGATGTTGGAGTTGATTATTAAGGATAAGGTCTCTGGGTACTTGGGGGCACATGATAAAGTGGGCCATAGTTACCACGGTTTCCGCAAGGAAAAATTTTGCCTGAGAAATATGTTGGAATTATTTGAAAAAGTAACGAGCAGGATAGACAAAGGAGAATCAGTTGATGTTGTGTACTTGGATATTCAGAAGGCCTTTGACAAGGTACCACACAAGAGCTACAAGCTACAAGCCCATGATATTACAGGAAAGATTCTAGCATGGATAAAGCAGTGACTGATGGGCAGGAACTAAAGAGTGGGAATAAAGGGAGCCTTTTCTGGTTGCTGCCAGTGACTAGCGGCATTCCACAGGGGGCTATGTTGGGACTAGTTATTTTTAGGTTATATGTCAATGATATGGATGATAGATTTGATGGCGTTGTAGCAAAATTTGCGGACGGTATGAAGATAGGTGGAGGGCAGGTAGTTTTGAGCAAGTAGAGAGGCTACAGAAGGACTTGAACAGATTAGGAGGATGGGCAAAGAAAGGCAAATGGAATATAGTGTCGGGAAGTGTATGGTCATGCACTTCAATAGAAGAACTGAAAGGGTTGATTATTTTCTAAATGGAGAGAAAATACAAAAAAACTGAGGTGCAAAGGGACTTCCCCAAAGGTTAATTTGCAGGTTGAGTCTGTGGTGAGGAAGGCAAATGCAATGTTGGAATTCATTTCAAGAGAACTAGAATATAAAAGCAGGGATGTAATGTTGAAACTTTAGAAAGCACTGGGGAGGCATCACTTGGGGTATTTTAAGTAGTTTTGGGCCCCTTATCTTGGACAGGATGTGCTGAAACTGGAGAAGGTTCAAAGGAGGTTTACAAAAATGATTCCAGGATTGAGAGAGTTCTCATATAAAGAGTATTTGATGGCTCTCGGCCTGTATTCACTGGAATTGAGAAGAAAGAAGGGTGACCTCATTGAAACCTATTGAATGGTGAGACCTTGATAGAGTGGATATGGAGGGGATGTTTCCTCTGTATGGTGGGAGAGTCTAAGACCAGAGGGCACAGTCTCAGAATAGAGGGGCGTCCTTTTAGAACGAAAAGGAAGAGGAATTCCTTTAGCCAGAGAGTGGTGAATCTGTGGAATTCTTTGCCACAGGCAACTGTGGAGGCCGTCTTGATGTATATTTAAAGCAGAGGTTGATAGATTCTTGATTGGTCTGGGCATGAAGGGATACAGGGAGAAGGCAGCAGATTGGGGCTGAGAGGAAAATTGCATCAGCCATGATGAAATGATGGAGCAGACTTGCTGGGCCAAATAGCCTACATCTGTTACTATATCTTATGATCTTTGTCTAGAAATCCATTGAAATCTCTTCTCAATGCGTTTTGTATTCACTGTTCTTCTGAAACAGTGTGGTTTCCTCTGCCTCCGTTGGAGGATTCTGCCAGCCTATTCCTAGTACTTAGCATGCACTCATGCCTTGCCAGCACTCTGGTAGCAAACACGGACTGGCTATATTGTGTTGTGATCCTTTGAGTGCAGCTAGAGATGTGAGCCAAGATGCCACTAACTAAGGAAGCTTGATCCTCCAAAGTCTGCTGCTCTTGAAACTGAAATAAGGTGCACTAAGGAACTAATGGAAGTATTTTTGGGGCCATCTGTAATGACTTTTAAAATGTGGTTGAGATTTTTCAAGCAGCATTATGGTGATTGTTAATGCTCTGTAATATCAAGAAAACAGCAAAGATGACTTTTTAGCTATATCCAAAATAGTTTGTTCTCATGATATTACTTGCAATGTTTCATGAGTTAAACTATTAATTTTATAAAATACTGCAATATAGGCTTGCTCATAAAATGAAAAATCTGTGGATTAAAGGGTAATAGTAACGATACAGGATATACTTACGGGCATAAAAAGGATGATGTAGTAAATAGTTGATTCTTGGACAGAAATGGTGAGTAGTGACACAGGTAGTAGGACTCCATTACTAAATACATATTACTAATTGGATGAACAAAGAACCATTTCAAAATGTGCATAACTTTTAGTCTATTCACGTTCTTCTTACTATTCCATAGTAAATAACAAGAAGGATGTGAACAGACTAAGAGGATAGATCGGCTGGTGAAATAGGTGGTTGTATGACAGATGCATTCTTTGCTACAAACTGGTACATTTTGTTGGAGAAATCTAGGAAAGCAGTAGAATAAAAGATTCAGGAACTGAGAGGTGCAGGTATGTTTTGTGCACAGGTATGTGAAGGTGACAGGGCTGGTTGAGGAAACAACTAAAATTTGGAACCTGGGCTTTGGCAGTCATTTGAGTACAAAAGAAAAGAAATGATGTTGAATCTCTACAAAGCTATAGTTTATTTGCAGCTAAAGTAGAAATTTAGTGTCCATTTTTGCCAGAGGTAAGAAACTTTAATTGTATGGACAGCCTGTGGATCTTGGATCTTTCTCTAAAGAATGGAGGAAATGAAGAGGTATTTTTGTAGATGTATTCAAAATTAAGATGTGCCCAGACAGAATAAAACCAATCATCTGAGAGCTGAGAACCAAGAATACAGATTCAAGGCAGTAACCTTGTGGAACAGTGATCAAAGTAGATTGGCTCATGCCTTTAGAAATGAAAATAAACTGATAAGTGAGGGACAAGAGAATTGCAGGGTTATGAGGAAAGGACAAGAGAGTGGTGGTGAGTGGAATGCTTGTGAAAAGAGCTGACATAGATTCACGAGTTCATACTGTCCTGATACCATGTGATGATTTTGTGACTCTGCATTCAAGATGAGATTTCTGCACAGGCCTTTTACTACTCATTTGGCTGACCAGTTCTTGTCTCCCTGCAGTATTTCACAGTTCTAGTAGCCAGGTTAGCAGATGATCCCCAGAATTTTTTGTTTGTTTCAGTTCCTAAAATCCAGATTGCTGATTTTTTTTTATCATGCCCCTATTTTCTGAAGCTTCTGTCCTTAACTATCTGTGAATTCAGAAGTTTGATTTTTGTAGAAGCCTGTTGTAGACTTTAGGTAAATTTTGCATTGTTTTAAATTTGTCTTTCTGTGTCATATAGTTTAGTCAAAAACAACAACATAAAATGATAATTAGAAAAGGGTGAAAACTATAAAACTATTAAATAAATTATTTAACATTAAGTTAAATGTTTTCCTGCGATAACAAACATGGTAACTTTGCACTAAGTGGAATGCCGATTCCCTCCAGCCTTCAGGCTAATGCCAGGAAGGCTGGATCAGAAATAAGCTGGACAAGAAGTGAGTTGATATTTACCTTCTTAGCTATTATACAGAACATTATCAAGGCAGTCAGACAATGTGGACATCTTAACAGAAACAGTCCTGACTAGATTGGAGAAGTGAAAGGCCTTCTATTAGTTTACCCAACCAGAGTTTGGGATGCTTCAACATTCACCAACCAGACCACAGGTGAGTAAGCACTTTCCTTAGATGAGCTTCATACCTTAAAGTTAAATGAGTAGGGAACCTCTGTATGGGTTTTCATGGATTTGGAGTCTACAGTGATGGCCTTTTAAACTTTATGGACTGAATTATTGGTAAAAGTTGCTGGTGAACGCAGCAGGCTAGGCGGCATCTCTAGGAAGAGGTACAGTCAACGTTTCAGGCCGAGACCCTTCGTCAGGACTAACTGAAAGAAGAGTGAGTAAGAGATTTGAAAATGGGAGGGGGAGGGGGAGATCCAAAATGATAGGAGAAGACAGGAGGGGGAGGGATGGAGCCAAGAGCTGGACAGGTGATTGGCAAAGGGGATATGAGAGGATCATGGGACAGGAGGCCTAGGGAGAAAGAAAAGGGGGAAGGGGGGAGAAAACCCAGAGGATGGGCAAGGGATATAGTGAGAGGGACAGAGGGAGAAAAAGGAGACAGAGAAAAAGAATGTGTGTATATAAATAAATAACAGATGGGGTACGAGGGGGAGGTGGGGCATTAGCAGAAGTTTGAGAAGTCAATGTTCATGCCATCAGGTTGGAGGCTACCCAGACGGAATATAAGGTGTTGTTCCTCCAACCTGAGTGTGGCTTCATCTTTACGGTAGAGGAGGCCGTGGATAGACATATCAGAATGGGAATGGGACGTGGAACTAAAATGTGTGGCCACTGGGAGATCCTGCTTTCTCTGGCGGACAGAGCATAGGTGCTCAGCGAAACGATCTCCCAGTCTGCATCGGGTCTCACCAATATATAGAAGGCCACATCGGGAGCACCGGACGCAGTATATCACCTCAGCCGACTCACAGGTGAAGTGTCGCCTCACCTGGAAGGACTGTCTGGGACCCTGAATAACGGTGAGGGAGGATAAGTGCCAGGAGGGAGATCGGTGGGGAGGGATGGGGGGATGATTGGACAAGGGAGTCGCGTAGGGAGCCATCCCTGCGGAAAGCGGTGGGGGGGGGGAGGCAAAGATTTGCTTAGTGGTGGGATCCCGTTGGAGGTGGCGGAAGTTACGAAGAATAATATGTTGGATCCGGAGGCTGGTGGGGTGGTAGGTGAGGACAAGGGGAACCCTATTCCTAGTGGGGTGGTGGGAGGATGGAGTGAGAGCAGATGCGTGTGAAATGGGGGAGATGCGTTTGAGAGCAGAGTTGATGGTGGAGGAAGGGAAGCCCCCTTCTTTAAAAAAGGAGGACATCTCCCGCGACCTGGAATGAAAAGCCTCATCCTGAGAGCAGATGCGGCGGAGACGGAGGAATGGCGAGAAGGAGGTGGCATTTTTGCAAGAAACAGGGTGAGAAGAGGAATAGTCCAGATAGCTGTGAGAGTCAGTAGGCTTATCAGTAGATAAGCTGTCTCCAGAGATAGAGACAGAAAGATCTAGAAAGGGGAGGGAGGTGTCGGAAATGGACCAGGTAAACTTGAGGGCAGGGTGAAAGTTGGAGGCAAAATTAATGAAGTCAACGAGCTCAGCGTGCGTGCAGGAAGCAGCGCCAATGCAGTCGTCAATGTAGCGAAGGAAAAGTGGGGTACAGATACCAGAATAGGTTTAGAACATAGATTGTTCCACAAAGCCAACAAAAAGGCAGGCATAGCTAGGACCCATAAGGGTGCCCATAGCTACACTTTTAGTTTGGAGGAAGTGGGAGGAGCCAAAGGAGAAATTATTAAGAGTAAGGACTAATTCTGCTTAACGGAGCAGAGTGGTGGTAGAGGAGAACTGGTTAGGTCTGGAATCCAAAAAGAAGCAGAGAGCTTTGAGACCTTCCTGGTCGGGGATGGAAGTATATGGGGACCGGACATCCATGGTGAAAATAAAGTGGTGGGGGTCAGGGAACTTAAAATCATCGAAAAGTTTAAGAGCGTGAGAAGTGTCACGAACATAGGTAGGAAGGGATTGAACAATGGGGGGATAAAACCATGTCGAGGTATGCAGAAACGAGTTCGGTGGGGCAGGAGCAAGCTGAGACAATGGATCTGCCAGGACAGGCAGGTTTGTGGTTCTTGGGTAGGAGGTAGAAACAGGAAGTGCGGGGTGTGGGAACTATATGGTTGATAGCAGTGGATGGGAGATCCCCTGAGTGGATGAAGTCAGTGATGGTGTGGGAGACAATGGCCTGGTGCTCCTTAGTGGTGTCATGATCGAGGGGTAAATAAGAGGAGGTATCCGTGAGTTGTCGCTGTGCCTCGGCAAGGTAAAGGTCAGAACGCCAGACTACAACAGCACCCCCCGATCGGTGGGTTTTATAGTAAGGTTAGGATTAGTGCAGAGGGAGTGGAGAGCAGAGCGTTCGGAAGGAGTAAGGTTGGAATGGGAACAAGGTGCGGTGAAGTCGAGACGGTTGATGTCCTGTCGACAGTTAAATAAAGAGATCCAGAGCAGGCAGAAGACCAGAGCGGGGTGTCCATGAAGAGGAGGGGGGTTGAAGACGGGAGAAGGGGTCATTGGTGGGGGTGGAAGAGTCCTTGCCGAAGAAGTAGGCTCGGAGATGGAGTCAGCGGAAGAAGAGTTCCGCATCATGGCGGACGCGGAACTCGCTGAGGTGTGGGCGAAGAGGGACAAAGGTGAGGCCCTTACTGAGGACAGAGCGTTTTGCCTCGGACAGTTGAAGGTCAGAGGGGATGGTAAAGACCCGGCACGGATGAGAGCTGGGAACAGAGGGGGGAGGGGGGAGGCTGGGGGTGTCAGTGGAGAGAGGAGGGTTGGGGTGAGAGGAAGATAGAGCCTCTGAGGGCCCAGGAGCTGACGGTGGGATCTGAGGGATCCCGGGTTGCAGGGTGGTGGTGGGGGAAGGGGAGACGGGAGTCACAATAGTGGCACAGAAAGACCCAGCCTGGAGTTCAAGGCTGGAGTCACAATAGCAGCACATGAAGACCCGGCCTGGACACAATAGCGGCACACACTAAACAGTGCATCCACTTTGACAATTTTAAGTTTAAATTAAACCTAGTTATCAAGATTGAGTTAGATTAAGGTTGTTTGTGAAATTGGATTAAAATGGCAAAGGATAGCTTCAAGATGTCTTGGGAAGTGATTCATTGTTTTCACATTTGGTTGACATGGGAAGAATATCCCCACTCTGTCAAACTAAAGTTGAAGATGGCATTATTAAACAAAAAATATTAAAAGTTTCAAAGATTAGCTGTCAGTCTGAGGATGTGGAGAATTTTAAAAGCTAGCAAAGGGCATTATTTTAAATCATAGGAAAAAATATAAAGTGAGCAAAACAAAAAGGCAAGTTATTCTACATACAAAATAGGAGAGGTAAAACCTTTGAGGATGTAAGAAGCAAGAACACTGCAGATGAAAATGGTGAATAAGGAAATGTCAATGACTTTAAGCATTTTAGAGTGCTTTGTATGAGAAACACAATTGGCATGCAGTTGCGGAGGATAGTCAGATGCATGGAATATTTTTCTTTTTGCAAAAGGGGATTGATACCTAGAACGTACTGCCAGTAGAAATGGTGGAATTGATTAAAATGAAGAGGAATTTATACAGGCACCTACTGTCGATAGGCAAGGCATGGAAAGGTATGGTCCTAATGTGGGCAATTGTCAATGATAATAACCCTGATTCTGAATTGAGATTAGTGAAGCTGAGCAAAAAGGTCAGCGTGGACGTGTGTGTGTCGGGGGGGAGGAAGGTGAAGGGCCCATTTTTGTGTTGAGGGCTCTGACTGTGAAGGGGGATCTAGTTAATGCAATATAATTAGATTTTCAAATGACATTAAATAAATCAGCAGATAATAATGTTGTTGCAGAAGTTGCGAGCTTGTGGGACTGAGGTGATCATATTTAGCATGGATACTGGATTGGTTAACTGGTAGAAAGAGAGACTAAATTTAAGCAGTTTAGTTTCAAGTTAACGATTTACAACAAGGATGGTATTTCTGATTAGTGTTTGAGCTATTAACAGTATGTTACTAACTATATACATATTACAGCAGATTTATTTCAATTAGTCATCAGTACATGAGTCTGAACACTGCTGGTAAACACTGTCCATTCTTAATTGTCCCTAACTCTTGATGCCATCTTCTCAGTATTAGCACTTATCCACTGAATAAGAATAAGAGCTTGGCTCTGTTAAAAACACGTTTCCTAGCCACCTGTGGAGTGAAGTTTTTTTACTGATGCTCTTGCACCTGAACTAACTTGGCACAAGCCTCAAAAATAGAAAATGGTACAAAAGCAGGTATAGAAGCAAGGTGCATCAAGATAATCTCTAGTTCCCTTCCACTCTAAGTCATAAAATTCTTTTTGATAAACTCTGACCCCAAATATGCAGCAGCCATCGTTGGCATGAAGGTGTGTGTAGTGTGGAAATATTTCAAAGCACTTTGCATGGGTGTGCAGCATCTATGGAAAGGAATAAAGAGTTGATGTTTTGGGCCCAAACCCTTTGTCAGGAAGGGGGTGGAAAGGAAGAGGGTAAGAATCCAGAATAAGGTTGGGGTTGGGTGGGGGAGTGGAGGGGAAGGAGTGCAAGCTGGAAAGTGATAAGTGAAGCCAGGTGGATGGGGAAAGCGGGGGATGAAGTGAGAAGCTGGGAGATGATAGATGGAAAAGGGCTAAAGGAGGAGGAATCTGACAGAAGAGAGTGGACCCTGAGAGAAAGAGAAGGGGCAAGAGGGGAGCCAGAATGGGGAATGTGAAAAGAGAGAAGGGGGAATGGGGTAAGAACACCAAATGAGATATGTTAGATTAGATGAAGTGCAAGTGAATCAGTAGTTCACGTGGAAGGACTGTTTCTGCTCCTGGATAGAGGAAATAGAAGAGATTAAAACAACTTTTGCTATTCATTGGGATAGTATTGTAGTGTGTGGAATGGCCACAGAGTGACACTGGATAAGGGAATAGGGAGTTATGAAAATAACACTCTCCTCAAAATGTTTTGAGAGAAGGGGAATGGGTGTCTGATGTTAGAATATTGTTGGTGCAAGCAGAAATTGTGAATGATGGCCTTTTGGATGGAGAGGCTGGTAGGGTCGATATTGAGGACCAAGGATCTCTTTCCTTGCTGTGTCCAGGAGGGAAGGGGTTGAGTGCAGATGTGATGCAAATAGATGCATTGTGGTCAAGGGAACTGTCCATTATGGCAGGATGAAAACAAGGGTCAAGGATAATCTCAAGTCCATGTTTTTGTGATGATCAGTGTCATTCATAATACTGCTTTAGATTCAAGTTTTCAGAAGAGATTGTTTTATAATTTTATGTTTTATCTTTCTTAAAATATCAATTCTATTTTTCAGATGATGGGAATAATTTTGGGGGCTGGTGTGGCAGTGGTGCTGATTGCCTCCACCATTCTCATTATCCATAGGCGGTTGCAAGAGAGAAGTAAGTATGACTGCAGTTCAAAATGTTCTATTACTGTTTGTTCTGTTATGTTCTCTTCTCTGGTTGATACTTCAGTGTTATCTGTAGTATTGCACCATCTTCCCCATTTTGAATTTTTGCTCGTTTGTAAGCAGTGTCAGAACTTCCATTTATGAAAATCATATTCAGAGGACCTATTCAGAGACATAAAGGAGTCCTGACTTAACTGGAGTCTCTGGGAATCAGGATACTGAGTAATCCATATCCAAATACAACAAGACTTGGACAGTATTGAGGTGTACAATAATAGGTGGCAGGTTACAAGAGAAAATCTTCAGATGCTGGAAATCCAAGCAACACACACAAAACTGGAGGAACTCAGCAGGCCAGGCGGCATCTATGAAAAAGAGTACAGTTGACATGCTGGGCCAAGACCCTTCAGCAGAAAGAGGAGTAGAGTTAAAAGGTGGATGGAGGGGAGGGAGAAACACAAGGTGATAGGTGAAACCAGGAGGGGGAGTGGTGAAGTGAAGAGCTGGGAAGTTGATTGGTGAAAGAGAAACAGTGCCGGAGAAGGGGGAATTTAATAGGAGAGGACAGAAGGCCATGGAAGATAGAAAAGGGGGGAGGAGCACTAGAGAGAGGCAATGGGCAGGCAAGGAGATATGGTGAGAGATGAAAAGGTGATGGTGAAGGGTGAAGGAGAAGTTGGGGGGGGTACATTAGCGGAAGTTTGAGAAATCGATGTTCATGCCATCAGGTTGGAGGCTAAGGTGTTGTTCCTCTAACCTGAGTGTGGCCTCATTGCAACAGTAGAGGAGTGTTCCGAATTGTTTATAACATCGAGCTATTATTAAACAGAAACTGAACTGGGGTAGCCATGTGCACAATGTAGTTAATAAGAGCACGATTAAGACTAGCATGTAATAGTGAGCAATTCTTCTTTAACTGCCAAACCTGTCCATGTATAGTGTTCAAGTCAGGAGAGTGATGGATCACTGCAGCTTTAACAATGCTCAAGAAGCTGTTGAATTCTGATGTCCTTGTTCTGTAGCTGTTTGGAAGTTGAGAATGAGGCATAAAATTTGTTGCTTACAATCATTTATTAAACTCTACAAGAACAGAGAAGACAAAGGCAGGAAGATGAAGCAAGAGGGAGAGAGAAAGTGACCCTAATAACAGGGGAAAGAGACCAAGCCAGCATGGTTTGGCCCTCTTGTCCTAGTTTGTTAATTCCATTGGAGTTCCATAGACATTCCATTTAAATTTGATTGCTTAAATCAGGCATTGAGATAGTTCTCATTCAGGAATACAATACCCTCAACTGCAGCCAAGTTGTTATAAAAGCAACTGAAAACACTGAACAATTACATGTAAATAGGTAATTATATAAAAAAAAATGCAAAAAGGCATAAAAAAGTTAAACTACACAGAAAATAACAATAATAGTCTAATCCAATGTACCTCCCTTGATTCTAAATCATACATATAGAATCATTACATTTAAAATTCAAAGGCAGGAAAATTTGTAGTACTTATGTTAAGTATAAAATAATGAAAATGCACCTACTATGGAAATATTAAAGGATATTCATAAATTTATGTCATTGCTAAGTAATTGGCTTTGTAAGTGGGCATACTTACGTGAGTTTGAACTACTCTATTAATTGAATTGAATTGACTTTATTACTTGCATCCTTTGAGTAAAAATGTTTATGTTATGTCTCCGTCTAAATATGCAATGTGCAATATATAGTAATTTATAATAGATAGTATGTACAACAGTATAACATAGAAATAGAGTTGTGTCAGCATGAATTAATCAGTCTGATGGCCTGGTGGAAGAAGCTGTCCCAGAGCTTGTTGGTCCTGGTTTTTATGCTGCGGTACTGTTTCCCAGATGGTAGGAGCTGGAACAATTTGTGATTGGGGTGACTCAAGTCCCCAATGATTCTTTGGGCCCTTTTCACACACCTGTCTTTGTTAATGTCCTGAAAGGTTGGAAGTTTACATCTACAGATGTGTTAAGCTGTCCACACCACTCTCTGCAGGGCCTACAATTGAGGGAAGTACAGTTTCCTCAATAATCGCCTTTATATAAGTAAACAAGATATAAATTATGATAAGGTGTATTAGGACAAATAAATAGGCTCGGATTGAGTAAACTAGCTTCCAAGACTTGAATGAATCCAGTTGAAGAAATCTCATCCATCATATTGAAGCATTTTAGCTGTTTGTTTATGAATATCATCGGCCAAATTAGTTATGTCTTCAGACTTATCAAGTATGTAAGTACACACTCCTTGCCTATAACTACATGTTACCCACCCCCCCCCTTAACTGCCAAGGCCTAATGCCATACGATTTTAAAGACCCACCTTACGCATGGTTTCTATTTCAAAGTGTATGGTATACTGTATATTGACATACCCAACAAGAACAGGCATTAACAGCATCAGCAAATTCTTGTGTTACCTGCAAGTATACATTGAGTCATCTCAATTGCACATTGTGAGTAGGGAAAATTGGCAAAAATATAACATCAGTGAATAAATTCCATTTGGTTCAGTAGTTGATGACTCTGAAGCTTTTCTGGCTGGTTAGTGATTTGCTCACTGTAGCCTAGCAGCATAGACACTGAGTCAGCGGTTACTCATACATTGAACACAGTGCTTGTCCTTATCAGCTTGCAGCGGCCAGCATGTATCTGCTTCTTTCACTACCAAGTTACTAATTAACAGCACTTGATAAGGACTTTCCCATTGAACTGTCTGTGGTTCTCTAAGCAACACACATAAAAGTTGCTGGTGAGCCAGGCAGCATCTCTAGGAAGAGGTACAGTCAAGTCCACACTCAGATTGGAGGAACAACACCTTATATTCCGTCTGGGTAGCCTCCAACCTGATGGCATGAACATTGACTTCTCAAACTTCCGCTAAACCCCCACCTCCCCCTCGTACCCCATCCGTTATTTATTTATATACACACATTCTTTCTCTCTCTCTCCTTTTTCTCCTTCTGTCCCTCTCACTATACCCCTTACCCATCCCCTGGTTCCCCCCCCCTTTTCTTTCTCCCTAGGCCTCCTGTCCCATGATCCTCTCATCCCTTTTGCCAATCACCTGTCCAGCTCTTGGCTCCATCCCTCCCCCTCCTGTCTTCTCTTATCATTTTGGATCCCCCCTCCCCCTCCCACTTTCAAATCTCTTACTAGTTCTTCTTTCAGTTAGTCCTGACGAAGGGTCTCGGCCCGATACGTCAACTGTACCTCTTCCTAGAGATGCTGCCTAGCCTGCTGCGTTCACCAGCAACTTCTATGTGTGTTGCTTGAAATTCCAGTATCTTCAGATTTCCTCCTGTTAGTGGTTCTTTGTTTTTTTTTAAATCAGGACCCATTTATCAGGAATCAGGATGTGTCCTCCTGTTGGATCATTCCAGGCAGCAGAAATCTGTTCAGAAGCAGACTGTACAGTTTGGAGTAATTTACACAATATTTAACAACACTGTCTGCCGTAAATTGTATGTCAACCTCCATGAGATGAAGAACTCCCAGCACTGGCATTGGATGCCCTGTTACCACCTCAAATGGACTTAGTTTAGTTTTCTTGTTTGGGGTTGCTCTGATGCCTCAAGATCATGGGAAGAGCCATAGGCCATGGTATGCCTTCCTTGAGACACTAAGTCAAAATTCAAGGTATATTTATTTTCAAAGTACATTTATGTTACCATGCACAACCCTGAGATTAATTTTCTTGCGGGCATACTCTATAAATCCATAATAGAATAATAACCATAATAGAATCAATGAAATACGCATCAACTTGGGTGTTCTGCCAGTATGCAAATTACAACAAACTGTGCAAATACAAAAAAGAAAGAAAAATAAAAAAAAAGCAAAGAAATATTACGAACATGAGTTAGAGTCCCTGAAAGTGAATTCATAGGTTTGGGGAACATCTCAATAATGGGGCAAGTAAGTTGAGTGAAATTTTCTCCTTTGGCTCAACAACCAGTCAATCCTTGTTTCATGATTCTATTCATTCGTTTGACTTGTCCCGATGACTCTGAGTGATGTGGGCAATGAAAAGACTATTCTCTGTGCATCAGTTGATATAATTCCCAGTGAAATGTGTTCCTTGGCCAAAGTCAATGTGACATGGCGATCCCCATCTAGGGACATAGTCCTTGATCAGAGTTTTCCCTGTGTGTGTGGCAGTGGCTTTTTGCTGGAATGTCTTCCACCCAACTGGAATATTTGTCCACAGAATTTGTCTGAATATCCTTGACACGTTAGTAAAGAAATGTAGTCCACTTGTAAATGTAAAAGTGGACCAGGTGGGACAGGAGCACTTAATTTTGGTAGCTTTACCACTGCTCCTGGATTTGTTTACTGGCATATCATGTATCTTTCAAATGTTTGTCAAGCCAGTGCCCTGAACTTTGGATTCCACAACCACTGGGAGAATCTTGTTGATCATCTTTCCCACTCCAATGTGTCCTAGGGAGTGTATCTGCTGTGCCAAATAAGGAAGTAACATTTTTGGAGCTACTAGCCTATGACCAATGCAATATCTCCATCCATGCTCCATCACTGTTCAACCTAAAACCACTTTATCTGGTTAGAGCATCGAGCTTGCAACTCACGAATATCTTGTATGCTTGTCTGTGTTATAGAGTCAAACTTCGTTTCCATAGCGTCAATCAGTACATGTGTTCCCAGTACAGCTTTTAATACTTCGACATCTTTTACTACTTTTGCTGCTTTTACCCATTTCCATCTGCTCGTTTGCAATTTCATCTGTGAATGCATTTCCACGGCATTTCATTGTAGTCATTTTGGAGTAGATTTTACATTTTAATACAGCAACTTCTGATGCCAATTGTATGATATTCACAAATTCTTGTTTTAGTTGGCCATTCTTCACGCAAATTCCTCCAGCTGTACAAAAAAAATCCCCTTTCTCTCCACAAGTTTCCAAAATCATGAACAACTCCAAAACCATATTGACAATCAGTGTAGATATTAGCTGATCTTTCTTCTGCCACTTTCCAGGCTTCAGTCAGAGCTTTCAGTTCTGCCTGTTGTGCAGAGGTACAGGGAGACATGTTTCTTGATGAAATTTCAGTTTCAGAATCAGCAGCCCATCTAGCCATTGAAATTCCCCTGTCAATCATTGAGGAGCTATTGGTGTACAGGATTACATCTTGGTTCAATAGAGGCATTTCTTTGTAATAATTTACATCTTCATGGCATTTTATTATTCTTGCACACTCATGGTTGTCATAGTCTAACAAAAAAAATAGTTAGTTGTTGGCAAACAACAGGAATTCTGCAGATGCTGGAAATTCAAGCAACATACATCAAAGTTGCTGGTGAACGCAGCAGGCCAAGCAGCATCTATAGGAAGAGGTGCAGTCGACGTTTCAGGCCGAGACCCTTCGTCAGGAAGGGTCTCGGCCTGAAACGTCGACTGCACCTCTTCCTATAGATGCTGCTTGGCCTGCTGCGTTCACCAGCAACTTTGATGTATGTTAGTTAGTTGTTGGCTCTTGGTTCACTTACAGAAGCTGTGGCTGTTGACTAACAAACAATGACTGTTGACCTGTGGCCTTTGGCTGTTAATCAACAGGTAACTGATCTACCTTTAATGATCTTATTTAGATATTGATATCCCGTTCCACTATGGATAGATTGGAACATCAACTCACTCCAATTCAGTTTATCATCATCACCTTCTTGGCAGTATCTAGTTTCAATCTATCCATAAAAGTTAACTTCAAGGGACCATCTGTTGAATCCTCTGTTATCTTCATCTATTCACGGAGCTCCTGAATAATTTAACCACACTGTCCTTTAGCATTCCTCATATTCAGAAACATCCTCAAAAATCTTTTGCTTGCAATCAACTACTTTCCTCTAATCAATCTATATTTGGGCCTGTTCTTCAAACAACTTCTGAATAGCATTCTAACCACCTTAAGCTACCATGTTGCCAACTCTCTGAGAGGAACAAATTTCAGAATTGTGTACCACGTACATACTTTGAATCTTTGAGTCAACTGTCTGATTTGCTAAGAAGACAATACTAGCCAAAATTTGGCTGCCATCATATGGGTGCAATTTGTATATGTTCTCAAAATGTTGAAGCTCAGTCCATGTCTTCAAACTTGTTTTCTTAGGATGTAGAATTTCTTCCAACCATTTATCAGTCTTTGGTGGTTCAGGTGGTTGATGAGAACCAGCTGTCTCTTTTCATAGTTCCGTCTTCAATACTGTGTGTCTTTATTTCCTTGGTCTTTATTGGAGCAAGCCATGACACAGCTGCCAATCCTATTGTTAATAATATCATATTTATTTATTTATATTTATATTTGTATTTGCACAGTTTGTTGTCTTCTTCACTCTGGTCAATCTTCCACTGATCCTGTTATAGTTACTATTCTATAGATTTGCTGAGTATGCCCGCAGGAAAACGAATCTTAGGGTTGTATGTGGTGATATATATGTACTCTAATTTTAAAAAATGACTTGTTTGCTTACTTTGTTGCATCACTGTCATTGTCAATTGAGTCAGTAGAGGTCACTGTAGAGTGCATGTCATATCCATGCTGTAATTCCTTGGAATTTACGCAATGCACTTTGATTTTGTTACACGTAATTGTTCAGTTAAAGTAAAAATTTGCTCATTAGATTTTTTTACTGTCCCTACTGTACTGTTTCTGTAGTTTATCACATTTCACTTTCCCAATTAATAAGTTAATTTCTTCACTCATTCCGCCAAGTCATAAATGATATTTTGCAACAGACCACGTATTTGTTTAAATTCACAGATTTGACTTTCTAATCCATCGCACTCACAATTCCTTAACTGTGATAATACTGTGAACATCCAGCCAGTTTTTTTCTTTTCCCAATGACATTTTCTGGATCTTATTGCATTCTTTTGCAGTATCTTTTAAGAGTCACATTTCATTAGACTCAGCATTTCTGGTATGGCTCATCCTGATTTTTTTCCATTAATCTTAACAACTTGAAATGTTTTAATCAAGTGAGACCTCAAATCCTCAGTCATCTATTAGTCTGTAGTAGATTTCATGACTTTGGTCATTGTCTTAATGCAATCTCGCAGAACACTTAATTTGTACATACTTTTTGTTACTTAGACTATGATCAAAGTACCGTTGGATTGTGTTGAAATATTACGGATTACAATCAAAATATCATATGATTGTGATCAGGATTTATCTCAGGATTGCAATCGGTAGTTTTTTCTCACTGGATTGCAACTTAAATGTTTTATTAAGCACAAGATTTACAATCGAAAGGTTTCTTGGGCACTCCACCAATTAGTATAAATTTAAATTGAGCAGTTAGTATAAATTTAATTTCAATGATGAACTGACTTTTCCGGCATAGAAACGTATAATAAAGAGTATACTTTCACTGCTAAACATCCATTCCTGCCTGTGGCCATCAAACTTTACAACTCCTCCCTTGGAGGGTCAGACACCCTGTGCCAATAGGCTGGTCCTGGACTTATTTCATAATTTACTGGCATAATTTACATATTACTATTTAACTATTTATGGTTCTATGATTATTTATTATTTATGGTGCAACTGTAACGAAAACCAATTTCCACCCGGGATCAATAAAGTATGACTATGACTATCAATGCAAGATCTAGCGATCATTTAGGTGATTAAAAAATTAAGCAGGAAGCTGTTACCATCTTTTAAAATATGCATGCCAAAGGATTCTTCCAAGTCTTTAAGTCTTCACAACCATCCATCGACTACGACAAAACCCTTGGATTCTGATGTTTTTGATCAGAGGTTTTTTGGAATCAGAAATGAGGTATAAAACATTGTTAACAATTGTTTATAAACATTGCAAAAACAAAAAAGGCAGGAAGATGAAGCAGGAAGGAAGGGGTGGGGAGAGAGGGAAGGAGGGAGAGAGATGAAAGAACAAAGGGGAAAGATACCAAACCAATGTGGTGTACCCCCTTATGCCAGACATTCTCTTCAAATTCTGTCGTTTGAATCAACCAGCCCGCATTCAAGTAATACTATACCTGCAACTGCAACCAAGTTGTTACAAAAGCAACTGAAAACACACTGAACAATTACATGTAAATAGGTAATTATATATAAAAAATACAAACAGGCATAAGAAAGTTAAACTACAAAGAAAATAACAATTATACAGTCTAATCCAACAAAACTCAACACCATGCAAGGCATAACAGCCCACTTGATAAGCACCCTGTCCACAGCCATCACTGCATCACTAACAGAAAACAGCAGCGATTTGTACTATCTACCAACTACAGATCATCACTACCTTAAGGGCAATTAGGAATGAGCAATTAAGTGCTGGCTGAGCCGACAAAGCCCTGGTCCCTTGAACAAAGAAAAAAAATAGGGGTGGCTAATGATTAGAACTGAAAATCTAAGGCCAAGCCTTGTGCTCTAATTCTAATATCCCTATTTGCAAATTAATTGCCCATCCTTGTATATTATTTTATCCAGAATAATTGTGGAAAATACAGGTTCCTCATGTTTACATGTCTTGTCCCTTAGTGTTAGTTCCTTTGCCGTTGATTCAAAATTGAGGACTTGCACAGTGATCTAGAAATTTAAGGCACAGTGAAGCCTGTGCTTCCTGCAAGAGAACCAAAATAGAATCCAGACTTGCTGCAGGAAAGAGGAAGTTTATGAAAGCTATAAAGGTAGTTTCAAAAGCCTCAACTAAAATAATGTGCTTTTTAACATATAAAAATCAAGCATATAAATGGAAAGGTTAACAAATTTCAAGAGATAGTAGTTTAACAGATTTTCAGAGGAAATAATTTTATGCCTGTTCAAATAAATGTAATGTGAAGTCCCTTAAAAATAAAAATTGGGAATAGAATTTAGAAATTATTTGATGTTACATCCATCCCACAATGTGAGGGAGTAAAATACTTGGCATTATGATTCCGTTGCAATGTACAGACATGTGAATTTAAAAGTCTAATGGCTTGTAGAAAGAAGCTGTGCCATACCCTGTTGGTCTTGGCTTTAAAGCGGTACTGTTCGACAGACTGAAGCAGCTGAAAGTGTCTGTGGTTGGGGTGACTAGTGTCCCCGATGATCTTCCAGGCCTTGTTTCTGCACCCGCTGCTATAAATGTCCTCAATGGAGGGGAGTTCATATCTACAGATGAGCTGGGCTGTCCATACCACTCACTGCAGTACCCAGCGATCATGGTTGGTGCAGTTTCTGTACCAGGCGGTGACACAACCAGTCAGTATGCTTTCAATAGTGCCCTGGTAGAAGATCTTGAGGATTTGGGGGCCCATGCTAAGCTTCTTCAGTTGCTTGAAGTGGAAAAGATGTTGTTGTGCTGCTTTTGCCACAAAGCCAGTGTGTACAGTCCAGGTGAGATCACCAGTGATGTGTATACCAAGGAACTTGAAACTACTCACCCTCTCAAATGCAGACCCATTGATGTTGATCGGGCCGAGTCGGTCTCCGTTCCTCCTATAGTCCACAGTCAGCTCTTTTGTTTTTCGGACATTGAGGAAGAGGTTGTTATCCTGGCACCACTGTGTCAACCTTTCCTCTGTAGGCTGTTACCGCTAGAAATAAGGTCGATCAAAGTTGTGTCATCTGCGAATTTGATCAGCAGATTGGAGCTGTGTGGCAGTACAGTCGTGGGGGTAAAGGGAGTAGAGAAGGGGACTCAGGACACAACCTTGGGGGGCACCTACCACCTGTCGGCAATGTGATAGGAAGTCTAGTCCATCCCTACCACCTGTCGGCAATGTGATAGGAAGTCTAGGATCCAGCTGCACAAGGTGGGGTGCAGGCTGAGGTTTCTGAGCTTCCTGTCAAGTCTGGAGGGAATTATGGTGCTGAATGCTGAGCTGTAGTCCAGGAACAGCATTCCAGTTTATCCATTCCTCTTCTCCAGGTGATTGAGGATGGTGTGTAGTGCTGTGGCTATGGCGTCATCAGTAGACTGGTTCCGTCGGTAGGGGAATTGTAGAATGTCCAATGTGGGTGGTAGAATGCTGCACATGTAGTCTTTAACCAGCCTGTCAAAGCATTTGCTTATAATTGAGATGAGTGTGACAGGGTGCCAATTCTTCAGGCATGCTACCTTGGTTTTCTTGGGTACAGGGACAATGATGGATGATTTGAAACATGGGGGCACTACACACTAGGAGAGGGAGAGATTAAAAATGTCCATAAACACACCAGCCAGCTGTTGAGCGCACACTTTAAGGACGTGCCCTGGGATATCGTCTGGCCCCACTGCCTTGTGGCTGTTGACACGTTGGGATGTTCTGCGTACATTAGCCTCGGAGATGACCAAGGTGCAGGTCTCGTCGGTGCCTCTCCTCGGGGGTTCAGTCCTATCAACCTCGAATCGAGTGTAAATAAGCATTTAGCTCACCCGGGAATGAGGTGGCAATGTTGGCTATACTGCTGCGTTTCCTCTTGAAGTCTGTGATGGTGTGCATCGAAAAGGAAAAAAGGTCAAAATTGAAATTGTTGGAAGTTCCTTAATTATATTGTAATTAATTTCATAATTTGACTTATCTTTCAAATTCCAAATGGTTCAAACCTGACTAATGTTTCAGCCAAAACCTATCACATTGTGCACCAGTCAGGGGACTGTAGTTGCGAATTGCTTCATAATTAAATTGCTTCTGTGCGCATTCTTTAAAAAAAATTTAAACTCATTAAATCATCTGCAGCACTAACTCTTGTTTCAGTTCCCCTTTCCACCAATTCTGTCACTTGAAGGCAGTTTATGAACAACATTAATGGGATGGATTGAGGGACCTGAAACTCTACTTTTTTTTTTGTAGGACTGGATGTCACTTTAAAACAGACTTCCAAGCATTTATAAATTTTTAGATAAAATATTTGTGTATCTATAAGCTAACTCTTCGAAGAGGCCCAGATTGGAGGCTGAGCTGATTAAATCAAGAAACATTTAAGAAGGGTTTGAGATATTACATAGTTATCTGTCCACTGAGCTTTCTGTTTGGTTCATTGTCCTGACCCTCTTTACTGATTTTTATTATATTTTCCAACGTTCCGATGAGGTAGTGAATTGACACCCCTCCACTCCAGATAGATTCTAAGTCCTACAAATGTTTGAAAATGAATGCTGTACTAGTCTCCTTAAAGTACGTAGGAACTAATTCATTGCACTTGATCTGTGGGACACTACAGAAGTTTGACGTGGCATTACATAAATTCAAATTAACCTAATACCTGTATTTGTTTTGACCATTTGTTTATTTTTATTACTTTTACTTTTATTTAGTGACACGGCATGGAGTAGGCCTTTCTGGCCCCTCGATCCATACTGCCTCAGCAACCCCCAGCAAACATGATTAACCCTAACCTAATCACAGAACTATTTACCGTGACTAATTAACCTGCCTGATATATCTTTGGACTGTGGGAGGAAACTGGAGCACCTGGAGAAAACACATGCATACCACGGAGAGGTCATACGGACTCCTTACAGACGGCGCCAGAATTGAACTCTGCCGTGCCCCAAGCTGTAATTGTGTCACGCTAACCGCTATGGTGCCGTGGCACCCTAACTTCAGAGAAGTCCTATAAATACATTGCAAACTTTGGAAATGCATGTTATGTTCTTGAGCAACATTATATGTACAGCCACGCAAGCAATTTTTAGGGTCAAATTCATTTACCATTGTTTAGTTTACTTGGCGAGCCAATTCTGTCTCATGATGGTAAAGCTCTCTGCAGAAATGTTGGTTGATTGGCTCCGTAATGAATGAAATAGTTCTGATTTGTAGAACCCCTGAAGTATTAACTTATTCTACAGTCATCGATGTAGGGCAACTACTATAATGACGAGATAAGAACACCCTGATGGATATGCTCCCAGTGTATGGAAGATGGAAATCATTGTTCTTGACAAATTAAATTTCATTCTGCAATTGATTTTATCTAGCAATTAATTTATTTTGTCTTTTTTGTTGCTTCTTAGAAATTCAAGCTCCAGAAACTCCCAAGTACAGATTTCGAAAACGTGATAAAGTAATGTTCTATGGCCGCAAGATCATGAGAAAGGTATGAAGGCATGTCTAATTGAGGGCATAATAGTCTACAGCGAATGAATATGCCAGATATTACTTATTCCTGTTGTTCAAGATTTAGCCAAAGTAAGGGTGACTGGACCAGAAACCTTGGTTTGGGGTGTTTCTAATAACATTCTTGTTCTGAAAATATTTTGGAATTGAAATTATTATTGTGACGTGCACTGAGGTAAAATGGAAAAATTTAATTGCATGTTATTCATAGAGATAATTTCATTACAACAGTGCCTTGAGATAACACAAAGGAAATAATATAATTCAGAATTAAGTGTTACAGTTGAAGAAAAGGCTGTGCAGGTAGATAATAAGGTGTGAAGCCATAATGAGATGGGTTGAGAGCCCACCTTCCACTACCACCAATCCAGAGTCCACTTGGCTAGGACACACTGTTGTAGCTTTCTGGACCAGCCCACCATTCAGAACCTTATCAAAGACCATGCTAATGTCCATGTAGACAATGCCCAGATCAATCCTCTTTGTCAGCTCTTCAAAAATGCTCAGTTAAATTAATGAGCAATTTCCCACACACAGCCATGCTGACTATCCCTGATCAGTCCTTACCATTCCAAATGCAGTTAAATTCTATCATTTGAGTGCCCTGCAGTATCTTACCACCACTGGCATTAGGGTCACTGCTTGCCCTTCATTTGCCGTCAGTAGGTATATTTAATGTCAGAGAAATGTATACAATATACATCTTGAAATTCTTTTTCTTCGCAAACACCTATGAAAATGGAGTGCCCCAAAGAATGAATAAGAGTTAAATGTTAGAACCCCAAAGCCTTCCCCAACTCCCCCTCCCACACATAAGCAGCAGCAAAGTAACGACCCCCACTTCCCCCACCAGCAAAATCATTGGCACCCCACCATCGAGCACTCAAGCGTGCAGCAAGCATCAATAAAGACACAGACTTGCAGTACCTCAAAGACTATTCGTTTACCTGGTATTCAACATACCACAGGCTCTCTCTCTCCCTAATAAGGGAAAAAGAGGTGTCCCCATTTCACAGCAAGAAGGGAGACAACAAAGCATCTCGCTGACTTATGGTGTTAGAAGTCTGTTGTGTCGCTTTTTCTGATCTCTGTGCCCAAAGAACTCAGGTCTCCGGGCACACAGCCAGCAGCCAGTTCACTGCTTATGATCTTCCGTCTCCCACGATGCATCAGGCAGCGACAGTTCCGCAAAGAACCAAAGTCAGCGTGTAACTCCAGATCAGGGTCTTTAAAAGAACCTTGAAAGGGAAAAAAGAGATATCAAAGATAGTAATAGAGCTGTTTCCAAAGATGCAAACAAAGGAGATGCCATTAGGCGCCATCATCCCTCCGAAGCTCAGCCTCCCTCTTGTGCCATCTTTTAACTACTTGTGTCTAACAATGAAACAAGTGTTTCTGCTCAGAAGCTATTCCCTGTAAGGTCCTAGGATATACTTGGTCCAAGCCCTGGGGATTTATCTACTTGTATGTCCCTCAGGACCACCAATGCCTCTTTTGTAATGTTGACATGTTTCAGGTTCTTCTCACTGTTGTCTTCCATGAATTCACTAACACCATGACCTTCCCTACATTAAATACAGATGAGAAGTATTCATTGAAGACCTCATCCATCTCCCATGGCTCTCCCATAGATGAGCACACAGCTCCTTAAGAGGGCTTATCCTTTCCCCTACTCCTGATGAGGTCCTGATCAAGGATCTTGGCCTGAAACATTGACTATTTGTTCTACTCCATAGATGCTACTTGACTTGCTGAGTTCTTCCAGCATTTTGTGTGTGCTGCTCAAGATTTCCAGCATCTGCAGAATCCCTTGTGGTTGTTCTCTCCCTTATTGCTCTTTTCTTTTAATAAATCTTTTAAAATTACTTACCTGATCTGCCAAGCATATCTCGTCTCTTTTTGCTTTTAGATTTCGTTCTCATCCTTCTACATCCCTCATGGAATCACTTAGTTTTAGTAGCATGTACTTGTCCTGCACCTCTTCTTTCCTGATCAGAGCCTCAAAAACCCTCATCAGCGACGTTAATCCTGCCGGCCCTGCCCTTCACTTTTACAGGAACATGTCCCATCATCCAGGATGTTAAGTTGTGCCATCAATCAGTGTTGAATGAATGCTGCAGAGTAGTTCTAGTTGACACCACTCAGTCAGCCTGACTAAATGAAGCCAGATGGTACTTGAAATGATTTGTGTGCTTTATGGATTGGGAAGTTGCAGGGTATTTTCTGAGGTTGTGAAGTTCTGGGCATAATTTGAAATATCGCATGCTCATTTGTCTTGAGTTTTCTGTTTTAAAAAAAAATTGTTAAAATTTTGTTTTAAAATTCTCAAAATAAATCAAATATCATGTTATGCTATCAAGCCCTTTCACTTAGATTAGATTCAACTTTATTGTCATTGTGCCGAGTACAGATACAAAGCCAATGAAATGCATTTAGCATTTGACCAGAATTGCAAAGAATAGTGTTATTTACAAAATAACTGCGAATAAAAGAAGTGCTACAGCACACAAATATAAGAGTACTGAGACAGTACAATATGGATGCAATACTGCTGAGCGCTGTGATGAGAGGTTCAGCAGGGTCACAGCCTCAGGGAAGGAGCTCTTCCTGTGCCTGCTGGTGCGGGAGTGGACGCTCCTGTAGCGCCTACCGGATGGGAGGAGAGTAAAAAGTCCATGGTTAGGGTGAGATGCATCCCTGATAATGCTTTTCGCCCTGCCCAGACAGCGTTTATGGTAGATGTTCTCAATGGTGGGCAATTGGGTGCTGAAAATCCACTGGGCAGTTGTCACCACACACTGGAGTGCTTTGCGGTCCGATACGGGACAATTGCCATACCACACTGAGATGCAGTTGGTGAGTATGCTCTCAATGGTACAGGGGTAAAAGTCTGTCAGTATCCTGGGACAGAGGTGAGCTTTCTTGATGCTCTGCAGGAAATAAAGGTGCTGTTGCGCCTTTTTAATTAGGATGGGGGAGTTCAGGGACCAGGTGAGGTCCTCGGAAATGTGGACACCAAGGAATTTGAAGCTTGATACACACTCCACTACAGTTCCCGTTGATGTAGATGGGGATGTGAGTGTGACACCTGGTAGGCCTGAAGTCCACAATAATCTCCTTGGTCTTCTGGGTGTTATGGGCCAGGTTGTTGTCGGCGCACCGCGCAGCCAGGTGCTGGACCTCGTCCCTGTAGGCTGTCTCGTCATCCCCTCTGATCAGACCAACCACCGTGGTGTCGTCTGCGAACTTGATTATGGTGTTAGAACCATGTACAGGAATGCAGTCATAGGTGAAAAGGGAGTACAGAAGAGGGCTCAGCACACAGCCTTGAGGCACGCCGGTGTTCAGGGTGAGAGTGGAGGAAGAGGAGAGAGTGCCTTAAGAATAAACATTTTTTATCAAATTTAACTGTTGCTATTGTATCCTGCTTTACATGTCAAGGTTTTGCTGTCAGCAGAAAGTTGTCCGCAGTTATCTAATGTTCTCTGGCAGGGATTTCTCCATTCCCAGTGCCTTCTGTAGTCAGGTGTCAGCTCTAAAGGGTGTCTGATATTCAGCAACAGGAGTGTTATCAAGCACCATTAGATGCTGGTGCCAATGAAGGATTCTCACAAACAGCAAACTGGACACTCAAAGACACCTTGAGATTTTTAGTTGAACTAGTTATGTCTTTTTAAAGTAAGGTAAAAGATGATACATAATTTTTATATCAGTATTTTGAAATCTTTATTATACATTCTCTACAGCATTAATGTATGCTTAAGGGTTTGTTAAACAGTAAACATTTGTACACCATTAAAATGGGCACCTTAAGATAATGAGACTTGATATTTTAAATGCCAATTTATAAAAAATGTCAGTAAAAATTCTGTGCAAGTAGATATAAATTGATTGCTGAAGGGTTTGATGGTAACAGTTTCAGACAGCACACCCAATGGAAGAGCACAGAATCATTGAAAGCAGCTTTTTGAATTTGCTTAGACATGGGCACCCTCTATAATCCCTTTTGCAGTTTCTCTGTTACTACAGTCACAGAATCTAGGACATTGTGATTAGTTCAACAGTACGTGGAAAACTCATCCTCTAATGCATTGAATGACTTTTTAAAACTGACTTTGCCAAAGAATATTCAGAGTCATTATCATATCGTCATAGAATAGCAGGGGAAAGGTTTGTTTGATTGTTTATTTATTTACTGGCATGCTGCACGGAGTAGGCCCTTCCCACCCTTCGAGCTGTGCCACCCGGCAATCCCCCAGTTTAATCCTAATCATGGGACAATTTACAATGATCAATTAACCTACCAACTGCTATGTTTTTGGACTGTGGGAGGAAACCATGCGGCTATGGAGAAAATGTGTAAACTCCTTACAGACAGTGGCAGGAATTGAACCCAGGTCACTGGGACTGTAAAGTATTGTGCTAACCACTATGCTACTGTGCTGCCCTATTTGTGCTTGGCTGTAGTAAATAGTTCCCTCTTTACCAGTTCTCAAAAATACTATTAAACCTGAAGATCAGTTGCTCAGTTTTAAAATATGTGAATAGTTCGCATTTAGGTTTAGGTTTTCACACTATCAATATAATGTGTGATGCATTGAAGTATGGCTTGTGGTTGTCTTTTTTTTTAAGGTATCCCAATCCACATCTTCCTTTGTTGGAACTTCGATAAGAACAAGAGTGAAAAGAAAACAAAAAATGCTGATCATTGCAAAACGGTATGGCCTTGAGTATATACTGTTTGTATATGGAATAGTTGTTGCTCCGGAAGGGGTAACTTTGCATAATAACTGTCTTAGAGGCATGATAATCATCATGGATGATAATCACCCAGACTTACAACATACTTCTTGTAATCGAGATGTAACAGGACAAAATGTGAAGCTAAATTCAAGAAAGCTTTTCATGACCTGATAGTAATAAGACTGAGAAACTTCATGTCTGTCTTAAAGACTGCTTCTCTAATGTCAAGCAACAGGCCCATAGATGTATCTTTACCCCCCATTATCCATATGTTGAGATCAGATTAAATAAAAATGTGCGTAGAAGGTTGATTGATCATTTGTAAAACACACAAAATGCTGGAGGAACTCAGCAAGTTAAGCAGCATTTATGGAGGGGAATAAATAGTTGACATTTTGGGCCTAGTCCCCTCATCAGTGTCATGACTTCCTAAGTTCCCCCAATTTTTTCTGTGTGTTGCTGAAGATTTCCAGCATTTGCAAGAACCTCTTGTGTTTATGATGGATCATTTGAACTCTTTCCCTCTAGAACTAAGGCTGCTGCTCTGACCTAGTCCAATTCAACCTTTTATTCCTATCTTTTTCATGAAGTCTCATTACACTGAAAAAGATACCGTAGATCTGAGCTGAGAATTTTAATGAGGAAAGATCAGATAAGCTGTGATTGTTTCCTTTACTGCCCTGTAAACTTTCTAAGATTTCCTACCCCAGGCAACACGTGTTATTTTATTCATAGGCATATGATGGTATTTCTCACTGTCTTTTGAAGTGCAGCACTGACTTGGCTGACCTTCCCATCTAATTATGTTACTGATGGTTAACTTCACTGAGCTGCTTCCCATCCAGCTCTCCCAATCTTTTGTCATAGTTCCCTTCCCTGCATTGCCACCTGAAAACATTATCCAGGCCCCAATTTCCACTATTTTGTGTAGAAGGCCCTGTCATGCCTCGTCACTCACTTGTTTCCTCCTTTAATATCAGTCTCCCAGAGAACATTCTCTTTCTTCTGGTCTTGCACAATTGTTTTATATTATAAATTCCACACATGGGTCATTTGTCACATGTCTACTGGCCATTGTCTTCAACCCTTTACCATCCTTGTATGAGTGCATTGTTTATCTGATATTTAATCTTTAGTGAGATGCATTGTCCTGTAGATAAATACTGCAAAACTGGTCATCTTTACCTTCGCTGCAAACTCCCCAGCTGCCTGGTGACAGAACTGGATTATTTACATCTTAAACAACAGGAATTCTGCAGATGCTGGAAATTCAAGCAACACACATCAAAGTTCATGAGTCCTGACGAAGGGTCTCGGCCTGAAACGTCGACTGCGCCTCTTCCTATAGATGCTGCCTGGCCTGCTGCGTTCACCAGCAACTTTGATGTGTGTTGCTTATTTACATCTTAAATGATTTACTAAAATGTCTTCTCTATCAGAAGTTCATGAAACTGTAGTATCATCAGGATACCCTCCTGTCTTTGTGCTTCTGCCACTAACTAAACACAAGGGTAGCCTCCTTCTCTGTCCTGCCCGCACTGTCTTGCCTTTTTTGATTCTATGTTGGCTTCTAGTTTCCAATGTCTTAATCTGAAAATTCGCACACTTGTATCTGAGTATCTTAAATGCTATTCAATTCTCCATCTACCTCCATTCTCCAATGGAGAAGGGACAGCATTTTAAGAAATGCATTGTCTCTGAGGCTTCTTGTCATAATCTTACCCAGATCCTGATAAGTGTGATTATTATTTTCTATGATTTATTTTAAATGTTGACCTGTTACTTTGGTTGATACTGAACATTTTGGTGAGTTTGTGTTGCCTCAGCAATATTCGTCGCACAGTGGGTGCCAAAAGGATTGAAGACACAAGACTAGTTGCTGGAAACCAGAGCAGCAATCAGCTAGGGGAACTTAGTGGTTTGAACAGCTTCTGGGAGAGAGAAATGAGGAAGGAACTGCTGATTTTCAGGTCAAGACTGCAGGGTGTTTTGACTCTTATCTCTATGTCAACAATTCTCTCTCTTCCCCCCCATCCCCCCCAACTTCCTTTGTGCACACAAATGCTGCTTGACCTACTGAGTTCCTCCAGTTGATGTTGTCAAAAGAACAAGGTCGTTTGACTCAGAAAATATCTGATAGGGCAGCAGCAATCAAAAGGTGCTTGAAGAGACGATGAGAAAATGAATGGTCGAGGACCATTGCTCAGAATACTCTGAGCTAGGTCTTGCAGTAGTTGTGTTTTGCTGTAATTTGCAGTGGGCTGCTGCCTCCATGTGTTCTTGTGTTAACAAAATTACAGTAAATGTGAAGGAATACTGTGTTGGTATTGACGCTGTTAGAAGGGAAACCACCTACAGTAATGCTAAAATACTTTCTTATAAACAGTGTTAAATAAGTATTTTAATAGTTTTAATTCCTTTTTAAAATTCAACATATAATATTGTCTTATTTTGTTATTTTACATGAAGTATTTTCTAAGTGTTGGGAGTACTAATGCATAAATCCAGCTGGGTTAATACCACCGAGCCAGTAGTGCTGGTGATAATCTAGCACTGAGCGGAAGTAACCGAGCAACATTCAGACTATTAGGGATTTCGATTAAAGTGCAGCATGTCACATCACACATGACTCTGCTTCTACATGCTGATTGGCAGAACAGTGAGCTTAGTATAATACCTGACGTAAGTTATCAGTGAGTTGCTTGTCTGGTAACCCTGCGCTAAGAACAGTTTTATTAGTTGGAAGCTTTTTCCTTCATTCTTGTTCCCTCTTACCTCACTCCTTTTGGGTTGGACTGCTTATAGAGGATGCCTTTCAAGTGAGCTAGGATATTGGACAGTTTGTCTTTCCGTAATGATTTGCTGAATGTCATTGTTTTTGTAGAAAAGATAACCACCTTGTGCCTCCTTTAGAGAATAGCATCAGTGTAGATATGGAACTTCTGGATGACTGAACAATATTTAGTATTTTTATGTATTTTACATAAGTCAAGTACATCATTACATTGTTAAGTAAGTTGATGTGCTTTGTCTGCTTGCATCTGCCACTTTGAGTGTAAATCCTGTTCTCTGCTTTCATCTCTCCATTTCTTTTAAAGGCATTTCTCCATCTTCTATAATTTCCACAGGTTTTTGCACATTAGTAAGGAAGTTCCAACCCTTCAACCGAAGGAGCCCCCACCCTCTGTTCTTGAGGCTGATTTAACTGAATTTGATGTTGCCAGCTCACACTTGCCTTTGGAAGTACTGTATATGCTGAAAAATGTCAGGTAACATTTGGAATCTTTAACTTATTTCATCTACACTGTTACTAATTGTCAGTGATTCTTTGTATACTGAATTAGTATTGTGTTTAAATTGATGGGAAAAAAATAGCAGCAACTTTAGGGTGCAGCTTTTCCCAAGGAGAATAAGGATCAAGCACATGCTCTATTAACACCCACCCATTTCTTTTGTGCCATGCGGTCTGTCTTTGAATAGATTGAATCATCTTGCTAAGGCTACTTGTCAAAAATTCCCAAACCCACAGATTTTGCTGTAGCTTTTGTAAATAAGTTGGCAGAGGTGTTTTAAGTTTAAGGGAAACAGTAACAGCTCCTTCATTATTTAACAAACACAGAACATAAAGCGTGGTAATAATGTAATTACGTCATCACATCAGACCATAAACTAAGTGAGTAATGCAAAAAGAGTGTAAAAATAGTGAGGTAGTGTTTAACAAACACACTTGTAGATTTGCAGGGTTATTTGCAGATGTACAGCAGCAACGTATGGGAATCACTACATATCTCTCTGTGCTTCCTGTACTATGGCGCCCGACTGCAGCTGTGCGGTGGTGTTCAGATGATCGCTCGAGCTCTGAAGTGCAAGAGATTGGTGAGCCCCAGCAGTTTGGCCCCTCATCCTGTAGTAACTGGGAGACCTAGCCAAAATCAGGGCTGAGTGACTACTTGTCACTGGTGAAGAAGCTGGGTGAAAACTGATGTAGAAAATTGATGAACTAGACTAATATAGAAGCAACACCACAAAATGCTGGAGGAACTCAGCAGGCCAGGCAGCATGTATGGAAAAGAGTATAATCGATGTTTCAGGCCAAGATGTCGACTGTACTTTTTTCCATAGATGCTGCCTGGCCTGCTGAGTTCCTCCAGCATTTTGTGTGTGTTTCTTGGATTTCCAGCACCTGCAGATATTCTCTTGTTTGTGATTAGACAAATACAGATTTGACCTTAAAGAGCTTGTTTTGAATGGATTGTAGCCTTGCTTATTGGAATCTTTACTTGTATGGGAAAGCATCTGCAACTGAAAATATCGTAAAGTCAGCATGTTTTCTAAAGGGAATGTTATGCTTGTCAGATGTTATAGAATTCATTAAATAAGTAAAAAAAATAAGCATGAATGATGCAAAGGATTAAGGTGTGACAGCCTCCTAACTAGGTTAGTATGCTGAGTTGGGGATGAGAAATAGAATGATGGTAAAAACTAAACAAAGTGTTGCAAGTTCACAAGTATTCAACTTTCAAAGTAAGTAATGAAAGAAATATCTGCCCCATGTTAACAAAAAATATAATTATTTAAGTGGATCTTGATGTGGATCTGTTCTATGTTTAGCTGAGATGCTGGATTTTCAGTAATACATTGTAAAGTATCTAATCAAAAGACGGTCTATTCTTTCCTGGCCTACCTATTGTCCCACAAACCTGCCTGTCCTGGCCGACCTATTGTCCCACAAACCTGCCTGTCGTGGCCGACCTATTGTCCCACAAACCTGCCTGTCCTGGCCGACCTATTGTCCCACAAACCTGCCTGTCCTGGCCGACCTATTGTACCACAAACCTGCCTGTCCTGGCCGACCTATTGTCTCAGCTTGCTCCTGCCCCACCGAACTCGTTTCTGCATACCTCGACACGGTTTTATCACCCCTTGTTCAATCCCTTCCAACCGATGTTCGTGACACTTCTCACGCTCTTAAACTTTTCGATGATTTTAAGTTTCCTGGCCCACACCGCTTTATTTTCACCATGGATGTCCAGTCCTTATATACTTCCATCCCCCATCAGGAAGGTCTCAAAGCTCTACGCTTCTTTTTGGATTCCAGACCTAATCAGTTTCCCTCTACCACCACTCTGCTCCGTCTAGCGGAATTAGTCCTTACTCTTAATAATTTCTCCTTTGGCTCCTCCCACTTCCTCCAAACTAAAGGTGTAGCTATGGGCACCCGTATGGGTCCTAGCTATGCCTGCCTTTTTGTTGGGTTTGTGGAACAATCTATATTCCGTGCCTATTCTGGTATCTGTCCCCCACTTTTCCTTCGCTACATCGACGACTGCATTGGCGCTGCTTCCTGTACGCATGCAGAACTCGTTGACTTTATTAACTTTGCCTCCAACTTTCACCCTGCCCTCAAGTTTACCTGGTCCATTTCCGACACCTCCCTCCCCTTTCTAGATCTTTCTGTCTCTGTCTCTGGAGACAGCTTATCCACTGATGTCTACTATAAGCCTACTGACTCTCACAGCTATCTGGACTATTCCTCTTCTCACCCTGTCTCTTGCAAAAACGCCATCCCCTTCTCGCAATTCCTCCGTCTCCGCCGCATCTGCTCTCAGGATGAGGCTTTTCATTCTAGGACGAGGGAGATGTCTTCCTTTTTTAAAGAAAGGGGCTTCCCTTCCTCCGCTATCAACTCTGCTCTTCAACGCATCTCCCCCATTTCACGTACATCTGCTCTCACTCCATCCTCTCACCACCCCACTAGGAATAGGGTTCCCCTGGTCCTCACCTACCACCCCACCAGCCTCCGGGTCCAACATATTATTCTCCGTAACTTCCGCCACCTCCAACGGGATCCCATCACTAAGCACATCTTTCCCTCTCTCCCCCCCCCCCACATTCCGCAGGGATTGCTCCCTACGCAACTCCCTTGTCCATTCATCCCCCCCATCCCTCCCCACTGATCTCCCTCCTGGCACTTATCCGTGTAAGTGGAACAAGTGCTACACATGCCCTTACACTTCCTCCCTTACCACCATTCAGGGCCCCAAACAGTCCTTCCAGGTGAGGCAACACTTCACCTGTGAGTCGACTGGGGTGATATTCTGCGTCCGGTGCTCCCGATGTGGCCTTTTATATATTGGCGAGACCCGACGCAGACTGGGAGACCGCTTTGCTGAACATCTACGCTCTGTCTGCCAGAGAAAGCAGGATCTCCCAGTGGCCACACATTTTAATTCCACATCCCATTCCCATTCTGACATGTCTATCCACGGCCTCCTCTACTGTAAAGATGAAGCCACACTCAGGTTGGAGGAACAACACCTTATATTCCGTCTGGGTAGCCTCCAACCTGATGGCATGAACATCGACTTCTCTAACTTCCGCTAAGGCCCCACCTCCCCCTCGTACCCCATCTGTTACTTATTTTTATGCACACATTCTTTCTCTCACTCTCCTTTTTCTCCCTCTGTCCCTCTGAATATACCTCTTGCCCATCCTCTCCCTCCCCCCCCCCTTGTCTTTCTTCCCGGACCTCCTGTCCCATGATCCTCTCGTATCCCCTTTTGCCTATCACCTGTCCAGCTCTTGGCTCTATCCCTCCCCCTCCAACTTTCAAATCCCTTACTCACTCTTCCTTCAGTTCGTCCTGACGAAGGGTCTCGGCCTGAAACGTCGACTGCACCTCTCCCTACAGATGCTGCCTGGCCTGCTGCGTTCACCAGCAACTTTGATGTGTGTTGCTTGAATTTCCAGCATCTGCAGAATTCCTGTTGTTTGCTATTCTTCAAGCCTTCATTGCCACAGTATACTGCATGAGGCCATCTATCTTGTACGGAAACTCCACCTGCTTCTTTGTTTATATAGGGATTCGCTAATTTTATTGCTAAATATTGGTTTAATTGACGGTCTTTCCATTGAATCTTGTGTTCACAGGGTTTTGGGCCATTTTGAGAAGCCTCTGTTTCTGGAGCTGTGTAAGCACATGGTCTTCCAACAGTTTCAGCAAGGAGAGTACGTCTTTAAACTGGGCCAGGCAGACAACAGCATCTACGTAGTCCAGGATGGCAAACTGGAGCTCAGCCTGATGGGACCTGTAAGTCAATCTCCACATTATGGTGTGGAGATTATGGCCTGGGAAATATTCTCTCTCAGTTATTGTTTTCAATGCTCCCTTCTCCAAGGAGCTTGTTCTGCTCTTAGTTTTGCACACCAATTACAGTGGCTCCTATGCTGCTGGGATAGAGCTAATTTGGATTTCTTTTAATTCCTTCACAAGTGCTTCTGCTGAGACTTAACACATTGGTTGCACTGAATTACCCCCCAAGATGACCAACAAGCTGTGTTATTTCAGAAGGCAGTTTACAAATAAAATATGTAGTTAAGTCTGCAGTTGCATATAAGATAGACCAGGTAAGAAACACAAGAGATCTTAAGCAACACACACAATGTTAGAGGAGGTGAGATCCTGCTGAAGGATTTCAGCCGGAAAAGTTGACTGTGCTTTTTTTCCATTGATGATGCCCAGCATGCTGAGTTCCTCCAGAATTTAGATTAGATTAGATTATGAGGACACTCAGTCCTCGTTTATTGTCATTTGGAAATGCATGCATGCATTAAGAAATGATACAATGTTCCTCCAGAGTGATATCAGAAAAAAAACAAGACAAACCAAAGACTAACACTGACAAGACCACATAATTATAAACATAGTTACAGCAGTGCAAAGCAATACCATAATTTAATAAAAAGCAGACCTTGGGAACGGTAAAAAACAGTCTAAGTTCCAATCGACTCTCGATAGTCCCCGATAGCAGGCTGCAGAAGGGAGAAACTCTCTCTGCCATAAACCACCAGGCTCCAACAACTGTTGATTCATTGGAAGCACCCAGCCACAGTCTGTCCGAAAACTTCGAGCCTCCGACACCGAGCACCATCTCTACCGAGTGCTTCGACCCCGTCCCAGCCGCTGAGCAACAAGCAAAGCCGAGGATTCAGGGCCTTCCCCTCCGGAGATTCTGGATCACACAGTAACACCGGCAGCAAAAAAGGCATTTCAGAAGTTTTTCCAGATGTTCCTCCGTTCTCTCACATCTGTCTCCATCAAATCAGGATTGTGCACGGCACCCTACTTGACAGATCACAGATATCATTCACCGGAGTGGCTGCGAAAGCTGCGTCGGGCCGCCATCTTCTCCTCCCTTCAGCAACTTTTGTGCATGTTGCTCGGATATCCAGCATCTGCAGATTTTCTCTTGTTTGTGAAGAGTATACTGTATTATTTAGTATCTTACTAGCAGTGATTGCTCATCTTTGCATGGTAAACTTCTTATTTAGTCCTCAGCTTGAACTGTTTAGCCCACTTGGTCCTCTGACTGAGGAACCTGGATTCTTGCTCAAGAAGCAGCACGCTTAACTCATTCAAAATAGCTTCCAGAAATTAAATTCTGCTGCCCTGAGTCATACTCTCCATCAAACATTCTTCTGTTCTTTGATTCCAGTTTCCATACATGTTTTATTTTCAAATCTCCTCCCCTCTACTTATGGTTGTAAGCTATAACTAAAGCATTAAAAGCAAAACTTGTGGATTCCAGTTCCAGAGACAAATCTGTGCTGGGTTTTCCACCATCAAGTAAAAAGTATTTCTGTATTTCTGCCAGTTCAGTAGAAAGCACTAATAAATTTGGTTTGATCTGAAGATTCTCAAATAACTTGTACCTCAAACTGCCGCCAAATTCATAGTCCCTTACCCCACACTGCTTGTTTCTACATCCTACCCAGGGTCCACAAACCTGACTAACCAGGTTGGCCCATTGCCTCTGCTTGCTCCTGCCTCAATGAACTCGTATCTCCATACTTCAACTCCATTCTATCCTCCTTGGTTCAGTCCCTTCCCACCTACATCCGTGACACTTCACATATTCTCGATTTATTAGTAGTTTTTCAAATCCCTGGCCCTGAAAAAGGCCTTAAAGCTTCTTCTTGACAAAACACCTGACTGGGTCCTCCACCACCCTTCTCCGTCTTGCAGAGCTGATCCTCACCCTCAACATTTTCTCCTTCTGCTACATTGATGACTGCTTTGGTGCTGCTTCATGCACCTATGCTGAGCTCATCAATTTTATCAACTTTGCCTCCACCCTGCTCTTAAATTCAATTGATCCATTTCTGACATCTCACTCTCCTTTCTCGATCTCGCTGTCTCCATCCCTAGAGACAAATAGTCAACCATGTCCCATGGTTATCTTGCCTATACCTCTTCCCACCCTGTCTCCTGTAAAAATGCTATTCCCTTTTCTCAGTTCCTTCGTCTCTGATGCATTAGTTCCCAGGATGAGGCTTTCCTTTCCAGGACATCAAAGATTCCTCCTCCATCAAAGAATGGGGTATCCCTTCCTCTGCCATCATTACTACCCTTCTCCATTTCCCAAACATCTGCACTTACTCTGTCTTCCGACCACCTTAACAGTTCCTCTTCTTACCTACCACCCCATGAGCCTCCGCATCCAGCACATCATTTTCCACAACTTCTGCCATCTCCAATGGGATCCTACTATCAAACATATCTTTACCTCCTCTCCCCCACCCCCCCACCTCAGCTTTTCGTTCCCTCCATGATTCCTGTGTCCATTCATTCCTCCCCACTAATTTCCCTACCAGCATTTAATGCTGCAAATAGCCAAAGTATTACACCTGTCCATTCATTTCCTCCCTCGCCTCCATTCAGGGCCATAAGCCGTCCTTCCAGGTGAGGCAACACTTCACTTGCAAATCTGCTGGGGTCATTTATTGTGTCCGGTGCTCCCGATGCGGCCTCCTCAGCATTGGTGTGATCCAGTGTAAATTGGGGGACCACTTTGTCACACACCTCCACCAAAAGTGGAACTTTCTGGTGGCCAGATGTTGTAATTCCGATTCTCATTCCTGTTGTGACATGTCAGTCTATCACCTCCTCTTGTGCCTTCAGCGTGGAAGAGCAAATCTTATATTCCATCTGAATAACTTCCAACATGATGACATGAATATCGATTACTCCTTCCGATGAGGAAAAAAATTCCATTCCCCTCCCCTTTTCTATTCCCTTCTCTGGCCTCTTCTCACCTGCCTATCATCTATCATCTCCCTTGGGCCCCCCTTCTCCTTCCCTTTCTCTTAAGGTCACTCTCCCTTCCTATCAGATTCCTTCTTCTCCAGCTCTTTATTTTTCCTGTGCACCTGGCTTCATCTGTTACCTTCTAGCTGTCTTCCTTCTCTTCCCCCACCTTTTTATTCTGGTGTCTTCCCCCTTCCTTTCCAGTCCTGAAAAAGGACCTTATTCTGAAACATCGACTGTTTATTTATTTCCATAGATGCTTCCTGACCTGCTGAGTTCCTCCAGCATTTTGTGTGTGTTGCTTTGGATTTTCAACACCTGTGGAATTTCTCAAGTTCACCATTTTTAAATTGTTTGAAATATGAAATGTGGCTTATAAGACCATTGAAGAAAGGGCATAAAAAAACAGACTGCTGGACAGACAGCTGCCGAGGAGGGGGTTGGGAGTGGGAAGGAATTTTTGATTGAAGTTGAAAGGAGAAATAACTTGCTAAGATACAGGTGAGTACATTTCACTAAGGAAGACTTAAAAGATGGTGTAACCCATTCTAGCACCGTGAAGAGTTTGTGTGTGGCTCACCTCAATAATGGGGAATGGTCATTTTTGAAGGATTTGTTTATTAGTGCAGAGCTAAATGGAACTCTGTTTTATTGAAAATATTTTTGTTTAGTGTGATTTTTAGAAGCATTTACAAATGTGAAAAACTGGGTCATTTCCAGCTATCAAGTCCTATTGATCCATCAAACACCTATTGATTGTTTCCAAAATATGGCCTTGTGCTAATGTTTGTTCATTATTGTATTGGGGGTGAAAGGTTATGCTGAACATTAATTTCTTCACCATGAAGGAGTTTGCCATGGTGTGATTGTGGGAATGGATACTGAGCTCGTGCTGGAAATTTTGTTGTAAATGTATCTGTTTCAAAGCCATTATCATATCAATGTTATATCATTATCATTCTTTTCCTGCAGGAAGGTAAAGAATGTGTGGTAAAGGAGGTTTTTCCTGGCGACAGTGTGCATAGTTTGCTCAGCATTCTTGATGTCATTACTGTAAGTTACTGCATTTTGACATCTTGTTTCCTGGTTTTAAAATATGCCCCATACGCAGGGTTGGTAAATGAGTTTTGGGTCTAAAAATGTTTTAACTCAGTAACCTCCCAGATTTGATTCTCAATAACTGGTTTAAGTTGGAGAAACTTAGATCCAGAGCTAGGTGATATTGTGGTCTGAGGAGGATGCAGAGAGGTTTAGTGGAAATATACACAGAATAAGTATCGGGACAAGGAGGTAGCTGATAGAATATAATATATATTCTGTAGAAAAAAGATAGCAAGCTGGAGTATTTAATAGTGTGAGTTTAGCTGGTGTTTAGAAGAACTTAAATGTACACTGGAAGTGCAGATGCAAAGACAGTAGGTGATTAGGTAAGTAAGCAATACATTGGTATTTTTAGATGGAGTAATACTATAGAAAACTCTTGCGATTTAGGGTTGTGATAATGATCGGCAGTGGTTTCAGGAAAAGTTAATAACATTTATGCATTTATCATTGTGATACTTGCATGTATTTGGATTGCAAGTTTTGCATTCAAGCCTGTCTCTACAAATGCAGCTTTATCCAGTGAGGAGTGCTGCCTCAGCTTCCACGACCTTGGTTCAGTCTTGACTTTGGGTTCTGTCTGTGTGGAGATTGCACATTCTCTCTGTGAATATGTACGCCCCCCCCCCCCCGCCCGGGGTGCTTCACTTTCCACCCATAAATCAAAGATGTATGCAATTAGTAGGCCAATTAGCCACTAAATTACCCCTATTCTAGCAGAAATTAGATAGGATTAATGTAGGATTGATATAAATGGATGCTTGATACTCTGCTGAGACTCAATGAGTCAAGGGACCAAACTCCGTCTCTATAACAGTGGATCCAGGGCTGCCTGTTAGAATGGAGAGCTTGTGTCTTTGACTGTTAAATAGATAATGGTGAGTGTTCTGTGTCTTGACCCAGAGTTGCAGTTGGCTTTTTTTTTGGGAGTTCTTTCATGGTTTATTTTCCATAGGATTTTTGGATGCAATAAGGATATCAATGCTTACTTGTTCCAGGGTCACCAACGACCATACAGAACTGTGTCAGCTCGAGCTATTGAAGTATCAACTGTACTTTGCTTACCGGTGGAGGCATTCCAGGCAATTTTTGAGAAGTATCCTGAAAGTTTGGTGAGGGTGGTGCAGGTGAGAGCATTATTTGAATTGGGTTTCATACATCCATACATCCACTCATACAAACATAGATATGCAACATAGGGACACAGACATTTTCATTAATAGTTGCATAGTTTGAAGGGTATTTATAATAAGAATGAAAAGCTTGTGTTTCATTTCTTGTAGCAACTGAACGTAAACCCTTTAACTTGCCTCAGACAATATTACTGCCAAGCCCATTCGAGTTCTTCAAATATAGCAAACTAAATACTGAAATTCAAAGTAAATTTATTGTCAAAGCATGTATATGTCACCATACACTGCCTCGAGTTTCATTTTCCTGCAGGCATTTACAGGGAAATAAAGAAATACAACAGAATTTATGAAAAACTATAACTAGCAAAGACTGACAAACATCCAATGTGCAAAAGATGACAAATTGTGTCAATAATGAGCAATAAAAACATAAATAAATAATACTGAAAACATCAGTAAATTAGGTATACGCTCAGTGGTCACTTTGTTAGGAACAGGAGATACCGAATAAAGTGGTCACTGAATGTATGTGGTCTTCTGCTACTGCAGCCCATCCAGTTCAAGGTTCGACGTGTTGTGCATTCAGACGTGTTCCTCTGTCACCACTGTTGTAACATACGATTATGAGTTCTTGTCAGCTTGAAACAGCCTGGCCATTCTCCTCTGACTTCTTTCATTATCAAGACGTCTTTGACCACAGAACTGCTGCTCACTGGATGATTATTTTTGTGCTGTGTTTAAGTGGTAATGTAAAGAGTAGGTTTAGCAGAGTATAGAGACAGGGTGGGTAAAGGATTCGTTATCAGAAGTGAAGTAGAGAGGAGGAAACTAGAAGAGCTGGTTAGAGGTTGTAAAGACTGGGAAAGCATTGGAAGTGACATAGAAATAAAACATTTCAGAGCACGATGAAGTTTGGAGATAAACTGAGGATCTGCAAAGGCAGTTGACTTGAAAGGAAATTTTGGATACATACCCTTAGGAATTTAGAAGAGTGCGATAACGTAGAAGATACTGCAAGGTCTTGACACGGTGGATGTGGCACCATTATCTAGAAATAGGTCAGCATTTAAAGTCACCATTGAGTTTATTGTCATATGCACAATTACGTGTATTCCGAGGTGCAATGTTAAAATGATAATGGTAACAACATCGCAGGTGCATAGCATATAAACAATTTTTACAAAAAAAATTAAAGTTGCATGCAATTTTTACAAGAAGCTATAATTAGAACAAAAAATAACGAAGTCCATTTTAGTGTGAGGTGGCCGTAGTGCTCTTAAACTGTACTGATGGTTTTGCTAGTTGTTTCAAGAACCAAATGGTTGAAAGGAAGAGCTATTCTTGAACCTGGCAGAGTAGGGCTTCAGACCTCTGTACCTGCTGCCCAATGGTAGCTGTAAGAAGATGCTGCGGACCAAATGGGAGAACCTTTGATAAGTGTTGCCTTCCTAAGGCAGAGCTTCCTGTAGATACACCAATAGAATGGAGGGGTGACCCTGTGATGTATTGAACTGAGTCCACTACACTTTGCAATTCTTTTCATTCCTTAGCTTTCAAATTGTCAGACCTAATCATGATGCAACCAGTCAGGATACTTTCATCAGTACATCTTCGAAGTGTGATAGAGTGTTCGATGACGGGCTGAATCTCCTAAGAAAGAAGCCGCACTGGTGTGCTTCTCTGGTGATGGTATTGAAGAGTTGCCCATTTTTTTTCCCCTGAGGATTGCAAATCTTTGCAGCTGTTACACCAGGATAGTGGACACAGAATTCATGAACATTTTTAAAACCTGAGGTTTGATAAGCAAGCAGTGAGAGCCTATAAGTTTGAGGTTTTGCTATTATTAATGGACATACAATTGTCAATCTACATCTGGTAGTTCAATTAATTAGCTGCTTTTCAATTGTTTATGTCTCTCCTAGATCATCATGGTGAGGCTACAGAGAGTGACTTTCGTGGCTTTGCACAACTACCTGGGCCTGACTAATGAGCTGTTCAATCAGGTGACTCTCCTCCTTACATTATATGTTCAGAAGCCTGCTGCAGGATACTTGCAGTTTCTACAGGAGTTCTTATCCCCTATTGTAACTTCAACAGGCTCTATGTTCGGCACTTCTCTTGTATGGGGTTGAGCAATCTCATTACGTGTAAGAATCTCTTCAGTCACCATCTGCCTGGTGGTCATAGGTAACCCAATCACCTAAGATGGCCACACTGGGGATAGATTAGAAGGTTTTAGTTACACTGTGGGTCTGAGATCACAGATCCTCTGACAGTTGCAGAAGAAGAGAGGAGCAAATGTGTACTGTTTGCTGTGTTGGTACCTGTATGTCTGGGGGTTGCTTGGGACAAGTGTATACTACAGGGCTGAGTTTATTCAAAGCTGTTCTGACATCCACAAAATGGATCAGTGATGTGCATGATGAACAAGGTTGACCATTCCAACTCAACCCAGATGTTTTGACTAAACAAAGCATACAACCATTAATGAAAAGTGGCAGCGATTGGCCATGGTAGATGACACTGAGTGGGGCTGGAGTCCAACCTTTTTGACATTTGTAATTGCTATATGCAAGCTCACTACAGTAATTGAAATTGGTGGATGTGGAAGGTGGCCAAACCAGTAATCATGATGTTGTATTCAAGTTCAAGTTTATTGTCATTCAACCACGCACATGTATCAGCTAAATGGAACGTTGTTCCTCTGGACTCAAGGTGCAAAACACATTACATGTTGTCACACACAGCACATATCGAACATGCTGTATAAATATGATGCAACACATATAGTTTCAATATTGCACAATACAGTCACAAAGCAATATTAGTACAAGTCCCTGAATGGGATGGCCTGAAGATTGATTGCACATGGGTTGTTGTCCTGAAGCCAAGATTCTATAAGAATAAGCTCGCAGCAGTTCTTCATCTTGTGCTAGATCAGTTGCAGATGAAGATAATCCAGTTTGTTTTCCATGGAGCAAACATTGGAAGGCAGTATTGAAGGGAGAGCTGGCCTACAGAGATTAGCCTTTTAACCGAGCATGGATTCCAATGCAAACTCTGACATTGCTTCCAGCACCTCCTCTCCTGCCTGGCTGTAATGGGCAGGGGGCTTGGTCCATGCAATAACCTGAGGCCACGCAGCTCCTCTGCTGATGGTCTCGCCTAATGGACCAGACTTGAAATATTTTGTACTACTAATATCCAACAGGGCCTTGCAATCATAAGTAAATATGTAACACAAACATTTGCACCATTTGTCCACTTTAGTTTTCTCTCATACTGTTTCCGGTGCCTCCTCCCCCTGGGTGGCTGTTACAGAGCTTGGAGGACATGGTCTGTACAATAACCTAAGGCTACACAGATCCTCTGCTGTTGGTCTCACTAATGAACTGGACTTATAGTATTTTGTATTATTAATGTCAAACATGGTCTTACGATCATAAAAGAAACTTGTAAGACAAACACTTGCATCATTTGCTGGACCCGGAGAAGCCACTGGGACTAAGCACACCCTCATCTTACTGAAAGTTAATCAAAATCCAGATTGGAAATCTTTTAAGGGCGAAGTCTTGAGGATGCTGGAAATCGGAATAACACAAAAAGCCAGAGATATTCAAGTTAATCAGTATTTGAAGAGAAAATAGCTAATACAGTACTCAGATTGATGATTTTTTCTTTGGAGCACTCTGAAAGATCATCAACAACAAATGTATTTGTATCCACGCATGCAGTTTGATCCAATAAGTATTTCAATATTAAGGCAGTATCTGCATATTTGCTCTTCCTTTCCCCATGGCCAATTCCATTTGTCTGTGGGTGTGACTGCCTATTTTAGGATACCCCATGCTGAGACAGCATGAATCACCTCTGGGCCTCCTCACAGTGCAGAGATAGGAATTGCCTACAGGAAGGCCTATTGCAATGGTCCAATTGTGTAGCCAAAACCTTATAAGAATGTGATTGTCAGCTGGTGTGACCAAGTTCACTGGCTGTGCTGATTCCAGGAGCCAGCATTCTGAATATGTGAGAGTATTGCTTCTCTAATACTTACTGACAGGAAGTATGTTCTGTGTTTAATGGTAGGAGAACCAGCCTTCACGCCTTGTTCCTCAGCCAAACACCACCACGCGGATGAGCCCTTTACGACACAGGCGGTACATAAGTAATTCAGTTGCTGATGATCAGAAGGATGCGGCTGGGAAATCGAGTTCAGATGCAGGTGGGTAGGTGTAATCCACAGGGCATCAAAGAGTATGGGGTGAAGGCAGGGGAGTGGGGATGACTGGATGAAGTAGATCAGCCCATGACTGAATGGCGGAGCAGACTCGATGGGCTGAATGGCCTACTTCTGCTCCTATATCTTATGGTCTTGTCTGTCGCAAGCTGGGCAGCAGTTTTGTCAGCATTAATGCAAATTTGCATTATTTAACTTGCCAGTCACACCCACCTGAAATTCTTCGTTTGCATTGGAATTTGACTTTGGATTTTTCCAATTGCATGGGACAGTCTGACAGCTTTGAACTTGGCCTCTACTTGCATAGCAAAAAAGACGAGATATGAAGCCAAACAGATCTACAATCTATTAGATTAGCTCCACCTTTAAATACAATCATTGCTGAATTCGTTCACATTTTCGTGCTTTCACATCTTACACCTTTCCCACCTTCTCCCAACTTCTCCCTCATCTGGTGCCAAATTTATCAATTAAGTGTAATGCACATAAAGCAGGCTTGGATAGTCATTTGCTGATGTTTAAATTTTTCATTTACATTCAGTTTAATAGGTGATTATTTAATGTCTGTTCGGTCCAATGCTCCCATCAACCTTCTGTAATGCCCATACCTACAATCTGGGCCGCATCTTAGTTACTGTGTCCTCAGCCACAAAGGTCTCCCTTACTTTCTGCTGTGTGGCTCATTCACCAGATTTGTCCTGGAAAAGAGGTTATGAACATACATGAGCACCAACACATCAGTGCAGTATCCTGTTGGGTTCTCAATGATATCAAAATGGCTGATAGCCTCTATGTAAGTAGTTGCTAAATTCTAAATTATTATGCAAAGGCCTTGAATTTCCTGCGAACAGCTTAACCATTTGTGTCAACCCTTTCGATAAGAATGAATTGAAACTTTGTGATCCTAGCCTGGGCACGATACTCTAGGCTTCATCTTTTGTGTTCTCCTTGACTAAACTAACTCACCCAATACATGGAAAGCTTCACTGTAGTCCATTACAATTCAATCTCCACTGGTAAAACTAATTAAATGAAGCAATTACTCTGTTTCTCCATATATACTACCTAACCTGCTGTATAATTCTAGCATTTTCTGTTCTTATTTCAGTTTTCCAGCATCAGCAAGTTGGTTTTCCAAATTTATTTCTTGTTGTTAAAGATAACTGCATATCCTACCACTGATGTTCTTTCCCACCCAGAACTGGTGCTTTCTGATTCTAGTACTTGTATATTTATGGTGGGCATTCCTGCTCAAGGAAATTAGAAGTAAGGGAACTAGTTGGAAATGGAATAAATGAGAAATAATATTCTGAAATACTGGACTTCAATTAGTTTGCTTCTATCTAGTATTCAAAGTTCAAAGTAAAATTTATTATCAGAGTGCATACATGTCACCACATCCAACCCTGAGATTGTTTTCTGCAGGCATATTTTGCAAATCTATAGAACAGTAACTGTCAACTGCAAACATCAGGAACTGTTAGCTGTAAACAAACTGTGCAAATGCAGATATAAATAAATAACAATAAATAACGAGCATGAAATAACAATATAACAGAGTCCTTAAATTAGTGTAGATGTTCCCTTCTGTTCAAGAGCCTGATGGTTGACGGGTAGTAACTGTTTTTGAAATTCATCTATATTCATCTATAAAATGGAGGTTTATAATTCACTCATTTGAGTATTGCTTTGTTTCCTCCCTTTCCAAAGCACCTATGTAGCTGTGTCTCAAGTGCAAATTGCATTTGGAGAGGAAATGAAGGGAAGTGAGAGATATGCAAGGAGCCAAGAAAGATGAGAGTTCAAGGCAAGACACAGGGAAAGCAGTGGAGAGCTGATGAACAACAGACTAAGTTCTGTGGTACTGCAGATGTTGTGATTATAATGTCCATATCAGATAGTGTTTACTGGAAAAGATCAAATTGAGTCGATTGTCATGTGCATGTATGCACGGGTGCAATGAAAACTGTACTGCAGCATAACAGGCTCATAGTATATATCACTGCACCAAGGACTAAATGAATATGTCCTAAAGCACTTTAAAATCCTGTTAGTTGTTTCTAAATATTGCAGTTGAAAAGCAGTAGTAATGCTAAATACAAAGGATTATTATCCTGCTTTGCCTAATATTATGATTCTTTTACTGAATGCTACAGAGACATGCTGTGTAAAGTATCATTTACAACATCATTTCCTTTTAACAAATTTTGCATAACCTGTTACTACTGCACGACATCTCGGGGTTCTCTGAAACAAGGGAGGATTCCTCATCACTCTGTTTGGCTATTTTTGCCATGACAATTACGGTGTAAGTAATTGCTATTAGGGAGGATAGATAGTCATTGCACATGATCTGGCATTTATACTGCCCTGTGCATTATAGACTATTGATTGTTTCACAAGGATGTTGTGTTAAAGGGTGAACGTAAATAGGCCAGTGTATTATCCAGTCAAACATTATGTGGTTCTGCGTGGTTAAAAATGGCACTTGGTATCTGAGGAATCTCCCTCCTGGAAGGCATTCAGTCCAGGATCTGAGATATCTTTGAAGCCTGGGACTTCACGAACAGAGGCATTATAGGTCTGAGTTTCCTGTCTGATTGTTGTTCATGCAGTTCTTGCATTTGATTTTCTTAAAGTATGCAGTACAGTTGAAATGATGCTGTAAATGATACTTTACACAACATGTCTCTGTAGCATTCAATAAAAGAATCATAAATGGAGTTCTGCAAGGTATCTGAGGATGGTTCCAGTGTGTTTCTTTCCCAGTCTGCAGTTGCAGGGGAAGGCTGAAGGCAGGATACTGCAGAGTCTCGGCTTGAAAAACTGACTGCTTATTTCCCCTCCATAGCTACTGCCCGACTTGCTGAGTTCCTCCAGCATTCTGTATGTTACTCACATTTTTGAAGACTGTTTTCATGCAGTTGCTACCCATTTTTGTAGTATTTGCTACTCCAGTGAGATGACCTCAGGAAAGTCCTGTGTGAATCTCTCTAGCCACTATCAGTAGACCACCGATCTTAGAATTGTTAGGCCCAATTTCCACCCCAACTATCATTCATGCAGGGTGACAGAGAAGAAGTGACAACTGTAAAAGCTCTCAAGCATGTGGCTGTGGGCACCGTGCTGCTGGAAGTCTGTTGCAAGTGGGTCTGTCCATGTCCACAGGAGTAACTAACACATAATCCTTGTGCATATGAATTCTACCTTCATAATGAGGGCACTCTCCATCCTGTTCTGTGGGATGGACATCAGACATACGTGAGCCGCTGCAGGCCAGCAGCTGCAGAAATGTGCGACTTGGCATATCCCCCACTCTGATATTGTTAGCAGGCACAGTGATTAACCCTGGCTCAATGGGGACTGCAGAAGAGCAAGCCAAAAGCAGCACTGGAGTTAACTAAACATAAAATGCCAACTTAGTGCAGTGACATCATGAGCTACATTATGTTAAACTTAGTTATGAGTTCGCAGACCAGGGACTTGTAGCCAAGTCCTATTGTGAACGGAAGTGAAAAATTAGATATCTAATAGGAGGTGCAATAACCAAGAACAGTCCCCTCCACAGTGATGAGGTTCAGATGTTGGGCCCAGTCACTGTCAAATTGAAAACTTGAAACGTGACTCCAACAACATTTTGGACATGTGCTCACAAGTAGCGTGTAAAATTTGTGACACAAGTCGCAGGCAGTGATAATCTCCTGCAATAAATACAATGACATTACTTTTTGCTATGACCCCTACCATCAACATCCTGAGTTGGAGGGAATTAGAAAGGCAACTGGATCACCACACAAACACTATCTACAAGCAGATCAGAGGCTGATTACATTTGGCAAGTGATTCACCTCCTGATGCTTCAAAACTTTCCTCTGTCTACAAGCCACAAAACAGGAGTTGGATGTAGTACTTTCTTCTTTCTTGGACAAGTGAAGCTCCAATAACTTATGAGAAAGGATTAATGCCATCTGGAGCAAATCAGTCTGCCTTTTTTCTTGCCGCCTTGTCCTCTGCCATAGACATGCTGCAGCTTTACCATGTGTTTTCAAACAGCACTCCTAAACACAATTCTATCATAAGTGCAAGGGAACATCACCACCTGCAGGTTCCCTCAAAGATGTGCACGAACCTAATCTGAAAATAGATTTGTTTCTTCTTTGGCAGGTCTAAATCTAGGAAGTTCCTCTCCAATAATATTGTGGGAGTACATTAACCAACAGCAGTGCCAAGATTCAGAAGGCTCATCCTCTCCCTAAGAACACTGGAGAAGATTAATAACAGCTAGTCTTGACAGCAATGCCTGAATTCTGAAAATGGGGGTTAGAGCCTTGTAACTCTCCTTCCCTTAACAAGAAAAAAAACCTCATTCAAGCTTAGTAATAAATCCATTTATCAAAGACGCTTAACCTGCTTATGTTTAGGAGAATGGGCAAGAAAGTGGCAAATGAAATACAATGTTGGAAATGCTATTTTCTAAACGGGGAGAAAAATCCAGGAATCTGAGATGCAGAGGGACTTGGGAGTCCTTGTGCAGAACACCCTCATGGTTAACTTGCACGTTGAGTCAGCGGTGAGGAAGGCAAATGCCATGTTAACATTCATTCAGGAGGTCTAGAATTCAAGAGCAATGATGTGATTCTGAGGCTTTTTAAGGCACTGGTGAGGCCTCACCTTGAGAATTGTGAACAGTTTTGGGCCCTTCATCTTAGAAAAGATGAGCTGGTATTGGAGAGGGTCAGAAGAAGTTCACAAGGATGATTCCAGGAATGAAAGGGTTATCATACGAGGAATGTTTGATGGCTCCGGGTTTGTACTCACTGGAATTCAGAAGGATAAGGGGGATCTCATTGAAACCTTTTGAATGTTGGAAGGTCTAGACAGAGCAGATGTGGAAAGGATATTTCCCATGGTGGGAGAGTCTAGGACAAGAGGGCACAGCCTCAGGATAGAGGGGTGCCCTTTCAAAACAGAGATGCGGAGAAATTTCTTTGCCAAAGGGTGGTGAATTTGTGGAATTTGTTGCCACTTGCAGCTGTGGAGGCCAGGTTGTTGGGTGTACTTAAGGCAGAGATTGATAGGTTCTTGATTGGACATGGCATCAAAGGTTACGGGGAGAAAGCTGAGAACTGGGGTTGAGGTTAGAATAAGGGATCAGCCATGATGGAATGGTGGAGCAGACTTGATGGGCCAGATGGCCTAATTCTGCTCCTATGTATTATGGTCTTATGGTTTAATTCAACTTACCCAACATTTTACACAATACCCCCTCAGTTGCAATATTTGTACCATCTTCCCCTTTTACAAAGGTAAGCACAATGTGTTCATTGTGAACCTTCATCCCAATTTCTAATCCTTTTGCCATGTATCTACGCATGGTATCGTGGAGCAGTAAGTGTAATGCTATTACAGTGCCAATAACCTGGTTTCCATTCGCCGCTTGCTGTAGGAAGTTTTCACATTCTCCCCGTGACCGTGTGGGTTTCCTCTGGGTGCTCCGGTTTCCTCCCACATTCCAAAGATGTACAAGTTAGTAGGTTAATTGGTCATGGGTGTAATTGTGTGGTACGGATCTGTTGGACAAGAAGGGCCTGTTACTGTGCTGTATCTCTAAATGTAAAAAAATACTTTTGTGTGGACCACAAGTTAAACTTAGAACAGTACAGCACAGGAACAGACCCCTCAGCCCACAATGTTTCTGCCATACATGATGCTTAACTAAACTGAATTTCTTTTGTCTACATGAGTCATATACCTCTATTTCCTACATATTCATGTGTCTTGTCTAAAGACCTCTTAAATACTGTCATGTCTGCTTCTACCCCTACTCCTGGCAGCCTGTTTAAGGTTACGACCATTTTGTGTGCTTTTTAAAAAAAAGTCTTCGTTTGTACACCATGCACCTTTTTTAAATTCCTTCCCCCATCCCCTCCCCCCATCATGTTAAGTGTATGTTCTCTAATGTTTGGCATTTCTATCCTGGGAAAGAGATTCTGACAATCTACCCTATCTATACCTCTCATCATTTCTATTAGATATCCCCTCAGCCTCTGATGTTCATAAGCAAATATGTAAAAACATCAAAGATAACTCTGAGTTGTGCCCTCTCACACATGTCATTTAACTTGAAAATAATTTTCTCATGTCCTGTCTTTGCAATATTTGTTTTTAATTTCATCTCTGTGCTTTCTAATCTTAAATTCCGTCCCTTCATAAATTAGCTGTCTGGATGAGGCATTCAACGTCAGTCCTTTTGATCTCTTCCTCTACCACATCTGGTGCACAGGCAGCCCTTGACTGATAGTCCCTCCTCTTTTTTAAATCTTCATTGGGTGCAGTGACATGATGTGCCACTAGATGTCAAGGCACATTACTTTAGAGAGCTGATCGAGGCACCTGTCCCTCCCAGTCCTTAAATCCAAAGCTGGTGACACGTCCAAATAGATTCCAGTTGAGAGCTTTGTAGAAGCTGTGCATGAAATTAAAGAAAAATTTGCCCAATATATTTGAATAATATGTTCCTCTTTCATTGTGTTTTGAATGGTTATAGAGTCATACAGCACTACAACACAACAGGCCCTTTAGCCTGCTTAGTCCATACTGAACTGTTATTCTGCTTAGTTCCATTCACCCACACCTGGATCATAGACCTCTATACTTCTTCCTTCATACCCAAACTTCTCTTAAATGTTGCAATTGAACCTGCATCTACTACCACTGATATATAGACTGCTAGTGTAGTTCACTCAGTTACTATTACTTTTTCTAATAGCAGTCTCCGAAAACAGTGGTTAAAAAGACCAGCTAATATTCTTACAAGTGAAACGGGGAAATTACTTAATATTTTAAATGCAGATTAAGTTTTTAAAACTCAGCTGGAAATTGCAATAGCACTTTTTACAATTTAAATTTTGGCAGTGCTTCAGCCCTTCGAGCTTGTAGGAGAGTGTTATTCCAGTTTTTGTGATTACATTTTTAGGTATTAAGGCAATCAAGATATGGAATCAGTGCAAAAAGTGGTGCTAAGTAAATGTTCATATTGAATGGCAGTCCAGGCACACAGGACCGAATAATTTGCACTTACTGTTTTTCCCATCCTTGGAAGGGAACAGGCAGATTGGTCCTGGTCAGGTTTTATTCCTCAGCCCTGAGTGGAGTGCAGTCAGTCCTCCAGCTGGCTTTTGTTCTAGGCAGCTGTGCTGTCAGGCACTTATTCAGGCTGGTTGTTCTAAGCCAGGGGTCTCTAACCCTTTTTGCACTGCGGACCGGTTTAATATTGACAATATTCTTGCGGACTGGCTGACAGCGGGGGGGGGGGGGGGGGTGTTAATCACGACCGGAATATAGGTGATGTCAACTATAAGTCACTTATAAGTGGCGAATACACTCAATTTCATTTCTAAAAGGGTTTATCTAACGAATTTAATATTAAACACAGTGCATATTTTCCTCGCATGAATATAGTGATAAGTCAATTATAAGTCACTTACAAGTCAATAGCATCATAACATATTAAGTAACATTTGGATATTAAACACACAGCATATATTTTCCCCGTATGAACATATAAAATCATTGCAACAAACCAATATCGCTGAATCAGTGGGAGCCCTGGGCTTGTTTTCCTGCAACAAGACGGTCCCCTCGAGGGGTGATGGGAGACAGCGATACTTGAAGGGGGTTCCTTATGTCCAGTCTATTCCGCAATTTAATTTTCGTTGCATTCATTGCAGAAAAGCCCGCTTCACAGAGATATGATGTTGGAAATGGAAGCAATATTTTCAGTGCTTTCGTGGCTATCTCAGGATATTCAGCCTTGACTTCGATCCAGAATGCCGGCAGAGATGTTATGTCAAACATACTTTTCAGCTCATTTGCAAGCTCGAGGAGTTGATCTTCTTCCCGTGCTGATATGGATGATTCACCGTGGACATTCACAAATGGGTCACAGACCCATTCCTTTGCACGTCTTGAATCATTTGCGGTTGGGAAGTAACGCTCGAATTCTGTCAACAGCGAAGATAGGTGATTGCACACCAGCTGTGAGAAGGACGGTGCAGCCTCAGTCTCTCTCAAAATACCAACTAATGTTGGGAACATGTCAAATATGCCCCTGTCCACTCGCCGTCCCCACAGTTCCAGTTTGGCTTTGAAAGCAGACACCATCTGCCAACTTGAAGACAGTTGTCTTTCTCCCCTGAAGTGACAAATTAAGTTCATTGAGCAGGTTGAAGATGTCACACAGATAAGCGAGTTTTGCTATCCACTCCTCGTCACTGAGGTGTGCTGCCAGTAGCGACTTTTTTCCTGAATGAAATCTCTGTAGTGGCTCTCTTAACTCAAAACCCCTGGCCAGGGCTCTCGCCCTTGATAGCCACCTGACTTCAGTGTGTAAGAGGAGATGTTTGTGCTCTGTATCCACTTCCTCGCAAAGCTGCTCAAACAGACATTTCTTAGTCTTAGCAATACGCCTAGCCACTAAGTACGACACTCTCAGAGCGGCAGCATTTATGGAGATGGTGGCTCTCAGCACTTTCTTCTGTCCCGCTTGCTCACGTTTTTTCCGCGCAAAAAACTCAACGGGTTTGTCTTTAAGTGCAGGGTGCTTGGACTCAAGGTGCCGAAGCAGTTTTGAGGGCTTCATTGCCTCGTTAGACAGCTTGTCTCCACATATCACACACAGGGGGCTTGGAGCTTGCGAGTCACCGGGTGCATTAAACCCATATTTTATGTACAACTCGTCGTATTTTCTGTTGAAGGAAGCTTTCTTTTTTTTGCAGTCTCGGCCTCAGCTGTCTCTGCGTTATCATCATCGTTAGGCCTTTTATGGCCCCTACCACCTCTTCTAAAGAAACTCTCATGCCGCCAAATCATATCGTTTCCTTGCGGCCAGGTACTGCTCTGCGGCCCGGTGGTTGGGGACCACTGTTCTAAGCACTGCATGAGGCTGTTTAATTATAATGAATGGATTGCTGGCAACCTGCTAATTATAACTTAAAATGAAAATACAACTAGCTGGGACTAGTCAGCAGAAGGTATGTTTATTGTGTGCAGTGTTTGATATTTTCAAAGAAACCAATTTACAGCCCCAGCACAAGTGATGGAAGTTAGAAGTAAAGATGATCAGTGGGGAAGTTTGGGTGTGGCAAGAGGAAACTGCTCTGACATGTAGTGAAATCCTTTGTATCCATCCGTACATTATCCTTCAATAAAGGCTTTGAACTAGAATGTATACTTGTTATATATAGGATTTCCAAGCTGGTACTCTGTTCCCAATAGATTTGGATGTTTGTGGGATTTCAAGTTTGTATTTAATTAACGGATTTAAAGAGCATATTAGCTTTCATCTTATTGAATGGTGGAACTGGCTGAAAGGTTCATATAGCCACCTCGGAAAGGGCATTTCATAGATTTACAAAGGCATACAACACAGAAATAGCCTTTCAGACTTCCATGCATACACTGGCCATTGAATATTTATTCCCTAATCCCGTTTACTACCATTTAATCCCCAGCCTTCTGTGTCTTGGCTATTTAAGTGTCATCTAGATGCTGCTTAAACATTGAGTATCTCTGTTTTTACCACCTATGTGGCCAATAGAAGGTTTTCCTTGGATTCCTAATCATCTTGCTCATCTGGACTTCTAGTCTTTCCCATGAAGAAGGTTTTCATATGATCATCCTAATTGATGCCTTTCATAATATTGTATACCTATATCAAGTCCCTGCCCCAACCTTCAACCATCTCTACTTCCTGAGGAGACTGAGGTCCTTTGAGTATGCAGCCTTCTCCTTCGCATGTTCTACCAGTCTTATCACCAGTACAATCTTCTCTGTGGTGGTGTGCTAAGGCAATGGCTTCAACGTGGGTGATGCTAACAGGCCCAATAAACTGATAAGAAAGTGTGGCTCTGTAATATGAGTCAAACTGGGCACGCTGAGGCTGTGGTAGAACAAAGAACCCTACAGGAAATTCTGACAATTCTGGACAATGTTTCTCACACTCTGCATGCTACCTTGGTTGAACAGAGGAGCACTTTAAGTAATAGACTAAGACAACTGTGCTGCTCCAAAGAGCACTATATGAGGTCATTCTTACCCTCAGCCATTAGGCTCTATAATGAGTCAACCTACAGACGGGGAAGTGATGAACCCCTCCTGTTAGAATGTTTGTGGTGATTTATTTTTCATTCTTTCTTACTTCTCTTCTAATATTGGTATATCTGTGCACTTGTAATGCTACTGTGACACTGTAGTTTCTTTGGGATCAATGAAGTATCTATCTATCTGTCTGTCTGTCTTAATTTACACTTGCAAAGACACAGGACAGTCAACAGGCATTAGGTGTTAAGAGATCCTGTCTGACTAATTTGAGTGTTTTTCTTAAAGAGGTACATTGAGGCACTGCAGTTGATAGAATTTACATGGACCAGTTATGTCTGTCACATCCCTTCTCAGGGAATCTCTTGGTGGATTTTTCTCTGCAACTTCTCCCATGCAGTCATAACCTACCTGATGTGTGGTGACCAGAACAGTGTACAGTATTACAGCTTTGGCATTATGAATGTTTTGTAATGTTGCATCAAGCTCTCCAATGACTTATAAGTCCTATACCTGACTATTGAAGGCAAGTATCTGATTTGCTGTCTATCTACTTGTATTCCCAACTGGAGAGATCTTTGGACTTGTACAGGAAGACCCTTTTGTTCCTCGTTACTCTCCAGGGCATAATCATTCATGGTATATCTCTTTGCATTTTAGAATTAATTTCTATTTCCCATTGATCTGTCCCAATTCATCAACAGATCAATATCATTCTGTACACTCAAATTACTCTTAAGGAAACCACCAATTTTTCTAAGATCCCTAAATGTTCCAATACACCTACATTTGCATCTAAGTTGTTTGTATATTTCACAAACATAACCCAGCACCTTTCTGTTAGCATCCAATCCCAAAGGCAGCCCTCTATCATCACTCTTTGTCTCCTGTATTAAGCCAATTTTGGATCTAATTTTCTACATTGCCTTGGATTACATAAGCTCGAAATTTTTGGACCAGCCTTCTATGTGGGATGCTGTCAAGGGCTTTCCTGTCCTATGAAAACCACATCAATTATAGTGCTTTCATACATATATACTCAGTGGCCACTTTATTAGGTATGCCTCCTTGTTAATGCAAATATCTAATCTGTGAATTGTGTGGCAGCAACTCAATGTATAAGAGCATGTAGGCCATGGTCATGAGGTTCAGTTGTTCAGGCTAGACATCAGAATGGGAAAGAACTGTGAGCTAAGTGACATAGACTGTGGAATGATTTTTGGTGCCAGATAGGGTGGTTTGAGTAAATTAGGAACTGCTGATCTCCTGGGATTTTCACATGCAATGCCTCTGGTGCAAAATGGTGCAAAAAAAAACAAATGAGCTGCAATTAATGTGGGTGAAAAATACCTTGTTAATGAGATAGGTCAGAGGAGAATGGCTAGTCTGGATGAAGCTGAAAGGAAGGTGACAGTAACTCAAGTAACCACATATGGCAACAGTGGTGTGCAGAATAGCATCTCTGAATGCACAACATGTCAGAGCTTGAAGTGGATGGGCTACGGGAGCAGAAGACAACACTGACTTCCACTCCTGTACCTAATAAAGTTACCACTGAGTGTACAGTACTGTGCAAAAGTCTTAGGCATCCTAGCTCCATATATATGTCTAAGACATATATAGCTAGGATGCCCAAGACTTTTGCACAGTACTGTATTATATGAACATGGAGCGAACTTGTAAATCTGGTAGGAGCAAATGAAGTTGGGATTAGCAAGTGTAGAGCACCACAGGAGAGGTGTGGGGCAGTTGGCAGAGAAGGACTGCCAGTAGTGGGTGGGGTTGGCACGGGTGCAGACACACGCAGCCCTGAGATATCAGGCAAGGTCATTTGATTCAATTCAGTTAGTGGATTGAACAGTACAGACTGTCGCTCTGGTGTTTTCCGCTCTCCCACCTTTCCCTTCCCCTTTTCCCAATCATGATTCCCCTCACCCTGCTCCCCTTTCCTCTTTCAGAATCAGGCTTATTGCAATACATAAAATTACTACAGTATTGTGCAAACATCTTAGGCACACGATATATATATATATATATCTTTAAGTCACAATAATAGGCAAACACAATCTGTCTAAACTAATAACACAAAAAACAATTGTACTTGGCAATACGGAATACACCATTTAACCGCAGTCCAGGCTCAAAAATGTATGTAAACCTCTGGGGTAATGCCTTCCACAAAAGCTATTTGGAGCCAGGTGTTCCAATCAATGAGATGAGCTTGGAGGTGTGGGTTGTAGAGGTCCCCTGCCCTATAAAAAAGACACACAAGGTCAGGTTACTGACAGAGCCTGCTCTTCTCAAGAAAGATCTGCTTATGTGCACTATGTCTCAATCAAAACAACTTTCAGAGAACCTTAGAAGAATTTTAGAGATGCATGAAGCTGGAAAAGGCTACATAAGCATTACTAAAGACCTGGGTGTTCATCAGTCCACAGTAAGAGAAATTGTCTATAAATGAAGGAAATTCAGTACTGTTGCTGCTCTCCATAGGAGAGAGCACCCTACAAAGATCACAGCGAGCACAGTGTGCAGTGCTGAAGGAGGCGACACGGAGCCCAAGGGTAACAGCAGAAGACCTGCAGAAATCTCTGGAACTTGCTAAAATCTCTATTCATGTGTCCACTATAAGAAAAACACTGAACAAGAATAGTATTCATGGAAGAACACCACGGAGGAAGCCACTGCTCTCCAAAAAAAAACATTACTGCACGTCTCAAGTTTGCAAAAGTCCACCTGGATGTTCCAGAATGCTTCTGGGTGAGATAATGTTCTATAGATAGATTGAACTTTTTGGCAGAAATGCACACCGCTATGCTTGGAGAAAAAAGGCTACTGCAGACCAACACCAAAACCACATCCTAACTGTGAAGCATGGTAGAAAGGGCATCACAGTTTGGGGCTGCTTTAATGCCTCAGGGCATGGACAGCGTACAATCTTATGGAACAATGAATTCAAAATTGTATCAAGACATTTTACAGGAGAATGTCGGCTTCTGTCACATGAAGCTTAATAGAAGTTGGATGATGCAACAAGACAATGATCTGAAGCGCAAGAGTAAGTCAACAACAGAATGGTTTTAAAAGAAGAAAATTCGTGTTTTGAAATGGTCATGTCAGAGTCCAGGTTTTTTCTCAATTGTGATGCTGTGGCATGACCTGAAGAGGGCTGTTCATACAAGGTATCCCAGAAATATTGATGAACTGAAACAGTTTTGTATGGAGGAATGATTTAAAATTCATCCTCACCGTAATGCAAGTCTGATCAGCAGCTACAGGAAACATTTGGTGGAGGTTTTTTCTGCTAAAGGAGGTTCTACCCTTGTGTATATATACGGGGGTTCACATACCTTTTTACAGCATGGACTGTGGATGATTAAACAATGTGTTCATTAAAGACATGAAAAGTACAAATTTGTGTGTGTTATTAGTTCAGGCAGATTGTGTTCATCTATTATTGTGATTAAATGCAGATCAGACCACATTTTTTGAGTAATTAATGCAGAAAACCAGGTAATTGCAAAGGGTTCAAAATTTTTTCTTGCAACTGTATAAGTAATATATATAAAATGTAACCCCCTCACTGGGGCTTGTATACAGACATGACTCCTTTGCTAACAGCTACGTGACTCAGCAGTGAGAAGACCACCTTTCATAAACAAAATATGTCTATAGTTGGTATGATTTGGTGTTCAACCAAACAGGAACATCACATATGTTCCGTTTAAATGAACTTCGTTTTGAACAAAAGCTGTGTAAATACTTCACATACACAGTTAACAGTAGCCCAGAAATGACATGGTACACCAGCATAAAATTATGAAGAAAGTATATTTACCAAATTTTCAACATCAATAAAGAGTTACAGAAAAATAAAAGGGCCCATTACAGTTAAACCAGTCCAATGTGCACATAACGTTAGAGCTCATACTGGAGTAGTTGAGGGTGTATCTCTTTACTTGCACGCTGGCATGGTCTGTGTGATAGATCCCGCCACGTTCCAAACTCACCTTGATCATCTCTAATGAAGTGGCTCTCTCAGGAGTCTTGGCCCTTCCTCCTTGGAGCCATACATCTGCACAAAACATTTCTTGGAACAGGGACTCTCTTTACAACGGCATTCTGCAGCATCTTCTCTTGTGTTCCACTCTGCAGCTCCTGCCAAAAGATCCCAAAGCAGACTACCATTCTTCAGAAGACTCTTCCCCACAGCTCTCTAGAAGCTTCTCTCACATCCCACAATCCTGATTGGCTGACACACATTCATAAGTTGGACAACATAGCTCCTTATATTAGCCGAAGCCAGAACACACTTTCTAGGTTGGACACTGCTTTTACAGAAAATTGCTAATATAAACTACCTTGCTGCATAGCAGTAGAAATCTTAACCAGGGCATTACATATATGCAGTACAGTCGACCTTCACTAATCCGACTACCTGTAATCCGGTTCCTTCGATAATCCAGCACTGATTATGCTTAATGTGATCCTTCTGTAATTCGGCATTTTCACCAATCCAGCGCTCCTCAGATCCCAATGGTGCCGGATTAGTGAAGGCCGACCTGTACTATATATGGTTATTTCTTCAAAGAACTCCATTCTATTAGTTAGACAGGATCTCCCACCAACAAAGTGTTGTGACAACCTGGTCAAGCTTTGCCTTTACAGGTGTAGATTAGTCACATCTCTTTGAAAGTTTTCCCAGTAACTTTCTTACTATAGATTTTGGACAACCTGTGTATTATTCCCTGATTTGTCCTTCAGGTCTTTGAACTAAGATAGCCACAGCATTCTGGGGCACATTTCATCAAGCTATAGAAGTTTACTGCCTTCATGACCATTAAGTTATCTTATTTTTTATGCTTTTGAATTCTTCTATCCCAACTGAAATCTCCGACTTTCTTTCTTCTTTGTGGATATAACGAAAAATATTCTCTTAACAGATTTCTCCATCCTCTTGCCCATACACCGATTGTCTCCTTTGTTCCTAATGGGTGCCATTCTTTCCCTGGTTACCCTCTAGCTCTAAATAGATGTATACAATGCTCTTGCTCTTAATGGACATATAAAATGCCTTGGGATTTCCTTAATCCTCTGTGCCAGAGATATTTTGTATTGTGTTTGTTCATCTAATTTCCTTATAAAACCACTGCAGCACTCTATGTACAGAAAGAGCTCCACCATTTTGTTGGCTTGTTTTTTCTTCTTGTCATTAATCAATTTTTGATATTCCTTAACATGTCATGTTAGCTTTGTGCTCACTATTTCACTTTTAAAAAACTCCCACTTGATAGGTGAGTCTAGGCAAGAGAGGCCAAATCAAAGGTGGTGACGAATCAGCATGTAGAAGGGGGGGGATTGAAAATCTTAGCTGAGTGGTGTCAGCAAGACCAAGGAGCTGATTATTGATTTCAAGAAGAGGAAACCAGAGGTCCATGAGCCAGTCCTCATCGGGTATTAAAGGTGGAGAGATTCAGCAACTTTAAATTCCTCGGTGTTATCATTTTAGAGAATCTGTCCTGGGCCCAACATGTAAGTGCAATTACGAAAAAAACTCGGCGGTGTCTTTACTTCCATGGAAGTTTGCAAAGATTCAGCATGACATCTGATAAGACTTTGTCAAACTTGTGGTGGAGAGTATATTGACTGGTTGCATCATATCTTGGTATGGAAACAGCAATGTCATTGAATGGAAAATCCTACAAAAAGTAGTGGATATGGCTCAGTCCATCACGGGTAAAGCCCTCCCCACCATTCAGCACATCTATGTGAAGCGCTGTTGCAGGAAAGCAGCATCCATCATCGGGGACCCCCACCACCAACCAGGCATAGCTTTCCTCACGTTGCTACCATCAGGACAAAGTACAGAACCACAGCATCTGGTTCAGGAACAGTTAGTACTCCTCAACCATCAGGCTCTTGAACCAGTGGGGTAACTTCATTCAGCTTCACTTTCCCCATCACTGAACTGTTCCCACATTTCCAAGGACTCTTCATCTCATGTCCTCAACATTTATTGCTTACTGATTTTTTTCTCTCTCTTTTATATTTGGATAGTTTGTTGTCTTTTGCCCATTCACTGTTTGCTGCCCTGTTGAGTGTGGTCTTAGAAACATAGAAAACCTACAGCACAATACAGGCCCTTCGACCCACAATGCTGTGCCGAACATATATGTAGTTCAGAAATTACCTAGGATTACCCATAGCTCTCTGTTTTTCTAAACTCCATGTACCTATCCAGGAGTCTCTTAAAAGATCCTATTGTATTCGCCTCCACCACCGCCACCAGCAGCCCATTCCACGCACTCACCACTCTCTGCATTAAAAAAAAACTTACTCCTGACATCTCCTCTGTACCTACTGCCAAGCACCTTAAAACTGTGCCCTCTCATGTTAGCCATTTCAGCCCTGGGAAAAAGCTTCTGCCTATCCACATGATCAATGCCTCTCATCATCTTATGCCCTTCCATCAGGTCACCTTGCATCCTCTGTTGCTCCAAGGAGGAAAGGCCAAGTTCACTCTACCTATTCTCATAAGGCATGCTCCCCAATCCAGGCAACATTGTTTTAAATCTCCTCTGCACCCTTTCTATAGTTTCCACGTCCTTCCTGTAGTGAGGTGACCAGAAATGAGCACAGTACTCCAAGTGAGGTCTGACCAGGGTCCTATACAGCTGTAACGTTACCTCTCGGCTCTTGAACTTAATCGCACAGTTGATGAAGGCCAATATGCAGTATGCCTTCTTAACCACACAGTGAACCTGCGCAGCAGCTTTGAGTGTCCTATGGACTCGGACCCCAAGATCCCTCTGATCCTCCACACTGCCAAGAGTCTTACCATTAATACTATATTCTGCCATCATATTTGGCCTACCAAAATGAACCACCTCCCATTTATCTGGGTTGAACTCTATCTGCCACTTCTCAGCCCAGTTTTGCATCCTATTGCTGTCCCGCTATAACCTCTGACTGCCCTCCACACTATCCACAACACCCCCAACCTTTGTGTCATCAGCAAATTTAATAACCCATCCCTCCACTTCCTCATCCAGGTCATTTATAAACATCACGAAGAACAGAACAGATCTCTGAGGCACACCACTGGTCACCGACCTCCATGCAGATTATGACCCATCTACAACCAGTCTTTGCCTTCTGTGGGCAAGCCAGTTCTGGATCCACAAAGCAATTTCCCCTTGGATCCCATGCCTCCTTATTTTGTCAATAAGCCTTGCATGGGGCACCTTATCAAATGCCTTGCTGAAATCCATAAACACTCCATCTATTGCTCTTCTTTCATCAATGTGTTTAGTCACAACCTCAAAAACATTCAATCAGGCTCGTAAGGCATGACCTGCCTTTGACAAAGCCGTGCTGACTATTCCTAATCATATTATGCTTCTCCAAATGTTCATAAATCCTGCCTCTCAGGATCTTCTCCATCAACTGAGGTAAGATTCACTGGTCTATAATTTCCTGGGCTATCTCTACTCCCTTTCTTGAATAAGGAAACAACATCTGCAACCGTCCAGTCCTCTGGTTCCCATTAATGATGCAAAGATCAGTGCCAGAGACTCAGCAATCTCCTCCCTCAACTCCCACAGAAGCCTGGAATACATCTTGTCCGATCCTGGTGACTTATCCAACTTGATGCTTTCCAAAAGTTCCAGCACATCCTCTTCCTTAATGTCTATATGCTCAAACTTTTCAGTCCACTGTAAGTCATCCCTACAATCGCCAAGGTCCTTTTCTGTAGTGAATACTGAAGCAAAGTATTCATTAAGTACCTCCACTACCACCTCCAGTTCCATACATACTTTTCCACTGTCACACTTGATTGGTCGTAGTTCTTATCCTCTTGCTCTTCACATACTTGTAGAATGCCTTGGGGTTTTCCTTAATCCTGCTCACCAAGACCTTCTCATGGCCCCTTCTGGCTCTTCTAATTTCATTCTTCAGCTCCTTCCTGCTAGCCTTATAATTTTCTAGATCTCTATTATTACCTAGTTTTTTTAACCTTTCGTAAGCTTTTCTTCTTGACTAGATTTTCAACAGCCTTTGTACACCATGGTTCCTGTACCCTACCATCCTTTCCCTGTCTCATTGGAACGTACCTATGTAGAATGCCACGCAAATATCCCCTGAACATTTGCCACGTTTCTGCCATACATTTCCCTGAGAACATCTGTTCCCAATTTATGCTTCCATAGTTCCTGTCTGATAGATTCATATTTCCACTTACTCCAATTAAACACTTTCCTAACTTGTCTGTTCCTATCCCTTGCCAATGCTGTGGTGAGGGAGATAGAATTCTGATCACTATCTCCAAAATGCTCTCCCACTGAGAGATCTAACAGCTGACCAGGTTCACTTCCCAATACCAAATCAAGTACAGCCTCTCCTCTTGTAGGCTTATCTACATATTGTGTCAGCAAACCTTCCTGAAGACACCTAACATACTCCACCCCATCTAAACCCCTTTCTCTAGGGATATACCAATTGATATTTGGGAAATTAAAATCTCCCACCACGACAACACTGTTATTATTGCACCTTTCCAGAATCTGTCTCCCTGTCTGCTCCTCAATGGCCCTGTTACTATTGGGTGATCTATAAAAACACCGAGTTAGAGTTATTGACCCCTTCCTGTTTCTAACTTCCACCCATAGAGACTCAGTAGACAATCCTTCCATGACTTCCTCCTTTTCTTCAGCCATGATACTATCTCTGATCAGCAGTGCCTCGCCCCAATCTCTTTTGCCTCCCTCCTTGTCCTTTCTGAAACATCTAAAACCTGCCATTCCTGCCCCTGAGTCATTCAAGTCTCTGTAATGGCCACAGCATCTTAGCTCCAAGTGCTGATCACGCTCTAAGCTCATCCGCTTTGTTCTTTATACTCCTTACATTAAAATAGGCACATCTCAAACTGTCAGCCTGAGCGAGTCCCTTCTCTATCACCTGCCTGTCCTCCCTCTCACAATGCCCACAAGCTTTCTCTATTTGTGAGCCAACGGCCCCTTCCTCCGTCTCTTCAGTTTGGTTCCCACCCCCCAGCAATTCTAGTTTAAACTCCCCCCAATAGCCTTAGCAAACCTCCCTGCCAGGATATTGATCCCCTTCAGATTCAAGTGCAACGCATCATTATTGTACAGGTCACGCCTGCCCCAAAAGAGGTACCAATGATCCAGAAATCTGAATCCCTGCCCACTGCTCCAAACCCTCAACCACGCATTTATTCTCCACCGCACACTATTCCTATACTCATTGTCGCGTGGCACAGGCAGTAATCCCGAGATTACTACCTTTGTGGTCCTGCTTCTTAGCTTCTTTCCTAACTCCCTGTAGTCTGTTTTCAGGACCTCCTCCTTTTTCCTACCTATGTCGTTGGTACCAATATGTACTACGACCACCTTCCCACTTCAGGATATCATGGATGCGATCAGAAACATCCCAGACCCTGGCACCTGGGAGGCAACTGTTGCTTCCCCCAGGTAGGTCATTCCCCCCCCCGCCCCCCAACGGTACTCAAACAGGACTACTTATTAAGGGAGACAGCCACAGGGGTACTCTCTGGTATCTGACCCTTGCCCTTGCCTCTCCTGACTGTTACCCACTTATCTGTCTCCCGAGGCCCAGGTGTGACTACTTGCATATAACTCCTATCTATCACCTCCTCACTTTCCCTGACCAGACGAAGGTCATCGAGCTGCACATCCAGTTCCCTAAACCAGTCCCTAAGGAGCTGCAGCTTGACACGCTTGGTGCAGATGTGGCTGTCCGGGAGGCTGGGAGTCTCTTGAACTTCCCACATCTGACACCCAGTTAAGTACACCAGCCTCACAGACTCCTATTCCTATTCTTCACAAGAAACTTATTTCGCTTTGATGCGTTATCACTGAAGCCCTGTTGAGCCAAAGCGCTCCTACTCTGACTCCCACTTCTCTGTTGCCCGCTCTATAAAGCTGTCTTCTTTTTAAATTCTTCCCGCCGGTCTAACTCGCTGGCATCCACGTGCCTCTGCAGTCGTGCTTCAATCAAACTACTGAAGAAAAAATGGTCTTTCATTGATTCTGTTATGGTTCTTGGATTTATTAAGTATGCCCACAAAAAAATGAATCTCAGGGTTGTCTATGGTGACCTCTATGTATTTTAATAGTAAGTTTACTTTGAACTTTGTACTTGCAGAGGGAAAGCGGGAAGTGAAAGGAATTATAAGGAGCTAGGAGTTAATAAGTGGAAAAGGTGAAAGGGTGAAGAAGAAGAAATATAATAGAGAACAATGGAATAAAGAAAAGGAATTTAGAATTTTTAGATTATGAAGACACATAGTCCTCTTTTATTGTCATTTAGTAATGCATGCATTAAGAAACGATACATTATTTCCTCCAGTGTGATATCACAAAACACAGGACAGACCAAGACTGAAAAAACTGACAGAACCACATAATTATGACATATAGTTACAACAGTGCAACAACACCATAACTTGATGAAGAAGTCCATGAGCACAGTAAAGTTCAAAGTTTCTCAAATGTCCCACATCTCACGCAGACGGGAGAAGGAAGAAAAACTCTCCCTGCCATGCCGACCACAATCCGACTCTGAGTCATCCGAAAACTTCGAGCTATGATCATCTCTGTCCGAACAATTCGACCTGCTTCTCGGTTGCCAAAAGCAGGCAAAGCCGGGGATTTTGAGGCCTACCCTCCGAAAGATTCCCGAGCACACAGTAACGACAGCAGTGAACGGGCATTTCAGAAATTTCTCCAGATGTTCCTCTGTGCTTTCATGTCCATTCTCCGTCAAATCAGAATTGTCCACGGCCCCTATTTAACAGATACAATATCATTTTTCACTGGAGGGCTGCGCACACGCAGGCGCGCCGCCATCTTCTCCTCCTCCATTGAGGAATTGAGGAAGTGGGCAGCACGGTAGTGTAGTGGTTTGTCTAATGCTATTACAGTGCCAGCAAATTGGGTTCAATTGCACTGTTGTCTGTGAGGTATTTGTATGTTCTCCCTGTGTTTCCTCTGGGTATTCCATTTTCCTCCCACAGTCCAAAGACATATGGATTCATAGATCAATCAGTTACATGGGTGTAATTGGGTGGCATGGGCTCTTTGGGCCAGTATCTCTAAATAAATACATGCTGTATCTCAAAATAAATAAATAGATGGATAAGTACAAACGTAGATTGATAACTCACATGGTCAGAGAGAGTGTGCAAATTCCACAAAGATGTAACCCATGGTCAGGATTGAACTCTGGTCTTCGCCGCTGTGAGTCAGCAACTCTACCAATTGTGCCAGAGTATTAACTTAACTGTATAAGTCACATTTTCTACAGTGCAGTAGTCTGGAAATCATCAAAGTTACAAAAATATTCAAGTTTGGTCTCCCTGTTGAATTAAAAGCTAGTGCACAATTATAGGGAATTTTACACATTGGTGAGTGGATAAAGAACAATTCATTGACTTCATGAATGTTTCCGATTGAAATGGGCAGAAATGGTTTTTCTTTGGCTATTTGGTAACTACTTCACCCATTCTACATAATTTGTATATTATTTATTTAGCAATATATCTCCAGATTTATTCCTTTTCTTGTGGGCTTTTCTTCTGGATATATTGCAAAAAAAAAGTAAAAATAGAAAACATTCCTCAGAAACCCAGAGTTATAATTCAACGTTCAATTTTAATGCTCCTAACCAAGTATTAGTCTGGTAGTGCAGATTTGCACTTGTCTCTGACTCTGGTTTTGGATCAAGCCTCAACCTGAGCCTGTTATCAGGTTACTGTGGTACCAGTACCAGTACTGAAGGAGTGATTCACTGGCTGCAATGCTGCCTTTCTCTCAGTGTTAAATGGAGGCACATTTTGCTTTCTAAGGACTCTGAAAAAGCAAAGGCTGCCCTAGTGATGGCAACACTTGTATTTATATAGCTCCTATCTATCACCTCCTCACTTTAATTAACTACTGATTTCCATATGGTACTACATGTCAAGCATTGGCACATCCTGAGGACGTGAAAACAAATTCAAGTATTGTAACTTTTTAAATGTAAATGTGAATCTTGTCTGTAACTTATTACAGTCTACTTATTATCTTGAACCTATAGCAAAGTAATCTCCATTGCCTAGCTCATCGTGCAGCCTTCTCTACCTCACTCTGCCACCCAGTCCTTAAATGAGTCACCCTCGTATGTGTGGTCATATTCTAGTTTCCTATATTTAAATAACTTCTTGTTAATACAGTAGAATTTTTACAGCAATCTAAACAGTAGTCTTTTTCTGCAAAATAACTTGAGCTGTTAAGTTTGTATTGATGTCCCTTCCACCAAGCTGTGGTTTAAATCCAAGTATTGCGGAGTATGAATATTAGGGTGGCCTGGTAATGATAGAGTGTTTTACCTATTATTTTCTCTTCTGTAAAGGTATGATCATGGACCCTGCTTTAAAGGAGCCCCCTGATTTCCTGTACTTAGCAGTGTTTAAAATTGAATGCGAATGTAATGACACAGATAGCTTAGGGAGCAGGAAAGCCACAAGACGCCACTCCTCAGCAAAGGGAGAGCACTCCAAAGGAGCTAAGGAGAGGCAGGCATGTACCGAATCAGTAAATCGAAATGGAGCCCAATGTAAGGAAAATTCAAAAACAGAGGATCAATCTGACAAAGGAATGAGCAAAAAGAAACGGGCAAAAAAAAAGCCAGCAAGATGTGTCACAACTGAGACTATCAAACCACCATCTGTTGAAGATTTTCAGCAGAGCATAGCAAAAGGAAGTTCAAGTGAGGAGAATATAGATTTACTATTTCAGAGGAGAAAGAAGCAACCAAGCCTAGATCCCAGTGATGAAGCCCAAGTGGCCGACATAGGTCAGTAACCCATCTTATAACTGAGCAGGGAGTATCAACTAGTTCTACTAAGTAAACATTGACATTTTTAAATGCTACCAAGCACCAATTTCAAATTTTCATTCAAAGCATTATATGTAAGCCAATCTCCATTTAAAGTTGAATATTTTGAACTTCCTACTATATAAAATTATCCTTTTCAAGTTGAGCAAACGATGAGAATATACAGTACATTTAGTGAATATAGAACGGCAACAGAATTCCCTCAGTACAATATCATGAAGGCAACAGCGTGGAACATCCGAACCCATGCTGTCTAGAATATCAGCTGCAAGCCTTATTTGAGTTATGAGATCTCATTCAGGATCACAGATGGGGTTTTCCAGTTGACTTCCACATTACTGGGTTGGGAAAAAAAATACATGAGGCATAGCCTTCTTCCCCTCCCAGGTAATCCTTGCAAGTCTTGTTTCTGAATTTGTAGCATGGAGTCTTCATGTTCCTTTAAACCTCTGCTTGGATCCAGGGGTCAGAGTCAAAGTCTGTCCCGAGCCTTGTGGTCCATCAGGCCAGTTCTTGTGCCGGTTTCTATGGCGTGAAGCAACTGAGAGTACGAGACTCCCCACCCCCGGATAGGACGCCAGTCTATTGCGAGGTTAACCCCCAGCATTTTCCGGTACCCATTTTCAGCTGAGTGGACTGAAGCGGTGTGTAGTTAAGTGCCTTGCTCAAAGACACAACATGCTGCCTCGGCTGAGACTCGAACCCACGACCTTCAGATCATGAGCCCAATGCCCTCACCACTTGGATCCAGGGGTAGGGTGTGAGATATCAGTGTGCCAATGTTGAGTAGGAATGGGGCAGAGTTGGGTATACATGCACGGAGTCATGGGAAACAAGCTGCGAACACTGAATTTTGCTGCTTTTTGCCTACTTCTTTACCAGTAATTTATAGAGCCCATCTCTGCAAGCGGTTCTGCTAGGGAGAACGCAGAGTATGAGATAGAGAGGGACTTCAGGGGTCTCAGTGACATCGATGCAGGATTTAGCTGCTGGGAACTTGAGTGTGAACAAGAGGAGGCTTTGTGGCCTGTTGTTTGCTCAATAAAGTCAAAGCTCCTCTGATTCTAGATTTGTTTTTCTGCTGGTTCCTCGTAACTCCCCTTTAAAGCAAAACGTGAACATAAGGTGGAGAATTCCAAAGCTTCATGAAAGTCTGAGAGAAGAAACTTCTCCCCGTTTCCATGTTAAATGAGCAATTCTCTTTTCAACTGTCAAAGAATGGGCTGACACAGGCATATAAAATTCAGTAGCGTTAGAGAAGATGGGGAAAAAGGTTAGTATAGGTGTGGTGGGCCAAAGGACTAGTTTCTATGCTGTGTAACTTTAATTCCTTACTCTGAAACAGCACCCAAGTTTTAAATTTATGCTGTTCAGGGAAGCATCCTCTCAACATCTACCTTGTCAATTCCCCTCAGTATCTTTTGTAAATTCTCTCAGAATGTTTTGATAAAATTGCCTTTATCCTTCAGAACTCCCATTGAGTATTGACCACCTTGACTAACCTAAAAGTCAACGCCATTGTGTTATAATCATCCCAGTGAATCATCAATCGACTATCCAGTTTTCTCCTTAAATAGGGAGATCAGAATTAGAGCAGTACATCAGATGTGATCTTATCGGTAAACTATACACGGTACAGCATTTCTTTCCCCTTCAAGCCCTTTACAAGACCGAAGACCAACAGTCCATTTACCTTCCTAATTATTTTCTGGACCTGTATATTAACTTATAGTACTTGTGGTCCAAGTACAAGGATACCAAAAACCCCCTATATGTCCCTGTAGTCTCCTTCCAATGTGGGTAGCCTCACTTCCACGCATCTCCCGAATTTTTGCCTTCTTGTTTAACATATCTACATTTCTTTGTGAGTTCTTTACACATGGCCCTCTCACATAAATACATGCCTCTCTCTGCATAGTTGGCTTGTGCATTTCTCTCCTAGGCTCTGTCTTTCTAAAAGGTGATTGAAATTCAGGTTGCAGTGGTTTATTGTAGCTTTCCTCCATCAGGGACATCTATCATCCATCTCCTTAGAATGCCCCCTTGCAGTTGTTCCCATGCTGATTTTGAGACTGGGATTCAGTACTCCAGCTGTGGCACCTCATTTGGGATTATCCCAAAATGTACTTCATTCTTTCCCCTTTGTGGCTGTCTTCACAGTACAAGAACAAGTGGGAACTCTGTGCAGAGGCAGCCACAGTGGTATGTTGACATCGCAAGTGTAACTATTCATTTGCTCTGCCTTTGTCTGTCTGTAGGGACCGAGGGTTCAAAGGCACAGACTTCTGAGAACAATCGAGCTGCATTGTTAAGCCGTTGTATATCCATGCCAGTGGACATTTCAGGTGAGCCTGGGCACTATCCTTCAGCATGTTAGAAACCGGAGTACTTATACTTAGTGCATTGATCTTAAGATGTCAACAATTAAACTCTGCTCAGACTAAAATTTCAAACAAGAGAAAATCTGCAGAGGCTGAAATCCAAGCAACACACACAAAATGCTGAAGGAACTCAGCAGGCCAGGCATCATCTATGGAAAAGAGTACAGCCGACACTTCAGGCCAAAACCCTTCAGCAAGACTGTGTGTATTGCTCAGACTAAAATTTGAAGCTTTCTGTTAAGAAATAGCAGAGCTAGTTCTGACCGGTGCCACTTACATGTAGTTCTTGTAGGTGAAAGAGAAAAATATTATTTATTTTAGTTTTCTTCACAAACATTTTTCTTGACCACATCAAGCTAAGGATCCATTTTCACAGATGCCACGTTTTCCCAGAAACTGTGCTGCATACAAAGGACATTAAGACAAGTAACCCTTGAGATGAGGTGTTGGCATTAAAAATACTGGGATTACCTAGTAAAAGCTTCTATGTATTTGGATGCTCCAGCTTTTAGAGCGCAGCGTCATTTTGATTGAGTGCACACACCTATGAACAAGGACACGTGCATGCATTTGAACAAGTGCACATGTATGCACGTGCATGTGGATTCACATGATTTAGTATCTTGGGTAATAATCTGAGTTTTGGAAAATACAAACTGCATTGTGGCCAGCATATCTTAAGTAGCTGATGTCTTAAAAGCTTACAAAGTTGTAACTATATCATGAGCTTGCAAATTTGTAGTAGTTTGTGCTAAATCCTCTCAGCCATGAGAATTAGTAGTGTTCTTTCCCTTCTGGTTCCTGTATTAGGTTTCAATCAGCACATTTAATGTGAGAGAAATGTATACCATATACATCCTGAAATTCTTTTTCTTCACAAACATCCACAAAAACAGAGGAGTGCCCCGAAGAATGAATGACAGTCAAATGTTAGAACCCCAGAGCCCCCCCAACTCTCTCTTCCCACGCATGAGCAGCAGCAAAAGCAGTGACCCCCCTCCCCCACCAGCAAAAGCAGTGACTCCCCCTCCCCCACCAGCAAAAAAGCAACGGCACCCCCCCCACCGAACAGTCAAGCGTACAGCAAAGCGTCAATAAAGACACAGACTTGCAATACCCCTAAGACTACCTGTTCCCCCAGTAATTTGACATACCACAGGCTCCCTCTCCCTAATAAGGGAAAAAGAGGTGTCCCCATTTCATAGCGAGAGCAGAGACATTACAAAGCAACTTGCTGATTTATGGTGTTAAGAGTCTGTTGCGTTGCTTTTTCCGAGCTCTGTGCCCAAAGAACTCGGGTCTCTGGGCACGCAGCCAGCTCACTGCTTACGATCTTCCGTCAACAAAAAAGTGCATCAGGTGGCAGCACTGGCCTTGAGTCCACTTGCCCTCAGAGCCACGAAAATCCAGCACCCTGAAGGCGCGCTAGTCTTCCAGGCCGCGTCTTTGGCATAGCGGAGAACGGGTCCCAATTCCGCAAAGAACCAAAGCCAGCATGTAACTCCAGGCTAGGGTCTTCAAAATAACCTTGAAAAGGAAAAAAAAAGAGATATCAAAGATAGAAATTGAGCTGTTTCCGAACATGCAAGCAAAGGAGTGGCTGTAAGGCGCCATGGTTCTCCTAAGCTCCGCCCTCTGAATTAGTAATGTTAATTAGTAGTGTTAATTCACCAAAGTGTGGTCAGAGCAATGATGTTGAAGGCCATATGATCACAAGTGAACTGCGGTGAGTTTAGGAGTTATAATTATACTTTTATAATCAGGATGAAAAAACTGTTGTCATTTCCATTTTAGGAATACAGAAGGGAATGTGTTCAGATTTTGATATGGCATATGAAAGAGGGAGAATTTCCGTGTCCCTGCAGGAGGAAATACCATTTTGCCCTTCTTCATTTAGCAGAGTAAGTGTAATACTGTTCCAAAGTGTAGAATTAAAGCTGTAACTATGGTAGCCTTGGAATCACTTATGGCATATATTTGTCATTTGCATTTCAAGGGCTTTTGTTCTAATATCCCTATCAACTGGACCAAATGTAAACTGGCTGAATTATTTTTAATATAATGACATAAAGATGGAACTTCACTTGCGGATGCTGAACATTGCCAAATCATGGACATAGGACTGAGATGCATCCCTACCTTCCTTTTTAAGTGCAGGTTGAATTTGAGTTGTAGATATTGCATAGAAGCTGTCTAATTAGCCAGACTGGGAATGTGACCTCCAGAAATGAGGTCATTTGTTGGTGTTTCAACAAGTAGACACGCTGCTAATGAAATGCTGTTGTTCTCAGCTGGTCAGTGTTGTTCTCTTTTCAATAAGAAGAACACAGTGCAGTCTTTAGAAACTTGAGTGCTTCATCTGATTGGGAATAATCATCTCCAGTGATTAAGACCACATACCAGGGAGCTGTTTGGGAACAGAGGCTTAGACACTACCTCCGCTTCAGTGCACTTATTTCAAGAGGCCAAAGGTGTGTCCCTGGACAGAGTTCACAGAATTCTGCCCAGCTAGGCCGGGACTTCATTCACTTGTGTTCTTTATTTGCTTTTACATCCTTTCCTTCTCCAGTGCACCACTTTATCAAGTATAGCAACTTTTAAACGTTTGGTTGCAAACATGTTTCTCTGTGGTACTTAAGTTGATTTTTTGTGAGACAGTTTAGACCAGAGATTTGACAGGTTCACTATTAGTGGATTGGAGCCTAGGCTGTCTGTTCTCCAATACTGACTGATTGTCCTGCAGCCAACTGATATGTCTCAGCCAGTGTTCTGGTCTGTTATATATGTTCTGTTTTGAATAGATACTCATGATTTGACAGAAACTGTGCACTGCTCTTGAATATTTATAGAAGCAATATGATATTCAAATATTCTCATTTTTATATGGTTATATTGTTTTGTCAAAAATGTTAAAAGGAAAGAAAGGAATACTATGAAATTGTAATGACCCTTGGAGGTATAGCAGTGCAGTTATGTGTAGTGCACCTATACAGCTGTCTGCCCTACATTGCAACCATTTAACCTCCTGAAGAAAGGAAAAAGTATTAGTAATCCTGTGACTCTGAAAGTTGCTGATAGTTGACACTGTCCAAAGCTTGGGAGTATCTTCCAGATAATATTGCTATTTGCTCAGAAGTCTAGAAGGAAGAGTCATTGGGCAGAGGAAGATGTGAATAAACTACAGATACTCTGATTCCCTGAATAACTAGTTTTGTCTATACCAGACAGCATCACAGGATACCAGGGAACGCAAGTCTGTGACCGTGGAGGGACAGCCATCGTCTGTGTTTCTTTATCCTGAGGATGACCCGGACGACTTCTATGGAACAGATGAAGTGAAACATGTTGGAACCATTTTCGAGGAGGCAAAGCAGGAGCTCTTGAAGTTAATGCGGATTGAGGTAGAGACGTCTTGTTCATTAGTTGCCTTGGCATTCCAGTGTAAAGTTTGCATTTCTCCAGGTATCTGTGTGCTTGTATGCTTCTGAATGATGATGCAGTCTTTTGAAGGTTTTTCACTAAAATACTGGTACAAATCCGAGAATTAAAACAAAAGCCCAGCCATATTCATACTGGAATTGTAGCAATCTCTCATCCTGAACTGTTCTTCATTTTCATCCCTGAGGGCAACTGCTAATTATAAGTGAGTAATTTATTGAGAAGTGTTATCTGGAGTGGTTATAATAGCTTATAAGTTATATGCATTGAATCAAAGTCAGTCACGAGTCTAGCTTGCCTTGGGAGTTACCCAGTTCTGACCCCGGCTGGCCCTCAGAAATGGTGTAGTCAGACACTTGATTATCACAAGTCTTTCTCAGTAGCATGAAGAATTGTGCAATAGGTGCTGCCCACATGCTGTAAATGTAAAATATGTTTAATCAGCTGTTGTTCATGTTGATAGAGATACGCCTGAATCAACTAGGGGCACAGTTCTGATTGTTTATTTCTAACTATTGTAGTTCCACCTCCAAGAAGACCACAACCTTGTCGTGGTTGGGAGGGTTGTGTGCCTCAATGATCTGGAGAGCTTTCCTGGCTGGAGTCAGGTCTTTATGCTTTGGCTCTTGGTAGGATCACCCATGCCAAACAGGTCAAAAGGTAGAGGCCACACTGGTCCTCCAGGTTCAGGGTTCAGCTCAGGGCTAACAACACTGACTGGTTAAAAGAAATTGTTTCAGAAACAGCAATAAAGAACTCTATATCTGTCTGACTTTATGGACAGACAGAGATGGAGGACCTTCATTGCTGCTCTAAAAGGCAGCAGTGTAATGGGAAGTAACTAACTATTGTAATTCCAGTAACAGTGAGCCAGACTTATGAAACACACAAGAGATTGCAAATGCTGGAAGTTCTAGCGCCTTTGTATGTCGATGTAGAAATGTAATGTTACAGGAGGGGACCATTAGCTACTTGGTCAAGTAGACCATGCGAGCTCATCACAAAGTAAACCTGCTGGTTCCTTTCCCCATTCCCCTGGAAGATCTGTTAACCTCAATGTTCTATTGAAAGCCATGGCGCTTCTCCAAGTTGTAAGTTCAAGATCATAACCACTGCCTCAATAAGAAAATATCTCAATATTTCCCACTGCCCCCTCCTGCCACTGTCTACTTTGTCCATCACTTCAGAGATGCCCTTTTGACCTTAACCCATCTGCTAATGGGAATGCTTTCTCTCCATCTCGATCAAATCCCTTCTCAACCTTTGTTCAGCTGAAATCAGATCCAACATCATTCTGAAGTTGTTGCTGAAATCTTTTTTGTCCTGGAGCCATAGTCTTTCCATAGAGACTAAGTTGCTCAATATATTTAAATAAAGAGGCAGACTGGTTTCTGCTCATAAAAGGCATCAAATGGTACAAGGAAAGAATGGGAAAACTGACATATGATCACATTAAATAATAGAGCAATCCTGAAGGGCCAAATGGCTACTCCTGTATCCATTTTTTCTGTTTCCATTCTAGTAAATCCTTCATGTGCTTACTAAATTGTGCTGAACAGAATGGAACTGTAGCCTGTAACTATCCAACATGGTTATCATAGACAATGTTTTATGTAAGTTACGTTTTTGTATTCTGTGGCCCATGTACTTTACCAGCTACTGTGTCAATATGTATAACAACTTGAAAATGCTTCTGTACATACACACAAATACCTCTGTTCCTGCAATTTTGTTCATTCCCTTTTTTTTGTAGAGGGCTTTGTCAAGCATCAATAGTCTTCTCTGCGACTGCTTTTTAAAAAAAATCCATCGTTTGCCGGATACAACTTTTCTTTAACAAATCTGCATTTTCTCGTCTTTATTAGTTCACACTTCTCCAAGTGCTTCCCTAATCACCATTCCTGAAATTTTTACCTAGTGATGAGGTTGAACTGTACCTTCCAACCATGTCCCCTATCTTTTAGATCACTTTCTTGGTCATTAATTAGTCTTGCCTTAGCCCCTGTTTGTATATTCCCTTTATTAGTTGTAAGCCTGCTGGGGACATTCAGGTTCCTTTTTATGTTTGCTTTCTCTCATTTCAGCAATTTGTGGATGACACCAGGATTGGGAGTGTAGTGGACAACAAGGAGGGCTATCAAAGCTTGCAGTAGGATCTGGACCAGAAAGAAAATAAGGCTGTAAATAACAGATGGAAATTAATTCAGACAACTGTGAGTTGTTGCACTTTGGCAGGACTAACCAGAGCAGGACTTACACAGTAAATGGTAGGGTATGAACTGTGCGTTAGAACAAAGGGATCTGAGAAAACAAATCCATAATTTTTTGAGATTGGTGTCACTGCTAGACAGGGTTGTAAAGAGAGCTTTTAGCACATTGGCCATAAATCAGAGCAATCACTACAGGAGTTCAGGTGTTATGTTGAAGTTGTATAAGACATAGGTGAGGCTAAATTTGGAGTATTGTGTGCAGTTTTTGTCAACTACCAACAAGAAAGTTGTCAATAACCTTGAAAGAGTGTAGAGAAGTGTACAAGTTGTTGCTGGGACTTGAGAACCTTACTTATAGAGAAAGATTGAATAGGTTAGGACTTTATTCAGAGCACGAGAGAATGGAAGATCTTATAGAAGTGTACAAAATTATGAAGGTACAGATAGGGAAGTCTATGCAGGCTTTAGCCCCAAGACTGAGCTAGAGTTCATAGGTTTAGGGTGAAAAAGGTGAATTGCTTTAGGGAAATCTGCGGGTGAACTTCACTCAGAGGATGGTGCAAATGTGGAATGAGCTGCCATTTAAGAGAAGTTTGGATGGAAGGGGTACCGAAGATTGTGGTCTAGGTGCAGGTAGATGGAACTAGACAGAAAAACAGATTGGCATAGATTAGATTGGCCGAAGTGTTTGTATTTGTGCTGTGGTGCTGTATAACTATGACTCTCTTACCTGTTTTAATTGACTGTATTGTGCTTGGTTCTCACTCACGCATTGTAGACTTTTTAAAAATTTGATCATATTGATTATCTCCCTTGTCATCTAGTTCTGGCTTAGCTCCCTTACCTGTGAGATTGTAGTTGCAAATAATTGATTTCAATTCTTGTTGTGTTAATTTCTTCTAAACTCTTTGATCAACCTTATTTACTTTTGCGATAATCTTTCTTTAGTCATGGAGAGGAGAAAGAAGCCTATCATTTAGGCTAATGAATCTTTTGCTACCTCCTCAATGTTAACATTAATACTATTGATTCTTAAGGACAGGATTTGATGATGCTTGAGGTGCTTCATCAATTACTTCTCTCAAGTATTAAGACCACAGTGAGCTAAAGGTCCTTCGTGCTTAATGTCGGCAATACTAAAATTGTGCTTCTTATTCTCAAAATAGAGCACTCATCTCACTGCCTAGTTAACACCTCAAGGCTTGCTCAGAGACAGGAACACCTTCTCATGATGTGCCAGCAACCTTGGTCACTTTAGTCTTTTTAAAAAATCTTGTTGCTCACCCTGTTCCATCACAGAACACACCTGTATTTCTCTATCATTAGTCTGCTTTTAATTGTTTTCCTTTTGACCTAGGATCCATCACTTCTTGATAATCGTGTAACACTGCACCATGCCAAATCTGGAACCATACTGGCCCGTCAAGGAGACCAGGTGGGTGCACAGATATTCTCACCAGCTAAAGTGTAATGGCAAATCAGCTGGCAGTGACCATAATCTATTTCACAGATCATTATTGCCAATGATGCACTTGCCAAGAGTAGGTACAAGGTAGGTGCCGTGGGCAGTGAGCTGATGCACATCAAGTTCTACTGATAGCAGTAAGACAGATGGCCAGGCTTTAAGGCCTCTGTTATGGATTTAAAATTATATTGGCTGGTGAATTAATACAGGAAACAGATATGAAAAGTCAATTTTTTTGCTTCAGTCTTCACCATGGAGAATAATGCAAATATTCCTAAAATATACACATAGGTTCATTTCAAATTACAGAGAGGAACTTGTAAAAGTACAAATCCCAAGGAATGATGGATTAGAGTAATTCAAAATTTAAAGACAAATCATTGGGATCCACTGGATTGCATCCAAGGGTTTTAAGGGAAGTGTTGAGATATAAGTGGAATCAGTTTTTTTCAGAATTTAGGGAGAGTACCAAAAAACAGCCACTGTGACTCCTTTACTCAAAAGAGAGAGAGGGAGAAGACGTGGAACTCTGGACATTGGGTTAGAATATACTGTTAGCAAAATCCTAGCGTCGGTAGTCAAAGGAGATATAAAAATCATTCAAGAAAGCTGAGTATAATCAAAGTCAACAAGGTTTCATGAGGACAAATTTGCTTGAATTCTTTGAGGTTGTGATGAATAGAAACAGAAAGTTGATGTATTTAAAGTATTTAAATTTCTAATAAGCATTTGACAAATAAGAGTTGATGCATAAGTTAAGAGCCCAAGGTTTTGGAGTAAGTGTGCAACCATGGACTAAAAGCTCACTGTCCCATAGAGAACAAAGTGTTGGAATAAATGGGTCCTGCAAGGTAGTGTGGCTAGCGCACATTTTACAGTGCCAGTGACCCAGGTCCAATTCTTGCCGGTGTCTGTAAGGAGTTTGTACGTCCTCCCTGTGACTACATTTGTCTCCCCAGGGTGCTCTAGTTTCCTCCCACAGTCCAAAGATCCACTGGTTAGTAGGTCAATTAGTCATTGTAAATTATTCTGTGATTAGGCTAGGGTTAAATTGGGAGTTGCTGGGCGGTGCGGCTCAAAGGGCCAGAAGGCCCAATAAATATCTCAATAAATAAATAAAACATTCCCATGTTTGGAGGGATGTATCTAGTGCAATGTCCCAGGCAGCAGTTTATTGCCCTCTATTTACATGAAGAACCAGCAGAGGGGAGTAAAATACAAAGTTTCTATGTTTGCCAATTTTACAAAAGGAGGTGGAAAGGGATATTGTGATGAGAACAATGTGATTCTGTAAAGTGATATAAACATGAAATGAGCTGGTGAAAGTTTGACAAATGGAGTTTAGCATGGGAAAGTGTGATTTCTCACACATTGGTACATTGAGGGGAATAAACAAAATGCAGAATATAGTGTTATCGTTACAGAGAATGTGAAGTGCAGATAGACATTGTAAACTTTATCATGTTTAACATATCACGTATAATGTAATTTAGTCTCTTTCCTTTCTGTAAGTTTTGTGAAGTATGCATTTATCTCTTCCCCACCTCAGGATGTCAGTTTACATTTTGTGTTATCTGGCTGCCTACACATTTATCAGCGAATGATCGACAAGGAGGATGATGTGTGCCTATTTGTGACCTATCCTGGTGAAATGGTGGGCCAGCTCGCTGTCCTGACTGGAGAACCACTGATCTTTACCATCAAAGCAAATCGTGACTGCATCTTCCTCAAGATATCCAAATCAGACTTCTATGAGTGAGAATTTTCACATATTGATATCTTCTTCATTATATGCATATGTTTTATACCTCTAGCTTTCTATAAGTTTTCTTTCTTTGATGCCCTGTTAATTCCACCTGTTGTGGGAAGTGGGGTCTCAACGCGATGAAACTCTGTTGACTGCAAAATGGGGAGTTTTTGCATTGTGTTGTCTTCCTCATCAGTGGTGTCCTGAATCAGTCAAAGTCATATACTCTCAGAGTCCACGTTAGTAAGTACAGGAGAGGAGCCCAATGTGGTCTTCTGCTGCTGTAGCCCATCTACCTCAAGGTTTGATGCGTTGTGCATTTAGAAATGTTGTTGTAACGGGTGGTTATTTGAGTTACTGTCGCCTTTCTATCAGCTTGAACTAGTCTGACCAGTCTCCCCTGACCTCTCTTATTAACAAGGCATTTTCAGCCACAGAACTGTCAGTCACTGGATGTTTTTTTTAACACCTTTCTCTGCAAACTCCTAGTGTGTGAAAAATCCCAGGGAATCAGCAGTTTTTGAAATACTCAAGCCACCCCCATCTGGCACCAACAACCATTCCACAGACTAAGTCACTTAGATCACATTTCTTCCCCATTCTGATATTTGGTCTGAACAACAACTCAACCTCTTGACCACTTTTTATGCATTGAGTTGCATGCTTTTATGTATTGAGTTTCTACCATATTATTGGCTGATTAGCTAATTGTATTAACATACAGGTGTACCAAATAAAGTGGCCACTGAGAGTAGATTAAACGAATGACCAGAGCTCCTTGAGAGGGCTGCTTGTGCAATGGTTGGGGAAGAGGGCAGGCCACCAGCTGAATACCTCACCCCACAACTAAGTCTCTGGCCCCACCAGATAGTTGTATAGTTGTCAGCGGGGTGGGGGGGGGGGGTGCAGTGTGAACAGAAGGTGTAATGATTAATGACGCCAGACTAGGTGCCTAACGCTCCACTACCCTCCCCCATTCCACTTTGGTGCTCATCACTGATTATCACTAGAATTGAATACCAGAATAGAAATCGGTGCTACTTTGCCTGGTTTAAAAGCAGAATATATTGGGAATTCCCAGTATCGTGGGTGTATATGTGTGTGTGTGTGAGAGAGAGAGAGAGGAGGAATAGAGATAGTACTTTAGTTAACATAGAATAGTACAGCACAGGGAAGGCCCTTTGGCCCACAGCATTTTGCCAAACCAATTAAATTAGTAATCAAATGGCTAGCTAATCAATCTCTTCTGCCTACACAATGTCCATATCTTTCCATTTTCCTCACATTCATTGCCTACCTAAATGCCTCTTGAGAGTCTCTAAAGTTTCTGCCTCTACCACCACCCTAGGCAGTGCATTCCAGGCACCCACCACTCACTCCCTCTGTAAAAAAAAATGTCCCTCACGTCTCCTTTGAAATTGCAGACAATACCCTCTCGTTTTAAATGCATGCTCTATTATCAGAACATGAATGGTTTTGGATGCTGTTTGACATGTTCAGGATTCCCAGCATTGTTTTTTATTTCAGATTTCCAGCAACTACAGTGTTTTGTACTTCAGTCCCAGCATTGTTTATTTTTCCTGCTTCTCTGTTCTCGATCACCTCTTCCAGATAGATCAAATACAGTAGCATTCACCTCCCTCTCTCAGATACCACTAACATTAGCTTTGCAGTCTCTCAACTTCCATCCTGTTATTGACATTTCCTTGTTCTCTCCATTTCTGTCCCTTTTCTGCAGTGCTGTCTGATCTTCTCTAACTATGGCTACTTATGATGAAGAGCATTGACTAAAGCCTCAAATACATTTCCATTTCCATTCATGCTGCCTAATCTGCTGGGTGTTTGCAGTATTTTTGTGTCGCAGTGGCTGACAGCTTCCCCAGTCAACAGCTTTAATATTTATATCTCTTTGTTCAATTTCATTCTGGTTTTGTGAGCATTCTGATCTTCCATTGCCCACTGGGGACATAGATGCTGGAATATGGAACAACACACAAAGTGCTGGAGAAACTCGTAGCGTAGCAGTTAGCGGGACGCTATTACAGCTCGGGACATTTCAGAGTTCAATTCTGTAAGGAGTGTCTGTACATCCTCCCCGTGTAATGTGTGGGTTTTCCCAGGGTGCTGTGGTTTCCTCCCACAATCCAAAGACGTACCGCAGAGGGGAAAAAGCTGTTCCTGAATTGTTGAGTGTTTTCATGCTCCTGTACCTCCTACATGATGGTAGTGATGAGAGCAGGGCATGTTTTTGGTGATGGGGGTCCTTAATGATTGGTGCCATCTTTTTGAGGCATTGCTCCTTGAAGATGTCCTGGATAATACGGAGGCTAGTGTCCATGATGGAGCTGACTAAGTTTACAATTCTCTGAAGCATATTTCAGTCCTGAGCAATTCCCCCCCCCCCCCACACACACACACACACACACACACACACACTCACTCACTCACTCACTCACTCACTCACTCACTGCCAGGCAGTGATTCAGCCAGTTAGAATGCCTCCATGGTACATCTGTAGAGATTTGCCAGTGTTTTTGATGACACACCAAATCCCAAACTCCTAATGAAATATAGCCATTGTCATGTTTTCTTTGTACCTACATTGATATATTGGGCCATGATAGATCCACAGGTGCTGACACCTAGAAACTTGAGATTGCTCACTCTTTCCACTTCTGATCCTTCTATGAGAACTGGTGTGTGTTCTCCTGCTCCCTTGTTCTTCTGTGTGATAAAGGTTGTGAATTTTTTTAAAGTTTATGGAGAAGCCTTTTTGAGTTACTACAGTGCATGTAGAGGAAGCTCAAGTAATGTTGTTTTAGACAAGAAAGTTCTTTCAAGTGAACTGCTTTTTTCTGGATGGTGTCAAACTGTTTGGTTGCCATAGGAGTTTCACTCATCTAACTAAGAGGATAGTGAAACCCCACTGGTTTCCTTGGCTGAGTAAGTCTAGGGAACACACACTCCAGTCCTGCCAGACCCCTGAGACTGAGATGGTTCTCCCATCCAAAACCCCGGTTGGTGTGTATGCTTTGTAATTTGCTACCCTGTTACAACTCAGTGCCAAGAAATAACAGACAGCAAACTGCATATGATTAAAGGAATTGTATTTATGAATCTTAACATAACTAAACATAACATAACATAAACTTAACATAACAGTCAAATATGCACAAATTGGAGCTCAACTCTTCCAAAATTCACACATATTCACCGATCCTCAGTAGACCCCAGTGCCCCACCGGGTCAAATCCTACGACCAGTTCTCTCTGGTGTCTTCTCTTTTCATCCTCTGCCGAATAAAAAAAAAACCCAAAACCAACAAAACTTCCCAGTTCCACCATTCTAATTGGATGACACACATTCCTCCGCATCCTTTACCTTCAACAATAACCCAAACAGGCTGAAAACGGAAGAGACTGCTATTGCAGAACTGCTGAAATCAAATACCTACAGCATAGCAGTAAAAATGTAAACCAGGGTGTTGTGCTCTCCCTCCCACCAAAAATAGTCATGTCCTCATGACTTTGAAATAAATTAAAATCTCTTCATTAATTACACAGTTTTCAAAGGAATTTAGTGATGTCAGGATCTCCAATCCTTTTGTAAATGGTAGTGACATATCTCACCGGGGGAAAGGCGCAACGCTCTGTTCCCCCGGTGCAACATAGGTCAGCCTCTCTGGGGGTCTCCTGACTCCCTGACACCTCCTTATTCAATCATCTACTTCTTTAGTTTCAGACCTTTCTGGTCTACATGGCGAGGCCTCCCCCTGTCTATTCCTCATGCCTTCCAGCAACTCAGATCCCTCTGTCACTTGGCTGAGCTCAGCTTCATTCCCAGTTACTTTAGAGCCCAGTCTCCCTTCATTGTCCAGCTGCAAGCCTGCCTGTTCACTGCTAGTCACCCCCATTTCACCTACCTCAGTGTGAGAAGGGTTGGGAATCCCTCCAATTATTGGGGAGTTTGCAAAGGACAGCATATACCACACCCCCATTTTCTCATCCTCCAAGTCCACATCACATCCATTGGTGGGGTCCGGTCTAACCCTTCCCACTGCTGGTCCTTCGGTTTCCCCCATGTTGCTGCATAAAGGGTGACTTATTTTACAGTAGTCCTCTGATAGCACCCACAGAATCCAAGGAATAAGCACAGGGCACTCACAGTCTGGGGCCTTGGCTATGTGTCACCGTTACTCCATCCGGTGAAACTATGTACCCAACATAGTTGACAGACCTCTTGCAGACCTGGCGCTTGTTCAGGGAAAGTTTTAACCCTTCAGCTTTCAGGCAGCCCAGTACCTTCTGTAGCCTCGCTTCATGTTCCTCTAAGGTGGACCCGAACACTATGAGATCATCCAGGTACACCAACACCTCAAGCAGGTTCATATCCCCTACTGTTTTCTCCATGACACACTGGAAAGTCACCGGCTCCCATCATGCCCTGGGCATCCTTTCAAACTGGAAGAATCCCAGTGGACATATGAATGTCGTCTTTCCCTTGTCAACCACATTCATGGGGACCTGATAATACCCACGCCTCAAGTCCAGCACACTGAACCACTTCACACCACTCAGACAGGCCAGCGCATCCTCGATTCTCGAGACCATGTACTGGTTGGGGACTGTACGCCTGTCCGAAGTCCGATCGTCCATACTCATCCGTACCTTCCCATTCTTCTTCCTGGCTACCACTATTGGAGATGCATAGGGGCTTCTGGACTCTCATGATCCCAGCTTCCGAAGATGCTGCCAAAAGTCCCCCTCCTCTGCAGGCACCAGTCACCGCGACCTTTCTCTGAACGGGATGTTCTCTGTCACCTGGATGGTGTGGCGAGTGCTCTTGGAACAATCCACATCAAACTCGTCAGTAGAAAAGACATCTTTCAGCTTCAACATCTTCTCTATCAACCTCCTCTTCCAACCTCCAGGTAGTGGGGAGCCCCCAAAATTGAATGAATCGGCAGTCAACTTTCCCTTTTTCAGAGTGAGTCTCTCCCTGGCTTGTCTCACAGGGACACCAGACATTATCGTCACCAGAAATGAGGTGCACCAGTGGCAGCCCTGCCTGAGGGTGACCTCCCTCTTTGAAGTGTTCCTGTTCACTTGTACAACAGGGCTTCTGCATTCAGGCCTCACAAGTACCCCAGCAAGTAAACATGACTCCTCTTTGTGGACTTCCAGAGCATCCACCAAGAAGGCCTTGGCCTCAGGCATTCCAGGAAATTTGGGGTTTCCCGTCACTCTGGCTACGTCCCCAGGCTGTAACACGACTGGTTTGGACTGGGTGACCACACAGTCCCTTGTTTATGCTCATCATCCAGCCCAGTGTGGCCACACACTTTCTCCTTGCAGGCTACCACTAGCCTCCTCACAATAGGAGTATTTGTTCCCACAAGAACTGAAGCTTTGTCCTTCTCAATTGGGTCCGGCAAACCAGCACTAATATATCAAGGACCTCAGCTAGTCCCACATCTGCCTGCGAAAACTCCAGCTTCAAAGATGTAACCATCATACGGATTGTCATCCATACCGAGACCCCAGATCTCCCGTGCACTGAGTGGCATAAATGATAAATGCGTCAAATATCGGTTATAAAACAAATGGTACAGCAGAGTGACCTGAGAGCCTGTGTCAAGTATGCGTCTAGCATAAATACCTTCAATCGGTAGCGTTACATTGGAGCTTGGCCCCACTGAGCTTTCAGGAATAGGGTTTTTGCTTTAGGGTGTTATTTGACATACTGCTGGGAATGTGTTTCCCCTGAGACACCAGGCCATTCCCTCACTGGTTTCCGGACATCTCTCTCTGCTTAGGTACCCGGGGCTCAATCTCCAAGGGCTTTCCCGTCCTTCACACTCCCACCTGGATTGTCCTTCTTTGCCACAGTTATAACAGACAATACTGGTTGCTCCCCTTCTTTCTTTTTAAATCTTTTTATTGAGTAAGTATACAAAAAAGGTAAGCCATATAAACATTAATACAATGTTAAAGTATAATAAAATTCCAAAAGATAACAATACCAAAAAGAAAATACTACAAACAATGTAATTTAAGCATAAGAAACCAAGATAACATAATAGTATACTAGATTTTATATATATCAATGGAAAAAAAAGAAAAAAAAAACCCCCAAAAAAAACCCACCGTGCAACTAACTAAAAGCAAAGCAAAGCAATGGGCTAACTTGAAACCAAACAGAGTTTTACTTTTATATATTTCTAATCCTGAGAGATCTATTCCTGCTGTTTTAGAGTTATTAGCACAATTTGGTCTTTTCTCAGGTTATAAATTAAATCTTAGTAAGAGTGAACTTTTTCCGATTAATAAACATCTTCCCTTATATTATAAATTTCCATTTAAATTGATTAATAATTACCTTTCATATCTTGGGATTAAAATTACTTGTAAACATAAAGATTTATTTAAGACTAACTTTTTACCATTAATAGACCATATTACTCAACTTTCATCTAAATGGTTTCCCTTATATTTAACTTTGATTGGTCGTATTAATGCAGTTAAGATGTTTTTTTTGCCAAAATTTTTATATGTGTTTCAGGCATTACCAATTTTCGTTCCTAAATCTTTTTTTGATAAAGTCGACTCTAAAATTTCTTCATTTATTTGGCAGAATAAGAATCCGAGACTGGGTAAAATACATTTACAGAAAGCTAAGAGAGATGGAGGTTTAGCATTACCTAACTTTAGATTTTATTATTGGGCTATTAATATTCGACATATGAAATTTTGGTTACTTGACCGGGATATACTATCTATTCCTAAATGGGTAGCATTGGAATTACAATCTGTTCAGGGTTATACACTTGGTTCTATTTTAGGTTCATCTCTTCCTTTTGATTCGAAACGCCTTAAGCAGATCTCTAACCCGATCGTTAAATATGCTTTGCGTATTTGGTTTCAATTCAGAAAATTTTTTGATCTTAATCAATTCGGGTTAGCGATTCCTATTTTAGGTAACATATTTTTTCCTCCCTCTTTTACGGATCGCGCTTTTCAAACTTGGAAGACTAAGGGTATTTTACGGTTTTTGGATTTATTTTTAGATGGTTCCCTTATGTCTTTTGAACAATTATCTAATAAATATAACTTATCAAGAATACATTTTTTTAGATATTTACAAGTTAGAAATTTCCTAAGTACTATACTTTCTTCCTTTCCAATGCTTCCTCCTATATATATTTTAGATTCGATAATTAACCTTAATCCATGTCAGAAAGGTGCATCGGCTATGATTTATAATATTATTATGAAACTTAGGAAAGCTCCATTTGATAAGATTAGGGTAGATTGGGAACAGGAATTGGGGCTTACCATTTCTGTGGATGATTGGGGGCAGATTTTACAATTAGTTAATACTTCTTCTATTTGTGCTAAACATTCCCTAATTCAATTTAAAGTGGTGCATAGAGCACATATGTCCAAAGATAAGTTAGCGCGTTTTTACTCGCATATTAATCCTTTCTGTGATAGATGTTCGGGGCAGATAGCCTCTTTAACTCATATGTTTTGGTCTTGCCCTACTTTGGAAACTTTTTGGAGAGATATTTTCAATATTATTTCTAAGGTATTAAATATAGATATCTCTCCTCACCCTATTACTGCTATCTTTGGACTACCTAAAATTTCTAGTAATCTTTCCCCTTCAGCCCGTAGAATGATTGCATTTCTTACTTTAATGGCGAAAAGATGTATTTTACAACATTGGAAAGAGCTTAATGCTCCAACTACCTTTTTTTGGTTTTCTCAGACGATTTTATGTTTGAATCTGGAGAAAATTAGAAGTAACCTTTATGATTCTTCATTTAAATTTGAACAGATTTGGGCACCTTTTATTCGATATTTTCATTTAATGTAATATTTACCCTTCTTGTTTTTTCTTCACTGTTTTAATGGAGGTCGGGATTGAGGACGTGATTTTAAGTTTAACTCTGTTTGGTTTCAAGTTAGCCCATTGCTTTGCTCTGGTTGCTCCCCTTCTTGCGGTATCCCATTCACTAGCAGCCTTCTGCTTTGTCCGTCCCCTCAGGGAGCACTACTCCCTGTCGGCTTTGTCGTGCGGGATGGCAGCACCCGCCAATAACGACCAAGACATCTCAGTCCTAAACTCTGTTCCGAGCTCCTTTACCACTCCCTAGGGTGGGCTATCAGTGGTCACTTCAGCCAAGGGGACTACTACTGAGGACTACCCTGCTGACGGAAGCCTTCCGCGTCTCCGTTGCATTCTCCTCCTCTCACTTCTCCGATCAGCTCGAGAAACGAGGGAGGGGAGCGCGTCTTATGAGACATTTGGAGACCCCAAGCGATCGTGTCCTGTGACTGGGTGCCTTTCACCACTTGGTCCAGTCTTAACTGATTCACCTCAGCCGTTTGAATGCCTCCCACCCCATGCCGCAAGCAACTCAGCTGCCTCTGGTTGAAAAATGTAGGCGGAAAGCTTCTCCCTCTTCTCCTGAAACACGTGCCAAAACCCTGTCATAAGCACCATTGGGCTTCCTGTCACACCAAAATTATTTTCTAGCGCTTGAATCTAGACCGTAGAAGTAGCAAAGGGGGTCTGTACCTTAAGGATCTCACTACTTCAGCAGGCAGCCCCCTCAGACTCTCTACCAATGGCTGTCTCTTTATGTCATCAGAGCACTGCTACTCATCCAGCATCTGAGAGGTCTTCTCCCCCCAAGTCTCATACTCCTCTTCCCCTTTAGGGGTGGGCTTCATTCCCAAGAATATGCTGAGCCTACAAGAACGGGCACTTTGCCATTTATTCGCCAGGGAGGCAAAGGCCAGTACCAACTCAGAATGCTCACCCCTTGCTGGAGGATTCATTAAACTTTCTAACTCAGCCCCTCATTCCACAGAAACAAGAGCAAGTTGTCCTTAAAGTCTCTGCCCCGGGTACAGAAAACTCGGCTTCTGACTTAGCACCCTTGTCTACATTCCCCTCCTCCCGGAAAGTATGGACAGCCCACGGCCCCCGCCCCCCAGGGCCTCAATAGTACCAGGCAATCCACTGCCATTACGCCAGTGCTAGTCTGAACTAAAACAAAGTCTTTGCCCGCCACTTTGTCAAACCTCCGCTCCATGATCATAACTGTTCCTAATGCTTAAACGGTACTTAAAAGTCCAAATTAACAATCCGTCGGGGATACGAATGTCTACCCCACTCAATACACGTGCATTCATTACTGGTAACCCCGTGGATTCGCACCACTGCTCAACCCCTGCAGCGTCCATGACCACATATCCTAATCACTTTACCAGACAATAGTTAAACACAGTTTAAATACACAACCTACTGGATCAGTGCCCAGGGCAATCCCACAGCATCCAACGAAATCGATCCTGGTTAGGCCCCCACAAAGAAACCCCATTGGTTTCCTTGGCTGCGTAAGTCTAGGAAATACACACTCCAGTCCCGCCAAACCCATGAGAGTGAGACAGCTCTCCCACGCCAACCCCAGTTTGTGTGGATGCTGTGTAATTTGCTGCCCTGTTACAACTCAGTGCCAAGAGATAACAGACAGCACACTGCATACAATCAAAGGAATTGTATTTATGAATCTTAACTAAAGGGTTAGTAAAGAAAAGAAAGGAAAAAAAACAAAAAGGGCCCATTATAATTAAACAGTCAAATGTGCATGTTGGAGCTCAACTCTTCCAAAAGTCACACATATTCATCAATCCTTAGTAGACCCCGGCACCTTGCTCCATCAAATTGCAGTCCCCCCACCAGATCGAATCCTATGACTGGTTTTCTCCAGCGCCTTCTCTCTTCATCTCCTGCAGAGCAAAAAATACCTAAAACCAACCTCAGTGTTCCTCACAAAACCTCCCAGTTCCACCATCCTAATTGGATGACACACATTCCTCCGGATCCCTCATCTTCAACAGTAACCCAGGCAGGCTGAAAGCAGAACAGACTGCTCCTACACAATTGATAAAATGAAATACCTACAGCATAGCAGTAAAAATGTGAACCACGGTGTTACAATAGCATTATTCCTGACATAGATAGCGTTATCAGTTTTGTAGATGCACTCACCATGCAATATGCTGTTGGTTGACCTGCTGTTGTAGCCACTTTCATATATCCGATCCAGATAAGTTAATATTGATACCCAGAGTGTTAAGATTGGATCTGCTAACATCACTGACTTCCAAAGGCCTGATGAAGGGTCTCAGCCTGAAACGTTGACTGTTTATTTCTCTCCGTAGATAAGACCTTATGTGCTGAACTCCTCCACATTTTGTGTGTATAGTTCTGACTTTCAGATTGTTTTGGGATTAGTTGGAGATGATACTTGAGCAGTACAAATGTTATTAGCCATTTTGCAGTCCATTAAAATTACTTAAATGGAGATAACGTCTCCTTGTTGACGATCAACAGTGGCGCACCTCAGGGATGTGTGCTTAGCCCACTATTCCACTCTGTCTGTATCCGTAACTGTGTGGCTAGGCATAGTTCAAATGCCATCCATAAATTTGCTGATGATACAACCACCATTGGCAAAACCTCAGTTGGAGACGAGAGGATGTACATGAATGAAATATACCAGGTAGTTGAGTGGTGTCACAGCAGCAACATTGCATTCAACTTCAGTAAGACCAAAGAGCTAATTATGGACTTCAGAAAGGGTGAGAAGCGGGAACATGAACCATTCCTCACAGAGGAATCAGATATAGAGAGAGAGCAATTTCAAGTTCCTGGGTATTAATATCTCTGAGGATCTATCCTGGTCCCAACATATCAATGCAGCTGTAAAGAAGGCAAGACAGCAGCTATATTTCATTAGGAGTTTGAGGAGATTTGGTTTGTCACCTAAAACACTCAAGAACTTATACAGATGTACCGTGGAGAGCATTCTGACAGACTGTGTCACCGTCTGGTATCGCGGGGTAGGAGGGCTACTGCACAGGATTGAAAGGAGCTACAAAAACTTGTAAAGTTAGTCAGCTCCATCATAGGTACTAGTATCCAAAACATCTTCAAGGAGTGGTACCTAAGGTGGCAATGATTATTAAGGACCCCATCACCCAGGACATGTCCTCTTCTCATTATTACCGTCAGAACGTCAGTGTGGAAGCCTGAAGGCTCCCACTCAGTGATTCAGGAACAGCTTCTTCCCCTCTGCCATCTGATTCCTAAATGGACATTGAAACAACGAATACAACCTCACTTTTGTTTATTGTTTCTGATTTTGCATTATTTTCAATTTAACTATTCAAAATATATCTATATACTTACTGTGGTTGGATTATTTATTTATTTTTTCTATATTGGTGTCTTGGTGTCAGTTTTGGTGTGAAGTTCACACCCCGTCTCCACACCTGGAATCCAGCTCATTTGCCATGTTTCAATCAAGAGTGTAATGTGACAATCAATAAAACTATAGATAGTGGAAATCTACTCAGTGGCCACTTTATTACATGTATTTATGTGGCAATAACACAATGCATAAAAGCATGCGGACATGGTCAAGAGGTCCATTTGTTGTTCAAACCAAACATACAAATGAGAAAGAAATGTGATCTAAGTGACTGACCGTGGAATAATTGTTGGTGCCAGATGAAGTGGTTTGAATATCTCAGAAACTGCAGATCTCCTGGGCTTTTCATGCATAAGTCTCTGGAGTTTTACAGAGAATGGTGCAAAAAACAAAAACATCCAGAGATCAGCAGTTCTTAGGTACCTTCTGTACCTGATAAAATGGCCACTAAGTGTAGAGCAAAGAATAATAAAGCATAGGAACTGGCCCTTTGACACACAAATTAGTAATCAGATGGCCAATTAAGCTAATCTAAAATAAAAACAGAAATACTCAACATAGCAGGTTGAATCTGTGGGAGGAGAAACAATTAACAATTCGGGATGAATACATGGTTGGTAAGGTTGTGGAGGACGATGGCCCTGGTGCAGGTCAATGGGAGCAAGCAGCTTAAATGATTCGGCACAGACTGATGGGCCAAAAGGCCTGTTTCTGTACTGTACTTTTCTATGACTGTATGAAGTTCTTTGCTCAGACTCGAGAAGGAAACAAGACTGTTAAGCTGCAGAGAGGTGAAGTTGGGTTGCCTTTGATAAGATAAATCTGAGGTGATCATGGGGGATAGGCTGTAAACAGGCCATCTGGTCTGTGAGTGAATGGAGCCGAGTGTTATGTGGCCTGAAGCTGCATGATTGGCAGAACCCAAACGGTGTCACTGACCATTTCATTGAGTAGGTGTGGTTTGATAGAATGCTAGGGGTGTGGCTAACTGGAGAACAGTTGAAATTGTGTCAGAACCATAGCCTTTGCTATATTTAGTGTACACAGTCATTAGTTAAATTGCTTGAGACCCACATTGTAATGATAGAAATCTTGAGGGAAAGCGGAGATGCATCCACCCTACCGAACTGTTCAGCTTGTTATCCAAGCTCATTTGCTCGTCTCCACATCCTTGAGACGAGCTTGAGTATTCTTAGAGCCTCCTTCCCATTAGTTAATTTCCGACTGTCATTCATGGCTATATGTGGCTGTACTCCTGAACTTTGATTGGACCAGTTGTTTGTGACTTTGCTCCATTACAGCAAGCTGCTTTTCTGATTTGCAGACACAGTCTTGTGTTGTAGCTTGTGTCTGTTGGATCTCCATTTTTAGATGCAACCCTTCTAGTATGACTTTCGGTGCAGCTCTTTGATTGGATATTGATTTTGTGGCTTGAGGACGTCAACAATAATACAGATTGGGGTGAAACTCTGTTTTGTGGCTGCTATTGGCCCATAGTGTCTCACAGATTCCCAGTTTTGATCCCTTAGAGCTGATCTGAGTCATTCACGTTTAGCACTGGTATCACCACAAACGTTATCTTTGGTATGGAGGTGGGTCTTCAGCATATTAAGGAATTAAGAGTTGGTCACTCGTATGAGTACTGCTCTGAACAAATGTATGTGCAATGGGTATTTTAGTGTGGGATACATCACCAAGTTTGGTCTCTTAGAGCTTTCCCATGCCCAGTCTAACTCTTTCCAATGACAATTCTTCAGTGGTGCCACTACCAAGCCATTTTCTGACCCATAGAGCAGACGCTTATATTTGGTTGATCAGTGCCTAGCAAGTAGTGCTGAAGTTAAACAATAGAGGGTAATCATGATGATTTTGATAATTGGTCATTTCAGTAGTCCAGTATCTAATTTATACTAACTGTTTTTGCAGGATAATGCGTGAACAGCCCAATGTCGTCCTCAGTGCCGCACACAATGTGGCCGTTAGAATGTCTCCGTTTGTCCGTCAAATGGACTTTGCGATTGATTGGATGGCAGTGGAAGCAGGCCGTGCTCTCTACAGGTATGGTAGCATACTTAACTTCCCTCCAGCTTCCTGTAAACGTGCTTTGGCTTGTCCTGTGTATTGAGCAACATGATATTCAGAGTACAGGAGACATTATTGGCCCATTTGATCTGTGCCTGATTAGCTGCATGTGAGCCTCATCCCACCCTACATATTCTAACCTGGTCCCTATATTCTCCCATCTTTTCTCTTTTATGTAATATCCAACGACCCTTTGTATGAAATACATATTGTTTTTATTAATTTTGAATGGGAGGTTCCATAGTCTACTATTAACTTGAAGTTCTAATGAAAGATCAGTGATCTAGGATGTTGACTGATTTTTTTTCTTCCAACAAATGTGCCTCACATTTAGTATTTGCAACATTTTCCGAAGCTGTTGACTATTTGATTAAACTAGTCTCCCTGAAATCAATGTTAATTTAATGATGGCGTATCGACCGTAGTTTTGGCTCCCACGTGTCTCTGCCTCATCTACTGCCAGGCTGCTTCCCCACTCTCATCCACTCCTGATCTTGTAAGAGAAGTTTTGTGTGTCAATGTATGGGGATGTGTTTTCCCCAAACAGGCATCACGTTTGCTTTCTGGTTTTGGTTTTGCAACCTGTTAAACAGAAAAACATAGAACAGGATAGCACAGGAGCGGGCTTTTCAGCCATTGGTGCCTGTGCCAACCAGGATGCCAATTAATAATGCACCTCAGCCTGTCTATATCTGTTCCCTGCCTACTTATGTGCCTTTTAAATGTCACTATTAGCAGTCTCAAGCTGGTGCTGTGCTTTATAAAAACACTTGCCTTATAAATCTCCTTTAAGCTTTTTCCATCTCATCTTAAAACTATGCTGCCCAGTATTTAACGTTTCAGCTATGTATCTACCCTATCTGTGCCTCTGATTATTTCATATAATTCTAACAGGTTGCCCCACAGCCTCTGATACTCTAGAGAAATCAATCCAAGTTAGTCCGACCTCTTAACAACAGGAAACAATTAGTCTGAAACAAAATCTGATTCCTAGACACGGAGATTGTTTTTATTTTTGTGTATTATTTTAATTTAATAAATCTACTACTGTCTTGCTACACAGGTAAAGCAACAAAAATATTAATGTTATAGCCCTGTCTCACATTTGTGCTGGTTAGTGTACTTTCACAATTCGTACTTCAGTTTCTGAAGATAACTTCAATAATCTGGCACAGTCAAGGCTTTGAGCTGGACTAGTGGATTTTCTGGACGATTGACGTCCATTGCTGATTTCTATCAAAACCCCAATACACTTTTAATTGACTTTTTAAGATGTTACACAGCATTATAATAAATACTGCATAATAAGCTATGCTTAAATGGAATCAGGACCTAGTGAGTGGGAAGGGAATGCAGTAAACATCCCTGATGAGCCAGAGGGCTAAACGTTAGGAATTTCTGAATCATTAGACAGTAGATTATGAGAGTTTTACTGTACTAAAGGGATTAAAGATAATTTGAGAGATGGTGACTATTTTCAGTGTTATAGACACATTGAGTCATGCAGCGTGGAATCAGGCAATTGTTCCAGTACACCACACTGATTAGTGGGCACTTTCTGTACTAATCCCATCTCCCAGAAATTGGTACATAGCCTTCTACATCTAGGTAGTTCAAGTACTAGTCTAGACTCTTAATGCTACCAACAACTCTGTGTCCACCACACTATCTACCAGTGTTTTCCTGGCACTCACCGCTCTCTGAGTGAAAAAGGTGCCCCCTCAGGTCCCCTTTAAATCTTTTCTCTCTTATGTATATCTGTGTTCTCTAGTTTTATCCACCCCAATCTTCTTGCAAGCTACCTTATCTATACCCTTTATAATTTTATATACCTAAATTATGTTCCTTCTTAACCTCCTCCACTCCAAGAAAAAAACCAGACCTAGCTTCTCTAGTTTTTCCAGGGACTTGAAACTCTCCATCACAAGCAACATCTTGGTGAATCTCATCTACACCCTCTCCAGTGGTATAACATCCTTTTTTAGGGTACATGAAGTACTCCAGCTTTAAGGTTTGACTGGGATTTTATACATTTGGAGCAAAATTTCCTTGTTTTTGTATTCAGTGCCTCAACTAAAGAAGGCCGTATGCTCTCTTAACCACATCTGCCTGTGCTACCACCTTCAAGAATCTTTTGACCTCAATACTCTTCATTAGTCCTTTCAAAGTGAGTCATCTCATATTTATCAGGACTAAGCTCCATTTCTCAGCCAATTTCACCAGTGCATTGATATCACCATTTAGCCTACAACTACCCTCCCCACTGTCAACAACTCCAGTGATCTTGGTAATCTTTATATGATTGGAATGCAAGACCAGCATTTGGTTTGCATATTCCATGGACTGTTGAAAAAGGAATTTAAATAATATTAATAAACTGTGAATTTGATGCTACCTGGTATATTTTCATTTCATTTTCCACTGTCCACTTGCTGCTGATTCTCACTGGCACATCCTACTCCCTGGGTCTTTTCATTTTGTTCCTGTGTTTGCCACACTCAGAACCTAGTTCCAGTGTTCCTATAGTCATAGTCATACTTTATTGATCCCGGGGGAAATTGGTTTTCATTACAGTTGCACCATAAATAATTAAATATTAATAGAACCATAAATAATTAAATAATAATATGTAAATTATGCCAGGAAATAAGTCCAGGACCAGCCTGTTGGCTCAGGGTGTCTGACCCTCCAAGGGAGGAGTTGTAAAGTTTGATGGCCACAGGCAGGAATGACTTCCTATGATGCTCTGTGTTGCATCTCGGTGGAATGAGTCTCTGGCTGAATGTACTCCTGTGCCCAACCAGTACATTATGTAGTGGATGGGAGACATTGTCCAAGATGGCATGCAACTTAGACAGCATCCTCTTTTCAGATACCACCGTCAGAGAGTCCAGTTCCATCCCCACAACATCACTGGCCTTACGAATGAGTTTGTTGATCCTGTTGGTGTCTGCTACCCTCAGCCTGCTGCCCCAGCACACAACAGCAAACATGATAGCACTGGCCACCACAGACTCGTAGAACATCCTCAGCATCATCTGGCAGATGTTAAAGGACCTCAATCTCCTCAGGAAATAGAGACAGCTCTGACCCTTCTTGTAGACAGCCTTAGTGTCCTTTGACCAGTCCAGTTTATTGTCAATTCGTATCCCCAGGTATTTGTAATCCTCCACCATGTCCACACTGACCCCCTGGATGGAAACAGGGGTCACCGGTACCTTAGCTCTCCTCAGGTCTACCACCAGCTCCTTAGTCTTTTTCACATTAAACTGCAGATAATTCTGCTCACAACGTGTGACAAAGTTTCCTACCGTGGCCCTGTATTCTGCCATCAAATACACTCTGACATAGTCATAATTGATACATGATATTCATGTTGAATTTATCTGTCATTTTGGGGTCAGTTCATCAATCAAAGTTTACTTCATTTACAAAAGATGACAAAATAATTCCAATGAGGACAGCAATCATTGCCTGACAATTACTTTATTTGTTAATTTCACTAATTATTTTGCACTAGTTTTCGACAGGTTTGTTGACTATCACATCACATAAGCACGTGTGGGCATTCAGTGAATGTGAAGTGAGAGCCACCATTACTGTAGCTTTTTCCCATATCAAACAGGAGGTTAGTTTAATGAGAGCCTACCATTGAGAATGTCACAGAGACCAATTCTCCCAAAGCCTTTGTTTTGTTTTACAGGCAGGCTGACCGATCAGACTGCACCTACATTGTGCTGAATGGGCGGCTGCGATCTGTGATTCGAAAGGCTAACGGCAAAAAGGAGCTAGTAGGAGAATATGGGCGTGGAGATCTGATTGGCGTGGTAATGATTTCTTTTCCTTTCCTTTGTTGCCACACCTGCACAATATTGCTTGTATACTCAGATTAATGGACTGATTTGTTATCGCATCAGGAAGCGCTATAAATACAGCTGTCAGGTGGCCTCTCTGTGCTCTCTTGCAGATCAGGATATCCTAGATCAGACAATCTCACTAAATGCCTTTTGCTTTTCGCCATCCCAGCTGAACAGACGCAGTCAAGTTGCTGTCCTGCTTGCAGCAGTGCACAACACAAATAACTGTGAGGAAGTTGCTGCCATGTCTCTTAACTTCCTCCTGACCCATTTCACCTTTTGTGCTCAGCATGCCACTCCCATTGTGCTACAACCAGACAATATGTTGAATGCACCTCTAAGCTGGGAAGCTGCAAAGAGGGAAATGAAATTGTATTGGTTCTGACCATTAAGGGAAGGATAAAGTCTGCTAAAAATAAAGTCTGGGAAATAGTGGTGACGCTGTGTCATTAATGCCAGAAGGAAAGATGCATTTGTCTTGAGGTGTAATATGTGAAATACCAGAGATTTAAAAAGTGAAATGAATATCCCTTTATTTGGAGTCAACATCTATATTCCTTGGGATAGCTGGTAAAAATAATGGCTTTATATCTTGTATCGTATCAGTTTGAAAATTCTAACAACCAGTTCAAGGTGGTGTCTTTTGGATACACGGATGCAATTACACTGTAAATTACATTTCATTCCTGTCTTCAACCACATAGTTTCCTTACAGAGTACACATATACATAATGATGTATAATAATAATCGTTGTGAGAGACAGGCTGGACGGACTAGAAGGTTGTTGCTTGTCTGTCTCTGTTCATCTTTTGTAGCTTAAGCATCACTTCACGGGAAAATTTTTACTCTGGTTCAGGTGGAAGCCCTGACACGTCAGCCCCGAGCCACCACAATGCATGCTGTTCGTGATTCGGAACTGGCCAAGTTACCAGAGGGAACACTGAACAACATCAAACGGAGGTATCCTCAGGTGAGTGAGAAAATGGCTGATGCTTAGAAACTGAACCATGCTTTTTTTGATGTGCAAAATCGCACAGTGGATAATAATAACAGCAAGTTCGAAGCTACCAAACTAAAGTCATACTTCCTTGTTTCAAGAAATCATTACTGTAGTTTACTCTTTTTAGTAGCATTAAATTTCAATTTGCATGTCTCACAGATACTGCCACTTTCTAAACAGGCAATTATCACTATTAAGGAGATCTGCCAGAGCACTATGTGGGGACAAGGCTGAGGGCTGGCACCTGGGTCTCCTGGTGTAGACACCAGCGAACAGTGTTGAAAGTCAAAGTAAATTTATTATCAAAGTATGTATATGTATATGTCACTGTCACCTTGAGGTTCATTTTCTTGCAGGCATTTACAGCAAAATGAAGAAATGCTATAGTTTATGTAAACTATAAATAACAAAGACTGACAAACAACCAATGTGCAAAAGAAGACAAATTGTGTAAATAATTAATATAGAAAATATAAAATACTAAGAACATGAGAATATTGAATCTATCAGACCTATGTCTGCAGATGTTACAAACCCTCATCATTGGGTCACACATCCAAGAGTGTCTGAGCTAAAGGCTCCTCATTCGTTACAGTGGCAGTGCTCCCTGATTAAGAATTACAAGAATAATACACAGTCATAGCCTGGAGGGGTCAGTTCAGTTCGCATTATGTATTCATTTTATTTCTGAATTATTTAACTGTCAGAAGTCTGGACCTTTCACTCAAATTTCTTATTTCGTAATAACCTCACTGAGCGCATAAAGTACAAGAGGAAAATTTTACAGTGTATCATGACGGGAACTGAAAATGTCCTAACACACAGGATTACAATTAGAAATTCTGCAGCCATTTATGAGTCCAGTGCTTTTAATTTTTCTGTCAAACTGTGTGATTTGCAGGTAGTCACTCGATTAATTCATCTACTGGGCCAGAAGATCCTGGGCAACTTGCAGCAGGTGCATGGACCATTCCCAGGTAGAGTCTCAGACATGGGATCCGGGTTTGTGACACTTGTGTTCAATTGATTATGGTTGATTCCATTTCAACCATCTTGCTCAATCTCCTCCCTGCTTCTTCTCTCCCCACCCCCCCGCACTCCACCCTTTCTTCTGTCTCCTTTTCCTGCTTCTCCCTCTTCTTCAACCCCCATCTCTTCCTTCCACATTTCCTCTTCCCTTCCTCTGCTTCCACCATCTCCACATCGCTTCCCAGATGATCCCAACTTATCAATCACTTGTCGCTTTGATACTCTGTGATATTTCATCTTTTCTCTGACTCAGTATTCAGTTCAAAATTTTTTCGATAATCATCTCTTAATGCATTTTCAGTTCAATTTTCTACAACCCATTTTATTTCTTTAGTGCAGACATTTCTCTGTTTCGGGTCTGCACTTTCTTTTCTCGTACTGTTACCACCATCCTTCAATTGCATCATTATTTGTTCTGTCATTTAATTTTTTTGTGCTGTCCATTCCATCAGACCTTCCCCTTAGTTCTCTCAATCCACCCCCCTCCCCCAGCATCTTAAATCTGTTCCTCACTTCATAGTCGGATGAAAAGCTGGTCAATCTGAAGTAGTAACTCTTGTCTCTGTTTCTACAGCTGCTTCATGACCTTGGTATTTCCAGCACTTCATAGAGTTGTGTTTTTGTAATCACTGCAGTCTTATCTGAGGAGACAGCAAATTCTCCCTGTGTTATCTGTACTCAGTGGGGGGAAAGTGTTCTTCGATGCTTACTGTTCTCCCTATCTTGTGTATAAGCCCACTGATATGATCAAGTGTTTGTTAGACCATTGGGATGTATGTCAACTGCTGCAGGGCAACAGGTATCTTATTCCATATGGAAATTCTCTTCTTGACTGCATTTCCAATTTGTTAAACTGTTCTGGTTAAGAACGTTTCACAACAATAAAGAACCTCTCATATTTTAATCCTTGTAAGAGAATACTTATGTAATAAGTTATACAGCTATACAGCCTTTCGCTCCAATGGGTTTATGCTGACCACAGTGCCCACCCAGCTAGGCCCAATTTCCTTCATTCAGCCCACATCACTCTAAGCCTCTCTCCTGTATGCACTTATGTAGGTGCTTCTTAAATGTTAACAATTCTACCTGACTCAACCACTTCCCCAAAAGCATTTTCTCATCGCCCTCTGCATGGAAAAGTTGCCCCTCAGGTCTCTTTTTAAATCTCTCCTCTCTCGCCCTGAATCTATGCCTCCTAGTCCTGGACTCCCCTACCCTGGGGAAAGAACTGTTATTGTCCACCCTACCTGTGCTTTCATAATTTTAAATATTTCCATAAGTTTGCCCCTCATTCCCATATATTCCTGACGTTAGAGACCTTGACTGGTAACATCCTCCTGAGTTTTTTCTGCACTCTTTCCGGTTTATTGTAGTGTTCCTGTAACAAGTTGATCAAAATTGAACACCATGCCCCAAGTGCAGCCTCACTAGCAACTTGTACAGCTGCAACATAATGTCCCAATTTCTGTTCTCAGTGCCCTGCTGGTTGAGGCCATTGTGATAAATGCCTTTTTCACTACCCACATGTACCACTTCCTTCCTAGAATTGAGGACATTCTGACAGGCTGCATCATTGTCTGGTATGGGGGTGCTACTGCACAGGACCAAAAGAAGCTGCAGAGGCTTGTAAATTTAGTCAGCTCCATCTTGGGTACTAGCCTACAAAGCACCCAGGACATCTTCAAGGAGTAGTGTCTCAGAAAGGCAGCGTCCATTATTAACGACCCCCAGCACCCAGGGCATGTCCTTTTCTCACTGTTACCATCAGGTAGGAGGTACAGAAGCCTGAAGACACACACTCAGCGATTCAGGAACAGCTTCTTCCCCTCTGTCATCCGATTCCTAAATGAACATTGTACCCGTGAACACTACCTCACTTTTTTTTATATATATTATTTCTTTTTTTTGCACAATTTTTAATGTATTCAATATACGTATACTGAAATTGATTTATTATTGTTATTTTATTTTTTTGTTTTCTTCTTCTATATTATGTATTGCATTGAACTGCTGCTGCTAAGGTAACAAATTTTACAACACATACCGGTGATAATAAATCTGATTCTGAATCGCTCTCCTTGGATTCCATAGGACCTAACCTCCCAAACCAGCCTACCACATGAGACCTTGCCAAATAATGTCCAAATAGACAACATCCACTGCCCTACCTCATGTACCTTTTTGGTTACCTCTTCAATAAACTCCAAAAAGGTTTGTCAAGCTTGAATTCCCATGTGCAAAGCCATGCTGAATCCTCCTAATCAGACTCTACTCATCCAGAAGCTGATGGATCTTGTCACTCTGAATCCCCCCAGTAACTTCCTCACTACTTTTGTCAGTCTGACTGGCCTTGAGTTTCCTGACTTGTCCTTGCCACCCTTTTTAAACAACAGAACATTAGCAACCTTCCAGTATTCGGGGACTTCACCAGTAGTTAACAATGAAGCAAATCTCTGCAAAAGCCTCCACAATTTCCTCTCTGGCCTCCCACAAAGTCCAAGGATGTACTTGGTTGGGCTCAGGAAATGTATCTACCTAAATATGTGAAAGGCTACAAATAGCTCCTCACTTGTAATATAAATGTCCTCCAGAACATCTCCACTAGTTTTCCTCAACCCTTGAGCAAACATGATTTTCTCAGTAAACACATAAGAAAATCCCACACATTTAGACATAGACTCAAGACGTAGGCGATCCTGCTCATCTCTAAGGAGGTCTTCTTTCTCCCTAGCCTCCCATTTACTCTTACCTACCAGATGACTCACAAACTCACCCTGTTTGTGAGGGAGGTGATTTTTTATTCGATATAAACAAATGTAAACAAGACATCGTCTCATTCCTGATATAGTGCTGATGGCGGAATAGGCTAGTAATGTGTTACCAGAGTGCCTTCAGCCTCTGATGATGAGCTTTCATATGTTTATTTCAACACTAAATATCTCTACAAAACACCAAAATATACTGTATATATATTTTTTGTTTCCATTCTTTTCAGGTTCAAGCTTGGGATTTTCAACAGCTAGCAGTGCTGATGTAACAAACCCAACCAGTAACCTTTCCACCGTGGCTGTGCTTCCTGTCTGTGATGAGGTGCCAATTGTTGCCTTTGCCATGGAACTGATGCATGCACTCAATTCAATTGGTTAGTGTGAGTCCCTTACATAGATGTAGGAAGGAGAACACCAAATTCTTTGGCTTTGTAAATTCAGAAGGTTTTAGATTTTGAAAGAAGATCACCAACAATGCAAGTTTGAGAAATACTATGACTCAAACAAATGGTCATTTTGGACCCTAACCTTAGTTTCACTGTGCCTGTTCTGTTTATTGAATGCCAGTTTGCTGAAGTGAATACTTTCAGGACAGCGTGCTGATCTGCCTCTTTGTGTCAAGGCTCCCAGTTCCTAATAGTAGTTATAAGAAGGGAATTTGAGAACTGGTTATTTCCAGTAAGCATTTTCATTACTTATCATGATGCTCAGTGCCATACTGTGGGAGCCTGGTAGAAGGCTGTCCATTGGCACCGTGGCTTGTACATGAAGAAACATGCCTGTACTGTCACCTGTGAAAAAAGGTTAGCATTAAAGACTAAATACTAATTTGTACTCTTCTTAGTGTGAGTACCCCACTTTTTAACTTGTTGTCCACGTAGAAGATGTTATAGCAACCAGAACAAGGGATTGCAGGCAAGTTTCTAGCAATTCTATCCAGCACTTAGACTGGGTCTGCAATTTTTGTAATGAAGAAAACTTTGCAAGAAAATTTAAATAATTATAACCAGGATGTGCTGTTCTACTGAGAGGCTGGGGGAAATGGCAAGAAGGATATTTTGAGCACCACAATTGATGTAATGTTTTACCAGCAAATTGCTTTGCATGGCAGTCATTTATACCATTTACAAAGGCATTAACAATTGCTTTAAACTGCTGTCTTTATGACTTGATAGGACCAACTTTGCTGATGACGAGTGATATCATTAGGCAGCGACTGGGCGCATCAGCATTAGACAGGTAAGAAAGAAATACACTACAGGAATACTTCTAGCTACTGCAGCTAGAAGTTGTGGTTTAATTAATACTTGGTGAGATCTAGTATAAATAACCTGATAGAATTATAAACCTATTAGGTTACTAGTGAGCAGTGTAACCCAAAATAATTTGCACATGACAAAACATTTATGTTTGCATTGTCTTTGACATATGCATTATGTTTCCTCTTGGCAGAGTTGGGAAGGGCTTCAAACTTTCTTATTCTAAATTTCTCCTAAGAGATGTATAGGGTTGAATCTCAGTCTCCCTGGAATTCTCCAGTATTTCACTGGTATGTTACTTCTCTGATCCTGCACTCGGTCAGATTTCACTAAGGTTTAAATGAGAAGGGGCAAACTTTTTTAAAAATAATTTTATTCTAGTTAAGTCTTCTGAGTTTTAACGAGGTTCATTGATATGCATGTAATAATTCTTATAAAATGAATTTTAAATATTGTTAATTGTTTAATCATAAATTGTTACTATAACATTTATTATTATAACTATTGGTAACATTCTTGTTTAGTTGTGGTATCAAGATCCCTGCCAGAGAGTTGAGCAAATAATTGGGCTTTGTTTTGAATAGGAGCAGAATTAGGCCATTTGGCCCATCAAGTGTGCTCTGCCATTTCATCGTGGATAATCCAATTTTCCTCTCAGCCCCAATCTCCTGCCTTCCCCCAACCCCCCACCCCCTTATCCCTTCATGCCCTGGTCAGTCAAGAATATCAACCTCTGCCTTAACTATACGTAAAGCCTTGGCCACAGCTGCCTGTGGCAAAGAATTCCACATATTCACCACTCTCTGGCTAAAGAAATTCCTCCTCATCTCTGTTCTAAAAACACACCCCTCTATTCTGAGGCTGTGTCCTCTTGTCTTAGACAATCCCACTATAGGAAACAGTCTCTCCACATCCACTCTTATCAAGGCCTTTCACCGTTTGATAGGTTTCAGTGAGGTCACCCCACATTCTTCTGAATTCTAGTGAATACAAGCCCAGAGCCATCAAACACTCTTCATATGACAAGCCATTCAATTCTGGAATCATTTTCGTGAACTTTGAATCCTCTCAAATTTCAGCATATCCTATCTAAGATAAGTGGCCCAAACCTGCTTACAATACTCCAAGTGAGGCCTCACCAGTGCTTTATAAAGTTTCAACATTATATCCTTGCTTTTACATTCCAGTCCTCTTGAACTGAATGCAAACATTGTATTTGCCTTCCTCACCACAGACTCAACCTGCAAATTAACCTTTAGGGAATCCTGCACAAGGACTCCCATGTCCCATTGTACCTCAGGATTTTGTATTTTCTCTCCATTTAGAAAATAGTCAACCCTTTCATTTCTTCTACCAATGTGCATGACCATACACTTCCGGACACTGTATTCTATCTGCCATTTCTGTGCCCAACCTCCTAATCTGCCTGTCTTTCTCGCAGCCTCTCTACTTCCTCAAAACTACCTGCCCCTCCACCTATCTTCATATTATCTGCAAACTTTGCAACAAAGCCATCAATTCCATTATCCAAATCATAGACGTAAAATATTAAAAGAATCGGTCCCAACACAAGCCTCTGTGGAACACCACTAGTCACTGATAGTCAACCAGAGAGGCTCCCTTTATTTTCACTCTTTGCCTCCTTGCCAGTTAGCCACTGCTTTATCCATGCTAGAATCTTTCCTGTAATACCATGAGCTCGTAGCTTGTTAAGCAGCCTCATGTGTTCATGAGTAGCACCTGTCAAAGGCTACCTGAAAATCAAAGTACACAACATGAACTGTTTCTCCTTTGTCTATCATGCTTACTATTTCTTCAAAGAATTCCAACAGATTTGTCAGACAAGATTTTCCCTTGAGGAAACCATGCTGACTGTGGCCTATTTCATCGTGTGCCTCCAAGTACCCTGAGACCTCATCCTTAATAATCGACTCCAACATCTTCCCAACTTCTGCCTCTCTCGCTTCTTGAAGAGTGAATTTTGCATCTTCTGTTCTGTCTTTTCACTGAGATTAGTGCACAGCATGGAAAGGAGCTCCCTTCAAGCAATCTGCTTCATGGAGTCAAACAGCACAGAAATGCCATCGGTCCACTGTGTTCATGCCCACACCCATCACCAAGTACTTAACCACATTCATCCCATTTCAGCGCACTTAATGGATAGATGTGTATATATTGGCAATTCAAGTGCTTGCCTATATTCATGGGCTGTTTTATTAACTCATTCCCTCTCCCAATTAGATTAGTTTTACTAGCTTCTATTCAATTTGAAAGCTTGCTGTGTGCATGCAATTGTATGGAAACTATAAACAGTAAGTTACACAGCTGAGTATTATCTACACTTCAGTGCAAAAATTCAAACACCCACTATTTCTCTTTTCTGAAAGTGTCTGGAATACGTGATAACCCCATGAATGTACAGTGTGATAATATAAAATAACTAAAGCACAATAAATAGAAAATCTTAATGACTAATACATGTAGAGCAATATTTCCCCCAATCTTGTTCCTATCAACACCCACTTATAATAAATCATAAATCATTCAAATGTTCTGGGTGGAATTTACTTGCTCTATTTACACTTGTTCATAAGAATCACTCTGGACCTCTGCAGAGACATGAATCCATCGCACTTAGTAAGTGATGAAGTGTCCCCTGGTGATCGTGCCCTTTGTGCTCACTTTCAACTCAGTGCCTGACATCAGAGTCCACGGCTCCTCTGGCTATGCATTGTCTATAGGCTTTGAACAGTTAGTTTGCAGAGCATGAGGTTTCCTAATATTGCACCCTGAGCAACTAGCGTCTTTCTATACTATTACAGCATCCATGAATATCGTCTCTCAGCTTGGCTGGCCCAGCAAGAGGACATACATCGTATTGTGCTGTACCAGACTGACTACAGCATGACTCCTTGGACCCAACGCTGCATTCGACAAGCTGACTGCATCTTGATAGTTGGACTTGGAGATCAGGAACCCTCCTTGGGACAGGTAGCACAAACTCTTGCTTAATATTTAATTATCAAACCTGGCTGCTTTCCTTTAATACGTGTGTGTGTGCTTAATATGCTATGCTGTTGTCATCAACAAATTAATGAAGAGAGCCTTTTGGCTGTAGTGGCAAAGAAACATGGAAACAGAACTACAGCAAGTGATGTAGGATTAACAAGATAGTGTTACAACCATGTGTGAAAGAGATTAAACATGACACTATTGACTTAGTGGTTTGGAAGTGTTGTCCCATGAGCTTAAATTCAGGTTCTATTCTGAGACAGCCCCTGTGGATCACAGGCAATCATAGAAACAGATGCTTCAAACCAAATGTCTATATTAATGCCATTTTCTGGCAGTAGACCTGTATCTCTCTGCTGTCTAAGCACCATTCGAAATTTCCTTTAAACATGTAATTTTATGTGGCCCTATCACTTTCTCTTGTCTCAGGTACTCACCCACCAGATCTCCTTAAAAACTTTTTAAAAAGCTGGCCCCTTAGATTTCCTTTGACTTTTCCTGTTGCCTTAAACCTGTGCCCTCTACTTCTAGACTCCCATGCCCTGAGAAAAATGTTCTGACTATCATATCCATGCTTTTCATAAATTTGTAAACCTCCAAAGATTGAGAATGGCTTTCTTCTGTTCTGGTTCTGTGAGGTCTGAGGTGGTTGATGAGAATTTTCCACAGTTGGGGCAAGAGGTGACTGGCAGTGAGATTAGTGAACTGCCATTCATGCAGGGCATCTGTATTGTCCCTATTGCATGGCCTGATGTGCTCTGTAGCTAAGTGTTCCTTTTTCACATTGGCAGGAATCCAAGAGTGTGGGGAATGTTGCGTTCCTTTAGGAGGGCTTTGAGCACTTCACCTGATCTTCTCCATCCATCTGATAATGTCTTTACGTGACAGATCTTGTAACAGAGGTGGCATTTTACGAGATTGTTATGAGGCACCTGAATGATGAGTTGCCCCTGCAGAACTGGTGGAGAGTAACCAGTACCCCAATGCTTAAGATGTTAGCCTGAGAGAGGATACTTGATCTTCCAATGAACTTGGGAGATATTGCAATGTTGCAACTAAGGTAGATTCAAATTGAACCAAATTAACTCCTTCCTTGTTCTTTTTAGAGACTATTTTGAGCAGCAAATGAACGCTGCTTTTAAACAACCATCTGTAAAGGTGTTTTTTTACCACAGTTAGTGCTATTTTTTAACTAAATGATTGGCAGTAAAAGGTTCATCTGAATGACAAAAGCATGTGGTGCACTTTTAACAATAGCCAGTAACTCTAACATAAACCTGTAGCAACTGCAACTTTTAAGGACATATAGCAACGGAAAATCATGTTTTTTTTACCATTATCTATCAGAAAATCAGGTGTATGCTTAAAATAATCAGAGTTTAAAATCTTTGGTCAGATCAGCACAGTAGACGGAAGAGTTGTGAAACTCTGCAATGTCCCCATTTGTTGAGCATATTTCCTCTTCAAAGTAAGTGTGGTGATTATCCTGAGCCACTTGATTAAGCTTTGCTGATTTGACCACTGATTTCCCAATGTTGAAATGTTTGATAGAGTTTTTTTTTAAATTCTTACCGAACTTGGCTTTCTTTATATCTTCTTTTCATATGCATGATATTTCCATTTTGTTTTTTTTATTTTCACAAGATATTTGAAACATAATGTGATTCACAGTAATGGTATCTCAGGCCATTGCAATCTAGTAACCAGAACATTTGAAAATCCAGCATCTCATCAAACAGTGGCAGTGCAGAAAAAATATGCTGCCAGATGTGAAATAAAAATTAAGAAAAGTGGTGGTCAATTTCAACCTCCCAGAGGGAGTGAAAGCCAAATCAGTAACTGTGTTTCTTTGTCTGTAAAGCTCCTCAACATGGACAGATAATGCCTTAAGGGTAATTATGTGTGTATTGCCTTGAAGGTAATAATCACTTCGCATATCCTCACCTATCTTAATGGCATTGTGTTTCTGCCCCAGCCGCTGTCCTGAAACATTATTATCAAAGTTACCTCAGACATAATATGTGGTCACATGTGTGCAAATCATTCCTCCTTATGTTTCCCATCTGTCATTTGATAAATTGACTATATGTCCTTCCCCGTGAGGCATTCCACTGACACCCAGCTGGTTTTAGTTAGCCTACCAAAGTGTAGTTATAGAATCATATTTTAATGCCTTCCTGTACCTGTTGTTAGTTCTGCAACGTCACTGTGGTGAAGAAGTAAAACTGGCTAATAGCTACTGTTTAAGGTCTAGCTGGACTAATAATCACTATCATGTTTCTGTTTCCTTTACCTCTTCCTTTGCTATTTTAGGATTAACGTGCAGTTTCCTCAATTCACATCCTTGGGCTTAAAGAAAACTTGGCAATCACTGAAATATATTTAAACCGTTCTAGCTCTTTACTAGCGTGCAGTGAGATCCCAGAAGTTAAAAAAAAGATCATGAACAACCTATTGATCTGTCTTTAATGATGTTGATCAAAGGTTTAATGTTGACTAATATGGGGAAGAGGCCCTTGCTGGTCTTTAAATTGGGTTATGGGATCTATCAAAATTATCAAAGGGCATGGGCATGGTCTCGTTATAATGTCTTATTCAACCAAACAATAAATACTCTTCAGTTCTGCATGGTACCTTTTTAACTTGCATCGTTTTTGACATGTTAAAAGATTATTATTGAAGGAATTCTCTCATGCCATTTTCACATTAGCACATTGCAACGAACACTGTGCAAAAACAGCAACTCAGTGGAAAACAGGCATCATCCATGCTTTCCCTCCCACTATCTTGTTTCTTCCCTCTTATTCTATACTGATTGAGGGTCTCGTTCTGAAATATCCACTGTTTATTCCCCTCCAGAAATGCTGCCTAACTTGCTGAGTTCTGCCACCATCTTGTGTGTGTTGCTCAAGATTTCCAGCATCTGCAGAATCTCTCGTTTATTATCCTCACTTTGTTGTGCAGTTATATCTTGAACTACATTTTTTAGTGCGACTGTATTTTACTGCTGCCTTACAGGTGCTGTGTGTGCCTTGTGCTGCGTATGATTGTTGGTACTGTGTATTGCACCTTGACCCAGAGTAATGCTGTTTAATTTGGTTGTATTCGTGTGTATTCATGTTTGCTTAAATGACAATTAAACTTGTCCTTGAACTTTTAAGACATCCTTCCCTATTATCGGCTCACTCTTAAGTGTGTCATGGATAAATGCAATATTTTATATAAGCAGTTTGGATAGTCCACCAGGGCTGCCTAATTTATACTTCCACAAGGTTGAGCAAAATAAATCTGTTTGCCTGATGAGCAATACTCACATCCTGCAAACGAACAGAATCAGGAACAGGTTTAATATCACTGGCATATGTTGTGAAATGTGTTGTTTTGTGGCAGCAGTACATTGGAGTACATAATAATTTTTTAAAACTATAAATTACAATAAAAAATAAGACCATAAGATATAGGAGCAGGATTAGGCCATTTGGCCCATCGAGTTTACTGCACTGTTTCATCTTGGCTTATCCAATTTTCCTCTCTGCCCCAATCTCCTGCCTTCTCCCCATATCCCTTCATGCCCTGAAACTACCAATGTCTGCCTTAAATATACATAAAGATTTGGCCTGTGGCAAAGAATTTCACAGATTCATCACTCTCTGGCTAAAGAAATTCCTCCTTATTTCCATTCAAAAAGGATGCCCTTCTATTCTGAGGGTGTTCTCTGGTCTTGGACACTCCCACCATAAGAAATATCCTCTCCACATCCACTCTGTCAAGGCCTTTCACCATTCGATAGCTTTCAATCAGATCACCCCTCGTTCTTCTGAATTCTAGTGAATACAGGCACAGAACCATCAAACGCTCTTCATATGACAAGCCATTCAATCCTGAAATCATTTTGAGGAACCTCCTTTGAACCGTCTCCAGTAATACAATAAAAAACATTAAATTAAGTGGTACAAAAGAGAGCAAAAATAGTGAATTATCGTTCATGGGTTCATTGTCCATTGAGAAACCTGATAGAGGAGGGGAAGAAGCTATTTCTGAAACGTTAAGTGTGTGTCTTCAAGCTCCCGTGCCACCCTCCTGATGGTAGCAATGTGAAGAGGGCATGTCCTGAGTGATGGGAGTCCTTAACGATGAATGCCGCCTTCTTGAGGCATCACTTTTTGCTGAGGAGGTGGTGCCCATGATGGAGCTGGCTGAGTTTACAACTTTCTACAGTTTTTCCCGATCCTGTGGAGTTGCCCCTTCTTACAGACGATGATGCAACCAGTTAGAATGCTCTCCATGGTACACCATTAGAAATTTTTTAGTATCTATCGATATTCAAATATAGTGATATCGGTAGACTTGGGTCATACGTGCAGATTCCCTTTAAGAAAACAGAATTGTGGAAGCCAAGCTGGTCTGCAAGTACAATTGGAACTCAGTGGGTTCAGATCTCCATTTTCAACTATCCTGCTGGTGAATGTGCAGTCTTTGGAATAGGAAATTAAAGACCTCAGAGCAAGATTACAGTACTAGAGGGACATCAGAGACTGTTTTGTACATTGCTTTACAGAAATGTAGTTCACCTCTGCCATTTTGGATACATTGCTGCAGCCAGATGGTTTCACTATTCAGCATAAAGACAGGGCACCTCAGTCTTTTAAAGATGGAGGAGGTGGAGTATGCTTTATGATTAACTCATCGTGGAGCACAGACTTGGCGGTTCTGTCTCAGTCCTCCTCTCCTGACCTCAGATACACAGCTGTCAAGTGTCATCAATTTTATCTGCCAAGGGAGTTACTACTATCATTCTGGTAACCGCGTACATTCCACTTCAGGCCAACAGCAGGCAGGCACTGGAAAAGCTGAGCACCTTAAATAACAGTGACAAAAAAAGCACGTCCTGATGCCTTTCCTATCAATGTAAAGGATTTTAACTAGGCCAGCTTGAAGTCTTTGAACAACTACCACCAACATATTACCTGTGGAACCAGAGGAGCCAACACTCTTGTCCACTGTTACACCATCATCAAGAACGCTTACCGTGCCATCACATGCCCACACTTTGGACAATCCAATAATCTGCTTGTACTTCTGCTTGCAGTGTATAGGCACAGACTAAAGACCACATCACCACTGGTAAGGACAAAGAAGGTGCAGCCAAGGGCGGCAGAGGAGTGCTTATAGAACTGCTTTGAGTCAGTGGACTGGACAAAATTCAGGGATTCATATTTGAATCTGAATGAATACACTACAATTATCACCAACTTCATCAACACCTGTGTGGACGAGAGTGTGCCTTCAAGAACATACCAGACATACTCGAAGCAAAAGCTGTGGATGAATCAAGAGATTCATAGTCTGAGGTCTAGATCTGTGGCATTCCAGACAGGCGAAACGGAACTATACAAGGCCAGGTACAATCTTTGAAAGACTATTTTAAGGGCAAAAAAGCTATTCAAATTAAAGGTAGAGGTGGAATCAGATGCTCACCAGCTCTGGACAGATTTGAAAGCCATTATTTCATGAACCTAACATCATGAATAGCTATAATGCTTCACTCCCAGGTGAGCTTTCAAAGGGAGAATAAAACTACATCTGTATGAATCACCTGGTGAGCCTGTAATCTCTGTCTGCGAGGCCGATGTCAGAGCATCTTTCAAGAGGATAAACCCTTGCAAGGCTTCAGGCCCAGATGGTGTAGCTGGCAGGGCATTGAAAACCCATGTCAACCATCTGGTGGAGGTGTTCAGGATCTCTTCAATCTCACTGCTGCAGTCAGAGGTTCCCACCTGCTTCAAAAGAGCGGCAGTGAGAGCAGGGTGAGATGCCTCAACAACTATTGCCCAGTTGCACTCACGTCTACTGCGATGAAGTGCTTTGAGAGGTTGGTCATGGCCAGAATCAACGTATCTAAGCAAAAATCTGGATGCTGCAACTTGCCTATCACCACAGTAGGTCTACAGCAGATGCAATCACACAGGCTATCAACTTCACCTTGGATAAATAGCAGTGCCTATTTCAGGCTGCTGTTTATCGTTTACAGCTCAGCGTTCAACACAAGCATACCCTCAGTTCTAATCAACAAGCTCCAAAACCTGGGCCTCTGTACCTCCCTCTCCAGCTGAATGCTTGATTTCCTTACTGAGAGACCACAGTCAGTGTGGATCAGAAATAACATCTCCTGCTTTCTGACAATCAACACTGATGCACTTCAAGGATGCGTGCTTAGCCTACTGCCCTGCTGTCACTACACCTGCTACTGTGTGGATATATTTTGAATATGAATCAAAACTAGCTACACTTTGCAAAATAGCTCATTAGCTGTAAAGTGCTCTGGGATATCCTGCAGGACATGAAAGGTGATGTATAAATTCACATCATTTTTCATGCAAATAAAAAAGACCTTAGAAGCTTCTTATCTCTTCTTGCTCTACACACACGGGAGTTCTCTTTATACACATATATCTATCTCCATAAGAAGAAAGTTAGGAGGTTGGAGAACTTGACTGACAACATTCCAAGAAGAAGTTGGTGAGAAATCTAATTTCACATGCAGTTCCTTTGATCTGAAAATTTATAAGTAAATGTCTGGTGGAAGCAGATCTCTTGCTCTCTTTTTGCACTATTTGTTTAATTTATTTTTGTGCATGTATATGTGTGTAATTCTGCTGAAGTTGAGCTCACTGAATAGTGCTCCCTTCCTCCTTAACCTTGTACCAAACAGGCTTTGAAACATGTCCAATAAAACACACTGCTTGCCAGTTTATGTAGCCAGAAAGTAAAGGGTACTCCTTACTCTGGATGGAGATATCTACTATTTCTCTCTAATTCGTGTGTGTACTTTAGTATATATTTTCTCAATGTGTATAAGACCCACTCTGTATTGATAAAAGAACCAAGCAGCGTTTCTGAATTTAAAAAGTTAGAGTTTGTGTGAAGACACATCGAACAAAAGTTCAAACCAGTGTAGCCCTCAGGTTGTGTCGGCTGCATAAGTCTAGGGAAGACGGTGTCTGGCCCCACCAAATGTATGAGATTGAGGAGCCAAACCTCCAGTTTGTGTGGATGCTGCGTGGTGTGTTCCCATTACAAATCAGTACCATGACATAACAGACAGTCCACCATATGCAATTAAACGATTTAGCTTTATAATTCTTAATTTGACTGAAGGGTTAGTAAAGTAAAACCAAAAAAAGGGCCCATTTCAATGAAACGTCTAATGAGCACAGTTGGAGCTCACAGTTTCCCTTCCGCTGGTCCCCCATCGATTTCCCCGGGCTTCATCGACTCCCGGCCCCACTTCAAGTCCACTCCTTTCTGGTGTCTATAACCTCTCCTTTCAGGCATCATCTCTCCCCATCTTCTGCCAAACAAAAGACCCAGATCACCTTGGTCTCAGGCACACAACAGGAAGAAACACTCCCTTCATTAAATGGCGTACATTCCAAAGCCCCCATTATCTCTAGCCATAACCCAAACACTGCTGCTACAGAAAGAGCATTACATTAACAGTGAAACCTTTCCCGGGGTGATGCACCAGGTTTTTCTTATCCAGTGTTAGCTTGTTTGGACAACAGCAGCAGTTTACACTTGTGCAATATCTTTAACAAAGGAAAATGTCAAAGGCAATTCCTGAAACCATAACCAAGCAAAGTGCTTGCTGCTACTTGGAGGAATGACTAAGATCTCGGTCAAGAGAGTCTGCTAGAACTTCACAATTGCATTTTGAAGTTCAAATCAGCAACACTACAAAGCATTGTGACATTGTATAAAGAGCTAATTGAAAAATACGAAATGTTCATCTTTATTCAGAGTTTAAAATATCAAGTTTATTTTGAACTCTTGCTGTTCCATACAGTACTTAACTAGGCTTTCTGACAATTCATATCCAACGAACCGCAACACCAACTTAAAGATTTTCTCTTCTCTGCCTTGGAACCTGACGTATTTGTGTCCTGTCTCTGCAGCTGGAGCAGATGTTGGAGAACACAGCAGTGCGAGCACTGAAGCAGCTCATCCTTTTGCACAAGGAGGACGGCCCTAGTCCTTCCCGCACTGTCGAATGGCTAAACATGAGGAGTTGGTGTTCGGGGCACTTTCATATCAAGTGTCCTCGCAGGATCTTCTCGCGCAGGAGTTTCCAAAAATTGGTAATGTTGTTCTGTAGTCTTGTCTCCTAGCCCAGTGTGAAGTTACACCGAAGACTAAATGCAATTTGTGTTACTGAGGAACTTCGTAATTGCTGAGAAATGCCCCTGAAGTAGTTTCAAACAAAAGTCTAGACATGCTAGGGGGCACATGTTGGAGCACGTAGTAGCATGACAGTTAGCGTGACACTATTACAGATCAGGGCATCGAAGTTTGGAGTTCAATTCCAACCTTCCTGAGAGTACGCTGGCTTCCACCAGGTGCTCTAGCTTCCTTCTGCAATCCAAAGACGTTCCGGTCAGTGAGTTAATTGGTGTTTGTAAATTGTTCTGTGATTAGACTCGGGTTAAGTAAATGGGTTGCTGGGTAGTGCAGCTCATGTGGCCAGTAAAACCTGTTCTGCACTGTATCTCTAATTAAAATAAAATAAAATTTAAAAAAAACAAGATGTACTTCATTCCCAGTGCTCACCAGTTCAGCATTTCAGTGTCAGAAGTATGAGGGGAGCTGAGTTTGGAAGGCTGAGGGCCAAAGAGTGATAGGGGAAGCAGAGCTGGTGATGGGAGTTGGGTACTGGTGGGGAAGGTGATGGGCTTAGTCATCTGGGTGGTCTGAGGTGAAGACAGGTCACCAGAACAGACAAGTTGGGTCTTTAAGATTGAGGCTGCAGTCAGGCTTGGGATGGGTGGGCATGCGGATGAGGACATAACAGGCGTTAGGTTGACCTGTGGTTAGCTGGAAGCCTTAGTGAAAACAGAATAATGAGATAACTAATCTGCTGAGCGAGAATGTGGATTTAGGATTTGAGGGTGTTGCTGAATCAGCACTCTTTTGTCAGCGGTGCTCATGGAATTGGGATGTAAGTAAAATTGAAATAATTTTCTTTTTTTTAGACTGAGCTATATGAAAAAGTATTTCAGAAACCTGTAGACCGACACAGTGACTTCTCCCGATTAGCCCGGATCCTAACAGGGAACACTATTGCTTTGGTCTTGGGAGGAGGAGGAGCCAGGTAAGCTACATTGTGCATTCTGTCATTGCTTTTCGCTTGTAATACTGCAATCTACTGGAAACATCTGTATGGAGAACATCCAATACCTTGGTACATATTTCAATAATGAATCAATGTACCATTCCATGCATCGTTAAGGCTAAGCACAAACAATCAAAAATAATAGCACATACCATGTGGTATATATTCCCACAGCCCCCTCCCCATGTTTATATTGAGCTTTACCCTTACACATTTGGATCACACTGCTGCCCTGTGATTATGCAATATCTTTGCCCAGCTTGAGCGTACTGTCTGTTTCTATAGAACTGGCCCAGGATGAAAATCAAGAAAATGTAAAAACTTCTAGGAATTTGAAATGGGAATAGAAATGTTGAAAGTAAAATGTAGGCACCATCTCTGGAGAGAGAACTTGATGTCTAAGGGAAGGGAATTAATCTAACACATGAAAACATTAATGCAGTTCCTTAGAATTGCTGTCTGGCCTACTGAGTATTTCAATCACTTTGTTTTTATTTTTAAAATAATAACTACAGTAAAACTGTGGTAATCTAGCACACTTAGAATTTTGTTACCAAAATAGCAGTGTCTCAAGTTTCAGATGCTGCCATAATGTACTTTATTATTTGTTAATTTATTTATGGTAATATTATTTTGTGTTTTGTGTATGAGTTTACATGTACTGTGTTGTGCACGTTGGTCCAGAGGCACATTGTATCATTTGGCAGTATACATGTGTATACTTGAATGACAATAGACAACTTGGAACTTGATATTTATGCTCTAATGTCATTTAATTAAATGTTCCATAGTAAATATTTTTTCCAAAGAGCCTGGTAAGTTTAAATGGAATGTCAGAAACAGATACAGTTGAGATTAAAGGAAGGTGGGACCCAGTGAATAGATGGGGATCATGGGAAGCAGTGCCAGTTCAGTAGAAAGAGAGTGTAACAAATATTACCTGTTGAGCGAGATGCATCAGGATTGCTCAACAGTTGGTTAATGGATTATCGGAATTTTATTGTTTGTTGCTTGGAAGTAATTTCAGCAATTGTAAACTTTGAGTTGCTGCCTGTTGGAAGCCAGATTGCAGTGTGATGGTTATTATTTCACCCCCCCCCACCCCCTTCCACCTTACCCCATTCCCTCTGTATCTATTCCTTCTTTATCGGCCCTTCTTCCCCCACTCTCCTTCCCTTCCCTGATCCGCTTTTCATCTCTTCATTTGCACTCCAACTCTCCCTCACTCATTCATCACTTCCCCTCTGACTCCGCCTCTTTCACCACCACACCACCCCCTTCCACACGCACAGGGGATGCTCACATGTTGGTGTACTGAAGGCCATGGAGGAAATCGGAATCCCAGTCGATATTATCGGTGGAACCTCCATTGGGTCATTTATCGGGGCGTTGTACGCAGAAGAGCGGAGTGCAGTGAGGACCAAACAGAGAGCAAGGGAGTGGGCAACTGTGAGTGCTCTGAACTTTGAAACTTATTTATTTATTGTCAAGTACAGGGATGAATAAAGGAACAAACTCATTTGGCACTTTAACAAGCAGCTCATGGGTTCTAATGTAAGGAACAAAATCTTTTATTCCCACCAGCTACCTTCCATAAATAGCACACGTTAAGATATTGAATTACCCAGTAGCTCTGGAAATTCACACAAGTCAGTCGTGTAGAACTGTCCATAGAGTACTGTCATTACCTCACTGCACGGTGATCTGCATAATTCCCTGTTTGATTAGTGAATAGCAGAGCATCTTAAATTGTGTGGCAGCAGTGTGGTAGGGGTCACTGACATAAAAACGTTGGGAACCCCTGGCCTTGGCTAAGTGTTAGAGTAAACTGCAATGCTTCCCAGCCACAGACTATCATTTCAATGTTCATGTTTTAGACTCGCTAACTTTTGGAGAAAAACTGACTACTTACCCTATCTGTGCACCCCCTCTTCATAATTTTATAAACATTTTTAAAGTCATCTTTCAGCCTCCTGTGCTCCAGTGAGAACTATACAAGTTTATCTAATCTCCTTATAACTAAAGTCTTCCACTCTAGGCAACATCCTAGTGAATCTTGTCTGCACACTTTCCAGCACAGCTACATTCTTTCTATTGTGTGGTGACCAGACTACACGCAATATTCTAAGTGTAGTTTAACCAATGTGTTGTACAGCTGCAATGTGATGTTTCACCTCTTAAATCATAATTCCTATGAAAGTGCACCTGTGTTGCCATTTTCAGGGAACTATGCTCTTGTGCCGAAGGTCCCCGTGTACATCACTGGTTCTAAGGTCCCCGCTGTTTATTGTACATGCTAGCCAGTATTAGATGACCCAAAATGCATTACCTCGCACTTATCTGGTGTCTCAGACTTGCTTGGTAAACTGCCAAAATAGGCTTAAGAACTGTTCTCACCAAATATGTCTACTAGCTCTCCACTCTGCTTTGAAGCATCTAGACAAGAGCAAATGCATGTTAGATGACTGTTTATCAGTTAGATCTCAGTGTTCAATACTATCATCTCCTCGGTATTAATCAGCAAACTTTGGTTGATTAACTAGTGTCACAACAACAGCCTTGCACTCAATGTCAGCAAGACCAATGAACTGATGATGGCTTCAGGAAGGGGAACTTGGGAGAACGCATGTCAGTCCTCAGTGAGGGGCTTAGCAATGGAAAAGATGAACATTTTCAAGTTCCTTTTTATCTCAGTGGAACTATTCTGGGTCCAACAAATTGATGCAATCTTGAAGAAGGCACACTGGGAGCTTTACTTCATTGGGAGTTTGAGGAGATTTTGTATGTCAGTCAAGCAAAGTTTCTATAGATGTACAATGTATAGCATTCTGACTGGTTGCATAACTGCCTGGTATGTAGGCTGCAATGCACAGGATCACAGGAGGTTCCATCATGGGCACAACCCTCGCCACCACTGAGGACATCTTCAAGAGGCATTGCCTGAAGAAGGTGGCATCTTTCACTGACCCTCAGTATCTGGGAGATACCCTCTTCTCATTGACGCCAACAGGGAGAAGTGGAAGAGCCTGAAGGCCCACACAATAATTCAAGGGCAGCTTCTACCTCTCTGTCAACAGTTTTTTGAATGGTCCATGAATGCTATCTTGTTATGCCTTTTTTTTTGCACTATTTATTTTGTAGTCTATAGTAATTTTGTTGCAAAACAAATTTCACATCTTTATGACAGTGATAATAAATCTAATTCAGAAAATCAATTGGAGATGAGGTGGGAAAGGACGATAAAGCTGTGGATGTTTTGTAGTCATAGTGAATACTGGAGCTCAGCCTCACAGCTCTGTGCAAGTCTAGAAATTGCAATAAATAAGTTCTAGAATATAGTTGGAAGAAAAAAACAATTCAGGGTTTCTCTGGTTACAACTGAAAACTTTCACCCTTCCCTGTCCTTTTTACAGGCCATGAATTCTGTCTTTAAAACAGTATTAGACCTGACCTATCCTATCACATCAATGCTCTCGGGCTCTGCCTTCAACACAAGCATTGCTGATGTCTTTGAGGACAAACAAATTGAGGTAAGCTTTAAACCACAATTAGGCCCCTCTAGAAAGGGCGTGCATGATAAACTCTTAGTTTGTTAACGATTCCAACAACCAATGTTAAGGTTAGACAGTTCCAGGTGAACTTAGTACTCTAAAGCTTTTACGCTGTTGAATTGTAGACCAAGCTTAGTTGGCTGTGTGGTATCAGCATCCTGTAAGATTCTAGTGCTCCTGTTGGATTGTTTTAGTTAAGAAGATATAGTTCCATCAACCTTCTGTCAAATAATTTTTGAAAATATAAGCGTATCGTTTCTACAATAAAAGTGTAGTGTTTAACAAAGTAATTCACTGCTGGCACACCTTTACTAACATCCAGTGTAGAAGTTGTTTTCGTGGACTGTTTTGTACTTGGAATTGTGGAGGTTCACTGTATGATTGCAGCTTAACTAATGGGCAGTGCTTGCTACTAGAAAGCCTTGCTGCCATTTTTAATAGATCATGACCATTTCCCCATCTACCTTTTCTCAGGATCTGTGGATCCCGTACTTCAACGTGACAACTGATATTACTGCATCTGCAATGAGGGTGCACAAGGATGGTAAATATGTTTGCATTTACAGTGCTGTTTGCTTCTGTGTGTAAAGGCCTTGTATCCTATCCATGAGTACTTTGCCTCCTGCCAACAAGATGCTCATCGCCATTTAAATGACCATGCAGGTCAGAGTCATTTTTCCCTCTAAATGGAATGGTTAAGTGGATTGAAGGAAGGTCTCATCAGGGCAGAGGGAGAAATTCCCTTGCACAGTTATTGTTTAGCAAGTATCTAAAAGATTTTTACTGAGTTGAAGATAAATCAGTTCTGTGGATCGTATATGGAGGCTGCCAGGGACACCCAGCTTGGGCTCTTTTCCATGATGAAATGCTGTCAATAGATCCTGGAAGCTATGCAGGCGCATGAGACCTTTACTCCATGAAAATCTGGGCATGGTAAAACAAAACCATCAACACGTTTATGGTGCTGCCAGATTACACTTAAAAATCCAACTGATTCACCTACTGGTTAGAAATCTGGTGCCGATGCCTATGTGGCGTCAGTCTTCTTTAATTGAAAGTGATAATCTCTGAATATAAACACAAGAGATTCTGGAGATGCTGGAAGTCCAGAGCAACACACACACTGTGCTGCAGGAACTCAACAGCTCAGGCACCATTATTGGAAATGAGTAAATAGGTGGTATTTCTGGCTAAAGTCCTTCTTCAGGGCTGGAAAAGAAGGGGGAAGATGCCAAAGTAAAAAGATGAAAGGAGGGAAAGGGGATTTGGAAGAAGGTGATAGGTGAAGCCAGGTGAGTGAGAAAGGTAAGAGGCTGGAGAAGTAAGAATCTGACAGGAGAGTGGACCATGGGAGAAAGGGGAGAAGGAGGGGCACAGGGAAAGGTGATAGGCAGGTGAGGAGAAGAGGTACGAGGCCAGAGTGGGGAATATAAAAGAGGGAAGGAGGGAATCTCTGAATATGTATTTTTTTTTAACTTAATCCCGGGATTTGTTTAAAATATTGTGGAAGTACAAGCTTGGAGCCGTTGTCTGGAAAAGCCTAAAAAAAACACGAATGTATGATCATTTGTTTTCAGCATGGAGGCCTTTTCCCCATTGAGTCCATGTTAAAAGTGGAGATGCGTTCCTACAGGGTCGCTTTTGCATGTTAAGCATTTTACCAGCGAAAACAAAGTGACCCACCGCTGTTACTTGACAGCTAATTCTAATATTAGATCTTGAATGGTTGTAGTTTGTACAAATGAAACAAATTTTGTCAGTTTTTATTGGTAGTCACTTAATAGTACGGGGCAATAAGATTTGGATATGATGTCAATACATGATTAGGTTGCCAGTCACAGATGAGTCCCTCCTTTGCCACACCTTCCAGTCCAAGGACATGCTAACAGACATCTGTTGATTTATTTTTTTTCTCCACATAAGTTCCATAAGAGCAATTTTTATTCCATACCTCAAATCTTTGGGTAGTGCATGCATGCATTTATTGCAAGTCCATTTTTACCCTGAAATGTTCAACCTTTCCAACCCTTTTTTCTAATCATGCTCCTCTTAGAGAGATTTGCATAACATTGAATGACAGGGATGGAGCACCAGTAAACTGATATTTCAGTGTCTCATATCTATTGCCTCTACAAATTGCAGGTTTGAATTTCAGTGTAAATCTAATGTTAATGAAAAGTTTCTGCATTTGTTCCTCTCCAGGCCTTTAGCTGAATTCTTTATCTCCTCTTATCCAACATTTTACAGGAATTTGCAAACCTTCTTGTGCAAACCAGTTGTTACGTCAAGCAAAACTGTTGAATAAGCATTGCTGGAGGGCACATTTGTACGAGCCATGGGGTTAGATATAGAGAAATATTTCAGCAATTATTTTGTATTACTGTGCAAAATTGTATTCCTGTTTGAATTCTCTGAAAGATAGTTCCCTGATTACACAGCGGTCACTTTCACTGCTTATTGGGTTACACATCTTGATGTGGCAGAGGCATAGTAGTCAGGAAAAGGATTTTAACTACATCAGCATTTGCTTTTGATGTAGAAGATCGCCTTTTTGAATGATGCAAGCAAGCTTTGATCCTTTAAGCTTTAACTTACTAAATCCACCTTTCTGGAATGTGATTTTACAGTTCTGGCAAAAACCTGTGCACATGATCCTGCTAATGCTGGTTTACTCACGTGGAGTTTAAAAGCAGCCCAAACTTGGGACATTAGCTAATTGGTACAAATTAGACCTTGGAAATCAAAGTGCTCACAGGTAAAAGAAAAATTCTGACCGTAATAACAGTGAAGCTTTGTGTAGTTATAACATCAACTGATGTGCAGTCGGACAGGTGTGTATAAAGCAGTAATGCAAGGCAGCAGGGGAGAATGCTAGTGAATTCAGGTGCACCGTACACACTACAAGTGTCACACTGTGTACAAAACACAACAAGTTGTCACTAACCAGTCAGTAGCACAGTACAGTAATATGCATAGACAGAGGTCCAGACTAGCACCACATTCTGGCATTAAAGAATATAAGAAGTAGACGAAGCTACTCAGCCTTTCAAGGTGCTCTGTCATTCCATAAGATTACAACTGATCCAATTGCCTCAGCACTAGTTTACACTCTCCATCATGGTTTAACTATCTTGTTAGTTTCCATGTTGGATGTATTCAGGGATACCACTCCATGCCTCTCAGGGTGGAGAATTCCAGAGATTCATGACCCTCTGAGGGGAAGAATTCCTTTTTATTCCAATTTTAAATGAGCAGCAACCCACTCTGAGACTATGTACCCTCCACCTAGATATCCCCAACAGGGGAAGCATCTTCCCACTGACCACCTGATAGATCCCTACAAAATCTAAATGGCCTAATTCTGCTCCTATATTACCACCTAGTTGGTCTGCAACCCAATGATATGAATACCAAATTTTCAATTATCAGGTATAGTTCTTCCCCTTCCAGTTCCATTTTCCCTACCACCTTTCTTACTTTGTGTTCCTGCTTATCACCCTTTAGCCTCTGTCTCCACCTTCACCCTCTTTCCACATCCTGTCCTCTGTCTGTAATCTTTCACCGCTCCCTAGTTCACTTATCACCTATCAGCCTGTAGGCCCCTGTATCTCACCTCCCACCCCCACTCCCACATTTTCTCAAACAATTGTTTTAAGTTCCTCCTCCCTATATCCCTCTATTTCTGGATTAACCCCACTAAGATAAATGATGTCTGCTCTGAATAGTCACAGTATGCAGGCACACAACAATATTAGCAGTAAGAACAAGATCAAGCTAGCGGGTTGTTTTTGGTGTATATACTTTTATGTTGTTTAATGTGAGGTGTGAGCTAATACAATCATTTCGGCCAAATTGGTAGAAGTGCTTCCAAAAGTGTATGTATCTCAGTTTTGAGAGTGGGCAGCATATGAGTAATGATATCAGCATTAACAGGATAACTGATTTGTGTCAATAAGAGCCTTGCATGATCATTAAGTTATCATTAAAGTGGAACACTTGGGTTTTTTCAGTTTTATTTGCTTTTTAACCAAAAGGTAATACTTTATTTTTATCTCTAACTAGCCTTCAGAACAAGACTTAATAAATAAAAAATCAAAAGGATAAGGTGATTGGAACTTGGTTTATGTTTAAAGATGAATAAAGTGAGCAGAATGATCTTCCCTTTCAGTGGCTTCTGACCTAACTGGTGCCAACATTGCTCTATTATTCCCATTGTAACGTGATGTGGCAATTGACTTCCATTTCCGGATCTGTGATGTCTGCGCTAGAAAGGTGCCAGACTAGGACATCATGTGACCAATCACCAGCTATTAGCTCTTCTCCTTTCAGTTCATCTTATTACTCATCAGAGAGCATTTTCTGCTGATGCAGAATGTCATTATTTGTTCATTCAGAACTTTAGCAGTACATCATTTATAGCAGGTTCTATGTCAACAGAGCTGCTGATTCATAGAAGTCCCACACAGTCTCCCTAACCTGTGGCATCTGAGGCATGAACTGCAATTGCACTTGTACCTTTCACATCACCCTTGTACATCTGCATCTCCCAAACAGCCTGATTTTGATTTGCTTGTGCATTGTGCATAAGTATCCGTGAGGAGTTCCCTGACATTAAGGACTTAAGGAAAAACAGAACCAGGAGGCTGCATCAAAAGTAATTGTCTCTCATTATAAAGCAGGCTCATAAGAATTTATGAACTTAAAGAAATAGAGTTTTGATCATGGTCTCCTTACAGCCATTTATTATTAGCATGCTGTCTCGTAACTAAGATTTGAAAGTTAAATATTGCTCAGTGTTCCTCTTTATTGATTTTTTTCTCATTAACTTCCATTTATTATACTGAAGCAGATGGAGCCTTAACAGCACAGAAAATTCATTCTGTTCTCTTTAGATCGGGTTTGCTCACCTGATATGTTTCCATTCTTCTGGAGTTTCTGGGAGATCTTTTAACCATCTTTATTATTGGAGGATGGGTGCCTGCTAGCCCCCTTTGTTAAAACTCCTATCTGATTCTGTCACTGATAATAAGCTGAGCTGTACTTGGGACATTGCAATCCACAACTCCTTGTCCTGCCCTTGAGAGTGGAGGTTGTACTGTGTGTGTAATGCTCATTTGTGCCTTTTTCCCCTCACCATTCCCAAAGCTTTGGTTTCCTGTCTCATTGTGGTGGCATTGCTGCATAACATACTGCCAAAACCAGCACCAATTCATAACTGTATTAACCCAAAGTTAATCTACGGGTAACTTTTCACCCAACATTGTGTTTTTTTTTTATCTTCCTTCCTTCCTTCCCTATAGCTTTTGTTTTAAATCCTCTGTTTGACCCTTTCTGTTCTCACATTTCCTTACATTGAGTCAAATGTTCAGCTTTACCTGCCATTTACAGGCTCTGTAAAACGACAATGGTGAGTACTAGACAAGAATGCAGAAGACCTTTTGTTTTGTCCTGTTTAAAACTGTAGATTTATAATAGTTCATGATTTTCCAATGAAATGATGATTCAATACTACATAGCCATTGTGATAAATGTGTCCTTGTATCAGGTATCAACCTGGTGGCCCTTAAAAAGAATTATCCCACATTCACTAGAAAATTAGTGCCTTCATCCTATTCAGTAATAAAATCTCAAAGAATAACAATCCTGATTCACGTACATAGATTTGGTGCTATTGATAATAGCAGGCCAAAACAAGATAGCAAGTTTCTTATTTTTACAAATATGGCCATTAGTCTGATAGGTCATTGTTAAAATTCATACAGCATCGTAGGTTGATTAAGGAGTTGATTACATTCTTATAGTTGGAGATTATTATTATTTTTATGCTTTCAACTTATGAAATGAAATATCTTTATTGTCATTGCATAGTACAATTTGTCATGCACCAATACAGTGAAAATGAGTTTGCAACTCCCATACTCAATGCTATAAAACAACAAATAAAACAAATAAGCAATAAATAAAATCAAGTAACCAGCCAGTATAACCAGCAACCATAAAACCAGTATTAAAGTGGCAATATAACAAATTTATGGATGATGCTTAATCGATTGGTTCAGAGCAGTTGTAGCTCTGGGGGGAAAAAAGCTATTTTTCAGTCTGGAAGTGCGGGCATAGAAAATCTTATAACGTCTGCCAGATGGAAGAAGTTCAAACAGATGATTGCATGGGTGTGTATTGTCCTTACAGATGCTTGTAGCTTTCCTTAGGCAGCAAGAGCTGTAGGTGTCCTCCAGGGCTGAATGTTTTTAACATTCGTGAATTATGACATAAACCTGCATCCACCAATATTGTATAGAAATGAAAAGCAATGCTGCAGGTGCTGAAAACCTGAAACAAAAACAGAAAATGGTGGGAACGTTCAGCAGGTCAGGCAGTATCTGCAGAAAGAAATAGTGTTAATGTTCCTCTATGAAGACCCCCTTATCAAAGCTTACACAAATCATGGAATTTTTCCTGATTTTTTTTTCTATTTGGGGACTGAGCTGTCGTGACTTCCTAGACTGAAGAAGCAATTGATTCTTTAGAAGCTTTAGCACCTACTTCTTTTACCATGTGTCATAATGCTCTTTGGTTCTAGTCATTAGGTTTTGTTTGTGTTCAGTGATTTGATCCTTTAGCAAACCACCTTCATATAAATTTATTATCAGCATAAATTAATTGAACAAAACACTATCAAATTGAAATACAAGATTTGTAGTTTCTCTGTCTGGAAAATACAGGTTGACAGTTGTAGTGACACAATCTGTACCTGACATCACCAGCAAAAAAATGCCATAGAGCTCAAATTCATTTAGACAATTATAGAGGTCTAAGGACTGGAGTGACAGGGTACCACGTCCAAGGCTATTTCTGTCCTAACATTATATTGGCTTATTCTGGTTGTGCAGGTGGGGTGGGGGGTGGGAGGATGTTTGTTTCTACAGAGATCTTGCTAATGCAAATTGCCAGAAACAAAGCTAATCTGGCAGCCAATAGAGGAGGCAGCCAAGAAGCCCTAAAGATTAGACCAGTGTGTTAGCCAAGTAATGGGAGACAATTCCATTGTTTTTTTTTTGCCATCATTCCAAACTGACCATCACATTTCAATTGACTGTCCAGGGCAATGCCCAGAATGGGTGAGCTGAGAAAAGCTCAATTCTCCACAACCAAACTGAAATTCATGTAGCAGATAAAGACTAATTTATTAGGAAGAGAAAGATAATCAGATTGGAGTGCTAGAAAGAGTAGAGATATACACTGCATAATTTCTACTGCAGATGGTCCCGATACAATCTCTTTATCCCTTTAACAGTATCCTGAGGGGTTACTGAAACTGAATTGCAATAGCCATATGCACTATGTGGATACAAGACCAGGTCAGGCAGTAGGAAGCTTACAGTAATTAACTCACCTAACTCTCCAAAGCCTGTCCATGATCTACAAGGCTCAAGTCAGGAAAGTGATGGAACACTCTCCACTTACCTGGATGATTATAGACTCAACAATACTCAAGAAACTTGACACCATGCAGAACGTAACAGTCTGCTTGATAGGCACCCATCCACAATAGAACACTGAACAGTCTAGGCCCCTTTGGACCACAATGTTCTTACTTTAAAATCAATCTAATCCTCCCCCCTACATAATCCTCCATTTCTCTATCATCCATGTACCTATCTAAGAGTTTCTTAAAGCTGCTTTGTAATTGCCCCTAGCTCCACCCATGGCAGGGTTCCATGCACCCACCAGATCTATGTAAAGGACTTACTTCAAATACCTCCATACATTCCTCTAATCACCTAAAAATTATATCCTATTTCTGCCATGAGAAAAAAATCTCAGGTTATTCACTCAATCCATGCCTCTTATTATCTGGTACACCTCTATTAAGCCACCTCTCATCCTCCTTCACTCTAAAGAGAAAGATCATTAACTCACTCTACAACTGATTCTTAGTACCTTATGCAGAATATACTGTAGCAACTCTCCAAGATTCCATAGACAGCGCCTTTAAAGCCCACAACCTCTACCAGCTAAAACAGGGTTTGCAAACTTTTTTATGCCATGGACCAATACCATCAAGCAAGGCGTCCATGGGCCCCAGGTTGGGAACCCCTGAGGTAGGAAAACAAGAGCAGCAAAAGCAGAGTAACACCATTACCCTGAAGCTGCTCTCCAAGCTAACACCATTTTCCTTCTCTGTCACTGCTGTAATTGAAGATTGCTCTAGGTATTTGCAGGTAGTAGATGTGAAGAGTGCGGTGTGTGTACTTAGCTATGCAGTCTGTAGCCCACATTGAAACTGGTTAACAAAAAAATAGCTGACGCTAGAAATATGAAATATAAAGTGAAAATGTTGGAAATGCGCAGTGGGTCAGGCTGCGTCTGTAGAGAGAAAAACCGATTAATGTTTCAGGTCAAAGACTCCGTGGAAGCTGAAATTTCTAAAAGCCAGTTCTGCCAGCTTGGCTAATTTAAGGCAGGTAATGATCATGATTGTTCAGTGCATTGTACAGACAGGAAGGAGCAAGGCAGGTTTTTGTGAAACATTTAATCTGGGAGATCCACAGCTAGTAATGATTTTTTTTACTAGCTGTATAGACCCTTATCTGTCTCATTGCTGCTAAACGGAAGTTCTCTTTCCATAACTATTTGCAATCTAAAACATTAATGTTGAAATATTACCTGGAAAGTTGTTTAAGAATTGAATCTTTAAACAAAAATATTAAACTTGCATTTATATAGCACCTTTTCTGACTCCTACCCTCACCTCACTTCATTATGTCCTGTATAACCTCACTCTTCAATTACTGTTGCATAAAAAGGAAGTGTGCATACCGATGGTATAAATCAGTTTGTCAGTGTTAGTGTTGGTTTGGGTTAGTGTTGATTGGAATGAAGGTTCAGCAGAGGAGAGGGGAGATGGCTGATTAGGAACTGGAGGAGGTGTGTATGGAGGAGTCCAGTGGAAGGCTCAGGAGTACATCTCTCAAGTCTGTGAGTGAACCAGCAAGTGGGGTTTCAAAATGCTAGTGCTGTTTAACCCCAACTGCTTGTCCTTCATTCCCCACACCAACAGGTTAAGAAGAAGCCATGTCATTTTGTAATAGCACCCAATTCTGTTGTCAATTTCATGTGTTTATTTTTGTAGATTGACCCATCAGCTGTGCTAAGTAGTGCCATGTCAGAACTTGAAATGTGACAGAGGTCAAGTGGGAACTGCTATCAGTAAACATGAGTGAGTGAGGTACCTAGAGACAAAAGATTTAACTGTATCTTCAGGAACAAATAGTTTATTGCCATTTTTCTGACTAAGCATTTATCACTTAAAAGAAAATTGGCAAGTTGTTGATGGAATACCTCTTATCCAACAGCAACAAGAGGATAAAGCAAGTAACTGTAAATCAGCATCAACAATGGATGAAGAAATTTTTGGAAGAGAAGCACCCTTTGTGTAAGGGATAAGCTCAAATGATATCATGGACCTCTGAGCAAGATTCAAATAATAATTACTGAGGTCCAATCATCTCATCTGGGCTGAAGGTGACCTACATTACAACCTAAATAGAAATCAGATTTTAACTTCCTGGTGCTATACATGCTGAACAGAAAACTGAGTCCACGGAAAGAAACAGGAGATCTCCAGTAATGCTCCATAGTTGCTGATTAGTAGGGATATATCACCTCCTGGGACAGAAAGATGAGGAGTTGGGCAGAGCAGGAAGGTATGGAAGTGTGTGGAAATGTGGTAAAGCAGGCAGAGTTGAAGGGAGTATCATCTCTCTTGGGTAGTCTATTGGTTCTGTCAGGAATGGTTTGGGAAACTGTATGTTCCTTTTGTAAATTTGACTAGGCTTCTGTGTGCTTGCCAACCAAATGTTCTTTCTCCATGTTGAGCAAAGATGGGCCAAAATCTTCCCCGTTTCATTGGGAATACTACAGTTCTTGAAGAAGGCTTTGAGAACATCCTTGAATCATTTCCCTCATTTGCCTAATGATTTCTTGGTGTTTGAAATTGTGTTTGCTTCAGGAACCAGGTGTGAACCTGCAAGTGACATGATCTGCTTATTCAGATTATGAGGACACGCAGTCCTCTTTTATTGTCATTTAGTAATGCATGCATTAAGAAATGATACAATGTTTCTCCAGAATGATATCACAGAAACACAAGACAAGCCGACTGAAAAACTGACAAAAACCACATAATTATAACAAATAGTTACAACAGTGCAAAGCAATACCGTAATTTGATGAAGAACAGACCATGGGCACGGTAAAAAGTCTGAAAGTCTCTCGAAAGTCCCATCATCTCACACAGACGGTAGCAGGAAGAAAAAAAAACTTACTGCCATGAGCTTCCAGCGCCGCAAACTTACTGATGCAGCACTCTGGAAGCACCTGACCACAACAGACTCTTGAGTCCGTCCGAAAACTCCGAGCCTCCGACCAGCCCTCCGACACCAAGCACCGATCACCAATCACCATCTCTGCCAAGCGCTTCAACCCCCAGCTCCGGCAATAGGCAAAGCAGAGAATTTGGGGCCTTCCCCTCCAGAGATGCTCGATCGCACAGTAGCAGCGGCAGCGAAGCGGGCATTTCAGAAGTTTCTCCAGGTGTTCCTCCGTGCTTCTCACGGCTGTCTCCATCAAATCAGGATTGTGCATGGCCCCTAGTTAACACATACGATGTCATTCGGAACGGCCGCGCGCGCTGCATCTCCCCTCCTCCTTGGGTTTCACACTGGGAATGTTGGCCTGACAGAGAGCACTGATACTTGTACACTTAATCTGTCAATGAACTTGAGAAGTTTGCAGAGACATCATTGAAGGAATTTTTTTTTGTTGCTTTCAAATGCCCACTATATGTAGTCCAAATCACAGAAGTATATAGGGCGATGATCCCAACTGCCTGATCGACCTATGATCTGCGCTGGATTTGAAGTTGGTATCTTTAAACACCCGTTCACTAATCAACTAAAAGCTCTGGGTATATTGAAGGAGAGAGTGAAATTCTTCATTGGACATTTGCCTTCATCAAGAGGTGTCTCCTGAAGATGCCCACATTGCACAGATATTCATCATTGTCCTTTATTGTCAAACGTCTGCATTGCATAACAATAGTAGGATGACAGAAGACCCTTGTTTTGCAGATACTAAATGTAACACCTACTCTGTCAAGACAACAGCAGCAATTATCTCTACCTTTGAAAACACTTTTTGCAGAAGTGTCATCTACAGACAGATGGACAGATGTCTACAGTTGGAATGGTTTTTGTTCTGAAGAGTTGGAGATGCTTGTTTAACATTTCCCATTTGTCCTGTGGGTTAGCTGCACTGAAACAGGGAATGTCTTCAAGGAGAGGTGCAGCAATGTTTATCAAAATAAATTAAAGTTGTAGCCTCCCGCACCCTTCAACCCTAGTTATCCTGTTGGACTCCTGCAATAGAATATAGAACAGTACAGCATAAGAACAGACCTCTCTACCCATGATACCGGTGTCAGTTTTGATGTCAAATGTAAGTAATCCCATCAGCCTGCAGATGAATCATATCCCTGTTCATGGATCTTTCTATATGCCTCTTAAAAAATATCTCCTTCCACTGCCACCTTTGGCAGCACACTCCAGACACCTTCATTGGCCCGTAGAGCTATTTATTTTACCTTGAGCTTTAGTTGAGTTTCCAACCCAAGCATGCCTTGCTTTTGCGGTTGATTAGCTCCTGCGTTACCTGGTCATTTTCTTCAAACCTGCCTTGGCACACTTTGGTGATAAAACAAGATCTCTGCAGAGGGCTACAGAGCAGTTCTGACAAAGTGGAAGTTCTGCAGCCGGTTGGCTTAAGGTCATCAAGTTATCCGTAGGGGAACAGATACATTTTATGGGTCCTTCCCACCTATCAGCTCTTCCCTCTCTCAGTTCGCTCCCTCTGTTTTTCTGGACCATTTCCCTTTTCACAGCATGGATGATAGGGTCAAAAACTGTTCAGTGTTGTTCAGGGATGCAGACTGTTACTGCCAGAGGATTGAATATTAAGACCACAATTTTCTCATAGTGAAACATAAATGATCTGAAATTAAAATAGGGAACACATCAATACTTACAGGCAATGAATTGGCATGGAACATGTGCAGATGATAAGGACTAAAGTGAACTCAGGATATTCATTAAATGCACAAGAATGAGAGTAAATGTACAGTATCCTGAATGTGTATTAGAAAGAGAATTGGCAATCCAAGTGAATCAACAGAAGTAGGAAAATAGTCCATAATGCCTTGAATTCATCCACGGAAGAAAATTGGGAACAGAGTATAAAAGCAATGAAGCGTTTCCCCATCTGTATGTGTGCAATTGAGTATTGTGTATTTTTCTAGGTAGTCTCTTTAGGAAAAAAATTATGCCCACTGAGAGAGTAGAAAAGAAACATAAGACCCATGGAAAGGTGTTCGTAGTACAGAAAGAAGTTGTTTGGTCCATCTTAGTAGAGTAGCTGATATCCATTTGAGGGATCTGATAGAGGTGCAAGTAAGAGAGATACTTACAGTACTAGCCAAACCAAGTAGATGTAATGCATTTTGTACATGGTGCACACTTCAGCCATGCATATCAATATAGAGGGAAAAATATTTAAAGTGATAGATAGGATTCATGGGAAGTGTGTTGCCTTGTCCTGGATGTCATCGAATTGCATACATTTACGTAAATGGTGAATGTTCCGTCATTGACTGCTGATCTGTGGATAGTGGAAAGACTGGTGTATCAAGTTTTAAGTCACTGAATACAGCTTAATCAGCCTCAGACCTACTTGTGTAGCCTCAGTATTTATGTCTACGAGTTTTTTATATGAACTAAATTTCTCCTTGTAAGCAAAACTGTTTTCCCTGATAGCTATCAAATAGATAGTGCCTATAATTTCACAAGAAAATATTCTAGCAATGAATAAAACTGAGATAAGACAGATGTATGCCCTGTAGAATTTTGTGGATATAGCTACACCACACCTTCCTCCACCAAGCAAACCATCATCATGTCAACATAGAATTTTCATTTAAAATTTCACTATAAAATTTAAAAGGAGCAATAAAGAACAGGACAAAACTGCAATGACATGCATTCCCTTCCTCTTCCCATGTCCAAAATTTGTCATACTTAGCTGCATGACTTCAATGTAAAATTCATTTTGACTTTATTAGCTGAAGGAATTGCACCATGAAATTCCATGGGCGGCCCTCCTATAGTTCTCTATCCTGCTCCTTCTCTCAAAACCAATCTGAGTTTGTGGTTTATTGTCAAAAGTATGTTATATTAATACCACTGTTGCAAAACTCTTGCTTTGTTCATGGCACTATATAAATGCAGGTGGTTAATTACATTTTACAGCAGATTTCTAAAATATTGGGGATGCACCTCAAAGCAAATCAGCCACCACTTAAATAAATCTCTATTCTACTCAGGATGACAGAGCTGGTTATCATACTTGTAAGGATCTTTCTGAAACAGTGATGCCCTCCTGACTCTTCAAAGAGTTCTAGTTGATGTTTATGTTGCCATCATGCTTTTCGTCTTTGCCCATGTTACTTCATTTCCTTTTCCCTCCCATGCTGTTCCACCTTGCTGTTCGTTTTCTTACTCTTCATCTTCATCCGGCAGGCAGCATCTGGCGTTACGTCAGAGCGAGTGCATCTTACGTCCCTTATTTGCCTCCTCTCTGTGACCCCAAGGACGGGCATTTGCTTGTGGATGGATGCTATGTAAACAATGTCCCAGGTCAGCACTACAATCACTTCCTATCTACACTGGCCAGGTGGAGACATTCGAAACTTGTAGTTCAAAAGGAAACAGCATTTGGGTGTTTGAGATCTGTTGTCATCCTATTGATAATTAACTATCTGGGTATGTTATAAATTCTAAAAGTATTGAAAAAAATCATCAAACAGTGGGAACTAATTTACATTGCATTTTTAACAGGACAGTATCAGTGTTCCATGTTCAACAGTCAGATGCCTCAAACTGTCTTGTGTCCTTCTGAACCAAGTCTCTCCATGAAGGTTTATTGTCCTTCAGCCCAGGAAAGGGCAGGGAGGTGGCTAAGTCTTATATATGGAACCATCTTGTTCATTGGCAGCTGTGCTGCAAAGCTCTAATCTACACAGCATCAAAAGGGTTTAACAGCTTTCAAGTCGGTCGTAGTATGGGTTTTATTATGATACATAGTCATGAGATGGTTAATTGCCCAATCTGCAGGTGACTCAAATTTTTCTTTTCATTGACCCCATTAATCAAATTATTATTGTTACTTAATTGCTGGACATGTAGTAACAGCCTGCCATATCTAAAACAACTTCAAAAATGTATCATGGCCAGATGTTCATAACCTGTATCAGTAAATAAATCAAGTTCTTCATTCATGTACCAGTCAGTGGAATCACATTCTTCCCATCAGAGGAATCAGCAACTCACACCAATCATCTCACTCTCAACTGAGTTCTTCAATCCCAGAATCGAGTGATGATAAATGAATTAAAATTTGGGGGTAGTGAGATAGGAGAGCGACAGTGCTGGTTTCAAATAAGTGCTGAGTGCTAATTCCCTCCACTAACAAGTGGGTTTCTCCAGGTGTCCAGTTTTGTCCCACATCCCAAAGAAAAGTGCAGATTGGTAGATTAATGTGTAGAATCAGAGAGGTGGGAGGAGTTGTCCTGGAGAATGAAGTGTATCAGGATTTAAATGAAAATTGGTATTTAATGGTTGGTGTGGAATCATTGGGCTGGAGGGCCTGATTCTGTACATGACAGAGAGCTGAGCTTGTTGTTCAGGTAATTCAGAGGAGAATAATACAGCTCTACATGGGAAGTATTTCTGAGAAGGCATCCTGCAACATTGCTGGTGCATAAAGTTTAATTGGATTCGTCATCAAACCTTGTTCTTCTTGGACAGATGACCAAGTACTTTGTCAGATTGGTAGATGTTAAACTCATCTCCCTGAAGGGGTTAAATGTTCAAAAGGAAATTCCAGGAAAGTGAGGAAGACACAAAAGGCCAGATTTGGAAGAACTCTCGGATGTTTGAGGGATGGGAATGTTAGTGAGAATAGGTCTTTCTTTAGCAATGTAAAGATTAGAAATTATCCATTAAAGGGGGAAGCAACTGTACTGATTATTGGGGGTATGGAGATTCCATTGTAACTGAAAATTAATTATTGACAGTCCTCGCAAATATTAGCTATTCTACTTATAAAATACAAATCCTGTATCACCATGAGTTTGGTGCAAAACTTTTGTTTTCCCCCTCCCCTCCCTCTCTCCATCTCCACCTGCTCTCCAGAAACAATTGGTGTACAGCAGACATTACGCTGCAGTGGTTGTGATGCTGTGGAGATTTCCATAGGCCTGTGAGTAGAAAGCTGTGACCTCCCCTCCTTCACACTTCTGCATGAGGAAGTGGAGGTGGGTGGTGGGTCCACACACCTGTGCTCTTCTAGGCCTCTGACTGCATCTGTTCCTCGTGTGGTTAGGCTCGCTGTGGCGGTACGTGCGAGCTAGCATGTCCCTCTCGGGATACCTACCACCACTCTGTGACCCAAAGGATGGACACTTGCTAATGGATGGAGGATACACCAACAACCTGCCAGGCAAGTATGTGACAATAGGAGAGCAAAGGCCAAAGGTGAGATCTGAATAAGCTTCTTGTTAGCAAAATAAGTCAAGTTAAGGCACTTGATATTTTGAGTCAAAACACTTCTCTTGAAATTATTGTAGCCGTGAAAACAAATGAAAGCCAATCAGCTCTCCTTGTTTAACATGTAAATCCCCAATTGTATCTGGTCACCTTGCACAATTCACAAATGTAGGTTTACCACAAATGAATTGGTCCAGAATAATTTCAGTCCGCCAGTTTCTTATTTGCAATCTAATTATCTTGCTACATAATCAAACTCCTGGTTCCCATGGGAGCATCTGTGTTTGGTATTTCAGAATCAGATTTAATATCACTGGCATATCTCGTGAAATTTTAAACAAAAAGTGAATTTGACAAAAAAAAAGAAGTGCCGGAAATGCAGAGGTGTAATTATGATTAGCTGATAAAAATCTGAAATCCCAGTTTGTCATAATGCAGCTGTGGTATTGTACTTGCTGTAAAAAGAATGCCTCCTCTTAGTAACAGAGGTGCACATGCAGTGTTTGTAAGGTGGATGGGCAGGGAAGGGATCATGCAAGAGTGGCTATTGCTTGGTTAATCAATGTTTACACAGGAAAACAGCAGCAACATTTTACATCTGTTGTTTAATGTGGATAGTTTTTGTGTAAAATTGAACCGAAGGAAACCACGTCGATTAGGATTTTAATTCATCTTTTCTACAATTTGTCATTGTTCATGATATTCCCCAAGTGAGAGGTGAGTTGATATCTGGTAATTGGTTTTAGGTTACCAGGGTAAAAATGTTGGGGAGCATGAGATATATAACTTATTTGAAACCGGGAAAAGATGCCGCACACAGGACCTTGCAGTGTACATTCCCATCCTGTGCTTTCATTTCTCAATAGTAACAAAAATACAATTGAAACTTGAATGAACTTATCAAAAAATGCAGTTGTGAAAATCTATATAAAAGATTAGATAAAACAACATGCCGGGCTGCTGAAGAGTTATCTTTAACAATGGTACACCACATTAGGGTTTACAGCAATAACACAATCTGTAAAAGCAGTAATACATCCTATATTGCAGAAGATGGCGATCTTAGTCTTGCAGTTACTTCGACTATGGCCCTCTTGCTGTATTATGCAATTAAATTACCAACCTTTGTCCCCTAGTCCCCTGCAGTTCTACCTGCTTATCAATTAATTTACCATTGGGTCAATAATTTGCTTTAAATAGATAAGCATGCACACAAAGATGTGAACCAGGATCCCGCCGCGGCCTGTAAGGGGTTTGTACGTTTTCCCCACAACCACTTCGGTTTCCTACAGGTGCTCCAGTTTCATCCAATAGAATAAAGACATACTAGTTGGTTGTAAATTTAATTGTAAATTGTCCAACAATTAGGCTAGCATTAAATTAGAGGATTGCTAGTGACATGACTCAAAGGGCAGGAAGGGCCTACTCCTCACTGTATCTCAATAAAAAAAAACAACTGTTGGCCTTTGGACACCTTCAGCTTACTAAACTGTTGGATGAGATCATATGTCATCTGATTTTAGCTTCAAGTCTGCACTCTGGCCAAACCCAGGTAAGCTTTCCATACCCACTCCCCACCCAACCCTCTTCTCTTCCCCACCCACCCCCCCATCCCGATGGTCAAGAAACTATTGGATTCTGCCTTAAAAACTTTCAATGATTCTCTTTCTGTTGCATTTTGAACTAGAGAGGTCCGCAGACTTTCTTCCATCGAAGAAGGAAAAAGCTCATTTTAGATTCTGGCACAAAAGGAACCATCCTTTCCAAGTCCACCCTATTAACATCACTCAGGAACTTTCAGTCAGATCTCCAAGATTGTAACGATTACAAATCTCATCTGTCCAACTTTTCCTTGTCAGACAACCCAAATATTACAGGCATCAGTCTCATAGACTTTCAAATTAAACAAACCAAACATTGAAGACATCAGTCTCTTAACACCTCTCTTAGCTCCTTCCAATTCATTAACATCTTTCTTTTCTAACAGAAAGACTAATACTGCACAACAATTTTCAGTTATTGCCTCTTAGCTTGCTAATCCCACATTACCCTTCCTGCTTTTGTATTCAGTTCCCATAGCAATAAACAAAAACATTTTGTTAGCTTTCCGAACTGATCAAGCGGCTCCTGGAACTCCTTGGCCATAAACATTTTTCTATCTGGAACATAAACTGTTTTCCAGCAAAAAACACAAACAAAAAATTTGAGTAACCTCTTTCAATGCATACTTCTTTTCTCAGATTTTCTGGAAGTTTTCAGTGCATCCAGTCACTCTATAGCTAATTATAGATGCAATTCCAAGTTCAAATTCAATTGTTGTTCAATCAGGCATGAATGCAGCTTAAAAAAAACTGCATTCCTCCAAAGTGCAAAACACAGTTCTAACCACCATACACAGCACAAGGCACATAATATAACCTGAAATGTTATGTCCCATAGATTGCTGGCGCATGGATATCGTCAACAAAAGCAAGCCCACAACAATCCATAGACAAATGCAATCCAGCTTGCCTTCCACCGAGCAAACACTGGAGAGCAGCACCATCAAGGAGGGGCCAGCCCCCAATCCCGCATGGGCTTCGTACCACACTGCCTCCAGCATGTCCTTCACTGGGTGTCTGTAACAGGCAACACCGTGGCATGAGGCCTAGTCCATGATACGACTGACAGCACGCCAAGTGGAATAGACTTGCAGTATTCCATATTACCAATGTCGAAAAGGGTCATAATGGAAGATGTTAGAATAAGACACAATGGATTCCCTATTTCCATTTCGCATGCACAATTTCATAATTTTACGAAATATTTCTGAACCAAGAAAATTTCAAAAGATTTGTATAATGGATCTGGGGGGGAAAAAAGCCCTACTCTTTGGGGATGTGTAGTGTTTAAGCTCATTATTTTCTTCATTATGATTTATGTGGATTTTTATGCGTCCCTGTCATGAATTACTTTAGGATATTCAGCCTGCTGATCTCTCTCTATTCAAAGTACTGATGAACACACCAATGATTTGCATATTTCCATTTTCAATATCAACATTATGATTTTAAAATCTTGACAGACACCACCATAAATATATTTGTGTGTTCATTTTGATACCCCTTGCCAGACCAGCCTCATGCTGCTCTTCATAAATTGTGTTTCCTCTTCTCTTGGTTTATTTTATATAACAAATTCGACAGACTTTGTTCTAGTTTTTACATTTTTATACTTTGAATAGTTGTCCCTTTTTTTTTTACTCACGGGTATATTTTTGTTTCGGGTAGAAGGGTGGCTTACATCTCTACCAAAGGAGGTGTAAAACGCCCCTTCCATCCACTAGCCTGCAGCTTACACTTGGACAAGGTGTAGCACCTGCTTAGTCCCCCTGCCCCTGCCCCTGCCCCGCGATCAAGGTCATTTGATCGTATGAGCAGCTGGTACATATTACAAGTCCTGGTTATGCAACTACTAATGCCAGGCAGACAATCACTGAAGACTGTTAATAATGGATGGGGTCACCATCTTGTAAAGACACTGCCCAGAAGAAGGCAGTAGCAAATCATTTCTGTAGAAAAATCTGCCATGAACAATCAAGATCATGGAAAGACCATAATCGCCTATGTCATGTGACATGCCACATAACAAATGAATGATATTTTTGGAAAGTAGAGCTTTTTTCTCTTTTAAAGGCATAAATTGGTCTATATCACCTTTGCATAAATCTTGACCCTTAGTAGCAGTTTTGTATTTCTCTCTCAAACTTGACAACACTGTTCGTGTTCACAGATTGTTAAGCTGGTAATTAATTTCTAAGTCTAATGCAACCTGGCCTGTTGGATGTGCTGCTGAAAAGAACTGCACATACTCCAAACACTAATAATTATGATTTGCCAATCTACATTTTACCCTTTAAAGCTATCAGTCTAATCTCTGCATTTGTATCTTCTGCCATTTGACTGACATAATGGAGTCTTGTGCACAGCACTCACTTAAATCCTTCCAATTTTTTACTCTATTCCCGTAATCTGCTTCAAACTCATTAAAGTTTTTTCCGATCATTCAAATGATTTTGTGTTAATGGAATAAAATTTTACATTCTCCAGTATCATTTTACATCTTTTATTGGAGACCTTATGTAAAGTTTCCAGATCAAGTATATATTTTTTGCCATTTCCTGCCTGTGTTAGTCATAACTTGGTAATCACTGCCGTGTCAAATTTGTGGCTTCAATTTGCTGATACTGTGGCTTGTGTTTGCACCTAGAATACTTATCTGAACTTCATCTTTTGAACCGTCTTTTTGTTATAACGTCACTTTCACACATTTCAACTTCGTGGTAATCTCTACACTTTATGACCTCTGCATCTTTGTTTTTCCTTCACTTGATCCCATTATCATAATTTCTTTCACAAATAACTTCATTTGTGTAAGAGCAGTTTTAGGACAGTTTGTGATCTACTCCAAGTCTCTACTCGTCTCTTCTGTATACTTATTTGTTTTAAAAAATACAGATTCAGAATCAGGTTTATTATCATTGACATATATTGTGAAATTTGTTGCCTTTTATTAAGTGGGCACATTCTGGGCCCATATATTCCATTCAGATTTCTTTCATAGCTCCTACATTATTCTGCTGTAGGCTGCATTAGAATCCCATAATGACCATGGTGTTATCTACAAACCAAAATCTTGTGGAGTGGCCAATATTCCTGCTCTGTCTTCACATCTTACATCAACAGTAGTTGCTTTGTAGATTGCTTTAGGATGTCCACACAAATATAACAGACCAGCCATACGGTATACAATTTGTTATATGGTGAATAGCTTCCAGATACATTGAGCAACTTGTCCCACCCCATGTCTCAAATTTCTTCCAGTCCCATATCTCTCCAAGATATCTATAGAGTTATACAGCATGGAAATAAGGCCTTTCAGCCCAAGTTGTCCATTCTGACCAATATGCCTTCATGAACTAGTCCCATTTGCCTGCATTTGGCACACATTCCTCTAAACTTTTCCAATCCATCTACCTGTCCAACTTGCTCTAAACATTGTACTTGTACCTGCCTCTACTGCTTTTTCTGGCAGCTCATTCCATATAGCCACCACCCCCATTGTGGTTCGCAGATTCCTTTTTATATCTTTCCTCCTTAAACCTATGACCTCTTAGATTCCCCTAGCCTTGCATGGGGCGAAGAAGAGGGAAAAGGTTTACCTATTTTGAATCTATATAATGCCACACTATCCTCCTGTAATCCAGGAAAGCAGTCCTAGCCTATCCAGTCTCTCCTAATAACTTGAGTCCGCCAATTCCAGCAACATAATTGTTAATCTTTTTCTGCACCCTCTCTAGGTTGTGTTGCTCCAAATCTGGCCGTTGTTCAACCCTGGATGTAATTGCCGTGCAGTTATGCCTTCCACCCACAGGCACTAAACTGTGAAATTCCCTCCCCAGACTCTCTGCTTCTCCAACCCTCACATGAGATGCTTCTTAAAAACTTGAGAAAACTTGCGGATGCTGGAAATCCAAAGCAACACACAAAATCCGCAGGAACTCAGCAGGTCAGGCAGATTCTATGGAAAAGCGTAAACAGTCAACATTTCAGGCCGAGACCCTTTATGAGGTCTCGAGTTTACTGTTTACTCAAGTCCTGATGAAGGGTCTCTGCCTGAAATGTCAACTGTTTACTCTTTTCCATAGATGCTGCTTGGCCTGCTGAGTTCCTCCAGCATTTTGTGTGTGTTTCTTAACATCTTGTTTTTTGACAAAGTAGATATATTTGGTGATCTTCCCAAATGTTTTCTTGTGCAAGGTCATGGCTGGACAGATGTCTTTGCTGTTGCTCCTGAGAAACTGCTTATCATGGATTTTCTTTGTTAAACAATAGTTATTGTCAGTTGTTATTCACAAATATTTATAGTTTTTTTCCTCCAAATTGTCAGTTAACCTTATGGCAGAAAACTGTTCAATCAACTGAGTCAGTACAATCCACTTCCAACCGCATGCTTGCATTAGCAACTCATATCCAGGGATGGATGACTACTGTATTCCATCTACTTTTATTTGGCAGGAACTGAAATGTCAGATGAAACTGCACTCATGGCCCAACCAGCTGTCATTCAATATGGAATTTGTTATTCAGTGAAGAAGTTAAGTTCTAGTTGGATATTTCAATTGTTTTAAAAATCATTAAAATTACTCCTTTCATTAGTTAAATTGTTTACATTTTGTTTAAAGTGGATTGTGGTAAATGAAGTGCAGTGCAGCTTTTGAGCATTTAGAGAGTAATAAGAATGGAACGTTCTTGTGTTACTTTTGGAAATGGTGCAAGAGCTTTGCTGTGATTCTCAAAGGACTTGCAAAGTTTTCTGGGTGAATTTTTCAGGAAGCACCTGTCCAAGGCCAGATGCTGTTTTACACAGTATGCAGTGTTCACGTTTGTTCAGCCAAAGTATTAAATAAATTGTCTTTTTTTTTCATATAATTGCAGCTGATATCGCCAAAACTATGGGTGCTAAAACAGTCATTGCCATTGATGTGGGAAGCAGGGATGAAACCGAGTTGTGTAACTACGGAGACAGCCTTTCGGGATGGTGGTTGCTTTGGAAACGCCTAAATCCGTGGGCAGAGAAAGTTAAAGTAGGAAACTTTACAGAAAAGTCTGTTTTCTATCCATTGCACAATGAGCTTTATAAAGGAGCTGCAGAGACTGGCTATTGCATTTGATTAAATGCCTCCCTTTCTTGAAACAACTGCAGCCAACTACTTATTTAACAGTTCAGTCTCTATGCCAAGGGCTTCCAGAGACAATGACTGAATAGCAGGATTATTTCAATACCACTACCAGACCATCACCCAGTGGATGATGCCACTCATTGCCCAAGAATGAGAATGCATCTTTGAGGTTGAGATTTGGTTGAATTGTTCAATGGTTTCTTATGCTCAGTGTCATTGCAATTCCAGAAGAGAAATTTTGCCCTTTGTGCACACATGTATCTTGAGGATGTGCCACTGTTGAGCTGTGGGTATACATTATCAGGGCTTATCAGCCATTCTATACTATTAACTTTCACAGCTTTTACATATCCTTGGTGGACCTATTTATGCTCCATTGCTGCCTCTTATTCCCTGTTCTCCTCCTCTCAATCACATATGAACACATGTCTCTCTGATTCAGTCTGCATGTATGTGTCTTCAGTGTTCTTCCCTCCCACCCTCTCTTATTCCCCTTGAGAGCCATCTGTTAGATGGAATGAATACTCAGCCATAGGAGCATAATGTTATTTGGCCTTCAAGGCTAGGAGTTGATGAAATATCAGGCTTAGGATAATAAGCACCTTAGGCAGATATCTTTAAAAAAAAGTCACATTCGTCACAACTTCTATTGGCTTGCACTGGCTTTTGTCAAGGTACTTATCTTGCTGATCAAAGCTGTGGCTGATCCAACTTCAGGGAACTTATCATCCAGAACTAAATTAGTGTGTTCACAGCTACCTGGAATACACCTCTTCCCACCCTATTACTTGTAAAAATGCTATACCCTTCTCTCAATTCCTCCATCTCCACCACATATGTTCTCAGGATGAGGCTTTTCATTCCAGAACTAAGGAGATGCCCTCCATCTTCAAAGAAATGGGCTTCCCTTCCTCCACTATCAATACTACCCTCAACTGCTACTCTTCCATTTCACGCACCTCTGCCCTCACTCCATCCTCCTGCCATTCCACCAAGGATAGGGTTCCTCCTGTCCTCGCCTACCACCCTACTGGCATCTGCAATCTAGCACATAATTCTCCATAACTTCCATCATCTCCAACGGGATCCCACCACGAAGCACATCTTTCCCTCACCCCGCCCCCCCCCCACTCTCTGCTTTCCACAGGGGTCACTCCCTAGGCAACTCCTTCGTCCATTCGTCCCACTGATCTCCCTCCTGGCACTTATCCTTGCAAGTGGAACAAGTGCTGCACCTGCCCCAGCACCTCTTCCCTCCCTGCCATTCAGGGCACCAAAAAAGTCCCTTCAGATGAGGCAACACTTCACCTGTGAGTCTGTTGAGGTCTTGTACTGTATCCGGTGCTCTTGGTGTGGCCTCCAGTATATTGGTGAGACCCGACGTAGATTGGGAGACCATTTCACCAAGCACCTACACACCATCTGCCAGAAAAAGTGGGATCCAGTGGCCACTCATTTTAATTCCACTTCCAATTCCCTTTCCGATATGTCAGTCCATGGCCTCCTCTACTGCTGCAAAGAGGCCACACTCAGGTTGGAGGAGCAACACTTTACATTTTGTGCCTCCAACCTGATGGCATGAACATCGACTTCTCGAACTTCCAGTAATGGCCCCCCTCCCCCAACATTCCCCATTCCCATTTCCCTCTCTCACCTCATCTCCTTACCTCCCCCTCCCCCTCCCCCTTCCCTTTCTTCCATGGCCTTCTGTTCTCTCCTATCAGATTCCCCCTTCTGTAGCCCTTGATCTCTTTCACCAATCAACTTCCCAGCTCTTTACTTCACCCCTTCCCCTCCCTGTTTTACCTATCACCTTCCACCTTGTACTTCCACGGCTCCTTACTCTGACTTCTCATATTTTTTCTCCAGTTCTGATGGAGGGGCTTGGCCCAAAACGTCAACTGTTTACTCTTTTCCATAGGTGCTGCCTGGCCTGCTGATTTCCTCCAGAATTTTGTGTGTGTTGCTTGGATTTCCAGCATCTGCAGATTTTCTCTTGTTTGTAGATGTGTGTTCTGCAAGTAATCATAAGCATGAGCAAAGTCGGGTAAAATGACCATCCGTCAATAGAGAAAAGCTGGGAAATGGTAATGGCAGGTGGTTTTCCATGATCTTCATCTTTAAATCAGCAACGGAAAAAGGTAGAAAGCAGTCTAGATTAGAAATTAATTGGAGGAAAGCCAACTACTGTGGAGCAGAGGATTGTTCAACATCAAGAGGACGTAAAAGGCTGAAGAAGTGATATATTTTAGCAGGGACAATGCACAATAGATGGGTTATTTCTAGACCAGATGTCTGAGCTGGGAGACTTGGCTTCCTATTGCTAGCAGAAGTCTTAGAAGATGGCAGAACATGATGTAAGAAGAACTAATAAAATGTGCATCCTATTTGAAAGCAGACTACAAGCCAAGTAGGTATTTTGAACCTGTTTAAAACACTAACTGTTGCATTGAATTCTGATCATTGCCTACTGTGAAGGCCTCAGAGAGGATGCAGGAAAGGCTTACAAGTGCGAAACATTTGAGTTCCAAAATACACAGTTGGATTGTCTTTGCTGTCTTTGAATAAGATATCTTGATGGATTAATACAGGGTAAAGGAAACATTTCTCTTAAATGGAGTTGGGGGAGGAAGATAGAACAAGGTCAATGTGGATAATTAGTCTAGATAACAAGGAGAGAACGAATGGGTGAGTTGAACAAGGGCAGAAAGAATCAGGTGCATTGGTGGCAGCATTAATGGAAAGCGGAAGGTGTGGGTTACTTTAAAATTGGATCTTCAATATTCATACCATTGGCTTGCAGGAACTTAAATCAAATGTACGGTGTTGTTCTAATTTGCATTTGGCTTCATCCTAGCAGCGGAGAAGGCCAAGAGAAAATAGGTCAATGAGGGACGGGGAATTGATGTGACGTATAACCAGAAGCCCACACTCACAATTACAGACAGAATACAGTATCTATCAAATAACCCCCATCTCACCTATCCTTACCTCTTTACGTTGGCTACCTCCTCTCTGCACTCTCACTTCTGATGTAGGCTCTCAACCCAACACATCAACCATCTCCTTACTCCATAAATGCTGCCTGACATGCTCATTTGCTCCAGCAGTTTGTGTTTTCGCTCCAGAGATGTTAGTATCTGCATTCTCTGTCTCCTGTGGAACCAATGTAGTCTTGTTACTAGCTGGATAACTACCTAACTAATTCTCTAGCCATACATACTGATCAGCTCTCTTGCCCTTTCATTTTGCCACACTTAGTGCCACAGGAATCCTCTTGATTTCCTTCCCTGGCTGTCTGTCGCTCCCACATTATCAGTGTGCATTAAAGAGATCATCCCTTCTGGTAACATTGCATATGTCACAGAGAGAGCATGCTTGCAGCTCAGAAAACTGGTGTACATGTGGTAGAGAGTAATGGTTGCACATCCCATGTAATGCACAGTTGATCTGATGTATTCTAGGTCCCCGATATGGCAGAAATCCAGTCCAGACTGGCCTACGTGTCCTGTGTCCGACAGCTGGAGGTGGTGAAGAGCAGTGCATACTGTGAATACATCCGTCCACCTATTGATAGGTTTAAAACTATGGACTTTGGGAAGTTTGATGAAATTTATGTAAGTAACTTTTTTGATTTGTTTTCAGACAATCAAAGTAACACAGCAAGAAGGAGGCATCTGAACCATTGTGATCAAGTCTGAATAACCCACCCAATTACCCCATTCCCTTGCCCTCAGTTCTCTCAGCAGCTCAATTTTTATAGACAATAGGTGCAGGAGTAGGCCATTCGGCCCTTCGAGCCAGCACCACCATTCACTGTGATCATGGCTGATCATCCACAATCAGTATCCAGTTCCTGCCTTATCCCCATAACCTTTGATTCCGCTATCTTTAAGAGCTCTATCCATCTCTTTCTTGAAAGTATCTGGAGACCTGGCCTCCACAGCCTTCTGGGGCACAGCATTCCATACATCCACCACTCTGTGGGTGAAAAAGTTTTTCCTAAATTTTTCTGTTATCCGAACACATTTCATGAAAGTTAACTGTTTAAGAATATGCTTATTTCTACTACAGTACTGTATTTTTGTCTCTGGGGTTCTCCATCTCATTCTCTCTGTCGTCAGTGACTTTTTCTTCCATTTGCCAAGGTATATCTCTGCACACATTTCCTGTTTGTGTTGAGTATGATTTTAGGATCATGGGTCTATCACAGGTAGAATGGCTAAAGTCAGGCCAGCTGGGCACAACAGTAGTGTAGTGGTTAGCACTACACTTTTATAGCTCAGGGAATTTTGGAGTTTGGAGTTCAATTCCATTGCTATTCCGTAAGGAGTCTCTGTACCTTCTCGCAATGGAACGTGGGTTTTCTCTGAGTTTCCTCCCACAGTCCAAAGACATACCAGGTAGGTTAATTGGTCATGGTAAGTTGTCCCATGACTAGGTTAGGATTAATCGGGTTTGTCACGGTTGCTGGGGTGGTGTGGCTTGAAGCGGCGACAGGGCCGACTCTGCACTGTATCACTAAAATAAAAAAATAAAGCTGGAGGGAATTTGCTAATATCAAGTGGACGTTGTGTGCACCATTTTCACTGCTAGTCCGAGTTTCCCGGAGGTTTTGCTGCACAATTAATCCTCGAGTGTTAATTCATCCCAGTGCTCACTGCCTGGAAGATTGTATTGTTTATCAAGTACAATATTCAATACATTATTGCTGTCATTAAGAATCACTAAAATTGAAAGAAATTGCCTCTCACCACACATTTGTGGCCTTAACTGTACACACAAAGCAGGCAGAACTGAGGAGATACTACGTTTATGTAGTGTCTTTAAAGAATTCAGGCTTTCGCATTAGTTAATTATTTCTTAATTAATTAGTGGTTTAAGATGGCGTTACCAAGCGTGTGTGACAGCTTACTGGTATTTCAAAAGGCACAAAGTTCAACCTTTTCTGAAGTAAGTTGAGGTAAACTATCGCCACAAACAATGAAGAAGCAAGCGGAAGCAAAGCTGATTTGAAGTACAGGTTATGCTAGTGCATCGCAAAACCGAAACACAATGTGTTCAAGGCAGTATCGCAGACGGAGTTGGTATCACTGTCGTTGCTGGACTGAAAGATTTGGAGAGGAGTCGATACAGAAGAGGTTCGATGCCTGTCCACCAAACCCAGATGTGAGGTTGAATTGCTCTCCAAGCGCCGAGCCGATTTGGTGAGATTGAGAACGGCTCCGGGTATGTTGCTGCACTGCGATCCAGGTCCTAGAGCGAGGCACTACCTGGTGCTCGGACAATTTAAGCCCCAGTCCAAATAGTCTGGAAAGCCCAAGTGTCGGGCTGATTTTGTTTGCTCTCCCGCAATGTTCGTTCCTCTCTGCAGCAATGAAGCTATGAACTGATCCAGCGGCTGTTGCCTCTGCGGGTTTTGCACCGTTTTAGCCCTGCTAATATGATGGCCTGAGATCCAGACTTGGGCCTACTCCAGCTGCTCTGGCGAGCAGATCTAAGCATTCAGTCTGGTCATGATGTGTGTTAGTTTTTTTTTTACTTTCTCTGCTTAGTGGTTATGGTCTTTCTGTTTTTAATTAGGTTCTTCGGGTTTCTTGCTTTGTGGCTGCCTGTAAGGAAACAAATCTCAGGGTCTATAATGTATACATTCTTTGATAATAAATGTACTTAGAATCTTTTGAATCTTCTTAATAGGGACTGTTCATTTTTGTGTTCTGATATTTATTGTTCACTATAAATGCAGAAAATCCTGGAAATGCTGAATAAGCAGAGAGCATTTTCGGAGTTGTAGAGTTGTACAGCATAAAAACAGCCGCAATGGCCCACCATGTCTTTGCCGCCTTTGGTAATCCTAAAATGCACCACCTTCCATTCATCAGAACTACAGTATATTCCATCTGCCGTTGCTCTGTCCAACCTGCCAGCTGATCTATGTCATTCTCTGATCTTAAACAACCTCACACAATATCTAGAAAATCACTATCCATATCACCTCATCATCCCTCATACAGCTGTGGAAACAGGAGAAAACATTTCAGGTAGATGACCTATCGTCAGAGCTGAACATAAGTAAATATTCATAGGTGTTAGATGCAGGCACAGGGAGAAGGGGGAGGAGAGTGATAGACAACAAAAGCCTAAAAGAAATGCAAGTGCAGAATGAATATTTCTCATGACTTAAGGAGTTTAGGGAGAGTGCTGAAGTGCTGATTACCTGAAAGAGCTGACTGATGAATGCAGTAGCCTGTGGTGTGCCCAGCATGAAGATAGAGTGCTACTGTCTATTCACTTGCTAGGTTTCATTTCAACAACAGGGGCTAAGGGCACGCAGTAGGACTAACAGTGAGTGTTTCTTAAACTTTCCACATATGCACAACAAGTGCATCACTTTATCAGCCTAAAGGACTACTCAGGCGTTTGGTGTGACCACAGTTACATTATCAATACTGTGCATGATCATTGCGCCAGTGAGCTATCATGCTGTGGCTCTGCTCATGACTGTGTAATCAACTTAAAAAAAACTTGGTCAGAAAAGAGGCCATTTCAATAGGTCCTTTCTGTCTTTAGTAAATAACTTCAGTCCCCGGATTCTGTTACCTTCTGATGTCCCCAGGCCCCCAACAATATCTAATCCGAACTGTGCTCAGGTGCAACAATCCCAGACCCTATAAAGAGATGATTTGCCCGACCACACCATATTTTCACCATTACCTTTCCCCAGAGTGCTCCTGCTGCTCCCTCCTGTTTTAATTATTTCACATGATTTACCCTCGATTTTCATTCCCATGTGTTGGGCTGAAAGGGCTATAGTTATGGATTCACTTGATCAGTGTTGATCACTGACCTTGGTGTCTCTCCCCCTCTCTCTCTCTGGCTCTCCTTCTCCCCTCCCCTGGTCACCCTCGATCCTCCTCTCCCCATCCCCCAGTTCGCACGGTCTCACTCTTCCAGGATTACCCCCCCCCCCGGTCACACCCTCTCGACCCCCTCCTCTCCCATGGTCTCACCCACTTGACCCCTCTCCCCTCCTGCGGTTTCACCCTCTCTCCCACCTCTTCACCTGGGCTGCCCTCTCTCCCCTCCTCCACTCGCCCTGTCTCTCACACCCACCTCTCCCGTGTCTTGCCCTCTCTCACTCACCCACCCCCACCCCTGGTTCTCAGCCTCCTCCTTCGCACCCCCCGTACTTCCTCCCCTCCCCCACTCTCCCTTTCCTCTCCTCCCTCCCTATCTTCCCCTCCCCCCTGCCTCTCAGTTTCCAGCTGTCGGTACCTGCCCCACTGTCTTATGTCTCCGGCTCATTCCCGCTAGCTTGCTCTCAACAACTTGTCTCTGCTTTCCACTCTCACCTCTAGCAAGTGTGGATATTTGTTAACATTTGAAGCCTAATTCTACTGATAAAAGCTCTCATATCTTTGTTATAGTTCCACTTGAACAACTTCCTGGTCAACCAGTCTGTTCTGCCTTTCAAAACTAAAACTATCGTATAAACCTCTACCACCGCCACCTCCAGTAGTGTGTTCCAGGCACCCACCACACTCTACAGCAAAAAAAAAATCTATCCCTGGCCTTTCCCTTAATCTTTCTTCCATTCACCTTAAATGAATGTCCTCTGGTATTGGCCATTGCAACTTTGGGAAAAAGATGCTGGCAGTCTATTATATCTATGATTTTCATAATTTTACCTATCTTTATAAAATCACCTCTCATCCTCTGTCACTCCAAAGAGAAAAGATGTATCTTGCTCAACCTTTCCTCATAAGACACGTTCTCAGATCCAGGTGGCATCCTGGTAAATCTTTCCCTCTCTGAAGCTTCCACACCTTTCCTATAATGAGGCAACGGGAACTGAACACAGTACTCTAAGAGTGGTCCAACCAGAATTTTATAGATCTGCAACATTACCTCAAACATGAGGAAATCTGCAGATGCTGGAATATCAAGCAACACACATAAAAGTTGCTGGTGAACGCAGCAGGCCAGGCAGCATCTCTAGGAGGAAGTACAGTTGCCATTTCGGGCCGAGACCCTTCGTCAGGATGAAGGGTCTCGGCCTAAAACGTCGACTGTACCTCTTCCTAGAAATGCTGCCTGGCCTGCTGTGTTCACCAGCAACTTTTATGTGTGCTGGAACATTATCTCACAGCTTTTGAACTCAATTCTCTGCCAAATGAAGGCTAGAACTCCATATGCCTTCATAACCACCCCATCATCTTCCACGGCAGCTTTGAGGGACCTGTGGAGTTGTCATTTTTCCCATCAGAATACATCACTGCATTAAACATGATCTGCCATATTCATGCATCTTCTCCCAGCCTGTTTATACCCTGCAACAATCTTCATACTATCAAATTTTGCACTATCTGCAAACTTAGAAACTGTGACTTGCACCCACAGTTCAGATCACCAATGCAGAGCATTTTGCTGAAGCACAACATAAAATCAGTCATTCTTGTGTCCACTGGTGCCTTTTATCGTTAAAGATCTCTGTGACTTTTATAGAGCTGTTGATTTGACTACCAAACACAAAGATGGTGAGATAATTCAATAGTGCACATTAGATGTGGCTTGCAGAAATCATTTGTTAGCGATCTTATCATATATTTATAAAACGCTTACACCCTGTAATTGGGCTATCCAGCCCCTCACATATTGCAGTCATCTGCCATGAGCTGATTCATGGGTTTAGAGGTGGTGTAGTAGAATAACAAAACTGAAAAGCTGAAGGGAGAAGAGAAAACCTGTTTTGATTTGAAAAGACTCTCTTTTATGTAATAGCAATGCTAGAATGCTAGGCTAGAGTCAGTAATGATGAGCTGATGGTCATAGAGCACTATGGCATGGTAAAAGGCCCTCAGCCCATCTAGTAGATGCCAAATTGTTGTTCTGCTGAGGTCCATCTGGACCATAGCTCTCCATACCCCTCTCATCCATGTACCTACCAAAACAACTCTTAGATTTTCCAATCGAGCCCAGGTTGGTAGCTCATTACACACTCAATCACCCACTAAGTGAGAAGTTCCCCCTCAGGTTGCCCTTAAATGGTTTACCTTTCATCCTTAACCTATGACCTCTAGTTTTTGTCTCACACAGCTTCAGTGAGAAAAGCCTACTTGCATTTACCCTATCTTGACCCCCTCATAATTTTGTATTCCTTAATCAAATCTTCATTCATTCTCCCACGCTCCAGTCCTACCCTATTCGACTTTTTCGTGTAACTCAGTGCCTAAAGTTCTTGCAACATCTTTGTACATTTTCTCTCTGCTTTTTCAATCTTAATGATATCTTTCCTGTAGGTGGCTGACCAGAACTGCTCACAATACTCAAAACTTGGCTTCACCAACATCTTGTACAGCTTCAAAATAACAGCCCAATTCTTGTACTCAGTACTTTGATTTATGAAGGCCAACGTGCGAAAAGCTCTCTTTACAACCTTACCTACATTTGACACCATTTTCAAGGAATTCCAGTCCTCTGGTACTTCACGAATGGTTAAGAATGTTTTAAATACTTGTGCCAGGGCCCCTGCAATTTCTGCACTAGCCTCCCACAAAGTCTAAAGTGATACCCTGTTAGGCTGTAGGGAGTTGTCTACCTTAAATCGCCTCAACACAGCAAGCACCTCTTCTTCTGTAATCTGTGTACAGTCCATGATCTTACTACTGTTTTCCCTCAGTTTTATAGATTCTGTGTCCATCTCCCAAGTAAATATAGATATAAAATTTCCAATTATGATGTCCCCCAACTTTTTAGTTCCATACATAACTGACCATGCCGATCTTCAAATAGACCAATTTTATCCCTTGCTATCCTTTTGCTCTTAATGTATCTGTAGAAGCCCTTGGGATTCTCCTTTACCTTGTCCGCCAGAGCAACGTCATGTCTTCTTTGTGCTGCCTGATTTCCTTTCTAAGTGTTCTCTTGCGTTTCTTATACTCCTCAAGTGCCTCATTTGTTCCTTGCTGCCAATACTTGGTTGTGTAGCTCCTCCTTCGTAACCAATACACCTTGAACACCATAGTTCTTTGCCTTTAATTCTAATGGGAACATGGAAGCTCTGTATTCTCAATATTTCATTTCTGAAGCCCTCTCACTTATCAAGCCTCCCATTACTAGTAAATAAACTAGGCCCATCCACACCTGCCAGATCCATTCTGATGCCATCAGTATTGACCTTTCTCCAATTTAGAATTTCAACCCAAGGACCAGTTCTATCCTCCTCCATAATTATCTTGAAGGTAATGGAATTATGATCAATAGATCCAAAGTTTTCTTCTACATACTATACACTTCTGTCACCTGCTCTATCTTGTTCCCTAATAGTAGATCCAGTATCATGCTCTTTCGAGTTCGGACCTCTATATATTGATTAAAAAAACTTTCCTGAACACATTTGACAATCTCTATGTCATTCAGTCCTTTTGTAGTACGGGAATCCCAGTCAATATGTGGGAAAATTTAATTCACATAGTATTACAACCTTATTTTTTTTGCAGCTGTCTGCCATCTCCGTACAAATTTGCTCCTCTAAATTCTATTGACTATTGGGCGATCTATAATATAATCTCATTAAGTTGGGTATCACTTTCTTTTTCATCAGTTCCACCCATATATCCTCAGTACAGTCTGGAGAGCTCCTCTTCGCTCTAAGCACTGCTGTGACATCTTCCCTGACTAGTAATGCCACACCTCTCCCTTAATACCTCCCACGCTATCATATCTAAAATAACAGAACCCTGGAACATTCAGCTGCAATATGATTCCTGAAAAATGATTATATAGCTACAATATCATAATTCCACATGCTGATCTATGCTCTAAGCTCAACTGCCGTTCCTACAATATTCCTTGCATTGAAATTGATGCAGCTCAGCACGTTAGTCACACATGATCAATGTTTTGAATATTTCCTTGTACGTACTTCTTTGTTGTACTTTTTCACACAGCCATGCCACTATCTGCTCTGGCACTCTGGTTCCCATACCCCTACAACTCTAGTTTAAATCCCCTGGAGCAGGACCAGCCTCCAGCTCAGGTGCAATCCATCCTGTTTGTACAGGCTCCACCTTCCCTGGGAGATTAGATGAGATTCAACTTCATTGTCATGGTGAGGAGTACAGATACAAAGCCAATGAAATGCATTTAGCATCTGACCAGAAGTGCAAAGAATAGTGTTATTTACAAAATAACTGTGAATAAAGAAAGTGCTACAGCACACAAATATAACAGTACTGAGACAGTACAATATGGATGCAATACTGCTTAGCGCTGTGATGAGAGGTTCAGCCGTGTCACAGCCTCAGGGAAGAAGCTCTTCCTGTGCCTGCTGGTGCGGGAGCGGAGGCTCTTGTAGCGCCTACCAGATGGGAGGAGAGTAAAAAGTCCATGGTTAGGGTGAGATGTATCCCTGATAATGCTTTTCGCCCTGCCCAGGCAGCGTTTATGGTAGATGTTCTCAATGGTGGGCAATTGGGTGCCGATAATCTGCTGGGCAGTTTTCACCACACGCTGGAGTGCTTTGCGGTCTGATACGGGACAATTGTCATACCACACTGCGATGCCATGCCATGCCACAGGTCAACGGCAGATGCCATCTCTCTGGCCCTACATTCCTCCTTAGAACACCTGGAGAATAAAGACGCATACGTAAGGCTCCTTTTCATTGACTACAGCTCTGCCTTTAATACCATCATTCCAAATAAACTGATTCTTAAGTTCCGGAACCTGGGCCTTAGCACCCAGATCTGCAGCTGGATCTTCAACTTCCTCACAGACAGGACCCAGGCTGTAAAAATAGGGGACAAGTTCTCTTCTACAATCACTCTGAGCACTAGTGCCCCACAAGGCTGTGTACTCAGTCCCCTGCTGTACTCACTGTACACGCATGATTGTGTAGCCAAGTTTCCATCAAACTCAATATGTAAGTTTGCTGATGACACAACAATTGTAGGCCGTATCTCGGGTAATGATGAGTTTGAGTACAGAGAGGAAGTTAAGAACCTGGTTGCATGGTGCGAAGACAATAACCTATCCCTCAACGTCAGCAAGATGAAGGAATTGGTTGTTGACTTCAGAAGGAGCAGCGGACCACACGACCCAACTTACATCGGTGGTGCGCAAGTGGAACAGGTCAAAAGCTTTAAGTTCCTCGGGGTCAATATCACAAATGACCTGACTTGGTCCAACCAAGCAGAGTTCACTGCCAAGAAGGCCCACCAGCGTCTTTACTTCCTGAGAAAACTAAAGAAATTTGGCCTGTCCCCTAAAACCCTCACTAATTTTTATAGATGCAACGTAGAAAGCATTCTTCTGGGGTGCATCACAACCTGGTATGGAAGTTGTCCTGTCCAAGACCGAAAGAAGCTGCAGAAGATCGTGAACAGGGCGCAGCACATCACACAAACCAATCTTCCGTCCGTGGACTCACTTTACACCGCAATGCGTCGGAGCAGTGCTGCCAGGATAATCAAGGACATGACCCACCCAGCCAACAGACTTTTCTTTCCAACCGTGATAAGACTGCTGAACAGATCCTGACCCGGGTCTGGGCTGTACCCTCCAAATATCCGGACCTGCCTCTTGGTTTTTTTGCACTACCTTACTTCCCATTTTTCTATTTTCTATTTATGATTTATAAATTTAACTTTTTAATATTTACTAATTTTAACTATTTTTAATATTTAATATTTGTAATCCAGGAAGTGTGAAGCGCAGAATCAAATATCGCTGTGATGATTGTACATTCTAGTACCAATTGTTTGGTAACAATAAAGTATAAAGTATGCAGTTGGTGAGTATGCTCTCAATGGTACAGCGGTAAAAGTCCGCCAATATCCTGGGACAGGGGTGAGCTTTCTTCCTGCTCCACAGGAAATAAAGGCGCTGTTGCGTCTTTTTGATCAGGATGGAGGAGTTCAGGGACCAGGTGAGATCCTCGGAAATGTGGACACCAAGGAATTTGAAGCTTGATACACGCTCCACTACAGTTCCGTTGATGTATATGGGGACGTGAGTGTGACTCCTGGCATGCCTGAAGTCTACAACGATCTCCAATGGCCCAATGGTCCAATTATATGAAGCTCTCCCTCTTGCACCATTCCCCTTAGCCACGCGCTAAACTGTATTATCTTCCTATTTCTAGCCTCACTAGCAAGTAGCATGGGGTAGCAATCCCGGGACCCTGGAGGTCCTGTACTTTAATTTAGCACCTAATTCTCTGAACTCACTTTGCAGGACCTCCCTGTCTATGTAATTGATAACCATGAATTGATGACCATGAACTCTGGCTGCTTACCCTCACCCTTAAGAATGCTATGGACTTGATCTAAGATGTCACTGACACCTGGGATGCAACATAACATTCAGGAATCTTATTCTCATCCACAGAACCTCTTCTCTGTTCCCCTATTGAATCCCCTGTTACTACAGCTCACCTCTTCTCCCCAGTTTCCTTCTGAGTCACAGAGTCTGACTCCGTGGCAGAGACCTGACTGCTGAGGTTTTCCTCCGTTAATTCATTACACTCACCGCCCCCCCCCCCAACATATCCAAAGCTATAATACTTATTACTGAGGGGAACAGCACCAGGGGTATTCTGCATTATCTATTTCCTTTCCCTCTCCTAGCAGTCACCCAACTACCTGCCTCCTGCAACTTAGCTACCTCCTTGAAGCTCTTACCTGTTATCACCTCATTCTCCCAGATGAGCTGCAGGCCATCCAGCTGTACCTCCTGTTCCCAGACACGGTCTGTAAGGAGCTGCACCTCGATGCATTTCTCTCAGATGTACCCATTAAGGACACTTGCGATCTCCCAATTTCACATACCTTGCATGAAGAATGTGCCACTCACCTGAGATCCATTCTCACGTGTCTAACAAGGTACTAATAAAGAAAGAAAGAAATGTGACAAAGCCTCAACCTAGCCTCTGCCTCTTCTCACTGAAGCCTCCTGAGCCAAAGTCTCAGCTCCCAAATCTATCCTTGGTCCACTCCACTTCTTTTTTTTATTGGCCCTTGCCAAGTGTCTAATAACTTAAATGAGCTCAAACTCCAGTGAAGGTCCCTGACAGGCACCATTCTGTTTTCAAATCTGGCGCTAAACTCAACAAGTGACAGCTTCCATGTTGAGCAGATCAGTGGCCCTATGCTGTTTAATTCGATGACAACGCCGCCATCCACACTAAATATAATGTTTCGTACCCACAGCTTCAGTCCTATTCACACAGTTCATTGACATGTTTCTCTTCCCAGAATTTCAGTTTCCTTAAATCAGATCTCCAGGGTCCAAGGCAGCTGAAATTCTGAGGGGATATTGAAAAATAATGGAAGCCAGGAAGATCTACAGCTGCCTTTAAACATTGAGAAACCTGTGTTTTCCTGAAACCGAGGAATGGTTTATCATCAGATCACGACTGATGAACAGCACTGTTAACTGAAATTTATTTACTGTGGTGGTCTATAGCAAGGGTTTCCAATCTTTTTTATGTTATGGACTTCTACCATTAACCAAGGGATCCATGGACGCCAGGTTGAGAACCCCTGGTTTATAGTATTTTGGATTCACTTTGCCAGCTTTGTGTCTTGGGCTATAGTATGGGAGGGAAGGGAAGCCTCACTTGCAATGGTCGGGCCATCCAGCTGTACCTCCTGTTCCCTAACACGTTCTGTAAGGAGCTACGTCTAGATGCATTTCTCTCAGATGTAGCAATTAAGGATGCTCAAGTCTCCCAGATTTCCCACATATCTTGCATGAAGAGTGCCACACTAACCTATGATCCATTCTCACTACTCTAACTGGACACCAATAAAGAAGGAATGTCTCCCCATGAAGGGCAGCTCCTTCCTGCTGTGTTGCTCAGTGACTGTGTACTGTTTTGGTGCCTGGTGTTGTCCTCCTACAGCCTGTCTCCTGACTGCCTACAGGATCTCGGATACCAGTACGGGAAGGTTGTGTTCGGTAACTGGAGCAGGGGGGATATTATCGACAAGATGCTGAAGGACAGGAAGTCTGTTGACTATTATGAAATCAAGAAGAAGAACGTGAGTACTCTTCCCAGTGCTTAAGCTTGCCTTAAAAACACTCCCTATTGACAGTGATGCAGCTGATTCACCTTGTTAGCTTCTGTTGGCTTGCTTTTGGCTGAAACTCTTGTTGACTCAGCAGATTGGTGTTTGTTTACTGCTGTAAAACCTACTGTGCAGAATACTATAAATAGTATCTCTTTTGCACTGAAAACAGCAGTGGAGCTAGAACTGCAGCTGAGAAAATGCTGCTAACTTTTAATAGCCATTGGGTGGCCATATCTCACAGGATTTCACCAACTGTACTTAGTTCAGCCAGGAAGGCTGATGTGGAGAATATGGCTCCATTCTCAGCTAATTACAGTCTGCGTCCTCTTTGTGTTTTATTCTGTCCCTTCTTGATTCTCTGTCTCCATTTTTCGAGCTGGTGAAGGCACCGAGACAACAGTATTGACAATCAAAATACTGCAGATGCCAGAAATCTGAATTAAAAACTGGAAGCACTCAATGAGTCAGACAGCATCTGTAGAAAAAGAAAATAGTTAATTTTTCAGGTGAAAGAACGCTTCACTGAAATGAATGCTGCCTGACTTGATGTATTTCCAGTATCTTGTGTTTTTATTTTAGACAGTAAGGCAACCTGTTCTCTCACAATGACAAAGCATTGAATGCAGCCAGTACTAGTAATCCTCAAGAAATATATCCCTGATTCTCTATGTTAGGATAATGTTCCAATTATGATCAAAGTGATTAGTGCAGGAAGCAGGTTTATCCAAAGCCTGGCACTCATTCTGGAACTACAGAAGACAGGAAGTGACTCAGCAGACACAAAGTGACTCAGCTAGTATCTATGGAGCCAAGCTACGGACTGGTGACTGACAGGGAACATCTCCCTCTCCTGTCCTATTCCACTCCAGTGCTATTTGGACATGAACCCCCAGCCAGCTATCAATTCAGTTTCCAAGCCTACAGGAGCCTGCCTAACTTTTCCTTTACCTAGCACAGTGGGTCTGGTCACACAGTCTCTCTGCGTGGGTGAGTGGTGCACTGGTTGTATGTGTGTGCGTGTATATGTATATGCAGAAAGGTGAGCAAATGTGAGTTTTATTATGTGAATGGTGTACCAGTAGTAGTGTGCACGTGGGAGCTGCAGCAGTGGTGTACCTAGTTCTGTCACATGTCTCCTCGCTAACCTTTCTCAACTCCAGATTGAGCAGTACCTCAACATGAAAAAGTGATATCACTCTTCAGGTGGTCCTCTGTAAGGATGTCAACAGTGCTGCCACCATGCAGTGACTCACCAGTAACCTACTCACCACCACACAGAACCAGAAGCTCATTGCCATCTCTGGCTGGAAAGCTGAATTCCAAGGCAAGGTCAGAGGGACCCGCCTTGGCTTCATATCAGTATTTGTTCAAGTGTGACATTAAGGAGCCCGTAATTCAATGGCCATCAAAGGAATCACGCTCAGGTGGAAGCCATACTCACACAAAGGGAGGTACGTGTGGTTGTCAGTCACCAGGGCACTACTGCAGGAATTCCTCAGAGCAGTGTTTTTAGACCCATCATGACATCATAAACTCTTCCCACTGTAGACTGTGATGGAATGACTTGCCTGGATGAGCGCAGGGCAACAGTTCTTAAGAAGCTCAGCTCTTTCATACCCTTGACTCGAAGCACCCTGCTTGCTCGGTACATCATCCATAATTTTAACAATTCAATTCCCCCACAGAGGCCTCTGTGCTTCCAATCCACAAACTACCCAGACTATTTCAACAATACCTCTCTATCTACAAGTTCTGCCGCCAAGTGCTAGATACTAAGGCAAAAGGAATGCTAACTCCTCCAAGTTGCATGTCCTGACCTGGAATGAATTGCCAGCCACATTGCTGGGTCTAAATTCTAGAAATCTCTTGTTAGTACTGTGAAGTTACCTTCACTAGAATGACTACAGCAGTTCAAAAGAATGACTCACTGCCAATTTCTAAAGGGCAATTACAAATAAGAACTCAAAAATGAATAAACAGACGAAACCATGATTATATACCTCTGTCCTGCCCTCCCCACCTTTGTGATCTCCATATTTCCAAGAGGACTCTCCACCACCTCTCTATAATATGAATTATTTCAGCACTGGAAGCTGTATATTCACTTTCTACATCTTGCTTAGCGATTCCTTCTCTAAACATCTATCACTTTTGTTTGTTAAGAAGCTCTTTAAAACTTATCTCTTTGGTCAAGCTTTAGTCATTGTTCTCGTTATATTCCTGTGTGGCTCACTACAAAATGGTCTTTTCTTTTGATCCTGGTGAGTGCTGTGAGATATTCTACTGCAAAACTGCCTGCTGCCTACTTTCTGATTATGAGTGTGTCAGTGTTTATGAGAATGTCTTTCTGTTGGATTGTACTACTCACCATGAATTAAAATACATTGCCTCCTGTTGGAAAAGTCCCACAGCTGGTGACTGGTGTGAGATTGCCTGTCCTCTGTCAGACATAAAGCGGATCCCAAGATGAAAAACTGAAACCATTTACTGAAAAACTCTTTCTTCCACAGGCCTTTATGTCCTCAAACGCTGCATTCACTGACCTCGCTGAGATAGTGTCTCGCATCGAACCTCCAAAGAGCTACAACATGGCAGACGGTAAGCTAGACGCTTTCCAGATCTACTTGACAGAGATTTTATTTCTGGTCTATTTTATTTAAATTTCAAAGTAAAATTTCACCATATTTGCCATTAATTGCCTGCCTGCAGACCCGAACAAAGGCCTGCTGGAACATCCGCAATATTTTCTTTGCAGTAACATGCTTAGTTCTCCGAACAGCAACAAGCTGTGTTCATCAGCTGGAGACTGGGACTAATTGCTCACTGATGGGTGTTCACTTTCAGCTCTTCTGTTGGACTGGTCAACAGTTGTGAGCTCTGCCTATTTATGGGCTGCCACCTGTAACCATGATGATCATAAATTGGATCTGTAGTGACCCATCAGTTTATACCATGGATTCCCTAATGGTTAGTTTGCAGGTTGGGTTGGTGGTATGGAAGGCAAATGGAATTAATTTCAAAAGCACTAGAATGTAATGCTGAGGCTTTATAAGCCAATGGTCAGACTGCACTTGGAGTATAGTGAGTAGTTTTGGGCCCTTTAAGAAAGGATGTGCTGATGTTGGAGATGGTCCAGAGGAGGTTCATGATAATAGTCCCGGGAATGAAAGGGTGAACATATAAGGGGTGTTTGATGGCTCTTTTTATAAGCAAGATGGCACCAGTGAACCACGGAAAGATTCAGGGGGCTACGTACAATACTTCCAATATACCCCTTATTGATTACTCTGCAGCATGTAATTTCCCATTAAGCAATGCACTTCTGAATCGACTTAATGAATTATAGATTTCACGATCTTCTGAAGGACTCAGTGGATCATGCAGGTAGCAAGGCAGGAGGAGGGACTCCAAGCCAAGCTGAAACACAGAGGAGTGAGATCCCCTCTACCAAGCATCTTATTAGCAAATGTGTAGTCGCTGGAGAGTAAAACTGAGGACCTGAAGAGAAGATTGCTGTATCAGAGAGAAATGAGAGATTGTTGTACACTGTGTGTAATTGAGACATGACTTACTCCCAGCATTCCAGATACTGTGATCAGACCCGAAGGCTGCTCGATTTTCAGGATGGACTGAACTACTGATTCAGAAAAGGCAAAAGGAGGAGGTAAAGCACATAAAATGCTGGAGGAACTCAGCAGGTCAGACAGCATGTATGGAGATGAATAAACAGTTGATGTTTTAGGCCGAGACCCTTCACCAGGACTGGAAAAAAAGTTTCATTATAAACTCTCCAATATGGCGGTTTTGTCAAACTCGTTTTCCCCCAAACTTGAACACCTAATGGTCAAATGCAGTCCGTTCTATTTACCCAGGGAGTTCTCCATAATCTTGACCACTATTTACGTAGCACCAGCAGTCAACTATAATCAAGTGCTTGAGACTCTGCGTGATGCTGTCTCCAAACAAGAAACAGGCCATCCGGATGCATGTAAAATCATAGTCAGGAATAAGAAACCCTGTCCAATTATATTCAGCATATAATGTGTAGCACCAGATGTCCCACTATTATACTATGATAAGGAATACCTACCATTCCATGCCCAGACTGCATTTTGGTAAATCTGATCACTTGGCTGTGCTTCTCCTACCTGATTACAGGCAATGGCTAAAGAGCAAAGCTCCAGGGATTAGGACAATAAAGAGGTGGTCATGAGAGACAAAGAAGCAGCTACAGGATTGCTTTGAGTCGGTGGACTGGGCCATCTTCAAGGACTCATCTGTGGATCTGATGTCACAAACTTCATTAAAACAGTTGTAGATAAGTGAGTCATTCAGAGATTCGCAATCTGTTGAGGGCCAGAGGCATTCAAGTCCAGTGACCAAGAAAGTTATAAGAGGTCTGTGTACCATCTTCAGAAAGGAATCTCACAGGTGAAGTAGCAATTCTGGACAAAACTCAATCAACAAAGAGTGCTCGACAATTGAGACAGGGCTTCAATGCTATCATCTTTTTATAAAGTAAAGATCAAGCTAGATAGGCAACAAGAGGACTTCGCTTCCAGATGAGATCATTACCTTCTTGCTTTGACCATCAAAAGATGGAGGAACCATCACAAGCTCCCTCAGTCCCAAGTGATCCTATGATTTCAGTCTCTGAGGCTGACATGCAAGCAGCCTTCAGGGAGGCGAACCCACGAGAAGCATTCTGCTCAGCCGGGCTACCTCGCCACATACTAAAGATTGATCAACTGACTGGAGGGTTTACTGAGATCTTTAACCTCTTGCTTCAGTTGTCTGAGGTACCTACCTGCTTTAAGTAGACTTCACTTGTACAGGTGTCTAAGAAGAATGTGGTTACCTGCCGCAATAACTATCATCCAGTGGCCACAGTGATGAAGAGTTTTGAGAATTTGGTGACGAAACATATCAGTTCTTGCCTGAGAAACAACTTGGATCCACTCCAGTTTCCCTATTAGAGCAACAGGTCCATAGCAGACGCCATCTCATTGACTCTTCACTCAACCCTGGAACACATGAACGGCAAAGATGTATACTTCAGCATACTCTTTATCACATACTGTTCAACATTCAAAGCCATCATCCCCTCAAAACTAATCAAGCTTCAAGATCTTGGCCTCAATACGTCTTTGCATAATTGGATCCTGGAGTTCCTCGCTTACAGACCCCATTCAATTCAGATTGGCAACAACATCTCCATAATCTCCATCAGCATAGGTACTATGTGTTTAGCCCCCTGCTGTACTCATTTTGCACTTATGACTGTGTGGCTAAACATAGCTCCATTGCCACATTCAAGTTTGTTGACAATACCATTGTCATAGGCTGAATCAAAGGTGGTGACAAATCAGCATATAGGAGGGAGATTGAAAATCTGGCTGAGTGGTGCCACAATAGCCTCTTACTCAATGTCAGCAAGACCCAGAAGCTGATTATTGACTTCAGGAGGAGGAAAATGGAGGTCCATGAGCCAGTCCTCATCAGAGGATCAGAGATGAAGAGGATCATTTAGGAGAACCTGTCCTTGAGCCAGCACATAGTGCAATTACAAAGAAAGCACAACAGTGCCTCTACTTCCTTCAGAGTTTGCAGATATTCGGCATGACTTCTAAAACTTCGACAACTGTGGAGAGTATATTGACTGCCAGCATCACAGCCTGGTATGGAAACACCAGTGTCCATGAATGGAAACTCCTGCAAAAAGTTGTGGATACAGCCCAGTCCATCATGGCTAAAGCCCTCCCCACCATCAAGTACATCTACATGAAGTGTTGTCACATAAAAGCAGCATCCATCATCAGGAGCCCCACCACCCAGGCCATGCTCTCTTCTCTCTGTTGCCATTAGGAAGAAGCTATGGGAGCCTTAGGACCCACACCACCACCAGGTTCAGGAAAAACTATTACCCCTCAACGAGCAGGCTCATAAATCAGAGTGGATAACTTCACTCAACCATCAAGTTCTTGAGCTAAAGGGGATAACTTCATTCAACTTTATTTGCCCCATCGCTGAAATGTTCCCACATCCTACGGACTCCTTTTCAAGGACTCTTCATCTGATGCTCTCCATATTTATTGCTTACTGACTTTTTATTGTTGTTATTATTTATTTATGTATGTATTTTTGCACAGTTTGTTGTATTTTTCACACTGGTTGAACACCCAAGTCTGTGCAGTCTTTCATTGATTCTACTATGGGTTTATTGAGAATGCCTACAAAAAATAAATCTCAGTGTTGTATATGGTAAGATGTATGTACAAATGTACTTTAATAAACTTACTTTGAACTTTTGAACCTTGTACTCGTTGGTGTTTAGAAAAATGAGTCAAATTGAAACCTATTGAATATTGAAAAGTCTAGATAGAGTGGATTACATAAGGGCATAAGAAATAGGAGCAGAAGTCGGCCATCTGGTCCATCGAGCCTGCCCCGCCATTCAATAAGATCATGGCTGATCTGTCCGTAAGCTCAGCTCCATCTACCTGCCTTTTCCCTATAACCCTTAATTCCCTTACTATGTAAAAGCTATGTGGAGAAGATGTTTCCTATGGTGGGTGGGTCTAAGACTAGGAGGGCACAGCCTCAGAACACAAGGACGTCCCTTTAGAACAGCGATAACAAGGAATTTCTTTAGCCAGAGGCTGGTGAATCTATGGAATTCATTGCCACGGACTGCTGTGGAGGTCAAGTCATTGGGTACATTTAAAGCAGAGGATGATAGGTTCTCGATTAATAAGGGTATCAAAGGCTATGGGGCAGCGAAGGCAGGAGTATGTGGTTGAGAAGGATAATAGTTCAGCCACGGTGGAATGGCAGAGCAGACTCAATGGGTCAAATGCATAATACTACACCAATGGTCTTATATTGTGTTTTCTTTGCTGATCCTGGCAGAAGAGTCAGATTATCTGACTGAGTATGAAGATGATGCAGTGGATGCAATGAGGGATGATGATGAAGACCAAGAGGAACAGTATGGGAATGAAGATCTAGATGATCAGGAATATTCAGAACAAGATCATCCCGCTACAGAATGGAACATGGAACTGGTAGGTGAAAATACAACTCTCACACTTGCCATATTTTTTTCCCTGTAGGTGTTGCGCATTGGTTTTGGAATGGAAACTCTTCCCAAGAAGTGATGCTTCTCCAGCACTGGGCACTCAACTGAGAGGTGGCACATTAGGAACATCAGTGCTTCTAAACTGTTCAGCCATTCCCATTAACTCTTCAAACACGAGAAAATCTGCAAATGCTGCAGATCCAAAGTAACACACACACAACGCTGGAGGAACTCAGCAGGCCAGGCAGCAGCTATGGAAAAGAGTAAACACTGGATGTTTTGGGCTGAGACCCTTCGTCAACTGGAAAGGAAGGGGAAAAGTCAGAGTAGAAAGATAGGGGGAGGGCAGGAAGAAGTACAAGATGGCAGCTGATAGTGAAACCAGAAGAGGGGAGGGGTGAATTAAGGAGCTGGGAAGTTTTTTGGTGAAATAGATAAAAGGGCTGGAGAAGGGGGAATCTGTTAGGAGAGGACAGAAGACCATGGAAGAAAGGGAAAGGGGAGGGACATTGGCGAGAGGTGATTGACAGGTAAGGAGATAGGGTGAGAGAGGGAAACAGCAATGGGGAATGCTGAAGGAGAGGAGCGCACCAGATGGAGGTGATGGGCAGGGAAGGAGATTAGGTGAGACATTGTCTTCTCCCCTTCCTTTCCAATCCAGATGAAGGATCTCGGCCCGAATCATCGACTGTTTACTCTTTTCCAATAATGCTGTCTGGCCTGCTGAGTTCCTCCAGCATTTTGTGTGTGTTCGCATTAACTCTTACTTGATCTGAACTTTGTTTTAATTTAAAATCTCATGACAACTACAAGTTGTATGAAAATTCAAAAGTCATCATTTTATGGAACACGTTTGAAATTTCTAATTAAGGAAAAAGACAAATTTGGATACAATCATAGAACTCTTACAGCATGGAAGCCATTTGTTGCATTGAGCTTACACTGGCTCTGTATACAACTAATCTTTGCCCAGAACAATTAAATCTTTTTCCAGCACTCTTCCTGTAAGTACTGAACCATGACGCTCTCCCAGCCCAGGTTGACCCCTCATCTTAAATCTGTCCTCCCTAGTTCTCAACTTGTCCATAAATAGAATCTCTCCATTCATTTCTCCAGATCAGGGGTTAAACATTCCTGTGTAGTGACAACCCATGGACCCCTGTATTTGTGGCAACGATAATATTTCTCATCGTGCTCCATTGATCTGTTCTTTCACAGTCACGGTCATACTGTAGGCTATTCATCCCACCACATCCACGCTAACCAGAGGACACCCATCCATGTTAACCCTACCTCTCAGCACTTGGCCCATAGCTTGTAATACCTGGGCACTTAGGTGCTGTCAGCGACTCCGGAATACTGGCCTTCATTAATCAGGGCATTTAGTACAAGAGCAGGGAGGTTATGCACTCTCTCAGATAGTGTATCACCACTCTTTGGGTGAAGAAGGCCCCTCTCAGGTCACCTCTAAATCTTTTCTCCCAACCCTAAATCTATATCCTCTAGTTTTATTTGCCTGCGATGAAAGGAAAAGTTTTCTGCAGTGTACATTATCTATATCTTGCCTGGATTGAGGAACATGCCCTCTGAGAATAGGTTGAGTGAACTCAGTCTTTTCTCCTTGGAGCGACGGAGGATGAGAAGTGACCTGATAGAGGTGTATAAGATGATGAGAGGCATTGATCGTGTGGATAGTCAGAGGCTTTTTCCCAGGGCTGAAATGGCTAACACAAGAGGGCACAGTTTTAATGTGCTTAGAAGTAGGTACAGAGGAGATGTCAGGGGTAAGTTTTTTATGCAGAGAATGGTGAGTGCGTGGAATAGGCTGCCGGCGGTGGTGATGGAGGCAGATATGATAGGGTCTTTTAAGAGACTCCTGGATAGGTACATGGAGCTTAGAAAAATAGAGGGCTATGGGTAACCCTGGGTAATTTCTAAAGTAAGTACACGTTCGATACAGCATCAAGGGCCAAAGGGCCTGTATTGTGCTGAAGGTGTTCTATGTTTCTATATCTCTAATTTTACATATTACAGTCATGTACCTATTGAACCACCTCCCCTTCAGAGAACATGGACCTAGTCTCTCCTCATAACTGAACAGCTCCATCCTGAGCGTGATCCTGGTAAGCGTGCTCTGAAACATCTCCAGTGCTAGCACACACTTCCTGTAGTGTGGTGACCAGAACTGCATACAGTACTCCAGTTGATCTCTAACCAATGTTTTATAAAGTTAGTATAACCTCCCTGCTCCTGTACCAAATACCTTGATTGACGAATGCCAGTATCCCATTGTGGCTTGAGTTTCCTAATCAGCCTTCGTATTAAAGTTGGTAAATCACCTTGCATTGTCATCTACATCGACCTTCCTTTCACCCATTGATAAAGTGAATCAAGTGGTAGTTTTCCATATAAAAGTCAGGGCTGCTGTCTATCTTAACCCAAATTCTCCAATATCTATTGTTTATTTCTCTTTTTCTTTCTTTAAGTTGGAATTGCTCTGTTGTGTTCATACCCATGGTATGGAGAGTTGTCCGTACCATGTAGTGAAGAAGACTAAAACAAAGAGAGAAGAGCCCAAAGCATCTCTACCCCCACAATTCCCAAACCCTAAAGAAAGATCGGCTATTTATGGAACAAACCCACGCTGAGCTGGGTGCTACTCACAAGCCAACAGATTTATCAACCTCCTCAGCAGAGTCTTGCCTGTAAAGTCAATGACTGGTGTTGGAAACCTGAGCCATACCCACCCTGACAACCCAACCCACAGCTTGTTAAAGCGGTTGGCTTTAAATGTCCATGTTATAAGAAGCATCAGGCCACACAGAGAAGAGGTTCCAGGATCCAGCGAGTATTTTGGTCTCAGTTTGAAGGACAATTGAGGGGCACAAGATTTAATGGTGCTTTTACACATCATGGGCCAATTAACACACTGCCCCACACCACCGTCACTCTCCTCACATACACAGACCAGCGACTGTAAAACCCCAGGGTCCAGGGGTAAAATAAAGTAAATGTATTATCAAAGTGAATATATGACACCATATACTACTTTGAGATTCATTTTCTTGCAGGCATTTACAGTAAATAGAAAGAAATAAAATATAATCGATGAAAAAACTGCATACAAACCAATATGCAAAAGACAGGAAATTGGCAAATAGAAATTGTGAGAAAGAAAATAACAAAATAATAATAATAATAATAAATATTGAGAACATGGGTTGTAGAGTCCTTGAAAGTGAGTCAGTAGGTTGTAGAATCATTTCAGTGCTGGGGTGAGTGAAGTTATCCACTGTGATTTAGGAGTCTGCTGGTTGTGGGTAATAGTTGTTTCTGAACCTGGGATGTGGGTTCTGAGACTCCTGTACCACCTTCCTGATGACAGCAGAGAGGAGAGAGCATGGCCTGGGTGGTGGGGGTCCTTGATAATGAATGCCGCTTTCCTGCAATAGCCCTCCATGTAGATGTGCTCGGTGGTGGTGAGGGCTTTACCTCTGATGGGTGGACTTTTTGTAGGACTTTCCATTGAAAGGAGTTGGTATTTCCATAGCAGGTTGTGTTACAGCTAGTCTGTTTCCAGTATCTCCACTATGCATCTATGGAAGTTTTAGATGACATGCTGAATCTTTGTAAACTTCATCGAAAATAGAAGGTGCCTTCTTTGTAATGGGAGTCACAAGTTGAACCCAGAACAGATTCCTCTGAAATGATAATAAGGAGCAGAATCCACCTTGGATCTGCTTGGAAAAGACCAACAGGAATGGCAAGAGTGCTGTCCAGCACATCAAGTGTTGCTACAAAGCAGGAATCATTTTTCTGCTTGCTAACATTCACAGATACAAAGGCAGCGTGAGCAAATGATGTAAGCTGGACAGAGGATAAGTGATTTTATCTTGTAGTTGTGTTAATCATATATCACAATTAATATATCGAGATTGGCATTTAGATTTAATCAATATTTAACTTCCTTTTTTCATTACTTAGACTAATGTTTAGTGTGGCACTGTTCATTTCTGCGAAACATTGTGGTCTGCTCTTGTCCCATAACAAGACCATCAAAACGTCAGTCAGCTACTGTTTATCTGGCACTAAATCAAACTTCCATCAACAGACCTACTCTGCACCGTTCAGTTGGCTGTAGTAAAGATAGAACATTTCAGAATTAATGTTATCAGGCTTGTAAACAGAACAGTGAGTGTAAACAAGTTAATCAGTTCAGGACAGTGTTGGATTCTCTTGTTTTTTCAGAAGTCAAGAAAAAGGTATAAAACTGTTGCTTCATAGCCGTTTTAATCAGCACTAATAGAACAACGAATTGGAAACGGACAGTAGCAGGAGTCTAAAACAAAGAGGGACAGAAGGGAAAGAATAAATACTAAATAATAAATAGCAAAGATAGCAGGGCCACGTGTTCAGCTCTTCTTATATCACAGATATAGTGCCTTGAAGAAGTATTCAACCTGAACAGCTGTTTTCACATTTTAATATCTCATTTTCTCAATTTAAAATATATTAAAGTAGGATTTTTTCAGCTAATCTATAAAGCATTGTGCATCATGTCAAATCAAAAGATAAATTCTAAAACATGTCAACGAATTACTAAAAGTTAAAAACCAAAATTGTGAGGCTGAAAAAGTATTCATGCTCATTGTAATTACTATGCCAATTTCCCTCATGTGCAATATTGTATATTATCTTACCAACTTACCCAATTTGTTGATGTAGAAAATTAAAGGTCAGCTGAATAAATACTCACCCTTTCTGTAAGGCCGAACGATCCGGTAGATTTTCAACAGACCAAACCAAAATGAAGACAAAAGAGCAGGGCAAGTCAGGGAAATGATAATAGAGAAACACAAATCTGGGGAAGGGTACAAGATTATCTCAAAGGCACTGAACATACCTTGGAGCTCAGTGAGTCTGTCGTGAAAAAGTGGAAAATATAAAACCGTAACCACACTGCCTAGGTCAGGCCACCTCTCTGAACTTGGTCAGTGGAGAAGAACAGTATTTGTAAAGGAGGGTACTATGAGACCAACAGTCACTCTGAGTGAGCTGCAAAAGTCAGTGGCTGCAATGAAGATGAAGGTCATGGCTCCACAATTTTAAAGTCTTGTACAGAAAGGGTACTTACGGAAGAGTGGCAAGGAGGAAACCCTGGCTAAAAAAAAAAATCCTTGCCCATAAAGATTTTGCATTGTTTCACTTACAAGATTCTGTAAAGATGTGGAAGTATGTCTTGTGGTCACATGAGACTAAAGTGGAACTTTATTTCCTTGACTCTTAAGTGGTGCGTGTGGTATAAATCCAATACTACACATCAGCCAGGTAACACCATCCCTACTGTAAAATATAGTGAAGGTAGTATCATGCTATAGGGATGTTTCAGCAACAGGGCCAGAATATCTGGTCAGGATTAATGGGAAGGTGAATGCTGGTAAATACTGAGAGATTCTGGATAAAAAACCTGCTAGCCTCTTCCAGATAGCTTAACCTGGCAAGGATATATGTCTTTCAGCAGGACAGTGACTCAAAGAACACTGCCAGAGAAGCCATGGAGTGGCTTCAAATGAAAAAAATTGACGTCGTTGAGTGGCCCAGTCAGAGTCCTGACCTTAACCCGATCGAACATCTTTGGCAAGACCTCCAAGATTGCTGTCCATCACTGCTCCCCAACTAACCTGGCACAGTTTGAGCAATTTTGCAAAGAGGAGTGGGCAAATCTTGCCCCATTACATTCTGCAAAGCTAATAGAGACAGCCTAATAGACTACTGTCTGCAATAGCTGTGAGAGGTGGTTCAACTAAGTACTTAGCAAAGGGAATTAAGTATTTATGAACTTCTGACTTTTTAGTTTTTCACACTTTACAATTTTCCCTGTTTTGGGGGTGCTATTGTGGGGGGGAAAGGAGCATGTGATTTACAAATAAAAATTCCAGTTAAATTGATCAAAGTCCCTGGTTATAATACTCGTTTGTGTGAACAAAGGGTTGGAAGCTAAATACTTTTACAAGGCACTGTAAGAAATATTCCTATCAAATTGTAGATAAGAGTTAACCAAGTTGATAGACCCTATTCAAATAACACAATACCAAGAGAAGCTTCCAGATAGATACACAGAACCATAACCACTAGGTGATTATATATAACTACACTGAACAATTGCATATACATACTATAACCATGAGGAAGCATACTAAACAGTTACATATATATAGGTAGTTATATAAAATACTAGCAGGCATAAATTGTTAAACTGCGAAGAAAATAATCATTATACAGTCTAATCCAATGATATCAATATAGCAGAAACCATGGTCCAGTATTGGGGCATGGAATTCTTGATCAAGACTATATTTTAATCTTTCTCTTTCTCTGCAGGATGAAGAAAGCAGTGTAAGGAACCGTAAACCTGGCTCTAGTAACCTGGAATCCCCATCTCCACCTGACAGTGAAGCTTAAACGTGGAGCCGTACGCTGCACATTAACCCTGCCCTCCAACTCGCAGTTCAATAACTTAGCAAAACAAAGGAATCTACAAAATCATGCAATTGAACTAGGGATATCTTTCCAAGCAGTCTGTGAATGAGTTTTGTTCTTTATTTTACACCTCCTCCCTCCTCATTCATTATGATCAGAGCTATTACTGAGGAGCATGTAGGGTATGGATGGCACAGCCAACTGCAGTGCGTGGACTTTGCAGTTATTCGTAGCATTCCTGTTTCCTTGGGAACTGACCTGCTGAATTGGTTTTGTCCTTGCAGGAAGCATACTGCTCACTCCTGAAGATTTCTAATTTTGTTTCTGGAGAGGGCAAAGTTCAAAGGACACGTGTTTGGAGTCATTTCCTCACTCCTGTGCTCTCTGGGATTTTGGTGCACGAACCTGTACATAGAATGGAGGCTGAGTATGAAAATCATACTAGGTATGGTTGGCACAGGCTTGTTGACAGCCCGCTGTAATTCCCCCCATGTAGCATGGGCCATGAGCAGCTCGCCAGGAGATGAAGTAAAACAGCTTGAGCACATCTCAAGCAGTGAGTTGATGTCCTCGCTGAAAGACTGGTGCAGCAGTAAGGATAGCAGCACCAAAGACCCAGGTTCAATCCCAACCTCCGGTGCTATCCACGTGCAATATGCACATCCTCCCTGTGACTGTGTGGATTTCCTCTGGGTGCTCTGGTATCCTGCAGCATCCCAAAGACAAGCAGTTGGTAGGTTAATTGGTCACTGAACATTAGTATTTACTGTAAATGAGTGATAGAATCCTAGTGTTGATGAGAATGCAGGAAGAATAAATTACGATTAGTGTTAGATGACCATTCAAGAAGATGGTTGATGACCATTTTGGACTCCTGGGCAAAGGGCCAGTGTCTGATGTTACTGAATCACACTTGGTCTATTGTGTGGTTGGATCTTGATTGAGTCGCTCACTGATTTTTCGGAATTATTTTCACTTTTGCCACACTGCCAAAGAAAAAGTGATTTACTATACTATTAATCATTTCTCATTATTGCTCACTCTTTTTTTCTCTCTCTCTCACTCTCCTTCATTCTCTTTTCCTACCTTTCTGAATTTAAATGTCAGTCACATTTATTCCTGCCTGTACAGATTGCTACAGAAGGCAAAAGATCTCCCGAGTGTTTAATCCTGTGGTTGTGACCGATCTGTGCCTCTCTGCAGCTACTTCAAGCACTCCAGGATGTCTCAGGCAGTTTGAGAGGACTCACAAACTAAAACGAAGAAAAGGTTGTAAAGCAAGTGGTTCAAAAATGCACACCCAGACCTCGCCTAATTAGCACCATGTAGCCTATAATGGCTCAAACTAAAAACTGGCAGGAGTTTCATTTCATGTCCTGGGTTCAATGGGGCTTTGAATGTCTTGTTCCTCCTGCCTTCCTTGGGTACTCGTATAATCTGGCTGGGTCTGGTAATAATTCTATAATCTTTATTTATCATGTGATGGAAATGTTTAATTTTTATGGTAAATGATTGTTCCAACACTTTAAGTACCGTGCCCTCACCTGCTCTCTGACTCTTGATGTTGTTTCAAATACTACCAGGTTAATGATATTATAGATTAACTCTCACCTGTTTTTCTTGGATTACCACTGCCTGTGGGAATCCGGTATCAATTACTAGGGGCTGTAAATTCAAAACCAAGCTGCCAGCTCACAATCTCCTTCTGCTTCTGTACTGGCGGGCAGTTCAGGGAAAGGATTCTCTCCCATACATGAGCAGAGCAGAGGGAGGTGCTCTGTACCTGAGCCTCAGTCGTCCTTGCTGCTTCTGCACCATCTTGTCCTTGGAGAAAATGTTTAGGTCTGTAACCGAAGCATTATCCTATTCGCCACCTCCATCCATCCTGTTAGACTGAAACTTGTGAACTCACAGACATCTCCTCACTGTGAGTGCTTCTCTGTAGTGTGAGTGGCCAATGAGGATTCCAACCACACAGCAGTGGATAGCTCCTGTACAGTATTTTGCAAGTCACTCCCGGTTCATTCAAGTAGCTCCCAAACCAGACAGGAAGATATAAAATGCAAATCATTGTGTTTTCTGGTGTGCAGATTTAGGGAATCTTTGTCCAGCCCTTGGCTCCATCCCTCCCCCTCTTGTCTTCTCCTATCATTTTGGATCTCCCCCTCCCCCTCTCACTTTCAAAGCTCTTACTAGCTCTTCTTTTAGTTAGTCCTGATGAAGGGTCTCGGCCCGAAACGTCGACTGTACCTCTTCCTAGAGATGCTGCCTGGCCTGCTGCGTTCACCAGCAACTTTCATGTGTGTTGGTTGAGGGAATCTTTCACTCGGTTTTCTGCCAAAGATTGCTGGCTGGATAAAGTGGTGATGCCCAAATTGGGTTTAGCTGCAATTAGGTGACAGTGGGGTGTACACTAGGGGTCAGACAGAAGGTGAGATGGCTAGCCAGGGCACTGTGAGGGCATTAGTCTGGGGTACGAAGGGCCATTCCTCCCCTTGGTGGGGAAGTAGGTGCTGGTCACCGATGGTCTCCAGTCAAAGGTTGTGGGGAATGGGGAGAGACAGACACCAGCTCTAACCTGCCCATCACTGAATTCCTTTCACCTCCCACATTCCCACACTAATGATTTGACTTTCAGTTTATCTTTTCTAACATTACCAAACACTGCACTGGTCAATGATGGGCATTAGGTAATTTTGTGCATTTTTGTGGACTTTTAATTTGATGAAATAAATAACAGGTTTATTTATAATGTTGGACAATGAACCAATATATTGTTGACTAACGAGAGCAGTCTTATCCTTTTGTGATGCTGTGAATATTCAAATTATAATGATATTAAATTCTACTGATCCTACGTGTGCCCTTCGTGTAACTTCACTTGATATCAATGAGGATTGAAGATGGAGCGACATACAACGTGCTGAAGGAGCTCATTGAGTCGAGCATTAACATTTCATTAACACTGAGTGTGGGGAAAGGAGGTGGCTGCTATGAAGAGGGGAAGGAAGTCACAGAGACCATTAGGAGTATTAAAGACTAGTTGCTGCCTCACTTCCACCGGAATGTATGTAGCTGTTGTGATAACCCACTCCATGCAGAAGCCTGTGGCCCATGTTGCATTCATTCATCTGTTGTGCAACAATGAAAACTTCCCTAGTCACCTGTGATTTGTAGGGGCTGGTCTGGAATGTGGGTGGCTGGAGAGGTAAATCCATGCTCAAAAAGTCCTTTGGCTATGTGGAAAAAAGAGGCAGCTATGTTGGGTTGAGCATTGCCGGCCTTGGGCTTTCCTGTGTCTGCTGGAATTATCCATTCTGCCTCGTGTCACTGCACCCTTATGGAGGGAGGAGCGCTACTCAACCCGATCCTGGGCAATATGGTCCCATGCGTCTGGGTTGATGCCAACAGCTTTTAGTGAAGTTTTCAAGGTGTCTTTATAGTGTTTGCTTTGGCCTCCATGGGAACGCTTTCTCTAGTTCACCGAAAGGCAGTCTCTTGGGCAACCAATGGTCTGGTGTACAACCTGCATAGCCTGCTCGGCATAACTGGGATGGTGTAGATACTAGGCGGGCCAACCTTGGTAAGTACCTCAGTGTTAGGCATTCTGTCTTGCCACTTAAGTTTGAAGAACTTTTTGAGGCAGACTGTGTGGAAATAGTTCAGTTTCTTGGCAGTTAGTTGCTACACTGTCTATGTTTAGCAGGCGTATAACAGTGGGAAGTACCATAGCCCCATACATCTTCAGCTTCATCTGAAAACTTGTGCCTCTTCTGTTCCAGACGATGGTATGAAATCTGCTGAAGGCTATGCTTGCTTTGGCAGTCCTGGCATTTACTTCATCATTGATGATGTTCTGAGACGTTCTACTACCAAGATATGTGAACTTATTCACTGGGTTGAGTCTTTGACCATTGAGTCTGATGTTTGGCTGGACGTATGATTTCCCTGGAACTGGCTGATGCATTATTTTAGAGCCTAGGGAAGGTCTTTGCTGCAGCCAAAGAAATGTGGCTGCTATCCAGGAGACCAACAAGGAATTAGAAGTGGGAAAGAAAGATCAATGGCTACCTTCAAAGATGACTGGGCCTCCCATATAGCAAAAGCAGCTTCTGTACAGAACGAGGAGTAAACTGCAGCTTCCCTCTGCAGCCTGAATGAGTTCAAAGTTTCCCGTACAAGAGAATAGCCGCAGTACAGAGATTCCAGCGACCCCAAAGTCTCATCAGGAGGCACTGAGGTCCAGATAGGTGAGAAATGGAAGGCCAAGGATGCAGTGGAGATGGCCGAAGCACCGGGATCTTGTAGGGACAGTGGTGGCTGGTCAGCATCCTTTCAGCCCACTTTGATAGGGTCCAGGACAGAGATGGTGGTTTAGGAAGAGGTGTGAGCAACTGTGAAGGAAGTGCAGAACATCAGAATGATACGAATGGGGCAGCAGGGAGCTTGGACAAGGTGGGAGGGGGCAGTGAAGCGAAAGATCTCCTGGTCCAACATCTGCCAGGCAGAACCTCAGTCAACAAGTTCATAATCTAGGCTGTGTATGATGTCCTGCCTAGTCCAGCAAACCTTTTTGTTTGGGCAAAAGTGAGGCACCATCATGTCCTCTCTGCTCTGACAAAGAGACCCTGGAGCACTTCCTCTGTAGCTGTCCAAAAGCCCTGGGAGAAGGCTGCCACTGCTGGTGCCATGACCGGGTGCTCAAGGCAGTAAAAGAAGGTATCTCCTGGGCCATCAGAAACATATCTGCCAACTGAGAAAGTCCATAGCCTTCATCAAAGCTGGAGACCAAACACAGATCCCCAACAGGCTAGCTCACCACAGCATTGGACTGGTAACTGAAAGTCAATCTTGGCCAGCAATTAAAGTTCCCTGACTTCATCACATTATCATCTCTGAGGCCTAACATGGTCATTCTGTCAGACACCTTGAAGCAGGTGGTCATGGTAGAGCTGACAGTGCCTTCGGAAGATGGATTGAGGAAGCAGTTGAGTGGGTGAAAGCCAAATGCCAGGAGCTGGTAGAGCAGTGTCAGAGATAGGTGTAGGGCACAATGTAAGCCTACCACATGGAACGTGGAACACTTGCCCAATCAGGGAAACTGCAGGAGCTCACATATGAATAGAGAGGTAAATCTGGCACATAATGGGACTCAGAAGTCAGGTGAAAAAACCTTGGTGAACATCTTACTGAGGAAGGCCATATACTGTACTAAAGTGGAGAATTTGACAAATATGCCGGTGGCGTAGGATTTGTGATCAACAAGAGCATTAAGAACTCAGTACTCGGGTGCCACCGAGTATCTAGTAGGTTTATTTCCATCTGCCTTAGAGCAACACCTTTCAACATCACAGTGATACAGGCCTACGCACCAACAACTGACTATGAAGATGACCAAGTGGAGGAATTCTACACCTCACTCCAGGCAATTATTGACAAGGTTGACAAAAGGGACATTCCAGGGGGACTGGAATGCCAAGTTGGTGTAGACATGCTGAAAGGCTGGAATGTCATAACCCACGAGCGAGGATTGTGCCTACTTGAGTTCGCCAACTACAATGACATGATGCTAGTGAACACTCTTGGAGAGCACAAGGCCTCATGATGATGGACCTGACATGTCTTTATGGAACACATCATAGCCAGATTACATACTGGTGCAGAAGTGGTTTCGGTCTGGGATCAAGAGAGCACAAGGACATTCCCAGGCACTGATATTGGTAGTGACCACTATCTGGTGATAATGAACTTTAGAATCAGGCTGAAGAAAGTTAAAAGCCCAAGAACAGCAGAATGAAATTCAACTTGGACAGACGGAAAGACCCGTCTACCACTGAATCCTTCAAAGCTACAGCTGGCGGAAAGTCTGCACCACCGCTGATGCTTGACAAAGATGCTGAAACATTCACAGCTAAGTTCAATAATGTGAAGACAGAAACAGCCAATGAGATACTTGGAAAACACCACCAAAAAAACCAACCCTTGGGTAACAGAGGAGATCCCAGAAATGTGTGACACTAGAAGAGACCTGAAGAAAACTAGGAACACAACAACAGGAGCTGTAACGTCTAGAGAGATCAGCAAAAAGATCAGGAAAAACATGATCAACGCCAAGGAAGAATGGATTAAGAGACAGTGTACAGAGAAGAAGAAGGCTGAATAAGAACAGCAGCAGGCAAGCATTTCAAATTGTGAAGGACCTCACTAAACAGTCACGAATCAGCACCATCAAGACAATGAAGATAACTGCCTCATAGGAGATGAAGACATTCTCAACAAATGGACTGAGTATTGTTCAGACTTTTACAACCATCAGACCCAAGGAGACCCCAGCATACCTGCAAGCCAGGCCTTATCAAACGACAATAACTTTCCAATTCTGCTGGAAGAAGTAGAAGCAGGATTGATGAGGAATGGGGAAACTGCAGGAATAGACAATATCCCAGCTGAGCTGATAAAACATGGGAGAAAGACAGTGATAGGCATCCTCACCAATATCTGCAACAAAATCAGGCAGACCAGGGAATGGCCAACACCCTGGATAAAATCACTAATCATCACTCTCCTCAAGAAAGGCAACTTACAGCAGTGCCAGAACTATACAGCTATGCAAGCAAAGTGAAGTTGAAAATCATCTTGAATAAACTGAAACCACAGGCAGAAGAAATAATCATTGAAGAGTAGGCTAGATTCAGAAGTGGAAGTACAATAGAACAGATCTTCAACCTCTGAGCATTGTGCAAGAAATACAACCAACATTACCAAGACATTTCCCACGTGTTCATAGACTTCAAGAAGGCATTCGATAGGGTGTGGCATGGTGCGCTCTGGGCCACAATGAAGAGCTACAACATGGGCCAGAAGCTGATGCAAACCATCAAGCAGCTCTACACCAAAGTTAGAAGTGTGGTACTTGTTCAAGGCACAGTTAGAGAGTGGTTCCACACATCGGCTGGAGTCTGACAAGGCTGCCTCCTTTCACCAATACTGTTTAATATTTTCATGGAGAAAATAATGATAGATGCCCTGGAAGACCATATCAGCACAGTCAGTATCAGAGGACAGATCACAACCAACCTCAGGTTTGCCATGGGGTTGGTGGGCTGGCAGGAAGTGAGAATGAACTGCCATGCCTTGTGAACCGTCTGGACAATACATCTACCAGATATGGCACGGAGATCAGTGTAGAGAAAGCCAAGCTGATGAGAAACATTGAGAGGCCAGTCAGGACAAAAATCACAGTCAGTGGACAAGAACTAGAGACTGTCAAATGGTTCAAATATCTTGGTGCCATCATGAACCAAGAAGGTTCAAGCCTCAAGTCCAAGGACAGTCCAAACAACCACAATGCTGGCTAAACTAAAACCAATCTGGAGAGACAGTAACATCACTCTCAGATCCAAATTGAAACTTCTGCATGCACTTGTGCTCTCCATTTTCTTGTCGGCATGCAAATCATGGATTTTGACAGCAGAACTACAAAAGAAGATCCAGGCCTATGCAGAATATGTCTCAAATGATAAGCTTGTCAACTTTGGGAACATCAGCAATAACTGATTGCAGTTCTAAATAGAACTTGTCTTTTGACATCAGCTGGGTTGGTCATGGTTGCAGTGTAAACATTGACAATTGTGGCATGCGTCCTACCATGTGACAGAGAGAATTCAATGGTCATGAGCTGGTCATTCACACTGTTTGGAAGTACAGCAAACTTGCCAGTGGTTTCCAGCTTCACTGCAAATCCAACCCTAGCCTCCTATCAGTCTTGATTTTCTCTTCCACTCCAAAAGAATGTGTATTATGTGCCCCTTTCACAAAGCTAGGTCTCACTCAGGGCTGTGATATCAATGTTTTATCAGGCTAACTCTCTCCCAATTAGAGCAGTTCTCCTCTGATGTCTGTTAACATCAACTCAGCCCAATAGCGTGCACATATTCCACACACTGAAGGGGAGAGGAATAGTCCTTTAATTTTCTCTTTGATGCACTTCGACTGCGGTGATAGGGACCCACCAGCCACAATAAGCTAGCCAGGGAAAGAATGAAACAGGCAATGTGTAGGACATTTTTTCCCTCCAGGGAGGTGAGTAGTGCATTCCTAAAAGGGCTGCTCAGTCACTCCAGTGGCTGCGATGGGCTCTTTGGAGAGGACCATTCACTTTGTCACCTGCCCAGAGGTCTCACACCCACCCTGAGTGTCGACATTGACCCCGGGTTTCTCCAGCTGTGTCAGCAACTGAATGAATTAAGTTTTGGAGGAAACACTTAATTGTTAACTGCCTGTAGGAAGTACTGAAGGTGCCAAATCTGGTCCAAAATGGCAGTGAGGTAAAACACAACAACTAGCTGCAGGTTACACACAGGTGCTGACAGCTTTGCCTGTACCTGCAGAACTAGGCTAAAGACCGTTCCACTGATGTGAGCAGAGCATGTAAGGACCTGCTAATCATCAAGTAAATGTTACTGAAGCCTGCAGCAGTAAGTGAAGCAATGCAACCTGTCAGAAAACGCGTCCATGCACAAACTGTGTGTGTCACCAAGGATAGGTTGGATACCACTGCTTCTGCGTCTTCTCAACCTGATACTCCGCACCAGGCCCACTGCTTTGATCTCCCAGCTTGTACCCCTACTACGCGTATTTCTGTGAATTCAGTTGTGTTGTGAGTGTGGTCAGTGGAACCCCTGGCTAACACTTCTTTGGTCAGAACTCAAGCCAAGACCAAAGATGAAATTGTTCTCTCAGAGTGTTGAAGAGAACCATTCAACATTAATGGAATATTGTTCAAATCATTGAAACACTAAAAAAAATTATTTTATTTCATTTCACAATTATTAAAGAATGCCAGTCAGTGATCATAAGGTGTGGGTTGGGTTGGGTTGGGGGGGGGAGGGAGAGGGAAGGGGTCGTCGGGACAGTCCAGGCCCTAGACACTGAAGGTAGAATTCTCCAAGAGAGTTGTACCACATTGGTAACATTTCACCCACCCATCACAAGTAATCCTCTGAGTAACAAAGAAGAATTCCCCTTTCCTTTTCACCTGCATCTCACATTTCCACTCTCGGCAATTAAAGTAATGAAATAACTTCTCCCCTTCCCTCCTGCTGTTTTCATTCCACCGCCTGCTGGGATTGTTCCCGGACTTCTCGACCCGGTAGTTGCTTCATTTTAAGCCAGATCCCCTCCTCAGTCCGAAGAATCAGCTCCGGTTTCCTGCGCACCTTCTGGGAAGTGTCCAGTTCCAGCTCAAACCGATACAGGGTCAGTGCGACGGTCACCTTCATCTCGGCAAGAGCAAAGTTCTGGCCAATGCAGTTCCTGCAGAGCAGACATGTGACTGGGTACTTAGACAGCATGGAGCTTGCCTGAGTCAAGGCAGCCCATCCTTTTCCTCACTTATATTTTCAGTGCTCCAACCATCAAAGGCATGCATGCATCCTTTAATATCTTATCTACTTGTGTAGCTATCTTCAGGAAGCTGTTGACTTCAGCCCCTATCCCTCTATATTAGTGCTGTTAATGGTCCAATCATTAACTGTGTACTTCCTCCTTGAAACTGATCTCCCAAAGTAGAACGTCTCACATGTGCCCCAATTATACTCTATCTGCCATTTCTCCACCCATAACTGTAAATGTTCTTTATGTCACATATCCTTCGACAGCCCTGTCCACCACTCCACTAACCTTTGGGCCATCTGTGAACTTGCTAACCCAGCCATCAGTATGCTCACCCAGATTATTAGTACAAACAGAGGTTCCAGTAAGGATACCTGCGGAATACCAGTAGCCACAGACCAACAACCAGAATAACACAAGACACAAGAGCAGAATACACCCAATGAACTGGTCTGCACAGCTGTTTGTGGCAATGAATTCCACAGATTTACCATCCTCTGGCTAAAGAAATGTCTCCTCATCTCCATTTAAAACAGACATCCCTCTATTCTGAGGCTCTGTCCTCTGTTCCTGGACTCCCCCACAACAGGAAACATCCTCTCAAAATCCACACTATCTAGGCTTTCAACAGCGCCCCATTTCCTTGATACCACCTGCCCCTCCACATATCTTTGTATCATCCACAAACTTGGCAAAAAAAAGCCATCAATCCATTTATTGACATAGAACATAAAAATAAGTGGTCACAACACCAGCCTCTGTAGAACACAACTAGTCACCAGCAGCCAACCAGAATAGGCTCCATTTATTCCCGCTCTTTGCCTCCCACCAATCAGCCCATGTTGTATCCATGCTAGTATCTTCCTTGTAATAACATGGGCTCTTATCTCATTAAACAGCCTCGTGTGGTACCTTGTCATAAGCCTTCTGCAAATCCAAATACACAACATCTACTGAACCTGCTTTGTCTAGCCTGCTCATTTATTCCTGAAAGAGTGCCAACAGATTTGTCAGGCAAGATTTCCCTTAAGGAAACCATGCTGACTTGTACCTGACACGTACCCCGAAACACATCTTTAACAATCGACTTCAACATATTCCCAACCACTGAGGACTGGCTAACTGGCCTGTAATTTCCTTTGTTCTGCCTCCCTCCCTTCTTGAAAAATAGAATGACATTTGCAATTTTCCAGATCTCTAGAATCATGCCAAAATCTATTGATCCTTGAAAGATCATTACTAATGCCTCCACAATCTCTTCAGCTACCTATTTCAGAATCCTGGAGTGCAGTCCATCTGGTCCAGGTGATTTCTCTACCTTCAGGACCTTTCAGTTTCTCAAGCATCTTCTCCCTAGTAATAGCAACTACTCTCACTTCTGCTTCCAGACACTCAAATTTCCAGCATACTGCAAGCATCTTCCACTGCGAAGACCAATGCAAAGTACTTACAAATACTTATTCAGTCATCCACCATTGCCTTGTCCTCTATTACTATCTACTGTCATTTTCCAGTGTTCCAATATTTATTCCCAGCTCTCCACCTCTCGTTTGCTCTTTATACATCTGAAAAAACTTTTGGTATTTTCTTTGATATTGTTGGCTAGTTTATCTTCATATTTCAAATATAACAGCTCCAGTCCTGTAAATGTCACCCTTGGATTTTATCCCCCTTTTACACTGCAACTCATCCCATTGACTGCAATTTCGAACTATCATCTGCCTGCCCTTCCTGACAGTCTCACTGCACACTGCCTCTGCTTGTAAACCAGCTGCCCCATCCTCAGCCCCATCACTCTGCTTCCTATCCTCCTCGGATTCAGGTGTAATCTGTCCCTTTTGTACAGGTCATATCTTCCCCAGAAGAGATCCCAATAATCTGTACACAAATTGTTCCCTGCACCAGTTTCACAGCCATGCATTCTCCCTCCACCACTGCCATCTACCTTCTATGGGCAAGCCAATTCTGAATTCAAATTGTCCCCTTCAGCTATTCTCTTCTCCTCTAGAGGCAACCTGCCCCACCTAGTATTTCCAGGTTTCTGTTTCAGACCACCAGCGTCTGCAGCATTTTGCTTTTGCCCCTTTGAGAGGCAGGAACTGGCAGTGGGTTGTGAATGCCCAGGTGTGACCAGGATGTTGGCCAATGAGAGGGCAGTTGACACTGCCCTTCAGCCACAGTCTTTGACCTCTAACCCCTGGCACATCAGCACTATCCGTCAGAAGGAAGCAGGTTGTGACATTGACCCTGGACCTGGGCCAGGCGCTGGGCTGTGGGCCAGAGATGTTATATCAGCCCCACCCCCTGCTCTTCCCATTCCTCCTCTTCCTGCCTCTTGTTTTCCCTGACCATCCAATGTCCCTCCTCAAATAACACCTCCCCACTCTCACAACCTCCCCCCACCTCTTCCCCCATATCATCCCCTTCCCCACCAGTCTCACCCCATCTTCCCTCATCCCTCCTAACCTCTCCATCTTCCATCCCTGTCCTCAGATCTCTCAAGCCTCTCTCAGCCTCCTGACTTACCTTCCCACCCCAAGGATATTTACCTTCCTGCAGACAGTCTGGACACAGCTAAGCCCATTTGTGGGAGCCCCTGGTGGGATGGAGGTGGGCCATACTTGACTCCCTTTGACCCGTGAGGAAGAGGGAGACAAAACCAGGAGATTGGAATAGGGGGTGGGAGCTGTGAGATAGCTGGAGCAGGCTCATGCACCCTCCCAGTGCAGGATGGACACTAGCACCCTGGTGTTGGCTTTGTACTGGGATGAAAATGGAGTCTTGCTGGTGTCTGGTATCCCTGAGTGACTCTGCCTCCCCCATGCCTAGACATACAGGGAAGAAATCTCAAGGGAAACAAGATGATGTAAATCTGGGAGCCCTGGACGTTACCTCACCTTGGACCGGCAGAGAACGGGATGAAGGCATACGGAGCTCTCTTGTCTGCGTTTTCAGAGTCAAAGCGAAATGGATTGTATACCTGGAGGGTCGAACACCAATCAGTTACACATTGTGTTGTGATCCCCAGCTCTCTCCTCCCCATGAAGGACCCAGTGGGAGAGGGGCAAGTGATGGCTTCTCCTTTCCCAGTAGGAAGTGCAGTCCCACACTGGGCTCCCCCCTTCAGATGCATCTGCAAGTGTTGAAGAGCTACTCAAAGGAGGGGGTTTGGCCTCAATCACATCACTTCCAACCATGGAGAGTGGTCATACTTCCATTTCAGGACAAGGACTCCAAGATTCCCAACAGCCCATGTGACTGGAAGCTAGTGACCAGTGATCTACACAGGGATCATTGCTGCTGGTTTTATACATTATTCATTTTGATATGAGTAGAGGTGGTCTGGTGAGGAAGGTCGTATGTGACACCAGAGTCAGTCACATTGCTGAGAGTGAGGACAGTGGTGATATTGATCAGTGGGCAGGATGAGCAGGGCACTGGTAGGTGCAATTTAATCTTGATGCCTCTTGGTAGGACTTACACAAGGAACTGCTTTGCCTCACAGCTCCAGGCACCTGAGTTCGATCCTATCCTTCAGTGCTGTCTATGTGGAGTCTGCATGCTCTCCCCGTGACAATCTGGGCTCCCCCCCAGAATTTCCAGTTTCCTCCCTTTTCCAATTGTATGGAGCCCCCTCCACACCAAATACATGCAGCTTGGTAGGTCAATTTAAAGTTATCCCTGATGTGTAGGGCTGATAGGATCTGCAGGGAAGGATCAACTATGGGTAGAATACGTTACAGGAAAAATGTGTGAGAAATGGAATTGTCTACACTCAATGGGCCAAATGGCCTCCCTCCAATGTATAAGGAAATATGGAAATGTGGGGAATACTGAGAAACAAGGAATTCAATGTAAAGTTTATTCATCTCTTAAAGTGCGGGCTCGGACAGACAGTGTGGTAAAGGAAGCATTCAGGACTCCTGCCTTACTTCATTAGCTGGACTGAAAATACAGGTGTGGGTGTTGAGGATCATGGCACAAGTTTATAAATACTGGTGTGCAGTTTTGTTGACACACTGTCGGAAGGTTATGAGCACTCTGGAAGGCTGCAGAGGAGATTGACCAGGAGCAACACACGTAAAGCTCTGGAGGAATTCAAGGGGTTAGGCAGCATCTATGGAGGGAAATGGACAGTCAACATTTCACGCTAAGACCCCTCATCGAACATCCTCCATTGAGTTTTGTGTGTGTCGCTCTGGATTTACATCTGCAGTGTCTCACCAGGATGGAGTGTTTCAGTTCTGAGGAAGTTCTGAGGTTTCTTCCCCCTGGGATGGGTGGGGTGGGGAAGAATCTGACTGAGGTGTTCAAGATTATGAAAGGCAGAAACAGGTAGTTACTGTTCATCTGACCCACTGGAGACTTCACTGGTGTCAGACTGGCAGATTTTTTTTTTTTTGGACCGTTATTTACTACTTCACTGAATACTCTCCTACATTTTTAATTCACATTGTTGTAGACGTTGCACAGCAGTATGATCAATTTTCCGGTGCTCTTGATAAGTTAAAAGGGAGCATAGGAATGAGAACAGCATTTCAAAGGAGAGCAGGAGGAGGGTGCAGCAACTCTCAGGGTGCTTGGAAACCCCAGATCCTGGGGTGTTGAAGGGAGTGCAGACATCCACACCTAGTAAGCCAGATACTCAATCCTTGGGATTTCCAAAGGGTATTACTGGAGTTTCAGTATCATTGGAAACCTTTCCCCAGAGTGGAAGTGCCGAAATCCGGAGGGCAATAAATTAGACTAAAGGATGAGAGATTAATTAGATCCGAGGGAGAACACTTTCACTCAAAAGTAGGTTAGAATCTGGAACTGTCTGCGGGTGTAAAGGCAGCAGAGATTCTCAGTGTTTGAATTGTGTCTAGACGAGCATGTGAATTGCCAGTCTATGTCATAAGTTCTGTTACATGGGATCATGAAGCTGATGGTCAGAAGGGTTGTGGTGGGGAAAATGGCCTATTTCTGCATTGTGCATCTCCACCAGACTCTCCTACCTCAGGATCTGGCCAGACTGCAGGGTTGTGGTGGGTTCCATAAATGCTGATCAGGCAGGTGTTCCCTGTAAAACAAGTGCACACATTACGTCGGAGATTCTGCAGACACTGGAAATCTTCAGCAAAACACATGAGATGTTTGTCTGTGTCGCACTCGTTACATCCTCTCCGCTCCATCAACATGTGCACTCAGGGTCCATCCCAACACGCACACTCATGCTCCATATCAACACACTTGCTTGGGGTTCACCTCAACATGGCGTGTCCACAGTCCACATCAGCACCAGACTGGGTTCCTACAGAGATCGTAATCTGGATCTACTGGTGAGTCACCCTGATTCTGCCAATCCGGACAACCTCGGATGTCATGGGCCAATGTGACAAGTGCCTTTGAGGTCCAGAATGGGCTGGGACAGGGTGGTGTGTATGAAATTCACGGGGCAGAAGGTCACGGGTCAACCCACAAGCATCCAATATTGGTTCCTCCCCAGACAACACCACACAGAGCCAGGAACATGCATTCTGGGCCACAACTCCCACAGGAGCACAGGTCAGATTTTCCCATCACTTGGTGGCGGAAGACCCGAGAGCACAGGGGACTATGGCCCAGCATCCACAACCCCACCCCAGCATTTAACCCTCACAGCCCCAGAAGCTGACCCCTCACCCTTGGGAATGACCCTGGCGTCAGGGAGCTTGATGTCCTCGGTGCAGCAGCGAGCGACGGTGGTGACCGGAGGGTGGAGCCGCAGAGACTCCTTGATGCACATGGTGGTAAAGGGCATCAGCGAGAGGTCGTCCCTGTGGAAAGAGGGTGGCTATGAGTACAGGGAGACTCCGCTCCTCAGACAGACAGCCTCGGGAGAGGGAGACAAAAAAAAAAGAGGGGGACATTGAGGTGGGCAAGGGATGGGGAGACAGTTAAAAGAAAGAAGAGGGAGTGGAGGGAGCAGACAGTGAATCAATAGTTCATATCAAAGACCCTCCATTTAAAGATTTTGATGTATCATTGACTTGAAATATTAAATGAAATTAAAAGCAAAGCTTCAGACACAGAATCCTAAAACAAAGACAGAAAATGCTAGGAATGCTCAACGGTGTCTGTGGAGACAGAAACTGGTGAAGGGCTCAAGTCGACGTGAGGAAGGAGGAAATATTATCGTCTGGCTGCAGAAGGTGATGGAGAGGGTGGACAGGACAGAGGGAATCTCTCTAGCAGGCTGAGTCTAGAGTTGTCCTGAGGATAAGATATAAGCAAGCTTATCTGGTGAGGGGTGAATGGGGATAGTTAGGATGGAGAATATAGCCCCTCTTCAACAAAACTGTGAAATGGGGTTATTTGGAGAATGAGAACACAGATGAAGGGATGTAAAAGATGTGAAGTACAGGACTGTAAGGCCGTGCTAGCAGACAGAAGAACTGAGTTAATATTGTAGTTCTAGTGAACACAACATCATGGAAAATTGAGCAACATTAGGCCACTGGGCCCCTTAAACCTGCCCACTATTCGATATGCTCTTGGCAGATCTGAACCAGGCACCTTCATCCCACCCTCCCATGCCAGTTCCCCATAATCCTCAATTCAATGAAATTTATCTACCTGCAATGATCCCACCTCCAAATTTTCATTCTCCAAATAACCTCACTTCACAAAGGGAGGTGTTGGATCCAACTATTTGATATTTTCTTTGCAGCTTAACAACTAATTGTTTGTATTTTATATAATTACTTACACGTAACTGCTTTGTATGCTCCCTAGTGCCCACTGTATGTATATGCAGTTGTTCAGTGGCTACATTTGTATGCTTCTGGAAGCTTCTCTGGCGCTGCATTATTTGAATAGAGGCTTTCTAATTGGCTGGCTCTTTGCTGTGAATTTGAATCAAATTTTTCCTATCTATACAGTTTAAAAGAAGCTTTTGTCTTTTTGCTTCTGTCTCCTTTAAATCAGTGGACCTCTATCACTGTTCATTTCCACCTCTTAGTTCCATTAGCACTTCATAAAATGACCACAAAGCAACAAGTTCTGTGCCTATTTCCTGAGTCCCTGACTTAGATTAAAGCATCAGAATTGAACCGAGGCAAGGGTCAAATTGATTGTGAAACCCTATCATTGAGCTATCCCAATGGAGTGTGTTTGGAATAGGAGAACATGTGAAAAACTGACCAATCGCCACCTTGCTCAGTAAGACAGGATTCAATCACTCACCACTCCAGCTCCTCAACGTCCCTGTCCTTCAGCAGCAGCTCAATCTCCTCCCTGCACTGGCTCTGGTACTCCGGGTGCCTGGCCAGGTTGTACAGCACCCACGAGATTCCACTCGCTGTCGTATCGTGACCTGGGGCAAGAGCGGCAGCTCAGGAAATCATGAACACTCCGACCTGCTTACAGCAAGTCTCCACAGGTTCAAGTGTCTGGGGGTCAGGCAGCAATCCGAGCCCTCAGCCCATCCCACCAGTCCAGATCACAGCTGGGGCCCCTTCCTCAGGGACGGACAGGTAGGGAGACAAACAAGGCAACGATCACAGTGGCTGGGAGGGGTGTCAGGCTCTAGCCAACATTTCTAAAAGGCCAGCTGTAGACTCCCTCCATGCCCAATCTCCCATAGGACCCCATGTCCAATTGTCCCATTCCGGCTAACCGCAGATGGGGGAATCCCAGGACTTCAGCATTACTGCACTGATAAACAACCCAGTGTTTGTGGTTAGATATACAGATGCCCTGTCCAGCTGTTCCAGAGGCTCCAGCCCCTTCCAAACAGGCCCGGGAGTTGTATAGTGGGTGGGCAAAGAAGATACGAGTGATCTTGGGCTTCACACTCACAAAGTCCCACAGCCAGCAAAACAACACTGCCTCCATCACTACCCTGCCCTCCATTCCACCCTAGAGACCACCAGGAGCGATATCACCGGCTCAGGATAGAGTCATCAGTTGGAGTGTTGAATACGAAAATTAAGAAGTCGTTCTGCATCCGTATAAAACTTTGTTCGGGCCACATTCAGAATATTGTGTGCAGTTCTGATTGTCTCATTATAGGAAGGATGTGGAAGCTTTGGAGAGATTTGCAAGGATGCTGCCTGGATTAGAGATGGGATCACTTTAGATTTCCAACATGGTCAGCACAGCCATGTTGGGCCAAATGACCTGTTCCTGAGCTCTATCATTACATGTTCTATGTCTACAACAGCCCAGACACACACTGTGATAAGGTGCGGTTCCCACTGATCCTGGGACCCTGCAGTCCAGCGTCAGACAAAAATAAAAGGTCCCTGCCACGCCTTAAACATCTGAGGACCACTGGTGTGTGGAAAGAGGAGCACAGGTTCTGTCAACAGTGCATCACACCCACCTCCCCCACCAACCCAGAAAACTGGATGTAAGCCGATTCTTAACGCTGTTGGTGGGATTGTGCAGGTCTCCTGCAGCCTGGTCCCCTCTGATGCTCTGAGGCACTTTGTGGTGTTACAAGGTGATGAACGGAGTGGTGACCATGTAGTCCTCACTTTGGTTGGTGCCTCAGCCTGCCGATGCCGGACCCCGGCTGGAACTGAGGAGGACCCCACGGGCGTGACCAGGTACTCACCCTCAAACATGAAAGTGTCAGCCTCCGACTGGATCTCCTCATCCGTCAGACCTTGGCCATTCTCATCCTGCAAATAGCAAAAGCATTTCCACCAGATCTGTCCTTCCTTCTGGAACTTCCTATCCCAGGAGCAGAATTACGCCATTTCCCACCTTAATACCCATCCCTACTATCCCAGTCCCCTGACCCTCCATGGCACTCACTAATCACTCCTGACTTGGCTTTCGCTCCAATGTCCCAAATACCCCTCTCTCTTCTCTTCCCACCTTCACTCCCTCTCCTATCATGAACAGAGTAATTAAAACCCCACTAGTGGTGGTGCGGTACCACCTGGTTCAAGGGCAGCTGTTGTTAGAGTATTAACAGACATCTTGTACGATAAGATGGAATCTTGACCTCACAATCTACCTGGTTATCTCATAAAGGATGTGCTGGCATTGGAGAGGATCCACAAGAGTTATCCCAGGAATGAAAGAGTTAATGTAAGAAGAGCGATTGATGGCTCTGGGCCTGTACTCATTTAGAAGAATGAGAGGGGATCTTTTGAAACTTATCAAATATTGAAGGGCCTAGATAGAGTGGGCATGGAGAGGATGTATCCTACAGTAGGGAGTCTGGGATCAGAGTGTGCGGCTTCGGAATAGCAGAACATTCCCTTAGAACAGAAACGTGGAGGAATTTCTTTAGCCAGAGGGTGGGGAATCTGTGGAGGCCAAATCATTGGGTATATTTAATGCAGAAGTTGATCGGTTATTGATTAGTCAGGGTGTCAACTGTTAGGGGGTGAAGGCAGGAAATGGGAGTGAGAAGAGTAATAAATCCCTCTCAATTCTGCATCAGACTTGATGGGTTGACTGGAGTACTTCTGATCCAATGTGTTAAAGTCTTCAGATCTTGTACTTTATTGCTTATCCGCTCTGTATTTTCTCTGCAATGTTATTGTTTGACCTTTTTCTATCTCAATACACTGTGTAACGACTAGATCTGCATGAACAGTCTACAAGACAGACTTTTCATTGCGTCTTGGTACACGTGGCAATAATAAACTAATAATAATAATCTGCTGCCTCTGTGTTCCTCAGTGGCAGAGGCCACGGATTCGAGAGGTGGTGACGGAGCAGAGGCTGTTGGTGACGGTGTTGACACGGCACACTCCAGCCACTCTGTGCTGACGGCAGAGAGTGCTCCACCACACCACTCGTGTGTTTGGGGGAAAAGGAAGTGAGTCACTCACAGAAGGATCGAAGTTTTAAAGTAAGATGTATCATCAGAGTACATACAGGTCACCACATACAACTCTAAAATTCTTTTTAGTGTGGGCATACTCAGCAAATCTATAGAATAGTAACTGTAAGCAGGATCAATGAAAGCAAGAGCAGAGGAGACAACAAACAGCTGAAATGCAACTATAAATAAAAAGCAATAAATAACGAGAGCCTGAAATACCAAGATAAAGAGACCTTAACGTGGGATTGTTGGTTGTGGGAACATCTCAATAGATGAGTGTAATTATCCTCCTTTGTTCAAGAGCCTGACAGTTAAGGGTGGTAACTGTTCTTGGACATGTTGGGGTGAGACCTCAGGCATTCCTACCTTCTGCCTGGTGGCAGCAGCGAGAAAACACCACAGCCTGGGTGGTGAGGGTGATGGATGCTGCTTTCCTACAGCAGCGTTTCATGTAAATGGTTCAATGGTTGGGAGGGCTTTCCCCATAATGTACTGGGCCAAACCCACTAGCTTTTGTAGAATTTTCCATTCAAAGTCATTGTTGTTCCCATACCACGCCTTAATGCGGCCAATCAATAGGTTTTCCACTGCTCATCTATAGAGAGATATCCCATCCTCAGAGCTGCTCTTGTAGCTGGAGTAGCTGTGGAGCGAGTTTATATCTGATGGTGATGGTGGATGTTGGTGGTGAAGGATTCGGGCAGATTGAGCAGCATTTGATGTTTCTGGGCCTGCACTCAGTGGGGTTCAGGAGGATCAATGGGGGGGACTTCATTAAAACATAATGAATACGGGATATAGTTGACATGAAGAGGATGTGTCCATGAGAAGCAGAGTCTAGGATCTGAGGATGTGGCCTTGGAATAAAGAAACCTCCCTTTAAAACACAGATGAGGAGAAGTTTCTTCAGCTAAAGGGATGAAAATCTGTGGAGGACTGGTCATTTGGTACATTTAAAGTAGAGATTGATAGATTCATGATTGGTAAAGGGGCTAAGGGTTATGGAGAGCAGGCAGGAGAAAGTGGTTGACAAAAGTCAGCCCCAATTGAAAGGGAGGGCAGACTCAATGGGCCAAATGGCCTAATTTTGCTCCTATATCTTATAGTCTTATGAATAGCAAAATAGCAGTTAGACTCCCACTAGTTGGAGTTCCCTTTGTAACATGCTTTCCTCTGGAAGGAATGCAATAGCTCAGAAACACCCTCGACCCCTGGCTGTGCGTAGAAGCTGAGACAAGTCAGTCGCAGCGGCCCAGGCCTCACCTTTGACAGCAGCAGGATGTCCAGGAAATCCACAACCTTGCCACGCTTGGATTTAAACCAGGTCTCCGCCTCCTGATCCTTCAGGATCTCCCGGCGACGCTGGACCACGCCCATCGAGTAGGAGTGCACCAGGTTGCAGGCGCTGTCAAACCGCTTGCTCTCAGCCGTGAACTTGTAAATGAGGTTGATGTGATGCGGCAGGCACCGCTCCCTCTTCACCACCAACGTACTCAGCTCATAGATGGCTCTAATGTAGTTGCTCGACTGCCTGCGGGGCAGCAGAAGGAGCAGGAGATATAGGGTGATGAACGAGGGGTGAAGGTGATAGGTTCCTGGAGAAACACCCAGCCCCATCTCCTCTCCTGCAGGATCTCTCCCCTTGCCTCTCCCAGATGGAACAGGAACACGCTACAGCCGCTGACATGCGACAGATTTCACAGCAATGTCTCTGATGGTTAACCTCGTACTGATTCTGAATGTGTCTCCAAGTGATGAGGGAACATTGTCACCAAGGCGGTGACCAGGATTTACTTCTCAATCAAACTTATTAAGAATTACTGATTATTTGGTCAGAATCTTATGGGATCTTACTGTGAACAAGTGCTTTGTACATCCCATGACTTTGCACCTTGTTATCTGTCTGCACTGTGCTTTCTCTGCAAGTGGAACACATTATCCTGCATTCTGTTATTGATTTTCCCTTGCACTACCTCAATATACTAATATATGAAATTATTTGTATGGATGGCATGGACAGCACAGGTTTTCATGTCACAATGATAAACTCATTCCCAGGTACACTCTGGGATGGAGTCCATTATGGGGAGTAACCACTCACCACACACTGAGGATGTGCAGGTTTGGAGATGCCAGTGGTGGGGAGGTTCGGGTTGTCTAACCAGTCTCTGCCACCCAACTCCCATAGCCCAGAGACTCAGTGTGGCAGGGAGAGGTCCCACTACTGACGTCCGCTGGGACTCATTGCTGATGACTGCACAGCCCCACATCCCATCCCCATTGGACCACCCCACCCCAACAAATTCCCACCCCAAGTTCACCATCTCACCAACCCAACCCGCATCTACCCCCAGATCATCCCCAACACACACCCCATCACCCCCTGACACCAACACCCCTCCCTTACTCATACCCTCGTCCACCCCACTCCCCAACCTTAACCCACTCCCACTCACTCCACTCCCCACATCCCACCCTCACCTCCCTCCCCACCGCCCACACCCCTGCTCACAGCTGGCAGTTGCTATCAAAACTGAAGGTACATTTCAGTAAACTGTCCAGGGTCATCAGGCTGACGTGGTCAAACATCTCCAGGGAGGGCACCCCTCCCGATAACAGCCGGAACCACTTGTTCTGAAACAAAACAGAGACCATTGGCTCGCAGCCCAGGGGGCACACCGATCCACGGAGGAGGGCACACCAGCCCAGAGCTGGATCACGAAGGCAGCAGAGCAGTGTGCTGACTAGAGTTGAGATGCAGAGTACCTACTGAAGCAGTTCCTAAGGTGCAGCCCACATAGCCTCCTGTAGGCAATAGCAGCTACCCATGGGACCGACAGGTGGAAGCTGGAGGGGAGTGGATGTGCTCTCTCAGGTCAAACTTCAGCTGCTCCTGATCCACATCAGTCTGGCTGCAGGACCTGACATTATACAACCCAGTCTGGTGACTAAACTGGGGTGGCAGGGTGATGCCGAGTAGGGAGGGCATTGTAAAGAGGCAGCTGGGGACTACGGGCAAGCTGGTGAGTAGGCAAGAATGGGACAGGCAGAACGCATGCGATCATTCGCAGTGCAGAGGACAGAGAATTGCAGCTGGTTATTTCAATGTTGGCTTCTGCTGGCGTTCAAACTGACCCAGTTGTCTTTTGTAACTTCAAACATTAAACTAATTCAAAGGAAAACACAGGCGTCCAGTAATGTGGGTCTAACTTTGAGTTTACTTTAAGTGAGGTGCACACGCATCACGTTGTAGCATGACGACATGTAGTTCACATATTTATACATATAGTCCATAATGAAAGATTTTAAAGAACAAGAATGTTTAATCAAATCATATATTGTTTGATATATATAATATCCAAGATAGATATTAAAATGCAATATTAAACAATATATACTCATATTATTTAAATATTAAATACAGGACAGAGCTGGCTGTAGTTGTGCACAAGGGATACAAACAGGCTCTTCAGCCTAACTAATTTGTGCCGACCAAGGTGCCTCCCGAGATGGTCAGTTCTATTTGCCTGCATTTGGCCCACATCTCCCTAATCCTTTCCTATCCACTGTCCAAATGTGTTTTAAATGTTGTTAGTGTGCCTGCCTCAATTACTTCCCCTGGCAGTTCGTTCCATACACCAACAACCCTCTGTGTAAAGAAGTTGCCCTTCAGTTCCCCTTTAAACCTTTCCCTTCTCACCATAAAGTCAAACTCTCCAAGTTTAGTATCTCCTGGCCTAGGGATCAGGATAGAGACCATTCACCTTCACCCTCAGACTTTATACACCTCCGAAAGGTCACCTGTCAGCCTCCTTCAATCCATGGAAAACAATCATAGACCGTCCTTTCCAATTCCACCAATCTCAGCAACATCCTGGTGAATTTTTTTGGGCCGACTCTAGCTTAATAACATCCTACCTCTGGTACGGCGACTAGATCTGCCTATAGGTGCGGTCTTGCCAACATTTTGTACAACTGTAACATGACATCCCAACTCTTGTACTCACTGCCTCATTCAGTGAAGACAAGCCAAATGGCAACTGCCATTTTTACCACCCCGTCAACCTGAGTCATTGTTTTCAAGGAACAGTGCACTATTACTCCTGGGTCTTGTTCTATAACACTCCTTGGAGCCCAGCCCTTCCCTCTGTGTTCTACTGTGTATAGTTGCTGTGCACTGGTTTAACTCATCAAAATTCATCATTTCCAACGTGTCTAAGTTAGATTCCATCAGCTTTTATTTGGCCCACTTTCCTAGTTGATCCAAATCCTTTTGTAACCTTAGACAACCATCATCAACATCTACTACACCATCAATGCCATCCATAAATTTCCTAATCATATGACTCGCATTCTCATCCATATAGTTAAAACACATGACACAGCACAGTGGCCCTACACCGTTACCTGTGGCACATCACTGCTCACAGATCTCTGACCTGGAAAAACAAGCTTCTACCACCATCCTTTGCCTCCTACCACGAAGCAAATTTTATATCCGCTTGCCCGGCTCACCATGGAGCCTAAGTGATCTTATCTTTCAAACCAGCCTGCAATGTCAAACCTCATCAAAGACCATAAAAACTCCATATAGACGACATCTCTGCCCTCACAATCCTCACTGATGTCCCAAACACCATCACATTCATCGGAGAAGATTTTCCACACACAAGATCTATCCTTGCCATTCCAAATGCAGGTAAGTCCTCCCACTTGAAGTTGCCGATTTCCAGACTTCCAGTATCTCACGAGGAGAGATTGGGATTCTCAAGAGTTTGTGTGAAGGAGGGGAAAATGTTTGAACAGTCTGACACACAAGTGTACAGAGACACAGATAAAGGTATGAGAGAGAGACGGAGACAGGCAGAGAGTCAGAGAGAGATATATAGACAACCAGACACTGATACACACACAGGTGTACAGAGACACAGATAAAGGCATAAGGGAGTGACAAAGAGAGATATATAAACAGACACTGATACATATACAGGTAAACACAGATAAGGGGGGGGAGAGAGAGGTAAAAAAAATAAACAGACACTGATACACACACATATACGCTGATACACTCTCTCTTTCTCCACTATTCACATCTGTGGCTGGGCTGCAGGTAACCTCACACCAAGGTAATGAATCAAACCCACACAGTGTGTTCGCATTACATCCCTCGCCTCCACCTTCATCCCATATCCGTCCCTGCCATGTTGCCACCCTCTCCCCACCCCATCACCGGCCTGGGACTCACGTGCAGGATGTTAACAGACTGGTTGAAGATTTTGACGTAGGGCTTCAGGATGTCAAAGTGGAAGGCAGGGGTAAGCAGCCGGCGATGGCGAGCCCATCTCTCCCCTTGGCTGATGAGCAGCCCCTCGCCTGTGGGAGGAGGGACAGGGACAGGTCAGAGGGAACAGCAAGTCCTCACTGCACTACCATCCGGGTGGGTGGGGGTGGGTCACTGTCATTTGTCCAGATCCTCACCCCAGTCCACCCATACTGACCATCCCACCCCAAGGTGTCCACTGCTCCCAGAGCCTGGGACATCCACCCCACCCACCGTTTCCCCAGTCAGAACACCCCCACCCACACAGACCACTCCCCTACCCTACATCATCCCTAACACTGTGGCTCCTGGAGTGAGTGGGGTGATAGGTCGCTCCTGATCCAGGCCCTGCCCCATGAACTATCACTGGGTCATCAGATCATTCAACGGGGTGGTGCAGATCGCTGCTGAGTTGATTGGGTGAGTCGGGCAGATAAAAGCACTGGATACTTTCAGAGAGCAGGGCCAAGATTTACAACGAGAATGAGAGCAGCGCAGCCATTCCAAGAGTTACAGAGTCAAGTCTGCACCAAGGATTACAGCCGCACAGTTATAGCGAGAATTACAGTAATACTAAGAATTACAGAAACTAACAGTGAAAATGGTAGCAAAACCGAAAGAACTAAAAACAGCAAAACCAAAAGCAGAGATAAAGGCACAAGAGACTGCACACAGACTTTTGATGATGCAGGGTTTGACCCAAAACTGCAGCAATTCCTTCTGCTCCAAACCCAGCAGACGCTGCCTCAGCCACTCAGAGATACTTGCAGACTGTCGTTTTCACAAGAGACTGCAGGTGCCGGAACCTGGAATGGCAAACTGCTGCAGGAAAGATGCGTCGGGGCATCTGCGGAGGGACACGAGCAGAGTTCCATGTCCAAATCCTTCATCAGGACTGGACTATGGTGGCAAAGTGTAAAGGAGCGCTGGACAAGACCTAGCAGGGAATTGGTGAATCCGGGTGAGGAAGGGTGATTGGCAGAGGGGAGGGGAAGGGAGTGGAGGTAGTGACATAGGCTGGAAGGGGATAGGTGAAGATTACAGGGCTGCAAACGGTGAAATCATAAAGACAAAAGATTCTACAGATGCTGGAAATCTTAAGTAACACACAGCATCTACGGAAGGGGGAATAAACAGTTGATCCTTCCAGAAGAAGGGCTTGGCCTGGAACGTTGACAGTTTATTCCCCTCTCCGGAGGCTGCCTGACCTGCTGAGATGGTGGGATCTGGTAGGAGAGGAAGATGGAGCATGGAACCACGCGAAGGAGGTGAGGAGAGCAGTGGGAGGTGTGGGGCCGGGGAACCAGCAGGAGCAGCAGTGGTCAGGGAAGCTAACAGCCACTCTTTAAAGCCTGGAGATTTGTTAGAGTTGTCCTGTCTGCAAGGGCAGTGGGGATAACTCACCAGGAGTGTAGCGGCAGATAACAAAAAGGTGTTTTTTGAAAGGAGGAAGAGCCAGCAGTGAGAAGATGGTGAGGGTGGAGAGTGGAAGGGTTGCACCTGATGAGGTTTCCAGGAAGCAACCAGCACCATCCCTGATCTGCTGTCCCCATGGGTTGCAATGGTGTGGGCAGTCGCCTACCTTGACTGCGTTTGAGTACCTGTGCCCAGAACAATAACACTACAACCTCATCACATGAAGGTGAGCTGGGCTTTGGTGAAGGTTAACCAGGCCCGTCTCGAACAATTCCCCCAGTAAAATACTTCCCACACTGTAAGGGACCTCCAGCCAAGTCTACCTCCCACCTGGGCTGGATCAGACCAAGTGTCCGGAACAGCCCGTTCCTAGTACTGTGATATCCCCACCTTTGCATAGCGCAAGTGAACATGAGGGCACCACAAAGTGGCTACTGCTTACCCAGCCAAGGTCTGAGGAAACCATAGAAGAGTTCATCCTTTGGGGCAATGGAAGCTGAAAGAGGAAGTGAAACCAGACTTTAGAATGCCCAAAACAGCAGATCCTGCAGCTCAAAGGAAGGACACTAATACTGAGAAAAATCAGTCCAAGTTTGTTGGATTCTGGTATTTAAATATGAGGTTGTTTTAGAGGTCCAGAATGAGTCATAAGACTTGCTGCTTCAGGATTGTTTTATTAAGAGTTGAGAGAACAAAGGGAACATGGAAGGAACAGGTGCAGAGGTCTCCTACCTGGAGAGAGAAACTAAAGAAGGAAAGAAGATGACATCTGCCACCGTACAGCTACTTTTATACCACAGAGCTAAGAAAAATTCCATAGATAAGAATAATCCAGTTAGAACATACTTATTCAATGCTCTAGTAAAAATCAGCCAATGAGAAAATACTCATTCTGGGAGCTTCTCTGTTATGAATAAGTATTTAAAGGCTACTTAAAATACAAACAGAAAATCGATTGTTAAACTGCAAAGAATATGATAATTAAAATTAAACAGTTAGATTGAAGAAATGTTCATTGCATAGAGAAGAGTCAATGTCAGCCAAGAGGCAGCTCCCCATTAGCACCACCATGAATGACAGAACTCTACCAAGACCCTCCTCACAGGCAGGCAGAGGCTATGGGTCATTGCCCTTCCTGACCCTGAAGCACCAATAGGGCTTGGACTCTTCCACGAGGAGCACCAAGCTATGAGGACAATGCGTATCTGGAAAGAGACGGCATCTTGGCTGCTGTTGGCACCAGTTGTAGTGAGGCAGGAGGGGTCATGGGTTTGGAGGGAGCAGAGTTGTGTTACATCCCTGATATTCTCTGCAGCCATGGTGAACCAATGGGGGAGACAATTGGCCCAGCAAATGTGCTGCTTTGGCTTGGATGGTTGGATATGCTGCCAAAATTCCGCCAATGGAAAATTCAGGCTCGTGGCTTAAGAAGTGGCCTCGTGGTGTAAGGGATCAAATCACCCAGAAGGTAACCAGCCTCAGCTGCACTTGGCATTCTAGAGCTGGTCCAGTTTGGCTTCTAACCAATGGTGGGTGACCCACAGTCATCAAAAGATGTTGACAGTGGGGAATTTAGCAAAGGTAATGGGCGATATGGCGAGGACAACAGGACATACACAGTACGTGGCTTTATACCGTCTTATGAGAGACAAAAGCAGACAACTACAGACACTGGAAATTTAAAACAATAACAGAAGGTGCCAGAAATACACCGCAGGTTGGTAAGTGTCTGTGGAGAGAGAAACAAAGTTAATTCTTCAGATCAAAGACCCTTCGCCAGAAGTCATTCCTGACAGGTTGTCAGCCCATTGCACGAGGTTTTACGGGTCTTGGTGCTTCATTGTCTATGAGCCTTTGCAAGAGGCACCATACAATCACTAGAGAACAGTCCATGCCCTGACCCTAACAGGCCATTGTGCCTTGAGCACTGTCCTGAAGATGTCCCGCAGCATTCCCAAGTCGGTGATAATTGCCATCCACAAATCATAGACACCTTCCTTTCCCAAGGATGACTCAAGTTGATCTCAACTGCTCAGAATCTATCCCACTGAACACAATGGCCAAACATTACGGAGGGTCTTTTCTTTTCACAAAACTCATGTGATGATCACTCCTGCCAAACAGGGGAAAGTGAGACAGACGGGAACAGTCGAAGTGACAGGAAAGTGGGTTTTGTAGTGCAGATGAGTATGTGATTGGCTGATTCATCTGAAGTGGGCAGAATGGTGAGAACAATATCCTCCACAACAGTCCAGCTCCTTACTGCTGAGCCATTCCTAGTGTCCCAGATCTTTTACTCTTAGTCCAGCCCCACAATGAGGTAAAGGTCTCACAGGATACCTCATCCCACTCACACCCTTTTATTATATAGTCTTGGCTACAAAGCCTAAGGCAGGGACAGAAGGTGGACTTTGAGATTGTACGGAATCTCTGGGGTTTAAGAGCTGCAGGACAGTATCAGGAGTACAAGAGCACAGGAGAATCCTGTTTGTACAGAACTAGTGCTCACAAGTTAGGGTGTGGAGGAGCAACAGCAGCTGGGAACAAGACATCAAATCCTTGGCATCACACCTACCCACAGTTGAAATGCTTCTGAGAACAACTGCCTCGGGTCCTGGGATATTTTGGGAGATGCATTGGTTATTTTGGGGCTGGGGCACAGAGAAAGTTGTGTAAGGATCCTTGAGGGGATTAAATAGGACAAGAGTCCAAAATTGGTCCAACTGTTCATGGGAAATGGAATTGGAAAGAGCCTGTTCCCATTTTGCCTACTGAGTTTTAATTCACAAAGGACAAGATGTTTACCAATTTCAGCGACTTCATCCCAGCATTGATCAGTGTAATCTTCTGCTGGTCATAGCTTACACAGAACATTTCCTTGGCCTTAGCCCAGTTATTGCATCCAATTCTATTCCCTCGAATTCAAGAAGAATGTGAATATCCCAGAGAGAATGCAGTAGAAGTTTACTCTAATTCCTGGAATGAGGAATTCTCGTTGTGAGGCTGGAATTGCCCTCCGCAGAGCAGAGAAGTTGGAGAGGAGACATGGGGCCTGACAGAACAGGCAGGGAAACTGCTGCGATTGGTGATAGGGTCAAGGATCAAAAAGCAAGATGAAGAAATTATTTTTATACAGTGAGTGTTTAGCATCTGGAGTACACTGCCTGATGGAAGTGGATTCAATTTCAGCTTTCAAAACAAACTTGAAAGAGAAGTGTGGGCAGAAGGCAGGCAGGAGAGTGGAATCAGGAGGGGGCAGATCACAGGCTGGATGGTTCCTTCTGTAAAGCTCAGAAGCATATCTAACCGTGGGACCTGCACTGGGTGTTTGCTCTTGAAAGCCCAAATACGATGACAAATGAGATGGCACAATGCCAGTCTCGCAGAATGACACAGCGCATGAGCAACTCGATCTATAATTCCTGTAGGAACCCGGGCATTCATTCCCAGTTCAGAACCTGCAATAAACAGGCCAATGTTTCTTTCATTCCTGAACCAGCGTTCAATGAACCAAACGGTGAAGAGGCTCAGCACTGTATCAGTTGAACATTAACCCTCTCACCTCAGATGTTGCCTTTTGCAACAGATCTTTACCTTTTAGATTTCTGGATCATTGGGATCTCTTCTGGGGAAGGTATGATCTGTACAAAAAGGGCAGGTTACACCTGAGCACAAGGAGAAGCAATATTTTTGTGGGCAGATTTGTTAGAGATGTGGGGCAGGGGGATAAACTAAGAAGGGGAGTTGGGAACTAGAGTGATAAGGCTGAATATGGGGCAGTTGGCGCACAATTAGATGCAGTGTGTCATGAGACTGCGAGGAAGGACAGGCAGATAATAGTGCAAAATTGCAGTTAGTAGGATGAGTTGCAGTGCAAGACGAGGGCAAAATTGAAAAGGGTGACAAACGCAGGACTGAAGGCGTTATATTTGAATGCATGTAGTATACAGAATAAGGTACAGATCTCAAACACAGTTAGAGATTGACAGCCTTGGCATGTGCTGAGTAATGGCCCAAAGAATATTATAGTTGGGAGTTTAACATCCAAGGATACACATTATATCAAAAGGGCAGACAAGTAGGCAGAGGAAGTGGGATGACTCTGTTGGTAAAAAGTGGAATCAAATCCTTAGGATGTAACATAGGAGCAGGTGGTGTAGTATCTTCGTGGGTTTAACTGCAAGGTTAAAAAGGCCATGATGGGAGTTATATACAACCACCTGAACAGTGGTCTGGATGTAGTATATAAATTACAAAGGGAAATAGAAAAGGCATGTCAAAAGGGCAATGTTACAAAGGTCATGGGGGATTTCAATATGCAGGGAGACAGGAGAAAAGAATATCAGGTTGGTGCTAGGTCCCAAGACAGAATTTGTAGAGTGCCTACAAGATGGCTTTATAGAGCAGCTTGTGATTGAGCCCACTAGGGAGAGGGCAATCCTGGATCGTGCGTTGTGTAAACCAGATTTACTCAGGGTGCTCAGGGTGAAGGGACACTTAAGAGGCAATGATCAAATTCATTCTGCAGTTTGAGAGGGAGAGATAAAGTCAGATGTATCAGTATGACAGTGGGGTAAAGGGAATTAGAGAGGCAGGAGAGAGGAAGAGACACTAGCAGAGATAACGGTAGAACAACAGTGGCTGCAGTTTCAGGGGAAATTTGGAAGGCGCAGAATTGGTACATCCCAAAGATGAAGAAAATATTCTAGAGAGGATGAACCAGTGTGGCTGAATGTATTAAAGCAAAAAGGTAGGCATGTAATATAGCAAAAGATAGTGGGAAGTTAGAGGATTGGAAGGGTTTTTAAAAAGGCAATTAGAGAAACATACAGAGAGAAACGATGAAATATGAATGTAAGCTAGCCAAAAATATCAAAGACAATACAAAATATTTTTTTCGGATATGAAAAGGGTAAACGAGGTGAGAGTGGATATTGGACTGGTGGAAAACAACACCTGAGAGGTACTCATGAGGGAACTAAGAAATGGCAGATGAAATTATTAAATGTTTTGTATTAGTCTTCACTGTGGAAGACACCAGCAGTATGCCAGAAATTCAAGTGTGTCAGGGGCAGTAGGGAGTGTAGTTGCTATTGTTAAGGAGAAGCTGCTTGGGATGCTGAAAGGTCTGAAGGTAGATAGGTCACCTGGACCAGATGGACTGCACCTCAGGGTTATGGGAAAAAAAAAAGGTAGCCAAAGAAATTTCACCTTTCCGGAATCACTAAATTCCGAAATGTTTCCCGAGTACTGGAAAATTACAAATGTCACTCCACTCTTTAAGGGGAGGAGGCATAAGAAAGGAAATGATATGGTAGTTTGCCTGACTTCAGTGGTTGGGAAGACGTTGGAGTTCATTGTTAAGGATGATGTTTTGGGGAACTTGGAGGCACATGATAAAGTAGGCCAAAGTCAGCACGGAAAGTTTTCCCTGATAAATCTGTCAGAATTCTTTGAGGAAATAACAGGCAGGATAGACAAAGGAGAGTCAGTGGGTGTTGTTTACTTGGATTTTCAGAAGGCCATCGTCAAGGTGCCACAGATGAGACTGCTCAACAAGATAAGAGCCCATGGTGATACAGGGAAGATACTAGCACAAATGTAAGATTGGCTGACTGGTAGGAGGCAAAGAATCAGAATAAAGGGGGCCTGTTCTTGTTGGTTGCTGGTGACTAGTAGTGTTCAGCAGGGGTCTGTACTGGGACCACTTCCCTTCACGGTATATTTCAATGATTTGAATGGTGGATTTGATGGCTTTGTGCTCAAGTTTGCAGACAATACAAAGATAGGCAGATGGCAAATAATGTTGATGAAGCAGGGAGTCTCCAGAAAAACTTGGACGGATTGGGAGAATAGGCAAAGAAGTGGCAGATGGAATACAGTGCAGGGAAGTGTATTGTCATTCACTTTGTTAAACAGAATAAATACATAGACTATTTTCTAAATGGGGAGAAAGTTAAAAAATCAGAGGTGCAAATGGACTTGGGAGCCCTCGAGTAGGATCCCCCAATGGTTAACTTGCAGGTCGTTACTGGTAAGGAAGACAAATGCAATGTTAGCATTCATTTCAAGGGAATAGAATACAAGAGCAAGAATGTGATGCTGAGACTTCATAAGGTAGTGGTTAGACCGCACTTGGTGTGTTGGGCCTCTTAGTTAAGAAAGCTGACACTGGGGAGGGTCCACAGGATTTTCACCAGAATGAATCTGGGAATGAAAATGTTGAAGTTTGCGGAGTGTTTGATGGCTCTAGGCTTGAACTCGCTGAAATTTAGAAGAATGAGTGGGGATCTCATTGAAACCTATTAAATGCTGAAAGGCCAAGATAGAATAAATGTGAAGTGTATGCATCCTTCAGAAGGAGAATTGAGGACCAGAGGACACAAACTCAGAATTGTGGGTCATGCTTATAGAACGGAGATGAAGAGGAATTTATTTCGCCAAAGGGTGGTGAATCTGTGGAATTCGTTGCCACAGACAGCTGTGGAGGCAAATCATTCAGTTTATTTAAAGTGGAGGTTGATAGGTTCTTGGTTAATCAGGGCACCAAAATTCATGGGGAGAGTGGGGTTGAAAGGGATAATAAATCATCCATGATGGAATGGTGGAACAGACTTGATGGACCAAGTGACCTACTTCCTCCCATGTCTTATATTTAGTTTAATGCAGTAATCACTTGACTCATGTTTACCACACATCCACAGGTTAACCGGTGTTTCTCTGCAGGGTGCCTGGCGTGTTGATGCATCCAGCCACTTTCAGCTACTCGTTCAGAGGCTCACATCCACAGAGGGTTGGGAAACACTCCCATACACCCCAACACAGCCAACCCTACCCTGGCAGTATTCTTCAGAGCTGGGAACACCCTGGCCTATCAGAGAGACAAATGAATGAAAATAATCAAAAATAAAGATACTGAAATAAAAAGAGAAATTGGTAAAGCTCTTCCATGTGAAACATTACCCATTTCTCTCCTCGCAGATCTGCCTGACCTGCTAAGTATTGTTCTTACCTTCTGAAGATAAATAGTGAATTAAGCTACTGAAATAGCAGACATTTGAGATAATCTTATTGTCAACAACCTAATCAATTTTTCTTTGCAAATTTCCATTAACTAATTTCGTTTAGTTTCGGAGAAGGTAGTTCAATAGGTTTGGTTGGGCTTTCGACCATCGTATTTATTCTGATCCTCAAAATTCTTGTCAATATCTACCCCATATCCAAGTCAACCTTTGCAAGTGCGTCTCCAGTTGCACTTCCAATCCAACATCTTCTACGGCACATAATAAAAAGGGCGTGGAGGTGGTGACACGTTCTGAAGAGTGAAGAAGGGTACAATTCTGGGTGGACTGCAGGGACACGGGCCACTGTGAATACGTACACAGCACCTCGAACACGGCAGGGTATTAGGCGACTAAAATAGCTCAGTTGCAGGCAGCTGGACTGGGAGGGACATGACAGTCCTGGAGACCAGGTGCAGAAGGGATTCCTGGGGTGGGCTTCAGGAAGAAGCTAGGGTTGTTCCTGCAATCAGAGATGGTGCAGTGGCAGTAAATAGGACGATGAAAGGATTCAAGGCAAGACTAATGGAAGTGTGGAGATATGCTCACTGTCTTCGGTGTGACAGACATAAATCCAACATGTCCCAAGATCTACAGTCTGTGTAGCATTTTCTGAGAGTCCCTCTGTTGGTCAGGGTCAACCATGGACATTGCGACCCAGCTGTCTATGTGATACACAAGCCAGGGCAGTACAATATGGAGAGCAAACTTCTGGCCATGTAGCAGGTTCAGCCTCTCCACGCAGCTGATGAATCCAAATTCACGGCAGAAAACAATACAGTTTGGCACCAATGGCAGTACTGGAGTTGCCAGTCAGCGTTGAACTCAACTTAGGGCTGCCTTAAGGAATTCAAATCCAGATTTTTCCCTCAGGGTTTACTCCCAAAGCCTTTCCCCATGAGTGGATATAACCACAAGCCTGCAGAGGTTTGAAATCAGAGTCTCCTTCTCCTACATGAGCCGCCAAATACGGCTGATGAGCCCCATCTGCCCAGAGCGTCTGATTTTAAGGCACCAATAACTCGCCTTCACCCCCTGTCAGTAGAAACAATTCCACCAGGCTTAGTACCTAAGCCACATGTGAAGGACAGGAGATGGACTTGGTTGTCAGAGGCTATTTGAGACGCACACCACTGGGAGCATTTAATAGATAGTGGGAGCTTGTCCCCATTACTATCCCCGACTATAACAACCTTAAGGAGCTATGTCATTCTGTAGAATTGCCAAATTATAACTATGCCGCACTTGATTTGATTTCGGGCCATAAATACTTTACATGTCAGATCAAATCCTGCAAGCTTTACTTTGAGACTAGAGATCAGATGTTTACTCTGGATGGCTTACATTACACATTCACGTTCTGTAACCTCCTACGCATGTCACACAGGACAATACAGAGCAAGAGCATGCCATGTGGAAGGATGGGCCAGACCATTGCTTGGCATCTCTCTCTGTAAACTTTGCCATGGCGGTGTTTGGGGAACAATACTGAGACAAGAGAGAACACAGTTACCGACAGGGGAGAAAATCTTCCCTTCCACATCATCCTGCACACAGCGAGTAGTTGGGAGATGCATTTCATTATCAAAGAGGTTCAGTGCAAATGCAGTGCTCAAATAGTGGTCAGATATTTGAGGAGAAAATTATTGCACAGTCCCAGGGGAAGAGCTCGATTATGAAGACATTCTAGTTGAATGTTTGAAGAGAGCATTCAGAAAAAAAAAAATTCAGAGGGCTCAGCAATCTCTGATTGCCCCAAGAAGAATCCGAAACTGAAAAATAAAATACTGCAGATGTCAGAGATCTGAATGAAAACCAGACATCTGGGGACACTCGAGAGCAGAGGGAAGGGCAGGAGTCAGATACGAGAGAGTACCCCTGTGGCTATCCCCCTGAACAATAAGTACTCCTGTTTGAGTACTGTTGGGGGGGGCAGCCTAACCGGGGGAAGCCACAGAGGCCGCGCCTCAGGCACAGAGTCTGGCCCTGTGGCTCAGAAGGGTAGGGAAAGGAAGCAGGCCACAATAATACGGGACTCTTTAGTTAGAAGGTCAAACAGGCGATTCTGTGGACCCAGTAAAGAAATGCGTATGGTAGTTTGCCTCCCAGGTGTCAAGATCCGGGATGTTTCTGATCACATCCGTGATGTCCTTCAGTGGGAAGGTGAACAGTCTGAGCTTGTGGTACATATTGGGAGGATAGGCAGGTGATACAGAAGGGATATGCTCAGACCGATGATCTGAGATGTGTCTATTTTAATGTAAGGGGTATCATGAACAAAGTGGATGAGTTTAGAGCGTGAATCAGTACTTGGCGATATAATTTGTGGCCATTACAGAGACTTGAATGGCTCAGGGACAGGAATGGTTACTTAAGAGTGCCAGGCTTTAGATGTTTCAGGATGGACAGGGAGGGAGGCAAAAGAGGTGGGGGCATGGCACTACTGATCAGAGATAATGTCACAGCTGCAGAAAAGGAGGAAGTCATGGAGGGATTGTCTACTGAGTCTCTATGGCTGGAAGTTTGAAACAGGAAGGGGTCAATAATTCAAGGGGTCAATAAGGGGTCAATAACAGGGAGACAGATTCTGGAAAGGTGCAATAACAACAGGGTTGTCATGGTGGGAGATTTTAATTTCCCAAATATTGATCGGCATCTCCCTAGAGCAAGGGGTTTAGATGGGGTGGAGTTTGTTAGGTGTGTTCAAGAAGGTGTCCTGACACAATATGTAGATAAGCCTACAAGAGGAGAGGCTGTTCTTGATCTGGTATTTGGAAATGAACCTGGTCAGGAGTCAAGTCTCACTGGGATATTATTTTGGAAAGTGATCACAATTCTATCTCCTTTACCATAACATTGGAGAAACAAACAAGTTAGGAAAGCATTTAACTGGAGTAAGGGGAAATATGAAGCTATCAGTCAGGAACTTGGAAGCATAAATTGGGAACATGTTCTCAGGGAAATGTACGGCAGAAATGTAGCAAATGTTCAGGGGGTATTTGCGTGGCGTTCTGCATAGGTACGTTCCAATGAGACAAGGAAAGGATGGTAGGGTACAGGAACCCCATGGTGTACAAAGGCAGTTGAAAACTTAGTCAAGAAGAAAAGGAAAGTTTTCAGAACTAGGTAATGATAGAGATCTAGAAAATTATAAGGCTAACAGGAAGGAGCTTAAGAATGAAATTAGGAGAGTCAGAAGGGGCCATGAGAAGGCCTTGGCGAGCAAGATTAAAGAAAACCCCAAGGCATTTTACAAGTATGTGAAGAGCAAGAGGATAAGATGTGAGAAAATAGGACCAATCAAGTGTGACAGTGGAAAAGCTGAGGAGATAGCTGAGGTACTTAATGAATACTTTGCTTCAGTAGTCACTATGGAAAAGGATCTTGGCGATTGTAGGGATGACTTACAGCGGACTGAAAAACTTGAATATATAGACATCAAGAAAGAGGATGTGCTGGAGCTTCTGGAAAGCATCAAGTTGGATAAGTCACTGGGACTGGACAAGATGTACCTCAGGCTACTGTGGGAGGCGAGGGAGGAGATTGCTGAGCCTCTGGCAATGATCTTTGCATCATCAATGGGGATGGGGGAGGTTCCAGAGGATTGGAGGGTTGCAGATGTTGTTCCCTTATTCAGGAAAGGGAGTAGAGATAGCCCAGGAAATTATAGACCAGTGAGTCTTACTTCAGCGGTTGGTAAGTTGACGGAGAAGATCCTGAGAGGCAGAATTTATGAACATTTGGAGAGGCATAATATGATTAGGAATAGTCAGCATGGCTTTGTCAAAGGTAGGTCGTTCCTTATGAGCCTGATTGAATTTTTTGAGACATGACTAAACACATTGATGAAGGTAGAGCAATAGATGTAGTGTATATGGATTTCAGCACGGCATTTGATGAAGTACCCCATGCAGGGCTTATTGAGAAAGTAAGGAGGCATGGGTCCAAGGGGACCTTGCTTTATGGATCCAGAATTGGCTTGCCCACAGAAGGCAAAGATTGTAGACAGGTCATATTCTGCATGGATGTCGGTGACCAGTGGTGTGCCTCAGGGATCTGTTCTGGGACCCTTACTCTTTGTAATTTTCATAAATGACCTGTATGAGGAAGTGGAGGGATGGGTTAGTATATTTGCTGATGATACAAAGGTTGGGGGTGTTGTGGATAGTATGGAGGGCTGTCAGAGGTTACAGCGGAACATCGATAGGATGCAAAACTGGGCTGAGAAGTGGCAGATGGATTTCAACCCAGATAAGTGTGAGGTGGTTCATTTTGGTAGGTCAAATATGATGGTAGAATATAGTATTAATGGTAAGACTCTTGTCAGTGTGAAGGATCAGAGGGATCTTGGGGTCCAAGTCCATAGGACACTCAAAGCTACTGCACAGGTTGACTCTGTGGTTAAGAAGGCATACAGTGCATTGGCCTTTATCAACCATGGGATTGAGTTTAAGAGCCGAGAGGTAAGATTACAGCTGTATAGGACCCTGGTCAGACCCCACTGTGCTCATTTCTGGTCACCTCACTACTGGAAGGATGTGGAAACTATACAAAGGGTGCAGAGGAGATTTACAAGGATGTTTCCTGGAGCATGCCTTACGAGAATAGGCTGAGTGAACTTGGCATTTTCTCCTTGGAGCAACAGAGGATGAGAGGTGACCTGATAGAGGTGTATATGATGACAGGCATTGATCGTGTGGATAGTCAGGGGCTTTTTCCCAGGTCTGAAATGCCTATCACAAGAGGGCACAGTTTTAAGGCACTTGGAAGTAGGTACAGAGGGGATGTCAGGGGTAGGTTTTTTTTTTATTGCGCAGAGACTGGTGATTGCATAGAATGGACTGCCGGCAATGGTGGTGGAGGCAGATATGATAGGATTTTTTCTTAAAAGACTCCTGGACAGATACATGGAGCTTAAAAAAAATAGAGGGCTATGGGTATCCCGAATTGATTTCTAAAGTAAGTACATGTTTGGCACAGCATTGTGGGCTGAAGGGCCTATATTGTGCTGTAGTTTTTCTATGTTTCTAGTTTCTAGGTCATTAGAGAAAGAAACCAGGTCGATGTTTCAGATTGGTCACTTTTCATCAAAACTGGGGAAGGTTTAGGACCTGAAATGAGATTTACACTCCTATAATTCTGGACAGGAATAATGACACAGTCCAGGATAAGTACCTCTTATCCAAAATGCTTGGGGCAAGAAGTGTTTCAGATTTCAGAATAAATAATGAGATAGATCATTTCCAACTGAATTTAAGTGCAACTGGTAAGCAGTCTTTGTCTTTTACTTGTTCATCACACGTGTACTGATGCAGTGTGTAAAGATTTCATATTGACGGAACGCCTGTCCCAACTGTTTCAGAAATGCCAGTGAAGAGCTTGGGCCAATGGTATGATGCCAAGCTCAAAGACACTGAGCAGTTTAAACAACTAAAAAAGGATACCATCATGTACATAGCTTGCATCAACAAGACCGGGCTGCCAGGAAAACTCAAGCTGTGGTGCTTCCAGTTCGGCAGACTCCCGAGACTCATGTGGCCATTAACAGTGTATGAAATCCCCATCAGCAAGGTTGAAAAGCTTGAAAGAATGATCAGCACACAAGTCCAAACAGTGGTTTGGACTTCCGCGATGCTTAAGTCCTGTTGGACTGTACGGGAACGGCAAATTGGAATTACCAATTGCAAGTCTTGTGGAAGAATTCAAATGCACCAAAGCAAGATTGGTCATGACCCCCCACCACCACCGTGTGGCAACGGGGAGGACATGGACCCCATCTGAAACCGTTCAGAGTGCTAAGTCTGCTCTTCGCTTCAGGGATGTAGTTGGCCAAGTCCAACATGGGAGAGCAGGGCTCGGGCTCGTCCCAAAAGCTCCTCAGTGGCACAAGGCAACATCAGTGCAGAAGAGACGGCTCGTAGTGGAGGAGTTGAGAAGACAGGAGGAGGCAGAGCGACATGCTGGGGCCGTCTCAATGGCCAAGCAGGGCCAATGGACTAATTGGGAGAGCCTGGAAGAGAGGAAACTTAGCTGGCATGACATCTGGGAGATGGAGGGATCTCAGCTAAGTTTTGTCCTCAGAGCCACTTATGACCTCCTACCAAAACCTGAACCAGTCATGGGGAGAAGACCCCGCTTGCTTTCTTTGTCAAGCACCTGGATCACTAAGGCACATTTTAACAGGATGCACCACGAGCCTCACCCAGGTACACTTGGCGGCATAACCAAGTTCTCAGACAGCTGGCATCAATCTTGGAACAGAGGCAAATCACCACAAATGCTCTCCCACAAACATCGGCAGGAAATGTCCACATCACACGATTTGTACCAGCAGGCCAACCTCCAGAGCACCATATAACATCAAAAGATGTAACCATTCTGCAGCATACATCAAAGTTGCTGGTGAACGCAGCAGGCCAGGCAGCATCTATAGGAAGAGGCGCAGTCGACGTTTCAGGCCGAGACCCTTCGTCAGGACTAACTGAAGGAAGAGTGAGTAAGGGATTTGAAAGCTGGAGGGGGAGGGGGAGATGCAAAATGATAGGAGAAGACAGGAGGGGGAGGGATAGAGCCGAGAGCTGGACAGGTGATAGGCAAAAGGGATACGAGAGGATCATGGGACAGGAGGTCCGGGAAGAAAGACAAGGGGGGGTGACCCAGAGGATGGGCAAGAGGTATATTCAGAGGGACAGAGGGAGAAAAACCATTCTGCAGGTTGCTCGGGATTGGAAAATGGATGTGGGCTTGGAAAAAAATGCTTGTGTTTCCCCCAGACATTGCGGCTACAACATTCCGGCCAGACATGGTCCTGTGGTCCACAGCAGCCAAGCTGGCATATGATGTGGAATTGACAGTACCATGGGAAGATAGTGTCGAAGAAGCTTATGAGAGGAAAAAGACCAAGTACTCTGAACTGGCAACTGAAGCTGCCCAGAATGGCTGGAAGACCAAGACTTTCCCTGCAGAAATGGGATGCAGGGGATTCGTTGCTACATCTACGACCAGTCTATCGAGGAAGATGGGGGCGAGGGGTCACTTCCTCCAAAAAGCAATCAAGTCCTTGTCAAATGCAGCAGAAGAAAGCAGCAATTGGACTTGGATTAAAAGGAAAGACAACAAATGGGCTTCAAGATGGAGACAGGAGGGTATGGAACTGAGAGGGGTGTATCTGGGACGCCAGGTAGCACCGTTGAGCCTTCCAGAGATGTCGTGGGCTTATCAACGAAATGTCAAAAAAGGAGGGTGCCCACCTGAAGACCCCGATGACGTACCTACCCTCCCTCCTTGTCACCACTCCAAGCCCACGGCCAACATCAAGAGTGCCGACTTACCATAGGGACTGAAACATCAAGTCCGAGTAGCTCTACTCACCAGCAACTATTTTGGCAAACTCGGTTAGCTTCTTTGCTGGCCCTTTCTTAAGTTTCTGCAACCAGCCTACTGAATATTCACAAGTTCCTTCAATTTTCAGTTCAGCCTGACGGGTCTTTGTTTCATAATCAGTGGCACATGCTCATTCTGAGCTGACAAATCTACTCTTTCAATACACAATCGAGATCTTCAGTTTTCACTTTGTGCAGAGATTTCCCTATTTTTCATTAACTTTTGTTCATTACATATACAAGGTCACTTCTCAGAACCATCTGTGAGCTGCCCATTGCCTGGGAACTTCCCAGTGTCCTGTGGGGTTTTCCATTTGTGACGTCATGTCAGTGCTCAAAAAAAAAATTCGATTTCGGAGGTTTCTGGAATTTCGGAGAAGAGATACTGAACCTGTACTGAAAAGAAAAAACCAATGATTTCCAGAATCAAGCTGCTCTACCTGATTGAAACAGGATACACTTGATGTACGATGGATGAAAGACCCTCACTATTGGATGAATGGGTCCAAACCAGGTGACACAACAGGTCACATGACGTTTGACGATTTCATTAACCATGTTCAGCCCCTCCTCTGAACTGCGAATCTAATGGAACAAAGCCAATGAGAGTAAAGAAAGAAAGAAATTAACCAAAGAATTACAATTCACAAGCATGTTAAACCCTTCATTATCCCCCAGAGACTGATCACTGCAGAGTGAAAACAGCAAGTAGCGTAATAGCACAGTGTAATGTTCATAAATTAGACACTATCTCAGGCTATCTCAATTATGATGAGGTGCTTCAGGCAGAAATAAAATAGGAAAAAAAATCAACACAACACACCTGTTATTTCAGAATAAAACTTGTTTCTCTGAAATTGCGGAATAGCCACCAGGAAATAAGCCTCAGCAAGCTGTCAATAATCACATGACAATGAAAAGTATGTACCAGGTTCGGAGGTGCAGACACAGATCAGGAGAACATTGGCCTTGATTAGCTCCTGCCAACCGAAGGAGAGAATGCACAGCAGGAAGCACAAAGCAGCTGGAAAGACCAAACCACAGCAAAAAAACACCACTGGGACTAGAAAATGCTGATCCAAGGTTAAGAAAGGCCACCCATGATCAGAACCTGGGAACTGGAATAAGTAGGTTCTGAGAAGGAGGATAGGTACAAGGCTTCTACCTGTTCCCAAACTCACACTACTACTCCTCACTAACTCTCAATAAATGAGCTGTCTATTTATAGACTTCAGCATGTTCTACAAGTCCTGCCAGTTTAGCTACAAGTTGAGGTTTACTCTGGAAATAACTCGTAAAACGTGTAGCTTGGGTGGTTGATGGAGGAGTTGAGTTGTTCTCCAATCTTGGAAGTCCATTTGCTAAACGTTTCATCACCAAACGAGGAGACATCACCTGCGCAGTGTTCATTGGCGGTGGGTCCTCCAAATGCCTGGCCTTTATGTACTTAACAATCGAGGTCGACATGTCTGTTTACAGAATTGTTTGCAGAAAGCCATGCTTGTATGGATTCTCTTGCATGCTGCATGTTTGCTCGTGCCATGACTGCTTACACTGTCTGGGGTATCATGGTCTCAAAGTACGGGTCAGCTATTCAGGACAGGGAAGAATGGAAACTATTTCACTCAGAGGGTAGCGGATTTTGGAACTATCTACCCAAGAAGACTGTGGAGGCCAAGTTGCTGAATATTTAGAAGAAAGGTATTGATGAATTTTGGAATATTAAGAAAATTATGGGATTCAGGATAGGTGCAGTGTAGTGGCCATGAAATATCATTTCAGCCATGATCTTATTGAATGACTGAGCAGGCAGACTGTACTTCTTCCATTCAATGTTGAGGGTATTTGAATTCGTCTCCATACCTGCCTGGTCACTGTCCTGGGGGTGGAGATGTTGCTTGTAACCCAGCATAATGACAACGCTCCCCGACAAGTGAATGGGAAACCTATTTAATCACTAGACACACAGTAACAATCATGAGGCAGGTTAAAGCTAACACAGAGGGGCAGAGATTTTCGTGGAGCACAGAACCATTTGTCAAACATACAGGCATCTTTTAGTGGAAAGTGGATTTAATGTTTAATGTAGGAAATGGAATAAGAAAGGCAGACTGGGGCTGGAGCTACACGGCACCCAGGGACATAGTGGTTATGATGCTGAGGTCTCCTTGACCCAATCCCACCTCACCCTGAGAGAACAGTTTTCATTCCTGGTCATTGGGCTAATCTGGGATTAATATAGGGATATGGAGTGAGAGCAGGAACAAATCAATTCAAAACTCTCAGGAGTGAGCTGGATAATGAGATTACTTTTCAAATTAGTACAATTGAGAGATGCTGCCTACTTAAATGCATATGAAACAGACATAGGGCTGTTGAGACACAAGAGGTTCTGCAGATGCTGGAAATCTTGACCAATGCACACAAAACGCTGGAGGAACTCAGCAAGTCAAGCAGCATCTATGGAGGGGTATGAACAATTGACGTTGAGCAGAGTCTCTTCAGCAGGTCTCATTGGCTGTTCATTTCCCTCCATGGGTGCTGCCTGACTTCCTGACTTCCTCCAGCATTTTATGGGGGTGTTGAGAGTTCATTTTCTTGGCTGTTAGTGGGAGCTCAGTCAGAACAGAGAAATGTACAGATTCCTTATTCAACCAGCAGCTGAGGCGTGAATCTCACATTGTGAGTGCTCAGAGCTAATACACAGAGTTGTTACAGGGTTCGACAGAGCCAATGTGGAGTTAGCGTTTCCCCTGGCTGGGATGCGTGGAGAGAGGTGGGGGTGGAAGCATGGTCTCAGGGTAGGAGACCGACCCATTTGGGGAGAGAGGAAACTACTTCACCCACACTGTGGCAAAACCTTGCAGTTGTCTATCTGAGATACTGAATGCTGAATTAATGAATATATTCAAGACAGAGATGGGTAGATCCCCAGATATGAAAACAAGAGAGTGATGTTGAGGTGCAAGATTGGTTCTGATCTGAATGAATGGAGAAGCAGGTACAAGGGGATGTGCTGGCATTGGAGAGGGTCCAGAGGAGGTTCACAAGGATGATTCAAGGAATGAAAGGGTTATCATACAAGGAATGTTTGATGGCTCTGGGTCTGTACTCGCAGGAATTCAGAAGGATGAGAGGGAATCTCATTGAAACCTTTTGAATGTTGAAAGGCCTAGACAGAGTAGGTGTGGAAAGGATGGTTCCCATGGTAGGGGGGTCTAGGACAAGAGGGCACAGGGACACCCTTTCAAAACAGAGATGCAGAGAAATTTCCTAAGTCAAAGGGTGGTGAATTTGCGGAATATGTTCTCACATGCAGCTGTGGAGGCCAGGTCGTTGGGTGTATTTAAGGCAGAGATTGATAGGTTCTTGATTAGACATGGCATCAAAGGTTACAGGGAGAAGGCAAGGAACTGGGGTTGAGGAGGAGGAAAAAGGGATCAGCCATGATTGAATGTGGGATCAGACTCGATGGGCCAGGTGGCCTAAATCTGCTCCTATGTCTTATGGGTTCCAAGTTCATCTGTCAGAACCTTTCCCTTCTAACGCACAGGAGTGGCCTGGAGGAGGAGGGAGATTGATGACACATCCAGGTGAACTTGGTGACAGACAGTGAGTGGGGAATCAGAATGACAGCCACGCACTGGAGCATCCCAGAGGCTGCAGACACTGATAGCCCCCACTGAGCAGTGGATCCAGTCTGACTCAGACCAACGTCCTCTCATCCCTTCAATGGGGGGGGGGGGGCAGCTGCTTTAGGCTGAGGAAAGTGACAGGAAGCCATCCACAGTGAACAGACTACTCCAGCCAGGGCGGTCAGGTGGGAGTGGTATCAGCTCTCTCCATTCTTGCATCATGGGATAGGGGAAAAGGAGGATGGTTAAATATATATATATATTAAAAAATAAAAATGTTGCATAAAGTGTGCCAAGTTATTTCCAGTAACAAAAGGTCATCAGAGCTATTTGGAATTTGGCTTTTCTCTTGAGAAACAAATTCCAAGCCTGTACTTTGACCAGTTCATTAACTAAAAACATCTCTGGCATCGTGGAGTTTAATTCTCATCTTTAAGGAACCAACATGATGGTAAAACAGGTTTTTTGAGGCCAATAAGAGGCCATTGCCACTTCAGTGATTATGGGATGATTATGCAGGAGAGGAGGAGAAAGGTGCCTCGGGCATCAGCAGAGACTGCACTGTCTAGGAAGACCATACTGATGTGACAGAGATGGGTGGTGGGCAGAGGTGTAATCAGAAGCTAGACCAAGATCATGTTCATCCAGAAAGTTACTCGAGCTGTTTTTAAGCTGAAGATCACAGGCTAGATGAAGATGTTGGGGTAAATGCACGGACACAGCAGTTTCCCACGGAGAAGTAAAGGGGAGAGGCAGATTGAGAGAAAGACTGCAACAAGGAAAGGAAGTGGGGAGAAGAGAGTCGGTAGGACAAAAGATCTGGGAAAAGAAATCAAAAAATAGGAAGAAGAAAGAGCAAAATGAGTGATGCAGAGGTCTTTATGGCAGCGGGAAGTTCGGTGAGATCTTGCTCTACTTTCCTGGTCTGATCCACTCCTCAGGTAACAAATGTCACGACCAGACAATGCTCCACATTCCCCAGGTGTACAATGTGCCAGCGCAGGCTGCTTTCACAATAGGACAATGACAACGGAGCAAGCACACAGTTCACATCAGAAGGAATCAGCAGCATTGGAGACATGCACAACGTATACAGACTGTGGTCACCGCGTCTCCCTTACACTGGCCCTCAGTTCAATGGCCATCCTCTGAAAACCAACCGGTAGGGCCTCAGTCATTGGACGAGGGGGACAGGACACGTCATCTTCCTCACAGCTGGAGTACACAACACCCCACATCTGCACTTTCAACACAGACAGGAGAAGGGGCCGACAACACTGGGCATTGGAAGCCCGTGGTGTGACGGCGCCCCAACCTGCTGTTCTTTCTCTTCCTAGTCGGACAGAGAGACATCATCACCTCCCTCTCTGTAAATATTCACTGTACACCAGTATAAAGTCACTCCACAGGAGAGGGGCTTCCAGCTACAAAGGGTTTAAATGAGTTGGGAGACAGGTGAATATGGGGTCAGGTGGTGAGGTGACAGAATCAAGGTCTGGGGCTGTACAAGGAGCCCATAGATGGACATTGGATGAGTTCTGAAATCCAACACAAAATCCTTGCCCTGGTACACTGAGCTCTGACTTCATTCAGTCTGTTAGGTCCCATCAGTGGATATATGTCTCAGTTTCACAACAGCCACAGCACACATCTCTGTAAACCCAGCAACTCATTCACTGATCCACCTGGCCGCTGGCTGTGCCTTCTCCTCACCCTATTCTTGGCTCAACGCCCTTGTGCAAGTTCAGCTGACTTTTGCATGGGGCCAGAAGTACCACTGTCACTGGCTTTGTGGACTGGACTGAGCACTGGTCTGCTGGTAATCTTAGGGCACACCGATAGACCTTAGGAAATCCAAAAATCTGCAGACGCCGGGAATCTGAAAGAAAGGGAGATAACTCTGGAAGCTCTCAGCAGGTCAGGCAGTATCCGTGGAGTGGGAAACATAGGGATTTAAGGTCATGGACCTTTTGGCACAGCCCAGATCTAATGAAGGGTCTTTGGCCCGAAATATATCCCCGCTTCTCTCTGTACAGGGACGGTGTCCCCTTCATTCCCCCTCCCCACCCTCTCCGCTGGCACAGCCTGAACGCGGGCATGTTCCACAGCGCTGTCCCTGGCACACTACCCTCTCCCTTTGTCTTCACTCTCAAAATGCCCCCATCTCACAGACGTTGTTCTTGTTGTTTTCCCTCTCTAACTGACCCACTAATGCATCGGCAGGGTTACATTTATCACTTGCCCCACAGCAACACTGCTTTCATCCAATCACATACCACCATCTACCAACTCCATTCTCTTCCCCAGTGCTGATCAAAGCTCTTCAACACAAACTCATGACCCTGCTTCTCTCTCCACAGATCTCGTCTGACCTGCTGAGTGTTTCCATTATTTTCTGTTTCTATTTTGGAGGCATCATTTACCTTTAGTGCCTTCAGTCAAACACACTGCAGAACAATAATTATCTAAATCCCCCCACTAAATAACCAGCTGCCCCACATGCTGGAATACCTGATGCCAGGAAGACAGGTTTAATGTAATCGGGGTGAAACAGATGGATTAAGTGTAACAGGGGTCCAAACCGGGTCTTCATGGCGAGTGGGAACTTTAAGACCAGCTGTCCAATGGTTTGCAATCCTTCCTCATCGGGATTAACCTTCCTCCAAAAGAATAAACGTACACACATTAGAAGCAGGACACAGCAAGCAGCAAATTGTGCAGGGGCTGGAGAGCACACAGACATTGGGAGGCATAGCACGAAAACAGGCCCTTCAGCCCCGCTCCGCCACTCAGGCAATGGTCACCACAAATCAGTCCCACTTGCCTGCATTTGAGCCACACGTCTCCAAACCCTTCCTATCCATGCACCTGTTCAAGTATCTTTTAAATGTTATTAATGTGCCTGTCTCAAGCATTCCTGCTAGCAGCCAGTTCCATATACTGACAACCCTCTGGGTGAAAAATCTGCCCCTCAAGTTCCTATCAACTCTCCCCACTCACTGTAAACCTGTGTTTTATAGTCCTTGGTTAGTCAACCCAGGGAAAAAGTCTGTGTGTATTTACTGTACTTAAGCCCTCATGACTTTACACATCTCCATAAACTCACCCCTCATTCTCCTATGGTCCAATAAATGAAGTCCTTGCCTGCCCTTTTCTCATTACTACCATCAAGGAAGAGGCAAAGGAGCCTGGAGACCCCCACTCAATGACTTAGCAACAGCTTCTTCCCCTCTGCCATCAGATTTCTCAGTGGTCCATGTGCACTACTTCGTTATTCCTCTTTCCCTCCTTTCCCTGCACTTTTCTTCCTTTATCTGTTTAATTATTGCAACTTATAGTAACTTTTATGTCTTGCACTGTACTGCTGCCACAAAACAACAAATTTCACAACATATGTCAGTGGTAAACCTGATATTGATTCTGCCCAGCCTTTCTCTACAAATCTCCTTCAGGCCTGGTAACATCTTTGTAAACCTTTCCTGGACTCTCTCTAGCTTGAGAGAAATGTTCCCTCCCCTTCACTTCTATCGTGCCTAAAGAATCTACACCGTGGAAGTGAGCTGCCAGTCCTGCCTTTCCATCAGCCACATTTCCATGAAGTCATAACCCCAAACTAAAGAACCAAGACCTTGCCCTATGAAGCTTGCATGGAGGTTGGTGTACAACAGCTACCCAGAGTTAACAGACAGCACACACTGGTCAGCTGCAGTCATCTGTGTGAAGAGCAGGACCTGAAGAGTCTAGAGCCCTCATCTTTCCCCATCTATGTCCCAGCAGCGACCCCCAATATCACGTTCACTTCGAACTTCCGACACAGTGGACCTCTGTGCAGGGTAACCCCTCTCAAACTTTTCGCTGGGTGTGAGAGACAGAGCAAGGTCAATCAGCTACCACAGTACAACCCAAAGCAGATTTCCATTATCGCAAAGGATCAAAGTAAGGGTTAAACCTGACACCTCCACAGCCCTCCCATCCATGTGCTTACACACACACACATCTCTTCAATAATGCAATCAAAATTGCATCATCACTTCTGCCATCCCTCACTACTGCTGCAGCTTGTTCTACATTTGCAACATCCTCGGAGTAAAAAAAAAAGTCTGCTTTCAGGTTCCCCTTAAACATTTCACCTTTTACCCTTACCCTCCGACCTCTCATTCTAGTCTCACCCAATCTCAATGGGAAAAGCCTGCATGCCCTTCTATAAATCTCCCCAAATTCTCCTACATGCTAGGGAATAAAGTCACAACCTATTAAATATTTAAATACTTCTGTCAAGGCCCACGCAATTTCTACACTCACTGCCTACGAGGTCCGAGTGGACTTTTTGCCAGGCCTATTCCACCCTTATTTATCTCAAGACAGCAAGCACCTCCGCTTCTGTAATCTGTACACAGTCCATGACTTCACTATGGTTTTGTCTCAGTTATAAAGACTGTGTCCATTTCCAAAGTATAGATACCTAAACTCCATTTCAGATCTCTCCCATCTCTTTCAGCTCCATGCACAGATGACCACCGTGATCTTCATCTGGACCAATTTTGTCCCTTGCTATCCTTGTACTCTTAAAATAATCTACAGAATCCCTTGGCATTTGCATTCACCAGTCTGCCAGAGCACCTTCATGCCTTCCTTTCGCCCTCCTAATTTCCTTTACAAGTATTCTCTTGCATTTCTTGTGCTCCTCAAGGGCCTCATTTGTTCCTTGCTGCCCATACCTGAAATGCACTTCCTTCCCTCGAAAACTTGCTAGCCGTCCCATTTATTCCAATGGGTATATAGAAAGTCTGCACTCTTCAAGCGACTACCACTTAACAAGCATCCCTTTCCCAGAAAACAATCTATCCCAATCCACACCCGCCAAATCCCTTCTGATGTCATCAAAACTGACCTCTCCCCAACTTAGAATCTTAGCCCAAGGGCCAGTACTACCCTTCTCCATAATTATCTTGAAATTAATGGAATTATGATCACTAAATCTAAAGTGATCCCCTACACTCACTTCTGTCACCCGTCCTATGTTGTTCCCTAGTAGGGAATCCAATACTGGCTCTCTCTAGTCGGGATATATATATATCCCGACTAGACAGAGCCAGTATTGGATTCCCTACTAGGGAACTTCCCTGATATATATATCAGGGAAGTTCCATATATATATATATACATATACATACATACTGATTAAGGAAACTTCCCTGAACACATTTGACAAACAACTCTAGCCCTTCGTCCTTTTATAGTACGGGAGTCCCAGTCATTACGTGGAATGTGTGGGCTGGGGAATTCCTCCACCTTCCCCTTTCTCTTCCTCCTTATTCTTCCCCTACCATTCCATCAGCCCCTCCCTCCCCTCCTGCATCATTCCTTTCAAACCTCTCCTCTTGTCAAACAAGCCTATCCCAAATGAATGGAGAGAGGAGAAACATTAAGAATTTAATAGATATTTATCCTGAATCAATTAGGAAACTCATAATCATAATCTCCATTAAAATATCCAGAAGTCAACATTGACTATGGCATTAACCAGCTCTGTACACTCTTGGGGATCCCAAAGGTGGAATTCCCTCAGGTTGACTTCCAGAATGAATGAGTTTTTCCCATTTTTGCCTTTTCCTGGAGATGCCTCACCCATCCTAATTTAGGAGCAATCCCAGGGAATGAAGCTCAGAGGCACATTGCCCCCACTCACACCATCCCAAAGAGGTAACTATTCTTCAATCAGTGATCCCAGCCTGCACCCAGAGGGACTCCCAGCTGTCCTAATCAGCCACTTTGTTCAGTGTGTCAGTACCCGAGACCAATCTTGGCAATTTACTTACGAATGTTTCATCACCATACAAGGAGACATCATCAGCGTGCTGTTGATTGTGATGTGTCCTACGAATGCTTGGCCTTTATAAACTTATCAGTCAGTTGATTGGTCATCATTTCAGAAACTCAATTGTGATGTCGAGAGGAAATCTCATTGCTGATTGGTTTTGTGGCAAACTTCATGTATTGTGGTCTGAAATTTTGCTCACATTGGCTGCTAAATAGGATCAAGGTCTATACGCTTGTTTACAGAATTGTTTGTGAAGAACCATGCTTCTAGGTATTCCCTTGCCTGCTTTTGCTCGTGTGATGACACTGACGCCCAGTCAAATTTGTGTCCCCCTCTACCTTCATAGGTGGAGACTATGGGGAGTTGGTCATGCCACTTTACAGCCAATTGATGTTCATGGATTCGTGTGGATAGCTTTCCCCCCCCAATTTGGCCAAAATCCCCGCATTGAATTTTGTAGACCACGTTAGTCTTGTTGAATAGCTTGGTTTATTCTTTTGGTCTACAAAATACTCCCTTCAACATTGCTGTTGGCTTATGTGCAACTGAAATTCTATGTTCTTGGAGCAATCAGGCCATCATTTCCGAGACATTTCAAATGTATGGTTGGACAGCGTGCCTGGTTGCTTCTTGACTGGTGCATTGTTGACCTCGTAGACGTGTTCGGATGAAGTTACGTGAGTATCCATTTCATGTGAATACCTTAAAGAGACGTTTCTCCTCTTTACCCTTTAGTTCGACCGTGCTGTGGAGTGTCTCCGCTCTTGGGAACAAAGTTTTGATACAGGTCTTCTTCTGTATACTTGGGTGGTTGTTGTGATAATTTAGAATCTGATCGTTATGTGTTCTTTTACAATAAGTGGAAGTTTCCAAAGTGCCACCTATGTTTGTGCTGACAAGCATGTCCAAGGATGCTAGTTTCCCCCTCAGTTTCTGTTTCCATTGTGAATTCAATATCATCGAATGCAATGTCGATTAGTTCTTAAGTTCTTCCAGTTTCACTGTGCTTGACTATGACAAAGGTATCATCAATGTAATAGACCCAAATTTTAGGGTTTATAACTGGCAACACCATCTTTCTAATTTTTGCATGACAGACTCCATTATAAACCCAGAGGTGGACAAACCTGTTGGTGTCCCTTTTCAGCTCTTTGGAAAGCGTGCCATTAAACTTAAACAGAATGCCACTAGTTTGCACGTGCTATCTTTGCTTCATCTTCCACCATTTGTTCTGAAGAGCGGAGACACATTGCAGCACGGAAAAACTAAAGAATAATGAGAAGAAACATCTCTTTAAAGTATTCACATGAAATGGATACCCATCGAACTTCATATGAAGATGGCTATGAGTTCAACAATGCACTAACCAAGAAGCAACCAAAAGGGTTGTCCCTCCACATATTCAAAATATCTCACCAATGACGGCCTGACTGCTGCAAGAACATAGAATTGTAGTCGCACATAAGCCAATAGCAACATTGCAGAGACTACTTTGCAGTCCAAAAGAATGAACCAAGTGATCAGACAAGACCAATATCATCTACAAAATCCAACGTGGGGACTGCAGCAAATATTATGTCAGTCAGACTGGGAGAAAGTGATCCACAAGGATCTAGAAACATCAACTGGCTCTAAAACAGCAGGACCAACCCTCCCTAGTCTCTACCCACGAAGATTGAGAGGGGTACAAATTTGATTGGAAGTCATGGCGCAAGCAAACACACGGCATGCAAGGGAATTCCCAGGAGTATGGTTTTCCACAAACAATTCCATAAACAAACATGTGAACCTCAATCCTATTTATGAGCCAATACAGATAGAGTTCCAGACCAACATACATCAAAGTTGCTGGTGAACGCAGCAGGTCAAGCAGCATCTGTAGGAAGAGGTGCAGTCGACGTTTCAGGCCGAGACCCTTCGTCAGGACTAACTGAAGGAAGAGTGAGTAAGGGATTTGAAAGCTGGAGGGGGAGGGGGAGATCCAAAATGATAGGAGAAGACAGAAGGGGGAGGGATGGAGCCGAGAGCTGGACAGGTGATAGGCAAAAGGGGATACGAGAGGATCATGGGACAGGAGGTCCGGGAAGAAAGTCAAGGGGGGTGGTGGTGAGCCAGAGGATGGGCAAGAGGGATATTCAGAGGGACAGAGGGAGAAAAAGGAGAGTGAGACAAAGAATGTGTGCATAAAAATGAGTAACAGATGGGGTACGAGGGGGAGGTGGGGCCTTAGCGGAAGTTAGAGAAGTCGATGTTCATGCCATCAGGTTGGAGGCTACCCAGACGGAATATAAGGTGTTGTTCCTCCAACCTGAGTGTGGCTTCATCTTTACAGTAGAGGAGGCCGTGGATAGACATGTCAGAATGGGAATGGGATGTGGAATTAAAATGTGTGGCCACTGGGAGATCCTGCTTTCTCTGGCAGACAGAGCGTAGATGTTCAGCAAAGCGGTCTCCCAGTCTGCGTCGGGTCTCGCCAATATATAAAAGGCCACATCAGGAGCACCGGATGCAGTATATCACCCCAGTCGACTCACAGGTGAAGTGTTGCCTCACCTGGAAGGACTGTTTGGGGCCCTGAATGGTGGTAAGGGAGGAAGTGTAAGGGCATGTGTAGCACTTGTTCCGCTTACACGGATAAGTGCCAGGAGGGAGATCAGTGGGGAGGGATGGGGGGGACGAATGGACAAGGGAGTTGTGTAGGGAGCGATCCCTGCGGAATGCAGAGGGGGGGGAGGGAAAGATGTGCTTAGTGGTGGGATCCCGTTGGAGGTGGCGGAAGTTACGGAGAATATGTTGGACCCGGAGGCTGGTGGGGTGGTAGGTGAGGACCAGGGGAACCCTATTCCTAGTGGGGTGGTGGGAGGATGGAGTGAGAGCAGATGTACGTGAAATGGGGGAGATGCGTTTAAGAGCAGAGTTGATGGTGGAGGAAGGGAAGCCCCTTTCTTTAAAAAAAGACATCTCCCTCGTCCTAGAATGAAAAGCCTCATCCTGAGAGCAGATGCGGCGGAGGGAGGAATTGCGAGAAGGGGATGGCGTTTTTGCAAGAGACAGGGTGAGAAGAGGAATAGTCCAGATAGCTGTGAGAGTCAGTAGGCTTATAGTAGACATCAGTGGATAAGCTGTCTCCAGAGACAGAGACAGAAAGATCTAGAAAGGGGAGGGAGGTGTCGGAAATGGACCAGGTAAACTTGAGGGCAGGGTGAAAGTTGGAGGCAAAGTTAATAAAGTCAACGAGTTCTGCATGCGTGCAGGAAGCAGTGCCAATGCAGTCGTCGATGTAGCGAAGGAAAAGTGGGGGACAGATACCAGAATAGGCACGGAATATAGATTGTTCCACAAACCCAACAAAAAGGCAGGCATAGCTAGGACCCATACAGGTGCCCATAGCTACACCTTTAGTTTGGAGGAAGTGGGAGGAGCCAAAGGAGAAATTATTAAGAGTAAGGACTAATTCCGCTAGACGGAGCAGAGTGGTGGTAGAGGGGAACTGATTAGGTCTGGAATCCAAAAAGAAGTGTAGAGCTTTGAGACCTTCCTGATGGTCCAACTTTCAAATCCCTTACTCACTCTTCCTTCAGTTAGTCCTGACGAAGGGTCTCAGCCTGAAACGTCGACTGCACCTCTTCCTACAGATGCTGCCTGGCCTGCTGCGTTCACCAGCAACTTTGATGTATGTTGCTTGAATTTCCAGCATCTGCAGAATTCCTGTTGTTTAGAGTTCCAGACCATGAAGTTTGCTGCACTACCAATCAGCAATGAGATTTCCTCCCCACATCACAATTGAGTTTCCGAAATGGCAACCAATCAGCTGATTGATAAGCATATAAAGGCCAAACATTCGGAGAACACGCCACAATCAATGGCACTCCGATAATCTCTCCTCATATGATGACGGAACAATTGCAAGTTAATTGCCAAGATCAGAGAACAGCTCAATTCAACCATCTACCACCTGAGCTACACATCTTCCAAATTATTTCCAATGTGTAGTCTCCTCCTTTCCCCCCGCAGTGCCGTATTGATTGGTCCCTGGTGGTAAAGGGGAACGATGAACGTCCACCGTGGCTTTGGAAGATCTTTGGTATTCCGAGACACCGCAAGCACCTAATTCCCTACCATTCCAAGGTGTCCCATGAGCCAGCTGCGCTTCGGGGGGCTGCCGAAGCATGCCAGCTTCTTGCTATTCCGATGGAAGTTAATGAGAAGAGCGGCAAGGTTCCAGACGGTCTTGATGAAGAAGACCAGGAGCAGGGTGATGATCACACTCCGCAGGTAGGTCCACATCTTGCTGTGGTCCAGGGTGAAGACCTGATCCAGTACTGGCAGCATCTGGTGAGAGAAGACACACAAGGCATGTCAGCTGCATGCTTGGAACCTCATTCACAGCCGAGTAATGTCAGGCACACACTTTGGAACTGGCTCATTACAGTAGCAATACCAGGGAGTATGGAGAGCAATGGACAGAGGGCAGATGGACATCATCCTGAATACTAGATGGAGAGGTAAACAGGACACCATGGTAAAGGGAAGGGCCAGCAGCTGTATCCAAAAGCCTTTCTAGAACTAACCACTATATAATGCTCATAAACAGATGAAATTCTGGATGCTGGAAATCCAGAGCAACACACAAAATGCTGGAGGAACACAGCAGCTTCTATAGAAGTGAATAAACAGCTGATGTTTCAGGCCAAGACTCTTCTTCAGGACTAGAAAGGAAGGGGAAGATGTCAGAATAGAAAAGTGGGGCAAGGACTAGCTAAAAGGTGATAGGTGAAGCCAGGTGGGTAGGAAAGATCAAGGGCTGGAGACGAAGGAATCTGATAAGAGAAGAGAGTGGACCAAAGGAGAAAGGGAAGAAGAAGGGAATCCAGGGGGAGGTGATAGGTAGGTGAGAAGTCATAAGAGGCCAGAGTGGGGAATAGAAGAGGTTAGGGGGAAAGAATTCCCTCACCCCCCAGAAGGAGAAATCAATATTCATACCATCAGGCTGAAGGCTCCCCAGATGGAATACAAGATGTTATTTCTCCACCCTGAGGGTGGCTTCATCATGGCACAAGACAAGGCCATGGACCAACAGGTCAGAACAGGAATGGGAATCGGAATTAAAAGATTTGGTCACCGGGAAGTTCTACTTTTGGCAGATGGAGTGGAGATGCTCGACGAAGCAATCCCCAGTTTACGATGGGTCTCACCAATGTGGAGGAGGCCGCATCAGGAGGACTGGACACAATAGACAACCCCAGCAGGTTCGCAGGTGAAGTGTTGCCTCACCTGGAAGAACCGTCTGGAGCCCTGAATGGAGATGTGGGATGAGGTGAATAGGCAGGTGTAGCACTTTGGCCACTTGCAGGGGTAAGTGCTGGGAGGGATGAATGGACAAGGGAATCAGAGAGGGAGCGATCCCTGTGGAAAGCGGAGAGAGGGGAGGAGGTAAAGGTATGTTTGGTGGTAGGATCTTGTTGGCTACAGCAGAAGCTGCAGAGAATGACATGATGGCTCATGGGTGGTAAGTAAGGACAAGAGGAACTCTGTCGCTGTTAAGCCGGTGGAAAGATAGGGCGAGTGTGGATGTTGATGAAATGGAGATGCAGGTGAGGGAAGCAAAAGTTAGAGGAAGGGAAATCCTGTTCTTTTGAAGAAGGATGTCCTGGAAAGGCAAACCACATCCTGGGAACAGATGCAGTGGAGACAAAGGAACTGATTAAGGAGGGTCACATTTTTTTTAAAAAACAGGAAACTTGGGTGGGAAGAGGTATAGTCAAGATAACTGTGTGAATCAGCAAGCTTATAAAAGACAGTTGCCTGCAGAGATGGAGTCAGATCAAGAAAAGAGAGAGAGGTGTTGGAAATGGACCAAGTGAATTTAGGGTAGGGTGGAAGTTGGAGGCAGAGTTGATGAAAATGTCGAGCTCAGCAGAGATGCACGCAGCAGCAGCAATACAGTGTCAATGCAGCAGAGGAAGAGTTGGACAGCATTACTGGGGAAGGCTGGGAACATGGACTGTTCTATGTAATGTTACATACCTCATGGATATCTTGTGACTGTCTTATGACCATGATGTAATTTTTTTTTGTTGGAGGTCACCTGATGTAATTTTCCTGCCGATGTGAAGTCACATGATGACCTGTTCTCAACAGGTATATAAAAGGGAGACCCCAGTGACGCAGTTTTTGGTTTTCCAGCTAGAACGTTAGCCAGAGACTCCGCTCCATTGTGTGTGTTTTTTTATGATGGTTTCATTTTTAAAACGGAGTTTTTACATTCTAACCCATTTCTGACAGATTTGTTGATTTACCTTTTCAGTAGTATAGGAGAGTAAAGACCTTATCGAAGTACAGGACCTGAAGGATTAAGAGAAATTGGTATCGTTCAGCAGCTTAATAAAGGATCAACCTTACTGAGTCTTCGTTGAAGAAGTAGCGACCTGCATTAAAGATAACTCCTGCCAAAAGAGCAAGGTAGTTCATGCAGGATTTGCTTGCCGGAAGAAAAGTCAGTCGCATTTAAGCCATTTTATTTCTTTCGTCATGAATACTTTGGGCAGAACCAGCAGGAAAGTCGCGTCTATGAAGAAATCCTTCTCCAGAGAAGTCTCTCCTAATTGACTGTATAAATCTCTTGGCCTTTCGAATTTATCATTTTAAGAACTGTGTTTGACTATCGCTTTAAGAACTGTTTTCGCATTTATCGCTTTAAGAACTAGCATAGAGTGGTGGTTTGTGGAATGGCCGCATAGCGGTTAATTTCCGGTTAAGTTTTCATTTGTTTTTTTTTAAATTATTTATCAGAGTTTAATAAATGTTTGGTTTTTTTATATAACCTGACTCAATTGATATTCATTGTTGCCAGTTACGTCACATATATTGTAGGGACTCGTCCGTGATTTTGTTCCAAAGTTTGAGCTTAAGTGCTTGTTTAATTTCCATTCTGATTTGGAAAAGGGAAATACTGATGATTTTTTTTTTTTTTTTTAGTTTGATTGATGTGTGCGTGGTACCCGGCAGCAATGAATATTGACGACTTTATGGCTTTGCCTGACCCGGAGGAATTAGCGAATGCAAGAAAACGTGAGGTATCAGAAATTGCTAAAAGGTTGAACCTTAAAGGAATTACGAAGGATACAATAAAAGCCTTAATTCAAAGAAAAATTGCTGAGTATTAAATAAGTTATGAAAAGTTTGATGAAGAAGTATTAGATAGGTTTCCAAAGAGTAATCTGGAAATGCAGTTACATCTTGAACAAATAAAGTTAAAGCAATTAGAAGCTGATTTGGAAAGAAGTCGGTGAGAAGCTGAAAATAAACAGAAGGAATTTGAGGCTAGAGAGGCCCATAAAATAAGGGAATTTAAAGAAAGAGAAGCTGAAAACCAGAGGAAATTTGAGCTAGAGATGGAGAAATTAAAGTCCGAGGATCGGTCTTCTGGTTCTAAGAAACAGTTTATTGCTAGTCATGAGCTTATTTTAGCTCCTCCATTTAATGAAGCTGAAGCAGACAAATATTCCCAGCATTTTGAAACTGTTGCTCTGAGTTTAGGGTGGCCGAAAGAGCAATGGTCAGCGATGTTACAAAGTGTAATTAAAAGCAAGGCACAACAAGTTTACACAGTTTAAATGCTGAGCAAGCAATGGATTATGATATTGTTAAACAGCATATAGTGAAGGCATACGAGTTGGTTCCGGAAGCGTATAGAGAAAGATTCAGAAATTTGAAGAAATCTGTGGAAAAAACTTATGTGGTATTTGCCTATGAGAAATCTGTGTGTTTCTGATGGGTTTTCTCTAAAAATGTGAATGGGGAGTATAATAAATTAAAAGAGTTGATTTTACCGGAGGAATTTAAAAGGAGCATTCCTGTTGAAGTGAGGACATACTTAAACAAAAGGGACACTGCTACATTGTAGGAGACTGCTAAATTAGCTGATGAGTATACTTTAATTCATAAGAATAAATTTTCTCCAAGTAGAACTTTTAAAAGGAAAAATAGCACAGAGAGTCAAAGTAAACCAGAAATTAAATCTGAAGTTAGTGAGAAAGGTAAGGATGAAGGGAGACATGTGAAGGAAAGACATTTTGGTGTTATTTGTAATTATTGTAAGAAACCTGGACATGTAATAGCTAACTGTTTTCGATTGAAAAAGAAAGAGAAGGAAGCAGCCCCAGATGCTTGTGTGCAGCATATTGAAACACCTGTAAATTCACAAAGTTTGATAAATACTAATGAAGTTTTGTTAGAGTCTGACCAAGTTAAAAGGGGATATGAACATTTTATAACCGAAGGATTTGTATCCTTGAAAGAGGGATCCAATCCTGTACCAATAAAAATACTTAGAGATACTGGAGCTTCTCAATCACTATATTAGACAGTGTGCTAAAGTTTGGTGATGAGTCTGACATTGATGAGGTAAAGAGGAGTTGGGAGTGCCCTTATGCCAGTACATTTACGTAAAGTAAATTTAAGGTCAGGATTAGTTGCAGGGGTTGTTAAAGTATGACTACAATCCAGTTTACCTGTGAACGATGTTTCTCTTTTGTTAGGGAATGACTTAGCAGGTGGACAACTTTTTCCTGAAGTGCACTTGACAATAAATCCTAATTCTGAGGAACCACAGATGGATTCTAACACAGATTCTTCCTGTGTTGTAACCTGAGCTATGGCTAAAAAGTCTGTTGTACAGGATGAGGTTGTTACCCATGACTGTTCAACTTGGGATGCGAATTTTGAGGATGTGTCAGAAACTTTCTTACCTACATTATTTGATCAGGATTTTGGTAGCAAGTCTGACCATGAAGATTTGTCTTTATCTCGGAAGGAGATGATAGCACAGCAAGATAGAGATCCTGAGATAGTTAAATTAAAGGAACAAGCTCTTCCAGATAGTGAAGTTAAGAAGGTGGCAGTAGGATATTATTTTGAAAAGGGAATATTAATGAGAAAGTGGAGATCGCCTATAATTCCTGCTAGTGAGGAATGGGAATTTAATCACCAGGTAGTAGTTCCTAAAGTTTATCGAAATGAGATTTTAACTATGGCTCATAGTATACCTTTGGGTGGTTATCTAGGTGTAAAGAAAACTATGAACAAGGTTTTTAAACATTTTTTACTGGCCCTAGTTTAAGAAAAGATGTAGCGACATTTTGCAGAACATGTCATACATGTCAAATTGTGGGTAAACCTAGTCAAGTTACTCCAGTGGCCCCACTGCAACCAATTCCAGCATTTGGTAAGCCGTTTTCCAAAATCAGTATAGTTTGTGTAGGCCCATTGCCAAAAACTAAAACTGGACATCAATATTTGCTGACTATTATGTGCACAGCATCTAGGTTTCCAGAGGCGGTACCTCTTAGGAATATAACAGCCAAAACTGGGACAAAGGCTCTTATAAAATTCTTTACTTATTTTAGGTTGCCTAGGGAAATGCAATCGGATCAAGGTAGTAATTTTATGTCTGGATTGTTTCAGCAGATAGTTTATAAACTGGGAGCAAAACAGATTATTTCCTCAGCCTATCAACCAGAATCGCAAGGAGCCTTGGAGAGATTCCATTCTACCCTAAAACCTATGATTAGGACATATTGTGTGGAAAACGAAAAGGACTGGGATGAAGGCATACATTTACTACTTTTTGCAGTAAGGGAGGCAATACAGGAATCATTAGGTTTTAGTCCTTTTGAACGTGTTTGGGCATAGAGTTCGAGTACCTTTGGCCTTGCTGAAAGAACAGTGGATTAATAAAGAGGTACACACTAATTTGCTGGATTATATTTTGAAATTTAAAGAAATATTATATAAACCTTGTAGCTTCGCCAAGGAAAATTTAAAATTGGCTCAAGAGAAGATGAAGACTTGGTATGATAAGGAAGCGAGAATGAGGTCATTTAAGCCTGGAGATAAGGTGTTGGTTCTTTTCCCGGTGCAAACGAACCCGTTACAAGCTAAATTTCATGGTCCTTATGAGATTAAATCTAAAGTAAATGATGTGGATTACGTGATAAAAACCCCCAGATGGAAGAAAGCCAACACAACTGTGTCATATAAATATGATAAAGTCATATTATGAGAAAGAAGCAGCTACTATGACTGTTGTGGTCTATAATGAGTCTAATCTTTATAAAAACTTAATGGATGCTTCATCTGAAACTCATTTTAAACCCAACATTATTTCAGCAAGGTTACCAATTTCAAAAAAATATTGATGAGAAATTAGCTCATTTACAGCCAGAGCAGAGAGAGCATTTGAAACAGTTAATTTTTAAATATAGGAATTTATTTCCAGACATTCCTAGAAGAACCACCGTAGCTTCACATGATGTAGATATTGGAGATGTTGCAAAACCCATAAAACAACATCTGTATCGCATGAACAGGGAAAAATGTGAACTTGCTGAACAAGAAATTAAGTTTATGTTAGAGAATAGTATTATTAGACCTTCTAATTCAAATTGGAGTTCACCTTGTGATATGGTGCCTAAACCAGACAATAGTATTAGATTTTGTACAGATTATAGGAAGGTGAATGCTGTGACAAAAACTGATGCATTTCCAATCCCTGGGGTAGATGATTGTGTGGATAAAGTTGGATAAGCCAAATTCCTTACAAAGACTGATTTGTTAAAAGGTTATTGGTGTGTTCCATTGGCGGATAGAGGTAGAGAGATTTCTGCATTTATAACTCCATCTGGGTTATATGGATATAATGTTCTTCCATTTTAGATTATGAAGACACGCAGTCCTCTTTTATTGTCATTTAGTAATGCATGCATTAAGAAATGATACTATATTTCCTCCGGTGTGATATCACAAAACACAGGACAGACCAAGACTGAATAAACTAACAAAACCAAATAATTATAACATAGTTACAGCACTGCAACAATACCATAACTTGATGAAGAAGTCCATGAGCACAGTAAAAAGTTCAAAGTCTCTCAAATGTCCCACATCTCACGCAGATGGGAGAAGGAAGAAAAACTCCCCCTGCCATGTCCGACCACAGTCCGACTCTGAGTCGTCCGAAAACTTTGACCTCTGATTCAGCTCTCCGACACCGAGTACTGAGCGCCATCTCTGTCTGAACAATTCCACCTCAATCTCGGTTGCCAACAGCAGGCAAAGCCAGGGATTTTGAGGCCTTCCCTCCGGAAGATTCCCGACCGCGCAGTAACGACAGCAGCGAACGAGCGTTTCAGAAATTTCTCCAGATGTTCCTCTGTGCTTTCACGTCCGTCTCCATCAAATCAGAATTGTCCACGGCCCCTATTTAACAGATACGATATCATTTTTCACCAGAAGGTTGTGCACGCGCGGCGCGCTGCTTCATTTGGGATGAAGAATGCACCAGGTACTTTTCAAAGGATGATTAATAGAGTGATTCATGGATTAAAAGATACAGATGCCGATATTGATGATTTAGTTACAGGAAATAATACGTGGAAAGCACATATTACTGTGGTGGAGAAACTATTTGAGAGACTTTCAAAAGCTCACTTAACTATTAACTTAGCTAAAAGTGAATTTGGTCATGCCACTGTGACTTACCTTGGTTATGTTATGGGTCAAGGAAAATTAGCTTCTGTTCAAGCAAAAGTTCAGGCAATTTTAGAAGTACCCACTCCAACTGGTAAGAAAACTCTCAGAAGATTCTTGGATATGGTAGGATATTACAGAAAATTTTGTAAGAATTTTGTGAACATTGCTCTTCTATTAACTAATCTCTTGAAGAAAAACAAAAAGTTTGTTTGGACAGAGCCTTGTCAAGAAGCATTTGATAAATTTAAAACTATAATATGTAGTCAACTTGTGCTCAAATCTCCTGACTTTGAAAAAACATTTTCATTAGCTGTAGATGCTAATGATGAAGCTGCAGGAGCAGTGTTACTTCAAAGAGATGAGGGTGATGAAGTTGATCGTCCTGTAGCTTATTTTTCTAAAAAATTTAATGCCCATCAAAGAAATTATTCAACAATAGAAAAGGAATTATCTCTCGTTTAGACTTTACAATATTTTGAAGTGAAAATTAGTACTACTCATAAACCACTCACAGTTTATACTGATCATAATCTGTTAGTGTTTTTGAGTAAAATGAAAAACAAAAATAGAAGATTATTAAATTGGAGTTTAATGTTGCAAGAGTATAATATTTTGATCACTCATATTAAAGGTAAAGATAATGTCCGATTGTCTATCTAGATGTTAAATGTACAATGTAAATTTTTTTGGAGTGGTATTTTAACATTTGTAACCCTCCTACTGTATATTAATTCTTAAAGTGCTGAAAGATAATACTGTGTATATTGTGTACGTTGTGAATTTTATACCTTTGTATCTTTTTTAAATAGTTAATTGTTAAAATTTTGTTCTTAAAAGACCAAAATTTTTTTTGGAGGAAGGTGTTACATACCTCTTGGATATCTTGTGACTGTCTTATGACCATGATGTAATTTTTTTTTGTTGGAGGTCACCTGATGTAATTTTCCCGCCGATGTGAGGTCACATGATGACCTGTTCTCAACAGGTATTGTTACATACCCCGTAACTGGGTTGCCAAACCAGCAGAAATGGATCACTCAGTTGGAGTCTGGTTTACTAGAACTAAGAAAGTTTTATTAAAGAAACAAGCAACACAGTAATCGAAAGGATAATAAATGCAACAGTTCAGCAATGATAAACATACATGTGCACAGAATTAAGATAACAGCATCAATCAAGCTCTATCGTTGTCTAGGAGTAAATGACCAATTTCAAACTCACAAAGTTCAGTCCAATTTAATAGTTCAGTTCGCAGTAATCGTTGCCATGGCGATGGACAACGTGGGGGAAGGGAGAGAGAGAACGACTGATCATTCAGAAACGGCTTCCACTCACAGACCGGAGATATTGCTCACAAGCAGCTTTCGGGCAGGTCCTTGGTGATGTCACCTGAGGTCACCGACTGTGACCCCTCCTCCAGATGCGGTCGATCCTCTGCAGTGAACCCGGCACCCAAGCGAGGGTGGACACACACCGGGTTCCCGCTGATCGTACCTTTCCACCCTGTGCGTTTAAGGTCTGGTACTTCCCACCGACTCGTGAGAGGCGCACCGCTTCCAGGGTCTCGTTACCTCGGGTGTCGTGTGTGTCCTGCCTTAGCGAACCTGTCCCTTTTTATCCCCCTGCTGGGGTATCGCCTGTCCATCACTTCAAACAGTTCAGGGTTCAAAGGGGGAGCCGCTCAGACAGCTCTCTCTCCTGTCCCTTCATTACACATCTCCAGATGCTGCTTCATTGTTCCTTATCTCTCCTTCCCCTGAGGACAGGTGGCAGACCAACTGCTGATGCCACTGATGCTAACCCAGGCCAGCAAACATCTTAATTTTATGTGTATTCTCATCACAGTATATAAAAGAGAGACCCCAGTGACGCAGTTTTTGGTTTTCCAGCTAGAACGCTAGCCAGCGACTCTGCTCCGTTGCGTGTTTTTTTTATGACGCAGTTTCATTTTTAAAATGGAGTTTTACGTTCTCTTGTACGGTAAAATAGTGCTGGACTGGCAGTTTACCAATTTCTGCCAGATTTGTTGATTTACCTTTTCAGTAGTATTGGAGAGTGAAGACTTTATCAAAGTACAGGACCTGAAGGATTAAGAGAAGTTGGTATAGTTCGGCAGTTTAATAAAGGATCAACCTTGAGTCTTCATTGAAGAAGTAACAACCTGCACTAAGGATAACTCCTGCCAAAAGATCAAGGTAGTTCATGCAGGATTTGCTCGCCGGAAGAAAGGTCAGTTGCTTTTAAGCTGTTTATTTCCTTCGTCGTGAATCCTTTGGACAGAACCAGCAGGAAAGTCGCGTCTATGAAGAAATCCTTCTCCCGAGAAGTCTTTCCTAATTGACTGTATAAATCTCTTGGACTTTCAAATTTATCATTTTAAGAACTGTGTTTGACTTTACCGCTTTAAGAACTGTTTTCACATTTATCACTTTAAGAACTAGCACTGAGTGACAGTTTGTGGAATGGCCACATAGCAGTTAATTTCTGGTTAAGGTTTTTGTTTGTTTTTTTTATTATTTATCAGTGTTTAATAAATGTTTGGTTGTTTTCATATAACCTGACTCAATTGATATTCATTGTTGCCGGTTACGTAACAGTAGCCAATGAACATGAGCTGTTTACAGTTTTCGGTTCACAACCCTTAAACTTTCCCCATTGCACACTGCTCCATATAAACAGCCCATTCACACTCCCTTCTGCACACTGCTCTCTTATAATCATATCATCTAGTCATGAAGCACAGAGTCCCTTCAGCCCACTGAACCCATTCTAGCCATCAACCAGCAGCTACACAAATTCAACATGAACCCCACTTTATTCTTCCCACATCCCTACCAACTCCCTTGGACCCTAACCTTCACCAACACAACAGGGGCCATTTATAGTCAGCAATTAACCTGCCTTCCTGCACGCTTTGAGATTTGGCAGGAAGCCAGAACACAATGAGACATTGACAAGATACAGAGCAGGGCTGAGAAGAGGTAGATGGAGTTCGATCTGCAAAAGTGTGAAGTGATACACTTTGGAGAGTGATACAACGGGATTAGCTTTAAAGAGGCTGCAGAGGAGATTTACCAGGATGCTGCCTGAATCAGAGAACATATCTTATGAGGAAAGGTTGAGCAAGCCATGGCTTTTCTCTTTGGAGGTAAGGGCCCTGAACAGCACCTCCAAGGGAGACAATGCTTCACCTGTGAATCTGTTGGGGTCATCTATTGTGTCTAGTGCTCCTGATGCAGCCTCCTCTACATTGGTCTTAAATCGGGGAACTGCTTTGTCGAGCATCTCCGCAACACCCACCACAAGTGGGATTTCCCATTTAAATTCCAATTCCTATTCCCATTCCGACATGTTGATCCATGGCTTCTTGAGTCAAGATGATGCCACCCTCAGGGTGGAGGAGCAACACCTTATATTCTGTCTAATGGCTTGAATATCGATTTTTCCATCCAGTAAACAAATTTTCCCCCCAACTCCTTCCTCTATTCCCCACTTCTGCTCATCTGCCTATTGCTTTCTCCAGAGGTCCTCTCCTCCTATTGTCCACTCTCCTCTCCTATCAGATTCCTTCTTCTCCAGCCCTTGACCTTTCCCAACCACCTGGCTTCACCCATCACCTTTCAGCTAGTCTCTTTCTCCCTCCCCCCACCTTTTTATTCTGGCACCTTCCCCTGTCCTTCTCAGTCCTGAAGATGGGCCTCAGCCCAAAATTTTGACGATGTAACCCACTACACACTGTTCCAATTACACACTTTGTGTGAACATAAGTGGCAGCATCTAAGCAGTTAAGTTAAAATATTCCCATCCTCATCTGGGATGCAATCTATTCCATGTGGTAGCCAACAACAGCAGAATACCTATTTGTTTAAAAACTAAAGTTAGATCAGTTCAAGCCCTACAATACCAGAATGGAAACACTAAAAATAACAATAACCAACACCAACTTAATTCAAATATTCCCAACCTCATTCATGGTGCAGTCTATTTCCTCAGTGCCCAATGGTCCCAAAACACCTCCACAGTGCCCATAGACACAGCGCTCTTTCTCCAGCACAAAAACAGCGCTGGCAGATTAACTGGAACACAGCTCATGCAGAGCCCTCAGCTACCCACCTCCGCTTCTTTAATACATTGTGCTGTGCTCATTCCCTCCACACACCGCACCATACACCACCGTTTACAAAGTTCAAAGTACATATATGTCACTGTATGTACGGCGGGCTGCGTGAAGGGAGCATGTAAACAGAAGTGATATATATGTACTTTAATAATAAACCATGGGATTCATTGTTTTGCGGGCATACTCAATAAATCCGTAGGATAATAACCATAACAGAATCAATGAAAGACCACACCTATTTGGGCATTCAACCAGTGTGCAAAAGACAACAAACTGTGCAGATACAAAAGGAAAGAAGTAATAAATAAATAAATATCAAGAACACAATATAAAGAGTTCCAGAAAGCAATTCTATAAGTTATGGGAACAATTCAATGATGGGACAAGTGAAGATGAGTGATGTTATCCCTTTGGTTCAAGAGCCTGATGGTTGAGATGCAATAACTGCTCCTGAACCCAGTGGTGGGAGTCCTGAGGCTCCTGTACTTTCTTCCTGATGGCAGCAGCTAGAAGAGAGCATGTCCTAGGTGGTGGGAGTCTCTGATGATGGATGCTGCTTTCCTGCAACAAAAAAGCATTTCCTGTAGATGTGCTCAATGGTGGGGAGGGCTTTACCCACAATGGACTGGGCCATACCCTCTACATATTGTAGGGTTTTCTATTCAAGGGCATTGGTGTTTCCATACCAGGCTGCGATGCAGCCAGTCAATATACCCTCCACTCAACACCAATAGAGGTTTGTCAAAAAGGTTTAAATGTCGCAAACTCCTGAAGAAATAGAGGTGCTGCTGTATTTTTTTCATAATTACACTTACATCAGAAATCTCCGGAGGGGAAGGCCCCGAATCCTCGGCTTTGCTTGTTGCTCAGTGGCCGGGACGGGGTCGAAGCGCTCAGCAGGGATGGTGCTCGGTGTCGGAGGCTCGAAGCTTTCGGATGGACTCAGAGTCGGACTGTAGTCGGGTGCTTCCAGGACGCTGCATCGGTAAGTTTGTGGCGCTGGAAGCTGGAAGGGAGAGAGTTTCTCCCTTCCACCGTCTGCGTGAGATGTTGGGCTATCGGGACTTTGAGACTTTTTTTTACCATGCCCATGGTCTGCTCTTATCAAATTACGGTATTGCTTTGCACTGTTGTAACTATATGTTATAATTATGTGGTTTTTGTCAGTTTTAGTCTTGGTCTGTCTTGTGATATCATACTGGAGGAACATTGTGTCATTTTTTAATGCATACATTTCTAAATGACAATAAACAAGGACTGAGTGTCCTCATAATCTAATCTAACGTGCTGGGCCCAGGGCAGGTCCTCCTAAATAGTGACACTGAGGAATGTCAAGTTGCTGACCCTCTCCACCTCTGATCCACCACTCAAGGACCTCTGGTTTCCCTCTCCTGATGTCAATAATCAGCTCCTTAGCCTTGCTGACATAGAGCAAGAGGGTGTTGTGGCACCACTCAGCCAGATTTTCAATCTGCCTCCAATATGTTGATTCGTCACCACCTTTGGTTTGGCCAATGACAATGGTGTCATCAGCAGACTTGAATATGGCATTAGAGCTGTGCTTAACCACAGTCACGAGTCTAAAGCATGTACAGCAGGGAGCTAAGCACACAGCCTTGTGGGGCACCTGTGCTGTTGGAGATTGTGGTGGAGATATTGTTGCACTTCCTTCATATTGCACTCTGCACCACTGTTTGCACGCTCCCTTCATACCGCACTCTACGTTGCACCATTCGCACGTTCACTTCACACCCCACTGTACACAGCTCCATTTACCCACCACTCTCCCCTCACAGTCCACTGTACACCGCTCTGCTTAAACACTCTTCACATTCTAGACTGTACACAGAAGGAGATATTTAGTTTTGTAGTCACAGCATTTATGGCCTGGTCCAGTTACCTGCTCCCCCTGCCACACCGCACCGCCCCCCCCCCCCCCCGTCGCCCTCCACACCCTGAACTCACAGCTACATCTCCACAGTACGTGGAACCCGTAGGTCGAAGGGAGTGCACAAAATACTCTGGAGTTACTCACAGGCTACTCCAGCAGCATCTCCCAAACCCTCTGCATCTACCACCAAGGACGAGGGCAGAGCCAGATGGGAACACCGCCACCTGCAAATTCCCCTCCAGATCACACACCACCCAGGCTCTTATCTAAATTAACAATCCTTCACCGTCACTGGGTCAGAATCCGGAATGCCTTACCTTTGGGCTGTGGGAGCACCGTCACTAGATGGGTTGCAGAGCTTCAGTGCTTTACAGTTACAACAGAGGTCAACCTGCACAATAACTGCAGCCCAGCAAAGCCTCTCTCAGTCGAGGTATGGAAGTGTGCAGATACTCATGCAGCAATTGGCCTCCCAGAGCAGCTAGGGAAAACTGTCAGTCAGTTCCTCATTTGTCATACATTACTTAACAGTAATTGCAACACTGCTTCTGAGTCTTTTAAAATCACAAGCAGGATGATGAAATCCGAGCAAGAACATCTCTACAATGAGCAAATGCTATGGTTGCGTGCATGACTCCAAGAACTTTGGAATCCTTTTTGCATACTGTTACGATATCCTCTCCTTAGTTGTCGCATTAAAACAGACACTTCAGCCCAACTTGTCCATGATAACTATCAAAGATAATTCTATCTACCTGTGTTTGACCCATACCTTTCGCATCGATGTACTTGTCCAAATGCCCTTGAAATATAAATGTACCAGCCTCCAAAGCACTTAGACTCTGTTGTGGAGCTTTTAGAACAACATCAGTCCCAGCGTTATGTGTGGAGATGGGAGAAGTGCCTCTGTATTTAAGACGAATTCAGTTGGGCCTGCAGTATTGGGTAAAACTAAATGGACAGCTGTCCATCAAAGTGTCTTTTGCTGGGGAAGTTGGAGCACCAAAGTAAAATTAAAAGATACCAAATTTGGTTAATAACTGGGCTGTGAAATTGAAACTGACTGAGGAAGACATAGCTGACCAAATTTGCTTGCCACCCGTCCCTTTTTGGCTCTTTCCAGAACCAGAAGTAGACCTATTCCTCCTTTCTTGGCTTCAAGGAAGCAGTGCAATTTCATCAGCGTTGACCACAAATGAATATTTAAATAATAAATGGGGATCTTATCTGAAGATTTTTACTGATGGCTCAGTGGACCCAGAGAGCAGTAGGGCAGGATTTGGGATGTATGTGTCTCAACTTGGAGTTAAGATTGGTCACCGGGTTTCAGATGGTGTTTCTGTCTTTGCAACAGAATTATTAGCAATCCTCTGGGCCTTATGGTGGATAGAAGACTCTCGACCACGTAGGGTTATCATCTGTTCGGATTCTGCTGCTGCCTTAGAGGCTATAAAAGGGAGTAAATCAAAACCTCGTCCTGACATAGTTATTGAGATTCTCTTAGTGTTGTTTAGAGTAGGGAAGATGGGTTGTGCAGTTAGATTTTCATGGATACCTGGGCACGCTGGGGTGGAGGGAAATGAAATTGTGAATGGCATTGCAGAGCTGGCAAGTAGAAATTAGAGTTCCCCTAGGCAGAGCAGAATTGAGAAGTAGGATTTAAAAAGGTATAGAGAAGAAGTGGCAGGAGGATTGGAAAAATGAATTAAGGGGCAGGCATTATTTTTCTAGTCACCCACTACTTAAAAAGGTCTCAGACTGTTACCTTTTAAGTCATAAAGATATGGTGAAATTTACAAGACTCAGGTTGGGGCATTGTGGGCTAAACTATTATTTAAAGATAATAGCAAAACATCCTACAGGATTATGTGACTGTGGTAGTCCAGAGACAGTCCAGCATGTTTTGCTGAGCTGTAATCGATACAAAATTGAAAGAAGCATGTTGTTCAAGAGGCTATCTGGCTTAAATTTATTTTGGTTTTCTATTAAATCTTCGTTTGGCCATCAAGAGAATCAACATCTGATTGAAGAGTCTATTATTCAGTTTATACGTGAGACTAGGTTGTATTCGAGAATTTGAGTTCCTTGAAGTTCTATAATTAATTATACATCCTGCGGAGGGCTGTAATACGCCTAGATGCGTCTAAACAGCCAGAAACAGAAGAAGAAGTACCAGCCTTCTACCACTTCTTCTAGCAATCAGTTTTATATACTCACTGCCTTCTAGCTGAAAAGATTGTCTCCCCACCAAGATCCTCTTTAAATCTTTCCCCAATTAACTTTAAACCTATGCCCTCCAATTTTGGATTCCCCTACCCTAGGGACCTGGCCAGCCAATGGTGTAGTGACATCAGCACTGGACTTCAAGGCAGATGGCCCTGATTTCAAATCCAGCCGGGTCCCAACCCGGGCAGCAGCAGTATCGGCGCAGAAGAAAAGCCCAGCGATCAATTTCCATATCTCGCCACGAAAACCCTGTGGACAACTACATTATCCACAGGGTCACCGTGAGGGGGTGACACTCAACAACAACAACCACCCCGGGGGAAAGGTTTTGGTTGTTCACCTATTAACACTTCATGACAATTTGCTTCAGGAAAGATGTTATAAGTAATGCTTTTAGTCGAATCTCTTGCCTTATGATTTACGAGTACGCTGTCACAAGAACACCCTAGAGGAATACTTAAGACCTTAAGACATAGGAGCAGAATTAGATCATTCAGACCTTTGAATTTGCTCTGCCGTTCCATCATGGCTAATTTATTTTCCCTCCCAACCCCATTCTCCTGCCTTTCCTCTTAACTTTTGATATACTGACTCGATTCTACACAGTGACTGAGCCAATTGTTCCTAACAGCTCTGTTTTGGTTGGCATGGCTGTTAACTGGCAGAATGATCTCTCTTGGATTGTGAATTGCTATGATGCAGCAGGGAATTGAAAAGCCAGTCATTCCTAAACCTCCCGTTATACGTATGTAGGCATCTCCACAGTGAGAGACATCACTGGAATGAACCCATGAACACTACCTCACAATTTCGAATCCCTGTCGCAATACTTGGGCCCTCCATTAGCCAGGATCAACCATGGAAGCCCACATAATCAGTACGCAAACCATGGCAGTATAGTGAGCAAGCTGATGCCCATGTAGCAGGCTCCCCCTCTCCACACAGCTGATGAATCCAGAGGATGGCAGTGACTAATACAGTTTGGCGCCAGCCATAGTTACCAGTCAGCTTTGAACTCAACTTAGGCTCCAGCTCCAGATTTGTACCTCAGACCTTACCCCAGAGACCTTCCCCAACAGGACAGCCACAAGGCAATGGAGATTTGAGATCGGAGTTTTTCTTCTCCTAGATGAGTTGTCAACCATGGATGATGTGCCCCATCTGCCCAATGTGATTGGTTTTAATGTGCCAGTAACCCAACCCTGGCCTTTTCTTCCGTTCAGTAGAAACAGTTCTGCAAGGCTTAGTAACTAAGCCACGAGATCAGGAGCTGGACTTGGTTGTCAGAGGCTATTTGAGATGCATTTAAAAGGTAGTCGGAGCTTATGCCCGTGACACCCGCCCCCCCCCCCATCAATGACAACCTATTTCACACCACTTATTCACTTTTCCATTTTGTCTTATTGCCTGTAGTAATTATTAGGTATTGCACTGAATGGCTGCTGCAAAACTACAAATTTCATGACATATGTCGGTAATAAACAGTCCGATTCTGAATGTGAATCTGATATCCATTGGTGCAAGACATCCAGGGCCACAAGGGTTAGTTCTAAAGTTGAAACATTTCTCAGTTAGCCACTTCCCTCTTTCCTCTGCGTACACATCACTCGGACTATTGAGGGGTAGGAAACTGAGTTGGCTTTAATTGCAGGTGAATTTGATGACAGGAATTACGAACCATGCACAGCTTCACTGAGCCCACAGATGGACGTGAGTTTGGTTTTGATCACCTTTACACAATGGGTGATAGCAGGAAGGATTCAATAGATTCCTGGAATAGGAGGATTACTCTGTGAGGGAAGACCGAGTGGACAAGGTCTGTATTCGCCGGAGCTTAGAACATTGAGAGGTATTCCTGTTCGAAAAATGGAGCATTCTTAAAGGGTATCACTGGTAGGTGTGGGGAAGACGTTTCTACTGATTGAGGAGTCCAGGACCAGTGGGAATAAAAAAAAGAGACTATCTATGACTGAGATGTGGAAAAAATGCTCCACTCAAAAGGTGGGGATTCTTCAGTGCCGTTGCAAAGAAGGCTGTAGCTGTTCAATCACTGCATTCAAATCTGACATCCAGTCGTCTCAATGATATGGGAAAAGGACAGGACAAAATTGATGTCACTAGGATACAGTGAAAAGCTTTGTTTACATACTGTCCAGATCATTCCATCAAGTACGTCAAGGAAGTACAAAGCAAGAAGAAACAACATAATGCAGAATATAGTGTTACAGGTACAGAGAACGTGCAGTGGGGCAACAGACAATAAAGGTTCAAGGGTCATAGTTAGATAGATTGAGAAATCACAAGTCCATCTTTTTCATATAAAGTAGAAGGGGCAAATGAAATACAATGCTGGAAAGTGTATGGTCATGCACTTTGGTGGAAGAAATAAACGGGCAGACTATTATTTAGATGGGGAAAATTAAAAATGCAGAGATGCAAAGGGACTTGGGAGTCCCTGTGAAGATACCCTAAAGGTTAACCTCCAGGTTGAGCTGGTTGTGAAGAAGGTGAATATAATGTTGGCATTCATTTCTAGAGGTATAGAATAGAGCAGGGATTTGGTGAGGCTCTATAAGGCATTCGTGAGACCACACTTGAAGTATTGTGCGCAATTTTGGGCTCTTTATTTTAGAAAAGATATACTGACATTGGAGAGGGTTCAGAGCAAATTCACGAGAATGATTCCAGGAATGAAAGGGTTACTGTATGAGGAACATCTGGCAGCTCTTGTGCTGTATTCCCTGGAGTTCAGGAGAATGAGGGGGGATTTCATAGAAACATTCTGAATGTTAAAAGGCCTGAACAGATAAGAAATGGCAAAATTATTTCCCATGGTAGGGGATTCTAGGACAAGAGGGTACGACTTCAGGATTGAAGGACATCCTTTTAGAACAGAGATGCGGAGAAATTACTTTAGTCAGAGGGTGGTAAATCTGTGGAATTTGTTGCCACGAGCAGCTGTGGTAGCCAAGTCATCGGGTGTATTTAAGGCAGAGATAAATAGGTTCTTGATTAGCCAGGGCATCAAAGGGTATGGGGTGAAAGCAGGGGGGTGGGGATGACTGGAAGAATTGGATCAGCCCATGACTGAACAGCAGAGCAGACTCGATGGGCTGAATGGCCTACTTCTGTTCCTATATCTTATCGTATACAGGGTCCATCGAAAACAATAAAAGCTTTTCCTGAGCCTGGTGGCACATATTCATTGCAGGGAGGCTGGTTTTTGTGTAGGTGAATGGTTGTAGTGCTGTTGAATGCCATGAAGGGTGAAAGGACCCATCATGGTCCTAATTACTCTGGTGCAGCACAGATCCAGAACTGCTCCAGATCAAAGCAAGCTTGCTAACAGCTGTGTATATTTAACCCAAGGGTTCAGGCGGATGCATTGGACTACTCACAGGGGAGCTCGCAGGGTCTCCACAACAATATTTCACCGACTAATTCTCAGGAACGCAAAGGAGTGGGCAGGTTCACACGTGGTTGCAAACAAGCAACCAGGACAAGACCTGTATAGAGATGGATCACAACAGGGATATGGAGACAGGACCAGGAGAGAGAGGGCCCCCAACAGAATTACTGCAACTGGAGCATCAGGCTATCGGGAAAGGAGCAGCACATTGGTCTCCCAACATTATGACAGACAACACCAGTATAAGGGGTGCCCTTAGGGCCTTTCAGATACATTCTTTGGCACAGTTATAGACTATAACACAACAACGTTAAAAGGACCTGACAGTGTTAAAGGCTCCATTCTCTGGTCTCTTTTGATTTATCACCATCAACTCACACATGGCCCTGACTTGGAAACACATTGCTGAGTCGTTATTACTGACAGTCCCTCACAGATGCATGGGAATATAAAAGCGACAGAAGCTGACGTAGGCCATTTGGCCCACTTACCTAGTCGATCGCATCAACAAGATGGCTGCTGATCATTTCATCGGCACTACTTTCTGCACTAAACCCACATCCTTCAAAGTGCAGAAATCTTTTAATCTCTGAGCTTGAGCACACCAGCAACTGAACATCCAGGTCTATCTAAAAACCAGCAACCTCCAATCCAGCAAAGAAAGATATTTTAAGAAAGTGGTTGATCTCTCAGCTATATTAAGAGTAAAATGGTGTCTCAGTAAAGAGCAGGTGCCCTTGGAGATTGGTAGGGTTGCCTATGTCTTGAACCATGGGAGATGGGTGCCACTTTAAATAAATATTTCTCCTCGGTGTTTATTGAGGAGAAAATTGTGCTTGCTTAATAGATAAGGGAAACAAGTGGAGTTGTTTTGGAGAACAAGCATGTTAACATGAACAGGCAGCTATACAGAATATTAAGATGAATAAATCCTCGGGGCCTGACCGACTACATCCTCAGACTTTGTAGGAGGCTAGAGAAGAAACTGCGGAGGTCCTTGTGAAGATGCTTGTTCATTGTTTAGACATTGGTGAAATTCCCAAAGAGTGGAACATGGCCAATATTGCTCCGTTGTTTAAGAAAGATAGCAAGGACAAGCCAGAGAACTACAGGCCTCAGTGGTGCTGTTACTAAAGGGAATTCGTTACTAGAGGCGTTTGAGGGTCAAGACCTATCAGCATTTGGATTGCCAGAGTCTGATGAGGAGGAGCATGGCCTTGTGCATGAGAAATTATGTTAGATGAATCTTGAAATTGGGACCAGCCAGATGGACACCTTGGTGGGCATGGACTAATTGGGACAAGACGTCTGCTTCCATGCTGCCTTGCTCTATTTTCATGTCTTATTCCAATGCTTCACCACTTCATTTCTTTAAACTATATCCCCTGAAGACGCCCTACATCCACCCGTCCAACCACACAGCGGGGTTGCTGTGGGCCATCAGTGCATTTGGATAGATTATATTCAAACCCCCCCCCCCCCCCGTCCAATCACTGACCAGATTGTGAGAGATGGAGCCCTGGCACCAATCCTTCAGGCACCCCATTAATCCCATCCGCCCAACAAAAGCTAATATAACTATTTTTACTCTGTTTTTGTCGATTAACAATCCAAACCAGTATATTACACCCATCATTAAAGACCTTCACCGTGCCTTCTTCATGATACTACCATCGGGTGGCAAGGTACAATAGCCTGATGACTCACTCTGTTTTAGGAACAGCTTCTTCCTCTTTGCCGTCAGATTTTCAAAATGTCTGTGAACCCGTGGACACTATCTTTGTTATTCCTTTTTATTCACTGTAACTTAAGTCATTTGTATGCCTTGCCCTGTGCTGTTGCCACAAAACAACAAATTTCGCAACCTACTGTATGCCAGTGACAATAGACCTCATTCTGATTCTGCCCCAATTTGTTTAATAATCTCACATCAAAGGCCTCATGAAAATACGCCTCGCCTTTATATCAACCTGAAAATAAACAAATTAGCTTTCATTAACCCACGCCGACTCTTTTCCGTTCTGAAGTCAGTTTCTAACCGTCCTGCTACTATTTCTTCAAAACTAGGTTCCAAAACTTTGCCTTTGATTAGGGTTAATTTGCCTATATTCCTCAGAGCTTTTTCCCCTCCTTACTACTTTGAACGCAAGGGTTACATTTACCCCTTTCTAACCCGTGGACGCAATTCTAAAATTCATGGAATTTTGGGGATGACACTAAGTCAATCCCCTTTTCTGAAGTTTTTGTTACAGGTCATAGGGTCCTGGGATCCCTGGGGTCCTGAAGGAGATTCAATCCAATTAGCTACACCAAAACTTCTGTTAAAAAGAACTTCCAATGTTAATTTATTTGAGCTCATTCACTTTGGACCTGTTTTGGAAATATTATTTCCATTTAACACACAACCCCTTACCAGCAACACGTTATTCACTTTTTCCATGAGCCCTTTGGTGACAGCTTGCTGACGACGCATAGTGAACTGTCAAACGCTACTTAAAATGAAGAGCCGATTTCTGACTGAACTTCCAATCATTTTGTAAAATATTATACTACCTTCCCCAGGGTGTGCGGCAGGTCAAAACGATTCGTCGGATGTCTGCTCCGTGACGGTCACTGTGTCTCAGGCCCGGCCCCTCGGTGCTGCGTTGATCCAGCAGCCCGTTGCCTCTCACACAGAGAGCGTGGTGCAGTGGTCCCACGGGCAGTCGGGAGAAGCGGGTCAGTCCTCCGCCGGTCGGATGTCCACAGACTGTCCGCGATTCACCTGGACGGGCAGGTGAAGCGCCGCTGCCCTTCAACGGCCAATCATTTACCTTGCCCTCCGCATCCATTGGCCAGCCTTGTGATTGACAGTCAGCTCGACCAAAGGGACGTCGGGAGGGTGTTCCGGAGTCGGCAATCGAGGAACATTACCCCTCCCCCCCCCCGTTTGCTAATCTACCTCTTCGCACTAAACCCGAAGCTTCTCCAATGTCCAAAAATGTGGGAAATTTAGTTATGAGTTCAGTGTCCGAGTTTCCCTTCGGCTCCGCAAACCATGTCAAAATGTCTGACTCCATATTCTGGGACTGTGTCGTTCAACTCCTTTACCACTTATTTGTTGTCCGTGATAAAAGTTTCTCCGTCTCCCTTCTCCTCCTCTCTCCGCTTTCCTCAGGGATCATTCCCTCCGCGACTCCTTGGTCCACACGTCCCTCCCCACGGATCTCCCACCCGCCACTTACCCCTGTAAGCGTAAGTGCTACACCTGTCCCTACACCTCCTCTCTTGCCACCATTCAGGGCCCCAAACAGTCCTTCCAGGTGAGGCAACACTTCACTTGTGAGTCTGTTGGGGTCATCTATTGCATCCGGTGCTCCCGGTGCGGCCTCCTCTACATCGGTGAAACCTGACGCAGATTGGGGGACCGCTTCGTCGAGCACCTCCACTCCGTCCGCCACAACAGACAGGATTTCCCAGTAGCGACTCACTTCAATTCTGCTTTACATTCCCCTTCGGATATGTCCATAAATGGCCTCCTCTACGGCCATGATGAGGCTAAACTCAGGTTAGGGGAGCAATACCTCATATACCGTCTGGGTAGTCTCCAGCTCCTTGGTATGAACATTGAATTCTCCAACTTCCGATAATTCCCTCCCTCCCTTCCCCCATCCCAGTTTCACTCTGCCCCCTTCCCCAGCTGCCTACTATGCCCCTCATGGTTCCACCTCCTTCTACCACCCATTGTGCTTTCCCCTATTCCTTCTTCACCCTTCCTGCCTATCCCCTCCCTGCTTCCCCTCCCCCACCCCTTTATCTTTCCCCTTACTGGTTTTTCACCTGGCACCTACCAGCCTTCTCCTTCCCACCCTCCCCCCACCTTCTTTATAGGGCCTCTGCCCCCTCCCTCTTCAGTCCTGACGATAGGTTCCGGCCCGAAATGTTGACTGATCGTTTCCACGGATGCTGCCCGACCTGCTGAGTTTCTCCAGCGTGTTGTGGGTGTTGCTTTGACTCCAGCGTCTGCAGAGTATTTTGTGTTTATATACCTCAATTGTGTTGTTTTTTCACCTTAAAGCAATGGTTCACAACCTTTTGTTATGCCATAGACATTAAACAGGGTCTGTGGATCCTGGGTTGGGAGCCCCCACCTTAAAAGAATGTACATTTATTGGAGGTTATGTATCATCTCTTTAAATGCCAGCCATTCCCAGTCTCTTTGATATTAATTCCCTGATCTGGCACACTCCTCTTGTATTTCTCGTTTCCCTTTTCAGCATTTATAGCTTCCCTTTTCTGGTTTCTGAATAAGAGTATTTTTGAATTGACTGTAAACTTTTGTCTCTCTTTTCCAGAGGGCCATTTACATGAAGATAATGCTGTATTTTTTTCTCTCAGCACTAAAGCTAAAGGAGCATATTCCTCATCAGTTATTTAATACACTGCCTTGCATACCAGCCATTCACACTCCACTTTACTGGTAAAATTCTGATTCCCCTGTTTATATTTAGATTTGTTAAAGGTTTTGTCAAGTAATATACGTGTACTTATTAAAGAGAGAGCAAAACTCGACCTCCTGTTGGGAAATGAGACTCGACAAGTGGTTGAAGTGTCAGTGAGAGAGCACTTTAGAACTACAATCAGTTTTAAATTAGTTTTAGAAAATAACAGGACCGGTTCATCAGTTCGAAATCAGAATCAGAATCTGGCATGTTACACACATAAAAGTTGCTGGTGAACGCAGCAGGCCAGGCAGCATCTCTAGGAAGAGGTACAGTCGACGTTTCAAGCCGAGACCCTTCGTCAGGACTAACTGAAGGAAGAGTGAGTAAGGGATTTGAAAGTTGGAGGGGGAGGGGGAGATCCAAAATGATAGGAGAAGACAGGAGGGGGAGGGATGGAGCCAAGAGTTGGACAGGTGATAGGCAAAAGGGATACGATACTTTTATGTGTGTTGCTTGAATTTCCAGCATCTGCAGAATTCCTGTTATCTGGCCTGTTGTTAGGTTTGGTAACTTAAAAACATTAAACTAATTCAAAGGAAGACATGGGAGTCCAAAATGTGAGTCTAACTTCATGTTTACTTTAAGCAAGTATTCACATATCACATGTAAGCATCATGACATATGCAATTCACTTATTTTCACATTTAACTCACAAGAAGGTGGGAGGAGGAGATAGCAGCGCGCCCCACCCTCTGGTGAAAATGATATCGTATCCGTCAAATAGGGGCCGTGGACAATTCTGATTTGATGGAGACAGACGTGAAAGCACAGAAGAGCATCTGGAGAAATTTCTGAAACACGGGTTCGCTGCTGCTGTTACTGGGCGATTGAGAATCTTCCGGAGGGAAGGCCCCAAAATCCCCGGCTTTGCCTGCTGCTGGCGACCGAGATTGAAGTCGAATCGTTTGGATAGAGATGGTGCTTGGTACTCAGTGTCGGAGGGCTGATCGGAGGCTCGAAGTTTTCGGACGACTCAGAGTTGGACTGTGGTCGGGCATGGCAGGGAGAGTTTTCTTCCTTCTCCCGTCTGCATGAGATGTGGGACATTTGAGAGACTTTGAACTTTTTACTGTGCCATGGACTGTTCTTCATCAAGTTATGGTATTGTTGCTCTGTTGTAACTATATGTTATAATTATATGGTTTTGTTAGTTTTTCCAGTATTGGTCTGTCCTGTACTTTGTGATATCACACCAGAGGAAATATTGTATCATTTCTTAATGCATGCATTACTAAATGACAATAAAAGAGGACTGCATGTCTTCATAATCTAATCAAGCACTATTGAACTATTACATACAGAACATCATGAAATTTGTTATTTTACAGCAGTACATAATAGTAAAAATAATAAGTATATAGGAAAAAAATTAAATTAAATAAGCAGTGCAAAAAAAAAAGAAAAAATACAAGTTAGTGTTCATTGTCCAAGCAGAAATCTGATGGTGGAGGGGAAGAAGTTGTTCCTGAAAGGTTGAGTGTTTGTCTTCAGGCTCCTGTACCTCCTCCTGGATGGTAGCAATGAGAAGAGGGTACGTCCTGGATGATAGGAGTCCTTAATGATGGATGTCACCCTTTTGAGGGCGTCCTCAATGCTGGAGAGGCTAGTGCCCATGACAGAACTGGCAGAGTTTACAACTTTCTACAGCTTTTTCCAATCCTATGCAATGGTCCTTCCACAGCAGATGGTAATGCAACAAGTAAGAATGCTCTCCACAGTACATTTATAGAAATTTGTAAATGTTTTAGTGACATAGCAATTTTCTTCAAACTCCAAATGAAATATAACTGCCTTCCTTGTAATTGCATCAATATGTTGAGCCCAGGATAGATCCACAGAGATTATGACACCTAGGAACTTGAAACTGCTCACCCTTTCCACTGCTGATCCCCAATGAGGAATGGTATGTGTTCCCCCAACTTCCCCTTCCTGAAGTCCACAATCAATTCCTTGGTCTTACTGATATTGAGTGCAAGGTTGTTGCTACTACACCACTCAACCAGCTGATCACCATTTGAAATTATGCCAAAAGCAGTTGTGTCACCAGAAGATTTATAGATGGTGTTGGTTCTGTGCCTAGCCACACAGTCATGAGTATAGAGAGAGTAGAGCAGTGAGGTGTGCCAGTGTTGATTGTCAGCAAGGAGGAAATGTTACTTCCAATCTGCGACTGCCTGGTGAGGAGGATACAGCTGCAGAGGGATGCACAGAAGCCCAGGTTTTGGAGCTTATTGATTAGAATCTCTCACTGCTATGCAGAAGTTCCCACTTGCTTCAAAAAGGCAGCAATTATACCAGTGTCTAAGAAGAATAATGTGAGCTGCCTTAATGACTATCGCCCATTAATACTCACATCAACAGTGATGAAATGCTCATGACTAGACTGAACACCTGCCTCAGCAAGGACCTGGACCCATTGCAATTTGCCTATCGCCACAATAGGTCAACAGCAGACATAATCGCAATGGCTCTTCACATGGACTTAGATCACCTGGACAACACAAACACCTATGTCAGGATGACCATCATTCCCACAATCCTGATTGATAAGTTACAGAACCTGGGCCTCTGTACCTCCCTCTGCAATTGGATCCTCAACTTCCTAACCGGAAGACCACAATCTGTGTGGATTGGTGATAATATCTCTTCCTTGCTGACAATCAACACTGGTGCACCTCAGGGGTGTGTACTTAGCCCACTGCCCTACTCTCTCTATACCCATGACTGTGTAGCTAGGCATAGCTCAAATACTATCTACAAATTTGCTGATTATATAACCATTGTTGGTAGAACCTCAGATGGAGACGAATGGCCGTACAGGAGCGAGATATACCAACTAGTGGAGGGTGCTGCAGCAAAACCTTGCACTCAACGTCAGTAAGACGGAAGAGCTGATTGTGGACTTCAGGAAGGATAAGATGAAGGAATAGTTAGTCCTGGCTTTAATGTTTCCTGAATGGTAGCAGTTGGAGCAGTTTGTAGTTGGGGTGATTCAGGTCCCCAATACTCCTTCGGGCCCTTTTTATACTCCTGTCTCTGTAAATGTCCTCTATAGTGGGAGGTTCATATCTACAGATGCGCTGGGCTGTCCGCACCACTCTCGGCAGAGTCCTGCGACTGAGGGAAGTACAGTTCCCACACCAGGCAGTGATGCAGCTAGTCAGGATGATCACAATTGTGACCCTGTAGAAAGTCCTTAGTATTTGGGGACTCATGCCAAACTTCTTCAACCATCTCGGGTGAAAGAGTCGCTGTTGTGCCTCTTTCACCACACAGCCGGTATGTACAGACCACGTGAGATCCTTGGTGATGTGTATGCCCAGAAACTTAAAGCTGTTCAACCACTCAACCCCAGATCCATTCATGTCAATAGGAGTTAGCTTGTTTCCATTCCTTCTGTAGTCCACAACCAGCCCCTTTGTTTTTGTGGCACTGGGGGAGAGGTTGTTCTCTTGACACCACTGTGTCAGGGTGATGACTTCCTCTCTGTAGGCTGCCTCATTAGTATTTGAGATAAGGCCAATCAATGTAGTATCATTAGCAGATTGGAGCTGTGGGTGGTGACACAGTCATGGGTGTACAGAGAGTAAAGGAGTGGGCTTAGGACACAGCCCTGAGGGGCACCTGTGTTCAGAGTCAGAGGGGCAGAGGTGAGGGAGCCCACTCCTACTACCTGTCACCATAGCACTTCATCATAGTAAATGTGAGTGTCACTGGGTGATAGTAACTGGGCACTGGTATGATTGTCGTCTTTTGAAGCAGGTGTGAACCCTTGACTGGACTGCAGCAGTGAGAGATTGAAGATGTCCTTGAACACTCCCTCCAGTTGGTTGGCGTAGGTTTTCAGAATCCCATCAGGGCCCGACTCCGCACGAGCGTTCTTCCTCTCGAAAGATGTTCTGATGCTGTTTCCAAGACAGGGGTCATAGGGTCACCACATGCTGCAGGGATTCACGCAGATGCAGTTTTATTCTCCGTTTTCTCATACTTGGAGCATTATTAGCAGTTCTGATTGTCTGGCTGTAGGAAGAATGCTATTAGGTTAGAAAGGGTGCATAAATGATTCACAGGATGTTATTGGAACTTGAAGACTTGAATTACAAGGAGAGACTGGGTCTATTTTCCCCTGGAGCATGGGAAGATAAGGGTTGTCCTTCAAGAGCAGGGGTCCCCAACTTGGGATCCATTGACGTCTTGGTTAATGGTAAGGCTCCATGGCATAAAAAAATTGGGAGCCCCCATTCTGGAGGTTAATAAAATCATGAAGGCCTAGATAATGTGAATGGCTAAGATCTTTTCCGAGGGTAGGGGAGTCCAAATCTAGAGGGCACAGCTTTAAGGTGAATCTACATGGACAAATTGATCCGAAAAGCCAGCTTGTGGAGTGATCACCTCCAACAGCCTGTCCTGGCCCAACTACAAAGAGCCACGGCTCTACATCGCTGTTACCGCTCCCAGGCTTTAACAACTTCAACTGATCTCCTCCGTCCCCAGCTGCTGTGTAGCTCCCTCGAGATTAATTCAAGCTCCTCATTACAAGCTGCTGAGCCAAAATCCGCTCCAACCACTGTGCCAGTCACCCCGAATTCAATCACTCCCTGGCTCATTTTCTTTTCCTAAATAGAAACAGAAAACGCTGTAAACATTCAGTAGGCCAGGCAGCATCTGTAACTGGTTAAGGAGCTTTCAACAGAAAATGAAATAAAAATTAAATTAGTTCTTTTTGGCTGTCCATCATAAACAATAAAAGTACTGAATACTTCCCCTCCAGTTTTAGAGACCCTGCAGTTATGTTTCTGTTGAGATAGTGCCCTTTGAGCTCATCCATGCAGTTAATTTGTCATTTCAATAAAGTGCCTTTGGATACATGTTTAACACCTCTATTCTCCAACCCTGTTACCTGCCTTGGTTTCTGCATTTTACTCACTACATTCCTAACATCCCGATGACATGAACATCGATTTCATGCACTTGAAATGCTCCCCCCCCTTCACCTTTCCCCATCCCCTTTTCCCTCTCTCGCCTCCCTCTGGTGCTCCTCCCCTTCTTTCTTCCATCACATTCTGGCCTCTTTTGTCAGTCTCCCCCTTCTCCAGCCCTGGATCTCTTTCACCAATCAACTTCCCAGCTCTTTACTTCATCCCTCCCACTTCAGATTTCACCGATCACCTGGTGTTTCTCCCTCCCCTCCCTCCACCTTTTAAACCTACTCCTCAGCATTTTTGCTCCAGTCCTGCCGAAGGGTTTTGGCCCAAAGCATCGACTGTACTTTTTTCCAAGAGATAATGCCTGGCCTGCTGAGTTCCTCCAGTATTTTGTGTGTCTTGCTTGGATTGTCCAGTATCTGCAGGTTTTCTCTTGTTTGTGATTGGATTCTTAACTTCCACCACCCTTTTGATTGTCTTCGGGTTTCCATACTGATTTTCACCCATGTTTCAGGCATACAGGTTGGAGTTCAGAAGTTGTGGGCAGGCCAGGCTTGTGCCCGAATCATGGCAACTCTTGTGAACTGCCCAGCCTATCCTTGCACTGTGTTAGCTGTTGACACAAACAATACATTTCACTATATGTTCCAATATTTTTGATGTACATGTGACAAATAAAGCTAATCTTTTTAAATAAATAAAGGCATCCGTTAGTCTTGCGAGACCATGGATCTGCGCCTGGAAAGTCTTCACTCTCCAGGGCGCAGGCCTGGGCAAGGTTGTATGGAAGACCAGCAGTTGCCCATGCTGCAAGTCTCCCCTCTCCATGACAACAATGTTGTCCAAGGGAAGGGCATGAGGACCCATACAGCTTGGCACCAGTGTCGTCGCAGAGCAATGTGTGATTAAGTGCCTTGATCAGGGACACAACACGTTCCCTCGGCTGGGGCTCGAACTCACGACCTTCAGGCAGCTAGTCCAATGCCTTAACCACTTGGCCACATGCCCACACTAATCTTTTTTAAATCCCCCCCAAAAAACCCAGATAATGCACCCTCTGTGAATATTGGACCTAATCCTACGGAGGTGTAACCAGCTGGCTTGTATGTCTCCAAGCTGCCCTAGAAACTGACCTGGTCTCATCCATCTACAGCCTCCCTACTCCTCCCACCACACACCCATGTGCTCTTACCATCCTACTTCTGTACATACAGGTGATGCAGGGGATATCCCTAGAGCTGTCTGATTTCAATTCCTACTTTTTCACTTCTTTCTTAGCTCCCTGCCCTGAAGTTGGGAGACTTTACCCCTCCTCCTATCTATGCTGGTGGTACCAATGTGGACCACACTTCTAGTTCTTCACTCCCCACTTCAGATGCACTGAAACCTTGAGGAAAAGGTTCCTGAAATGAAACTTAACAGCCTGGAGTCATATCTATATTCACAAAAGTCTCTGCTGCCTCCCCAGTTACTGAATTCACAATTTCTCCCTCCCTTGCCAGTCATAGAGTCATGGCCCAGTCTTAAACTGCACTTCCATGAGGAAGCATCACCTTCGCCTCTATCCAAAAGGGAAAATTTCTCTAGGATCACAAGACCCTGCTGGACAATGTAAGATGCTGCATTTGCCGCAATCTGTGCCTTCTCGTTGCAGGAGGTGATATTGAGAAACCAGGTGAGGTCATCCATAATGTGAACTCCAGGGAATTGGTGCATTTAACTCTCTACGGCCGAGCCTTGTATTTGCAGGCGGGAATGGTTCATTTGCACCTTCTGAAGTCCACAATGATCTCCTTGGTCTTCTCCCACCGATCACTCCCCTTCCTCTCTCCGCTCGTCGTCACTGTTGTGTCAACCGCAAACTTGATGACAGGGTTTGTGCTGGATCCTGCGACACAGTCATACGTCAGCAGCGGGCTGAGCACACAGCCATGGGGAGTGTCGATGCTCAGCAGATTGGCACGAGGGACATTGCTGCCCTCACGGACTAACTGTGGCCTTACTGTTAAGAAATCCAGGATCCAGTACATAGGGAGCTTTTGAGACCCACCGAGGACAGTTTCACCACCATCTTCTGGAGTATTAAATGCTGAAATGAAGTCTATAAACAGCAGCCTGGCATATGAGATCCATTTGCCAGGTGGGACAGGACAGAGTGGAGGGTAGAAACTACTGCATTGTCAGTGGACCGATTCGAGTGAAAAGCAAGCTGGTAAGGGTCCAATATATAGCCAGAAGCAAGACTTTAATGTGCCTCATGACCAGCCACTTAAAGCATTTCATAATGGCTGATTTTAATGCCATTGGATGTTGTCATTTAGGAAGGTTATTATCACCTTCTTATTATGATTATGAGGACACACAGTCCCCTTTTATTGTCATTTAGTAATGCATGCATTAAGAAATGATAAAAATGTTTTTCCAGAATGATATCTCGAAAACACATGACAATCCGGCTTAAAAACTAACAAAAACCATATAATTATAACATATAGTTACAACAGTGCAAAGCAATACCATAATTTGATAAGAACAGGCCATGGCACAGTAAAAGTCTCAAAGTCTCTCGAAAGTCCCATCATCTCACACAGACGGTGAACCTCCAGCGCCGCCAACTTGCCGATGCAGCATCCTGGAAGCATCCGACCACAGTCCGACTCCGAGTCTGTCCGAAAAACTCCGAGCCTCCGACCACCTCCCGACACTGAGCACCGAGCACCATCTCTGCCGAGTGTTTCGACCCCGGCCCCGGCAACAGGCGATACGCAAAGCCGAGGATTTGGGGCCTTCGTCTCCGGAGATTCTTGATCGCACAGTAGTAGCGGCAGCGAAGCGGGCATTTCAGACATTTCTCCAGACGTTCCTCTGCGCTTCACAGCTGTCTCCGTCAAATCTGGATTGTGCACGGCACCCCTAGTTACACATATCGATATTCATTTGGAACGGTCGCGCGCACTGCGGCGTGCCGCCATCTTCTCCTCCCTCCTTTGGCACTGGAACGAGGGACAATGGACTGTTCCAGAGAAAGGTTGAATATATCCATCAGCACCTCCATCAGCTTCGATGTGCAGTCTTTCAGAACCCAACCTGGTATATTATTGGGCCATGCAGCTTTGCGTGGGAGGACTCTGGCCAGGGTCATCCCCACCCTCAGCTTCAGCAAGACGTACGGTCTGCTCCCCTGGGGGAAGAGGTGCCTTCCTTGCCTGCACTTTGTCCTGCGCATCAAACCCGGCGTAAAAGACATTCAGCCTGTTGGGGAGTGAGGCATCCTGGTCACTGACACACAGGGCAGACGTGTAGTCTATAACCCTCTGAGTTCATCAGTGGTTTCTCAAACACGCTGGAACCAGCATAACAGATAAGCAATCTGAGAGCCCGATGTGTGCTGGGGAAATTCTTTCTCTGTGCCTTGTATTCTATTATAAACCACGTCATGAGTATTTTCACCTCTGGTAGCAAAACCAGCAAACTGGTAGAGTTTAGGCCAGACCGTTTTTAGGTTTGCTAAAATCACCTGCAATAATGAAGGGGTATTTGGTTTGAAAGTCACTGACTTTTAAAGGAGCAAAGTCCTCCCCACCAATGAGCACGTCTATAGGAAGTGCTGTCTCAGGAAACCAGCACCCATCATCACTGACCCCCACCACCCAAGTCATGCTCTCGTCTCACTGCTGCCACCATGAAGAAGGTACAGGAGCCTCAGGACTCACACTATCAGATTCAGGAACTGTAATTACCCCTCAACCATCAGGCTCTTGAACCAAAGGAAATATTTATTGTGTATTTATTTACTTAATTATTTATTTTTCTTTTTGTATTTGCACAATTTGTTATCTTTTTCACACTAGTTGAACACATTGGTGCAGTCTCCTATTGATTCTGTTATAGTTATTATTCTGTGGATTTATTGAATATGCCCACAAGAAAATGAATCTCTGGGTTGTGTGTGGTGGCGTATTTGTACATTGTTAATAAAGTTGCTTTGTGCTTTGTGCTTTGAACTTCAGATGAGGAAGTGGAGGCGTGGATTATTCAGTTTGCAGATGAAATGAAGGTGATGGATAGTATAGAAGGTTGTCAGCGATTACAACAGGATATAGACAGGATGCAGGGTTGAGCAAATGAGGGTAGAGTTCAATCCAGAAAAGTGTCAGTTGTATACTTTCGAAGATCGAACTTGAAGGCAGAGTACAACGTTAATGGCAGGATTCTTAGCAGTGTGGAGGAGCAGAACGAACGTGGTGTCCAAGTCCATTGATCATCCAACATAGCCTTGCATGTTGATAGATAGGGTGGTTAAGAAACCATATGGTTTGCTGGCCCTCATTTGTTGGGGGACTGAGTTCAAGGCCACCAGGTAGTGTTGCAGCTCTATAAACTCCTGGTTAGACCGCACTTGTGTTCTTTTCTGGGTTCCCTCGTTATAGGAAGGATGTGGAAGCTTTAGAGAGGGTGCAGAGGAGATTTACTAGGATGCTGCCTGGACTTGAGAACGCTTCTTATGAGGAAAGATTGAGTGAGCTCGGGCTTTTCTCTTTGGGGTGACAGAGGATGAGAGGCGACCTGATAGACGGGTATAAGATTATGAGAGGAATTGACAGAATGGTCAGGAGGCCCCTTTTTTCCCACTGTAGCAAGGCCAATACCAGAAGATATGCATTAAAAGTAGACAGAGGGAAGTTCTGGGGAAATCTCAGAGGCTGGCATTTTACGCAGAGAATGGCGGGTGCCTGGAATGCACTGCCGGAAATGCTGGTACACCTTTCTAAAGTGGATGTAGGACAATTGGAGGTTATGGGCTGTGTAGGTTGAATGCGAGTAGGTTAAAAGGTTAGCATAACGTCATGGGCCGAAGGGCCTGTACTGTGCTGTACTATATTGTTCTATTTTCTAAGTTTTTTGTTTGGTGTCGCTTACTGGAAAATGCTGCACTGGGATATTTTTTTATTTCATGAAGTATTTTCTTTCAGGTGATATATCCAACGGGAATGATTAGATGGTCGGATTCCAGTTGCGTGGAAATTGCTGGAGAGAGATGGATAAGAGTGGAAACAAAGGGCTTTCCTACATCCAAATTGGATTCAAGCCTCCAGGGGACTCATTAAAAACCCGCCTTTGCAATTTAATTTAAAGTTGCAACGGTGAAGTTGCCAGGTCACTTTCAGATGTCCGTCAGATGTTAATCAGTTTGTGAAATGGCACAAACCTGATTTGTTAGCGAAATGTAAACGTGTTTTCCCATGGGTGCACATCCTCGATGAATTTTAACTGTTAGTGAGGTAAAAGATGTACATCCAACTGCTCCACCTGCTGGTCAGAGGCAGGCCTGCAGCTGAAGATCAATAACAAACTCACAAAATGGATTCCCTAAACAACACTCAAAATACTGAAGGAACTCAGGAGGTCAAACAGCATCTATAGAGGGAAATAAACATTTGACATTTTGGGCCTCCTTTTCAGAACTGATAAAGACACCACCCTGAAACATCAACTGTTTATTTCCATCCATAGATGTTGTCTGACTTGCTGAGTTCCTTCAACACTTTATTCATGTTGCTCCAGATTGCCAGCATCTGCAAAATTTCTTGTGTCTCCGAAGTGGATTCCTAAATCAGGTGGAATTTCATTCACTTGCACTGCACAGGCATCCCACAGAAATACTGGAATTAGTACATCAGCTGATGGGAGATTTTGTCACTGTTAATGTTAAAAACAGAAAATGCTGGGCGTCCTCAGCAGGTAGGGCAACATCTGTGGAGACAGAGTTACTGCTTCAGGTACAAGAATATTGTTGGTACCTTCTCAAATTTGGTGTTTTTGAATGAATATTTTTGTATGTTTTTAAGAATTATAATACTCTTAGAAAAAATTGAACATTTGTTGAATTGTCCAGACTCAAGATCGTTTAATGCTATTTTCAGTTCACAAGTGTAAAGGGGAGCAAAATATTTGTTATTCCAGATCCGAGGCAACACAAATAAAATAAGATAAAGAGCACAATAATAAAAATCACAATAAATATAAATATATAGGGTATCTTATATACATAGATTGATCTTATAACATAGCCTCCATAGTATCCAAGACATCTTCAAGGAGCGATGCCTCAGAAAGGCAGCGTCCATTATTAAGGACCCCCATCATCCAGGACATGCCCTCTTCTCACTGTTACCATCAGGAAGGAGGTACAGAAGCCTGAAGGCACACACTCAACGATTCAGGAACAGCTTCTTCCCCTCTGCCATCCGATTCCTAAACGGACATTGAACCCATGAATACTACCTCACGTTTTATTATTGCAGTTTCTTCACTATTTTTAATTTAACTATTTAATACACATATATACTTACTGTAATCGATTTACCTTTTTTCCTATATTAGCATGTATTGCATTGTACTGCTGCTAAGATAACACATTTCATGACATATGCTGGTGATTTTGAACGATTCTGATTGAATGTCCATAAAGTGATGACTGTCTGTACTTAAGGCGGCTCTGACAGGAAATGATAAAGTGGTGTTGGCTGGCTGGCTTAGTGGGTGGAGGTGTTGATCAGCCTTACTGTTTGGGGAAGTAATGGTTTTTAAGTCGGTTGGTCCTGGTATAGATGCTATGTAGCTCCCTTCCTGATGGGATTGGGACAAATAGTCCATGAGTAGGGTGAATGGAATCCTTCATGATATTACCCACCTTTTTCAGGCACCTTTCTGTATATATATCCTCAATGGTGGGTAGGCGAGTGCCAGTGATGCATTGGGCGCTATTGACTACCCATTGTAGAGCATTATGTCCCGCCACAGTGCTGTTTTTGTACCATGCAATGATGCAACACTTCAGGATGAGCATACTGAGAATCTGCAGAAGGTTGTGAGTATTGATAATCCAGCTCTCCTCAGCCACCTCAGAAAGTAGAGGCACTGATGAGCTCTCTTGATTGCGTAGACTGTGTTCATAATGTGCACTCCCGGGAGTTTGAAACTGCTCAAAGTTTCTACTGCTCTGCCGGTAATGTAAAGAGGGGTGTACTATGTTCTGTAACTTCAAACCATTAAATTCATTCAAAGAACACACGAGAGCCCAAAATGTAGGTGTAACCTCATCTTTTACTTTAAGCGAGGCATGCACGTAACATGTGATAGTGTAATGACATGCAATTAACATATTTATGCATATAATCCTTAATGAATTATTTAAACAAGAAAGCTTAATCAAACCATATTATATATACACACACAAGAGCCCTCAAATATTATTGAAATATTAAATGCACAACACTCCAGCTGCTTAGCTATAAACTCCAACTCAAAAGAGAATGCAACTCAACTCTGCACACATATATTATATAGTACTGTACAATGACTATATACAGAAGTCCACAGCATCGCAAATTTTAGATTGTCCCATTCAGACCTAAAAATTTAATCACTGTGGAAGCTTTCTTACTCTTGTGGGATAGTGGCTTTCCTGACTGACAAGGGGAATCACTCTGCTTGGCCGGTGAGAGTTGTGGCTGTGCAATCTCAGGTTCCAGAGCCTCCTCTGTGGTGGTTGTAGGAGTTGACTATGAGACTATAGGAAGTGGTTCTGACAGCGGGAGCCACCTTTCTTCTTCTTCCCTTTTCTTCGTCTACTTTGTGCATCTTGATCTTGGGAAGCTGCATTTCATTCACTGGAGTATTCCCTTATCAATCCTTCTGTTGCTCCCTTTATGATCTGATCTCTCCTCTTGGTTTCCTCATCAACAACATCACCTCACAACTCCTCTATTTTTGTATCTCCATTGACTTCTTTCTTTTTGGTCTTCCATTCTTCCAGCTGGGCTTTGGTCTTTGCATCTACTTCTACAAGCAACCTTTTGTCATCCACTTGAAGTTCATGCAATAACATTAATACATGCAAAGTAGATTCTGGTTCTTTATACTTGCAAAAGCCAAATGTCTGCAACTTTCCTGAAGCTCCTTGAACTCTCGTCCAACTTGAAACATAGCTACATTTAGCAAGTAACTTCCTGATTAACATATCAGAAGCTTTCTCAGAAATGTTGCTTGCAAAAGCTGTTGCAGCCAAACCATAGCTTTCATAACTATCATGTTTCTTCTGAGCAGCGTTGTCCTTCCTTGGTCCAATATGCTTTCCAACCACAGGCACAGAGGTTGACACCAATATCTGTTTGTCCTCTGTGAGGTTACAGTTCATGGTATTCAGCATGGAGTCCGTTGGGGCATCATCCAGTACATTTCTTAACTCACTTTCAATTGGCTTCATTGGATGGACCTCCAATCAAGTTGCAGTTGTTCCAGCCAATCACATCCCCACAATGTTGGTCCTTCTGATTTTACCACATAGAAGCTCAACGTGGCTTGTTGGTCGTTGTATTTCACTCACAAATGTCATTCTCACAGGAGTTATCATTTCCCTGGTTTAAGTTCTTAGTTCAATATCTGCAGGCTTCAGTTTGTTACCTTTAAAATGCCTCTCAAACTCATTTTGTGGAATGACTGAAACAGCTGAACTAGTGTCCAATTCCAGTTTAATTAATTTGCCATTCACTTCAGGTGTGAGCCATATTGCTTGTCTATTGTTAATTTTCCAACTGTAAATCTCAAGGCTACATAATCCTTGGTCACTCTCATCATTATCAAATTTTTCATCAACAGCTTGCAGATTCATGCCCTTCTTGAAACAGTTTCTTTATTTTTTATCTTTTTCTCTTCCCTGAGCAGTCTCTTTATTTTTGTCTGCCCAACATACCCTTTGTATGTGTCCTACTTTGCTGCGTTTTTTGCGTTTCATCTTTAAATCAGCGTTTGTTTGGTATACGTGAGCCCTGGTAACATAATTTGTTTGGCCAGACAGACTTCTGTTTAGACGCTGCAATTTTATTCACGCTTACTTTCATTCCTGACTGCAGCTCAATTGTGTCTCTGGTTGCAGTTTCCATTGAAACATCAAGTTCCACCGCTCATTTGAATGTAAGATGTTAGGAGCTGTTTTTGAATGCTTCCTTTTAAGGTTCCACAAACTAAACAATCTCCCAGTGCAGCATTAAGACCATTCCCAAACTGACAAGGCTCAGACAATCTCTTCAATTCAGCCATGTATGTTGAGATGGTTTCCCTTTCTTTTTGATTCCACTTATGAAGCCTTAAGCATTCTGCAGTCAGCAATGGCTTCACTTCTAATTGTTCCGGCATCACTTTCACAGTGGCAGCAAAGCTCATTTCTCATGGTTTGGCTGGAGCAGCCAAACTTTGAAGCAAATTGTATGCCTTTAACCCAATGCAGTTAGCAAAATTGGCACTCATTTCTCATTGGCCATTTCACTTGCTTCAAAATACTGTTCCAATAGCTCAGTATACATGAGCCAATTACCCGTTGTGTAATCAAACTTGCCAATCATTCTGATGTAGCCAGCCATTGATTATTATACCCAGTACTCAGCCTTTACAAAGCCATGAATTCTTCTGTTTATGGTTTTTTTAAAAACTCAGTCATGTCTTCCCTTCCAAAGAATGCATGCTTGTGTAACTCAACTTTCCTCGCTGTGTTTTAATTTATTTTGAGTGTCTCGCTGCACTTCAACAGGTCTCTAGCTGTCTCAGGTCCGTTTAAAAAACACCTTGTCGCCAATGTTTTGTAACTTCAAAACATTAAACTAAATCAAAGTAGACATGAGAGTCAAAACTCGGATGTAACTGTGTCTTTTACTTTAAGCAAGGCGAGCACGTATCACGCGGTAGCATGCTGACGTATGCAATTAATGTATTTTACATATAACCCATCATTAATGATTTAATGCTTTGTAATCCTCACAACTCCAGCTGTGGCAGGCACGTGTACCGTGACAGCTTTGGCAGGTTGCTCACTTCACCACATTAGTGGGGACAAAGGCATGTCTCCACAGGGACATGTTGTGCTGAGTGAAGCTGCAAACATATTAAATGGGTAGACCGGGGGATCATGATGGGTGACAACTCCCCAGCCCCCCTCCAAGGTGGAGTGGAGCCCCAGCAGCAGCAGAGATGTCACCACCAGGGTCCGTGACCTCACTCTGTCACTGCCGGCAACCAGGGATCACCCAGTGGGTGCAGCGCAGGCACATTTAAACGTGACACCATGCAGCTGCACTGCGAAGAGCAAAGCCAGTGCATGACAAACAGAGCCAAGCACTGTCACAGTCAGTGGATCAGTTCTGAACTCTGCAGAATTATCACACCCTGTCAGGGTCAATTGTACGTAAACAGCTAGTGGGCGAAGGACAGTCCGAGACCACCCCCAGCCTCTGCGATGAGGGGCCCAGCAGGGGAGAAAGGCTGAGGCAATCACACCCATTTTCATAGGGTCACAGAGCCGAGTGCAGATCCACCTTATCTCCCTTCTCAGAACCCAGCATCCAAACAGTTCATTTCATTCCAGGGCATCATGTTACAGCTGCACGAGTTGTGGGGAGACTGCACCTGGAGTACTGTGTGCCATTCTGGGGTCATCCAGTTCTCGGAAAGGTGTGCTTTCACTAGGGACGTTGCAGAAGAGATTCTGAAGGATGTTGCTGGAACTGGAGAGCTTGAGTTACAAGGAGAGATTGGATCAGCTGAGTTGGTTTTCTTGGAGTTAGTGGGGAGACGTTACAGCCACTGACAAAATTAGATTAGATTATGAGGACACTCAGTCCTCGTTTATTGTCATTTAGAAATGCATGCATTAAAAATGATACAATGTTCCTCCGGTATGATATCACAGAAACACAGGACAAACCAAGACCAAAACTGACAAAACCACATAATTATAACATATAGTTACAACAGTGCAAATCGATACTGTAATTTGATAAAGAGCAGACCATGGGTACGGTAAAAAAAGTCTCAAGTCCCGATGGCCCTATCATCTCACAGAGATGGTAGAAGGAAGAAACTCTCCCTGCCATGAACTCCAAGCGCCACAAACTTGCCAATGCATTGGAAACACCTGACCGCAGCCAACTCCAAGTCCGTCCGAAAACTTCGAGCCTCCGACCAGCCCTCCGACACCGAGCACCGTCTTTGCTGAATGCTTCGACCCCGCCCCGGCCGCCAAGCAACAGGCAAAGCCGAGGACTCGGGGCCTTCCCCTCCGCAGATTCTGGATCACACAGTAGCAGCAGCAGCGAAGAAGGCATTTCAGAAGTTTCACCAGATGTTCCTCCGTGCTCTCACATCCGTCTCCATCAAATCAGGATTGTGCACGGCACCCTACTTGACAGATGACAGATATCCTTCACCGGAGTGGCCGCTGCGAGCTGCGTCGCGCCGCCATCTTCTCCTCCCGCATGAAAGCCCTCCGTTGGTCGAGGTCGAGGTGAACCATATGTGTGGCAGCCCACCTGTCTATGTGATCTGTAAGTCGGGGCAGTGAGACATGGAGAGCAAGCTGTTGCCCATGCAGCAAGCTTCCCCTCTCCACGCAGCTGGTGAATCCAAAGAAACAGCAGAGACCGACACAGTTTGGCACCAGTGGTGTCACAGGAGTTGTCCATCAGCGTTGTACTCAACATGGAACTGCCTCAGGGACTCCAGATCCGGATTTATCCTCGGGGTTTACTCCCAAAGCATTCCCTATGAGTGGTTATAACTGCAAGGTAGCAGAGCTCAAAGATCCAAGCTTTCTATCTTATAGCTGTTGATAAAATCATGAGGGGTGTAGTTAAGGTAAATGGTCACAGACTTGCTCCCCAGGGCAGGGGAGTGTGGATCTAGAAAATACAGGTTTAAAGTAGTAGGAATAAGATTTAAAAGGGCAGATTTTTTGCACAGAGGATGGTAGGTTTATGGAATAAACTGCCAGAGGAAGTGGTGAAGCTGGATACTATTACAATGTTCAAAAGATATTATGATAGGCACATAGAGAGGAAAGATTTAGAGGAGGCACAGGAGTTCTCAATCTTTTTTTCCACTCCAGGCCCCTATCATTAACCAAGGGGTTCATGGACCCCAGGTTGGGAACCCCTGGTTTAGAGAGACAAGGGCCAAATGCAGGTAAATGGGACTAGCTCAGGAAAGCACCTGGGTCAGAATAGATAGTTGGGCTGAAGGGCCTGTTTCCACGACTGTCTAACTGTATAAGCGATATTCAGGACTGTCTGAGGCTGTTGTATACAGTAAAGGCCACAGGAAGCATTAATGTTCAGGAGAATATTAAAGATGGAACTGTGCCTTACCAATCTATTAATTTGAGCAAAACATGCAAGATGCTGGAGGAACTCAGCAGGTCAGCATTTATGGAGGAAAATTCACAGTCGAAATTACAGGCTAAGACCCTTAATCAGGACTTAATATTTTGTGTGTGTTGCTCAAGATTTCTAGTATCTGCAGAAGCTCTTGCATCAGCCTTATTATTCATAAAGAATCAGAATCAGGTTTAATATCACCGGCATATGTTGTGAATTTGTTAACTTTGCAGCAGCAGAACAATGCAGTACATGATAAAACACAAAACAACTGAATTACAGTAAGTATATATATATGTATAGTAAATAGTTAAAGTAAGTAGTACTAAAACAGAAATTTTAAGAAAGCAACGAGGTCACAGACAAGAGAAGATCTGCAGACGCTGGAAATCCAAGCAACACACACAAAATGCTGGAGCAACTCAGCAGGCCAGGCAGCATCTATGGAAAAAAGTACAGTCGACATTTTGGGCCAAAACCCTTCAGCAGGTCTCCTAGTGTTCAAAGGTTCAATGTCCATTTAGGAATCGGATGGCAGAGGGGAAGAAGCTGTTCCTGAATCGCTGAGTGTGTGCCTTCCGGCTTCTGTACCTCCTTCCTGATGGTAGCAGTGAGAAGAGTGTATGTCTTGGTTTTGGTGGGGGGAGGGGTCCTTAATAATGGATGCCACCTTTTTGAGGCACGGCTCCGCGAGGATGTCTTGGTTACCGCAGAGTCTGATACCCGCGATGGAGATGACTAACTTTACTACACTCTGCAGTTTACTTTGATCCTGCACAGTAGTCGCCCTCACTACCAGCAGCGTTCCAGATGGTGATGCAGCCAGTCAGAATGTTCTCTATGTTACATCTGTAGCCTACCAGTTTTATTTCAATTATCTGCAAAGAAACTACAAACAGACAGAGGCCACTGTACCCTTCAACCCTGTTCTACCATGTAATACGATAACCACTGTTGTGATTGTAACCTCAATTCCAAGTTCAGAAAGAATGGGGGGAGTCAGAATTTAGTTTATTATTAATGGCACACGTGATGAGCACATGGCCAAGTGGTTAAGGCATTGGACTAGCTACCTGAAGGTTGTGAGTTCGAGCCCCAGCCGAGGGAACGTGTTGTGTCCTTGAGCAAGGCACTTAATCACACAGTGCTCTGCGACGACACTGGTGCCAAGCTGTATGGGTCCTAATGCCCTTCTCTTGGGCAACATCGGTGTCGTGGAGAGGGGAGACTTGCAACGTGGGCAACTGCTGGTCTTCCATACAACCTTGCCCAGGCCTGCGCCCTGGAGAGTGAAGACTTTCCAGGTGCAGATCTATGGTCTCGCAAGACTAACAGATGCCTTTAACGTGATGAAATTTGTTGTTTTGTGCAATTGAAGTGTACTCTCATTAAAATTCATTGAATGACTGCACTTTTAAAGCCTGAATAGCGTGGACTGGGAGAGGATGTCTTCAATAGTGGGTGAGTCCAGGACCAGAGAGCACAGCCTCAGAATGAAAGGATGCCCCTTCAAAACAGATAAGAGGACGAATTTCTTCAGTGAGAGGGTAGTGAACCTGTGTGGGATTCATTGCCACAGATGGCTATGGAGACCAAGTCATTGGATGTATTAAAAGCAGAGGTTGATAGGTTCTTGATTGGCTGAGGATATCAAAGATTACAGGGAGAATGCAGGAGAATGGGGTTGAGAGGAAGATTAAATCGGCCTTGTCTGAATAGCAAAGCAGACTCGATGGACCGAATGACCTCATTCTGTTCCCTTGTCTTATGGTCTATAGTCTTACGAGACAGTCCACGCCTGCAATGCAGCATTTTTTTTAGATTAGATTAGATTATGAGGACACTCAGTCCTCGTTTATTGTCACTTAGAAATGCATGCATTAAAAAATGATACAATGTTCTTCCAGAATGATATCACAAGAAAACACAGGACAAACCAAGACTAAAACTGACAAAACCACGTAATTATAACATATAGTTACAACAGTGCAAAGCAATACCATAATTTGATAAGAGCAGACCATGGGCACGGTAAAAAAAAGTCTCAAAGTCCTGATAGTCTCATCATCTCACGCAGACAGTAGAAGGGAGAAACTCTCCCTGCCATGAACCTCCAAACACCGCCAACTTGCCAATGCAGCACCATTGGAAGCACCCGACCGCAGCGGACTCTGAGTCCGTCCGAAACCTTCGAGCCTCCGACCAGCCCCTCCAACACAGCCTCTCCGAGCACCATCCTCTGCCGAGCGCTTCGACTCCCGCCCCGGCCGCCGAGCGACAAGCAAAGCCGAGGACTTGGGACCTTCTCCTCCGGAGATTCTGGACCACACAGTAGCAGCAGCAGCGAAGCAGGCATTTCAGAAGTTTCACCAGTTGTTCCTCCACGCTCTAACGTCCATCTCTATCAAATCAGGATTGTGCACGGCACCCTACTTGACAAATAACGGACATCACCACCAGAGTGGCCTCTGCGAGCTGCGTCGCGCTGCCATCTTCTCCTCCCGCCTCAACGACGTTGAGAAATTTGCCACATAATGTTCATGACAATCTAGCCAATCAAAGAGAAAGAGTCCAAGCACCAATCACATTCAATAGCATTATCATGGCCAAGTCCTTCATCAATATCCTGGACATCAGCATCCACCAGAAACTTCTCTCGAGCAGCCCCACACCATCATTGCCTGCAGAAGCAAGATAGATTCTGGGTACTTGGAGTCCTGGTTAACCCCTTCCATACTGGATGCAGCAATTCAGATTGACGGGTTCACTATATATATTTGCATCAGGATAGGGCTGTCGAGTGTCTCAAAAGCAGAGGTGGAGGTGTATGCCTCATGATCAACTCCTCGTGGTGCACCAGTGGGTCAGTACATACCAATTTTGTTCACCAGACCTGGAATACCTTGCAGTTAAACCACAGATGAACCAAGAGATTCATAGTCTGCTGAGGGCTACATCAGTGGCATTTAAGACTGGTGACCCAGGTGTGTACAAGAAACCAGGGTATGACTTGCGGAGTGCTATTTCAAGAGTGAAGTAACAATTCCGAGCGAGGTTGGAGGCAACACTGGATGCACATCAACTCTGGCAGGGTTTGCAAGACATTACTTCCTATAAAGCAAAACCCAATAGCGTGAATGGCAGCGATGCTTCACTACCAGATGAACTCAACGACTTCCATGCCTGCTTTGAAAGGGAGGACATAACTACAGCTGTGAAGATCCCTGCTGCACCCAGTGACCCTGTGATCTCTGTCTCAGAGGGTGATGTCAGGCTGTCTTTCAGGAGGGTGAACCCTCGCAAGGTGGCAGGCCCTGATGGAGTGCCTCGTAAGGCTCTGAAATCTTGAGCCAACCAACTGGCAGGTGGGTGTATTCAAGGGCATCTTCAACCTCTCATTACTATGGTCCGAACTTCCCACCTGCTTCAAAGGGCAACAATTATACCAGTGTCTAAGAAGAATAGTGTGAACTGCCTTAATGACTATCGTCCAATAGCACTCATTCCTAAGATGATGAAATGCTTCGAGAGATTGGTCATGGCTAGAATCAACTCCTGCCTCAGCAAGGACCTGGACCCACTGCAATTTGCCAATTGCAACAATAGGTCTATGGCAGACACAATTTCAATGGCTCTTCACATGGGTTTAGTCTACCTGGACAATACAAACCCATGTCAGGGTACTGTTTGTTGACTATAGTTCAGCATGTAACACCATCATTCCTATGGTCTTGATCAATAAGCGACAGAACCTGGGCCTCTGTGCCTTCCTCTGCAATTGGATCCTCGACTTCAAATCTGTGTCGGTACTAATATCTCCTCCTTGCTGACGATCAACACTGGTGCACCTCAGAGGTGTGTGCTTAGTTCACTGCTCCACTTTCTCTATACCCACGACTGTTTGGCTAGGTGTAGCTCAAAAGCCATCTATAAATTTGCTGATGATACGACCATCGCTGGCAGAAACTCAGATGGAGACAAGAGGGTGTACAGGAGTGAGATACACCAGCTAGTTGAGTGGTGTCGCAGCCAAAAACTTGCACGCCACGCCAGTAAGACCAAAGAGTTGATAGTAAACTTCTGAAAGGGTAGCGCAAGGAAAGCGCAGACCAATCCTCATAGAGGGACCAGAAGTGGAGAGAGTTTGCAATTTCAAGTTTCTGGGTGTCAAGATCATGGAGGACCTAACATATTAGTGCAGCTATGAAGTAAGTAAGACAGTGGATATATTTTATTAGGAGTTTGAGGAGATTTGGTTTGTCACCTAAGACACTTGAAAATTTCTTCAGATGTACCTTGGAGAGCATTTTGACAGTTTGCACCGCTATCTGGTGGGGGGAGGGGGGTGCTACCGTACGGAATTGAAAGTTGTAAGATTAGTCAGCTCCAACTTGGGTACTAGCCTCCATATTATTCAAGGTATCCTCTAAGAGTGGCACCTCAGAAAGGTGGCGTCCATTATTAAGCACCCCCATCACCCGGGACATGTCCCCTTCTCATTGTTACCATCCGGAAGGAGGTACAGAAAACTGAAGGCACACACTCAGTGATTTAAGAACAGTTTCTTCCCCTCTGCCATCCGATTCATAAATGGACATTGAGCCCGTGAACACTACCTCACGTTTATTATTTCTGCTTTTGCACAATTTTAAATATTTAGTACATATATATATAACTTTTTTTCTATATTATCATGTTGGCACGTGGCCAAGTGGTTAAGGCGTTCATCTAGTGATTTGAAGTTCGCTAGTTCGAGCCTTGGCTGAGGCAGTGTGAGTGTCCTTGAGCAAGGCACTTAACCACACATTGCTCTGCGATGACACCAGTGCCAAGCTGTATGGGTCCTAATGCCCTTCCCTTGGACAACATCGGTGGTGTGGAGAGGGGAGACTTGCAGCATGGGCAACTGCTGGTCTCCCATACAACCTTGCCCAGGCCTGCGCCCTGGAAACCTTCCAAGATGCAAATCCATGGTCTCATGAGACTGACGGATGCCTATATATAATCATGTATTGCATTATACTGCTGTCACTAAGTTAACAAATATCATGACATATGCCAATAATATTAAACCTCATTCTGATTCTATTAGCTCATCTGCTGATACCTCCAGGTACAGGTCTAGGAGGGTAATGGAACACTCTACACTTGGCCAGATGGGTCCTGCTTCAGTAACCTTCAAGAAGCTTGAACCAGCCAGGAGAAAGCATTTCAATGGTCTGTAGAACACAGGTGGAACATAGAACAGTGCAACAAAGGAACAGATCCTTCGGCTCAAAATATACGCACCTACCATGATGATTTTAAATAAGTCCCATCTGCCCACATATCCATATCCCTTCATTCCCTGCCTGTTTATGCAACTGTAGAAACTACTCTTAAACATCACTGTCATATCTCGTCCTTGACCTTCTCTAGCAGTGAATTTCAGATACCCACCACTGGTTCATCCATAGCATTTGGTTTGGGAATGTACGGTAAGTTTCATTGGCACACACTCATCCGCACAGGCTTTAATAAAGTCGGTGACAGTTATGGCATACTCACCCAGCTCAAAGATGACTCCCTGAACACAATTGAGTCCACTGATTCAAAGTCTTCCTGTAGGTACTCCTGTGCCTCCTCATCCAAACCTTCTCGGTCCTCACTACTGGTGCTGCAGTCTTCAGTCTCTGTCTATACTCAGGGAGTAGAAGTACAGCCAGGTGATCAGTGTGGGCGTGGGATGGCACAGTGTTCACTCTTGATCTTAGTGTAACAGTGGTCCACTGTGTTATTTCCTCTGGTACCGCAAGTGATTTGTTGTTAGTAATTATTTAGTGACTTTATCCAGCTGGCCTGGTTAAAATCCCCCAAAATGATGGGGAAGGCATCAAGATGTGCTGTTTCTTGCATGTTGATCCAGGTGTTTAGCACAATGTAAATGTGTAGAAAGCACTTTGTACCCAGTTGAAGGGGCCTCGCGTCGTCTCGCTCTGACACCTGAAAATGCACCAGCCCCACAACTGGCTGCTAAGCATGTGCAAATTCAGACAGAAAATGCCATCAGGATATTTGGAGGGAAGGGAACATATCATAGCCTGATCCTGAACTTGTCCGAGGCCGGCTTTTTACCTGGATTCACTGGAAATTTTGACAGCTCTGTGAAGTGGCACTGCAATTCATTGTAGCCCAGCACTCTTCCCTCCCACTGTACTGGCAGAGATCAGCTCCCACTACAGACCAGACAGCTGGCTGGTAAAGGGAAGGAAGCAGCAGATACTGCCCTCCCACCAAGCCTAGATACTGTTTTCAACATCCCTTCCTGTGCAATTTAATAAAATCTCAATGAAGAATGGCCTTCCATTCAAACAAAATCTTTTACAAAATTAAAATGACATTTAAACAAAAATATTTTGTCCTGAAAGCAGAACACATTGAAATAACCCAGCAAATTTCAACAGCACTGATGACAGGAACAACAAAAATTTGCATAAAGTTATCAAAACAGGGTTGGACTGCACCCCAAGGACATGATTTGCCAAATTACTTCAATCTACTGCAGAAGGCCGCTTGTTACACTGACATTCAGCTCTAGTCCCTGGGGTGAAATCCAGCCCTGTTCTATGTGTAATCATTCTGGGCAGATGCGGTCTAGTTTAAGAATAAATCCACAACTTAAAACTAAATTTCACTTCAACATATCTCACATGGACAGAAATTAACCCTTTGTATTGGATAATCTGAGGTCTATTGAATCCTTTGAAGTTCCTTAATTGGTTTTTCAATTTGTTATAGCCGGGGCGATAATGAGGACAACTTCCCACTACCTACTAAGTGCTGCCAATGGCATGTGATTCAAGTATCCTCCGACAACCAAATCCAGTCCCTGGCCTTCACGTGTGGCTTAGCTACTAAGCCTGGTGGGACCATTTCTACCGACAAGAGAAGGGGTAAATGCAGTTTACCGTACCTTAAAACCATTCGCTTTGCGCAGATGGGACTCATCAGCTGTGGTTGGCAGTTTTTCTAGGAGAAGGAAAACTCTGATCTCAAACCTCCGCTGCCTTGCGGCTACACCCACTCCTGGGGAGGCTTCAGGGGTAAACCCCGAGGGAAAAATCCGGAGATGGATTCCCTAAGGCAGTCCTACATTGAGATCAATGCCAAACTCCTGCCACACTTCTGGTCCCAAACTGTATCTGTCTCTGCCGTTCACTTGAGTTCATCGGATTCATGGCGAGGGGGAGCTTGCTACATGGGCAACAGCTTGCTCTCCATATTGTACTGCTCAGGCTTGAGTATCTGGACAGCTAGGGCACAGTATCCAAGGTCGACCCTGACCAACGGAGGGCTCAGCCTCATTGAATCCAGTCACCTGAGGGCATGATGTTCATCTTTGGCAAGGAGGACACCGCTGCAGTCAGCAAGGGAATAATTGTTCTGCTTCTGGGTGAGCTGGAAACTGAGAAAGAGGAAGTGCAGTATTTAGCACATGGGACATAGAACATAAAACAGTACCTCTATCAGATCTCCCCTCAGTCTCCAAGGCTCCAGAGACAACAACCCACATTTGTCCAACCTCTTGTTCTAGCACATGCTCTCTAGTTCAGATTGCACCCTCTCCAAAGCTTTGACACCTTCTTATAGTGACGTGACCAGAACTGGATCAATGCTCTAGATGCAGCCTAATTAGGGTTTTATAAAGCTGCAACATAGTTTCCTCACACTTGAACTCAATGTCTCAACTAATAAAGGCAAGCATGCCATATATCTTCTTAACCATACTGTCAGCCTGTGTAGCCACTTTCATGGAACTATGAACTCAGACCCCAAGATCTCAATGCTCCTCAACACTGTGAAGGATCTTGCCCTGTGCAGTGTGCTGTCTCTTTACATTTGACCCGCTTAGGTACATCTGGTCAGGTCACTTATCTGAGTGCTACTGGTACCATGTAATCCAGTGCTACCTGTCGCATGGTCGGGTGGTCAGCGACTAAACCGGCTCCCCCACCAGGCTTGCCTGGTGAGGAGGGTGGCTAGACACCCTGCAGGATGAAAAACAAGACCTGTCAAAGGGCGAGTGAACCCTCTCATAGTGTTAACGGCCATCTAGTAAACACATGCCGCGAAGCGCGGAAAGGGCATCTCTTGCATCGGATCTTGGTCTGGCCATTCACTGCAACAGAACTTCCCCCAGCCGTCTTGGACCCCACCATGCCACTGGATCTGGGAGGGGATGTCGAGAGGGTGGGTCTGGACCTGTGAAACCCCCTACTCATGCAAACACTGTTCCTTTCTGAGGAGTGGGGTACCACCCAACTAACTGACTGAAAGGAGCCATCATCATCCCATGGGATGGATAGCCAGAGACTTAGGCACAACACTTCACATTTGGCTGGGTTAAACTGCATCTGCCAGTTCTCTGCCCATGTCTGCAATTGACTTATATCCCTCTGTATTCTCGGCCAGCCATCCACTCTTTCCACAAGACTACCAATCTTTGTATCATTAATAAACTGAATAAGCCACCCACCTACATTTTCATCCAGGTCATTTATATACATCACAAGCAACAGAGATCCCTGCAGAGCACCACTAATTACAGTCCTCCAGCTAGAATAAGTCCTTTCATCCACTACCCTCTGTCTTGTATGAGCAAGCAGGTTCAGAATCCAATCAGCCAATTTACCATGATCCCATGCACCTTATGGATGAGCTTCCCATGAGGGACCTTGTCAGCCACCTTACTAAAATCCATCCGTTCATCAGTCACCTTCAACAATTCATCAAAAATTCAATCAAGTTAGTAAGGCATAACTTGCCCCACTCAAATCTGTGCTGGCTCTCCCTAATTAGGCCATGGCTTTGCAAATGGTCATAAATCCCATCCCTAAGAATTCTCTTCAGCAACTTCTCTGCCACTGGCACAAGACTCATCAGACTTTAGTTTCCATGATTATCCTTGGTCCTCTTCTTGAACAATGGAACAACATTAGCTACTCGCCAGTCCTCCAGGGCCTTGCCTGTGGCGAGAGAGGACACAAAGATATTGGTCAAGGATCCAGAAATCTCTCCACTTGCCTTTCTCAATGACCTGGGGTATATCCCATCAGGCCCTGGGGACTTATCCATCTTAATGCACTTTAAGGAACACCAACACTACTTTGTCCTTAACTTTGAAATGCCTAGGATATTAATATTGATCTCCCTGTCCTCCTTCTCCTTCTCCTTGGTAAATACTGATGTCAAATACTCATTAGGACCTCTCACACATCCTCTGCATCCAAGCAAATGTTCACCCCTTTGTCCTTGAGTGGTCCTACCCTCTCCCTAGTTATCCTTTTGCTCCTGATATATGTATGGAATGCCTTGGGATTCCTTTTATCCTAATTGCCTCGGCCTTCTCGTGGCCTGTCCTGGCTTTCCTCACTACCTTCTCGAGTTCTTTTCTGGCTTCATTATAACCTCTAAGGGTTCTGTTTGATTCTTGCTTCATCAGATTTACATACCGTACTTTTCCTTTTTCACCACCTTCCTCGACATCTAAGGTTCTTTTACCTTACCATCCTTGCTTCTGACTGGAGCATACCTGTTCTGTGCTCTGTACAATTGGTCTTTAAACATCCTCCACGTGTCGGATGTGGGCTTGCTCAAAAACAGCCGTTCCTAATTAACACCCCCTAGTTCCTGCCTAATGCTTTCATAATTTGCCCTACTCCAATTTAATATTTTCCCGCAAGGTCCATACTTAACTTTTATCTACAGCTATCTTAAAATTAAAAGAGTTGCAGTCACTGTTCCATAACTGTTCACCCACGGAAAGGTTGGTCAGCCAGCCTGGCTCATTGTCCAGTACAGACCCTCCTTTAAGAAGTGGGGGGGGGTGCAGAAAATTAAAGGAAATCAGTGGCTCGTTAGCCTGACTGCAGTGTTTGGGAAGATGTCAGAGCCCAATACTGAGGATAAGGTTTTGAGGTACTTCAAAGTTCAAAGTTCAAAGTTCAAAGTACGTATGCATTATACAACCTTAAGAGTTGTCGGTCCTTGGAGGCACATGAAAAAATAGGTCAAAGTTAGGATGGTTTCCTTAAGAGGAAGTTATGCTTGACATATCTATTTTAATTCTTTGAGGAAGTAACAGGTAGATTAGTCAAAGAAGAGTCAGTGGATATTGTTTACTTGGATTTTCAGATGTCCTTTGACAAGGTGTAGTACATGAGGCTGCTAAACAAGATCAGAGCCCATGGTATTACAGGAAAGATATTAGAATGGATAGGAGATTAGCTGATTGACAGGAGGCAAAGAGTAGGGGGCCTTTCTGGTTGACTGCTGGTAATTAGTGGTGTTCTATGTCAATGGTTTGGATGGTAGAATTCATGGTTTTGTGGCAAGTTTGCAGACAATACCAAGATAGTTGGAGGGGCAGGTAGTGTTGAGGAGTGAGTCACTGTTCAGGGCCAGGGGTGGGCCTTTTTTGCCAAGCTCAGCTTTCTAACACAGCAGCTGACACTGTTAGAGATCAAAGCTATTTTTGGGTAAGCAACACACACAAAATGCTGGAAGAACTCAGCAAGTCAGGCAGCATCTATGGAAATGAATAAACAGTCAATGTTTCAGGCCCAGACCTTTCTTCAGGACCAGAAAGAAGGGGGAAGATGCAAGAATAAAAAAAGATGGTGGGAGGGGAATGAGGATAGTTAGAAGGTGATAGGTAAAGCTATGTGGGCTGGAGAGGAAGGAATATGATAGGAGAGGACTATGGGAGAAAGGGAACCAAGGGGACGTGATAAGCAGGTGAAAAGAGGAAAGAGGCCAGAGTTGGGGAATAGAAGAAGAGGGGAGAGGGGAGGGATTCTTCTTTTTACTGGAAGGAGAAATCGATATTCACACTATCAGTTTGGTGGCTACCCAGATGGAATATAAAGTGATGCCCCTCAACCCTGCGAGTGGCCTCAACTTGGCACAAGAGAAGATTATGGATCATGGACCAACATGTTGGAACAGGAATGGGAATTGGAATTAAAATATCTGGCCTCCGGAATGTTCCACTTTTGGAGGATGGAGAGGAGGTGCTTAACAAAGCTTCCCTTCAATTTAAAACGGGTCTCACCAAAGTAGAGGGGGCCTCATCGGGAGCACTGGACACAGTAGTGGACCCTGGCAGATTTACAGGTGAAGTGATGACTCTTTGGGGCCCTGAATTAGGCAAGAGAGGAGGTGAATGGGCATGTGGAGCACTTCAGCTCCTTGCAGGGATAAGTGCCGGGAGGGACAAATGAAAAAGGGAATCACAGAGGGAGCAATCCCTTCAGAAAGCAGAGGAGGGGATGGTAAAAATATTTTTGGTAGTAAGATCTCTATGGAGATGGCCAAAGTTACAAAGGATGATATGTTGGATGCGGAGCCTCATGGGGTGGTAGTTAAGTTATTTCTGAGTGAGTTAAATTTCCAACCAATATTTCTTTGTTCTAGATCTTTATGGAAAACCATGGTCACCAAAGTCCGCATCGGATATGGTGCCTACAGACAGACATTCTTTGTTCAGCCTCTTGTCATAAATGTCCAGTCTTCAGTTCTTAATGTAAGTGGCAAGCAGACACTGCAAGACTGATCTCTACTTTGCTGAAACCAGGCAGCAACTCTCAGACACCTTTTCTTGCTTACCCCTTGGAAAGGAGTCCTCTCAGGACTATCAGCACATTGTCTCCAACACCATCACCAACCTTATTATCTCTACAGATCTTCGATCCCCAGCCACCAACCTCATTGTTCACTTGCCCCGTACTATTCATTTCTACCCCCTACCTAAGATCCATAAACATAATTGTCCAGGTAGGCCCATTGCTTCTGCTTGTTCCAGCCCATTGAACTCGTATCTGTGTAACCTGACTCTATTTTACCCTTTCCTTTGTGGGTTTGGTAGGTTCAGATCCTTCCCACCTACATCCATGATACTTCACGTGCTCTCAACTTCCTCAACAACTTTCAATTCCCTGGCTCTGATCACCTCGTTTTCACCATGGATGTCCAGTCTCTATACTATACTATTTCCCCCATGAAGACGGCTTTAAAGCTCTCTGCTTCTTCCCTGACGAAAGACACGATCAGTTCTCCTCTACCACCACCCTCCACCATCAGGCGGAAGTTGTCTTCACCCCCAACAATTTCTATTTCGACTTCTCCAACTTCCCCAAACTCAAAAGTGTAGTCATGGGCATCCATATGGCCTCCAACTATGCTTTCCTTTTCATTGGCTATATGGAGCCAGTCCACGTTCCAAAACTCCCCTGGTAATGCTCTCTAACTCCTTCTGCGCTACATTGACGACTGCATTATTGAAATACCCATTCTGACCTCGTCAAGTTCAATAAAATTGCCTCCAACTCCCATTCTGCTCTCAAATTCACTCAGTCCATTTCTGATACCGCCCTCCTCTTTCTCAACCTGTCTACTGATACTTTTTATAACCTAACTGATTCCCATGGCTATCTTGACGATACCTCTTCCCACCTTGTCACCTGTAAAACTGATATTCCCTTTCCTTAGTTCCTTCATATGCACCATATCTGTTCCCAGTTTGAGGCTTTTCTATCCCAGTACAACAGAGATGTCCCCCTTCTTTGAAAAATGGGGTTTCCCTTCCTCCATTACTAGTGCTGCCCTCAGCTACACATTTTCCCAGAAATCCATGCTCAATTCATCTTCCATCGCCTTAACAAGGATAGAGTTCCTCCTGTCCTCACTTACCACCCTGTGAGGCTCTGCATCCAACACATCATTCTGCACACCCTACCACCAAACCCATCTATACCTCCCCCTAACTCTTCATCACTGTTCCCTGTAAACTGCGTGGGGGCCTGGTCATGCAGTAATTGAAATGCTCCTGCACACATAAACTTCGCTGCTGCACAGCTAAACTTTTATTTTATATGAAGTTTTATCAAAATGTCACGCAGTTTTCAAGTCACGTAAAAATTTCCTGCTCAGAGCAACGATTGGACCGTGCAGCTGTTAAAAAAAATTAAAAGGGAATGGTGCTCTCTGCTTTCCACAGGGATCGCTCCCTCCATTATTCCCTTGTCCATTCATCCCTGCCCACTAATCTCCCTCCCAGCACTTATCCCTGCAAGCAGTAGGAGTGCTATACCTGCCCATTCACCTCCGCCCTCATCTCCATTCAGGGTCCCAAACAGTGCTCCCTACTGAGGCAAGCGACCCTCTGACCTTGACTTGTTTCTCATCCTATAGACGTCACCTGATCTGCTGAGCACTTCCAGCATTTTCTGTTGTTTTTTGTTTAAAGTAACATGAAGTTGTTGAATTAGAAACATAGAAAATAGGTGCAGGAGTAGGCCATTCGGCCCTTCGAGCCTGCACCGCCATTCAGTATGATCATGGCTGATCATCCAACTCAGAACCCTGTACCAGCCTTCCCTCCATACCCCCGATCCCTTTAGCCACAAGGGCCATATCTAACTCCCTCTTAAATATAGCCAATGAACTGGCCTCAACTGTTTCCTGTGGCAGAGAATTCCACAGATTCGCCACTCTCTGTGTGAAGAAGTTTTTCCTAATCTCAGTCCTAAAAGGCTTCCCCTTTATCCTCAAACTGTGACCCCTTGTTCTGGACTTCCCCAACATCGGGAACAATCTTTCTGCATCTAGCCTGTCCAATCCCTTTAGGATTTTATACGTTTCAATAAGATCCCCCCTCAATCTTCTAAATTCCAACGAGTATAAGCCTAGTCGATCCAGTCTTTCATCATATGAAAGTCCTGCCATCCCAGGAATCAATTGTTATAAATCCTCGGCAGGTTCCCTGATGATGTTCACGTCAGTGTGTCTCCTTATGTGCATGGAGTATCTGTGAGGCAGAGTATCCTTGAGACATACCACCCCTCAAATATGATTCCTCGGGTTGAGTGCCCCTTATCCTCAGAGCTTGGGGTCAGAAATGTTTAAGATATCAATATTTGAAGATTTTGGAATATATATTGAGATAGCTTGCTGATGCCATCCCAGTTGTTTACAATATATATTAATGACTTGGATGAGGGAATTAAATGCAGCATCTCCAAGTTTGCGGATGACACGAAGCTGGGTGGCAGTGTTAGCTGTGAGGAGGATGCTAAGAGGATGCAGAGTGACTTGGATAGGTTGGGTGAGTGGGCAAATTCATGGCAGATGCAATTTAATGTGGATAAATGTGAAGTTATCCACTTTGGTGGCAAAAATAGGAAAACAGATTATTATCTGAATGGTGGCCGATTAGGAAAAGGGGAGGTGCAACGAGACCTGGGTGTCATTATACACCAGTCATCGAAAGTGGGCATGCAGGTACAGCAGGCGGTGAAAAAGGCGAATGGTATGCTGGCAATTATAGCAAGAGGATTCGAGTACAGGAGCAGGGAGGTACTGCTGCAGTTGTACAAGGCCTTGGTGAGATTACACCTGGAGTATTGTGTGCAGTTTTGGTCCCCTAATCTGAGGAAAGACATCCTTGCCATAGAGGGAGTACAAAGAAGGTTCACCAGATTGATTCCTGGGATGGCAGGACTTTCATATGATGAAAGACTGGATGAACTAGGCTTATACTCGTTGGAATTTAGAAGATTGAGGGGGGATCTGATTGAAATGTATAAAATTCTAAAGGGATTGGACAGGCTAGATGCAGGAAGATTGTTCCCGATGTTGGGGAAGCCCAGAACGAGGGGTCACAGTTTGAGGATAAAGGGGAAGCCTTTTAGGACTGAGATTAGGAAAAACTTCTTCACACAGAGAGTGGTGAACCTGTGGAATTCTCTGCCACAGGAAACAGTTGAGGCCAGTTCATTGGCTATATTTAAGAGGGAGTTAGATATGGCCCTTGTGGCTAAAGGGATCAGGGGATCAGGGGGTATGGAGGGAAGGCTGGTACAGGGTTCTGAGTTGGATGATCAGCCATGATCATACTGAATGGCGGTGCAGGCTCGAAGGGCCGAATGGCCTACTCCTGCACCTATTTTCTATGTTTCTATTTCCAAGTCTGAATGTATGTGCTACCAGTAAGGAGTCTTTGTCTTCCATTTGCTCATCACACATATGTACTGATGCAGCTGTTCAGTGCGTTAGATTTCCATCAGCGGCATCTTGGCAAACTCATCAATGAATTTCTCTGCCACTTTGTGATCAGCAGATGCCTGATCACGACAAATATTAAAAAATTTAATGCCATGCCTTTTCTTAAATTTCTGCAGAAAGCCTCCTGAATATTCACAGTTACCTTCAATTTTCAGTTATTTGTGATAGATCTCTGCTTGGTTCTTGATCAACAAGTGGTTACGGCATTGGACTAGCAACCTGAAGGTTGTGAGTTCAAGCCCCAGCCGAGGCAACGTGTTGTGTCCTGGAGCAAGGCACTTAATCACACATTGCTCTGCGACGACACTGGTGCCAAACTGTATCCGTCCTAATGCCTTTCCCTTGGACAACATTGGTGTCGTGGAGAGGGGAGACTTGCAGCATGGGCAACTGCTGGTCTTCCGTACAACCTTGCCCAGGCCTGCACCTTGGAGAGTGAAGACTTTCCAGGCGCGGATCCATGGTCTCGCAAGACTAACGGATACGATTAAGTGGCAAATGTTCACTCTGACACTGATGTATCCACTCTTTCAACACACAATCCAGAACTTCATTTTTCACTTTATGCAGTGCTTTTCTAGTTTTCGTTAACTTCTGTTCATTACAAATGTGAGGTCACTTCTCAGAGCAGTTGTGTGCAGAGGCCTGGGCATCACCTGGGAACCTTCCCAGCACCGTGACGTCATGTCAGCGCTCAAAAAAATTCAGATATTAGAGGTTTGCATGTTTTGGAATTTCGGACATGGGGACATCAACCTGTATTTTTAAGATGGAGTATCCATTGAACAAGATATCACTGAGATGGGGTATCACACAAAGGGCCTGATTCTGTGCTACCTCTCTCTCTCTCTAACTCTCTCTGAGTCTATGCTGACCTGGGACAAAGCAGGCCACTTGATGAATGTCCCATCCACCATCTTGAATATTCACTCCCTCCACCACTGGCACACTGTGGCTGCAGTATCTACAGACCACAGAATGTATTACAGTTACTCAACCATTCTGTTCGAACAGCACCTCCTGAATCTCCATCCCTACCACCAGTGGACACCTGGGACACACCATTCTAACCTGGAATCGTATTGCTGCTCCTTCACCATCACTGGGTCTAAATGCCGGGACTCCCTCCCTCCCTAACAGCGCTGTGTAGCACCTTCACTCGCGAGACTGATTGGGTCATGGTGGTGACTCACCCCCACTTTCCCTAGCATCACTGGGGACAGGCAAATAAAGTGTGGAGATGGGAAAGAGTGAAAACAATGAATCAGCCACACCAGGAGCAAACGCAACACCTTCTCTCATTCTTTCCACAGGAAATAACCTACAGGAACACACAGCTTTACCAGCTATATTGGTGCAAAGGTGTAACTAAAGAACAATCACAGCATTGGGAAGTTACAGGTTCTGAGACAGAAAATTAATGTTAAACAGTAACACAGTGTTCGATAATCTCCCACAGTGAGGTTCTGGGGAGAGTGGCTCAGTTAAACCTCTGCCTCCTCACGTCACTCAAACTCTCCTCAACATCATCCACCTCATGAAACCTTTCTCACTCCCCCCTCACTCCTCTCCCCCACACCTCTCCCCTCACTCCTCTCCCCCCACTCCTCTCCCCCTCACTCCTCTCCCCTCACTCCTCTCCCCCACTACTCTCCCCCTCACTTCTCTCCCCTCACTCCCATCTCCTTCACTCCTCTCCCCCTCACCTCTCCCCTCACTCCCATCCCCCTCACTCCTATCCCCCACACTCCTCTCTCCTCACTCCCTTCCCCTCAATCCTATCCCCCACACTCCTCTCTCCTTTCCCCTCAATCTTATCCCCCTCACTCCTCTCCCTCTCACTCCTCTCCCCTCACTCCCATCCCCCTCACTCCTCTTCCCCCCACTCCTCTCCCCCACACCTCTCCCCCTCACTTCTCCCTCCTCACTCCTATCCCCCTCACTCCTCTCTAGTTCCCCTCATTCCTCTTTCCCCTCCCCCTCACTTCCCCAAAGCTTCCTTACCCTTCCTCCTCTCCTCTTCTTCTCCTCACTTGACTCCCATCCTGTTCCTTCTCACACCTCTCCCCTTCAATTCCCTCCCATTCCTCCCTATACCTCATCCCCTCACTACTCTCCCCCGCACTCCTCCTTCTCCTGTCCCCCCCACGTCGCTCTAGTTTCATTAAAGTTTTGAAACTGGTACCTTGAGGGCAAAGTTGGTGAACTGGATATGTTTCGCAGATCTCCCAACAGTCCTTGCTGCAGCAGCGTGGCACAGTGCTGTCTGTGTGGAGTCTGCATGTTCTCCCTGCAGGTGTACCAGTTACATCTCAATGACATTCTGGAGGTTGGATTGGCTTCTGTAAGTTCCCCCGAGTGTCAGTAACTCCCAATGTGGAGGCAGAGTCTAAAGACTGCAGCACCAGTGAGGGAGGCTTGCAGAACTGCTTTTTGTCAGTGGGCTGGACAACATTCAGGGATTTATCTTTGAATCTGAATGGATATGCCACAGTTGTCACCAACTTCAACAAGATCTGTGCGGATGAGTGTGTGTCTTTGAGAACATACCAGACATACCCAAAACCAAAAGGCATGGATGAACGAGGAAATTCGTAGTCTACTGAGAGCTAGGTCTGAGGCATTCAAGACCAGTGATCCAGAACAATACAAGAAGTCCAGGTACAACTACAGCAGACTAATTTAAGAGCAAAAAAAAAACAGTTCTTATTGAAGTTAGAACAGAATAAATGCACGTCAGCTTTGCCAGGGTTTGTAGGTCATTACTTCCTACAAAGCAAAAGCTAACATCATGGATGGCAGTGATGTTTCATTCCCAGATGAGCTCCACACCTTTTGTGCACGCTTTGAAAGGGAGAATAAAGCTACACCTGAGCGAGTCCCTGCAGAATCTGGTGACCCTGTGATCTCGGTCTCGGAGGCCAACGTCAGAACATCTCTCAAGGGGGTGAACCCTTGCCAGGCCTCAGGCCCTGATGGGGTACCTAGTAGGGCACTGAAAACCTGTGCCTAACAACTGGAGGGAGTGTTTAGGGACATCTTCAACCTGCAGTTGGAGGTTCCCACCTGCTTCAAAAGGTCAACGATCATCCCCGTGCCCAAGAAGAGAAAGGTGAGCTGGCTCAATAACTTTTGCCCATGGCACTCACACCTACAGTGATGAAGTGTGCTTCGAGAGTTTGGCCAACTCCTGCCTAAGCAATGACCTGGACCCACTGTAATTTGCGTATCACTCTCCACTCCGCCTTGGGTCACCTGGAAAATAGAAATACGTATGCCAGGCTACTGTTTACTGACTACAGCTCAGCGTTCAACACAACCAGCAAGCTCCAAAACCTGGGTCTCTGTACCCCACTCTGCCACTGGATCCTTGACTTCCTCACCGGGAGACTACAGTCTGCGTGGACCAAAAGTAACATCTCCTCACTGACAATCAACACTGGCACACTTCAAGGATGTGTGATGCGTGTTTTTCTACACCCTCGGCTGTGTGGCTGGGCACAGCTCAACGTCATCTCTAAATCTGCCAATGGCAATAACTATCGTTGGCAGAATTTCAGATGGTGATGAGGTGGTGTACAGAAGTGAGGTAGATCAGCTGGTTGCGTGGTCTCACAACAAGAACTTTCACTCAGTGTCAGTAAGAGCAAGGAATTGATCCTGTATTTCAGGAAGGAGAAGTGGGAACACACACCAGTCCTCGTCGAGGGATCAGTGGTGCAATGAGCGAGCAGCTTCAAGTTTCTAGGTGTCAACATCTCTGAAAGCCCATCCTGGACCCAACATACCGATGCAATTACAAAGAAGGCATGACGGCGGCTATATTTCATTAGGCGTTTTAGTTGACTTGGTATGCCAACAAATACTCTTGCAAATTTCTACAGATGTACTGTGGGGAACATTCTTACTGGTTGCGTCACTGTCTGGTATGGAGGGGCCACTGCGCAGCATTGGAAAAAGCTGCAGAAAGTTGTAAACTTAGCCAGCTCCATCATGGGTACCAGCCTCCCCAGCATCCAGCACATCTTCAAAAGGCAACATCCATCTTCACCTAGCACATGCTCGCTTCTCATTGCTACCCTCAAAGAGGAGGTACACACGCTCAACATTTCTGGAAGTTTCTTCTCTTCCACCTATTATTATATACTATATATTCCAATTGTCAATTATAAATTTTTATTATGTACTGCTGCCACAAAACAACAATATATGCCAGTGATATTAAACCTGTTCCTGATTCTGGTAACTGGCAAAAGGAGATTTGGTGAGCTGCTCCAGGATTATGGAAAAATAAAGAGAAAGAGAATGTGATTGATGGGACCTCTCCTTGGGAGCCAGCAAAGACCCAGTGGGCTGAATGGTCTCCCTCTGTGCCCTAATAAATAAGTAGGGATATAATCAGTGTTCCACTTCTGCAGCACAGTTTATGGTGGACTTCACAAAACATTTCATGCATTGCCAACCTCCTGAAATGTTTTACTGCCTGTCCTCGGGGTCTGTAGAAGACTTGGTCCAGATTCCTGGATAGGAGTAGAACAGACTGAACTTTGCCAAGCTTGCCGACTGCCCTGGAGTCTGGCTTGGGGCAAAGTGGGAAGCACTATTCCATAGCTCCTGTGGGACCATCTTTGAGTCCTGGACAGAGGTTGTGGAGATTCAATGGCTAAAGTGTTACACTCAAGAACTACAACAGTGAAGGAGATTTAATGACCTCACAAGGGAAGCAGACCTTTTCATTTCTCTCAACCATTCACTCCATTCATTTCTCTCCCTCCCCGACCTCACAGTTTCGCTCCTTCGCTACATCAATCCTTCAGCCTCTGCATTGATCCCCTTCTCCAGTCCAATCTCATTCACCTCAGATCCCAGTGCTGCACTTCCAGTTGTCCTCCAGCATTTGTTACTCTACGTTCCGGGCCACGGAGTCACAGTGAGAGACTCAATGTGGAAGCAGCTGACCTTTGGCCCATCTAGTCTGCATCCATCCACTTACTTCAGCCATTTTGCATTCTCATCCACTTTCTCCAGATTCTACTCTTTAGCCACACACCAGGGGGAACTTACAGTGATGAGTTAACCTAACAATATTCATGGCCTTGGGATTTAGGTGGGGGCACTGATGTATCCATTAGTCACAGGGAGAACGTGCAAACTCCACACAGAGAACACCCATGGTTGGGATTGAACCCAGGACTCTAAAACTCTGAGGCAGCATCTCTACCACTTGGTGCTCTTCTCCATGTTTGGGCATTGTGGAGGTGGTTAATCCTATTATTAAAAGCCCCGTCTCGCTTCTAACCTTCCCCATAGGTCACCTGGCATGCCAGAGAGAAACTGGATGTCCAGAATATAGAACACGAGGAGGCACACAGAGGGATACAGTACAGTAACAGGCCACTCAGCTCAACTCAGCCGCACTTACCTCTATTAATCCCATCTCCCAAACCTTGGTCCATAACCCTCTGTGCCAGAGCAACTCTGCTTCCACCACTCTCTCCAGTGGTGCATTCCAGGTACTGACCACTCTCTGGATGAAAAAGGTCCCCCTCTGAACCCCTCTAAATCTCTTTCCCCTTACCCGTAATCTATATGCTCTAGCATTATTCATTCCGACAAGAGAAAGACTTTCCTGAAGTCTGTCCCATCTGCAGTCTATTCCTCATAATTTTATGTATCTTAATCAGGTCACCTCTTTACCTCCTCCGTTCCAGGGAGAACAGACCCATCTTCTCCAGTATCTCCTCAGAAATGAACTTCTCCATTCCTAGTAACACAATGGTGGTTCTCCTTAGCACCCTTTGCAGTGCTGTCACACCTTTCCTCCAGCACCCTGACCAGAACTGTATGTGTTACTGCAGCTGAGCTCTGACAAATATACAATAAAGTTGGTGCATCATTTCTCTACTTCTATATGTGGTGCTCTGTCTAATGAAGACGTGGATGCTACGTCCCTTCCTAACCAGATTGTCTGTGTTGCCACCTTCAAGGATCTGAGGACGTACTGCAAGGTACCTCCATTCCACAATGCTCCTGAGGATCTCACCATTCATGTTGTGTGCCCTTGCTTCGTTAATGCTCCCAATTTTTTGGATTAAATGCCACCTACCATGTCATCAAGACACCTATATCATAGTGCACCCTGCACACTATCAACAACTCCACTAATCTTTGGTACGTGTGAGCTTGCTGATGCGTCTCCCACACATTTAAGTTATTCTTATGTATTACAAACAGCAAGAGTCCCATTACTGAGCCCTGCAGAACATCACTGGTCACATCCAATTGTGAAAACGACCTTCGATTCAAGATTGTTTATTGACAATCTTCAATACATGAGTGTGATGGAGAATGAAATGAGTGTTACTCTCAATCCAGTGCAGCATCAGAAAAGCACAAAAAGCATAAAGAACACAACTTCTAAAAACACAGCAAATATAAATACAAAACCAATCCTATAAAACAGAATGTACAAGTAACAGTTCTATACATAGAGTGATTGTACGTACACAAAGTGACGCTAGGTGATGTGTATGCAGTGCTGGAGGCGGGGAGTGGTGAGGTGGGTTGCTGGGTGGAGGTGTTGATCAACCTGATGGCTTGGGGGAAGTAGCTGTTTTTGAGTCTGATGGTCTTGGTGTGGATGCTGAGTAGTCAAACAAACAGTCCATGAGCAGGGAGGGTGGGATCCTGCATATTACTGGAACGTTCTCTGGCTCCCTTCTGTATAAGCTCAGGTGACCACTTTATTAGGTACCTCCTGTACAAACTGAAGTGGCCACCAGGTGCATGTTCGTGGACCGTTGCTGCTGTAGCCCGTCCACGTCCAGGTTCGATGTGTTGTGCATTCAGAGATGTTCTTCTGCACACCACTGTCATAATTATTAAAGCTACTGTCACCTTCCTCTCAGTTTGAACCAATCTGGCTATTCGCCTCTGACATCTCTCATTTGCAGAACATTTTGCCCTCAGTAATGACACTCACTGGATGTTTTTGTCTTTTTGCACCATTCTCTTTAAAATCTAGAGACTGTTGAGCATGAAAATCCCAGGGAATCGGCAGTGTCTGAGATATTCAAACCACCTTGCCTGGCACCAACAATTATTCCACTGTCAAAGTCACTTGGAGCACATTTTTTTCTCCAATCCTGATAACAGCTGAACCTCTTGACCATATCTGCATGATTTGATGCACTGAGTTGCTGCCACATAATTGGCTGATTAGATATTTGCATTAACAAGTTCAGGTGTACCTAAAAAAGTGACCATTGAATGTCTATGCAGGTAAACTGCTGTCGGTGATACGTGGACTACTTTAATGACCCCTTGTCCATTTCCCCTGTCTGCCACAGTGCAGATTCTGTACCAAACTGTGACCCCCTCTATCTCTGAATTTTACATCCAATTTGCTTACTTGCCATGAATCCTTCGAGGCCAAGATTCTTTAACCTAGATCTTATGAGGAACCTTGTCAAAGGCTTTACTAAAATTCATATAAATCACATATGCTGCCCTACTCTCATTGATAGGCATTGTTACTCTTCAAAGAATTCAATCAGATTGGTCAGATAGGATCTATACCTGATAAAGCCATGCTGGCTTCCTCTGATTAATCCCTGCTTTTCCAATTGATCATTAACCCTCTCCCTCAGCATCTTCCAGTATACTTCCTACCACTGATGCTAGACACATAGGTTTATAGTTACCAAGTCTTTCTCTCCTATGTTCCTGAAAAGCAGGCCCACGTTTGGTGTCGTCCAGACCTCTGGAACCACACTTCGGGTCAGAGAAGATTTAACAATCTCAGCCAGACTCAAATAATCTCTTTGCTTCGCTCACATGGCAGCCTGGGATAAATTCCCTCTGGTTCTGGAGATCTATCCACCTTCCAATGAAAGAAGAACGCAGGGTTACAGGCCATGTATGAGGGAAAGGTTAGATTGGTCTTGGAGTGGGTTAAAAGATTGACACGACATAGTGGGTTATGCTGAACTGTTCTGTGTTCTATGTTTAAATGCACCAAGACCTTATTGAGTGCCTTCTCTTTAGTTATGGAGACCTGCACTAGACACCTATCCTTTTACTGAACGTCTATTTCCTCTGTGAAAACCAGTGACAATGGACAGCTCTCTTCCAGATCCGTCTAATAGACCAGGGACAAGTATTTCAGGGGCCCAGCCACATAATGAAAGCTTCATAAAGCTTTTGTTTTAAATTGACTGGCAAGGGCAGTATCCGTGTCCATCAGTAATCATCGCTTTACAGAGCAATACATATAAAAGATTATTTTAGGTTACACTAATAAATGGATACATTTATGGGGTGTACGGGGTGTCAGGGAGGGATAGCACCTCTGGTGGGGGAACATGTCGCGTCCTTTTCAGGGTGGTTAGTCCACCTTTGGTCCCCACCTGGCACTCAGCTCTCACCTGTGGCTCCCCGTAGCTGTTTGCATGTGACGGCGGCCACACCCCGGGCAACGACTTCGACAAGCCGGCTAAACCAGGTGAGGGTAGCCGACGGGTCTCAAACCCTCGGTGAGATAGGGAGTTGTCTATCCCAGCATGTGAAGACAGACTCTGGCAGATTGAGCGGACGAGACCAGTGGAAGGTCCAACGGTCAAGAAGGCCGTCTCTGCAAGCGTCGTGGAACGTGTAGAGCAGGACAAGGCACAGAAGGCGTCCTGGTCATCCACTGCGCCTACTCCCATCTCCAGCCGCCTCGACTCTGTCGGCTACCCTCACCTGGTTAATAATGGTGTCGAGGTCCTCATCGACGTTGACGATGGACGAACACCAATAAATGTATACATAGATACACACACAAAGTGCAGGACGAACTTAGCAGCCCAGGCAGCATCTACGCAAAGAATAAACTGTCAACGTTTCGAGCTGAGACCCTTCATCACGATTTTCTCATGTTTGAGATACATAGATGGATACAAACATACATGCATACATATATACAGTACATACAAACATACATACATACATATATACATACATAATATACATACACAGTACATCATGTCCAACCAATCTTATAGAGTTTTTTGAGGAAGTTGCCAGGAAAGTGGATGAAGGCAGGGCAGTGGATGTTGTCTACGTGGACTTTAGCAAGGCATTTGACAACGTCTCACATGGGAGGTTGGTCAAGAAGGCTCAGCCGCTTGGCATTCAGGATGAGGTAGTAGATTAGACAGCACATTGAATCTGTGGAAGAAGCCAGAGAGTGGTAGTACATGGCTGTCTCTCCGACTGGAGGCCTGTGACTAGTGGAATGCGGCAGGGATCAGTGCTGTGTCCGCTGTTGTTTTTTCATCTATATCAATGATCCAGATGGTAATGTGGTTAACTGGATCAGCAAATTTGTGGGTGGCACCAAGATTGGGGGTGCAGTGAAGAGTGAGGAAAGCTATTGTGACTCGCAGATAGATCTGGATCAGCTGGATAAATAGGCTGAAAAATGGCAAATGGAATTTAATGCAGACAATTGTGAGGTTTTGCACTTTGGTAGGACCAACCAGAGTAGGTCTTACACAGTGAACAGTAGGACATAGAGGAGTGTGATAGACAAAGGGATCTGTGAAAACAGGTCCATAAATTATTGAAAGTGGCATCACAGGTAGATAGAGTCATGAAGAAAGTTTTTGGCACATTGGCCTTCATCAATCTATGTACTGAGAACAGAAGGTGGGATGTTATGCTGAAAATGGTATAAGATGTTGGTGAGGCCTAATTTGGAGTATTGCATGCAGTTTTGGTCACCTATCTACAGGGAAGATGTAAATAAGATTGAAAGAGTACTGAAAAAATTTACAAGGATATTGCCAGGTCTAGAAGACCCGAGTTATAAGGAAAGATTGAGTAAGTTAGGAGTTTGTTCCTTAGAATATAGAGGATTGAGAGGAGATTTGATAGAGGTACACAAAATTATGAGGGATATAGGTAGCATAAGTGCAAGCAGGCTTTTTCCACTGAGGTTGGATGGGACTACAACCAGAGGTTATGGGTTAAGGGTGAAAGAAGAAAAGTTTAAGTGGAACATAAGGGGGAAACTTCTTCACTCAGAAGGTCATGAGAGTGTGGAATTAGCTGCCAGCACAAATGGTGCATGAGAGCTCGATTTCAACGTTTAAGCAAAGTTTGGATAGGTACATGGATGATAGGGGCATGGAGGACAGGTCAATGGGAAGAGGCAGTTTAAATGGTTTGGTGTGGACTAGAATGGCCAACGGGCCTGTACTTTTCTATAAGTCTATGACTATAAGCAAATAGTGGAAAAGGGGAATCGTGGGGTAGTGTTCATGGATCGTTCAGAAATCTGATGTCAGAAGGGAAGATGTGGGTCTTCTAGCTCTGACAGGAGAAAAATTTCCGTTCTTGCAGTCAAAGTAGCTGGTTCAATATTGGTCAATGACCTGGCCACGATATTGATAGTGTGGAAGTCACTGAAAGCAATGCTATTGGGTGGTTTGACTCCCTCTTGTTGGAGATGGCCACTGCCTGGTATTTTTGTGGCAAGAACATTATCTACCCATGCAAGATTGTCACCTATCAGTGCATGCCTGAATATTGTGCAAGACTGTTCCTCCACATGCTCCTTCATCTGCAGAGTTGCAATGGAATTGAAACTTGAACCATTGTCTGTGAATGTCCCTGCTTCTGATCATATAATGCAAGGAAAGTCATCAGCTGAAGGAAGAGGGGCCGTGGACACTTGTAATGATGATCAGTCTGACAATCGCAGCCTCTTTCTCTGTGTGTGAGGTATGACTCTGGTATGTTCCTTTTAATAGTCATAGTCATACTTTATTAATCCCAGGGGAAATTGGTTTTCATTACAGTTGCTCCATAAATAATAAATAGTAATAGAACCATAAATAGTTAAATAGTAATATGTAAATTATGCCAGTAAATTATGAAATGTCCAGGACCAGCCTATTGACACAGGGTGTCTGACCCTCCAAGGGAGGAGTTGTAAAGTTTGATGGCCACAGGCAGGAATGACTTCCTATGACGCTCTGTGTTGCATCTCAGTGGAATGAGCCTCTGGCTGAATGTACTCCTGTGCCCAACCAGTACATTATGTAGTGGATGGGAGACATTGACCAAGATGGCATGCAACTTGGACGGCATCCTCTTCTCAGACACCACCATCAGAGAGTCCAGTTCCATCCCCACAACATCACTGGCCTTACAAATGAGTTTGTTGATTCTGTTGGTGTCTGCTACCCTCAGCCTGCTGCCCCAGCACACAACAGCAAACATGATAGCACTGGCCACCACAGATTCGTAGAACATCCTCAGCATCGTCCGGCAGATGTTAAAGGACCTCAGTCTCCTCAGGAAATAGAGACGGCTCTGACCCTTCTTGTAGACAGCCTCAGTGTTCTTTGACCAGTCCCGTTTATTGTCAATTCGTATCCCCGGGTATTTGTAATCCTCCACCACATCCACACTGATCCCCTGGATGGAAACAGGGGTCACCGGTACCTTAGCTCTCCTCAGGTCTACCACCAGCTCCTTAGTCTTTTTCACATTAAGCTGCAGATAATTCTGCTCACAACATGCCCATTGACTTCCAACTTTATGACATTGCGGGTGGTTAGCTGCTGCCTCGGTCTCAAGGGCTGTTGCCTTTGGTCCACGTTTCAGCTGTATGAGGTCTGGAGCCGAGAGATCTGTGCGAAGCCCAGACTGGACAGTGGTGAGTAAGCCGCTGGTGTGTAGGTGATGCTTGATCTCACCATTGATGATGGCTTCTACCACTTAGCTGAAGATTACTCCAAGTAATTGAAGACTGGCCAAGGAGTTTGCAGATCAAGGTAGAGGGTGTAGAAGAATTCCTTTAATGCTTGTGTAGTACCACTTGCATGATTAATGCATTCCACATCCTACCCTGGCATTTGGAAACTGCAGCAGACCTTAACTCAATAAAATCAACACACTCAGTCTCTCGGTGACACAAGAGGTTCTGCAGATGCTGGAAATTTTGAGTAATGCACACAAACACCAACAGAAGGCAACTAAAAAAAAAAAGTCATGGGGGGTGGGGAGATGAAATATGAAGGAAAGCTAGCCAATAATATCAAAGAGGATGCCAAAAGTTATTTTCAGATGTATAAAGAGCAAAACGAGAGGCGAAAGCTGGAAAATAGTGCTGGAGAGGTAGTAATGGGGGACAAGGAAATAACAGATGAAATGAATAAGCATTTTTCACCAGTTTTTACTGGGGAAGACACTAGCAGTATGTCAGAAGTTTGTAAGTGTCAGGGGGCAGAAGTGAGTGTAGTTGGTATTATTAGGGAGGAAGTGCTTGGGAAACTGAAAGGTCTAAAAGTAGATAAGTCACCAGAACCAGACGTGCTACACCCCACAGTTCTGGGAAAGGTAGCTGAAGGGGGTGTGGGGGCACCTTTCGAGAATCAATAGATCCTGGCATGGTTCCGGAGGAACGGGTATTGCAAATGTCATTCCACTCTTCAAGAAGGGAGGGAGGCAGAAAAAAAGGAAATTATAGGCCAGTTAGCCTGACCTCAGTGGTTGGGAAGGTGTTGGAGTCAATTATTAAGAACGTGGTTTCGATGTACTTGAAGATACATGATAAAACAGGCCAAAGTCAGCATGGTTTGCTTAGGAGAAAATTTTGCCTGATAAATCTTTTGGAATTCTTTGTGGAAATTGTTCCGTATTTAATATTTAAGTAATATTTCAGTAATGTGGTAAGTATATTCTTTGATTAAGTATTCTTATTTGTTTAAATAATTACTTACAGGTTATCTGTAAAAATATTTTATTTGCATATGTCATCACGCTACCACATGATCTGTGTGCACCTCACTTAAAGTAAACTTGACATTAGACACACATTCCTGGACTGCCATGTTTTCCTTTGAATTAATTTAATATTTAAAAGTTACAAAACATAACATTGGGGATGAGGTATTTCAAAAACAAACCTGAGATGGCAACTGACCTGTTAAAGCGTAGCATGTCTGAAGCCGCAAGAGCAACAGTGAGTGAAAAAAACACAGCCCAGCACATGCAGACACAGTCAAGTGTTTTTTTAAAGTAGTGCAGCACTTAGTCTTCAGAAGGGAATACATGACTGATTTTTTTTTTTAAAAAGACAGTGAACAGGGGAATTCATGGTTCATAAAGTGTGAGTACAGTACCGAGCAATGTTCCCTTAAGGAGTGTGCGCGTGTGCATACTAGAGCACAAAGGAATTTAAACTGTGCACAAAAGGTTGTCGCCCACTACCTCGTTGGCATGTTAAGTATACTTCACAATCTTACGCAAACACATTTCCTTTTTTGGTTTCTGATGTGGACGGTGTTGCCAACATGGCGTTTGCGATGAGTGTAAATGTTAGAACTGGCTTATTTATACTCTTTTTATTGAAGAAACTATCCAGTGCACACATGTTGTTGTCACTGGACAAAAAAATTGCACAACACAAGATTTTTGCACACACTGGTCATTAGAAATTAGAGGGTCATTGGTAATCAGAAAAAGGTTGAAATGACTGGCTACACTGGAAAAATTGACACATTTCCTTACACAAAAGATAACTGGAGTATGTATACTGAGCTTATTCAACAATATTTTGAAGCAACAAAAATAGCCAATGAGAAGTAAGTACCAATTTTGCTAAGAGTATTGGGTTTAAAGGCTTACAGATTGCTTTGAAGTTTGACGGCTCTGGCTAAACCAGCAGAAACTAGCTTTGCTGATATTGCCAAAATAGTGCAGGAACACTTGGAGCTGAAGCCATTGTTGATTGCAGAACGCATTAGGTTTCATAAGCAGAATCGAAAAATGAAAAAATTTTCAGCATATGTGGCTGATTTGAAGAGACCATCTGAGCATTGCCAGTTTGGTAATGGGCTTAAAGTTGCATTAAGAAATCATTTATTTTATGGAAACTTAAAAGAAAGCATTCAGAAATGACTCCTAACTGAAGCACAACTTATATTTAAAGGAGCAGTTGAAATTGTTGTTTCAATGGCAACCTCAGACAAAGACGCAATTGAGTTGGAGTCAGGATTGAAAGTGAGTATGAATAAAATTGCAGTGTCTAAAGAGAAGCCAGACTGGACAAACAAATTGTATTACCATGTGGCGAGGCTCATGTACACCAAACAAATGCAGGATTCAAGGTGAAACTTGCAGAAAATGCAACAAGGTAGGACACAAGCAGTATGTCAGGCAGACAAAAATAAATGGACTGCACAGAGAAGACAAAAAACTAAAAAGTCAAGCTGCAATTTCAAAAAGAACACTGATCTGCACACTGTTGATGAAAAATCTGATAATGATGAAAATGACATAGGACTGCGTAGCCTTGAGGTTTACAGTGAGAAAATTAACAATAGACAAGCAATATGGCTTACAGCAGAAGTGAGTGGCAAATTAATTAAAATAGAATTAGACACTGGTTCAGCTGTTTCAGTAATTCCAGAAAATAAGTTTGAATGGCATCACAAAGGTACTAAACTGAAGTCTGCAGATATCCAACTAAGAACTTATACTGGAGAAAGAATAACTCCTGTGGGAATGTCATTCATAACAACAACAAGCCACACTGAACGTGTAGGTGGTAAAAACAGAAGGACCAGCATTATGGGGACGTGATTGGCTGAAACAACTACAACTTGATTGGAGACCCATCCACTATTTGCATGCCACATCCCCTGTAATGAAGCCATATGAAAGCAAATTAGGTAAGGTACTGGATGATGCCAAAACAGTCTACATGCTGTACACCATGAATCATTGCCCAACAGATGACAAACATGTATTGATGCCTCTGTGCCTCTGGTTAGAAAGCATATTGGACCAAGGAAGGACCATGCTGCTTAGAGGAAACGTGTAAATGACAAAATCAGTTGTCCAACTGTGAGTATAAAGAACCAGAATCTATTCTGTGTGCATTAAGGTTATTGCATGAACTTCAAGTGGGAGACAAAAAGTAGATGCAAAGACTAAGCCCCCAGCAGGTTGAATGGAAAGTCAAACAGAAAGGAGTCAATAGAGGATTCATCAGGCGATGTTGTGGATGATAAACCAAGAGGAGAGATCAGATCATAAAGGGAGCAATAGAAGGATTGATAAGAGAATACTCCAGTGAACTAAACGCACCTTCCCAAGACCAAACTGCACAAATGAGAAGAAGACAAAGGCAGAAGAAGAAAGGTGTCCACAGCTGTCAGAGCCACTTCCCACAGTCGCAGAGTCAACGTCTACAACCACCATGGAGGAGGCCCCCGAACGTGAGATTGATTTCACAGTAACATGCTTCACCCGCCAAGCGGAGTGATCTTGCTTGTCAGGTGCTAGGGTCCAGGGTGTCAAGTCAAGTCACTTTTTATTGTCATTTCAACCATTACTGCTGGTACAGTACACAGTAAAAATGAGACAACATTTTTCAGCCATAGTGCTACATGAACAATACAAAAACTGCACTGAACTACGTAAAAAAAACACAGAACTACAACACGAGGAACTCTGCAGATGCTGGAAATTCAAGCAACACACATCAAAGTTGCTGGTGAACGCAGCAGACCAGGCAGCATCTCTAGGGAGAGGTACAGTCAACATTTCAGCCCGAGACTCTTCATCAGGACTAACTGAAAGAAGAGCTAGTAAGAGATATGATCCTCTCATATCCTTTTTGCCAATCAACTGTCCAGCTCTTGGCTCCATCCCTCCCCCTCCTGTCTTCTCCTATCATTTTGGATCCCCCCTCCCCCTCCCACTTTCAAATCTCTTACTAGCTCTTCTTTCAGTTAGGCCTGACGAAGGGTCTCGGCCCGAAACATCGACTGTACCTCTTCCTAGAGATGCTGCCTAGCCTGCTGCGTTCACCAGCAACTTTGATGTGTGTAACACAAAACTACACTAGACTACAGACCTACCCAGGACTGCATAAAGTGCACAAAACAGTGCAGGCATTACAATAAATAATAAACAAGACAATATGCACAGTAGAGGGCAGTAGGTTGGTGTCAGTCCAGGCTCTGGGTATTGAGGAGTCTGATGGCTTGGGGGAAGAAACTGTTACACAGTCTGGTCGTGGGAGCCCCAATACTTTGGTGCCTTTTGCCAGATGGCAGGAGGGAGAAGAGTTTGTATGAGGGGTGTGTGGGGTCCTTCATAATGCTGTTTGCTTTGCGGATGCAGCGTGTGGTGTAAATGTCTCCAAATGTGGGAAGAGAGACCCCTGACGAAGGGTCTCGGCCTGAAACGTCGACTGCGCCTCTTCCTATAGATGCTGCCTGGCCTGCTGCGTTCACCAGCAACTTTGATGTATGTTGTTCCCCGATGATCTTCTCAGCTGACCTCACTCTCCGCTGCAGGGTCTTGCGATCCTGTATCGGACTGGCTGCTGGATATTCTCAAGGGGGAAGATGAACAGCCAGGGGTCGTGGTGCTCATTGGCACCAATGACATAGGCAGAAAAGGGGAAGAGGTCCTACACAGTGAGTATATAGAGTGAGGAAAGAGGCTGAAGAGAATGACCTCCAAGGTTGACCTCTGTGTTACTCCCTGTGCCACGGGCCAGTCCAGGTAGGAATGGGGTGATAGCACGGATGAATGAGAGGCTGAGGAGATGGTGCAGGGGACAGGGTTTCAAGTCCTTGGATTACTGGAGCCTTTTCTGGTGAAGGGGTGACCTCTATAAGAGGGATGAATGCATCTGAACTGGAGAGGAACCAATATACTGGCTGGGAGTTTTGCTAATGCTACTCAGAAGAATTTAAACTAGTTTTGAGGGGGGCTGGGAATTGGAGGACCACATCAGTAAGGAAAGGATCGGACCAGAAGGTAGACATCAGGAAAGGTATTGAAAGGCAAAATTGAAATTGCAGGTATGATGGGTTGGATAGGTTGAAGTGCGTACATTTTAATGCTAGGAGTATTATGGGTAAGGGTGATGAACTTCGAGCATAGATCAGTACAGGAAACTACAATGTTGTAGCCATTACTGAAACTTGGTTGGGGGGGCGGGTGCAGGAATGGGTGATTAATGTAGCAGGTTTTAGAAGTTTTAAAAAAGATAGGGAAGGAGGTAAGGGGGTCGGGGGAGAATTGTATTATGAATCAGGGACAAAAAACTACAGCTGCACTCAGGGAAGACATAATGGAGGCGTCCATTTGGGTAGAACTCAGGTACAGCAAGGGTGCAATGACACTGGTGGGATTGTACTGCAGGTCCACTCGTAGCCACCAGGATATTGAGGAAGAGATACAGTAAGTAATCAGATTAAAGAAATGTGTAAAAATAAGAGGGTTGTTGTCTTGGGGGATTTCCACTTCCTTATCACGGCCTGTTCTTGTGCTATACTGTTTTGTGATCTGTGTTCTATAAAAGACACTATCCCACAAGAGCAAGAAATCCTCCATAGTGATAAAATCTTTGAGCCTGAATGGGACAATTTAAAATTCACTATGTCTATGTATAGTAATTCCATTTTATAGTATCTTGTGTATATAGTTGAGAAGCATTCTCTATTGTGCTAAGCAGGGAGGAGTGTTGTGTATTTAATATTTAAGTAAAAATTTTGATTACTTAGTACTTAGTTTGATTAAGTATTCTTGTTGACCAAAATATTTATTTATTTATTTATGGGCATGCAGCATGTAATAGATCTTTCCAGCCCTTCAAACCATGCGAACCTGCAATCCCCCAATTTAATCCGATCCTAATCATGGAACAATTTACAATGACCAACTAATCTACCAACTGGTACATCTTTGGACTGTGGGAGGAAACCCACACAGTCACAGGGAAAACATACAAAATTCTTACCGGCAGCAGTGGGAATTGAACCCGGGTTGCCTGTATTGTAAAGTCTTGTGCAAACTGCTACACTGCTGTGCTGCCCCAATTAATTACGGGTTATATTTAGTAAAGGCATCCGTTAGTCTTGCGAGACCATGGATTTGCGCCTGGAAAGTCTTCACTGTCCAGGGCCTAGGCCGGGGCAAGGTTGTATGGAAGACCAGAAGTTGCCCATGCCGCAAGTCTCCCCTCTCCACGACACCAATGTTGTCCGAGGGAAGGATTATATTTAACAATATGATAATTGCATACATCATCACACTATCATGTGATACCTTGCTTAAAGTAAACTTGAAATTAGCCACACATTCCCAGACTACGGTGTCTTCATTTGAATTAGTTTAATGTTTTGAAGTTACAAAACATACTGAAATAACAAGCAGGATAGAGGAAGGAGAATTGGTGGATATTATGTACTTGAATTTTCAGAAGGCCTTTGACAGGGTGTCACACATGAGGTTGCTTAACAAGATAAGAACCCATGGTGTTACAGGAAAGATATTAGCATTGGCTGATTGGCAGGAAGCAACCAGTGGAAATAAAAGGAACCTTTTTCTGATTGGCTGCTGGTGACTAGTGATGGCCCGCAAGGGGCGGTGTTGGGACCACTTCTTCTTGCGATGAATGTCACTTATTTGGATGACAAAATTGATGGCTTTGTGGCAAATTTTGCAGATGATACGAAGATAGGTGGAGGGGCAGGTAATGTTGAGGAAGCAGAGAGGCTACAGAAAGACTTAGACAGATTAGGAGAATGGGCAAAAAAGTGGCAGATGGATACGGTGTCGAGAAGTGTACAGTCATGCACTTTGGCAGAAGGAATAAGAGTGTAGACTATTTTCTAAATGGAGAGAAAATTCAAAAATCCTCATGCAGGATTTCTTAAAGGTTAATTTGTAGGTTAAGTCAGTGTTGAGGAAGGCAATTGCAATATTAGCATTTATTTCGAGAGACTAGAATATGAGAGCAATGATGCAATGCTAAGTCTTTAGAAAGCACTGGTGAGGCCTCGCTTGGAGTATTGTCAGCCGTTCCTGCCCCTAAGAAAGGATGTGCCGATATGGAGAGGGTTCAGAGGAGGTTCATGATAATGATTTTGGGAATGAAAGGCTTATCGTTTGAAGAGCGATTGATGGCTCTGGCCCTTTACTCGCTGAAATTTAGAAGAATGAGGAGATCTCATTGAAACCCTATAGAATGTTGAAAGATCTAGACAGAGTGGATGTGGAGATGTTCCCTATGGCGCAGGGGTCTAGGACTAGAGGGCACAAACTTACAATAGAGGGACATCCATTTGGAATGGAGATGAGGAGGAACTTCTTTTGCCAAAGGGTGGTGAATCTGTGGAATTTGTTGCCACAGGCGGCCAAGTCATTGGGTGTATTTAAGGCAGAGGTTGAGAGGTTCGTGATTAGTCAGGGTGTCAAAGGTTATGGGGTAAAGGCTGGTGAATGGGGCTGAGAGGGAAGTGAATCAGCCATGATGAAAAGCAGAGCAGACTCAATGGGCAAAATGGCCTAATTCTGCTCCACTGTCTCATGGTCTAAAATGCAGGGGGAACTCAGCAAGACAGGAGGCATCTATGGAGGGAAATAAACAGTCAATCTCGTGGGCTGAGACTTTTCCTGAGGACGGTATCCTCCAGAGTTTTGTATGCATTTCTCCTAGTTTCTGTGGCTTTGGTGGAAATCGATTCTTGCTATCAGTCCTGGGAATTATTTTGTTTATTCATTCAAGGGATGGAGGCTTTCAGGCTGAGCGAGCGTTTACTTACCCGTCCTTGACTCAGAAGATCCACTATGGTCTCTGAGGTGTGGGTAGACTGACAATAGAGTTATGGAGGGAGGTCCACGATTTTGCCCCAGTGACAAGGAAGGAACATCAATATACTTCCAAGTTGGGGTGGTTTATAGCTTGGAGGGTGACTTCCATGTGGTGCTGAGCTTGAAAGGGCAGCTGTCCACCACAATTTGCCCTTGATGTGCTCAAACGGGAAAAGGCTATAACGTGGGCACATTGCTGGAAACCTGAGGTCTGTCCAGGTCAGAGAACAGAAAGAGCAACAACTCACGACAGGAGCAATGGTGTCCTGCAGCAGAGAAACAAGGACAAAGAGGCACAAGGTTAAAGGGATCTTAGGACAAGCTTCCTCAAGCTGCTGTGAGACATGGGAAAGGGTAGAATGTCAGTGAGGTCGAGAGAGGGAGCACCTCCACTCACTATCCCTGGGGCTTGATATCATGGGATCCACAGGGTAAACTCACCCTATGCTGACTCCCAAACACAAGCAGCCCTCTGGCACTCCCGGATCCTGGCAAATCCTGACTCCCATTCGTAAATTCCACACTTCCATGACTAACCCAGTCAATGCTTACCCTTGTTCGCAGACTCCAGCAATCGGCCCTCACTCTCAGACCCTGATCTTCACTCCCTAACCCTGGCCCAGCCACTTCAGACACTGGCTCTCTCACCCCCTGCAGCATGAAATCCGCTGTTTTCCGGGTGATTACCCTTTTCTCCATGACGTATTCCCAACATCCATTTAGAATGCACAAGCATAAGAAATAGAGCATGAGTAGACCATTTAACCTTCGACATTGATCTATTCACAGATGTTGAAAGCCTTACTTGATCACTGCAACTGCACTACCTTTAACTCTTTGAAAAACTCAGTCAGACAAGATTTCCCCTATCAAGTTTGTGCTCACTATCCTCAATATTCCATGTCTTTTAATCATAGATCAATCTCATTTTTTTTTCAGAATTCTTCCCCTCCTACTGATGTTAGACACTGTCCTGTAATCACTTGGCTCTACAGATGTGTAGTGGAGAGAATGTTGAGTAGCTACATCGCAGCCTGGTACAGAAACACTAACACCCTTGAATGAAAAAGTAGTGGATATGGCCCAGTCCATCACTGAGCATATTGACGTCGAGTGCTGTCTCAGCAAAGCAGCATCCACCATCAGGGACCCCCACCATCCTCTCTTCTCACTGCTGCCATCAGGAAGAAGGTAACTGAGCCTCAGGACCCACACTATCAGGTTCAGGAACAGTCATTATGCTTCAACTATCAGGCTGTTGAACAAAAGGGATAACTTTGCTCAACTTCTCTTGCCCCGTTATTGATACATTCCCACAAACAATGGACTCATTTTCAAGGACTCTTCATCTCATGTTCTTGATATTTACTGTTTATTTACATTTTTTTTGTATTTGTGCATTTCTGTTGTTTGAATGTCCAAGTTGGTGCTGTCTTTCTTTGATTCTATTATGGTTATTATTCTATTATAGAATTATTGAGTATGAATCTCAAAGTTGTATATGATGACATAAATGTACTTTGATAATAAAATTACTTTGCATTTTGCTTATCCCCGTTGCCCTTCTGCAATAAAATGACTGATGCACCAAAATCTGACAATTTAACCATAAACAGGAAAGATTTAAAACTCAGTTGTCCTAGCACTGTCCTTCCAGCCTCCCATAGCAGCTTGAGATACATCTCATCAGGCCCTGGGATCTGATATGCCTCTAACCCCAACAAAACCTCTAATACCTTATTCCAGAGTTTCACTGTTCCCCCTCCCTCAATCCTGCCTCTGCAATACCCTCTGTTGCACCAAGATAGAATCCTTGCAGCCTTCACCCACCTCCCTTGGTCCCATGCACAGATTTCCCTTCTGGATCCTAAAGTTTTTCCCCACTCTTTCCTGGAATATGCTTATTGATTTAGTTTCTCAATCTTGCATCTGTGCCCCTCGGATTCTAATGTTTATTTCGTAAATTATGAGCAAGTTATATTAATACAAATTTATTTTGACTCATGTCTGCCCTCATCTTATCTTGTGCCTGTCTGCTGCAGAAAACAAAAACTAATGTTTATGGCATGTGTGTCTATGACAACAATGAACTTGAAACTTCCTGGGTCTCCATCTGCCCAGCTCATTCCCTTTTTCTACTCCAGTACGTTCGATCTCGCCTTTCTGGCGAAGGATCTCCGATCCGATTACGCGAACCCCGTTTCTCTCTCTCCAGAGGCTGCCTGACCCGCTGAATGTTTCCAGCAGTTTTCCCAGACTCGGTTCCTGCTTCCCACCCCTCGCTCCTAATCCCTGACCCCACTTCCTTTCCCAGACTTTCTCTGGCACGCTCACCGGGTCTTCAATTCCCTAACCTCCCTACATTCCTATCCCTGCTTCCCATTTCCCATTCCCAGAGTTTGGAGATCAAATCCCTGCAAACTACACTTCCCAGCGGCGGGGAAGGCAAGCAGGAACCGTCCCTGAATCCCCGGCACCGCAGGGGAGGAAGGCTTCCACTCCACCGCCACTGGGTTCCGGGACAGCCCGCCCTGATCGGGGAAGAGGTGGGTCAGATGCTCCCGGGAAGGTCTGGAGCCCGGAGCCGGAGGAGAGGCGCTGTGGGGAGGGGGTGGCTGACGGGACCGGCGTTCGGAGTTTGGAGACACTCCCTGGGGAGGCCAGGAATGTGCTGGCGCTGAAGGAGCGAGCGGATTGCAGCGGAGCTCCGTGACAGGGGGGCCCAAGAGGCGGCGGGCACACCGGGACCGGCATCGGGACTAGCGGAGCGGCAGCAAGAGCGCAGCGACGAGACATCCCGCTAGCCGCAGGCGGTGTCCTGCATTCGACATGGCAGAACCGCTATTCCGCAAAACTTTCGCCAAACTTCGAGCCCGAAGAAGGAAAAGTCTGAAGGGAGCACGGAGTGAAGGTACAGGGAGGGAGGGAGGAAGGGAAGGAGGGATTGGAGGGAGAGGGGAGGGAGGGAAGGTAGAAGAGTGAGGAGGGGAGGGGAGGTGGAGGGGTGAGAATTGGGAGTAGCAGAAAAGAGCGGAGGGAGAAGAGAGAGGAGAGGGAGGGTAGGAGAGAAGGAAGAGGAGAGAAGGGATTGAGCGAAAGGAGGATGGGAGGGAAGACGAGAGTGCGGTGAAGGGAGAGAGAAGGTAGAGAAGGGAAGGAGAGAGTAACGAATGGGGTACGGAAATGAGTAAGGAGAGGGTAGGGGGAAGATGGAGAGAGGGGAAGGAGAAAGAGGGAGCAGGGGAAGGAGGGAAGGGAGAAAAGAAAGAGGGAGGCGCAAATCGGGAAGGAGAAGAGGAGAGAGTGGTGTTTGGGGGAAGAGGGAAGAGAGGAGGGTGTGGGCGAGGAAAGAAGGTAGAGAGGGGAAAGTAGAACAGAGAATATAGGATGGAAATAAAGAGGGAAGGGGAAAGGGAATAGGAGAGGGAGGGGAATGAGGGGAAAGGTGGTTGGGGCAGAGAGTGTGGGGGGAGTGGGGGTAGGACAAGGTGGATAGGGGCAGGTGGGAGTGGAATGAAGAGGTTTTGGGTTCGATGAAGAGGAGTCGAGCAAGAGAATGGTAGGGGAAGTTAGGTGAGGGGTGAGGCAAGAGGGAATGGTGGGGCAAGGGGTAGAGGAGAGAGGAGAAAGGGATGAGAGTAACCAAAGGGAAGAGCCGGGGAGAAAGTGGGAGAGATCAGGATGGGGAGCAAATTGGAGGAGGAGTGGGATGGGTGAGGGAGGAGGTGATGAGGATAGAGGTGAGGAGGCAGGGAGGGGAGGATGAAGAATGTACGAGGAGCAGTGCGAGGAAGGGTGGTTCGGTGGGGAAATGGATGGAAAGCAGAGGGGGTCAAGATCAGATGGGGTAGAGGGTATGGAGAAAGCAATAGAGAAAAGGAGGGGGTGGGGAGACAGGCGAGAAGGGAGGAAGGTAGGGTTGTAGGAGGAGACAGGGAAGGAGGGTGGGGTGTTTGAGAGAGGAGGAGAGGAGCTGGTGAGAAGGGTGGAACAGGTGGGGTTGAGGAGAACGACAGGAGGATGTGACAGCAGAGGTGTAGGAGCGCATCATCGGAGAAGGAACTGGAGGGCGGAAGAGGAGTGAGAGAGGGAAGGGGAGTGATAGAGAGGAAGTCAGGTTGGTGGGGCAGAAGAGGGCAGGAGGAGGAGGAGGTAGGGGGGACCTGGAGTGTTAATGGGGAGAGGAAATGAGGGAGAGTGGAAGAAAAAAGGGTGAGAGAAGGACAGATGGATAGGAGAGAAGGAGAGGTGGATAGGAGGGACGGAGAGACGGATGGGGGGAAGGAGAGGTGGGTAGGATAGGAGGGAAGGAGAAGTGGATAGGAGGGAGAGGGAGAGGGCAAGGGCCACCCCAGCTTGAGGAAAGAGGGCTAGATTTGGGCAAGAAGGAAAAGGATGGAGGGGCGAGGAGGAACAGAATGGTAGATCAGGGGAGAATGGGGTAGAGGGTGAAGGTGAGACAATGGATGGGAGAGTGTAGGAAGTTTGTGGGGCAGAAACAGGAGACGGGTGTCCAGGGGAATGGGCAAAGGATATTGGGACAGGTGGGGGAGGGCAGGATGGAAGGGGAGAGGGAGAGGGGTGAATTGGGGAGGGGTTAAGTGTCTGGACTATGGGAAGGGAGGGCAGAGTGTGGTTGGAAGGAGATGAGTGAGGCTAAAGCAAAGTGGGGAGAAGCCGTGGCGAATGGCGGAGTGCACAGGTGGGAGGGAGCGAAGGAGCAGATGGGCGTAGAAGGGAGCAGATTGGGGTGGAGCGGCAGTTAACGGGGAAACCGGTGAGGGTCGCGAAAAGACATCAGTGGGAATGGGAGAGGATGGGTGTGGGCAAGGGTCTGAGAGTCAGCAAGGGGAAGGAGATGAGTGCGTTGGCAAGAGAGGTGGGATGAGAGTGGGATTTTGGGGAGTGGAGTTGGGTCTGTGTGGATTTCGTGGTCTTAAGTGCCGGGCCAGTGATACTTAGGAGTGCGTGGAGATGTGAACTGAGTTGCAGTGGAGAAGTGTTCAGTCCTGGAGGGTTTTGGACTAAGTGGTCCATCACGCAGCAGAAGCCACAAGAAAACAAGTGGTACAACACAGCTGAGATCAGGGACAGTCTGTATTGGGGATATTGAACAAGCAGAGTGGCATTAAGCTGGGCCCATCCAGGTGAGTGCAGCTCCTTCTGTCACAGACTACAGCTGCAATGGACCACCTCGTCCAAAACCTTCCAGGACTGAACACCTCTCCACTTCAACTCGGCTGATAGGTTGTGGAGAACAGACTGGAAGTAAACCCCCTCCCTCAGTGTTGAGGTGGGCAGTCAGTTCAGCTGGGCCAGTGGCGAGGCCTGACACTGAAGGACAGATGAGCAGCAACTGGGCGTACTGCTTTTCCAATCAGACCCTTGGCATCATTTGCCTCAAAAACTGAAGACCGAAGAAGTGTGATGCCATTTAAAGTATGGAGGGAGAATGGGTGGGTGATTTTTTTTGGAGCAGCTTTGGGACTTCAGCATCCACTTTCTTCTCCGCACAGCGTGGGGCTGAGATAGCTAATTTACATCTCCAGTGATGTGCTTTTGCATAGTGGCAAGTTCTTGGTGCTGGCAAGGGCAGTGACCCAGTCCTCTCCTCTTCTCTGGTCCAAAAGTTAAGACCGTGCTGAGCACTTGTGTCATTTAGAGAAGCCGAGCGCCCTGTGTCTACTGTGGAACGACGGTGCTACAACAGCGAGAGGCTAATGGGGGGGGGGGGAACTAACCAAGCATTCAGGTGGTCAACATATGTGAGTAGGGACAAGAGGACGAAGGCACCTTTGAGTTGTGGGATGATGTTGAGTGACAGCTGGTGTCAATCCTAGAAGCCTGTTAGGTCCCTGGAATTCTGCAATCATCACAAATACATCATAGTGTAAGGAGGAGCCATCTGGGAGCATTCAGGCTGACAACAACCCTCCTTATGGTCTAAAGCCACTTGTAGACTAAACTTGAGCTTCATATCCCAGGGGTTTGTGACTTAAAAACATTCCTCTGCCTCCACACCACCATCCAAAAGAACCGGACACATTACATGACAGCAAGAGTATTTAAGGGTGTTCAGTGAGAAGGTGGGGGGGGGGGGGAAAGGATGGGACAGATTTTGAAAGGAGTTTCGACGAGTGAGAAGGTTTCCAAAATAGCATATTTCCTTATTTCTCTCAGGCTGGGGGAAGGGAGGAGGCGGATAAATCCCATCGGAATGAAACTTTTTAAAAAGGTACTGGGGAATAACTTGCTGCTGCTCCAGTGGAAACAGTGTTTACATACTTAAAGTGGCGACTGTTGATAATTCATTTTGATGAAATGAAGCAAGTCAGTGAGTGTGGGGAGCTCAGGAATGCGTTCCAGATCCCGTCTGCAACACCGCACCGTTGACAGTAAAATAAGTAAAAGGATAAAGCAGGGAAGATTGGTGTGTCATCTGATTTTACTTAAGCAGAAATAGTATTTGATTCGCCGACAAACTGGTGGATTTTTTGGCGTAATAACGTCCCCTTGAAGGCCTCATCCTGTTTGCCACCTCAGATATTCAAGAATAGTTTTGAGTCTGCAGCGACTGGTGTCACTGTGTGCAGCACCACAGAATTAATTCAGACCGTCCTTAAATTGTGAAACATACAGGAATTAAAGATTCCTGCAGTGAGTGACATACTGGAAAAAGTATCAGAAGGATTTTAGAATGCAGAGCAGTACAGCACCGGACAGGCCAGTTAGCCCACGATGTAGTGCCCATCTTGACGTCAATTTATACCCCTCTTACATTCCACCCATATCCCTCCATTCCTTTCATACGTGTTCATCCAAAAGCCTCTTAAGCATCATCATACTGCCTTCTGCTCCTATTCCTGATAACCCATTCCAGACCCTTACCACTTTCTGCAAAATAGAAACTTGTCTTTCACATAATTTTGAACTCCCCCCAACCTTAAAAGCATGTCTCCTGATGTTTGACATTTCTGCCCTGAGGTAAAGATCTCTCTACCTTATCTATACCTCTCATAATTTTAAAAACGTGTATCAGGTCTCCCCTCAGCCTCTGACCCTCTAGAGAAAATAACTCAAGTTCGTCCAACCTTATAGCACATACTCTCTATTCAAGGCAGCCACCTGGTAAACATCTCCACAGTCTCCAATCCTTCCTATAAAGGAGTTACTAGAACTGAACATGAAATATTTTCTTTATTACCTTTTATTTATGGGCTCCAACACCAACTGACCGTCTGTTAAATGAAGCTTGTTGACTTGCTGGGCAGTAGTGGGAAGGTTCCAGGTGAGATGGGGCCTGGGCGTACAATGAGGGACCCAGGGGAAGGAGAGCACGTTAGGAACACCCCAGTCTGAACTGGCATACCAGGACCATCATGGCCTGTACAAGTTCTGTGCTGGTGTCCACACACAAAAGTGGATATCAGCCGACAGGCTTATGTTAACTGTCACAAAGACTGCAGGGAAGGGCAAGGCATTTTTCAAACATGGACTCTATCTGGAAAGAACATGTTGAGTTGTGTAATATTCATGTTATTTGCGATCCAAGATGATTTACAAATATGCAGTGAATCAATCTGGGCTGCCCATGCCCGAAGTCTCAGTTTACCAGTTGGCATGTACAGTGTCGATAAAAAGTATTCACTCCTCCCTTGGAAGTTTTCATGTTTTATGACATTGATTTAATTTGACATTTTTTTGACACTGATCAACTGAAAAAGGCTCTTTTGTGTCGAAGTGAAAACAGATCTCTACAAAGTGATCTAAATTAATTACAAATATATAAAACTCAAAATAATTGATTGCATAAGTATTCACCCACTTCAAGTCTGTGTTTAGTAGATGCACCTTTTGCAGCAAATACAGCCTTGAACCTGTGCGGATAGGTCTCTATCAGCTTTGCACAACTGGACACTGCATTTTTCCCCATTATTCTTTACAAAACTGCTCAAGCTCTGTCAGGTTGCACGGGGATCATGAGTAAACAGACCTTTTCAGTCCAGCCACAAATTCACAGTAGGATTGAGGTCTGGAATCTGGCTTGGCCACTTTAGGACATTAACTTGTTCTTTTTAAGCCATTCCTGTGTATGCTTGGGGTCATTGTCTTGCTGGAAAACAAATCTCCCAAGTCGCAGTTCTCGTGCAGACTGCATCAGATTCCCTATATTCTGCTGCATACATTTGACCCTCTACCTTCACAAGCGTTCCAGGGCCAGCTGCAGTGAAGCATTCCCACAGCATGATGCAGCCACCACCATGCTTCACGATGGGGATATTGTGTTTTTGATGATGTGTGGTGTTTGGCTTACACCGAACATCGCATTTAGCCTGATGGCCAAAAAACTCATTTTTGGTTTCATCAGACCATAGATCCTTCTTCCAACTGACTTCAGAGTCTCCCACATGCCTTCTGGCAAACTCTAGATGAGAATTCATGTGAGTTTTTTTCAACAGTTTCTTTCTCTTTGCCACTCTCCCATTAAGCTGCATGGGTGAAGCACCTGGACAACAGTTGTTGAATGTGCAGCCTCTCCCATCTCAGCCACTGAAGCTTGTAACTCCTCCAGAGCTGTCATAGGTCTCTTTGTGACCTTACTCACTGGTCCCCTTCTTGCGCGGTCACTCAGTTTTTGAGGACGTTGCTCCAGGCAGATTTGCAACTGTGCCATATTCTTTGCATTTCGTGGTTGACTTAACTGTACTCCAAAGGATATTCAGTAACTTGGAAATTTTCTTGTATTCATCTCCCGGCTTTTCAATAACCTTTTTGCAGAGATGCTTGGAATGTTCTTTTGTCTTCATGGTGTAGTTTTTGCCAGAATACTAACTCACCAGCAGTTGGACCTTCCAGATACAGGTATATTTTAACTACAATCAGTTGAAACACCTTGACTGTACATGGTGATCTCCATTTAATTAACTATGTGACATCTAAAACCAGTGATGATTTGGTGTGTCAGATGAAAGGGGGCAAATACTTACGCAATCAATTATCTTGTGTTTTATATTTCTAATTAATTTAGATCACTTTGTAGAGATCTGTTTTCACTTTGACATTAAAGAGTCTTTTACTGTTGATCAGTGTCAAAAAGAGCCAAAATCCATTGTGATTCAATTTAGTAAAACAATAAAACATGAAAACTTCCAAGGGGCGAAGGGAGGTTAAATACTTTTTGTAGGCACCGTATTTGTATGCTGTCTACTAAGCCGTATTTTTTAGTTTTCATCCTTACACTTTCCATCCCTATGACTCGAAACCGATCTGCCTGGACGGCTCCCTCCTGATTATGAGATGTTCTGTTAACTCTACCCCTTCGGCTGAGGCCACCTATATCTTGGTGCTCCTGTGTTATTACATGCTACACCTGAGTGTAGTTCTGGTGTGCAGTGTTCTTTTTTGTAGCTTGTTGGTCCTGAGGTACTAACAACACTGAGGCTGATTAACATGTGTCCACAATGGGTACAGCTGTTTATGTGTGAGGGGGGTTTGAAGCCCCATTCATCGGTGGCACTGCCTTTGTGACCTGTTCCCTGGGGTCCATTGTGGGGAAATTACTTTAGTCAGAGATTGGTATATCCTTGGAATTTGTTGCCACAAGGGGCTGTGGAGGCCAAGTCATTGGGTGTACTTAAGGCAGAGATAGATAGGTTCTTGGTTAGTCATAGTCATAGTCATACTTTATTGATCCCGGGGGAAATTAGTTTTCGTTACAGTTGCACCATAAATAATTAAATAGTAATAAAACCATAAATAGTTAAATAGTAATATGTAAATTATGCCAGGAAATAAGTCCAGGACCAGCCTACTGGCTCAGGGTGTCTGACCCTCCAAGGGAGGAGTTGTAAAGTTTGATGGCCACAGGCAGGAATGACTTCCTATGATGCTCAGTGTTGCATCTCGGTGGAATGAGTCTCTGGCTGAATGTACTCCTGTGCCCAACCAGTACATTATGTAGTGGATGGGAGACATTGTCCAAGATGGCATGCAACTTGGACAGCATCCTTTTTTCAGACACCACCGTCAGGGAGTCCAGTTTCATCCCCACAACATCACTGGCCTTACGAATGAGTTTGTTGATTCTGTTGGTGTCTGCTACCCTCAGCCTGCTGCCCCAGCACACAACAGCAAACATGATCGCACTGGCCACCACAGACTCGTAGAACATCCTCAGCATCAGTTAGCCAGGGCATCAAAGGGTATGGGGAGAAGGCTGGGAGGTGGGGATGACTGGAAGAATTGGATCATCCCATGATTGAATGGTGGAGCAGACTCGATAGACCAAATGGCCTACTTCTGCTCCTATATCTCATGGTCTTATGTTATTGTGTACGTGGAAGCAGTAGACCAGTAACACTCAGCTTTTGACCCTGTAATGAGGTGTGATGGTCTCACCCAGCGCCAGCCGTTTACAGCGTGCACCATCTTATACTCGGGCTCTATGTATGTTTGCGATCGTGGGGCTTAGTGTGCAGTTGTACAGGGAGATAACATGAGCCTACCTCAGTGTGCGGGGCTATGATATGGGTACTGTGGCAGGTACAGAGAGTGATTTGGTTATATTGATTACATTAGAGCTGCAATGCAGGAACTGACAACTAAACCAAACTGCGAGTGCTGACATCATCTATCCAGCTAACACCACCACCACATCCTTCTCTAGCTTTCAGATGCAAATAAGAGGAGGAGTCCCACATTCTCATCCTTTCCCAAGGTCCCCATTAGATGCCAATGAGTATAAGTGCTAGCTCGACACTCTTTCACCTCATGGTTAATTATTTATGGTTCAACTGTAACGAAAACCAATTTCCCTCGGGATCAATAAAGTATGACTATGACTATGGCATGGCATGGTAGCGTAGTGGTTAGCACAACACTTTACAGTACCAGTGACCCGGGTTACAGTACCAGTGACTGGGTTACAGTACCAGTGACCTGGGTTACAGTACCAGTGACTGGGTTACAGTACCAGTGACCCGGGTTACAGTACCCGTGACCCAGGTTACAGTACCAGTGACCCGGGTTACAGTACCAGTGACCGGGTTACAGTACCAGTGACCTGGGTTACAGTACCAGTGACCGGGTTACAGTACCAGTGACCCGGGTTACAGTACCAGTGACCGGGTTACAGTACCCATGACCCGGGTTACAGTACCAGTGACCGGGTTACAGTACCCATGACCCGGGTTACAGTACCAGTCCTGCTGCTGCCTATAAGGAGTTTGTATGTTCTTCCCATGACAACATCCAAAGATGTAAATAAATAATAAAACAAAACATTTCTGCTATGTCAATCGCTGCCCTCTGCCACTTCCATAATTACTGCAGAGAATGTGACTGGTAGCCAACCAAACATTTTCACCGCTCTATCTCTTCACCACTTACTCAGCCATCCTCTTCCTGGAAAAAAGAGCCAATCCCGATTTAGATTCGTAGACACGTATGGCTCAGTAACAGGCTCCTCAGGCCAACTTGTCGATGCTGATTGTGTTACCCATCTGCCTGCGTTTGGTGAAAGCTCTCCTATCCATGTACTTCTCTCAATGGCTTTCAAATGTTGCTGATGTGTCTGCCTCTGCCACTATTTCTGACCGCTCATCCCACCACCCTTTGCATGAAGAAACTGCCCCTGACGTCCCTTTTAGATCTCCTCCCTCTGATCTTAATCCATACCTTCTTGTTTAATTTAGCCTCATGCTGTAAAAAAAAGACCACATGCCTTCATCTGTCTGTGCCCCTCATGATCTTGTATACCTCCATGGTCATCCCTGAGGCTGTTAGACTGCAGGGAATGAAGTCTCAGTGTCCACAATCTCTCTTTGTAACTCAGGCCCCTAAGTCCAGGCAACGTCCTGCCAAATCTTCTCTGCAGTTCAGTAACACCTTTCCTACGATAGGGTGGCCAAAACCTGTGCACAATGCTCCAAGTGTAGCCTCACCATCTTTTATGGCTGCAACATAACTTCCAAATTCCCAGACTCAGTGCCCTAACAGATGAGAACGAGCATGAAAGCACCACTTCACCTCCCTATCTACCTGTGACACCACTTCCAGTGAAGTATGCACATGCACTGCTAGGTCCCTCTGTTCTACCGTTCTCTGTACTAGTCCGACCCTGGTTTGATCTCCCAGAATACGACGTGTTACGTTGATCTGGATTGAGAGCCATTTCCCAACCTCAGCCCACCGATCTAGTTGATCAGATCCCACTGTAATTTATCACAGCCTTCCACACTATCCACATCACCACCTGTTTTAACGTCATCTGCAAACCATGTCTTATACATTCAGATGAATAAATTTCAAACAACAAAGGTCCCAGCACCATCTTCTGCAGTACATCACCAGACACAGATCTCCAGTCCAAGAAACAACCTGCTTCCTAACACTGGGTCACTTCTGAATCCAATTGTTTACCTGCCCCTAGACCCCATGCAATCTAGCCATCCTTCTAAACATTTCTTTCAATTCTGGTGTCGCCCTTTAGAGCCTTGAAAACTCTGAAAACTTCCTGAAAAAATCCTCTTCTCACCCTGTCTCTTGCAAAAATGCCATCCCCTTCTCGCAATTCCTCCGTCTCCGCCGCATCTGCTCTCAGGATGAGGCTTTTCATTCTAGGACGAGGGAGATGTCCTCCTTTTTTAAAGAAGGGAGCTTCCCTTCCTCCACTATCAACTCTGCTCTTAAACACATCTCCCTCATTTCACGTACATCTGCTCTCACTCCATCCTCCCGCCACCCCACTAGGAATAGTGTTCCCCTGGTCCTCACCTACCACCCCACCAGCCTCCGGGTCCAACATATTATTCTCCGTAACTTCTGCCACCTCCAACAGGATCCCACCACTAAGCACATCTTTCCCTCCCCCCCTCTCTGCTTTCCGCAGGGATCGCTCCCTACGCGACTCCCTTGTCCATTCGTCCCCCCCATCCCTCCCCACTGATCTCCCTCCTGGCACTTATCCGTGTAAGCGGAACAAGTGCTACACATGCCCTTACACTTCCTCCCTTTCCACCATTCAGGACCCCAGACAGTCCTTCCAGGTGAGGCGACACTTCACCTGTGAGTCTGCTGGGGTGATATACTGCGTCCGGTGCTCCCGATATGGCCTTTTATATATTCGCGAGACCCGACGCAGACTGGGAGACCGCTTTGCTGAACACCTACGCTCTGTCCGCCAGAGAAAGCAGGATCTCCCAGTGGCCACACATGTTAATTCCACATCCCATTCCCATTCTGACATGTCTATCCACGGCCTCCTCTACTGTAGAGATGAAGCCACACTCAGGTTGGAGGAACAGCACCTTATATTCCGCCTGGGTAGCCTCCAACCTGATGGCATGAACATCGACTTCTCTAACTTCCGCTAAGGCCCCACCTGTCCCTCGTACCTCATCTGTTACTTATTTTTATACACACATTCTTTCTCTCACTCTCCTTTTTCTCCCTCTGTCCATCTGAATATACCCCTTGCCCATCCTCTGGGTCCCCCCCCCTTGTCTTTCTTCCCGGACCTCCTGTCCCATGATCCTCTCGTATCCCTTTTTGCCAATCACCTGTCCAGCTCTTGGCTCCATCCCTCCCCCTCCTGTCTTCTCCTATCATTTTGGATCTCCCCCTCCCCCTCCCACTTTCAAATCTCTTACTCACTCTTCCTTCAGTTAGTCCTGACGAAGGGACTCGGCCCGAAACGTCGACTGTACCTCTTCCTAGAGATGCTGCCTGGCCTGCTGCGTTCACCAGCAACTTTGATGTGTGTTGCCTGAAACACCTTTTATTCCTTTGTATAGCTGAGAGGCCAGAACATTGCATTGGTTTTTAACCAAAGTTCGAAACAAGTTTCTTAGTTTGGTCCACTGGAAATAAACATGCTTAGTTTAAATTGAGGCCCTCCACTGCTCGGGGTCAACTATGGACGTTGCGTCTACGTAGTCAATATACGAGCCTGTATGCAAGCCGAGGCAATATGATACAGAGAGGAAAGTGCTCCCCATGCAGCAGGCTTCCCCTCCCCATGCAGCTGATGAATCTAAAGGAACAGCGGAGACCAATACAGTTTGGCACCAGCGACATCGCAGGAGTTGCCAGTCAGCATTTAACTCAATGTAGGGATTGCCTTAAGGAATCCACCTGTGGATTTTTCCTCAGGTTTTACTCCTGAAACCTCTCCCCTGAGTGGGTATAGCCGCAAGGCAGTGGATGAGAGTTTTCCTTCTCCTAGCTGAGCTGCCAACCACGGCTGACAAGCCAAATCTGCCCAGAGTGACTGTTAAGGTGCCAGTAACCTGCCTTTGCCCCTTTTCCTGTCAGAAGAAACAGTTCTGCCAAGCCTAATAGCTAAGCTATACATGAAGGCCAGGACCTGGACTTGGATGTCAGGGGCTATTTGGGACTCATGCTACTGGGAGCATTTACTAGGTAGTAGGACCTTGTCCCCACTATCTTCCCCCCTCTCCCCCACCCCGGCCTTCTGGCAATGACAAACTTAAGAAACCTTAGCTTAAACCATAATTTAAATTTACTTAAAGTCACATGACTTACGGCTAAGCTATGTGGAAATTAACTCCAGCCAGCAGTTCACTTTCAATGGGGTTAAAAGGTGGCGAGTGTTGGACCAGGGTTTGTAGTGCAACTCCCCCTTCTGTCGTCATCAATCCTGTATACATTTATGATAGAAGTTTCCTATGTAAACATGTCACGCTATATTGACAGTTCCAGTTGGTGGCAGTAAGGTCGTTACAGCATGAAAATTTACAGAATTATTATAAATCTTAATAGTAATTACTACTGTTGCAAGTGAAAATGTTCACGAAATTAATATTTTAAAAAATCCAGTTTATTGGCCATATCTTTCATTTCAAATATTCTGATTCATTCAGATTTGAATCCATTAGGGATCATTTAAGATTTATTTTTTATTGCTCTAGTTCTTTCTTTAAAAGTTTACTATAAATGTTGAAATATTGGGCGGTGCCCAGAACTTTTTCTGTATCCTGTAATAGAGTAATTAACAACATGAAGCTTCTCATTAGTTCGGCTACAGTACTTCATGTCTTTTACCAAGGGTACTAGTTGCTCTGAGGCTTGAGTGCATTATTTTGCACCGGGTATCAGATCAGCTCGAGGTTTAACGAGTTAAGTTAACCATGACCATTTTAAAAGCTGATACAGAGCCCCACTCAGTTTGAAAGAGATCACTGCAAAGTCAGTGGAAGAGGGGAAGGAGGCTGTTCAGCCCATTGTTGCTGTGCTACCCTTGAAATAACTTCCATTCGTCCCAGATCTCTGATCTTTCTTCACAGTGGTTCAAATTCCAGCCCATGGTCAGAAGTTAATTTCCTTACCAAATCGAGAAGGAGATTGGATTGGGATGTGTCCCCAGGCCTGGATGTGCTGGCATGGGATTGAGATATATCCTCGTGTCTCAGGGTGCTGATATTGGATTGGGATAGGCCCTCAAGTCTCTGTGGTCTGGGACTGGATTGGGATATGCTCCCAGGTCTGAAGGTGCTGGAATTTCCTGGGGCTGTACATTGAGTAGAGACAATATTGGAGCAGATGAAACCTGAGGCAAAGATGGTGTAGTAAAAAGTACAGACTGTATCCCAGAACAGATGGAGAGCACGCACTGGGTTAAAATGACACTCCATTTGCTCCATTGTGTCTCCATTCATTGAAAAATAGCCACTGGCCTATAGTCACCTCTCTGTATTGGTGTATTAGCCCTGAAGGTTACAGCCCAGGCACTGTTTACGTATGTTGAGGCTTCTGGCTCTCCCACACTCCCAGGTCGTGAGTTCCAGACTCCACCACTCTCTGGGTGAGAAAGTATTTCATCTCTTAATCCTTCCACCAATTACTTGAGATCTCTGCACCCCCCACCCCTGGTTTTTAACCAATTCTGCTAAGGAAAATTGGTGTTTTCTGTTTTATGTAGGATCTTCGTCATTTTACTGTAATACAATTAAACCTCCCTCAGACTCCATAAGGTAACTTGCCCAGCCTGACCTTTCTCTCCTGACAATACTCCAGTGAATCTTATCTGTACCCTGTCTGGTCACTCCAGTGAATCTTATCTATACTCTCTCTGGTCCGATCAAGTACTTCCTATAATTGGTGATTAGCACTTTCTGAAGTGCCAAGCCTATGGTCTGTCTAGTCCTGTGTACAAATCTACCAGAATCTCTCTGCTATTATATTATGTGTCTTAACAAATAAAAGGAAAGCTTCCCAACAAAGATTTTTGTCTTGAGACACCATTTTGTGGAGGGCAGGGAAAAAGGGAGGGGGACAATTGATTAATCTGGGAGAGGCTGAGGGTGTTAAGAATCCTACACCAAGGTCTAGTAAACATGGGGTCAATCTCAGTGGTGAGTTGGGAGACCTGTCATCTACCAATGGTAGAAAATTGCTCTTGATGGACGTTGATTTCATTTTGGTGGAGTTGAAACAAAAAGGAAACTTGTATTTGTCCTTGACTCTTGTAATTGTACAATGGGACTTCCTGACTGAAGGCAACTTGATGCAAGTCCATCCTCTGCTAAGTTTCATAACACGTACCTTATCTGCACAGGAACATTAGAATTAGGAGCAGGAGTCAGCAACCTGGCCCCTGAGATGTGCTTTGGCATTTATCAAGCTCCTGGCTGCCCTTCCACCTCAGCCATTCTCCAGCATGTGTCCCATGATTCCCTTAACGCCCAGACATCACTAGGTTTGCTTTTAATGAACACAATGACTGAGCCATTGATGCAGAGAATTCCCACTATTCACCACCCCTTGAATTTCTCCACATCTCGGTCCTAATTATTCCACCCCTTATTCGAGGATGGTGCTTCCTGGTCCGCTGGGGCAAGCAAAGTTCTTCTAAGGCTGCACCGGTTTAAAGCCTGCAAACATGATTGACCGCTGCCTTGTTGTTGCATTGATAATTGGTGAGGAATTTATTGGAGATGAATGAAAGACTGAGAAAAACCTCGGCATTTGACAGGGATCTGCACAGGAATTGGATCTGTGGTGGATCTGAGTGTTGGCACCTTGATGGCCCAAATAGAATGAGAATCAGTAGGATTCCTCGCAGTGCCTTTCACCTGAATGAATGGAGATTCTCACAATGCCTTTAACCTAGATCAGTGGGGATTCTCACAATATCTTTCTCTCGAATGAGTGGGAAAACTCATGGTGCCTTTCACCTGAGTCAGTGGGAATGCTCGGAGTGTCTTTCACCTGAATGAGTGGGGTTTTTCGCAGTGTCTTTCCCCTGAATGTGCGGGAATTCTCAGTGTCTTCTCCCCAAATGGGTGGGGATTCTCACAGTGTCTTTTACGTAAATATGTGCGGATTCTGAGTGTCTTTCTCCTAAATAAGTGGGGACTCTCAGAGTGTCTTTATCCAGAATGAGTGGGGATTCTCACCCTTTCAGGTAAATGGGTGTGGATTCTCACAGTCTCTTTCACCTGAGTGTGGAGTCCCACAGAGTCTTTCACCTGAATGAATGGGGATTATCAAAATGTCTTTCACCTCTCTGTGGAGTTTCTCAGTGTCTTTCACCTAATTGAGAGAGGCTTCTGAGTGTCTTTCACTGAAAGGAGTGGGGATTCTCACAATGTCTTTCACCTGAATGTGTAGGGAGTCTCCCAGTGACTGAATGGGGATTCTCACAGTGCCTATCCCCTGATTGTGTGGGGTCTTTCACAGTGTTTTTCTCCAGAATGACTGGGATTCTCACAGACTCTTTCACCTGACTGAGTGGGGATTCTCACAGTGACTTTTTCCTGAGTGAGAGGGGATTCTCACAGTGTCTTTCCTCTGAAGGAGTGGGGATTTTCAAAGTCTTTCTCCTTAATGAGTGGCGATTCTCAGAGTGTCTTTTTTCCAGAATGAGTGGTTCGAGGGGAACAGATAGATGTTATTTACTTGGATTTTACAGAAGGGGTTCAATAAGGTCCCATATAAAAGACTTATCCATACTGTAAGGATGCATAGAGTTGGGAGTGATGTATTAGCATGGATAGAGAATTGGTTAACTGATAGAGAGCAAAGGGTTGGGATACACGGGTGTTACTCTGGTTGGCAATCAGTGGTGAGCGGTTTGTCGCAGTGGTCAGTGCTGGGCTCGCAACTGTTCATGATGTACATTAACAATCTGGAAGAGGAGACAGGGTGTAGTGTATCTAAGATTGCTGCTGACACTAAATTGAGTGGAAAAGCAAATTGTGCAGAGGATACGGAGAGTCTGCAGAGAAATATAGATGGGTTAAGTGAATGGGCAAGGGTCTGGCAGATGGAATACAATGTTGGTAAATGAGAGGTCATCCACTTTGGAAGGAAAAATGGAAGAGCAGATTATTAGTTAACTGGTGAAAGATTGCAGCACGCTGCTGTGCAGAGAGACTTGGGAGTGCTTGTGCATGAATTGCAAAAGGTTGGTTTGCAGGTGCAGCAGGCTATCAAGAAGGCAAAGGGGATGTTGTCCTTCATTGCTAGAAGGATTGAATTTAGGAGCAGGGAGGTTATGCTGGAACTGTACAGGGTACTGGTGAGGTCGCATCTGGAGTACTGCGTGCGGTTCTGGTCTGCGTACTTGAGGAAGGACATACTGACTTTGGAGACGGTGCAGAGGAGGTTCACCAGGTTAATTCCAGAGATGAGGGGATTAGACTATGAGGAGAGATTGAGTCGCCTGGGACTGTACTCACTGGAATTCAGAAGAATGAGTGGAGACCTTATAGAAACATATAAAATTATGAAAGGGATAGATAAGTTGGAGGCAGGAAGGTTGTTTCCACAGTTAAGTGAGACTGAACATAGCCTGACATAGCCTGAAGATTCTGGGGAGTAGATTTAGGACAGAGATAAGGAGGAACTGCTTTTCCCAGAGGATGGTGAATCTTTGGAATTCTCTGCCTAATGAAGCAATGGAGGCTACCTCAGTAAATATATTTAAGACAAGGTTGGATAGATTTTTGCGTAGTATGGGTATTAAGGGTTATGGGGAAAAGGCAGGTAGGTGGAGATGAGTCCATGGCCAGATCAGCCATGATCTTATTAAATGGCAGAGCAGGCTCGGTGGGTCAATTGGCCTATTCCTGCTCCTATTTCCTATGTTCTTATGTTCTCACAGTGTCTTTCACCTAAATGGGTAGCGATTCTCACAGTGTCTTTCTCCTGAATGAGTGGGGGTTCTCACAGTTTCTTTCACATAAATGGGTGGGGATTCTCACAATGTCTTTCTCCTGAATGAGTCGCAATTCTCAGAGTGTCTTTTTGCTGAATGAGTGGGGATTCTCACAGTGCCTTTCTCCTGAATGAGTGGGGATTATCACAATGTGCACACTGTTATCAAATCCTCTTGGGGAAAGGTGTAACATTTTGGGCTTTCTGTGCGAATCCTTGGCTCATCCCCACTGAAAATGTAGAAGGAGCATCCAGCGATGATCTTCACCTTTGGGGCACAGCAATGCTCAGTGTACATGTCAGACCTCACGAGCCACTCACTCCTTCAGACCATTGCCCCCCTCCCCCCCAGGGGGCAGAGCCTATGGGTCTCCCAATGGCTTCGCCAGCTGCCACAGAACCTTCTACCACGCTCCAGTGCAAAGTGGCCTGTGAACAGTTCACCCTCTATCATAGAGCCTGAAGGAATTGTCCTTTGGTGTCAGATGCTCTGGAGTCAATCTGTCTCTGGAGAAAGCCGCAGTGCCCGGGCTTCCAGCTCCACTTCCATATTTTAGAGTATGCAAGTTGGTATAGGGATTGAATTATTACTGTCACATGTTCCGAGACACAATGAAAATCTTGTCTCCAGATGTGATCATTACGGCACATTGAGGTGGAACGAAGTTTTAAAAAAAAATGAAAGAATGCAGAATAAAGTGTAACAGCTACAGAATAAGGCAGGTTAACAATAAAACTGTAATCGTAATGAGGTAGATTGTAATCGTCCTGCAGGACCATGTAATAGTCTTACAACAGCGGGGTAGAAGCTTGTCCTTGATCCTTGTGGTGCATGGTTTCAGGCCAGTGGGAGAGGGGAAAAGAGGGGCTGTCTGGGCTGGGTGAGGCTTTTGATTATGCTGGCTGCGTTACTGAGGCTGTGAGAAGTGTAGACAGACTCCATAGGAAGGAGGCTGGTTTCCAGAATGTGCAGAACTGTGTCCTCAACTCTCTGCAGTTCCTTACGATCGTGGGTCAAACAAAGCCCAGGCCTGTTGGTCTGCGTCGTCAGGTGCTCGCTCGTGTCTTGAGACACCGAAGGAGCTGGGGGAGGACAGCGAGGCAAACATTGTCTACGTAGGGAAATTGACAGTCACCATTTGGGCTGAAGACCCTTCAACTGGGCTGAGAGTAGAGGGTAGGTAGCCAGTATAAACAGGTGAGAGGGGTGGGTCTAGAGCTGGAAGGAGAGGGGGATGCAGATGAGGACCACATAACGAGGAGAGAGGGGAGATAGTGACTGAGGTTGGGAGGTTATAGGTGGAGGCAACAGTTGCAACCAAGGTATGTTAAAGTGAGGGTTTCCAAAACAGTGGGACTCACGACTTCCTACTCTGGGACATGCTGGAGTGTTCATGTCATTTGACGAGGAGTGAGTCCTCTGTTCTGGCCGGGACAGGCACTGGTTTACCCGCTGGCTTCTGTTTGTTACTGGTGTCCCGATGGAGGAGGCTTCGTTCCCTCCTCCCTGGAACGCCGGAAGCTGAGCAGTTTGTTCGTGGAGCCCCAAAGTGCAGGAGGTGGTTTATGATATGGGCTGGGAGCAGGAAGAGCTGGGGAAGCTCACTGATGAAGACAACCGTGGCTTTGCTGAGAACTGTCCAGGTATCTGCGTCCACGCTGGGCTGAGTGTGTGTGTAGCTGCCCTGCCCTCAGATGGAGCTGGACGCTATAGATCGCTGGCAGACCTGGACTGGCAGCTTTCACAGTGTGGCACACACAAATTGCTGGAGGATCTCGGCAGGTCAGGGAGCAGCCATGGAAATTAATGAACAGCCAATGTTGCATCAGGACTGGAAAGGAAGGGGGAAGATGCCAGAATAAAACGGTGGGAGAAGGGAAGGAGGGCTAGCTAGAAGGTGACGGGTGAAGCCAGGTTGGTGAGAAAGGTAAAGGGCTGGAGAGGAGGGAGTTTGATAGGGAAGGAGAGTGGACCACAGGAGAAAGGGAGGAAGGAGGGACACCAGGGGAGGGGATAGGCAAGTGAGAAGAGGTAGGAGACCAGAGTGGGAAACAGAAGAAGGGGTAAGGGAGAGCGGGGGAAAAAAGTACCGGGAGGAGAAATCCACGTTCATGCCATCAGGTTGGGGGTGACCTTGACGGAACATGAGTGTTGCTCCTCTACCCTGAGAGTGGCCTCCGAGCCCGGTGGACCGACGTGTTAGAGTGGAAATTGGGATAGGAAGCTAAATGACTGGCCATCAGCCACAGCGTTAGCTGTCAGCCTGCCCTGTACTGGAATGAAAATGAGCCCCCTGTGGCCTCACCCCCCCCCCCAGTCTCAGAGCAGGGGACCTCTAGCACACAGGTCTTGTGCAGAAGTTGACTCCCTCGGCTGGACTCAGCAATCAAGCCAGTTTCCACTCTCGTTTTCAGATGAAAGGAATCATTTAATTCCTTCCAGCCTGTGATCTGGATCACATTAATTGCCACTGCTGTGTTTTCCATTAACACTATGGTATATGAACTCCTGTGCACTAGTTAAGGGAGTAGTTATAAGGTTCGCCAATGGCCCTGTGAGGAATTGGCTGAATCCCAAAGCCCAGCACACCACAGGTTTGGTCCTGTCCACACAGGTTCAGCCTGTGGAGATAGTGGGGCAGTGGAATTTGGCCAAGGCTCCAGCCTGACACTCAGATAACTTGTAACCCACCGGGGATCACATAACCTATCAGAGAAGCACCCCGGAGTTGAATAGCCTGCTTGTGTTGCGGCTGGGAAACAAAGTGCCGGTGGTATGGGAACGTGATGCTTCCGGCAGCTGAACGTCTGTCCCATTGAGCCCAAAGGTGTTCCAGCGGTGAGGTGTGTGCGACCTGCTGGTGTCCAGCCGTGACCTGCCGACATCCGGCTGTGGTCTGGAGATTGGATTGGCGGTAGCTGATATAATGTGTGAACGTGACCTGAGCAGCAGCCCTGGCAGGGTGGGCGATCGCCCCGGTCCGAAGGCGTTGAGAGGGAAGCTGCTGCGCAAGGTCACACAAAGCTCTGGCCTTTCATGTGGAGAAGTTCAAAGTAAATTTATTATCAAAGTACATGTCACCATGTGCAATCTGGCGGCTCATTTTTTTGTGAGCAATCACAGTAAATAAAAGAAACAATAGAATCGATGAAAGACCACACCCAGCAGGACAGACAGCAACCAATGTGCAAAAAAAAAACAACGAACAGTGCAAACACAAAGAAAACAGGGAAAAAAGTAATAATAATAAATAAATAAATAGACAAGAGTCCCTGAAAGTGAATCCGTTGGTTCAGTTCAGTGATGGGGCAAGTGAGGTTATCCTCTCTGGTTCAGGAGGCTAATGGTTGAAGGGCAATAACTTTTCCTGAACCTGGTGATGTGGGTCCAGACACTCCTGTACCTCCTTCCTGAGAATATAACATGGACTGGGCAGTGGAGGTCTTGCTGATAGATGGTGCTTCCTGCCCAATGGTGGGGAGGGCTTTACCCATGATGGACTGGATCGTATCTACTACTTTTTTGTAGGAAGCTGGTGGGATGGATTCATGTATAAACAAAGTAACTTTTTTTTGGATAATATATGTGAATGCAAGTTGAGTGTTACACTAAATACAGTTGTAAGCTTGGATGGGTGTCTGCTCACAGGCTGCTGTATCACAGGGGTTCCCCTGGCCGGAGAGGCTGAGAGTGATCCACGATTTTGATTACTCAGCGGTCGCCATTGTGGTTGCTTCATAATGGCATTCACACCTCTAATCGAAGTGTGGCCCAGGAGGGGCAGACGCGAAGCTGTCCGTTCGGGAGCTGGGGTTGGGTCGATCTTTGTCTGGCGTGGCCGTGAGTCGTTGAGGCACACAAGCCTCCCCACAATGTCAACGTGTCGATCCAGGTCGTGGAGGAGCAGTTGTCATTAAAGACAGAATAATGGGGGGAGAAAAGATGCATGGGTCCCACGAGAAGTGGTGTATGAAATTAAAGAACATATGGGCCCTTCGGCCCACAACATTCCTGCCTGTGGCCATCAAACTTTACAACTCCTCCCTTGGAGGGTCAGACACCCTGAGCCAATAGGCTGGTCCTGGACTTATTTCCTGGCATAATTTACATATTACTATTTAACTATTTATGGTTTTATTACTATTTATTATTTATGGTGCAACTGTAATGAAAACCAATTTCCCCCGGGATCAATAAAGTATGACTATTTTACCTACTGTACATGTCAATGTCAAGATTGTTTAATGTCATTTCCTGTACACAAATGTAAACAGAACAAAATAATCGTTACTCCGGATCCAATGCAGTGCAAAACAAACGCAGAAGATAAAGAACACAATAATAATAAATATAAATACATAATATAGCTTATATACATAGATTGACTGTGTGTGCATAAAGTGACCCGAGGTGATTGATGGGAAATAATAAAATAATGGTGGAGGAGTTGATCAGTCTTACTCCTTGGGGAAAGTAACTGTTTTTGACTCTGGTGGTCTTGACCTGGATGCTATATGGCTTCCTCCCTGATGGCGGTGGGACATATAGTCCATGAGCAGGGTGTGTGGGATCCTTCATAAAGATTCTGGCCATTTTTGTGCATATATATATATCCCTGATGGTAGTTGGGCTGGTGCTGGTGATGCACTGGCAGTTTGGACTACCCATTGCAGAGTCTTCTTGTCCGCTGCAGTGTAGTTTTCACACCAAACTCTGATGCAGCTTGTTGGGGTGCTCTCTACTGCACATCTGTGGAATGATGTGAGTATGGCCGTGCAAAGTCCAGCTCTCTTCAGCCTTCTTAGAGGCGTTGGTGAGCTTTCTTGACTGTGTGGGATGTGTTTTGGGACAATGAGAGGTTCTGTGTGATGAGCTCTCCCAGGAGATTGAGACAGCTTGTGTTTTCCACTGCTGTGCCGCTGATGTAAAGGGGGATGTGTGTGTGAGTGGTGCGAGTTCTCCTGAAGTTGATAACTGCCTTGTCGGCATTGAGGAAGAGGTTATTTGCCTGGCTCCAGGCCTCAAGCTCTTCCACCTCCTCTCTGTAGGCCGTCTCATTGCCGTTGGTGATGAGCCCCACCACTGTTGTGTCGTCGGCGAACTTGACAATGTGATTGCGCGAGTGTTTGGCCGTGCGGTCGTGCGTGAGCAGAGTATACAGCAGTGGGCTCAGCACACACCCCTGGGGAGTTACCGTGTTGAGGGTGATGGGGAGGGAGGAGCAGTTGTTCATTCTGACTTTCTGAGGTCTGCTGGTTAGAAAGTCAAACACCTAGTTGTGCAGTGGTGTATTTGGACTGACGTGTAGGAGTTTGTTCACCAAGGTCTGTGGGACAATAGTGTTGAGTGCAGAAGTCCAGAAACATTCTTGGTGATGATCCAACCCTTCCTTCCTGCGTGGTCCTCCATTTTTCTTTCATCCATGTACCTATCTTAGATTGTCCTAAATGTTCTTAATGTATCTGTCTCTTCCACCACCCCAGCAATGCTCTCCACGCACAATTTATGAAGGATGTTTCGAGGGCAATGAACTTGTGACAGTCCCCAACAACCGTGGAAGGGGATTTGGCGGAATTTGTATACGCGGGGAAGAGTGGGCCTGAAGATCAGGGATGCAGTCAGAGAGAAGCTGAAGAAGTGCACGAGGGATTGCCGGTGACGTGGACAGGGAGGTGAAGCAGGGCTGGTGTGAAGAGCAAACACTGGGCTTGGCTTGTGCTGCCGGATCGTGGGAGGGGATTCTTATCATCTCAACATAAAGAACTGGCGATGCCCCAGTGGAAAGAAAGACCCAAGGAAGGCAGTGTGTTTGGAGTGTGGGGTTGCTGAGAGGACACAGTCAGAATGACTGACGAGGAAAGGTTAGGAATGACTTTTAATGTCCTCAAGCCGTCCACCCAAGCCTTGCAGCCAGAAAGTGGCATCAAACTGAATAAATCTAAGTCTGGAATTTGATAGAAAAATGGAAGTTGCTGGGAACAGTGTTTCTTTCTGCACAGGCGCTGTCTGACCTGCTGAATATTTCTCACTTCCTGTTCTTGTTGTCGTCAAAATATAGACACTTCCGTAATATTAAGTGTAGGTTGAACAGTTGCCCACTTGTGCTGTCGTGTGTCTCCACTCCAGTGAGATGCTCGTTTGGCAGGGCAGGAGAGGAGGGAGTGTGGCTATGGTGTCTGCACATAGTTGGGGCCATGACACAGCCTTGGGCGACCCCTGTCTGTGCTGGGATTGGGTCAGTGTTGTATCACAGTGTGGCAGGGATGGGGTGGAGTCAGTCTTCTGACTGCAGCTACGTTTTGACAGGGATTCTCCACAGTCGCTCTCGGTACATAAAGTAAAAGGCTTGTGTAAGGTCTACGTCTGGCGTTTGATGCTACTCCCTGTCCTTCTCTTAGAGTTGTTGTACAGCCCGGTGTGCTCTGGTTGGATGGAATCCACTCTGTGATTCGGCGATCTGGGGCAGCTCTTTGACCACAGACAGGTGGGAGTTGAGACTCTAGTGATGATTTACTCTGCGCAGACAATGGGCAGCCCCTCTGGACTTGCGCCATTCTGGAAGACCATGGTGCTCCTCAGCGAGTCCTCCTACAGTAAATGTCAGTTTTGTATGCACAGTTCCTCTGCCAAGCAGGGCCTCGCTGATCTTGGACCTTTCTCTTCAGTCTTCACCCTCCCCTGGACATTTCTCACCTCAGACTGTTGCTCATCTCCACCTCCTTGTCACTTGCCCTCACTCTGACCCCCCCTTCACCATCACGCCCTATCACTCAGCCCCTTCCTCCTTTCCCTTCTCAGCAGCCATCCTTCAATCTTCCCTCTGTCCTCCCCTTCTACCCCAACCCTTCCCAGATATTTCAATGTGCTACTGACCCACTGCGGGCCGAAGGGCCTGTTCCTGTGCTGTATTGTTCTGTGGCCACTTTACTGAGGGGTGGGGGGGGGGGGCAGGATTTCTTTCAAGTGCCTCCACGGATCCAACACTGGGACACTTGGAGTGGTTCTGGAAGGCAAGAGGGCAAGGGTGAGCGGAGTGAAACATGGCTACCATGCTCAGGGAGTGGAACCATTCGAAGGGGATTAGCGGGCTGGATTTAACGGCCTTGCCTGTGCCCCGGGTGGTGGGAGAGTGACTGCACTTGGTCATTTTCCATATATGGTCAGGCATTCTGTAATCGTATAATCTACAAGCTGAAAGTATCCTTGACATGCTACGTTTCAGCAACTGAGTTATAATTGGAACTGTTGAAGACATTATGCACAGGAAGTTCTTGTTGATAGTTCACTGTGAATTCCTGATAAGTGACTAAGATGCTGTGGGAATAGTTTCTTCAGTTAACAGAAGCCGATGGAAGCTTTACGCAGTGTGGCGCGGCAGCAATGCTGGGCTCTGCCAGGGAACGAGAGCAGGCACCTGGGCCAGGTGGATGGAGCCAAGGAGCGCACAAAGCAGAATTATATCTCAGCGTAGAGGAGGGCTCTGGGGAAGGGGGAAGTTCCAGCGCACTCGGGGTTGGGAAGGGTTGTGCTACAACAGCAGATGTGAGGGGCCTTTCGTTGGAGTAACGAGAAGGACGCAGTGCGGGAAAGGCTGAGATGGAGATACCTGCAGGGGCGCAGGATGCTAGAGACCTGAAATCAGAGGCTGTAGAAGTCTGCCCTCTGACCTCCAGTGGGATCTGTCCATTCATGTCTCAAACTGTAACACCCCTCTGAGGCTTCAGACCAGGAGGTGTCCAGCACAGTTAAACCCCGCCCCCCCATGTACATATGCACAGATTTCTGCACCGCCCATGGCTTGGCCTTACTTTGTTCTTCCTGGTCCACCCAGATAGCTTCCCCAACATCCCTCACCCTTCACCCCTTGCTCCCTTTGCCCACTCACTTCCACTGCCTTCATGCCCCCTTGTCACGCACTTATTCATTCCCTCCCCCATTCTTTCTTTCCCAATCCTCACCCTCTCCCTTCCCCTCCTCATTCTTTTCTTCCCCTCTCCCCTCATTCCTCTCCCGAGGGGATTTCTGCCCCCGCCGTCTCCGCCATCACCCGTGAACCCCTCTGAAAGCCCGCGATTCGGCGGCCTCTGAGCTCGGTCCCGAGCTGACCTCTGCCGCGGCCTTATCTCGACATCAGGCAGTTTAGCCTTTCTGAGGAGATCTCCCTGATTATTGACAAATTAGCAGCAATTTGTCTTGTAGGCTGGTGCCCTTGGGAAGCGATCAGAGAGAGTGGGGGGGGGGGGCCGATCCCGACAGCAGAGCCGAAAAGCCGGTGCTGTGGGTCGGTCCCACACCCGGGGTGTCGCACTTCACCCTGCTCCCTCCCCACCCTCTGCCGTAACTCAGTGCAGCCCACAGGCACGGCTTTATTCTGCAGGACTGTTAGACGGTCCGGGCCCGTGTGCTGTGCTCTGCTGATGTTAACCTGAGCCTGCCTCCCACATAAACAGGCTGCTTATTTCCAGCAATCTAATTTTAAGCCTGAACTCGCGCTTCCACTTTTGATTAAACTTCCGCTGCTGTACTTTAAACCTGCAGGCGTTCTGAAACTGGCCTTGTTCTCCTGCCTTGGACGTGTGAATGGTGCTTTCAGTTCCAGGCAGGAGCTGGGGATCTCACCACAGACCCTCCTTTGTGCTGCAGGCGGGCAAATCCCGGGGAAAACAAGGAGCCAAGTTTCAGGGAACTACTCGAGGCAAGGGGCCTGTTGTTCCGTGGTCGGCTGCAGCTGGCTTGCTCATAACTCCCGGCACCAAAAACCACCTCACGGGGAGGAAGAGCCCCCCCCCTTACAGATGTGAATGATGTTGACAGCTGGCCCACCCCTTTCACCCAACCTGTCAGTTTTAATCCTGTAATGACAATGGAGGCCATTCAGCCCATCGGGTACAGGTCAGCTCCGGGGAAACAACCCCCTTAATCCCATTTCTTACCTCTCCTTATTTCCCTGGGTGCCTGCAAGTTATTCGCTCTCACGCCATGTCCGACAGCTCCCACCTATTGTCATTACCACTCACCTGCACACTAGCAAACAACAGGAATTCTGCAGATGCTGGAAATTGAAGCAACACACATCAAAGTTGCTGGTGAACGCAGCAGGCCAAGCAGCATCTATAGGAAGAGGCGCAGTCGACGTTTCAGGCCGAGACCCTTCGTCAGGACTAACTGAAGGAAGAGTGAGCACTAGGGTCATTTGCAATGACTAATACCTGTGGGGTGGTTGTCTGCGTGACCGACAATGATAGAAACTGGGTGGGAGGGATCTTCAAGGGGGAAGCCGTTGCTCTGGGGCGGTTCCACTCTCAGAAGACTGAGTCCAGTGGTACGAACAAGCGTCACAGACTGGGGTTCTCCTTGGTTGCAGTGGATGACCATGATGCCTTCTGTGCCTTAACGCGCTTGCCATTCTCCACAGAGCGTTGCAGTACAGCCTGCCTGGCCGTTGGATCTCACCGTGGATCTCATCGGCCCAGTCCGTCGGTGCTCACTTCGCGTGCTGTGGGCAGGCATGTTCCTCGATGTGAGGCCTGGTTTAGGCCAGCTGTCAGAGCAGTGTACTGGCGTGTGGCCGCTGTCGCGGTTACTAGGAGCCACGGGTGAGAGCTGAGCGGGGACGAAAAATGAGGGAGCTCCCCCGCAATGGATACGTCAAACCCCCTCCAGCAGAGGTGCTACCCTCACCCCACACACCCCACTAACCTGTTCATCTTTGTGATGTGGGAGAAAACTCGGTTGCTGGAAGGTCGTGCAAACTCCACACAGACTGCACCGGAGCGTCGAACCAGGGTCTCCAGGGATGTGAGGCAGCAGCGTTTAAACAAGGGGCTGTTAGTTCAGGAAGACCTTTTATCACCCAGAGGGCAGTTGGAGTGTGGAATACAGTGGGTGATGGAGGCAGAGACAAAGGTACAGTATTTAGATAAACACTTAACAAGAGAAAATCTGCAGATACTGGAAATCCGACCAACACACACAAAATGCTGGAGGAACTCAGCAGGCCAGGCAGTATATTTTCCATAGATGCTGCCAGGTCTGCAGAGTTCCTCCAGCATTTTGTGTGTGGTGCTTAGATAAACACCAAGAAAACTATGGAGAAGGTGGGATTAGCAGAGATGGATATGGGGTCAGAAAGGATACGATGGGCCAAAGGACAAGTTTCTGTACTGTGTGTCTCTGATTCTGTGGTACTACCCACTGTACGTCCCACCCAACACACATCCCACCCAACACGCAGGATGCAGTCCAGCAGGGAGGCTGGCAAAAAGAACGAACTCGGGTCACCAGTCACAACCCAAAGACACTTTAGAATGTACACACATTCCCCTCCCAAATCCACTACTGTCTGAGCACTGACCCGGCTTGGTGGGTGGGGAGAGGGAGTGGGACACTGAGGGCGTCTCAGCGCTGTGAATGGTAACTATATGTCTCAGAACTGATGGGCTAGGCAGGCCGGAAATCCAAGGTGGGTGGTCACGGGTACCGAGCATGGCCCCTGGGCTGGGGAGCTTCCAATCAGTAGGTGAACAGGATGGGCGGGTGCCCAGAGCTTGTCAAAAGGAGACGGACAAACTTCATGATGCAGAAGGTGACGCGGGGGTGGGGGGAGTTGAGGTGGAACAGAGGCGGGGTGATCAACTGTGATTTTATTTTTCAATGATGGGCCAAATGGCCTCTGCCGCTGTGATTGAGGAGATGATTGGGACACTAACCTGTCCAGAGGGGTAGAGCATGTGGGTGGGTTCTGTGCTGGGGCTGCCCTCTGTACCGGTCGTGCCTAGAGCAGATCACCACTCTGATCTTAACCAGCACTGTGTAGATTTACTCCCTCCTCCTTCTCCACATCTCCTTATCAGAGTTGAGCGGACTGTCCAACCTCTCATGCCTGCTCCGCCATTCAGTAAGATCTTGGCCAGCCTTCTACCTCAGCAGCACCTTACTGTACGAAACTCCAGGTCCCTTCACTCCAGTGACCGACGGCGAGATCCTGCTGCCAGATCACGAAACTACTACTTCTTTCAAAAATGTTTCTTCTTCCGAACTGCAGTTGATTGCAGCCCGTGCTTTCAATTTTGATGATGTATTTTCGGGCCAACTGAGCAATCCGGCGGCTTTGCTACCTTCTGGGGAATCTGAACAGGGTGTGTGGCCGTCGTCTCCTAATGGCGGAACACGAACCCATGATTGACTTCCTTACTCCTCGCTGATTAAAACGCCGAGCAAGACTGAAATCAACAGGGACGAGAGCAGAAGGCGAGTGGGTGGTGTGCACCGTCTGCCCGCGTTTGACTAGTCGCCCTCTCACTGCTTCTGGAGGAAGATGCAGGAGTCTTGGGTTCGGTCACCGCGGAGGTGTGGCTTGTGTCTGTGGGACTCTTTCCGGGACACTGCGGTTTGCTGCTTAATGTCCTCAATGCTGAATGCGGCCCGCAGACTTGCTTATCGTGTTCTACGTGTTTCTGGTTACCCTATTTGTGCAATTTGAACTAGGCGCTTTGATGTGGAACTGGGTCTGAGGCTGAGGCCTGCTGTCATCGACACAGCGCTAAACTGAACAGACTGGGAGCCTGTCACTCCTGGACCATTCTTGGGGATCCTGTGGTTTGATATTTAATATTCTGTCTGTAATTGCTCATTTTGCACTGTTTGAACAATATGTTTTTCTTTCACATTGGGTGTTTTGATGTTTTAAAGAGTCCCATGGTGTCTCTTTGTTCTGTGGCTCCCTAATAGAGGATGAATCTGGGGCAGTACACTGGATACATAGTTTGAGAATAAATGTACTTTGAACCTTTGAAATCTGTCCAGAGTTACACTTCTATCCATCTCTCTGGAATGTTCTCGGCAACGGGTAATTCCAAAGGTTCAGCAACCTCTGGCTTCCAGCCCCCTTCCCAGGCTCCTCCCAAACATTTCCAGCACTGTCGCTTGGCCTGTTGGTGTTGGTATGAAAAACTGCCACATAGTCTCACTGTGCCTTGTCTTCCTCCTAACCCTGCTGCAGCCCGTGAAATCGGCCCACCCCTCTGAGAATGCCAGCCGGTCTAAGCAGTGATGTTTCTGAGGCAGTGTTGCTAATGGATACAAAACTGTGTTTATCCTGCTCCCAGACTGATTTGATTAAAAACTTGGCAGGCTGCTGCTTCGTAAGTCGATCTTTTCCTTACCCTCTCCCGCGAGGTATGTGAGTTCAAGCCGTGTGAAGCAGTCTGCCCAGTTGGCGTAGCTCCGACAGTCCCAGGTCATGCTCTGCAGGAGAGTGCAGGTGAGAATGCGCAGGAGCGCACAGGGGCTGAGTTCGTGCCACCTCTTTGTGCTCCAGTAGCCGCCCACATCCCTCGCACGTCAACTCTTGTCCACTCACACTCACATGCTTGTATGCATGCTCTCACTGGTGTGTAATGCTCTTACACACTCATTCGTAGCAAGCTCTCTCACTCACACTCACGCTGTGCTTTCTCCTGCACACTTGGCAGGCTGTTGCACTCAGTCTGTAGGACATGACCCATTCCCTTTTCTCTCCCTTCACCTTCCCCCGCACACGACCCTTACACACTTCCTTCATTTCTCTCTGTCGAGCTAGTGGCACCGAGACCCCTCCGACATACCATATCTCCAATGTGGCTCTTGCAGCAGTTGGTATTTGGAGAATCTGTTTAAAACCACATTTTTCAGTCGCATGTTTATTTGCTTTCCTGCATGTTAGGAGGAATGGGACAGCACTTACACGGGTGTAGCGACAGAACAGAGAACAGTACAGCACAGGAATAGCCCCTGTTTGTGTTGACCACGACGCCAATCTAAACTAACCCCATGAGCCTGGACAAGATCCATTTCCCTCTGTACCCTGCCTGTTCTTGTATCTTGAGCAACAAAGTGTTGGTGGGAGTCAGCGGGAAGTAGGCAGTCAGTATTTTGTCTAATTGCCTCCCAACCTTTATTGCTGTTCTTCCTTTCACCGTCTCCCAAACCACTCTCTGTGTACAACTTACTTCATAGATCTTCTTTACACTGTCCCCTTCTCACCCTAAAGCTACCCCTTCTAGAACTTGACACTTTCACCCTCAGCACGACACGATCGCTGCCTCTGATAATTTTACTTGCAGTATTTCTATCAGGTCGCCTCTCAACCTGCAACACGCCAGAGAAAACGATCCAAGTTCGTCCAGTCTCCTGTAGTTAATCCCTTGTGTGCTCCCACAGTCCAAAGACGAACTGGATAGCGGGTTGATTGGCCAATGTAAATTGTCCTGTGATTAGGCTAGTGTTAAATAGGTGAGTTGCTGGGTGGTGCATCTCGTTGGGTCAGAAGGACCTGTTCTGCACTGTCTCTTTAAATAAATAAGTAGTGTCCCAGCTAATCTCTTCTGCACCCTCTCCAAAGCCTCCACATTCTTCCTGTAGTGTGGCAACCAGAACTACATGCAATATTTCAAAGAAAAAATGTATCTTCCTAACTTTTATACTCAAACCCCCAATGGTGAAGGCAAGTACCGCCCTATCTCCTTGTGTAACCACTCCTAGGGAACTGTGAACTCATGTCCCGAGAGCCATCTATACAGCAGTACTCCTAAGAGTTCTGTCATTAACCATATACTTTCCTCTTGCCCAAGAACTTTGATATAGAGGATGATTGTCCCGGGTAATGTTGAAACTGTTGGTGCTGCGTATGGAAAAGATTCTGCCACACTCTGCTATAGTGTTAGGCTGTCAGGAGATGAGTCACTTGAATCAAGATCCTCAGCAACCACACTAACTGGAGTGTTTTCCCTTTGCCCGTAGACTAGTTTTGCCAGGGCTACACAATGACACACTCAATCGAGGGCAGTCACCCTCACATCCGGACTTCAGCTCTTTGGATGAAGGTGTTCTCGTTTACCAAGTGGTCCTGGCAAAGTTTAATCTGGGCCTCAGAGAGTACGTCTCCAGTTAATGTGCCCTTCAGAACTGTTGACCACACCTTTCCTCACTTTTTTGATGAGTATGAGAAGGGATTAGTCAGGATGGATTTCTCCTGCCTTCTGTCATTCAGGTCCATCTAAACAATTTTCCACATTGTTGGGTGGATGCTGGTGTTGTAACTGTTTTGGAATAATCAGCTATGGACCTGCTTGCTCCAGAAGCAAAGGTCTTCCGTTCCTTGGCTGCTGTGTTGTCGGGTTCCTAATACCGCAGGAGCATATTTCGTCACAAAATTAACTAGGTCATTCTCCTTGAAGCAAAGGAGGTTGAGAAGAGATCTGATGGATATAAATGAGATTATAACAGGTTGAGGAAAGGTGACCAGAGAAAATTAGTTCCCTTTAGCCTATGCTACAAGCAGGAGAAGGAACAAAATGGAAATTTCGAGGAATATGAGAAAGGATTTTTGCACATGAAGAGTGGCCAATCCACTGTCTTCAAGAATGGTTGAATCAGAGATATTTGATTAGGAAATTAGATCAGCATCTCAGGGAAATAAAGATCGAGTGGGGCAATGGGACTGACTGGACTGCTGTACTGATGCCAAGTATGTTGGATGGATCAAATGGCCTCGTTTCTGGTAGATGACTGAATGGGATCACTGCTGGGACTCTTTGCACTGGGAAGGTTGCAAGTTCCACACTGGTCCACCCAGAGCCTCTCCTGTCATTTAAGTTGCTGCCTTCCTTTGAACTCCAACTGCACAGACATGAGTTAGAGGGCTGAGACCTGGGTTCTCTGCAGCCACTGAGGAACTGTAGCTGCAACAGTAGTCCCCTGCAGTGGTGGTCTAGACTAGCATCCTTCACTCCTAGGCTCACCAGCCCATGGAGATTCCCGTAGACCGTAATGGAACCGAGAACTAGTGGCAGGCTGGGAGCAGGAGCTGACGTGTCCAGAGAAGGAGGGGGTGTGAGGGTAGGCGAGATAAGGCCAGAGATAGGGTGAGTGAGAAGAAAGAGGCAGAGTCAGTGGTGTGTGTGTGTGTGTGTGTGTGTGTGTGTGTGTGTGTGTGTGTGTGTGTTGGGAGAGAGAGACAGACAAACAGACACATACAGAGAGGAGGGCGTGTTGTTTGAAAATGGAGAGGCTCTCTGATGGTGGTGTCTGAAAAGAGGATGCTGTCCAAGTTGCATGCCATCTTGGACAATGTCTCCCATCCACTACATAACGGACTGGTTGGGCACAGGAGTACATTCAGCCAGAGACTCATTCCACTGAGATGCAACACAGAGCGTCATAGGAAGTCATTCCTGCCTGTGGCCATCAAACTTTACAATTCCTCCCTTGGAGGGTCAGACACCCTGAGCCAATAGGCTGGTCCTGGACTTATTTCCTGGCATAATTTACATAATACTATTTAATTATTTATGGTTTTATTTCTATTTAATTATTTATGGTGCAACTGTAACGAAAACCAATTTCCCCCGGGATCAGTAAAGTATGACTATGACTATGACAATAGTGTAGGGTGTCCACAGACCTCCACAGTGGACCCTGAATCAAGGAAGTTCTGACCTGGGTAATAGTGAGATTTGTTACTGAAGGCGCAGTTTGTAGTTTCAAAAGTTAGTGCAGCACCTGCTGTAAGTGACTTTGGGAAAAGACCTTCTGAACTTCCATATTGCTGAGAGTAATAAGATGCTTCCTTGGATAGTAATACTGACTCAGCAACTTTGGCAGCTCTGTACTCTCCCTGCCCTGGGAGTGTATGATGGACGGTGTAGAGGGAGGCCTCTCTCAATTTCTAACCTTTTGATTGTGTGACAGGGCAGTGTAGTGGGTGCCTCATTCAGTCTAACCCTGGGAGTGTGTGATGGTATGCTATAGAGGGAGCACTTACTGTCTGACCCGTGCCTTGGGAATGTGTGATGGGTCAGCGCAGAGGGAACTTTACTCAGTATCTCTCCCACACCTTGGGAGTTTGTGAGTGAATAGCATTGAGAGAATTTCACTCGATGTCTATCCTTGGGAGTATGTGGAAGGAGTTTCACTAGGTGTCCAATCCTAGGGGTGTGTGATGGGAAGGCATAGAGGGAGCTTCACTCAGTGTCCAACCCTAAAGCTGTGTGATGGGACAGAGAGCTTCACTCAGAGTCTAACCAGTACCATGGAAGTGTGTTATGATGTGGTGTTGAAGGAGCTTCACTCAGATTCCAGCCCTGGGCATGTGTGATGGGACAGCATGAAAAGTTAAGGGACTAACCTGATGGGTGAATCCTTGTCTGTCCTTTCAGTGAAATTCTCCAACTCTTTGAGCAGGCCCTTGATAAACGTTGTTTTGCCCCCTTCAGATTCTGAGGTCCCGGACACGGCAGCAATTGCCACGAATGGAGAGAACAACCAGGCGATGTGTGCGATTGGTGAAGAACAGAGTAACAGGGACTGCACCCATGGTTCATCCAGGGGTCCCGGCACTCCTGCACCTCCCTGTGGTGCGGACAGTGGAACGGACTGTACTACCCGTGCCGCGTGTGTATCCAGCCTGGCGCGGAGCTCCAGCCCAGAGCAGGGCACCCACACCACAAGGCAGAGTGAAGCGAGGAGGGACAGAGTGGGGGAAGGGGCGATCTGGTACAATCCCATTCCAGAGGACGAGTACGTGATACCAGCGCCACGCAAACCTGGGAGCAGCAAGGCGGTGTGGTACGTGGAGATACCCCAGCCGAACGAGGCCGAGACCGGCCCTGGCGATGGTGCGAGGAAGCCCAGCTGTTTGGGGGTGCCGAGCAGCACCGAGAGGACACTGGAGCCACGAACAATAAGATGTCCAGCTGAATCCTCGCCTCCGAAATCCCGTGCACCTTCGCACCCAGTGACAGCCACTGGAGTGTCGTGGAGTTGCGGTCAGCAGGGGAGCAGTACACAGAAGACCAGACAGTCAGGTGAGTGATCAGTCCCAGGACATGGAGAGTAACCAGACAAGGCAGTACGCATCTGGAGCTATGAACGGGTGTAGGCACCAGTGGAGCACTATTTCCAGTTGGTCCACACAATGGCCTTCAAACCATGGATGGAGATTATTGGTCTTGGGATGAGGTACCATTGAATCTTTACCCCAAACTACTTCACTCATCCTGTCTCCAATAGCTCACTGCTGCAGCTGCTAGAAATCTCAAACCACAGCAGGAGATGTAGGTAACACTCAACAGACCAGGCAGCATCCATCAATAAATGTTTCAGGTCGTTAATCTGTGAGGAGTCATTGACCTGGCCTGGGCTATTCCCCTCCTCCCGTACTCCCGCTCTCTCCCGCCCCCCGCTCTCCCGCCCCCTCCCCCTTCCCCCCTCCCCCTCCCCCTCCCCTTCCCCCCTCCCCCTCTCTCCCCTCCCCCTCCCCTTGCCCTTCCCCCTTCCCCCCTCCCCCTCTCCCCCCTCCCCCCTTCCCTCCCCTTCCCCCTCTCCTCCCCCTCCTCCCCTCCTTCCCCTCTCCCTCCTCCCCCTCCCCCTTCCCCCCCTCTTCCCCACTCTTCTCCTCCCCATCTCTCCTTCCCCCTCACCATCATCTGATACAACTTCAACATAACATTCCAACGCCTGCACTCAATACTTTGATCTATGAAGGCCTTAAATGAATTATGGTAGCTTTGATGGTCTTTCTCACAGTCTTATGACACCTCCAATCTTGGTGTCATCTGCAGATTTACTGATCCAGTTAACCACATTATCATCCAGATCATTGTTTTAAATGACAAACAACAACTGACCTAGCACTGATCCCTATGGCACTCGATGAGTCACAGACCTCCAAGCAGAGAGGCAATCATCTGCTACCACACTCTGATTTCTCCCACCAGGCCAATATCTAATGCAATTTGCTACCTCTTCTTGAATGCCAAGCAACTGAATCTTCCTGACCAGCCTCCTGTGCGAGACCTTGTCAAGGGCCTTGCTAAAGTCCATGTACACAAAATCAACTGCCTTTCTTTCATCAACTTTCCTGGTAACTTCCCCGATAAGCTCTATAAGATTGGTTAGACATGACCTACCACATGTGAAGCCTTGCTGACTATACTTAATCAGTCTGTGTCTATTCAAATACTGATATATCCGGTCACTTATAATACTTTCCAGTAATTTTCCCACTACTGACATCAGGCTCTCCAGCCTAGGTTATTCTTAGCACCTTAAAGAGCAGAACAAGATGAGCTCTCCTGTAAACCTCTGGTACTTACCCGTGGCTAAGGATGATTTAAGTATTTCTGCTGGGGCCCCAGCAATTTCTGCACTTGCCTTCCACAGAGTGAAGGGGAACACTTTGTCAGGCCCTGGGGATTTATCCAGCCTAATTTGCCTCAAGACAGCAGACAGCACCTCCTCTGTAATACGTATAGGGTCCATGACCTCATTACTGCTTTGCCTCACTTCTATGGACTCTGTGTCCATCTCCCAAGTAAATACTGATGAAAAATATCCATTTAAGATCTCCCACACCCCCCATCTCTTTTGGCTCCATGCATAGATAACCATTCTTATCTTTCAGAGGACAAATGTTATCCCTTGTAATCCTTTTGCTCTTAACATATCTGTGGAATCTCCTTCACTTTGTCCGCTGGGGTCACTTCAGGCCTTCCTTTAGTCCTCCTGATTTCTTTCAGGAGTGTTCTCATGCATTTTGTATACTCCATAAGTACCACATTTGTTCCTACCTGCCTATACCTGCTATGTATCTCTTTTTGTTTTCCTAACTAGACCCGCAATATCTCTTGAAAACCAAGGTTCCCCACACTTGTTATCTTTACCTTTTATTCTGACAGAAACATACAATCTTGGTACTCTCAAAACTTCATTTTTGAAGGCTTCCCACTTAATAAGTATACCTTTGCCAGAAAGGTTTGTTAAGTGTGTCCAGGACGGATTCCTGTCACAGTATGTGGACAGGCCAGCTAGGAGGAATGCCATACTAGATCTAGTACTAGGTAACGAACCGGGTCAGGTCACAGATCTCTCAGTGGGTGAGCATTTGGGGGACAGTGACCACCGCTCCCTGGCCTTTAGCATTATCATGGAAAAGGATAGAATCAGAGAGGACAGGAAAATTTTTAATTGGGGAAGGCAAATTATGAGGCTATAAGGCTAGAACTTGCGGGTGTGAATTGGGATGATGTTTTTGCAGGGAAATGTACTACGGACATGTGGTCGATGTTTAGGGATCTCTTGCAGGATATTAGGGATAAATTTGTCCCGGTGAGGAAGATAAAGAATGGTAGGGTGAAGGAACCATGGGTGACAAGTGAGGTGGAAAATTTAGTCAGGTGGAAGAAGGCAGCATACATGAGGTTTAGGAAGCAAGGATCAGGTGGGTCTATTGAGGAATATAGGGAAGCAAGGAAGGAGCTTAAGAAGGGGCTGAGAAGAGCAAGAAGGGGGCATGAGAAGGCCTTGGCGAGTAGGGTAAAGGAAATCCCCAAGGCATTCTTCAATTATGTGAAGAACAAAAGGATGACAGGAGTGAAGGTAGGACCAATTAGAGATAAAGGTGGGAAGATGTGCCTGGAGGCTGTGGAAGTGAGCAAGGTCCTCAATGAATACTTCTCTTCTGTATTCACCAATGAGAGGGAACTTGATGACGGTGAGGACAATAAGAGTGAGGTTGATGTTCTGGAGCATGTTGATATTAAGGGAGAGGAGGTGTTGGAGTTGCTAAAATACATTAGGATGTTTAAGTCCCCGGGGCCTGACGGAATATTCCCCAGGCTGCTCCACGAGGCGAGGAAAAAGATTGCTGAGCCTCTGGCTAGGATCTTTATGTCCTCGTTGTCCATGGGAATGGTACTGGAGGACTGGAGGGAGGCGAATGTTGTCCCCTTGTTCAAAAAAGGTAGTAGGGATAGTCTGGGTAACTAATAGACCAGTGAGTCTGTGGTGAGAAAGCTGCTGGAAAAGATTCTTAGAGATAGGATCTATGGACGTTTAGAGAATCATGGTCTGATCAGGGACAGTCAGCATGGCTTTGTGAAGGGTAGATCATGTCTGACAAGCTTGATAGAGTTCTTTGAGGAGGTGACCAGGCATATAGATGAGGGTAGTGCAGTGGATGTGATCTACATGGATTTTAGTAAGGCATTTGACAAGGTTCCACATGGCAGGCTTATTCAGAAAGTTAGAAGGCATGGGATCCAGGGAAGTTTGGCCAGGTGGATTCAGAATTGGCTTGCCTGCAGAAGGCAGAGGGTCGTGGTGGAGGGAGTACATTCGGATTGGAGGGTTGTGGCTAGTGGTGTCCCACAAGGATCTGTTCTGGGACCTCTACTTTTCGTGATTTTTATTAACGACCTGGATGTGGGGGTAGAAGGGTGGGTTGGCAAGTTTGCAGACGACACAAAGATTGGTGGTGTTGTAGATAGTGTAGAGGATTGTCAAAGATTGCAGAGAGACATTGATAGGACGCAGAAGTGGGCTGAGAAGTGGCAGATGGAGTTCAAGCCGGAGAAGTGTGAGGTGGTACACTTTGGAAGGACAAACTCCAAGGCAGAGTACAAAGTAAATGGCAGGATACTTGATAGTGTGGAGGAGCAGAGGGATCTGGGGGTACATGTCCACAGATGCCTGAAAGTTGCCTCACAGCTAGATAGGGTAGTTAAGAAAGCTTACAGGGTGTTAGCTTTCATAAGTCGAGGGTTAGAGTTTAAGAGTCACGAGGTCATGATGCAGCTCTGTAAAACTCTGGTTAGGCCACACTTGGAGTACTGTGTCCAGTTTTGGTTGCCTCACTATAGGAAGGATGTGGAAGCATTGGAAAGGGTACGCTGCCTGGTTTAGAGAGTATGGATTATGATCAGAGATTAAGGGAGCTAGGGCTTTACTCTTTGGAGAGAAGGAGGATAGGAGGAGACATGATAGAGGTGTACAAGATATTAAGGGGAATAGATAGAGTGAGTAGCCAGCACCTCTTCCCAGGACACCACTGCTCAATACAAGAGGACATGGCTTTAAGGTAAGGGGTGGGAAGTTCAAGGGGGATATTAGAGGAAGGTTTTTTTTACTCAGAGAGTAGTTGGTGCGTGGAATGCACTGCCTGAGTCAGTGGTGGAGGCAGATACACTAGTGAAGTTTAAGAGACTACTAGATAGGTATATAGAGGAATTTAAGGTGGGGGGTTATATGAGAGGCAGGGTTTGAGGGTCGGCACAACATTGTGGGCCGAAGGGCCTGTACTGTGCTGTACTATTCTATGTTCTAGGATTAAAGCATCCTGTCCGAATCCACACTTGCCAAGTCATTTCTGATACCATCAAAATTGGCCTTTCTCCAACTTAGACTCTAAAACCAAGTGTGGCCTGTCCTTTTCAATAATTAATTTGAAACTAATGGCATTATGATCACTAGATGCAAAGTGTTCAACTGCACTAACTTCCATCAATTGGCCCGTCTCATTCCCTATTAGGAGATCAAGTATTGCACACTCTTTCGTTGGGACTTCTGTGTACTAATTAAGGCAATTTTCCTGAACGCATTCGACAAACTCTATCCCATCTACAGTGTGGGAGTCCCGATCAATATGTGGAAAGATAAAATTACCTACTGTCACAGCTTGTGTTTCTTGCAACAGTCTACGATCTTACTGCAAATTTGTTCTTCTAAATCCCGCATACTGTTAGGTGATCTGTATTATAGCCCCGTTAATATGGTCATATGTTTCTTATTCCTCATTTCAACTCGTAAAGCCCCTCTAGACGTGCTCTCCAGTCTGTCCTTACTGAGCACGGCAGTGATTTTCCCTGACTAGCAGTGCCACCCCTCCCCCTTAATCCCTCCCACTCTGTCACGTCTAAAACAACGAAACACCAGGATATTGAGCTACCAGTCCTGCCCCTCCTGCAGTGAAGTCTCACTAATGGCTACAATATCATAATTCCATGTATTGTTCCATGCCCTGAGCTCATCTGCCTTTCCTACAATACTTGCATTGAAATATACACAGCTCAGAACATTAGTCGCACCATGCTCAACCTTCTGATTCCCAAATTTTGTCTGAGGTCTTACCAACATCTGTCCCCATAAATCTCCACTATCTGTTCTGGTACACTGGTTCCCATCCCCCTGCAACTCAAGTTTAATCTCCCCCCACCTCATGCTGTGTAGTTCTAGCAAACTTTCTCGCTGGGATATCAGTCCTCCAGTTTAGATGCAAACCGTCTCCTCTGTGCAGTTCCCACCTTCACTGGAAGAGAGCCCAATGATCCAAAACTCTGACAGCCTCCCTCCTACATCAACTCCTTAGCCACATGTTAATCTGTATGATCATCCTATTTTTGGCCTCACTAGCATGTGGCATGGAGTAGTAGTCCTGAGATGACAACCCTAGAGCTCCTGCCCTTTAACTTAGCACCGAACTCCCTGAACTCACTTTGCCAAGCCTCGTTCCTCTCCCTACCTACGTCATTGGTACCTATATGGACCACGACCTGTGGTTGCTCACCCTCCCACTTAAGAATGCTGAGGACTCGATCCGAGATGTCCAGGATCCTGGCACCTGGGAGGCAACACACCACCTGGGGATCTCACTCTTGTCCACAGAACCTCCGTTCTGTTCCCCTAATGAACGAATCCCCTATCACCCACAGTTCACCTCTTCTCCCTCTCTTTCCTGAGCCACAGAGCCAGACTTAGTGCCAGAGACACGACCGTTGTGACTTTCCTCTGCTAGGTCATCCCCCTTTCCCAACGGTATCCAAATTGGAAAGCTGTTGTTGTCGGGGATGGCCACAGGGGTACTCTGCACTGGCACCTTAACCCCGTTTCACCCAGTTTCCTGTCTCCTGCACCTTGGGTGCAGTGCAGCTACCTCTCTCTATGTCCTATCTAGCACCCACTCAGCCTCCCGAATGATCCAGAGTTCATCCCGTTCCAGCTCCAACTTCTTAACATGGAGTGTTAGAAACAGCAGCTACATGCAATTTTTGCAAGTGTGGTTGTCAGAGACTCTGGAGGTCTCCCTGCCTTCCCATATCCCGCAAGAGGAACGTTCAGCTATCCTGCCTGGTATCCCTGCTGTTCTAGCTGTGCAATTATAAAGAAGGAAATGATAAATAAATGGAAAATAATCTACCTGCGGCTTTTTTCCTTCTCTCACTGAAGCCTTGAAGAGCTAAAGCCTCAAATCCCCACTCTAGAACTGTCCGATATCCACTGTTCAAACGCTGAATCTCCCCTGCTTTTTAATACACACTCACCAATCTGTATGAGTCACCTCTTCCCTCGCCTGATCTCTGTTTGGATGCTGTTCAAACACCGAAACTCCTGCGGAAAGCTGCTTCTTAATGGATGGGAACTGGGCTTCTGCGGGGACTGATGGGAGTACAGTAGGGGAAGGGCTTTCAGAAGCAGGCTGAGCCGGTTAGGTGTCCTGGTACCATTTAGGGTAGTGGCCATAGCAGGACTGGGTGGCTGTGGTCCGTGTAGGATGTGTGGTGGCACCCAAGAAGGAGAAGGTGTTGGCTTCAGCTCTCCAAGATAAAGGAGTGAGAACCCAGGGAGGGGCAAAGGGGTGTGGTGCCAGTGGGATGTGAAGCTCGTCCCTGATTCAGCTGCCACGAGGCTGAGGCCAAGGAGGAAAGGAATTATTAAAGAAGCTCCTTGAGAGGTGACCTGGCTGTGCTCCAACTTCACCTCACGCAGCTCCCGTTGAATTTTACCTGAAGATCTTGGGAACGTTTACTGCTAACAACACCAGCTCAGTGAAAGTTGGTATTTGTTTTTAATGCGGAGAACATGTCTCTGTCTCCGTTTGCTCTGATTTAGCCCCACCCCCTCTGACCTTGCTCTCTAGGGAAGTCTGTCTGCATCTATCTCGCTGCCTTTAAAGGTCTACCTTTCAAGAGCACTATTTAAATGTGTATTCCTCTACGGCTGACTGCGGAGACTCAGTACAACTTCCAAAAACTCACTCAGCTCCTTATAATATTGGCTCGAAAGCTTGAAAGAGGAGCAAATTATCATTACAGGGGCCACAGCGGTTAGAATACTAGTCCAGTAATCTAGAGGTCTGAGTTCAACTCCCACCACAGACCACAACTCATCATTAACAACGATGACTGTAGGAACTATGTAATAGCTTGTCAGGAAAATTTACTTGGTTCACTAGTGCCCTTCTCAAGTTTCCTTATAATGAGGAGGAGGCTGTTTGGCCCATTGAATCTATACTGGCCCTCAGCAATCCCATCAGTTTCTTTACCCTGTTTATTATCTTGAAACTTGTTCTCTCTCACATTCTGATCAATTTGTCCCAAACCTCCCACAAGGGCACAAGTTTACCGAATAACTGGCATGTCCTTAGGGTGCAGGAGGAAACTGGTGCATCCAAGGCATACTTGCTTTGTAACGGAGAGCACGTGCAAACTCCACACAGGCAGCAAGGGAAGAAATGGCCCCTTGTACGGTTGTACAGTGCTTCATCACCACCACCTTCTCAGTTAGTGATTTGGATTATAAATGTCGGCAACACCCAAACTGTGAGGAACAAATCACATTGTCCTAGAGTCATACAACACAGAGCCAGGCCTTTTGACCCATCATTTCCATGCTGACCTCATGGTCCATAGCTGTCTATGCCATGGTGACTCATATCTTTGTCCTAGATACTTCTTAAATCTTGAGAGCAGCTCTCCTTCCACACCTCCCCTCCCTACACTGCGTATTGCCAATTTCAACAAGAGGGTAGGTTACTCCTTCCACTCTACATCCTCACCTCAGCTGTGTGTTTGCTGGGGTGGGTTAGGGAGGAGCGGTGGATGCTGGGGTGGGGGGGAGGGTGCAGATGGAGGGTGACGTTGTGAAAGTTCCGGAGTCAGGCAAACAAGGAACGTATTAAATCTGCAAATTTCTTCCCCTCTCACCTCCCTCCTCCATTCTCATCTCCCGCTCATCCCACCCCTCATACCTTCCCCTCTCACCCCCTACCCTCTCCCCATCCCTCTCCCCTTGACCCCACCCCTGTCCCCTCGTTCCCCTCCCCTCTCCCCTCGTCTCGTCCCCCCTTGTCTCGTCCCCCCTTGTCTCGTCCCCCCTTGTCTCGTCCCCCCTTGTCTCGTCCCCCCTCGTCTTGTCCCCCACCCCCTCCCCTCGTCTTGTCCCCCACCCCTCTCCCCTCATCTTGTCCCCCTCCCCTCTCACCTCGTCTCGTCCCCCTCCCTCTCACCTCGTCTCGTCCCCCTCCCTCTCCCCTCGTCTCATCCACCTCCCTCTCCCCTCGTCCCCCTCCCCTCTCCCCTCGTCCCCTCCCCTCTCCCCTCGTCTCATCTTTCTCCCCTCTCCCCTCGTCCCCCACCCCCTCCCTTTGTCTCATCCCCCTACCCTCTCCCCTTGACCCCCCTTTCCCCTCATCCCCCCTCCCCTGCCCTCTCCCCTCCCCTCTCCTCCACCCCCTCCCCTCGTCCCCTTCACCCTCTTCCACAGACGGTGCAGCAGACGTCCAGACGGAGAGCAACCAGGGGCTGCCCCCCAGCCCCCGCCCGGCGAAGAAGAGGGCAGCAGCCCACCGCTCGCTCTCCGATCGGGTCAAGTCTCCCGGCACGGTCCGCAAGCTGTCGATGAGGATGCGCCGGCTGCCCGACCTGCGGCGCAAGCTCAGCCTGAGGGGGACGTCCCGTTCGGCTCGCGAGGGGCCGGGGGAAGGCGGGGGAGGCTGCCCCCGACCGGCCGCCCCTTCCCCCGGGCCGCCGCTGCCCCCCTCTGACCGTAACGTCATCTGCCGCTACCACCTGGACAGCAGCGTCAGCGCCCGCGGCGGCCAGCCTCGACCCACGAAGCAATGGGGCACCCGCTCGCTGAGCCGGCCCGGCTACCTCAGCGACGGCGACTCGCCAGAACTGGCGACCCGGGCCGGGAAGCTCAGCACCCGCTGGCTCCAGGGTCTGGACACAGCCTCCTTCCGCCCCTACGGCGGCGGTGAGCCACCGCGCTGCTTGCAGTACCTGTCCGGCCTCGTCCACATCCGCCTCTTCGGCATCGAGGGTGTCCGGCCGCCTCGGCCGGGCCTCAGGGATATCTTCTGCACCATCCAGGTGGACTCGGTCAGCAAGGCCCGCACCGCCCTGCTCACCTGCCGGGACTCCTTCCTCAGCCTGGACCACGCCTTCAACATCGAGCTGGAACACTCCCAGCAGCTCAAGCTGCTGGTCTTTACCTGGGACCCCAGCTCCTGCCGTAACCGTATCTGCTGTCACGGGACCGCCTTGCTCCCTCCGCTCTTCAGAGGTAAGGGGCCGGTGGTGTCCCACCTTACAGGCTCAACGCCATCCCGTCTCCGCTCTGCGGGCTAACCCGTGTATTCTGTGCGCAGTTCTGTCACCGCGCTGTAGGACGGTGGTGGAGAGGTTGAGGAGGAGTTTTCCCCTGGAGTGGATTGTTTTGGTTATGAGGAGGAACTGGAGAGGCTGGGTCTGCTCTCCCTGAAGTGGAGGAGGCTGGGGGCTGGGGGGTGGGGGGCAACTCTGCCAAAATACAGTGAGGAGCTTCTTCCACATAATGGGGGTGTTGGAAACCAGGCAGTGTAGGATCAGGGGAAGAGCAGGAGGTTTCGAGGGGATCTTAGGAAGAACGTTTTGCCCCTAGAGGATGGTTGAAATCTGAGGGGCTGGAAGAGGCAGAGACTCCCACATTTAAAAATTAGGCAAGTTAGCTGCTGGACCACCAAGGCGTGAAAATGCTGGTAAATGGGATTTCTGCAGATGGGGTACTCGGTGGTTAAGATAGACGTAGTGGGATGAAGGAGAAACACAGAACCTACTGAAGGAACTCAGTAGGTCCAGCTCTGTGATTGAGTGTGTGTGTGTGTGTGTGTGTGTGTGTGTGTGTGTGTGTGTGTGTGTGTGTGCGCGCGCGCGCGCGTGTCTGGTGACAGGGGGGAGCGCGGTGTTTAGTTGGAATTAGCCACATTTTGGGTAAAACCTTCATCGGGCTCGGGCCCGTTTCTGTGCTGTATGGTGGCGACCTTGCCCTTCCCTGTTCCCAAGGATGGTGTCAGGGGCAAACTTTTCACACACACGAGGAGAGGACGTTTGAGGATCAACCCCAGCAGAAAGAAAACAGGTTCAGCACCCTGATGAACAGGTGACCTGATAGAGGTGCATGAGATGAAGAGGGTCGCGGATCCTGTGGATAGCCAGAGGCTTTTTCCCAGGGCTAACACAAGGAGGCATATTTTTAAGGTGCTTGGAAAAAGGTACTGAGGGGATATCAGGGGTAGGTTTTTCACACAGAGGGTGGTGGGTGTGTGGAATGCACTGCTGGCGATGGTGGTGGAAGCGGATACAATAGGGTCTTTTAAGAGCCTCTTAAATAGGTACATGGAGCTTAGAAATATAGAGGGCTATGTGCTAGGGAAACTCTAGGCAGTTTCTAGAGTAGGTTACATGGTCAGCACAACATTGTGGGCCGAAGGGCCAGTAATGTGCTGTAGACCTCTATGTTCTATGTTCAAAACAGGCAGTTTGTCGAGGCCAGGAAATGGACGGTGTCAATTTCAGTTGTGGTGCACTTCAGTAACCTCTGAGTGATTTGGGGGTGGGGGGGTGAGTTAAATGGCCTTTTCTCACTTGAAAGTTCCACACAGAGTGCTGATGGGTTAATCTGCAGCAGAGGTCCCAGCACAGCCCAATCCGCCCACAGGAGCCCCGACGTGTCTCCGGTGTCCGAGAAAACGGCAGTCCCTCTGTACATTGACTGGTGTTGGAATCATGTTGAGGGACATCTAGTCCTCCGCCCAGCTGCGGGATCTCCTCATCAGTCCCGGTTCAGGGTTTGGAAAGAAAGGAAGATCTCCCTCTCCTGTCCTGATCTGTCCTGCAGCCTGGTTCCTCCCACAAACGGTTAACTCGTTGACCAGCTTGTGTTCAGCCAAAAGGAATCTGGTCGTTCGGAAAGGAGCCTGAGAAAGCCATCAGCGGCCGGAGTGTGTGGGGTGTGGAGTGTCCCACAGGAGGCCACCTGCAGGTGCAAAGCTCAGCCCTGCTCCGAGTGTCCTCGGAACTGCGGTGGAGACCAGCTGGGAGGAAGGAATAGGCGGGAGTCTGCCTGAGAGCTGCTGCTGGGCCGCTCGGACCAGGACGCTGCTGATCACGCTGTGAAGGGCTGCGGGCTGCAGCTTCCTGCAGGAAGCACTCTGATTGCCGGGTCCTGTTCACTTCTCTCAGGGCGAAGCATCGGGAGGGAGTTTCCGGCCCAAAGCCCTGTACTGCACCGTTCTTGACCCTGCCGCTCCCCGCCCCGGCACTCAGTACCGGCCCCTGCCGCAACCGCCTCCTTCCAAGGAGAAAGCCCTCTGGACGGCAATGGGTTAAACTCCTGGGTTACAGAGGGTTAACGATCACTGCAGCATTGAGAGGGTATCCGCACCCCCTTCCTTCCCCACCGAGGATCAGGAGGGCACTAATCTTCGGAGGTTATCATTAGGATGTAGGGCTTCTGGCATCACGAGAGGGTTAGCAATTCAATGATCTCCGCACGGAAGCGTAGGCCCCACCTCCAGTCTGGTCGGCGTTAAAAGGTGAGCAGTCAACAAATAGCTAACCGGAAGTAGGGTAAATCCCAGTGAGAGTAATCCTGCATCCTGTGGGAGGAAATATTGAGAGGAGAAATTGCAGAGGCAAATCGAGGGCGTCTCCCAAGGAATAACCCTCGGTTAGTATTGAGAGTATACCCCGGTCCCTGAGGTGTTTATCACAGGCCAGATATGCTGCCTTCAGGGGCATTCTTTCTACGTTTTTCTCCCTGGCCAGAAGACTAGTAGAACAGTCCATAAGACCACTAGATATAGGAGCAGAATTAGGCCATTTGGCCCATCGAGCCTGCTCCATTTCATCATGGCTGATCCAATATTCCTCAGTCCCAGTCTCCCGCCTTCTCCCTATATCCCTCCATGCCCTGACCAATCAAGAATCTATCAGCAGTCCTGTGTGTGTATTACTCACCACAAGCCAGTGAATGCTGACGGGGTGGGGGTCAGACTGAAGGCTAACTGAACAAAGATGAGAATGGATGAGGTTGGGTTTGAGAGGGAAAATGGATCCGCCATGATGAAATGGCGGAGCAGACTCGATGGGCCTAATGGCCTAATTCTGCTCCTATATCTCATGGCCTTGTGTTCAGAGCCTCTGACGGCCGCTGACATCGGCGCTGCCTTCATGTCACCGCTTTACATGCTGGCGTTTCCTGTGGGTGTCCTGCACAGTTCCTGTGCCAACAGACCGGTTACCTGGTGACAGATCCTCAGTGGGTGCCCGGTAATACAGTAGTTTAACACTGAGGGGTTTGTTACAGTTGACTCCTGGGAGATTCCTATTCTCCTCGGTGCTGCGTCTCACAGCGCTCTTTGTGGCAGGATGCACGTGGAAGTGGTTTAGCAGGTCTGTGATTTCTTTGTTCTCTGGAATCCTTGTGTAGCAGAGGGGGATGAGGGCATCCTTGGCCGTTCCTCAAGCTGTTGGAACCTTCAGCACTTGGCTTCCTCCGCCCAGCCATCCATCATCCAGCAGCCATCTGGCCCAGCCAGCTGGAGTGCTGGAGCTGCCTCCGGTCCCAGCCCTGCCTGTCCCGTCCAGACCCAGTAAGGACGGGCTGGGCTTGGTACCGGGGCCAGGGAGAAGCAGGTAGGAGGGGACTGCAGCTGACTCGGGAGCTAGTCAGGTCCTCTCCACGTCTCCGGCACCTGGCCAGGTTGTGAGAACCAGACTGGACTTAAGTAGGAGGGAAAGGTATAATTGGAAGCAGCCTGTGGGATGGGGAACATCAGCAGAGCACATTGTGTGCTGGCACCCTGACCACATGTCCCAGAAAAATAAAGACACCCACAGATATCTCCGCTCTGCTTCAGAAGAGAGGTGTTTGGAGGTTGGCTCAGGGCTGACTGGAACGCTGCACCAGCTAGTGTGGCGAGGTACATACCAGCAGGGCAGGGCCACTCTTGCTGCTGTGCGGGGGTTTTGTTTTTTTCAAAATAACTTCACTGCAGTCGAAGGCCCAGATGCTGCTCTTCCAGCTTGCGATGTACTCCAGTCTTTGGCAGTGGACGCCCTTGGGCGAACCGGTCCCTGTCCGGGGATATCGGGACGTGACGAGGCAGGAAGTGTGACGGGCTCTGGCGCGTCCCGGGGAGTTCTGGTGCCTGCATCTGAGTCGAAAGGGACCTGACCTGTCCGGCCCTGTCCGGCCTCCACACCAAAGGGACCACAGCGCATCCAGAACTAGAGAGGCAGCTTGATGGGGAGGGAACCTTTAGAAGAATTGATCCTGGCTCACCTGCAGGAGAATGGATTAATGAAGGCAGCACAGGGCAAGCCATTTTTGTCCAATTTCAAGTCACAGAGTTGCACAGAACAGAAGCAGGCCCTTCTGCCCATCTCATCCATTCTGACCTTTTCTGCCCATCTCCGCTAATCTCAATTGCCCACATGAAGGGACCATAGCCTTCTATGCCATGCCTATTTAAATGTCTGTCTAAATGCCTGTTAAATGGTCTGATTCCAACATCTCCTCTGGCAATCAGTTCTAAGCAGCAACAAAAAAAAAAATCCCTCGTGTCCTGTTTAAAGCTCCTTCCTCTCACCGTAAACCTGCCCCGTCTTGTTTTTATTACCCCTCTGGATGCAGAAGGGTAACTATTTTCTCTGAGAGAAAGATTCCTTCTTCCATATCTATGCTTCCCATAAATATACATAGCACTATCGGGTCACCCTTCAGTTTTCAGCCTGGGCGTTCTCCTCTGACCTCTCTCATTAACGAGGTGTTTTCACCCACAGAACTGCCACTCATTGGATTTTTTTTTTGTTTTTTGCACCATTCTCTGTAAAGTCTACAAGCTATGCTGCATGAAAATCCCAGGAGATCAGCAGTTTCTGAGATACTCAAACCAGCCTGTCTGTCAGCAACTTTCACTCCACGGTCTTCCCCATTCTGATGTTTGGTCTGAACAACAACTGAGCCACTTGACCATGTCTGCATTCCACATGATTGCACATTAGAAATATTTGCAATAACGAGCAGTGTACCTGGTAAAGTGGCCACTGGGTGTAGGTTTATCAGCAAAGTTGAAGCACACAGAATGAGGGGGACTGAGAGTGTGGATGTGAAATTGATTAAGTAACACACAACAGGAGTCATGGTCAATAGTTGGTCTTTAGACTGTAGCAAGGTGAATAAACGTAATCACCATGGATTCGTATTCAAGCCATTGCTTTTTTATACTAGATCTATATTAACGGCCCGGATTTGTGATTGCAAGCTACAATTTCTAAGTTTACCTACAGCACGGAACTTAGCAGCGTTGTAAACGGTGGTGAGGACAAGGTCAGATTGCAGTGGGCAAACATGTCGAGGGAAGTTCAACGTGGAGAAGAGAGAGGTGAAGGTATTTTGTGGGAAATGGAGGAGAGACAGGAGAGGATATTGTCTGAAATAAATGTGCAGAGCAGAGGTAAGTGTAGAACAGCATGGCAAAAGGCCCTTCAGCCCACCAAATCCATGCTGGACATCAAGCACTCATCGACTACACTACCCCCTCTCCATTCCCTGCAGAGCGTATCGGGTGCATGTGCACGAGGGATAATGTCCAGTGCGGGGGGGCGGGAGAGGCAGATTTATCTATCGGTCTACACATTGTTGAGATTTTGGAGGGAATTGGTGCACTGGGAGTAGCCCCAGCGGTCACAGGGAAGATGTTGCGCTCCACATACACAAAGCCAAAGGTCAGGATTGAACCTCAACATCGAGAATTGTGATGCAGTAGCTCTACTGTTATAGTCACATGAAAGTCAAGCTGAATCTTCAAAGAACACCGCTCCAGCCTCAAGTGGAGTATTGTGTTCCGTTCCAGTTGCACGCCACTCTATAAAGGTTCAGAAAATATGTGGGGCAATGATTCCAAATATGAGGGACCACAGTTACAAGGATTACTTGCAGAGGTTGGGACAGTGTTATTCAGAGAGGAGAAGGGAAGGAGGCGATCTGATTAGCTGCCCGCAGATCATTGACTGGACCAGCATTCGCTGCCCACCCCTTATTGCCCTTGATCGCAGGGTGGCATGGAGAGGTATGGTTAGCACAACACTTTATCGTACAGACGACCTGGGTTCAATCCAGGAGTTTGTGCGTTCTCACATTGACCTTGTGGTTTCCTCCCAGTGCTCCGGTTTCCTCCCACAGTCCAAATCCATACCGTTGGTAGGTGAATTAGTCATTGTAAATTGTCCCATGATTAGGCTGGAATTAAATCAGGGGATTGCTGGGCAGCACGGCTCAAAGGGCCAGAAGGGTCTGTTCTGTGTTGTGTCTCAATCAATCAATAGGAAAAAGAAATTTTGAACAATAAAATAAATAAATAAAAATTTTAAAAATATACATTAAATACAAGTAAGTAGATAAATAAATTTTTAAAAAGCAGAAAATAAATGCAAACAGGTTTTAAAAATTAAACAATTAATAATAAAAATAAATGAAAAAGAAATAGAAACAATGTAAAGAAATGTTTAAAAAACTAGCCAGGATATTGCAAAATCAGTCACATCACTATGGGTCTGGAGACACACGGACCACACCGCGTAAAGGCTACTTCCCTATTGTCACCAGTGAACCAGGGACACCACTGTGGATGTTTGAATTCCAGAATTTGCTCCGTGGCCTGGCTGGGGTGGGATTTGAACCCTCGACTGTCCAGACCTCTGGATTACTAGTGCAGTAATGTAAGCATATCAGTTGCAGAAACCTGCAGACCAATTGGTCATAGTGATACATCTTTAATGAGCATGTTCCCTCCCCGGAAGGAACCCGCACTCACCAACTTGCCCTGCAGCTGGAACCCCGGGGAGTCCTGTACCTGAAGGTGTCTCTGGTGGAGGTGTGGGAGGTGCCGGCAGGCTACGCTGAGGAGCAGCGCGAGCTCAGGGTCTTCAGGATGGAGCTCAGCGATCTGGTGGAGCGGGAGTGTTCTGGAGTCAGCGTGCCGCTGCTGATACAGAAGTGTGTCTCCGAGATCGAGAAGCGAGGCCTAAAGGTGAGGCTGAGTGATGTGTGTGTGTGTGGGTGGGTGGGGTGGTGGGGCAGAGGGAGGGAGGGGCTGAAGGAGCAGGTGGGGTGAGAGAGTAGCTCAGAGGGTCATTCCCCCTAATGCTAGTCCCTCTGGCATTTTGTGTGTGTGTTGCTCTGTGTCTCCAGCACCCGCAGATTTTCATGTGTTTTGCGGCTCAGAGTGTCCGTCTGTGAAGTATGGAGGATGGGAAGAGAGGAGGGAGCTGCCTCTCGGGGACGGGTGTGTGTGTCCGTGTGAGACAGATGGAGGGAGCGGGGAGAAGAGAGCTGGCTCGGAGTGTGTGTGAGTGATGGAGGGGGCAGCTGGGGAGGAGGTGGGAGTCGGCTTGGGTATGTGTGTGTTAGATGTGGAGGGAGAGAGTCTGTCAAGCGTTTGCTAGGGAGGGGCAAAGTTCAATGGATGATAGCTTGTGGAAGGAATGGGAGTGGCGCGGGGGGAATCTTGGAGATGGAGTACTGGGGCCATGGGGTGTGTAGAGAGAGTACAGGTCACAGTGACGTTGGGAATGTGGGCAGAGTGTAGAGAGAGGGCAGTAGCGCAGGGACAGCAGTGCGGAGAGGGCATCGTGAGGCAGCGGTGTGGAGAACCATGTGTGGACGGTAAGCGGAGTGTGGCAGTGGGCAGTGTGTGGATGACGCCGCTGGGGGCAGAGGGCGGTGTGCAGTGGGGGGGGGTGTAAAGGGGCTTCCACACCCTCCAGCTGAAGTGAGGGCTAAAGATGCCGGGGACCCCGTGCTGTGCTGTTGATTGGACAATTCTGCTGCCTGCAGCTCCCTCTACTGGCAGGTCACTGCACTACATCCCCCACCCAGAAAAGTCTTGAACCATACCACGAAAACACACAACTCCTTGGATAAATTTTGCAAACAAAATGTCAAGATAGAGGAATCTCTCAGGATTTTATGTCCTCTTCCCTGATGTCCATTTACTTAGGGTGGGTGCTGGGACCAGGCGAGTGGGACTCTGGACCCTGACCATGGGTGCTTCAGGAGAGGCCTGTCAGCCTGATATGACTAAACCCCCTGGGACACTCACAGCCCTACTCTTCCCCCTCCACCATTCACTTCTTCCCTTAGGGGTTAACAGTTGCAGTCCTGGGCCCCGTGCTGGGTTTGGGACGCCCTTGTGGGTTCTGGGGTTACCTGCCGTTTCCCAGTGCCTCTGCAATAATTTCTGTTCACTGTGTGTGATGTCTGTCCAACTGAATGGATGCCCCAGGCTGTAGGTCTGTATCGCCTCTGCGGATCGGCCGCTGTGAAGAAGGAGCTGCGGGACGCCTTTGAACGGGACAGTGCTTCTGTGGACCTGAGCGAAGACATGTATCCAGACATCAATGTCATCACGGGTAAGGGGGGAGTTGCCCTTGGGACCCTAGCTCACCCTATACTCTGTTATTTCAGTCCATGGGAATTCCCATCATTCGATCCTCTTGTGAAAGCTCCTTTTGAATCTCCTTCCACTGTTCCTGTCCATAACAACTGCCACCTTGATGTTCTTAGACCCGCCCCGAGCACCTAGACTTGCCGGTGGAAGCAAGGGCAGGGGTAAGCTAATGGGGGATGAAACTGGCGAGCAGGAAATTCAGGGAGGAGTCAGGCAGAAACCTCTCTCGCGCAGAAGGAGCAGCGTGTCAGGGCCAACTTTACGTTCTCGGGATCTGGGTGTTACCAAGAAGAAATGTATTTACGGCTGAGCCAAGCTGAACCTCTGCAGCCCAGCTGGTGAAGAGATCTTCCAAGAACCAGTAGGTTCTGGAATGGTTCTGGAAGACTGACTGGTTGAGCCCACGAGAGGAAAGACAATTCTAGATTGGATGTTAAGTAAAGAACTGGATTTGATAAGGGAGCTTAAATTAAAGGAGCCCTTCACCAGAGATGATATTAGGATAGAATTCAATCCGCAGTTTGAGAGGAAGAAACTAAAGTCCGATGTATCATCATTACGGCAGAACTACAATGGCTGGAGTTTCTGGGGGCAATTCAGAAGGTGTGAGATAGATACGTCCCAAAGATAATGAAGTATGCTAAAGGGAGGAGGAGACAACAGTGGCTGTCAAGGGAAGTCAAAGACAGCATAAAAGCAAAAGAGAAGACAGATAATATCGCAAAGATTAGTGGGATGTTAGAGAATTGGGAAGATTTTTTAAAAATAACAGAAGAAAACTAAGAAAAATACATAAGGAGAGAAATGATTAAATATGAAGGTGAGCTAGCCAAGAATACCAAAGGTTTTTTTTGTTCTGCGAGGCCACTGGCCCTCAGGCCGAGTCTGAGGCTGCCAGGAGTAGAGGCTGACATTGGGAACCATCTGGGCTCTGCCCTGCCCCGATGCAGGGGTCCAGGGTTCGGGTCCCGGTGGTGGTGGTCCACTCGGGGTCTTGGGCTGGACCCCTTAAACTCACAATTACATCTGTTCACAAAAACATCTGGATGAAAGTGACAAGAACAGGAAGAGTCATGCCGGCTCGAACATCGGCTGCGTCAGCAAGGTCAGCTTCAACGGTTGGGGAAACAAGACCATCTGGCAATATAATGGCTTCTGGAACAAACCATAAAAGGACGAGACTGGACAACATGGAATTATTGGAATGCCACTTTAACAGCAACCCACATGAAAGGGGGTACCTGAAGCGCATGTGGGGACTCTGGCAACAACGAAGACTGTTGTCCTCATTCACGGAAAAACAACTGGTTACTCGGTGCTCAGACATTGCCAACAGAGGATTGCTATCACATCTTGAATTGTAAGCTATACAATCACAATGCACTACGGCAACATCACTGCAGAACCAAGCCAGTCAGGAAATACGAGTTCAAACTCCACCTCCACAAATCACAGATGGTGCAAAGGTAATAGCATTCACCTTGTACACGGGAAATGCAAGTTCGAACCTCACCCCGGGACATATCGACGCTGGCTGCTGCAATCAGAGAGAAGATCAGAGCTAAACTGGAAACTGTTAATCAACGACCTAGGCTCCCCAGACTTAGTGATAAAATTCCATCAAACAGCTTGCTAGAAGCAGACAATGAAGCACTACTCATAATGCAACCTCCAACATAACTGAGAACAATAACCTGATATATGCACCAGCAGCAGCAATTCTAGAAATGCTGGGCTACAAGTTGAAATACTGTTCCAACCACCCCCCCCCCCCCACCCCGGAGACGATGACTGGAAGCCAAGATGAAAACCACAAGGATGGAAGTCAGCAGGCTAACCGAGCTGCAAAAAGGTGGGAAGACCAAAAGCACATCTCGGTTACTGAGGACATACATCGGTATGTTCACAGCCGAAGGCCTGGAAACTGCCAAGCAACGGTTGGCTACCAGATTACAGACGTACACTAAGGACGCAGAGACCAAGTGAATAAATGCACTGTTCTCCAAGAACCAGGAAAAGTATTTATACAGTTCCAGAGCAACAACATGCCAGTACCTGAACCAACCAAAACAGCAACTGCGGAGTACTGGAAGAGTATATGAGAGAAAGGAGCATCACATAGTACCAGTGGCCATTGGCTGAAAGACTTACAAGCAAGTCTCTGCAACCTCCCAGAAGAAGAACCAGTCACCACCACAGCAGTAGATGTCCAGCAAAGGGTAGCAAGCATGAAGAACTAGATATCACCAGGGCCTGACATGATCCTCGCCTATTGGCTGAAGAAACGAACATCATTACGTACATGGCTGGCAGCACAAATGAACTAGCTGCTTAAAGCAGGCTCCCACCCTGACTGGCTAGCTCAAGGAAGGACAGTACTCTTAATGAAGTATCCTCACAAAGGAGCAACACTATCAAACTACCAGCCTATAACCTGCCTGTTAATAACATGGAAGCTTCTATCAGGCATCATTGCCACCAAGCTGAAGGAACACGTGTGTAAATTCCTGAGTCCTGCTCAGAGGGAGATTGGTAATGGAACGGGAGGCTCTAAGCACAAACTATTGGTAGACAAAACAGTCCTGAAAGACTCCAAGATCAGACAAACCAACCTAAACACAGCCTGGATTGACTACCAGAAAGCATGGGACTGAATGCCCCACACATAGATCCTGGAATGCCCGTCTCTGTACATTGTCAACAAGACACTGAGGACATTCATCAAGAGCTCAATGGGCTGTTGGAGGACAATGCTAGAAGTTAACTCAAAGCCAATAGCACACGTATCCATCAGATGTGGAATGTACCAGGGTGATGGTAGCACCTCTGCTGCTCTGCAGAAACTTGAACCCCCTCAGCCAGATCATCTCAAAGAGTGGACATGGGTACAGGTCCAAGAGTGGAGTGACCATCAGCCACCTCCTGTACATGGATGACATCAAGTTGTATGCCAGAAATGGAAGAGACATTGACTCACTAATCCACCTGACAAGGGTGTACAGCAGAGACATCGGGATGTCATTTGGACTGGAAAAGTGCAGCCGGATGGTAGAGAAAAGAGGCAAACTCATCAAGAATGAATGAGTCAAGTTACCTGAAAGCCTCATACCAGATCTTCAGGACAGCTACAATACCTGGGGATTCTGCGGGCCACAATGAGGACACAAGGAAGGCTGCAACATCTAAGTACCTCCAAAGAGTCAGACATGTCCTAAAAAGCCAGCTGAATGGGAAGAACACGATCAGAGCCATCGACACGTTTGCCCCACCAGTCTTCAGATACCCAGCTGCAAGAGTGTGCTGGTCCAGGAACAAACTGGAAGCCACTGACACCAAGACCTGGAAACTACTAACAATGCATGAAGGATTCCCTCCAAAGTCCAACGTTGACCAATTGTACACCTTCTGGAATAGAGGAGGATGAGGACTTGGAAGTGTCAAGATCACAGTCCTGGAAGAAATGTGAAACATCCAAGAGGATGTCAGGAAGATGGACCCTAAAGATGACCTGCTAGGCGAATACCTCAGGCAGCAAGCAGGGACATGGAAATGGAAGTGGGTGAAGCAGAGCCAGAGGACCAGAGACCGTGGCAGGATAAGCCACTGCATGAGATGCACCATCGCCAGATATCAAAGCTGACTGACATAAGAAAGTCCTACCAATGGCTGGACTGAAGGACAGCACAAAAACAGGCTGAGCGCAAGAGCAATAGAAGCAAGGGTTTATCACACCAGACAGGACCCAAGATGCAGACTGTGCAAGGAATCCACTGAAGCCATCTAGCACATAGGAGTAGAGTGCAAGATGCAGACAGGGACAGCAGACACCGAACGGCACAACCAAGCTGCAGGGATTGCGTACAGGAACATGTGCATTGAATATGGATTGGACATTCCCAACTCCAAATGGAAAACATCTGAGAAGATAGTGGAGAATGACCGAGCTAAGATCCTGTGGGACTTCCAAATACAGACAGGTAAGCAGGTACTGGCCAACCAACCAGCCATAGTAATATTGAACAAGAAAACAGAACAAAATAATAGTAGATGTGGCAATCCCAAATGATAGTAACATCAGGAAGGAAGAATATGAGACATTGGAGAAACCAGGAGTTGAAAGAGCAGATAAAAAGGATGTGGAAGGTTAAAGCCAGAGTAATCCCGGTGGTGATAGGAGCACTTGGAGCTGTGACACCTGGACTGGGAGACTTTCTCCAACAGATACTGGGAACAACATCTGAGATCTCGGTCCAGGAGAGCGCACTACAAGGGACAGCAAAGATACTGCGCTGAACCTTCAAACTCCCAGGCCTCTGGTAGAGTACTGGAGATTGCGGTGGGGGGGGAGGGGGGTAACAAAAGAGGTGGCTGAAGAGATGGTTGGTGCATTAGCAATGATCTTTCAAGAATCACTAGATTCTGAAATGGCTCCAGAGGACTGGAGATTTGTAACTGTCACTCCACTCTTTACGAAGGAAGGGATGCAGAAGAAAGAAAATACTTTATACTTTATACTTCATTGTCGCCAAACAATTGATACTAGAAAGTACAATCATCACAGCAATATTTGATTCTGCGTTTTGCGTTCCCTGGAGTACAAATCGATAGTAAATATTAAAAATTTAAATTATAAATCATAAATAGAAAATAGAAAAGGGAAAGTAAGGTAATGCGAAAAAACCGAGATGCAGGTCTGGATATTTGGAGGGTACGGCCCAGATCCGGGTCAGGATCCGTTCAGCAGTCTTATCACAGTTGGAAAGAAGCTGTTCCCAAATCTGGCCGTACGAGTCTTCAAGCTCCTGAGCCTTATGGGCTCGGGAGCTTGAATTATGGGCCAGTTAGCCTAACTTCAGTGGTTGGGAAGATGTTGGAGTCCATTATTAAGGATGAGGTTTCGGTCAGCATAGTTTCCTTAAGGGAAATCTTACCTGACAAATCTGTTGGAATTCTTTGAAGTAACAGGCACGATAGACTACGGAGAGTCAGTGGATGTTGACAAGGTGCCACTCATGGGGCTGCTTAACAAGATAAGAACCCATGGTATTACAGCATAGATACAAGCATGGATAGAAGATTAGCTAACATTATATATCAATGACTTGGATGACAAATTTGATGGCTGCTTTAGCCAAGTTTGTGGACGATATGAGGATAGGTGGAGAGGCAGATGGTGTTAAGGAAGCAGGGATTCTGCAAAGGACTTAGATTGAGAGAATGGGCAAAGAAGTGGCAGATGTTCAATTTTGGGTTGAGTGAATTTATCCCCTCTGTTTCAAGAGTCTGATAGCTGAGGCGTAGTAACTGTTTCTGAACTTGCTGGTATGGGTCCTGAGGCTCCTGTACCACCTTCCTGATTAGAAGAGAGTGAGAAGAGAGCATGACCTTAGTGGTGGTAGATTAACAAAAATTTACAAGGCAAGTTTTTCTTACACGGAGTGGTGGGTGCCAGGAGCATTCTGCCCGGGGAGGTGGTAGAAACAGAGACAGTAACAACATTTAAATGGTGCTTTGACAGACAGGTGATGAAAGGACATCACCCATATGCAGACAGGCAGATAGGTTTAGTTAGATTGACATCATGGTCAGTACAGACATGATGGGCCTGGGATCTGTTCCTGTGCTGTACTGTCCTATGTCCATATCAAGATCTTCAATTAAGTTCCCTCTCTGTCTTCCAAGTTCTAGCAAGCCTGTTCAACCTATCTACATATGTCACCTCAACCCCATCATTTCAGTAATCCATACAGTTCCAATCTCTGAAGTCTATACACAATGCCTGGAATTTAGTCTCTCCAATGTCCTATAGAACTGAAGCACGATCTCTCTACTTTTGTATTCAGTAAGTTGAAACCTTTTTATCAGCTTTCCAAATCACCCACTGAAGCTGTGGACTAACTGCACTAAGGCGCCCAGAAACTCTCCATCTTCATCTGTCGTTCCTCATGAACCAGATTATGTGCTTCTTAGTTTCCGGCTAATCAGATCATTTTGTATTTTCCTACATTTCCCAGCCCCTTGCCCACCCAGATAATGTACCTGAATCCATCTGTAGTCTTTGCCTATCCCTATTACAACGTGCATTCTTCTTTATCTTTCTGTCTTCAACAATTCTAGCAGCTGCACCTTCAGTGAGGCCCCATCACCATTCGCTGTGGGACAATACTCATGACGTGTTCACTATCAGCCAGCCACTCTTCCGTCCTCACTAGTATGTTATGCCCCTTATTGTGGGCTTTTATTTTCTGCTATACTGTCGCACCTTTATCGAATGACTTCAGTAAATCGAAGTGTGGACATCCACAGCACATGGCCCAGCTTCACTGAACCCCAATACATTGGTCAGACATGATCTCCCTTTGTACAAAACCATAGTTACTTGCATGATTCATGTTTGCTTTGATTTTTAAGTGCCCTGCTGGGATGTTCTTCATGATGGCTTGTAACACTTCCTCTCTGCTGGCGTTACTAATAGCCTTGTTGTTCCCTGCTTTCTGCCTCCCCTCTAGATAAAAGAATTGTACAAAGATGCAACCACTCAGCACGTCAGCCAGCGCCTGCGGAAAGAGAAATGGAAATATTGGCTCTCTTTCTCCCTCCTTGCGTGCTGCCTGACCTGCTGAGTATTTCCAACATTTCTGCGTTTTAATTTCATCAAAGGTAAAGGATGTTTGTGATTGTGCATTGAGAAAGGATTAATTCATGATCAGAACCTTTAGGGGGCAGCGATCATAACATGATAGAATTTTAATTTGAAGATTACAAGTGATGTAATTCAGTCTGAAACTAGGGTCTTAAATCTAAGCAAAGCAAAATATGGAGGTTTGAGGTGTGAGCTGACTTTGGTTGATTAGGAAGCTACATTAAGAAGGTGTGATCCCGTTAAGCCACAAAAATGAACATGGTCCAGCCATTGGTTTATTGTCCCTTGCACTGAGATACAGTGAAAAGCTTGTCTTGCACGCAGATCAAATCATTGCACAGTGTATTGAGCTAGAACAAGAGAAGGCAATAACAGAATATTAAATAAAGTGTTACTGCTACAGGGAAAGTATGGTGCACGTACACAATAAGGTGCAAGGTCATAACGTAGAATGTGAGGTGAAGTGTCCATTTTATTGTACTAAGGAGCAATTAAATAGTCTTAATGTCAGGATAGAAGTTGTCCGTGAGCTGATGGAACGTGCTTTCGGGCTTTTGTGTCTTCTGCCCAGTGGGAGAGGGGAGAAGAGAGAATGTCTGGGATGAGTGGGGTCTTCGATCATGCTGGCTGCGTTACTGAGGCAGCAAGAAGTACAGACCAAGTCCATCGATGTGAGGCTGGTTTCTGCTAAGCTGTGCCCACAAGTTTCTTCAGTTTCTTGCGGTCACATACCAAATTCAGTAAAAATTGGTAAGGGTTGATGAGGACATGCCAGAATTTTTCAGCCCCCTGAGAAAGTAGGGGTTTTGTGTCACGGTGAGAGCTGGCAATGACTGAACCCAGGTGTGGAGGGACGACAGAATCTGTTGCGGGAAGCGCCGTCAACGACACAACCCAAGTGCGGAGGAACAGCAGACTCCCACGTAGAGACAGAAACAAGAGGTATGTGTAGGAATACCAGCAGGACATCAGTGGCATAAACCAAGAGACACTGTGAGACAAATCAGTCTCAACACAAGGACCCCGCAATCCACGCTAATCAAGAGTCCGAATTAAATAATCATGGAGAGCAGAAAACCAGTGCCAATCACAATTAACTTGACAAGATTAAACATTAAAGCACCAGGGCTTAATGTCTTTAGTTAACACAACAGTTAATGAATGCAGGTGCTCATGAACCCCAGAAGCCGAACTCTCCTCGCCACAGAGGCCTCAGGGCTCATAACAGTTTTGGTGAGCTTTCTGGGTTGAGGCTCTCTGAGAAATTAAAATCCACCACAATATAAGCAAGAAAACAGTTCCTTTCCAATCCATGTGGAATTCTATAGAAAGGGCTCGGAAAGATGTCAGATTTCAACGATTTTTATTTAGGACAAGAAGTAGTCTTGGTGAGTGCATGGATGGGAGTGGTACAGAGGGCTACGGTTCAGGTGTGGGTCAATGAGTCAAAGCAGAATAACGTTTAGCATGGAGTAGATGGGCCGAAGAACCTGTTTCTGTGCTGTAGTGTGCTATGACTCTCTGTAGGAGCAGGCCAGACCAGTGATGCAGCTGCACACTATCTACACAGGAGTGGTTTCAATATTAATTTAGAGTAGACAAACATTGTAAGTAGCAGTTTTCCCACAGCCAGTGTTCCATATGTTCGTCATTCCCGGTGACCACCCCAAGCCCCAGTCTCACGATTTAACCACCAACCTCCGTTCCTTCCCTCCCCGCCCCCCATTCTCCACACCACCCGAGCTCCCCGTCTTTCTGACTCCTGCGTCGTTTCTCCTGTACTCGCCTCTCCAGCACCAGCCGCAGCCTCACTGCGCAGAGGGGGAGGTGACTATTTACTATTTCGTTCCCCAGGACCTGGGCATCGCAGGTGAGACCAACATTTATTGCCCATCCCTGTTTGCCCCCTGGGAAGGTGGGGACAATGGAGTCCCGTTTCAGACGGCGTCACCTCCAGGCCAAACCAGAAGGAGGTGACTGAATTCCTGCCTCAGGGCATCAGAGCATCAGATGGCCTATCAGCTGTAGTGGGTGTTTATGGGGTGGGGTGGGGTGGGGAGCAGTCGTTTGGCAGTGAATGGGTTCGAGGACTGTGATTTACAGATCCCAGACAATCCATCGCGTTCCTTGCCTGGGCTGAGACGAGCCTCGGTTTAAGGCCAGGTTGTGGTGCCCAGAAGGAGGGAGAGCCACACCATCACTGTGTTGGTGACAGTGTACGCTGGTGTTGCTCACTCTCTACCTTTGCCACTTCCACAGGCATCCTCAAGGACTACCTTCGCGAGCTCCCGTCTCCCCTCATCACAAAGACCCTCTACGATGTGGTGCTGGAGACCACGGCCACGTGGCCCCTGAAGATGTCCAATGGTGTGCCCGACGCCAGCCTCCGCGCCGTCAACGCGGTGGCTCTGCTTGACTGCCTCCCTCAGGCTGAGAAGGTAATGAAATCACAGCCCTGCAGTGCCAGGAATCCCAGCAGTAAAATGAGCCGGCTGGCCTTGGATATCATGGGATGAGTCAGAGAGATGTGTGTGTCTGTGTGTGTGTGTGATGACACTGTGTAAGTGTGTGCACACATGTGTAGAACAGAGCAAAGAACCAACAAGTAGTTGTCTACTGAGGCGATGATGAATGACTTCTTCATCTTCCACAGGAGCCAAGATCTCTCGTGGTCTTTGCTCCTTCCACAGCCGAGGTCACTACTGGGAGAGACCCACCCTTTGCATATCGTAGGGTGGGCCTGTTGTCAGGCCCAGGCCAGAATTTCCCCAGTTTGTGCCCACAGCCTCACCTCCATTCAATTCAGTTCAGCATTGTGGGAATCTACCTTCCTCTCGTATCTGCCGTCATCCCTCCCCGCCCGCAGAGATGCCATGCGACGTGCTTGGCTACCCTGCAGGCTGGCAGTGAGGCAGCTCCCTGTGTGGGATGTGCACAGTCCTTGTGTACTGTGCAGGTGAAGTTGTTATCTCACCACCGCATGCCCACATGTGACCTGTCTGGTGCATGTCTTCTCCATGGAACGTTCAGCTTTGAAAGAAGGCCATTTGGCCCAACTCTTTGCTGTTCTCCAGCCCCTTGCCCTCCTTCCCTTTTTAAGTTTAACGACAAGGCTGTTAGTAATGCCCTGTTGAGTGACTGAGATATGACCCTGACCATGGATGCTGTCTTTTTGGAGTTCGCACGCTGTCAATGTGGCCATGATGCATTCCCTAGATGCTCCGACTTCCTTCCATGTCCCAAATACGTGGATCAGTGGGTTAACTGGCGGCTCTGTTTGGGTGTGTGGTAGAATCTGCGGAAGTGTGTGGAGAGTAGGTTGTGGGGAAAACAGTTGGGGGCAATATGATTGTTCTGTGAGCTTAAACAACTCAATTGGCTGACGGCCTCCAAACAGAGAGGGACAGGCAGGCAAACTGCCCTGACGAAGGGTCTCGGCCCGAAACATCGACTGTTTACTCTTTTCCACAGATACTGCCTGACCTGCTGAGTTCCTCCAGAATTTTGTGCATGTCGAACGGTGCGGGCTGAAGCCTGGCTTCACGCACCAGACCATGGGCTTCTGATGCCAGGTGTGCACCAGTTTCGGGGACGCATCTGCCAGCGACCAGGCCCACTGCCACACTCCGGTCGGGGTCCTGGAGAAAGTGTGCAGAAGGGTCGTCGTCGTCGTTTGGCCATGGGGCAGTGCATGGTACCATAACCCAGGGCACTCTCCTGAGCCCGAAACAGCAACACTTAAACTGTCTGTGCAGTACGGAGAGAGTGTTACACTACCTGAAACACCATCCTCTGGGTGAAACGCAAAGCACTGTCCCCATAGCCCCCGGCCTCTTGAGGACATCAGTGAGCAATGTTAGAGCCAGGAGGAGGTCTACCCATCCCTTAGTGGACGACTCGTCAGTCTGCTCATTACCTTGTGAGATCCTGCCATTTTTTTCTTCAAGGGGCTTCAGTGACTATAAAAGGCTTTGTGGTGAGCACAGCCCATGTAAGATCAATTAAAAACACCAGTCTGACATGGTGATGGGTGTAACAGAGGTTTATATGAATCTCCTTTAATTATGAGTATTGTATAATTTTTCACTTTGCTAACAATCTGGTAGTGTATGGATTTTTGTTTTCTTTTCCCAGTTTGCAGTGTTTTAGTGCCTTGCAGTTCCTCTCCATTAGTCGGGAAACTATGACACAGGAATCTCGGGATGCAGCCTTATCCATTCCCATCCCCTCATTCTTTCACCACTGATCATTCCCAATATTTCCTGTACATTCAGTTCTTCCCGATCCCTGCTGCACTCCAGCTTTTGCAGGGATATAATTGTAACAAGGGGGAGACCTCCCGTGGTCTGCAGAAATTTATATAGGCATCCATTAGTCTCATGAGACCATGGATTTGCGCCTTGGAAGGTTTCCAGGGCGCAGGCCGGGGCAACGTTGTATGGAAGACCGGCAGTTGCCCATGCTGCAAGTCTCCCCTCTCCACGCCACCGATGTTGTCCAAGGGAAGGGCATTAGGACCCATACAGCTTGGCACCAGTGTCGTCACAGAGCAATGTGTGGTTAAGTGCTTTGCTCAAGGACACACACACACTGCCTCAGCCAAGGCTCGAACTAGCGACCTTCAAATCAGTAGACAAACGTCTTAACCACTTGGCCACACACTGAAATAGCAGTGTGGCAAATGTCCCTGACATCACCAATAATAAAATATCTAAAATAACCGGGCCTGGAACACAAAAGCACTTACAACTCTTCCTTTTATTTTACTTGTGCACAAGGAGAACAGCTGAGGCCTCTGTCACCCACGCTGTTCTGAAGCCTGAACAGAGAACTGATGTTTTTATACAGAATTGGCTTATCGGTTACAGGAATCGATTAGTGTAATATATTTCTGAACTCCCAACTCGCAAGATCAAACACCATTGACAGCAGAGGTGATCAGCGAAACCTCAAGCAGACAATAGAGCAACACACATAAAAGTTGCTGGTGAACGCAGCAGGCCAGGCAGCATCTCTAGGAAGAGGTGCAGTCGACGTTTCAGGCCGAGACCCTTCGTCAGGATGTCCTGACGAAGGGTCTCGGCCCGAAACGTCGACTGCACCTCTTCCTAGAGATGCCGCCTGGCCTGTGAGTCCTGACGAAGGGTCTCGGCCTGAAACGTTGACTGCACCTCTTCCTAGAGATGCTGCCTGGCCTGCTGCATTCACCAGCAACTTTTATGCGTGTTGCTTGAATTTCCAGCATCTGCAGAATTCCTGTTGTTTGAGCAGACAATAGAGCCTTAGTCGTCGGGTATGTTTCACATCCTTCTGTTCTCTTATCTGTCTCCAGCAGCCCCTGTTGAGTAAAGACCATACTGTCAGGAGCAGAATTAGACTATTTGGCCCATCAAGTCTTCTCTGCCATATCACCACGGTGGATCCATTTTCCCTGTTAGCCCCAATCTCCTGCCTTCTCCCCGTAATCCTTCATGCCCTGTCTAATCAAAAATCTATCAAGCTCTGCTTTAAATGTACCCAGTGACTCCACAACCGCCTGTGAAAATGAGTTTCACAGATTCGTCACTCACTGGTTAAAGAAATTCCTCCTCATCTTCATTCTAAATGAAAACCCCTCTATTCTGAGGCAGTGCCCTCTGGTCCTAACTCCCCCACTGTAGGCAGCGTCCTCTCTACATCCACTCTTTTGAGGCCTTTCAACATTCGATAGGTTTCAATGAGATCCCCGCTCATTCTTCTGAATTCCAGGGAATGTAGACACAGAGCCTCATATGGTAACCCTTTCATTCCCAGAATGAACCTCCTCTGAACACTCTCTGATGTCGGCACATGCTTTCTTAGATAAGGGGTCCAAACTTCTCACAATACTCCAAATTACCAATCCCTTATTAAGCCTCAAAATTACATCCCTGCTTTTATATTCTAGGCCTCTCAAAATGAATGCTAACATTACGTTTGCCTTCCTCACCACCAACCTGCAAATTAACCTTGAGGGAATGCTGCGTGCTGACTCTCAAGTCCCTTTACATCTCAGATTTTTGAATTTTCTGTCCTTTTAGAAAACAGTTTATGCTTTTATTTCTTCTACCAAAGCGCATGACCGTACACAACTCAACACTGTAAACCACCTGCCACTTCTTTGCCCAGTCTCCTCATCTGTCTAAGTCCTTCTGCAACCTCCCTGCTTCTTCGAAAACTATCTGCCCCTTTATCTGTCTTCGTATCATCCACACACTTGGCCCCAAAGCCATCAATTTCATCATCCAAAACGTTGAATTACAACATAAAAAGACACTGTCCCAACACAGACCCCTGTGGAACACCACTAGTCACCAGCAGCCAATCTGAAAAGGTTTCTTTTATTCCCACTGTTTCCTCCTGCCAATCAGCCAATTCTCTATCCATGCCAGTATCTTTCCTGTAATACCCTGTGCTCTTAACTTGCTAAGCAGCCTCCTGTGCGGCACCTTGTCAAAGGCCTTCTGAAAATCCAAGTACACAACATCCACTGATTCTCCTTTGTTCTATCCTGCTTGTTATTTCTTCAAATAATTCCAACGGATTTGTTTGGCAGGATTTTCCCTTAAGGAAATCATGCTGACTTCGACCTATTTTAACATGTGCTTCTAAGTACAACAAAACCACGTCCTTAACAATCAACTCCCACATCTTCGCAACTACTGAAGTCAGAATAACTGGGCTATAATTCCTTTTCTTCTGCCCCTATCCCTCCTGGAAGAGTGGAGCAACGTTTGCAATTTTCCAGTCCTCCGGGACCGTGCCAGAATCTATTGATTCTTGAAAGATCATTAATAATGGCTACACGGTCTCCTCAGCCAACTCTTTCAGAAGTTTTCCCAGGACATTCTCCCTAGTAATGGCAACTTCACTCACTTCCGCCCCCTGACAGTTTTGAGTGAAGATTCGAACTTCTGGCATACTGCTAGTGTCTTCCACAGTGAAGACTGATGCAAAATTACTTATTTGGTTCATCCAACACTTCCTTGTCCCCCATTACTACCTCTCCAGCATAATTTTCCAGCAGTCTGATATCTATTCTTGTCTGTCTTTTACCCTTTATATTTCTGAAGAAACTTTTGGTATCCTCTTCAATATTATTGGCTAGCTTTCATTTGAATTCCATCTTTTTACTTGCCTTCTGTTAGTCTTTAAAACCTCCTAATCCTCCAACTTCCCACTAATTTTTACTCTCTTGTATGCTGTCTCTTTTGGCTTTGTCTTCCCTTGTTAGCCACAGTTGTGTTATCCTGCCTTTAGAATACTATTTCATCTTTGGGATGTATCTATTCTGCCCCTTCTGAATTGCTCCCAGAAATTCCAGCCATGCCTCTCTGCCTCATCCCTGCCAATGTTCTTTTTCAATCAATTCCGGCCAACTCCTCCCTCGTGCCTCGATAATTCCCTTTATCTACTGTAATACTGATACATCTGACTTTAGCTTCTCCTTCTCAAATTTCCGGGTGAATTCAATCAATATATGATCACTTCCCCTATGGTTTCTTTTACCTTAAGCTCTCTAATCAGTACAGTTCCTTGCACAATACCCTATCCAGAATAGCTGATACCCCAGTGGGCTCAAGCACGAGATGAAAAGCCAACTACAAGTTTCCCCACTGGGATCTAGCACCGACCTGATCTTCCCAATCTACCTGCATGTTGAAATCCCCCATAACTATTGTAATATTGCCCTTTTGACATGCCTTTTCTATCAGCTGTTGTAATGTGTAGCTCTCATCTTTGCTAACAGTTCAGCACCCATATATAAGTCCCATCAGGGTCTTTTTACCCTTACAAATTCTGAGCTCTTAACCACAAGGATATTCTACACCTTCCAATTCTATGTCACCTCTTTAAAGGAAAGCTATGTTTTGGGAAGAGCTTTCTGGAAAAGTCTCACTACAGAGGTCTCACTTGAGTACACACCATCTTGTCTGTAGTAAGCAGAGGTATCCCTAGCGGTCTCACTTGACTACAACTGCCCCGGTCCATCCTTGCCCCGCCGTGACTTCCACAACACCATCTCCAATGGTGGTACTTCCCCGCCCCACTCTCTCCCCCAGAACCCAGAATCTCAATCCCATCTAAAGTTTGGTTGACTCCTGCCACAAGCAAATTAGTTTTCACATTTACCAAACAGGGTACCCGATCTATTTTTCATCAATGGATTGGTTTGAATTGGGAGGGAGTCTGGAAAATTGGGCGCCACAGTGGCCTAGAAATCAGAGCAAAGAAATGCAGAGCACAATGGGAGAGTAGAGGTCCAGGTGGGTGTAGTAAACCCTTCATGCTACATTATCCAATCTGCTTTTGCCACTAATCTACATTATCCAATCTGCTTTCACCACTAATCTACATTATCCATTCTGCTTTTGCCACTAATCTACATTATCCAATCTGCTTTCACCACTAATCTACATTATCCAATATGCTTTTGTCACTAATCTACATTATCCAATCTGCTTTCGCCACTAGTTCACGGGTGCATTACAACTCACCGTGATGGTGTACTAGTCAGCCCGACACTGTTACTGCTCGGGGCGTCAGAGTTTGGAGTTCAATCCCGGCGTCCTTTGTAAGGAGTTTGTACGTTCTCCCCATGGAACGCATGGGTTTCCTCTGGGTGCTCTGGTTTCCATCCACAGTCCAAAGACGCATCGGTTAGTAGGTGAATTTGTCATTCTAATTGTCCATGATTAAGGTTAAATGGGGTTGGTGGTGGTGCAGCTCGAAGGGCTGGGAGGGCCGACTCCGCAGTCTATCTATCTATAAAAATAAAATCAAAATCAGATATAATGTTATTTTCCAGGCTTCGGTAGGGCAAGCAACCTGCCTCCAACAGGGGCAGGGAGAGACCCGAGAGTGAAGTTGCTTCTGGAAACCATTGTCTGAGCTAGAAGGTTGTGCCCACCCCTTTGGGATGGCAGCCCTGGGTATGCATTGAACATGTATCAGGACCGATGCTCCAAGGGAGTGCATTACTCTCAATGTTCCCGTCTTCCTGAGGAGATATTCAACTCACCTTGTGCTCAAAGCTGATCAGGCATTAGAATTATGTCTGGGGGAAAAGGAAAAACAGATTATCTGATCACATTGTCAGTGCTGCTTGTTGGATCTTGCTATGTACAAAATGGCTGCTGCTTCCCCCACCACTGCACTGTATTTACAACCTCCCAGACGTAGAGCGTTCCTCGAATTCTGAGGAAGCTGCTGTGTAAATACCAGTACTTCCCCATCACACACTCCCCACCGGGATGATCTTTTGGATGTTTCGCCAAGGCAGGGGGTGACAGAGCAGGGCAGTCACTCACAACATGCTGGAGGAACTCAGCAGGTCGGGCAGCATCCGTGGAAACAATCGTCAACGTTTTGGCCCGGAACCCTTCGTCAGGGTTGAAGAGGGAAGGGGCAGAGGCCCTATAAAGTAGGTGGGGAAAGGGTGGGAAGGAGAAGGCTGGTAGGTTCCAGGTGAAAAACCAGTAAGGGGAAAGATAATGGGGCAGTCGTGAGGCTGTCCACCATTCTAGACACTCAGCTTCCATCCTGACCACTGGTGCTGCCTGTGTGGAGTTTTCATGTTCGCCCTGTGATAGTGTGGACCTCCAGCATCTCCCACCCTCTCTCTTGTCTCTCCCTCCCCCTCCGCTCCTCACCCTCGCTCTCTCCCCCTCACTCTCTCCCTCTCTACCCCCCGCTCTCTACCCCCCCACTCTCTGCCCCCTCTCTACCCCCCTACCCCCTCTACCCTCCCTCTCTACCCCCATCGACCCCCTCTCTCTCCCCCGCACCCATTCCTCTCCCTCTCCATCTGCCCCTCCCCCCTCACTGAAGTGATAGTGATGTTGGTGTTGTGGACTGTGTAAACGAGACCCCTTTTCCCTGGAGCAGCAGAGGCTCGGGCAGGGATGGTGTGTGTCCACTCCCCACTCCTCTCCTTGTAACGCCTGTGCTGTCCTCCGTCAGGCCACACTGACCCTGCTTCTTGACCATCTGAGCCTGGTGGCCTCGCTCCAGGAGTCCAACAAGATGACGTGCCAGAACCTGGCGGTGTGCTTTGGGCCAGTGCTCCTTGGCCAGAAGCAGGAAAACTCCCAGCACGGCTCCTGCGCCTTCTCGCACTCCAAGGAACTCGCCAGCGCTCTGGATTTCAAGAGGCACATCGAGGTCTTACACTACCTGCTGCAGCTGTGGCCCAGTGAGTACACGGTCGGGTTTTCTGGTGGTTGTGGGCGGGGAGTGAGCTGCTGATTGTCGGGAGTTACAGACACTGTCTCAGCATCAAAGCCACTGAAGGGAAAACAGTCAAACTCCCCCCACCCAGCTAATAACTCCTTGTTTATCCCTACATTGGGACCAGGAGTCGGAGTAGGCATCCTTAGTCCTTCAGTCTCACATCTCATGTATTGTAACTGGTGGCTGGGTAACTCAGTAGTGTGTTTGGAACTGGTCAGGGACCCTGCCCCCTCCCTCCCACTGAAGTAACCCTGGTGTTCCCCGTGTGGGCTTGGAAGAAGTACTTGTAACAGTCAGTATCCTCAAGGCTGGGGCAGGAACAGTGTTCTGGGTTGCGGTGCAGTGGACTGTGATTCATAACGTCCCTGTGTCAGGGTCCCCCTGAGCTCCTCTCTCCGCTTGCTCTACGTAGGTTCCCAGGATATTTTGGAGGGTAGATGAGGGTTGAACCACGTTGGTGTGGGACTGGGTACGTGTGAAGGGAGGTGGGGGGGGGAAAGGACAAGGTTCACTTCTGATGGGCATTGGTGACCTGGTCTAGCTTCCCTGTCTGCTTGGTGGTGATGCTGGCTATCAATGGCTGTTTAATCTCCATCTACCTGCAGCACTTCTAGTCCTGAATGCGAGCTGTGCCCACACACTCTGGGTGATCAGTGAGGGCATCGATCCTTGACGGAGGTGAGAGCAATCAGTGATGTGACAGATCTGAGAGGGAATGGGTGGTGCTGGGGCAGGTGAGGGTGCAGTGGTGTTAAAAAATACACCCCTGACCCTACCCTCTCCACATTGTCAGCGAGAGTGAAAGATGATAGGTGCTTTTACCCGATGATTTGCTCTGTAAAGGAATGGATCTTAAAATGAGCTGGAAGTAGGAATCGTTGACATAAAAGGATTGGCACCTGAGAAGGCAGAGTGATTGAAAATGGGTCTTGGCCTGAAATGTAACTGTTTGTCAATTTCCATAAATGCTGAATCCCGCCAGCATTTTTCGTGCGCTGCTTTGGTTGTTAAGCTATTGACTAATCATAGCAAGTCTGCATGAGGCCAAAATCCCCATCAACTTGATCGGGGTTGAGTAGACTCCATCAGGTTCATGACCAAAGTTCGAAGTGCATTTGTTATCAAACTGTGTATACTATATACAGCCTTGAGGCTGAATCCTTACAGGCAGCCCCAAAGCAGAGGAATCCAATACAGCCCATTTAAACAAATGTGTAGAAAAAAGAACAAATCATACAAACAGTAAAACATAAGCAAACCACTAAACAACGAAAGTGAACTCATAGCCACAAAACCGGTCATTATTGCAGCCAATCCAAGAGCCTGTTCGTTGCAGGCCAGTCTCAGTTTAGCACAGAGATGAGTTACAAGTTGAACACCGGCCTGACCCTCACCTCTGGCCCCGACACCCCGACCTTTGCGATCTGGCCCAGTGCAAAAAATCAGCCAAACCTCGGTTCTTTCCTTGCTCTCGGCCCAGGCACCACCCCCACCCCCCGCCTCGGCTCTGCCTCACCTGGCCTAGATCTGCTGCTTCGAATCAGCAAGCCACTCCAGCAATGGCCAATTGTTGGCTCGTTCCTCACTCTAGGGCCCTGATTCAGCCCATATACGCAGTGCCACATCTGTCCTGCACCCTCAAGAATTCAGTTCGTACTGGTGGTCCAAAGGCTCAACTCTAAAAAGCTATTGATTGCAGTGACCATCTCCGAGAAGAAGTGTGATTAATAAAGTAGTTAGTAGTTTTGTTTGCTACCAGTAGGCCGTCACTGCGTTTCACCCAGCGCCATCTTAAATGGGAAGATGGAAAACAAGGTGAAGACAAAGACCACCCTGTGTGTCAGGGAAGGTTGGGCTCAGTTGTTTTACTATCTAGCCTGGAGTGTCCAGGCAACATTTCTCAGAGTGTAAGTGTCCTCAGTGGCTTGGTCTGAATTTTGGACAGAGCGTGGTTGGGAGTGCTGAGCTGAGGAGAAGCCCAGCTACCTCAGTGAACACTTGGCCAGTGAGAGAGTTCTGAGGGGAGAGGCTGCAGCGAGTGGAGGGGTAGGGGAAGAGAGAGGCCTGGCCTGAGAGACATGTCAGATGTGTACAGCAGCTCCTATGCAAAATGCTGGAGGAACTCAGCAGGTCGGTCAGCATCTGTGGAATGGAATAACTCGTCGATGGTTCAGGCCGAGCCCCTTCACTGGGGACTTTACCTCCTCCCCCACAATCCACTTTCCACAGGAATCACTCCCTCGGTGACTCCATCCATTCATCCCTCCCCACTGATCTCCCTCCCGGCACTTATCCCTGTCAGTGACATGTGCTGCACTTACCCCTTCACCTCCTTCCTCAACACCTTTCAGGGCCCCGAACAGTCCATCCCGGTGAGGCAACGTGTCAGGTGCAAATCTGTTGGGATCATCTGTGATATCTGGTGCTCCCGGTGCGGTCTCCTCTACATTGGTGAGACCTGGTCTCGATTGGGGGGCCACTTTGCCAAGCACGTTTGCTCCGTATTATGCAGCAATCGGGATTTCCTGGTGGCCAGCCGTTTCAATTCCACTCTTCATTCCAAATTGTTGTTCATGGCCTCCTCTGCTGCCGTGATCTCAGGTTGGAGGAGCGTATTCCATCGAGGTAACCTCCAACCAGATGGCATGAACATCAATTTCTCTAACTTTTGGAAATTTCTCTTCTCTCCCCATTCTCTCTTTTTTTCCTTTCCCCATTCTGGCTCCTCTCTTACCCCTTCACTTGCCTCTCACTCCCTCTGGTCACACCCTCCTCTCCTCCTTCAGCCCTTTATCTTTGCTACCTATCACCCCCCAGCTTCTCATCTCCTATCTGCCAGCTTGTTACTCCTCCCTCTCTCCCCACTTTCTTATTCTGGCTTCTTTCCCCTTCCTTTCCAGTTCTGATGAAGGTTCTCAGCCTGAAATGCTGTCTGTTCATTCCTCTCCATAGACGCTCCCTGACCTTCTGAGTTCCTCCAGCATTTGTGTGTGTTACTCTGGCTTTCCAGCATCTGCAGAATCTCTTGTATTTATGATATACAGCAACTCAGCTGACTTCTGTGGAAAAACCTTCTCGATATGAAACCTTAACGTTGGGTCCTGACCTGCTTTCTCTGCTCCTGTTCCAGTTTTCAGCATTTGTGGTGTTTTTCTTTGAGTGGGGGGATAATTCACCCTCTGCAGAGGGCCAGGGGTGGCAGGTCTGATTGACGGAGGAGTATGTTCCTGATGCAGTGAGTGGTGCTGCTGGGGGGAGGAGGTAAAGATGTGTTTGGTGGTAGGGTCCCGTTGAGGATGACAGACGTTGCAGAGAACGATGTGCTGGATGCAGAGTCCCATTGGCTCCGGTTCCGGCTCCCTGCTCCGTCATTGGTCGCTGCGGTAGGGTAGCGGTGAGCGTGACGCTATTTCAGCGTAGACACAAAATACTCTGCAGATGCTGGGGTCAAAGCAGCACTCACAACACGCTGGAGGAACTCAGCAGGTCGGGCAGCATCCATGGAAAGGATCAGTCAACGTTTCGGGCCGGAACCCTTCGTCAGGACTGAAGAGGGAGGGGGCAGAGGCCCTATGAAGAAGGTGGGGGGAAGGTGGGAAGGAGAAGGCTGGTAGGTGCCAGGTGAAAAACCCAGTAAGGGGAAAGATTAGATTAGATTAGATTCAACTTTATTGTCATTGTGTCGAGTACAGATACAAAGCCAATGAAATGCATTTAGCATCTGACCAGAAATGCAAAGGATAGTGTTATTTACAAAATAACTGCGAATAAAAAAAGTGCTACAGCACACAAATATAAAAGTACTGAGACAGTACAATATGGATGCAATACTGCTTAGCACTGTGATGAGAGGTTCAGCAGTGTCACAGCCTCAGGGAAGAAGCTCTTTCTGTGCCTGCTGGTGCGGGAGCGGAGGCTCCAGTAGCGCCAACCAGATGGGAGGAGAGTAAAAAGTCCATGGTTAATGTTAACCATGATAAAGATACCCAAAGATAAAGGGGTGGGGGAGGGGAAGCAGGGAGGGGATAGGCAGGGAAGGTGAAGAAGGAGTTGGGGAAAACACAATGGGTAGTACCGTCATATACCATCTGGGTAGTCTCCAGCCCCTTGGTATGAACATTGAATTCTCCAACTTCCGGTAATTTCCTCCCCCTCTCTTCCCCCATCCCAGTTTCACTCTGCCCCCTCCCCAGCTGCCTATCACCTCCCTCATGGTTCTGCCTCCTTCTACTACCCATTGTGCTTTCCCCTATTCCTTCTTCACCTTTCTGGTTATCTTTATCTTTCCCCTTACTGGTTTTTCACCTGGCACCTACCAGCCTCCTCCTTCCCACCCTCCTTCCACCTTCTTTATAGGGCCTCTGCCCCTTCCCTCTTCAGTCCTGACGAAGGGTTCCGGCCTGATACGTTGACTGATCATTTCCACGGATGCTGCCCGACCTGCTGAGTTCCTTCAGCGTGTTGTGGGTGTTGTGACGCTATTTCAGCTCAGGCCGCCGGAGTTTGGAGTTCAACTCCAACAGCGTTCCGTAAAGAGTCTCTGTACATCCTCCCGCTGGAATGCATGGGTTTTTCCCCGGGTGCCTCAGTTTCTTCCCACAGTCCAAAGACACACCAGCTGGGTTAATTAGATTGTCCTGTGGTTAGGTGAGAGTTAAGTCGGGGGTTGTCCAGGGTGACTGACTCAGGGGCCGGAAGGGCCTATCTGTATCATTAAGTAAACAAAAATGGATCAAAATCGCTGGATGAAGTGTAGCCCCTTTCAGAGTTACATTTCTTAGTCTGAACAGCTGCAGAAGAATGGTGGTGAGCTGTCACTGGGGCGCTGGGAGGTTCTCTCATCAGAGTCACCTCAGGCAGTTGTGACTACATCACCGCGACTGGAAGCTGGGTCTGAGGGAGTACTAGTGACTAGTGACATGTGGAGGCAGGGAGACCCATTGAAACGAGGACCTGGTCCTCAACCCCTTGCTTGCCTTCTGGGGCCCCAAACCCCCACAGCCCTGTTGCAGCCCTAGGAATGGTCCTGAGTGGAGAACCAGTCAATGGGCGGACCCAGCCTCGGTACAACCGTTGCGCAGCAGGGTAGGTTTGTGGAATCGGGCCTTGTATCTGCAGGTTTATCAGGTACCTATCTTTATTAATCCAGTTTTCTACTGTTTAGCCTTCTGGGCTTTGCTGGTTCAGGTGCTATCTCAATGTGTTATAAAGTCACACCAGTGCTGGTCTGTTCTCTGCCCCAGCCGAAGGCATGGGTCCACGGGCTTGCACGTCTACTTGGGCTGCCGCCTACAGTAAGTCCCCTCTGTATTTCGCAGAGCCAGATCATTCAGTGAATAACGTCCCAGCCGTACTTGTCCTGAGGCTTAGACTGACCACGGCAGAGGGAGGGAGGGGGCAGTGTGGATGGTCAGAGATAGGAAGGGGAGAGGCTACGGGGTGTGGGGGGGGTAGTCAGGGGGTGGGGGAGAAGCAGGGGTGTGAAGAGTCAGAGGGTATGGAGGGGGAGTGGGTGTGGAGGGTAGGAGGGTGGAGAGGGAAACTGGGGGTTGGAGAGTGGGCTGGGAAGGGGAGAGGCCAGCATGTGGAGGGGGAAATCAGGTTCAAGGGTCAGAGGTGGGAGGAGAGGTTAGGGGTGTGGAGTGTTCAGGGATGGAGACTTGGGTGGATGATGGTAAAGTCAGGCAGATATCAGGGCAGTGGTGGGGGGGAATAGTGGGCTGAGATATGGGATAGTCTGGAGGGGAATGTACCCTGCTGTTCCCAGCTCGGTTCCACAGATGTGACCCTCTGTGAAGTTCGTCCATTCCCCACGTGTCCCTTCAGGGAGCTGTGTAATCGTAGCTCTGGGTGCTGGAGGTTGTCGGGAGGGGCAGGTGTTAGCCTTGGTCCTTGCCCAGTCCACACTCTTCCCTGCTCTCACCCGCAGGTGACCGCATCAGACGGAAGCGAGATGCGTTGTTGGAGTGGCCAGCGTCAACCAACTGCCTGCGCCCCAGAGCCCAGGCCCCCGCGGGCAGCCCGGTCGCTGACGAGGTGGTGTGCCGCACCCGCGTGGGGAGATCCGCGAGCTCGTCCCGTTACCGCCACGCCGGCGACTGGAGCAGCTGTGGCCGAAACCTGTTGCGCTCGGGGAACGACCAGGAGGCAGGTGACCGCGACCAGCTCACCTCGCTGGATGCCGCTGTCCTGGGCTTGCTGGGACCCGCGGACCCGCGGGAGTGCGGCCCGCACCGTACAGAGCTGCGGGGCGGCGGCGTGCGCCGTGCGGACACGTGGAGCAGAGGCTCGTGTCACACGGACACGCGGGACAGAGGTGTACATCACACGGACACGCGGGACAGAGGCGCACACCACACGGACACGCAGGACGGTGGAACACGCCACACGGAAATAAGGCTGTGTGGTTCTCACCGCACAGGCGTGCAGGATGGTAGGCTGCTGCACGCAGACACGTGGGACAGCGGGCCATGGCATACAGCTTCACAGGACAGTAGCTTTCGGCACACGGATACACGAGATTGTGGTTCCATGTCGACCAGCAGACATGATTATGATTTGTACCCAGTTAATGGACAAGGTGACAAGTTGTTCCCTGACACCAGCCACGATGGCGGGCTATTTCCCGATGGCGGAGAGCTGGACTTTGAATCCACTCTTGGTGGGAGGACGAAGGAATTCGACAGCTTAATTGCAGACATTGAGCGGGAGCTCGCAAAGAAAATCATCTTCCTCTGAGACTTGGGGACGGGGGGAGCGGGGGCCTGATTTGGCAGCAGGTGTGGGCGGGCCAGCTCACAGGACTCGCTCGTCCCTGAACCACTCTGTAACAGCACGGTCACTTGGCAACATGGAGGTTACCACATGGTCACACGGTTCACACCTGTGCTTCCTGTCTGTGTGGGGTATGTGGGTCTCCCCTTCCTTCGTTTTGTCTCTTTGGAGGTTTGTTTCACCTCCCTCCCATCCCCAGGGTTCCCCACTCAACAACTCTGAAGGGCTGTGTGGTTTGTGTGCCCTCAGCGCACTCCACCATTTTCCTTCCCCCTCTCTCTCTCTCTCACCCCTCCCTCCCCTCTCCCTCCCCTCTATCCCTCAGCCCTCTCTCCCCTCCCTCCCTCACCCCTCCCTCCCCCTCTCTCCCTCACCCCTCCCTCCCCTCTATCCCTCACCCCTCCCTCCCCTCTCCCTCCCCTCTCCCCCTCACCCCTCCCCCTCACCCCTCCCTCCCCCTCTCTCCCTCCCCCTCTCTCCCTCCCCCTCTCTCCCTCCCCCTCTCTCCCTCACCCATCCCTCACCCATCCCTCACCCATCCCTCACCCATCCCTCACCCCTCCCTCCCCATCCCTCCCCATCCCTCCCCATCCCTCCCCCTCCCTCACCCCTCCCTCCCTCACCCCTCCCTCCCCCTCTCTCCCTCCCCCTCTCTCCCTCACCCCTCCCTCCCTTCTCTCCCTCACCCCTCCCCCTCACCCCTCCCTCACCCCTCCCTCACCCCTCCCTCCCCTCTCCCTCCCCCTCTCCCTCACCCATCCCTCCCCCTCCCCCTCTCCCTCACCCATCCCTCCCCCTCCCTCACCCCTCCCTCCCCCTCTATCCCTCACTCCTCCCTTCCCCTCTATCCCTCACGCCTCCCTTCCCCTCTATCCCTCACGCCTCCCTCCCCCTCTATCCCTCACCTCTCCCTCCCCTCTCTCCCTCACCCCCCTCCCCCTCTATCCCTCTCCCCTCTCTCTCCATCACCCTTTCCTCCCCTCTCTCTCCCTCACCCCCCTCTCTCCCTCACCCCTCCCTTCCCCCTTCCCACAAGCTGCCTCACCACACCCTCCTTACCCAGCCCCTCCCACAACCCAATGTTGGATCCTGGTGTATAAATTTGTGATTCTTTCGGAAGTCGGGGATGAACCATTAAGTTTGTTGCTTCACGATCGTTTTAAGAATTGATAGAACAAATGGAAGTTGAAACTACCAGGGTCAGAGGTCTACTATTTGGAGAGAGAAGAGAAAGTAAAGATGGCATCTAGCATGAAACAGCTACTTTTCTACCCAAAGATAAGGAAAATTCCATAGATCCAATTAGAAAACCACCATCATTATGTGGTGTCGTTTGACAGCAGCAATCACGGTCCTCCATAAATGTCCTTGTCCTTGGCAAATTTTTCTACAGAAGTGGCCAATGTCCTTACAAGAGGAGTGACCCCAACTATGATCAATACCCTTCAGAGATTGTCCGCCTGGCAACATCGGTCACATAATTTGTGATATGCGGCAGCAGCTCGTACGACATCCACCATCTGCTCCATTGGCTTCACATGACCCTGATCGGGGGCTAAGCAGGTGATACACCTTGCCCGGGCTAGCAGAGGGAAGGAGCACCTTGCACCTTCTTTGGTAGAGACATATATCCACCCCACTGTCCAAGTTAGAAAATACTTAATCATTACTGCAGTAAATTTAACCAATGAGAAGATACTCATTCCAAGAATGAATGAACAAAGAGGCTTCAGAATTTTACTCTCTACAGCCTCTAGAGACCTAATGAACTGTTATGCATATAATGGCTACTTAAAATGCTAGCAGATAATTAATTGCTGAACTGCAAAGATAATGACAATTAAACAGTTGGATCCAACATCTACTTTACCACTCCTTCCTCCTTCTCCACCTCTCTCTTGCCCCTCCCACCCTTTCCTTGTTGCCCTCTCCCTTCCCTGCCTCTCCAATGTCCCTCCCACCCCTTATGATCCACTCCCTTTCCCACCTCTCTTGCCCCCTCCCCTCATTACTGTCTTCTTCCCATCCCACCTCTCGTCCATCACTACATCCTCCTTCCCCTCACTCCCTATTTTTCCCGTCTATCCCTACACCTCCCTCTCTAGCACCCCTCGACCTATACCTCCATCTTCCTCCTATTCCCTCACCAGCCCCCTCATTAACTGCCTCCATCCACTCCCTTCCTCTCCCACTCCCTCCAAGGCCACCGGAGGGAGATCAAGGGAAGTACTACCTCCTCCATCCTGTTCATCTGGGGAGGATATGCTGCCGAGGGTCCTATTGCTGGAAACGTGCCTGAAGAACTAGGGACAACGGCAGCCCCAAACCGTAAGAGGGATCACAGGCTCCCTTCATCCTGTATGCTGTTCCCTCATAGCACCCTTCCCATTGCCTATCTCTCCCTCTGTTGTTGTCTCTGTCACCATCTGTATCTTTTTATCTCTGTCTCCCTCTATCTCTGTCTTCCAGTTCCTAGCACCTACCTTGATGTCACCTGTCTCCTCCTCACCCAGTGTGGTCCTCTCTCCAGCCCTGTCAGCTTCTGCCTCACCTCTCAGCTGTCGCTGGGTTGGGGGACCCCGGGGTGTTCTGTACGGGGGCACGGACTGATGAGGTGTCCTCACTCGCGGGGTGTCGGTGTTCTGGGGACTGCTCCCCACGGCCTTGCTCTGTGTGCAATCATCACGCTTCATTTTAGTGGACGGTCAGTCGCTGAGAAGATGCTGAAAAATCTTGCAGATTCTAAAAGCATCCAGATAGTTCTCAAAGTACCCCACAAGTCAGTATTAAAGGCATCGATCTCTGGGATGTGTCCCACCAGAGTGAATGCAATTCACAAGCGTGATATAAAATAGCTTCAGACGGTGACATTCTATATATGTTATATATAAAATATTTTATTTAAGTTTTACATTTATTTTTGTAGATGGCTGATTTTGGAGAGTTCTGAATGTATATTTGGGGATTTTCCCTGAGTTATTGAGGAAGGATCAATGTTGTGCTCTACTTATGCAGCGTTGTCCCCGGGTCCTGAGAGCACAACACCGCGGACACTGCGCTCTCCCGGTAATTATTCACCCCAATCCGGCAACACCTCTGGTACTTTGTTTAAAATAAACTATAACACTTTATGCCAAAGGTGCAGCGTCTCCCAGCGTTGTTTGTGTTTGTGCTGGGGCAAGGGTCATAGAATCAGCTAGGACAAAAATAAGTGGTCCTTGATGCCCATTGAAGCCTGTGATGTTCTTCGTGCCCTCGCTGCCCACAGCAGTGGTACCAGATAATTGAAGGGTGGCAAGTAGTATTCGTCTGTTCAAGAAAAGGTGTTGGGATTTCCCTGGGAGTTATAGACCAGTGAGTCTTACTTCAGCGGTGGGCAAATTATTAGAGAAGATTCTTAGGAGCGGGTTTTATGAACATTTGGAGAAGCACGATAGTCTGATTAGGGATAGTCAGCGTGGCTTTGTGAGGGGCGGGTCGTGCCTCATGAGCCTGATTGAATTCTTTGAGGATGTGACAAAGCACGTGTTGAAGGTAGAGCAATGAAGTTGGTGTATATGGATTTTAGTAAGGCATTTGATAAGGTTCCTATGGTAGGCTCAATCAGCCACGGTAGCTTAGCGGTTGTTGTGATGCTATTAAAGCCCAGGGCATTCCGGAGTTTGGAGCTGAATTCTAGTGCCATTCTGTACATCCTCCCTGTGGAATCCATGGGTTTTCTCCAGCTCCTCCAGTTTCCTCCCATAGTCCGAAGGCATACCAGGTAGGTTAATTCGTCATTGTGAATTATCCTGTGATTAGTTTAGGGTTAATCGGGTTTGCTGGGATAGCATGGCTCGAAGGGCTGGAAGGGGCTTATTCCACACAAAGCACTAGGCTCTTGGGATCCAGGAAAACTCGGCTGTTTGGATTCAGAATAGGCTTGCCCATTGGAAGGCAGAGGGTGGTAGTGTTTGGAGAGTTTTCTGCATGGAGGTCCGTGACCAGTGGTGCTCCACAGGAATCTGTTCTGTGACCTCTGCTCTTTGTGATTTTTTTTTTTACAAATGACTTGGATGAGAAAGAGAAAAGGTGGGTCAGTAAGTTTGCAGATGTCACAAAGATTAGTGGAGCTGTGGATAGAATGTTGTCATCGTTTACAACAGGACACTGACAGGATACAGAGCTGGGCCAGAAAGTGACAAGTGCAATTCAGCCTAGAGAGAAGTGTGAAATGATTCACTTTGGAAGGTCAATTTTGAAGGCAGAATACAGGATTAATGGCAGGAATTTTAGCAGTGTGGAGGAACAGAGGATCTTGAGGTTCATGCCCGTTGATCCCACAAATTTGCCCCGCAAGTTGATGTGGTTGTTAAGGGGTATGGAGTAACATTGCATGAGATAACGTTGCAGGGATGGGATGGGGAGGGGACAAGGTAGGTGGGGAAGAGGTGAGTGGAGGAGGACAGGTGTGGCAGGTTTGGCTGGGGTGGATGAGAGGGGGGAGGTGAAGGAAGGGCAAGGGGAGAACATAAGAAATAGGGGCAGGAGTAGGCCATCAGGCCCATCGATCCTGCTCCCCCATTCAATAAGATCATGGCTGATCTGGCCATGGACTCTCGCCACCTACCTGCCTTTTCCACATAACCCTTAATTCCCCTATTATGCAAAAAATTTATCCAGCCTTGTCTTAAATACCTATTCAACCTTGCCTTAAAGCCTCCATTGCTTCATTGGGCAGAGAATTCTACAAATTCACCACTCTTTGGGAAAAGCAGTTCCTCCTCATTTCTGTCCTAAATTTACTCCCCTGAATCTTGAGGCTATGTCACCTAGTTCTAGTCTCACCTACCAGTGGAAACAACTTCCCTGATTCTATTTTATCCATCCTTTTCAGAATTTTATATGTTTCTATAGGATCTCCTTTCATCCTTCTGAATTCCAGCGAGTACAGTCCCAGGCAACTCAATCTCTCCTCATAGTCTAACCCCCTCATCTCTGGAATTAACCTGATTAATCTCCTCTGTACTGCCTCCAAAGCCAGTATATCCTTCCTCGAGTAAGGAGACCAGAACTAAATGCAGTACTCCAGATGCAGCCTCACCAGTACCCTGTATAGTTGCAGCACCTCCCTGCTCTCAAATTTAATCCCTCCAGCAACGGCCAACATCCCATTTGCCTTCTTGATAGCCTGCTGCACCTGCAAACCAACCTTTTGCAATTTGTGCACAAGCTCTCCTAAGTCTCTCTGCACAGCAGCGTGCTGCAATCTTTTACCATTTAAATAATAATCTGATCTTCCATTTTTCCTTCCAAAGTGGATGACCTCGCATTTACCAACATTGTACTCCATCGGCCAGACCCTTGCCTATTCACTTAATCTATCTATATCTCTCTGCAGACTCTCCATATCTTCTGCACAATTTGCTTTTCCTCTCAATTTAGTATCATCAGCAAACTTAGATACACTATACCTGGTCCCCACTTCCAGATCGTTAAATGTATACCATGAACAGTTGCAGGCCCAGCACTGAACGGTGTGGTACACCACTGATTACCAAACAGGGAAACATCCGTGTATCCCAAATCTCTGCTTCTTATTGGTTAAGCAATTCTCTATCCATGCTAATACATCATTCCCAACTCTATGCATCCTTATCTTATGGATAAGTCTTTTATGTGGCACCTTATTGAATGCCTTCTGGAAATGCAAGTAAATAATGTTCATCTGTTCACCCCTGTCCACTGCGCTTGTTATGTCCTCAAAGAACTCCAGTAAGTTTGTCAAACAGGACCTGCCTTTGCAGAATCCATGCTGAGTCTGCCTGATGGATCCATTTCTTTCCAGATGCCTCACTATTTCTTCTTTAATGATAGCTTCAAACGTTTTCCCAACTACAAATGTTAAACTAACCGGCCTATAATTACCTGCCTTTTGCCTACATCCTTTTTTGAGCAGAGGAGTTCTGGCAATCTGCCAAGACCTGCCCAGAGTCGAGAGAATTTTGGTAAATTATCACCAAAGCCTGAACTATAACCTCTATCATTCCTTTCAGTTCCCTGGGATGCATTCCATCAGGACCAGAGGACTTGTCTATCTTTAGTCCCACAAGTTTGCTCAGCACTACCTCTTTAGTGATAGCTATTGTATCGAGGCCCTCACCTCCCATCTCATCCATATTATCCCTCTTTAGCATGTTAGACTTGTCCTCCACCATGAAAACTGACACAAAATAGTCATGCAAAGCCTCGGCCATTTCCTCATTTCCCAATATCAATTCCCCCTTCTCATCCTCCAAGGGACCGATGTTCACTTTAGCCACCATTTTCCTCGTTATATAATTATAAAAACTTTTACTATCCGCTTTTGTATTTTGTGCTGATTTATTTTCATAATCCCTCTTCCCTTTTTTTTTACTGCTCGCTTAAAGGTTCTTTGTTACTTTTGAAAGTTTTCCCAATTTTCCAGTTTCCCACTACTCTTGGCAACTTTGTATGCATAAGCTTCTAGTTTGATGCCTTCCTTTATTTCCTTAGTTATCCAAGGCTGGCTCTCCCCACCCTTACTATCCTTGCTTTTAACTGGAATATACTTTTGTTGAGCACCGTGAAAAATCTCTTTGATAGTCTTCCACTGTTCTTCAACCATTCCACTATATAGCATGTGTTCCCAATTTACACTATCCTGCTCCTTCCTCATCCCATTGTAGTCTCCCTTGTTTAGGCATAATACACTGGTTTTAGATCGAACTATTGCACCCTCCATTTGTATGAGAAACTCAGTCATACTGTGATCACTCTTTCCAAGAGGATCCCTAACCACAAGATTATAATTTTACCCGTCTCATTCCACAGGAGCAGATCCAAGATAGCATGTTCCCTTGCAGGTTCAGTAACATGCTGTTTAAGAAAGGTAGGGGGTGAGTGGGATGGGGAGAATAGAGGTCTGGTAGGGGAAGGGGAGCAATTGTGGAGGTGGTGAATGGTGGTAGGTGGCGGAATACAGGGGGGGTGGGGGTAGTGAGCTAGGGGCGTGAATGGAATAACCAATACTGTCCGTCACCGAATTAACAACCCCGAGTCCTTGTCTGAGGTGAAGTCAGCCAGTCTGTAGTGGGTGGTTGGCATGGGCTTGTCCTACGATGCCCTATCCTCCCAGAATCAAAGCCAGCTGGGCACCACTGTGACACAACACGTTCCCTGTTCAAGGGGTTTTACAACATGGAGGCTGTTGCTGGGCTGCATTTGGGAAAGAGAGAGAGAGCTCCAACAGCCCCTCTCTGCCCTTCCCAGCACTGCTCTCTGCTGATGAACAGGGTCTCAACAACCCTGCGCCTGATGTGATTTCTATCCCAGAGGCTGCACAAGAAGGGAAGAGGTTGTTGCATTCTGAGATTTTCAAATCTTCATTAGCCGCAGGTGAGGCACCAGTTGGCTGGAGGAGAGCAATTGCGATACCTTATCGAGAATAGCTGCATCAAAGAACCCGGTAACTGCAGAGCTGTGAGACTAACATCAGTGGTTGGGAAGGGGACAAATCACTTGGAAAGACAGGGACTGATCAGAGATGGCCAGCAAGGATTTGGTATTGGTTTAATATTGTCACCCGTACCTAGATACAGTGAAAAACTTGTATATTGTTCATACATACTAAATCATTGCAAAGTGCATTGAACTAGAATGAGGTAAAACAATAACAATGTCAGGGCCAGATCCTGTCTGACCAATTCGATTGAATTCTTGAAAGATGAACCGACGTGTATCAATTAGGGCAGTGTGCTAGCTGTACTTTATATGGACTTCAGAAAGCCATGGACAAGATCCCACTTGGGAGATTGGCCCAAGAGATCCAGAGCAAAATTACATTTTGGATCCAACATTGACTTGGCAATCAGAGACAAAGGGTCATAGTGGAGAGCGATTGGATGTCTGTGATGTTCCACAGGCACTGGTCAGAATCAGAATCAGGTTTAATATCACCAGCATATGTCATGAAATTTGTTAGCTTTGCAGCATCAGTACAATGCAATACGTTATAATAAAAACTGCGAATTACAGTAAGGAATATTACGTTAACTAAGTAGTGCAAAAAAGGTAGTGAGGTAGTATTCATGGGTTCAATGTCCATTCAGAAATCTGAATGCACAGGGGAAGAAGCTGTTCCTGAGTCACTGAGTGTGTGTCTTCAGGCTCTTGTTCCTTCTCCCTGGTTGTAACAATGAGGAGAGGGCATGTCCTGGGTAATGGGGGTCCTTAATGATGGATGCTGCCTTTCTGAGACATTGCTTTTTGAAGGTGTCCTTCACGCTGGGGAGGCTAGTGCCCATGATGGAACTGACTGAGCTTACAACTTTCTGCAGCTTATTTCAATCCTGTGCGGTGCCCCCCTCCTCGATATCAGATGGTGACTAGTTATACTGCTCTCCATGGTACAAATCTAGAAATTTGGTGACATATGAAATCTCCTCAAACTCCTAATGAAATGTAACCACGGTTATGACTTCTTTGTAGCTGCATCAACATGTTGACCACAGATTAGATCCTCAGAGATGATGACACCCGGGAGCTTGAAATCGTTCACACTTTCCTCTTCTGATCGCTCTATGAGGACTGGTGTGTGTTCCCTTGTCTTACCCTTTCTGAAGTCCACAATCAGTTCTTTGTTCTTACTGACGAGTACAAGGTTGTTATTGTGACACCACCCAACTAACTGATATACCTCACTCCTGTACACCTTCTCTTCACCATCTGAAGGTCTGCTACCAATAGCTGTGCTGTCAGCAAATTTTCAGATGGTGTTTGAGCTGTGCCTAGCCACACAGCAATGGGTGTAGAGAGAGTAGAGCAGTGGGATAAGCACACGGTCTTGAGGTGCACCAGTGAAATTATCAGCGAGTGTTGGCATCCTTGCTGTTTGCAATATCTGCAAATGATCTTTAAGTTCCCAAATGACACAAGGATTGGTAACAGTGTGTGGGGTAGTCTTAGGCAACAGGTAAAATGGGCTGGGAAATACCAGATTAATGGAGTTTAACTGTTGGCCATTGATAATGTAGAATGCTGCAAGTCAGGTTCACTGGTTTATTGGTGGGACTGATGGTTGGGGAGCTGTGTGGCCCTGGTTGTAGCATGAACTAGGCCCTCATGCCACAGGATCGCCTGTTTGCAGCCATCCAGGACAGAAGTATCAGAATCGGTGCTGGAGATGGTGTGGCACAGTGTTCATGCTGGCTTTGGTGTTCGTTCAGTGGAAGGTAAGCTGGAGTGCATTCGACGGCAGATTGCTACGGGCCTGCTTTTGCCGACACATTCAAGGACTCAGAGACTTGAGCTATGTTATATTTTTTTGTGTGACTGTATGTCTACTGCTATCTTGTATGTGCTTTGTGCTGTGTATGACTGTTGGTATTGTGTTTTGCACCTTGGCCCTGTCGAAACACTGTTTGGTTTGGTTGCGTTCATGGGTATTCGTGTGTGGTTGAATGACAATTAAACTTGAATAGAGACAAATGTAGAGTGATGCATTTTGGGAGTACTACTGAAGCTAACACATACAGCAGGGGTCCAAAGGAGTCTTGCGGAACAGAGGGTCTTTGCAGAGCAGGTCCACAGATCATTGAAAGTGGCAATGCAGTTAAATAACATGCTTAGGAAGGCAAGTGAGATACCAGCCTTCATTGGTCAAAACACTGTATACAGAAGTAGGGAGACTATAGTCCAACTTTATTGGTCAGACACCAACTGGAGAACTGCCTGCAGTTCTGGTCACCACATTATATGGTTTGTTGATGGAGCTTTCTCTGACTACTTACTTACAATGTCAATATCAGGGGCGGATCCTGCCTTGCCAATCTGAATGAATTCTTGAAAGAGGTGTATCAATGACGGCAGTGCAGTAGATGTGGTTTACATGGACTTTAGTAAAGCCATGGACAAGGTCCCACATGGGAGACTGGCACTAAAGGTTAGGGTCCAAGAGATCCAGAGAAAAATGACAGATTGGATCCAAAATTGGCTTGGCAATAAGAGACAGAGGGTGACGGTAGAGAGTTGTTGAACATTCTCCCCAACATTCATTGAGGAGAAAGCCATGGTTGCTCATGAGGGTAGAACACTTGGTGTTGAACACATGGATTGGTAAGGACTGATCAGGAAAGTAAAAGTTCATGAGATCCAAGAGAAAATGGCAGGTTGGATCCAAAAATTGGCATAGTGGCAGAAAACAGAGAATAGTGGTCACTTAGGATTTCTTGACTGCAGGGCTGATTGCGGTGGGGTTCCACTTGGCTCTCTGCCAGGCTGCTGCTTTTCATGGCGTGTACACATACTGTAATTTAGATTTGAATACAAGGACAATGGTTGAGAACTTTGTTGATGATGTTAAAACTGAACTGGTGTGGAAGAAGGTTCTCAGTCAGGAAAATATCAATAAAGCAGTTGGGTGACCCAAGCCAGGAAAATTAAATTTGGAAAATTCAAGTACAGAAGAGAAAGCACAATAGATTATAGGGTACCAAGAAGGTAGAGGTTCTGAGGTATTATACAATGCTTCAGGTAACAGGTAGATAATGAGGTTAAAGAGATGATCAGATATCGGCCAGGCTGGTGCAGAGTATGAGAGCAGGGAATCAGTAATGGAAATATGTGAAGCACTAATTACGCCATGGTTTGCTGAGGTGTACCATTCTAGTCATCACACTGCAAGGGTTGTGAACTACAGGAGAAGGACAGAGATGTGGCTCGAGCTCCAGCCCAGACCTCGGCCACCACTACTTCCAGGCTGAGCTCTTCCTCGCTGCTGATGAGTTCCTAGGCTCCCCTTCCTCTGCTACCACTTTCCAACCCTGGGTCCCTTAGGCACACCCCCCCCCCGCCCCCACCGTCGCTTCTTGGGACCTCAGTGTCTCCATCATCCTCCCATCCTACCTTCCCTGAATGCCCCAACCTTCCTCCCTCCTCTGATGCCACCAATTCTCCTCCTCCCTCTGATCCCAGCTCTAATTGTTGCTGTGTTTTCACCATACCCTCCGACCCTCCCCTCTCTGAGGTGGAACTTGGTGCCCTTGACAAGGCTTTACCTTTGATCACCTTTGCCTGCACCTCAGTGTTCCACAATCACCATGACGCCGAGCTCTTCTTCCATCATCTCCATCTCCATGACTACTTCTTTGGCAAGAGTTCCCCATCATGCACCGATGACCACTTCTCTCTTGTCTCCATCCTTCCTATTCTTCTTGGACACCCTCCTCTGGTTCTCTGCCTGCTCTGGATCTTTTCATCTCTAATTGCCAGTGAGACATCAACTGGTTCAATTTCAGTACTCCTCTCTCCTCCTCTATCCTTAACCCCTCTGATGTACTGCCCTCCATTCTGTCTGCACTAATCCCTACCCTACCATCAAACTCTCAGATATAGGGGGTGCTGTTGCAGAGTGGCACACTGACCTCTATCCTGCTGAGGCTTGACATCAACCCTCAGACACCTCCTGCTTCTTACCCCTTGAACAGGACCCCTCTCCGAGCATTTACAAAATTGTCTCCAACACCGTCACCAACCTCGTCAACTCCAGAGAGCTCCCATCCACTGCCACCAAACTCTCTCTCATAGTTCCCTTACCCCACACTGCTCATTTCTATCTTCTACCCAAGACCCACAAGCATGACTGCCAAGGTCGGCGATTGTTTCTCCCTCCTCCTGCCCCACTAAGCTTGTGTCCTCATACCTCGACTCCATACTATCCAATCTGTTCCAGTCCCTTCCCACCTTTATCCGCAACACTTATTATGCTCTTGATCTCCTCAGCAGCTTTCAATTCCCTGCCCCTGACCACCTCATTTTCACCTTGGATGTTCAGACCCTATATACTTCTATCCCCCATCAAGAAGGCCTTAAAGCTATCGACAAAAGACCAAACCACTTCCCCTCTACTTCCACCCTGCTCGATCTAGTAGAACTGGTCCTCGTGCTCAACAACTTCTCCTTCGGTTCTTCCCACTTTCTCCAAACTCAAGGGATAGCCATGGGCACCTGCATGGACCCCAAAAAGTCCTGCCTTTTCATTGGCTATATAGAACAGTCAATATTTCAAGCCTTCTCTGATAATACCCCCCAACTCTTTCTGTGCTGCATTGACCACAGCACTGTAGCTGCTGCGGGCACCCATGCTGAGCTCATCAATTTCATCAACTTTGCCTCCCAATTCCACCCTGCCTTTAAGTTCACTTGGTTCCACCTCTCTCCCCTTTCTCAATGTCACTGTCTCCATCTCTGGAGACAAACTGTCTACTGGTATCTTTTATAAACCTACTGATTCTCATGGTTATCTTGACTATACCTCTTCCCACTCTGCCTCCTGTAAACATGCTGTTCCCTTTTCCTAGTTCCTTTGTCTCCACCAGATCTGTTCCTAAGATGCAGCTTTCCTTTCCAGGACATCTGAGAAGTCCTTCTTCAAAGAACGAGGTTTCCCTTCCTCCATCATCGATGCTGCACTCACCTACATCTCCATTTTCCCATACGTCCATGTCCACGCCATCCTCCCATTGCTCAACGGTGAAAGAGTTCCTCTTGTTTATTGTGTGCATCTTTTTGCATTTGTCTGTGCACGTGTGAGAGACTCTGTGTTGGTAGGCACCCACATGGTTCACAGAGGCAGAACCCCCCCCCTCCCCGTGCACACGCACACGTACGCACACGCATTCACACACTCACTCACTCACTCTGACTTACTCTGGATTCACACTGGTAGAACTGGGAAGTGGGGAACAGGCTGGGCTGAATATAATTCGATCATTACTTCTAGTGATTTAACGTGGATCTCTGGGGAGAGGATAGTTGACCATAAGACATAACAGCAGAATTATGCCATTTGGCCCATTGAGTCTGCTCCATGATCTGCTCGATTACGGCTGATTTATTTTCCCTCTCAAGCCTATTCTCCTGCTTTCTCCTCATAACCTTTGATACCCGACTAATCAAGAGCTTATCAATCTCCATTTTAAATATACCCAATGACTTGATCTCCACAGCCATCTCAGGCAAAGAATTCCACAGATACACCACCCTTTGGCTAAAGAAATTCCTCTTCAACTCTATTCTAAATGGACATCTTTATATTCTGAGTCTGTGCCCTCTGGTTCTAGATTCTCCACATTTACTCTAACTAGGCTTTTCAATATCTGATAGGTTTCAGTGAAATTCTCCTTCATTTTTTCTAAACTTCAGGGAGTACAGAGCCATCAAATGCTCCTTGTATATTGACCCTTTTGTTCTCAGGATGAGTGTGTTGAAGTATCCAATGTCCAGGAGATCTTTGAGGGGATTCTAGGTGGTGGGGGAAGGGCAACACAGGGAGCAATCTGACTGATGGACAAGGCTCTGTGTTTGGGGGAAGAGTAGGCCAGTGGTTAAACTACTGGGCGAGCGCCTTGTGATCTGGATTATGGACACTGCTGGTGCTGGTAATTCAAGTCATTGAATCAACTGGAATTTAATTTTTTTTTAACAGGTACCGTGAAGCCAGCCTCTGTTTGAGTGTGTATGTATGCACACATGTGCACACAAGCACACGAGACAATATGACAAGAAATGCACAATTCGTAAATATATGCACAATTGTGCAAGTTCTATGAAAAGATGACTTCACCCGAGGTGTGCTGGGCTTCTGAAACCATGCACACATGCGCCAGTGTGCGTTTATGCATATGTGTCTGGGCCTGTGTGTGTATGCACACGCGTGTTTCACTGTGTGTCATTAAGAGCAGACACTTCACTGCCAGCCTTTCCCAATCTGCTCCATGTGTGCCTTCAGACCCACCAATGTTGATTCTTAATCACCTCCTAGTTCAGGAGTAATCGGGGAGGGACAACAGACCACCAACTTTGCCCATGACATGCACGTTATGTAAATGTTCAACTTAAAGGGAAAATCAGGAGCAATTCTCTGGGAAGGCTGAGCGGAGGGGGGTGTTGGGGACCAGATCCGGTGGAGGCAGCCGATCAGAGTTAAGCAGCCGTAAGCAACTGGAGTTTCCGGCCCGAACACCGGTCCTGTTGCAGGCAGAGTGGACAGAGGGGCTGACATTTCTGAGGGTGTGAAGGGTGGTTCCCCACCTTATTCCAATTGCCGAAAGTTCGACTGAGTGCTGAAATCAACAATCACTATAGCAAAGCTCTCTTCATCAACCACTACCACTCAGGCCCCGAACAGCTTGGCAGCGTTAATCACTCAGGACCTGACAGCACACTCCATGGATGATAGAGTGCTTTGTCCCTTTATACAGCCATGGCCTTATTTGGTAAACTCTCTGGATGAGCTGAAATATGTACAAGGCATTAATCTTTAGCTCAGCACAGCCTAGGTCTGTGGGACAAGGTGGAGCTGGTAGAACATTATCCAGGCATAGCCCCTCTGCTGAAGGATGATAGATGTGAGAGCTGGTGGCCAAGACTCCATCTCGTTCCTTCCACTCTACAGTCACTGAAAGAATTAACAGCCTCTCCTCATGAAATCAAAAAGGCTTTTCCTGGCAGTGGAAGGGGAGTGGGCTCGACTCAAGGTGCAGGCACAGTCAGATTCAAAGTTCAAAAGTTGAAGGTAAATTTATTATCAAACTGCACGCATGTCACTGTATAAAACCTGGAGAATTTTCTTGCGGACATACACAGTAAATCCAAGAAACACAATAGAATCAATGAAAGACACACCCAACAGGACGGACAAACAACCAATGTGCAAAAGACAGCAAACTGTGAAAATACTAAAAAATGAATAAAACAATAAGCGAAAAGGTCAGGAACATGAAATGAAGAATCCTTGAAAATGAGTCCATGGGTTGTGGGAACAATTCAGTGATGGGGAGAATGTAATTATCCCCTCTGGCTCAAGAGCCTGATTGTTGAGGAGTAATAACTGTTCCTGAGCCTGGTGATGTGGGTCCTGAGACTCCTGACGGCAGCAGTGAGAAGAGGGCATGGCCCGGATGGTGAATTCTTGATGATGAATTTTTACACAACACACGGCTCTCTCCAAACCCTTTGCCTTTGATGTTCTCATTAGCTGTGCAGAATCTGACTAACGTCTGTGAACAGATTCACAAGCATTATTGACACTCAGCGCCTTCCACCGCTATCTTCCGTCTCCCACAGGTGGCTACACGCAAAGCTAAGCTGTTTGTCCACACCCCTGCCCCCAGGGGCTCCCTGCTGACTGAACAGAGCAGGGAGATCGGCCTGTATTTATCACTCTGACTGAGAGCAATGACATCTATTCCAGACAATGGCTCTGTGTGTGCGTTTGTATGCACCAGTGTTTGTCCGTATACGCTTGTGCATGCGTGCACCTGCCCGCCTTTATCTATTTAGAAGTTTGTGTCTGTCTATCTTTGTCCAGCTGAAGGGTCTCAACCTGAAACGTTGACTGACCCTTTCCCTCCGCAGATGCTGTCTAATTTTCTGAGCCCCACCACCAGTTTGCTTTTTTACTCAAGATTCCAGCATCTTCAGTGTGTTATGTCTGCATCAGCTTGAGTCTGTGTGTGCAGTTACATACGTGTATGTGGAGTTCTTCTGCGCATCTGTGTTGGTGTGTGGGTATGTGTGTGTGTTTCTGTGTACGTGCCATGTCACTGCACCTATGACCATGCATACAGCAGTCGTCACAGGTCACTTCCTCCGCTGGGCTGCCTTAACCAGTGACCTCCCCGATCTCAGCAGATTATGTTCCACCTTCTCCTCCTCTTGGAGCTCCCTGTCACCACACTTCGCACTGAATCCTGGTCCACGTTGCTGGAGAGGTACCAGACGTGCTGAAGCATTCCAGCATAGACCATTGCTCTGGCAACACAGTTCCCCCGACTCTCACTGTTTCATTCGCCCTGAACTTCCACCCTGCCTCTGCCCCACCCACAGGCCCCTATACCCGACATATGTCTTAGAAAAACCCTGAGTGACGCCTCATCGGAATATGCTCCATTGCCCACAGAACTGGCAAATGTGACAGAAACGTCAGATATTAGACTCTCCTACCTGTCTCCCAGCTGCCCTCCCCTGTCTCACCACTACCCCTCCACTCTTTATACTGACCATCACTCCTGTCCATCCTCAGTCTCGAAGCTGGTGTCAATCCAAAACGTCAACAGTTCATTTCCCCCACAGCTGCTGCTCGACCTGCTGAGTTCCTCCAGCACATTATTTAAGATCAAATGTCATCACCTTTTTATAATACTCTGTTAGCTCTGCCCAATCCCATCATACTTTCCCCACTGTTCTGTTCCATGTCTTTAATTGTAGATCCTAGTCTCACTATACATCGCTTCACCTGAGGCCATCCCCTGGGAATGGAGGCCATCCACTCCAGCTCTGTGGGTCTGAGACATCTCTGCGAGCCACACACTGTGACAGGTGGTGGGGTGTTGGGAAATGAGGAGGGTGGAAGGGTGGTCTATGAGGTGCAAAACTCCCTTCCGTTTATACACAGGATCTCTGGGTGCTCCCAATGAGCAATATGTGGTTCTCAATGCCCTTTGCACTCTGAACAGTTTGAGGGGTCAGATGCTGGGAGATGAAGGATGCCTGCCCATGGTGCTCACTGGGCGTGACTGGGGCCTCGTCCTGGGAGGGGGATGCTGCTGGTTTGCAGCTTGCCAGGGCATTTGGAAGCATTTGAAGGGATTGTATTCCCCGGTGCCTTGACATGACTTCATTGGAGCCTCAGATTCAGAACCTCAGGGAGAGGTCACTGCTGGCCCAGGACACCAGGAGATCTGTGATTTGTGTTGGGTTTAAGGTCTTGCTCCTTGAACATTCTGTTCCTCCATTGGCTGGAGCAGGTGCATCAAAGGCAATCATGAACTTCTTCATTAATATCTGCCTTTGTATATTTTGGGATCCCCTCCTAGTATGTGTGAATATACAGTACACATATATACGTGTGTGTGTGTGTGTGTGTGTGTGTGTGTGTATATACTCTGAATTTTTACTCCCTTTCTCTCAGGTACGCTGGAGTGATATTTTCCTGACATTGTTCGGGCCCATGGAGATGGAGTTGGTTCTGCTCTGTAGATCCTGAGAAAGTTTGTGTGCATGCTCGGTGACCATGTGTGAGACGTTTGACCGGATGAGCTGTGTGCTGTGTGACTGTGTCCTCAGTGAGTCTGTGTGCCACGTGTTTGTGACTTCATGTGCCCTGCAGCCGACAGTCCGTTTACCTGGGAACACCTGAATCAGCCGCTGTGTGCTCTGGGGTGGAACCTCGGCCACTCTGTGCACTGTGACCTTGGTAGCATCAGAGGCAGCTCCCTCTGCTGTCCACTCGGGTCCAGGGTCTCCTTACACCTGGGGTTCCCCTAACTCTCCTGCCCTTCCCTCCTCGACCCACTTCCATCCTCTCCCCTCCCCTCACTCACTACCTCCACCACCAGTACGCACACTGCGCACCATCTACAACTTGCATTCCCATTACTCACGGAGCCTTTAGGACAGCAGATACAACCTACGTCAAAGTGAGTCAAAGTCCAGCTTACTGTCAGAGGCACAAGTATGGACAGGTACAATGAAAAATGTGCTTTCAGCAGCATCACAGAAAGACGACGTTAGAGACAGAACTTCGCAAGAATATAAATGATGTAAGAAAGAGCACAATTCAGACAAAAATAGGAAGTCCATTGTTTTAATCAAAGTGCATTTATTTTCAAGATACGTTCATTACATACAACCTTGAGATTTGTCTTCTTACAGGTAGCCACGAAACAAAGAACCCTTTGAAAAAAGAACACCATTAAACATCCAACGTGCAGGGTGAAAAGTCAAATCGTGCAAACAATGAAAATAAGCAAATAACTTTCAGAGCTAAAGTTCACCAAAGGGGGGCCACAGCCACGAAGCCAGACACCACTGCAGCCAAGGCAGCGATTAGAGTTATGATCTTCCATTCAGGTGTTGAAGGGTAGCAGGCACTGGCAACACCATCTATGGGTTCTATTTAAAGTCTGGCATCCTACCAGCATGGAAGATATCGCAGGTTTCGTATCATCACTGGGTCGAAATCCTGGTGCTCCCTCCCCAGCACCATCACCAGAAAGACTGCAGGCATACAAATAGGTGTCTCATCCTTACCTTTTTAGGGCCTGTGTGGGATGGTCAATGTCACTGACATCCCATGAAGGAATTGGAGGGCAATGGGGACAGAAAGTGGTGGAAGTGCACTGAAGGTTGGGCGGCATCTGTGGAAAGCCCCTTGTCGGAATGGGTGGTGGACAGGATGGAGGGAAGGCCTTTGATAGGGTGGGGCCATAAAATTTACTTGCTCTCCCCCTTGTTCTGATGAAGGGGAGATCTAGAGGTCATGGGTTAAGGGTGAAAGAGGGGAAACCTTCACTCAGAAGGGGTGAGAGTTTGGAACGAACTGTCAGCAGGAGTGGTGGATGCTAGGTCAATTTCAACATTGAAGAGAAATTTGGATAGGTGCATTGATGGGAGAGGTATGGAGGGCGATGGTCCAGGTGCAGGTCGATAGGGCTAGGCATATTAATGGTTTAGATATACCTAAGTACCTGCTTCTGTGCTGTAGTGTTCTGGGACTCTAAGGACTATTGATCTGAGAGGTTTCTCTCTCCGCAGATGCTGCCCGACCTGCAGTGCACTTCCACTACTTTCTGTTCCCAGTGCCCTTTGTTTCCTTCGTGGGATGCCAGTGACGTTCACCATCCTAAACCGGCCTGAAAATGTGAGGATGGGCCACCTACTTAAGCCACCGCAGTCCTTCTCGTGACCGTGCCCCACGGTGTTGGGGATAGAACTTCAGTTCCAGATTTAGAGCGGCTGCAGTGTTTAACTTTGAGGTGGTGGGCGGTTGGAAAAGACGTGCTGATGACTGGAGTGGGTTCCTGTTGCCCGGTACCAGTGGAAGGGGCTGGGAGGCCCTCCGGGCTAAGAAGATCTGACACATGTGTCAGACAACAACAGCTCTGAACTTTATCCCCTGTACACAGTCCTGTACACACCCCTGTATCAGAAGATAAGATACATAATACCTGATCACTCTTTTTAATCATGCCAAGTCTTTCACAGCAACCCTCTTGAAAGTCTCCACAGCTCCTCCCATCACTTGAACATTTTTGTTTCTTTGCTGATAATCTGAACAAACCCACAGCGTAAACACAATTTAAAAGTACCTTGCTCATAAATTTAAATGACAACTTTACTAGTATTTAGACATCATGGTAGAGTCGTGGTTAGTGTGACAGGTCAGGGCATTGGAGTTCAGAGTTCAATTCCAGCGACCCCTGTAGGAAAGTTGTACGCCTTTTCCGTTAGCATGTGGATTGCCCTCCCACAGTCCAAAGGCTTACCAGTTAGTAAGTTAATTGGTCGTTGCAAACTGTCCTGTGATTAAGCTAGAATTAAGTAGGTGGGTTGTTGTCTCTTTGGGCCGGAAAGGCACGCTCTGCACTATAATCTCTAAATAAATAAATAATATAAATATGTTTATTGTGAAAATAAATATTCATGGAGGCACTAAACTACATATAGTATTTACTGTTAATATCACTGAATATCCAATGTTCACTCACTAATGACAGAAGAAAAAAATATAAGCAGAACTAGCCAATTCCAACTGTCCTACCAAATACCGATGTCTCCACCAGGTCTGCAAGGATTTCAAAATGTATCATCCAGTGTCACGTGTTCTCACAACTGTATATCTGGCACCTCTAAGCTGATATTTATTGTGAAGATATTTCACTGCTCTTAATTTTTATTTAGAGATACAGCAGGGAATAGTCCTTCTGGCCCTTCGTGCCACAGCACCAGAAAACCACTGATTTAACACCAGCCTAATTGTGGGACAGTTTACTATGACCATTAACATTCCGACTGGTACGTCTTTGGACTGTGGGAGGAAACCGAATCACCCGAAGGAAACCCTCGCGATCACGGGGAGAACGTACAGACTCCTTACAGTTGACAGAATTGAACACTGGACTCCAATGCTCTGAGCTGTAATCGTGTCACACTAACCGCTACCTACCGTGGCACCCTAATATTGGTAAAACTGTTATTCGGCAGTAGAGGTAATCAATATGTATCTTTTTATTATGGGTGGGGGGTGTTAAAGAATCGAGATGCAGCAATGCATGCTGTGTGCACATGTGCCAAATGGTCACCATCCCTGGTGGAATCTACTAGTTTTAATGTTTGTATTTTACTATCACCGTCCCAGGATGAAAACAGTCCTTCCAGGTGAGACAGACATCGTGTGCACCTCCTCCAAATGTGGCTACGGCACTCGGTGCTGCTGAGGTGACCTCGTCTGCATTGGTGAGACCAAACGTAGTCCCTGTGGACCATCTACCCTCTGTCCTGAGCTTCCTGCTTCATGCCATTTCAACTCCCCTCCCAGCCCTACGCTGCCATGTCTGTCCTCTGCCAGGGTGAGGCTAATCAATAAACACAGGAACAATGCCTCATGTTCGGCTAGGGTTGTCTCCAACCTGACAGAATGAACTATTTAAGGTGACCTACCCTCCCTGTGCTCCTTCCTCTCTCCTCCTTCCTCCCTCTGTTTCTCCTCCTTCCCCACCTGTTACTATCTGGCCTCCATTCCTCTCTTATATCCCGTCCCTCTATTACTTATTGGATTCCATCATCTGCGGCTTCTTGCCTCCAACTATCAGCTCCCAGCCTGTCTCTGCCTTCATCCCCTCCCCAACCTGCTTCCGTCTGCCCATCTTCCACCTGTCTCCTGCCCCAGCCTCCCACTCAGCTGTTCCCTTGGGCACGTCCCCTCCCCAGTCTCAGCCCTGAGGCAGGGTCTCACCCCGAAACGCTGGCCATCCCTCTGCTCCCAGTAGCTGCTGCTTGACCCATTGAGTTCCTCCAGATCCTAGCATCTCTCGTCTCTCCCACTCTCTCTGTTAGTCACCCAGCGAACTTCATTCGAATGGACAGAACAGTGGGTGAGGGGTGCCTGGTGCGATGTGGGGAGCGTCTGTCATCAGGGACCCCCACCAACCAGGCCACGCTCTCTTCTCACTGCTGCCATCAGGAAGAAGGTGCAGGAGCCTCAGAACACACTGTGAGCTTGCAGGCATGTGTGGTACCTGGCAGCTATCCAAAGTTCAAAGTAAATTTATTACCAAAGTACCTGTGTGTAACCATATACAATCCTGAGATTCATTTTCAGGAATGATGACTATCCCTCAGACTTCAGGCTCTTGAACTGGAGGAGATAACTTCACTCACCCAATCACTGAACTGTTCCGACAACCTATGGCCTCGCTATCTCCTGCTCTCGATATTTATTGTTTGTTTATTTATTTATATTTGCAGCTTGTTATCTTTCACATATTGGTTGTTTTGTGTCCAGTGGGGTGCAGTCTTTCATTGATTCCATTGTGTCTCTTGGATTTACTGAGTATCCCTGCAAGAAAAAAAAATCTCCGGGTGGTATATGGTGATATATCAGAATCAGGTTTAATATCACTGGCATATGTCATGAAATTTGTTAACGGCAGCAGTACAATGCAATACATGATAATTATAGAAAAAACTGAATTACAGTCAGTATATATATTCTATTAATTAGTTAGATTAAAATAAATAATGCAAAAAAAACAGAAATTAGAAGTAATGAGGTAGTGTTCATGGGTTCAATGTCCATTTAAAAATTAAATGGCAGAGGGGAAGAAGCTGTTCCTGAATCGCTGAGTATTTGCCTTCAGGTTTCTGTTCCCGCTTCCTGATGGTAACAATGAGAAGAGGGCATGTCCTGGGTGATCGGGGTCCTAAATAATGGACGTGGCTTCCTAAAGCACCGCTCCTCGAAGGTGTCTTGGATACTATGGAGGCCGGTACCCAAGAAGGAGCTGACTAATTTTACGAGTTTCTGCAACTTGCTTCAATCCTGTGCAGTAGCTCATCCCCTTCCCCCTCCCCATACCAGTGGTGATACAGCCAATCAGATCGCTCTCCATGGTACATACCTAGTTTTTGAGTGTTTTAGTTGACAAACCAAATCTCCTCAAACTCCTAATGAAATATAGGTGCTGTCTTTCCTTTTTTAATAGCTGCATCGATATGTTGCACCCAATTTAGGTCCTCAGAGATATTGACACCCAGAAATTTGAAATTGCTGACTCTCTTCACCCTTACCCTTTCTGAAGTCTACAATCAGCTCTTTGGTCTTGCTATCGTTGAGTACAAGGTTGTTGCTGCGACACCACTCGACTAACTGGCATATCTCACTCCTGTACGCCCTCTCGTCACCATCTGAGATCCTGGCAACGATGGTGGTATCATCAGCAAATCTACAGATGGTCTTTGATGCCTAGCCACACAGTCATGGGTATGGAGAGATCAGAGCAGTGGGCCATGCACACATCCCCGTGGTGCACCAGTGTTGATTGTCTGCGAGGTGGAGATGCCATTTCCAATCGGCGCAGGTTGTGGTCTTCCGGTTAGGAAGTTGAGGATCCAGTTGCAGGGGGAGGTACAGAGGCCCAGGTTCAATCAGAGTTGTGGGATTGATGGAGTTAAACGCTGAGCTGTAGCCAATAAATGACATCCTGATATTGGCATTGTACTTTGTGCAATGGATGGACTTTGATAGTCAATTTACTTTGAACTTTGAACAGCTGTCAGGTGCCACAGACTCACTGCAGCCTCCACCGCACTGATCACTGGCTTCAGCTCAGGGTGGAGGGGGAAATGACCAGCAGGTCATCACTTCTGCCCCCACGCTCCCACACCCTAACCTCCAGATAGCCCTCTCCACAGCCCCGGCCAGGGGGAGGGGTTTATCCTTGTGACCTGTGACCAGTCCCACGCGCAACTCAGTCAGAGCCGTCAGCTCGTCACCCAGTCACCCTGGGCAGCCCAGTGGGTAACCTGTAATCCCTGGTTGCGGTAGGGTAACTCCCTAATCTCAAAACATTTCAGCACCCTGAAGGGTGAGCCCCAATCCTTCTCATGGAGAAGGTTTTAGCCTCGGTCCTACTGGGAAGCAAAGTCCTTCCTGCGTTAGACAGACACATCCCTGTCTGACCTCTAACACCATCTCTACTCAATCGACAATAGGTGCAGGAGTAGGCCATTCAGCCCTTCAAGCCAGCACCACCACTCACTGTGATCATGGCTGATCATCCACAATCTGTACCCTTTTCCTCCCTTCTCTCCATATCCCTTCACTCCGCTATCTTTAAGAGCTCTGTCTAACTCTTTCTTGAAAGAATCCAGAGAATTGGCCTCCACTGCCTTCTGAGGCAGAGCATTCCACAGATCCACAACCCTCTGTGTGAAAAAGTTTTTCCTCAACTCCGTTCTAAATGGTCTACCCCTTATTCTTAAACTGTGGCCTCTGGTTCTGGACTCCCCCAACATCAGGAACATGTTTCCTGCCTCTAGCGTGTCTAATCCCTTAATAATCTTATATGTTTCAATCAGATCCCCTCTCATCCTTCTAAATTCCAGTGTATACAACCCTAGTTGCTCCAATCTTTTGATATATGACAGTCCCACCATCCCGGGAATTAACCTCGTGAACCTACGCTGCACTCCCTCAATAGCTAGAATGTCCTTCCTCAAATTTGGAGAACAAAACTGTACACAATACTCCAGGTGTGGTCTCACCAGGGCCCTGTACAGCTGCAGAAGGACCTCTTTGCTCCCATACTCAACTCCCCTTGTTATGGAGGCCAACATGCCAATAGCTTTCTTCACTGCCTGCTGTACCTGCATGCTTACTTTCAGTGGCTGATGAACAAGGACACCTAGATCTTGCTGTACTTCCCCTTTTCCTAACTTGACACCATTCAGATAGTAATCTGCCTTCCTGTTCTTGCCACCAAAGTGGATAACCTCACATTTATCCACATTAAACTGCATCTGCCATGCATCTGCCCACTCACCCAACCTGTCCAAGTCACCCTACATTCTCATAACATCCTCCTCACATTTCACACTGCCACCCAGCTTTGTGTCAGCTGCAAATTTGCTAATGTTACTTTTACTCCCTTCATCTAAATAATTAATGTATATTGTAAATAGCTGTGGTCCCAGCACCAAGCCTTGCAGTACCCCACTAGTCACTGCCTGCCATTCTGAAAAGGACCCATTAATCCCTACTTTTTGTTTCCTGTCTGCCAACCAATTTTCTATCCATGTCAGTACCCTACCCCCAATACCATTTGATCTAATTTTGCACACTAACCTCCTATGTGGGACCTTATCAAAGGCTTTCTGAAAGTCCAGGTACACTACATCCACTGGCTTTCCCATGTCCATTTTCATAGTTACATCCTATCCTCAAAAAATTCCAGAAGATTAGTCAAGCCTGATTTCCCCTTCGTAAATCCATGCTGACTCGGACCTATCCTGACACTGCTATCCAAATATGCCACTATTTCATCTTTTATAATTGATTCCAGCATCTTCCCCAGCACTGATGTCAGGCTAACTGGTCTATAATTCCCTGTTTTCTCTCTCCCTACTTTCTTAAAAAGTGGGATAACATTAGCTACCCTCCAATCCGCAGGAACTGATCCTGAATCTATAGAACATTGGAAAATGATTACCAATGCGTCCACAATTTCTAGAGCCACCTCGTTAAGTACCCTGGGATGCAGACCATCAGGCCCTGAGGATTTATCAGCCTTCAGTCCCATCAGTTTACCCAACACCATTTTATGCCTAATGTGAATTTCCTTCAGTTCCTCTGTTGCCCTAGGTCCTCTGGCCACTATTACATCTGGGAGATTGTTTGTGTCTTCCCTAGTGAAGACAGATCCAAAGTAGCTGTTCAGCTCATCTGCCATTTCCTTGTTCCCCATAATAATTTCACCCGTTTCTGTCTTAAAGGGCCCAACTTTGGTCTTAACTAAGTTTTTCCTCTTCACATACCTAAAGAAGCTTTTGCTATCCTCCTTTATATTCTTGGCTAGTTTACCTTTGTACCCCATCTTTCCCCCCCCCCCCCCCGTATTTCCTTTTTAGTTATCTTCTGTTGCTCCTCAAAAGTCTCCCAATCCTCTGGCTTCCCACTCATCCTTGCTATGTTATACTTCCTCTTCTTTATTTTTATACTGTCCTTGGCTTCCCTTGTCATCCACGGTCGCCCCTTGCTCCCCTTAGAATCTTTCTTCCTCTTTGGAATGAACTGATCCTGCACCTTCTGTATTATTCCCAGAAATACCTGCCATTGTTGTTCCACTGTCATCCCTGCTAGGGTATCTTTCCAGTCAACTTTGGCCAGCTCCTCCCTCTTGGCTCCATAGTCCCCTTAGTTCGACTGTAATACTGACACTTCCAATCTTCCCTTCTCCCTCTCAAATTGTAGATTGAAACTTATCATATTATGGTCACTACCTCCTAATGGCTCCTTTACCTCGAGTTCCCTTATCAAATCTGGCTCATTACACAACACTAAATCCAGAATTGCCTTCTCCCTGGTAGGCTCTAATACAAGCTGCTCTAAGAATCCATCTCTGAGGCTCTCCACAAACTCCCTTTCTTGGGGTCCAGTACCAACCTGATTTTCCCAGTCTACCTGCATGTTGAAATCCCCCATAACAACTGTAGAACTATCTTTGCGACATGCCAATTTTAACTCTTGATTTAACTTGCACCCTATATCTGGGCTACTGTTTGGGGGCTCCCATCAGGATCCCATCAGGATCTTTTTGTCCTTACAGTTTCTCAGTTCTATCCATACTGACTCTACATCTCCTGATTCTATGTCCCCCCTCACAAGTGACTGAATTTCATTCCTCACCAGTAGAGCTACCCCACTTCCTCTGCCAACCTGTCTGTCCTTTCAATAGGATGTATATCCCTGAATATTCATTTCCCAGCCCTGGTCCTCTTGCAGCCATGTCTCTGTTATTCCCACAGCATCGTAATTGCCAATTTCTAACTGAGCCTCAAGCTCATCCACTTTATTTCTTATACTCCATGCATTCATATATAATACTTTTAATCCTTTTAAAGTAATACTTTTACTCCCCTCACCTTTCACATCGATTCCTATTGCAATTGGCCATATTCTTCGATCCCTTCCTGAGCTTTCTGCCCCTTTAATTCTGTTGTCTTTCTTAACTTTCCTTATTCTCTCTTTCCCTTTAACTCCATTCTTATATTTTCAGTTCATCACCTCCCCCCCCCCACTACTTCCTTGAAGCCCCAACCCTTAAGAAGGCAGCATCCATCATGAAGGAGCCTCACCACCTGTGACATGCCCTCTTCTCATTACTACCATCAGGGAGGACAAGCAGGAGCCTGAAGATCTCTCAGTGATTTAGGAACAGCCTCCTCACATCCACCATAAGGTTTCTGAGTGGTCCGTGAGCCAATCGGTAGCGTAGCGGTTAGCTCAACGCTTTACAGTGCAAGGATTCAGGGTTCAATTCCCACCACTGCCTGTAAGGAGTTTGTACTTTCTTCCCGTGACCATGTGGGTTTCCTCCAGGTGGGGTGCTCTGGTTTCCTGCCACAGTCAAAAGATGTACTGGTTAGTAGGTTAATTGGTCATTGTAAATTGTCCCATGAATAGGCTAGGATTAAACTCGGGATTGCCTTGAAGGGCCTGTTCTTCACTGTATGTCAATAAATAAATAATTGAATAAATCCATCGATATGAACGCATGCCGTCCTGACGAAGGGTCTCGGCCTGAAACGTCGACTGTACCTCTTCCTAGAGATGCTGCCTGGCCTGCTGCGTTCACCAGCAACTTTGATGTGTGTTGATATGATCGCATGTATTTTTACGATGTATCTATTTTTGTAATTTCTAGCCTTTTATATCTTGCTGCCATAAAACAGTAAATTTCATGTCACAAAGGGCCGTGATAATAAACCTGATTCTGATCCTAATGGCCGAAGTCAGCACTGTGCTGGTGATGTTGGTAAACGCACGTTTGTCGTTGGGAGCTGAAAGAGGATCAACTGTCCATGGACACAAGCTGGCGCCAGTGTGCTGGTAACCAGCTCTGAGCTCCGTCCCTGCTGCAATACCACTGGCCACCGGGGGGCGCTTTGGAACTACAGATCCCTATCACACAGGCGCAAAGCAACATTTAAGGAAAAGTTTGTTGATCACAGCACCAGTAAAATTAGTGAGGTTACACACACAATTCTTCCTGGGGCTCTACAGTAACATAGTGGTGAGTATGACATTATTACAACTCACATCGAAGTATTCCGACGCTGTCTGTAAGTTTGTACATCCTTCCCATGAGTATGTGGATTTCCTCCCGGGTGTTCCAACTTCCTCCCAAAGTGCGAAGACACAGCAGTTAGTAGGTGAATTGCCCTGTGATTAGGCTAGAGTTGCTGGACAGTGTGGCTCATTGGGCCTGACTCCACGCTCTATCCCTAAATATATAATAAAATATACCCAACCAATGTGTTTGAACATTCAGTGATATTCCCACTGGGAATGTTTACAGCTTCAGTCTCCAGAAGAAATGGACAAATACTGGATGTTACTATTGATGAAGAAATCTTTGCAATTTGTCTTTGCCATTGTGTCCCAACTCAACCCCTCCCCTCCCCAGCCTAGTTCCACCTTCCCGTCATCCTTCACTCCTCCACCGTCCATCAATCCCCTCTCCTCTTAACACATGCCATCTCCACTCTCCAACTCTCAGTCCTAACGCAGGGATTCAGCCCAAAACATTGACAATTCCTTCCTCCCCCCCCCCCCAGATAACGCTCGACCCGCTGAGTTCAATGTCTACAGCTCAGCGTTCAGCACAATCATCCCTTTCAAACCCTTTGTCGAACTTCAAGACCTTGGCTCTTCCACCTCCATCTGTAACTGGATCCCTGACTTTGTCATCAGCAGATCTCAATCAGTGTGGAACAGCGATAACATCTCCTCACTGACCATCAACCCAGGTGTACTTCAAGGCTCCGTGCTTGGATCCTGCTTTACTTCCTATATACACAAGGTTGTGTAGCCAAGCACAGTTCCAACGTTGTGTGAAATCTGCCAGTAGCACCACTGTAGTTGGATGAATCACAGATGGCGATATGTCAGCATGCATGAGTGAGGTCGGACATTTGGTTAAGTGATGCTACAACAATCTGCTCAATGTCAGTAGAACTGAAGATTTGATTTGCTTCAAGAAGAAGAAGGAGGGTGAATTATGTCCAAGTTTACATTGGGGAAGCAGAAGTGGAGGGGACCAGCAGCTTTAAATCCTTGGGTATCATATCCGATGTCCTGTCCTTGACCCAGCACATAGACCTAATGACAAGGAAAGCATCATATATCGGCTGTCCTGTCCTTGGTCCAACGCAGAGATCCTGTCACAAGGAAAGCGGGCCAGCGCCTTTACTTTCTCAGAAGTTTAAGGAGGTTGAGCTTGTCACCAAGAACTCTAACAAACTTCTACAGATGTGCTGTTGACAGTATCCAGAATGGTTGCATCATGATCGGATGCAACAAGTCAATTGTGCAGGAATGTGAGAAGCTGCAGAGAGTCGTGGACTCACTGGCACATCCCTCGCCAACGTCAGCAAGATCTACAGAAGGCAACATCCATCATCAAGGATCCCCACCATGGATGCCATGCCTTCTTATTACATCTGGAGGTTAGGTACAGAAACCTGAAGTCCCATACCACCAGGTTCAAGAACAACTACTTGTCTTCAACCATTCCGTTCTTCAACCAACCGGCAAAACCCTCATCACCCCTACGGTTCAGCAAGCTTATGACCACTACAATGGACTTTGATTTTTGAATTCTTTCTTGTATTTACCATTTTCTTATGAACACTCCTTTTCTGATGTTGTAAGTTTTTACATTGCACCCGTGCATACATGTGTTTGGGGATTTGATTATAAACTTGATTTTGACTTTGAGAACAATCTTCACTAGCCTTGCCCACCATTGGAGCTTTCAGGATTACACGGTTCTTACACTTGCCAGTTGCTGAGTGAGAGAGCAGGGACATAGACCTCTAAATATTGGCTCTCAGTATAGAACCTTACCCCTGTATGCGGTTTGTTTATTTGAAGCTGGCATTTCCCCTGGGAACAAACATGACGGGGCGAGAGTGACCTATCAGGCCAGCCTTGGACTGTGGTTGCTCCAGTGAACACTATTAACTCCTCCGCCATGTCAGTGGTGGAAGAAAGGTACTTTAAGTAGCAGTGCCAGAAAACAGACGCCATGATGGTGTGTTGCCTCCCAGGTGCTAGGGTCCAGGATGTCCCAAAGCAGCTGCAGGAGATTCTCAAGCCGGAGGGTAAGCAGCCAGAGGCCATGGTGCATATTGGAAAGGGGGTCAAGGTGACTATAGTGAATTAGGTACCAGGCTGAAGAGTAGGACTTCCAGGAAAACAAACTCTGGTTATGCCCGGTGCCACATGCTAGTCAGGGCAGGAATAGGATGATGGAAAAAAGATGAATGAGTGGCTGTGGAAGAGATGCAGGGGCCAGGGTTTCTGATTTCTGGGTCATTGGAATCTCTTCTGGGGAAGGTATGACCTGTACAAGGTTACACCTGAACTTGAGGAGGGCCAATATGCGGTGGGCAGATTCTTAGAGCCTTGGGGAGGGTTTAAACTCATTTGTTAGGGGTTTGGGAACCGGTATGATAGGGTTGAGGATGGGGCAGTTGGTATACAAGTCAATGCATTGTGTAGTGAGGCAGTAGTAAGGACACGCAGATGATCGGGCAAAATTGCAGTCAGTGGGATGAGTTTAGGTTAGATTAGATTATGAGGACACTCAGTCCTCGTTTATTGTCATTCAGAAAAGGATGCATTAAAAAATGATACAATGTTCCTCCAGAATGACATCACAAGAAAAACACAGGACAAACCAAGACTAAAACTGACAAAACCACATAATTATAACATATAGTTACAACAGTGCAAAGCAATACCATAATTTGATAAAGAGCAGACCATGGGCACGGTAAAAAAAAAGTCTCGATAGTCTTATCATCTCACACAAAGGTGGCAGAAGGGAGAAACTCTCCCTGCCATGAACCTCCAAGCGCCGCAAACTTGCCAATGCAGCACCATTGGAAGCACCCGACCGCAGCAGACTCTGAGTCCGTCCGAAAACTTCGAGCCTCCAACACAGCCTCTCCAAGCGCCATCCTCTGCCGAGCGCTTCGACCCCACCCCGGCCGCCGAGCGACAAGCAAAGCCGAGGACTCGGGGCCTTCTCCTCCGGAGATTCTGGATCACACAATAACAGCGGCAGTGAAGCAGGCATTTCAGAAGTTTCACCAGATGTTCCTCCGTGCTTCTCACATCCGTCTCCATCAGATCAGGATTGTGCACGGCGCCCTACTTGACAGATAACAGACATCATCACTGGAGTGGCCACTGCGAGCTGCGTCGCGCCGCCATCTTCTCCTCCCTTCATGTTACCATGTTGAAGTGTAACTTGGATGCAAAATCGAAAAAGGTAACAAATATACGACTGAAGGTAAACGCAAACACGAGGAATTCTGCAGATGCTGGAAATTCAAGCAACACACGTCAAAGTTGCTGGTGAATGTAGCAGGCCAGATAGCATCTCTAGGAAGAGGTACTGACGAAGGGTCTCGGCCTGAAACGTCGACTGTACCTCTTCCTAGAGATGCTGCCTGGCCTGCTGCGTTCACCAGCAACTTTGATGTGTGTTGTAAGACTGAAGGTGTTATATTTGAATGCACGCAGTTTACAGAATAAGGTAGATAATCTTGTACAGCAGTCAGAGATTGGTGGTTATGATATTGTGGACGTCACTGAGTCATGGCTGAAAGAAGATCATAGTTGTGAGCGTAACATCCAAGGATACACATTGTATCGAAATGACAGGCACGTAATCATAAGAGTGAGGAGGCTCTGTTGGTAAACATTGAAACCAAATCACTAGAAAGAGATGACATAGGATCAGAAGATGGAAAATCCTCGTGGGTAGCGTTAAGATGGGAGTTATATACAGGCCTCTGAACCGTAGCCAGGATATGGAGATAGAATGGGAGATGGCATGTAAAAGGGCAATGTTACAATAGTCATGAGGGATTTTAATATGCAGGTAGATTGGTACTGGATCCCATGAGAGGGAATTTGTAGAATGCCTACAAGTTATATTCTGTATATATATTTTGATAATAAATGTACTTTGAATCTTTTCAAATAGCTTTTTATAGCAGCTTATGGTTGAGCCCATTAGGAGAAAGCCAATTCTGGATTGGGTACTGTGTAATGAACCAGGGAGCTTAAGGTAAAGGAACCTTTAGGAGGCAGGACACTGGCAGGGATGATGGCAGAACAACAATGGCTGGAGTTTCCGGGAGCAATTCAGAGGCACAGGCCAGATATATCCAAGCGTGAAGAAATATTCTAAATGCAGAATGACACGGGAAGTCAAAGACAGCATAAAAGCAAAGGAGAAGGCACATAATATAGCACAAATTAGTGGGAAGTTAGAGGATTGGGAAACCTTTAAAAAAACAACAGAATGCAACTAAAAAAATCCAGAAGGAGAGAAAAGATTAGATTAGATTAGATTATGAGGACGCTCAGTCCTCGTTTATTGTCATTTAGAAATGCATGCATTAAAAAATGTGCAATATTCCTCCAGTATGATATCACAGGACAGACCAAGACTAAAACTGACAAAAACCACATAATTATAACATATAGTTACAACAGTGCAAAACAATACCGTAATTTGATAAGAACAGACCATGGGCACGGTGAAAAAAAGTCTCAAAGTCCCGATAGCCCAACATCTCACGCAGACGGTTGAAGGGAGAAACTCTCTCTGCCATGAGCTTCCAGCGCCGCAAACTTGCCGATGCAGCACCCTGAAAGCACCTGACCACAGTCCGACTCTGAGTCCGTCCGAAAACTTCAAGCCTCCGACCAGCCCTCCGATAACCGAGCACTGAGCACCATCTCTGCCGAGCGCTTCGACCCCGGCCCCGGCCGCCAAGCAACAGGCAAAGCCGAGGATTCGGGGCCTTCCCCTCCGGAGATTCCGGACCACACAGTAGCAGCGGCAGCAAAGCAGGCATTTCAGAAGCTTCACCAGATGTTCCTCCGTGCTTCTCATGGCTGTCTCCATCAAGTCAGAATTGTGCACGGCACCCTACTTGACAGATTACAGACATTCATCACCGGAGAGGCCACGCACACTGTGTCGCGCCACCATCTTCTCCTCCTCCTGAGATGAAATATGAAGGCATGTCAGCCAATAATATCAAAAAGGATATCAGAAGATTTTTTTTCAGGTATATAAAGAGCGAAAGGGCTGTGAGAGCAGATATTGGACCGCTGGAAAATGGCACTAGAGAGGTAGTAATTGTGGACAAAGAAAAATAAGTTATTTGCACCAGTTTTCACTGTGGAAGACTCTAGCAGACTGCCAGAAATTCTAGAGTGTCGGGGAAGGGGGCAGAAGTGAGGGCAGTTACTAATACTAAAGAGCAGATTCTTTGGAAGCTGAAAGGTCTGAAGGTATTTAAGTCACATGGGACAGATCAAGTACACCTTAGGGTTCTGAAAGAGGTAGCCGAAGGGGGTTCTGAAGAGATCATGGAGACATTAGCAACATTCTTTCAAGAATTATTAGATTCTGGAATGGTTCCAGAGAACTAGAAACTTGCAAATGTCACTCGACTCTAAAAAGGGAGGGAGGCAGAAGAAAGTAAGTACAGGCCAGTTAGTCTGACTTCAGTGGTTGGGAAAACGTTACTGCCCACTATTAAGGATGACATTTCAGGATACTTGGAGGCACTTGATAAAATAGGCCAAAGTTAGCATGGATTCCTTAAGGGGCAATCTTGCCTGATAAACCTGTTGGAATTCTTTGAGGAAATAACAGGCAGGTTAGACAAAGGAGAGTGAATGGATGTTGTGTACCTGGATTTTCAGAGGGTCTTTGACAAGGTTCTGCCCATGAGGATGCTTAACAAGATAAGGGACCATGGGATTACGGGAGAGATACTGGCGTGGACAGATGATGAGCTGCCTGGCAGGAGGCAGAGTGGGGGCAAAGGAGGTCTATTCCGCTTGGCTGCCAGTAACTAGTGGTGTTCCACAGGAGTGAGTATTGGGATCACTTCTTTCGTATTATATGTCAATGATTTGGGTGACAGATTAATAGCTTTGTGGCCAGTTTTGCTGATGATCCAAAGATAGGTTGGGTGGGGGCAGAGAGTACTAAGGAAGCAGAGGTTCTGCTTGGACAGATTGGGAGAATTAGCAAAGAAGTGCCAGATGGAATACAGTGTAGGGAAGTGTATGGTCATGAACTTTGGCAGAAGAAATAAAAGCGTAGACTATTTTCTACATGGGGAGAACATTAAAAAAGTAGAAGTGCATAGGGACTGGAGAGTCCTTGCGTAGCATTCGCTGATGGATAACTTGCAGGTTGAAGAGGTCATAAGGAAAGCAGATGCAATGTTAACATTCATTCTGAGAGGACTAGACTACAAGAGCAAGGATATAATGTAAAGGATTTATAAGGCATTGGTCAGACCATACTTGGAGATTTATGAACAGTCTTGGATCCCTTATCTACAAAACTATGTGCTGGTCTTAGAGAGGGTCCAGAGGTTGTGCACTAGAATAATTCCAGGAATGAAAGGATTAAGGTATGAGGAGCATTTTATGGCTCCTGGGCCTCTACTCACCGGAGTTCAGAGGAATGAGAGGGGATCTCATTGAAGCCTATTGAATATTGAAAGGCCCAGATAGAGTGGATGTGAAGAGGATGTTTCCAAAAATGGGTGTGTCTATGACCAGAGGGCACAGCCTCAGAATAGAGGGCCATCCATTTAGAACAGAGATGAGGGAAACTTTCTTTAGCCAGAAGGTGTTGTAGATGGCTGTGGAGACCAAATCAACAGGTATATTTTAAGTGAAGATTGATAGGTTCTTGATTAGTCGGAGCATCAAAGGTTATGGGGAGAAGGCAGGAGGATGGGGTTGAGAGGGATAATAAATCAGCCATGATGGAATGACAGAGCAGACTTGATGGGCCAAGTGGCCTAATTTTGCTCCTATGTCTGAAGGTCTCATTGTCTATCACTCTCCATCAAGTCCATCACTGCCACTAAGTCTCTAGGAGGAGAAGATGGCGGCGCGACGGCAGCGCACGCGGCCTCTCTGGTGATGAATATCTGTAATCTGTCAAGTAGGGGACCGTGCACAATTCTGATTTGATGGAGACGGACGTGAGAGTATGGAGGAACATCTGGAAAACTTCTAAAATGCCCGCTTCGCTGCTGCTGCTACTGTGTGGTAACCAGAATCTCCGGAGCAGAAGGCCCCGAAATCCTCAGCTTTGCTTGTTTCAGTGGCCGGGGCGAGGTCGAAGGTGCTCGGCAGAGGATGGCGCTCAGGAGGCTGTATCGGAGGGGCTGGTCGGAGGCTCAGAGTTTTCGGACGGACGGACTCAGTGTCGGCTGTGGTCAGCTGCTTCCAAGACATCAGCAAGTTGACGGTGCCTGGAGGTTTATGGCAGGGAGTTTCTCCCTTTTGCCGCCGCTATCGGGGACTCGGGAGTCGATCGACTCGGGGGCTTTGAGACTACTTTAATCATGCCCGTGGTCTGTTCTTCATCAAATTATGGTATTGTTTTGCACTGCTGTAACTATATGTTATAATTATGTGGTTCTGTCCGTGTTAGTCTTTGGTTTGTCCTGTTTTCTGTGATATCACTCCGGAGAAACATTGTATCATTTCTTAATGCATGTATCCATTTCTAAATGACAATAAAAGAGGACTGAGTGTTCTCACAATCTAAACTAATCTAATCTAATTAGGTTTCTGCTCCAGTTGAAGTGGCCACCAGCAGTGTTATTCCCCTACTTCTTCTCATGCTGGCTTCTTCTACGTATCTTTTTGTTCATAAAAGGAGTCCACCAGCTCTGATGTCATCGTTATTTAAGTCGATTTCCCTGAAGCTGTGCTTATTCTATGAGAGGAAGCAGCCAGTTCTGACACACAGCGGTACAATGCCCAGTTCCCTGCTGATTATTACATCCCACTCGGGTAAAAATTGGACATTGATCACACTAACTTGATTTAATCAACATAATGTTAGGTTATTCTAGCCACCCTGATGCCTACCGGTGAATGTGTTTACTCCTAGAAACCCCTTACTGTGATAGTGTTTCCCCTCACCCCCATCCTCCCCCTCATCCAGGAGTCTCTGCAGTAAGACCCTGCCCTTGGTAGGTGAGATGTTGAACAGCCCATTCTATCACGAGGACACGGCCAGGAATTCCAGGTGGGCTGCAGGTGAAGGCAGAGTTGGGGCTGGAAGGTGTTCACTCCCTGAGAGAAGACAACAGTGACACACTGACCAACACGTGGGACTATCAGGGTCAGGGCACTGATCTCCAGAATATAGGCAACAGGTCCAACACCACACAGTCAGACTGATACATCCCACAGCCAACGTATTCCACTGCCCAACCTCTGCACCGTTCTCTGAGAACATCACCCTGTTCCTGAGGGAAGACCTCCCTGCTGTTTTGGACATATCTCCATGTATCTGTAGAAGACCCTCTTCCTGTGGAACAAATGGTAGGTACTAAAGAGCGGTGTTTGATTGTGTGGGTGTGTGTTTGAGCTTTTGTAAGGGACCAGCTATCAAACAGCACTGGGTGGTGTGGTAAGATTGGACCAACAATTGTAAAAGGTAGTTACTTGTCATTCAGGACATCAGAGGAATGCACGTGTACTTGTTCGGGAGACTGTACATTTGCTTGGGGATGTGCTTGTGTGTGTTACGACTAAGTAAAACTCTGGGGTAACAGAGTTTTACAGCATATGAAAAGGAACACAGTTGATATGAGCTCTGTGGCACAGAGGTGGGAGGCTGCAGAGTGCATCCTCTCTGGCTTTAAGCTGACCTAGACTAATCCACCCAATAACAATGTTATTCCAGGGAAGTTAAACACCAACCTGCTGTTTCACATTTGACCATTGCTGATGCAAGCAGACCTATGGATGAAAGGGAAGGGGAACACGAATGCAGAAGACTCGGAGAGCACGTGTCAGCAAACTGTGGTTACAGTGTAATGGACTATCTAGTTATCTGAATTAGAAGGAATGGTACGTGTTGGCCTATGGTTGTTAGATGCTGCAGATAATGGGCAGATGGTGCTGATGGCGAGCTGCTGGGTTGCCCTGAGTCAGGGTCCTTACACTGATGATCTGAGCCAAGAGCAGGATACACTTCTCATCTGACCCCTCATTTGCTGCATTTGAAAGAGCAACCCTCATTCAAATTGGTGGCGCACAGTTTATTTTCTATAACTTTTACTAAAGATGGCACCGAGGTATGGTGAGTTGTTGCAAGTTGCTTTCTCCAGATCTACACATTGCTTCTGTTATAGTTGTTCTGCTCTTTCTCTTTAAAGCTAACTTTTAAGACTCTAAGATGAACTTACTCATATTTTCCACCTGCATTGCACTTTGTCTGCAATTGGGGTCTTGGGAACCACATCCATAGATCTCTCAAAGTTGCCATGCAAGTTGAGAGGGTGATTAAGAAGGTGTATGGTGTGTTGATCTTCATTAGTCGGGGGATTGAATTCAAGAGCCACAAGGTAATGTTACGTAACCGGCAACAATGAATATCAATCGAGACAGGTTATATAAAAATAACCAAACATTTATTAAACACGGATAAGGAAACGATAAGGAAAAAAAAAACAAACGAAGACTTTAACCAGAAGTTAACAGATATGCAGCCGTTCACCAACTCGCCACTTGGCTCTGGTTCTTAAAGCATTAAAATGCGAAAACAATTCTTAAAGCGATACAGTCAAATATAGTTCTTAAAGCGATAACTTCGAAAGTTCAACAGATTTACACATTCAATTGGGAGAGACTTCTCTGGAGAAGGATTTCTTCCCCGACGCAACTTTCCTGCTGGTTCCGTCCACAGGATTCACGATGCCGAAAATAAACAGTTTAAATCAACTGACCTTAAATTCCTTTAGAGAGAGAGAGCACCTTTTTGCATGAACTACTTGCTCTTTCTGGCAAGAGTTATCCTCGATGCAGGTAGCTACTCCTCCAAAGAAGCCTCAATAAGGTCGATCCTTAATGAAACTGCCAAACGATGCTGACTCCTCTCGATCCTTCGATCCTGTAACTTCGATAAATTATTCACTCTCCCTTCTACTATGGGAATTGGGTAAATCAACACATCTAGCAAATATTTCCAGTCCAATAAGATGGTATCTCACAACAAAACGCACACTCCGTTTTAAAAATGAAACTGTGTCACAAAAAGAAACGCAACAGAAATGGAGATGCAGCACGTTCTAGCTGGAAATCTACAAACTCAAAAAAAACCCCTGCATCGACCTGGGTCGACCCTTATATAGTCATGGGTCACATGTCATCACGTGACTTCACATCCGCGGTAAAATCACATCAGGTGACCTCCAAAAGACCATTACATCATTCTCACAAAAAAAAACACAGATCTCCTTGAGCATGTAACAGTAATCTTGCAGCTTTATAAAACTCTGGTTATACCACATTTGGAATATTGTGCTCATTCAGGTAATTTTATTATAGAAAGGATGGAAGCTTCAGAAATGCAGAGGAGATTTACCAGGATGCTGGCTATGTTAGATGAGAGTATGTATTATTAGGAAAGGTTGAGCAAGCACGAGCTATTTTCTTTAGAGTGGAGGAGGATGAGAGGTGGTTTGATAGGTGTGTGTGAGGTGTTATGGGCCATACAGTGGACTGCCAGTGCCTTTTTCCCAGGGTGAAAATGGCTAATACGAAAGGTCATCGTTTTAAGGCATTTAGAGGAAAGAATAAGGGAATGTCAGAGTAGGTTTTGTTACCCAGAGTGGTATGTGCATGGGCCACACTGTCAGTGGTGGTGGGAGGGAGAGTCAAGAGACTCTTAAGCACATGGATGGTAGCACAATGGAGGGTTATGTGGTAGGGAAGCATTAGAATAATTGTGGAGTAGGTTAAATGTTACAATGAGTACCTAACTGCACCAGCTTCTGGGTTTAGATGCTTTGCCTCTCCAGAATATGGATAGCTGGCGCGGCCTCTTTAAATTCCACAAACTGGCGGCCGTGTTTTGGTGCCAGGATTTTAATATTTAAAGAGCCCCTGAACTGAGATTCACTGCTCAATTGTCAACTCTGCTCTGGATTCTCATCTAACGTCTAGACTAGAACCCTGTCCTCATCTCAGTCTCATATCGTGTCGTGATTCTGGTCTCGGATACTCCAGCTCCTGGGTCCAAACCATCCTTGCCTAGCTCTCTCGTCACCTTGAAAGTTTGGCACAACAACTGTTCTATGTTCTATGTAACACTTTATTCTGCGTTCTGTTACTGCTTTCCCTTATACTGGTTCAATATGTTGCAATGAAATTCTCTGTATGGATAACAAATTTTTTTTAATGTACCTTGGTACATGTAGCAGTAATAAACCAATTTACCAATCAACCAACATCTCCCTGTTCCTGCAGGAACATCTCTCTGCCCTGGGGGGATCATTTCCCTGTTCCTGCAGGAACATCTCCCTGCCCTTGGAGGATCATCTCCCTGTTCCTGCAGGAATATTTTCCTGCTCTTGGAGCTCTTTTCCCAGAGGACCATCTTCCTGTTTCCACAGAACAGCTCCCTTTTTCCAGGGGAACATCTCTCTGTTCCCAGGAAAACATCTTCCTAGTTCTGGGAGAAACGTCTAAGTCCCAGTCACAGGGTGAAAACCCATGTTACCCATCTTGAGTCTACACCGATGATCAGAGACCTCCTGTGGTCTTTCTGTGCCACTGGGTTGGTCCCTGGTATGGTGACACTATGGAACAGAATGGCTACTGCACTTTGGACAAAGTGCTCATCACCAGCCCTTGATCCACACAGTCCGTGAGAGACAGGAGGCAGGGCACAGGGAAGTTCCAAAACAGTTCCAGGGCAATTCGAGAACTGTTCCAGACCAGTTCCAACATCTTTCCTGGGCAGCTCCAGTACCATTCCAGAGCAGAGCCACAGCAACCTGTGGAGACAGAAGAGACTACAGATGCTGGAGTCAGGAGTACAAGCAGGGAGATAGATGGTGGTATGTCTTGGAGGTAAATCATCCCCATCCCAGAACATTGCTATAGGAGTCCTCAGGTGAAGAGTCCTGCACCTGACCATCTTCAGCAGCATCAGCAGGATTCTTCATTCCATCACAGCAGAAGAGGAGAAAGAGGGCTGTCCACTGAATGCACAAAGCTCAATCCTTCTCCAAATGAAGTACACCATGTTTGCTAATGGCACTAACGGACATTACCTTCGCAAAGTGCCAACCGTCAACATCCTAGTGCTACCACTGTCCAGAAGCTCTACTGGACCTGCCACATTCTGTAAGTACTCTTCTACCAGATCAAGTCAGCGCATGGGGAATCCTGTGGTGACTGACTCACCTCCAGATACCTCAAAGATTTTCCATTATCTACAAGATGCACCACGAAATGGACAGAGTCCTTTCCAATTACCCAAGTGCATTTCCAACACCCAATAAACCAAATGCCACCCGGGGGGAAAGCAGACCATCTATCACTCTAAGCATTGAGACACCCATCATTGATGCACTTTGGTTATACTGTGTACCATGGATAAAATTCCCTACACTTACTCACCCTCAGCACCTTGTGAACCCACTCCCTCCGCCAGTAGGAAGAGCAAGAGCAGTAAATGCATGCATTCGATACTCTGGAATTATGACAGGCATCTCTTGTGCAAAGACCAGCCTTCTTCTGAAGTAATTTCCAGGGACCCATACTGCCTTGATTGTCTGTAGGTCTAGGGGCTGAAGATTCTGCTGGCACAGTAGAGGATGCGGTAACTTTCACCTCTGATCCTCTGATCCTTGAATCTATTTGTAACATGGAACGTGATTGCCAGACAGGATGATGAGCTGAGGGGGATTGGTGGAAGGTTTCCATCTTTGTGGCGCTTTGTATAAAGCCCATCCTCTAGTAGGTTTCAGTTAATGAGACAAGACTGGTCGGTTTTCTGAACCTCCAGCATTGACTGTGTGCTGCAGACTGAGGCAATCTTGCTTTTGGTGAGTGGAAAAGGAAGGATGAAAAGTTCTGGGTTTTTTTTCCAATTCCCACTGCTGTCTGAGGTGAAATTTGTTGTTTTGTGGCAGCAATACATAAAAATTACTATGTGTTGCAATAAGAAATTATTTTAAAAATCAGTAGTGCAAAAAGAGAGCAAAAGCAGAGGTAGCGTCCGTGGGATCATGGTTTGTTAAGAAATCTGATGGTAGAGGGGAAGAAGTTATTTCTAAAATCTTGAGTGTGCGTCTTCAGGCTCCTGTACCTGCTCTCCAATGATAACTGGTTGGTGAGGATCCTTAATAATGGATGTCCCCTTCTTGAGACAATGCCTTTTGAAGATGTCCTCGATGGTGGGGTGGCGACATCTCCTTGCAGAAGTCCATAATTAGTTCCTTGGTTTTACTGAGGTTGAGTGCAAGGTTGTTGTAGTGACACCCCTCAACCAGATGGTCCTCTTCACTCCTGTGCACCTTCTCGTCACCATCTGAAATTCTGCCAACAACAATTGTGCCATCAGCGAATTTATAGATGGTGCTTGAACTGTGCTGAGCCAGCAGTGGGTGAAGAGAGTAGAGCAGTGGGCTAAGCATGCATCCTTGAGGTGAGCCTGTGTTGACTGTCAGTGAGAAGGAGATATCATTGCAACACTGGGTGTCCAACAGAGTGATCAGCAACACTGGAGCTCCACAGGGGACTGTCTTGTCTCCCTTTCTCTTCATCATTTACACCTTGGACTTCAACTACTACACACAGTCTTGTCATCTTCAGAAGTTTTCTGATGACTCTGCCATAGTTGGATGCATCAGCAAGGGAGATGAGGCTGAGTACAGGGCTACGGTAGGAAACTTTGTCACATGGTGTGAGCAGAATTATCTGCAGCTTAATGTGAAAAAGATTAAGGAGCTGGTGGTAGACCTGAGGAGAGCTATGGTACCGGTGACCCCTGTTTCCATCCAGGGGGTCAGGGGGACATGGTGGAGGATTACAAATACCTGGGGATACGAATTGACAATAAACTGGACTGGTCAAGGAACACTGAGGCTGTCTACAAGAAGGGTCAGAGCCGTCTCTATTTCCTGAGGAGACTGAGGTCCTTTAACATCTGCTGGACGATGCTGAGGATGTTCTACGAGTCTGTGGTGGCCAGTGCGATCATGTTTGCTGTTGTGTGCTGGGGCAGCAGGCTGAAGGTAGCAGACACCAACAAAATCAACAAACTCATTCGTAAGGCCAGTGATATTGTGGGGATGAAACTGGACTCTCTGACGGTGGTGTCTGAAAAGAGGATGCTGTCCAAGTTGCATGCCATCTTGGACAATGTCGCCCATCCACTACATAATGTACTGATTGGGCACAGGAGTACATTCAGCCAGAGACTCATTCCACCGAGATGCAGCACAGAGTGTCATAGGAAGTCATTCCTGCCTGTGGCCATCAAACTTTACAACTCATCCCTTGGAGGGTCAGACACCCTGAGCCAATAGGTTGGTCCTGGACTTATTTCCTGGCATAATTTACATATTACTATTTAATTATTTATGGTTTTATTACTATTTAATTATTTATGGTGCAACTGTAACGAAAATCAATTTCCCCTGGGATCAATAAAGTATCACTATGACTATTTCCGATCCTGATTGACTGTGGTCTCCTAATGAGGAAGTCAAGGATCCAGCTGCAGACAGAGTCGCCGGGTTTGAAGCTTACTGATCAGTACTGAGAGGATGATGCTGATGAATGCTGAATTGTCATCAAAAAATGGTAGGTATTGCTGGTGTCCAGCTGGTCCAAGGCCAAGTGGAGAGCCAGTGATATTGTATGCACTATGGATCGATTTTGGCTGTTCACCGAGGCAGCTCACACTCCTCTTGACACTGGTGTGATCGATTACCTTTTCAAGGCGGTGGAATTGCAGTGAGGGGTTACAGATGTCCTTGAACAGTCCAGTCAGTTGGTTGGCACAGGATTTCAGTGCTCTGCTAGGTAAACCATTGGAGCCTGCTACCCTGCAAGGATTCACCCTCTCGGAAGACAATTTGATGTTAGCCTCTGAGATAGATATCACAGGGTCGCCTGATGCTGCAGTGATACACAGGTACAGTTTAATTCTCCCTCTCAAAATGTGGATAAAAGATGTCATCTCATCAGGGAGGGAAGCATCACAGCCATTTATGATATTAGGATTCATCTTGCAGGAAGTAATGGCCTGCAAGCCCTGCCAGAGCTGACATGCATCTAATTCTGTCTTACATCAACTGGATTTCTTTTTTAGCTCTTATGATAGCCTTCCATAGGTCTTACATGGACGTCTTGTACAGAACTGGATCAACAGTATTGCTGCAGATCTAGCCCTCTGTAAACGGCGTATCTCCTGACTCATCCACAGCTTCTGGTTTGAGTATGTCCAGTGTGTTCTTGCAAGCACGCACTCATCCAATGGCGCTGTGTCCAAAGTGCCAGTGGTCAGCCATGTCTCTGTGAAGCAGAGTACACAGCAGTCCTTGACATCTCTCATGGTACTGCAGTTTTGCTCCGAGGCCTTCAATGTTATTTTTCAAAGTCTGTACGGCGCCAATAAAAAGTATTCACCACCCTCCACCCCCTTGGAAGTTTGAACGCAAACAACAGGAATTCTGCAGATGCTGGAAATTCAAGCAACACACATAAAAGTTGCTGGTGAACGCAGCAGGCCAGGCAGCATCTCTAGGAAGAGGTGCAGTCGACGTTTCAGGCCGAGACCCTTCGTTAGTCCTGATGAAGGGTCTCGGCCTGAAACGTCAACTGCACCTCTTCCTAGAGATGCTGCCTGGCCTGCTGCGTTCGCCAGCAACTTTTATGTGTGTCCCCTGGAAGTTTTCAGGTTTTCATGTTTCATCTGTGGAATTTGTTGCCATGAGCGACTGTGGAGGCCAAGTCATTGGGTGCACTTAAGGCAGAGAGAGATGGGTTCTTGATTTGCCAGGGCATCAAAGGATACAGAGAGAAAGCAATGGACTGGAAGAATTGGATCGGCCCATGATTGGCCTACTTCTACTCCTATATCTTATTATGGTTTTGTTGTTTTACAATATTGAATCACAGTGGATTTAATTTGGCTTTTTTGACACTGATCAACAGAAAGACTTTCATATCAAAGTGAAAACAGCTCTCTACAAAGTACTCTAATTCAATTATAAATATCAAACAAAAAATAATTGTTTGCACCCCCTTCAGGTCAGTATGTAGTAGATGCACCTTTGGCAGCAATTACAGCCTTGAATCTATGTGGCTAGGACTCTATCAGCTTTGCACATCTGGACACTACAATTTTTCCCCATTCTTCTTTACAAAACTGCTCAAGCTGTATCAGATTGTATGGGGATCATGAGTGAATAGCCCTTTTCAAGTCAGCCGCAAATTCACAACTGGATTGAGGTCTGGACTCTGACTTGGCCATTCCAGGGCATTAACTTTGTTATTTTTAAGCCATTCCTGTGTGGCTTTGGCTTTATGCTTGGGGTCATTGTCTTGGTGGAAAACAAATCTTCTCCGAAGTCACAGTTCTCTTGCAGACTGCATCAGGTTTTCCTCCAGGATTTCCCTGTATTTTGCTGCATTCATTTTACCCTCTACTTTCACAAGCCTTCCAGGGCCTGCTGCAGTGAAGCATCCCCACAGCATGATGCAGCCACTACCATGCTTCACAGTAGGGATGGTGTGTTTTTGACGATGTGCGGTGTTTAGCTTACACCAGAGCATTTAGTTGATGGCCAAAGAGTTCAACTTTGGTTTCATCAGACCACAAAACCTTCTTCCAGCTGACTTCAGGGTCTCCCAAATGCGTTCTGGCAAACTCCAGCTGAAATTTCATGTGAGTTTTTTCAATAGTGGCTTTCTCTTTGCCACTCTCCCATTAAACTGTGAAGCACCCGGGCAACAGTTGCTGTATGCACAGTCTCTCCCATCTCAGCCTCTGAAGCTTGTAACTCCTCCAGAGTTGTCATAGGTCTCTTGGTGGCCTCCCTCACTAGTCCCCTTCTTGCACGGTCATTCAGTTTTTGAATATGGTCTGCTCTAGGCACATTTACAGTGTGCCATATTCTTTCCATTTCTTGACTTAACTGTACTCCAAAGGATATTCAGTGACTTGGAAAGTTTCTTGCATCCATTTCTGGACTTGTGCTTTTCAATAACCTTTTTGCGGAGTTGATTGGAGTGTTCTTTTGTCTTCATGGTGTAGTTTTTGCCTGGATACTGACTCACCAGCAGTTGGGCCTTCCAGATACAGGTGTATTTTAACTATTGAAACACCTTGACTGCACACAGGTCTCCATTTAACTCATTATGAGACTTCTAAAACCAATTGGCTGCACCAGTGATGATTTGGTGTGTCATATTAAGAGGGGTGAATACTTATGCAATTAATTATTTGGTATTTTACACTTGTAATTAATTTAGATCACTTTGTAGAGATCTGTTTTCACTGATATGAAAGAGTCTTTTCTGTTGATCAGTGTCAAAAAAGCCAAATTAATCCACTGTGATTCAATGTTTTAAAACAATAAAACATGAAAACTTCCAAGGGGATGAATACTTTTGATAGGCATTGTACATTAGCCAGGATTAAAGTTTGTCACGAGCCTTGTGGCCCATCAGGCTGGTGCTTATGCTGGTTTCCGTGGTGTGAAACGACTGAGAGTACAAGACTCCTCCCGCCCCCCCTCCCCGGATAGGACACCAGTCTATCGTGACATTAGCCAGGAGAATGGTAGGGAGTGAGATTTTCAGGACCCTGCTTTTCAGTTTAACCAGCAGCCAAGCCTGACAGCAGTGCTTTCTTAAAGGGATCTGCACTCACTATCTGGATGGTCTGCAGTCCAGGATCTGCCAGTTTTGAGGATCATTGTTGCTTACTGAAGTACCCTTGGCTGTGGCTGCAGTCTTCAGTTGTAGTAGTCCTAAACGGGAATATTCCATGATTCCCATTGGAGCTGCACACAAAGTGTCACCACCCTCCAGTGATCTTATTTCCATAATTCAAGAAGGGAAAGAGGCATAAACTGGTGAGTTTCATGTCATTGGTACGGAAACTATTGGAGAGGATTCTTTGGGATAAAGTTTATAAGGGTTTGGAAGACTATTAGAATTAAAGTCAACTTGCATGGTTTTGTGCGGGGCCATTCATGCTGTACCAACTTGAGTGATTTTTTCAAGGTGGTGATGAAGGCTGAGCTGTGGATATTCTCTACATCAGGGGCCCCCAACCTTTTTTGCACTGTGGACCGGTTTATTATTGACAATATTCTTGCGGACCAGCCGACGTGGGGGGGAGGGGGTGGGTAGGGTTGCCAACGGAGAAGAGAAGCAGTCAAATACGTTGTGTTTACCCCGAGAAAGACTACAATGACCATGAAGCCTTGCGCGGGCACCTGTGTGCGCATGCGTGTATGTGCCGATATTTTTCTACAAATCGTTTTTGACGATTCTGTTCGGGGGGGGCGGTGGTGTTAATCACGACCGGAATATAGGTGATAAGTGGCTAATACACTCAATTTCGTTTTTAAAAGGGTTTATCTAATGAATTTAATATTAAACACACAGCGCATATTTTCCTCACATGAATATAGCGATAAGTCAATTATCAGGGAAGGACAGGGGAGTTTGAAGTAAGTGTTGAACGAACTTCCAGTAGAAGTGGTAGAGGCAGGTTTGATATTATCATTTAAAGAAAAGTTAGATAGGTATATGGACAGGAAAGGAATGGAGGGTTATGGGCTGAGTGCAGGTCGGTGGGACTAGGTGAGAGTAGCGTTCAGCATGGACTAGAAGGGCAGAGATGGCCTGTTTCCATGCTGTAATTGTTATATGGTTATATAAGTCAATAGCATCATAACATTTTAAGAAACGTTTGGATATTAAACATACAGCACATACTTGCCCCGTATGAACATATAAAATCATTGCAACACACCAATATTGCTGAATCAGTGGGAGCCCTGGGCTTGTTTCCCTGCAACAAGACGGTGCCATCAAGGGGTGACGGGAGACAGCGATACTCGAAGGGGGTTCCTTGTGTCCAGTCTATTCCACAATTCAGTTTTCCTTGCATTCATTGCAGAGATATGTTGGAAATGGAAACAATGTTTTCAGTGCTTTCGTGGCTATCTCAGGATATTTAGCCTTGACTTTGATCCAGAATGCCGGCAGAGATGTTACGTCAAACATACTTTTCAGCCCGCCGTCATTTGCAAGCTCGAGGAGTTGATCTTCCCATGCTGACGTGGATGACGCGCCGGTAATGACCTTGCGTGCGTTCAAGCTCAACAGTGCATGACAGGGAATGAGGAAAGGTGCAGCTGACTCATATCGTTTCCTCGCGGCCCGTTAGCACATGCTTTGCGGCCCGGTGGTTGGGGACCTCTGCTCTACATGGATTTTAGCAAGGTCTTTGACAAGGTTTCACACGGGAGGCTCGTGCAGATGTTTAAGGTGCATGGGATCCAAGGTAAATTGGCAGTCTGAGGACGGAGGAGCAACACCTCATATTCCATCCGGGTAGCATCCAATCTAATGGCATGAAAAATGATTTCTCCTTCCAATTAATTTTCTTTGCCTCCCCTTTCTCTTTTCTTCTATTCCCCACCCTGGAGTCTTAACTCTTTTCCTCACCTTCCTATCACCTCCCTCTGATGCCCCTCCTTCTTCCCTTTCTCCTATGATCCATTCTCCTCTCCTTTCAGATTCCTTCCTCTCCAGCCCTTTCCCTTTCCTACCCACCTGACTTCACCTATCACCTATTAGCTTGTCTTCCTTCCCCTCCCCACCTATTTATTCGGGCATCTTCCCCCTTCCTTTCCAGTCCTGAAGAAGGGTCTCAGCCCAAAACGTTGACTGTTTATTCATATCCATAGATACTGCCTGACTTGCTGAGTTTCTTCAGCATTTTGTGTGTGGTTGCTCTGGAGGGCGTACAGGAGCGAGATATGCCGACTAGTGGAGTGGTGCCACAGCAACAACCTGGCACTGAACGCCAGTAAGACGAAAGAGCTGATTGTGGACTTCAGGAAGGGTAAGACGAAGGAACACATACCAATCCTCATAGAGGGATCAGAAGTGGAGAGAGTGAGCAGCTTCAAGTTCAAGATCTCTGAGGATCTAACCTGGTCCCAACACATTGATGCAGTTATAAAGAAGGCAAGACAGGGGCTATACTTTATTAGGAGTTTGAAGAGATTTGGCATGTCAACTAATACACTCAAAAACTTCTGTAGTTGTACCATGGAGAGCACTCTGACAGGCTGCATCACTGTCTGGTATGGAGGGGCTACTGCACAGGACCGAAAGAAGCTGCAGAAAGTTGTAAATCTAGACAGCTCCATCTCTGGTACTAGCCTGCAAGGTACCCAGGACATCTTCAGGGAGCGATGTCTCAAAAAGGCAGCGTCCATAATTAAGCACCTTGAGCACCCAGGGCATGCCCTTTTCTCACTGTTACCATCAGGCAGGAGGTACAGAAGCCTGAAGGCACACACTCAGAGATTCAGGAACAGCTTCTTCCTCTCTGCCATTCGATTCCTAAATTGACATTGAATCTTTGGACACTACCTCACTTTTTTTTAACATACAGTATTTCAGTTTTTGCATTTTTTAAATATCTATTCAATATACATAGTTGATTTGGTTGTTCATTTATTATTATAATTTTTATTTTATTTATAATGATTATTATTTTCTCTGCTAGATTATGCATTGCATGGAACTGCTGCTGCTAATTTAACAAATTTCACATCACATGCCAGTGATAATAAACCTGATTCTGATTCTGATACTGATTTCCAGCATCTGCTGATTTTCCTGTGTTTAGGAGTAAAAGGGTAGCCAGGAAGAGAGTAGGCTCCATCAGAGTTCAGCAGGCCACCTACACCCCCAAGCCACAGGAGATGGGAGGGATTTTTAATGATTATTCCTCCTCTATGTTTATTGAGGAGAAATTTGTGGTTGCTCCAGAGATAAAAGGCGCAAGTGCCGATAACACTTGTATTACTAGAGACAAGTTTTCTTCAGCCTTACAGTGCAGTAAGGTCAGGGCCTGACCAAGTATATCCACAGATCTTGTGAGAGGGTAGAGAATAAATACAAGAGGTCCTTACAGAGATATCTGTTTCATCATTCACCAGTGGTGAACTTCCTGAAGACTGGAAGGTAGCTAAAGTGGTTCCATTGTTTAATGGTAGCAAGTACAAGCCAGAGAACGACAAGCTGATCAGCCTAATTTCAGTAGTGGGGAAGTTACTGGAAAGACTTATGCAGGACGGGATATACCAACATTTGAATAGACACAGTCTGATTAGGAGGAGTCAGCATGGCTTTGTACATTGTAGCCATTTTTCACAAGTCTTTCACGGTTCTTTTTTTGCAAAAGTAGCCAAAAAAGTGGATGAAGGTAGAGCAGAGAATATTATCTGTTTGGACCTTGGGAAGGCCTTTGAGGAGGTCCCACATGGCAGTCTGAATGGGAAAGTTTGGTCTCAGGAATCCAGGTGTTATGTGGGTTCAAAATTGGCTTGGAGGTGGGAAGGAGAGGGTGGTGGTTGTAGGCTGTCTTTCAAAATGGAGGCCAGTGACTAGTGACGTGCCACAGGTGACCGTGTTAGAACTCTTGTCATTCGTTATTTACGTAAATGATTTTGATGTGAATGCATACGTCTTGATTAATAATCTTGTGGATGACAAAAAAATTAGGAGCTATTGTTGACAGGGTGAAGAAGGTTATTGTAGATTACAAGGAGATCCTAATCGGTTAAGGAACTGAGTGAAGAGTGGAAAATAGATTTCAATACAGATGCACTTTGGAAAGTCAAATGCAGTGTAGAACCTACACTATGAAAAGTAGGTCTCTGGGGAGTTCTGTGGAATAGAAGGATTGCAAGTAGATGGCTCCCTGAAAATGGAGCCACAGGTGGACAGTGTGGTGAAGAAAGCTTTTTGCATGCTGGCGTTCATTAGTCAGGACATTGAGTATGGAGATTGGAATATGATGTGGCAATGGTACAAGATATTAGTGAGACCTTATCTGGAGTACTGTGCTCAGTTTTGGTTACCCTGTTGTCATTACGCTCAAAAGCAGGTACACAAGAATACTGCAAATTCAAGGATCTGAGTTATCGGAAGAGGATGAGCAGGCTAGGAGACTATGGGTGACCTTACAGAGAAGTATAAAATGATGAGGTGCATAGTGGGTGTCAATGCACCAGTCTTTTTTTAAGTAAAGGGAATCATAAACTGAAGGGCATAGGTTTAAAGTGAGACAAGACAGATTTAAAAGCCACTTGAGAGGCCACTTCATCACACAGAGGGTGATATTTGTGTGGAATGAACTGCCAGAAGAAGTGGTTGAGACAGGTATAATTACAACATTTAATAGACTCCTGGACATGGACATGGTTAGGAAAGATTAAGAGGGAAATAGGTTAAACACAATCAGACGGCACAAGTTTAGCCAAGATGCCATTGATTGACACTGTGTTGCACTGAATGGACTCCTTTGATGCAATATAACTTGATTAGTCTATCTTCACCACCCTGTGTAACTGAGATGCCACTTTCAGTAAACTATGTACTTGTGTGTACGTGTGTGTGTGTGTGTTTGAGTGTGAATGAGTAAATGTGTGTGTCGGAGTATGAATGGATATGTGTATGAGTGGGTAAGTGTGTGTGTGTGTACGCACGTGCGTTTGTTGTTGAGATACTTGAACAGAACTGTGAAAATGCTATCCACATCTTGTTCTTGTTATTCTGCATTCCTGAGGGATTGCATTAACTCTCAATACTGGAAATTATGTTGCAGTAAATAAAAATAGACTCAGGGTTTGAACATTCATCGGTGAATTTGTCCAGAAAGTTTGCTTTATATAGAAACATTGAAAATAGGAGCAGGAGTGGCCATTCATCCCTCTGAGCCTGCTACACCATCCAGTTCCCGTACCTTCTCCCTCCTATCATTTCCTGAGCCCTTTAGTCTCAAGAAAAATCTTAACCCCTTCTTGACTGTATTCAATAACTTGAACTCAGCTGCTTTCAATGGTGTAGAGTTCATTGTTCTCTGAGGCAAGAAGCTTCTCTTCTCTCCAAGTTCTGAATGATTTATCCCTTATCATAAACTTTGCCCATGACCTTGGACTCCACAAGCATTGGGAAACATCAGGAGCTTCAACAGTATCGCTCCTACTCTACTAAATTCCAGTGACTATAAACCTCATTTACCTGAACTCTTCTAAGCATCATTCCTGCCATCCCAGCTCTCAGTCTGAACTACACCCCGCACCCCCCCGCCACAGCCAGAACAACCTTCCTCAGATAAGGAGACCATGATGGCAGACAATACTCAATGTGCGGTGTCACATTGCTTCTGGTACAATTACAAGACACCCCTGCTCCTGTACTAAAATACTCTCATTGTGAAGGCCAGCATGCCATTTGCCTTCTTAATCACCCATTTCAACTGCTTGCTGACCTTCAGTGACTGGTTTGCAAGAACATCCAGATCTCGTTGCACCTCCCCTTTCTCAATGTATTGTCATTCAGATAATAATTTGCCTTCCTGTTATTGCCACCAAAGTAGACCACCTCATATTTAACCAGCCATGTATGTGTCCAATCCTACAAACTATCCAAATCAAACTGCTGTCTGTCACCTTCCCATGCAGTTTTGTGCCTGCAAACTTGGAAGTACTACTTTTAATCCCCTCTTCTGAATCATTAATATATATTGTGACACAAACAAGAGGAGATCTGCAGTTGCTGGAAATCAAAGTAATACACTCATAATGCTGGAGGATCTCATCAGACCAGGCATCATCTGTGGAAATGAGTAAACAGGCAACGTTTCAAGCCAAAACACTTCATCAGGACTTGGAAAAAGAGATGGGAAGAAGGTGGGAAGAAGGGGAGGAAGAAGTACCACGTAGACGATAGGTGAAAGCAGGAGAGGGGGAGGGGTGAAGTAAAGAGCAGGGAGGTCATTTGGTGAAAGAGATGAAGGGCTGGAGAAGAGGGAATCTGAAAGGAGAGAAGGCCATGAAAGAAAGAGAAGTGGAGGAGAACCAGAGGGAGGTAAGGAGATAGGGTGAGAGAGGGGAATGGGAATGGGGAATGGTGAAAGGTCGGGGGGGGGGGAGACAATTACTGGAACTGGTCCCAGCCTGTGATACCCCAGCAACCAGCACCTGTTCTTAGAACTAGACATGTTCATTCCTACTCTTTGTCTCCTATCAGTTCTCTGTTGGCATAATAACTCCAATCATAAAGGCTACACTTTGGTGCTATCTCTCACTGAAGACCTATGCAAAGCTCTGTGAAAGTTCAGACAAATCTCCCCTCATATTCTGCTAGTTAACTCCTCCAAAAAAATACCAGTATATTTGTCAAGTATGGTTCCCTATTTTGTAAAGGCACAAGGCACCCACATCATTTACAAATGACTCCAACATTTGCATACTCCTTCTGTCAGTCAACCATCTACCCATCTATTTTCTCTCTGTCTCTTAAATAGTGGTGTTACATTAGCCACCCTCTAATCCACTGGAACTGTTCCAGAGTCTAAATATCACTGTAAAATGGTCAGCAAAGTATCCACTAATTACAAGACCACTCCCTCTGGTATCTCAGGGCGCAAACTGTTGGCATGGTGAGTTCCAGTCTTCAATCCCCTCTGCTTCCCTCATACCATTCCCTACTATCACAGATTTCCTTCGTTTCCTGCTCCTCCTTAGACCCCAAGTTCTTTGCATCCTGCTTTGTGTTGTTGTATTGTGCTGAATAACTTCACTGTCCACTCCCTTCCACACTCGGACTCTTCCTACTGACCACCTCGCACTGTTCCTCCAGTTTGGTGATTGATTTGATCCACCATGTCTGCCATCTCCCTTTTGAGACACACTGGTTTCCTCCTGCAGACTGTTTGCTCAGTTCAGATTTGAGGCTTTCTATCCTTTGAGTGTTTCCATTCTCCCTGAATCTGAGGATTGACTCCAAATATCCCCTTATTACATTACTCATCCAGTTAGCACTTGAAGTTCTTAAATAGACATGAAGGAAAATCAGAATCAGGTTTGTTATCACCAGCGTGTGTCATGAAATTTGTTAACTTTGAAGCAGTAGAACAATGCAATACATGATAATATAGAAAAAAACCTGAATTACATTAAATATATATATATACTGTATATTGAAAATAGGTGCTGGAGTAGGCCATTTGGCCCTTCGAGCCTGCACCGCCATTCAGTATGATCATGGCTGATCATCCAACTCAGAACCCTGTACCAGCCTTCCCCCCATACCCCCTGATCCCTTTAGCCACAAGGGCCATATCTAACTCTCTCTTAAATATAGCCAATGAACTGGCCTCAACTGTTTCCAGTGGCAGAGAATTCCACAGATTCACCACTCTCTGTGTGAAGAAGTTTTTCCTAATCTCGGTCTTAAAAGGCTTCCCCTTTATCCTCAAACTGTGACCCCTCGTTCTGGACTTCCCCAACATCGGGAACAATCTTCCTGCATCTAGTCTGTCCAACCCCTTTAGGATTTTATATGTCTCAATAAGATCCCCCCTCAATCTTCTAAATTCCAGAGAGTATAAGCCTAGTCGATCCAGTCTTTCATCATATGAAAGTCCTGCCACCCCAGGAATCAATCTGGTCTCAACCTATGTATATTAAACTGTTAAATTAAATAAATAGTACAAAATCAGAAATAAAAATTGATGAGGTAGTGTTCATGGTTTCAGTGTCCATTCAGAAATCAGGTGGCAGAGGGGAAGAAGCTGTTTACTGAGTGTGTGTGTGCTCAGGATTCTGTATCTTCTTCCTAATGGTAACAATGAGAAGAGGGCATGTCCTGGTTGTGTCACAATGGGGGCATTGGTAACGGACCCAAATGCAAGACACAAACACTGAAGTACTAGGAACAGGACAAGGATGCAGGACCTGTGCTAGGACTTGGACAAGAAACAGGGAAACCGGACAAGGAACCATGAACTAGGAGCCTGGACTTGAACTCCGAGCCAGAGACTGGACAAGGACCCAGAACCTGGGTCTTGCCTTGGGCTCAGACTCCAGAACTAGGCGAGGACAAGACGAGGCTACAGGACAGGACATGGCTTGGGTGAGGAACTCCTGGGTAGGGTGAGACACAAGGACAGGTAAAGGCACATGGACAGGACTCAGATAGGACTGGACTAGGCACAAACTGAACGAGGGAATTAAGGAGCATGGAGCCTTGGACTAGAAGAGACAGGAGCACGAAACACAGAGCCGGGCCACCTCCTTGGGAACAGGACATAGGCCGGACTCATACACATAACACAGAGCCAGGACCCCTCCTTGGGAACAGGACGTAGGGCCAGGACTCATACACAGAACGCCGAACATGAAGAGACGGATCCCAACACAAGGTAGTGGCAAACAGCCAGACCCACCTAGTGAAGGCGAGGACACAGAGACAGTTTCCAACACTAGGTAGTGGCAAATGGCTGGACCTACCTAGCAAAGGCATGGACACAGAGAGACAATTCCTCACAACAAAAGACAGTTCCTTATCTTGACCTAACAAGGCTCCGGTCTTGCTCCGGCAGAAAACTTCAGCGATACAGGCGGGGTATCCAGGCTAGGTGAGCAGGCAGAGAGTCAGGCAAGGGGGGAAAGACAAGGAGGGGAACAGAACAGACCAGCAGGGAATCCCTGGTTTGCAGAGGTATTTATGTCTCAGCCCCAAAACGAGAATCATGTGCCTACAACAGAAACTGGGGAAAACCAGAAACCCTGGAATAAGGAGCTATGGACTGGACCATGAACCAGAATACGGACTTCACGGACCGGACCATGACAGGTTGATAGAAGTCCTTAATGATGCCTTACTGAGGCACTGCTCTAGAAGATGTTTTGAAGATACTACAGAGGCTAGTACCCATGTTGGAGATGACTAATTTTACAACATTCTGCAATCATGAGCAGTTGTTCCCCTCCCCCATACCAGACAGTGATGCAGCCTGTCAGAATGCTCTCCACAGTATATCTGTAGAAGTTTTTGAGTGTTTTAGGTGACAAACCAAATCTCCTCAAACTCCTAACGAAGTATGGCTACGTCATTCCTTCTTTATAGCTGCATCAATATTCTGTGACCAGCTTAAGTCATCAGAGATATTGAAACCCAAGAACCTGAAATTGCTCACTCTCTCCACTTCTGATCCCTCTATGAGGATTGTTTTGGAAAATTACCCTATGATGGAAATAAACGTATTCATTTCAAATCAATCTTTGTGACCAGTGAAATTCGAGAGAGACCACTCTCAGCTAAAAATCCGGTTAGGCTCATGAAGAGATGTACAAATACAGGCCCTTTGGCCCATTGAGTCTAGACTGACCATCAACCTGCATGTTAACAAACAGCAGAAAGTCGGCAGGTGCTGGAAATCAGAAGCAACACACACTGAGAACGCTGGAGGAATCCAACAAGTCAGGCAGCATCTATGGAAAAGAGTAAATAAGTCCTAAAGAAGGGTTTCAGCCCAAAACGTCGACTGTTTCCTCCTTTCCATACATGCTGTCTGTCCTGCTGAGTTCCTCCAGCTTACTGTGTGAATTGCTTATTAATCCTACACATCATATTTTATGGAATGTTTTCCCACGTTCCCATCATTCGCCCCAGATTCTACCTCCCACACACGAGGACGAATTTACAATGACCAATAACCTACCAACCCGGGAACCCCGAGCACCCGGGGGAAAACCCACGCCAGCACGGAGAGAAGATGCAAACTTCACACCGACTGTCGGTATTGAACCTGGATGCCCGGCGCTGTCAGGCAGTGGTTCTACCCGCTGTACCGCCTCAGTTAGAAGAACTTGGCCAAAGACACCGCCTCACACAGAGGTGGGTGTGCTGTGGTAGTCATGACAGAGATGCAACATCTGGGCTGAGACTGGAGACTTCAGTTCAGTTGCAGCGGGAGCGGGAACACCCCAGGCGCTCTCCCCTCCTCTTCCTGGGACTCGCCGAGAAGCAACCACTGACACTTGTTGCGTGATGCTTACAGGTGTGTGTGTGTGTGTGTGTGTGTGTGTGAGAGAGAGAGAGAGAGAGAGAATGGATGGAGGAAGGAATGTGTGACCTGGCTTTGACCTTGTGTGGATATACATCTGTGCGGGAGCACACTTTACGGTGTTCGGATGAGATGTTTATGCGTCCGTGTTTTGGGGAGGTGGTTTCATTCAGTGGCCCCTTCCCCTGATATTAATCCTCCCGGTCAGACTCTCTGACAGGCGTTGGTCCCTACTTGAGAAAGGAGGCCGATCTACGAAACGTCACAGGGCGCCAATACTTCCACTGCCCCCTTTAAAAGCGGTGCGTGGGGACTCCCCTCCTCAAACACACCCTGACACAGTGCCGGGAATGCACAGAAGTCAGGTCTCGGGGAAGCCGCCGCCGCTACTGATGTCCGGTAAAGTTCTGGTCACCTGGCCACGCATCTTCCCATAAGGAATTTTCCGCGGAGAACAATGGGCGCAGGGAGCGGCGAGCGAATCTCCTCCAACCCCGGCGGGCTACTGATGCTGAGGGACTAGGACGAAGGTGAGAGGCTGCCCCTGCGAGTTCTCTTTGGCACTCGGTGAACACCGTCCCTGTAACTGGCCGGCAAGTGTTACAGCGCGGTGAAGTGCGAACCGTTTCATTCCACGTGGGAGTTGATTCAAAGGGTCGCGGGTAGTGGCTGGGGCGACGGAGAGACTGACGTTAAGTTTTGTGGAGACGAGGATTAATTCGCGGAGTCTGGGAGTCGGGGTCAGATTAACTGGTGGTTTTGGTGGAAAGTTCAGTATCCGTGTCCTTGGTACCGGTGTTCCGGGTTCTCGGTACCTCACCTGGGTCTGAACCGGTATACTATGGAATAAGCTGCACAGCCCGGCGTTGATGTCGTGACAGCTGGAACTAACCGCCGGTCTGAGCCCTGATCATTTTGGCTCCGGTCGAAATACATCAGTTCAGTTTAAGAGTTTATTCTGTATCGTTCGCGGTAATATTAAATTAGCACGAGTATACTGTAAACTGAGCACTCTGCACAGATCCGGATGGATGGATGGGTGGATGCGGGGGGGGGGGGGTGTCTGTGTCTGTGTCTCGTCTCGGGCAGCCATAACCGGGCTAACATAGCACCTGACCGCACAGGGTGGGGAATCCTGGGGACGGCGGGGGAATCTGGTCCTCAGCCGTGTTTTGCCGAATTTGTCTCACCTGTACCGGTGTCTAAGAAGGGACTGCGATGTTTAGGTGTGTGTGTGCCCGGTCAAGCTAGTACCCGGGGCACTGGGACCAAGGACTCGGATATTTAACGTTCACCTAAACCACGGTTAATTATTCAGACCTCGGCTCCAACATCTGACGCCGGGTCCCAAATTCCTAGATCATGCGATTCTTCTGACGGATATTTATTAAATATTCCCGAAAACTCTCCTCAGTTGTCTACAATCTCCTGCACACGGGTCGGCGCTTAAAACCTCTATTCAATAGCTTTGATTACGAAGATCAATATTAACTGTGTATGTATTACGCGTGGATTGTCGAGTCACAGAATACAGCACAGAAACTGACCAGTTGTCCCGTCGCGTCCACGCCGACCTTTTTGCCTATCTGCTTCCTCGCATTGGAACCATATCCTGACATCCATATCCCATTAATATCTTTCTCTCAGACAGAGTGGGTGTGGAGAGGATGTTTCCTATAGTGCGGGAGTCCCGGACCAGAAGGCACAGTCTCCGAATAGTGATGAGGAAAGCAACACACAACACACATCAAAGTTGCTGGTGAACGCAGCAGGCCAGGCAGCATCTCTAGGAAGAGGTACAGTCGACGTTTCGGCCCGAAACGACGACTGTACCTCTTCCTAGAGATGCTGCCTGGCCTGCTGCGTTCACCAGCAACTTTGATGTGCGTTGCTTCAATTTCCAGCATCTGCAGAATTCCTCGTGCTTAAGTGATGAGGAAAACTTATTTTCCCAGAAGCTGGTGAATCGTTTGGATTCTTTACCACAGATAGCTGTGCAGACGGTTCATTGTGTATACAGTATTTAAAGCAGAGGCTGATAAGTTCTTGATCATGGGTTACGGGGAGAAGGCAGGCGAATGGGGTTGACAGCGAAAATAAGTCAACCATAATGGAAGAACGGAGCAGACTCGATGGGCTGAATAGCCTATCACTTGGTTTCAATAAGTACATTTAATGTCAGAGAAATGTATAGAATATACAACCTGAAATTCTTTTTCTTTGCAAACAGCCACAAAAAAAAGGAATGCCCCAAAGAATGAATGACAGTTAAATGGCCCTTCCCAATTCTGTTCTATGTCTAGTGGACATGGTCTTAAACGCTTAGCTTAGTCAAGAGTGTGTCTAAGTGTCTCCATATCTGACTCCACCACCTCCACTGGCAGCGAGTTCCACGTATCAATCGCTCTTTTGGGTTAAAAACACTTTCCCCTCACATTCTCTTAAAGTTCCTTCCTCTCACATTAATTCCTGGTTTTGACACTCACCCTGAGAAATATCTATATTTCCATTACATTTAGGATTAATTCCGTATTAAATACTTCTGATACAAAATGTCTAGTTGCTAAAATGTCTGTCGAAACATGTACTAGGTAATTATATTAGCTCATTCTATCAATATATTTAGATTAGAATAAATAGGTGTTTACATATCAGATCGAATTACATTAAGGCAGATTACAAAGTTACTTATTTAATACTGTATTTTTCTGAATCCGTACACCGGTATCCTCTGTATTTGGTTGTGGTTTATTTTTATCCCAGTATCTTCCGTCTCTCCTCTCTCGGGTCCCTTTCTCCGGCGCCGGCCCAGTCGCTGCCTCCGAACGGGAGCCTTAACGCACTGCGATGGTTTGCCAGGGAGGCAATACCTCGGGGTGGGGGTCGGTGAACAACCTCAAACACCGTAACATGATCATCCGGAATTATCTTTACCAGCCGATACAATCATACCTGACTCCAAAGAGCGATGGTTGCAAACAGGAAACTGGAGGACGAGGAATTATTTCCCCGAGAGTGTGAGAAATGGTCAGGGCGCGATTTGAATTTTACTCTGTGCTGGGCACATTTACTCAGTGCAGGGGCCGAGGAGGAAGAGAGACTTCCTGACTGAGTTTAGGGTAACAATTGTTAAAGGTTTAAAGGCTTATAAAAGGCTCATTAACTGTTCGTTGACCGTGTGCGACTTGTTTTGTCAGAACAATGTCAAGCATCACAAAGTCACAAACACGCGCAGCGCATTTTCGTGCGTAATTTATATTGAATCATAGAACACTACAGCATAGAAACAGGACCTTCGGCCCATCGAGTCCGTGCAGGGCATTAATCTGCTTAGACCCATCGATCTGCCCTCTATACCCCTCCCATCCAGGTACTTATCCAATATTCTCTTAAATGTTAAAATCGACCCCACATCCACCACTTCCGCTGGCAGTTCTTTCCACACTCTCACCACCCCGAGTGAAGAAGTTCCCTTAAACATTTCACCTTTCACACTTAACCCCTGATCTCTAGTTGTGTCTCACCCAACCTCTGTTAAAACCCTACTTGCATTTACCCTATCTACCCCCTCATAATGTTCTCTAACTCTATCCAATTTCCCCTCAATCTTTTACATTCTAGGGAATAGTAGTAGGCAGCCGTCGATCCCAGGAGATCATGGGTTTGCACCTCTGGTGGACTGTATCCTCTCCAGGGCGCAAGCCTGGGTGGGAAGGTTTGAAGAACCGGCTGTTGCCCATGCAGCGGGTTCCCCCTCTCCACATCACTGATGTTGTCCAAGGGAAGGGCAAGCAACTATATAGCTTGGCACCAGCATCGTCACAGAGGTTGCCAGAGTGAAGTTGTAAACAGTATCAAACTGCCTTAAGGACCCCGGCTCCAGATTTCTTCCTCTGGGTTTACTTCCGAAGCCCTTCCCATGGGTGGGTTTGGCCGCAAGGCAGTGCAAGTTGAAAATCAGAGTTTTCTTTCTCCTAGGTGGGCTGCCATCCAAGGCTGACGAGCCCCATCTGCCCAGTCTAGGGAATAAAGTACTAACTTATTCAATCTTTCAGTAAAACTCAGGCTCTCAAGTCTCAGCAACATCCTTGTAAATTCTCTCTGCACTCGTTCAATCTTACTTACATCTTTCCTGTAGGTAGGTGACCAAACCTAGACACAATACTCCAAATTAGGCCTCACCAATGTCTTATACAATTTTAATATATCATCTAATCTCCTGTGCTCAAATCATTGATTTATGAAAACGATTATGTCAAAAGCTTTAAGGACCCTATCTACCTGTGACGCCACTTCCAAAGAATTATGGATCTGTATTCGCAGTCCCCTCTGCTCTACCGCACTCCTCAGTGCCCTACCACTCACTGTGTAAGACCTACCCTGGTTGGTCCTCCCAAAGTGCAACACCTCAAACTTGCCTACATTAAATTCCATATCCCATTCTTCAGCCTGCTGTTCCAGCTGGTCCGGATCCTGCTGCAAGCTTTCCTCGCTGTCCACTAAACCCCCAGTCTTGCTGCCCTGCACAAAATTGTTGATCCAGTTAATCACATTATCATCCAGATTATTGATATAGATGACAACACCCAGCACCCAGAACCGATCTCTACGGCACTCTACTAGTTACAGACCTCCAGTCAGACAGGCAGCCATCGACCATCACTCTCTGGCTTCTCTTGCGAAGCCAATGTCTAATCAAATTTACTAGCTCATCTTGAATGCCGAGTGATTGAGGTTTCATGACCAATCTCCCATGTGGGACCTTGTCAAAAGCCTTGCTAACGTCCATGTAGACAACAACCGCTGCTTTGCCTTCAACAACTTTCCTGGTAACTTTACCACCACCACCCACCCACCCAACCAATCTCTGCAAGGATCACTCCCTCCGTGATTCTCTTGTCCATCCATCATTCTCCACTAATCTCCCTGCCGGCATTTATCACTGCAAGCGGCGGAAGTGCTACATCTGCCCATTTTCCTCATCCCTCATCTCCATTAAGGGCCCCCAAACAGTCCGTCCAGATGAGGCAACACTTCACCTGCAAATCTGTTGGGGTCATCTATTGTATCCAGTTCTCCCTGATGCGGTCTCCTCTACACTGATGACACCCATCGTAGACTGGAAGACCACGTCAACCACCTTTGCTGCATCCACTAAAAAAAGCAGGCTTTCCCAGTGGTCAACCATTTTAGTTACGATACCCATTCCCATTCTGACATGTCGGTCCATAGCCTCCTCTTCTGCCATTGTGAGGTTGGAGGAGCAACACCTTATATTCTGTTTGGGTAGCCTCCAACCTGATGGCATAAACTACAATTTCTCCAACTTCCATAAAGTTTCCCCTTCCCTCTTCTTCATTTCCCCACCTTCTTGCTTCTCCTCACCCACCTATCACCCTCTTCCCCCGCCCCATGCCCCGCCTCATTCCCTTTCTCCCATGGCCCACTCTCCTCTCCTATCAGATTCCTTCTTCTTCAGCCCTTAACTTTTTCTACCTATCAGCTTCCACCTTCTTATTTCATCCCCTTTCTGTCACCCGTTGCAGATATGGCTGAAGTGCGGAGTGGGAGACACTGAAGCGGGTCGATATTTCACAGACTTTAATGCAAATAATGTTAGCGGGGAAAAGAAAACAATAAACGCTAGGCCAAACAGGGCCATTGACTAAAACACTCAAATGGAAAATGAAGCCGACACTGCGGCTGAAAAGAACTGAAAATAAGACGAATACCGCTAGTCTTCAGAGCCAGTTGACTCGACAGCCCAATTTCTCAGGCAAGGCGGAATGCAGATAACCAAGTGTAGCTATGTCCGAGTCTCGACAAATACTACGACGCAATGAATGGAGTTAAATACTATCACAATGAAGTAATAATTAGCTGACACGTGCCTGTTCACGAGCGCAATTGCAGAATCTGCTGCGCTGCCGAATTGGTGGCTGTGACAGGGCTCCCTCTCTAGGCGCAGCCCCTGAGGCGCCACGGAATTGTGTCTGCTGGAAGTCCCGAACGAGGGACTTATCCAAGATGTCCTCCAGTGATGCCAATGAATAAATGCCATTGTGTGCACTGCCAGTATCGGAGACAACGACTTCCATGTAGAGACAGAAACAAGACATTAGCCGGAGGTAGCTCGACCAAGTGACACCGTGAGACAAATCATTCTCAAAATGAGGACCCTCAGATTGGAGCTAATCCGGCATCTGCTTCAACAATAAAACTAACAGAATCCGAACATCAAAATAAACTTAAATAGAAAGCACCAGGAAACCACATTGCAAAGAGCGAGTCGCTCGAGAAAACCACAAGAAACTCTAAAAACATTACTAACTGGTAAGCAACAATTAACCAATTCAGGTGATCTAAAAACCTCAGAGCCAAATGCTTTCTGATGCCCTGCACAGGCCTGAAGAAGTCACAACAGGACCTCCCTCCCTATAGCTGGCACTTGAAGGCCCTGGAAGACCTGAAAACTCGAGAGACCTGGGGAACTTGAGAAGGGGGCATGGGGAACTCGAGGCAGGGAAACTTGGGGATCCAGAGAGACTGAGACCTGGGAACCCCAACAGACTGAGATCAAGAAACCTCAGGTGGGGCTGAGAGGGAGACATGGGAGTCCTCAAGATGGGGAGGACTTTGAAAAACCCTAAACACATTGAATAAGTCTTGGAAACAATCGGAACAATAAAAACCTTGGGAACATAGAGAAAAGTCATTGAGCGAGATTTGAAAAGCTTCCTTCTCTAGGTTTCAAGTTTCATGTTTTCAATGTTTCCCAGTGTTTTATCTTTCACAATTTTTTTCAGAGACAATTAGGATATACTCAGTTTTACAGATCAAGACAGCATAGACAGGTTCCTTTCATCGCAAAACTAGCTGGTTCTCTGTAGACCTGTTTAATTTGTTAAATGGAAGTTCAATGTCCCCAGTCTGTACCATGACTTTCAGCAAGAGGTTAAGATACTCTTGATAGGGTTACTTCACCTGTGTATTTGCACACTCCAGCCAGGGATCAGCTTTTAGAGAAGGGTTCTTCCAGAATTTACACTACTGACTTGAATGGTGATTTGTTGAATCAATTGGTAAGCTTGCTTGAAGCGCTCCTTTGTTATGCAGACCTGGGTCATGGAACCACAAAGCTGGGAACCTGGGTACGTGACGTGAAAGCTTGGTATGGATACCGGAGAGACTCAATGTAGACTAGAGAAGCTGTATATGTAGAGTCAAGACATGCACTCAGAAACAAGGCACTCTCTCCTCAAGCCACCGATATCAATCCATCACTGTTCAAACTTTGCTGGGTCCATTACTTGGCAAGGTCCTTCTGTCACGATGGAGACCGAAACAAGAGTTTATACATAGGAATTCCAACGGAACATTGTTGTCTCAACGAAACACTCGGACCAATGAATCTCATGGCCGAGGTCAGCTGCTCTCTCTCTCTGCTGGGTCCATCTTTGTGTTTTGGTTCGAGACTTGCTGTCACTCGATGGGGATACGGCCCAAGTGCGGAGTGAGAAACCCTGAAGCAGGTCGATAGTTCACAGACTTTAATGCGGACAGTGTTAAAGGGAAAAAGAAAACAAAATAGGGCCGTTGACTAAAACACTCAAATGGGAAATGAAGCCCACACTGTGGCTGAAAAGAACAACTAACGATAAAATGAATACCATTAGTCTTCAGAGTTAGTTGACTCGGCATTCCAATATCTCAGGCAAGGCTGAATGCAGATAACGAAGCGTAGCTGTGTCCAGGTCTCGACAAATACTATGACGGAACGAATGGAGTTAAGTACTATCACAATGAAGTAATAGCAACACACATAAAAGTTGCTGGTGAATGCAGCAGGCCAGGCAGCATCTCTAGGAAGAGGTACAGTCGACGTTTTGGGCCTAGACCCTTCATCAGGACTAACTGTAAGAAGAGATAGTAAGAGATTTGAAAGTGGGAGGGGGAGATCCGAAATGATAGGAGAAGACAGGAGGGGGAGGGATGGAGCCAAGAGCTGGACAGTTGATTGGCAAAAGGGATATGAGAGGATCATGGGACAGGAGGCCCAGGGAGAAGGAAAAGGGGGAGGAGGGAAGCCCAGAGGATGGGCAAGGAGTTATAGTGAGAGGGACAGAAGGAGAAAAAGGAGAGAGAGAGAAATATATATATATATATATATATATAATAATAAAAGATAAATAAATAACGGATGGGGTATGAAGGGGAGGAGGGGCATTAACGGAAGTTAGAGAAGTCAGTGTTCATGCCATCAGGTTGGAGGCTACCCAGACAGAATATAAAGTGTTGTTCCTCCAACCTGAGTGTGGCTTCACCCTGACAGTAGAGGAGGCCGTGGATAGACATATCAGAATGGGAATAGGACGTGGAATTAAAATGTGTGGCCACTGAGAGATCCTGCTTTCTCTGGCGGACAGAGCGTAGGTGTTCAGCGAAACAATCTCCAAGCCTGCATCGGGTCTCGCCAATATATAGAAGGCCACATCGGGAGCACCGAACGCAGTATATCACCCCAGCCGACTCACAGGTGAAGTGTCGCCTCACCTGGAAGGTCTGTCTGGGGCCCTGAATGGTGGTGAGGGAGGAAGAGTCGGCTGGGGTGACATACTGCGTCCGGTCCTCCCGATGCGGCTTTCTATATATTGGCGAGACCCGACTACTTCACCTGTGAGTCAGCTGGGGTGATATATCAAAGAAATATTTCAAAGTTCAAAGTAAAATTATTATCAAAGTACATATATGTCACTCTATACAACCCTACAATTCATTTTCATGTGGGCATACTCAATAAATCCATACTAGAATAATAACCATAACAGAATCAATGAAAGACTTGGGCATTCAGCCAGTGTACAGAAGACAACAAACTGTGCAAATACAAAAGCAAATTATTATTAATAATAAATAAATGAATAAATAAATAAGTGATAAATACTACTGTTCATCATTGGCGGACTTCATAAAGTCTGGAAGGTAGCTAAAGTGGCTCCAATGTTTAAGTGTAGATGCCTGAACTGAGTTCATGGCTGCATTTTGTGTATGTTCCGGCATCTACAGAATCTCTTGTTTTCCTTGATTAAAAACCCACTGGTGTGACGATGGATCATGTGTCTAGAATGTGGTAAACAGCTTGACTAACGCTTACTAGTAAAGTGATCTACCGTGTGAGAAGGAAGTTTTTGATGCTATGTATAAATGAAGGAGATTTCCATTGAGTGGACTTTTCCTTCAGATGAAGGTAATGAGTGGTGGCAATGGTCTGTCAGCAAGGGTCACCAACAAGAAGAGATAAGCAAACAGTATTTTTTTTCTCTTGAGAACGATCTGTATCTGGAATAACTGATGTAGACTTAACCTTCAAATACTTTCTGAGTGGTTTCAGCTATTGAAAATTCTTGTGTCCTATCACCAGGACTTCCTGACTGCACATGTATGTTACCTGACAAAAGCTATACTTTGGAAATAATTAATACTTTTTAATTGCCTTCTGTTAGTTTTTAAGTTTCCCAATCCACTATCTTTCTACTAATATTTGCTAAATTATATGCCCTCTCTTTTGATTTTATGCTGTCTTTAACTTCCCTTGTCACCCAGGGGTGTGCCATCCTCCTTTTAGAATATTACTTCATCTTTGGGATGTATCTATCCTGCACCTTCCAAATTGCTTCCAGAAACTCCAGCCTTCGCTGTTCTGCTGTCATCCCTGCTAGTGTCCCCTTCCAAGCAACTTTGGCTAGCTCCTCTCGCAGAACTCTGTAATTCCCTTTACTCCACTAAAATCGAGGCGAGAAGACTGCAACTAATGGGGCACTGTCTGCGCCACCCTGAGCTACCTGCCAGCCTAGTGAACCCTGGATGCCCTTCCAAGACTATGGTCAACATGTTCCTAGAAGATAGCGGCGCAGCTAATGAAGATGAATTGAACACACTGATGAGGGAGAGGGAGAAGTGGAGAGTCCATCATCATGCCCGACGCGGGAGGCCTGAGTTGATGTTGATGTAGTAGTAGTAGTAGTAGTAGCCACTGTAATACTGACACACCTAACTTTAATTTCTCCCTCTCAAACTGCAGGATGAATTCTATCATATTATGATCACTGTCTCCTAAGGGTTCCTTTACCTTAAGCTCCCTAGTCAAGTCTGGTTTAACAATAGTTTATGAAGTAATGTCACACAATCCCAAATCTACTTCTCACCCTGATAACAATTTCTGGTTTTGAGTTCACAGACATATTTGTGCTATTAAGTTGATATGTATCTGTTAATTTCATAGGTTTGGGTCACTAAATGTGCCAAGCAAAATGAAAACAGAAGAAACCTCCATGTGTTTGAAGCACACTGCACCTACTTTGGATTCTGGTTAGTACTTGATCACAGTGCTGGGACTTCTCTCTTTAACATCCACCTTTACACCCGTGGCAGTAACACTACAGACAAGATGTTACATGTGCAGTATAGGATGGAGTAGGTGCCCTTATGGGTTAAGAGGGTTAGCAACTTTCTGCAGTGTATCAAAGCCGTCACCAAACTTCTTTAAAGGCCATTGAGAGCTGATCGATTACATTGGGGGAGGCAGACAGCCCTCACATCTCTCATTGTCTCACAGGTCTGGGAATGAGGATGAGAGGTTCTTGAGGAGCTGGAGCTTTAACTCTGTTTTAATTATGAATGAGCTTTGATAAAGTTATTTCATGTGTCACTGTTTTGATAGGTATTCATGAATCAGGGATCCTGTTTAGATGATGGAGGGAATGGACGCTTAAGGTGTTGAATGGGGGCAGCAGCAAACCAGAGGGCGGGAATGCAAAGTTATTCTGCAAACTCACTTTTGGATGTCGTTGTTCAGGCTCGGAGAAGAAACCAGGGCAGACTTGTGCGGGCTGCAACATTACCATCACCGACCGCTTCCTCCTGCGAACCAACGAAGCATCCTGGCACGAGGGATGTTTGAAATGCACAGTATGTCTGCGGCCACTCACCGGTACCTGCTACTGGCGCAACAAGATGCTGTACTGCAAACACGACTATGAAAAGTAAGGATTGATGGTCGTTCATTCACTTACTATGTTGCAATGCAGTCATCCAGATTGCTGAGTTCTGAACATTACTTCACAGCTTGATCTGATTTAAATCTTGCAATGTTCTTGAGGGAATTTCCTTGATTTTGATTACTCCTAGAGTTCAGTAACCCACTGATTGCTCTGGGATTGTAAGGTATGATTGGAAAAGAATTGCTGAGGTCGTGACGATTTCGTGATTATTCTCAGATTAGAACAGAATGTTGATAGTTCTGTGATTATGAAAGTTTGAATCCTGTGTGAATGTGAGGGGTACTGATTAATAGCTTTGACTGCAGCATTGATTGTATCACAATTGTGATTAATTATTGAGTATCCTAGAATTGTACTGAATTGAGATTGAGAAATTATCCAGGACTGAAATTTGTTGCATTCTCTGGGATTGTGAAGAATTGTTGGCTATCTCTGAATGTGATGAATTGAAGCTAATGATGCATTAAGAATGCGGTTCCCAAACTGGAGTCCACAGACCCATCAGTTAATGGTAGGGGTCCATGGCATAAAAAGGGTTGGGAACTCTTGCTTTAAGGAATTGATGATTCCTGCAGGAGTAAATGACTGAATGATTAATTACCTTGAAGTTTTAATGAATATTAGCTTTATCTGGTGAAGACTTGTTCATCACTTTTTAATTTTTCAATGGATGCTGCGACTGGGAAACTGATGAAATTCTAGGATTTCAAGGATTGGTTTATTATTCTGAGACTCTGTTTTTGATTCATCAAGTGTACATTGTGATGAACTAATTGTGGGGTTATCGCTGCTCATTGAATTTTCTGAAATTTTAATGGTTTATTAGTTCTCTGATGATTATGTACCCTTATGGGATTTTAATGTTTTGTTAAATGCTTAAGATTTTCACATTGAATTGATCTGGGATTTTGATGCACTTTTGATTACTTCAGAATCAGCTATTTGATCTAGATATTGGTAAAATAGTTATATTTCTAGAAGTGATGTTTGATATTTCTGAGAATATTACATATGAGATTTATTCTGGATCTGTTCTATTTCAGTATTTATTGCAAAAATGCCCTATCATTTGTAACCCTTGGACTGTTGTGAAATATTATCCCAAGATTTTGATTAGTCAATGATTTTGTAGGCTTATTTCATTGTGATCCTGTAATCAATAAAACAATCAATCAGCAATTTATTGACATCCCATATAATTATCCAGGATTACAATGAACTGCTAGTCATTCTGGGAAAAATATATATCATGGTTAATTAATTATTCAGCAATCTGATGAACTGATTATCACAATTATTCTGTGATTAAGATAAATTATATTCTGGATTCATTGCCACCTCACTTTGATTATAAAAATGTTTTGATTATTTAAGCATTGATAAGAATTGTTGCTTATTCTGGTCCAGCATTGCCTTCTAATGATACTATAGTACTGAACTATATATTCTTTGTTCTTTATTTAGAATAGATTATTTCTCTGGAATGGTGATCAACTGTTAAACATTCTGAGACTGCAATAATTTTTTTATTCTAGACTTTGAACATTTAGATTGTTTTCCAAGAATGTGGTGGACTTTTGCTTCCTCTGGGATTGTGAGCATTTTACATTGAAAGTTTAGGGATTGTTAAATAAATTGCCTTTAGTAACACTGGATTGTTGATTTGATGCATTGGTTATTATTCTGAAATGCTAATGATGGTGTATTTAATCAATTATGAAGGATTTTGTAAAAATGTTTCATAAAATGCTTGCTGATTATCCTGCTATTGAAAACACCAACAGATTAACTTGATAACATTATACTGGCATTTGCTAAAACTTAAAATGATTCCAGATTTATTCATTGATTGTGGTGAATTGCTGATTGTACAACCATTTTAAAGCTGATTAAAATATTTCATTTGCAGTGGTCTGACGCTCATTCGGATACAAGTTAATGGTGACTCCAACATTTTTAGGGACTTTTGATTATGAGTTGGTATGAATTGTCTATTCTGGCATCAGAATGTTTTTGACTAGACTTTGATTATGACGATTTGCTGATAATTCAGAGATTCCGTTGCACCAATTAGTCTGCGCTAATCTATTCAGAGATTAGTCTGATAATTCCAGAGTTTTGAAGGTACTATATTATTTTAGAATTGAGATGATTTGTTGTTCATGATCAATTGACAATTATTCTGATATTTTGTAAACTGTTCTAAGTTTGGGATGTTTCACGGAACATTATTCGATTGTTGCAAAACATAGCTGGTTTTTTCTGATATTGTGGTAGTGTTAATTCTCATTTTTGTCAGTAGGTCGATCTTTCCTCTGATGAGGATGCTAGAACTGTTGTACTCCACATGTGGTCATAAACCCTATCAAAGGCAACAGAACTTCCTTTCTCTTATGTCTCAACCCACTGCAACAAAGGCTATCCACAATTCCCTTGAATACTCTGCATCTTGGCTTCCATGGTACAAAGACAGCGGTGTCCCTCTGGAAACCATCACGTGTGCACCCTCACCAAAAAAGCACAATCTTCCAGAAAACATTAAAAGATGTAGAATTAGGCCCTTTGATTCACCCCTGCCACTCAATAGGATAAGAGCCGACTCTCCACTCCCCTTGACAGCTTACCTGTTTGGGGATCCATCTAGCTCTTTTGCCTTTCCTCCTGCCAAGTTGGATTATTTCAGATCCCTGTTTTTACTTCATCTGCCATCTTCTTGTTCAAATACTTAAGTGATTCATAGCTCTGTGTGCCTGGGTCTCTCTCACACTTGACACTGATAAAGTTGGATACTCTGAACTCAGCCATATTTATTGGTGTAAGCCCTCAGCATCTGAGATCCTAGCACACGTATCTTCCCACTGTTTCTCATGATAACTTGCCACCCCAAAACCCACTCATTCCAATTCACTGCCTTCTGCCCATTAAACAGTGAATAAAAGACTAGGGTGGAGAGCAGTCATTTAAACTGGAGGGTAAGGTTTCCCTGGAACTCTCAACCCCAGGGGATTGTGGAGACTGGATTGTTGGAAAAGAGAAAGTAGATAATGATTAGGGAATGGAGGGCAATGGTGAACTGAAGATAACTGAGGCTTAGGGAAGGTGAGTCATGACCATATTAAATGGTGGTGCAGGCTTGAGGAACCAAGTAGCCTACTCCCACTCCTATTTTCTTGTGTTCAGTCCTCAACCATTCATTGGATTGATGACATATTCCTTTTATGAAATAATAATTCCTTATGTGTCACAATAGCTTTGTAAAATCCAAATATAGGAGATCCATTACATCCCCCTATATCTACCCTGCTGGTAAACCCTAGAAACTTTCAAAGATTTTTCAGTTACAAGTTTTATTTCAGAAATCCACAATAGATCATGTTTTGATCGTACAAGTATCCTGTTAGCTCATTTTTGTCCCTTTCTTCTGATGTTATGCTCAATGTCGTAATGATTGGCTTGTGGCTATAAGATCTCTTGGCCTTCTGATGGCCTGGTGACTATTTCAGTGTTATTACTGTATATTTCGATCTTCTGATATTGAGCTTCTGCCTTATGCCAGGTTAGAAGAAAGTGGTTCCACTTAACTTTCGAGTTCTCAGCCATGTATTCTTCTGCCAGACATTGAACCATGTAATGTCTCACCCAGTAGTTCTGTTCTTGTTGACCATGCTGCTTATGAAGGAAGTAATTGGGTGGCAACCTGGGCCTAGAAGTTTGAGGCTGCAGAACCATTCTCTGAAGCCCATGAGGTTAGCACAGATTGGGCACAAACATACCCCCTTGCTTCCTTGGAGAATCTGCAATTCACCTACGTTTCTGTAAGTATTTATAAGCCATTAGTTAAAATTATTCAATTCATTTAGTTCAAGGTAAAGTGAACATATCTGTCAGCCCTCAGAGATGTTAGAACCCCATTACCTGCCACTGTTTCTTGTGCCAAGACTCAAAGGTGAGGCGGGCAGGTGAGTGTTGTAGGTGTCAAGTGTTTCCTGATTGGAGGAAGCTGCTGTCACTCACAGGACTTCCCGTCATTTCCTCCAATAGAGAGCCAGACCTAATGGAGGCAGGCACAGATAGGGAGAGTGTGCCAAGAAGCTGGATGGCTGTTGGGAAATACGTCGTAATTGGTGTCTGGATTTAAGAGACTATTATGGACACAAACATGGAGAAATCCTGTAAGAGTAATACTGCCATCTTTGATGGGATTGCCTGCAGTCTGGGCACAAGTTCAAAGAAAGCTCTCTCCTGCCAAGTAACAAAAAGAATTGTTCCCCAGGTATCAATGTAATCTGGTGCAGAATATATTGACAATGAATCCACAAACACTACCTCACTATTTTTCTTTTGCTCTCATTTTGTATTGCTTACATATTTTATATACAGTATATGTATCTTGTTGTAACTTATAGTTTAAAAAATTATTACCTACTGCTGCAGCAAAACAAATTTCATGACATAGGCCAGTGAAATTAAATTTGATTCTGATTCTGAATAAGTGTTGCTCGGATATGAAAAGCAGGATCTGGAGGCGTGGACTGCAGTCTGAGAAGAATTTACTAACTGAAAGGTAAGTCCTGAGACCTGGCCCACAAGATGACTAATTCTTGCCCTTCGGAGCATAAGCCTCCCAACTAGATCATTTTACCATATGTAAATATGTTATGTCATTGCTGAAGAACAATGGAGTTACAGTAATGTTGCCAACTTTTCTCTGTGGGCAAGCAGGGCAATTGTAGTCTCTGCTCACAACCTTCGCCAAGACCATCCGATCAAACTAGGGTAGGGCTTTTGTGGTAAATGGTGGGATGTGGGGGAGTTTTGTAGAACAAAGAGCTAGGACTGCAGGTGTATAGTTCACAGGTAGATATGATGGTGAAGAATACATTTGGCACACCTTTGGCCCAGCTCACCTGTCAGGACACCGAGAGTGGGACCTGGGAAGTTGTGCTGCAGTTATGGAAGATATGGTGGGGCCCCACTTGGCCTATTGTGTATGTTTTTGGTTACTTTACTTCATACTTTATTGTCACCAAACAATTGATACTAGAGCATACAATCATCACAGTGATATTTGATTCTGCTCTTCGTGCTCCCTGGAGTGTGAATTGATCGTAAATATTAAAAATTTAAATTATAAATCATAAATAGGAAATAGAAAAGGAAAAGTAAGGTAGTGCAAAAAAAACTGAGAGGCAGGTCCGGATATTTGGAGGGTATGGCCCAGATCCGGGTTACGTTATTATGGTTGGCATCTGTCTGTCTCGAAGGACAATGGGCGTTGATCTTCATCATCACAAGCCTGGGCAGAAGGTATGGAGATCCTGAGATGTCCAATCATCAAGATTCCCCTCTCGGCCTCATCAGTGTCGTCCAAAGGAAAGCTTATGAAGCAATACGTTTGGCACCAGCTTGGCTGCAGGAGCTGCCAGGAGGATGTTCAATGATGTCCAGCTGCCGTAGGAGCTCCACTCTGGATTTGTCGTCTGGGTTTACTCCCGTAGCCTTCGTCTCTCCCGAGGCTGCCCACCAAGCAGTGTGGCTGTTCACCCATAGCTGGGGATCTGGTTCATGAGCACCAGGGTGTGTACACACTGGTGGGCCTGTGCGCTATGTGTACAGGGGTCAGACTTTCTCCCCATCCTCTGTAGTTTAGCCAGTCCGAAAGGAGTTCAGTTTCCAAACGTCGCCAGCGAAGAGACACTACATGAGGCTTGCTGTTGGAGAGGCTCTGTACTGGCAGGGAGAGACTTACACATTCTGCTCTCCTTTTCACAAGACCACTAGCCAGGGTGGAAGCTAAAAGACAGAGCAGCAAGCACTACCCACTATACTACCACACTAAGTATGTCACAACAACCATTTTGACACTTTGTTATAAGATAGATGTTATGAAACAAGACAGGGTGCAGGAAAGATTTACCAGGATATTACCTAGACTCAGCTGCCTGAAATAGAAGGAGAGGTTGTGTTGACCAGGACAGTTTGTGTTGACCAGGACAGTTCACTGGGAGGTAGGAGATTGAAATGTGACCTGATAAGATCCTGAGGACCATAGACAAGATAGTCTTTTTTCCAGGGAAGGAGTGCTAAAGACAAGAGGGCATAGTTTAAGATCAGAAGCAAGAAATTGAGAAGGGACAACAGGGGCAGCTCCTTCATGCAAAGGGTGTTACGTATTTGGAATGAGCAGCCAGAAATAATGGTTGAGTTAGTAACAAGCCCTCTAGATCAGTTCATGGATAGGAACAGTTTAGAGGACTATGAGCCCAATGCAGGCAAATGGGCAAATGGGATTAGCTCATTGGGCAACATAGTCAGCATGGGTGAGTTGGTCTGAATGGCCTGGTTCCATGATGTATGATTCTACAGAAAATGTTATAGAGTGACCAGGAATCACTGGAAGCCATAATGTCGTCCAAGGCTTCACGTCTAGCTGAGACCTTCCTGAGCTAGGGCTAAACTTGTGAGGTGCATATATGAAGCAAGGCATTGTTCCTGTGTGGTGTGATACGGGAAGGAAGTCTTTAATCGGTGAATTTAGTTAACTTTGGATCAAGCATATAAGTCTGCCAAACAGAGAGATGCAGTGCATCACCTAAATGCATCACTTCCATTGTGAACAGTTCCAGCCCAAGTGTGTCACTGCTGGTGCAGGCTCCACCTGTCACTAGCTTCCTCACTGACTCACTTATGGCCGTTCCAACCTTCGTGGCTCAACGTGAGGAGATCCAGTCACTGGTCTGTATACTTCCAATTTCCAAGGGTGGCGTGGGTGGTGCCGAAATCCAGTCTGGGGCAGCTCCTTGGGCACATTAGAGACCATTTGATGCGGTGGATGAAACCAAGATCCCTTCACAAAACGTGGGCCAAAGTTCACTTTATAAATCTCTTCTATGACATTTTGGTAGTTGAGTGGTTCTCACTGGTGGGGGAGGGTCGTACACCAAGGCTTTCCCAGACATTCATTAATTTTTTCAAATTCAAGTCTAATTGTCATTCAACCATATATGAATACCCATGAATACAGCCAAATGAAACAGCTTTACTCAGGGGCCAAAGTGCAAAACACAGTACCAACAGTCATGCACAGCATAAGGCACATATCACACATATAAGGTTGTAGTAAAGTACAGTAAACAATATAGTCCAAGTCCCTAAGTCCATGAAAGTTGCAGCAGTGTGCAGTCAAACACAATACAACTTATCTTCAGCCGAGTAGCACCAACACCGTGCCACTCAGCCTCCAGCACCTCCCCTGGACAGCCGCAAACAGGCAGTGCTCGGATCCCTCTCTTAATGTTATTTAAGATTTTAGAATTCATTCTGCTCTCCCTGTGTGACTTCCTGACTTCATTACCTCTTTGACATTTGCACTTCATCCATTTACCTTTCATTGCCCATGGAAGGCCGATCTTTCTGTGCACAGTGTGCTATTTGTTACAAGTCTAATATCCCGTGCCCATGGGAAATGGTTTTAGGTGATGTAACACTGGTCCATGTTCTGTGTTACTATTTTCCATGTGTTCTGACACAGGGCCCACATTCTGTGACACCACATTCCACGTGATTCACATTCCTGACAGTCTTACTTCTTTTCCTGACTTGCATCTGCATTTTCCTGAATCAATGTCTTCCACCTTCTCTGATGTTCCTATACTTTACCCCGTCCCTCCACAGTGTGTTCGGCCCTGGTTTCAACAAATGCCATTGATCATTGTACGTTCCCCTTTCCCCAAAGTAGCGCAATAGATGCACAAGGCCTAAAGTCTCCCGGCTGAGAAAGATTTGCCGAGCATATTCACGGGGAGCCCTGGCCACACCCCTATGAAAGTGGGGTGGGAGGTTGCCATCTGCTGCTGCAGGTCTCGGAGAGCTTTTCGCAATACCTCAAGGGAGGAATATAAGGAGGAGTCCTTCTCACCATTGGTTGCGGAATCAGCAGAAGCCCCTTTCCCCCACTCTCCCCCTTGCAGCTCCTCTCCCTTCTTATTTTGACAATGATCTTTCCATGAAGCATAGAAGGCAGCGGTAGGTATCCTGTCCACCCGTTCCTTTGGGATCCGTGCTTCGAGCAGCACCAGAGACCCTTGTATATCAGGCAAAAACCCCTCTGTTTTGTTTCTCTATTTTCCTCACTGGCTATGAGCCCCACCTACAGTCCCAAACTCTCCAAGAGCTGGATAGCCAGTCCTACTGTCCTCACTGCCACCAAACCTGAAAAGGGCAGTATTATTACTTTCAGATGCTGGGGGGGGGGGGGGGGGTCGGACTGCTGATTCTACCATGGTCAAGGTGAACTTTCCACCGGGCCATCCCCACCTTCATAAATCCCACTGACAAACAGCCCTAGTTTCCTCCTCCACTATCTTCCACTCTTCTCAAGATTTTAAATCGCAATCTAACAGGGAGGGATGCTTAACCTTTACCACAGCTATAACTCTCCCCCACAAAGATTCAGGCTCCCCAACCGCCCCCCTAGGGCATTGTTTACTGATGTTTAAGATTCCCTATTTCCTCCTCTTTCCAAGAGATTCTCTTGTGTTGTTTTATGATGGCCATAAACCCCTCTCTGGCACACCCTCTTGTATGGGAACCCTTATCCCTTTAGTATGAACATGAGATGGTGTCCCATCTTTACCTCTGAGGGAGTCCAGCTTGTCTGTCCAATCCACTTGCATTCTGTGGTCTGCAAGTAAACTGGCGAGACTGCCAAATCCTGTGGAGTTATTAGTCTATTCCAATACCCTGTATTCTTTGTATGGAGTGGGTGGGGGATGTTCTTTCTTACTCTTACTTCCAAACATTTTTGCTTTCAACCACACGCATCAGATCCTGCCGGCTATGCCAAAATGTTATTATATGAAAGGGTCTCGGAACTGGCTTGGATAGGCAGAAAGACACAGATTCCAATTATTTATTTAGAACTACAAAACTTTGTTTATTAGGGCAGAATAGCAAGCATTAAACACCTATCTAGGCATGGGCAGGCCCCTCTAACTGCAGCACATCTCCTACTTCATCCGATCTGTGGTGCTGTTCATGACCAGCGCATCAGTGAGGCCATGAAGAACTACCCTCAAGCCCCAAATGCTCTACTTTTATACGCATTCCACTGAAATGAAATACATCAGTAAGTGGACCGATACGTACGCACCAGCTCAAACCACCAAACTGGATCCAGTCGTCACTTGTCACTACACTTCACAAATCCCACCCCTGTGTTCATCTAACTTTCACGTTCCCACGGCTGCATTCCCATAGTCTAGCATTCTCACAGTCGTATTGCATCCCATGGTCATAATCACAGCTCCTGCAACCAGTTCACGTATGTTCAAGGCCACAGTGGCGGTGAAAACATTCAACAAGCATAAAGATTAACCCTTTACAATGTACCCCCCCCCACCCTGCTCCCTACCCAGTGTCAGAAGAGGTGCGGCTAAGAGGAAGGGTCTGCCAGCAGAGAGACTGGTTGAGTCTAAGCCTGTCAACACACTCCTCGTCCCTACGGTCCTGTGAATCACTATCTTGGCTTTGAATGTTCTGCCAGCACAAAAGCTCTTGGTGTAAAGCAGAGCATCAAAATTGGTTGGTGGTTTGATTTGGTTGTAAATGCAGGTGAAAGGTTGCTCAGGATAATCCCACTCCCTGCTATCCTTGGAGAAGGAACTCTCAACGACAACATGCATTTATCTAGTTAATATTTCATATTTTTTTCTGTATTCACAGTCACTGCCTGTTTCCAGCAGTTTCTGGTTATATTTCAGATTTTAGGCATACAATTTTTTTTTTGCATTTATACATTGTATGATGCTATGTTGCCCAAAGAGAGTGTTAGAATAAAGCCTAACCCTGCTTCAAAGGGAGATCTATTAGCAACATGGGCTACAGATTGGTCAAACGCTGAGGTGTTAAAGGAAGCAGAGAGGATTGGGGAATAGGCCAACAGATCCGAGTGAGCCACTTCGGTAAAGGAAACACCCTTTCTTCACTTGCTCCCGCTGTATCTCTCAACTCCACGGTCTGCGAAATGTCTTAGCATGCGGTACATGAGCATCGAGCCATTACAGTACTCACCAAACATTACAGTGGCCCAAACTGCAGGTCGTTCCAGTAACGTTCTGGGTCCTGAGAATGAATAAAATATCACAGCTTGTAACTGGGGCTTCAACAAATTGTCAGCAGTAATGGGCATGTATGGATCAGGGGCTCCCTCGCTGCACACTGAGAGACACAGGATGCTCAGCTCCGGCCTTTACAACGTGCACCGCATCGGATTGACTGCACGCATGCGGCCGATCGATTGCGCGGAGAACGGGCGGCACTCGCTCTTTTGGCGCGGGCGTTCGAGTGCGCACACTGTGAGTGGCACGGCTTGATTTAATAATAAAAAACACTTAACCATACTGTTCCGTTGTAGTTCTTGCTGTGCACGTACATAACAGAACGGATGTCACGGGAGCCCTTCGTCGAGAGTTTGGTTCACTTCCCAAGCCCGAGTAGATGCGGAGAAATTCGGAAGCTGGAATTAGGTTCATGCGCTGTTTTCTGAACTGTGGGATGTTTCAAGAGCGAATGACACAAGGGGCTCAGGATTTGGAGCAGGAGATTGTTGGCTCGTCCAAGTAGAGTGGAGGGAGGTGAAGATGAGTAGAACAGCTAATGGACCTTTGAAGGAAGCAGCTGATAGTGACGAGGTAAAAGTGGACAAGATTGGCTGAAAGGAACAGTGAGGGCTCTGGGGGTGAAATGTGGACGGTGGTTATGTCAGAACATTCAGTTGTGGCCCAAGTGCCGAGAGAGACGCTGACGTCGGTCGACAGTTCTCAGACTTTAATGCGAACTTTGTAGGAATTTAAGGAAAAGGAAAACAATAAACGCTAGGCCAACGGGGCCGTTAACTAAAACTCTCAAACTGAAAGTTGGATGCCAACACCGCGGCTGAAAACAATATCTAAATTCTAAAGGAATACGGCTCGTTACCAGCGTCAGCCAAAACGATTGTCCTCTTTCTCAGGTAAGGGTGAAGGTAAGCAGGGAGCGTAACTTTGCGGGCTTCTGTTCAAGTCTCAACAAGACTACAAGGAAAAGAAGGGAGTTAAAGACCGCCACAATGAAACAGTATTGCTTATTTATTAATATTTTTAAATTTATTTTTGTATTTGCACAATTTGTTGTCTTTCGCACACTGGTTGAACGCCCAAGTTGATGCAGTCTTTCATTGATTCTGTTATGGTAATTATGGATTTATTGAGTATGCCCACAAGAAAATCAATCTCAGGGCTGGGGGAGGGGATCTCACTGAAACCATTCGAATGTTGAAAGGCCTAGACAGAGTAGATGTGGAAAAGATGTTTCCCATGGTGGGGGAATCTAGGACAAGAGGGCACAGCCTCAGAATAGAGGAGTGTCCATTTTAAACAGATGTGGAAGATCTCTTTAGCCAGAGGGTGATGAATTTGTTACCATATGTAGCTGCGGAGGCTGGGTAATTAGGTGCATTTAAGGCAGAGTTTGATAGGTTCTTGATTGGACATGGCATCAAGGGTTATGGGGAGAAGGCCGGAAAATAGGGCTGAGGAGGGGGAAAAGGGATCAGCCATAATTGAATGTCAGAGCAGACTCAATGGGCCAAGAGGTCTAATTCTGTCCCTATGTCTTATGGTATATGGTAACATATATCCAGTTTGATAATAAATTTACTTTGAACAATAAATATTGAGAACATGAGATGAAGAATCCTTGAAAGTGAGTCTATAGGTTTTGCTAACAGTTCAGTGGTGGGCAAGTGAACTTGAATGAAATTATCCCCCCCCCCCGGTTCAACAGCCTGATGGTTGAGGGGTAGTAACTGTTCCTGAACCTAGTGGTGTGGGTTCTGAGGCTCCAGTACCTCCTTGCTGATGGCAGCAGCGAGAAGAGAGCATGGACTGGATGGTGGAGGCCCTTGATGATGGATAGTGCTTTCCTGTGACAGCGCTCTGTGTTGGGGAGGGCTTTATCTGTGATGGACTGGCCAGCCTCCACTACTTTTTGGGTCAGTTCCCCCATAGAACCTCTCAGAGAATGAGAAAATGGAAGAAGTGCTCAAACTGACCACAGATGTGCTTGAATTCAGTAATACTGTTATCAGCGGCCAGTGTTATTGCTCCAACACACAGAGCCCCAGCAGTTTATCCCTAACATCACCATCCCCTCCCCACCCCCACCCCCATGTTCCTCAACCTGAAACACTGAACAAGTTTGGACCAGAGATCTTGAGCTCTACCTAAAGATCCAACCAGCAGGTTCATGGCCCGGACAGCGTATCAGTTCAGAATGGCTACACAGCCAAGCTTTTGTGCAAGTTCAGAGGATTAAACAGAATCCATTATAGATCAACGTTAAATGCAATGTAGACATGTAGAGCTAGGTCACAGGGACAGATGGCATGTGAGCATTGCCATAGGAAATGATAGGGCCGATAAAATTAGGGTCAGGCTGTACATCACAATGTGATCAACATGAATCCATCCATTCTTTGCTTTATTCAGTAATGAGCTTCAGCTGGTCTCAATGTTTCTCTTTCTGCACAAGGCCAATGGTGAGAGCAAGTACATGGTTGGTAAGGATGAGCTGGGCCAAAGGTGTTGTTTCCATGCTGTACTATTCTATGGGTTCCGAAGTTTGGATCCCCCATTACACCAGATGACCCCATATTACACCTCCAGCCTCCACTTCTCTCCTCCCTAACCACCTTTCACCTGTCTTCTCCCAGACTTCCCTTCATCCCCTATCATCGTTGGTTCCTCTCCATACACCCAACCTACCATATCAGTCACTCCAGCACTCTTCATATCATACTTCTACTCCTTTATTATACCAATTTCTGCATCTTTGACCTGTTCTTTCATTAAACTAGTTCAGAAATAACCCTCCATTTCTCTCCAGGTCCCTTTGATGTGAGTTTGCTTCAGTCTTCCTCCCTCAATCTCAGTCCCTTGGTGGTCTGCAGAGATGCCCACATTCTCTCAGGACTTTCATCCTCTTGACCTCTTCCTTCCGCTGTCCAAAAATCAAGCCTCCACATCACACACTCACAGTACATTCCAGTTTTCTTTATCACTTCCCTCAATTCCCTCTCTGCCTTGAACTTGTCAGATGCTTGGCTGACATCCAATACTGGGACGCAGAGCTCTTCCTTTGTCTCCTGCTCTGTATTGGGTCAGTTCCCACCAAGCCTCAGCCACTGCTCAGACAGGAAGGATGCTCTGTGAACAGGAGCTAGCACACAGGCAGCAGGTGCTGACCCAGGAAGAACAGGAGCTTTCACCTTTTGTCTGGAGGACAGAACAAGGCAGCAGTAACTGGAACAGGGTAGCGGTAATCCACACCTCAGGGTAATCCACACTCTGCTCTGCACGTTTGAACCTATTGGTGTGGGACTTCAGGACACACTTTTCCACCAATTGTTCAACTATTCATGTTGAATGGTGTCAAATTGAGTTGCTAACGTTCCCACAAAGGGCCTTAAAGTATCTTGCGATACAAGGGCACGATATGAAAAGAAATTATTGCTTTTGTTGTCCTTTACAATCCTACCTACTCGACCTTACCTGGTATTCCCAAAGAAATAAAAAGAGAGTTGGGACTGTTGGAAAAATCTCACAACAACTTTGTTTGGCCAGGATATCCCTAACCCTAACCCAATCCTGAATAATTTCCCAAGTAAAAGCAAAGCTGTGCAGCTAGCCACACAGAATGTTTGTGTTTCAGTCCTTTAATTTTACACTTAAACCGTCTGCCTTTGCTAGAGGCACCCCCACCCTCATTTGAAGTTAGAAGCTTTCATAAAGTTGCACATAACAAGATAACATGGTGTGCTCCAGGCACTTCCCAAGAATTTAGTCCCTTTGAAGTGCAGCTTACAGTGAGCAGGAGAGCAGAGGAAGGCAGGAGTTATCTGAATCATTAGTTTGGTGCTGGCGAAACCTGCAGCCTCCTCCACACCTCACCTCGTCCATCTGTGCCCATTTCCCCTCCGCAGCCTGAACTTCCCTTGGAACTGAACTCTGAGAAACATTCCAGTTTTCATCCCATGTGAAGGAGGAAGCCGAGAGTGTGGGGGAGATGCCGGACTGTGGGACAAATTGTTGTTTTGACCAGTGTCAGCTAATTTATAAAAGAAAACTTTGCTCTGCTCTTTAAAGGAGGAGAGCGTTGCTGAAAGCAGGAGTAGTTGTTCACAGCGCGGGACGTTTCAATCATCTCTTTGTCTCTGTTTTCATGTTTTGGAACTGCTAGTGCAAGGCAGCTTGGACACAGACATCTTTGTGTTGAACTCCCCCATGCTCGCTGGACCTGAACTTCATGATGTTGTGTTGGGGAGTAGTACACAGAATGCCTGTTCCCAGGCTGCCTCTGGCCAACCGTTTCAAAGGCCAAGACATGACATGAAGAAACTATTAAAAGACACCAATAAATCTGTAGGTAGTGGAGAAGAACTTGGCGATGGTTCAGTTCAATAACAGCCAGGGCATGGTGAACGAATACTAGGAAGGCCAAACTCAGAGTGAAACATGTGACTCCTTAACCCCTTGCTGTGATCAGACACATAATATCATGAAGGCACCCCATCCATCTCTGTATCCAAAGGGAAGACAGAGGCTATTGCATCTTCGATGGACCATTTTGGATGATATACAAACTGATAAGGTTCCAATGTAGTGGGAAGGCAGGATTTGATGCAGTTCACGACCAGCGGCTCACAGCACTTCATCGCTATTGAGATCAGTGCCACGGGACGGTTGTCATTAAGGCAGGTTACCATTGGCCTCTTGGGCACTGGCTGATGGTGGTGGCCTTGAAGACTGCAGGGACAGTGGACTGTTTTGGAGAGATATTAAAGATGCCCCTGAGAACATGTGCTAGCTGGGCTGCACAGTCTCTCAGTACCCGACCAGGCATGTTGTTATGCCCTGCAGCTTTCCGTGGGTTGACCCTGAATAGGGTCTTCCTCACATCAGCTGTAATTAGACAGTGCCTGCTCTTCGGGGGAGCTTTCCCCATCAGCACACTGGTCAGTGCATCAATCCGTGCGCAGACAACATTCAACCTATCAGCAAGAGAGGTATCACCGTGATTGACACATGGGGTGGACTTGTAGTCCATTAAGCCCTGAATGCCCTGCCACATGCATTATGTGTCCCTGGCGTCATAGAAATAGCTGTAGGTTTTTTCCTGTATGGTCCTGTTTTGCCTTCCTGACGGCATGGCAAAGTGCAGCTCTTGCTGACTTGAGAGCCGTCTTATTCACCCGAACTGAAGGCAGCATACCATTCTTTCAGTGGTGTCCGAACCATTGCCGTCAATTTCACATTCCCCAGTTGGAGGTGAAACATGTAAACATGCCTCACCCAGTTGACCCCACTCCATCATCAGTATTCCTGCTGGAGAACCCAACCATGGCCAAAAGGTTTCGCAACTTGTGAATGGATCCCAGGTTGGGGGACTTGGGGATTTTATGGTCAAATACCAGAGCCAGACACAGCAAAATCCCATGGTGATAACTTGGAGGATAAAGAACTCGGATTCAAATGCACCTTTCACAATCTTAAATGAGGCAAATAATCTGAATGTACTCTGACAGACTTGAAAAGACAAGGGTTCCAGTCTCACTCTGGGGAGTTGAGTACATAATCCAAGTTGACCCTCTAGTGCAGTACAGAGGAGGTGCTGCACGTTTGGAGGAGCTGTCTTTCAGATGGCACATCAATAGGTTGGTTCACCCTGGACCACCTGGAGCTGCTGCCCACTGGCGCTCACCTGGTTGCCATGGGGACACCTGTTCTCCTTAATGTTCTACATTTGGGAATCAGGTAGTGACACCTCGCTGGGAGTCAGCCTCAATGGGGACAGGGACGGGCCTCAGCTGATCCAGTTCGGAGATCTCACCCCACTGACACTCTCAGAGGCCTGGTCAGGCTGACGGTGGAGCATCCATCCCATATTCAGACTGTAAAATGTCACTGGTGTTCAGAAACATATATAAACAGACTTATGCTTACAGCCTGTGAAGATTCATTACTGGAGGAACGCTCCGATAATTCAAGTAAAAGCATCTTGATTTAAAATTGATCATTGAAATATTTTGAAATATTTACAAATAATCGAAAACATTAAGGTGAAATAATATCAGGGCATTTGTTTCCCTTCCCCTTTGCTTAAGGGTCTCCACTGTGTCTGACAGGCAATGGACTCCAGTCCCTGATTCCCAGTACTGGAGCATTTCAGCAAGAATAGGCCCCACTGCCAAACTCCCTGCCAAGTCTAGCAACAGTGCGTAGTGTCTCTAAAAGTGATTGATTACTGGTCGACATTAAATATCATCACCCCCTCATTATTAATCAAGCTTTGAAACTTGGGTCTGTGCACCTCCCTCTGCAACTGGATCCTCGGCTTCCTCATCAGGAGATCACAGTCAGTACTGATTAGTGATTGTACAGACTGGCTGTCGGTGTCTAGTGGTGTCCCTTAGGGGTCTGTGATGGGACCGATTCTTCTTACATTATGTGTCAAAGATTTGAATGATGGAATTGATGGCTTTGTTGAAAAGTTTGCAGACAATATGAAGATAGGTGGAGGGGCAGGTAGTTTTGAGGAAGGAGAGAGGCTACAGAAGCATTTAGATAGATTAGGGGAATGAGCAAGGAACTGGCAGATGGAATACAGTGTAGGGAAATGTATGGTCATGCACTTTGGTAGAAATGAAAGGGTTGACTATTTTCTAAATGGAGAGAAAATGAGCTTGCAAAGGAACTAGGGAGTCCTTGTGCAGGATTGTCTAAACGTTAGTTTGCAGGTTGAGTGTGGTGTAGAAGGCAAATGCAATGTTAGCATTTATTTCAAGAGGACGAGAATATAAAAGCTAGGTGTAGTGTTCAGACTTTATAAAGAACTAGTGAGACTTCATTTGGAGTATTGTGAGCAGTGTTGGGCCCCTTATCATAGGAAGGATGTGTTGAAACTGGAGAGGGTTCAAAGGAGGTTCATGAAAATGATTCCCAGATTGAATGGCTTAAGAAGAGCGTTTGATAGGTCTGGTCCTGTATTCACTGGAATTCAGAAGAATAATGTGTGACCTCATTGAAACCTATTGAATGGTGAAAGGCCTTGATAGAGTGGATGTGGAAAGGATGTTTCCTATGGTGGGAGAGTCTAAGACAAGAGGACACAGCCTCAGAATAGAGGGGTGTCCTTTTAGAGCGGCAATGAGGAGGGATTTCTTAAACCTGAAAGTGCTGAATATTAGATTAGATTAGACTGAGGACACTCAGTCCTCGTTTTATTGTCAGTTAGAAATGCATGCATTAAAAAATAATACAATGTTCCTCCAGTGTGATATCACAGAAACACAAGACAGACCAAGACTAAAACTGACAAAAACCACATAATTATAACATATAGTTACAACAGTGCAAAGCAATACAGTAATTTGATAAGAGCAGACCATGGGCACGGTGAAAAAAGTCTCAAAATCTCGATAGCCCCATCATCTCACGCAGACGGTAGAAGGGAGAAACTCTCTCCCTGCCATGAGCTTCCAGTGCCGCAAACTTGCCAATGCAGCACCCTGGAAGCACCCGACCACAGTCCGACTCTGAGTCCGTCTGAAAACTTCGAGCCTCCGACCAGCCCTCCAACACCGAGCATCGGGCACCATCCCTGCCGAGCGCTTCAACCCCGGCCCCGGCTGCCGAGCAACATGCAAAGCCGAGGATTCGGGGCCTTCCCCTCCGGAGATTTCGGATCACACAGTAGCAGCGGCAGCAAAGCAGGCATTTCAGAAGTTTCACTAGATGTTCCTCCATGCTTCTCATGTCTGCCTCCATCAAATCAGAATTGTGCATGGCATCCTACTTGACAGATTACGATATCATTCACCGGAGAGGCCGCACGCGCTGCATCACGCCACCATCTTCTCCTCCTGCCATTTGAATATGTGGAGTTCTTTGCCACAGGCAGCTGTGTGATGCCAAGTCTTTATGTATATTTAAGGCAATTGATAGATTCTTGATCGGTCAGGGCATGAAGGGATGTGGGGAGAAGGCAAGCGATTGGGGCTGAGAGGAAAATTGATCAGCCATGGTGAATTAGTGGAGCAGACTCAATGGGCCAGATGGCCTAATTCTGTTCCTATATCTTATGGTCTTATGATCGTATACACTGGAAAACACTCTGGCTGTTTTGTCACGGCCTGGTATGGAGTCTCCAGTGCACAGGATTGAAAGAGGCTGCAGAGGGTACAAACTCAGCCAACTCCATCAAATGGATAACGCTCCCCACCATCGAGGAGATCTTCGGGAAGCAGTGCTTCAAGAAGGTGGCATCTCACTACCTGGGACCAGCCTTCTTCTCATCATTACCTTCAAGGAGGGGGAATGAGGGCTTGAAAAACCCTTACTCGGTGATTCAGAAACATTCTTTCTTATAGTCATCGGATCTCTAAACCCATGAATGCTACCGCGTTATTCCTTCCTTTACACTACTTTATTTACTTGTAACTTACAGTAATTTTATGTCTTTTCACTCTACTGCTGCAATAAATTTCATGTTTAAGATGGTCATAAAAAACCTGATTCTGACTCCGAGCTCTCTGGGGTTGGGAATTCCAACAGGTCACCTTTCCTTATCCTCCTCCTCATCACTGTCTTCAGTGAGCAGCCACTCACTCAGCTAACAGGCAGCCCTCATGCATCGTGTTCTGGGATGACTGATGTTCTCAGAGAACTCCTTACAAGCACTTCCCAATCAATCGAAACTGCTGTGTTTGGTGTGAGACGTGATTCTGTTTGGCACTAACTCCGGAAAGGAGTGTGGAGGATGTTTGTGAGGTTTACAGCCAGGGGGGAGCACTAACCTGTAGGGATCCTAACCTGGCCAGTCTCGGCCAGGTACAGCTGCCACACCTGACTGTGCAAGAGAGGAAGGAGGCACTGTTAAAGGTGCACTGTCTGCGGCAGCCACACACAATGGGGGTGTCCGGTGAGAGAGAGGTGGTGATAGTGAGAGTGGGTGAAAGAGAGAGTGACAGATTTACAGAGAGAGGAGAGAGATTGAAAGAGGGAGAGAATCAGAGAGACAAGGGGAGGGGAGTTTCACAAAAAACACATGCCAGGGGATGCCCTGTGAGGTGGGGGTGGGGAGAGGTGGTTGAAGGGGGGTGTTGGACGGTGATTCAACCTTCTCCAGGATGGACAATCACAAACGATTGAGCAGCAGAACAAGCAACGCCATCAGCATGGAGGCTTTCAGCGATGATGACGGGAAGGTCACCCAATGCCCTCATCTCCTCCGGCTGGGCTCCAGCAGCAAGGGATAGGTGGGAGGGGGCCTAGGCACGATGCAGGAGACCTTCCTGCTGCTGAGCAGAGAGAGAGAGAGAGCGCGGATGCTGTCCACCTATAAGCAGAGGCTTCGTCAGATCTGCTTGGACTGGTCAGTGCACGTGACGACTACAATAGCCCCTCCACCCAACGTGATCACTAACCACACCCCCCACCACCAGCCCGTGATCACTACACCCCATGATAATCTCTGCGCCCCAGCGTCAGCTTCACCCTTAGACTGGTTGAGCCGAGTTTGATACAGCTTTGGTCATAGGCAACTTTGGTGTTGGAGGGGATAGAAGATTGCAAACTCAGCTCATGATGACAAGCTTGTGAATAATTCAATCAGCTTCATGAACATTTCAGTAAATAACCTAATTCCTTTAATTAGCACTGGTTGGCATATGGTGGAGGGTCTGTCACGTCATTTAACCTGATGTTTGTTTTCCTGATCATAAAGGTCATTGATCAGAGGGTGGTTTCAAAATTACAGCATGGATTTTGAAGTCAACAGAGTATTGGTATATGTATTGATATTGGTATTGGTTTGTTATCGTCACATGTATCAAGAAAGTGAAAAGCTTGTTTTGCATACAGCACTGTTCATACAGATGAAACATTACGAAGTGCATAGAGGGTAAAACAATAACAAAGCAGAATAAGGTGTAATAGCTACCTAAAAAGTGCAGTGCAGGTAAACAATAAAGTAAAAGATCGTAACAAGGTAGTCTGTGAAGCTAAGAGTCCATTTTATTGTCCAAGAGGCCCAAACTAGGCTCTGCTAAAAGTGGAATACAAGTTTTCCTTGAGCCTGCTATTTACATCCTTTCTTGCTTGTGTATCTGCTTATGGGGGAAAAGAGAATATCAACGGTTGGTGAGGTCTTTGACTATGCTGGCCGCTTTACTGAGTCAGAGAGAGGCATAGACAGTGTCTATAGAGGGGAGGCTAGTTTTTGTGATGTGCTGAGCTGTGTCCACAACCCATTGCAATGTCTTGCAGTCTCTCGCAGCACAGTTGCCATACTAAGCCAGAATCCAGACGGAATGCTTTCCATGGTGAATCAGTAAAAATTGGCAAGAGTCTGCAGGAACATGCCATATTTATTTAGCTGCTTGGAAGTGGAGGCATTGGTGAGCTTTCTTGCCTGTGACAGCAACGTGATTGGACCAGGGGCAGGCTATTGGTGATATTCACACCAAGGAACTTCAACTCTCTCAACCTCAATGCCATTAATGTAGACAGGAGCTAGTCACCTCACTATAGGAAGAGTGCAGAGGAGATTTACAAGGATGTTGCCTGAATTGGAGAGCATGCCTTATGAGAATAGGTTGAGTGAACTTGGCCTTTTCTCCTTGGAGCGACAGAGGATGAGAGGTGACCTGATAGAGGTGTATAAGATGATGAGAGGCATTGATCGTGTGGATAGTCAGAGGCTTTTTTCCCAGAGCTGAAATGGCTAACATAAGGGGACATAGTTTTAAGGTGCTTGGAAGTAGGTACAGAGGGGATGTCAGAGGCAGGTTTATCACAGAGAATGGTGGGTGTGTGGAATGTATCACCAGTGATGGTGGTGGAGGCGGATACAATAGGGTCTTTTAAGAGACTCTTAGATAGGTACATGGAGCTTAGAAAAATAGAGGACAAGTAATTCCGGGCAGTTTCTAGAATAGGTTACATGGTTGGCACAACATTGTGGGCTGAAAGGCCTGTAATGTTCTCTAGGTTTCTATGTCTATGTTCTATGAGCATGTGCACCACCCCCTTTCTGAAGTCTATGACCAGTCCTTTTGTTTTGTTGACATCGAGGCAAATGTTGTTATCATGCCACCATGCCACGAGGCCCTCTATCTCCGTCCTGCACTGATTCACATCATGAGCTGCCCAGCTTGCCTTTGCCAGCCACGTGCAGACCCCTTCGGCTGGACATTGCAGCATTCACACTCAGCCCGGACTTGGTCACATAGCAACCAAAAGTAAGGGGTTGTGTGGCTCTCTTTCACCCTATTTGATGGACGTGGCTAATAATTAAAGTGACGGACCCATTGCATCATATGATTAGTGCTGGGTATTAATGATCTGTCTCCGGTACTTATTTTTATTGTTAACTGAATTTTTTCTTGTTATTATCATTCCTGGTCTTCTATTGGCCCTGTATGATTACTCTTTAAACTTCACTTTCCCCGAATAATAACTCCTGGGTATCTAATCTGTCCATATAATCACACCTAAGTATCAGATATTCCCTATTTAATCACTCCCATGAAGCGTGCCAATGGGTATTAGCTGCTCTGTCAGTCTAATGCACTGACGTTTGCTATTTTCCCTTCTGCAGAGACCGGTCCTCCAACCCGTTCCATGATCTGCCTCTCTTCCAGAGAAAGAGAAAGAGGCTGGTTTGAATAGATGTCCCTGTTATAAATCTGAGCTGAATGCTTGTTTGAGAAGGATCCAGTAAGATCTCAGAGGCTGATAGCTTTATGAATACTTTTTCCATTGTCAAGAGTTTATAATGTGACCTAAAACCCCTGCAGCTCTATAACTTATTCCTCGCTCTCTGTTATTCTCACTATTTTTATTAATTGTTCTTTGGCATTACCTGGGCTCCATGCCCATTATTGTCAATGTTTAATCTTTTGGATTTTTGGAATGATTAAGCGTTTCTGAGCTAGCCAGAGCTGTTCCATGGACCACTGGAGATGAAGGATCAGTGTGTTTCAAGAATGCAACTGAGTTCTATCCAAACTGCTACATGGCAGATTCCATGAGAGAAGCTTTGAAGCTTTAAACTATCATGAGCAATAACCAAGGAGGGTATTTTGCATTTGCTTTCTCCAGCAGGCATCATTAATAAGCCTGTCATTTTATTGCCCGGCCACTTGCCAAATGGGAATGAAATAGACAAAGCAAAATGCATCAGGAGGTCCTTCTGGTGGCATTCCTCCTGTTCATCTTCACAAACCAGAGATGCAATAGACACAATTTTCATGTGTGACAATTAAAATGCAAGTACAGCGATGGATCACTTCTACAGCACAGATATCTTTGACTCCATCACTTGCAAAAGCATGTGATGACCCTCCTCAAATTTGGATATTCACAAATGAAGGCTGTTTCTCACAAACCATGATGTTACTGGGTCTATAGCATAACCAGTCTGAAACCTCTGACTTTACCCCACCCACTTCTAACAAATGTTGGACATTGAACAAGTTGGGAACAGTCCAACCCACAGTGATGGCATTCTCCTGTCATTGCCAGCTGTAGTATATAGATGCTTGTATATGTGCATGCTCGGAAGCCCAGCTCCAAACCAGCATTGGTTTACTCACCATTGCTTACATTCATCATCCATAAATTGAGGTCCTTTTTCAACTTGCCCCATTGCACTGCTAAACACTTTGGTAAAAAGAGTTCGAAGTGAGACGTTGGACCACTTCCCAGGTCTTGGGACCATTCGTGGTGAACATAGACATAATGAAATTTACCACTGCCTTTAACATGCTAACATAACCTTTGATTGATTTAGCAAAGGGGCGTTTGAAGAGAAAGACCCTCAGCTGGCACAGAGTTCATGGCAGTAATCCCAGCCCTCCTACTGACATCAGCAGCAGGCACCTCAAGCACAGGAAAAGTACACTAATGTCTCTGCAAAAACCTTCAAAATCCCTAAAAGGATAAGTGATGCAACATCAGTGTCCACTAACAGGTCAATATCCCAGCACCGAGACCATGGCTGTATTCCTCTGTTCGGCTGATAATCTCCTCCTACAACAGAATCAGAATAAAAGTGAGTTATGCCACCTGTACCCCTGACACTCAACTCATTTTATTCTGACTATTGTAGAGGGAAATTACCAGAGGAAAAGATCCATGAACACGAGGAGCACTTCCTTGGAGAATGCAGCCTGCCTACCAACTCCTGGAAATACCAGGCCTGTGACTGAGAGGTGGAGATGGTACATCTGAAATTGTATAATATACCTGGTGCCTATGCACTCGGAACAGAGAGAGACAATTCATTGCCTCACAAACTACCCACCCACCCAGCCCAATTGCCATCTCTTGCCCCATCTATAGCTTCTCCATTGGTCCCCTTAATCATCTCAGTTACACAAGTTATTCTGAAGGATTTGTAAGACACACTGCACCCACCCTATACACAGTAACTACACTTCACACTTCGCTTCATGTTGCACAGAGTAATCACTACATTACAGAGATGTATAAAATCATGAAACATATGGATAGCGGAACGCATGCAGTGCTTTTCCCTGCATTGGGAAATCAAGGACTGGGGACACAGGTTTGTGGCGAATGTGGAGATTTTTAGCAGAATTCTGAGGATCAACTTCTTCACTGGTGCACATATGGTAGGAGCTGCCAGAGGAAGTGGTTAAGGCAGGGACTTTAAAAGACATTTGGACTGGTGCTTGGATAGGAAAGGTTAGGGATATGGGTCAAATGTGGGCAAATGGGACTAGCTCAAATGGGCATCTTGGTCTGCATGGACAAGTTGGCTGAAGGTCATGTTTCTGTGCTGTTTGACTATGACCCTGTGACACAGTGCACACTGCACCCACAATGTACACAGTAAGCAGAATGCATTGATGTTCATAACACTAGGTGGGTCTCAGTGAAGTGAGTTGTATTTTTATGGGTTGTTGAGTCTCACAGCATCTCCTCTCATCCAGGAGAGAGCTGTCTATTATATGATGGAGATGTCTTAGGGGATCAAGAAGTGGAACATATTATTGAAGAGTTCCCATGCTGGTTCTCCTCAAGTTTCATTTCAGGTTGGTTTATGAAAGAAGTTTCACTTATGTGGGCACCTTTCATATCATCAGGATGTCCTAAACCACAAGGCATTTAATGAAGTACCTTCAAAGACGCCAGATGGGGACAAGAGGTCACCCTCTTTTCCACAAGATAAATCTGTACAGTTCCACTATGTCACAAAGTGGGGAGATCAGGGCCCTCTATGGATGCACTTGCAAAAAAAATCCTACTCCTATATAGAGTGTAGTACTGGAATTATGCCAGGGATTGAGGAGTTAAAATACAAGTAGGTTTGTGTTCTGTAGAACAAAGGTTAAAGGGAGCTTCTAGTTAAGATAATTAAGATGATTAAAGTCTTCAAAGACTCGTCGAGAGAAAAAAAATTCCTCTAGTGGGAGGTTCCTGGGTAATGAGGTGAAATTTTAGTTTACTGAGATATTCAATGTGATGGAAAGAAGCACGTTTTCACAGTCAATAAACAAGAACATGCAGGCATCTTCAGCTGACATCCATTGCTAGGATAATGCTGGGCTCCACCGTTAAGAATGTAACAGTTAGAAAGTTGTGAGATAAAAAACGAAAGCCATCATGGCTTTAAGGAAAGGGAAAGTTCTTTGAGGAAGTAATAAGTGGTGCAAATAAAGGTCAACGAGGTGTCATAAAGCTACACACACAAAATGCTGGAGGAACAGCAGGTCGGGCAGCATTTATGGAAATGAATAAACAGTCGACAGTTCGGGCTGAGACCCCCTTGTTCAGAACTGGAAAGGAAGGGGGAAGATGGGAGGACTAGCTAGAAGATGATAGGTGAAGCCAGGTGGGTGGGAAAGGTAAAGGACGAGAGAAGAAGGAATCCGATAGGAGAGGAGAATAGAAAGAAGGAAGGGCACCGGGGAGGTGATAGGTGAGGAAAAGAGGTAATAGGCCAGAATAGGGAAATGAAGCAGAGGGAAGGGGGAAGGGAAAAAAATCTCAGCAAAGAAAATAGAAAAAAAATAAAGAAGAGACGAGATCAAAAGGACCATATGAAGTGTTACCCCTCAAGATAATATCACAGAGGGCTGATGGTAATATATCAGCATGGACAGGGGAGTAGGTGACACAAAAAACAGAGAGTTGGGATCAGTGGATCTCTTTTTTGGATAACCAGCCTATAACTAATTGGGTACCAAGGGGATTGATACTGGAACCTCATCTATTCATTACCTGTATTGATGACTGAAAGGCCATAATTCTGTAGCCAAATTTGATGATGGTTCAAAAATAGGTGGATTGGCAAGTTGCAATGAAGGCACAAAGTGCCTGTAAGGGGAAATAGATGGATTAAGTGAGTTGGAAAATGTTGGAACTTTTAGAGTACAATTTAGAAAGTGTAAGGTTATCCAATTTGGAAAGTAGTATGAAAAAGTGGAGAGAAAGTACAAAGTGTGTAAGAACAAGAGGATCTGCGAGACTTCAGACATGAACCGCAGGGTGTTGGCATTCAGGTACAATGAGGACAGTCAGTAGCACACTGGTGTTGAGTATAAAAGTGTCTTTTGGAAACTTGATGGAAACATAACAGAATCAATGAAAGACCTCACAGTCAGGGCAGACAACCAACCAGTGTGCAAACAGCAACAAACTGTGCATATACAAAATAGAAAGAAATAATAATAACAAATAAATAAGCAATAAGTATCGAGAGGATGAGATGAAGAATTCTTGTAAGTACGTCCATGGGCTGTGGGAACAGTTCAGTGATAGGGCGAGTGAAGTTATCCCACTGGTTCAAGACCCTGTTGCTGATTCTGGTGATATGGGTGCTGAGGGTCCTGTACTTTCTTGCACAGGTTTATATAAGTTAGATCAATTTCATGGGCTGAAAGGCCCATACTATGGTCTACTGTTCTCTGTTCTAATGTTAGTCCCCCCCCCGAAAAGTCCAATGTGCAGCCCAAGTCTCTCCCCAGTGAAATGGATAGTTTAGCTTTAGCTATTCCTCAGCCCATTTACTGCTTATGCATCATTGTCTGTTTCTTCTCTCAAAATTAAAACTCTAGAAGTTCTGGTCAGATGTGAATATTCTAATGCTGTGGTTTGGATAATATTACAACAGAATGTCAAAAGAGCAAAAGCATCATCATCAGTCAGATTATTGTTGTCAGGTCTTTGGATTCTGTTGAGATCTTCGTTCTTTCTTCTGGTTTCATACTTATAAAGAAATCTAGCCACTTTATTTATTGCTTTGTAGCATTTAGCAGCAACATAAGTTCACGTCTGAGTCACCAAATCCCCCAACATTACTTGATAACTCAAATCCACATTTTGCAAGTTATAGTAGTTGTTAAAATTTATTAGATGAGAGAACAGGTTTTGGTGTTTGAGGGCCCAATCTTGCTTCATTTCTGTGTGTTCTTCTCACTTGTGTGTTGTTAGCTAACAGAGTGAGGAATTTAAAAACGCAAACACCAGGAAATCTACAGATGCTGGAATTTCAAGCAACACACATAAACATTGCTGGTGAACGCAGCAGGCCAGGCAGCATCTATAGGAAGAGGTACAGTCGACGTACAGTACCTCTTCCTATAGATGCTGCCTGGCCTGCTGCGTTCACCAGCAATTTTTGTGTGTGTTGAGAGTGAGGAATTTACAACCTGAATCAAATGCAATTAGACCAGACCTAAAACAACAATAACTAACATACCACAATCAAACCAAACACAATGCAATCTAGCCAACTACACTCAGTGGCCACTTTATTAGAGACCATCTGTACCTAATAAAGTGCCCATTGAGAGTATGTTCATGATCTTCTGCTTCTGCAGCCCATCCATTTCAAGGTTCAATGTGCTGTGCGTTCAGAGATGCTCTTCTGTGCACCATTGTTGTAAAGCATGGTTATTGTCAGCCTTCCTGTCAGTTTGAACCACTCTGGCCGTTCTCATCTGGCCTCTGGCGTTTGAAACCAGAGATGGGGAGGGAGCAAGAGAGATGGTGACTCACTCAGGTCGGAGAGTGAGTATTAGGAAGCAGCGCTTTGTGGGAGTTTCAGTGTTTGAATAGCGGCCAGTCAGAGATCGAGATTCATAAGCAAGCACAAATTGAAATAAGGTAGTGCCAAGCTGGAGCAGCGTTGTTGGAGTAGACAGCGTCAGAGTGGTGGTTTTGAAACTTTAGCCTGTCAGGGCTTCAGCAAGAGATAGTGAAAAGATATATGCAGATTTTCTGTCTGTTTTATTTGTTGTTTCCTTTTTTATAAGTGCTCAGTTAGAGCAGTAGGGATTTCAGGCAGGATAGTCGAATGCGCCTCTTGCGGGACTTGGGAAAGTAGGGTCCCTGACGACTTCACCTGCAAGAAGTTCATCCAGCTGCAACTTCTAACACTCCGCATTAAAGAGTTGGAGCCGGAACTGAATGAATTCCAGATCATTTGGGAGCCTGAGGGGGTAATAGGTAGGACACATAGAGAGGTAGTTACACCCAAGGTGCAGTACACAGGAAACTGGGTGACGGTCAGGAGAGTGAACGGGGTTAAACAGACAGTGCAGAGTACCCCTGAGGCCATCCCCTCAACAACGCTGGATACAGTTGGGAGGGGTGGGAGGAGGGATGGTCCAGCAGAGGAAAGTCACAGCACAAAGGTCTCTGTCATTAGTCTGGCCCTGTGGCTTAGAAGGAAAAGGGGGAGAAAAGGAAAGCTGTGGTCAGATGAACATGAGTAGGACTTTATTTCTTAGAACATAGAAGATTGAGGGAAGATTTTTTTAGAGGTATACAAAATTATGAGGGGTATAGATAGGGTAAATGCAAGCAGGCATTTTCCTTTGAGGTTGGGTGGGACTACTGTCAGAGGTCATGAGTTAAGGGTGGAAGATGAAATGTTTAAGGGCAACGTGAGGTAAAACCTCTTCACCCAGAGGGTGGTGAGAGTATGAAATGAACTGCCAACACAAGTGGTGGATGCAATTTTGATTTCAATGTTCAAGAGAAATTCAGATAGGTAGGTGGATGGGAAGGTGGAATATGGGCCAAGTGCAGGTTGATGGGAATAGGTAGTTCAAATGGCCTGGCATGGATTGAAGGTCCTGTTTCTGTGCTGTAGTTGTCCATGACTCTAGACTGTTATATTAACAAGGCATTTTTGCCCACTAATCGGCCATTTAATGGATTTTTAATGGATGATACGAACCATTCTCTGTAAATTCTAAAGACCACTGTGAGTGAAAATCCCAGGAGATCAGCAGTTTTTGAGATATTCAAACTAGCCATCTGGCACCAATGATCATTCCATGGTCAAAGTCACTTAGATCATGTTTCGTTCCCATTCTGATGTCTGGTCTGAATAAATGAACTTCTTGACCATGTCTGTGTGATTTTATGTACTGAGTTACTGCCACATGATTGGCTGATTAGATACTTGCATTAACAAGTAGGCATACAGGCATATCTAATAAAGTGGCCACTTAGCGTACAATCAGACTGACTCTAACAGATCATAATCAGATCAAATCAATAGAAATAAATGCAATGTGAACAAACAATCTAAACCAAGCACAATGTTCCAAACCAAAGTCCACCAAATGGATCCAAACCAGTGTGAGCCAATCTGCACTAACTAAAACCGGCTAACCCAAACTCACCAGACCAACGTGAGCCAATCTGCACTACCTAAAGCCGGCTAACCCAAACTCACCAAACCAACGTGAGCCAATCTGTACTAACTAAAACCAGCTAGCCCAAACTCACCAAACCAACGTGAGCCAATCTGCACTAACTAGTGCCGGCTATCCCAAACTCACCAAACCAACGTGAGCCAATCTGCACTACCTAAAGCCGGCTAACCCAAACTCACCAAACCAACGTGAGCCAGTCTGTACTAACTAAAACCAGCTAGCCCAAACTCACCAAACCAACGTGAGCCAATCTGCACTAACTAGTGCCAGCTAGCCCAAACTCACCAAACCAAAGCAAGTGAAATCAAAGCGGTAGGAACATTAGCTACAGTGAAATGAGCAGTGATGCAAACAGTGCGCTTACTTCTACTGATCATCGTGTTTCAGAATCAGGACATTTAAAATGTTCATTTGTTTGACATAGAAATATAGAAAAACCTACAGCACAATACAGGCCCTTCGACCCACAAAGCTGTGCCGAACATGTCCTCACCATAGAAATTACCTAGGGTTACCCATAGCCCTCTATTTTCCTAAGCTTCATGTACCTGTCCAGGAGTCTCTTAAAAGACCCTATCATATCCGCCTCCACCATCGTCGCCGGCAGCCCATTCCACGCACTCACCAATCTCTGCGTAAAAAAACTTACCCCTAACTTCTCCTCTGTACCTACTTCCAAGCACCTTAAAACTGTGCCCTCTCATGATAGCCATTTCAGCCCTGGGAAAAAGCCTCTGACTATCCACATGATCAATGCCTCTCATTATCTTGTACACTTCTGTCAAGTCACCTCTCATCCTCCGTCGCTCCAAGGAGAAGAGGCCGAGTTCACTCAACCTATTCTCATGAGGCGTGGCCCCCAATCCAGGCATCACCCTTTTATATGGCTTCCACATCCTTCCTATAGTGAGGCAACCAGGACTGAGCACAGTACTCCATGTGGGGTCTGACCAGGGTCCTATACAGCTGCAACATTACTTCTCGGCTCCTAAACTCAATCCCACGATTGATGAAGGCCAATGCACCGTATGCTTTTTTAACCACAGAGTCAACCTGCGCAGCAGCTTTAAGTGTCCTATAGACTTGGACCCCAAGATCCCTCTGATCCTCTACACTGCCAAGAGTCTTACCATTAATACTATAATTCTGCCATCATATTTATCTTACCAAAATGAACCACCTCACACTTATCTGGGTTGAAATCCATCTGCCACTTCTCAGCCCAGTTGTGCATCCTATCAATGTCCCGCTGTAACCTCTGACAGCCCTCCACACGATCCACAACACCCCCAATCTTTGTGTCATCAGCAGATTTACTAACCCATCCCTCCACTTCCTCATCCAGGTCATTTATAAAAGTCATGAAGAATAGGGGTCCCAGAACAAATCCCTGAGGCACACCACTTGTGACCAACCTTCATGCAGAATATGACCTGTCTACAACCACCCTTTGCCTTCTGTGGGCCAGCCAGTTCTGGATCCACAAAGCAAAGTCTCCTTGGATCCCATGCCTCCTTATTTTCTGAAGGAGTCTTGTAGGGGGTACCTTGTCAAATGCCTTGCTGAAATCTATATTCACTACATCTACTGCTCTACCTTCATCACTGTTTTAGTCACATCCTCAAAAAATTCAGTCAGGCTCGTAAGGCATGACCTGCCTTTCACAAAGCCATGCTGACTATTCCTAATCATATTATGCCTCTCCAAATGTTCATAAATCCTGCCTCTCAGGATCTTCTCTATCAACTTACCAACCACTGAAGTAAGATCACTGGTCTACAATTTCCTGGGCTATCTGTACTCCCTTTCTTAAATAATAGAACAACATCTGCAACCCTCCAATCCTCTGGAACCTTGCCCGTTCCCATTGATGATGCAAAGATCATCACCAGAGGCTCAGCAAACTCCTCCCTTGCCTGGGGTACATCTCATCTTATCCAACTTGATGCTTTCCAAAAGCTCCGGCACATCCTCTTTCTCAAGAGATTTTGGAGATCATTTTAGACCATGAGACCATAAGATATAGAAGCAGAATTAGGCTATTTGACCCATTGAGTCTGTTCCGCCATTTCATCATGGCAGATCCATGTCCCTCTCGGCCCCAATCTTCTCTCTTCTCCCCATATCCCTGCATGCCCTGGCTAATCAAAATCTATCAAGCTCTGCCTTAACTATGCCTGATGACACACAGCCCCCTGTGGCAACGAATTCCACAAGTTCACCATGTTCTGGCTAAAGAAATTCCTCTTTATCTCCATTCTTGGCTCCAAGAGCGGCCAAGTTTCAATGAGCTTGCCAGTTCTATTGCATGAGGAAGCTAAAAGAACAACTTTTCACTGAAGTTGCAGCCCCACCTCTGGGAAATCTAAGCCAGCCACAGGGCTGAAGGCAGCCAACTGATTTTTCACTCTCGTTTGACATCTAGGATTAGAGTTGGAAGAACTTGGAGAGAAAGTGCAATAAACTAGAATGTAGTGTCCAAACAAAGCCAAGAATGGATTTTCAGTTTGATAGATTGTGGGAGAGGATTAAGGGAGGTGTAGAACTTCAGTGAAACAGTACAGGAGTTTGACAACAGAGACATCAGAGTGAGGTACTGAGTGATTTCAAACTCACGGATGTACAACATGCAGCTTTGAAAGTAAATGTTCTGCCATGTTAGTGCCCAGTCTGTGCAGGCTGTAGAGTAACAAGAACAGCGACTATAGTTGCTGAACAGGCAATCATTCAGTTTGCCTGGTTGCCATGGTAGCATTGCAGTTGGCACAATGCTACTACAGCTTAGGGTGTTGCAGAGTTTGAAGTTCAATTCAGGCACCATTCTGTAAGAAGCCTCTGTACATCCTCCTTGTGGAACGTGTGGGAATTTTCCTGGGTGCTCCAGTTTCCTCCCGCAGACTAAAGACGCACCAATTAGGTTAATTGGTCATTGTAAATTAGATTAGATTATGAGGACATGCAGTCCTCTTTTATTATCATTTAGTAATGCATGCATTAAGAAATGATACAATGTTCCTCCAAAATGATATCACAGAAACACAAGACAAACCAAGACTGAAAAACTGACAAAAACCATATAATTATAACATATAGTTACAACAGTGCAAAGCAATACCGTAATTTGATAAAGAACACACCATGGGCACGGTAAAAAAAAGTCTCAAAGTCTCTCGAAAGTCCCATCATCTCACGCAGACGGTAGAAGGAAGAGAAACTCTCTTCCTGCCATGAACCTCCAGCGCCGCAAACTTGTCGATGCAGCATCCTGGAAGCACTCGACCACAGCTGACTCTTGAGTCCGTCCAAAAACTTCGAGCCTCCGACACAAAGCACCAAGCACCATCTCTGCCGAGCGCTTCGATCCCAGCCCCGGCAATAGGCAAAGCCGAGGATTTGGGGCCTTCCCCTCCGGAGATTCTTGATCACCAGATGTTCCTCCCTGCTTCTCACATCTGCCTCCATCAAATCAGGATTGTGCACGGCATCCTACTTACAAATACGATACTTCGAAGCGGCCGCACGTGGTGTGTCGCATCGCCATCTTCTCCTCCCCTCCTGTAAATATTAATATTTACAGTATGTCCTTAATCATAGTTTCATGCAGTGTATTGATGCTCCACATTTTAAATATATTTTAAAAATTAGTCAGATTTTTGTATTACTTAAATCTATTTAATGCTTTTAAATGCAGCAAGATTCAGGAGCAGTGAAGTTACCTTTAACAGCAATGAGTTGTCAGCAGCCATCAGAGCTGAGCTGTGGGCTCCTGAAGCCTGGTTGTCACTTTGTCCTCCAAAGATCTATCAAAGTGAGGGCTTAGGTCAGCCCCTCCTGAAGGTTTTTCCCATAGTAAATGGTGTGCTGCAGTGGATAGCTGAGTGCAGGCATTGAAATATTTATATTATAGGTATTCTGTTCTGCTTCTCACTCCTCTGTTATGTTAATTCTAACATATAATATCTCTATAACCCACTCTCTCTTTATTACTTATAGCCATTACCTCTATTATTTAACTTAGTTGTAAGTAACTGCTGCCCTATGCTATTTGTTGTTCTATGTTCTAAATTCACCTTCAGTCCTGAGGAAGGGTCTCAGCCTAAAATGTCGACTGTTAATTAATTTCCATGGATGCTGACTGACCGGCTGAGTTCCTCTTGCATCTTGTGTGTGTTGCTATACATACTTAACATTTATAAATATGTATTTTTTAAGTTAAATATGTAGTGCAAAGAGAGAGGGGAAAAAACAATGAAGTGGTATTGATGGTATTCAGAAATCTGATGGCAGAGCAGAAGAAACTGTTCCTGAATCATTGGAGGTGTATGTTCACACTCCTGTACTTCCTCTGTGATAGTAGGAATGAGAAGAGGGCATATCCTGGATGATGAGGGTCCTAAATGATGGATGCTGCCTTTATGAGGCATCGCTCCTTGAAAATGTTCTGGATGCTGGGGGGAAAGGGGGAGGGTCTAGTGCCCGTGATAAGCTGACCTGAGTTTATAACATTCTGCAGCTTAGATCGATTCTGTGCAGTGCTCCCCCCACCCGCCTCCCAATACTAGATGGTGATGGAGCCAGTCAGAATGGTCTCCTTGGTACACCCATAGAAATTTGCGAGTGTCTTTGGTGACTAAGTTTCCTCAAACTCCAAATGGAACATAGCCATGGTTGTGCCTTCTTGGTAATTGCATCAATATGTTGGGCCCGTGATAGATCCATGGGGACATTGACATGCAGGAACTTGAAATTGCTCACTCTTTCTACTTCTGATCCCACGATGAGGACCACAGTGTGCAATATTTGTTTTTTTCTGAGATACAGCGCAGAACGGGCCCTCCGGTCTTTCAAGCCAGGCCACCCAGCAACCCCTGATTTAATCCCTGCCTAATCACAGGACAATTTACAATGACCAACCGGTAAGGGAAACCGGACCACCCAAAGGAAACCCACGCGGTCACGGGGAGAACGTACAAACGCAATACAGGCAGTGGCGGGAATTGAACCCAGGCTGCAGGTACTATAAAGCATTGTGCTAACCACTACACTACCATGCTGTCCCAATAAGTCTGTATGTGGGCATGTGGCCAAGTGGTTAAGGCATTGGACTAGCGACCTGAAGGTCGTGAGTTTGAGCCCGAGCCGAGGGAACGTGTTGTGTCCTTGAGCAAGGCACTTAATCACACATTGCTCTGCGACGACACTGGTGCCAAGCTGTATGGGTCCTAATGCCCTTCCCTTGGACAACATTGGTGTCGTGGAGAGGGGAGACTTGCAGCGTGGGCAACTGCTGGTCTTCCATACAACCTTGCCCAGGCCTGCGCCCTGGAGAGTGTGGACTTTCCAGGCGCAGATCCATGGTCTCGCAAGACTAACGGATGCCTTTATTATTATAGTATATACATATACATACACAGTAATTGTTAAGGGCAATTGTGATCCTGTGCTAATTGTATAACTAACAAACATTTATATTATTAATAACCAGCCATTGTTTTAAACTATAAACTTAACTTTGTTATTTATATTTTAACACTTGTCATTATGTTGCATTATGCATATTATTTAAAATAATATCAGCATTATTTTTATTTATAACATTCTTTCAATGTGTGTTATTTCTATGATTTAGAACCTGCTATCACTCCTTTATTTATCTGACATTGAGCCAGAAATCACTTTACTTTATGTATCACAGGCTCTCACTCTGTGACTCCACATCTTTGTAACCAGTTGCTTCTCTATATTATTTATGATCAGCTGCTACTGTTATTGTGTTAATAAACAGCTGTCACTCTATATTATTTATATCATATATAACCAATTCTCATACATTTTTCATATTTATTTTAACTTGCTGCCATCCATGTTACTTATAAAAACAAACAGCCAACATAATGTGTATTAATTCAAGCTGCCTACCCCTGTCCCTGCATATTTATACATACAGCCAGGTGTTATTCTACTACTAGGTGCTATGGCAGCATAACGGTTAACATGACACTATTACAATTCGCGGCGTTTTGGAGTTCAGAGTTCAATTCCGGCGCTTCACTGTGAGGGGGCTTTGTACGTCCTCCCTGTGGAATATGTGGGTTTTCCCCGGTGCTCCAGTTTCCTCCCACAGTCCAAAGTCGTACCAGGTAGGTTAATTGGTCATTGTAAATTGTCCAATGATTAGGTTAGGATTGCTGGGGTAGTATGGCTCAAAGGGCCAGAAGGGCCTACTCCACCCTGCATCGCTAAATAAATAAATATAGTTTAAATTATTTATAACCCATCAGTAAACTATATTATTTCTAAGCTACTTATTGTAGAATTTCAAAGGTTCACCTTACAATCAAAGTATCTATGCAGGATACAACTCTGAGATTTGTCTTCTCCAGATAGCCATAAAATACAGAAAACCATAGAGGTAGTTGAAAGAAAATACATCAATTGTGCCCCCCCCCACACACGCAAAGAAAAAAGAAACAAAAACTCACAAACCCCAAACCTTCCCCAAACCCTCCCTCGTACAAAAACAAACAGATCACCCAGACGCAACAAGAACGTCAAACCCCAAACCTCCAGCCTGCCGGGCAGCAACAAGAAAGAAAGAGCAAGAGCATGAAAACAGTATAGAACTGAAAGAGGCCAATGTGAGCTGCAGTTACTTTGAACCACAGTGCAATCCATAAATCTCAGAACTTTAATAACATTGCCTAGAGGTCTTTCCGAGGGAAGTGCTGCTGGGTTTGAGTCGCTAGGAAAAAATAGGTTATTTTTAACCCATTGCAACAGTATTTTATTTATAACCAGTAGTTAATCAATATTATTTCAATAATTACAATATTTTCAGTCTCTATTTCATTGTTAGTCTCCATCATAATATACTTATTGTTATTTCCATCCTTCTAACAGTGTTATTTATAACTAGTTGTGCTATAATCAGCAATCACTAAAGTGATCACTTGTATTATTTGTAACCACTCATTGATCTATAATCAAATGTTCTGCTGATTTTTAAGAACCCCTTCTACTTTGTGTTTGTTGTCACCTGCTCTCTATATTGTTTATATTTTATAACATCTTGTTGCCCAGTTACTTTTATTATCTATAATAAACTTTTACCCTGGTATTTACAATGGTTATTATCAGCTATTACTCTATATTACATATTTTACCATTACTCTATATTCTTTACCTTACTCACAGCCAGCTACCACTGTACAGTCATATACACTCTCAGTATATCTTGTCTGCATTTTGTGACCAGTTTTCTTAATATTATTCAAAACCTATCATAAGTTTATGTCATTTTTATTAACACTGTTATATATTATTTAAAATCTGAACAGATTATTTTATGAAGTTTTACTGGGCATTGTTCGTATTACTGTTATTTATTACCTGACTTTAATCTCAATTACTTATATTATTTTTAACCCCATTTCACTGAGTGAACTTTAACACCATTCACTCAGTAACATTCAGGGAAATCAGCTTAAAAATAATATAAATAATTGACATTATTTTTTATTAATTGGTCAATCAATAGTAACTACATTCTTTATAGATCAGAGCACCAACCATCCAGCACACTTGAGACTTCTGATAGACTGACGTATCTCCCACCCTGTCTATTGCTGTCTCAATATACATTAAATTCATTGTTGTAGATATTATTTGCTGTTTTAGATCTATTATTTTAGATAGTTAATAAATCTTCCAGTGAACCAGATAAGTTGAAAGGGAGTGTAGAGACCAGGTCCCTGGTTAACAGCGAGTACTCTGGATTAGGACACCACCTATGGAGGGAGATGGACGCTCGACGCTTTGAGCTGAGGCCCTTCGTCTGGACTGTTGAAGATCTACTCAACGTTACAGGTAACCGGTGTGCTGGATCCTACCTCCTGGTTACCTGGTTGAGGCCGCGTCACCGGCAGTGTTGGGTTTAGTACAAGACTCACATTCTCACTATTTGGAGTCTTGGTGAGTCCACCTTTGTTGTTAACAGGTTTGAAATGGGACTTCTGGGGAATTCTGCACACGGTCCTGACCAGGAGAGGAACAGCCTCGGTACCTGCAGCATACCGGAACCTTGCAAACCGCTGTCTGTTATGGCGGCAGTGCCGCAGAGAACCCGCTTCAGCACCGTGACCAGGGACCGTGCGGGAGTCACGGGGTCTTCTATCCTGATGAGTTTGAGCTCCAGGGAGGCAGGGCGTTGAGCTCTGGGATGTCCACTCTGACCATCCAAAATCGGCAACAGGTATTGCAACCAGGATTTAATTAGGGTCTCTCATCTAGTGGGGCATTGACTTCAGCAAATGCCCCATCTGACAGATGCTCCTGTGCTCTGGAAGTCCGACATAAACTGCTTCAGATTTGGAGCAGCACAGACCCAGTCCAGACACTCCAGTCACTTGTCTCGCTGGTGTGTTACAGAAGGACCTATGTCGGAGTTGGACAGAAGAGTCCTGAGATGGAAGTGTGGGCTGCGATCTGGTAATAAACCCTAACTTCCCTGAGTACCGAGGATGATGAGCCTGCCGTGCACCACGTGTGGCTGGGGAATGGCTTCCCTCGGTCCGCTGACCGCTGTCACCCTCTCCTGTGGAGGCCGCCTCCCCTCACTATAAGGAAACATTGACCATCTGTGGGCCATGCAGTGGCAGCTGGAGGTGTGGTGAAAGTGGCAAACTTCAGGCGCTGGTACAAACTGGCACAGTGGTAACTTTTACCTCCTTTCACCCCTGCACTGGTCGAACTGTGGACAAACGGACTCTCTGGGTCTGGTGCCCGTCACTAACCTGGGCCTGCTGCAACAGGGAGAGAGGTTAGTCTACTCTACGGCACCCCTCACAGTCCTTTCGAATATCTAGACACACGACATCACTGGCACCACTCTTGTCCACACTAACACTTCTACTGGTTAGTCAGTGGTTCAGTTTAATATCAGAGAACGTACACAGTTTACAACCTGAAATCCTTCCTCTTCACAGACATCCACGAAACAGAAGGGTAAAACCCAAAGAATGAATGGCAGAAGACATGAGAACCTCACAGCCCCCTGCCCCTCCCACACACAAGTAGCAGCAAAAGCATCAACTCCCCCCTCCCCCTCCACCCCCTCGCTCCAGCAAAAGCATCAACCCGCCCTACCCCCCCCCACCCACCATGCAAGCAATAGCAAAGCCCCCAGGGACCATGACCTAGAGCCCATCAAAAACTACTAGCCATGTCAACACTTCAACCTCAGGCAGGCTCTCTCTCTCTCCCACTAACGAGGGAGAGAGAGAGATCGCTCCTGTATCCGACAAGAGGGAGACCATCGGCTCGCTGTTTCGATGTGACCGAATTCCAGTTTTTTATATTGACAGTGGTATCCCCCACCGCCTCGTGCTGTTGCCTCACCATTAGAATTACTAAGTGGTCTTCAGTTCCCAGGGGAAGGTCTGCCACCTTTTCTTCCCAAATAACGGTAACATTCACTTTCCCTCCCCTGGGTTAATCCTGCCTCTGAATACTCTTCTGTGTTATACGCAGGCAGAAAGTGACCTGTGAGGTAGTGGGAGAGAGGAGAACGGAGCAAAGGAAACTGATAAAGCCTACCTGGGGACAGAGTATTAAGGTGATATAATGACCGTCCTGCTGTAGTTATGGTCCATGTCTGTGATGGATTGAACGTGTGGTTCATGTCTATGATGGGGCTGTCCCGCTGTGTTAGATCCATGTTCATGATGGTCTCTGTGTAGCAGTCCATGTCTGGAATGGAGATTGTATGTGGTCTGCATCCATGAAGGACCCTGTGAATGGTGCATGCCCATCATGAATTATGTGTAAGGATCCGTGTTAACATGGACTGTATGCAAAGGGTCTGCACTGGGGATGGACCATGTGAGGGATCTGTGGCCCTGATGATGCCATAACTTGGTGTTTCCATTCACATGGAGCTGGGAGATAATTCCTTAAGTCCCACTGGAAAATGTTTCTTTCAGGAGGCTGCTACTGACCCTGCCCTGATCTACTTATCCCATCCTTGTGATCAGTCCTGCTCAATGTAGAATGATATCTATCTGTCTTACCTCTGTTTCCCTCCCTCAACTCCCCATATAAAGCATCAGCACTCTTCTATCCTGGCGACTTACCCATCCTACTTTGTGATCATAACTGCTGTGATTCTGTCAGCACTTTCCCAGACCAGGAGGGTCCACGCCTCAGGATCTTAAAGAGGGAACAGCAGTATAGACCCTCAAATTGGCAAAGATCAATTGGTAACTCTTGTTCAGAATTACGCAAGTTCTGAGATGCCTTTGCTGAATGGAGGGGTGATACCTTCCCTATGGAACTGCGATTGGTAGTGATGCAGCCCAGATACTTTCATGGGTATAGCTGGTGCATAAACATTGGAATAAAGTGAAGATGTACATTCCCTGATTCAAGTTTTCTCTGGTGTGCCTGAGGCAAAAAACTCGTTGAAAAGGACTAGAGCTGCAAATGCATCACCATTGCAAAGCAGTTGCCAGTCAACTGGTCAGGGAACAGACATTTGAACATTGTGTTTTATGGAATAATTCAAAGCTCCATTTTTGATTGTGTCATGACGTTTGGACAAGTCAGTGAAGACTGCAGGGAGAGGAGGGAGATGTGTCTGTGGTTTCCAGAATCAGCTTTCCAGCGTGTGCTTTTGAACAGTAGCTTTTCAACATTTTCTTCTATACAACTCAAGATGCCATAAAACACCTGGCTAACCTTCATCAAAAGAGGTGTAAGGCGTTCCTTCCCTCCGCTAGCCTGCAGGTCACCATTGGGCAAGGTGTAGCATCCGCTTAGCCCCACGATCAGGGTCATGCGAAGCCATAGGAGCAGGCAGTGGTGGTCGTATGAGCAGCTGGCGCATATCACGTCCTGGTTATGCGACCACTGTCACCAGGCAATCTCTGAAGAGTATTGATAATGGCTGGGGTGGTGGAGGGGAGGGTTCACCCATCTTATAAAGACACTGCCCAGAAGAAGGTAATGGCAAACCACTTCTGTAGGAATTTGTATTGCCATTGTGTGGATTTATTTCTTCTAGAGCAATGACCAACCCCTTAGCACTACGTATTGATCTGTTGTCTGCACATGCACATTGTTCTCTCTCTCTGTAATGTGAATACACCAGCTGAAGCCATCTCTGGCGTGCGTGCTTTTATTTAATATATTTGTAGTTGTGCACAGATACAACAAATTGGTGACGAGTATGAACCTGAATGTCAGGAAATATCATGAAATGCACCGTCAGTTACGGGACGAAATAGTGAGAGTTAAACAGCCGAAGGACCCGCGAGTAACAGCAAAAGACACATTGCATTTAAAGTGAAAATAACATGGTGATGGCTTCAGTCGGGAAAGCTGATGAATTGAACAGGGCTAATGAAGCCTTGGAGTCGTATATTGAGAGGGTTAAACTGTATTGTAACGCGCACAAGTGGAGGAGCAAAACGAAGTCCCTACACTTCATAACTTAATGGGCCCAAGAACGTACAGACTCTTAAGCAAAATAGCAAGCCCTGAAAAGCCAGCAAGCAAGACGTTCAACGAAATTGTTACATTTTTACAAAATCACTTGAGCCCTAAACTGTTGGCAATAGCTGAGAGATTTCGATTTTACAAAAAGAACCAGTCAAAAGATGAAGACATTTCTGAATACAATGCAGAACTGTGCAAACTTTCCCAGTACTGTGACTTTAGAGATCGACTCTCTGATGCATTAAGCGACAGGCTTGTATGCGGCATGCATCGTCAAAGCACTCAAACGAGGCTCCTGGCAGAAAGAGACCTAACCTTAGAATGGGTATTGACCATTGCCATATTGTTAGAGACTACAGCAAAGGATGCAGCAGAACTATAGAAAAGGAGGTGAGGATGTGAAATGCACAAAATGTCCCTGAATAGTGCAAAAAGCCAAAGATGTTATCGATGTGGCAAATCCTCCCACGATGCAAATGATGGTTGGTTCAAAGAAAAAGTCTGCAGAAAGTCTCACAGACAAGGGCACATAGAGGGAGTGGGCAAGGTCTGCAGAAAGTCTCACAGACAAGGGCACATAGAGGGAGTGGGCAAGGTCTGCAGAAAGTCTCACAGACAAGGGCACATAGAGAGAGTGGGCAAGGTCTGCAGAAAGTCTCACAGACAAGGGCACATAGGGAGAGTGGGCAAGGTCTGCAGAAAGTCTCACAGACAAGGGCACATAGAGGGAGTGGGCAAGGTCTGCAGAAAGTCTCACAGACAAGGGCACATAGAGGGAGTGGGCAAGGTCTGCAGAAAGTCTCACAGACAAGGACACATAGAGGGAGTGGGCAAGGTCTGCAGAAAGTCTCACAGACAAGGGCACATAGGGAGAGTGGGCAAGGTCTGCAGAAAGTCTCACAGACAAGGGCACATAGGGAGAGTGGGCAAGGTCTGCAGAAAGTCTCACAGACAAGGGCACATAGGGAGAGTGGGCAAGGTCTGCAGAAAGTCTCACAGACAAGGGCACATAGGGAGAGTGGGCAAGGTCTGCAGAAAGTCTCACAGACAAGGGCACATAGAGGGAGTGGGCAAGGTCTGCAGAAAGTCTCACAGACAAGGGCACATAGAGGGAGTGGGCAAGGTCTGCAGAAAGTCTCACAGACAAGGGCACATAGGGAGAGTGGGCAAGGTCTGCAGAAAGTCTCACAGACAAGGGCACTCTAATAGAGGGAGTGGGCAAGGTCTGCAGAAAGTCTCACAGACAAGGGCACTCTAATAGAGGGAGTGGGCAAGGTCTGCAGAAAGTCTCACAGACAAGGGCACATAGAGGGAGTGGGCAAGGTCTGCAGAAAGTCTCACAGACAAGGACACATAGAGGGAGTGGGCAAGGTCTGCAGAAAGTCTCACAGACAAGGGCACATAGGGAGAGTGGGCAAGGTCTGCAGAAAGTCTCACAGACAAGGGCACATAGGGAGAGTGGGCAAGGTCTGCAGAAAGTCTCACAGACAAGGGCACATAGGGAGAGTGGGCAAGGTCTGCAGAAAGTCTCACAGACAAGGGCACATAGGGAGAGTGGGCAAGGTCTGCAGAAAGTCTCACAGACAAGGGCACATAGAGGGAGTGGGCAAGGTCTGCAGAAAGTCTCACAGACAAGGGCACATAGAGGGAGTGGGCAAGGTCTGCAGAAAGTCTCACAGACAAGGGCACATAGGGAGAGTGGGCAAGGTCTGCAGAAAGTCTCACAGACAAGGGCACTCTAATAGAGGGAGTGGGCAAGGTCTGCAGAAAGTCTCACAGACAAGGGCACTCTAATAGAGGGAGTGGGCAAGGTCTGCAGAAAGTCTCACAGACAAGGGCACATAGAGGGAGTGGGCAAGGTCTGCAGAAAGTCTCACAGACAAGGACACATAGAGGGAGTGGGCAAGGTCTGCAGAAAGCACCACTGAGTGAAAAGTCTCAGACACAAAACGAAGCAAATGCATGAAGTTACCCAATGCAAAACAGAATCAGACAACATTGGGTCTGACAAAGGTGAGCTGTCATGCCTAGAACTTCATAGCTTTACTGAAGCAGGTCGCAATATAATATGGATCACAATAGATGTGTTTGGTGTAAAGCTGAAAATGGAGCTGGATATAGGGTCAGCTTTGTCCATAATTCCAGAGGCTGACTACAACAGACTGTTTTCTAAGATACCATTAGAGAAGACCGCAGTGATGCTAAGACTTACACAGGCAAAAAAAAAGTCTCTCCCAAATACAAACTGAAGGTAAGTGTGATGTTTGGAGGCCAAACACAATAGTATTGAAAAGTGGAGGGCCAGCACTTTTCAGACATGAATGGTTGAGAAAAATCCAACTAGACTGGCACTCAGTCAAAGCTCTCAGTGGTGCAATCAACAGGCAATGGCAACCCAAATGGTAGCTCTAACCAGAAACTGCCACAGCTACTTAATGCTAATGAAAAGCTGTCTGAAAATGGGATCGGTAAACTTAAAAGCATGAAGGCCAGAGTAGAATTGAATGAAGCAGTAACACCAAGATTCCAAGCACCTCCAGTGCCTTATGCTCTAAAGTGGTTGCTGAACTGCAGAGATTGGAGGCATCTGGAATTCTCTCCAAGCTTGAGTGGAGTGACTGGGCCACGCCGTTGTCCTGCTGATCAAGAAAGGGAAGACCGGAGCCATTCACATATGTGGGGATTTCAATGTGAGCATCAACCCAATGCTGCGTACTGTGCAGTATCCCCTGCCACGAATAGAAGACATTTTTGCAACTTTGGCAGGCAGGGAGAAGTTTTCAAAAATTGAGGAGTCAAGCAGGAAGTTCCTCACAATCAACACTCACAAGGGACTGTTCCAGTATAATCGTCTAATCTTTGGCGTCGCATCAGTTCCAGCAATTTGGCAAAGAGCAATGAAGTAAGTGCTCCAAGATATCCCAGAAAGTCAATGTTACCTTGATAACATCATCGTGACTGGCAGAAATGATGAAGAGCACCTCCAGGGCCTTGATAAAGTACTTACCAGGCTGAGTGAGTATGGTCTGTGTGCAAAGAGAGAGAAATGTGAGTTTTTCAAGAATGAAATCTCATATTGTGGACATGTCATTGACCAGCATGGCTTACACAAGTCACAAGAGAAGACTGAATCAGTGCTACAGGCACCCAAACTGGAAAATGTGTCACAACTCAGGTCATACTTGTGCCTCATAAACTACTACCAGCGGTTTCATCCAAACATTGCTACAGTGCTGCACGCATTGAACACTGTTACGGACAGGAGCAAAGTGGGAATAGTCAGAAAGATGTGAAAAAGCATTCAAGGAAACAAAGTGTTTAATAACATCCAATGACCTGCTCACCTATTATGACCTATCCCTGCTCATCAGACTGGCGTGTGATGCGTTCCCTTATGGCATAGGGGCCATTTCGTCACAGATTATGAAAGATGGATCTGAACACCCGACTGCACTTGCTTCAAGATCACTATGAGACGAGAGCAGAATGCAACTACGCATAGATCGACCAAGAGGCCCTTAGTCTAGTATGGGGAATAAAGAAGTTCCACCACTACCTCTACGGACAAAAGTTTACACTAGTGAAAGATCCCCTGTGTCCATTTTCGATCCCAGGAAGGGAATTCCAGTGGTGTCTGCTGCCCGGTTACAACGCTGGGCACTATTTCTAGGAACCCACTCAAGGGTGCCAAACAACACAGCAACGCTGATGGCTTGCAAGTATTCGACTACTGGCAACTGAAGAAGAGAAGTCTTCATACTGAAGAGTTCCACACCGCATTGGTGGACCAGTTGCCGGTAGCAAATTCTGAAATACAAAGAGAAACAAGGAATGACCCACCATTGTCAAAGGTCTATGAAATCATCGTGCAAGTTTAGCCAGCTTATGGTAACCCTATGCTTCCAGAGTTCTCAGCGAGACAAGACCAACTGTCTATACATCAAAGAACGCTTATGTGTGGATCTCACGTCATAATTCCCTCTAAATTGCACACCAGAGTGTTAGAAAATCTGCATGAAGGACACCTGGATACGATCAGGGTGAAGAATCTCACCGGGAGCTAAGTATGGTGGCCGGTAATAGATAAATAGATTGAAGACTTTGCCAAAAGCTGTTTAGGATGCCAAAAAGTTCAAAATGCAGCCCCACAGGTACTTTTACACCTGTGGAAGTAGCCATCTTCACCATCGCATAGAGTACATATTGACTTTGCTGGACCATTCATGGACTCCATGTTTCTGATTGCTCATTCAAAGTGGCCGGAGGTCATACCAATGAAGTCAACCACCTCAGCAATGACTGTCTCCACTCTGAAGACTATCTTTGCCAGAAACGACTTACCAGAACAATTGTGAGTGACAACGGACCACAATACATGTCAGAAGAATTCCAACTGTTCACGAAGAAAACCGGCATCAGACATTTCAAGTCAACTCCTCACCACCCAGCAATGAATGGGTTAACTGAAAGGTTTATCCAAACTTTCAAGAAGACCATTACAGTGATGGACAAGGAGGATATTTCTCTACAGCACAAGATGGACAACTTCCCTTTTGTGTATCACAACTCTGTTCATGCGACAACGAATCAAACACCTGCAATGCTATTCATCAACTGGTATCTGAGATCTCGCGTAGACCTCCTGAAATCAGATCTGCAAAAGGAAGTGCAAATACAGTTCAGCCAGTTGCCAAATGAAGCAGCAAGGATATTTAAGATCGAACAGGAAGTCCTAGCGTATGATTACTGAGAAGACAAGTGGACACCCGGCAGGATAGCTACAAGAACTGGACCACAGATGTGAACAGTGCATGTTGGAGATCAGACATAGAGACATCATGTGGACCTGATGTTGGATGCTCAACTGAAGAATACACCTGAGTTGACTGTATCCAACAAGATGGACACATTACAGTCACCATTCTTACCTCTCAGTGATGATGTCACTGACAGTAACGTGACCTGGAAATCGAGAATGTTGTCTGTGACAAGACACGTATCAACCTAACGCCACTCCATAGGTCCAGAGCGCTGACGAGAACGTTATCATTGACAAGACACCTGCCAAGCCTGATGCCACGCCACAGGTCCAGAGGCTCTATCCAGGAAAGAAACAGAGCACCACCCAAAAGACTGAACTTTTAGAACTGTGAAGTTATTTATGGACTGTTATTGTGAAAATATGTTTATTTGAAATATGGGTTTATGAAAGGGAAATTGACTGTTTTGTACACACACAGTATTATGTTGCAATAATTTAAAGGGGGTTGAAGTGTAATGTATGGATCTATTTCTTTCAGAGTAATGACACCCCCCCAACACCCCTTAGCACTATGTATTGACCTGTTGTCTGTACATGCACATTGTTCTCTCTTTCTCTCACTGCAATGTGAATACACCAGTAAAAGTCATCTCCTGTGTGTGTGCTTTTATTTAATTTCTATGTGGTTGTGCACAGACACAACAATGATCACCTACGTCATACGACGCGGCACATAATGATGATGATGATGATGATGAACCTTTGGGTCATTGCTGTGTACAGTTCTCCAGGAATTTCATCCTTTCCTTGATTTCCAATGTTTGGCTTTCTTCTGCCGATGAAGGGAGGTGGAGATACTCTGGTGTCTCAGGGAATTGGCTAACAGTGCCTCAGTGATCTGTAGCTCAGCCAAATGTTGAAGTGCCCAGCCCTTCTCTGTGTAACTCTTCCCTTCTCTCCATTACTCTTCCCTTCTCTCCATTGAGCACTGTCAGCAGAGTCAAATCTCCAGTCATGTTGAGTTCCCACTTCGCTCTATAAGACCTTGCTCTATGAAGATAGTTAAGTAGTTGGTGTGTAATGATTATCCATGTTAAAAGAAGCCACATTTCCAACAACTCCTGCATTGTTCCATCTACTGCCTTCAGGGGAGTTGTGCCAAATTTGGATATGCCAGCTCCTGATTTTAAAATAATTGTGTCAGCATATTGGTGACCTTCTGCAGCCTCTTTCCAATTGGTAGACCTGCCTCATCCTCTCCTTGGGTGAACCTTGTTGAGTGATGTTATTTTGAAGCACCTGCTCTCAGGGGATAGTCCTAAGACTTTTGGACCAATCCGAGTGATTCCTGTGTCTTGGCTGTAGCACTGATTTAGCCATATTACTGACCACATCTTTCATTTGTTGGATTGCTGGTAAATGGTGAGAAAGCTGTCGTCCAGGAATTACTGAAGTTGCATCCCGTGAATTGAATATTGCTCTGGTGAGTTTAGGGCACTGATGTCATTTGAAATATGTTGTTACCAGTCCAAGGTCTGACATCCTTAACCACTCAGACGTTTGAACGTTCTGACATCAAGACCTTAATAGCCATTGTTTGGATTCTGATTGTATCGACGTTCTTTTAGATTTATCCTTTTGCCTAAATGAAGCAGACAATTAAGGGTGTGGTAATATAATAATTAAGAACTTAATCTCCAAATTGAATGTGTAAGTCAATTTACCAATTAGAATGTGGTCAATGAATTCACCAGAAGTCTATGAGATGTTTTTTCTAGATCAATCTGTGGAGGAAGTAGCCAGGGATAAGGGAATCTTGGACCTGACACTGCACATTGAGAGAAGTTATATGATGATTTGTTGGGCTTTTGGGAAAGAGTGACCCTAAGTGGATGGAATTTGACTCTTGAGGTTCAAAGTGATGAAATTCATTGTGAATCCAGAGGCTTAAATCGAAACAAAGGAGACAATAGAAGTATAATCACCTGTGGTTGTTTGGTAAAGAGTTTGAAAGATGTAATGGTGGACAGAGAATAGTTAGCACTCAAAGAACCAATACAGTTTTCAAAAGCATGTTCCTTTAAGACACAAAAGAGCTGCCTGTGGGTGTTGGATATAACAGAGAACAATCGCTCAGTGTTATTGGTAACAGCTCTGACACTTAGCAGTATCTGCACCGTGTTCCAACTGGATGAGAAGTCAGTTGCTTTTGAGGGTTTAGATCAAGTGAGTTTGGGCGTCAAAGGGATCTGAGTTCTTGGTGTACTTGGATTGAATAGGTTGACTGTGTAGTTTGCGGAAGTCTGCATTCAATGTAAGCACACTCAGTGGCAAGATAGCGACCTTCTGAGTTGGGGAAGAGGCTATAAAAGGTCACCTGGGCTAAATGAGGCCCCCGGAGCAGCAGCTGACTGCTTGAGGAGAGAACAGGTGAGCCCCTTGTCTCCTGAGAGGTCCATGTCCTGAATCATGAAATGTCTCCCCACCAGAACCGCGTGTGCCCAGCCTTTTGTTTCACTTGTTTGGGAGTTGAGGAAAAGAGGTTCATCTGGAGGGCGTTCTGTTCACCCCTGATGTCGTGTCTGCATTAGCATGTCAATTGTAATCTTGTCTCTCTTTTATATGTATGCACACAACAGATACATTCCACATCCCTCAACATCGGTGCACATACCAAATATATACAGATCACACACAGGCACACACAGCTACAGAAAACACTTTAATGTTTCCAAGTATTGTGGCCAAGTCCAGTCTTGTACCTAGGGGCAAGCATCTCAATGTGAAATGTTGATGGTGTGTAACCCACTGAATATCTGAAGTCTGAGTCTTTTACACAGGAGGTGGACCACAGCAAAGGACAGTCTGGAGGCACAGAGAGGGTTTTGAAGACGTCCATATTCAGGGAACTGGTGAGTGTGCTTTGGCCCTTGATCTTCCTTCTTCTGCTCTAGGTTGTCCCCTGATAACAGGTTTGCTGTTCTCTCCCTCACGGAGACAGATTCCATGGCTCGGGCGAACACAACACAGCCACTCAGTGTGGCCCAGGCAACACTTCAACAAGGGAACCGTCAGGACAGCAAAGGGCTGTAGGTGTTGAAGAAAAACCGTCAGAGAGGCCTCCACCACAGAGTCCAGGTAAGCCTTTATCCAACGCACCCTCTCCTATTGCCTTCCCTGGAGATAATGTTGGGTTTACTGGACACCTGATCACTGGAAGTGGGAGGTGGAACCATTACGGCATAGCATGTCAGAACAAATACTGTGATGGCCCCTCCTCCTGCAGGAACCTAAAGGAAGCAGGTTCATGCAAATATGTCACTCGCACAACGGTCTCCCAATGTCTCCCGTACTGGGCTGAGGAGAAGGTCAAGGAGAAAATGGTATGGTGGTAGAGAATTTAGTTAGGCACATGAATGTGAGGAAGATGGAGCGATATGGACATTGTGTAGGTAGGAGAGATTAGTTTTGGCGTGTTTTTGATTTAATTTTTAGCTGGTTCAGCATAACGTTGTGGACCAAAGGGCCCGTTTCTGTGCTCTACCATGTTCTATGTTCTAAAACAATGGCCAAAATCTGAGCAGAAAAACATGGGGAATGTTACCTAGATGGGGAAAGGGGGGAAATTGCAGCTGACTAAGGCAGAGACAGATCAGAGCAAGGCACAAGAAGCCTACAAGCCCGGCATTGGGGTCATTAGTAACCCATGATAGAGCTTTTCAAACAATAGCTTTGTGATCACCAAATGTAGACGTGTTCCTTAAGGAAATTATTCGGGTACAGTGGGTGAGAAATTCAACAGCCAGTCCATTTGGACTTTCTGAAAGCATTTGGTAAGGTTCCTCACTCTAGCCTACTTCACAATGTGGAACATCTCAAACACGAGAATATAGACCACAGAATGGTGTAGAACGGGGACACCTACTTCAGCTCCTGATGCCAAATTAAATGAATCCCGTCTGCCTGCTCATGATCCTATTCCTCAATTCCCTGCCTTTTCACATGCCTGTCTAATTACCTCATAGATGTTGCTAAATCTGTTCCCAACATTTCCCCTGACAGTACATTCCAGGCAACTACAGCATTCCATGTAAAATACTTTCCTCGCACAGTGCATCTCCTTTGATTATTCCACTGTGGGAAACCAGGTGACGGGGTGGAAATATATCTCTACCAAAGGAGGTGTAAGGTGCTCCTTACCTCCGCTAGCCTGAAGCTCAGCTTTGGGCAAGGTGTAGACCTGCTTAGCCTCGTGATCAGGGTCATGTGAAGCCATGGGAGCAGGTGGTGGGTGGTCGTATGAGCAGCTGGTGCACATCACAAGTCCTGGTTAGGCAACCACTAACACCAAGCAATCTCTGAGGAGTATTGATAATGGCCAAGGTTACTTGGCTTGTCAAGACATCGCCCAGAAGTAAGGCATGGCAAACCACTTCTGTAGAAAAATTTGCCAAGAGCAGTCATGGTCATAGACCATGCTCCCCTACATCATATGACACTGCAAATAATGAACAGATGAACCCTAGGAGAAAGATTCTGACTCCTTAACCAGTCTAGGCCTGTTAGTTGTACTTACTTTTACTAGATCTTCCCTCGACTCTGACTCCAGAGAAACAATCCATATTTATCCAACTTCTCCTTATAGCTAATTAACTTATTAGATGAGGAATTATTAGTATTCCCACTCTGAAAGAAATTTGAATTAACTGGATACGTTGGATTCCATTGGTGATGTGCCAGAAGGCTAGGACCAGTCCTGTACCCATTGCTCTCCACTGCCTTACTTAATCATTGACATTGAATGTGGCTAGTTTATAGACGGATTTGTGCAGAATGTGATTTTGTCTATAAAATGTAAATACGCTGAGGGATTGTGTCGATTTGTGAATGGATTGATGGGAATATAGTGTCCCGTAGCTTTATCGTTGGTCACCAAATGAAGCACTGCCTGCTTCTTTCTCACATGTGCTTAGATGTGCAGCATCAGCTGGAACTTGCTGGGGAAGGATCAGAAACCACGTCTCCATGGCAAACATCTGTGGGCTGCAGCCTCGTGAAGGCCGAAGCAGACTCATGACCAATCATTTTCCAGGCTTCTTCAAGTGCGGAATGATACGCTTAGCAAGTCTGAGCTTGAAGACAGAGTGCAAGGTTAAAAGCAGGATTCTTAGCCGTGGGGTGGGGGGGTGACAGCAGGGTCTTGGGTTCCCCATCCAGGGCCGCCACACACATTAACAGAAGGTGTATGGTGTATTCGTCTCCGTGAGGGGGAGGACTGAGTAAAAGAACCGCGAGATAATGTTGCAGCTCTGTATAGCTCTGGTTAGGCTGTACTTGGAATATTGTGTTCAGTTCCGATTACCTCCTTATAGGAAGGATGTGGAAGCTTTAGAGAGAGTTGTGAGGAGATTTGCCAGAACCCTGCCTGGATTAGAGAGCATCCCTTAAGAGAATAGGCAGTGCAAGCTTGGGCTTTCCTTTGGAGCCGAGAAGATGAGAGGCGACATGATAGAGGTGTATAAGATTATAAGAGGCATAGATAGTTCCCTTATCCCAGAGCAGCAATAGCTAATACTAGAGGGCTTAATTTAAAGGTGGAGGAAAGTGTAGCCAGGATGTCAGAGGTGGGTTTTCACACCGAGAGTGGTGGGTGGTTGGAACATGCAGCAGAGGCAGATACAGTAGAGGCATCTAAGAGACCCTTAGGCAGGCACATAGATGAAAGTAAAATGGAGGACTACGCAGGAGGGAAGTTTTAGATTGATCTTGGTGTAGGTTAAAAGGTTGGCACAGTATCATGGGCTGAAGGGCCTGTATTGTACTGTTCTATGCTTTACGCTTTACGGTAGCACAGAGAGGCACAGCTGGTACGGTCACTATCTCACAGCTCCAGCAACCCAGGCTCAAGCCTAACCGTGTGGAATTTTGCACATTCTCCCTGTCCCTGTATCAGCTTTCCTGGGTGCTCCAGCTCCCTCCCACGTCCCAAAAGTGCACAGATTGTGAGGCTAATTGTTTGCTGTAGATGGCTCTTGGTTCCTATGTGGGAGGGAGAACCATTGGGGAATTGGGAGAATGAAGAATGGTTTTGGTGTACATGGCGACTGATGGCACTGCAGACTCGATGGGCTGAAGGGCCTGTTTCTGTTTTGCATCTTTCTGTAGCTCCGTGACTGAGTATATGTGGCTTAGGGAGTGGTGGATGAATGTGATAGCGGTGTGTGAGGACCAAGTGGGGAAGGATTGGAGACGTACAGGAATCACCGTCAAAGATAAATACTGTTCATCAAATTCTCCTTTAGCTGCAAACTACACTTCCTGGTATGACTTGCTCCAGAAATTTAAATCAGAGGGATGTATTCACCAGTTGGTTTCCAGAACTAAAATACTTTAGATTGAATCACAAAATTTGAAACAAGGGGATTAATAGCCCTGAGTATCTTTATGGGGTGATAGTTTAAAATAATGGGGTACGGGGCAACAAAGGTTGTGTTCCTCATTCGATGAGGGGTGACGCTAGTATAAAGTTGATTTAAAATGTCAGACAGTGGATAGGAATTTGAAAAACAGACGGTACTGAAACATGGTTGAACTGTTCAGTGAGATCTTCATTTGTACTTGTGGGGTGGTGTACTGAGTTTGGGAATAGGTTCAAAGATTTAAAGTATGTATACAGAATACAACTCTGAGATTTGTCCTCCTGCAGGCAGACACGAAACAAAGAAACACCATGGAACCCGTTCAAGAAAACATTGAACTCCCAACACGTGAAAACAGAACGAAATGCGCAACTGGCAAAGAGCAAGCGGACGACACATAGGATATCAACATCAAAGCAGGAGTCCGGGAGGATTCAGTTCAGCCTCGCAGCGCTAGCCCACTGCAGCCTGCAGAGCCGCTCTTCACCGAAGCACCCCGGTCCGCATCGATCTCCCCGATCAAACTGCTCAGAAACAGCAACCAGCATGTAACACATGGAACGTGGACCTCAAAAGCCCAGGAAAATGAGTCCACCTCCACGAGCCTCGCCGATCAATCCTCGCTACGTAGATCCCTTGCCCTTTCCTCAGACAGCAGCTAGCGAGAGGAAACACGGGCAGACGGCGCTGAATACCGGCCTGTCCTCCACTCACAGCTTCACTGACTTCAGCCTCGCTCAACACCTCCATTGGAGAACAGCAATGGGGTTGATCGTGGCCTTCTGCCCGGCTTCCAGGCCACCAGGCTGCACGTTCCGCTCCAAACCTCACCGGACTCCCTCGGAGGCGGGAAAGCGCCTGATCGCTCAATCAGCACAAAAACACACCATAAAAGTGTAAATCACAGGTTCCCATTGCACGCAGCTTATCAGTAGAATCATATCTGAAAGAAAAGTAAAAGAAGCAGTTTTGTGAGGACATCACCATTGGTCGCGTTGCTTGTTGGTGCCATCTTGAAGATGCTCTGAATCTTGAAAGTTGGTGGATTTTTTTTTATTAACTCATCTGAAAATGACTATTTATATCACAGTAAATGTTTATGTCACCATATAACACATCTAGGCCAGCTCAGTGGCAGAGCGGGTAGGACCATTGTCTCACAGTACCGAACACCAGGGTTCAAGCCTGACCTCAGCTGCAGTCTATTTTAGACCTTTACGTGGTTTTCCAAGTGCTCCAGTTTCCTTAGACATCCCAGAGGTATGCAGGTTGGCAGGTTAACTGGCCACTGTAAGTTACCACCAGTAATTGTGGGTGAGGGGTAGAACCTGATGAGACAATGAGGACAACGGAAAGGGATTTAGTGGAGGTAAGATACCAGTTCAGCTGGGAAACTGGGGTTAAGTGGTTAACAGGGTGTAAATGGGGTTGGTGCTGAGCTCTCGCTTGATGTTTTCCAATTTATACTTGGAAGAAGGAACTGAAAGTGCGATTGATAAACTTGCTGACAGCGCAGATATAGGGAGGAAAGTTAGTTGGAAAGTATAGAGTTGTACAGCATGGAAACAGGCCTTTTGGCCAACAACATCTAAACCGACCATCGATACTAAGCCACTAACAATACTCTCCTCTCCCTCACCATTATAACTATCAATACTAACCCTCTATCAATACTCTCCCTCACCATCATGATTATCTATACTAACCCTCTATCAATACTCTCCTTTCCCTCACCATCATGACTATCGATACTAACCCACTATCAATACTCCCCCTCACCATCATGACTATCGATACTAACCCACTATCAATACTCCCCCTCACCATCATGACTATCGATACTAACCCACTATCAATACTCTCCCTCACCATCATGACTATTGATACTAAGCCACTTGCCTGCGTTAATTCATCTCCCTTTGTTTCTCTGCTCATATAACTGCCTGTCCAGCTGCCTCCAAAATGTTGCTGTAATCACTTCTGCTTCCAGCCCCTCCTCGGGCAGCTCATTCCAGATACCAGTTACATATTGTGTGAAATATTTACCCCTCAGATCCCCTTTAAATCTCCTCTCTCCCGCCTTAAACCTATGCCCTGTAGCTTTAGACCCCCCAGCGATGGGAAACAGACTGACTTTTCACCCTGTCTTGGCTTGTCATCACTTTATGCACCTCTATCCCACATGGTCCATCATATGAAATGGACATAAGGTGGTAACAAGAAATGCAGAGAGGTGGCAGGCAGCGATCTGGCAAATGAAGTATAATCTGATATTTGGCTGAGTTGTCTAGAAGAAAACCTATCTAAATAGTAAGGAATTGTAGAACTCTGAACACAGGGCAGTAGGTGTGTCCAATTCATCACTCACAGAAAGCTATTATACAAGCTCACTGTGTAATTAGGAAAGCCAGCAAAGTAATTATTTATGACAGAGACAATTCAGCACAAATTAAGGAAATTAATCTTCAGTTATATAGGAGCACTGGAGCACTGTGTACAGAAATAGTTTGCATACTTAAGGAAGGACGTTAATATGTTGGAATCAATTCAGAAAAGATTTACTGGACCCAATACTGGAAAGGATGGGTTGTCCCACGAGGCTAAGCTAGGCAAGCTGGGGTTGTATCTGCTGGAATTTCAAAGAAAGAGAGGAGACCTGGCTGAAACATATAAATAATCCTGAGGAGTTAGTGGAATGGATGCGAAGAGAACGTTTCCTCTCGTGGGAGAATCTACAACTAGAGGCCACTGTCTAGAAATAAAGGGTCACCCATTCGAGATAGAGATGAGGGGGATCTTTTTCTCTCAGAGGACTGTGAGTCTTTGTAACAGTCTCCCTCGGAGAGCAGTGGAACCAGAGTGAATGCTTTTAAGGCAGAACAGACAGGTCTTGATAAGCGTGAGGCAAGAAAAGTTAGTGGGTGGACATGGAAATGTGGATTTGGATTTACACTCAGATCAGCCATGATCTTATTAAGTGAAAGAGCAGGATTAAGAGGCCAAGTGGCCAAGTCCTCTGATTTTATACGTATGTGTTTGTTGTCCTGGCAGTTATCACTGTCCCCTTAACTCAAAATAAAGCCATTAAATCCCCTTGAAGTCCATTATCTGGAATCATCTGTATAATGCTCCAGACGTTTTGGACACTGTACCTAACCAATCCATTACTCCACAAGTGAAAATTGAATTTATCATGCATTTCGTAATGTTAGTTCACATTATGTGCCTTAGAGATGACCACTCATAATTTACCCTCTAGTGCATCTACTGACCCTTCTGTGGAAAGGTCTGTGGTTCTCACACTGGCCGCATTAACCACCTCAGATCCACAGAACTGGAGTGGGAGCACGTGATAATTGCAGAAGAAAAAGTAAAAGTAGCACTTCTAACTGTGCTGCCAATCATTACGGTATACGTCACTGTGCAAAGGTCTCGGGCACATATACGTACATTGCACGGGGTGCCTAAGACTTGTGTGCAGTACTGTACTTGTCAACGCGGAGTAGAGAACAGTTTGTAAATCTGGTGGGGATAAAGGATGCCGCAAGTAGCGAGGATGGAGTGCCGTGGGAGGGGTGTGGGATAGGTGGCAGGGAAGGAGTAACAGGAGATGGAGGTGGAGTAGGCACAGACACGCCCACCCTGAGGTATCAGGCAAGGTCATTTGATTCCAATAATTGGTCTATTGAATGTCCCTCTGGTGCTTCCTTCTCCCTTCCCCTTTTCTCAACTATGATTCCCCTCTCCCTGCCCCCTTTGACAACACTTTGCAGCCTTCTTTTGATTCTGCACATTGGAGCCTCTATACCAGGTGGAGATGCAGCCAGTTAGAATGCTCTCCATCATACATCTGTAGAAATTTTCATGTGTACAGTATTTGGTGATGTGCCAAATCTCCTCAAAGTCCAAATGAAGTACAGATGTTGACATGCTGTGTTAGTGACTGCATCAAAGTGTTAGGCCCAGGACAGTCCCCCTGATGAGAACTAGTGCACGCTCTCCCTTCTTCCCTTTCCCGAAGTCCACAATCAGTTTCTTGGTGAGTTTGTTGTTGTGACACCACTCAACCAGCTGACCCACCTCACTCCTGTACACCTCATTGCCTTCTGAGGTTCTGCCAACAACAGCAGTATCACTGGCAAATGTATAGATGGCACTTGAGCTGTGCCTAGCCGGACAGTCATGATGACAGAGAGAGCAGAGCAGTGGCTAAGCATGCGTATTTGAGGTGTATCTGAATTGACTGTGTGCGAGGAGGAGATGTTGTTACTGTGGTCTCCTAATGAGGAAGTCAGGGATCCATTTGCAGAGGGATGTACGGAGGCCCAGGATTTGAAGCTTGTTGATTAATGCTTAGGGATTGTTGGTGTTGAACATTGAGCTGTCATCAATAAACAGTGTTGGTGCGTGGCCAAGTGGTTAAGGCGTTCGTCTAGTGATTTGAAGGTCGCTATTTCGAGCCTTGACTGAGGCAGCGTGTGTGTCCTTGAGCAAGGCACTTAACCACACATTGCTCTGCGACGACACCGGTGCCAAGCCGTATGGGTCCTAATGCCCTTCCCTTGGACAACATCGGTGGCGTGGAGAGAGGAGACTTGCAGCATGGGCAACTGCCAGTCTTCCATACAACCTTGCCCAGGCCTGCGCCCTGGAAACTTTCCAAGATGCAAATCCATGGTCTCATGAGACTAACGGATGCCTATAAAAATCGATAAACAACAGCCTGTATTGCTGTTGTCTAGAAGTTCCAGAGCTGTGTAGGGCCAGTGAGATAGTGCCTATTGTATACCTGTTGTGGCCCTGTGCACTGTCTAGTGCACGGTGTACAGAAAGGATTTCCTTTCAGTTCTAATTATGTGAGGCTGTAATCAGGCTTTGCATAATAGGACTGTGCTAAATGCTGTAATCAAATTTGTATAATAGCACTATTTTATTTATGGGATAACAGTTATGTTCTCAATAACAATGAAGCTTTATATCAGACTGTGTAGGATTGTAATCACTGTGTATATAACAGCACCATCCTAGATTACAGTCTGTGTTTAACAACTTTGAGCGCTAATTATCGATGGCTGTAAATGATTAATGAGCAACAAAGGGATAGGACCATGACCAGACCAATATGTAAGATCACTGTAAGTATAGGTCAGTAATCACTGTGTGCACAGCATCACTAAGCACAAGGCACAGGTTACAGAGCAATAGATTTAGGTCTGAGGGAAGGAGCAATGTTTTTACCCTGAGGGGTAAACCTGGGGAATTCATTACTGGGGAAATTGGAAAGATCAAGGCACTTGAATCATTAAACTTGAATCAGCAAAGAATGCTCGTTCGACAGCTGCAGCAGGGCTTGAGTACTATCACCTCTTATAAAGTTAAACCAAGCGACATAGGTGACAGCAGGGCTTTGCTTCCAGATGGGCTCAATGCCTTCTGTGCTCGCTTTGACCATTAAAACATGGAGGAACACAAACTCTCACAGTCCCCAATGATCCTCTGAACTCAGTCTCAGAGGCTGGCATGCAATTAACCTTCAGGAGGCTGAACCCACGAATAGCAAGCAGCCTAGACAGGGTACAGGGCCAAGTACTAAAATCCAGAGCTGATCAACTGGCTGGAGTGTTCACAAAGATCTTTAACCTCTCTTTTCAGCAGACTGAGATACCCACTGCTTCAAGCAGGCTTTACCTATTCTGGTGCCCAAAAAGAATGTGATGACTGCCTCAACGACTATTGAGTAGTAGGACTTACATCCACAGTGATGAAGGGTTTTCAGAGACTGGTGATGAAACATATAAACCTCTGTCCAAGAAGTGACTTAGATCCCCTCCAATTTGCCTACTGAAGCAACAGGTCCACAGCAGGTACCATCTCATTGATTCTTCACTCAACCCTGGAGCATCGAGACAGTAAAGATGTATTCATCAGGATGCTCTTTATTGACTACAGCTCAGCATTCAATACCATCGCCCTCACAAAACTTGTCAATAAGTTTCTAGACCTTTGCCTCAATACCTCCTTGTGCAATTGGAGCCTTGATTTTGTTACTTACAGGCCCCAGTCGGTTCAGATTAGCAACAACATCTCCTCCACAATCTCCATCAGCACAGGTGCACCACCAGACCGTGTTCTTAGCCCCCTGCTCTACTCACTTTACACTTAAAACCGTGTGGCTAAGCACAGCTCCAATGCCATATCTAAGATTGTTGACAATACCACTGACATGGGTTGAATCAAAAGTGGTGATAAATCAGCATGTAGGAGGGAGACTGAAAATCTGGCTGTGTGGTGCCATAACAACAACCCCCTACTCCAAATGCCAGCAAGACCAAGGAGCTGATTAGTGACTTCAGGAGCAGGAAACCAAAGGTCCATGAGCCAATCTTCATCACGGTGATCAGAGGTGGAGAGGGTCAGCAACTTTAAATTCCTCGGTGTTATCATTTCGGAGGATCTGTCCCGGGCCCAGCATATAAGTGCAATTACAAAGAAAGCACAGCAGTGCCTCTACTTCCTCAGGAGTTTGCAAAGATTCAGTATGACATTTAAAACTCTGACAAACATCTGTAGATGTTTAGTGAAGCGTATATTGACTTGGCATCACAGCCTGGTATGGAAACGCCAATACCCTTGAACAGAAAATCCTACAAAACGTAGTGGATATGGCCCAGTCCATCAGGGGTAAAGCCCTCCCCACCATTGAGCGCATCTACATGTAATATTGTCACAGGAAAGCAGCATCCATTATCAGGAACCCCCACCACCCAGGACTTGCTCTCCTCTTGCTGCTGCCATCAGAAAGAAGGTACAGGAGCCTCAGGACTCACATCACCCGGTTCCCTTCAACCATCAGGCTCTTGAACCAAAGGGAATAATTTCACTCAACTGGACTTGCCCACCAATGGACTCACTTTCAAGGACTCTTCATCTCATGTCCTCAAAATTTATTGCTTATTTGTTTATTATTATTATTATTATTATTATTATATCTTTTTATATTTGCACAGTTTGTTATCTCCTACACACTGATTGAATGCCCAAGGTACGGTCAATCATTGATTCTGTTATGGTTATTATTCTATAGATTTATTGAGTATGCCCGCAGGAAAATTAATCTGAGGGTTGTATGTGGTGACATATATGTATGTACTTAAATAATAAATTTACTTTGAACTTTGCACTAAATATATTTGAGGAAGAGCTAGATAAATTTTTTGACTCAAAAGGCATCAGGAGTGTGAAGAGAGAGCAGAAATAATTCCTCCCCCCCCCCCCACCTTTTCCTTCTCCCCGGGCCTCCTGTCCCATGGTCCTCTCATATCCCGTTTGCCAATCACCTGTCCAGCTCTTGGCTCCGTCCCTCCCCCTCCTGTCCTCTCCTATCATTTTGGATCTCCCGCTCCCCCTCCCACTTTCAAACCTCTTACTAACTCTTCCTTCAGTTAGTCCTGACGAAGGGTCTTGGCCTGAAACGTCGACTGTACCTCTTCCTAGAGATGCTGCCTGGCCTGCTGCGTTCACCAGCAACTTTTATGTGTGTTACAGAAATATTGTACTGAGATAGAGAGATTATCATATGGAACAACAGTGCTAACTTGAAGGCTGAATGACCTACTCCTACTTGCATCTTCTATATTTCTGTATTTAATCAGGTTAAATCGTTTCACCAATTATCTGCTGCCACAGAATCTGAAGCCAATTCTGAAATAAAACAGTGTTTGCTGCTGATTTCAAAGAGGGCTGCTCCCCCATCCCCCACCCCCAGCCTGAAGCTCCGATATTAGATGTGGAGTTTGATATTCACCCTGTGAGCCAGGTCTCCCCCAAGAGTACCAGTTTCTTACTCAGGTCTGGGCGTGTAGTCTGACTAGCTCTACAGGAAGTATGTCCAGCGGCTGTTCCTTTCAGACCACATGAACCAGACCACAGCAGCCGGACTCACTGAGGCAGAAGGCAGAAAGTGTTACAGGCAGGACTTTCATGTGGATCACACTGCAGGTAGACAGGTAACCTCCAGGAGGGAAAAGCAGGTACCTCAGGAGTTTTCTGTGGCTATTTTTCTTTCTTTCTCTTTCTCTCCCTCTTTCTTCCCCTCCAACTTCCTTCCCCTTCCCCCTCCCCTTCCCCTCTCCCCTCTTCGCCCTCTCTCTCCCTCCTCCCCTCCTCCTCTCTCTCTCCCTCCTGTTTTGGATACAGCTCGGAGGAGGTGGAAGGGGAAGGCAACAGCAGCAGCCACATCAGTGGCACCTATCTGGCCCTGTTGTTCAGCAGGGAAAGGAGGAGCACAGGCGAGTGATAGTGTTGGGGACTCTATAGTCAGGTGCACAAAATGACACTTCCGTGGCTGCAAGCAAGACCTCAGCGTGGCGTGTTCCCTTCCTGCCGCCAGGGGCCAAAACGACTTGGAGCAGGCACAGCACGTTCTATAGGGTGAGGATGAGCAGCCAGTGGTTGTGAGCTCTATTGGTACAAACGACGTAGGCAGGAAGCGAGAAGCGGTCCTGCAAGCAGAGTTTGGAGAGATAGGCTGGAAGTTACAAAGCAAAATATCTAAGATTGTAATCCCAGGATTAATGCAATGCCGCTGAGGTCAGAAGAGAGGAGATAATTAGCTGAATTATAGGTATCTGGTGCAAAAGGGAAGATTTCAGATTACTGAGATCTTCTCAATGGCACACTGGACCTGTACAAGAGGGATGATTTACACCTAAAGACCGTGACCAACATCCTCACTGGGAGGTTTGCTAGAGCTACTCAGGAGGGTTTAAGTGAATGCAGTGACATCTGGGAACCAGAGAAGATGAAGAGTTAGGAGAAAGTAGATGTTTAGTCTGGTAAGTGTAATAGTCAGAACGAGGTTAATGAGCACAGGGGAGGCTCGATGGTCTGAAGCAAACTTATTTTAATGCATGGAGTATAACAGGTAAGGCAGGTGAGCTCAGAACCTGTATTAGTTCTACGAGTCTGTGGTGGCCAGTGCGATCATGTTTGCTGTTGTGTGCTGGGGCAGCAGGCTGAGGGTAGCAGACACCAACAGAATCAACAAACTCATTCGTAAGGCCAGTGATGTTGTGGGGATGGAACTGGACTCTCTGACGGTGGTGTCTGAAAAGAGGATGCTGTCTAAGTTGCATGCCATCTTGGACAATGTCTCCCATCCACTACATAATGGACTGGTTGGGCACAGGAGTACATTCAGCCAGAGACTCATTCCACCGAGATGCAACACAGAGCATCATAGGAAGTCATTCCTGCCTGTGGCCATCAAACTTTACAACTCCTCCCTTGGAGGGTCAGACACCCTGAGCCAATAGGCTGGTCTTGGACTTATTTCCTGGCATAATTTACATATTACTATTTATGGTTTTATTGCTATTTATTATTTATCGTGCAACTGTAACGAAAACCAATTTCCCCTGGGATCAATAAGGAATGACTATGACTATGACTGGTACGTGGAATTACAATGTTGCAGCTATTACAGGTTGAAAGAGGGACAAGACTGGCAGTTCAATGTTTCAAGGCACAGATGTTTCAGACATGGTAGAGAGGTGGGGGAGTTACTGATCAGGGAGGATGTCAAAGTTACACTTAGAGAGGACATCCTGGAGGCTTCATCCAGTGAGGCAATGTGGGTAGAGCTCAGGAAGAAGAATGTGGGTAGAGCTCAGGCTGGCTGGTGGTGCAGTGAGATCAGCGCTGGACTCCGAAGCGAAGGCTCCCGAGTTCGAATCCAGGTCGGGCCACCCCCGAGCACACTTTTCATCCTTGCCGGGTTGAGTGTCGAGCTAGCCTCGTTAAAAAATAAAAAATACAAGGGTCGAGTCGGGAACGTTCATAACGTGACCCAGTTAATCCTGACACCACGTGCCAGACAAGAATGGCTGAATGTCTGGTACAACACGGTTAAAAAAAAAGGAAGACACATTATACTACAAGTCTTCTGTCCTGTAGGCCAGCAGGAGATAGGATTAAATATACAGGCAGATCACGGCAAAATGTGAAAACAAAAGTACTGTTGTAGTGGGTGAACTTAACTTGATTGAGAGTCTCTTAGTACAAGGTGCTTAGATTGGGCAGAATTTCTAAGGTACTGCCAGGAGGATTTACATCAGATTTCATAGAACAGTATGAGTCCTTCAGTCCACGATGTTGTACCAACCCTTTAACCTCCTCCAAACTCTTCCCTCCACCTTAGCATTCCATTTTTCATTTACCCATGTCCCTAATGTGTCTGCTTCTGCCACTGCCCTGGCACCTGCAACTCTATGACATTCCCCCCCACCCATACTTTCCTTCAAACACCTTAAAGTCATGCCTATTTGTATTAGCCATTTCCATCCCGGGAAAAAAAATCTTATTTGCCCACTCTGTTTATGCCTCTTATAATTTTGTACACATGTATCAAGTCATCTCTCATCCTCTTTTCCAAAAAGGAAAGCCCATGCTTCCTTAACTTTTCCTCTTAAGACATGTTCTCTGAACCGGACAGTATCCTGGTAAATCTCCTCTGCACCTCTCTAAAGCTCCCACATCCTTCTGACCAGAGCTGAACACAATACTCCAAGTATGGTCTAAGCAGAATTTTTAAAGAGCTACAACATTACCTTGTGGCTCTTAAACTCAATTCCCCCGACTAACAAAGACCAACACACCATATACCTCCTTAATCAACCTGCTAGCCTACATTGTAACTTTGAGGGATCTATGATCGTGTACCCCAAGATCCTTTAGTTCCTCCACACTGTTAATTCTGTATTCTGCCTTCACATTCTGCCTTTACTTCTGAAGTAAATCACTCACACCTTCCTGGATTAAACTCCATCTGCCATTTCTCAGCTCAGCTGTGAAACAATATGGAGAGAGCCCAGAATAGCTTATACAATAAAATAGACTCTTGACATCACAATTATGCCTGATCATGGACTTCTGCCTAGAGGGACAGTTCAATAGTTTTGTTACAGAATGTCCTGAGCTGTGTCTACAATTCTCTGTAGTTTCTTGCCATACTAAGCTGTAACATATTCCGATCGGGTGTTTTCTCTGATGCATTGATAAAACTTTACCAGCCTGCCTATTCCTCCCTGCTCACCACTTACTGCAGTTCAGTGCTCCATACCATCCAGAAACTTCCAAATTCTATGCTGGATACCCAAAAGAAATTATTAATCTTGACCAAACAGGTACACTAATTTTAGGAATTCCTATACAGTGGATTCCGGTTAATTAGGACTCATCAGGACCAGTACATTTTGGCCCAATCAAGTAGCCGTCTCAATTAGCTGAAACTTCAAGGAAATAGTTAAAAAAAGATATAAAAGACAAATTACATTTAACTCAGTAACCAATTATGTATTTAAATTAAATACAGATTAATTTAGAACATGGCAATACAGTACTGTATATCATTCATAATTGTTTATTAACTGAGGAATTCATCCAGCTAGCTTTAGGTGTATAAGATGATGAGAGCCATTGATCATGTGGATAGTCAGAGGCTTTTTCCCAGGGCTGAAATGGCTAACACGAAAGGACACAATTTTAAGCTGCTTGGAAGCAGGTACAGAGGAGCTGTCAGGGGTAATTTTTTTACACAGAGTGGTGAGTGTATGGAATGGGCTGCCCAAGGTAATTTCTAAAGTAGGTACATGTTCGGCACAGCATTGTGGGCCAAATGGCCTGCATTGTGCTGTAGGTCAGTGGTCCCCAACCACCGGGCCGCAGACCTGTACCGGGCCGCAAAGCATGTGCTACCAGGCCGCGTGGAAACGATATGATTTGGTGATATGAAACTATATGTCAGCTGCACCTTTCCTCATTCCCTGTCACGCACTGTTGAACTTGAAATAACCTACCAAATCATAGCAAATAACACATAAAACCTAAAATAACACTAACCTATAGTAAAAGCAGGAGTGATATGATAAATACACAACCTATATAAAGTAGAAATAATATATGTACTGTGTAGTTTCACTTAACAGAATTGGGAAGATTAAGCCAAAGTTGATTTGTAGAAAAAAACCTGGCACATACATGCCACACATGTATGCATGCGCACACAGGTGCCCGCGCAAGGCTTCGTGGTCATGGTAGTCTTTCTCGGGGTAAACACAAGTGTCCCGTATTTGACTGCTACTTTTGTCCCTTATTTGGGAGTGAGAAAGTTGGCAACCCTACTTGAACACCCCCCCCCCCGCCCCCCCAGTCGGCTGGTCCGCAAGAGTATTGTCAACATTAAACCGGTGTGCGGTGCAAAAACGGTTGGGGACCCCTGCTGTAGGTTTTCTATGTTTCTAACAATGAAACAAGTGTAAAGGATGTGGAGGTAGTGTGAGAGCCAGTGAGCATGGTTTGATCAGAGGCCTGTGCTCAGAACGAAAGGGAAGCTGGGTTACGGCTGATAAGAAGAGATCAGACCAATGATTCTCTGAAGACTGTGGCTGAGGAAGAGTCTTGGGGAGAAGGGCTGGTGTTCCAAGCATCCAGGCATTGGTTCATGACCACAGGCAGTTGCTGTTGGGTATTGAGATCTCCATGGGGTGGTGCCACAGTAACTCCGTGCAGTAGCAGTGCAGCTCTTCCTCATGACTGGGCCCATGAGAAGTGCAGCTCTTCCCCAGTGCAGCAGCAAATGCATTCTACCACAACTCCGGCATGTCAACAATGCAGCACCCCCTCCGTAGTGGGTGGGTCCCATTGTAGTAGCCCCCTCTGTACCAAAACACAGAAATACAGAGATCTCTTTAGGGAACATGTTGGAGAACTATGTCTATCATCCCAGAGGCAGACAAGGTTTAGGGAGGGCAGTGAAGTAGGCCACCTTGGAGAACCGGTCCACCACTGTCATGATCACTGTTTCATGGATTTTTATGGGGTGAGGTCAGCTGAGGTTTCAGGCAGGTGGGTCCCCAACTCGCCTGAGAACTGGGTGACCAGACAAAGTGAGGGTCATGAATGGAGAGCCAGGGGTAACCCAAGATGAGAGGAGTGCTGGCTGAGTCGATCTGGTGGAACTGCATGCATTCATGGTGCTCTCCAAATCTCATGCACAGACCGTGTGTGCGCACTCTGACCGTCCCAGACCCTCAGGGACATCCTTCAATGGCCACGATGCAGAAGGGCTGAGAGATAGGCTCGGGAGGGAGACTGAGCCGCACTCGTAGAGTCTAGTACAGAAGTTCAGAAAGCTGACTGCTGCGGTACCGGATTCCGGCAGAGCCAACTGCATGTGTGTAGAACTGCTGGGATATGGAACAGGACAGAGGGAGTGGGTTGGTCTCTGTGCTGGAACGAGGAGCCAGAGGGAGCTTACCAGACAGAAGGCCCCTCATGTCTACCTGGTGGCACCATTTCCCCGACACAGTGGGAAATGCATCCGACGCGTGGGTGATCGGTGGCTCCGAGTAAGTTCTGGAGGCATTGCCGTGAGGGTCCTGCGGCCTGAAATGTTTCTGGGAATGGTACTGAGATTGTAGCCGATAGTCTGGAGGGTCATTCCATGAGATGCTTGTCAATTCAGATGGCCAGAGTGATGAGGCTTTTGAGATTGGTGAGCATTTTTGGGTAGACAGCTTGTCTTTCAAACTCTCTGAGAGGTCATGATGGTAAAGGGCCTGCAACACTTCCACATTCCAGCCAGGGCCCTGAATTCTGCGGTGTTATCCACCAAGTGTGAGCATTGACACAGGCGAAGTATCTCACCATTGCCTCCCTCCACTACCCAGGTGGTCAAAACCCCAGCACGTATCAGCGATGCGTTCCTCCTTTTTTATTGAAAATAATGGTTTATTGTCTCAGTGAGGGGCAGACCAGATCAGAGCTCGCCCGGTCACAAGAGAAATGATGAAGGCAATCTTGGCTGGAGCTCGAAGTGTAAGATGCCCTGGGACAGGAGGTTGCATGATTGGGTTGGTTTCGGATTCTGGAGTCCAGGGCTCCAAAGAAGGAGGTTAGCTGGCACAGGGTTGCTGTATTGAGACGGAGAGCTTGATGAGAGTGACGAGCAGATAGTCAGTGACTTCCTACTGTTTCTGGATTGTGCATTTATGTCAATGAGCGTCTTCCTCTAGGCAATCGCTGGTTCATTCATCCTGTCTGGTTATGTAGAGGCTTCACCCAAACACAAAGCAGCAGAGATGATTTAGTGGTGAGCAATAACTTTAATAATAATTGCAAAATGATATAGTCACAAGGGGCCAGAAAACAAGGGAGGACAGGTACTTAGCATGACAAGGTAACTGAAGGCTAGAAGAATCTGGTTGAGGCTGGCTGGCTCAATGGGTGAACAAGGGCTGTGTCTGAGAAATGGGTTTAAATAGGCTGCCGGTGATGAGTGGCAGCTAACTCCTGTTAGCTGAGTGGAGTCTGGGAGGTGTCTGCCTGTGCAGGCCTGACACTAGATGGGCCAAGGGGCCTGTTTTCAGGATATCAATAGTGCAGCATTGGCCCAGTACAGCACAAACACCACAGCAATGTGTAGATAGTTCTGAGACCTGGACCACCAACTCAAATTACTGGAGGAATAACACCGGTGATACATCCATAAATCCTTCCTAATCCTTTGGAAGGGTCAGCGAGGCAACTTCAATGTCCTGTCCCAGGCTGACGCCCCAACATCACAGCCCAGTTACCCTCAGTGTGGGACAGGCCAGATTGTTCAAATTCCAGGCATCACACTCTGACAGATTCCCAGTTCTGTCAAGGGATTATGTTATGAGAAAGAAAGATTTATGGATTCACAGAGAAATGCAGCGGTCTCAATGATTCCTGGCAACGTCTGACCCAAGACCACCAAAGTGGAGGTGGAGTATTTGGTTTGGCACTGAGATCCGGTTACCAGCTGATGCAATCACAGCTGTGTTGATGGAAAAGGAAAGTATTATCACCTGAAATACCCATCACTCCTACAGCTGTTGAAGATCCCTCAACAGCCTCATCGTTCATCTCAGAAGTAAAGTTGTTCTTGGACCAAGGGGTTACCTGACGCTTCCCCGGTAATGCAGCACCTCCTTCACGGACGACACACACCGACTGATAGAAGAAATCAGCAGGTCAGGCAGCGTTTATGAAGGGAAATAAGCAGTCATTGTTCATCTGTCCTGAGGAAGACAAACTTTATAACTTTCTGGAATTAATCTGATGGTAGGACAGCTGAAGAGGTTAAACCCATGGAGCAATCAATAACCAGTACTAACAACAATGTTGATCCTAATCCTTCAAATGTCATCCCTTTCTATTCTTGTTGAAAGATATTATTAAACCTTCACCTCCATACTGCTGATTTGCATAATAATATGCAATAACATTTCCACTTTTCTTTTCAGCTATTGAATTAGAGATTCTAATAAAGGAAAACCATGTTTTGCTTCTAATCTTGTCATGCTGCTGCATTAAAAATGCAATAAAGCAGCAGCTTCTTCCATCTCCCTCGAATCCATGGGGACAACCTCGTACACAGGAAATGAGAAGTGAGGCAACAGGATATTGTGTTCAGGACCAAAGGCTGAGCTGCAATGAAAAGGCTGTTGGCTCCTGGGAGCAAGGAATACAGCGGCATGTGTCCTCAATAACTCATGCCCAAGGCAATCCCCCTCAGTGGGTGCAAGCTCAGGTTCAGGACATTGTCACCTGGTTCAGGCTGCCTCAGGCCTGTTAGCTGGCACGTTAGTTGATCTTTGTTTGTTAATGATCTCCTGTACTCTGTGGCGGCCATTGCACAGTTAATTCTGACAGGTGCATAAATGAGGAACATGGCCCTTAAACCAATACTCATTCAACTTTAATGTTTTTGTGAATGTTTCCAGGAAAATAATCAGAATCGGGTTTAATATCACTGGTCTATGTTGTAAAAGTTGTTGTTTTGCAGTAGCAGTACAATGGAATACATAATATTTTAAAAACTATAAATTGCAATAAAAAATATATATGTAATTAATCAAATAAGTCATGCAAAAATAGAGTAACAAAAAAAGAGTTCATGGGTTCGTCGACCATTCGGAAACTGATGGTGGAGGAGAAGAAACTGCTCATGAAACATTGAGTGTGTTTCTTCAGGCTCCTGTACCACCTCCTTGATGGTAGCAACGAGAAGAGGGTATGTCCTGGTAAGAACCCCCCCCACCGTGAGGCATTGCCTTTTGAAGGTGTCCTCAATGCTGGGGAGGCTAGTGCCCATGATGGAGCCGTCTGAGTTCACAACTGTCCGTGGCTTTTTCCGATCCTGTGCGGTGGCCCCTCCATACCACATGGTGATACAACCAGTTAGAGAACATCCTAGAAAACGTCCTTTCCACATCCACTCTATCAAGGCCTTTCAGCATTCAATAGGTTTCTTTGAGGTGACCCCTCCATTCTTCTGAATTCTAGTGAATCCAGGCCCAGAGCCATCAAATGCTCTTCTTATGACAAACTATTCAATCCTGGAATCACTTTCATCAATCTCCTTTGAACCCTCTCCAGTTTCAGCACATCCTTTCTAAGATAAGGGGCCCAAACCTGCTCACAATACTCCAAGTGAGGCCTCACCAGTGCTTTATAAAGGCTCGAAGTTACATCCTTGCTTTTATATTCTAGTCCTCTTGAAATGAATTCTAATATCGAATTTGCCTCCCTCACCACAGACTCAACCTGCTAATTAGCCTTTAAGGAATTCTGCACAAGGACTCTTTGCATCTCATTTTTTGTGTTTTCTCCTCATTTAGAAATTGGTCAACCCTTTCATTTCATCTACCAAAGTGCATGACTATCCACTACCCGACACAGTATTCCATCTGCCAGTTTTTTTTTGCCTATTCTCCTAATCTGTTTGTCATTCTGTAGCCTCTCTACTTCAGCAAAGCTACCGAGCCCTCCAGCTGTCATCTTATCATCTGCAAACTTTGCAGCAAAGCCATCAATTTCATCATCCAAATCATTGACATACAACGTAAAAAGAATCAGTCCCAAAACAGACCCCTGTGGAACACCACTAGTCACCGGCAGCCAGACAGAAAAGGCTGCCTTTATTCCCACTCTTTGCCTCCTGCCAATCAGCCACTGCTTTATCCATGCTAGAATCTTTCCTGTGGCTTTTCCATGGGCTCATAGATTGTTAAGCAGCCTCATGTGTGGCACCCTTTCAAAGGCCTTCTAGAAAACCAAATACACAACATCAACCGATTCTCCTTTGTCTATCATGCTTGTTATTTCTTCAAAGGATTCTGACAGATTTGTCAGGCAAGATTTTCCCTTGAGGAAACCATGTGGACTATGACATAATTTTTTATGTGCCTCCAAGTACCCAGAGACCTCATCCTAAATAATCAACTCCAACATCTTCCCAACCGTTGAAGTCAGGCTAACTGGCCTATAGTTTCCTCTCTTCTGCGTCTCTCCCTTCTTGAGGAATGGAGTGACGTTTGCAATTTTCCAGTCTTCCGGAACAGCCCAGAGACTAGTGATTCTTGAAAGATCATTACTAATGTCTCCACAATCTCTTCAGCCACCTCTTTCAGAACTCTGGGATGCACGCCATCTGGTCCAGGTGTCTTATCTACCTTCAGACCTCTCAGTTTCCCAAGAACCTTTGCTCTCGTTATGGTAACTTCACACACTTCATGATCCCCGACACCTCGAAATTCCACCACACTGCTAGTGTCTTCCACCGTGAAGACCGATGCAAAATACTTATTCAGTTCATCAATCATTTTGTTGACCCCATTACCACTCCAGAGTCCGATATCCACTCTCGTCTCTCTTTTACACTTCATGCCTCTGTATTTTGTGACTGTTGATCATGGTGCTCAGCTCCTCCAGTGCCTGCTTGACATTGGCTTGAGGTGGAGGGTACACCATTACTAGGTAATGGCTGAAAACTCGCCCAGTAGATAAAATGGATGACACAACCACGAGATATTCCAGGTTGGGTGAGCAAGACAGACAGAATTGCCATGTCTGTGCAACATGATGAATTAATCTCAAAGCATACTCCACTTCCTCTACCATTAAAAGACTGAGCTGTCATGTTTTTGCAGAGGGTGTTGAAGCTATTGACTATGGCATTCCATCCGTGAAACAAAGTACACATCAGTGTCTGATGTCCGTCTGGTACTGGAGTCTTCCTCTGGGGTCTTCAATTTTATTTGTACACTTTGTACTTTCATCAGCAAGTTAGTTGGGGGTCTAAAACCTTAGCGATTGAATCATATCTGCAGACCCACTTGGCTTCAACACTTCCATTTTCTTGAAGGGAATCTGCATTTGCGACCTAAGTCTGCTGTCCAGGATCTGCCAATAAAGCTAGATTTGAGTATCGATAGATTTTTTAAAAATATTAACATGCGGTCGTTTACTGACGTACATATAGATGTGTCTGTGGTTTATAGCTGTACTAGTCCTAAACGGGAATATCTGATAATTCACATCCAAGCTGCACGCAAAGAGTCGCTATGTATCGGCGCCATCTTGAGACAAACTTGAGTAAATCTTGTGGTGAGAGCTGTTACACATGAAATCTGTTTTAAGCTAACAAGGAACAAAGATTTCTTTAATTATGTGGCATGAAAGCAATTCTCCCTTTAAACTCCTTGAACCTCCTTCAGTCATTTCAGATTGCAGTTAAAAAATCAGCTTCAACACCATGGTTTTGAGTCACTTAGCAAGCAGATAGCACATCTCCTTCTCCAGCTCAGATAGGACTTTATATTATTCAGTAATTGCACAGGCACCATTACTGCTACAGGCTCTTCCTTGCAGACTAATTCAGTTAATTAAATCTAAGTTCTATCTCTACGGGGGTGCGGGTTGATTTACGTTTCCAAGTCTGTTATATAGTGACCAGTGGTGGCTTTCTAATCATTGCTACCTGATCTCTGTTGTAGTATAATGGTTCTGCGCCTCAGTGGTACATCTTGAATGATTCAAAATCAGGTTTATTATCACTGGCATATACTGTTGTTTCGTGGCAGCAAGACAAAAATAATTACTGTAAGTCACAAACAATAAATAAACAGTGTGAAAGAGTAATAGTGAGGTCTTGGCCCGAAACGTCGACCATACTTCTTCCTAGAGATGCTGCCTGGCCTGCTGCGTTCACCGGCATTTTTTGTGTGTGTTGCCTGAGGTAGTGTTCATAGGTTTGTGGACCATTCAGCAGTCTGTTGGGGTGATGGTGCAAGGTAGTCAGTATGTCAGTAACATTTGAGTAATATTGTAAGTATATTGTTTGATTAAGCATTCTTTTGTTTACATAATTCATTATGGGTTATATGTAAGAAGTACATGAATGTCAATTATCATTAAGCCATCACATCATACGTGAGCGCGTCACTAAAGAAAAGGAACGAATAAGTAAGTAGTCCGTCACCCTGGAGATGGCGGAAATTGCAGAAAAAGTATGTTGGATGTGGATGCTCGTGTAGGGTGATGTATTTGATGGAGACGTAGATAATTCACAGCCATTGACATTGAGTTGGACTTCACTTTGAGAGGCTGTTCTCACGTGATGCTGGAATTACGTAATTTTTTTTTACTGCGCTTTGTGTTCAGTGTTTGGAGTACAATAAATGAGATTCTATGGTTTTTCTTAAACATAAAACACCTCCGTCGTGTTTTTTCACTTGTGAAAAGCTACAATACATTGCTGACCCTGATGCTCCACAATGATTCCAGAGTTATTGAACATGTTGGCCAACACAACCGCTTTGAAACTGCAGGAGATTTCAGAGCAAAATGCTGTTGCTTGGTTTGTACGAACTGAGGCCCAATTTGCGCTGTGAGAAATCTCTGCCGACAGCACCAAATATTTCTATGTGGCTGCATTGCTCAGTAATTCCACAGCTGTGAGAGTGGTGAGTCTGCTAGAACACCCACCCGGGAAAATCACTCTCCTTGTTTTATTTTTAAATAACTTTTCATGCAGCAAGTGCCTGATGAAGTTCACATAGCCCTCGCTAATGCACCCGTGCAAGACAATAGGGAGCTTGCTAAAATGGCTGATTGTCTACACTCACTTAGCAATGGTGCATCATTCCTCTTCCTTTCTCTACCTCAATAATCCCAGTTCCCAACTTAAGGATGCCCGAGGCTGTGAAACAGACTATGCCGGGCCTGTGTTTTTACCGCGCGTACTTTGGTACGAACACTAGGAAGTGCTGACCATCTTGCAGCTTTGACAGTGTCAGCGCATCAGGACGTCAGAGGTCTGTGAACACCATGGGTTCCAGCTGCCAGGGTTGTCTTCTGTTCACTACGGACACCCTTTCAGGGCGACGCTTCCTGTGTGACGTGGATGCTCAAATGAGTGCGCTGTCAGCATTGCCTATTGATAAGAAAGCAAAGAGCGACAAAACCTCACTGGAGGCTGCCAACGACAGCAGGATCTAGCCTTACGGGCCACAACGGCTGACGATCTGCTTCAGTGGGCAATGTTACACATGGGACTTCATCCTGGCTAAAGAGGCTAGACCTCTGCTCGGTGCAGATCTCCTGTGTGCCCAAAGACTGCTGGCTGATCTTACGAACTGCCGGCTTGTGAATGTCAAGGATCTTGGGATGTTACCCTGTTCCCCCAGTAAGTTCCCCACAACGACTCTGTCAAGCACATGCACCACCACATGAGAGCTTACTCGACTGCTGGGCCAATTCCCAAACCTTACCAAGCCCACATTCTCCACTGGAGTCACAAAACATGGGGTTGAGCACCACATTCCCACAACTGACCCCCTAGTCCATGCCCATGCGCATAGACTGGACCCCAAAAGTTGGCAACCACAGAGGCTGAATTTGCCAACATGGAACGATTTGGCATTGCACGCCAGTCAAATAGCTTTGTCCCTCCATATGGTCCCTAAATCCAATGGTGATTGCTGCCCATGAAGTGATTACCAGTGCCTTAATGAGGCCACCACTCTCGATTGTCCTTAACATCCAAGACTTTTCAGCACACTTAGCCAGAAAATTAATTTTTTCCAAAGTCATTCTAGTTAGGGGCCACCATTAGGTGCCTGTATGCTCAGGGAACATTCCAAGAATGGCTGTGATAACCCAGTTTGGTCTCTTTGAGTTTCTGCGCATGCCCTATGAGTTGAAAAATACAGCACAGACTTTCCAATGGCTGATAGACTTTGTATTAAAAGACTTAGATTTTCTTTTTGTTTACTTGAATGACATTCTTCCCTGCAGTGCGTAAAATCTGAACACATATCTCATCTCTGCACACATTTTGACCGCTTAAGTCAACACGGGTTGATTATTAACTTGGCTAAATACCAGTTTCAGTTGTCAGTCATTAACTTTCTCAGCCATTGCTTCTCCACAGAAAGTGAAATCCTCCTCCCATCAAAATTAGCTGCTATTATAAATTTCCCACTGCCCTGAACTACTAAAAAACTACAGGAGTTTTTAGGTATGGTGAATTTCTATTACCGCTTCATTCCACGAGCTGCTGAACTTATAGTGCGCTTAAAGGCAATGCCCCTAATCACATGCTTGACTGGTCAGCGGACATGACCAGGGCATTTGATGATACCAGACAAACTCTTTCAAACACGACACTACTGGCACACCCATGCCCTTTACTAATGATGCTTCAGACTACGCTGTGGGTGCTTTACACGAACAGTTAGTCAAAGGCATGTGGCAGCCGCTCGCCTTCTTCAGTCAGCATCTCCTCCCCCTTGAAAGGAAGTACAGCATGCTTGACCGTGAGCTTCTCGGTCTCTGTCTGGCTGTCCGCCATTTTTGTTTTCTTCTAGAGTGTCACCATGTCACAGCGTTCATTGACCCCATACCCCTCGTACACACGATGCCCAAAATATCAGACCCTTGGCCTGCACGGCAACAGCACCACCAGTCAGAGTTCACAACTGATAAACAGTGTATCAAGTGGAAAAATCACGCCGTGGCTGTTTGTCTTTGACTATGCCGGCATGGCAGCTAACCAAGCTACCAAGCCAAAGATCCAGGCTGACTGAACAGCAGTTACAAGCCTGTGGTTGGCTGATATTAAGTTCAAGGACACTGGGCCTTCTCTCCCGTGCGATGTCTCAACTGGTCACCCTCGCCCGACAGTGCCTGCAAACTGGATATGGACAGCTTTTGATTCCATACATGTCTGGAAGGCCTCACAGAAACTGGCTGCACTAAAGTTTGTGTGTCATGCCCTTAGAAAGCATGTGCGCGATCAGAGTCCAATCTGTGTGGATTGCCAGCAGGCAAAAATTAACCGTCATGTCCAGGCACCTTTTGAGGTCCCTGAGCAACAGTTTGACCCTGTCAATGTGGACTTTGTTAGTCTCCCCCCCCCCCCCCGCCGTGGTTAAAAGCACCTCCTTACCACGGTGGACAGTACCACCAGGTGGCCAGAGGTTGTGTCTCTAGCATCGATGATGGCCGCAAACGTGGCTCGAGCATTCATCAGTACCTGGGTTGCTCAGTTTGGCACCCCATCTGTTATTTCCTCTGACCGGGGTCCCCAGTTCTCATCAGACCTCTGGGCTGCAATGCCTCAGAACCTTGGCTGTAGGCTACAACTCACCATGGTGTATTGCCCACAGTCCAATGGCCTATGCGAGCAGCTTCACCGCTCCTTAAAGGCTGCTCTGAGGGCTTCTCTGACAGATGAGCGTTGGCCCTGCTAGGGCTCAGAGCAGCTCCAAAAGAGGACCTGCAGTCATCCGCAGCTGAATTGCTATACACGCAACCGTTACGAGTGCCAGGTGATTTTATTCCTGACGCCACGACCACCTGATCAGCCTCTCAATAGCGTTCTTCCCTCCTCAGTAAATTAGATTAGATTAGATTATGAGGACGCGCAGTCCTCTTTTATTGTCATTTAGTAATGCATGCATTAAGAAATGATACAATGTTTTTCCAGAATGAGCACAGAAACACATGACAAACCGACTTAAAAACTGACAAAAAACACATAATTATAACATATAGTTACAACAGTGCAAAGCAATACCGTAATTTGATAAAGAACAGACCATGGGCACGGTAAAAAGTCTCAAAATCTCTCAAAAGTCCCATCATCTCATACAGACGGTGAACCTCCAGCGCCGCCAACTTGCCGATGCAGCATCCCAGAAGCATCCGACTACAGTCTGACTCCGAGTCCGTCCGAAAACTCCGAGCCTCCGACCAGCTCTCCGACACCGAGCACCGAGCACCCACACAAACTAATTACCCAGTTTGGTGGGGCCAAGGGCTGTTTCCCTAGACGACAGCGAGCCGAGCGACTCTGAGGCTGGCCCGGGGTGGGGGGGGGGCGGCTACACATGGTTGGCTCAACATTGTGGGCTGAAGGACCTATAATATGCTGCAGATTTCTACGTTCTGCATTCTCTTTTCTAAGGAGGACATCTCTGATGTTCGGGAAAGGGAAACCTCATCCTAGGAACAGATGCAGTAGATGTGAAGGAACGGAGAAAAGAGAATAGCACGTTTACAGGAGACAGGATAGGAAGAGGTATAGTCAAGATAGCCAATGGAATCAGTAAGTTTATAAAAGATTTTGATAGACAGTACGTCTTCAGAGATGGAGACTGAGAGATTGAGAAAGGAGAAGGAGGTGTTAGAAATGGACCAAGTGAATTTAAGAGCAGGATGGAAGTTAGAGGAGACTCCACGCTCTTTCTCTGGTGAACTCTGAGTCAGAATCACCATTCTATCTTCACATATATCTGAGGCTGATCACTTGCCGCTCATGCGCGGGTTGCTAGAGCCCAGGAGCTACAGGCTGACTGGAGTCCAAGATGTCAATGATTAGTGTCTGAAATGTAACCATAGAATTCAGGAATGATTTATGAATTTTATGTTGCTAAGTATTTTGGAAAGACCTTCCTGAATATCGTGCAACAATCTGGCACATCAAAAGGTCAATTAATAAAGAATTGCTGGTAAGCAGTAACCGAACGTCCCAAGGCTCTACACAAAATCTGAGACATCCACATGGGAGATTCTGTCTTACAAACTTGATTGAGTTTTTTAATGAGATTAACAAGAAATTTGATGAGGGTAAGGACGTAGATAGGGTGATGGGCTTCAGTAAGGCCTTTGATAATGTTCCACGTGGCAGGCTCCTCTGGATGGTTAGATCACATAGAATCTGGGGAGAGCGGGCTAATTAGATACACAATTGACTTCATAGTAGAAAGCAGAGGGCAATAGTGGAAAGGTATTTCTCAGACTAGAAGCCTATGACTAGTGGTGTGCGGGGCTCATTGTTGTTTGTCATCTGTGTAAATCATTAACTTGGGTAACAGTGTACAAGGCATGGTTAGTAAGTTGTAGGTAGAACCGCAGGTAGACAGGATGGTGAAGAAGGCTTTTGACCCACTGGCCTTCAAATCGGAGCATTAAGTCTAGAAGCTGAGCTATGGTGTTGTAGTTGTGCAAGAATTTGCTGAGGTCATACTTGCAGTATTTTGTTGAAATTTGGTGATCCAAAAGATGTTGTTAAGTGCAGGAAAGATTTTGAAGAATGCTTCTTGGATTTGAAGTACTGAGTTATAAGGAGTGGTTAAACAGGCTAGGGCTTTTTTTCTTAGAGATTAGGAGACTGAGAGGCGATGTTGTAGAGGTGTATAAAATCATGGCGGGCGGGGGGTGGTGCATAGACTGCACTCAGTCTTTTTTCCCAGAGATGGGATATCAAGAATGGGAGGGCATCGGTTTAAGGTGAGAGGGGAACTTGAGAGGCAACCTTTTAACACAAAGCGTGGTATCTATTCGAAATAAGCTGTCGGGGAAAGTGGTTGAGGCAGTTTCAATAACAATTTTTAAAAGGCAGATGGACAGGTATATAGATTGAAAAAATTTAGAAGATTATAGACCAACCACTGGCAAAGGGTTCTAGCTTGGCTGGGACATCCTAGTTCATACGGACCAGCTGAATCATACTGTAATAAATTGGGTCAGAGAGGTGAATGGTCTGGCGCGGAATTACAGGCCTTAGCAACTGAGATTGCAGCTGCCAACTATGGAGCAACTGGATTCAGAAAATTTCAAGAGGCCAAAGCTGGGAGAGAACAGAGGTACTGAAGGTTTATAGAGCTGGATAAGGTTATGGAAATACAGAATGTGAGAGCAAGGAGACCTTTACAAACAGGATGGTGTTAAAATTAGGGGCCAATTGTAGGCCAAGCACAGGTGAGAAGAGGGAAAATGATTCAAGCAACCTTAAGTAAACAGGGTAAAATGAAAGAGATGAGAGGAGAGGAAGGGAAAGGTCAAAGTAGACATAAGAAAGGCATGCCAATATATCCATAACCCGAAGCAATCCATGTTGTGTAATGTTACAGGCGTGGGGCTCAGCAGACCTGGTCAGTGGTAAGGATCTGTGATATTAAACCCTTACAAGGTCCAAGAACGTCACGAATGTGTGAAGAGTCTGGTTCAGTTCCAGTCTCTTGTCACAGAGAGGGATGGTGTCAGTTGCTAGTGAGTAGCATTGCCTTTAGTCTTCCCAGTCACTTCATCTGATGTAATGTTCCTCACCCGGTGCTGTTTCTAACAAGCTGTGGGCAGTGGAGGGGTGAGGTCTGGTGGTGAGATGGTGCTGAGGCCCATCGTGAACTGGGGGAGCACTTCCACTCCATCCGCCAAAAGCAGAACTTCCTGTACGTATGGAAACTGGTGTCTTCACATGATGTTCCTGAGAGGGAGGTAACCAAAGCTATTGGCTTTATGGAGTGACTTACAATACAAGAACCTCTCTACACGAGAAATTCTGCGGATGCTGGAAATCCAGAGCAACACGCACAAAATGCTGGAGGAACTCAGCAGGTCAGGCAGCATCAAAGATTGCAGAGAGACATTGATAGGATGCAGAAGTGGACTGAGAAGTGGCAGATGGAGTTCAACCCGGAGAAGTGTGAGGTGGTACACTTTGGAAGGACAAACTCCAAGGCAGAGTACAAAATAAATGGCAGGATACTTGGTAGTGTGGAGGAGCAGAGGGATCTGGGGGGACATGTTCACAGCTCCCTGAAAGTTGCCTCACAGGTGGATAGGGTAGTTAAGAAAGCTTATGGGGTGTTAGCTTTCATAAGTCGAGGGATAGAGTTTAAGAGTCGCGATGTAATGATGCAGCTCTATAAAACTCTGGTTAGGCCACACTTGGAGTACTGTGTCCAGTTCTGGTCACCTCACTATTGGAAGGATATGGAAGCATTGGAAAGGGTACAGAGGAGATTTACCAGGATGCTGCCTGGTTTAGAAAGTATGCATTATGATCAGAGATTAAGGGAGCTAGGGCTTTACTCTTTGGAGAGAAGGAGGATGAGAGGAGACATGATAGAGGTGTACAAGATAATAAGAGGAATAGATAGAGTGGATAGCCAGCACCTCTTCCCCAGGGCACCACTGCTCAATACAAGAAGACATGGCTTTAAGGTAAGGGGTGGGAAGTTCAAGGGGGATATTAGAGGAAGGTTTTTTACTCAGAGAGTGGTTGGTGCGTGGAATGCACTGCCTGAGTCAGTGGTGGAGGCAGATACACTAGTGAAGTTTAAGAGACTACTAGACAGGTATATGGAGGAATCTAAGGTGGGGGCTTATATGGGAGGCAGGGTTTGAGGGTCAGCACAACATTGTGGGCCGAAGGGCCTGTACTGTGCTGTACTATTCTATGTTCTATGTTCTATGTAAATGAATGAACAGTTAACATTTTGAGCCAAGACCATTCTTCAGGACTGGAAAGGAAGAGAGAAGATGCCAGAATAAAAAGGTGGGGGGAGGGAAAGGAAGATAGCAAAAAGGTGATAGGTAAAGTTAGGTGGGTAGGAAAGGTAAAGGACTGGAAAGGAAGGAATCTGATAGGAGACAGGGAAGAGGAGGGGACCCATGGAGATGTTAGGCAGGTAAGAAGAGGTAAGAGGTCAGAGTGGGAAAAAGAAGAGGGGAGGGGGTGGGAAAGATATTTTACTGGAAGGAGAAATCAATACTCAAACCATCAGGTTGGAAGCAATCCAGACAGAATATAAGATGCGGTTCCTCCACCCTGAGGCTGGCTTCTTCTTGGCACAAGAGGAGGGCATGGGCCAATATGTTGGAACGGAAATAGGAATTGGAATTAAAATGTTTGGCCACCAGTAAGCTCTACATTTGGCGTAAGGGGTGGAGATGTTCAATGAAGTGGTCTCCCAATTTACGATGCATCTCAGCAAGGTAGAGGAGGGTGTATCAGGAACACTGGACAAAGTAGACAGCTCCAACAGTTTCACAGGTGAACTATTGCCTCAATTGGAAGGACTGTTTGGGGCTCTGAAAAAAGGTTAGGGAGGAGGTGAACGGGCAGGTGTAGCACTTTGGCCACTTGCAAGGGAGGGAGATTAGTGGGGAGGGACGAATGGACAAGGGAATCACGGAGGGAGCATTCCCTGTGGAAAATAGAAGGGGAGGGGAGATAAAGATATGTTTGGTAGTAGGATCTCCTTGGAGATGGCAGAAGTTGCGGAGTGATGTGTTGGATGTGGCTGCTCATGGTAAGGACAAGAGGAGCACTATCACTGTTAGGGCAGCGGGAAGATGGGGTGAGAGCGGATGTTCAGGAAATAGAGGAGATGTGGGTGAGGGCAGCAGCAAGGGCCTCTGAAGCCGGGAAAAGACTTGGGAGTCAGAAAGCCTCCTGAGGTTTGATGATGTGGAAGGAATGAGTTGGACAAGGGGGCAATGCAATGGTGAAGCTGAAGCGGTGAGAATGATTCACCGCTTAGCAGCTTGTAGAGACTGATCAGCCTCTGACTGGTGGCAATATTCTCAATGAGGTTCACACCACTGCTTTGTAGGTAACAGTTATACAGAAAAGGCAGTGTGGAATTGTGTGGGGGAAGTCTGGTTTGAAGCCTAAAGGTTGACATTAGCCAGATGGGCTGAATAGCCAGTGTCCTAGAAACACATGTAATCCCACTGCTGTATGTTGAACACAGGATGGTTCCCCATTGGTGGACTGTATCGAGTACTGTTAATAACCTGACTGTGTTTTAATGCAGCGCCAAGGATCCAAGATTGCACCCTTCCCAGAGCCTGCAGCCTGGCTGTGTTCCTTCCAGAACCACAGCTCCTCTCCCGTTATCACTCCCCCCACCCACACCCCCCGTCCTCCGTGTCCAGGCTGCTGATTCTGACCCGCTCTCCCTGACCTTGTCTTTCAGACTCTTCGTCACCAAGTGCGGAGGCTGCGGCAGGGCGATCGGCCGCTCCGAGCTCGTCCTGCGGGCGCTGGGCAGCGTCTACCACGTGGACTGCTTCCTCTGCTGCGAGTGCGAGCGGCCCCTACGGCGGGGCGACGAGTTCGTGCTGAAGGAGGGGCAACTGCTGTGCCGCGGCGACTTTGAGAAAGAACGGGAAGTGCTGAGTGGAATCAGTCCCGGCCACACTGACCCAGGTACTGGAGCCGAGCCGTGCAATAACACTGCACACATTACCAACAGCACATTAACACAGGGCTGGGAATGCGGCCACCCTTTGTTCCTCTACTAGTGTCGTTAAACTGACTGCTTGGTTAACGGCACCTTGCTGCTTGTGGGATCTTGCTATACACAAATTGGTTGTCACATCTGTTGCACAGCATAGAGATTTCAGTACCTTTGGTACATTTTTCTGCCTCCAAGTACCAAGGTATGGTGTTGAGTGACTAACCCCTTTTACTGAGGTTCTCACCCCTTCCCTCCACACACTTTTCAGAAGAGTGAGCAATAATCAATCTGCCGGAGCAACTTAATGGGTGGAGCAGCTTGAAGGGGTGAGGGGGTGTGTGGTAAACGAACTGTCGGTGTTTTCGGTTGTGACCCTATGTGAGGACTGAGTTCAGAGTACTGAAAAGGAGAGTTTGAGGGGTGAGAATGTTACCCAGGTTTTCTGCGTTTTGGATATGGACTTGGACTATAGACTTTTTTTCTGTCTTATAGTTTATTATGTGTGGGCACATGGCCAAGTGGTTAAGGCATTCGACTAGCGACCTGAAGGTCGTGAGTTTGAGCCCGAGACGAGGCAGCGTGTTGTGTCCTTGAGCACTTAACCACACATTGCTCTGCGACAACACTGGTGCCAAGCTGTATCGGCCTTCGCCCTTCCCTTGGACAACATTGGTGTCGTGGAAAGGGAAGACTTGCAGCATGGGCAACTGCCGGTCTTCCATACAACCTTGCCCAGGCCTGCGCTCTGGAGGGTGAAGACTTTCTAGGCGCAGATCCATGGTCTCGCAAGACTAACGGATGCCTAAATAGTTTATTATATTCTGTGTTTTTCGCCTGATCTTTCTCATGTTTTGTGTGTCGGGGGGTGGGGGGAATGCTTCGAGGGTCGTTCCACTTTTGTTTGTTTTTTTTGTGCGGGGAGGAGGGATTTGAGCGTTGATGATCATGCTGCCATTCTTTTCTTTCTTGGTTTTGTGGCAATCTGGAGAAGAAGAATTTCAGAGTTGTATACTTTGATAATAAATGAACCTTTGAACCTTTGAGATGGGAGCCCAAGGTGACTGGTGGACTGAGGAAGGATAAAAGATGATGGCGGGTTGCGGCAGGTGGCGGAGGGGAGGGGTTTGAGTTGGGAGACAGTGGCATGTGGCAAAGAGCAATAGATGAGAGGGGTAGTGGAGAGGAGGGTGGAGACTGCTGCAGGAAGGAGACAAGCAGGAAGACAAAGGGCTACCTGTGCCAGAATGGTGTCTTTCAAATCACACAGCAGGTGAAGCTTCAGCAGTGCAAGGAGTGTGTTTGCTGAAGGAGTAGGGCTGAGGTGGGAGACGACCTCCAAGAAAGGAGCTGTCTGCCCAGGATTTTCCTGTACCCCCAGTAACCTGAATGTCAGAGAAACACCAGGACCTGCAGTGAGGTTTAAAATATTTGAATAATCTGCTGGTTGCCTGTCAGGTGCTGGTACAGTGGAGCCAACCCCAGGGTGATGGGGTGGAGGCAGCAGTTTGAGCTCTTCATGACTGTCGAGTTACTCAGACAAATGTAGAAGGACTTACTCCTAAAGCAGTGTGACAAGAGATTTGCAAGTGTTGTTCAAAATTCAAGTACATTTATCATCAAAGTATGTATAGTATACTGTATACAGCCTGGAGATTTGACTTCTTGCAGGCAGCCACAAAACAAACACAATGGAATCTATTAAAAATACCCACACCATAAAGACCGTCAAACATCCAATGTGTGAAAAAATAAATCGCGCAAACAATAAAAAAAAGACAATATCACACAGAATATTTTCCACAGGGACCCCGAAGGTGAGTCCACATTCCACAGGGCCAGTCCAGCACAGAGGCGAGTGAAGCTGGTCCAGGAGCCCGGGGTTTCTGTGAGTGAAATGTACAAACAGGGAAACTCTACAGGGAGGATGGTTCTGTCTGAAGGCAGAGACAGTGAACCCTCCTGTTGTTCAGTCATGCCTTGCTCACAATGTGTGGATTGATCTAGAGGAGGGGAACGACTCAGATTTACCAATGAGATACATGCACAGTGCAGTGTATGGTCACTGGGCGCAGTAAACTTGCCCACAACATTCCAGATTGATGGTGGAGTGACGTCGGCTGAGGGGTGGACTTTGGCTGGGAATCCGAAGAGAGCCCCCAGGTCCCTCTTACACTGAACCAGATGGCTGCAATTTCAGCAAATCTGAGGTCACGTCTGACACAGAGACCAGAGTAGGAAATAGCCCGATATAGAAGGTCTTTGCAGGTGCTGTCTGTTGAATGTGTTAAAATGGGTTTCTGTCTGTCCTCACAGATGGATGTTAGAGATGCCATGGCAGAGTCATAAACAAGAGCAGGGCAGTTACCCTGAATTTAACAATATTATGGAGAAAATCAATTGCCTACTTGCTGTGTATGGGATTTTACTGTATACAAATTACAACAGTGATTACACTTCACAGGTACCTCAATGTTTGTGGAGGGCTATGGGGTACTGTGAAAGGCTCTGTACAAATGTGAGCCTTTCCTATCATTTAAGGCTTTGGAAGCATTTACACCAGCCTGCCTGTCAACGGACTGCCCAGGAAAACACCAGCCTGAACTCCCGATCACTGAACAGTTCAGGGACATAACCAGGCAGAACTGGACTGTTCTATGTTCGTTAGATAATGCACCATAGAAGGAAATCTAAAGTTGAGTTTATTGTCATTTGCACAGGTACATGTACACACAGGTGCAATGAAAATCACTCTTGCAGTACCATCACAGGCACATAGCATCAGATAAGCAGCACTCACATTAAAAACATAAGTTATAAACAATTTTTATACAAAAGAGTACAATTAGTTTATTATGTTACAGTAGAAGACCATAAGACATAGGAGAAGAACTAGGCCATCTGGCCCATCGAGTCTGCTCTGCCATTCAATCATGGCTGATCTTTTTCTTTATCTCCTCCTCAGCCCCAGTTCCCGGCCTTCTCCCCGTAACCTTTGATGCCATGTCCAATCAAGAGCCTATCAATCTCTGCCTTAAATACACCCAGTGACCTGGCCTCCACAGCTGCACGTGGCAACAAATCCCACAAATTCACCACATCTAGCTAAAGAAATTTCTCCACATCTCTGTTCTGAAAGGGCGTCCCTCTATCCTGAGGCTGTGCCCTCTTGTCCGAGACTCTTCCACCATGGGAAACATCTACTCTGTCTAGACCTTTCAACATTTGAAAGGTTTCAGTGAGATCCCCCCCCCAGCTCATCCTTCTGAATTCCAGCGAATACAGACCCAGAGCCATCAAACATTCCTGGTATGATAACCCTTTCATTCCTGGAATCATCCTTGTGAACTTCCTCTGGAGCCTCTCCAATGCCAGAACATCTTTTCTAAGATGAGGGGCCCAAAACTGTTCACAATACTCAAGGTGAGGCCTCCCCAGTATAAGATTGAGGTACAGATGGAGTGGACGGCCAGCATCTTTTTCCCAGGGCAGCGATACCAGAGGAAATCTGCTTAAAGTGAATGGAGGAAAGTATAGGGGAGGTGTCAGACATAGGTTTTTTGCAGAGTTTTGGGTCCCTGGAATACACTGTGGTAAAGGCTGATATATTAGGGACATATAAGAGATTCTCAGTTGAGCATAGGGATGTAAGGAAAATGGAGAGCAATGGCCTGAGTTATTGGGAAGGGTTAGATTGATGGTGGAATAGGTTATAAGGTTAGCACAACATCGTGCTTGTACTGGGCTGTACCGTTCTATGTACTGCAAAGTGGTTAAAGTGGACATGGTGTTACTCTACTGAGGTATTGATTAGGGTTAAACACCAGAGATTCTACAGATGCTGAAAATCCTGAGCAGCACACACAAAATGCTGGAGGGCTCAGCAAGTTAGGCAGGGGAATAATCAATTGACCCTTCGGGATGCTGATGCAGGGTCTCAACCTGCAATATCGGTTGTTTATTCCCCTCCAGTGATTAGGATTGCGCAGGTAGGTTCAAAACACAAATGGTGAAGCTATTCTTGAACCTGGTGATGTGCGACTTCAGGTGTCAGTATCTTGTGCCCGATGGTGGCTAAGGAGACGGCATGGCCCAGAGGGTGGGGATCTTTGAGGGCAGATATTGCCTTCTTGAGGCAATGCCTCCTGGAGATACTACCGACGGTGGGGAGGGAGGTGCCCATAATGGGCCGAGTCCACTATTCTCCACAGCTTCTAACCTTCCTGCACATTTGAATTGCTGTGATACAATCTCATATAACTATGGGTGTCCTTCAGTTCAATGGCTCTGATCATCTTTCCAGTTATTGTTAAAGAATTACCTGCAGCAGCTACTCTCCTGTGGCCATGGCATTACTGGTAAGGTCTATCTTCCTCCCCTCCTACAACTCACCAGTTCAGAATGTCATCGGAGACCCCACCACTCCGCTCCACATGCACACTTTGACATTACTCTGTCATCAACCTTTCCAAAATTATACCATCCAGCTTCCTGTCACTCATCTATGTTGGATGGGCAAGCAATTCCTCAAACCAGAAATCTGGAACACAAAAGCCTTTTACAACGTACATCACCTCAGCTTCTCCCCTCTGCCGGCTCTCTGAGACTGAGTTGATCTCTTCACAACTTGTTGTTGTGAGATGTGCTTCCAAACAGCTTCACTGGAACTGCCTTCATGCACCTCGGTGTTGTGGCCTGACTCACGGGCTATCTATGGCTCGGGATTTGACTACTCCAGTGCATTCCTGGGTGACAACCCATGCATCCCCCCCCCAATTTAAGTGATCTAGAAATTTAAAGTCTGCCTCTTGCCCACTCATACCATGAGTCTTTGCACTACTCTGTCTCCCAGAAGCAATGACATGGTTTTGAAACTGTCCTCCTTGCTTCAGAATCCGCCCTTGGCCTCAGGTTTCCTCTGCCATCTCTCGTATCCCATGGCAACCAAGATATCTGTGTTTCTCCAAATTCCATCTCTTCTACGGGCCCAGTAGCCAAAGTTCTGGCCTATTGCTCTGTTTAAGGGGTTCAATCCTCCTCAAAAAAACCTGTGGCATTCAAATTCAAGTAAATAAATAAATCTGAAATAACAGAGATATTTTGTTGATTAATCCAGCTGTCCTTTCCTAACCTGGTCCATAAGTAACTCCTGACTCACCAGTTTAGCTGCCTCTTCATGCTGCGGCTGTCTGGAATGGACAACAGACGTCGGCACGGCTACTGATCCAAACCCTGCTTTAGAAGCTCCACTATTAGCAGCTGCATCTTCGATTGCCAAGGGCTGAAGCCCTGGAATTCCTGGACCAACCCCTTCCATCATCTCAGCTGCCCGTCCCCCAATCCAGCCCCACATGTAGATTGATCAGCATTCCACAGAATGAATCACTTCCCCCAACCTATTCTCTACCCTGCACTGATAAATCTCATGACCTGACCCAGTGTCTCGGAAGATCCAAAGGGAAAGTTGAGTTTGGCATTACCATCACAAGTAGATGCACACACAGGTGCAATGAAAAATTTATTTACAGCAGTGTCACTGGCACACAGCATCAGGTAAACAACATTCACAAGAGAAAGGTACATTAAACATAAAGTATTCACAATTTTTACAAGAAAGGACTCAATTAGAACAAAAGAAGTGTCCATTTTAGTGTAGGTGATCAAAGTGTTGCTCAGTTCTCGTAATTAGGGTTTTGCAGATTCGTTCGGGGGGTGGGTTGCGGGTGGTTGAAAGGTAGTTGCTGCCCTTGAACCTGGTGGTGTGCAAGTTAAGGCTTTTGTGCCTCTTGGCCAGTGGTAGCTGGGAGAAGATGATATGGCCTTGATGGTAGGGGTCTTTGATGATGGATGTTAACTTCCTGAGACAGCACCTCCTGCAGATACTGCCAGTAGTGCGGAGAGATGTGTCTGCAATGTAATGGGCAGAGTCATTTCATTTCTCTGATGGACTTACCCCTCCTACCCCTCACCTCGTCTCCCCTTCCCTCTTGTGAACTGACTGACAGAACAGCATCCTCACCACCCACTCCATTCTCCTCGTCGCCTCTTGGAGTAACCTGTCAATCATATTACTTCACTCCTGATGCAAGGTTTCAACCAAAAACAGTAACAATTCCCTCCCTGCCACCTCCAACAGATACTTCAGCAGATTGTTTGCTGTTCTAGCCTTTGCTATAGTGCCCCCTCCCAAAGATTTACCCCCACTTACACAATGAATTATTGCCAGAAATCTGACCAAGCAGCCTTCCCCGCCTCCTCACAAAACAGCTCGGAATCAGGTCTAATATCACCAGCAGATGTCGTGAAATAATGATGCAATATTACAAGCTATAAATTACACGAAGAGATAGATATTAAAAATTACATTATGTAAGTAATGTAAAAAGAGAGCAAAAAATAGTGAGATAACATTCCTGGGTTCACTGTCCATTCAGAAATCTGATGGTGGAGGGAAGAATCTGTTTCTGAAAACACTGGGTTTGTGTCTTCTGGCACCTGCACCTCCTTCTTGGTGGTAGCAATGAGAAGAGGGTATATCCTGGGTGAAGGGGGTTCTTAATGATGGATGCCACCTTCCTGAGTCATCGCCTTTTGAAGGTGTCCTGAATGCTGGGGAGGTTCGTGCCTATGATGGAGCTGGCTGAATTTCCAACTTTCTGCAGCTTTTTCCAATCTGTGCAACAGTCCCTCTGCACCAGGCGGCGTGGCAGCCAGTTAGAATACTCTGCACGCTACACCTGTAGAAATTTGCTTCAAGGTGGTGCCGATGTGGAGACTCTATGCCCGTCGCTCCAATGGGAATCATCAAATACGGTTTGATCATTGTCACAGGTGCTGACGTCCACACTCACAGCCATGGGTACTTCAGTAAGGAAGAGATCTATCATTAAGTTTAAAGACAACTCATGCAATTCTACCCCACTGCGGTAAACCATATATATATGTTGTAACTGGGTTACCTGTCAGGACACGCCCTCTGCTGACTGCTCCTGTGGCTCCTCCCACAGACCCCTGTAGAAAGACAATTGTGTCACTGCTCCTCCTCTCAGTCCAGGACAGATGCTCAGCATGGACGAGGTCCCATTTTACTGTTAATAAAAGCCTTTCAGTATCTACTCAACTTCCAGTCTTTTGGAGTAATTGATAGTGCATCACCCACCTTTCTTCGGTCCTCCTGCAGTGGCCGGGAAGGCAGAGATCTATAGAACATTGTCTCATCGTTAAGCACAGCATGACCTCTGGCGTTCCACAACTCCCAGCAGATAAGCGTCTCCCAGACCCTTCCCAACTCCCTGTAAGTTCCTAAACCATAGACTCATCTTAAATCTTCAAAGGTGAAAGGAAGCACCTTTCAGCAGGAAAATCACTCATGCAAAGCATCACCATCATCCAGCGGCCGCTGTTTTCTCACAACACTCACTAGGCAATCAGATTAATTATTGAGGGATTAGGGGAAGGAGGGAGGAATTAGGTTACATTTTTGTCAACTCTGGTCTATGTGATACACACCAGAGATTTTGCAGATGCTGGAAATCTAGAGGAACACACACAAAATGCTGGGCGAACTTAGCAAGCCAGGCAGCATCTACGGAGTGGACTAAAGAGTCGACTATTTATTCCCCTCCATTGACGCCGCCTGTCTTGCTGAGTTCCTCCAATGTTTAGTGTGTGTTGCTCCAGCCTGTGCGCACTGGCACTGGGTCGCCCCTCCTTCATGTAGTGGCGGTGTGGATAGTCCCTGTGCTGGGGTGGCGGTGTACAAGGACAGAGTTGGTAAATTGGTTGATTACTGTCACATGCACTATGGTTCAGTGAAAACCATTGTTTTCCATGCCATCCAGCGGGATGACTTCATTATATCAGTGCACTGAGGGTAGAACTAGGGAAAACAATAATAATGTGCAGAATGCCTGAAATGCCCGCTTTGCTGCCACTGTGCGATCGAGAATCTCTGGAGGGGAAGGCCCCAAATCCTCGGCTTTGCCTATTACCTGTTGCCGGGGCCGGGGTCGAAGCGCTCAGCAGAGATGGTGCTCGGTGCTCAGTGTCGGAGGGCTGGTCGGAGGCTCAGAGTCGGACTGTGGTAAGGTGCTTCCAGGGTGCTGCATCGGCAAGCTTGCGGCACTGGAAGCTCATGGCAAGGAGAGTTTCTTCCTTCAACCATCTGCGTGAGATGATGGGACTTTCAAGAGACTTCGAGACTTTTTTTTTACCGTGCCCATGGTCTGTTCTTTATCAAATTACGGTATTGCTTTGCACTGTTGTAACTATATGTTATAATTATGTGGTTTTTGTCAGTTTTATTTTAGTCTTGGTTTGTCTTGTGTTTCTGTGATATCATTCTGGAGGAACAAATTATATCATTTCTTAATGCATGCATTACTAAATGACAATAAAAGAGGACTGCGTGTCCTCATAATCTAAAAAATTTAATCTAATCTAAATAATCTAAAAAATATGCCATCGCAGTTACAAGGCAGACAAGTGCTAATATAAGGTAGATTGTGAGGTCAGGAGACCATTTCATCACACTGAGGGACCTAGTCGTTTAATAATTTATTGAGATACAGCGAGGAATCGGCCCTTTCAGCCCATTGAGAGGTGCCGCCCAACAATCTCCTGATCTAATCCTAGCCTAATTACGGGACAATTTACTATGACCAATTACCTGACCAACAGGTACGTCATTGGACTGTGGGAGGTAGCTGGAGCACCTGGGGGTCACGGGGAGAACGTAGAAACTCTTTACATACAGAGGCTGGCAGCAGCAGGTTCACACTGCCGCTCATAGACAGAGGCAGTTAGGTGGATGATCCAGAGTAGTAGTGAGGGAAGATCAAAAATACTGCCACAAGTCTGAAATGAAAGCGGGGAAAGCTGAAAGTACTCAGCAGGTCAGGCTGCATCAGGGGAGAGACAAACCGGAGCGATCTTTTAACTGAATGCCTTTACCCTGCCCTGTCAGTGATTCCAAGGTATGTTTCAAAGGGATCATTTCCTTCCGGTGACCTGAAAATGTTTCCTCCCTCAAACCAATATTTTCACATTTTTTTATAAGACAGAGGGGAGGCCATTCAGCCCCTCAAGACTGTGTCAGCTCACAGAATGCTCCCATCAATCTTATTCTCTGCCTGTGGCCATCAAACTTTACAACTCTTCCCTTGGAAGGTCAGACACCCTGAGCCAATAGGCTGGTCCTGGACTTATTTCATAATTTACTGGCATAATTTACATATTAATATTTAACTATTTATGGTTCTATTACTACTTATTATTTATGGTGCAACTGTAACGAAAACCAATTTCCCCTGGGATCAATAAAGTATGACTATGAATATGACTATTTCCCTGTAACCTCACACATGTCCAAGGAATAGTTATCCAGTAATTCCATGGGGTATCATGCTGTCTCCAATGTGACGAACATGTTTGTCTATAGCAATAGAAACGGTTCAAGTGTCACCTGTTGTGTGCCTTGGAATTTTCCCCTATGTTGAATTGTTTGGGATGTCCGGAAACTGTCGTAAATACAGCATGGACAATCATCCTTCAAAGACAGAGCAAAAGAGACGTCCATCCTCAGTATTTCACACTCTGTCTTTTCTGGCAGTGAGAAGTGGAGACGAGGATGACAGACGACTCAGCCAGAGCCTCGACAAAGACAATGGTGAAAGCAGAGTGCACCTAAGGCCCAAACGCCCGCGGACCATCCTCACCACCCAGCAGCGACGGGCCTTCAAGGCTTCCTTTGAGGTGTCATCCAAACCCTGTAGGAAGGTAGGAGCAGGACTGCGGGGGAGATTGCGCACTGAGGCGCGTGCAAGTGGGTCTCGGCCCAGCAGCTGGAAGCAACAGCTCTCCACCACCAGTCACAGTGTCCCATCAACCATCAGGGCTGGAGTCGTTGTACAAAGGCAATACAACCCTTGAGCCATGAGAAGGGCAAGGTGTGTCTGAGTGCCCAAAGCCGTACAGGGTGTTCAGAACTCATTGCTCAGCCTCTGGGTTGGTGTGGTTGGAAGCCTGGTTGCACTTCCTGAGGGAATGGGGGAGACAGACAACCTCGCAACGTTTAGCAAATATTTAGAGGAGTATTTGCATTGTCAAGGCATGGGAAACTATGGGCCAAGGATAGAAAGTGGACCTGATCAATCAGAACAGTCAGGTTTGTTATCATTGTCTGATACCATGTGAACTTTATTGTTTTGTGGTAGCAGTACAATGCAAAGACATAAAATTACCATAAATTACTAAGAAATAGTTCAAAAAACGGTGTTGGGGTAGTGCTCATGACCCATTCAAGAATGGAATGGCAGAGGTAAGAAGCTGTTCCTAAATCACTGATTTTGTGTCTTCAGGCCCCTGTACCTCTTCCCCGATGTTAGTAACAATAAGCGGGCATGACCTGGGTGGTGAGGGTTCGTAGCGATGGATATCACCTTCTCAAGGCACCATTTTCTTGATGGTGATAAGGGTTGTGCCCATACTGGAGATGACTGAGTCAACAATCCTCTGGAGCCTCTTGTGGTCCTACGCATTGGAGCCTCCATACCAGTCAGAATGCTCTCCACTGTATATCTAGGGAAATTTGCAAGGCACCACTCCAATCCTCAAACTCCAAATGAAGTAGAGCTGCTGGTGTGCCTCCTTGATCTGCTGGGCCCAGGACAGATGCCGACACATGGGAATTTGAAGCTACTCACCCTTCCAACTGCTGACCTCTCAGTGAGGACTGTTGCGTGTTCTCCTGACTTCCCCTGCCAGGCACTGAGGTCAAGGGAATTGGGAGGTTTGTGTCAAAGAGTACTTGGTGAGTTGCTGCAGTACCATCATATAGGCAGAATGTGCTGAGATGTTACTGGTGGAGAGGGTGAACATTTTGGGCACTGGATGAACATAAAATTAGGCCCAAGAAAGCAAGCTCCTTAAATCTGCCCAGCAATTTAATGTTGTGCGTGATCTGATTGTAACCTCAACACTAAATTCCCATCTTTCATCCCACTATCAAGGCCAGTCATATATCTTACATATTGACCGATTCTGAGATGATGTCACCTGGCATCAGAGGAGAAGAAAGAGATCTGAGGGATCAGAATCAGAATCAAATTTAATATCTCTGGCGTATGTCATGAAATTTATTGTTTTATGGCAGCTACTATTACTACGTCGACTCAGGCCTAGGGGGCCGGCGTCGGGCACAATGACGGGCTCTCCACTTCTCCCTCTCCCTCATCAGTGTGTTCAGTTTATCTACATTAGCCACACCGCTGTCTTCTAGGAGCGTGTTGACCACAATCTTTAGAGGGCGCCCAGGGTTCATCCTCCCGTGCTTGGGTTCCCATATGATGACTAGGCTGGCAGGTAGGTCGGGGTGGCGTAGACAGTGCCCCGCTAGTCTTCTCACCTCGATTTTAGTGGTGAGCATCAATAGGTCGTTATAGAGCTGGACGTTTGTCATGTGCTGTTGTAATGAACCTGCGGCATTTGTGGCAGCAGTACATTGCAAAACATAATAAAAATAAACTATAAATCACAATTATATATACACACACACACGTATATATATAACAAATAGTGCAAAAAGAGAGCAAAAAAGAAAAAGTAGTGAGGTAGTGTTCATGGGTTCATTGTTCATTCGGAAATCTGATGGCGGAGGGGAGGAAGTGTAAGTGTGAGGGGTGTAAGTTATTCACACAGAGTGGTTGATACCTGCAACCCCCTGACAGAGGTGGTGTGCAGTCACTCACTATGATTAAGAAGTCAAACAGACTCTAAAATGTGCCAGGCGTAAAAAGGACGTAGCCACAAAGCAGGCAAATGGGATTGGTGTTGATGGGTAAAAGAAGTCACCACGAGCATGGAGGGCTGAAGGGCCCATTTCTGTGGTGTAGAACTCTACAACTTTTACCTAAGCCCCTGTTATTCTATGCTGGCACTGGAATATTGCTGCCATCAGCAAGCAGTGTATTTAATGCCATAAGATCATCAGATATAGGAGCAGAATCAGGACATATTCAACCCACCAAGTATTCTCTGACATTCAATCGTGCCTGATACTTCTCGAATCCCTTGCCCCACCTTCTCCCCATAATCCTTAATCCCTTTAACCAATCAAGAACCTATCAAACTCTGCCTTAAATACACTCAATGACTTGGCCTCCAAGTCATTGTGGCAACAACTTCCACAGATTCAACACCCTCTAGTTAAATAGATTCCTCCTCAACTCAGTTCTAAAGGGACATCCCTTTATTCTGAGCCTATCCTGGACTCACCCCCAGTGGAAATGTTCTCTCTGGGCCTTTCAGTATTCATAGGATTCAATGAGATCCCCTCACATCCTTCTGAGCCCTGTTGAGTACAGGCCCAGAGATATATGCTCATCCCTGGTTGCAACTTGACAAGCTCGTTCTCATCCTTTGAATCTCCAGCAGGTACAAACCTAGGATGCCCAACCGTACATCATAAGAAACCCTGCCGTTCTAATCGATTACCGTGGTAAAAATCAAATTGGCTGCTTTAACCTGTACAGTGTGGTGCAACAGGAATTTTACAACAGCAGTCAAGAGCCAAAGTCAAAGTTGAGCTTATCGTCATCCACACAAGTACTTGGGTGCACAGGGGAATATTTTTCAACGCACAAACCTAAAATGGCACTTGCCCAAATGCTGAGAATCCGAAGGCCAGCACAAAGGGGGGAGGGAAGATTACCGAGGGGGTAATTCCCAGTATCAGTGCCTTTGTTTTGTTCTAGGTCAGGGAGACCCTCGCTGCAGAAACCGGCCTCACAGTGCGGGTTGTACAAGTCTGGTTTCAGAACCAAAGAGCCAAGGTGAGAGTCATTTTTCACTTCTTCCATTTGTCTGGCCCCACTCGATCTTCTGTTCTTTGTTCTCAGCCATCTTTGCCACTGCTCCACTCCCACACAATCTTCCTTTAGTAAGGAGCACTAAAGTGAAAGCTAGTTGCTCTGTAAATCACCGTGCTGCACTGTTCTCTGAACATCGTGGATGTACGTCTCACTCCAGACACACAGGACGTTATCCAATCAATGAGGTACCGAGCAATGATGGGTGCATCTGCCTGGTGAAAGATCCCAAGAATAACAATATTGGCCACTTGGCAACACAGACAAAATGCTAGAGGAACTCAGCAGATCAGGCAGCATCTGTGCATTCCCGGTATCAGTGCCTCTGTTTTTAAGTTTCAGGTTGAGACCCAGCACTGGGGCAGGTCAGATGAAAAGCTGTGTTTTTGATGTACTAAAGTGCCTCTGCAACATACTGAAATACTGTTCCTCTGGTATTTGGTGTTGTTACTCAAGATTTCCAGCATCTGCTGAATTTCACATTTAATGTTAGCCCCTTGCCTGGCCAGAGCATTGCCAAATCAGATTAACTGGCCAAAATCTCCTTGATGTTTGTGGGATCTTGCTGAACACAAATTAGTTGCCGTGTTTCTCAAATTACTGTAGTAGCAATACTTCAGAACACGAAACCCAACTTTTTACCTCAACTTCCCGAATGCAGGGTCTCAACCTGAAACTTACTCCTTTTCCCCGCTACAGATGCTGCGTGACTTGTTGGATTCTTCCAATGTTTTATCCCAGATTCCAGCAAAGGCCATCTCTTCCATTTCCTTTTTACTTCAGAAGATTTTCCTCAACCTTAAATCACTTGCACTGTACTGAGGCTGTGAAAGACTGAAAGCAGTGCAAATTTCTCACCTCTCTGCCAGCCAGGGATTTACCAGTATGGTAACCCTACCCCAATCCAAAAACCAGGCCGGACACATCTGAACTCAGCTGACCTTGGCTCCAGTTTGAAAGGTGCTCAATGGAAGGGTTGGTAGTGGGTGGGACAGCGGTGTAGCTAATAGGACCACTGTCTCACCGTTCCTGTGACATAGGTTCAGCCCTGACTTCGGGTGTTGTCAGTGTGGAGTTGAAACGTCCTTCCTCTGACCCACATTCCAAAAACATGCAGTTGGTAGGTTATCGGCCAGCGCAAATTCCCCCCAGCTTGCAGATGAATGGTAGAACTTGGAGGGACCCAAATGGTCTGTTGGGAAAGAAGTATGGAATGAGCATAAGATTGGTGTAAATAGGTGTTCCATTGGTATGGAAACACCAAAGCCTTTGGTAGGGAAAAGCCGACAAAAAGCAGTGGATATGGCCCAGACCATCACGGGTAAAGCCCACCCCACCTTTGAACACATCTACACAGAGTGCTGTTGCAGGAAAGTAGCATCCATCATTAAGGACCCCCACCACCCAGGCCATGCTCTTTTCTTGTTGTTGCCATCAGGAAGAAGGTACAGGAGACTCGGGATCTATACCACCGCATCAACAACAACTATTTACCCCTCGACCATCAGGGCTCTTGAATGAGAGGTGATAACTTCACTCAGCCTCACTCACATCATCACTGAACTGGACTCACTTTCAAGAACTCTTCATCTCATATTGTCGATATTTATTGTTTATTTATTATTATTATTATTTCTTTTTGTATTTGCACAGTCTTTTTGGACTATTGGTTGCTTGCCTGTCCTGTTAGGTGCAGTTTTTCATCGACTCTATTGTGTTTCTTATATTTACTGTGATTTCCCACAAGAAGATGAATCTCAGGGTTGTACATGGTGACATAAATTTACTTTGAACTTTGAGGTGTTTGATGGGCCTGCTTCCACGTGGTATGGATCTACAACAAATCCCACGTCAGACTCAAACGATAAACCTCTGTGAGATGACAGGGTCCTTGAGGTGGAATCCATTGAAATACCATTATGATTTACCGTACCTGTTGGCTCTTGAGACTCTGTGAGATTGTGACATAGAAACATAGAAAATAGGTACAGGAGTAGGCCATTCAGCCCTTCGAGCCTGCAGCGCCATTCAGTATGATCATGGCTGATCATCCAACTCAGAACCCTGTACCAGCCTTCCCTCCATACCCCTGATCCCTTTAGTCACAAGAGCCATATCTAACTCCCTCTTAAATATAGCCAATGAACTGGCCTCAACTGTTTCCTGTGGCAGAGAATTCCACAGATTCACCACTCTCTGTGTGAAGAAGATTTTCCTAATCTCAATCCTAAAAGGCTTCCCCTTTATCCTCAAACTGTGACCCCTCGTTCTGGACTTCCCCAACATCGGGAACAATCTTCCTGCATCTAGTCTGTCCAATCCCTTTAGGATTTTATACGTTTCAATAAGATCCCCCCTCAATCTTCTAAATTTCAACCAGTATAAGGCTAGTCGATCCAGTCTTTCATCATATGAAAGTCCTGCCATCCCAGGAATCAATCTGGTGAAGCTTCTTTGTACTCCCTCTATGGCAAGGATGTCTTTCCTCAGATTAGGGGACCAAAACTGCACACAATACTCCAGGTGTGGTCTCACCAAGGCCTTGTACAACTGCAGTAGTACCTCCCTGTACTTGAATCTTCTTGCTCGTGGCCTCCTCCTCCCTCTCTCACACCACCCAGACTGCTGGAAGTAACCCATCTCAGTCCTGAGAACCCTACAACTTCCCTCCGGAGATGCCACCGGACGTGTTGCTCTTCACCACCTCCTCTGTGTGTTGTTTCAGTTTTCCGGCATTTGGAGGCTCTGGTATCTCTGGTGCTCTCGTCTGGTTCCCCGAAGTTTAATCTCTTCAGGACCTCAAAATCATGGAGGACAGTGACCATGATTCAAACTGAACCCCACTGCATTTCTTTCTGTTGAGAATACTGTTAATCTTTACACCTGCAAAAAAAGTGTTTATAACCTGTGTTTCTTACACGGAAGATCAGTTCTAAACGTAAAAGCTGATCCCCTTTTTGTCTGAAATCTCCAGATGAAGAAACTTGCTCGAAGGCAGCAGCAGGAACAAGAGCGTCTGAACAGCCAGCACTTTGGCTCGCTATGCCGCTCGAATCGAAGGGAAAGGCACAACAGCCTGGACAGTGAAGGTGAGCGGGTGCTCAGTGATCCCCGATTTGACAGCGGCCAGAGACAGGGGAGGGAAAGGGGGATGGGGAGAACTGCCAGGGGGTCTCATGGTGAAAGAGTGATCAGGGATCCTTAGATCAGAGGTTAAGAGGGGCTTTAGCAACAACAGTCATTCTCATTGCAGAAAAGCGTTTCATGGGAAAGGGTTGGTGTTAAAGAACATGGGGAGAAGATCTGCAGACTCTGTGTTCTGCCGCCCTTGACAAAACTTAACGTGCATCCTGCAGCTCAATAATTTTGGATAAAATGCTGGGCAGCCATCATTGCATTATGCCAGTAAGTGGCTCTGCCTATATACCAAAAAGCTATTTTAGGATTTATTCTGAACTATTAACTTTAATATTTGGAAAATTTGAAACACTTCAACATAATCTAAATTAACAGACAACTACATTTAAAGATAATGTTTTCAAAAGATTTTTAATAACTTCTTTAAATTGAACAGCATAGTAAAGACATTTCAAATTGGTCAGCAATTTAATGTCTATTGCCTGGAACACTTCCTTTAAGATCGCTTGCTACAAGGAAATATTCCTCACACCTCCTCGAACCTGTCACAGAAATGCAAGACCAGTGAGTACCAACATTCGTGGACAAAGTAGATTTCAGTATCAGAGTTCAGTCTGTAACAGATTGCAGGCTGCAGTTTTAAGATTTATTCGTTAAAGGCATATAGCACAAAAATAGGCCCTTCAAGTGGACCATCAAGTACCTACCCACACTCAACGCACTTCACCAATAGCCTTCCGTGCTATCAAATGCTCGTTAAATGTGCAAGTACCTGCCTCCATCACCACCTCAGTGAGGGTGTTGCAACTAAGCCCTAAATTTAAAGTGACCACACAGCCTCAGAATGAAGGAATGTCCCTTTAAGGATGAGGAGGAATTTCTTCAGCCTGAGAGTGGTGAACCTGTGGAATTCGTTGCCACAGAGGGCTGTGGGGGCCGAGTCATTGGGTATGTTTAAGGCAGGGATTGACAGGTTCTTGAGTGATAAGAGAGTTAAGGGTTACTGGGCGAAGGCAGAAGAACGGGGCTGAAAAAGGATCACCCATGATTGAATGGAGGAACAGGCATGAAGAACAGCCTAATTATGCTCCTATATGTAATGGTCTTAGGCCGCAAACCCTAAGATTTCCAAGCTTTGAAAACAATTTGAGCCAAACATCCTATTAATTTAGTAAACAAGAAACAGCAAACACTTCTATTTACAGTTGTTACTACAAGAAACACCAAGTCGTGGGTTTGCAAAGCTAGTCATCAAAATCTAGAAATGCGATGGTTGAAGGAGAGGAGGAAAGAAGAACCAGAACGGACAGGATTTTGGGGGCACTGGTAAACAGGCTAGAATCACAAGCTTCCCTTCAGCAATCCCTACAGTGACAGCCGGACAGATTCCCAATGGCAAGTCTGAGAATCTGTTGTCCTCTTCCCTGCATAGAGACTGATACTTGGGCAGTGAGAATGAGCCCTACCACAAGCTGGGAACTAAAAATAAGTCGGCCAAACAAGCCACACCACCAAGTGGTCAAAATAAAGAAATATTTAAAGATAAACTTAAAATCCTAATTGACCTCCAAACTTTAAACTTATTTAAGTACTTAAAAAATAATTTAACAAGCCATTGAAAGTTGTACAAACTTTAAGGCAAGTAATTTTAAAATGATTATCACTTAAAATATTACTCAAAGCTCCTGTCAACAGTTCCCTTCCATTCAAACGAATGGAAGGAAGAATGTCCTTTGACTTCCTCGATCCTGGGCTGAATTCTCCATGAGATGGTGCATGAGGTCCAAGTAGGTCCAAGCTCATGCCGACCACTGAGGAGGTCTGTGATTTTGCTACGTGGAGCAACCATCAAATGAAGAACTTGGCAGCGGAACAGCTTGCATAAACACCAATATGGAATATTTCAGGAACCTTTGGGAGACACAGAATTCCATCAGGAGAAATGGCAGCAGAGGTCTCTATAGATATTATAGGTCCAGATCATTTGGAAACTCTGGGAATGAAGTGCGGAAACAGTGCGGAAAGAACAGTTTTCTCCCGGTCGGGATTAGTTTTTAGTTCCAAGTGCTCCTGCCACGTTTTGTCACCCTGCAACCTTATCCTTCAATCTCTTTGAATTATGGAGAACAGCATGTGTATAAATGTCTCTCCCCAGCAGACTTCATGATCATCATGACTCCAGTATTTCTACCATTTTTTAATTGTACATATGTTTTTTTTGTGTTCTATCGCTGAGCAGCAGTGATTGGCCTATCAGAGTTCTCTTTGGGAACTAGCTGACTTGATCAGCATTTCTGATCTGGCTATTGTTCACGATTGCATTTAATTAAAAAAAAAATTTCCTGAACTGGCAGGGCCAAAGCCAACTTGACATGATAAATAGCTGGTTAGTGCGGTGTAGGCAACCAGCTCTGATGCTGGGTTTGAGAATAGATACATTCCACTCTCAGGCTGTGATTGGGCCAGCCCTGAGCCCTACTGTATTTCTATGTAAATGTTCAGGTTATTTTCCCTCCACCACACCAGGAGGCTCGCACTAGGAAACTAGGCCACATGGGCTATGGGTATGGATCCTGGGGGGGGAGAAAACTGTAACATTCTACCTTCTCTACCTCCCTCATGATTTTATGAACATCTATAATGTTAACCCTCAGCCTCCTTCATTCTAGCCCCAGCCTATTCAATCCTTCCTTATAACTCAAGCCCTCCAGTCTCAGCAACATCCTTGAGGATCTACACCCACTCTAGCTTAATCACACCTTCCTGTTGTTGTCCAGAACAATATTGCAGATGTCGTCTGACCATCATGTGCACAGTTATATAATGATGTCCCAACTCTTGTACTCATTGCCCCGGGCATGCCACATGACCTCCTCACCAACTTGTCTACCTGTGTCATAGCTTTCAGGGAACTTGTACCCTTGGCTCTCTCTGTTTTAACAACATTCTCCCGGGCCCTACCCTTCACTGTGTGTGTCCTGCTCTGGGATAACATCTCAAAATGCATGACTTCACATTTGTCTGAGTTAAACTCCATCTGCCACCCCCTGGTCCACTTTCCCAGTTGAATGTTGTGAAGTTTTGACAAAAATCTGGGCAGGAATTCCAAAGATTGGTACCAAGATGGCTGATGCCATGGACGTTGGTAGTGAGCTTGCCTCTGATGACTATGATTGATGGTGGATTGCTCTGCCCCTACAGACATTAACAAGGTCAACTGCTGACTGGCTCCCTTAGACATTCCATTTGCCAATGTGTCTTTTTCTGCCCCATGAGCAGGTGTGGCGCGTGCCCCAGGGATGAAAAGGATGATGGCTTCCTATCCCTCTCTGCAGCACCAACAGCTGAGACCAATCAATGAGAGCAGCTACACCGTGGACTGCTTCAGCCGGGATCTCACCCCATCACCAGGTGATCACACGCAGCCTCGCGGCGAGTGAATTCATCGGACAGGGACGGACCGAGCACGGGCACAGAACTGAGTCACAGTAAAGGACGCTCATGAAAAATTGAGGGTGTAACCAGGTGAACGTCCAGAGGATAGGAAGGTAGAAAGATGATAAACAGGGTTCAGGCTTTTCCATTGTTCAATAGACCAAAGCTGATCCACTCCTCCCACATTATCCCTAGATTTCCAAAGACAGTGACGAGGTTGGTAGAGCTGCTGCCTCATGGCCCCATCAACCCAGATTCATTCCTAGCCTCCACTGCTATCTGTGTGGACTACGCCTGTTTTCTCCGTGATCATGTGGGTTTTCTCTGAGGGCTCGGCTTTCCTTCCATGCTCCAAGGGCATGGCTGCTGAAGGTAGTTGAGCGCTGGGTGGGGAATTAATGAGAACGTGGGGGAGAAAGATTACAGGGAAATGTGTGGGAAAATGGAAGTGTGTTGAAAGCCAGTATAAACTCAATGGACCAGATGGCTTCCCTCTTTGTCATAAGGAAGTATAAAAATTGAGAGGCTTCAGATCTGAATAACCATCTACAAAAGGATTTATAAGTACTCGGTGGAAACCAATTTCTCCTGGGTTCAGTCTGAAATAGGCAAACGTTCGGGCTCAGACTCCCCACCCCCAAACCTCACGGCACTCGGCGAGAGGAAACACCTCTCAGCCTTCTGCGTCCGTCCAGGAACTTGTGCATCTCAATGAGATCACTGCTTGTGAATGTTGAAGAAAATGTATGCTATCTATTCAGGGACACTTTATTGTGAAGAATAACTTGATGCCCTAAAAGACCACAGAAAGAAGAGGTTGGTGACTTTTAGGATGAGCGGCAATATTAAGGACAAAGCTTTAAGAAGAGCCTTAAAGAAACAGGAAGATAATCTGTTTACAGTCTACGTGGAGATTAATGAGTCTCATTGCCTGTAACAGCAGAGCAATTATAAAATAGCATTTTATAATAGGTAACCTTATAAAAGGTAGATTTTGTGAATAACAACCTAGTGTGTTCCACCTCTCACTTCCACACTCTGTAAAAAACTTCAGGCTTGTCCATCGCTCATCTACTGCTCTCGGTTTTGGCCTCTCCCCACTTATTGGCCTCATTGGGAATTTCAGAGCAGCGATTCAATTGAATAGACTGAGAGAAATGACAGCCACATTATTGATTTTTCATTCAAAAAAACCAGAAAGGTCCTGGTTCCAAATCTGCACTGCATTAAGAGACAAGAGGCAACAGATACTGGAATCAGGAGAAAAGAGCGAGTTTCCGGCAGCATCTGTCGAGGGAAATGGATGTCAGAGGAGGAAAACCTTTTCAAAGTGGGAATACACTGAAGAGACTTCACAGTGGAATAGAGACATAAGAGACCGCAGATACAGATGAAAGGCCTTGCCCCAAACATCAACTCTCCATTTCTCTTACAGATGCTGCCTAACCATGAAAGCCCTGCAGCATCTTAGCAACACATACAGAATGCTGGAGACGCCAGAGAGTAGTGGTGGATAACTGTTTGTCAGATTGGAGGCCGGTGTCTAGTGGTGTGCCTCAGGGATCTTTTCTGGGTCCAATGTTGTTTGTCATATACATTAATGATCTGGATGATGAGGTGGTAAATTGGATTAGTAAGTATGCAGATGATACTAAGATAGGTGGGGTTGTGGATAATGAAGAAGGTTTTCAAAGCTTGCAGAGAGATTTAGGCCAGTTAGAAGAGTGGGCTGAAAGAGGGCAGATGGAGTTTAATGCTGATAAATGTGAGGTGCTACGTTTTGGCAGGGCCAATCAAAATAGGACATACATGGTAAATGGTAGGGCATTGAAGAATGCAGTAGAACAGAGGGATCTAGGAATAATTGTGCATAGTTCCCTGAAGGTGGAATCTCATGTGGATAGGGTGGTGAAGAAAGCTTTTGGTACACTGGCCTTTATAAATCAAAGCATTGAGTATAGGAGTTGGGATGTACTGTTGAAATTGTACAAGGCATTGGTAAGGCCAGATTTGGAGTATTGTGTACAGTTCTGGTCACCGAATTATAGGAAAGATGTCAACAAAATAGAGAGAGTACAGAGAAGATTTACTAGAATGTTACTTGGGTTTCATTGCCGAAGTTACAGAGAAAGGTTGAACAAGTTGGGTCTTTATTCTTTGGAGCGTAGAAGGTTGAGGGGGGACTTGATAGAGATATTTAAAATTATGAGGGGGATAGATAGAGTTGACGTGAATAGGCTTTTTCCATTGAGACTGGGGGAGATTCAAACAAGAGGACATGAGTTCAGAGTTAAAGGGCAAAAGTTTAGGGGTAACAAGAGGGGGAACTTCTCTATGTAGAGAGTGGTAGCTGTGTGGAACGAGCTTCCAGCAGAAGTGGTTGAGACAGGTTCGATGTTGTTGTTTAAAGTTAAATTGGATAGCTATATGGACAGGAAAGGAATGGAGGGGTATGGGCTGAGTGCAGGTCAGTGGGACTAGGTGAGAGTAAGAGTTCGGCACGGACTAGAAGGGCCGAGGTGGCCAGTTTCCGTGCTGTAATTGTTATATGGTTATTTGGTTATAACTCAGCAGGCCAGGCAGCATCTGGAAAAGGAGAACAGTTGATGTTTCAGGCCGAAACCCTTCAGCAGTATGTATCTTCAGATTTTCTCTTGTTTATCCCTGTATCATCTTTTCTTTTGCTCTCCCCTGAATTATGTTGTCTTAGTGGTAGAAATGAAGGGGAATTTCAGTGGGATTCAGAATAGGGAGTGTTCAGAGGCAATATCAGGCAGGGTGTCTGTCCTCTCATGCATCCAGTGAATTGTGAAATTGTGAAAACAGTTCACAGTTTTGAAAACAGGCTGATGTGGATTTTAAGAAACTGGAACTGGCTCAGTTGTGATTGTCAGATAACCCTCCAATGTCACTCAAATCTCCCCAGAACAGAGAGTTATGAGAATGTGGAATTCACCACCACAGAGTGGAAAAGGTAAATACCTTTGATGCATTGAAGGGAGGCAAGGGAAACACAAAGGAGAGCCTTGTATGTGAAGATGTGAGATCTATTAGGGCAGGAGAACCATTATGTGGAACATAACATTGACACTGACTGCAGTTTGTGATTTAAGTAGTACTGAATTCTGTATGTGAACTGTCATCTTCTGGAGGGGATAAGGACACTGAAGCACCCGACTGATTTAGAAGCTAGGAGGGAATCAGCAACAAATAAAACTTGGAAAAACTGCACTTTAAGATTAAGACATCTGTTTTCCTTTGTGTCAGCTAGATTCGGAGACAGTTTTTCATAGCATGGATCGTGATGGTTCACACAGTCTCCTGGTCTCATCCGAATCCAGCCGCCTACCTGCAAGAGTGGGAAACCCCATCGACCGGCTGTATTCCATGCAGAATTCCTACTTCACTTCTTGATTGGCTGCAATCCACCAAGGAATCTTTGCCTTCTTTACAAGTACTCGGTGGTAGGGTTGTTGTTGTCGTCGCTATTTGCCCTTCGCAGCACTTACATAACATCTGAAGCACAAGGAAAGCAGCGATTCCACCCGCCGTGGACAATGCTCATGCAATTTTGCCTCACACCACTCATTTCCCCTCCTGCACACACAAACACACACACACACACACACACACACACACACACACACACACGTGCACTGAATGAAAAAAAATAAAAAAGCATACAACCAGAATGACGCTGAAGTCTAGTTCCTTCTAGTCATAGTGTTCACGTCCAGCTTTCAGCAGGAAGGAGGAATAGAGGAGAAATCAGCACCGTTAAACTAACACTCAAGCTAAAGTGCATCCATTCTACCTTCAGCCATCACTGTGTTAAACTCTATAATGTTGGTGATTAGTACTTAATAATTAACCTCTAGTCCTGAACTACCAGTTTCTCTAGCCAGAGATTTTTTCTGCATTCGTTCCTCCAAACTATTGCCACTGGCCAGAAATTCCACAGATTTCATGAACAGTGAAGGGTTTCCACATACCCCATTAATCATTTTAATCCAGAAACTATCATTACAACTAAAAGGCAGAAATCTCCCACTATAATTTTTATGTATGCTTTACTAAGGATCCCACCTATTGCCCCAGAAGTAATTGCCTTTGTTAGCAGGCACTCCTTGACAATGGTTTATCTGCAGTGGGACTGGTGGCCTTTCCGAAAGGGCAATTGTGAACCAGATAGCTTGGCCCAAAATTCAAGTCGCAGTCAGGAGCATTTCACTTCAGATTTACTCAATAACTGAATGTAAATTGCTTGCTGTTCAGATCACTGGTTCATTTTTCTCAACTGCTAGGCCAGACATACAGTGGATCCCGGTTAACTGGGGCACATCGGGACCAATACATTTTGGCCCAATTAAGAAGCTGCCCCAATAAGTCAAAGTTTCATGAAAATAGTTTAAAAGTATTAAAAAGACAAACTATCATTTAACTGAGTAACATAGTATGTACTTTAATGAAATACAAAACAAATTAGAAAACTATCAATACTACGATAGTACTATAAAATTTTGTATTAGTTCCCGATAATTATCAACAGAGGAATTCATCCAGTGTACGCTGCCATTCTTTTGATTGACTGTAAGTTAACAAAACCAGTGCAGACACCTAGTGTAGATAATGGACTGCCATCATACAATCCTTTCGATGATTGCATCCTCCAAATCTTCAATTTCATTGGAACATTCAAGATGATTGCCTTCAAATTCTTTGTAGTTTCTAACTTGAAGTGGAGAAATCGTTTCATTTTCACTCCTGGCTGTTTCTAGCATCTCCAAACCTGAATACTTGTAACTGCAGTGAACAAAACAGTTCTAAATTGTCTTACTGTTTATTTCTTGCCAATTATCAGTGACAGAAATCACTGCTTTTTGAACAGAAATACACGCGACCGATACTATTTAAAAAACTGTTTGCTCTAAGCATGGTATAGTGTCTAACAGTCACACAAGTGCACGCGACTGATGCTTGTTAAAAAGTTTTCGGCAACAGTCTCTTGCCCCAATTAGGTGTCAGGATGACCCAAATAAGTGAAAGGAATCCTGGCTATTTTCTCAATTAGCTCTTGCTCTTTCTGAGTTGGCCTAAATATGCAACCATCCCAATTAAATGCAGCACACACAAAATGCTGGAAGAACTCAGCCGGGCAGGCAGCATCTATGGAAAAGAGTAAACGGTAAGGACACTTAACAATTAACTTAATGATTTGCCCCAGTTAACTGTTGGCCCAATTAACCAGGATCCATTGTATATCCATTTTACTATTGTAATCCAACCCCAAATATGTTCAGCAGCACACTCAAAATGAAGGATGAAATCAGCAAGTCAGGCTGCATCTATGGAGGAAAGTAAACCTTAATGTTTCGGACGAAGATCCTTCATCAGGACTGGAAAGTAAGGGGCAGAAGCTAGGATAAGAGTTGGGGGGAGGGTAAGTAGTACAAGTTGGCAGGTTGATAAGTGAAACCAGGTGAAGGGGAAGGCAGGTGGGTGGGAGAATGGTGATGAAGTAAGAGGTTGGAGATGATAGGTGGAAGAGTTAAAGGGCTGAAGAAGAAGGAATGATAGGAGAGGACGTAGACTGTTCTCGCAGAAAATATCTCGCCGTTTGCATCTTCACACAAGGGGCCTAAAGCCTGTTTCGGGATATGTCCAGGGCTGCTCTATCTCTAGTCATTGGCCAAAGAAGTGATCCTCAAGGAGTGCCTGCTAACAAAGGCAAGCAAGTGCTGAAGGTTGAAATAGGAGATGTACCTCAGATTACAGAACCCAGATTGCAGCTTCATCTGTTCCTCAATGGGAGATTCCAAACTGACCCCTCCCCAAGCAAAGTCCCATTACAGACCGACTCGCTAACCCCAACTGCAGAATCCAATCTGCCTGACTCTGAGATTGCCACTGACATGTTCTAGGAACACAGCAGCTCCCAGCAGAAGGCTCTATAATACCAGTTCAACTTCTAAACCCACACAACATGAAGGTGGAGCTTATTGTTTTCTCCCTTAAGTGAAGAAATTTCAAAGAAAAGCTCTAATTGTCATATATCCACTGAAACATACAATGAAATGTGCCATTTGTGTCAACAGCCAACACAGTCCAAATATGTGTTGGCAGCAGCCCACCAGTATCACCATGTGACTGGCCAGTCCACCTAACCATAACCCATCGTATTTGGATTGTGGGAGGAAACCAGAGCACCTGAAGGAAATCCATGTGGTCATGGGGAGAAAGTATCAACTCCTTACAGACAGCGATGGGAATTAAACTCCTATCACCGATTGCTGGCACTGTAATAGCATTAAGCTAACCACCCTAAGTGGTTTGAAGAACTTCATTCAAATTGTATGGGGATTGTAAATCCAGGTTAACGTTAGCAGCACAGTCCACAAACCAACTTGTATTAATCTGAAACAAACATGAGCCGAAAACATCCGTGTTTGGACGAGGTCCAAGATTTCTCTGCAATGCTAATGATGAGACTTCACTGTAAACCTTACCAAACACTATACACTACCAGATGTGCAAATTAGATTTCCAATTTGTTCAATTTAAATATTTTACAAAGTTGCAGATGAGACACAGATGTTTGGCAAACCTTTATACAGAAATTTGTGCTGTGGGCTGGAATGATAATAGTATCTCATTAATCTTTCCTCTCTCCTCAGCCCAACAACTGGATGCATCTGGAACATATCTACTAGCTAATATTTCAAAATATCTTCTTTGGCACCAGAATATGCCTAAAGCTCCCTCATTTCATCTCCTCAAATTGGAACATGGTTGAAAATTTCTTAGCAACGCAAGACCTGAGTGTGGAGGAAAAGCTACTATTAGAAATAGTGTCAGGACTGGGCTATCTGGCATTTTGAGCCTGCTCCACCATTCAACAGTATCATAACTGATCTGGTCGTGGACTCAGCTCCAATGACCCGCCATCTCCTTAAAACCCTTAATCCCTTACTATGCAAAATCTAGCTGTGTCTTAAATATATTTGATGAATTAGCCTCTGCAGCTTCCCTGGGCAGATAATTCCATCCATTCACTACTCTCTCTGAGAAAATGTAGATTCTGCTCCTCCACATCCTGAACCTACTTCACCAAATTAGGGGCATTTAAGGGACCCTTAGATAGGTACATGGATGATAGAGAAATGGAGGGCTATGTGGAAAGAAAGGGTTAAATTGTTCTCAGAATAGGTTAAAAGGTCGGTACAACATTGTTAAAACCTTGTAATGTCTTGTAATGTTTTTTGTTCTACGTTAAATTTTAGGGCTATGTCACCTAGTTCTAATCTCACCTACCAGTGGAAACAGCTTTCCTGCCTCTATCTGAATGATTTATTATCCCTCTCAACCCCATTCTCCTTCCTTCTCCCTGTAACCTTTGACACCCTTACTCATTAAGAATCTTTTTTTTTGCTTGAAATATACACTATGACGACCTCCGCAGCTGTCTGTGGCATCCTCTGGCTGAAGAAATTCCTTCTGATCTCTATTCTGAAGAGTTTCAATGAGAACCCCCGACCCATTCTTCTAAAATCCAATGAGTACAGGCCCACAGCCATCATACACTCCTCATATGTTAACCCTTTCATTCTCAGGATTATTCTCATGAACCTTCTCTGGACCCTCTCCAATGCCAACACATCTTTTCTTAGATAATGCTCACAATTCTCCAAGTGTGGTCTGACCAATCCTTTATAAAGCTTCATAATTGCATTCTTGCTTTTATATCCTAGTCCTTTCAAAATGAATGGTAACATTGGCCTTCCTTACCAATGACTCAATGTACAATTTAACCTTAGGGGAATCCTGCACGATGATTCCATTTGCTCCGATTTCTGAATTTGGTCCCCATTTAGAAAATATATTCCTTCTACCAAAGTGCATGGCTATATACTTCTCCACACTGTATTCCATCTGCCACTTCATTGCCGATTCTCCCAATCTGACTAAATACTTATGAAGACTCTTTGCTTCCTCAACACTACCTGCCCCTCCACCTATCTTTGTATTGTCCACAAACCTGGCCACAAAGCCTATTCTGTCATCTGAATCACTGACATATACTGTGAAAAGAAGCGGTCCCAACTCTGATCCCTGTGGAACACCCCTAATCACCGAAAGCCAATGAGAAAATGCTCCCTTTATTCCCACTCTTTGCTTCCTGCCAGTTGGCTAATCTTCTATCCATGCTGGTATCTTTTCTATAATACCATAAGCTCACATCTTGTTAAGCAGTCTTGTGTGTTGCACCTTGCCTTCTGAAAATGCAAATAAATAACATCCACTGACTCTCCTTTGTCTATCCTGCCTGTTATTTTCTCAAAGAATTCCAACAGACTTGTCAGGCAAGATTTCCCCTTAAGGAAACCATGCTGACTTCAGCCTATTTTATCATGTACCTTGAAACCTCATCCTTAATAATGGACTCCAACATCTTCCCAACCACTGAAATCAGGCTAACTGGCCTATGATTTCCTGTCTTTTGCCTCCCTCCCTTCCAAAAGTGTGAAGTGACATTTGCAATTTTCCAGTCCATCATAACCATTCCAGAATCTGGTGATTCTTGAAAGATTTATTACTAATGCCTCCACAATCTCTTCAGCTACCTCTTTCAGAACCCCGGTATATCCACCTCCAGACCTTTCAGCTTCCCAAGCACCTTCTCCAGAGTAAGAGCAACTACAATCACTTTTGCCCTTTGACACTAACATTTCTGGCATACTGTTGGTGTATTGCACAGAGAAGGCTGACGCAAAATACTTATTAAGTTCATCTGCCATTTCTTTGTCCCCTCATTACACCTCTCCAGCATCATCTTCCAGTTGTCCAATATCCATTCTCACCTCTCTTTCACTTTTATATATCTGCAAATTTTTTGGTATTCTCTTTTATATAATTGGTTATCTTACCTTCATATTTCATCTTTGCTCACTTTATTGCTTTTTTAGTTGCCTTCTGCTGGTTTTAAAAAGCTTCCCGATCCTCAGCTTCCCACTAATTTTTGCTACACTTTATGCCTTCACTTTTTCTTTCACGCTGTGTTTAACTTCCCTTGTCAGCTACGGTTGCCTCATTCTCCCTTTAGAATAGTTGTTCTTTGGGATGACTCTATCCTGTGCCTTTGAATGGCTCCCAGAAATTCCAGACATTGTTGTTCTGCCATCATCCCTGCTAGTGTCACCTTCCAATCAACTTTGTCCAGCTCCTCCCTCGTGCCTCTGCAATTCCTTTTACTCTACTGTAATTCTGTTACATCTGATTTAATCTTCTCCCTCTGAAACTGCAGGGTGAATTCTATCATATTATGATCACTGCCTCATAAGGGTTCCTTGAGCTCCCTAATCAAATCTTGGGATCCAGTACTAACCTGATTTTCGCAATCTACCTGCGTATTGAAATCCACCATGGCTATCATAACACTACCTTTTACATGCCTTTTCTATCTCCCTTTGAAATTTGTACACCAAACCTTGGCTACTGTTTGGAGGCCTGTATATAACTCCCATTAGGGTCTCTTTACCCTTACAGTTTCTTAACTCTACAAACAAGGATTCTACATCTTCCGATCCTATGTTACCACTTTCAAAGGGTTTGATTTCATTTTTTACCAACAGAGCCTTCTGCCTACCTGCTTGTCCTATGAAACAATGTGTATCCTTGGATGTTAAACTCCTAACTGTGATCTTCTTTCAGACATGACACAGCCCACGTTATACCTACCAATCTCTAACTGCGCTACAAGATCATCTACCTTATTCCACATGCTACTTACATTCACATATAACACTTTCTCTCTTGTATTCATCAACCTTTTCAACTTTGCCTCCAAGTTAATGGAAGTTAAATTTTTATCCTCTTCTAGACTTTTTGTCTTTTTATTTATTCTAGAATCTTCTGTAACCTCCTGTGTACCCTCCTTCGTATTTACTTTATCCCCACTTTTCCCAAACTATTTAACCCACCCCCACTATTTACAATTCAACTCATCCCACTGACTGCAATTTTGTCATATCAAATGCCTATCCTTCCTCACAGTCTCACTACATGTTGTATCTGCTCGCCGACAAAATCGAAATGGGTGAATACAGGACTGAAGACATTATATCTGAATGTGTGCAGTATACAGAATACGGTAGATGAACTTGCGACACAGTTACAAAATTGGCACGTATGATGTTGTGAGCATCACTGAATTATGGCAGAAAGAAGATTATAGCTGGGAGCTTTGTATCCAAAGATACACATTGTATTGAAAGGATAGATGGGAAGGCAGAGGGGGGTGGCATTGCTCTGTTGATAAAAAGTGAAATCAAAACATTAGAAAAAGGAGAGATAGGGTCAGAAGTTGTTGAATCATTGTGGGTAAAGTTAAGGAACTGCAAGGGTATAAAGACCCTGATGGGAGTTATATATAGACCTCCAAGCATTAGTAAAGCTGTGGTCTACAAATTACAACAGGAGAAAGAAAATGCATGCCAAAAGAACAATGTTACAATAGTCATGCTAGATTTCAAAATGCAGGTAGATTGGATAATCTGGTTGGTGCCGGATCCCAAGGGGGGGATTATGTATAACGCCTACAAGATAGCTTTTTAGAGCAGCTCGAGATTGAACCCACTGGGGGGGATCAGCAATTCTAGACTGGGAGTTGTGCAATGAACCAGAATTGATTAGAGAACTTAAGGTAAAGGAATCCTTAGGGGAAAGTGATCATAATAGGATAGAATTCACCCTGCAATCTGAGAAGGAGAGCTATATCAGAATTACATTTCAGTAAAGGGAATTACAGAGGTATAAAAGGGGAGCTGGCCAAAATTGACTGGAAAAGAACACTGGCAGGGAGGACAGCAGAGGAGCAATGGCTGGAATTTTTGGGAGCAATTCAAAAGGCACAGGATATATACATCTCAAAGAGCAAGAAATATTCTAAAGGCAAGATGACACAACTGTGGCTAACAAGAGAAGTTAAAGCCAACATAAAAGCCAAAGAGAGGGCATATAATGGGGCAAAAATTACTGGGAAGTTAGAGGCTTGGAAAACTTTTAAAAATGAATAGGAGGCCACTAAAAAGGTCATAAAGAAGGAAAAGATGGAATTTAAATGTACACTAACCAATAATATTAAAAATGCTACAAAAATTTTCTTCAGAAGCATAAAATATAAAAGAGAGGTATGAGTAGATATCGATCTGCTGGAAAATGATGCTGGAGAGGTAGTAATTAAGGACATTAAAACGATGGACAAAGACAAAGTATTTTGCATCAGTTTTCACTGTGAAAGGCACTAGCAGTATGCCAGATGTTCAAGAGTGTCAGCGGGCAGAAGTGTGTGAAGTTGGCATTACTAGAGAGAATTTCTTGGGAAATGGAAAGGTCTGAAGGTCTGAAGATAAGTCATCTGATCCAAATGGTGTACATCTCACAGTTTTGAAAGAGGTGGCTAAAGAGATTGTGGAGTCATTAGTAATGATCTTTCAAGAATCTAAGACTCTGGCATGGTTCTGGAGGAATGGAAAATTGTGAATTTTCAAGAAGGGAGAGAGACAGAAGAAAGGAAATTACAGGGCTGTTAGTCTGACCACAGTGGTTATGAAGATGTTGGAGTTGATCGTTAAAGCTGAGAAGGCACATGATAAAATAGGCCAGATTGAGCATGGTTTCCTGAAGGGAAAATCTTGCCTGATAAATCTGTTGGAATTCTTTGAAGAAATAACAAGCATGATAGACAAAGGAGAATTGGTGGATGTTGTGTACTTGGATTTTCAGAAGGTCTTTGATGAGGTGCCACACATGAGGGTGCTTAACAAGTTGAGAGCCCATGGTGTTACAGGAAAAATACTAGCATGGATAAAGCTGCTGGCAGAAGGCAAAGGGTGGGAATAAAGGGAGCCTTTTCTGGTTGGCTGCAAGTGATTAGTGGTATTCCACAGGGGTCTGTGCTCCTTTTTGCATTATATCAATGACTTGGATTACAGAACTGATGGTTTTGTGGTCAAGTTTTCAGATGATTCAGAGATATGTAGAGGGGAAGTTAGTTTTGAGGAAGTCGAGATGCTACAGAATGACAGACAGATTAGGAGAATGGGCAAAGAAGTGGCAGATAGAATACAGTGTTGGGAAGTGTATGGTCATGCAGTTTGGTAGGACTAGCACGTAAAAGCAAGTATGTAATTGCTGAGACTTCACTTGGAGTTTTGTGTGCAGATTTTGGCCCCTTATCCATGAAAGGACGTGCTGACATTGGAAAGGGTTCATAGGAAGTTTGCTGAAATGATTCCAGGATTGAAAGGCTTGTCATATGAGGAGTGTTTGATAGCTCTAGGTCTGTACTCACTGGAATTCAGAAGAATGGGGGGGGGCAGGGTAGAATCTCATTGAAACCTATCGAATATTGAAAGACCTCAATAGTGTGGATGATTCCTATAGTTGGGGAGTCTAAGACTTGAGGACACAGCCTCAGAATAGAGGGACATCCATGTAGAATGGTGATGAGGAGGAATTTCTTTAGCCAGAAAGTGGTGACTCTGTTGAATCCATTGTCACAGGTGGTTATGGTGGACAAATCATTGGGTATATTTAAGGCAGACATTGATTGATTCTTGGTTAGTCAAAGCATGAAGGGTTAAGGGGAGAAGGCAGGAGACTGGGACAGTGAGGGAAAATGGATCAGCTGTGATGAAATGGCAGAGCAGACTCGATGTGCCAAATGGCCACATTCTGTTCCTATGATAAACGAATGCGCCATCCATTGCCCTATCACTCTGGTTCTCATCTCTCTGCCAAATTAATTTAAACCCTCTGAAACAGCTCTGGCAAACCTGCCTGTGAAGATATTGGCCCCTATCAAGTTCAGGTGTAACCTGCTCTTTTTGTACAGGTCATACATTCCCCAGAAATTTGAAACCTTCCCACTGCACCAATTCCTCAGCAACACATTCACCTGCCAAATAAATAATGCTATTCTTACTCTCACCGGTGCGTGGCACAGTTTTACAAGTAAAAATGCATCAAGGTGGTACTTAATCATTCCTGAAGCCTAGGTTTGCTATTGGGTTCTTAAACGTCATGGATACTGAGATCTTCTTTCTGCTGGGATGTTACCTTGGAGGTTTAATCACATGGGATTACTATGGTCAGGTATTGACAGCCAGCGTAGGCAGCTTGTGCCAAAGGGCCTATTTCTGTGGTGTGCGACTCCTTGGCTCTATTACCTCACTTATTAGCTGGTAAAATGGAGTGGCCCGAGATGCAGATGTTGAAATGGATTCTACAATTCATCTCAGAGATGCCACAGATGTGCAGCCCTGAGGAAACACTGCATATACCTATCAGGGATTCAACTAACTGAAGGCCCAACTATACTCTTGACCCCATGTAATAATTTCAGAGAACACCAGGGGTTATCTTCCTAGCACCAATGCCTTTTTCCTAAGATGGTAAGATAGAGGAGAAGAATTCATTCATTTGTCCCTTTGTGCCTGCTTGGCCACTTATTCATGACGCTCTTTTTTGTTTGCTCAACCCAATTCTCCTACCATTTCCTCATAATGCTTGCTTACCAATCTAGAAATTATCAATTTCTGTCTTCAATGTAAGCAAAATGACTTGGCCCCCACAGCCCTATGTGTCAATGAATTCCACAGATCGACCACCCTCTTGCTGAAACACAGTTTTTAAGACACATCCCTATATTCTGAGGCTGTGTTCTCAGGCCCTAGGTTCCTCTACTAATGGAAACATCCTCTCCACCATCCGGGCCTTTCAATATTTGATAGGTTTCAATGAGATCCTCCTCCATCCTCTGAACAGGCCCAGAGACGTTTAAATGCTCAACAATTAATTGATCATTAACTCATTGTTTTTGATCAGGTCTTGTGTGCAAATTTGTTGTCAGTTTTTCCATTCCTCAACTGTCCATGTGCTTGTCTAAATGCCTCTTAAATGTTGCTATCTGATTCCACTGCCACCACTGGCAGTACATTCCAGGTACCTATCTCTATGTAAATCAACTTTCCCTCCACAATAGTAAAGCTATGTCCCTGAGAAATTGACATTTCCACCCTGAGAAAAAAAGACTGACTAGCTATCCTAACTATGCCTCTTATAATTTTATAAGCTTCTATCTGGTCACCCCTCAGCTCCACCACTCCAGGGAAAACAACCTAAGTTCTCCCGATGTATCCTTGTAGTTAATACTCTCTAATCCAGGTAACATCCTGGTGAACCTCTTCTTTTTTGCACCCTCTGAAAAGCCTCCACATCATTCCTGTAATGCAGCATCCAAAACTGCAAATATTAGTCCAATGTGGCCTAACCACAGTTAGCTGCAGCACGACTTCCTGACTTGGATACTCAACACACTGAACCAAAGAAAGCAGATATGCCATATACATTCTTCACCACCCTCTCTAATGTGTTTCCACTTTCAGCAATATGTGGACTTGGACCAAGACCCCTCTGTACATCAATGCTCCCAAGCGTCCTGCCATTTATTGCATACTTTCTTACTGACTACATTTAACATCCCAACATGGAAATGTCCTTGGCAATTAGGATGAAGTTGAATCCCGAAGCACCTTATACATACCTCAAGAGCAAGAGGATAACTAGGGAGAGGGTGGGACCACTCACGGATAAAGAGGAGAGCATTTGCTTGGATGCAGAGAACGTGAGTGAGGTACTTAATGAGTACTTTGCTTCAGTATTTACCAAGGAAAAGGATATGGAGGACCAGGAGATCACTGCTGAGTGTATAAATATATTAGGAAGTTTAGAGGTCAAGGAGGGGGAAGTGTTAGTCTCCTAATGAGTATTAATGTGCGTAAGTCCCCAAGGTCTGACGGAATTGGTCCAAGTTATTGAAGGAGGCAAGAAACAAGATTGCTGGAACCTTGACCGGTATCTTTTGTGTCCTCTCTAGGCACATGCGAGGTCCTGGAGGTAGTTATAGTTGTAGCTCTACTTAAGAAGAGAACAAGGGAAAGTTTTGGGAACTATAGACTGGTGATTCTCAAGTCAGTTGTAGGGAAATTGCTGGAGAAAATTCTTAGGGATAGGATATATGGGCATTTCAAAACCCACAGCCTAATTAGAGAGAGCCAGCATGGCTTTGTTTGGGACAGATTGTGTCTTACCAACTTGACTGAATTTTTTGACGTGACAAGAGAGATTGATGAAGATAGGGCAATGGACGTTGGTTACATGAATTTTATTAAGGTATTTGACAAATCCCCTCATGGGAGGTTAATGCAGAAAATTAGGATGCATGGAGTCCACGGGGGAATTGGCTGCTCGGATTCAGAACTAGCTTGCACATAGAAAACAAAGGGTAGCGGTCGAAGGTTTATTCAAGCTGAAGGTCTGTAATTAGTGGAGTTCTGCAGGGGTCTGTGCTGGGACCTCTACTGTTTGTGATGTATATAAATAACCCAATGAAAATATAGGTAGGTGGGTTCGTAAGTTTGTGGATGATACCTAGATTGTTGGTAGAGATGTGTACAAGACTGGCAAAGAATACAGCACAATATAGATCAAAATCTCACTGGCAAATGTTGTGATATTTGTTAACTTAATGGCAGCAGTACAATGCAACACATGATAATATAGAAAAAATATAAATTATAAAAAAATATAAAATATCGATAAGTATATCAATTAGAGTAAGTATACTCACAACACGCTGGAGGAACTCAGCAGGTCAGGCAGCATCTGTGAAAATGATGAGTCGACGTTTCAGGCCAGAACCCTTCGTCATGACTGAAGAGGGAAGGGGCAGAGGCCCTATAAAGAAGTTAGGGGGAGGGTGGGAAGGAGAAGGCTGGTAGGTTCCAGGTGAAAAACCAGTAAGGGGAAAGACGAAGGGGTGGAAGAGGGGAAGCAGGGAGGTGATAGGCAGGAGAGGTGAAGAAGGAATAGGGGAAAACACAATGGGTAGTAGAAGGAGGCGGAACTATGAGGGAGGTGATAGGCAGCTGGGGGAGGGGGCAGAGTGAAATAGGGATAGAGGAAGGGAGGGGGAGGGAATTACCGGAATTCAATGTTCATACCAAGGGGCTGGAGACTACCTAGACACTCCAGCTGACAGCGCTGCTTAATTCAATGATTTCAGGGCGGCGTGCTAAATAATACATGAATTACTCCATCTGTATTTCGGCTTAGAAAACAATAGCTTTGCAAATGGCCAATGGATCACTCTATTTCACTGAGAGGACAACTTTCAATGGGAAATACATAAAGATTATAGGTCAATACAAAGTGATTTAACTGACGATCATCTGGACCTTCACACAGCCACCCACAATAAAGAAGTGTTCATTGTGGAAGGATAATGAGCAAACACAGTTACGGGTCTGCTTGAAACAAAAGGACTGACTTAAAAGTACCTAAAGTCAGCAATTTGTGTTAGTTAAATTAACTCAAAGCTATGCTGAATAAGCATTCAAATTCATGAGGAAAAGAAAACTTTGCATACACACTTCAAGAGTTCAACAGCTGTTAAAATGACACAGTACAATGCAGAACAAAAGGAGGAATAAGGCACTGTTGATTTTCATTCCCACTCCTTCACTTATGGTGTTGCTATAATGAATATTGACAACATCAATAGATTATGTAATTGTGCTTGATTGTGTTAGAGTCTATTTTTGATCTCTGTTTCATTAAGGAAATTAAATCCTAGTGAGCCCCAAGATCGTCGCTTGTGCACCCAAACTCAACGCTTGCTAGCAGAGCCTTGAAGGAAATTCTGTTCTAGGTATCCCAGCTATCTAGTGCTGTCACTCAATTGACAGGCAATTCCAGTCAATTACTCCCCACAGTTACAGTTGAATTGCAAGCTCCCTCTTACACTCACCAATAAAATGCGTTCATATTGTGGTTCTAGCATAGTTATTTTCTCCAAGACATTTCAAGGCGTGTATTAAACAAAAATCTGCAGTCAGATAATTGGGAAGCACTTAAGCCAGGGCATGTTTTTATTTATTTAAAGATACACAGTGCAACAGGCCTTTCTGACCCAACGAGCCACAACACCCAGCAACCCACCCAATCACAGGACAATTAACAAAGACTATTTAACACACTAACCAGTACGTCTTTAGACTGGAGCAACCAGAAGAGACCCACGGGTTCACGGGGAGGTTGGACAATTTCCTTACAGAGGATGCCAGAAATGCATTCCAATACCCTGAGCTGTACTAGCATCGCATTTACCGCTGTGCTACCGTGGCGCCCATGTGAAGTAATACACTCAATTAATTACACTCAAGGATGCAGCAATTATTTAGAATAAGGGAAGTTAACAGAGATGCTAAAAGGCAAGGCAATGAAGCAATTTGAAAACAAATACACAATCCTACACCGATCACATCAGAAACCACAATGCCACTGTCACGCAGATACAAATTCATTTCCAATCAGGAGCTTTCGAATGCCAGAAACACTACTTCGCAAAGGATGCCTTGCGGTTTAATTTCACATAACTCTGTGTTTGATCAAATCCAGATCGGGATATGATGGCAGCTGGATCACTACATATGGAAGGATAACTTGGTGTCAGGGCCATGGGGGGGGGGGGGAACAACTGAGATCAGGAATAATAAATATCCCCTTTATTGTGTCACAATGACATTTCAGTAGAAGCTGCAGATGTGTAAACTTCACTCGTGGAATTATGGAACTGTGGGATAACATTTAGCACACATCATTTGCTCTAACATGCTGCTAACAGAACTTCCAAGGAAATTTAAAAAATACTCAGCTACCCCATTCACACACACAGGCAACTCCAATTAACAACTCCCATGCACAAAGTTACTGTGACACAAACTACAGTTGCACACCAAAAAAGTTTATGCATCCAGAATAATTAACTGCCCCAACTCACTTTAAGTGGGACATATGAAATCTGTACCAAGCCACCTGCTTAGGGAAGGGATCTTTGAGTTTAACTGGCAGCTTTGTGTTCTGGGACAGTCCGAGTTGGTGAAAGGTAATTTATTAGTGGTAGTTGTAAAGGGAAGATCAAAGACAGATGTCCAGGTCTACATTAGTGCTAATGAACTCAGCAGAAAGAAGAATGATGTCATGCTGGCAGATTATGGGGAGCTACAGAAGAGTTCAAAGTTGACTGGTAAACTTTTCACAAATTGCTTCTGACACATTGTCTGGTTGTGCCAAAATCTATCAACTAACCCATCCGACCCAGCTCGCCAGTACACATTACTAGCTATGATACAGCTATTCTCTGAAGCATAATAATTATTCCAAACATTTAATCTTAAAATGAATGTTACTGGGACTGGAGAGTTTGAGTGATGAGAAGCTGATTAACGATTTTTCCCCCGAAATGTAGGAGGCAGAGAGGGATGGAGTCTAAAGCTATATATAAGGTGAGAGGGCAAAGGTTTAAAAGAGACCTGAGGGACAACTTTGGACAGGTACATGGACAGAAAAGTTTTAGTGGGGAATCTATCAAATGCAGAAAAGTGGGAATAGCTCAGTCAGCATAGACATGTTGAGCCAAAGGGCTTGATTCCATGTAGGACTTTGTGACCACCATCACCCCCCACCCTATTCAAGGCAGTTTTGCATCTAATGTGGCAGATGTGGATTCAGATGTCATACCACAAAGAAAAATAATTTCAGGGTGTATATTGTATACATTTCTCTGACATTAAGTGTACCTATTGAAACCACTGTCACTACACATCCAACTGTGCCCCAGTTCTTGGATGTTTTTTCTTCCCAGTCTTTCTCCTCAGATTATTTCTCCTTCCCCACAACTAATACACCACACTCCATCTTATAAAGCTGGTCAACCCTTTAGGTGTGCAGATCCCTTTGAATTAAACCTGCTAGGGGGTTGGAATTAGGCATTTTCTGCAGGCAGCCAATGCTTGACAGGTACTAAATAAAGGAGGCTCACGTAGGGAATGACCCTAGTCCTGCTGAAGGGGTTTTGACCCGAAGCATTGACTGTACTCTTTTCCATAGATGCTGCCTGGCCTGCTGAGCTCCTCCAGCATTTTGTGTGTGTTAACAGGGTCCTTACGGAAGAAGTATTCTGAGTGTACCAGCACAGGAGTGAGGACACTGGAGCCTAAAAAGTCACACTCGACAACTCAAAAACAACTTCCACTAAGGTTGGGAGAGACAACAACTGGAAGTCATGGATTTAGGGTGAAAGGTGAAAGTTTAAGGGGAACATGAAGGGAAACTTCTTTACTCAGATGGTAGTAAGAGTGTGAAATGAGCTCCCAGTGCAAGTGGAGGATGTGAGGGCAATTTCAACATTTAAGAGAAATTTGGTTAGGTACATGGATGGGGGTGCCATGGTCTGGGTGCAGATCAATAGGACTAAGCAGATTCATGGCTTGGCATTGACTAGATGGGCCAAAAAGTCTGTTTCTGTACTGTAGTGTTCCATGACTGAGAATTCTTGGGTGAGAAGAGAGGTGTGGTTGAGTTGGACTTGATTTCCGTTGAAATAGATGCCAAAAGGTGATTTATATGTGCATAGACCCCTAAATTAAGTGACCAGAAAGGAGTTTTTCCCTTGAAGGTAAATCAATGAGGTAGTCAACTGAAGAATTAAGGCAACACACACAAAATGCTGGTGGAATGCAGCAGGCCAGACGGCATCCATAGGACGAAGCACAGTCCACGTTTCATGCCCAGACCCTTTGTCAGGACTAACTGAAAGATGAGATAGTAAGAGATTTGAAAGTGGGGGTGAGGGGGAGATCCAAAATGATAGGAGAAGACAGGAGGGGGAGGGATGGAGTCAAGAGCTGGACAGGTGATTGGTAAAAGGGATATGAGAGGATCATGGGACGGGAGGCCTAGGGAGAAAGAAAGTGGGAGGGGAGCACCGGAGGAAGATGGAGAGAAGGCAAAGAGTAATTGTGAGAGGGATGAGAGAGAGAGAGAGAAAAAAGGGGGAAATAATTAAATAAATGAATAAGGGATGGGGTAAGAACAGGAGGAGGGGCATTAATGGAAGTTAGAGAAGTCAATGTTCATGCCATCAGGTTGGAGGCTACCCAGACGGAATACAAGGTGTTGATCCTCCAACCTGAGTGTGGCTTCATCTTTACAGTTGAGGAGGCCATGGATAGACATATTAGAATGGGAATGGGGCATGGAATTAAAATGTGTGGCCACTGGAAGATCCTGCTTTCTCTGGCGGACAGAGCACAGGTGTTCAGTGAAATGGTCTCCCAGTCTGCGTCGGGCCTCGCCAATATATAGAAGGCCGCACCAAGAGCACCGGACGCAGTATATCCACCCTAGCCGACTCACAAGTGAAGTGTCGCCTCACCTGGAAGGACTGTCTGGGGCCCTGAATGGTGGTAAGGGAGGAAGTGTAAGGGCATGTGTAGCACTTGTTCCGCTTACAAGGATAAGTGCTGGGAGGGAGATCGGTAGGAAGGGATGGGGCAGACGAATGGACAAGGGAGTCGCGTAAGGAGCGATTCCTGTGGAAAGCGGGGGGGGGATAGAATTAAGGGGCATTTTGGTGAAAAAGATTTTTTTCTTTCAGATTCCCGGCATCAGTTAATTTTTGAATTTTAAACAATGGAAATAAGGTATTTTCTTGGGTACAATTACATAAAATGTAATTTCACATTTACAATGAAGTTTTTATTTGGTTATGGTCACAAAAAAATGGGTCATTACATTGACTTTTTCCGATTTCTGGACATTTTAGTTTGACACACCAATATCCAAACTGTTGTATTTGAATCAGTGTTCCTTTATAGTTTCAAAAGAATCAAAAATTAGTTGAACAGTTGCAAATTTAATAACTGACTAGTTATTATAGGTCTATTTTGTGTCACTGTCGTGCACTTCAGAAAAATACCTCAAACATGACGAATACAAATTATTTGGGTTATAAAGGACCACTGAAACAATGACAATAATTTGGAATTGTACACAAAGAGACTATGAAAACATTGAAATTTCTGCTTTTGTTTCATCATATGTGGATGTGCTGATCTATATTTAGCACCAAAAATGTTTAGAAAGTTAATTAAAATGGCAGTTTTCTCCCCGATCAGCTGTCCGTGAAAATGCTTTGACGGGTCACACAGCATGTTTGATGATATCACAGTGGCAGGATTCCAGGGGAAATCCCTCTGATCTGACCCTTGACAACAATTGTGGTGGAAAAGCAAAAGCCTCAGAGATCTAGATGGGAAGTTTTCATTAAAAGTTGGTGATATATGTGCCACTGATGGCAAAGCAAAAGCCATTTTATCCCCTGTTGAGTTTCAGTAAACACCTCTACCTTTGTGCCCTATCAACCTCATAGCCAATGCAATTAAATATTTTCAGTAACACATTATATTGGTAGGTAGGGTAAAATGTTACAAGGTGCTACACTGGAACATAGTGTTAGGCTAATGTTTCCTTTCACACCCCCTGCTATCCTTAGCTTCATCTCAGTTTCTTAATTTCTGCCATGTTATACTTTCTCCTTTACCCCCAGTAAGGAGAACATGCTCTGAGAAATAGGCTCATGTTCCAGGGTGCCGTTGCTTAGCCTCAATTCCCCATGAAGTAACCCTGTTGGTCATTGACAAGAGTGTAAATAAGAAGGGTGGAGGAGAACAAAACAGCAGAAATAATAAATATGGTTTAGCGGACACACTCTTCATTAATTTTTAAGGAGACTTTAATGTCCAAGAGTAAAATTGCATTAATGAAAGACCTCCACTTCCATAGAACAACTTACAATTCCGGGAGTACTAAAGTACTTTTACAGCCAATGAAAAACATTGAAATTCAGTCAACATTATCAGGAATGGCAATGAAATACCATGTTGCAACCTCTTCTAAAATTGTATGCAACAATGAGCTGATAATCTATTTCAGGATGTCTAATGGTCTTATAGTGGGATCCGGGATCAGCCGTGATGGAATGGCAGAGCAGACTCGATGGGCTGAATGGCCCAATTCTGCTCCTATGTCTTATGATGTCTGCGGGAGATAATAGCAATCCAAAGTACAAGGTTTTCTCCACTACATTTCTTCTAAAAGTTTTACCCACGTGGAAGAGTTAATGTAGATTCAGTTTGAAAGACAGTATCAGTAACAATGAAGCACTCAGAAGGTACTGTGTTAGGCTGGATTCCCAGGAATGTGACTTTAAGCTTTCAAGTATCGGATAGACGAGAGAGCAAGAGAGAAAGAGAAACAAAAGGGGAGGAGAAGCGGGTGGAGAGGGGGAGAGGAGGGGGGAGGAGGAGGAGGGGGTGGAGGAGCGGGTGGAGAAAGGGGGAAAGTGGAGAGAAGGACCTTCCTTTGTTATTATTCTGCGACAGGATTTTACCACAAAGCCAACTCAATATAAAGCATCACAAATCAAAGAAAATCTCACTCTGCCCTTTCACTTTACGATTTCCGTATGGGAAGGCTTCAAGGTATAAATGAACAAGCAGAGATTTTTGAAATATTTCACTGAAAAATTGGAACTGCAAATGTTAAAATGGTTGGGGTGCCATAGTACTATAGCAGTTAATATGATATTGCAGCTTGGGGCGTCGGACTTTGGAGTTCAATTCTGACACTGTCTGTAAGAAGTTAGTACGTTCTTCCTGTGAGCTCACAGGTTTCCTTCTTGGTACACCAGTTTCGTCCCACATTCCAAAGGTGTACTGGTTAGTAGGTTGATTGTTCGTTGTAAATTGCTGTGTGATTAGGACAATTAAGTAGGTGGGTTGCCAACAGTACAGTTCATTGCGTTGGAAGGGTCTGTTGTGTTGTATCCCTCAGTAACTAAATATGCCCAAGCCTCAAAAATGTCCAAGGTTCTAGAAACACAAGAGATTCTGCAGATGCTAGAAATGCAGAGCAACACACACAAAATGCTGGAGGAACTCAGCAGGTCAGGTAGCATCTATAGAAATGAATAAACAGTCAGTGTTTCAGGCTGAGACCCTTCACCAGGTACTTGAAGTTACTTTCAAGACAATCTAATTTCATTCCCAGGCTTTTGTAGCTTCTGAAAAATATACTAGTTTTGTTTAATGTTACCATTAATGACTATTCCTTCCCCAAATACCACCAGTTTCTTTTTGGTGATGTACCTTTGATGAATGCTTTTCCCAGTTAAGGTGACTTTCCACGCCCCCCCCCCCCCCACAATGAATCTGTCCAGGAGATTTGCAAGAAAAAAAAGGAAGTTACATCACATCTCTGTGAAACTTCAATTTTTGACAAACTATAGACTAAGAAATAGACCATAAGCAGAATTAGGCCATTTGGCCCATTGAGAATGTTCAACCAGAAAGAGATTCCATGCAACGCAGCACAAGGTGCTCTGGCTGATGCATCACCAGTTTTTGATTCACTGTTATGGGGTCACAGGGTCAGTTCTGGGATTATGTACTGCCATAGATTTATAAAAAAAATTGTTGAAGTCCTGCATGTCTAAAAACACATAATCAGCTGATGAAGGGATGGAAATCCTCGTGTATTCCATGTGCTGCTATGTCCGATGGAAGGTGTACGACTTTCCCATTATTACTGTCACGGTACCACCGAGAAAGGCAAAGAATGTGTCAGATTGCTAGACTGGAAACTGGATGGAAATAGCTCCATTATTGTCCAGCAATTCCTAAAGCAAGAGCTTGTTGCCACCATACATGTTTAACTAATTTTACCCTTTCAAATTCAGACTCAAAGTAGTTCTCTAAATTGTGCCGTTGTGAATACTGTTCCCCCACCCTCATCTCTCAGTCACCACCCTTCAAGGCAGAATCATCAAAAGTATTCTGTGACTAAATATACCAACAATTAATGGCATCACAAGCTTTAAATGCCATCCATAACTATCAATTTCCAGCAACAGGAAAGCACCTTTTACGCCAGTCTTTTCTAAGGCACTAAAACACCAGAAAATGCACGATTATCTCCCCAGAACATTCTGGATTTTCAATGCCATTCAATTTCTTTTTAATAATTTATATCGGTTTAATTTTTCCCTTTAAAAATACGATCTTAATTTCTTCTTCATCAATGCAGATGTTTCATTTTGCTGTATTTCCCATACTGATAGTTGATCCTCAGGCCTCTCCAGGTCACATATCTTCCTCCTATGATAGATTTGTGATGAAGGCAGCTCCTTTAGTGTGGGATTTGTGACTGAGTCAAGCCCACCCAGTGATTTAAAAACCTATTGCATAGTTTCACCTAAGAACAAAGACAAAGAAAAATGAGTACAGAAGTGTCAAAGGGAGCTTATTAACATAAGAAACAGTGGCAGACTGATTAGACATGTCATTCAAGAAGACAATCGTGTAATTCATAAAATTCATTAAAATTGTTGATTTTCCCATCCTCCGAATATTTACAAACCTGAGATCAACGGCTAAATAGACACACCCTACTGGGGTGGAGAATGCAAAAGGCTTATAATTCAATGCATAAAAAAATTTCCCAACAAAATTTCAAATGGCTAACCCCTTACCGGAGGCCATGTTCTTATGTTCTGAACCTTACATGGAGAGAGAGAGAAACTTCTCAGCATCTACAGTCTCAATTTCTGTAAAACTCAAGTATGTCTTAATTAGATCCTCTCTCATTCTTCTCAACTTACCAAAATATAGACAGACCATAGTCAAATGCTCTTTCCAACACACTTCCCTCATTCTGGAAATCAGCTTTAGTGAACTGATGCTGCACTGTTTCAAACTTTGAATATCTTAGGACCAAGACAGCTATGAAGGGGCTACTTTGGTCCACTGAGCAAATCCAATGTCTTATGCACCTGCTCTTTCTCATAGCCCATCAAGTTATGCTTTCTAGTGTCTGTCCAGTTCCCCTTTGAAAGCCCTGACTAACTTTGATTCTATCATCATTATAGGCAAGTGATCACAACCAATCTGAATAAACAAGCTTTTTTAACCTCTCTGTTTGTCTCATTTGAATGTGTCTACTGGTCCTTGAATCACTCATTAATCGATGAGTTACCTTATACATATAAAAACCGGTTAATTTTCTATATATCTACCATTTATGCTCCTATGAACAGCCCCAGATGCTTCTGTCTAAAGTTATAGTCAAAATCCCTCATTCACAAAGAGATCTTTTTTGCATCTTCCCTAGAATCTACACATTTTTCCCAGGGAGGTGGCTACAATTAGTCAGAATGCTCTAGTTGCAACTCAAGAGTGATCACCTGACCCTATGCTCCTGTAACATTTGGCTCTATCAGAGTCATAGAAAAGTACAGCACAGAAACTGGCCCTTTGGCCCATCTAGTCCATGCCAAACCACTTAAATCTCCTACTCTCATCGACCTGCACTGGAACCATTACCCATCGTACCCCTATCATCCATGTACATATCCAAACTTCTCTTAAAACATTGAAATCAAGCTCGTATGCAGCACTTGTGCTAGCAGCTCATTCCACACTCTCACTAAAAGTTTCCCCTTAAACTTTTCACCTTTCACCCTTAACCCATGATCTCTAGTTGTCCCACCCAACCTCAATGAAAAAAAGCCTGCTTGCATTTAATCTATTTATACTCATCATAATTTTGTATACCACTATCAAATCTCCTCTCAATCTTCCAAGTTCCAAAGAATAAAGTCCTAACCTATTCAATCTTTCTTATAACTCAGGTCCTCTAGGTCTGGTACAACCTTGTAAATGTCAAGTTCAATTTACTACCTCATCTTGAATGCCAAGTGACTGAATCTTCTTGACCAACCTCCCATGCAGGAGCTTGTCAAATACCTTGCTAGGGTCCATGTAGAAAACATCCACTGTCTTGCCTTCTCAACTTCCCCGGTAACTTCCACGAAAACTCTGTAAGATTGGTTAGACACAACTTACCACACACAAAGTCATGCTGACTATCCCTGATCAGTCCATGTCTAACCAAATGCTCATATATCCGGTCCCTTAGAACAACTTCCAATAACTTTCCCACTACTGATGTCAGGCTCACCAACTATAATTTGGGGGTTTATTTTTAGAGCCCTTCTTAACCAGCAGAACATCATTTCCTCCGGTGCCTCACTTGTCGTTAAGGATGATTTAAATATCTCTGTTAGGACCCTGGTAATTTTTGCACTTGACTCCCACAGGGTACGAGGGAACATCTTGTCAGGCCCTGGGTATTTATCCACCCTAATTTGCCTCCATACAGCAAGCAGCTCCTCTTCTGTAGGGTCCGTGAAGTTGATGCCACTTTGTCTCACTTCTATCGTCTCAGTGTATCTGTTTTCTGAGTAAATACAGATGTAAAAAAAAATTAAGATCTCCCACATCTGTTTTGGCTCCATGCATGGATTACCACTCTGGTCTTCCAGAGGACCAATTTCATTCCTCGAAATCCTTTTGCTCTTAACATATCTGTAGAATCCCTTAGGATTCCCCTTCTCCTTGTCTGCTAGAGCAACCTCATGCCTTATTTTAATCCTCCTGATTTCTTTCAGAATAGTTCCCTTGCATTTCTTATACTCTGTAAGTACCTCATTTGTTCCTACCTGCCTATACTTGCTATACACCTCTTCTTCTCTCTTAACCAGGGCCTCAATATCACTTGAAAACCAAGATTCCCCACTCTTGTTATCTTTACCTTTTATTCCAGCAGGCCCATACAAGCTTTATACTCTCAAAATTTCACTTTTAAAGGCCTCCCACTAAACAAGTACACCTTTGCAGGAAAACAGCCTGTCCCCATCCATACTTGTGAGATCCTTTCTCGTGAGGTCAATTTAGAATCTAAACCCATGGACCTGGCCTATCATTTTGCATACTTACTTTGAAATTATGATCACTAGATGCAAAGTGCTCCCCTACACAAACCTCTGTCACCTACCCTGCCTCATTCGCGAATAGCAGATCCAGTATTGCATGCTGTATTGGGACTTCTACGTACTGATTCAGGAAACTTTCCTGAGCACATTTGACAAACTCTATCCCATCTAGTCCTTTGACAGTATGAGAGACCCAGTCCATATGTGGGAAGTTAAAATCACCTACCAGAAGAGCCTTATGTTTTTTGCAACATCCTGCGATCTCACTACAAATTTGTTCCTCTAAATCCCTTGAACTGTTGGGTAGTCTGTAATATAGCCCGAATAACAAGGTGATACCTTTCTTTTTCCCCAGTTCCACCCATAATACCTCACTAGACGCTTTTTCTAGTCTGTCCTGTTGGAGGACTAATGTGACAATTTCACTAACTAGTAACACTACCCCTCCTCCTTTAAACCTGCCTGGTCTGTCATGTCTAAAACAACAGAACCGCGGAATATTGAGCTGCCAGTCTAGCCCCTCCTGTAACCAAGTCTCACTAATGGCTATGATGTCATAATTCTATGTGTCGTTTCATGCCCTGAGCTCACCAGCCTTTCCGACGTTACTTCCTGCATTGAAGTATACACAGGACATTAGTCTTGAGTGCACCATGCTCAACCTTTTGATTTCTGACTTCTTCTGAGGTCTTAACCACACCTGTCTCCACAACATCACCACTGTCTGTTCTAGCACACTGGTTCCCATTCCCCTGCAACTCTAGTTTATTTATGAAGCCTGGATGCCATGCACTTACCCAATCACTTTTTCAATGAGTCCTCCATTTTCAAAGATGTGTATCGTTTTAGGTTAATCTTATATAATTGTGCCTTTAACAAATCTGTTCTGGAATATCTTCCTGAACTCAAACTTCTTCAAGTATCTAGTTATTTTCTCTCTGATTATTACTTCTAAAAACTTCCCACAGTTCAGTTCAAACTGATAGCCTGGGATGTACTGTAGCTCGACGCCCCTAGCTGCACAAGGGCATTATACTTACTGTTCCTCTAGCACCTCTGCTGTATTTGAAGAAGAGTTAGCAGATGATGCAAGACCTATTTACAATCTGCATCTCTGCTATCCTCAGAAACCCATGATCAGATGTTTACTTTAAGCATAGCCATAATTGGTAGTATCCCTTGAATTTCAAATACCTCTTCACTCTCCCTCCCCCAACCTCCATTTTACCAGGACATGAGCAATATACTTTTCTTTAGCAAAGAAAGAAATTAAAATTCCTGTCATTAACTAGGTCCACCTCTTCCCTTACCTCTGTTGTGTCTTTGGAAGAAATTTGTGTTCTTTTTGATGTCAAGCTCTATTTTCATATTTTCAGTTTATCTAGCTTATTTTCCTCTTTGCTTAATATATTAGTCTGGTTCTGGATCAAATTATTCACTTAGTATATATCATACATTGCTTCTTCATATTCCTGCTTTCCTTTGTCACCCACAGCTCTGATTTCTTACCTTTCTTCTTTGGTGAATGTAAAGCCTATTTCTCAAACATTTCCACCATTCTGTTAACATTTTAAACTCTACGCTTTGGTTCAACTTTATCTTGTCTTCTTATTCCATTGAAAGTAGCATCCTCCAACTGAAATTCCTTTGTTGAATATGGTTCCCTGACTGTTTTCCTGGCGACACATGCATATTTTATTTCCCAGACCAGATCAGGCAATGTCTCCATCCTTATTTGGCCTAAAACAGAAGGGCCAAAGAAACCCTTGTAAACTCATTCTATAATTTTCCCCCTTTCTCACCCCCCCTTAACTTTATTGCAAATGATATTGTGGTAACTGAAAACCAAACTTCATCACTACAAATCCTTCACAGTTTTGTAATTTCCTTATAAATTTTATGGCCTGTAGCAAGATAGTTTCTGCCTTGTTTGTCAGTTCTAAAGCAAATGGGCTCCATCCTTGAACTCTTAAGTCTGTCTTCTCTCTAGCACCATGATCAGGACATGAATCGTTCTGGTTTTAACTAATAGCAAATAAAAACACCTCATGGTCTATGGAATTTTATATTTCTCCATGGATGTCAATAACCGTCAACCAAGCAGAATTGGCATTTTACTCCGAAGGTCACATGCCGCATCCTGAAAATGAGCACTAAGCAATCCCATCTGATTGTTCAATGCACTGGATTGTAGCCCGACAGTGCTAAAAACCCTGAATGGAAATAGCAATAACATGCAGGAAACAATGAAGGCATAAGGAAGAACAGGAACTCGTATTATCACATTAGCCATTTTGCAGAACCTCATTAGAGATTTCTGCCTCTACATGCCAGCTTTGTGTAAGTGTTTGCAGACGTATTAAAAATGATTTGTAATTCAGCGTGAGCAAGGCTTGCAATAAAAAAACCTTCATGCAAATTTTTTGATTCTTTTGCTTCTTTACTTTCTATAACAATGGGACTGAAAGTATGTGGAAAACTGTAATGGCCAACAGGAAATTGTGCACTACAGATAGAAAATGGCATAACTGCTCAGCATATTCAGGATCGTCTGTATTCCGCAGTACGAGTAATAAGTAATTATGGAAACAGTGAATGCACTTGTTGTCATCTTCCAAAATTCTATGCATTATTGAATGGTTGCTGGAGATTTGTAGATAGCAAATGCAACATCACTACTATTCTGGGCAAGTGTGAGGTGTTGCACTTTGTCAAATGAAAATAGAGAGGAAACTAGAAGTTGATGGGAGACCCCATAACGGTATTGAGGTGCAGAAGAATCTTGTGGTCCAGGTCCACAGTTCTCTGCACTCTGCATGTGGATAAGGTGATAAAGAAGGCATATGAAATGCTGGCCTTCATTGTCGGGTGTTGAGTATAAGAGTAACGAGGTCAGTTATATCAAACTTTTGTCAGACCATACTTGGAGTACTGTATGTAGTTCTGGTTGCCCCATCACAGAAAGGACGCACCTTTTGGAAAAGGTGCAGAAGAGATTTACAAGATACTGCCTGGATTAGAAGGTTTGAGGTAAGGGAAAGGTTGGACAAATTTACGTTGTTCTCCCTAGAACATCAGTAGCTGAATGGAGACCTGATAGAAGTTTTTTAAATTACGAGAGGCAATTGATAAGGTAGACAGTCAGAATCTTTCCCCAGGGTAGAAATTTCAAATACAATATCAAGAGAGCCTGCTTTTAAGGCTAGAGAGGAGAAGTTTAAAGGCGATGTGAGCGACAGGCTGTTTTTTTTTAATATGGAGAGTGGTAGGTGCCTGGAATAGGTTACCGGGGGTCGTAGTGGAAGCAGGCAGTTTGGCGGAGGTTAAGATTTTAGATAGAACATGAATATGACGGGAATGGATGGATATAGACGATACACAAGATAAGGCTATTTTGCTTAAATTGGCACTTCATCATGGGTTGAATGGTCTGTTCACTGCTATAGTACAGTACAAGCCCTTTGTGGGCTATGTCCTTATGAAAGCAGTGTAGAACGATACAGCACAAAATGAGGTCTTTCAGACTTCATTGTCTTTGCCAGATCTCTCGTCTCACTTCCCTGATCTATTTCCATAGTCTAGAATATTTATCACCTTGTATTTATCAATTTCCTTTGTAATCCATCATTGAATTTGCTTCCCTTTCAGATAATGCATTCCAGATGATCACAATTCACAGTGCAACTCTCCTCGTATCATCTCTCTTGCACTAACCCACAGCCTTACAGTCATTACTCCTTCTGCCACTGAGAAACAGTTTCTGCTAGTTTACACCATCAACAGCATCATGATTTTGAACAGTTCCAACTAACTATTTTCTCCCTAAGTACTTGACATTCTGTCCAAAATATGCTCAGAACCAACCACAATAATTCAGAGCACTCCTCTACGGCAGAGGGAGATCATGAGTTAATTATCATCATGCATCTGCCTTTGAGAAAGCAGATCACTACCTCTCTCTGCTCCAGCCCATGATGCACCTCTGACATTTAGGACAATGGAAACTATGAGTTATTTCGTCCCAATGGTCAGAAGGGTTCAGTCAGACCAGAAATTTACTAGGGATTGCAGAATACATATGCAGGGCCGTGCACAGGAATATAATTATAACCCCATTAAAAGGGGCATGTTAAACTATGTACTTAGTTGTTTCAATAGTTTAATTAGAGTCCATGCTCATAATTGCTTACATCTTCAGAACCTTGGACAAACAAACAAAATTAAATAAACCCTTGATCTCATTTAATTTCTCTTTCACCTTACAAGAAACACTGAATATTAAACAGGAAATAAACATATTTCACTCTCACTGACAACAGGCTTCCCTGCTTTAGATTCCCCATATTTAGGATCTCATTCGAAATACTTATCCTTGGGTATAACTGGGCAATACTCCAGAATACTGGAAGCACAGTTAAATAGCCAAATGAATTCCTTGCTGATGAATCTTAATTGGTATTTTTGCTTCAACGATAGGAAAATGAAAAGAAGGGCACCTTTGCCGAGCACAAGGAAATAGAGACAACTTCAAATACAAATCAACAACCTTGAATACAGGAACAGCCTGTTTCCAATATGGATGTTTTAAGTACTGGAGACTTTTTTCCCCAGTGTTAAATTTCAAAGACAGTTAAGAACGCCCATATACTTAAGTGGATTCATGGCCTTGCTGACTATTATGACATAAACATCGCTCACTCGACTAATAAACAACAACATCGTGCCTTGTCAATAAACAGGTTTATTCAATAGCACTTTTCCGGATCTTAGGATTTTCCAATGTTTTGCAGCCAGTGGAAAAAGTCCTTCAAATATATACTATTAGAATGCAGGCATCATAGCTGCCAAGTTCCACACAGCAAAATTCTAATAACTGAAGTGAAACAATGACCCGGATCCAAGCGTATTGGTGAAACAAGACAAACACAGCTCTGCTCTTATTCAAATGGTTTGAATGCAATCTGAGAGAGATTGTGAGGCACTATGTTATTATCACAGTGAAATGTTCGCCTACGCTACGAGCAATTATTTCAAAGACCAGACCATCTGACAGGAGCCAGGGAATGGAACAAATGTGATGGGATGTTAGTTTGCAATTTTTTGTATTAAATGTGTGTAGCTAACACTGTGCTATTGCAGCTTTAGAGAGATTGCAGAAATGCTTTACCTGAGGTTTGCACTTTGACTTTCTCTGCACAGGCCAGGAACTTGCTGACATGATCTGTGCAATTCATAACCGATGACTGGTTCTGCTTCAAACACTGCTCAAAAGTCAAGAAGGGCTCGGCACATTCTGCACGGATCTTTTGAATAACTGGGCTGTAAGGAGATGGTTATCCGTTGTAAGATTTCAGAACAGAACAATTCAATCTGATGTCAGACTCTCAGAATATAAACATTATAACCAGATTTGCTTTGGAATTAAATGAAGACATCATAGTCCTACAAAATGCTTCAGTTGTTTCCTAAAACAGATAACATTACAGGTCTTCATATACGACCAGTTTTCGTTCAGAGTGTTCATCTTGCTTTAATTTCCAAGTGTATCCTGTTTTGTTTTGTGAGAATTCTTTTTTCAGTCTTGTTTTTAAAAGCCCCTGTGACTTACACCAATTGGATTCACTGATGTTTTCCTTCCTTCTCAGTGAACTATTTAAATTAAAATTTCACATAATTTCCTCTAATGCTTTCTTACCATCTACATACTGCCCCACTTTTTACTTGCCAAGGTGTTTCCACACTCCCACATTCTCCTGCTGCAGATAAACAAAAGTGTAAAGATGAATAGGGAGCTGGTTTCTGAACCCTCACGTCACGACCACAGTTCTGAAACTGTCACAGCTGGTTCTGGGCATGAGGTCCTTTAGTGGTAGCATTTAGATTCTGCAAAAATGCAGGTACTGGTACAAATGCAGACCCACTCCAAACTGGTCGGCTTTTGTCCTTCTGATCCAAACTCAGGCAGCACCTGCGAGCACAGATTTCATCCAACAACTGTTCACACATTTTTCGTAAAATCCTAAGTACAAAGTACATAGCAGTTAAACTCCAGAAACTTAGTAAAAGGAGACCTTTGAGGTCTCTGCCATTCAGTTGGATCATAATTGATCTGCATATTGCCTCTATTTATTGGATTTAGTTGAGTCCTCAACTCAAAAATAGACTGGAATCAATCCCCAAAACTTCAACTGACCACCCAGCATCCTGAGGAAGTGAATTCCTGGTGTCCCATCTGTGGAAAGCGTGCTTCCTGATTTACCACTACCGGAAAAACTGACTCTCATTGATGAAAATTAAGAAAACGTCAAATGCTCGAAATCTACAACAAAAACAGAAATTGCCTGAAATACCTAGCAGCTATGGCTGCATCTGTGGAAAGAGAAACAGATCTAATGTTTCAGGTTGAAGACCTTTCATCAGATCTGGGAAGGAATCATCAAAGGGTCCCTGACCTGGAACGTTAGCTTTTCACTTCCCAATGATATGGCCTGGTCTTCTATTTCCAGCATATTGTTTTTAATTTTGATTCACATTGATATCCAGTTCATTAAAAATGGATAACTAACCATCTCACCAAACTGATGAAATTGACCACAGAACAGTAGAGCGCAGGAACAGGCCCCCCAGCCCTTGATGATAAGACATATAGATGGCTGTTGAGATGTTAAGCTCTTGCATGTGGAACAGCAATGAAACAGCAGCTCATGCTGAATGTGTGAAAAACAAGTTACGCCCAAAAATAGATAAAGAAGAATAAACTACAGAAAGTCTACGGGAAAAAGGAGCAACAACATCTTTAGAAGATGCAGGAAAATCTAAATCAAATTGAACAACAAATCAGCAGGTCTACACTATGAACACTTGATTCCACAGCATTAAGAGAAAATGAAGAAACAGTAAACTAGTTTCAAGAATGAGAAGGAATTAAGGACCAGACCAGCTACCTAAGCTGGTGTTTAATCTTCTCCCATTCTTGTTTCATCTTGGTCTACCCAAATGATCGTCCTCCTAATCTTTTATCCACAGTACAATTACTGGCTCTCAAGTGCACCCATCAACTGTCCCATGTAGGAATGCTTTCATCACTCTCAGTATAAAAGTGGTAACAACAATCTAAATCCTGAGTACTTTTCCTCGATCAATTGCAAATACTTATAACTGAAATATTTATTTTATTTAGTGAGATAGCACAAAGTAGGTCCCTCAGGCACCTTGAGCCTTGCCATACCAGCAACCTAGCTGGTACGTCTTTGGTCTGTGGGAGGAAACTGGAGCACCAAGGGAAAACCCACGCATTCCACGCGGAGGACGTGTACAGACGGCGCCGGAAATGGACTTCGAACTCCTGAATGCTCCGAGCTGTAATAGCATTGCACTAATCCATTTACATGGATTGGCCAACGATCACTACATTCAACTTAATAGAAATAGAAAACAGCAGGCAAGCAAGATTTGTAAACAAAAACAGAATTCTTTGCAGAGCTAACAGTTCATGGTTGAATGCAGTGGGTGTTGTGTCGTCAGATTTAGAAACACCTTTCTTTTAAAACAGTGGCAAAAAGAACAATAGAGTAAAAATAGGTTTTAAAAACCCTGTACAAATCTCTACATGGAAGAGAATTGAAGGCAAGAGACATTTCTTTGAAGAAATAACAGCAGAAACTATGATTTATGTAAGCAAATGACAGAGACATCGTTTGAATTATCTCAGATAAAGAAACAAAAGGAAAAATTAGATTGAGAAAATTAAAAAGGAATTAATATGAAGACAATATAAGGTTCTAAACAAGGTAGCAGCAGATGCAGATCCTAAAATAGTTTCATCCAACTGGAAAACAACAACTATAACATGACCACTCCAAAATAAAAACAGGCCAGTTATGATATGTTTTTAGAAAAATTAATTCCACTTTAAGAAGGGATAACATGGTACTTGGAAAAACATTACATGACTGGGCAGAGTCCACAATGATTATCGGAGAATGACTCCATTTGGACCTGTCATGTTCATACCTGCTCTGTGGCAAGTGCACTCTCCGTTCCCTTCCCCAACCCCCAGCCTTGCAGACTCCTTCCTTTCAACACTTACTCAGCTCTCTTGTGAATGCTACAACTAATTCTGCCCCAACTGCGTATTCCACACCCTAACCACTGTTGTACGAAAGGATTGTCCTTGTACTAATTTTGATCATTTAGCCAGTTTCATTCTATATCACCAATTCCCCTAGATTCAGATTGCCTGATTCTTCATGACTTAATATTTTCTCTGTCCCTCACAACTTCCACTGTTTCAAGAAAACATTCAGCTTCTGTGTAGTTTGAGTACTGTTAGGGGGGACAGCTTACCCGGGGGAAGCGACAGTGGCCGTGCCTCCGGCACAGAGTCTGGCCCTGTAGCTCAGAAGGGTAGGGCAAGGAAGAGGAGGGCAGTTGTGATAGGGGACTCAATAGTAAGGGGGGTCAGATAGGCGATTTTGTGGACGCAGTCCAGAGACCCGGATGGTAGTTTGCCTCCCTGGTGCCAGGGTCCGGGATATTTCTGATCATGTCCAAGATATCCTGAAGTGGGAGGGTGAGGAGCCAGAGGTCGTGGTACATATAGGTACCAATGACATAGGTAGGAAAAGGGATGAGGTCCTGAAAGGAGAATATAGGGAGTTGAGAAAAAGGACCACAAAGGTAGTAATCTCGGGATTACTGCCTGTGCCACGCGACAGTGAGAGTAGGAATGCGATGAGGTGGAGGATAAATGCGTGGCTGAGGGATTGGAGCAGGGGGCAGGGATTCAAGTTTTTGGATCATTGGGACCTCTTTTGGCGCAGGCGTGACCTGTACAAAAAGGACGGGTTACACTTGAATCCTAGGGGGACCAATATCCTGGCGGGGAGATTAGCGAGGGCTACTGAGGTGACTTTAAACTAGAATGGTTGGGGGGTGGGAATCAAATTAAAGAGGCTAGGCGTGAGGAGGTTAGTTCACAACAGGGGGATGGGAACCAGTGCAGAGAGACAGAGGGGTGTAAAGTGAGGGTAGAAGCAAAAAGTACAAAGGAGAAAAGTAAAAGTGGCAGGCCGACAAATCCAGGGCAAGCATTAAAAAGGGCCACTTTTCAACATAATTGTATAAAGGGCTAAGAAAGTTGTAAAAGAGCGCCTGAAGGCTTTGTGTGTCAATCCAAGGAGCATTCGTAATAAGGTGGATGAATTGAAAGTGCAGATTGTTACTAATGATTATGATATAATTGGGATCACAGAGACATGGCTCCAGGGTGACCAAGGATGGGAGCTCAGCGTTCAGGGATATTCAATATTCAGGAGGGATAGACATGAAGGAAGGGGAGGTGGGGTGGCGTTGCTGGTTAAAGAAGAGATTAACGCAATAGAAAGGAAGGACATAAGCCGGGAAGATGTGGAATCGATATGGGTAGAGCTGCGTAACACTAAGGGGCAGAAGACGCTGGTGGGAGTTGTGTACAGGCCACCTAACAGTAGTAGTGAGGTCGGAGATGGTATTAAACAGGAAATTAGAAATGTGTGCAATAAAGGAACAGCAGTTATAATGGGTGACTTCAATCTACATGTAGATTGGGTGAACCAAATTGGTAAAGGTGCTGAGGAAGAGGATTTCTTGGAATGTATGCGGGATGGTTTTTTGAACCAACATGTCGAGGAACCAACTAGAGAGCAGGCTATTCTGGACTGGGTTTTGAGCAATGAGGAAGGATTAATTAGCAATCTTGTCGTGAGAGGCCCCTTGGGTAAGAGTGACCATAATATGGTGGAATTCTTCATTAAGATGGAGAGTGACATAGTTAATTCAGAAACAAAGGTTCTGAACTTAAAGAGGGGTAACTTTGAAGGTATGAGACGTGAATTAGCTAAGATAGACTGGCAAATGACACTTAAAGGATTGACGGTGGATATGCAATGGCAAGCATTTAAAGGTTGCATGGATGAACTACAACAATTGTTCATCCCAGTTTGGCAAAAGAATAAAACAAGGAAGGTAGTGCACCCGTGGCTGACAAGAGAAATTAGGGATAGTATCAATTCCAAAGAAGTAGCATACAAATTAGCCAGAGAAAGTGGCTTACCTGAGGACTGGGAGAAATTCAGAGTTTAGCAGAGGAGGACAAAGGGCTTAATTCGGAAGGGGAAAAAAGATTATGAGAGAAAACCGGCAAGGAACATAAAAACTGACTGTAAAAGCTTTTATAGATATGTAAAAAGGAAAAGACTGGTAAAGACAAATGTAGGTCCCCTGCAAACAGAAACAGGTGAATTGATTATGGGGAGCAAGGACATGGCAGACCAATTGAATAATTACTTTGGTTCTGTCTTCACTAAGGAGGACATAAATAATCTTCCAGAAATAGTAGGGGACAGAGGGTCCAGTGAGATGGAGGAACTGAGCGAAATACATGTTAGTAGGGAAGTGGTGTTAGGTAAATTGAAGGGATTAAAGGCAGATAAATCCCCAGGGCCAGATGGTCTGCATCCTAGAGTGCTTAAGGAAGTAGCCCAAGAAATAGTGGATGCATTAGTGATAATTTTTCAAAACTCGTTAGATTCTGGACTAGTTCCTGAGGATTGGAGGGTGGCTAATGTAACCCCACTTTTTAAAAAAGGAGGGAGAGAGAAACCGGGGAATTATAGACTGGTTAGCCTAACGTCGGTGGTGGGGAAACTGCTGGAGTCAGTTATCAAAGATGTGATAACAGCACATTTGGAAAGCGGTGAAATCATCGGACAAAGTCAGCATGGATTTGTGAAAGGAAAATCATGTCTGACGAATCTCATAGAATTTTTTGAGGATGTAACTAGTAGAGTGGATAGGGGAGAACCAGTGGATGTGGTATATTTGGATTTTCAAAAGGCTTTTGACAAGGTCCCACACGGGAGATTAGTGTGCAAACTTAAAGCACACGGTATTGGGGGTAAGGTATTGATGTGGATGGAGAATTGGTTAGCAGACAGGAAGCAAAGAGTGGGAATAAACGGGACCTTTTCAGAATGGCAGGCGGTGACTAGTGGGGTACCGCAAGGCTCAGTGCTGGGACCCCAGTTGTTTACAATATATATTAATGACTTGGATGAGGGAATTAAATGCAGCATCTCCAAGTTTTCAGATGACACGAAGCTGGGTGGCAGTGTTAGCTGTGAGGAGGATGCTAAGAGGATGCAGAGTGACTTGGATAGGTTGAGTGAGTGGGCAAATTCAGGGCAGATGCAATTTAATGTGGATAAACGTGAAGTTATCCACTTTGGTGGCAAAAATAGGAAAACAGATTATTATCTGAATGGTGGCCGATTAGGAAAAGGGGAGGTGCAACGAGACCTGGGTGTCATTATACACCAGTCATTGAAAGTGGGCATGCAGGTACAGCAGGCGGTGAAAAAGGCGAATGGTATGCTGGCATTTATAGCGAGAGGATTCGAGTACAGGAGCAGGGAGGTACTACTGCAGTTGTACAAGGCCTTGGTGAGACCACACCTGGAGTATTGTGTGCAGTTTTGGTCCCCTAATCTGAGGAAAGACATCCTTGCCATAGAGGGAGTACAAAGAAGGTTCACCAGATTGATTCCTGGGATGGCAGGATTTTCATATGAAGAAAGACTGGATGAACTGGGCTTGTACTCGTTGGAATTTAGAAGATTGAGGGGGGATCTGATTGAAACGTATAAAATCCTAAAGGGATTGGACAGGCTAGATGCAGGAAGATTGTTCCCGATGTTGGGGAAATCCAGAACAAGGGGTCACAGTTTGAGGATAAAAGGGAAGTTTTAGGATCGAGATTAGGAAAAACTTCTTCACACAGAGAGTGGTGAATCTGTGGAATTCTCTGCCACAGGAAACAGTTGAGGCCAGTTCATTGGCTATATTTAAGAGGGAGTTAGATATGGCCCTTGTGGCTACGGGGATCAGGGAGTATGGAGGGAAGGCTGGGGTGGGGTTCTGAGTTGGATGATCAGCCATGATCATAATAAATGGCGGTGCAGGCTCGAAGGGCCGAATGGCCTACTCCTGCACCTATTTTCTATGTTTCTATGTTTCTATAACTAAAGTGCCTTATCCTTACTACCAGTGTCCATGGACCCTGGCTGGGCTTGTCAAGGATACATTAACACCCACCATTTTCCAACATGGAGGGAATATTGGAGAGAAAGGAAATCTGAGGTTTTCAGGACTGCCTGCCTCTCATCTCCTGCCTGGTAGTCACCTATTCCTTCTCTGACTGCCTTTACCTAAATTGTGAAGCAATCATCACAAAAGATGTGCTACAATCCGAGGAGAATGGATAGGTATTTCTGTGTTCATGAATCCAGGATAACGTGTAACCTCTCATGTCAGAGAATGGTTGCAGAGCACACCAACGGGTTAGGGTAAACAGGCAGAGGTTGTGATCCATCTTGGGACTAAGCTCAAAGAGGGGAAAAAGCCCTGCAACATAAAGTTAGGGAGCCAGGCTAGAATTTAAAGAGCAGGAGCTGTAAGGTTATCTAATCCCTAGATTACTTGTGGTGCTGCAGTGACTATTAGGAGGGAAGATCAGATGAATGCATGGTTGAATGGATAGTATAGGAGAGAGGGCACTGGGACTGATTCGGAACAACAATTCCAACAACCTTACAGAAAAGTTAACAAGTGCTGTTAGGAAGGGTTTTAATCAATTTGGCAGAGAAATGGGACGCAGGGTAGACGTAGTCAATTATATGTGGTCAACCATGTCATCCCCAGAGGCAGAGCAGACGTGGGCATGATAAGGCATTGGAGGAATGCAAGGCTAAACTGCATTTAAATGCAAGTAGTCCAACTAGAATGGTAGAACTTTGAGGGAAAAAAACCTCCCCCTCCCCTCTTCTTCTATTCCCCACTCTAGCCTCTTCCCTCTTCTCACCTCCCTCTGGTTCCCCTCCTCCTTCCCTTTTCCTATGGTCCACTCTCCTCTCCTATCAGGCTCCTTCCTCTCAAGTCCTTTATCTCTCCCACCCACCTGGCTTCATCCATCACCTTCCAGCTCTCCTCCTTCCCCTCCCCACATTTTTTATTCTGGAGTCTTTCCCATTCCTTTCCAGTCATGAAGAAGGGTCTCAATCCAAAAGGTAAACTGTTTATTCATTTCCATACATGCTGCCTGACCTGCTGAGTTCCTCTGGCATTTTGTGTGTGTAATTTAGGAGTGTAGTTTGACAGATGGGAACATGTTAATGTTGCTACACAGACACAGCTGGAAAGAGGGCAGGCTTGACAACTTAACATTCCAGACACAATGGGTGAGTGAGGCTTGGATATGTATGGGGCGGCATTGTAATATTGATTAAGAAGTCCATCACCGCAGAAATTCAGTAGAATATCCTGGCAGCTCTACTAATACGGTAGTATGAATAGTTGAGGAACAAAGCAGGGTGCAATCACTTTGCTAGAGTTATGCTATAGTCCTTCTATAGGCCAACAGAAGATACATCAGAGAATGCTGTAAGATTAATAGGGGATTTCAATCTCCCCAGTGTTGACTGGGCTCACCATAGCGTGTAAGGCTCAGAAGGGGAACAGAGTTTATAAACTGCATCAATTTTTTAACTAGTTCTATAGGCATCTGTTAGTCTCGTGAGACCATGGATTTGCGCCTTGGAAGGTTTCCAGGGCGCAGGCCTAGGCAAGGTTGTATGGAAGACCGGCAGTTGCCCAAGCTGCAAGTCTCCCCTCTCCACACCACCGATGTTGTCCAAGGGAAGGGCACTAGGGCCAATACAGCTTGGCACTGGTGTCATCGCAGAGCAATGTGTGGTTAAGTGCCTTGCTCAAGGACACAACACGCTGCCTCCAGCTGAGGCTCGAACTAGCGACCTTCAGATCACTAGACCAATGCCTTAACCACTTGGCCACAGGCCAACCCTTGAACTAGTATGGAGCAGCATAATATTAAGAAATATAGTCAGGCGAGTGGCTGGAATGTCAAGTGAGAGTATTTTGAAGACAGTGACCATATCTTTAAGCTTCAAGGTAGTTACGGAAGGAGGTAAGGATGGTCTAGAGATTAGGATCATGGAATGGGTGAGGGGCCAATTTCACCAACACAACACAGGAGCCAGCATAAGCAGAATGAGAGCAACTACTTTCCAGTAGGTCCTCACTGTATAAGGAGGAGTCATGCAAGTTTGGGGCCAGTATGCTCCTATAAGGGTGAAAGATATGAACAGCAATCTCAAGGGACCCTTAACATCAAAGAGCATTGAGGAATAAATAAAAAGAAAGGAAATACTTGGCAGGTATTAAGGATCGAAAAGTAGGAGAGAGCCTTCAAGGGAGTTGTAGGAGTGTCGACAAAAATCGACATGAGTGTAATTACTTCTAACATACACTTTATTCCCACAGCAAACAAATGGCGACATTGTATATATAAGAAAAAAACCCCACGCCCAAAACAGAGTGGTGTACAATGTAACACGTAACATACATGGCAAGCTTAACCATTTAACAGTCTGGGTGAATTCTGCCTAATGAAATTAAGGAGTCCCTACAGGGTAAAATGTACAGAAGGTTACTTTAGAAAGAAGTTAGGAAGGTACAGAAGAGATCTGAAATACTACCTGCAAATGAGATTAAGAAACATCCCAAAGAATACATTGCAGATAAGAGGACAAACAGGGACCAAAGTGGAAATCTGTATATACTTAGTCACAGATAAGGTTAAAAAGATGAATACTTCAGTTTACTAAGAAAAAAAATGTGTAACAGGCAAATTTATGGAGGGACATGTGAAATTCTGGAACACGTTATCATAAAAGGAGCAAGTGTTAGATGTCTCTGTGAATAAATTCCCAGTGATGCATCCCAGGCTGTGATAACACACATCAGTATTTTCTATTCACTTCTTCAGTATTATCTACATTTATTTAAGAGTTGCACAATTTGTCTTCTTTTGCACATCAGTTGTTTGTTACGAATGGCTTTTTATAAGCTATTTATTTCTTTATTTTCCTGTAAATGCCTGCAAGAAATGAATCTCAGGGTTGTATATGGTGACATACATGTATTTTGATAATAAATTTACTTTGAACTTTGGAACGCAAGGAAGGAGAATGCTGGATCTCTGGCAGGGATTTTTAAATCTTTACTGAATGTTAGATGTCAGTGAGGACAGCAAATATGGTACATCTAATCAAGATGAGCAGTAGGGATAAGCCAAATAACTAAGGTCTAACCAGTGGGAGGAAAGTTTTTTGGAAGAACTTTTAGAGAAGATCACTCTACACTTGGGTTAATCAAAAAGAGTCAGCGTGACAATTTTAGGGGTAGATTCTGTCTGAAAAGTTTCACTTTTGCCAAGAGTTAACCAAGTAAATTGATGAGGTATGTGCACTTTTGCAAACTTAATTTCTCTTGAACAAGTCCTCCAACAAGGTTTAAGATTAGAAACCAGTCCAGATGGTGAGAGTCCATTGGATCAAGAGCAATTTAACAAATTGGATCAAAATTTACTTTGTAACAGGAGGTAGAAGGTGATAGTGGAGGAAGCTTGGATATCAAGGAATATTGAGGGCTGGATTAAAAAGGATATAGAATTGAAAACAGGAGAGATCTTTTAGGTACTTTAAAATAGATTAGGAAAGCAAAGGAAGTCTATGAAATATCACTTGCCTTCTCTATCCCATGTTCTCAGCATCAGGTTAAATAGCCTAATTATTTCATCTTATCAAATATATTTCCTTAATTCCATCCTTTGCACTCCCCCATATTCACTCTTTCTTTTCTGATAAAAGGTCCCAAACTTGACCCATTAACTCAGGGGTTCCCACACTTCTTTTATGCCATGGTCTGATACCATTAAGCAAGGGGTCCATGCACCCCAGTTTGGAAACCCCTGCATTAACTGCTTCTCTTTCCACTGAACCTGCATGATGGGCCACGTTTTTCAGCATTTTCTGATTTTATTTCACATTTCCAGCATTGGCACATCATTGATTTTCATTTACTGATGATGATACAGGGTTGTTTCTATGATTTGAAGCCTGTGCTCAGAGGTATCTCCAAGAGACGGTGATACTGATGGGATACTGTTGTTTGTAATGAACTTTAACTGTCTGGGTGAGAATGGAGGAGGTATGATTAGTAAGTCTGCAGATGACATCAGAATTGGTGGTGCTGTTGCTGATACTGAGTTAGACAGTTATAGGCTATGGGGTGACAAGACAGGTAGAACCTAGGCAGGACCCTTGCTTAATGAACATAACATAAGAAATAGGAGCAGGAGTAGGCCATCTGGCAGGTCGAACCTGCTCCGCCATTCAATAAGATCATGGCTGATCTGACCATGAACTCATTTCTACCTACCTGCCTTTTCCCCATAACCCTTAATTCCACTACTATGCAAAAATCTATCCAATCTTGACTTAAGTATATTTACTGAGGTAGCCTCTACTGCTTCATTGAGCAGAGATTTCCAAATTCACCACTCCGTGGGAAAGCTGTTCCTCCTCATCTCCATCCTAAATTTGCTCCCCCGAATCTTGAGGCTATGTCCCTAGTTCTAGTCTCACCTACCACTGGAAACAACTTTCCTGCCTCTGTCTTATCTATCCCTTTCATCATTTTATATGTTTCTATAAGATCTCCTCTCGTCCTTCTGAATTCCAGTGAGTCCTGTCCCAGTCGACTCAAGCTCTCCTCATAATCTAAGCCCCTCATCTCTGGAATCAAGCTGGTGAACCTCCTCTGCATCGCCTCCAAAGCCAGTAAATCCTTCCTCAAGTAAGGAGACCAGAACTGCACACAGATGCAGCCTCACCAGTACCCTGTACAGTTGCAGGATAACCTCCCTGCTCTCAAATTCAATCCCTCCAGCAGTGAAGGCCAACCTTCCATTTACCTTTTTGATAGCCTGCTGCACCTGCAAACCAACCCTTTGTGATTCATGCACAAGCACTCCCAAGTCCTTCTGCTTAGCAGCATGCTGCAATTTCAGACCCTTGCCCACTCACTTAACCTATTTATATCCCTCTGCAGACTCTCCATATCCCTTGCACAATTTGCTTTTCCACTCAGTTCAGTGTCATTAGCTTAGAAGCACTACACTCGGTCCCCTTTTCAAGATCGCTAATGCATATCGTGAACAGTTATGGGCCCAGCACTAACCCCTACAGCACACCGCTTACTATTGATTGCCAACCAGAGAAACACCATGTATCCCAACTCACTACTTTCTATTGGTTAACCAGTTCTCTATCCATGCTAATACATCGCCCCCAACTCGATACATTCTTATCTTATGGTTAAGGGAGGAGGAGAAGATGGCGGTGCAACAGCAGCGCGCGCGGCCTCTCGGGTGAATGATATCTGTAATCTGTCAAGTAGAGTACCGTGCACAATTCTGATTTGATGGAGACAGACGTGAGAGTATGGAGGAACATCTGGAGAAACTTCTGAAATGCCTGCTTCACTGCCGCTGCTACTGTGTGGTAACCGGAATCTCCGGAGCAGAAGGCCCCGAATCCTCGGCTTTGCTTGTTTCGGCGGCCGGGGCGAGGTTGAAGGCGCTCGGCAGAGGATGGCGCTCAGGAGGCTGTATTGGAGGGGCTGGTTGGAGGCTCGAAGTTTTCGGATGGACGGACTCAGTGTCGGCTGCTTCCAAGGCATCGGCAAGTTGACGGTGCCTGGAGGTTTATGGCAGGGAGTTTCTCCCTTTTGCCGCCTGCTATTCGGGACTCGGGAGTCAATCGACTCGGGGACTTTGAGACTTTTTTTTTTAACCATGCCCATGGTTTGTTCTTCATCAAATTACGGTATTGCTTTGCACTGCTGTAACTATATGTTATAATTACGTGGTTCTGTCAGTGTTAGTCTTTGGTTTGTCCTGTTTTCTGTGATATCACTCTGGAGAAACATTGTGTCATTTTTTAATGCATGTATGCATTTCCAAATGACAATAAAAGAGGACTGAGTGTTCTCATAATCTAAGTCTTTTATGCAACACTTTATCGAACATCTTCTGGCAATCTAAGTAAGTATCGCCCATCTGTTGTCTTCTATCCACTGCGCTTGTTATACCCTCAAAGAACTCCAGTAAGTTTGTCAAACAGGACCTGCCTTTGCTGAATCCATGCTGCATCTGCCTGATGGATCCATTTCTTTCCAGATGACTAATGGTATTAGTCCACGGCATAAAAAAGGTTGGAAACCCTTGCCACAGAATAGCAGGTGAAAAGTAATCCTCGTCCAGTGAGGTGATATTTTTGTTTGAATGTCTAATACAGGAAGGACAGACGCAGTGAATGGTAGGGGCCAAATGAGTAATGAGAAATAGAGACCTTGGTGTATAAATCCATGAATTTTTGTAAGTGACGGCACAGGTGGATAAAAATGATGAAGACATATAGGATAGTGCCCTTCATTAGCTGGGGTAGGCCATAGCTTAATACTGTCAGTATTTTTACAGATCTGGTCACCACATCATAATATATTGCACTGAAAAGAATGTGAAGGAGATGCTACCTGTGATGGAACTTTGCAGTTATGAAGAGATAGGATAAGTTAACTTGATTCTCTTTGCTATAAAAATTGAGATAGGACCTGATAGACCAAGGAACTAATTATTGGCTTCAGGAGGAGGAAACCAGAAGTCCATGTGTCAGTTCTCATCAGGCGATCAGAGGTGAAAAGAGTCATCAAATTTAAATTTCTCTATGTTATAATTTCAGAGGATCAGTCCTGGTCCCAGCACATATACTCTGCCTTTAGGGGGCACTATTCATTTTGTATGCAGTTTGCTTTGTACAAACATCATTTCCTGTTTGTAATCTGTTGTTTTACATCATTTCCTGCATGGATTAATTTGGATTTCAACTTGGAGCAGAAAGACATCTACCTCCATCCATTCTTTATTTGAAGCAATGTCTTTTAAAAATGTTTTCTCATTGAAAACCCTTTAGAAAGCTTCCACTCGGGTGTTTTTTGAGAGAGTACTTAACTCCCTGTCCAGCTTCGTACACAATGATCTATGAGGTCAGTAGAGTGAACAGATAACTTGTTTTCAAAGGCTTTGCCTGCCAATTGGAGACACAGCTGAATGTCAGCTTCCAACCTGAGCAACATCGATCGCCAGGAACTAGGTCAGAATACAGTGCATCGGCTGTGTCTTCGCGTTGCTTGAAGGAGTCCACGATTAGCATAGGTGCAGTACGAGCTTACGCCAGAGCTGAAGCAGCAAGAAGCTGAGATGCAAAATGGAGAAGGCTCACATAGACTTGGAGAAAGCTTGTATAGTCATGGAAGGTGCGTGTGTACAGGCTGCTTTAAGTGCACTTGGGGGAAGAGTGAAAAGCTCAGGCTGCTCTAGCAGAAGCCGAAGTGCCTACTAATTACCTGTCCTGGAAGTATCTCTTCCGTAGTGCTGTGGAAGGACTAAGTCTCAAACCCAGTGAAGAGCTAGACCTTCGCTGTAAGTGGCTTGGTGGGGAGATACTGCTACATGCAACAAGGGTTAGGGCAGTGCACATTGATAACAAAGTTATGGGTTTTAAAATGCCCGAAACATCAACTGTACTTTTTCCATAGACGCTGCCTGGCCTGCTGAGTTCCTCTAGTATTTTGTGTGTATTGCTCGGATTTCCAGCATTGCAGATTTTCTCTTGTTTGTGATTGGGCCCCTCTATTCTGAGACTGTGTCCTCTGTCTTAGACTCTTTCACCATGGGAAACATCCTCTCCACATCCACTCAATCAAGGCCTTTCACCATTCAATGAGGTCACCCCTCTCACTCTTCTGAATTCTAGTGAATACAGGCCTAGAGCCATTAAATGCTCCTCATAAAACAAGCAATTCAACCCTGGAATCATTTTTATGAACCTCCTTTGAACCATCTCCAGTTTCAGCACATCCTTTCGAAGATAAGAGGCACAAAACTGCTCACAATGCTCCAAGCGGGGCCTCACCAGTGGTTTACCAGTCGCAACATTACATCCTTTTTTTATATTCTAGTTCTCTGGAAATGAATGCTAACATTGCATTTGTCTTCCTCACCACAGTCTCAACCTGCAAATTAACCTCTTAGAAATCCTGCACAGGACTCCCAAGTCCCTTTGTGCCTCAGTTTTTTGTATTTTCTCTCCATTTAAAAAATAATCAACCTTTCATTTCTTCTATCAAAGTGTGTGACCATGCACTTCCCAACACTGTTTCCATCTACCATTTCTTTGTCCATTGTCCAAATCTTTCCAAGTCCTTCTGTAGCCTCTTTACTTGCTCAAAACTACCTGCTCCTCCAGTCTTCATTTCATTTGCAAACTGTGCAACAAAGCCATCAATTCCATCATTCAAATCATTGACATACAACATAAAAAGAATTAGTATCAGTAACCCAACACAGACCCATGTGGAACACCACTAGTCACTGCCAGCCAACAGAAAATGCTCCCCTTATTCCCACTCTTTGCCTTCTGCCACTGCTTTATCAATGCTAGAATATTTTCGGTAATACCAAGGGCTCATAGCTTGTTAAGCAGCCTCATGTGTGGCACCTTGTTAAAGGCCTTCTGAAAATCCAAGTACACAACATTAACCAATTCTCCTTTGTCTATCCTGCTTATTATTTCTTCAAACAATTCCAACAGATTTGTCAGGCAAGATTTTCCCTTGAGGAAACCATGCTGACTACGAGCAATTATTTGACGTGCCTCCAAGTACCCTGAGACCTCATCCTTAATAATTGACTCCAACATCTTCCCAACTTGTGAGGTCAGACTAACTGCTCTATAGTTTACTTCCTTCCGCTCTTTCCCTTCTTGAACAATGGAATGACATTTGCAATTTTCCAGTTTTCCGGAACCATTCCAGAATCTAGTGATTTTTGAAAGAGCATTACTAATGCCGCCGCAATCTCCAGGTATTGTATGATCAGAGCAATGTGCCATTGGTAAAGTTAACATTCTTTGACACATTTAGCAAGGTTCAGTCTGCTCAGACACTCTAAAGACATGTTCCAGGACACAAGACATTTCTGGAAGAAGAGTCAGTGGATCTGTTGTGGAGTCAACAGGAGAGAAGGTGTTCTTACCCTTGCCAACCTTCAGTGAGTGTGACTATATTCCTAACAGCAGGGATGAAATCCCAACCCCTGAAGCTGCAAGCAGTTATCCACATCTTAAGGATATAGCTGACAAGATTCTCCCGTGACTCTTCTGCTGAGCTTTTCCTACTGCTTGGTAGAGACCCCATCCATGCACATGATACATGAACCGTGTACTGGTTGGTTCCATGCACCTTCTGCCCAACAACTGGACCTGGGTTGTGTCATCTTGATGGGGATCATCAACCCATCAACCCACTGCCAGCACATGCAAGACTAATGTCTGGGAGAATGGATGCCCAAATCATTTCAGACACTGGGAGAATAGTATCTGCATGAAAGAGAAGATAGTAAACCAAGCACTCTTACATTAGTACCTCTGCTCAACCAAATACAGGCAAGCTGGAGAGCAACTGAATCAGGAAACGGTCAGAATCCTTCCTGTTGTTCAAAGACAGGTATATGCAGAGGAAGTGCGGTGCATCACAAAGCAGGACCATCTTCCAATCCAGTTACCTTAGTGAGCTCTGTCCCTTTCTTGACTCTGAGGTGACACAGCAAGTTGGAGGATGTATTAAGAGAGCACGACTCCCTTCAGAGGTACCCCAACCATTCGTCGTTCTGGGTGAGCACCACGTCACTGGTCGGACATTACCATTACCATCAAAGATGACATTTTCGAAGTGAGAACGGTTAAAAACTGTGCAGTAAGACTGATTCAATACTAGTCTTTGAGACTGTCCGTTCCTTTGCCAAAGACATAATGAAATGGTCATTTGACTTTTAAGAAGTTTCAGTAGTTAAATTGACACATGGATGTCAGGCCGGGAGTGTTCTGTCTCTAGAGGCACTGTTTGTTTTGTACAAACATCATTTCCTGTTCGTAAAGTTTTTTTTAACATTATTTCCTGCACTGGTTAATTTGGATTTCGACGAAGCAAACACGGAAGAAAGATACCCATCTCCATCTAGTCTTTAGTTGCCCATGAAATAGCAGTACCTTTTCAAAAAGGTTTCTCATTAAAAACCCTGAAGAAAGCTTTTGGCTCAGGTGGTTTTTGAGAAGCTGTTGAACTCCGTGGCTAGCTGTGTACGTAGGGCAGTAGAAAGCAGGTGCCATTAGGGAGAAAGCATGGCAGCGCCTCTGCTTCCGTAGGAGTTTGTGAAGATTCGGAATGTCGTATAAAACTTTCACAAACTTCTAGAGATGTGTGGTGGAGAGTATATTGATTAGTTGCATCAATGCCCTTGAACAGAAAAGCCTACAAAAAGTAGTGGATACGGATCAGTTCATCATGGGTAAAGCCCTCCCCACCATTGAGCACATCTACACAGAGTGCTATTGCACGTAAGCAGCATCCATTGGCGAGGACCCCCACTATCCAGGCCATACTCTCTTCTTGCTGCTGCCAGCAGAAAGTTGTTACAGGAGCCTCAGGACTCACACCATCAAGTTCAGAAACAATTACCTTACAACTCTCAGGCTCTTGTACATCATTGAACTGATTCCACAACCTAAGGATTCACATTCACGGACTCTTCATCTCATGTTCTTGATATTATTTCTTTTTTTTGTACTTGCAGTTTGTTGGTCTTTTGCATGATTATTTGTCTGTCCTGTTAGGGGAAGTCTTTCATAATTATATTGTTTCTTGTATTTACTGTGAATGCCTACAAGAAACTTAACCTCAGGATTGTACATGTGACATATCAAACTACATACTGTATAATACAAAATTATGAATGGCATAGATATTAGAAAACTTTTCCTCATTGCAGAGGAATTTAAAGCTAAAGGGTTTAGTTTAACGGCTTGTGCCAAGGGCTAAGTTGTAAACTCTATATAAAGTGCTTTCAATGACCAGCTCTCTAATAATTTAGTCACTGTTGCAATGCAGAAAATGCAATAAACAATTTAAGCACAGTGAACTGTGAAAACAGCAATGTGAAGATGATCAGATTTTTAAAAACGTTATATACAGAAATGGTGATAAAGGCCAAGCATCGGCCTAGATAGTGTGAAAAATTTTCCTCACCCTTCTACTACATGTGTGTCACGTGGCCAAGTGGTTAGGGCATTGGGCGCACGATCTGAAGGTTGTGGGTTCGAGTCTTGGTCAAGGCAGCGTGTTGTGTCTTTGAGCAAGGCACTTAACCACACACCGCTCCAGTCCACCCAGCTGAAAATGGGTACTGATGAACGCTGGGTCTGTTAACCTCGCAGATTAACTGATGGTTAACAGACTAGCGTGGTATCGGGGGGGGGGGCGGGGGGGGGGGAATCTCGTACACAGAAACCGGCACAAGCACTGGCCTGATGAGCCACAAAGGCTCGGGACAGACTGACTTTTTTGACTTCTACTACATAGCAGACTCCTATTTCAATGGAGTGGCCTTGTTTTAACATCACACCCAGCAGCTACCTAAGTTTTGTGCTGTTGACTTCTCATTATTGACTTGGGCATAACCAGCTGATCCTCAATTGGACCTTCAATGCTCTTCACTCACTGGAGACCCAAACAATTATTATCTAGCTGCTCCTAATCAAACTCACTGTGATGATGTGCACTGTGCAACTGTGGTTTTCAGCTGATGACAGTCCCTCTGCCACGAAGATGGATTCAATGTGACACATTCCCCATATGCCTCCATTTCTTTTGAACAGTAGCGTGCGGTTATCTCAAAAGCAGCTTGCCTGCCATTAAAACAGAGTAAAGATTAGATATACATCTTTTTTTATTTGGAAGAGCAAGTGCAATTATAAACAATATTATGATGAATTTAAAAAGAAATAAAATTGAAATGTGTAACTTAAGTTTTCAGAAACTAGGTTGTGTATGTTAAAGTCTGACGTATTTAGGGTAATGGGTTAGAAACATCACATTTTCAGAACATTACACCTGCACATCTCCAGTTTACTTTCAGTCAACCCTTTTCTGCCCATGATACTGCCACTGTCTTCCAAGTTAGAGGTAATTTTTGCCTTGGCACTTAAAGCTCTCTTCAAATTACAACCACGTTTTCAGAAGTGAAGCACCATAGCTATAAAGAGGGCAAGACAGTGACTACAGTTCATTAGGAGTTTGAGATTTGGGATGTCACCTAAAACACTCCCAAATTTCTACAGATGTACTGTGGAGAGCATTCTGACTGGCCACATCAATGTTACAGTATATATATTTACCGTAATTCAGTTTTTTTCTATTATCGTGTATTGTACTGTACTGCTGCGGCAAAGGTAACAAATTTCATGACAAGTGCTGGTGATATTATACCTGATTCTGATAGAGCTGTTGTAAAAGTAACACAAAGTAACATGGAAGGGGCAGTTATTGCAGAGAGCCAATTTACATCTGATTGGCATATTATCTGGCCAATTTGGTCTTCATTTGTACAGATAGTCAAATAGGCAAGACATGTACAAATAAGATTACTGTAGTTTTACAAAAGGGTCAGTATAAATGGGTTGATCACTGGCCCATTCTGTACTTTTTCACTGTATAACTGAATTTTGTATGATACATTGTCTTATCATATCTACTGTATGTAAAATGGGCTCTTTTGTCTCAAATCTACCTTCTCTTATGATTTTAGCTCAATGCACTGTGTAATGACCTGATCTGCATACACCGTATACAGAACAAGCTTTTTTCACTGTTGTTACGTACCCCGTAACTGGGTTGCCAAAACAGCAGAAATGGACCACTTAGTTGGAGTCTGGATTACTGGAACTAAGAAAGTTTTATTAAAGAAATAAGTAACACAGTACTCTAATTGTAAGGATATAAATGCAACAGGTTAGCAATGATAAAACACACATGTACACAGAACTAGGGTAATAGGAATCAAACAAGCTCTATCGCAGTCTAGGGGTAAAATGATCAGTCTCAAGTGACGCAGAGTTCAGTTCAGCTGAGTACAGTTCGCAGTAATCGCTGTTGTGCTGGTGTGGGGAGAGAGAGAGAGAGAGATAATATGCAAATTCTGATTCACACAGACCTTCATTCTTCGCAGTTAGCTTTCGGGCGAGCCCTTTTAATGTCTTCTGTGGTCACCGACTGTGACCCTTCCATTCCGGATACGACCGTTCTTCCGCGGTGAACCCGGCACCCAGGCAAGGGTGGACACACACACCAGGTTCCCGCCAATCGTACCTTTTCACCCTGTGCGTCTATGGTCGGTCTCATGACCAGACCTCCAAACTCGCACCAACTTGTGGGGGCACACCGCTTTTCCAGGGTCTCGTTATCTCGTGATCTCATGGTGTCTGTCGTGCCTTAGCGAACCTGTTCCTTTTATCCCCCTGCTGGGGTATCGCCTGTCCATCAAACTTCAAACAGTTCAGGTTCAAAGCAACTGGTCTGTCAATACTCGGAACTGTGTCTCTTTTCGTTAATCTCTCTCCTCTCTCATTAACATTTTGAACGCTTCTCCCTTTGTCTCTCATATCTCTCTCATCAGCATCAATCTTCTGATAACTTGGTTTTTCGTCACACTGTCTCCTCGTACATGTGACAATAATGAAACAATACCAATTCTTATCTGTCCAATGTAGCAAGAATGCCCCAATCAAAATTACAAATGGTAGAGAACCCTGTATTTGCATATGGCTCCAGTTGGAATGCTTATCAGGCCTCTAATACCCATGATAGAGCAAAAATTACAAAATGTTAAAATGCTGGTGGAATGTTGGAAGATCCAAATGTTTGTCAACGAAAACCCACACTTATACAAATGCAGGCCTGTTAATCCAGAGGTCTGGATTGGATCCTGATGGTTATTAATCAGGGTATTCCAAGGAAGTTGGAGGGTAGTTAGGAAGCTGGGTGACATCAGATGGCAGGTGCAACATGGATATCAAAAGAAGAATAGGGATGGCAAAAGACACCTTTACGAGAATGAAGAGTATACTGACCAACACTAAACTAGGCATGACAACCCGCCTCAGAGCACTGAAATGTTACGTTTATGCAGTTACGTTATATGGCTCAGAATGCTGGACAATATCTAGTAACATGAGGAAATGAACTGAAGCAGCAGAGATGTGATTTTTGAGGAATATCATGGATGAAATGAATATCTAATGAGGATGTCATGAACAGAGCAAGCACAAAAAGAGAAATAATATATGAGATCATAAAAAGGCAATGTGACTTCACTGGACATGTGATCAGGAAAGAGGAGTTAGAATACAGGGTAATTATGGGAAAGATTGAAGGGAAGAAAGCAAGAGGAAGGCAAAGACAAATGATGATGGAGGCAGCAGCCAGAGATCTGGAAATGAATACCAATGAATTGATCCACTTGACCCAAAACAGGAGTGTGTGGGCCATGGCAGTCAAAGCTCAAACTGGGCACGGCACGATGATGATTCCAAGGAAGTATTGACCTTATGGTTAATTCATTGCATCATTCAACATCTTTGCTGTAACTAAATCGAAATTGTCTTCAAGAGGCTTGTCAGTAACTGTACAGATGGTGGTATTCAGAGGAGAACCAAATTTTCTTTTCTTCTTCCCAGTTCTGGTTAAAGATCCAACTATGAAACGTTACCTGCTTGAGGGTAGCCAAGGATCCCTCCAACAGGTACGGTGCTTCCCTTCACTGATCACTCACCTCTACAGGGCAAGACACCCTCAAACTTTCGTTTAGTATTTAAACATCATTACTTCAAAAGCCTAAGCGCTATTCTTTCCCCTTGTTCCACTGCCAGTAAAATACCACGACCCCGCTCTTTTTCCCCCCTCAACAAACCGGACAGTAGACCCCCCACTCACATGGTGCCGGAACATCCACACCGACCGGCACGCAGCGCCAAGGTTACGGGAGGAAGAGGACAGACCGCGAAGCTGATTGGTCCACGGGAGAAGCCCTGCCCACTGCCCTACAGTCGCCGCATCCTATTGCACCAGCCGACTGACCATCATTATTAGCTCCCTTTTGATTCGATATTGGGTGATACCTGCAAATCCAGGCGGCGGCTGCGATCGCCGTTGGCCATTCTGCAGAATAATTTCTAAGAAAAGAGGACGTAGCACCAGTTGTACAGGAGTAGCTCAAAGTGTGGGGTAAAACGCGCAGTTCCGTGACACTCTTAGCGGAAATATGGTGGCCAGGTCAGTCACGTGAGCCGGAAGTGGTAGTAAAGTCGCCGCTGGGTCACGTGGAGGAGATGCCGGTTGCTGTGCAGCGTCACGATGTCGGGCCTGTCTCTCCCAGCCCGGCGATGAGTGCGGTGGAAGCGGAGGCCAAACCTAGGCGGGCGGCCGTCCTCCACGATGAGCTGGTGGAGAGTGTGTCGCTCTACCGCCGCCGGCACTGGCTGCTGCACGGTACCCTCGGGCCCTTCGCGGCGCTGTACGTCGCCTGGCTGTACCTGTGGGTGTGCCGCTACGGGGTCAGCCAGTACCCGGAGGCGGGTCTCATCGCGCTCGCCGCACTGGGAATCGCCCACATCCTCACCGTATTGTCCGGGCACTGGTCAGTGCACGCACATTGCCTGCTTACCTGCACCGCGGTAAGAATTGCGCGCCTGCGAGGGGAATGGTCAGGGATGGGGATGTATACCTAGCGAAAGGCATACAACCTCTATATGGTTCCGAGTGTAGGGGAGAGAAAGATGAGGTACACCAGCTGTCATAGGTAAGAGCGCATAATAACTACTCTGGGATGTAGGAGTGGTAATGTACAAACAGGGTATGCTTTGCGTAAGGTTAGTTGGGGAGAAGTTCACATGTATGCGTGCTGGACTACGGAGGTTGACTGGGCACAGTGTGGGTACAACAGGGTGTATGAGGTGTGGTTGCACTGGGATAAAGGGATTGTATGTATGGTGAAGGTGTGCTACTTAATGGGGACTGCATATGGAAGGCGTAAGTATGACAGGGTAGGGGGTGTTGTGGACTTTCCTCACTGTTACCATCTGGTAGGAATTACAGAAGCCTGAAGGCACACACTCAGCGATTCAGGAACAGCTTCTTCCCTTCTGCCATCCGATTCCTAAATAGGCATTGAACCCTTGACAGTACCTCACTTTTTTAATGTATACGGTTTCAGTTTTTTTTGTATGGTTTTTAATCTATTCAATACACTTATTATTTTATTTTGATTTTTTTCTGTTTTGTGTATTGCATTGAACTGCTAATTTAATGAATTTCACGTCACACGCCGGTGATAATAAATCAGATTGTAAGGTAGGTAAGGGGGCTGGGTGCAAAGAGTGTGGGTAGGTTGGGATTCAAGGACATGGTGTAGGTAACAAAATCATAAGCTGCTAGAGATATTCAGCAGGTTAAACGTTGTAGGTGGAGTGGTGCAGAATTAATGTTTTGGATTGACGATCTTCCATAAGAATTGGGGAAACTGTAAAACAGTGTGTTTTAAGCTGCAGAGAATAGGCAGAGGTAGGACAATGTAGGCATTCTTGAATTAAGGACAGTAGAAGCATGCTGTCGGTGTACCTGTTGGCAAGGATATTAAACTGTAATAGCTGATAATAGGGTTACAGAAAATTTGTAGGTGAGCGTGGACATTAGGGCAGGGAATGTACTGTGTAGGTGTACCAGAATGGGTAACTTACAATGCAGATATCGTAATTAGCAGTCCCTTGAAGTTGATAACATGCTTCCATTCCATTTTGACATCAAGAGTCTTGTGCAGCATCTGCAGCTTCTGCTGATGCCTGTTGAGCTGAGAGATGGGTTGTCGGGGATTTTGAGCATAGAGATGGGTTGACGGGGATGTTGAGCTGAGAGATGGGTTGTCGGGGATTTTGAGCATAGAGATGGGTCGTCGGGGATGTTGAGCAGAGAGATGGGTCGTCGGGGATTTTGAGCATAGAGATGGGTCGTCGGGGATGTTGAGCGGAGAGATGGGTCGTCGGGGATGTTGAGCGGAGAGATGGGTCGTCGGGGATGTTGAGCGGAGAGATGGGTCGTCGGGGATGTTGAGCGGAGAGATGGGTCGTCGGGGATGTTGAGCGGAGAGATGGGTCGTCGGGGATGTTGAGCGGAGAGATGGGTCGTGGGGGAGGTTGAGCGGAGAGATGGGTCGTGGGGGAGGTTGAGCGGAGAGATGGGTCGTGGGGGAGGTTGAGCGGAGAGATGGGTCGTGGGGGAGGTTGAGCGGAGAGATGGGTCGTGGGGGAGGTTGAGCGGAGAGATGGGTCGTGGGGGAGGTTGAGCGGAGAGATGGGTCGTGGGGGAGGTTGAGCGGAGAGATGGGTCGTGGGGGAGGTTGAGCGGAGAGATGGGTCGTGGGGGAGGTTGAGCGGAGAGATGGGTCGTCGGGGAGGTTGAGCGGAGAGATGGGTCGTCGGGGAGGTTGAGCGGAGAGATGGGTCGTCGGGGAGGTTGAGCGGAGAGATGGGTCGTCGGGGAGGTTGAGCGGAGAGATGGGTCGTCGGGGAGGTTGAGCGGAGAGATGGGTCGTCGGGGAGGTTGAGCGGAGAGATGGGTCGTCGGGGAGGTTGAGCGGAGAGATGGGTCGTCGGGGAGGTTGAGCGGAGAGATGGGTCGTCGGGGAGGTTGAGCGGAGAGATGGGTCGTCGGGGAGGTTGAGCGGAGAGATGGGTCGTCGGGGAGGTTGAGCGGAGAGATGGGTCGTCGGGGAGGTTGAGCGGAGAGATGGGTTGTCGGGGATGTTGAGCAGACCATCTTTGGTTTGCACCCCTCTGCGTGCTTGTGTTGCACTGATATTGTTACATGGATTTACCCCCCAATAATGATTAGTTGGGGAAAGAGAAAATCTGTATTTACTGTCAAATACCTTTATTGTAGTGGTCACCAACCTTTTAAGCTCAAGATCCCCTACCTCAGCCTTAGTGAAAGGCAAGATTGACCTACTAAATAATTTAGAGAAAAAAACAGCTCAGATTGTACTTCCAATTTGAGGCCCTTTGTTTGGGCTAATTGTATTTTACTTACATAAAATGCTTTTGTCAAACTTTCAAATTAATTCAACCAAGGAAACACTAACTAGCCTATCAAACAGGCCATAGTGGCATTGAGCTCATCCAATAACGCCTTGAATAAGCGGTGCTGAAAAGCTTTTGCTCGAATCAAGTTTCAGTTTGACCGCCAGTGTCATTACATGAGAAAAGTCCACAACCTTCCCAGCCAAGGCCTGCTGATGAATCGCACAGTGATAATTCAAGAAGTTGGGAAAATCAGGGTCATTACGGAACAGTGCTATAAAACCAACGCGCACACCGCGCATTGCTGGGGCCCCATCAGTAGTGATTGCCACCAGTTTATGAATGGGGATGTCATTTTCACAGACTTTTTTAAAAACTCATTGGAAGTATCCTCACCTCTCGTTCTCTACTTTAAGTGCAAAAGAGTGAGGAAGCCCTCCTTTGTAAAATTCTGGAAAGCCGTTCTGACAAATACAACAAACTGAGCTGTTTGCATTACGTCCAGGGATTCATCGAACTGTCATGAAAAATATTCAGAGTGACAAGTCCTTTAACAATTGTCGATCCATGTCCTCTGAGCAGCATGTTTGCTGGGCCTTCAACCCTGTTTTCAGCTCCTCAACTTTCCTGGTATTGGTAAACTGTCACTGAGACACTAGTATAAGTTTCAGGGGTACACAAGCTAATGACACCACTGTTTTAGTTTCCCATTTCTTTTACATTTGGGGAATGTTGAAATTTAAAGGGAGAGAAGTGTTGTGAGCATTATAAAGATAAGTTAATACCAATTAGGATCATGGTAATATAGCAATACTCCCGCTACAGAAAGCTGTTTGTAAAGAGAGATTGTTTCCGGGGTTGCGGGGTTTTCCTTCCAGTCTTTTCTGCCCAGTGCGCGTCAGTAAAAATCTTTATGTGAATTTTGTTTTACCGTTCCAGATAAAGTTGTTCCTTTTGGGCATGAAGTTGTCAAGTGGTCCTTTTTCAAAGAAATTACTACATATTTGCGTCAAAAAGGTTATCAGGCATAATGTATTTGTGTGTTTATTTTTTAATTATTTTCGAGATCTGTTGGGAAAGTCTCAGAGATCGACCGGTCCATCGCGATCGACTGGTTGGCGACCACTACTTTATTGGCTCAGTTCATAATCACATGAAATTTACCCAACTGAATACCTGTTTGCACACCTAGGCTTCCCTGACCCCTCCATGAACAGTTGAAAAGAAAAGCTGATGGGGGGTGGGTGGAAAGGTGGGGGTCTCTACACTGCCCAGGCATTCTTGATCCTAATGTAATCTCCGTGTTTCTGACATGGGGTCAGCTACTTCTGCGATGGTTGGTCTGAGTTGTTGCTGCCTGTACTCCCAAAATTCTCCATTCTTATTTTTTTCTTGATCAGTTGATGATTCACTTTCGTTGGTTAGAAGTCATCTGACCTGTGTTAGCCTATCATTGGGTATGGCTCGGGGCTACAAGCATATTGCTTAATGGCCCTTTCCAGTAGCCTTGTGCCTGAGGTGATTTCTTTTGTTCTAATAGAGGTTCAACTCAGTTTAACTAGGGCTACGTCCGCACTATGCCGGATAATTTTGAAAACGCCGGTTTCGAGTAAAAATGACAGGCGTCCACACTAAGTGTTTTTCAAAATATCTCCGTCCACATTAGGCGGATATTTGGGCGAATCTCCTCCTACTGGGCATGCGCAGGACACACAGAAAACAAGCGAAGAGGAAACGGTATACTTGGTGCGTGTTTGTCCAGTTACAGAGTAGAAAAACTTTAAAGGAATTGCTCTTGGCTCTCGCTCAGGAGGACTTCAAACTTAAAAAAAACAAATACTGGAGCGTATGGAGGCAACCGACGGAGTTCACGGACAGTATGACCCAGCTGACGATGAACATTGAAAAACTGACTAACTCTGTTGCATTAATAAAGCACCTTGTTAAATGTATAAAACGTCTGCATCAGCATTATCTTGTATTTCCATACAAAGTTACATTAGACTGTTACACATCTATTGTCAGAGAAATACTTGCATAAATAGGTGAACCACCTTCATACAAGCAAGGACAAAAAACAGGGCGAAGTGAGTATACTTATTCAGTAAGCTATGGGTCAAAGTATTTGGTGAGTACATTTCTAACCCTTCTGGCTTCAGTCTCGTCCGTCTGTTCTGAAATTGTTAGGTGGTGGCATTCAAGAAAACTACGAACATCTGTTCCGGCACGTCATGACAGCATTTTTAAATAGTCAAAAAAGCTCACTTTACAATTTAACTCTCACGCCGTTCACACCGACTGCGCGTTATAACAGCTTGCGCAGTACCAAGCTGAAGCAGAAAAAAGCATTGTTGTTGTGGTGTTGTCACGACAACGTTTTTAAATCTCTTCGTTTACCCCGTACACACTACGCTGGATATTAAGCGTTTTCAGATTTATTCACTCTGGAGAGTGTTTTTGAAAATCTCCGTTTTCGGGGCTGAAAACGCCGGCTCAGTGTGGACGGGAGGGCAAAACGAAGAGAAAAGGCTTCATTTTCAAAATTATTGGGTGTAGTGTGGCCATAGCCTAGGTCAACCCAACACTGGGTCCAGGCAATTGGATGATGGGCTGTTCCTTCTGCAAGCCACCATTTTACATAAGAAACAACTTTTCTGAGAATGTTCTCAGGTTTAAGCAGGTCATTAGAAATTTCTTGTATCCACATTCAATTGCTCACATTAAGTTATCCAGGAGAATGAAATAGTTCACAAAATAGCGATTTCCAGGACAGTCTCACAAAATGGCCACTTCCGTTCCTACAACAGCATGGCATGAACAAAGACTTGCTTCGCCTGTTTCCGCCGCCCTTTCCTCATTTCTGTGTGCTGATTTGTAGATTGTAGTCCTTTCTGGCCATCGATAGGAAGTACATGTTTTCATGTGGCATCTCTTTTTTAAGCAATCGCAGTCTAGGGTTCTTGAGAAATGAAGGGAATATTTTTTCCCCCACAGGACTTTGAAAATGCCCTTAAACTGTTTTGGAGGAGAGCAGTGTTTGGAGCTTTATCAGTAGTGGATAATAGGAATGTGAGAAATGAAAGCAGGAGTATCAAATGGGTTCAGTATGTTTGCTCAGCAGCACTTTCCTGTACTATCTCTTAATTATCTTGTTATCTAAGTCTTTTGTCTCCTATCAATGGTTTAGGGAACTTGAATTTTTATAACCTCTCAATAAGCCTCCACATTCAACCATCCATCATGCAGACACCTTCAATGTGATACCAGCATCAGGCATATCAGAATCAGGTTTAATATTACTGGTAAACAACAGGAATTCTGCAGATGCTGGAAATTCAAGCAACATACATCAAAGTTGCTGGTGAACGCAGCAGGCCAAGCAGCATCTATAGGAAGAGGCGCAGTCGACGTTTCAGGCCGAGACCCTTCGTCAGGACTAACGTTAGTCCTGACGAAGGGTCTCGGCCTGAAACGTCGACTGCGCCTCTTCCTATAGATGCTGCTTGGCCTGCTGCGTTCACCAGCAACTTTGATGTATGTTGCTTAATATTACTGGCATATGTTGTGAACTTTGTTGTTTTATGACAGCAGTAGAGGAGGCCATGTATGGACATATCTGAATGGGAATGGGAAGCAGAGTTGAAGTGGGTGGCGACCGGGAGATCCTGTCTGTTGCGCGGACGGAGTGGAGGTGCCCGACGAAGCGGTCCCCCAATCTGTGTCGGGTTTCACCGATGTAGAGGAGGCCGCACCGGGAGCACCAGATGCAATAGATGACCCCAACAGACTCACAAGTGATTTGTTGCGTCACCTGGAAGGACTGTTTGGGGCCCTGAATGTTGGCAAGAGAAGAGGTGTAGGGATAGGTGTAGCACTTGCGCTTACAGGGATAAGTGCCTGGTGGGAGATCCGTGGGGATGGACGTGCGGATAAGGGAGTCGCGGAGGGACCAATCCCTGTGGAAAGCGGAGAGGGGTGGAGAGGGAAAGATGCGCTTAGTGGTGGGGTCCTGTTGAAGGTGGCGGAAGTTGTGGAGGATAATGTGCTGGATCCGGAGGCTGGTGGGGTGGTAGGTGAGGACAAGGGGAACTCTGTCCCTGTTGTGGTGACGGGAGGTTGGGGTGAGGGCTGAAGTGCGGGAAATGGAGGAGATGCGGGTGAGGGCATCATTGATGATGGTAGAAAGGAAACCACAATCCTTAAAGAAAGAGGACATTTGAGATGTCCTGGAATGGAAAGCCTCATCCTGGGAGCAGATGCGGTGGAGACGGAGGAACTGGGAATAGGGAATGGCATTTTTGCATGTGACGGGATGGGAAGAGGTATAGTATTGGTATGAACATAGAATTCTCTAACTTCTGGTAATTTTCTCCATCTCCCTTCCCCTATCCCTATTTCACTCTGCCCCCTCCCCTAGCTCCCTCATGGTTCCGCCTCCTTCTTGTACTACCCATTGTTTTCCTGCCTATGAGGTCCTTGCTTCCCCTCTCCCACCCCTTTGTCTTTCAAATTACTGGTTTTTCAACTGAATGTACCAGCCTTCTAACCCTCCCCCACCTTCTTTCTTCAGTCCTGACGAAGGGTTCCGGCCCGAAACATCAGTTCATCATTTCCACTGATGCCCGACCTGCTGAGTTCCTCCAGCGTGTTGTGAGTCTTACTTAGAGTGAGACTTCCGTCTGTTAAAATTATTTTCCTCTAGTTTTATGTCAATGGCTTCCTTCACCAGGCGGTCCCCAAAACCATTGGTGTGACACAGTAGTTTTGTACCGTCAAAGTTAATCCTATGGCCATTGTGAATGCAGTGTTCTGCTACTGCATTTTTCCAGGTAACCCAAGCGGATGCACTTCCTGTGCTCCTTGATGCACATTTCCACAGTGCATCCCGTCCGGCCGATATGTGTTGCTCTGCATTCACGGCGAATCCTGTAAACGCCAGCCGACCTTTGGCACAAAACAGCATCAAGGTGAACAAACCGGACTGACTGGGTAGGCCTACTGTCTCTACCTGCTCCTGCCCCACTGAACCAGTGTCCTCATATCTTAATTCCATTCTCTTCCCCCTCCTACCACCCTATCAGCCTCTGCATTAATACGTCATCCTCCACAGCTTCCATCAGCTCCAAAGGAATCCTGCCATTGAACATGTATCTTCACCTTCTCTCCTCTCTTCCCCCGACTCCCCCAACAGGGATTGCTTCCTCCACGCTTCCCTAATCCATGTGCCCTTCCCAACACTTATCCCTGCAAGTGGCCCAAGTGCTACACCTGGCCACGTACCACCTCCCTCGCCTCCGTTCAGAGCCCCAAAAAGTCCTTCTAAGTGAGGCAACACTTCATCCTGTGAATCTTCCACCAAGCACCTTTCAGTTAGCCTCCTTCATGTCCCCCTACCTCTTTATTTGGGCATCTTCCCCTTCCTTCTCAGTCCTGAAGGAGGGTCTTGGCTCAAAATGGCAGCTCTCTATTCATTTCTGTAGATGCTGCCTGACCCGAATTACTCCAGTGTTTTGTTTTGGATTTCCAGCATCCATAGACTTTCTCACATTTGTGATGTTTGTTACATTCTGTTTTGTTGGAAGTAATGGCCTGCGAACCTTGCCAGAGCTGATGTACATCTGATTCCATCTCTAACCTCGATCGGAACTGGTTTGTTGATCATGTATCCTATCATCTGGCCATTCCTCAACCCTGCTTTGTGTTCCAAAAGGGAGCATTTTTCTTGGTTTTATCTACAATACCCACCTGATGTCTTGCACTTTATGATGCAACTGTAAGCAGTACCTGTTTCAAATTTCCAGCTGTCAAGGAGCCCATGTTTTTGATTTTACTTTCTGGTGATGTAATACTTCAATCAGTGCAGTCTATTTGGTGCTCTGAGAACATGTGTGTGAAAAAGAGATTGTCAGTGCTTTGATTACCATCTCTGAAGTACTTTAAATTCTAGAATTATCTTTGATGACTGGATAGCAATGTTTGAAGTTTGAAGCTATCAAAATGAGGAACTATTAACCACTTAGCCCTACCTGAATCAAATTCGGCATTTTCTGTACTATTAAGCATGTAGTTATAAATGTTTTGGATAAAAAAAAGCAGAGTCAGTATGGATTTATGTTCGATAGTCAAGTATAGCTGTCCATAACTTTAGTATCGTGGTAGCATAACTTTAAAGGGCAAGTGATCACCAATTGGGTTCAATTCCCGCCACTGTAAGGAGGTTGTACGTTCTCCCCATGACTGCATAGGTTTGTCCTGGGTGCTCCAGTTTTGTGCTATATTCCAAAGATGTCCAGTTGGGGCTAGTGAGACTTGGGCATGTTATGTTGATGATGCTTGAAGGCTGCTCCCCACCTCCTCCAGCAAAATCCACTGTTCGTTGAGCCAAGCAATATATTTCACTGTTTCAATATGCTTGTGACAAATAAAGCTAATCTTAATTTTGTCATCTGAAGTTTTTTGAAGACTTGGTTATAAAATAGATAAAGGAAAACCAATTGATGTGGAGCATTCTGACTTTTGTTTTTCAGATTTAATTTCCCTGTCATGAATTCTTTTTGGGCTTCCAGCTAGATATAAGTATCAATTGGAGCTGTGGTTTCGATGGCAGAGTTTGTCATCAAAACATCGATTATGATTGATATTTGTATCCGGCTGGAAGCCTGAAAGGGTTTATTTGTAATATACGCCAGGAAAACACTAGATTCTTTTTTGTCTCTGATATGCCATGAAATTTGTTGTTCTGCAGCAGCAATATACCTCAATATGTGAAAAACTAAATTACAATAAGAAAAAATACTTAATTTTGTATATATAAGTAGTGCAAAAAGAGTTGGGGGGGGTGCTGAAATAGTGTTCATGAGTTCATTGTCCATTCAGAAATCTGATAGCAGAAGGGAAGAAGCTGTTCTTGAAATGTTGAGTCTCTCTCTTCAGGCTCTTGTATTGCCTCTTGATGATAGCAATGAGAAGAGGGCATGTCCTGGATGAGGGGTCCTTAATGATGTATGCTGCCTTTTTGAGGCATCACCTTTTGAAGATGCTGTTGATGGGAGGCTAATACCCGTGATGGAGCTTGCTTGGTTGGCAACTTGTCTTTTTCTGACCCTGTTCAGTGGCCCTCCATACCAGGTGGTGATGCAACAATAGATGTGCCATTGGCAAATCTATGGATGGCGTTTGAGCTGTGCCTAGTCACACATTCATGGGCATAGAGAATAGAGCAGTGGTCTAAGCACGCATCCTTGAGGTGCACTGATGTTGATTATCAGTGAAGAGATGTTATTTCCAATCTGCACTGACTGTGGCCTCCCGATGAAAGATCCAGTTGTAGAAGGAGGTACAGAGGCCTATGTTTTGGAGTTTGATTAGAACTGAGGGCTTGATTATGTTGAATTCTGATCTGTGGTCAATAAACAGCAGCTGGACGTAGGTATTATTGTCCGGTCAACTCGAGGCTGATTGGAGAGTCGAGATCCTCTGTAGACCTGTATCCAATTGAGCAGTCATCATTGAGGCACCCTTTTCTTGGGCACTGGCATGATTGTCCCCCTTTAGAAGCAGGTGCCAACCTTGACTGCAGCAGTGAGAGATTGAAGATATCCTTGAACAATCCTGCCAGTTGGTTGGCACAGGTTTCCAGTGCCCTACCAGGTGCACCATCCTTACGCAAGAAGAATTGGGGGTATACCTAGTAGGAAATATGCAGTGCAAGTTTACCCAGGAGCATGAATGACAATACTTTTAACACAAGGTATACTACTTTTAGTACTGAGATACAGGAATTTAGGAATTAAATCAAAGGAAATGTATATTTTCAGGTTCATATAAAATTAAATCTTTAAATAGACCATTCTTCTGATTTGGCGCAAACTATATTAGAGAGTTGTAGGCGCTTGGAACAAAGAACAATACAGCACAGGAACAGGCCCTTTGGACCACAGTGTTGTGTCAAACCAGCTAAAAAAGTAAATTTAAACTGCTGCATTCCATAAGTGTTTAAGCAGTATACAGTATATAATTGTTTAAAAGACATATTTTTCCAAATGTATTCCAATTTCTATAAATTAAGTCCACAAGCTAACAATGGAATGTTTTGCTTATGGTTTTAGCAATGGCAAGATGGTGTGTGTGTGTCTCTCACGCTGCCTAAGTAGCTATCGTAAGATATGGGTGCAGAATTCACCCATCAAGTATGCTCTGCCAATGGATCATGCCAATTTATTTTCCCTAATTTCTATTAGGTGTTCACCCTGTGAGCTTTGACATTCTTTCTAGATCTTAAATGTCATGTACAATGAATGAGGTTGTGGGTGTTGTGGGTGTGCATGCTCCGTATGTGCAGAGCACGCCCGACAATGCAGTAGCAGAATTAACTGAGGCATATTAGCCACTGCACACACTGGGCAGCTTAGTGCGTTAATGACGTACTGGGCCTGCCAAGATGGAAATGTGCGCATTCGAAAGCCTGTACAAAAAACATGGAGCCTTTGCATGTAGGAGACCCAGTGTAAAAGAACATGTCGTCTTTACTATCCTGAGATTCATTTTCTTGCAGAACAAAGAAATACAATACAATCAGTGGAAAAACTGCACACAGTCACAAACAACCAATGTGCCAAAGAAGGCAAACTATAAATACGAAAAAAGTAAATAAATAACACTGAAAACATGAGTTGTTGAGTCCATGAAAGTGAGTCCATAAGTTGTGAAATCAGATCAGTGGTGAGGTGAATGAAGTTGTCCATGATGGCCCGGGAGCCTGATGAGGGCTGTTCCTGAATCTGGTGTCAGACCCAAGACTCCTGTACCACATCCCTGATGGCAGCAGTTAGAAGAGAGCATAGCCTTACCAATTCACTGTGTGATCCATTAGCCATCAGTGCACTTGCCAAATTTTCGCAGTCGATCCAATATGGTTCATGTGTCATGATTTAAAGGTTGGCCTGTGATACCAAATTGGGTGTGATAGCCAGAAATGGCATGAGGAAACAACAATTCATGTAGCGATTATTTACAGTCTGGATTACTCTGCCATGGTAACAGTCTTGGCAGAGTCAATTGTAGTGTTGAAAAAGTAGTAAAAGAGCTAGGAGGTGGGAGAATTTGCAGAGGTAAGGTGTAGTGGGTGGTAGAGTTGAAGACTTTGCATCATCTTACACAGAGCCAGGCTGGACTTGACAGAACAAATAATGTCTACCATGCTGTAATTTTCTGATTTTGTTTTTGGTGAAACCATAATGGCCAAAACATCCTTGCAAAGCATTAATCTGACATGAAGACCACTGCTTCACTTTGAGGGGGTAATGTGTATGCACGGTGTAGATAAGAATGTCACTGCTGGAAATTGGATTATAAATATGTTTCTGCTTTGTATTAGCAAGAATCAGTTGGTTGTGGAGGGTTGGAATGTGTTTGGTTCATTTCATTAAAACACTGAAGATCATTGCCCACTTCACTTGTCAATCTTTTATCATGCAATGTTACATTTCACCAATAAAATTCCATAGAAACTGATCTGATCTTCAAAACTGATATGGAAAGTCTTAACTTGCTGCAGCAATATTCCAGAACCAAGCTCACCTGAGCCTCAGTAGCTTAGCTGCAATAAGCAGACAATGCTTGTGAGCTTGGAGGCTGAACTCAAAGATATTGTTGGTTTGTTCACCACAACGTACCAGAGGATGCGCCTTGCATTCAATAAAGTCAAACTCTCCCAATCTGATCTTGCTGCACTATAATGCTGCTGGATGGTAAAGGCTAACGGTGAGATCATGGGAGAAGACAGACATTGATAATGAAACTCACCATTGCATTCAATGAGGCAGGTAAATCTTTGATTTGTTAAAGAGCATATCTGAAGATGGAGATCTCATACCAGGCATAAAAATCATGATGCTAATCTGGTAGAGTTGCAACATAGGATTCAATCTTGCTAACTAGTTAAAGGAGTGTATAATGGAGCTAATCAATCCTAGAGCCAGAGTCTCATCCCATTCATGGTGATGGGCAATTGAACCATGGTGGGGAGAAGTTGGCCTGAGTGGAGTTTTGAGGGGAAAAGACACAGCTTTAGGGAAGTGTAGAGAAGTATTGGAGGAAAGGGGAGTAGTTTGCTGAAGGAAGTGGAAGATGTTTCAAGGTCTACATCAGCATATTAAGGGAAGCAGCAGATCTTAGTATTTTGATGTAACTTTGGCACCTATGTGGTAGCATAGTGGTTAACGTAATGCTATTACAGCACTAGCAACCCAGGTTCAATTCTGCTGTCTGTTAGGAGTTAGTATGATTTCCCCGTGAGTCTGTGTTTCCCCTGGTGTCCTCCCACAATCCAGAGACGTGGGTTAGTAGGTTCATTAGTCTCATGGGTGTAATTGGGCTTGTTGAACTGGAAGGGTCTGTTATCATGCTGTATCTCTAAATAAATTTATGATTAATAGTAATTATTGGATGCTTAGAAGGAACAGATAACAAACCAAAAAAATTCATTGTCTGCAATCATTTTGATTTCTTGTACTATAGGAACAAAGTCCTTTCAAAGCAACTTGGGCCAAGGTTGTTCCTACTCCTAATAATGGGTCCCCTGAATTGGTGCCGCTTCAACATGACCAGGTATGCATTGTGCATGTGGCTGAAAATACTTGCTGTTTTTCACAATTCAAAATTACATTGCAATGGAATCTTGAAATGGAAGATACTTAAGCTCTCAGTTTTCTGAATCTATCCAACAGTTTGGGTGAGGAGGGATGAAATTTCATTATTCCAAATCTGTCTGAGATAGTCAGTTGGGAGGAGGATATGAAGAGGCTTAAGGAGGATATGTAGAGTTAGTTTTGGTGCACATACTAAATGATGACAGAGGGTAAAGTTGACATCACAGGTCATTAAAAACCATTGTGCAGACACGAGGTTAGGTGAGTTGACCGTATAATAATGTTTGTGGCAAGAGGGTTGATTATTGAAGTAAGCAAACCCTATTGCATTAGGTGTTAAGTGCAGTTTTGGTTTCCTTGTCCAAGAAAGGAGATGCTTGCAGTGAAAGTTCTCAACTGGTAACAGCCATGGTATGTTTAAATGAGAGAAGTTCTTATTGCAATTTAGAAACAAGAGGCTTGACAGTCTAGATGCGGGAACGATACTTCCCCTAAGTATGCTAGCACCAGTGAACAGTTTGATGAAAAGGCTGTTTAGCACTGAGATGAGAAATTTCTTAACTCAGGAAGTGAACTTTAACTCGGAAGTTAGGGAGGTTTAATTGACCTTTGTAAGAGAGATTTCAGGATCTTGACAGAATTGAGGTATATGGTGATAGTGCAGAAAACTGGCCCTGAGGCAGTCAGCCTTGATTTTGATGAACGGTGAAACAGGTGTAAAAGACATAATAGCTTATGCTTGCCCTCTTATTGTAAACTACCAGAATAGAGAAGCATAAATCTATTGGTTATGTGATTCTTCAGAGTGCAGTGTAATCTTAAATATAGTAAATGATGTTTGCACTTCAAAATGGGATTCCTGAATAGCTAAGGATGCGCAGAAGGCAAACATAGGTCAGTGAAAAGTTTTGGTGGAGCATCAGCTATGCAGTGTTTATAGTTCTGAAGTAGTAATAGGCAAGGTGAACTCAGTATTAAAATAAAGTGTTAGTGGAGCAAAAATATTTGAAATGGGGGGAAAATGGATAACTTTCTGATGGGTATGAAATGAATAAAGCTTCAATCGAAGATAAATTGAACCATTTTAGAAATGTGAACTACAAAGTTTTGGGCAGGGATTGATTTTGGGTACAATTGAGGTAATCATTTTGAGTGTTGCTTGTTGAATGTGAAGTGATTGCCTTTTTATTTCTTTTTCATTTCCATCAATCTCAGAGTTTACATATCAGTGCTTAAATAATTTTATCTCTTTGCAGGACAAGAATCATCAGAAAATCATCTCTTTTGAGTTTCAGAAGATTAAATACTGGTATGATGAAGATGAAAATGAGTTCCTTTCAGTGGCTTTTCCAGTAGATTTTCAACTTCAGTTTTACCAGACTGCCAAGGGATTCCAGGATGAAACAGAACTGAAAGCTGCTGAAAAGAAATATGGTACAAACAAGTATGTACTGAAGATGATTTGAAATTGGATGATATAATTTTATTTATACAATAGCTGCGGTCTTTTTCCACTTTTAAAGATAACTACATTTTTGGTAGTTTGTGTGTAAATTTTATAATTAGTGCACAAAAGATTCTTCCGTAATGATGGCTTCATAACTGAGCTATCTTTGGAGCTATCTGATGTACCTTGCATCAGATGCAGGATCTATATCATTAAATCAGTTGTTGCAGACTAATGAAGTAAAATTGTAATCAGCATTGAGAGAATGTCCTCAAATTACTCACCGCTTGTGTTTGCACCTGTCTGTTTAGTCCCATTCCTCTGTGCTTTCCCCCCTGGTCTAGTAACCTTGGTGTTAGTACCACCAAGTTCAGAAATCTTGAACTTGCTGGTTACACTTTTGCAATGATTTCTTGACTTGAGCCGAAAATGAATTTGTGCCTATTGCCCAGCGCCAGGAAATCGCCATCCTGACTGTTAGATATAAAAACAGCAGCTCCATCTGCTTACATGGAGAAATGGCTTCAAGATGCTAAGATGAGGATCAGGTAGTATACGTTTTTAGAATGGTAAAATGTCATGCTTTTCCTTGCGTTTTTAATTAACTACCTTTCAATGTTTTTGATAGCACTTTTCACAATAACTCAAAAGTTTTTAACAAGATCAATTACTATTCTGTGATTAAAGATGTTTTGGAGCATACAAATAAATGATGAAAAGTTTTACTGAAATATTGTAATTCCCATTACATGCTTTCAGGTTATAGTCCTTTGCTTATGATCTAAGAAAAGCAGGGTAGCATCAACTGCTGTCTGTGTCATTGGATTAGGTTGCCAAGGCTCCTTAGGAGTATTATCCTAAGGAGTTGGTGTGTTTGGGGTTAAATGGGAAGGAACAAAGTTTGAAGTACACGATTATTTAAAAATACAGATCAGTGATTCCTGCTAAACTGATCTTTGATTGCATATACTCCCATGTACTTAAAGTATCTGTGTAAATTTGACAGTATGATGCAGCATTTGTCCTCATTTCTGATATGTATGTTTGGCAGGGCTGAAATGGTGGTTCCTGAATTTATGCAACTCTTCAAAGAGAGGGCCACAGCTCCTTTCTTTGTTTTTCAGGTAGGTGCCTTTACAATTGCTTAAAAATAGAGTATTTGTATTACCACTTTTGACTTTAATATGAGTATTTTGCATATAGCATGATCGTGCATCAGTACTGAAGTAAATCTGTTTTAAATGTTACAATTTAAGTGAGGGAAGCTGTCTAAGCGTGTTTTTTTTTCATATCAAGTATGTTGATAAATCGAGTCCACCAAATCAGCATTGTAGAACAGCTGGAAAGGTAATAAACCCACAAAATTCTGCAGCCTCTGGGTTTCCGGCATAATGTATGCAGAATGCTGAAGGAACTCAGCATGTCAGGCGGTATCTGGAGAGGAATAAACAGTTGAAGTTTCGGGCTGAGACCTTTCATCAAAGTCTTGGCCCGAAGCATCACCTGACTATTCTTCTCCATAGAAGCTGCCTGACTGTTGAGTTCCTCCAGTATTTTGTGTGTTTTGCTATAGATGGAAAAGTAATGATATTTGAACTCCCATCATCGGATCATCAAATTGATGAGCATTGAGGAGAGGAAGTCTTTTGGCTTCAGCCCACTGTACCCACGCCTGGTCTTAAGCCACCCAGTCACTGATTATTTACATCTCTTCCTGTACCATTATAATCTCCAATTATCTATCAAACTGAATTATGGGTCACCTTTGCTTGCAAGGTGGAAAAAAAATCCTGAGGCAAGAGACTGTTGATGCTGGGAATCTGGGTCAACACAAAAAAAAAACTGGAGAAACTCAGTAGGCCAAGCAATATCTCTGGCGGGAAATGAACAGTCAACATTTCAATCCAATACTCTTCAGTCCTGATAAGGATCTAGACTTGAAACATCGGAAGAAAAATTCCTCATTATTGAGCTAATTACCTTAAATCTGTGTTCTCTGGTTGTTGAGATTCGGCTAGCATATGTGCATCACTCAAACATTACATTGGCCTTTCTCTCTATTAATTATATTTCCCCATTTTATATTATTCTCGTAGACACAAGAAGTATAGCAGAGGCTTAAAACCTAGAGCAATACACACAATGTGCTGGAGGAGCTCAGTGGGTCAGGCAGCACCTACGAATGGGAAATAAACAGTTGTCATTCTGGGCTGAGAGCCTTCATCAGGGCTAGATGAAGGGTCATGGCCTGTGTGTCAACTGTTCCCATCCCTAGATGCTGCCTGATGTATTGAGCTCCTCCAGCACGTTGTGTGTATTGCTCTATTCTCAGATGCCTTTATTCCTTTTTTTTGGATGTCTTCCACACATTTTTCTCAATTATTGCAAGCTGTTTTTCTCCTGATGTTAGCATGGAAAAGGAAATAATTGAAAATACAGGCAATTTATAAGAAAGGAGTTTCTAGAAGTACTGAGGCAATGTTTCTCTCCATGTATACTGCCTGACTTGCTGAGGACTTCAACCACTACAATTTTGTTTTTAAGATTGAAATGAGGGTGCTGTAGCTTACGGTAGTCTTCCTTTCTCACTTACATTGCTACTCTTTGATGCTTTTCCTTTTTTGCCTCTCATTGTTTAGGCAACACTTGGATTACTAATTTTTAATTGCAGCCCTTTGGAGCTAAATGCCCTTGGAACTCACTGAAATTGGACTGCATTTTGTCTTTGGTGCTTCCTTGTAGTTCTCCATAAGTACTCTAAATGTGAAGATTTTATCATTTCATACATTCACTAATACTTTCTCCATCGACTATATTTTGGTCTCAAGATGCTAATTCAATAGGGCTGCCTTCTTAAGCTAGAAGTGCTCTAGCCGTGCTTGTATACATAGAAACATAGAAAATAGGTGCAGGAGTAGGCCATTCGGCCCTTCGAGCCTGCACAGCCATTCAGTATGATCACTGCTAATCATCCAACTCCGAACCCTGTACCAGCCTTCCCTCCATACCCCCTGATCCCTTTAGCCACAAGGGCCATATCTAACTCCCTCTTCGAAATATAATTTGCATGTTGGAAAATTGAAGTCCTGTTAGTTTCTGTAGCTTTGTGCTGTTATAATCTTCCATGGTTTGTTTCTCAAATCAGTTTTCTATCATTAGTAACAGTAATTTTTCTAATTCCTGCTGGTGGACTGGGTGTAAGTTCAGCCATAATTGAATAGCTGAGCAAGTTAGACAGGCCACAGGTTCTACATTTTTGCTGTTCATCCTTGTACAGTACTGCTCTCAGTTTCTATTTCCTTTTGGGCTGTAAAGTTCCCCCCACCATCACTCAATCCCTGCAGTACTTGGAGTCATTGTATTTGCCATTATATTGTGGACCTTAATGGTGTGGTACCTAAAGTTACCTGATCACTTTAGCACACTATATTCATTACTCACATGTTCACCAAACTCTTTTGACATTGTTTTATCTTTCATCCCTGAGCCCCCCTAGATCTGAACTGTTATTTATTCTCTTTCTGTTCTCTGGCACTTTAATTCTTTATGAATATTCCTTGCACCTTGACATATTAGCAAAGACATTGCAGGGGCATTGGTCCAACCTCTGACTGCACCTACTTGCCTTCCATTTTGATGAGTTATATCACACGATGTATTGGAGGCCACAGAAAGATAAATTCTCCATTTATCAGTTCTGTTTGAATTTTAATGTGAAGCATTCAGGGTAAGATTCCAACATGTGTTATTTATAGTGCAGGAGACTTAGTAATTGAAGCACATTGAGAAATATTCTGTCTGTGGCTATACATGAAAAAGAAATGTCGTGGCTGAAGCTAAGCATATTGGAAGATGTATCCTCAGCCATGAGTGGAAAGCTGGAATCAATTTATATGCTTTGTAACAGGACGGATTCTTGTCCTAAGAGTGACACTTTAATCTGTGTGATTCCAGGTCTTGATGGTACCTGCTTGTTTGCACCAACAAATTTATTACATTTAACAGACAGCGAGATAAGATGACCTGTCCAAGTTCTTGAGAGGAATCCAGTGTTCCTCTCTCTGCCGGACAGCAATTTATCTTTTGTAAAAATAAGGTTGAATTTTGTTTGTGAAGTAAATATTATATTAAAAACTTCAGTTACCGTAAAGGTTGAAAATCTACCTGCTATTCAACCACTGAAAGTGGTTCTATTTCAATGCAAATACATCTCTTGTTGACTTTGAATTCAGTGAGGAAAATAAAGAATTCCGCTCCAATGTAACCTAGCCTGGTAGCAGAATACAGCGGTGCTGGAGGTTCACGTTAGGCTCCTTTTAACAATCAATCTGATATTTGGGTACATAGTGGTGAGTATATTGTAAGTCTGTCCTTTTTTTCCAGGTGTTCTGTGTGGGTCTGTGGTGCTTGGATGAGTACTGGTATTACAGTGTCTTTACCCTTTTCATGCTGGTGGCCTTTGAAGCCTCCCTGGTGCAGCAACAAATGAGGAACATGTCAGAGATCCGGAAAATGGGCAACAAGCCCTACATGATCCAGGTAGGAGCTTGTACAAGTAAGGTTGTCTGGTATTCAACTAGTGTGAGGTTGGGGAAGTCATAAATGACACTGGTTGTCTCTCTTTTAATTAGAGATCCAGGAAGAGTCATGATAGTTTATTACAATTATTAAACTCTATCTTAATAGTGTTATTCTTGGATGCCTGGCATTCTACACTTCTCCATTTTGTCATTGTCACTACAAGAGCAACATGTGTGGTACACAATTTACCTCACTGTTGAATACCAGAAATTTAAGATACAGAAATTGGACACAAGAAAAATAGAACCTAGAACTGTTTTGCACAGGAACAGATCCTTTGGCCTATGCTTATTGTGCTAAACTTGATCCCTAACTAATCCCATCGACCTGCATGTGGTCAATGTCTCTCCCCCATTCCCTACCTGTTTACATGTCTAAATGCATCTTAAAGTTGCTATTGTGTCTGTTTCCATCACCTCCCTTGGCAGCATATTCTAGGCACCCACCACTCTTCTGGTTATATAATTTTGAAAAATCATGCTTGGCTTGTAAATGTCTTTTAAGTTTTCTCCCTCACACCTTTGAGTTATACTTTTAGTATCTGATAATTCCACCCTAGGGGAGAAAGAAGACTCTGGCTTTTTATGCCTCTCATAATTTTATAAATTCCGTCAGAAATCCTCTCAGCCTCCACTCCAGAGAAAACAATCCAGCACATTTGCCAACTGAATTATTGTTCCTTTACATGTGTTTCTTTGCTGCTTAATTATGTTTCAATTGAACCCACTTTTCCATTACCTTTATTGCAGTTACAACATTCATAAATGAGAGATTTAACTTGGATCAAATGTAAAAAGATTTGGCTATGCTATGATTAGGCCATCTTACTGCATGTGTTTTGTGCTGGTTTCTGATGCTTGAATGAATACTGGAATTTTTTCGTTTTCTGTTGGTTTTCCCTGATGTGATTGATCGTCAGGAATATGTGTTGCTCTAACTAGTATGTCCACACTAGTTTTATTTGTTTCCTCCAGGTCTACAGGAACAGGAAGTGGAGACAGATCTCAAGTGATGAGCTCATTCCTGGTGATATTGTTTCAATAGGCAAGTACTTGAGTCATTTATTAATATGGAAATACTACTCGAGCAAATTATGACCATGTGGATGATGGAGTACTATTCCACAATGTTTTTAAATAGAGCTTTTGCGCAAAATCCATTTTTGACATGCCTTGTATTGGAGTGTTGAAATGTTGATGTTCTGGGATTTTAAAAAAATTACAGCCTTTCATCTACATTCCAAATTACAGTATTGTGCAGCTAACTGTTTCATACTGGGGAAGTGATTCTGAAGCTGATTCAACAGTGATTTGAGATGGTTGCAAAATGTAGGTTTGCCATCAGATTGTTGCCTGGCTTTTAAGTCATAGAAGTATGATTGAACTAAATCAGAATCGAGTTTATTATCACTGACAGATGTTGGAAAGTTTGTTGTTTTGCGCAGCAGTACAGTGCAATGCATAAAAATTACTATAAATTAAAAACACACAATGCAAAAAGAGAACAAGGGAGTGAGGTGCTCATGGATTAAAGGGCTGTTTTGAAATCTGGCAGAGGGGAAGAAGCAGTTCCTACACACTCTGTGCGTGTTTTCCGGCTCCTGTATCACCACCTCCCTGATGGTAGTAATAAGCGTGTATGTCCTGGATGGTAAAGGATCCTTCATGGTGGAAGTTGCCAACTTGAGGCACTGACTTTTGAAGCTGTTCTCTATGGTTGGGAATTAGTGCCTATGATGGAGCTGGCTGAGTCTACAACTAAAATGGAAGATGAACATGTGGAACATTGTGAAAACTAGATGAAGTTGAAAGTTTTTTCTAAGTGTTAAGAATTGAGAAGTGAAGATTCAGGGAAGTGAGAATATCAGAGTTAAATGGCTAAATGCTTGGAGCCAATAATACATGTACAGATGTCTAATCCAGTGTACACAACCTAATCCTCAGCATGCTTAAGTCGTAGAAAAAACATGGAGCTGTGTTTTTTCCCTCCATTTTTCATGTCTCCTGTACCATTTCCAGTTCATTTATCTCTCAAATCAGTCCACTGATGACTCCATAGCCTCTGCCCTCCACTCCATCATGTCCCACCTGGAAAATGGTGCCTTGTATGCCAGGATGCTGTTTATTGACTAGATCAATATTCAGTACAGTACAGTCATACCTCAGAACCTGGTGGATAAACTCTCGTAGTTGGGTCTCAACACCTGGACTTGGCAAAGGTCAGTCAGTTCATGTTGGTAGAAATATCTCCAGCTTCATGATGCTGAGCATCTGCACTCCCCAGAGCTGCGTGCTCAGTCCACTGCTTTGCTGACACATGACTGCACTGAGCCAGTTCAAACCAAATCAAGTTTATTGATGAGCCTCATCAACGATGAAGACAAGACGGTGTACAGAGGAGAGATAGAGCAGCTGGTAAAAAAAAAAGTGTGAGCACAACTATTTGAGAACTCAATGTGGACAGGACAAAGATGATCCACGGAGAGAGTTAGGAGCACCAAGTTTCTGGGAGTGCACAAAATGGACATCTTACCTGATTCCTCAAGATACCTCTTTGGTCAAAAAAAGTACAGAAACGTCTCCACTTCCTGAGGAGATTGATGTGAGTGAGGTCCGTTTACCACCCCCCCCCCCCAACGTCCTTCTATGTCAGCGGTCCCCAACCAGTGGGCCCCGGACCAGTACCGGGCTGCGAGGAAACGATATGATTTGGCGATAGGAGTCAGCTGCACCTTTCCTCATACCCCGTCACGCACTGTTGAGCCATTACGCACGCGAGGTCATTATCCACGCGTCATCCATGTCGGTGCGGGAAAAAGATCAACTCCTCGAACTTGCAAATGATGGCGGATGAAAAGTATGTTTGACGTAACATCTCTGCCGGTATTCTGGATCAAAGTCAAGGCGAAATATCCTGAGATAGCCACGAAAGCACTGAAAACGTTGCTTCCATTTCCAACATTTTTCTGCTAAGCGGAGTTTTCTGCAATGAATGCAAGGAAAACTAAATTGCGGAATAGACTGGACATAAGGAACCCCCTTTTAGTATCGCTGTCTCCCGTCACCCCTCGATAGGACCGTCTTGTTGCAGGGAAACAAGCCCAGGGCTCCCACTGATTCAGCGATATTGGTGCGTTGCAATGATTTTATATGTTCAAACGGGGAAAATATGTGCTGTGTGTTTAATATCCAAACGTTACTTAAAATGTTATGATACTATTGACTTACTTATATAACCATATAACAATTACAGCATGGAAACAGACCTTGTCGGCCCCTCTAGTCCGTGCCGAACGGTACTCTCACCTAGTCCCGCCGACCTGCACTCAGCCCATAACCTTCCATTCCTTTCCTGTCCATATACCTATTCAATTTTTCTTTAAATGATAATATTGAACCTGCCTCTACCACTTCTACTGGAAGTTCGTTCAACACTTACTTCAAGCTCCCCTGATAATTGACTTATCACTATATTCATGCGAGGAAAATATGCGCTGTGTTTTTAATATTAAATTTGTTAGATAAACCCTTATAGAAACAAAATTGAGTGTATTAGCCACTTACCACTGACATTCCAGTCGTGATTAACACCCCCCCCCCCCACCCGAACAGAATCGCCAAAAGGATTTTCAGAGAGGAAAAATTCGGCAGGTCAGGACGAGCATGCGCTCTGGTGCCCGCGCAAGGCTTCATGGTCATTGTAGTCTTTTTCTGGGTAAACACAATGTATTTGATTGCTACTCTTGTCCGTTGGCAAACCTACCCCCCCCCTCATTTGGCCGGTCCGCAAGAATATTGTCAATATTAAACTGGTCCGCAGTGCAAAAAAGGTTGGGGACCCCTGCTCTATGTAACTAGTATTTACAGGAGCACCATCAGGAATGTCGTGACAAGCTGCATCACTGTCTGGTACAGGAATTGAAATTACCTGACTGCAAGACCCTAAGAAGTATTACAAGGACTGCTGAGAGGATTATCAGGGTCTCTCTGCCACCCATCCAAGGTATTAGGAAAGTTACATATGCAGGATCCTTAACATTATCAGTGACTCCTCCCATCCATTCCATCCAACAACCTCTGATGCCCCATTATCAGGCAGGTGGTAACGTAGCAACAGGACAAGAATTTAGGGTGGGAAGCATCTTCTTACCCTAGACCATGAAATGGAAAATAAATCTGCTTAAACCTGCACTGAATCCTTCATTGCACTACTGTATTCATTTCTGGAGCAGTGCCTGCGTTTCTTGGCAATCGTTTAAAAATATCCAAAAATCATTGGCGTTAGTTACTGTTTTGTTTAGTTTAACCATTATATTCTGATGACAGGACGGTAATATGATACATTATTGGTTTTTCTTTCCAGATACTGCACAGGATGCTGAATGTTCATGCCTTGTCTCTTTTTACAAAATACATAAGTAATTGTATATGGTGCCATTTAAATTAGTTGAAAAGAAAAATTAGTCAAACATGATCATCCATCTCAGATAGCAGCTATAGTGAACCCAGAATTAGCAAATAGTATTGGAAATTTTGAAAAACACAAGCTTGCAAGTTTTTATTAATTTTGTTGTCTACCTCTACACGAAAAATTCTTGTCAACAAGAAAAATTCCAAATATTAAGTTGTATAAAATCTGGGTGACTTGTCAAAGATTAATATTTGATTTAAAGATATGAAAGAAAAAACATAAATGTAAAATTTTCTATTCTGTGCTTCCACCACAAAGCTTCACATGTTAGCCTGAAAATCTGTGAAGCAGTATGCAAAAGTTAACAATTTACGTAATTGCTATTGGGTGCAGAGGACCTTGGGAATCCTCATGCAAGACTCCCAGAAGGTTAATTTACAGGTTGAGTCTGTGGTAAAGAAGCCAAATGCAATGTTGACATTTATTTCAAGGGAGAATAGAATATAAAAGCAAGGAGATAATGCAGCCTTTATAAGAAACTGTCAGACTGCACTTGGAGTATTAACAACAGTTTTTGGGTTCCATATCTCAGAAAGGATGTGCTCTCATTGGAGAGAGTCTAGAGGAAGTTCACGAGGATGATTCTGAGAATGAAGGGGTTAACATTTGAGGAGCTTTTGACAGCTTTGGATCTGTGCTCATTGGAATTTAGAAGAATGTGTGGGGATCTCATTGAAACCTATCAAATTTTGAAAGGTCTAGATAAGGTAGATGTGGAGAAGTTGTTTTCTATGGTGGGGGTATCCAGAACTAGAAGGCACAGCCTCAAAATTGAGGGGTGACCTTTCAGAACAGAGGTAAGGAGGATTTTTTTTTTTTTATTAAAGTCCCAGAGTAATGAATCTGTGGAATGCTCTGCCACTGACTGCAGTGGAGGCCAAGTCCATGGGTATATTTAAGGTGGAAGTTGATGGTTTCCTGATCAGTCAGGGCATTAAAGGATATGGTCAGGATGCAGGTGTGTGGTGTTAAGTGGAATCTGAAATCAGCCATGATGGAATGATGGAGCAGACTTGATGGGCTGAATGGCTCAATTCTGTTCCTATGTCTTATAGACTTATTAGACCTGAACTCCCTGCCTCCACGTATGAATCTCATTATATAGTCTCATGTATAAAGCGTTAGTAGCGTTGTACAGTTTATTTTTTAACTTGTATCATATATGCACCTTATTGTTAATTTATTAGTGGCAATATTACTGTGTGTGTGAGTTGTATGTACTGTGTTGTGTCCCTTGGTCTGGAGGAATCGTCTCATCTGCCAGTGTACAATGTGTGTGGTTGACAATAAACTTAAAATTTAGCTTGAATTCAGGCGCTTTTGGATTGACTTAGGGAATTTTCAATTTAAAACACAATCCACAGGGTGCTTCTCTTCAATCCCACAGTGAGCTTCCTTGCTCCCTGGACAATGCTGAAATCTCAATCAAAACCTAATTGTTTGGGAAATGAGTTGGGAGTAAGATGTGATAAATATCTGACTCGAGTCTTGTATGGAACGCTCTTGTGATTTAATCGGCATTGTGTTAAATCTATTATGCAACTTTTCAGAAAATGTAATTAATTGTAGCAAAGTGCTTTGGAATAGCATGAAGTTGTGAAAACACTGCATAACTAAACTTTTTCTAATCTGTTGTCTGCTGCCTGCTACTATCCTCTAATTATGTTGCTTTATTTCTGACTAGGTCGTTCACCTCATGAGAATTTGGTCCCCTGTGATGTTCTGTTGCTCAGAGGGCGATGCATTGTAGATGAAGCTATGCTAACAGGAGAATCTGTTCCACAGATGAAGGTAATGGTGTAATGTGTTAGTGTTAGAGTGCTATTCTGGGAAACCATTAAAGGTTTAGAAATGAGGAATTTTAATTTGGAGCAGTTATGTTGTTGGGAAATTGATATTTACTAATTTAAAGTAATCAATCACATGCTGAGCAGTTTCATTCAGGCATATCTGGCCATTCTTAAATAATTTTTACTATGCTAGGGAAAAGGTGTATGCATTCCCAGATTGTCTATTGCACTTTGTACTTTGTATTAAGTTCAGTCTAGTAAACTATAACACAGGTTGCTTGTTTCCATGGTAGCATCAGCTTTGCCCTGCCTCTTCACCCGCTAAAGGTAACAGCTGCACTTTTGATACCTTGGATTTGGCTATCTTAATAGTGTTTTTAATGAGTTCTCGCCTTGCAATCTTTAAATTTGAGCTGAAGTTAAATTGCTGCCCTAAACTAGTCTTATTAGTACACTGACATTGGGTCTGACGACACTTGTCATCTGTCATTTCACTTTTAGGAGCCCAATTATAGCTTCCCAAGCCTGTTTAAAAATTCTTTCCCTTTCTACATCTGTATCTCTCCCTTTAAGATGCTGCTTAAAATCATTTAGTTTTGACCACCAGTTCTTAATATCTCCCTTTGTGACTGTTTATATTTTAATATTGCTATGAATGTTCAATGTTTTTATTGTAGAAAGGCTCTACATGTATTGTGATAAGGATTCCATTCAGCCCAATCCCATCAATTCTATTCCCACTTAATTTCCCTGATACCTGTTCACTCAGATTAACTATCCTCCCTAAACCCCCATCCACAAGTTTGCCCACTGACCACATAGACACACAATGGGTAATTTATAGTGACCAACTAACTTAACAGGTGCCATATCTTTGGAATGTGGGAGGAAACTTACTATCACATGGAGAATGTGAATTTTTCCCCACAGACAATGCTAGAACTCTAGTTTGCTGGAACTATCTGCTGCACTTTTCTGCTATTTAAAACTACAGAAGGTGGCCATTCTGCTCACTGGGAACCAGCCAGCAATCAGAACAATTCCATTTTCCTGCTTTCCTCTCCATTGTTCCCTTACGGTCTGACAACTTGCATGCTCAACTCTTTTTTGATTCCTATATTTTGTATAAAATGCAAGCTATTAGTATTTTATAGTCTACAGGAAAATTCTAGGGAGCCATATCTTGTAACAAATGGTTGGAATGGGAATGGAGTTTGAGCCAATTATTGCTGACCTCATGGCAGATTTTGATTGACAGGAATTGTCCTTTAGTTTTAAGCAATAGTATGTTCATAGACAAGAACTTTTCAAGTGCATGTTGGTACTGGTCCAATGGCAAGAGACATTGGTTTTTCTAGGCCACCTGTTGACAAAGATACATCACCAGAAACTATCTTTAATTTCTTGATAGAAAGTCCAGAAAATGAAAAAGTAATATTTTTGCTGTGGTGACTCTCAATAGGAACCAGTGGAAGATATTGCTGCAAATCACATACTGGACTTGCAGTCCGATTCAAAGCTGCATGTAATATTTGGGGGAACGAAAGTAGTTCAACATACTCCACCTCAAAAATCTAGTGCAGGACTCAAACGTAAGTACGGGAAAAAGACACTGCACAATTGCCAAACCATAATTTCTCCTGTTAATAGCGTAATGGTAATATTATACTGCTTACACGATAGAAAAGTGAGTTCTGGTTTATTTCTGTACTTTATAATAGCACCATGCACAAGTGAGGTGGTAGGCAAGTGGAAGCAATGTTCACAGCAAAATACAAATTACTGGAGGAACTTAGCAGGCCAGGCAACATCCATGGAAAAGAATAAGCAGTTGACGTCTTGGGCTGAGATCCTTCACCGGGACTGAAAGGAAGGAGATTTCAGTAAGAAGTGGTGGGTCATGTCAGTCCACGGCTGCCTCTGCTGCCACGATGAGACCACACTTGGGTTGCAGGAGCAATACCTTGTATTCAGTCTGGGTAGCCTCCAACCTCATGGCATGAACATGGATTTCTCGAGCTTCTGTTCGTTGTCCCTCCCCCTCAGCATGCCCCTTTCCTGTTTTCTCCTCTTAGCTGCCCATTACCTCCCTCTGGTGCACCTCCCTTTTCCCTTTCTTCCCTGGTCTTCTGTCGTCTCCTATCAAATTCCCCCTTCTACTGCCCTTTATCTCTTTTGCCAATCAATTTTTCAGCTTTTTACTTCACTCCCTCCCCACTCCCAGTTTCACCTATCACCTACCACCTTGTACTACTTCCTCTCCTCCCCCCACCTTACTCGACTTCTCTTTCTTTTCAGTTCTGATGAAGGGTCCCGACCCGAAATGTTTATCCCTTTCCATATATGCTGCTTGGTCTGCTGAGTTCCTCCAGCATTTTGTGTTTTGCTTTGGATTTCCAGCATCAGCAAGTTTTCTTGTGTGTTTAAAAATCCATACTTTGGTCTGTTAATCTTGTTCACTGAACCAGAACAAACATTAGTTGCTCTATATAACATGATCAAATTTTAATTATTTCAAGGAAATGATGTCCATTTCACATTTGTCTTCAGTTAATCTATTTTACCATAATTATGATATATACTCCTGTTGATGTAATTTATTCATCTGAATCAGGAGATGGTGGCATTGGCAAAGAACTGTTGTCAGTTTTCACAAACTGTTAGCTTGTCTACCTTTCAGTGTTTACGAATTTGACAAATTAACTGTTTAAAACAATATAAAGGGACACGTATAATGCTAATATTCTGTTAGTGTTGTCAGCTCTACAGCCCAACTTTTCTGTGACGACTAAGGTGTCGTCTTAATTTAGCATAAATCCCTGAAAACTTCTATGTACCTGTCTTAATGTCTTTAAAATGTAGTAATTGTACTTGCCTTTACCACTTCCACTGGCAGCACATTCCATATATCCACCAACTTTGTGTGGAAAAACATGCCCCTCTGATCCCCTATAAATCTTCCTCTCTCACCTTGTCACTGTTCTCCAGTCCAGATTCCCGTGTGTGGTGGTGGGGGGGAGGGGGGGAGAGAAAGACTCTCACCATGCGCCTTATCTATGCCTCATGATTTTGTCATCCTCAGGTTTTCCAGTTTTCACTCCAGCCTATCCAGTCTCTGCTTATAACACAAGCCTTCTGGTCCTGGCAACATCCTTTCCTGCACTCTCTCTAGTTTTATCCTTCCTGTAGTATGGTGACCAGCACTGCATGCATCACTGCAGGCGTGGTCTTTACAGCTGGAACACGATGCCCCGAGTCTTGTATTCAGTACCCCGGTCAGTAAAGGCCTGTGTGCCAAATGCTATCTTCACTGCCCTGTGTTACCACTCCCCAAGAGCTATATACTTCCCTTCTTAAGTTTCTGTTCTACAATGCTCCCAGGTCCAGTGTAAGGCTTGCCCTGCTTTATCTAGCCATAATGCATCACCTTGCATTTGGCTGAGTTAAATTCCATCTGCCATTCATAGGCTCACTTTCCCAATTGATTTAGATCCTGATGAAACCTTTTACAATCTTCTACACTGTCAACCACATCACCAATTTGGTACTTGAAGAGCATCAAGTACATTATGGAGCACTTTTGTATTTAGGATTTTGTTCATTGCTATATGTAAATATGTACACTAGCTTTTGTGCTTGCTTAGCAAATGGCATTTTATTTTTTGGCTATCCACTAGCATTGCTTTTATTAATTACTTCCCCAGCTGTGGATAACGGGTGTGCTGCCTATGTCCTGAGGACTGGTTTTAATACTTCTCAGGTGAGTAGAATAATCTGTGTGAAACATGTAGTCTGTTAAGCACTGATAGTTTAACTGATACGATGAGGTGAAATTATTAACCATACTTGTGATTCGCTGGCTGAGAGTCAAACCTTCAGCTTACTGATAGAACATTACAGCACAGAAACAGACGCTTCGCCCCATCTAGTCCATGCCGAACTATTAATCTGCCTAGTCCCATTGACCTGCACCTGTACAATAGCCCCTCCACACCCCTCCCATCCATTACCTATCCAAATTACTCTTAAATATTTAAATCAAATCCACATCCACTCCTTCTGTTAACAGCTTGTTCCACATTCTCTCCACCCTCTTGTGAAGCAGTTCCCCCTCATGTTTCCCTTAACCATTTTACCTTTCACCCTTAACCTATGATCTATAGTTGCAGTCTTACCCAACCTTAGTGGAAATATCCTGTTCATTTCCCCTGTCTGTACCCCTCACAATCAAATCTCCCCTCATTCTCCTTGTACAACCTTTCCTGAAAACTTGGGTCCTGAAGTAATGGGTGGAGTCTTGTAAATTTTCTGTAATTTTTCAATCCAATTGATATCTTTTTCTTGTATGTAGGTGACCAGAACTGCAGAGTCTAAATTAAGCCTCACCATTGTCTTAAACATAACATCCTGTCTTCCTACTTTCACTTATGAAGGACAATGTGCCAAGAGCTCTTTATGACCTATCTACGTGTGACCCCATCTCGATATTTATTCTTGCTTATTTGTTTTGTGTTTTCACCATTTGTTGTCCTTTGCATGCTGGTTGTGTGTCTGCTCGCAAGAAAGCAAATCTCAGCATTGTATATGGTGACATATGTACTCTAATAATTTACTTTGATCTTTGAGTTATATCAACTTGCATAGATCAGTTGTGCAAGCCCTCCAAGTTTAATTGGACTGAAAAGTTCAGTTTCTTGAAACATGACTCTGACAATTTCATAGACTGGAATGTTATTGTTACTCAAAGAATAACAGCAATGGTTTTAGGATTAATTTGCATCTGTTGTGTTAGAAATATATTGTTGAAGTTCCATCCTGTAGTCACCAAAGCAGCAGGCATAATGGCTATTCATTTTGGTTATAAAATGAATTGTGAATTTTTAATTTGTTTATTAAATTTTTTTTACCAGATATTTTTATTAAAGCTATTTAAGATTTGTACATAAGATTGATAGCATCAAACAGTTAAATTGTATGTGCATTTAGGAGATTATCTTAACATAAGATGTTTAAATGGAAGTGCTTCAACTTCTCACTTCATATCTTGGTCTGACCTGATGCCACCTTTTATGCATCTTTTCCAGGTTGTTAGTTTCTTGTCCTTTTTCCGGTCTGTCCCCTTCCTGTACCATTATTTTTGTCACAAAATTACTAGAAAGCCACCATCTAGTCTTGCAAAATCGAGCCTATAATGGTCATCCGTGGAATAAACTAGAAAGTAAAGTACAGCTATATTACATTTGCAAACTGGAAGAGTGAGCAAAAAACCTAAAAATATTTGAGTTTAACTTCGGTATCTTTGAAACTCTCAGGGAAAATTGCTGCGGACAATCTTATTTGGAGTCAAACGAGTTACTGCCAACAATCTGGAGACTTTTATCTTCATCCTTTTCCTTCTCATCTTTGCTATTGCTGCAGCTGTTTATGTCTGGGTAGAAGGTAAGTTTCTCTTCCCTTCTAGGGTAAGAAGGGGAGGAGTGGCATCCCTGGAAGAGGCTTTGCAGTAGTGAATTTAAAAACGCAAACACAAGAAAATCTGCAGATGCTGGAAATTCAAGCAAGACACACAAAATGCTGGTGGAATGCAGCAGGCCAGGCTCCAACCTGATGGCATGAACATTGATTTCTCTAACTTCCGTTAATGTCCCTCCTTCCCTTCTTACCCCATCCATAATTTATTATTTTTCCCCTCTCTTTCCCTCACAATAACTCCTTGTCTGTTCTCCATCTTCCTCTGGTGCTCCCCTCCCCCTTTCTTCCAAGGCCTTCCGTCCCATGATACTCCCCCTTCTCCAGCCTTGTATCCCTTTTGCCAATCAACTTCCCAGCTCTTGGCTTCATCCTTCCTCCTCCCGTCTTCTCCTGTTATTTCGGGTCTCCCCCTCCCACTTTCAAATCTCTTACTGTCTCTTTACATTAGTCCTGACGAAGGGTCGCGACCTGAAACGTCGACTGTACTTCTTCCTGTAGATGCTGCCTAGCCTGCTGCATTCAACCAGCATTTTGTGTGTATTGCAGTCTTGTTAACTGTCTAGATTGTATGGTCATGATAAAATGTTTTAACATGAGGCAAAAGCAAATAAATGACTTTAGTAATTTTTACACTCCACTCCCCTTATCTGTGTATTCTGCACAAAGATGTAATCTCTTGCATATGGCTGACTTTAGAAGTTACTTTTTCAATTTTTTCCCCCTTCATTCAGTGACAACAATGTTGCTGAGGATTAAAAGCATAAAGAAGAGGGGGTTATGAATTTGCAATGCAGTTTGTTATCAATTGGATTGTGTTTTCTGAAGATTTCCTGTTCCCTATCAGCAAATTCATTGTGATGTCCATAACACTTACCAAACAATTCGTTATTGCAATTGTTAATATTGAAGCTGTTTAGACTTGTATCTTGATCGTGCCTTGAATTCCAGATATTAGGAGTCATTACCAGTTCTTTTGTCATTTCAAAGAGTTATTTTTAATGTAGCTTTGTTTGTCTACAGGCACAAAGGACCCAAACAGAAACCGTTACAAGTTGTTTTTGGAATGTACGTTAATCCTAACATCTGTTGTTCCACCTGAGCTCCCAATTGAATTATCACTGGCTGTCAACACTTCCCTTATTGCCTTGGCTAAACTCCGTAAGTACTTTGTAATACGGAAGGGCATAATAACACTTCAAACCACAAGCCTTTATATCGTAATTGGAGGGTGAAATATTGAGTACGTATTCAATAGAAAAAAGGATGCCTTTTAATGGCTGCCTTTTTTAATTTAGAGTACATACAGGAGCAGAATAGATTATTCTTGAATGGAAGTAGTTGAAGATTACAGCCTTTTGTTTGCTATCTGTCATCATTGAGACACTCAGGCAATTTAGCAGCCACTTGGTCAAGGTCTTTAAGTGTACCTGACATCAAGAGAATGTGGATAATTACCTTTCAACAGCTTGTTAGTGGAGAGTGGAGGGCTGGCTGACAAGGTTATATTTTTCTTTGGCCATAAAGCGCAAATTATCTCACTGGCTGAATCATGTACAACATTTTGGTTAGCATTAATGAGATGTGCAAACCTGAAAGAGTGCAGAATGGATTCACTGCAGATATCTGGGAGTATAAGAAAGGGCAAAAGTCAGATTCTTTTTCCATTTTGCCACAAAGTAATCTGATTAAATTGCTCAGATGACAGATCTTGAGAAACCCAAAGGTAATTATTGTACTATTTGATTATTTGGAGAATTGCTAAACAAAAGGTATTATTAAAAGTGAGGCAAAAGTTAAGATTTTTAATCCCGTGGAAGTTGAATGCTAGATCCCAAAATGTGATGGATACGGAACCGTTGGATGGTTTGAAGAAAGAGCTGAAGTTGAAAAGGGTCGGGGGGCGGGTGGGGGGCGGCGTTAGGAGTGTGGTGAGATTTCCTGCCACAGGCACAATAGGCATACAGGTCCACCTTCTGTCCAATAAAATTTTGGTCATTAAATTTCAGAGCTTTTACCTTGGAACACAAGGACATTCTTGTCAATTGAATGAAGACAGCAAGATTCAGGGTGACAGTGTAATACAGTTAATGGCTTAGTGTAGCATTCCCTTTCTTGTACCATGAAACTAAAAAGGCCTTTCTAGGTGGTTATCATAGGGAAATTAATTTTAATGTATCTCATCCTTGTAGCATTTTGCTTAGTAATTGTCAAATGTCATTTTGTCACATGATATTGAATCTCCAATGTAAAACATTAAGGATGTTTAGAGCCAGACTAACTTAATTTGGCCAGCTGTAGCAGACTAAATGTTGAAAATCACCATGTTCCTTTTCATTAGTTATGGTTTGTGCTTTGTAAGTAATCATTTACCTGACCGTAGCAAAATAAGATGTGAGCAGATCACAAGATGTAACTTTTATTGTGAGGAGGATGTAGGAAACACAGTGCAACTAAAGCAAATAGTTAGAAGCTATAAGGAAATGTTTGAATAGCACGTCAGAAGACTGGCTTGCTGCTACATAGAATGCACTAGCTTTGTATATCGTTTACTGTGTCCTTTTAGAAGCAAATAAATATTCAGGAAAAGGAGATTGCAATAGCAGATGCAATAACTTACTAAAGGTGCTCTGTAAATATAGTGGACTTTGCCAGTCAATCTACAATGTATAGGATGTGGAACATAGAAGCAGGCTGCCCTGGAGAATGGCATACATAGGACTTCTCAAGTGTGGTCACAGACTGTGGGCTGCAGAGTTTTATTGGTTTACAAACACCTAGCAAAGGGGGCTTGGGAGCAGTCTGCACACCCCATATATTGCAAGGAAGTTCAATAATTAAATTAAGAGGCTCATGAGTAAATATAGGAAGTTGTCAAGTCCACACTGCATCTTTGATTGGCACAGATGTGGTGCCAGAAGACTGGAGAATACCTTGTGTTCCTTTATTTAAGAAAGACAGTAGGAATAAGTTGAGTAATGAATGGCCTGTGACCCTTGTGTTAATGCAATGGAACTGTATTAGAATATATCATCAGGAATAGGATTTATGCCCGACACCAGCCCCCTAGGCCTGAGTCGACGTAGTAGTAGTAATAATAGGATTTACGCAGGATTGGGAAGGCACTGACTGATCGGGGTAGTCGGCATGGCTTTTTGCAGGGGAAATCCTATCACGATTGAGATTTTTCGGGTAATTAAAGAAATTGAGGACAGTTCAAAATAAATTATCAAAGTACATGTGTCTCTATATGCAATCCTCAGATTCATTTTCTTGCAGCCATTCACAATAAATACAAAGAAACAATAGAATCAATGAAATATTGGACACAACAAAGACAACCAATGTGCAAAGGACAGCACATTGCAAATACAAGAAAGAAAAATAAGTAATAAATATTGAGAGCATGGGTTGTGGAGTCCTTGAAAGTGAGTCCATAGGTTGAGGAATCAGTTTATTATTGGGGTGAGTGAATTTATCTACTCTAGTTCAAGAGCCTGATGGTAGAAGGGTAATAATTGTTTCTGAATCTGGCGGTGTGGGACGTGAGGCTCCTGTACTCTTTCCTGATGGCAGCAGTGGTGAAGAGAGCATGGCCTGGAAAGTGAGGGTCCTTGGTGGATGTTGCTTTCCTGCGAAAGCTTGGTTTGTAGATATGTTCAATGTTGAGAAGGGCTTTACCCCTAATGGACTGGGCTTTATCCACTACTTTTTGTAGGCGTTTTCATTCAGGAACATAGTTTTCAGTGATTCAGCCAGTCAGAATACTTGACCTATGGAAGTTTTAAATGACATGCCAAATCTTTGCAAACTTCTAAGAAATGATAATGGCATGGATTTTGAAGTTACTGACCCTCTCCACCTCTCCCTTGATGAGGACTGGCTCATGGACCTCTGGTTTCCTCCTCCTGTAGTCAATAATCAGTTCCTTGGTTTTGCTGGCATTGAGTGAGAAATTGCTGTTGTGGCACCTTTTTTAGCCAGGTTTTCGGTCTCCCTTCTGTATGCTGATTCATCACCTCCTTTGATTTGGCTAACAGTGGTTTCAGCAGTAAACTTCAATATAGCATTGGAGCTGTACTTAGCCCCTCAGTCAGAAGTATAAATGAGTAGAGCAGGGAGTTAAACACACAGTCCTGTGATTGTGGAAGAGATATTGTTGCCAATCTGAACTGATTGCAAGTGAGGAAGTAGTGGATCCAGTTGCACATGCAGGTATTGAGGACTAGGTCTCGGAGATTATTGATTAGTTTTCAAGGGATGATGGTGTTGAATGCAGAGCTGTAGTCATGAAGTGGATCCTGATGCAGGAGGTGATGGGATTGAAGCCCTACCACAGCTGTCAAGCATCCCTCTGTGATTCAAGCTTGGTCTTTCTGGAGGTCGTACCTTTACCTCATGTATTTTCTTTCACCGGACCAGAAACCCAGAGATCTGGCCCTCATGTAGAACACAGAACAGTTGTTGTACCATTATCTCCTTGAGTAATGGAACAACAACAGCTGCTTGCCAGTCCTCTGGGATCTTGCCTGTGGTTAGGGACATGAGATATTGGCAATCCCTTCTCTTGCCTCTCTCAATAACATGGGGTATAGCCCATAAAGCCCTAGGGAACATGTCCACCTTAATGATCTTTTAAGAGACCCAACACTGCCTCCTCTTTACCTCAAAATGCCCTAACATATCAATATACTCAGCACTGACCTCCCTATCCTCCACGTCCTCCTCCTTGGTAAGTACTCACTAAGGACCTCACCTGCATCCTCTGCATCCAAGCAAATGTTCCCCCTTTATCCTTGATGATTTGAACCCCCTCCCTAGTTATCCTTTAGCTCTTAGTGTCTGCATAGATTGCCTTGCGATTCTCTTTAATCCTATTTACCAAGGACTTTACATGGCCCCTTCTGGTTTTCCTAATTCCCTTTGAGTTATTTTCTAGCTTTGTTGATTCTAGATCCCTAAACTTTTATGTACTTTTTTTTTCTTGATTAAATTCATCACCTGTCTTGACATCCAAGGTACTCTTTATCTTGCCATCCTTGTTTTACCTTCTGACTGCAGCGCATCCGTACTGTACACTGTGCAGTTGGTCTTTAAACATCCTCCACATTGCAGATGCCTGGAAACAGCTGTACCCAATTAACTCCTAGTTCCTGCCCAATGCTCTCATTATTTGTCTGCTCCAATTTAATACTGTTCGGTGAGGTCCATGCTTATCCTTGCCTATAGCTGTCTTAAAACTTGAGGAGTTGTGGTCACTGTTTCCCTAACTGATAACCCACTGAAAGACCTGTCACCTGGCCAGGCTGATTACCCAGTACCAGATCTCGTGCAGGCCCTTTTGTTGCGCCACTGTGTTTGGCTGCATGTTGTCACCTTCTGCTGTTCTTGTTTGTCCTGGCTCTGTTTGTGTCTCTGTGTATACATGATGTGCAAGCCACTATTGTCTACGATCGTCAGACACGACTGCATATTCGATCCTCTGTCGTGGACTTGTTCACTCGGGATTCCGGACAAAGAAGCTTTCACTGCTCTCTATTTTCCTAACTACCTGAAGGTATATGGGCTCGACCCTGCGGCTACCACCGTAGGAAACGAGCTAGGAGGCGGAGTAAACGTGCAGGCGCCTCGGTTAAGCTGAGGAATCTTGCCCGCTCTCACTCGGCACCGGTCTACCTTTTCCACTCAACGATGTTGGACCCGGTCGGCCATGTCTCTCCATTCCTGGGCACTCCCTCAAGACTAGGTACGCCTTTCTCCGACCGATTATCCCAGACACAGACCGCTGCCCTGCGGGCTCCCTGCCAGGCCATTTGTGGAGCGTGGTGGAGTAGTCTTCCAGCACCTCTGCCGTCTGGCAAGGGAGCCATTGTCAGATTATACTGCTATTCCAGTCAAAATGGCTCTGATCAACGTGAGATCCTTGTCCAATAAGACTATTATTCTCAATGACTTTTTCACTGCCCAAAGATTGGATTTCTTCCTGATGACGGAAACCTGGTTAAGCACTGGTGAGCTTGCTCCACTTGTTGAACTCTGTCCAGATGACTGTAACTTTTTTAGCATGCCTACCCCCTCCGGATGTGGAGGGGGTCTAGCCGCCGTGTTTAAGAAACATTTTAATTGCCATCTACAGAACTCTGATTATTTCTCCAGCTTCAAGGTGCAGTTAATCAAAGTGGGCCTGGTCAATCCCCCTCTAAATTGCTCTTGTATATCGTCCACCAAAAATACATGAAGAATTTATCACTCAATTTGCGTACTTCCTCTCAAATACTATGCCCAAGTTTGATTGAGTTCTGATTCTTGGTGACTTTAATATTCATGTTTGCTGTCCTGTTAAGTCTCTCGTAAGTGAGTTTATGCATCTGCCTGAGTCTTTTAATCTTGCTTTGCTCATCACCGGACCCACTCACATGCTAGGCCATACACTTGACTTGGTCTTATCATTTGGTTTTATGATCTGCAATGTGGAAACAATTGATGCGTGTCTGTCGGGTCGTGGTGCTGTTATGCTTGATGCTTCTCTGCTTCCCCCCCCCACTAAGTTTCATCTTCCTGTACGTTGCTCGTTACGTTAACTCTTCGACTGCCAGTAAGTTCTCTGAGGCTGTCTTAGCTGCTCCTAATACCTGCAGTATTGAGGCTTCTCCTCCCCATCTCCGCACTAACTTCCTTATTTAATACCACCTGCTCTTCTATTCTGAATACTGTTGCTCACCTTATATTCAAAAAGCCTAAACCTAAAGGTCTGCCTTGGCTTAATGACACTACCAGAGCTGTGAGGAGGAAGTGCAGAATATCTGGACGAAAGTGGAAGCATGATAAGCTTCAAATTTCCTTTGAAATTTTGAGATACAATCTTCACAAATATCAGGATGCAGTTAAGGCTGTGAGAACAAAATACTTTTCTGACCTAATTTCTAACAACTTTCATAATCCCATGGTCCTATTCAGTACCATAAATTCTGTCATTTGTCCCGCCCCTAATATTAGTTTAGATGTGTCCCCTGCTAAGTGCGAAGAATTTTTAAAATTCTTCATTAGCAAAGTTGAAGACATTAGAATGAACATTTCTCTCTTCCCTCTCCCCCACCTGTGACCTAACTGTCTCACTGGTCTGTTCATCTAAACTGGACTTTTTGCAACTCATCACACTACCCTCCCTTACAAAGATTGTTTCCACCATGAAACCTGAAACCTGCAACCTGCCCCCTTGACATTGTCCCCACTGTCCGCCTGAAGGATGTCTTTGACATAGCCGGTTCCAGCATCCTCTCTATTATCAACAGCTCCCTGGCCACTGCTACCGTTCCAACCTGCTTCAAGCGCGCCGTGGTCCAGCCCCTCCTGAAAAAACCTAACTTAGACCCTACCTTACCTAGTAACTACAGACCTATTTCTAAGCTTCCATTCCGGTCAAAGGTTCTCAAAGGTTATTCTTAGTCAATTGCTGCCCTACCTACACCAAAACAACATCTTGGAAAGATTTCAGTCAGGTTTTAAGGCTTATCATAGCACAGAGTCTGCCCTGCTGAAAGTGTACAATGATCTCCTCCTCCCTACTGACTCAGGTGACTCTGCCATCCTAATTCTTCTTGACCTCAGCGCAGCATTCGATACTGTGGATCATGCCATTTTAATAGACTGTCTCCAGTACGGGGTTGGTGTTGATGGCACTACCTTGAACTGGTTCACATCCTACCTCAAAAATAGAAGCTTCTCAGTCAACATAAGCAAATTTTCCTCTTTTCCAGCTAGTTTCTCCTGCAGGGTCCCACAAGGTTCCATCCTAGGGCCCATTCTTTTCTCTATATACATGCTTCCCCTCGGCCAAATCATTCAAAAACATGACATTTCCTTCCATTGTTATGCTGACGACACACAGCTTTATCTCCCCTTGAAACCAAATGACCAGTCAAATCTAGTCAACCTCATGAACTGCCTTGAGGACATAAAGTGTTGGATGGTACAAAACTTCCTACAGTTGAATGAAGGCAAGTCTGAAGTTGTCCTATTTGGCCCCCCTGACTCCATCAAAGTGATTACCAACAGTCTTGGTAACCTGCCCATCCTTGTCAAACCCCATGTCAAAAACCTTGGTGTGATATTTGATTTGGCCTTTAAGTTTGACAAGTAAGTTAATGCAGTAGTAAAACCAGTTTTTTCTAGTTTCATACTATTGCCAAAATCAAGTGGTTTCTCTCTTTCAAAGATCTCGAGAAAGTAATCCACGCCCTTATATCCTCTCGCTTGGACTGCTGCAACTCCCTGTATACTGGGATTAGTCAGTCATCCCTGTCCTGCCTGCAACTGGTCCAGAACGCCGCAACCAGGCTCCTGACAGGTGCCTGGAAGAGGGACCATATTACTTATATCCTGGCCTCTCTCCACTGGCTTCCAGTACAGTTTAGAATTGATTTTAAGGTTCTCCTGTTTGTTTATAAAGCACTAAATGGTCTGGCCCCCTCCAATATCGCAGAGCTTCTAACCCCTTATTCTACTTCGAAGTTGGCTGACTTGGGGCTCCTGGCTGTCCCACAATCTAAATTTTTAAGTTCGGGGTGACTGCGCCTTTGCTGTTGTAGCCCCTAGACTGTGGAACAGCATTCCCCTCCCTTGACCCTTAAGTTCAGGCTGAAAACTTACCTCTATTCACTAGCGTTTGAATCTTCCTGATGTGGCTGAGCTTTGGCTTGTGCCTAGGCTCATGTTTATTTTGTGCCTATAAGCTGTATGCCTTGTTTATATCTGTGTTTCTTGTATTTGTGATTTTAGCTACCTGTTATGGTTTGTATAGCAGGGATGTGATGCTGAGGCTTTATAAGGTACCAGTGAGGCCTCACCTTGAGTATTGTGAACAGTTTTGAGCTCCTCATCCAAGAAAAGATGTGCTGGCATTAGAAAGGGTCCAGAGGTGATTTACAAGGATGATTCCAGGAATGAAAGAGCTATCATATGAGGAATACTTGGCACTGGGTCTGTACTTGCTGGAATTTAGAAAGTTGTTGGGGGGGGGCGGGATTCTCATTGAAACCTTTTGAATGTTGAAAGGCTTAGACAGTGTAGTTGCAGAAAGGATGTTTCCCATGGTGGGGGAGTCTAGGACAAGAGGGAACAGCCTCAGGATAAAGGGACGTCCATTTAAAACAGATGTGGAGAAATTTCTTTAGTCAGAGGGTGGTGAATTTATGGAATTTGTTACCACAGGCAGCTGTGGAGGCCAGGTTGTTGGGTGTATTCAAGGCAGAGCTTGATAGGTTCTTGATTATTCATGGCATCAAAGGTTACAGGGGAAAAGGCCACGGATTGGGTTGGTGGGGGTTGGAGGAGAATGATCAGCCGTGACTGAATGGCGGAGCAGACTTGATGGGCCAAATGGGCTAACTCTGCTCCTGTGTCTTATGGTTTCACATAAAACTATCCATCACGTAGTATCTATTACTTTGCTCCTGGTTTTTACTGGCCTGAATCTACCATCCATAATTGGGTCTAATATCACCGGCATATGTTGTGAAATTTGTTTTGTGGCAGCAGTACATTCCAATACATAAAAATGATAGATTACAATAAGTATATATGAGATTAGTTTGCATTGCAAAAGGGGGTAAAAATATACTGAGGTGTTCATGGGTTCATTGTCCATTCAGAAATCTGAAGGCAGAGGGGAAAGAGGTGTTTCTGAAAAGTTGAGTATGAGTCTTCAGGCTCTTGTACCTGCTTGATGGTAGCAATGAAAATAGGGCATGTCCTGAGTGATCAGTCTTTAATGATGGATGCTGCCTTTTTGAGGCTTTGCCTTTTGAAGGTGTCCTGGGTGTTGGGAAGTCTAATGTCCACGATGGGACTGGCAGAGTTTACAAATTCCTGCAGCCTTTTCTGATCCTGTGCTGTGTCCACTCCATTTCAGACAGTGGTGCAACTAGTTAGAATACTCACCATGCTATATCTGTAGAAAATTACAAGTGTTTTTGACGTACCAATTCTCCTCAAACTCCTAATGAAGGATGGCAGCTGTCATGTCTAGAGTGCTATTTGATGTTCCTTTCTGCATTTTGTGGTGCCTCGGGTGGCAACCTTGCCGTTTCTTTAACATTTGTCTGTTTTGTTTTGTGTGGCAGAGTTGCTAGATTGATACTCAACCCAGCACAGATGGAAAGTGTGCAAAGAGCTGGCCAGGTTTGAACCTGGGACCATTTGCTTTGAAGTCTGGTGCTGATGCCACTACTTCAGTGGCTGGCATGCCTTCATTGTAATTGCATTAATAAGTTGGGCCCAAGATAGTTCCTCAAATGTGCTGACACTCAGGAACTTGAGATTGCTCACGCTTTCCATTTTTGATGCCTTGATGACTGGTATGTGTTCCTTCAACTTCCCCTTCCTGAAGTTTGCAATTAATTCTTTGGTCCTACTGGTGCTGAGTACAAGTTTGTTGTTGCAACACCCCTCAACCAGCTGATCTATCTCACTCTGTGCTGCCTCATCACCATCAGGGGTCAGGAGCCCCGCACTAACTGCTCAACTCCCCTTACTGCTGGTGCTCACCCATCTACTTTCTGAAGCCTGCACTCTGGGTGTGACCAACTCAGTAAAAGTTTCACCTGAGGTTTTCAGCCTCCTTGCTGGTCCTGAGTACGTCCACTTACAGCACCAGTTCCTTGACCTTGTCTGTCAGGACCTGAAATTGGATGCAACTTCACTATCTGGTCTTCAGGTTTAAGATGGTGTTTGTAAAGTATAGTGACTGGCAGGAAAAACACCTGTTACTACTTTATTAATCACACCTTTTCTCAAATGGTTACTGCAATCAATACCTGTAGCTTCCCTTCGGAGTTGAGTTTTTGAACCACCTGTACAACCTGTCGTTTTTGTGTGGTGTGAACTGAAGTCTCAGAGGTGCAGGATTGTTGCAGCATGGCATGTACAGGCTGAATCGAGTTGGTTGGCCTGGGCCTGCAAGTGAAGAACAAGCATGAATGATTTACATACCAGGCTGAATTGGAAAGGTTGGGTGTGGACTGAATAGAGTAGGTGGGTCCCGGGCCCAAGAGCATATCAAGGTGGCAAGGCCCAGGTCTGGGAATGTGAGACGACCAGCTGTTTGGCCAGTATGCGCACTGGGCCAGGTTGAAAATGTCAGGACCAGAGTTGAGGGGTGGGCTGGTGTTCAGTTCTCGATCCCATGTGGTTTATCTATCTGTGCTGAACTGAGGCTATGGCCTACAGCTAACGAACTCTTGGACTGACTGTATTTGGCTTCATGGTTGTGGACTCACTTTCTTGAACTTCACTTCTGAGTATTGTTGGCTTATTTTTATCGTTTGCACAATTTTTTTCTGCACATTGGGTGTTTCAGTCTTTTTTTCCCGAATGGGTTCTATTGGGTTTTTGTTTTGGGGTTGACTGTAAGGGGACAAATCTCATTGTTGCATATAGTATACACTGATAATAAATGTACTTTGAAATTTCTGCAGATGGGGTCATCAGAGAGATCATTAGGTACTCTGCAATACCACATCTTGCAGGTGTATCCCATAAGATATAGCAGAATTAGGCCATTTGGACCATCAAGTCTGCTCTGCCATTTCATCGTGGCTGATCCATTCCCCTTCAACTCTATTCTCCTGCCTCCTCTCCTAACCTTCGCACCATGACTAATCCAGTACCTATCAAGCTCTGTCTGCCTTAAGTGCAGGCAGTAACCTGGCCTCCACAGCTGCCTGTGGCAATGAATTCCACAGATTCACCACCTGGCTAAGGAAATTCCTCCTCATCTGTTCTAAATGGATGTCCCTTTGTTTTGATGCTGTACCCTCTGGTCCTAGACTTCCCCCATCAAATGAAATATCCACTCTATCGAGCCCTTTCAACATTTAATAGTTTTCAGTGAAATCCCCCTCGTTCTTCTGAATTTCAGTGAGTACAGGCATAGAGCCTTCAATCGCTGCTCAAATAACTTTTATTCCCAAAATCATTCTCATGAGCCTCCTCTGAACCCTCTCCAAAGTCAGCATATCCTTTCTTAAAAAGGGGGCCCAAAACTGCTTGCAATACTCCAAACGAAGTCTCACCAGTACCTTATACATCCTTGGTATTACATCTTTGCTTTTATATTCTAGTCCTCATGATCACTAACATTGTATCTTCCCAACCACTGAGGTCAGATTAACTGGCATATAATTTCCTTACTTCGGTCTCTCCCTTGTGAAGTGATAATTGCAATTTTCCAGTCCTCCGGAACCATACCAGAATTGATTGGATTTTTTGTTTTTGGAAAAATCATTACTAATATCTCCACAGTCTCTTCAGCCGCCCCTCTAGCACCCCGAGGTGTACTCCATCAGGTCCAGGTGACTTATCTATTTTCATATATTTCAGTTTCCCGAACACTATCTCCGTATTAATAGCGGCTGCCCTCACTTCTGCCCCTTGACACTCTCGAACATCTGGCACTGATTCCACTGTTTGAACCACCATCCTTCCTACATTTGTTATACCTTAAGCTTGAACTTCTCAAGCTTAAGCTCTAGCCTCTGCCTGTTACCGAAACTTGTTGAGGCAAAACCCGATCGCTCTTTAACACTGCCCCACTCACATATTAGCTGTTCCTATCAGATTCCAAATGTCTTGGTTCATCCATGGTTTCCAATTGGGGAAGACTTTTTTTTTGTGTGGGGACAAACTCGTCTACAAGTGAATTTGGAAAGTCCATGACAACTGTGGCCTGTTCATTAAGATCCTTCTGTCCTTGTATGTGGCCCAAGCCACCAACTCAAAGCAGTCCCTTAGCTGCTGCTCTGTCTCCTGCAACCACCTCGTTGTTGTCCTTCCCTCCAGAGCCTTCCTCTTTTACCACTGCCTATATGCATGCAGGAGGGCAGCCAGATGATCAGATTTCCCAAAATGTGGCCTAGGGATGGAATGATATGCATTCTTAAACTTCCTGTAATGCCTCTCCCAGCCCCCTTCACCATTTCCCATTTCCTTTTTCCCCCCTCTCATGTTATCTCCTTCCCTGCCTGTCGCCTCCCTCTGGTGCTCTTCTCCCCCCCCCCGCCTTCCTTTCTTCCATGGCCTTCTGCTCCTTCATCAATCTATTTCCTAGCTCTTTGCTCATTCCCCCCCCCCCAGTTTCTCCTATAGCCTAGTGTTTCCTCTCCTCTCCCCCCACCTTTTAAATTTACTCCTCAGCTTTCTCTCTCCAGTCCTGCCAAAGGGTTTCGGCCTGAAATGTCGACTGTGCTTTTTTTCTATAGATGCTGCCTGCCCTGCGGAGTTCCTCCAGCATTTTGTGTGTGCTGCTCTGATTTCCAGCATCTGCAGATTTTGTCTTGATTGTAATGAGTAAAATGAGATGGGTTCGTAATGTCAAATAGGTTATGGTCATTTGGACACTGCTTGCTCTGTCATGCAATAAAATGGAGGGTTTTCCTCTCACAATATTCTTACATCCCTTGAATCTCATTTTGGGGCCCCCACCTGCACCCCACAGTTCTGTCTTACTGGTCAGGAAAGTATCTAGACTGTACCACTGAGATGGTGTTGGCCTGCACACTGCCATGCGCTCCATTCTTAAGGAAGAGTGTTGTTGATGCTCCCTATCCTGGATTGTTCAGTCATACTTGTTGTACTGTTGTATCTGGTCAAAGAGCCAGCCATTAATTAGAATCATTGAATGGTTGCAGCACATAAAATCATTTGGCCCATTGGGCCCATGCTGGCTCTGTTCATTGTGGGGATAATGAAAATTGGAGCCAAGTCACTGGATTTCTATTCTGTCCTAGAGATGGATACTGGGGGGGAAAAGGGAAAATTAATTTTGATAAACAAAATCCCATTATGACTTTTGTGTTCTCTATCTGGTCTATTCTTTGTTATAACATTGGTTGGACAGATATAATGCGTGCTGGTTATTTGGTGATTACATTTTTCAAGTGGATATAAATTTTCAGTTAAAATTTGACGTAAAGTCTCGGCTACTAGATGAGCAAGTTCTTTGTTGTGTGGTATCTGGTTAAGCGAGGGTTTACATGCAGTCTCTGTGAAATGTAATTCATCAAAGGCTAGATTTCCAAGCCATGCAGACCACAATAGTTACCGAATGCAAGAGCACTATAAACTGTTAATTGCTGACAAACAGAACCTATAAATGAGTCTGCCTGTTTGATGTTTCTTTTGATGTTTTCTGGTATTAGTTCCTGTTTGTGAGCTGGGACCAGTATGGGGATACATGAGGCAGCTGAGACTAAATTCATAATTTTTTGAAAAAGCAGAACATCCCACATCTTTGACACAATCAAGTTTAATGATCTGAAGCTGTAATTTTAAAATCTGTTGAAGACTTGTGGGATGGAGTGTGGGGGGGGTGGGAAAGCAGCTACACCTTCTGCTGCAGTCTCTTTCTGGATGTGCCGGTGTCCTCTTTTCATATAGAACTCAATGAGTGGAATCTTGGAAACTGGTGTTTCTGCTTTTCCTAATGAGTCTCCAGAATAGGTCATAGCTTCTCTAGGGAAAATGGATGAGATATTCTTGCCTTAGCCCCTGTGGTTTAGAGTGAATCCTGACCAGTAGTGTTATCTGTGTGGAGTTTGCATGTTCTCCTTATGACCATATGGGTTTTTCCCGAATACATTGGTTTCCTTCTACAGCTTGCTAAACAAATCGATTACTGAAGATTACAACTAATATGGGTGGTGGGGGGAATCTGGATGAAGGGAAATAGGGGATTGGAACTCCTGATAAGGTCTGCAGAGATGGCTCAGACTCAGTGGGCTGATAAAGTATATGAACTTTTTTATATGATGGAATTCTAAGCAGTCTACTTGTTCTGCAGCTGATGAAGCAGGTATAGACCTTTTGGTCCCTTGAACATCTTGCTTTTCAATGAGATCTAAAGGCTATCGCCTAGTTTTAGATGCTGAGTCTAATTTTGTAAGCCATGGTAACTGGTTATAGACTTTTACCTTCCCCCTGTGTGTGTGTGTATAAATGGTTCCTGAGTTGAGAAATTTGGTACATCTGCAGTGTTTTATTTATTTAGAGATGTAGTAAGGTATAGGCCATTCCAGCCCTTAAAGATGCGTTACTCCACAACGTCCGACAATCCTGATTTAACCCGAACCTAATCGTGGGACAATTTACAATGACCAGTTAACCTACTTAGAACGTCCTTGGACTGTGGGAGGAAACCGGGGGAGCTGGAGAAATCTCAGGCATTCCACGGGGAGGACATACAGACTCCTTACCGATGACAACAGAATTGAACTCCAAGCTCCAACACCCTGAGGTGTATTCGCTTTGCACTTCCTGCTGTGCTCCTGTGGCTCATTGCTTTAGAAGATCTGTATTTGTCACTGCTGTTACTTTCTGTATTACTGTCACTTTGTTCACAGTTTAATCTCCTGGTCACCGTGAATTGCTCCTCATAATGATTCCTGCCTTCTGCCTTTCACACAGCCAAATGTGTGGCAGTCTTTAATCATCAAAAAGCTATATAGAAGTCTAATTGTCACTATTTTGCCCTGGTTATTTCTACTTCCAACTACAGTCTGTGAGATGTTGCTTGCCATTGGATCATGCACAACAGGATGGTTGGTTTCTTTTCTGTTTTTAGGTTGGTGATAGGGTGGGTGAGCTGCTGTCCTAACTGATCCTGGTAGGGTAGCATTTGTCATATTCTGCCTTTTAAAGCATTGGTCCATTATTTCTTCTCTCTTGCCACTCATCCAAGTTCCTAACCAAATCAATTACTTCCACTGCAAGATTTAATTTGGCTAATATTATATGCTTTCTGAATCTTTGTATGAGTAACCATGAACAGTCTGCAATCCAATATCTGAGTCACCTTTACAAGAAATCTGGTTTATTGTGTGTGACCTGCATCAGTCTAAAGGTATCTGCTTGAGCTTTTTTTTTTGACACTGGCAGAATTTTGATGTAAATTGACACCTTGAAGTTAATTGTAATTACAAGGGAGATGGTCAAGAACATTAGATTAAAACACTTGCCAATAAATGATAATCATTCAGAAAATAAAACTTAATTTCTTAACAAATGTAAACTCCATGGAGGCATTCAATGGTTAACTAAAGACATTAGGGATAGTGCTCAATAGTTAGGGTGGATTCAGAAATAGCCGCAAATGAAAAAGTTGAAGGGAGTAAAGAATAAGTTCTTTTTATAAAGGTAATTTCAGGAGTATTCTTTTACCTGGGTAAAAGGAAATTCAAATCTCTTGAGGTACAGGTTCAAAGTGAATTTGTAGTTTGTATATGTCATTATATACCACCTTGAGATTCATTTTCTTGCAGAACAAAGAAATACAATAAAATTAATGAAAAGCTACACAAAGACTGACAATCAAAGTGCAAAATAAGACTGTGCCAATAAAAAACAAATAATACCAAAAATGAATTGTAATGGGGGTTAGACCATAAGAAATGGAAATATGAAGACTGAGAAATGACTGAGGCATTAAACTGATCTGACCACTGTAGGAGTCAATGATGTTGGTGGACCAAGGATCTATTGAGTACATAGATAATATCAGAACGAGGTACTAAATGTAAAAGGTACTTAAATCTGACATCCTGAGTCTAATTGCCTGTATCTTAAGCTAGTAACTATCGATGCATTTGTAATTTTCTGAAATTCTCCAGATTCAGGACTACTCTAAAGTATCCCACTAGTAGGTCAAGAAAGAAGGGCAGGAGGAAATCGGAAAATTTATATTTTTTTGCTGAAAGAATTCAAGAATCTGTAGGGAATGTGATAACATGCCACGTGAAAGATCAGGAAGTATGCACATTATTTTAATGAAACTGATTTCATGTTTGGCAGATCCATAGATTTTTAACAATCCACAAATCCATAGCTAAATTACAATTTATTCCCCATGTTATTTTTTAACAAACCCTCCATCCAATCTAATATATTTACCACAGCTTACTTTGTCCAGCAAACATTCTTGCATCACCACAATGAAAATCAAGGCAGTCCATTCATGAGTTCCTCTAAACTACCTTAGCAGTTTGGAGGGCTGTCATTAGCAACTAAGTAGTCATCTTAACTTTCCTAGTAGTTAACCTTATAGTTAGAAGAGAGAATGCGTATGTTGTCTCAATTGTTAATGTGATGTTGGGCAAAATAAATATAGGATGGATGGAAGATTGGTTAAGACAGCAGAAGGGGTTTATTGTATTTTTACAAACTGGCAGTGTTATAAATAGAATACTAGAAGAAGAGATGATGTGCCATGAATGAAATGCTTCAATCACTCATTCAATGCTTGCACAAGTTTATTACTGGTTTTTCCTCATGCCTCCTGTACTTCTGTTAGTCACCCTCCTCACTCTGGGGCACTGAAATCAGTTGTGCTGAAAAAGGATCTAGTGCTTTCCCAGTGTATATGATTAAAAAAAAAACTCTTCTCTGGCTTCAAGCGGGTACAGGTATCAATTATAATAGAGGTTTCAATTACAAATTCTGCCAGTTTTCTTCAGGGATGATGCAGATTGCAGAGTTGGCTGAAGAAGATAGTTTGTCATTGAAAACATCCGTTATAATCGATACCTGTACCCAGCTTGAAGCCCGAGAAGAGTTTATAAGTTTTGCTGAGTTTGAACACAAAATTGGAAATAAAGCCTGAAATGAGTACGGAAGAGCAGGAGCAGGTTATTCAATGCCTGAATCCTGGGTTACTTAAATTCGGTTATGGTTCATCTGTATCCTAACTGCTTCTAGGTGTTCTGGTATCATATTCTTTTTGATACAATTGAAGCTTTACATCAGCGGTACCCAACCACCGGGCCGCAAAGCATGTGCTACCGGGCCAAGAGGAAACGATATGATTTGGCGATATGAGTCAGCTGCACCTCTCCTCATTCCCTGTCACGCCCACTGTTGAGCTTGAACGCATGCGAGGTCATTACCCACGCATCATCCATGTCAGCGCGGGAAGGAGATGTCAACTCCTTAAGCTTGCAAATGACGGCGGGATGAAAAGTATGTTTGACGTAACATCTCTGCTGGCATTTTGGATCTAAGTCAAAGCTAAATATCCTGAGATAGCCACGAAAGCACTGAAAACGTTGCTTCCATTTCCAACATGTTTCTGTGAAGCGGAATTTTCTGCAATGAATGCAACAAAAACTGAATTGCGGAATAGGCCGGACGTCAGGAACCCCCTTCGAGGATCGATGTCTCCCGTCACCCCTCGATAGGACCGTCTTATTGCAGGAAAACTAGCCCAGGGCTCCCACTGATTCAGCAATATTGGTGTGTTGCAATGATTTTATATGTTCATACGGGGAAAATATGTGCTGTGTGTTTAATATCCAAACGTTACTTAAAATGTTATGATGCTATTGACTTATATAACCATATAACAATTACAGCATGGAAACAGGCCATCTCTGCCCTTCTAGTCCGTGCTGAACGCAACTCTCACCTAGTCCCACCGACCTGCACTTAGCCCACAACCCTCCATTCCTTTCCTGTCCATATATCTACCCAATTTTTCTTTAAATGATAATATCGAACCTGCCTCTACCACTTCTGCAGGAAGTTCGTTCAACACTTACTTCAAGCTCCCCTGTTCTCCCCTGATAATTGACTTTATCACTATATTCATGCGAGGAAAATATGCTCTGTGTGTTTAATATTAAATTTGTTAGATAAACACTTTTAGAAATGAAGTTGAGTGTATTAGCCACTTATCACCTATATTCCGGTCGTGATTAACCCCCCCCCGGCCAAACAGAATCACCGAAAACGAATTTTGGAAAAAGAAATTGGCACGTACAGGCATGCTCACTGGTGCCTGTGCAAGGCTTCATGGTCATTGTAGTCTTTCACGGAGTAAACACAACCTATTTGCTACTCCTGTCCATTGGCAACCCTACCCGCCCCCCCCCCCCCCGGGTCGGCCGGTCCGTAAGAATATTGTCAATATTAAACCTGTCCGCAGTGCTAAAAAGGTTGGGGACCCCTGCTTTACATGAGTGAATGTAACACCAATTAATTAAATTTCAATTATTTTTTTAAAAAAAGCACTTCACTGCTGAAAAGCCTGTCTTTCAGTTATGGACAAGTCCACAACTCTCCTTGTTATTTCTGTGGTGTACCACCAGTCCTCCTACCCGTCCCACCCGAAACTTCCACAATCAGCTAAAAGTTTTGCCACATCTACTCAATTTTCTTCAAAATCCTACATAATCTCAATTTACCCTTAATTTTCTGTACTCCAGAGATTACAAGAGATTATGTAATCTCTATCCTTTGTAATTTAAACCTTGAAGTTCCAGTAATGCCAGTGAATTTCTGCTACACTCCTTATAAAGCTGATAATTATAAATATTCTGCAGAAGAGATTAGTTTCCTTTTTTCCCTTTTTGGCCTTTGCCTGAAATACTTTACATCCATGGCAATTTTTTTCCCCTGTAATCATTGTTACAAAGTAGAAAGTGGTTGTAAAATTAGGTCCTCTGGTAAGGTATTGCCATAAGCTTTGCTTTAAGCACTACTGGGTTTTGCTGGTTGGTATCAGGGAAAGAGTGCTAATGTTTTGCGTTTCTTTTAGATGTGTATTGTACGGAACCTTTCCGAATCCCCTTCGCTGGGAAAGTCGAATTCTGCTGCTTCGATAAAACTGGCACTCTAACAAGTGACAACCTAGTGGTCCGAGGTGTTGCTGGACTCAGGTGTGTATTCCTTTTCATGCTAGTTTTCTGTACTCATCTCCTAGAGGCCTTGACATTTTCCTTGGGTGCAATTGCATGGCTGCTGGTCACACTCCAGTCCATGTCCCTTTGATCTTTCAATCACCTGTGCTCTCCATTCTCTTTGGAGCTTTCCAGGACCTGCTCTTTTCTCAGGAAAAAGATGCAGGAGGCCAAGACTCACATCACCAGGTTCAGGAACAGTTATTGCCTCTCAACCATCAAGCTCCTGAACTTCACTCAACTTCACTTGCGCCATCACTAAAATGTTCACACAACCTATGGACTCACTGTTAAGGACCCTTCATCTCATGTTCTCTACTTATTGCTTGTTCATTTATTTATTATTTCTTTTTGTATTTGCACAGTTTGTCTTTTGCAGACTGGTTGAATGCCCAGTTGGTATGGGCTTTCATTGATTCCATTATGGATTTATTGAGTATGCCTGCAAGAAAATGAATTTCAGTTGTACATGGTGACATATGTGCATTCTGATAATTTACTTGAATTTTGAGTTTTCTGTCTACTACTCTCATAATCTTAAACATCTAGCAGATCTCCTCTCTAGAGACAAAAACCCAAATTTGTCTAGCCTCTTGTTTTAGCACATGCCTTCTAATCCAGGCAACATCCTGGTAAATCTCTCTCGCACCCTCTCCAAAGCCTCGAAGTTCCTTCTATCATGGGGTGACCAGAACTGTATGCAATACTCCAACAGCAGTTGGAGCAACACAAAATGCAAGAGGGACTCAGCTGACCAGGCAGCAGATACGGAGATGCTGTCTGGCCTGCTGAATTCCTCCAGCATTTTGTGTCTTGCTTTGGATTTCCAGCATTTATAGATTTTCTCCTTTTTTGCGGCCATACTAAGTTTTATAGAGTTGCAACCTAACTTCCTGGCTTTTGATTTCAATGCCTCAACTATTAAAGGCAAGAATGCCTTATGCCTTTTTAACCACTGTAGCCACTTTCAAGGAGTTATGAACTTGGATCTAAAGATCCCTTTGCTTACCAACATTCAAGGGTCTTGCCCTCAACAGTGTACTGTCTCTTTGCATTTGACCTACCAAGGTGCAACACTCCACAGCTACCCAGGATAAGCTCCATCTGCCATTTTTCTGATAAACCCTGTTGTATTCTTTGCCAGTCTTCTAAGGTATCCACAACACCATCAATCTTTGTATCATTTGCAACCTTTTATTTATTAATTTTTAAAATGCATTTCTACAAGAAACTACAGAAAGCGAACCCAACGATAAAATGGAGATTTATACAGTGCGAAACAAACAAATCCAATATGTAATTCATAGCAATAAGAAGAAAAAGCAGCCAAAAGAGAATTATGTAAAATTAGTATCCACCCCAACCTCCCACTGAAAAAATAAAGACCCAGGCCAACCATTGTGCATATAAAAGAAAAAAAATCAATCAGAGCATTCAACCCCAGAGAACTGTAAATATATATAGGAAAAAAGAAAGTATAATGCCGACTACCAAAAGTATAATGTAATTCACAACAACCGTATAACTCACAAAAAAAAAGCTGGAAGTAAGGGATTGTAGCATACAAAAAAAAGGAAAAACTTACCCTAAAGAAGAATTGTGAAAATATTCGAGAAAAGGTGCCCACACCTTATGAAACTTTATGTCCGAATTGAGAAGTGAATAATTAATCTTTTCAAGGTCTAAACTGGCCATAATATCACTAAGCCATTGAGCATGAGTGGGTGGGACAGCATCTTTCCACCTAAGGAGAACCAACCATCTAGCCAAGAGAGAGGCAAAAGATAATGTTCAGCATTTAGTCGGACTCAAGTGCTAATTTACATCACCCAGGGTGCCAAAAAGAGCAACCAGAGGGTTAGGTTCTAAATGGCAATTAAGAATATGAGATAGGGTTGAAAAAATTTCTCTCCAAAGTTTCCCTAGACTAGGCTAGGTCCAATATATGACTATGACTGTATATGAATAAGGGAAGCCTCAGCCCCTTTACACTTATCACAGACAGGACTAATGTCAGGATAAAACCGCGATAACTTAGTTTTAGACATAAGAGCCCTGTGTACAGCCTTAAACTGCAAAAGGCAGTGGCGAACACATAATAGAGGTTGAGTTGACAGACTTAATTCCCAAACCTCATCGGATAAGGAGATATTTAGATCTTGTTCCGGGGCAGTTCTAATTTTATCGAAAGGGGCACGCCTCAAAATCACTAACTTATCCGGAATAGCAGAAAGTAAACCTTTACCCAATGGATTGATACAAAGAAACAAATCCAGAACATTTTGCTCAGGCATCTCAGGAAAGTTTGATAGCAGAGGGTTAATGAAATGTTTAATTTGAAGATATCTAAAGAAATGAGTATTAGGTAGATTAAACTTCACAGACAATTGTTGAAAAGTTGCAAAACAGTTATCTATGAAAAGATCTTCAAAGTGTCTAATACCCTTTCTATGCCAGTTGTAAAATGTTGAAACCTGCATAGAAGGTAGGAAAAGATGATTGTGTAAAATAGGACTAGAGAGAGAAAAACCATGAAGACCATTAAATTTTCTGAACTGAGCCCATATTTTTAAAGTATGGCTGATAAGGGGATTAACAATATGTCTAGGCAAATGACAAGGAAGTGTGGAACCGAGAAGTGCAGGAATTGAAAGATCCTTAGTAGAGTTCAACTCCATTGCACCCATTTTGGGCAGTCAGACTTATTATGGAAGAAAGACCAAAAAATAAGAACGAATATTGGCTGCCCAATAATATAAATGAAAATTAGGCAAGGCCATATCACCTTCCTTTTTAGATTTTTGAACATGAGCTTTATTAAGTCTAGGATGTTTATCCTTCCATAGATAAGATGAAATAATAGAATCTAACCCATCGAAAAAAGCTTTAGAAATAAAAATTGGTAAAGACTGAAATAGATACAAAAACTTAAGAAGGATATACATTTTAATAACATTAATACGACCTACAAGAGACATAGACAAGGGTGACCACTGTGTCAAACTCTGTTTTGTAGCGTTTAGAAGATTGTTAAAATTTTCTCAAAAGATTCATAAAATTCCTTGTTGCTGTAATACCAAGATAAGTGAATTGATTCTTAACTACTTTAAAAGGGAGATCGTGGAATACTAAAGCTTGTGCTTCTCTATTGATGGGAAAGAGTTCAGTTTTATGTAAATTAAGTTTATAACCAGAAAGTTGGTTAAGTTTATTAAGAAGTGAAAACATTGAGGGTAAGGAAGGAGGTAGTCGGGTTTGATATAAAAAGTAAAAGATCGTCAGCATAAAGGGAAACTTTATGCTCAGCACCTCCCCTCCAAATTCCCGTCACTTCAGCACAGCTACGAAACGCAATAGCAAGTGGCTCGATAGCCAAATCGAAGAGTAATGGACTTAAAGGGCAACCTTGACGAGTGCCACGTTTAAGACTGAAAGACTGGGATAGCTGAGAGTTGGTCAGAACAGAAGTGGTGGGACATGAATATTTCAATTTAATCCATGTAGTAAAACTTGATCCAAAATCAAATTTCCCTAAAACTGCAAAAAGGTAATTCCATTCGGCGCGATCAAACACTTTTTCCGCATCAAGAGAAATAACACATTCAGGAATCCCAGTTGAGGGTTAATATAAGATATTAAATGTAAGCACTGTATATTAAAAAAGAAAGACTATTTTTAATAAAACCAGTTTGATCTTTAGAAATAATAGAAGGTATGATGTTTTCTAATCTATGAGCCAAAACTTTAGCCAAAATTTTAACATTGATATTTAATTTTAAAAAATTGGCCTATATGAAGAGCACTCTGTCGGATCTTTGCCTTTTTTCGCTAAAAGAATGATACATAAGATCATAAGACAAAGGAGCAGAAGTCGGCCATTCGCCCATTGAGTCTGCTCCGCCATTTTATCATGAGCTGATCCAGTCTCCCATTTAGTCCCACTCCCCTGCCTTCTCACCATAACCTTTGATGCCCTGGCTACTCAGATACCTATCAATCTCTGCCTGAAATACACCCAATGACTTGGCCTCCACTGCCGCCCGTGGCAACAAATTCCATAGATTCACCACCCTCTGGCTAAAAAAATTTCTTCGCATCTCTGTTCTGAAAGGGCGCCCTTTAATCCTTAAGTCATGCCCTCTTGTACTAGACTCCCCCACCATGGGAAACAATTTTGCCACATCCACTCTGTCCATGCCTTTCAACATTCGAAATGTTTCTATGAGGTCTCCCTTCATTCTTCTAAACTCCAAGGAATACAGTCTAAGAGCGGACAAACGTTGCTCATATGTTAACCTTCTCATTCCCGGAATCATTCTAGTGAATCTTCTCTGTACCCTCTCCAACGTCAGCACATCCTTTCTTAAATAAGGAGCCCAAAACTGCCCATAGTACTCCAAATGAGGTCTCACCAGCACCTTATAGAGCCTCAACATCACATCCCTGCTCCTATACTCTATTCCTCTAGAAATGAATGCCAACATTGCATTCGCCTTCTTCACCACTGACTCAACCTGGAGGTTAACCTTAAGGGTATCCTGCACAAGGACTCCCAAGACCCCTTGCATCTCAGAACTTTGAATTCTTTCCCCATTTAAATAATAGTCTGCCCATTTATTTCTTCTGCCAAAGTGCATAACCATACACTTTCCAACATTGTATTTCATTTGCCACTTTGCCCATTCTGCCAATCTATCCAAGTCTCTCTGCAGACTCTTGTTTCCTCAGCACTACCGGCCCCTCCACCTATCTTTGTATCATCAGCAAACTTAGCCACAAAGTCATCTATTCCATAATCCAAATCGTTGATGTACAACGTAAAAAGAAGCGGCCCCAACACGGATCCCTTTTGAACACCACTGGTAACTGGCAGCCAACCAGAATAGGATCCCTTTATTCCCACTCTCTGTTTCCTGCCAATCAGGCAACGCTCTATCCACGTATGTAACTTTCCCGTAATTCCGTGGGCTCTTATCTTGTTAAGCAGCCTCATGTGGCACTTTGTCAAAGGCCTTCTGAAAATCTAAATATAGAACATCCACTGCATCTCCCTTGTCTAGCCTACTTGTAATTTCCTCAAAATTGCAATAGGTTTGTCAGGCAAGATTTTCCTTTAAAGAAACCATGCTGAGTTCTGCCTACCTTGTCATATGTCTCCAGGTACTCTGTAACCTCATCCTTGACAATCGACTCCCAACAACTTCCCAACCACCGATGTCAAGCTAACAGGTCTATAATTTCCTTTTTGCTTCCTTGCCCCCTTAAATAGAGTGACATTTGCAATCTTCCAGTCCTCTGGAACCATGCCAGAATCTATCGACTTTTGAGAGATCATTCCTAATGCCTCCGCAATCTCCACAGCTACTTCCTTCGGAACATGAGGGTGCATTCCACCTGGTCCGGGAGATTTATCTACCCTTAGACTGTTCAACTTCCTGAGTACTTTCTCTGTCGTAATTGTGACTGCACACACTTCTCTGACACCCTTGAGTGTCCGGTATACTGCTGATGTCTTCCTCAGTGAAGACTGATGCAAAATACTTGTTCAGTTCCTCCGCCATCTCCTTATTCCCCTTTACAATTTCTCCAGCATCATTTTCTATCGGTCCTATATCTACTCTCACCTGTCTTTTACTCTTTATATACTTGAAAAAGCTTTTAGTATCCTCTTTGATATTATTTGCTCGCTTCCTTTAATAGTTCATCTTTTCCCTCTTAATGACCACCTTGGTTTCCTTTTGCAAGCTTTTAAAAACTTCTCCAATCCTCTATCTTCCCACTAATTTTTGCATCTTTGTATTCCTTCTCCTTTGCTTTAACTTTGGCTTTGACTTCTCGTCAGCCACGATTGCATCCTTTTTCAATTCGAAAGTTACTTCTTTTTTGAAATATATCTGTCTTGCACCTTCCTCACTTGCCTAAACTCCAGCCACTGCTGCTGTGCTATCCTTCCCGCTAGTGTCCCTTTCCAGTCAACTTTGGCCAGTTTCTGTCTCATGCCACTGTAATTTCCTCTACTCCACTGAAATACCGACACATCGGATTTCGGCTTCTCTTTCTCAAATTTCACAGTGAACATGTTATGATCACTGCCTCTTAAGGTATGCCTCATTAAATGATGCAGGCAATTTACCATGCTTAAACAATGGGATAGAACTAAAAATAATTGAGACAAAAGCAGTGAAGAAATGATTTATAAAATTCTGCTGAAAAGCCATCAGGTCCGGGACATTTACCCGACCGTAATACAGAGATGGCAGATGATATTTCCTCTAATGATAATAGTTCATTGAGTTTTGCTTTAAAGTCAGAAGAGAGCGAAGGAATATTTAAACTATTTAAAAAATGCTCAACTGAGATATTCTCATTTAAAGATTCAGAAGTATAAAGTCGAGAATAATAGTTCTTAAACACAAAATAATCTGCAGATGCTGTGATCAAAGCAACACTTTCAGTACGCTGGATGAACTCAGCAGGTCGGGCAGCATCAGTCCACCACCTTCAACAGGACCCCACCACTAAGCACATCTTTACCTCTCCACCCCTCTCCGCTTTCCGCAGGGATTGGTCCCTCCGCGACTCCTTTATCCATACGTCCATCCCCACTGATTTCCCACCCGGCACTTATCCCTGTCAGTGTAAGTGCTACACCTGTCCCTACACCTCATCTCTTGCAACCATTCAGGGCCCCAAACAGTCCTTCCAGGTGAGACAACACTTCACTTGTGAGTCTGTTGGGGTCATCTATTGCATCCAGTGCTCCCGGTGCGGCCTCCTCTACATCGGTGAAACACGACGCAGATTGGGGGACTGCTTCATCGAGCACCTCCATTCTGTCTGCCACAACAGACAGGATCTCCCGGTGAGCTACCAACTTCAACTCTGCTTCCCATTCCCTTTCAGATATGTCTATACATGGCCTCTTCTACTGCCATGATGAGGCTAAACTCAGGTTGGAGGAGCAACACCTCATATACTGTCTAGGTAGTCTCCAGCCCCTTGGTATGAACATAGAATTCTCCAACTTCCGGTAATTCCCTCCCCTCCCTTCCTCTATCCCTATTTCACTCTACCCCCTCCCCCAGCTCCCTCATGGTTCCGCCTCCTTCTTCTACTACCCATTGTTTTCAGGGCTATGACGTCAATGCTTCCCCTCCCCCATCCCTTTGTCTTTCACATTACTGGTCTTTCAACTGAAGCTACAAGCATTCTTCAAGTCCTTCCTCATCTTTCATTCTTCAGTCCTGATGAAGGGTTCCGGCCCAAAACATCGAATCATCATTTCTGACTGACGCTGCCTGACCTGAGTTCATCCAGCGTACTGAAAATAATAGTTCTTAAATGTGTCATTGATATCAGAATGATTCGAAGTAATGTTCCCATTTCCCATTCGAACTTTTGTGATTTGTTGTTTAGCTTTAGAGCGTCTTAGTTGGTTAACTAAAAATTTACCGGACTTATCCCCATGAATATAAAATCAGCTCTTACTTTCAAGAAGTTGGCATTCAATCGGCCGAGTGGAGATGAGGTCAAACTTAGTTTGAAGTTCTACTCTCTTCTTACACAATTCAGGATTTTTGGTCTGGGCATATAATTGGTCTTTTGCTTTAATTTGACCAATTAAGTCTAAATGCTCTAAGTAGATCGTTCTTTTCAGATTCACAGTATATGAAATTATTTGAGTCCTCAAATATGTTTTCATGGCATCCCGGATGATCTGGGATGAGATTTCAGATGACATGTTAGTACTTTTAAAAAAAAGTTATCTGGTCCTTCATAAATTTTACAAACTCATTATCTGACAGCAAGGTCAGAATAAAACACCAATGTTTGTTCATTTGAGGAAGACCAGGGAAATTTATGGACAGGGTATTTGGAGCATGATCTAAAATCACTGTACTCTGATAGTCACAAGAGCGAACAGATGGAATCAGTTGATTATCCATTAAGAAATAATCAATTCTAGTAAAAGTATGATGGACATGTGAAAAGAGGAATAATCTGTCTCAGTAGGATGGAAAAAAAACGCCACACATCAGAAATAACATAATTAGAAAGGAAGGAGTGAATAAATAAAGCAGAATTATTAGGGAGTCTGGGAACAGAAGAAGATTGATCCAGTACTGGATCTAACCAACAATTAAATTCACCACCCAATATGAGAGAATATAAACTCAAGTCAGACAGTAAAGGAAAAAAAAACTGTCAAAAAAATCCATATCATCTGAATTGGGAGCATAGAAATTAGCAAGACTACCCTATTATTACACAATTTCCCAGAGACAATAATAAATCGACCATTTGTATCCGAAATTTTGTTGTGAAGCTCAAAGGGATCATTCTGGTTAATGAGAGTTATTAAAACTACAAATATGTGTTGCAAAAAAGTAATGTCAGCTTTGAGCTGCTTTATGTGAAAACACCTTCCTTTTAGCAGAATGGTTCAATCCCTTAACATTCCAGCTTGTAAGATTCAACGGGCTAACCATTGTCATATAAAAAAAATCATATAGGGTAGTAAGCATAAATATGGACAAACATTCTAATAACAGCTCTGGGGCAAAAGTAAGAAACAAAATCAAGACAAAAAAGGTCATGAATAACAAAGGATAACTAAGAATTGTTTAAATAATGTTGGCACTAGGAAATCCTCCCCCACTCAGAACCCAAAGCAAGAAAGCTACCAAAGAACAGCAGCGAGCTCTTTACCCCTAACCTCAACTTCCAGTTTCTGTATAGCTTCATGAGCTCCGTTTAATTAACAGTTTTTAAAAAAAACCTGGAGAGCTTATGCACTTAGAATTAAAATTATACATAAAGAAAACAGTACTATCAAAAAGTATTAGACTTAACTTGAAATAATAATCCAGATTACCATATCCGTGAAGAAAAAAAATACAGTAATTAAAAAAATTTGAAAAGAAATCTCGGCCTGAAACGTCGACTGCACCTCTTCCTACAGATGCTGCCTGGCCTGCTGCGTTCACCAGCAACTTTGATGTGTGTTGCTTGTAGGGAGAAAAAAGTACCAGTTGGCCATTTTAAATAATCAAATCGAGTCTGAAGGAGACACTATAGCAAGGAGACTTTCCAAAATTTCTCAATTTATAGCAGTTAAACCATTTTCAGTCATTTAAAAATTAATTTAGGAGTCCCCATAGCAAGGAGACTTCCAATAAATTTCTGAACTTATAGCAGAGTTAAGCCATTTTCAGTAATTTAAAAATTAAATTTAAAAGGAAAACAAATATAAAAAAACAGGAAAAAAAAAGGAAAAAAATAGCAATTGGCCATTTTAAATAATCAAATCGAGTCTGAAAGAGACACCATGGCAAGGAGACTTTCGATAAAGTTCTGAACTTCTTATAACAGAGTTAAACCATTTTCAGTAATTCAAAAAATAATTATGGAGTCACCATTAGCAAGGAGACTTTCAGTAAATTTCTGAATTACTTATAGCAGAGTTAAACCACTTTCAGTAATATTAAAAAGGAAAACAAAAAATATAAGAAAACAAAGAAGAAATCACAATGGCAAGCAGACTTTGAAAAATTTCATTTGCAACCTTTTATAGTGCCTTGCAAGATTATTCAGCTCACACAACTATTTTCCCATTTTACTGTCTCATTTTCTAAGTTTAAGATATGTTGAAGTAGGATTTTTTGAGCTAATCTAAAAAACATTATCCATGTTAAATCAAAAGGAAAATTCCAACCCTTGTCAATAATTAACTAAAAATTAGCAACCAAAATTGAGGCTGAAGAACTATTCACCTCCTTTGTAATTACTATGCTAACTTGCCTTGGGTGCAATATATGTATTACCTTAGAAACTCTCACAATTTATTTATGTAGAGGGTTACGTGTTTTAAATGAATTCATAGAATAAATGTCCCCTCTCTTTGTAAGGACCAGCAGTCTGGTAGATTTTCAACAGACCCAACCAAAATGAAGGCTAGGGAACATCCAAGATGAGTCAGGGAAACAATAACAGAAGCATAGATCTGGGGAAGGGTTCAAGACCATCTAAAAGACATTGAACATACATTGGACCTCAGACAATCGTGAAATGGTGGGGAAAAAAAATGAAACCACAGCTACAATGCCCAGGTCAGGCTGTCCCCTAAACTAAGTTGCTGGAGAAGGATGGCATTTGTGATGCCAACAATCACTGAGTGAGCTGCAGGTCAGTGGCTGCATGGGAGATGAGGTTCTTGGCTCCACAATCTCAAAGGCCTTGCACAAAAAGGTATTTACGTAAGACTGGCAAGGAAGAAGCTCTAGCTTTAATTTTTAAAAAATCATGTCTTTGCCTGTGAAGACTTTGCAAAGCATCACTGAACAGATTTTGGCCAGAGGGTGGTGAGTTTGTTAACACAGGCAGCTGTGGAGGCCAGGTTGTTGGGTGTATTTAAGGCAGAGATTGGCAGGTCCTTGATCGGACATGGCATCAAAGGGCTGGGAGTGGGGCTGAAGAGAGGGAATAAAGGATGAGCTCTGTCACGTTGTGCAAAGCTAATAGACTTGTACAAAAAGACTATTGGCTGTAATAGATGTGAGAAGTGGTTCAACTAAGTACTGAGCAAAGGGAGTTGAGTACTTTTGAACTGCTGACATTTTAGTTTTTGAATTAGTTTTTTATGCTTTACAATTTTCTGTTTTTTTGGACTCCGTGAAAAAAGCATGTGATTCATAAATTTAAAAATCTGCAGCTAAATTGATCAAAATCCTTGATTGTAATACCATTTGTGTAAACAAAGGGTTGGGAGTGGGATACTTTTTACAAGGCCCTACATTCTTGCTTGAGCAGTAAACTTTGCCTCTTATAGGCACCATGTGGAGTTCATTAGTATGGAGCAGGTGGCTAAGGATTGGTTCATAGCATAGTCTGTGGGATGGAATCTTAAGATTGTGCTCAATTAGGTACTTAAACTGATGGATCTGAGGATTTTTGGCTTTGAAATAGGAGATCTGAGACCCCTAACCTTACAAAAAGGCTTTGGTCAACTGCTAAATTGTTCTCAGTGGCCAACAGTGACACCTAGAGAACTATATGGAAATTGCAGTCCAGCATAAATGAAGCCACAGTAGCTTTTAATTTAGTTTAAGTTAATTTTAAGTTAGTCCTGACGAAGGGTCTCGGCCTGAAACGTCGACTGCACCTCTTCCCACAGATGCTGCTTGGCCTGCTGTGTTCACCAGCAACTTTGATGTGTGTAGCTTTTAATTTACTTTTTTTTCCCCAAACTGAACATATTTTGATCTTTTTTCTTTGCTTGGTTGCACTATCACATACGTTCTGAATTAAATATCATTTCCTTTTTTGCTGCCCAGTTTTTGTTTAAAATGTTTCTTATTTTCAAATATTTTCATTGTGAAGCAACATCACTTTAACCACAACAGACAATGTCCTAAAGTACAATACTTTTTTTCTTTTCCTTATAACAACATAATGAAAATCAAAAGAATCTATGTATAGTAAGCAAAAAGCAAAGGAAACCCTACCACCCTGTCTCCTTTCCCCTTCCCAGCCCTACCCTCCCCTCACCCCTCCCGTATGTGCTGGTTAGGTCCTACCGCTCCCCACACTTAGTTCAGCTGTCGATCTCTTCTAAATACAACAATAATGATTGCCAGGTTTTTTCAAATTCCTTGAGTCTGCCCTTGATAACGTATCTTATCCTCTCTAGATGCAGAGTATCCATTAATGCAGCCAGCCATTCTCTTTGAGTGATGGAGTTTCCTCCTTTTTCCAGAACATCAGTATGACTTTCTTTCCGTTAAGTATGCCATAGGTCAGGAGTTGTTGCTGGGTAGCCTGGAATTTTTGTCCTCGCAGAAGTTCCAAAAATTATTAAAATGGGGTCTGGTATTATCTGAACCTTTAGTACCTTCGATAGGACCTCAGATATTTGCTTCCACTCCTCTTGTATCCTGGGACATAAAGCATAACTATGTAACAAATCTGCCTCTGAGAACTTGCATTTCTCACACATTGGGGACACCTCTGGGAATATTTTATAAATCCTTACTTTTGAGTAATGTAATCTATGTAGGATTTTAAATAGTATTAAACAATGCCTGGCATTGATGGAACAGGAGTTAACATACTCCAAAGCCTCATTCCGTATAACCTCCTCTATCTCTGTAGCCAACCTCCTTTTCCCACTCTTTTTTTAATATTATCCATTGTTGTATGGCATCATACAGGTAGGCAATGATGTGTTCTGTCCCTAAACATGATCTTAAATGATTACAGGTGTCCCCCGCTTTTCGAACATTTGCTTTACAAAACCTCACTGTTACGAAAGACCTACATTAGTTCCCTGTTTTCGCTAACAGAAGGTGTTTTCACTGTTACGAAAAAAGGCAGGGCGCGGGAAAAGCAGCGTGCATTTTTAAAAAAAATCAGCATGCAAAAAAAAAATCCCTGGGCAGCCGCTGTCCCTTGGATTTGGAACGGCATTCTCGCCGGCATTGTTTAAACACGTGCCTGTGAGCAGCCGTTAGCAAGATGAGTTCTAAGGTATCGGAAAAGCCTAAAAGACTCGTAAAGGTGTTACACTTAGCGTAAAACTAGACATAATTAAGTGTTTCAATCGTGGTGAACGAAGTAAGGACAAAGTGAGTTTGGCTTGTGGAAGTTGACGAAGATGATGTTGAACAGGTTTTGGCATCCCATGACCAAGAACTGATAGATGAAGAGCTGGTGCAATTGGAAGAGGAAAGGAGAACAATCGAAACCGAATGAGTAATGATAAAGTACGACTTTAATTTTGAAAGGGTATGTCAGTTTAAAGCATATTTGCAGGATGGTTTGAGTGCTTACAAAGAACTGTATGATCTAAAAATGCGCGAGGCTAAGCAGTCAAGCAAGCCTTCCACATCAGCCACAGCAGATGACGAACCTTGACCTTCGACATCGAGGCAGGCAGACATAGAAGATGAGCTGCCTGCTCTAATGGAAACAGATGATGATGAGATGACACCCCAGTGTCCCACCACCCCAACCCCCAGGCCGCGGACAGATACCGATTCGCAGAGAATGCAGCGGTAGCCGGGAGGCACCTAGCACATCTTTAAGAAAAAAGCCGAAATAAACATGCTAATTAATTAGGTGCTGCCCAGCACGTAATTGTCGGCCCAGATCAGAGACGATGCAATTGATGGAAACATGGGGAGAATTTAAAATAAGATTAACGTAGGACTAATATAAATGTAATGCAGTTTGGACTCAGTGGACAGAAGGCTTGTCTCCTTGCTCTGTCTTTCTAAGCCTCATGATAATGACTGCTTTTCAATCTTAAGCCAATTTAGATGTAACTGTTGGGCTTTTCCAGCACTCTCCTTTTTCTTGGATACTGCTGTGTTGTGTGTTACACAGGATGCAGCCAATTTGTTAAACCTCATTAAGAAATGTTAGCTGGCGGTTTGATGATTATTTTTTAGAAGCTTTTTGTATGACGCATGACTCCGGGGTTGTACACCTAATGGGTTCTTTTTTTTTTCTCACTTTTCTGCTTAGTAGGTTTTTTTTGTTAAGACAAAATTTTTTTTGATCTTTAAGATAATATCTTTTTTGAGACATTGTAAGGGTTGTTACTTCAATGTACTCATGTTATTTTTCCTGTATAATATAACAATAAAAAGATTTGAAAAGAAGAAATGTTAGCTGATAACACAACAAAATGCTGGAGGAACTCAGCAGGTCAGGCAGCATCTACAAAATTGAATAAACAGTTTATGTTTTGACCCATTTATTAGTAAAGGCCCATTGTTTGACTGCTCCAGACTTGCTGAACTTGTCTGCATAGCCCAACTCTATAGTATCCCCTTTGGTTCAATCCCCTCCCACCTACATTGACATTTCACGTGCTCTCAATCTCCAAATATTTTCAGTTCTCTGGCCTGATTGCCTTCCGGTCCTGATGAAAAGTCTTAGTCTGAAACACCAACTGCTTATTCCTTGCCATAGACGTTGCCTGATCGGAGTTCCTCAAAGATTTTGTGTTACTCTGGATTTCCTGCATCTACAGTATCTCTTGTGTTTAACTTGGCTGATAAGCTTTCTCCACTCCATTTCACAACCAACTTCTATCAATGGATACTTTCTGCTTATCAGGTCATATTTGCACTTTTCTGTTATTTAATACATGAGAACTGATCCCTACTGGCCACAGAGGTGTGTTAACTTGGTGTTTTTATGTCTCCCTGGGATCCAGTATGAGCTAGCTAATTGGCTTGATGGAAGGAAGCAGAGGGTGATGATGGAAGATTATTTCTCTTGCACTGGAATCTTGTGACTAGTGTTCTCCAGGGGTCAATGCTAGGCCCTTTGCTATTTGCCATGTCAATTATTTGTTTGATAATGTGAAAGTCATAATTAGCAAGTTTGCAGATGATGCGAAAATAGGTAGTCTCATAAACCAATGAAGATGGCTATCAGGATTCAAAGTGGGATCTTAATCAGCTGGGTAAGTGGACCAAAGAATGGCAAATGGCATTTAATTCAATTTAGTGATAAATGGTGCATTTTGGGAAGATGAGTGTAAAACCCTCAGTGAGGTAGGGCCCTTGAGAGTGTTGTAGAACAGAGTACATAGTTCCCTGAAATTGGCATTGTAGGTAGACAGGATGGTGGAAAAAGCTCCACTGGCCCTCATCTGTCAGGGTATTGAGTATAGTACTTGGGGTTGCTATTGCAGTTGTGCAAGACTTTGGTGATGCTGCATTTGGAAAATTGTTCTGTTTTGGTTATCTTACTATAGGAAAGATGCAATTAAAAGCTGGAAAGAGTGCCGAAGAGATTTGAGGGACTGCTATGGAGAGAGTTGAGCAGGTTGGGGCTTTATTGAAGCATAGGAGAATGTGGTCTTATAGGTGTGTAAAAAGTCATGAAGAGCATAGGTAGGATAAATGCAGTAATTTCCCAGGGTTTGGGAATTAAGGACTAGGAGGAATAGACCCAAGGTGAGAGAGGAGATTTAGTCATACAGCGGGAATATAGGCTGTTCAGCCCAGCAAGTCCATGCTGACTATGTTGTCTATGCTAATCCCAATGATCTGCATTCAGCCCATATCTTTCTCAACCCAGCTATTCCATGTACCGACGAAGTACTGCTTAAATAGTGCTGTTGGACCTGCCTCAGCCAATTCTGGCAGCTCACTGAATGTTCAAGACCTTCTACATGAAAAAAGTTGCCCCACAGATCCTTTTATATCTTTTTTTTTTATCCCCCTCTCTAAGATTATGTCTGTAGCTTTGGACTCCCTACCCTGTTACCATTCGCCTCTCATTTTAAAATTTTTTATTGCTGTACACATTTAATACAAACCTGAGGGCAACCTCTTCACCAAGGAATGAGCTGACAGAGGTTGAGCTAGGTACATCAACAACTTTTAACATGCATTTGGACAGGGACATGCTAGGCAAGGTTGGGATATGGGACAAATTTAGGGAACTGGTTTAGATGGAACTCTTGGTCAGCATGGACTGTAGGCTGAAGAGCCTGTCTTTGTACTGTAGGATTCTGACTCTTATCTGCTCAGTGACAGGTGGAAAAATAACTTAAAGATAGTCCAACTAGAGCTTTGTTCCATACGTGAAATGTTTGTTAAATATTATTACAACAATGTTACTAACTTATACTACAGATGCCTGGACTATTTACCCAATAACTGTGTGGCCCTGGTTCACTCTGCAGGTTAAAGACTGGAATTTTAATTCTTGAACTAAAAGCCTTATCAGTGAAAATGTGCACAAGGCTGTTAAATATTAAAGCTTTTTAAACAGTGTAGCACAGAAACTTCTTTTGACCCAGTGTCTGTGCCCGTCATAATGCCAAGTGAACTAGTGACAACTCAATAGCATGGTGATTTGCATAACACAATTATTGTGCCAGTGATCCGGGTTCAATTATGCAACTGTCTGTAAGGAGGTTGTATGCTCTTCCTGTGACCGTATGGGTTTCCTCTGGGTATTCTAGTTTCTCCCCCACCCCACATTCTAACGATGTACTGATGAGGTTAATTGGTCACATGGGTGTAATTGCTTGACATGAGCTGGTAGTGTCTGGAATGTACTGCCTCTTGGCAGTATGTTCCAGGCACTTGCTATGGATTTATTTTTAGAAAAAAAAACTTGTCTTGCACATTTCCTTAAAACTTTTCCCTTCTTACCTTAAAGCAACACTCTCTAGTATTTGACATTTCCATCCTGGGGTCGAAACTATTTATTCTATCTGTATCTCTCAATTTTATACATTTCTATTAAGTCTCCTCTCAGCCTCTGAACTCCAGAGAAAATGATCCAAGTTTGTCCATTCTCTCCTGCATTTTTGTACCCACTAATATGGGCAAGCAACTTCCTGGTGAACCTCTTCTGTGACTTCTCCAAAGTCTCCACATCCTTGCTGTACTATGGTGACTGCGATTGTGCACAGTACTCCAAATATGGCCTCACTAAGGTTTTGTACAACTCCAAAACTCTGTAGCTGGTTTAGATCCGCATTTTAAGGAAGGAAATCTGTTTCTTAAAGGCTTGCCTTTGGCTGAAGTGTTAACATTTTCCACAATGTCTGACCTGTTAAGTTGTCTGTTTTTGTTACATAGAAAAAGAATTGTTTAGATTTCCAAAACCTGGAGTTTTTCTTACTTGTCAGCCTCACTCAGTGTGGTCAGCATGGACAAGCTTACACCAAAGCTCAACTCTGTTGTGACCCAGCAAGGCACTACATTGTATCAAGTCAGCTCTTGGTACTCAAGAAGGTGACCCATCAGCTCCTTCTCCATGCAAATACTAAGACCTGACAATTAAGACATTTTACTGAAAATTCTGCAAATAATGCAAAGCTTATCCTACTTGGACTGCCTGCAGAATCTTAATCACCATGCAGGTTGGTTGTGCAATTGAAGAGAATTGGTATTTGTTGATGTGTTTGTAGAGTAGAGTGGATTTCAGTTAATTGGGACACATTGGACCAGTACATTTTGGCCCAAATAAGCTGCTGCCCCAATTAGCAAAGGTTCATGGAAATAGTCAAAGGATTAAAAATACTAATTACCATTCAATCGAGTATCAAATTATGCATTTAAATGAAATACCGAATAAATTAGAACACTACCAATGTTATTGGTGGTTGTCCACCATATCTGACAATGACAGGAAACCTGAATTGGAGAATTTTTGAAGTGGAAAAGCTGTGCACTGGGGCAGTTCCACTCTTCCCTGGCTGCAGTAGATGAGTGTGACTTTTTCTGTGCCTCAATTGTGCCCTTCGCTCCACATAGCATTGTAGAACCAACTGACTGGCAGTTGGATCTCACTGTAGATCTGATCCACCTAGTCTGCTGGAGATGGCTTTGCATGCTAGGACAGACATATCCCATCTCATAATATCCTATTATGAGACTTGCCTGCTACCCTCAATTGGTTTTCCCCACTTGTTGAAACAAAACATAACAGCTACTTGGAGACACGGGAGAGCTGAGTGTTCAGTGAGGACCAAAGGTAAACATTCAAGATGATTGTCGATACCTTCAAATTCTGCATACTTCCTAACTTGAAGCAGTGAAGTTGTTTCATTTTTCACTCCAGGCTGTTTCTGGCACTTCCAAGCCTGAGGGCTTGAAACTGCACTGAGCAATTGTCTTGCTGTTTACTTCTCACCAGCTATCAGTGGCAAGAATCACTGCTTTTTAAACACAAACATATGTTATTGATCTATTTAAAAACTGTTTGCTCTAAGCATAGTATAGTGTCTAATGGCCACAGGACACGTATACCAGCGGTCCCCAACCACCGGGCCGCAAAGCAAGCGCTACCGGGCCGCGAGGAAACGATATGATTTGGCTATATGAGTCAGCTGCACCTTTCCTCATTCCCTGTCACGCCCGCTGTTGAGCTTGAACACACGCGAGGTCATTACCTGTGCATCATCCACTTCAGCGCGGGAAGGAGATCAACTCCTCGAGCTTGCAAAAGACGGCGGGCTGAAAAGCGTTGCTTCCATTTCCAACATATCTCTGCAATGAATGCAGGGAAAACTAAATTGCGGAATAGACTGGACATAAGGAACCCCCTTTGAGTATCGCTGTCTCCCTTCACCCCTCGATAGGACCGTGTTGTTGCAGGGAAACACTGACTCAGCGATACTGGTGTGTTGCAATGATTTTATATGTTCATACGGGGAAAATGCGTGCTTTGTGTTTAATATTCAAACATTACTTAAAATGTTATGATGCTATTGACTTATATAACCATATCACCATATAACAATTACAGCACGGAAACAGGCGATCTCTGCCCTTCTAGTCCGTGCCGAATGCTACTCTCACCTAATCTCACCGATCTGCACTCAGCCCATAACCCTCCATTCCTTTCCTGTCCATGTACCTATCCAATTTTTCTTTAAGTGATAATATCGAACCTGCCTCTAGCACTTCTACTGGAAGTTTTTTCAACACTTACTTCAAGCTCCCCTGTCCTCCCCTGATAATTGACTTATCGCTATATTCATGCAAGGAAAATATGTGCTGTGTGTTTAATATTAAATTCGTTAGATAAACCCTTTTAGAAACGAAATTGAGTGTATTAGCCACTTATCACCTATATTCCGGTCGTGATTAACAACCCCCCCCCCCCCCCCACCGGAACAGAATCGGCAAAATCGATTTGTGGAAAAAAATCGTAGTCACACATGCGCACTTGTGCCCGCGCAAGGCTTCATGGTCATTGTAGTCTTTGGGTAAACCCAACGTATTTGACTGCTACTCTTGACCGTTGGCAACCCTACCCCCCCACCCTGGGTCGGCCGGTCCGCAAGAGTATTGTCAATATGAAACCGGTCCGCAGTGCAAAAAAGGTTGGGGACCCCTGCGTATACGACTGACACTACTTAGAAACTGGCAGCAACAGTCTCCTGCCCCAATTAAGTGACATTGTGTCCCAAATAAATGAAAGGAATCCCGGTTATTTTCTCAGTTTGTTTTTCCTGAAGAGTTGTCCCAGATAAGCAATTGCCCCAATTAACCAATGGTCCGGTTAACTGGAATCTACTGTATTTGTCTGGGTATGGAGCAAAATCCTAGTTGCAGCATCTGTTCTGGAGATTCTACTGCAGGGCTTGAACGTGGAGAAACTTCATGTTACTGATGCGCTGATTTTCAAACAGCTAGTGTTTATTACACAATGAGAAAACAGTTCCTAAACGAGTTCTGCACTCGTAAGAGTTGCTGTTTGAATCATCTCAACCCACTTTTAAATGTTTATTGAAAGACTTAATTGTTCAAATGGAAAGGTAGTTTTTAAATTAAGCATCTGTCTACAATCTGGAGAAGGAAAACACTGATTTTAAACCTCAGCTGCCTTGCGGCCATATCCACGCATGGGAAAGGCTTCGGGAGCAAGCCCCGAGAAAGAAATCCGGCGTCCCTAAGGCAATTTGATGTTTACAACTTCACTCTAGCAACCTCTGTGACACTGGTGCCAAGCTGTATTGGTGCTTGCCCTTCCCTTGGACTGCATCAGTGACGTGGAGAGCAGGAGCGTGCTGCATGGGCAACAGCCGGTTCTTCAAATCTTCCCATCCAGGCTTGCACCCTGGAGAGGATACAGTCCACCAGAGGCACAAACCCATGATCCCCTGGGATCGACGGCTGCCTTCTACTGTCTATAATTTGTTTAAAAATTTGGTTTGAATGTGTAGTGTGATTAATTCTGCTGCATTTTGGGAGAAAATGGATTTTGTTTTCACTTCTGTTGCAGGGAAGGAAAAGAATTAGTCCCAGTATCTGAGATTCCCCTGCAGACGCACCGAGTGGTGGCAACATGTCATTCACTGGTACAGATGGATGATGGGACATTAGTTGGTGATCCTCTTGAAAAGGCAATGCTAACAGCAGTTGACTGGACACTCACAAAAGGTGAGAAGAGTGTTTTCTATTTCCATTAATCCAGTGTTGTGAAGATGTGCTCATCAGCATGAGTTGCTAATGCAGGTACTCTGCAAGAACTGGATGCATACAGATTTCATTAGTGGCACTCTGATATCTTGAATTTGATTTAATAGCTGCTGCAAATTTTAATAGTGGAAGCATCCTGCAGCACTAACTCCTTGTGCTAACCAATTTTATTTCTCATTCAGTCAAAGAAATTCTGAATGGTGTACTGCCATACGTGCTGTGCTTTCTTACCCTGCTCCCACACTGGCCTGAGTTCAGGCTTTCTCTTCATTGCCCACTACCCTGCCCTTGGTTTTTCCTTTCCGATTTGTTCCTTTAATTAAAGTGACACAAAGCAGTGTTTTCCAGGTCCTGATAAAGGCCTCAAAACCATCCGCATTTGCCATTTTGCTTCCTAACTTAGTGGTGTCTTTGTTTCTACTTTGAACTTTAATTCTTTGTACAAATATCTCCGGCATCATGTCTACACGCCCCAACATAAACAGAACATGCCAAATCTCCTGCTGGAAGCTTTAGAAAAAAACATTTGAAAACCCATGCCACCTCTTAGAACCAGAGGACTGCTGCAATCTCCACTCAATGAAAATTGCAGATATGTTGCAAGATGCTGCTTCTTGGAGGATGTCATTCCAATCAGAAATCGATCCAGTTGACAATTGAAGGAATTCACCACAAGTGCTGATGGCGTATAATGTCAGAAGATCCTGCAATATTTTGGTCAGTTCTGTCTTTGCATAACCTTGAAGTGTGACTTCTGCTTCACCTAAATGCATAGTCTACATAAACACAAGCTGTTCCTTGATTTTGTAAACTTGATCAAGTGACCCATAAGCCTATGTTTGTCTGGAGTACAGTGAAGCTAATTTAATCTAATGCATTGGGCACTTTGGTACCAGACCAGCAGATCCTTAGCACCGTACCTCAGAAACATTTTCCAGTGAACTCTTTGAGAGAATGTGGGCATTAAGGCCCCAGTAGTTTCATTGAAGCATAACCCAAAGAGTCAGGTGAAAGGAGTGGGGCAGCTTGTTTTCTAGTTGTTGATCTAATGCTCAATGAACTGAAACTGAACCAATAATTCCTTAAGATTTTTCCTTGCTGTGCTTATTGAAAACTGTTAGAAAATCATGTAGGTGATTTATGTTGGGTTGCTCTCATCGGCATGGTTTTTTAATTCAATTCCATCAGCCTGTATTGGATATCCCCATTAAGCCTTCTCCATTTAAAGAGTCATAATAAAACTTCTGATCATCCTGCCTTATTTAAATCAAGTTATGGACCTATGGTTTCCTGGTTTTGGCTTATCCTGGTTTTAAAAATGGGAAACTCTGCTTGCTTTTCCAATTCCAGTGGAAGATCCTACACTTAAGTTATTTGGGCATTTAGGCAAAGGGCTTTGGATGTACTTTTCCTATCTCCATGATTTTTTTTTTTTGAACAGGTGTCATCCTGGTCTTGGCTGGCAACCAAATATTTTGTGCTCCTTGAGCCTGACAGGTGTACAAATAATAAAGGCTTTAGATGAGTTATTGGAGTCTCTCCATTTAACCTAAGGCCCAAGTAACAGATTTAATGGGAGCTGATGGGTAGGAAGACCTTATGCATGGAATAATTATGATCTAGTGAAGGCAAAATCAACTAGAGCCATTAGAATAATTAAATAGGTATTACTTTTGTAAGCTTGGCAAAGTGAGAGGAATGTGGGTGAAGGATTCCTCCAGAGAACTAATTTTGAATGACTGGGTGAAAGGCTCAGTGATTCTTTTTAAGAAACATACCCTCACCTTTGTAGTTTCATTGGCTGCCCAACTTTAAGCAAAGCTGCATAAACTTTCCAGTCTGTTTTCATAAGCCAATTTCAATTGTTTTTCGATTATTTATGACATTGAATTGAACTGTTTACCACATTTTTCTTTACTCTGCAGATGAAAAAGTTTTCCCTAAAAGTATCAGGTCACAAGGTCTGAAAATCCACCAGCGCTTTCATTTTGCCAGTGCACTGAAACGTATGTCGGTCCTCGGCTCCTATGAAACAATGGGTTCCACGGATCTCCAGTATTTCAGTACGGTGAAGGGAGCACCTGAGACATTGCGTAGCATGGTAAGGGACCGACTGTGGCATAGAACTGAGCATGGCACAGTGTACTAGACTTAGTAAGGGGAAGTTGTTCTTTATTTTCTTAAGTGAAAAGCCTTCTATTTGTGATGACAAGCAAAAGGCTATTATTACACAGTTGAACTCACCAAGCCATTTCTATAATGGTTAACTGTAATCCACAGCTATCTCCCACTTAATGGCAATGTGAATGGCTAAGGCAATACCAGAGATGCATGTTGAACATTGTGTTATGATCTAGAATTCATCAATAGGAAGGATTGTGGAAGTAGTTTAGTAGTAGCTACAGAGTTGAATGCAAGTTTAAAAGGGAGAAAGGGTAGGACTACCCTTGGCCTAAGTCGGTGATGTCTGTCTAATGGCAACCTTAAACACTGTGATCTAACTAGCTGCTTTCAGTGTTGCAAAGTACCACACTGTCTAATGTAGTACCTTGGATTATTGAAGGACAACGCAAAGGTTTGCCTTCAAATTACAAATTCTAAGTCACAGTTGGAACAGCAAAGTCCACTTTGTAAAGATTGATAAGGACTTCAAAGGTTCATTGCTCTATGAAGGACTTGAAACAGATTTATTACTATACATAATACTTCACTCATCCTGCTTTTGATGTGCTGTTCTGTGGGGTTAATTGATTTTACTATATGCTATTTTCTAGTTCTCTGAGCGACCTAGTAACTATGATTATGTCCACACTGAGATGTCGCGAGAAGGAGCAAGGGTGTTGGCCTTGGGATATAAAGAGATGGGATATCTGACTCATCACCAGGTAAAAACTTCTTTGCTATTTCATACCTCAGGTAATCATGTCAAACAAATAGCAATATTACCTCATCATAAAGATGCTATTTTACACCAGTAATGTTTTGTATGGATAATCATTTTTCTTCAGGTAGAAGGTGTATTTTTCTAAATATGAGGATGATTGTAACAGGTAATTCAATATCAACTCACCAAAGGCAGTACTTTAAAATCCAGCTAGTGTCGTATGCAGCAGCTTGAGCACGGTGTAGTGTAATCAAATATTAATACTGAGCCAGCTTGGGGAGATATTGCATCAACCAAACTTTGGTCTAAGGGTATGTTTAAAGGTTGCTGTAAATGGCAGAAGGGCCATGTTTTAGATGCCGGGGTGCTTTGGAAACTGATTACATGGTTACCAATGCTAGGTTAATAGAACTGGGCTTGCTGATGGCTGGGTTAAAGGAAATTGGGGGTGGTAGAGTGGGGCTGGAAAGGAGCCCAGCAACTGGTGGAAGGCAGTTGTGTGAAAGGCCGCTTTAAGGTCACATACAAGCAAGAGATCTTGTTCAACCAGCTTTAGTGGGACACAAGCGGCCATGCACGCAAATCTGTTTTTATCATTGGGAAAGGGTGCTTTTGTGGGGTGGATTGATTCAGCATCATCCTACCCCACAAACACATCCCTTCCCAAATTTTTCCAGGGCAATATTGTCCACTAGATTTTCATGCTATTTACTACCCTAAGTATTCATTGCCCAAGTTGATTCTGTGTTTTATATTTTTTTTTTGCTTGTTTTTGCAGTTTTCATGTGGTGGGGGGAGATTCTTTGAATGGATTTCATGGTTTTTTTTCTGGTTTTGTGGCCGTCTGTAGGAAGATGAATCTCAGGATTGTGTACTGCGTACTTTGATAAACGTACTTAAACTTTGAATCTAATGCTAATCAGTGCACTAAAGCCATCTGCAAAATGCACTCAGGCCTGATGTTATGTGCCCTTGACAAACTACACTGGAGTGATGCCCTGCTGCTTGCCAACACCTTCCAAATTCTCACCAGTGTGTTCCACTAGTTTGCACACTATTCAGATGCAGAATTGATACTTTGTCAACATTTGTCTCTGGGCCAGCATCCTGACACTGTATTCTAGTGAGTATTGTTACCATAGGAGTACTTTGACTAAAACAGATGATATAAGTAGTTCACTGCTACCCTGTTAAGGGCATTTGGAGATAAATAATGAATGCTGAGGAGATAAATAATGAATGCTGACCTTGCTGGTGCTTACATCCATGTTTGAGGATATGAATACTAAAAATTGTAAAACTAGATGCTGATATCTAAAATAAAAATTCAACAGGTCAGGCAGCATCTGTGGAGAGAGAGATAGTTGGTTTTGTCAGAATTGGAAACGAGGAAATCAAGTCAGTAGGCGAGTACGAGAAAAATGGGTTAAGAGAAGAATTTCTCTGAAAGGGTGAGATGAAATGTGTTGATGGTAGAGTTATGAGTGCTTTGATGTTCTTAGTCTGTGTATTGTGTTAATGGGGAGGCTATTGAATGTGCCCAGCAGGCCAGACTGGTCAGAAAAACTAAGCCAAATGACTGGGAGAAGTGACCAGATACAGAAAGTAATCTGAAGCTGGGGGATTTGATGGAGGCCAGCAGGCTGTGTTGTGCCCAGATGGGAGATCAGCGTGCATTAGGCCTCATTATAACAATGCAGGAGGTCATAAACAAAAATTAGAGTGGGATGCTGAATTAAAATGCTGGGAGTCAGGTTAAGGGTCACTCCTCCAGCCTCGGCCAAGGTGCTCTGCAAAACCATCACCCAGCCGGGTCTTGTTTGTCCTTTGTAAAGGACACCACCTTGTGAAGACTGAATACAGTACATGGAGATTCCGTTCAAAGAGCAGTTCTCTGAAATCTGAGCCAGCTGATGTTGGAGCAGCTTTGTGTTCGACTTGTTTCCATGTAACTGGTGATTGTATCTGGCAGTGCAGCCCCTGGGGACAGCCTCTGTTGTGAAGGATGCTAGTTTGGTGTTGAGGTGATATTTAAAATGAAACTTGTGAACTAAAATGCAATTTATTTTCTACGGCATCTGGCAGGTGAATGTAATTATACCAGCAAATGAGACATACTTTTATATTTGAATTTCAAAGTAAGTATGTTTGGATTGAAAGTGGTGTTGGATTATGAATGCCCATCTTAATCCAGTTATTCCCCTTCTTTCTCCTCCATATGAAAACTGAACTTGTTAATATTCATGTGTAGAATCACAGGTCATTTAAACTGACACTTCATTCCTTCCCCAAGTGCTCTTGATGTACAGACATAGCTGTTGCATAGTATTATATTTGTTTGCTCCGATATTTCTTCAGTAGTTCCCACAAGGCACTTTGCACTGTCCTGGGAGTCACATTGACGTCAAGAAAGAGCACTCAGAGGCATGTACGGTAGGTGGCAGGATGCAAATCTATATTCTAATGTTCCTTGACAGTTGACAGCATTGTGCAGTTTGGAGTAATATGCATATTTGTCTGTTGTGTTGTGCTTGTCACTTTTTGTTTGGGAGCTGTCATTAATTTTGTTCCTGTCTTTTTCATGCATTCCAGGCACGAGAAATAACCCGTGAGGATTTGGAATCAAACCTGAAATTTGCTGGTTTCATTGTTGTCTCTTGTCCCCTTAAGAGTGATTCAAAAGCCGTGATTAGAGAGATCCAGAATGCATCACATCAGGTCAGTATGCAGTTACACTACACGTATTATCAATTAGTGGGTTGAGATGGGAGCCATCAACACTTTAAGGAGCCAGGCATTCTGATCTGTGTTAGAACAAGTATCATAGCAGCTGCTTAGCTCTGCTTATCAAAGCAACACTCCAATAGGAATTGTTAACAAATCCCATCCTTGCACCATCCCTTCCTTTTTATACTGACTATATCTCCTATATCTCAGTCCAGATGAAGGGTCTGAACCTGCAGCATCGACTGTCTGTTTCCCTTCAGAGATGGTGCCTGACCCACTGAGTTCCTTTAGCATTTTGTGTGTTGCTTCTGAAATGCTGAATATTTGCTTTAAATTGAATCCTCACATTGCTTGCATCCGGCACAAGGACGAGCTGAATTTGGCCATGAGTTATAAGGAAAGCAATTACGATATACATGTTTAATTAGATTAACTCGCCCTTGATTTTTCTCCCACCTTATTTTTGTTTTTCCCAGCAAATCTTGGTTATCTTACTGTTGTATTTTTTTTAAACCCTCGTTCTCAGCTCTATACTCTCTGCCTTGATGAGGTGCCACACATGAGACTGCTTAACAAGATAAAACAGGAAAGATGCTGGCATGGATAGAGGAATGGCGGACAGGCAGAAGGCAGTGGGTGGGAATAAGGGAGATCTTTTCTAGTTGGCTGCCAATGACTAGTGATGTTCCTCGGTGATCAGTATTGGAACCACTACTTTTCACATTGTTTGTCAATGGTTTGTATAATGCAATTGATGGCTTTGTGGCAAAGTTTGATGATATGAAGGTGGGTGGAGGAGTAGGTAGTGCTGAGGAAGCAATGCGTTGCAACAGGACTTAGTCAAATTAGTAACCACTTAGAGTATTGTCAACAGTTTTAGGCCCCATATCTCAAAGGATGTGTTATTGAAGACAATCCAGAGGAGGTTCAAAAGGATGATTCTGGGAATGAAAGGGTTAACATACGAGTGTTTGACAGCTTTGGGCCTGTACTCACTGGAATTTCGGAGAATGCGGGCAATCTCATTAAGACCTACCAAATGCTGAAAGGACTAGATAAGGTGAATGTGGCGAGGATGCTTCCTATGGTGGGGGTTTCCAGAACTAGAGGGCACAGCTTCAAAATTGAGGGGTGACCTTTCAGAATGGAGGTAAGGAGGAATTTTTTTAAACTAGAGAGGCGACTCTGTGGAGTGGTCTGCCACAGACAGCAGTGCAGGCCAAGTCCATTGGTATATTTAAGGCAGAAGTGATAGTTTCCTGATCGGTCAGGATATTGAAGGATATGGTGAATATGATGTTGTGGGGGATCCAGGATCCAGGATCAGCCATGATGGAATGGTGGAACAGACTCGATGGGCTGAATGGCCTAATTCTTCTGTGTCTTATGGTCTTATGCTGCCTTCAACAGACCCATTTGCATTCTTCCCTCAGTCTACTACCCCTCTTGAAAAGCCTTGTGTCACTTGGAAGTTGGGGGGCATTCTTTTCTCCTGGACCACGCTGTCCATCTTTCACTCATTCTGTTCCTCTGGCTTTCTGCAGGTAGTTATGATCACTGGTGATAACCCACTGACGGCTTGCCATGTAGCCCGTGAACTCCACTTCATCCAGAAAGCGCACACTCTTGTCCTCCAGGCACCACAGAATGAAGGTAAAGCCTTTGCCTTGCTCTTGCCTAATATGTTTGCCTTTTCTTTAAAAGGAGCAGAGAATGGGGCTGTTTTACTATTGTCTGTTCAAAATCAATGTGAGCATGTACATGTTTTGTGTAACAGGTAACCGATTATGCAGTTTAATCCAGACAAGTGTGAGGTGGTTTGTGATCACTAATGAAGTTAGGACTTGGCGATCCTTAGTTACAAGGTTTTGGACTATTTAAAATAAACAGGTCTTAGACTAATCCAAGGATGCTTGAAAGTGGCAGCAAAGGCAGTTATGGTTGAGGAAAGTTAGTTTGTCATCTGACTGTACATATATACAACCAAACAATCCCTGTGGATCATTCTGCACCCATAAAATGTGTGTCTCACAACGCACAAACCAATATATTACCATAAGTAGCTTAATAAATGAAAATGCATGTAGTGTGCAGCACAGGTAAACAATGATAATACAGTAACAAGCTCGCTGTTGTAGTGATGAGACCTTAGTGGTGGCAGGGTATTCATTAGTCTCTCGGCCTGAGGAAGGAGCTATTAGCCAGTCTGGCAATAGTCCTAGTCCTGATGCTTCTGTACCTCCTTCCTGATGGCAGTGGGCCAAACAGATTGTGGGATGGGTGTTTTGGGTCCTCAACAATGCTTCATCTATATCGCTCTCGATAAACGTCACAGATAGGAGGAGGGCGACTCTGATGATCCTCAGCAATTTTTGCTATCCTTTGCAGGATCCTGCGGTCTGATACCTTGCAGCTCCTGTACCCCACAATGATGCAGCCAGGCAAGACATACTCAGTAGTGCACCTGTAGAAAGCTGCTAGAATGGGGGTAGGGAGCCTTGCATGCCTCAATCTTCCTAGAAAAGCTAGACCAGGGGTTCCCAACTTTTTTCTGACATGGAACCCTACCATGAACTGAGGGGTCTCTGGACCACAGGTTGGGAACCCTGGTATGGACGCTGCTGCCTTGACTAGTGAGGTGTTGAGTCCAGGTTGGATTGTTGGTTATCTGCACACCATGGAACGTTGTGCTCTTAATCTCTCCCTAGCAGAGCATTGATGTGCAATGGAGAATGGTTGACCTTTACCTTCCTGAAGTCCACAATTATCTCTTCTGTCCACATTGAGACTGGGGTTGTTCTCGCACCATTTGACAAGACTCTGTATGCCAACTCATCATTGTTGATGAGGCCAGCTACTGTAGTTTCATCAGCAAGTTGATGAAGTTTGGGCTGAATCTTGCAGTACAGTCTTGAGTAGGCAGTCTACACAACTCTGGGGGGACACCAGTGCTCAGCATCTTGGAGCTCGATGTTGCTGCCAACTCTGACTGGGGTCTTTCCATCAACAAGTCAGATCCATTTGCAGAGAGGAGATTTAAGTCCCAACTAGGGCAGTTTACCCACCAGCCTCTGAGAGACAGTCATGTTAAATGTTGGGTTGAAGTCAATGAACAAAATCCTGGCACAGCTCTAGCCGTCAGCAGACTTTGAATCTGGTGCACTTAGGCAGGGGTTCCCAACCTTTATTTAATGCTATAGACCTAACCATTAAGCAAGAGGTCTGTGGATCCCAGAATGGGAGCCCCTGAACTAGGGTTTCTGGTTTGTGAGAACTCAGTATGTTCTCAAAGGTGCATACTCATGCATGCAGGTTTAGAAGTTGCTGACAGTTATGGCGTCCTCATTTAGATATGACTGTGGTTCAGTTCATCAATTCAAAGAAGTCCAGAAAACACTTCTCCACCTCCCTTAAACACACTTGAAATCCTCACCACTGGTGCTTCAGTCCTTAGTTTGAAAGTAGAAATACAGCCAGGTGATCAGACTTGCTAAAATGCTGGCAAAGAAGGCAGGTAAGTGTCGTTGATAGTGGTGCAATGTGGTCAGGTCACTCATCTGAGTGCTACTGGTACCATGTAACCCAGTGCTGTGGCGTGGTCGGGTGGTCAGCGAATAAACTGGCTCCCCCACCAGGCTTGCCTGGTGAGGAGGGTGGCTAGACACCCTGCAGGACGAGAAACAAGACCTGTCAAAGGGCGGATGAATCCTCTCGTAGGGTCAACGGCCATCTAGCAAGCACGTGCCATGAAGCGCGGAAAGGGCATCCCTTGCATCGGAGCTTGGTGTGGCCATTCACTGCAACAGAACTTCCCTCAACCGTCTTGGACCCCATCATGCCGCTGGATCCGGGAGGGGATGTTGGGAGGGTGGGTCTGGACCTGTACAACCCCCTACTCACCTAAAATCTATTCACACACACACACTGTTCCTCTCTGAGGAGTGGGGTACCCCACTAACTGACAGAAAGGGACCATCATCATCCTATGGGATGGATAGCCAGAAGAAGAAGATACAGTGGCATGCAAAAGTTTGGGCACCCCTGGTCAAAATTTCTGTTACTGTGAGTAGTTAAGTGAGTAGAGGATGAACTGATCTCCAAAAGTCAAAGTTAAAGATGAAACATTCTTTTCAATATTTTAAGCAAGATTGGTGTATTATTTTTGTTTTTTACAATTCTAGAATGGGAGAAAAAAGGAAAGGAGCACCATGCAAAAGTTTGGGCACCCCAAGAGATTTGAGCTCTCAGGAAGCTTTTACCAAGGTCTCAGACCTTAATTAGCTTGTTAGGGCTATGGCTTGTTCACAGTCATCATTAGGAAAGGCCAGGTGATGCAAATTTCAAAGCTTTATGAATACCCTGACTCCTCAAACCTTGTCCCAACAATCAGCAGCCATGGGCTCCTCTAAGCAGCTGCCTAGCACTCTGAAAATTAAAATAAATGATGCCCACAAGGCAGGAGAAGGCTATAAGAAGATAGCAAAGCGTTTTCAGGTAGCTGTTTCCTCAGTTTGTAATGTAATCAAGAAATAGCAGTTAACAGGAACAGTGGAGGTCAAGTTGAGGTCTGGAAGACCAAGAAAGCTTTCCGAGAGAACTGCTCGTAGGATTGCGAGAAAGGCAAATCAAAACCCCAGTTTAACTACAAAAGACCTTCAGGAAGATTTAGCAGACCCTGGAGTGATGGTGCACTGTTCTACTATGCAGCGACACTTGCACAAATATGACCTTCATGGAAGAGTCATCAGAAGAAAACCTTTCCTGCGTCCTCACCGCAAAATTCAGCGTCAGAAGTTTGCAAAGGAACATCTTAAACAAACCTGATGCATTTTGGCAACAAGTTCTGTGGACTGATGTAGGTAAAATAGAATTTTTTGGTTGCAATGAGCAAGGGCATGTTTGGTGAAAAAAAGGGTGCCAAATTTCATGAAAAGAACAACTCTTCCAACTGTTAAGCACAGGGGTGGATCGATCATGCTTTAGGCTTGTGTTGCAGCCAGTGGCATGGGGAACAACGGGGTAAAGGGAAGAATGAATTCAATTAAGTACCAGCAAGTTCTAGAAGCAAACATCACACCGTCTGTATTTTTTAAAAAAAGAGCTGAAGTTGAAAAGAGGATGTCTTCTACAACAGAATAATGGTCCTAAACACACCTCAAAATCCATAATGGCCTACCTCAAGAGGTGCAAGCTGAAGGTTTTGCCATGGCCCTCACAGTCCCCTGACCTAAACATCATCGAAAATCTGTGGATAGACCTCAAAAGAGCAGTGCATGCAAGACAGCCCAAGAATCTCACAGCACTAGAAGCCTTCTGCAAGGAAGAATGGGTGAAAATCCCCCAAACAAGAATTGAAAGCCTCTTAGCTGGCTACAGAAAGCGTTTACAAGCTGTGATACTTGCCAAAGGGGGTGTTACTAAGTACTGACCATGCAGGGTGCCCAAACTTTTGGTTCGGGCCCTTGTTATTTTGAAACTGTAAAAGATGGAAATAAAAAAGTATTCTTAAAAAAATTAAAGAAATGCCATCTTTAACTTTATGCTGTTTGGAAATCAGGTCATCTTTTACTTAACTATTCACAGTAACAGAAATTTTGACCGGGGTGCTCAAACTTTTGCATGCCACTGTATAACAGTGATCAAGAATATTGGTCCTCTGTTTATGCAGGTGACCTGTTGGTGATAGTTCATCAGAGACTTCAAGTTGGACTGGTTGATTAGGACAGCATCAGTGTACTGTCTTGTGACTTACCACATAATTTTGGTGTTCATCTCCTCCAGTGTCAGCGTGACATTTGCCAGGAGTGAAAAGTACTCCACTATAAGGATGACGGTGGAGATCTCCCTCAGCAGGTAGCACTGGAAACATTTGACTGCCTCATGTTCTGGACCTGGGGAGCAGAACTAACATAGAAGCAACATGCCTGTGCACCACAGTGCTTTAGTGAAGCAAATGCTGCAGCCTCTGCCTTTACCACATGTTACTGCCCAGTTCTGTGAGCTGAAGTGCTTTGTTTTGATTGTGGAGTAACTTAGCTTGGTCAGCATGTATGAATTGAGCAGAAGAGCCTGTTTCTGTACTGTATAACTTTATCTCTGCCCCTTAGTAGTTTTAGCTAGGAAAAATGGAAGCAACTCCCAGTAGATCAGAATTTGTGGGAGAAGCAGTGAGATTTCAACAATGATTTCCATCAGAACTTGGAAAACCATTAGGAATAGTGATATGGTTACATTGGAACAAACAACACTGTTAGTGAAGTTTTCTAGCTCTTGAGAAAGTTGCTTTAAAACCTAAATTTGTTGCCTTTAAGCTGTTATCCAAAATATTAATGCCTTATAAAGGGTTTGGTGAACATCCCCTCTACTGGTATGGTTTGGAAATGCACCTGTAAAAGTTAGAGCGTAGACAATATAAATGGCAGTATTGCATCTAGCTGTTTGTGGAGCTGTTTGATCCTCAGACAAGTATATTTTATTGCAAGTTATAATAACTTATCCAAAGTCTGTAGATATCTTTTCCTGAAGTATAGATGGTATTCTGATTAAGTATTGCATCATTTCTAATGATTTTTAGCAGGCATTACCTCGGGATAATCAAGTGGCAGCTCAATTATTTATTGTGATTCCTGGTTTACTCAGTGCAGTGTGTTATCACAGTGGAAGCCTGATTGGTTATTATTGAAAGAAAGGACCAGATTAACAACAAAACCAGGATATTGAACATTATTTCTAACTTGTTGCACTTGTGCCAATTCATACCTTGTTAATTTGGGGCACTTCTGTTCTGAAGCCTGCACATTCTAATTTGCAGTGACCCCTGGTAAAACTGCAGTTAGTGTCAAGTCATGTCAGTCCTTGTTTAATGAAAGCTTTGTCTGGAAACCAAATGTGCTCACACATCCCACTCATTCAGAGTTGCTGAATGGATCCTACATTAGCAGAATTGTACGGCATCAGGCAAATGGAAGATACTGCAGGCTTCTCTTGAAAGTAAGGTAATGTTTTCTAGATGATCAGTGCAGCTGATCATGATGGAAACCAGATGCTGCCTAGTGTCAGTTCTGGCTGGCATTGTTTTGTGGAAAACTGTGGGGGGAGGGGGTGAGATCATCAAGCCTGCACAAACATCTTACTTGGTATGTTGAAATTCTACATGATCAGCACTAAATTAAGGGGAAGTGACTAATGTGTGGAAATATAAGCATGCATTAAAAATTTGTTGGCAGAACTTCCCAGAGAGCCTTGGGTTTTGAAGTTGTGTATGTAGATTACTGTCCTTGTTTCTAAAGGCTGGTTGTTCTATATTAATCCTCAGATGCTACATGGCAATGGGAGTCCATTGATGGCACGATTACTGTTCCCATGATAACACAATCCAGTGAATTAACCCAAGACTACAACCTGTGTATGACTGGAGAAGGCCTTAATTACCTAGTTACAGTGGACAAGCCATTTCTGATGAAGCTTATGCCTCACATCCAGGTGTTTGCCCGGGTTGCACCGAAACAGAAGGTTAGACTTTACAATAAAGCTCGTATTATCATTAAGCTTTCATAGTAGTAACACCCAAGCAATGTTCCCTCTAAGGTGTTTTCCACGCACGCATCTTTTGCTACTAGCGCACAAAGGAATTGCACAAAGAATTTGCGCCGTGAGGATGGATTTTGGGAGCTCAGGAGCCACTGCATGTGGCTGCTGCTGAATCCGTAGTATTTCTGTTCCATTGACGTGTGCTGTTAATGCATTAAATTAATGGATCGATAATTCTCAAATTGTGTTTATTTTACTCTCCGCAAATTTTTATTTACACTGACTTACTCCGACTCGGGACTCAACAGCAGCTGTGGGCAGCGGCTCCTGAGCTCCCCAGCTTCCCCTGGTCCTAACGTTCATCGTGACGCGAATTCCTTTGTGCGCTAGTAACAAAAGATATGTGCGGACACCTTGGAGGTAATTCACAGAAGTGTAAAAACCAAGCCTGGCACTAAGCCAAGGAGATACTGCTACAGTAGTTCCCAGTCTTCGGGGATGAAAGCCTAGTTTGTTCAGCATGAAAAAAATTCTTCTCTTATCTGGCCTCCCTCACTCACCCACTCTCTACCCCTGAATAAAAACCCAGTGACTTTTCTGGAGCCCTGCTTCAAAGAAACTGGGGCTGTCTAAAGATTCTTGGGGACTGCTGGCAGCCCTGTTGCTGGAGCAACTAGCAGGTCAAATATTCTACTTTGAGCTTTATCAACAAATTAGTGGTTGTGATATTAAAATCTCATGCACCTTATCATCCTTACCACTGCTCTTTTTATTTAGAGATAACAGCATGGTAATAGGCCCTTCTGACCCAAAGAGTCCCCAATTGACCAATTTGCCTATTCATCCGTATGTCTTTGGAACGTGAGAAGAGCCCAGAGCACCTGGAAGAAATCCATGCAGTCATGGAAGAAGATACAAACTCCTTACAGACAATGTGGAATTGAAGCTGGGTCTCTAGTGCTGTAAATGTGTTATGCTAACCACTACACTACCACTCCGCTCTTGTTCACTTCCTAGCTAGAGGGTCTTGCATTTCAGTCGGGGAATCAGTGCATTAGGATTCAAATATAGTTGGTGTCTAACAAAACAGCTAGGTTGAGTTTATACAGAAGGTGTGTAGATAGTTCTATTTGACTGTAGGTGTGGCTACCATAGGCTCTTGGCTTTAAGGAGGTAGAAGTAGGCATGGGTAGAACCACAGAGGGATTTGAGTACAATTTTTGAATCAGAGTATGGACTAATTGGGTACACCATAGATCACAGTTCACTAGGTTTTCCCAGGACTATAGTCCAAACCAATTCCCCATGAGAAAGTAGTTTTATTTTAACAAACCCATGTTTTATTCATGATTTTAAAATTGATTCAGTCATCACTGCATGTGGGCTTGCTGTAACCCTCCACTTAAAGGATCAAGAATTCAAGGAGTATCTTTATTTGCTATATACATTTATACGTATCAGGAATTTGCTCTGGTCAGGGTGTAACATGCAACAAAAACAACAAAATTCAACAATTATTAAGAATACATTTTATAAAAATAAAGTTAGAGGTTAAGGTACGGATATGGGATAAAATGTGCATAATGCATAAATACAAGCATGTAATTGCAAAGTAAACATTGTAAAATGTGATTTAAAATGTTTAGTGCAGTGATGGGGTAGAAGAGAGGGGTTGGGGTGGGGAGTGGGGCTATCTAGAATGCTCAATCAGATGAATTACCTGGGGGAAGAACGTTTGAGATACTGTGAAGTGCCAACAGCTTGACTTTATGAAGGTTTTAATTCCCCTTTTATGAAGGAATTGGCCTGCTTCAACATGGTGATGGACTTCTTTTTCCGATGAATCTCTTGAAAGAGTTTCTCCTAGTTTCAGGTAATGTTTGTTCAGCTTTCATAGTGAGCTGTCTGTGAGTGAATGCCTTTCCCTTCTCTGTGCAGGAGCTTGTAATCACCAGTTTTAAGAGCCTGGGTTACACAACGTTGATGTGTGGTGATGGAACTAATGACGTTGGAGCCTTAAAGCATGCTGATGTTGGTAAGTCTGAATAGTTCATTCACGGTGCATGGCAAGTTGCATTGATGTAACAAAATATTGTTATCCTGTCGAAGTACTTAGTGTTGAATTCAAACACTCGTCAAGTTCTCTGGAAACTATAATGACTGATGCTTTTTGTCAGTTTGCCAGTCTTCCATCCTGCAGACCTCTAAGTTATCCACTCCATTTATTTTTATTTTAATTTTATCTGATTTTAATTTTTATTTCCATCAAATTAAACTTAATTTTGGTCTTATTTGGAAAGATTTTCTGCTTTTGGTTGTACTTGATTGAGTTTTGAAAATCTCCTTCCACTGTCTTCTAATATCTTCCACTGATATTGCTGCTGAGCACTTTACGTACATTACTGTACAAAAGTTTTAGGCACATAGCTAGGGTGTCTAAGACTTTTGTACAGTATTGTAAATATATTTCTTCTGGATTCCCATAACTTCAAACCTTTGGTTATCTGGTATTTATTTAGCCTCTGTTTATTGTGCATCAGTCATAGGTACTTGAGCAACCCATTCAGTTTTTCAACTTCCAGATTTGTCAGATGCTCAAGTTTCTCTGATTTATCTTCTGGGTACCTTGTACTTGTCACAAGACTCCAAATGCACGCCAGGCTTAATTACATCTACAGCAAAAGTCACTTCTCATATCTGTATAACAATGGATTAATGGATTATGGTTGTTCTAATAAGAATACTCTCAATTTGCCTTGAACTGCCTGGAGTTTCACTAAGGCTGTATTGTCTTCCCTTTTTCTTGAGTCATCAGTATCACTGGAGTGAATGTTTCTAATTTCCTTCCCATATATCATGTTTACTAAGACACCAATTCCCCATATACTCTGATACCACAGCCCAACTGTTATCCCTGGGATCTTCAAAATAAACTTGCAATTACCTTGTCCCACAGGTATATGCAATCTCTCCTCTTGTCCCAGGCAACCTGGCTTCAGTTGGTCAAAACTTCTCATAGCTCAGCATTTTTGTCCTTTTTTTTTTGATTCCAGGAGTGGCCTTGCTAGCCAACACTCCCGAGCGGATTCCAGACAAGAAAAGGAAGACAAAAGATGGGATAAGCGATGGGAAATCCTCTGCTTCTAATGCAGGCAGCAACATGAAGCTAAGCTCTCGAGCAGCAAGGCAGCGGTTCATGTCACAGCGAGAGGAACAGCTTGCTCTGCACCGGGTGAGTAATACTGGAATGTTCCCACAAGACAGTCTTGGTTCATTACTTCCAACACTTTATGTAGTTCTGCCTTTTGATACATGTAAGCGCATTTAGTTTGATAGCTTGATTATTTTATAATCGATTCAGTTGAAAGACTTTGTGTTCTAGACTATGTAGACTAGAATACTTTATTCAATTCACTCTGCGTCAGCTTCAGTCTCTAAATGGAACTTCAGTAAATAATTACACCAATCATTTGCAGATTTTCTCATGTTTGTGACACATCAATAAGGTTTTGTAACTCCACGTCATAAAACTAACAAAGGAAAACAAAGTCCGTAATGCGAGTCTCACTTCGTTTTTGCTTCAAGCAAAACAGCAGCATACAATGTGGTAGCGTGATAATGTATGATGTTTATGTACTTCATACATATGAATTATTGAAGCAACAAAGAAAGCTTAATTAAACAAATTACAATGTTACTGAAATATTAATGGTATTTAATATACAACACATACTCAGGTTCTCCCTATAGTTTTCTTTCGTGTGCTATTGAACACTCTTTCAAGTTGTATCTATTGTTTCAGCTCTCTGATCTGACGCCCTGGGGCAGATCAGACCAGCACACCCCATAGTCAAGATACTAGTCAGTAGTCTAGATAATATTTTCAAAAGCTTAACAAAGGAAGAAAAATATTTTAAAGAAACTTTGTCACTCCTACATCAAAACACAAGTCAAAGTGTTATTTCTGTCAAATCAAAATAGTGAGGGATTATGCGAGGCAGTCTCCAAGTGTCAACACACTTCCAGAACCAACATAGCATACCCACAATTCACTAACCCTAACTGTACGCCTTTTGGAATGTGGGAGGAAACTGGAAAACCTGGAGGAAACCCAAGCAGTCACGGGGGAGAACACGAAACGTCAACTGTACCTCTTCCTATAGATGCTGCCTGGCCTGTTGCGTTCACCAGCGTTTTTTATGTGTGTTGATACAAACTCCTTACTGACAGTGGTGGGAATCGAATCCCGATCTTGTAGCTGGCGCTGTAATTGCAATACGCTAACCTCTATACTACCATGCTGATCCATATGTTGTTTATTCGTGTAATTTTGATACACTAACCTCTATACCACCATTGTTTATTCATGTAATTTTGAGAATAGTGCAAGTTCTGCATGGCTAATGTATGTCAGCAGCATGGGAGTTTTGTCTTGAAATTTCAACTTTCCAAGAAAGCCTTTGGGTGTTGTAGTCATACAGCATGGAAACAGGATCTTAGTCCCAACTTGTTATGCTGATTTTGTTTTCGGCATAAAGCCAAGATGTACACAATTTTGTCCTTGATTTACTCCCAAAGCAGTTACTAATTAGAGCATTGAGTTATTGAACTCCCTTAAATACCTGTTCCAGTGCCCATTTCTTCCATTAACAATCATGTGCAACCAGTGGGTGATTATATACAACTAGGACAAGTCTTGTTCTGATGAGATTGAAAGCTCAGGCAACAAGATTGGAATAGGAATGGAGTGAAGGAAGGGGAGGAGTGGTTCACTCCATGTAAAGTGGAACAAGGTCAAGAATGAAGTCAGTGAAAAGCATTAAGGATAAGCACTTAGAGGGTAGAGGACAGACATCCTGAGATGTTGGGCATAGCAAGGATTAGGCAGTGAGAATAAAAAGTGACAGTGGATCGAAGATGGCTGTGATGGGCTGTTTTGTGGAGTTCACAGCGCATATTAAATAGTATTCATTTCCCTCCAGGTCATCTGAGTATTATGGCCACTAGGCTGAGGTTGGAGAGTGACGTAATAAACGAAGGGGTTAGAGGCTTCGGTTGTCTTTACCTGTGGGTCTGTTGCTGGGAATAATCCAGAGTTCGTCTTTATATGTGCAGTCCATATTTCCGTTGTCATTTCTCCATCCACCTTTCCCCTTTTTGTGTAGGAGCGTCTTAACCAGGTGCTGAAAGACCTAGAGGACGACCAGATGCCTATAATTAAACTGGGAGATGCCAGCATTGCAGCACCATTTACTTCTAAGCTGTCGTCCATTATGTGCAGTGAGTATTCTTGTATGATCCCTCACCCTGACTTCAGAATAATGATCAGAAACACACTGCCTTCTGAGTGGTACTGTCAGGGTTTGCTGTGAGGTACTCTGCCTGGTTTTACTCGTCGACTTCCTTGCCTGTACATTGCATTGTGGAAGCTGGAGGAGAGCTGGACATCAGATGTGATGTTTTTCTCTTACTCTGGACTCAGTGTGACTTGGTTTGTTTTATTCTCCTGGCTTTAATTATAAAACTTAAATGTTCTTAAACCAAGTTCAATATTTTAAAATCATTTTGCCTGTTTTTACAAGTCATTAATCACAGGCTGCGGTAATCAGTACTTTAGTTCACTTCTGAGGTGTATGTGCATGAGCACATTCTAGGCTAACGTAAAAGTAATTATTCTATACTTTGTTCTCCGTCTTTCCCAGCAACCATGTAAGATAGCTGATTTTCTATACCCCCCCCCCCCCCAGGAAAAAACACCAATAAGGTCAGGAATACACCTTGAGTTGTGGGCACAAACTGCGTTTAATATTTTTGGTGTTCTCTCCCCCACTGTGTCTCTGCAGTATGCCATGTAATAAAGCAGGGGCGGTGCACATTGGTGACCACACTACAGATGTTTAAGATCCTGGCCTTGAACGCCCTGATCCTCGCCTATAGTCAGAGCGTACTGTACCTGGAAGGGGTTAAGTTCAGTGACTTTCAGGCCACACTCCAAGGACTGCTTTTGGCCGGTTGTTTCCTCTTCATCTCCAGATCCAAGGTAAAGTAAGCTGTGGTTCACGTGTGAATTGACTTGCCCAGACACAATGCTTCATGTATTTGTAATTTCTGTTTACTTAAAGCATCCAGAAGCATTTCTTAAATGTTTTTTAATGTGGTTCTCGGGGTGTGAGTGCTACTGGATGCCCATCCCTGGTTCCCCCGAACTGCTGACTTTTTGAACTATTTCAGAGCACATTTTAACAGTCAGTCATGTTGCTATTGGTCTGTAGTCACAAGTGCCAGACGAGGGCTCTTTCCTGCCCTGAGAATTCTCAGTGAACCAGACTAATTTTTATGGGGATCAGTTGGTTTTGTCACTGTTACTAAGATGAGTTGCTTTTTGTTTTGATTCCGGATTATTAGGTGAATGTAATCTCCAGCCGTCACGTTGTGTGAACTGAGAGTCCAGGCCTGTGAGCTAACTAGATGTAGGGAAGTTGTGGTCATTTTGGCCTTGTCTAATTTTAGACTGTTGTGAAATTTTGTGAAAAGAATGAATCAGTTGCCCCTTGGTAACAGCTGACCCCAATGACAACGAGCTGAGGATTCATTTGGAATCTGCAGTAGGAACCCAAGGGCAATTGGTATTTTCTGAACTGCTTAAGTAGTTAACATGGGAAGGTTTTGTGATAACTCTGCTCCTCATTGTTGCCAGAAAACATTAGGGTGGTGCCGTACAGGTTGGTTGGTAGGTGACAAAACTACAGGGGCTATGTGAACACATGAGAGGGAATGGGATTTCTGAAATCAGGTGGACTTGCACCAAATGACTTCCTACATTGTAATTTTTTAAAAAAGGGAGGAAAATCTATGCATAGAGGATTGTATGGCATGGGTACCGACCATTTGGACCAACTCGTCCAGGCGATCAGAGGGCACTCTTGCATACTTACAGCATGGCCTAACAACTAGGTCCATAACCCTCCAATGCTCGACTGATTCAAGTGTTCCTGAGACAATATAATACTACCAGTGACCCAGCTTCAACTAGTCCTGGATTATTTAACCATTCCAGTTTTGGGTTCAACTGACCTAGGATTTGTTTGTGGGGGTTGTGGTGGGGTCATGAGGGACTTACCTGAGCCTGGCTTCCTGACTAAGGTCAAGTAATCTGGTAAGCTGGTGAGTGTGTGTGAGATGTGTGGACTGGCTGCAGGGTGAAGTACACTGGGAGATGTGATGCACAACAGTTCACTCTAATTTGCTGTTTTCCTGATCTCCTGCAGCCACTGAAGTCCCTGTCCAAGGTACGTCCATTGCCAAACATATTCAACTTGTACACCATCCTCACGGTCCTGCTGCAGTTTACAGTCCACTTCATCAGCTTAGTATTTTTGTACAGGACGGCACAAGAACACTCCTCCTTCAGGTGAGGCTCTCTTCTCTTTCACCCCTGACTTGTTAATTCTAGATAGTTCCGAGAATAGAAAGGGGCTTGCGTAAGGATTGCACGTGCACTTCCCTTGTGTGAATTTGCCAATTTCTATCGCTGTATTCAGTTTGTCTTTTGAGGCTTTAAAGTTTGTCTGTGTGTATATGTAATTAAATAAGTAGTGTTTGTGGTACATTTATTTCAAAGTATATACTATATACAATATACAATCTTGAGATTCATCTTCTTGCAGGCAGCCACAAAATAAAGAAACACAATAACGCCTGTTTAAAGATAAACTCTCACACAAGAAGACCATCAAACTCCCATTGTGTGGGGGGAAAAAACAAATCGTGCAAACATTTGTTTTAAAAAGTAAACAAATAACATTAACCACAGTCTCAAAGTGTGTCCCCACAGCCGTGAGGCGATCAAATCGCGCAAGTAGTTTTTTAAAAAAAACAAAAACACAAGGAATATGAACTGCAGAACCTCAAAGTGAATCCACAGTTGTGGACTGCACTTAGTGCTGAGGCAAGTGAAGCCTGTCCAGAAGACTGATGGCTGTAGGGCATCAGCTGCTCCCGAGTCCAGTGGTGTGAGACTCGGGACTCCTGCACCTTCCACCCGTCAAATGGGCCTGTTCATTTTCAGCTCTCGTTCTCAACGATTTTAATCTTGCTTTATGCTCTAATTGTCACGGAGTAATGGAGCTGACCATGGGTTTGTGCTCCACCATTAGGTGCTGAACTCTGCACTCGCTGCTCTCATCCATGCTGAATTCCCCAGGAGATTGCAAAAGCACCAGACCATTTAGTCGGCTCAAAAAATACATGCTTAAAGGGGAAATTGCAGGCTGTAATCGATCACAGTTCAGTGCATTTAGAAGATGAGTATCTGGCAGTCTTGTGAGCTGTTTGCAGTATGTTGCTGGTGCCATCTTGTTTGCTGCCTTCACAAGTTGATGGTATGAAGAGCTGGATTGAAAGGTGGCAGATGGAGTTCAGTTCGGAAAAGTGAAGTGATGCACTTTGGAAGGTTGAACTTGGCAGGATAGAAGGTTAGTGGCAGATTCTTAGCATTGTGGAGGAACAGAGGAATCTTGGGGTCTACATTCATCCATCCAAGTTAGTGTGCATAGTTAAGTTAAGCTAAGAAGGTGTATGGTGTGTTGGCTTAATGTTTTGGAAAATTTCATTTAGTACTATGAGGTAATGTGCAGCACTATAAAACTCTGGTTAGGCTGCACTTGTATTGTGTTCAATTCTGGTTGCCTCATTACAGGAAGGGTATGGAAAATTTAGAGAGGGTGCAGAGGAGATTTACCAGGATGCTGCCTGGATTAGCGAGCACATTTTATGAATGAAGTTTGAGAGAGCTAGGGCTCTTCTCTTTGGAATGAAGGAGGATATGAGACTTGGTATTAGCGTATAAGGTGATAATGAGCATAGTGGACAACCAGTGTTCTCTTCTCGCTCCCCGCCCTCCCCCCGGGAGGAATAGCTCAATTGAGAGGGGCACAAGCCTTGAGATTGGAGGAGAGTATAGATGGTGGTAGAGGCCGATGTTTTGGGAGCATTTAAGAGACTCTTGGGCAAATGGATGAAAGAAAAATGGGGGTGGGCAATTTTGGAGAAACATTAGAGTGATTGGTTAAAAGGTCAGCATATTGTGGGTTTGAATTGCCTGTACTGTGCTTTACTGTTCTAAGTTCCGATTGTTCTAGTCGGCTTTAGCCAGTGAAGTTTCTGTGACAAATTTCACTGAAATCTGCTGGTCTGCATTGAGTTTGTCCCTGATGTGTGAGATCTCTAATGTTTTACACAATCATCCCTCAGCAGTCAAAAATCAAGGTAAAGTGACAATTTAATTATAATTAAATGACACCTATCTTTGAATGACATCTTTTGGCCATCATTACCACGATCAGATTTTCTACCCGTAACATCCTGCAAGTTGTTACTGATCAGAAGTTGAACCAGACAGGCCAGAAAAAATTGCAGCTAGACCAGGTCATGTGCACTGAGGCTTCTGCAGTGATCAGCTCGCTTCCTAAACATCTGCAAGTCAGTGGTAAACTGCACACTTGACACTGTACAGGTACAATGCTCCTTTCCTGGATAGGTTGTTAACATAACCATTTCAGTGAAGTGCAGTAAGACATTTACCATTATAGTTCCCTGTCACAGCAGCTTCCACGGACTCGGATGGATGTTAGAGGTGATGTTGCCATGTCTCTGACTTGGTGTTGTAGCTCAGGTTAATCAGCTGAAGGGTTGTATCTCAGAGGTATCTCTTACTGGAGAAGGTGTATTATGCGTATTTATTCTTAGTACCAGATACCTGACAGATTGTCCAGGACAGGGTTTTATGGAAGCTGAGGGTCAGAAGTCCTTGTGTTTTATTTAACTCAACTTGGTTTTGTCCTTTGCCTTTTCCAGGACAGATGAATTTGTGGATTTAGACAAAGAATTTGAGCCGAGCCTCGTGAACAGTACTGTCTACATAATGTCCATGGCCATGCAGATGGCCACCTTTGCCATTAATTATAAGGTAGGAAGAACGGTCAGTGCCCTAAACATGGGTTGGGGTTGTCCATCACACCATATGGGATGTTGTACTGAGTCTGTTATTAAACAGTCATTGGAGGGCAGTGTCTGGTCACACAGGGCCATATCATCAGCGAGAAAAAATTAAACACAGAAACAGGCTCTTTGGCTCACCTTTGTACTGACTAAGGAGCCAATCTAAATAACATCTGCCTGCACACGATCAGTTACCCTCTATTCCCTAATATCTTTAAAATGCTGCCATTGTAGCTGCTTCTACCACCTTCCTCAGAAGCGTATTCCAGGTACCTGCGATTGTTTGCTGTCTAAATTAGATGTGCACACCAAGTTGTGTTTTAATTTCCCATCTCTTGCCTTAAACATACGCTCTCTATTTGAAATTGCTTCCTGGTAAAGAGATGATCTTTACCCTGTCTATGCCTCTTATAATTTTATATATTTCTATCAAGTACCTCAAAGCCTCTAACACTCTGGAGCAGAGGCTCCCTATGTTTTTTATGCCATGGACCCCTACCATTAGCCAAGGGGTCCATGAATCCCAGTTTGGGAACCCTTGCTGTAGAGAAAACAATTTGTTTGTTCAACCGCTCCTTGGAGCTAGTATTCACTAGTTAAGGCAACATCATGGTGAACCTCTTCTGTACTCTCTCTAAAGCCTCCACTCCTTCCTTTAGTGTGGAGCCAGAATTGCACGTACGCCAAGTGTGGTGTCTGTACTGCTGCAACATAACTTTTACACTCTGTGCCCCAAGTATTTATGCCACACACCACCTTTACCACCCTATCCACTTGTGGCGTCACTGTTTATGGACTAGGATCCCGAGTTATCTCTGCACATCAGTGCTCCTTCCAGTAGGTTCTGCCATTTACTATCTCATATTTGTATTTGACCTCTAAAACGCAAAACTTCATAAACTCTATTTGCCACTACTCCACTCGAATTTATATCCTGCCAAATTCTTCCTCAATATCCACAACTCCACCAATTTCTCTGTCCTCTGCAAACTTGCTAATCAGACCAATACATTTTCATGAAGATCATCTCAAACGAGCCCTAGCATTGATCTTTGTGGAATGCCACTGTTACAGACAAATTCCCCCACCATTGCCATATCTGTTAAAATCAAGCCAATTTTACCATCACACTGTGGATTGCTACTCAATCTTGTGGACCAACTTACCATGAGGGACCTTTCCAAATGTTTTACTATGGTCCTTGTAACAGCCACTGCCCTAAACTCCAATTATCTTCATTACTTTCTTAGGAAAAACTCCCAAGTTTATGAGATGGGACCTCCCATGCAATTGCAGCTGACTCATTAATAAATGAGTTTATTAATCATGGGGCATCAGGGCAGCAAAGTGGTTAGTGCAACACTATTACGGTGCCAATGACCCAGGTTCAATTTCTGCCACTGTCCTGTAAGGTGTTTGTACGTTCTCCTCGTGACTGCGTGGGTTTCCACCCACATTCTAAATACTTATAGGTTAGTAGGTTAATTGGTCACATTTAATTAATTAGTAAGACCATAAGACACAGGAGCAAAATTAGGCCATTTGGCCCATCGAGTCTGCTCTGCTATTTCATCATGGCTGATCCATTTCCTTCTCAACCCCATTCTTCTGCTTTCTCAACATAAGCTTTCATGCCTTGACTATGAACTGCTGTCTTAAATGCACCCAGTGACTTAGCCTGTACAGCCGCTCGTGACAATAAATTCAACAGATTCACCACCCTCTGGCTAAAGAAATTCCTCCTCATCTGTTTTAAATGGATATCTCACTATTTTGAGGCTGTGCCCTCTGGTCCTAGACTCCCTCACCAAAGGGAGCATCCTCTCCACTCTGTCTAAGCTTTTCAGCATTTGATAGGTTTGAAGATCACCCCTCATTCTTCTAAATTCCAGCGAGTACAGGCCCAGAGCCATCAAACATTCCTCAATGATAACTTTCATGCCTGAAATCATTCTCGTGAGCCTCCTCTGAACCCTCTCCAATGTCAGCACATCCTTTCTTAAATAAGGGCCAAAACTGTTCACAGTACTCGGTGAGCTCTCCCTTACTTCTATAGCCACAGCATTACATTCTTGTTTTTATATCCTAGTCCTCTTTGAAAGGAATGCTAACATTGCATTTGCCTTCCTCATCACTGATTCAACCTGCAAGTTAACCTTTAGGGAAACCTGCATGAGGGCTCTCAAATTCCTTTGCACTTTTTGCATTCTTGGCTTTCTGTTTAGAAAATAATCTATGCTTTTATTCCTTTGGTAGGTGAATTGGCGCAGGCTTGTTGGGCTGGAAGGGATTCTTACTGTGCTGTTTCTCTAAGTAAAAATAAAGCATGCTTTTCTGAATACAAGTAAATCCTATGCCTAAAAATCAAGTTTCCTTCCTACTGATGTAAAGATCATTGGCCTTTGTTTTGTTTTTACTAGTTGCCCTTAAATAAGGAATAATGTTTGCTACTGTCCAGTTTTCTGTGACTTAAAGATACAAAAATCTGAAGGTCCCAGCAATCTATCACCACCGTTGGTATCATAGGATAAATCTGAAAGGGCGCTAAGGACTTGTCCACTTCAACGTTTATCAATGCACACACCTCTTCCTCATCAACATGCTCCTCCCTAATCTCACCACTTTAGTGAAACCTGGTTTATCGTTGTCCTTTGTAACGTTTGGGGAATGGGGTCTGTTGTGATTTCTCTGTGTGTAATTTTCAGGGTCACCCGTTCATGGAGAGCCTGAGGGAGAACAAGCCTTTGCTGTGGAGTATTGTTATCTCCGGCCTTGCCATTGTGGGCCTGCTCACCGGCTCCTCGCCAGAGTTCAACCAGCAGTTCGGGCTAGTCGAGATCCCAATAGAGGTATGAATGCCAATTGATTACACCTTGAATGCAAATCACTGACATTCATGTGTTATTGGGCTTTATGGCCGTGAAAAATCGGTACGTTCTTGGAGGAAGAGCAATGGACATTAGGTTAGAATTTCATTTACCCCATTTATGGGGATGAAAATGATCAATGATCTTGTGAAGTCAAAGTACCTGAAGAGGGACTGGCTTGGTTACAGGCAGCAGGTGTGTCGTGAAAGAACCAAAAGTAGATCAGTGCAGGCCTTGTCAGAGTGTGAGAAATCAAGTGGAGAGGAATTCAAACAAAATCTGAGGTGAGCTGTTAAATGGGAGTGGCGTTGCAATGTCAGAAAGAGAGGAGCTCGTGAATGGGAGGAAATGAGAATCGTTTACTCAGAGGATTTCACCATTTTGAGCTATTGAAGCAGAGAGCAACAACATTTGGAAATTAATCATATTTTCCACTTTCAAATATTGATAAACTGCTGAAACTTCTCATTTGACAGTTGTATTTAACACCCTCACTAGGGAGAGGGTATGTAAAGCCTATGTGCCTGGTCACTTTCCAATGCCTATTCCCCTCCTGCTCAGCACCAGTCCTCCCATTCCCTTCAGTACAGAATTCACAGCAGTTGTGCAGTACAGACTTCAGGCAACAATCAGTCAGAGCTCAGCACTGCGTTGACTGCACCGTCTGTGACTGGACTTGTCCTGTCGGCAGGTCAGAGGTGCGAGTGGGTGTAGGTCAGCCACTGATCCCTGTTGTGTGTAGCTGTTTGTTTTCAAAGGAAAGTAAACTGAGCAGTGACATTCATTGCTTTAAAATAACCCATGACTAAATGTCTTGTGAAAATTAGCTACTGCAAAAGATTAGAGGGAGGAGTGGGAGTAGTAATCTGTAAAGCTGCAGACTTTCTTGGCTATTACCTAGGGGTTATGAGTGGATGGGGGAGAGATTTTCAGATGTACATAAACCCAATTCTGGTTTCTTTATCCAGCTGAAGGTGGTGATTGCGGGAGTCCTGGTGGCTGACTTCCTGACAGCACTTGCGATAGACCGGACACTGCAGGCATTGCTGGGCAGCAGCAGATTCCGTGTGCCTTCCTGATACCCGAGCTCACAGAGACCTGGGCATTAAGCCACTCCCACAGGTGGACTTTTAACACACCGATGGTTTTCTTAGATGGCTTTTGATACAAAGACTGGTATTTTCATACCTAAACAAAAACAATTTGGTGAGGAAACAATAAATCCATGTACCATCTGCGAGTGTTTGTGAATTCTGAGCCACTCAGTTCTTCAAACTTACAAACTATGGAATGTGAAATTTTCATTAATGCTGCTCTGCTTTTGTTTTATCACCTCCATGGTAAATATTCTGAATGCATTTCATATAAAGTGGAAGGTTTTCCTGGTCATTATCTGCAGTCAAACACAGCTGCTGAGGCCTGGGTATTCCACAAGGTGGGGAATATGGATTGTGTCCCTCCATTCTGGGCCTCTTATCCACCTGCTCCATTCTGTGCTCCCTGCTGAAGGCTGAATCTTCAGTCACCAGACTTGCACGAACCGGGGAGAGCATATTATTAAAAGGTGTATCTGTCTGGATGAGTATTGAACCTTGTCTGATCACACACCTTTAAAGCATTTTGGTGTGTTTTGCAGCCGTGTAAAGTGAGATGTCTGCTGTTCCCTAGTATATTCCCAGCATAAACCTGGACCCTGCTATCTCTGGCTACTGTATAAGATGGCGATGCACAGAGATGAAGTAGTTACTCCAGCTCACGATACTGGTGCTATTTTTAAATTAGTGTTTCAAATTTTCTGGCCAGGGATTTCAGTTATCTGAAGCTCTTGTACATAGAGTGCCACTGAACTCTTAGACAAAACTACATTTAATCCAGCAGCAGCAGAGTTAGTAGTGGTGCTTAACAGACTAGGGATTCTGTGGACAGTGACCTTGCCTTGGCAGCTTAGCCAAGGAAGCAGCAGACGCAGGCGATGTGAGAGGAAACAGAAACATGGCGAGAGAGCTGGGGTGCTAGCTAGCTGAGCGTTAACCTGACCAGACAGGCAGTACCATCACTTTTTCTGGCAAATATCCACGAGCTAGAAAATAAAATGGACTTGCTGAGATTGAGAATGAATGCACAGAAAGATGAGAAACTGCTTCATTCTGCCTTTCACCGAAGCATGGTTAAACAACATGCCTGACGGCGTTTCAACTTGATGGGCTGACTGTTCCGTGCAGACAGGAACTCCCTGGCAGGAAAATCCAAAGGAGGTGGACTCTGTGTGCCTTGCCAAAGGTTGGTGCACAGACTCCTCTGCAGTTAGCAGTCACTGCTCTGGGAAAACTGAGCATTTTACAATTAAATGCCAGCCCCATTACCTGCTCAGGGAGTTTAATGTGATGTCTACAAACCTCCCCGCCCCTCTCTCCCCCCCCCACCCCCCCACCAAGCGTGAATGCTAAGGACACACTAGGAGAGCATTACAGCATCATCACTATCTATAAAACAAGCATCCAGATGTTCTCCTCATAATTGCAGGAGATTTCAATCATATTAACCTGCAGGACATTTTACTTAAATTCCACCAACATGTCACCATGGTTTCTAGGGGAGCAAATAGACATAGTACTTATAAAGTCATACCACAGCTTAACCTCGGCTTCTCTGACTACATCTCCATAATGTTAATCCCAGCATATCGACTGCTACTGAAAATGGAGAAACCAGTTGAGGACATCAGTGTATGGCCTAATGAGGCAATATATGCTCCAGGACTGTTTTGAATGGATGAACTGGCAGGTGTATAACGAGGCTGCACAAACTGAGAAGACATCTATCATCAGCTGCATCAGTAATTCTGTGGACAACGTTGGCACCTCAAAATGCTCATCTCGTGGCTCAACCAGGAGCTCTAGCTGAATGCTGAGGTACGCTTCCTATTAAAAGCTGGGGACATTACCATCCAGTCTGGTGACAGAACAGTTCCCGGAGCAGCCAGGAGAACACTTGTTCGATTATCGTCAAGGGCGTTACTGACTACACAAGGGAAAAGTGTCAACTACCAGTGATGCTTCGCTTCCTGATGCACTAAACAATTTGTGCATGCTTCAAGGCATGCAATGCAGCCCCGGCCTCAAACGATGTCCCCTCCCAGATAAACAGCCACCTTCTGAAGCAGCAGCAGATGTGGAAAATACTCTGCAGAGTCAACCCCCATGAGGTGGCCAGGCCAGACAACGTCCAGGCTGAGTACTCAGGCAATGTGCATATGACCCCACTGGTATCTTCAGTACTTTGCTCATCCAAGTTGCTTTCCCTACATGCTTCAAATGAGCCACAGTCATTCCTGTGTCAAAGAACTCTACACCTTCAGAGCTAAATGACTACCACCTGGTAGCACGAAATGCCAATCACCATGTAGTGCTTTGAACAGCTGATAATGGCACATGTCAGAAACGCCACTCCTGTCATGTTGGACACTCACCAGTATGTTTCACTAACAGAACCACTCTGCGACAGATGCCATTGCATCCGTCTTGCACTCTGCCCTGAGACACAGAACTTGTGTCAGAAAGCCATTGCTGGATTATAGTTCAGCTTTCAACATTTACAGAACTGGGAGAACAAACTCCTACTCCTTGGTCTAATTACACTACTGTGCAACTAGGTGTTGGACTTTCTAACCAACAGACTTCAGTCAAGATGCACAACCACTCCTCCCTCCCTAGGTTGTGTACTGAACCCATTGCTGTATGCCTTGCTCACAAATGATTATAGGGTTAAGCACCTAAGCAATCAAGTTTGCCAATGACGTGGTGGGGCTCATCAAAAACGATGAGGAAGTGAAGGAACTCGAGGCCTGGTGCTAGGCAAATGACCTCTCCCTTAATGTTAACAAGGTAAAGAAAGTTATTGACTTCAGGAGATTCGCACCACCCCTTTTTACCTCAACGGCACAGCAGTGGAAACTTCAAGCAGTTTTAAACTCCCAGGAGTCCACATCACACACACAATCTCTCATGGTCCCAGAACACACCCTATAGAGAAGGAAGATTACCTATGCCCTTCCTGGGGAGGCTGCAGAGAGCTGGATGTTGCACATCCATACTCGTGTCATTCTACTGATAATGCAGTAGAGAGCATCCTAACAAGCTGCATCACTGCCTGGTGTGGAAATTGCACTCCAGTGGGTAGGAAGGCTCTAAAATGCATCACTGGCACCAGTCTACCTGCCATCAAGGATGTACAGAAAGGTGCTGGAAATGGGCCAGCAACATGAAGATCCCACCCACCCACCCTGCTTATAGACTGTTTGTCCACCCCCATTAGGAAGCTATGTAGCATGCAAACCGGGACCACCCGACTCAAAGTTACTTTCCTCCAGCAGTAAGGCTGATCAACACCTCCACCCACTACTTTATTTTTGTCCGTCTCCTTATGTGCAGCCTAGTGTCACTTTATGGGCATACAATCTATGTATATAAGATATGTATTTATATTTATTTTTAGTTATTGTGTTTTTTTCTGTGCTGCGTCGGATCTGGAGTAACAGTTATTTTGTTCTTTATATTTGCGTACAGGAAATGTCATTAAACTTTCTTGAATCTTGGTGTATGCACACTAGTTGGCAGAATGTACAAAATAGTTCTGACACTGGGGAGATGTCCTTCCCCAGCTCATGAAGGTACTGATTACTTGCAGTGACCAGCAGTAAAGGAATACAGCACGACATTTGCCAAAATAAAACATTCTAAAAAACAGTACCATTTTGAGGAAAAATCCGGGATTTAAATTCCAAATTTAACTTCAGGTGGTAATGAAAGTGTAACTCTTCGGTTTTACAGAACCGCCAACCAGAACATTTCACTGCCACCTGGTGTGGCAACTCATTATCATGGAGCAATCTGTTTGTGTAATGGCCCAGGTGATATTTGAAGTATCAACATCCAGGACCTTTCATAGCTAGTTGGATTTCAAATTATCAAAATGTTGGCAGATTGCAAGACATCGCTTCCCTCAGCAGTGGGATTGTCCTTTGTTTCTAATCTCTGCTGCATGCATGTTGCCTGTAGTTTTTAACTTTAGCAGGCAAGGCCAGTTCCCATGATCCTAATGACCTTTCCCATCTCCCACTGGGTTTGCCTGTATCCAAATCATGATTTTGCATCGAAAACAAAACAATTCCACATTCTTGGAAAAAATATTTCATTTTGAACCACTCTTCTTCCAATTCCTTCACTACTTCCTCTTTCAAACCTGTTGATTTCCTCAATTCCATATTTGATTTCAAATTACAACTGTGCTATTTGTGATGGTAAATATATTATGATTAGAATATTCTTATGCAGTATTCCTTACATTGATTAACATTGCTGTTGGACTTTGACATGTTTGCTATGGTGTTTCCTAAGCACTTTACATTACCCAGTCCATGGGTAGGGCCCATTCCTACCAAATAGATTGTAACCACACTACCTTGAACATTGCCCTTTTCTCTTTATCAGCATTGTCATCATTTGAGTCCCCAAATATGTTTTTGTCCCCTCCATACATTGCTCCTTGCAGAGGACACCCGTATTGATGATAACAGTATCTACTTCTCTTTTACCATCAACCTTGGACCTCTACTGGTTATGTTGCTAAACTGCCTGATATGTAGTTATGGATTGTGTGCATGTTCAAGGATTTACTATAAAGCATGCATTTGTTATAACAGCCCTAATGTGGTGTTTCACAAAAACAGTATCCATAAAGCATTGACATTGAATCAGAACAGAACTGTTGACAGAAGTGTGTATGTGAAAAGAAGCTGGAGCCATAGGGAGAGCCAGAGCTTGGGGCCTTGGTAACCAAGCTTACGACATCATTGCTGGAGCAGTGAAATTAGTAACGTGGAGCAAGGTAGAATTCGTGGCAGTGAGGATGTTGGAGGGTTCCAGAGCTGAAAGTCCTTAATGAAGAGAAGGGCGTGGTAAAGCATTTTAAAAAAAAATAGTAATTGTATTTAAATATAATATCTTAATTGGAAAATAATGGCTCTGGCAGTCCTGAACCTGTGTGAAAACCAATGAATGCACAGCAGTATTGAATTGCTTGCTCTGTGAACATAAGCTGACGGGGGGGGGGGTGCGGGGGGGTTGTAATTTAAGGTAGGGAGTATGTGGAAAAGAAATGGAAAGGAAGAAGGGATGCATTTTTGCTTGTCGACTGTGGGGGTGGGAAGAAAAACCATGAGTCATTTACTGGTTGTGACTGGATAGTTAAGAATTTAATCATCTGATGGAAATCCCACCCAGTGGAACACTAGCAAATGTCCAGTGTCATTGTGCAAAACAGTTGTTTGCCATCTTGGCACCATGTTTAATCCTAAGCTAAGATTCAGTTCTTATGTCCTGGTATCCTCTTCATCAAGACAAAGAACTTCTACTGCTCTCTACCACTGTCCATCTCTCTCTCCTCTTTCAGCTGATTAACTGCTGAGATCTTGAGCCCTTGTCAGCAATGTAACAACTACTTGAATGATTTATTAACTAACTAACTTCCTTCTCACAGGCCAAGATTCTGGCGTCCTGCACATCCACATTCTCTGGCTTTGCCCATAAGTTGGAATTTCTTCAAGATGTGTACTTTGCATTTTGACCATAAAGATTTCATCATCCACTCTCTCTAAAAACCAAGCTGCAGGCAGAACTTGGTGCAGCAAGATTTTGTGCGCTCTTGCAGTGTTCTGTGTTCAATGATGGGTATCTCCTGCTGGTTGCGGTTGTTCTTTTATGTGTCTGTAAACAGAGGAGTTGCTAGGATATGGCTCAGGAGAAAAGTTGAATCTTCTAAAGGAATTGTTCAGAATTGCATATCCACCTGCCAAATAAACCCACTTTCCTGGCTTGGAATCAATTGTGCAAATGTATTAAATATTGAGCAGATCTCAAGTCATTTTGTGCTGTAGGCAAACACTTGCCCTTCAGTTTTGCTGTGTGAGCTTTCACTGTCTAATTCACATTCTGTACAGTATGTACTCCACAATTTCTCCACCATTGTGGTTTTCTTTAAAAACCTTGGTGACCAGTTGATTATGGGACATTCCAAATGCCATTAATTTATGGACTAAATATTAGCTTTCGAAATTACTAGGAAATACAATCGGTTTAATTACAGCAAATTCCTATAATTTGCTATTTTGATTACTTGTTTAGATTTCAACATTCTTTCGGTTTTATTGTACTCTGGATTCTTTCATGTCCACCTGGGAAGATGGTGGCATGCATCATCTTTTCTAAAGCGTTGATATTTCAGGTAATGTGGCACTCCGTCCACTGAAACAGCAGCTTGTACTCTTGTGCTCAGTTTTAGAAAATAAGTGTTGAATCCACTATTTTCTTAAAAGCAATCACATGCCACTGCTATTTCAGTGGTGATTCTATACTACACTAATACAATCTGTTGCCATTGAGGGAACAATTTGAGTAGCAGAATGTGGTTTGTTAATCTTGCATCTTAAGTGTCTGGACATAAGTGAGGTTCCACAGGTGTCTGGGATAGAGAATTGCAAATGTTGCATGAAGAAATTCTCACTGTACATTCTCAGATTTTAGGCAACTTATCCATCATTGCAACTTTTTAGAGATTTTCTGGAGTTGGGGGCTTTTATAATAAACAAATATCACTGAATGGACGTGTTATGCACAGCTTTCTTCTGAAACTACTTTAAAATCAGCTGCACCATTGTATTAAGTGCTCATTGTGACTGGTACACACGCAGTTAGTGCAGTGCTGAGGAAACTGGGACTTTCACTAACATATAATGAACCTGCCTCAATCATTTTCTGGAAGCTTACCCTATATACGTATCCCTGTGTGGAAAAACTTGTCCCTTGATTTCAAACAGATCCAATGTCGATTAATTTGAACTCCCCTGCCTAGAAAAAAAGACTTGCCATCCACCTTATCTATGCCTCTCATAACTTTAAACACTTATAAGGTTACTCTGCATTCTCCTGTATTCTATGAAATAAAGACCTAGTCTGGACAACCACTCCCTATAACTCGTGCCCTTAAGATCTTCAAATCTTTTCTACATTCTTTCCAGTTTAACCATTATAAATGTGACCAAAATCTTACACAGTTCTCCCAAGTGGAGCCTCACCCAACAGCTAATGCGACTGCAACAAAAATGTCCCAACTCCAATACTCAATCCTCGGACTGCCAGCATTTTAAATGCCCTTTTCACCGTTGTCTACCTGTGATACCATTTTCAACAGACTATTCACTCGTACCTCTGGGTTCCTCTCTACTATTACACTCCCTAGAGCCCTATCATTCATAGTATAAATCCAAAGTGGGTTCAATTTTTTTCCACATTTCAGTGGATCCATTAAGAAAAACTATGAGACAGTTTTGAATCCACCTAGCTAGTTGTCCTTGGATTCCAAACCCTCCAAAGCAGCCTCGCAATTGGGAATTTGTTGAAGGCCTTGCTAAAGGCCGAGTAGACAGCATTCAATGCCCTACCCTCGTGTACTTTTCTGGTTACCGCCCAAAAAAATCTCAGCGGCTATGAAACAGAATTTTCCTTACTGAAAGCCATGCTGACTTCTCATAATCAGATCCTGTTACTTAGACCTCCCTCCAGGAACTTGCACACTACTGATGTCAGACTGACTGGTCTATAGTTCCTCGGCTTGCCCTTCCTATCATCCTCAAACAGCAGAACAACATTAGCCATCTTTCACTCTTTGGAAACTACAGTGGCTGATAATGAAGCAAATATAACCACAAGGGCCTTCACAATTTCTTCTCTAGATTTCCAGAGTCCAAGAATGTACTGGCCACTGATTTATCCACTGCAATGCAGCATGAGGCTACAAATACCTCTTCCCTAGTAACATGAATGTCCTCTAAAACATCTCCACTTGTTACCTTTTGTGAAACCATTATTTTCAGCTCAGTAAACATGTAAGAAAAATGTTAAAAATCCTGCCCATAGGTGCTCCTGCTGATGTTTAAGGGGACATGCTCTTTCCTTGGCCACCCTTTTAATATAGCTGTATAACTTTTTTTTTCCTTAACCATACCTGCCAGATCTACATCATACCCTCTTTGCCCTGCTGAATTCTCTCGTGTATTCTTTAGCAAGGGATTTCATTAGTCCTTGCCTTCTAAACCCAAGATATTCTTTCTTTTTGATCAGAGTTTCAATATCTTGTCAGCCAAAGTTCCCTAAGCTTGCAATGTTCACCCTTCACCTCAACAGGAGCATGTTACCCCAGACTCTTAAGCCTTTCACATGCAATTTGTTCCTTTCTCTTCAAATAGGCTCACCTAATCTACGTTTGTACTTCTGTTAGATCCTGCCTTGTTTCCCTTGCTCTGTTTTAGGACTTCAACCTGTCCTATCCTTTTGCATCGCTGTCTTACAGCTAATGAGATTACGATCACTAGAGCTTAAGTACCTGTACTCCCTGACCGCCACCTCAGTGATTTGCTCTGCTTTGTTCCCTCAGGTCATCTAGTATTGCACCTTCACAAGTAGGGCCCTCTGTATATTGATTTAGGACAGATTTCACATATTCCACTCTGCCCAGGCCCTTAAAACGCTAGGTAGCACAATCCATACTGTGGAATTTTAAAAAATCCCACTAATACGATCCTATTTTTACAACTATGTGCAAGTTCTGTAGCCATCTGCTCCTCAAATTTTGACTATTGCTGGGTTTCTGACAGAGCACCACTAGAATGATCTGATTTCTAAGTTCCACCCATATGGCCTCACTAGATGATCCCAAAGTACTGCTCTTACACCCTGCCTTATCAAAAAGGCAATACCACCTCACTTAGTCACACCTGTAGCATCTACCTGGCATTTAGGATCAAAATGTATTGTTAATACTGATCATTGTCAGCTAGGCTTTGCCATCTTGCCAGGACTTGAAGATTACATTCCACCACACTAATTATAAGCAATTCATGAAAAAAATGTGTAAAATATGTTTAATGTTTTATGCATTGTTGTTTTGGATCTATACTGTCATGCTAAGTCCAAGATGAGAATAATTTGACCCAATTGTTTGATGTGAAGACCATCTATGTTGGGCACTATACCCAAAATATCATCATTATTAAGTCTCTTACTGGGCAGCAAAAGTTTATTTAGCTGGAGGGAGGGTTGGGAAGTACCTGGGTGCCAAAGTCAATAAACTGATGTCCAATTGCAGCATGACCTCATCTATATCACCTGTCTGCTCAAGAAAACCTATTTGCTTCACCTTGCTCTTGATAGAATGTCTTGGGATTCTTAATCTTTCTTGCCAGAGATATTTCATGACTTTTTATTGCCTTCCTAGTGTCCTTTAAATTCTTTCCCATATTATATTTCTCAAGGAGACTCATTCCATTTTCTCTATCTTCCACTGTTGCCTATACCTTCTATAAGCTTTTTACCTAACCATTCCTTAAATGTCCTTTGTCATTCATGGTTCCTAATCTTGCCATCACTGGAATCTGCTGGCCCTGAAGTCTTACCAACTCTCCTTTAAAATCCTTCCATTCGTCAGCTGTTGTTTTATCCGCAAGCACCTGCTCCCAATCTAGTTTTGCTGTATCCTCTTACGTTATTGAGATCACTTTTCTCCAATTCCATATGTTAACTTTTCCCCCCTTGACCACCTTAATGCTTATATAATTTATGGTCACTACTCCCACATTGTCCCTCACCAATAGTTGCATCTTTCCTGTTTTGTTTCATTTGATGCAGTACTGCTGTCTTTAGTAGGCTCTTGGATTCAAGGAAATCCTGCCCATTTATGCCCCTTGCATTAAGGCAATGGCAGTCAGAAGTGGAACCATTGTTCTCAGGTCTTTCTTCAATTTACCTACTATCTGCACACTAATGTTCGAGATGGTGGGGAACTTACGCCATTGTAGCAGTAGTTTGCTGACCTGCAGGATTTCCTGAAGCCTCACTAGGCACATTCACAGAATTGATACGGCTGTTTAATACTTTAGTTTCTTCACTGATGCTCTTCCCCTAACTTTTCTTAGTCATGTTTTCAGTTCTCATGCACTAGCCACACTGCAAAAGAGAAGCCACATATTTTAAGTTACCAGCAAGGAGCATCAGAGCCGAGTCAGCAAAGTCCTTCAACTAGTATCTAATCGGTTCATTAGCCAGGGGGCTAGAGTAGAAATGGCTTTTAGTTCCCTCCCTGACTGAATTGAGATTAATTGTCATATCTCCATTGTGTTCTGGTCAAGACAGATGACATGCAAAAAAAAAAGATTGGATCTTAATCCTAATCTGGATTTAGGAGGATTTTGTTAATGTTACTGTAAAATACAATCACTTGAAGGCTTTCTTCTCCATGCACAATTCACACTCACTGGTGAGGGACAATGTTGGCCAACTATACTTTGTATTGAATGATTGAAAGGAAAGAGAAAATTACACTGGGAGATTGCTTATTCTCTGCAATTTTAATATTTATTAAAAACCAGTTGCTGGAAACAAAGTTTAAAAGCAGACAGATCAATAATGTGGTATGATTTACAAATCAAAAGTTCAGCTTCAAAGACTTGAGTGTATTGTTACGTAGTTTACTCCAGTTGGTCTCATGAATATTTCCAACACTGAACCCAAACTGAGGGTTGGATAAACCTACTAATAACTACTAATTAAATAATGAAAACTCTTATAACTGACAGCAATATGTACTGCTATTACACCCTATCTTATCAAAAAGGTAATAACCCCTCCTTGTTTACTGTTGCACCCCTACCTGGAACTTAGGAACTTTAGTTCAAATTGAGAGCAGCAATGAATGGACAGGGGCAGCAACCATTCAGGGAAAACAGGCCTGCTGGAGATATCCTGTGCTGTGTATATGTAGAATCAATTCATAAGATGGGTGCTTTAGGGACACAGTCAAATGATCCTGTTTGTACAAATTGTTCTTCCCATTCACAAGGCTACTTTTCACCCTGCCTTACTACACCAGCCAGCTGGCAATGAAAGCAAAGCTCCAGCTACAACTGGCAACCAAACATTCCTCCTACCCCACTTCAAATATTGCACTACTCTGCAATTTTATCCCCCTCCCACCTAGACAACCCCAACTCCCTCACTTCAACTTTTCATTTGATCTCACATTCTTCTGTTGTATTGGTTATATAGAATACAGCTAAAACTATACCTACCCACTACATAATTGGCCCTACTTGATTACAGGACCTGTTTCAACAGCAATGTACAGATGGATAGGGCCTTGAATTCTTTCAACAAAAATACAACAGTGGCTGCAGAGGTTGTCTTGGATTGTGCGAGTGATCCTTGGTGTGATCTCATGAAAGTTTAGTTAAGTTTTGCAGTGACACCCAAGAACAATAGCAGGGATTTTATCTGAAGTCAGAGGTAAGACTTTGTGGTGAAGGAGGCTGCATCTTTGGGTTCTGTTGGACTTGCACCGAATCCTGAACTAGGAGGCCGTTGGCGGGATTCTGGCAGCTGCAGTCTTCTCTGTCATGAAGCTGTAGTTATACTAAAATGAAGGAAAAATATTTACATTAGATTAGAATTTTATTTAAATGAATCTAACCAGCTGGTTTACAAGTGGGACAAATACAGCAATCCTCTTTGTGAAGGAATGAGTGAAGATTGAATGAAGTTCTAATAGAAGAACCTTCTGATCATTACTGACACAGTCATCTGAGGAAACAAACCCACTGCTGAGAAAGAACACTAAGAACAAGATCTTTGACAAATTTTTTTCAAAGATTCTAGTCTCAAACAAGAGGCAGACAAAAATTGGGGAAGTTTCTGGCATAAGGACGTACAGTTATAAGGGTGGGTTGGAGAGTTTGTGATTGTCTGCTTTAAAGAGAGGGCAGAAGGAAAATTTTATCCAAGAATATAAAATGGTGAGGGGAGGGGGGCAATCAGTGTAACTAGATGGAATTAGTTCCCATTGGGGAGGGGAGCTCAAGGACTGGTAGTCACAGGTATAAAATAAAAGAGAAAAGAATGAGTGCCAACATAAAAGCTTTTTTAAGTAAAATGTAATTGGAATCTAGATACATTGCCTGCACATGTGGTGGAGATAGATTCCATTGTGGAACCTGCTTTAGTATATAATAGGAAGGGCCACTTGGTGGAACAAGAGTTATTCTGGTACAGACCTTACACAGACATGATGGGTCAAATGGCTTCCTTCTGTGACGTAACCTTTATTTTATCCACCGAGGCTCTCACAGAATCAACAGATGTGGTTCTACCAACCCACAACTCACCCTAAACCTTATAAATCTATTCTGATTAGCTCAAACAATAATGAGCAGATGGCAACTGAGTTGAGTCAACTGATACCGCTCAATTCAGATTCATTCACATAGTACCTTGGCACAATGTACCTACTTTAGACCCAAGTTCTAACAACATGATGTCACTCCCAGTTTACTCTTCACCTCAATATGTTTAATTCAGTTTTTCTCTCTCCACATTGTGCCCTGCTGAGCTTTCTCAGGATTCTCTTTTCCAGTAACTTATACAGTCAGAGTAAGAGGCACACAGCATGGAAACAGGCTCAACTCATCTATGCTGACCAAGATGTCCATCTAGGTTAATCCCATTTGCCTACATGTAACCCATGTTCCTATCCCTATGTCTTTTGAATGTTGTTATTGTCCCTGCCTCAACCAGTTCCTTCCATATACACGTGAAAATGTTTCCCCTCCACTCCAACTAAATTTCTCCATCTCACCTTAAACCTCTGGTTCTTGATTCCCCATCTCTGGGAAAAAGATTCTGTGCACTCATCTTTTTTATGCCTCTTGTGATTTGAAAAACCTCTATAAGATTACCCCTCAGTTTCCTAAGCTCCAAGGAATGATGTGTTACATTTCAGCTACATACGAGGAGGGATGGTGAAAACAACATTTAAGAAAAATTTAATCACCAAGGCACAGAAAGGTATAGAACTGATACAGTTAAATGGAATTAGTATAGATGGGTGCAGTGGTGGGCCAAAAGGCCTATTTCTGTGTTATACAACCCCATTGGCTTTGATCATTTAAAAATACCCCACATTTCTAATTTTTTTTCCTGCTGAAGCAGTGAGCAACCTTATATTCTTTCACATTACATTCATCTTCATTGTTTTCACTCAGTCACTTAGCTGGTCTATTTTCCCCAAAGCTTCATCAAATACTCCTTACAGCCAACAGCACGTACTGTTTTGTATTTATAAGAAGCTTCAACACATTACCTGTGGACCCCTCATCCACATCACTGATACAGATTGCAAATTGCTACAATGCAATCAAAGATCTCTTTACCACCCCACTTGTTACGTTTCCATCCAACCAAAAAAAATGACATTTTTCTTCCAATCTGCTGTGTGTTTAACTGATACTCAATCCATAACTTGTTCTAATACCAAGTGCCCTGATTTTAGTAATTGTGTGGTCTCTTAAAGGTCCAAATTCACCACATCTTCTGGTTGTCCCTGTTTATTCTACTACATACTTCAAACAGCTAACATAGTCCGTGTTAAATTTGCTTTTCCCTTTTGTAAATGCAAGCTAACTGCCCAATCCTATCATTTTCTCTACAATCAATGTCAAATTAACTGATGAGTAGTTTTAGGGAGACATTAGACACTGCAGATGCTGATGACTGGAGTGAAAAATAAGTTGCTGGAGGAATTCAACAGGTCAGGCAGCATATCTGGATCGACTGTTTTCCTTTGTACTCTGGTCTCCTTTCTTGAATACTGTTGTTAAATGTGCTACCTTCCAAGTTAACAGATGTCTCCTTTGTTGTACAGTGATGTTACGTTTGTCTCCACTGACTGGAAAATAACTTTTCCTGATTTTAGAGAAATATACATAATCCAAATAAACTCAAAGCAGATTCATAGCTAAACATGAGGAAATAGGTCACGTCAACAGTTTGAGAGACCTGCTCAAGAAAGTGATGGAAGTACAGTTGTGGACAGTATTTAAGAAGTATTTGTAGGGATATGTGAATCACCCAGGTATAGACGGCTATGGGCTAAGTGCTGGAAGATGGGATAGTATGGATGGGTGCCTGCTGGCCATCATGGATGGCCATCTTCCATGCTGTACACTGAAGTTTCATATGAAATTGGTTAATAATACTTAAAACTGATGATTATTTGGCCTAACTGTCCTGCAGTCCTCACTGCTTGCACCCAAGCCTCTTCATCACACACCCCTCAGCATATCCTTTTACTGTACTCCTTTCAAGTACATATTTGGCTTCCCTTTAAATACATCATCAAAGGGAAAGGGGTTAAGAAAGGAACCAAAAAGGTTGGAGGAACAACACCTTGTATTCCGTCTGGGTCACCTCCAACCTGATGGCATAAATATTGACTTCTCTAACTTCGGTTAATGCCCCACCTCCCTTTCATACCCCAATCCATTATTTATTTATTATTATATATTTTTTTCTCTCTCTTTTTCTCCCTCTGTCCCTCTCACTATACTCCTTGCCTATTCTCTGGGCTTCCCTCCTTCCCCTTTCCTTCTCCCTGGGCCTCCCGTCCCATGATCCTCTCGTATCCCTTTTGCCAATCACCTGTCCAGCTCTTAGCTCCATCCCTCCCCCTCCTGTCTTCTCCTATCATTTTGGATCTCCCCCTCCCCCTTCCCCTCCCACTCCCACTTTCAAACCTCTTACTAACTCTTCCTTCAGTTAGTCCTGACGAAGGGTCTCGGCCCGAAATGTCGACTGTACCTCTTCCTAGAGATGCTGCCTGGCCTGCTGCGTTCACCAGCAACTTTTATGTGTGTTGCTTGAACCAAAAAGAATCTGGTTTGTCATAATATGAGGGTTCTTTCTGTACTTTTGGACTTACAATACATTTGTTAAAAATAAGATCACGGAATGGTTGCAACCTAAAGGAAACTCATTAGTTCCACAACTTGGCTCCTTCTCCATAGACTTGCACAATTTTACAATATTCCTCGCTGAATATTCATCCAATTCAAAAAATCCAAGGAGTGGAAATACTCCATACATCTGCAAACAGTGCTTTCCTGATTAAAAACACATCCTAAATACATACACAATGCACTTCCTCATGTTACTCTATTTTCTCCCCCTTCATTTTTAGCTGTGACCTCTGGATATTAACCCCTTCACCAATTAGTACAGCTCCCTACCATCACTTTCTTCATTATTTTATAGACTTCAATAGATCTTCCCTAAAGACAATCTATCCTTATATATGCAGTCCGTCATCTAAATAACCACGCTTACAAATCTTTTCAACAACCTTCCTAATGTCTTCACATCCTTTCTATAACATGGTGATCAATTCTGAACACAATACTTTAGCGGAGGCTGGACAAATCTATATATGTCACTATTAATAAAGTACGGAGTTCTCTGTATCTTATTAACCAATTTCTCAACTTGCCCTGCCACTTGATTTCTACACCCAGACCTACAGGTTCCTCTGCTCCAGCAGCCCTTTTGGAATAGTATCAGTTATTCTATATTGCTTCATCCTTTCTACCAAATCGCATCACCCTACCATTTCCCTGTATTAATTACACTTGTTTAAAATTCATTTCAGAACATGAGAGTCACTGGAATGATTAGCATTCCTATCCCTAACTGCCTTCAAACTCGTGTTGAACCCCTGCAGTACAGTAAATATACTTCCATGTGTTATTAAGTTCCACATTTCCATAACTTAAAATTCAGCAGTGTTGAAGGAATAGCAAACATTTCTAGTTGGGAGAGTTACAGTAATGGACCTGCTTCTGCAAGTTTTTAAATTGTACCAATGTTCACGTTACTTGTGTATATGACAATAAGTTCAACTTTTGATGTGGGCATTGCTGGAGGGGCCTGGATGAGCAACAGCAGTGCATTTTGTACATTATACACATGCCAGCCAATGTGCCAATGGTATCTGAACACTTGTGCTGGAGGGTGGTGTGCCAACCAGGCAGGCCGCTTCATCTTGGATTGGGTTCCAATCCCAAGTGTTGTTGGATATGGCCAAAAGACAAGCATTCATTTTACCACTGCCTTCTGCTAAATGAGAAAACTCAGAAACTGGCTTTGTAGAAACGTGAAGAATGTGAAGATGAGGTGAAAATCAGGTAAAGCAAGAACTCAACAAAAACAGCTGCTGGAATCTAGTGCAAAAAGCAGACCGCAGGAGGAACTCAGTGAGTAAGGCAGAATTTCTGAAGGCAGGGGGTTGGTCAACATTTTGGACTGAAACACTACACTAAGACCAATACTTTCCATCTGACCCTGATGCATGGTTTCGACAATTCCTTCACAAGACCACTAAGTTCCAGCAGTTTAATTTTTGCTCAAAAGTCAAGGTAACAGAAATAAGTTGACTATTCAGTTTTAATCACTCATTTGCAAAATGACAAGAAGAAAATAGACCAAAACAAAAGACAAATGGTTTACGTGACCACTAAAAAACTGCATTATCAAATAAGACATGCACCAGTACATTACACTTACTTCGTTCTCTATTTCAGCACGGCTCTTAATCTGGACATTTGTAATGCTAGTATTGGGGACCTGCAGGAAAACATCAAATGTGAGCTACAGCACAACCCCAATGCATTGCAGCTACATAATTATTAGACCACAAACCGATATGCTGGTAAAGACTGCAATACGGCCTCAGTTTGTCCTGACAGTGTCAGGCTGATCACTGTACTTGTGAATGTTAAAATCAATCTAACTTCAACAATAGTGGCCACCAACTGAAAATGGCTATTAGTGAGAGTCTCAGCAGAAGATAAAAGATCTTTTGAAGATATAAAAAACAAACTGCAGTCTCTGGAGGAACTCAGCCCCAAAGGAGGGACGTAGACGGTTACTGTTTCGGCTGAGACCCTTCACATCAGACAGAGAGAGAGGAGAGAGAAAGGGGAATGGCCAGTTGGCATAGTCGGGTGAAGTACTGATAGGTAGGTGAGTAAACTAGACAAAGGATGAGTGGAGACAGAATCAGAATCAGGTTTATTATCACCAGCATGTGACGTGAAATTTGTTAACTTATCAGCAACAGTTCAATGCAATACATAATCTAGCAGAGAGAAAAAGATAATAAATAAATCAATTACAGTATATGTATATTGAATAGATTTTAAAATACATTCGAAAACAAACACTGTATATTAAAAAAAAGTGAGGTAGCGTCCAAAGATACAATGTCCATTTAAGGCAGAGGGGAAGAAGCTGTTCCTGAATCACTGAGTGTGTGCCTTCAGGCTTCTGTACCTCCTACCTGATGGTAACAGTGAGAAAAGGGCATTCCCTGGATGCTGGAGGTCCTTAATAATGGAAGCTGCCTTTCTGAGACACCGCTCCCCAAAGATGTCCTAGGTACTTTGTAGGCTGATACCCAAGATGGAGCTGACTAGATTTACAACCTTCTGCAGCTTCTTTCGGTCCTGTGCAGTAGCCCCTCCATACCAGACAGTGCTGCAGCCTGTCAGAATGCTCTCCATGGTACAACTATAGAAGTTTTTGAGTGTATTTGTTGACATGCCAAATCTCTTCAAACTCCTAATAAAGTATAGCCGCTGTCTTGCCTTCTTTATAACTACATCGATATGTTGAGACCAGGTTAGATCCTCAGAGATCTTGATACCCAGGAACTTGAAGCTGCTCGCTCTCTCCTCTTCTGATCTCTTTATGAGGATTGGTATGTGTTCCTTTGTCTTACTCTTCCCGAAGCCCACAATCAGCTTTCGTCTTACTGACGTTGAGTGCCAGGTTGTTGCTGCGGCACCACTCCACTAGTTGGCATATCTCAGTCCTGTACGTCCTCTCATCACCACCTGAGATTCTACCAACAATGGTTGTATCATCAGTAAATTTAGAGATGGTATTTAAGCTATGCCTAGCCACACAGTCATGTGTATATAGAGAGAGTAGAGCAGTGGGCTAAGCACACACCCCTGAGGTGTGCCAGTGTTGATCGTCAGCGAGGAGGATGTGTTATGATCAATCCACACAGATTGTGGTCTTCCAGTTAGGAAGTTGAGGATCCAAATGCAGAGGGAGGTACAGAGGCCCAGATTCTACAACTTCTCAATCAGGATTGTGGGAATGATGGTATCAAATGCTGAGCTAAAGTCGATGAACAGCATCCTGATGTAGGTGTTTGTGTTTTCCAGGTGCTCTAATGCTGTGTGGAGAGCTATTGAGATTGCGTGCCGTTGACCTATTGTGGCGATAGGCATATTGCAATGGGTCCAGATCCTTGCTGAGGCAGGAGTTCAGTCTAGTCATGACCAACCACTCAAAGCATTTCGTCATTGTCGATGTGGGTGCTACCGGGCGAAAGTCATTAACGCAACTCACATTATTCTGCTTAGGCACTGGTATAATTGTTGCCTTTTTGAAGCAAGGGGGAACTTCCGCCCACAGCAGTGAGAGGTTGAAAATGTCCTTGAGTACTCCCGCTAGTTGGTTGGCACAGGTTTTCAGAGCCTTGCCAGGTACTCCATCGGGACCTTCCGCCTTGTAGGGTTCACTCTCTTTAAAGACAGCCCAACATTGGCCTCTGAGACGGAGATCACGGATGTGGAAAAATAAAATGACAGTTGGAAGCTACAACATAATCAAATGTGCAATGTAAATAGGATTTAAAAAAAAACTAATATAGAGAATGTGAATGGCGAGTGGCTAGGATTATATGGTTATGGAAGATACAATGGATGGAAGAATTTGGAAAGGGGAACTGGGGGAATGGCTGGAGAGTCTGGGGAAAAGAAGGGGACGGAGAGATGCAAGGACTAAATATTCATGCCATTAGGCTGAAGAGTATTCAGGCAGAATATGAGATGCTACTCATCAAGTTCGTGTTTGGGCTCAATCTGTTAGTGGAGGAGGCTTGGGGGAAGAAAGGTCAGTGTGGGAGAATTAAAGCAACTACAAAGGGGAGCTCCAGATAACCATCACTGACAGAATTCAGGTGTTTGGTAAACCAATCACCTGCTCTGTGCTTCATCACACCGAGGTAAAAGAGGCCACATTGAGAGGACTGGATGCAGTAGAAGAGATCGAAGGGGATATATGTGAACCTCTGCCTCTCCTGATTGAGCTGCTTAGGTTACTGGAGGGAGGCAGTAGAGGGACAGATATTACACCAACAACAGTTGCAGGGGAAGGTGCCAGGGAGGGGATAGGGTCAGTGAGGAGGGATGAGTGAAACAGGGAGTCATGAGAGTGGCCCCTGCTGTGAAAGGAAAGGAAGAAAAGGTGTATCTTGTGGTGGGATCAAGGAGTAAATGGCGAATGGGGGGGGGGGGAATGGTCTACAGGATGTGGAGGGTGGACAGCAAGGACCAGGGGACCTTATCACTTTTCTTCTGGGGTGGAGGGGAGTAGAGGTAAGAGCAGAAGTGCAGAAAATAGAAGAGGCATGGATAAGGACTTGATTAACCACAGTAGAGGAAGAACAGCAGCTCCTAAAGAAGGAAGGCATGTAGGATGTTCTAGAATGAAAAGCCTCATCTTAAGCAGGAAGCACAACAGACTGTAATGGGGAGAATGGAATGAAGTGTGTGCAAGAGAGGGAATGCAAGCACTGTGTCAGTGGATTTGTAGTAGATGTATGGATAGTCCGTCACAGGTATTATTTGTGGGCAGGGTGGAAGTTGGTGGCAAGATTAATAAAGTTGACAAGTTCTACATGGGTGCAAGATGCAGCACCAATGCAGTCATCTATATAGCAGAGAAAGACGTGGGGTATGGTGCTAGTATCCGAGACTGCTCAGTGAAGCTGACAAAAAGACAGGCATTGCTGGGACCCATGCAAGGTTCCATGGTTACCCCTTTTATCTGGAGAAAGTAGCACGAATTTAAAGAGAAGTTATCGAGGGGAAGGACAAGTGCTCCAGGCAGCAGTAAGTGTTGTTAGAGGCGGTTGGTTGCATCATGTCCACGAAGAAACAATATTGAGGCTTTCCTAGTGGAGAAGAGGTGTACGGGGACAGATGAGATAAGGGAATTGGAAATGTTGACATATTGGAGGTCATGTGAGGTATCCCAGATATAAGTAAGGAGGGTCTGAGGGGGGGGGGGGGCGGGGTGTTGGGCAAGATGGAATCAAGATATGCGGACATAAGTGGGGGCAAAAACAGGCAGAGACAATGGACCTAGGTAGATCAGGGCAATGTGGGGTTGGAGAAAGGATGAGATTGGAGGCCATTGAGGGAAGTTCTCCTGAAATCATGAGATATATGTGTTGGTGCAGAAAATGGTGGTTTGAATGTCATTAGTAGGGACAAAATCCAGGGAGATGTCTAAGAGCTACTGCCTTGCCTTTGCTATGTAGAGGTGAGTTCACTACACAATGGTATGATCTTGTTCTTTATTATTTACCTGCACTTCACTTTCTCTGTAGTTTTACAATTTATTTTGCATTGCTATTGTTTTACCTTGCTCTACCTCAATACACTACGTAATGATTTGATCATTATGAATAGTATGCAAGACAAGTTTTTCACTGAATCTTGGTAAAAGGGACGATAATAAACTTAATACCAACCCCTGTCTGCTGGTTTGATGACAAGGCTGAAGCTGCAGTGGTTGTGTTGACCTTTTGACACTAGATAAGAAATGGGGAGTTTGTAGAAGGGTTTGAGCAGACTTTGGTGGCTGAGAACCTCTCGACAGTGATCAGTGACGGGTGGTGTCAGAATAAGATGGCAGTTTGAATGAAGGGGAGGGTGGCTGATTGTAAAGGAATCTCTAAACTATGATCAGTAGCAATCAAGACAGTGGAAATAACGCACCGATAATAATTAATGAGATTGAGGGAGTGGGACTACCTACCAAAGTCACAGTACAAGGTGTCTTTGGTAGCATATGAAAAGACCTGTCTCCCCAGAAAATGAGCAGCAGGAGCACGAGCTGAGGTGTACAGGTTAGGCACCATAACCTTTACATATCCCGTCAACCCCAAAGACTACCAGATACCTCTAGTTAAAGAAGTCCAGAAACAACAAAGCTATAGCCAATCGCTCAAGAGTTTTGTCTGTGAATATGCAAGGATGTAGTAAAATGGGGTAGCATGGTAGCGTAGTGGTTAGCACAGTACCGGTGACGCGGGTTCAATTCCCGCTATTGCCTGTAAGGAGATTGTACCCTATCCTCATGACTGCATGGGTTTCCTCAGGGTGCTCCCATTTCCTCCCACAGTCCAAAGATGTGCCATTTGGTAGGTTAATTGGTCGTTGTAAATTGTCCCATGATCAGGCTACGGTTTAGTTGGGGGACTGCTGGGCACCGTGGCTTGGGGGCCTATTCTGCACTACAAATCAATAGAATAAAATAGAAGGCAGGTTTTCTTCAGATAGTAACGTACCATGGAAAGTTGCTGAAGAGAAACAATCTGAGAAAAGCACATTTTGAAATTACTACAACACAATTGTGATCAGTGCAACAGGTTGTACTTACATTCATCGTACTTTCAAATCTGGGGTGTAAAGTGAAAGGGACACCATCCATAGCTGTTTTTAAAAAAAAAGAGTAAAACTGGCTTTATATTCCAACACCACAAATATCTAACCCTTTCAAAATTATCTAATCTGTTCCTCTCTTATGTGATTATCTCCCATTCTCATTATCACTCTATTACTATTAGCAAACTCACAAGTCAAACACAGGAAACTAGCTTCTCCTCTGGTCAAAATATCTCAGTGAAGATTTATTGTTAGTGCAGATCAGCAAGGAGAACAAATATAAAATGAACCATATTTTTGATAAGTATAGTCACACATATATCCTGAAATGAAAAAAGCTGAGGCAGGTTGATAAAGGAACTGGGAGTTGTTGACAGTGAATGCTGGCTTGTTCTCTCCTTTGCAAGTTGGCTTCAGACTGTGCTCAAATGTAAGCATCATGTGCACAATGCAGTTTGACCACTGATGACCTTAGCTCTGAAATATAATCACCACCAGTTGAACAGTACCATCTTGGTTTGAAACTTAGCTGACCTGCCACAAGAAGCTTGTTGAACGCAAGGTTATACTTTAGGTACCTTACCTTGAGACAAAGACAAGTGACCATCATCTTTATCTATACTCCTCATTATTTTTTAAATATGTAAATCTCTAGTCTAAAGTAATTCCTCAGACTCCTTCACTCCAGGGAAAACAGTCCAAGCCTATCCAACCCCTCCTTAGAATTCAAGCCTTCCAGTCGCAGCAACATCTTTCTGAATCTTTTCTGTATCTCTCACTTAATCACATTCTTCATATGGTATGGTGACCGGAACTGCACACAGTACTTCAAGTCCTGTCTTCCACCCTCCACCCCCCTACTTCATATTCCCTTCTTGATAGTGTTGCCATGGTCTTGGACTGACTCCCAATTTTATCTAACATTATTAATTCAAATTTGTTTCTACAACATTTGTTTTTACACTACTTGAGACTGCACTGCAATTTTGCACCATTCTGTTCTTTTGCACTCTTCACTGTATTTATTGTGTTTATTTTCATAATGTATGTAGTTAACTCTTAGTTTCACATGAACAAGTAACTTCATGCACCCTGGTGCATATGACAATAAACTAATACAAATCTAAATAACATCTTGTACAGCTATAATATGCCATCCAATTCTTGTACCTAAATACTCCAACCAATGAAGGCTACACTCTGTCTACTTGTGTCACTATTTTCAGAGAAACACCCTGAGCTGTTTCATTCCACAGAGCCCTGCCATTTCTGCCTTCATTTAACCTCTCAAAATAGATCACTTCATACTTGTTGAAGTTAAATTCCACCTGCCATTGTTTGATGCATTTTTCCAGTTAATCTGGACACTGTTGTAACTTTAGACAACTTTCTTCACTGTCCACTACCAAAATACACAAATTTACCCAAATCATGCTACTTACATGTTCAACAAAATTGATAATATATACGACAAATAGGGGAGACAGCACTAATCCCTGAGGCACACCTTTGGTTCACAGGTCTCAGATCTGAAGAACAACTTCCTTCTGCTTCCACCAAGTCAACTTTGTAACCCACCTGATCTAACTTGCTGGACCAGCCGACCAATTGGTCTTCATTAATAGCCTTGCTGAAGTCTACATAGACAACATCATAGAGGCATTGAACACTACAGCACACATACAGGCCCTTTGACCCATCTAGTCCCATCAACCTGCACCCAGACTAGCCCTCTGCGCCTCTCCTATACATGTACCCATCCAAATTTCTCTTGAATGTTGAACTCAAACCCACATCCACCACCTCCACTGGAGATCATTCTGCATTCTCACTGCACTGTGAGGAGGAGAAGATGGCGACACGACGGCAGCGCGCGCGGCCTCTCCGGTGAGTGAATGGTACCTGTTATCTGTCAAGTAGGGGACCGTGCACAATTCTGATTTGATGGAGACGTACATGAGAGTACCGAGGAACATCTGGAAAACTTCTGAAATGCCCGCTTCGCTGCCGCTGTTACTGTGTGATAACCGGAATCTCCAGAGCAGAAGGCCCCGAAATCCTCAGCTTTGCGTGTCAGCGGCCAGGGCGAGATCAAAAGCGCTCAGCAAAGGATGGCGCTCGGGAGGCTGTATCGGAGCGGCTGGTCGGAGGCTCGAAGTTTTCGGACAGACAAGACTCAGTGTCGGCTGCTTCCAAGGCATCGGCAAGTTGGCGGTGCCTGGAGGTTTATGGCAGGGAGTTTCTCCCTTTTGCCACCTGCTATCAGGGACCTGGGAGTCGATCGACTCGGGGACTTTGAGACTTTTTTTTACTGTGCCCATGGTCTGTTCTTCATCAAATTATGGTATTGCTTTGCACTGCTGTAACTATATGTTATAATTATGTGGTTCTGTCAGTGTTAGTCTTTGGTTTGTCCTGTTTTCTGTGATATCACTCCGGAGAAACATTGTATCATTTCTTAATGCATGTATGCATTCCTAAATGACAATAAAAGAGGGCTGAGTGTTCTCATAATGTAAATCAGTCAGAGCAGAGAAGAAACTTATTTCAGCAGAAAATTGTACATAGTTGGCATTCTGTGACTCAGAGGGCTGTTGAGATCGATGCACCGAACAGTAAATCAGTAAGAGGATGAAACTGGACAGTAAAATGAACATGGGGCACAGAATCTGCCCTGAAAAGATAGCTTAGCAGAACCATACTGCTTATTATGTTAGCCTGAAGGGATACGGGGAGAAGGCAGAAGGCTGAGGTTGAGAAGCAAATGGTTCAGCCATGATGATCTGGTGCAGCAGACTCAATGGCCTAATTTTGCTCCTATATCTTATGGTCTGACAGTTTTGATCTTCCCTCCATCAATGTCACGCTATATTAAGGGAAATAATTTAAAACAGCCACAGGTTGAGCATCCCTTATCCAAATACTTGGGCCGGAAATGTTTCAGATTTCAGATTTCAGAATATTTGTCTACATAATGAGATACCTTGGGGATGGGACCCAGGTCTAAACAAGAAATCCATTTGTGTTACATATACAGCTTATGTGAAGCTCACAAAGTGAACAGTCTGCAGTGGGCACACAGTCTGACATGATGGAGCTGGGTCCTCCACAGACTGTCAGGGTTGAATTTGCGCACTCAACCACGTCTATAATGGCATTCCACTGCTGCAATTACCTCCATATCTGACATTGATCTTAAACAGCTAAACAGCTGCCAGTTCCACAACAAGTACTGTGTGACCGGGGCGGGGGGAGGTACAATCATGTAAATAAGGAAAGACAATCATCATATACATGGGCTAAAAATATCCTTTAATTTGAACTTGGCTCCTAAAGCTACTGATAAATGCAGCGAGTAGAGTTTCTGTGGCCCTTAAATAAGCATTCATTTGAATTTGGATCAACACCAGTCCAGAATGAGCAGTACTCGAGAAAGATCTTTTAAAAGCAGTCTCATCTCTCACATTTCTCTCTCCCTTTATGGTTCTACTTTCCCTCATTTTAAAGAATTAGAAGTAATGGAAAAAGTAGGCTGTCCACCCTTACCCGAGATCCCATAAATATTCTCTGAGCTGTACACAGCATCTTTGGGTTCTAAAGTTGATCGCCTCTTGCTAAGACGAACTGCAAATGCATCACTTTCTTGCTTTTTGCTTGAAAAAAAATCGAAGAGTATTTTAAATGTAGCTTTCATAAACTTTACCACGTACTTTCATTTACTTTTCATCAGTGGAGATAGCCATCTTGACTTAATCCTGTGACAAATATCAGCTTTTATGGCAGGACAAATCTTCGTTAAGTCTTTATTACATCAAAAAGTCAATAATGCCAAAAAAGATGGGATTTTGTAGCAGTGTCACAATTCAAAACTAAAAAAGTTGATATATTCTCTGAAAAATGTATATACCTTTGAGGCGAGGACTTTGAAATTTCATTCTCTATTGATAGACTTTTCATATCTTTATTCATGCTTCTTGGCTTGGGCAGTGGTTTTGGTTTGGCTACTCTCCCTTTGAGACACCAGATGACAAAACCACTTAGCTCTCTGTAAAATAAAAATAAAACAGAATAGCTAATACATCTGCACACACACATTGTGGACATAGTTGTGCATCCCACATACATCTCACTCAGTAGCCATTTTATTAGGTACACCTGCTCGTTAATACAAATATCTAATCCGTTAATCACACTGGAGGCAACTCAATGCATAAAAGCATACAGACATGGTCAAGAGGTTCAGTTGTTCAGACCAAACAAAAGAATGAGGAAGAAATGTGATCTAATTGACTCTGATTCTGGAATATCTGTTGGTGACTGACAGGTGGCTTGAGTCACTCAGAAACTGCTAATCTCCTGGGATTTTCACGCACAACAGTCTCTAGAGTTTACAGAGAATGGTGTGTAAAAGATAAAACATCCAGTGAGTGGCAGTTCTGCGGGCAAAAACGCCTTGTTAATGAGAGAGGTTCAGGAGAATGGTCCGACTGGTTCAAGCTGCCAGGAAGTCAAAAGTAATTCAAATGTATACCCATTACACTAGGAATGTGCAGAAGAGCATCTCTGACGGCACAACACGTCGAATATTGAATGGAAGGGCTACAGCAGCAGAGGACAACATCGGGTTCCACTCATGCACCTAATAGCAGAAGACCACAAACTTACACTTAGTGGCCACTTTATAAAGCACAGGAGGTATCTAATAAAATAGTTATTGAGTGTATATGCTTAGCAAACATACGCCAAACAGGCAAAATAAACAGAAACCAAGGCAGACCTGTGGATACCTAATAAACGCAGGCAGAGACCTGTACCTGATAAACATGCATCAAGATAAAACCTCAGAAAAATGGAGCAGTCTTTAAATCAAATAATGAAACTAGTCAATAAATAACAGATCCTTTCTTGTAGTTAGGTACCAAACTGAAAGCATTTGATTAGATATGGTGCCTGATGAGTGACGCACATTATTCAGAGCATGTAAAAAGCCTCTTCTATACTCTGAAATGAGTTCAAGCAAGGTTTGTGATTACAGGAAAATACCTTAAGCTCTATAGAAAGCTCTCCTCATGAAACTGAGCAATGCTATCCATCTTTCTGATTTTCTATTAAACACAACGAAAATTAATACAAGTACAAATCTGTACTGTATACATTGCCATGAAATTTACTTAAGTTATGCTAAATTATGCAATTATTCAATTATGCTAAAATTACACTTGACAGGGAACGTCTTTCACTTCTTAAAAAAAAACTTCTGGCATAATTAAGGCAGACATTACTTACCCTATGCATGTATACGAAGGCACAAACTGCTTGCTTTTCCCAGTCAGTTTGATATCAAACACAGCAGTGTCTGCCTCTTTGAATGGGACTTTCCTAATACATAAACGTTTCTTTTTAGACACTGAAACCTCTGAAGAAAGAAGAGAGAACTGTTACTATAGTTAAAACTGGGAGAAGAGTATGCCAGGGAATGAAAGGGGTTAAAAGAATGTGGAAATATAGTCAAAACTGCAGGCACATCCCAACACCAATGGGGATTTAGGCTAGAAACCCTCACAACTTGATACCCAAGACTCACAGTCATAATCCAATTGTACTCATGCTAAGCAGTAGTTGAAATGATCCCTTGGATGTTGTGCAGTTCTAGTCCTTCCAACTGCTTTTTTAATGCTTGAAGTGACTGACTGGGTTCTGACAGTACTTTTCATTAAGGCCCTTCACCTTTGATTATCAGGGGGATGGAGAAGCTAGACAAAAGATCGCACAATATTTTTGATATTGGGACAAGTGAAAGACAATATTTGTGTATGGAATATACAAAGCTAACAGGGAGTACACAGGTGGTCTGTACCGAATTTGGCTCTCTTCTACAAACGTTTGTAAAATCCCTTTAGAGCCTGTGTGAATCAAAACAAAGTGTCCATGGCTTCTCTGCGACCAGTCCCTCTAAGCAGACATTGACTAGCAAAACAGAATCGATGTTCTAACCTAGTTTAAGTTGTTGGCAGCTGTTTCACTGACTTGTATAAAAATGAGAAAGTGACTATTATAGTGGCCAATGCCACACAGATTTAAGATAGAATTAAAACTCAAATTGCTGCCTTGCCATTATTCTGTGCTTAACCAATAGGTTATGATAGACAAGTTCAACTTATCAATCATTCATTATACAATGACTTAGAAACATGGTGCAACAGTATCTGATCCAAGGATATAGTCCATGAGTACCAACAATCCAAGTTAAAATTAAATCAGAAGCATTCTGATTCATGAATCTGGACTTTTACAGCAGCTGGTTTTATCCACTTGCTTCATTGATCCTAAATTATAACATCTGATCATTTGACATTTGTTTTAATTGTATGTGAGTAGCACAAGAATAACAAGATATGCAAACAAAAGATAGAGGATCAAGAATCATGAACATACAAGAAATATGGAGATGAAAGCTTCAAGGTAAATTAGTGATGGACTCGCTAACACAGACAGTTTGGACACTCCTGCACCAGTGAGTTATAATGCCAGGTAAGGTAAAGGTCGCCATGTAACACAAAAAATGCCTTTATAATAGCAAATATAACATAGCAAAATTACACTATAGTAACACATTATTTCTATGGAGTTCCAAGAAGGAATTTGATAAGGTCAGAAGCTTAAGCTCAGAGTTGAAAACAAATTTATTGATTTGCTAAGCAGCATGACATAGCACAGTTGAAGGCTATTTGAGCCATCAAGTTCATATGTAATGCAATACACGAGTATGTTCAATTTTTATTATTAAAGAAATTTATGAGACATGCTCAAGTCTTTATTTTCTCTCATCCCAGGTACCAGGAAAATGCGCAGGTGTTTAGTCCACCAATTGATTTAAGTACCAGGCACGATATGTTTATGTTAAAACAACCAGTTACATTTCCATTTCATACCAAAACAACTTTAAGATTGTTGTAAAAAAATACTTACTTGAGTCTAAGAATTCATCCACAAAAGTATATCCTGAAGGTAAAGGGCTTTTATCAAGAAGTAACTGGATATCTGCCACAACATCTCCCTGAGGATTCTGACAAATAGAGCTTAATATTAACACACAATCAACATATCCTCTCAAAGTCTGGTGACACCAACATTCTAAGCACCTCAACCACAAATTGCTTTGAAATTGTCTTTATATCATAATGGAACTGATAGAATTAGAGTCAGCAGTGCCACGGTAGTGTGGCGGTTATCTTGTGGTGCAACGGGTGGCAACTTTGCCATTTTGTTAGCACTTGATTGTTTCATACGAGGCTTGAGTTGCTAGCTCGACGCTCAATCCATTATGAATAGAAAGCATGCAAAGAGCCAGCTAGATTCGAACCCAGGACCACTTGCCTCGAAGTCCAGTGGGGATGCCACGACACCACTGGCCAGCTAGCATAGTGTTTAATGCGTTGCTGTTACCGCTCGGGGCGTTGGTGTTTGGAGTTAAATTCCAATGCTGTCAGTAAGTTTGCAGATTCTTCCTACGAGTGCCTGCGTACCCTGTGTGCCCCTGCTTTCTCCCACATTCCCAAAATGTACTGTTTAATGGGCTAATTAGCCATGGTAAATTGCCCTGTGATTAGGTAGGGTTGCTGGGTGGTGTGGCTCGTTGGGCCAAAAGGGCCTGTTCCATGCCATCTCAAGAAATAAATACATTTTGGATCCAGATGGACTATTGAGACTTCACTGAAGCCTACTGTGATGGTCACCTTTCACCCCACCATGCACTCCCCCGCACCCCCCCAAAGATATGGGTTCATGCTATTCTTGTTGTACATTAACTGTGCTGTTTGGCCCAAACAGTTTTCAAATGTCTTGCATGAATCCATGAGTTCTGATATGTTTCCAGAATTGGCAGTGGAAGTACATGGCAAGGCTGTCTTCCGCAAAGGGCCTGACAATCAATGAACAGTCAAATTGGGTGCCTGGGACCAAGCTCAATTCACACACATACAGAAAGGTAGATGGCTGCAATACATCCAGGAAGCCAGGTCAACTACAGAACTGACTATGTTTCATAGCTCTCCAAGTTATAGAACTTCGAAATTTGGACAAAGCTTAAAATGCTGGTTTTAATTCTAATTATGAGACTTCTGCAGTGTAATGTGGGCACGTGGCCAAGTGGTTAAGGCATCGGACTAGCTACCTGAAGGTCTTGAGTTCGAGCCCCAGCCGAGGGAACGCGTTGTATCCTTGAGCAAGGCACTTAATCGCACATTGCTCTGCGACGACACCGGTGCCAAGCTGTATGCGTCCTAATGCCCTTCCCTTGGACAACATCGGTGTCATGGAGAGGGGAAATTTGCAGCACGGGCAACTGCTGGTCTTCCATACAACCTTGCCCAAGCCTGCGCCCTGGAGAGTGAAGACTTTCCAGGTGCAGATCCATGGTCTCGCAAGACTAACGGATGCCTTTATGCAGTGTAATACTTTTAATCAAATTATTTTTATTTCCCCTTTCCAACCCACTCATGTAGTCAATGAGCTTTGCTAGCTGCGTCATGGTCCAAGTTGCCGTTGGATACATACCCATTGTAGTTAATGATTGGCCCATTCTGTGCTATAATGACTGAGGGCTATTGGACCTCAGCAAGTACGTGCTCCGCTGTCAGAGCTCATGTTGAGTGCAAAGGCAGATGGAACCGAAAGATTTTATGCATTACAAATCTATTGATAAATTCAAGACTTCCACAGGATGCAGCAACAAATGGCAGATGCAATTTAATGTGGATAAATGTGAAGTTATCCACTTTGGTGGCAAAAATAGGAAAACAGATTATTATCTGAATGGTGGCCGATTAGGAAAAGGGGAGGTGCAACGAGACCTGGGTGTCATTATACACCAGTCATTGAAAGTGGGCATGCAGGTACAGCAGGCGGTGAAAAAGGCGAACGGTATGCTGGCATTTATAGCGAGAGGATTCGAGTACAGGAGCAGGGAGGTACTACTGCAGTTGTACAAGGCCTTGGTGAGACCACACCTGGAGTATTGTGTGCAGTTTTGGTCCCCTAATCTGAGGAAAGACATCTTTGCCATAGAGGGAGTACAAAGAAGGTTCACCAGATTGATTCCTGGGATGGCAGGTCTTTCATATGAAGAAAGACTGGATGAACTGGGCTTGTACTCGTTGGAATTTAGAAGATTGAGGGGGGATCTGATTGAAACGTATAAGATCCTAAAGGGATTGGACAGGCTAGATGCGGGAAGATTGTTCCCGATGTTGGGGAGGTCCAGAACGAGGGGTCACAGTTTGAGGATAGAGGGGAAGCCTTTTAGGACCGAGATTAGGAAAAACTTCTTCACACAGAGAGTGGTGAATCTGTGGAATTCTCTGCCACAGCAAACTGTTGAGGCCAGTTCATTAGCTATGTTTAAAAGGAAGTTAGATATGGCCCTTGTGGCTACAGGGGTCAGGGGGTATGGAGGGAAGGCTGGGTTCTGAGTTGGATGATCAGCCATGATCATAATAAATGGCGGTGCAGGCTCGAAGGGCCGAATGGCCTACTCCTGCACCTATTTTCTATGTTTCTATGTTTCTAAAACTGACGTGGTGGTGGACTAGACAGAGGTGGCTAAGCCCTGAACATTCTGTACGATGAGCTGCAGTCAAAGGACCCTCATTTATATTGGTTTATTGTTATCACATGTACCTAGACAGAGTGAAAATCTTCTGTCTTATGGCATATATAATTACAGTGAGGTAGTAAAATGAAAACAGAATGCAGGATATTTAGTGTTGCGGTTAGAGAAAGTACAGTGCAGATAAACAAATAATGAACAGTGAGGTACATCAAGAATTCATTTGTTAGCACGAGGAGTCCATTCTCGAGTCCAATAACAGAAAAATAGAAGCTGTCTTTGAGCCTGGTGGTATGCTTTTGCATCTTCTACCCGATGGGAGGAAGGAGAAGAGAGAATGATCAGAATGCGAGAGGTCTTCGATTATGGTAGCTGCTTCCCAAGGCAGCAGGAAGAGTAGACGGAGTCAATGAAGGAAAGGCTGATTTGTGTGATGGACCTGACTATAATCACTCTGCAATTTATTGCCATTTTGCATAGAGCAGCTGCCACGCCAAGTTGTGATGCATGCAGATAGAATGCTTTCTATATTGCATCAATAAAAGTTGGTAAGTATCTTCAAAGATATTCCAAATTCCCTTAGCATCCTGAGGAAGTTGAGGTGTTGGTGTGCTTTTCTGGCTGTACCTGAACAAGAACAAATTTTTGATGATATTTACACATAGAAACTTGAAGATTTCAACCATCTCCACCTCAGCACCATTAATTTAGACAGGGTTTTATAATCCATCTCATTTCTTGAATACAATATCCAGTACTTTGCTTTGCTGTCATTGAGGGAAAGGCTTTTGTCTTGTTACCATGACACTAGGCTCCATTTCCTTGTTGCATCTAAACCAATTTTAACATACTCTATAAGATCTTCAATGTAATATCACACACTATGTTGAGGGTGGGGTGGAAGCAGGAAAAACAGATGATAACCTACCTCTTTAACCAGCAAGGAGCTGGCACACAGGTAGCACCCAGATTTCTGACCAAAGCCTTTAGCAAAGTTTGCAGAAGATCCTTCTACAGTTGCAGTGATCTAAAATATATATACACAAATGATGGGCAGTTTTAAATGCCAAGTAGTTTTTAGTTTGGAGCAAACAACACAAATGTAACTCACAAGTCAATGCCTACTCAGAAATGCTATCTTGTAGAGACATTTATAGTGGATGGTATAAGCTACAGCAATCTCTTGACCAAATTTTTTGGACTTAGCACTAAATAAGACTTCATATGCCCTGGTACCTCTTCTTCCTTAACAAGTTCACACAGAGCTATTGTTTTACATTTTAGTCTAATACTTTTTTAGTTCTTATGACCTGCGCACTTAACTTTTGCAGTACCAATGGAAATCGCTTGCCTTAGCTATCTCAAGGTCATGAATATGGGATTCCACTGCAATTTCCTTACTATTTCTTCTGTATTCCCATTGCTTTGGTCTTCATCGTCAGGCAAATGAATTACTCATCCTTCTGCAGGCTGATCACTATTGGCCAGTTTTCCATTCACCCAGTTAGTCAAAAAATATCTTCCTTATACTCTCTTCCTTGATAGCACCCACACACTCAATTTTTGTATAATCACTTAATGATGCCAGCTACATTTGTCTAGCTTATAGAAATAAGTATCACAAAAAAACAAGGACGTAGCACTAAGCCCCCAAGAAATCACACTCCAAACAACCTACCAGTCATTAAAATACCAATTAACATTCAGCTCAACTTTCTGCTACCTTCACACTCGCTATTGGATTGAAATCATCAATGACATTTCAGGAAGAAGATGGCAGGGTTTATCATCGAAACGTTGGTTATAATCGATACGTATAAATGGCTGGAAGCCTGAGAAGAGTTTATTCGTCATATATGCCGGGAAAGCACTAAATCCTTATTCACATTGTCCACCTCCACAAAGGTTACCTCCTTATTTCCAATAGACGCACACATTCCTTACTTATACATACTAAATTTATAGGATATCTTTGGAGTTTCCATGTTTTTTTCCCACTCGCATTATTTTTACCCTCACTACATCTATCTTGATTTTATTTCTAGTCCTGCACCTTTAGAACGGAGCTCTCAGAATCTGAAACATTTCTTTTTATTTATATGCATTATCCTATACAATCTTGACATCCAAGGTTGCAAAATCAGAATCCCATCTCCTATTTTTCAATATATTTCATGGTTGATCAAATGTTGCCCATCTTTTAAGAATATGCACTGACCATCCCGGCTTTTCTCCTTGTGCTAGGAATTAATTATTGTAGACTTGCAAAAATTAACAATGATCCACCCATTACCCCAGATCATTCCCACCTGCAGGTGTGGGACAGAAAAAAATACCAATGAACATTACTGATACAGCAAGGCAGTAACTCAGCATCCGTCATGATGAAGCTATTGTGTTCATCCGGACCCCTCCACTACTTTAAATTGTGATCCCTCTTTGCTGTATTGACATTACACTATTGATAGTATGTGCAGAAACAAATAAACAAGGTTTTTTTTATATGGTTGCACCCAAACCTATTAACACCACCGTGAAGAAGAGGACATCAGTTGCTTCGAAATACCAACAAGTATAACAGACCATTTTCTCAATGTCACTGGACTGAAATCCCGTAAATCTCTACCTAATGTTATCATAATTATATATGCTGTGTGTGACTGTTGGTACTGTGCTTTGCATCTTGGCCCCCGAAAGGATGCCGTTTAGTTTGGCTGTATTCGTGAATATGGCTGAATGACAATTAAACTTGAACTTCACCACGTGGACTGCAGAAAGTCTACACGGCACTTCCTCAACAGCTTCTCAAGGGCAAAGAAGGATTAGCAATACGAAAAACTAATTAGTCATGCCAGTGATGATCATATAACGTTGGAAAAACAGACTTAAAACTAATTATTCTATAGGTTCCTAATTTATCCCATTTTTTCAAATGTGAATTCAACAAGTGAAAATAAAAATGTGAACACAGAATTACTATACCAGTTGATATTCCTTTGGACATGTGCTCTGATTTGAGGCCCATCCTATACCAGTCAGAGGGTAATAGTTTGAATCATTGGTCTCTAGTGCAGCCATGTGAAACAGTGGGCAAGCGGAATCCCTTTCTGGCTACTCACCACTTCAAATCAAAGTCCTGTAAGATCAAATGAAAGCAAATTAAATTGAAGGTTGAGGAAAAAAAACACACCTATGACTCCTTCCTTGAATAATTCACAAAATATACAAGTTCTCTTGAAACAAAAAGGAAATGTAGTAAAACTCATGGCTGAGAGGTTAAATTGACAGACTGCCAATCCATTGTGCTTTGCATGCGTGGGTTTAAATCCCATCCTCGTTGTGAGCTGTTATATTGGGGGAAAGTAGCAATGAGGTAGCAGAGAACATTCCTTCAGACTTAGTTTGGGTGGCACGGTAGTGTAGTGGTTGGCACAATGCTTTACAGTACTGGCGGCCTGGTTTCAATTCCCACCGCTGCTTGTAAGGAGTTCTCCCTGTGACCGCGTGGATTTCTTCTGGGTGCTCCGGTTTCTTCTGAAGATGTACCGGTCGGTAGGTTAATTGGTCATTGTAAATTGTCTTATTGTCCTGTGATTAGGCTCAGATTAAACTGGAGGATTGCTGGGTGGCGTGGCTTGAAGGGCTTATTCCGCGCTGTATTTCAATAAACAAACAAACAAATAAGTCATCCACTATACAATGACGTAGAAATACCATTGGTTTGGTATTTGACTAACAGACGTCTGCCATGCTCCCTTCTCACTCACCCTGCCCAGGAATCTCCATTCCCTTTAAACTTAACTAGGTTAACTGGAAGATGTATTTCAATACACTAACTTAAAAAAAATGTTGTAATAACTAAAAATAACAAGCCTAAATAATAATGATAGAGGGGAAGCCTTTTAAGACCGAGATGAGGAAAAACTTCTTCACACAGAGAGTGGTGAATCTGTGGAATTCTCTGCCACAGGAAACAGTTGAGGCCAGTTCATTGGCTATATTTAAGAGGGAGTTAGATATGGCCCTTGTGGCTACGGGGGTCAGGGGGTATGGAGGGAAGGCTGGGGCGGGGTTCTGAGTTGGATGATCAGCCATGATCATAATAAATGGCGGTGCAGGCTCGAAGGGCCGAATGGCCTACTCCTGCACCTATTTTCTATGTTTCTATAATCAGCTCATTAGAATCAAAACATTGAACATGTCAGAGCAACACACACAAAATACTGGAGTTACTCAGCAGGCTAGGCAGCATCTCCAGTCCTGCTGAAGTGTTTCGGCCCGAAACATTGACTGTACTTTTTTCTATAGACGCTGCCTGGCCTGCTGAGTTCCTCCAGCAATTTGTGTGTGTGTTGCTGAGATTTCCAGCATCTGCAGATTTTCTCCTGTTTGTGAATTGAACATCTCAGACCAGTTGTTACTGGAATTTTACCATAGTTTGAAAGAATATTAACAACATATTACATCATTAGATTATCTACAACACTACTATCATTAAAGCAAATTCAGATGTCAATTTGCCAAATCTGATATGAGTTTTACTGCCTGTTAAAGGAGGAGGAGAAGATGGCGGCGTGATGCAGCGCGCGCGGCCACTTCGGTGGTGATGTTTGTTATTTGTCAGGTAGGGTGCCGTGCACAATTCTGTTTTGATGGAGACAGATGTGAGAGTACGGAGGAACATCTGGAGAAACTTCTGAAATGCCCGCTTCGCTGCCGCTGTCACTGTGTGATCCAGAATCTCCGGAGAAGGCCCCGAATCCTCGACTTTGCTTGTTTTGGCGGCCGGGAAGGTCAAAGGCCCTCAGCAGAGGATGGCGCTCTGGAGGCTGTATCGGAGGCTCAAAGTTTTCGGACGGACGGACTCAGTGCCGGCTGTGGTCGGGTGCTTCCAATGCATCAGCAGTTGGCGGTGCCTGGAAGTTTATGGCAGGGAGTTTCTCCCTTTGCCGCCTGCTATCGGGGACTCGGGAGTCGATCAACTCGGGACTTTGAGACTTTTTTTTCCGTGCCCATGGTCTGTTCTTTATCAAATTATGGTATTTTTGCACTGCTGTAACTATATGTTATAATTATATGGTTCTATCAGTGTTAGTCTTTGGTTTGTCCTGTTTTTCTGTGATATCACTCTGGAGGAACATTGTATCATTTCTTAATTCATGCATGCATTTCTAAATGACAATAAACGAGGACTGAGTGTTCTCATAATCTAAAAAAAATCTAAATCTAAACCCTTGGCATTTAGGGCAGCAATGAAAGGTCTCCATCTGTGGCAGTGTTCAAGGCTTCCTTTATTGTGCCAGTAGCTTCCTCTCAGTTTTCACTACCATTTGTAATGCAGGTGAGGCTCAGGAATGCCGTCGCACACAGACATAGAAGGTTTCTTCATTGCTGTTTCTGTAATAGTTTTGTTTGACCAGTCTGAGTTGTTAGCCCTGAGCTAAACCCCCAAACTTGGAGGACTAGTGGACCACTCTTAATCTGGCTTCTACCCTTTGACCTGTTTGGCATGAGTGACCCTACTAAGGGCCAAACACCTTGACAGATCCAGGGCAACACAGGGCTTTGGCTAATGTTGGTCCCCACTACTCCAACACAGGGGCTTTGACAGCTGATGAAACCGTGTTGCAGGCTCACCAGCTAATAAAGCAATCATTATTATTGAATGCTTGAAGTTCACAAACATCCAAAGTCACCTAGGACATTTTGAAAACAAACAATAAAAATGCAAGTTTTATAAAGTTGATACTACTTTAAAAAAAACTATTGAAAATAATTAAACCATTAATTATCTTCCTCTAAGCAGTGGGCACAGGTTCAGTATACAAATTTTCCAGAGGGAGGTGGCAGAATGCTGCAGCAGTCAGCGTTCCTGCCTCTGGTCTGACCTTCATTTTCTCCCCGTTGTAAAGCTGTGTTGGCATGTTGTAATATACTCCTCAGTATGGATAAATGTAAAATAATCAAAGGGGCTTTTATGGATATGTGCGACACATTGAATTATAAGCTACAGAAAGTAGAGTGGGGATGGAACAGAACTGATTGTACTGTTGGGATCCAGAATGGACCAAGAACCAGGAAATATTACTACAAGTAAATAAGAGGGCTAGAGTCATCTACTGAGCAATTTCAGGACTTCTGCTCTTCCGAAGAAGGTTGCTTTTAAATAATAACTTATTTACAGCTTATCTGCCAGCAAATCTCTTCAGATCTTGGCACATCATTCTACATACCCAGCAATGCATGTTCAAGCACATGGTGCAATCATGTACTGAAGCAACTTAAGGAATATGTAGTTGGCTCGATTGGGGTCCCTGTCCCTAGTTTCTGCCTCATGTTGACACCCCAATGGCAGCTAGGCCCCATTTGAAATACCAGTGACACTGACACTCAATGGCAGCTAGGCACCGCATGAAGTTCCATTGTGGCATCATGCTTGTTCCTTTAGATCCAAATCTGGAAGGTTTTCAGGCACAGCCTTACTTCCTGGCAATTTTTATAAAGCAAATTGCAGATGCTGGAAAAACAAAATATGCTGGAAATATTGAGCAAGTGAGGCAATATCTGTGGAGAGAGAAACTGAGCTAATGGTTCTCATGAGTGAACTTTCATCATCCTGTTTCTTCGTATTACAGAGAGGCATCTTCCCCCACCAGCCCAAACCTCCCTACTGCCAGGCAACTACTTTACATCTACGATCAATAAACACTTTTACAAGCAGATAGCAAGAAAAGGGATGGAGTTCAAGAACAGAAGGCAGGACTGAATTAAGAAAGAATTAAAACTCAAAAGACAGGGTTTTATGTGGCTTCTGAAAGTAAATACCAGGAAAATACATGTGGAAGAATGAGGAATACTTTAAAGTCTCCAGCTACAGTTTGAAAATCCTGCTCAAAACTATTCACTCCATTAATATGCAAGACACACCCTGACCAGCGTCTTTATGGGATGTATTTCCATGAGTTATAAATGGTGCCTGTATAACATTTTGCAACAGTGGAAAATATCCCAATGACTATTTTAAACTATGAAATAAAAAACTCTTTCTTCAAGTAAAAATCCTTTGGAAAAAAATTTAAACCATAAACCAGCAAGTGCATGAAGTCATTATTTTCTTACACCATTTTGAGTATTAGTAACAAAATCAGCAGCAGTCAGTGATCACTGCGGCTAAATTGCTTCTCAGAAAGCAGGTAAATGCTAAGACATTGGTGGAGGTACTTTTAGGATCAGTTGACAGAACATAGGCTCATCTGACTGCATCTCCAAATAAATTAATTGGACCAACTATATATGCAAGCATTCCACAGACCAGGTAAATATTCTGTAACAGATGATTCCTGTTATTATCCACAAGACTTTCCCACCACAAAAGTCAGGACTGCAACCAAATGAATAAAGTTCCAATAACCTAGAAGTGAGGCATCATCAAGGATACTTGACTGGCACTATAGCCTCCCATTCTAAATCTTCATTCCCTCCATCACTGGCATTCAGTAGCTGCTGTATACACTATCCACAAAAGCAAATTACAGAGGCTTCTTTCACAACAGTTCCCAAACCTTGTGGCACATTAGGGAATACTATCTCCTGCAAGTCTGCTCCTATTTTTGATGCTCTTTTTTTAAAAATCGCTGTTGAGTCAAAATACTAAAGTTCCCAATTTATTTCCACCACAAAACTAAATTTACCAGATGGAATGCAGAACATCAGATAAGTAATTACGCTTTTTTACATGCAGTTATGGACAATTGTTCAAACTCTTTAAATGGATTGGTTAACATACGAGTTTGACAGAAGGGACTATTTCTGTGCCATACAGTTCTGATTCTATGACTAGCTCCTTAATCAGCATTGAAGTTACACCAATAAAAACAAAGGTGAAGGCCATTGCTACAAGTTCAAACAAAGTGCAAGGTTTCCAACGCCTTCTGAAAGAGAATGGGAAGGATATCATATTGATGTGTTGGCTTAGGAGTTGCTGCTAAAGCTGCTTTGCCAAATTATTTTAAATTCACTTTGCAGCTAAGCACACAGTGTATCAAAGGAGGAGGAAGTGAATGGTTTGGATCTCAGTTAAGCAGAATTCTTGGATGATCCTGCATCACAGCAATTGAGAGAACTGAATGTGTGACCATACAGGCAAATAGATTCTTCAGACCAACTTAAGACATTGAAGCAGAATTAGGCCATTCAGCCCATCGAGTCTGCTCTGCCATTTGATCATGGCTGATCTACTTCCCTCTCAACTCCATGCTCCTGCCTTCTCCCCATAACATTTCACACCCTGACTTATCAAGAAGCTTGCGTATTAAATACGCTCATTGACCTGTCCCCTACAGCCGCCTGTGGCAACGAATTCCAAATTCACCACCGCTGGCTAAAGAAATAACTCCTCATCTCCATTATAAATGGACGTCACTCTATGTCCTAGAGTGCCCTCTGGTCCTAGATTTCCCCACTACAGGAAACATCCTCTCCAAATCCATTCTTTCTAGGCCTTTCAACATCTGATAGGTATAATGAGATTTCTGCCCCCCCCCCCCCATTCTTCTAAATTCCAGCAAGTACAGGCCCAGAGCCATCAAACGCTCCTCCTGTAATAAGACCATCAATCCTGGAATCAATTACATGAACCTACTTTGAACTCTCTCAAAAGTCAGCGCATCCTTTCTTAGATAAGTGGCCTAAAACTGCTCGCAATATTCCAAGTGAGGCCTCATCAGTGCCTTACAAAGCCTCACCATTACATCCGTTCTATATTTGAGCCACCTCGAGGTATGTGCTGGTAGGGAATCCATGAGGGTCTGAAGTAGTAATCATTGATGCAGTTTGGACCCAGTAGTTCTTGGATCAATTTGGCCTTGCCTTCATCTTTACATGGCTATAAGATTAGTTGAGTACCACTCAAACGTCACTTCAGGGTGCCAATTCAGATGAATTCCAACCAAGATGGAATACAGCGATTGTTGGATCTCCATTCAGGAAAAATAACATCCTTAAGAAAGTGTTTAAATGGACAACTGCTATTCAATAGTAGAACACATTCACTAACTCTACAGTATACTCCTGTAGCTTGCCAAACAGTCCAAAGGTTAGCAATATAAGCACTACAAGTAAATAGCATACTCGAGTTTAAGGTAAACATACTATTGTTGAAGATACTCCCAATGCCAGAGCCAGATCAATCACGAATACTAATTTTGAAACTCTTTGGCATGATGGTACTGATGGAGGTCGAAGAGCTTTGATGCACATATTAAACTTTGTGCCAGACCATTTAACCAAGTTTACTGCTTTTATGAACCATTTTTGGCATGTGGGTATGATAATACTACTAACAAATGCATATGCCCCCTGTGTTAAATGAAGAGAGAAAATACACACTCCTTTGAGTTTAGACTGATAAGGAGTGATCTAATCAAGATCTGCAAATGTATAGAGATTTGACATTAATTCTACTGATGGTAAAATCCAAATTGAGAAAGCACAAATTTAAAATTAATACCCAAAGAAATTAGATCTGAAATTAGAATGCACTTTATCTCAAAAAAAGATAATTAAACTCTGGAAACTCTCCTACAAATATAAAGTTTTCAAAACTTAAATCAATAGTTTCCTGTTAAGGTGGAAAGTGTTTGAAGATGTTTAAATGGAACAAAGGTACAAAATCCCTACTATTTAAGAACTCATTAACATATGCCAGAAACCAATTTCCACAACCAATCTAAATAGAGTCCTTCACTAGAAATATTAACTGTTTCTCTTTCCACAAATGCCATCTGACCTGTTGAATGTTTCCAGTATTTTCTGTTTTTATTCCAGATTTACATTATCTGCAAGTTTTTTGAAAAAAAACTTCCTTCTGCATATGAAAGCACAACACACAATGACAAAAGAGGAGCATAAACTCGCTAGCTCTAAATTCTGCATAATTAAAATTATTATACAGTATCAAGTGAAAATAGAAGATACTGTTAACCCTAAATTAGGGACAAAAATATTGCAGGAAGGTCATTTGGTTGTATAAAAATGCAACATCATCAGATGCAGCACCATTAAAATTATGCCAAGAGCACTGACTTACACACAAACAAGAGATCCTGCAGATGCAGGAAATCCAGAACAACAGACATAAAGTGCTGGAGGAACTCAGCAGTCAGGCAGCATCTATGGAAATTAATAAACAGTTGATGATTTAGGATGAGATCCTTTACACTTACAAATGTGTTATTAAAAATCAAATGAGATGCGAGCATTTCACAATCATCCAAAAATTATTACTTCCTTTTGAGAGCAAAATATGGTGCAGCATTTTTATCGCTAAACCATAAAAGCACACACCTAATGCAGGCTTTGTCGTGCATTACAGGAACAAACCACATGAACCACAGAGTACTTCCTTTAGTGCTTCCAAGGACAGAACTACAAATAGCAGTGATTACTCATACAATAGAAAAAGAAGTAATTTAAATGATAAGGTGGAAACAAAAACTGAAATGCAAGTGTTACAAAGTTCAAAGCATAAAATAGAGATAAAATACAAATCAGTGTGTAAAATTAAGAGACAATCAGTTCGAATAGGGTTGGTTAAGATAGACTGTCAGGTAAACACTTGGGTTGAAATAAATATCCCTTCTATTTTTACAGCAAAATGGTTCCACTCTTCCAATGGCAACCTTGTCTTTAATACCTTTAACTACCCAGGCCTTCCAAAAAATTGAACAAGAAAGGTGAAGTTATAAGTTTCAAAATACAAGTAGGTAAATCCTAATCTGCAATGCAGGTTGATAGGGGAGGTATTAAATTAAATTTCACCCCTGACACTTCATGAAGTCCAGTAAAACAGAAGATTAGATATTCTCTTTTTATATAACTGAATAAGGGAAGTTAAATATCTATAATGTGCAGAAAGAAAAGTGGTTGATACACATAAACTACAATAAACTTTCCGAAAAATGTCTTTATGCAATCTGTAAACTACTTTGCAGATTCAAATGCCAATTGTAAACAAGAGGGAAGTCATCCAAGTCCTAGCATTGCATGACTAACAATGCACCTAGCCTCCCATGTTACACAACGGCCATTATTCTTGGTAATACACAGGAGAAATAAATCCCCAAAGCACTGCTATTGCAACCAACACAATCAGGACACTCCGTCATTACTTCGCTGCGTTCTTGTAAAGTGCTTGTGAAAATAAAGATTCGCATTGATAAGAGATTTTAAATGCAAGATTGGGTCTTGTTATCCAACAGCAAAACACCATAGATGGCTGATAATATGAAATGGGAACAATAAGTGCAGAAAATACTCAACAGGTCGAACTGCATCAGTGGAAGAGTTTATAAGAAGTCATTGATATGGAACATAAGTTTACAAAACATAGGAGTAAAGCTAGACAGGGCTTCAAATTTAGAAACAAAATCCTATGAATGACATTCTTCTGAAGCTGGATATAGAACAGATACTGTTATGTTTTGTAACTTGTGCTGCTTGTGCATAGGTTGGGAGGGGTCCTGGAGGTTCTAATGTTTTCCTGTCATTCATTCTTTGGGGTTTTTTTCTCTTCTGTTGCATGGATGTCTGAGGAGAGTAAAGATTTCAGGGTGTATACTGTATACATTCTTTGATGGTAAATGAAACCATTGAACTATTTCAAAAGGAAAACAAGGGATTCCAAAAATGCGGGTGAATCTTCATGGTTACTTTAAGTGAAGCACTCATACATCATGTGGTAGCACGATGTTGTATGAAATTAAAAATTACCCATAATCGTTCATTTTATTTTTATTGAGATACAGTGTGGACTAGGCCCTTCAAGCCCTTCTGCCAATTTTAATCCTAGCCTAGACACGAGACAATCTACAACGACCAATTAACCTACCCAACTGGTATGTCTTCAGACTGTCAGAGGAAACTAGATCACCCAGAAGAACACTGTGGTTATGGGGAGAACAAACTCCTTACACGGAATTGAACCCGAGTCACCTGTAGTATAAAATGCTGCGCTAACCACTACACTATCATGCTACTGTAAACAAACAGGAAAGTGTGATCACTCAAAAATATGCAAGATTACTCAAATTTATTGAAATATTAAGCATACAATAGTTACCAGCATGGAGAGAGACTTTTCAACCAATCATGCACTGCAGCATGTCCTCTAATTTTGACAACTTGGGGATTTCTTTTTCCTGCTCTCTTGCTGATCAAATATACATCCATCTTCAGCTGAAAATATTCAGATATTCTGAGGAAGCATGTTCAAAGCTCATGATCCTCAGAAAAAAAAAGTCTCACTCATGGGTCTTATTTTTAAGCAATGACCCTTAATTGTCACTTGTTCATAGGAGTGAGTGCAAGCTTTAAAAAGGGAGCGGGGCCTTTCAGAACTTTTCAAAGGGCTTGAAATATTGTGAGCAGTTGCTTGTTTGCAGCAGTGAGCTTGAGCTTTAACAAGGGAGAAGAGTATCTTGTAACCTTTTGGCAGGCCTGAGAGATTGCAAATTATTAGGCACTTCGCAAAGGCCTAGAAGAAGCAGCAGCAAACTTTAAGCGCTGTGAATCATGGGAGCAACCACAGAGTGAGTCAGCCAGTGTTAGAGTGGAGAGCTTGAGGCTTTGGCAAGAAGGAGTAGAGGCGAAGGTAAGTTTCTTTCTTTGTCTATTAATGTCTAACTGGAGTAGACAAAATGGCTTGAGGGTCAGTGGTATGTTTTTCATGTCAGTCTCCTTGCTTACTACATCTGTATTAAGTGCATTCAGCTGCAGCTCCTTACAGCTGGATGACCCACGGCTTGTACGGGACAATGAGATGGTAACAGATAAGAGCTACAGGGAGTTAGTCACTCTTAAGTTGCAGAAGGCAGGTGGCTGGGTAACTGTCAGGAGAGGAAAAGGGAATGGACAGGCAATACAGAGTACCCCTATGGCTGTTCCCTTCAATAACTTTGGATGTTTTTGTCTGTTGCGGGGGGGGGGGAGTGGAAACAACCTATCAGAGGAAAACAGCAGGGACCAGCTCTCTGGAACCTGTGGCTCTGTTACTCAAAAGTGAAGGGAAGTGGGGAGGAGTATAGAAGTGATAAGAGGATTCATAGGTTAGGGTAAAATACAGGAAATTCTGTTCACTGGAAATAGACAACCAGATGGCATGTTGTCTTCCGGGTGCCAAAGTCTGGGATGTATCAGCCTAGGTCTACAGCATTCTAAAGGGGAAGAGTGAACAGTCAGAAGCTGTGGTAAATGACATAGGAATAAGGATGAGATCCCAAAGAGAGAACATATGCTGCCATGTAGGAAGCAGAAACACAAAGCCTCAAGGGTAGTAATCTCTGGAATGCTGCCTGTACCAGATGCCAGCAAGGGCAAGAATAGGGTGATCTGGCTGTTGGATGTTTCAGGATTTAGATATTTCAAAAGGGACAAAGGAGGGAGGGAGGTAAGAGAGGAGGGAGAGTGGCATTGCTAATCAGGGATAGTATCACAGTTGCAGAAAGGGAGGATGTCCTAAAGGGTTTGTCTACTGAGTCAGTATGTAAGGGTTCAGAAACAGGAAGGGAGCAACCACTTGATTACAGGAGTTCCCAACCTTTTGTATGCCATGGACCCCCTACCATTAACCAAAGGGTCCGTGGACCCCAGGGTTGGGAACGCCTGCTCAATGGGGGAGAATTCTATAGACCCCCAACAACAGAGACACTGAGCAACGTATCAGGAAGCAGATTTGGGAAAGGAGCAGAAAAAAAAACAGGGGGGTTTTCACTTCAACTTCCCTAATATTGATTAGCAACTCCTTAGCGCAAAAGATTCAGGTGGGATGGAATTTGTTAGGTGTGTCTAGAAGGGATATCTGACATAATATGTACACAGGCCAATTAGAGGAAAGGCCATATTGGATCAGGTGCTGAACAATGAACCAGATGTCAGATTTCTTAGTGGGCAAGCATTCTGAAGGCAAAGACCACACTTCCCTGACCTTTAACAAAACCTTTGAGAGAAACAGCAGCAGGGTGTATGAAAAAGTATATCATGGGGGAGGGAGAAATTATGATGCTATTAGAAATGAACTTAGGATTGCAGATTGGGAACAGATGCACTCAGGAAAATGCACAATAGAAATGTGGAGGTTGTTTAGGGAGCACTTCCATGGGCTTCTGGACTGGATTGACGCAGGGAAAGAGTGTTAGGTGAAGGAACCATAGTTGGCAAGAGATGTGAAACCTCTAGTCAGAAGGATGAAAGAAACTTACTATGTATTATGTGTACATCTACTTCTTCACTCACCATGCTTAATTTGAAGCACTCCAATGATCTATTCTAATGGAATGTCATCATCCAGAAATATTAACTGTATTTCTACCTACAGGTGCTATCTACTCTGAGAATTCCCATTATATTATATCTTAGTTAAGGTTTTGGGTCGAGACTCTTCATCCAGATGAAAGTTCTTGACCTGAAATGTCAACAGTCCATTTCCTTTTATAGATGCTTCCTCATCCGCTGTGCTACTCCAGGAGTTTCTCAATGTTGCTCCAGATTCTGCAATCTACTACCTAAATTTGAGGAAATGCTTCCTGAATCAACACTGGTAATTCAGGTTTTAAAGATAAAGTTTCCTTTAATCACAAACACTGTCGGGAGATATCTAAGACGCCCAGTTTTTTTAAAAAAAACCATTGTTCCATATAATCATGAAGTCCCCTTATCACTGTATGGAGAACTACGGAAAGTGGATACAAATGTTCCCCTTGAAGAATCACACAAGCATCGCAATTAGGCAGAGGTGACCTAGAACACACGATGACGATATCGACAAGGAAGAAGTTGCGAGACGAGAGGAAGAATTAAATATAAAATAGCGATTTTCAAAAACTACAGTCTAATCTATCGGAACAGTACAATCTGTCGGTATAGTTCGAGTCGCTGTGTTTGTACTAAACGTTTACATACTGAGAATGCGCTGTAAAGCTCAGCCCAGCGCTAAACCTCGTCACTCAGGTGGGTGCTCCAGCCCGACACTCACCTGAGAGACCTACCGCACCCAGGTACGCAGCTCAGCACCGCCAACGCGGCGGCAGGCCACCCAAACCACCCTCCCGCTCGCTTCCCTCAGAAACTCACACCCACCCGGCCGCCGCGGTCCCTTCAGCTGAACGATCCCCCTCCTCGGCCGACGGGCTCGGAACTTTCGGCGAGCTGCAGGTGTTGGCAGTCTGTTCGGCTCTTTCCGGGATGCCGGCCGCCGGCGTCGATCGCTCGTGCCGCCCTTTCAACCTGACTGACAGTTGCTGCCTCACAGGCTCGGATCCGAACGCTTCCCATTGACGACGGCTGTCGGTGGCTCCACGCAACCAACAGTGTTAGCATTTCCGGCACGGGTGTGGTATTTTCCCAGTTACGTATACGTGAAGGCATCCGTCTCCTTTTCTCTCTATACAGTACTGCATTACGCGTTCCCCACAAAACTTCGCCACGTACTACATTGACCGGCGGGCCTTGCGGCTGACGTATGAACAAAGATCCGTGATCCTTCGCGCGGGGAGCGGGAAAGCGTGAAAAATGGCGGAGAGTGAGAACATCAAGCAAAGGTAAGGTTAGCATCTCCTTAGTTAAGGACTGGTGTACCTAAAATACTTCATTTATTCAGGAGTGAACGACTGTTGCGTTGGTAGAGGCGATGGTTTTCGAATGAGATATTATAATTGAGACTGAGATCAGAAAATGATGTATTTACTCGGAAAGTGGACGATATCCCCCCCCCCAGCTGTGTCATTCTCCACTTTTGATCCGCCTAGTTCTGAATAATTCAAAAATAATTTTATTGTCAAAGTACGTATATATCACCAGATACTCTCCCGAGATTCATTTTCTGCGGGCGCAGTAATTCAATGAAAAACGACACACATTCAAAGACTGACAAGCAACCAATGTCAAATTTCACGACATATCCCGGTGATAATAAACCCGCTTCTGATTTTGATTAATGAAGTACATGTGCTGCCGTGCAACAGCACTTACGTACCAGCCCCAGGCCAAGGAACTCAAACTTATCGATTTTCTCCATGTTTGGTTCTTTAATGCGGACTGGCTGCCGGACCTCCGGTTTACTCCTCCTGTAGTCAATAATTAGCTCTTTGGTTTTGTTGTCATTGAGTGAGAGGTAATTATTGTGGCACCATTCAACTAGATTTTCAATCTCCCTCCCATATGCCGATTCGTCACCACCTTTGATTCTACACCTCTATATGCCTCATTACCTTTTTTCCCCCCTTCATCAAAACTACATGCCCATACTTCGCACACTGGTTTTCCTCCCCCCCCTCCACCCCACCCCACCCCACCCCACCCCACCCCCATTGCTCCTATCTGCCTTCCCAGCTGCTTTGCCTGTCACTTGCCTGGCTTCTTATCGCTTTTTTCCATTCTTCACTCCTGTCTGTGCTTCCTCATCTTGTTCCACCTATTGCGTGATGCTACTTGCCTGACCGCCTACCTTCACCTTTATGCTGGCTATCTCTCCTCTTTCTTTTAGTCCAGGTGAGGGGCTTTGACCCAAAACGTCGACTATCCATTCCTCCTTACAGGTATTGCCTGACCTACAGTTTAAGGACACATGAAATATTCCCTGCACTATTGGAGGACCATGGTAATACTGCCCAAAAGGTCTATTGAAAATTTTCTGCTCAAAACAGTAAAACCTAGTGGTTATGTTTGTTGGGACCTTGAGCCTCACAGGTCCAGTCCCGAGGATTTGATTATGGCCTCTCATCAGAATCAGGTTTATCTTCACTGATGTCTGCCATGAAATTAGTTGTGTTGTGGCAGCAGTACAGTGCAAGGCATAAAAAATATTGTAAGTTATAATTTAAAAGTAAATTATGCAAAAGGAATAGTGACGTAGCACTCAGGGACCATTCAGAAGTCTGATCTGATCTCAGAGAGGAAGCAGCTGTTCCCAAAATGTTAAACGTGGGTCTTCAGGCTCCGGTACCTTCTCTCTGATGGGAGTAATGAGATGTAGACATGCTCCTGATGGTGATGCTACTTAATGATGATGCTGCCTTCTTGAGGCACCACCTTTTGAAGATGTCCTTGATGTTGGGGAGGTTATGTCTGGTGGAGCTGGCTAAGTCTACAGCCCTCTGCAGCCTTTTGCAATCCTGTGCAGCACAGCCATCATTTAAGGTGGTGATGCAACCAGTCAAAATGTTCTCCATGGTACATCTATAGAAATTTGCTAGAGTCTTTGCTGACATACCAAACTCCTCAACCACCTAATAAAGTATAGTCTTCTTCACAAATGCACTAATATGTTGCTCAGGATAGATTGAGATGTTGACACCCAGGAACTTGAAGATGCTCACCCTTTCCACTGCTGACTCCTCAAAGAAGACTGATATATGTTCTCCCTTCTTCCTGAAGTCCACAATCCTTTCTTTGGATTGTTGAGTGCAAGGTTGTTTTTGCGAAACCACTTAACTAACCAAACTATAGCTCCTGTACACCACCTTGGCACCATTTGAGATTCTGCCGACAACAGTGGAGTCATCGGCAATTTATAGATGATGTTTGAGCTGTACCTAGCCACATAGTCATGAGAGTGTGGGAGTAGACCACGCATCCTTGAGGAGTCAGTGAGAAGGAGATGATATTACTGATCTTCACTGACTGATTTCCTGATAAGAAAATCAATGATCCAGTTGCAAAGGGTAGTACAGGGGTTCAGGTTTTGAATTTTGTTGATTAATACCAAGGGGAAATAGTGTTAAACACCAAATTGTAATAAATAAACAGCAGCCTGATGTAGGTTGTCCAAGTCTGATTGGACAGCCAGTGAGATTGCATCTACTGTAGACGTGTTGTGGTGGTAGGAAAATTTTAGTGAGTCCAGGTCCTTGCTCAGGCAGAGGTTTATTCTCCCCGTGACCAAACCCTCATATGACTGCCTGGGTTAATCTTCATTCTCTGATTTCCACAAACATCTCAAACATAGGCTAGATTAATAGACTAATTCAAAATTAACTTTATTAATGTAAGTGGTAGAAGAATCAAGGTGTTGATGTGCATGTGGAGGAGAGGGGTAATGGGACTGCCTGAGAGCTGGCGTATTTCTTCCAAAGCCGAAAAGCAATTTGAGGCAAACTTCAGCATGGTAACAGATTTTTCAAACCCCGCAGCTCGCTGCAAACCATGAGGATATGACGTGTTTCTATACCTAGAATTTTTTAGACCTTTTATTCATATTTGTCCCATTTTTCTTAGGGATATAAAGTAAATTGTGATGATACTATGGTCTTAATCACCCATTTGCTGCTGATAATTTTTAGGAATGAGCCCCAAAGAAGAAACTGGGCTTCCATGTTATCAAATAATATTTTGGCATTTGGTCGATGATTTCCGGGATTTTTGCCAGTAGTTAACCCCATGTTTCAGTGTGCTTCAAAGTAAATTAATTACTATTATTTTCAAAACAATGCATCCGCCTCCTTTGATAATATTTTCCAGGGAAGACATAATACTATTCTTGGAGGTCCTTGTATGTTAGTACATAGGTTGTGGAGTCAGTTCAGAGCTGAACTGAGTGAAGTTACCCACACTGGGTTTGAAGCCTGACGGTTGCAGGATAATAACTGTTCCTGAACCTGATGGTGTGTGACCTCTTGTACCTCCTTCCGATGGCATCACCAGGAAGAGAGCATGGCCTGGATGCTCGCGGTCTTTGGCAATTAATGCTACTATCTTGTGGCAGCCTTCTGTAGATGTGCTCATTGGTGGGCAGGGTTTTGCCTGTGATGGGCTAGGCTGTGTCGTTGGCTTTCCGTTCTTTGACATTGGTGTTTCCGTACCAGGCCTTGTTGTAACCAATCAGGATACTCTGTTTTAATTGATTACCTTTCTAATCTCCAGGATGTTGGAAAAACTGCTCATCTTGTTTTCAAGTGGAGATTGATAAGCCTCTAAAAATCTTTGCAGCAATTGAAATTTTAGCTCACTACAGTTTTAGTATGTGACATCCAGCAATTTAATGTTCTATTTTCTGAATGTGATGCTTATTCGAAGATCTCTTTTCTTTCAATGCCAAAAAGCAATATAAGATGAATTTCAGCATGATAACAGATGTTTTAAACTTCTCAGCTCACTGCAAACTCTTTGTGGCTCTGTGAGGATATGATGTATTTATTGATCTAGAATTTTTTTTAGACATAATACCTCGATACTTTTATGAGGGTTTCTCTTTTCAAGCGCTTAGTCTGAACATTTTTCTACCAATTAATTGAAATAGTTGTCTACTGAGTTTTGATCTCCTGGCCAAGGGAAATACGTCCTTCCTAACTTCGATACTTCCATTTCATACACTTTTTAACTCTTACCTCAGTGGATCATGTCTTTTTCTTATTGTCACTATGTTCCCATTTTGCACCAATGAGATTGTGGCTGTTCACAATGATATCTTTTCTGTTCTGTGATGATCATTACTGTTTGCAGTACTCAAGCCTCAGCATGGTAAATATGTGTAATTCTCGCACAACCTCTACTTTGAATCTATGCACTGCTAATTTAGGAGAACTCCTCACAAATCTTTTAAACGACCTTTGTACCTCTTTAGGGTTCTGTGGCTAGACAGGCTGTTTGTGGGTTACAGCAGGGTTCTGTTCCAGTGAAGTGTTATTAACCTTTACAGTTCACAAGCTGGAGATGCAGCCATGAACCAAGATCCTACACAGAAGATCATTGCAGCCCAGTATCAAATCCATCCTATCTTTCTACCAAGTGCTACTTTGTACATATGGACTGTGAACAAATTAGGTCTTCATAAGCTAGAGCGGCGGTCCCCAACCACCGGGCTGCGGACCGGTACTGGGCCGCAAAGCATGTGCTACCGGGCCGCGAGGAAACGATATGATTTGGCGATATGAAACTATATGAGTCAGCTGCACCTTTCCTCATTCCCTGTCATGCCCACTGTTGAACTTGAACGTACGCGAGGTCGTTACGCACGTGTCATCCATCAACTCCTCGAGCTTGCAAATGACGACGGGCTGAAAACTATGTTTGACATAACATATCTGCCGGCATTCTGGATCAAAGTCTAGGCTAAGTATCCTGAGATAGACATGGAAGCACTGAAAACGTTGCTTCCATTTCCAGCATATCTCTGCGAAGTGGGGTTTTCTGCGATGAACGCAACGAAAACTGAATTGTGGAATAGACTGGACATAAGGAACCCCCTTTGAGTATCGCTGTCTCCTATCACCCTTGACGGGACCGTCTTGTTGCAGGGAAACAAGCCCAGGACTCCCACTGATTCAGTGATATTGGTGTGTTGCAATGATTTTATATGTTCATACGGGGAAGTATGTACTGTGTGTTTAATATCCAAACGTTACTTAAAGTGTTATGATGCTAGTGACTTATAATTGACTTATCACTATATTCATGCGAGGAAAATGTGCGCTGTGTGTTTAATATTAAATTTATTAGATAAACCCTTTTAGAAACGAAATTGAGTGCATTAGCCACTTATAAGTGACTTATAGTTGACTTATCACCTGTATTCCAGTCGTGATTAACACTCCCCCCCCCCCCCCCCCGGGGTTGCCAACTGTCCCGTATTTGCCGGGACATCCCATATATTGGGCTAAATTGGTTTGTCCCCTACGGGACTGCTCTTTACCCGTATTTCCCCTGCTAAGGTAGAGCATTCTTATGAAACCTTTCGTGCTGAAATGGCGTAAAGTGAAGAAGCAATTACCATTAACTTATATGGGAAAAATTCTTGAGCATTCCCAGACGCAAAAAATAACCTACCAAATCATACCAAATAACACATAAAACCTAAAATAACACTAACATATAGTAAAAGCAGGAATGGTATGATAAATACACAGCTTATACAAAGTAGAAATAATGTATGTACAGTGTAGTTTCACTGAACAGAATCGCCAAAAACGATTTGTAGGAAAAAAAATCGGCACATACTCACGGGTGCCCGCGCAAGGCTTCATGGTCATGGTAGTTTTTCTCGGAGTAAGCACAACGTATTTGACTGCTAATCTTGTCTGTTGGCAATCCTACCCCCCGTCGGCCGGTCCGCAAGAATATTGTCAGTAATAAACCGGTCCACGGTGCAAAAAGGGTTGGGGACCCCTGAGCTGCAGAGTATCTGTATGCTTTCACATGGTCTCCTTCAATTTGTTATATTCTTTTGTCCTGTTGCAGCTTCGCAATGTATTACCTCCCACTTAAAGTTCAAGTTATTAATATGATAGTAAATGTGACCAGACTTTAATAAGTTGCGAAAATTTTTTATCAATCTTCACAAATAATCTTCCCATTGCAAAAACTCCTTTGGTTTCCTGTCACCAAAGCAACTTAGATGTAATTTGCCACTCTCTCTTAGGACGTTTGTTTTTCTGACCAGTTTACTGTGCAGGACATAGTGTGCATGGATTTGAGAAAGAGTTTTGACAACCACAGGCTTGTTACCTCAGGGAAGAAAAATGTTCCCAGTGCAGCCTTCTGTATGTACATTGCTGAGGCACAACACAGATTGGGAACTGCTGCATCAAGCACCTTCCTTCTGTCTGCCGCAACAGCCATGGTCTTTCCGTAGTTAGCCATTTCAATCACTTCCCATTTCAACACTAATATGTCTGTCCATGGCCACTTCTTCTGTCACAATAGTGCCAGGTGCAGCTTGGAGGAGCAATGCCTCATATTCAGTCTTGGTAGTCTGCAAACTAATGACATCAATATTGATTTCTCTCATTTCTAGTAACCACTCCCCTTGCTTTTCTTTGTTTCCTCCCCCCCCCTTTGTTTTCCCTTACTCCAGTGGCCCTCTCATCCCTTCTCTTCTCCTCCCCTGCCTTCATGACCTGCCCATCGCTTTCCTTTGGGTCCCTGTCTCTACCCCTTATTCCATGGTCTACTGTCCTCTCCTTTCAGATTCCTCCTCCTTTTTCCCTTTGCCCCTTCTATCTGTCCTTACCTAGATTCTCAGAGAGGGATATTTTCTTTTATCTCCCTCCCCCGTCTGCCTAGCTCTACCTCATCTGAACTCAATTATTTCCTGCATCTTGTGCTCCTCGCCCTTCCCCAACAATTTAATTCTGGCTTCTGTCCCCTTCCTTTCCGGTTCTGTTGGAGGGTCTTGGCCTGAAATGTTGACAGTTCATTTCACTCCATAGATGTTGCCTGACCTGTTGAGTTCCTCCAGCATTTTTGTGTATTGCTCAGTCCAGTATTATTTGCCTTGCCCCAATTTAGAAATTCTACTCTGATTTGACCTTTGTCCTTTTCCATAACTGCTAAACTGAACTGAATTATCAGCACTATCATAAAAGTATTTCCCGCTGACATTCCTTTGACCTGCTGCTAAATCTCCTAAACTAATCCAGAGTTCCGTCCTCACTCCATGATTGCTGTAGGGATGCTCTTGTCTATTAAGTCTTTTAAAAGACATTTGCAGATTTCTACATAGCACATCAACTACCTTTCCCATTGTTCTTTCAACAGCAAACCCTTAAACATGATTTGCTTTTAATAAATCAATCCTGGCTTGCACCTCTTCAAGTAACTGCTCATTCTATCTCTGTTTATCATTCATTAAATTGTGCTAATGGCAAGTTAGGAAGTCAGCAATTATGGCCATAAATGTAAGGTAATTGCTTTACTCAGTAGCACTTTGAGACACCTCGAGGTTATGCTAAATACATAACTGAATGTTTTCTCATTCTTTATTGAAACAATATATGTAAGAGAGAGTGTTTCAAACTTGCTTTTGTAAAAAAAATACTGTTTTCAAATTTTGAGTGTATTTATTTAAAGTTTTATTGCCATAAGTGATGTTTTCTTTGATTATTTCTGTTCTTTTTGCAACCAGACTCCGGAGGTCCAATTCAAACATACCACAACCAGATCAGGTTGGTAATTTAATTTTTTTTAAATTTTATATCAAAATGAACAATGTTGATCTTTCTCCGCTCCTTCCTGGGTTTGCTTTAATCTAGATCATGATCTTGGAGTGTTGCTGCCTCAATCTGGCCGATAAACTTGTTCTGTTGAATGTTGGTCTTCGTACAGCATAACAGTCCAATTTTCAATGCTTTGGGTTCTTTGAGTGTACCAACCAAAGTGTTTGTTTGTTTTTTAAATTTGCTTTTTAGCTGGTTCGGCACAACATTGTGGGCTGATTTGCCTGTTCCTGTGCTGTACTGTTCTATAACCAGGCTCAGTGTTACTTCTTGTGTTCCTTGCCTTGGAGGAGGAGGAAGAGGGTGGTGGGGAGTTCTCCTGTGATAATCGCTGGAAAGTGTATGGTTTGTGTGCATGCCAGATGCCAGAAAGAGAAATTATCTAGTTTAATTGAAGTTCTTCTCCTCACCCTGGCCGATGTAATTTAAATCTTAAAATTCAGATCATTTTCAAAGTTGCATTTACCAAGGTTTCTTCTTTCTACTTCAGAATGGAAGTTTTACTTTGCACACACTTATCAAACTCAAAGCTCTTTATATGTTTAATAGATTTATGTCTCCATTGTAAGAGGCATTTAATTAGGAATCTAAATGGTTTTACAGGTTACATAAAATTCATTTCACAATTGTTCTGAACAGATCATAATAACTGCTGTTTGTAACCTAATTGATTTCTTTAATAGGCCTTGTCCTCATCAAAAAAGAAACGTAACAGATATCAAAAGCATGTGGAATCTGGTAAGAATATGCTCACATTGAGTAGTGATATCCATCAGATGTTCTATATGGGATCAATAAAGTATCAATGTATCTATAGTAGGGTGCTTAATACGTATATTTCACATCAGGTCAGTTTATAAATTTGGAAAGGAGCTTGCAGGAACGCGTTCCAGTCAAGTCTCCTTTGTTTTTAGGACATATTACAGATTTGGCAAGACTTTTGCAGTAGACTAGGTAGCAAGCTGCAGTGATGTTTGTAGATGGCAGATATTGCACAGTGGCAACAGAGGGAAGACAGGTAGGTTGATATTTTGGTGACGGTCAAATGGAGTACTTATTCCAATGTTACATTACGTTTCTTGAGTGCTGATGGAGCTACACATCTTGAAGTATAGTGTATCGTCACACTCCTAAACTGTGCTTTGTAGATGGCAGTTCTTGTGCCTGTGAGAATACATTTGACCTATTCTTGTGGGCAGAGTTTTGTGGCTGATTCTGTTAAATTTCTGATCAGTGGTGACCTCCCAAGTTGTGGCTTGTGGCGGGCTGGGCTGTGAGTTGGACTCTGTTGATGGAGCTCATCATTGGACAGTTCCGTGAACAAAGAAAGATTATTGACGAGCACAATCATCTTTCTTTGTGCAAGATATGGCTCTAATCATTGGAGAGTTTTTCCGTTGATGACCACTGTTTAAATTTTACCAGAGCTGTTTGATGTCACACTGAGACAAATACTTTGAGAACACGGACAGTCACTCTCTCCTTGGTTCTGTGGTTCATGTGTGGATCAAAGCCATAGTGTGGTCTTGAACTGAGTGGTCCTGGAAAGCTGCAAGCTGAGCATAAGCAGTTGAGTTAGTAATAAGAATAGATGCTACTTGATTAAACTTCAGTGACCCTTCACATCTTTGATTTATAAATTGACTTATTGGGTAGAAATTAGAACATGCAGCTCGGTACAGACCCTATGGACTGCTATGATGTGCTGGCCTTTTAACCTACTCGAAGATGTGTCTAACCCTTCTCTCCCATGAGCTTGCTGCTCATTATGCCGCTGGTGTTTAAGGCAGCAATGAAGTTCTTCTATCTTTGATGATGTGCAGGGCTTCACTCTTAGTCTGGCCTCTACCTATAGGTGAGCCTACCAAGAGCCAAAGCATAAAGCCCTGATTCTAGTCAACATAATTCTCTATATTTGCCTATCTAAAAGTTTCTTAAATGTCCCTTGAGTATCTGCCTCGACCACTGTCACTGGCAGTGCATTCCATGCAATCAACACTCTATGTGTTTATATTAAAAAAAAACCTCTGACTTTCCTCCAGTCATCTTAATCAATTAGGTGCATTGCTTGGTCATATTCTTGGGGATTTTCTGTACTAATTTGGCTTAATACTTATTCTGCCCATTGGAGTATAAACATAAACATTGCCAAAAGACCTGTTTCTGTGGCATTACGAAATTCTGTGTCCTCTCCTACTTAGCTGAATAAGTTAAAATGTTGGCGTTGGTATCTGTCTTTACTGTACATTCCCCATGTAACATTTGCTGTGCAGCATTTGGTTTTGACCTTAGGGAGCAGAAGTCAAATTTCATCCCTGTTTAGAGAGTGTTCATTTTCTTCACTTGTATTTATAGTGAGTCTTCAGAAGGGACTTTTCTGAATCCTTTGCTACAAAAGTCAGAATTCCTAACTTTGCACCGTAGTTCCCTTGGATATCTGTCCTTTGTTTTTTCATATTACTGCTGCCAATTTAAGCTGATCATCTTCAGTACTTGCTATATAGTAATTGCTTTAAAAGTTGGATGCAAAGAGGTTTGCAGCATTCTAGTCAGGTGGATATTGATCATATATGCATAAGGAGCCTGTTGAGTTTGGGCCTTCAGCTGAACAATTAAAAAGCACCCTCTTGGCAGAAAAATAATATCAAGCTTTTCAGTCTGTTTCAGAGATTAGCAGAAAGGGAAGACAGGGCCTATTGTTAACGTTACACCATAATTAAAGCTTGGTTTAGTCTTGGCTGAAATTAGCAGTTAATAGTGGATCTATGCCAAGACTTATGGAATGGAAACAGTTGGTCTAATTACTGAATGAACCTAGATACAGTTGTGCATAAATTCCTCTGTATTTGTTATGTTGAAGAACGAAATGAGAAAGGACGTTGGTAGTTTATGCAGTAACTTGTGTTCAGTCAAGTGCAGTCTACGAAGAGGAGCAATTCTGTATTGATTTTCATTAAATTGTCTCCATCTCTTTCTTTAGAATTTGCCTCAAAGCAGGTGGAACTCCCACAAAGAAGGAGCCTCCGTAACCAGAGCAGTGGCCGTCTAAGTGCTGGTCAATTTACTGATTCCAGCCTCGTCTCTCCAAGAAATGATGGTGGGAACTCAAGCCGTCAAGCTCCTGTCAAGGAATCCCATACCACCCTCACAGAAGGACCCAAAATCAGTCAGGCGATGTCACCAAAAACACTGCTTAAGAAAAGCCCCCAGTCACGATCAAGATCCTGGCGACGCTCCAGCTTTAAAGGTGGTAAAGGGCGAAAATCTTTGCCACCAATTCGACGAGATGTTACAGGTGAGGAAGAATGAGCTTAGTTTTAGGGTGCAAGAGAGAGAGAGTTGATAGTAGTGGAATGGCAAACACAACAGAGTCTATATTTTGTGTGGCATTCCTGGAGCTTTCTCTTCTGCATGTAGACATTGTGGATGCAGTGCTTTAGTTTCAATGAATTCATTCCCTATCATATCAATATATTTGACATTAAGAAATTTGTCTCTTTCCTTGCTTTACACTGTTGAGCGTACCCAGTTTGGGGCATATTATAGGTTGTTATGTTTGAATGCTGTCGGTGCTTTATGCCCCAATGAAACCTTCTTGTCAAATTCCACTATATTCTCAATTTTACACAATTCATTTTTTCCTTTTCTATTTCTTTACATATGTCCATTTCCCAAAGTATTTGCTAGTGACCTATGTGCATTATAACTCTCAACCTGCTTTCTTTTCTCAGTTTCTTTTTTTTTACCTGATTTCATGCTGAGATTTTCTACAACATTAGCTTTTAGAATTGGTTTCTTATTATCATGTATACTGAGGTACAGTGAAAAGCTTGTTGTGCATCATTTCATACAGATCAATTCATTGCACAGGACATTGAAGTAAAGTGATAGCAGATGGCAGAATAAAATGTAAAGGCTATAGCGAAAATATAGTGCAGGTAGACAATAAGATGCAAAATCATAACAAGGTAAATTGTGAGGTGAAACATGCATCTTATTGTACTCGGGAAGCATCCAGTAGTTTTATAACAGTGGGTAGAAGATGTCCTTGAGCCTGGTGGTACATGCTTTTAGGCATTTGTATCTCTTCCCTGATGGGAGGAGGAGAAGAGAGAATGAATGTGGTGGACGGGGTCTTAGATAATGCTGGCTGCTTGACTGAGGTAGTGAGAAGTATAGACAGTTTGTAGAGGGGAGGGTGGGGTTCATGTACTGAGCTGTGTCCACAATTCCTTACAATTTATTATGTTCGGTTGCCATACTAAGCCTTGATGTTTCCAGAATAGATGCTTTCTAAGGGCCATTGATAAAATTTGATAAAAGTTTCATGTGGTCACGCCAAATTTCTTTAGCCTCTTGAGGAAGCAGAGGCATTGGTGAGCTTTCTTGGCCGTGACATTTACATGGTTGGACCAAGATGGTCTGTTGAAGCGCTCAACCTTCGCATCGGGAAGGTTGTTGAGATGACATCCTGTTACAAGCTCCCTATCTCCTTCCTGGTACTTCAACATCATTATTTGAGATAGGGACCACTGTAGTGGTGTCATTTGCAAATTTGTAGATGGTGTCAGAGCAGAATCTGGCCACACAGTTAGGAGTGTGCAGGGAGTGGAGTAGAGGGCTGATGATGCAGCCTTGTGGAGCATCATTGTTTAGAAAAATTGTGATGGAGATGTTACTTCCTATCCTTACTGACTGTGGTCTTTGGTCAAGTGTAAAAGGAAGCATTGACTCTCAGCCCTCAGAGTTTGGTAATGATTTTGCTAGGAATTATAGTATTGATGGCATAGCTGTAGTCAATAAATAATATTCTAATGTAGATGTCTTTACTAACCAGAAGCTTCATAGGTGACTGTAGAGTCAGGAATATGGTGGTTGCTGTAGGCCTGTTTTGGCAAACTGCAGTGGGTCAAGGTTGTCTGAGATGCCTTGTTTTCTTAACTGTGGCTTCCCCTCCACCATAGGTTTCAAGGTTCTTCACTGCATTTCTCAGTTTCATACATTTCTGCTTTCACTCATTCTCCCAGCCAGAGCAAAGATGGTCATTTCTTTTCCTAGTAAAGTTTACTGGCTTATTACTCTCCTTCCATTTTACTGTCCTCCATGATTTCCAGGGATTCTAACATCTCTCTGCTGTCGCCATTTTGGGGGACAATTCTGTCTGACTCTGGTCTGTTCTTCCATTTCCGCTAACTGCTTCCAATCTCAAGGCACATTCTCATGTAACCTTTGAAGGTGTAATACCATGCCCTTTTGTCTTCTGTTTTCAACGTCCATGGCCCCAAGCAGTAAATCATAAGTTCTTCTAAATTAGCTGATTCCCTAATGTCATAGAGTAATGAAGCACGGATACAGGCTCTTCAGCCCATCTAATTCATGCTGATTTCAGCATCATCCTGCTAGTCCCAGTTGCCAATGTTCAGCCCATAACCCCCCAAGACTTGCTTTCATGCACCTATCCAAAGATCCAGCGTGGCCAACCTTTTCTTTTAACCCAAACATGGTATCATCCTTGCAAATATCTTCTGTACCCTTTCCACCATGAGAATATCTTTGCTATAATAGTCCAAAATACTTCAAGTGCAGTCTCACCAATACTTTGTATTGTCCATACTCCTAAACTCAATGCCCTGACTGCATGTTCAGCATGCTAATCGCTGACGTCGCCACTTTCACCTTTCATTCTTGTACTCTTTTGCACAACACTCATCAGTACTCTGCCATTAATTGTATACATCCTACCTAGATCTGAATATTCAAAATAAATCACCTCATATTTATCTAAGTTGAAATTCATTTGCCATTCCTCAGCCCATCTCCCTAACTGGTCAAGATATCTTTACAATTTATTGCAACCTGCTTCACTATCAACAAGTCCCCTTAACTTAGAATCATAAACAAATTTGCTAATTGTGGCATATATACACTAATCAACTCTATAAATAATAAATAACAGAGGTCTCAATACTGACCCTGGCTCACCATTAGTCACACGCCTCCAGTTGAAAAAATTGACTTTTAACCATCATCCTACTATTGAGCTAATTCTGAATCCACTTTGCTAGCTCCTGCTGAATCCCATGTGACCTTTCCAGATCAAATTGCCAATCAAGACCTTGCCAAGCCAGCACACAAAATGATGAAGGGTCTTGGCCCGAAACGTTGACTGTTTACTCTTTTCCATCGCTGATGCCTGGCCTGCTGAGTTCCTCCAGTGTTTTATGCATGTTGCTTTGGATTTCTAGCATCTGCAGACTTACTTGTGCTTGTGAAGATCTTGCCAAGGCCTTCGCAAAGTCCTTATAGAGAACATCCATTGTCCTTCATTCCCTTGGTAATCTTTTCAAGAAACACTAAAATATTTGTCAGGTATAACGTCCCACACACAAAACAGTGCTGACTATTCCTGATCTGGTATTGATTATTGAAATGATGGTAGATTTTGCCCTCTGAACTCCATCCAGAAACTTCCCTACAGCTGAAGAGGAGGACAGTGGACCATGGGAGAAAGAGAGGGGGAGGAAGAGCTCCAGAGGGAAGCGAAGGGCAGTTGAGGAGGAGAAAGGGTAATAGGGGAACCTGAATGGGAAATGATAAAAAAGAGAAGGGGGGGTGGAGAAATCAATATTCATGCGATCGGATTGGGGACTACCCAGACAAAATATGAGGTGTTGCTCCTCCAACCTGAGAATAGCCTCATCATGACCGTTGAGGAGGCCATACTCCAACATATGGGAATGGGAAGTAGAGTTGAAATGGATGACCAGAGGAAAATACTGCCTTGCGTGGTGGAAGGAGTAAAAGTGCTCAATGAAGCAGTCCCTTTGTCTCTGTCGGGTCTCATTGATGTAGTGGAGGCCATATCGGGTGCATAGATGACCCTGACAGACTCACAGGTGAAATGTCACCTCATCTGGAAGGACTGTTGGGGGCCCTGAATGGTGGTTTCTTCTCCCTTCCTTTCCAGTCTTAATGAAGGGTCTCGGCCTGAAATGTCAACTTTTTATTCCTCTCCGCAGATGCTGCCTGACCTGCCTTGTTCCTCCAATATTTTGTATGTGTGCTCTTGATTTCTAGCATCTAGGGAATTTCTTGTATTTATAATTGCAGTGTATGCTTCTATTTTCCAGATCAGAGCCTCTATATCTGGTCAGTCAAGATTCCCTGAGCTTGTTATGTGTACCCTTCACCTTAACAGGAACATGCTACATCTTGATTATTGATATCACCCTTTTAAAAAGCCTCTCACTTGCAAACGGTTCCTTTGCCTTTAAATAGAATCACCCAGTCAACCTTCAGCAAGGTCCAACCATGATTCCTGGTGGGATAGGAGACCTGCTGGTAGTACTTTGGAGTACAGTTTATTTAGTGCAAGCTTTTTACTTTTCTTAAGGAAAAGTCAGAATAAGGATTTTGTTTCAAATGTTTTATCAGGTGTACATATCATTGCACTTAATTCTGAAGCAGTTGAAATGCACATTTTACCGCTAGCTTTTCAACTTTACCCTTTTCTTTCCCCCAGAAATCTGCGAAGATATCAGCTTGGATTTACCTGGGGAAGAAAGGCTCGCAGAGCTGTTTCGTCTGTGTCTTGAGGTAAGAAACTTATTTAAGCAAGCATTCTGATGGCATATTCAGTAGGATTTCAATAAAAAAAATTGGAGGATATGAATTTTCCATGCTGTGTAAAAATAAAATAGATTTTAGTATAATTTAGATTATTTTCATCCAAAATTGATCTGTAATGAATCTATTAGTGTGATTAATGCTTTTCATGTTGTGCTTCCTGCAAGTGACACTAGTCAGTTTACTTCTCAGTTGGGCAGGAAGAATTTGAAGGTTAATCACTCTTCCCTCTTTTCATTATGTAAATCTTAATCTTTGGTTGTGAGTACATGGTAGAAACCCACTCGTATTTGCATGGAGAAACCATTGTGGAATGGCGACTGTACGATCTTTGGTGAAAGACTAATTTGAATCTAATAACAATATACACCATTGACAAGCAAAATTTCATCCACCAATTTTTGAGATATGTGGGCCTTTTTATTTGACTGCTGTTTGTCTGGTACCTCACCACTACAGATGATCCAGTCAGTAGTGCTCAGCTCTAAGCAGCACCGTAGTCCACATTATGCCAAAGCTGTAATCTTAAAGTGAGTGATTATGTGGAAGCAAAGATCAGTTACAGCACTATTCATGAATATATCTGTTATTTTGAGCTAACATGGATCAGCATAAAAGGCCTTAAGTCTTTGGTGTTAATTTGTATTTGGCTGACTATTTTGCTTTTGACTTTGTAGATAATTAGATGCAAAGCTGTTGATATTATTTTCACAGTATACCCTACAGAAGTTACAGCACTCCTTGGAACCACAAGAAGCCTTTCAAATAGATGGTGAGTCTTGATTTTTTTTCTTTGTCTTTTGTCTCAATCATTCAGTTATGCTGAATACCCTTAGATAGCTTTGTGCTGCATATGATGGATTGAAAGTATTCATTTTCAGTGCTTTGATTCCCCTTAATAAAGTTCACACTTCCATTCTGTTCTCTGGACTCATCGATTCTGATTGGCTATATATTGTGTATAAGAACACACAAAAAATTGGAGCAGGAGTATTATTTTATTTTATTTAGCGATACAGCACAGAGTAGACCTTTCTGGCCCTTTGTGCCATGCTGCCCCAGCAATCCCACAACACCGATTAACCCTAACCTAATCACAGGACAATTTACAATGACCAGTTAACTTGCCCAGTACATCTTTGGACTGTGGGAGGAAACCAGGGCACCTGGGGAAAACCTACACATTCCACAGGGATTCAACGTACAGAGGCTTCTTACAGAACGTAGCTGGAATTGAACTCCGAACTCTGGAACACTCGAGCTTTAATAGTGTTGTACTAACCACTACGCTACTGTGGCTCCCACCAAGCCCTCAGGCATGCCCCACCATTCAGTGCGATGATGGTTGACCTATGCTACCCTCATCTCCTTTTCTGTGCTAGTTCCGCATAGCCCTCAGTTCCTCAATCTTTCAAATATTTAACTATTTCCACCTTGGATATATCTAGATGATCTGGCCTCCACTAGCCAGAGATTCACTGCCCCCTGTGGGAACAGATTTCTGTGTACCTCAGATTTTTATTTTGCAGTTATTACTCAATGTTTATGACTAATGGAAGCACCTCGAAATCTACTTTACCAAGTTCGCTTAGGATCCTGTAACCCCTCATTTTTCACTTAGAGGAATACAGGCCCAAACATTCTAGTTTTTCCTGATAAGAAGTAACCTGGTGAATCTCCTTTGGACTGCCCTCATTGCTATGATAAGGAACATCGGCAATTTTTTCCTGGATACCTTGTGCTTCTGGCAGTATCCCTTTATAAGCACAAAATGAGATCACTGCAGTTTTGTCTGGAGTCCCACGGTGTGTGCTGAGCTTCCCTTATAGAGTGGATTGATGTAATGTATCATTTCGGATCTTTCCATGGATTGAGCCCCACTTGTCTCTGTGGTAGTGCAGCAGTCCAGCTTGCAGCCCTGTTCTTAACCATTTCTTCATTGGCTGTCAGATTGCCTATCTTCTGAAATTCCTGTACTAAATGTTCTCCCTCTTCCTGATGTTCCTTCAGGAAAACCTACATCCTTTCTGAGCCACCTGGCCTCTCTGTTGATTTATAACGTTAAAGATACCATGTACCAGTATATTTAAGTTGTATCCACAGTTTATATGGCAAAGCTTCATGGCCTGCAAAATTAGCAGTGTTGTAAATGTGCTGATCAGTATCCTGTTCAGTGTAAATCTCTGCTTCATCAAGTGTCAGTGATGGGTCTTTAGTTCATTATTGCAATTCTACACAAGATTATAAAATCATAAGCTTGTCGTGCTGTCAGACAAATTGAATCTCAAAAGTAAAATACTTTTGCTTATTTTATTGGTCATTTATTCTGTTTGAGATCACATTTTTTAATTATGATTCCCGGTTTAGAACTTAAGAGAAATTATGTACATCGGTTAGGTTGCTTTGTTCTTCTAATTTGTGATGGATAGAGGCTTAACCTCTTCAACATATGACAGGCCAACTATTGTTGGTAAATCTTTGCTGCACTCCCTCTATTGGAGAATGTGCTCTTTTTAGTAATGGAGACCCAACCTGTACATAATACTGACAGTGTTTTGGTTATATCTTCAGCCTCGGCTATTTCCAATGATGTTAAACGAGTCATAGAGACAATGAAATTGGATGGGACACTGAGGAAATGCACTGAGGAACCAGAAGCGTAAGTAAACACAAACACTGAATTTCACTGGAGAGTCCATACTAATCATTCCTACATTTCTGATGCAATGTGTACTGTACAAGCATAAAGGTTTAATATTCACATTTGAATAATGCAAAGCCGGTTGGGAGTCCATATGTGTATGTATGTTCAGAAGGATGGGGGTGCCTGTGATCCATATCGATAACGTCTTCCTGAGCTAGTCCATATGACTGCAATTGGCCCATAATCCCTCTAATCCTTTCCTAGCCATGAACTTGTCCAAATTTCTTTTAACTGTCGTGTACATAGGTGCTATGAGCACTTCCCCTGGCAATTCATTCCATATACACGGCACCTTCGGTATAAATTGGGTCAAAGTGAAAATCTTCACTTCTGCTTTAAATCTGTGCCCCCTAATTCTAGATTTCCCTGCCCTGGGAAAAAGACTCCATCTATCCTCTCATAATTTTATAAACCTCCTGTCTACACCTTGCTGCCTTAATAGAGTACCTACCATAATAAAAGGTCCCATTCATCCTTGACTGATCATTTTCACCAAAGTTCATGTTCTTCAAATGTTGTACAACTGTTGCCATGGCACTGTTTTGCTGTGTATGTTTGATTTGTTCAACGCCTGTCATGCACGGAGTTCCTGTGGTAGTGCATCATCTCATTGCTGGCAGTGTGAAACTGGTCTGCTCATAATCCAATACCTGTGACCCTGATGTTTTTACCTTTCAGTGTTCCTCCCACACCAGAAACAAAAAAGTTGATGAATCAGCTCAAGGATGACATATCCAGGTAGGAATGTGAGGTCTTGCCTGTGAATTAACATTGAATCCCAGGAGTTTGGAAACACCATTAGTAACACTTTTTTCATAACCAAACCACTTCATTCTATAAGCATGTGTTATTTTTAATACTCTGTAGAAGAAAACCTACCTGTTCCAGTCTGCTGTTTGGAAAGGGTGTCAAAGTCCCTGAATTGAGAGAAATTCACTTGAGTGGAGAGGATGTTTTAGTTGCAGGATAGGGGTCAAAGTTGGGTTGTTTTTTCCTGGCACCAACATAGAAAATAAAATTAGGAAACTGCAGGTAGAGGCCTAGAATCATAGAGCAGAAATGTGCCCTTCAGCTCGTCTAGGCCGTGATGGCCTGTGTTTCTGCCTAATCTTATCTACTCACATCCAGATCATAGCCCTCCATACCCGTATCCACCACTTCTGCTGGAAGTTCATTCCACTCTTGCACCACCCTCAGAGAAAATGTTTCCCATCAGGTTCCCTTTAAATATTTCACTTTTCATTCATAAACATAAACCTTTGGTTCTAGTCTCATAGAACTTTAGGGAAAGAGCCCACATACATTTACACTGGTCTATGCACCTCATAATTTTGTGTACCTCTGTATGTTTTCCCCTCATTCTCCTATACTCTAAGGAATAAAGTTCTAACCTGTTCAACATTTCCTTATAACTTGGGCCCTCAACTCCCGACAACATCTTGTAAATTTTCTCTGCACTCCTTCAAACTTATTGATATCTTTCCTGTAGGTAGGTGACAAAAGCTGCGCACAATACTCCAAGTTTGACCTCACCAATGTCATACACAACTACAACATAAGATCCCAAATCCTGTACTTAATACATTGATGTATGAAGGCCAATGTGCCAAAAGCTCGCTTTATAACCCTATCTACCTGTGATGCTACTTTCAAGGAATTATGGATCTGTATTCCCAGATCCCTCTGTCCTACCACACTTCTCGGTGCCCTATCATTCCTACCTTGGTTTGTCTTCCCTTGGTGCAACATAGTAAATTCCATAGTAAACTACATGTATGTCACCATATCCAACCCTGAGAATTTTTGTCTTGTGGACATACTCAGCAAATCCAAGAGCCAGAATAGAATCAATGAAACACCTTGGACTTATTTACATTAAATTCCACCTGCCATTTTCAGCTGGTCTAGATCACAGCAGCGTAGTGATTAATGCAGAACACTGAAGTTCGGAGTTCAATCCTGGCATCCTCTGTAAGGAGTTTCTAGATTCTCACCTGGAATGGATGGGTTTCCTCCCACAGTCCAAAGATATAAGTTCGTTTAGTCTTTGTAAGTTGTCCCGTGATTAGGCTGGGGTTACATTGGTGAGCTGTTGACAGTGCAGCTCAAAGAGCTGGAAGGATCTATTCCACGCCACATCTCTAGATAAATAAATGATTATGCTACGAGCTTTGATAGACTTTGCTGTCCATTACGCCCCCAATCTTGGTGTCATCCACAAATTTGTTGAACCAGTTTACCACATTAAAAACTAAATCATTAATGTAGACGATGAACGATAACAGACCAGTACCAGTTTCTGTGGCACACTACTAGTCAGAAGCCTCTAGTCAGTGAGACAACCATTACTACCACTCTGTCTTCTCCTGCTGTCCAGATCAAGTTTACACCCTGAATACCAAGTGACTTAACTTCTGGACTAGTCTCTCGAGCAGGACTTTGTCAAAGGCTTTTCTAAATCCATGTAGACAACGTTTATTGTCTTCCCTTCAGCAGCCTTCATGGTGACCTGGAAAAAAGACACTTAAGATTGGTTAGACAATGCCAACCATGCACAAAGCCATGTTAGCTCTCCCTAATCAGGCCCTGTCTATTCCCTTAGAAAACCTTCCAATAATTTAACCACATATGATTTCAAGCTCACTGGCCCGTAATTTCCCGGTTTATTCTTAGCCTTTCATGAACGACAGAACAACATTCACTATCCTCCATTCCTCTGGTACCTCACCCGTGCTTAAGGACATTTTGAATGCCTCTGTACAGCCACTGTATTTTCTGCACTAGTATCCCGCAAGCTCCAAGAGGCGCCTGGTCAAGCCTCAAGGTAGCAAGCACCATTTCCTCTGTAATCTGGATACAACCCATGATCTCACTTCTCTTTTTCCACCGTTCTATGGACCCTGTGTCTGTCTCCCATATAAATACAGATACAAAAAAATTCATAGTGATTCTTTGCCATCTCTTTCAGCTCCTTATATATATGACCATGCTGATCTTCAAGATGGCCAAATCTTTCTCTTACCATCCTTTTACTCTTAATGTGTCTATGGAAGCTCTTGGTATTTTCTTTCACCTTGTCTGCCAGAGCAACATAATGTCCTCTTTTAGCCCTCCTGATTTCTCTCTTAAGTGTTCTCTTGTATTTCTTATACTCCTTAATCGCCTCATTTGATTCTTTTAATTGCTTATTTCTAATATCTGCCTTCTTAACCATGGCCTTGGTATCTCCCAACAAACAAGGTTTCATAAACCTGTTAACCTTTTATTCTTACAGGAACATTTAAATTCTGTACTTCACTTTTGAAGGTCTCCCACTTATCAATCATACCTTTGTCAGAAAGTGACCTATCCTAATCTACACATGCCAGATCTTTCATGAGGCCAGAATTCTGATTACAATTTGGAGAAACATACAAACTGATGGAAGGATGCAGTGGGTGGGCTAGTGTCTATTGGGGCAGGGTTGGAGTAAGTGGGAAGAGCTGATGTTTCAGGTATTTGGATTGGGACTGAGGGTGAAGATGGAAAATGGCCAGTATAATGCAGAAAGTGGTAGTGGTGAGGCAGGTGCCCAGGGACTGAGAGGTGAAGAATGATGAGCAAATGGAGCCCTGTAGGGGAGGAGAGCGATGGAATTGGGGGACAGAGGTAAGTGAATGATGGGTGGAGACAGACAAAAAGATGCCAATGAGAAGAGGTGGGGGAAGGGGCAGGAGACAGCTGCTAGTGAGAGATGAGCAGAAATACAAAGGCACCAGTGCTGAAATCTGCTGGAAGTGTTCCTGGGAACCAGTAGGGGAGAGGAGAAAGACAAATGCTGAAATAACTAGATAAGGGAATTGAGGGGAAGCCTGTGGTTGAACAATGTGTTTAGAAGGTGAATGGTTGTCGATGAGGGGAGGCAGTAGCACAGAATTTAGTAGACGATGTTGGAGGAAGAATATGGTGATCTTTGCCTGTTTGGGTCCCCAGATGGTGGTAAGGGGGGAGATGTGAGAATGTGTTGCACTTCCTGCAGGGGTGAATGGGAGGAATGAGCATGCCAGGGAGACAGATGGAGTAGTCCCTGCAGAAGGTGAAAGGAATGGAGAGGAGAAGATGTGGTTGGTGATGGGATCTCATTAAACCTGGTAGAAATCTTGAAAATAGAAGCAATAGTACGAGTTGGTTGTTTGGTCTTTCAAGACAGTAATGCCATTCAGCATTCTTTAAAATGGTAGAGCTAGTTTCCTTGGTGTGCTGGGTGAATGAGAGCGTTTGTTGGCAACACAAAGTCGATCCTGCGGCAAAAATGCTAGTCACCTTTGGAGCACCATGTTGTTCTGCAGTGATACTTTATAAATAATGGTGCACTCTATAATTACCATGCTTCTCTAAAGCAAAAAAAAAGATTTATGTGATGCATCTAAGTAAAGGAAAAGCTGCTCAGTAAAAGTGTGATCTGAGAAGGGAGAAATACCAGAACAAATTGGCGGAGTGTTGGGCTTCAAATATTCAGTGATTGATATAAAGGACAGGGCATGCATACTTGAGATGGCCCCATTGCAGGCTGCCGGCATTACAAAGCAGCAATACTGCGTGAGAGTTAACACTTCTCAAAACCTTTCTGTGTTACTGAGTTCAACAGGTTTTGCCATCTGTGATCATGTTTCACCTTCCGCAACATACACAAGATGCTGGAGGATCTCATCAAGTCAGGCAGCACTTATGGAAAGGAATAAATAGTCAAACTCCATAAACAGCCCTCTCTAGAGATGCTGCCACACCTGTTGAGTTTCTGCAGCACTTTGTATTTGTAGCTCAAGTTTTCCAGTATTTGCAAAATCTCCTGTGTGTGATTCTCTTTGTCCAAAATCTCTTGCCCTGTAAAGGAGTTTGAAGGGGATTGAAAGGGGAGCAAGGTTTGGGTGAGATACAGTTGCTCCCTGTAGCCAAATCATGTCATTTGTGTTAAGGTAGACAAGTTGACAGCATAAGTGAAAATAAATGAGGTTGATTTAACAGGCTTATTCACAGTTATGGGTTTCAGGATGTTCCAAAAGACAGGCAAAATAAGAAAGGAGTTGTGGTAGCATTGTTCACTAAGGAAGGTATCAGTTTGATGATAAATACTGATATAAAATGCAGAGAAACATGGTGTAAAATCAATTTTGAAATGAGGATTAACAAGAGAAAACATAGGTGGGAATGGTCTACAGGCCCTAAAGTGTTGTCTGTCAGTGGGGCAAATCATAAACAGAGATGGTGTAGGAACAGAACTGAAATTATTGCAGGTGTTTTTAATCTGCATAACGATTAGATTAATCAATCTGATATGGAAGGTGCAAATTGTGGACTTTCTTGGAGTACTGTGTTACTGAATCAGGATTATACTGTTTTAGATTTAGTCCTTTATAATAAGATAAGATTAACAAGCAACTAGTTGTCGAACTCTGAGAGGGAGTAGTGATCATAGCTTAGCCATATTCCAAATACAGTTTGAGAGTGAGCACCACTAGTCCCCGAGCTAATGACTTTCTCAGAGGATCTGAAGATTTTTCAGGAATCAACCATGAAGGATTAAAAAGCTAATAAAGAGGTTCAAAATTGATCGAGAGTAAACTGATAGGCAACACAGCAAAATATTCCATATACAAAAAGGAAAACGATAGTTGTGTGGCCCCCAAAGGGTGAAATGGGGGAATTAAAGTTCAAAGTAAATTTATTATCAAAGTAACCATATACGTCCCTGAGATGCATTTTCTTAAGGACATTCACAGTAAATACAAGGAACACAGTACAATTAATGAAGACCACACCCAACAGGATGGACAATCAACCCGTGTGCAAAAGAAAACTATCTGTGCAAATACTAAAAAAAAGAAATAATAAATGAGCAATAAATATTAAGAACATGTGAGGACTAGTCCTTGAAAGTACGTCCATAGGTTGTAGCAACAGTTCAGTGATGGGGTGAGTGAAGGTATCCCCACTGGTTCAAGAGCCTGATGGTTGGGGTGGGGTGGGGTGTAATAACAGTTTCTGAACCTGGTGGTGTGAATCCTGAGGCTTTTTTGCCTCCTTAATGGCTGCAGCGAGAATAGAGCATAGCCTGGGGGTCATTAACAATGGATGCTGCTTTTCTGCAACAGAGCTTCTTGTAGATGTGCTCAATGGTGGGGTGGGTTTTCCGTGTCATGGACTGAGCCATATCCACTACTTTTCATAAACATTTCCATTCAAGGCCGTCAGTGTTTCTGTACCAGGCCATGATGCAACCAGTTAATATACTCTCCACCACAAATCCATAGAAGTTTTCAAAGTTTTACATGTAATGCTGAACCTTCAAAAACTTCTAAGGAACTTCTTCGTAATGGCACTTGCATGCTGGGCCCAGGACAGATCCTCTGAAACCCCTAGGAATTTAAAGTTGCAGGTTCTTTCCACCTGCGATGCCCTGAATGAGGACTGGCTCATGAACCCCTGGTTTCCTCCTTTAGGCAATAATCAGCTGCTTGGTTTTGCTGACATTGAGTGAGAGATTGTGGCACCACTCACCTAGATTTTTAGTATTGACCATATAGGTTAACTTGTCACCACCTTTGATTTGGCCAATGTCATTGAGTTGTCAGCAAACTTAAAGATGCCATTAGAACTTAGTCTCACAGTCATAACTATAGAGTTCAAAGTTGAACTGAGGCTGAAGCAATGGGCCTGCTTTGGGTTTCATGTCTGAGAGTGAATAACTCGAGCTCATCCAGGAGATGAAGGTCTAATTCTGTGTTCTGCCAAATAAACCTGCTGTGCCTTTAGGGGGGCATGTCTGGTTGATGTGGTGGCACCAAGAATGTCCGTCTATGATAACTAAAATAAGTAAATAAATGTGCTAAATTAAATAAAAATAAACTTCATAGAGCACTTTCCCCATGCATTTGGAAATCTGACCTGGTATCCTGGGGTCTTGCCATTGTAATACTGTCTGGCTGAAATTGTAGCTCTGGGCTTGAATAACTTCACCTGTTAGCCAAGGTGCACCTGACCATCTGTTGTGTCGGATGTTGGATGCTGTGGCAGCATTGCATTTCGATATGTCAGCAGAAATATGTTAAGAGCCTGGCTGATGCTTCTTCCCCTCCCGATTTCAGGAGTGATGATTTGAAGGTACCCACAAATCTCTGCTTGGCTGTTGGGCTGTGGATGATATGGGGTGAGCAGATGTGGATAATTCCACTGCTCTGACAGAATGTAGCAAACTGTTGTGCACTGAATTGGGTTCTGTTGTCATTTCTGGCATTCCAAAATGGCTGAAGATCTGCAGCAACTGTTGAATGGTAGCCTCTGTTTTTGATGTCATGGTTATACTTCTGACCATTTGGAGTAGGCAGCAATCAGAACAAAGTAGGTACACCCATTGCTTAGCCTGGCAAAGTCAATACATGAGTATTGACAACTCCAAGGTCTGGTAGCCTGAGGCTGTGGTTGTAGATCAGCCATTGAGCACTAAATACATTGCTTGCATATGGATGTGATATCTTATCTATACCTGGTTGACCATGGTGGAAGTGATTCAGTACTTATGGTTGAAGTGTTTGTGGAATCACTATTCTATCTCCAAATATTAGACAGAAGTCCACAGCTGAGAGCGATGTATGATGCCAGTAGAAGGGTACAACATCTTCCTCAACTTTGACTGGCCATCCATCAGAGGTAACTGGAGTATGCTTAAGAAGAGAATCTTCAGCTGTTTCTGCTCTGATCTTGGTGGTGGTGGTTGGAAGACCTTCAGCATCATCTGATGTAGCCTGGTGAACTTCATGATAAACTGAAATCGCAGTCATGACTATATTTTCATTTTCAGTAACCTGCTGATTCACAACTCAGGAAAGATCATCTGCCGAACAAGTTCATGGGTTGATTAGATTATGAGGACACGCAGTCCTCTTTTATTGTCATTTAGTAAAGCATGCATTAAGAAATGATACAGTTCCTCCAGTGCGATATCACAGAAACACAAGACAGACCAAGACTGAAAAACTTGACAAAAACCACATAATTATAACATATAGTTACAACAGTGCAAACAATACCGTAATTTGATAGAGAACAGACCATGGGCACGGTAAAAAAAAAAGTCTCAAAGTCTCTCGAAAGTCCCAACATCTCACGCAGACGGTAGAAGGAAGAAAACTCCCTACCATGAGCTTCCAGTGCTGCAAACTTGCTAATGCAGCATCCTGGAAGCACCCGACCACAGTCCAACTCTGAGTCCGTCCAAACACCTCGAGCCTCTGACACCGAGCACCATCTCTGCCGAGCGCTTCGACCCCGGCCGCCAGCAACAGGCAAAGCCAAGGATTTGGGGCCTTCCCCTCTGGAGATTCTCGATCGTACAGTAGCAGCGGCAGCGAACCAGGCATTTCAGAAGTTTCTCCAGATGTTCCTCCGTGCTTCTCACGTCTGTCTCTGCACGGCATCCTACTTAAAAATACCGCTATCATTCACCGGAGAGGCCTCGCACGCTGTGTCGCGCCGCCATCTTCTCCTCCTGATGTGTACTAATTTCAAAATGGTAGGCTAATAACACTGTTGCCCACCTTTGTGAACGTCAGTTGTATACAATGGAATGCCTTTCTTAGTCCTGAAGATGAACAACAGTGGTTTGTGATCAGTAAGGAGAGTGAAGCGTTTGCCATAAACCATCATGTGATATTTCTTCACAGCAAAGATGATTCCCAAGGCTTCCTTCTTGATCTTGTCCATAGTTCCTTTCTGCTGTAGTTAGTGATCTGGTGCATGCATGACAGCTTTCTCGGAACTAACAGGGAAGATAAGGGATAAGACGTGTTCTGCCCTGTACTTGGACACATCCATCATGACAATGTTTGGCAACTCTGTGTCAAAATGCTCAACAGAAGGTCGGATTACAGCATATTCTACACCTGATCAAAAGACTTGCCATTATTTGGACCATTTCCATGTGGCATCTTGTTGTGCAGGGCATTGAGTGACTCCCTCAGTAGGTCCATTGCTGGGAGGAATGCTGAAAAATGACTGACAATGCCCAAAAATGATTGTAAGATGCTGATATCTGATGGTCGAGACATCTTTAAGAAAGCAATGTTTTCAGGGTGTGGACAACAACTGTGCTCATCTACGTTGAGCCCCAGATTCTTGATTGAAGACATCAGGAGGCTGCATTTTTCTACCCAAAATCACAATCCAGAGTCAAAACATGGTACAAGTGATTACATAGTTCCCTTTGATCCATGCCTATCACAGTGATGTTATCAGAGTAAGCAGCCATACTGTCAATACCACTCAGCATTGGCTGTTGGAAAATTGAAGGAGCGGCCTTTACCCCAAAAAGCAGACTGAGGAAGGAAAGCAACCCCCTTGTGTGTTGTCACGTCTTCCAGTTAAACGAGAGTACACTCGGACACAGTGACTACTCCAGTCCAATCAAAGGTGTATTTCTTCATCTTGTGCATCTTCTTTGAGATTGCAAGTCACTGCTAGATACTAAGAACATTGGGACTATCCCATTAGTGAGTTGCTTGGTAGTGATGGAGCTGGACTCGTTGCCTACTGTTATTGTGTTGACGCCTAGACTTGTGTACCATTGGATGGTACGCAGTGTGAGTGATTGTCTTGGACGTTTTTACTGTGATCACAAGATCCTGTTGGACGTCAGTAATGTAGATGACTGCAAGTCTGGTTCACTGGTTCATTGGCAGGAATGACATTACCTCGGTTGTGACAAGGACTAGGCTGAGGCCGCAAGGTCGCCTGTTACAGCCAACTAGGAGAAGAGACACTGAGGCTTTGTGAGAGAGCCTCTGCTGGGCAAGCTGGAATCTACATTTGGATCGAGGGCTAGCCACCACTGTCAGTGCTGCTTTCCCGTGTTTGCTCAGTGCTGCCCTCTGGTGTTTGCCCAGTGGAAGAACAAGCTGGACCAGGACAATTTGCCATCAGTTCTATGTTATAAATAACCTTACAGAGTCATTCATTTACCTCTCTAATCCTACTTAGGATTTGCCAATTTGTACATGGCTCGGTAATAACCTGGAGATTATCACCCTTGTTCTGCTTTTCAATTTCTTTCCTAAACTCCTTGTACAGGTGTCCCCCGTTTTACACCACTTCGCTTTTACAAAAGACCTACATTAGTACCTGTTTTCACCTACTGAAAGAGGATTTTTGCTTTTACGATAAAAGACGTCTGCTTTAAACTTGTGTTTACTCCGAGAAAGACTACCATGACGTGAAGCCTTTCGTGGGCAGGTGTGTGTGCATGCGTGTACGTGCCGATTTTTTTCTACAGATCGGTTTTGGCTAAATCTTCCCGATTCTGTTAAGTGAAACTACACTGTACATACATAATTTCTACTTTATATAGGCTGTGTATTTATGATATCGTTCCTGCTTTCACTATACGTTAGTGTTATTTTAGGTTTTATGTGCTATTTGGTAGGTTATTTTTTGGGTCTGGGAACACTCAAAAGTTTTTCCCATATAAATTAATGGTAATTGCTTCTTTGCTTTATGCCATTCTGGCTTACAAACTGTTTCATAGGAACGCTCTACCTTCGGATAGCGGGGGAAACCTGTAATCCCCACCAGAACAACCTTCCCAGTACTTCCTGTGTTGTTAGGTCCTATATGGATCACGAGCACTGGATCCTTTCCATCCCATTCCAAGTTCTTCAACCCAGAAAGAGGTTCTTAACCCTAGCACTACAAAGGCAACACAATCTGTTTTTGTCTTTGTAGTAGAGAACTGTCTCTGTTTCCCTAGCTATTGGGCTTTTTCAGGTGGCCCAATCAAATCAACAAAGGAGGCTATACATTGATCGAGCCAAGAGACTTTAAAAAGAGTCTTTTTTCCGGCAGCCCAGTCAAAATGCGATTCATTAGCAACAACAAATAAACATAAGGTAGAGTCAAGCAGAGCAGCCATTGTACGAATGGGTCAGTGTTAGAGGGGAGAGGCTTTGGCTCAACATGCTTGGCTGAGTTAAGTTTCTTCTTCTACATTCTTCGTCAGTGTAGTGAGAATGGCTCCAGGGGCTGTGTTGTGTTTTTTTTGTGTGAGATGTGGGAATTCTGGGAGACCTCCAGACTTCCCGGATAACTGAATCTGTACCAGGTACACCAAGATGTAGCTCCTCAGAGACTTGGGGGAAGCTAAATGCGTGACACTCCACTAAGTTGGATGGTAAGACTTGGAAAATTGATATGATTACATAATGAAAGCATTTTTGGAACATTGTGTTTTTTACTTTATCTGAAGAATATATTAGTGTTATAGCAACACACATAAAAGTTGCTGGTGAACGCAGCAGGCCAGGCAGCATCTCTAGGAAGAGGTGCAGTCGATGTTTCAGGCCGAGACCCTAGTCCTGACGAAGGGTCTCGGCCTGAAACGTCGACTGCACCTCTTCCTAGAGATGCTGCCTGTCCTGCTAGTCCTGACGAAGGGTCTCGGCCTGAAACGTCGACTGCACCTCTTCCTAGAGATGCTGCCTGGCCTACTTTTATGTGTGTTGCTTGAATTTCCAGCATCTGCAGAATTCCTGTTGTTTATATTAGTGTTATACATAGCATCCATTTTGGTGCACCATAAATATCTACTCTTCAGCTTCCAAAGCACTAATGCTTTAAATCAATAGATTGTTAGTGTAGGTCTCCATGAGGGGGACATAGTTAAACTGTTAAAATGGTGCTACATTGTCAAGGCTGTTGTAGATTTGCTGCTAAACAAGGTTTCTCTATTCTCCCAGGTTCTGCCGAAAAGATGCTGCGGTGCTTTTCAAAGGATAATGGGAGAGTTTTACCCAAGGCCCTGGCAAATATTTATCTCATAAATAACAATTTTAAGAAAACTCAAAAAATGACTGCTGGCAGCCTAGCATCTGTGTCACTGTAATTTCAGGTCAACAGCTCCATTGCTTTTCCTTCAGTGGCACTGTTGGCCTTGAATTAAATATAGTCTAGATGTTCAAACACAGGAGTTTCTTACAAAGTGAAATTATATTTTAATAAGTAATATTTTTGATTAAGGCTCTTGTCAAAACAGGAAGTGATTCTATTCAAGAAATACTGGTATTTGTGATCTTTCAGTATTAAAATCCTCTTCTATCTTTACTCTCCGGCTTACTTGCCCATCGTTCCTTCTTTCCCTCAGCCCACCAAAAATACTGGCCCTACAGGAGGCTCTGTGTGGTACTCTTGCAAAGTTTCTGTAGAAGTTGTATTTCACTATATTGTCAATTGGCTTGGATAGGTTTTCAGTGGGAAAACTGTCTTTGTCTCAATTATGGCTCTGATCTCTAGTTGGTCATGAACAGGAGAGAATACTGTATTTTTCCATAATTGTATTGCTAAATATAAGTAATAAATTTCTGGTGGATAGTGTTTGATAATATTTGGGAACATGTTTTTAAATGATATTTATTAATTGATTATTTTTTTCCTGTTGTAGATTGAATACTGAGTGTGTAGCTTGGAACCAACTGTTGGAAGTCTACCAGCAAACCGCAGACCGAGCAGCCAGGTAAGCCCTTGCCTCATTTTCTGGTTACCTGATACATTGATTCTCTTTTGCAATATGTGAGCTTCAATTAAGTCATTTGGAAGCACAGAGATACTTGAAATTAAAACAGAAAATGCTCGAGCTACTTGGAAATTAGAAAGGTGCCAATATTTCATCAAATGGGTTTGTTTGTTTGACCAGTGCAGAATGTGCCTGAAGGTGCATTGCAGACTTGAACTCAAGTCCCTTCCCAGTAACCAGCAGTACAGGAAATTTTCCTGAAGACTTCATTAAAGTGTTGTGTTCTTTGTGTGAGATGTGGGAAATCTGAGAGAGCTCTAGCATTCCGGGTAACCACATCTGCATAAGGTGCACTGAATTACAACTCCTTAGAGAATGAGTTATGGAACTGCAGCTGCAATGCGATGACCTTGGCCTCATTCGGGAGACTGAGGAGATGATAGATAGGAGCTATAGGAAGGTAGTCACCCGTAGGTCGCAAGACAAAGGTAACTGGCTGACTGTCAGGAGAAGGAAAGGAAATGGGCTGCCAGTGCAGAATATCCCTGTGGCTGTTTCCCTCAAAAGTAAGTATACATACCACTTTGGATACTGTTGAAGGGGATGACGTACCGGGGGGAGCTGCAGTGACTGGGTCTCTGGCACTGTGGCTCAGAAGAGTAGAGGGCTGAAGAGGACTGCAGTAGTAATAGGGCATTCCATATTTAGAGGAATAGAGACGAGATTCTGTGGACGTGATAGAGACACCCAGATTATATTTTGCCTCACAGGTGCCAGAGTCAGGGATGTCTTGGATCAGGTCCACAGGATTCTAAAGGGGGAAGGTGAGCAGCCAGAAATCTCAGTACATGTTGGAACCAATGACATAGGTAGGAAAGGTGAGGAGATCCTGAAGAGAGATTTTAGAGAGCTAGGTAGAAAGCTGAAAAGCAGGACCTTCAGGCTAGTAAGCTCGGGTTTGCTGCCTGTGCCATGTGTCAGTGAGGGTAAGAATCGGATGATTTGGCAGATGAATGTGTGGCTGAGGAGCTGGTGCAGGGGTCAGAGGTTCAGATTTCTGAATCATTGGAATCTTTTTTTGGGGAAGCTACAACCTGTACAAAAGGGGGGGTTAATCTGAACCTGGAGGGAGACCAATATTCTTATGGACAAGTTTACTAGAGCTGTTTGGGGTGGGAGGGGGTGCTTAGACTAATTGGCAGGGAGATGGGAACTGGAGTGATAGGGCTGAAGATGGGGTTGTTGGTTTACAAACAGAGGCACTGTGCAGTGAGACTGCTAGCAAGGAGAGGCTGATGGGCAATATTACAATCAACAGGATGATTTGCAATGTAAGAGGGGACAGAGTCGAAAAGGGTTGATGAATACAGGACTGAAGGTGTTACATTTGAATGCACGCAGTATATGGAATAAGGTAGATGAACTTGTGGCACAGTTACAGAGTCGCATGTTTGATGTTGTGGGCATCACTAAATCATGGATGAAGAAAGATTATAGCTTGGTTCTTAATGTCCAAGAGTACTTGTATCAAAAGGACTAGCAGGTAGGCAGAGGGGGTGAGGTGGCTCTATTAGTTTAAAAAAAATATGAAATCAAATCATTAGAAAGAGGTGACATAGAATCGAAAGGTGTAGAATCATGGGTAGAGCCAAGAAACCTCAAGGGTAAAAAGACCCTGATGGGAGTTATATATGTACAGACCTCTAAACGGTAGCAAATATATGGTCCACAAATTACAGCGGGAGATAGAATGTGCATGTCAAAAGGGCAATATTACAATAGTCATTGGGGATTTCAATATGCAAGAAAATTGGGGAAATCAAATTGGTGCCGGATTCAATGATGGGAATTTTGCAGGATGCCTACAAGATTACTTTTTAGAGTAGTGGTCGCCAAACCTTCGATCGCGATCGACCGGTCAATCTTTGAGACTTTCCCAGTAGATCCTGAAAAAATCAAAAATAAATACACAAATACTGTTGTAATGTGAGCATTATAAAAATAAATAATACTAATTAGGATAATGGTAATATAGCAATACTTTTGCTACTGAAAGCTGTTTGTAAAGAGAGATTGTTTCCGGGTTGCGGGGTTTTAGTTCTGTTCTTTCTGCCCAGTGCGCATGTGTGTAGCTCCCCCACCATGCACCAGGTTTTCAGCGTAGCCTGTGCTGCATCAAAGTGACCAATTAGATTAGATAAGAGTACAGACTGTCACAAACATCAACATACAGCAGTGGTCCCCAACCTCCGGGCCGTGGACTGATACATTGCCGCGGAGAATGCAGCGGTAGTCGGAATGCACCCAGCACACCTTTAAGAAAAAAAGCCGAAATAAACCAGCTAACTAATTAGGTGCCGCTTGGAACGTAAATGTCGGCCTAGATCAGAGGCAACACAATCGGCAATTGTTTGTGATATCCTGATAGCATAGCGGAGGCTCCACGAAAGAAGGAGAAAACGTACAAATTCCATCCAGAATGGGAAGAGGAATTTCTATTTACCTTGGTGAAAGACAAGTGTGTATGTATGTTGTGCCACCAAACACAAGCACTGACTAAAAGAGGGAATCTGGAGCGGCACCACAACACCAACCACCGGGAATTTAAAGACACCCCCCCTCAAAGAGCGCAATTCGTGCCAAGAAAGTTGAGGAGCTGAAATCGGGGTTGAAGGCCCAGAAATCATTTTTCACAAAATATGCTGCTCAAAATAAGGCTGCTATTGAAGCAGCATTTCGTGTAAGTCACCTTTTGGCTAAACACAAGAAGCCTTTTACAGATGGCGATTTATTCAAGGAAGCAATGGCCATTACCACAGAGACCATTTTTAATGACTTTAAAAACAAAAACGACATCACAACCACAATACATAATACGCCGCTTGGCCCAGCAACAGTGACAAGGAGAGTCACTGTCAGAGTTCGTGGATCGACTTGTCACTCTGTGAATATTTTTCACTACAGTTCGATGAATCCCTGGATGTAATGCAAACAGCTCAGCTTGTTGTATTTGTCAGAATGGCTTTCCAGGATTTTACAACAAAGGAGGACTTCCTCACTCTTTTGCAATTAAAGGAGAGAACGAGAGGTGAGGATATTTACAACGAGTTTAAAAAATATGTCCATGAAAATGACATCCCCATTCATAAACTGGTGGCAATTAGTACTGATGGGGCCCCAGTAATACATGGTGTGCGTGTTGGTTTTATAGCACTAAAAGTCAGTGCCTACTTCGGGTCAACTTATCTATGTGAAATTGCATTTTCACAGATGAAAACTATTAAATCTAAGTACAGGAGCTGTCTTACTGACAGACTGTCTCAGACTGGCTGTCTGTAATTATGAGCCACATTTCAAGGAACTAGCAAAAAGTATTCAGTGCCAGTCATCACACTGAGTGCAACAGTCAATTTTTATTTGTTTATTTTTCATGTTGAAATAAAATTAAATAATGAAACTTAGAATTAAAGGTGTGAAGTATTGTAATATTCTTAAAGAAAGACAGCTTTGGCCTGTTTGATATGCTAGTTACAGTGTTTTCTTGTTTGAATTAATTTGAAAGTTTGACAAAAGTATTTTGTGTAATTCAAATACAATTCGCCCAAATAAAAGGCCTCAAATTGGAAGTACAATCTGAGCTGTTTTTTCTCTAGACGATTTAGTAGGTAGATCTTGCCTTTCACTAAGTAGTTAGGTAGGTAGGCCAAGGTGGTATGAGGACTAAGGGAGTTATGGAGTTGTAGAGCACAAACAGGCCCATTGGCCCAACATCCATGCTGACCAAGATTCCAGTCTAAGCTAGATCCTTTTGCCCACCTTTGGCCCATAACCCTGTAAACCTTACCTATCTATGTATCTTTTCAAGTTGTTTTAATGAATGTTCACATCAATATTTATCTCTCAACCAACCCCAGGAAATAACGGATTATATGATCAATTTTAATGCTGTTAAGTGTATAGGAGCATCTTCAAGGTTTAACCCACTGGGATTGCTTCTGTATTTCTCCATTTTCCTTCCCTTCCTGCCCTGAAGAAGAGTTCTCTATTTCTACTGCATCATGCTGTTCTAAGTTTGAACAAAGACATTTGGTGCTTACACTTGCAGCACTGCAAACTGAGATTTGGTATTTCTACTCCCTCAGTGGCCAATTGCATGTGTGCTGTCAGCTTTGGGCAAGTACTGTGAGAGCTTTTTCATTCCTGTTGACCACTGGTTACTGTAAAGTGGTGTGAGTACTAATATTAATGGCATAGCAATCAAATGTGTATAGATGTGTGGTGGAGTGAATATTGAGTAGCTGGATCACAGCCTGGTGTGGAAACACCAATGTCCTTGAAAGGAAAAAATGGCCCAGTTCATCACAGGTAAAGCCCTCCACACTATTGAGAACATGTACACAAAATGTTCTAGCAGGAAACCTGCATCCATTGTCAGGGACCCCCACCAACCAAGTTGCTCTCTTCTTGCTGCTACCTTCAGGAGGAGCCACGAAGTTCAGGAAGTTATTACCCCTCAACCATCAGGACCTTGAACCAAAAGGAAAACTTCACTCAGCTTCACTTGCCCCATTATTGAAATGTTCCCATAACCTAAGCACTCTTCATATCATGTTCTTAATATTTATTGTTTGTTTATTTATTATTATTATCTCTTTCTTTGCAGAGTTTGTTGTCTTTTGTACATTGGTTGAATACCCAAGTTGGTGTGATCTTTTGTTGATCCTATTATGGTTATTATTCTGTTATGGATTTATTGTGTATACTGTATCTATAAGAAAATGAATCTGGGTTGTACAGTGGAATGCAAAGGTTTGGGCACCCCTGGTCAAAATTTCTGTTACTGTGAATAGTTAAGTGAGTAGAAGATGAACTGATCTCCAAAAGTCATGAAGTTAAAGATGGAACATTCCTTTCAACATTTTAAGCAAGTTTAGTGTATTATTTTTGTTTTGTACAATTTTAGAGTGGAAAAAAAGGGAAGGAGCACCATGCAAAAGTTTGGACACCCCAAGAGATTTGAGCTCTCAGATAACTTTTACCAAGGTCTCAGACCTTAGTTAGCTTGTTAGGGTTATGGCTTGTTCACAGTCATCATTAGGAAAGGCCAGGTGATGCAAATTTCAAAGCTTTATAACTACCCCGACTCCTCAAACCTTTTCTCAACAATCAGCAGCCATGGGCTCCTCTAAGCAGCTGTCTAGCACTCTGAAAATTAAAATAAATGGTGCCCACAAAGCAGGAGAAGGCTATAAGAAGATAGCAAAGCGTTTTCAGGTAGCCATTTCCTCAGTTCGTAATGTAATTAAGAAATGGCAGTTAATAGGAACGGTGGAGGTCAAGTTGCGTTCTGGAAGACCAAGTAAACTTTCCAAGAGAACTGCTCGTAGGATTGCTAGAAAGGCCAATCAAAACCTCCGTTTGACTGCAAAAGACCTTCAGGAGATTTAGCAGAGTCTGGAGTGGTGGTGCACTGTTCTACTGTGCAGCAACATCTGCACAAATATGACCTTCATGGAAGAGTCACCAGAAGAAAACCTTTCCTGCGTCCTCACCACAAAATTCAACGTCAGAAGTTTGCAAAGGAACATCTAAACAAGCTTGATGCATTTTGGAAATAAGTCCTGTGGACTGATGAAGTTAAAATAGAACTTTTTGGCCGCAATGAGCAAAAGTATGTTTGGAGAAAAGAGGGTGCAGAATTTCATGAAAAGAACACCTCACCAACTGTGAGGGATAAGTTTTTCACACAAAGTGGTGGGTGTGTGGAATGCACTGCTGGCGACAGTGGTGGAGGCGGATACAATGGGGACTTTTAAGAGACTCTTAGATAGGTACATGGAGCTTAGAAAGATAGAGGGCTATGCAGTTCAAAAATTCTAGAGAAGGTTACATGGTTGGCACAACATTGTGGGCCAAAGGGCCTGTAATATGCTGTAGATTTCTGTGTTGTATGTATGAAACCGGAGCACCAAGAGGAAACCTACACTGTCATGGGAATTTTTGTGTAAAGTAACCAGTGAAATGATCCATTAGCTTACATTCCTTGCATGTTTTGCTTTGAGCCGCAGTAAATTAGACTTCAAAACCACTCCCACGGTTCATTAGTTCACTTTAATATCAATCAGCTGACATGGGTGTTTAAGTTCCCAGTGTTAGAATCCACCAGCTTATAGTTGTTGGTAAATGGAGTTCTATAAAATGTTTGCAATCCCCATGGAACAATGCTTTCATTCAGTACACAGCACATGAAGTAGGAACATGGTTGGTTCACATGGTTCTTCAGGGCTGCTCTACCACTTCCAACCCAATTCCACATCCTTTAATTCCTTTTAATGCCCGATGTTTTTTGGTTTCTGCTTGAATACACAGAGCAGGCATCTACAGTCCTCTAAATAATGCTGAACAACAAAGATTTTGCTTCCCGAATACTTTTGAGGGTATCTTGTGGATTTTGGGCCATTAATCAAGAAAATTTCATAGTGATTTTCATATCATGCACTATTTTTTTTTGAAATTGCCTGTATTTGTTTTTTCAATTCATAATTCAAGTCAGAATAACTGATGCTATGATTAAGGAAAGGCATTTTTGTTGGTCCACAAATCAACAGGTCATCAATGACAGGTAATTCAAAGTACTTCTAGTGGGACTGGAGAAAATCGCGTAGAAAGCATTCCAGGGTGTTGTTGAAAATTTTCTTGGCAACTACAGAGCACCAAACTGCGTGCAGCTGATTGGCAACATGCTTCAAGCATACAAAACCATAAAGTGCAACATGTCTCTACAGACTCGTTTTCTGCATTCCTATTTAGACTTCTTCCCTGCAAATCTTGTCACTGTCAGTGATGAGCATGGTGAAAGGTATCACCAGGACATTGCAGTCATGGAGAAACAGTATCAGGGCGATGCTGGCTGATTATTGTTGGGGGTGGATCGATCATGCTTTGGGCTTGTGTTGCAGCCAGTGGCACAGGGAACATTTCACTGGTAGAGGGAAGAATGAATTCAATTAAATACCAACAAATTCTGGAAGCAAACATCACACCGTATGTTAAAAAAAATGCTGAAGATCAAAAGAGAATGGCTTCTAATACAGGATAATGATCCCAAGCACACCTCAAAATCCACAATGGACTACCTCAAGAGGCGCAAGCTGAAAGTTTTGCCATGGCCCTCACAGTCCCCCGACCTAAACATCATCGAGAATCTGTGGATAGACCTCAAAAGAGCAGTGCATGCAAGACAGCCCAAGAATCTCACAGAACTAGAAGCATTATGCAAGGAAGAATGGGCAAAAATCCCCCAAACAAGAATTGGAAGACTCTTAGCTGGCTACAAAAAGCGTTTACAAGCTGTGATACTTGCCAAAGTGGGTGTTACTAAGTACTGACCACGCAGGGTGCCCAAACCTTTGCTTCGGGCCCTTTTCCTTTTTTGTTATTTTGAAACTGTAAAAGATGGAAATAAGAAAGTAATCTTGCTTAAAATATTAAAGAAATGTGTCGTCTTTAACTTTATGCCTTTTGGAAATCAAGTCATCTTTTACACACTTAGCTATTCACAGTAACAGAAATTTTGACCAGGGGTGCCCAAACTTTTGCATGCCACTGTATATGGTGACGTATACAGTGCCTATAAAAAGTATTCTCCCTTTTGGAAGTTTTCATGTTTTATTATTTCACAATATTAAATCACAGTGAATATAATTCGGCTTTTTGACACCGATCAACAGAAAAAAACTCGTATCAAAATGAAAACACAATTCTACAAAGTGATCTAAATTTATTACAATTATTAAACAAAAAAAATTGATTGCATATATACCCCCTTCAAGTCAGTATTTAGTAGGAGCACCTTTGGCAGAAATTACAGCCTTGAGTCTGTGTGGATAGGTCTCTTCCATGTCAGCCACTGAAGCTTGTAACTCCTCCAGAGATGTCATAGGTCTCTTGGTGGCCTCCCTCACTAGTCCCTTTCTTGCACAGTCACTTAGTTCTTGAGGACAGTCTGCTCTGGGCAGATTTACAGCTGTGCCATATTCTGTCCATTTCTTGATTGACTTAGCTGATATTCAGTGACTTGGAAAGTTTCTTGTATCCATTTCCGGACTTGTGCTTTTCAATAACCTTTTTGCGGAGTCGCTTGGAATATTTTTTTGTCTTCATGGTGTAGTTTTTGCCAGGATACTGACTCACCAGCAGTTGGACCTTCCAGATACAGGTGTATTTTTACTACAATCAATTGAAACATCTTGATCGTACACAGTGATCTCCATTTAACTAATTATGGTACTTCTAAAACTAATTAGCTGCACCAGTGATGATTTGGTGTGTCATATTAAAGTGGTGAATACTTATGCAATCAATTATTTTGTGTTTAATATTTGTAATTAATTTAGATCACTTTGTAGACATCTGTTTTCACTTTGACACGAAAGAATCTTTTTCTTTTTTTCCAGTGGCAAAAATGCCAAATTAAATCCACCGTGATTCAGTGTTGTCAAACAATAAATCATGAAACCTTCCAAGGATGGTGAATACTTTTTATAGGTACTATATGTACTTTGATAATAAATTTACTTCAAACTTCAAAATTTCATGTTAATTACTTCAGTTTCTAGTGTGTGGGAGCCAATACACTCCACTAGTCAGAGTAAAGAGGGGTCTGGGTGCATGCACGGGTTTGCCTTATAATGACAGATTTGGAGACTCTAACGAAGTGCTTTCTGCAAAGGCCTTTTATGAACCTTCAGAGCGAGAGTGAATTAAAGTAATCATTTTATTTATTTCAGTGAGTTGGAACAAGCAAAAGTGAATGGAGTGACATTGGAACTAAGCCATGTGATGGAACATTCACAGATGGATGTGATCAGAAGCAAACCAGATTATCACTCCATTCTGAATGAGGATATTCAGACTCTTCAGAGCCTGGAGTGCATTGTGAGTGAACAGGCTGAGTTTTGATTTTGATGGGGCAGGGAATGGAGTGAGAGGGCTGAGTGCAAGGAATAAGTTTCAGAGACGTAAACACGAGGAATTCTGCAGATGCTGGAAATTCGTTGTCAGCCCGAAATGTCGACTGTACCTCTTCCTAGAGATGCTACCTGGCCTGCTGCGTTCACCAGCAACTTTGATGTGTGTTGCATAAGTTTCAGAGAGTTGGGTAGAGTTTATCAGGAGTGGAGGGAGCAGTCACTGGGCTGTACTAATTACAAAAGGTGTGTTCGTGTTGAGCTACATAAGGTGGGGGATGGTTAGCAGAGCCAGCAGTTTGCAAGAGGATAGAAGGGAATTGTAGGTTATGGAAAATGGGAAGCAGAAAGCAGTTATGCTAGGAGTCTACCTTGGGTCTTCTCTGTTTTAAAGTGAAAGGTTAGACCCAGGTAGAATTGGTAAACTAATAGAAACATTAAAATCCCTGAACACTCTGAGATGTTGACAGTTCCTTTTGCCCCATAGATATTGCTCTACCTGCTGTATTCCTACAGAGAGTATTTGTTCCAGGTTCCAACATCTGCAATCTCTTGGGTCTACACTGACAGGCCTGTCCACTGTTCTAGGTTGCTAGTCTAAAGGCAGACTTGAAAAGTAGCAGTTGGAATGTTGGCTTTTATCTTGGGCTAGAATACTCAGTGATGTGATGGAGCTGAGAGAGATTTTTCCTGATGAGGACTTCTGGATAAGGAGTCATAACATTAAAATTACATCAGGGCCATGTCAAGTGATAGCGAACTAGTAGAAATCATTCTATCTAGGCATGTTGAATATTCAGTAGGTTTCAATGCAATCACCCCACCCCCACCCCAATTCTTCTGAACTTCAGTGAGTGCAGATCCTCTCATCAAATGCTCCTGTCATTAACTCTTTAATTCCTGGGTTCATTCTTACAATTTTCCTCTGGACCCTCTCCAATGCCAGAACATCCTGTCTTGGAAATGGGCCCTAAAACTGTTGACAATACTCAAAATCACCTTTTAAAGCCTCACCATTACATTCTTGCTGATATATTCTGGTCCTCTTGAAATGAATGCAAAGTCAACCTGCAAATTAAGCTTTAAGGAATCCCGCACCAGGACTTCCAAGTCCCTTTGCACCTCTGATTTATGAATTCGCTTTCTTTTCATAAGATGGTCTACACTTTTATTCCTTCCACCAAAGTTCATGAACATACACTTACCTGTTTTGTTTTCCATCTGCAACTGCTTTGCCCTATCTGTCCAAGTCCTACAAATTCACTGTCTCCCCAGTATTACCTTCCCCTTCATCATCTTTGTATCATTTGCGAGCCTGGTTACAAAGCCATTAATTCAGTTATGGAGTATTAACATATAACCTGAAAAGTAGTGGACTTATCTCTGATCCCTGCGGGACACCACTAGTCATCAGCAACCTACAAAAAAAGACCCCTTTGATGCCCACGCTTAGCCTCCTGCCAATCAGCCAATCTTCTATCCATGCTCATGACTTTCTGGTAATACCATAAGCTTTTCCCTTGTTTAGCAGCCTCATGTGTGACAGGTTATCAAAAGTTTTCTAAATATCCAAGTAAACATCCACTGACTCTCCTTTGTAATTCCAACAAATTTGTCGGGCAAGATTTCCCTTAAGGAAACCATGTAACATCAGTCTATTTTATCATGTGCCTCCAAGTACCCAGAAACCTTATCTTTACTAATTGACTCTAACATCTTCCCAACTACTGAGGTCAGGCTACCTGCCCAATAATTTCCTTTCTTCTGTGTCCCGCCCCTTTTTAGAGTCCATAAACATTGGAGCAGAATTAAGCCATTCAGCCCATCGAGCCTGTTCCATCATTTGATCCATTTCCCTCTCAACACCACTTTTCCTACCTTCCCCCTGTAACCTTTCACACCCTGATTAATCAAGGACCTATCAACCACTGCCTTAAGTACACCCAATGACCTTTCTTAGATAAGGGGCCCAAAACGGATCACAATACTCCAAGTGAGGCCTTATAAAGACTCAGAATTACATCCCTGTTTTCATATCCTAGACCAGGGGTAGGCAACCTTAAGCACAGATGATTTTCTAGCATGCGTTATTCATTAATTTGAGGCAAAACATAACTAGATGTATTTAAATAGATAATTCCCATATTTCAAGTTTTTTATGGCATTTATCTGACCCACTGCTCATTAATACGCGATCAGGCCCACAGAGGCAAAAAATCCTAGTTGTTTAGAAACGAATGTTAGCATTGCACTTACCTTCCATACCATCGACTTAACTTGCAAGTGATCCTGCATGGGGACTCCCAAATCCCCTTGTACCTCGGATTTTTGAAATTTCTTCCCGTTTAGAAAATAGTGTAGACCTTTATTTCTTCTACCAAAGTTCATGACCATACACTTCCTGACACAATTCCATCTGCCGCTTCTTTGCCCATTCTCCTAATCTGTCTAAGTTCTAATGTAACAACTTCTGCTTCCCCCACACTACCTGCCCCTCCACCTATCTTCATATCATCCACTAACTTGGCCACAAAGCCATCAATTCTGTCATCCAAAGCATTGACATACAGTATATAAAGAAGCAGTGCCAATACCTACCCTATTCCCACTCTTCTTCTCCTGTCAATCAGCGAGTGCTCTTTGCTAAGCAGCCTCATGTGTGGCACCTTGTCAAAAGCCTTATGAAAATCCAAGTAAACAACATCCAGTGATTCTCCTTTGTCTATTCTGCTTCTTATTTCTTCAAAGATTTCCACAGTTTTGTCAGGCAAGATTTCCCCTTAAGGAAACCATCTGCCTCCAAGTACCCCAAAAACTCATCCTTAACAATCAACTCCAACACCTTCCCAGTCACTGAGATCAGCTGCCAAAAAATTTTTTCTTCTGCCTTCTACTCTTCTTGAAGAGTGGAGTGACATTTGCAATTTTCTGATCTTCCAGAACCATACCAGAATCTAGTGATTCTAGAAAGATCATTACTAATGCCACCACAATCTCTTCAGCTAACTCTTTCAGAAACCTCGTGTATAGCCCATCTGATCCAGGTGACTTATCTACCTTCAGACCTTTCAACTTTCCAATCCCCTTCTCCCTACTGCAGTCAAGGATTCTACATCTTCTGATCCTTTGTCTCTTAAGATTTGATTTCATTTTTACCAACAGTGTCAACCCATCCCCTCTGCCCACCTGTTTGTCTTTCCGATAAGATGTGTATCCTTGAATGTTTAGCTACCACATGTGATCTTCTTTCAACCATGACTGATGTCCACGTCATCTCTGCCAGATCCTAACTGCACTATAAGCTTATCTATCTTATCTTGTTTAGTGTGACACCTTCAATCTTGTATTCATCAGCCTTCTTAATTTTGTCTCCATGTTGCCTGAAGTTAAATTTTTATCCTTCCTTAAACTTCATTTTTTTTATGGAGACCTCAGTATCCCCTTTTGCACTCTCCTTCCCTTTTACTTTATCCATATATTTCCAAGCTGTTGAACCTGCTCCTCCTCCTGTTCCGTTCAAAGCCTTAGTTACGTGATTCGCCAAGACCCTAGTCTGGCATGGTTCAGTTGGAGCCCGTCCCATCAGAACAGCTCTCTCCTTCTTCAATAATTGCCCCATGAATTCTCCCTCACCAACCTTTAACTCTCTCATCTTACTAACACTGCTTGCATGTGGTTCAAATAATGATTGAGAGATTCTTAACCTTTTAACTGTGCTTTAACATAGGAAGAACAAGGAAAAGATTCCGCTGAGGGAATTTGAGTAGTGACTAAATTAAAATACAGAATGATATCTCTTGATGAAAAAGGCTCATATAGATCCCTCCTGAATCTGTTTTCTTCTCCTCTGAATCCATGTCTTTTAATGTTATCTACCTTTGATATGGGGGAAAGTTATTCTGCAGTTTTATTCTGTAGTTTTATTTTGCTCAATCATGTCACCTAGTAAGCATCTCTGCTCCAAATGAAACAGACAGTCTTCCATTATTACTACTAAATTGCTCCAACCCAGGCAGCGTTCTAGTGAATCACCTCTACTCCTCCTTCAGTGTCGGTATATCTTTCCAGTGGTGTGTCTACCAGTTGTGTTGAGACCAGCTTGCCTTCAGTCACTGCACTGGCTGAGCTCCACTGAGCCATCCTCCTCTTCAGCAAAGTGCAGGCAACAGAGATGAGATTGGGACTTCCCATAACAGGTACAAACTGGATGAGCAAAGTTTTTAGTTTTATTTGTATGCTTAAATATCTCATTTAGATAGCAAGGATAGAATCACAGCTGCTTCTTGTCCCCTCTCCGTTGTGTTACTTAAGTATATCCTTCGTAAAGGTTGCTTCCAGACTTATTCAACCATCCCCAGTTCAGCCAGTGTAGGCTCACATAAGCAATTTGTAGTAAAGTGCTGCAGTCTTCAAATTCTTGCCAGAAAATTCGAAAGTGACCTTGAGGATGACTACAACAAATAAAAAAAATGTGTGGAAGTGGTGGGTGGGGGTGAAATGCTTATGATTACTGCCTGCATATAACTAGGTGAGACAACTTGAGCTTATTGTCGTGGGTTTGCATAAATATCTACCTAGTTTGTTCTCATTCTTTAACTTCGCTGCCACTGAGTTGGTACATGTTGGATTGAAGGGAATCACTGATTTTTGTTAAGTGCTGAGGCTCTGTCAGATGTGTGCTGTGTTTGATGTCAAAAATGGAAGTTTGCAAGTTTCTTAAGTGCTTGGGAATAACCTGAAATACATTCTAATCTCTCATAGACGGACCAGCTGCAGCAAACCATGAGCCTAATTACCAGAGCCAGAAAGGAATGGGGTTCTTGCCTGCAGCACATATCCCAAGAACTGGGTGAGTTTCTTTGTGTCTGAACACATCTGCAATCTGCTCTGAGGTGAAGCAATGAAATCTGCCTTCCCAATCACTAGTTTCCAAACTTGGATCACCAGGATTTGAGAAAAGATGCAGAACCATCCTATCTATCACTAACCATGTCTTTCCCATCCTTTGGTGAGTGAACATCTCCTGCTTATCAGGCTTTCACCGTGGAATGTGTACATTGATGTGCCTCAGCCAGAGACCTTCACCTAGTAAATACATTAGTTGTATTGTCAGTGTAAACCACTATTTGGAGTCATGATCTGAGCTGCTAGTAAGAGGGTTTTTTATTATCTGTGCCAGAAATTCTTTCTGTTCTGTTATGTGGAACCTTTCTCTTCAAGGATTTATGCTTTCTCTTCTGTGTAACTGTTTTACATGAACTCATTGTTGAAGGTTTCACTTTAATATTCCTGAGGTTTTTTTCTTCAGCACCAGAATAATTAACATGAGGGAGGGAACTAGTTGGCTTTTCACTCACTCTGCCAATTCAGTCAACTTGTGCTGGAGAACAAGAGCCTTAATGGAACAGTGATTGCAAATGAGACATGGGGGCGTGCATGGTAGAGAGAGAGAAGTGTGGAGATATGTGTTACTGTAATACGTAGCTTTACAAACCTGTGACAAACTTGACCAGTTGTTGCTTTCTTTACAGCATCCCAAGCATTTGAAGGGTTGGAAGAGTGTCCACTTCAGAAATTTCTGATGACCATGAAGAGTAAAGGAAGAAAATGAGGTAGTCCTCAACAAACTAAATGAAACCCACCTCAGTGCTTCCAAAGCCCTGAGACTCTGACTAGAACATGTGATTGGTTTTGAACTATGCTCAGGATTTTATCCTGAGGCTAATGTTTTCTACTGAGGTTAACAGGCCTGGTACACTTTCCCCCCAAGGTCCCTCAGGTTAAGCCTGTTGAGGAATGTGGTCCCTTTACTAACGTTTAGACTGTGGCTTCCTAGTATGGGGTGGTAAATTTGGTGGCAGAGAAAGGAAACAGTGGTGTGGATGCACTGGAACACTGAGTGGATTACACTGCTGACCAGCTCACATGAAGAATGGTCATGGAAGAATGTCTGAGACCCAACATCTTCAAAGCAGAAGCAGATCTAAAGGAATGATTTACACTGCTGTAATTTAAAAACAAAAATGAAATCTGAGCATTGTGTACCTGCACCTTTTAACAAACATCCTTATCTTTTAATACAATATAATTGTTGTTATACATCTGACATGTAGGGTGCGACATTCACAATTGTTTTGGTCTGAAAATCCAAGAGTGAACTTGTTGCTGTACATTACAGACTGATGAAGTGAACGGGCAGAGTCTTGAACCAGCGTCTTCGGTTCTGCTTTCAATCAGGTTAATATTTGAGTCACTCCCAGCAGTCAGTATTGACATGCGTACACAAAATGTCAGTAACAAAGGGATTGGGCATCTCCAAGATCAGATTTCACCTTTCTAGTCCATAACTAAAAGTGAGGAATCACGTTAAAGGCTATCCTTGGCTGACTGAAATATTTGTATATTTGTTCTGGATTATCTGTACTGAACTATTATTGTCCAGAAGAGAAACCTGACTTTACATCAAAAGCTTTAGTTTAAGAACTCAAACATTTCCATATCCAAACCATTTGTCACAATTTAGATCCATGGGGGATATGGCCCAGAAATGACCTCTTCAGTCCAGAGTCCACACTGCCCGTCAACCTCTCATTTACACTAATCCTACCTTACATCCTGCTTCCTTTTAATCTCCCTACTTTTTCTTCTTGCCCCCCCCCCCCAACAGATTCTACTGGTTACCTACACACTAAGGGCAGTTCACAGTAAATTAACCTACCCACCTGCATGTGTCCAGGACATGGGATATGGGTGGAAACTAGAGCAGCCAGAGGAGTTCCAAGGTCACAGCAGAATTTCATGCAGGAAAGATAAATCTGCCCAAACAATAAGATGCTGGATGGGATGGGAGGCAATTCTGGGAGACGTGGGACCCAGAAACCTTTCATCAGTGAATTTTTTCAGACAGAGGAGTTGTGGTTTACAAAAACAGTGACCACAAGCAAGAAAATGACATTTAAGTGCATCAAATTTCAATGTTTTTGTAGTTTCAGGCACTAGAACCATATTTTCCCCTGAATGACTAAAATATTTTGATACATGTCTGTAAATTAACATTATAAGTTGTATATTAAAAGCATTTGTACTGATCATTGTTGCCTTTTTTCCCCCCTTAGTGTCCTTCATTATCGATGATGAAAGGTCAGTGGCCTGAAATACATCAACAATTACTCATTTCAAATGCAGTCTGACCCACAGAGTATTTCTAACAATTTGTTTTATTTTCAGTAAGATATTTCCTGATGGAACTATATCACCCAAATAAAAGTTTCTAAAAGTTATGAGAGGGATAGATAAATTAGACCGTCAGTCTTTTCCCCAGGTTGGAAATAGTAATTATGGAGAGCGGAGGTTTGTAGTGCAAGGGTGTAGGTTTAAAGGAAATTTTATAAAGCGGGTTTTAAACGGAGTGGTAAGTGCCTCAAGCATGTTGACAGGGATAGAGTCAGAAGCACATTTGAGAGCAATGTTTGAGAAGCGGGGAATAGAAGGATATAGATCCTGTGCAGACGGTGGGATTAGTTTAGATTGCTACCGTGGCGAGTGCAGACTTGGTGTGCCAAAGGACTTGTTCCTGAGCTGGACCATTCTATTGTGTTTTGCTTTTGGATTCTAAATTGATGAGGCCTTGCAGATGTTAGTGTCTCATTCCTTGTATTTAATCTTCAGTGGTTACAGTGCAGTAATATAATAGAAAACTGGAGCAGTCATCCAGAAAGCGTGAACTCAAAACCACTGGCAACTGGAGTATTAGAACAGAAATAGAGTACAACGCCAGCTGGTTGATAATGATTCTTTCGTTACAACAGTCCCAGTTTGACAGCTCACTCTGCAATAGCACAGCATCCTCAAGTCACTTAGATACTTGCAGTGGTTCCAGAAGGCTCAGAATCATCAACTAATGGCCCATATCAATGGCGTCTTTCCAAAAATTAATAAACCCTTAAAATGCATGTTCAATTTTTTAAAAGAAGGTTTTAATGCTGATCAGACTGATAATGATTAGTGCAAAATAGACACAGGAAATATGCTCATTGGTATCAGACATTGAATGCAGTGTTTCTCCTTGATGCTTTGATTCTTCACAACTGGAATATCTGCTTACAATCATCAGGTATTTAAATATACTGTCAGCTATATTTAATTTGTATCCTCTTGTCCATACTTTTAACTTTGTGAACAGTATAGCACAGAAATAGGTCTTTCAGCCCACAATGCTATGCTAAACTAATTACATTAGTAATCAAATGCCCTCATCTAGACTCGTCCCTTTTGTCTACACAATGTCTATGTCCTTCAGTTCCCTGTACATTTTTGTGTCCAAGAGCCTCTTGAATGCCTCTATTGTACTTTGCTCAACCACCACCCCAGGCAGCACATTCCAGGCACCCACCACTCTGTATCTCCTGCACATCTCCTTTGAACTTTTCCTCTCTCAACTTAAATGCACGTCCTCTAGTATTAGACATTTCAACCCGGAGAAAAAGATACTGGCTCTCCTCTATTCTTTTCATGATCTTAAACCTCTCAGATTTCCTCTCAGCTTCTGTAGTTCCAGAGAAAACAATCCTAAGTTTGTCCAACCTCTCCTTATAGAATCTGCCCTCTAATCCAGGCAGCATCCTGGTAAACCACCTGGCAACATCAATGATGTCTCTACATCTTCCTATAATGGGGTGACCCATCTATGCAATACTCCAGATGAGGCCTAATTAGTGTTTTATAAAACTAATATAACTTCCCAGCTCTCAAACTCAGTTCCTCGACTAATAAAAGCAAGCAAGCAAGCCATTTGCTGTCTTTTCCACCCTGTCAGTGAGTGTGAATTTAGATTCCAAGATTCCTCTGTTCACCTAGGCACTGATAAAAGTCTTGCCATTTGATCTCCCAAAGTGCAACACCATTCCACCCACCATTACTCCACCCTTATCTTCTGTGCTATCCACACCACTAATCTTTATATTATCAGCAAAGTTACTAACTCACCCATCTATATTATCATTCAGGTCATTTCTATTATTTATACAAACTGTGGAGGTCCCAGTAGCCACAGACCTCCAGCCTGACAAAGTCCCATCAGCCACTACCCTTTGCCTTATATAGGCAAGTGAATTCTGAATCCAACCATTGCATCCTATGCCTCTTAATTTAATTAAGTCTCCCATGAGCAATCTTGTCAAATGCCTTACTAAAATCCAGGTAGGCAACATCCACAGCTCTACCTCATTAATCACTTTTTTCACCATCTTGAAAAAAATTCAAATTATTAAGACTTGACTTACCCAGCACAAAGTCCTGCTGACTGTCCCTAATTAGGTCACAGTTTTCCAAATGCAGATAAATGATATCCCTAAGCATTCTCTCCAGTAACCTCCCTACCAATGATAAGGGACTCATTGGTCTTTAGTTTCCAGGATTATCCTTTCCGGTTTAAGATGGCACCACTGATGCCCAGAGACTCTTTATTGGTGGCAAAAAACAAAACAAAGAAAACTACTAATTACCTTATTAATAAAATGTTATTAATAATGGTCATTGCTAACAACAGAGAGGTGAGTGGTGGTGGTGGCAGGGGTGCAGGTGAGAAATGGTTGAGGAAAGCGGGAGCGGGGTTGAAGCAGTGTTATGGCATCCCCGAGAGTGAGGGAAGGCCCGATGTCTGATTGATTAAAGTGCTGTGCAAATTGTGGTGGCGGGGTTCATACCCCAGAGAGTACTGGACCAGATTGTAAAGGTCATTGTGTCAGGACTGGAGACGAGGCGAGAGGCTGTTCTGCTCCATGATGTTTTATTCAGCTCCTGAACTGAGGCTGTGGCCTACTCCAGCAGTGATACCTGGCTTTGTGTCTTTCATAAAACTTCAATTCAATTCTGAGCTATTTGCTTACTTTATTGTTGGCATAATTTGTTTTTTTTCTCTGTGCATTTGGTGTATGATGGTCTTATTTAATGGGTTCTTTAAAACCTGGGATTTACAAAGAGAATGGTCTGATAAACAAAAAAAAAATCCAGTGAGTGTTAGTTCTGTGGGCTTTGGTAATGAGCTTAGAGAATGGCCAGGTTCATGACAGGAAGGCTACAGTAATTCAAATAACTATGTATTACAACAGTGGTGTGCAGAAGAGCATCTCTGAATGCATATGTTGAACCTTGAAGTGGATGGGATTCAGCCGTAAAGATGGTACAGGTGGTGCCTAATAAAGTGGCCACTGAGTGTATATTAGTATACTCCACACTGATCTCCTATCCTCCACATGCTCCTTGGCAAATGCTCAAAGTACTCATTTAGGTGGCCGTTCCTGGTCTTAGTTCATTTTGTGTCTTCTGTATAATCCTCAAGGGCTCTGTTTCAGTTTAGCTTCCTAAACCTTACACGTTTCTTCTTTCTTGACCAAATTCACCGCCTGTCTTGACATCCAAACTTCCCTCACCTTGCCATGCCTTTCCTTCTTATTGGAACATACCTGTGTATTTTATACATTCTGTGTCGTTGGCTTTTAAACACCCTCTACTTGTCAGATATGAATGCCCAAAAAACAGCTGTTCCTAATTAACTCTCCTTAGTTCCTGTCTAATACTCTCACAATTTGCTCTGCTCTGATTTAAATCTCTGCTGCAAGGTCCATCTTAAAACAGAGTTGTCATCTGTCCCGAACTGTTCCCCCACTGAATGGTTGGTCACCTGGTCAGGCTCATTACCCATCACCGGGTTCATTTTGCCCCTCTTTGATCTATCAACTTATCGATTTAAGAAGTCTTCCTGGATGCACCTAACACATTTTGCCTTGTAAACCTCTTGCAGTAAAGAAGTCCCAGTCTATATTAAGGAAGTTAAAGTAATCCACTACAACCACCCTGTTGTTTTTACAAATTTCCCTAATCTGTTCCTGACTGTCCCAGTGACTATAAAGAGCAGGAGGGGGGAGGGTTCTGTCATATAATCCCATCAGAGAACTTAACTTTTATTTTAAAATTATATCCACATTGACAGTGGATGAGCCCTCCATTATGTCCCCTCTGAGTTCTGCTGTGATATTGTCCCTGATTAATACCACTTTTCCTCCTCTCCCAGTCCTTTGCCTCCTTTTCTAAAACATTGAAACTCTGTAACATTAAACATCCATTCCTGTCCCTCTGTCAACCAAATTTTGGTCATGGCCACAGTATCATAACTCTGTGTTGATTGATGTTTTAAGTTGATCATCCTTACTGTTACTAATTCTTGCATTAAATGCACACTTTCAACCCATCAGACCCATTGTGCCAATGATTTTGCTCCTGCCTGTTCTTACTAGACGTACGAACTTTCCTCTCAATCCTTTCATTTTCTGACGTAATCTCTGGTTCCCATCACCCAACCAAACCTTCCTGAATAGAACTAGTGAACCTCTCAGCCAGGGTACTGGTTCCTTTCTGGTGAAGGTATTGTATACATCACTCCTGCCCCATGAGGTTCCAATGATCCAAGAAGCTGAAACCCTGCCCTCTGCACCAGTTTCTCAGCCCCTCATTCATGCCAGCGCGCGGCAGGGGGAGTAAACTGGAGATTACTAGCTTTGATGTCCTTTTTCTGCTATATATATATATATATATATGTGTGTGTGTGTGTATATATATATATATATATATCCATACAGGATTTCCCCCTTTTCATTATTGGGCTCCATATGCACTGTGACCTCTGGCGGCTCACCCCGTCCACCACCCTTGAGAATATTCTGAAGCCTTTCTGAGGCATTCTCGACCCTAGCACTTTGGAGCCAACACACCACCCTGGCATCTCTTTCCTCCTCTTTGTCTATCAAGTCTATGACTATTGCTCTGCCTTTCCTGCTGAGCCTTGGAGCCAGCTACACAGCAGCTGACCCGTGTCCTGCTGCTGCTGTGCTCTGAAGGTACTCACCCCAGCAGTATTTAAAGCGATATACTTCTTGCAGAGGGGAACCCAGCACTGACTGCCTTCTTCCCTAGTAGTCAAATAGCTGTTTGAAGCCTGTACCTTGGGTATGAACACCTCAGTAAATGCAGTTTGTACTTCCCTTTCTGTAGGAAACTTAAATAATGGATTTTAGTACTGAATTCCAGTAGTGGAATTGTTTTGGTGTAAATGACTCTAGCATGTGTATCAGCTCTTCCAGTTGATATTAACACTGAAGAATTTGCATGTGCCAGTGGCTTTGAAAAATCAAATGCCACATTAATTAGGAAATGCATGTTTCATTGATTGACAGGTACTAAATTCCATGAGGAAAGTAATGTGTTCATAGCCATTTGAAAAATAGAAAATATTAATTTACTTCAAAACAAAAGATTGCATTATTGGAGGGTGTGGAGAGATGCAATTGTTCAGTCAATGAGGAATCCTAAAAAGAGCATGGTGTGTTTATTTATTTATATATATAGAGAGAGAGAGAGAGAAATAAATGGGATTTCAAAATGATGAATATCCAGGATATAATGACCTTCATTTTGGAGAAGAAGCTGGAGATGTGGGTGCATTTAAATTCCACAGCTAATGCTGTAGGTTTCTAAAATTTGGAAACTGGCAATTGTAACTTTATTGTGTAAAATAGAAAAACAAAGTGTGAGCCTCCCAGCCAGGATATTGGTGCAATTCTGACATCAGCAGTTATAAAACATTAGAACTGAGCAAAGATTTAAGGAAAGAAAATTGCAGAATAAATTAGTTCTAATTTTCAAGGCCATAACTGTCAGAGTGAGAAATTGATAAGGGTGTGTTTTGACGTCGGGAATGGTTTGGATAAGGTGCCACCTGAAATAAGAGTTGAAGTTCGAGTGCACCAGGGCAGAAAGTGACGTTGCTATTACTAGGGAGAAGGTGCTTGGGAAACTGGAAGATGTTGGAGTCAGTTGTTGAGAATGTGGTTTTGGGGTACTTGGAAATAAAAAGCAGTATAGATAAAAGACAATCAGTGGATGTTGTGTACTTGGATTTTCCGAAGGTCTTGGTCAAGGTGCCACACATGAGACTGCTTAACAAGAGCCCATGGTATTACAGGAAGGGTAGTAGCATGAACAGAGCTTTAGCAAAGAATGGAAATGGAGCCTTTTTTTGGTTGGCAGCCAGTGACTACTGGTGTTCCACAGGGATCTGAGTTGGGCCGCTTCTTCTGTTTTATGTCAATGATAGAATTGATGGCCAAGATTGCGAACAATATGAAGATAGGTGGAGGGGCAGGTAGTGTTGAGGAAGAACTTAAACAGATTAGGACAATGGGCAAAAAAGTGGCAGATGGAATACAATGTTGGGACTTGTATGGTCATACACTTTGGTGGAAGAAATAATAGCAGAGACTATTTTTTTAAATGGAGAGAAAATTTAAAAATCTCAGGTGCAAGAGGACTTGGGAGTCCTCGTGCAAGATTCCCTAAGTGGTGAAGAAGGCAAATACAATGTTAGCCTTCATTTCAAGATGATTAGGATACAAAAACAAGGATGTGATGCTGAGGCTTTATAAGACACTGGTGAAGTGAGCTGTTTTGGGCTCATTATCTAAAAAAGGATATGCTAACATTGGAGAGAGTTCGAAGTGGTTCATGAAAATGATTCTGAGATTGAAAGTCTTATCATATGCTGCGTGTTTGATGGCTCTGGGCCTGTACTCACTGGAATTCAGAAGGGAGGGCATGGATCTCATTGAAACCTACCGAATGTTGAAAGGCCTTGACAAGGGTGGATGTGGAGAGGATATTTTCTGTGGTGTGACAGTCTAGGACCAGAGGACACAGCCTCAGCGTAGAGGGGCTCCATTTAGAACAGAGATGAAGGGGAAGTTGTTGCCACGGGTGGCTTTGGAGGCCAGGTCACTGGGTATATTGAAGGCAGAGGTTGATGGATTCTTGATTAGTCAGGGCACAAAGGGATACAGGGCACGAGATTGGGGCTAAGAGGGAAATGGATCTGCCATGATGAAATGGCAGCTGCCTCGATGGGCCAAATGGCTTAATTCTGCTCCTGTATCTTATGGACTTATGAAGGGATTGTTTAAAATATGTTTCCTGCTGGCACAAAGCCAAGTAGTTTGGATGAGGATGCAAATTTTTTGGGGGGGAGGGGTTGCATATAGATCAGTTAAACAGTGCACAAACATATGCAGATGAAATGTAATGAGGGGGAAATTGTAAGTATATTTTCAAAGAGAAAAATAAAGCAGGTGTTTGTCTTAATGGTGAGAAGGGACTGGTTACCTTTGCACATGGATGATTAACAAATCGCACAGGAATAGGGTTAGTATGTTGGTCTTTATTGCAAGATTCAGACAACTTGCTCCAATTGTAATAAGAGTCCAGATGAGACCACTCATGGAATGCGATATAGATCTGGTCTCCCTATCCAAGAAAGATGATGTGTTAATGAGTGTATAGTATATAAGGGAGAGATTAGTGTTATGGTGAGTTTGTCACATGAAAATAGATAAAACAGACTGGGCCTATATTCATTGGACTTTATATAAAAAAGTGAACAAATTAAAATGTACACAGTTAAGCACTGATACAAAAGGAGGGAGGTACAAAATTGAAGAGGTAGGAGGTTCCAGTGCTGAGCACGGATCATGCTTTTGTTCCATTCACCCAGGACAGACCATCCTGCTGATTTAATTTATGCTTTAAAAACTGCACAAAATGTCATTGAGATTTATATTAACTCTGGTTTGTGGCAAAAGGAACATTTTATTCTGTTTCATGTTAACCATACAAATAAAAACGCAATACACTCTTCCTCAACATGGTTTTTCTCCAAATTACTATCGAGCTGTAACAACATGGCTTTAAAGGAAATGGAATGGAAAAAATGTTTTGTGAAGGCATGAATCCATTCCACTCAGTAACTGAAAAGTAACCCACCGTGCTTGCAGTTACACCAGAAGTGTAAGGTGTAAGTGTTGTTTTTAAATAAAAAGTTTACAATAGACTTCTATTTAAACAGATATCTGATTCTGCTTGTCTCAGACCACTATTCTATTACTACCAGAAGATACTGATACTTTAGTCTTATTTTTCCAAAACACTGACACTTTAGATGGTAGCTTGCCGCAGGAAATTATTTCTGTATGTATATAATATATATAAATTCAGCTTTGTTGTTACCCAACGAGAGATCCTGTGTACTGGGGAAATAGATTTTTTTGGGGGGTGGGTGAGTGGGAATAGACTTTCAGGTGAAAATATAATGTAAAAACATGTCTCATATTTATTATCCCAGTGGAATGAATACTACCACCCTTCCCAGGCCCAGGTTACAAAGTTAGAAAATGGTCAGTTAGTGAAATTCCACTGAGAAAAAATGCCCTCTGCCAAAATATTGCTGAAACTTCAACTGGATTGAAAAATTGAAACTTGTGTTGATAATGAAATGCCACTGATTAGGCCTGCTATTTGTTAAATGTTTTATGCTACTCCTTACCCCCATCGCTTTCCAGCTCCATAAAACAGAAATCACTTGTATTTGGCATTGGAAAGTGAATTATCCTAGTGGATCACAGTCACAGGTTAGAGTTTTACACAGCTTCATTCTTACACTGAAATCAAATCTTCAGGATTGGATGACACTTTCGGAAAACGGCAGACCACTATATTAGACATTAATTTGAAACATTTAACAGAGGACATGTGCAGCACACAGTGAGTTTAACTTTTGTGTTATTTTAGTGCAGTGGGTGAACAGGTGAACATCTTGCAGCGTGGTTTAAAAGTGATCAGTGCGGAGCTGGGAGCGCAGGCTGCCTCCTGTGGTCATCAACTGTAATAGCAGCTTGTCTGAAGGCTAATGTTCGCACATCAGGAAGATTTTCATCCAATTTGTACAAACCTTCTGCGTTGAAAATTACATGAAAACTGATAAAAAGCACTTCTAATTTAAAAGTAATATGCAGGAGACTATCTTAAATGCTTGAATGTTTAAACGGGAGTGACTGGCTGTGTTTTTTTTTGCTGGTCTCCCAGTAATCCTGGATTTCCCGCTCCTTTTCAGTCGGCTGTCCTGCAGCTTTGGCATGTTGCACACAGAACCTCAGTAGTCTGTTGTCAATTTTTAAATCCAAATCTGCAGATCACTTCGGACCAATGCACGCAGTAACGCCGACCTAAAGCTTCGTGAGACTGAATACATTCATAGCAAAACATGTCACATTCAGGGGCAGGGAGGAGTCCTGCAGCAAACAGAAAACTGCCTCCATACACTGTTCTAAAAAGAGATGAGGAAGTTTTCTGGGACAGAGCCCTGTTGAACTTCAACCAGTCATTCCTTTACAGTTACAGTAATGAATCAGCATGTTCACTAAGTAAAAATTACCTTTGGGATTCAGAATTTGTACAATAACATCAAATTTCAAAAGTTCAAACATCACAACCATCAAGATACAGAACGTCAGAAACGTAAGATTAAAAAAAGTTAGTAAAGCTGAACCACGTGTACTTTTTGTTAGCGTCTGTGTTAATGGAGATTTTTGGTACAGGCAGTGTAGATTTGGATAGACACTAATTGCACACAGAAGGCGACCACCAAAAGGAGGTGATACTCGGGAATGTTACAACTCCACATTTGCAAAAAGATATTATGTTACTTTTTGACGGTCTGTGCTGACATTTATAAAATTCGAATGAAGACATGTCCTTCCTGCAATCCCTACAGTACTTTACCAAAGTAATTTTCCAACATTACAAACAAATTTTAGTTATCAGAATGGTAGACTTATATGTCCTGTTTGTATGATAGATTTGTCTCCTGCTGTTAACTCTGATTATATATAGGCTGCCAAATTTTATTTAGTTATTCCAATAATTCTACCCTTCTCACCCCCAATTTGAAATAAGTCGATAGGTTTGCCATTTTGATAAACAGGAGTTTGCCCAAAAGGCATCGCCAACTGGGGCTCCAGAAAAGCAGGATTTGATAAAGCATAACTAAGGAATTGAACTACAGAGTACATAAGGTCATAATAAGTAACAAAATTCATGATTATTTTATTTTTCATTGTTAATGTCAGTTTTAAGAAAACGTTAATAAAGGGCTTTGGCCATTGTTAACATTCACACTTTGCAGAACAGTAACAGCTGTCAGCAGGCACAATGTTACCACACTGCTTCAACATTATCACACAGGCGAGTGCAGACTAGGTTTAAGTCAGTCCAGTCACCAACAGAGACTTTCCACACAGTAACTGAGGTCAATCCTTAAATTGTTTTTTTTTGTATAGAACACAGCAATCCATTTGGCTGGGGCTATGTGTTAGTTCATGTTGCTGTAACACATTGGTGCTACTGGTAAAATATCCTTTATCCTACTGTTACCAAGCTTGAAAATGAAATGATCCAAGGTCAGCCCTGAGAAATAATTTGTTTTCTAGCCAGATTCTGAGCTGATCTCTTAAAACTAGTACTAATTTCTAGTCAGACACTAAGACTAACACGTCAACAGAAAACAACAAGTCAGTCTGCACTAGTTTATTAGACCTGCATGCCCTAACACAATCACATGGTCAGTGTAGGGTTCAATGTCAGTTTCTGCAGTCACGTCAACCTATATAAAAACACGGCTAAACAGCTGCTCATTTAGAAGCAGGAACTTTGAAAAGCTGTAATAGGTGGGTTTTATTTTCATGCATCAGACTTGAAATAACCTTTTCCTAATACAACTGACCTGTGAGGCTGAATTGCATTGCAACACAGAGAATGAAGGGAACAGATAGTTAAAACTCACAGATGTATGTGGTGACTAAAGGATGGGAATGTCTAATGTGTATTGCTGAGAGGTAGTGTGTAAGCACTGTAACCTAAACAGGAAGCATTCCTCTATTGGTTTCAAAAGGGTTTTACAGTGAGGTAATTGGCTGCACTCAGTTGTGTGAAAAATGTATAAATACCTTTTCTTGTCATACTATATTTACATACAGGTGGCAGGGAGCTTCTACCCGAGAAAGTATCCTAAAGACCCTTCTAATGATAGCAAGTTGGAATCACGTTCTCATCCAATAGGCCTAGTGAAGTGAAAACCAATGGGCAGTAGACGACCACTGACAACTCATCAGTTGGAGGTATCTGAGTTGACACTGCCTGGTCCTCCAGTGGGTGAAGTCACAGAAGATGGGGTAGGAGCATCCTGCCAGCTGCCATTAACCTGAGAGAAAAAGAGTAAGAGTCAACATCCATCCATTTTGGCTTTCCTCTTCACATCTACATAGTACCAGCAATGACCTCTTCTTCAAAGTAGTGCTCAACCTGGGCTCAGCTCATTAACTGCTTTGAAAGTCCCCTTCAGCAGTTTAAGCCCCAGCCATCCACATTTCACTCAAAACACAAAACTGGTCATCATCAGGACAACTTTCAACAGAAATTAGAAGAAATGAAGCTGATGATTCCTTCTCCAATGCCTCTGGTAAAAATTAAATCAGAAGTCCTATGGCATCACAGTAATGACAAACTGTAACTAAACACAAGATTCGGGTCTCTCTATAATAATGACCTGAACGTTGAATATTGGAGAGAAACAAGAAGTCACAAATCTGATGGAATTAATTCACACTCAGTCTGTATAAGATTTCATTCAGCCAACATACAGTATTACAAGTTGTCAGGATTACAGACCAGGAATGCTGGCTGTCTTGAGGTGAATTAGGGTGGGTAAATCCCCAAGGCGTCCCTTGGATCTTTTGGGAGGCTAGTTCAGGAATTGCAGAATCCTTGGCAGAGATATTTAAAACATGCTTAACCGTGGGTGAGGTGGTAGAAGACTGGAGGATACTTTATTCAAGAAAGACTTAAGAATAAGTCGGGAAATTAGAGGCCACTAAACCTAATGTCACTCATGGCTATTGACTACGTGAACTTTCAACAAAGTTCCACATGACAGGCCGGTCCAGAGCTTTAAGTTACTTGGCACTGAGGGGTAATAGATGATTGCTTCCCTGACTTGGAGACCTGAGAACAGAGGCGTGCCACAGGGATCAGTGCTGGGTCATTGTTGTTTATCATCAATATTAATAATTTAGATGATAATGTGTTGAAATGGATCATCAAATTTGCAGATGACACCAAAATTGGGATGTAGTTGACTACGAAGAAGGCTATGAAAGTTTGCAGCAGGATCTAGACCAGCCGGAAAAATTGCAGACAGAATCTAATACAGAGAAATGTGATGTGTTACATTGCAGGAGAATAAGAGTAAGACTTATACAGTGAATGGTAGAGCTTCAAGTGTGTGGTAGAACAAATGGCGCTGAGAGTATTTATCCATAATTCCTTGCAAGTGGCATCATAGGTCAAAAGGATTATTATCCATTTTAAAGAGCAGGACGATAAAGAGGTTAACCAGAGCATCAAATTAATGGATAACACCAAGATTTGGAGTGTAGTGGACAGCGAGGAAGATTATCAAAGCTTGCAGAGAAATCTGGACCAGCTGTAAAACTGGTCTGTAAAATGGCAAACAAGTGTGAGGTGTTGTACCTTGGGAAGAAAACCTATGGTAGCACATGCGGAGAAAGGTTTGGGAACAAGGCAGCATGGTGGAACAAGAGTAATCTGGGATACAAATCCATAATTCCTGAATTGTTCTTCCTTACAAGTGTGCACATATTCAAATGTCTGAATTTCATTGTGGAGTGTAACTTGACTTCAGCAGAGAGCTTCTCGTGGGTGAAGTAGTACTGCAGCAGGAAAGAATGGGTTGTCACAGTGGTATATTTCTTCTGGGCCTCATTCTGCAGTGACAGGTGATACAGTGGCACAGCAGGTAGAGCTGCTGTATCACATCTTTGGTGAACTGGGTTCAATCCAAATCTCTGTGTAGAGTTTGCAAGGTCTTCATGTGTAAGTGGGAAGAAACCTAGGATCTCGGCAGTTCTGCTTGGTAGGATGACTGCCCTCAGCATATTGCTTCTAGCATGTGGATGAATGGTGGAATCTGGGAAAGTTAATGGGAATATAGGGTACTTGGAAGATTAGTGTGAATAGATGTTTGATGGTCAGCATGGACATGTAGGGCTGAAGAGCCTGTTTCCCGGTTGTATGAACTTATGGCTTAAGATAGAGAGGGAGTTTTTGAGCACAGCCAAGTTCCAGAAGCTAGAGAAAAAGGCTTTTGGAATGTGGAAAAGCAGTTGGTACTTTTTTCGTGCACTTTTGGGGGATTTTTTTCTTGCCAAGTATCATGTCCATTGTGTCTCCTGATGGACAGAATCCATATGGTGGCTGTAGAAGGAGCTCTTCAACCATTGGGTGCATGCAGATGAAGAGAGTCCTTGCAATGGGTCACTGCTTCAAGGTGTGGGAGTGAAGGAGTGAAGGCCTAGCTGCCATTGACAATGCGTAGGGTCACTTCATACACAGGCTCTAATGTGGAGTGGGATGAGTAGGAGAAGAGAAACAGAGATAGAAAGTGAGTATGATATACAGTGCCTATACAGTTCCAAGGTTGTCAAGTTGAGGAGTGGTAGTGGGGACAAGCTCCCACTTCCTAAAAGTGCTCCTTACGGCATGCACCTCAAATAGCCTCTGACAACCAAGTCCAACTTCTGGCCGCCTCGTGTGGCTTAGCCTCTAAGCCCGGCGGAACTGTTTCTACTGACAGGAGAAGGTGCGAAGGTGGGTCCTGGTGCTTCGTAGATGGAGCTCATCAGCCTGGGAAGGCAGTCCATCTAAGAGAGGGAAAACTCTGATTTCGAACCTCAGCTGCCTTGCGGCCATACCCACTCGTGGAAGAGGCTTCGGGAGTAAACCCTGAGGACAAATCCAGAGCTGGGGTCCCTAAGGCAGTCCAACGTTGCCTTCAACCTCGTTCTGGCAACTCCTGCGACGATACTGGTGCCAAGCTGTATCGGCCCTTGCCCTTCCCTTGGACAACATCGGTGTCGTGGAGAGGGGAGACTTGCTGTATGGGCAACTACTGGTCTTCCATACAACCTTGCCCAGGCCTGCACCCTGGAAAACCTTTCAAGGCTCAGATCCATGGTCTCGTGAGACTAACGGATGCCACCACCAGCAAAAAGTATTCCTCCCCCCCCCGGAAGTTTTCATGTTTTATTGTTTTACAACATTGAATCACAGTGGATCTAATTTTGACAAGGATCAACAGAAAAAGACCCTTTCGTGTCAAAGTAAAAACATCTCTAAATTAATTACAAATATGAAACACAAAATCGTTGATTGCATTAGTATTCACCCCCCTTCAATATGACACAGCAAATCATTACTGGTGCAGCCAATTGGTTTTAGAAGTCACATTGTTAGTTAAATGGAGTTCTGTTTTGGAGACCTTTGTGCAGTCAGGGTGTTTTGACTGATTGTAGTAAAAATACACCTGTATTTCCAACTGCTGATAAATCAGTATCCTGACAAAAACTACACCATGAAGATAAAAGAACACTCCAAGCAACTCTATGAAAAGGTTATTGAAAAGCACAAGTCAGAAGATGTATACAAGAAAATTTCCAAGTCACTAAATATAGTTTCGAGTACAGTTAAGTCAATCATCAAGAAATGAGAAGAATATAGCACAGGTGTAAACCCGCCCAAAACAGGCCAGGTCCTCAAAAACTGAGTGATCGTGCGGGAGGCCACCAACAGACCTACTGGAGGAGTTACAAGCTTCAGTGGCTGACATGGGAGAGACTCCACATACAACGACTGTTGCCCAGGTGCTTCACCAGTCGCAGCTTTATGGCATAGTGGCAAAGAGAATACCACTGTTGAAAAAAACCTCACATGAAATCTCAGCTAGTTTGCCAGAAAGCTTGTGGGGGACTCTGAAGTCAGCTGGAAGAAACCTGGTGAAACCAAAATTGAACTTTTAGCCATTGGACTAAACACTATGTTTGGTGTAAACCTAACACTGCACACCATCAAAAACACACCATTCCTGCTGTGAAGCATAGTGGTGGCTACATCATGCAGTGGAGATGCTTTACTGCAGCAGACCCTGGAAGGCTTGTGAAGGTAGACGGTAAAATGAATGCAGCCAAGTACAGGGAAATCCTGGAGGAAAACCTGATGTAGTCTGCAAGAGAACTGGGACTTGGGAGAAGATTTGTTTTCCAGTGAGACAATGACCCCAAGCATAGAACCAAAGCTTCACTGGAATGACTTAAAAACAACATAGTTAATGCCCTGGAGTGGCCAAGTCAGAGTCCGGATCTCAATCCAATTGAGAATTTGTGGCTGGACTTGAAAAGAGCTGTTCACTCATGATCCCCATGCAATCTGACAGAGCTTATGCAGTTTTATAAAGAAGAAAGGGGAAAAATTGCAGTGTCCAGATGTGCAAAGCTGATAGAGACCTATCCACACAGACTCCAGGCTGTAATTGCTGCCCGAGGTGCATTTACTAAATACTAACTTGAAGGGGGTGAATAGTGATGCAATCAGTTATTTTGTATTTTATATTTGTAATTAATTTTGATCTCTTTGTAGAGATGTTTTCACTTTGGCACAAAAGAGTCTTTTTCTGTTGATCAGTGTCAAAAAAGCCAAATTAAATCCACTGTGATTCAATGTTGTAAGATAACAAAACAAGAAAACTTCCAAAGGGGGTGAATACATTTATTGGGAGAGAGGTGGGATGGGGATTACAGACATGGTAGAGAAGGTTTGGGAGAATAACAGAGTAGGGGAGAGAATGTGGCAATGAGAAGAGAGAGAAGAGTGTACAGAGTGCTTGAAAGAGGAGTTGTGGGAGAGACAGGAGAGTGGAGGAAAGTGATGGAAGAGAAACAGAGAAAGGTAACTGATCGTGAGTATATATGGGAGGAGGTGAGACAGATGTGGGACAGGCTAGAAGAGAGAGAGAAAATGCTGGGAAAGAAGGGCATTGGAGATAAAAGGATAGGAGTATGGAAGGGAGGGAGAGGATTTGGGGGGAGAGAAGGATGGGAGAATTATGGGTGGGGGGGTTCATTTCAGTATCTAAGGTAATCTAATCTACAGATTTCACTTAAATGGCCTCAAAACATTTCTACGGTCAGATTTTTTATCCTGATTTTGTTCATTGATTCATAAGTTCAAAAAGTTCAAGAAATCCCTTATAATTTTGAAAGTTTTGTACACTAGGGGGCTTAGAAGGAGCTGACATGTTCATTCAGGTCTCATTTTAAGAACATACTGCTGCTAATCATTAGCCATATTACTTACAAGTTCAACTGGATATTTAACACTAGTCAGTCCCTTGCGAGAGGGGGACATAGAATCAGGAGACGTAGAGTCAGTATGGATAGAACTGAGAAATTCTAAGGGTAGAAAGACCCTAATGGGAGTTATCTACAGGCCCCCAAACAGTAGTCTGGATGTAGGGTGTAAGTTGAATCAAGAGTTAAAATTGGCATGTCGCAAAGGTAATGCTACAGTTGTTATGGGGGACTTCAACATGCAGGTAGACTGGAGGAATCAGGTTGGTACTGGACCCCAAGAAAGGGAGTTTGTGGAGTCCCTCCGAGATGGATTCTTAGAACAGCTTATACTGGAGCCTACCAGAGAGAACGCAATTCTAGATTTAGTGTTGTGCAATGAACCGGATTTGATCAGGGACCTCGAGGTAAAGGAGCCATTAGGAGGTAGTGACCATAATATGATAAGTTTTAATCTACAATTTGAGGGGGAGAAGGGGAACTCGGAAGTGTCAGTATTACAGCTGAACAAAGGGAACTATGGTGCTATGAGGGAGGAGCTGGCCAAAGTTCAATGGAACAATACCCTAGCAGGGGTGACAGTGGAACAGCAATGGCAAGTGTTTCTGGGAATAATGCAGAAGGTGCAGGATCAGTTCGTTCCAAAGAGGAAGAAAGATCCTAAGGGGAGGCTGTGGCTGACAAGGGAAGTAATGGACAGTATAAAAATAAAAGAGAAGAAGTATAACATAGCAAAGACGAGTGGGAAGCCGGAGGATTGGGAAACTTTTAAAGAGCAACAGAAGGTAACTAAAAAGGCAATACGTGGAGAAAAAATTAGGTACGAAGGTAAACTAGCCAAGAATATAAAGGAGGATAGTATAAGCTGCTTTAGGTATGTGAAAAGGAAAAAAAAATAGTTAAGACCAAAATTGGACCCTTGAAGACAGAAGCGTGTGAATTTATTATGGGGAACAAGGGAATGGCAGACGAGTTGAACAGGTACTTTGGATCTGTCTTCACTAGGGAAGACACAAACAATCTCCCAGATGTAATAGTGGCCAAAGGACCTAGAGTAATGGATGAATTGAAGGAAATTTATATTAGGCAGGAAATGGTGTTGGATAGGCTGTTGGGTCTGAAGACTGATGACTCCCCGGGACCTGATGGTCTGCATCCCAGGGTACTTAAGGAGGTGGCTTTAGAAAGCGTGGACGCATTGGTAATCATTTTCCAATGTTCTATAGATTCAGGATCAGTTCCTGTGGATTGGAGGGTGGCTAATGTCCCTCTCTTCAAGAAGGGAGGAAGAGAGAAAACAGGGAATTATAGACTGGTTAGCCTGACGTCGGTGGTGGGAAAGATGCTGGAGTCAATTATAAAAGATGAAATTACGACACATCTGGATAGTAGTAACAGGATTGGTCCGAGTCAGCATGGATTTACGAAGGGGAAATCGTACTTGACTAATCTTCTGGAATTTTTTGAGGAAGTAACTATGAAAATGGACAAGGGAGAGCCAGTGGATGTAGTGTACCTGGACTTTCAGAAAGCCTTTGATAAAGTCCCACATAGGAGATTAGTGGGCAAAATCAGGGCACATGGTATTGGGGGCAGAGTACTGACATGGATTGAAAATTGGCTGGCTGATAGAAAACAAAGAGTAGTGATTAACGGGTCCCTTTTGGAATGGCAGGTGGTGACCAGTGGGGTACCACAGGGTTCAGTGCTGGGACCGCAGCTGTTTACAATATATATTAATAATTTATATGAGGGAATTAAAAGTAACATTAGCAAATTTGCTGATGACACAAAGCTGGGTGGCAGTGTGAAATGTGAGGAGTATGTTATGAGAATGCAGGGTGACTTGGACAGGCTGGGTGAGTGGGCATGGCAGATGCAGTTTAATATGGATAAAAGTGAGATTATCCACTTTGGTGGTAAGAATGGGAAGGCAGATTATTATCTAAATGGAATCAAGTTAGGAAAAGGGGAAGCACAACGAGATCTAGGTGTTCTTGTACATCAGTCACTGAAAACAAGCAGGCAGTGAAGAAAGCTAATGGCATGCTGGCCTTCATAACAAGGGGAATTGAGTATAAGAGCAAAGAGGTCCTTCTGCAGCTGTACAGGGCCCTGGTGAGACCACACCTGGAGTACTGTGTGCAGTTTTGGTCTCCAAATTTGAGGAAGGGCATTCTTGCTATTGAGGGAGTGCAGCGTAGGTTCACAAGGTTAATTCCTGGGATGGCGGGACTGTCATACGTCGAAAGATTGGAGCGACTGGGCTTGTATACTCAGGAATTTGGAAGACAGAGAGGGGATCTTATTGAAACATATAAGATTATTAAGGAATTGGACACGCTGCAGGCAGGAAGCATGTTCCCACTGATGGGTGAGTCCAGAACCAGAGGCCACAGTTTAAGAATTAGGGGTAGGCCATTTAGAACAGAGCTGAGGAAAAACTTTTTCACCCAGAGAGTGGTGGATATATGGAATGCTCTGCCCCAGAAGGCTGTGGAGGCCAAGTCTCTGGATGCTTTCAAAAAAGAGATGGATAGAGCTCTTAAAGATAGTGGAATCAAAGGTTATGGGGATAAGGCAGGAACTGGATACTGATAGTGGATGATCAGCCATGATCACAGTGAATGGCGGTGCTGGCTTGAAGGGCCAAATGGCCTACTCCTGCACCTATTGTCTATTGTCTAATAGAATGCTCCAGACAAGTTCAACATAATAGAAATCACACTCTCAGTCTCTAATGGGAGGGATGTCCACAGCTACAGAGTGCTAAGCTGGAGACATCTTGTAATCAGCTATTGGGTTACAAAGCACGATTAAGCTGATTTAACCTGATGCTGGACATGCCCAAACTCCAGTCCCATGCTCTCTGTGTGAATCCACTTCTAGTGCTTGTTATCTCCATAGTTTCATGATTGTCCTGCGCTAGTTACAGCTCGCTGTTACTGAATGAAACCACCTCTTAAAAGATAGTGCTTATTGTGGGCTGCTGGAATTGAAAGGCATTTCAGAGACCTAGGAGGGTTTGAAGATGCCATAGACTTTTCCTGGCCAATACCATGTCCACTGTGCCTACTGATGGGTGGAATCCGCAGCTCTGGGAGGAGCACTTCAGCCACTGGTACAGGCAGCTGAGGAGAGCCTACACAGCACTTAAGAGGACAGACACCAAACCTCCACATCCATATGAGGTCGGGGTCAGTCAACTCATCATAGAACTCCATTTACATGACTAGCCTCACACAGTGTTTTATTTATCACCCACCACTCACTACCAACAATCTATCATTTCTACCTAACATTCATTTGGTTACTAAGATTTTATCTTCCCTAGAACGTGCCGATGCAATTCTACCACTGCATCACATACAGCATCCTCTCACAATACATGAAAACTACAGTGAACTGTCAGGTAAGCAGGAAATGCCACTAGCTGCACTCTACCATCGCAGCAGGACTTGCATGTCTCCAAGACTAAGAAGTGAGCAGGAAAAACGTCATTGTGGATACTAACCCACCCAGCAAACCAGCTTTTCCAAAAGCTTCCTTCTGGAAAGTGCTATAGGCTATTAAAACAGAAACCACACCATCTTAAAAACTTCTTCCTCCAGGCAGGTAATCTGTTCATCCATTCTAGCTAGCTCATCACCTCTCCCCTGCATCTATTACCTCAGCCACTGCACTGCACTGTAAACACTTAAACCCACTGTTTTATTATGCTGTTTACATTGTAAATACATGCTGATATTTGTGTATTTATGAACATTTTATTCCATATTCATTTAACTTTATTTTTATATAATTGTGAATGTTGTTTTTGTTGCATGTGTGCCAATGCACCACAGCAAATTCCTAATCCAGCTGAATGTTTATGGTAAATAGAATTGACACTTGATTTGCTCATCTTTACACACATTGAACCTCACAGCCACATCTCTCAGCTGGATATTGAACCATTATTGAGACACTAAGACCTAACCCTCTCTACTAGCAGAAGATTTATTTTTTGTTTAGTGATACAGTACAGAGCAGGCCCTTCCTGCCCTTCGAGTCACACCGCCCCAGCAACCTAACAACCCGATTAATCCTAACCTAACCATGGGATAATTTACCATGACCAAATAATCCACCTGCTATGTATTTGGAATGTGGGAGGGAACTGGACAACCTGGAGAAGACCCACCCATTCCACAGAGAGGACTTTCAGAGACTTCTTACAGGCGGTGCTGGAACTCTAGATCACCCCGAGCTGCAATGGTGTTCAGCTCACTACTATGGTACCATGGCGATGATATGTAATTGGTGCCAGCTACAGTAAACAGGGAGCAGGTTTGTTTCCATTGGAACAAAGCAGTGGCAGTTACTGGTGCAATTACCACTGAGTCCACATCCAAGAGCAGCACACTGAAGACTTCTACATATTCCTCAGATGCTTCTTCCCCCTCATCCTACAACCTCTTTTGAACCAGAAGTTTCAGATAGTTTTTCCAATTCACCATGATACCAGACTGTATCTTTCTTCCTTCACATAGTCAGAGGTAAAGGTGACAGCACTCCTTCACTTGATCATACACTTGCAGCCGACAGCTGGCAGCATGTGTACTATGGAGGGAAGCAGTTTGGGCTGGATCTTTCTATCCCGCCAGGCAGCCCCTTTATCTGATGGATTTCTCAAGGCCAGAAACATGGGAAGTAAAATCTGAGACATTACATTCATTGCCATATGTAAATGAATGTCTCCAGATCGTGGGTTAGTCACTGACCTCCCCACCCCCACCCATTCTTCATCCCTTTCACCTTACACTTATGTTCATTACAACCAGGAGGGTGGAAGGCAGAATGAGTGTGTGGAAAGCAAGTTGGACCAAAAAATTCACACCCCAAGCTGCTCTAGACCTCTGAAATCTGCTTTGTGAATCTGAGTACTGAGTGGCAACAACAGACTTCTTTTGCTGAAGGGCATTAACAAACTAATTGCGTGCAGCAATCCAGTAATTCTGTGATTACCATTAACAACACAAACCTAGCTAAAAACTGAACTTATCTTCTCCTTTTCTTAATAAGAAAGAGTGAATTTTGGAGACATCATGTACCCATCGCTGAACCTTGCTTTACCACAGTGGAGGCACTAAATGGCAATGGACAAAAATAGGCCAATCAAGGGTGACAAGTGATTAGAATTAACCACAGACACTGCTATTCATGTTAAAGACATCTAGAAATTATGAATAAACTCTTCTTGGGCTTCCAGCCGGGTACAAATTATAACCGACATTTCAGGGAGAAGATGGCAGAGTTTGTCATCAAAATGTTGGTTATAATTGATAACTGTAACTGGCTGGAAGCCCGAAAAAAGTTTATTCATCACATACACCAGGAAAACACTAGATCTTATTTCATTCAGGCATTATGTTCAGAAATGAATGGGAACCTTGACTAAAATTAATATGTGTATATTAATTTATATATATATATGTAACCATTTAATTCTCAACGCTTTAAAGCCACAGGCATAAAATAGGAGACGATGATTCTTACATCTATACGCCTTGGGGTGTACATCTGGCTTCCTGTTATATCATCACTGTAGCCGCCTGTCTGGTGTATAACATGACGCAGGGAATCCACCTAAAGGGCAAAACAAGTCAACTTATCAACTTCTCCACTGAATCCACATAGGATGCTCTATGCATTCACCTATATCCACTTTCACAATGAATAAATATATGTAAATATGATCACGTAATATCTAAATGAACAATGTAAATACATTGTACCCATTCTTTACTGGAGCACTATTCCCAGGACATCTCATTTCTCAAAATCAATCATGACCTGAAATCAAAATGTTCTGCATAATAATCTCTTTCCTTGTATTAACATTACTTATGCTAAGGCTATAGACTGTACAGAATAGTTCAGTTGGTTGGCATTTGAATTTTGAATTTTGTTATTCTGGGAAGGTTGTTTGAGAACATTGTGTTTGCAGTGTTAAATAGTGAAGTATAGCCTGCACAATGTACAGTATACAGCTTGAGATAGGGAAGATGATACCACAAGTCATGTTTCCCCAAAATCAGCTGCCAGAGGAGGTAGAGGGAAATATAATTCCAATGTTTAAAAGGCTGTTCAAACAGGTACTTGAATAGGAAATATGTAGAGGGATTCAGGCCTAATGCAGACATATGGGATGAACATAGATAAGCATCACGGTTAGCATGAATGAGGTGGGCGGAAGGGCTTGTGTCAATGCTGAATGGTTTTACATTACTTGTAAAGCAATACTGAATACGGAGTGATTGTTTCAACACCAGTGCAGCAATAATTTCACATGTCAGTCCTGGGCCATGTAGAATTTGCTTTGTTTGTTCAGTTGGTTACACTTTCTTAGTCATACACAAGCGTAGTGTCTAGTATTGTTGTAAACAGGGCGAGATTAAGATACGTTTTAAAAATCAATGGTTATGACATGAAATAGAACTTCTTGAAAAAACAAAATATGAAATCTGAACACTGAATTGCAGACGAGAGCAGTGATTTATTTTAGTTCAAAGATGAAATCTAAGTCCTGTTGTAGAAATATTTTAGAGGCGCTCATTCAATTTTCTCATTCAAATCTGTACCAATACACTAGGCTATCCATTTACACATGATTGACAGCAGCATTATTCAGGAAGGCCCTTGGCATAGAATTTTATCTGATTCTTGTGCAAACTTTCCAAGTAAAAATACTTAGTAAAGTATAAAAATCAGTTTCACTGCTTATCAAACCCCTGTTAATTTGTGCTAAGATAGCTTGTATAAACATGCTCGTTATTACACTTCCTTTAAATCTCAAATTTTACTTAAAGAGAGACATTCTGAAGCATTGGCTCTGCTAAAGAGATCAATTGCTTGTGAATTCACCACGTCCATCTGAAATTTCCACCACTGCTATTTGGTGACCTATTTATTCGTGGAATAGAAGTGACAAATAGTACACATTTAACAAGATGCTAGATAATCACATGAAGAAGCAAATAAGGGAGGGTAGAAGGAAACAAGAACACTATGCTGAGAATGTTGTATGATTTACATTTTATCAGCAGGATAATGTCTGTGTAGAATAAGCAACCCAAAGTCAATCTGAGGACCAATTTTAATGAAGAGTGAGTAAGTCCAGTGTTTGATGTGCTATAATGTTATGATGATGATGATGTGTATAAATTATTGTATTCCTCAAATGAAAGGAATCTTCTAAAGGCTTGCAGTAATAGGTGATAATTATTGCTAATAAAGCTGCTGTGGCAGTAAGATTTTGCAGAACAAAACGAGACCTTCCCCTTTAAGTTTCAGGTGAAGTACAATTCTCACTGTTTCCATGACCTACTTCCATTTAAAGGAAATTTATAGTTATAAGCTACAAATTCTCCAATGCAGTCAGCAATCTAACATGATTGGAAGCTTTCCAAGTGGAATGTGTGCATTTGTCAAAATTACATTTTTAACTTTAGAAATTAATATTTTTTTCTAAAACCGTTGAAAATTTCACTAAACTTGCTTTGATACAAGCCTGGCATTTATGAAATCTGCAAAGCAATTGTGTCAAAACATAATGTCAAGCTCTTCCATGACTTTATTTGCTGCCTATCTCTTTCATCGCCTCCTTTCCATATGCCTGAATCTTTAAGCTCATTGATACTTTGATTTTTTATTCTCCCACAGTCTCTTCCTAATATTGTCCATGGCTCAGCACCTATACTAGGTTAGATGAAAAGCACATTTTGTTTTATGTGTAAGCAGTACTAAACGAATGGTTTGTGTGTTCTGAAGCGTTTGCACCTATACGATGGAAGTCCTGGCCATCAGGAACTTGCTGGTATGATGAAGGTGTGCACTCCTTTTCGCATTTCATGCATATGACAGCATCACCAATATGTGCAGCATGCTTTCTGACTTGACAATAGGTTACGTTCTTCATTCATAGCTAAACAAAGGAGGAAACCATAAAGCAAGTTGGGAATCATATATTTCTAAAGGATCCCCAATGAGCCTTTAATGCTAGTGAATCATTGGCTGCCCTTTTGCAAAACGGCAACATGAGTAAGATTTCATTTGTGTACCACAGTGCAAGGTTCTGTGAGTTGTGTCCCTCAGGATTATACGTGACAAGGTCTCCTCCAGAGCTTGTGGGATGTGCTACAATGCAGCACATACCACTACCCCACCCCACTTCTTGCTCATATGTCCCTCCATTTCCCTACAGCAGTTTGTGTGGTTTTCATGGGCAGTACTGAATGACCCAAGAGGCAGATAGTGGTAGAGGATGCTCTTCTGATCAGGTTGGTCAAGGAAGCCTTGAGGAAGACTTCATAGAATGCATCTGTGATGACTTTCTTGAGCAGCATGTTAGTGAACCTACAAGAGAAAATACTATCTTAGATCTAGTCCTGTGCAATGAGACAGGTAAGATTAACGATCTTGTAGTCAGGGATCCTCTTGGAAAGAGTGATCATAGTATAATTGAATTTCACATTCAGATGGAGGATGAAATAGTTAAATTTAAAACTAGTGTATTATGCTTGAACAAGGGAAACTACAATGGGATGAGGGAGGAGTTGGCTAATGTGGATTGGGAGCACAGGCTATTTGATAGGACAGTTGAGGAACAATTTTCAAAGAGATTTTTCACAACAAAAGTATATTCCAGTCAAAAGTAAGGACAGTAAGTGTGGGGAGAGCCAGCCTTGGATAACTAAGGAAATAAAAAATAGAATCAAATTAAAAGCTCATCTGTACAAAGTTGCAAAGACTAGTGGGAGACTAGAGGATTGGGAAAACTTTAAAAAGCAACAAAGGACAACTAAACAAGAAATAAGGAAAGGGAAGATAAAGTATGAAAGTAAATCACCACAAAATATAAAAACAGATAGCAAAAGTTTTTATAAATATATAAGGCGGAAGAGGGTGGCTAAAGTCAGCGTAGGTCCCTTGGAAGACGAGAAGGGGAAATTGATATTGGGTGATAAGGAAATGGCTGCGGCATTGAACATTTTGTGTCGGTCTTCATGGTGGAGGACACTTCTAATATGCCAAAGAAGGATGTTATGGACAAAATGGGAGGTGAGGACCTCAATAAAATCACTGTCACTAAACAGATAGTGATGAGCAAACTAGAGGGCCTGAAGGTAGATAAGTCCCCTGGTCCTGATGGGATGCATCCCAGGGTGCTGAGGGAATTGGCGGAGGTTATAGTAGATGCGTTCGTAATCGCTTATCAGAACTCTCTAGACTCTGGGCAGGTCCCAGTGGATTGGAAGACAGCAAATGTCACAGCACCTTTTTAAAAAGGATGTAGGCAAAAGTCTGTAGTCTGTAGTCGGGCAACTATAGGCCAGTTAGCTTAACATCTGTAGTCGGAAAAATGCTTGAAGCTGTCATTAAGGAAGAAATAGCGAAACATTTAGAAAGGAGTGGTTCCATTAGACAGGCGCAGCATGGATTCAGAAAGGGCAGGTCCTGTTTGACAAACTTACTGGAGTTCTTTGAGGACATAATGAGTGCAGTGGATAGAGGGGAACAAGTGGATGTCATATACTTGGATTTCCAGAAGGTGTTCGATAAGGTGCCACACAAGAGACTTATAAATGAGATACGGATGCATGGAGTTGGAGGAAGTGTATTGGCATGGATAGTGGATTGGTTAACCGATAGAAGGCAGAGAGTCGGTATAAATGGGTGTTTCTCCGGTTGGCAGTCAGTGGTGAGTGGGGTGCCGCAGGGGTCGGTGCTGGGCCTGCAGCTGTTTACCATTTACACTGATGATTTGGAAGAGGGGACTGAGTGCAGCGTAGCAAAATTTGCTGATGACACTAAACTGAGTGGAAAAGCAAATTGTAAAGAGAATGTAGAGAGTCTGCAGAGAGATATAGATAGGTTAAGTGAGTGGGCCAAGGTCTGGCAGATGGAATACAACGTTGGTAAATGCGAGATCATCCACTTTGGAAGGAATAATAGAAGAGCAGATTATTATTTAAATGGTGAAAGATTGCAGCGTGCTGTTGTGCAGAGGGACTTGGAAGTGCTTGTGCATGAATCGCAAAAAGTTGGCTTGCAGGTACAACAGGTTATTAAGAAGGCAAACGGAATGTTGGCCTTCATTGCTAGAGGGATTGAATTCAAGAGCAGGGAGGTCATGCTGCAACTATACAGGGTACTGGTGAGGCTGCACCTGGAGTACTGTGTGCAGTTCTGGTCTCTATACTTGAGGAAGGATATACTAGTTTTGGAGGCAGTACAGAGGAGGTTCACCAGGTTGATTCCAGGAATGAAGGGGTTAACCTATGAGGAGAGATTGAGTCGCCTGGGACTATACTCTGGAATTCAGAAGAATGAGAGGGGATCTTATAGAAACATACAAAATTTTGAAAGGGATCGATAAGACAGAAGTAGGAAAGTTGTTTCCATTGATAGGTGGGACTAGAGCTAGGTGTCATTGCCTGAAGATTCAGGGGAGAAGATTTAGGATGGAGATGAGGAGAAACTGTTTTTCCCAGAGAGTAGTGAATCTGTGGAATTCTCTGCCCAGGGAAGCAGTTGAGGCTTCTTCACTAAATATATTTAAGATACAGTTAGATAGGTTTTTACATAGTAAGGGAATTAAGGGTTATGGGGAAAAGGCAGGTAGATGGAGCTGAGTTTACGGACAGATCAGCCATGATCTTATTGAATGGCGGGGCAGGCTCGATGGGCTGGATGGCCTACTCCTGCTCCTATTTCTTACGTTCTCATGTCCGTGACCAATGATGAATTGCAGGAATTAATGCTGGGATCCTTATTGTTTGCAACGTGTACTATTAACTTTGATGTGAATGTAGGAGAAATGTTTATAATTTCAAGAATTAAAAGAAATTGGTGGTGTTGAGATAAAAATTGGCACAATAGGTTGCACCAAATACAGGTTTACTCTAAGAGGACCACAACTTTGTTATGGTTTAGAGGTTTTAAATGTTTCAATAACCCAGAGCACTATGTTGGCTGGAGTCAGGGCTTTATGCTTTGGCTCTTGGTAGGTCCCCCATGCCAAACAGGTCAAAGGGTGGAGTCCAGGTTAAGAGTGGTCTACGGTCCTCCAGGTTCAAGTGTTCAGCTCCGGGCCAGCAACCCTGACAGGTAAAATAAAACTGTTACAGAAACAGCAATGAAGGATCCTCCTACATCTGAGTGTGATGGTATCCTGTGTCTCCTCTGGGGCTTACATGGCTGACAGTAGTGAAAATCGAGGGGAAGCTACTACCATGATGAAGGAAGCCCCGAACCCTGCCAGAGATGGAGGACCTTTATTGCTGCCCCAAGATGCCGATTACATAACAGGCATTAAGCAAGTAAATAAACAGTAATGGTTAGATTACACATGGAACACTTTGTGTAATTCTGGTCACCACACTGCAGGATGGAGAATGCAGAGGAGATTCACCGGGGAGGGCTTCAGTTATGAGAGTGTCATACAGTTGTACAGCCCAGGAACAAACCACCTGGCTCACCATTTCCATGCCAACCTTTTTGCCTACATTAGGACCATATTATTGTATGCTTGCTACTTAAGTGTATGTCTAAGTGCCTCTTAAGTGAGCTAATTGTATCTGATCCCACTAAGTCCTCTGGCAGGGTATTCTGGATATCAACACTCTCTGCTGGAAACTTCCGTCTCAGATCCCCTTTAAATCTCTTCCATCTCACCTTCAATCTATTTGCTTTTGTTTTCATAATGGGAAATACATTTTGACTATCTACCCTTATCCATGCCTTTCATAATCTTGAATACTTCTATCAGGTCCCCATCTTTCTTTGATCCAGGAAAAACAAGCTGAATGTGCCCAATCTCTCACCTAATTAAAGTCCCCCCATTCCAGGCAACACCCCAGTGAACCTCCTCTGTACTCCCTCCTGCACTACTACCTCCTAGCTATAGTGTGGTGACCAGAAGTCCTTGTGGTACACAATTGGTTAGAGATTTCCAGTCAGAAAACCAAACTTCCACTATGCCTTCCATTACCAAGCCAATTTTGGATATGATTACCCAGCTCTCCTTGCATCCCATGTGCCAACCTACCAAGAGTGACCTCATTAACTTAGATAATATCTACTGCCCTGTCTTTATACTTCTTGACTACCTCCTCAAAAAATTCAGACAGGGATCCCTCCCCCTCCCCCCCCCCCCCCACCACCACAACTCCATGCTAACTATATCCATCAGTCACTGGCTTTCCACTTGAACAGAAATTCTATCTCTTAGAATTTTCAACAGCCCACCAATCTGTAATTACCTGGCTTAGCCTTTCCTCAGTAAAGGAACAGCATCAGCATCCCCTAGTTTTCTGATACCTCGCCTACGAAGATGCCCCAGCAATCTCTCCTTTGTTTCCTACAGCATTCTGAGATAGATCATATTATCAAGATATACACATTCCAAGACATCTGACACCTTCTCAATACTTACTTGGTCCTAACAATCAACGTGTCCCTCCCTGAACTTACTATTTTTCATGTACTACTCCTTGGTGAATACTGATCTATCTATTTATTTAAGACCTCACCAATACCCCCTGGCCCCACAGAAGAGATCAAACCTTTGGCCTTTTAAATTTCTCCACACACTCACTTGCACCTGATATACTCAATAGAAATATATAGGATTGCCCTTAATTTTACTGGTCAAGCATATTTCATGGCCTCTTTTTGTGCTCCTAATTGCTATTGCAAATACTCTCTACATCCTCTATATTTTCCTCAAGGAATTGAGGATCCAAGTTGCCTAGACCAATCGAATGCTTCCTTTTTTTTACCTGATCAAACCTTAAATAATCTTTGTCATCCAAGGTTCCATCATCTTGCTATCTTTCCTTTCCCCTTTGCTGGAAGGTGCTGTTGCTCAACCCTTGCTAACCCTTTTTAAAAAGTTTGTTACTTGTCAGATTTTATTTTACCCACGAGGATCTACTCCCAATATAACTCCAGCCAGTCCGCTCTTAGTCCGTTAAAGTTATTTTCCAAGTATTTTTCCTGGAGTGTAGGAGGCTGAGAGGTGACCTGACAAAGATAAACAAAAGGATAAGAGGCAGGAATAGGTAGAGTCAGAATCTTTTTTCCCGTGATATAGGTATCAAAAAACAAGAAGTAAGTAGAAGGGATTTTAAAGGGAATTTGAGAATAAGTTTACTTAATACTGAGAGTGGAACACACTACCAGAGGAGCTGGTGGAATCAGATTCAATCACTATGCTTAAGAGACAGTTAAACAGACACTTGAATAAACAAGGATAGACCTAATGTGAGGTTACCATGGACAGACAAAAGACCTGTTTCTGTGCTTTTTAATTCCATAACATCCCAGTGGGAAGCACACTAAATAAGATGGCAAATGTGATGTCAGCTGGCATGTCAAGTTAAACCACCAATAAATGGGGAAAAAAAACAAAAGCAATTTCTTAATGTGGGCATTTCTCAATTTCTTTGCTGACTCCAATTTGTCATTAGGAAAACAGCATTATTTAATACTTCAAGGATGGGTGAAATCCAATTTCTAGGCTTTTGTTTGGTAATGCACCTATGGAACATTTTGAGACATATTATTATGTTAAAGATTGTATATTAATGTAAATTGTTGTCTGTGTAAATGAAAGATTGAATGTGTGCACATGTGCATCCATTGCTTCCAGTGGTGTTCGTCTCTGATATTTTCCAGTTCTCTGTAAGGGTCTACACCGGAAATAGCTATCTGTTCTCTCCACCGATATTGACAGAACAGCATTTTCTGGTTTCTGTAATGGTAGACCAGCACAGGAGACTCTGCCTCACCTTGATGCATGATCTGCTTTACAAGACTTAATTCCAAGTAGCCATTCTGTAACCATGGTCATTAGAGAATCATGGGTTGATAGAAAAGGTAGCCTGATAATTCCACACTTTGGTTTTCACAAGGTATAGAGTCAGGGATGGGGAGAAGATAACATGGGTGCAATATAACTTAAGCAAACAACTGCCAGGATGATATGCTACAAAATTAAATAAATAAGGTCAGTAAGTTGAACATGAGCAGTAAAGGGATGATCATCAGATTGTTTTGAGTGCCTACAGGGGAAAAAGAAGAGAAACTGCGTTGGTAAGTTTGACACATCAGAAACTAGAAGGTAGTAATAAGAGGGCATTTCAATTATTCAGAAATTATCTGGGAAGTAACAAAGTAAGGAACACAGAAAGAACAGCGTTCCTGAAACATAGTTAAAGAGAGCTAGCAAGCCCAGCAACAGGTGTGGACAGTGTTTTAGGAATGGACTGGGTGAGAGGACAGAATGGCAATAGGACAGCATGGAAGCAACAATGCTACTTCAGATGGATCTATCCAGAACAAGGGGTCACAGTCTGAGGATAAAGGGGAAGCCTTTTAGGACTGAGATTAGGAAAAACTTCTTCACACAGAGAGCAGTGAATCTGTGGAATTCTCTGCCACAGGAAACAGTTGAGGCCAGTTCATTGGCTATATTTAAGAGGGAGTTAGATATGGCCCTTGTGGCTACGGGGATCAGGGGGTATGGAGAGAAGGCAGGTACAGGGTTCTGAGTTGGATGATCAGCCATGATCATACTGAATGGCGGTGCAGGCTTGAAGGGCCGAATGGCCTACTCCTGTACCTATTTTCTATGTTTCTATCCGCTAAGTAAAACAACAGATCTGGACCACAGATAAATCATTTGTACAGATTAAGTCCAATGTTCCAAATAGAGATCAAAATTCTGCGTGAGAGTGCAGGTGTATCTGTCATCAAAGAAGGGCTGTGAGAAAATGTGAAGTAATGGAAGTGATAAATACAAAAAGAATGAGACAAGATAAGGACTACAGCTTGCTAAAGGTAAATAAATCAGGAGATATGGATAAAATAAATCCTGGGCCTTTAAAGGGGGCAACCATATAGAGACTAGAAAAGTACAGTACAGAAACAGGCCCTTCGGCCCATCTAGTCCATACCAAACTATTTAAACTGCCCAGTCCCATCAACCTGCACCCAGACCATTGCCCTTCATACCTCTGACATTCATGTAAATCCAAACTTCTCCTAAGCGTTGAAATTGATCTTACATGTACTATTTGTGCTAGCAGCTTGTTCCATATCTCCACGATTCTAAGTGAAGAAGGTTCTCCTCATACCTTAAACATTTCACCTCTCACCCTTAACCCATGATCTCTAATTATAGTTCCATTCCACCTCAGTGGAAAAAAACCTGCTTGCATTTCTCTTATTTATACTGCTGATAATTTTGTATACCTCTATCAAATTTCCTCTCAACCTTCTACGTCCGAGGAATAAAGTCCTAACCTATTCAACCTTTCCACATAACTCAGGTCCTCCAGTCCCCAAAACATCCTCATAAATTTTCTCTGTACTCTTTCAACCTTATTCATATCTTTCCTCTAGGTAGGTGACCAAAACTACATACAACACTCCAAATTAGGCCTCACCAATGTCTTACACAACTTCAACATAACATCCCATCTCCTGTACTCAGCATCTTGATTTATGAAGGCCAATGTGTCCAAAGTTTTCTTTACAATCCTGCCTACCTATGCCACCACTTCTAATGAATTATGAACCTGTACTCCCAGATCCCTTTGTCCTACTGCACTCCTCTGTGCACTACAAACACTAAAAAATCTGCTGGAAATCATCTGCGTCTTGATGAAGGGTTCTGGCCCAAAATATTGATTGTTTACTCTTTTCCATAGATGCTGAGTTCCTCCAGAATTTTGCGTAAGCCACTGTCTAAGATCCACCCTGGTTGGCTCTACCAAAGAATAACACCTCACGCTTGCCTGAATTAAATTCCATCTGCCATTTTTCTGGCCATTTTCCCAACTGGTCCAGATCTCACTGCAAGCCCTGACAGTCTTCCTCGCTGTGTAATACACCCCCAATCTTTGTGTCATCTGCAAACTTGCTGATCCAAATATAGAGTAGGCTCTGGCTATAATTCTCTTCAGAGGGGTTCCAGAGGTAAAGAAGATTGGAAATAAGGCAGCTTTATTTAAAAAAAGAGACAGATTGAGTAACCACATGCCATTTATCTTAACATTGATGGTTATCGTAAATTAACTTAAACATTTTGGCGGACTAACATAAATCAGCATTTAAGACCCTAAAACGTAGAAGCAGAATTATGCCATTTGACCTAATGAGTCTGCTCTGCCATTCCATCATGGCTGATTTAATATTCCTCTCAACCCTTTTCTGCTGCCTTTTCCTGGTGATACTCTCATTAGTCAAGAACCTATCAACCTCCACCTTAAATATATCCAATGACTTGGCCTGTACAGCCGTCTGTGGCAATGAATTCCACTGATTCACCACCCTCTGGCTAAAGAATTTTTTCCACATCTCTGTTCTAAATGGACATCCCTCAGTTCTGAGGCTGTGACCCTCTGGTCATAGATTATCCCAGCATAGGGAACATCCTCTCCATATCCACTCTATCTGGGCCTTTCAAGATTGGATAGGTTTCAAAGAGATTCTGCACCCTCCCCCCCCATTCTTCTAAACTCCAGCAAGTACAGATCCAGAACAATCAAACAGTCCTCATATGTTAACCCTTTCATTCCTGGAATCATTCTCATGAACCTTCTGTGTACCCTCTCCAATGCTAGCACATCTTCTCTTAGATAAGAGACACAAAACTGCTTACTGTACTCCAAGTACAGTCTGACCAATGTTGTATATAGACTCAACATTATATCCTTGCTTTTGTATTGTAATTTTCTCAAAATGAATGTGAACATTGTATTTGCCTTCCTTAAAACTGACTCAACCTTCAAGTTAACCTTTAGGGAATCCTACACAAATGCGCTCAAGTCTTTGTGCATATCTTATTTTTGAAATTGTTCGCACCTTTATTCCTTCTACTGAAATGCATGACCATACACTTCCATCTTGTTACTCCTTTGCTGATCCCCCCAAGCCAGCAGACACCCTGCTTCCACAACACTACCTGCCCCTCCAATTATCTTTGTAACACCTACAATCTTGGCCACAAAGCCTTCAATTCCCTCATACAAATCAATGACATATAACGTGAAAAGAACTGTCCCGACACTGACTCCCACGGCACACCATTAGTCATTGATAGCTAACCAGAAAAGACCCCTTTATTCCATTCTTTGCCTCCTGCAAGTCAGTCAATCTTTTATCCATGCTAGTACCTTTCCTATTATGCCATGGGCGCTTACATTTTTCAGCAGCCTCATGTGCGGCATCTTGTCAAAGGACTGAAATTCTAAATAAACAATATCCACTGACTCTCCTTTGTCTAAACTGCTATTTCCTCAGAGAATTTGTCAGGCAAGAGTTCCCCTTTAGAAAACCATGCAAACTTTGGCCTATCATGTGCCTAGAAGTACTCCAAAACCTTATCCTTAATAATAGACTCCAACATTTTTCCAACACGTCAGACTAACTGGCCTATAATTCCCTTGCTTCTGTCTTCCTCCCTTCGTAAAGAGTGAGATGATATTTGCAATTTTCCAGTCCTTAGGAACCATTTCAGAATCTCTTTCAGAACCCTGGGGAAGGGGAAGAGGAGAGGAAGAGGAAGAAAACACGCACACACTTGTGGGAGAGGCTGCTCCCTTCAGCATTGAATTAAAAGTGTTATTGGTCTATATGTATTCTTTTCTTCTGTATTTTAGTGAAGTGGTTATTGAGTAGACTTTTATATAATTCTAAAAAAATATTTTTACAACCTTTAACACTTCTATAGTGCCTCCTTTGTATGCAAAATTAAATTTGAATGAATTTTAAAATATTTTGTTGTACATGGGATCCAAAGGAAAGTGACAAGCTGGATTAAAAATTGCTCTGCAGGTGAAAGTAAAAGGCAGTGGTAAACTGGTGTTTCTGTGATTCCCAGGTTATGTGCAGAGATGCTTTACAAGATTCACTAAATGGTTTCTTTTTATCGTATATATTAATGATTTGAATGAGAGTAGGAAACACAATTAAGTTTACTGAAGACATCAACATTGGCAATGTGGTTAAATATCAGGCTGTACGACAATATCAATGGATTGGTTATATATTCAGAAATATGCAAATACAATTCAATCCAGAGACACATTAACTATATTCGAATGGGTAAGCACAGCAAAGTAATAAACAGTATATGTGGCATACACTTCTTAAAAGCAGAGGAACAGAGGAAATTGGCATGATATCCATAGTTTCCTGTACATAATCACATGGGTCCATAAGGTAGGTAAGAAGGCATACAAGATACAGAGTGTGTGAATAGTGGCATCATACATAAAACACTTGTTATTCTACAGCTACATCTGTATGTAGTTTGGGTTATCACAATACAGCAAATATGTGAGAGCATGAGAAGATTAATTGGGCTGAAAAATTCTTATCATGAGGAGAATGTGACTTTTGAAGCATAAAATTAAAGACAGATTAATTGAACCAAATAAACATACCTCAGGGTTTGGGAAGATGTTGGAGTCAATTGTTAAGGATGAGATCATGGAGTACTAGGTGATACTGGACAAGATAGGACAAAGGTTTCCTTAAGGGAAAATCTTGCCTAATCAACCTGTTGGAATTCTTTGAGGAGATTACAAGTAGGAAAGGTAAAGGGGATACAGTGGATGTTGTATATTTGGACTTTCAGAAGGCCTTTGTCAAGGTGCCAGACATCAGGCTGCTTACCAAGTTAAGAGCCCATGGTATTACAGGAAAGTTACTACCTTGGTTAGAGCATTGGCAGATTGGTAGGATGCAGCAAGTGGGAATAAAAGGATCCTTTTTTGGTTGGCTGCCAGTGACTAGAGGTGTTCCACAGTGATTGGTATTGGGACCGCTTCTTTTTATGCTGTATATCAATGATTTAGATGATGGAATAGATCGCTTTGTTGTCAAGTTTGCAGATGATATGAAGATTGGTAGAGAGGCAGGTAGTGTTGAGGAAACAGGTAGGCTGCAGGAGGACTTAGACAGATTAGGAGAATGGGCAAGAAAGTGGTAAATGACATACAATGTTGGAAAATGCATGGTCATGCACTTTGGTAGAAGAAATACATTTGCAGACTATTTTCTAAATGGGGAGAAAATCCAAAAAATCTGAGATACAAAGAGACTTGGGAGTCCTTGTGCAGAATACCCTAAAGGTTAACTTGCATGTTGAGTCGGTGGTGAGGAAGGCAAATGCCATGTTAGCATTCATTTCAAGAGGTCTAGAATACAAGGGCAAGGATGTGATGCTGAGGCTTCATAAGGCACTGGCGAGGCCTTGAGTAATGTGAACAGTCCTAGGCTCCTCATCTAAGAAAAGATGTGCTGGCATTGGAAAGGGTTCAGAGCAGGTTCACAAGGATGATTCCAGGAATGAAAGGGTTATCATACAAGGAACGCTTGATAGCTCTGGGTCTGTACTTGGTGAAATTTAGAAGGATGAGGGGAATCTCATTGAAACCTTTTGAATGCTGAAAGGCCTTGACAGAGTAGATGTCAAAAGAATGTTTCCCATGGTGGGGGAGTCTAGGACAAGAGGGCATAGCTTCAGGATAGAGGGGCATTCATTTAGAACAGAGATGCGGAGAAATTCCTTCAGTCAGAGGTGGTGAATTTGTGGAATTTATTACCACAGGCAGCTGTGGAGGCCAGGTCATTGAGTGTATTTAAGCTTCATAGGTTCTTGATTGAACATGCATCAAAGGTTGCAGGGAGAAGGCCGGGGTGTGGGGCTGAGGAGGGAAAAAGGATCAGCCATGATTGAATGGCACAGCAGACTTGATGGGCCAAATGGCCTAATCCTACTCCTATATCTTATGGTCTTATATAATAGGCCTGAACATGGTGAACAGGAAGCACCTATTTCCTTGGCAGAATGCTTTATAACATGAGGACAAAGATTTAAGTGGAAGTTTAAAGGGGAGTTAAAGGCAGAAAGAAGCCTTTACCACATTTTATACATAGCTAATGAACATTTGAAAAGCTATAGCCTACAGAGGTTTGGGAAGCGGAATTAACTTAAACAACTTCCATTTTGACTATTGTGGATATGATGTGCCAATGGCAATCAATATTGCTGTAAATTTCTCTTATCCTGGGATGTTAGAACTGCATCCAGTTAATGCAGTGGGTGAAAGAATCAAAGGCATGCAGCAAGCAAAAGGTGGCAACTGAGGATAAAATTGACTGCACAGTGAGGATGTAAGGTAATATGACAATGGTCAGTTAATTTTATTTCATCTATTAGAACCTATGGCGTGATAAATAATGGTCATGATACTGGGAAAAACTCCACTGCTCTTCTTCACCTCCTTTAAACTCCACCTGAGGATGACGAATGAGCTTAACATTTCACCTGAAATTCAAAACCTCTGACAATAGATCCTGCCCTTGGTTGACTAAGTATCTCAGCTTGTATTCTATTTTTAAGCCCCTGGATTGGAACAAACATATGCATACAATAAATCACCAATTAAGTATTAATGTTGCAGTGCCTACACAATTTAAAACCTGCCCTTTAGACTTTAAGTACTGAGGGTGTGTAAAATTTGCTTTCTACCCAAATATTCCTTTATTATTGTTCCATACCAATCTCAATACATAGAACATAGAAATCCATAGCACATTACAGGCCCTTCGGCCCACAATGTAGTGCCGACCAAGTAACCTACTCTGGAAACTGCCTAGAATTACCCTATGATGTAGCCCTCTATTTTTCTTAACTCCATGTACCTATCGAAGAGTCTCTTAAAAGATCCTATTGTATCTGCCTCCACCATTGTTGCCAGCAGTGCGTTCCACCCACCCACCACTCTCCGTGTGAATACATTTTTGAATGTGAATATCAAAGAAATTGTGTTGGAAAAAAAGCTAAAATGTAGTGTTGAACAAAATATTGGTAATAATATGAGGTATAATACACAAGTGAATCAGTGACAGCAAAGCATTACAGTGAATATTTAATTATGTTATTTAAATAACATTTAATCTACTGAGCTATTCGGTATTTTTAAATAATCTCTAAGGACTATCAGTTCACTCTCAGCCCTTTCCTTCTTAGTTTTTCTTTCCAAGTTTGTTCTTGCATTAATATTTTGTCTCAAATTGGAACAGTGGCATTATTATGCTGCTATTTTAGTACCTTGGTTAACTTTCCATTTTTCTTGCGTCCAATAGCTTCTCTCACCTAACTGCTGGGGAGACTCCAAATAAAAACTCCCAATACCAAGTCCACTCACTGAAAGTTCCTGATCCAGATCAGAACCCATAGCACTACGACCACCATACTTTCTTCTACTACTTGGATGCTTCTCCGAGACAATTCCCCGAGAGGTTTGTTCTCTCAGATTTTCATACAAGAGTAGCTATTCTTTGTGTGAGAGCTAAAATATAATTAGAACACAATTCAACCATAGGAAGCACCATACCTTCATAGACCTCAAACACACAATATTTAGCAGGAGGTATTGGCTAGTAAATAGGAGCAGGAATTATCAAACCTTGAAGCTTCTTTTGTGGACAGGGGTTGTTATCCTATTCTCTTTGAGATGTCCTGTACTCCAAATGAATTGTCCTATGCCTACCTGTGACTGTACGTTAGCTCCAACTTGAGAACCCTGGTAAGAATCCCCATTCAGTGACTGCATATTCATGAATATGTCTCCAGAGTTTGGCATGTTAAAAGAACCAGAAGAACCTGGAAAGGAAAGAGTCAGGTACCTGAATCACGCAAAGATTGCACACAGTATGTCTCCCCTTGAGCCAAGCACTGAGATAGTGCTAACAGAAAGGGGGGAGTTCACAATCAAAGCTGCATGCACCCAAAATGCCCAGATTAAACATTTAACATGCTCACAATCATCTGTTAGTTACATGCATTATGCACCTTGAAGGATTTAGTTTTTGTTACTCAGCTGATAGTAGGAAGAGTAAGGTTTCAGTTGAAAGAAAACAGATTATTTAGACAGAATTAGTCTTAGTTAGAGAATACCTTAAGAATATGTGAAGAATAATTTAAAACTGAAGACAACATGCACGATTAGTAATACTTGAGCAAGTGGGTGTAAAATGGACAAGAACAATATGCTGTCAGCTGGTATAAGCCTCAATATCTCTCACATAATACTTTATGTAGACTGCGCGCAATGTCAAAGTGCTTATCGCTGTAAGCTTTTCCCCCCAGAGAAAAGTACCCAGAAATTTCTATATACTGACTGAAATATTGTCACAAAAATTATCAATGTCACACAAATAAAGGGAACCATTACACCCTACTCACTGCAAACGATTGGGTGAAAATGCATTCGCTGTATTGCTAAAAGAACAACTTGTAGCAACACACTGCATTTTCAGAGGCAGAACAATCCACACATCATCACTATGAAAGGGGATAAAAGTCTACACAGATTTTGTGCATTTTTGTCAAAAGCTCTTGACAACTTGTTGCTGTAAGTTTGCTGTTATTGTTACCCTGCTGCATATGGGTCTGTAGTCAATGAGAGGAAGGCAGAATAGATCTTGTAACATAGAGGCAGAAATACTGCTTGTAGAGATAGATCTGTGGGACTAGTTGAGAACTTGAAATGCACTGAAATGGGACACTAAGTGAGCAATTACTTCCAAAACAATTGTACTCTTAGAATCAATAAATGAGCTAATGAAACAGACAATATTAAAGATAGTCAACATCTGTGGTAAGACGAAGGTCCCATGAGAGATTAATGACCTGAAACATACTGTTTCTAAACATCCTTCTTGACTTCATGCAATTTGTGTTTTAATTTCAGATTAGCAACATCCAGTGTAGTTTGCTTTTCCATTACTGCCTGAAAAAAACTGCATGACGGAGCTGTAAGGATTCGGAAAGAAAAGTACATTCTGAAGGGGCTGAATGGATGGGGAGGAAGCAGGAAAGGGTAGTGGGAAGGAAGCAATTCAGTCATCACGGTCCTGACAAAAACACAGCCTTTGGAGATATGGTATGGCAACTAGCTACAAATACAACAATGTGACCTTTTCTTCAAAAAATGTTCTCAAGAAGTGGTAAGATCCTGAAACCTGAATACCGAGCAAAGCAGTGTATCAATTTAAGCCAAGAATTCTCCGCCTTTCCATATTTAGTATGAAAGCCGTGCAAGAAACTCCACATACTGATGAGAACAGTGAACTGAGCATACAGGCACTGGACAAGGTGGCTCAGGAAACTACCTTTATCAGACACAGCTGGATACTTTAAGAAATCATGTAATTATGATTATCTTTGACAACTAACTTTATGTAACTTTGCAACACACACACAATACTAGAGGAACTCAGAATAAAGAGTTGATGTTTTGGGCTGAGACCCTTCATCAGGACTCCCATTCATTGCCAAGTAGATGAGAAATGGCAAAATAAATTAAAACTCAGCAGTTACATGAACATTGGTGATCAGCAAGTATGAAAGCCAGAAATCTGGTAATTGCTCTTTGGCTATCAAGTGCTCAAGTTGAGGCTTTGAAACTTTGGTCACTGCTTTAAATGTTGTGTCTAAAGATTATGCAAATAATGATTAATCAATATTGGATACAAAGTGCAATAACACACAATGTGCTGGAGGAGCTCAGCAGGTCAGGCTACATCTATGAATGGGAATAAACAGTTGACTTTTTGGGCCAAGACCCTTCCTCAGAACTGGAAAGGAAGTGGGGGGGGGCAGGAAGTCAGAACAACAAGGTGGGGGGAGGGAAGAAAGAAGTGCCAGGTGGCAGATGATAGATGAAACTGGGAGAAGCAGAAGGGTGAAGTAAAGAGCTGGGAAGTTGATTGGTGAAAGAGATTAAGGGCTGGAAAACACGGAATCCGATTAGGTGTTAAGGTAGGTGTAGCACTTATTCCACTTGCAAGGATAAGTGCTGGGAGGAACAAGTGGACAAGAGAGTTGCACAGGGACCAGTCCCTGCAGAAAATGGGAAGTCAGGGGGAGGGAAAGATGAGCTTGGAGTTGGATCTCGTTGGAGATAGTGGAAGCTACAGAGAATTATGTGCTGGATGCAGAGGCTTATGGGGTGGTAGGTGAGGACCAGAGGAACCCTATCCCTGGTGTAGCAGCAGGAGGATGAAGTGAGGGCAGATGTACATGAAATGGATACGAAGTTGCCACAAGCACAAATCAGTGTTTTAATTACTGTTAGTGAAAGAAACCTACAGTAATATAGTTACCTATAGTAATTGAAAAAGAAAGATTTGTATTATATCTACACTAATTTTATTCAACTAGGAAATGTATATAGAATTACCCTGTATAAAATAACTATGAACATTTTAAAGGCAGCAATTGATCTAACATCATAATCAGATATCAAGAGGCAAGATCTAACTCTCACTCTCTTTCATTCTCTGTTTCAGCCACCCTACAACCAACTCCACAAGCCCTGTAATGCAGAGATGAAATAATGACCAACTGCTGCTTGAATATTCTGACTTTCAGGATTAAAAAATGTCCACCTTTAAAAATCCACGGTAGGTTATAATTGTACAAGTGGTAGATATCATTTAGTAACATAATAGCAGCAAAATAATTTAGTCTCCTAATTTATTTTATATTTTCCAAATGTTATCATCTTTCACCTTTCCTCCTATCAGATGACATGTAGCCATACAGCTGGGAAGGCTCCCAGTCTGTTACCATTTACTGCAAAAGGATTTAAATACAAATGTAGGAACGTTGTGCTTCAGTTCTTTAAGATACTGGGTAAGACCATATCTGAAATCCTATATAGAGAATATGCTGTCTTATTTAAGGAAGGATGAATAGGAGTTGGAAGTAACTCGGAAAAGGTTTCCTAGACCCATACCTTGAATGGGTGGATTGTTTAAGTAAACAGATTGTACAAATGTGACTTGTACAACTGAAATTTAGAAGAGTGAGGAGGGGTTTACTTTGAAGGGCTTTGACAGGATGAATGTGGAGAGGATGTTTCCCCTTGTCAAAGAGTCTAAAACTAGTGTCATTGTTTCAAAATAAGGGGCCACTCATTTCAAACAAAGACGAAACTTATTTTTTTCTCTCTCAGAATAAATTTGGACCTCAAAGGATAATGAAGGCAGTCTTTGACTATCTTAAGGCATTGTTAAGCAACTGTTGGACAGATGAGAATGTAGAATTGTGGTTATCATTTCACCATAAGGGCAGGGGGCGAGCGGCTTATTCCTGCTCCTAATTCATATGTTTGCCTTTATGTCTGTATGAGAATCCCAGGTTTGATCTCATTAAGGGTGGCAGTAGGAGGAAACAAATGACTCCAGCTGCCAGAGCTAGTGAGGAGAAAATAAAACTGGGGCACACATTCTGATCATAGGTCCAGAAGATAAATGGGAATGTGTCCATGTTTAATGAAGACAAACTGGTTTAGTTATGAAATACATCTCTCATCCAATGTTAGATACAAAGTTCAATTGCTTAGCCCACAGGTTCTGTCCCAGAATCTACAGAGAACAATCTCAATCAAATATTACACTGATTTATGAATATGTGTCGAATAATATTCTTACAATATTTCTCACACTGTGGAAATGCATCAAAGTACATCATGAAACCATGTGCAGAGTGACAAAGCATACATTATATTCACATGCTCATCATCAAGCAGAAAACCAACAGAGAATGAGAATAAAATCAATAACTGGAAATGTATTTCCAAAGGTCTAATCTAAAGAAAGGAATATGCAAGTTACTTTCAACTCGCAAGAAGAGTGACACACCAGTGTCAAGAAAAATACATAATAATTCTATTCAGCTCAATAGTTTATATTTTTTCTGGGCTAAAATGTTAATGTGACCAGTTTTAGAAGTGCTATGTAGCAGCCAAACAACGTATCTAAGATCGCCTCTGGTAAGCTCCAGAGAAAAAGATATGTGCAGAACAGGTAAGAGGCACTGTATATATTGCAAAGGATGAAGCAATTTATATTATATGAGCTTCCTCTGTCTATACTGTGCAGAGGCACAAAAGCCTCAAGAAATTACATACATCAAATTCCACAAAATCATAACATTTTCTCCCATCTCACACTTTTCTACAACACAGAAGATTTTTTTTGCAGCCCATCAATTAATGCTCGTGCTCAGAATGAGTTGCATTCTCCCCCTTAGTTATATGTAACCTATTCACTCTCAATGCACAAGAATTTTTTATTCTTAGCAGTGTAGAGGGAACTTGGGGGTCCAACTCTATAAAACCCTCCAAGCAGCCAGGCAAGTTGATAGGATGGTTAAGAAGGCAATACAGTGTGTTGACCTTCGTTAGTTAGGGGACTGAGTTCAAGAGCCACGAGGTAATGTTGCAGTTCTACTAGTCTCTTTTAGACTACACTTGGAGAATTGTGCTCCATTCTGGTTGACTCATTATAGGAAGGATATGGAAGCTCAGGAGATTTACTAGGATGCCGCCTGGATTAGAGAACATGTGTTTTGAGGAAAGGTTGAGTTAGCTAGAGCCTTTCTCTTTGGAGCGAAGGAGGATGACAGGCAACTTGATAGAGGATATAGGATGATAAGTGGCATAGACAGAGTACACAGCCTGTGCCCTTTTCCAAAGGAGGTAATGACTAATACCAGAGAATATCTATTTAAGGTGGTTAGAGGGCAGTTTAGGAGAGATGTCATGGGTAGGCTTTTCACACAGAGGGTGATAGGTACCTGGAATGCATTGCTGGTGGTAGTGGTAGAGGATGATACATAAAGGACATTTAAGAGACTCTTAGATTGTAATACAGGTGTAAAAAAATGGAAGGTTATGGGCTATGCAGGAGGGAAGGACTAGATTGATCTTAGAATAGGCTAAAAGCTCAGCAAAACGTCATGGGCTGAAGGACATTACTGTGCATAATGTTATACATGCTGTGTTCAAACACAAGAAAACAGGAGCAGAACTAGGGGATTCCATCCCTCGAGCCATACTTCTATTCAATATGATCCTGGTTGATTTGTATTGCCCTCAATTCCATTTCTGTACCAGATCCTCATATCCCCAATCTTCCAAAAACGTATCTGCCTCCATTTTAAATACTTCTAATAAATTCCAGACCTTCACTACCTCTGTTAGAAGAAACCAGTTGACTGGCTGCGTGTAGTTCTGTCCTCTTGGTCCCACTACTGTAAACATCTCATCATGTCTCTTAACTTCAAACCTATTGACTATAAAACTCTAGAAGAAATTGTGCTACACCTGAAATCCTCCTCCTGTTCCCTTGACATTTTACCAACAACCTTTTTTAAATACGTTTTTACTTGCGTGGCACCAGACATTCTGCAAATAGTCAATACTTCTCTTCTATTAGGCTACTTCACGAAAGCCCTGAAAACTGCAGTTATTAAGCCTCTTTTAAAAAAGAACAACCTAGATGCCTCACACATCAAAGTTGCTGGTGAACGCAGCAGGCCAGGCAGCATCTCTAGGAAGAGGTACAGTCGACGTTTCAGGCCGAGACCCTTCGTCAGGACTGAGTTGCTTGAATTTCCAGCATCTGCAGAATTCCTGTTGTTAACCTAGATGCCTCAATAATTAATAACTACAGGCCGATATCAAACTTACCATGTTTAAGTAAAACTATTGAAAAGGTTGTTTATCAGCAACTTTTAGCACCAACCCCAATTCTTTTGCCAGGCACTACAGCAGGGGGAATTTACAGTAGTCAGTATAGTGACTTGATGGACTGTGGATCAAGGTCTCTTTGGGAGCTTTTACAGTTGCTTGCAGGGTGGGGCCGGTGCTTTTGCTGGTGTGAGTAGGGGAGAGAGGAGTGGTACACGTGCTGCTGCCTCTGCACAGGATGGGAGGAGGTGGGGGTTTTGGGGCATTGATGTTCGAACATTCATTCTATGAGGTCTCTTGTATCATGGATGTCTGTGAAGAGTACACATTTCAGGTTGTATACTGTAGACATTCTCAAATATTAAAGGAACCTAAATCTAAATGTAACAGATTACACATCTTGGATGTGGGAGAAAACTGGAGCACCCAGGCAAAATGAAGTCATGGGGGAGAATGGAAACTGTACCCATACATCAGCAGATGTCAGTACCCAAATCTGGGTCACGAGAGCAGAGGCAGAACCACTGTGCCTCCCTTCTGTCCAGATTTATTAACTTAATTTAAATTTCCCAGCTACCATGGGGATATTCTAACCTACACTTGAACACAGGTGAAGGAAAGGGCTTGTGTAGTAACTTCTGTGTCAGGTTATCATTTTCTACACATTTCTACAAGAAAGCATCACACTTTATACATTGCACAACATTTGTCCATTCTACATTCTATTTCTTGCATTTCTCCTTCCTTCCCAAAGCTATGAAAGGGTCCCTCCTATCCTCATCTTGCATTCCAGCTGCATTCAACAGAAAGAAAAAAAACTCCATATGCTGGAAATCGGAAACTGAAACAGAACATTCTGGAAATACTTAGCAGATCAGCCATTAACTATGGAGACAGAAACAAATTTAACACTTAAATCTGATGACTTTACATTGAACCCAGGTACAGATGACAAAATAAATTCTTAGTTGCTTAGAAGGGGAGAAATGGAAAGTTCAAAGAAAATTTATTATCAAAGCACATATATGTCTCCATATACTACCCTGAGATTCATTTTCTTGCAAGCATTCACAGTAGATTCAAAGAAACACAACAAAAATGAAAAATGACATACAACAAAGACAAACAAACAACCTTTGTGCAAATGATAACAAACTGTGCAAATACAAAATAAATAAATAAATATTGAGGTCACGAGCTGTAGAGTCCTTAAAAATTAGTTCATAATTGTGGAATTAGTTAATTGCTGGGGTGAGTAAAGTTATCCCCTCTGGTTCAAGAGCCTGGTAGTTGAGGAGTAATAGCTATCTGAACCTGGTGGTATGTGTCCTGAGGCTCCTGTACCTTCTCCCTGATAGCAGCAGTGAGAAGAGAGCATGGCCTGGATGGCTGGAGTCCTTGATGATGGATGCTGCTTTGCTGTGACAATGCTCCTTGTAAATATGCTCAGTGGTTGGGAGGACTTTACTTGTAATGGATGGGCTGTATCCACTACTTTTTGAAGGTTTTTTCTGTTTAAAGGCATAGGTGTTCCCATACCAGGCCATGATGCAACCAGTCAGTAGACTCTCCACCACACATATATAAAAGTTTGTCAAAATTTTAGATGACATGTTGGACCCAGGACAGATCCTTTAAAATGATAACGCTCCCCCAAAAATTTTGAAGTTGCAGACCCCTTCCACCCTTGATAAGAACTGGCTCATGGACCGCTGGTTTCCTCCTCCTGTAGTCTATAAATAGCTCTTTGGTTTTGCTTACATTAAGTGAGAGGCTGTTGTGGCACAACAATGTCACAAAGTTTCACTTTGTAGGAGGCGATAGCATTCAAACCCTGCCGTAGACGTTCAGCATCCTGAGATTCAAGTTTAGCCTGGAATTGCCATTTTCTACTTGAGGTGGCTATCCAGAAGTCATACCCGAACCTCTTGTATTTTACTTATCCGCCAGATTCAATGTAATTGATCTGGCCCTCAGCAGATTGTGGATCTCTTGGCTCATTCAGGAGCTTCCAGTTAGGGAAGATGCTGAATGATTTTGTGGGGACACACTTGTCCATGACTGTCTTTATAAAGTCCATGAAAGATGTGGTGTATTTGTACAAGTCCTCTGATAAGTTCTTGAACATGGCCTCGTCCACCAGCTTGAAGCAATACTGTAGCCGCTCCTCTGCTTCCTGTGACCACTGTTGCCTTTAATTCTGCAGCCTTGATCTTTAGCCTCTGCCAGTGTGCAGGTAGGAGGAAGATAGCCAGATGTTCAGATTTCTTCTGGAAGAAGACAGCATCAGCAAACAATGTGATGAAGGAAGACATTCTCCAGTCAGTTCACAAAATTACTTCTTTCTCTTCTTCTACACCTTCTTTCTCATTCAAATATGGTTCTGCTACTGTTGGAGCCTGTGATCTACATTTTGGTGGTGTGTTTTCGGGCTGATTGAGCAACTTGGCTGTTTCCGAGGGTGTTCGGTGAGGTTTTGAACAAAGCATGCAGCCTTGAGGCCAAGAAGCCTGGAATCTACGATCGACTCCATTTCTCACGGATGCTGTTGATTAAAGCGTTGAGGAAGATTGAAATCATCGAGGCGAAAGTGGAAGGCGAGCGGGGGTTCAGTGCTGTCTGCCAGCCTCTTGCTTGCTGCTGCCTGAAGATGATGTCTGCACATGACGGTCTCTCTTGCTCACTGCTCCCAGAGGAAGGTCCCTGTATTTGAATGGTCTCTCTCTCCCTCTCCCTCCCTCACCCTCGATGCTGTTGGAGGATGGTGCTGCCCAAGTCCCAGGTCTTGAGCAAGGTTTAATCGAAGTGGTTTGTGGATTGGACTCTGTAGTTTTCATTATGATGTGTTTCTGGTCACTCCTTTTTTTGTTGCTATTTTGTGAGATTTTGATCAGGGTGGCCTGTAGATAACAAACAACACAGCACTAGATTGAACTGAACTCAGCAGAACTGAATATGCCTGGACTCTTGCTGTTTTATAGACTGGTTTTTGCTTGTTTTTGTGCCATTTGCGTGTTTTTTTGCATGCATTGGTGAGGAGGGGTTTGCTGATTTTCTTTGAATGGGTTCCATAGTTTTCTTTATTTTTGTCTTCTGAGGGAAGACGAATCTTAGGGCTGTATACTGCATACATACTTCCAAATACAAGTACTGTACGTTGAATCTGAATCTTCCTGAAATGCAGTATAAGGATCGAATGGTAATTGTAGTATAATAATGGTCAAGTGCGTTGGAATCCCTGGCACTATAGGTGACATGTTGATGACAATTGGCAAATCTGACTGAAGCCCCAGCAAAGATTTAAAAGGTGTCAAGCTAGGCTGTTGCTAATTGCAGAACTCAAAACATAGAATATTTGCTTAATATCTGCCCTTGACGTATGTAAACTGTGGTCAGGATCATGGAGGAGAACTCTCTTGGTAAGTAGAATGTATAGCATTTAATCATTAGATGCTCCAGGTCAGCAGAACAAGAGAGTGACAAGACTGCTACGTCTAAGCACAATGAAAAGTGTTACGATACGCACCCGACAGTGCCATCTTCTGGGGTTAGATGCTCTGACTCTCCGGAACATGGATCACTCGTGTGGACCCTTTAAAGATTCAGCCTGCCCCGCTAGTAGGCAGCCATGTTTTGGGTGCCAGGATTTTAACATGAAACCCCGTTATACCAGGTGTCTCTAGAGATGCACCTTGTTAGTTCCCCGCCACCAGACTTAGTGGTGAGAAAACTACCATACATCTCCATACTCCAGACTCCATACATCTAGGATCGTTATGACTTCAGTCTCACCAAACCCGGGAGGTTGGGATGTCTCGCTCACCTGAACCCCGATCCATGTGAATACTGTGTAATTACTGCCCCCATGCAATCGCCTGTCGGCAAGAAATAACATTCCGTACACTGCATACAATTCTAAAGAAAGCATATTTACAAATTTCAGCTTTATCAAACAGTTACATAAGAACATAAGAAATAGGAGCAGGAGTAGGCCATCCGGCCCATCAAGCCTGCCCCGCCATTCAATAAGATCATGGCTGATCTGTCCGTAAACTCAGCTCCATCTACCTGTTTTTTTCCCATAACCTTTAATTCCCCGACTATGTAAAAATCTATCTAACTGTATCTTATATATATTTAGTGAAGAAGCCTCAACTGCTTCCCTGGGCAGAGAATTCCACAGATTCACCACTCTCTGGGAAAAACAGTTTCTCGTCATCTCCGTCTTAAATCTTCTCCCCTGAATCTTGAGGCAATGTCTCCTAGTTCTAGTCTCACCTACCAATGGAAACAGCTTTCCTACTTCTATCTTATCTATCCCTTTCAAAATTTTGTATGTTTCTATAAGATCCCCTCTCTTTCTTCTGAATTCCAGAGAGTATAGTCCCAGGCAACTCAATCTCTCCTCATACGTTAACCCCTTCATCTCTGGAATCAACCTGGTGAATCTCCTCTGCACTGCTTCCAAAGCCAGTATATCCTTCCTCAAGTGTGGAGACCAGAACTGCACACAGTACTCCAGGTGTGGCCTCACCAGTACCCTGTATAGTTGCAACGTGACTGCCCTGCTCTTGAATTCAATCCCTCTAGCAATGAAGGCCAACATTCTGTTTGCCTTCTCAATAACCTGTTGCACCTGCAAGCCAACTTTTTGCAATTCATGCACAAGCACTCCCAAGTCCCTCTGCACAACAGCACGCTGCAATCTTTTACCATTTAAATAATAATCTGCTCTTCTATTATTCCTTCCAAAGTGGATGATCTCACATTTAGCAACGTTGTATTCCGTCTGCCAGACCTTGGCCCACTCACTTAATCTATCTATATCCCTCTAGAGACTCTCCACATCCTCTGTACGATTTGTTTTTCCATTCAGTTTAGTGTCATCAGCAAATCTGCTATCTTCCAAATCATCAATGTAAATGGTAAAAAGCTGCAGGCCCAGCACCAACACCTGCGGCACCCCATTCACTACTGACTGCCAACCGGAGAAACACCCATTTATACCAACCCTCCACCTTGTATTGGTTAACCAATCACTATCCATGCCAATACACTTTCTCCGAATTCATGCATCCGTATCTTATTTATAAGTCTCTTGTGCGGCACCTTATTGAAGGCCTTCCGGAAATCCAAGTACATGACATCCACCTGTTCCCCTCTCTGCACTGCACTCATTATGTCCTCAAAGAACTCCAGTAAGTTTGTCAAACAGGACCTGCCCTTTTTGAATCCATGCTGTGTCTGTCTAATGGAACCACTCCTTTCTAAATGCTTCGCTATTTCTTCCTTAATGACAGCTTCAAGCATTTTCCCGACTACAGATGTTAAGATGCCTGTCTTTTGCCTACATCCTTTTTCAAAAAGTGGCGTGACATTTGCTGTCATCCAGTCTGCTGGGACCTGCCCAGAGTCCAGAGAACTTTGGTAAATGATTACCAACGCGTCTACTACAATCTCCGCCAATTCCCTCAGCATCCTGGGATGCATCCCATCAGGCCCTCTAGTTTGCTCATCACTATACCTTCAGTGACAGTGATTTTATCTGGGTTCTCACCTCCCATTTCGTCCATAACATCATTCTTTGGCATAATAGACGTGTCCTCCAGCGTGAAGACCATTAGTAGGAAAAAGAAAGAAAAAAAAATGAAAGGGCCCATTACAGTTAACCCAGTCCAAATGTGCACATAAGTTGGAGCTCATCTTGAAGTTATCTTTAACTCGCACATTGGGCCCACCCATGGTCTGGGTGAAACCCCACACCACCTTCCAAATGTCACTTGAAATTCATCTTGAACAAATGGGCTCCCCCCAGGGAGTATTGGTCCTTCCTCCTTGAAGCCATTCATCTGCACATAGCACCTTGTGCAACAGGGACGGCATCCTCAGCCATCTTCACTCCTGTCTTCTTCCAGCTCCCTCCAAAAAGACCTTGACCCACACCAGTATCCCTCACAAAAAACTCTCCACCCAGCATTCTCTAGAACCTTCTCCCAATTCCACCATTCTAATTGGATGACACTACATTCCTAAGCATGAACATCACAACCTCATAATTCACAACATTAGGCAACAACATCACGAGCTCAAACCCAAACACTGAAAGCAGAACAGACTGCTCTTACAGAACTGCTAAAATTAAATACCTACAGCATAGCAGTAAAAATCTTAACCAGGGAGTTTTTAGAAAACTGTCCTCATTTCAGACTCATGTAGTGTTGATTCTTTTCTTCGACACTCAGCCCTTGGGTCCTAACCATCCTCACCTAAGTCTCTTGTCACATAAGAGTTTATCATGAAACACAAACCCCTACCTTACCCGAATGTTCTGTAGATTGATTCATCTGGTAGATTGAGAACTTTTCAGGCATAAACACCCTATCCAACATGTCTTGAGTGAACCACGTCTTAATGAAACAGAGAACATGGCAATCCCTCATTTCCATTTGATACAACAATCTTGTCCTTAGATCCATTGTTTTGTTCCCAGTCATTGTACATTCGCTAACAAGATGCTGAGGGGAGGAGTTTTTACACCCTGCCATTTTGGCTTTTAGTCCTCCCCTTCCTCCTCTCTTCTGCCATGTCCACTTAAAGGTGCCATACCTGCATTCCTGAGAGTTGAGTGCACTGAGTCTATCAGAAGATGGTAAAATCGCCAGTTTGTTTTGCAAGTTGAAAAGTACGTTACTTAAAGGGAAATTATAGGCTGCAGATTGCAGCAACAATAGTTCAGAAGCATACCTAGAAGTTTTGTGAGCTGCCTGCGAAATGTCACCAAGTCTCAGTTAGCCTGACTTCAGTAGTTGAGAAGATGTTGGAATCCACTGTTAAGGATGAGGTTTCAGGGCACTTGGAAGCACATTATTAAATACACCAAAGCCAGCATGGTTTCCTTAAGGGAAAATCTTGCCCGACAAGTCTTTTGAAATTCTTTGAGGAAATAGCAGGCAAGAGAGACAAATGAATATCAGTGGATGTTGTTACTTTGAAGGCCTTTGACAAGGTGCCGTACATGAGGCTGCTTAACAAGATAAGAGCCTATGGTATTACAGGAAAGATACTAACATGGACAGAAGGGTGGCAGACTGACAGAAGGCAAAGAGTGAGAATAAAGTGGGCCTTTTCTGGTTGGCTGCCAGTGATTATTTATGTTCCGCAGGGATCGGTGTTAGGACAGCTTCTTTTCACTTTATACATTAATGATTTGACTGACGGAAATGATAGCTTTGTGGCCAAGTTTGTGAACAAAATGAAAATAGATGAAAGGGTAGGTAGTGTTGAGGAAGCAGAACAACTTAAGACATATTAGGAGAATGAGCAAAGAAGTGCCAGATGGAGTACATAGTGGTGCTAGAAGGTTTGTGAACCCTGTGGACTTCTCTCTATTTTTGCATATGACCTAAAATGTGATCAGATTTTCACGCAAGTCCTAAAACTAGATAAAAAAAGAACCCAATTAAATAAATAACACAATAAACATTATACTTGTTCATTTATTTGTTGAGAAAAATGATCTAATATTACATGTATTTGTTGGAAAAAGTATGTGAACCTTTGCTTTCAGTAACTGGTGTGACACCCTCGTACAGCAAAAGCTTCAACCAAATGTTTCCGGTAAATGCTGATCAGTCCTGCACATTGGCCTGGAAGAATATTAGGCCATTCCTCCTTACAAAACTGCTTCAACTCTGAAATGTTAGTGGGCTTCCTCGCATGAACTGCTTGCTTCAGGTCCTTCTACAGTATTTCTATAGGTTTAAGGTCAGGACTTTGACTCAGCCATTCCAAAACACAAATTTTCTTCTTTTTAAACCATTCTGTTGTTGATTTACACTGTGTCTTTCGGATCACTGTCTTGCTGCATTATCCAATTACGCTATTAAGCTTCAGGTGATGGACTGCTACCCTGACTTCTCCTGTAAGATTTTGAATTAATTGTTCCCTTAACGATTGCAAGCTGTCCAGGCCCTGAGGCAGCAATCAGCCCCAAACCATGATGCTCCTTCCACCATGCTTCAACAGTTGAGATGAGGTTTTGGTGTTGGTGTGCAGTGCCCTTTCTCCTCCAAACATAGCAATGTGCATTTCTGCCAAAAAGTTCAACTTTTGTCTCATCTGTCCACAGAATGTTGTCCCAGAAGCGTGAAAGAATATCCAAGTGGTCTTTTGCAAACTTGAGACATGCAGTAATCTTTTTTTTTGGAGATTAGTAGCTTCCTCTGTTGTGTCCTTCTATGAACAGCATTCTGTTCAGTGTTTTTCGCATAGTGGACACATGAACAGAGATGTTAGCAAGTTCTAGAGATTTCTTCAGGTCTTTTGCTGTTACCCTTGGGTTCTTTTTCACCTCCTTCAGCATTGCACATTGTGCTGTTGATGTGATTTTTGCAGGAAGCTTACTCCTAGGGAGAGTAGCAATGGTACTGGGTTTCCTCAATTTGTAGAAAGTTTCTCTTACTGTGGGCTGATGGACACTGAGGTCTATAGAAATGCTTTTGTAGTTTTTTCCAACATCATGCATCTCTACAATTCTTTTTGTCCTCTGAAAGTTGTTTTGATCGAGGCATGGTGCACAAAAATGGATCTTTCTTGAGAAGAACAGGCTCTGTCAGTAGACTGACTTTATGTGTCATTTTTATAAGGCAGGGGCACCTCTACAACCCACAGCTCCAATCTCATCTCATTGATTGGAGCACCCGACTCCAAATAGCTTTCACCTACTTTTTCAAATAATAATACAAGTAATATTGAATCATTTTTCTCAACAAATAAATGAACAAGTATAATGCTTTTGTGTTACTTATTTAATTGTGTTCTCTTTATCTAGTGTTAGGACTTACTTGAGGACCTGATCACATTTTAGGTTATACTTATGAAGAAACAGAGAAACTTCTACAGGGTTCACAAACTTTCTAGCACCACTATAGTGCAGGGAAGTGCAAGTCATGCATTTTGGTAAAAGGAGAAAAGGTGTACACTATTTTCTAAAAAGGAAGAAAATTCAATAAGAGGTGCAAAGGGACTTGGGAGTCCTCATGCAGGACTTCCTAAAGGTTAACTTGCAGCTGAGTCAGCGGTAAGGCCGGAAAATACATTTTTGAGAGGACTAAGATAGCACCAGAGGGCAACTTCTCCGAGTCCATCTGTGTAACAATTTAAATTCTTCTCTTATTTCTTTTTCAAGGTGGCTGGGATCCTGTTGGAGTCCATGATCTACAGCTGCACTCAAACCACAGTTCTTCATGGCAGTGGGTTCCCACTCTCAGAGCTCGCTGAGCGGCCGTTTTCAATATCTCCAGCAGTGGCCTGGAAGATGTGGCCAGGGGGTACCCCTGTGGACCCGATTCCTCGCTGGTGTCGGCAACTAAAGAGCTGCGGGAGATCGGAACATCAAGACAGCATGTGCAGCTGTTGGAAGCCTCTGCTCTCGAGCAATCGCTATCTCTCAATGGTGAAGGAACATGAAATGAAAGCAATGTGGTAGACTGTAATATCAAAACAGCGAGCTCTTGGTCTTCCCTGTCACTGTGACTGATAACCCTCTCTCCCTTGTTAGTGAGATAGATGTGTTTGCTGAGGCAGGTGGGGGAGGGTTGATACTTTGCTGCTGTTTGTGCGTCGAAGGGGGAGAGGAGCTACAATTCATTCATTGGGTTTTTGTTTCTGTTTCATGGATGTCTGTGGAGAGTAAGAATTTCAGGTTGCATAATGTATACTTTTTCCTATATTATATAGAACCATTGAACCTTTTTGAGCAAGGATGTAATGCTGAGGCTTTATAAGAATGTTGTCAGATTGCACTTAGAGTATTGTGAGCAGTTCTGCGCCTGTAATCTATGAAAAGATGTGCTGGCATTGGAGGATGTAGAGGAGGTTCACGAGAATGATTCTGGATAAGAAAGATATTGCGTCTACAATATCCTGAAGTGGAAGGTGAACAGCCAGAGGTCGTGGTACATATTGGTGCCAATGACAGGGTAGGAAAAGGGAGCAGGTCCTGCAAACAGACCACAGGGAGCTAGGAAGGAAGTTCAGAAGCAGGACCTCAAAGGTAGTCATCTCAGGATTACTGCCTGTGCCACACGACAGTGAGTATTGGAATAGAGTGAGGTGGAGAATAAATGCGTGGCTGAAGGATTGGAGCAGGGGGCAGGGATTCAGATTTCTGTATCATTGGGACCTCTTTTGGGAAAGGTGTGAACTGAACAAAAAGGACGGGTTGCACTTGAATCCGAGGGGGACCAATATCCTAGCAGGGAGGTTCGCTAAGGCTATTGGAGAGAGTTTAAACTAGAATTGCTAGGGGGTGGAAACTGAACTGAAGAGACGGAGGAAGGGCCGGTTGGCTCATAAATAGAGGAAGCTTGTAGACAGTGTGAGAGGGAGAATAGGCAGGTGATAGAGAAGGGATGCGCTCAGACTGATGGTTTGAAATGCGTCTATTTTAATGCAAGAAGCATCATGAACAAAGTGGATGAGCTTACAGCATGGATCACTACTTGGATCTATGATGTTGTGGCCATTACAGAGACTTGCATAGCTCAAGGGCAGGAATGGTTACTTAGAGTGTCAGGCTTTAGATGTTTCAGAAAGGACAGGGAGGAAGGCAAAAGAGCTGGGGGCATGGCACTGTTAATCAGAGATAGTGTCACAGCTGCAGAAAAGGAGGAGGTCATCGAGGGATAGTCTATTGAATCTCTCTAGGTGGAAGTTAGGAACAGAAAGGGACCAAAACTCTACTAGGTGTTTTTATAGACCACCCAATAGTAACAGGGATATTGAGGAGCAGATAGGGAGACAGATTCTGGAAAGGTGTAATAATAACAGGGTTGTCATGGTGAGAGGTTTTAATTTCCCAAATGTTGATTGGCATCTTCCTAGAGCAGGGGGTTTAGATGCCGCGGAGTTTGTTAGGTGTGTTCAGGAAGGTTTCCTGACACAATATGTAGATAAGCCTACAAAAGGAGAGGCTGTACTTGATCTAGCATTGCAAATGAACCTGGTCAGGTGGCAGTTCTCACAGTGGGAGAGCATTTTGGAGATAGTGATCATAATTCTATTCTCTTTACCATAGCACTGGAGATGGATAGGAACAGACAAGTTAGGAAAGTGTTTAATTGGAGTAAGGGGAAATATGAAGCTATCAGGCAGGAACTTGGAAGTATAAATTGGGAACAGATGTTCTCAGGAAATGTACGGCAGAAATGTGGCAAATGTTCAGGGGACATTTGTGCGGGGTTCTGTGTAGGTATGTTCCAATGATACAGGGCAAGGATGGTAGGGTACAGGAACCATGGTGTATAAAAGCTGTTGTAAATCTAGTTGAGAAGAAAAGAAGAGCTTACGAAAGGTTAAAAAAACTAGGTAATGACAGAGATCTAGAGGATTATAAGGCTAGCAGGAAGGAGCTTAAGAATGAAATTAGGAGAGCCAGAAGAGACCATGAGAAGGCCTTGGCAAGCAGGATTAAGGAAAACCCCAAGGCATTCTACAAGTATGTGAAGAGCAAGAGGATACGGCGTGAGAGAACAATCAAGTGTGACAGTGGAAAAGTGTATATGGAACCTGAGGAGACAGCGAAGGTACTTAATGAATACCTTGCTTCAGTATTCACCACGGAAGAGGACCTTAGCGATTGTTGGGATGACGTACAGCAGACTGAAAAACTTGGGCATATAGACATTAAGAAAGAGGATATGCTGGAGCTTTTGGAAAACATTAAGTTGGATAAGTCACTGAAACTGGACAAGATGTACCCCAGGCTACTGTGGGAGGTGAGGGAGGAGATTGCTGATCCTCTGGCAATAATCTTTGCATCATCAATAGGGACAGGAGAGGCTCCAGAGGATTGGAGGGTTGCAGATGTTGTTCCCTTATTCAAGAAAGGGAGTAGAGATAGCCCAGGAAATTATAGACCAGTGAGTCTAACTTCTGCGGTTGGTAAGCTGATGGAAAAGATCCTGAGAGGCAGGATTTATGGACATTTGGAGAGGCATAATGTGATTACGAAGAGTCATTTCGACCATAAACTGCTGCCACAGTACACAGTAAAAACGAAACAACGTTCCTCCAGGACCATGGTGCTACATGAAACAACACAAAACTACACTAGACTAAGTGAGACAACATAAGGCTACACTAGACTACATAAGACAACACAAAAACTACACTAGACTACAGACCTACACAGGACTACATAAAGTGCACAAAACAGTGCAGGGCAGTACAATAAATAATAAACAAGATATTGGCACAGTAGAGGACAAATTACAATATAATAATAAATGATGTAGATGTCAGTCTAGTCTCTGGGTATTAAGGAGTCTGATGGCTTTGGGGAAGAAACTTGCACATTCTGGTCATGACAGCCCAAATGCTTTGGTACCTTTTGCCAGATGACGGGAGGGAGAAGAGTTTGTATGAGGGGTGTGTGGGGTCCTTCACAATGCTGTTGGCTTTATGGGTGCAGCATGTAGTGTAATTATCTGTAATGGCGGGAAGAGAGACCCCGATGATCTTCTCAGCTGACCTCACTATCCGCTGCAGGGTCTTGCGATCCGAGACGATACAATTTCCGAACCAGGCAGTGATGCAGCTGCTCAGGATGCTCTCGATACATCCTCTGTAGAATGTGGTGAGGATGGGGGGGTGGGAGATGGACTTCTCTCAGCCTTCGCAGGAAGTAGAGACGCTACTGTGCTTTCTTGGCTATGGAACTGGTGTTGAGGGACCAGGTGAGATTCTCCACCAGGTGAACACCAAGAAACTTGGTGCTCTTAACGATCTCAACAGAAGAGCCGTCAATGTTCAGCGGAGAGTGGTCGCTCCGTGCTCTCCTGAAGTCAACAACCATCTCTTTTATTTTGTTCACATTCAGAGACAGGTTGTTTGCTCTGCACCGGTCCATTAGCTGCTGCACCTCCTCTCTGTATGCTGACTAATTGTTCTTGCTGATGAGACCCACCACGGTTGTGTCATCGGCGAACTTGATGATGTGATTCAAGCTGTGTATTGCTGCACAGTCGTGGGTCAGCAGAGTGAACAGCAGTGGACTGAGCACACAGCCCTGGGGGGCCCCCGTGCTCAGTGTGATCGTGTTGGAGACGCTGCTCCCGATCTGGACTGACTGAGGTCTCCCAGTCAGGAAGTCTAGGATCCAGTTGCAGAGGGAGGTGTTCAGGCCCAGCAGTTTCAGCTTTCCAGTCAGGTGCTGAGGAATGATTGTGTTGAATGCTGAACTGAAGTCTATAAACAGCATTCGAATGTACATGTCTTTTTTGTCCAGGTGGGTGAGGGTCAGCATGGCTTTGTCAAAGGCAGGCTGTGCCTTACAACCTGATTGAATTTTTTGAGGATGTGACTGAACACATTGATAAAGATAGAGCAGTAGATGTAGTTTATATGGATTTCAGCAAGACATTTGATAAGGTATCCCATGCAAGGCTTATTGAGAAAGTAAGGAGGCATGGGATCCAAGGAGACATTGTTTTGTGGATCCAGGACTGGCTTGCCCACAGAAGGCAAAGAATGGTTGTAGATGGATCATATTCTGCATGGAGGTCGGTCACCAGTGGTGTACCTCAGGGATCTGTTCTGGGACCCCTTCTCTTTGTGACTTTTATAATGACCTGGATGAGGAAGTGGAGGGATAGGTTAGTAAATTTGCTGACGACACAAAGGTTGGGGGTGTTGTGAATAGTGTGGAGGGTTGTCAGAAGTTACAGTGGGACATTGATAGGATGCAAAACTGGGCTGAGAAGTGGCAGATGGAGTTCAACCCAGATAAGTGTGAGGTGGTTCATTTTGATAGGTCAAATATGATAGCAGAATATAGTATTAACAGTAAGACTCCTGGAAGTGTGGAGGATCAGAGGGATCTTGGGGTCTGAGTCCATAAGACACTCAAAGCTGCTGCGCAGGTTGACTGTGGTTAAGAAGGCTTACAGTGCATTGGCCTTCATCAACCGTGGGATTGAGCTTAAGAGCCAAGAGGTAATGTTACAGCTTTAGGGGACCCTGGTCAGACCCCACTTGGTGTACTGTGCTCATTTCTGGTCACCTCACTACAGGAAGGGTGTGGAAACTATAGAAAGGGTGCAGAGGAGATTTACAAGGATGTAGCCTGGATTGGGGAGCATGCCTTATGAGAATAGGTTGAGTGGACTTGGCCTTTTCTCCTTGGAGCGACAGAGGATGAGAGGTGACCTGATAGAGGTGTCTAAGATGATGAAAGGTGTATAAGATAATGACAGGCATTGATCATGTGGATAGTCAGAGGCTTCTTCCCAGGACTGAAACGGCTAACATGAGAGGGCACAGTTTTAAGGTGCTTGGAAGTAGGCACAGAGGAGATGTCAGGGGTAAGTTCTTTTTTAATGCAGGGAGTGGTGAGTGCGTGAAATAGGCTGTTGGCGACAGTGGTACAGCCTGATATGATAGGGCATTTTACAAGACTCTTGGATAGGTATATGGAGTTTAGAAAAATAGAGGACCATGGGTAACCCTAGGTAATTTCTAAAATAAGTACATGTTCAGCACAGCATCATGGGCCGAAGGGCCTGTATTGTGCTGTAGGTTTTCTATGTTTCTATGAAAGGGTTAAGGTACAAGGAGCATTTGATTGTTCTGGCATGTATTCATAGAGATCTTATTTAAACCCATTGACTATTGAAAGGCCAAAATAGAGCAGATGTGAAGAGGATGTTTCCTACAGTAGGGGAGTCTAGGACCAGAGGACACAACCTCAGAATATAAGGATTCCCATTTAGAACAGAGATGCAGAGGAATTTCTTTAGCCGGTAGGTGGTGTACCTGTGGAATTCATTGCCACGTGTAGCTATGGAGGCCAAGTCACTGGATATATTGAAAGCGGAGAGTGTTAGATTCTTGATTAGTCAGGGGATCAAAGGTTATGGGGACAAGGCAGGAGAATGGGGTTGAGCTGAGTAATAAATCGGCCATGATGGACTGTTGGAGAAGACTCAATGAGCTGATTGGACTAATTCTGCTCCTATGTTGTATGGTCTTGAGGTGTTGCCAGCACCATCTTGACAAAATTATAACAAAGTGAAAGAAGAAAGGAAATATCTGTGACATGATGGAACCAAAAGAAACTGAAAAACATAAGCAGTGGTGATACTAGCTGAGAGAGGGTAATGAAAGGAGGTGTCAACAGAAGACAAATGAGAAGAGACGGGAGGTAAAATACACTACATTATAGTTGCTGGAAATTTTTAATGAGAGTGAATTGCAGGTAAGGTAACATCTCTGTAGAGAGGAACACAGAAAATTAACTTTTTAAATGACATTTCATTGGAAATGGCCAGTTCTGATACAGACTAGGAAGGCTTTTTATCAGAAACTGTTGAATACAGGGTTAAATTCTAAGCCCTACAATGTGCCCAGATGGAAGATAAATTACTGTTCTTCAGGCTTATACTAAACTTCATTGCAAAAGTGTAGCACTAAAGCTAAAAGGTCAAAGTGAGATGCATAATTAAAGTGAGCAGTGGTTTCAGGGGCAGCGTCACCATTCTCAAACAAAAGCACAATACTGCTCTCAGGACCAAGCAAATGAATTCAACAATTTCAGATACTGCATCAAAACTGGTCAGTTCTCATTGAGGATGTAAATCTATAAAGTTAACTCTGTTTTTCTAAATTGCTGCCACACCAACTGAATATTTCCAGAGTTTACTTATATTTCAGGCTCCTACCAATTCCAGTATTTGTATCTCATTGAGACAACATTCTTCTTTCTCTCTCTTCTGTAGTTATACTTAATTCTCTTTTGGGACAGATGGCTGCAATTAACAAGCTTGCACTACCCTCCTACAAGTAACACCACCACCACTATCCTCATTCTCAAAACATCCCTCTCAGCAACCTAAGCCTATTTTTAATTCCAACTTTTCCAAGTTCTGGTTAGTGGTCATCAACAGGAAACACTAACTCTGTCTTCTCAAGTACTGCCTGGGCTCCTGAGTATATGCAGCATCTATTTTTGTTCTATGGTTGAAGATTATACTCTTTTATTTTTGATTCCTTCAACATGTTTCCAACATCAAACATGTTGTCCACTTCTTTCTTTTTTCAGCATTCCTTCAAGGACTTTAACTTACCTTCCAGCGTCACCAATATAGACTTCCCTTACTATATATTGCACTGTTGTGTGTCATCACAGCAATGCAATATCTGCCCTTCATAAAATTATTCTGTTCTCTCCCCTATTCCTTCAGCCAGGCCCTTTATCCTCTTTGTGGCTTACAGCATCATTCATTTTGTCAATAAACTCTTATGCCTTCAGTGCTTCCTTTTCACTCTCATTTCTCCTTTTTCTTCCTTTGTATCTTAAACCATACTTAGCCATATCATTTCCCAAATGAAAGGAAATATTAAAATATTAACTGCTCTTTAGTCCATAACTTCTTCCCCTTGTACAATTTTCCAACATTTACTGTTCAAATCCATTCAACACTACCAATCCTCCACATCCTTCCACTAATCTTCAATCATGGGAGCTGAGAGTGGGAAAGACTTCCAGAAAGTTTCTAAACAGAAATTTCAAGAGATAAATCATAATGTTAGATACTTCATCTCTTTAAAAGGGTTGGTAAACTTGAACTTCTCTGAGTACATATTATTTAACTTGAAAAGATTTGCTGATTGGATCTTTATACTCACCATGCTCAGAACCACTTTACTGCGTGTGCTCACTAAGCAATAAGTTATAAGCCAGAAGTAAAACTAATGACATTTCATGAGCAACTGCCTTCAAAGGTCATGATTACTTTATTGCTGCTACATATTTAGGAACTGTGGGATTAAGCAAATATAATGCATTCTCTACAGTCCCAACTCAAAACATCATCACAGTCCCATTCTGTTTTTGTTCTTGATATCTTGATGTCTTATATAGATTTTTGTCCATCGAATAATATCCCAAAAGAAACAAACATGTAAAATACACAATTGTGAAAGCTTAGTCCCAATTACAATCGTCATTCAACAACAAATTGCATCATTAAAAAGTGACATGCACTCTACATAATGCTCTTAGAAGCGCTGGTGTTTTTTTTTTATCTTGTGAAGAGGACTGGAATTCCATAACTGTATATACAAGGTTATCAGAGAGGCCTACCTGAATTGGGTGTGGAAGGTGAATTTGCCTGACTCCCTTGCTGGGCTACCACAGTTGTGGCATCTGCTGCCGTTTTGGCTGCATAAAGATTGGCCTCCTCCTGGAATTTTCCAATATTCTTCTTATACCTGATTCGTTTATTACCAAACCAATTCGACACCTGTTGTTTGCAAGACAAGAAGAATGAGTGGCATATTATAATTAATCATGTCATAGAAAATAGGAAGAAATTAAATACAGACCAAATTAACTGGCAGCATGGGATTTTGTATAATATTTATTCAAAAACGTAATTCTGATATGAAACTAAATGGATACAAATAGCAAATTACTTTCTTAACAATATTTTTGAAATGTCTATTTTTGCTCTTTTTGAAGGTGTGGACCTGCTTGGTAATGGCTCCAAGAGTACTGGCAGTCCTCCAGTATCTGAGCAAACTAATAGTCTTCACAAAAAACTAAGAATATGAGATGCCTATTTCTTTGCAATGTCATCACAACCAAATCCCATTCTGTTGTTATTTAACATTATTTTTCAGCAAGGACTAGTGAGTGGTGAAATGGAAGAAAAATAATTTACCTCTTCATTTCCTAGGGTTCTGAAATTGATTGATATCCCATTACCCAAATAAAATAAATGAATTCAGCAGACTGGGAATTAAAGATGTCTCCTGTTCAATTGGCACTAAGATTTTCTTCCCATTTAAAAGTGATTACTTTGTTCAGTTCAATAGTTTGAGAAGTTCCATTATGCTTGTAATTTACACTGCTACTTGCCCAGATAGTGCATTGAACAGATAGTTCCAACTGGTTCCATGCAGAGAGGACAACTGGATATGTATTAGTGATCTTATTTAAGTGAATGGTTACTCAAATTCAAGTTCAAGTTTATTGTCATTCAACTGTATACATGTACTGCCAAATGAAGCAACATTCCTCCTTAGCAAGGTACAAAACCCAGTACACAACACAGAGAGCAATATTATCAAAACAAATTTTTTAAAAAATCAGCTGCATTTACGATACAGGTTAAAAAGCAAACAGTTAACATCGCTGGCGCTTCATACGTGATGAGACCTGGGTAGTGCCATGGAGTTCAGTAGTCTTGCAGCCTGCGGGAAGAGCTATTTCCCATCGTGACAGTCCTTGTCCTGATATTACGGTACCTCTGGCCTGATGGAAGGGGATCAAAGAGAATGTTGGACAGAAGGGAGGGGTCACTGACAATGTTAAGCTCCCTGCATACACAGTGCTCCTGATAAATGTCTCAAATGAGTGGAAGAGCGACCGGGATGATTCTCTCAGCAGTCTTTGCAATCTTTTGTAGGGACCTGCGGTCAGATACCTTGCAATTCCTATACCAAGGGGTGAAGCAGATGGTCAAGACACTTTCAATGGTGCTCCTGTAAAAATTGGTTTGAATGGGTGGGGAGAGCCTCACTCACCTCAATCTCCTCAGGAAGTGGAGATGCTGCTGTGCTTTCTTGATGAAACAGGTAGTTTTGAGGGACCAAGATAAGATCATCTGTTATATGCTTTCCCAGACCTTGAGGCTCCCAAAACTCTCCACAGAGAAGCCATTTATGTGCAGTGAGAAGTGGTCAACAGGACTTTCTTAAAGTCCATAACCATCTCTTAAGTTTTGTCCACATTGAGACTCAAGTTATTGTGGTCACACCATTCTACCAGTTGCTCTCCCTCCTTTCTATATGCTGTCTCATTGTCATTGCTAATGAGGCCAACCACTGTTGTGTCATCACCGAATATGATGATTCGGTTTGAACTGGATCCATCAGTACAGTCGTGTGTCAGTAGTGTGAACAGTAGTGAGCTGAGCCCGTAGCCCTGGGGGACACTGGTGCTCACTGCTGGAGCTAGAGATGTTGTTGCCAATACTGACTGATTGTGGTTGTTCTGTATTAAGTCCAAGGTCCAGTTACAGACAGAGATGTTGGGACAAAACACGGACAGTTTCCCACCACCTTCTGAAGAATGTCAGTATTAAATGCCGACCTGAAGTTGATAAACACTACCCTGGCATATGAGGCAGCATTTTCCAAGTAGGACGGACAGAGTGCAGAGGCAATGGCACCATCAGTGGACCAATTTGAGCGATAAGCGAACTGGAAAGGATCCAGCGTAGCAAGAAAAGGGGAACTTTCTACCACAATGGGATACTCCATACTCACCTTCACTCAGTTTGCTTATATTATTTAGGTTCTACAATCATATTTCAAAGTAATAACAGAATCTTTATTTTTAATCCTGGACAGCTTACTCAGAAAGTTAAGTGAAAAGGAGCATCTCACTAAAAGACACCTTACTCAGATTTTCTGGTTTTGGTAGAAAATAAAGGGGTCTTTACAGTGTTAGTGTGCTAGAGACACCTGTAGCTTAAAATTGGATGGCACCTTTCACAAATGTTGCAATCAACAACCTCACATAGTTGCCTTTTCCCCACTCTCTTCATAACATTTCACACTTACAGAAAATTGGCCAAAATCATTATATGTTCCTCCTAAAAGAAACGCTAATTCATGACCTGTATAATTCTCAACATAAATACAGTTCTGTTACTAAAAAAGGGAAATCACCCTCATTTGAGCACAACCCCAATTGCAGGTACAGAGCAGAACTTATGCTGTGGCTGCTTAGAGGAGAGCTAGGCTGCAGAGGGAGATAGTTCCCAGGTTTTCTGAACAGGGCATGAAAGCACTCATTAATTAGATGTATGTGCAAAGGTTAAATCCAGTCAACTAATGGAGCTGCCTGGATAATTTTTTTTCAGTAAGTGTTTCTCTTTCCACAGATGCTGCCTGACCCATTTAGTTTTTCCAGTATTTTCCATTTACTTTTTTTTTTGAATCCTAAATGCATATGTTTAGCCTTACAGGCAAATTCCACCATCTTCCACTCACAACTCATTATACAGACAAAAAATGTTCTAGAAACTGCGTACATTCAACTGTTGGACTCATCCTACTACAGGAATTGCACCTTTGCTTCTACAGAAAACTTGCATTTCTTCCGTTCCCAGCTCTGAAATGGGATGCAAAATTGAAACACTGCCTGTTTCTCTTTCCAAAGATGCACTGGAGCATTTCCAGCATTTTCCATTCTTATTTGAGGAAAATTCTGACTGTGACTGGACAATGAGAAGTTTTTTCAACTGAAAAGTACAGTCTCACTGTAGCACAGGTAACCATGGTGAAATAATTCAACTCATATCATAATTGCTATGTTATTCTGACAATGACACTATGGCCTCCAACAAGAAGCTGATTCTACTTGGTGTGTTATTTCATACTCACAACAGCAACCTCTGAGGGAAAGACTATAAGACTACCAGGTATGCACAAGTCACATGGTCACACAAAAGAACTGCTTAATAAGGCCCATTCTTTAGAAGTCATCCATTGTGCATGACTTTAGTAATGACAGGCGCAGGTGAGGTTGAGTAGGTCAGAAATGATTACTCAACCACAAAGTAGGCCTTTGAGTAAGTGCGGTCTTCCCTGGCTTGAAATGTTAGCCCTTCAATGTATTCTTAGCCATTGCATTGTGAGGTCAATTACTGTCAGCTACTTAAGGAATTAAACAAGAATTAATTCATGAACGCAAGATAAGCAATGTAGGTAGTCCTGCAAAGCAGAAAGTTAGAAAATGCATTCACCATGAAGATTATAATTATGTTAGAAGTTCAGCAGAAATATTATTGAACGAATCACTTACTGTATATCCCAACAACATTTCCTGTCCTGAATTTAGAAGAATGAAAGGTGAGCGGTTTAAAATTTACACAACTCTTGCAGGAATTGACAGGGTATATGCAGAGTTGTTGTTTCACCTGCCTGGGTTGTCAGGAACAAAATATCATAGCTACAGGGATAGGCCAGTCAGGACAGAAAGAATAAGGAATCTTTTGGCCCAGAATGCTCTAACTAGTGGGGTTGTGGAGGTTCAGTCACAAAATACACTCAAGACAGAGATCTGCAGATTTTTATTGACTAAGTGAAAGGATAATGCAGCAAAGTGGTTCTAAGCTAAAGATTAGTAGTGGTCTTACTGAGCGGTAGACAGATACAAACAGGTGAATGGTCTATTCCAGCTCGTTTATTATATACTGTGTTTTTACTGGCAAATAAATTCAAGGAGACCCCTAGATTTTTCATTACTCCCTGAAAGTCAAAAAGAAAAACAGTAGACTCCCTCAAAACCAATGGTTCTACAGTGGATCTGTTGGCTGGTATGTCCAGTTTGATTCTGCTTTAAGCAATGAGTGAAACCTGTTGCTAAAGAAAGATTTCATTATCAGATAAATATTTGAATGTTTTATGCAGGTTTGTGTATGTACTCAGAGTTGAGTTATCCATGTTATAGTTCAGGAGCCTGATGGTTAAAAGGTAATAGCCGTTCCTTGACCTGGTGGTGTAGGACCGAAGGGTTCTTTACCTCCTACTCAATGACAGCAGCAAGAAGAGAGAATGACCTGGATGGTGGAGATCAGAATCAGAACCAGGTTTAATATCGCCAGCATATGTCTTGAAATGTGTTGTTATGTGGCAGCAATACATTGTACAAAACATAATCATAAACTGTGAATTACAGTAGTATACATACATATATAAAAAATTAAATTTTTAAAAAGTGAGGTTATGTTTATGGATTCAATGTCCATTCAGAAATCTGATAGCAGAGGGGAAGAAGCTGTTCCTGAATCGCTGACTGTGTGCCTTCGGGCTTCTATACCCCCTTCCTGATGATAACAATAAGAAGAGGGCATGTCCTGGATGATAGGGGTCCTTAATAATGGACACTGCCTTTCTGAGGTACCACTCCTTGAAGATATCTTGAATACACGAAGGAGCTAATTTTACAACTTTCTGCAACTTCTTTCGTTCCCGTGCAGTAGCCCTCCCATACAAGACAGTGATGCAGCCTGTCAGAATGCTCTCCATGGTACATCTGCAGAAGTTTTTGAGTGCTTTAGGTGACAAACCAAATCTCCTCAAACTCCTCATGAATTATAGCCGCTGTCTTGCCTTCTTTATAGCTGCATTGATATGTTGGGACCAGGTTAGATCCTCAAGAGATTTTGACACCGAAAAACTTGAAATTGTTCACTCTCTCCACTTCTGATCCCTCCATAAGGATTGGTTTATGTTCTCTCATCTTACTCTTCCGGAAGTCCACAATCAGCTCTTTGGTCTTACTGATGCTGAGTACAAGGTTGTTGCTGCAACACCACTCAACTAGCTTGATGATGTTGTTAGCTATACAATGCTCATTTGGAGAACTACAGGAGAACATGAGCCACACTGCCATTAGGACAGCAATTCAAGGGTAACTGTGGTTTTATTTCTACAGCACCTACCAAATGGTCCTGCATGATGCAAATGCTATGCTACATATCCTCCCCACCTCCTGGTCTGCTGTAAATATCCATCAACTCTGTGGCAATATTCCAAATCTAATTACCTATCACCTTCCTGTCACTGTTGCAGGTCTTCCATCACCAATCTCTCCTCACACTTCCCCACTGCTAGCCCACCACACACATAGAAACACAGGAACATGAAAGCTAGGAGCAGGAATGGGCTGATCAGTTCTTCTAGCCTTTCATGTCATTCATTATGGTCATGACTAATCAGCAACATTCAGTCCCTGTTCCAGCTTCATCCCAAGAACAATATCTAATTCCTTGGGTCTATTTAATGTTTTGGCTTCAATTGCTTTCCATAGTAGAGAATTCCAGATTTCACTACTCCCTGGGAGAAGAAATTTCTCCTCACCCCAGTGTTTAGTGATATACCCCTTGCCTCTGGTCCTGGGACTCCCCAAACTCCCTATCAGGAATGTTCTTCCTGGATCTAATCTCCATAAAGCACATAGTAACAGCTTTGGGCCTTAATTCATATCTGAGATTTGGTGGTGTCCTTCATTCACTGTGTTATTTGAGCTCAAATTATGTGGAAGAATTTATAAGTATAAGTTCTCCACTACTGTTTTGTTCTTACTTATCAGCACAGGCATGAAAATGTGAAAAGTGTCCCCATACATATATCACAAGTTTGGACTTCAATATCAGTTAAGGAAGCCTTGGCCAGAAACCTATCTGACAATAAAATCTAAACTGGTCTCTCAGTCACTGATACAGTATACGGGGTGCAGGGAGGGAGAATTAATACCTGAATCTGCCTGCCTCGCTGGGGTTTGAATTATTAGGCAAGTTTTGAGCTATCTAATTGCTTAATTATTCATTAAGTTCATTTGTTCTATATCTGTTAGCCTCTTGAAGGAACAGTGAACTGATGAACTGGGCAGTATGATGAACTGCTGTTCAGAATGGTCAGACGCATCCTAGCGTCAAAGAAGCAGAATTGGCAAATTGCACGTGTATCATCAGGCTATATAAGACCCAGCTAGCATCTACAAAGGAAACTCAAGCAGCCACTGATACCATATTTAAGGGAGGACTCACCAAAACACAGTTAGATTTGTCTGTCACTGTGATGTTTGGATTGTGTGGAATATTTTGAACTATCTAATTATTCTAGAGCAATTTTTGCTTCTCATGTATCCTATTGCCAGCTTCCATGACAAAATTCTCCTGCAATGTGATCATCCCCTCAACATTTGATCCTTTTATCAGGTTGCAGGTCTGCTGACGGACAGAATTAAGAATTCCTTGGGTAGTCTCAGAATTGAGAAAAACTGAGCAGTACAGAATTAATCAGAGCCACCAAAAGCATTCGTAAACACTGATGAAAGGTGTTGAAGCAGGAGTTCAGAAATCTGAACAGCATTTGGATTGCCTACAGCAGTCTCCACCAAGTGTCTCTAATGAGCGTGACAACCCACTATTCCTCAACATATTTAAAATCTTGCATCCAGGGGACAGAAATCCAAAGCTACAGTCCCCATATAGGACTGAGAAGAGAAAAACAGAAGACAGTCATCACAACAATTCTTGGACAGAAGTAAAGAATGTCAATTGCTCACCACCTTCTTACCCTGAAAACCACTTAAAATTTCTCTCAATTAAAGTCTGTTTTGATCTTTCATAATTATATAACTATCTTCATCAACGAACATTTGGTCAGCAATCATACTAATGTACTGGTATTGTAAGATCAACAATATTTTCTAGGCTCAACCATCAAATATGATAAACGTGATTTAATAACAAGGATACTTTTTCATTTATTTTCAATCCGATTGCCTTTCTCATAAGATTTTGTAAACTTACTGGAAATAGCAATGTTTCACTGGAAGGGCCCATCAATGAGTGTAGCTGACAGCCTTGAGTGCTCCGTTCTGAATGCTGGCATCTTAGTGAGCAAGGATCAAGAGGATGGTGAAGGAGCAAGTGTACTACCATCCCAGAAGCAGGCATCACTTAAGGCTGGTGTTCATCACTTCCACTGATTAATGGGAGAGTAGATTGCTGAAGAACAATGACTCTTGCAAAGTGCTGAATGTTTTCTGTTCATTAATCGGCACAAGATGAACCAAGTCTAATGCAGACTGACTGAGCTTGTCCCAAAGCTACAATGACTGCAGTCATCTACTGCAGTGGAATGACTTCAATGGAAGTTTCTGACTTATTAAGGTAGACTGTCAGGTGCAGAGATCACACACATTGGAAAGAAACTTCTCTACTTCCTCAACAATGATCCTGAAACTACTTAGCAGGTTTCTGAGTTTTGGTATGTATGCTTCAAAAAACTGTTTTTTTTCAAGGCTTGACCCAAGTCCTAAATTCAGCAGAGCTGGGAGAGGACCTCATTCTTCAGGGTTGTCCTCACCAGCAGATCATGCTGTTACATATTACTATGTTTTTCTATCTCATGTACAGTAGACCCTTCTAGTAGCTTTCTAACTCCAAAGAATGCTAGTAGGGTACTGGACAGCCTGACTGTGCGTCTTCAGAATTTGCTCCTCTGAAGAATCTTCTGCAGGAAGCTATTCCTCCTAACCAGGACCTAAACAAAAGAGAAAAATGTCAAGAATGATGACAACTCTGAAATTTTCAGGTGTCAATCTTCAAAATGCAATTTGAATTTGTTGAATATATCCTGAAATCAATGAGCAGTTGCAATTACATTGCAGACCAACTGCTCATGTGAGCCGTCAGCCATGCCTTCTGCGATGTTCAAGGCCTTACCTTTGTCAGTAATCTCTGGAGTTTCTCGTTCCACTTAAGTGCCAGTTACAATAAATAGGTTCTCCTCCCTGGTCGTGGTCTCTTCTTTGACATTATGTGCTGCAGAAGCAATTTGTGTCAGCTGCTAAGTGTCCACTGAGTAGGTAACAAAAGGTGCACACGTTCATGGATAAGAATTGGGAGAAGATGGAATGAGGATTGAGAGGGTGATGGTGAAAAGAGCAACAATACAGAACTTGAAGAATCCTGGGAGGATGTGTTAGTTGTGTAGTGCAGGGATGCAGGAGAATGACATTGTGCCTATAGCTAGAAAAGGAATATATTAGAAAGGTGGAGTAAGAAAGAAAGGAATATTGGCTAATGACATTAAGAGAAATGAAGAGGTTTACTGACATTTGTTCCTCCTGTGAGTTTTTTTGAATCTTTTCCTACACTGATACCAGGTCCTGGGGTGATGCCATTACAACTGACCCTTTACAGCAACTTGCTGCTATGGCATACATAGTAGTTGGGGATAACCTCTCAAGAGCTGAGGAACATTAATTCCTTCTTTTCACTTGCCACCATAAATTTCAGATAGGCATGAAACCTAGCTCAAGCCTGTGACACCATGAAGCTGTCATTCCATATGTGGAAAGAAATTTTATATCAGGGACTAACTTTTTTTTGCTAAGTTTATCCCCATTCTATATAAGGCTAGACTTCCTGAAATTGTGCTTGGCAAAGTAAGAGATAGAGAGGTCTGTTTCCTAATCAACTCCTCATAATGCTCAGATGTGAAGGTCCTGATGAGTTCACACTCACCAGACTTGGAATATCTAACAATCAAGTGCCTACCTGCCACAGATCTTCACTTAATCTACCCTGACAACAGGCTACATCCCAGCCCAGGTGGACCTGAAGCCTGTACTAAGTGAACTCCACTCTGTGATCCACAGCCTCAATATGGTGTACAAGGGCCCATTCATCATAGCTGGTGACTTCAACCAGGCCATCTTCAAGAGCGTGCTACCAAAATTCTATCAGCATGTCTCCTGTACCTTCAGGGCCCAAATGCCCTCAACCATTGCTACTTAATCAATAAAGATGCCTACTGATACATCTGCTTCCCGGACTTCAGTAAATCAAGCCACCAGCTTGTGCTCCATCTCCCTGCATACAAACAGAAACTAAAGTGGAGAGTCCAATACAGAATATCATTCAGTGCTGTTCTGAGGAAATAGATGAGCTTTTATAAGACTGTTTTGAGTTAGTACACTGGTCCCTATTTAAGATCTCAGCAGACAATCTGAATGAGGATGTCACCAAAGTTAAAGACTTCAGCAGCAAGTGTGTAGAGGCATGCTTACCAAAGAGATCAATCTGAGTGTTCCTCAGATGGAACAGCCAAGAGATCAACATCCTTCTGAAGTCCAGATCTGCAGCATTCAAATCGGGTGACCTTATCAGGGATGCCAAGAGGCAATACCAATTCACAATAGTGTCCCAGACCAGCTATCAATTGTGGCATGACAAAGCTTGCACTTTGTAATGAGCTACGAACCAAAATCAGATAGCATCACTGACAAGAATGCATCCTTCTAAAATGAGTTCAATATATTCTATGCACATTTTGAACAGAAGGTTAACACCTACAGCTTCTGATGCACTGTATCCACAGTCACTATTGCAGATGTCAGTTTTCCTGAGACTGAAGGCCTGGATGGAATCCCTGATCACATTCTTAAATTCTGCATGGAGTATCTGCAGAGGTTGTTTACCTCTTCCTACTTCAATTAGAGATTTCCACATCTTTAAGACCACTACCAACCCACTGCCAAAGAAAAATAAGGCAAGACACCTTAAAGACTACTGCGCAGTGGCTCTGACATCAAGCAACTCGCCTGCCACTGAAACTTGCCCAAGGCTGGTGACATTTCCATGGCCCTACACTTATCTCAGGAACATCTGGATAACAATGACGCCTCCATCAGGCTCCTGTTTATTGACTGTAACTCCGACTTCAACACCATAATTCCAAACAAAATCATTCCCAAAATCTTGACCTAGGACTCAGCACATTCCCACTCCAACTAGATCATTCACTTCGTGACCAAAAGACCACAATCAACAAGGATAGGCAGCAACATCATCCACAATTATTCTCAGCAGTGGTGTCCTACAACACTACATCTTCAGCCTCTCACTTTACTGACAGCTGTGTAGCCAGATCCTGATCTAAATCCAACCACAAGTTTGCAGATGACACCCCCATAGTGGGCCAGATCTTAAATAACAAGATAGGAAGGAGAAACAGAGCCTAGTCACATGGTGTCAAGACAACCACCTTTCCTTCAATGTCAGTAAAACAAAAGAGCTGGTCATTGATTTCAGGAAGTGGGGCAGAGTATGGTGCTGAGGTGGAGGTGATTGAGAGCTTCAAGTTCTTTGCTAAAAATATCACCAATAACTTGTCCTGGTTCAACCATGGCCAAGAAAGCTCACCAGAAGCTCTACTTCCTCAGAAAGCTCAGTAGACTCAGCATATCCCTGTTAACTCTTACCAATTTTCAAGGTGCACAATGGAAAGCATACTATCTGGATGCATCACATCTTGGTATGGCAACTCTATCCTGCTGTTAAAAGACTCTTGAATGGGCCTCTTGTACAATAAAGATGAACTCACAGTCTGTCTCAGTCTTTGCACCTTATTGTCTATTTGCAAAGCACTTTCTCTGTAACTGTAATGCTATATTCTGCATTCTGATCTTGCTTTTCCCTTTGTACTACCTTGGTGTATTATGTTTTGAAATGCTCTGTATGGATAGCATGCAAAACATTTTTTTTCATTGATTGTTGGTACATGCGACAATAATAAACCAATTAAAATGTGCAGGGTACTCATTTCCCAACACAATTATCTGAACTGCTCATCAATCATACTAAAACAATGCTCTGGTTTTAACGTCATCTCGGTCTTGCACTTTTTTCCCCCTGAACTTACATAAGGAAAGAAGATTGTAGAAGATAAAAGTTTGAAGATTTAGACCAATATACTTGATTCCATTCCTGATCTTTAGATACAACTTTACTTCTTTGCTAATTAACAACTGTTTGAAAATCTGCAGATGCTGGAAAGCTAGAGTACTGCACACAAAGAGCTGGAGAAACAATGGCAGCATCTATGGAGGAGAATAAAGAGTCAACTTTTCAGGATTGTTCAATTTCCGTTTCTTGCTCAATCAATTAATTTGTGCCATGCTAGCAACTAACTCACACCTACAATGGATACGTAGGAAATGATCATCTTTTTAACATTTTAGTAGATTTAATTTAGAATTTGACATTTCCATGTTCAGAACTAGCTATTCTTAATTATGAAGCATCTTGCAGCTTACAATTCTAAAGTTTGTGGTAGAATCAAAGAATGGGAGGTGAAGAGTTACTATAGGGCCAAATGGTTCTTGAATATCATGTATATATTAAGACTATAAATTAGTTAATTTAAATGGAAATCTTGTTTTATATTGTTCATATCAATTAAACTCTATGTTTTAAAATTTTATCCCCTTTTTTTTCTACACTGTAATGTAAAAGAAGTCAGTAATAAAATAAAAAGTGAACAACAAGACTCACCAGTAATAATCATCAAAAGACTGCCAGGGACAGTAAATGTTTCCACAGGTCTCATAATGATGTAAATTTCTTAATTATCTTTTTTGATAAGCAACTTTTATCACGTTTTTGCTATTTCTTCCTTTTTAATACATTGATTTTATCTTTCATGATTTAATCATTAAAAATACTTTACACTATATTATGGATTACACTCAGCTGTTTTCCTGCTGGAAGTATAGAAGGCATACAGGAGATTATGGGTTGAACTGGCCAGTATTTTGACCTTCAGTATCTTGCTACTCAAAGCAAACGATCATTAACAATTGGCAGCCAAAATAACAGAAGGCCAATGTAATTTTAAAATGTGACTCATCTTGAAAGATATCTAAGAAATTGATAATACAGTACAGTGGAATCTGGTTAATTGAGACACATCAGGACCGGTACGTTTTGGCCCAATTAAGTGTCTGCCCTACTCAGCCAAAGTTTCATGGAAATGGTTAAATAGATATAAAAAGAGACAAACTACTGTTTAACTGAGTAACACACTATATATTTAAATGCAGTACAGAACAAATTTGAACATTATCAATACAATACAGTACTATAAAACTGTGTATTAGTTCATAATAGTTATCAGTGGAGGAATTCATCCAGTGTACGCTGCCATGTTCTTTTGATTGATGGTAATGAACAAAATCAGCACAGACACCTAGTGAAGATAACGGACTGCCCTCATACAATGCATTCCACGATTGCATCTTCCAAATCTTCATTTTCATTGTAAGTTTCGAGATGATTGTCGATACCTTCAAATCCTTTGTAGTCCCTAACTTGAAGTAGTGAAATTGTTTCATTTTCACTGTCCAGGCCTAAATACTTGAAACTACAATGAGTAAACAGTCCTGCAGTGTCTTACAGCTTATTTGTCGCCAACTATCAGTGATAAAAATCACTCTTTTTAAAACACAAGTACATGCAGCTGTTGAAATTTAAAACCTGTTTGCTCTAAATGTGGTATAGTGTCTAATGGGCATGCAGGTGCACAGCACTGACACTAGCTAGAAACTGTTCAGCAACAGTGTCTCATCCCAATGAAACGGCATAGTGTCCCACATAAACAAAGGGTATTCAGATATTTACTCAGTTACTTTCTGTTCCTCAAGAGTTGTTCCAAATAAGCAGCTGCTCCAATTAACTGATAGCCCAATTAACCGGAATCCACTGTATTGCAAATAACTGATAAAAAAGGAAGGTCATACTCTTTCATCTAACCTTCTTCCTTCTAGCAATTAAATATCTGAAGTTCTGGTAACTGGGATTCAAAATAAAGTTTGCTTATAAAAATGCAGAGTAATACCTAATAGAAAATATTTAACACTCCAAAGCATAGACCTGATATGGCATTTATGTTTTGCTTAGGATGTGCCAGATAAAAATTGTTGAAACATTCCTAAACCACACATGCGGTTTAAAGGAAAAGTCTATGATTTTTCTTTAAAAGCAGAGCAGAAATCATATTCATTCTTGGCTAAATTTGATTAATTTCGGGGGACCTCTAACAATTGTTTTACCATCCACCATGGAAGCTGGTGACTGTGAAAATTTCACAAAGAAAAACCTTAATGAGAACAGAAAAATAAAATCCTAAAATTTCTACTCCTTTGGCAGTAAATGTACAACTTTTGATGACATCTGTTAACTTGAAAGTTTTGTCAAGTTCTTGCATTTCACCAGTGATGGTACAGGATGGCATAGCATTTTTCTCTCATAAATTTTTGGTACAGGTTGCAGGCATCTACTGAAACTCTTTCCCAATGTGTATTTGTGAATTCAAGCAGTGGATAATCTAGGGAATAACAAATCTTTCCAGAATTAGAAACCCCATGCTTCAACCACTATCTATCCAGAAAAAGTTAACAACCATATTACAGTGAACCAGGGACTCAGTTACCACAGAAACAAGAATTTCAGCTCAAATTTAAGGCATGCATTTTATTTAGTTTAGATGTGCCTGATAACATACAATATTGTGGCATCATAATATTACAAGATGGTGCTGCAAACTGGTATAATAATGTCACAATATTCTGCACTGATAGAGAACACCATGACTTAAATGATTAAATAAGGCAAAATAAAAACACAATTGTAATGGAGTGCTAGCACTTAGTGTTTAAATGGTAAATTTAATCCATCTACTACTTATATTTTTGAAACCACAGATCTTTCCTTTAAATTAGATATTTTGAACTGAAGCCAATTTAAATACCTATTAAATGTGAATGTTCTTGTAAAGAGAATATTTCTTACCAAAATGATTCAGTCTCCACATTCAGCAATATCTGTTTAATAGAACAATTGGATCAAGGGAGGGGCATGCTCGCCAAAGAGCTGTTTCCATAAGGAGGCTTGTGTTGTACCATCTTTAACAAAAATGCCTTATCAGGTTTATTTTATTGTTTTGACATTACCAGTACAATATATATGTCCAAAATGCTCAATGTTTTACCAATAACCCACCCAAATACAAAAAAAGGTCATCTTGCAAAACAGAAGTGTATATTTTTGGCCAGACACATACCTGCCAGCATTTCAAATTTACAGAGAATCTCATGAGCAGGATGGGAGAAAAAAGACTTAAGATCTGAGTTTCAGTGAGATGCAGATATGTTGAGAGACACAAAATAAAATATTTATCCCAGTCATATAGGAATCAAATTACAGATTCTTAATGATCTCGCTTAAAAGTGATGGTGTTTCTAACGTACTGAATTTGCTACCTAGGGAAACACAAGATGAGATGTAATTATTGCATATTTTGGTACCTCATAACACTACTCTTTAATATGCAGCTATTGCAGCTCTTGGAATATTGTAATAAAGACTTTACCCTGCAAATCCATGAAGTTTAGTGCTTGTACAGTACGGCGGGCAGGAAAATCTAGGACTAGATTATCGCTGGCACTGGAAGGTATGTAGCAGTATATGACACATAAAAACAACAGACCAATTTACATAAACATATTTTTACCTTCATGGAAAGCCTAAGTCCCTGTTATCTGAATCATGAATATATTTACATACACAACAGGAGCAACTGATTTGATTGTGACAATTCAATTAATGTAATATTTAAAAAAAAATAAGATTTGGTTAGAAGAGGTAGTTGCCAATCCCACTGGGGGAGTGGTACAGTTTATACACATGATTACACTTCGTCTAGATTTGAACTCAAAACACCAGCGAACTATAGTACTACACCAGCTTTGATTTGGGAAACAAATTAACTAATAAAAAAGAATTTTGTTTTTTGGAACCCCTTCTCTATCTACGTTGGGCTACAGCAATATACACAATGTCAGTATAATTGCAGTGTGAAAGAGAGCAGCCAGCTACCGTAAATTTAATGATGTACAATATCGCAATATCTCATAATCCCTAGCAAATAATTCAAACATGTATATATATATATATAAGCACACTTTACATATTAAATTTTTCTCCTACATTTGTTGTTTTGCTTGTTTCTCCAAGCTGGCTTGAGGGAAATGTGTAGTGATATCTGTGGATGTGGACTGCAGGCGAGTCCCAGGCTGAAGCTGGGAGAGTAGGCTGTACCTGTGACACTGTGATACCACATTTCTTTGCCAGTTCCTCTTTGGCTTCCTCACTAGGGTAGGGATTACTCAGGTGAGAGTAGAAATACTCGTTCAGGACTTCTGTAGCCTGCTTGCTGAAGTTACGTCGTTTTCGCCTTTGAAGTGAAACAAACAAAGGTTTCAAAATTGTTGGTTTACTGTGGGTCTCAAGCATTTAACCTTTTTTTCACTGTACTAAACCAATCATATCTTAATCTGCCATTTGTTTTCTTCAACTTGTAAATTATCAATGTTATACTATCCATTTACACTGTTACAAATCAAAGTATTTTACGTTAGAGGTCCTGAAGCCTGTCATCACTGTGTCACTTCTTTGAAGTAGCTGTCTAATTCATTTCACTTGCCTATATATAATTCTCTTTTAAAGTTATTTTTGAATCTGCTTCATGTAATCCATTGATAAAATATATATTTTTGACAGGGTAGAAGATAATCCCAAGGAGTCCTTGGGAAAGAAGAGAGAATAGGTCTCTTAAAAACTATTGGGGAAGTCTACGTGTGGGGCCACAGGAGATGGATGAGGTATATAATTGTCTATTTTTCCCTGAAGTTTACTAAGCAGAATATTATGGATGCCAAAGAGATAAGGGTAATAAGTAGCAAGACTTGAATCATATGCCTATTATGAAGAAGGCAGTATTTGCAACTTTTAAGTGTATTAAGCAGGGCCTGACCAAGTGTAACCCTAGATCTTACAAAAGGCCATGGAAGGAACAGTGAGGCCCTTGTGGAAATATTTGTTTCATTGTTAACTACTAGTTATGTTCCAAAAGACTGGAACTAATGTGTCCCAATGTTCAAGAAGGGTATTGAGGGCAAACCAGGGAACTAGACATTGGTGAGCTTCACTTCAATTGTAGGGTAGTTCCTTGATGGAATTCTGAAGATAAGATCCAGCATCACTTGATATTCAAAGCCTGATCAGGAAATCAGCACAGTTTTGTGTGTGGGAGGTCATATCTGACTAATCAAGTTTTTCGTGAGGCAACTAAGGGGATAGATGAAGGTAGGACAGTAGTTATTGTCTATATTTTACTTAGTAACGTCTCTGCCTACGTGGCAGCTCGATCTGGAATGTTAGCTCGCATGTGATTCAGGGGAGTTAGTAAGGTAGATTCCGAATTGGCTTAGTAGGATGCAGAGAGTGATGGTTAAAGGTTAATTCTCTGACTGGAGACCAAGTGACTAGCGGTGTACCCACAGTGCAATGTTCACAGTACATTGAAAGCAGTTGTGCAATGTCCTTTTCACTTGTGCATGTGAAGAGGGTATTTAGCATCATGACCTTAAACAGTCAGGGCACTGAGTTCAGGAGTACGGATATTGTCACGGATATTATGTTGCAGTTTTATAAACTGTTAGTGAGGCTGTACTTGGAGTATTGTATACAGTTTTGGTCATCCTGATATAGGAAAACATTGTCAAGTTCAAGAGAGTACAGATTAGATGTACGAGGATGCCGCCTGTACTAGAGGGCTTGAGATATGGGGAGAGGATGGCCATCCTGTATCTTTATTCCCTAGAATGCAGGTGAAGAGTGACCTCACAAAAGTGAGGAGTATGGATTAGGTGAATGGTTGTAGTCTTTTCCCTAGGGTTGGGAAGTCCAAAACTGGAGGGCACCAATACAGGATAAAAGGGGAAAGATTTTAAAGAGAACTGAGAGGAGACTTTCTTACACACAGCGTAGTGAGTAATCTGGAATGAACTCGCAAAGTAAGTGGCTGAGGGCAGTTCAAATGCAACACTTAAGAGGTATAATGAGAGGAGAGGCTTGGGGGGTTATGGGCCAAACACAGGCAACTGGGACTCATAGAGAGGATGCTATGGTCAACATGGAACAGTTGGGCCAAAGGGTGTGTTGCCATGCTGTATCACTATGACTCTAGTGCTGACAAGATAATAAAAACCCGTTGCACCGAAGTTACTTCTCTTATCTGACCTTTGTTTTTTACCAATGACTTTTCCTCTCTAACCTCAAGTTTTTGTTCCTTTGTAGTTGTATTGTTGTTATTGGACACCACTGGAAAAGCAGGTGCTTTCTATAACTAAATACGTAAGAAAAGGTAAAGCCATTGCCTAGTATCTCTGCCAAAAGCTTGACTCCCTGACCACCATTCACAACCAAGGAAATTTTCAACTGCTGACCAAGTTACTACACACACCTTGGTGGTGTGCTGTACACGGACTAAGCTTTCATTCACTTATTTAATCCATCTCCAGCAAAAGCTACGGTACTATGCAAAGGTCTTGGGCAGCTAGGGTGTCTAAGACCTTTACACAGTACTGTATTTGTCAATGTGGAGCAGAAAGAAAGTTTGTAAACCTGGCGGAAACAAAGGATGTTGGGAATGGCGAGGGTGGAGTGTCGCGGGAGGGGTGTGGGAAAGGAGGCAGAGAAGGACTACTAGGGGTGGGAGCAACGGGAAGGGCCAGTGCGGGTGCAGACACGCGCAGCCCTGAGACACTAGGCAAGGTCATTTGATTCCCCAAACAATTAGTTTATTGATCATTACACAATGTCTCTCTAGTGATTCTTGCTCCCTCCCTTCTCCCTGCCTCTTTTCCTATGATTCCCCGCGCCCCTCGCTCCCCGCCCCCCCGGGCCCCTTCTACTCTCAGTCCACAACAGAGACCCATATCAGAACAGCTTTATCAATACTCACATATATTATGAAATTAATTTTTTTTGGCAGCAGTGTGGTGTAGTACATAAAATTACTTTAGTATTGTGCAAATACCTTAAGCATCCTAGAGCTGTATATGTGTCTAAGAATTTTGCACTACTGTATTTTCACTTCTGCGACAACGTCCTGATCTTTTACATTTCATGTCATCAAATCTCTCCTGACTATTCTGGGCATTGAAATAATTTCCCAGCTATCTGTCTGTTCTCTACTTTGACAAAATACTTATGCACATCTAAAATATATTTTAAATCAATTTCAATTTATCTGTGAGGTTTATATGGGTTCCCACTCTCCTCATCATACATGACTCCCATTTCTTAACATTACTACTTCACCTGGCCATTCTTGACTTGAATTCTTAAGGTTAACTAAAATAAAGAGATTTCGAATGATGGAGAATAGATGCAGATGGAATTTGGTGAGGACCTTTTTCACTCAAGAGAGATGTGAGTATCTGTAATACACTGCCTGAGAGAGTGACAGAAGCAAAGCTGTCGACAGCACTTAAGGAGTGTTCTCGACATACAAGGATACAAGCCAATTTCTGGAAGATATATGGATTAATACAGATTGATGTCCACTGGTCAGCGTCGACCTGGTGAGTCTAATGACCTATTTCCATTTGTTATGAATTTATTTATATTATAAGTCTCTCCACGTAACTAAAGTCCTTCATTCCAAGCAACATCTTAATGAAGACATAAGAGATTGCAGATGCTGAAAATTGGAGCAACAAACAGTCTGCTGGAGGAACTCAGCATGTCAAGCAATACCTTTGTGAATTTCCTCTGCACTCTCATCTTCTGTGTGGCAGCCAGAAATGCATATAATGCTCTGTGCATGGTCTAACCAATTTTATGTAGAGTTGCAGTATCTAGTATATGCTTTCTAAGATAAGGGGACCAAAACTATGCAGAGTTCACCATTTCTGGCATCACTAATATCATGTACAATTGTAACAATACTTCTCTATTTCTGAACTCCAATCCTCTTGCAATAAAAAATATACCATTTGCATCTGTGAGCACTTCGTGCAGTAGTCTAACATTTTTTAAGCTTCATGCACAACACCTAATCACTCATTTGTCATCTCCCTGCCTTTTGGTTCTTCCTGTCAAAGCGCATGAACACATAGTTTCTCACATTAAACTCACTGGATAAGTTTTTATCCACTCTTTCAACCCATCTATACCCTGCTGCAGAGTACAAATACTGTCTTTGCAGCATGCCATTTCAACTGTTCTCAAGTCATTGGTTACCTTATACTCTGCTCCCTTCCTCTAAGTTATTAATACAGATAGCAGTCTTTCTCCCAGGGTAGAAGTGCTATATAGTTATAGGTTTAAGGTGAGAAGAGGACCATTTAAAGGAGATTTGCACTAGGTTGGATTGAGATAATGGTTAGCTCTAGCATTTTGGGCCAAGTGGTCTTTTCCTTAGCTATCTTATTCTACAGTATGTATAAACACGAAGTGATCCTTGGGGCACTCTACTAACTACATAATTCCAGCCTGAAGAAAAACCAGTCATTTTGATTCACTGTAACACTTAAAGAAGCAAGGCATAGTAAGATATAGTCCTAATGCAGGCAAATGGGATTAGTGTAGATGGTCAAAAAGGTCAGCATGGAGATAGTGGGCTGAAAGGCCCATTTCTGTGCTGTGCAAATGTATGTTTCTGTGGAAATCCATCTTGATATCCCACTAATTAGGCCCCATTATGTTAAAGGGAACTTAGTATAGATGGGTACTTAATGGTTGGGATGGCTATGGTGAGCTAAACGGCTTGTTTTCCTGTTGTATGATTCTATTGCTGTTTATAAAGTCCAGTATCCCCTATGATTTTCTAAGCATCTTCTTGCCCTACCACTTTCTATTATTACAATCCTTCTCCATGGATTGTCACCTTGTCGCGGTGCAGAGGCTTGTGTGGTCCTGAGATCCCGAGAGCGATGCCGTCTTGCTCCTGGTAGGGTCACCCATGGCGGTAAGGTCGAGGGTGAGGTCCCTGACAAAGTACAATCCAACCAAGACCTCAACGGTGGAACAGGCAGATGAAGTTACCTCGAACTCAACGGCTGTAAAGGCGGATGAAGGCTGCAACAAATCCATCAGCTCCAGTCGTCGTGGTTTCTATGCCATTGGAATCAGTTGGTTGATTTGTGAAGTATCGTGTGCTTCTTGGAGTGCAACATCAAGTACACGTTAAACAAATACACGCACTGGCGTCTTCGTTCTGTGGGCCACTTCTTCAAGTCTTTCGGCAATCGGGGAAGGGTGACAGGAGCAGGCAATGTGATGGCTGGAAGCTCCTAGTCAAGAACCGGCACGAAAGTGGTGAATACTTGAGTCAGTCGCTCAACTTTTGGACAGAAGCAGGAAAGTTGTTCGGCAGCAGTATTCACATCTGAGCAGCCCTATTTAGGATCCACTCTGCTCACCCTGAACTGGGAAGGGGCTAGAAAAGGTGCCCTAAAAACAGTCTGCTTCATCCCATCCCGTCTGGAAAGCTGTGTCCAGTGGGATCACCATCATGCGGTCAAAAAATATCGAGAAGTGAAACTATGAAATTTGGAACCTGGAATATATGAACTCTGATGGATAACCCAAACTCAGAGCAACCAGAGAGGAGAACTGCCTTTGTTGCCCGGGAACTCCAAAAATTCAACTTTGACATTGTTGCTCTGAGTGAGACCCGCAGACCTGGAGAAGGGCAACTAAAGGAAGAGCAAGATCAATACACCTTTTTGTGGAAAAGACTTGATCCTAAACAACCAAGGATCCATGGAGTAGGTTTTGCCATCTGAAACAGCCTACTTCAGAAGCTGACAGAGCAACCACTGGGAATCAACGAACGTCTCATGACTCTGAGAATCCAACTTGTCAAGAAACAACACGCTACCATCATCAGCACCTATGCTCCAACTCTGGATGCTGAAGATGAAGTAAAGATGAACTTCTACGCCCAACTTGACCACTTCCTTTCCTCTGTTCCCAACAACGACAAGATCATTCTCTTGGGAGACTTCAGTGCCAGAGTCGGGGAAGATCAGGCTCTGGACTGGAATAATAAGCAAGGAAGGAGTTGGCAAGGTCAACGCCTATGGAACACTCCTCTTCACCAAATGTGCTGAACACAACTTGGTGATTACAAACACCCTATTTTGCCAGAAAAACAGGCACAAAGTCTCCTGGCAGCATCCACGCTCCAAACACTGGCACCTCATCGACTACATCATTGTATGATCTCGGGACCAACAAGATGTACTGATAACAAGAGCTGTTACTGGTGCTGACGGGTGCTGGACAGAACATCGACTCATCTCGTCCACCATCAGAATGAAGATTCAGCCCAAAAGGAAACACCAAAATCAGAGCACTATTAGAAATTTAATGTTGACATCCTTCAAGACATCAGCCATGTACAGAAGTTCCAACAAAATCTTCAAGAACAACTGCCTCAACAAATCCCACCATCTGTAGTAGAACACTGGAATCAATTGAAGAATGGTATCATCACATCCTGCAAAGAAAGAACTGGGTTCAAGACAAAAAAAAATCAGGATTGGTTTGATGATAACAACAAACTACTCCAACAACTCATCGATGAAAGAGAAAAGCTTTCATTACCTTACAATATGACCAACAATCGGCTACCAAAAGGAAACACTATCAGGAATGCAAGGCTGCAGTCCAGAAGAGCATCTGAAACCTGAAAAACCAATGGTGGAGGAAGAAAGCTCAGGAAATCCAACAACTAGCAGACGCCAATGACACTCGAGGCTTTTTCAATGCAACTAAAGCTATTTTTGGCCCATCCACGCAAAGTCAAGCCCCTCTCAAAAGCAAAGATGGTTCAACCATCCTGAAGAGCAATGCTGACATCAATTCTAGATGGAGGGAGCACTTTGAAGATCTTCTAAATCAAACTGTCTCATTTGACAGGAATGTGATTAACAACATTCCAAAACAGCCCGTTGACGACTCCCTAAGCAAAATACCAACACTTGAAGAAGTCAAGGAAGCCATCAAAACCTTGAAAAACAACAAGGCCGCTGGACTCGATGGAATACCAGCTGAGGTCTACAAAATTGGAGGTAAGCCGCTTCATTATCAACTGTATCAACTTCTCATCAAGATCTGGATAAATGAAGACGTACCAGCAGACTTTAGAGACTCAGCAATTGTTACCATCCACAAAAGGAAAGGCGATCAATCCGAATGCGGAAATTATCATGGAATTTCCGTTAGCCACAGCAGGAAAGATCCTCACCCACATTCTGAACAACCGGCTCAAGCCTTTAGCTGAGAAGATCCTTCCGGAGACACAAGCCGGTTTTAAACCATCACGTGGAGCAATCGACATGATCTTCACAATGCGACAACTACAAGAAAAATGTTGTGAACAACTTCAACCTTTGTACATGGCATTCATCGACCTCCCCAAAGCCTTTGACTCGGGATCAAGGGAACTCCTATGGGATGTCCTATCCACTTATGGATGTCCTGAAAAGTACATTCGAATCCTGAGACTCCTCCATAATGGCATGCTTGCCACAGTCGTGGTCAGCAACAGTAACTGTGAGTCTTTTCAAGTTAGATCAGGAGTAAAACAGGGATGCGTGATTGCCCCAACTTTGTTCACCATCTTCATTGCGACAATCATCCACATTATCAAGGACAACCTACCCCCAGGAATCGAAATTGTCTACAGAACAGATGACAGACTTTTCAATCTTGCCCGTCTCAAATCCAAAACGAAGACATCCACAAGTTCCCTCATCGAGTTCCAATATGCAGATGACAACAGTGTTGCAGCTCCTTCAGAAAACCACCTACAACAGATTCTGACTGCCTTCAACCGTGCATACACGAAATTTGGACTTATCATCAATTCCAAGAAGACTCAGATCATCTACCAATCTTCACCAATTGAGACAAATCGGATAGAACCATCACTTCAACTTGGCGAAACAACCCTGGAAGACATGGACCACTTTCCGTATCTTGGAAGTCACCTCTCCTCCAATGTCGACCTTAATGACAAGATCCAACATCGTCTTAAATGCACTGGAACAGCTTTTGGACGTCTCCGAACAAGAGTCTTTCATGATCGTGACATCCAAACAGACACCAAATTGTTAGTGTACAAAGCAGTGGTAATCCCAACACTCCTGTATGCATCAGAAACCTGGGCAACATACCAACGACATCTGAAGGCACTTGAAAAGTTCCATCAACGCTGTCTTCGAAACATCTTAAATATCAGCTGGGAAGATAGAAGAACCCAACATCAGTGTGCTAAATGAAGCAAAAACAATAAGCATTGACGCCTACGTCATCAAGAACCAACTAAGATGGAACGGTCATGTTGTTCGGATGAAAGACGAACATCTGTCGAAACAAATCTTCTACTCCCAGCTGAAAGAAGGCAAACGTCAAAGAGGAGGACAACAGAAGAGATTCAAAGACATCTTAAAAGCCAACATGAAGAAATGTAACATCAACATCAACAATTGGGAAACCAATGCCAAGGACAGGAAACTCTGGCAAGCCATCATCCGAGAAGAAACAGCAAATTTCGAAGCCAACAGATGTGCAGAATTAGAAGAAAAGAGAAGAAAATGGAAAGAGAGGCATCAACAACCAAAGCCCAATCTGCCATCTGGAACTAGCTGCCCTGAATGTGGAAGAACTTTCAAAGCCAAGATTGGACTCAAAAGCCACTTGAGAGCCCATAAGTAGATCAACAGAACGAAGACCATCATCCTCGACCTTGAGGGATAGCCACCACCACGACGATTACAAAATGACATCCCCACCCCCCCACTTTTGAAACTGTGCCTTTGTGTGTCTCATCTCATTCTGATGACTGGAATGTAATATTTTGCACTCTTCTGTGTTTGATCTCATCTGATATACATCCACTCATTTCTACATCCGTCTATGTCATCCTTAAGTTTACTAGTATTCTCCTCTAGTTTGCAATAATTCCGAGTGTTCTGCCATTTCCACCATTGGAAATCTGTCCTTTTATATGCAAACCATTAAGAAAAGTAGTAGTCCCAGTCCTGCTCACTAAGAGATTTCAAAGCACTAGTTCTTTCATATCACTTAGCCAATTTTCCATCCAAGCTGCTACTGTCCATTTTATTCCATTCAATCTTACAGCAAAAAAAATGCCATTTGCTCTAGATTTCCAGCATCTACAGAATCTCTGTGTCTCCTTAATGGCAAACCTACTATGAGGTACTTTGTTAATGCCATTTTAAAGTCCACATAGATGGTATCAATTGTGACAAAAAAACATGATGTGGTTCTGTTGTTTAAGATGTTGTAACATTGAAGACATAAGTTGGCCTTGAAAGGTTAAGGACAGAATTAGACAATTAGACTATAATCATGATACAAGGTGTTCTACAGACTACTAAATAGTGAAAAAAAAGTAAGGAAAATCTGTAGAGAAGTTACAGAGGTGATTGGAATAACATTGGGGAAAAGATAAAGAAGAGGTGCAGTTTCTGAAGTATGTAGGGGAAGCTTGATTAATATGTTATCAGCGCAACAAATTAAGTCTAATTACTGGGTTTGGTTCTCAGCAATGAGACAGGGTGAGTGGACTATGTAACAATGGCGAACACCTAGGAACAGCAATGAGCAATGCCATTTTGTAATGGATAATGGAGAAGAGAAAAAAGTCAATCTTAAGAAAATTTTGTAGATGGAGGACAACTAGTTTCAATAGGGAAGAAATGAACCAGCCATGACAAAGCCTTTGGGCCAAAGCTGTTCACAATAAACAACTTAGCTCAGTGAACATAGCATTGACAGGTCTGCTGATGAATCAAAGTAAATGGCAATGTCAGTAGTGATGAGGATGCAAAGAGACTTCAAAAGGTTATAGAAGAACAGAGTGGACAAGTAAGAAAAATAATGTCAGGTTATTTGCTGAGAAATGCCACAGATCTTGAAATGGAGAGATTAGAAATGTTGACATCTGAAGTGGTGAGGTATATATATGTCACTGAAAATTACCATACTGATGTAACAGCCAATTAGGGAGGCATCTGGTACATTGTCCTTTATTGCAAGAGGCAAAGGTTTCTTCAAATTTCTTCTTGAAGACATAGTGCTGGCCAGTGAGGGACCTTTTTGTCAATTGCTCAACATTTTCCTTCCATATTTACTTGTATACTTGGAACCCACGCTAGTGTTTGCCTTGTAATGCCTTCAAATGTGATATTGCTTGAAAACTGCAGTAAAGTGGGGAATCTGTCAGCTAGCAGAGTTACTAGAAAAACAGAGAACACAGATGTTGACCATTTGACAAAATTACAATTCACTGCCCAAAATATTATTGCTTTATTTTGCTGCCTTAGATGACAGTATTGACAGCTGACACAGCACATTTGTATGATTATTTTAAAACTGGCAGGATAAAAACACATACAGTGTGGACATTTGGATCACAGTCCACTTAACAGTCATGTGCCTGGGGAATTATTGGTGCATTATAACTGAGGTAGTGGTGAGAACATGGTGGGAAAAAGGGCTTGGTTGATAGTTAAAATTAATAGCCATAAAGAATCAATAGCATAGCTAAATTAATTGGATTACATTGCTTTATTTCCTCAAAAATTACGTTGTGGAAAGGCACTAGGCGTTCACGACTTATTAAAGTTGTAAAGTCAACAACATATTTCATCTATTCTAACAGATAACTACAAAGTTATTTGGAAGAAATTGGTGCACCATATAGTTTAGTGCAACTTTACAAAACTTTGATTAGGCCATAGCTGAAGAATCGTGTACATCTCTGGCTGACAGTATAAGTTAGAGCATTATGGACTAAGTGCTAGAAATTGATACTTGCATGAGGATTTTGATTTGAAATGTTAGCTGTCCAATTCCCACCACAGATGCTGTTGACCCACTGAGTTCCTCCAGCAGATTATTTTTTTTTGGCTGAAGGATGCTTGATGGTGGGCATGGATGTGATGGGCTGAATGGCCTTCTTTGTGCTCTATGATTCTAGGAATATGACTCAATAAGGAATGTCAGGAGCATGTGGACTGCTCCACCTAGTCTTCATAGTACTACTTCAAAAGTATTTAAAACCTGAAATCACGCAGAACAAGTTAATGTACTTGATTGGTACTCCATCCCCCATACTACATGTTTATTCCCTCCACCGGTGGCATACTAATGTTGTGGTATATATCATCTGTAGGATTTATTGAGGCAACTTAGAAAGTCTTCCATAAAAACACTGACCTAATACATAACTGCTCCAATTAGACACAGAAGGACACTAACCATATTTTAACACCAAAATTCTTATGTGATCCACCAGTCTGTCTTAGAAATAGATTACCATTCCTTCACTATGCTGGATTAAAAGTGTAAAACAGTCTGGATAACAATGTTGTGGGAGATCCTTTACTATCAATGTCTTCACAAAAACAATTAGGGACGGAAATTCTATCTTTTCAATAGAGAGCTGAGAAATGGAGATACAGATAAAAGTTTAGAGATAATGGCGAGATGAAATTTGAACATGCATAAATTGACCCCAGAGAGTAAGCTAATGCTATTGAGGAACAATATTGAGAGCAGAATGGGGTCAAGGTTAAACTCCTGGAAGCCTTGGCTGGAATGAGAAAGCACTGGTGATAACTGTGAGATTACACTTGCCAGAATAGGATGAAATGGCTCGGTCTTATTTTATTTGCAAAAGCTGTGAGTGACCTAACAAGGATCTGCATAATTATAAAACTGTTTCCACTTGAAGTAAAAAGAAAACCTGGAAGCCATTGAAATAATATGGTCACTAAGAAATAAATGGAGCAGATTGATGTTAATCTGAAGCTAGTTACTAATAGAAATCACTAATGTACTTAATAGGAGAATAGGTAATCACACTAAGGAAAAAGATATGGAGCATTATTCTGGAAGACAAGGAAATCACGTACAGCATTAATAACTGACGAGCCGAGTTTGGAGCATGAATAAGTATTGCTGTGATACAGGGGCATAGAGTATTCCCCTGAAGATCTGAATTCCTATTGTGATGCTTAGGAGATTATGCAATAAATGCAAAACAGCCTGTGATTACTTTACCAATCCCACCCATTTAGTGGTTGGCCAAAAGCAATGATTGCAGGTTTTTTGTTAGATTTGATCATTGTTCTGCAGCAACAAATAAATCTATCCTCCAGATGCTCCAGCATGTACACACTCTTCAGGAAGTGTAATGCCCATGATTAAGTGCTATTCATACTTTCTTCTTGTTGCAAGAGTCTGCAAATAACTACATTAACTTTCATTTCATTCTTCTAAACTAGCTGGCTGCTTCAACTAATGTTGTTCCCTTAATTTCATTTCATGTGAATACGAGAAGTTTTAATTTTAAACTAATAACAATTTTTTAGTGTTGGCCAATAACAGTTAAGCAGTGTGTTGTCTATCTTGCCCAATTTACTTTTCCATTACTTTCAATAGAACAAAAAGCAATTGACAATCCTTGTTGATTTAGTTATCTTTTGTGATTAAGAATTAAAATTACCTTAATTGTGTTTTCAAACCTGAATTATTTCATATAGATTAAATATTAGGACTTTGAGATAATTCTTCTTAATATTGCCTCATTATAGGAAGGACATGGGAGCTTTAGAAGGGGTGCAGAGGAGATTTACCTAGATGTTGCCTAGATTAGATGGCATGACTCACAAGAAAAATATTGAGCTCGGACTCTTTTCTTTGGAGCAAAGGAGGACGAGAGATGACTTGAGAGGTGTACAGGATAGTAAGAGGTATAGATTGAGTGGACAGCTAGCAACCTTTTCTCAGGGCAGAAATGGCAAATAGGAGATGACATAATTTGAAGGTGATTGGGGGGGGAAGTACAAGTGGGATGTCAGAGGCAGTTTTTTTTACACTGAGAGTGGTGAGTGCATTGAATCCACTACCAGGGTTGGTGGCAGAGGAAGGGACAATTAAGACACTCTTAATTAGCACATAGGTGAAAGAAAAATGAAGGGCTATGTGCAAGAGAAGTGTTAGAATGATCTTGGAGTAGATTAAAAGGCTGACATAACACCAAGGGCTGAAGGGCCTGCACTGTACCAAATTACTTTATTCTCTTTTTGCACTACTTATGGATTTTTTATACTTCTTATTGTAACTTATATTAATTTCTTTGTTTATGTATTGCACTGTACTACAACCACAAATCAACAGATTTCACAACCTATGTCACTGATAATAAACCTGATTCTGATCCTGTGTTGTACTGTTCTATATTGGCGGTATTAGACAGAACTTGCAAAAGTTGAATACAGCAGGTTATTTGCTGACAAATTGGTATATAGTAGTCATAGTCATAGCATTACTTTATTGATCCCAGGGGAAATTGGTTAAATTGGTTATAAATTGATATAGTCGGGGGAGGAGGCTTTTAAAAGTAAAATAACAAGAATTCAAGGTCTGTCATGTTCCTGTAGAGTGAAGGATAAGACTGGTAGGGTTAGGGAACCCTGGATGATGAGGGATATTGAGGCTCTGGTAAGGGGAAAAAAGGATGCACGTTCAGATATATCAGCTGAGAATAAGTGAATCCCTGGATGAGTGTACAGGATACAAAAGTATATTTAAGTAGGAAATCAGAATGGCAAAATGGGAGCATGAGATTGCATTGACAGAAGGAATAATGAAGAATCCAAAGAGATGTTATAAGATGTTAAGGGAAAAACAGTAAAATGGGAAAGAACAAGCCCCCTCAAAGACTAAAGTAAGCGTCTATGTGTGGAGCCATAAAAGAGGAATAAGATCCTCAATGAATATTTCACCTTTCTTTTAACTCTGGATAAAAACATGAAGATTTCAGAATGTGAGATAGTTAATCAAGGATAGTACACATCACAGCAGAGGAGATGCTGGATTTTTTAAAGTGTATCAAGTTAAATCTCCAGGGACTGATCAGGTCTTAGAGTACCACAGCACAGAAGAAGGCCCTTTGGCCTATCTAGTTCATGCCAGCCTTGTCTCCTGCCTAGTCTCATCTACCTGCACCTAGACCATAGCCCTCCATACCCTTCTCATCCATATATCTATCCAATCCGGTCCTAAAAGATGAATTTGAACCTCATAATTTTGATGGCAGCTCATTCCACTCTCACACCACCTTCTGAGTGAAGAAGATCCCCGTCAGATTCCTCTTAAATATTTCACCTTTCACCCTAAACCTATGACCTCTACTCTAGTCTCAACCAACCTTATGTCCCTCATAATCTTGTATATGTTTATAAGATTGCCCCTAATTCTCCTGTGATAAATGGAGTAAAGTCCTAACCTTTTCAACCTTTCCCTATATAACTCAATTCAACCTCATTAACATCTTATACAACTTCAACATTGCAGTACTCAATGCCCTGATTTATGAAGGGCAATTTGCTAAGAGTTCTCTTTACTGCCCTATCTACCTGGGATGCCGCTTTCAAGGAATTATGAATTAGTATTCCCAAGTTCCTTTGTTCTACCACACACTATGGAGCCCCGTCATTCACTGTGTAGGTCTTACCCTGGTTTGTTCTCCCAGAGTGCAACATCTCACACTTGTCTACTTTAAATTCCATCTGCCATTTTTCAGCCCTATTGCCCAGCTGGTTGAGGTGAGGATGCAAGCTTTGATAGCTGTCCTTAGTGTGCACTAAGCCACCAATCTTGGTGTCACTTGCTGATCCGGTTTACCACATTATCATCTAAGTCATTAATAAACATATATGTAAAAGAACAAAAGAGCCAGCACTGATCCCTGCAGCTCAGTACTAATCACAGGCCTCCAGTCAGAGAGACAACCATATATTACCACTCTCTGGCTTCTCCCATTGTCAATGTTGAATCCAAATGATTACTTCATTCTGAATGCCAAGTGACTTAACCTTGTGGACCAGTTTCTCAAGTGAGACTTTGTGAAAAATCTTGCAAAAGTCTATGTAGACAACATCCACGACCTTCCCTTCACCAGCCTCCTTGGTAACCTCCTCAAAACGATATCAAAGGTATATTCAAAAACACCGTTGGAAGCTTGAGAACAAATTGAATGAGCCTTGGCTAATATATATATGTATCATTGTTAACAAGAGGTGATGTGCCAGAAGGCAGGAGGGGGCCAATGTTATTTAATAAGGGCTGCGAAGAAAAACTGGGGAACTATAGACCACTAAGCTTAACATCTAGGTAGGTGAGTGACTAGAGGAGATTCTCAGGTATAAGACATGTGCGCATTTTAAGGATGAGTTAATTAGGAATAATCAGCATTGCTTTGTGTGTGGGAGATCAGGTCTCATGAATTTGATTTAAGTGTTTTGAAGGTGGTGGGGGGGGGGGGAATGTGGAGATACATCTCTACCGAAGGAGATGTAAGGCACTCCTTCCCTCCACTAGCCTGCTGGTCACCGTTGACCAAGGTGTAGCACCAGCTTAGCCCTCAACCATAGGAGCAGGTGATGGATGATCGTATGAGCAGCTCAAGTCCTGGTTATGCGGCCACTGACACCAGGCAGACAATCTCTAAAGAGTATTGATAATGGCTGAGGTCACTCGTCTTGTAAAGATATTGCCCAGAAGGTAGCAATGGCAAACCCTTTCTGTAGAAAAAATTGGCAAAAACAATCATGGTCATAGATCATGGTTGCCTATGTCATATGACATGGCACATCACAAACAAACTAACGACTCAAGGTCATTGAAGGCAAGGCAGTAGTCTATACAAACTTCAGTAAGGCCTTTAATAAAGTTCCACACAATAGGTTGCTTTGAAAAGTTACATCTCCCTGGAATCCTGGGAAAGCAGGCTAACTGGATACAAAATTGGCATGATGATAGGAAGCAGAGTGGAAGGATGCTTTTAGTACTGGAAACCAGTGACTAGTAACATGCTTCAGGGGTCGGTGCCAGGCCCATTTCTATTTGTCACCTGTATCAATGATTTGGATGACAACGTAGAAGACATGGTTGGTAAGTTTTCAGGTTACAGTGAAACTCAATTTCTGTCTCTTTGGCTTCTCGCCTATTCAGCTTCACTTTCCAATCCCATGTATTGATATGAAAATGATCCCCTCTTTCAAGCTTCAAAGCAATGTTACAGTTCTTCACCATTAGTCCTACCAGCATCACTTAATGCTGTCCTATACCCAACTCCGAATGTGTCTTTATTTCAAATCTTCAGTATCATGTATTCTTAACATTATAGTATCATGGAATTGTATGGCACATGAACAGTTACTATGGCCCAATTTACACATGGAAACCATGATGCCTATCTACCGAATCCCATTTGCTCACATTAGGCCTGTCTCCCATCCTTTGCCATCCTAGTACCCTCCAAATATGTATATATGTTTAAATGCTGTAATTATATCTACATCTACAACTTCACTTGGAACTCACTTCATATATAACTACCACATACCATGTGGAAAAACTTACCCCTCAGATCTTCTTTAAATTTCTCCCCTCTTACCCTTAAACCTATGTATTCTGTAAAAAGACTCAAATTCCCTACCCTAACCATGCCTCTTAGTGTTTTACAAAACTTCATAAGGTCATCTCTCAGCCTCCTACATTCTAATGAGAATAAAACCAGCCAGCATTTCTCTTTGGGTGTTTCACTGGATATATATTATAACTAACAGCACCATAAAACAAACTCTGTCACTATGTTCTTTCATTATATTAGATTTTTTTTTTGCAAAGTTCAATATTATCCATCAGTACCATTCTTGCAATGTTTGCTTCCTTGGAAATTACAGTGCCATAGAATCAGCAAGTCACAAGCATGAAACCAGGTCATTCGAGTTCATGTTTCCATTGAGCTTCCATTTGTGTAGTTAGCACACATTTAAGCATTGCCACAGAGTTTCATTAACATCTTTATTACACACATGCTCACCTGTAGATCTGCAGCCATTTTATGACAGCAGTTTGTTTTGTATAATATGGAAAGCCTCACATTTGAATCTTTGCCCATTGATGGCTTCTCGAGTGGCAAGTGGAGAAATGAGGTACTTTCTCCATCAGTCCTTAATTAACAGTTTGCAGTCAAAAACTCATACAGATTTAGCAATACTTCACTTTTACAAGTAACAACAGCATCAACAGTTTCAACAGATGCCTGCAGTTTGAAACTTACCTTGCATCAAGGAATCGAGATCTGAGGATCATCACTGCTTCACATGTACTCTGCTTTAGCTGCATCTGAATAGAGCTGAATTTGCGGTGGATAATAGAAACCATGCGCTCAATCTCCTTTGGTGAAATGGGTCTGGTCCGACTTTGTTCACGAAGCAAGTTCATGACGTGTGTGGTGAATTCACTACATGCCTACCCACAGAACAATCCAAGATTAGAAGATGCATTAACAAGGAACTCATCAGATAGAATTCATAAATGGATGGTAATAATGAGATTTGTGTTATTTCTATATCAGTAAATGAAGCTTTCTGCTCCTATAGACAACATGCTACAAAGTTCTCATGCAATACTCCACAACTTCAGAAAAAAAAATTGGATCATGTGGTTCTCCAAGTGCCTTTTGAGTCTGGTAATGGAAAAAGTTGTAAGTACTTGAGTTCAGGTCAGGCACAGATTTGCTGTGGATGGGTCAGATTTTCATTTTATACACAAGCAGATCCTTATGAGGACCTTAGATGAAGGAATTTGTATTGTATTGTTTGAATAATTAGAGTGTAATTTGTAAAATGTGACTATTTTACACTTTAAAGAAAAACTAACTTACACTATGGCATTTGTGGCTTTATAACATTTATCAATATCTTGTTAAGCATTATTAAGTTAAATGTTATTATGAATGAGCCTCTGAAGTACATAGTTTAGATTGTCAAGCTGTCAGCCACCAGGTAAAAACATTGGACACTACTTAAGGACAATTATGGAGTGTAAGCAAAGTTTCTCTCATTCATTATTGTCCAGCTATGCCAGATTCATTAACACGTAGAGGCTTATGTTCTGTAAATATCTCTCTAGAAAAAATTCACTTGGCTCTAACATTTGGTTTTTGTTATGATTAAATCATGCTTTACAAAGGTTAAATATAAACTTGTAAGGCAATCCACTAATGTTTGTCACTCAAACAACCCGAATGCTTCATTTCATGTTTGAATTGATTTTACTACTGGTGAAAGGATTTATTTGCTGAACACAAATACAAAATTTCAAAAGAAGTAAAGCCAATGTACTATGAGCTATTACTCCTTTCCAATGTTTGGTTATATGGATCACACCTGCTCATATTTCTCCAGCTCTGAGTGGTAAATCTGTCGGATTTGTGCAAGTTTGGCTCTGTAGTCAGAGTGCTCGATGGAATTGTCATTTGGTGATCCACCAGATGCCGCTGCTGCCGCTGCTGCTGCAGCTGAACCTCCACCCTTTTCAGGACCAGATACTCCTTCTGCCAAAAGCATGTTATCCAGTCTCATCAACTGTGGATCTGGAGGCTCCTCTTCTTGGACACCCCGAATACTCAGCACTGTGTAGAGCAAAAGAGATTGTTATTGACTTTGCAATGGAAACATCAATAAAAAAATGTGCCAAGAAATAAAACCATACATTTGCCATAATCAACAGGTGTTAAAATGATATAGCACATTGCCATCCAGTAAAGCAGTTGGAATTGAAGAATGATACATGTACCATTTAACTAATCACAAGACATACAGTCAAAGAGATGTTTTAGTGGTAGAAAATCCTTTAAAAATGTACAAGCTTCTTTTTAAGTGGCCTTCTCACATATGGTCAGAAGCACTGCCTGTTGTAAAACATATCAAATAGAGATTAGGATTAAAAATTCCAGAGATTGGGATTTAGCAATGGAACTACAGATTTATCATCTAAGGTTAACAAATAACTTCACAATGAATCTGTAGTATGCTATTGATATTTAACATTTCAGTGCATTAAAATTTTATATTATTCAAGATCTATATCAAAATTAAACTACACTATTGAATTTTAACAAAGGCTTGTAAAATAATGAAGAGCAATTCTAACAGCATCAATAATCAATTAAAAGATCCTCAGCAATGATTCCCAACTAACTGATTGCGTACTGAAAGCCCTGCATTTTTCAGTTAGGTTTCAAGTGATATTGGCAATCAATGCAACACAGAAAAATTAACAATGTACTGAAGCATATTCTGTAAACATACTTTTGTATAGTACTATTAGCTTCCATGCTGATTTGTACACTTATTAGGTTATGTTCCCTAACACTCCCAAACACTTGGTGTCTACTACAAATAATAATAAAGGCAACTGGATTACCAATCCTTCACCTTTTCTTTTCCGCCTCACACCATCCTAACTTGGAAACGTATCACCATCACTATGTTATTACTGAATATGGATCCTGAAACTGACAGAAAGAATGCAGAGGTTCAAGAAGGTACCTCATCATGGTTTTCTCAAGTCCAATTAAGTAAGGTAATAAATAAATGCTGGCTTTTCTGCCATATTTAGATCTCAAATATCTAAAATCTTAAATCAAGCAAAATAAACTCTTAAGATATGAGAGAAGAGTTCGCAATGGGTGACTGGGAGAACACTTTTTTGAAATATATGGCAGTAGCTGGTGTTTAAAGAAATAATGCATACATACACTGCAAAAGAATACATTCCTGAAAGGCACTAAAACCCCAAAAGGAAAATCAAATCATCTGTGGCTGACACTAAAAATTAAAGAGAGTATCATGTCAAAAAAAGAGACTTAGAAAGTTGCCAGAAATAGCAGCTAGCCTAAGGATTAAAAACACAAACACGAGAAAATCTGCAGATGCTGGAAATTCAAGCAACACACACAAAATGCTGGTGGAACGCAGCAGGGCAGGCAGCATCTATGGGAAGAAGTACAGTCGACGCTTTGAATCAAGACCCTTTATCAGGACTAACTGAAAGAAGAGATAGTAGGAGATTTGAAAGTGGGAGGGGGAGAGGGAGATCCGAAATGATAGGAGAAGACCGGAGGGGGAGGGATGAAGCTATTTTTGCCAATCAACTTTCCAGCTCTTAGCTTCATCTTTCCCCCTCCTGTCTTCTCCTAGCACTTCGGATCTCCTCCTCCCCCTCCCACTTTCAAATCTCTTACTATCTCCTTTCAGTTAGTCCTGATGAAGGGTCTCAGCCCGAAACGTCAACTGTACTTCTTCCCATAGATACTGCCTGGCCTGCTGCGTTCCTCCAGCATTTTGTGTGGGTAGCCTAAGGATTAGAAACTTTTTGGAACTTGGCAGAGGAGGACCATGAAATTGAAGGCAAGATGTATGTAGATTGATGAGAAACATAAAACTGGATTGTAGGATATTTTATAGGTACATAAAAAGGAAATGATTAGTGAAGACAAATGTGGGCCTCTTCCAAACAGAGACAGCACAGTTTATAATGAGAACTGAAGAACTAGCAGAATAATTTACCTCATGGATAAAATTTGCTTGATATGTTAGAGAATGAAAGGTTGAGCAGGAATGATGAACTGAAGGAACTAAGTTAAAAAATAACACGAGGCAAGTTGATGAGCTTCAAAGTTGATAAATCCGAAAGACCTGATGATCCATATCCCGAGTTTTGAAATAGATAATTTTACCTTCAGGGTTTTTGTATATTCTGAAATTGTTTCAGTGGATTTGAAGATGCCATGATAAAGAAAGGAGGAAGAGAAAGGGATAAGCAGGCAAAACCACTCTTGTTGACTGAATCATAGGTGGTGATGAGTCAGTGTACAGGAGCGGATTGAATGACCTGTCCTGGATCCAAAATACAGAAACCAGCATCCATCAACTCTATACTTCTCATTGCATCCGTATAACACAAAGAAGGAAATCTTTGCGTTATAGATTTGTAAATCTATAATGCAAAGATTAATAAGAATTCCATTCTGAAATGTTACCATGACTTGGAGGAAAATATGTAATAGTATTGGAAAATGCTGAGACTGAGGGTCAACATTGATCAAGGCAGAGCAGGCTCAAAGTCATCATGGTCTAGACCTGCTCCTCTTTCTAAGATACTAAAAATGAATAGCAGGTTTTTTTTTCAAGATGGCGGCGCAGTGAAAGGTCTGTTTTGCTGAGCTCAGCACTGCAACACTGATAATTTCGTATATAAACATATCCGTTTCAACTTTTTTTTAATATGCCCAAGTGTCAGATTTAATAACATGAACATTGATTTTTTTTTTGAGCTGTTTCAACACCATGCCATTGAAAAGTACTAAAAAGGCAGCCAAGATGGACTGCACAGAGCGCTCGCCCGGGGCTGAGGAGCTAGCTGCTGCTAGCTATGCTAACACGTTGGACCCTGCTTTTTAACAAGTAATTCAGGAAGTTACGGAGAACATATCCAAAATGATGGACGAGAAGCTGGGTCCACTCTCTCTAACACTCCAGAACCACATACTGGAGCTTAAAAATCTCGATACAAGAACGAACAAGGCCGAGGGCCGAGTCTCCACGGTTGAGACTGTAGCCGATCAGGCCCAAAGCTGCATCCAGGCGCTAGAAAAGCAAGTTCAAAGCCTGTCTGACCATATTGATGATCTTGAGAATAGAGGTAGGAGGAAGAATATACAGATCATCAACCTACCTGAAGGTACAGAAGGCAGCCAGCCAGCGAAGTTTTTTGAGGGTTGGCTGCTTAATTTCCTTGATTTGGAAACCACGGCTGGACGCATTAAAGTGGAAAGAACTCATCGTACGCTGGCTCCAAAACCGGGCCCACACCAACGTCCTTGACCTGTCCTTGTGCAGTTTCATAATTTCGGTGTTAAACAAAGAGTGATAGAGGCTTCGAGACGCCGTGGGACTGATGCCTAGGCTTTAATATATGAGGGATCCAGGCTTATGTTTTTTCAAGATTTTTCGGCAGCCATTATTCGGAAGTGCAAGGAATTCGACCAGGTAAAGAAGCGGCTGAGAGAATCCGAAATCCAGTACTTTATGCTGTAACCAGCGACGCTGAAAATCACCTACAACGGGACCACCAAGATTTCTGATCCTCCTGACAAAGCTAAAACTTTTGTAGACACGTTGGGCTAAAGAATGTATATACTGTGTAGCCCTGGTTATGGACGATAACATGCTCGATGGTCGCTTTATTTCACCTTTTCATTACTTGACAGCAAGATATCTTATAGGATGGGTAATATATTTGTTTTGATTAATATAGTTTCATTATTTGTTTAAATTAGCGGTGCTGCTCCAGCCTGAAGGAGCTTAAACATGATGGTAACAAATCGGTGGATTGATAAATTATGCCGTTTTCATTTTTGACTATGTTAAATGCCATATTGGCAGTGGGGCAGAATATGGGGTGCTAGAAGGTTCAGATATCCCCTTTAAGAGTGGGGTAAAGTCCTCTTGTTCAGCGCTGTTGGCGCTTTTTTTTTGTGTATGTGTTTTTTTTTAATTCACTTATTGCTGTTCAACTGATCTTAAGTCAAGTTTCTTCTCCTCCGGAGTCAAATGATTATTATGATCAGTAATATATTAAAATTGTGTACTTGGAACATTAAGGGGCTCACTTCTCGGCCTTTTGGCTAAGATCATTCATAAATCAATCAATAAATAAATAAATAGTTAAAAAAGGGACATTAAGGGGCGTTATTCACCAATCAACAGGAAAAAAATCCTACTAAACCTGAAAAAGGAAAGGGTGACATAGCCTTTTTGCAGGAGACACATTTAAATAATAAAGAGCATCTAAAACTGCAATAGAGTGGATTTGATCGTCTATTTTTCATCTTTTAATACCAGGAGTGGGGGGGGGGGCCTTATTCAAAAGGTTCAAAGGAACATCTAAACAAGCCTGATGCATTTTGGAAACAAGTCTGATGAAGTTAAAGCAGAACATTTTGGCCACAATGAGCAAAGGTATGTTTGGAGAAAAAAAGGGTGCAGAATTTCATGAAAAGAACACCTTTCCAACTGTTAAGTACAGGGGTGGATTGATCAGGCTTTGGGCTTGTGTTGCAGCCAGTGGCACAGGGAACATTTCACTGGTAGAGGGAAGAATGAATTCAATTAAATACCAGCAAATTCTGGAAGCAAACATCACACTGTCTGTAAAAAAAAAGCTGAAGATGAAAAGAGGATGGCTTCTGCAACAGGATGATGATCCTAAGCACACCTCAAAATCCACAATGGACTACCTCAAGAGGCGCAAACTGAAGGTTTTGCCATGGCCCTCACAGTCCCCTGACCTAAACATCATCGAGAATCTGTGGCTAGACCTCAAAAGAGCAGTACATGCAAGACGGCCCAAGAATCTCACAGAACTAGAAGCCTTTTGCAAGGAAGAATGGGTGAAAATCCCCCAAACAAAAACTGAAAGACTGTGAGCTGGCTACAGAAAGCGTTTATAAGCTGTGGTATTTGCCAAAGGGGGTGTTACCAAGTACTTGACCATGCAGGGTGCCCAAACTTTTGCTTCGGGCCCTTTTCCTTTTTTGTTATTTTGAAACTGTAAAAGATGGAAATAAAAAAAGTTTTCTTGCTTAAAATATTACTTTATTATTTAATTTACTTTACTTTATTGTCACCAAACAATTGATACTAGAGCGTACAATCATCACAGCGATATCTGATTCTGTGCTTCGTGCTCCCTGGAGTACAAATCAATAGTAAATATTAAAAATTTAAATTATAAATCATAAATAGAAAACAGAAAAGGGCAAGTAAGGTAGTGCAAAAAAACCGAGAGGCAGGTTAGGATATTTGGAGGGTATGGCCCAGATCCGGGTCAGGATCCGTTCAGCAGCCTTATCACAGTTGGAAAGAAGCTGTTCCCAAATCTGGCCATACGAGTCTTTAAGATCCTGAGCCTTCTCCGGAGGGAAGAGGGATGAAAAGTGTGCTGGCTGGGTGGGTCGTGTCCTTGATTATCCTGGCAGCACTGCTCCAACAGCGTGCGGTGTGAAGTGAGTCCAAGGATGGAAGATTCGTTTGTGTGATGTACTGGGTCGTGTTCACGATCTTCCGCAGCTTCTTCCGGTCTTGGCCAGGGCAACTTCCATACCAGGTTGTAATGCACTCTAGAAAAATGCTTTCTACGGTGCATCTATAAAAAATAGTGAGGCCAAATTTCTTTAGCTTTCTCAAGAAGTATAGGTGCTGGTGGGCCTTCTTGGCAGTGGACTCTGCTTGGTTGGACCAAGTCAGGTCATTTGTGATATTGACCCTGAGGAACTTAAACCTGTTGCTTCGGTAGGCGAATCACAAAGCATTGAGGTTGACCGGTTGGCTGCGGTTGATGTGTGCCATAACCAATCGCTCGAAGCACTTCATAGCAATTGATGTCAGAGCCACAGGTTGATAGTCATTCAGGCATGCCACCTTGCTCTTCTTCGGCACCAGGATTATCGTTGCCTTCTTAAAACACGAGGGAATCTTAGACTGAAGCAAGGAGCAGTTGAAGATGTCAGCAAACACTTCAGCTAGCTCGCTTGCACAGCCCCGGAGAACCCGTCCCGGGATGCCATCTGGGCCCCTCGCCTTCCTTGGATTTATCTCCAGGAAGGCCCTTCTTATGTCCTCCTCGGTGGTGATGAATCTCGATGCCACCAGGTCCGGTTCACGCAGAGGGAGCGGGACGCTCCTCTTCTGTTCAAATCTTGCGTAGAATACGTAAATTTCGTCAGGAAGAGAAGCGCCACAGTTATTGATATTCCCAGCTTTTTATTTGTGCCCAGTGATCTCATTTAGACCCTGCCATAGTCTACCGGCATCCCCCTGGTTAGCCTGGGCTTCTAACTTGGCGCCCTTAATGGCTTTCCAGAGTTCACGCCTGGATTCCGCGTAGCAACTGGTATCCCCGGACCTAAAAGCCGCAGCTCTAGCCTTCAAAAGGGATTTGACCTCATAATTCATCCAAGGTTTCTGGTTAGGGAATACCCGGATCGTCTTGCGAGACACACAGTCCTCCGTGCATTTCCAGACAAAGTCCGTGACAGCTGAGACATACTCATCGAGATTAGCTGCCAAGTCCTTGAATACTAACCAGTCCACCGATTCAAAGCAGTCACGGAGGACCTCATCCGTTTTCTCCATCCAATGCGACACCACTTTTGACACCGTGATCCCCTGCTTCAGTTTCTGTTTGTAAGCCGGGAGGAGGAGTACGGCCTGATGGTCCAATTTTCCGAAGTGAGGTCATGGGACGGAATGGTAGGCATCCTTGACTGCTATGTAGCGGTGGTCAAGTACATTCGGGCCTCTAGTGGGGCAGGAGACATGTTGGTATAACTTTGGCAGCGCCTTTCTGAGGTTGGCCTGGTTAAAGTCCCTGGCTGTAATGAGCAAAGCCTCCGGATACCTGGTCTCAAGTTCACTGATGTTGGCATACAGTATGTTCAGAGCACACTCCACGTCCGCCTGGGGTGGAATGTAGACCACTGTCAGTATGACCGAGGTGAATTCCCGTGGCATTTAGTAGGGACAACACTTCACCGACAGGTGTTCCAGGTCTAGGCTGCAGGAGCTTGTCAGCGCCACTGTATCCAAACCACCTCCCCTTGTCTTGCCCGAAGATGCCCTGCGGTCCATCCGATGGATCAAAAATCTCTCCCATCGGATGGCACAGTTGGGGGTAGCAGGGGAGAGCCAGGTCTAGGTGAAACAGAATACACAGCATTTCTCTGCAGTAGGTGAGTCTCCCTTTAAGATCATCCACCTTGTTCTCTATGGCTTGCACATTAGCTAGTAGGATGGTGGGCATAGGAACCCTGAAGCCCCTCAGCTTCAATCTGACCAGCAGCCCAGCTTTTTTCCCACTCTTCCTCGGTAAATAGTGCATCTTTCCAGGTTTCCATTGATGCAGTGTGTTGTTGGCAACTCTTTGAGGTTGGTGGATGCGTCCCGCGGGGATCGATCGGCTGGTCGCGTTGTCGGGCGCTCCGGGTCGGGCTGAGCAATGCTGAAACAAGTCTGTGAGCTGAGTCACAGTTGCAGAGGCCTCCACTCCAGTCAAGCCTCGGGCTTGATTTCAGAGGTCAGCAGCAGAGGCCTCACTTCCGGCAGCTGTGGATGGCCACCAATGGGGCTTTATGGTGGCCATTCCGGGGAAGTGTCTGGGGCGTCCGACATCACTTCTGTGTGATCGTCTGCTCCGGAGTGGTGCTGTTCGGAATGGGCTGTGTCTCTAAGCACTCCGGCATGGTAGCAGGCCACGGGTCTCCGGGAACGTGCTGGGCCTCGGACCAGGCCTCACTGGTTGGGTCCAGGTGCGGTCCAGAGTTGAAGAAGCAATTCTGGTGCGGTGATCTCCAGCTGGGTCAGTAGCTTCGCCAGGGTGTTGTTGGTCTTGCTAGATGTAGCAGATTGGAGGTTTAGAATGGTTTCTCGGGTATAGGATAGTGCAGAGGGTAGTTTGCTCGAGAGAGCACGCGCAGAGTCACCAGATACCGGCGCCATCTTGACCTTTTGAGAAACGTGTCATCTTTAACTTTATGCCTTTTGGAAATCAGGTTATCTTTTACTCGCTTAGCTATTCACAGAAACAGAAATTTTGACCGGGATACCCAAACTTTTGCATGCCACTGTATGTGGTGGTTGCTTAGGGATCACCTATGTGGAGCTCCAGATAGACTTGTTACACTGTGACATAGAAAGGTAGGGTGAATGAAGCATGGTTGACAAGAGAGGCAGAGTGTTTAGTTAATGGGAAGAAGGAAGCATAAGGTTTAGGAAGCAGTCAGGGCTCTTGAGAATTATAAGATAGCCAGGAAGAAGCTTAAGAAGGGAATTAGAAGAGCTAGAAGAAGCAAGTAGGATTAAGGAAAACCCCAAGTCATTCTACACGTATGTATGTGAACAACACAGGGGATCACTAAACTGAGGATAGGAATGCTCAGGGATAAATGGGGATATATGTGCCTGGATGCAAAGGAGTTAGGGTAGGTCCTAAATGAACAGTTGCTTCAACACTTTGTACCAGGGAGAGGGAACAATATGAGCTCAGCATAAAAGGATAATGTTCACATTAAGAAACAGATAGTGTTGGATCTTCTAAAAAATATTGGGATAGATAAGTCACTGGTCCCGGACAGGATATACCCCAGCTTACTCCAGGGAGTGAGGGAAGAGATTGTTCGGGTATTGATGATGATCTTTGCATCATGCCTGTGCTGTACCAGTCGTGTTCTTAGTGTAAATGGATGGTTTGGGTGGTTTGTGATAGACCAAAGGGCCCGTTTCCACTATCTCACTGTGACTCTAGTTACAGGTCTAGAGTGCTACACTCAAGCCAGTCAGTAGGAGGAAGAAATGTCTTCACTTACATCTCCATAAAGTGCAGTTCATCTGATTTCAAAATAATATTTTTAATCAGCTTAAGGTAAAGAGACAAAAAGATTAAGGGGTAGAGGAAGACAGATATGAAGGTAAGCTTCAGTGACCATAAAAATATATTAACCTTTTCCCAAATATGTGAAGAGAAAAACGTTAGTGAAGGTAAATAACCCCTACATTCAGAAATGAGGAAATTATAATTGAGAACAAAATCAGCCAAACTGATTTTTTTTGTGTTCTCCCTCAGATATGTTGGGAAACTAAAGTTACAGTGAGAAAATCAAGTAAATAAGTACAATGAAAAAATACTGTTAGGGGAACTCATAGGGCTGAAGGACCAACACCAGTTACATCTTCAATGTTGTCTCCTTGGTGTCAGGTTCAAGGATACCAGTGAATGACACAGAGTATCCTCAAAGGGAAGGGTGAGGGGCCTGATGAAAGCTCTTGGCCTGAAGTGTCAACTCTTTATTCTTTTCTATAGATGCTGCCTGACCTGCTGTGTTCCTTCAGCATTTTGTGTATGTTACTTAAGGCTACAAGCAGTATTTAGGCAGCAAAAGAAAGGGTTAAAAAGCAGAACATCAAATGTTTACTTTTTGGACTAAGTACAGAAATGTGGAGGAGAGAGCTGATGAATGCATGGGAGAGACATAATAATATAAACCTTAAACTTCTGAAGCACAGCCCTAGTAATCACATCATTATAGCAACTCCACGACTACATTACTTAAAATGGACTACTGTCTTTTTTCTTGTAAAAATTGTGTACAATTTGTTTTTCTTCTGAATCCTGTTGATCTCAAAGCCAGTGCCTGTGATGCCACTGCAAGTAATTTTTTCATTACACTTGTGCATATGGCAATGAACCCAACTTTGATGTTAACTATCATTGAAAAAGTTTGCAATACTTTACTAATAGAATAAGGAATACAGTGATTTAACAGATAGATCAAATCTTAAGTCAGATGATTATACTAAACTAAATCCAGAGTTAACCCCAACAGTTCTTGTTCTTAGAACTTTTGCACATTTTTCTGTATTTGATGCCATCAGAATACAAGCTGGTAATATGGATGAGGAAAGCAGTAAGGTAACTTGTTTGATTCATTTGTTCAGCTTAACTTCACATCATTTGGACTCTCATTAATGGACTTACAATTCCATCATAAAGTTCCTAAGTCCCAAAAGAGCAAGAGGGACTGAAAAAGGAGGGATGGTGTTACTAGTCAAGAAAAATGTCACGGCATTGTTCTGTCAAGAGACTACAGAACTCATCTCGTGAGACATTATGGGTGGAACTGAGTAACGAGAAAAATATGACCATGTTAATGGGGCTATACTAAAATGGTCTGAGGGACTTGAAGAACAAATTTGTAGAGCGATCGCAGGCTGTTACAAGAAACAAGGTTGCTATCGTAGGTGATTTTAAGTTTCCAACATATTGACTGGGACTCCCATACTGCATAAGGTTTCATGTTCAGGAATGTTACATAGATCAGTACAAAGAAGGGTTTGGCAGGTCTCATGGATTACCTACAGTTTCAACAACCTTTGTGGATAAAATTCCAACAAAAAAAAATGCACTTTGTGTTTGCATTGCTCTCAAGCCAAAATCAGGGTCACTAGAAACTGCTACCTTTGCTGATAATATGCTACATATGACACCCATGCTGCATGCAGAAGTCCAGAATAACTCCACTGACAAAATGAAGAGCCTTTCATCTTTTATAGGTATGACTTTTGTATTCACACCTGAAAGAGATTTTCACTTGCAGCTCAGGTTTCCAGAACATGCAGTCATTTATGATGAAACTTAGGCTCTTGCAGAAATCTTACTAGCACCTTCCTGCCATGAGTGCCATCTCTTTTGATTCCCTTCTCCAGTTTCTGTTTTACTTATTTCTGACCACTTAATTTTGAAGGCCATCTTGCTGAGCCCATCTGCTGGTGTGAAGACTGAGATCCCAAGTCGGGTTGGTCTACTTAACATTTGTTTTGCAGAAAGACGAAGCATTCTGCCATTGTCCAAGAGAGATATCTGTCCCTTCAACTAAGACCCTTTGATTCTTTATTGTTACTCAAGTTTGATTCTTCTGTGAATGAACAATGCAGACAGTAATTTAGCACAATGGTTGAAAGAGCTCTAAAAATAAAATTTGAGCACAGTACATATATTGATTTAATTTGTATCATGTGAAGGCAGAAGGTGCAAGTCAACACGTTGTGTCAAGACCCTACATCATGACAGAGGGGAGCAGGAGAGATTGTAGCAGGATGAAACAGATGGAATAAAGGCTGGTAGGTGATACATAGAACTGGATGGTAAGGGGATAATGAGCAGATGGATTTGAAGAAATTCACAAAAATTACACCAACTTTATTTTACTTCCTTTTTATTTAGATACAGCACTATAACAAGCCCTTCTGGCCCAACACACCTGCAAAGCCCAATTAATCTACTAACCCATTCATTTTGGGAATGCGGGAGGAAACTGGAACATCTAGAGGAAACCCACGTGGTCACAGGGAGAACACACAAACTCATGACAGATAGCAGTGGAACTGAACCTGGGTCACTGGCACTGAAAGCAATTTGTTCATCAATTTTGTTCTTTTAAGTTAGTCATCTTAGAATGGCTAAATCATGAGATTAATTGGCCTATTGAGACCAAACTGGTAGGGGAAATCTAGCTTGTCCTTGTCCTCAGTGCACTATAAATTCTTTCTCATGCATTTCCAACTCTCTTTTGAATGTTAATACAGAATCTACTAATACTCATGGCAGTCCTTGCCAGACCCTATACTTGCTGTGTCACCTTAGTTCTTTCAAGTCCCCTATTTTTAAGTCATCACCCATTCTCTATTGGGAATCAGTTTCTCTTTATCTATATCTTAATCTTAAACCCCTTGGAGCTCCTCTTAGTCACAGAGTTTGCAGTGTAGAAATAGGGCCCTGATGTCAAGTGCATGCCAACCTTTTTGCTCATCTACACTAATCTTTTCTGGCTGTAATAGACTTGTATCCTTCTATGCCTTGACTATTCAAGTGCCTTCCTCAAAGCCTCTTAAATGTAATGATTGTATCTGAATATTACCATCTCCTGGAGTTCCTTGTTCATAACCAGAGCCCCTGGAGTGAGCCCCAGATATGAACCAATTTCTGTACACAAAACTATCCTTTCAAAGGTCTTTGAAGCTGCTCCCTCTCACTTTATCCAAAAGCTTTCTCTTTTCTCTAGCCTATTCTCACTAGTACCTCAAACCTGGAATCATTTTAGCAAATCTCTTCCACATCCACTTTATATCACTCCTGAATTACAGTGCCAAGAATCAGACACAGTACTCCAATTGTGGCTAATCTAGCGTTATTACATAGCTTATTCCTCATATAAGTAGAGAATACACATTTCTTGCTTTCTTACTTATTATAAGCATAACAAAATTGCAATCAAAGTTTTAGGTGCAGCATGTCATATTATAGATTTTTAAGAGACATATCCTGTATTTCTGTATAATTTCTCCTGAGACCAGAATCAATGAATTAATAAATTTCCTTAAATTTTATTTATATGTGTGTGCTTGGACACAGAAAGAATGTTAATGACATCGCCGTACTAATGAAGAAAAAAAGAAGAAACATGGTTCATGATCTAAGGCCCATTTATTTTATGCTGATTTCTGCTAGGTTTTATATTCCAGTATTTATTAATAAGATTCTCAGCAAATTTTGACATAAATTGTTATTGGCAAGATTGATGCAAAACAGATGTGAATTTTGTCATATTTTCAGAATAATTTTATCACCTTAAAATTGTTGATAAATATGCTGCCTAAACTCACACCTTTTAAGTATAATGACGTTGAGTAAAACTGTGAAGATTGTAATTATAAAACAATACTGATTTTTTCAGGTTAATATCTGCAATTAATTCAATTGACTCTCCATGCAAAAGTCCTCAGACCATTGTTTCAAGGTACTCATATTTTTAATTAACATTTTAAAAATAAATAATTTAAGAAACAATAATGACTTTGATTTTCAAAAAACAACTGGCAAAACAATGCAATATTTTCTAAAAATAAATTATTTAAGAAACAATAATGACTTCGATTTTCAAAAAACAACTGGCAAAACAATGCAATATTTTCTAATAACTTTGTTGGAGAACAGGCAGATGATGCCAGGGAGAGTGTTGTTGAATGTACCTAAACTTCACTTGACGTCTCATTTATTTGCCATTAATTACCCGTTTCAAAGTGACAGGTAGAAACAGTAGGGTGACACATTAATATTAAGTCTTTTGGCAATGCATGATATCATTTGCAATACTGAGTTCTGGTTACTGAACAGCCAGTAAATAAAGCAGCAAGAATCTCAAGCTGACAGCAGAAGAGTGCCTTTACCTTTAAAAAATGGCAATTGCAGCTGATAGGATAGAATGGATTTCCATCAAATCAGACACCCTCATGACCAGAAACAGCAGTGAAGTAAGTAAAGTAACTTGTTCTAAAATTGGAGGTGTTGTTCGGCACAGAATTATAAACAATGTATTGTAATCTGAAAGCATATTATCTGGAATACAGAGCAGTAAAAGCCTTTAGGTCTATGATGTTATGCCAAACTATTTAAATTAGTAATCAAATTAATCCTTTCAGCCTACACAATGTCTACATCCTTCCTGAATGGATGTAGCCATTGCTATCTAGAAACCTCTTGAACACCTCTTATCATATTTGCCTCCAATACTCCAGGTCCCACCACTCACTGTGTAAAATACTTTCCTTGCACTTCTCCTTTGAACTTATTCACTCTCGTCTTAAATGTATGCATGCCCTCTGGTATTAGAGATTTCAAACCTGGGGAAAAGATACCAGCTGCCTACTCTATCTATGCCTCTCATAATCTTCTACTCTTTTATCAGGTTTCCTCTCAGCCTCTGCCACTCCAAAGAAAACAACCCAAGTTTGTCTCTCTTCTTATAGCACATGCTCTTTAAGCCAGGTACTACCCCTGGCAAACCTCTACAGCAGCCTGTCCAAAGCTTCAGCATAAAATAGTAATAAAATAATTTGTATAATGGGGTGATCAGAATTGAACGTAATACTCCAGATGTGACATAATTAGAGGCTTATAAAGCTGCAACGTAACCTTACGACTCTTGAACTCAATTCTTTGACTAATAAAGATAAGCATGCTATATACCTTCTTTACCATACTACCAAGGTGGCACCAGAGAGTGATGACTTATTACAGTTTCCAAAGAAATCATCAAATATTCTCCTTTATAACTACTACAACTGAAATCTACAATCACAGGTAAGCAACATTCTCTCGAGATGTTTAAAAATTCTATCTTTTAGATACTTTGGACCACAGACCACGCAGGTAGCGAGTGCAATTTAAAATGAAACGCAAGTCCCTGAAGATCCTACTCCCTACCACCTTCCTGGCTAGTGTCCAGTCTATGGAAAATAAAATTGAAGACCTCAGAGCAAGATTGCAGTACCCAAGGGACAACAGGGACTGCTGCATTCTTTCCTTCACAGAGATATGGTTTATCCCAGCACTCCAGGCACAGTGCTGCTGTCCAAGAGCTTTACCTTTCACCACATGGACTGGACAGTGGTATCTTCTAAAGGAAGAGGTGGTGGCATTTGCTTCATGATTAATACACTGTGGTGCACAGATATAGCAGTTCCATCTCAGTCCTGCTCCCCCCGACTTGGAACATCTGGAGATCAAATGTCGTCCATGTTATCTGCCACCATGTTGGTTACAGTGTACATTCCACCCTTAGCCACTGTCAGGCTGGCACTGGAGGAGTTGAGTACCATGATCAACAGTCAGTAGATGGGGCACCCTGATGCCTTCTTGATCATTGCAAGTTTCAACAAGGCCAGCTTGAAAAAAACTCTTACCACCAATATGTCGCCTGTGAAACCAGAGAAGCCAACACACTTGATTACTGTTACAGCATCCCACACACACATTTAGGCAAGTTTCGTCACCTGGATAATTTCTGTTCCCTGCAGATAGGCAGAGACTGAGGTCCCCAATATCAGTGGTGTGGACCACAAAGGTTTGGTCAGGGGAGGCAGAGGATTGCTTACAGGACTGTTTTGAACTGGTAGACTAGACCACATTCAGGAATTGATCTTTGAATCTGAATGAATATGCCTCAGTTGTCACTGACTTCATCAAGACATTCTTTTCAACATTTTAAGTAAGATTAGTGTATTATTTTTTGTTTTGTACAATTTTAGAGTGAAAAAAAGGAAAGGAGCACCATGCAAAAGTCTGGGCACCCCAAGAGATTTGAGCTCTCAGATAACTTTTACCAAGGTCTCAGACCTTAATTAGCTTGTTAGGGTTATGGCTTGTTCACAGTCATCGTTAGGAAAGGACAGGTGATGCAAATTTAAAAGCCTTATAAATATCCTGACTCCTCAAACCTTGTCCCAACAATCAGCAGCCAGGGGCTCCTCTAAGCAGCTGTCTAGCACTCTGAAAATTAAAATAAATGATGCCCACAAAGTAGGAGAAGTCTATAAGAAGATAGCAAAGTGTTTTCAGGTAGCCATTTCCTCAGTTTGTAATGTAATTAAGAAATGGCAATTAACAGGAACTGTGGAGGTCAAGTTGAGGTCTGGAAAATCAAGAAAACTTTCTGAGAGAGCTGCTCGTAGGATTGCTAGAAAGGCGAATCAAAACCTCCGTTTGACTGCAAAAGACCTTCAGGAAGATTTAGCAGACTCTGGAGTGGTGGTGCACTGTTCTACTGTGTAGTGACATCTGCACAAATATGACCTTCATGGAAGAGTCATCAGAAGAAAATCTTTCCTGCGTCCTCACTGCAAAATTCTGCGTCAGAAGTTTGCAAAGGAACATCTAAACAAGCCTGATGCATTTTGGAAACAAGTCCTGTGGGCTGATGAAGTTAAAATAGAACTTTTTGGCCGCAATGAGCAAAGGTACGTTTGGAGAAAAAAGGGTGCAGAATTTCATGAAAAGAACACCTCTCCAACTGTTAAGCACAGGGGTGGATTGATCATGCTTTGGGCTTGTGTTGCAGCCAGTGGCATGGGGAACATTTCACTGGTAGAGGGAAGAACGAATTCAATTAAATACCAGCAAATTCTGGAAGCAAACATCACACTGTCTGTATATAAAAAAAAAGCTGAAGATGAAAAGAGGATGGCTTCTGCAACAGGATAATGATCCTAAACACACCTCAAAATCCACAAAGGACTCCCTCAAGAGGCGCAAGCTGAAAGTTTTGCCATGGCCCTCACAGTCCCCTGACTAAACATCATCGAAAATCTGTGGATAGACCTCAAAAGAGCAGTGCATGCAAGACAGCCCAAGAATCTCACAGAACTAGAAGACTTTTGCAAGGAAGAATGGGCAAAAATCCCCCAAACAAGAATTAAAAGACTCTTAGCTGGCTACAGAAAGCATTTACAAGCTGTGATATTTGCCAAAGGGGGTGTTACCAAGTACTGATCATGCAGGGTGCCCAAACTTTTGCTTCGGGTCCTTTTCCTTTTTTGTTATTTTGAAGCTGTAAAAGATGGAAATAAAAAAGTAATCTTAAAATATTAAAGAAATGTGTCATCTTTAACTTTATGCCTTTTGGAAATCAGGTCATTTTTTACTCGCTTAGCTATTTGCAGTAACAGAAATTTTGACTGGGGTGCCCAAACTTTTGCATGCCACTGTATGTGCCTTTGAGAACATACTGTACATACCCAAACCAGAAACTGTGGATGAACTGTGAAATTCGCAGGATGCCGAGGGCCCAATCTGCATCAAGACCAGTGATCCAGAAATCTACAAGTCCAGATATGTTCAACGGAAGGCTATTGTAAGAGCAAAAACGCAATTCTGAGTGAACCTAGACACACGATCAGATGCAGATCGGCTGTAGTAGAGTTTGAGGCTATACTTCCTACAAAGTGAAACCTTCCATCATGAATGTTGCGATGCTTCACTTCCAAACAACCTCAACACCTCTTATGCATGCTTTGAAAGGGAGAATAAAACTATGCCTGTGCAAATCCCTGCAGCAACTGGCAACCCTGTAATAACTGTCTCAGATGCCAATAGTAGAACATCATTTAAAAGTATGAATCCTTGCAAGGCATCATGCCCCAATGCTGTACCTGATAGGGCACAGAAAACCAGTGTCAACCAACTGGCAGGAATGTTCAAGCACATCTTTGATCTCTCATTCCTGCAGTCCTGTATGCTTCAAAAGGGCATCAATCATACTGGGACCCAAGAACCTAGTGAGCTGCCTCAGTAACTATTGAGCAGTGGCACTCATATCTACTGTAATGAAGTGCTTTAAGATGTTGATCATGGCTAGAATTCATTCCTGTCTGAGCAAGGACATGGACCCACGGCAATTTTCCTATCACCAAAATAGGTCTACAGCAGATGCGATCTCATTGGCTCTCCGCTTGGCCTTGGACCAACTGGATAACAGCAGTATGTATGTTTCATGCTGTTGTTTACTGATTACAGTTCAGTATTCAACAATCATATCCTTGGTTTAAATCAACAATCTCCAAAACCTGGCCCTCTGTACCTACTGTACCCTTGCAAAATGAATCCTTTACTTCCTCATAGGAAGACCATAGTCAGTGCAGATTGGAAATAACATCTCTTCCTCGCTAATAATCAACACAGGCACACCTCAAGGGTGTGTGCTTAAACCATGCTCTACTCTCTCTGAACTCACAACTGTGTGGCAATGCACAGCTTAACTACTATCTGTAATTTTAATGATGACAACAATTGCTGGTAGAATTTTAGTTAGTAATGAGGAGGCATACAGAAGTGAGATAGATCAGCTAATTGAATAATTTCAAAACAAAAACCTAGCACTCCATTTCGTAGGTGGAGTCATGATAGCATTAAATTGTGATGCCTTCATGTCCATTTGCGAAAACAGCTTAATTTCTACTTGTAATGTCTCTCCTTTTCCCTTTCAAGGTAGATGGGGTTCTGTGAAGAGCCTGACCTGGAGTTACAGTTACAGGTTCTTTCCGGTGGTGGGGCCCACTCTCGAGGGCTCATGATTGGTGCTTTTCGATATCCCAAGGACTAGAAGACTAGCGCACCTTTGGGTTCTGAGGTTTTGTGGCCCTGGGGACAGGCTGATGCTAAGCCAGTGCAACTTAGAAGTATCACCGGGGGGTGGGGGGAATGGTACATTGGATCAGCTGTTGGAAGGCTTGGTGTCTCCCTCTCCCCCACTCCACCCCCCCCACCTCGTCGGTGGGGGAGAGGTTGTTGCCGATTTCTGAGTCACAGAATTCGGAGGGAAAAAAGCATCACAACAGACTTTAACACTGTAAATCAGCAAGTTGTTTTGTTTTGTCTCCCCTCTCGTTCTGAAAAGGGGATACCTCTTTTTCTCTTAATTAGGGACAGAGAGAGAGCCTGTGGTATGTCAAATTGTTGGGTGAATGATTAGTTTTTGTTGTACTTCAGATTATGGTCTTTCTTGGGGGCTTTGCTACTGCATGCTTGGTGGGAGGAGGGTACTGATGCTTTTTTGCGGAAGTAGGTGGGAGTGGGGGAGGGTTTGTTGCTTTCCTGCTGCTTGTGCCTGAGAGAGAGGAGTGGAGGCTTTGGGCTTCTAACATTTTTACTGTAATTCATTCTTTGGTTGCAATCTTCTGTTCTTGTGGATGTCTGCAAAGGAAAAGAATTTCAGGGATGTATATTGTATACATTTCTCTGATATTAAGTAGAACTATAGAACATTATAAGACCAAGGAAATGATGTGAATTTCAGGGAGAGGAAGTTGAGGGAACATACAACAGACCTTACTGAGGGTTGAACAGTACAAAGGGTGAGTTGCTTCAAGTCCCTATGTGCCAACATCAGTGAAGATATATCCTGCTCCCAACATATTGATGCAATTATGAAGAAAGCATGCCAAAGGCTATATTTCATTAGGAGTTTGAGGAAACTTGGTATGTCAAGAAAACCTCCAGCAAATTCATGTGAATCTAGCCCACACCAAACCATTATTTTGCCTAGTTCCATCAACCTGCACCTAGACCACAGCCCTCCAAACCTCTCCCGTCCAGGTACTTATCCAAACCTCTCTTAAATGTTGCAATCAAACCTGTGTCCACCAATTTTATTGGCAGCTCATTCCATACCCACAGTGAAGATCCCCCTCAGGTTCCCCATAAGAATTTCACCCTTCAGCCTTAACCTATGACCTCTAGTTCTAGTCTCAACCAACTTCAGTGGTAAAAGCTTGCTTGCAGTTACCTTATCCATATAGTCCTCATCAACTTTATACACCTCTATCAAATCTCCCCTCATTCTCCTATGCTCCAATGAAAAAAGTCCTAACCAATTCAATCTTTCCCTCTAGCTCAGGTCCTCAAATTCTGACAACAGCATTGTAAATTTTCTTTTTACTCTTTCAATCTTATTAATATTTTTCCTGTAGGTTGCTGACCAGATTGCAAACAATACTCAAAATTAAGCCTCATCAAAGTCTTGTACAGCTTCAACATAACATTCTTGAATAATGGAACAGTATCAGTTATTTGCCAGTCATTCCAGACTTCACTTGTGGCTAGAGAGGACATGAAGGTATTGGTCAAGGCCCCAAAAATCCCATCTCTTGCCTCTCCCAATAATCTGGGGTATATCCAACTGGGAAATCTAACAGCATTTAGTAGGCAAACTAGCAGCACTTTAGGCTTAATTTGTAATATGGCTGCTACATATTTCAGAGTCCTCCAAGTAGACCACAACCTTGTGCTCCTAATTTCTTTGTTCCAGTCCCGATGAAAGGTCTCGGCCCAAAACGTCGACTGTTTATCCCTTTCCATAGATGCTGCCTGGCCTGCTGAATTCCTCCAGCATTTTAGATGGATTGTTACATCTGTCTTTTAATGGAACTGCATTTCCATCACAGAAGTTGTAATAACATACAAGCTTCTGTGATAGAAATGCAATTTGCATAAAAGACAGGAGGTTCCAAGGGCTTTCCAAATATTGTAAATGAGTTCTTGCACAAAAAATTTTACAAATTTTAGTAATATATTAACCTCATAAGTTAATTTCTTGTACATCAGTGTACAACTGAAACACTTAAGAATAGACAGTACAGGCAGTCCCTAGGTTACGAACATCCAACTTACGGACAACTCGTACTTACAAACCCACTGCCATAAAGCCTATTATATTGAAAATTTGAGTCAAATACAATGGTTCGTAATAACAAACGCATGCACTACGTTGTGACGCTCATGAAAACATTGCGTGGCTTCAGCAGTTCGTCGGCTTGAGGAAGGAGAACGCCATCCACCATTTTAAGTTGGACCACGTTGCCGTTAACACTGTGTTGAGTGTGAACTTTGTATTTGGCTTAAATTGTGCCCCCAATTCACGCATGCTCTTCAGGGGTTTACAGCTGACGACATCACTGAAGCCAGGCACAGTGTGGTTGATATTGGTAATGAACTGCAGTTAGACATCAGTGAATATGATGTAGAGTTACTCGACTCCCATGCCGAAGAAATGACCAATGAAGACCTTATGGAACTGAGCAGCAGATGATAGCATTTGAGGAAGAAAAAGACTGGGACCTAGGAACTCTGGAACCAAAAAAGTTTGTGATGAAAGAGTTAGCTGAAGCCTTTTGTCTCATTGAAGCAGGGATGGCAAAGTTAGAGGAGCAAGATCCTAATACAGAGAGGTTCACCAAAGTTTACCATGCAGTTACAGAGGACCTCAGCTGCTACAAGGCCACTTATGATGAGAAAAAGAAAAGCCCTGTACAAACCTCCCCTTGATGCCTACTTCAAGAAATTGACTCCAGTAGTAAACTCCACCCTCTCCAGCAGCAGAATCAAACCCTGACTCTCCAGCACCAGGTCCATCATAACATTACCTCACGAATGCCCCTTCCGGTATGCAAGACACCAATGGAATCGTATGTAGTTACTTTTATTATTACTGTATTATTATGTACTGTACTATTATGTTTAAGATGTTTTAGTGTATTTGGAAGTGTTTCTTAAGTGTTTTATACGCATAGAAAGGTAAAATATGTACTATGTACTAAGACAAATATTTGACTAACTGACGCTAAATAAGACCGGATGTAACTGTTCCGGCACGTACAAATCCAACTTAGAAACAGACAGGAACGGATCTCATTCGTAACCTGGGGAATGCCTGTAAAGCTTTTGTCTTAATCTGCCGGAACACTTTGTATTCTTGATGAGCCCAACGGTGACATTTCCAGTTACGTAATTTAAACTTCATTTAAGGTTTCAAATGACAATAAGGTAAAATATCGAACACAGTAAGAAAGCAGTTGCATTTGACATTGACCATAGGTCATCTTGGAAAGTGGGCCAGGCTGCAGGGGAACAGAGAAAGCACAGCTGCAGAGTCACAATATTGGCAAAGATCCGGGATGGCAGGTTACACATCACATGTGGTTTCCCAACTAAAACAAGTCAGTCCTTCACAACCAGTCACACCTTTACGGTTAACTGATCTTATATGGTTTATTTTTATCATTAGATCAAGAGGCACTGTACAGAAAATCAATCATCAAAATTATGTTGTTTAAAAATAAACTACAGGCTTCTGCCAATGTTTATAGCAGTAATGCTAATAGTGGAAGCTGTATCTGGTGATGATATTCACAAAATAGTTATAAACTATTAACTAAACATTAGTTATCCTGATGTTTGGAGCCTCATTACTTTTTACTTTAGCTATTAATTCAGATCATAGAATGGTCCATAGAGGCATCTTACATCTCCCACAATGGAAGGTGGAAAAATTCTTAAATCTCATCTGTCCCTTCAGTATTAATGAACTCGGGTAAATAACTGGAACCCTTCTTTGTTTCTTCATATTGTTGATTTACTTTTACCTATTAAATAAGGAAATATTAAACCTCTCTCATTTGTTCAGCCTTCCTGATAACTGAATAGTAACAGCTACTTACCCAATAAAATTACTGGTATGCTAAAATTATGCAGAGAGATAATGCCTGAATATTCTAGAAATATTCCATTAAAAATACTAACATACGATGATTTATAAACAAGATGTTATATCCGAAACATAATTAAAGTGTGTGTGTATATATTAGCTATATGGAAGCTAGATGGGGTCTGTGGGGTGTTCTGGGAGGATTAGTATCTCTGGTGAAGGGGCTTGTCATCGGAGGGAACTCTCTCACCTTTAAGCCCCACCGGACACTCAGCTCTCACCTGTGGCTCCAAGAAGCTGTTTCCAGTACCCCGGAGTGTGGCCACTGTCGCATTCAAGTAGCTAGGTAGACTAAACCAGCTGCGGGTAGCCGATGAGCCTCATACTATGAGATCAGCAGTGAGACCTGAAATACTTCGTGCAGGACGAAGGGCATTAACAAGGCACAGAAGAAGTCATGGTCATCCTCTGCATCCAAGGAACAGCCCAGTTGTGACAACTAATCTTAGCAGTGGATCCAGATTTCCAAAGTCAAGAGAATGGACCTGCCCCAGTGTAATGGTTTTTCCACTTTAAAAACCCTCCTGCACAGGTTTCACTGTCATCATCGGATACAACGGACAACCAACAGCTAGATAGATTATAATCTGGTTTGTACTCAGATTCCAGTTTTGAAAGAAGAAACTATCAAAACCAGAAAAAAAATGTCTTTATCTCTTGCACTGAGAACAACACGCACTGAACTATGAATCCAAGGCTTAGACCCAGACCAATTTTAAATTTAACTTCAATTTTAAATTTAAATTGGATTCAATTCCCGTGATTTTTTACTTTTTGTACACTTGATAGGCTTGTGCGTGGATTTTTTCTTTAAATGGGTTGTATGGCGGTTCTTTGTTTTGTGGTTGCCTGCAAGAAGATGAATCTCAAGGTTGTATACTGTATATATACCTTGATAATAAATGTACTTTGAACTTTGGTGTTGCAACCAGTTCGGGGTCAAATCATTTAAATCATGTTGCGAATCTTGTTCGTTACCTCATTTAAAATTCTCTTCACACAACTCCTGTTGATGTACTTGGTGGACATGTAGTGTCACAAATACAATGAGGTCTGAGGAGAGAAGCAGGTAAATAAAATACTTACCAAAATTCTCAGTCCGCCCACACTCTGCACTTAACCTCCTCCAAAATCACACATTCCAGACTCACAATTCATAAGAACATAACAAATAGGAGCAGGAGTAGGCCATCCGGCCCATCAAGCCTGCCCCGCCATTCAATAAGATCATGGCTGATCTGTCCATAAACACAGCTCCATCTACCTGTCTTTTCCCCATAACCCTTAATTCCCTTACTATGTAAAAACTTATCTGACTGCATCTTAAATATATTTGGTGAAGAAGCCTCAACTGCTTCCCTGGGCAGAGAATTCCACAGATTCACTACTCTCTGGGATAAACAGTTTCTCCTCATCTCCGTTCTAAATCTTCTCCCCTGAATCTTGAGGCAATGTCCCCTAGTTCTAGTCTCACCTACCAATGAAAACAACTTTCCTACTTCTATCTTATCAATCCCTTTCAAAATTTTGTATGTTTCAGGAAGATCCCCTCTCATTCTTCTGAATTCCAGAGTATAGTCCCAGGTGACTCAATCTCTCCTCATAGGTTAACCCCTTCATCCCTGGAATCAACCTGGTGAACCTCCTCTGCACTGCCTCCAAAGCCAGTATATCCTTCCTCAACTATAGAGACCAGAACTGCACACAGTACTCCGGGTGCGGCCTCACCAGTACCCTGTATAGTTGCAGCATGACCTCCCTGCTCTTGAATTCAATCCCTCTAGCAATGAAGGCCAACATTCCGTTTGCCTTCTTAATAACCTGTTGTACCTGCAAGCCAACTTTTTGCGATTCATGCACAAGCACTCCCAAGTCCCTCTGCACAACAGCACGCTGCAATCTTTCACCATTTAAATAATAATCTGCTCTTCTATTATTCCTTCCAAAATGGACGATCTAGCATTTACCAATGTTGTATTCCATCTGCCAAACCTTGGCCCACTCACTTAGCCTTTCTATATCCCTCTGCAGACTCTCCACATCCTCTGTACAATTTGCTTTTCCACTCAGTTTAGTGTCATCAGCAAATTTTGTTACGCTACACTCAGTCCCCTCTTCCAAATCATCAGTGTAAATGGTAAACAGCTGCAGGCCCAGCACTGACCCCTGCGGCACCCCACTCACCACTGACTGCCAGCTGGAGAAACACCCATTTATACCGACTCTCTGCCTTCTATCGGTTAACCAATCCACTATCCATGCCAATACACTTCCTCCAACTCCATGCATCCGTATCTCATTTATAAGTCTCTTGTGCAGCACCTTATCAAATGCCTTCTGGAAATCCAAGTAAACGACATCCACCTGTTCCCCTCTATCCACTGCACTCATTACGTCCTCAAAGAACTCAGTAAGTTTGTCAAACAGGACCTGCCCTTTCCAAATCCATGCAGCGTCTGTCTAATGGAACTGCTCCTTCCTAAATGTTTCGCTATTTCTTCCTTAATGACAGCTTCAAGCATTTTCCTGACTGCAGATGTTAAGCTAACTGGCCTATAGTTGCCCATCTTTTGCCTACATCCTTTTTTAAAAAGTGGCATGACATTTGCTGTCTTTCAATCCACCGGGACCTGCCCAGAGTCTAGAGAGTTCTGATAAGTGATTACGATCGCATCTACTATAACCTCCGCCAATTCCCTCAGCACCCTGGGATGCATCCCATCAGGACCAGAGGACTTATCTACCTTCAGGCCCTCTAGTTTGCTCATCACTATCTCTTTAGTGACAGTGATTTTATCGAGGTCCTCACCTCCCATTTTGTCCATAACATCGTTCTTTGGCATATTTGACGTGTCCTCCACCATGAAGAGAGACACAAAATAGTCATTCAATGCCTCAGCCATTTCCTTATCACCCAATATCAATTTCCCCTTCTTGTCTTCTAAGGGACCTATATTGACGTTAGCCACCCTCTTCAGCTTTATATATTTATAAAAACTTTTACTATCTGTTTTTATATCTTGTGCTAATTTACTTTCATACTCTATCTTCCCTTTCCTTATTTCTTGCTTAGTTGTTCTCTGTTGCTTTCTGAAGTTTTCCCAACCCTCCAGCCTCCTACTACTCTTTGCAACTTTGTACACGAGCTTTTAATTTGATACTATCTTTTACTTCTTTAGTTATCCAAGGCTAGCTCTCCCCACACTTACTGTCCTTGCTTTTGACCGGAATATACTTTTTTTGAGCACTGTGAAAAATCTCTTTGAAAGTATTCCACTGTTCCTCAACTGTCCTACCAAATAGTCTGTGCTCCCAATCCACATTAGTGCTCCCAATCCACATTAGCCAACTTCTCCCTCATCCCGTTGTAGTCTCCCTTGTTCAAGCATAATACACTAGTTTTAGATCTAACTATTTCATCCTCCATCTGAATGTGAAATTCAATCATACTATGATCACTCTTTCCAAGAGGATCCCTGCCTACAAGATCATTAATCTTACCTGTCTCATTGCACAGGACTAGATCTAAGATAGTATTTTCCCTTGTAGGTTCACTAACATGCTGTTCAAGAAAGTCATCATGGATGCATTCTATGAAGTCTTCCTCAAGACTTCCTTGACCAACCTGACTCACACAATCTATGTGGAAGTTAAAATCCCCCACGACAACTGCCGTTTCATTCTTATAATCCTCAGTTATTTCTTGGTTAATCGCCTCTACCATTGCAATATTTTTATTAGGTGGCCTATAGAAAATTCCCCGAGCCCCATCCACACTGGCCTTGCAATTCTTCCTATCACAGTTGGTGTTCTCTCCCCAACCCTCTCAACCCCATATCTTACCCAACTCATGCTTCCAAAGCCTCCGTAAAAACAAACTAGCCTCTCCAATCTCACCCTCTTCCAAATATTGGATTGTCTACCACATCCACCCTGCCTACTTCAAAAATGTTTCCCATGACTTTTTCCTCAATTCCTGCCTGGTTTTCTTTCTGTTATGACCATTCAAATATCACATACATTTTCCATCCCAACCCCCATGCAAAATGAACATCCAGTGCCTTTCACCTTATCCCCACAAATAGTAACTTCAAAGCCTTCTCTCCTGTAAGAGTATCTAAGCAAGAAGAACAACAACTAAAACGGCAAGCACCTCATCTAAAGTGCCCTAACGATTAGGCCAATAATCAGCTCCCCAACCCAGTCTTTTCACCAGGGTAGGGTAGTCTGAGACTAGGGGGCATTGGTTTAGCTGAGAGGGGAAACAGGGACCCGAAGGGCAACTTTTTCATGTACAGGGTGGTGAGTATATGAAATGAGCAAGCAGAAAACTTGGTAACACAAAAAATGCTGGAGGAACTCAGCAGGCCAGGCAACCTCTATAGAAAAAGAGTACAGTCAACGTTTTCTCCAGTTCTGATTAAGGGTCTCAGCCTGAAACGTCAACCTTACTCTTTGCTGCCTGGCCTGCTGAGTTCCTCCAGCATTTTGTGTATATTGCTTGGATTTCCAGCATCTGCAGATTTTCTTTTGCTTGTAACCAGAAAACTTGGTTAAGGCAGAACTTAAGAGAGGTATGGGCAGAATGGACTGAAATTACAGTTAGCAAGTCACTCTGTGCTAGGTTGCACTAAATTTTCTAGGTATGTTTTTTTCCAATATTTCTTCTAACCTTTTCTTTCATAATTATTTACAATTCAAAAACAAACAATTTTAATTGTTCTGTGATAAGCATTATTCTTTTAGATTTTCACAATTAACTCTTACACCTGGAGTAGTAGCTCCACTGAAGAACAGAGTGTGGAGTTGTATAGTATTCAAACATGAAGGTACTTGATTCAGCTATTTTATACTAATGCCCAAGGGAGTATACTGTACAGTTGGACACAATTCCTCCAGCACCTTATCAACAGTCACAGAACAGAACCTGGCCCTTCGTTCTGTCACATCAATGTTGACCACTTTCCTCATTTACCTAATCCTATTTTCCTGCATTAGGTCTGGATTCTTTCCTGTTAAAGTGATTGTCTCTTAAATCTAGACTCCACCATTTCATCTGGTAGCAAATTCCAGATATCTGTCATTTTCTGTAATGAAAACCTTTCCCTTCATATAACCTTTAAAATTCGCTTGTCTCACCATAAACCCATGCACTCTTGCTTTTGATATCCCAAGAGAAAGAAAATTCTGATTAATTACCCTTTCTATGCCTCTTACAATTTCATATTAGAAAAATGCAAATCAACCATGATTGAATTATGGAGCTCTCTTGACGGACTGAATAGCCTAAACCCGCTCCTGTTTCTTATAGTCATATGGACTTATATACCTCAAGTCACTGCTTCTTCCTTCTCCGCTCCAAGCAGAACAAACTCAGCTTTCCCCCTAACTCAAGTTCTCCAATCTAGGCAATAACCTAGTAGATCTTCTCTGCACTATCCAATGCAACCACATCCTTCCTGTAATATGATGACTCGAACTGCCCTCACCCCTCTGTGTACTCTAACCAGTGTTTCGTAATGTTGCAATATAATATTCCAACTTTAATATTCTACACCCCAAACAATGAGGCAGGCATGCTACATGCCATCTTTAATAGGCTATCTACCTGTATCTGGGAGAATGTTAGGGATTCAAGGATTATGGAATTATGTGAACATACTGGGCTTAATTGAAATGAGTACTAGTCCTCAGTACTGAAGGTCAATTGCAAGCATTAACCAGTTTGAAATTAAATACTGTTGCCCACAGAGCACATTATACTGGCCCACAGCAGGCTGGCTGCTCAAGAGACCATGATACATCTTGTATATATCAGCCAAAAGTAAGACAACTGGGAATGTTAATTGGTTTACAATTATCAACCATGCATCAGGCACTTTCAACCATTCTGACCGAGTTCAAAGAAGCCTCCACAACAGCCATTTTAGTTTGTCACCTAGCACGTTAAACATGGTCACTGGCATATTTGTTCTATCAATCACCGGAATATTTGTCTACCCAATGAGTCAGCCCTCACAATGTTGTGGGTGTCTGGGTTTCTCTTTTAGACCATCTGTGTGAATTCCTATATTCCAGTAAAGATCTATGAGCATTCAGAGATGTCTTATCAGTTATACTGGGCTCCCAATGATATGGTGTAATTCAATGAAACCATTTGTCAGACTCAAAATATCTAAGTAAACAATGTTATTGTAATTATTGCAATTGTATTGAATCACCCGCCATTACCTTTGATCATGAGAATGTAAAAACTTGATAACTTTGAGTCCAGGAATATTCTACTGAGAGGATCTCCAACAGAGTGCCTTGGTTGTCACAATGAATAAAGACTGCTGTATCACCCAGCGCCAGTGTCTATCCAGTGACTCAATTCACAGTAACATCAGGAACTTGAACAGTTCAGACCCCTATTTATCAACATTCTTCAGCAGCCTATCATTTATTATATATGACTCTCCAAAATCTATCGACCTTCAACTTATCTCAATTAAATTCTATCTACACACATTCCCTTCAACATTCCACCTGATCTATATCCTGCTGTGGCCTTAGATAGCCTTCCTTGCTATCCATAATACAACCAATGTTCAGTCAGTATACAAAACTACTGGAAGAAGTCTTCTTACTGATAATTTCACAGTGCGTGACATGCACCCTGACTAAAATCCTTTTCCTGAGGATAATTGGAATGATTATTCTATGTCTTAATATTAACCATACTATTAGGTAACAGTTCAAACTTGAAATAATTACTGTAATTTTTTATTTAGACTTTTACCCAATGCATCCCAATTCTTTCAAAGTGTATTTACAAACTTTCTTTACTACTACGTACTCCTGTGTCAATTGAGTATACACTGTGGCTGTTACTCTGAAATTCTTTTTCACTGCAACGCAAAAATCCAACATTCCCTCCCAATCTAACAATTAATGCAGTAATCTTGAAAGAGCCTGGAGTAGTAAATACTTTTCACCCTGAGAGTGAAGAATCTGTGAAATTCTCCACTATGGAAGGCATCTTAAACAGTCAAGAAGGAATATTCAATATTCATTAGCAGTAAAATGAGATGGGCAGAAATGCAGAACAGTATTAAAGTAGACTAGCCATTCCTGCTTCTATTTCTATGTTCCTGCCTTGTCAAGTTCCAAGTTTGCCTTTATCCCTGGTCACACAATAAAGCCATCTGTCAAATCATACATACATCTTTCCCATACCTGTCCAAAATAAATCTTAACACTGACTTTATTCCTGACTAAGAGTAAATAGCTAAATTGCTTGTCCTTCCCTTAGGGGTGGGGGGATCGCAATAAAACCTGTGGAATATTGAAAGGCCTGGATACAGTGGACATGGAAAGGATGTTTCCAATAATGGGAGAGTCTAGATCCAGCGGGCACAGCCTCGGGATAGAAGGATGTCCCTTTAGAATAGAGATGAGGAGGACTTTCTTTAGCCAGAAGATGGTGAATCTGTGGAATTCATTGCCACAGATGGCTGTGGAGACTAGGTCATTGGGTACATTTAAAGCAGAGATTGATAGGTTCTTGCTTTGTAAGAACATCAGAAGTACAGGGAGAAGTCAGGAGAATGGGATTGAGAGAGAAAAAATAAAACAGCCATGATCAAATGGTGGAGCAGACAAGATGGCCTAAATAGCCTAATACTGTCACTATGTCTCATTTTCTAAGTAGGTTCTAATGTACACATTTGCAGTAATTATAATTTTGGTCAGATTAGTTATAACTTTTATGAGAATGTACTTTTCTCTGTGCTGATGCATTGAAGCCACAATCCTCACTGAGTTTGTCTTGTGAATCATTTCATAAGATTCTACTTCGTGTCCTTTTGTCCTGCGACCAGCACATAAAAAACATTTCAAAGAAATTGCAGCTGCACCTCTACATTCTTAAAAGTTCGTGCAGATTTGGCATGCCATCTTAAGCTTTGACAAACTTCTATAGATGCACAGTGGAGAGTATCCTGACTGGTTGCATTATGGTCAGGTTTGGTAACACCAGTGCCCAAAAATGGAAAAGCCTGAAAAAGTGGTGGATACAGCCAGTATATTACCTCCCATAGCTTGTTACTTTGTGACTAAACTTCTGTGAGGCAGCTCTCTGTAAATCTAAACATATCTAGCTGTGACGTCCTCAAAAAAATTAATGATTTTGTCAGGTATGATTTTCCCTTCATGAATCATGCTGACTCTATTTGATTAAACTATAACATTCCAAATATGTGGCTATTAATTAATAATTGATCCTAACATGTTCCCAAGTTAGGCCAATTACTTGTCTTTTTCTATCCCCTATTTGGTAGTTCTCCAATCTGGTAATATGCCAGATTCTCAAGATTTTAGGAAAATTATGATTAACATATCCACTATGGTGCCGAGCTGCAACCTCCATTTCACAGCTCAGATTTAGTTCAATGTTTTTAGATTTTTAGAGATAATTTTGGGGAAAGAGGAGTTAGGTGTCAGGTATTGGTTTAGGGACAGGAATATGGAGGAACTGAAGGTCAGACTGGAGACTAAATTGCCACTCCGCATTTGAAGGCCATCAATGTGGACATGAGACTACCACAAACCGGGCCTGGATGTCCAGTTGGATATCAGGCTGGTGGGCCATCATGGACAAGAGCTGATGCCACTCCCACACAGTGAGTTGTTGCTGGGTACCAGAGTTGGGAGTTCCATATGGGCAAGTGGAACAAGGTCAACACATATACCCCACCCCCTCCACAGGCTTCCTCATCGGTGAGACCAGAGTTCAAAGCCTGGCATTTGGGATCCCATCATCAGTGAGACCAGAGTTCAAGGCCTAATATGTTTGGTGATTGGTGGGTCTTGGGATCAGATCAGAAGTCCAGAAATCAAGGTCCAAAATCTGGAGCCCTGAATGTACAAATCTTGGTAAGTTAGACTGACCCTCAGGTGTGTTGGTTTTTAATGCAAATGACACATTTCACTATATATTTCAATGCACATGTGATAAGTTATTCCACTGTACTACACCCTTCCATCATTCATTGATTATACCCTATCATATGGTATGGGGTCTGTACACTATTCCTACCAGTGTCTTCTTTCTTTGCTATTTTTTAAACTCTACCCAAGTGGATTCATCATCTTCTAAGCTTAGGTCACCTCTCATAACAGTACTTATTTAACCTCTTATCAATAGATACCCAACACTCCTCCTTCCACTCTATCTAAATATCCCTAATTATTAAGTACCTACCCTTGCAACCATGTCTCCATAAAGGTTCCAGATCACAACTTCTCTTGTACTTTTTACTCATTTCTTACTGTTTCATACACTGCAGTCTTTGCTACAGACAAATACACTTTGCACATGGTTAAAGTGAAAAGAAAGGGCCATGGACCTCCACAAACTGCTCAGTCAAGTTTGTCACACAAAAGATATAATGTTTTCTCTGTTAATTTTTGATTGTTGCCATTCTGTAAGGTTTGTCTACATGCACAGGTTCCTCATGTCAAACATGAGCAACGTAGAGTAAACAGAGAAACATAAGAGGTACAGAGAAACCAAGGGTACGTGCAACTATTTTATTGGACTCTAACTACAGTGAACACATCCATACGCATCATACGTATATGCCACATGTTAACATACACTTCATGCAGGGAACTCAAGAGTTATAAAAATCATGTTGATCTTAATGGAGATTTGCAACCATGAACATTGCAGAAGAGACTACTTGAAACCTACCACAGAGACAGTCGTTCCAAAATCTTTCATGAAATGCACATTTCAAGCGTTGAAGCAATTCTCCCTGAGGTACAATGCAGATTCCACCTAATAAGGGGCACAATCGATATGATTTTCACCATGTGACAAATCGAAACTGTGGGAATCAGCAATCATCTTTATATATAGTCTCTCACAAACAAGAGAAAATCTGCAGATGCTTGAAATCCAAGCAACAAACAGAAAATGCTGGAGGAACTCAGCAGGCCAGGCAGCATATATGGAAAAGAGTACAGTCGACGTATTGGACTGGGACCCTTCATCAGGACTGGAGAAAATGTCGACTGTACTCTTTTCCATAGATGCTGCCTGGCCTGCTGGCTTCCTCCAGCATTTTGTGTGTGTTGCTTTCTACAAAGCCTGCCTGCTTTCAAACAAAAAGCTCTGATTCTGTCAAACGTGAAACATCATGTGATATCCTTCTCAAATTTGTATTTCCCTAAAAAGTCATCAGCATCCTGGCTGGCTACATGATGAAATGAAAACTATTATCCACACCAGCTACTGGGATATTTTATCATGCTGTATTTAAATAAATAACACTTTACACTGTTGAGAAACTGCTTAAGATAAATAAACTTTTCAGAGGACCAAGCACTATCACAAAACTCCCTGCTGATGAATGAACTTTTGACCTACAATCTCCAAAGAATAAAACACCACAGAGTACTCTGAAGTGGTAGAAATAGACTCAGGCTGAAACATAATTCAAAATGCAGCAATGCTGCAGTGTTCTGCTACATATCGACTTTTCGTGCACTGCAATTCATTTATATACAACAGATCACAGGCATTTTGTAAAAGGACTTAGAGGAAAGCCGATTTAGCAGCACACTTACACTGTATTGCTAAATCAATATTTTATTAGGTTTTCTGTTGCGATGCAGAATGACAGAAAAGTGCCATACCAAATTAGATAATGTGACATGTAATGTATTACCACCAAACTCAGCAATTTCTTATTGCCTTACAGCAATGAACAAATAATTTAATGGATTTTCTCCAAATTTTAAGTCTCTCTCCCTTCTTCTCCAAATACCATATATCATTTTCACATACAAAACCTACTCTCATATTTCTGCCAGGAGGCAGCTAAGAACCACAGCAACAATTTTAACAGTTAAATCTCTTCCTTCAATGGAGGAAGCAGAAAAGGCATCAGGCCTCTAAAAAGGGCAAAAGTTTAGAAATCAGCACGTGGGAATCTGCATTTAAGAACTCAGAAACTCACATTCCATGACACAACTTTACAAAATTCTAATATACTCAATATTTTGTTTCCCTTTAATAAATAAATTTGCACTGCAATGAAGCCATCTTCTCACTGCCTTAATAGTGATAGAGCTCGTCTTGTCCTTACCCCATCAGCCTCTGCATACAACATATTATCCTCTGCAATTTTCACCATCTCCAAAGGGATCCTACCACTAAACTTATCTTTACCTCTTCCCCTTTCCCCAGCTTTCTGCAGGGATTATTCCCTCCACGATTCCCTTGTCCATTCACTCCTCCCCACTAATCTTCCTCCTGGACCTTATCTCTGCATGCAGCCTAAGTACTACACCTGCCTATACACCTCCTCCCTCATCTCCATTCAGAGCTCCAGGTAGTCCTTCCAGGTGAGGCAACACTTCTCCTGCGAGTCTGCTGGTGTCATCTATTGTGTCTGGTACTCCCAATGTGGCCTCCTCTACATTGGTGAGACCTGTTATAAATTGGAAAAAAGCTTCTTCAAGCACCTCTGCACCATCCGGGACTTCTTGGTGGCCAAACACTTTAATTCTGATTCCCATTCCCATTCTGACATGTACTCTTTTCCATTGATGCTGCCTGACCTGCTGAGCTCTTTCAGCACACTGTGTATATTGCTCTAGATTTCCAGCTTCTGCAGTATGTGTCTATGTTACCCAGCAGGGTGTGCATGTTTTCCACAAAGGATAGTAGCAGAGTAAGGTAGCCAGGGGATAGGATGTAGGTTGAATGGTGCAGTGAAAGTTTTTAGAAACCCATCTTTTAACAATAAATGTAAGACAGATTATTGCGTATGGTATTGTTCTACTGAAACAGAATCAAACACACTTCATAAATAAATGCAGGTTAATGCCTCCTTCGTGGGAACCATGGATTAGCAATGAATGAATGAATGACTTAACTATTTGTACCAATGTGGAAAACAAAACCAACCTATCCAATCTCTTCTCATAACTGAAACATTTCATTCCAGGCATCACCATGCTTCATCTCCTTTTCACCATCTCCAGTGCAATCCTGTCCTTCCTGGAGAGTGGAAACAGCACTGGTGGTTGAACATTTCTCTGCATTCCTCATTCTCACTCTCCCATTTGATTCCCACCTTTCCTCTGACCATCTTTGATCTTCTGCTCCTCTCTGATCATTGCAACATTAGATAAGCATGTGTGGCTCTAGTAGCAAGGCAGTACAAATCAGGGTTCAGGTTACTCAGGTACATACATATGCATATACAGAATAATATAACTTTCAGGTTGGCAGCCAGCCGACATAAACTGCGGGGATCCATGTTGTGAATTAGACACTTCACAAAGATCATTGTTTGCCTGGGGACATAAATCATATTCAGGGACTGTTCCTAAAATATATGGTCGAAGTACTGTATGGTTAAAGCTAGAAGTAGAACATCAAAGCAATAATACTAAAAATATCATGTATAACTACTCTAAAATAGCTAATATTAAATCACTGACAAGTTAACCTAGCCTACAAATGGCAACACCTCTGCAGACCAATTCAAATGTATTTATGAGCATATTTACAAAGCACTCTGCTTGAAACAGTCTGAACTAAAATCCCCACACAGAACAATATCAATTTGTATTGCTTCCTTTAGCGGTCAATGTAGAAACCACATAGATATGTAATATCCTATAGTGACGGATTACATGGTCTTTTAAAAAAATTTTCAATATGATAGAACAGAATATGAAGAAGCCCATAATGAAATGAAATGGGAGTGAGGAGGTTTAGGAACACTGCGGAGTTACACACTAGATGATGATGAGCTGTCTCATTATTTACAATTCTGCAGTACAACATAGAAAGACAACCTATTTTAAAAACCTGCAACTAATGTCATGAGATTGAGTGAAAACATGGTATTTGTTAGGTTTCTAATAAACTTTGCAGTTTTGCTAACTGGATGGATCACTACAGATCCATTACTTTCACCTTTTAGCTTCTTATAGACTTATAATCAATTTTGAGGAAGGCCCCTGAAATAAAACACTCCTTAATAGTGTAGATGACAGAAATAATTTGGAATTCATGACCTAAATTGGCTTATGCATTTTGGTCTTTTCTGTTCTAGCCTCCTTTGCATCACTTTTCCAATAAGTGAGAACCACCTGTCCTTGATTTTCAATCATGGTACTATCACAAAATCCTCCACCACCACTTGGGAGGAAGAGAGAAATATATCTCGACAGACCACACAAATATCATGGCTGCAAAAGAAGATCAAAGATGGATTACCCAGGCTTTCTACCATTTATGAGGCATAACTTAGGATATGTACGAAAAACTCAAAAACCTCAGCACCATTCAGGCCAAATTAACCCACGACTGCAATTCCATCCACCTCTGCAAACATTAATTTCCTCAAACAGCAACAGTAATACAATCAGTCGGATGACCTGGTGGAAGAAGCAATTCTGGAGCCTATTGGTCCTGGCTTTAACGCTGTGGTGCCGTAAGTAATGCAAGACAATACAGGGACAAGATTCAGACACAACTCTCCACCAATAACACTCGCAACTTACGGAAAGGTCTACACACTACTGCAGACGTCAAAGCTAAATGCAGTAGTGCTGCCAACATTGCGGCATCTCTCCCAGATGAGCTAAGTCTTTTTTACGCTCGGTTCCATGTTGCCAACACTGAGTCCCTAAGGAGAGCCACTGATGCAACCTGCAACTTGGTCATCTCTGAGGCTGAAGTACGCATGTGTTACCAATGGATGGACAGCCACAAGGCTACAGGACCGGATGGTATCCCAAGTCAGGTACTCAGAATGTGCGTGGCACAAATGACTGATGTGTATGCAAACATTTTTAATCTCTCCCTCTCCCAGTGTAGAGTGCCTTCTTGCTTGAAAACATCCACCATTGTCCCTGTACCTAAAAAAACCAAGGTAACATGTCTGAATGACAGACGTCCTATCACACTCACCTCAATAACAAGCAAACACGAGGAATTCGGCAGATGCTGGAAATTCAAGCAACGCACATCAAAGTTGATGGTGAACGCAGCAGGCCAGGCAGCATCTCTAGGAAGAGGTACAGTTGACGTTTCCGGCCGAGACCCTTCGTCCTGATGAAGGGTCTCGGCCCGAAACGTCGACTGTACCTCTTCCTAGAGATGCTGCCTGGCCTGCTACGTTCACCAGCAACTTTGATGTGTGTTGCTTCAATAACAAGCAAATGCTTTGAGAGGCTGGTCAAGGACTATATCTGCAGCATGCTACCACCCACACTGGACCCCTACAATTCACCTACTGACACAACTGATTGACAGATGACGCAATAGCTACAGCTCTTCACACTGTCCTTACACACCTGGAGAAGAGGGATGTTTATGTGAGAATGCTGTTCTTGGACTACAGTTCAGCGTTCAACACCAAAATTCCTTCCAGGCTTAACAAGAAGCTCAGAGACCTCGGCCTTCACCCTGCCTTGTGCGGCTGGATCCTGGACTTCCTGTCAGGTCGCTGGCAGGTGGTAAGAGTGGGCTCCCTCAACTTCGCTCCTCAACACAGCAGCCAGTCCAGGGCTTGGTCCTAAGCTCCCTCCTTTACTCTCTGTACACCCATAACTCCAGTCTGCTAATTAAATTTGCAGATGATACTACATTGATTGGCCTTATCTCAAATAATAATGAGAAGAAGTCATCACCCTGGCACAGTGGTGTCAAGAAAACAAGCTCTCCCTCAGTGTCGCAAAAACAAAGGCACTGGTTGTGGACTACAGGAGGAATGTAGACAGGCCAACCCCTATTTACATCAATGGATCTGTGGTTGAGAGGGTGAACAGCTTTAAGCTGCTCGGTATCAGTGGTGGAGGCAGATACACTAGTGAAATTTAAGAGACTACTAGACAGGTAAATGGAGGAATTTAAGGTGAGAGGTTATATGGGAGGCAGGGTTTAAAGGTCAGCACAACATTGTGGGCCGTAGGGCCTGTACTGTGCTGTAATGTTCTATGTTCTACACACATTACTGAGGACCTCGTTTGGTCTGTACATACCAGATGTGTAGTGTAAAAAACACAACAGCACCTTTTTCGCCTCAGACGGTTGAAGAAATTCGACACCAAATCCTAAGGATTTTCTACAGGGGCACAATTGAGAGCACCCTGACCGGCTCTGTCACTGGCTGGTCTCTGCCGAGTAGTTGTCTCAATCGCAGGCCTTGGCAGAGAGTAATGTGGACAGCCCAGCGCATCTGTGGTTGTGAACTTCCCACTATTCAAGAGATTTACAGTGATAGGAGCGTAAAAAGGGCCCAAAGGATCATTGGGGTCCCGAGTCACCCCAGCCACAAACTGTTCCAGCTGTTACCATCCGGGAAACGATACCACAGCATTAAAGCCAGGACCAACAGACTCTGGGATAGCTTCTTCAACCAAGCCATCAGACAGATTAACATGCTGACACAGTTGTATTTCTAAGCTATATTGACTGTTCTGTTGTAGATCTTACTGTACATACTATTTATTACATATTACTATAATTTGCACATTGCACAATCAGACGGAGACGTAAAGATTTTTACTCCTCATGTATGTGAAGGATGTAAAGAATAAAGTCAATTCAATTCAATTTGCAAGATTCTCATAATTTTCCAGAGTAATTTTCAGTCTCAAAAGAACGTTGCTTATTCGTTTATTGAAGTAGTGAGTGAGAGAGCGACATCTGGTAGGGTGGGCATTATGTTTTGTAACTTCAAAACAATAAACTAATTTAAAGAAAGATGTGGGAGTCCAAATGTGCATCTAACCGTGTTTACTTTAAATGAGGTGCATATGTATCACATGGTAGTGTGATCACATATATAATTCATGTATTTATACCTATAACTCGCAATGAATTACTAAAACGAACAAGAATGCTTAATCAACCAATAATTATACAAGATTATTCAAATGTTACTTAAATATGTGGAAGTTTGGTTGATCGTAGAGCATGGCAAAATGTTTGCAGACAGATCAGCTCCAATCCAGAAGCCATCACCAGTGCGCAGTTGAGGATATTGTCACTTCAGAATGTTGGCTTATATACTCATCCAGGATCCGAATGGATATGATTAGACATCATGGTTCAAAACAGTAAACAGTTTAGCAACAGAAGATTCTGATTGGCTAGCTTTGAGGAAGGTCCATTGGAAGTGTTTGCTTCGCTGCCCAGATTCCGAGACTACCGGCGATTTGTTGAATGAGAATTTCTTGGAGCATGCTTCTCTACAGAAAGATCTATCAACAACATATCAACATAGATCCAGTATATGAACCCTTAATGGAGAAAAGAGAAATGATGATGTCAACAATCAATGAATCTCCAGTAATCCTACGATCTGGACAATGAAGCAAGCACTTCCAATGGACCTCCCTCAAAGTTAGCCAATCAGAATCTTCTACTGCTAAACTGATCACAGTGTTTTTGAACCAGCCAACCAGATTACGATTGACCCTGGAGGAGTATATAAGCCTGTATTCTGCGGAGACAATACTCGCAACTGCGCACCAATGATAGCCTCTCGATTGAAACCAAAAATCTGCTAAAATTTGGCTAAGCTCGGAGATCAACCAAACATCCAAATAGCCAATATGAGCTACCCATATTCTGCAATATTTCAATTATTTAAATATTAAATACACACCAGTGGGAGCCATTTGAAAACTGCACATCTCGTCAGGAGTGAATTACTATTTGAAGTAGCAAGTGAGAGCAACAACTTGTAGGGCAAGAGCCATTTGAAAACTGTAAGTTTCATCAGAAGTGAATCATTGTTTGAGCCAATAAAAAGAAAGGAAGTGCAAGAGGAGTGACCATTGTGTCAGTGGGACAGTGTTAGAGTGGTCGAGTTGGCTCGACAGGCTTGGGCAAGCACAGACACCAGCTCTAAGTAATCTCTGATGAGATTTCTTCTGTTAGTACATATATAGTACACTGAGAATGGGCCCAGAATTTATGGTGTATTCGTTGTGTGAGATGTGGTAAATATGGGAGACTCCAGTCTCTCTGATAACTACATCTGCATGAAATGTATCGAGCTGCAGCTCCTTAGAGACTGTACTAAGGAACTGGAGCTGCAGCTGGATGACCTTCAGCTCATATGGGAGAATAAGGAAGTGATAGATAGGAGCTACAGGGAAGTAGTCACTCCTAAGTTGCAAGAAGCAGATTCGTGGGCATCTGTCAAGACAGGGAAAGGGAAAAGATAGCCTGTGCCGAACACCTGTGGCCGTTCCCCTCCATATTACATATACCACTTTAGATACTCTTTGGTGGGGGGGGTATGGTGGGGGAAACACCCTACTATGGAAAAGCTGCAGCATGCAGACCTCTGGCACTGAGTCTGGATCTGTGGCTCAGGAGGAAAGGATAGAGAAGAAGTGAGCTGTAGCGATAGAGAATTCGTTGGTTAGGAGAAGAGGTGAGTAGCTAGAATGGTCCATATTGGTACCAATGACATGGAAGGATGGATGATGAGGTCATGAAAAGTGATTTCAGGGAGTTAGGTGCTAAGTTAAAGGACAGGACCTCCAGGGTTGTGATCTCAGATTGCTACCTGTGCCACATGCTAGTGAGGCCAAAAATAGGAAGATCACACAGTTTGACATGTGGCTAAGGTGATGGCGCAGGATGGAGGGCTTCAGATTTTTGATCATTGGGCTCTCTTCCAGAGACGCTATGACATGTACAGGAGGGACAGTTTGCATCTGAACTAGAGGGGGAATAATATCCTAGAGGGCTAGAAGGAAGGTCTGCTAATACTGCATGGGGTGGGGGGTAGGAGTGGAATTTAAACTACAGTTGCAGGGGGATGAGAACCAGAGCAGACAGTGGAGAGGTCGTGAAGAAAGATGTTATTAGGCCTACATATGAGGTCAGGAAACAAAAGGTGGGACAAATGTTCTGAGCTGTACATATTTAGGCATAGATCAGCACATGGGATTATGACATACAACCATTAATGGGACTTTGTTACAGGAGGAGCAGGAAAGGCAGCTCAGTGTTGCAGAGTTCTGTTGTTTTAGACATGATAGATGCAGCAGCGAGGTCACAGACCCTATACAGATTACAGAGGAGGAGGTGTTTGCTGCCTTAAAACAAATTAAGGTGAATAAATCCCCAAAGTCTGACAAGGTGTTCCCCTGGACCCTGTGGGAAGCTAGTGCAGAAATTGTAAGGACCCAAGGAGAGATATTTAAAACATCCTTAGCCATGTGTGAGCCATGTGGGGATTGGAGGATAGCTAATGTTGTTCCATTGTTTAAGAAAGGTCCTAAGAATAAGCCAGGAAATTATCTGCCAGTGAGCCTGACATGGGTAGTGATAAAGTTATTGAAAGGTATTCCAAGGGACTGGATATATGAGTATTTGGATAGAAAGGGACTGACTAGAGATAGTCAATGTGGCTTTGTGCATGTTAAGTCTTGTCTAACCAACCTCATCGAGTTTTTTCGAGGAAGTTACCAGGAAAGTAGATGCAGTGGATGTTGTCTACATGGACTTCAGCAAGGCTTTTGACAAAGTCCCGCATGGGAAGTTGGTCAAGAGGGCTCAGTTGCTTGACTTTCAAGATGAGGCAGTGAATTGGATTCGACAATCACTTCGCCGAAGAAGCTAGAGTGGTTGTAGATGGTTGCCTCTCTAACTGGATGCCTGTGGCTAGTGGTGCACTGCAGGGATCGGTACTGAGCCCATTGCTGTTTGTCATCTATGTCAACGATCTGAATGATAATGTGATAAAATGGATCAGCAAGTTTGCAGATGACACCAAGATTAGGGATGTAATGGATAGCAAGGAAGACTACCAAAGCATGCAGGGGTATCTGGACCAGCTGGAAAAATGGGTGAAAACTGGCTGATGAAATTTAATCCACACAAGTGCTAGGTGCTGCACTTCAGTAGCACCAACCAATGATAGGTAGGGCACTGAGGAGTGCAGAAGAACAGAGGGATCTGGGAATACAGACTCATAATTGTAGATAGTGTCGCAAAGAAAGCTTTTAACACATTGGCCTTCATTAATCAATGTATGAGTACAGGACTTGGAATGTTATGTTGGAACTGTATAAGACATTGGTGAGGCCTAATATGGAGTATTCTGTGTGGTTTTGGTCAGCTATCTACAAGAAAGATGTAAATAAGATTGAAAGAGCACAGGGAAAATTTACAAGGATGTTGCCAGCACTTGAGGACCCGAGTTCTATGCAAAGGTTGAGTAGATTTCAACTCTATTCCCTGGAATGTAGAAGATTGGCAGAGATTTGACAAAGGTATACAAAATTATGAGGGGTAAAGCTAGAGTAAATGCAAGCCGGCTTTTTCAATTGAGATTGAGTGAGACTACAACTAGAGGTCATGGGTTAAGGGTGAAAGGTGAAATATTTAAAGGGAACATGAGGGATAACTTCTTCACTCAGAGGTTGGTGAAAACGTGGAATAAGCTGCCAGCACAAGTGGTAGATGCAGGGTTGATTTCACCATCTAAGAGAAATTTGGATATGTACATTGGTGATGAGGGCTATAGACCAGGTGCAGGTCAATTGGGATAGGCAGATTAATGTTTTGGCACAGACAGATGGTCTGAAAGGTCTGTTTCTGTGGAGTAGTGTTCTATGACTCAATGATTCTAACTGTGCTATTGAAAGGAGAAACCATATTTCATAGTCATAGTCATACTTTATTGATCCCGGGGGAAGTTGGTTTTCGTTACAGTTGCACCATAAATAATTAAATAGTAATATGTAAATTATGCCAGGAAATAAGTCCAGGACCAGCCTATTGGCTCAGGGTGCCTGACCCTCCAAGGGAGGAGTTGTAAAGTTTGATGGCCATCTCGGTGGAATGAGTCTCTGGCTGAATGTACTCCTGTGCCCACCAAGTACACTATGTAGTGGATGGGAGACATTGACCAAGATGGCATGCAACTTAGACAGCATGCTCTTTTCAGACACCACCATGAGAGAGTCCAGTTCCATCCCCACAACATCACTGGCCTTACAAATGAGTTTGTTGATTCTGTTGGTGTCTGCTACCCTCAGCCTGCTGCCCCAGCACACAACAGCAAACATGATAGCACTGGCCACCACAGACTCGCAGAACATCCTCAGCATCATCCGACAGATGTTAAAGGACCTCAGTGTTCCTTGACTAGTCCAGTTTATTGTCAATTTGTATCCCCAGGTATTTGTAATCCTCCACCATGTCCACACTGACCCCCTGGATGGAAACAGGAGTCACCGGTGCCTTAGCTCTCCTCAGGTCTACCACCAGCTCCTTAGTCTTTTTCACATTAAGCTGCAGATAATTCTGCTCACACCATGTGACAAAGATCCCTACTGTAGCCCTGTACTCAGCCTCATCTCCCATGCTGATGCATCCAACTATAGCAGAGTCATCAGAAAACTTCTGAAGATGACAAGACTCTGTGCAGTAGCTGAAGTCCGAGATGTAAGTGGTGAAGAGAAAGAGAGACAAGACAGTCCCCTGTGGAGCCCCAGTGCTGCTGATCTCTCTGTCGGACACACAGCGTTGCAAGCACATGTACTGTGGTCTGCCAGTCAGGTAATCAAGAATCCATGATACCAGGAAAGCATCCACCTGCATCGCTGTCAGCTTCTCCCCCAAAAGAGCCGGGTGGATGGTGTTGAACGCACTGGAGAAGTCAAAAAACATGACCCTCACAGTGCTCACTGGCTTGTCCAGGTGGGCGTAGACACGGTTCAGCAGGTAGACGATGGCGTCCTCAACTCCTAGTCGGGGCTGGTAGGCGAACTGGAGGGGATCTGAGTGTGGCCTAACCATAGGCCAGAGCAGCTCCAGAACAAGTCTCTCCAGGGTCTTCATGGTGTGGGAGGTCAATGCCACCGGTCTGTAGTCATTGAGGCCTCTGGGGCGCGGCATCTTTGGCACAGGGACGAGGCAGGACGTCTTCCACAGCACAGGAACCCTCCGGAGTCTCAGGCTCAGGTTGAAGACATGGTGAAGTACTCCACATAGCTGAGGGGCACAGGCTTTGAGCCCCTGGTACTGACACCATCCGGTCCTGCAGCCTTGCTTGGGTTGAGACGTTTCAGCTGTCTTCTCACCTGTTCAGCCAGGAAGCCCACCGTGGTGGTTTCGTGTGGGGAAGGGGTATAGTCATGAGAGCAGGGTGGGGGACTGTGAGGAGGGGTAGGAGGGGAGAGTGGAAGGTATGTGTTGGTTGGGGGCCGACAACAGATGACTCATGTGGGGGATGAGCAGGAGCCACAATGTCAAATCTGTTAAAGAACAGGTTAAGTTCATTGGCCCTGTCCACACTGCCTTCAGCTCCTCTGTTGCTAGTTTGCCAGAACCCAGTGATGGTCCTCATCCCACTCCAGATCGCTCTCATGTTGTTCTGCTGGAGTTTCCACTCAAGCTTCCTCCTATACCTGTCTTTAGCCTCCCTGATCCTGGCTTTCAGATCCCTCTGTATTGTCCTCAGCTCCTCCCTATTTCCATCTCTAAACGCCCTCTTTTTAGCGTTCAGGATGTCCTTAATGTCCTTTGTTACCCATGGCTTGTTATTTGAATAACAAAGGACAGTTCTTGTCGGAACACTGCAGTCCACACAGAAGCTGATGTAATCAGTGATGCACTCTGTGAGCCCATCAATACCCTCTCCATGTGGCTCACAGAGTGCCTGCCTGTCTGTCACCTCAAAACAACCCTGGAGCGCCTCATAAGCCTCCTCCGACCACTTCCTCACTGTCCTCGAGGTTGCAGGTTTACTCCTCACCAGAGGCACGTAGCAGGGTTTTAAATGCACCAGGTTGTGATCTGACCTTCCCAACGGCGGGGAGGAGAGAGGAGCTGTATGCATCCTTAACGTTTAGCGTACATCAAATCCAGAGTCCTCTCCCCTCTGGTTGTACAGCTCACATACTGTGTGAAGTTGGGCAGTATTCCAGCCATGATAACATGGTTGAAGTCACCCAAGATGGTAATGAGGGCACTCGGGTGCTAGCTTTGTAATTTGGCTATGACGGTGTAAATGATGTTACACGCCGGCGTCGGGTTGGCAGAGGGAGGGATGTACACAACAACCACAATTGCATGCGAGATTTCCCTTGGCAAATAATATGGCCAGAGTCCAACAGCAAACAACATTCTTGTGTCCACTTACATCTGTATCCTCCTGCAACTTCTAATACAGCCCCAAGTCTGGCTAGACGGCTTTGCTTGTGGGGGCCAAACTCTTTCTCAGCTTCCTCATCTCAGGATCATTGCAGTCAGGTGTTCCCTGCTGCATCTCAAGAACTTGATGTTCATAGTTGCATTGGGCAGGTTGCTGAAGCTCCATACTGAAGAACAGATTTCATCTTCTCTTCATCCACCTCTAAGAAGCAGCTGAGTGGCCAACCTGCAATGCAGCTGTCCCAAATGTAAGCATTAAATTATTCCTTTCTGTGGAGTACTGTTTTTTTTTATCAATTCTTCCTAGCAATCTAACACTCTGAGAGTACTCTACCACCCACATTACTCCCCCCCCCACCCTACTTCCAATCATTAGAAGATCCACTGGAAGCCTCGTTTGTAGTATACCCCTTTGTGAGCTGCCTACAGAATATTCACATAAGGGATACAGGGGTTTTTTATAGAATATGAAGAATAAACAGGAATAGGATACTACGATGGTCAAAGATGGGAGGGTGAAGTGTAGGTTTGTATATATGTGTGTGTGTGTGTGTGTGTGTGTGTGTGTGTGTGTGTGTGTGTGTGTGTGTGCGCGCGCGCGTGATTGGGTGAAGAGATTTAGAATGTATGTCTAGTGCACATTCTGGAGCAGAGGGTGGCGGTAATGCACCATTAAGCTAGATGCCAACCGCCGTAAAACAAGACACAGACAGACAGACAGAATATTCACATGGGAGATATACAACCGCCAAAGACAGAGCAGAGCTATTAGGGCTAATCACTGGGGTCAGAAGGAGTAATCCAGAGCGTGAAAGACTGAGAACACACAATTTTTAACCTGAATGTAAGGTGTCTGAAAGGTAAAATGAGAGTACGGCAAAGTTAACAACAAATACGACTTCCTATGTGCACAGCCTAAGTGCAAGTGAAATAAGAACACAGATAGAAAAAGATGCTTTGGGGCTGAATTCAGAAATTTTTCCTCATACAGTGCAATATACATGTGGAAAAGCCTAACAGCGAGGGTAATGGAGACAGAATAGTCTGTCAAATCAACTGCAGGTGCTGTAAGAGAAAGCATCTTTAAAATCTGTCTGCATGGATGGTTAATAATTGTCTTGTGATATGATCCCTCCTGCCTGTACAATGAATCGCATTTTGCAAAAAAGTATCAACATCAAAATGCATCCTTTATGACTACTATCCAGAACAGGGTTCTCAACCCAATTACTAAGGCACAACTGAATGAATATCATTAGGCCCATTTGGGCAGGTAGTTTGAAAGTAATCAGTAGCCACACACTTCAATCACCATAAATTATCCTGTGAGGGTTTGCCGGGGGTGGGGGTAGAGTTGAAAACTGAAGATACAATATACTTAAACAGCAAAACAGTGGCTAATTTTATCAATCAGCATTATAGACTTTCGTTTTGATGGTGTTTAAAGCTTTTTTATTTTTATTTGAATTTAGTGAAAAAACTATTGTCTTAGGGAAATATCTCATTATTTCTACTGGAAATATTATTATGGAATATTATTTGACACTATTGCCATTTTTGCTCAGGCAGTCTCACCAAGAAAATGTTTTACTGTCTGGTTATATCCACCCATGCTATCATCTAATACCAAATCACTGAATGTAACTATTTCATTTGTTTGAATAAAAATAAATTAAAATGTCACCAAGTCCAATAATTCTATTTATTTCAAGAGCAGTACAGATACCAATATACAGTGGGATTTAACTATGCAAGAGAACCCATCCTTTCTCCACCTTGGTGATTTTAATCTGCCTAGCTCTTATCTACAACATCACAAAATAAATCACAAGACATGCTTGACATGATATTTTAGTTGCCCGTTTTAGTGGAATGTTGAAACACGGGGGTGTAATTCAATAGCAATTAGAAAACGTGTCGGAAACGGTATATATGAGCTATGCCACGCTGTCAGAAATGCTCAGCATAGTTAGGATGCTGCAGCCTTCTTCTATGCCACAAACTACATCCCTCCCAGCTGCAGCTTAATTTTCTGTGACTTGTCTAATTACTGTAATTAAACATTAATTGCCATTAATTATTCACACATAAGCTAGTCGCAAGTCAAGTGGTAAAAGCCAGATGAAATCTGTCGTACAACTTACATGTGAAAACTGTGCACTGTTCAATGATGGCAGGTCACTGGGCTTGCCCATGACAGAACACAAGCTTGGAACCCTTAAAATCCTTAGGGTCCTAGTATTGCCAATGTGCTCTGCAGACAAGGCAAAGGCTTGCAATTACCAGAAGCCCTTCCATCAACACCATCTATTATGCTCAAAGCATTACCCTTATTATGTATCTTCAGACAGCAGGTAACAATGATTAATTAAGAATCTACAATGTATAAAAATAATACAGTCCAGTAGAATATTTTCTTCTCTGTCTTAGATTTTATTTTTAAGAATAACTATTATTGGGTAAAGGGCTATGAAAATGTTGCTCACAGATGAAAAAAATAAAATTCAATCAGTTATCTCCTGCTTTATTCCAATTTCAAGATGTGGTGCCTCTGCATCGCAGTATCTGGAAACATATCTGGATATGAAAAGAATAAACAGCATCTTACAACTGGTATTCAACTACGCACAAATTTTTAAGTAGGAACAATTTTAAAGCTCCATAATAACATGGAAAGAATCTTGTCTGATTGTGAGATCAGAAACCTCCTCTGAAAAAATGTGTCTTTTTGGCATTAGAGGGAGCACTAACATAGCCAACCGCATCACTACTGTTGATAGTTGGAAAGCAATTCATAGCAATTTTCACTTGAACCTGATGAAGTAAGTTAAGCAGTCAAGAGGTCCAACTGAATGAGTGGTGCTGATAAGCACAGAATATTTGACTAAATAAACACACAGAATGCTGGAAATAATTAGCAGGTCAAATTTGACATTTCTGACAAGAAGTTATTGAACTGAAATGTAACTGGTCTATTTGCTCCTCAACGGATACTGTATCTATAATGTTATGAATTCATTCCATATGTTTTTATTTTGCTATCTTTTGCTAAATGTCTGTTATGAAACAAAATCTAACAACAAATCTTATAAAACCATGTAGTCATATTAGCTGACTAAATTGATCTCAACCATATTAACAAGGTAATCTAAACAGGAGTCTCCTGCCTGATGGTAGAATCAAAGAGGATGAGCTTAAATCTCGATACACTTTGATCAAGCAGAATGCCCGTCAGCAGTCAAAGAAGTATAAATATTATTATTCTGAACGAACTATCTGATGTGCTTAAGACCAGTTATTTTTATAAACTTGGAAGTATTGCTTGTATAATACTGTACATCTACTTATTGGACACATATAGTTTATGACAGGTCATGCTTTGGTCAGGATGAAATCACTGTGAAAATGTTGTTGCCAGATTCATATGGTATTATCATTATATGAACTAAATAATATTTTAGGCCTAATTTGAGGTTCCTACAATCTACCAATTTAACTTTTCATTTAACACAGCATACTTAGATGATGCACTTGAAGCAGCAAAATTACTGCTTGAACTCATAACTATCCTCTATATTGAGGTTAATAATTACTCAATTCCCAGAACCTTATTAAGCTTGACAAACTCTTGCCATGTGCACCTGAACAAATGCTCAGCATAAAAAGATTAGTCTTGTAAGATTTGCAGAGTATGTGAAAATGCGTGGCTGGTTTATTGTACTTAATAACATAAGCATTTCTATTCTATTCTATTATTGTAATTTCAGTGGGATGAATTGCAGTCTAAAATAATTCATCTTAAAATGTGTTTTTGAGAATAAAAGAAGCAGCTCATAGATTTGACAATGTAGTTAAAAGTGGTAGTAGCAGAACAAAATGTATAGTATATGCGGGAATATATCACTGAGTTTGATTAAATGGCTTCACTTAGAAATGACATCAAATTACACTTTAAATTTGATTTTCTGTGATGGAAGATGTATTCTATGTCATCATTCACATAAAGGGGGGAATGTTGCACTATTATAATAAACTATGAAGTATTGCAAGAATACATCATGTTCTACCCAGCAGTGCAGGATATAAAGTGTCATCTTTGGCTTACTTGAAGAAAATTTGTAAATCCCTTAAAGATAGCAACTCTAGTAATAATAAAAATATGGTAACAACCCACATCAGAGATTAATCAGATGAAAGTCTAAGATTATTTGATATTGCCACAATACTATTAAGGAATGTGCAGAGATTAAAGTTCATAAATATATTTTTCCCTTAAGCTCCATGAACAGCTGACCCATTGATCAAAACCAGTGTCAAATTCATGCTCTGGACAGTGCTATTTTTTGTGAAAGGATTTGATCTCCAGGGCTAAAAAGAGAAAAGGCTGCAATTGTACTTAAGTTCAAATTTGATCAAGGACAAGATAAGGCATGATTATGATTGTCTGATGATCATATACTTCCCAGTGCTTGTTGCTGAAGGGCCATGCATGAAAAGCAAGCAATTAAGCAAGGTATTAACAGCAGTCATTACCTATGACAATGTAACTCTACTAGAAATCAATGCCTCAGAGATTGCCAAGGGGAAAACGTTGGTCTGTATAGCACTTCTCATGATGATTTCCCAAAGTGCTTTACAGCCAAATATAGCCAATGTTAATAAGACATTGTATTTGGTGCATATGCAATACATAGTACAGTATTCTCTGTATGCGCACTCTCAGAATAAACTGCCACTAAATGCATTTTGTCAGAATAATTAGCCTGAAAAATACTCTCATTTCTTAACAGATAAAAATTTTTAAAAATCATTCACCAGATATGTCACTCTCTAATTTCCCCAGATCTGAGGAGGCATTTAATCACAGTCATGATTCCACACTAAGTAAAGACGGGAGGGCTTCTTCCCTGAAAGATATCAGTGAAAAAAATCCGAAGTTTCAAGACTACTGACACTGAGATTGAATTCTGTACCCATTTTAATTTAGTTTCTCCAGCTAATGAGATTCAAACTCAAGTCTCTTTTCAGTAATCCAGATCTCTGTTGCCTGTTCACACACTGGCACCCTATCATATTGTGCAATCAGTATACAGACAAAATTACTTGAGGAATCATATTACCACTTTTAACTAGAGGTGTGTAATAAATAGATCATTAACATCACCACCAGCATCTTGACGTAACATTTAAAAATATATGCAACTTTAATTATGTGGCTATAATTATTCTCCACAAAAGGGGTAACCAAAGAATTGGCATTCAGACCAGACACTATGTGGTAATAAGACAATCGCAAAGAGTGTAGCTACTTAATCTGAGGTTACTTAAGTGCTATCTTTAGTCCAAGGTTTGCCACTAGGAGTATGATAAAGTATAATTGCTACAAAATTCAAAAGCATAGACATTGTTCATCTCCTGGTTCATAGGCTGCCCCTCAGATCAAGGATGTCTTCCTTTGATTCTAGTTCCATGAATTCTAAGGTGGTTGATGAGGCCGATGTGGGAAACACAGATACTTCCACAGATGGAACAAGAGGTGGTTGATAGGGAAAGCAGTATGTAGTTTGTGAGTTGGGTCACACATCTATTCTCTTAAACAAGGCTGCTGTGCATGTCAGATACATGGCCTCAAGGTTCTCAATAGAATTCTTATTGTTCCTTCACCACTTTGAGTGGCTAGATATTCCTAGGAGCTAATGGGGATGTTACACTTTCTTCAAAGACTGTTTGAAAACATTTTAAAATCTTTTTCTTTCTCTATCTAGCAATATTCTCCTATGAAAGAATTTAGACTGCTATCAGGCAGTCTGGTGTCAGGCATTTGAAACCTATGAAGAACCCAACACATCAAATACAAGCAATTAGGGCTTCATCGTTGGGAATGTTGACCTGGGAAAAGAAGATGGTGTTGTTAATTTGTTTATCCTTCCAGTGAATTTAACAGATTTCACAGAAATGATTGTAAGCATCTTGAAATGCTTATCTTGGTAATTCAGGTCTCAGAAGCTGACAGGAACTTGGGATCACTGCTGCCTTACCATGGATTTTTATGGCAGGATTGAAGTCCTAGCCTTCAGATAATCTTTTCCTCAACTAACCAAATGCTATGCTGGCATAAAAAAGGTAGTGGTGAATTTTATCACTGACATTAGCTAAAAGGTAGACTATTTCCCATATATTGGGAGCCAGCAGCTACTCATGAACCTTTATTGTTGAATAGCATTGGGGTACAGAAGACCCAACCTTTCCTGTGATTCTGTAAACTGTTGATGATGTATTAGACCTTAACCTCCTATAGTACACAAATAGAAGCTCCATCTCCATTGGTTCTGGAGAGTAGATACTGTAAGATGAAAAGTTTTCCATTAGTTCTGAAGATTTGCTTCACTTTTACCGAACATTTTCTGGAGATGTGGTGCAACAGAGTTTGTGAAAAACATAGAGAAACGTATTGGGGCAGTGATGTTTAACTCTAAAGTTCACTGAGATTGGTTCTGTTGTAGATCTGGTGGTGAGTATCATGGCTTGCATGTAAGTATTTCCATGACGATTAGAGCTGACTCAAGACTCACAACATGGTATCAAATCTCAATTAGTGAAATTCTGAGAAACAATATGGCAGATAAAACACATTAGAAAGCATATATGGTATATTAATAAAAGACTATTAATAAAATGAAAATACTTGGATATGGAATTATAGGATACAGAACACTTTAACTGGTACGATGTGACTGGTGGTTGCCCTTGGGAGCTGTACTGTTTATAAATGGTGTGAAATTTAAGAAAAAATGTATATCTAATGCTGATTCCAATAAACAGTGTAGATAGTCATGGAAGATCATAAATAAATATTAAGTGATTCAGCACATGCTTTGTATTTGGAGTTCAATATGAAAATGAACTCCATTTTGGAAATGAGATGTATCAGAGAATACCGAGAAACTAAAAACTGTCCAAGTCAAGATTTAGGCATCCAGGTACTGATATCAATAAAAAAAATCAACATTACACAGATGAATGGAACATTGATCTATTTTCTCCAAAAGTCTAGAATGTTAAGTATTGGAAATTAAAACTCTCTGAATGCATCTAGAGCACTGCAAGTTCTGATGAGAGTTCATTGACCTGAATCATCTGTTCTCTTTCATTCTTCACAAAAGCTACATTAATTATTTTCAGAATTTTCTGTTTTATTTTAGAAAGAAAATAGTAAAGGTTGCAGCACAAAATGCTACTAAGGTTAAAAGAGTAAAGAAGAGCACAGGTTGTTCAAATTAAGGGAGTAGTTGCCAGAATATAGAATATTAAAGGTTGATTAAAATATTTCAATAGATAGTGAGAAATTGAGTATGCTCTGGTGAGGCAATCACAAACAACTGGCCATAACCTTAAAATTGTAATCAGATCATTCAGAGATCTTGTACACAAAAAATGTTTACTCACACAGAGGTTAGATAAAATCTATAACTCCATTTCCACAGCCCCCACTTCCCAAATTTCAAAACTGGGTGATAAGGTTTTTAGAGCACTAGAGGTTAAGTTGGGTAAATAATATTTATGTCAAGGCAACTGACCAAAGCTGTATATTTTCAGTAGTGAATGTGTGACTACCTGCTTTTTTTTGGGGGGTGGGGAGGGAAGGAAGGGCAAGTTTAAGACAGCAAGGCAAAGTGAATTTTTAAACTATAAACAATGTTCTCTCCCAACTGTAAATGATATTCTCTCTTCCAAATACAGTATTACTTTTCCTTGTCCTATTTTTTCACCACTTCAACTACCCAATATCTTCTGGACATCATTTCCATGGGCAGTATGAACCCTCCTTCGGATGCCCAGAAAAGCATATTTTCAGGTTATTCAAGTGGTCAGTGGTGTCGCAAAGTAAGAAATTTGGTTCAGTGTTCTCCTCTTTAGGCCATAGAACTGGTACTAGTTGTAATACCACTACTGTCGACCCAACTAAAGACAGGAAAAATCATTTGTTGAACCTAGGAACTTGCCTGATTTGACAATACACCAGGCAACAGTTTTAGCCACAAAGCCATTATGAATGCAGTTAGTTTGTCAATTAACTACATGAAAAATATTAAAGGAAAACAAATGAAAGTAAGTTCTGTTATTCCAACAAAATTTACTTTCCTTTGGAAATAATTTCAATTGAAAGGTTTGCATTATTTTCTTAACTTCTGCACCATAACAAATGATCTCCTACCAGTAAAAAAAACACTACTTTTGGCAGAAACATGAATATGACATAACTTGGAAAGTTAAATCTTTGAAGTAATGTTTAACATAAAATGCAGTGTTTCTTTGTTAGGGAAGCTCTGCCACTGCATTCAAATTGTTATATTTCAAAAAATATCAGGATTCTATTAAAGAAATCTTAGTATGATCTTTGTCCCCCTTTTCCTTCTATTATTATGTTATGAGTTCTTTAAAATATAGTTTAGGTTCAATTAAAATACTTTGCAGATTTCAGACCAACATCCATTCTTGAACAGAGATATTTAACAAGTCTGCTAAGAGAGAAGACATAATACCTTTAATGCATCCAGTGTTATGATGAAAATGACACACACAGGATGAAGTGGACTTGCCTGCAGGTAATTATACAGTGCATGGCTGGTGAATCATCACTCACTATTTCCATTATGGCAATTCATCTCTCTAGAAGCATCTCCATGAGACTAATGCAGGGAGAAGTCTCAGTGGCTCAAAGCAGTGGGGGAGGATGGAAAAAAAAGCTCATACAAAGCTTTATGCATGAATATTGAAAGTCTTTTGGCATCATTTGTTCAGAATTCATTTGAGCCTGATTTGTGTGACTGAGTTTAGCATCAATATTAACCCAACAGGGAAGCCCTACACTTTAAACAAATTCACGGGGCTGGTATTGAATGCAAAATAGATGCATTTTAAAAAGAATTTTTATATGATTACTGTAATTATTCCAGTATCTATATCTAGTTCTCTTCAAAGGCTAGATGGAAAATTAATGAATACAACTGCTATGGCATTTAGCATCTATGTTGGCGACTTTGTCATGAACACAAGGTTAAATGTAAAACCTGTAAATTCTATGCAGTGATTCCAGCTGTGATGTGCATAGGATATGGAGACAGCTATATTGTTAAAACTGGTAAAGAAACAAACATAGCATTTCAAATATCAGCTTTATAATCTTCTTAATTCCAGGATTTTTTGCTCATTTTCTCAACATCCACTCACATGCAATTAAGCTAATTCTTTCATTCATGAGTGTCAGGCAGAGTTACTGTAATAGAACGATAGTCAGTCATTGCTCGCAATTATTATGATGGGAACACCAGAACTTATTAGAAGGAATTAATGGAAAAAAAACAAGTCATTTCAATCCCAAAGGACAGCCTAAAGAGAAAAATTGAAAAATTAAAATGGGATTTTATATGCCAATTCAATTCTTATTCACATTTTTTTTTCATTTGATGTCTCTTTACTGGAGATAAAAGACAGAAAAAGATGAAGGTGATGGAAAGGAAAGAGTGATGGGCAAAACATATGAACACAAGGGACTTTAGCCCTTGAGCTTACTCTGCCATTCAATAAGTCAACTCTACAAGCCCTGGATTCCTTGTAGCCCAAAAATATTTCTGTCTTAGCTTTGAATACCCTTAATAACTCTACATGCACAGCTCTCAGGGCTGTCTAATTTATTACAAAGATTCACAGCTTTCAAACCAAAATTCCTTCTCAGTTTAGTCTTAAATCAGACACTGCTTATCCTAAAACTATATCCCTGAGCTCTAGCCTACCTTACCAGGGGAAATAGCCTCACTGCATCTTGCCTTCCTCAGAATCTTAACTGTCTCAGTAAAATCAATTCTATTCTTCTAAACTCTCATTCATCTAAACTAGGAAGGAGGCAAGAAAAGGAAAATATAAACAAAAGACAGCTAGCAGGAAAAAACAAGGGATTGAGACATGTCTGTGTAGATTCGTACTGGAAATGGAGACACACTGTGCATATTAATTGGCAAATTGATTTTTATAGGAAATATGGGCAATGGAATAGCAATTCCTACCCATTTTTATCTAGACAATTATAATTGAGTTCAAAGTATTCATTAATATGAGGATATGGGGGTGTTCATGTCAGTAATTAAATATTAGAACAAAACAGAAGACGTTAGAGATGCTCAGGAGGTCAGATAGCATCATTCAACAGAGAAATAGAGTAAATGTTCCAGCTTGATGAACTTTCATCAGAATTGGAACAGAGAAAGGGTTCAGGTATGAGAACTTTGAACTGAAATAGTAGCTCCATTTCTCACTCCATAATTGCTTATCTCGAGTTTTCATTTCATATTTCAATAAGCTGTAGTTTTACTTCGCTATTAGACTTGAGGAATGCTCCACAAAGAGAAAACACACTTTAAGAAAAACCAAGATCCACATGCAGGCAGCTTCTAGCAGTTGTTTAAAAGAACTTGAAATCATCATCTGCTCATCCTTTTGTTGAGAAGTCATTTGTTTCAAACAGAAAAATAAACAAACACTGAGAAGACATCTAGAAAAAGAGGGATGAATTGTACAATAAATAAATTAGTAGATTAGGATCATGTCACATACAAGTGGGTGCAATGCACTAGATGAGCAAAGCTATGGGGCAACAAGGACAGTTTCTGTAATTATCTACTATTACAAACTTATGGTTAAGAATATTCTCTATTCTGAGGGGTGGGGGCAGAGGGGTGAGTGATGAGACAGCCAGGCCAAAGATGTAGTGGGGATGTGGGGGGTGGCAACGGTCAATCAGAAGTGGTATTAAAGGACATTGATCAATGACTGGCTGGGAGTCCTGGCAGAGATGAATGTTTGCATGACTGATAGCTGGAGAAATTGGAAAGAACTTGGTTGGGAAGGAGTTGGGAAAACCTAGTGTCTAGAACCAATGGACTGGAGCTCGGGTATTGAGGGGCAAACTTGACTCATTCGGAGACTATAGGTGTTTTATAGGTGGGTGACGGAAGGGAGGGAAATGGATGATGACAGATTTGATGATCCAAACTCTTATCAATTACTTCTGGATGTTTCAGTACGACACATCAGTATGAAGATCAGATTACCAAAGAATACCAAACAAAGGGCTCTCCAGGTCTATGTAGTCTAAATTCATCTGCACTTTCACACAGTGAATGAAGCCAATATATGCACTCTTGATGCCAAAATTGTGTCACACACTTCGCAGTGCCTAACTAAATTTCAGAAATGGCACATACTATCTATAAACATAGAAACATAGAAAACCTGCAGCACAATATAAGCCCCTCGGCCCACAAAGTCGTGCCGAACACGTCCTTACCTTAGAACTACCTAGGCTTACCCATAGCCCTCTATTTTTCAAAGCTCCGTGTACCTATTCAGGAGTCTCTTAAAAGATCCTATCGTTTCCGCCTCCACCAGCAGCCTATTCCATGCACTCACCACTCTCTGCAAAAAAACTTCCCCCGACATCTCCTCTGTACCTATTTCCAAGCACCTTAAAACTGTGCCCTCTCATGCTAGTCATTCCAGCCCTGGGAAAAAGCCTCTGACTATCCACATGATCAATGTCTCTCATCATCTTATACACCTCTGTAAGATCACCTCTCATCCTCCGTCGCTCCAAGGAGAAAAAGCCAAGTTCACTCAATCTATTCTCATAAGGCATGCTCCCCAATCCAGGTAATATCCTCATACATCTCCTCTGCACCCTTTCTATGGTTTCCACGTCCTTCCTAAAGTGAGGACCAGAATTGAGCACAGTACTCCAAGTGGGGTCTGACCAGGGTCCTGTATAGCTGCAACATTACCTCTCGGCTCTGAAACTCAATCCCACGATTGATGAAGGCCAATGCACCGTATGCCTTCTTAACCACAGAGTCAACCTGTGTAGCAGCTTTGAGTGTCCTGTGGACTCGGACCTCAAGATCCCTCTGATTCTCCACACTGCCAAGAGTCTTACCTTTAATGTTCTATTCTGCCATCGTATTTGACCTACCAAAATGAACCACCCCACACTTACCTGGGTTGAACTCCATCTGCCACTTCTCAGCCCAGTTTTGCATCCTATCAACGTCCCACTGTAATCTCTGACAGCCCTCCACACTATCCACAAAACCCCCAACCTTTGTGTCATCAGCAAATTTACTAACCCATCCTCCACTTCCTCATCCAGGTCATTTATAAAAATCACGAAGAGTAGGGGTCCCAGAACAGATCCCTGAGGCACACCACTGGTGACCGACCTCTATGCAGAATATGACCCATCTAAATGGTTATCAGATTTCACTCTGGAAAACTAAAATCAATATTCAATTGCCTAGTACTGAAAACAAGGAGCACTTACAGTTGAATTTCCAGGCAAATAACTTTCTCAATCTGGCTGGTCATAAACTCAAACGCCTGTCATAACCAACATTAAGATTCAGTTAATCTGTTATCATTCAGTAGCTCCAAATCTATTCACTCATCAGATGGATGACCGTCCAATTGTGAAAAATAATTTCAAAATTTAAGCATTTAATAAATGATTGCACCATGGAAAGTGCACATTTGAGCTTGATATTACACTAAACACAACCACTTTATCAAAAGCTGCAGCTCATTTTCACCTAACGAAAAGAAAGAAAAATTAATTCCTGTTTCAAAATTTTTAGAAAGAGGAAAGAAATCAATAGACCTTAACTAAAAGCAGTGGAGTAAAGATGTTTAACTAGTGCAGAATACTTCATTCCAAAATGTTGATGTAAAACCTCCTTTTTAAAAAAAGCTGATATTGCACACTCCACAGCTGACAGTAGCCACGAGTGAATAATGACTCTCTTCACACAACTAAGGTGCACACTCTGTTTCATGGCCTGGGATGTGTTGACATCTTCACCAAATAATTTAAGTAATAAACGATAGTGCCTGGGGAATGCACAATGAAATAACCTAGACCACAGGAACTTCAGTAGATCAACAGCATTTGTCAACAACTCAAGGTTTGTTTCTTCACATTGTAACATCATAAACTGTTGCATATTATCATACATCATATGTTTGCATAGATGTACTGAACGTATGTTCACATTCATTGAGGACCCAGAGATATTTCACTGATAAGTACTGCGCTAATAACAAAAACATAATGACTGAAATGCCAGGAACAGACAAAGTTATGTCACACAGTTTCAGTGTAACATAGCAATTCAGCTCATTTTATGTTGGAGTAATCCAAAACTAATTCTGCTTTTTAGAAACCAGTTTCAAATCTAGTTTTCCTTTCAACGATGGAATTTCCTCAATCACATACTGAGAACCGTATGATCCATTTTGGCTACCTCCCAATGTCCCTGGATACATAGAAATGAGTCTTCATCCAACCTGAAGCAATTGATACAGAAAAAGCTATAATACTAGAATAAGTCATACCCCTTGCCAAATACTTGCAGTACAGATAAAATTTCAAAGTTCAAAGTAAATGTTATTATCAGAGTACATACAACCCTGAGATTCGTTTTCCTGCGGGCATACTCAGCAAATCAATAGAACAGTTACAATAACAGGATCAATGAAAGATCAACCACAGTGCAAAAGACAACAAATTGTGCAAATACAAATATACAAAAATAGTCATAAATAATGAGAACATGAAAAAACAAGATAAAAAGTCCTTAAAGTGAGATCATTGGTGTGGAAACATCTCAATGGATTGGCAAGTGAGTGTAGTTATCCTCTTTGTTCAAGAGCCTGATGGTTGACAGGTAGCAACTGTTCTTGAACCTGGTGGTGCCATTCCCAAGCTCCTGCACCCTTTACCCGATGGCAGCAGCGAGAAAGAGCATGGGTGGTGAGGATCTCTGATGATGGATGCTGCTGTCCTACAACAGTGTTTCATGTAGATGTGCTCAATGCTTGGACAGCTGCATTCATGATGTTCTGGGCCAAATCCACCACCTTTTGTAGGCCTTTCCGTTCAAAGGCTCAGGTGTCTCCACACCAGACTGTGATGTAGCCAGTCAATACATTCTCTAAAATACATCCATAGAAGTTTGTCAAAGCTTTTGATGTCATGCCAGATCACCACAGACTCCTAAGGAAGTAGAGGTGTTACCATACTTTCTTCACAATTGCATTTACCTTTACGTCCTGTTCACAAAAATCAGACAAATCTCATGCAGGCAATCAATCAACTCTTCTTAACAGCAAGATCCTACAATACTTTCAAAACTGCAAAATCTGCTCACTGATTCTCTGCTTGAGTTGGGTCACATCTACTGAGCTCCTGACCTCATCATAACCTTGGTCTAAATGTTGAAAAAAAAAGAGCCAGCAAGAGACACTACCCTTGATGACATTTAACCAACTATGACATCAACAAGCCCTGGTAAAATCTGATGTCATTGAGAGGAAAGTAAAAGGTTTATAGAAGGACACATGTCTCACATAAAGGAAAATGGTTCTCATTAATCTAGAACATAGAACAGTACAGCAGAGGAACACACCCTTCTGCCAATAATATCTATGCCAGCCATGCCAATTTTAACTAACCCCATCTGCCTTCATAAGGTCTATGTCCCTCAATCCCCTGCCTGTTCACATGCCTGTCTACATGCCTCTGAAATGTTACTATAGGAGTGTTCACCTCCTTCTGTGGCAGCACTTTTTAGGCACAAATCACTCTACAAAAATCTTACCGTACACACCTGCATTAAACTTTGCTCTTCCTTTCTTAAACCCTATAATATTTGACATTAAGACTCTTCAAAAAAGATTCCATCATAATTTTATACACATATATCAGATTGCCTATCAGACCCAATACAGGTGTCCCCCACTTTTCGAATGTTCGCTTTACGAAACCTCATTGTTACGAAAGACCTACTTTAGTACCCTGTTTTCGCTTTCAGAAGGTGTTTTCACTGTTACGAAGAAAGGCAGCGGCGATAAAAAATCAGCGCGCGAAAAAATCAGCACGCGATAAAAGGCAGCGCACGCCACGAGCAGCCGCTCTCCCCCGGATTTGGAACGGTATTGCTTAAACATGTTGCATTGAGCAGCCGTTAGCAAGATGAGTTCTAAGGTGTCAGAAAAGCTTGAAAGAGCTCGTAAGGGTGTTACACTTAGCGTAAGACTAGACATAATTATGCGTTTTGATCGTGGTAAACGAAGCAAGGATAAAGTGAGTTTGGCTTGTGGAAGCTGACGAAGATGATGCTGAAGAGGTTTTGGCATCCCACGACCAAGATCTGATAGATGAAGAGCTGATGCAAATGGAAGAGGAAAGGATAAAAATTGAAACCGAATGCAGTAGCGAAAGTGAAGAAATTGCGTGAGATTTTTGCTGCAATGATAAAGTACGACTTTAATTCTGAAAGGGTACGTAGGATTAGGGGATACTTGCAGGATGGTTTGAGTGCTTACAAAGAACTGTGTGATAGAAAAATGCGTGAGGCTCAGCAGTCAAGCAAGCCTTCCACATCAGCCACAGCAGACGACAAACCTCAACCTCCGACATCGAGGTGGGCAGTCATAGGAGAAGATGAGCTGCCTGCCCTGATCGACGATGAGTTGACACCCCCATGTCCCACCACCCCAACTCCCAGGCCCCGGACAGATACTGTACCGATTTGTGGAGAATGCAGTGGTAGCCGGGAGGCACACAGCACATCTTTGAGAAGAAGGCCGAAATAAACATGCTAATTAATTAGGTGCTGCCTAGCACGTAATTGTCGGCCCAGATCAGAGGCGATGCAATCCGCAATCGCCTCTGATCTGCGCCGACATTTACGTGCCAGGCAGCACCTAATTAATTAGCATGTTTATTTCGGCTTTTTTCTCAAAGATGTGCTGTGTGCCTCCCGGCTACTGTTGCGTTCTTCGCGGCAATGTATCGGGTCGGCAGCCCGGAGGGTGGGGGGCCACTACACCACCCAACCTGCGATGACTCAGTCTAACACACCATCATCAGTGTGCTCGGCGCTGTTTTCCCAATTCCAGTAAGTGATACTACACTGTACATACATTATTTCTACTTTATATAGGCTGTGTATTTTTACATGTTATTTGGTAGATTTGGCAGCTTCATAGTTTAAAGGTTACTGGAGAGCGCGTTTATGCCAACAGCGCCTGTGTGAGATTTTCTACCGAGAGTGCTTGCGTGAGATTTTCGCTACGGAGATCTGTGCAGGCAATCGTTGTAGAGGAGTATTTCTACTTTATATAGGCTGTGTATTTATCATATAATTCCTGCTTTTACTATATGTTACTGTTATTTTAGGTTTTATGTGTTATTTGGCATGATTTGGTAGGTTATTTTTGGGTCTGCGAACGCTCACAAAATTTTCCCATATAAATAAATGGTAATTGCTTCTTCGCTTTACGACATCCCAGCTTACGAACCGTTTCATAGGAACGCTCTACCTTCGGATGGCGGGGGAAACCTGTACTCTAAAGAAAACAATTCAGATATGTTAAACATCTCCTTTATAGCTAATTCAGTAAACCTCTTCAACATCCTCTCTGAAGTCTCCATGTCCTTTCTGGATGTAACAGGAGTTATTTCAGGTAGTTTTTAAGCCAACCCATCATTAACTGCCACATCAGTAATGTTCCTTCCATTATAAGGTCAGCTGGGGATATTCACCACTGATGCCATTGATTCTATTTGCAACATCTCAGAAAATTCCATGCCAGCATGCGGCAAGACTATTTACATGAGAGAGACTAACCACCTAGCCTTGATGTGAAGTCCTTTATCATCAACATCTTGGTGAGTTACCACTGACTAAGAATTTAAGTGAACAACCTTTGTAAATTGTCTAGCTATAAAAGTTGAGCTCACACCTGACTCATAAAGCCTTTCTACTATTTGGAATGGACACACCAAAAGATGATGGAACATTCTCCACAAGTAGTTCAATACAGTTCCAAGAACATGCCAAAAGGTTCACAACTATCTCGATCAAAGCAACCCACTTCATCAATATAAACATTCACTTGCTCCATCATTGCTACAAAAAGCACTGCAATGACTTGTCAGCGTGTCTTTGACAGTGCCTTTCAAAACAGTGATTTCCACCAAAGGAAATGCAGCAGACATAGGGGAACTTACATAATGTAATCCTGTCACACTATCCCGATACAGAAATGTATCGCCATTGTTTCATCCTCATTGATTTAGATCTTGGAACTCCCTATCCAATTGTGGGACTTCCTTTATCAAGACACTGCAGAGCATCCAAGCATCTCACCAATACCTTCTCATTGACAATAAATACTCATCTATTAGAGATATCCACACACAAGCCCTTTAGGCAAAGAAAGTTCTCCCAATCTCTTAAGTAATCTCAAATTACTGTATCCTTTTACTGATACCCCTAACAGTTTTTTTTCTATTTACATTCACAAAACAATTCATAGGTAAGCTTAAATGAAATAAACAATTGCCCATAAATAAGATGTAACATTGATGCTGATATATCCAACTGTCTGCCTCATTATTGGCTCACTGATGCTTCACAGGAAAATTTACAGTGTCACGCTGAATGCTTTGAGATAACCGAGAAATATTTATGGAAGTTTCAATTTCCAATGCAGCAAGTTCCCAAATCAGGTCAACCTGTGATAATAGGGATCAAATGAACTCCAGGCCATTTCTAAGCAGGAAAGGATGTTGAAGTGCAAGTAAATCCAGGATACTGTCCAAGAGCACTACTGCTTTATGCATTGTGTGCTGGATAAAAATAATGCAAATGATATATTTGCAAGTGGATACATTTATTTTAACATAGATCTATACCCAATCTTAAGAAATTACAAAATAACATTCCCATAAGCCCAATGACGCAAAAAAAAATTCATATTTTATATGATTTTTATAAGCCACTAACATTTCACTCAAGTATGCATTATGAAGTCAGATATGTTATTATATTATGTTATTTACCCAGAGAATATTCTTTATATGTATTTACTTTAATCCTCAGGTACAAACATTATTTAGCTCTAAATAAATCAAAATTTCTCTCGTCAAGTTGGCTCAGAAAACATCGTTTATAAAACAAAATTATTTCTTATTGTGCTCTTTTTAAGCAAATTTCAACCTTGCTAAATGCCTTTGTATATAGTCTATAGTTTTGTAATTACATAATTCAGTACAAAAGAGACTCTTGGACCACAACAAAGATCGACACAGGCCTGTGGTTTGGAGCAGACTATCATTTCATAACTCTATAGCCTATACTGTGTCTGTCCACTGAAACATTACTGACTATAGCAATCATGATTAAACGGATGATGTGGAGCACAGCCAAATGAAGCAGAGAGAGGCTTGGGGCATCGCTGCCAAACAATTCCAGGGGGACGATGCAAGCGACCACCAGGATGGCTGACTGACTGACTGAGGAGACATCATCGCAGATTCATTGTCATGCACTTTTGTTTTTCATCTTTGATGCCTAGTGCTGAATCTCTTTTTGTCCAGCTTGTCATTGTGTTTTACAAGGGGTCATTCTGATGTGCTGCTCACTGCTCTCATGCTGAGGATGTGGTTAGGAAAGTGGTGTTAATTGGTCCGTGCAAATCGCAACTGATTTTATACATGATTCACCCAATAAAAAGCAGTCATAAAATTCAAATGATAATTAAAAGCACACTGATATCAACTGTAAATCACAGTTCCAACTAGCAGCTTCTGTTCATTAGCTGACTTCAATAATGTCTAATGCAGTACAATGAAGACCAAAAGCAGCACATTAAAAGTACAGAAGTAATTAAATGGTAGATTAATACTTAGTGCAGTAATCTATTCTCCAAAATAAGGGGTTCATATGTAATATATGTTGTCATGTTCACAGTGGAATAAAAGTAGGATTCACAGCATTAGCTGCATATATACATGGATCTAATGAAGAAGGCTAACAAGATTTTTCATTTGTTTTTCAATATTATGCAAATGTAAAATATTAATCTCCATATATATTCATCCCTCTTCACAATTTTAAACTTATCTATTTCCTGTGAATAAATCCTGTTTGATGTACAGAGGAATCTTGAGGTCTAAGTCCATAGTCCCCTGAAACGAGCTGCAGATGTTGATGGGAAGGTAAAGGAGGCATATGGCATGCTTGCCTATATTAGATGAGGCACTGAGTTTAAGACTCAACAAAGTTATGTTGCAGCTGTATAAAAGTCTGGGTAGGCTGTATCCAGAGTACTGTATTTAATTGTGGCTACTCCACTGAAGCGGGGATGTTGAGGCTTGGGAGAGGGTGCAGAAGAGATATACTAAAATGTTGCTTGACTTACAGACAATGTACTACAAGGAGAAATTGGACAAACTTGGGTTGTTTATTCTGGATCAACAGATCAAATCAGATCTCAGATAAATTTATAAAATAGATTGCAAGCTGGTATCGTCCTCTCAGGGTCAAAATGTTTACTACTAGAGGGATGAATTTAAAATGAGAGGAGATGTGTGTGGATGCTTGATATGCATTGTCAGAGGTAAGGTTGGAGACAGATGCAAAATATATGGAGGAATATCCATTTGCAGGCAGAATAGATTAGTTTAATTAAGTCATTAGTTTCAAAAAGTGGCATCTATTATTACGGACCCAGATCACCCAGGACATGTCCGGTTCTCATTGCTACCAATGGAGGAGGTACAGAGGTATGAAAACACACATTCAGTATTTTAGGAACAGTATCTTCCCATCGTCATCCGATTTCTGAATGGATAATAAACCCATGTACACTGCCTCTATGGTTTCCTCTCTCTTTCTATTATATACACACACACACACACACACACACACACACACAGAGTGGATTCCACTTAATTGGGCAATCGCTTAATTGGGGCAGCCACTTATTTGAGACAACTCCTACAAAAAAAACTAATCAAAAAAATTGCCAGGATTTTTTTTACAGTGTTTTTTTTTATGTATTGCACTGCACTGCTGATGCAAAACAACAAATTTCATGACATATTCCAGTGATATGAAACCTGATTCTGAATTAGTTTGGCACAATATTATGGTGTCACAACAACCTCTCTCTCAACATCAGCAAAACCAAAGAGCTGATTATTGATTACAGGAGGAAGAAGACAAAGGTCTATGTGCTAGTCCTCATTAAGGGCCAGTCCTCGCTATCAAATCAGAGGATCTATCCTGGAACCAGAACCTTTACTTCCTTAGAAATTTGCATAGATTCAGCATGTCACCAAAAACTTTTACAAACTTCTATAGATGCACAATTGAGAGTATCCTTAACTTGTTTCATCACAGCCTGGTATGGAAACATCAATGCCTAGGAATGGAAAATTCCATAGCAAGTGGTGGATACAGCCTAGTCCATCACAGGAAAAACCCTCTCCACCATTGAGCACATTTAAAAACAAGAGAAAATCTGCAGATTCTGGAAATCTAAGCAACACACATAAAATGCTGGAGGAACTCAGCAGGCCAGGCAGCATCTATAGAAAAGAGTACATTCAACAATTTGGGCCGAGACCCTTCAGCAGGACTTACATGGAGTGCTTCCACAAGAAAGCAGCATCCATCATCAAGGACCCCTACCATCCAAGCCATGCCCTCTTCTCACTACTTTCACTGGGCAGGGTGTACTGTACAGAGGGCTTAGGCTCTCCATCAGGTTCATGAACCATTATTACCCTTCAACCATAAGGCTCTTGAACCAGCGTAGATAACTACACTGAACCTACAGATTCACTTTCAGGAACCCCTTGCAACTCATGCTCTAAGTATTATATATTTTTTTTATTTATTTACACATTTTATCTTCTTTTGCACATTGGTTGTCAGTCTTTGTTCATAGAACATAAAAAATCTACAACACATTACAGGCCCTTCAGCCCACAATGTTGTGCAAACCATGTAACCTACTCCAGAGCTGCCAAGAATTTCCTTACTGCATAGCCCTCTGTTTTTCTAAGCACCATATACCTATCTAAGAGTCCCTTAAAAGACCCTATTGTATCCGTCTCTACCACTCTCTGTGCGAAAAAATTACCTCTGACATCCCCTTGGTACCCACTTCCAAGCACCTTAGAACTATGCCCCCTTGTGTTAGACATTTCAGCCCTGGGAAAAGGCCTCTGGCGATCCACACGATCAATGCCTCTCATCATCTTATACACCTCTGTCAGGTCACCTCTCATCCTCCGTCACTCCAAGGAGAAAAGGCCAAATTCACTCAACCTATTCTCATAAGGCATGCTCTCCAATCCAGGCAACATCCTTGTAAATCTCCTCTGTGCTCTCCCTATAGTATTGACATCCTTCCTGCAATGAGGTGACCAGAATTGAGCACAATACTCCAAGTGGGATCTTATATAGCTGTAACATTATCTCATGGCTCTTAAACTCAATCCCACGATGATGAAGGCCAACACACGATATACCTTCTAACAACATTGTTCACCTGCGCAGTAGCTTTGAAAATCCTATGGACATGGACCCCAAAATCAAGGTGATCCTCCACACTTACCATTATTATTATATTTTGTCTTCAAATTTGACCTACCAAAATTAACCACTTCACAATTATCTGGGTTGAACTCCACTTGCCACTTCTTAGCCCAGTTCTGCATTCTACTGATGTCCTGCTGTAACTTCTGACAACCCTCCAGACTATCAATAACACACCCAACATCAGCAAACTTACCAACCCACCCTTCCACTCTCTCATCCAGGTCATTTATAAAAATCACAAAGAGAATGGGTTCCAGAACAGATCCCTGCAGAACACCACTGGTCACCGTCCTCCACGCAGAATACAAACTGTCTACAACCACCTTTTGCCTTCTGTAGTCATGTTAATTCTGGAGCCACAAAGCAAGGTCTCCTTGTATCCCATACCTCATTACTTTCTGAATGAGCCTCACAGGGGGAACCTTATCAAATGCCTTACTGAAATCCATATACACTACATCCACTATTCTACCTTCATTAATGTGTTTTGTTACATCCTCAAAGAATTCATTCAGATTTGTAAGGCATGATCTGCCCTTGACAAAGCCATACCAACCATCCCTAATCAGTTTACGTCTCTCCAAATGCTCATAAATCCTGCCCCTCGGGATCTTCTCCAACAACTTGCCCACCACTGAAGTAAAACTCACTGGTCAATAATTTCCTTGGTTTTATTTACTCCCTTCCTTGAACAAGTAAACAACACATGCAAAATTCCAATCCTCTGGTACTTCTCCCATCCTTATTGATGACACAAAGATCATTGCCAGAAGCTCAGCAATCTCCTCCCTTGCTTCCCACAGTAGCCTGGGGTTCATCTCGTCTGGTCCTGGCGATTTATCTAACTTAATACCTTTCAGAAGCTCCAGCACATCCTCTTTCTTCATACACTCAAGTGTTTCAGTCCACTTTGTCCTCTCCACAATTGCCAAGGTCCTTTTCACTGGTGCATACTGAAGAAAAGTAGTCATTAAGTACCTACGTTACCTCCTCCAGCTCCACGCATATGTTTTCACAGTACTCCAAGTGGGGTCTAATTAAGATCTTATATAGCTGTAACATTACCTCATTGCTCTTGAACTGAATCCCACGGTTGATGAAGGCCAACATACAATATGCCATCTTTGAATGTGTGATTTTTCATGAATTCTATTGTATTTGTTTATTTACCGTAAAATGCCTGCAAGAAAATTAAACTCAAGGTTGTGTATGGTAACATATACTATATATACTTTTGATGATAAAATATACTTAGACTTTGAAGGAACTGTTCCTGTTTTGTGTTCTATGTTTTAAAAAAAAGAATAAAATGAAAAAGTTCTCTCCACTGGATAGCCAACATTTTGATACTGCTACAAATAATCTTTTTTTAAATGAAACTTGCATGTATATCCAAAGATGCCAGATAACTCAGTAGAAACTATATTGGATAAGAGAGAAATCTTCATAATATATCATATTTCTCTGAATAAACTGCAACACAGATCTGCATATTAACCACAAAATCATTTCTCACGACTTTTCTGTTGGTCATAGTTACTAAGTAATTAATAATCACTCATAATGATATGGAGTACTAAATAAGGCTGCTATGAGTCATAGTTCTCTAATTTTCATAATTTATTAAATTTGTGACTGGGATGCTGTTCTTAGCATCAACTTGATAATGCTCAAATTCAATGCTCTGAATACAGTAAGTTTTAATGAGTCTCACTATTGCTTTGCTATATTGAAAAAATTCAGCAACTTAAGAATTGGAATTCCTTTTAAGTTCACAAGATCTAACTCCCTTGTCTTTCTCAGATCAGTTCAACACTAGCTTGGGTTCTCCTTATAAACATATTGAAACTAGCAACTACTGTTCATCAGCTGACATTGCAATAAGGGTAGCTTATGTGGCATACATATGGGAAGTACTTCAATGCAGTCAGCACACTTCACAGCAAAGGTTAGCCAAATCTCAGTGGTCAAGCTGCAGTTCCCACACTTGGCCTTATTAGCCACTTTAGAACCCTTCAAATCAGGGTTCTGGATCAGGCAAGTAATCATCAATGCCAAGGGACTGTCTGTAAAGAAGAATAACATGTGGGTGTGCATCTTCCAGAAAATTTATTTATCACGTGATACAACTTTTGTTACAATATTGTGTAAAATAAGAACAGAAGTAGGCCACTTGGCCCCTTGAACCTACTTCACCATATGTGCTATCATCAACTCCAAATCCACTTCCTTTTATCTCATAATCTCTTGCTTACCAAGCACCAATGTATTTCGGTCTTAAAAACACTTTCACTACCCTTTTAAAAGGAGAGTTCTAAAAATTCATGGACACCTGGCAGAAAAAAATAAAGATAACCTGGGCATTCCAGGATCAGTGCAGTAAACCTTCTCTGAAATGCTTCCAATTCGTCTAGAAGAAAAAGCATTTCAGGATGTATACTGTATACATTTCTCTGACATTAATTTGTACGTTTGAACCTCTGATTCTTCTTTAGATAAGTTTTTGCTGTCACAGCACTCCAGATTTTCTTTTTAGTACCTTCAAAATGCATCACCTTACTTTAACCTTGATTAAACTCCACCTGTCATTTCTCAGCCCATTTCACCAACACAACAATATCACCTTATAGCCTAAGTCTTTTCAATATGTTACTAACTCCACCAATCTTAGTGTCATCTGTTAACTTATCGATCGCGTCTCCTATATACACAACAAAATTATTCACGAATGTTACAATCAGCAAAGGTTCCAGCACCAATCCAATGGAGTACCTCTAGTCACAGGTATCCATCACATGAACAATTCTCTACCATCCCCCTGCCAAAACAATTTTGCCACATTGTGCTGGATCCAACTTTTTGAACCAGTCTCTCAAGTGAGACCTTATCAAAATCCTTTAAAATCTACAACCCTGCCCTCATCAATATATTTTGCTCCCTGATCAAACTTTTTACATTTCACACTTTACAATTCTATTCCACACGTCTGTGATAAGTGCAATGTAGCAAAGGACATAACACTGGAGAGTTCAGCATACATATCTGGTAACATCGATAAAAAGTAGAATTGTCTGTTTCTTTGAAGTTTACCTTATGGTCCCCAGAAACGTACCATCGTATCTCCTTTGAGAACCACAAAAACTGTTGTTGCACTCACACTGCCATTTTAACCTACAGTGGCATGCAAAAGTTTGGGCACCCCGGTCAAAATTTCTGTTACTGTGAATAGTTAAGTTAGTAGCAGATGAACTGATCTCCAAAAGTCATAAAGTTAAAGATGAAACATTCTTTTCAACATTTTAAGCAAGAATAGTGTGTTATTTTTGTTTTGTACAATTTCAGAGTGGAAAAAAAGGAAAGGAGCACCATGCAAAAGTTTGGGCACCCCAAGAGATTTGAGCTCTCAGATAACTGTTACCAAGGCCTCAGACCTTAATTAGCTTGTTAGGGCTATGGCTTGTTCACAGTCATCGTTAGGAAAGGCCAGGTAATGCAAATTTCAAAGCTTTATAAATACCCTGACTCCTCAAACCTTGTCCCAATAATCAGCAGCCATGGGCTCCTCTAAGCAGCTGCCTAGCACTCTGAAAATTAAAATAAATGAGGCCCACAAAGCAGGAGAAGGATATAAGAAGATAGCAAAGCGTTTTCAGGGAGCCATTTCCTCAGTTCGTAATGTCATTAAGAAATGACAGCTAACAGGAACAGTAGAGGTCAAATTAAGGTCTGGAAGACCAAGAAAACTTTCCGAGAGAACTGCTCATAGGATTGCTAGAAAGGCAAATCAAAACCCCCGTTTGACTGCAAAGGACCTTCAGGAAGATTTAGCAGACTCTGGAGTGGTGGTGTACTGTTCTACTGTGCAGCGACACCTGCACAAATATGACCTTCATGGACTAGTCACCAGAAGAAAACCTTTCCTTTGTCCTCACCACAAAATTCAGCATCAGAAGTTTGCAAAGTAACATCTAAACAAGCCTGATGCATTTTGGAAACAAGTCCTGTGGACTGATGAAGTTAAAATAGAACTTTTTGGCTGCAATGAGCAAAGGTATGTTTGGAGAAAAAAGGGCGCAGAATTTCATGAAAAGAACACCTCTCCAACTGTTAAGCAGGGGGGTGGATTGATCATGCTTTGGGCTTGTGTTGCAGCCAGTGGCACGGGGAACATTTCACCAGTAGAGGGAAGAATGAATTCAATTAAATACCAGCAAATTCTGGAAGCAAACATCACACTGCCTGTAAAAAAAAAGAAAAAAAGCTGAAGATGAAAAGAGGATGGCTTCTACAACAGGATAATGATCCTAACACACCTCAAAATCCACAATGGACTCCCTCAAGAGGCACAAGCGGAAGGTTTTGCCATGGCCCTCACAGTCCCCCGACCTAAACATCATTGAAAATCTGTGGGTAGACCTCAAAAGAGCAGTGCATGCAAGACGGCCCAAGAATCTCACAGAACTAAAAGCCTTTTGCATGGAAGAATGGGTGAAAATCCCCCAAACAAGAATTGAAAGACTCTTAGCTGGCTACAGAAAGCGTTTACAAGCTGTGATACTTGCTTAAGGCGGTGTTACTAAGTACTGACCATGCAGGGTGCCCAAACTTTTGCTTCCGGCCCTTTTCCTTTTTTGTTATTTTGAAACTGTAAAAGATGGAAATAAAAAAGTAATCTTGCTTAAAATATTAAAGAAATGTGTCATCTTTAACTTTATGTCTTTTGGAAATCAGGTCATCTTTTACTCGCTTAGCTATTCACAGTAACACAAATTTTGACCGGAGGTGCCCAAACTTTTGCATGCCACTGTATGCAGCTTGAAATCAGAATTGGAGGTAACAGAGCCAATCATGGGTTCATGGTCCACCTTTAGGCCGCACACTCTGCTCTCAACCTTTCCAAATTTCCCAGAGCCAACAACAGCACCAGATTGTTCAGTTGGCCCAAAAACATATCATCAAAATGTATACTACAGGCTCCAATCATACACATTTTAGTAGTAGGAGCATATTTAAAAGAAGTAATAGTTGTTTCACATACTGACTACAGGACATCACCATTGGTCACATTGCCACTGGTGCCATCCTGAAGCAGGACCTTTTAATGGCAGAATATGCATGTTTGAACATTTCTGCATATTGCTCTAACCTTACCTAGTTGTAGCTAAGAGTTCATACTAAATACATTCTTCCAGTCCATGTTTAAATATTTGAGCCTATATTTTCCAGAATAATTCTGGCCTGTTGTGTGGTTAGCCACCATGATTAGTAGGTTTACTCTTATGAGAAACTACACATTAACATCTGATCTGGGGTTACAACTTCTCATCAGGCTATTCCTTCAGATTGGACCAAATTTTTGTTAAAGACACTTTGCAGAATTCTTAATGTAATACAACCGCTAATATGTGAGCAATAGAAAGGTGTATTGATATTTATATTAGTATACTGACCGTTAACTTTCATCTTGATTTTATAACCTCTGCCTTTGTCATTATTGCCAATGGTGCATATAGAATCATTAAATCATTATGGCACAGAAAGAGGTCTATCACAGTAAATTTGTGCTGTGTCTAAGTACAGCAAACAATCCCATTCCCTCATCCTTTATGGCACTGCTAATTATTCTTTCAAATTCCAATCCAATTTCTTTTTGAAAGCCTTGATTATACACAGTATGTAAAAAGTAGTACTGGAGAAATTAATCAGGCTGATACCAATATACGCAGCACGTGATGAACACATCCCAGTTTTATAGGAGGTAGCGATGGATTTGTCATTTGTCCAAAGTTCTACACACTCTATAAAGGTTACTAGACTGGAAAATAAGAAATGTAACCCCATTATTTAAGAGAAAGGTGGGGGGGAGAGAGAGAGGGAAAAACATCATCTGTAGGGGAAATACTTGAATATTATCAAGGAAGTGCTCATCGGGTACTTACAAAATACTAATAAGATTGGGCAGAGTCAGAGAAAAAGAAATCATCTTTGATAGGATGTAGATTTATTGAGATGGTAACTAACGAATTATAGGGAGTAGATTTGCTGTATTTCAATATCAGAACACATTTCAAGGATCAAGGATCAACCTTATACACCATATACATTTACACGTATTAGGAATTTGCTGTAGTGTGCTGGTCAGGGTGCGACATGCAACAAAAAACAACAGTCAACATTTATAAAGAATAAAGAATTGCACAGAAAATAAAGTTAGAGGTTAAAGTACAGATTTGATAAAGTGTTACACAAGAAGTGGTTGAGCACATAGAATTAAAGATTGATTACGGATAAAAAACAGAGTAGGAGTTTTTAAATGCTCTAACTAGTCGGGCTTGCAGAGAATGGGGCTGAGACTCCAGCTCTTCACAATCTTTCATGATAACTTACGTCAGGAGGCCATTTGTAAAATGTTCAAATCTGCAAATGATACAAAACTAAGAGATTGCAGCACTAACCATGCTTTCAAAAAGTATCCTACTGTGGTTATGATATATTACATACTAGACAGCATAATTCAACCAATTGATCAATTCCTGTTCTGAGTACTGAAGGCACTATTTTACAAAGAAATAAGCAAATTTGACCTACATAATCTGGGTAATCTCACTGAAATATACCAAATTTTTATGGGGCTAGAAAGAGTACATTGATACAGTTGCAAGGATCATATTCTCAAAATACATTCAGCTTTTTCTTTATGTCACACAAGAAAAATTTTTTCATACTACCGGTAGTGAATCATTGGAATTCTCTATCCAATAGGCCAGCAGAGGTTCAGTCACTGAATATATTCAGACTAAAATCCGCAGGTTTATGGATATTAAGGGAATTGAAGGAATTAAGAGTTCTACAGAAATGTACTGCTGAGGTAAAAAAAAATGAATCATGATCTGAAAGGTGGAACAGACCCAGAGTCTAAATGGCTTACCTCTGCTTCTGTTTCTCATATTGTCATCACTCTTTATCCATCATGCAAACAAGTAGCAAATTCCAGATCCTAGCTATTTGTTGTTACAAAAGCTTTTCATCACTTTTCCTGATCTTTTGCCAATTTTTAAAATCATACTTTTCCTTTTTAAAAACAATATATCAAACTTCTTATGACACAAGGGGAGGCTATTGGGACCATAAATTTCAGTTTTCAGAGCAATCCCATCTATTCCATTCTTGCATATATATCGATGCAAACTATTCTTTCAATACTGTATCTCTATCAATGTCAGACTAAAAAGTCTGTAGATCCTTATCTACTCTCTCCTTCCTTTCTTATTACCAGGATCACACTTGCTAGCCTCTAATTTACAGGAACCATCCCACAATCTAGAGGATTTTGGGAGATGACAACCAGAGAATCCACTAATTTCATAGTGAATTGTTTCAGAAGTCTGGGATACAATCTAGAAACTAGGAATTATTAATTTCTGGTTTATGCACTTTTCTAGCAATAGTTCATTGCTAAATTTCCTTGATACTTTATTTGCATTTAACTTTAGCTCCAATTTTCCTGGGATGGTTAACATATTTTCTGTGAAATTGGAGACAAAGTATGGATTAAATCCTCTGCCAGTTCTTAAATCCTTGTGATATATACTTTGTCTCTAAGACCACATTCTTCTCCCAGTTAGTTCACCACATCTTCAGCAAATTGAAAAATTTGCATGAGTCAGAATGAATTAAATGGTCCCTTATTGTACTGTGTTATTTCCAACTAAACAGTCTATAAAGAAAATTGCAATTTTACATTTCAACATAAATAGTAAGATAGCGCAGATCAACATGTGGCTGAAGACATGGTGCAGGACGAAGGGCTTCAGATTCATAGATAATTGGGCAGTTTTCCAAGGAAGGTGGGACCTGTTCCGGCGAGACGGTTTACATCTGAACTGGAGGGGGACAAATATTCTTGCAGGTAGGTTTGCTGAGAGGCTCCGGTGGATTTAAACTAGATACAAGGGGGGAGGGGAACCAGAGTGTAGGAACAGATGTAGCGGAGAAGGAAGAAAAAGAAAACAGTAAAGTTGTTTGCACCATTGGTGATAAACAGAGAGTAAGAAGTGGAAAATTTCTTAAATGCATTTATTTTAATGCTAGGAGCATTATAAGAAAGGTGGATGAGCTTAAAGCATGGATTGATACCTGGAAGTATGATGAGGCAGCTATTAGTGAAACATGGTTACAGGAGGGATGTGACTGGTAGCTAAATATTCCAGGATTTAATTGCTTCAGGTGTGATAGAATCGGAGGGACAAGAGGGGGAGATGTTGCATTGCTTGTCAGAGAAAATATTACAGCGGTGCTCTGGCAGGATAGATTAGAGGGCTTGTCTAGGGAGGCTATTTGGGTGGAATTGAGGAATGGGAAAGGTGTAGTAACACTTATTGGGGTGTATTATAGACCACTAAATGGGGAGCAAGAATTGGAGGAGCAAATTTGTAAGGAGATAGCAGATATTTGTAGTAAGCATAAGGTTGTGATTGTGGGAGATTTTAATTTTCCACACATCGACTGGGAAGCCCATACTGTAAAAGGGCTGGATGGTTTGGAGTTTGTAAAATGTATGCAGGATAGTTTTTTGCAGCAATACACAGAGGTACCAACTAGAGAAGAGGCAGTGTTGGATCTCCTGTTAGGGAATGAGAGAGGTCAGGTGACGGAGATTTGTGTTGGGGAGCACTTCGGGTCCAGTGATCACAATGCTATTAGTTTCAGTATAATTATGGAGAAGGATAGGTCTGGACCCAGGGTTGAGATTTTTGATTGGAGAAAGGCTAACTTTAAGGAGATGCGAAAGGATTTAGAAGGAGTGGATTGGGACAATTTGTTTTATGGGAAGTATGTAATAAACAAATGGAGGTCATTTAAAGGTGAAATTATGAGGGTACAGAATCTTTATGTTCCTGTTAGGTTGAAAGGAAAGGTTAAAAGTTTGAGAGAGCCATGGTTTTCAAGGGATATTGGAAACTTGGTTCGGATAAAGAGAGATATCTACAATAAATTTAGGCAGCATGGAGTAAATGAGGTGCTCGAGGAATATAAAGAATGTAAAAAGAATCTTAAGAAAGAAATTAGAAAAGCTAAAAGAAGATATGAGGTTGCTTTGGCAAGTAAGGTGAAAATAAATCCCAAGGGTTTCTACAGTTATATTAATAGCAAAAGGATAGTGAGGGATAAAATTGGTCCCTCAGAAAATCAGAGTGGACAGCTATGTGTGGAGCCAAAAGAGATGGGGGAACTTCTGAATAATTTCTTTTCTTCAGTATTCACGAAGGAGAAGGATATTGAATTGTGTAAGGTAAGGGAAACAGGCAGGGAACTTATGGAAACTATGATGATTAATGAAGATGAAGTACTGGCGCTTTTAAGGAATATAAAAATGGATAAGTCTCCTGGTCCTGACAGGATATTCCCTAGGACCTTGAGGGAAGTTAGTGTGGAAATAGCAGGGGCTCTGACAGAAATATTTCAAATGTCATTAGAAACAGGGATGGTGCCGGAGGATTGGCGTATTGCTCATGTTGTTCCATTGTTTAAAAAGGGTTCTAAGAGTAAACCTAGCAATTATCGGCCTGAGTTTGACGTCAGTGGTGGGTAAACTGATGGAAAGTATTCTTAGAGATGGTATATATAATTATCTGGATAGGCAGGGTCTGATTAGGAACAGTCAACATGGATTTGTGCGTGGAAGATCATGTTTGACAAATCTTACTGAATTTTTTGATGAACTTACTAGGAAAGTTGACGAGGGTAAAGCGGTGGATGTTGTCTATATGGACTTCAGTAAGGCCTTTGACAAGGTTCCACACGGAAGGTTAGTTAGGAAGGTTCAATCGTTAGGTATTAATATTGAAGTAGTAAAATGGATTCAGCAGTGGCTGGATGGGAGATGCCAGAGAGTAGTGGTGGATAACTGTTTGTCAGATTGGAAGCCAGTGACCAGTGGTGTGCCTCAGGGATCTGTACTGGGTCCAATGTTGTTTGTCATATACATTAATGATCTGGATGATGGGGTGGTAAATTGGATGAGTACGTATGCAGATGATACTAAGAAAGGTGGAGTTGTGGATAATGAAGTAGGTTTTCAAAGCTTGCAGAGAGATTTAGGCCAGTTAGAAGAGCGGGCTGAAAGACGGCAGATAAAGAGTTTAATGCTGATAAATGTGAGGTGCTACATTTTGGTAGAACTAATCAAAATAGGACATACATGGTAAATGGTAGGGCATTGAAGAATGCAGTAGAACAGAGGGATCTAGGGATAATGGTGCACAGTTCCCTGAAGGTGGAATGTCATGTGGATAGAGTGGTGAAGAAAGTTTTTGGTATGCTGGCCTTTATAAATCAGAGTATTGAGTATAGGAGCTGGGATGTAATGTTGAAATTGTACAAGGCATAGGTGAGGCCAAATTTGGAGTACTGTGTACAATTTTGGTCAGCGAATTATAGGAAAGATGTCAACAAAATAGAGAGAGTACAGAGAAGATTTACTAGAATGTTACCTGGGTTTCAGCACCTAAGTTACAGAGAAAGGTTGAACAAGTTGGGAATTAATTCTTTGGAACGGAGAAGGTTGAGGGGGGACTTGATAGAGGTATTTAAAATTATGAGGGGGATAGATCGAGTTGATGTGGATAGGCTTTTTCCACTGAGAGTGGGGGAGATTCAAACAAGAGTTATATGAGTTGAGAGTTAAAGGGCAAAAGTTTAGGGGTAACATGAGGGGGAACTTCTTTACTCAGAGAGTGGTAGCTGTGTGGAATGTTTAAGGTTAAATTGGACAGCTAAATGGACAGGAAAGGAATGGAGGGTTATGGGCTGAGTGCAGGTCGGTGGGACTAGGTGAGAGTAAGAGTTCGGCACAGACTAGAAGGGTCGAGATGGCCTGTTTCCTTGCTGTAATTGTTATATGGTTATATAGTTATATTAACATAGGTTTAATAAGGCGTTTGACAAGGAACAGAGGGGCAGTTCATCCAGAAGATTAAGATGCATGGGATCAATTATACCATCATCCCCTCAAAACTAATCAATAAGTTCCAAGACTTGCCTTCAATACCTCCACTGCAACTGGATCCTGAATGTCCACATTTGCAGACCCCAGTCAGTTTGGATATGCAACGTCTCCTCCATGATCTCCATCAGCTTCGTCACCACAAGGCTGTGTGCTTAGTCCCTTGCTCTACTCGTTTTATACTTATGACTGTGTGACCAAGCACAACTCCAATGGCACATTCTAGCTGACACCATCGTCATAGGCCAAATCAAAGGAGGTGATGAGTTAACTTATAGGAGGATAATTGAAAATCTAACTGAGTGGTGTCAAATCAGCAACTTCCTACTCAATGTCAGCAAGACCAAGGGGCTGATTATAGACTTCAGGAGAAGGAAACCAGTGGTCCATGAGCCAGCCTTCATCGGAGGATCAGAGATGGAGAGGGTTAGTAACTTCAATTACCTAAGTGTTGTTATTTCTGAAGACCTGTCCTGGGCCCAGCACATAAGTGCAAATACGAAGAAAGCATGAGATTTAAAACTCTGACAAACTTCTATAGATATGTAGTAGCAAGTATATTGACCGGCTATGTCACAGCCTGGCATGGAAACACCAATATCCTTGAACGGAAGATCGTACAAAAAGTAATGGTTACAACCCAGTCCATCCCAGGTAAAGCCCTTCCAACTATTGAGCATATTTACATGAAATATTGTCGCAGGAAAGCAACATCCATCATTAGGGACACCCACCACTCAGTATGCTCTCTTCTCACTGCTGCCATCAGGAAGACAGTACAAGAGCCTCAGGACACACATCACTAGGTTCAGGAACAGTTCCTATGTTTTAACCATCAGGCTCTTGATCCATAGGGGATAACTTCACTGAGCTTCACTGGCCCCATCATTAAAATGTTCCCATAACCAATGGACTCACCTTCAAGGACCCTTGATCTCATGTTTCCAATATTTATTGCTTGCTTACTTGTTTGTTTGTTTATTTTTTTAATTATTATTTGTTCATTTATTTATTATACCTTCCTTTTGTAATTGCACGGTTTGTCATCTGCACTCTGGTAGAACACCCCAGTTGGGCAATCTTTCATTGATTCTGTTATGATTATTATTCTATAGACATATTGGGTATTTATTGAGTACAGTAAAATAAATCTTAAGGTTGTAAATGGTGACATATATGTACTCCGATAATAAAATTTACTTTGAACTTCAAGCCCAGGTCCAACCTAAGATACTGAAAGTCTTCCCTCTGAAACGTCTGTATGGACCTTCACTGAAATAGAATTATGATAGTTTTGGGACAATTAGTTGGCCATGACTGGCATTATCAGGAACATTACAAGAATGTTACTCTTTTCTGAGAGTATCACATTATCACATTATTGATGTGGAACAGTGCACTTTATTCACCTTTAGTTGCTGATATTGAGTCTGGGTGTTCAGAATTGTTAAGTATTCTATTCTTAGTGTCTACATCCAGATCTAACAAGGACAGCAGATGAAAGGGGTGGTAGAAAAGCACAATTATCCCACAAAAGTAATTGATGCTAGCCCAATTAATAAAAATAGATCTGGAATCAAGGAATATAAATGGTTTTTGATCAGCAACGAATGGTGCAACAATCATGAAAGACTGACTTAAGATGATAGGAGCAGAATTAAGCCAATTGGCCCATTGAGTCTGCTCTGCAATTTCACCTGGATGCATTTCCCTTTTCTCATATACCTTCATGCCCTGAATAATCAAGAATCTATCAACTTCTGCCTTAAATATACCCAGTGACTTTTCTTCCAAAGCTGCCTGTGGCAATAATTTCCACAGATTCGCCACTCTCTGGCTAAAGAAATTCCTCCTCATCTCCATTCTAAATAGACGTTCCCCTATTCTGAGGCTGTGTTCTCTGGTCTTAGACTCCCCACCACAGGAAGCATCCTCTCCACATCCATTATCTTGAGGCCTTTCAACATTTGATAGGTTTCAATGAGATCCCCACTCGTTTTTCTTAATTCCATTAAGTACAGGCCCAGAAACATCAAATGCTCCCCAAACGGCAAACCTTTCAATCCCAGAATCATTTATGTGTACCTCCTTTGAACTCTCTCCAATGATTAGGGCCCAATACTGCTCACAATATTGATGCTCCAATTAGGCTATAGAAGAAGAAAGTACAGTGGATTCCAGTTAATTGGGCATTAGCTAATTGGGACAGCCGCTTATTTGGGACAGCCGCTTATTTGGGACAACTCTTAAAGATCAAAACTAATAGAGAAAATAGCTGAGATCCCTTTGTTTATTCGGGACACTATGCTACTTAATTGGGACAGGAAACTGTTGCTGAAGAGTTTCTAACTGACGTCAGTCACACGCAATTGTGTGGCCGTTAGGCACTATACTGTGCTTAGGCTAGGGTTAAATAGGTGGGTTCTTGGGGCGTACAGCTCATTGGGTTGAAAGGGCCTGTTCCATGCTGCGTCTCTAAATAGATTAAAAAAAAGAGACAGATAAATAAATAAACAAACAAAGAGCTTAGTTAAATTTTTCTGCACTTGCATTTGTCAGTAGATTTCCTTTCCTGTGTGTGATTTGTAAACCAGAAGCATTTTTATGACAGTATTTACAGTATAGAGATTAGCATATTTTAAAATACTTATTTAATTATCTGATTTTAAATTCTCCAGCTGTCACGTGGTGGGATTCAATTAGTGCTTCTAGATTGTTGAGCCAGAAGTCTAGTAATATCCAATAACTTAAGGATCAACTTCATTCACCAATACACTTACATGTATTTGAAAATTGCTGTTGTTTTGGCACAACATACAACAAAACCAGCAACATCCAACAATTATAAGAATAAAGAATTATATAAAAATAAAATTATAGACAATAGACAATAGGTGCAGGAGTAGGCCATTCAGCCCTTCGAGCCAGCACCGCCATTCACTGCGATCATGGCTGATCATCCACAATTAGTATCCAGTTCCTGCCTTATCCTCATAACCTTTGATTAGAGGTTAAAATACAAATATGCAATAAAATATGCATAAATACACAAGTACCATCATGTATTTGCAACAAAAACAGCATTATTAAGAAGTATTTTAAAGTGTTTACAGTGCAGTCCAAGGACTGAGGTAGGTAATAGATAGAGGGGAGTGGGGTCAGGGTAACTAAAGTAGTTGAACAGATTAACTGCCTTGCGGAAGAAACTTTTAAGAAGGAATTAAGTTTTTTTATTTTAATAGCACTGTAGTGCGCTCCAGAAGGATGGTTTTAGAAAAGGTAGTTTGCTGGATGGATAGTGTCCACAATCATTTTCGCTGCTCACTTCTTTGTCCTGGACACATACAGTGATGGTAGACTGCAGCCAATGACCTTTTCAACTGACCTGACAGTTCATTGTAGTTTCTGCATACTGTGAGAGGATGCTGACTAAACCAGACAGTAATGGCACATGTGACAATACTCTCTCTGATAGCATTGTAGAATTATATCTTTATGTTCTTGGGGAGATGCATTTTACCAAGTGCTGCAAGAAGTACATCCACTGCTGAGTTTTTCTGTTGATGAAGGAGATATGTTTCTCCCAGCTGAGGTCCTGCAAAATAATGATGCCCAAGAACCTGAATGTTATTTTTTTTTTATTTAGAGATAAAGCACAGAGCAGGCCCTTTCAGCCTACCAAGCCACGCCGCCCAGTATCCTACCAATTTAACACGAGCCTAATCACAAGATAACTTACAATGACCAATTGACCTACTACGGTATACCTTTGGACTGTTGGAGGAAACTAGAGCAGCCGGAGGGATCCTACACAGTCACAGGAAGAACTTACAAACTCTTTACAGACAGCACCGAAATTGAACTCTGAACTCTGATGCCCTGATCTTTAATAGTGTTGCGCTAACAGCTATGCTATCATGGTGCTGATAAATGGGTGGAGAGGAGACACATTCCTCCTGTCGTTAATAAACATCTTCATGGTTTTCAAGGCATTCAGATCCAAGTTGTTGTGACTGCATCAGGACACTAGCTTGTTTACATCCCTGTGGTACTTGGATTTGTCATCTCTTGTGAATAATCCAATGACAGCAGTGTTGTCTATAAACTTTACGAATTTAACTGATGAATCACTGGAGACACAGTCATTGGTGTAGAGATAAAATAAGATTGGGGAGAGCACGTACCCTTGCGGTGCAATGGTGCTGAGGGAGTGGGATGTGGGGATGTGCTTGCCTAGTCCCACATACTGCCTACTGTCAGACAGGAAATTTGGGATCCACCTGCAGGTGGGACCTGGAACATTAAGTTTACAGAGTTTCCCTTTGCATAAGCTCAGGAATGTTGGTATTGAAGGCTGAACTGAAATAAATAAAGAGAATCCTGACATAAGCTCCAGGGGAGTCTAGGTGCTACAGTATGAAGTCCAGACTGATGTTAACTGAATCATCAGGGCTACCAAACTCTAAGACAGTTACTTTCCTAAGACTGATCAACATCTCCACCCCACCACCACTACTTTTATCACTTCCTGTCAGAATCACCTTATGCAGAAATAATCCTGTACCAGTGTCACTTTATGTGCATATAATCAATCTATGCATTTAAGCTCTCTTATGCAGTTATATTCATAGTACTCTTTATCTTTGAGTGTTTTTGTGCTGCATCAGATCCGGATTAACAACTATTTCATTTTCCTTTACACTTGTGTATTGGATATGCCATTAAACAATCGTGAATCTTGAAACTATAGATCTATTGGCTCTATAGGCAAACTGCAGAAGACCTAGAAACTTTTGAGTTATGGATTTGAGAAATGACATGACCAGTCTATGCTACCGCTCCAGCTAATGGTCTAGTGTTTAACCCCTCACCTTCTAAAACTGTGTACTCATCTATTCTTTTTAATTCCTGAAAAGTAATACACAAGCATTGCTCTCACTGGAGCAGGACTTTAATCAGACAGTCCTAGGTATTTTAAATTTTTTAATGATTAACTTCTTCACTTTCATCTTTCTTCCTGCATTCAGAGCACATTTTTGTAGATGTGCATAACCTGATTTATATGCAAATATTCAATATATAGCTTTGTTTAAAAATGGATTAAAAGCAGAATGCATGCAGTGTACAGTTCCCAAAGATGAAAGCCATACTCTGAAACAAATGTCAAAATTGTAGGAAAGGCTAATGCAAAATTCCCTTTGAAGTCTATTTGTAACAAAATTTATGAAAATCTGCTTACTTTGTATTTGCATTGCCTTAAATCCCAGCCAACTAGAACGTGCCATAACACACAGTAGGCCTATATGCCAAATTAAGAGAAGCCGCAGACTGAATTTGCATGAAGTTAACTGTCTTTGACAGCTCATTGAAAAATTTGAAAGAAATGCTCTTATATGAAGAATTGCCCAAGGCCTTGCTTCCTGCCACGGTGGACTACCAACGTCATTCATCAGAATGAAAAATTAAAGAATAAAACTAATATTTGTGTGCCTTATCTGACTACAAGCTATTGAGTAACTCTAAGCATGTTCCTAGCTGGCCGTCTCATTATACAATGACCAAAACTAACAGATATTGTCTCTGCTAAGTAGTGATAGCTTCCATATAGCTCGGAGCACAGTAAGAAAAGATATTTTAATTTAATCAGTCTATCGTGCTCAGCGAAGTACTACAGTATTTTCTTATTCTGAATCTTTGTCAGCCAATATACTTACACAGTGGGAAGTAGGACTCTCACAGAAATGCCAAGTTTTCAATTTAATGCAAAAATCTCTAATGCTGTATAGTTAATGGCTTCTTTAATTTCTTTGATTATATGCCTCGCTCTTACAATTTCTGGCTCCAACGATAATTCAACTTATGTTTTTATATGAATCCCTCTTTATTAGGCATGTTCAATACAATTTTATTTGTTTAGTTCTAAATCTAATGTACAATTAATCAGGCACATATATCCTTTATGATATTAATAGAGATTATAGAAATAAACAATTGTAAAATTATCTACACACAAGATATTTTAAATGAAGAGGATAGACATATGGATGATATAAAATAGTTACCTTTTCCATAGAAGCCAACTCCTCCCTCAAACCTATTCTCACTTAATAGCTGATATGCCAACCTCCAGACACCCACATTGGTGCCTCATTAAGCAATGAACATTTAGTACGACTTCCTTACAGCACTGTAGAGAAATACCACATGAAAAAAAAACACCATTAGGATTGCCTAACTAGATCAATCACATGAAAATTGAGCAAGTGACAGAACAGTAGAGCACACAAACAGGCCTTTTGGCCCACAATGCTGTGTCAAATTAATTAAGCTAGTAATTAAACGCCTAACTAAACTATATCCATTTGCCTACAGAGGGTCCAGATCCCTTCACCCTAACCATATTCATGTGCCTATCAAATAGCTTCTGTTGTAGTCACTTCCACTGCCTCCCCTGTCACAGCATTCTGTGTAAAATAAAACTTGCCCAAATCTCCCCTATAAATTTACCCTTTCTCACCTTTTAGACAATTTGACACTAGGAAAATGATACAGGCTCTCTATTCTATCTATACTTCTCATAATATTATGAACTATTAGGTCACTCCTCGGCCACCACTACTATAGAGAAAACAACTCAAGTTTGTCCAATCTTCCCAGGTAGTACATACTCTCTAATCCAGGCAGCATCCAAGCAAACTTCTTCTGCACTTTCTCCAAAGCCTCCATATCCTTCTAATAATAGGGTGACCACACTTGAATAAAATACTCCAGATGTGGCCTAACTAGAGTTTTATGCAACTGCAACATCACTTCCTGACTCTTGACAATGCCTCAATTAATTAGACATGCATACCATTTGCCTTTAACGCACCCTATCAACCTGTGCAGCCACTTCCAGGAAGTTAAGGACTTAAGACACCAAAATCCTTGCATACCTTACTTCAACAATGTTAATTGTTCAAATTTCACCATGTACTATCCCTTTACATTGATTTCCCAAACTGCAACATCTCACACTTAGCTGTCTGCCATTTCTCCACACATAACTCAGTGACCACTTTATTAGGGACACCTGCACTTTAGTGAAAATATCTAATCAGCCAACCAACCATGCCTGCATACTTTTATGTATGAGTTGCTGCCAATCATTTGGCAGCAACTCAAGTGTATAAAACATGCAGATATGGTCAAGAGGTTCAGTTGTTGTTCAGATGAACAGGAAGTACCTAATAAACTGGATACTGAATGTATCTGTAACTGATCTATTTCCCACTGTATTCTTAAGTAATCGTCTAGACTATTCACATTGCCATCAAGTTTGTATTGCTTCCAAACTGTATTTACTCATTCACATTTTCATCAAAGTCATTTCATTTGTCATCAACAGCAGAGGTCCAGTATGGACCCAGGTAAAACACCAATAGTCATGTACTTCCGGCCAGAGACTTCACTCTTCAACCCTTTCAACCTACTATAGGTAGGGCAAGTGTGCGAAGGGGTGTTCTTCACTTACCTGAAGCATCATATAATGAAACAGTTTTGATACCAAGTTACCTTCGTCCATAACAACCCACCCACCACCATAAACAACTTCTTTTCCATCATCAACTCTCTGTTTTAGAATAGTACAGCATTATGCACCAGAAATTCTATGATAGTAACCTCAAGTCAAGTCAAGTCAAGTCAATTTTTATTGTCATTTTGACCATAGCTGCTGGTACAGTACACAGTAAAAACGAGACGTTTTTCAGGACCATGGTGCTACGTGAACAATACAAAAACTACACTGAACTACGTAAAACAACACAAAACAACACCAGACTACAGACCTACCCAGGACTGCATAAAGTGCACAAAACAGTGCAGGCATTACAATAAATAATAAACAAGACAATATGCACAGTAGAGGGCAGTAGGTTGGTGTCAGTCCAGGCTCTGGGTATTGAGGAGTCTGATGGCTTGGGGGAAGAAACTGTTACATAGTCTGGTCATGAGAGCCCGAACACTTCGGTGCTTTTTGCTGGATGGCAAGAGGGAGAAGAGTTTGTATGAGGGGTGCATGGGGTCCTTCATAATGCTGTTTGCCTTGCGGATGCAGCGTGTGGTGTAAATGTCTGTAATGGCAGGAACAGAGACCCCGATGGTCTTCTCAGCTGACCTCACAATCCGCTGCAGGGTCTTATGATCCAAGATGGTGCAATTTCCGAACTAGGCAGTGATGCAACTGCTCAGGATGCTCTCAATACGTCCTCTGTAGAATGTGGTGAGGACGGGGGGGTGGGAGATGGACTTTTCTCAGCCTTCGCAGGAAGTAGAGACACTGCTGGGCTTTCTTTGCTATGGAGCTGGTGTTGAGGGTCCAGGTGAGATTCTCCGCCAGGTAAACACCAAGAAATTTGGTGCTCTTAACGATCTCTACGGAGGAGTCGTCGATGTTCAGTGGAGAGTGGTCGCTCTGTGTCCTCCTGAAGTCAATAACCATCTCTTTTGTTTTGTTCACATTCAGAGGCAGGTTGTTGGCTCTGCACCAGTCTGTTAGCGCTGCACCTCCTCTCTTGTCTGCTGACTCATCGTTCTTGCTGATGAGACCCACCACAGACGTGTCATCGGCGAACTTGATGATGTGGTTCGAGCTGTGTGTTGCAGCACAGTCGTGGGTCAGCAGAGTGAACAGCAGTGGACTGAGCACACAGCCCTGGGGGGACCCGTGCTCAGTGTGATGGTGTTGGAGATGCTGCTTCCAATCTGGACTGACTGGGGTCTCTCAGTCAGGAAGTCTGGGATCCAGTTGCAGAGGGAGGTGTTCAGGCCCAGTAGGCTCAGCTTTCCAATCAGTTTCTGAGGAATGATTGTGTTGAATGCTGAACTGAAGTCTATGAACAGCATTCGAACATACGTGTCTTTTTTGTCCAGGTGGGTTAGGGCCAGGTGGAGGGTGATGGCAATGGCGTCATCTGTTGAATGGTTGGGACAGTATGCGAACTGCAGGGGTCCAGTGAGGGGGCAGCAGGGTCTTGATGTGCCTCATGATGAGCCTCTTGAAACACTTCATGATGATGAATGTGAGTGCGACGGGACCTATAGCATCAAAAGAACAAGAACAGCTCCAACACAGTAACAAACCACCATGTCTTGGAGATATATTGTCATTCCTTAACTTTTGCCAAAACGAAGTCCTAGACATTTCTCACTGGTAGCAGGAAATAGATTACTTGTTGAACTTTAATAGTTCAGGAGATAGATCACAATCTTTGGAAGGTCAATAAGCGGCAGCCAAAAACTGATAACCTTGTAAGGTGATGCCAACATCCAACAAAATAACAAAGGTATGTTGATATTACTGCTAGTTCTCTCTCATCAGGTTCCATCTACTTCAAATCTGTCTTCGTCACTTTTTTAAGCAATACCTTGATCTCCTGCCCTTGCAACCTACTATCCCAGCTCCTCTCCAACGTACTTAAATCAGGTTCCTGCCTTGTTACAATGCCAAACTGGCCTTTATCAAAGATACAGATGGCCTTCTACCTCATTTTGGCAAATATTCTTCCTTGACCTTCTCAATACTTCATCAAACATATCAAATGTTGAAAAGCCTTGATAAAGTGGATATGGAGAGGATGTTTCCTATGGTGGGGGAGTCTAAGACCAGAGGACACAGCCTCAGAATAAAGGGGAATCCTTTTAGAACGGGGATGAGAAGGAATTTCTTCAGAGAAAGACTGAGTAATTTTTTTGCCACAGGTGGATGTGGAGGCCAAGTCATTGGGTATATTTAAGGCAGAGCTTGATAGGTTCTTGATTAGTCAGGGCACGAAGGGATACAGGGAGAAGGTTTGAGCCGAGAGGGAATAGATCAGCCATGATGAAATGACAGAGCAGACTAGATAGGCCAAATGACCTAATTCTGCCCCGACATCTTATGGTCTTATGCCATCTAACTCTAACAACCAGCTGAGAAAAACCATCTCCAAGACAGCATCTTATAAAACAGTAAACACCTGCAATGTGTTCTCTTCCTACTCCCACACCACCACCCCTGACATCTCAGAGGATTGATTCTAGCTTCCTCACACTTCGCACTGAACACTGACCTCAAAGGCATCATCTGAAAACAGTTTTTTTCCCACATGTACAGTGTACAGTAAGAGTCCATCCTCTCCTTACTCCCCCTCACTATCTCAACCCTTCTACCATTTCTATATCACCACTCTCGTTGTCTTAAGTAGAAACTTCCTTCACACACAATACTAATCTCTTCTCTCCTTATATTATACTGATCTCTGCACCTATAACTAATAAAAACTTGTAATTAAGTAGTATTTTTTGAATGGCAAAACATCCCACGGCATTTTACAATACCATTATCAAACAAGATTTGATATCAACTACAAATTGATATTAATGCAGATGATAAAAATGAGCTACTTATAGAGGTAACTTTTAAGGTTAAACCAAAGTTGTTCTTCTTTCAGGTTTCGGCTATTACTGGCAAGACCATGTTTGTTGCCCATGTTTAACTGTCCTTGAAATGGTTAGCTTGCTTAGTTATTTAAAAGTCAACCACATTGGTGGGACTGGGTAAGATGGCACATTTTATCCCCTGAAGAGCATCAATGAACTAGGTGACTTTTATTTTAACACAGTCCAGTAATCTTGTAGTTTTCACTGGTATTGACTTGATTTTAGAAACGTATTATCAGAAGCTAAATTCCACAGTATTATGAATCTCAGTTTCTGGATTACGAATCTAGTAATTTAACCACTGCCAAGGTTTAGACTAAAAATATATGAAATTAGGGCTTGGCTAAAGATATAAAACCCATTGCAAACAATTGGGATAAGACCATAAGACAAAGGAGCAGAAGTCGGCCATTCGGCCCATTGAGTCTGCTCCGCCATTTTATCATGAGCTGATCCATTCTCCCATTTAGTCCCACTCCCCTGCCTTCTCACCCATAACCTTTGATGCCCTGGCTACTCAGATACCTATCAATCTCTGCCTTAAATACACCCAATGACTTGGCCTCCACTGCTGCCCGTGGCAACAAATTCCATAGATTCACCACCCTCTGACTAAGAAAATTTCTTCACATTTCTGTTCTGAATGGGCACGCTTCAATCCTTAAGTCATGCCCTCTCGTACTAGACTCCCCCATCATGGGAAACAACTTTGCCACATCCACTCTGTCCATGCCTTTCAACATTCGAAATGTTCCTATGAGGTCTCCCCTCATTCTTCCAAACTCCAAGGAATACTGTCCAAGAGCGGACAAATGTTCCTCATATGTTAACCCTCTCATTCCCGGAATCATTCTAGTGAATCTTCTCTGTACCCTCTCCAACGTCAGCACATCCTTTCTTAAATAAGGAGACCAAAACTGCCCACAGTACTCCAAGTGAGGTCTCACCAGCGCCTTATAGAGCCTCAACAATTCATCCCTGCTCCTATACTCTATTCCTCTAGAAATGAATGCCAACATTGCATTCGCCTTCTTCACTACTGACTCAACCTGGAAGTTAACTTTAAGGGTATTCTGTACGAGGACTCCCAAGTCCCGTTGCATCTCCCAACTTTGAATTCTTTCCCCATTTAGATAATAGTCTGCCCGTTTATTTTTTCTACCAAAGTGCATAACCATACACTTTCCAACATTGTACTTCATTTGCCATTTCTCTGCCCATTCTTCCAATCTATCCAAGTCTCTCTGCAGACTCTCCGTTTCCTCAGCACTACTGGCCCCTCCACCTATCTTCGTGTCCTCAGCAAACTTAGATGATCAAGACCAGCACTGGAAAAACACAGTTAACTCAAAAGATTAAAAAGAAGAATACAAAATTGTGAAAAAAAAGTGAAGCTATAGAAGAATCAAAGAAGAATGTGAAGAAGAATCAAAATTTAATTCAGTGCTTTAACAAGAACATTAGTCAGTCAACTAGCAATATGCTGATAGGTGAATAGGTGGCAATAATCTTTAAGGTGATCTCAAGATTTATTTATTGATATGTAGCACAGAATAGGCCCTTCCAGCCCTTCGAACCGTGCTGCTCAGGAATTGCCCAATTTAATCCTATCCTAATCACAGGATAATTTATAATGACCAATTAACCTGCTAACTGTTATATTTTTGGACTGTGGGAGGAAACCCATGCGGTCATAAGGAGAACGTACGAACTCCTTACAGGCAGTGAAGGGAATTGAACCCGGGTTCCCTGTACTGTAAAGCAATATGCTAACCACTATGCTACCGTGCCATCCGTTTCTAGATGGTGGAATGAGAAAGGCCATACAAAGGGCACATTGGAGCTATTTAAATAACTTCCTGCAATATTTGCAACCTCCTTCGCTCAACTGTAATTGCTCCTTCAATAGAAAACATGCATTTGGACCCCAAAGATTTAAGTTCTAGAATTTCCTTCCTCAGCTTCTCTTTCTTGTTCTTAAAATCCCTTAAAGACATTAATTAAAGTCTATAACAAAGAATCTACCGTTATTTTTATATGCCTCAGTGTCAAATTTTATTTGCTCTGCTCCATAAATTTCCTTTCCACATTTCATTACATTAAAGGTAGAATACAGGTTTCCTCCGCCATCCAAAGGTAGAGCGTTCCTGTGAAACGGTTCGTAAGCCGGAATGTCGTAAAGTGAAGAAGCAATTACCATTTATTTATATGGGAAAAATTTGTGAGCCTTCGCAGACTCAAAAATAACCCACCAAATCATGCCAAATAACACATAAAACCTAAAATAACAGTAAAATATCGTAAAAGCAGGAATGATATGATAAATACATAGCCTATATAAAGTAGAAATACTTTTCTGCAATCATTGCACTGTCCACCATAGCGAAAATCTCACGCAAGCGCTCTCGGCAGAAGCACTCTCTCCAGTAACCTTTAAGCTATGAAGCTGCCAAATCATACCAAATAACACATAAAAATACACATCCTATATAAAGTAGAAATAATGTTATGTAAGTGTAGTATCACTTACTGGAATCAGGAAGACAGCAAGCACACTGATGATGGTCTGTTAGGTTGAGTCATCGGAGGTTGGAGTGTGGGACACTGGGGTGTCATCTCATCATTATCTGTTTCCATCAGGGTAGGCAGGTCATCTTGTTCTATGTCTGCCTGCCTCGATGTCGAAGGTCGAGGTACGTCGTCTGCTGTGGCTGATGTGAAAGGCTTGAAAAACGACAGTATGCTTGACTGCTAGCCTCACGCATTTTTCTATCATACAGTTCTTTGTAAGCACTCAAACCATCCTGCAAATATGCCCTAAACCTACATACCCTTTCAAAATTAAATTCGTACTTTTCTGCAATCACTGCAGTATTGTCAATTGCAGCAAAAATCTCACGCAGTTGCTTCACGTTCAGATCCTGGACGATTTCACTTTCGGTCCATTCGCTACTGAATTCGGTTTCAATTGTTATCCTTTCCTCTTCCAAATGCATCAGCTCTTCATTTATCAGTTCTTGGTCATGGGATGCCAAAACCTCTTCAACATCATCTTCGTCAACTTCCACAAGCCAAACTCACTTTGTCCTTACTTCGTTCACCACGATCGAAACGCTTAATAATGTCTAGTTTTACGCTAAGTGTAACACCCTTATGAGCTCTTTTAGGCTTTTCCGATACCTTAGAACTCATCTTGCTAACGGATGTTCAAAATAAATTAACATAAAGCACAGATACTCACAGGCTCGTGTTTAAGCAATGCCGGATAGAATGCAGTTCCAGGGGAGGAGCTTAGCTGCTCAGGGCGCGCGCTGTCTTTTTTTTCGCATGCTGCCTTTTTTCGTAACAGTGAAAAAACCCGTTAGCGAAAACAGGTAACTAATGTAGGACTTTCATAACAGCGAGGTGTCGTAAAGCGAACGTTCGGAAAACAGGGGACACTTGTATACATAAAAACTCATCAGATGCTCAAGTGTGCTGACTTGCAAAGTTTGGTTAATCCTTCAGTCTAACTTCACAAGGCTGTGAGCGGGGATGTGGAATGGTTTTTAAAATTATCATTCTTAAACTATAAATCTGGAAAGTTGGTTCCAAGGGAATTTAATGTGGAGAGGAAAGGAGAGCTGCTTTTGCTTTCAAAGCTTGTTTTGTGATTTCAATAAATTTGATGCAATAAGTAGATAAAATATGCACTGTTTTAGGACGTAATTAACTATGTTAACTTACATTAAATACACATTATAGACTAAAACATAAAATCCAATTAATTTAACAAGCGGTGGCAGAGCATACAACAGATAACACTGTTGCCTCTCTGCTACAGCTTTTCAGATTCAATCCTGACCTTTGGTGTTGTCTGGGTAGAGATTACTGGTTCTCCTTGTGACCACCTGAATTTCCCCTGGGTGCTCCTCTCAAATTCCAAAGATCTGCTGGTTAGAAGATTTTTCCTGACAGTAAATTGCCTTTATTATAAGGGAACGTCAGGGAAATCGGGAGAGGAGACAAATGAACATCTGGGAAAGAACAGGATACAGGAGAATAGCTGGACGAATAGGATTGATTTCATTTCTCTAAAAGCTAGCATAGGTTTGTTGGGCCAAATGGCCTCCTTTCACATCAACAGGAAATATGACAAAGTAACAGATTATGACAGAGCTGATTCTGTCTTTCAACGACAGAATGCTAATAATAAACTGCTGAAAGAACTGAGCAAGTCATGCAGCATCTGTGGTGGGAAATAAATAGCTGATGTTTCCGGTCAAGTCCAATCTTGTCTTGAAGCATTTGACTGTTCACTTCCCTTCAGCAATGCTGCCTTACTCACCAGGTTCAACTAAAAGTTTTTCATTCCAGGTTACAGCACCTGAAATCTCTTATACTTTCAGAATGTGAATGTTTGCTTTCATTAATGTCTACACCTTGAGTTCCTCTGGCAATAATACAATAAATAAGCTGAATTACACATCAGCGTGGAGTAAGTCCAGAAACGCCTTCTATGGAATCGGAACGAGATTGATGGGATCAATAGAATATAGAGTAAAAGGAGCCTCATCATTATTTATAATTAGACCCTGAACAACAGGTGCAATGCAATTACTACTGTAAGTATAAGCATAAGTTGCTGTCAGAAGGTCTCCAAACATCCTGACCTCTTTTAATAAGAGGCTGGTAAGAAAGGCAGTCAAGAGCTGCAGTTTAATGTGACAGCATTGTGGATTACCATAAGCAGGACTGATAGCATATTTCAATCAAAGTCTGATTTGGGCAAAGTCTTGTTTCCTATCTGCTCCCAAAATAGTATCTCAAATCAGGGTAAACAATATAACCTATAGCTATGAGAACACACAGTGCAGGAACAATGTTGAGAAGAATAATGCTATTTGTTTTACTATGCGAGCACCAGTATGTGGAAGGAACTGAACCAGATTGGGACTAGCCATTGGGGGTTCACAAGGAATTTAAACTAATGTATACAATCCGTGGCAAATGGACAGGTTCCATTTTTAAAATGTCCTCAAATCAATTTCATTCATAAATAAGAAAATGTACAAAGATCATCAAAGAGATAACCATACCTCTGCAGTTATCTGATAAATAACATCCTCTGCAGTTATCTGATAAATAACATCAAAAGCACATAAAACTGATAAGAAACAACAATTAGTAAAAGTAGAGAGGGAGATGGGGTTGAAAATAGGGTGGAGAACTAATTCTGCCATAAACATATGTATGTATAATCAGACTTCTGAATTTAATAGTATTATGTGAGCTTGCTTATATTTAGGGAATTTCATATGTTGGACCTCATAAATCAGGGACAGTCTGTAAAAATGGCAGCAGCAACCAACAACTATGTTTTGCAGACAGCTTACAAAACTAGATACTCCTAGGTGACAAAATAGATTCTTGAGAGTGCAGGAACAACCCACTGAGGGGTGCATGCTGTATCGAGGCCTGATAGCAGAAGATGAACCTATGGTCATCTCCATCATTCCACACCGATTAAAACATTGAGCAAGAAAAAAATTGTCAAAGGTGATAGCGGAAAATGAACAAGTGTTCGGCACCATCTGCCTGCATTTGACTGGTCATCCTCTCTCACTACTGTCAAGAGGTACAGGAGTTCTGGCTGTTCTGGCTCCTGCATAGGCTTCACTCACCTCAGCTGAATTGACTCCGCAGCTGTGGAGTCACTTTCGGGGACCTTACAGTTCATGTTCTAAGTCTTTCTTGTTTAACTTTTTTTAAGACTATTTTTGCGATTTGATTAAGGCATCAAGACTAAGGACGAAGGATAAACCATTGATAAACTTACCAATCCACAGGGTTTACTTGCTTCAGTACTGAACTGGCTCTGCAACCGTGGCCTGCAACCACTGGCGCTCACCTCAGCGCTGAACTAGCTCCATGGTTATGACCTGTAGCTATCGGCCTCTTGGACTGGCTTCACTCACCTCAGTGCAGGACTGACCCCATAGATGTGGACTCACTTTTAGGGACTCTGAGGTTACTGTTTCATGTGTTATTTGTTTACCTTTTTATTGTTTACAAATTTTTTTCTTTTTTTTGCACGTTGGGTGTTTTTTGTGTGGGTTTTTTTAAATGGGTCCTATTGTATTCCTCTATTTTGTGGCTGCCTGCAAGAAGATGAAGGTTGTATACAGTATACATTGAAAATAGATGCATTTTAAACTTTAAATGTGACAAGTGATCAAAAAGCTATTATTTTTATTAATAATACTGTCTAAAACAAAAAAGTGAAGAATAATCAGAAAATTAGCATTGGGCACTAAAGGCAAGAAGAAAACTAATGAATGTAAAGATATCGTGAATCATACATGTGAGTACATGGACATGTCAGAATAAGTGACACATAAGCTTTTTTTCATAATCAAGTGCATGAAGTGCAAGTTGGGTAAGACAGGTTAGCCATTACTAAAACATGTCTGCAAGGTACAGCAACATGAGACATAAAACAGGTAATAACATCTACATGAGAGGGGATCATAGGCACCTTGGAACCAAGTGATTCAGGTGAAATCAATTAAACAATGGGAAACAACAGGAATTCTGCAGATGCTGGAAATTCAAGCAACACACATCAAAGTTGCTGGTGAACGCAGCAGGCCAAGCAGCATCTGTAGGAAGAGGTGCAGTCGACGTTTCAGGCCGAGACCCTTCGTCAGGACTAACTGAAGGAAGAGTGAGTAAGGGATTTGAAAGCTGGAGGGGGAGGGGGAGATGCAAAATGATAGGAGAAGACAGGAGGGGGAGGGATAGAGCCGAGAGCTGGACAGGTGATAGGCAAAAGGGGATACGAGAGGATCATGGGACAGGAGGTCCGGGAAGAAAGACGGGGGGGGGTGACCCAGAGGATGGGCAAGAGGTATATCCAGAGGGACAGAGGGAGAAAAAGGAGAGTGAGAGAAAGAATGTGTGCATAAAAATGAGTAACAGATGGGGTACGAGGGGGAGGTGGGGCCTAGCGGAAGTTAGAGAAGTCAATGTTCATGCCATCAGGTTGGAGGCTACCCAGACGGAATATAAGGTGTTGTTCCTCCAACCTGAGTGTGGCTTCATCTTTACAGTAGAGGAGGCCGTGGATACACATGTCAGAATGGGAATGGGATGTGGAATTAAAATGTGTGGCCACTGGGAGATCCTGCTTTCTCTGGCGGACAGAGCGTAGATGTTCAGCAAAGCGGTCTCCCAGTCTGCGTCGGGTCTCACCAATATATAAAAGGCCACATCGGGAGCACCGGACGCAGTATATCACCCCAGTCGACTCACAGGTGAAGTGATGCCTCACCTGGAAGGACTGTTTGGGGCCCTGAATGGTGGTAAGGGAGGAAGTGTAAGGGCATGTGTAGCACTTGTTCCGCTTACACGGATAAGTGCCAGGAGGGAGATCAGTGGGGAGGGATGGGGGGGACGAATGGACAAGGGAGTTGTGTAGGGAGCGATCAATGGGAAAGCTGGCATTGGAGACAAGAAACTTTAATGGGAGTTATACAAAACACAAAGTATCCAAATGTATAAATTTAGAATTTAAAAAAAATAAGACAACTTAAATGGGAGATAAGTATTTATAGGATGTGGATATCTGGGCCCATTATTAACAGGCTCATTATTAACATGCCCAATGCTAAGCCATTTCAGAAGACAATTACAAGGCATTAACATTACTCTGAGTTTGGAGTCACTCTAGCCCAAAAGGAAAACAGAAAATGCTGGAAAAACTCAGGCACCTATGAAAATGGTAACAGTTAACATTTCAGGTCTGGAATCCTGCATTAGTCCATACTGCACAAGGTCTGCAGATTTTTATTTCCTTTAAGGGAATTAAAAAATCAGTTGGGTTTTATGATAATCCAGTAGTTTCATGGGCACCATTACTGACTCTAGCTTTTTAATTCCAGAATGTATTTAATTAGCCAAATTTAAGTTCTGCAGCTGCTGAGGGAATTAAACTAATGTCTCTGAATTATCAGTGGTAGCCTTTTAGATCATTACTCTTGCATTAACAACCAATATGGTACTTAAGCAGATACACAGACAAAGTAGATAGATTAGCAGATAAGCAGACATCTTCACATCTGAAAAGCCGTAAATTTCTCAAGTGCCCTCAGGATAGTTTTCTGCAATAATATGCCCTAGACTAACAAGGAAGCAGGAAACATTAAGCAAGATTTAATAAACAACAAAACAGCAAATAATAATTTATCTATTAGAAAGGTGACCAAGAATGAGTTTATTCTTTTGTGCTAGCAGCCAGTTGACAACCCTAAGAGCAAGAACCATATATTTACTAAAAGAAACCAAAAGAGAAAGTGAATACGGAAATGAACACTGAATGGGAAGTTGGAAGTCTGGGAGAAAGTCATGATAAGGGAGTCTATGGTCAGATACAGGGCACTGTGTTGGAATATTGGCTCACTGGATTCAAGGACATCTCAAAGCAGCTACTAGACAGTCTGAAAGGATAGAATGAACAACCAGAGGTCATAGTATATGTAGGTACTAAAGGCTTGGGTAGGAGAAGGGATGACATACTGAAAAGTGAGTTTCCTGAGCTAGCTAGTGATTTAAAAAGCTTCTAATCTCTGTGTTACTTCTGGCACCACAGGTCAATGAGTAGAAGAATAGAAGGATAAGTCAGCTGAATGCATGGCTGAAAGAATGGTGCAGGAGGATCGGCTTTAGGTCTCTGGATCATAAAGACCATTTCTGGGGATGGTACTTTCTATATATGAGGGATGGGCTGCATTTAAGCCAGAGTCGGACCAATATCATTGATGGGAACGTTTGGAGAAGGTTTAAACTGGGTAGCAAGCTCAGATAATGAGGAGAAATACAAAGTTCAGTTGGCAGGACAAGCAAGTAAGCACATATCAAGGGAACTCAGAGTTATATCTCATTTAAATCAAAAAAAGTAAATAGTAAAGCAGGTGAACTCAAAGCTTTAATCAACACATGGGTCAACAATAGTATTGCCATCACTGATACACAGTTGAAAGAGGTGCAAAACCGGCAACTCATTATCCCAGGATATAGAATTTTCAGGGGAATAAAAAGGGAGGAGGTATTGCATTCTTAATCATAGATTACATTACTTCAGGGAGGATATCCCAGACATTTCAAACAATGCAAGATAGATACAGATTAGAAACAAAAATCAACAAGAGACAGAGGAATGGGTATGTAGGCAGACTTCAGACAGATGCTATAAAAACAGGAACTTCATTTTCCTAAATATTAACTTGCCATTAAAAGGCTGTTTTCTGATTTGTCCTGCCATTACAACTGATCCTCTACCTATGTTCTTTTTCCAGTAACTCCACCAATGTTAGGGTCACATATCTATAGTTACTAGGCTTTCCCCTGTTGCCATTCATGAAAAGAAGATCCACTTTTGGTTTCCTACTGACATTTGGTATGTCACCTGTGGTTAGAAAAGATTTTAAAATGTCAGCAATCTCTTCCCTTGACTCCTGTAACAGCATGGGATAAATCCTATCTGATTCTGGGAAATTATCTACCCTTAACCTTGTGAAGGTAAAGGATGCCTCCCTTTATTTAGCTTTAACCAATCTGCATATAGCTCAGGTAATAATCTAGATATTATCACCCTTTTGGTTAGGCATTAATAAGTTTTGCCCCAAGCTTCTCATCCCCATTATGTTGTTAATGGCTACATGAAACATAAGCATTGGATTCTCTCCTTCCTATTTCAAGTTCTTTTCCAAACCAGTAGACATCCTGAACCATATAACCAAACAGGCAACAAACTGTCTTTGTTACAGCAAACTGTGTCTATTCATCTAACTATGCTATCCCCTATGACTACATTACTTTCCTTTTCTCCTCCCACTTAAATGGCTATCTGTGCCATGATTCTGGACAGTTTGCACAACCTCCTTATAGAGGGAGCAAGAATCTTCCACCAGCTAGACCAGTGGTCCCCAACCACCGGGCTGCAAAGCGTGTGCTACCGGGCCGCGAGGAAACGATATGAGTCAGCTGCACCTTTCCTCATTCCCTGTCACGCACTGTTGAACTTGAACATAGGGTTGCCAACTCTCCCGTATCTGCCGGGACATCCCGTATATTGGGCTAAATTGGTTTGTCCCATACGGGACCGCCCTTGTCCTGTATTTCCCCGCTAAGGTAGAGCATTCCTATGAAACCTTTCGCGCTGAAATGGTGTAAAGCAAAGAAGCAATTTCCATTAATTTATATGGGAAAAATTTTTGAGCGTTCGCAGACCCAAAAAATAATCTACCAAATCACTCCAAATAACACATAAAACCTAAAATAACACTAACATATAGTAAAAGCAGGAATGATATGATAAATACATATCACAGCTTATATAAGGTAGAAATAATGTACGTACAGTATAGTCAGGAAGATTAAGCCAAAACTGATTTGTGGGAAAAAAAAATCGGCACATATGCGCATACAGGTGCCCGCGCAAGGCTTCATGGTCATGATAGTCTTTTCGGGGTAAACACTGTCCGTATTTGACTGCTACTTTTGTCCCTTATTTGGGAGTGAGAAAATTGGGAACCCTAACTGTAAAAGACATGTTGAGGTGAATTTAACCCTACTTGAACACCCCTCCCCAAAAAAGGTTGGGGACCCCTGAGCTAGACAATGGTAAGCTAAGAGCTGAAGCTACTTTAAAGCTATCCTCTGAATCCTTCTCCCTGCCTCTTCTGCAATCACGTTGTCCTGTTCCTGAGCATTTGACTATTTAGGAGTAATTAATTTAATGGGTATGAGGGAATCAAGTTAGTTGGACAGGTGAGAATGAGTGTATATAATGCAGAATTAAAGTGCTGGACAACTGAAACTTGGGGTCACTCGTGCAGATTGAAAGAAAGTGCTCTGGAATTTAGATCCCCAATCTGCATTTGATTTCTCCAATGTCATAAAGTAGTATAGCAGAGTAATACTAACTCTGCTTACCTTGCCCATGCCAAATGTGAAACCCATCTACACTAACCCTATCTGCAAATGTCCCTCCACTCCTTTCTTATCCATGTACCCTTACAAATGGCTTTTAAATGTTATAATTATATTTGCCTTAACCATTTCTGCAGCTTGGTCCATATATACACCTCCTTCTGTGTTGGGGGAAAAACGACTTGCCTCTCAGGCCTCCTTTAAATTTCTCCTCTCAATTTAAACCTGTGCTGACTAGATTTAGATCCCCACACCCTGGGAAAATGATTGGCTGTCTGTCCTATGTCCTTAATAATTTTATAAACCACACTGCAAATACCAAATGTGAAATATTAGAGTGCAGAAGCTACAAGTAAACTACCGTTTCACCTGGAATAACCGTTTGGATTGCTGGATGGTGGAAGGGGAAGAGGTGAAAGCACAGTTGTTGCACCTCCAGCCGTTGCATGAAAAAATGCCACAAAGACAGGGAGTGGTCCGTGGGGATGGAACAATGGACCAGGAAGTTGAAAAGGGAGTGATCACTTCAAAATGCTGATACAGAAGGGGAGGGGAATACATACGGAACCTTGTAGGAGCTAACAGAAATTGCAAAGAGTTGATCTGTTGAAAATGGACGTTGGTGGGATGGAAGTTGATGACCAGAAAAACCTTGTTCTTGCTGTACCCACGATGACAGCATGTGATAGAAGAACTACAGGAAATAGATGAGATGTGTCAAGGGATTTTGCCACTACAGCAGAACAGATCCCATGGTTCTGGAAGTCACTTCAGAGGCAATGGTGAGGAATGTCTCACTATTGAAATATAAGCTATAGAGATAAGGAATTCTGAAAATGGAATGAGTCTTACAGGAGGCAGAGTGGTGAAAAGTATAATGAAAATATTTAAGATTGATATAGCCTTGTTCAAAGGTTGCAAGTGAAATGAGAAAAAGACGATTTTATGCAGTCAAATCACAGATAAACCATTTCTCATTAGATGGCTAGGCTTAAATAACTCACTCCTGTTCTGAATTCTTATGTTATAGGATTAACTAAAAGAATATGGATGGAGTTCTACTGCTGATTCAACTGGAACAAGGGCATTTCCAAGGCAAGATAACAATCCAGATAGGGAAAAAATGAAATTTCAACGCAGATCTTGACTATATAATTATTCCGAACAGGGTGTCATATTTGTAAGTGTAGTCAGTGCATTCAAAGTAAAAGACAAGAAATTTAGCTAACAACCAACATACATGATGGGACGGTCTAATAATTGCAAAGTCTTTTTTTTTAATGATACATGTCTTCATCATCCCATCTGTGTTGCAATTTTCAGAAATTTTATACTTGAATCCTCAGATCCTTCGTTCATCAACATTGCTAAGTGCCCTACTATTTCCCATACATGTCCTACACTTTTTTTTTGACTTCCCAAATTCTTACATTCATATCCAAGTCTGCATCTGTGGGAAGAGAAACAGAAATGTCATTTCAAGTCAAAGGTTTGAATTTAGATCCAACTAGCCAGTTCGCCTTGGTCCAGTCCCCAAGTGGCACCTTTTTAAATGTCCTACTGAAGTCCATAAAGATAATGGCTACTCCCCCTTCCTTCATCAATTTTCTGACATCTAACATTCTTTCTTCATAATATGGAACGTTTCAGATTATCCGCATATCCATTCCTGAACATACTATCAACCATGTCCTTCTCCTTGATGAATACAGAGCAGAAGTATTCATTTAAGACTTCACCTATATTTTCGAGTTCCAAACACAGATCAGCCCCTTTGGTTTCTGAGGTGACCCAATATTTCCCTGGTGACCCTCTTGCTCCTGATACCTCTTGGGATTCTCCTTAATCTCATTGCTGAGGATATTTCATGGCTCCCTTTTTGTCCTCCTAATATTTTAAGTTCCCTCCTAAACACTTTACATTCCTCAAGAAACAACATCAATCCCAGTTATTCCATGTTTCAAAAGGACACCAATCATACCATTGTCCAAGAGCAGTAGGAGCTGCCCAATGACCATCTACCAGTTGCACTCACATTTACAGTGATTACATGTTTAGAAAGGTTGGCCTGGCCAGAATCAACTCCTGCCCAAGCAAGGACTTGGACTCACTGCAATTTGCCTATCACCACAATAGATCTACACTGGATGCAATCTCACTGACTCTCCACTTGGCCTTGGATCACCTAGACAATATGAATGCCTACGTCAGGCTGCTGTTTGTTGATTATAGCTCAAGGTTCAACAACATCATTCCCTCGGTACTAATTAACAAGCTCCAAAACTTGGTCCTCTGAACTACCCTCTGCAGCTGGATCCTTGACTTCCTCTTCAGGAGACCAGTCAGTTGGCAGATCAGAAATAACATCACCTCCTTGTGACAATCAACACTGCCAACCTCAAGGATGTGAGCTCACCCCACTGCTCTACTCACAACTGTGTGGCTAAGCAAAACTCAAGTGCCATCTATAACTTTGCCAATGACACAGCTATCGTTGGCAGAATTTAAGATGGTGATGACGAGGCGTACAACAACGAGACAGATCAGCTAGCTGAGTGACATTGAATCAACAACCTTGCACTCAATGTCAGTAAGACCAAGGAATTGATTGTGGATTTCAGGAAGGGTAAGTCAAGAAAGCACGCCCCAGTTCTCATCGAGGGATCAGCAGTGGAAAGCGTGAGCTGTTTCAAGTTCCTAGATGTCAACATCTCTGAAGTTCTATCCTGGGCTCAACATACTGATGCAATTAAAAAGAAGGCACTACAGCGGCTTTATTTCATTAAAGGCTTGAGAAGACTTGACATGACACTAAACGCTTTCATAAATTTCTACGGGTATCGTGGACAGCCTTCTAACTGGTTGAATCACTGTCTGATATGGAAGGACCACTGCACAGGATCGGAAAAAACTGCAAAGAGTTGTGAACTCAGCCAGCTCCATCAGGAGGAACTAGCCTCCCCAGTATTGAGGAAAATGTCTAAAAATGTGTCAGCTATCATCAAGGAACCCCATCACCCAAGACATGCCTTCTTATCATTGTTACCATTAAGGAAGTGGTACTGGAGCTCGAAGACACACACTCAATGCTTGGAACAGCTTCTTCCCCTCTGTCATCAGATTTATGAATGGGCAATGAACCTATGTTCACTACATGAATCTTTTCTTTTTTGCTCTCTTTTTGTACTAATTTATTTTAAACTATTCCTTATTGTAATTCATTTAATATATTTTGCATGCACTTCTGCCACAAAATAACAAATATCATGACAGATGCCAGTGATATTAAACCTGATTCTGATTTTGTTTATTTTCCCCCATAATCAAACATTCCATAACCTTTGCTGTCCAAGGTTTCCTAATCTTTTGCATTTTTGCTTCCCTTACCATAATTTACTGGCTCTGAACTCTTATTAATTGTTTTTTAAGAGAGTCCTACTTGTCAGCTGTTACTTTATCCCTTTAAGCATCTGCTTCCAATCTACTTTTGACAGGTCTCTCTCATGCTCTTGAGGTCTGCCTTCCCCCAGTTCAAGACATTGGTTTGAAGCCGAGCCTCATCCATTTCCATAACTAAATTAAAACTTAACAGAATTATGGTCACTGTTCCCCACTGACACCTTTGCTTGCTCAGCTTTATTTCTGTGGATAAGGTTAAGTACTCCCAGGTCACTAGTAGGATTCTCTACATATTTGGCCACACTTTTTCTCCCAGTCAAAACCTCTTGCAATAAGGCAATCTACAAACAATAAGTTAAAGTCCCCTATTATTACAAAACCTATTGTTATTACATATTTCTGCAATTTTCTAACACAGCCATTCCTCAAATTCCCACTAAATATCAGGATGCTTATAACATAACTCCAACAAAGTGATTGCCTCTCTCTGACACATAGGTTCTATCTATACAGCCTCATTGGCTGATCCCTCCAGATATCTTCTTTAAGTACTGTTATTTGATTATTTAAAATCAATGATGTGAGCCCCTTCCTCATTTGCATTTCCCTCTGTTGTGTCATGAATTTCTACAGCATGGAACATTAGACTGCTAAACTGCCCTTCCTTTCACCATGCTTCCGTGATGCAACATCATAATTCCAAGTGTAGATCTACGCTCCAAGCTCATTTGATCAACCTGTGAGCTTCTTTGCAAGAAGAACAGTGAAGTTGAGCCTGTCAGTCCTCACACACTCCCTAACCTACCCTTGTCAGCTCTGCCCACTGAACCTGCTTGAATTATCCTAACTTTTCTCCCCACTTGCTGCATGGCTTGTTTACCAGTACTTTAGAAACTTGATATTCTAGTCAAGAGCCCAGCCACTAGCCTCCCACAGACTATAATCCACATACACTGCATTGTCCTGAATTGTAATATGTCCCCATTTCTTTATCATTGCTGGATCTAAATATTGAGGCATGACATGCAAACCTACCTTGACACCCCCTTCATGAGGGCAATTAAAGGTTCACTCATATTGCAGTCACAATCCCTATGCCTCATATTAGGAGCAACTCAGCAGATCCCATATGCAATAATCTTTGTAGAATATGTTACTTAATATAAGATATAGGCAGTCGCCAGGTTGCAAAAGGCTCTATTCCTGAGAACTACTCATAACATGAACTGTTCATAAGTCAGAAATAAACAAAAATACTGCATGGGAGTGGATCACAGAAAAAGCTGTGACAAGAGAGTGAGCAGGCAGGGGAAGAGCAACGATCAACTAGCCTCTTCTGACACAGTGAGTAAGCAAACTAGTCTGCTCGGTACTCCCAACTCGGCTTGGTTTGACCCAGCCATATTATTACAGTTCAGGAGGTTGGGAAAGAAAGCACATAAAAGTGTCCCATTTTAACCCAGCAGATAGTGTCTGCAGCCAGCAGCAGCTGGCAAATTCAACCTCTCAATCTTCCAAACACTATGTGTGTCCAAAAGCCAAGTGCATGTAACCCAAGGAGAACTTCTATAATAATTGTTTGGTAGGTAGGGAGTAATTGCTGAAGTAGAAATTATCTTAATAAATTCTAGGAAAATTACATTATTCACATAGCACTAACGGATGTCTAATAATTGTTCTATGGAGACCAAATAAAATGGGCCTCAGTACCTGCAGTTTAAATGAATAAGGGCTGAACTCACTGAAAGATAAAATGAGGCTTCACCAATTCAGTATCATTGTGACCCCACCTTGCCCCTCTCAAGTCTAGAACTAGAAGATACCTTCAGTTCATGGGACTCTCTTTTAGGACTAATAGGGTGGGGGGGGGTGATTTCTTTCTTCAAAGGTTGCAAAGCCCTACCAAAGAACTAAGAACATCAAATCAGTGTTCTTTTAAAAGTAAGTTTAGAAGATTACTTGTGGTGGCAACCTATCCTTCAACTATCAGTTTAAACTTAACATTTTCAGTATAATGTTGGTTTAATACAAACTGTACTATAAATACCATACAAAATGACAATTCGCCTGCATTCTAACATTAGGAATTTGAGATTTCAAATAAAGCAAAACAATTTATTACTTTTTTATAAGGACTTCTATTTATCATGCACAAGTATTTTGTCTTATCACTCAAACAAAATTTAACAGTATAGGAAGGTGATGGGCCATTTAACAGAAGGGCTTTTACAACCTTTCACATTTACTTAGTGGGCCTAATAAAATATTAAACTAGTTAGCTAATCACTGAAAATCACTACGTTTGTTTGCTAACCATCATACAAAAACCATGCCAATTTAAAAATATCTCATGCTGATGCAACTGTATTTCTATGTTATATTGACTATCCTGTTGTACATAATATTTATTATAACTTACTATAGTTGCACATTGCACATTTGAGTAAAGATGTAACGTAATGATTTTTACCCCTCATGTATATAGAAACACAGAAAATCTACAGTACAATACAGGCCCTTCAGCCTACAAAGCTGAGCCGAACATGTCCTTACCTTAAGAAATTACCTAGGGTTACCTATAACACTCTATTTTTCTGAGCTCCATGTATCCGTCCAGCAGACTCTTAAAAGACCCTATCTAATCTGCCTCCACCACTGTCGCCAGCAGCCCATTCCATGCACTCACCACTCTGCGTAAAAAACTTCCCCCTGACATCTCCTCTGTACCTACTTCCAAGCACCTTAAAACTACGCCCTCTCGTCCTAGCCATTTCAGCCATGGGAAAAGGCCTCTGACTATCCACACGATCAATGCCTCTCGTCATCTTATACACCTCTATCAGGTCACCTCTCATCCTCCATCACTCCAAGGAAAAAAGGCCAAGTTCACTCAACCTATTCTCATAAGGCACGCTCTCCAATCCAGGCAACATCCTTGTAAATCTTCCCTGCAGCCTTTCTATGGTTTCCACATTCTTCCTATAGTGAGGTGACCAGAACTGAGCACAGTACTCCAAGTGAGGTCTGACCAGGGTTATATAGCTGCAACATTACCTCTCGGCTCCGAAACTCAAACTCACAATTGATGAAGGCCAATGCACCATATGCTTTCTTAACCACAGAGTCAACCTGTGCAACAGCTCTGAGTGTCCTATGGACTTGGACCCCAAGATCCCTCTGATCCTCCACACTGCCAACAGTCTTACCATTCATACTATATTCTGTCATCATATTTGACCTACCAAAATGAACCATCTCACACTTTTCTGGGTTGAACTCCATCTGCCACTTCTCAGCCCAGTTTTGTATCCTATCAATGTCCCACTGAAACTTCTGACAGCCCTCCACACTATCCACAACACCTCCAACCTTTGTGTCATCAGCAAATTTACCAACCCATCCTCCACTTCCTCATCCAGCTCATTTATAAAAATCACAAAGAGTAAGGGTCCCAAAACAGATCCCTAAGACACACCACTGGTGACTGACCTCCATGCAGAAAATGACCCGTCTAAAACAACTCTTTGCCTACTGTAGGCAAGCCAGTTCTGGATCCACAAAGCAATGTCCCCTTGGATCCCATGCCTCCTTACTTTCTCAATAAGCCTTGCATGGGGTAACTTGTCAAATGCCTTGCTGAAATCCATATACACTAAAACTACTGCTCTTCCTTCATCAATGCGTTTAGTCACATCCTCAAAAAGTTCAATCAGGCTCGTAAGGCGTGATCTGCCTTTCACAAAGCCATGCTGACCACTCCTAATCACATTATGCCTCTCCAAATGTTCATAAATCATGCCTCTCAGGATCTCCTCCATCAACTTACCAACCACTGAAGTAAAACTCACTGGTCTATAATTTCCTGGGCTATCTCTACTCCCTTTCTTTAATAATGAAACAACACCTGCAACCTTCCAATCCTCCAGAACCTCTCCCATCCCCATTGATGATGCAAAAATCATCGCCAAAGGCTCAGCAATCTCCTCCGTTGCCTCCCATAGTAGCCTGGGGTACATCTCGTCCAGTCCCAGTGATTTATCCAACTTGATGCTTTCCAAAAGCTCCTGCACATTCTCTTTCTTAATACCTATATGCTCAAGCTTTTCAGTCCTCTATAAGTCATTCCTACAAACGCCAAGATCTTTTTCCATAGTGAATATTGAAGTAAAGTACTTATTAAGTACCTCTGCTATCTCCTCCAGTTCCATAAGCACTTCTCCACTGTCACACTTGATTGGTCCTATTCTCTCACGTCTTATCCTCTTGCTCTTAACATACTTCTAGAATGCCTTGGGGTTTTCCTTAATCCTGTCCACCAAGGCCTTCTCATGGCCCCTTCTGGCTCTCCTAATTTCATTCTTAAGCTCCTTCCTGCTAGCCTTATAATCTTCTAGATCTCTATCATTACCTAGCGTTTTCAACCTTTTGTAAGCTCTTCTTTTCTTCTTGACCAGATTTACAATAGCCCTTGTACACCACGGTTCCTGTACCTTTCCCTGTCTCATTGGAATGTACCTATGCAGAACTCCATGCAAATATCTGCTAAACATTTCCACATTTCTTCTGTACATTTCCCTGAGAACATCTGTTCCCAATTTATGCTTCAAAGTTCTTGCCTGATAACCTCATATTTCCCCCAACTCCAATCAAATGTTTTCCTAACTTGTCTGTTCCTATCCCTCTACAATGATATGGTAAAGGAGATAAAATTGTGATCACTGTCTCCAAAATGCTCTCCCACTGAGAGATCTGACACCTGACCAGGTTCATTTCCCAAAACCAGATCAAGTACAGCATCTCCACTTGTAGGCTTAACTACATATTGCGTCAAGGAACCTTCCTGAATGCACCTAATAAACTCCACCCCGTCTAAACCCCTCGCTCTCGGGACATGCTAATTGATATTTGGGAAATTATGATCTCCCACCACAACAACCCTGTTATTGTGACACCATTCCAGAAATTGTCTCCCTATCTGCTCCGCAATGTGCCTCTTACTATTGGGCAGTCTATAAAAAACACCCGGTAGAGTAACTGACCCCCTTCCTGTCCCTAATTTCCACCCACAGAGACTCCGTAGACAATCCCTCCATGTCTTCCTCCTTTTCTGCAGCCGTGACACTATCTCTGATCAACAGTGCCACGCCCCCACCCCTTTTGCCTCCCTCCCTGTCCTTTCTGAAACATCTAAAGCCTGGCACTCGAAGTAACCATTCCTGCCCTTGAGCCATCCAAGTCTCTGTAATGGCCACACCCTCATAGCTCCAAGTACTGATCCACACTCTAAGCTCATCCACTTTGTTCATAATATTCCTTGCATTAAAATAGACACATCTCAAACCATCGGTCTGAGCGCGTCCCTTCTATATCACCTGCCTATCCTCCCTCTCACACTGTCTCCAAGTTTCTCTATTTCTGAGCCAACCTCCTCTTCCTCTATCTCTTCAGTTTGGTTCCCACCCCCCAACAATCCTCGTTTAAACTCTCCCCAGTAGCTTTAGCAAACCTCCCCGCCAGTATATTGGGCCCCCTCGGATTCAAGTGCAACCCGTCCATTTTCTACAGGTCACTCCTGCCCCAAAAGAAGTCCCAATGATCCAGAAATCTGTATCCCTGCCCCCTGCTCCAATCCCTCAGCCAAGCATTTATCCTCCACCTCTATTCCTGTACTCACTGTCATGTGGCACAGGCAGTAATCCCAAGATGACTACCTTTGTGGTTTTAAACGCAAACAACAGGAATTCTGCAGATGCTGGAAATTCAAGCAACACACATCAAAGTTGCTGGTGAACGCAGCAGGCCAGGCAGCATCTATAGGAAGAGGCGCAGTCGACGTTTCAGGCCGAGACCCTTCGTCAGGACTAACTGAAGGAAGAGTGAGTAAGGGATTTGAAAGCTGGAGGGGGAGGGGGAGATGCAAAATGATAGGAGAAGACAGGAGGGGGAGGGATGGAGCCGAGAGCTGGACAGGTGATAGGCAGAAGGGGATACGAGAGGATCATGGGACAGGAGGTTCGGGAAGAAAGACGGGGGGGGTGACCCAGACGATGGGCAAGAGGTATATTCAGAGGGACAGAGGGAGAAAAAGGAGAGTGAGAGAAAGAATGTGTGCATAAAAAAGAGTAACAGATGGGGTACGAGGGGGAGGTGGGGCCTAGCGGAAGTTAGAGAAGTCAATGTTCATGCCATCAGGTTGGAGGCTACCCAGACGGAATATAAGGTGTTGTTCCTCCAACCTGAGTGTGGCTTCATCTTTACAGTAGAGGAGGCCGTGGATAGACATGTCAGAATGGGAATGGGATGTGGAATTAAAATGTGTGGCCACTGGGAGATCCTGCTTTCTCTGGCGGACAGAGCGTAGATGTTCAGCAAAGCGGTCTCCCAGCCTGCGTCAGGTCTCACCAATATATAAAAGGCCACATCGGGAGCACCGGACGCAGTATATCACCCCAGTCGACTCACAGGTGAAGTGATGCCTCACCTGGAAGGACTGTTTGGGGCCCTGAATGGTGGTAAGGGAGGAAGTGTAAGGGCATGTGTAGCACTTGTTCCGCTTACACGGATAAGTGCCAGGAGGGAGATCAGTGGGGAGGGATGGGGGGGACGAATGGACAAGGGAGTTGTGTAGGGAGCGATCCCTGCGGAATGCAGAGAGAGGGGGGGAGGGAAAGATATGCTTAGTGGTGGGATCCCGTTGGAGGTGGCGGAAGTTACGGAGAATAATATGTTGGACCCGGAGGCTGGTGGGGTGGTAGGTGAGGACCAGGGGAACCCTATTCCTAGTGGGGTGGTGGGAGGATGGAGTGAGAGCAGATGTACGTGAAATGGGGGAGATGCGTTTAAGAGCAGAGTTGATAGTGGAGGAAGGGAAGCCCCTTTCTTTAAAAAATGAAGACATCTCCCTCGTCCTAGAATGAAAAGCCTCATCCTGAGAGCAGATGCGGCGGAGACGGAGGAATTGCGAGAAGGGGATGGCGTTTTTGCAAGAGACAGGGTGAGAAGAGGAATAGTCCAGATAGCTGTGAGAGTCAGTAGGCTTATAGTAGACATCAGTGGATAAGCTGTCTCCAGAGACAGAGACAGAAAGATCTAGAAAGGGGAGGGAGGTGTCAGAAATGGACCAGGTAAACTTGAGGGCAGGGTGAAAGTTGGAGGCAAAGTTAATAAAGTCAACGAGTTCTGCATGCGTGCAGGAAGCAGCGCCTTATATTCCGTATGGGTAGCCTCCAACCTGATGGCATGAACATTGACTTCTCTAACTTCCGCTAGGCCCCACCTCTCCCTCGTACCCCATCTGTTACTCTTTTTTATGCACACATTCTTTCTCTCACTCTCCTTTTTCTCCCTCTGTCCCTCTGAATATACCTCTTGCCCATCCTCTGGGTCACCCCCCCCGTCTTTCTTCCCGGACCTCCTGTCCCATGATCCTCTCGTATCCCCTTCTGCCTATCACCTGTCCAGCTCTCGGCTCCATCCCTCCCCCTCCTGTCTTCTCCTATCATTTTGCATCTCCCCCTCCCCCTCCAGCATTCAAATCCCTTACTCACTCTTCCTTCAGTTAGTCCTGACGAAGGGTCTCGGCCTGAAACGTCGACTGCGCCTCTTCCTATAGATGCTGCCTGGCCCGCTGCGTTCACCAGCAACTTTGATGTGTGTTATCTTTGTGGTCCTGCTTCTCAACTTCTTTCCTAACTCCCTGTAGTCTGCTTTCAGGACCTCCTCCCTTTTCCAGCCTATGTCATTGGTACCAATGTGTACCACAACCTCAGGCTGTTCTCCTTCCCACTTCAGGATATCGTGGACATGATCAGAACCATCCCAGACCCCGGCACGTGGGAGGCAAACTTCCATCCATGCTTCTTTCCTGCATCCACAAAATGGCCTGTCTGACCCCCTAACTACAGAGTCCCCTATCACTGCTGCCATCCTCTTCCTTTCCCTACACTTCTGAGCCACAGGGCCAGACTCTGTGCCACAGGCGTGGCCACTGTTGCTTCCCCCAGGTAGGCCTTCCCCTCCAACAGTACTCAAGCAGGAGTACTTATTGTCAAGGGGTACAGCCACAGGGGTACTCTCTAGCATCTGACTCCTGCCCTTCCCTCTCCTGACTGTTACCAACTTATCTGTCTCCCAAGGCCCCGGTGTGACTACCTGCCTATAGCTCCTCTCTCTCTTTCTTTTCTTTTTAAATCTTTTTATTGAGTAAGTATACAAAAAAGGTAAGCCATATAAACATTAAGCTCCTCTCTCTCACCTCCTCACTTTCCCTGACCAGACGAAGGTCATCGAGCTGTATCTCCAGTTCCCTAACATGGTCCCTAAGAAGTTGCAGCTCGATGCACCTGGGGCAGATGTGGCTGTCCAGGAAGTGGGGACTTCCCACATCTGACACCGAGCACAGAACACCGGCCTCACATACATTTTTCCTGTCTGTATTCTACACAGGCAACCTACCTCGCCTCAAACCGTTATCGCTGAAGTCCCGTTGAGCCAAAGCCTTCCTACTCTGTTTCCTTCCACACTGACCCAGGGTATAAGTAATAAAGTCAATTCAATTTAATAATAAGATTCTGCGATTCACAGAACATTTACCTTATACTTCCTGTTGTTGATTTATTGAGTTAATTATATAAGAAATTTATTTTGACTTCATGATTTTCAAAGTAGAAGAAATCTTAGAGTGGCCTTTTATTGAGCAAACTTAGCAGGACAAACATATTCTATAGATAACCAGCAAAGCATTACTAGAGATAAAAAGTTTATTGGAATCTGGAATACCTGCTTGAGGGGCTAGTAAAGGCAAATTCACACCATTAAAGAATTATCTTCATGAGCACTTGAATTTCCAAATCATTGGAGGCTACAGACTGGAAAGTGCTATGAGTACAGATAACTACTTGATAGCTAGCACGAAGATGGCATACTGTAAGGTCTATTTGTGTGCTGTATGACCCTATAGCTTTCTAGTTCCACAATAAAACAGTATTGCAAATGCACATAGTAGGCATATTGGAAACTTCTACCAATAATGCATACTTAATGGATATTTTACACTTTTCAGTATTTCTACCAAATATCTCTTCTTGCGTCTTGTGCTCAACAGTAATTCTCCCACTCTGCCAAAGTCATTTCATGGTTATTATCCATATTGCGCATGATATTCGACTGATTATTTAAGCAGACTTTTTTTTAAATCAGCAGATACTTTCATTACTGAAAGATAAGAATTTCACCAGTTGGAAGACAGACAGAAATAGAAAGCTTTCAGGATCACACCACCTAAATATTCTGTCTTTGTGACAACTTTGATCATAGGATTTAAGCCAATTATTTTACTACTGACTCCTTAAAGGACATGTTTATTGCTAATGTTAATTTTAACAGGACACATTCTCTTCAGTAGATCCAATTATCATTTTCCTCCTTTAATTTTGTAATATGCATTGTTTAACCAATTCACACACACATGCATAGGGAGAAATATTAAAATATTAAATGAGTCATTCAATATTACATAGATTTTATGTTGTTATGTAATAGGCTTTGGTTTTCTCGAGGAAAATATAGCATAGCTAACATAAAGCATGTTTTTCTCCACTTATTGAATCTGCTTTAGTTTCAATACAAGAGAGTAGTAAACAGAATAATACACGTATTAACATGGCAAGACACTAATCCCCTTTTACAAAACCAACTATTTTGATCACGATTCCCAAATGAATGCAATCCGATGTTTACACCACATCTTTGTGGTGAACTTGGGTCACAGTGAGGGAGAGGTAATTGTGCTCCACAGACTTGTGCTTCCTGTTGACTGATCACAAAGTGGCAATGGCAGCAACTACTGAGAGTGCCTGACATACACTACAATTACAATTACAAGCGTAATTGCAGCAGTAGTCATGACTGAAAATACACTCCGTTTTGGAGTGGTAAGGTACATAAATGAAAAGCCAAATCAAAATTCTAGCTGCAAGCTATTGTCAATACAGGAGATGAACGACCATGGCTTTGTTTTGCTCTTCAAACATCTTCTGTCTTCTTTCAGCAATCCATGCACATTATTGTGCATACAGAATGTGGCTGTGGTCTCCATTACAATTCTGCTTGCCTTTTCATGTGCAATTCTTCACACTGTCAATCTGCACTCGCTGCCAAATACCTGAATTAGCATTTTAATTGATGTTGCTCTCCAGTGAATTTCGCACAATGTGAATCCGAAACTGAATATGAAACTTATAATCGATGCCTTTATCAATCCACTGCAGCAGTCTTCAAAGAGGAAGCTTTTAAATGGAAATAAGGTAAAATATGCGCAATGTTTCTTCCAATACACAACAAAAATGGATGACGGATCAGGTTTTCAAATTCTATCCATAGATCAGTAACAGTCCATCTACACAACCCTGATGAATTACAGCAGCACTTCAATTGTTTCCACATATACAAAATCAAAGCAAACAGGAGGTTTTAAGCTAAAAGTATTAGAAATTGAATTCTAAACTCCCTTTCAAACACTTCATAATGAGTACACAATATTAACAGCAGTAAGTCTTAGAACCCTGCTAACTAAGCATCACATCCACAAAGATCTTGATATTTATTTTATATCCAGCCTAGTGGGCAGCAGCTCAACCGCTCACTGGAAAACATAAGAATTTTTATTTTTGTGAAATATTCAATTTATTTTTAATGAGAAAATACAGCTATAATAGGAACACAGCACTTCAGAAAATCTTCAATACATATAAAAGATAAAGACAACTACATGCTCTATTTTGTCAGTACAATGAACAAGCTTAATCAAGTTGGAAAACTACAATATTACTAGATATCGCAAAATCATTTTCACACAAAAGTTGTTTGGAATGTTGCAATATACTTAAGATTTTTGAATGAAGATACAAGATGCTTGTATGAGAGTGCAATAATACAAGACAATGACTCCGTTTCTGATTTGGTAAAGACTTGCAATAAAGCTACCACAGTAATAATTTACATATACCTTATAAAACAGTATTCACAAGTTAGTGATTTACATTACTGTTCGGCATGCTCCAGAGATTTTTTAATTGACTGGAATTTCAAAAAAATATGGCCTGATGGTGCACAGTTCAATTAATTTAATTCATACACACCCCTGGATATTAGGTCAGTAGATACAACTGGGTGTTTAGTTGTCTAAGTTAGTCTCAGACATGTGGTGTTAAACATCAAGCCTGAGACTTTTTGTGTGACAGATGGCATTGCATCTGTCAGCATTCTTTGTTGCTGGAGTCCACATGTAATCCAATGCTAGAAAGAAAATACATGGTCTAGCTAAAATTTCCACAGCACTTATCACTGATATCCCACAAATAGCAAGGCGTTGAAAATTGACAGTATCCCATTGAAACGATAGAATTCAATGGTTAATAGCATCAGTCACAAACTCACATGTAGGTAGAGATGCTATAATCATGATCATCAAGAAAGGAAATACAACCTGATATGGTATCTATGAAGAGGAATCCCTGCCGATTGTCACAGACGAGGTCATCATTAGAATACTGCTCAACCATCTTTCATGGCCGAACAGTTGACCCTAGAATCATAAAAGCACTCACCCTATCCATCCAGTGGGACATTCAAAAATTTTCACCACGTGACAGCTTCATAAATATGAAGGAGGTAGAACCAGCACTATACATGTCCTCAAAGCTTTTGACTCCAGCAACTGAGAGGGACTATACAACACCCACTACAAATTCATATACCTACAGAAATTCATCCCTACTTTATACTTAACCAAACATCAAAGGGACCTTGCGGAAAAACAGACAAGATGGGTCAAAAGGGTCTGTTTTCCTTCTGTATTACTCCACAAGTTGCACTATAATGACATCCAGGCCACAATATTAATCAACAGAACCACCCACAGTGAACTAATGTCAAATTTTGGTTGCAATGCTGTATTTTGCCTCCAATAAACTTCCCTTGCATATGAAGCTAATTTTCAAAACTCATGGGAAGCTGTTCAATCTACAGTGATTACACTCCAGAATCAAGGTTACTTAAATATAGTTCAGTCGTAATATATGGATAACACTTTTGATTACACAAAGGGTGAGCTCCACACCATTGACAACACTTTCAATGAAACATACTGAGCATAACATGGACCTTATACTCAACAGCTGCAAAATAATTGCTTACCAACAAGCTCCTCCTGCTGCCCTGGAGCAATAAAGGTTCACAATAAGACCCTGCTAAAGGCCGACCATTCCCCATATCATTGCTTTCAATGTGCCAACAGAGCTGCCTTTTTTTTTGTGGAAAGGGGCATTTGAAGATCAAGACCTCAGACTTGGTACAAAACCCATTTGGCTATTAAGTAAAAATAATAGCTACATCTTATTATTTCTGAAAGTGAGACTACCTGCAACAAAGTCAAAGTTCAAAGTAAATTGATTATTAAAATACATATACGTCACCATATACAGCCTTGAGATTGTTTCCTGAGCATTCATAGTCAATACAAATAAGCACAAAGCAATCAATGAAAAAACGCACAGAAGACAAACAACCAATGTGCAGAAGACAACAAACTTTGCAAATGCAAAAAGAAAAAAAACACTAACAAATTAATAATAAATAAATAAGCAATAAATATCGAGAATGTGAAATGAAGAGTCACTGAAAGAAACATAGGTTGTGGGAACAGTTCAGTGGTGGAACAAATGAATTTATTTCCTCTGGTTCAAGAGCCTGATGGTTGAGGGGTAATAACAGTTCTTGAACCTGGTGGTGTGGGCCCTGAGGGTCCAGTACCTTCTTCCTGATGGAAGTAGCAAAAATAGAGCATGGCCTGCGTGATGGAGGTGTCCTTGATGATGGATGCTGCTTTCCTGCGACAGCTCTCCTTATGTATGTGCTCAATGGTGGAGAGGGCTTTACCTGTGATGCACTAGGTTGTCTCCACTACTTTTTGTAGGATTTGCCTTTCATTAGCATTGGTGTTTCCATACCAGGCTGTGATGCAACCAGTCAATAAACTCTCCAACAAACATCTACAGAAGTTTGCCAGAGTTTTAGATGATATGCCAAATCTTCACAAACATCTAAGAAAGTGGAGCTGCTGTCGTGCCTTCTATTGTAATGGCACTTGCATGCTGGATCCAGAACAGATCCTCTGAAATGATAACGTTGAGGAATTTAAAATTGCTGACCCTCACCACCTCTGATCCCCTGATGATGACTGGCTCATGGTCTTCCAGTTTCCTCCTCCTGTCATCAAAAGTCAGTTCTTTGGTTTTGCTGACATTGAGAAAGAGGTTATTGTTGTGATACCATTCAGCCAGATTTTAAATCTTCTTCTTATGTGATGATCCATCACCCCCTTAGATTCAGGCAACAACAATGGTGTCATTAGTAAACATAAATATGGCATTGGAGTTGTGCTTAGCCTCAAGTCATAAGTGACAAGCGAGTAGAGCAGGGGGCTAAGCACACAATGTGCTGGTACACCTGTGCTGATGGTGATTGTGGAGGAGATGTTATGTCCATTCCAAACTGACTGCAGTCTGCAAGTGAGGAAATCGATACTCCAGTGCACAAGGGGGTATTAAGGCCTAGGTTTTGGAGTTAATTGATTAGTTTTCAGGGGTGATCGCTAATGAAGAGCGTACTAATGTAGACATCTTCATTGTCCAGATGTTCCAGGGTTGAGTGAAGAGCTAATGAAATAGCATCTGCTGTTCATCTGTTGTAATGACGGGCACAGACATTTCAAGACACCGGAAAATTTTCAAGAATGTTTTCTCCACAAAAAACATCTAAATTCATTGATGGAACCAATTTGGTGTCCTCTCCAAAACAAACATCTCCAAATTTGAGGTCCTAGTTACACTCAGCAAGCTACGTTAGACAGGTTGTGCCATTTGTAAGTACGTCATCCTCAGTCCTAAGGTATTGACTAACAAGAAGTCATACTTGGAATTCAATCTGAAATACCATTCATAGGATTATCAGGTGTTAAAAGGGTAACCTATTGCACAATTATTTTACAATAGTTTAACATTTAAATGTTTCTGTGATATTTAAATTTCTTTTCACAAATCACTTAAATTTCTTAGCCTTTACTTCAATTTTAAAAGTTCTTAAAAAATATCTGAATCTCACTTAGAACTGTTAAATGTCTTAGGATGAATTTCCAAACCAAGCTTTTGTGCACTTTTACATGATTATTTTATGGAAATGCATTATGTTTTAAATGCAAAATGAGTCAGTATGAAGTAGACATGTAGGTGCTGTACAAGGTTTATATTGTTAAACCTTACTTCTAATTATCACCTGCTACCTGATGCAAGAACACACAGTACTACGGGAGATAAAGCAACTGCTTCTTTATTAGTAGCTCGCTACTGGAGAGAGAGCACACTTCTCGGGCACACACGGGAACCGTACCAGTGGTCTCTCTCTATCTGCACACAAATACAGAGTCCTTTTTTATATACTTTCTGTGAAGTAGCAGTAAACAATTTTCCTAGCTACCCCCATAGTTACATGCCTAACAACAGTAGTATTTTAAGACACAGACCCCTTGGTTGCCTTAGTAGACCAAAGGTCATCAACCTCAGGAAATGTGCAGGATGAGATGGCCCCTCGCTTTTTCAACTGTAGTTTCACATTTGTTTGGACAGTTTTACCACATCCCGTTCTGCAGGTGAGACAAAGGTTGTGAGTTTGTATCGAATCTCAGGCTCCTGTCTCACCCCTCCTTTTTTTCACTTTATACTGGCCATCTCCCCTCTCCGCTCTCAGTCTTGATGCAGGTTTTGACCCAATTGTCAACAATTCCTTTCCCATCACAGATGCTGCTCAACCTGTTGAGTTCCTTCAGCAGATTGTTTGTTGAACCAAATATATATCTTCAACCTCTGGTTGAAGAGGTCCTTTGCAATTCTATCGTCAATGGCCAGCCCATGTTTTGAGGCGATGGCCCACGGTTCTAGAAATACCCTGCTAAGAGGAATATCAACCATGCACCTACCATGTCGTCATCTAAGTATTTTTTAAGTTTTAATGAGGCTGCTAATTATGTTCCTAGCAGATAAAGTAGTATCATTTGACAACAAGGATTCAGCAATTATAACATAATAAGTCTACTTCAAGATTTACTTTTTTATAATATAATGACAAGAAAGTATATATCAAGTGGAAGACATTTGACGCAGAAGAGATAGATGAATATGTACATGGCTATTACACTTTCCTTAAGAAGCAATAAAGAAGTTGATATCAATTTTCATTCTGTTGCAATCACATTTCTAATTTCCTCTATCCTACACTGTAGATCACAAAGTTGAATGTTTTGTTTGATTTGCATAGAGTGCACCTGTTACATTTTTATGCAAGAAGCTATTTTTCACTTGTGATAGATTGAGTCTGCTCTCCCATGGTTTTCCCTACCCTTACTGCTGCTGTGCAACATGTTGCAGTTCTATTCAGATTAATTTTTTATTTAACAAAAACAGAAGCTTGTAAAGATCACAGAAAGTCAACTCAGTCTGTATTTTATTGTTAAAATATAGAGCAAATTAACACAGAAAAAAAAACTAAGAAACACAATCCACAGCTGGTATATAAAAATAAAACTGCCATTCTATTTCAGCAGCAAAAAAATTATTACTAATCATTCAGATTACAACGTTCTACCTAAAGACTTTGAAGTTTAACTAAACAAAAACTAAAAAACAAATGACATTTTTAATATTGACAAAGTTGGTCAGATCAAGGGTACAACCCTAGGAACAGCACTGCCATCACTAACAATGCTACAGCTAAACTGATAGATCCAGCTAACTTCAGCTGAACATCAACTACAATCAGGGTTTATGTCTTACACAGAGTTACACAATATCTAATGTTGGAAAACAATTAACCTGTTAATTGTGACTTTACAGTAAACAATGCAACATATTTGAAGCATAATTACTGTAACACTTTGGGAAACAGAAACTAATTTGCGTACAGAGGATACACAAACAGCAAAACAATAATAACCCGTGAGCTGGTTGAGTGATAAACCAGGGTGAATTCTTCGACATAGTGCCATAGGATCTCTCTTTTGTTCACCTTAGAGGACACAAAGGACTTCAGTTTACTGCAACAAAAGACTGCATCAGCACAAATATGATAATTATTAAATACTGTGCTGTTAGCGAGGATTATATGCAGAAACCACAGTGGTAATACCGAATCAAGATGCACCTACTGATCTACAAATTTGACTATTGTTAGACCTTGTTCTTAAACATACAGCAATAATTCACTCTACGATAATCTTTCCAACACTCTCCACTATCCAGCCCATGCCATCTTTTCACAGCTACCATTTGGCAGGAGGTACAGAAGCCTGTCCAATACCACCAATTTCAAAACGAGCTACTTCCCTTTAACCATTCAGTACTTCTATCAACCAGCAAAACCCTGATCACCACAGTTTAGCAACACAATGACCACTTTGATCACTAAGGTGGACTTTGTAGCTCTAATTGTGTTCTTTCTTGTAAAAGTTCTATATAATTTATAGAACAAGAACTTAACAGCACAGTACAGAACCTCTGATTCATGGTGTTGTGCCTACAATTTAACCTACACTAAGATCAATCTAACCATTCCTTCCTACACAGTATTCCATTTTCTTTCATCCATGTGCCTATCTAAGTGGTTCTTAAATGCCCCTAATGTATTTGCCTTTACTGTAACCAAGTTGTAAAGTGCATAGCAAAGATAGGTAATAAATGCAACCTCTCAGGTAGTGGATATCTTGTTGTCTGCAAAATGACTGCTGGACTAGAAATTGCTCTACTTGCTTTTTAAAATGTTAAATCAGCAAAGGATACTCACAGAAAGAGTGAGAACTTCCAGTTCAAAAGTCCTGGAACAACATTGTCACGTCTCGCTGTATAACAGTGAATTGAAATTGGCTTTGTCTATTTTGGCACAACATTCCAGACTAAAAGATTGTCAGTTCTTGCTGCAAACAGCACCTGTGGCTTTTGCATGCAACTCTTAAAAAGGGGCAAGCTATTGACACAAACTATACTCTTCCAGTGAGAAGACTTCAGCCAGTGAAAGAACAGATTGACGTTTCAATGATGAGAAATGAGAGAATAGGAGTGTGCTTCCAGGAGGTCAGAAGAACCTGCATGGACTGATGAGACACTCTACTGGTAGAAAGCAGCTCTTTATGCAGTGAGATTCCAAGACCATAGCCAGACACTCCAGGTAGAAGAAGGTCAGGCAGGTCTCTTTTAATGACCTTAGTACAGCCTCTTAATATCTGAAATTTGGGAGAGCCTACAATTCAATCAAATACCATGACCACTCTACGTGTTCCAATAGGCTGAAGGAAAAGTAGTGAAGTTTCCTCGCCATGTATGGTATTGGAGCCTTTGTAATACAGCCATGAGCAGCAAATAATGAAACATGGCAGAGGTCTGTACCTACAGCCAGGATGGAATCCAAGAGTGCCCACAGGCCTTAAGTCTATTGGCAAAACAGTCAAAGTACACATGCAAACAACAGGAATTCTGTAGACGCTGGAAATTCAAGCAACACACATCAAAGTTGCTGGTGAACGCAGCAGGCCAGGCAGCATCTCTAGGAAGAGGTACAGTTGACGTTTCAGGCCAAGACCCTTCGTCAGGACTAACGCATGCAAAGTACACATGCATTATCATTCAAAGGTGTTATGAGGTCACAGATTCATCACAGAACAATGTAGAATGAATAGCATCCCTACAAATAGGGTAGTTTAGGAGTAAACAGAGTTATAAAGCTGGTTGATGTATAAATAAGTAGCAGATGATGTTTCTTAAATCATTGATGTTCAAAATCTCACTGCAGATGTATCTTCACTGTTTCGCTACCATTAATTAACACTGCAAAAAAATGGAGAAGGAAAATACTGTCACAAAGTGAGAAGACCAATGTACTCAGAAATTTGCACATTGTTGCTTTACAATTTCCAGCTACGCAGCACCACTTTTGTTTTGAAACTGTAAGAACAAATTATTAACCAGAATGGTATCTGTACTTCAAAAAAATTAACTACATCTGAGGGATTTTGAGATGATCAGCCATAAGATAAGAATGTATTTACATACCGTGGCTTTTTTTGTACAGAGACTTACACCATAGAAACTGGCCATTCAGCCCACTAAGAACATAGTAATCATCTATTACTCATTTGCATTAATGCTATATTAATACTATTTTTTTAATTTTCCAACATGTTCATCAACTCTTTCCCCACTCCCAGATCCTATCATTCAGCTACACTAGGGGTAATTTATAGCGGCCAATTAAACTACAGCACTTGGGGCGGGAGCAAGGGCACCCGAAGGAAAAAAACACATTTGCAGAGAATCATGCAAACAGACAATACCTGAGGTCAGGATTTAACCCAAGTCTCTGCTACTGTGAGGCAGCAGCTCTGCTCCCTGAGCCACTGTGACACTTAACCGTTACAGTTTTTTTTTCTTAACAAAACTTTGATAGTATTACTTCAAAAAGGAATAATGGAATTAAATAAATACTGTAATTACAGAAACCCTGCATATTAATAAATGACATTTTGCTTCAAATTAACACTGAAGGTAAAGAAGTACAATGAAAGTTATCAATTTAAAAGAGAGGTTGTTTAAACTGGCTCTAAAACACACAACAAATGCTACCATTTGAAAGCAATTGAAATTAGAAGATTAACTTTATTCATCATATGTACATCAAAACGAATAGTGAATTGCGCCACTTTACACAGTCTGAAGATGTGCTGGGACAGCCTGCAAGTGTCGCCATCCTTCCAGCACCAACATAGCATACAGGAAAGGCAAATCAAAAGACCAGAAGATGTGTACAGGCTTTGAATCTGCTTTTTTTTTTAAATGCAGAAAAGACTGTCATGTCTTGTATATTTGCATGCATAATATCCATCCATTAGCCAAGATTATGCAGAACACTACTATTAATTACAGATACTTTCAAGCAAATCTGAAAAATCTTATGAAAAATTGCTATTCATATGATAGGTCATTAATTTGCATACTTATGCAAATAAGGTGGCAATTAAGAACTTGCACTTTACAGCATCTTTCATTTAAATTTTGAAGCCAATTCAATGACAGAGTTTTTCTCTGACATCTTAGAGGTGTTTTGTTTTTAGAGATGACTGTAGATGGCACAGAGAACATTGAGATCTAACTCTCTGTCTATCTTCATCTCCATTTGCTGGCACATTTACAGCAGATATTTAAATACTGATGCCTAATAAAACAATTCATTTGGGCTTCTCAAAGACAGTATAAAATCGCAGTCAGCATCACTGCAAGCTGTAGGGGAGTTCATTTTGTTCCAATTCATTTCTAAAACAGGTAGCAATTTTCAAGTCGACATCCCACGGGACAGTAGTACCACACAGAGATGTATTTAAGTAGGCTTCCTTCTTAGAATTCTTTGCATTACAGACAAATTTCCCAATCTACAAAGCTATCAGGGAGTCTGTTGGGAGTTGGTGTGTACGTGATCAGAAAGGCAAGCAGGAAGATAGCATTCTCTAACCAATTTTTTTTAGGTAAATCTATCCTTCCATATATTTATTAAATCAGTTTAGTCAGCTAAAATGTACAGTACAACACTTTCCCAGTGCATTTGTGGGTTTGTTGCATCTGACTCTGGCTCATAGCTGCACCATAACAACTAATTTCATCAGTAATATTAAAGTATTATGGTACATCTTTTCTGATCAGCAAACAGCTTAAATTAAGTAGAAACTTTCTTTGAAACCAATATAAATATTTCACAGAATATAAAATTACACTGAGCAAGAATACTACAAAATGCTTTATCCCTCACTATAAAAACAAGTTTGTTTTTAATGATATACTGCAGATGATTTTTACCACTGGCATGAAGTCACTGTTTTTTTGTTAACGTAAGGATTCCATAATGTAACTTACAATGATAGATGCTTCAACATATTAAAATCTGTACTGTTGACTGGCACTGGAAACAATACGTTTACTTGGAGTGGAAATTAAGGTTCACGTGCCCACAACACAGGAAAAAAAATTAAGCATCAGCAAAAACATATCCTTAAATATGAAGTTTAAATGGCACAAGATAAAGTTGTAACATTTCTTTTGCAACTTTTAATGTCAAATAATATGGTTCTGTATTTGAAGCACACTATGATATATAATGAGAGAAAAAGGAAATGGCAGAGAAGTGGAGATACAACAGATGTCCCAGATATGCTGGAGAACCTACAGTACAGTGCAAATGAGGGGGGAGAAAATCAGTACAGCCTAAATGAAACATCAATGTCATTATCACAAAAATTCCTTAAGATTATTTGTAGTAATAAATGAAACTACTGTAGAAATTAAAGAACCTGAAAACCAGCAATTCCCAAGGATCTGAAAAACATACCAGAGTTTTGAAAAACAGTGACTCTTGGGATAATACAGGCTCTGGTTATCATTAGCTAAAGGAGAACCAAGTTCAATTAATCTCTTAGAGTTCTTTGAGGGTATTTCTTTCAGAGTAGATAAGGGGGAATCGATTAATGTTTGTTTGATTTTCAGAAGGCTTTTGTTAAGATTAGGGAACAAGGCTGGAGATAATATAAACAGCATTGATTGAATGCTGGTTAACAGACAGTAAAAATTGGTGTAGGAATAATCAGGCTCTCAGATCAGTAGTCTGTGACTAGTGGGAGGTAATGTATTGATTGGTGTTTGGAACCCAACTATTCACAACCCATAACAACAGCCACGTTGAGTCTCCAAATTGTAACTCAGGTTAATTAAACCCAAAGTTGTAATGTTAGAAAGTTCTAACCTATTTCACAGGAGGAAATCACTGAGGCTATACGTTCATTGCATTCTGGGAAATCTCCAGAACCTGACGGATTCTCTGGAGAATTTTATAAGGCTTTTTCTTCATTGCTTATACCTTATTTATGTTTTACCATTACTGATTCCTTCAAGGTGGGTAGGTTGTCACAGTCTTTTCATGAAGCTTCCATTTTGCTTATTCTTAAAAAGAATAAGAATCCCACTGAATGCTCTTCATATAGACCAATCTCTTAACTCAATGTTGATGCTAAGATCCTGTCTAGAGTTTTGGCCGGTAGATTCGAGAATATTATACCTTCTATAATATCTGATGATCAGACAGGATTTATTAAAAATCGATATTTCCATTTTAATATACGGCGATTGTTAAATGTTATGCATTCTCCATCCAAGGAAATATCGGAATGCGTGATCTCTCTGGATGTGGAGAAGGCTTTTGACCAAGTTGAATGGAATTACCTATTTAAAACCTTAGAAAATTTTAATTTTGGGCCCAATTTTATTCCTTGGATTAAATTACTTTACTTATCTCCCTCCGCTTGGGTCCTTACTAACGTTCAGAATTGTTAACCAATTAAACTATAACGTGGAACCAGACAAGGATGTCCATTGAGCCCTTTGCTTTTTAATTTGGTATTAGAACCTTTAGCAATTGCCTTTCAAGAGTCTAAAGATATCACCGGTATTTTAAGGAAAGGTACTACAGGGTTCCCCTGCTATCCGAAGGTAGAGCGTTCCTATGAAACGGTCCGTAAGCCAGAATGTCGTAAAGTGAATAAGCAATTACCACATTAATATGGGAAAAAATTTTGAGCTTTCCCAGACCCAAAAAATAACCTACAAAATCATACCAAATAACACATAAAACCTAAAATAACAATAACATATAGTACAAGCTGGAATGATATGGTAAATACACAGCCTATATAAAGTAGAAATACTTCTCTGCAGCACTGTCTAGCGCAGCGAAAATCTCACGGCAGCACTCTCGGCAAAAGCGCTCTCGGCGGAAACACGGCGCAAGAGCTCTCTGCAGAAACACTCCCTCCAGTAACCTTTAAGCTATGAAGCTGCCAAATCATACCAAATAACACATAAAAATACACAGCCTATATAAAGTAGAAATAATGTATGTACAGTGTAGTTTCACTTACTGGAATTGGGAAGACTCCAATAAATTGCAGTTTTGTCACAGTTAAACACTTGCTTATATGAATAATCACCTTCTGTAATTATTTTCTTCAGTTCTGCTTGGAACTTTTCAGCAGCTTCAATATCAGCCGAAGCACTCTCTCCAGTAAACGTGAAACTATGAAGCTGCCCTTGCCTCAGAAACCGATCAAACCACCCATGACACCTTTAAATTCCACTTTCACAACACTTTCATCACCATTATCCAGTGCTTTCTGTTTCAGCTGATTAAAAAGACTGTCTGATTTCTCCTTAAGTATAAGAAAACTTAACGAACACCACGTTTTGTACACCCATCAATCCACTCAAGCAATAGACTTTTCATTTTATCCATTATTGGATGCTGACTAAGAGAGACCACTTTGCTACAAGCAGAACCAAAAGTAACATCGACAGCTTTCAAAATTCTTTCTCTCTGCGTATAAATAGTACGAATGGTGGACGCAGGCAAGTTCAACGCGAGGACAATGTCCTTACTTCATTCACCACGATCGAAACACTTAATTATGTCTAGTTGCTCTTTTATGCTTTTCCGATACCTTAGAACTCATCTTGCTAACGGATGCACAAAATAAATCGAGATAAAGCACGTGTTTAAGCAATGGCGGCTAGAATGCAGTTCCAGGGGAGAAGCTTGGCTGTTCGGGCATGTGCTGCCTTTTTTCGTAAAAGTGAAACCATCTTCTGTTAGCGAAAACAGGTAACTAATGTAGGTCTTTCATAACAGCAAAGTGTCGTAAAGCAAATGTTCGGAAAACGGGGGCCACATGTATTCGTAAAGTTTCGCTTTATGCTGATGACCTATTGCTTTTTATATCTAATGTTACAACTTCTTTACCCTCTATGTTTCTTTTACTGATTAATTTTAGTCAGTTTTCAGGATATAAATTGAATTTACATAAGAGTGAATTGTTTACTTTAAATAATTTGATACCAACCAATATTAACCTTCCTTTTAAAATTGTAAGAAAACAATTTACATATTTGGGTGTAACAATTTACATATTTCGGTGTAAGAATTATAAAAATCTATTCAAAGGAAATTTTCTAACCTTAATGAATTATGTAAAAAAGACACTTTCTAATTGGTTGCCTCTCTCTTTATCATTGATTGGTCAAATTAATTCCATTAAAATGAATATTTACCTAAACTTATATACCTTTTTCAAGCCGTACCTGTTTTTATTCCTAAGTCTTTTTTTGATTCTTTAGATTCGATTCTTTCTTCCTATATATGGAAGAACAGAAAACCCAAATTAAATAAAGCCCACCTTCAAAAAATTAAAAGAATAGAGGCTTTGCTGTACCCAATTTTAGGTTATATTATTGGGCAATTAACATATGAAATCTTACGTTCTGGTTATATTATATTAATCATGAAGATTGTCCAATATGGGTCTTTTTGGAAGCCAACTCTGTTAAGAAATTTTCTATTATTTCTCTTCTCCGATCCTCTCTTCCTTCTTGTTTAAATAAATTAACTGACAGTTTGGTGGTTAAACACACTTTGAGGATCTGGCTACAGTTTAAAAACATTTCGGTTTATTGAGATTTTCTCTTTCTAGTCCTATTTTTTCTAATTTTTTTTTAAACCATCTACAACCGATCTATTTTTTAGAGAATGGGATAGATTAGACATTAAACGATTTCAGGACCTGTTTTTTGGAGGGATTCTTTCTTCTTCTGAGCAGCTCTCAGTGAAATATAACTTAGCAAATACCCACTTTTTTTATATCTACAGATTAGAGATTTTTTAAGATCTAAACTACATATATGTCCTACCAGCCCGGATAAGAACATAATAGATGTAATTTTTAATTTGAAACCTTTTGATAATGGCTCAATATCTTATATTTATGGTCTGTTGTTGGGACTGAGAATGGCTCCCTTAGACAAAATTAAAAAAGATTGGGAAAAGGATTTACAGACTTCATTATCTGATGAGACCTGGAGGGCTATTTTCAAAATGGTTAATTCTTCATCATTATGTGCTCGTCATTCCCTCCTACAATTTAAAGTGGTATATAGGGCTCATATGTCTAAAGACAAGCTCTCTCATTTTTTTGCAGATGTATCTCCTTATTGTGACAGATGTAATAATGGAGAGGCTTCATTAATTCACATGTTTTGGTCATGTTCGAGCCTTGAAAAATATTGGAGAGATGTATTCCAAACTTTTTCTGTACTTTTTAAAGTTAATTTTAAGCCCAATCCTTTGACTGCCTTATTTGGTATTGTTGAGGAAAGAGCTATAATTTTGGAGCCTTCTCACTTGCAGGTACAGGTCCACAATCCCTTATCCAAAATTCTGAAAACGAAAAAGCTCCAAAAACCGAAGTTTTTTTCGCCAACAACTGACGTCAGTCAGGTGTGACGTGGCAGCATTAGCTAGACGTCAGTTGTGGCTCAGCGCGTCGTACTGGTTACACGTGCATTTGCTGTTCACTGACATTTTGTGTTCACTGTTGACCTTGTGTTTACTGTTGACCTTGTGTTTAATTTCACTGTGAAAATGTCAAAAAGAGCTGCAGATAACCCTATGGGTAACAATGAGAAAAAGAAAAGGAAGCATTTATCCTTTTCGATAACACAGAAAGTGGAGTTATTGCAGAAGCTTGATCGTAGTGTGTCTGTGTGGCATCTTACTGAAGGATATGGCGTCGGAACCACCACTGTATATCATTTAAAGAAACAGAAAGACAAATTACTGAAGTTTTATGGTGACAGTGATGACCATAAACTAATGAAAAACAGGAAAACAATGCATAGGGCAAAAAATGAAGATCTTGACCGTGTGTTGATTGAATGGATTAGACAACGAAGAAGTGAATGTATGCCACTGAATGGCATGTTGATCATGAAACAAGCTGGAATATACCATGAAGAACTGAACATTGAAGGTGAGTGTCAATATTCAGAGGGTTGGCTGCAGAAATTTAAGAAGCATCATGGTGTAAAATATCTGAAAATCTGTGTTAAAAAAGCTTCTGCTGATCATGAAGCAGCTGAAAATTACATTGACGAATTTGCCAAGATAATATCTGATGAAAACCTTAGCCCTGAACAAATTTACAATGTTGATGAAACAGCTTTGTACTGGCGCTACGTTCCTAGAAAAGCATTAACAACGGCTGATGAGAGAGCACCAACAGGTTTTAAAGATGCTAAGGACAGGTTAATGATTCTTGGGTGTGCCAATGCAGCAGGCACACCCAAGGTGAAGTTGGCAGTGATTGGAAAAGGCCAACATCCGAGATATCTGAAAGATGTACGCAATTTACCTGTGCATTATTATGCAAACAAGAAAGCATGGGTAACCCGAGAAATGTTTTCTGACTGGTTCAATAACCTATGTCCTAGAGTATTTACGTCATTTACCATGTGTTTGATTCGGTTCGTTTAAAGCTGTATATTTTTATGTTTTATTGAATGTTTAATAAAACTGTAATAGTATTTGTAGTCCTTATTTATCCCACTTAACTATTTTTTTTGTGTTCACTGTTGACTTTGTGTTTAATTTCACTGTGAAAAGGTCAAAAATAGCGCGAATCAAGAAAACCCGGAAGTTCTCTCTCCAGCACTCATTGTTTGAGCATGCACAGACTTTTTTTCTTGTCATTATTCCCTAAACAATAAAGGATAACAACTACTTACATAGCATTTACATTGTATTAGGTATTATAAGTAATCTAGAGATGGTTTAAAGCATACGAGAGGATGTGCGTAGGTCCGGAGCTTTCCCAGGACTTAAAGTCCACTCGCACTGAGACAGGTTAATTATCAATATAATTATCAATTTTCTAAAATCTGAAAAATTCTGAATTCCAAAATGCAACTGGCCTCAAGGATTTCGGATAAGGGATTGTGAACCTGTACTGGCTTTAAGTTCTCTTATGGCTAGGAGGGCGATCTTGCTTAAATGGAAGGAGGTTGCCCCCCCCCCCATACATGCTCAATGGTTATGCAATGTTAACTCATGTTTAAATTTAGAGAAGATTCGTTGTTCAATTTCTGATTCTAATCAAGATTTCCAAATGTTATGGGGACCCTTTCTGAACTACTTTGAAAATCTTTGAAATGTTATTGTTATCAAAATATAGATCTGGGCTATTATTATAAGACACTATATGGTAAAGTACTCTTTTTTTTCTTTTGATTTTTTTTACCAACCAGCTTTGTCTTGGTAGTGGGTGTAGATTTTTTAAATAATATAATTAACTATATTATTGTATTTCATAATCCAATTTATTTTATTTAATTGATCATGAATATGGGATACCGTGATTGTATCAGTGTGATTTATATATAGTGCATTTTGGGCTACCTTATTTTGATTTATAATAAGTATCCTTATGAATTCTGTATTTGTGTATATGAAATTTAATAAAAATATTGGAAAAAGAAAAAGAAAGAAAGTTCTACCTGTGGAGGGATGAAAACGAGGTTTACTGATTTAAAAAAAGATAATTTGAAAATATGCTCTGGGAGGGCGGAACGGGACTGACACAGGATGAACAAAGACAGAAAAGCAGCAACAATTAGAAGCTGAAGACATGAACTATTAAGAGTGGAATTAGTAGTGAGTATCTTTACCCTACTAACTTGAAAACTTCAGGGTGAAACCCCTGGAGGAGAGACAATAGCAATAAAAGATTTATTGAAGCTACAGCTATAACATGCAGCAGCTTTAACAATATCGGCAAAATTCCACCTTGTAGTCGGGAATTAGTTCTGCAAAACCATACCAAGGGATTTGGTCAAGTTTTTGAACAAGTTTGTGAATTGACTTTCTGTGGATGATAAACTATTTCATTACAATGAACTAAGAGACAAGATGGCGAGCCACCCAAGATGAAGAACCAGTGCAGGATCAAAATGTGTAATGACGCAGAGGATGTAATATGGTTGGATGCATAAGTTTATTTTCATTTGAAAAATCTGAATTAGATTTTCTGCAAGAACTGATTACTTTTGCAAGACTTTGACAAGTTACTGAATGAGATTTACTTTGTTTAAGAGTTGTGATGTTGGAGAATTGTCGTGAAAGGTGTTAAACAGTGTATGTAATTTTTTAATTTGAATTTAAACTTGTAGATATATTGCTTGGAACTGAAACTGAAGTTAACTCTAATACTTGAGAACAGGAATTATATTTGGTTTCCTAACTAACTAGGGATAAGTAAAAAGGAAAGTTTAATCTGTAAACTTTTAAATAGGGAATAACACTAGATCTAATTAGTTAGAGAAATTGGAGTAACAAAGGTTACTCTAATGAATATCACTGATTCTAATTAAAAAGAAATTTGTTGTGGATTGATATCTAAGATTTGGAACCTAAACAGAATGTTCGAATTCTGAATTGTTCTTGCTCATGTAAATATTTTGTACATATTGTTATTTTCTTATAAACAAAACTTATCTCCAGAAGTGTGTGGTTTCTATTCACTGCCTCCTTCTGATACCTGGATTCTACTGATGCCCTACTAGCACCTAGAGTAATTTGATTTTCTCAGAGTGCGGCGACTAGTCACCTGATAAGACTGGTGCTACACAGGTGTTACAAAATGCTATGTGCTTAGATTTGCTGATGAAAGGTCTAATTGAGAATTAGGTAGTGATGAGAGTGCAAGACAAAATAGACATGTTGAATCAATGGTAGCAAATGAAGTAAAACATGGAAAAATGTGAGGTTATATTACTTTGGTAGAGGGAAAAAACAAGAATAACGAGAGATTGAAAACCATTGCTGTGACCTCATTAAAATATACAAAATTCTTAGAAGCTAAGCAGAATAGATGCAGGGAGGATATTCTGACAACTAAATTGTCCAGGACTAATAGCTGTTAGAAAAGAAATTACTTCATTCAGAGAGTGGTGAGTCTTTGGAATTCTTTAGCTCAGAAGGTTGTGGAGGATCAGTTATGGATTGCATTTAAACAAAGGTGATTAGGTTTCCATATATTAAAAGAATCACGGTATATGGGATAGGATAAAAAAAACGCCATTTGAGGTGCAAAATTAGCTTTAATCTTGTTGTATGGTATAGTAGTCTTGAGAGAATGAATTACATACTCCTGTCTATATCTTAATCTTTATATATTGTTCTGCTCTGCTACACTAGTTTACATACATGGACGTAGAGTACTTAAGAGCTGAACTGCAAGGAGAAATGAGATTTGTGATTAAGGAGATGAAAGCTTCTAAATATTTTTGACAATAATGTTACTACAAAGAAGTGAGCCCAAAAACGGTTACATTATCAAGGAGACCAGGTAAGTAGTAGTGGTGTTATTTTGTAGTGGTATGGCTTTTCTTTTGGTCTAACCATCAACAGTAAAAAAGCGAAATGTATGGTAATATCAAAACAGCAGGATACTCCCAACTGCCAATTGTACATCAGTAACCAAGAGATTGAACAAAATACCAGCTTTAATTACCTTGGTAGTTTTATATCACAAGATACTAGAAGTAAAGTAGAAACAAAAAGAGGAATTGCCATTGCCAGAACCAACTTCCAAAAAGTGAAACCTGTTTTTACCAACAGACACATTTCTATGACAACAAGGCTTAGGCTACTAAAATGTTACATCTGGTCAATCTTGCTGTCTGCTTCCGAAGCATGGACTATAACACCAGAACTCCAAATAAACTTAGAAGCAACAGAAATGTGGTTTCTTAGTACAAACGTTTGTAGAATGTTGAAAATATCATATAGAAATAGGGTAACTAATGAGACAGTACTCCAATGTGCCCATACAAAAAGATCTTTAATGAGAACATTAAATGAGAGGAAACTTAAATTCCTGGGCCATGTCATCAGAAAGGGAGAAATAGAATACCTTACATTACAAGGCTGTATTCCTGGGAAATGCGGTACAGGAAGGCAAAGAAGAAACTATATGGTCAACTGTGAAAGAACTAACAGATCTAAGTGTGCCAGATATCATTGACGCCGCGAGGGATCATGAGAGCCATGATCGCCCAAGCGTGTAACGCGCAAGGCACATGAAGAAGAAGATGGCTTTTCTTATACAACATTTACCTTGTCTGGATGAAAGGTGCCTCAGAAATCTTTGAAGAACATTCTTAATCTGACTCCAAGTGTGTAGCTCCAAGCACTTTACCACTCAAGTCACAGCAACACTCTACAACAGCTTATGTTGCCAAAACAATTGAAGGATGGCGACAAAATTGAAGACACAAGTGTGCTTTAAAAGAGAGTGCAGTACACCAACCTATATATTCAGATTTGTGGTGATCTAACACAAAATAACATAATCTCAATTTTCTGAGGGCATGGAAAACCAAACAGTCATTTACTACCACAGCAGTCCGTGAGAACACATTGAAGTCTAACACCAGTTGCCTTTACCGCATTTCTCCATTACTAACATTTTCTCACCTCATCTTCTCCCCGTCACAAATAACATCATGAACTGCTTGGACACAACATGAAAATAAAAAAAAACACTACAGGTTAAATATTCTAAACAAACATATACTGTAAATGACTCTATATTTCAGACATAAGTTAACAAATTACCATATTTCATTGACACAGTGCCCATGTTCCTAGCGCTTCACAATGTACTTGTATGCTTAAGTAATACAACTCCAATTAGTTAAGAATGTTGCAAGGGTGCCAATGGCTTTGAAGGTCATCCTAGTGAGGATGAATAACTTAATAACACTAAGAAAAGTAACTACAGTATTGCAAGTAGCAAAGTTGGCAGAATGAATGCAGTCTTCCTGAGAGAATAGCAGGTTTTTGCTGCCTGAAACACAATCATAGTATTGACTTTAGGAAGATGGAAGTCCATAAGGCAGATGTCATCGGAATATCAGAGGTGCAGAGGGTCAGCCACTTTAAATTCCTCAGTGTTATCATTTCAGAGGACCTGTCTTCGGCCCAGCACACAATATGAAGATTCGGCATGACATCTAAAACTTTGACAAACTTCTATAGGTGTGCAGTGGAGAGTATATTTACTGGTTGCGTCAGCCTGGTATGGAAACACCAATGCCCTTGAATGGAAAATCCTACAAAAAGTACTGGATACACCTCAATTAATCATGTGTAGATGTTATTGAGTACATCTACATGGAGTGCTGTCGCAGTAAGGTGTCTCAGTATTACAGTAGACTAAAGGGAATTACAGGGGCATGAGAGAGGAGTTGGCCCGAATTGATTGGAAAAGAACACTGGCAGGGATGATGGCAGAGCAGCAATGGCTGGAATTTCTGGAAGCAATTTGGAAGGCATAGGATATATACATCCCAAAGAGGAAGAAGTATTCTAAAGGCAAGAGACACAACTGCGGCTAACAAGGGAATTCAAAGCCAACATAAAAGCCAAAGAGAGGGCATATAACAGTGCAAAAATTAGTAGGAAGTTAGAGGATTGGGAAGCTTTTAAAAACCAACAGAAGGAAACTAAAAAAATAATTAAGACAAAGATAGAATACGAAAGTAAGCTAGCCAGTGATATCAAAGAGGATACCACAAGTTTCTCCAGCTACATAAAGTGTAAAAGAGAGGTGAGAGTGGATATGGAACCACTGGAAAACTATGCTGGAGAGATAGTAATGGGGACAAGGAAATGGTGAACGAACTGAATAAGTATTTTGCATCAGTCTTCACTGTGGAAGACTCTAGCAGTATGAGGCTGCTTAGCAAGCTATAAATCCAAGGCGTTACAGGAAAGATTCTAGCTTGAATAAAGTAGTGGCTGATTGGCAGCAGGCAAAAAGTGGGAATAAAGGGTGCCTTTTTTGGTTGGCTAGTGGTGTTCCACAGGGGTCTGTGGCTGAGACCAATTCTTTTTACTTTGAATATCAACGATTTGGATGATGGAATTGATAACCTTGTTGCAAAGTTTGCAGGTGATATGAAGCTAGGTGGAAGGGTAGGTAGATTTGAAGAGGTAGAGAGTCTCCAGAAGAAATTAAGACAGATTAGGAGAATGGGCAAAGAAATGGCAGATGGAATAGATCATCCAGAAGAGCATGGTCATGCTCTTTGGTAGAAGAAATGAAAGGGTTGACTGTTTTCTAAATGGAGAGAAAATACAAAAAAACTGAGGCGTAAAGGGGCTTGGGAGTTCTTGTGCTGGATTCCCTAAAGGTTAATTTGCAGGTTGAGTCTGTAGTGAGGAAGGCAAATATGATATAACATTCATTTCAAGAGGATTGGAATATAAAAGCAAGGATGTAATATCGAGACTTTATAAAGCACTGGTGAGGCCTCACTTGAGTATTGTGAGCAGGGTTGGGCCCCTTATCGTAGAAAGGATGTGCTGAAACTAGAGAGGGTTCAAAGGAGGTTCACAAAAATGATTCCAGGATTGAATGAAGAGTGTTCGATGGCTCTGGGCCTGCATTCATGAAAGTTCAGAAGAGGGATGACCTCAATGAAACCTATCAAATAGTGAAAGGCCTTGATAGAGTGGATGTGAAGAGGGTGTTTCCTATGTAGAGGGAGTCTAAATCCAGAATACAGGGGTATCCTTTTAGAATGGAAATGACGAATAATTTCTTTAGCCAGAGAGTGGTGAATCTGTGGAATCCATTGCCACAGGCAGCTGTGAAGGTCATCTTTATGTCTACTTAAGGAGAGGTTGATAGATTCTTGATTGGTCAGGGCATGAAAGGAATACAGGGAGAAAGCAAGAGATTGGGTCTCAGAGGAAATTGGATCAGTCAAGATAAAATAGCAGAGCATGTTCGATGGGCCAAATGGTTTAATTCTGGCGTATAACTTATAGTCTTATAGTTTAAAGCAACATCCATCATCAGGGACTCCACCACCCAAGTCATGCTTTCTTCATGCTGCTGCCATCAGTAAGGTACAGGAGACTCGGGACTCAAACCACCAGGTTCAGGAACCGTTATTATTCCTCAACTATCAGGCCCTTGAACCAGAGGGGATAGCTTCACTCAATTTCTCGTGCTCCATCACTGAATTGTTCCCTCAACCAATGGACTCACTTTCAAGAACACTTCATCTCATGTTCTTAATATTACTTCCTTTTTGTTTATTATTATTATTATTATTACTTTATTATTATTTGTTTTTCTTCTGAACTGGCAAAGATTGTTATCTTTTGCACACTGGTTGTCTGCCCTATTTGATGCGGTTCTTTCACTGATTTATTGGATTTATTGAGTATCCCTGCAAGAAAACTAATTTCAGGTGTATACATAGTGATATATACAGTGGTATGCAAAAGTTTGGGCACCCCTGGTCAAAATTTCTGTTACTGTGAATAGTTAAGTGAGTAGAAGATGAACTGATTTCCAAAAGTCATAAAGTTAAAGATGAAACATTCTTTTCAACATTTTAAGCAAGATTAGCGTGTTATTTTTGTTTTGTACAATTTTAGAGTGAAAAAAAGGAAAGGAGCACCATGCGAAGGTTTGGGAACCCCAAGAGATTTGTGCTCTCAGATAACTATCACCAAGGTCTCAGACCTTAATTAGCTTGTTAGGGCTATGGCTTGTTCACAGTCATCGTTAGGAAAGGCCAGGTGATGCAAATTTCAAAGCTTTATAAATACCCTGACTCCTCAAACCTTGTCCCAACAATCAGCAGCCATGGGCTCCTCTAAGCAGCTGTCTAGCACTCTGAAAATTAAAATAAATAATACCCATAAAGAAGGAGAAGGCTATAAGAAGATAGCAAAGCATTTTCAGGTAGCTGTTTCCTAAGTTCGTAATGTAATTAAGAAATGGCAGTTAATAGGAATTGTGGAGGTCAAGTTGAGGTCTGGAAGATCAAGAAAACTTTCCGAGAGAACTGCTCATAGGGTTGCTAGAAAAGCAAATGAAAAAACCCCCATTTGACTGCAAAAGACCTGCAGGAGATTTAGCAGAGTCTGGAGTGGTGGTACACTGTTCTACTGTGCAGCAACATCTGCACAAGTATGACCTTCATGGAAGAGCCATCAGAAGAAAACCTTTCCTGGGTCTTCACCACAAAATTCAGCGTCAGAAGTTTGCAAAGGAACATCTAAACAAGCCTGATGCATTTTGGAAACAAGTCCTGTGGACTGATGAAGTTAAAATAGAATTTTTTGGCCGTAATGAGCAAAAGTATGTTTGGAGAAAAAAAGGTGCAGAATTTCATGAAAAGAACACCTTTCCAACTGTTAAACAAGGGGGTGGATTGATCATGCTTTGGGCTTGTGTTAGAGCCAGTGGCATGGGAATCATTTCACTGGTAGAGGGAAGAACGAATTCAATTAAATACCAGCAAATTCTGGAAGCAAACATCACACCATCTGTAAAAACGCTGAAGATAAAAAGAGGATGGCTTCTACAACAGGATAATGATCCGAAACACACCTCAAAATCCACAATGGACTACCTCAAGAGGCGCAAGCTGAAGGTTTTGCCATGGCCCTCACAGTCCCCCGACCTAAACATCCTCGAAAATCTGTGGATAGCCCTCAAAAGAGCAGTGCATGCAAGACGGCCCAAGAATCTCACACAGAACTAGGCGCCTTTTGCAAGGAAGAATGGGTGAAAATCCCCCAAACAAGAATTGAAAGACTCTTAGCTGGCTACAGAAAGCATTTACAAGCTGTGATACTTGCCAAAGGGGGTGTTACTAAGTACTGACCACACAGGGTGCCCAAACTTTTGCTTCAGGCCCTTTCCTTTTTTATTTTGAAACTGTAAAAGATGGAAATAAAAAAGTAATCTTGCTTAAAATATTAAAGAAATGGGTCATCTTTAACTTAATGCCTTTTTGGAAATCAGGTCATCTTTTACTCGCTTAGCTAATCACAGTAACAGAAATTTTGACCAGCAGTGCCCAAACTTTTGCATGCCACTGTATGTACTTCAATAATAAGTTTACTTTGAACTTAGATAGGAACATGGAATATAATACACTTCAAGAACCATTCCTGTGCCAACCATGATCTTAATCTAAATTCACCTCATCTACATTCATATGGCCAATATCCCTATTTTTTGCCTGTTCACGTGCCTACATTAATACCTCTTAAATGGAAGACTCGACAGGCCAAATGACCTAATTTGGCTCCTATGTCTTATGGCCTAAACGCCACTATCATATCTGCTTCTACCACTTCCCCTTGCAACTCGTTCCAAGTACTTACCACTTTCTGTACAAAAAAAACTTACTCGTTAAAATATTCTTTTAACTTTCCTCTTCTCACCTAAAATTATGCCCACTAGTATTTGACCTTAACACATTGGGTAAAAGACTTTAACTGGTTGCATCAACCTTCCTTTAGAATACTTCTTCTCTATAATGAATTCATCCTGTATTTTCCAAATTACTCCCAGTGAATAAGCCAACTTGTATCCAATTTACAAACTTACTGTGAATTCCATCAGACATTACATCAATATAAAATTATTTTTTCTTTCAGACAACAGAGACCAAATTTCAACAGTACTTGAATTCTCTCATTTTCTTCCTTCATTTTCCTTTGTCTGCATCTCTTCCTCCTGTCACCTTCGCTGTGTTTTCACTTTCACTTCTGATCCTCCATTCGCTGATTAAGCAGTAATCTTAATTTCATCTATATACCGCACCTTCTCCCCAAAACAATGGGGAACTTTACAACTGCCACCACCATTGTGTCCTTAAAAATCTTCTCTAAATACAAATCTGCTTACATCTTCAAAATCTCCTATCCATCTAGCCCCTACCTCCCAATCTGTTACCTTCTCTAGATCTCACTGTCAATGTGATACTAATTCATGCTAATCTACTCCTTTCTCTACTTACAACACCTGCAACAACCCCGTAAAATCAAGAAGAATCAAGAGATTGCAAATGCTGTAATCTGGAGCTAAAAACAAGCTATTGGAGGCACTCGGTGGGCTGAGCAGCATCTGACAGGGAAAAGAATTGTCGAGGTTTTGGGTTGAGGACCTGTATTGGGTCTGGTGACCAGTGGACACAAACTCCACTGCAGTTACTTACTCTAGTTACTCTTAGCACTAAGATGATCACAGGCGCATACATATATGAGCATTACTACTTACATAATCCCATCAAAGTTGCATACCATCCTGAATGGAAATATAAGACTGGTCCTTCATTGTTACTGGGTCTGTATCAGCAAACCTCTATCCCAACATCTCTGAGAGAGTACCTTCACCAGAAGAGCTGCAGCAGTTTAAGGCAACCATCATTATCACTTTCTCAAAGGCAATTACTGTAGATATGGACAATAAATTCAAGCTTTGCCAGTAACACCCAAGGAGTAACATAAATCCTCCACAATGAGTGTCATCCTGGTAGACCCACTGTTTCAGTATGTTTTTACACCAATAACTTATTTCTTCCTACCATTTTTATCATGTTTAATCTCCTCCTGTAGAATTTACAGAAAGTAGTCCTAATTTCCATTCTGCTCTCATTTTTACAGAGTCCAGAATAAACTCTGCTCTTCTTTTCACAAACAAGAGAAAATCTTCAGATGATTTTTCTTCTTTTTCTTGTTATCTCCACTGCAAGAGACAGTTTAACGGCCAATATCTTTTATAAGCTCACCACCTTCTATAACTATCTTAATTACACTTCCTCTCACCCATTTTCCTTTAAGGACACATTCAATTTTCCTAGTTTCATTGTCTTTATTATACCTGTTCTGGTAACAGTTTTTTATACCAAGGATCTGTTTGCTTAACTCTACCTATCCCTCCACCACAGCAGGAGGTCTCTCAACAAAATTTCTTGTTTTCTACATTTCTGTTTTTATCCCCTCTGCTTTCTATAAGGACGAAGATAGGATTATCTTTAGACTTGCTTTCCACCCATCAGCCTCCACTTTCAATAGATTATCCCCTATGATTCCGACACCTTTAACAGAAGTCCACCACCAGACACCCCTTCATCTCCACTTTCAACATTCCAAAGGGATTGTTCCATCCAAGACTCTGTGGCATTCTTCTATCTCAATCAACCACTCTACTCCACGTGACACTTTCCCAAACAACCCTAAGATATGCAATTCCTGCCCTTTTAATTCTTCCCTTGTTACTTCTAGGCACCCAAATAGTTCATCCAAAAGATCCACTATTCATTTGCACTGTTTCCATTCTTACTTTATTGCCTTTAATGCTCCCCGGCTGATCAACATCTCCACCCACTGACTCTATCACTACTTTATTATATCCCATCAGTCACCTTATGTACAACCTAGCGTCACTTTACGGACTTCAATCAATGTACACAGCCTCGTCTACACTGGAGTAAACAAATATAGACTGCAATTGCTTAGCAAAACATTTCCATTTGTCCCAAAGGCAATCTTGAACTTCTAGATTCAAGTTTCAAGATTGTTAATGTCATCTCTTGTATACAAGTGTAAGGAGAACAAAATAATTGTTACTCTGGATCTGATGAACACACAAAAAAATCACACAGATAGAGAACAGAATAGTAATAATAAAAACTGTATAATAAATATAAATACATAAGATAGCTTGGTTGATTGGTAAGGTGACCAACGGGAAAGATAAAGTAGTGGTGGAGTTAGTGAACAGAGGTGTTGATCAATCTTATTGTTTGGGGAAAGTAGCTGTTTTTGAGTTTGGTGTTCCTGGAATGGATGCTACGTAACCTCTTCCATGATGGGACTGAGACAAACAGTCCATGAGCAAGGTGGATGTGATCCTGCATGATGCTATTGTCCCTTTTCCAGCACCCTTCCGTATTTCTGTCCTTGATGGTGGGTAGGCTGGTGCCAGTGATGGGTTGGGTAGTTCAGACTACATGTTGCACAGTCTTCCTGTCAACCACAGTGCAGTTTCAGTACCATGCAGCGGTGCAGCTTGTTAGGATGCTATCTAATGCGCACCTGTAGAATGATGAAAGTATAGATGTGCAAAGTCCGGCTCTCTTCAGCTTCCTCAGAAAGTACTGGCATTAGTGAGTTTTCCTGACTGTGTTGGATTTGTTCTGGGACCATGAGAGGTTCTATGTGATGTGCACTCCCAGGAGTTTAAAGCTGCTTGCAGTTTCCACTACTCTGCCACCAATCTAAAGGCAATGTAATTGTCTTTCACTTTAACTCTCCATCGTACTCCTTCTTTGATCTCTCCAACTTCCAGCTTCCCATTCTTTTAAAGGGTCTCAGAATTTCACCAGCCTATTGTCTAGATGAAGGACAGGGGAGTCTTAAAGTACATATACAAGGATGCTACCAGGACTCAAAGGACTGAGTAAAGACATTTTTAGGGATAGGTGTCTCAGAAAGGCAGCGTCCATTATTAAGGGCCTCCAGCACCCAGGGCATGCCCTTTTCTCACTGCTACCATCAGGTAGGAGATACAGAAGCCTGAAGGCACACACTCAGTGATTCAGGAACAGCTTCTTCCCTTCTGTCATCCGATTCCTAAATGGACACTGAAGCTTTGGACACTACCTCACTATTTTTTAATATACAGTATTCCTGTTTCTGCACATTTTAAAAAATCTATTCAATATACGTAATTGATTTACTTGTTTATTTATTATGTTTATTATGTTTATTTTTTTCTCTCTCTGCTAGATTATGTACTGCATTGAACTGCTGCTGCTAAGTTAACAAATTTCACATCACATGTCGGTGATAATAAACCTGATTCTGATTCATGGACAAAGGTTGAATAGGTTGGGACTTTCTTTCATTAAAGCGTAGGAGAATGAGGGATGATCTTATAGAAGTGTATAAAATCATGAGCAGCATACATTGGGACGAATATACACAGCCTTTTTCCCTGGGTTGGTGAAATCAAGAACAGAAGGACATACAATTTAAGTGGGAGTGGAGATTTAGTAGAAAACCTAAGGGGCAACTGATCACAGAGTAATCAGTTTATGGCAAGGACTACCAGAGAAAGTGGTTAAGGTAGCTACATTAACAGTATTTAAAAAGTACTTCGACAAATGCATATAGGCCAAATGCAGGCAAATGGGACTAGCTTAGATAAGAATCTAGGTCAGCATAGACCAAGATGGGCCAAAGGACCTTCTCCTATGCTAAATTACTCTATGATATCTGGAGAGCACAGGTTAAAGTGAGAGGTTATCTGGAACGAGCTGACAGATGAAATGGTAGAGACAGATTCAATTACAATGTTTAAAAAACATTAGTATAGGTGTTGTATAAAAAGACATAATGGAATATGGGCCAAATGTGGGCAAATATGATTATGCTTAGCATATATAGGCAACCCGAAAGGTATTTATAATGTGGGCAAAGTGGCCCTATTTCTGTTCTACATGCTTCAGTTAACTACCCTTTTACTTTCTGTTCACAGACTGGCTATATCTTTCTGCTTCAATTTACTTATTTACTTATCTTATTCTCTTGGCTCTAACTGTCAGTTTTAAATAATTGTTACCTTAACAACTTTGGCCTGTACCCTATCACAAAGAATCCCACTATTTTCTCTTTTCACACCTTTCTGCAATTTAAAATATACTTACTTTCTTACCTCTCCATTTCTGATTTAAGATCTTCCACAGCTGTTACTTAACATGCTGTATGTTTCAAACATTTCTATTTTTTCTTTCAAATTTCTAGCATCTAGATATTACATCATGTTACATCCATGTGTGAATGAAAAGGCCACCACTTCCACACTGGAAAGGATGGGTCTTGAGCTCTGTGCTAGTTCTGGACTCCTTTATCAGACTGACAATACTGTGGTAATTATATTTTGCTAAGTGAAATAGATACAGAAAATAAAATAAGTCACTTGTTTTTTTCTCTCAACTGATCCGCATATTAAAATCAATCAACACATGATTATCATCAATCACCATCAAAGTATTAAAAATGTCCCATAAAATTCTTCTGGAAATGTGATTATCTTATTGTACATTACTGAACATGACAGTACATCCGATGTCTCACAATCTCTGAACAAAGAAATAGGTTAAGTAGAAGGATGTGCCCTCTCGTGCTAGCTATTTCAGCTCTGGGAAAAAGCCTCTGACTATCCACACAATCAACTCCTCTCGTCATCTTATACACCTCTATCAGGAAAAAAAGCTAAATTCACTCAACCCATTCTCATAAGGCATTCTCCCCAATCCAGGCAACTTCTTTGTAAATCTCCTCGGCACCCTTTCTATGGTTTCCATACCCTTCCAGTAGTGAGGCGACCGGAACTGAGCACAGTACTCCAAGTGGGGTCTGACCAGAGTCCTATATAGCTGCAACATTACCTCTCGACTCCTAAACTCAATCCCACGATTGATGAAAGCCAATGCACCCACTATATGCTTTCTTAACCACAGAGTCAACCTGCACAGCAACTTTGAGTGTCCTATGGACTCAGACCCCAAGATCACTCTGATCCTCCACACAGCCAAGAGTCTTACCATTAATACTATATTCTACCATCATATTTAACCCACCAAAATGAACCACCTCATATTTATCTGGGTTCAACTCCATCTGCCACTTCTCAGCCCAGTTTTGCATCCTATCAATGTCCCACTGTAACCTCTGAAAGGCCTCCACGCTACCCGCAACACCTCCAACCTTTGTGTCATCAGCAAATTTACTAACCCATCCCTCCACTTCTTCATCCAGGTCATTTATAAAAACCACAAAGAGTAGGGATCCCAGAACAGATCCCTGAGTCACAACACCGGTGACCAACCTTCATGCAGATTATAACCCGTCTACAACCACAAAGCAATGTCCCCTCGGATCCCATGCCTCCTTACTTTCTCAATAAGTCTTCCATGGGGTACCTTGTCAAATGCCTTGCTGAAATCCATATACACTACATCTACTGCTCTTCCTTCATCAATGTGTTCTGTCACATTCTCAAAAAAATTCGATCAGGCTTGTAAGGCACGACCTGCCTTTCATAAAGCCATGCTGACTATTCCCAAGCATATTATGCCTCTCCAAATTTTCATAAATCCTGCCCCTCAGGATCTTCTCCATCAACTTACCAATCACCAAAGTAAGACTCACTGGTCTATAATTTCCTGGGTTATCTCTACTCCCTTTCTTGAATAATGGAACAATATCCGTAACCCTCTAATCCTCCGGAACCTCTCCCGTCCCCATTGATGATGTAAAGATCATCGCCAGAGGCTCAGCAATCTCCTCCCTCACCTCCCACAGTAGTCTGGGGTATATCTCACCCGGTGCCGTTGATGTATCCAACTTGATGCTTTCCAAAAGCTCTGGCGCATCCTCTTTCTTAATATCTACATGCTCAAGCTTTTAGTCCGCTGTAAGTCATCCCTACAATCGCCAAGATCCTTTTCTATAGTGAATACTGAAGCAAAGTACTCATTAAGTACCTCTTCTATCTCCTCTGGTTTCATACACACTTTTCTACTGTCACACTTGATTGGTCCTATTCTCTCATGGCTTATCCTCTTGCTCTTCACATACTTGTAGTATGCCTTGGGGTTTTCCTTAATCCTGTCCGCCAATTCCTTCTCATGGCCTATTTTGGCTCTCCTAATTTCTTTCTTAAGCTCCTTCCTGCTAGCTTTATAATTTTCTAGATCTCTATCATTACCTAGTTTTTTCAACCTTTCGTAAGCTATTCTTCTTGATTAGATTTACAATAGTCCTTGTACACCACAGTTCCTGTACCCTACCATCCTTTCCCTGCCTCATTGGAACATACCTATGCAGAACTCCATGCAAATATCCCCTGAACATTTGCCACATTTCTTCCATACATTTCCCTGAGAATATCTGTTCCCAATTTATGCTTCCAAGTTCTTGCCTGATAGCCTCATATATCCCCTTACTCCAATTAAATACTTTTCTAACTTGTCTGTTCCTATCCCTCTCCAATGATATGGTAAAGGAGATAGAATTGTGATTACCATCTCCAAAATGGTCTCCCACTGAGAGATATGACACCTGACCAGGTTCATTTCCCAATACCAGATCTAGTACAGCCTCCCCTCTTGTCCACTTAACTACACATTGTGTCAAGAAACCTTCTTGAACACACCTAACAACTCCACCCCATCTAAACCCCTTGCTCTAGGGACATGTTAATCGATATTTGGGAAATTAAAATCTCCCACCACGACAACCCTGTTATTATTACAGTTTTTCAGAATCTGTCTCCCTATCTGCTCCTCGATGTCCTTGTTGCTATTGGGTGGTTTCTTAAAATAACACCCATTAGAGTTATTGACCCCTTCCTGTTCCTAACTTCCACCCACAGAGACTCCGTAGACAATCCCTCCGTGTCTTCCTCCTTTTCTACAGCTGTGACACTATCTCTGATCAACAGTGCCACGCCCCCACCCCTTTTGCCTCCCTCCCTGTCCTTTCTGAAACATCTAAAGCCTGGCACTCGAAGTAACCATTCCTGCCCCTGAGCCATCCAAGTCTCTGTAATGGCCACAACATCATAGCTCCAAGTACTGATCCATGCCCTAAGTTCATCCGCTTTGTTCATAATACTCCTTGCATTAAAATAGACACATCTCAAACCATTGGTCTGAGCATGTCCCTTCTCTATCACCTGCCTATCCACCCTCTCGCACTGCCTCCAGGCCTTCTCTGTTTGTGAGCCAACCACCTCTTCCTCTGTCTCTTAATTTTGGTTCCCACCCCGCCAGCAATGCAAGTTTAAACTCTCCCAATAGCCTTAGCAAACCTCCGGTTACTTTAATTTCAAAAAGATATGGATTTCTGTCCTGTACAACTCTTGAATGTTCTTATACTTACATGATGTAAAAACCTTAATATTCCTGCCCTTCTCAGTGAAGAAGTTTCTCCTCTTAGTCCTAAATGATATTTTGTGATGATGACTCTTATGTCTAACAGTAAATACCCTGCAATCAAACAAGTACGTCTATTTAGGACAGATAGAGATAATTATCAAATTATATTATATATTAACAATATTGAACATGGCATTTATATTACAGAAATACAGTCATTTCTTCTGGACAGAATATTGTTAAGGAAAAATTAGCAAGAAAATTATGTCTTGACTTCATAATCTATCTTGCTATAATCTTGTACCTTACTGATAATTTGCACGGCACTATGTCAGTGTTTTTGTTTTACTTTGTTCTACCTCAATGAATTGTGTAATACATTGATCTGTATGAATACTATGCAAGACAAACTTTTGTCTGTACCTCAGTACATCTGACAATCATAAAGTAATTCCATTTGCCTTTAAAAAGTCCTGACTCTCCAATTATATATCACACCTAGATTTCAAGGTGTGCTATTAGCTCCTTACTCAGTGGAGGTTTGTGTATGCCCTCCTTCTGTGATCTATACAGTCTGAAAGTCAATTAATTATTCTTATGCATTTAGTTATTGTCTATTTTTGGTGTATCTTTGCCCAACCTGATAACATAGTTTATGGAAGGCAACAGACATTTAGTGAAGGAGTCGGCAAAAGGCTCTGAAGGTTAACTTTAAGCACAGAAAGCCTGAATGTGATATTATGCTCTGGCAGAGGTGGCAGCAGTGGTTGTCAGATAAGTGGAATGGTGAAATAGTTGAGGGCAGGAGGCTGAATACCGTATGACGACTCAGTATCACAGCAGATTTAGGTCATAGAGTACAACTATGCCACAAGGTCCCAAGGGCTACCATGCCCATGTCATTGTTTTTGTCAATCTGTACTAATCCTATCTGACTTCGTTAGGTCCATGTCTGTCTGTGTCCTACCTGTTCAAGTCTGAAACCATTTAAACCTAGTGATTGTCTCTAAATTTCATCACCTCTCTGGCAGTGTATTCCAGTAATCAAACCACTCTGTGTAACAAACTTTCACCTCAAGTCCCTTTTAAAATGTTTTCCTCTAACTTCAGACCAATGCCCTCCTATTTTTGTTAGTCCTATCTTAGGGAAAAATATTCTGACTATCTACCCTATCTATCCCTCTCAATTTTAATTACCTCTATTACATACTCCTGTCCTAATGGAGCATCTGAAACTGGAAAATGGTACTTCAGCAATCCTAACCTGTTGGAGATGAGATTTCTGAAGGAAACAATGAATTCTGCTATAATCAATTGATTCCATGCTTTAGGTGCCACAGTCTAGCTCACTCCATAACCCAGAGGGTTTCACTCAATGAACAAGAGGTTATCATTTGTCACCAAGCCACTCACCATCTGACTTCTCCTTTTCATATAGATTCATTTAGCATTATGAGTAGTTGAAACTAACCACAACCCAATCAGTCTTAGGCATGGCAGTTTCAAAAGGGCCAGATTTCACTCAACTGTTATTCCTTAAAATATTCTATACAAACTAACATGACTCTGCTTTGCCCCAACAGAAAATTTATAATTACGGAACTTCAGCAGCTTCATCAATAACAACAATTAAAGTAAATAACTAACCCATTTGATTTGCATATAATTAAGTGCACCCTTCAACAAAGGTCATAACAAATTATAAAAATAGTAATGGAAAATATATCCATTGGCCTTTGCGCATATCTGCCTCTTTCAAGTATCTCCCTGAATATTCTGATTCAGAAATGGAATTTTCACTATAGAGCTACCGATGTTCTTCATCATTTGACAGTGGCAATTCACATGCATACATGTTGAATTTATATCACATATGCAGATACGAGTGAACATTCCGTCCCTTTCAATTTGTGACCAAAGAGGGAACTTTTCCCTTGTTACTTTGCCCTACATAGCAATTCTCTCTCACAATGAGATGCCACCGCACAATTGTGTAAGCTTTACTACACCTTAAAAAAAATTATCTTTGTAATACCGATCTATAATTAGCACAGTAGCTTAATTACTGTGGATTTCCAACTGATTCCTGGAACAGTGTGCAGACCATAATCATGCTACATCTTATTGATCTATGACAACTCCTGTTTGTGTTTCATACTTGCCTGTGATCATGATAGCAATGTAGTAATTATTTAGTTCTATATTTCAGAAATCAAGAGAAAAAAAATGAATCTATTCTTATGAGAAAATCTTTGCCAATGATGTGGATGGTGTGATGCAGGGCTAGTTAACTTGAAAATGTACATTCTCTATCCTTGATAGTGACTCTGCAGATGATTCTTCCCTTTCTACTTTTCAGCTGTGTATCATACATGATAAATTTCACAACAGAATTACTTAATGATTAACAGTCAAAAACATACTTAATTTAAAAGCATATTTTACATTCTCACAATTATAAAAGATTAATACATTTTCTAAAACTTTAGGTTTTTAACACAAGAACTTGACACTAGCTGAACCCCAGAAACATTAATTGGCTCATTCCATCATGATAGGGATCTACAGAAGTATAAAATGAAACCCGCTATAAACAGTCAATCTGAACCAACCAAGAGGACTCTTAATTTTCTAAATACTTAATATTCACACTCAGGTTTGAAGTTCAAAGTAAATTATTAAGAAATAAATATATGTCACCATATACAGACCTAAGATTTATTTTCTTACGAGCATTCACAGTAAATACAGAAGAAAACAATAGAATCCATGAAAAACCTCACACAACAAAGATGGACAACCAATGTGCAAAAGGCAACAAACTGTGCACAACCAAATATAATTTTTAAAAACCAAAATAATAATAAATAAATAAGCAATGAATATCGAGAACATAAGTTCTAAAGGCCTTGAAAATAAGTCCATAGGTTGTGGAATCAGTTCAGTGTTGGGGTGAGTGAAGTTATCCTCTCTGGTTCAAGAGCCTGATGGTTGAGAGGTGATAACTGTTTCTGAACCTGGTGGTGTGAGTCCTGAGATTCCTGTAGTTTCTTCCAGATAGCAGCAGTGAGAAGACAGCATGGCCTGTACGGTGGGGGCCCTTGATCATGGATGCTTTTTTCCTGCGACAGTGCTCTTTTCTATATATGCTGAACAGTGGGGAAGGCTTTATCTGTGATGATTAGGCTAAATCTACTACTTCCTGTAAGCTTTTCTGTACAGAGGCTTTAAGTTTCCATATCAGGCCATTATACACCAGTCAGTATACCCTCCACCACACATCTATAGAAGTTTGTCCAAGTTTTAGATATCATGCCAAATCTTCACAAACTTTTAAGAAAGTAGATTTACTACTGTGCCTTTTTTTTGTAATGGCTGTTGCATGCTTGACTCAGGAATGATGAACTTAAAGTTTCTGACCCTCTTCATCTCTGATGTCCCGATCAGGACTAGCTCATGGACCTCCGGTTTCCTCCTCCTGGAGTCAATAATTAGATATGTAGCTTAGATGCCATAGAGTGAGAGATTGTTGTTGTGGCCCCACTCAGCCATACTTTCAATCTCCCTCATATATGCTGATTCGTCACCACCTTTGATTCGGCCAACAATAGTGGTGTCATCAGCAAACTTAAATATTGCACTGGAATAATGCTTAGCCTCAGTCACAAGTGTAAAGCAAGTAGAGCAGGGGGCTAAGCATAAAGCCTTGTGGTGCACCTCTGCTGATGGTGACTGTGGAGGAGATGTTGTTGCCAGTCTGAATCAACTGGGGTCTGCAAGTGAGGAAACTGAGAATCCAGTTGCACAAGGTGCTGTAGTCAATGAAAAGCATCCTGATGTCCTTCATGCTAAAGTCATGCTACTTCTAGCTAAAGTCAGCAAACCAAGCTCTGCTCAGAAATGTCTCCATACTATAAAGCTATAAAGGGTATATTTTCATTGCTGCTCTTGTTAAAACCAATAGAACTGGGATAATTTTGTATGCATTGCAAATGCAGGGAAAACAGACACTAGAAATCAAAACACGTTAAGCTATTCAGCCTTTCCCACTAGTTCAAGAAATAAATAAGATCATACTGGTGTTTTAACTCAATGCCACTTCCCTGCTGAATCCCACAAATATGGTGGACTTTGCAATGCAGTAAACAACCACTCTGCCCTGCTCACTACATGAAGTAGTTTCTTCTCAACTGAGGTCCTAGACGATGAACATTATTTTGAGATTTATGACCGTCCACCTCAATCTCCATCCCTAGACATCTTAGTCATAGAAAAACTTCAGCAGCACATCAACTCCTTTAAGAATTTCATATATTTAAATACCCAACTGCAGTAACTGTTTAATCATGATTCTGTAATAACTATCAGATCATTCATTAGATTAATGGAATTATATTACCACAATACATCATGACTGGGATTTAAAATACACAGTAGCACCCATATAATATAGCAGTATCTACCACCAGAGAAATTAAAGGCAATATGACTGGAGCACTGAGCCAGGAAGTAAACTTTAAAGCAATTTCCCCTTCAGCTTTGGAAGGAGTTGTGGGAATAGTTGCATGCAGACAAGGTACAAAGCATGAGGCAACCTTGCATTTTGATGCTCCCACTCCCACCCTCATCCCAATCGAAACACTCCAGGAAGAGAAGAATTTTGAGCCAAATTCAGCCAGAGCCTCAATACAGAGGAAACCAAGTTTATAAAATGCACGAGTCCCTGCAGCATGTGGCTAGCTCTAAAACAGTAACAATTTCCATTACCTCACTGGGAATATGCACTTTTGCTTTAGGTTTTAACTGAGAAATTTTATTCTGAATAGCAACATCTGAAATGAAATACAATACAAACAAATATTTGAACCTTTCTGTGTCTAAAATGTAATATAACAGAGTCTGAAAATTTGCACTTATTTATGGTGGACCAACCTAACCTGACCCAAGAGCAAGGATATATTTTTTCACTCCCGAATTAAACCTGATAGACTTAATTGAGTCCTGCCCAGTTTAGGTCAGTTAGCCACCAGGTTCTATACATTTAGATTTTCCATTTAGCATTCTAAGACCATAAGAAGCTGGTTATTTCAAGACCAGTAAAGAGAGCTAAAGTGCCATGAAATCATTAAAGTACCTACCTATTAACACCTACCTGTCTTTACGCTCTTTGGAACAAAACTAAATAAAGTCGTAAAGTACTTACATGTTACTGATGTTTGAAATATTTATTCTTTTGAAATTATAACAGCTTACAAAATGATAGTGTAACTAAAAAATTCCAGAAATGTACAAAAATTTATTTCAACTTAACTTGCCAATGTCCTCTTTGAAACCATTATATGCTCTGGATTTAATTCCTAAGCAACAGGATGGAAAGGCAGACAACCAAGGTTTTAATGCTTTACCAAGACAACAAAAAAATTTCTAGATTTGTACTAGCAAGCCTTTATACAACTTCACAAGATCATTTTTTTAAAATTAAGCACTATAAAGTTTTAACCATCAGCAAATGACACATAATTTATTGAATACTCATGTTAGGTCTGGGTAGCTTTATTTTTATGATACCTTTCAAATTAGCAGCACAAGCTTCCAAAGAATATGTTTAATGACACATTCACATTGGAGTTATCAGAGGAAACAGTTCAACAAAATTCATAGCAAATTGGAAACATAAACAAAATGGTGCCATCTTTTTTTTAATCCATAATTCTTATAGCTACAGAAGTGCAGAAGCTGATCTGTTTTTGCTCAGTCCTAGCTGACTGTTTAAAAAATTCATGGGGCATTCAAAAATATTCTCTGTTGAACCCTGATAGTTGTCATGCCCCATATTTTTAAAATAGCTAGTCTATTCTAAACATTGCAGTTATACAAGCATCCTGACATGAATCAATATTACTGCATAATAAACATTTTACTTTGTAAAACTATAAACACAATAAATCATCCTGCTGTCAATTGCAGATCTGAAAACCCTTTCTGAATTCTTTCACTAGAAAGGAATGAACTCACATTTATCTTGTGCCATAAAACACTCTATACATGTACAACAGTTTGCCATAAAAATTACATATAAAGTTCATCCACTTATGTTTAAAATATAACAACCAAAGTGTGCACAGTAAAGGTCCCAAAACATCAAAAGTAGAACAACATAAAGATAAAATAAAATTAGAAGGAGAAGATGGCGGCGCGACACAGCTTGCACAGCCACTCCGGTGAATGATATCTGTGATCTGTCAAGTAGGGTGCCATGCACAATTCTGATTTGATGGAGACAGACTTGAGAGAACAGAGGAACATCTGGAGGAACTTCTGAAATGCCTTTTTCGCTGCCGCTGTTACTGTGTGATCCAGAATCTCTGGAGGGGAAGGCCCCAAATTCTCGGCTTTGCTTGTTGCTTGGCAGCCAGGATGGGGTCGAAGCACTAGTCGAAGGCTCGAAGTTTTCTGACGTACTTAGAGTCGGCTGGGGTTGGGTGCTTCCAATGCATCGACAGTTGTCGGTGCCTGGAGGTTTGTGGCAGAGAGTGTTTCTCCCTTCTGCCGCCTGCTATCAGGGACTATTGGGGGTCGATCGGAACTTTGAGACTTTTTTTTACCGTTCCCATGGTCTGTTCTTTATCAAATTATGGTATTGCTTTGCACTGCTGTAACTATATGTTATAATTATGTGGTCTTGTCAGTGTTAGTCTTTGGTTTGTCCTTTTTTTTGTGATATCACTCTGGAGGAACATTGTATCATTTCTTAATGCATGCATGCATTTCTACGTGACAATAAACGAGGACTGAGTGTCCTCATAACCTTAAAAAAAACGGCATACTCACATTCTGAAATTAAAATCAAAATGATGGCAGTACAAGAGACTACAGATGCTTGGCCTGCTGAGCATCTCTAGTACATTAATTTTTAATTTAACTTTAGAATAATACTTTGCTTGTGGTGCTGATGATTGAAGAATTATTGCTGGTTGTTGAAGGTTCTATTGCTTTTGAATTCGTAGTAGAGGTAAATTTGTTCTGTATTTAATATATCAGTAAGATATGAGTAATACTGTAAATATTATTTGAGTAAACATTTTGTTCAAATAATTCATTACGATTATATGCACAAAGTAAGTGAACGGCATACGTTATCACGCTGCCACATCATATATGTGGGACTTCGCTTAAAGTAAAAACATAGTTAGACACGTTATTCCTGGCTCCGTGTTTGCTTTCAATTAGTTTTTATGTTTTGGAGTTACAAAGCATAACAGTGGTGGCGAGGAAGTTTTAAATGAACCTGAGATGACTATCCACCTGTTGGAAGTAACACAAGTGCAGTGAGATGTTTGAGTTTTAAAGAAGTGCTGCACGCTTTCTTCACAAGAGGAGAAGACATTCGAGTTTTAAAAATGGCAGAAAACAAACAAATTCATGAGTTCATAAACAGTGAGTACAAGGTGATAATACTCAAGATTTTTTTTAAAAAGCAGAAAAGGATGGCTACACCAGAAAGATAGATGCAAACAATTCCACAAGAAATAACTGGAATATGTATGTGAGCGTATATTCAAGCAACAGCCAATGAGAAACAAGTATCTGTTTTGCTGAGAGCACTGGGTGGAAAAGCATACAGCTTGCTTAGAAGTTTAACTGCTCCAACCAAGCCAGCCAAAGTGAGCCTTGCTGCTATCACGAAAGTGATGCGGAAACATTTAGAACCTAAACCATTGTTGATTGCAGAACGTTTTAGGTTTCAAAAGAGGAATCAAAAGGAAGGGGAGTCCATTTCAGCATATGTTGCTGGATTGAAGAGATTTTGCTGAGCATTGTCAGTTCAGTGATGGGTTTAATGATGCACTGAGAGATTGTTTAGTTTGTGGAATCTTAAAAGAAAGCATTCAAAAACAGGTCCTAACTGAAACATAACTTACAGTTAAAAGAGCAGTAGAAATCACTGCATGAACAGGAAGAGCTGCCAGAAATGTAATTGAAAACAACAGGAATTCTGCAGATGCTGGAAATTCAAGCAACACACATCAAAGTTGCTGGTGAACGCAGCAGGCCAGGCAGCATCTGTAGGAAGAGGTGCAGTCGACGTTTCAGGCCGAGACCCTTCGTCAGGACTAACTGAAGGAAGAGTGAGTAAGGGATTTGAAAGTTGGAGGGGGAGGGGGAGATCCAAAATGATAGGAGAAGACAGGAGGGGGAGGGATAGAGCCAAGAGCTGGACAGATGATAGGCAAAAGGGGATACAAGAGGATCATGGGACAGGAGGTCCGGGAAGAAAGACGGGGGGGGGGGGACCCAGAGGATGGGCAAGAGGTATATTCAGAGGGACAGAGGGAGAAAAAGGAGAGTGAGAGAAAGAATGTGTGCATAAAAATAAGTAACAGATGGTACTTAAGATAAGTAACAGAAATGTAATTGAGTTGTAGTCAGGAATGAGAGTGAGCAATATCAAAATTGCAATGTCCAAAACTGGCGTGGATGAACAAATTGTGGCAGGGATTCATATACACCAGACCAATGCAGATTTAAAGGTGAAACTTATAGAAAATATGATTAGGAACAGAAAGGATACTGCACCAAACCCTCAAGCTCCCAGGCCACTGGTAGAGGATCCAAGATTGAGGGAAAAATACACATACATACCACCCATAAGAGGTGAGGAGGAAAAAATATGTATCTATCGAGGCTCTTTCTATATTGAGTTGGAATTTATAGCTAAGTAATATTAGAGTTATGTTATCACTATATTGTTTAAGTAAACATTTTTGTTTGTGTAATAATTCATTATGGTTATATGTAGAAGTACAGGAATGGCAGGTGTCATCAAGCCACCATATCATATACGTGTGCACCTCACTTAAAGTAAAAACATAGTTAGGGGATGTCGGGGTAAGTTTTTCCACACAGAGCAGAGGGTGCGTGGAATGCACTGGCAGCGGCGGTGGTGGAGGCAGATGCATGCACTAGGGGAATTCTAGGCAGCTTCTGGAGTAGGTTACATGGTTGTCACAACATTGTGGGCCGAAGGGCCTGTAATGTGCTGTAAATTTCTATGTTCTATGTTCTATGTTATTCCTGGCTCAGTGTTTCCTGTCAATTAGTTTTTATGTTTTGAAGTTACAATACATAAGAAAACTCGCCTTGGTTTAATGCCAGTACAGCATACCCATCACTGCAGTGAACCAATGCATATTCCTACGATTAGTTCAGGAGCTCAAGAATTTTGTGAATCAAGATTCAATCATTTCTAACAGCACTAATTTTTCAGAGATGGAAAAAGAAGTTTCTAATCAGTCTGCACCAGGGTTTCTCAAACCTAGGGTTCTGCGAGAAATTGTGATTTAAAAAAATTGGTTTTTGAACTTCACACATTCTGTGATGCTAACGATGGTGGGTAGTGACCGAGAAGCCCCATTAGCAATCTTATTGGAGGTCTCTCAGCCCAGTATGACAGTGCACAGTAGGACCGTGTTTATTTGGTTAAGTCCATTCTCAGTTTTTGATGTGAGATAGGGGAGGCTGTTGTTAATTTGTGAGCATTGCATTGCATGAGGGGAGGACGGCAAGCTGATGAGGAGCATTGAATGGACTCGCTCAATTTGGGCTGTGACATCAGCCACACTCTCCTGAATTACCTCCTCCAACTTCCCTTTACGTGTCGCCGAATGACTTATAGGAGTGAACAAGCTATCGGTGTAGTAAAAAATTGGAGGGAAATTTACATCCTAAAGAAGGAATTTTTATGCACAGTGAATCAGCTGCTGGCCTGCCGCATTGCCTTTGTCGTAAACAATGCAAAAAGGGGGTTGTGTAGGTTAGAAGTAAATTATTTTAAGTTTTCTTTTCTTTTGCAGCTTTCTCATTTAGTTATTTATTATGCCGTTCTTATTATGCAACAACAGACACAAAGAAATGTCCATCTTTACAATGAAAGTTATTTGTCAATGGATTTTATATGGACTGGTGATCCAAGTTGTCCTATTCCATTGGGCTTAGTCTGTGGCAAACTGTTTATAAATGCAGCAATAGCTCCAGGAAAATTGAAAAGACACTTAACTACAAATCACAGCTATATGACAAGTAACAGTGCTGATTATTTTAAATGGCTATTGGAATCTCAAAATAAACAGAGTAAAGATTTTGTTAATAAAGTCACAGTAAAAGGATTCAGGAAGCAAGTTATTAAGTAGCAGAAGTTATTACCCAGAAAAGGAAAAGTCACAGTTAGTGAGAATCTAATGATGCCACCATGTAAAATTATAGTGGGTAAAATGCTAGGACAAGATGCAGTACCAGAAATTGAAAAGGTTTCACTCTCAAACAGTATGATAAGTCAACGTGTTGATGACATGTCACATGATGCTGAAGAAGTCTTGTGTGATAAACTGAAAAGCAATAGCTTCTCTATCCAGCTTGATGAGTCAACAGATTTCACCAATAAATGTCATGTTGTAGCATTTGTAAGATTTATAAATGATGGTGAAATTCAAGAAAACGTTTTCTGTTGCAAACAGCCGCCCGAAACAAGCAATGGCCAAGATATGTTTAATGTTTTGTCTTCATATTGGGAAACAAAAAGTCTGTCTTAGAGGAGTTGTGTTGGCATCTGTACTGATGGTGTTCCATCAATGGTTGGCTCCGTGAGAGGTTTCGCTTCTCTTGTAAAGCAAAATTCTGACGTTGTCACAACACACTGCTTCAACATTGTCAATAAATTTTCATGTTGTAAGTAACATTAATTCAAATCAATTTACAACCTTTATTTAAGTTAAATCTACCAGGCCTACCTTTAGAAAAATTAAATCTCATTTTGGCATAAGCCAGTTATTTAACAGAAATTCATTATGTTTGCTTATGAGTTTTTAAAATTTATGAAAGAGAAAGAAAGAGATTAATATCAAGAGAAGTAAGCTAAGCTTAACTGCCCAGCTTTTTCAAGAAAGGTTGGCTAAAAATTCATTCTCTTCTCAACAGAGCAATGACAATTATTATTGGATTATTATAACCACAACTTACTGATCATGCTAATGTACCATGAGCTGCAGATATAATAATTTTTCACAGGGGTTCCCTGAGACCTGAAAATTATTTCAAGGGTTCCTCCAGGATAAAAAGGTTGAGAAAGGCTGGTCTACACTGTTGAACTTCAATTATTAATAGACCATCACTGCGTAAATGTGAAAGATATTTTATTAAGCATATGACATAACAGAATAATAACCACCTCAAAAATCATGAAAACTGTCAATTTAGAGTGAATATGAACTCTCGTTTATCAAAATATAAAACCATAGATTCGTCTTTTTCAACAGATGTTCTTACTGCTTAATACAGAATACTATGATAGGTTCTGTCATCACTGCAAATTTAGTCTTGATTCAAAATTAAAATATTTCATGAAAATAATGAAAAATGTGTAATTCTACCAAGGAATTGCATAGTGATTAAAGAAAAGTTAACACTAAAAGGCAAACAAAGGCACCCTTTATAACCCGAAGGAAAAACTGACAGAACTTACAAGAGTCCTGATGAATGGTCTCAGCCCAAAACGTCAACTGTTTACTCTTTTCCATAGATGCTGTCCGGCTTGCTGAGTTCATCCAGCATTTTGTGCGTGTTATAAGATTTCGAGTTTTTTTAGTTAAGTGTGACTACTGTAATATAATTACTTATCTAGCAGCATTAGTGAACTGACAACTCTGATCAATTAATATGGCTAAATCAATTCTTGATTATTTTTCAATCAGACCCCAGACTGCTAATTTTTATTGACTTAAATAAATAGCAATAAAACATTTATTTGTAGCTATCCAACTGATTTGCCTTTCTAATTACAGCTGATCAGTAGGTGAAATGAGATACTCTCTCAATTGAAAAAGTGGTTGGAACTGGACTGAATTGATGTTTTGATTGAAGTAAACAAAAAAATAGGGAAAAAAACTCAAGATGACCAGACTTAGTTTTAATATTTTTATTAAATGAAGGATGCCTCACTTGGAACAAATTAGCTGGTAATTTACTCAAAACCCTGCCTGTGCTTTCCTAGTGGCTGAAATACACAGCATTGTGTGTACAAGCAAGTCACACATGCCTATCTCAGGTATCAGTTAAATAACTCAGTAAGTCAGATCCTCAGACGTTTGTTACACGGAGGAGGAAATCAAAAATCAGCAAGGCTTCATTGCTATTACATGTCTCCTTTTGGACAGCATGGATGTTATAGTAGTTCATGAGCAAGCCAACATTTGCCATTCAGGAATAACTGCAGGAAAGTTATATTGAAGACCTTCTAAAATGTATATAAATTCTGAAGAGCTTTTTGTTACCACAGGGAGAATCACAGCAAGAAAGAATAGCAAAGGCATGAAACTAGGATGAAAATAAGATGAGAATGAATGGAGGAGAAAGGTCAAATAGCTAACAGGAAACATGCCAGCATGAGTCCTCTGAAACAAACATCACAAAGAAACAGGACTGTTTGAAGATTTCAAACCAACCTGCTGCCATAAATATAATCACGCATATCAATTTAGGAAATAGAATTTATGATTAATAACCTTAACATCTACATATACTTTCACAATTTTTTGCAAATAACTTCCCTTTTATTTTTAGATGCTGATGAATGGCTGGCAACTATTAAAAGTACATTTTAGAGGTCAATAAAATTCAGCAGCAGATGGGCCAATTGAAAATAGCATGAATTAATTTTTTACTGTTTAATTCCCGTGTTTCATGACATCTCTTTAACCTTTCCCATCAATACAGGCCAAAACAATTACTTGAGCATAAAAAGCAAAGTATTTTAGCAAAGCAATTGCATTTCACCATGGAAAATACCCATTCAATGCTCTAGAATGATTTGTAAAAATGTAAGAATGCTTTAGTTGGGCAAAAAATCAATAGTGCTAATTGGAAAATTAAAGATACATATTTGAAAAGATTTGTTTGAAGAAAAGTTTATTTATTGGACAAGTAAATATTTGTAGAATGAAGAAAATGCATGCAAATTGCCAGTGTTGAATGTAAACATTTCATGGTACCTTGCATCATTCTTTGTTGACAGTTTGGAACACAAGCTTAGCAGCAAAGCAATTTGTCAGGTTTGTGCTATAATGGGAGATAGCAGCAGATTAGAATAGACTGCATTAACATTAACGTTGTTATTCAGAATAGTAGCAATTAAAAACCCATTCATTTTACTTCTTATCAGTGTAAGAAAATCAAATTCCTTATCAGGAGCATGCTGTAAAAAATTATATCAATGAAGAAATACATACCTAACCAACTGGCCCACAACATAAGTTAACTGAACATCACATGGAAACAGGCCCTTCAGCCCACTGAGCCTATGTCAACCCAACAAGCACTAATTTTTACACTAATCCTATCTTTAATGCAATAGTGACAACTCAAGAAAATTGTGGTAATCATTTCTATTTAATATTTCCAAAAGCCACTTACAGTATTCTACAAAAAAATTATTAATTAATCTCAGCAGCCCCAAAATGCTCATGGGCATGAAAAAATAGAGGTTGGTTAGAGACACTGAGTTGGTTTAACTGGATGGACTCCAAGAGGTCAACTGCTGATTTGTATCTCTATCACTAAACTACACTTAGGTTCAACACAATTTCCAGATGCCAAATTATACAGGCATTACAAATGCAGTAGATTCCAGTTAATTGGGCCATCAGTTAATCGAGGCAGCTCCTTATTCGGGACAGGTCTTAAAGAACAAATACTAATCAAAAACTAGCCGGGAATCCCTTTGTTCTTTTGGGACACTCTCCCACTTAATTAGACCAGGAGACCGTTTTTGAAGTTTCTAACTAGCATCAGTTACGTGCACTTATGTGGCCACTAAACACTACACTGTGCTTAGAGCAAACAGTTTTTAAACAGCATCAGTTGTATGTGTTTGTGTTCAAAAAACAGTGATTTTTGTCACTAATAGTGGGCAAGAAAAAAGCAGCAAGACAATTCAGAACTGGCCTAATTTATCAAGTGGCTGCAAGTCCACTGAAATCTCATCCTTAAAAATGGACTCAAACACCTTCCCAAGCACTAAAGTCAAATTAACTGGTCTCCAATTTTCTTTCTTCTGAGTCCCTCCCTTCTTGAAGAGTAGAGTGAAATTTGCAATTTTCCAGTCCTCAGGAGCCATTCCAGAATCTGGTGATTATTGAAAGATCACTGCCAAAGCATCCACAAACTCCTTAGCTGCCTCTTTCGGAATCATGGGATGTAGTTCATCTCGTCTAGGCAACTTCTGTACCTTCAACATTTCAGCTTCCCAAGCACCTTCTCCTTAGTATTAGCAACTACACACATTTCTGCCCCCTGACATTATCGAATTTACTGCTTATGTCTTCCACACTTCGTTCAAGTTTCTTTGACCTCCACTACTACCTCTCTATTATCATTTTATAGTGGTCCGATATCCACTCTTGCCAGTAAACTCTTTATACAGTATATCTGAAAACAATTTTTAATATCTTCTATTAAATTTACTGGTTAGCTTACCTTCATATTTCATCTTTTCTCTCCTCAAAGCTTTTTATTTGGTTTGTAAATGGTTCACAATCCTCTATCTTCCCACTAATTTTTGCTATATTATATGCCTTCTTTATTTTAAGTTCAAAGTAAAATTTATTATCAGAGTACATACATGTCACCACATACAACCCTGAGATTCTTATTCCTGTGGGCATACTCAGCAAATCTATAGAACAATAACCGTAAACAGGATCAATGAACAACAAACTGTGCAAAAACAAAATAAAGAGTTCTTCTTAAAGTGAGACCATCCGCTGTGGGACCACCAGAAATAGAAAGTGTAGTTATCCCCTTTTGTTCAAGAGGGTAGTAACTGTTCTTGAACCCAGTGGTGCGAGTCCTGAGGCATCTGTACCTTCTACCTGATGGCAGCAGCGAGAAAAGAACATGGCCTGAGTAGTGAGGATCTTTGACAACGGATGCCGCTTTTCTACAGCAAAATTTAGTGTAGATGTGCTTAATGGTTGAGAAAGCTATACTATGCCGAATCTAAAACCTTTTGTAGGATTTTCCACTCAAAGGCTTTGGTGTTCCCATACCAGCCCCTAATGCAGCCAGTCAACACACTTTCCACCACACATCTATAGAAATTTGCCAAGGTTTTTGATGACATGCCAAATCTCTGTGGACTCCTGAGGAACTAAAGGCACTGTCGTGCTTTCTTTGTAATTATATTTAAATGATGGGGTCCAGGACGGGTCTTCTGAGAAAGTGACAGGAATTTAAAGTTATTGACCTTCTTCACCTCTGATCACCAACAACTACTTGCTCATGGACCTCTGGTTTCCCTCTCCTGGTCTATAATCAGTTCCTTGATCTTATTAACATTGAGTAAGAGGTTGTTGTTTTTACACCACTCAGCCAAATTTTCAGTCTCCCTCCTGTATGCTGATTCATCACCACCTTTGATACAGCCCACAACAGTGGTGTCATAAACTAACTTTGTAGATGGTGTTGGAGGTGTACTTAGTCACACATTCATAGTTGTAAAGCGAGTACAGCAAGGGGCTAAGCATATATCCCTGTGGTGCTCCTATGTTGATGGAGATTGTGGAGGAATTATTTTTGCCAATCCAAACTGACCAGGGCCTGCAAGTACGGAAATCCGGATCCAATTGCACAAGGGGCTATTGAGGTCCATGTTTTGGCATTTACTGATTAGTTTTCAAGAGATCAGGGTATTAAATATTGAGCTGTAATCAATAAAAAGCATCCTGATGTTTGCATTTTTGCTGTCCAGTTGTTCCAGGGTTGTGTGAAGAGCCAATGTGATAGCATTTGCTGTAGACCTGTTGCTTCATTAGGCAAACTGGAGCAGATCCAAATCGCCACTCAGACAGGAGCTGATATGCTTCAACACCAGCTTCTCAAAACACCTCATAACCTTTTATGTTGTCTTTGACTTCCCTTGTCAGCTGTGGTTTCTTCACCCTCCCTTAAGAATACTTCTTCTTTGGGATGTATTTATCCTGCGCCTTCCAATTTGATCACAGAAATTCCAGCCATTCTGCTCTGCCATCATCCCCACTATTGTCCCTTCCAATCAACTTTGGCCAGCTCCTCCCTCATGCCCCTGTAATTCCCTTTACTCCACTACAATACAATACACAAATACATCTGATTTTAGCTTCTCCCTCGCAAACTGCAGGGTGAATCTATCATGTTATGACTACAGCCTTTTAAGGGTTCCTTTACTATTTCCTAAGCAAATCTGGTCCATTAAACAACACCCAAAAAATACCTCTTGTCTTAGTAGGCTCAACTACAAGCTGCTCTAAAAAGCCATCTTGTAGGCTTTCTACAAATTCTCTCTCCAGTACCAACCTGATTTTCCCCATCTATCTACATATTGAAATCCTCTTTGACTATGGGAACATTGCCCTTATTACATATGATTTCTATCTCCTATTATAATTTGTACCCCATATCCTGGCTACTGTTCGGAGGCCTGTAGATAACTTTCATCAGAGTCTTTTTAACCTTGCAGTTACTTAACTCTACCCAGAAGGATTCTGTATCTTCCAATCCTACGTCACTTCTTTCTGAAGAATTTGATTTCATTTATTTTTACCAGCAGGGCCACCCCACACCCTCTACCTACCTGCCTATTTTTTCGATACAATGTGTATCCTTGGGAGATGTTAAGCTTTGTTCTAGGGAAAACATGTATGTTTTTCCCGGAACGAAGGAGGCTGAAGAGTGTTTATGAAATTATAAGAGGCAGAGATAAGGTGGATGGTCTCAGTCATTGTCACAGGGTAATGGAGACTAAAACTAGAGAGCATAGATTTAAGGTGAAAGGAGAAAGAGTTAAAGGGGACCTGAGAGGGGTGGCTTAATGGAATGAGCACAGAATGTTGTAGAGGTGGATACAATTACAATGTCTAAAAGACTCTTGGGCAGGTACACGGAAAGTAAAAGTTTAGAGGAATATCAACCAAGTAAGGATCATAGTGTGCATGAATGATTGGGCCAAAGGGCCTGCTTCCCTGCTCTATAACCCTATAACCAATCTAGTATGGAATTAGAACTTGTGCCAAGACCAACCAATAAACCAAATACATTATTAAAAGATTTTAGATCAACACTCAGATAGTATCTCAATCTATTGATTCAACAGCTGCCACTGAAAGATAAGCCCCACCACTAGCCCGAAAACACATGAGATAATTCCCACTTTTATACCTTACTATATAATCTACCCACAACAAATATTGAACATTGTATTAAACACCAATCTTGCCTTCAGCAAAGGAGATTTGCTTCAACAATTGTTTGTGCAACAAACATGACAATCCAACCAATAAGCACCATTCAAATGACGCTCCCACAAGATGCATTGGTAGAAAAAGCTTGCAGGGATCATTTAAAAAGTCATTGACAGGTGATAAAAAGGAGAGCAAATAGACATGAAAATGTTACAGCTGAAAATGCATCTGAATCATTGTGATCTCATAACCATTGAACACAACCTAAATATATTCTGATTTAATTGTTTATTAGTGTCTAATTGAGAGCTCCAAATATTTTACTTAGCCACTGACTATCCATATTTTAAACAAAAGAATATTGTATTGTATTATGTAGATATGCCCTAATTTCATCTCCTTTACCACCATCTTTTTTTTATTACAGTGCCATAGGGAGGGTTTCAAGGCAAACCCTCACGCAAAGTACAAATATAATTTCTGCTAAAGTAAACTTTAACTTTCTCTCTCATTTTTTTGAAAAGTACCCAGTATTGCCTCCTCATGCTCAACCCTAGCAGAACTCTCCTGATTCCACTGATGAAGAGAGCAAGAACTGTTCAGTTCTAAGCCTAAACAACTTTCAATAATGTTATGATAGTCATGAGGGATTTCAATATGCAGCTAAATCAGGAAAATCAGGTTGATGCTGAATCCCAAGAGGGGAAACTTATAGAACGCCTGTAGATGGCTTTTTAAAGCAGCTCCTGGTAGACCCCCCCTACAGGATCAGCTATCCTGGATTGGGTGTTGTATAATGAACCAGAATTGACTAGAGAGCTTAAGGTAAAGGAATTCTTAGGGGCCAGTGATCATAATATGATGGAATTCACCCTGCAATTTGAAGAGAAGCTAAAGGGAGATGTATCAGGATTACAATGGAGTAAAGGAAACCACAGAGGCATAAGAGACAAGCTGGCCAAAACTGATTGAAAGGGAACACGAGCAGGGATAATGGGAGAGTATCAATGCCAGGAGTTTCTGGGAGCAATTCAGAAGGCACAGGATAAATACATCCCAAGGAAGAAGTATTCTAAAGGCAGGATGATGCAATCATGGATGACAAGAAAAATCAAAGCCAACATAAAAGCCAAGGAGAGGGCATATAATAGATCAACGATTAGTGGGAAGTTAGTGTATTGGAAGCTTTTAAAAACCAACAGAAGGCAAATTTAAAACGTTAGCAAGAAGATAAAGATGGAATATGAAGGTAAGTTAGCCAGTAATATAAAAAGGGTACCAAAGTTTCTTCAGATATATAAAGAGTGAAAGAGAGGCAGCAGTAGGTATCGGACTGCTGGATAAAGATTCTAGAGAGGTAGTAATGGGGGACAAGGAAATGGCGGAGGAACGAAGTAAGTACATTGCACCAGTCTTCACTGTGGAAGACAATTGCAGCATGCCAGATATCCAAGAGTGTCAAGAGGCAGAAGAGAATGAAGTTGATATTACCAGGGAGAAGGTGCTTGGGAAACTGCAAGGTCTTAAGGTAGATAAGTCACCTGGACGAGATGGTTTACACCCTAGGGTTCTGAAAGAAGTGGCTGAAGAGATTGTGGAGAAATTAGTAATTAGTTCAAGAATCAATGGATTCTGGCATGGTTCTGTAGGAAAGGGAAACTGAAAATATCACTCCATTCTTCAAGATGGGAGAGAGGCAGAAGAAAGGAAATTATATACCAGTTAGTCTGACTTCAGTGGTTGGGAAAATGTTGGAGTCGATTGTTAAGGATGTGGATACAGAGTACTTAGAGGCACATGATTAAAGTAAGATCATAGCATGATTTCCTTAAGGAAAAATTTTGCATGACAAATTTAGATTAGATTAGATTTAGATTATGAGGACACGCAGTCCTCCTTTATTTTCATTTAGTAATGCATGCATTAAGAAATGATACAATATTCCTCCAGTGTGATATCACAAAACACAGGACAGACCAAGACTGAAAAAACTAACAAAGCCACATAATTATAGCATATAGTTACAACAGTGCAACAATACCATAACTTGATGAAGAAAAGGCCATGGCACAGCAAAAAAGTTCAAAGTCCCTTCGAATGTCCCACATCTCACGCAGACGGGAGAAGGAAGAAAACTCTCCCTGCCATGCCCGACCACAGTTCAACTCTGAGTCATCCGAAAACTTCGAACCTCTGATCAGCCCTCCGACACCGAGTACCGAGCATCATCTCTATCCGAACGACTCGACCTCAATCTCGGTCGCCAGCAGCAGGCAAAGCCGGGGATTTTGGGGCCTACCCTTTGGTTGATTCTTGATTGCCCAGTAACAGCGGCAGCGAACCAGCATTTCAGAAATTTCTCCAGATGTTCCTCTGTGCTTTCACATCTATCTCCATCAAATCAGCATTGTCCACGACCCCTATTTAACGGATACGATATCATTTTCACCGGAGAGCTGCGCGCACGCGGTGCGTTGCTATCTTCTCCTCCCGCCGTTTATTGGAATTCTTTGAAGAAATTACAAGTAGGATAGACAAAGGAGAATTGGTGGATATTGTGTACTTAAATTTTCAGAATGCCTTTGACAAGGTGCCACACATGAGGCTGAGTAACTAGTTAACAGCTCATGATGTTACAGGAACGATACTAACAAGGATAGAGCATTGGCTGATTAGCAGGAGGCAAAGAGTGGGAATAAAGGGAGTCTTTTCTGGCTGGCTACCAGTGACTAGTAGTGTTCCACAAAGGTCTGTGTTGGGACTGCTTCTTTTTATGTTATATGTCAATGATTTGGATGATAGAATTGATGGCTTTGTGGCCAAGTTTGCAGACAATATGAAGATAAAGTGGACGGACAGGCAGTGTTGAGGAAGCAGAGAGGCTACAGGAGAGAGAGAATCTTTGGTTTGTCGATTGTCGGATGAAATGCAAAGCTTTTGGGGTAACTTTGGTCTGTGTCTTTGCTATTGCTTAGCACGCACTTGGGCTCGGTGATGGTATCAATGTGCGTCATTTTGCTGGTGGGGGGAAGGGGGATCATTGCTCACTGCCGCTTACACGTGGAAGGGGGGAGCTGGGGGGGACTTTGGGGTTCTCACGTTTAACTGTCATTCCTTCTTTGGGGCACTTCTCTGTTTTCGTGGATGTTTGTCAAGAAAAAGCATTTCAAGATGTATATTGTATACATTTCTCTGACATTAAATTTGACCTTTGAACCTTTGTAGGACAGACTGATTAGGAGAATGGGCAAAGAAGTGGCAGGTGGAATACAGTGTCAGGAAGTGTATGGTCATGCACTTTGGTAGAAGAAATAAAAGCATAAACTGTTTTCTAAATAGAGAGACAATTCAAAAACCTGAGTTGCAAAGGGACTTGGGAGTCCTTATACAAGATTCCCTAAAGGTTAATTTGTAGGTGGAGTTGTTGGTCAAGAAAGCAAATGCAATGTTACCATTCATCTTGAGAGGACTAGAATATTAATGCAATGATGTAATGTTGAGACTTAATAAGGCATTGGTGAGGCCTCACCAGGCGTACTTTGAGCAGTTTTTGGGTTCTTATCTAAGGAAGGATGTGCTGACATTGGAAAGGGTTCAAAGGAGATTCACAAGAATGTTTCCCGGATTGAAAGGCTTACCACATGAGCAGCATTTGATGTCTCTGGGTCAGTACTCACTGAAATTCAGAAGAATGAGGGAGGATCTCATTGAAACCTATCGAATGTTGGAAGGCTTCAACAGAGTGGATGTGGAGAGAATGTTTCCTATGGTGGAGGAGTCTAAGACCAGAAGACACAGCCTCAGAATAGAGGGATGTCTACTTAGAATGGAGATGAGGAGAATTTCTTTAGCCAGAGAGTGAATCTGTGGAACTCACTGTCACAGGCGGCTATGGAGGCTAAATCATTTTAAGGCAGAGGTTGATAAATTCTTGATTGGTCAGGGCATGAAGAGATATGGGGAGAAGGCAGGAGACTGGGGCTGAGGTGATGAAATGGTAGGACAGTCTTGCTGGGCCAAATCTCTAGTTCTACTCCTACATCCTATGGTCTTATGATTTAGTACTTTTACTGTTTCTACACCAGCCTCACCTCATCTAATTTTACCAATCCTGCCAAGTGTCTTAGCAATGCACTGAAGCCAAGCTGCTCTCTAATTTCCTTCCTCCTATCTCTGCTAACACCCTCTCCCAACTCACTTTGTTCACAAGACTCATTTCCTCACCAATTGTCAATTGGCATTATAGGTTGTGCCCTCTCCAGACAAAACAATTTAAAAATATACTCAAAAATATTTTGAATCAGGTTTCCATCCTTGCCATTACACCAAACTAAATCAAAGCATTAGTTGTATCTTTAATACCAGGGATCAAGGATCAACTTTATTCATCATATTATTTTTAAGAGATGCAGCACAGTAACAAGTCCTTCTGGCCCAAGAAGCCCATGTTGCCCACTTAAATTCATGTGGGTCAATTAACTTTCTAACCTGTACATCTTTGGAATGTGGGAGAAAAAAAAACCCAGAGTACCCAGAGGAAACCATTGCAGTTATGGGGTGAATGTACAAACCGCTTACAGACAGCAGTGAAATTAAACCCAGGTCACTGGTACTGTAATAGCATTATGCTGACCACAAGGCTGCTGTGCAGCCCATGAATTTATATTTACATATATTAGGAATTTGATGTGTTGATCGACATGCAATGCAGTGACTGAGGTGATATGAATGGTTGGTCAAATAACTGTCTGAGCAAAGAAACTTTAAGAATGGTGTAAAAATTTATATTTTTTAAAAGCACTTTTCAGAAGGGAGATTCTGTAATAACAGATTTTTTTTAACCACATGGAAAGGTGCCAGCAGTAGAAAGCACTTCATTTTAAATCCACGTTCCAGTATAATCCATACAGCCTAGCAGGTCACTCCATTCAAAGTGCATATCTATATGCTTTTTGAAGACAAGATGTCTTCTGGCTCGACCTCTTACTCAGGCAAAAAGTTCCAAATTCCGCCACCCTCTGTAAAAAAACAACTTGGCTTCTCTCTTTCCAAGTTCTGCTGAAAGGTTTTGGCCCTTATTTCTCTTTTCACAGATGAAGTGCATACCTCTATTTCAAATTTGATACGATATGCCTTTGAACTAATAAAACGTTAAACCTTAAATTAAAAATCAATTAATGTAGTAGATTGCATGACTATAGCTGTGGCACGACAAGCTAGAATTGTGATACTGCACAGTTTTATGTCAAGCTGTATTGTGAACAACAGCCATAAATAACTGAAATAATATAGTAGCATGTAGGTTGATAACATGAAAAGCTGTAATACGTTGTTACAATCCAGTAGTACAGAGAGCACTTGGGTTAATCCCAGTGCTCAAATTTATATTTCTACTAATCTCAAGTATTTTTCCTGAAAAAGCACAATATAGCAAGCAAAGTTGCTGAAGCCAGCAGATTTTTTTCTAAAAGTCATTTCCATCAATTGTTACAATAGCCTTCAGCCTGCACAGGAATACTTTGGCAGTCAGGTACTTTTTCATGAATTTATTGAGAGGTTTGGCTATGTTTTCCATTGCAGGTCAGTATGATCATCACCTCAGATTTCTCTCTTCCTTCATTAAATCATCAAGTGAGATTCTTAACGGAACTCTTCTCCTTCCCTGTGCCACAATAATATTGAAGCCAAGGAAGCGTATTATCTTCCTTTAAAGAACTCAGGATTGGAAAACCATTCCCTATTTATCTCTCTTCCACCCTCCCACTTTAGAAACATAGAAACATAAAAATATACAACACATTACAGGCCCTTCAGCCCACAATGGTGTGCTGACCATGTAACCTACTTCAGAAACTGACTAGAATTTCCCTACCACATAGACCTCTATTTTCCTAAGTTCCACGTACTTATTCAAGAGTCTCTTAAAAGACCCTATTGTATCCGCCTCTACCACCATCGCTGGCAGTGCATTCCACGCACCCACACTCTTTGTGTGAAAAACTTACCTCTGACATCCTCCTTGTACCTACTTCCAAGTACCTTAAAACTATTCCCTCTTGTGTTAGCCATTTCAGCCCTGGGGAAAAGCTTCTGGTTCTCCACACAATCAGTGCCTGTCATCATCTTACACAGCTCTATCAGGTCACCTCTCATCCTCCATCACTCCAAGGAGTAAAGGCCATGTTCACTCAACCTATTCTCATTAGGCACACTCTCCTGTCCCGGCAACATCCTTGCAAATCTCCTCTTCACTCTTTCTATAGTATCCACATCCCTCCTCTAATGAGGTGACCAGAAGCTTTCTTGCTTCTACTGTTAATCATCAAAAATCATATTATTTCCATCATATTGCTCTGCATCGGAAGTCATATGTAGACCAGACCAAGTAAGGAAGATACAAGAGAATCACCAGGATGTTACCAGGATGGAGCTATTCAATTATAAGGAGAGACTAGATCTGTTTTCCTGAAGTAGAGAACATGATTTTGTCTCCCAGATGCACTTTAAGAATTCCATCTTGTTTAATCTTTTCACACATGATGATCCCAGTTAATATTGGAGAAATCTGAAAAACCTCACTACAACATTATTCTTCTCACACCTCTCTGCCCCATCCTCTATCTTCCACTGAGTAATGGTAGGTCTGCAGCATAATCCCAACAAACTGTGTCTTTTTTATGTCTAATCTTTACCAATATGACTTCATTTGAAGAACCACCTAAGACATCATCCTTCAATACTGCATTTTTGGTCCCCTTGATCAATAATGCAATGTCCCTCCTCTTTTACAGCCCCAGCTTGCACTTTGCTTCCATCCTTGATAACCTACTATAGTATTACACTACCCCCACTTCACAGCATGAAACTTAAATCATTTGTCTTCAATTCTGCAATGACTGTAGTAACTTTCCTATTAAACATTATTAGATGCTTGTGTTTTCTTCAGTCTGAATGATAACACGTGATCAGCTTGCTTGATCACAGTTCTCTGGACCTTCTTTCCAAACCAATTTTAATTCTCCACTTTTCTCTCTTGCTGATTTCTAACATCTTACTCTTTCAACTAGGATTTCATCTGTCCCTTCCCTTTCTCAGTCTTACTTTGATATCAGTTTCCCATCTGTTTGCATATAGTGAGAAATTCTTGCATAATTTACCAGCTCATATTTTTAAAAATGCCTAAAGATGTAGCCCAACAATCTTTACTATAAAGTCATACAGCACAGATCAGGCCAGATTACACATTTTATATCTTGATGATGCTGGCCACAGAGTCATACAGCTATTTTACAATTTAAATTAGCTTGTCAAAGAATGCAACAGCATAGAAGTGGGTCCTGTGACCCATCATGTCTATGCTGACTATCAAGTTTCCATCTACAGTAATCTCACTTTCCCAGCAATTTTTCCATAGTCTCTATGTCTTGGCTACTCAACTGGTCATTCAAAGTACAATCACATGCTTTCCATAGTATAGTAACCAGAACTGCACCTAATATTCACGTCATGGCCAAATTAATGTTTAATTGTGTCATAATTTCCCTGTGCTGATATACCACGCTCCAGTTAATGGCTAGCATTTGGTAGCATGGGGATGGCCACACCCAAAGAACAAAACTTTTGAATAACCCATTACCTTCAAAGTTCAAAGTAAAATTTATTATCAAGAGTACATACATGTCACCACATACAACATGAGATTCTTTACCTGTGGGCACACTTAGCATATCTACAGAACAGTTACTGTAAACAAGATCTGTAAACTGTAACCATCAGGAACTGTAAACAAACTATACAAATGCAGATAATAAATAAATCTCAATAAATAATGAACATGGAATAACAAGATAAAACTGTTCTTGAAGGAGTGTAGTTGTCCCCTTTTATTCAAGAACCTGATAGTTGAGGGATAGTAACTGTTCTTGAACCTGGTGGTACGAGTCCTGAGGCACCTGTACCTTCTACCTGATGGCAGTAGTGAGAAAAGAGCATGGCCTGGATGATGAGGATCTTTGATGATGGATGCTGCTTTTCTATGGCAACGTTTCACGTAGATGTGCTCAATAGTTGGGAGGGGTTACCCGTGATGCACTCAGCCAAATCCGCAACCTTTTATAGGATTTTCCACTCAAAGGCATTGTTATTCTCATACTAGGCTCTAATGCAGCCAGTCACTTTCCACCCACATCTACAGAAGTTTGCCAAGATTTTTGATGACATGCCAATTCTCCACAGATTCCTGTGGAAAGTAGAGGCACTGTTATGCTTTCTTCGCAATTATATTTATAGGCTGGGTCCAGGACAGGTCCTCTGAGATGGTGACACCCTGGAATTTAAAGTTACTGACCCTCTCCACCTCTGATCCTCCGATGATTACTGGCTCATGGACCTCTGATTTCCTTCTCCTGAAGTCTAGTATCAGCTCCTTAGTCTTATTGACATTGAGTGAGAAGTTGCTGTTATTACATCACTCTGCCACATTTTCAATTTCTCTCCTTTATGCCAATTCATCACCTTTGATACAGCCCACAACAATGGTGTCATCAGCAAACTTGCATAAGGTGTTGGAGCTGTAGTTAGCCTCATAGTCATAGGCGTAAAGTGAGTAGAGCAGGCAGATAAGTACACATCCCCATTGTGCTCTTGTGCTGATGGAGATTGTGGAAGAGATGTTTTTGCTAATCCCAACTGACTGGGATCTACAACTGAGAAAATCCAGGATCCAATTGCACAATTGCACAAGGGGATATTGAGCATCCTATAAGCAGGTGTCTAACTAATATTAGACCATACTCTAATAGTGGGGTGCAAGAATTTTACTCACTCCCTCACATCAGGGAATTTCAGTTGAGCTACTCACTACTACTGACTGGAGCGCCTGTGCAGAAAATTATATCATCACAAAGCTAAAGATAATTTATTTTTCATCAAATTTGATTCCTTGCTTCTCTGAAAATAACAGCTGATTAGTTTCGCTTGCACAAAACAATATTTTAATTTAAACAAATAACATCCAGGAATTCAGGTGGATAATAAGTAGCAACAGGGAGACCGATTACAGGAATACTGCACCTAAGACCATTACACAAAATTGTTGGATTTTCAGTTAGCAAAACATTTCCATTTTCTCTTTTTAAACCTAATCATTTGTTACTTATAAACTCCTCATGAAAAAATTTATGTCTATGCTGGATAGAGTTTAATGGGTCCATTCTTTCATTGTCTTGCCCTAGTTTCTCTGTGAGCCTTTTATCAGGTGCTTAGTCATTACAAACACCAGAGACCAGCAAAATTTTGACCTCAATTGACATTCTCACTTTAAACAGATCAGGTTATGATCAACAGCAGGAATCTTTCTGAATACAGTATGGACAAATTATTTTAATTCTGAATTTAAATTCTGAATTTTGATTGCTGATAATGTAAAAGCTTGGATAATCTGTTCTTCCTGAATATCTACAAATATAAAATGTCATTGCAAGAAAATAGTGTGGGAAGATACTCTAGAAATTAAATGAAGCCTGAAAAATGTCTGATAAAGCATGGCAAAATTGGCTTAAGACTCATTCTCACTCCACTCTTTAAGAAGGGAGAGAGTCAAAAGACAGGAAATTATAGGCCAGCTCTCCTGACTTCAGTTGCTGGGAAGATGTTAAAGCGCATTATAAAGGACGAGGTTTCAGGGTACTTGAAAGCACATGATAAAATAGGCTGAAGTTGGCATAGTTCCCTTAAGGGGAAATCTTGCCAAACAAATCTGTTGGAGTTTTTTGAGGAAATAACAGGTAGGATAGACAGGAGAGAGTCAGCGGAAGTGAGTTGTTCACTTGGATTTTCAGAAGGCCGTTGACAAGGTTCCACACATGAGGCAGCTAAACAAGAGACCATGGTATTACAGGAAAGATACTAGCATGGGTTGACTGGCAGGATACAAAGAGTAGGAATATAAGGGGCTTTTTTGGTTGACTGCTGGTAACTGGTGGTGTTCTGCGTGGGTCGGTGTTGAGATCACTTTTTTTCTTACATTTGACACCCAGAATAAGAAAGAACATATCAACCTCCACTTTAAATATACCCAATGACGAAGTCCTGACGAAGGGTCTTGGCCCGAAACGTTGACTGTGCTTCTTCCTATGAATGCTGTCTGGCCTGCTGTGTTCCAGCAGCATTTTGTGTGTGTCAAAAAAAAGGGAGCCATTTTAATGAAACAGTCTAATATGCACAAGTTGGAGCTCACAGTTCCTCCATAGTCAATGATCTTTGCCCCTGGCTTCATTGAATCATGGTCCCACTCCAGGTCGAATCCTACGAACTCTTCTCTCCTGCTTCTTCTCTCTTCAACTCTTCTCAAACAAAAGCACCCAAGCCCAACTACAGAAACCTCCCCTTAATTTGTGCATCCCAACTGGATGGCACATACTTCTCCTCATCTCTTATCTTCAACAATAACCCAAACAAGCTGAAAACAAGTTGCTCTTACAGAACTGCCAAATTGAAATACATACAGCATAACAGTAAAAATATGAACCAAGGGCATTACACATACATTTCCAAAAGGGACCCTTTAACATGCATTAGATTTCTAATTTGCGATGAACCTCCTCAAATCTCTTTTAAGCATCGAATGGCAATATCCAAAAAAGGGATGCACAAATTTGATTGAAGACCACTGCACTAAGCATTATTTATACTAATTTAATGCATGAAAAGATGGTACAATGAATAACAGTTTCTTGCTAAAACACTTGCAATTTTAAGAACTAAATACTGAAAACTTTAAGTAAAAAAGACCAATAGAAAACCAAGTTATTTTAAATTTTTGAAAACTTTTGCAGTCAGGTTTGCAGGAACATCAATGAAATAACTGAAATGTACTATCACAATTTTGCCATTTATTAAAAATTTTGGAGAGCAGTACAACAAACACCTTTATTAAAATTTAAAGACAAGTCTGACTGCCAGTAGTACAGCACAGCACTGATAACTCATAACCCAGCACTGGCAAATTTTTCAGGATATTGGTAGTAATTTCTATTAATATCCAAACACACTTTTATTTCACTTTTTACACATATAACACCATAATATAATGAATTTGCAAGTGAACTTGGTGAGTTTAAAGGGATCGGCAAATATACAAGCACCCCAGACCTTGGCTCCTAACTGCTGATGTTTCAGATGTGAATCCCAGCTCTGCAGCACTCTGGATTCCAGCTCAATTCGAGTCTAATTACAAGTAAACAGGATATTCAACAATCCGGATTTCTGAACAATCAGATGCCAGATTATCAGAGTTTACATTCCCTTGATACCTTGTTCTGCAGTAAACGATAATTTTAAATCAACAGACACAAAATGCTGGAGGAACTCAGCAGGTCAGGCAGCATCCCATTATCAACATACATTGTGCCTCATACCATAAATAATTAAGTTACATCTGTGAAGAGGACACATGATTCAAACAGTGGACATTTTCTTCCATTATTTCCTTCTGGAGGTTGCAGAAGAACTGAACCTTCACTAAGGAGGATAGGATCCAATGCCATTTAGATATGACTACATCGTTTTCCTTAAAAGTATTTCACAATTTCATCTCAACCAATGCATGCCTTGTCTTGTCCATACTGTATATTTATTAAAAGGCCTTTGTGAAAGTACTTTAGCCCAGTGCCTTATGTTGCAATAGTTAGGTGGCAAAGATGGGCAGTAGTTAATGTTGCTGCCTCACAACTCAGGGATTCTGGGTTTGATCCAAACCTCAGGTACTGTTATGTGGAGCTGGGGATGCTCTCTTTGTGACTGTGGGTTTCTGCTGGGTGCTCAAGATTTCTCCCACGTCCCAAGATGTACTGATAGATTAATTGACTACTGTTAATTATACCATAGAAAAGATAGGTGGCAAAGAATCAAACAGGAGTTGATGGCTATATGCAAGAAATTAAACTACAAATTTACAGTGTTGTAATACGACATAAACAAAATGCCATGAGGTTTTTCTGAAGCCACAAAGACCTAACAACTAAATCTTGAAAGAAAATACACAGCAAATCACACAGAATTCCACTCTGTGCTTCAGTGGGGAGGTGCAATGTAGCACTATAGCCATGAATAATCATGAGTTCAGCTAGATTGTGTCAGATTTGAATCATCTACTAAAATTAAAGAGAAAAAATCATCATAGCCAAAAACAGTTGTGTCACATATTAATAGAGATCATACTCCTGAACTATCTTCCTTTATTAGTATTCTCATGTGCAGCATGAAGGATCCCACACTTACTGATGAATAAATTTGTTACATGAGAACAATAAAATTCTCTTGCTACTTAATACAGCGAAAGTGAGCCCCATTAATTGTTACACTTGGTGCTCCAGCTGTGTCAACTCCTAGCTTAAGCAGGCAGAGTGTAGAATACATTAATGTTCCATATGATACCAATCACTCCTGTAGTTTTGTCAGTTACAGATTTCAAACAAATCCCCTCGGACTTTTCTGACACCAGCTGCAAGTTTATTGATGATAATATGGAAAAGTATCTGATCTGAGAATCAAAGGCTGTGATAAATCTGTCATTTGAATTAGAAACAATTCCATTACCATTACAAGATGAACACTGGTATGGCAACACTACAATCTTTTACATCAAATGTAAAACGACAGCCTGTTCACATGCAAAAGTACTGTACCTAAAATAAACATTTAATTTTGTTGATGGATACTAAAATTCAATCCATCACCAATTTTACTTAGGACTAATCATTATTTTTAAAACTGAATAATTTAACTTTTACAATACATTGTTCAAGTAAAATATCCATCTTTCCACTTACGTTAACATTTCAGAATTGTGAAAAAGCAAGAAAATGATGAAAAACACATAGCTTTAGGATATGCTCATTAGACAAGCAAGGCTAAAATAAATTTCACCTCCAGTATCAAAAACAAGAAACTGAACTTAGCAATGAATTTTAATACAAACAGAAAATGATGTGGAGGCTACGGAGATGTTCATATGTGGTTTACGAGGATGCAGCCTGGATTAGAGGCCCTGTGCAGTAAGAAGAGGTTGGACAAATTATGGGGTTTTTTTTGGAGTTATAGAGGCTGAGGACAGACCCAATAGAAATCCAAGTCATTATGAGAGGTATAATTGAGTAAACTACTGTATCTTTCTCCACGAGTCAACATCCTAAATACTATAGTGGGTGCAGTTAATGAGACAGGGTAGCAAATGGCTGAAATGTCCTACCCAGGGTGGTGGTGGAAGAACATGTAATAGAGACATTTAAGACAAGCACATAAATACGCAAAGAATGGAGGGATATGGACCACGTGGAGGCAGAAGTTCAAAGTTCAAAGTACACTTATTATCAAAATATGTATAAATTATACAGCTTTCAGATTCATATCCTTGTCCTTGTGGGCAGCCATACAACATAACGGGTTGCAGGAACCCATTAAAAAAACAACACTCAATGTGCACAGAAAGCAGGGGGAAAAAACACAAATCATACAAACAATAAAAGTAAGCAACAGCATGCAGAATGAAATCGAGTCTATAGACACAAGTCCAGAACAGCCAAGGCAGGTCACAGCCTCAACACATCACACAGCGGAACAAAGCATCGCAGAGCTCACAGACACAAAGCCTGGAGCAATTGGAGCAGGCCACAGCCTCGGACTCAGTGCCATGGAGAGTGGAGTAAACATCCAGAGCAACGCACAGAACCAGCCCGAAACTCACTTCCAGTCACAACACCCTGCTTTTCAATCCACCCAGCATGGCATTTAAATCATCAAAACATTGGGCCGTTCCTTGCACTAGGATCTGGGCTCTGTCACTCTGGGCCTGGAACCCGCTACCAAGGCCTGTACATGACCTTTCCAAAATCGGCCCTGCACGTAGATCAATCAAACCTTGCTCTCAATTTAGGTGAAAGGGCTCCAAATCTCCTTTACTCCGAGTTTTCTCTGCTTCTCACTTCCCGACTTCATCTTAACCATGTCTCAACCTTGCTCCGATCGCTTCTCGAACACGCCTCGACCTCGCTCCAACTTTGCATCACACTGGCATGTCTTGAGCCTTGAGTTAGCCTCACTTTTGCTTGCCTCTTTATTGTTTGCAGTGATTGTCTACCACAATTTTCCACAGAAAATGTGTTACTAATAAAGTATTTCATTTACTTCTTGCTTTATTTACTGCCAGTATGTTAATGCCCATCTTCAGTAGGACCATCTTAAACTGGAAGGGGTTAAGAGTTATTAAATTAATTATTTTGGCACAACATCGTGGGCGGAAAGGCCTCATCCTGTGCTGTAATGTTCTATGTTCTAAATAGCTGAAAATAGCAGATCAGGCCACATCTAAGGGAGGATGTTTAAGGTTGCAACCCCTTTGTAAAGGCACATTAAATGATTTCAAGTAGTCCAGGTTGCTTATATTTCATCAAAGTGAAGATATTTCTGAAATTAAGGCATGAAAGGAGATTGTCAGTGTCAATCTCCTGCCTCATGGCTCCAGTAACTTCCCCAGACATGGCACCAATTTTAACAGCAATGTGCTATTGTACATTTCTTAATAAATTAAATTGATATCTCCGCTCCTTAGGCACCATTTATGTTCATGAAGCTTGGTCCACAGAGCATTACTGCTTGGCGGGAGGTGTTCAACAGGGCAGGTGGTGGGTACTGCAGGAGATGATGCATTCCTTCAGCAGCTTTTGCTAGATTTCTTTGTGGTCCAGTAAAGAGACTCAGATGCTCACTCCCTCTTTTGATGAGTTTTAAAATGTCACAATTTTTCAAGAAGGCTTTGAAAATATCCGTAAAGAGTCTGCTATCTTTATGGTAATCCCTTTCTATAAAGGACTAAGCAGAGCTCTTGTGTTGTAAGCCTTATGTCAAGCATGCAAAAAGTTAAATGTTAGTGACATTGACCTTGGAACAAATGGCAAAATTCATTTTCCTGACAATGGATTTGAAAATCTTCCCTCAGACAGTATGAATAGTACCATACCAGGAATATTACTCTTCGGTTCCACTATGTCAGTGGCAAAAATAAACCAAAGGTAAATGCTTTTTGCCAAAAGGAGAGTATAAAGCTAAAAGTTATACCCTTAGAAGATCAGACAACCCGAGTTTCATAAGTCTCGTGGCAGCCAACTATTGGTGTTGGAACAAGACCAATGACACATATTCGGAAGATTAAGGTGATGCAAAGAAATGAAAAGCCAAATATAAAAAGGTTAGAAAATTTATCTACAATAATTCATACAGAGTAGACATTAGAACCAATTAAAGATTTTAGGCAAAGACCATCTCTGACAAGACCCCCAACCATCAAAATCCTTGTAGGCCAATACTAGTCCAAAATTAAACTAGTCCAGCCCAATAAGAGCTACGGATACAATAGCTGGTCAAATCCTAGTATCTGTACTGATCATTTCTTGACACCCCAAGGCCTTCCTACCATCAATAAGACACAGCAATGACTATGATAGAATACTCTTCCCTTGCCAGGATGACAGCAACTCAACATCATCTGAGATAAAACAAGCTCCTTAACTGGCACCCCATTGATCTTCCCAAATATTTACTCTAGGATAGAGCCAAAAACAGCAGCTTAACAAGACTACTCTCACATCTACTCTTAAAAATCCACAATCCTTACTACCTAAAGAGAAAATGAGCAGCAACCTTACCATCTTCGGGTCCTCTCCATGTCACACAGCATTTTGTCTTGGAAACACTTTCTCTTTTTTGCTGGGACTAAGTCCTAGAACACCCTACCCACTATATACTGCACTAATTGTTTAAACAAAAAGTTGGGATTAGGAAGTACTATGGTAACATAATATCTTCATAAATGGTAGCAATTTGGAGCTGTTAGAAATCCTAAAGATGCAACACTCATCTTATGAGCAAATTGAATTCCACAGAATATGAAAAATGGGTCACTTAACCACTCACTAAAATGTGAATGGCTTAATCTTCTTCACATATTAACTCTTCTAGACTTCACCATTAACACAGTCCTATTCTATCAGAAGTTAACAGATGAAAAGGAGGAGTAGGCTACTTGGCTCCTTGAGTTTGTTATGTCATTCAACATAATCATGCCTGATTAAAATAAAACCTCTATCTTACATTCTTGCCGAACCCTGGCAAGAAACTGTAGAGAATTTTGATTGCAGCCCAGTACATCACAAAATCCAACCTTCCCTCCATTAACTCTGTCTATACTTCCAATTCCCTTGATAAAGCAAGCAACGTAATCAGAGATTCCCTCCACACTACACATTCCGTCTTTTACCCTCTTTCACGGCAATAAGTACAAAAGTTTGGAGTACACATACACACCATCAGGCTCTTCCTATAACGCTGTTATAAAATGCTTGAATAGGCCTTTTATATAATAAAGGATGAACCGCTAATCGCTCAATCTACCTCACCATGGTATTGCAATTTATTAAACACTAATTAATCTGCAGATGCTGGGATCAAAGCAACACTCACAACATGCTGGAGGAACTCAGCAGGTCGGACACCATCCAGCCCGAAACGTTGACTCATCGTTTCCACGGATGCTGCCCGACCTGCTGAGTTCCTCTAGCGTGTTGTGAATCTTGCAATTTATTTGTTGATCTGCACTGCACTTTCTGCATTATGGAATGCTCCATCTGGATGGCTTACAAACAAAAGATTTTCACTGATTCTCGAAACAGGTGCCAAATAATAAACTAATGATCTTCTAGCCCTTGCTCATTAAAGGTGGATTAATTCTTTTTTTTGTAACTTATTTTTTATTGAATTTCATCATCAAAGAAACATTTCCATAAGATGTATTTCAGATACTGTACATATATATCATATAACAATTGCTATATATCATATAACAATTACAACACGGAAACAGGCCATCTCGGCCCTTCTAATCCATGCCGAACGCTTACTCTCACAATCATATTTGTCACAAATCTCCACATAATAGTTATCTGAGGTATACACTTACAAAAAGGAGAGGAAAGAAAGAATAATTGAAAGAAGAAAACTATGTACAGAGTAGGGAGTGATCTTTTTTCACAACATATTCATTGACTTGTGAGAATAAAATCAGGCCTATGAGGTGTTATGTAGTTAAACCATTTTTCCAGTATGAATAAAATTGTTCCAACTTATGATTAACAGATACTGTTACCTTCTCCATTTTGTAAATGTCCATTGTAATTTCCGTAAGTACATTTAGAGTTGGGGTCTCCTGTGGTAACCATTTCCTGGTAAAGGTGGATTAATTCTTAACAATATTTGAAGACCCTTTTCACTACCCTTTAAGGAAGAGACTTCCAAAATATTTTGAGAGAAAAAAAATCTCATCTGTCCTAATTAAGTAGTCCTTTAGTTTAGTAGAATGACCCCCAAGTTCTAATTTTTTCCACTGGAGGAAACACCTTCTCCACAATAGTCCCTTCAAGATCCCTTAGGATTCTATATGTTTCAGTCAAGTCTCCTCTTGGGTTATGCTAGCAAATACTAGCTCCTCCCAGCAGATACTTGCCAAATCTGTCAATCTTTCCACACAAGACAATCCATCCATTCCAGGTATCACTATATAAACCTTCAACAAACTGCACCCAACAGTCTTCTTCAAATAAGAAGACCAATACTCTACAGATGCCCTACATAATAGATACATAATTTTCCTATTTTTGTATTCAATTCTCCTAGCAATAGCTGACAGCATTTCAAGAATTCTGGAACCTATCACTATTTTGATAACGTGCTTTTTATATTATAGAATCCCAGTCTTTATACAATGGATGGAACACTAGCGTATATGTAAAAGAGAGACAGATGGAAAAATCACATTTCTAGAAAAATTATTAAATGCTTACAAAATACAGTCATTTGAATGACTGGATAAAGCTCAGAATGAAGTCCAAACTCTGGCCTTACAACTAACTCTCAAAATCCCATAAAGAACACATTATTCCAACATAATGGAGAATGAGTAATCTAGAAACAGGACCCATTTGTTTCCTTCATAAATTTTAGCACAAATATATGGATCGCAAGAGAAAAATAGCTATAATATCACTACTGGCACTGAGACTCTTAGCTAGAAAATTATGGATACATATGATTCATATAAAATGAAACACTGTATCAGAAGCAAAAACATACACAGGCACAAAAATTGTATTAACAAGCACTGAAAAATAGTAAAGCATAAATGATTGCACCCATTTAACCCAGTCCAGGATGTATGTGAAATTCATGCTGTTATGTTACTATCGTGAATTTAGCAACCATCCAATGCTCTTAATTATGTTCGGATATTAGTAGCATGTCCAATTTTGTGAATATCCAACAAATTAAAACAGAAAATACAGAAGAATTTAGCTGGTCAGTCAGCAACTGTGAAAAGAGAAAATCAAAGTTTTAGATTTGTGACCATCCAATAAGTGCTTCTCTTTCCTCACTTGTATGTTATTTCTTCTCCCCACTTCCCCCCATCATGTTACCTTCTATGAAAATGACTACAATGTATCACAGCGGGGATGATAAGCAATCTGAAGGAGAATGAAGTTAAAATATGGCATCATTTTCTTCAGCAACAGTAGTGAATACTACATTCTTCTAAACTCTCTAACTATAGGCCAAATCTGGTCAATCTTTCCTGGTGGCAATCCTTTCATCCCTGGAATCATTCCAGTGAATATACTCCACGTTACTTTCAAAGTACATTGTTTTTTAATTAACCCCAAAACTCCAACTTTTGCTCAGCTTTGTTCTCACTAAAACCTCATTCAGTTGCAGGAACACCTCCTTAGAATTATTTTCCATTCCTTGCATTGAAGACTAACATTTCATTTGCTTCCTTAATTACTTGCCACTCCTGCATGCTGATACCATACTTCCTTTCACAATACCAACATTTAACAGTCCTGCACCACTTACTTTATTCTCTGGAAATCTTATTAAAGTGGATAACCTCATATTTTCTCCTCATTACAGGCCATCTTTTTGCCAACTCACTCATGCTCTCCTCAAAATACCAGGAGCGGTTAGACAGCAAATTATCAATAATGTTAAATAATCACACTTAGTCCATTAGCTGCAATTGAGCAAGCTGATATCAAAATCAGAATTGCGAACAGATGATGCTATGAATTGCATACACTGTATGCATGACTGCCATGTGCAAAACCATCCTCCCATCATGGAAATTAAACAGTGATTTGAATGATACAGGACCATAAAGGAAAAGGTAATATGAACAATGCTAAAATTGATATGTACTGCCTTCTAAAATGATAAAAATTTGTTCTGAGAAGTTGTATTTCGTTCGTAGAAATACTAAAAATCTCAAACCAAACTGACCACTTCATTTTTCCAAGTGAGATAGGATTGGATAACAGTGGCTTTAATCATGAGCATATTATGTTGGCACCAGAATATATGGTGACATTTGCAGGCTACCTCCAGCACATCTTTATATGCTGTGTATTTCAGTGTATGTTTTGATGTACGTAATAAATAAATGAAACTGAATCTGAATCTATAATTACTTTCATCAAAGCACGTGCTAATTCACACTTTGCAGTATATGATAGTAATTTTTGTAAACATGTTGAAGGCAAAATTGGCTAGCAACCTAGGTTTAGCATTCTCATCAGCAATGGGATAATTATGATGTATAGAATTTATAAGTACACAAGAAAACAAAATGTACAATGATTCTACATGTAGATTCCAAAGCTTTATGAAAAGCAGTCAATTACTGTTACTTAAAAATTGTAACTCGAGTAAACATTTTCCATCTGAAAATATTCCCATTATGCATGAAGATGGAAAATATCTGAGTAGAATGATCCTCTATCTCCAAGAATGTAAATTTTGCTTAAAGGTCCACCAAGATGAAGAAATCTATGAGTCAAAGTCACAAATATTAATTCTCTGATCTCAGCTGTTATCTGCCTAGCAGCTCAAGGCTAATAGTATCCCATTAACGTAATTGCTGCATGGCTATCATACATCGGCTAAAAACTATTAAAAAATTTCAAGCATGACTAAGAAGACAACAGATAACCCAATCAAGTACTAACGCCTTGCTTCCTCCATTCTTCATTTTTAATTACACTTTTACAAATATTGCGCAAGGGCAGGCACATTGTAAAATCAAAGCTGCAGTAAAACAGAGGGTTATATATTCGCACTACATTCTTCACTTGATGTTCATCAAAATTTAAAATAATTCTGCAAGGCCAAATGAAATTCCCATCATTTTTAATTAAACCTTAATTAGAATATATTACATCCTAAAGCGTTCAAATCTCTCTCGATATGCAAATCCAATCCATTTGAGGATATTTACATATCATTAATTAAAGATCTGCAGTCTTTTAATGAGCTGTGTGCGCCCAGTGATGCCAAAATGAGAATGATATGCAATTTGTTCAAACTCGTTTTCTCTCTACTTTGTCCAGAACACATCAGATTTTATGAAGAGACATTCTGAAAGATGTCAGGTAAACAAAGCAACAATGCAGCACATGGAAACTATCTATTCAAGAGCTAGACTGAATCAAAGCTTGTGTGGAATGCAAGATCAAAACTAAGGAGATATGGTACTCAACCATCCTACACCATCTCTGCACACTTGCAATTCTGCAGCTCACCCCGTATTCATGTATTCTCAGTCAGGCAGTATATCAATTAATAGTACATAATTAGTAGATCACACAGTTTTCACTGCAAAAGACAGACTTATGTAGAAACACCACCCTCGGTATAAACAACCATCACTAATTTTCCTAGGAATGATTTTAAAAAGCATATTTATGAACACTTTTCACTGCACTCTTAGCTCATAATTGTAGGTGAAGTTTTAGTCTGTCAGGCAATTCATCTGCTTTCTAATGAACTATAATCTTCTGGAGAATGCTATTTATAATCTTAAAATGGCAATCAACAATATTGTTATGAAAAATTGCATAACTGCTTTGACAGGAAGGATTAAATGAACTATTCTACTGGTTCCTGATTAGCCCATACAACAAAAATCTACATGGTACTATGCAGATTTAACTACTATAAAATTATTAAATGTAAAAGTTTATAGTCTTAACAGAATCGCCAGTTGAAAGCACTCAGCATATGCTGAGTCATGCAGGGGTTCCCAACCATTTTTTAGGCCATGGACCAATGCCGTGCTTAACCATGGACCCAGGTTGGGAACCCAACTAAAGATTAGTGCTAGCTATGAGAGGTGGAGACCATAGCTAATCCAGATACAGTAAGAAAACACAGTCTGCTTTGTATGTCATTATAAAAATACCTCCATCTGCCAGTATAAATATAAGCTTTATTTAGTAAATGAACAATTAAGATGCACTAGAACCTTTAGGAAATAAAAGCTGAACTAAATAGATTTGAAAACAGGAGTGGGATTCATAATGCACAACTACTAACTTACGATCATTAAGAACAGTTTAGGCAGCATGTCAAATTCGTGCTGTTACATATTAGTATTATTGCTGAGTCCAGGATGGATCATTGTTCACTGGCTGCATTCCTTAACATGAACCCATAATCATGAATAACTACCAATAATTGAATGCACATAAATCTCTGAGGAGGATGCAATATAGCTATGGCAGCAATAACAGACATTCTACAGCAGAAAGCATTTTGAGAATTGAATGCTTATTATATGTTTCGAGTAGGGTCCATGCACTGTATATATTGGACTGGCCTTCATGGTGATGGGAAGTTTCAAAGGTGGCAAATTTCTACAGATGTATGGCAGAGAGCAATCTAACTGGCTGGATCATAGCCTCGTATGGAAGCTCCAATGCACAGGATTGAAAGAGGCTCCATCACAGGCACAACTTCCCCACAATCAAGACATTATCAAAAAGCAATGCCTCGAGAAGACAGCATTCATCATTAAGAATCCTAACCATTCAGGACATGCTCTCTTCTCATTGCTACCATAAGCAAGCAGGTACAGGAGCCTGAGGAGCCATCCTCAATGTTTTAGGAACAGCTTCTTGTTCTCTGCCATCAGATTTCTGAACTGTACATGTACTTTGCTATTCTTCTTTTGTGTTATTTACTTGTTTGTTTATTTATTTTTCCCTACTTATAGTATTTTAATCCTTTGGACTGACTGCACTGCTGCAACAAAACAACCAATTTCATGACAAATGTTAGTGATAATGAATTTGATTCTAATTCTGGATCCACAGAACAGAAACTATCAGAACACTCAATAAAGGCTGTGGCAGTTGATGCAAGGTTGTACCACAAAAGGGAGGTGATATGGCAAAAGGTTCCTTGAGAACAGTGATTTTGTCTTGCCACCAACAGCACCACTGCGTTCAAACACTGTACAATACACCACAACCAATTTCACGTAACAACACTCATTCAATCAGGATTGTACCTAAAGTTCAAGATTTCACCATTCACAAATCACCCAAATGCACTGGGAGATTGGACAAAAGAATCACCAGGAGGGGTCATTTCCTTTAAAGCCAGTAGGATAGTGCCGTAACTTGAGAAAGCAATGACATTCTCATGCCTAAAACTTGTACCTCAATCATCCAATAAACAACATATCTGATTATAAGCTGCAGATACTGCAAGCCATAAATGGTGAGACCCAGTGTAGACTGGGAGACCACTTCACTGAGCATCTACACTCCGTCAACCAGAACAAGCGAGATCTCCCACTGGCCACCCACTTTAATTCCACTTCCATTCCCATTCCTATATGTCCATCCATGGCCTCCACCACTGTCAGGATAAGGCCACACTTAGGATGGAGGAACAACACCCTATATTCCATTTGGGTAGCCTCCAACGTGATGGCATGAACATCAATTTCTCAAGCTTCCAATAATGCCTCCCCCCCACCATTTTCCATCCCCTTGTCCTTCTCTCATGTTATCTCCGTGCCCACCCATCGCCTACCTCTAGTGCTCCCCCCTTTTTTTTTCTTAATTCCATGGCCCTCTGTGTCTTTCACCAATCAACTTCCTAGCTCTTTGCTTCATCCCTCCCCCTCCAAGCTTCACCTATCACCTGGCATTTCTCTCTCCCCTCCTCCCACCTTTTTTCTCCAGTCCAGCCGAAGGGTTTCGGCTTGAAACGTTGTCTGCACTTTTTCCCATGGATGCTGCCTGGCCTGCTGAGTTCCTCCAGCATTTTGTGTGTGTTGCCGTATTTAATCAGTGCTTGCACCATGAGCTAATATGCAAATATTATTGTGAATATTTGTTATGTGAAAGCTTTGCTTTTACATTGTAGCCAAGCAGAAGCTGTGGCTATCAGCAATGAACATAAGAATTAGTTCTGTCCATTGCACATGGCCACAGCCAGGACCAGCCAGAACGTTCTGGAATGAGGAATAGGGCCTGTTTACAAGTTGCTAATGAATATTTTAGTCAGTATCTGTTACTTATGTCACACTTATCCCATTACCTAATATGTCCACTACACTAACACCATCATAAAGTTCAAGGTAAACTTATTACAAAAAAATATATTAGTCACCATATATAGCCCTGAGATTCATTTTCTTGTTGGCATACTCAATAAATTTGTAGAAAAATAACCATAACAGAATTAATGAAAGACTACAACAACTTGGCCATTCAAGCAGAATGCAGCAGACAATAAACTGTGCAAATACAAAAATAAGGAAATAATAATAACAATTATTAAGCAGTAAATATCAAGAATACGAGATGAAGAATCCTTGAAAGTGAGTCCATTGGTTGTGGGAATATTTCAATGATGGGGCAAGTGAAGTTGGTTCAATACCGTTACACCCCAACTCCACCACTCATTCCCACCCTTAAATCGTTTGCAGCCGCTTACTGTAGATTTGGGGACCTAGGTTGGCTCTTGAAGTGGGACAAGAGTACTTCATATGACAAGTATGACAAGTCTTGACACCCACTTTGCAAATGTCCTGCATAATGGTCAGGCAGAAGAATCACTTTTCCATTTCATATAGCAGCACAGCTTTTGGCATATGCATGGAATCAAGGCTCTGATGGGAATCCATAATACTCAAGAACACTTTTGTCAAATAATTGTGATGGCAGTGAGATTGCTGCACAATGAATAGTAACTTCACTGTTGCCAGCATGTTTGGTACTGGCTTACATTAAGCTTTGTTTATGGTCACACACCATCTGGAAATTGATAGAGTAGATCACTGCTTCTCAAAGTTGGCTTGCTGCAATGTGATGTGTGGGCAGTCAATGGCAGCATGAGCAATATGGAAACCTGATATTCTCATGAAACTCAGGGCTAGTGTGGCCTGAGAGAAAGAAATATACTTAGATCAGTGAGTCTTTTTCCAACAATCACCCTTACGCAATAGTGGATATAAAATCATGAGATGTTACAACTATCTGGAGCTTCAGGCTAGAACGAATGCAAAATATAAAAATTCATTACTATGGAGACTTTTCCAGTCATTGGCAGAAGCAGCCTTGCCCTAATTTGATACTTCCAATATGGTATCTGGCACGGCACAATAGTATTGATGTGAAACAGAAGGTACATTGGATCAGATTGTTTCAATTTAGAAATCAGATTTGTTCAGCACAGAAATGGGCCCTTTCGGTTTACCTCATCCATGCCTATTTTAATGCCAACCTAAACTAAGCTCATTTACTGAATTAGGTCTGCATCCCTCTATATCATTCCTATCTAATTACTTGACCAAATGTTTTTCTGTTACATACATGCGGGGCAAGACTGACAACGGAGTAGTGTAATTAAACGTTTTACTCAGTTGGGTAGGTAATGATACACACTGGGCATCTTCAAGTATGCGAGCAACAAACTGGGCCGACTGAGATGAAAACATACACACTCGAATACCCGCACCGAAAGAGAGCACCTCCCACACATAGGAGGCCCAATAATTCACTGCATTATTAATCAGTTGCATGCCCACTTTTTGCAATATAATCATTGCAAACAAGAGTCTGTAACTTCTGATTCCGAGTTGAGTTTTCGAACCACCTGTACAACCTGGCATTTTTGCGGTGTGAAATAAGTCTCAAAGGTGCAGGACCGTCACAATGCGACTTGTACAGACTGAAATGAGGCAGCGGGGTCCAGATGGGAGAGCAGAGAACAAGCCAATGTGCGGCCATTGCTGGAGCAGACTTGGAGGCGATTCAATGGGACAAAACTGAGGCGAGGCAGAGTCAAGGCGAAGCCCAGTCTCCGGCTTGAGAGTGAGGAAAGAGCAGAGATTTGATCAATTTAAGCACCAGGCCGAATTGAAGCAAGAATTGACCCGATATGTGAACAATTTAAGTGCCAGGCCAGATTGACAAGGTCAAAAGTCTCAGGGCCAGAGGTGAGGGCCAGGCCAGTTCAGCTCGCTGCCTGCAACGTTTACTCAGCTCTGTGCTGAGCTGAGGCTGTGACCTGCTCTTGAATTGGCCAGTGATATCTGGCTTTGTACCTGTGGACAGACTCACTTTCATAAACCTTCAGTTCTGAATGCTATTTGCTTACTTTTATTGTTTGCACAATTTGTTTTCTTTTCTCTGCACATTGGTTGTTTTACAGTCTTCTTTTCTTAACGAGTTTGTTTGGATTTGTTTTCCCTTAAGCAGACGAATCTCAAGGATGTGTAAAGTATACATACTTTGATAACAGATGTCCTTTGAACATTGAACCACATTCTCACAGTTAATCTGATATGGCTCAATTTCAAATGTTTTAATTATATCTATTTCTACCACTCCCTTTGGAGATTCATTCCAGTTAACGACCGCCTTCTGAGTAAAAAATTTTCCCCTCAGATCTCCTTTGAATTTCCCTCTTAAATCTCTGACCTCTACTTCTAAAGACCTGCCCTCAAAAATAATTCTATCTATCCTATCAATGTCTCTCATAGCTTTGGAAAGCATCAAGTTGGATAAGTCACCAGGACCAGATGAGATGTACCCCAGGCTCCTGTGGGAGGCGAGGGAGGAGACTGCTGAGCCTCTGGCGTTGATCTTTGCATCATCAATGAGGACAGGAGAGTTCCGGAGGATTGAAGGGTTGCAGATGTTGTTCCCTTATTCAAGAAAGTGAGTAGAGATAGCCTAGGAAATTATAGACCAGTGAGTCTTACTTCAGTGGTTGGTAAGTTGATAGAGAAGATCCTGAGAGGGATTTATGAACATTTGGAGAGGCATAATATGATTAGGGATAGTCAGCATGGCTTTGTCAAAGGCAGGTCGTGCCTTACGAGCCTGATTGAACTTTTTGAGGATGTGACTAAACACATTGATGAAGGTAGAGCAGTTGATGTAGTGTATATGGATTTCAGCAAGACATTTGATAAGGTACCCCATGCAAGGCTTATTGAGAAAGTAAGGAAGCATGGGATCGGGACCTTGCTTTATGGACCCAGAATTGGCTTGCTCACAGAAGGTAAAGAGTGGTTGTAGACAGGTTATATTCTGTATGGAGGTCAGTGACCAGTGGTGTGCCTTAGGGATCTGTTCTGGGACTCCTACTCTTGATGAATTTTATAAATGACCTGGATGAGGAAGTGGAGGGATGGGTTAGTAAATTTGCTGATGACACAAATGAAGGGGCTGTCGTGGATAGTGTGGAGGGTTGTCAGAGGTTACAGCAGGACACAGTAGGATGCAAAACTGGGCTGAGAAGTGGCAGATGGAGTTCAACCCAGATAAGTGCGAGGTGGTTCATTTTGGTAGGTCAAATATGATGGCAAAATATAGTATTAATGGTAAGACTCTTGGCATGTGGAGGATCAGAGGGATCTTGGGGTCTGAGTCCACAGGACACTCAAAGCTGCTGCGCAGGTTGACTCTGCGGTTAAGAATGCATACAGTGCACTGGCCTTCATCAACTGTGGGACTGAGTTTAAGAGCCGAGAATTAATGTTCTTTTTCAATATTTTTATTGATTTCTTACATAAAAGAATACAGAATACAGTAGGATATATAATATATTCGTAAGGCCAGTGATGTTGTGGGGATGGAACTGGACTCTCTGATGGTGGTGTCTGAAAAGAGGATTCTGTCCAAGTTGCATGCCATCTTGGACAATGTCTCCCATCCACTACATAATGGACTGGTTGGCCACAGGAGTACATTCAGCCAGAGACTCATTCCACCGAGATGCAACACAGAGCATCATAGAAAGTCATTCCTGCCTGTGGCCATCAAACTTTACAACTCCTCCCTTGGAGGGCCAGACACCCCGAGCCAATAGGCTGGTCCTGGACTTATTTCCTGGCATAATTTACATATTACTATTTAATTATTTATGGTTTTATTACTATTTAATTATTTATGGTGCAACTGTAACAAAAACCAATTTCCCCCGGGATCAATAAAGTATGACTATGACTATGACTACTATATATCGATTACAATATATTGGAATCACGAATATAGTCTCATTACCCCATATCCGTATACATTAAATTTAAACATAATATTGAAAAGAGATACTTCTATTATACAAAAAAAATCTAAATCCACTACCAGAAAAAAACAGCTGTTTGGTTTAAAAAAAAAGGAAAAGGAAAAAATCCTTATGTAATAAAACATATTGTTAGCCAACATCTATACTTAATAGCAAATCAAAGATTTTGAAAATAATTCAAAAAAGGTCCCCACAATGTTAGAAAATCTTGTCTAGGTTCAGAAATTGAACAGCGAATCTTCTCTTTCCAACAATACCAAATTAGGCAGTCAAAGGATTAGGTTTAAAATTTACTTTAAAGAGCACCGAAAAAGTTCGGAATACTTCCTTCCAATATTTTTCAAGACTCAGACAAGTCCAAAACATATGAATTAGTGAAGCTTCTCCATTGTTACATCTATCACAATAGGGAGATATGTCGAATAAAAATGAGAGAGCTTATCTTTGGTCATGTGGGCCCCATGAACCACTTTAAATTGTAGAAGGGAATGACGGGCACATAACGATAAGGTATTAACCAATTTAAAAATTTCATTCCAAGTATCCTCAGAAATTGGAATCTGTAAATCTTGTTCCCAGAGATTTTTAATTTTGTCTAAAGGAATATTTCTCATTCCCAACAAGATACCATAAATATTAGATATAGATCCATTATGGAAGGGTTTCAAATTAAAAATTGTATCAAGTAAATTCTTATCTGGACTTTTAGGAAAATTATGTACTTGAGAATGCACAAAGTGTCTAATTTGAAACTTAGAAAAAATATCAAAAAAACTGGGTTTTGGGTAGGCTATACTTAGCTGACAATTGTTCAAATGAAGAGACACTATCTCTAACAAACAAATCCTGAAAACATTTAATACCCAATCTATTCCACTCTTTAAAAACTACATCAGTCATAGAAGGTTTTAAAAAAAAAGTTAGAAAAAATGGGACTTGAAAGTGAAAAACTCAATAAACCAAAATAATTTCTAAATTGTACTCAAATCTTCAAGGTGTATTTAACTAGAAAATTATCAGTTAAATTACTTAATGATAAAGGAATTGAGGATCCGAGAAGTGATAGAAAATACATGAACAGAATTAGCTTCTAAAGAAACCCACACCGGACAGTCCTCTCTATTAATATAATATAACCAAAATGTAAGATTCCGTACATTGACTGCCCAGTAATAAAACCTAAAACTGGGTAAGGCTAAACCTCCATTCTTTTTAGCTTTTTGAAGATGAACTTTATTTAATCGAGAAATTTTATTTTTCCATATATAAGAAGATATAATAGAATCCAGAAAATCAAAAAAGGATTTAAGAACAAAAAAAGGTATGGCCTGAAATAAATATAAAAATTTAGGCAAAATATTCATTTTAATAGAATTAATTCAGCCAATCAACGATAAAGAGAGGGGTGACCAATTCGATACTGCCTTCTTAGCATAATGCAGAAGTATTTAAAAAATTTCTTCAAAAAGGAATTTATAACTCCTAATAATTGTTACACCCAAATAAGTAAATTGATTTCTTACAATTTTAAAAGGAAGGTTAGTATTAACTAATACCAAATTATTCAAAGAAAAATGTTCACTCTTAATAAAGTTAAGTTTATATCCTGAAAACTGACTAAAGCAGGAGAGTAAAGAAAGTACAGAAAGTAAAGAAGACTCCACATTAGAAGTGTAGAACAAAAGGTCATCAGCATAAAGCGACACTTTGTGGGTAATACCCCTCCTTAAAATACAAGTGATATAATTAGATTCCCGGAAAGCAATAGCTAAAGGTTCTAAGACCAAATCAAAAATCAAAGGACTCAAAGGACAACCATGTCTGGTTCCATGTTGAAGTTTAAATGGTTTAGAATTCTGAGAGTTAGTAAGAACCTGAGCAGAGGGAGGTAAATAAAGTAATATAATCCATTGAATAAAATCGGGCCCAAAGTTAAATTTTTCGAAGGTTTTAAATAAATAATTCCATTCAACCCGATCAAAGGATTTCTCAGTATCTAAGGATATCGCACATTCCGATATCTCTTTAGAAGGAGAATAAATAACATTCAATAAATGACGAATATTAAAGTGGGAGTATCGATTTTTGATAAATCCAGTCTGATCATCAGAAATAATAGATGGCAAAATATTTTCAATCCTACGAGTCAAAAGTTTAGATAAAATTTTAGTATCAACATTAAGTAAGGAAATTGGTCTATAAGAAGAACATTCAGTTGGATCCTTATTCTTTTTAAGAATAAGCAAAATAGAGGCTTCATAAAAAGATTGTGACTACCTACCTAGTTTAAAACAGTCCAAAAGGACTGAATATAAGTGAGGTATAAGCAAAGAGGAAAAGCCTTATAAAACTCTCCAGAAAATCCACCAGGACCCAGAGCCTTCCCCGAGTGCAAACAGTGAACAACCATGGCAATTTGTAAGAAATGAGTTGATCCAGCAATTTTCGATTATCATCAGAAAGTGTAGGAATGTTTAATCAATCTAAGAAATTATTCATTACAGTATTATCTTTAGGAGGATCAGAACTATAAAGTTTAAAATAGAATTCTCTAAAAGTATCATTTATTTCTAAATGATCGGATGTTTTATCACCATTAGCTTTACAAATTTCTTTAATTTGGCATTTAACTATAGAGGTCTTTGATTGGTTAGCCAATAGTTTACCCATTTTGTCTCTATGAACATAAAACTGACTTTTATCTTTTAAAAGTTGAGTTTCAATTGGATAAGTTAAAAGCAGATCGTATTTAGTTTTAATTTCAACACGTCTTTTATATAAAGCAGGATCTGGAGCCAAAGCATATTTTTGGTCTAATTGTTTCAACTGATTGGCTAATTCAATTCTCTCCTTATTAGCTTTTTTCTTAACACTTGCAGTAAAAGAAATAATTTATCCTCTAATATAAGCCTTAAAAGCATCCCATAAAATAAGACTAGCAGTCTCTTCTAGTATATTCACTTCAAAAAACAAGTAATTTGTCTCTCCAAAAATTTTTTTAAATCCTTATCAGATAACAGAGTTGGATTAAAACGCCAGAATTTGTTTATTCGGGAGACACCCGGAAGATTTAAAGATAAAAACACAGTAGCATGATCTGAAACAGCAATTTCTTTATATTCACAAGATTGAACCAATGGAATCAATTGACTATCAATAAAAAAAAATCAATCCTGGAATACGTATGATGAATATGAGAAAAAAATGAGTACTCGCTATCTGTTGGATACAAAAAGCACCAAACATCAACAATATCACATTTCATTAAAAAAGATTGGATAAAGGAGGCAGATCTACTAAAAGTCAATCGTTTAAAAGATGAGCAATCTAAAACAGGGTCTAGACAACAGTTGAAGTCTCCTCCTAAAACTAGAGAATACAGACTTAAATCTGGTAAAAGCAAAAAAAAAAGCATTCAAAAAACCTGGATCATCTATATTTGGGGCATACAAATAAGCAAAAACCATTAATTTATTATCTAATTTCCCTGACACTATAACAAAACGCCCATTGGTACTGGACACTACATTATGTTCAACGAAAGAAACTGAATTGTCTGTAAGAATCGAAACTCCTCTAGCCTTAGCCTGAAAGGAGGAAAAGAGGAATGAAACAATAAGCCCTTCCAACAGCTGAGAAGGTGTAAATTATCACATTTACGAACATGTGTTTCTTGTAAAAAAAAGTAATTGAGACATTCAATTTCTTAATATAATTAAATATCTTATTACATTTCACAGGATGGTTTAATCCTTTCACATTAAAACTAATTAAATTAATAGTATGCAATACACACAAAAAATGCTGGTGAACGCAGCAGGCCAGGCAGCATCTATAGGAAGAGGTACAGTCAATGTTTTGGGCTGAGCCCCTTCGTCAGGACCATGCTGCGTTCACCAGCACTTTTTGTGTGTGTTGCTTGAATTTCCAGCATCTGCAGATTTCCTCGTGTTTGCGTTTTTAAGTTAATAGTTTGGTCCATTTTAAATATTGCTTAAAAGAGAGGTTAGAATAAAAACCGCTGGAATGTATATTAAATCCAAACAATGAGCTTTAAGATAAAGTAACCAAGCAACAAATGAAGCTAAGAGAAGCAAACAGCTGATAGAAGAGAAAAAACCCACCCCCCTCACCCAAAGAAAGAAAATCGACCAAAGGGCAGTCGACAGCTAAACCTACCAACATTACCCTCCCAAAACAATCTACTGGCTGAGCTCTGAAAAATTTCCAAGGCTAACTGCATTCCAACATGACACAACAAAAAACAGAGCAAAATTAAACTTATTTAAAAAACCTCATGAAAAAATATAGTATAAATTATTAAAAAGAACTAAGAAAAATCAGAACATATTAATTTGGAAAGTATTAACTCAATGAAAACTTACTAAGGTTAAGCCTTTAATTTTCTAAAAAAGAAATAAAAGTACAAAAAAAATTAGATACACAGGTATACCAAAAGTAAAAAAAATCAGTTGTTCATAAAAGAAAGTAATAAGCAGTTTGACTGCTGATTCTAAAAAAAGGATCCATCAGGCAGATGCAACATAGATTTATGTAGGGAATTACTGAACAGTTAAACTTCTGATACTGATTCGGAAATTCAGAAATCGTGCACCTCTTGAATCGAACGGAACCATTTCTGAGCGCCATTTTTCAAAATGATTCTAAGACGAGTGGGGTAACGAAGAGAGGGTTTAAAACCTTTATTATACAACTCCGACGTAACTTTTTGAAACTTGCAGCGTCCATTCAACACCTCGAGTGAAAAATCTTCCACAATTCTGATCTTCTGGCCTTCATAATCAATCATACCTTTCCGACAAGATTCACGAATTAAAAGTTCCTTTGTTTGAAAGTCATGAAGACAAATGATCACTGAACGGGATCGTTCTCCTGGAGGAGGTCTTGGTACTGGCGATCTATGAGCTCGATCTATTTTAGGTGGAGATTTTAAAATATTCGGAAATAAATTAGCCAAAAGGTTTGCAAAAAATTCTGAAGGCTGATTGCCTTCCATTAACTCTTTAAAACCCAGAATACATAAATTATTTCTTCTGCTTCTATTTTCTAAGTCGATAATCTTCTGTCTTAATGTTTCATTAACCTTTGACTGTTTATTACAGATCTTTTCCAGGTCATCAGTCTTCGCATCCAACATCGTCAAAATGTCTTCATTCTCTTTTATCGGTTTATCATGTTCACTTAAAGTTTTTTGAATAGAATCCAGTTTTACATCTATTCATTTAAATTCAGCGCTGAGTTGCTGGAGCTAATGTTACAGCTATACAAGACCCTGGTCAGGGCCCACTTAGCGAACTGTGCTCAGTTCTGGTCACCTCACCACAGGAAGGATGTGGAAACTATAGAAAGGGTGTAGAGGAGATTTACAAGGGTGTTGCCTGGATTGGGGAGCATGCCTTATGAGAATAGGTTGAGTGAATTCGGCCTTATCTCCTTGGAGCGGCGGTGGATGAGAGGTGACCTGGTGGAGGTGTACAAGATGATGATAGGCATTGATCATCTGGATAGTCAGAGGCTTTTTCCCAGAGCTGAAATAGCTAACACAAGAGGGCACAGTTTTAAGGTACTTGGAAGTAGGTATAGAGGAGATGGCAGGGGTAAGTTTTTTTTAAACACAGAGTGGTGAGTGCATGGAATGGGCTGCTAGCGACGGTGGTGGAGGCGGATACGATAGAGTCTTTTAAGAAACTCCAGGATAAGTACATAGAGCTTAGAAAAATAGAGGACTATGGGTAACCTTGGGTAATTTCTGAGTGAGTACATGATCGGCACAGAATTGTGGACCAAAGGGCCTGTATTGTGCTGTAGGTTTTTTATGCTTCTATGTTCCTAAAAAATGCACAAGTGATTTTACACTAGCCACATTGTCCGAGTGTCCTCTCCTTAAATGCTCTTTCTATTTAACATTCTCATTTTCAAGTATCTATCCTATTTCTTCACTTTTAAAAAAAGATGCTTATAAAATAGTACTTCGTATCACATAATTCAAAGTGCAAACAAAACTGTACAATTTGAAATAAAAATAGAAAATGTTAAAAATACTCATTAGGTCAAGAAGCATGCAAGCAGAGAACGTTTACTTTTAAGTTAGGTGACATTTCATCACAAACTAATTAACTCAGTTTTTCTTCCCGTTTGATCCGCTGAGTATTTCCAGGATCTTTATTTTTTTAATTTCAGATCTCAGGCATATAGATGTTGAAATGTTTTATTTTGCTTTTTATACATTTTGTTTATAATTATCTTAAAAGAGCTCATTGATATTGGATAAAATATTTTTTTCTAAATGATGGTTAAGGGGGTTAAACAAGAAGTGTATGTCTGTTTCATGGATCATATTAGGCTAATGCTCATTTAATTAAATTGCTTTTTCATATTATTGCAATAGGCTGAAATACTGAATAAATAGAAATGCAATTTCCCTTACCCATCATTTCCCAGAGACTGTTCATTAAATCATGTTGGGTTTCCTTATACAGTATTATTATTGATGCTACCATAATCAAATTAAATCATAAATTAAGATTCATTTATGATATATTGTTGCATCCTTTCAATGACCACTTAAGTTAAAGGGATCACAAAAGTCACTAGTTAATCAATGAAAAGTGTATATGCACTTGCATATACGTAATACCTTTGGAGGAAAGAAGAGATTGAGCTCAGAAATATTTTGGAAATCCATTGACAAATACAGACAAATAATTGGATTTTTCCTGACCCTTTGTGTGGCAAATAATTCAGAGTAGCATATGATCAGCATGAATATTTATCACCATCATTATTATGTGTCGTGCCGTACAATATGGGTGATCATGATCTCATGACCATGATTGTTCTTGGAAAATTTTTCTACAGAAGTGGTTTGTCATTGCCGTCTTCTGGGCAGTGTCTTTACAAGACGAATGACCCTAGCCATTAGCCATACTCTACAGAGATTGTCTACCTGGTGTCAGTGGGTCACATAGCCAGGACTTGTGATATGCACCAGCTGCTCATATGATCATGGCTTCACTTGACCCTGATTGGGAGGGGGGAGGTGCTACACCTTGTCCAAGGGTAACCTGCAGGCTAACAGAGGAAAGCAGTGCATAACACCTCCTCTGATAGAGGCATATCTCCACCCTTCCACCCAATGAATATTACCTTTCCTTTTTCATGTAATCTATATGTAGCCACACATGATACACTCTTCATCTAACCCTCCAACTCTACTTAAGAACACCTGTCAGCTGAATAACCAGAGTGTATAACTTGCAATCTCTAAAACAAATCACAAGTGCTACAGAAAATAGAATAGGTGAACTCAAACTACCATCCATTCTTACAGACATTGACCAATTGTGTGCTATCTCCTCTTCATCAATCACCATTCCAGACATGAATCAGTACTTCATATTCCCAGCCTTTGGAGAAATAACAAGGCTACCTATCTTAATTGATTAATTCAGTGAACCCATCAGCAATTTAGGGTCTCAGATTGGTGTGATCTCTCTTCAGTGTGAAAGCACTTTGGATATTTTAACTCACTGAAGGAGTAAACATGTTGACAGATTAATTGTCCATCTAGTTCAAATTTTCCTTGGCACATTTGCTGATGCTAAAATATGTCGCGATATGTAACACTCTGAATGCACCTTTAGTGAGACAATCTCATGGTTCATTCAGGAGACAATCTCAATATGCAACTGATGCAGCAGAACCTTATAATCCGTAGTTCATAGGCAAAGTTAACAGCAAAACTTGGACAGGTAGAAAACTACGCTATCACTATGATACAGGTATGTTCACTGAATAATAATCTGGGAAATACTGAGAATATATGGCTTTCTTTCCTTTTAGATTTTTGTAATAGGTGACGCCGTGGTACCAAACACATGGAACTATACAGTATAAGAAAAGGCCGTCTGGTCCACAACATCTGTGTTAAACATGATACTAAATTAGATCTCTTCAAATCCTGCTAATTCCTACATTTGCCTAACATACTCTTAAACACCTCTATCATTTCTACTACCACCTCTGCCCTTGGCAGCCTATTCCTGGCACCTACTCTCCATGTAAAAACACTACATTGCCAGTTTATCCAAAATTACATTTCTACATCATATCCAAATGCAGAAATATGTTTTTTCCTGATTCATTCTCAGAAGTCACTAACAAGAGATTGTTACGTACCCCGTAACTGGGTTGCCAAACCAGCAGAAATGGATCACTCAGTTGGAGTCTGGATTACTAGAACTAAGAAAGTTTTATTAAAGAAACAAGCAACACAGTACTCTAATCAAAAAGGATAATAAATGCAACAGTTCAGCAGTGATAAACACACATGTACACAGAATTAAGATAACAAGATTAATCAAGCTCTATCGTTGTCTAGGGGTAAATGACCAGTTTCAAAGTGACACAAAGTCCAGTTCAATTTAGTTCAGTTCGCAGTAATCGTTGCCATGGCGATGGACAGTGGGGGGGGAGAGGAGAGAGAGCAAAACGAATGAATATTCAACACAGCTTCCACACACAGACCTTCGCAGTCAGCTGTCGGGCGAGTCCTTTTGTGATGTCATCTGAGGTCACTGACCGTGACCCCTCCGTTTCCAGATACGATCGTTTCCCTGCGCTGAACCTGGCACCCAGGCAAGGGTGGACACACACCAGGTTCCCGCCGATCGTGCCTTTCCACCCTGTGCGTTTATGGCTTGATCCCGCGATCAGCCGTCCAAAAGCTTCCCACCGACTTGTGAGAGGCGCACCGCTTCCAGGGTCTCGTTACCCCGGGTGTCGTGTGTGTCCTGCCTTAGCGAACCTGTCCCTTTTTATCCCCCTGCTGAGGTATCGCTTGTCCATCACTTCAAACAGTTCAGGGTTCAAAGGGGGAGCCGCTCTAGTCAGCTCTCTCCCCCGTCCCTTCATTACACATCTCCCAAATGCTGCTTCATTCTTTTCCTTATCTCTCCCTCTCCTGAAGAGAGGTGGCAGACCAACTGCTGATACCCCCGGTGCCAGCACAGGACAGCTACATCTTAATCTATGTGTATTCTCGTCACACTTCCCCCCTTTAAGGATTTTTACCGGGGGGTAAAAATTACAAACATGAATACGTTATTTGATACACACACAAATATACATCTTTATCAGCTATTTGGCTAATACAGCGAGTTTGAAGTTGTCAACACCTGGCAGACAGTCAGCCATCACATTTTCTAGCAACACACATCAAAGTTGCTGGTGAACGCAGCAGGCCAGGCAGCATCTATAGGAAGAGGCGCAGTCGACGTTTCAGGCCGAGACCCTTCGTCAGGACTTTTCTATTCACATTTTCTATTCCTTTTATAGGTGTTATTAATAATCCCTTAGACCAGGCTCCAACTTAGCAAACTTCATAGTGGCCAAAAACACTGATGAATTGCGATCAATGTAACCTCTCATTTGGTTTTGTCCCAGACCACAATAACAAGGGTCGTCCCATTCCGACTTAGTTTTCTCTCGCAAGGGCTTAGTAGGGGGGGAGGGGTAGTGACCGCAGAGTTATTGCAAAACTTCCTACAGTACCCCACCATCTCCAAGAGCCTTCTGAGGGCCTTGTCTGTCGGGGTGGGAGGTCAGCGAAGCCTGCACTGTAGCTTGCATCGCTGCCAGATGCCCCTGTGTCACCACAATTCCCAGGTAAGTGACCTTCGTGTGGCCGAACTCATTTTTTTCAAGGTTCACTATCAAGCTGGCTTCAGACAGCCGTATTAAATTGCCAATACACACCTCTGTGTTCGTCAGCCCTTTAGTCACTGAATTACTCATTCTACATAGATGTTGCTTACTAGGCTGACCTATTGTAACTGACACCACCCAATGTCCCAGTTCTTTGCATCGCCTCGGGACAATCAAACAAATGGGTGCAAGTTGTTTAATTACTTCTCCTAAAGAGTCGCTTTGTTCGGGGATTAAGGGAGAGACCTTATCAGCAGACCTGGCCAAAACAATAGCCTTCTCCCATCTGATCGATACCATACTAATCTTTTCAAAATGGTTTTTTTCTCTTATCGGGGGCCCCTAGCTTCATTAATTTCTGCGCTAACTCCGACTAGATTTGTTAGCATATCAAAAGCCTGTGACCGTCCCAGTTCGCGTCGGCCATAATCAATAACATCCTTCCGCCTGGGCAGCCGGTAAATCTCTTTCATGATTCCACCAACTGTTTCCTCCAGCACCGCAAAATGTCCACCGGGGGGTACCTTGTGGGCCAGGTTAAAAACCTCATCCCCATAACTCTTTTGCACCACCCCCCATTCCTCATCTGCAGGCACGGCACTTGGTCTCCCTTGCTTCCTTAGCACTTCCTCCTCCACACAATAGCCTACTAGTTCCCTTGTCAAGTCTGTGTCAGAGAGAGCTGTCTCTGCCAAAACCATCAGCCCCTCGTCTCGCTCCTGCGTCTGCACAAATTCTTTCCTGGCTACTGCTACATCTGTCCCAGCTCCCTCACTACCTCTTGTCTCACCACACTCCTTCTTTTCATTTTCTACCCCCTTCTCGTACAAGGTTGGCAGAAATGTCTCAGCTAAATTTACCACCGCAGCCCCATGATGAACCTGTGAGTCCATGGGCGGGGCCTCAATGCTGGCAGGCCGACCTGTCAATCTCACGACTGGGAACACGATTCCCCCGGCAACGTCATTACCGAGCAAGACTTTCACGCCTTTCATCGGTAATTCGGACCTCACCCCGATCGTGACTAGTCCAGAGACCAGGTTGCTTTGTAACTGTATCTGGTGTAAAGGGACTGACTCTGTCCTTTCCCCAACACCTTTGACCTTTACCTCCCCAGTCTGGGTCTCTGAGCTAAACTCTAATACACTCTTCAGTATTAGTGACTGACACGCTCCCGTGTCTCTCCAGATCCGCACTGGAACTGGATTTAACCCCTCCTTCACTGACACCAATCCGGCCGAGATAAACTTCTCGCGCCCTTCCTGAACTTTGGCAGACCTGTCCTGTCCTAGCGGTTTGCTTACCAGCTCGATACAGCCAGTCAAAATCGCTGTTTTCCCTTTTTCCGTCTCCTTCTTTGGGGCAAAGCACCTGGACGCAAAGTGTCCGACTTTCCCGCAATTATAACAGACGACCCCAGGAGACTTCCTACCAGACTGCTCCCGGTCTACCTTATTCTTCTCACTAGTCCCCAGCTTACTTTCTGACTTTTCCGGCGGACTCTCCCCGCCGTCCTGACGACCCTTTTGGTAGCCTTTACTCGGGGCAAACTTCATTTTATGCGTCAACGCATACTCATCCGCTAACTTAGCAGTTGCGGCTAACGTGGCTGCCTCCTTCTCATCTAGGTAGGGTCTCATACCCTCAGGGTCACAACCTTTAAACTGCTCAATCAGGATCAGCTGTAGCAGTCTGTCATAATCCCCCTCTACTCCCTTTGAGGCGCACCAATGCTCACAATATGTCTGCATCTCATGGGCAAACTCCAAATACGTGCGGTCCCACTGCTTCCTCGCATTCCGGAACCCCTGCCGGTATGCCTCCGGGACCAACTCATAAATCCTGAGGATGGCCTCTTTCACCACCTCATACCTCTGGGCATCTTCCGCGGACAAAGCAGAGTAAGCTTCTTGGGCTTTCCCTTTCAGTACACTCTGAAGTAAAACAGCCCACTTATCCCTCGGCCAGTCCTGACTTACAGCCACTTTTTCGAAATGGAGGAAGTACCGATCCACATCGGTATCATTAAATGGGGGAACCAGCCTAACCTCCTGGGTCGCCCGGAACCCTCCACCTTGGTTTGGCACGAGCCCCTGCTCGGCCCTTATCTTTAACTTCTCCAACTCGAATTCCCTTTCCCTCTGTTTCTCCTCTCGCTGCAACTGTCTCTCTCTCTCTCTCTCTCTTTCTCTTCTCGCTCCAACTGTCGTACCCGGAACTCGTGCTCGAGTCTCAGTTTTTCAAGCTGCACCTGTACCGCGTCTCCGGCAGGTTTTTCAATAGACACCACCTCCAGCTCACCTTGGGGAAACACACCTTTAGATACATAGTGCTCTACGATAGCTCTGTGTATCTCCTCTCTCCTCATTGTTGACTTCCCCTTAGCAAGATTCAACCGTTTGGCCACAGCTACCAATTCCGATTTCCTGGCATCCTCTAATGCCTCCAAGGTCAGCGCCTTTATAAATTCCTCAGCCTCCATTTCTGCTGTTTGTCTTTTCTTTCTTTCGGGAATTTTGACCCAATCAATTTACTCCGTCCCAAATTTAGCGTTCAAAATCGCAGACGAGAACCCCACTTATGTTACGTACCCCGTAACTGGGTTGCCAAACCAGCAGAAATGGATCACTCAGTTGGAGTCTGGATTACTAGAACTAAGAAAGTTTTATTAAAGAAACAAGCAACACAGTACTCTAATCAAAAAGGATAATAAATGCAACAGTTCAGCAATGATAAACACACACATACACAGAATTAAGATAACAAGATTAATCAAGCTCTATCGTTGTCTAGGGGTAAATGACCAGTTTCAAAGTGACACAAAGTCCAGTTCAATTTAGTTCAGTTCGCAGTAATCGTTGCCATGGTGATGGACAGTGGGGGGGAGAGGCGAGAGAGCAAAACGAATGAATATTAAACACAGCTTCCACACACAGACCTTCGCAGTCAGCTGTCGGGCGAGTCCTTTTGTGATGTCATCTGAGGTCACTGACCGTGAACCCTCCGTTTCCAGATACGATCGTTTCCCTGCGCTGAACCTGGCACCCAGGCAAGGGTGGACACACACCAGGTTCCCGTCGATCGTGCCTTTCCACCCTGTGCGTTTATGGCTTGATCCCGCGATCAGTCGTCCAACAGCTTCCCACCGACTTGTGAGAGGTGCACCGCTTCCAGGGTCTCGTTACCTCGGGTGTCGTGTGTGTCCTGCCTTAGCGAACCTGTCCCTTTTTATCCCCCTGCTGGGGTATCGCTTGTCCATCACTTCAAACAGTTCAGGGTTCAAAGGGGGAGCCGCTCTAGACAGCTCTCTCTCCCGTCCCTTCATTACACATCTCCCAAATGCTGCTCCATTGTTTTCCTTATCTCTCCCTCTCCTGAAGAGAGGTGGCAGACCAACTGCTGATACCCCCGGTGCCAGCACAGGACAGCTACATCTTAATCTATGTGTATTCTCGTCACAAGATGTACTTATGTTGTTTCTCTAATCTCCCAGAACTTAGTAGCTTGCAATTTCAGAGGATATAAGATATATATTGGTAGATCACTAACCACATAAAAGCACTATGGTTTCCATGAAGGGAGTGGAACAGTGGGCATGTTCTTTACAGCAAGAAAATTCCATGTTACAAGAACAAACCTGCAGCTTGTTCACCACCTGTGAGGATCACATTAAAGCTATTGACAGTTTTGCTATGAAGATCCATGGTATGAGAAGTTCGTCACATTTGTCCAACAATTCCATGACAGGATGTTGGTCAGAGTTATGGGTGACAGAGCTTTCAGACCATTCGTAGTCACCAACGGAGTGAAATAAGGCCACGTATTTTCCCCATGCTTTTAGTATGACATTCTCTGCAATGGTGTCTGCTGCCCTACCTAATAAAGAAGATAGAATTCTTTAGATAGATAACATTCTGTCATCTTCCCCCTTCCTCTCCGGTCTTGAAGAAGGGTCTCGACCCAAAACATCAACTGTTTATTCATTTCCATAGATGGTGCCTGACTTGCTGAGTTCCTCCAACACTTTGCGTGTGTTACCTTGGATTGAGCATCTGCAGAATTCCTGGTGTTTATGTAAAAGATAGAATCAACCTAAGATTCAGGAATGATGTTTTCTCTTTAACCCAAGAAGACTCTCAACCAGAAATATGAGAAACTACCTTAAGGTATTTCCTCTTTGCAAGCATTCATTTACTCAATACAAGCTCAGAAGCTAATATGGAGGAGTGTACTTTCACGCTAATATCACTTATACTAGTTTTAAAAATCTACACTATACATACACTATTTACAAAAATCATTTTGCACGATATTGTATAACAGTTAAAATAGGAAGGTGGTTGGGAAACAGAAAAAAAAGAGTACTTAGCTTTGGATTAGTTCAGTAGTATTAAGTGTTATTTGGTAACTGGAATGACCTAATATACAATACTGTGCAAAAGTCTTAGGCATCCTAGCTATATATATATGTGCCTAAGACTTTTGCACAGTATCCTATATACACAATGATATACTGTTTACAGCAGGCTGGAAAATGAAATGGCTGTTTTACATAACATTGTTAAACTGATACTATTAAGTTATACGGGTTATTGACTTGCCAAGTGTTACTGTAAGTGGATTGATTACAGATCCCATAGACTGTGAACTTCCTAAAACTCACTAGATAACTACTTCACACATCACAAATTTCCCCTGTAAACCCGTCAAATGAAGCTGGAATTCAGTTCACAACTGCTTATACCCACTGCAGCCATTAAAACCAGATTTGCCTTGAAAATGTTATCATCGAACATGAAGTTTTTCTGGAGATAAAATCTGACACTGATTGATGTGAATTTCTTCAAGCAGATAAGAAATCGACAGTGCCATTTGTAATTCAGAATCAGAAATCAGGTTTAATATCACTGTTTAGCAGCAGCAGTACATTGCAATACATAAGAAAAAGCTATAAATTACAATTTCACATATATATATATATATACATACACACACACTCTTTGTACTACAAACGTATATATATAGTGCAAAGAGGACAAAAAAAATAGTGAAGTAGCGTTTATTGGTTCAAGAAGTGTGTCTCTTCAGACTTCTTTACTTCCTCCTTGATTGCGGGGAGTAAGAATAGAGCATGTCCTGGCTGATGGGGAACCTTAATGACGGATACCACCTTTTTGAGGCATTGCCTTTTGAAGATGTCCTCGATGCTGGGGATGCTATTGCCCCTGATGGATATGGCTGAGATTGCAACTTCCTGCAGCTTTTTTCGATCCTGTGCAGTGGACCCTTCATACCAGTTGGAATGCTCTCCACAGAATATTTGGTGTCATACCAAGTCTCCTCAAACTCCAATTAAATACAGCCGCTGTAATGTGTTCTTTGTAATTATATCAGTTGTTGGGCCCAAGACAGATCTTCAGAGATGTTGACACCCAGAAACTTGAAACTGCTCATGCTTTTCTCTGCTGATCCCTCAATGAGGACTGGTGTGTGTTCCCTCAACTTCTCCTTCATGAAGTTCACAATAAATTCCTTGTTCTTACTGACGTTAAGTGCAAGGTTGTTGTTTCAACACCACTCAACCAGCTCACTCCTTTATGCCTCATTGTCATCATTGGATACTCTGCCAACCATAGTTGTGTCACTGGCAAATATATAGATGGTGCTTTAGTTGTGCTTAGCCACATAGTCGTGGGTGTACAGCACTGGGCTAAGCATGCATCCTTGAGGTTCAACAGCGTTGATCATCAGTGAGGAGATGTTATTTCCAATCTGCACTGACTGGGGTCTCCCGTTGAGGAAGTCAAGGATCGAGTTGTAGAGATAGATACAGAGGCCCAGGTCTAACGTCCAGGTTCCGTCAACTTTGAAGATCAATAGATTTTTTAAGTATCTTTAAACAATTTTGCTTACTGAAATACCCATGGCTGCAACTGAGGATTTCAGCTGTAGTAGACCTGATTGGGAAAATTTGATGATTCCCATTGGAACTGCATGCAAAGAGTCACCACTTATCAGTGCCATTTTAATGTCCAATTCACAGATCTAATTTTTTTAATGGTTTAAAGACTCTAACGAAGTATATCAAAAGAAGACCATAAGACCATAAGACAAAGGAGCAGAAGTCGGCCATTCGGACCATTGAGTCTGCTCCGCCATTTCTAAAGTCGAGCATCTCTTTAGAAAAAAGAATTTCATATAATTATACCACTATGACATGAAGCTTGTAAGTACTTCTATATCCTGACTATTTGGTACATCGTGGTATGGTGCAGCAACTCAAATGCATGGGAACACAAGAAGCTGAACAAAGCAGTGCATCTGCCCAATGCATCATGGGCACATCCCTCCCCACCAGTGGTAGTATTTACAGGAGGCTTGCCTCAAGAAGGCAACATCCAACATCAAAGACTACCACCTTCTGGACTATGCCATCTTCTCAGTTACTTTTGGTTAGAGGTACAGAAGTCTAAAATGTCCCACACCACCTGGTTCAAGAACAGCGACTTCACTTCAACCATTCAGTTCTTGAACCAACTGACAAAACACTGAACACTACAGTTTGGAAACACTATTAACACTTAGACTACTTTGCACCAAAATGGACTACATCATTTTTTTTTGTTCTGTGTTTTCTTTTAAAACTTGTATTTAATTTATGTTTGTTTTACTTACGAATGCTGCCTATATTACGCCATGTGCCTGTGATCCTGCTACAAGTAAATTTTTCATTGGACCTCTGCATATGAATAGAGTTCAACTTTGCCCTTAAATATTTCAGTCACTCAAAACTACATCTGTTTTGCAGCATATGAGATTACTCAGTCAATTTAAAAAAGGTCTTAAACCATTCCTTTCACTTTCTCCATTCCTTTTCAGCTGCTTGTTTCTCACTATTTTTTTCTTTCTAATAAGGATTGTGTATTCTGCTTCCAACACTATTACTTCTTCACTTTACCAAAGATCACTTTAGTAATGTTCTCCATGTCACATTATCCTTCTTGATGTTACACATCTTGATAAAGTATTCAAATTGTAGCCTAACCAATAATTTGTATCCATTTAACTTTTTCTCTGCACACTCTGATCCCACTCACCCTATCATTATCAACACCTCAGTTCAGTTTAAAAAGTTTATGAACATGACATCCCAACATATTCCTCCTGTTCTTTCTTTTTAGATTTGGATCAAAAGACCAGTTTCCCAGTTGTGTGAATATATCACTCTATAACTTCTCCAAGATGGTCTTCACCACTTTTTCATTTATGCGTTTTAGGATAATTTGGGTCCAATTCTTTCTTGAAAAGATGAGCCATTTTTCTTGGAGGTCCTTTTGTTCTCAATCCAGCTCCTGAAAATTTGTGCTTGTCCTGGAACCAGGCCATATCTCACTTTCTCCTCCCAGCTTAGATGTCTATTCATTTCCTTCGGGTATGGTTTTAGTGGGGATGGTGGTTACTAAATGTCCTTGTGGTATTTTTTCTGAACAAGTATTGGTTCTCCAATTAATGAGGGGGAAAAAGGAATAGCAGGCTTCTTTAGTGGATGTGAACATTTTGCAACAGCACAGATTAGCTAATCATCTAATAGTAGTTCTTGAGAATTATTGATTCAATGCAAGTGAGACTGACATGAGTGAGAATACTGTCATTTGTGTGGTGACCTTCCCACTTAAGGCATATCATCTTCCAGGTATCACTGACAACCTCATTCCTGATTTGAGGCATTGCCAGTACATCAATCAATTTTCATATCCATAGGTGGGAATAGTGATGACAAATATTTTATTGCTGGGACCTTGGTGGTCTTCTATAATACACAATGAAAATGCAGAATAGCTTCTCAAAAGAAGCACCCAAACAGTGAAATCTGCGTTCTTCATAGCTGATACAAGAACTGCAACAGAAGTGTCCACAGAGATAACAGAAATACTCAACTGTCTCCAAATTTCATCTCTCAGTTGTGATTTGTGTGAATCATGTGCAAGGCATAAGACCGGCTGATTAAAGCACAATGATCTTTTTGATATTAACTCTCAACCTAGGCCTTAACTGGTTTGAGAATAAAATTCATACAGATTGGAGGTCATTCTCAAGGTATAAGAGAATGGCACAGTCACCAGTATACTGATGATCAGAAACGCAGGCACTAGTGATTTTACAAAGATGGCTTAGATTAAATGGTTATTTTGGAATAAGTGGCAATTCCAGCAAGGAGGCAGCCTTTAATGAAGACAAGACTACTTAGAAGATTATGGCAACCACAGTTCAACCATAATTTGGATGACAATGGAAATATCTCCTGCCACAATAGACAGTAGCGGCAATTGTCATGTGACTGGCAACAATGAATATCGAATTTAGTCAGGTTTTGTAAAAACAAACAAATATTTAGTAAACTCTGCTCAAAAGTTCGAAATGCATTTAAACGACTAACTTAACCGGAAGTTAACTGCTATACGGCAACTCTGGAACAGTTCTTAAAAGGGTAAATGCGAAAACAGTTCTTAAGGTGGTAAAGTCCAACACAGTACTTAGAATGATAAATTCGAACATCCAAGAGATTTATATAGTCAATTAGGAGAGACTTTCCTGAAGTAAAGAATTCCTCGAAGACGTGACGTTACTGCGGATCCCAGCCGGAACCTGCCTTGTCCGCAGGATTCACAGCAACGGAAATAAGCGGTTTAAAGGAACTGACCTTTTCCTCTGGAGAACAGACACTGCACAACCTTTCCTACTTTAGCAGGGGTTATCTCATGCAGTCACTGTTTCTTGAACAAAGATTCAATAAAGGTCGATCCTCTCCAAAACTGCCAAACGATATCAGCTTTACTCGACTCTGCGAATTCCTGTACTTTGGTAAGGTCTTTACTCTCCAATACTACTTACAATAGAAAGTAGAACTCCACTTTAAAACGTAACTGCGTCATAAGACAAATACGCAGCAATACGGAGTAATTAACACAAAACTACACTGAAAAACTAACTGTGTCACACCAGGGGTCTCCTTTATAGACTTGTTGAAAACAGGTCATCATGTGACCTCATTGGCAGGAAAATTACATCATGTGACCTCCACAAGACCATTACATCATGCTCATAAGATACTCAATTACATCATGGTCATAAGACGGTCACAAGACATCCATGAGGTACATAACACAATCATGACCTGAGACCTTAATAAATTTGGCCATCATCTTTCACAGGACTTTAAAATTACAGAGTAGAGAACATTGAACAGTATGGCACAGGGCCAAGCCCTTCAGTCCACAGTCTGTGCTGAACACAATGCTAAACTAAAACCTCTTTTGCCTGCATAAGATTCAAATTACTCCATTCCCTACATATTTATTCATCTTCCTGAAAGCCTCTTAAATGAACTATTGTATCTGCTTCCACGACTACTCCTGGCTAATGCCACCTAATTCAGGGAGCATCCTGCTAAACCTCTTCTGTACGTTTGCAAAGCCTCCACATTCTTTCTGTAATGGGGAGACCAGAATTTCACACTTCATTGTAAATTCACCCTAACCAAAGTTTTATACAGCTACTTATACCATGAAAGCAAGCATGCCATATGCATTCTTTACCACCTTATCACTTCTGTGGCCAGTTCCAAGGGTCTGTGTTTGGTGTCCTGTCATTACTAAATTGATGGTCCCTAGGTCATTGCTGTGAAAAAGATCTTTGACTCCATCAATCATCATTATACACAGTGAACTGGTGGTTTGGATTCAGAATTTGTCTTACTTTAGAAGGTACTGGTGGAATACCTTCTCTAATACTGGATCTCTAAAGTGGATTAGCAAAGTCACACTTGCTGGATTAAATACCACCTGCCATTTCTCTGCCCATATCTGTAACCAATCCATATCTTGCTGTATCCTTTGAAAACCTTCTTCATTATCCACAAATCCACCAATCTGTGCCATCTACAAACCTACTCACCAATCCACCTACATTTTCAACCAAGTGTTACCAATAACAAAGGGTCCAGCACTGATCCACACTAATTTGTTAAGGGTCAACAGGGCCAGGCCAAATTTCTTTAGCCTCTTGAAAAAGTAAAGGCACTAGTGAGCTTTCTTAGCCATGACATCAACTACCTTCCACCAATACCTTCTGAAGGAAGGCAAATTCTGTATCCAAACCACCAATTCACCGTGTATAATGATGATTGATGGAGACAAAGATGTTCTTCACATCAATAACTTAAGCACCATCAATTTAATATTGATGGGGATGCAATAGAGAGAGATGCAAAAGAGGTGGGGGAGTTGCAATACTTATCAGAGAGAACGTCATAACTGCACTTCAAGAGAAGAGATACTACCATATTGGGGAAACGCTAATTACAATGATATCAAGTAGGAATTGTGAGAGCACATTAGGAACAGCCGTTACTAGTTAAACCCTCATCTGACATGTGGGAAGCGTTTAAAGGCCAGCTGATCAGAATTTAGGACTAACATCTTTCAGTGAAAAAGAAAGACAAGAATGGCAATGTTAGGGAACCTCAGATGAAGAGAGATGTTGCTTATCTAGACAAAAAGAAAAAAATGAAGCATATGCAAGATTTAGGACGCTAAAATCAAATTGGGCCCTTAAAGAATATACACAAAGTAGTAGAGAATACAAGCAAGGAATTAGGAGAGTAAAAAGGGGCCATGAAGTGTCCTTGGCAAGTAGGATTAAAGAAAATCCAAACCCACACACCTTCAGTGTAACATCTCCTCGCTGACAACCTTGATGCGTAGTTAGCCCTCTACTCCATTCTCCCTATGCTCATGACTGTGTGGCTACACACAGGTCAAAAGCCATCTATAAATCCACCAATGACACCACTGTTGTTGTAAGAACTCAGATGGTTCTACCGTGTTGTACCGGTGTCTCAGATAGTTGTACTGTGGAGAGCATTCTGACAGGCTGCATCACTGTCTGGTATGGAGCGGCTACTGCACAGGACTGAAAGAAGCTGCAGAAGGTTGTAAATCTAGTCAGCTCCATCTTGTACTAGCCTACAAAGTACCCAGGACATCTTTAGGGAGCGGTGTCTCAGAAAGGCAGCAACCATTATTAAGGACCTCCAGTACCCAGGGCATGCCCTTTTCTCACTGTTACCATCAGGTAGGAGGTACAAAAGCCTGAAGGCACACACTCAGCGATTCAGGAACAGCTTCTTCCCCTCTGCCAACCAATTCCTAAATGGATATTGAATCTTTGGACACTGCCTCACTTTTTTTAACATACGGTATTTTTGTTTTTGCACTTTTTTAATCTATTCAATATACGCAATTGATTTACTTGTTTATTGATTATTATTATTTTTATTTTATTGATTATTTTTTTCTCTGCTAGATTATGTATTGCATTGAACTGTTGCTGTTAAGTTAACAAATTTCACATCACATGCCAGTGATAATAAACCTGATTCTGATTCTGATTCTGGTGATGGGAAGACATACAGGATTGAGCGATATTAGCTGGTTGACTGGTGTCACAACAACAATCAATAACACCAAGGAACTGAATGCTGACTTCAGGAAGGGCAAGTTGGGAGACCAAACCAGTCTTTATTGAAGGGTCAGTGTTGGAAAGAGTGAGCAGCTTCAGGGTCCTGGTTGTCAAATTGCTGAAGATCTATACAAGGCCCAACAAACTGTTGCACTTATCCCTACAAGCGGCTTAAGTACTATACCTGTACATTCACCTCTATTCAGAGCCCTAAACAAACCTCCCTGGTGAGGCAACACTTCACCTGCGAATCTACTATTGTGTCCGGTGCTCCCAATGCAGTCCCCTCAACACTGATGAGACCTGTCGTAAGTTGGGGGACCACTTCATTGAGCACGTTCACTCCATTCTTCAAAAACAGAACTTCCCAGTGTCCAAACATTTTAATTCCAATCCCCATTCCCATTCCAACATGTTGGTTCCTCTTATGCCAAGATCAGGCCACCCTAAGGGTAGAGGAGTAGCACCTTATATTCCATTTGGGTAGCCTCCAACCTAATGGCATGAATATCGATTCCTCCTTCCCCTCCCCTCTTCTTCTATTCCCCACTCTGGTCTCTTACCTCCCCCTAGGTCCCCTCCTCCTTCCTTTTCCCTTATGGTCCACCCTCCTATCCTGTCAAATTCTTTCTTCTCAAGCCCTTTATCTTTCCAACCCATCTTGCTTCATCTATCATCTTCTAGCTATCCTCCTTCACCTCCCCCCACCTTTTCATTCTGGCATCTTCTCCCCTCCTTTTCAATCCTGAAGAAGGGTATCAGCCCAAAATATCAACTGTGTATTCATCTCTGTAAATGCTGCCTAACCTGCTGTTCCACCAGCATTTTGTGTGCGATACTTTGTATATATTTGGCCGCTCAACAAAAAAAAATGTTTTAATTGATATTGACAAGCCATTTTAAAAGCATTTGATGAATTACATTTTTAGTTACATCCTAAGTAGCAGAATCAGGTGTTAGTAACACCATTAAGTATTCAACACTATAATATCAAATCACATTTGTGTCACCTTATGCCTACAAAATCAATTTAAAATCATCACAACAAAATGTGATAGCAAGTTTGTATATACACACTGCAATTTTCTTAAATCCACAATGATACCTTTTGACTGTGATTTCAAGTTGCAGCAGGTGATCCAACCATTAATAAAAATGTTAACTATAAACAACTCATCAATGACATTCTACTGCAGGGATTCCCAAACTGCGATCCACGGACCCCTTGCTTAATGGTATTGGTCCATAGCATAAAAAAAGGTCGAGAACCCTTGCACTACTACAAATGAGATTTCATCTAATGTATCCAAGAGATGATTAATCATTTTCTTTCATCTATCCATATGAGATAACTAGTTCCTTCCTGTTTCAGGCACCTTAAATAGCTGAAAATTCCTTCTCAAACCCACATACTGCATATTCTGCTCTATAATATGCTGGTACACAGTAATAATTGTTCTAGTCAGACTGCCAGTTGAGACACGAGGATTTTTCTGAGAAAAAAATACAAATTATTAGCAGGAAAATTCCAAGCTGCTCATCGGATGAAGAAATTGAATAGCTCATTAATTGATTCTTCAAAATGATGGTGGTCAATGGAACACAAGAGAAATGTTATTAAGTTGTAAAATCTTACATCTTGTCTAGGTATTTAATCATATAATGGATCAGTAAAATCAATGAAGAGTCCAAAGTTAACCTGTAGATTTTGGTCAGTTTATTCATAGTAAACTGTACAACAAATGATCACTAGAAGATTCTATAGTACACTTTTTAAACAGATTCTTAATATATCTCCACATCAACATTGCAACCTTGCTTCTTCCAGCTGCCACCATAATTGCACCTACACATTTCCTTGCCCTTCTCTCCATTTTCTTTGTACTTCCCCCTCAGAGTCGGACTGTGGTTGGGTGCTTCCAGGATGCTGCATCGGCAAGTTTGCGGCGCTGGAAGCTCACGGCAGGGAGAGTTTCTCCCTTCAACCGTCTGCGTGAGATGATGGGACTTTCGAGAGACTTTGAGACTTTTTTTTTACCGTGCCCATGGTCTGTTCTTCATCAAATTACGGTATTGCTTTGCACTGTTGTAACTATACGTTATAATAATGTGGTTTTTGTCAGTTTTTTTTAGCCTTGGTTTGTCTTGTGTTTCTGTGATATCATTCTGGAGGAACAAATTGTATCATTTCTTAATGCATGCATTAATAAATGACAATAAAACAGGACTGAGTGTCCTCATAATCTAATCTAATACCTTGCCTAACAAAATTAATCACCTCAGGATGACCCACGTGCCAAACAATCTATACAATTCTTCTATTGTACTCCCTTCTGAAATGCATCCTATACTCCTGACCCTACTGGATCAGAAGTCAATCTGCCACAGGATAGCATTTTTCAGAATGTGTAAAATATAATTAGTAATTTATTAAGAGTTCTGTTCGGAAATGCCTTTAAACAGTGAAAGAATGCTTGTGTTATGAAGAAATCAAAACTTCAAATGCAATTTTAAACTCCACTAGCCAGCACAATTGACACTTCGATATCAGTTTGTCCCCTGCATTGTTTTCTGATCTTCAGTAATCTGCCTCATATTTCTTCTGATGAGTTCTTTCTAATTATAGCTTTCAACTTTGACACTGCTTTGTAAAATGTTGTTACTTTCAAATAAGCTCAATTCTCAAACATAATATCACGCTGCTGAAATAAAATCAGCATTTTCACTGGCACCATCACCCCTCCGCTAAATGAGGTTGAGTAATTAGGCTTCATTTTCTATTATTTCCCTACTCTATCCCACTACAGTATCCCTGAAAGAGTTCCAACTTGGGTCTAATCTCTTATCCTCCACATACTACTTCTCACCAGCTGCTGAAGACCATACATCACCTCTTTTATCCAAAGCCTCCATATTCCACAATGACCCCAAAGCCTTTCTCCAGTTCTAGGCAATCTATGTGAACTATTTTCTTTCCCTTAATTGCAACGATAATATTAAATCCCATAGTTAGCTTTAATTATAGCACAGATTGAATTCTTCAAATTTGCAATGTTGATAGAATGTCTCTCTACCTAATTTCCCAACTTCTATCAAAGATGTAATTTGTAGTCCCCAAGGGATCCTCCTTACCTCAGATGTTCTCTCAATTTCCAATAGCCTTTTCTACAACATCTGCTGATATTGCCACAACAATTGCATTTTCACTGTTCAGTGCCAATCCCACACAAATTCCATTTCTTCCCCTTACATAACAGCTCTCACTAAGTTACTGATGAAAGGCAATTAACCTGAAATATTAACTGTCCTTTTACTACCTGCATGTTTCCAGTATCCTAGAATTACAAGTCCAATATTTCCAGCCAGTAGTTTTTTGTTTTCACAAAATCACATCACTATATTTAGCCAACTAACCATTATTTATCAACTTCTTCTCAACTCACTATTATAAGTTTTTCACTACAGTTAATTTTGTCCTCCTAAAGTTAGCCTCCTGAAACATATGTCTGTGCATTAAAGATGTTGAAATCTTTTTTTCAATAAATTAGTTTTAAAGCAATTTCTATATTGCAATCTAAAACAAGGTCTTACTCCAATGCATCGAGCAACCACCTAGTGAAGCTACAATGCAAGAATACTTGTGTGCTAACAAATCTCAGAAGCAATGAATAACATTGAATCTCTACAGTCCTTCTACAAGTACTCATGGATAGTGCAGACAATTAAGCAGCATAGGATCCACACTTAAAAGTGAAGATGCAATTGTTGTGGCAATTATCAGCAGATATGTCAGATGTTGCAGAAAAGGCTGCTAGAAATTGAGAGACCCACATGCTCGGTGCAGCACTGTGGGCCGCAAGGCCCATATTGTGCTGTAGGTTTTCTATGTTTCTAAACAGGGAGGATCCTTCTGGAACTAAAACCTGTATACTTAGTAGAAACTGGGAAATTGGGTAGAGAGACAGTCTAACAACATTTGCAAACTTGAAGAATTCAGTATGTGCTATAATTAAAGCTAACTATGGGATTTGATATTATCATTATAATTAAGGGACAGAAAATAGTTGAATGATTAATCACTTCGCGTACATTGCCTGGAACTTGAGAAAGGTTTTGAGGTCTTTGTGGAATAATACATGAAGTAGAGAAGACTTCCAGTACACCTTCAGCAATGTGAGTGCTAGAGAGAACACTGAAGAATTCAAAGAGATTCAAAGCACATTAATTATCAAAGAATGTATAAATTATACACCTTGAAATTTGTCAGCCACAGAGCAAGAAACTCGAATAACCCAACCAAAAAAAAGACCGAAGACCACTGCCTAGGGAAAGAAAGACACAGATACACATCGTGCAAACAACAGAAGCAAGCTGAAAGCATCCTGAACCAGACTGAGCCCCAGATCTGCTGCTGGAGAAGTTGGAGTAGGCCCAAGCCAAGCCTCAGTGCCATGGAGAAAGGAATGAACATTCACATGAGAGTAAACTAACCCTCGCTTCCATACCTGACACTCAGGCTTCCAGTCTAGCTAAGCCAGCATTTAAATTGTCCAAGCACCGAGTAGTGCCACGTTCTAGGACCTGGTTCTCAGTGCCTCAATATGCCTAGCACACCCCACTCGAAGCCATTCTCGATCTCATCAAATCTACTCGGCCCTTGGAGCAATCCAGCCTCGCATCTGGGCTAGGTAGACAAGCATCACAAGGCATCTGCATCAACTCCTCTCCAAATTGTTCACACCACCTCCTGTAGTGATAACAGCTCAGTCTGTGAACCCGGCGGCTTAAACATATTGTGCCTCACAACGCCCCAGCACGGCTCATCCCCCGAACCAGCCTCACCTATGCCTGCCTCCTCACTGTCTGTGGAGATAGCTCATCATAATTCATGAAAGATGTTATATATAACGTTTTTAGTTGATCCTCCTGCCTTATGATTTACCAGTACGCTGTCACTCACCTTAAGCTGGAAGCACCAGAATTCACAACCTTGTTCAGGATCTCAGCTTTCTCCTTAAATCCTCACTATTACAAAAACTAGTCTCCAGCCAATATAGTTCACTCCATGTGATATCAAGAAAGATGTGAGCAGCGGATTCAGCAAAGACAATGGAACCAAACAATCATATGTAGTACTGAACACCTGTGCTCCAGAACTAGTTGCAACCTTTACCACCAAGGAAAAGGTCAGCAGTACCACATACAGCAGTTCCACACACTATCCTGCCTTAGAAATATATTACCAGCCCAAGTTCAAATTCTGTGACTTTCTGTCCGACAGCATAGTGGGAGGTACCTTTATAGAAGGACTATAGTGTTTCATGAAGGACAAATATGATGGTTGGCGTGATGTGTAGGTGACAAAATGATTGTGATATAATTATAGTCTCAGATCCCAAAAATGAATTTAAAAAGGAACAATGGCATGTTCACTTTACCAGCTAAACAATTTTAATATTTGATTTTAAAGCAGGCGCTCCTTTAGGTAGCCAAACATATTGAGAGAGGAGTTACAACAGCATACAGGACCCAAAGTTTCATAAACATAGGCACAGAATACAAAAGGACAGAGGTTAAATCAAATCTTTACTAAACACTACTAGGCTACAATTTCAGTATTATATAAAAATCATGATCACACTATAGAAAGGCCCTAGATAGAAAGCAGAAAGAATTTACTTAAATTTACTATTTCAGCAACAGGCTTTGACTAGAGAAGCAGCAACTGTATTCTTTGAAACAAGAATGTTGAAAGAAGGTCTGATGGATGGGTACAAGATCATCATGAGACAGTACAAATAGGGAGAAGCTGCTCCCATTAGTGGGTCAGGGGCATAGATTCAAATTGATGGATAAAAGATGTCCATCACACATGCCACTTAGGTCAAATTTTATTTTGTTTCATTACATAGAAAAAGATTGATCTATTGATGTACGATTCAATGATCAAACATTCATTCCACTCCATTCAGACTAATGAAGTGGTAAAAGAGTTCAGACTAGACTGGCTAGATGTGTGTCAAGGATCAAAACGTTGTAAGCAACATAAAGCAACACAAAAGCTTTACAACTTTTAACTTATTTGTTTTGCCCTGAAGTTAAGATAGATGGATCAACTATAAACTCCTAAATATCTACCCTTTCCAGGGTATGGCTGAATGTTAGAAGCCCTGAAAAGTGTAGAATAATTATGTCTTTTCTATCTAGAAAATATGAAACTCATAGCAAAGAACAAAACAATGCCCCTGAAAACCCTAAAAGATGCAGCTCATTAGATAGTCAGGGAATGCCATGAAGAAACCTCAGGCAGTCTTTCACTTGGGTGCAGAATCTCTCAGGCAAGATAATGCAGAGAAACATAGAACTAATAACTATGTCCTGAATAGGTTTGAAAAGTTAAAGCCAACATTCTAGATAAATGCAAATAAGAAGCGGATGATAACTTATTTCAGAATTAATTTCCTTATGAATGAATGTTTCTGACTGCCAACATTAACAAAATGATGGGGGGGGGGGTGGAGAGACAGAGACCCAATATTCCAAACTTCTAGCCAGATTATTTCCATCTCTTCACACAACTGCTTAGGGAGATGCAAATGATGCTCATGAGGTGTGGGAGTAGGAGACCGTCTGAATCACCACAGTTGATAATGTAACGATGATATTTAATGTAGATGTAATATTTCTCTAGAAATATAAGGCTATAACTCCCAATTTGTATGGGACAAAAATTAAATAAAGAAATTAAACATTCCATAAGCCCCACAGCCTTACCATAGGTTGTTCAAAAGTATTAAATACAAATTTTCAGTCAAAAGTAAATATTTGAATAACGTTTTTAAATTTAAGTCACCAAAAGGTCTGATATTCTATCGGCTATTTCACAACCCTTATCAATAATGGAAATCTTTTAAGAAGCCCAAGCTGTATTTTTGATACAACTACATTTTTTATCCACTTTGTGCTTAATCCACTGTAGGGATGTCACTATGCTTTCATGAATCATATTCTCCTGCAGTTCACAGCTGCACTTTGACTGAAACAGATATAAATTGATAGAGAAAAACTGCCATGTAATGTAATGTAGCTTGAAAACAAAATGCACAGGATTCATAAAGCACAACTGGCACAGAAGCAGTGATCTATGGAACAAGAAGATGAAAAGAGAAAAGTGTGGTAATCGGAGGGGGAGTTGTATAGGACCCATTGCTACTAACAACCAGCCAAAGGAATGCAATACATGTTGCATATGCTTTTATTCTATCTTACTCCAGCCTTAGGACTGACAGTGAGACTATGTTTGCAAACACAAAGGCTATTAATCACAGGCTGCTTGGGGTAGAACCCATTCATTTCTGTCACTCTCTTAAACTCTCTCTGACTGGCTTGTTAGAACTGAGCTTTTCTTGGTTTTGTGGGTCAGCTTTTCCCACATAGGTTGAGTACATTAAACTACAGGGCAACAATTCACATCCCCTGTGGCAAGTTTGAAAAACCACTCAGCTTCCCAAGTAAATGCATAGAAAAGGTATACCTATATGATAATTATAGTCCTCCAAAAAATTATCTTGGGCAGATAATCTCGTTTTTATGTTCGCTGCATGATGAATCTATTCTCCCATAGAAATAAAATGTGAAGATAAATTCAACAATATTTCCAAACTCACATAATAGTCATAAATGCATGTTTTAACAGCTTTATGATTATGAACTGCTTTACAACACCAAAATGTTGCACTTAACTTTCCATCGATGCAGTTGACATTCATTATACTTTTGCATCTGGTCAGGTATGCAATTATCTATCATCTCACAATTCAATTCAGCAAAGCTCACAGCAGAATCCAGTTGAGTTACTGGAACTTTTTTTCCGGGGAGTAAAAATATTCCAGTGTTTTACTTTACTGTTTGTGCATAATGATGCAGAAGTTAGTGCTTCTTCCTCATAGCTCCAGCAACCCAGTTCAATTCTACCCATGAGTACTATCTATGTAGAGTTTGCAAGCTCTCCAATAGATTTTTTCCTGGCACTCCACCAACACTTCAAAGATATACTTAATAGATGAATTAGATATAAAATATAAATAAATAAGTTGTGCAAAAAGAGAGTAAAATTGTGATGTGGTATTCATGAGTTCAAAGACCATTCAGGAATCTGATGGCAGTGGGGATGAAGCTGTTCCTAAAACATCGAGTGTGTGTCTTCAGGCCCCTGTACCCTTTTCCCTGCAGCAGTAAAGAGAAGAGGGCATGTCCTGGCTGTACAGGGGCTTTAATAATGGATGCCACCTTTGTGAGGCATTGCCTTTTGACGATGTCTTCAATGGTGGGGAGGCAGTGCTCATTATGGATTTGGCTGAGTTGCACAAGCTGGGGTCTGATCAACCCCGGCTGGGTCACCTGGAGGAGGTTGTATGATGTTGAAAGACCCGAAACTCCCAATGATTCCAGAAGCATCACTGAAAATGTGTCCAGAAGCATCAATATATGTATGTACACAACAGATAACCCTCTGCAGCTTTACCTATGCATTTCACTTCCATACCAGACAGTGATGCAACCAGTTGGAATGCTTTCCATGTACATCTGTAGAAATTTGTTCAATGTGGTGGGCTGAAAGATAATGGCACACAGGGACTTGAAACAGCTCACTTTTTTCCCTGCTGACCTTTCGATAAGGACTGATGTGTGTTCTTCCACCTTCCTCTTCCTGAAGTCGACAATCAATTTGTGGGTTTCACTGATGTTGAGTGCAAATTTGTTGTTTGACACCACTCAACTATCCGATCCATCTCATTCCTGTACGTCTCCTCATCACTATCTGAGACTTTACCATTAACTGCTGTGTCATCAGCAAATTTATAGGTGCTGTTTCTGCCTAGTCACACAGTCATGGTGCAGCAAGAGTAAAACCGTGAGCTAAGCACGCATCCTTGAAGTGGGCCTGTGCTGATGTCAGCAAGGAGAGAATATTATTTCCAATCTGCCAAACTGCAGCCTCTTGATGAGGAAGACACACATCCAGTTGCAGACAGAGCTACAGAGGCCCAGGTTTTGAAGCTTGTTCAAAGTTCAAAGTAAAATTTATTATCAGTGTACACACGTCACCACATACAACCCTGAGATTCTCTTTCTGCAGGCATACTTAGCAAATCTATAGAAAAGTAAACAGGAAGGCAGAAAGTTCTTGAATGGGTAGGTGAATAGGTAGGTTGTGGTTCACATTGATACAAATGACATAGGTAGAACAAGGGATAAGGGCAAGTCTAGGGAGTTAGGAAAATATTAAAATACAGGACATTAAGGGTGATGATAATGATCTCTGGATTTCTCCTACTCACATGCTAGTGAGTCCAGGAATAGAAAGAGAGACCAGATAAATGCATGGCTGAAGAGCTGGTGTAGGAGGCAGAGATTCGGATTCTTGAATCATTGGGATCTCATCTGGCGTAGAAGTAACCTTCACAAGAGAGACAAATTGCACTTGGAGAAGTTTTAAGAGACCCAAGTGGTAACTTCTTTACACAGCCAGTACCCAAAATGAGCTGCCAGAGGAAATGGTCAAGGAAGGTACAACTGGAGCATTTCAGAGGCAGTTGGATAGGTATATGGAGGTGAGAGGCTTGGAGTGTTCTAGCTGAACATGGGCAACTGGGACTATCTGAGAGGATGTTGTGGTCAACATTAACCAGTTGGGCTGCAGGGCCTGTTTCCATGCTATGTTACTTTATGACTCTAAAGGGAGTGTAAAGAGATAGTTGTGCTGTGAATAGACAAGAATATGGCAGATGGAACACTACGTAGAGGAGTGCAAGGTCCTCCACTTTAGTACAGGAAGCAGCATTTTTTTGTAAGCTAGTAATAAATGCAGAAGGATCTTGTACATAATGGCAAAAGGTGATGCAATATTACAACATGAAAAATCAAAAGTAGTTTTGGGGTAATGTTGCAGCCTTAGCTGACTTCAGTCTGTACTAGGTCAGGTCTGTGGTGGACCCACTAATGGGAATCACAGCTTGGATTTGCTTCTGTAACAGTTTGTTGCTCATTGATCCTGCTTACAGTTACCGTTCTATAGATTTGCTAAGTATGCACACAGAAAAAAGAACGTCAGAGTTGTACGTGGTCTTTTAATGGTGCTTCCTGCGTTTTTCTTGTGGCTAATGTGCAGCGAAGACTGATAGGACTACAACTAGAAAATTACATCCATTCTAGTCACCCTATTGCAAGATGTAGAGGTTTCGGATATGGTACATAAGAGGTTTACCAATATACTGCCTGAATTACAGGGTAGGTGCCATAAGGAGAGGCTGGACAAACTAAGGCTGTTATTTCTGGTGTAGCAGAGCCTTATGGGAGACATGATAAAAATTTATAAAATTATGAGGGACAAAGATAGACAGTCCATGGCTGAAATCTCTACTACTTGAAATGTTTGATAATGCATTTCAAGTCGGAGGGTGCAAGTTCAAAGGAGATGTGTGATACAGATGTTGTTCTTGAAACAAAGTCGTGGGTGTCTGGAATGCTCTGCTAGGGTTGGTGGAGGCATATATATATTTAAGGGGTTCTTAGATAAACACAAGAATGTGCACAGAATGGATAAATACAGACCACATGCAAGAATCAGAATTAGATTTAACATCATTGGCATGATGTCATGAAAGCTGTTGTTTTACGGCAGCAGTTCTTACAGTGCCAGAAGGAAGGACTGGGGTAATTAGGCATCATTACTGTAACTTGTTCAGCATAACACTTTGGGCCAAATGGCCTATTCCTGTGGTGTACTATTCTATGTCCACAGTGCCTTTAGAAAGACATAATCCACAATACAATTTCGTAAAGTTACTCTTTAACAATTGAAGAGAACTCGTGTAAAGACCCTTCAGTAGCAACAAGAGAATCCTTGGTAGCATAGTGGTTTGCATGACACTATTACAGCTCAGGATGTCAGAGTCTGGAGTTTAATTCCCACATCCTCTGTAAGAAAGTTTGTACCTTCTTCCAGTGTGTGTTGGGGTGGGGAGGGGGTGGGCGGAGTTCCTCCAGGCGCTCCAGTTTCCTACCACAGTCCAAAGATGCACCCGTTAGTAGGTTGATTGGTCATTTTAACTTGTCCTGTGATTAATATAACTAGTATAAATTGGTTCAAGCAACACACATCAAAGTTGCTGGTGAACGCAGCAGGCCAGGCAGCATCTCTAGGAAGAGGTACAGTCGACGTTTCAGGCCAAGACCCTTCATCAGGACAAGTCCTGAGTCCTGACGAAGGGTCTCGGCCTGAAACGTCAACTGTACCTCTTCCTAGAGATGCTGCCTGGCCTGCTGCGTTCACCAGCAACTTTGATGTGTGTTGCTTGAATTTCCAGCATCTGCAGAATTCCTGTTGTTTGCAAGTATAAATTGGTTAGTTGCTGGCGGTGCGCCTCGTTGGACCAGAAGGCCTGCTCTGTGCAGTAACCTTAAATAAAATAAATCCTCTATAAATGCCACATTCAGATTTGTCTCCTTTCTTCACAATGTCAAAGCTTTCAAGGACCCCACAAAGTAGTTCTCTAGTATGCTTCACAGTCTTATACCTTCCAATAAGTAGGTGAGTGGAAAGAACTTTTAAATCTAGCAGCTTGCAGATATTGTCAGCATAGTTTTGCCTACAATCTAAACCGGGGTCCCCAACCTTTTTTGCGCCGTGGACCGGTTTAATATTGACAATATTCTTGCGGACCAGCCAACGGGGGGTGGGGTGTGTTAATTGCGACCGGAATATAGGTGATAAGTCAACTATAAGTCACTTATAAGTCATTTATAAAAGGGTTTATCTAACGAATTTAATATTAAACACAGCACATATTTTCCTCGCATGAGCATAGTGATGTCAATTATAACAGTGGTTCCCAACCTCCCGGCCGCGAACCATATATTGCCGCGAAGAATGCAGCGGTACAGCGGTAGCCGGAACACACCCAGCACATCTTTAAGAAAAAAGCCGAAATAAACAAGCTAATTAATTAGGTGCCGCCCGGCATGTAAATATCGGCCCAGATCAGAGGCGATGCAACCAGCAATCAGGGTGTATCGGTCCGCGGTCTGGAAGCTGGGGACCACTGAATTATAAGACACTTATAAGTCAACAGCATCATAACATTTTAAGTAATGTTTGGATATTAAACACAGCGTATATTTTCCTCATATGAAGATATAAAATCATTGCAACACACCAATATTGCTGAATCAGTGGGAGCCCTGGGCTTGTTTTCCTGCAACAAGACAGTCCCACCAAGGGGTGATGGGAGACAGCGATACTCGAAGGGGGTTCCTTATGTCCAGTCTATTCCGCAATTCAGTTTTTGTTGCATTCATTGCAGAAAACTCCGCTTTGCAGCAATATGATGTTGGAAATGGAAGCAATGTTTTCAGTACTTTTGTGGCTATCTCAGGATATTCAGCCTTGACTTTGATCCAGAATGCCAGCAGAGATGTTATGTCAAACATACTTTTCAGCCCAGGGTCATTTGCAAGCTCAAGGAGTTGATCTTTCTCCCGCGCTGACATGGATGATTCACCGGGGACATTCACAAATGGGTCACAGACTCATTCCTTTGCACGTCTTGGGTCACTGATGACCTCGCGTGCATTCAAGTTCAACAGTGGGCGTGATAGGGAATGAGGAAAGGTGCAGCTGATTCATAGTGTTTCATATTAGATTAGATTAGATTATGAGGACACGCAGTCCCCTTTTATTGTCACTTAGTAATGCATGCATTAAGAAATGATACAATTGTTACATGCTCAAGGAGATCTTTTTTTGTGAGAATGATGTAATGGTCTTTTGGAGGTCACCTGATGTGATTTTCCTGCCGATGTGAGGTCACGTGATGACATGTGCCCCGTGACTATATAAGGATCGACTCAGGTGACGCAGTAGGTTTTTGAGTTTGTAGATTTCCAGGTAGAACGTGTTGCGTCTCCATTTCTGTTGTGTGTTTGTTTTAGTGACGCAGTTTCATTTTTAAAACGGAAGGTGTGTTCTCTTACAAGATATTGTATTTGGACTGGAAATTTGTGGCTGGAAGTGCCAATTTACTCAATTCTGAGAGTTTTGAACGGAGAGTGAAAAATTCATCGAAGTGAAGGATCGAGTGAAGTCGGCATTGTTTGGCAGTTTAATAAAGGATCGAGCTTATTGAGTCTTCGTTGGAGAGAACGTGCATCGGGATAACTCTTGGAAAAGCGCAATGAGTTCATGCACAAAGGCTCTCTTTCTCTAAAAGGAATTTAAGGTCAGTCGATTTAAACTGTTTATTTTCGGCATCGGGAATCCTGTGGACAGAACCGGCAGTAAAGGTGCGTCGGTGAAGAAATCCTTCTCCAGAGAAGTCTCTCCCAACTGAATGTGTAAAACTGTTGGACTTTCAAAGTTATTGCTTTAAGAACTATACCTGACTGTATCGCTTTAAGAACTGTTTCCGCATTTAACTCTTTAAGAACCAGAGCCGAGTGGAGTTGATGAACGGCTGCGTACCTGTTAACCTCCGGTTAAAGTTTTCCTTTGTTTTTTTTTTGTTTCTCCTCATCGTTTATACATGTTTAATAAATGTTTGGTTGTTTTCATAAAACCTGTCTCCATTAATATTCATTGTTGCCGGGTACATAACATAATTTTGTGGGGGCTCGTCCGGGATATGTTCCAATTTTAAGTTTAAGTGCTGGTAATTGCAATTTTGATTTGGTAAAAGGGAATATCCGATTTTTTTTTGGTTTGATTGGTGTATGTGTTGTATTCGGCAACAATGGATATTGACGAGTTTTTGAAGACGCCTGACTCGGGATTTTTAGAGAATGCGAGAAAACCTGTGGTATTGGAGATTGCTAAGAAGTTGGATATTAAAGGAATTACGAGAAATTCTACCAAGGCTTTCATACAAAGGAAAATTGTTGAACATTATATTAATTTGGAATATTTTGAGGAGGAGGTGTTAGAGAAGTTTCCAATGAGTAATTTGGAAATGCAGTTGCATCTTGAACAGTTAAAGTTTGAAAGATTTAAAGTGGAAATGAGAGAAAGAGAAGCTGAAAACCAGAGGAAATCTGAGCTAGAGATGGAGAAAATAAGGTCTGGGAATCAGTCTTCTGGTTCTACAAAACAATTTATTGCTAGTCGTGAGGTTGTTTTGGCTCCTCCATTTAATGAAGCTGATGTGGATGCATATTTTCAGCATTTCGAAACAGTTGCTCTGAGTTTAAAGTGGCCGAAGGAACAATGGCCAGTGATGCTACAAAGTGTAATTAAAGGCAAGGCACAAGTTTATACAGCTTTAAATGCTGAACAAGCACTGGATTATGATATTGTTAAAGAGAATATATTAAAAGCATACGAGATGGTTCCGGAAGCGTATAGAGAAAGATTTAGAAGTTTAAAGAAATCGGTGGAAAAAACTTATGTGGAATTTGCCTATGAGAAATCTGTGTGTTTTGAGAGATGGGTTTCCTCTAAAAATGTGAATGGGGAGTATAATAAATTGAAAGAGCTAATTTTGCAGGAGGAATTTAAAAGAAGCATTCCTGTTGAAGTGAGAACATACTTAAATGAATGGGACACTGCTACGTTGCAGGAGATTGCTAAATTGGCTGATGAGTATGTTTTAATTCACAAGAATAAATTTTCTCCAGGTAAATTTTTTAAAAGGAAAACTAGCACAGAGAGTCAAGGTAAATCAGAAATTAAATCTGAAGTTAATGAGAAAAGTAAGGATGAAGGGAGGACATTTTGGTATTATTTGTAATTATTGTAAGAAACCTGGACATGTAGTGGCTAACTGCTTCCGATTGAAACGGGAAGAGAAAGAAGTGGCCCCAGATGCTTGTGTGCAGCATAGTGGAAAACCTGTAAAACCACAGGGTTTAGAAAATATTAATGAAGATGTGTCAGAGTCTGACCAAGTTAAGAAGGGATATGAGGCTTTTATAACAGAAGGATTTGTATCCTTGAAAGAAGGATCCAATGCAGTACCGATAAGGATACTTAGAGATACTGGAGCTTCACAATCACTAATATTAGATAGCGTGTTAAGGTTTAGTGATGAGTCTGACATTGGTGAGGTAAATTATATAAGAGGAGTAGGGAGTGCCCTAATGCCAGTACATTTACATAGAGTAAATTTAAGGTCAGGATTAGTTACAAGGGTTGTTAAAGTAGGACTACAATCCAGTTTACCTGTGAATGATGTTTCTCTTTTGTTAGGGAATGGTTTAGCAGGTGGTCAAGTTTTTCCTCAAGTGCATTTGACAATAAATTCAAATTCTGAGGAACCACAGAAGGATTCCAACACAGATTCTTCCTGTGTTGAAACAAGAGCTATGGCTAAAAAGACTGATGTAAAGGATGTGGTTGTTACCCATGACAGTTCAAATCAAGATTTGAATTTTGAGGATGTATCAGAAACTTTCTTACCTACCTTATTTGATCAGGATTTTGGTGGTAAGTCTGATCAGGAAGATATGTCTTTATCTTGGAAGGAGATGATAGCAGAGCAGGGTAGGGATCCTGAGATAGTTAAATTAAAAGAACAAGCTCTTCCAGATAGTGAAATTGGAAAAGTACCAGTTGGATATTATTTTGAAAAGGAGGTATTAATGAGAAAGTGGAGATCGCCTACAATTCCCGCTAGTGAGGAATGGGAAGTTAATCATCAGGTTGTTGTTCCTAAAATTTACCGAAATGAGATTTTGACTATGGCTCATAGTATTCCTTTGGGTGGTCATTTAAGGGTAAAGAAAACTATGAACAAAGTTTCTAAACATTTTTATTGGCCTAGTTTAAGACAAGATGAGGCAACATTTTGTAGAACGTGTCATACATATCAAATTGTTGGTAAACCTAATCAGGTTACTCCAGTGGCTCCACCGCAACCAATTCCTGTATTTGGTGAGCCGTTTTCAAAAATCATTGTAGACTGTGTAGGCCCTTTGCCAAAAACTAAAACTGGACATCAATATTTATTAACTATTATGTGCACAGCATCTAGATTTCCAGAGGCAATACCTCTTAGGAATATAACAGCTAAAACTGTGACAAAAGCTCTTATAAAAGTCTTCACTTATTTTGGGTTGCCTAAGGAAATACAATCAGATCAAGGAAGTAATTTTATGTCTGGGTTGTTTCAGCAGATAGTTTATAAACTGGGAGCAAAGCAGATTATTTCCTCAGCCTGTCATCCAGAATCACAAGGAGCCTTGGAGAGATTTCATTCTACATTAAAAACTATGATTAGGACATATTGTGTAGAAAATGAAAAGGATTGGGATGAAGGTATACATTTACTACTTTTTGCAGTCAGGGAGGCAGTACAAGAATCACTAGGTTTTAGTCCTTTTGAACTTGTGTTTGGACATAGAGTTCGAGGACCTTTGGCTTTGTTGAAGGAACAGTGGATTAATAAAGAAGTACACACTAGTTTGTTAGATTATGTTTTGAAATTTAAAGACAGATTGTACAAAGCTTGTAGTTTGGCCAAGGAGAATTTAAAGTTAGCTCAAGAGAAGATGAAGACATGGTATGATAAGGAAGCTAGGATGAGGTCATTTAAGCCCGGAGATAAGGTGTTGGCTCTTTTCCCAGGGCAAACGAACCCATTACAAGCCAAATTCCATGGTCCTTATGAGATTAAATCTAAAGTAAATGAGGTGGATTATGTGGTTAAAAACCCCAGATAGGAGAAAGACAACACAGTTGTGTCACATAAATATGATAAAACCATATTATGAGAGAGAAGTTGCCACTGTGACTGTTAAGGAAAAGGGTTAAGGAAATTAAACTCCAATTTAATAATCCAGTTTAATGTTACAGGAGTACAATATTTTGACCACTCATATCAAGGGTAAAGATAATGTGATCACTGACTGTCTAGATGTTAAATGTACAATGAAAATTTGTTTTTTTTGAAGTGATATTTTATCATTTATAACACTCCTAATGTACATTAGTTTGTAAAGGGCTGAAAGATAAGATTATATATATTGTGTATTTTGTAAATTTTATACCTTTGTTTTTTTTTGTATAAATTGTTAAATTTTTGTTCTTCAGGAGACCAAAATTTTTTTTTGGTGGGAGGTGTTACATGCTCAAGGAGATCTTTTTTTTGTGAGAATGATGTAATGGTCTTTTGGAGGTCACCTGATGTGATTTTCCCACCGATGTGAGGTCACATGATGACATGTGCCCCGTGACTATATAAGGATCGACTCAGGTGACGCAGTAGGTTTTTGAGTTTGTAGGTCTCCAGGTAGAACGTGTTGTGTCTCCATTTCTGTTGCGTGTTTGTTTTTGTGACGCAGTTTCATTTTTAAAACGGAGGCTGCATTCTCTTACAAGATATTGTATTTGGACTGGAAGTTTGTGGCTGGAAGTGCCAATTTACTCAATTCTGACAGTTTTGAAGGGAGAGTGAAGAATTCATCGAAGTGAAGGATCGAGAGAAGTCGGCATCGTTTGGCAGTTTAATAAAGGATCGACCTTACTGAGTCTTCATTGGAGGGAACCTGCATCGAGATAACTCTTGTAAAAGCACAATGAGTTCATGCACAAAGGCTCTCTCTCTCTAAAAGGAATTTAAGGTCAGTCGATTTAAACTGTTTATTTTCGGCATCGGGAATCCTGTGGACAGAACCGGCAGTAAAGGTGCGTCAGTGAAGAAATCCTTCTCCAGAGAAGTCTCTCCCGATTGAATGTGTAAAACTGTTGGACTTTCGAAGTTATTGCTTTAAGAACTATATCTGACTGTATCGCTTTAAGAACTGTTCCCGCATTTAACGCTTTAAGAACCAGAGCCGAGTGGAGTTGATGAACGGCTGCATACCTGTTAATCTCCGGTTAAAGTTTTCCTTTGTTATTTTTTGTTTCTCCTTATCGTTTATACATGTTTACTAAATGTTTGGTTGTTTTCATAAAACCTGTCTCGATTAATATTCATTGTTGCCGGTTACATAACACAATGTTTTTCCAGAATGATATCACAAAAACACATGGCAAACTGACTTAAAACTAACAAAAACCACATAATTATAACATATAGTTAAAACAGTGCAAAGCAATACTGTAATTTGATAAGAACAGACCATGGCACAGTAAAAGTCTCAAAGTCTCTCGAAAATCCCATCATCTCACGCAGATGGTAAACTTCCAGCGCCGCCAACTTGCCGTTGCAGCAACCTGAAAGCATCCGACCACAGTCCGACTCCGAGTCCGTCCGAAAACTCCGAGCCTCAGACCACTTCTTCGACACCGAGCACCCAGCACCATCTCTGCAGAGCGCTTTGACCCCGGCTCCAGCAACAGGCAATAGACAAAGCCAAAGATTTGGGGCCTTTGTCTCCGGAGATTCTCGATCACACAGTAGCAGCGGCAGTGAAGCAGGCATTTCAGAAGTTACTCCAAATGTTTCTCCGCACTTCTCACGGCTGTCTCCATCAAATCCGGATTGTGCACGGCATCCTACTTCACAAATACGATATTCATTTGGAACGGCTGCGCATGCTGCGTCGCGCCGCCATCTTCTCCTCCCTCCATATCACTAAATCATATTGTTTCCTCACAGCCCAGTAGCACATGCTTTGCGACCCAGTGGCTGGGGACCACTGATCTAAACACCCAAAGGCTAAAGAAGTGTAACAGTCAGCACTGACTGGGGAGAGAGAAAGAGAGGGATGGAGAGAGGGGGAGAGGGGGAGGGAGAGGGAGGGGGAGAGGGGGAGGAGCGAGGGAGGAGAGGGAGAGAAGGAGAGAGACAGAGAGAGAAAATGAACGAACACTATTTAATCCAATCTGAACACCACCCTTGTCTCATAAGATAGAAAAAGGCCATGTCAATTGCAAAGCATGGTATCTGGAGTAAATTGTATCCTTAAAGTCCTAGATGAAGATGGCAGAAAGAATTTGAGAAGTTCCTAAATCAGGGAAGAGGAAAACACTGTAGGTTCCTCAGAGATACCATAATCATTACAGGTATCCCCTGCTTTTCGAACGTTCGCTTTACGAAACCTCACTGTTACAAAAGACCTACATTAGTACCCTATTTTTGCTTTCAGAAGGTGTTTTCACTGTTACGAAAAAAAAATTCAGTGCGCGATAAAAAATCAGCGCGCCCTGAGCAGCCGCTCTCCCCCGGATTGGGAACTGCTTTGCTTTAACACATGCCTGTGAGCAGCCATTTGCAAGATGAGTTCTATGGTATCGGAAAAGCCTGAAAGAGCTCGTAAGGGTGTTACACTTATGGTAAAACTAGACATAATTAAGCGTTTTGATCGTGGTGAATGAAGTAAGGACAACGTGAGTTTGGCTTGTGGAAGCTGACGAACATGATGTTGAAGAGGTTTTGGCATCCCATCACCAAGAACTGACAGATGAAGAGCTGATGCAATTGGAAGAAAAAAGGATAACAATGGAAACTGAATGAGTAATGATAAAGTACGACTTTAATTTTGAAAGGGTACGTCGGCTTAGGGGATATTTGCAGGATGGTTTGAGTCCTTATAAAGAACTGTGTGATAGAAAAATGCGCGAGACTCAGCAATCAAGCAAGCCTTCCACATCAGCCACAGCAGACGACGAACCTCGACCTTCGACATCGAGGCGGGCAGAGATAGAAGAAGATGAGCTGCCTGCTCTAATGGTAACAGGCGACGAGATGACACCCCAGTGTCCCACCACTCCAACCCCCAGGCCACGGACAGATACCGATTCACGGAGAATGCAAAGGTAGCCAGGAGGCACACGGCACATCTTCAAGAAAAAAGCCGAAATAAACATGCTAATTAATTAGGTGCCACCGACACGTAATTGTCAGCCCAAATCGGAGACGACGCAATCGGAAATCAGCACTGATCTGGGTCGACAATTACGGGTGGCACCTAATTAATTAGCATCAAACAACAGGAATTCTGCAGATGCTGGAAATTCAAGCAACACACATCAAAGTTGCTGGTGAACGCAGCAGGCCAGGCAGCATCTATAGGAAGAGGCGCAGTCGACGTTTCAGGCCGAGACCCTTTTTTCTTAAAGATGTGCTGTGTACCTCCCAGCTACCGCTGGACCCTTGCGTTCTTCGTGGCAATGTATCGCTCAGCGGCCTGGAGGTTGGGGGCCACTGCACCACCCCAGCCTGCAACGACTCAGTCTAACACACCATCATCAGTGTGCTCGCTGTCTTCCTGATTCCCGTAAATGATACTACACTGTACATACATTATTTCTACTTTATATAGGCTGTGTATTTTTATCTGTTATTTGGCAGCTTCATAGTTTAAAGATTACTGGACAGCGCTTACTCCGTGTTTTTGCCGACAGCGCTTGCGTGAGATTTTCTGCCGACGGCGCTTGCGTGAGATTTTCGCTACAGAGATCTGTGCCGGCAATGATTGTGGAAAAGTATTTCTACTTTATATAGGCTGTGTATTTATTATATCATTCCTGCTTTTACTATATGTTACTGTTATTTTAGGTTCTATGTGTCATTTGGCATGATAGGAAAGGTCATTTTTGGGTCTGCGAACGCTCACAAAATTTTTCCATATAAATAAATGGTAATTGCTTCTTCGCTTTACGACATTTCGGCTTACGAACCGTTTCAGAGGAACACTCTACTTTTGGATGGCGGGGGAAACCTGTAACATCTTCATTTGTAAAGCAGACAAGCAATATTATCTGCAGAACAGTATTACTATCAATCAAATCCAATAAGAAGGGTGTAGAAGTTGGTAAAGGTGTATGAATCCAGAGGAGGGTGGTACAACCAGAAAAAAGTTGTTCTGAATCACCTCCAATGTCAGGAACTATAATTTGCAGGTGAATACTCCTCATAACAATCTTTACAAAGAATGGCAAACACTTGAGGTTCTGCAAATGCAGAGTAACACACACACACACACAAAATGCTGGTGGAACTCAGCAGGTCAGACATTCTAAGGAGAGGAATTAACAGTCGAAGTTTCGAGGCTGAGACCCTTCATTATCATTGACTGTTAATTCTTCTTAGATCTTAGATACTTTGCAAAGAATGCATTCCAAAGTAAAATGAAATAAGATTAATTTTGACTTAATAACACTCAACTTTACAAAAGCTGATGACTTATGTGACCCAACATTCAAACAAAAAGTACAGTGGAGATCTGAATCATAATTAATCATGGTGTACTTTGGCTTACAAGGAAGAAAAATAATAGAGAATAGGTCTGTAAAGAAACTGATCTGCATTTCAGAATTAATGGACTTGGATACTAAAAGAGACACTGAGAATCTGCAGATTAGATTTATCAATATTTAGAACAATAAGATTGCAAATCGTCCAACTAAATGAATGTCAAAGTAAATACACATGGGGAAAGGAAACTGTCAGCAAGTAGAATGACAAAGCAACTGTGTAGCATGGCCATCTCCAAATGCAAATTATAATCCTACATTGAGGAATTGAGGATATAAAAAAATCATTTTGAACCTAAGTAACCTCTGGCTAAAAGAATAATTGGGACTGAACAGGAATTTTTGAACTGAAGTAAACTCTGTCTTCAGCAGTTAGAAAAATAATCAGCTTATACTGCTTCCCTTTTAATTGGCAGAAAGGCATTGAGAATTTGATAAATTATACATTATACCCTTGTTTGAGTAAAGGGAAGAGAACTCACCAATAAGGACAGGAATGAATATCCATCTGTAATTAAGTTAGGGCCTAGCAAGGGGAATAACTGATATGGACTGGACAGCAAATCCAACTGTAATTAAACCTTGATTCAGTGGACTCTCTTAACTGTAACTAAGTTTTGTACCAACAGATTTGGTGGGTATACCAGTTCTAATAACATCTCGCAATAGTAACATATGTGGCTTACTATGTTTAAATATACGGCTGTAACCTGACTAAGTCAGTCCCACTTGTCAGAGGGTGGCTGGGCCTGGGTCTCAAACTCCTGCAGGAGAATGTGCAATAAACTGTGATGACGATAAGAAGCTGGTCTCCCACATTTTATTCAGATTTGACTTTAACAACATCATCAATAAGACATGATGGTAAACTAACAGTTCAATGTTCTGGTATCAAAAACAGGTCTTGGGCTTCTACTTATTGCTGAAATTACTCAACCAGTGGTTTACAACAACAAAGTCAAGACACAACCCATTTATTTCTGAACTTGTGAATTTTAAAAATATACATTTTACACATTTATATCGATCACATAATACACACAATTGTTTCATTGTGAAAACACAATAATATAATACTTTTGGCATGCTTTTACTAACTATATAGTGCCTAATGCCCAAAATATTTATAGTATGTTGAACCATTTCCTGCATTTATTTGGATAATCAAAGGTGGTGATAACCGTCATTTAGGAGGGAAATTTAAAATCTGGCTGAGTGGTGTCATAACAACAACCTCTCATTCAATGTCATCAAGACCAAGGATCTGATTATTGACTTCAAGAGGAGGAAACTATAGGCCCATGAGCCAGTCCTCATCAGAGGTTCACAGGAAGAAAGGATCAGCAACTTCAAATTTCTCAGCGTTATCATTCCTGGGCCCAGCACTCAAGTGCAGTTATAAGAAAGCACGGCAGTGCCTCTACTTTCTTAGAAGCTTGCAAAGATTTGGCATGGCATCTAAAACTTTGAAAAACTTCTGTGGTGAAGGGTATATTGACTGGTTGTATCATGGCCTGGTATAGAAACACCAATGCCCTTGAACAGAAAATCCTACAAAAAGCAGTGGATACAGCCCAGTTCATCAGGGTTAAGCTCTCCACACCATTGAGCACACCTATATGGAGCACTGTCACAGGAAGGCGGCATTCATCATCAAGAACTGCAAACCACCCAGAACATGCTCTCTTCTCGCTGTTGCTATCAGGAAGAAGGTACAGTAGCCTCGGGACCCATACCACCAGGTTCAGGAACAATTACTACCCCTCAACCATCAGGCTTTGGAACCAAAGGGGATAAATTCACTCAGCTTTACTCACCCCATCACTGAACTATTCCCACAACCTATGTGCTCACTTTCAAGGACCGTTCATTTCAAGTTCGTGATTTTTATTGCTTATTTATTTATTATTATTATTTCTCATCATTTCTTTTTTATTTGCAGTTTGTTGTCTTTTGCACATTTGTTGCTTGCCCATCCTGTTGGGTGCAGTCTTTCATTGATTCTACCATGTTTCTTGAATTTAATGTGTATGCTGGCAAGAAAATGAATCTCAGGGTTGTATATGTGATATATATTTACTTTGACAATGAATCTACAAGCATCAATCCTTCTATCCAGTAAATTTTAAGTTAACTAGAGTTAAAGTGGCACAGTGGTGCTGCTTGTTGTATTGCAGTTTTGCGGTTCCAGAAAGCCAAATTCAATATCAGCTTTCCCACTACATGCATGGAGTTTGCAAATTTACCTTTGCAACTTAAGTGCTCTGAATTCTTCCCACATCACAAAGTAATATTAGAAACGCAAGAAATTGCGGATGCTATGGTGCAGAGCAACAGATTCCCGCACAAGACCTAATGTAGGGTCTTAATCCAAAACACCAACAATTCTTTTACTCTCATTGATGCTGCTCAACACATCGAGTTCCTTCAGGAGACTGTGTGCTGCTCCAAAGACACATTCGCTGGTAGGTTAAACTGGTGCTTTTAATTAAGCTTGGTGAGGGTGGATAATAGGAGAGGCAGCAAGGTGTTGATGAGTGTACGGGCAGAATAGGTTACAGGAAAATAAGTAGGGGAAATGGGATTGATCTGAGTGCCTGCATCAGACTCAGGTTTAATATCACTGGCAGGTCATGAAATTTATTGCTTTATGACAGTAGTACGAGAGGTGATTGATAAGTTTGTGGCTTAAGGTAGAAGGAGTCAGTTTTAGAAAAACTAGCACATTTATTTTTCAACATAGTCCCCTCCTACATGTACACACTTAGTCCAGCGGTCGTGGAGCATACGGATCCCTTCTTTGTAGAAGTGGTCCACAGTAGGGGTAATTGATAAGTTCGTGGTCTAAGGTAGAAGGAGATGAGTTATTAAATTCAAACTTTCTGCATTATCACCCAAAGAGTTGAATTGCACGTGCATGTAACGAGAGCGTCTTGGACCTCCAAGTGGTCCACAGCAAGGGTGATTGATAAGTTTGAGGCCTAGTGTAGAAGGAGATGAGGTATACAGCTCTAGTTACTTGCATGTGCAATTCAACTCTTTGAGTGAAAATGCAGCAAGTTTGAAATTAATAACTCACCTCCTTCTACCTTAGGCCACAAACTTATCAATCACCCCTGCTGTGGACCACTTCTGGAGGTCCAGGATGCCGACTTCTACAAAGAAGGGATCCGTATGCTCCACGACCGCTGGACTAAGTGTGTAAATGTAGGAAAGATAAATGTGTTAGGTTTCCTAAAATTGACTCCTTCTACCTTAGGCCACGAACTTTCAATCACCCCTCGTACATTGCAATACATAGTATAATAGTATAACTAGAAATTACAATGTACAATAGTGCAAAAAGAGAGGGAAAAATATACTGAAGAAGGGTTCATTGTCCATTCAGAATTCTAATAGCAGCAGGGAAGAAGTTGTTCCTAAAGTGTTGAGTATGTCTCTTCATGCTCCTGTACTTCATCCTTGATGACAACAATGAGAAGAAGGCGTGTGATATTGGGTCCTTAATGATGAACACTGCCTCTTTGAGGCATCGCCTTTTGAAGGTATCCTAGATATTGAGGCAGCTAGTATCCATGATGGAAATGGCTGAATTTACAACTTCCTACAGCTTTTTCTGATTCTGTGCAGTGGGTCCTCCATACCAGATAGTGACGCAACTAGTTAGAATGCTCTCCACAGTACATCTGTGGACATTTGCATGTGTCTTTGGTGACATACCAAATCTCCTCAAATTCCTAATGAAATATAGTCGTAATCATGCCTTCCTTGTAATTGCATCAACATATGGTGGGCCCAGGATAGATTCTTAGAGATGTTGACACCCATTACATTGACTGTAAGGACTTGCTGGGCTGAATGGCCATCTTCCAAGTGGAAAAATATGGGTTTTGATAGGATGTTCATATACAAATTTGATAGATGGTAAAATAAATCATGAAAAAGTCCAAATTTTCTCAATGTTAAACTTAGTTTTCAACAAAAACAAAGCAAAATATATCACTGACAATCAAGAATATACAGTATATACAGTACATGCTGTACACCAGAGGCTGTAATCAGGTAACAGGGACACTAGGCAGTATTGGGTAATAAAAGTGAAGTCTGGAGTCAGGCATGCAATTTTGAATGGCGTGGAGAATTATTCTGAGCTATGGTAGACGCGAGATCACCCAGGACTACAACAGGGCTCATGTATTTTGACAGTTTTAATAACTCTCCAATTTTGCATTGCTGTGAAGCAAAAACTCAGGTTCAGCTGAGTATGAACAAACATTGCTAGTTTAGTAGAGAATTCGCCAATGTCAGCTGCTGGTTGGTGCTTGGACAGATCTGAGAGAAGTAAAGCAACTGAATCTATACAAGATATTCCTGATTGATCACTGGCAGTTCATCAACTCTCACAACTTTTATAAATTGGACTATCGCTTTTAACTTAAAAAGGTCAGAAACATGAGAGTATAGCTATGAGGTGAGCAGAGGAGTTTTTTTTTTAAAACAGAGAGTGGCTTGTGCCTGAATTGGAGCATGCTGGATGAGGTGTGGAATAGGATACAATTACTACATTTAAGGGGCATTCAGACAAGCACGTGAATGGGCAAGGCATGATCCAGGCAAATAGCACTGTGGGGAATAAAGGCTAGCAGAGACATAGTGGACTTAGGGGCCTTTTCTGTGCTGTATAACTTCGACACTTCCAGACTTTGGGTGAGATAGCCATCTGTTTTTAAAATTACATTTAAAACCACATTTTGGGCACCAGAGAAGAGCAACCAAGGACAAATCACCAGATTCCTATTCCATACAAATGTCTGTCATAACCAACTTTGCTAGAGAGATGAGCAAGATCTCATGAAAGTACATTGACCTCTTATAGATTATATCATTATTTTCCACAGAAATTTGTTTCAACTTCACATTGGACCCATAGTGCCCACTTTGTCCCCAACCAAAGTTTCTATAACAGAGCTAATCTAAGGCCTGACATTTACTGTAATCTTCCTCACTGTAGTGATGTGCCTTACCATCAATAGGCTTCCACTAGAGTGAACTACAGGGAAGTTTTTAACCTACATGGCAACTTTCTCCAGAATCAAGATAATTCCAAACCCAGTGGGAAAACTACTGTGTGCAAGTATTTAAGAGATGGCCCAAGTCATCTTCAATAAGATGGATCTTATTATCTCATCTTCAAAAGGAGGTCCTCTACCAATCTATTCTCAATTTACAACACTGTACTCCAAAAATATATGGTTAGATCCTAGTAAATATGGACGAGTTCCTATATCACAGTCATCACCCTTCAATAAAGGCAGAGTGTTTCCAAATTGCAGGCCCAGTAGCAAGGAGAAACAACAGCAACTTTAAAAATTGGATCTAGATAAGAGTGAGAGTTATCCCTAACATAATGGCAGTAGGTAAAGATGAAACAAACTCTAACAGGAGTCATGAAGATGGTAATGAGCTATGGTCTCTGTTGGGTTTGTACGATGGTTTTGGGATCAGAAAGGGGAGTCAGGGATCAGGTTAGAGTTCAAGGACAGTGATACGGGGGAGTTAGAGTTCAGATTAAGGGGTCTGTATGCTCCACGACAGCTGGACTGTGTGTGTAAATATAGGGAAAATAAATATGCTAGGTTTTCTAAAATTGACTCCTTCTATCTTAGGCCACGAACTTATCAATCACATCACCCCTTGTATACAGTATAGCAAACAGTGAACCAAGCACTGATCTCTGCGGTACCTCACTGGTCACAGAACTTAGAACTGTACACCATAGCATGTCTGTGCCAACCAAGATGCCAATTCAACTAACCTCATCCGCCTAAACATCAGTTCTCTTACACTCGTGTGTCTAAATACCTCTAAAATGTTACTACTGCATGTGCTTCCACCACTTCCCTTGTTCCAGATAACCACCGTGGAATCTGTGTGGAAAAACATATCTATTTGCATGAATATATTTTATTCTACTCACATTTCCTTCACCTCCTAAAAGATTTCATTACTCACCTACACTCTAGAAAGCAATTTACAGCAGTCAATTAAGCTACCAGCCTGTATATATTTGTAATGCAGGAGGGAACTGGAACATCCAAAAGAAACCCACATGACCACAGGAAGAACATGCAGGATTGAATTTGGGTCACTGGAGTCATGAGGCTACAACTCGAAGCTATTCACTATGCACCTCGTCCTTTAATCCATTTAAACAGAAAAAAACTTACAACACTACATTTTGAAAATTACGTGATCCATATCTGTGTGTCAATTTCTGTGCAACAGGAGGACACACACCATTGTACAATAGTCTCTGTTGTATTATTTTGTACATTATTATTGCACATTGGTAAATTATTGTGTAATTTATTCTGTACTTTATTATTAGTTAATATTATTATTATATTTATTATCTATTATTATAGCTGTGTGTTTTTAAATGTAATGAAATAATTCCTGCTCGGGATCAATAAAGTACTTATTATTATTATTCTTGACTTGAATAATGCATAAATACATGGACAGCACTAAGCATGCATCCAGAAGACATGCAGATTGGTTGAATGGTGTGAATTGCCCTCTAATATTTGGGGGGGGGGGGTTAGCAGACAGAAATCAAAAGTACAAAGTTCAAAATACAGAAGAATTAGTGTAGAATTATTGAAAATGGGGGAAGGTAGTTGAGCATCGGTATGAACTGAGTGTGCACAAAGAAGCTGTTTATTTTGTGTATTCACAACAAAGAGCTTAAGACACATGAACTGATGTCATTAGTACTAAATTTTACACAAGTGCAGCAACAAGTGGCATGGCCTTAAGCAATGTAGGTATAAACTAGAAGGTGAGATGCACGGAGTCCCAACATACAGTAGATCGGGGTCTGCTTTGTTGAACACCTTCGCTCTATCTGCCACACAGGTCAGGTCTTCCCGGTGGCCACCCATTTAAATTAAACTTCCCATTCCAACATATTGATCCATGGCCTCCTCTTGCCACGATGAGGCCACTCACAGGTTGGAAGGGCAACACATGTCTGGGTCGCCTCCAACCTGATTACATAAACATCAATTTCTCTAACTCCCAATTATTTCTCCCCTCTACCTCTTCTCTCTTTTTTCCATTCCAGCTCCCACCTTACCCATTCTCTTCTCGCCTGCCAATCACCTCCTTCCTCTTTCCCTTTCTCCTATGGTCCATTCTCCTCTCCTCAAAGATTCTACTTCTTCATCCCTTTACCTCTACCACCTATCACCTTCAGTTTTCCACTTCACCCCCCACCACCTGATTCATCTATCACCTGCCAGCTCGTACTCTTTACCCCACCCCGCCCCCCACCTTCTTATTCTGGCTTCTTCTCCCTTCTTTTGCAGTGCTGGAGAAGGACTTAACCCAAAATGTCCACAGTTTATTCCCTTTCCTAATGCTGTATGACTTCCATATTTTATGTGTATTGCGCTGGATTGCCAGCATCAGCAGAATCTCTTTCTGTTTATGACAGAAAATTTTACTAAGACTGTTTAAAACGAAAGCACTTGGGATCCTTTGCTTTATAACTAGAACTGTACGACACCAGCATAAAACCCTTATAAATCACTTGTTACATCTGAGCTGGGACAATGTGTCCAAAAGAGATATGGCATTGAAAGAGAGATTTGTTAGAACGGTGCCAAGGATGAGGAAAATCAGTTTAGTGGACAGATTAGTACATTTTCCTTTGACTTAGAGCAAAGTAGATTAGAAGATTCAATAAAAGCATTCAAAATTATAAAGGGTTTTAATGATGTAGGTGAGGAATTTAAGGTATTATTCATAAACCCAGATTTAAAGTTATTGGCAAAAGAAACACAAGAGATAAGCAACTCTTGGAGTAAAAGATTTTCACCACTTTTGCATACATATTCATTTCTTTTTTTATTACAAACAAAAAAATCAGCACATCTACAAAAACCATGACCTTAACAAAATCTAATTAAATATTGAGCAGCAAAAGGGAGAAAAATATAAAGGCAAAAGTAAACATACACAGCAGAGGTGCATCACACCAAAAACCCTCAGTCCTCACCCCGTAAGAAAGTCCAATACAGGGCCCCATATCCTTTCAAAGATGTCCCCTCTGTTCTCATTACATAGTCTCAGTCTCTCCAAATGTAAAGTATTTGCCAGTTCTCTCAGTACGTAGGCACAGAGTCCATTTTCCACATTTGCAGGATTAACTTCTTAGCCATCACCATGCCAAACAATACAGCCTTTTTTTTCATACTTATTGGCTGAAGATAGGGAGCTTGTTGCTCCAAGAATGGCTGTAAGCTCGTTCTACCAGGCACAACACTGTGATAAGGAGAAATGTTACAAAATGGTATGATGTTCTGGAACTTATAAAGAGTTGGTGGACGCAATTCAACAGTAATTCTAAAACATGAAAGGGGAAAAAATAAGGCTATGGGAAAGGAGTAAAGGAATTAGACTAGAAAGATCTTTCAAAAAGCTAGTCCTACACCATAATCCAAAACTCTTTCTCTGCTTTAAGAACCTGTTATAAGAATAAATAAATGCCTGGAACGAAAAGTAATATAATGGCCATCACTTCCAAATAATTAACTTCCAAGTCCTCTTTGTGATAGAGCACAGTGTAAACAGATAAATTTTTTTTAAATGTATCCATATGTGCTCAATCTATTTAGCATAATAGAATAACATATAACTGCTAAAAATGCAATACCTGTATTAGTCTTTGCACTGAAATTAATTTAGGGTCCCTTTCCACCCCTGAGTTAAGTCAGGAGCTTAAAGCTAAATATGAATGCCTAAAATAGTTAAAATGCTTAAAACCAGCATTTAAAATAAATTAAAATCATACCACAGCACGGAGGTGCTGCTCCACAGCATAAGCAATACCAACTTCTTCAACTGCTAGTCTATCGACAGCTTAATAGCTATAAAACAAAAATACTATCTTGCAGAAGGAACAACTAAGGTTAAAATTGGCCTCTGTTCCCCAAGGTAAGGAAAGAAAAATATAGCCGAGGTCCCTGTGGCAATTCCCATTGCTGAAAAGTGCTGTTGAGTACAAAATCAAACTCAGCTTTGAGGGTTATGGTCAAATATTCAATATTTTAAATAGTTATTTGTAAAACACTCCAGAGGCTCTTGTAAAAACACCCTTGACCACAAGCCACTGCCCAAAAAAAAGGGTTAATTATTTAAAATAAATATGTTATCAGCTCTGTGCTTAATACACTTTTCAGTTTGTATATTGGTACAGTTGATGAAATCCCTAGACTTAACTCTTTTTCCATCCTTGTAGTTATCAGTATCAGTGATTGAGAAATTCAACTCCCAATTACTCAGTGCACTTCTCAATGCCAGACTGATAATACATTGTCATTTAAACAATTAGTGTTCCACAACACCCATTAGAAAGAGGTGCTGTGCTTTTAAACATGAAATCAAATTTTAGCCAATGGAACCAAAATTTAAGGCACAAAAGGAGGCTGCCAACACTAGTAGATTAAGTTTTTGATTCTTGGGTCAACATACCAATTGAGATGCTCATCTGAGCACCTTTCAAATGTGACAAAAGACTTGTCTCTCCAACACCCTTTTGGGCAGCAATTTCCAAACCTCCATCAATCAAACAATGGAATTATTTTTTACTAATCCTGTTATCTAGCAAAATTTATGCCCTATAGTTACTAACCTCTTTGTTAAGGAAAATAGGTTATTTCTGTTATTCTGTATATATTTCTCATTTCAATTTTATCTGCCTTCAGTCTCTCCCTCATTCCAAAGTAAACAAACCCAGTCTAGGTCGGCTCCATAATCTATAATTTTCCAAATTGGCAACATTCTTGCAAGTCTCAAATGCTACCAGATTCTTCTTCTGGTATGCTGTCCAGGACTTTTTTCTTTGCTTTTTTTTCAAGATATGGCATTACTGCCAAGGTGTTCATTTATTGCCATCCTGAAACACCCTGACGAAGCAGTAACAGAGAGTCATTTTATTGAACTGCTGCAGACCTTCTGGTGATACTGTTGGGTAAGGAATTCAGAATTTAAATCCAGTGACAATGAATAAACGATTTGTTTCTATGTCAATGTGGCCTAACTAATATTTCATACAGTTCTGATATAGCCTCACACTCATTATCTTTGCCTCTACTGATAAAGAATGCAGCTCATGTGTCTTCTTAACCACATTATAATGTACTCTGTGATACCTCTGTTCTACATTCTTCTCACCTACAATTTACTGTGCTTTCTCTTGTTTGCGCTTTCCAAATATCTTACTCCTCAGGAATAAAAATTTCATTTTTGTTTTGGGTCACCTAAATGATCTATTGATATTTTCTGCTGAGAACTTTCTTCTATACAATCAACCATAAGGTCTATTTTGGCATCACCAGCAAATTTCTTAACTGTTGCCATTACATTCTGTACATACCATGAAAAGCAAAAGACCTGGTAGAGAGTCATGTGGAATCACACTGTATTCAAACTTGCAGTTAAATTAACCTACTAACCAGCACACATAAAAAATGCTGGTGAACACAGCAGGCCAGGCAGCATCTATGGGAAGAGGTACAGTTGACGTTTCGGGCCAAGACCCTTTGTCAGGACTAACTGAAAGAAGAGATAGTAAGAGATTTGAAAGTGGGAGGGGGAGAGGGAGATCCAAAATGATAGGAGAAGACAGGAGGGGGGGGGGATGGAGCTAAGAGCTGGAAAGTTGATTGACAAAAGGGATACAAGGCTGGATACTTACCCCATGTCTTTGGGACATTGGTGGAAACTGGTACACCAATTGGAATATTATTTACGATAATAGTCTCCAAGATTTAGAAATGGGCATGCTGTAAGTATTTCATACAAAGCTCACTGGACTGTCACCTGTAATGGGCAGGCTGTTTTATGAGCAAAGCTAGGATCCACTGGAGATTAAGAGTAAGAGTTTACTTGATAGAAAGATTTAAAGTCTTTAGAGGTCTTGACAGGGTAGATAAAGCAAGAATGTTTCATCATGTGGGAGAATCTAGAAGCAGAAGACACAATTAAAAAATAAGGGGACAACCATTTAAGGTAGAGTTGAAGTGTGATGGTCATAAGGCTGAGAGCCTTTGGAAGTCTTTTCCTCCAAGGCAGGCGGAAGCAGACTCCTTGAATATTTTTCAAGTAGAAGTAGATAAATTCTTCGTAAGCAAGTGCACAATGGTTACTGGGGGGAGTCACATCAGCTACAACTAAATAGCACTTCAGGCTCAATAAGAGAAGTGGCTTATTATTGCTAATTCATATTTTTAAGATGAAAATCAGCCAGACTGGACTTGTCCATTTGTTCAAAGTTCAACAAAACACACTTCAGCAATTTTGCATTTTGACATGTTGTTGTATCTATAGTTGAACATGTTGGCTGGGGACAAGGTAGTTTGCTCTGAAGCAAAAGGCTTTTGCACATTAGCCAGGATGTTACAAAGGTTAATAATCTTTGCTTTATCCAGAGAGTCCAAAGCTGTATCTTGATCGTACAGTAAAACTCTGATTACACCCCATCCAGCTCGCAAGAAACCCGTGGTACACCAGATGCTGATTACTGAATTATTAGACATTCTTCAGCCAGTCAGTTTATTCAGTGCTCTTGTGATTGTCAAAGCTGTTGGCCTGTGGATGGAGCATGAGCTTTGAAAAAGACAGAAGGGCCAGTTGAGACGTTCTGCCTTCTTGGGTAATTAGATGGTTGGCAAAAGCCAATAAAAAGAGACTAGGTTTAAGTGGAACAGCCATAGTGAGTGGGACAGTGTTAGAGTGGCTAGAGGCTTTGGTTCAAGAGGTGTCTGTGAGGAGAGGTGGGGACTAAGGTAGGTTGCTGATAAATTTTCTTCTTCCTTTGTATATTACTGCCTAGTTAGTGTAGTGAGAATGAGACCAGGGTCAGTGGTGTATCTTCATATGACATGTGGGAGTTCTGGGGGTCCAGTCTCCCTGATAACTACAGCTGCATGAAGTGCATCTAGCTGAAGCTCCTTACAAACCACATTAGGGAACTGATCTTTGGTTCATACGGGAGAGTGAGGAGGTGATAAACAGAAGCTCCATCCCTAAGTTGCAGGAGTCAGGTGTCTGAGTGTTTTTCAGGAGAGGAAAAGGGAATGGACAGTGCAGAGTACGCCTGTGACCATTACCCTCAATAACAGGAATACCACTTTGAAGTGGGGGGGGGTGTGAGGGGTGAGGCAGATGATGACTTACCAGTGGAATGCCACAGCAACCAGGTCACCGGCACCGTCTGGCGCTGTGGCTCAAAAGGGGAGGAGAAAGGAGAGGATCGCTATAGCGATAGGAGATTCAACAGTTAGGGGAGCAGACGGGTGATTCTGTGGATGTAAAAGAGACATCCGAATGGTTTGTTGCCTCCCAGGTGCCAGGGTCAGGGATGTCTCAGATTAAGTTTACAGCATTCTAAAGGTGGAGGATGAGAAGCCAGAAGTCATGGCACTTATTGGTACCAACGACATAGGTAGGAAAAGAGATGAGGTCCTGAAGAGAAAATATAAGGAGCTGGGGAGGAAGCCAATCTCAGGATTGCTATCTGTGCCACACATCAGTCATGGTAACAGTAGGATGATTTGGCAGATGAATGAGTGGCTGAGAGTTGGTGGAGGGGACAATGTTTCAGACTTGTGGATCTTCTGGGGAAAATATGACCCTGAACTCAGTGGGGGCAATGTCCTTGCAGGCAGGTTTGCTAGAGTTGTCTGGGGGTGGGGTGCGGTTTAAACTAGCTTGGAACTGGAGTAATACAGCAAAGGATGCAGCAGTTAGTAGATACGTAGAAACAACATGTAGTGAGATGAGGAAGGATAGGCAGTTGATAGGGCAAAGCCGCATGAGTTGAGGTGTGTCTATTTTAATGCAAAAAGTATCAGCAACAAGGGTGATGAACTTGGAACATGGGGTAGTATGGAACTACAACGTTGTGTCTATTATGAATATTTGGATGTCACAACGGAAGGAATGGCTGCTGAATGTCAATGGTTTAGATGTTTTAAAAGAGAAAAGGAGAGGGTAAACAGGTGGGGGTGGCATTACTAATCAGTGTTGTATCACATCTGCAGAAAGGGAGAATATCACGCAGGGATTGTCTACTAAGTCAGTGTGGACGGATGTCAGAAATAGGAAGGCAACAGTAACTCTATTGCATCTAATCTACAGACCTATGGCACTACCAACCCTCTCCCACCCCAACCAAGACACTGAGGTAATAGCGCAAGGCAGATTTTAGAAAGGTGCATGATTTCAACTTCCCTAATATTGGATGAGCACTTCCTTAGTGCAAAAATTTTAGTAGGGCAGAATTTGTGAGGTGTTTCCACAAAGGATTCCTAAGCACAAGAGATTCTACAACACACACAAAATACTGCATGAACTTAGCAAGTCAGGCAGCACTTATGGAAATGAATAAACAGTTAACATTTCAGGTTAAGACCCTTCTTCAGGACTGGAAAGGAAGGAGGAAGATACCGAAATAAAAACATAGGGAGAGGTAAAAGAGGATAGTTAGAAGGTGAAATGTGAAGCTTGGTGTGTGGGAAAGGTAAAGGGTTCAAGAGGAAGGAATCTGAAAGGAGAGAGCAGTAGACCATGAAAGAAAAAGAAGGTACACCAGGGGGAGGTGATAGAAAAGAGGCAAGAAGTCAGAAGGGAATAGGGGCTGGAATTTTTTTGAACTAGCAGGAGAATTCCATGTTCATTCCATCAGGTTGAAGGGTACCAAGATGGAATATGAGGTGTTGTTCCTCCACTTTGACAGTAGCCTCAGTGTGGCAAATGGGGAGGCCATGGAACGAGAATGGGAATAAAAATTAAGTTGGCCACCATGAAATTCTGCTTTTGGTGGATGGAGTGGAGGTGCTCACCAAAGCAGACCTCCAATTTATGATGGATCTCACCAATGTAGAGGAGGCTGCATTGGGAGCACCAGGTACAATAGATGAATCCAACAGAATTGCAGGTGAAGTGTTGCTTCACCTAAAAGAACTGTTGCCTCACCTGAATGAGGTGAGGGAGGAGGTGAATGGGCAAGTGTACCACTTTGGCCACTTGCAGGGATAAATATCAGGAACGTGGTTAGTCGGGAGGGAGTAATTAGTGGAAGATACTGATTCATACGGCTAGCTTGACTATACCTCTTCCCACCCTGTCTCCTGTAAAAATGCTACACCCTTTTCTCAGTTCCTTCGCCTCTGCTGCATCTAGTCCAAGGATGAGGCTTTCCTTTCCAGGACATCAGAGATACCCTCCTTCATCAAAGAACAGGGTTTCCCTTCCTCTACCACTGATGCTGCCCTCACCCACAACTCTTCCATTTCCCAGACATCTGCACTCACCCTATCTTCCCACCGCCTTAACAGGGATAGAGTTCCTCTTGTCCTCACCTACCACCCCACAAACGTCCACATCCTACACACTTTCTCTGCAACTTGCATCATCTCCAAAGGGATCCTACCACCAAACAGATCTTTACCTCCCCAACCCGTCAACTCTCTGCTTTCCACAGGAATTGCTCCCTGTGATTCCTTTGTCTATTCATTCCTCCCCAGTAATCTCCTTCCTAGCACTTTTCCTTGCAAGCAGCCAAATTACTACACTTGCACATTCACCTCCTCCCTCACCTCCATTTAGGGTCCCAAACAGTTCTTCCAGGTAAGGCAACATTTCAACAGCAAATCTGTTGGAGTCATCTATTGCAGGGGACCCCAACCTTTCTTGCAACACAGACCGATTTAATATTGACAATATTCTTGCGGACCGGCTGACCCGGTTGGGGGGGGGGGGTGTTCGTAGGGTTAAACTCACCTGAATATGTCTTTTACAGTTAGGATTGCCAACTTCCTCACTCCCAAATAAGGGACAAAAGTAGCAGACAAATCCCGGGACAGTTTACCCCAGGAAAGACTACCATGACCATGAAGCCTTGCGCGGGCACCTGTGTGCATGCGTGACGTGCGCATGTCATGTGCACATGCGCGTATGTGCCGATTTTTTTCCCCATAAATCGGTTTTGCCTTCATCTTCCCAACTACACTGTACATACATTATTTCTACTTTATATAGGCTGTGTATTTATCATATCATTCCTGCTTTTACTATATGTTAGTGCTATTTTCAGTTTTATGTGTTATTTGGTATGATTTGGTAGTTTTTTTTGGGTCTGGGAACACCCAAAAATTTTTCCCATATAAATTAATGGTAATTGCTTCTTCACTTTACGCCATTTCGGCACGAAAGGTTTCATAGGAACACTCTACCTTAGCGGGGGAAATACGGGACAAGGGCGGTCCAGTATGGGACAAACCAATTTAGCCCAATATATGGGATGTCCTGGCTAATACAGGACAGTTGGCAACCCTATGTTCAAGTTCAACAGTGCGTGAGAGGGAATGAGGAAAGGTGCAGCTGACTCATATTGTTTCCGCGCGGCCCGGTAGTTGGGGACCGCTGATCTATTATATCTGGTGCTCCTGATGCAGCCTCCTCTACATTGGTGAGACCCATTGTAAATTGGGGGATCACTTTGTCGAACATCTCTAGTCTATCTGCCACAAGTGGAATTTCCTGATGGCCAATCATTTTAATTCCTATTCCCATTCCAACATACCAGTCCATGGCCTCTTTTGCCATGATTCTTCTACTCTCCACTCTGCCCTCTTACGTCTTCTCACCTCCCCCAGTGCCCCTCCTTCTTCCCTTTCTCCCATGGTCCAACTCTCCTCTCCTAGCAGATTCCTTCCTCTCTATGCTTTACCTTTCCCAGTCACCTGGATTCACCTATCACCTTCTAGCTTGTCCTTCTTCCTCTCCTCCCTACCATTTTACTCTGGCATTTTCCCCCTTCCTTTTCAGTCCTGAAGAAGAGTTTCAGTCTGAAGCGTCAACTGTTTATTCATTTCCATAGATGCTGCCTGACCTGCTGAGTTCCTTCAGCATTTTGTGTATTGCTTTGGATTTCCAGCATTTGTAGAATTTCACTTGTTTAAGAGATTCTGCAGATGCTGTAAATCTGGAGTAACTCACACACTCAGCAGGTCAGGCAGCATCTATGGAGAGGAATATCCTAACACATATGTAGACAGGCTGACTAAAGGTGAGGCTCCACTGAACCTCTTGCTAGGCAAGAATCAGGTCATGTGTCAGATCTCTTACTGGCTGAGCATTTTGGAGACTGTGACCTTAATTCCCTGACTTTCACCATAGCCTTAGACAGGGATAGGAGCAGGTGATATGGGAAAGTAATTGGGATAGGGCAAATTATCATGCTATAAGGTAGGAAAATAAGAGCATAAATTGGAAACGGATGTACTCAAGGAAATGCACAACAGAAATGTATAGCAATACACACAAAATGCTGGAGGGACACAGTGGGCCAGGCGGCATCTATGGAAAAGAGTAAGCAATTGATGTTTCAGGCCAAGACCTTTCATTGGTACTGGAGAAAAAGTAGAGGAGTAAGAAAATGGGGGGGGGGCGAGGAGGAACTCCACAAGGTGATAAGTGAAACTGGGGGTGGGGGGATGAAGTAAAGAGCTGGGAAGTTGATAGGTGAAAGAGATAGAGGGCTGGAGAAGAGAAAATATGATAGGAGAGGACAAAGCCATAGAAGAAAGAAAGGGGGGTAGAGCACCAGAGGGAGGGAGTAATAGGCAGGTAAGGAGAGAAGGTGAGAGGGAAAAGGAAATGGGAATGGGGAATGGTTTTGGGGGGGAAGTGGAGCATTACCGGAAGTTCAAGAAATTGATGTTTGTGCCATCAGGTTGGAGGCTAGACATGCAGATGTTGTTAAGGGAGCACTTGCACAGGGTTCTGAATAGGTTTGTCCCATTGAGGCAGGGAAAGGTTATTAAGACGAAGGAACGCGGCTGATGAGAGATGTGGAACATCTTGTCAAGGGGAAGAAATAAGTTTACATAAGCCTTAGAAGCTGGGATTAAGCAGGATTCTAGAGGGTTACCAGGTATGCAGTAAGGAGCTGAAGAATGAATTTAGGAGAGCTAGGAGGAGCATGAGAAAGCCTTGGCAAGGAAAACCCCAAGGCATTCTACATGCATGTGAGGAACAAGAGGGTGACTAGAGTAAGGGTAACACCAATTAGGGATAGAAGAGGAAACATGCCTGGAGTCAGAGCAGATGGCAAAGGTCCTTAATGACTACTTCAGTTTACCAGTGAGAGACCTTGATGAGTCTGAAGACACTGTTGAATAGGCTGATATGCCAGAACATGTTAACGTTAAGAAAGAGGATGTGCTGGAACTGTTGAAAAACATTAGGATAGATAAGTCTCAGTGCCGAATGGGATATACCCCAGGTTACTACAGAAAGTGAAGGAAAAGATCACTGCACCTTTGGCAATGATCTCTGCATCCTCTTAGGCTACAGGAGTTGTATCAGATGATTGGAGGGTAGCAAATATTATGCCTTTGTTCAAGAAAGGGAGTTGGGGTATTCATGGAATCATATACCAGCGAGATTTCCTTTAGTGGGTAAATTATTGAAGATTATTAGAACAGGATATATGAGCAGTTGGAGAAGCGTGGTCTGATTAGGGATAGTCAGCATGGCTTTGTGAGGGACAGGTTGTGCCTCACAAGCCTAACTGAATTCTTTGAGGATGTGACAAAGCACAAGGATGAAGATTGAGCAGTGGATGTGGTGCATATAGATCTTGGTGAGGTGCTTGATAACATTGCCATGGTGGGCTCATTCTGAAAGTCCGGAGGCATGGAATTTAGGAAAAATTGGATTCAGAATTGGCTTGCCCATAGAAGGCTGAGGATGGTAGTAGATGGAGTGTATTCTCCTTGAAGGCCGATGACTACTGGTATTCTGAAGGGTCTGATCTGGGACCCCTGCTCTTTGTGATTTTTATAAATGACTTGAATGAGGAAGTGGAAGGGTGGGTTAGGAAGTTTGATTGCGTGGATAGTCATAGGTTTTTTCCCAGGGCTGAAATGGTTAGCACGAGAGGGCACAGTTTTAAGGTGCTTGGAAGTAGGTACAGAGGAGATATCGGGGTAAGTTTTTTTTTATGCAGAGAGTGGTGAGTGCATGGAATGGGCTGCCGGTGACAGTGGTGGAGGCGGATATGATACTCCTGGACAGGTATATGGAGCTCAGAAAAAGAGAACTATGGGTAACCCAAGGTAATTTCACAGGTAAGGACATGTTCGGCACAGCTTCTTGGGCCGAAGGGCCTGTATTGTGCTGTAGGTTTTCAATGTTTCTATGACCTGAAGGTTGGTGGAGTTGTGGATAATGTAGAAGGTTGTTATAGGTTACAATGGGACATTGATAGGATGCAGAGATGAACTGAGAAGTAGCAGATAGCATTCAACCTGAGGAATTGTGAAGTAACTCCCTTTGGAAGGTTGAATTTGAAGGCAGAATTCAGGGTTAATGGCATGATTATTGGTAACGTAGAGGAACAGAGGAATCGTGGGGTCTACAACCATCAATCCCTCAAAGTTGCAGCACAAGTTGATAAGACGATGAAGGAGAAGTATGGTGTGTTAGTCTTCATTAGTTGCAGATTGAGTTCAAGAGTCGAGAGATAATATTGTAGCTCTATAAAACACGAGTTAGACCTCTTCTAGAATATTGTGCTCAATTCTGATTACCTTTACAGAGGGTGCAAAGGAGATTTACCAGGATGCTCCCTGGATTTGAGAGCATGTCTTATGAGGATAGTTTGACTGAGCTATTGTCTTTGGAGTGAAGGAGAATGAAAGTTACCTTATAGTTATACAAGATGATAAGAGGCATACATCAAGTAGCTAACCAGAGACTTCAACCTAGGGGAGAAATGGCTAATATGTGGTGACATAATTTTAAGGTTACTGGAGGAAAGTATAGGAGATGTCAGACGCGTAATTTACAGTCGTGAGGGTATTGAATGCCCTACTCAGAGCGGTGATAGAGGCAGGTAGATACATTAGAGACATAAGAAAATCTTAGATAGGTACATAGAAACATAGAAATTAGGTGCAAGAGTAGGCCATTCGGCCCTTTGAGCCTGCACCGCCATTCAGTACGATCATGGCTGATCATCCAACTCAGAACCCTGTACCTGCCTTCTCTCCATACCCCCTGATCCCTTTAGCCACAAGGGCCATATCTAACTCTCTCTTAAATATAGCTAATGAACTGGCTTCAACTGTTTCCTGTGGCAGAGAATTCCACAGATTCACCACTCTCTGTGTGAAGAAGTTTTTCCTCATCTCAGTCCTAAAAGGCTTCCCCTTTATCCTCAAACTGTGACCCCTCATTCTGGACTTCCCCAACATCGGGAACAATCTTCCTGCATCTAGCCTGTCCAATCCCTTTAGAATTTTATACGTTTCAATCAGATCCCCCCTCAATCTTCTAAATTCCAGAGAGTACAAGCCTAGTCGATCCAGCCGGATCCAATATGGATGATAGAAAAATGGAGGGCTGAGTTAGAGTGACCTTAGAGTAGGATAAAAGGTCAGAACATCGTGTGCTGAAGGGCCTCTACTGTGCAATAGTGTTCTATGTTCAAGGATCAAGATCAGTGTCTCAGACAAACTGCAATTAAAAGATTTGACAAACAGTTCCAGACTTGAAACATAAACTGTTTTTTCTTTCCACACATACAGCTTACTTGCTAATTTTTTCCAGCATTTTTGAATCATTTGCAGTCATGCTTTGATTTGCAATTAAGAATGTTCATTTCAATAAAGAAAAAGTGCTACTTAAAATATAGCAAGTTTAATTCATCTTTTTAGCTGGTCCTTTAAAAAGTACGTACTTAATAAATTGCACATGTTGACAGAAGTGCTTTCATGGTATTAGGATGCAGAACTATAAATTGTTGCAAATGGTATTTGTATCTTTCCTTCCCTGAGGGCCATGTACTGTATATCAAAATATCAGAAATTGTCACATCCAAAATAACAGCATTCACTCCAATAAATTCCAGGCAATAAAGAAATAGGAGAATATTTGACTATGTTTGGCTTACAGAAATCCTTTTCATTTCCCCCATCATTCCCAAGGGAAATGACAAAACACAAATTAGCACTGGGTCCAATACTAGCAGTAATATTAGGTAGTCATTGGTTTCACACCATAAGAAACAACTGTTGCTCCTGAGGAATAATCTTTAAAATAATCAGCGAAGTTTAACTAGCAGTACAGTGAAATTGCCCTGCAATATAGCTGCATCATAACCAAAGTTGCTGGGCCTTAAGTTGCTTTTTTTGCTCAGGTCACGTATTTCCACAGAATTGTTGAAATCCTTTAACATAACTGCTCTGAGGTTTTAAAAAATACTTCACAGAATAGATTTATGGGCAGAATCAACATTGCTGTAAATGATATCATTGACATACATGGAATTATGATGTAGTAGCCACTATAGAGACTTAGCTGGCACCAGGGCAGGAATGGATTCTCAATCTTCCTGGATTTCAGTGCTTCAAAAGGGATGGGGGGGGGGAGGTAAGGGGAGGAGGGGTGGCATTACTGGGCAGGGATACTATTACAGCTACAGAAAGGGTAGGTAATGTAGCAGGATCCTCTTTTGAGTCAGTATGGGTGGAAGTCAGGAACAGGAAGGGAGCAGTTACTCCATTGGGAATATTCTATAGGCCCCCAGGTAGCAGCAGAGATACCGAGGAGCAGATTGGGAAGCAGATTTTGGAAAGGTGCAAAAATAACAGGGTTGTTATCATGGGTGACTTTAACTTCCCTAATATTGATCACCTGATTAGCTCCAATGGTTCAGATGGGGCAGAGTTTGTTAAGTGTGTCCAGGACGGATTCCTGTCACAGTATGTTGACAGGCCAACTAGGGGAAATGCCATACTAGATCTAGTATTAGGTAATGAACCGGGTCAGGTCACAGATCTCTTAGTGGGTGAGCATCTGGGGGACAGTGACCACCGCTCCCTGGCCTTTAGTATTGTCATGGAAAAGGAGAGAATTGGAGAGGACGGGAAAATTTTTAATTGGGGAAGGGCAAATTATGAGGCTATAAGGCTAGAACTTGCAGGTGTGAACTGGGATGATGTTTTTGCAGAGAAATGTACTATGGACATGTGGTCGATGTTTAGGGATCTCTTGCAGGATGTTAGGGATAAATTTGTCCCGGTGAGGGAGATAAAGATTGGTAGGGTGAAGGAACCATGGGTGACAAGTGAGGTGGAAAATCTAGTCAGGTGGAAGAAAACAGCATACATGAGGTTTAGGAAGCAAGGATCAGATGGGTCTATTGAGGAATATAGGGTAGCAAGAAAGGAGCTTAAGAAGGGGCTGAGGAGAGCAAGAAGGGGGTATGAGAAGGCCTTGGCGAGTAGGGCAAAGGAAAACCCCAAGGCATTCTTCAGTTATGTGAAGAACAAAAGGATGACAGGACTGAAGGTAGGACCAATTAGAGATAAAGGTGGGAAGATGTGCCTGGAGGCTGTGGAAGTGAGCGAGGTCCTCAATGAATACTTCTCTTCGGTATTAGGTTGATGTTCTGGAGCATGTTGATATTAAGGGAGAGGAGGAATTGTTAAAATACATTAGGACGGATAAGTCCCCGGGGCCTGACGGAATATTCCCCAGGCTGCTCCATGAGACGAGGGAAGAGATTGCTGAGCCTCTGGCTAGGATCTTTATGTCCTCGTTGTCCACGGGAATGGTACCAGAGGATTGGAGGGAGGCGAATGTTGTCCCCTTGTTCAAAAAAGGTAGTAGGGATAGTCCAGGTAATTATAGACCAGTGAGCCTTACGTCTGTGGTGGGAAAGCTGTTGGAATAGATTCTTAGAGATAGGATCTATGGGCATTTAGAGAAACATGGTCTGATCAGGGACAGTCAGCATGGCTTTGTGAAGGGCAGATTGTGTCTAGCAAGCCTGACAAGAGTTCTTTGAGGAGGTGACCAGGCATATAGATGAGGGTAGTGCAGTAGATGTGATCTACATGGATTTTAGCAAGGCATTTGACAAGGTTCCACACGGAAGGCTTATTCAGAAAGTCAGAAGGCATGGGATCCAGGGAAGTCTGGCCAGGTGAATTCAGAATTGGCTTGCCTGCAGAAAGCAGAGGGTCGTGGTGGTGGGAGTACTTTCAGATTGGAAGGTTGTGACTAGTGGTGTCCCATAAGGATTGGCTCTGGGACCTCTACTTTTCATGATTTTTATAAGTTTGCAGACGACACAAAGATTGGTGTGTTGTGGATAGTGTAGAGGATTGTTGAAGATTGCAGAGAGACATTGATAGTATGCAGAGGTGGGCTGAGAAGTGGCAGATGGACTTCAACCTGGAGAAGTGTGAGGTGGTACACTTTGGCAGGACAAACTCCAAGGCAGAGTACAAAGGAAATGGCAGGATACTTGGTAGTGTGGAGGAGCAGAGGGATCTGGGGGGTACATGTCCACAGATCCCTGAAAGTTGCCTCACAGGTAGATAGGGTAGTTAAGAAAGCTTATGGGGTGTTAGCTTTCATAAGTCGAGGGATAGAGTTTAAGAGTCGTGAGGTAATGATGCAGCTCTATAAAACTCTGGTTAGGCCACACTTGGAGTACTGCATCCAGTTCTGGTCGCCTCACTATAGGAAGGACATGGAAGCACTGGAAAGGGTACAGAGGACATTTACCAGGATGCTGCCTGGTTTAGAGAGTATGCATTATGATCAGAGATTAAGGGAGCTAGGGTTTTACTCTTTGGAGAGAAGGATGAGAGGAGACATGATAGAGCTATACAAGATATTAAGAGGAATAGATAGAGTGGACAGCCAGCGCCTCTTCCCCAGGGCACCATTGCTCAATACAAGAGGACATGGCTTTAAGGTAAGGGGTGGGAAGTTCAAGGGGGATATTAAAGGAAGGAGAGTGGTTGGTGCGTGGAATGCACTGCCTGAGTCAGTGGTGGAGGCAGATACACTAGTGAAATTTAAGAGACTACTAGACAGGTATATGGAGGAATTTAGGGTGGGGGAGTTATATGGGAGGCAGGGTTTAAGGGTCAGCACAACATTGTGGGCCAAAGGGCCTGTACTGTGCTGTACTATTCTACGTTCTATGTTCTATGACACTGGCAATAGAGAAAAAACTTCTTAATCAGCTGCCAATTGCTAAATTATCACCCAGTTGGAGAATAATTATTAGAAAATAAATCCATCACCTTCAAAAATACATTCCTCCAACTAGATTTTCTTTCTCTCTAGAAGATGACTCCATCTAAGCTACAGGGCCACATACACAATCAAACACAAACTGGTAGAGGAACTCAGCATGCCACGCATCTATGGAAAAAAGTACAGTAGACATTTTGGGCCAAAACCCTTTGGCAGGACTGGGAAAATAAAAGCTAAGGAGTAGATTTGAAAGGTGGGGGAGGGGAGAGAGAAACACCAGGCGATAGGTGAAACTTGGAGGGGGAGGGATGAAGCAAAGAAGTAGGAAGTTGATTGGTGAAAGAGACAGAAGGCCATGGAAGAAAGAAAAAAGGGTGAGGAGCACCAGAGGGAGGCGATGGGTGGGCATCTTCTCTCTTGGTGGCAAAGGAGCTAAATTTTGGAGGTAAGGTCAAATAAGACAAGACAAGACAAGACAAGCATCCGGATTGCTTTGCAGGCAATGATCATAAGTCTTTTGTACTACAGATGGTATGCTGTCAGACCTACAACCTTTGCTGCATTCTGTTTCTTGATAGTGAACATCAATTCCTGTGAAGATGAGAATTGCAGAAGGATGCCATGATGGATAATCCATACCAGACCTGTGACTGAACATAGATGCGAAATGGTTCAGCATCATCTCTAGTATTCACATCCAGGAACCCACTATTACCGAAGACTCTTAAATCTTCCCCATCATCTTAGCTATTTAATTGATCACCACCATTCACAACTAAATATGGAAGGAGTGCAGAACTTAGAACTGATTTGTGAGTTGAAAGATCACTGGTCTGGCACCTTATTTATCAGTATGCTTGCTGCTACTTCATTCTGCACTCCGCACTGAACCAGGGTTGATCCCCAAGCTTTTTAGTAATGGTCAAATGAGATATGTGACAGACCATGAGGTGACAGATTGACGGCGACATTTCTGATGATGTTGCCTGGCCCATTACGCTTCATGCATGCCTGGTCTTAAGATGCTGAATATATTATACTCCATTTAGCATAACTGTAGTGCCAAATTGCAGAATGTTAGGTAACCCTTGCTGTGTTTCCACAAGGACTATGCAGTAGTCTGTGACAGCAATAGTAGAAGCATTTATCACAAGTAGATTGGGAAAATGAGATCAAAGAGTTTTTTTTGTATGTTGATTTGCTCACTATCTGCTACAAACCCAGTCTGGTAGCTACTTTCCTCACAACATATCCAACTCTGTCACCACGAGCTGGCACACCACTTTCGGTATTGGATACTGAAGTCTCTTACCTAGACATGTTCCATAACTTTTCTCTTCCTTCATTACACCCTCCAAATACTATTCAGCATAAAGAAGCACAGATTCTAAGATGCCAGTAATCATGAGGAGGTTTCTTTGTTCATATTTGATCATATTCCATGAGATTCAATGAGGTCAAGAGTAAATTCTGAGGCCTACAATGAGTACTCTTTCATGGATATATACCACTATGCCACTATCACTGGTGAGTGCGAAATGCCAAAGGGAAGACTGTCTTACTGTCTGTAAGATAGGATTCTGCCAGTACAATGTTAAGCTGTGGATACATCTCCCAATTTAAACACAAGTCCCCAAATATTTGTAAGAAAGACACTGAAAAAGTTAACCATTATGAGAGTGTGAAAATCAGCTTTCCTTAATATGAAAAAAGCTGGTTAAAATAAGGAATAACATGTTTATTTTAGATATATAAAAGCAATTCGTAAAGTAAATTGCATACCAGATATCCCAATAAAACTAATATTGAATCACACATCAGATTTAATTGAATCAAAATGAGAACAATGAAGAAAATACTCAGCCAGATATTTAGTGATTTTAAATCAAACCAATCAGCATTTAGTGGCTTGAATATATTAACTTCAGAGTTCTACACATGCTCTGTCTAACATGAAAATCCAGAATTTACTCAAATTCATTTCAAGTTTCCTTTGAAACATGGATAATCTTTGGGGTGTGTGCTGGCAGGAGTTCCAAAACATTACCATGCACCAAGCAATGTAGCTCTTTCCCCTTATTCCCACTTTCTCCCCAATATGCTAAAATCTGTGGACAATGCCTTACACAAAAAGAACTAATGGAAACAGTTTTTCTCTGTCCACTTTACTGATGTCCCACGAGGATCAATACCACGACCTTTGATGTTTGTAAAACAGCGGATTCTGATTAATTGGACCATCAGATAATTGGGGCAACTCCTAAAGAGCAAAAACTAATCAAGAAAATAGCCAGGATTCCCTTCGTTTATTTGGGATACTCTGCCGTTTAACTGGGGCAGAAGACTGTTGCCAAACATTTTTAACTCATGTCAGTCGCATGCACATCGTGTGGCGATTATCTGTGACATCGTGCTTAGAGCCAAGAATTTTTAAATAGCACCACTGGCGTGTTTACGCTCAAAAAGCAGTGGTTTTTGTCACCAATAGTTGGCGAGTAATAAATAGCAAGACAATTCAGAACTATTTGCTCACTACGGTTTCAACCATTCAGGCTTGGAGATGCCAAAAATGGCTGGGAGTGATGAGAAACAATTTCACTTCTTCAGGTTAGGGACTACAAAGAATTTACAGGTATTCACAATCATCTTGAATGATACAATGAAACTGAAGAATTGGCGGATGCAATCGTCGAAAGCACTGTTTGAAGGCAGTCTACTATCTGCAATGTGTCTGTGCTGAACTTGCTCATTTAAAGTCAATCAAAAGAACACGCCAGCATACACTGAATAAATTCCTTTGTTAATAACTATTAGGAACTAACACGGTTTTACAGTACTGTAATAGTTTTGTTAGTGTTCTAATTTCTTTTGTATTTTATTTAAATAGTGTTGGCACGTGGCCAAGTGGTTAAGGCATCGGTCCAGTGATTTGAAGGTCGCAAGATTGAGCATCAGCTGAGGCAGCGTGTTGTGTCCTTGAGCTAGGCATTTAACCACACGTTGCTCTGTGACGACACCGGTGCCAAGCTGCATCGGCCCTAGTGCCCTTCCCTTGGACAATATCAGTGGTGTGGAGAGGAGAGACTTGCAGCATGGACAACTGCCAGTCTTCCATACAACCTTGCCCATGCCCATGCCTTGGAAGCATTCCAAGGTGCAAATCCATGGTGTCATGAGACTAATGGATGCCTAACCCTCATTTAAATAGAGTGAATTCCGTTAATTGAACACATTGGGACAAGCAAAAGAAAATCTGCAAATGCTGGAAATCCAAGCAACACACACAAAATGCTGGAAAAACTCAGGCCAGGCAGCATCTAGGAAAAGAGTACAGTCATTGTTTCAGCCCAAAACATCAACTGCACTCTTTTCCTAGATGCTGCCTGGCTTGCTGAGTTCCTCCAGCATTTCGTGTGTGTTATATTGGGACAAGTACATTTTGACCCAATTAGCCAAAGTTTCATGGAACTAGTTACAAAAGTGTAAAAAAGTCAAACTGAGTAACAAATTATGCATTTAAATGAAATACAGAACAAATTAGAAAATTACCAACGGTGCTATAAAACTGCATTTTTTCCTAATAGTAATCAACTGAGGAATTCATCCAGGGTACAAAATGAACAAAATCAGCACAGACACCTAGTGCACATAACGGACTTCATATTTCATACAATGCTATCAACATTTACATCTTCCAAATCTTGAAAGTTATAATGAAAATAAAGATGATTATTCTTTGTAGCTCCTAACTTGAAGAAGTAAAATAATTTTATTTTCACTCCTGGTCGTTTCTAGTATCTCTAAACCTGAATGTTTGAAACTGCACTGAGCAAAACAGTTCTGAATTGTCTTACTGTTTTCCTTGCCAGCTATACTGACAAAAATCACCAGTTTTTCAACACAAACACGGGTAACTGACGCTATTTAAACTATTTGCTCTAAGCAGGGCACACAAATGTGTGTAACTGACTCTAGTTAGGACCTGCTCAGCAAGTCTCCTGACCCACTTAAGCAGCATAGTGTCCCAAATAAACTAAGGGAATTTGGAAAATACCCTAGATTGGATTTTGTTCTTTAAGAATTGTCCCAAATAAGTGACTGCTCCAATTACCTGATTGCCCAATGAGCCAGAATCCACTGTAAATAATTTGTTAGTCAGATAATGGGGTTTATCTTTTCTTATACCTTTTATTTCCATGAAACTTTGGCCAATTGGGATAGCCGCTTAGTTGGACCAAAATATATTGGTCCCAATGTGTCCCAATTAACTGGAATCGACTGTATATGTGAATTACTTGGAGATGATCAGTAAGCTTGCAGATGACACTAAGATTGACAAAGTTTTTGATAATATAAAAGGTAGTCCTAAGCTGCAGAGAGATTTCAATGTATTGGTGAAGTGGCTGAAAACTGGCAGGAGTTAAATACAGATAAATGTGAGATGGTGAGTTTTGGGAGTACAAATGATGTTAGACCATACATCATTAACAGTAAGATCATAACCTGTATTGAGGAACAATACAAATCCTTAGATCTTTGTGAATGGCAACACAGGTAGAAAACATAGTTAAGGCATATGGGATACCGCCCTTCATTAGACAGGGCACAGAATACATAAGTAGGAGGTTATGTCCCAACTTTATTCTCAGATGGAATACTGCCTGAACTTCCAATCTTTAGGAAGGAAATGGTGGTGCCGGAGATGATGCAAAGGAGATTTTCCTGTTAGTCTCCTGGGATGGAGCGTTTCAGTTAAGAGGAAAAACTGGAAAAGCCAAGTCTTTGCACTCTGGAGAAGAGGTGGTTAAGAGGGGATTTGATTGAGATATCTGTATTCCTCATTATTTTGTATAAGGTAGGGGGCAGAAAGTCTTTGCCCATATCAGAAGCAGATGACAAAAGGGGACAAAGATTTAGGATAATCAGGAAGATATTTAGAGGTGATCTAGGGGACCTTTTCTCACCCAAAGAATTATCAGCATCTGAAATACACTGCCCAAGAGTGACTGAAACTGGGTGCTAACAATGATTAAAAAGCATCTAAATCAGGTGCTCCAACCCTGGGGTCCACAGACCCCTCAGTTAATAATAGGGGTTCATGGGATAAAAAGGGTTGGGAACCCCTGATCTTGATGATCACTTGATTTAGAAGGCTATAGATCAAATGCTGGGAGATGGTACAATGGTACAGAAAGGTGTCTAGTGATCAGTTTGGACAAATTGGGCTGAATGACTTGTTTCCACACTGACAATGAAACTTGCCAATTTTTGCATACTTCCAAAACTCTCCTCGATGACCTTTGCTCCACATGAACAATCCTAGCTTGTCCATACTAACACAGCAATTAAAATCTCTCATCTCTAGAATCAACCAAGTGGATTGCTTCTGCTTGTCAAGAATCTTCACTTCTTTCCTAGAATGTAATGATCAGAACTGGGCATAACCTCCCCTACTTTCTGCTCAAAGATATTATTAAGTTCAGGATCCTTTCGTGGCTTGCTAACTACTCCTTCATTACATCTTGTCACCTTCAAACATGAACCTTAGGTTATCTGTTGTATACTCTTTAGAACTGTCCAAGTGGGTCTAGAAAGAAAAAGTTCCTTAGAATTCTTACATGAAACACCATCCTGCTTCTTTGTCTCCACTTCAACTTGCTAAATCATTTTCAATAGAAGTAGAGCTTCAAGGAAAGAGACCATTTAAGAATTAGGGCTCCTCTCTAATTGCGACACGGCTAAGTGTTGACAACTGTGGAAAATTCAATAAAAATTAGTCCAGGCCCATGCTGTTTATAAGGAAGCACTGCCTTGCAAAATCACATGTTTTCACAGTGACATGAGCATGGAAATAAATAATTGCAATCTTTATGTTTGAATTGGCAAGGTTGAACCACTTGGGACTGAATTAGCAACCCAATAGCAACGTAGATGAATTGTTAGGCAATCTTTCTTAATATAAAGAGAAAAGTTTAAATTATCTTTAAAATGGTTAACTACCTTAAAGGTAATCAGAGGTAATTTCCCAACATGTGCTGATCTCAGCCTAGCTGGTGGATAGGTACAATAACTCACAAGAGCAAAAGGCTGATCCCATGGGAAGTGAAGATGCAAGTGCCAGGCAGGAATATAATTAATATGATAGCCTTTTAATCAGATGGAACTCCAACGCTCTCCATTCAGGCTCTCTCATATCACTGATTGAATACTTTGTTCAAATAAAGAACAACAACGGACTACATCCAAGGATACATAACCACATTTTCATACACCAAAGACAGAAAATCCATTCATATTATTTCTCTCCCGTTTACATTATTTATAGTCCAAAACCAAATGGCGTTTTTTCTAATATACTCAACTACTAGCAATCAACTAAAATTAGTTTTTACCACAAAAACAATAAGCCACTGGTCAAGAAAGCAATGACCAAGTTTTTGAGAACTGAGATTAGCATCATTTGAATGTCATGGTTACAGGAGATCTAAGGGAACCTTAAAGATAAAGATAAGATTAGCTTCATATGTCACATGCTCATCAAACATACAGTGAAATGCACCATTTTCAATCTATAGCCAACACAGTCCAATTTGAAAATTCAGATTAGTATCATTTGAATATCACGGTTATGGCGCACAGTGGGGGAGGGTCTAAGGAACATTAAAGGTAAAGATAAGATTAACTTTATTTGTCACATGTACATCAAACATACAGTGAGATGTGTTATTTTCATCAATGGCCAAAGTCCTGATGAAAAGGACAGTTAAATCCCATCCATAGGTGCTGCCTGACCAGCTGAGCTCCTCTAGCACATTGTGCAGTACTTTAAATTTCCAGCATCTGCAGTACTTCTTGTGTCAGTCCAAGTCTGTGCTGGGGGCAGTCTGTGAATGTCACCATGCTTCCAACAGCAATGTAGCATGCCCACAACTTAACCATACATCTTTGGCATGTGTAAGGAAACCAGTGCACTCGGAGGTCACAGATGAAACATATGGTGGTGGGAATGAACACCAATTAGTTTTACAGCTGGCACTGTAAAGTGGTGTGCTAACCAATAAGCTACTATACCACCCTACCACTACGCTGTAGAACATTCTCTTTTCTCTCAACTTTCTTCTATCTGGATTTAATATTGCATATTTAGTAAAACAGTACAAATTTCCAACTGGAGATAAAAAAAATAATTCCCATAAAATGTTGTATACATTATATTCAATCATATGTTAAATTTCTTTTCAACAATATCATTTGAAAATCAGTTTAATGTGGAGTCAATTAAGTTTGTGATCATGGCCCAGTCAAATCACGCCAAATCATGACATTCAAATGGACACTTTCATTTGGCCAGGCCAAATCTAACCCAACCATCAATTTTGTGTGCTCCAGTACCTAATCTCTTCTCCTAACCCTAATTTCAGAAGAGGAGAATGGATTGTATATTTTCAACACAGAAACATGGAATGCCCAATGGAAATCAGTCCCAAGTGAATATTTTAATTGTGATCACATTCACATTGAATTCACCTATTCAAATTTATTGCATCAAACACACAAAATGCTGAAGGAACCTAGCAGGCAGGCAGCATCTCAGGAAATGAAGAGAGAGTCAACATTTTGGGCCAAGACCTTTCATCGGAACTGGAAAAGAAGGGGGAAGATGCGAATATGATGTGGTGGTGCAGGACAAGCTAGAAGGTGACAGATGAAGCCAGGTGGGTGGGTGGAGTGGAGAAGTAAGAGGTTGGGAGGTGAAAAGTGGAAACGGTAAAGGGGCTGGAGAAGAAAGAATCTGATAGGACAGAGTAGATCATGGGAGAAAAGGAAGGAGGAGAGACACCGAGGGAGGTGATAGGCAAGTGAGGAGGAGATAAGATGCCAGAGTGGGGTAATGAAGAAGGAGGAAGGGACAGAGGGGAAATAACCAGAAGTTGGAGAAATCAATATTCATGCCATCAGGTTGGAAGCTACCTAGATGGAATGAGATTTTGCTCCTCCAACCTGAGAGTGGCCTCATAGTGGCAGAAGAGGAGACCACAGGGTAACATGTTGGAAAAATTCAAATTCATTCTACTTTCTCAGTCCTTGCACATCTCACAATTTTTCAATTCATTTATTAAAAGGAGTTCCCTGGTTTTTTTGGTCTGGTGAAGTTCCAAATTCCGTACTTCTCTTGGCTGTGATGTTATCAGTTTATGCTTTCAGCAGCCTGCCAAACAAACATGCAACGTAAAGTCTAACACCAGATGTTTTCATTTGCCTTCCTGGAGAAATGTTTCATCAGTTTAAAGAAGTCTGCTACGTTGCAGCCACTATGTTTACAATATTGTGCTAAACATTTGGCAATGCTTTTACAAAATCTCAATTCACATTAAGTTTCTGAAATCTCTAAATACTGAAATGAAGAGTTAAACATAGTTCATACTAATAGGAGTAATACATACCCCACAATAATGGGATTAGAAGGGAAGTATTCAAACAATGATATCTTTCAGTATCTTCAATAAAGTTAATGCTTTGCTTTCAACACCTCTTAAAAGATGTAATATTTCTGACAAGCATTGAAATGGAAATAGAAGCAGGGTCCTGCACAACCCTGATAATCCATCATCCTTGGGACTTGCAAATTTTACTGCATGGTACTTCTAATAATACACCAGAACACTGTTTTCACTATCTTTTTTAAACTTCATATATATTACATAGGTATAATCTATTTTCTACTGAACTCAGTGACTGTAAAGAAAAAAGGAAATACATGGGTATTCCAGACTCTGGCTCCAGCCTTATACTCAATGTGCCTGACCACTGATATTCCAGACCCCAAACCCAGCTGGATATCTGGTCCATAGTCCAGACTCCAGATCCCTGGCTTTGCCTGCATGTAATTCTCATGCACTGGATCTCCAGCTCCAAACCCACTGGCAAACTATCAGGATTTCTGAAGTATTGAATATATGATTATCAGAGTTTTACTGCACATAATGGAAGTAATGCACTGAATGTTTTCTCTCATCTTAATTTGCTTTAAAAATAATCATTTAACTAATTGTGAAATTAATCTATTTTGTTGATATCTATGAATCTGAATCTTTAAAATTTTTATGGCATTGAGAAAGAAAGAATCTTCAAACCTATGACAAAAAGGCTAAATTAGGCATTTCCAGAGGTCCCACAAAAAATATTACGAAGTTGTACAGCTAGACCGGGTACTCTGAACAACCAAACTAGTACCTTTAAATCTCAGCTTATCCACCTTCAATGTGTGCAACCTACATGCCATATTTCTGTGATCCATTTTAGTAATGGTCCATAATTTTAAGTAAAAAAAAATATAATAATAAAATATATACAGTTCTCAGACAAATCTGTAAGACAGCTAAAAATGAATAATACAAGTTAATCTTACATTCAATTATTCAAAAGATAATTAGCAGGTCAGCGTTTTCGAACTTCTCTCCTAAACTGTGAAATTCAATACCTAAAACTATAATGGATGCAGACACAGTTGGCATTTAAACGCCAGATCAAACCCTATTTATTTAACCTTGCTTTTAACTAACATCTTTTTTGCCTTTTATTTTTGTTTTTTTTAATTTTATTTTCATTTTTGCACTTTTATCCCATTGTAAAGCACTTCGAACTACATCACCTGTATGAAAAGTGCTCTATAAATAAAGTTATTATTATTACTATTGATAAGTACAATCCAATGGCCTTGATGTAATGGGGCAAACATTCATACAAAATCTAGTCCTAGAAATCAAACAGCAAAATTTTTAATGCACAATGCTGGAAAACTAGCTTATCATCAAGACCTAGTGCTGCATTGAGGTAGCTTTATAAACGACTGTCTTAAGTCCATGATGAGCAGGCCATGTTGTAGAGACCAGCACAGAGTCTAATTATGCTGTGAACACACTGTAAAATCTGTCACTTGCCACATAATTAGAATTCTCATTCATTAAAAGGGATTGGAGGTTCTCAATGTCATCACACCATCCCGAAAGCTACACCTCCACTTAAGCAGCTATAGGCCAGGAATTCCCAGGAGTCGGTAGGGTAGATGCATTTTCCTCCCTACAAGATAACTTTGAGCATATCTATCTGGTAACCTCTACTCATGGCAGAGCTTGGTATAGTCAGCTGGTAGACACAAAAACTATGAAGCCTGCCTAAAAGAACTGACTTACTACAATTAAAGCTTTAATTATTTTACCTTTTGTATCAAATCACTTCACTTTTGATCTTTATATTCATTTCTAACTTCACTTTCTTTTTGCATGTCTTACCATACATATCAATAGTTCAGTAGTTCCATCTAATATCAGAGAATGTATACAATATACAACAAGAAATGTCTGCAGACATCCTCGAAACAGAAGAAAAACTCCAAAGAATGAAAGACAGAAAAAGCAACAACCCCGATGCCCCCTACTCCTCTCACACACAAGCAGCACCAAACCTTCAATGCACGCACATTTAAAGTATTCAAGCATCGATTTCAGACAGTAAACAGCTTTCTTAAAGCAGAGCTGCAATTTTCCGCGGGGAAATAAACTGAAGCACAATGTAGGTCTGAAATAATTAAGTACTTTTTTTGAAACTTAGCTTAATCAGTGGCTTACCATGATTTTAAGTGTGAAAACAAAAAAAGTGACTTCAAAATCTGCTCAGACATGGCAACCAAAAAATTGATTGTGAAATGTCATCACAATGCACATTTACTGACAACAGACATTTATGAACAAATGGTGCCATGCCAACATAATTTGAGTGGCTTTTTTTTTTCTGAAATTAACAGACAAATGCAGTGAGAAAATCAAGATGCCAAATCAGTTTAGATGAAGCCAAATTTTAAAAAAAGGGCAATAAGCACTGGTGGGAAAATTACCTATAACAGTTGATGTCTCAGTAATTCAGCAATCTTGCAGTATTTCATAGAGAATAGGTGGAGTCTAAGTGAAGTACAGGTTTATTTAATGTGTTTAAGATAATTTGTTGGATCAGTATATCATGGAACTAACCAAGAAGCACACTATTTTAGACATTCAACATTTCAGGTTGAGAACTTCACCAGGACAGGAAAAGAAGGGAAAGAAGCCATAATATGCAGGTGAGAGGGAGAGAGGAAGGAATGCAAGCTATAGGGGTGTTAGGTGTAGGCAGGTGAGTGGGGGAGGAAGGATGATGTATGAAGCTGGGGGCTGATAGTGGAAAAGGTAGAAGGGTGTAGAAGTAGGAATCTGATAGGAAAGTAGAGTAGACCATGGAAAAAGAGGAGAACGGGCACACAGGTAAGAAGAGAAGAGATAAGAGGAGGCCAGAGTGGGGAAATGAAATAGAGGGAAGGGGGAGGAAGAAATACTTCCAGAAGTTGGAGAAATCGGTTCATGCCATCAGGTTGGAGGCTACCCAGATGGAATATAAAGTGCTGTTCCTCCAGCCTGAGAGTGGCTTCATTATGCTAGTAGAGGAAGCCATGAACTCAAATGTCAGAATGGGAATGGCTATTGGAATTAAAATGGATAGCCACTAAAATATGCACAAAAACAGCCCTTTTTCTTTTCTGCCTAACATGTCTCGGCTTCTTACTTCAACCCCCTCCCCTACCCACCTGGCTTTGCTTATTATCTTCTAGTTTGTACACCTTGCCCTACTTCTTATTCTGGCTTCTCCCCCATTTCCTTTCCAGTCATGATGAAGGACATCAGCCCAAAACGTAAACTGTTTATTCATATCCATTGATGCTGCCTGACCTGCTGAGTTCCTCCAGCATTTTGTGTGTGTTGCTCTGGATTTCTATCATCTGCAGGATCTTTTAATCTATTTTAGATTTCATATAACATAATGAGATGGTTAATAGGATCAAAGAAATCTCTGATGAAACAAATGAAAACAATCTGGTTAAATTCACAAAAGGAGTCATAAATCTGAACAAAGCAACTCTAGATGTTGGGTGGATTTGCTAAAGTAGATTGAGAAAATGTGATTACAAGACAAGTTGTTGGATGTAATTCCAAACATCTCTACTAAGTAATTCATAATTGAAAACAAGTATACAAGAATAAAAAACTGTACAGGAAAAATAATGCACTAGTACCTCACAAATTTAAAAAAATTAGGTTTAAAAAACAGTCAACTAAAAGTAGCAAACCAAATGATTAGGAGTTTAGAATTTAGCAAAACATGAACACGAGAAAGAACTTTTACAGAAGAGAACAAAATCAGAGTAAATTTTCCTGATACACAAGCTTCTGTAAATATTCAAAAGGGAGACTGGCAAAAATAAACTTTGGTTGCTTACAGGCAGTACTAGGAGAAATTATTTCCAGCATTCTCTTTTATTTCAAATTTCCAGTAACTATCTCAGCTGAAAAACGTTCTTTAACACAAACATTCTTTAACTCTCCTGACGAAGGGTTCCAGCCCGAAACATCGACTCATCGTTTCCACTGATGCTGCCCGACCTGCTGAGTTCCTCCAGCGTGCTGTGAGTGTTGAAAAACATTCTTTTTTGTCCCCCTTTTATCTGTCTCCATTCTTCTTCAATTTACAGCTCTTTGAGATGGCCCCACAACATTTGCTGTCAGTCTCCCTTGGTCTCCATCCTTGCCCAGACATACCCATTACTCCCTCCTTGCAACTTAAAATGCACTGGATTCCTAATTTTTCTAAAGGTTGATGAAAGATTAATGCCCTGAGATATTGTTTTTTCTCTCACTACAGACGCTGTCTGATGTGCTGAGTATTCTAACACTGTTTATATTTTAACAGTCATTATCATAGAAATGAGGTCATTAAGATTAGGACTAGCAGCATTCCAGAAAATGAGCAGAATCAGCATTCTCGTGAGAATTAGAAAAGCTTGGTAAAATTGACAGGGCCAAAAATGTTTACAAATTAGCTAATGTTGAAAATGCCAAATACCCTAGGGTTTTAAAAGTGGTGGTACCAGTAGAGAGGAAACTAGTGGATCATGATAATGTGTAAATGGAGATGAATGAGAGAAGAACTACTGTGAGACACAAGTAATGAATATTTCATTCTCATGGAACTTTATAGTTTCTGCTGTCTAGAAATTAAAAGATGTAAGCTTGCCATTAAGAGAGAAAGAAAACAGGGAACCAGCCTAGCTGTAAGTACTAACAAGCTAGTATCTGCAAGAGACATAGAATCAGTATACATGAAGGCATACAATTAAGTAGACTCAGCAGGGATTTATAAAAGGCAACAAAAAGCATAAACAAAACTGCAAATGCTGGAATCTGAATTACAGACCAGCCCCAGATAATGAACAGATTCTGTTTTTACAAATGTCCATATGTCAATTTTTGTCTGTGAGTTGTAAAATACAAACAAAATCACTTGATATGCTAACCATAGCTACACAGTATTGTAATAAATAGCATCAATGGAACATTAAACTATGAAGAAACAGTTACTAGAAATAGACAGAAAGAAAACTAGCTTTGGTGTTTGTAGGAAAAAACATGTATGTACTGTACACAAAACTTTTGAATTTAATATTATTAGAACTTATTTATTCATAGGGGTTTCCATAACAGGAGTACTCATAAACTCTGGAATGCCTGTAAAAGCAAAATACATGTACTAGAAATACTCAAATCACACAGCATCTGTAGAGAGAAAAACTTAACTTTTCGGGTCATAGTCTTGCGTCAGAACGAACAGTTATAAGTATTTTAAGTTTTAGAGAAGGAAGAAAGGAGAACACAACAAAGAAAAACTCTACAACAGCATGGAACTATGAAAGATCGATTGACAAAAAAATGTCATTGATGGCAGAGGTGAAACATCTCAAGATGATTCTTGTTCACTGCAGCAATTTTGTCTCAAGAAACCAATGGCTGAAGAACAGAGAAAGAGCAAAATATAAAGGAACTGCAACTACAAAATACAAAATGATTGGCACATGAAATAAAACAGAATGCCAAAAGTACTCACAGGTTAGGCAGTATCTGATGCAATGTACTTAAATCAGTTTCAATCTTACAGGTGAATACATACTCAGTTGATTAGCCAACTCTGACAGACTAAATCAAGAGCTATAGCATGTTTATGTAAAAGATGAGTTAAGTTTACACTGATTTCTTTGGAAATGCATAAGAACCAAAGTCAGAAATATCACAGTGGGATGGTGAAGTGACAGGTAAGTGAAAACGCTGGGTCACATTTCTGCACTGAACGATTGTGCAAACACTCAATCTGTATTTTGTTTCCACAATTTGGAGGTGATCATATCGTGGTCACAGAACCACAGCACACTCCATTAAAAGAAATACAGGTTAATCGCTGTTTCACCTGGAAGAGGTGGGTTGGATCTATAGATGTTGAGAACAAGAGAGATAAAGGGCAATTGCTGCATGAGTAGATGACATGAGTGAGTGCTGCTGGGTTGGCAGATTGAACCAGGGTCTTGAAAGGAACAAGGTCACTCGAATGCTGAAAGGGAAGGAAATGGTATCAGACGGTCCACCATGTTGAAAGCAGCAGAAATTATGATGATATATTGAATGCGAAGGGTGAATGGGCTGGAAGGAGAGGGTAACTTTTTTTCCCTTGTTCCATGTGGGAGATCTGTCTATTATGGTGGAAAGGAAACAAGATTAAGGACATAGAAATATATCTTGAGCGCACTGGCATAGAAAATGCTGTCATCAGAAAAGATATGGCAGCATTGGTGTAGCTATGGAGCTGCCTCACAGATCTAGCAATCCCTGTCCTCTAGGATTGCCTGTGTGGGGTTTACACATTTTCCCAATACTGTTTGTTTTTCCCTCAGATTCTCCCTTTTCCATCCTTATTCCAAAGATGTGCAAGTTAGTAGGTTAACTGTCCACTGTAACAAGCCCTTAGTATGTAGGTGATTGGAGAAGTTGATGAGAATATACAGGAAAATAAAAATAGTATTAATATAAGTGAATAGTTGATGGTCAGCATGGGCCTAAAAACTCATTTGGTGCTGAATAACTGACTTTTTGAGCAGATAAATCAGAGAATGTTATCGGGCCAGTAATTTGGTAGCCCTGATTTGAGAGGGGATGGAGTACAACTAAACAGAAGCAAAAGTTGATAGCACTCTAGAGCAAGCTTAGGAGTTAGGAAGTACAGTTAACATGCACATTTAACTCCATGCTCATTATTCAGGAAGCATGCACACTCTGTTGTTATCTCAATATGATAATTTTGGTTTCCAGGCAATATAAATTAAAACTATTACTTGTCTGGATGCATCACTCCAGCCCAAGAAAACTGGAATAGATGCAAACTGTAAATGACCTGATCAGCTGAGTCTTTAGGCTATACAAAACTGCCAACCTGCTGTGAACCAGCAAATTAAGTCCCTTGCCACACCACTGGAAGTTTAGTTTATCAGTCTTGACTGGCAGCCTTGCCTTTTAAACCATCCCATCTCCTCCGAGATCTTTAGGCTGAATGAGATGGGGCCTTGGCCAGGCTCTCTGGAACTTGAGATGTGGGAGTTTGGGTAGGATTAGTTGAATGAAGTTTAACTTTGGTTTCAAATTCAGTGTTATATTTTAGTAATTTTAAAAGAAGGTAGAGCAGGCTACAAGATTTGTTATTTATTTCTTAAATATACCCTTTCACCAAATGATTAGCAATAGAAAACCCTAGTGATGTATCCTTATTTGGGAGTTGTAAATTGCAGAAAATTCCCCACTCTGCCTGTAACTTTAAACTTACTTATTTTACTTATTTCCAGTTCTTGTTGAAGTCCTTTATCTGCAAAGTTAACAGTTTCTTTTTCTACAGATGCTTCCTGACTTATTAAGCACTTTTAGCATTTCTGATTTTATTTCAGACCTTCAGCATCTGCAGTTTTGATTTTCAACATTTTAATTCCCCTCAGATCTACTTTCCTTAAATCTGTAGGAATATTTTCTCTTAAATATTTTCGTACACCAAAAGACCTCCAGTCCACTGGAAGCCCTTGTTGAGGAGGTATCTGTCAGTCTACCATAGGTTACAAAAGATGGCGTAAGAAGAGAACTTCAAAGGTTAACGCCAGAAGAAATGCCCCAGTGAGTTGTGTTCAAGGACAGTGATACATCTTACCAACTGACTCTTGCATTAAAAACTGAAGTCATTCTCTGATATGGAAGCACACTCCATCACATACCTGTGGATTCATGCACTGTTTTGCTCAAGCACAGGAATAACTGATTCTTGTAACAGCATTTGCTATACTACATTGCATTTAACTCTTTTGCAAGTGAACTGGATCAGCAAATCTGCAGATGACACCAAGATTAGGGGCATAATGGACAGCAAGGAAGGCTATCAAAGCTTGCAGCAAGTCCTGCACCAGCTTGAAAAATAGAACAGAAAATGGCAGGTGGAATTTAATGCAAACCAATGTGAGGTGTTGCCTTTTGGGAGGACAAACCAGAGTCGGACAACACAGTGAACCATTGGGCACTGAGGAGCACAGTAGAAAAGAGGGATCTGGGAATACAGACATATAATTCCTAAAAAGTGGTGTCACATACCTATAGATAGGATCATAATGAGAGCTTCCAGCACATTGGCTTTCATAAATCAAAGTATTGAGTACAGGAATTGTGATGTTATGTTGAAGTTGTACAAAATGTTGGTGAGGTCTAATTTGGAGTATTGTATGCACTCTGATCACCAATCTACAGGAAAGATAAAATTTAAAGAGTAGGAAGAAAATTTACAAAGATGTTGCTGGGACTTGAAGACCTGAGTGATAGAGAAAGGTTGAATAGGTTAGGACTTTATTCTCTAAAGTGAAGGAGAATGAGGGGAGTTTTGATAGAGGTATACAAAATTACGAGGGATATAGATAGATTAAATGCAGCAGGCTTTTTCCAGCAACTGGGTGAGACTACAACTAGAGGTAATGGGTTAAGTGTGAAAGATGAAATGTTTAAGGGGTACATGAGGGAGAATTTCTTCACTCACAGGGCGTTGTGAATATGGAACAAGCTGCCAGCAAAAGTGGTGGATGAAGGTTTGATTGTAACATTTAAGATAAGTTTGGATAAGTACATGGATGGGAGAGGTACGGAGGGCTATATTCCAGGTTCAGGTCAATGGGATTAGGCAGAATACCAGTTTGGAATGGACTAGTTGGGACAAAGGGCATGTTTCTGTGCTGTGGTACTCTATGACTGCAACCTAAGTAGGAAACATAAAATAACCCTGCTACTGTATGTACCATTCATCATATGGATATTAGAATAAATCAAAATCATGTTTAATATCAGCAACATACATTGTGAAATTTGTTGTTATGCAGCAGTAGTACATTGCAATAGATAATAATGCAGAGAGAAAAAAAAAGTAGTGAGGTTCAATATCCATTCAGAAATCTGATGGCAGAGGGGAAGAAGTTGTTTTGAACCATTCAGTGTGTGCCTTCAGGCTTCTGTACCTCCTCCCTGATGGTACCAATGAGAAGAGGGCATGTCCTGAGTGATGGGGGTCCTTAATGACGGATGGTATCTTTCTGAGGCATCCATCATTAATGACCCAACTGATTCAAAAATTTGATTTTAATAGCACCATATACAGTGTATGCAATACACCCACAGCATACCATAAAAACCCCAATTCTGATCCATACTGTTATCTTCAGCTAGAATTGCCACATTGTTGATTCATCTCTATTTCTTCCAAATGTTTCCATGAGGAGAAAATCCAGTCTTCAGAAAATGTTATGTACCTTTCATAATTTCAACTACAATAGACATCTTGGTTGCAGTACTGAACAGATACACCAGAAAAGGGCACACTTCTGTCTAAGCTACTTCAGCATATCTATTACACATCTACTTAACAATATGGAAAATTGCCAGGGTACATTTGGTTCACAAAGGAACAATTCAATTTGATGAATCAATTCATTACCAATCATGAGCATAGTGTTGAAGGTGCTGTTGATTATGTTGTCAAACTGCACTTACTGAGTTCACTAGGATCAATTAGCTCCTTGTTTCACTACAACCTTGATCTAAACATGGAAAATAATAGAGCAGAAGTCTCAGCTGAAGTAAGATAGCTTATAACCAAGAATGACATTAGGGCACTCTAATACTACTGAATAGAACTGGAATCGAAAGGAGAGCTCTCCCTGACTGGAGTCAAACCTAGTACAAAGGGAATGGGCATTATTGTAAACCTATTATCTCTGGTCTAGTTCATTGCTACAGACAGAACCAATCACTTTCAGCTGTTTCAATGACCTTCCCATTATTACAAGTTCAGAAACGGTAACATCCTCTGCTGCTGCACATTGCTGAATTCATTTTGAAACTGTCATATCACTGATAATATTAACCTGCACCTAAATGGTAGTAGCAAGTAACAATTATACCACACAAGTGCTGGGCAAAGACATCCTAATCTCAGTGGTGGGGCTCATCACCAACAACGATGAGGTGGACTACAGAGAGGGGTGGAAGAGCTTAAACCCTGATGCCAGGCAAGTAACCTCTTCCCTTATGTCAAAAAGAACTTCAGGAGCACTCGTATCACTCACACACCCCTTTACATCAGTGGCACAACAATGCTTGCAGCTCGCAAGCAGTTTCGAGCTTCTCAGTCCCAGAACACATCCTACACAGTCAATAAAGCTCACCAACGCTGTTACATTCTGAGGAGGCTGAAGAGAGCTAGACTTTGCATAGCCATGCATCACTCTACAGATGCACAGTAGAAAGCACCCTAACAAGCGGCATCACTGCATGGTATGGAAACTGCATTGTGGCGGACAGGAAGACTGTACAATGGGTAGTCAAATCTGTCCAATGCATCACTGGCACCAACCTACTGACCATCCAGTACATATAAACAGAAAGGTGCCAGGAAAGAGCCAGTAACAGCATGGAGGATCCCACCCACCTTGGTCATGGACTGTTTGTTCAATACCATTAGGCAGGAGACTACATAACATCCATGCCAGGATCACAAGATCAAAAAACAATTATTTTTCACAAGGAATAAGGCTGACCAACACCTCCACGCACTAATTCCACCACTACTTTACTATTTCCCATTAGTCACCTTACGTACAGCCTAGCATCAGTTTGTGGACATACAATCAATGTATACTATATAAGCTATCTAATGTATTTATATTTGCTGTGTATTTTTTAATTATTATTGTATTCTTTATGCTTTGTATTTTTTTCTTTGGCGGCCTCAGATCCAGAGTAACAATTATTTTTTTTCTCCTTGCACTTGTGTAGAGGAATTGACATTAAACAATCTTGATTTCTTTATTTTCAACAATATTACAACTCCAAATCCCTCAACAGCATCCTGGGAAGGTCAACATTGATCAGAGACACAAATAGCCCAGCCACATAAATACACTTGCTACAAGAGTTCGGAGATGAAGTATACTGCAGCAAGTGACACCCATTCCACACCCACATTAACACCCAACTACCAACAAACATTCACTCCCTCCACCTCTATCAAAGTTTTGATGCCAAGCCAAATGATGTTATTAGGATAGATGACCAAAAGCTTCATTAGATAGGTAGATCTTAATAAGCACAGAAGGAAGAAACGGAGGCAACGTGATTTATGCTGGAAATTACAAAACACAATGTCTAGGCAGTTAAAGACCTCACAATCAATGCTAGAAGTACTGAAATTGAGAATTTACAAGAGGCAAAATTGTAACACAGAGTTTTTAAGTGCTAAAGGAGACCACAGGGACTGGATGCAGCAATGTTACAACAGGGTTTGAAAACAAGGAAGAACATTTTAAATTCATGGCAATATGCCCTGACATCTCAACAGAAAATCTTGAATAGACGATTATAAAACTCTAAAAACATATATTTTAATCACCACATTATCACCCAATACTGCACAAATTGCTCACAAGTATTTGAAAATGTTAATACTCAATGAGAGCCCTGGTATCCATTCTGCATCCATCCTGGCATGAGTCTGGAGTCTACAAGTCAATGCACATCATTAGCTGCTAAACTAGCTTTTTAAGATCTATACCATTAATATTATCTTGGCAATTGTAGTTACTTATAAATTTCTGATATCAATGGGCAATTTGGTTGTCTGCAAATTTCGCTTTACAAATTAACTTAATTTGAAAAGTAAATATGGTACATTTTGTGGGGTATGTGACAGGCATGTACTAAATACAAATGTTTCTTGTTTAGATTGGAGCTAGTTGGTACCGCTCAGTCATTCATGGGTTTCTCATTTTAGAACACATCAGGGGTGAAATAGCAACTGTTACTCAGCCCTAGACATTCTAAACAGGAAAAAATAAAAATCACTGATATAATAAAATCTAGCAGTATAACAGAAATTGAAGCATTAAAACTGCATAACAGCTCTCCTTTTGAACAATGAGATTTTCTAAATGAATTTTTAAAATATTAATGTACTTTCTTCAACGTTAAAGGAATAAAAATCAAATATTTGAAACAAATATAATACAAGTATTTATTTTCAAAAGTTTAAACTAATTTCTCTTCTTTATCATGAATGCTTGTCAGAAGTTGATATGCTATTGCTGCTGTACAGAGGCCTCTTAAAAATATGAAACAAATGCAATTTTTCTAACCAAACAGAATGAATCTGAAAACCAGTTTAAAATGTAATTCACATTACTGTTTAAAATAATTGCCCTGCACAAATAAAATTCTGAAGTTCATGCCTAGCATTGTTTTCATGTTCTTGCACCAACTACTTACACAGGCATTTTCAACCTCGCCAAAACTGTTAACTCCCTCAACCAGGAGGGACCCTCTTCACACTCAGCTGTCCACATAAATTCATCTCCATCCAAACTATGATACTAGCCAACAGAGCTAACCTCAATGCAAAAGCATCATTACCATGACATTTTTTAAATCCTTTTCACAACTTTGCTGAACCTCACCTTCAACAAGTAGGAGAAAAACTAATTTTCAGATCAACAGGAAATGTGTCCAATCAAGGCCACAGTAGAGTAGTCTAGTCACAATATGCCAACAGAATCTGCATTTGCACATTTTCAGAGACTAAGCTCCACTGTTATCAATAAAGGGTACAAGAGAATGGGCCTGGCATTCAACATCAACAGGACAAAGTACTCTTCCAGTCTGTCCTGCCGTTCAACACCACTCCAATAATAATGTCTCAGAGCATCAACTTAGAAAACAAAGACATATATATTGGAACTTTTATATATATAGTTAACATATATATGAAGGCAATGAAATTCATGACTGCTTTAAGAGTGTCATATTAGCCATGTCGATTTTGGAAAAGGGCTTCAAACCTGGCATAAAACTTATGATATAATTCTGATATCCAGACAGCAGACATCTCAAAGCACTGGAAAAATATTACTAAAGCCGTAACATGCCTGAGACCACACTCTATCTGAGCTCCATCAGGTGAAGTAATTACCACATGGGTAAAGAAAAACATTCTTGAATATTCTCAAGCCTCCTTAAAAAGACGTAACACAGCACAGCAGTGTAACAGGGTGGCATAGCAGCAAACTGCAAAATACAGTATCCAGTACCCCAGGTCCAATTCCACTGCTGCCTATAAGAAATTTATACATTCTTCCCATGACTGCGTGGTTTTGCTCCAGATGCTTCTGTTTTCTCCCACATTGACAGGTTAATTGGTCAACATGGGTGCAGTTGGGTTACACAGGCTTGCTGAGCCAGAAGTGCTTGTTACACTGTTGTATTCCTAAGATAGATTGACTCCTAGAAATTCTTGATCATAGCTGCTCCAAATGGAACAGGAACCACTCTGGATGGTACTGAGAACTAAGCCCATGCATCAGGACCAACAGAAGAGCAGCATAAATGGTAGAAACAGCACAACCACCGCACAAACTACCCACTTACCCTTTCACTCCTTTGGACACTTTCTGCTATTCAAGATTGTTTAATGTCATCCAGTAAACAAGTGTAAAGGAGAATGAAATAGTTGTTACTTTGGACCAAATGCAGCACAAAAAAACAAGATAAGGAACACAATAATAAAAATACACAATAAACATGAATACCTAAGATAGTTTATATACATAGATTGATCATATGCCCATAAAGTAACTCAAGGCACAAAAGTGTCTGACAGGAAGTGATAAAGTAGTGGTGGTTGGGGATGTGGAGGGGTGGGTTAGTGGTTGGAGGCATTGATGAGCCTTACTGCTTGGGAAAAGTAACTGTTTTTTAAAGTCTGATGGTCCTGGCATAGATGCTACATAGCCTCTTCCTCGATGGGACTGCAAACAGTCACCTCAGTATGTGTAGAACTAGAGTGGAAGCAAGTCATTCTCAATCCCAAAACCTCCGATTCTGCGGTGATATATATAAAATAAAAGCTGTTCTAAATTCACCACAGTATGAACTTGTGACTCTTTGAATAACTCTTACCCTGGAAAACACAGATTTGAAGCCAGCAAATAAGGCAATATCTGTGGAAAAAAGAAAAATAAGTCTACTGTTTATTTATGATGATGAAAAAAAATTCAAGAGATTCAGTATCAGGTTTAGTAAAACCAGCATATGTCATGAGATGTGTTGTTATGCGGCAGCAGTACACTGCAATACATAATAATAAACACTGAATTACAGTAAAGTATGTATACTTATTTATTTAAAAAGTTAAATTACATCATAAGCAGTGCAATAAGAGGGGGAAAAATAGTGAGGTAGTGTCCATGGGTTCAATGTTCATACAGAAATATGACAGCAGAAGGGAAGAAACTGCTCCTGAATTGTTGACTGTGCGCCTTCAGGCTCCTGTACCTCCTCCCTGATGGTAGTAATGAGAAGAAGGCATGTCCTGGGTGATGGGGGTCCATAGTGATGGATGCCCAATTTGTGAGGCATCTCTCCTTAAAGATGTTCTGGCTGCTGGGAAGGCCAGTGCCCATGATGGAACTGACTGAGTTTACAACTTTCTACAGCTTATTTTAACCCTATGCAGTCGCCTCCCATGCCAGATGGTGATGCAGTCAATAAGAATGCTCTCCATAGTACATCGGTAGAAATTTGTGAGTGTCTTTGGCAACATACCAAATTTCCTCAAATTCCTAATAAAAAATAGCCACTGTCTTTGTATCTACATCAATAAGTTGGACCCAGGTTAGATCCTCAGAGATGCTGACACGCAGGAACTTGAAGTTTCTCACCCTTTCCGCTTCTGAACCCTCTACCAGGACTGGTGTATGTTCCTTCACCTTATCCTTTAAGTCCACAATCAATTCTTTAATCTTACTGACATTGAGTGCAAGGTTGTTGCTGTGACACCACTCAACTAGCTGATATATCCCGCTTCTGTATGCCTTCTCGTCACCATCTTAAATTCCAACAACAATGGTTGTGTTGTCAGCAAATCTATGGATGGTATTTCAGCTATGCCTAGCCACACAGTTATGGATGTAGAGGGAGTAGAGCATTGGGCTAAGCACACATCCTTGAGGTGTGCCAGTGTTGATTATCAGCAAGGTGGAGATGTTACTTCCGATCTGCATAGACATGGTCGTCAGGTGAGGAAGCTGAGGATCCAGTTGCAGAGAGAGGTACAGTAGCACAGGTTTTGGAATTTTTTGATCAGACCTGTAGGAATTAATATATTAAATGCTGAGCTATAGTCAATAAACAGCAGTTTTAATATTTTAGTATTGTCCGGGTGATCCAAGGCCACGTGAAGAGCCAATGAAATTACATCCACTGTACAAAGCTTTCTACAAAGCAAAACCCAATAGTATGAACGGCAGCGATGCTTCACTACCAAATGAACTCAATGCCTTCTATGTACACCTTGAAAGAGAGAACACAACTAGAGCTGTGAAGATCCCTGCTGCATCTGATGACCCTGTGATCTCTGTTTCAGAGGCCAATGTTAGGCTGTCTTTCTACCTGTTTGTTGAACATGGACATCAACTTTCAAAGTTCACAAGTTCAAAGTTCAAAGTAAATTTATTATCAAAGTACACACAAGGCAGAAGGTCCCGATGGTAAGGCTCTGAAAACCTGTGCCGACCAACTAGCCGGTGTATTCAAGGACGTTTTGACTGCTACAGGCAGGAAGCTTCCACTTGCTTCAAAAAGACAACAATTATACCAGTGCCTAAGAATAATAATGTGGGCTGCCTTAATGATTATCGCCTGGTAACATGGACAGTGATGAAATGCTTTGAGAGGTTGGTTATTACTAGACTGAACTCCTACCTCAGCCAGGACCTTGACCCATTGCAATTTGCCTGTCACCATAATAGGTCGACAACAGACGCAATCTCAATGGCTCTCCACATACTTTAGACCACCTAGACAACACAAACACCTAAGTCAGGATGCTGTTCATCGACTATAGCTCAGCATTTAATACCATCATTCCCAAAATCCTGATTGAGAAGTTGCAGAACCTGGGCCTCTGTACCCCCCTCTGCAATTGGATCCCCGACTTCCTAACCATGAGACCACAGTCTGTGCGGATTGGTGACAACATCTCCTCCTCATTGACGATCAACACTGGTGCACCTCAGGGGTGTGTGCTTAGCTCACTGCTCTACTCTCTCTATACACATGACTGTGTGGCTAGGCATAGCTCAAATACCATCTATAAATTTGCTGACAATACAACCATTGGTGGTAGAATCTCAGGTGGTGACAAGAGGGCGTACAGGAGAGAGATATGCCAACTAGTGGAAATGGTGCCACAGCAACAATCTGGCACTCAACGTCAGTAAGACGAAAGAGCTGATTGTGGACTTCAGGAAGGGTAAGACAAAGGAGCACATACCAATCCTCATAGAGGAATCAGAAGTGGAGAGGGTGAGCAGCTTCAGTTCCTCAGTGTCAAGATCTCTGAGGACCTAACTGAGTCCCAACATGTCGAAGTAGTTATAAAGAAGGCAAGACAGCGGCTATACTTTAGTCGGAGTTTGAAGAGATTTGGCATGTCAACAAATACATTCAAAAACTTCTATAGCTGTACCGCGGAGAGCATTCTGACAGGCTGCATCACTGTCTGGTATGGAGGGGCTACTGCACAGGACCGAAAGAACCTGCAGAAGGTTGTAAATCTAGTCAGCTCCATCTTGGGTACTAGCCTACAAAGTACCCAGGACATCTTTAGGGAGCGGCGTCTCAGAAAGGCAGCATCCATTATTAAAGACCTCCAGCACCCAGGGCATGCCCTTTTCTCACTGTTACCATCAGGTAGGAGATACAAAAGCCTGAAGGCACACACTCAGTGATTCAGGAACAGCTTCTTCCCCTCTGCCATCCCATTCCTAAATGGACATTAAACATACAGCATTTCAGTTTTTTGCACATTTTTTAAAATCTACTCAATATACGTAATTGATTTACTTGTTTATTTATTATGTTTTATTTTATTGATTTATTTTTTCTTTCTCTCTGCTAGATTATGTATTGCATTGAACTGCTGCTGCTAAGTTAACAAATTTCGTGTCACATGCTGGTGATAATAAATCTGATTCTGACCTACTGTGGTGATAGTCAAATTGCAATGGGTCCAAGTCCTTGATGAGGCAGGAAGTGATTCTAGCCATAACCAACCTCTCAAAGCACTTCATCACTATAGTTGCGAGTGCTACTAGACAATAGTCATTTAAGCAGCTCAACCTGCTCTTCTTGGGCAAAGTAATGGGAGGAGTAGTCAAAACAAAAGGCCCGAAAAGGCCTTTTACTTCTACTTCTGATTTAGTGCACTGCATCCAGCACTAATAACATGGTTCCTCTGCAATGAGGAAACCAAAAGTAGACTGAGTAACTGTTTTCTCGAACAACTGAATTAAACATTTCACTACAGTTCTCCATCTCAATTCAACCCTCACATCTACATCTTTAGTGTCCCCACACTAACCTCCTCTGCTCCAGTAAAAACAGAAATAGACTCCCAACTCCTCATAAATGAAATGCTCCACCTCAAGCAACATCCTAGTGAATCTGGCAACACACATCAAAGTTGCTGGTGAACGCAGCAGGCCAAGCAGCATCTATAGGAAGAGGCGCAGTCGACGTTTCAGGCCGAGACCCTTCGTCAGGACTTTTTTTTTTCCTAGTGAATCTGCATCCTTTCCAGCGCTATCACATACTTCCCATAGTATGTCCATCAAAACTCCACACAGTACTCCAGCTGAGGTCTCACCACCCTTTTATAAAGTTGCAGCAACCAATCTCCCCGCTGCCCTGATTAATCTTCAAAGATCTGTGAGCATGCACATCTTAATCCTTCTGTTCCTCATTGCTTCCTAGGACACTATTCATGCAGTATGTCCTAGCTTCACTAGTACTCCCAAAATGTATCACCTCACACTTATCAGGATTAAACTCCAGCTGACATTTATCAATCCATTCCATCCACACGTTAAAATTACCCTGTAGCATAATACTACTCTCCACACTGTCAACAATTCTATTGAGATGTGAGCTTACTGATCATGCCTTCTACACCCATATCCAAATCATTCACATGTATTACAAACAGCAGGGATCACAGCTCTTACGCCTGTTGAACAATACCAGTTACAGGCATCTAGTCACAAAAACAAACCCTTATCATCAGCCTCTGCATCCTATTGTCATGCTAATTTTGTATTCAATTTGCTAAATTGCTCTGGATCACATGGATCTAACCTTTTGGACCATCCTAATGTTCTTAGAATAATAGAAACATATTTAACATTAGTTAAATATTAATGCACTTCACAAGATCCTTACAGACAAATATCTACTAAGTATAATCAGGTCATTATGAATACCTGCTTGAAAAATCAGCCAAGACATTTGTGGACCTGGAAAGTCCAGGTGATAACACTAGAAATCAAATTGACTTTATTAATATAAACCAAAGATTTAGAAACTCAGTGAATCAATGCAAAACATATCCAGGTGCAGACTGTAATAGTGACCATAGCCCAGTAGTATGTCACGTAAAAGTAAAACTTAAAAAACTAAATAAGCAAAAACCTGAACAGTCCCTTGACTACTCGCAATTAATTAAAGAAGAAAGCTTAAGACAAAAATTTATAATTGAACTAAGGAATAGATTTCAAAGTCTAGAAATAGAATCTGTTGAAGATGATAGCAATCATGTAGAAATGAAGTTTAACTCTCTAAAGGATGCCTTGGTAGAATTAGCAAAGTCAGTGATTCCTAAAAAAAGAAAAAAGCACAAAGAATAAATGGATGACAGATGAAATCAAAAATCTAATGGAAGAAAGGAGACTGAAGAAAGCAAATCCTATAGAGTATAAGTTAGATAAAAAAGTTAAAAGCTTATGTCAAAAAGCCAAAGAAGAATGGTTAAACCAGGAATGTGAGCAAATAGAAAGAATCCCTATTACTGATCCAAAAAGTTTACATCAACAAATCAAGAATATCACTGGTAAAAAGCTCCTCTGTTCTTCAGGTGAATGTTTGAAAGCAAAGGACGGTACTATTATCATGGAAAAAGATGAGATTATGAACAGATGGACTGAGTATATTCAGGAAGTGTTTGAAGACGATCAAGGCGAAAAACCAGAAATTAACAAAAACATTGAAGGTCCAAGTATTTTAAAATCTGAAGTTCGTAATGCAATAAATAAGATGAAGAAAGGAAAGGCAGCAGGTCCTGATGAATTAATAATAGAACAAATTATCGCCCTTGAAGATTATGGAATTGAAAAACTTACTGATTTAATCAATGACATTTATGAGACTGGAATAATACCAGAAGGGATGAAAAAAATCAGTATTTATCACTCTTCCTAAGAAACCTGGAGCAACAGAATGTGAATTACATAGGACCATATTTTAATGAGTCATATCACCAAGATACTTCTAAGAATTTTGATGACAAGAGCTAAACGTAAGATACAAGCTGAAATAGGTAAAGAACAATTTGGTTTTGTGAAAGACAAAGGTACAAGAAACGCAATATTGATGTTAAAGATACTAACAGAACGAGCTATTCAAGTGCAAAAAGATTTGTTTGTTTTATCGACTACACAAAAGCATTTGATGAAGTAAAGCACAATAAGTTATTTGAAATATTACAGGAGTCTCTAGATCTAGATTCGAAAGACTTTTGCCTAATCAGAAATCTGTACTGGGAACAAACTGCCACTGGTAGAATAGATGGAGAAATGGGTCAGTTTACAAAAATCAAGAGAGGCGTTAGACAAGGGTGTGTTTTCTCCCCTGATTTATTTAATGTGTACTGTGAAACAATATTACAAAAAATAAGAGACATCTTGGGAATTAAAGTTGGCGGTGAAAACATCAATGATTTCAGATATGCGGATAACACTGTGTTAATTGCAAGTACGGAGGAAGAACTACAAAACTTAATTGATATAGTTGTTGAAGAAAGTGCAAAAATGGGTCTATCTATCAATTGCAAAAAGACAATGTATAGTGATATCCAAAGAGGAGAGTCCTCTCTGCAGGCTGAGAATAAACGGGGAAGACATAAAACAAGTATAGAACTTTTGCTGGGTGACATCAGATGGCAGGTGCAACATGGACATCAAACGAAGAATAGGGATGGCAAAAGACACCTTTACGAGAATGAAGAATATACTGACCAATACTAAACTAGGCATGACAACCCACCTCAGAGTACTGAAATGTTACGTTTATCCAGTTATGTTATATGGCTCAGAATGTTGGATAATAACTAGTAACATGAAGAAACGAATTGAAGCAGCAGAGATGTGGTTTTTTGAGGAGGATGCAGAGAATATCATGGACGAAACGAATATCTAACGAGGATGTCACGAACAGAGCAAACACAAAAAGAGAAATAATGTATGAGATCATGAAAAGGCAACATAACTTCATTGACATGTGATTAGGAAAGAGGAGTTAGAATGCATGGTAATTATGGGAAAGATTGAAGGGAAGAAAGCAAGAGGAAGACAAAGACAAATGATGATGGAGACAGCAGCCAGAGAACTGGAAATGAATACCAATGAATTGATCCACTTGACCCGAAACAGGAATGTGTGGGCCATGGCGATCAAAGCTCAAACTGCGCACGGCACCTGATGATAATGATGATATATTTAGCTACAGCTTACGAAAGGTATATACAAACATCCAGTATTAATTGTTACATGTACTTAATATATTTAAAAAATCATGCAATTCATATTTAAGGAACTGAAACACTGCTTATTTTATTTGGTTAGTACATGACAGTGGACATGATGTAAGGCAAAAAATTATGGCCTTTGGGATAATTTCATAACATTTCCATTTTCTTAAGATTATTAACTTGTGACAACTGACAAGAAATTATTAATTGGTCCATCTAGGAGAGGGCACAGTTTTAAGATGCTTGGAAGTGGGTACAGAGGAGATGTCAGAGGTAAGTTTTTTTTTTACGCAGAGTGGAGCGTGCGTAGAATGGGCTGCCGGCAATGGTGGTGGAGGCAGGTACAATAGGGTGGTGGTCACCAACCTTTTAAAGCCCAAGATCCCCTACCTCGACCTTAGTGAAAGGCAAGATCTACCTACTAAATCGTTTAGAGAAAAAACAGCTCAGATTGTACTACCAATTTGAGGCCTTTTATTTGGGCTAATTGCATTTGAATTACACAAAATACTTTTATCAAACTCTCAAATTAATTCAAACAAAAAAACACTGTAACTAGCATACCTTTCTTTAAGAATATTACAATATTGCACACCGTTAATCCTAAGTTTCATTATTTAATTTTATTTCAACACGAAAAATAAATGAATAAAAAGTGACTGTTGCACTCAGTGTGATGACTGGGGCTGAATACTTATTGCTAGTTCTCTGAAATTTGGCTCATAACTACAGACAGCCAGTCTGAGACAGTCTGTGAGGTGTCTGTCAGTAAGACAGCTCCTGAACTTAGATTTAATAATTTTTCATCCGTGAAAATGCAATTTCACATAGATAAGTTGACCCGAAGTAGGCACCGACTTTTAGTACTGTAAAACCAACGCGCACACTGCGCATTGCTGGGGCCCCATCAGTAGTAATTGCCACCAGTTTATGAATGGGGTTGTCATTTTCACGGACATATTTTTAAAACTCATTGTAAATATCCTCACCTCTCGTTCTCTCCTTTAATTGTAAGAGTGAGGAAGTCCTCCTTTGTTGTAAAATCCTGGAAAGCCATTCTGACAAATACAAGCTGAGCTGTTTGCATTACATCCAGGGATTCATCGAACTGTAGTGAAAAACATTCACAGAGTGGCAAGTCGATCCACGAACTCTGACAGTGACTCTACCCTCCTTGTCACTGTTGCAGGGCCAAGCGGCATATTATGTATTGCAGTTGTGATGTGGTTTTTGTTTTTAAAGTCATTAAAAACAGTCTCTGTAGTAATGGTCATTGCTTCCTTGACTAAATCGCCATCTGTAAAAGGCTTCTTGTGTTTAGCCAAAAGGTGACTTACACGAAATGCTGCTTCAATAGCAGCCTTATTTTGAGCAGCTTGTTTTGTGAAAAACAATTGCTAGGCCTTCAACCCTGATTTCAGCTCCTGATTTCAAGAGGAGGGAGAAGATGGCGGTGCGATGCAGCGCGCGCGGCCATTCCGATTGTGTAACTATATTGATACGTATAACTAGGGGTGCCGTGCACAATCCGGATTTGATGGAGACAGCCGTGAGAAGCGCGGAGGAACATCTGGCGTAACTTCTGAAATGCCTGCTTCGCTGTCATTACTACTGTGCGATCGAGAATCTCCGGAGACGAAGGCCCCAAATCCTCGGCTTTGCGTATCGTCTGTTGCCGGGGCCGGGGTCGAAACACTTGGCAGAGATGGTGCTCGGTGCTCAGCGTCGGGAGGTGGTCGGAGGCTCGGAGTTTTTTGGACGGACTCAGAGTTGGACTGTGGTCGGATGCTTCCAGGATGCTGCATCAGCAAGTTGGCAGCGCTGGAGGTTTACCGTCTGCGTGAGATGATAGGGCTTTCGAGAGACTTTGAGACTTTTACTGTGCCATGGTCTGTTCTTATCAAATTACAGTATTGCTTTGCACTTGTTGTAACTATATGTTATAATTATGTGTTTTTTGTTAATTTTTAAGTTGGTTTATCATGTGTTTTCGTGATATCATTCTGGAAAAACATTTTATCATTTCTTAATGCATGCATTACTAAATGACAATAAAAGGGGACTGCGTGTCCTCATAATCATAATAATAATCAATTTTCTTGGCACGAATTGCGCTCTTTGGAGGGTGGGTGTCTTTAAATTTCTGGTGGTTGGTGTTGTGGTGCTGCTCCAGATTCCCTCTTTTAGTCAGTGCTTGTGTTTGGTGGCACAACATACATACACACTTGTCTTTCACCAAGGTAAATAGAAATTCCTCTTCCCGTTCTGGATGGAATTTGTATGTTTTCGCCTTCTTTCGTGGAGCCTCCGCCATGCTATCAGGATATCACGGGCAAGTGCCGTATATTGACGTTTGTGACAGTCTGTACTCTTATCCAGTGGTTCCCAACCTCCGGGCCACAAAGAACGCAGCGGTACAGTGGTGGCCGGGACGCACCCAGCACATCTTTAAGCAAAAAAGCCGAAATAAACAAGCTAATTAATTAGGTGCCGCCCAGCATGTAAATGTCGGCCCAGATCAGAGGCGACGCTATAAATTCATAAATTCACCTTCTTGTAACCAAGTAGACTGGGAGATGATATAAATCTACATATTGTAAATATTACAGAATATTTGAGGCAGATTCTGGATCAAAACAAATGTCTCTGGCTCTTAACTCCTGCAAATGATAAAGACTGGCAATGCTGTGGATACTGAAGAAGATTACCAAAGGACAAAGCAGGATTTCAATAAGGTGCAGAAATGGGGTAAGAAATGGCAGATGGAGTTTAATCTGGCCAAGTATGAAGTGTTGCACTTTGGGAAATAAAACCTAGGGACAGTACACAGTTAATGGCAAGACCCTTAACAGTCTTGATGTACACAGGGATCTTGGGGCCCAAGTCCATAGCTCTGAGAGTGGCTGCACAGATTGATAGGGTGATAAAGCAAGCAAATGGCAGGTTTGCTTGTAGTAATCGAGGCACTGAGTTCAAGAGTCAGGAAGTTAAGTTGCAGCTTTATAAAACTGATAAGCTGCATCTGGAGTACTTCATTTTATTCTGATCATCCCATTATAGGAAGGAAGTGGAGGCTTTGGAGAGGATGTGGAAAAGGTTACAAGGATGCTGCCTAGATTAGAGGCCACATGCTATAAGGGGAGATTGGACAAACTTGGCTTTTCTCTGAAACTGCAGGGGCTGAAGGGAGACCAAATAAAAGTATAAGATTCTGAGAGGCAAAGATGGGGTAGACAGCTCTTTTCCCCTAGAGTCAAAACGTTTAGTAATAGAAGACATGCATTTAAGATGAGAGGGGCAAAGTTTAAAAGAGGTTTGCAGGTTAAGTTTTTTTTAAACCGAGTGTTGGATGCCTGGGTTGGTAGTGGAGGTAAATACAATAGAAGTGTTTAAAAGGCTTTTAGGTAGGCACATGAATGTGAAGGGATATGGGATATGAACATTGTGTAGGCAGAAGGAATTAGATTACTTTGGCATTTAATTACTAGCTTAATTAGTTCCACAGAACATCATGGGCCAAAGGGCCTGTTACTGTGGTGCACTGTTCTATGGTTAAAGTGAGAGGCCAAATCAGAGTTCCACTACATAAAATGACAGCTTATCTACAGGTGCATTATATTCTTGGGAACAAGGGGGAAATCACCTTAGATAAAATCTTGTTCTAAGGCTGTGTGGGAAAAAAAAATCAATCTACCTTTCTCAAGTTAAAAATGCTAAACCACTCAGCAAATCAGACAGAATTCAATTTTAGAAAGAGAAACAGGGTTAACAGTTGAGGTTATGATCATTCAGAAAAAGACTTAAAAGTTACAAGTGCAACAAGTAGTGAAAGGAGAGCTACAGGAACTGTGGTTAAACACACCAGTTTGACAGTCACAGGGTTGAAAGACGTTTTGATCACAACAAAGTATGACAGAGAAAGGGAAACCTAGAAAAAGGGAAGTACTAGTAGGAATACTGTGAAAATAGCTACAAGCATTCAAATCCATTAATATAGATACTCTATATCCCAACGTATGTCATCATGCAACCATAGGAAATGCAATGCCTGCCCCATCACCACTTCTATTTCCAACATCCACATGCAGCGATTTATTTCAGCCCTCAACTTCATAAACTGTATTCACCCCCTCATGTTGCTCACACTCAGAAGACCATACATGTATTCATACATATGGATTACCAAAGCAATTATGAAAAGGATAAGGATAACCCAGAAATGAAAGAAGATTGATTTTACTATTATTAAGCAGAACCTGGCTTAAGCAGATAGGTCTATTCAAATGGGAGACATTCAAAAGTGAAATAATGAGTTCAAGACCAACATATTCCCATTTAAGGTGAAAAATACTTGTAGATTTAAAACCCTGGATTATTGAATTTTTAAAAATTAAGTTACATGGCAAATAAAGCAGACACTGGAAATCAAAGTAATACACACAAAATGCTGGAAGAACAGGCAGAACTGAACATCGATTTCTCGAACTTCCAGTATTGCCTTCACCCCCCACACCATCCTAACTATTCCCCATTCTCCTCTCTCACCTTATTACCTTATCTCCTTACCTGCCGATTACCTCCCTCTGGTGCTTCTCCCCTTCCCTTTCTTCCATGGTCTTCTGTCCTCTCCAGTCTGATTCTCCCTTCTCCAGCCCTTTATCTCTTTCACTAACTTCCCAGCTCTTTACTTCACGCCATCCCCTCTCCTGGTTTCACCTATCACCTACTACCTTGTACTTTTTCCTCCTCATCCCTCCACCTCTTACTCTGATTTCTCATCTCTTTTTTCCCCAGTCTTGATGAAGGGTCTCGCCCCAAAATGTCAACTGTTTACTCTTTTCCATGATGCTGCCAGGCTTCCTGAGTTCCTCCAGCATTTTGTGTGTACTTGACTTGAAAGTTGTTGTTCTGTGGCAGCAATATGGTGCGATGTATAAAAAGTTACCTCGTTATACTATCTTTTAAACTCGTGCAAAAGGAGAGCATTGAAGCTTCCGTACCAGGTGGTGATGCAACCAGTTAGAATGTTCTCCATGGTACATCTATAGACATTTGTTAACGATAGCAACATACCAAATTTCCTCAAGCTCCTAAGGAAGGATGATTGCTGCTGGTGTGCCTTCTTTGCAATTGCATCAATACATTGAAGAGTATTTTTTCAAATTTCAGGGCAAAGAAGGGTTTAATGATTCGCTGGTACACAAGATTAAGGAAAATCACAAAAAAAGTGCTTATAAGTTTATAAAGCGTAAAAGCAAACAGGAAAATAGTAGGGCTACATAAAGGATATTTAGTAATAACTTGAGGAGATGCTTCAGTGAAATTCTAGAACATATTTTCATTAAGCAAAAAGTTGTTCCAGGAGGCTTTACAGTGGATTCAATCACATGAGTGGATGGGATGCAACGGTGGAGATTGTTGTGGCTCTGATAGATTTACAAATCTTCACTAGCAACAGGCAAGTACCACCCAACTGGAGGGGCAGCAAAAGTAGTACACCCTTCAAGGAGGACAGCAGACAAACCATGTAGAGTCAAAGTCAGACCAATATAACATGGATATAGGTCAACAAATTCATGCTGAACACAGTGCACACCCAGCTAATCACAATTTCCTGCATTCAGCCCAATTCTAAGCCAGGGGTTCACGAGCTTTTTTATGCCATGGACCCCTACCATTAATTGATGAGTCCATGGACAGCAGACTGGGAACCCCTGCTCTAAACTAGCCCCTCCAAGTACCTATCTAGGTGCTTCTTAATGATATCAGTGTACCTGCTTCAACCACTTCCTGGCAGCTCATTCCCTACACTCACCACCCTCTACATGGAAAAACTTGCCCCTCAGGTCCCTTTCACACCTTTCCCCTCCTACCTTAAACCTATAGACAATTGTATAAGATCTACAGATGGTAACCTTCTTTCATTTAGCCATTTGCAATGCAATAAATTTCAATTGCTGGTAATTTTATAGCTGACATACATCTGGTGGGTGCAGCTGCACAAAGTACCTCAACAGCTGTTTAGCTTGGGTGCAAGAAAACTAAGGTCCAAGGAGATGTCCAAGAGTGTTGGATTGATGATGATAGGTACAATGTTTCACTGGAACAGGACTGGTACATTTAGCACCTCAGACATACACCACTGTTCAGTTAGATTATGATGAATTCCAACCAACAGACTTTGCCCTAGATCACAGAACTTATTCATCAGCATTTCATCTTGCATACTTACCTGTTTAGAAGGGTTCCAAACTTATTCTATCTTCTGCTTGTGGAAGTGCTTCCTAATTCCAGTTATGAAGAGCAGGAACTGCCAATCTGGTTGTAGACACCACCTTCTCACCTTCTCCAAGAGCTTCTCATAACTTCTGTCAAACTCCAATTCTTCCCTATCCTTAAATTCTAGAGAGTACAAATATAGTTTTCTCTAAACTTGTTTTAACCTTTGAAATCTCAGCATCATTCTACATGAAATAATTCTGAAGGCCATTATATAGAGTTTTACCTTTTTGATATGAACATAAAATGTATGTTTTGAAAAATGGCATTAAAATCTGTAGCGTAGTTGATTGTGAGAATGACAGTCATGGGTTACAGAGCTGATCAGCTGGTAAAATGAGCAGATCAATGGTAGATGGAATTCAATCCTGATAAATGCAAGGTGATCAACACACACAAAATACTGGAGGAACTCAGCAGGCCAGGCAGCATCTATGAAAAAATACAGTTGACGTTTCGGGCCAAGATCCTTCAGAAGGACAGTCTGAAGAGGCAGCATAGCCTGCTAAGTTCGTCCAGCATTTTGTGTGTGTTGCTTGCATTTCCAGCATCTGCAGATTTTCCCTTGTTTGTAAATGTAAGGTGAAACACTTTGGGCACATGAATAAGGATAGGCCATACACAATAGGGTTGTTGGAGTATGAAGAAACAGAGGGGTGGGATACAAGTTCAGGGATCCCTGAAGGTAGCAGCATAGACAAATAGATATACTTGTGAGATACTTGCCTTCATTAGCTGGACATTGATGCAAGAGAAGAATGGTTATAGTACAACTTTTAAAAAGTTGTTGGGCCACAACTAGAGTGCTGTCATCAGATGTGGTCATCATGCTTCAGGAAAGACATATTTGCATGGGGGGAGTGAAGGAGAGATTCATCAGAATATCTAAAAACAAAGTACTGAAGTAATCAGTATGTATATGAAGAAGCAGAATCTGAAGCAGAATGTCATCCTTAAATGCCTACTAACCCTCTGCTTCCTCAGATGTTGCTCGACCTGTTGAGTTTCAACAGAACTTCATTTTTTTGCACTTCAGACTATAGTATCTTCTGTTGTTAGTGTCTCCATTGCACCAGAATGTGGTCAGGAATGGAATGTTTAAGTTATGAAAGACAAAGAGTGGGTACTTGGAACAAAGGAAACAAGGGTGATGGGGGGGTCAGGGGGATGTCTAACAGAGCATACCAAAATTGTGACAGACACTGATAGGGTAGATAGTAAGAAAGACTTTCTTATGGCAAAGGTGTCTAAGATCAGAAGGCATAGCTGTAAGATAAGTAACTGTTTTAGAGAAAACCAGAGTTAGAAACCATCCCCGCCACCCTAGAGGGGCAATTTAGAATGTGTAAAGTGAGATGGTGGTGGAGGCAGATACACTCAGAACATTTAATCAGCATCCAAATGCGCACTTTGAACTACTAAACTGTAATGGATTACGGAGTTTGTATGGGTAAATGGTAATTCTATAGAGAGGATTCAACATGGTGGGCCAATGGGCTGTTTCTGTTCTGTATGAATCCATGACTCCTCTCCCTCACTCAATACTTCTCTCTTGATATTGCCCAAGCTCTCCAACAATGCTCAGATTTCAAAGTGTCTAGAAGTGCTGTATTTTGCTTTACTCTTCTGGCTTCTTGACACCCAAAGTTCCAAATATTCGTGGAATGATCATTTTTATACCGAAGTGGTTCTATCACAATTGTGATTGGATCATTGATGATAGGGTAATAAACACAAAAAATAGGGTATTTGGCCCAGCAAAGTTACACAAATCAAACACTCATTTATACAATTAATCTTGCAACAACTCTTTTACTTTTGTACTTTTCTCTAATCTGCCTGCCGGGATGGGGGTGTGGTCTGTAGTATAATCCCATTTGTGATTACGCTTTTCTTATGTTGGCGTGCATAGGGTGCCAGGGAGGGGTAGCACCTCTGGTGAAGGGGCTTGTTGTCTCCATTCCAGGGCAGTTCACTTATTTTTGTTCTCCACCGGACACTCAGCACTCACCTGTGGCTCCAAGTAGCTGTTTGCATGTGAAAGCAGCCACACCCCAGTAGAGCGCTTCGACAGGCAGGCTAAAGCAGGTGAGGGTTGCCGGTAAGATAGGGTCATGCCTAACCTAGCATGTGAAGTCAGCTCCAGTGGACACGGCAGATAAGATCTACAGAGAGATCCAAAGGCCAGGAAGACAGTACTGCAATGCTCCATGGAAAACAAAGAGCATGACAAGGTGCAGAAGGTGTCATGGTCATCCACTGCCAAGGAAGACTCCAGTTTGAGATGCTTGTTCATATCACTGGATCCGGACTTCTAAGATCAAGAGAGTAGAACTGCCCAGTGCAACAGCTTTTCACTCTAAAAACTCTCCCACATAGGTTTCCTGTTATCATCGGACATGATGGACAACCACCATCCTTTTACATTTTTATTCTCCTCACATTTCATCAATTCTCCCTTGATTCTACCAATCACTGACAAACATCTGTGCACTGTCAGAGAAGCAGTGTGATTGATGTGAAGATGATAAAGGACAGAATATAATAATGTAAGAATATATAAAAAAAAGGCACAACTATAGGCCACTCAGCCCCATGAGACTGCTCCACCAGTCAATAAGATCATGGCTTAACCAGTATTGGCCTCATCACTTTCCCAGAATGTCTGTTTTCTGTATAGTTATATATACAGGTATCTCAAATACATTCAATAACACAGACAGCAGAAATCCTTGGTGTAGTGAATTCCAAAGATTTACAACCCTTACATATTTTTTTTACTTTTGATGAAGCAGCACAGACCCAAACTTTTGACCATCTTTTCTTCCATCGATGCTGACCTTAAGTTTTTCCAAAATTTTTTGTTTTTGCCCATTTTTATATTCCACAAAGATTGCAATAAAGACCAATATTTTTTTAATGTTCTAAGTTACTCTCCGTAGCTGTAACCCCCAGATCCTTTGTACCATAATATTATTTCATCCTTCCAAAGTGGATAATTGTACAGTTCCCCATATTATATACAATCTGCTAATTTCTCATCCTATTTATCCTATCTTTAAGATTCTTTGTAGGATTCTTGCATCACATTACAAGTTGGCAACCCACCCTTTGTGTCTGCAACAAATTTAGCAACACTGGTTTCAATTTCTTGGAATTAGTTTATTATTGTCACATGTACATGGGTACATTGAAGAGTCAGTTCTGCACACTGCTCATGTAGATCAAATCACAATGCACCGCAGAAATACAAGGTAACACAATAACAGAATGCAGGTGAAGTACAACAGATAGGGAAAGTGCAGTGTAAGTGGACAATAAGGTACAAGATATAACGAAGTATATTGAGAGGTCAAGAGATCATTTTATTGTAATAAGGTATCACTCGATAGCCGTATATTTGTGGCCACAACACTGATCACACCAGCACTTCACTAGTTAGTACTGCTAATCCAAAATGGACCCACTCTTTCAGTCTGGGTAGCCTCCAACCTGATGGCATGAACATTGACTTCTCAAACTTCCGCTAATGCACCACCTCCCCCTCGTACCCCATCCGTTATTTATTTATATACACACATTCTTTTTCTCGCTCTCCTTTTTCTCCCTCTGTCCCTCTCACTATACCCCTTGCCCATCCTCTGGGCATCCCCCCTCCCCCTTTTCCTTCTCCCTGGGCCTCCTGTCCCATGATCCTCTCATATCCCTTTTGCCAATCAACTGTCCAGCTCTTGGCTCCATCCCTCCCCCTCCTGTCTTCTTCTATCATTTCGGATCTCCCCCTCCCACTTTCAAATCTCTTTCTAGCTCTTCTTTCAGTTAGTCCTGACGAAAGATCTCGGCCCGAAACGTCAACTGTACCTCTTCCTAGAGATGCTGCCTAGCCTGCTGCGCTCACCAGCAACTTTTATGTGTGTTGCTTGAAATTCCAGCATCTGCAGATTTCCTTGTGTTTGCGCTTTCAGTCTTCTATTAGCTAATTTATTCTTCTAACATCTATACTCTTTTCTTGATCAGTATTGTTATGGGGTCTTCTGAAAATCCAAACATATTTCATCTTCTGGCTCCCCTTTATATGGAATCAGAGCCCAGACAGCCTATCACATTTATGGTGATTCATCAATCTCATACCCCCACTTATTTTCCTACAAACTGTTCTCTCCCACTCTCCCACATGTCAATGAACTCCCCCCCACCATTTTCCCACCACTAATCTACACCCCGAATAATTTAGTATAATCAATCAACCTACCTGTACATAATTAACATGCATATAATGCCCAACCACCCAGAGGAACCCCAGGCAGTCAGAGAAAAAAAAGTGTACAAACCTCACAGACAGCATCAGAAGTCAAGATCAAATCAATGTTGCTGGAATAATGAAGCAAGAACTTCGTCAAATACATTCAACACAACCTCATTCCAACTCTGCTTATTATGATTTTCTAAATGGTCTGCTATTCCTGATGATAGCAAGATCATGGTTGATCTACGTCAGTGCCTTTTCCCTGCGGTATCCCCATGTCCCTTGATTCTCCGTGTCCAAATATCTGTTCATCTTAAATTAATAAAACTATCGCACTTTCTAAGCATTAAGGGTCAAGAATTCAAAGGGTTTACCACCCTGTGATTGAAGAAAATGCTCATCTCAGTCCATACTAAGCTAGCCCTTGTTCTCAACAGGACAGGGGAAACATCTTCACTACGTGTAGTTGATCAAGACCTTCAGTTTTCTTGTGGTCTCCTAAACTCCCAAGAAAACAGGCTCATCCAGCAAATCCATCATTCCTAGGACCAACCAAGTGAACCTTCACTGCACTTGAACATATAAAGAAAATCTTATCTTAGATACAAAATACAAAAATGGTAGGTAAATCATAAATACTGTTTTTTGCACTTCTTTGTAATTTATAGTGATTTCATACCTTTGCACCCTACTACTGCCACAAAACAAATTTCATGTCAACTGCTTACTCTTTTCCATGGATGCTGTCTGGTCTGCTGAGTTCCTCTAACATTTTCTGTGTGCCGCTTAGGAGTTTGTATATTCTCCTCGTGACTGCACTTGTTTCTTCTGGATGCTCTGTTTTCCTCCCACATTCCAAAGATATGCAGGTTAGTAGGATACTTGGTCTTTGCATGTAATTGGGCAGCACAGGCTCATTGAACTGGAAGGACCTGTTACCTGCTCTATCTCTAAATAATAATAAATTGTATGCAATACTCCAGGCGTGGCCTCAAAAGGCCCTATATAATTGCAATAGATCTTCCTTATTCTTGTAATCAAGCCCTCTCATATATGAAGGCTCACATGCCAATTGCTTACTGCACCTATATGTTGGCCTTCAGTAATTTATATATAGGCACACTCAGGTCCCTTAGGACATCAATACTATGTAATCTGTCACCATTCAACAACCACTACTTTATTATTGTGAGTACTAAAGTGAGTGGAACACAGTGTATCAGCAACCGAAATGAACATGATAACTGCTAAACTACAAAAACTATGATAACTACTACACTATGGAAAAGGCTTCCTGACTCCCTCCTTCCTTGAAAAATGTCACTACAATTGCAGTTTCCCAATCCACTGTGACGTCTCAGAATCCAGGTAATTTTGGTAAATTCGCACCAATATATCCACCATCTCTGCAGCCACTTCTTTGAAGACCTTGGGATGCAAATTGTCTGGTCCAGGGAGACTTATTAGCCTTTAACCTCATTATATTGCTTCATACTTTTTCTTTAATGGTAGCAATTGCTTCAGGTTTCTCTTTGCCTTGGTATTATCAGTTATTATTGACATGCTTTTGGCATCTTTTATCAAAGATGATCAAAAATAATTATTTAGAATCTGTCATTTCTCCATTTTCAAATATTAATTATCCAGTCTCATCTTCTAAAGGGCCAATATTTATTTTAATTATCTTCTTCCATTATGTATGTATGTATGTGTGTGTATATATGTAAAAAGCATTTCTTACCATCTTTTTTTATTATTTGTTAATTTAATTTACTCCCATACTCTATATCGTTTCTATTTTTTTTACAATTTTTGCCTGGTTTCTAAAATTTTCCCAGTAGTCTGGTCTATCATCAGTCTTTGCAACATGATGCATCTTTTTTTTCAACTTGGCATCATATTTAACTTTCTTAAGCATGTTTGTATGTGATGTTGAACAGTGGAAGAGAGATTAATGACTATCAGGTTAATCTCACTATGTGCCAAGACTTTAACAGAATTTATTAACCAGGCCCTAGAGATATGGAAGAATGGGTTTGTGCGGATCTACTTCATAGTAAAAGGCTTTGGGAAGTCAGTGATTTACAACTGGAAGGATGGTCATAAAATATTAAGATTGGGACCTGATGCATTTGCATGATAGAAAGGGAAGATTGAGATGGAGATATTTAGGTTTATAAGATCTTTAAAAAGATAAGATCCTTTGCATTCAAATTTCACAGCACTAGATGGACTCCACGATGAGAAGCACAGAAATGGCATATTGTGTTGTAGGAGTATATTTGAAATCTGGGAACAGGACTCCTATATACTCGTGATAAACTACATAATGGGGATGAATAGCTTTGAAGAATTTTTCTCTGTAAACGCAGCAGAACCTTTGCCTGATCTTACTATGACATGATAAAAAGTTATAATTGTTCAAGGAACTGGCTAGTTCTCACCTAATTCACTACTACCATCATTCCCAAAACAGTTAATTAATTGAAGCTTTTCTATCTGTAGACATTTCTGTTTTGGTGAAAATCATGTTCACTGCTATTATCAGAAGAAATGAAAAGGAGTGTTAATGAAGAACAATTCAGAGCAAAAGAACATTTCAGTTATATTAACAAATCTAGTCTGTGCAATTGGAATTTATTTTGCAAGTTCATTATGCACTGTTTTGATTTCTCTCTTCCCACCATAAGTAGTGTGAATTTATTTTTTTAAACATGAACATAAAACTTCTGTTGCAATTCAAACCATGAAAACACAGCAGGTCTTAAAAGCAAAATAAGATGTATTAGATTAGATTAGATTCAACTGTATTGTCATTATGCCGAGTACAGATACAAAGCCAATGAAATGCAGTTAGCATCTGACCAGAAATGCAAAGAATAGTGTTATTTACAAAATAACTGAATAAAAAGTAAGTGCTACAGCACACAAATATAAAAGTACTGAGATAGAGGGAATGACACCAATAAAAACATACTGTGGGAGCATTTCAATTTTAGTCAGGATAAAATTTTACCAAAAATCTTGTTTTGCTTTCCCTTATGTGATGCCAACCTACTTTTAACAGTGTTTGCATAATACTGGCTTAAATCTGCTGTCTTGCAGATGTGCATAGCAGAAGTAAACAGAATTTAATTTTATTTTAAAATACTGCAATTATTGAAACAACTATTAACAGATTGCTATGTAGAGAATTCTGGATTAGCAGACTTGGTAAAAGGAAATGGCACAAAGAGTCCATTAAGTTTTTTTTTTATTAACTTAACTGTTCAAAACACCCACAGCTCCCCAGAGATGAAGTTTAAAGGGGTCCTCTTCCAACCATACATGGTTTACAGCAGACCTTGATCTTGCTTGTCTAGCATGTCACATATCAAGCCTACACTACAACATACGCATCAGAAACGAAAGATTTGTGTTTATATGGCACCTTTATGGCCTTATGTCATCTCAGACTACTTTACAGAAGCAATTAAGTATCACTAAAGTACCATCATTTTAAAATAGGAAACATAGCAGTCAATTTGCATACAGCAAGATCTCAACAACAGTAAAATAGCAACCTGGTTTAATGATGTTGATAGAGGGATAAATATTAGCCAGGGCACAGTAAAATTGCTAGTTTTCAACCAAGATCAACAGTAAATCCTCTGACCAAATACAGCAACAAAATCAATAACACAGTGATGAAGCAAATCAATATATTCAGGATTTAATGTTTTTCCCAACAATAATCCGGTCCACTAACATTGATCATTTGTAGCATTAAAGTAATAATTAAAGCATGTGAATGCATGAACAACGAAGAAACAGTAACCAAATTAAAATTTCGCAAACAGTAAGTCCCCGGGTTAAGAACGTCCGACTTACGGACAACTCATACTTACGAACAGACTGCCATAAAGCCTATTGTATATTAAAAATTTATGACGCTCATGAAAACATTGCGCGGCTTCAGCAGTTCATCGGCTCGAGGAAGGAGAACGCCGTCCACCATTTTAAGTCGGATCACATTAACACTGTGTTGAATGTGTAACTTTGTATATGTCTTAAATTCTTCTCTTGTTTACCCTTGTAACCATGTCTCCAAAGCGTAAATCAGATGCAAGTGCTGGTGATGCATCAAAGAAAAGAAAAATGATCACGATTGAAAATAAGTGGAAGTAATAAAGCGATCGGAAAGAGGTGAAACACCATCGGTCATTGGAAAAGCATTAGGCTACAGTCGGTCAACGATCAGAACAATTTTAAAGGATAAAGTGAGAATAATGGAGCATGTGAAAGGTCCTGCCCCGATGAAAGCTACAATTATTACTAAGCAACACAGTGGTTTAATTATTGAAATGGAAAGGCTACTGATAATTTGGTTAGATGATCAAAATCAGCGTAATATGCCTATTAGCCTTACTTTAGTGCAAGAAAAGACTCGTGTTTCTTAAGTGTTTTATACGCATAGAAAGGTAAAATATATACTATATACTAAGGCTATGTCCACACTAGACCAGATAAATCCTTAACCGAAGCTTTTTCTCTTCGTTTTGACCCTCCATCCACACTGAAATAGCGTTTTCCTCCCCTGAAAACGGAGATTTTCAACAACGCTCTCCAGAGTGAATAAATCTGAAAATGCCTAATATCCAGCGTAGTGTGTATGGGGTAACTGCATATTTTTAAAACTGCTGTCATGACGTACCGGAACAAATGGTGGCGGCAGCTTGGCATTTCATTGTTTTCTTGAACGCAACCCCCAACACCACAACAATATCTGACAATAGATGTGTAACAGCCTAATGTAACATCGTATGGAAATACAAGGTAACACTGATGCAGACATGTTTTATACATTTAACAAGGTGCTTTATTAATGTATTGCTTGTGCAAACATTCAATAGGTGCAATTGTCACTTTTGCCCAGTAATTCGTTTTATTGCACATATTAAATACAGCAAAATAATACACAAGGACATGGCAAAAGTAAAGGCAAACAAATAAGGTAACAGCAAATTTCACTTTTGCCCAGTAACAAGCCTTATTGCATTTCGTTTGGCAATTTCCTTTTAAGTTTTTCTAGTCTGTAACTGGATAAACGTGCACCAAGTCTTTCGTTTGGCAATTTCCGTTTAAGTTTTTTCTCGTCTGTAACTGAACAAACGCACACCAAGTATACCGTTTCCTCTTCGCTTGCTTTCTGTGTGTGTCCTGCTCATGCCCAGCAGGAGGAGATTCACCCAAATATCCGTTTTAATGTAGACAGAGGTATTTTTAAAAACGCCTAGTGTGGACGCCTGTCGTTTTTACGCAAAACGGGCATTTTCAAAATTATCCAGTCTAGTGTGGACGTAGCCTAAGACAAACATTTGACTAACTGATGCTAAATAAGAACCATATGCACCTGTTCCGACTTACCTACAAATTCGATTTAAGGACAGACTTAGGAACAGGTTTCGTTCGTAACCCGGGGACTGCCTGTAATGGCTTCAGAATGGAACTAGTTAGCAAATGGTTGTTGAAATATTAACCTATACCTCACCAAAGAATCTTGTTAACCTGTGCACTACACATACCTTTTCAGTGACAAACCTATTAACCTTGTAAGTAGCATGGACATATGAAAAAACATAAACAAAAAATTCCAGATCTAGAAATCCAAAGCAACAAACATAATATACTGTGAACTCAGCTGGTCAGGAGGATTCTCAGCCCAAAACGTTGACTGCTTATTCATTTCCATAGATGCTGCCTGACCAACTGAGTTCCTCCAGCATCTTGTATGGACAATTGAGTCAGTGTGTGCTGCATGTGCATTCAAATCTCATGATGGCAGTGTCAAAACATCTTTAAAAATCATTAAAAGTGGCCATTAGGCTACTGGATTGTCACTAAAATGTATCTAATTCATTGTCATTAACCTAAAACTCTACTTATTCTTTCTCACCATAACGTCGCAGCTCACCAACAAATTTCCCTTGGAAGTGAGATAAACTCAGAAGTACCAGAAACTATATAACCTCCAGAATCCAGCTGCAGTACACAAATAATGCAAGCCTTTGCGCATACTAAGAGGCTGAGCTTCAATCTGTCACTGACTGACTCATTCAAGCATTGGAGAGGATAGGTCTTGAGCTCTACATCCACAAAACAGAAGTCTCCCACCAACCCACTTGCTCTCTGATAATAAAGGTTTACAATAAGACCTTACAAAATGTGGACTGCTTCTCATTTCTCCAGAGCCACCACTCAATGAATACATATATAGATGATGACAATCATCACTGCCTTCACTAAATCACCAAAGCTTTTGCTTCATTCAGGAAACGGATGTTTGAAAATAGATGTTTTACTTGGATTAGAGGGCAGGTGCTATTTTTATCAAGACACTGCCTGATTAAAGAGAGGCTGGACAAACTTGTGTTGTTTTCATTGGCGCAGTGGAGCCTGAGGGTAGGTTCGATAGAAGTTTATAAGATTATGTAAGGCTTTGATAGTGCAGACAGGCAGTATCTTTTTCCCAGGATTAAAATATCTAATACCAGAGGACATACATGTATGCATTTAAGGTTACTGAGTAAATTCGAAGAAGACATGGGGGCAATTATATATGATTAAAAATATGGCACAGACTCTTGGGAAACTCTTGCCCAACACTGCTACAAAATAGAGATGATGGACACAAAATGACATCAAGAACCTCAAGTTCATGCATTGGATACCCAGTAATGCCAAAAAAGGAGTGTTCTGCTCACCTGTCAGCCATCTCCTGGCCCATTTATAGAAAGCTTTGAAAATCAGTCACATCAGAGCCCACAAAATCAGAGCGGAAGCAAGTTATCCTCAATCAACAACACAAAAGATTCTGTAGATGCTGGAAATCCCAAAGCAACACATACAAAATGATAGAGGAACTCAGCAGGCCAGGCAGCATCTACGGAAATGAATGAATAGCCAACATTTCAGGCTGAGACTCTTCTTCAGGACTGGAAAGGAAGGGGAATGATGTCAGAATAAAAAGGTGGGGTAGGGGGAGGAGGATAGCTAGAAGGTGATAAGTGAAGCCAAGTGGGTAGGAAAGATAAAGGGCTGGACAGGAAGGAATCTGACATGGGGGGGGCAAGGGGTAGGTGACAGGCAGGTGAGAACAGGCAAAAGACAAGAGTGGGGAGTAGAAGAGAGAGAACAGAGGGATTTTTTTTTTAAATCAGGAGAAATTGATATTCATGCCATCAGGTTGGAGGCTACCCAGGCAGAATACAAGATGCTGCTCCTCCACCCCGAGAGTGGCCACATTATGGCACAAGAGGCGGCCATGGACCAACATATCAAAACTGGAATGGGAATCAGAATTAAAATGTATGGTCACCACGAAGTTCCGCTTTTGGCAGATGAAGCAGAGGTGCTTGACGAAGCAGTCCCCCAAATTACAACAGATCTTACTTGTTATGTTTTGTAACTTCAAAATATTAAACTAATTCAAAGGAAGACACGGGACTCTAAGTTTGCATTTACTTTAAATGAGGCTCACACGTATCACATGGTAGCATGATGACACATGCAATTCATGTATTTATACATATAACCTATAATTTATTTAAATGAACAAGAATGCTTAATCAAATATATAGACACAAGTATTAATATTCAAATATTAATACACAACACTCCTCCCTGCTTAACTATAAATTTCAACTCAAATAGTGTATGCAACTCAACTATACTCAGCTATATAACTACTATATACAAGCATCCACAGCATAGTAAATTTTATATTGTCCCATTCAAGCTTAAAATTTTAATCACTTTGGAAGATTTCTTACTCTTGTGGATAATGTTTTTCCAGACAAAGGGTTTCACCTTGCTTGGTAGTTGAGACTTGTGGCTGGAAACAATCTCAGGTTCTGGGGCCTCCTCAATAGTGGATGACTCAGACTACAGGAAGTGGTTTTGTTAGTGGTAACCAAATTTCTTCTCTAACAATTAACTCTGCTTTCCTCAATTGATCGATGTGTTGTCTCAGATTAGGCACCATCACCACTGTGTAGGAGAGTGGTCCAGTTCTGTTCTTAATCTATCTGAGTACACACTTTTGATCACCTTTGTCATCCCTCACCAGGACAGCTTGGCCAGGAATGAAACAACAAACCTCCTTGTTTGAGAGGCTTTCAATTTGTCTCAGCTGTTTGTCCTGCGTCCTCCTTCTGAGATCAGATTTAAGGAGATCCAAGCATGAACACAAGGTTGACTCAGAAACAGCAGAGCTAGTGAGTTGCTGGTTATGAAATGTGCTGTATTGTGATATGCAAAGAGGAAATTGGTGAGCTTTTGATTCAGTGTTAGTGTAGTATGTTCTGCTGTCATTGCTCGCAGTGCATTCTTTAGACTCACAAAAGCTGAATGTTTGCAACTTTTCTAAAGCTCCTTCAACTCTCTTCCAGCTTAAAACCAAACCATATTTCGCAAGTAACTGGCTAATTAACATACCAGAAGCTTCCTCAAATACAATGTCTACGAAAACTGTTGCAGTCAGACCACTACTTTCGTCACTTTCATGCTTCCTCTGAGCAGCATGTCCTTCCTTGGTCCTATATGCTTTCTAAGCAAAGGCAGAGGTCAGCACCACCACCTGTTTGTCCTCTGTTGGGCAATGATTCATGGTGTTTGGCCTAGAGACAGCTGAGGCATCATCCAGTACCTTTCTTAGTTCACTTTCAGTTGGCTTCATTGCAAAGAATGTGGCATGAAAATAGTGGATGGACCCCTAATCAAGTTGTAGTTGACGCAGCCACGCACATCCTCACAATGTTGATCCTCCTGTTTTTACTACATACCAAGCCCAATGTGACTTATTGTTAGTTGTATTTCACTGTTACACATCATTCCCACAAGAATTATCCCTTCTCCAGTAAAAGTTCTTATTTGGATATTTGCAGGGTACCTTTCAAATGCTGTTCAAACTCATTTTGTGGAATGACTGAAATAGCCGAATCAGTGTCCAACTCCATTTTAATTAATTTCCCAGTCACTTCTGGTATAAGCCATATTGCTTGCCTATTGTTAATTTTCACACTGTAAATCTCTAGGCTACAGTCCTGTGATATTCTTGTCATTATCAGATTTCTCATCAATAGCATGCAGATTAGGGATTTTTTTGAAATTGTAACTTGACTTTTTGCTTTTTATGCCGCAGACTATTTATTTTTGTTTGCCTGACATGCTCTTAGTACGCATCCTACTTCGTTGCATTTTCTGCAAATTTCACCTTAAATCTGCTTTGTATGTGAGGGCCCTACCACAACGATAACACAATTTGTTTGGCCAGGCAGATTTTTGTTAAGACACTGCAATTTTATTCATGCTCACTTTCATTCCTAACTGCAACTCAATTGTGTCTGTCTGCAGTTTCCATTGAAACAGCAATTTCAACTGTTATTTTAAATGTAAGTTGTGCTTCAGTTAGGAGCCGGTTTTGAATGGTTTCTTGTAACATTCCACAAACTAACCAATCTCTCAGTGAATCATTAAGACAATTAGCGAACCCACAATGCTCAAACGATCTCTTCAATTCAGCCACATACACTGAAATGGACTCCCCTTCTTTTTGATTCTGCTTATGAAACTTAAAATCCTCTGCAATCAACAGTGGCTTTGGTTCTAAGTGTTCCTGTATCACATTTACAATATCAGTAAATCTCACACATGCTGATTTGATTGGAGCCGTTGAATTTCTTAGCAAACTGTATGTCTTTAAACCTAATGCACTTAGCAAAATTGGTACTCGGTTCTCATTGGATATTCCATTTACTTCAAAATAATGCTGAATTAGCTCAGCATGTAATAGCCAGCTACCCGTTGTGTAATCAAATTTGTCAATCTTTCCAATGCAGCCAGCCATTTCTGCTCTTTTTTTAAATAATAATCATCACCCAGTACTCACTGCTTAGGAACCCTGAATCCTTCCATTTAAGCCTTTTTTTTAAAAAAAAAACTCAATCGTGCCTTCCCTTCTGAAAAAGACATGGTGCACTGCTTTGTTTAACTCAACCATCGCTGCACATGCTGGGCTGTGCTTTTTTTACTCACCATTGCTCTTACTGTATTTTTTTTATTTCAACATCTGGCTGTGCTTCAACAGATCAGTATTGGTCTCAGGTTCATTTAAAAAAAAATACCTCATTGCCAATGTTATATTGTGTAACTTCAAGTATTAAACTAATGCAAAGGAAGACAAGGGAGTCCAAAAATTGTGTCCAACTTCATGTTTACTTTAGACAAAGCAAGCATGTATCATGTACTAGCATGATGTATGCATTTCATGCATTTATACATATAACATACATACACACACAGGCACACGTATGATAGAGGTGCAGCAAAGTCAAGATGGCACTAAACAGCGAGTCCTTTGCTTACATCTTCAGAAACAGCTCTATTTCCATCTTTGATATCTCTTTCTTTCCTTTTCAAGGTTCTTTTGAAGACCCTGACCTGGAGTTATACTCTGACTTTGAGGGAATGGAACCCACTCTCAGGGCCCCATGACCAGCCACTTTTGATATCCCAAAGACGAAGCCTGAAAGGCGAGCACACCTTTGGGGTTCTGGATTTTCATGGCTCTGAAGACGGTGCCCCTGGCTGAAACGTCACAGGAGAATACGGAACATCAGGTTAGCTGCTGGGGGTTGTGTGTCTAGAGAACCGCACCTTTATGGTGCCTCCCTAGGTGCAGAGCTCAGAAAAAGCGACACAACAGACTTTTAACATCATAAACCAGCGAGTTGCTTGTTATGTTTCCCCTCTCGCTGTGTGACAGGGACACGTCTTTTTCCCTTATTAGGGAGAGAGACAGCCTGTGGTATATCAAATTACTGGATGAACAAGTAGTTTCTGGGGTGCTGCAAGTCTGTGTCTTTATTGATGCTTGCTGCATACGAGTGCTCAGTGGAGGGTGTTGATGCTTTTTGCTAGCGGGGGTGGGAAGGGTCGTTGCCTTGCTGCTGCTTGAGCGTGGGAGGGGGAGCTGGGGGAGGGGAGGCTTTGGGGTTCTAATGATTTTACTGTCAATCATTCTTTGGGACACTTCTCTGTTTTTGTGGATGTTGCGAAGAAAAAGAATTTCAGGATGTATATTGGATACATTTCTCCAACATTAAATGTACCCATTGACGAACACACACACACACTCACACTCAAATATTATTGAAATACTAAATGTACAACATCACCAATGTAGAGCAGGCCACATTGGGAGCACTGGACACAATAGATGACCCCAGCAAATTCACTGGTGATTCACCTGGAAGGACTATTTGGGGCTCTGAGTTGAGGTGAGGGGAGGAGGTGAATGGAAAGGTGTAGGACATTCCTCCCACTTTCTCCAGACTCGAGGGGTAGACATGGGTATTTGCATGGGCCCCAGCTATATCTGCTTTTTCATTAGCTAAGTAGAACAGTCCACGTTCCAAGCCTTGCCCAGTAAAGCTCCCGAACTCTTTCTTTACTACATTGATGACTGCATTTGTGCTACATCATGCACCTATGCTGAGCTCATCAATTTCATCAACATTGTCTCTAACTTCAACTTGCCCTTAAATTCACTTGGTCCATTTCGGACACCTACGTCCTCCTTCTCAATCTCCGTCTCCATCTATGGAGAAAAACTTTCAGCCAACAGCTTTTATAAACCTAGCAATTCCCATCTTGATGTTACCTTTTCTTACCCTGTCTCCTATTCCCTTTTCCAGTTCCTTTATCTCCGCTGCATCTGTCCAGGACATCAGAGATGTCTCCTTCTTCAAAGAACAGGATTTTTCTTACTCCACCATTGATGCAGTCCTCATCTACATCACCTCCATTTCCTGTCTTCCCGCCCCTTAATTGTGAGTTCCTCTTGTCCTTAACTACCACTCCATGAGCCCCCTCATCTAATACATCATTTTCCGCAACTTCCACCACCTCCAAAGGGATCCTACCACTAAACATATCTTTATCTCCCCTCTCCCTCTGCTTTCCTCAGGGATTACTCCCTCAGTGATTCCCTTGTCCAATCGTCCCTCTCCACTAATCTCCCTCCCAGCGCTTATCTCTGCAAGCAGCCAAAGTGCTACACTTGCCCATTCATCTCCTCCTTTATATCCATCTATTCAGAACCCCCAAACAGTCCTTCCAGGTGAGGCTACACTTCACCTGCGAATCTGCTGGGGTCATCTATTGTGTCCGGTGCTTCCGATACAGCCTCCGCTACATTGCTGAGACCCGTCATATATTGGGGGACTGTTCTGTCAAGTACTTCTGCTCCATCTGCCAAAAGCAGAGCTTCCCAATGCCCAAACATTTTAATTCCCATTCTTATTCCCTTTCTGACATGTTAGTCCGTGGCCTGCTTGAATGTCCTCAGAGTGGAGAAGCAACATTGTGTATTCTGTCTGATGGCATGAATAGAGTTCTCTTTCTGGTCGATAGAATGAACAGAGTTCTCTTTCCTCTCCCTCCCCTCTTATTCTATTCCCCACTCTGGCCTCTTGCTGCTCCTCACCTAACTATCACTTCCCCTTCCTCCTCCTTCCTTTTCTTCTGTGGTGCACTCTCCTCACCTATCAGATTCCTTCCTCTGCAGCCCTTTACTTTTCTAACCTACCTGGCCTCACCCATCACCTTCTAGCTATCCTACCTCCCCTCCGCCCCCACTTTCAAATTTCTTACTATCTTTTCTTTCAGTTAGTCCCAAAACGTTGACTGTACCTCTTCCTCTAGATGCTGCCTGGCCTGCTGCATTCCACCAGCATTTTATGTGTGTTGCTTTTTATTCTGTTGTCTTCCCTTCCCTTCCCTTCCAGTCCTAAAGAAAGCCTGAAACGTCAACTACTTAATCATTTCCGTAGACGCAGACTGACCTGCTGAGTTCTGCTAGCATTTTGTGTATGCTGCTTACCCTAAATCAAGATGAGAATACATAACATGAAAAAAAAACAAATTAAAAAGTCCCCAAGGGATAAGATAGATCAAAATGTTACAAATAATAACTGTTCAAAGTGGCAGCTTAGTACCAAATTGAAACTAATGATGAGAGTCATGCCCACATCTCAAGTATATTTTTGTTAAATAATCTTTTGTTTGGATGGAAAACTGAAATTTAAAGTTATTTTCAGCCACCATATCTAATTACTAAAAAGAGAAGACCTGTGACAACTCTTTAGTGCAGTGCAGAGGGAAAGAAATCTTTCAAAATCTACTTTAAACAGAGGAAAAATAAAGGCTCAAAAGGTATTAAATTGGATGAGACAAAGGTAATTTGGAAATAGAACTTTGCAAGCAGATGAATCGAATCATTTTATTTCTTGTAGACAATGCCATGTTACTGGATGAGCCAGCAATTTATGGGTTAAGAACTTTATGAAAACTGCATCAGTAATTACAACAGTTGCAAACTTGTGTGCATTCTGCTGGCTGAAATTTCTGAGGTCTATTATATAATTTGTTCTGCCTTAATGGTCATGCACTATTTGGGAAACCATTAACAAAGCTATAATTAAATTAGACAAGGATGAGCTCAGAATAACCATCTTAAACTAATAAACCAAGACGAACTTTGGATGAACTCTGGCCAGCACCAGGAAACCTCTTTCAATAGCATGCTTTTCTTCTGGTGGTAACAGATTAACATACCTCTGTCTATCTTAGACGTAACTTTAGAAACTTGTTAAGCAAGTTCTCTTCTTTCTCTGGCAGATGCCTTTGCAATTCTGTTGCCTTGCCTAAAATGTGTGTTCATTTTGTCTCTGCAATATAGTGATCACAAGTTTTAGTAAGGCAACAAAATAACTTCCCTTCTTCTAAGTATCATTTTCTGAGCATAAAATATTTAACCTGAAACACTCCAAATTGCCAGTGATTATATGTTAGACATCCAATGGAAAAATTGAAAGAACTGGGCCTTTTAAGAGTCAGATAGGTACATGAAGCTTAGAAAAATAGAGGGCTATTCAGTAGGGCAGGGGTCCCCAACCTTTTTTGCACTGCGGACCAGTTTAATATTGACAATATTCTTGCAGACCGGCCAACCTGGAATATAGGTGATAAGTGGCTAATACACTCAATTACATTTCTAAAAGGGTTTATCTCACGAATTTAATATTAAACACACAGTGCATATTTTCCTTGCATGAATATAGTGATAAGTCAATTATCAGGTGAGGACGGGGAGCTTGAAGTAAGTGTTTAATGAACTTCCAGTAGAAGTGGTAGAGGCAGGTTCGATGCTGTCATTTAAAGTTAAATTGGATAGGTATATGGACAGGAAAAGAATGGAGGGTTATGGGCTGAGTGCAGGTCGGTGGGACTAGGCGAGAGTAGTGTTCGGCACGGACTAGAAGGCCGAGATCGCCTGTTTCCATGCTGTAATTGTTATATGGTTATATAAGTCACTTATAAGTCAATAGCATCATAACATTTTAAGTAACGTTTGGATATTAAACACACAGCACATATTTTCCCTGTATGAACATATAAAATCATTGCAACACACCGATATCGCTGAATCAGTGGGAGCCCTGGGCTTGTTTTCCTACAACAAGACGGTCCCAACAAAGGGTGATGGGAGACAGCGATTGTCGAAGGGGGTTCCTTATGTCCAGTCTATTCCGCAATTTAGTTTTTGTTGCATTCATTGCAGAGATATGTTGGAAATGGAAGCAACGTTTTCAGTGCTTTAGTGGCTATCTCAGGATATTCAGCCTTGACTTTGATCCAGAATGCCAGCAGAGATGTTATGTCAAACATACTTTTCAGCCCGCCATTATTTGCAAGCTCAAGAAGTTGATCTCCTTCCCGCGCTGACATGGATGACGCCCGGGTCATGACCTCGCCTGCGTTCAAGTTCACCAGTGCGTACAGGGAATGAGGAAAGGTGCTGCTGACTCATATCGCCAAATCATATCGTTTCCTTGCGGACTGGTAGCACATGCTTTGTGGCCCAGTGGTTGGGGACCGCTGCAGTAGGGAAATTCCAGATAGGTACTAGAGTAACATGGTCAGCACAACATTGTGGGCCGAAGGGCCTGTTATGTGCTGTAGTTTTCTATAGTACATGGTCTAAATATATTTTTTTCATTGGGGGGAAAACAGTTCACTTTCAGTAACTGATTGGACTGCTCCAAAAATAAACCGTCACATCTTATTTTGAAATTCATCAACTAACTTCTAGTCTGTCCATGACAACAACTTGAACAACTTTAATACTTGGAAACTGTTCTATGCCATATTTTTAATTGAAATTAGATCATAAAATGAAATAATGAAGATGAGAAGACCATAAATTATAGGAGCAAAATTAGGCCGTTTGGCCCATTGATTCTGCTTCACTATTTCATCATGACTGATCCACTTCCCTCTCAGCCCTAATCTCCTGCCTTCTCCCCGTAGCCCTTCATGCCCAGACTAATCAATAATCTATCAATCTATGCCTTAAGTACACCCAATGAATTAGCCTCTACAGTCGCCTATGGCAACCAATGACATAGATTCACCACTCTCTGCCTAAATAAATTCCTCATCTCAATTCTAAATGTACATCCCACTATTCTGAGGCTATCCCCTCTGCTCTTAGACTCCCCCTACATAGGAAATATCCTCTCCACATCCATTCTATGGAGGGCTTTCAACATTCAATAGGTTTCAATAAAATCCCCCCTCATTCTTCTGAATTTCAATGAATACAGGCCCAGAGACATCAAACAACTCTCATATGATAAACCTTTCAATCCCAGAATCATATTCGTCAACCTCCTTTGAACCTTCTCCAAAGTTAGCACATCCTTTCTTAAATAAGGGGCCTAAAACTGCTCACAATACTCCAAGTGAAGCTTTGCCAGTGCCTTATAAACACTCAACATTACATCCTTGCTCTTATATTCTAATCCTCTTGAAATGAGTGCTAAATGGATTTGCCTTCCACACCACCGACTCAACCTACAAATTAACTTTTAAGGAATCCTGCATAAAGACTCCCAAGTTCCTTTCTACTTCGGAGTTTTGAATTTTTTCACCATTTAGAAAATAGTCTATGCTTTTACTTCTTCTCCAAAAGTGAATGATCACAAACTTCCCAACACCGTATTCCATCTGCCACTTCTTAGCCAATTCTCCTAAACTGTCCAAGTCCTTCTATAGCCTCTCTGCTTCCTCAACTACCTTCCATTCACCTATTTTGATATTGTCCAGAAACTTGGCCACCAAGCCATCAATTCCATCATCCAAATTATTGACAAATAACATAAAAAGCTGTCCCAATACAGACCTTTGTGGAACACCACCCATCACCGGCAACCACCTGAAAAGGCTTCCTTTATTCCCACCCTTTGTCTCCTGCCTATCAGCCAATGCTCTTAACCATGGACTCTTAACTTGTTCAGTGGCCTTGTGTGTGGCACATTCTCAAAGGTCTTCTGAAAACCCAAGTACACAACATCCACCAATTCTCCTTTATCTATCCTGCTTGTTATTTCTTCAAAGAATTCCAACAGATTCATCAGGTAAGATTTTTCCCTTAAGGAAACTATACTGACCTCGGCCTATTTTATCATGTGCCTCCAAGTACTCCAAATCCACATCCTTAAAAATCCACTGCAATATCTTCCCAACCACCGAGGTCAGACTAACTGGCTTATAATTTTCTTTCTTCTGCCTCTCTAACTTCTTGAAGAGTGGTGTGACATCTACAATTTTCCAGTTCTTCGGAACCATGCAAGAATCCATTGATTCTTGAAAAATATTTACAAATGTGTCCTCAATCTCTTCAGCCACATCTTTCAGAACCCTGGAGTGTAGACCACCTGCTCCAGGTGACTTATCTACCTTCAGACCTTTCAGTTTTCCAAGTACCTTCTCCCAAGTAATAACAACATCATTCACTTTTGCCCCGACACACTAAAACTTCCAGCATGTTGCTAGTGTCTTCCACAATGAAGACTGATGCAAAATACTAATTCAGTTTGTCTGCCATTTCCTTGTTTCCCATTACTACTTCTCCAGTATCATTTCCCAGTGGTCTAGTATCTATCCTTGCCTCTAACACTTTTATTTCTCACACACAAAACAAAATGCAGCCCCTGGAGCCATTTTCACTGCACTGTGCCGTAACAGATAAGGAATGAAGAATAAAGAAAACATACTTACCTCACCTAAGCCTGATCTCGCCAGAGCCACTCCAACACTGGCTCACTCACACGTATGCTTACAAGAAGAATAATGTGCACAACTTTTATTCCAGGTTCTCAATGCATTAATGGATTAACATACAATAGAACCTAAATACGTGCAATGCACAACTAGACACCATTCCCAGGATTTTTATTTTTAAGTATATGGCCTGCAACATCATATCGGGTTGATGCTGAAAACCAGTCTTAAGCAAGTCATTTTTAAGATTAATTCTCATCTCTTCTCTGCCAACAACTCCAACTGCAACATCCCTTATTCCTCAACTCACCATTCAACCCAATCACCATTTGACAACACCCCAACTATCAACAGCCATCTTTCCCCAACTCTAATAACCCCTTCCTGGTTACTAATGTACAAGCTCTCCACTCAACCATTGTAACCCCTCCTAAATATAGATCTCTACCATTTCCCAGTGGCTACCTTCATCCTGACACCTCTGCTCACTAAATGCACCAACTCTGTCCAATATTCATCCTGTTCACCATACCTCATCTCTGGACTACCTGCTTCAACTACCTAACTAACCCAGCTTTACACAATTCTTTAATGGCAGAATATAGGACAAATTCTTGAACCTCCCATGCACTACTAAATTTCCTTCGAATGGGCCCTGGAACAAAACATCTGTTAATTATCTTACAATCTGACCGTTTAACTTTACTTTACCCATGCAGGTCAATTTCTACATATACATCTCCATGAACTCACCTTTCATATTTCTAAGTTACAGAATTTAAATCAAGTCTTCATTGAATTATTTTTCCATGACAGGATTCCGTTATGTCAGTATATATCATCAAGTGAACAGGTCAGAGGTGACACTATTATCTATTCCTTGTCTCTTTTCCGATACTTTGGGGTCCACAGACTCCTCAGTTAATGGAAAAGCTCCATGGCATAAAAAAGGTTGTAAACCCTCATTTTAAATGGAAGATGATGTTTCCTCTGTTGGGGTCCTTAGAACATGAAGTCACAGTTTCAAAATAAGAGCTACTCAGGAATCCAATAAGAATAACTTTCTTCACCCTGAAGAATTATCTATCCGAGTTCCAAAAGCCTGGGAGGCTCATTTGCTGAATATATACCTTGTAAAACTCAATAGATTTTTGAATATTAAAGGAATCAAAGGATTATGGAGGAAGGTTGTACTAAGATATTATATTAGACATGATCCTATTCCTGCTTCTACTTATTATGTTCTGATATCATTCACTTTTTTCTCTTCTTTACTATGCTTCTCAGTTTATTTTCTGACAAGTCATGCATGAGCTGTTTTATCACAAGGGCAAAATGAAAACTGAAATATCTCAAAGTTCAAAGTAAGTTCATTTTCAAAGTACATATATGTCACTATATATAACCCTGAGATTCATTTTCTTGTGAGCATACTCAGTAAATCCAATATTCACAATAAAATCAATGAAAGACCATATTAGATTAGATTATGAGGACACGCAGTCCTCTTTTATTGTCATTTAGTAATGCATGCATTTAGAAATTATACAATTTGTTCCTCCAGAATGATATCACAGAAACACAAGACAAAACTGACAAAAACCACATAATTATAACATATAGATACAACAGTGCAAGCAATACCGTAATTTGATAGAAGAACAGACCATGGGCACGGTAAAATGTCTCAAAGTCTCTCGAAAGTCCCATCATCTCACACAGACTGTTGAATTAAGAAAACTCTTCCTGCCATGAGCTTCCAGCACCGCAAACTTGCCGATGCAGCATGCTGGAAGCACCCGACCACAGTCCGACTCAGAGTCCGTCCGAAAACTTCGAGCCTCCGACTAGCTCTCCGACACCAAGCACCATCTCTGCCGAGCGCTTCGACCCCAGCCCCGACAACAGGCAATAGGCAAAGCCGAGGATTTGGGGCCTTCCCCTCTGGAGATTCTCGATCGCACAGTAGCAGCGGCAGCGAAGCAGGCAATTCAGAAGTTTCTCCAGATGTTCCTCCATGCTTCTCACGGTTGTCTCCATCAAATCAGGATTGTGCATGGCATCCTACTTCACAAATACGATATCAATTCGGAGCAGCCGCACACACTGCGTCGCGCCACCATCTTCTCCTCCCCTCCCGTTAACGGGGTGGGGGTGTTAGACAACCAATGTGCAAAAGAAAAAAACTGGGCAAATACAAAAGGGAAAAATAAATAATAATAAATAAATAAGCAACAAATATCAAGAACATGAGGTGAAGAGTCCTTGAAAGTGAGTCCATAGATTGTGATAGAGCAACTGAATTTGATTGAAGCTGCCCTCTCTGGTTCAAGAGCCAGATGTTTGAGGGGTAATAACCGTTCCTGACCTGATGGTGAGAGTCATGAGGCTCCTGTAACTTCTTTCAGATGGTAGCAGCAAGAAGGTAGCATGACCTAGGTGGTGGAGGCCCCTGATGATGGATGCTTTCCTGTGACAACGCTCTGTATAGTTGCGCTCAATGGTGAGGAAGGCATTACCTGTGATGGTCTGGGCCATATCCATTAATTTTAGTTGGTCCCAAAGCTAAAATTTCTTGATAAACTTAGGAACTAAGCCCACCTGTAAAATCAAAAGTGACAAGCCTGGGTGTCATCCTCAATTCAGATTTGAATTTTAAATCCCACATAAAGCAAGTGACCAGAGCAGCATTTCTACAATGAAAAAATATTGCAAAGGTACATCGGTTTCTGTCTCATAATGATGCTGTAGAACTAATTACCGCCTTTACTTTAAATAGACAAGATTACTGCAATGCACTTTTAACTGGCCTTTCAAAGCATTCTATTGACCAACTTCAATTCATTCAGAATGCCGCTGCTGGAATTTTAACCAAAACCAGAATGAGAAACTGTCCTAACTACTCACCATTGGCTTCTGTATCTTTCAGACTTGATTTTAAATTTCTCATGCTTGTTTTTAAAGTTCTCAATGGTCAGGGACCAGAGTACATCACAGAGTCATTTTTATTTTATAATCCTGCTCAAGCTTTCAGGTCTTCTTCCACCAGTCTCCTAAATTTGAAGTATCTATCTCAAAAGAAAATTTTGAGATAGGTTGGCTTTTTTTAAACTATGCTCCTAACCTGTCGAATACCATATCCAAGGAATGCAGACTCAGTTGACACTCTTAAACACTTGCTCAAAACCTATTTATTTAACCTTGCTTTTAACTAACATCATTTTGTCTTATTTTTATGCTTGCACTTTATCCCATTGAAAAACATTTTGAACTACATTGTTCGTATGAAAAGTGCTCTGTAGGGTATTATTATTAAGATTGAATAACATTCTATCACCACTCCCATCCCCTCTCCCCTCCACCCCACCAACTCATCCAAATCCAAGCAGCAGAATCTTTGCTTCAGGATGTAACAGCCTGCTAGGTACGATGTAGCAGCATGGTTCTCGTTTGCATGAACTGGGAACAAGAACTATCTACCTCCTGACAATGCTACCAAACCTGACAAGTATAACTACAGTGCTATTACACAAATTGATTACTATTATATCCCTCAGTGATGTTTGTTTCCCCCTCTATCAGGCCAAATGCCACTTTTTGATTATGCAGAAGAAATTTCCACTTTAGTGAATTCTAAATTTACAATTATAGTTCTGTTACTGCCTGTTTAACACTTAAAGAACTTTCCTGGAGTACACAATTTTTTAATATGACCTTAAAAAGGGTTTTCATTCTTAATAACTTCAAAATCCCTGTGTATTTAAATTATCAAGTTCCTCCAGGCTAAAACTGCAATCCATCTCAACTTCCTCATCCATTTTCTTTTATTAAAAAAAATCGAAAAGAGTAAGGGTCTTAGAATGGATCCCTGTGGAACACCACTGGTCACTGACCTCCAGACAGAATACATTCTATCTACTCCCCCTTTCTATGCGCAAGCCAATTCTAAATCCACACAGCCATATTTCCATGGATTCCATATCTCCTGACTTTCTGAATGAGCCCCAATGCATTTTACACATACTTGAAGAACCTTGGATGGGAATTCTCTCAGATGCCTTACTAAAATCCACATATCCGTCTCTATCTTCATCAATGTGTTTTGTCACATCTTCAAAGAATTCAATCTGGCTCATGAGGCATAACTTGTCCCTCACAAAGCCATGTTGACTATTCCTAATCAGACTATGCTTCTCCAAATGCTTTCAAGTTCAGTTTCTAAGAATACTCTCCAATCATTTTCCCATAATTGATGTAAGACTCACTGTTTTATAATCCCCAGGGTTATCCGTATAACCTTTCCTGAACAAAGAAATTTGCCACCCTCTAATCCTCTGGGACTACTTCAGTGACCAGTGAGGACACAAAGATCATTGCCAAAGGTGCAGCAATCTCTTCCCTCAATTCCCTGGGCTATATCATATTTGACCCCAAGGACTTATCTATTCTAATGTTTATCAAATGTTCCAGCACATCCCCTTACTTAATCTCACATGTTCTAGCATATCAGCCTATTCAAGAGCCCTCTCAATAGTGAAGCAAAGTATTCATTAAGGATTTCCCTTACCTCCTCGTACTCCAAACACATTTCCTCTTTTACTCCTGATTGGCCCTAGCGTCACTCTAGTCATCCTCCTGTTCTTCATGTACTTGTAAAATGCATTGAGGTTTCTCTTAATCCTACTTGCCAAGGCCTTCTCATGCACCCTTCCAGCTCTCCCGTCCATTCTTAACCTTCTTCCGGTCTTCCTTGAAACATTCAAGAGTCCTGTCTGATCTTTGCTTCCTAAATCTTAAGCTTCTTTTTTTCTTTTGACTAGATGTTCCACATCGTGACAGTCATGGTTCTTCACCCTATCCTTTCCCTGCCTTAATGGGACAAACCTATCCAGAACCAATGCTCCCTAACAAACTCCATATTTTAGTGTGCATTTCCAAGTATATGTGTTCTCAATTTATGCTCCCAAGTTCCTGCCTAATAGCATTATAATTTGCCCACCCCAATTAAATACTTTCCCATAACATCTGCTCCCATCCCTGTCCGGAGCTATGGTAAAGGTCTGAAGAGGATCCTTCAATATTACAGTAACATTATTACAGTAACATGGACCCTATCAAATATAAAATCAAAATAGAACAGATGAGGAGGAATTTTTTTAGCCAGTGGGTAGTGAATCTGTGGGATTCACTGGCAGACAGCTGTGGAAGCCAACTGAATGGGTGTATCTAAAGCGGAGATTGATAGGTTCTTGATGTGTTAGAGTGTCAAAGGTTATAGGTAGAAGTTAGGAGAATAGAGTTGAGAGATAACCAATCAGCCAAGAGGGAATGGTAGAGAAGACTTCATGGGCCAAATGGCCTGATTCTACTCCTATATCTTATGGTCTTACATCTACAAATGAAGTTTAACCACCTCTATCTCATGACCTTTGATGCATGTATATGCTGGTGCTTGGCACCACTTCCCTAAGACAATGACCAGCTCTTTCATTTTGCTGACACTGTGGAAAAATTGTCTTGAAACCATGTCATTCCACTAGACACTAAATCCTTCCTGTATTGTCTCATCGCAATTTAAAGATCTGGCCCACTATGGTGCTGTCATCTGCAAACTTGCAGATGGAGCTGGAGTGAAGAAAAATGTTAAGATTTTCACTTCAGTATTCCCAACTACGGCTGGCTGGTGGCATTAGCAACGGACTTCGGAACGAAAGCTCCCGCATTTGAATCCAGCCAGCTCCCTTGCATGCTTTCCCTCCGTGCTGGGTTGAGCATGAGCTAGCAACTCTGCCTCGTAAAAATAAGAAAGCCTGCTAAAAAAACGCCGTCATGAGTTGGAGTTAAGGGCTTTCTTCTTCTTTCTTCTATTCGCAACTGCAACTTTTGGCACCCAAACAATTTTATAGTATCCAAGCTTATAGGTTGCTTACATATTTCCTGAAAGATTACTTTAAACAGCAGGGGTTTACTATGAAATATAACCCAAATGTTCAGACAAAAAATATAAATTAAGAATAAAACATTACAGCAATAGTTGATGCTTTTAAAAGAGCAACTTTTCAACCCATCACTTGGCAAAATAACCACTGGCCTAAATTGTCTTAGGTTTATTCATAGTTCCCGCTTGTTGAAAAATAAACATTTCATTATTTACTTTATTTGGCTTGTTAATTAGCCCTAGTTAGCACAAGGATTTCAGGTATAGCTCTTTATTTTTCAAGGCTCTTCAGGAACAGCTCTACCCTTCTATAATCACGACTGTCCCTGAGATTCCACAGATGTCATCAATCAATGTGCTTTCCTTTTTTGTTTCAAAATATTCCTAAACCCAACATAAAAATCATAGTTCAGCCACAAAATGTCAAAACTGTGGCACCAATTTAGTAGGAAAGTCCTTCAGCAATTACGATGTACCTCTCAGGACAGATATAGACCATGAAGAAGAAAAAAAATCAGCAGCAAAATACAGAATAACCTGCTTTCCATGGCAGATCAATTGGAGTACATAATATTGAGATTGCTTGCAGAGCCCATTCTACACTTAAACTCCACTACTCTGATTCTCAGAGGTAATACCCTTTACCACTTTGTATTAATTTCCTCTTTTAAAACCCTAACCCTATTCCACCTCTCTTTTTGCATGTTCTTCCTAAAAATCAAGTATTCCTGTAGTTGCAGCCACAGCACTGTCTGGCTGCTTCCCTTACAATTGAATTGCCTATCACAATAGCTCTTCCTTTTTTCCCCCTTTCAACCTGTGTGGCAGTATCATCCATGACACCATAAACCTGCCTTCCCCTGGGAGACGATTCCCAGTAGGTAATATTGGAAGAGCCAATTGATTTTAGAGAAACAATTTATTCAACACAACTCCAGTCCACTACTCTTCCTGGGAAACTGCCATTTAGCAGCTTTTTAGAATTACCTAAACATCCAGGATTGTCAGTTATAGAGAGACAGCACAGAAAAAAAAGCCCTATGGCCAACTAAGTCCTCAACAACCATCATACGTCCTTTTTCTCACTAATCCTCATTTTATTCTCCATACATGTATTGCCATCACCTTTCCCACATCATCTCCCAGATTATACCACTCACCTAGACAACAGGGACAATTTACTATGGTCAGTTAACTTAAAAACTTGCACATTTTGAAGAATGTTGGGAGAAACCAGAGTACCAGGAGGTAATTCTACATGGTCACAGGGAGAACATGTAAACATCACACAGGAAGTTCTGTGAAGGACTTTGTCAGTGCTGAACAAGTCAGCCACTGTGTCACCCTGTATATGTGGGTTTTGAAACCCACTCGTATATGGACTTTGAACTCAACACCAGTTCAATTTGGCACAGCCAACACCAATCTAGAATATTACCCTAGAAATTATGGTTTATAAGCTATGCACCCAGCACCTTGGGAATCAGATCAATGTGACAACTTAAGTACCCAGTCCACACATTGATACGTATCTTAAATTTTAAGTGCTTTATTGTGTCAGGTGACTTGCTGTGGAATTCTGAAGAGGATCCTTCAATACTACAGCAACATTATTAATCGCTTTATAAAACTAATTCAGCTGTAATATTTTTCCAATTGCTTTTTCTAGTCCTTTAGGCCCATTGAATACATGTTCAATTAGCTTTCTGGGTAGCACACATTTATCTGTGCATCCTCTGTCAGTTTACAAAGAGCTTAAAAACAAAGAGCTTCCCAACTGCACTGTTTTTAAAAGATCAATTATTTCCTTCAAGTCTACACCTGCATCCATGTTCAATATACAATTAAAATTATGCAATATTACATTTAATATTCAATTTTATAAAATTGAGTTCTTCTGCAATGCATAAAACATTCAACAGAAAATATACTATATTCATGGCTGATATTAACATCTTATGGTATATTCATACACTTTGGAACTACTATTGGTATTGGGTTATTGTTGTCACATATACTGACATACAGTGAAAAACTTTTGTTTATGTGACATCCAGATATCATTTCATAAATAAGTACAACAAAATATGGCTGGGAATTTATGAAACAGAGGCAGTTCTCCTTGTAAATAGTAGCATTTCCCCACATAAATGTCAAGAGGTTCAGGACCACAGCACAATTCCACATAACAAGAGTGCTCATTATCCTGACAGGCCCTCAGCACTGTTATTCCAACAGTGCTCTAACATTGAACTCTTCATGGAGTCCAGAATGGTGTGCCAACCTCCTGCAGTTTCCCAGCAGTGACATTGGAAAATTTGCCAATTGGATCTGCAACTTCATTTCAATCAGGCGCACCACTGTGAGAGAGACAAATAAGCTTCAATTCATTTACTTCTTTTAAATTAAGCAAATCTAAATGTATTTAATCACTTTTAGCATTTACTATTCTTTTAATATTAAGAAATATTAATAATTTAACTTATTTTTTAATTATTCCAAATGTCACTAATTCACAAACATTCAAGCTATTTGACAGTGTGAATGGCTGGTTCAGCCTAGGAGAGTGGTTTAAACAATTGCCAAAACACTACTATGGGTTTTATAATCAGGTGACTTGCCAATAAGTTCAAAGTAAACATCATTCAGGAAATTCCCATTAGAAGAGAATGCCTGATTTTTAGCTTTGAGCACACCCAATAAAATCCACTTAAATATATATACACAAGTTCCCTACTTCTTCCATTCCAAATTGATATACAAGCAAAAAAAATAGACTTTTCTGATAAACCCAAATGTAAGTCTCCACTGCCAAGTGTGTTTGATAATGCTTTTTCTCAGCAGGAGTACAGATTTTTAAATGGACTAAGTCACACAGTATATGCCTGGTATACTGAATTCCATGAACATCTTGAAGCACAGCCTCAGTGATAGCTAATATATTAGTTTAAATATTTGTGAAATGCTAGAATATGTAAATTGTTAAGAGTATAATTATAATCCACAGTTATAGGTGGTTCAGTGGAATTATGTTCCAAACTTTACAAATAAGGGAAAATAGTTAATAGGCTGGTGGATAGGATTGACATTGATGAGGGAGGATCAAATGAGACAACCAGGCAGCATACATCCCAAAATCACTGAATACCTTTCATTAATCATTTTCTGACAACAGTCCAACATTGAACTCCTCTTTTAAACTCCAGTGACAAAACAAACCCACAACCATTACACCGAGAAACCTGTCTGCTCATTTTGTATCGACATTAAAGCCGACAAAGTGGTTATCACAGAACGTACAACAGTTCCATTCCCCATGCAACCAATTCTTCCACATTCCCATCAATTCATTGGTGATTTTCCACCCATCTACTTCAGTGCCAAATTACAGTGGCCAACAAAGCACTCAGGGGAAACCCATGTCGACACATAGACAATGCAAATGCCACCAAGAACCACTCTAAACCCTAAACCTAAGCAAGAACAAACAGTCAATTTAAATGGATAGTGGACAAAAGCATCAGGTAATTGTTTTCTTTTACCATTTTTAATATTTAGTTGACTTATTTTAAATTTTTAATTTTTTTATCATTCCAGATGTTCAGAAATACAGTCTTTTACAGATTTATCATAATGTGGCTTGAGCAATTGTAAATGATTTTTCCCGCTATTTCAAGGACAGAGCTTGCTCGTCGCCCCATCCCCAACCAGTTCTAAAGCCCCCTTTTCCTTTCTACACGTTGAAATCATTAGATAGCACAGGCTTCTGATGTATACATTCCTGAACCACCAAGGATCAGATCAGCACTTAAGAAAATTGACAGATAAACAAGACCTGGTTTCTGTCATCAGTTGTACTGAAATCTAGATTTTGTGTGTATTTCTCCCTTCTATTTTACTTTAAACTCCAACATATAGGATCAGAATTCTCCAAAGATCTTCCTCCGATAACTGCAATAAGCAACCTTCATTCTTAAACATTTTTGTCTCACTAACTAGATGTTAGTTTTAGCTGCTGAAAATCCCTTGGATACTGTAAGATGTATTATTTTAAATACAAAATTCCCCATTGACATAGAGCCTGAAATAGAACAGAGAAGAACACAGCACAGGAACAGGCCCTTCAAACCACAGTTTTGTGCAAAATTAAACTAGTAATCAAATACTCAACTAAACTATTCCCTTCTGTTTACACAATATCCATATCTTTCAATGCATGTGCCTAAGAGCCTTTTGAACACCCCCCATCTTATTTGTCCACATATGTCCTTTGAACTTATCCCCTCTCACTTTAAATGAATGCCTCTGGTATTTGACATTTCAACACTGGCTTTCTACTCTATCTCCCCTCAACCTCTGCTACTCCAGAGAAAACAACCCAAGTTTATCCAGCCTCCCCTGATAACACATGTTCTCTAATCCAGGCAGCATCCCGGTAAACCACTTCTGCGCCTTCTTCAAAGATTTAACAATCTATAATGGGGCAAGCAGAACTGAATGCAATATTTCAGATGGAACCTAGTGATTTATAAAGCTAACTCTTAAACACAAAGACTTGACTAATAAAGGCAGCATGCCTTATGCCTTCTTTACCACCCTATCAATCTGTGGAGCCACTTTTAGGAGCTACAGACTTGGACTTCAAGATCTCTCTACTCCTTACACTGTTGATGCCAAGACACTTAACTGGCTCCTTACATTCATTTCCCAAAGTGCATCACATCATATTGGGTCAGCTTGAATACCTGCCATTTTTCTGCCCATATCTGCAACTGATCTACAACATTCTTTATCAGCCTTTCTCAAACCTTTGCCCTGAACGAACCTTTGAAATAATTTTCAGGTCTCAGGGAACACCTGCGTAAAAATTATTGAGTCTACAGCTCATGGTACATTAACATGATCAGCAAGTTGTAGATACAATAATCCAAAAATAATTGTCAATGCTCTTTTGAGCAGAGAATGAATTTATAGCCAATCTTTCTTGAAAAAAAAGATTAAGCTTAACTTGCCTTTCTTGAAATTAATCTCTTTCCTAACCTTTCATAAATTTTAGAAACTCATAAGGCAAACATAACAAGTTTCTGTTAAATAACTAACTTAAGCCAAAATGGGATTTAATTTTTCTAAAAGTAGGCTTGGTAGATTTAATTTAAGTAAAGGTTATAAATTGATTTTAATTAAAGCTATTTACAACATGAAAATTTATTGACAATGTTGAATAGTAAAATTACTAAAAACCACAAGCCAAAGCAATATGAATGAAAATATAGCCTAAGACACAATTTTATACAAGGCTTTGAAAAAAACATTGCCTTACATTGACATGATCAGGGTCAAATATAGGCCTAGCATGTGAAACCTGTGCTCGCTTTTTGCTGCACAAATACTCAATTCTGGGATGAACTTGAGATAAGCACACACAATTTCACCTTGAACTGAAATGAGACGATCTTTACCCTTGCTCTTGATGCTTGTTAATCAAGAAAAAGTTTGCTCACACATGCAAGAAGTTGAAAACTGCAGCAAAATGTTTGTTGCTTTCCTATGAATGGCAGGATACTCTTCTTTCACAAAAATCTAGAACGTCCAGGGGCAGGTCAATAAATCTCATCTTAAGTGCATGATCAAACTGCATCTCACAAAGTTCTTCTTCTTTCAAAGTCAAGTTCTCAAGCTGAACAGAAGATTTAGAGAAAGGGGCCCTCACCCACTCATACACTTGTGTTAAAAGGGAGGAAAAATACTGTTCAACTTTGTTCTGCAGTTCTTCCAGGTGGTTTTCAATAAGACTCGAGACTTTCTGATCCTTCTTCACTCTCAAGCCCAAGTAGCAGTGGAAGCATTTCAAGATTTCCTTTTGCAACATGATTTTTCCAAAGATTCAATTTCCTTTTAAATCCAAGAATTTTGTCACTTGAAGTCAAAACATTTTCTCCAGGACCCTGCAGAGACTTGTTCAATTGGTTTGTATGAAGAAAAACGTGTGCTAAGAAAGCTAGTTTCTGCAGCCATTCTTCATCTTCAAAGCACACAGCAAAATGTGGCATATAATTTTCTTGAAAGTACTCCTGCAATTCACCTTTCAGCTCCGACACCCTGTTAAGAACTCTTCCTCTGTTAAGCCACCGGATTTCTGTATGCAGCAGGAGATAGGTGTGCTCTTTGTCCAGGTTTTCACACAGTTTTTTTTAAACATTCCGAGTGAACTGGTCTTTGTTGAACAATTTTTGTCGATTCATCCAGAACTTTTTTCATTTTATCTGCAAGAGTTTTTGAAATCAGCACCTCTCTGTGAAGAAAGCAGTGTGTTGTGATAACATCAGGATTTTCTGTTTTTTTAAACAAGAGAAACAAAACATCTGATGGAGCCAACCATTGATGGGCTCCATCAGTTCAGATACCAACACAGTTCTCCAAGACAAACCTTTTGTTTCCACATATGAAGACAAAACATTAAATATATCTTGGCCTTTATTTGTTTCGGGCAGCTCTTTGCAATAGACAAAAAGTTTTCTTGAATTTCACCATAATTTAGAAATCTTACAAATGCTACAACATGACATTTATTGGTAAAATCTGTTGACTCATCAACCTGGATAGATAAGCTGTTATTTTTTTTCAGTTTATCACACAAAAGCTCTTTAGCATCATGTGACATGTCATCAATACGACAACTTATCATACTGTTAGAGAGTGGCTGCCTTCTCACCTGAACAAAAACCATGCAAAAGCCCATTCTTGAGCTTCTATATGCAGACAACAGTGCTCTTCTCATGCACAGAGGACGTGCTACAGGCTACAGTCACAGTTCGCCAAGGCTGCAAGGTCTTTTGGGTTAATAGTCAGTCTGAAGAAAACAATGATCCTCCATCAGAAACCTCCTCGTGGCATTTACAACCCATCGCGGATCACCACTGACAACCACCCTTCAGCAGTTCACTACCTAGGCAGTGTATTATCCAAAAACACTACAGTAGTAAGGGAAGTTGACAATCAACTCACCAGAGCTAGCAATGCCTTCGGGCACTTCCAGAAACGCATGTGGAAGAACCACCAACAGTGCAGGTGTACCACCAAACTCCAGATGTATAGAGCTGCCGTTATCACAACACTATCCGGCTCCAAAGCCTGGTCTTGTACTGCAAGCAAATCTGGTTGCTCGTGCACCTCCATCAGCACTGCCTCTGCTCCATCATGGGTATCAGCTGGCAGTATCGTGTCTCCTACAACAAGGTCCTGGAGAAGGCTCAACTTCCAAGCATTGAAACCACTTTGCTGCTCAGGCAGCTCCGGCAGTCAGGCCACATGTCTCGCATGGACAACTCCAGGTCACTGAAAGCGGTGATCTAGAGAGAACTCTCTCAAGGCAAAAGAGATCATGGTGCCCCGCACAACAGGTACAAAGACTGATTTAAGCAGCAGCTCTCTAAGGCAAACATCAATGTCAATAAGTGGCAGCAGCTGGCTTGTGACAGAGACCACTGGAGAATGCTGATCCAAGGTGAAGCCAAGAACTTTGAGGAATCCAGAACAGCAACTGTTGAAGAGAAGAGGAGATGCAGGAAGAATCCTACTACCCAGGCACCACATCCCAACTGTCTCCACATCCCTACTGCTCAAAAGTCTGCAGATCCTAATTGGCCTCTATAGTCACCAACGATTGTACTGCTGCTCCTGAGGACTGTTCTTCCCTCCTGATCTTCACAAGTGAAGAACCAGCCATCATATTCATTGAACGCGAAACCTTTTCAATTTTTCATACTGCATCTTGTCCTAGCATTTTACCCACTATAATTTTAAATGCTTGCATTATTAGGTTCTCAACAACCATGAAACCTTTCCTTTTCTGGGTAATAACTTCTGCTACTAAATAACTTTCTTCCAGCTCCCCTTTACTGACTGTGACTTTATTAACAAAGGCTTTACTTTGTTTGTTCAGAGATTCCAATAGCCATTCAAAATAATCAGCAATTTTATGAGTCACACGGCTGTAATTTGTAGTTAAGTGGCTTTTCAATTTTGCTGGAGCCATTGCTGCATTCGTAAGTTGTTTGCACAGACTAAGCACAATGGAATAAGACAACTTGGATCACCAATCCATGTAAAACCCATTGTAAAGACAGACTTTCTTTGTGTCCATTGTTGCACTAGTACAATGAAATGACTCAGAAGATTGCAATTCAAAAATCACCACACTGGACCGTCAGACTTGTCTGTAAAACATAGGGGTTAACAAAATATAAAAATGGGTGAGTCCATTCAATGCTCGGAAAACACAGTTCACGCTTCCTATCAGCCTACAGTACTCCCCTCTATGCAATACAGCGTTCATCAATTATCAACAGCCTCCCCTATCTCACATCAAAAAATGAGAATGGACTCAACAAAATAAACATATTCCTATTCTGCACTGCCATACTGGGCTGACAGACCTCTAATGGGGCTACTCAGTCACTGCCCACCACTGCGAGTGCTAGCATCGCGCATCACACGGTTCAAAAAAAATGTTATTTTTAAATCGCGACCTCTCACGGAACCACAAACAACCCTCGCAGAACCTCAGTTGAGAAACTCTGATCATTCTTTGTCATTTTTCTATATTATCAACAACACCAGCAATCTGCAAACTTATTAACCCACCAACCTATGTTTTTACCCAGGTTATCTATAAAAAGTATTCACTCTCCTTGGAAGTTTCCATGTTTTATTGTTTTACAACATTGAATCACAGTGGATTTAATTTGGCTTTTGTCACACTAATCAACAGAAAAAGACTTCTGTGTCAAAGTGAAAATAGATCTGAACAAAATAATCTAAATTAATTTCAAATATCAGACACAAAACAATTGATTGCATAAGTATTCACCTCCCCCCCCCACCGCCCTTTAATATGACACACCAAATCATCACTGGTGCAGTCAAGTGCTTTTAGAAGTCCATAATTAGAGATCACCATGTAGAGTCAAGGTACTTCAACTGATTGTAGCAAAAATACACCTGTATCTAGGTAGGTCCAACTGCAGGTGAGTCAGTATCCTGGCAAACACTATACCATCAAGACAAGGACACTCTAAACTCCGCAAAAAGGTTATTGAAAAGCACAAGTCAGGAGATGGATACAAGAAAATTTCGAAGACACTGAATATCCCTTGGAGTACAGCTAAGTCAATATCAAGAAATAGAAAGAATATGGCTAGAGCAGATCATTCTCAAAAACTGAGTGACTGCTCAAGAAGAAAGGCCAACAAGAGAACTATGACAACTCTGGAGGAGTTACAAGCTTCAGTGGCTGAGATGGGAGAGACTGTGCATACAACAATTGCTGCCCAGGTGCTTAACCAGTTATAGCTTTATGGGCGAGTGCAAAGAGAAAGCCACTGTTCTTAACAAAAACTCACATGAAGTCTCGGCTAGAGTTCACCAGAAGGCATGTGGGAGATTCTGAAGTCAGCTGGAAGAAGGTTCTATGGGTTGATGAAACCAAAATTGAGATTTTTGGCCATCAGATTAAACATTACATTTGGCATAAGCCAAACACCGCACATCATCAAAAACACACCAACCCTACCATGAAGCACATTGGTGGATGCATCATACTACGGGGGTGCTTCACTGCAGCGGGCCCTGGAAGGCTTGTGAAGGTAGAATATAAAATGAATGTAGCAAAATGCAGGGAAATCCTGGAGGAAAACCTGATGCAGTCTGCAAGAGAATTGAGACTTGGGAGAAGGTTTGTTTTCCAGCAAGACAATGGCCCCAAGCATAAAGCCAAAGTGACACAGGAATGGCTTAAAAACAAAACTAATGTCCTGGCCTGGCCAAGTCAGAGTCCAGACCTCAATCCAATTGAGAATCTGTGGCTAGACTTGGAAAAGAGCTGCCTCACAATCCCCATGAAATGTGACAGGGTTTGAGCAGTTTTGTAAAGAAGAATGGGGAAAATTTGCAGTGTCTAGATGTGCAAAGCTGATAGAGACCTATGCACATAGACTCAAGGCTGTAATTGCTGCCAAAGGTGCATCCACTAAATATTGACTTGAAGGGGGTGAATACTTATGATTTCAATTATTTTGTGTTTTATAATCTGTAATTAATTTAAATATCTTTGTAGAGATCTGTTCTCACTTTGACATGAAAAAGCCTTTTCTGTTGATCAGGGTTTTTTAAAAAAGCCAAATTAAATCCCAAACAAGAGAAAAATCTGCAGATGCTGGAAATCAAAGCAACACACACAAAATGCTGGAGGAACTCAGCAGGCCAGGCAGTACCTATGGAAAAAAGTACAGTTGACATATTCCAGTGCTATAAAGCCTGATTCTGATTCAAATCTTACAGTAAATGGAGGTAAATGTCTCATATCCTAAATCGCCTCACATAAGAATTAGGGGAAATTCTTTCCATTTACCAATATCTATCAGCACCTCTATTCTCTCCAAGCTGCGCTGGTGCACGGCCATATAGTAACTGAAATGCTCCCATACGCACAGCCTTAGTTGCTGCACTGATGAAATAAAGACAGCCAAGGTTTACGAATCGTGAAAGATTTTCTTTGTTGCACTGTATTTTATACAACCTTCAATTAATAGATAAAATCAAAAGTATGCAATTTTTCCATTTTCATTCTAATTTAAATAGTATGCATATATTGCAAAAAAAAATTGAAAGTGCTGCAGCGTTTTCAGTCCAAAAATTTCCTGCTCAGAGCAATGGTTGGTCCATGCAGCTGTAAAATAAATGTAGGGGTATGTTGGTCAGTACAGAAACACTGCAACTTGCCCCAACCTCCAGTGAAGTTATTTCCGATCCTTTGGTCTTCCAATTCCTTTAAGTACCATACCACACATGCATACAGAGCAAGAAACTTTTTTTGAGCAAACAAAAAATGTCTATATAGAACAAAAATAGGTCAGTTCAAAATTAGAAATTACTTTGAATGACAGACACAAAGCACATGATGAATAGCTGCTTTCAGGTTTTGTACTTCCAAACAGCAAAAGCCATTCATAGATCTGACACCCATATGATGTGAATGCATACTGCATTTAATGACTACTAGTGTCAAATAATTACTTTTCTGAATATAAAAAGCAAAAAATGTTAAAGTATTTAATGGATCAAAATTATTCCAATTATCATTTATTCCATGAGATTTCTAAAATTAGATAGATAAATCAAATTACTTTGAATACAGGTAGAATCAACCATGAATACTAATGTTAATGCACATAAACTAAATATTATTCTTTTGTTACTGGACCAAAGATATAATACCACTTAATCACAATGCTAAATGAAAAGATGTTTATCTGAAATAATTACATATGTTTAGTAAGTATACAGTAATCCGCACTTTAATGGTTTGCCAAGTGCTGAAAATATGCTTTATTTAAAAATAGTAATCTTGGTAATGTTTTAACTTCCAGACAATCAGGAAACTGATTGACTCCTTTAGATTGTTAGAGAAAACTACAAATATTAAAACCAAGGAACCTTGGCCTAAACTTGATGTTTAGGATTGTGGTCATAATACTGTGTAGAGTTCCATAAGGACATTACCTAATGAGAACTTCTGGAATTTGGGGGTTATCTTTATGTATAATAATGGGAATTGATTACACTAATGACCTTCTGAATTTATACTCAAGTTAATTCTATCATTAGCTTTTTAAAAAAGTGGGGGAAATAAAATAATCTTTCTAATAATAACCGGCTTCCATCCTGTGGCAAGTAACTCAACCAAGTATCCAAAGCCAGTTGAAAAGGCTCAAGTCATGGAACTGAGCAGTAACAGTACATGAACAGGCCCTTCAAAACATTATGCCCTGTCAAACCAATTATGCTAATGATACCTCTTAACAATCCCTCCTGCCTGAAGATCATCCACATTCCTCCAATCTCTACAAAATGCAAACACGAGGAAATCTGCAGATGCTGGAATTTCAAGCAACACACATCAAAGTTGCTGGTGAACGCAGCAGGCCAGGCAGCATCTATAGGAAGAGGTGCAGTCGACGTTTCAGGCCGAGACCCTTCGTCAGGACTAACTGAAGGAAGAGTGAGTAAGGGATTTGAAAGTTGGAGGGGGAGGGGGAGATCCAAAATGATAGGGGAAGACAGGAGGGGCAGGGATAGAGCCGAGAGCTGGACAGTTGATTGGCAAAGGGGATATGAGAGGATCATGGGACAGGAGGCCTAGGGAGAAAGAAAGGGGGAGGGAGGGAAGCCCAGAGGATGGACAAAGAGTATAGTGAGAGGGACAGAGGGAGAAAAAGGAGAGAGAGAAAAAGAATATTTTATATATTTATTCATTTTATATATATATATATATATATAAATATAATGAATAAATAAACAACGGATGGGGTACAAGGGGGAGGTGGGGCATTAACGGAAGTCAGAGAAGTCAATGTTCATGCCATTAGGTTGGAGGATACCCAGATGGACCCCCCCCCCGCCACTTTCCTTCCCCACTGATCTCCCTTCTGGCACTTATCCTTGTAAGCGGAACAAGTGCTACACATGCCCTTACACTTCCTCCCTTACGACCATTCAGGGCCCCAGACAGTCCTTTCAGGTGAGGCGACACTTCACCTGTGAGTCGGCTGGGGTGATATACTGAGTCTGGTGCTCCCAATGTGGCCTTCTATATATTGGCAAGACCCGACGCAGACTGGGAGATCATTTTGCTGAACACCTACACTCTGTCCGCCAGAGAAAGCAGGATCTCCCAGTGGCCACACATTTTAATTCCACATCCCATTCCCATTCTGATATGTCTATCCACAGCCTCCTCTACTGTCAAGATGAAGCCACACTCAGGTTGGAGGAACAACACCTTATATTCTGTCTGGGTAGCCTCCAACCTGATGGCATGAACATTGACTTCTCTAACTTCTGCTGATGCCCCACCTCCCCCTCGTATCCTATCCGTTATTTATTTATATACACACATTCTTTCTCTCTCACTCTCCTTTTTCTCCCTCTGTCCCTCTGACTATATCCCTTGCCCATCCTCTGCCTTTTTCCCCCCCTCCCCCTTTTCCTTCTCCCTGGGCCTTCTGTCCCATGATCCTCTCATATCCCTTTTGCCAATCAACTGTCCAGCTCTTGGCTCCATCCCTCCCTCTCCTGTCTTCCCCTATCATTTTGGATCTCCCCCTCCCCCTCCCACTTTCAAATCTCTTACTAGCTCTTCCTTCAGTTAGTCCTGACAAAGGGTCTCGGTCCAAAACGTCGACTGTACCTCTTCCTAGAGATGCTGCCTGGCCTGCTGCATTCACCAGCAACTTTGATGTGTGTTGCTTTAACATCTGCTGACATTTCTTCAACTCACCGTGTGATCGTTCTTGCTGACAGGCTGATTGACGCAAATAAAGATTTCTTTTCAGGACAAACAGTATCCACCACTGCCAGTAAATATTCTTTAACAAACTCTCCATCTGTAAAAAGCTTCTTTTCTGCAATACGTTTTGAGACTTCGTAGCTGGCACAGATATTTCCTTCATTTTCACTGCTTTTCCTGGCAAAAAATGACGTTTGTTTTCCGAAACTAGCCTTCATTTGCCCAACTTCATCTTTCCTTGTTTGCCCAGGAAACTTGTTAAAATTTCCACTATGGCAGGTCTTATAATATCAGCACTCAGCGTCTACCTTCCTGCATTTTGCATTCATTGCCATTGGAATTTTCTTCTTATGATTTTATTTCGAAACGTGAGTTATTCAATAAGTATCGTAGCACATGTAAATATCTGGATATTTAGCGTGGATTTCTTGTTAAAACACAGTGACACTGTTTCTGTTTACAAATTTGAACGATCCCATCTGAAAACCTGCACGTGCACGGAGAGTATCTAATACATATTAATAAGGTAGTCTGCCTGGGGCCAGTGTAACAAGACACCATGCATGTCCATCAGTGTGGTCACGTGAAACACTCAGAATAAGGGGGAAAAAATTGCTCATGGGCCAGATAAGTATAGTATCCCAATACTTGCTCACAGGCCGGATGTGGCCCGCGGGCTGTAGGTTGCCTACTCCTGCTCAACATCCTCATTCCATCTGCGATAATAGCCAGTACTTTCTGGTGGCCAGCTAATTTAACTCCACTTCCAATTCCCACACTGATGTATGCCCATGGCCTCTCTACTACCATAGGGTAGCACAGATAGGAGGAGCAACACCTCAAATTCCGTCTAGGTAGTCTCCAACCCAATAGCATCAACAACAATTTTTCTAACTTCTGGTAATCACTCCACTCACTTTTTAAATTACTCTCTCCTTGTTTTTCCCTTGTCTATGTGGCCTATTTACCCCTTTTCATTCCCCTCCTTCATCCTCATGACCTGTTTATCACCTTCAGCTCTGGTTTCCCCATCCCCTTCCCTTTATTTGATGGTCTACTGTCCTCTTCTGTGATTCCTCTTTCTTCAGGCCTTTCACTCTTCCAGCTATCACCTCCCAGTTTTTCACATCATTCCCTTCCATTCCTCCACCTTGCTTTCTTGCCTTCCCCTTCTCACCTGGATTCACCCATCACCTCGCAGCCTAGCCTACTGAGTTCCTCAGTATTTGTGTGTTACTCCAAATTTCCAGCATCTGCAGTTTCTTTAGTGACCCTCTTTCTTAGCTTATTTACGCAATAAACCAGATAACTCTACCTCCATACCACTGTAATTGCCCTTATTCAAGTTGAGAGCACTTATTAATTCAAGGGGTTCACCTCAAACTCTATCTGAATTTCTACCAAAACTCAGGCTAATATGCCCAAGGGATCCTCAACCATAAGATCTGTTAATTCTTCATTATATAGTAAAAAAAATCTAAAATAACCTATTAAAATTAAACTAACTGAAAAAGACAGTGCTGTTGTTTGGCACATCAATCTCTCTCTCACTAACGGCAGGAGGAGAAGGTGGCAGTGCGACGCAGCGTGTGGAGCTCTCCGGTGAAATGATATCATATCTGTTAAATAGGGGTTGTGGACAATTCTGATTTGATGGAGACAGACGTGAAAGCACAGAGGAACATCTGGAGAAATTTCTGGAATGCCTGGTTCGCTGCTGTTGTTACTGTGCGATCGAGAATCTCCAGAGGGAAGTCCCCAAAATTCCCAGCTTTGCCTGCTGCTGGTGACCGAGGCTGAGATCGAATCGTTCGGATAGAGATGGTGCTCAGTACTCAGTGTCGGAGGGCTGATCGGAGGCTCGGAGTTTTCGGACAACTCAGAGTCAGACTATGGTCGGGCATTGCAGGGGGAGTTTTCTTCCTTCTCCTGTCTGCGTGAGATGTGGGACGTTTGAGAGACTTTGAACTTTTTTACTGTGCCATGGACTGTTCTTCATCAAGTTATGGTATTGTCGCACTGTTGTATCTATATGTTATAATTATGTAGTTTTTGTTAGTTTTTCAGTCTTGGTCTGTCCTGTGTTTTTGTGATATCACACCTGAGGAATATTGTATCATTTCTTAATGCATGCATTACTAAATGACAATAAGAGGACTGCGTGTCCTCATAATTTAATCTAATCTAATTAATGCCAAGCCAATGACATTTCATATATTCCTCTGGAGTAAGACCATCATACATGCAATTGCATCTCATACAATTACAGACTTCATCTCCTGAGGAATTCTATAATTCCACAAAACTGTTTCTCCCCAGACAGCACACACATTTTTTCAGCCTGGTCTTGTCCTGCAATTTCGGCAGTCATGCAATGTCTGCATATCTGCTCAAAAACATTTTTGTTAACTACCCCAAGAATAACTTAGTGTGCTTCCAATCATACTAGCTTTGCTGCAGATGATTTAAATACTTAAAGCTGTATGTAAAAATGTATGTAAAATCTGCTAACATTAAACCTACTCAATTTTACAGCCATTTAGCAGAATTTACATTTGTGAATCAGTGTAACTCCATTGATCACCAAGGTACATTAGGAAAAATCTATTTACTGTTTCCACAGACAAACATACTATTTAAGTTTAAAGAATTACTAAAATATAGAAAAACAATTAGCAGTGCACAAATAAAATTCATCTAGTAGTTCTTGGTAACTTTAGTCATCAAATGGCCATTAGTACTTAACCATTTTCCTTTTGAAAACCAATTCTAAAGCCAAACAGCTGAATGGAAGTAGATAATTCCAAAGTGCAATGAGTATAAAAGTTTCTCCCTTGACCACCAATTAAGACATTTAATTAGTAAAGCATTTCTGAACTCGTTGAAAACTTTTTATACTCCAGCAGTATCCAATGCAAGAAGTTACAAGTCAGTGAACACAGTTCCTGCATTTGCTGGATGTCTCTACCAAACTATAACCACAAGATCTGGGCCAAGCTCGGATAGATCACAAAAGATCACAAAATTATAACATGATTCTGTGCAACAGCAAGTAGTATTGTAATACACTGAAATAAGTTAAATAATTCAATCAGTAAGACAGCTCCATTCTTGGGGTATCCAACCATGCTACAAGACCTGCTACAAGATCAGAGATCCTTTTGACCTGAATGGGAATATTTCTCCACTGAAAAAGTGAAGTCAAATTACTACATATTTAATGAGAAAATCATTAAAAACTAATCAAAGTAAGTTGCTTAACTGTAAAATATTGAAATATCTTTTAATTATTCACATTAATTTTAGTAGTTTTTATATTTCTGAATAATATTAGAGACACTTAAAACTGTTAAATTACTTCACAACTTTGACAACAGACAAAGCTCTGCCCCAACTTTACCTTTTGTCAGTGATGTCCCAGGGATGACTCACAATATTATGACAACTGGAGTCTACTCAACAGGCCTCACGAACTGACTCCCAGAGGTGGAGAGTCAGCAAGACTTGTCCACCAAACCTGACACAAGTCAAAGTCAGAACTACACAAAATGGTCTGCCATGTCTACACCAACCAGTGAACAACCTTCGATATTAATCCCATCTTCCAGTCCTTGGCCTGTAACCTGCTATTTCTGGGTAATCCAAGTGCTCAGCTAGACACTTCTTAAATGTTGGCAAGCAACTGCTTCTACTATTCTCTCAGGCAGTCTCTTCCAAGTGCTCATCTCTCTGGGTGAAAAACCACCCCTCAAATCTCCTCTAAATGTATTACCTAACTCTATGCCCTCTAGTTTTCTCTCTCTCTCATATGGGGTAAAGGTTTCTACCTTATCTATACCCAACAATTTTATATACCTCAAAGTCCTTTCTTAACCTTCTCTGCCCTGAGGAAAACAGACCTAGAGTCTTCAATCTCTCCTCAGAACCAAAACACTGAATCTCAGGAAACATCAATCTCCTCTGCACACTCTCCAACTCTATAAATGAATGCAGGGACACAAAGTTATGTAGAAATTTGACCCATTAAACAGCATACATCTCAGCAGCTGTAAGTCTGAATTACAAACTTGTACATCTGATTCATTACTAGGGCAGCAGTCCTCCAAAAAATGCTAAGAACATTTGCTGCAGTTTCCTATTTGTTACTTCATTGCTATAAATAGCAACATTAACTCCCGTACACTTCACTATATAAACATCTACGCAACAAATCAATTACAGCATCCATTATTATATTCCTAATACATTCGCAATACTGCTGAAAATGAAAGAATTCCAAGAAAAATATTTTCAACATTTTCTACTGAACCAAGACACCTAACTGAATTTAAAATCCAGCTCAATAGGATCCTCCAAAAGAAACACGACTTTGATCATATTCAGTACAACTTCTTACAATTATATACTCAAGAATTCCAACAAGTATAGGAACATACACAGTTCTTGAAAGCTATTTTGACTCTTACATTTATTTGATAAATTGACTCGAAACTAGAAAGAAATTGTTCTCCATGCCACATGCCAGTCTGATATTTAAGAGTCAACTAAGATCTATTTTTAGCAAATTTTAAAATGTAAGTAAATGGAAATATAGATTTAGGCTTGGTCTAAAAGTCTATTCAAAGCAATTCAACCACCAATGGACAACACAGCTATCAGCAAAATACTTTCATTCTAAAAGAATCAGAATGATCTCCCATCCTGAACACCGAAGAATGAAGTTATTACTACTTCAAGTCCAGTAGCCAGCACCCTGCTACTACAATCTGAGATCATTGATCTTTATAAACAGAAATTGCTGTAAATTTTAAATATTTCCTTAGAAAAGCTCATCAGTTTGCTTGGTATCAAATAGAAGGGCACAATTAAACTTCCTTCCATCTCCCCCAGCACCCCTCCCCCACCAGTTCTGACAAATGGCCATTTACCTGAAATGGTAACCCTTTCCACAGATGTTGTGCATGTCAAGAATATTACGTTTCCTTTTTAAATTTAGAGCATCTGTAGCACAAGAAATCACCTGCATTGCCTCTATTCAATACTAACACCATGCTATTTAAAAATCACATATGATTTAACACTACAGAAGTATTCTGATAAGATATTTCACATATCCTTCAAGGCAGTACCGAAGCTAGCTAAATGAAACTTGTTCATATTCAGAATGGGAATATGTGAACTAGAACATTTTTTCACTGAAAGAGCATTCCATCAAGTATAACAGCATGGTCAAGCTTATCAATTTATACAGTTGTGAGTAAGTCCAGTAACAATAATCAGGTGCTAGAAGCTTAAGAGAAGCTGCTGGAATGCCTCACAAGTGTCCCATTCAAGTTATCCAAATTGATACTGGTTGATATAAATCAATGCCACATGTCATGACCTGAGAAAAGGCAGATTATCCTTGAAATTGTGTCAGTATTTAATAAAGGTACATTTTGAACAGACCTATTAAGCAGCATTCACGGATTTTCTGCAACTTCCAACTTCTTTGTCCTTAAGCTGAAAAGACCGTGATTTCCACATTTTAATTTGGTACCACACATTTAATAATACTAGCTAGAGTGCTATTCTTTAAATTTTGTATATGGAACAACAGCGTGTTCAGCAAGTCTAGCGGTGGAGAACTAACTTACTCCTTTCTCCACCAAAAGACTTAAGGAATCTAAAACTTACCAACTTTAGGTAAGTGGGAAAATAAGTTTAAGTGGAATCAGTGAGAATGGATGGATCTGAAGCCCACTACCCAAGAGGCTGGATGAGGCAGGTACTTCTATAACATTTTAGTATAGAATTGTAGAGCATGGAAAAAGGCCCTTTGGCTCTTGCTGACCAAGTTGAATATTCAAACTGATCACATTTTTCAATACTCTGCCTACATGTCTCTAAAATTTATCATCCATATACCTGGCCACATACTTACTGCATGTACCTCATGTAGCTGCTTCAAGCCCTTCCTCTGATAGGAGATTCCATACTATTTGTCACCAGCTATGAAAAAAAGGTTGCCCCCAGATTCTTATTAAACCTTTCACCTCAGAAAGTAATTGTGAGTAAAATTTTCACTGCACCTTGTACATGTACTTGTGCATATGACTATAACCTTGACTTTAACCTTAAAACTATGTCCTCTAGTTTTCAAGAAAAAAAGACAACTTCGTGTCTATACAATCACTTAAATTGGCCAGAGACCAAGTGGGATTAGCAGAAAGACAACTGATTGTTAGTAATAAACATGGTAGGTTGAGGGGCTATTTTCTGTGCTGTATGACCCTGTAACTATTTTGTCACCAATCCCAAACATCTGTGATTTCCACTAGTTTGTTTGAATTCCAACCAGACTTGCACATATGGTATGAAGTTCTCCATTTTTATAGCAGTTATAGGGCATCTTAGGCAGAATTGCAAATTGACAAATTATAGAATATTAGATTAGCTGTTTATGGTTAGATGGTGCTCATTAATTCAAAAACATCAAAAACCCTTTCCACACAGGATTTTGTAATTCAGTGTTGAATTCAGGTGACTGGAGTTGAGAGGCCAATCTATTAACTCATTACACTTAAGAGACCTTCATGAAACCTCTGGAGGAAATTTACTGAAGACATCAGTACATTTTTTATGTGTAGGAGTTTAATTTGTTTCAGTTAAAACTTCAACTACAAATACATCCCTCCAGCAGATTTTTTTTTAATTTTATTTAGAGAAACAGAGAATTGGCCCTCCCTGCCCTTTGAGCCACACCGCACCTGCAACACCCCCTCACCCCAACAACTCCAATTTAACCCTAACCTAATCACAGGACAATTTACAATAACCAATTAACCTACCAGTACGTTTTTGGACTGAGAGAGGAAACCAGAGCACCCACAGAAAATCCACTCATTCCACGGGAAGGATATGCAGAGACTCCTTACAGAGGACACCAGAATAGAACTCTGTCACCCAAAGGTGTATAGTGTCATGCTAACCACTACTCTCTGCAATAAGCTTTGTTCTGCCCAGTGCATTGGCTGATTGCAAAGTTCAAGTTAGCCAGCTAGACTGCATAACTGTTTGCTGGAAAATGATTATTCCATCTATGCATGAAGATTAAATTTTATTATTTCAAAAAGACATGTTATTAGTAAATCACACTACACAAATACTGGAATGGTATTTTTTAAACTAATTTTGAAGAACAGAATTTTTGGTAAAGCTGTCAGATGTGCAACTTGCCAGAACCAGACTTGCTACAGGCTGATTTTCAATTTACATAGTTGGTGATATAGTGTTTGTGTGAATGTTTCATGATATGACTAAAGGTACAGAGAAATAAAATATTAACAGCAAGTTTGAACTACAAAATTCTGCTGCAGAATACAGATTTTATTTTTTGGTTAAATATTTATTCAAAGAAATAAAGTTTTAAGTTCCTTAGCGTCAAGTAACATTTCACATTAAACAAGCTTTCTTCACACAGTAATTTGAAATGTTTTTGCACTTAAAAATAATTAAGTATTGTGTGTAATTTTAAGGGCACAGTTCAACAAAAAAAATGTTAGCTAATCAAAACTGAGACAGCTGATTCACAACATTGAAAATAATTTTGGCATGGAGTTGCCAGATAACATTGCCACAAACTTTTGCAGACCACCACAGAATTTTTCCAGTTTTACAGAATTCCAAGCAAAACTCTATTAGATGACTTGCAAAAGAATACAATTATTTTTCTGAATCTACCCAAATTTATTTGAACTTTTCCTACAGTGTTGACACAACCCTACCAGAACTTCACAAAAGCTCTTTTCTGCATGAGGTGAGCTATCATTTAGGTTCCATTTATAAAAAGCTACCACAATCATGTAATCCAAGAACCCAAGAGTGCTTTGGATTGGGTTTGCAAATTTTAGTCACTAAAATCTAAACATAATTTATTGTGGAATATCATACGTGTTTTAACACCAGTTTCTATTTCACTATGTCTTGTCTATCCAATCCAAAAAAGGGATTTTACATATTCCTCAGAGAGAAAAATACTCTCCCAATGTATTTTTTAATGTTGACCTTTTAAAATATTTAAACAGTGCCTGAAAACAGCAATTGCTTTTATCGTGACTCCGTGCCCAAACTAATTAAAAAGACTTCTCCGTGGACTCATTAACGATCTTTAGAACATACAAAAGCACAAACTTTGTGAAATGATTGCTAATCGTCGCATAATAAAAGGAAACGGGGATGCTTTTGTCCTGAGATTTTTGCTGCTATTGTGCTCGTACAAAGCTTGCTAGATCTGCCATTTCCAGCCCAACGATCCTTTTCTGTCTTCCTACTTTCACACATTACGTTGCCACAGCCTTCGTTCTTCATGAATATACACAATATCATATCAGTTATATATAGCAATAGAAAAACGCTCAACTCCCTATATGGCGACTTTTAAACATTAATCATAGGAAGTGAGTACAACTAATTTCAACGCAATCAGCTTCAACTAGTCGGAAGAAACTGCGGGTCTCGCTAGTACTTTTGCTTAAAGCACTATTTTCAGCGATTTAGTCGAGATCATATTGCTTAAAAAATTTGCATCGCAACAACTAAATCGAAGAAATTAACAAAGTCGCAAACAGCAAATAGCGACTCAAGTGTCAATAAGGTGATGGACCGCTCCGAAGGCGATCGACAGGAGCCGGCACCGCACCGAGACTTCTACAGTTCTGACACAACTAACATGGCGAGATGCATCTCACTCATTCTCAGTTGCAAAAAGATGTTTAATGCATTCGCAAACAGTACCTGTTTTTTCTTTGATTTCACACAAAACGCTGAAAAGAGCTGGTTTCATCCTGTGACAGTTTAACGCATGTTTCCTGCAAAATAATTAAAATTACATTAGGATCGCCTTCTAAACTGCGAATGGCAAACGACGATTTCAAACACCCAAAACATACTGCATCGAAGCACAAAATTGGGAACATCAATGTGAAACACTGACATTCAATTACGAACGAGTTTCCCCAGGCAGCGGTTAGACCCCTAAAAATTGCATTGAATTAACACTCAATAACAACATGGGACGGCTCCCGACTTCCAATTCCTATTATACATCTTTTAAAAATATTGTAATCTTTCTAATAAATTTCACATCGTCAAAATCGTCAATTAAAGCTGTAGTAAACATGCTATTAAAATATTTAACTGCTCATCAGTGACTGACAACCAATTGCACACACTATTGATACATACCAAAGCATTAATTGCGTTCTGAACTGGATTTCCTCACTTAAAAATTTCCCAGACTTCAAAAGACTCAAAAAACTACACCTTTTCATATCTTGCTTATGGAACTTTAAACTAAATTTGATAATAAAATGTCAATAAAGCTGGTCCATCTACAGCAAACAATCTTCTTGCTGAACATGACCATAAGCAACTGATAAATTATACAGAGACCGAAAGAAACTAAATATGGTAAAATCGACTTAAAAACAGAGGAGTTTTGGAAAATATTACACCTAGTAATCAGAGGTGAATATAATCTTAAAACCCCGACATTTCATTTCAAGCCATTTATCTTAGAATTTGTCTTACTTCCAACAGCAATTTATCTTAAATTATGTTGATTATTTATTGCTATTGCTCAGATTGTTACATTCATAAACCTTATACAAATTCCACAAAAAAGGATCTTTAAAACAAAAAAACTACAAAATGTTTTTGCTGAAGGACAAAGCTATTTTCTAAATTCATATCCAAAATTCATATACAGATTCAATCATGGCACTTTAAAATTGTAGTTTAGCAGACTTTAAGCAACTACATGACATTAATTATTTATCATTTAAACTTATACAACTCCTATATCTATACAAATCCCATTACAGAAAATCTACAAAAATTTAGTTAAACCAAACCATGCCTGGTCTGTTATAGTAACTGTATTTCAACAATATGGAACAATGGACACAACTTAAAAGACAAAGCAAAATAATGGTATGTTTGCAAAGGATTCTAACTACAAGTTAGGGTACAAAGCAAGAAAACTGAGAACAATATCATAACAAAATTGTACAAATAATTCCTAATCCATTCTGTTGGTTCACTGTAATCAAATACCCAAATGCAATCACAAGTAAGCATTCCTCCTATACCTGGCAGGTCTTTTCCACAACTAGATAGCAAGATACGAAACACTGGGGGGGGGGGGGGGTGAGGAAAGGAAACAATGACTAGAGCTTTTGAAAAGATATCAAAAAATACAATGTTTCCCTTTATATGGTACAAAGTTGTTAAATGGCAGTGTCTAATATACAGCATTCTTGGTGGACAATTAAAATAAATGTACTTTCTTCAACCAAATACTACTGCCCATTACAGCAAAAACACTTGGAGAAAGAGGAAAATAGAAAGCTTATAAAGAACATTTCCCACTAGAGCTTCTCAAATCTTGCAGCTAACTGTCTCAAGCAAAGACACAACAAAACCATGCTGCCTATGAAATAGACTGGATATAGCCATAGGCACTAGCAACAAAATAATCTGACTGCAAAATATATATAAAAAAACACAAAATACAGGGAAAATAAAAAGAATGCTAGTGTTAGAACACAATAGTAAATAGTACTAACAAATCCAGTACCAATAGGAAAGTTAAAACCATGCAGAAGTCATATACAAACCATCCATTCAACTTGGTTTGGTTTAGTTTTCTACAACATAAATGTATCAAAATCTAATCTCCAATCCATTGTTTTCTTCTTTGTAACAATACAATTCTGCACCTTAAAATGCTTCAGAAAGTGAATTAACTATCCTTTGTTTTACATTTGCTTACATAGCCAGCAGAAAACTCCAGCAGTACTACTGTTGAAAGCTACACAACTAACTGGCTTTCTATTTATTATTTTCAAAATACATCAACATTATGTTTCACTTTTCATTAAAAAGGATTTGAATTGCTATAAAATGACATGCTCAAGTGAAAACACATCAAATACACTCATTCTTCAAATTAATTCAGTTTTATCAAATATAATTTCAGATTTTTAAAAAATGTGCAGTTAGTTTCACCAGCATTAATTATTTATCTATATTGTGGTAAACTCTCTAAACCACAATCTTCCACCTTTCAGGGAAAACATTAAAAACAAGATCAAAATGCCTAATACAAATAACCAAAACTAAAAAGCTGGTGGTGAAAAGATCACAAAACAAGATAGTTTTGACCACAATGTAATTGAATGAAAATAAAATCGTGTTTACCTAAAGGAACAATTATTAAACATGCAAGAATTTCAGGATATATATCATATACATTTCTCTGACATTAAATGTACCTATCATAAGAGTCATATGCTGAACTTAATTTCAGTAATAATAGCACAGATAAAGACATAACAAATTATATACTTCCATAAAAAAAGCTAATAATGTGGATAGGCCTGGTCAAATTATTAAGATCTCCAACTAGAACACAAAATATTTTTTCATCATAAAACACTACACACCGTACAAGAACCTGAAACAACAGATTATTCAAAGGAAGTGTCAGGAATACTGTTAAAGTCTAAAACAATTTAAGTACAACATGCAATCTATTTGGATTGTAAGCAAAATTGGATGTCCAAATTCAGCCATTACATTCCAGTTGCAGAAGTACACGGACTTCAATATTTGACATTGTTCAGCATTTCATATCCTACACAATTCTTAGCCTGACATTTCTGAAAAACTGATAGCAGATTGCCATAGTGAGCTGTCAGTTAAGTACTCAAAGCAAGCTGAAATTTATAAATATTACATCTTACTAAATGAGCTCAATGTATTGTGTACTTCTATATATCATACAAATTAAACTAGTTACTATTTTTAAAAGAGCCTCTTTATATTTTGTTAATGCCTGTATGTAGTAGATTTCTATGGAAAACAATATGAACAATGGGTGTAAATAGGTTGCAATGCCTCAAAGCTGAACCTTAAAGAGCCCTGGCCCCACTTCATTTTCTTCTACCTAATCTCATATCCCATCTTGGTCACAATGCCAATACTGGTTGGCCAGATGATGTTGATGAATAGATTAATTATCTGTTGATTAAAATTTGTAATCAATTAATTGCTCTATAAAGCAAATAGTGAAAAGGATTGAAGTGCAAAGACAATTTATGGATTCTTTTGGCACCTTTGTTCTCATCAAAATCATAGTGCAATTATCACAGAATATACGTTAATTATAAACATATATACCAGAACAATTGCCTTATACTACAATTTATATATTAAAATACACACTTATTAGAAACTTTATAATCTTAAGTGAGGTTTTAAATTTTAAAATTATCTGCAGCAGTAGATTTTGATAAATGGAGTAATGTTCAATTTTGAAGCACATTTTGCATAAAAGTTTAAGAAAATTCTTTACAATTCTACATAGTCTGCCGTAAGTGACACCAGTAAAACACATGTTGCTCTAAATTATGGGGGAAAATACATATAGATTTTAACAAACTAACCCACTTCTGGACAACCAACTTTTACTAAATCACTTCCATTATTCCATCTTCACCTTTTCTTCACAAATGCAGATGCATTAAAGTGCTGTTTAATTATAGCTGAATGCAGCTCTTTTTAACTTTACATTAGTACTCACCTAACATTGGATAAATTTAGAGCGGAGTGGCATTTAACTCTTATGGAAAAATAAAAGATCAAACACCACAAAAAAATTATTCAACAAGTATTTAAATGAGTATAACCAACAGTGATTCTTTGAAGTCAATTATATTGTCACTCTCTATTTACAGTAACATTGTAGCTTGAAAACACATGATGTTTTCAATACAATCTGGATTCTCATCCGATCTTAATCTTACCGAGCGCATACGGACACATGATAAAAATATTCAAAATTATAGTGGCGCCAAATTCTTTTTTCGACGAAGGTCTACTCAATTCAATACAAAAATCCTCCACTGTAAATAATGGAATCAGTTTATTTTCACCGGCAACAATTGCTTATTCAACTGCAGTCCCCAAGTCTGTGTTTTGAAGAAACTTTTACTATGTCGTCTTTGTCAACCACTCGGGCTTCCACAAACTAGCGTTTGTGTTACACTCCGATTACTTGCAGTTCCAAATATTTTCTCAACATTTGCTTTGCCTACTATCATCCTCGTTCTCATAAGACCATTTGCAAATTTGATTAAAAAGGGTTACAAGGCACATTAGTCAAACAAATGTACTGTAATTAGCATTTGGCTAAACCTTATTCAGTTTTGAACCCCAAATGTACCTGAAACACTAACTCCACGCCTCCAGCAGCGCATTCAATAATACTAATTTAGGCAGACACTTAATGAATTAAGTCTAGAATTACCAGGTCATCGAATATCCCCTTTCCACTACTGTACTGCAAAACATGTCCCTTATTAAATTCAGTAATGAGTTAGACAAACCACAAGCCAGAACTAGAATCAGTTCCCGCCCCCATATAGTAATACCCATACAATACACTGAACAGCGTTCCATATCAAAACCTGAACACTATGGGCTACGACTGAATTATTTGATACGTCCAAGTAGATTTAAAATAAAGTGTGACCTATCGGCGAGAATTATAAAATTAAAATCGACCGATGTTCATTCCCTCCTTAAAAAATGCATCAAGAATTGTGAATACTTGATATGTATTTTATTCCTTTGGCATGTACAGAGTACACGGTGAGAGGAGTGAAAGTTTCTTTGGACAAAGAGTCAGTGAATTGTTGAGATTGGAGAAAGTTGATAGTTTACTTTTTATTCAGCATGAAACTCTAAAATGGCGTTTGGTTTAAAACTGGAGATAAACTTTTTCTTTCAGTGAGCATACTGTCATGTTACTGAAGTGGGGAGGGGACCTTCCTGCCGAGGTTGGTTAGACCCGCAGTACTGACCTGGCCTGCGCCTCGTCCAGGCTCTGGTCAGTGATGGTCATGATCTGCTGCAGGATGTCGCCGATGTCCTGTTTCCGACCCTCGGGGTCGCCTCCGTCCGCTTGAGAGTGAGGGGGCAGCGAGTGCACCGCCAGAGCCACCCCGGGGTGAGGCTGCAGCAGCCGGGACTGGTCCTCCATCACACACCGGCCCCCACACACACACAAAGAGAGCCAGAGGCCGGTCGGCCGAGGCTTGGAATGGAAGGGCGGGCTAATCCCAAGCAAGTCGCCTCCCCGAGCGCGCACACACAGAACCCAGCACCCGCGCCAAATGTCACGGGTTGTTTTTCTTCCTTTCTGCACGCCGGCTTATATCCAAAGATCCCCGTCACAGACCGAGAGGACGGAGCGGCCGGTCCGACTGACTGGCCCCAGCGGCTCGCGAGCGCAAGCCAGCCGAAGGACGGAGCAATTCGAATTTTAACCGCCGCTCGCAGCTCGAGCGCACAGCACCCGCACCAGCTCGTCGCCGATTGTTTTGACGGCGGGAGCCACAGGAAAAAAAGTGCGCTCAAGCGAGACCTTGCCGTCCCGCCCCCTAGCTGCGGGTCTCTCGTCTTACTGGTGGAGGTGGCTTTGCTGCCTTCGTCGGCTGCCAGCTCGTCCTGGATTGGCGGGTGTGGGCTTGATGGACGGCCCAGCCGTGCTCGGTTTGCGGAACCCGCCCATGGCGCGAATGATTGACAGATGCCGCTGCTAGGAGACGGACTCCGAGGGTTGCCGTTGAAGGAGACAATGATTGGCGGTGGAGGGACACCGGATGATTGGCAGCTCTTGCTGCTAGGCAACGGCTCTTGCTGTTGCAAGTGAGGTTTTGCCTTGGTGCTGCTGGTGACTGATACATTCCGGAGCCAGTGATTGGCAGATTGAAGAGACGATGCACGACATTTGAGTGATGGTTTACAAAAAATAAACTTGAATGGCGTGTGCACACAAGTCATAAACACAGCAAGAGCAAATGTTCGGAAATGTTTTTGTTTATTTTAAATCATGACTTACCATCAGATACCTTGTTTGCAGTATTACTTCACTTTGCAATACAAGTTGATAAGATATCTTAACAGTTAATTAAAGTATATAATACGAGAAATGTTATAAGGCAGAATAATTGGTCAAAGAGATAATGGGCCTGAAGTGTTTGGAGTTTACAACGGAGTCTCATTGCGAGAGTTGTTCATTAATTAATAAGCCAGCAGATCTACACATGCTCAAATAGTGGACATGTCAGAAACAAGTTGTTTTACGGAAACTAATGAGTTATTCTTGCTGTACCATCAGTGACATGTGTCAATCGCCATTTGGTTTTTCACAATAAATCACCTGTCACCAGTGAATATCCTCTTTATACAACACTAATGGATCTTTCCTGGCAAGTAAAAATAAATAAGTTAAAGGTGGAGAGGGTTTGACTTCTCTATTTGGTACATGAAGCTTAATGGGGAAATGTTTTCTCTATTTTGAAATAAAAACTTTTGAATGATTACTTTCAACCAAATTTGATTTTAGGGATTATAATGTTGCTGAAATTACTAAGTGATTTGTGCAAAAAAGATAAAAAGTCACCGATGAAGAATGGTTTAAAGTAAATCAGCAGGCGATAAAGAAAAAGACTTGCAATGTTTTGCATCTCCCGTGCTCTCTGTAACCTAATTAGCAAGAAAAAGTAATAAAATTAACCCTTTGTGCATGCTCATTTTGGGAATAGAAACAAGATTTTGTTCGCTGGATGATAGTAGCTGATTTATGGTCACGGGTTCAATTCTGGTATTCTGAGGTGAAAAGAGGTGTAAAAATGATCAGGATCAGTGCCAGGTGAAATATTTCCCATTAGCAGGGAGTTGGAGAATGAGACAAAGACAAGTTCTCTGACATACGTGAGACATTGAGAAATTAGAAGATGGTAGGGGAAAGTTTATTTCAGAATTGTCTTTCAATGAATCATCGATCCTATGGCACAGAATAAAAGCGATCCATCGATCATGCTTCTGCTGCACTTTTAAAGAGTTACAGTCAGGCGCCTGATGTGTTCTTTCTCTGTCACCCTGCAAATTTCTTGTATATACATCTATCTCCCTTTTTGAAAGCCACCGTTGGAACTACAGTCCTCCCATTCTCCCCTCCCCCGTCCCTTTTAGTTTGTGCATTTAAATATCACAGAGTGCATAAGGCAAATATCATCTCATCTTGTCTCTGATTCTTATGCAAATTGACTCACATTTCTGACCTCTGTCAAACAGTGGAAACGGATTTCTTCTCTCCATCAAAAGCTCTCGTAATTTTGAATGCCTCTTTTAAATTTCTCCTCTGTGTTAGAAGGAACGGATTCTTTGATTACAAAATAAAAAATGCTGATAATACTCCGGGTCAGGCAGCATCCGTGGAGAAGCTGAGTAGCAATTTTAGGGTAATGACCTTTAGGGAAGTGGCAACTGCAGAGGGGATGCTTATATCAGGGTGAAAATGACACATTCTAGCTGACATGGAAATACTCAGTAAGTCAGGCAGCATCAATGAAGAGAGAAAATTGAGTAAACATTGTAGATGAGTGATGTTACAATTGAACTGGAAAGTCTGGCTATCTGAAACTTTCTGATTCAATGTTGAATTAACAGATAGAGTTTTATTCTTCATGCTTAAGCCAGTCTTCAAAGAAATGGTGTAAGAGGCCAAAGACAGGTCATATTGGGCAACACACTTAAAAGTTGCTGGTGAACGCAGCAGGCCAGGCAGCATCTCTAGGAAGAGGTACAGTCAACGTTTCGGGCCGAGACCCTTCGTTAGGACTAATTGAAAGAAAAGCTAGCTAGTAAGAGATTTGAAAGTGGAGGGTGAGATCCGAAATGATAGGAGAAGACAGGAGGGGGACGGATGGAGCCAAGAGCATATTGGGAGTAGAATGGAAACTGATAAGCAAATGAAAGTTTAGGGATACCTCTGCAGAATACCTTTGTCCAGTCTTCAGAGCACTTCCTCATGAAAACAATTCATAAATTAAATTGGAATTGCTTCACTTAAAAGGAGTGTTTAAGTCCCTGAGTAGGAGAAGGGAAGAGGTGAGAGAGCAGATATGCCATCTCCTGAGATTTAATGGGAAGGCGTAATGAGAAGGGGTGTGATCATTAGATTAGATTAGATTAGATTCAACTTTATTGTCATTGTGCTGAATACAGATACAAAACCAATGAAATGCATTTAGCATCTGACCAGAAGTGCAAAGAATAGTGCCATTTACAAAATAACTGTGAATAAAAAAGGGCTACAGCACACAAATATAAAAGTACTGAGACAGTACAATACGGATGCAATACTGCTTAGCGCTGTGATGAGAGGTTCAGCAGTGTCACAGCCTCAGGGAATAAGCTCTTCCTGTGCCTGCTGGTGTGGGAGCGGAGGCTCCTGTAGCGCCTACCGGATAGGTGGAGAGTAAAAAGTCCATGGTTAGGGTGAGATGCATCCCTGATAATGCTTTTCACCCTGCCCAGGCAGCGTTTATGGTAGATTTCTCAATGGTGGGCAACTGGGTGCCGACAATCCGCTGGGCAGTTTTCACCTCACGCTGGAGTGCTTTGCGGTCCGATACAGGACAATTGCCATACCACACTGAGATGCAGTTGGCGAGCATCATGAGTGGAAAGGATCTATATGAAGGAGATGATAACATTGTGACCACGTCTGCAGATGGTACAAAGATGGGTGGAGGAACAGGTAGTGTGGTGGAGGCAGGCATACTGAAGAAGGACAAAGAAGCAGCAGATGGAATCCAGGGAACTTGGCAATCCTATTTTGAGATTCTTTTAAGGTCAATATGCTGGTTGGGTTGGCAGTGAGGAAGTAAAACGCAATACAGTATTAGCAATCATTTTGAGAAGACAATGATATCCAAGCGAGGCTGTACAGCTGAGGCTTTACTGTTGTTCCAGCTGCATTTGGAATATTGGGACCAATTTTGGCTCCCATGTCTGAGGGAAAGAGTGCCAGCTCTGAGGAGGTTCACAAAAATGATTCTGGGAATTAACGGTTATTGTACGAGGGACATTTGATGACTCTGGGCCCGTACTCACTGGGATTCAGAAGAATGGTGGTAGTGGGGCAGGAGAGTGGAATCTCATTGAAACCTACAGAATACGGAAGATTCTGGATAGAGTGGATGTGGAGAGGGTGCGGAAATTCTAGGATCCAAGGGCACAACAACAAAATAAAGGGACGTCCCTTTCGAACTGATATGAGGAGGAATTTCTTCAGCCAGAGAGTGGTGAATCTGTGGAATTCATTTTCACAGAGGGCTACGAATGCCAAGTCATTTGGTGTGTTTAGGGTGGAGATTGATAGGAGCTTGATTCGTAAGGTGATTAAGAGTTAAAGGCAGAAGGCGTAAGAATGGGATTCAGAAAAGAAAATCAACCATGATTGAATGGCAGAGCGTGCTCAAAGAGTTAAGTGGACTAATTCTGTTTCTATATCTTATGATCTTATGGAAGTGGAACAGTAAACTAGGAGACAGGCCCTGTAGACAACTGATACTGGGAGGCCTTGCAACAGACACAAAATGCTGGAGGAACTCAGCAGGCCAGGCAGCGTCCTTGCAAAAAAGTATGGTTGACATTGCAAGCTGAGAGCCTTTGGCAGGACTGGAGAAAAAAAACGAGGAGTAGATTTAAAAGGTGGGGGTGAGGGGAGAGAGAAACACAATAGGTGACACTGGGAGGGGAGAGATGAAGTAAAGAGCTGGGAAGTTGATTGTTGAAAGAAATACAAGGCTGGAAAGCAGGGATACGAAAAGAAGACAGAAGGCCATGGAAGAAAGAAAAGGGGAGAGAAGCACCAGAGGGAGGCGATGGGCAGGCACAGAGATAAGGTGAGAGAGGGAAAAGGGCATGGGGAATGGTGAAGGAGATGGGAGGTGGGGCATTACCAGAAGTTCCAGAAATTGATGTTCATGCCGTCAGGTTGGAGGCTACCAAGATGGAATATAAGGTGTTGTTCCTCCAACCTGAGTGTGGCCTCACCACGACAGTAGAGGAGGCCATGGATTGACGTATCGGAATAGGAATGGGAAGTGGAATTAAAATGGATGGCCACTGGGAAATCCCACTGCTTCTGGCAGATGGAGCGTAAGTGCTTAGCGAATCTACATCGGGTCTCACAGGAGGCCACACCGGGAGCACCTCACACAGATAATGACCCCAGCAGACTCATAGGTGAAGTGTTGCCTCACCTGGAAAGACTGTTTGGGGGCCCTGAATGGTAGTGACGGGGGAGGTGTAGCACTTGTTCCGCTGGCAGGGATGAGTGCCAGAAGGGATGAATGGACAAGGGAGTCGCGTAGGGAGCAAACCCTGCGGAAAAGCAGACGGTGGGAGAAAGGGGAAGGTGTGCTTGGTGGTCAGATCCCATTGGAGCTGACGGAAGCTCTGGCGAATTATGTGCTAGACACGGAGACTGGTGGGTTGGTAGGTGAGGACAAGAGGAACCCTATCTCTGGTAGGGTGGCGGGAGGATGGATTTCCAGCATCTGCAGATTTTCTCTTGTTTATGACTGGAAGCCGTCAGCTGCTCCGACAGATTCAGGATGTGAAGGATAGGGAGTATGTGTCTGGAAATGGCATCTCTCTGTAGCTGGAAGAAATTAGACAGATTGGCCCATTGAACGTGGAGCCTGGCATTGTGGAAAGTGAGGACAATTAGAACTCTATCCTTGCACTTGTGTGGAAAGAGAGGGACTGAAAAGAGAAAAGAGAGAAATGAAGTAGACACAGTTGAGAGGCTGTCAATTTTGATGGAGGGAAAATCACAGTTAAAGAAGAAGAAAGGAAACTCAGAAGCACCAATATGGAAAAAAATCTTATCAACAAACCTGCAAAGATTGGGAAAATAAAATTGACTCCTTAAAGGGTAGAAAGATTGTACTCAGGATAACAGACCCTTTGGACTTGTACTGGACATTGATCTAATCCTTGGTTCTCTCACATAAGCAAAGCCCTACATCCTTGCTTTTATGTCAAAACTTCTTTTCAGAGCAATTTTACCTCACAGACCATTGAATGGCTGGGGTGGGCATTTATACAGTAAAGCTAGTAATCTATTGAAGTTGTGGCTAAATTTATTCTACTTGGGACTAACTACTACTGTAACTGGATACCCTAAATGTTCATACCCAATGTAACATTTCACCATGTTAGGTTCAAAATTTACAATCTCAGATATTTTATTTTAAATTACAAAATGAACTGTTTTGCTGGAGAACATTGGAGAAAAATGAGCAAGGTGCCCTGAGGAAAGTACTGGTAGTGCATCGACATTTCTGAAGAATGTACCTTTTAAGAGGAATTTTGACATTTTGTTCAGTTTCCATAAAGATCAGAGTTGGTTTGGGAATTGAATCATTTGTACTTGACAGCCATAAAAACGTGTTCCTAAAACAAATGCAGGGGTAAGAAAAGTGTAGTAATTTTTTTTAATGATGCAACATTCTCCATACATTCATTAATTGGTTATGAACCTCAGATCATAGTATCAACTGTCACGGGATTTCATTTCCTCTGATGGAAAATAAGTCATCATTTTTTTCATCTTGTGAAAAGAGAATAAAAGAATTTGCCTTATATCATGCCTTTTTGTATTATCAGGATATCTGAAGGTACATTAAAGATAGTTTTTCATTTTAAACAATTAACGTTATCGTGTGCACAAACATAATAGTCAGTTTTTACGTGTTCTTACAAGTAATAATGAGAAAAATGACAAAACCTCATTTCTTTGGAGATATGAATGGAGAGATAAATCTTGACCAGGGCACTGGGACAACACCTTGATAATTCATGTGCACTTTTGAAGCATGATTTGTGTGGTCTTTCAAATCGGAAACATTGCAGCACAGTTAATGGTTATGTACATCAGCAGGATGCACAACAGTCAGATTGTGACATCAAACAGTGTGCAAAGTTCACTTGACGGTAGAACGACAAATTAGATGCCAGTGCAACTAAAATCTGGCCGTCAACTCACAAGGATTTGCGTGGAGGACCAGCAAATTACAGTTGGAAAAATACCATCTGCTCCAACTAAAGGGCTCATCACTTTCTTCCATGTTGCCTGCTGACTGATTTATTTGCGGAGGGTAGCAAGTGATTTGTTTTGCAGGATTAAGCATGTGGTTTTGGGCTGACCGTCCAAACAGGATTGCAAACTGAGGAGAGGGCAAAACAGAGAATGGCTGCCAGAACAAGAGAGTGTGTGTGTGTGTGTGTGTGTGTGTGTGTGTGTGTGTGTGGTGGGGGGGCGTACAAAAACACTCAGTAGGAAGTCTAATTCAAGAAGGGCATTCATTGAGCTGTTTTCCTACATGCTCCTCATCATGGACCAATGATAAGCAAAAGTCCTGATACCTCTGCAGCTGCAAAAACAGAACCGTTATCACCAGTGACTGTAAAGATAACACGAACCATCAATTTCTGTGACCACTGGAACTTCCCAAACTGCTACAAAGTTTATCTGTAACATCTCACAATCTGCAGATGGGTGTTGCATTTAGGATCTTGTAGACAGTCTTTACTGCAGGGCAGCGATGTTCATGCTGAAAACATTGGCAATGTGATTTGATAGAACTGTATATTGGTGTTTGAGGTGTTGATTTGAGTACTGAGATATCCTACGGTCCCAATGGCAGCTTTCTGGTGCCACACTCAGAGCATTATGACAGTTACTAATTAGTCCTGGCAGCAATTGCAATATTCCTACTTTCCTTCACATAAAGCTTTGCTCAGGGTATATTGTACAATTGTCAGAGGGTAGAACTGTGGGTGTGAGTTGCATGGTGTGGTGGGAGCTCTGAACATTAGCTCATTCGATTTCTTACAGCCAGCATTTATACTCTTTCAGCTTGATTTATTATGTTAAACAGCTGTTTTGTCATTGCGATCTTAGAATGTATCTCTCCACCTCATCCGGTAAGACTACATTCAAAACTCTGTGTACTTAATGTCACCTGTGTTTCACCAGAGGATACAGCACAGGTTCTGTTTCAATATTTAAAGGCCATCCTGTTGTTGCTCTTGTAGAGATTTACAGTTCCCTGTTTGAGCTGCAAAGTAGCTCCCCAGAAAGAAAGTTATATTTAAACTGTGGTAGCTAACATGAACTGACTCTGGCTTCTTATGAGATCAGACCCTAACCCTACATCTACATTTTTGGTAGCGTTGGACTTGCCCATCCCCACTCATTCTCTAACCAACCCTTTTTAAACCTGAGGTCATCCAAAACTCTGCCAACTATACCTGATTTGCAATAAGTACCGTTTACTATGCCTTTGGGTGGCAGGGTGGAGATATGTCCTTCAAAGGAAGTATGAGGTGCCTCTTCCCTCCGCTAGCCTCACCCTTGGGCAAGATGCAGCACCCGTTTAGATGCCCAGATTAGGATCACTTGAAGCTCTGGGAGCCGTTGGTAAATTATCATATCGGCAGCTGGTGCACAAGTCCTGGTTATACAACCACTGACACCAGGCAGGCAATCTCTGAAGAGTAATGATAATGGCTGGGGTCACCCATCTTGCAAAGACACTGCCCAGTAGAAAAAATGGTCAAGAATAGTCATGGTCATGAAAAGACCATGATTGCCCATGTCACACAAGATGCATAACAAATGAACCACACCTTATTGGCTTTAATTAATCAATTTTTCACTTTTAAAATCAGTTTTCATACTTGTAATATTTCCATCGCTTTACCCTCATTTTCTATAATCATTTGAAATATCTGCACATCTTCAATGCTGCTTTTTTAATTACCTCAAATTCCTTCCCTTTGGTAATATCATCTGCCAAGGCTTCACCTCCAGATTTTCCTCCTTAAAGATCAGTGCATCACCACTCCTTCCATAAAGCCCACATCCTTGAGCTTTCCTAAAATGTCCCCATGATGGGCAGTTTCATATTTTGCTTGAGAGGTCCTGAGACACCAGGCTATATTTCAGGTTCTGTAGCGTCATATAACTGGAAGTTGAAAATGCCAGAGTGTTTGGGGAGGACTACAGCCTAAAGCTACTGCACCCTAATTCTCCTCACATAAGCTTCCTGCCAAGGTTCACTATTGATGACTGCCCACTTGAACAAGTTTTGACAGAGAAGCAAGGACATTCTTTTTTGCAAGAATATATTTCATTGATAGCGTCTTTAGTAAAGTCAATTACGACATGTTGTTCAGTGTAGTCTCTCACAATGTGTCAATACCATCCATGTCTCCTTAGACAATGCATCCATGAAATATCTGAGCGACTGTTACATGAGGTCCAGCTCCTCAATTCTCATTGGTGGTAGGGCCCCAGATCGTAGTCCTTCCCCACACAGCCTTTGGGATAGCTGCACCAGCTTCAGTGTGTCCCTCAGTCCGGATTTTTGCACCTGGAAGTGCCAGTGTCAGTCCTCCCATTACACCTGGAAGACCGGCAAGTCTTTGGTAAAGCAATGTAGACCTTTCACAGAGGTGTTGACCTTCCAGCAGCGTTCGATGTTTGTCTCATCGTGGCCATCAGAACAGCGCATAGATAGAGCACAGACTCCTGTGTTTGGGGTGAACCAAGGGAAGGACCATCATATTTCCTTTCAGACTTTCTTGGTAGTTAAAGCCTGGTGAACACTTTATGATCTCCATGAAGCCCTAGACAACCCAAATTTTCCATGTATAGTGTGCAAGTTTGTACTCCAGCAAGAGTCACCTCCTTTTGGGAATGAAGATAGAATAGGAGGAGCTCAGAGAAAGGTTTGAGATTTTTATTTTTGATTCAGTTCAGGGTGTTCTTTTAGTTTTTATTATTCTGCAAAATCAATTTTAAAAAGTTCACCAAGAATCGTCAACTTTTGGGCTCAAAGCACAAATAAATCAAAATTACAATGTGTATTCAAATTCGTATTGTTAAAATGTATTTAATTCATTGCCTGTGCTCTGGATTTTTTTTTCTTACTTGAAATATTTAAATGATATTTGATTGTCTATTTACACAACAATGATTTATATAAAATAAAGTACGTCTAGTGATGAGCATAAAAGCTGGGTCAAACTGCAGGTTTCCACATCCGAGATTGTAAAAATCCATTGTAGTAAATCATGTTATGCATTTTTAATGAGTCTGCAGATATTGATGCTCTTTCTCTGAGGTCACTGGTGACACTTATCTGAGAGAAGAAATGTTTTACATTACAGTGGTTTTGAGCATTTGATTCCTTAAGGTTGTTATAGTCAGGGGCGAGGATAAGCTCCCACTACCTATTAAATGCTCCCAATGGCATGCGTCTCAAATAGCCTCTGACAACCAAGTCCAGCTCCTGGCCTTCACGTGTGGCTTAGCTACTAACCATTTCTACTGACAGAAGGCAGGTTACTGGTGCCTTGAAACCGATTTCTTCAGGCAGTTGGGACTCATAAGACATAGTTGGCAGCTCACCGAGGAGAAGGAAAACTCTGATCTCAAACCTCCGCTGCCTTGCAGCTATGCCCACTCATGGGGAAGGCTTCGGGAGTAAACCCCAATGGAAAAATAGGGAGGTTGGAGTCCCTAAGACAGCCCTATGTTGAATTCAAAGCTGGCTGGCAACTCCTGCGATGCTGCTGGTGCCAAACTGCCATTTGTTTGGATTCATCAGCTGCATGAAGAAGGGGTGCCTGCTACATGGGCAACAGCTTGCCCTCCAAATCGTACAGTCCTGGCTTGCATGTCACATAGGAAGCTGGGAGCAACCTCCTTAGTGGACTCCAGACAGCAGATGGCCTCAGATTATGAGCACTGCCGATGGCTGGCGTCTTCCTATGTAGCACAGTGGTACAGCCAGTCGGGCTCCTGCTTCACAGCTCCACCGACCTATGCCAGGCTCTGTCTTTGTCTGATCACGTGATGTTCCTCTGGTGCTCTGGTTTCCAATTTCATGCAAGGAAGTGCAGGCCGGAAGGTGAATTCCCTCCTGCTGTGTAGGAGAATCTGGGGGAGTTGATTAGCTTTTGGGGAGATTCGGATGGATACTCGATACTTGATGTGAACTCCCTGGAGTGAAGGGGTGTTTCCATGCTGGATGACACCATGACTATGACACCATCTGCAATGACTGGACTTGTAACGGGTTGAGTGAACATACATGCATCCCAAGAAATGACCTGCAGCACCTCGCGATCTTTCTGTGCAAAGCCCTTAAGAATCACTCGTAAGCTTTGAAGCAGAAAGATTCAAGCTTTCACAAACAAGAGAAGATCTGCAGATGCTGGAAATCAAGGTAACACACACACACACAAAATGCTGGGGATTCAAGCTTTGCAAGGCTTGTCGTATTACTCAGTATGAAGAGGGTCAACAACTTGAACTTTAACCCCATTCCACGAATGATTTAGCTGGGGGAATACGAGAGTATTCACGATGAGGAGAGGTTGTACAGACTTGGATGGTTTTCTCTGTAATGCCAGAGACTGAGGGGGGAGGGGGAACCTGATAAAAGTTAATAAAATTATGAGAGGTGGGGTCAGTCTTTCTCCCAGGATTGAAATATCAAATAGCTTTTAGGTTTGAGATAAGAGGGGGAGCGATTTACAAGGCTGTTTTATTTTCCATATAGAATGGAGGGTGCCTGGAACATGCTGGCAGGGGAGCTGATGGAGGCAGATACAGTTGTAATGTTTAAGGGATATTCAGACTGGCATGTGAACGGGACAAGGAATGGAAGGATATAGACCATATGTTTTATGAGGGGACCAAGTGTGAAATTTACAGGTTTGCTGATGACAGGAGTGTGAATTATTATCAATGGAAGGAAGATTCTTAATGAATCAGCCGATGGTGGTTGGACCCGGGTAACTGTCATAATTACAAACTCCCCTACCACCACCACCACACTAGTCTCTTAGGACTGAGTGATCAAACTGCGGTAGCCACAACCATCTGTGAGGTATGATTCCAGGCAGTTGAGAACACAAAAGCCAAAGAAAATAGGAACAACAGTTGGCCACTCACCCCCTCAAGCCCATACCACCATTCGGTTTGATCATGACTGATCCTTATTGACCTCAATTCCTCTTCTGTGCCACTCCCTGTAACCTTCAATTGCCTCAGCTTTCAAATGTTTATCTATCTCCACCTTAAATAATTGGCTGCCACTACCCTCAGGGGTGGAGAATTCCAGAGATTTACTGTCCTCTGAGAAAAGAACTTCTTACACACCTCAGAGTTAAAAGAATGGTCCCTCCTTTTATGTCTCTGTCATCTTGTTGGTCTCTGTCCCATTCGTGAAAACATTGGAAAACTCACCCTTATACGTTTCGATAATGTCACCACAATTATTCTAATCTCAGATCCTAACTGTCTATCTTCTTTTCATTGGACAACCCTCTTATCCCAGGAACGTGTCTGGTAAATCTCTTTCTGTCTGCCTCCTGGAGACCAAAACTGTGCGTAGTATTCCATTGGGTTATTAATGTGAGTTTTTGTTCCAATTACCTCTGACATAAACTTGACAAGGTCTATCTGATTCCACGTGCTCAGGTATCAGCTCGTTCCTATGCCCTTGCTTCCATTACACTACGAAACCTAAAGCAATAATCATCAGCAAACAGTACTTGCAGATCAGGTCAGGTCAGAGTTATTTAGTATCATTGACTTGGATGATGTACAATTAGTTGTTTTGCACCAACAGTACAGTGCAAAAACATACAACTACTATAGATCACAAAAATAAGTAAATAATATCAAAAAAGAGAAATGAGTTCCTGTTCGTGGTTTCATGAGCTATTCAGAAATCTGATGGTGGAGGGGTGAGAAGCTGTTTTGAATCATTGGCCGTTGGTCTTCAGGTTCCTGAATCTCCTTCCTGATGGTGGTAATGAGAAGAGTGCTGAGGATCCTTAATAAAATATACCACTTTTGTGAGGCACTGTTCTTGATAATGGCCTTGACGGTGGGGAGGGTTTTGCCCATGGTGGAGTTAGTAGAGTCTATAACCCGCAAAATGACTCTTGTAATCCTGTGCATCAGAGCCTCCATATAGGGTGTGATGTAACGTCAGAATGCTCTCTGCTATACCGATAGCGATTTGTATACTTGACTACCAAATCTCTTCAAACTCCGAATGAAGTCGAGCTGCTGTCATGCCTCCTTTGGGATTGCATCAATGTGTTGAAGCCAGGCTTGATCCACTGAGATGTTGACGCCTAGGAGCTTGAAGCTACTCACCCTTACCACTGCTGACCCCTCAATGTGGACTCCCGTGTTCCTTTCCCCGGCTTTTCCTTCCTGAAGTCCACAATCAATTCCTTGGTTCTGATGACGTTGAACGTGAGGTTTTTGTTGCAACACCACTCAACCAGCTGATCTATCTTACTCCTGTATGCCTTCTTGTCACTCTCTGAGATTTTGCTAACAACAGCGGGGTCATCTGAAAATTTATAGATGGCATTTGAACTGTGTTTAACTCCATAGTCATGAGCACAGAGAGGGGATGGAGCTGTGGACTAAGCATACGTCCTTGAGGTGCGTCTATGTTGACTGTCAGAGAGAAGGAGATGTTATTAGTGATCCACACCGAACCTTATGATCCAGGCCACAAGTGGACCACAAGGTCCAATTTTTCTGAAACTCTTCCTCACCATTTTTTTACAGACGTCCCAGACAGTGAAGGTTAATGCAAATCAATGGCATTGGTAGAACACACTGACACTAACTTCAGGTGGAACTCTCTGAAAGGTCTGCTGACTGTCAAACACTTTATGCTGAATGACTGGAGAAAGTTTGCCCTGAGGGATTTGGTGAGACTACGCCTGTGGTATTGAGTACTGCATACCACAAAAAAGAGTATATTTCCTACAGTGGGGATTCACCAGACCATCCCCTGTGGTAGCCATCTGTCAAATGAAAGTAGATTAGGTAGCTAAGGGCTTTATGCTTTGGGATTGAGAAGAGAGATGACTTCATTGAAAAATATGAAATTCTTAGAGGTCTTAACATGAGAGGAAGTTTCCTCTGTCTGAGGAGTTTAGAACTGGGGGTCACAGTATCAAAATCCAGGATTGAAATGTGAATTTACTTTTGATGAACATTAGGAATTCTTTATCCCCTGAGGATAGAGCAGAAAAAATGATCGAGGCAGGAGACCAGCTATTGTCTATGGAATGGTGGAGTAGGCTCGAGAGCCAGATAGCATGCTCCTTTGTTATACTTTGTTATGTTATGTTAACTGTCCTGCTGGTGGTGGTAGTCATTAGACACTGCAAAGGCTTAATAGGGGTTTTAAATTTCACGCCGATGGTAAGTGATTGGAAGTTTAGCAAAGAAGAGCACAGTAAAACTGTGATAATCCACAATATGATGACTTGGATTTGGAGGTCATTTGGCATCTGGCCTGTCAGGTGATAGGTGCTGTACTCACATCCCACTCCCCAGGCCTGGGAGCTATATACGCAGAATCCTTTTCACCCAGAGGGGCCCCTGTTCCCATGGTCCCTGTGGAAAATTTATTTAAATACTGTGTACCCTCCTTCAATAAAGTTAATTAAGAGTGTATTTATAAGAGGTAACATATAGTCTGGAAAACCTGCTAATCCAGCACAATCAAAATTCTGAAAATGCTAGATTATCGGAGTTAACTGTATTTGTGATTATTCTCATTCCAGAGGCATTAACAATGAAAATGGGTTGCTTCACTTCCTGAAACTTTGATTGATTCAAAGGCATGATGTACTCTGTCATAAACATACGTTGGCAAAACCAAATACATTTTTTTCCTTTGTAGCTGAGCAAATTATTCAGGCTGAGGGATTCTTCTACAGAGGTTGTGTTGGCTAGCAGAAATGTTGTGAATGCTCTCCAGTATTCAACAAAGCAGTTAATAAAACAAGCCACTAAATTGGAGTCAGATTTAATGTCACTGGCATACTGTCTGTCGTGAAATTTGTTGTTTTGTGGCAGCAGTACAATGCAATACATAATAATAAAAAAACCATAAATTACAGTAACAAGTATAAATTTAAAAAAAATTAAGTAAGTAGAGCAAAAAGGAAAAGGTAGTGAGGTAGTGTTCATAAATTTATTGTCCATTCAGAAATCCGATGCCAGAGGGGAGAAGCTGTTCCTGAATCACTGAGTGAAATGCCTTCATGCTCCTGTACTTCCTCTTCAATGAGAAGAGACCATGTCCTGGGCGATGGGGGTCATCAGTGATAGATGCTGCCATTTTTGAGGCATCGCTTTTTCAAGATGTCCTCAATGCTGGGCTAGTGTCCATGATGGAGCTAACTGGGTTTACAACTATCTGAAACTTTTTCTGACCCTGTGTAGTGGTCCTTCCATACCAGATAGTGATGCATCCAGGTAGAATGCTCTCCACAGTACTGTACATCTGTAGATATTTTTGAGAGTCTTTGGTCTTCAAAGTCTCTACATCTCCTAATGAAATATAGCTGTTGTTGTGCCTTCTTTGCAATTCCATCAATATGTTGGCCCCAGGATAGATCTTCCGAGATGTTGACACGCAGAAACTTGAAACTGCTCAACCTTCCCACCGCTGATCTCTCGATGAGGACTGGTGTGTTTATTCCCTCGGCTCCATGTCCCTGAAGTCCACAATCGATTCCTTGGTCTTACTGATGTTAAGTGCGAGGCTGCAGTTGTTACACCACTGGTATATCTCACTCTTGTACACCTCCTCTCGCCATCTGAAATTTTGCCAACAATTTATACAGTACTGTGCAAAAGTCTTTTGCACAGGTGAAAAATATTCTGTGAAGTTAATATGCTTTCAAAAATGAAAAGTTTCTAAATATCAAAAAAAAAGCTATAAACAGTAGTAAAAAGCCCTAAATCAAATCACGATTTTGTATGACCACCCTTTGTCTTTAAAACTGCATCAATTCTCTTAGGTACACTGTTGTGTTATTTTATAAGAAAATTGATTGGTAGGTTGTTCCAAGCATCTTGGAGAACTTGCCACGATTCTTTTGCAGGCACTGGTTGTCTTGCTCGCTTGCTTCTGTCCCTCCAGGTAATCCCAGACAGCATCAATAATGTTGAGATCAGGACTTTGTGGAGGCCATACCATCTGAAACCATGTAAAAAAAAATTCTAAGACGCCTAAGACCTTTGCACATTACTATAGACGGTGTTTAAGCTGTGCCTAGCCACACAGTCATGGGTGCAGAGAGTAGAGCAATGGGCTAAACACATATCCATGAGGTGTACAAGTATCGAATGTCAGTGGGGAGATGTTTATTTCTAATCCACACAGACTATGGTCTGTGAGGAAGTCAAGGATCCAGTTTCAGAGGTAGGTATAGGGGTCCACGTTTTGGAGCTTGTTGATTAGAACTGAGGGTATGATTGTGTTGAATGCTGAGCTGTAGTCAATGAACAGCAGCCTGGCATAAGTATATTGTCCAGGTGACCCAAGGTCGAGTGGATAGCTAGTGAGATCGCATCTGCTGTAGACCTATTATGGCAATAGGCAAGTTGCAGCAGGTCCAAATCCTTGCTCAGTCGGGAGTTGATTCCAGCCACGACGAACCACTCAAAGCTCTTCATGACAGTAGATGCAAGATATTGCAAATGGCAAAATCGCTAAATGGCGTCTCATCAAAATATGAATCAGGAGCATGAGTAGGTCACTCAGCTCCTCAAACCTGCTCTGCTATTCAATAAAATCATAGATTATCTGATGTTAATCTCAGCTCTGCAATCCTGTCTGTGTGCGGTAACCTTTTAACCTCTGGCTTATCAGCTATCTGCCAGAGCCTTAAAAATATTCAAGGGTTCTGCTTACACTGATGTTTGAGGGAGGGGAGGGGGGGAAATCTCATTTATGCCTTCTTGTTTTAAATGGTAATCACTAGTTCTAGATTCTCCTACAACAGAAAACATCCTCTGCAAAGCAGGCCTGTCAAATAATTTGAAAGGTACATGAAACATATTGAAAGCGAAATGTAAGTCCTGAATGGTTCCTATTTATCACTAGTTGTATTGGAAAAGAAGAAAATGTCCAAGTAGGCCTTTGGGTATGTTTTTTTTTTCAGTTTTTGTCAGTTAAAATAAAAGAAATATGGCTCTAGTTATTGTATTTAGGGAAAAGTAAGTGCATATTACCTTCATTATGGAAGCGTTTAAGTTTCAGCATCATTGTCTTGGAATGTTTGCGGTCTCTTGTTCCAGTCTGAATTAGGTCAATTCATTTAAATGTCTGAGCTTTAAAAGGTTGAGAGAGCCAAGTCAAAATTGCAAAATAAACTTGAAAGCATATCCAGTCCATTCCCAGGTAATGAATCAGTTTTAGTTTTTCACATGGCCTTTAATCAATGTTTTCTTTTAAGTCAGAAGGCACACAAATATCGCACAATGAGCTAACTACACCTCCACAGTATTATAATGAATGGCATTCAAAAAGACTGATAAGAGCATTTAGTGGGAAAGGAAACTAGTTCTACCATTTGTAGGAACTAACACATCAGACTTTTGAAATTGATGATATTATGGGAACTTGTTCACACTACTGGTGTCAGTAAGTTGAGTATTTGTAACCTAAGAATGGCCTGTAGTTAAGAAGTATTGATTGCATGAGAAAAGAGAGACTAAAGCTGAACAACATTAATTTCATAGGACAGCATTTTTTTTTCAAAAGTGTTGCTTCCTCAGTATTTGTTTTTGAGTTATGATAGACCACTTGAAGCTGAACACAAAGATAATTCAGACTACACATCAAAGTTGCTGGTGAACGCAGCAGGCCAGGCAGCATCTCTAGGAAGAGGTACAGTCGACGTTTCGGGCCGAGACCCTTCTACTTGTATCACATAGGAATTTGGAGAAACAAGAAATTAACTTTTATTGAATATAATGTGCTTAGTTGCATAATGGTGCTGACATTTTGCAATAGATCAACCAAGCTAAAAATATTTTGTTCATGATTTCCGTTTGTACTCAGTGTCTGAGGTTTCCCGTGTAAGTGTCCAACTATGATTGGCCATCATTGACGGACTCCAGTTGCCCTGATACTGTTTCTCCATGACCATGATGTCCTGGTGAAACCTTTCACCATGCTCGTCACTGACAGCGCCAAGATTTGCAGGGAAGAAGTCTAAATGGGAATACAGAAAATGAATCTTTAGTGACATGTTGCACTTCATAGTTTTGTATTCTTAAAGCATGTTATCAACCAGCTGCATGTAGTTTGGTGCTTTGTAGGTGGCAAGAAATTTTTGAACAATGTTCTTGAATGCCTTCCATGCCATTTTCTCCGAATTGAAGTTCTTCAAATTGCCCGTCATTGATGGCCTGTTTGATCTGCGGACCAACAAAAATGCCTTACTTAATCTTGGCATCAGTTATTCTGGGCAACATCTGTCTCAAATATTGCAATCCTTCACCTTCCTTGTTTATTGCCTTCACAGAATTTTTCAAAAGCCCCAGTTTTATATGAAGAGAAGGTAAAAGTACCTTTGTGGGGTCTACAAATGGCTTATGTGCCATACCTTTTTGCCCTGAAATCAACTGCTTGTGGAGAGGCCAATCCTTTTTAATGTATTGAGATTCTTCAGTACGGCTGTCCCATTCACAAATGAAACAACAGTACCCAGTGTATCCAAGCTGCATTCCTAGTAAATGTCCTCCTTCTTTAAGGATCGTGGTTTCCCTTCTGCTGTCATCAATGATGCCCTCACCCACATCTCCTCCACTTCCCGCACTTCGGCCCTCACCCCATCCTCCCGCCACCACAACAGGGACAGAGTTCCCCTTGTCCTCACCTACCACCCCACCACCCTCCGGATCCAGCACATTATCCTCAGCAACTTCCGCCACCTTCAACAGGACCCCACCACTAAGCACATCTTTCCCTCTCCACCCCTCTCCGCTTTCTGCAGGGATTGGTCCCTCCGCGACTCCCTGGTCTACACATCCCTCCCCATGGATCTCCCACCTGGCACTTATCCCTGTAAGCGCAAGTGCTACACCTGTCCCTACACCTCCTCTCTTGCAACCATTCAGGGCCCCAAACAGTCCTTCCAGTTGAGACAACACTTCACTTGTGAGTCTGTTGGGGTCATCTATTGCATCCGGTGCTCCCAGTGCGGCCTCCTCTACATCGGTGAAACCCGACGCAGATTGGGGGACCGCTTCGTCGAGCACCTCCGCTCTGTCCGCCACAACAGACAGGATCTCCCGGTAGCCACCCACTTCAACTCTGCTTCCCACTCCCATTCAGATATGTCTATACATGGCCTCCTCTACTGCCATGATGAGGCTAAGCTCAGGTTGGAGGAGCAACACCTCATATACGGTCTAGGTGGTCTCCAGCCCCTTGGTATGAACATAGAATTCTCCAACTTCCGGCAATTCCCTCCCCTTCCCTTCCCCTATCCCTATGTCACTCTGCCCCTCCCCCAGCTGCCTATAACCTCCCTCATGGTTCCGCCTCCTTCTACTACCCATTGTGTTTTCCCCTATTCTTTCTTCACCTTTCCTGTCTATCACCTCCCTGCTTCCCCTCCCTCACCCCTTTATCTTTCCCCTTACTGGTTTTTCACCTGGAACCTACCAGCCTTCTCCTTTCCACCCTCCCCCCACCTTCTTTATAGGGCCTCTGCCCCTTCCCTCTTCAGTCCTAATGAAGGGTTCCGGCCCGAAACGTCGACCAATCTTTTCCGCGGATGCTGCCCGACCTGCTGAGTTCCTCCAGCGTGCTGTGAGTGTCGCTTTGACCCCAACATCTGCAGATTATTTTGTGTTCCTGGTGACAGCACTACTACTTTCAGGTCACCACAGTTGTTCCCGTTGTAGTTGCTGTACTGTATGTGTTTCAACAAAACTTCCAAATGTCGGTAGTTTTCCTTCATGCGTACTGCACAGCCGATTGGTATTGAAGGGAGGGCATTGCCATCGTGTAGCAGCACAGCTTTCAGGCTGAACACTGAAGAATCAATAAAAAGATGCCATTGTTGTAGGTCGTGCTGGCAACCCAAAGCACACCCAGGCATGCCTGGACAAGACAGAAAACTTTTCAGCTTACATTGTGTGCAACATTTTAATCGACTTGAATTATGAATTGAAATAGCAAATACAGGCAATTCAAAAATTATGGTGCATGTTTCACGGCAATTTTCATGATCAACAGCCCAAAATCCATAAGATACACACATAAGATTCAGGAAGCAAAATCTTTGTTGTCCAGTGCTTTTTTTCCCAGTAGCACCTTTAATGCAGGATTCCACGGTGTAGAAGTTGTGGAAGAAAACTTGTAAGTGTAATTAGAAGAAAAAGGATGAGGTTTCGTATTAACCGGGGTGAAATGAATAACGAAAGCTGGGTGCGTAGGTACTTTTGATCAGACACTCTAATCTAGCCTCTGCCACAGGAAGTGTTCACCAGGCAGACGGAGCCAAATATAGTGAAAATGCAATATGCCCATTCACTCCTGGGAATCTCTGGCTCCAGATGGCCAACACATCCAGACAATGCCAAGATCAGCGCCTCTCTATCCCTGGAAATGACCTGAATTGTCCTAACAGAGGATTCATGTGGATTTTCCCAGATGTTTCCTTGGTAGTAGTGGATGCAGCTACAAAGTGGCCTGAAGTGTTCCCAACAGCCTCGCACACTGTTGATGTGTTGAGAGGTCTCTTCTGAAGGACTTGTGTTCCAGAATACGCAGTTGGTGACATTGGACCGAACTTTGTTGTGGAACAGTTTCAGTCATTCCTGGAAATAAATGGAATAAGATATATTACATGTGCATCATAACACCCAACTACAGATGGTTTGGGCAGAAAGGTTTGTCTGGACCCTAAAGAATGCACTGCAAACAACGTTAGCGGAATGCACTACACTGAATCAGAAGCTTGCCAACTTCCTCCTTGCATATCGCAATGCAGTACACTCACCAGCTACGTATGCTGTCCCTGGGTTGCCCTCTGCATTCATGCTTGGATCTCCTCAAACCCAATCTCAGAAGGAGGATTCAGAAGGAAAACAGCTGAGACAAATTGAGGGCTCCTCGAACAAGGAGGGTTTGATGTTTCGCTCCTGGACAAGCAGACCTGGAGAGGGACTACAGAGAATTGGACCACTCTCCTACACAGTGGAGATTGGACACTCAATCAGTTAAGAAGAGTAGAGTCAATTGTTAGAGAAGAAATGTGTCCAGAGCTGTCAGAATCACCTCCTGCATTCCCAGAGTCAACTCCTACAACCAGCACAGAGGAGGCCGTAGAACCTGAGATTGTTTCAAGTCTCACCTGCCAAGCAGGGTGTCCCCCTACCACCCTCTCCTCCCCATCCCACCCCCTGTTAGGAAAGGCATTATCCCACACCAGTAAGAAATCCTCCACAGCGATGAGATCTTTAAGCCAGAATGGGAGAATTTGAAATTTACAATGCTGTGCATATTTCTATAGTAATTATATCATATATTTACTGTGTGTATATATATATATTAATGTGTATGTGTGTATATATTTAATATTTCAGTAATATTGTAAATACATTGTTTCATTAAGCATTGTTTGTTTACGTAACTCACGACCCACCCTGCCAACACACTTTTCGTCCCTCTTCCCTCCGGGAGAAGGCTCAGGAGCTTGAAGACTCGTACGGCCAGATTTGGGAACAGCTTCTTTCCAACCATGATAAGACTGCTGAACAGATCCTGACCCGGATCTGGGCCGTACCCTCCAAATATCCGGACCTGCCTCTCGGTTTTTTTGCACTACCTTACTTTCCATTTTTCTATTTTCTATTTATGATTTATAATTTAAATTTTTAATATTTACTATCGATTTGTAATTCAGGGAGCGGGAAGCGCAGAATCAAATATCGCTGTGATGATTGTACATTCTAGTATCAATTGTTTGGCGACAATAAAGTATAAAGTATAATTCATTACAGGTTATATGTAAGAAGTGCATGAATGGACACTTTGTTTCTGGAGTTACAATACTCAGGACCATTGGGATTTAGTTTGGTAGACTTTCTGCTCCTGGCTCAGGGGAATGAAATATGTGGCAACTGCAGGCATTATTAATAAAGACTTGACCAATATGTTTATGCCTTGGCTACAAGATGAATACACCCAGTTTTCTCACTTTTATGCCTGTGTCTTCTCTAACTTACTTTTAACAGTTCCATGTGAAATTTATATGAAATGTCACAGATACATTTTGTTCAGAGTTGTACTGTGCACAGAGTCCACTCCAAATGTTAGGGTGCCCATTAACACAAATCCTACCCTTTTCAACCCACATTCCCAACAGTTCCTCCAAAAGCCGACTGCTCGTCTACTCACCATCAACTAGGGACAATTTACAGTGGCCAGTATACTGACCAACCTGTCTTAGGGATGTAAGAGGAAACAGGAGCTCCTAGGGCAGGGCTTTCCACGCTTTTTAATGCCAATGAGCCTTACGATTAACCAAGGGATCTGTGGACCCCTGCCCTCGAGGAAACCCATGCCGTCACAGTGAGAGGATGGAAATCCCACACAGGCACTATCAGAGGTCAGGACTGAACATGGGTCACTGGAGTGACTGTACTGACTGTGACACTGTACGGATCCTGGTACATCGACTCACTGATTTATCAGGTTATAGAGGCCCTTCAGCCTAATTACCATTCTGACCCACATACCTCTCCGAACTAACCCCATGTTCTTGCGTCTGGCTGACACTCTCTAAGCCTTTTCTATCTACACTACTGTGCAAAAATCTTAGGCACATATACTGCATATAGCTAGGACGCCTAAGACTTTTGCACAGTGCTGCATATTAGGTCTTTGCAGTTACCAAATAACACTTAATACTACTGAGGTAATCCAAAGCTAATACTCTTTTTTTTCTGTTTCCCCAACTACCTTCCTATTTTAACTATAAACAGTAGTATGCAAAAGTTTTAGACACCCGAGCTATGTATCTGTGCCTAAGACTTTTGCACAGTATTAAAGATACCTCTTCAAGGTACAGAGATGGGAAATGTCATGGAATTATGATGTCCCTTTTCAAAATTCAAGATTGTTTAATGTTATTTCCAGTATGCAAGTAGAAAGAACAAAGTTATCATTACTCCAGATCTGATGCAGCACAGAAAAACAAAATAAGATAAAGAACACAATGATAAAAAACACAATAAATATAAATATGTACATACAATAGCTTATAAACAGTACCCCTAGACTGAGTGTATCTCTGTAAGGTGACACTGCGCACAGGAGTCTCTGTACATAAGGTGACTCTGACAGGAAATGATAAAATCGTGGTGGTGGGTTAGTGGGTGGACGTGTTGATCGGGGAAGTAACTGTTTTTGAGTCTGGTGGTCCTGGTGTGGATGCTACGTAGCCTCCTTCCTGATGGGAGTGGGATAAACATCCCATGAGCAGGGTGGGAGGGATCCTTCATGATGTTACTGGTCCTTTTCTGGCACCTTTCGATGTATATGTATTTGATAACAGGTAGGCTGGTGCTGGTGGTGATGGTCTGGGCAGTTTTGACGGCCCATTGCAGAGCCTTCCTGTGTGCTGCACTGTATCATGCAGTGACACAGCAAGTTAGGATGCTCTCTGCCGCACACCTGCAGAAGAAACGTGACTCTAGCTGTGCATAGTCCGGCTTTCTTCAGCTTCCTCGGAAAATGGAGGCCTTGGTGAGTTTTTCTGATTGTATGCGATGTGTCGGGGACTATGAAAGGTTGTGTGAGATGTGCACTCCCAGGAGTTTGAAACTGCTCGCTGTTTCCATTGCCGCGCTGACGATGTAAAGAGGGATGTGAGTAGAGCGAGTTCTTCTGAAGTCAATAATCATTGTTGACATTGAGGAAGAGGTTATTTGCCTGGCACCAGGCCTTGAGCTCTTCCACCCCCTCTCCGTAGGCTCTCTGATTGTTGTTGGTGATGAGCCCCACCACGATCGTGTCATCGACGAACTTGACAACGTGATTACTCGTGCGTGTGGCCAAGCAGTAATGTGTGAGTAGCATTCAGCAGTGGGCTCAGCCCTCAACCCTGGGGGTGGGGGGGGAACCCGTGTTGAGGATGATCGGCAGGGAGGAGCAGCTGTGCATCTTGACTCTCTCAGTGGGGTCTGTAGGTTAGGAAGCCTAACTCCCAGTTGCACAGTGGTGTGTTTAGACTGAGGAGTAGGAGCTTGTTCACCAAAGTCCATGGCACAGTGCTGTTGAATGCTGAACTGGAATCCAGAAATGGCATTCTAACCTAAGTACCCTTGTTTTCAAGGTGTGTCGGGGCCAGGTGCATGGCTGATGCTATGGCATCTGTTGTAGAGTGGTTCAGTCGGTAAGCATATTGGTGAATGTCCAGTGTGACAGGAATGGAGTTTTGATATGTGCCCTATTACATTTTGTCAATACTCTACGAGGAAATCTGCAGATGCTGGAAATTCAAGCAACACACACAAAACGCTGGTGGAACGCAGCAGGCCAGACAGCATCTATAGGAAGAAGCACAGTCGAGGTTTCGACCTGGATCCTTTGTCAGGACATTTTGTCAATAATACTTTTATTTAATCCAGAGTTTCCTCTGGCGATCAGAGGTGGAAGGGGGTTAATTCCTTGGTGGTATGATATCTAAGGATCTGTCCTGGCGCCAACACATAAGGGCCATGACAAAGAAGTTGACACAGATTTGGCAGTCATATAAAACTTAAACAAACTTCTATAGGTGCACAGTGTAGAGTGCCCTGACTGGTTGCATCATGACGTGGTATGGAAACACCAATGCCCAAGAATGAAAACGGCTACAAAAAAGTAGTGGACACAGCCCAGTCCATCACGGGCAAAGCCCTCCCTTCCAATGAACACATCTGCAAAGAGTGCTGTCCCAAGAAAGCAGCATCCATCATCAAAGACCCTCACCATCCAGACCGTGCTCTCTCCTTGCTGCAGCCGACGGGAAGAAGGTACAGGAACCTTAGGACCCACACTATCAGGTTCAAGAACAGATATTACTCTTCAACCATCAGGCTCCTGAACCAACATGGATAACTTCACTCACTTTAACTCTGAACTGATTCCACAACCTATGGTCCCACTTTCAAGGACTCTACAACTCATGTTCTCGGTGTTATATATTTGTTTGTTTATCTTATCTTGTATTTATTCTTGTATTCTTTTATTTCTTGTTTATTCTTGTGCTTTTGCACATTGGTTGTTACTCTTTGTGTGTGGTTTTTCATTGATTATATTGTATTTCTTTGCCCTCCTGTGAATGCCTGCAAGAAGATGAATCTCAGGGTAGGGAATGGTGACATGAACATACTTTGAACTTTGAACTCACTGGGTGTAATGGTATGGGGTATTTTGTTTACATGTGGATTGTCATAGAAAATCTGTTGATCATGAATAACGTCCAGGATTTTTTCATTTTATAGAGATGGAGAAGGTAATTTTAGAGGCGACTGGAAGTTGTGGAAACCCACCACAAAATCAGACCCACAGTGGTTTTTGTATGTATTCAGATGAAAATGAGGGTTCTGTTTTGAATCCAAACAAAGGATTTTTTTTCATTACAGCAGACATTTTCCCTCTAAGTACTGGGTAGTTGTTTTACAACTTTTGTTCTCATGGGTATTGTGACTTAAAACAGGTGATTTAAACTCTTTTCAGCTTCATAAAGATATTTTAATCAGACGGACATGATATGTTGGTAGACAATCTGCTCCATGCTGAGTTGATGTGTTATTTGGCATTGCGTGATTCCATCGCTGGTGTAGTCACCAGGGAGAATGAGGGTTGAGTGGGGAATGAGGGAGGGGAGGTGGGAGGAAGGGAGAAGAAGGGGTGGAAACGAGAGGACAAGAGAGAAGTGAAAAGAAAAGGTATAAGTTGAACGGAGAAATATTGTTTAAAATGTACAAAGCTTTAACATCTTGGTTAATGTTCCAAATCATATCACATTTCAGTTTCTGGTGAGTAACGGCTATTTTCTGTCGGTCTGCTGAGAAGACACTGTCTGTTCATCAGATATTGTGTTCAAAATCTACTTCTCAGTTGCCAGTTAGTGGGCTCTTTATGTTGAAAGCTCACTTCTTTTCCCTGCAGATTTGCACCTTGGGTTCTTGTTTTGCTGTGTTTTAAATCCTGCGGGAGTTGGTATGTTCTGTGATTTTACTCAGCAGGAAACCAGCCTTTTCACCTCCCCACCCCCACCGATTCCTTGAAACCTGAACTTGATCCCTGTTTCAGGGTCAAAGGTAACGGGCCGTCAATCATGCCTGCCAGTGAATCTGACCTTTAGCAGACTCAGAATGCAATTGGAGCTGGGGGCTGAGGCACACCTCTGACAGTTGTTTTTTCAGGCATGCTGTGCTCAGAGAAACAGGCACTTCACAAAAATCAGCTGCAAAGGGTAAATGTACATTAGCACTTGCAGGCTTTGCGCATGGAAGCCATTTGATTGTTAGTCCACTGCTTTGAGCTGCTCCCCATTTAGTACCAACACCCTTTGTTTAATCTGCTTCGGTAAGGGTATTAATTCTGGGGGCTTGCTGCTTGCAACAATTTCCCAACCACCCCCAGCAGCAGCCAATCCCCTGTAAACTATTTGACTCAGTTTGCTATCACCTGCTCCCTCCCACACCCAAGCCATTCAACGACGTGCTATCAAAGCTATGCACAAAGCTGTCACCAACATACCCAGGCCTTTTCAGTGGGTGATGAGTGAGGTGAAGGGTGTGGGGCCTAGACAGAAGTTGAGGGAGAGTTCCCAGGGCTGTGGTTCAACACTTGGTTTAGTAAGCACCACTTAGACTACAACAAAGACCCACTGCTCATACTGACCACAAGATAGAGAGGAATACGTCAGGCAGTTTCAGCCCATGACTGCCATCGAATTCCTCTTGGGACGTGAGTGAACATTTTATCAAGTGACTCCACACACACAAACCCCATTGCAAAGTTCATGCATCTGAGAGTTGAGTAGTAGCTCTGACTCCACACAAACTAGTACACAGCAAACACACTCAGATACTGTGGTGGCCAGTGCGGTCATGTTTGCTGTTGTGTGCTGGGGCAGCAGGCTGAGGGTAGCAGACACCAACAGAATCAACAAACTCATTCATAAGGCCAGTGATGTTGTGGGGATGGAACTGGACTCTCTGACGGTGGTGTCTGAAAAGAGGATGCTGTCCAAGTTGCATGCCATCTTGGTCAATGTCTCCCATCCACTACATAATGTACTGGTTGGGCACAGGAGTACATTCAGCCAGAGACTCATTCCACAGAGATGCAACACTGAGTGTCATAGGAAGTCATTCCTGCCTGTGGCCATCGAACTTTACAACTCCTCCTTTGGAGGGTCAGACACCCTGAGCCAATAGGCTGGTCCTGGACTTATTTCCTGGCATAATTTACATATTACTATTTAACTATTTATGGTTTTATTACTATTTAATTATTTATGGTGCAACTGCAACGAAAACGAATTTCCCCCGGGATCAATAAAGTGTGACTATGAACTATGAACTATACACCACACACACACACACACACACACACTCATGTCACACACTTTCTCACATAGTAATCCCGAAATAACCATCTAGCTGACCATCTTTCAGAGACACTGCCTTATGTTCATCTGCGCCTTCTATAGCACTGTAATCTCTCCCTCCATCTAAAATATTTGGCCTCTTCGGCATCCTTGAATGTAGTTGCTTCATCAGCCAAGTCCTGTTCCAGAACTCCAGTACAAAATTTCTCCCCTTCCTCCTAAAGCCAAGCCCTTTGATTAAATTTTAGGCCGTCTACTTTTTTTTAAAACTCTTAATGTGACACTTTAAAACTTGCTTGAAAGTTGACCTGCTGAAGCACATTGGGATATTTGCAGTAGGTATTACACAAGGAAAGTTGGCCTACCATGGCTGCATTTTCTTGAGGCCGAGGAGGGCCATGGAAGTGCGCACTTTCCATGAGTGGGAGGGTGGTGCTGGGACAGGAGGAGAAACAGCTGCAGTACCTCACCCTGGCTGCAAGCACGTGGGAAACTTGAGCAGCCGTCTTTCAGTAAGGTTCTGAAAAGACTGCAGAATATCCTGGGACAGATCCAAAGGAATTCGGCAGAATACACTGCATGAAGTGACATGCCTTTCCTCATGCAGAGAACTTTGTCTTCATCTGCCTGTGTGCAGCAATGTACTGTAGCATTGTGTAGCATGTGTGGTGGGTGTGTGTGTGTGGGGATGGCTGGTGTATCTGAGTACATGTTGTACGTGTGAACAAGTACCACTGTACGTATGAAGGTTTGCTCTGTGTCAGTGTGTAGTGTGTGCAGGATTGTGTGACATTTTTAGCGTTTGTGAGTGTGTGGCGTGTATGAGGGTGGGTGTGTATGTGTGGTTTATGCGGTGTGGTGTATATCATGGAATTATCGAGATGAAATGCTTAGAAATAGGCCACGTCCTTGCTTACTATCTACAGTGGTCTCACTTCAGTAGTTCAATGGTTCAAGTTAATATCAGAGAATGTATACAGTATACAACCTGAAATTCTTACTCTACACAGACATCCACAAAACACAGAAAACACTGAAGAATGAATAAAACATCAGAACCTAAAAGCCCCTTCCCCTTCCACATGCAAGCAGCAGCAAATGCATTGACCCTCCCATCCCCCTCCCCCCAATTGCGCCAGCAAGAGTACATCCCCCCACCGTGTAAGCAAAAACAAAGCCCCCAAACAGACCTTGATCCAGAGTCCATCAAAAACTATCTCTGACAGGCTCTCAGCAAGGACCTGGACCCAATGCAATTTGTCTATCGCTACAATAGGTCTATGGTGGATGTGATATCATTGGCTCTGCATGTGGTCTTGGATCACCTGGTTAATACAAATACCTGTGTCAGGATGCTGCTTATTGACTACAGCTCAGCAATTAACACCATCATTCCTACAGTCCTGATCGAAAAGCTACAGAACCTGGGTCTCTGTACCCCCTACTGCAATTGGATCCTCTACTTCCGAACTGGAAGACCATAAACTGTGTGGAATGGGAATAACATCTCCACCTCACTAACAATAACACAGGTGCACCTCAGGAATGTGTGCTTAGCCAACTGCTCTACTCTCTCTACATGACCATGTGGCTAGGCACAGCACAAATGCCATCTATAAGTTTACAGATGATACAATCATTTCCCCTCATTTGTTGAGTCCAAATGAAGTTTAATCATTGCAGAATTGATTATGAACCAGCCAATGATGTTTAAAATAGGAAATGAGTAATCATTTCTAAAGTTCTCAGGGAGGGGATTACAGATGGATCACATGTCAAACACAAATCATTGAATGAAAGCCCACATCAGGAGGTTAGCATGTATGCAGCCTTTCAACAGTGTCCAGCAGTGCTGGTTTAGAACTGTGGAAGTGATTGATCAGATCATTTCACAAAGTCCAAGTGGAATTTAGTCAGCAGTGGAAAGATGGCTTCCATGTGCTTATGGTTTGAGGTCAAACATGCATGGACAACACTGGCAGTCACTGCTGAAGAGTTGTGATGGACCTCTGCTACACATGGAGTGCAGGCAGAATTAGTGCCCAGTAATGGGCAATTCTTCACTTTGCATTGATGATTCTTAATGATATCAATCATCTCTTGATTCCCCTGTGTGACTGTACTTCTATCGGGCCCACAGAGAGAGCTGTATGAATATTAAAAGAAACCTTGGAGAAACAATTATTCCAGCAATATGTTAGTTCACAATGAATCATAGCTTGTGTAGCTTCTTGCTTGAATGCAAATGATATCACACCCTGCTGCTGGTTGTTCTCCAGTGGAGCTGATACTGCATTGTTGTCCATGTAGGGGACTGACCTTGCTACAGCTCAGGAATAGAGAAAAGAACAAACAAGTATTGATTGTCCAGAGCAGGGGATGTATTTTTGATAAATAGCAAAGCAGTTTTTCTGTAAGAGAGTTAGAGTCATTAGAGTAATGGAATCCAGATCTGAGAACTAGTTTATACTTGATTGCAGCATCCATCATTAAGGATCCAAATCACCCAGGAATGCCCTCTTCTCGTTGTTACCATCGAAGAGGAGGTAAAGGAGCCTGAAGACACACACTCAATGTTTTAGGGACAGCTTCTTCTCTGCCATCCGATTTCCGGGGATGTTTTCAGAAAACGCCCCGAGGGACAAGATTAATCTACTTTTGTAAAGGCAGGAATTATTCAGGAGTTATCAGGGGGAAGCACTGTCTGACCAATCTGATTGTGTTTTTTTTTCAAAGAGGTAGCAAAATGTGTGCAATTGATGAATTTCAGTGAGGTCTTTGACATGGCTGTGTTTATGGGATCCAAAGTAAGTCCAAAGTTGGCTTGGCAGTGGGAGATGATGATGGCAGATTGTTTTTTTTAAAATTGGAAGCCTGTGGACGCTGATGTATGCAAGTATAGCCTTTGCTGATTGTCATATCCATGAACAACTGTGATGGGTGCAGGAGGCAACATTATTACTAAGCTCACAGATAGCCTTAAAAATTCGCTGGTGTTGCTGAAAGTGAGGAGGGTAGTCTTTGGTTACAGGAAAACAGTGATCACTTGATAAGATAGGCAGATGGAATTTAGTTCTGATCAGTGTGAGGTGAGGCACATTGAGAGGATTAATGATCATAGGACATCTACAATCAAAATTAGGGACTAGGGAGTACGAAGGAACTAAGGGTCTCAAGTACAAGTTCAAAGATTCCTGAAGGTGGCAGCACGTGTAGCTAAGGTAATGAGGAAGGTGACTGGTATACAAAACATCATCAGTTGGGGTATGGATGTAAAGCATTGAACTATAGTACAACTTCATAGAAGTTTGGTTGGGCCACACGTGGACTGCCGTGTGCAGTTGTGTTTGTCACACCGTTGGAAGGATGTGATTGCACTGGAAAGGGTGCAGAGGAAATTCATCAGGGATGAAATGTTTAAGTTCTGAGGAGAGACTGAATAAGTTGGGTTGGAGTGGAGCAGGCTGAGGGGGAATGGAGAGAGCCATAAAGAATTATGAAAGGCATAGACGGGATACTTAGGAAACTTCTTTCCACGCAGAGATGTCAAAATCTGGATGGCATAGGTTTAAGATAGGAGGGGAGTGTATAAAGAGGATTTGACAAGAATATTTTCAGGTGTAGGGCAGCTGGTATCTGTGAAACACTGTCTGAAAGGATGGAGTAAAGGCAGGAGCTATCACAACATTTCAGAAGTATCTCAATGAGTAATTGAACTTAAATCACACTTGAATCACCAAGGCAAGAAGGCTGAAGGCCGAGTGCTGGTTGATGAGGTTAGTATGCGTGGTCAACATGGACACATTGGGCTGGACTCTGTCTTGTGTAACTCTGTAACTTCGTGACTCCATGAATCCATTCCTGACAATGAAAACTCCCAGGAAGGCGATGAATCAAGTTAAAAGGTGAATGAATGCAAAATGCTAAATGAAAGTTAAGTGTTGAAACAAATGCATCAGAAACAAGTACACAATTGAAGAGGTCCACCCAACCAAGGGAAATGAGAAACAGAACATGCTGAAAATGTGAAATCAAAACAGGCAGGCCAGGCAGCATTTGGGGGACAGAAACAGAGCTCTTTTTTTTGATAGATGACCTCTCATCAAAATTGGCCTTCACCTGTTCAGGGCCAGCGTTTATCACTCATCCTGAACTACTTTGAGAATGTGCTGGTGAGTCACTGCCTTGATCTGCTGCAGTGTCTTTGGGAAGGCAGTTTTGTGATTTCAATTGGGTGATATTGAAGGGCTGATGGTATTTTTCAAATCAGGATACTGTAAATCCAGCTGATAGTGTTGTTCCAATCTCCTCCTACCCTTTTCCTACTGATGATAGAGGTCACAGGTCTGGGAGGTGCTACCAGAATAGCCTAGGTAAGGGTCAGCAGTGCATTTTGTCGATTCTGTGCCCTGGGGCATGGTGGATGGGATGTATTTTAGGGTGGTGAGGGGAATGTATGTTAGGGTGGTGGGTGGGATGTACGTTAGGGTGATGCTTGGATTCTCAGCATCTAAAGGTTTTCTTGTATTTGTGTTAGGGTGGCAGGTGGGATGTATGTCAGGGTTGTGGGTGAGATATGTGTTAGAGTCGTAGAAACAGGCCTTTTGGCCCATCTAGTCCGTGCTGAACCACTTAAACTGCCTACACCTATCGACGTGCACCAGGACCATAGCCCTTCATACTCCTACAATGTAGGCACCTATCCAAACTTCTCTTAAATGTTGAAATCAAGCCTGAATGCACCACTTGCACTGACAGCTCCTTCCACACTCTCGAGACCCTCTGAGTGAAGAAGTTTCCCCTAATGTTCCCCTTAAACTTTCCACCTTTCACCTGTAGCCCATAACTTCTAGATGTAGTCCCACATAGCACCTGTCCTATCCTATCTATAACCCTCATAATTCTAAATACCTTTATCAAATCTCCCCTCAATCTTCTACATTCCAAGGAATAAAGTCCTTCTTTTCAATCTTTCCTTAAAACTCAGGTCCTCCAGTCCCGGCAACATCTTTGTAAAGTTTCTCTGCACTCTTTCAACCTTATTTACATCTTTCCTGTAGGTAGATGACCAGAACTGCACACAATACTCTAAGTTAGGCCTCACCAATGTCTTATATAATGTCAACATCCCACCTCCTGCACTCAATACTTTGCTTTATGAAGGCCAATGTGCAAAAAACTTCCTTTACGACCCTATCTATTGTAACGCCACGTTCAAGGAATTATGGACCTGTATTCCCAGATCCTTTTGTTCCACCGCACTCCTCAGTGCCCAACCATTCACTGTGTAAGACCTACCCTGGTTGATCCTTCCAAAGTACAACCTTTGCACTTCTCTGCATTAAATTCCATCTGCCATTTTTTTCTAGCTGGTCCATATCCTGCTGCAAGGTCTCATGGTCTTCCTCACTGTCCACTACACCCCCAATTTTGCAACAGTCTGCAAATTTTCTACAGATTTGTACCCTAAATCCCGTGGGCTATCCATAATATAGCCCCATTAAAGTGGTCATACCCCTCTTTTCTCTCAATTCCACCCATAAAGCCTCACTAGACAAGTTCTCCAGTCTGTCCTGATGGAGCACGGCTGTGACATTTTCTCTGACTAGTAACACCACGCTTCCTCCTTTCATCCCTCCCGCTCTGTCACATCTAAAACAACAGAACCCCAGAATACTGAGCTGCCAGCCCTGACCCTCCTGTAACCAAAGTCTCACCAATGGCTTCAATATCATAATTCCAGGTGTTGATCCATGCCCTGGGCTCACCTGCCTTTCCTACCATACCTCCTGCAGTGAAATATACACAATTCAGCACATCAGTCGCACCATGCTCAGCCTGTTGATTACTGACTTTGTCTGAGGTCTTAATATCTGTCTCCACAACCTCTTCATTATCTGTTCTGGCACACTGGTTCCCATCCCCCTGCAACTCTAGCTTAAACCACTGCCTCCTACTACACCCCCCCCCCACCCCCGTGCAGCACTAGCAAACCACCCACCAGAATATTAGTCCACTTCCAGTTCAGGTCCAAACCATCTCTCTATACAGGTCCCACCTTCCCTGGAAGAGAGACCAATGATCCAAAACTCTGACAGCCTCCCTCCTACATCAGCTCCTTAGTCACGTGTTAAACTGTTTGATCTTCCTAATTTTGCCCTCACTAGCACGTGGCATGGAGTAGCAATCTTGAGGCGACAACCCTGGAAGTCCTGCCCTTTAACTTAGCACTGATTCCCTAAAATCACTTTGTAGATCCTCATCAATCTTCCCACCTATGTCACTGGTACCTACATGGACCACGACCTCTGGCTGTTCACCCTCCCACTTAAGGATGCTGAGGACTTGATCCGAGATGTGCCAAACCCTGGCACCTGGGAGGCAACATACCATCTGAGAATCTTGTGCTCATCCAAAGAACCTCCTTTCTATTCCTCTCACCGACGAATTCCCTGTCACCACAGTTCACTTCTTCGGAGTGGCAGAGGAGACCTGACTGCTGTGACTTTCCTCCGCTAGGTCATTTAGCCCCAACGGTATCCAAAGAGGTATACCTGTTGTTGAGGGGGTTGGTCACAGGGGTACTCTTCAGCCCTCTCCCCTTCCTGACTGTCGCCCAGTTTTCTGTGTCCTGCACCTTGGATGTAACTACCTCTCTTTACGTCCTGTCTATTACCCCCTCGTCCTCCTGAACGATCCAGAGCTCATCCTGTTTCAGCACCAGTTTCTTAGTGCTGGATGCACTTCTCACGAGAATAGCCGTCAGGGACACGGGAAGTCTCCCCGCCTTCCCACATCCCACAAGAGGAGCATTCAACTATCCTGCCTGGCATCCCTACTGTTCTAACTAAGCAAATGTATAGAAGAAAAAACAATACATAAACTGTGTGTGTGGTGGGGGAGGGGAACTCTACCTACAGCTTTTTGCTTTCTCTCATTCAAGCCTCTCCTTGCTGAAGCCTTGAAGAACTAAAGCCTCAAAATCCCACTCTAACTCTGTCCGCTCCAACAATTGCCACTCTGCTTGCCCCTGCCTTGTTTTAATTTCTTCTTGCCAATCACTGCTGATTGCTGAATGACCACTGCTCAAAACACCAAACTTCAGTGAGTCACTGCCTTTTCCACTGAATCAACACACTTAAGCGATCTACGCCTTCTCAGGCGTCAGATTTCTGATTGGCCACTGCTCAAAACACCAAACTGCCACGTGTCAATGCCTTATCTACTCAATCAGTGAACCTGAGTGAGGTACGTCTTCTCAGGCTTCAGATCTCCAACTGGCCGCTGCTCAAAACACCAAACTGCTGTGAGTAGTAAAATAGATGTACATTAGGGTGGTGGGTGGGATGTACGTTAGGGTGGTGGGTGGGATGTACGTTAGGGCAGTGGGTGGGATGTACATTAGAGTGGTGGGTGGGATGTACGTTCAGGTGGTGGGTGGGATGTACGTTAGGGCGGTGGGTGGGATGTATATTAGGATGGTGGGTGGGATGTACGTTCGGGTGGTGGGTGGGATGTACATTAGAGTGGTGGGTGGGATGTATATTAGGATGGTGGGTGGGATGTACGTTCGGGTGGTGGGTGGGATGTACGTTAGGGTGTGGGTGGGATGTACATTAGAGTGGTGGGTGGGATGTACGTTCGGGTGGTGGGTGCGATGTACGTTAGGGCGGTGGGTGGGATGTATATTAGGATGGTGGGTGGGATGTACGTTAGGTGGGTGGGTGGGATGTACATTAGAGTGGTGGGTGGGATGTATATTAGGATGGTGGGTGGGATGTACGTTAGGGCGGTGGGTGGGATGTACATTAGAGTGGTGGGTGGGATGTATATTAGGATGGTGGGTGGGATGTACGTTTGGGTGGTGGGTGGGATGTACATTAGAGTGGTGGGTGGGATGTACATTAGGGCGGTGGGTGGGATGTACGTTAGGGCAGTGGGTGGGATGTACATTAGGGCGGTGGGTGGGATGTACGTTAGGGCGGTGGGTGGGATGTACATTAGAGTGGTGGGTGGGATGTACGTTCGGGCGGTGGGTGGGATGTACGTTCGGGTGGTGGGTGAGATGTGATTAAGTGCACTGCTTTGTACCAGTGGTGTCAATGATGGTTGGGGTTACACACCTCCAGGCAAGTTGAGAGCATTCCATCGTATTCCTGACTTGAGCTTTGTGGATAAGCTGTGCAGTACCAGGAGGTAAGCTGCCCACCAAGATACCCTTCTGCAAACAAGAGAAAATCTGCAGATGCTGGAAATCCAAGCAACACACACAAAATGCTGGAGGAGCTCAGCAGGCCAGGCAGCGTCTGTGGAGAAGAGTAAGCTGGCGTTTCAGGCCGAGACCCTTCGGCAGGACCTAAGATATCCTCCCGATCTCTTTAAGTTCAAGTTCAAGTTCAGTGTATTTTCATTCAGTCATCAGACATACAGATGAACAGCACTAAATGAAACAACATTCCTCTGGAAAAAAATAAAAACACAGTACATATAACTCACACGTGTAACACATAAGTAATATTACTACAAATACATTAAGAAATAATAAAGTGCATATAAACAGTACAACGTGACAGGTGCTTCATATGTGATAAGACTTGAGTGGCGGGAGGGAGTTCAGTAGTCTTATGGCCTGGGGGTAGAAGCTGTTTCCCATCCTAACAGTTCTTGTCCTGATGATATAGTACCTCCTGCTGATGATAGGGGGGTCAAAGAGATTGTTGGATGGTTGGCGGGATCACTGACAATGCTGAGCGACCTGCGTACACAGCGCTCTTGATAAATAACTCTGACGGGTAAAAGAAAGACCCCGACAATCTTCTCAGCATTCCTTGCAATCCTTTGTAGGGACTTGCAGTCAGACGCCTTGCAACTCCCATACCAGGCAGTGAGGCAGCTGGTCAGGACATTATCAATGGCACTCCTGTAAAAATCAATTAAGAATTAGTCATGTGACTGCCCAATTGCATTTCTGGTCAATGGTGACCTCAGAATATTGATGTGGATTTGTACCAGTTGTGTCAACAATGGTTGGAGTTATATGGTAAAGGGACTGAGATCAAGTGGTCAGAATTTCTCTTGTTGAAGATACTCATTGTCTGGGACATCTGTGGCCTGGATGTCATTTGTTATTTATCAGTCCATGCCTGGATGGTGTTTAGGTTTTGCTACTTTACTCACTGGAGTTGAAAATGGAGTTAAATACTCTGCGATTATCAGTGAACATTCACTTCTGACCCTATGATGAAGCAGCTGGAGGTGGTCGAGGTAATGTCCCACAGACGGGATGTTTGACCTCCAACAGCCATGACCATCTCCCACTGTGTGAGGTATGACCCCAGCCAGTGCTGTGCGTCCCCTGTCACCCCTCCGAGCAATTTTGCCAGGGCTTCCTAATGCCATGTTCAGTCAATGCTGCCTCCGTATCATGGGCTGTCACTCTCAGATTGCCTCTAGAATCAATTCTTTGACCTGTGTCTAGACTCCAGAAGTCAGTTCTTTGACCCGTGTCTAGACTCCAGAAGTCAGTTCTTTGACCTGTGTCTAGACTCCAGAAGTCAGTTCTTTGACCCGTGTCTAGACTCCAGAAGTCAGTTCTTTGACCCGTGTCTAGACTCCAGAAGTCAGTTCTTTGACCTGTGTCTAGACTCCAGAAGTCAGTTCTTTGACCCGTGTCTAGACTCCAGAAGTCAGTTCTTTGACCTGTGTCTAGACTAAGGCTGCTGTGAGCCCAGGAGCTAGATGGTTCTGGCAAAACGAAACTGGGCATCAGAGTGAGGAATGGGCTCCACTGGTAGAAGGGTTGATAATACTTTGCTGCTGACTGACTGGGCAATGATTAGCTGGATTGGATTGCCCTGCTTTTGGGGGACAGGATGTAGCTGGCCAATGCTCCACGTTATTGGGGGGATGCCAGGGTACGAACTGTTTTCAAACAATTTGTTCTCTGTCTCTGGAGTAGCTTCAGTGCTACAGCTGGCATGCTGTTTGCCCTGATAGTCTTTGCTGTGCCTGATGCTGTTTCTTGATATCATGTGGAGTGAATTAAATTGGCTTCTGTGCTGTTGGAAGCGTCAACAGGAAGCTGCAATCGATTATCCACTCAGCACCTCTTGGTGAACCTGGTTTTATATGCTCCAGCCTTCTCTGAGGATGGAGACACTTCGGAGGTTCCTCTCCCTGATACCTGTTTAATCGGCTACCAACTCATCCGCTGAGTTTTAATCTGATTTGTTAGCTAGAGGACACTTAAACTTTTCAGCTGAGTATTGTTTTTGTTGTTTAAAAGTATTGCAGTCTAAGTAGGCTGTTAACTCATTCAGGTATTCTGATGCTGAATCCCATGATGCCCTCCTGTGGCCCCCCCCCCATTGAACTGTGGCTTATCCTGTAGTTTGACGTGATGCTGTACAGTGGACCCCCGCCCCCCCCCCATACCAGACAGTGATGCAGCCTGTCAGAATGCTCTGCACGGTACATCTATAGAAGCTGTTGAGTGCATTTGTTGACATACCAAAATCTCTTCAAACTCCTAATAAAGTATAATCGCTGTCTTGCCTTCTTTATAACCCGGTCCCAACATATCGATGTAGTTATAAAGAAGGCAAGGCAGCAACTATACTTCATTAGGAGTTTGAAGAGATTTGATATGTCAACAAAAACACTCAAAAACTTCTATAGATGTACTGTGGAGAGCATTCTGACAGGCTGCATCACTGTCTGGTATGGGGGGAGGCTACTGCACAGGACCAAAAGAAGCTGCAGAGGCTCGTAAATTTAGTTAACTCCATCTTGGGTACTAGCCTACAAAGTACCCAGGACATCATCAAGGAGCGGTGTCTCAGAAAGGCAGCGTCCTTTATTAAACCTCCAGCATCCAGGGCATGTCCTTTTCTCACTGTTACCATCAGGCAGGAGGTACAGAAGCCTGAAGGCACACACTCAGCGATTCAGGAACAGCTTCTTCTCCTCTGCCATCCAATTCCTAAATGGACATTGAACCCGTGAACACTACCTCACTTTTTTAATATGTATTATTTCTGGTTCATGCACTATTTAAATCTATTCAGTATACGTATACTGTAATTGATTTACTTATTATTATTATAATTATTTTATTTTTTATTCTTCTTCCAGATTATGTATTGCATTGAACTGCTGCTGCCAAGTTAACAAATTTCACGACACATGCCGGTGATAGTAAATCTGATTCTGATGTTAGTTCGGGCAATCAGGGTACAGACTGTGCTGCTGGACAATTTTGCTGACGGTCCTCAGTGATGATGACAGGAGCCCAGTTCTGAGCAGCTGATCTGGCCCGAGGCCACACAGCACTCAAGTTTAGCCAGTTTCAATAAATCATTCCTAGAGTAATGGGGTCAAGTCAGGGGTTTGATGGTCATGTGAGAAATAAATGAGTGATAGGATTGGATAGAGCCAACATAGATTCAATGGGCTGAATAGCCTTTTGTATAAGAAAATATGAAAATTAACATATGATGGAAGGTGCTGTTACAATGTAATTTTTTCTTAGTTTATGAGAACACTCAGTCTTCTTTTACTGTCATTTAGAAATGCATACATGCATTAAGAAATGATACAATGATCCTCCAGAGTGATATCACAGAAAACAGGACAAACCAAAGACTAACACTGACAAAACCACATAATTATAACACAGCAGTGCAAAGCAATACCATACTTTGATGAAGAACAAACCATGGGCACGGTAAAAAAAAGTCTCAAAGTCCCAGAGTCGATTGACTCCCGAGTCCCCGATAGCAGGCGGCAAAAGGGAGAAACTCCCTGCCATAAATCTCCAGGCACCGTCAACTTGCCGATGCCTTGGAAGCAGCCGACCACAGCTGACACTGAGTCCGTTCGTCCCAAAACTTCGAGCCTCCGACCAGCCCCTCCAATACAGCCTCCCGAGCGCCATCCTCTGCTGAGCGCCTTCGACCTCTCCCCGGCCGCTGAAACAAGCAAAGCCGAGGATTCGAGGCCTTCGGCTCCGAAGATTCCGGTTACCACACAGTAGCAGCGGCAGCGAAGCGGGCATTTCAGAAGTTTTCTTCTGAATTTTGTGGTTAGGTAAACAAGTGACATGGTCAGAGGATGCAGTGAGGTCATTGTCTGAAGTTATACTTATGATTTAAGCATTCTTGCTGTTAGAGTTAGAATAGATTCTCTTACTGGAAGCTGCCGTGCCCTTCAATAATCATTGTGACCAAAACCACACCGAAGCCTGCTTTTTGATGCACTAAACAATAGAAGCTCTCCTTTGGTACCGCCCCTCCCTCAGTGCAGCTCTCCGTTAGTGTCACCCCTCCCTCAGTGCGACTCCCCTTCAGCGCCGCCGTAAAGTCAGCCAGTTGCTCATCAGCGGAGAAACTGAAGGGTCGGGACTTGGCGCGGATCGCACCGCTGCCAGCATCAAGAGGCGTCGGAGGATTCGATGGGTGAAGGCGGTGCGCAGTCTAACAGCAGGGTGAGCAGCTTAGTTGCTCTTCTTGTGATCGCAAGACCCTGTTGGACATTGTTAATGTGAAATGCAGCAAGTCCCAGGAGAGAGGGATTGGGAGTCGGTGCGCTCCAATGGAGTGACAGGGGAGCTGTGGTACGCTGTCCAAGCTGGAGTCAGTGCTGCCCCTAGTGTTCACTCGACAGAAGACAAGCCGTATTGTCTTCGACTGCAGACTGCTGCAACATCCATGGATACAGGATGTTGGACTCTCATATTTTTTGTATGACTGTATTTTATTAATATCTTATATGTGTCTTGTGCTGTGTATGAGTGTTGGCATTGTGTTTAACACCGTGGCCCTGGAATAACGCTGTTTTGTTTGGCTGTATTCATGTATGGTTGAATGCCAATTAAACTTGAACTTGAACTCCCTCAGTACCACCATCCCTCAGTGTGGATATCCCTCACTACCACCGTCCCTCAGTGTGGATATCCCTCAGTATCACCGTCCCTCAGTGTGGATATCCCTCACTACCACCCTCCCTCAGTGTGGATATCCCTCAGTATCACCGTCCCTCAGTGTGGATATCCCTCACTACCACCGTCCCTCAGTGTGGATATCCCTCAGTACCACCCTCCCTCAGTGTGGATATCCCTCATCACCACCCCTCCTACAATGCGACCCTCCCTCTGTACCACCTCTCCCATTGTGTGACACTCCCTGAGGGCCGATCATCCCTCAGTGTGACATCCAGTAGTGCTCCTGCTACAATACAGTTAGAACTGACCTCTGGAGTGGAATATTTCATCGCATCCACTCCAACACCAGAATCAGAATCAGGTTTATTATCACTGATATATATCATGAAACTTGTTTTGTGGCAGCAGTTCAGTGCAAGACATAAAATTACTCTCAGTTATAAAATAAATAAATAGTACAAAAGACAAATGGTGAGGTAGTGTTCATGGGTTCATGAAATCTAATTGCAGGAGGGAAGGAGCTGCGTAAAGATGAAGAGTTTATGTTTTTGATGAAAGCTCATCAACAATGCTTCTATTTCTCTCTCCATGGCTAGTGACCTACTGAACCGTGCGTCATCGGGGGAGTCGGAATATCTATGGCTGTGTGCCCAGAGACTTGAGATCTTTGGGCACAGAGCTCAAAAAAAGTGACATAATGGACTTCTAACATTGTAAACCAGCGAGTTGCTTGTTATCTTGTTATGTCTCCCCGGTCGCTGTGATATGGAGACACCTCTTTCTCCCTTATTGGGGGGGGGGGAGAGAGAGAGCGAGCCTGTGGTATATTGAATGCCGGGTGAATGAGTAGTCTTTGGGGTAACTGCAAGTCTATGACTTTATTGTTGCTTTGCTCACACTTGAGTTGTTGGTGACGGGTGCGGATGCATTTTTTTGCCGGTAGGGGGAAGGGAACTTTGGGGTTCTAACATTTAACTGTCTTTCATTCTTTGGGGGCACTCCTCTGTTTTTGTGGATGGTTGCGAAGAAAAAGCATTTCAGGATGTATATTGTATACGTTCCTCTGACATTAAATGAACCTTTGAAACTACAAGCATTCCCACTGTTTATTTCAGATTTCCAGCATCTGCAGTACTTGCTTTTGTAAGTTGCTGTGAAAAGGGAAGATAAGTCCAGGAACAGAATCATGCTGTGCCTGGCACTCATTGGAAGAAGGACGTACACCTACACATTGCCTTTCTGAACCTTGAAGCAATCTACAATCTTTTAGTTAGTTTTGAAGTGAAGCCATTGTGGTTACGCAGCAACACTGGTCTGATAATAACCAGATGTTGCTTCAGTAATGTTGATGGCAAGGCATCGGGGATAATTCACTGAAGCATGTGTAATATTCTGAGGGTCAAGAGCCAGATTTAGCTGTGAGGAGATTTTGCTGAAGATGGAGTTTAGACTGGTCTGGGCTGACTCTCATAATAAGGAGCCAAGCACCGAAAGCTGAAATGAGGTGAAATGTCTTTCTCAGAGAGCTGTAAATCCTTGTCATAAGAAAATAAGAAGGTAATAATTAGCAACAGGACCCCATGCCTGCTCTCCCAGTTGGTAAGATCATGCTGATGTTTACCTTCCCTGCCACTTTCCCACACTAATCTCACATCCTTTAATTTCCTTGAAAACTAAAGCTCTCTCAGTCTCACTTGAATATATTCAATGACTAAATTTCTTTAGGTCTTTTGGGCAAAGTATTCCTAAGATTTACAACCTTGTCACTGAAGGATTGTTATACTTGTAATCTGGTCCTGAATGTCTGCCACCCCGCCCCCCCACCTCTATTTTGAGGCTGTGTCCCTGGTCCTGACAACCTAGAGAACCTACAGAGAGGTTCTCTGTAAAAGAAAGATCTGTGGAAGTTTTTGTTGCGATCATCTCTAATCTAAACCACAAAGATAAAAGGTTTAGAGAGTTTAACGTCTTCTGCTAGAACATCACATTTGCACCCCTGACTGAACTGTGGTCCTTATACTAGCAACCAGTCTAGTGTACCTTCACATTACTGATTGTTCCCCCAATCCCCACCCATTCCTCAGGAGGGAAATACTCCAGCTGCAGTTTTGCAGGACACTGTATCATTGCAATAAGATTTCTCTGCCCAAATCTTCCACATCAAAGGTCTACATACACATGAGAGATTCTGTAGATACTGGAAATAAGGCAGGATACTAGATACTAGATAAGGCGGGAGGAGAGAGGCAGCGCACCACGCGTGCGCAGCCCTCCGGTGAAAATGATATTGTATTTGTTAAATAGGGGCTGTGGACAATTCTGATTTGATGGAGACGGACGTGAAAGCACAGAGGAACATCTGGAGAAATTTCTGAAATGCTCGTTCGCTGCTGTCGTTACTGCGCGGTCGGGAATCTTTCGGAGGGTAGGCCTCAAAATCCCCGGCTTTGCCTGCTGGTGGCGACTGAGGTTGAGGTCGAATCGTTCGGACAGAGATGGCGCTCAGTACTTGATGTCGGAGAGCTGATCAGAGCTCGAAGTTTTCGGATGACTCAGAGTCGGATTGTGGTCGGCATGGCAGGGAGAGTCTTTCTTCCTTCTCCCGTCTGCGTGAGAAGTGGGACATTTGAGAGACTTTGAACTTTACTGTGCTCATGGACTTCTTCATCAAGTTATGGTATTGTTGCACTGTTGTAACTATATGCTATAATTGTGTGGTTTTGTCAGCTTTTTCAGTCTTGGTCTGTCCTGTGTTTCTGTGCTATCACACCAGAAGAAATATTGTATCATTTCTTAATGCATACATTACTAAATGACAATAAAAGAGGACTGCGTTTCTTCATAATCTAAATCTTAAGTAGCACACGAAAAATGTTTGAGGAGCTCAGCAGTTCCGGCATCATCTATGGAGGGGAATAAACAGCCAACATTTCGGGTTAGGACCCTTCATCAGGATCCTAATGATGACGAGTCTTGGCCGTTATGTTGACTGTTCACTCCCCTCCACAGATGATACCTGAACCGCAGAGAGTTTCCCCAGTAGTTGTGTTCGTTGCTGAGGCCTTGCATCTGAATTGCTTGCTGTACCTGCAGGTTACCTTTCAGTGGCTCATGTAACAGGCACCCGGCTCCCTCTGGACACCAAATGGAGATAAAGGAACTGCAGGTGCTGGAAAGGATTCAAGATTCGAGATAATGTCACTTCCTGTACACAAGTGTAAGGGGAGCAAAGTAACTGTTACGGATCTGATGCAGCACAAAACAAACGCAGGAGATAAAGTACACAGCAATAATAATAATAAAAATATACTGTAAATACATAAGATGGGGCAGCATGGTAGCATAGTGGTTAGCAGACTGTTTTACAGTACCAGCAACCCGGGTTTAATATCTGCCACTGTCTGTAAGGAGTTTGTACGTTCTCCCCTTGACCACATGGGTTTCCTCCGGGTGCTCCAGTATCTTCCCACTTTCTAAAGACCTACCAGTCAGTAGGTTAATTGGTCATTGTATATTGTCCTGTGATTAGGCTCGGGTCATTTCGGGGGATTGCTGAGCAGAACAGCTCGAAGGGCTGGAAGGGCCTGTTCTGTGCTGTATCTCAATAAATAAGTAAATAAATAAATCTTATATATGTAGGTCCACTAGGTTAATTCCTGGGACATCCGGACTGTCTTACGCAGAGAGGTTAGAGAGACTGGGCTTGTACACGCTGGAATTGAGGAGATTGAGGGGGGATCTGATTGAGACATATAAGATTATTAAGGGATTGGACAAGATAGAGGCAGGAAATATGTTCCAGTTGCTGGGAGAGTCGAGTACCAGAGGGCATGGTTTAAGAATAAGGGGTAGGTCATTTAGGACAGAGTTGAGGAGGAACTTCTTCTCCCAGAGAGTTGTGGAGGTGTGGAACGCGCTGCCTCAGAAGGCAGTGGAGGCCAATTCTCTGGATGCTTTCAAGAAGGAGCTAGATAGGTATCTTATGGATAGGGGAATCAAGGGTTATGGGGACAAGACAGGAACCGGGTATTGATAGTAGATGATCAGCCATGATCTCAGAAAGGCGGTTCAGGCTCAAAGGGCCGAATGGTCTACTTCTGCACCTATTGTCTATTGTCTATTGTAACACTCAGCTCTATCAATCCACGTTGGTCTAGGGGAAACCGCCGTCTGCCCGCCAAACTGTGTCTCCCATTTGCATAGATGCTGTGTAATGCACCCCGGTACAAACCTCACAACGTACAGTATCAGACAGTACACGATGTACGATTAAACGACTACACTTTATAAGTTTTACTGTGACTATGGAGTCAGTAGAGAAACAAAAATATAAAATAAAAAGATGCCAAGAATAGAGACTATACAGTTTGTGCACACGTTGGAGCTCATGCAATATCCTCGGTCCACCATTCGATCTCCTCCGAACTCCACGACCCTCGGACTGGGACCAGCCACGGTGGTCTACCAGAGCGCTTCCCACACGTCCTCCCTCTTCGCTTCTCCTCACCGATCTCCCGCACACTCACTCAGGTTCCCACACATACAGATAGAATAACGTAACTTCCATTGCTTAGTTCCCCGTTATCTACACTTATAACCCAAACATTTCAGCTACAACGAACATTACCTTATCAATTAACGTTACAGAGAATTCATTTCATTATAACACTTCAGAGAAGCCATTTTATTATTCGTAGTTAACAGTTAATATTACTGAGAACCCTACATATACATAAATTGATTGCATGTCCATAAAGGCTGTACACAAGGTGTCTGATGGGAAATAATACAGTAATGGTGGAGTTAGTGGGTGGAGGTGTTAATCAGTGGGTGGAAAGTAACTGTTTTTAAGTCTGCTGGTCCTGGCCTGGACGTTACGTAGCCTCCTCCCTGATGGGAGTGGAAGAGGCAGTCCATGAGCTAGGTGGGTGGGATCCGTCATATTACTGGCCCTTTTCCAGCACCTTTCTCCAAACATGCCCTTGATGGCAGTTAAGTTGGTGCCGGTGATGTGTGGGCAGTTTTGACTTCCTGCCCACTGCAGTGCAGTTTCCACACCGAGCAGCGATGCAGTTTGTTAGGATGCTCCCTACTACACATCTGTAGAGTGACGTGAGTATGGATGTGCAAAGTCCAGCTCTCTTCTGCTTCTTCAGAAAGCAGAGATGTCGGTGAGCGTTTCTTGACACTGTGGGATATGTTCTGGGATCATGAGAGATTGGGTGTGATGTGTACTCCCAGGAGTTTCCACTGCTGTGCCACTGATGTAAAGGATCATATGAGTGGTGCATGTTCTCCTGGAGTCAATAATCATCTCCTTTTCTTGTTGTCATTAAGGAAAATGTGGAAAAGATCAGCAGGTCAGGCAGTTTCCATGGGACAGAAAAGTTTACATTTCAGATATAAGATCCATAGTTAAAACTGGGAAAGAGGAGATGACATTATACCTCAGTGGGGAGAGATGGGTGGGTAAAAGGGACAGAATTGAGACTAAATGCGTCAACAGAGCAGTTGGAGTAGCAATTACACACACATTATGCTTCTTTGTCTAAGTCATTTAATGTTGATCATGGAGCATAGCAAACAGGACAAGGGGAAAGAAAACACATGGGGAAAGAAAACAGAATCAAAATAATCTCAGATAGAGGTAGCCAGCTCTGGTACAGTCAGAAAAAAAGAACAAACTAACTAAAGCTGGGGAGTCTGATATTGGGTCTGAAAGCCTGCAACGAGCTCAGGTGGAAAACGAGATGCTGTTCTCAAACCTCGTTGTTACAGTGCAGGAGGCATTGGACATAAAGGTCAAAGTGGGAATGGGATTGAGGTTTAAAGTGTCAGGAACAGGGAGCTCAGGATCATTCCTTCATGTTTGCTTTCTCCACCATAGATGAAAGCAATTTATGGACTCTGAATCCAATGCAGTAGACAGGAAGAAATGCAGGTCAATCACTACATCAGTGTTCACTCTGTGCTGCCCCCCAGTGTTCATTTGGTGGAAGAACAAGCTGGACCAGGACACTATCCCAAGCACAATCATTCTACTGACCATTCAGGGACTTGGACCATTACATTTTTAATGACAGTATGTTTCCTGCTATTATAACCATATGTGCTAGGTGCTGTGTGCTGTTGGTAATGCGTTTTACACCTTGGCACCTGTTTCATTTGTCTGTATGGTTGATTGATAATTAAACTTGAACTTCACCTAAAAGGTACCACCAAAGGTCTCAGCAAAATCCACCAAATTAAGTGGAAAGAAGAGTGAACTAGTGTTTCTTTCCCAGGCTAACAGCTCCTGTGTTAACACCTTAATTACACTCAGTGGCCACAGTAGGGAGGCAATGTTGGTCACATCCCTGCCACCAGACTCCCGAGGCAAACAGTCTAACTCCCAGCCTTATCTGTGGAAGAGATTTTAACCAGAGAGAAAAAAAAACCCAAGGATGTGCTCAAGGCCCTTGTAAAAATGTAAAATCCCCACCGACTCCTGGGAGTGCCCTGCCTGTTCGTGAAAGGGTTTACTATGTTAGTCACATCAGCCACCTTGGAACCCACAGAACTGGCAGGGCAGTACACCATCCTCGATGCACAGCGACTGCCTCATTCTCCTACAACGCAGGGGAATGAGAAAACACAGAGAGACGCCCGGCAGTAAGATCAGAATCAGAATCAGCTTTGTTATCACCGGCATCTGTCATGAAATTCGTTAACTTTGCGGCAGCAGTACAAAGCAATACATGATAATAGAGAGAAATTCTGTGGATTACTGTAACTGCATGGATGACATCAAGTTGTATGCCAGAAATGGAAGAGACATTGACTGACTCATCCACCTGACAAGGGTGTACAGCAGAGACATCGAGATGTCATTTGGCCTGGAAAAGTGCAGCCGGATGGTAGTGAAAAGAGGCAAACTCATCAAGAATGAATGAGTCGAGTTTCCTGAAGGCCACATACCAGATGTTCAGGACAGCTACAATATCTGGGGATTTGCAGGCCCGTGGAAGCCACGATGAGAACACAAGGAAGACTTTAACATTCAAGTACTTCCAAAGAGTCAGACATATCTTAAATAGCCAACCCGAATGGGAAGAACAAGATCAGAGCCATCAACACATTTTTTTTAGATTATGAAGACACGCAGTCCTCTTTTATTGTCATTTAGTAATGCATGCATTAAGAAATGATACAATATTTCCTCCGGTGTGATATCACAAAACACAGGACAGACCAAGGCTGAAAAAAACTAACAAAACCACATAATTATAACATATAGTTACAACAGTGCAACAATACCATAACTTGATGAAGAAATCCATGAGCACAGTAAAAGTTCAAAGTCTATCAAATGTCTCACATCTCATGCAGATGGGAGAAGGAGGAAAAACTCTCCCTGCCATACCCGACCACAGTCCGACTCTGAGTCATCCGAAAACTTCGAGCTCTGATCAGCTCTCCGACACCGAGTACTGAACGCCATCACTATCTGAACGATTCGACCTCCATCTCGGTTGCCAACAGCAGGCAAAGCCGGGGATTTTGAGGTCTTCCCTCCGAAAGATTCCCGACCGCGCAGTAACGACAGCAGCGAGCGAGCGTTTCAGAAATTTTTTCAGATGTTCCTCTGTGCTTTCACGTCCATCTCCATCAAATCAGAATTGTCCACGGCCCCTGTTTAACGGATATGATATCATTTTTCATGGGAAGGCTGCGCACGCGCAGGCGCGCTGCTCTCTCTCCTCCTTACCAGTCATCAGATACCCAGCCGCAACAGTGGCCAAGGAACAAACTTGAAGCTGCTGACATCAAGACCCGGAAACTACTTACAATACATGGAGGATTCCATCCAAAGTCCAACATCGAGCAACTGTACACCTGCCGGAATAAAGGAGGACGGGGATTTAGAAGTGTCAAGGCCATAGTCATGGAAGAAATGCGAAACATCCATGAGCTGAAATGTATTCATCCCCCTTGGAAGTTTTCCATGTTTTATTCTTTTACAAAATTGAATCATAACATATTTAATTTATCTTTTAATGGACACTGATCAATAGAAAAAGGCTCTTTTGTGTCAAAGGTGAAAACGGATTTCTACAAAGTGATCTAAATTAATTACAAATATAAAACACAGAACAATTGATTGCATAAATATTCACCCCCTTCAAGTCAGTATTCAGTAAATGCACCTTTGGCAGCAATTACAGCCTTGAGTCTGTGTGGATAGGTCTCTATCAGCTTTTCACATCTGGACACTGCAATTTTTTTCCCATTCTTCTTTACAAAACGGCTCAAGCTCTGTCAAATTGCATGGGGATCGTGAGGGAGGCCGCCAAGAGATCAATGACAGCTCTGGAGGAGTTACAAGCTCCAGTGGCTGAGATGGGAGATACCGCGCATACAGCTGTTGTCCAGGTGTTTCACCAGTCGCAGCTTTATGTGAGAGTGGTAAGGAGAAAGCCACTGTTGAAGAAAACTCATATAAAATCTCAGCTAGCCATAAATTTTCAATTGGGTTGAGGTCTGGACTCTGACTTGGCCACTCCAAGACATTGATTTGTTGCTTTTAAGCTATTCCTGTGTAGCTTTGGCTTTATGCTTGGGGTCATTGTCTTGCTGGAAAACAAATCTTCATTCCAAGTCGCAGTTCTCTTGCGGACCGCATCAAGTTTTCCTCCAGGATTTCCCTGTATTTTATCATTTTACCCTCTACCTTCCATGGCCTCCTGCCATGAAACATCCCACAGCATGATACAGCCACCACCATGCTTCACGGTAGAGATGCCGTGTTTTTGATAACATGCAGAGTTAGGCTGACGCCAAATATAGCGTTTAGTCTGATGGCCAAAAAGCTCAATTTTGGTTTCATCAGACCATAGAACCTTCTTCGAGCTGACTTCAGCCTTCCATATGTCTTCTGGCAAACTCTAGCCGAGATTTCAACTGACTTTTTTTCAACAGCGCCTTTCTCTTTGTCACTCTCCCATAAAGCTGCAACTGGTGAAGCAGCCGGGTAGCAGTTGCTGTATGTGCCGTCTCTCCCATCTCAGCCACTGAAACTTGTAACTCCTCTGGAGTTGTTAGAGATCCCTTTGTGGCCTCCCTCACTGGTCCCCTTCTTGTGCAGTCACTCAGTTTTTGAGGACAGCCTGCTCTAGGCAGATTTACAGCTGTGCCATATTCTTTCCATTTCTTGATGATTGACTTAACTGTACTCCAAGTGATATTCAGTGACTTGGAAATTTTCTTGTATCCATCTCCTGATTTGTGCCTTTCAATAGCCTTTTCACAGAGTTGCTTGGAGTGTTCTTTTGTCTTCATGGTGTAGTTTTGCCAGGATACTGACTCATCAGCAGTTGGATCTTGTACGATCTTTTACAATTTTTACAATTGAAACACCTTGACTCTACACAGTGATCTCCATTTAAGTAATCATGTAACTTCTAAAACCAAACTGGCTGCACCAGTGATGATTTGGTGTGTCATCTACTAAATACCGACTTGAAGGGGGTGAATACTTATGCAATCCATTATTTTGTGTTTTATATTTGTAATTAATTTAGATCACTTTGTAGAGATCTATTTTCACTCTGACACGAAAGAGTCTTTTTCTGTTGATCAGTGTCAAAAAAGCCAAATTAAATCCATTGTGATTCAATGTTGTAAAACAATAAAACATGAAAACCTCTGAGGGGGGGCATGAATGCTTTTTGTGACAGGAAGATGGTCCCTAAGGATGACTTGCTAGGGAAAACCTCAGACAGCAGGCAGGGATGTGGAAATGGAAGTGGGTGTAGCAGAGCCAGAGGACCAGAGGGCATTGGCAGGATAAGCTTCATGGGATGTACCATCGCCAGATATCAGAGGTTGCTGGCATAAGAAAGTCCTGCCAATGGCTGGGCTGAGGGACAGCACAGAGGCAGTGCTCATGGCTGCACGAGAACAAGGGTTGAGCACAAGAGCAGTAGCAGCAGAGGTTTATCACACCAGACAGGACCCAAGATGCAGACTGTGCAAGGAATCTGCTGAAACCATCCAGCACATAGTATCAGGCTGCAAGATGCAGACAGGGACAGCATACACTGAATGGCACAAGCAAGTTGCAGGAATTGTGTACGGGAGCATGGATTGGACACTCCCAAGTCCAGATCGGAAACACCCGAGAAGGCAGTGGAGAGTGACAGAGCTAAGATCCTGTGGAACTTCTAAATACCGACTGATAAACAGGTACTGGCCAACCAACCGGACACAGGAATACTGGACAAGGAACAGAAGAAAGCAATGGTAATAGATCTGGCGATCCTGAATGACAGTAACATCAGGAAGAAAGGATATGAGAAGTTGGAGAAATACCAGGGCTTGAAAGAGCAGATAGAAAGGATGTGGAAGGTTAAAGCCAGAGTAATCCCGGTCGTGATAGGAGCACTTGGGGCTGTGACACCTGAACTGGGAGAGTGGCTCCATCACATCCTGGGAACAACATCTAAGATTTGGTCCAGGAGAGTACAGTACTAAGAACCTGCAATGAACCATCAAGCTCCTAGGCCTCTGGTGGAGGATCTGAGATTGAGGGAAAAATACATACCAGCCATAAGGGGTGTGAAAAAAGATATATAGTAGTGGGAAAACAGAAATTTGAAAAGAGTGGTTAGATAGTGTTCATGGGTTCAATGTCCATTTAGGAATCAGGTGGCAGAGAGGAAGAAGCTGTTTTTGAATTGTTGAAACATAGAAAACCTACAGCACAATACAGGCCCTTCGGCCCACAATGCTGTGCTGAACACGTACTTACTTTAGAAATTACCCAGGGTTAACCATCGCCCCCTGTTTTTCTGAGCTCCATGTACCTGTCCAAGGGTCTCTTAAACGACCCCATTGCATCCTCCTCCTCGTCTGTCACTGACAGCCCATTCCATGCACCCACCACTCTCTACATAAAAAACTTACCCCTGACATCTCCTCTGCACCTCCTTCCAAGCACCTTAAAACTGTGCCCTCTGATGTTAGCCATTTCAGCCCCGGGAGAAAGCCTCTGACTATCCACACAATCAATACCTCTCATCATCTTATACACCTCTTATCAGGAGAAAAGGCCAAGTTCACTCAACCTATTCTCATAAGGCATGCTCCCCAATCCAGGCAACATCCTCGTAAATCTCCTCTGCACCCTTTCTGTGGTTTCCACATCCTTCCTATAGTGAGGTGACCAGAACTGAGCAGAGTACTCCAACTGGGGTCTGACCAGGGTCCCATATAGCTGTAACATTGCCTCTCGGCTCTTGAACTCAATTGCACGATTGATGAAGGCCAATACACTGTATACCTTCTTAACCACAGAGTCAAACTGCGCAGCAACTTTGAGTGTCCTATGGACTCAGACCCAAGATCCCTCTGATCCTCCACACTGCCAAGAGCCTTACCATTAATAATATATTCTGTCATCATATTTGACCTACCAAAATGAACCACCCCACACTTATCTGGGTTGAACACTATCTGCCACTACAATTCTGGATCCACAAAGCAAGGTCCCCTTGGATCCCATGCCTCCTTACTTTCTCAATAAGCCTTGCATGGGGTACCTTATCAAGTGTCTTGCTGAAATCCATATACACTACATCCACTGCTCTACCTTCATCAATGTGTTTAGACACACCCTCAAAAAATTCAATCAGGCTCATAAGGCACGACCTGCCTTTGACAAAGCCATGCTGACTATTCTTAATCATATTATGCCTCTCCAAATGTTCATAAATCCTGCCTCTCAGGATCTTCTCCATCAACTTACCAACCACTGAAGTAATGCTCACTGGTCTATAATCTCCTGGGCTATCTCTACTCCCTTTCTTGAATAAGGAAACAATATGCGCAACCCTCCAATTCTCTGCAAATTCTCCTGTCCCCATTGATGATGCAAAGATCTTTGCCAGAGGCTCAGCAATCTCCTCCCTCGCCTCCCACAGTAGCCTGGGGTACATCTCATCCGGTCCCGGTGACTTGTCCAACTTGATGCTTTCCAAAAGCTCCAGAACATCCTCTTTCTTAATGTCTATATGCTCAAACTTTTCAGTTTGCTGTAAGTCATCCCTACAATCACCAAGGTCCTTTTCCGTAGTGAATACTGAAGCAAAGTACTCATTAAGTACCTCCTCAGTTTCCATACACACTTTTCCACTGTCACACTTGATTGGTCCTATTCTCTCACGTCTTACCCTCTTGCTCTTAATATACTTGTAGAATGCCTTGGGGTTTTCTTAATCCTGCTCGCCAAGGCCTTCTCATGGCCCCTTCTGGCTCTCCTAATTTCATTCTTAAGCTCCTTCCTGCTAGCCTTATAATCTTCTAGACCTCTATCATTACCTAGTTTGTTGAACCTCTTGTAAGCTTTTCTTTTCTTCTTGACTAAATTTTCAACAGCCTTCGTACACCACGGTTCCTGTATCCTACCATCCTTTCCCTGTCTCATTGGAACATACCTATGGATAACTCCACACAAATATTCCCTGAATATTTGCCACATTTCTGCCATACATTTCCCTGAGAACATCTGTTCCCAATTTATGCTTCCAAGTTCCTGCCTGATAGCCTCATATTTCCCCTTGCTCCAATTACACATTTTCCTAACTTGTCTGCTCCTCTCCCTCTCCAATGCTATGGTAAAAGAGATAGAATTGTGATCACTGTCTCCAAAATGCTCTCCCACTGAGAGATCTGACACCTGACCAGGATCATTTCTCAATACCAGATCAAGTACAGCCTCTCCTCTTGTAGGCTTATGTACATAATGTGTCAGGAAAACTTCCTGAACACTCCTAACAAACTCCACCCCATCTAAACCCCTCACTCTAGGGAGATGCCAAACAATATTGGGGAAATTAATATCTCCCATCATGCCGACCCTATTATTATTGCACCTTTCCAGGATCTGTCTCCCTGTCTGCTCCTCGACATCCCTGTTACTACTGGGTGGTCTATACAAAACACCCAGTAGTTATTGACCCATTCCTGTTTCTAACTTCTATCCACAGAGACTCAGTAGACAATCCTTCCATGACTTCCTCCTTTTCGGCAGCCGTGACACTATCTCTGATCAGCAGTGCCATGCCCCCACCTCTTTTGCCCCCTCCCTGTCCTTTCTGAAACATCTAAGGCCTGGCACTCTAAGTAACCATTCCTGCCCCTGAGCCATCCAAGTCTCTGTAATGGCCACAGCACCATAGCTCCAAGTACTGATCTACGCTCTAAATTCATCCGCTTTGCTCATGATACTCCTTGCATTAAAATAGACACATCCCAAACCATCAGTCTGAGTGCCTCCCTTCTCTATCATCTGCCAATCCCACCTCTCACAATACTCACAAGCTTTTGCTACTTGTGAGCCAATCGCTCCTTCCTCCTTCTCTTCAGCTCAGTTCCTACCCCCAGCAAAACTAGTTTAAACTCTCCCCAATAGCCTTAGCAAACCTCCCTGCCAGGATATTGGTCCCCCTCGGATTCAAGTGCAACCCGTCCTTTCTGTACAGGTCACGCCTGCCCCAAAAGAGGTTCCAAAGATCCAGGAATCTGAATCCCTGCCCCCTGCTCCAATCCCTCAGCCTCACTCTATTCCTATACTCACTGTCACGTGGAACAGGCAGTAATGCCAAGATTACTACCCTTGTGGTCCTGCTCCTCAGCTTCCTTCCTAACTCCCTGTAGACCTCCTCCCTTTCCCTACCAATGTCGTTAGTACCAATATGTACTACGACCTCTGGATGTTCACCATCAGGATATCGTGGGCACGATCAGAAACCTCCTGGACCCTGGCACCTGGGAGGCAAACTACCATCCACGTTTCCTTCCTGCGTCCACAAAATCGCCTGTCTGACCCCCTAACTATAGAGTCCCCTATCACTGCTGCCATCCTCTTTCTTTCCCTACCCTTCTGAGCTACAGGGCCAGACTCTGTGTCAGAGGTATAGCCAGTGTTGCTTCCCCCAACAATACTCAAACAGGAGTACTTATTGTTAAGGGGTCAGCTACAGGGGTGCTCTCTAGTATCTGACTCTTGCCCTTCCCTCTCCTGACTGTTATTCACTTATCTGTCTCCCGAGGCCCTGGTGTGACTACTTGCCTATAGCTCCTCTCTATCACCTCCTCACATTCCCTGACCAGACGAAGGTCATCGAGCTGCATCTCCAGTTCCCTAAACCGGTCCCTAAGGAGCTGCAGCTCGACGTATCTGCCACAGATGTGGCTGTCCAGAAGGCTGGGAGTCTCCCGGACATCCCATATCTGACACCCAGTTAAGTACACCAGCCTCACAGACATACTTCCTATTCCTATTCTTCACAAGTAACTTACCTCACTTCGACCTGTTATCATCGAAGCCCTGTTGAGCCAAAGCCCTCCTACTCTGACTCCCTCTACTTTGGTGCCTGCTCTATAAAGCTGTCTTCTTATTAAATTCTTCCCACCGGTCTAACTTGCTACGTCCACGTGCCTATGCAGTCGTGCCTCAAACAAACCAGTGAAGAAAAATTGCTCTCCTTTTAAATTCTTCCCGCTGGTCTAACTTGCTGACATCCATGTGCCTGCGCAGTCATGCTTCATTGGCTTCTGTACCTCCTTCCTAATGGCAACAATGAGAAGAGAGCATGTTCTGGGTGGTGGGAGTCCGTAATGATAGACGTCGCTTTCCTGAGGCACCTCTCCTTGAAGATGTCTTAGATACTATGGAGGCTAGTGTCCAAGATGGAGCTGACTAATTTTACAAGTTTCTGCAGTTTACTTTGATCCTGTGCAGCAGCGACCCCCACCCCCCATACTAGATGGTGATGCGGCCACTTAGAAAGCTCTCCACAGTACATCTGTAGAGATACGTGAGTGTTTTGGGTGACATACGAAATTTCCTCAAACTCCCAGTGAAATATAGATGTTGTCTTGCCTTCCCTATAGCTGCATTTTTATGTTGAGACCAGTTTAGGTCCTCAGATATGTTGACACCCAGTAACTTGAAAATGCTCACTCTCTCCACTATGAAGATTGGTTTGTGTTCCCTTGTCTTATCCTTTCTGAAGTCCACAACCAGCGCTTTCATCTTACTGATGTTGAATGCAAGAGTGTTGCTGTGACACCACTCCACTAGCTGGTACATCTCACTCCTGTATGTCCTCTCATCACTATCTGGTTATTTCATCAGCAAATTTACAGATGGCGTTTCAGCTGTGCCTAGCCACACAGTCACGGTGTAGAGGGAGAGGAGCGGTGAGCTAAGCACACATCCCTGTGGAGCGCCAGTGTTGATTGTCTGCGAGGTGGAGATGTTATTTCCAAAGAACACAGATTGTGTTTTCCAGTTAGGAAGCTGAGGACCCAGTTGCAGTGGGAGGTACAGAGGCCCATATTTTGTAGCTTTTCGATCAGGACTATAGAAATGATGGTGTTAAAAGCTGATCTGTAATCAATAAACAGCATCCTGACATAGGTATTTGTATTGTCCAGGTGGTCCAAGGCCACATGGAGAGCCAATGAGATCGTGTCCACTGTAGATCTATTGTGGCAATAGGCAATTACAATGTGTCTAGGCCCTTGCTGAGACAGAAGCTGTTTCTAGCCATGGCCAACCTCTCAAAACATTTTATCACCGTCTCTGTGAGTGCTACTGGACAATGTTCGTTAAGGCAGCTCTCACTGCTCTTCTAGGGCAATGGTATAATTGTTGCCCTTTTGAAGCACGTGGAACTTCTGATTGTAGCAATGAGAGATTGGCAATGAGGGGCACTGCCCCGGGGCCATGCTGGTGTTGTTGAGCTTGGAGCTGAGCATCCTGGGAGGAGACTGAAATGAAGCACATTTAATTGTGGATTGTCAGGAAGGAGGAAGACAGACAGTCAGAGCAGATTGAAAATAACATCTTCTCCTTGCTGACAATCAACATTGGCGCTCCTCAAGAATACGGGCTTAGCCCACAGTTCAACTCTCTTTACACTAACAGCTGTGCGGCTAGGCACAGTTCGAATGACATCTATAAATTTGCTGACAATACAACCATTGCTGGCAGAATTTCCGATGATGATGAAGAGGTGTACAGGTGTGAGATAGGTCAGCTGGCTGAGTGTCAGTAACCACCTTGCACTCAACGTCAATAAAACTAAGGAATTGATTGTGGACTTCAGGAAGGGAAAGTTAGTCCTCACCGAGGATCTGCATTGCAAAAGGTGAGCACTCTTAAGTTTATGTGTCAACATCACTGATCTATTCTGGGCCCATCACGTTGATGCAATTACAAAGAAGGCACAACAGCGGCTGTATTTCATTCAAAGTGCTGGAGGAACTCAGCGGGCCAGGCAGCATCAGTGGAAAAGAGTACAATCGACGTTTCGGGCCAAGACCCTTTGGCAGGACTGCCTTCATAGGTGCTACCTGGCCTGCTGACTTCCTCCAGCGTTTCGTGTGTGTTGCTTGGATTTCCAGCATCTGCAGATTTTCTCTTGTTTGTGGCTGTATTTCATTAGGAGCTTGAAGAGAATTAGTTTGTCAGCAAAGAGACACACAGGTGCCTGCAGGTATATCATGGAGAGCATTCTAACTGTTTGCATGGAGCAGATAAAGTTGCAGAAAGTTGTAAACTCTGCCAGCTCCATCATAGGCACTATCCACTCCAGAATCCAGAGCATCTTCAAAAGGTGATGCCTCGAAAAGGTGGCATCTATCATTAAGAATCCCCATCATCCAGTACAGTACACGCCCTCTTCTCATTGCTACCATCAAGGAGGAGGTACTGGAGCCTGAAGACTCACACTCAATGTTTTGGGCCAGTTTCTTCCTCTCCACCAACAGATTTCTGATTGAGCAAAGAACCTATGAACATTTCCTCAGCAATTTCTCGCCTCTCTTTTTGCACTGCTTGTTTAATTTATTTTTCGTGTATACTTCTTATTGTAAATTATAGTTTTGTTACCATGTATTGCAATGTATTACTGCCGCAAAACAACAAATTGCACCACATATGCTGGTGATATTAAATCTAATTCTGATTCCAATAAACAGGAAAGAGAAATACTTGTCAGAGAAGTTGGTGACCAGAATCATGGACTAAAGGATAAGATGGAATTTTTGCTTGGCAAAGAGTGGTGAAGTTTCATTGCTGAAGAGTGGTGAAGGCTGAAGCCCTTGTCGCTTCTACAAAGTTACTGGATCAACATCCACAGTGTTGTAAACTCTGAAGCCGAGGACTAAGGGCAGGCAGCATGGACACAAAGGGCCGAGTGGCTTAGTTCAGTTTTGTAGACATAGGATTAAGCAGGATTGAAAAGTGGGAGAATGAGCAAGCAGAAAGTTCATGAAGTTCCCTCTATCCCATCACACACTCAGGGCTGGTGTAGCATGCAGCAGCTTCTGATTAAAACTCCCTGTTCATTATCCTGTCATATATTCCCAAGTCTAGGTATAGTACAAGCCAGTCACTGAATATACCTCCCATTAAACACCCACTGTCACGATAGAAAAAGTTCCATGCTGGGTATTCAAAACGCAAGAAGACATAGATGGTGGAAATCAGAAATAAAGACAAAAGTATCATTGTCAGCTGCCCCAGCCTTATCAACAACTGAAAACATGCTTTTGATCTTTGAACACAGATCATGAACCTGAAAGATTGACTCTTTTTCTTTCTCCACTAAAGCGACCTGACATGCTGTGCGTTTTTATTTCGTACAGTCTAAAATTCTCTCTGCTCTCTCCCTCCACTTATTCCATTGAACAATGCAAGGACAGGCAAAACTCATGTTGAAGATAGTGTTAATTATCCTCTCAAATTTCCCCTTGAACATTTCACAGAAGCTAAAGCTTTGCTTAGATAAAATAAAACTGCCCCTTGGCTACCCCATCAATGATTTACAAATTAGATCAAAAGTAATGCCCACCAGACCTGTTAATATATTTTGCATTTCTCTCTGCTTTTTGACCAGGTTTCTTCTGAGTGACAATTTAATGGGTATTAATTACCGATCAAGGACCTTGGATTATCCCCTACCATCAGCTATGATAGTTTCATCGCATACACAGATCCCCTTCTACCTGATAGCTATGTTTGTTGAATATAACTTGCCCCAGTGGTATGGGTCTGGTCAGTAAAAGCCAGTTCCTTCCTTGAGGAACTTTGCATTACGTCACTGCTGAAATTTGGAATCAAAGATCCCACTCATAGCAACTGGCCCTATGCCATTATAGTTCAGGATGGGAGGGTGATATGTGAGGGTGTGTGTGTGTGTGTGTGTGTAAGGTTGTGTATATACTTACGGCTGTATTTCTCTGACCTTATGTTTATGTGTGGGCATTGTGTGTATGAGGATGTGTGACATGGGTATGCATGATGTGGTATTACACTTGTAAAGGCGGCATCAGAGCTAGATAGGGTCATAAAGAGAGCTTTTGGCACATTGGCCATCATAATCAGTTGGGATGATATGAAGTTATATGAGAAGTTCGTCAGTATCAGAATCAGGTTTACTATCACTGGCATATTAGATTAGATTCAACTTTATTGTCATTGTGCCGAGTACAGATACAAAGTCAATTAAATGCATTTAGCATCTGACCAGAAATGCAAAGAATAATGTTATTTACAAAATAACTCTGAATAAAAGAAGTGCTACAGCACACAAATATAAAAGTACTGAGACAGTACAATATGGGTGCATTACTGCTTAGCACTGTGATGAGAGGTTCAGCAGGGTCACAGCCTCAGGGAAGGAGCTCTTCCTGTGCCTGCTGGTGTGGGAGTGGACGCTCCTGTAGCGCCTACCGGATGGGAGGAGAGTAAAAAGTCCATAGTTAGGGTGAGATGCATCCCTGATAATGCTTTTCGCCCTGCCCAGGCAGCGTTTATGGTAGATGTTCTCAATGGTGGGCAATTGGGTGCCGATAATCCGCTGGGCAGTTTTCACCACACGCTGGAGTGCTTTGTAGTCTGATACAGAACAATTGCCATACCACACTGAGATGCAGTTGGTGAGTATGCTCTCAATGGTACAGTGGTAAAAGTCTGTCAGTATCCTGGGACAGAGGTGAGCTTTCTTGATGTTCCACAGGAAATAAAGGCGCTGTTGTGCCTTTTTAATTAGGATGGAGGAGTTCAGGGACCAGGTGAGATCCTCGGAAATGTGGACACCAAGGAATTTGAAGCTTGATACGCGCTCCACTACAGCTCTGTTGATGTAGATGGGGACGTGAGTGTGACTCCTGGCATGCCTGAAGTCCACAATGACCTCCTTGGTCTCCTGGGTGTTAAGGGCCAGACTGTTGTCTGCACACCACGCAGCCAGGTGCTGGACCTCGTCCCTGTAGGCCATCTCGTCAGCCCCTCTGATCAGACCGATCACCGTGGTGTCGTCTGCGAACTTGATTATGGAGTTGTGTCGCGAAATTTGATAACTTGGCAGCAGCAGTACAATGCAATACATGATGATGTAGAGAAAATATACAGTGAATTACATTCAGTATATATATATATTAGTTAAAGAAGTAGTGCAAAAATTAGAAATAAAATGTAGTGAGGTAGTATTCATGGGTTCAATGTCCATTCAGAAATCAGATGGCAAAGGGGAAGAAGCTGCTGTGTATGTGCCTCGAGGCATCTGTACCTGCACACATGTAGGAGCATGCGTAAATAGGGTGAATGCATGCAGTCTTTTTCTTCTCAAGTTGGGTGAAACTAGAACCAGAAGTCATAGGTTAAGGTAAAATATTTAAAGGGAATCTGGGAAGCAAAATCTTCACTCAGAGGGCGATGCAAGTATAAAAGAAACTGCCAGCAAAATTGGTAGAAGTGGGTTCAATTGTAACATCTTACAGAAGTTTGCTTAGGTACATTGATAAGAGAGGTATGCAGGTCTATGGTCGTGTGCAGGTGGATGGGATTAGGCAGAAGACCAGACCAGCATGGACTGGATGGGCCAAAGGGCCTATTTCTGTGCTGTAGTGCTCTATGACTCTACGATTCATCGTGTGTATGCATATATATTTGTGCTTGCCTGTGTATCCATATGTTTTAGTGAGAGCCTTACTGAAAGTATTCAGTGCTGCTATTTCTGAAATTGCAACAATGCACTGATTTTTACGCTTTAAAGTAAAATAAAAGTATTCCAAATTTAGTTGCCAAGATTTGTTGATGGGTGCAATTAATGCCATGGTTTGCATGTAAAAAGCACATTTGTACATTCTCCCTCTCTGGTTGCCACAGCAACAGAGCCAGTCTTTTCTTTAGAAACTGACAAGCAACTTAGCAAAGTATAACTGACATTTTTAAAAGGTGTCTGGAAGTGTGTATTAATTAGCAGACATTTTAATTGCAGAATTAATTCCCTGTTCAGTATTTTGCCAAAGTATTTCAGCAGCTTAATTATTTTGTTTTTGGAGGAATTGAATCCAGTAATTTTTTAAAATGTCGTTTGATTAATGGATATTAAACCTTGGCTGCTACTGTACAATTATATCTACATTTACAAATGAGTCAATCTACTTGGGCAGGCTTCTGGTCGATTAGCCTTTTCATCACATCAACCAGGCAGTTTTATAGTGTTTGGTCTGGTCTGTGGTTTGCATTCAATAATCTACAGCATGTTATTGTCACAGTACAACAAAGAATATAGCTGATGGAATGGTATATCTCTGATGCCCTACAGCCCCTGGAGATCTCAGTGCTCTTCCAGTTCTGGCCTCTAGTGAATCCCCAGCTTCCCTGCTCTCTGGTGATTTTCTCTGTGCAAGCCCAAAACTCCAGGATTTCCTGTCTAATCTGGTACTTAAAGCTTACCTCTGCGCCAGGTATCCTCATTTCTCCTAGAGTTCAGCATTAATTTTTCTTACATAAGGTGCCATAGGAAGTTAGATTACATGAAGATGGTTATCAGAGATTATGAGGGATCTTGGTCAAAGTGCAAACTTCAAAGTAATTTTTTTTATCAAAGTTCATTTATGTCACCACATACAAACTCGAGATTCATTTTCTTGCAGGCATAAACAGTAAATCCAAGAAGCATATTAGAATCAATGAAACACCGCACCCAACAGGATGAACAAACAACGTGCAAAAGGCAACAAACTGAGCAAATTAAAGGCATCCGTTAGTCTTGCGAGACCATGGATCTGCGCCTGGAAAGTCTTCGCTCTCCAGGGCGCAGGCTTGGGCAAGGTTGTATGGAAGACCAGCAGTTGCCCATGCTGCAAGTCTCCCCTCTCCACGACACCGATGTTGTCCAAGGGAAGGGCATTAGGACCCATACAGCTTGGCACCAGTGTCGTCGCAGAGCAATGTGTGATTAAGTGCCTTGCTCAAGGACACAACAGGTTGCCTTGGCTGGGGCTCGAACTCACGACCTTCAGGTTGCTAGTCCAATGCCTTAACCACTTGGCCACGTGCCCACGAACTGAGCAAATACAGAAGAAAAAAAGAAATAATAATCATAAAAAAATAAGCAATAAATATTGAGAACTTGAGATGAAGAGTCCTTGAAAGTAAGTCCATAGGTTGTGGGAACAGTTCAATGATGGGGTGAGTGAAGTTATCCCCACTGATTCAAGAGCCTGATGGCTGAGGGGTAGTAACTGTTCTTGAACCTGGTGGTGTGGGTCCTGAGGCTCCTGTATCTTCTTCCTGATGGCATCAGCGAGAAGAGAGCATGGCCTGGGTGGTGGGAGTCCCTGATGATGGATGCTGCTTTCCTGCAATAACACTTTGTGTAGATTTGCTCAATGGTAGGGAGGGAGGGCTTTACCCTTGACAGACTGAACTGTATCCACTATGTTTTGCAGGAGCTGGGTAAGTTGTCCAAATGGAATTTAATTCAGACGTATAACAGGTATTACATTTTTTGGGAAGACAAATGAGGGTAGGACTTTCATAGTAAACAGTAAGGCCCTGGAGTGTGTTGAAGAACAGAGGGACCGAGGAGTACAAGTATATGGTTCCCTGAAAGTGGTGTCATAGGTCGACAGGGTGGAGAAGCTGGCTCTTCACACACTTACCCCCATTAGTCAAGACACTGAGTACAGGGCTCGGATGTCATGCTGCAGTTGTGCAAGTCATTGGCGAGTCTGCATTTGGAAAATTTGGAAAATCTCCGTAACTTCTGCCACCTCCAACGGGATCCCACCACGAAGCATATCTTTCCCTCCCCCCCTCTCTCTGCATTCCGCAGGGATCGCTCCCTACACAACTCCCTTGTCCATTCGTCCCCCCCATCCCTCCCCACTGATCTCCCTCCTGGCACTTATCCGTGTAAGCGGAACAAGTGCTACACATGCCCTTACACTTCCTCCCTTACCACCATTCAGGGCCCCAAACAGTCCTTCCAGGTGAGGCATCACTTCACCTGTGAGTCGACTGGGGTGATATACTGCGTCCGGTGCTCCCGATGTGGCCTTTTATATATTGGTGAGACCCGACGCAGACTGGGAGACCGCTTTGCTGAACATCTACGCTCTGTCCGCCAAAGAAAGCAGGATCTCCCAGTGGCCACACATTTTAATTCCACATCCCATTCCCATTCTGACATGTCTATCCACGGCCTCCTCTACTGTAAAAATGAAGCCACACTCAGGTTGGAGGAACAACACCTTATATTCCGTCTGGGTAGCCTCCAACCTGATGGCATGAACATTGACTTCTCTAACTTCCGCTAGGCCCCACCTCCCCCTCATACCCCATCTGTTACTCATTTTTATGCACACATTCTTTCTCTCACTCTCCTTTTTCTCCCTCTGTCCCTCTGAATATACCTCTTGCCCATCCTCTGGGTCACCCCCCCCCTTGTCTTTCTTCCCGGACCTCCTGTCCCATGATCCTCTCGTATCCCCTTTTGCCTATCACCTGTCCAGCTCTCGGCTCTATCCCTCCCCCTCCTGTCTTCTCCTATCATTTTGCATCTCCCCCTCCCCCTCCAGCTTTCAAATCCCTTACTCACTCTTCCTTCAGTTAGTCCTGACGAAGGGTCTCGGCCTGAAACGTCGACTGCGCCTCTTCCTATAGATGCTGATTGGCCTGCTGCGTTCACCAGCAACTTTGATGTGTGTTGCTTGAATTTCCAGCATCTGCAGAATTCCTGTTGTTTGGAATATTGTGTTCAGGGTTGGTCATCCTGCTGTGGGAAAGATACATTAAGCATTACAGAAAGCAGAGGAGATTGATGTGGATGTTGCCGGGACTCAAGGGACTGAGATTTCGAGAGAGTTTGGGTAGACTAGAGCATAGGAGAATGAGGGGTGATAGTAGGGAGAGATATAAAATAATGAGGGGCATAAATATGGTGAAGGCACAACCTTCTTTGCCAGAATCGAGAACGAAAGGGTGCAGGTTTAAAGTGAAAGGGGAGATTTTTCATGGGGAGCTGAGGAACAACATGTTCACCCAGGTGGTGGTCTGTAAATGGACTGACCTTCCAGAGTTACTGGTTGAAGCAGATACATTAACAACCTTTAAAAGGCATTTGGACATGTATGTGGTTTTAAGGGATATGGGCCTAAGGTGGACAAATGGGACAAGCTTGGACGGGGATCTTGGTCAGCATGGACCAGTTGGGCCACAGGGCCTTTTTCCATGCCAGTTGATTCTATGACTCTATGTTTCTGAAAAGTGCCTTAAATTTGAGCAGTATTAACATTAGAAAGTAGAGAATCAGGGCAGTCGACCCTAATTTCTCTACTGTTGTTTAGGCTCCACTGGAGTTTCCCGCCATCTTATTGCCTGGCCTCACCCAGCTGACCATACAAGAGGCAGGTGAGACCCCGCCTGAAGTAGTGTGTTCAGCTTCGGTTTCCTTTCGTATGTTTGCTGTATGGGGAGCGCAGTGAAGATTCACCACACCGGATCTTCCGGTGGCGGGGTTGGTCAGATGAGGAAGACTGAGCAAATTTGGCCTTCACTCTCCGGAGTTTAGAAGAATTAGAGATGCAGGAAACATCCAAAGTTCTGTAGTGCTCCACAGGTGGATGGAGGGATGATGCTTCTTCCCACTGTCTGAGGTGTCACCTCAGGATAGAGGGTCAGCTATTTAGGAATGAGACTGTGGGGATTCTTGGCAAATCTCCACCTTGGGGCAATACAGAGCCTCCGGCACTGAGTTCCTATCAGACAGAGAAGGGTTAATTGAGGGAATCAAGAGATATGGGGATGGGGCAGGAAAGTAGTGTTTGATGCAGGAGATCAGTCAAGATCTTGAAGAGTATCATTGTAGGGCTGTGGGGGAAATGGCCTGCTTTTGATCCTATTTCCTAGGTTCTTAATGAACATCTTTTTATTCCCTTCTTCTCAGCTGCTTTCCCTGAATAAATTTATGCTTTTCTGCTTAATGATTCCCCGTGGTAGTGACTCTGCCATTGTAATCACCTTCTGGGGAGTGAGACTTCCCCTGGGCTCCCTGTTGGATTTATTAGTGACAATCTGATATTTATCGTCCATGGGTCTGGTATCACCTGCAAGTGGAAACGCTTCGTGCTTTGCTTTAGAAGGCTCTGCCTAAGCAATCCAGAAGAAAACTGTTCAGGCAGTTCAAGCTTCGACTGTTTATTCATTTCCACAGAAGCTGCCTGAGCTGCTGAGTTCCTCCAGCACCTTGTGTGTGTTGCAGGTGAAAGCTGGTTGTGGTAGCTGGTGATGCAGCTGGAACAGCAGTTGCAAAGATCTAAAATCCTCCAGGTGTGCATCATGGCCTGCTTCATACACGTCTGCGGTGCCAGCTGCGGAACATTCAAAACTGAGAAACTCCGTAATTTAAAACCAGCAATTCACGGAGAGGCTACCCTGATTAGTCCGGACGTGACTGCGCTCTTGTTCCTTACAGCACGTCACAGGTCACGAATTCCAATCTTATCTGTCCAAGTTCACTCCTCCCTAACATTCCTGAGAAGGGAAGGATGCAACACATGGGGCTTGGAGGAGTTGCCGCTGGAATCTTGAAGCATGGGGGATGAAGTCAATACCATTTGTGGCACTCCAGAGGCGTGACTCACAGGGACTCAGATCGGGAACACAGCTCTGGGTCCTGGCAGGTCTGACTGTGTGCAAATGTCAGGAGGAACACTAAGGCACCTCCCAGCACCCTTGCACACAGGAAGGACTGTGTTTCTTTAACAAGTACGGAGCAAACTGGTGGTGACGGCTCAGCCATCACTACACACAAGGAATACAGGAGCAGGAGAAGGTGATTCAGCCCATCAAACCCATCCCACCATTCAGAAACCATCATGGCTGATCTGCACCTCTTCTGTGCTGGTTCTCCGAGGCCCTCAATTCCCTAGTCCTTCAAAAGTGAATCCACCTCCTCTTTAAACACCTGCAATAATCCAATCCAGCCTCCACAACTCTCAGGGTAGAGAATTCCAGAGATTCTGGTAGAAGTTGGGGTAGCAGTGAAATCTTTAGCTGATGGCATCACAGGTCTGGATATTATCTCTCACTAGGCCTCAGGCTTCTGGGTATCATCTCTCACTACGCCTCAGGCCTCTGGGTATCATCTCTCACTAGGCCTCAGGCCTCTGGGTATCACCTCTCAACAGGCCTCTGGCCTCTGGATATCACTTCTCACCAGGCCTCTGGTGATGGAGTGGCATTTCATTAACCCATTCCCCAATAGGCTGCGTTGGCTCAATGGAGGCAGAAACTGCTGAGCTCTCTTGGTGATCCACTTCAGCCACACTGTTGTATCTTTGGTTTGCCCAGTAGCCAACCAAGTAGGTGTGGTGAGCCCACATATCACAAAGCTGGGTCATCAAAGCACAGTGTAGTTTGCAACCATTGCCTAGGCCTCTCTGCAGTCAGGAAAAGGCTGTACACCAGGTTGGTACAACATCTGAGAGGGACCATGGAGATATGCACCAGAGCTTAATTAACGATTGCAGATTTGTGTTCTAGATGTATGGGTGTGGTTTGGCACTACAAAAACAATTTTGTTCATTGCAATCAAGCAGATGCTGAGATGGTCAACAACCATGGAAGGATAAGATAGGAAGTGTGATGGAATGAGAAAGATTTTATTTCCTGGCAAGTAGGTGTGTGGCTGTTGCTACTCGTGCTGGAGAGGCTGGTGGAGAAACTTCTTCTTGACCCACTGCAGGGTTTGGGTTGAAGTTTCTCCCACAATACCGTGGGGCATGGGAGCTCCTGTATTTTGGTTCGGCTTTTACAAGGTCAGATGGGTTGTGATAAGGAGGGAAATTGCGGTGAACAGTCTGGGGCTTCTCTCCATCCAAATCTCCTGTCCGTTAAAGGCACTACCAATATGGATAGGAATGTAGGAGGTGTGATTAGTAGAATTTGCAGATGACATGGCAATAGGGTAGCTGCGAGCTGTAGGACTTTGAGGTGGTACTTAGCAAGGAGAAGGATGGAGGACATGGAGATCAGTGTAATATGCTACAGCATATCGAGATGAAGAAGGGGGTAGTGTTGGGTCTCTTGAAAAACATTAAGGAGGGTAAGACCCCAGGGCTTGTTGGGATCACCCCAAGTTATTGAAAGAGGCAAGAAATGAGATTGTTGGAGCCTTGACTAATATCATCATGTTGTCTCAAGCCATAGGGGAAGTCCTCGAGCACTGCTAAGTAGCTGATGTTGTTCCGTTGGTCACGAAGGGAAATGGGGATAGCGCTGGTAACTATAGAACAGCAAATCTCATGCCATTGGTAGAGAAGCTGTTGGAAAGGAGTCCAAGGGATAGGATTTACGAACATTAGGGAAAACATGGCCTAATTAATTGGTGGCACAGCCATGGGATCTGCCAGCAGTTTCAAACTCCTGGCTGTACACATTTACACGATTTCTTATGGCCCCCGAACACATCCTACACAATCATGGAAGCTCACCAACACCTCTGCTTTCTGAGGAGGCTGCAGAGACTGGACTGTGCATCTCTATACTCACTTTATTCTACAGATGCGCAGGAGAGAGCATCCTAAAATGCTGCATCAGTGCCTGGCCTTGGATCGCCTGGACAATACGAATACCCATGTCAGGCTGCTAGTTATTGAGTATATCTCAGGGTTTAACACGCTCATTCCTACAGTTCTGATTGCAAAACTCCAGAACCTGGGCCTCTGTACCTCCCTCTGCAACTGAGTCCTTGACTTTCTGAACAGAAGACCACAATCTGTGAGGATTGGAAGCAACATCTCCACTTGCTGATAATCAACACTGGCGCACCTCAGGGGTGTGTGCTTAGCCCACTGCTCTACTCTCTCTATACCCATGACTGTGTGGCTAGGCATAGTTCAAACAGCATCTATCAATTTACTGATGATACAAACATTGTTGGCAGAATTTCAGACAGTGACAAGAGGATGTACAAGAGTGAGATATATCAGCTAGCTGAGTGGTGTCACAGCAACAAACATGCACTCAGAGTCAGTAAGACCAAAGGACAGATTGTGGACTACAGAAAGGATAAGATGAGGAAACACACACCAGTCCTCATAGAAGGATCAGAAGTGGAAAGAGTGAGCAAATTCAAATTCCAGTGTGTCAATATCTCTGAGGATCTAACCTGGACGCAACATATCAATGCAGCTGTAAAGCAGACAAGACAGCAGCTATATTTCATTAGGAGTTTGAGGAGATTTGGTTTGTCACCTAAAACACTCGAAAACTTCTACAGACTGCATCACAGTTTGGTATGGTTGGGGAGGGGCTATTGTACAGGATCAAAAGAAGCTACAGAAAGTTATAAAATTAGTCAGCTCCATCTTGGCTACTAGCCTCGGTAGTATCTAAGACATCTTCAAGGAGCAGTGCCTCAGAAAGGCCGTGTCCATTATTAAGGACCCCCACCACCCAGGACATGCCCCCTTCTCACTGTTACCACTGGGAAGGAGATACACACTAAGTGATTCAGGAACAGCCTCTTTCCCTCTACTATCTGATTCTTAAGTGGACATTGAACCCATGAACACTACCTCACTTTAAAAAAAAACTTCTGGTTTTCCACTATTTTAAATGTAACTATTTAATATACATACGTATATATACAGGTATATACTTACTGTAATTGATTTGCTTGTTTATTTTTTTCTATATTACTATATATTGCGTTGTACTGCTGCCTCAAAGCTAACAAATTTCATGATATATGCTGGTGATATTAAACCTGATTCTGCTTCTGACCAGTGCCCGTGAAATAACACAGACATCGAATTACTCTCCACTATGACCCTTTGTCTCTGATTGCCAAGTCAATGTTGGATCCAAAATGTAATTTTGCTCTGGATCTCTTGGGCCAATCTCCCAAGTGGGATCTTGTCCATGGCTTTCTGAAGTCCATATAAAGTACATCTAGCACACTGCCCTAATTGATACACGTCGGTTCATCTTTCAAGAATTCAATCGAATTGGTCAGACAGGATCTGCCCCTGACATTGTTATTGCTCTACCTCATTCTAGTTCAATGCATTCTGTAATGATTTAGTATGTATGAACAATATACAAGTTTTTCACTGTATCTAGGTACATGTGACAATATTAAACCAATACCAAATCCTTGCTGGCCATCTCTGATCAGTCCCTGTCTTTCCAAGTGACTTGTCCCCTTCCCAACCACTGGTGTTAGTCTCACAGCTCTATAGTTACCGGGTTCTTTCATCTGGCTATTCTTGTGATAAGGTATCGCAATTGCTCTTCCCTTCTTGTGCAGCGTCTGGGATAGAAATCCCATCAGGCGCAGGGCTGTTGAGACCCTGTTCATCAGCAGAGAGCAGTGCTGGGAAGGGCAGAGAGGGGCTGCTAGAGCTCTCTCTCTCCCAGATGCAGCCCAGCCTCCATACAATGACTTGGTGAATATTTCAGACATCTTGCTTTCAACAGGAGTATCATCTAACTATGGTACAAGATGGAGTGAACCTCCTTACACTCCATGTAGTGTTCTCGAGCTACTGGGATGATCTGGGATTTACTGTGTGCTACAGCAAGGAGAAATTTGTAAAAACTCTGCATCTCCTTCCTTCAGCCCTACTTCTGCCTGAGAGCGTCTGCGTGCTCCTCTAGTCCCATGGTCCCGTCAATCGTGGATTTAAAAATGTTCCTTGTTGCTGCGTGTACCTCTTGCTGTTTTGGCCTTGGAATGCCATCCTCAATCTTCTACATCCTTTTTTGTCTTTCTGTATGGAATATACCGTCTCTCCAAATTATTTAGCTATCTCTCCCTGTACCTGTTTCTGCAGATGGGTGTCAATTTGTATGTGATTGTTCTATGAAAAGTGACCTGGGACCTTTTTGGATTATTCCCAGTCCCCAGGTCTTGGTCTGCAGTTTTATAACTGTCACTTGATCCATACCGAAGTTTCCCTCTCTGCATTGTTTCAGGCAGTGAATGCCAGACCTAATTACTCTTGGGTGAATTTGCTTTTCCTGAACTTGCCTCTAATTGTTTGTGGTACTTATTACCTTTCAGATGCATGTGTTGAGCCACATAATTCAATACAGCAGAAGTGCTGTCTCTCAGATGCAGTTTTAAACAAGGCCTTTCCTCTCTGGTGGGCAGGAAAGGTCCCAGTGCACCTTTCAAAGCAAGATTTATTTTTCCCAGTGTCCTGTCTAACAGTATTCTTCAATCAACAGATCTGAAACCGATTATCTGGTCATTACTGTGTGTGGAACCTAGCTATGTGCAAATTAGCAATTTAGTTTCCTGCATTATAACCCTGACCGCGTTTCACAAATACTTCATCGGTGGTAAGATCAGGCATCCCAAAGTTGCGAAGGCCGCAACGTAAACAGGTTTTAACTTAATTAGAACTTAAGAGTGACTTTGTAGCTTAAGCAATTGCGATGGACCAAAAGAATGAGTTGCTGCACAAACCTCTATCCAGCTGTTTGTACAAGGTGAGTGAGCATTTCAGGCCATTCTAAAGCCTAGTATGTAGTCTTTTAACCTTTGTCCAGGTTAGACCATCCCCTGTTTCAGGCGCAGTAATGTTGAGGATTCTAGGTACAGGCAGGAGATCCTGTGAATTTTGAATGAAAGAAACAAAAAAAAAAATCCATAAAGGAAAAGAAAAATGGCAACTTATTGTTAGATTTGCCAATGAACTTTAATCTCTTCTAAAGATGAATATTATCTCTGGCCTCCCAAGTATTTGCACCTTATTATCTACCTGCACTGCACGTTTTGGTAACTGTAACACCATTCTGCATTCTGTCATTTATTTCCCCTGTACTACCCCAATGCACTGATGTAACGACACGATCTGTTTGGATGGCATGCAAAACAACGTCTCCCACTGTACCTCGATGCATGTTACAATAATAAACCAATTTATCAATTTTCTTCAAAGCTACTTGGCCAGCCTTTGAGCTTTAGGTGCCAGTATTTGGAATCTCTGCCCACCTGCGAAAACTTGGCTACCTCACTACAGTCTGCGGGGCCTTTCTATCAGCTAAACAGGAGATGCATTTCCCACACTGCAACAGTGATTACACTTCTGTTTCTGCAAAGCATTGTGGGAAGCCTGGAAACACGTCTTTCTGTAAGAAGATTACATTCTCTAGCTTTGAGAACTCATTGTATGGGAGGCAGTAATTGCTGGAACTTCCAGTGAATTCTGGAGGATTCTGAATCCGAGACAACAGCGCAAGGTTTTAAACCCAAGAGATTCTGCAGGAGCTGGAAATCTTGACCAGCACACACAACTTGCTGGAGGAGCTCAGCAAGTCAAGCAGCACCTATGGAGAGGAATAAACAGTTGGCATTTGGGCTGTAGTGAAGGGTCTCAGCCCGAAACATGGCTGTTTATTCCCCTCCATCGACGCTGCCTGACTTGTTGAGTTCCTCCAGCATTCTGCGTGTGTAACACAAGGTTTTCGAAGACATTGTGCCACCAGACTCATCTCCCCATCTCCTCCCTTTACAGCCCTTTGCAGGAACCCTTTCTTTTGTGTCTCCCTAGTGCACTCTTCCATTCCCACCAAGCACTCCTATTCTTGCAGCACTTCCCCTTGCAATTGCTTGTTGCTTTTGTTCTTTCCCCTCCTTTATTTACCTTTTCCCTTTTTTTTTCCGTTCTGGGGGAGGACAACTGCCCAGCTTGACCTGCCAGCCACGTCTTCCTGCCCTCCATCTTGCAACTCCATCATTCCTTTGTCCCTGTTCTCACTGTCTGACTACTCCCATTTACTCAGTGACCCATGACCTTGTTTACATCTTATCCCCATGGTTACCCTGGTTTTAGCCCATCTGTGGGATTGTCCTCCCCCACCCTCTCTGCTGCTTTACAAGTTTCCTTTGTTTCCTTCCCAGTTTTGACGAAAGGCCTTCAACCATGAAACGTTAGCCCGGCCTCTCTTCCGGCTGATGTGGTCTCACTTGCTGAGAGTTTCCCACATCTTCTGTTTTTAGTTTAGATTTTCAGCCCCTGCGGCTTTTGACACTCATTGAATGGCATTTGATACGAGGTAACAGAGGTAACCTGAGGGAACTATCTGTAGTAAGGACGAGAAGAGGAGAAAACAGATGCAAGCTGATAACCGGGTAAACTTGCTTATCAAACAGACTCCACTGCTCTGCCCTCACTGAGCACGAGAGCAGCTCATCACTAATGCAGCATGGACACCAAAGGGGAATTTGATATATTGCCTTGTAATAAACACACTATAAAACTATCAAGTATTAACAGATAGAATGTAAAAGATAAGCTCCTTTGTTTTTACGACCTTCTCAGGAGTTCAGCAAAGGCCACTGGAATAAGTTCTCTGGCACTGCCTTTCCCCGAAGTGATTGGTTGGATGCCTTGAAGAAATTCCAAAGTGCTGAAGTTAGGAATAGTTTAGATTCAGCGAATACTTCGTATCTAGGTGAATGTGAGGGAGCTAACAGTTATTTCAATAATGTGAGGTACAGGAATCTAGAAAGCTGCCCACTTCAGTTTAGCGAGGCTGAGTGAATTGCTGAATGTTGATGCCTAGCAGCTTGGCTGTTACAGGTTTGCCCCTACAAAGGCATTTCAGATGAATCAAGACTTTACGTTACCGACTCAATTTATCAAAACTCACCTGCCACCTAACTTCAGTGCTCAGCACAGAGCCACTGAAATAAAATCAGTTCAAAGGTTTAAATTATAGTCCAGGTTGGACAAAACTGGGGGATAATTGAATGTGTTTGACAAAGATGTTGAGAAAGGGATTAAAGAAAGAGGAACGCTGATATGGATTATTCAGAGAATGAGTTTCCGTTGTGGTTCCTGGTCAACCCGTGAATTGTTATTTCTCTCCACGCCTTGTGGCACATCGGCTGGCTTCCCAGCATCTTCTTTATCATTTCTGCTTGTTTTTACGAGGCCGAGTTGCTAGCTTGACCCGGCACAGGAGGAAAGCGTGCAAGGAACCAGCTGGATTCGAACCCAGGACCACTCGCCTCAAAGTCTGGTGCTGATGCCTCTACACCATCGGCCGGCCGCAACCCTTGAATAGGTCTCGAGTAATCCAACTTCATCCTCTCTCCCTGGTTCTCTCAGCGAAACTGCATCTACACAACTCTTCACCAAGTCAAACAATCCCTTCAAAGCTTTGGGATTAGAACCTACTCTTTCCGTTGGCTCACCTAGCTGGCTGCTGGCTGCTGGCTGCTGGAGGTTTGCAGGATGGAGCATGATGCCACAGCTTTTTAAGGCTTGGAAGATCTGCTGGTCGTCCCTTTGCCTGTCTGATTTATATACTGAGCTACATGGCAAGTGTTTGAAAGATGATCGAGGCTTCAGTCACTTGGCAGGGGTCTCACTCTACCTTGTTTTCCCTTTGCCTGCTGTTCATTTACACCGGTGAACCTGCAGCAACTCAAACATCCTGACAGAGAACTGAACTGAATTAGATTGACGTTACTTCTTACATCCTTCACATACATGAGGAGTACAAATCTTTACGTTACGTCTCCAACTAAATGTGCAATGTGCAGTTTATAGTAATTTCTAATAAATAGTATGTATGAAAGGACAGTCAATATAGCATAGAAATACAATTGTATCAGCATGAATTAATCAGTCTGATGGCCTGGTGGAAGAAGATGTCCCAGAACCTGTTGGTCTTGGCTTTTATGCTATGGTACCGTTTTCCAGATGGTAGCAGCTGGAAGAGTTTGTGGCTGGGGACACTCAGGTCCCCAATGATCCTGCAGGCTCTTTTTACACACTTGTCTTTGTAGATGTCCTGAATAGTGGGAGGTTCACATCTACAGATGTGCTGGGGGCCCGCACCACTCTCTGCAGACTCCTGTGATTGAGGGAAGTACAGCTCCCATACCAGGCAGTGATGCAGCCAGTCAGGATGCTTTCAGTTGTGGTCCTATACTTTATACTTTATTGTCGCCAAACAATTGATACTAGAATGTACAATCATCACAGTGATATTTGATTCTGCGCTTCCCACTCCCTGGATTACAAATTGATAATAAATACTAAAAATTTAAGTTATAAATCATAAATAGAAAATAGAAAAATGGAAAGTAAGGTAATGCAAAAAAATCCAGAGGCAGGTCCGGATATTTGGAGGGTACGTCCCAGATCCGGGTCAGGATCCGTTCAGCAGTCTTATCACAGTTGGAAAGAAGCTGCTCCCAAATCTGGCCGTACGAGTCTTCAAGATCCTGAGCCTTCTCCCGGAGAGAAGAGGGATGAAAAGTGTGTTGGCTGGGTGCCCTATAGAAAGTTCTTAGGATTTGGGGACTCATACCAAACTTTTTCAACCACCTGAGGTGAAAGAGGTGCTGTTGTGCCTTTTTCACTACACAGCCAGTATGTACGGAATTCCTTGGTGTTGTTTATGCCAAGGAACTTAAAGCTGTTCACCCTCTTAGCCCCAGATCCATTGATGTCAATGGGGCTGAGCCTGTCTCCATTCCTCCTGTAGTCCACAAACAGCTCCTTTGTTTTTGCAACATTGAGGGAGAGGTTATTTCCTTGACACCACTGTGTAAGAGTGATAACTTCTTCTCTGTAGGCTGCCTTGTTATTATTTGAGATAAGGCCAATCAATGCAGTATCATCAGCAAATTTAATTAGCAGTTTGAAGCTGTGGGTAGCGACACAGTCATGGATATACAGAGAGTAAAGGAAGGGGCTTGGGACACAGCCCTGAGTGTGCTCCTGTGTTGAGGGTCAGAGGGGTGGAGGTGAGGGAGCCCACTCTTACCACCTGACAGGAAGTCCAGGATCCAGCTGCACAAGGCAGGGTGAAGGCCAGGGTCTCTGAGCTTCCTGCCGAGCCTGGAGGTTGGGCAGAGTTTCTAATCGTCTCTGGCAATCTACAGCTGGAGCCGGACTAAGCGATGAAGTCAACATTAATGAATGGTCTACATTTTGAAGGTGTGCAGATTTTCTCCGGCGTCTTCTCAACGCCGGACAGCCGCCAGCAGTAAAGGCGTAACTGATCCTGAGCTTGGTGCTGGATGCAGCAAACAAGTATGTAAACAGAAACTTGATCATTTAAATAATTCACAGGGCCTGATGTGGAGTACGAATCAGATCGGAGGGGTATTTCCAGATTCCCCTTCTTCCCCATCTCACAGTCTTGCTTAGTTTGCCTTTCAGAGACTCAGCCAATAAAAAAAAATCTGTACATCTATTTTGAATGTTTCACTGAACTAATTAACCTTCCAGGGGAACGTGCACACAAAATGCTGGAGGAACTCAATAATGAATAATGGACCCTAAACGATTCATTTCCATAGATGCTGCCTGACTTGCTGAATTCCTCCAGTATTTTGTGTGTGTGTTGCTCTGGATTTCCAGCATCTACACAATGTCTTGTATTTACACTTCCTTCAGCACAGCTCAGGTACTTTGCTGCCTTGTGCATCCAAACTGTGTTGCAGGTCTGATCTGTGGAGGTCAGAGAGAACGCAGTGATCCTCCTTCTGGAGGGGAAAGCACAGGAATACCATACTAACAGCTCCTTTATTGACACCTCCTTTCAAAATTCAGACCCAATTACCATGATTGCTTGTCTTTCAAACAGCAAATTTGTCTCCAATTCTGTTAATGTCCTGTATAATTCGTCTGGCAGAAATATACAATAGATCGTAAGTTCATGTCTTGGTGCCATCAAAAAGCAATTAGAGGTGAATCAGCCCTGAGCCTTGAGTTGCCTGCAGCAAAGACACAGCTTTTGTTAGGTCATCATTACTGCATAATGGCATTTTTTATGAGAGCGAACACAGCTAACACAGCTTTCACAGCTCTGTAAGGCGGGATAACCTGGCTTTCAAGTCTGATTTACCAATGCTTGTGCTGTTCATTTAGATAGGGTTTGTGGTAACTGATGGAACTGATGGCAGATGTGGGAAACGTGGTCAGTAAGTTTGCAGACGACATGAAGACTGGCAGAGTTATCAAGAGTGTAAAAGGTTGTCCCCGGTTGCAGAGAGGCATCGGCGTACCGGTGAAATGGCAGATGGAGTTTAACCCAAATGAATGTGAGATGACATATTTTGGGAGTACGGGTAAGGCTAGGACACATACCATGAATGGTCATGTCCTAGGGAGTACCAAGGAGCAGAAGTCTGTAGATCCTTGAAAGTGCAGAGAAGATGAGATGTGTCGAGCTGTGTCCACAATGCTCTGCAGTTTCTTGTGGTCATGGGCCGAACGGTTGCCCATGCATCTGGAGAGGGTGATTTCTGTGAGGCGTTGATAAGAGTTGGTAAGGGTTGATGGGAACATGACAAATTTCAACAGAGTAGACTGCAGGAATCCGTACCTCCTATCACAGCTGGATAAAACTAGAGGATGTATTTTTAGGGTGAGGGACAGAGATTTAGAGGGAATCTGAGGGACACCTTTTCCACCCCAAGAGGTGAGTAGCTGGAATACATTACATGAGAGAGTGGTGGAAGCAGAGTTGCTGACAGCTTTTAATAAGAGTCTGGATGTGTACCAATCGATTTTTGCACAGAAGGGCATGAGCCAAGTGCTGGGAGATGGGGTTAGTTCGAAAGGTGTTCACTGCTCAGTGTGAAAATTTTGGGCCGAACAGCCTGTTTCCCTGCTGTAACGTTCAGTGACTCTATGAGTCATCATCACGGCCCAGATCCGCTGCCTGGTCCGTGCCGCGCCTGCTTTTGTCTGTCTGCCTTGGAGCTGGGAAGAGAAAAAATTCCCAATGGATCTTTTTAATGCCCAGTTGCAGTTCCGACAGTGTAAGTGCTTGGGATCTCCTGCACCCAGAGGGCTACAGAGCACCAATCAAGAATACGACACAGCTCCAACAACCCTGAAGCTCGACGGCATTCAAGGCATGGCAATCCACCTACGGGCACTCCAGCCCCATCCTGTACCGTCCACAAAATGAACTGTGGTTACTTGCCTGGGCTACTCCAACAGTACCTCCCAAACCTACTGAGATGCAGGAAAGCACGGCCACCTGCACGTCCCCCCACGTCTCACCACGTCCTCAGTTGGAAGTACAATGTCGAGTTTTATTGCCACTGGGTCTGAATTTTGGAGGTTCAACCCAACAGCACCATGTCAGCACCAAGAGGAATGCAATGCTTCAGGAGGGAGATAATCACCACCTTGTCAAGGATATTTCTGAGGCCTCTGTCGGTCTGAGTGACCATGGATAGTGTGTCCTAGCTGTCTAGATACGCAAGCCTGGGTAGTATGATATGGAGGGCAAGCTATTGCCCATGTAGCAAGTTCCTCCTCTCCGTGCATCTGATGAACCGAAAGGAATGGCAGAGACCAATGCAGTTTGGTACCAGAAGTGTTGCAGGAGTTTGGCTTTGAACTGAATGTAGGACTGCCTCTCCACCTCCAGAGTTTTCCCTCGGGGTTTACTCCCGAAGACGTCCCCATGAGTGGGTACAGCCGCAAGGCATCATAGGTTCGAGATCAGAGCTTTCCTTCTCCCAGGTGAGCTGTCAACCGCGGCCGACGAGCCCCGTCTGCTCGAATGGGCAAAAAAATGCTGGCGATGTCACTGAGGTCCAGGTCCTGTAATAACAATTAACAGTGTTCTGTGCTGCCTACCACCATGATATGACCTCACACAGACAGCTCAGCGGCTCTCAAAGCACTGTTGGCATCAGGTGATTTGAACACTCCTGGGTGATACTATTTTATAGGTAGGAAGGGTAAGGGGAGTTGCAAGTGGCATAATTTAATAAAACTTTCCTGCAGTAAAATGAGATCAAGGACAAGAGTGTTATACTTCAGTGAGGTTTTAGACACAGACTCACATTCACATATACACACAGACACACACAGACACAGACACACACACACACAGACACACACAGACACACACACACACACACACACACACAGACACAGACACACACACACACAGACACACACACACACACATATACACACATACTCACAAGCTCACACATATGTAACCACATACAGTATATGCTGTAGACAAACACATTCACACATACATATGCATTAAATATACTCAGACAAACACACACACATGGACACACACTCAGACATACCTGTATACATACACATACACGTGTACATACAAAGATGCACAATTGTGCACGTACTCACCTACATATCAACTGAAATGGCACGTTTACGCATGCAGATTAATACACACACACACACACACACACACACACACACAAAGATTTTGTGTGGATATTTTCTCATTTACACACACTCGGAAATCTTTCTCACCTTCGTAGATCATTCACATCCTCGAGCATTTCACGCATACTCATTTGTACAAATTAAACTCACACGGGCCTGACACAATTTCTTTGCGGCTGGTCTCCTAATCGCCTACAGGAAGGAGATGGATTCCACACGGCCCTTCACATCCAACTGCTTTAAATCAGGTCAGTGTTGCTGAAAGGAGATGAGAGTCAATTTGCAAAACACCTTCCAGAAGCATCGAAGGAGAACAGTAGCAGCTAATCCCGCAATGGCAAGGCTGCCAGGAAAAGAACACTGGAAAGCCTGCTCAGCTGGTTTCACTTTACAGCTGCTCAGCTTGGCCACATATCCCCTCCCATCCCTGTCCTCCGCAGGTGAAGTGTCTATGGCCAGGAGCACGCTTCCCCTGCTCATCCCTGTACCACGGTCACTCAGGCAGATGCGTGTGCGTGTATGTGTTGGGGGGGGGGTCTACTGCACAAAATCGAAATAAGTTGCAGAAACTTGTAAAATTAGTCAGCTCTGTCGTGGGTACCAGCCTCCATTGTATCCAAGACATCTTCAAGGGAAGTGGTGACTTAGGAAGGTGTCGTCCTTCACCACCCATTTCATGCCCTCTTCACACTGTTACCGTTGGAAAGGAGGTACAGAAGCCTGAAGGCACACACTCACTGATTCAGGTTTATTATCAGAACCGGAATCAGTTTATTATCACCGGCATGTGATGTGAAATTTGTTAACTTAGCAGCAGCAGTTCAATGCAATGCATAATCTAGCAGAGAAAAAATAAATAAATAAAATAAAACATCATAACAATAAATAAACAAGTAAATCAATTGCATATATTGAATAGATTAAAAAATGTGCAAAAACAGAAATACTGTATATTAAAAAAAAAGTGAGGTAGTACCCAAAGATTCAATATCTATTTGGGAACCGGATGGCAGAGGGGAAGAAACTGTTCCTGAATCACTGAGTGTAAATCACTGAGTTAGATATGGCCCTTGTGGCTAAAGGGATCAGGGGGTATGGAGGGAAGGCTGGTACAGGGTTCTGAGTTGGATGATCAGCCATGATCATACTGAATGGCGGTGCAGGCTCGAAGGGCCGAATGGCCTACTCCTGCACCTATTTTCTATGTTTCTATGTTTCAGGCTTCTGTACCTCCTACCTGATGGTAACAGTGAGAAAAGGGCATGCCCTGGGTGCTGGAGGTCCTTAATAATGGACGCTGACTTTCTGAGACACCGCTCCCCAAAGATGTCCTGGGTACTTTGTAGGCTAGTACCCAAGATGGAGCTGACTAGATTTACAACCTTCTGCAGCTTCTTTCGGTCCTGTGCAGTAGCCCCTCCATACCAGACAGTGATGCAGTCTGTCAGAATGCTCTCCATGGTACAACTATAGAAGTTTTTGAGTGTATTTGTTGAGTTGACATGCCAAATCTCTTCAAACTCCTAATAAAGTATAGTCACTGTCTTGTCTTCTTTATAACTACATCGATATGTTGGGACCAGGTTAGACCCTCAGAGATCTTGACACCCAGGAACTTGAAGCTGCTCACTCTCTCCACTTCTGATCCCTCTATGAGGATTGGTATGTGAACAGCTTCTTCCCCTCGGCCACCCGATTTCTAAATGGACATTGAACCCATGAACACTACCTCACTACTATTTTATTTCTGTTATTCTGTACTACCTATTTGAACTCAACTATTTAATAGACATATATATACTTAATGTAACTCAGTTTTTTTCCTCTATATTTATTTATCATGTACTTCATTGTAAGGCTGCCGTAAATTTAACAAATTTCAAAACGTATGCCAGTGACGTTAAATCTGATTCAGATTCTGTTTGGGTGAAATGTTGTGAGATTACCAATTGTTCAGAAGGCCTGAGAGTGATCTGAGAACCAGTTCCATGGACAAAACGATCTCCCACATCAAAGTAAAAACACAATCACATGACCTTGGTAGAAGACCAGCAATTTTTCTGTCTGTTTAAAACATCATGGAGGTGGGTGGGGTCAATGGGCCCTTAACTGGCTGTCAAGCCGAGTCCACTAGGAAAGAATTTGTTTATTTTCCTCTCTCAGACTGGGAAGGAGAGTTCACTTCCTCCCTCACCTTCATTCAGGGCCCCAAAAGGTCCTTTCAGGTGAGGCAACACTTCACCTGTGAGTCTGCTGGGGTCGTCTATTGTGTCCAGTGTTCCCGATGTGGCCTCCTCTACTTTGGTGAGACCCGTCATAAATTGGGGGACCATTTCCATCGAGCATCTCCGCACCACCCGTCACAAGCAGGACTTGCCTGTGGCCAGACATTTTAATTCCCATTCCCATTCCTGTTCTGACGTGTCCATCAATGGCCTCTTCTTGTGCCAAGGTGAGGCCGTGCCCAGGGTGGAGGAGCAACACCTTATATTCCATCTGGGTACCCTCCAACCTGATGGCTTAAATATTGATTTCTCCTTCCGGTGAACAAATTCCCCCTCTCTTCTATTCTTCACTCTGATCTTCCACTCCTTCTCACCTGCCTGTTACTTCCACCAGTATCCCCTTCTCCTTCCCTTTCTCCTATGGTTCACTCTCCTCTCCCACCAGAATCTTTCTTCTCCTGTCCTCGACCTTTCCCGCCCACCGGCCTTCACCTCCTTTTATTCAGGCAATCTTCTCCCTTCCTTTCCAGTCCTGAAGAAGAGTTGACTGTTTACTGTTTTCTATTGATGTTTCCTGACCTGCTGAGTTCCTCCGGCATTTTGTGTGTGTTGCTTTGGATTTCCAGCATCTGCAGGCTTTCTCGTGTTCGTGATCACAACAAGGTTTGGGCAGCCTGTTCAAGTTCAAGGTTATTTGTTATTCAACCATACGCAGGTACACGGCCAAACGAAACAAGATTCTTTGGGAGCCAAGGTGCAAACCATAGCAGGAACAGTCAAACACAGCACACAGTGCATGCTGTAGCAGATAGAGTTGCAATTGCTGAAAAACATACAGTCACAAAAATAATGTAGCACAACTCCGAGTGGGATGGTCCGAAGGTTGGTGGAGCATGGAGTGTTGTCCTGGAGCCCTGTACCCACAGGAACAAGCATTGCATGCAATCCACTGAACCGATCACTGGAGAGCAGCATCGACGGGACGGCTTAGCCCCCGACCCTGCATGGACTCCAGCGTGCCCACCGCTCTTCTCTCACACCGCCTCCGGCATCTCCTGCCCTGGGCGGCTGCAGCGGGCGACGCCGTAGCATGAGAGTCTGTGTGCGCATCAACTGAGGTCGTGCAGCTCCCCGGCCACCGGTCGCACTAATGAACGAATGAACCGGGCTTACAGTGATAGGAAGATGGGACAGGAACCAAATGCCAGAGGTGCTCGTCAGCAGAGGGCCACACAGAGTGAAGATCCTTTGCTGCTGGACCAAAGGAAGTTCAACTCGATCTGGGAACCTTACCTGGGGCAGTAAAGCAGGGTTCCTCAACTCTCTGTGCTTCAGTTAGAACGCGAGGACAGGAGTGTGTGACCCTCAGAGGGAAGGGCAGGGCATCCTGCCAGTCAGGGTAGGTCACAGGCAGAGCGTAGACCCCGCCATTGGCTGAGATCAGGTTCCCTGCCCTTGGCTGGAGAAGGCTGATGATGGAGGGGAGACCTCCGTGAAGTATGGACCTGTCCTCGCACCACGCCAATAGTTTGTGGACCACGCTGTTCAAAGGATTCGAAGCCAGTTGTTCGGGGAGAGCCCACAACATTGTGGTTGTTTGTGACAGGAGCTGGGTGGGGGCTGAGAGAGTCTGGGCGATCAGTAGGTGGTGTGGGAGATGCGAGAGACCAGCCCCATCAACGATATCCCCAACACCCCCATCCTCAGCCCTCGAACACCCAACCAGCCCCAACATCCTCCACTGACAACCAGATCAACTTACCCCACCGCCCCCAACACCTCGGCCATATCTAATCATTTCCAGTCACAGATATGTCCTTACCTCCCCATCCCCTCACCTCACCTCCCACTCAGCCCTACACACATCCACTCACCCCTCACAGCCCTACCCTCACTCCCATCTCTCACCCAGTCCTAACCTCACCCCTCACCCAATCCTACGCTCACCCTCATCCCTCACTACCCAGTCACTTCACTCCTCTTCCCTCACTCAGCCCTACACACACACCTACTCACTCCTCACCTAGTCCTACCCTTACCCTCACCCAGCCCTACACACACATCCTCTCACCCCTCACCCTCCTGCGCTGCTCGGTTTGGTGGGTTTGAGCAGGTTCTGATTGGACGCGGGCTCATATGTGTTTCCATTTCTACTTCCAGGTACTGTTGGGTACAGCTGTGGACTCATCCCTTTGACATGGGTGCTGAGGGTCTGGGGGGAGGTTATTCACAACGGGGCAGGATGAAAACTCCCATTACATGGCAAGATGTTGAAGCACGTTGTTTTGTGAATCCGATGGGATTCAGATTCGCGGGGTACTGCTCTGAGGTTTGCTGGATGCCATTCACCGGGACCTGAGGCCTCTGTGTCCTTTCTCCAGGATGACAGACTCCTCGCTCACTTTCTCACCTGGTCCATTGCCGTGCAACAGGTAGATCTCCAGGATCAGACTGGTGAGAAATCACAGGCCCCAGCGAGTTCCAGTTACGGCTATCCCTAATCACTGGGTGATGGTGTGACAGAGCACAGAAACAGGCTGACATCACCCACCATTGACACCAGTCGTACACTCCTCCCATACGATTGTCCCCACGAGGCAGGCAATCCTGCACGGAAACTCACCACTTCATTAGGTGCAGTGTTTGGAATGATCTTCCTCCATCTATAAAGCAACAAGACTTTCAGAAAGTCTCTCAACTGGAAGCTTCATCAAAGCAGCTCTGATGTGAACATCAGCCCTTTGAAGTTGTGCAGGATCATCTTTGTAGTGTAGATTGTGGCAGCTTCACAGACAGCTGCTGTCGGAGCCTGTCAGAGCCAATACAATCACCATGGCAACACCCCATGCGCACACTTCCTGCTGCTCCCACTAACTCACTTTCTCCCAGGAGAGAAGGAAGGGGATTTTTTTTTGGGGGGGCAGGAACTCCACCTGTAGAACTGCTGTCAAACTGATATCCCTTCATCCATTACTCACCGAGCATGAGGCAGATCCGTCCAGGTGGGACAAAGCTGTGTCCCCAACAGGCCCGACAGGGGTACCCTGCTCAAACACTGTCCAGCTGGTGGGTGCAGGCTCCTGGGACAATGGCAAGAGCACCCCGATGGGTCTGCAACTGAAGTTTGGCATTCATCTGCAGGACTAAACCTGGGGTTCTCCTCGCTCCTGGACTCTTGTAATCGAGATGGTGCCTAAACCTCTGAAAACCACTTGAAGCATGCAACCTGCTTTGATTGTGCTTTGCCCATTCATTACATTGACCATTCGTGGTTCTGAAAGGGCAGTGGCTCTCGGTTGACGGAGGGGCCGAGGGCCAGTCACTTTGGCTCTGGTGAAAGGATTCTGGCCTTGACCCCAGGACAACACCTGCTCCTCTTTGTTTAGGACTGAGGTAAGGATGGACACTGTTTGTAGTCAAACCTTTGCTTCCATTCCCTTGACCCCTCCCCTACTCCTTTCCTCCTACTTTTTTAGTACATTTCTGTCCATCTCCCTCTCTGTTCCCCCTCTCTCCCAGTCTCTTCCCCCTTTTCCCTCCTTTCCTCCATTTCTAATTCCTTCCCTTTCTCTTCTCATTTATACACCTTTGTACAATGAGTGGTGACTGGCGTAACGTTTCTGCATCATCTGCAGAAAGAGAAACTGCACTAAAGCTCTGTCTATATATACCATATAACATTGCTCATTTTCCAGAAGGTCCATGTCTGTAGTTTTGGAGGAGTATTCTTCAATACAGCTAGGAACATTTACTGAGAGTGCCATACTGTGGATTCTCCCCTGCTCCCAGCTAAGAGCTTCCTGTACCCCATCCATCCCTGTACTTAACTTCCTCCAGCTGTGCTCAGAGCAGAGGCTGGTGTATCAGGCTGTCCCCTTTCATCCTGGAGAAAAACCACTGAAAGTTCAACTTCCGGTTCATTGTCATCTGACTGTAGTCATAGTCATAGTCATACCTTATCGATCCCGGGGGAAATTGGTTTTTGTTACAGTTGCACCATAAATGATAAATAATAATAGAACCATAAATAGTTAAATAGTAATATGTAAATTATGCCAATAAATTATGAAATAAGTCCAGGACTAGCCTATTGGCTCAGGGTGTCTGACCCTCCAAGGGAGGAGTTGTAAAGTTTGATGGCCACAGGCAGGAATGACTTCCTATGACGCTCCGTGCTGCATCTCGGTGGAATGAGTCTCTGGCTGAATGTACTCCTGTGCCCACCCAGTACATTATGTAGTGGATGGGAGACATTGTCCAAGATGGCATGCAACTTGGACAGCATCCTCTTTTCAGACACCACCGTCAGAGAGTCCAGTTCCATCCCCACAACATCACTGGCCTTACGAATGTACATACTGTATATACGACCAAACAAAACAACAGACCTCACACCCACACAACATATATCACGCACAGCACATAAACCAACATATTATACTATAGATAAGTTAATAAGATATATTTCAAAATGCACGTAGTAAAGCGCAGCACAGGTAAACAGCCCTAATGACAAGACTTCGGTGGAGGCAGGGTGTTCATTAGTCTCACAGCCTGAGGGAAGAAGCTGTTATACAGTCTGGCAGTCCTAGTCATGATGTTTCTGTACCTCCTTCCTGATGGTAGTGGGTCAAAGAGATTGTGGGATGGGTGGTAGGGATCCCCAACAATGCTTTGGGTCCTTCGTCTGCAACACTCCCAGTAAACGCCACAAATAGAGGGAAGGGAGACCCTAGTTTTACTCTGTAGGCTCTTGAGGTGCATTGCCTTGCAGCTTCCGTACCACACAACGATGCAGCCAGACAGGACACTGTTGATGGCTCTCCTGCAGAAAGTTGTTAGAATGGGGGTGGGGAGCCTTGCACACCTCAATCTCCTCAGGAAGTGTAGATGCTGCTGTGTCTTCTTGAGTAGTGAGGAGGCGTTGTGGGTCCTGGTTAGATCATCCATTCATGTGTTGCGCGCACATCAAGGAACTTTGTGCTCTTTACTCTCTCCACGGTAGAGCCTTTGATGTGCAATGGAGAGACAATAGACAATAGGTGCAGGAGTAGGCCATTTGGCCCATCGAGCCAGCACCACCATTCACTGTGATCATGGCTGATCATCCATTATCAGTATCCAGTTCCTGCCTTATCCCCATGACCTTTGATTCCACTATCTTTAAGAGCTCTATCCATCTCATTTTTGAAAGCATCCAGAGACTTGGCCTCCACAGCCTTCTGGGGCAGAGCATTCCATATATCCACCACTCTCTGGGTGAAAAAGTTTTTCCTCAGCTCCGTTCTAAATGGCCTACCCCTAATTCTTAAACTGTGGCCTTTGGTTCTGGGCTCACCCATCAGCGGGAACATGCTTCCTGCCTGCAGCATGTCCAATCCCTTAATAATCCTATATGTTTCAGTAATATCCCCTCTCAGCCTTCTAAATTCCAGAGTATACAAGCCCAGTCACTCCAATCTTTTGACATATGACAGTCCCGCCATCCCGGGAATTAACCTTGTGAACCTATGCCGCACTCCCTCAATAGCAAGAATGTCTTTCCTCAAATTTGGAGACCAAAACTGCACACAGTACTCCAGGTCTGGTCTCACCAGGGCCCTGTACAGCTGCAGGAGGACCTCTTTGCTCTTATACTCAATTCCCCTTGTTATGAAGGCCAGCATGCCATTAGCTTTCTTCACTGCCTGCTGTACTTGCATGCTTGCTTTCAGTGACTGATGTACAAGAACACCTAGATCTCGTTGTGCTTCCCCTTCTCCTAATTTGACTCCATTTAGATAATAATCTGCCTTCCCATTCTTACCACCAAAGTGGATAACCTCACATTTATCCACATTAAACTGCATCAGCCATGCATCTGCCCACTCACCCAGCCTGTCCAAGTCACCCTGCATTCTCATAACATCCTCCTCACATTTCACACTGCCTCCCAGCTTTGTGTCATCGGCAAATTTGCTAATGTTACTTTTAATTCCCTCATCTAAATCATTAATATATATTGTAAACAGCTGCGGTCCCAGCACTGAACCCTGCGGTACCCCACTGGTCACCGCCTGCCATTCCGAAAGGGACCCGTTAATCGCTACTCTTTGTTTTCTGTCCGCCAGCCAATTTTCAATCCATGTTAGTACTCTGCCCCCAATACCATGTGCCCTGATTTTGCCCACTAATCTCCTATGTGGGACTTTATCAAAGGCTTTCTGAAAGTCCAGGTACACTACATCCACTGGCTCTCCTTTGTCCATTTTCATAGTTACATCCTCAAAAAATGAGAATGGTCTACTTGTGCCATCCTGAAGTCTACAATCATCTCTTTTGTCTTGTCCATGTTGAGGCTCGGGTCGTTATTCTCGCACCATTTGACAAGCCTTCTCTACCTCCTCTCTGTACGCTGACTCGTCGCTGATGAGGCCAACCACTGTTGTGTCATCAGTGAACTCGATGATGCAGTTTCAGCTGGATCTGGCAGTGCTATTGTGAGTCAGCAGCACGAAGGGCAGTGGGCTGTGCACGCTCCGTGTGACAGAGCTTGAGCTGCCACTGCCACCTCTTGTCTTTCTGTCAAGAGGTCCAACATCTAGTTACAGAGAGGGGTGTTGAGTCCCAGCGAAGACATTTTACCCACCAGCCTCTGAGAGATGATCGTGTTAAATGCAGAGCTGAAGTCAATGGCGTATGAGGCATTGTTTTCCAGATGGGACGGGTTGGAGTGGAGGGCGGAGACTACGACGTCACCAATGGACTGGTTTGAGCAGTAGGCAAACTGGAAAGGATCCTATGTAGCTGGAAGGTAGGATGGTATACAATTTACTATACAGCTGCTCAAGGCACTTCATGATTGTTGACAAACAAGAGAAAATCTGCAGATGCTGGAAATCCAAGCAACACACGCAAAATGTTCGAGGAACTTAGCAGGCCAGGCTGCATCTATGGAGAAAAGGTACAGTCGACATTTCGGTCTGAGACCCTTTGGCAGGACTTGAGGGAAAAAGGTGAGGAGTAGATTTAAAAGGTAGGGGAAGGGGAGAGGGAAACACAAGGTGATCGGTGAAACCGGGATGGGGAGGGATGAAGTAACTAGCTGGGAAGTTGATTGGTGAAAGAGATACAGGCCTGGAGAAGGGGGAGTCTGATAGGTGAGGAACGAAGGCCATGGAAGAAAGAAAAGGGGGGAGGAGCACCAGAGGGAGGTGATGGGCGGGCAAGGAGATAAGAGAGGGAAAAGGGAATGGGACTGGTGAAGGGGGGGACATTACTGGAAGTTCGAGAAATCGATATTCATGTACATTCCAGGCATCCGCCACTTTCTGAGTAAAATACTTACCCCTCGTATCTCCTTTGAACCTATCCCCTCTCACCTTCAAACCTTCAATGGATGTCCTCTGGCAATTAGACATTTCAACCCTGGGAAACAGATACTCCATCCATGCCTCTCATAATTGTGTAAACCTCTATCAGATCTCCCCTCAGCCTCCAGCACTCCAGAGAAAACAACCCAAGTTTATCCAGCTTCTCTTGATAGCATCTGCCCTCTAAAGCAGGCAGCTTCCTTTTCTGCAGCCCTCTCCAAAGCCTCAACGTCCTTCCTATAGTGGGGCAACCAGAATGTAGGCAATTCAAAGGTTTAACAATCCTTTGTACAAGGCTTTGAATTCCAGTCCAGTTCAGTTCATACAGCGTGTTCACTGTTCTATTCACTTGACAAAGTTCATCTCTCTTTACAACATAATGTTGTCTAACACTGCTCTACTTTTGGTGAACTTTCTCTCCACAATTCCCTGCCTGGTTCTGCCTTCACTTCTCCTCTCTGGCTGTGCTCAGGCGGTTGTGTTTTACAGCTCTCACTGCTTTGCTGATATAGTCTGCTGCAGAATTTACAACACTTGCACAGTTCGTACGTTGTGTTTGCGATCTGCCAGACTTCCTCATGCCTTGTGAGGATGGTGTGAACAGTCTCCAGAGACATGGAGCAAAGAGAATTCTCCTTTTATAAACAAGCAGAATAATGGGTTCGGACAGTATAAAACTGCTGAGGCAGACAAGCCTGGAGACAACGAACTGCTATAATTAGGCCGGAGTGAATCAGAGATTTCATGTTGATGTATCATCAAATTAAAATGTTAATATATCCATATTGTATTATTTTCTACATAACTCAGAGTAATTCTGTAGAGGCGCAGAGAGATTCATGAGGTTAAGGAATTGAGCCCCTTTCACGGACAATTGAGTTCCACGTTGTGCAGACTTGTGGCTGGTGAGATGCGAGAGAGATCTGTCTGTGCCTCGGTTGGGTGTAAAGGCCTGTGCTACTTCTCAGTTGCAAACAGGGAGTTCCTGGAGTCCTGGCCAATATCCATCCACGAATCAACATCGCTGATCCAGGGACTAAAAGCAAAATCACCGCCGTGTTAGAAAATAGAAAATATTGGAAATGCTCTGATGAAATTCCATGTTTCTGAAATGCTAATTTTATTTCTTTCTCCACAGATGATGTCTGACCAGACAAGTGTTTCTAGCATTTTCTTTATTCATTTCAATAAACGAAATTTCCTCGATGCTCCTGCCTGGCCGTTCGTCACTGTGAGATCTTGTTGTATACTACCTGACAGTAAAGTTTTTAAAAATATCTCTGCATCTTTCTCATCTGCTCCCTGGGTCTTTTGCTAATTCACTTGATTTATGTTCCTCTGGACATGGAAATAGTTTCATGAAGATCCCTCTCTCAGGGTGTGAATACCCATCTCCATTCTCTGGAGTTGCAAGACTCAGGATTGCAAAGCCAAGCAGGAAATTGCCCTGATTTCCCCTCTTATCTCAGGTGTGTTGATCCCATTAGGGAGGTCCGACTGGCCGTCACTCTGGACAGCGGCCAAGGCTGACGTTCAGCTGTGCTTTGGCTGTCTGACCTGTCCCTCCGTCCCGCTGCAGTACGGGCTTTGATGTGACTGGCAGCACCCTCACTCACTGGGAAATCAAGAGACTGTTTCTGTCATGAAATGACGCTGGAAAACTAATTCACAGCTTTATAGCGAATGGACCAGATTACTGCAATGCACCATTTACTGGCCTTCCAAAGCAAGCTATTGACAAACTTCAACTCATTCAGAATACTGCTGCTAGTCTTTTAACCAAAACCTGGATGAGGGTTCATATTACTCCCAGTCTAACTACTCACCATTGGCTTCTGCATCTTTTAAAATTGATCTTAAAGTTCTCATACTTGTTTTTAAAGCTTTCACTGGCCTGGGACCAGAATACATCACAGAATCGCTTTCGTTTTATAATCCTGCTCGAGCTTTCAGGTCTTCTTCCACCGGTCTCTTAAATTTAAACAATTTCCCTCACAAGAAAATTGGCAGGGTCAGCTTTTCTGAACTACAGTCCTCAACTGTGGGATTCAATCCCTAAAATTATAAGGGATGCAGACACAGCTGACACTTTGAAACACCAGCTCCAAACCTATTTATTTAACCCTGCTTTTAACTAACATCGTTTTGTCTTTTACTTTCATGCTTATTTTTATTTTTAGTTTTTATTCGTTCTCATGTTTGTGCTTTCATCCTATTGCAAAGCGCTTTGAATTAAATTATCTGCATGAATAGTGCTCTATAAATAAAGTGATTATTATTTTTATAATTATTATTATAGAAATTCAGCTCAAGCTGGTAAAACCTGAGGTACGGACACAGCCAAGCATGCTCATCTCTCAATTGCTAGGAACTTTCAGATTATTCTAGTGGTGTTTAATATTGTGGCTTTCTGACGATTTACATAGATATTACACTGTACCCCTAATTTTTTAATGCTATTGTGCAGCGCCTTTGGGATGATACCAGTTGTAGATACTACAATTGGGACAATGTATACTCTGTTCATGTTCCAAAGTCCTTCAGTTCCCTCTTTTAATAATTTCTGGTGTTGTAAACTGATTGATTACTGTAAGGCTATATGTGTTTGGAATGGCTAAGTTGTTATTATCATTATTACTCTCTGTCCACAAAAAAACGATGATCCAGAATTTCTCCCATGTTTTAATGGAAGATTTGGTAACCCTTGGCAACTCCAAATGGTTAATGGCAGTGATGCTAAGTGTGGCTCATGTTCCATGAGATCAAGATCACACAGTTCCTGTAAACCAGGAAATATTTAAGATCATTGAAGTTGGGTGCTACTTTACCAATTGCCACCGGAGTGAAATGGAGACACACAAGACCGCTGTCGCTGGGACGAGTGAACAACCCCTTTGCAGGGGGACTCAGCAGGTCAGGCAGCATCAGTGGAGGAAGAGGGATGGCTGATGTTTCAGGTTCAGGACCCTGCATCGGGACTGAGAGTATAGTAGGAGAAGCAGATATAGGACTATAAGACATAGGAGCAGAAGGTCATTTGGCCCATCAAGTCTGCTCCGCCATTCCATCATGGTCGATTTATTGGTCCTCTCAGTTCCATTCTCCAGCCTTCTCCTTGTAATGCCCTGACACCTTAACTAACCAAGAACCTATCAACCTCTGATTTAAGCACACTCAATGACTTGGCCTCCTCGGCCATCTGTGGCAATGAATTCTGCAGATTCACCATCCTCTGGCTAAAGGAATTCCTTCCCATCTCTCTTCTAAAGGATCTTCCTCCTATTCTGAAGCTGTGCCCTCTGGTCCTAGACTGACCCACTATAGGAAACATCCACACTGTGTTGGCCTTTTAATATCTGATAGGTTTCAATGATATCCTCCCTCATTCTTCTAAACTCCAGTGAGTACAGGACCATCAAATGCTCCTCATACATTAACCCTTTTATTCTCAGAATAATTCTCGTGAACTTATTCTGCACCCTCTCCAATGCCAGCACACATTTTCTTAGATAAGAGGCCTAAAGCAGCTCACAACACTTCAAGTGCTGTCTGAAAAATGCCTTATAAAGCCGCAGCATCACATCCTTTCTCTTATATTCTAGCCCTCTGGAAATGAATGCTAACTTTGCAGTTGCCTTCCTTACCACCGACTCAACCTGCAAGTTAATCTTTAGGGAATCCTGCACAAGGACTCCCAAATCCCTTTGCACTTCTGTATTTTTGAATTTTCCTCCCATTTAGAAAATAGTCTATGCCTTTATTCGTTTTACCAAAGTGCATGACCATATACTTCCCCACACTGTATTTTATCTGACACTTCTTTGCCCATTCTCTCAATCTGTGAAATCTTTTTGCACGACTCCCTTCTTCCTCAACACTACATCCTCCTCCACCTATCTTTGTATTGTCTGCAAACATGGCCTCAAAGCCATCAGTTCCGTCATTCAAATCATTGACATATAACATGAAAAGCCGTGGTCCCAATGCCAACAACTGTGAAGCACCATTTGTCATCAGCGGCCATCCAGAATAGGCCCTTTTTTGCCAATTGCCAATCAGCCAATCTTCTATTCATGCTAGTAACTTTGCTACATTAGCCATGGGTTTTATCTTGTTTGGCAGCCTTGTGTGTGTCACCTTGCAAGCAAGTAAACAACATGCACTGACTCTCAACCATGAGAAGATCCACTGACTCTCCTTTGTCTATCCTGCCTGTTATGTCCTCAAAGAATTCCAACAGATTTGTCAGGCAACATTTCCCCTTAAGGAAACCATGCTGACTTTGGTCTGTTTACCATGTGCTTCCTAGTACCCCGAAAAGTCATCCTTAATAATGGACTCCAACATCTTCCCATCTACTATAAGGAGGTGAGACGGTGCTGGATGCAGGAACGGGCCATCATCCTTCACCCCTCCTTGGGGGACAGATTACCTACTAGCCCTGTCTCACTGTTCCCACTCTCCTCCTCACCCAGGCTACTGTCCCTCCCCACTCTCAGTCCTGATGCAGGATTTCAATCTGAAATGTTGACATTTCCTTCTGTGACTCAAAAGGGGGGAGCCATGGAGTCATAAGTAGACAATAGACAATAGGTGCAGGAGTAGGCCATTCGGCCCTTCGAGCCAGCACCGCCATTCACTGTGATCATGGCTGATCATCCACAATCAGTATCCAGTTCCTGCCTTATCCCCATAACCTTTAGTAGCTAGCCAGCTGGACACAAACGGCAGCTGAAGTTCCCCAACCATATCGCAGCCACCACCTTGCAACCAGACATTGTCCTAGTGTCTGAGTCTACTAAGCAAGTGGTACTGCTGGAGCTGACAGTCCCATGGGAAGATCGCTTGGAGGAGGCCTTTGAAAGGAAGCTCTCCAAGTACACAGGACTGGTCAGCAACTGTCAGCAGGCTGGATGGAGAGCGAGGTGTCTCCTAGTGGAGGTTGGTTGTAGGGGATTCGTAGCCCGTTCTTTAGTTAGAGCCTTCAGCATTCTGGGCATCGCGGGAGAGAGGAAGAGGAGAGCCATCCGCAGTACCACCATCGGCAGAGAGGGCCTCAAGATGGCTGTGGCTCAAAAGAGGGGAGCCATGGAGTCATAAGTCGCTAGCCATCTGGACACAAGCTGGGGTCTGATCAGCCCCGGCTGGGTCACCTGGAGGAGGTTGTATGATGTTGAAAGACCCGAAACACCCGATGATTCCAGGAACATCACTGAAGATGTGTACAGAAGCATCAGTAGATGTATGTACACAGCTCCTCGACAGATGCTTTCAACACTACATCAGACAGTTTGTGGATAGGAGGTAAGGATTTCCGATCCAATTTTAAGCCCCTGGAACCTTAGACCTCCCAGTTCAACCTCATCTAGTCTCCAGTGCTTCAATAATCAATGTCAATTTTTCCTTGTGGACGAACATCTCTGGTCCTGCCACAACCTAGTCAATCTCTTCTGCTGGCTGCTATCACATTCTTTGTAGAGGCTGGTGAAAGTTCCCTTTGCAATTTACTCATCGGACTTTAGAGCAATAAGAAAAGTAAGTAACAGCCCCAGTGGGGTAACCAACTGGAACATATTCCCAGACAGAAAACCTTTGCTGGGCCATCACTCATCAGCTTCCTCCATGGTGGTTTTGCCCTCAGCTCTACAATATTTATCAAGAGGACCTACTGGAAGTTAACTCCTGCCCAATAAAATGCGACAGAGTTCACGGGGTGGGGGGGGGTGGTCACACGGAAGTTAATGAGAAGGAAAATGAAGTAGACATGTACAATAAAACAAGAAAATGCTAGCGACACACCACAGGTCGGGTAGTGTCCGTGGAAAGCAAACGGTTAACATTTCACAAAACACACAAAACGCTGGAGGAACTCAGCAGGTCAGGCAGCAGCTGACTGAATAAACAGTCGACCTTTCAGTCCGAGGCACTTCATCAGGACTGGACGGGGAGGGGGCAGGGGTCAGAATAAGAAGGTGGGGAGAGCGGGAGGGGTACAAGCTGGGAGGTGAGACCAGGTGAGGGGGAAGGTTTGTGGTTGGGTGAAGCAAGGAGCTGGGAAGGGATAAGTAGAAGAGGTAAAGGGCAGAAGAAGAAGAAATCTAATAAGAGAGAAGACGGGGGCCAGACAAGAAAGAGGAGGGTGAGGGGAACAGTGGGGGGGAGGGGTGCAGATGAGGAGAACAGAAGGAGTGAGAGGGGAACCATATTGGGAAATGGGAAATGGGAAATAAGAACATAGAACATAGAATAGTACAGCACAGTACAGGCCCTTCAGCCCACAATGTTGTGCCGACCCTTAAACCCTGCCTCCCATATAGCACCCGACCTTAAATATAGAAGGAGAAGGAGGAAGGGGGAGGAGTTACTGGAAGCTGGGGAAATCAATGTTAATGGCACCAGTTTGGAGGCTACCCAGACAAAATATGAGGTGTTGCTCCTCCAACCTGAGAGTGGCCTCATCGAGGCAGTGGAGGAGTCCATGGTCAGTCGTGTCAGAATGGGAATGGGAAGTCGAATTGAAACGGGTGGCCACCGGGAGATCACGCCTTTTGTGCTGGACAGAGCAAAAGTGCTCGACAAAGTGATCTCCCAGTCTGGGCCGGTTCTCACCAAGGACACCACACCGGGAGCACCGGGTAGATGACCCTGACAGACGTGTCAATGAAGTGCTGCCACACCTGGAAGGACTGTCTGGGGCTCTAAGTAGTGGTGAGGAAGGAGATGTAGGGGCAGTTACACTACTACTACATCAACTCAGGCCTAGGGGGCCGGACTCGGCCACGATGACAGACTCTCCACTTCTTATAGCACTTGTCATACTCAAAGTCATAGAGTCACAGAACACCACAGCACAGAAACAGGCCTTTCGGCCCATCTAGCCCATGCCGAACTGTTATTCTGGCTAGTTCCATCAACCTGCACCGTGACCACAGCCCTCCAAACCCCTTCCATCCATGTACCTATCCAAATTTCTCTTAAGTATTGCAATCGAACCCGCATCCACCACTTCTGCTGGCAACTCATTCTACACTTTCAGCACCCTCCAAATGAAGATCTTCACCCTCATATTCCGCTTAAACGTTTCACCTTTCACTCTTAACCCATGACCTCTGTTTCTAGTCTCACCCAACCTCAGTGGAAAAACCCTGCTTGCATTTATCCTATCGTAATCTTGCATACCTCTATCAAATCTCCCCTCATTCTCCTGCGCTCCAGAGAATAAGGTCCTAAACTATTCAATCTTTCCCCATAACTCAGGTCCTCAAGTCCCGGCATCATCCTTGTATATTTTCCTTACAGTCTTTCAATCCTATTTATATCTATGCTGTCGGTAGGTGACCAGAACTGCTCACAATGCCCCAGATTAGGCCTCACCAACGTCCTATACAACTTCATCCCAACTCCTGTACTCAATACATTGACTTCTGAAGGCCAATGTGCCAAAAGCTTTCTTTACTACCCTATCTACCTGTGCATCCACTTCCAATGAATTATGAATGTGTATTCCCAGATCCCTTTGTTCCACCACACTGCTCAGTGCCCTACCCTTGTTGGTCGCAATGAAGCGCAACACCTCACGCTTGTCTCCATTAAATTCCAGCTGCCATTTTTCAGCCCGTTTTTCCAGCTGGTCCCATCCCCACTGCAAGCTTTGATAGTCTTCCTCGCCGTCCACTACACCCACGGTCTTGATGCCATCCGCAAATTTTCTGATCCAATTTACCACATTATCATCCAGACCGTTGACACAGATGACAAAAAGTAACGAACCCAGCACTGATCCCCGCAGCAAACCATGAGTCACCGGCCTCCAGTCGGAGAGGCAACCATCTATTATCACTCTCTGGCTTTTTCCATGAAGCCAATGTCTAATCCAATTTAATATGTCATCTTGAATGCCAAGCGTCAATGTTACCTGGGATGGAGCATTTAATTTATGATGAGAGAGTTGAGAAACTAGAACTGCAAGTTGAGACAGTTGAGGTGAGAACTTCATCAGTACATACTGGGACCTCCTTCGTGCAAGAGGTTTCAATGTGGCAGAATTTGTTAACTGCATCTAAAACAGCTTCTTAAATCAGTATGGGAATAGTCCAACTAGATGAGGAGCCACAATGGACATGGTGTTGAGAGGTGATCAAGTGACTGACTTTTCTTTGGGAGAACCTGTAGGAAATCGAGATCACAGCTTATTAAGTTTTAAGATACCAGTGAATAAGGATAAGTGTGAAAGTAATAAACTGGAGCAGAGCAAATTACAGGATTATTAGGCAGGAACTAAGGGAGAGTTAATTGGGAACAGCTGTTTTTGGGCCTCCAGGCAGAGGGTGTTTAAAGACCAACTATAAAGTATTGGACTGGTATGTTCTATTCAGAAGAAAAGGCAAAGTTGGCAAAGTCAGGGAACCCTTAGAATATGAGAGAAGTGATGAATTTAGTCAAGAAGAAAATGGAAACATATGTCAGATAAAATCACAGAGGACGCTTGAGGATTATAAAGAAACTAAAAACAAAACTCAAGAAGGGAATTAGTAGATCCGGGAGGGGCCACAAAGAGTCCTTGACAAGTAGGATCCCATTTTATACAAACCATCAAGAGCAAGGGGATAACTAGGGAGTGAGTAGAACCACACAAGGGTAAAGGGAAGATATGAGCTTGGGGGTGGAGGATGTTGTGGGGAGGGTGAGTCCTTACCCAGTATTTTGCATCAGTGGTTACCAAGGATGAAGGACATGAAGAACAGTGAGATTAGTGTGGAGTGTACTAATGTGCTCAGGCATTTTGAGATAAGAGAGAGGTGGTGCTGGATCTCTTGAAGAATATTAAGACCCTAAGACCCTAAGACCATAGGACAGAGGAACAGAATTAGGCCATTTGACCCACCAAGTCTGCTCTGCCATTTCATCACGGCTGATCCATTTCCCTCTCAGCTCCAATCTCCTGCCTCCTCCCTGTATCCCTTCATGCCCTCTCTAATCAAGAATCTATCTCTTCTGCCTTAAATATACCCAGTGATTTGGCCCCCCAAAGCTGCCTTTGGCAACGAATTCCACAGATTCACCACTCTCTGCCTGAAGAAATTTTTCTTCATTTGATCTAAATGGACATCCCTCTCTTCTGAGGTGATGTCTTCTAGTCTTAGGCTCCCCCACCATAGGAAACATCCTCTCCACATCCACTCTATCAAGGCCTTTCAACATTCGATTGGTTCCAATGAGATCCCCATCATTCTTCTGAATTCCCGTGAGGACAGGCCTAGAGCCATCAAACGCTCCTCATATGATAAGACATTCAATCCCAGAATAATTTTTGTGAAATTCCTTTGAACGCTCTCCAATGCCAACACATTCTTTTTTAGACAGAATGTACTTCAAGTGAGGCCTCACCAGTGTCCTTATAAATCCCCAACATTACACCTAAGTGAACAACCATATACTTACTGACACTGTATTCCATCTGCCACTTCTCCTAATCTGTGCAATTCCTTCTGTAGCCTCTGCGCTTCTTCAAAACCATCTGCCCCTCCACTTATCTTCATATTGTCTGCAAGCTTGGCCACAGAGCCATCAATTCTATCATCTACATCATTGACATATAACGTAAAAAGAAGTGGTTCCCACGAGGACCCCTGTGGAACACCACTAATCAGCAGCAGCCAATCAGAAAAAGCTCCCTTTATTCTCACTGTTTGCCTCCTGCCAATCAGCCACTGCCTTATCCATGTATCTTCCCTGTAATACCATGGGATCTTAACTTGTTAAGCAGCATCAAGTATGGCACCTTAAGGCAGATACATCCTCAGGACCTGCTGGGATATAGCCTGGATTATTTTTAGAGACATGTTATGAGATAACTGATTTTTGTATCTTCTCTAGTCACAAGGTCAGGTCCCAGAGGACAGGCAAGGAGCTAATGTTCCATTGTTCAAGAAGGGAAAAATAGGTGATACTGGAAGTTATAGACCACTAAGTCTCACATTAGTCACAGGGAAGCTATTGGAGAGGATTCTTACGATAGAATTTACGAACATTTGGAAAACCAAGGTTTAATTAGAAACACAGCATGGCTTTGTGCGGGGCAAGTCATGTCTTGCTAATGATTTGAGGTTTTTGAGGAGGTGATGAAGGTAGATCTGTGGATGTTGTCTACCTGGATTTTATTAAGACTTTTGACAAGATCCCTCATGGGAGGCTCAAGCAGAAGATTACGATACATGGGTCCAAGCTAACTTGGTTATATGGATTCAGAATCGCTTTGCCTATTGGAAGCAGAGGGTAGTGGTTGGTGTGACTTTTTCTAGCTGGAGGTCTGTGATTAGGGGTGTTCCACAGGGATCTGTACTGAGACCTCTGCTGTTTGTGATTACAAATAAAGACATGGATGAAAATGTAGATGGGTGGGTTAGCAAATTCTCTAAAGATACAAAGTTTGGTGGTGTTGTGGATAGTGTGCCAAACGATACAGAAGGTATTGCAAATAAGAGCAGAGAAATGGCAGATCAAGTCTAATCGGGCCAAGTGAGAGGTGTTGCTGTTTGGGAGGCCAAATGTAAAGAGACAGTGCACAGTTAAGGGCAAGATTAGCAGTGTTGACATACAGAGGAATATCGCAATTTAAGTCCATTGCTCTCTGAAAGTAGCTGCAGAGGGTGATAGGGCGGTGGAAACAGCAGACAGCATGCTTGCCTTTATTAGTCAAGGCATTAAATGCGACAGTCAGGAAGTTATGCTGCCGCTTTATAAAACTCTGGTTAGGCTGCTTCTGCATGAGAGCATCAAAGCAAAAGAGAGGGTATATAATACAGCAAAAATTATTGGGAAGCTAGAGGATTAGAACGCTAAAACAACTAATGAAATATGAATGTAAGCTAGCCAATAAGATAATAGAAATAAAATGAATTTCAGATATATAAAGAATAAAAGAGAGGCGAGAATGGATATTGGACCACTGGACGTTGCAGAGGTAGTGATGGGAGACAAAGAAATGACAATGAACTTAAGAATTATTTGCATCCATCTTCACTGTGGAAGACACAGGGCTATGCCAGAAATTCAGGAATGACAGGGGGAGAATTGAGTGCAGTTGGGTTGAATTGTTCTCCAATCTTACCAATTTACTTTCAAACGCTTCGTCACCATACGAGGAGACATCATCAGTGTGCTGTTGATGGCCAGGATTGGAGAACAACTCAACCCAACCATCAACCACATGAGCCACACATTTTCCGAAGTATTTCCAGTGAATGTAGTCACTATTACTAAGGAGAAGGTGTTTTGAAATCTGAAAGGTCTAAACGTTGATAAGTCACCTGGAGCAGATGGACTACACCCCAGAGTTCTGAAAGAGGTAGCTGAAGAGACTGTGGAGGCATTAGTAGAGTTCTTTCAAGAATTGCTAGATTTTGGAAAGGTTCCAGAGGACTGGAGAACTGCAAATGTCACTTCACTCTTTAAGAAGGGAGGGATGCAAACACCAGAAAATTATAGGCCAGATAGCCTGACCTTAATGGTTGGGAAGATGTTGAAGTCCATTATTAAGGATGTGGTTTCAGGATACTTGGAGGCACATGATAAAATAGGCCAATGTCAGCATGGTTTGCTTAATGGGAAATCTTTCCTGACAAATCTAGAGGAATTCTTTGAGGGAATAACAGGCAGGATAGACAAAGGAGAGTTAGTGCATGTTGTTCACTGGATGTTCAGAAGGCTATTTCCATGGTGCTGCACCTGATGCTACTAATCAAGGTAAGAGGGCACGGTATTACAGGAATGATACTACCATGGACAGAAGATTGGCTGACTAGCAGGAGGCAAAGAGTAGGAATAACAGAGGCCTTTTCCGGTCCACTGCAGGTAACTAGTGGTGTTCCTCAGGACTGTTTCTTTTCACATTATATGTCAATGAGTTTGATGGTGAAATCGATGGCTTTGTGACCAAGTTTAGGGATGATACATAGATAGGTGGAGGGGCAAGTTGTGCTGTGGAATCAGGGAGCAGGACAGAAAGACTTAGACAGATTAGGGGAATGGGCAAAGAAGTGCCAGATGGAATACAGTGTAGGGAAATGTATGGTCATGAACTTTGGGAGAAGGAATAAAGGCATAGCAATCAGAAACCAGTGATGAAAAGAGACTTGGAAGTCCTCATGCAGGATTCGCTAAAGGTTAACTTGCAGGCTGAGTTAGTGGTGAGGAAGGCAAATGCAAAGTTAGCGGTTTTTTTGCAAGGACTAGAATACAAAAGCAAAGCTGTAATGTTCCAGCTTCATAAGGCATTAGTCTGGCTGCATCTGGCGTAGTGTAAGTGCACAGTTTTGGGTCCCTTGTCTAAGAAAGGACATGCTGACATTGGAGAGGGTCCAGGTGATGTTCATGAGGACGATCCCGGGAATGAAAGGGTTAACTTATGAGGAGAGTTTGATGGTTCTGGGCCTGTACTCACTGGAGTATAGGAGAATGGAGGGGGGGGGTGAATTTCATTGAAACCTATTGAATATTGAATGGTCTCGATAGAGTTGATGCGGAGAGGATGTTTCCTATAGTGGAGACTCTAGGACAAGAGGACACAGCCTCAGAATAGAGAGATGTCCCTTTAGGAAAGAGATGAATAGCAATGAAGGTGGTGAATATGTGGAACTCGTTGTCACAGGTGGCTGTAGAAGCCAAATCACTGGGTACGTTTAAAGTGCAGGTTGATAGGTTCTTGATTAGCAAGAGCATCGAAGAATATGTGGAGAAGGCTAAAGAATGGAGTTGAGAGGAATAATTAATCAGCCTTGATGGAATAGCAGACAGAATCAAGGGGCTGAATGGCCTCATTCTGCTCCTGTGTCTTATGCTCGTATGATCAGGATTATTGCATTCAATTCTGGTCATCAAATTATAGGAAAGATTTGGAGGCTTTGGAGAGGGTGTGGAAGAGTTTGGGTTCCAGTGAGGGTCTCAGCCCAAAACATTGTTTATTCCCCTCCATAGATGGTGCCTGATTTGCTGAGTTCCTCCAGAACTGGTGTGTGTTGCTCAAGATTTCCAGCAATTACAGAAACGTGTGTGCGTGTGTGTGTGTGTGCGTGCGCATGTGCATGCGTGCGTGTGTGCGTGTGTGTGTGTGCATAAGAGGTGTTTGTTATGAGGAGATGTTGGTAAAAATTGGCTTGCTTTCTCTGGACGTGGAGATTGACGAGGGATCTGATAGAGGTTTATAAGATTATGAGAGACATTGACAGAGGCAGTCAGGATTTTTACCCAGGGCTGTAAATATCAAGTATTGGCAAGAATAATTGTTGGTAAGAGAAAAAAGTTTAAAAGAGATGTGCAAGGAAGGTTTTGTTTTGCACAGAGACTGGTGGGTGCCTGGAAAAGTGGTGGAAGCAGATGGAATAAGACTGTTGAAGAGACATTTGGACAGACACATGAACAGACAGGGAATGGAAGTATATCGATCGTGTGCAGGCAGATGAGTTGAGTTTAATTTGGGATCGTGCTCAGCATAGACACAGTGGGCTGAAGGGGCAGTTCCAGCACTGTACCATTCTACGTTCTATGACTGGACCCCGACCACTCCACAGTGACGTGGGATGGCACTGACAACCTGTGCCTTTGCATTGAGGACTTACATACATTTGGGACAAGTGGTGGAAGGAACATGTCAGCTCATACATAAATAACACATCTCCCATCTCCTGGCCCATCTGTGAACAAACCCAGGTCTCACATCAGACTTTGTGCACCACCTCAGATGCCACAGAACGGCCCCCCTTGATCTGCAGTGACTGTCTCTAATGAAGAGATTGCAGTGGGCATGGGAGGTATTGTCATGACCCAACAAAACATTTGGAAGAATTGACCTAGCCATCTCTCACTGCCTCATGGAGGGTGCACGCCCTCGGCACAGAACATGACCTTTTATCTGTGTTCTACAGAACAATGCAACAGTCTTAGGCACACACTGTGTATAGAGCTAGGGCACCTAACACTTTTGCACAGAACTGTATTTGTCAACGTGTTAGCGGAAAGCAAGTTTGTAAATCTGAAGGGAGCAAAGAATGGAAAAGGGAGGGGTGTAGGGCAGGTGGCAGAGAGGGATTGCCGGGGTGGTGGTGGAATGGGTGCAAGCAATTGGTTTATTGATCATTACAGAATATCTCTCTGGTACTTCCTGCTCCCTCCCCTCCCCCTTCCCCTTTTCCTAACCATGATTCCCCTCTCCCTGCCCCCTTCCCACTCTCGATCCGCAATAGAGACCCGTATCAGTATCAAGTTTATCATCACTCACGTATGTCTTGAAATTAGTTTTTTTTTCAGCAGTACAGTGCAATACATAAAATTACTACAGTACTGTGCAAAAATCTTAGGCACCCTGGCTATACAAATGTGTCTTAGACTTTTGCACAGTACAGCACTGTATTTCATCAGCTTGTTCAAGATCTCCAGATTCATCGATTATAATCAGCAGACTTTGAGACTGTGATATTAAACACATCCCCTCCTACTGCACACAAAACCCACTCTGCGAGGAAGCAGTTGCTATCTTCAATACAAACGTATTGATCATCTGCCTGTCAGCCTTCATTACATCATGCAATTATTAATACTCAGTGGATGCTCTAGCAACAAGGTATTAAAAATAGATGGGTTGTTATTCCTGATATTGTATTAGTCTTGAAAAGCAAAGGACATATTTGTTCAGGTTTTTAATTTGTTTACATTTAGATATTTCACCATTTCCCCCCTCTGAATGAGGTAGCAAATCTAAGATTGGGTAATTGGAGGTCCAGAGCATCACAAGACAGTAGTCACTGTTAAACCTTTCCTATCCACTCACCTTCTCTCCCAACTCTGCCTCCCCATGGGTCTGACCATCATTTCTCTCTTCACCAGCCCCCTGTCCTCACACCTCTCCTCACTCTGTGACACCATTTGTCCCCTGCACCGTGTTGATTTACTTTTGTTCAAAATTATCCTGATCACACTTTCAATCTTATTTTGTGTACTTAGGTAAAATGGACTGAAAATATTGAATAGATGATGAATAAGGGAAAAAATGTGAAATATATTTTAACATTGAAGAAAAATGACAAATGCCGGAAATCCTCAGCAGGTCAGACAGCATCTGTAGTGGAAGAAACAGAGTTGCTGGTTCAATTCAATTGAAAGCCCTTCATCAGAATTGGGAAAGAGCAGTTTTCCCAGTACTAATGAAGGCGCAGGGATGAGGGTGCAGCGATAGGTCGATGAAAGGGAATATCTGATAGGTTGAAGTGAGGTTTGCCATGGGGATATGCTATGTTGGTCTCCTGGTTGTCTGCAGCATTTTAAGATCTCGATTTCAGATTTCCAGCATCTGCAGTTTTGATTATTATTTTTCCAAGGGTCCAAGAACTCATTTAGAAATGAGATTGGAAACAGCCAGCATCCACTGAAATCCATATTTTTGGGATGTTGGCCACTTTAACCATGGGCACCTCGCATCAACATCTCTTGTTCCATTGACAAGATGTCAGCAGGGAGCCGGATAGGATGACTTGTGACTGTCCCTTATTTCCGTGGAGAGTCGTCTGTCAGATGTCAAAATCCCTTTGCGTTGAGGAATGTGGAGGTTTGCGGGCAGCGGGAAGGGGAGCAAAGACGAGGAAGCGGGATTTGTTGTCTGATGTGACGGGCAGGACCTGGTTGAATTCAGTCGGGCATTGGCATCGCCACAGTTCACTGTCACAGAGAGCATGGCAGTGTGTAGTGGCAGGATGGGTTAAGGCACTCTCCGTGTCTCGGGTTATTGATAGTGCAGGGGGTGCACATGCTCAAATCTCCAGGCAGTTTTATAGACAACTCGTGGCACTTGTATCTGTAATTGAATCTCATTATCAACACAGCCAGCTTCTGCCGCAAGCTCCTTCGGCCTCTGCTGTGACGAAACAGATGCAGGAGAGTTTGTGGATCCAGTCTTCGCTCCAGAGCCTTCAGCAAAATCCAGGCCAACGCTCGCGGTGTGGTATCGAGGGTACTGGAATTGGTTTATTATTGTCACATGTACCCACGATACTGTGAAAGGCCTGTCTTGCAAACTGTTCACACAGATCAGATCATTACTTTGAGGTAAAATAAGAGCAAAGCAGAATAAAGTGAAAAGCTACCGGGAAGTGCAGTGCAGATAAGCATTAAGGCTCAAAATCATAATGAGGTAGATTGTGAGGTCAAGAGTTCAGCTAATTGTACAAGAGGACGGTTCAAGAGTCTGACAGCAGCGGGACAGAAGCTGTCTTTAGGCCTGGTGGTACAGGCTCTCAGGCCTTTGTACCTGCTGCCTAATGAAAGAGGGGAAAGGGGAAAATGCCTGGAGTCTTCGATTAGGCTGCCTGCTTTACTGAGGCATCGAGAAGTCCGCGAGGGGAGGCTGCTTTCAGTGATGTGCTGAGCTGTGTCCACAATCCGCTGCAGTGCCTTGGGTCGCATGCAGAGCAGTTGCCCACATGCATCATTATGCATCTAGGCAAGAACGCCTTCTGTGGTGGATTGATTAGGAAATTGGTCAAGGTCGACGGGGACAGGCCGAATTTCTCCAGCCTCCTCAGGAGGTAGAGATGTTGATGAACTTTATGGCTGCTCTCTTAGGTTTGGGAGAGAACTAGATGGGAAACAGTCTCTGACCCGGGCAGTATTCCATGAGGTGCAGCGAGAGTTCGGGCCTAGCCCCTCAGCTGATTTTGTTAACCCTAAGAGTGGATTTTCTGGACGTTATTACTCCGTGCTCGTGGGAGGCTGCCGTGCATTTGCTTCCTCGTCATGACTTCACACATCAGCACTACCCCGCTGGATGGGGGGTGTCCCGGGGCTGTGAGAAGCGGAGCCTCTGACCGAAGGAGGCCGGGTGCGTGCGCTGTTCCCCCGTTGTACAGCTGGCTGAGCTGCAGGTGGATTTGATTCTGCAAGGGTTAACATCTGATCTGACCAGATGTGGCAGTGTTGGTAAAAACTGCCTGCTGTGAGCGGTGCTGCGTCTGTGAGCGAAATCTCCCATTCAGCCTGGAAGAGAGGGTAATTACCAATGCCGTCTGACTTGCAGTTCATTGACAGTTCCTTTGTGTCTGTCAGCGAGATGAGGCATCTCCCTTACTTTCCATGTCACCAGCCAAGAAATGTTTCAGAACTGCTGGCGGAGCTGGCATCCTCGCCCTATTAAACCGCAGCCCCAGGGTAGCACCACGGGTTGTGCGGACTCTCTCCCATCTCCAGTCCCATCACTCAGTCCCAAATTGAGCACATCTTCACATCAATTCGCAAATCAAAGGACAGGCCCTGTCAGCAGCTCATGAAGCAATTCGGGCAAATCCTCTTGCCCGCAGCACTGGGCGATGTTCAGCACGTTGCTGATTAGGACGTGGAAATGTAATGGCTCAGGCTGGTGCGGCCTCCCCTGTGTTTTACCTCCTTGTTTTGCCGGACGATGCATGTTGTCAGTTGGCGCATCCTTTCCCTTCGATCTGTTCAATTCAAAGCAGCGCCAAGGAAGTATCACCTGGCTTAGGTCTGAAAGATCGGAACGGTTGCCACGCGGCCCCGATTGGGAACACCAACGCCCTTGAATGGCCGAGTCCATCGTGGGTAAAGTTCCCCCCGCCATTCCGCACACCCACATGGAGCGCTGTCGCAGGAAAACAGTCCACCATCAGGGACCCCCACCGCCCAGGCGGCTGCCGTCAGGAGGAAGGTGCAGGAGCCTCAGGACTCACACCACCAGGTTCAGGAACAGCTGTTACCCCTCGACCATCAGACTCCTGAACCAGAGGGGATAGCTTCACTCAACTTCACTCGCCCCATCACTGAACTGTTCCCACCACCTGCGGACTCACTTTCAAGGACTCTTCATCTCGTGTCCTCGATATTTATTGCTTACTGATTTACTATAATTGCTATTTTTCTCTCTTTATATTTGCGCAGTTTTGCACCTGGGTTGTTTGTCCATCGTGTGTGCGGCTTTTCATTGATTCTATGGGTTTCTTTATATTTACTGTGAATGCCCGCAAGGAAATGAATCTTAGGTCTGTATATGCTGACATATATGTACTTCGATAATAAATGTACTTTGAACTTTTAACTTTGAACCTGGCCATTCAACCCATCCGTTCTATGCTTCAGCCTCCTCCCATCATGCTCCTTTGCCCCTCCCGCTACCCGTAATGAAACGTTGCTGTGTGTGTCTGAAATCTCCAGAATCAGTCCACTCCCTCACCTGCTCCAGAACTTCAGAGGAGCTTTCTGCCCGAGACCGATGGAGGCCGGATCGTTAGATATATCTAGGGGGGAGCAGCATAAACGTTTGAAAGATTGAGGAATTAAGTATGACACAGAAGAGGAGTTGGGGCCAGTTTAGATCAGCTATGATCATAATGAATGGTGGGGCAGCCGTATGGGACTGGGTGGCCGTCTCCTGCTCCTTCTTTCTTCACCCGCTGCCCCTCAGGCCTGCCTTTCTCCATGGCACCCGAGCCTCCTCCAGCCCCTCCATCTCTGGGCATGTCTGCAGCTTCCCAGGCTTCAAGCTCAGAGGTCCCCTCCTAAACCTGTCTGCTTGGCAACAAAGAACAATATTTAAGTTATAATTCAGTTGTTATTTGTTTAAAATACCCTTTAAAATTGATAATTCATCAAGGATTTTGGTCCATGGCTCCAAGGCCTCGCTCCCTGCCTTCCTGACAAATTGCCTTTGGAGCTGGATCATGGGATTGCTCAATGCCCTGCTGGAGCTGTTTGCGGAGCACTGGTTGTTACGATGCTCTCGGCCCTTGGGTTGTGAACGTTCACCAACCCAACCCTCCCCCAGCCCCACCTCCTCCTCCCGTACTTAGACTGACTCATCCATGTACACTACCAGACCAGGAACCTGCCTGTCTGTGTCGCTCCTCCAGCTCGATGGCTCTTTGTGATGACCTGCTCATTGGTCAGTGGCCACGCTAAGCAAACTGCGAGAGAGAGAGGGGTGAGAACACAGAGGAATAGATGAGAAAACAGAAAGAGAAGAGAAAACAGAGATAGCCAAGAACAGAGAGAGAGAGCAGACAATGGAGAGAGGAGAAAACAGAGAGAAAAAAGAACAGAGAGAGAGATAGATAGAGAAAGGGATGAAATGGAGAGAGGGGAGAACAGAGGGAGAGTGAGAGAACAGAGCAGACAACAGAGAGAGAGAAAACACAGAGAAAGAGAGGGAAATAGAGAGAGGGTAAAACAGAGAGGCAGAGAACAGAGAGAGGGAGAGGGGGAGAGATATTAAACAGAGAGCAGACAACAGAGAGAGAGAAAAACAGAGAAAGAGGGATAAAACAGAGGTGGAGAACAGAAAGAGGGAGAGATGGGGAGAGGTATAAAAGAGAGAGAGAGGGGAGAACAGAGATAGTGAGAGAGCAAGCAACAGTGGGAATGTAGGAATCAGAGAAAGAGCAGAGAATAGAGAGAGAGTGAGAGAGAAAGAGAGGCTGAGCAGACAAGAGAGTGGTGAAAACAGAGGAAGAGAAAGGGGGGAACAATGAGAGAGATGAGAGAACAGAGGGGGGAGTAGAGGAAAAGAAAAAGAGGAGAAAACAGAGGGAGAGAGGAGAGGAGAGGACAGCAACACACCGGGTGGAGGGCTGAGTCATTGGAAGAGGTTATTCGGCCACTTAAACCTGCCGCACGTTCATGATACCCCAGCTGATCCAACTCTTGTGTGGGTTAGCCCATACTCGCACCTCATCCCTCTCACTCAACCCTCTCAGTCACCCGTAAACCATTACACCATAAGACATAGGAGCAGAATTAGGCCATTCAGTCCATCGAGTCTCCTCTGCCATTCAATCATGGCTGATTTATTTTCCCTTTCAATCCCATTCTCCTGCCTTCTTCCCATAATCTTTGACACCCTTACTAATCAAGAACCTACCAACCTCTGCTTTCAATATACCCAATGACTTGGCCTCCACAACCATCTGTGGTAACGAATTCCATAGACTGTTCACCCTCTGGCTAAAGAAATTCCTTCTCATCTCTGTTCCAAATAGATATCCTTCTATTCTTAGGCTGTGCCCTCTGGTCCTAGACTCACCCACCATAGGCAATATCCTCTCAATGAGATCTTCCCTCATTCTTCTAAACTCCAGTGAGTACAGGCCCAGAACCATCAGATGCTCCTCACGTGTTAACCCTTCCATTTCTAGAATAATCCTCATGAACCCTCTCCATGCCAGCACACCTTTTCTTAGCTGAGGGACCCAGAACTACTCACAATACTCCAACTGTGATCTGGCCGATGCCTTACAAAGTCTCAACATTATGGACTTGCTCTTATGTTCTAGTTCTCGAAATGAAATCTGACGTTGCATTTGCCTTCCTCACCACCGGCTTAACTTATCAATTACCCTTTAGGGAATCATGATTCCCAAGTCTCTTTGCATCTCCGATTATGGAATTTTCTCCCCGTTTAGAAAATGCCTTTATTCCTTCTACCAAAGTGCATGACCATACACTTCCCTGCTCTATATTCTATCTGCCACTTCTTTGCCCATTGTCAAAGTTCAAAGTAAACTTATTACATAAGAACATATATGTCACCATATATAGCCCTGAGATTTATTTTCTTGTGGGTATGCTCAATAAATCTACAGAATAATAACCATAACAGAATCAATGTAAGACTGCCCAACTTGGGCATTCAACCAGAGCACAGAAGACAAAAAACTGTGCAAATACAAAAGAAGAAATAATAAATAAATAAATAAATAAATAAATAAATAAATAAATAGATAAATAAATAAATATTGAGAGCATGAGATGAGAAGTCATTGAAAGTGAGTCCGTAGGTTGTGGAAACAGTTCAGTGATGGGGCAAATGAAGTTGAGTGAAGCTACCCCTTTTGGTTCAAGACCCTGATGGTTGAGGGATAATAACCGTTCCTGAAGCTGGTGGTGTGAGTCCTGAGGCTCTTGTGCCTTCTCCCTGATGTCAGCAGCGAGAGGAAAGCACGTCCTGCTGGAGGGGTTCCTGACGATGGATGCTGCTTCCCTGTGGTAGTGTTTCATGTAGACGTGCTCAATGGTGGGGAGGGATTTACGTGATGGACTGGGTCTTATCCACTACTTTTTGTAGGATTTTCCGTTCAAGGGCATTGGTGTTTCCACACCAGGCTGTGAAACAGAAAGTCAATAGACTCTCCTCTACACCATCACTCCAAACCTCTGCAAAATCCTAAGGAAGTAGAGACGAGGAATTCTGCAGATGCTGGAAATTCAAGCAACACACATCAAAGTTGCTGGTGAACGCAGCAGGCCAGGCAGCATCTCTAGGAAGAGGTACAGTCAATGTTTCAGGCCGAGACCCTTCGTCAGGACTAACTGAAGAAAGAGCTAGTAAGAGATTTAAAAGTGGGAGGGGGAGGGGGAGATCCAAAATGATAGGAGAAGACAGGAGGGGGAGGGATGGAGCCAAGAGCTGGACAGGTGAACGCAGCCAGTCAGGCAGCATCTCTAGGAAGAGGTACAGTCGAAGTTTCTGGCCGGTTCAGACCTGTCCAGCTCTTGGCTCCATCCCTCCCCCTCCTGTCTTCTCCTATCATTTTGGATCTCCCCCTCCCTCTCCCACTTTCAAATCTCTTACTAGCTCTTCCTTCAGTTAGTCCTGACGAAGGGTCTCGGCCTGAAATGTCGACTGTACCTCTTCCTAGAGATGCTGCCTGACCTGCTGCGTTCACCAGCAACTTTGATGTGTGTTGAAGGAAGTAGAGATGCTGCCGAGCTTTCTTCGTAATTGTTCTTACGTGCCGGGCCCAGGATTGGTGCTCCAAAATAGTAACACTTCAGAATTTAAAGTTGCTAACCCTGTCCACCTCTGATCCTCTGATGGGGACTGGCCCACTCTCCTCTGGTTTCCTCCTCCTGCAGACCTCCGTTTTGCTGACATTGTGTAAGAGGTTGTTGTTATGGCACTTCTCAACCAGATTTTCAATCTCCCTCCTCTACTGATTCATCACTACCGTTGATTCAGCCTACAGCGGCGGTATGGTCAGCAAACTTGAATATGGCATTGGAGCAGTGTAGAATCTTAGGTGTAAAGCGAGTAAATCAGGGGGCTAAGCACACAGCCTTGTGGTGCACCTGTGCTGATGGTGACCATGGAGGAGATGTTGGTGCCAATGCAAACTGACTGGGGTCTACAAGTGAGGAGATCGAGGGTCCAACTGCTCAAGGAGGTATTGAGGCCAAGGCCTTTGAGCTTATTGATTAGTTTTGAGGGGATGGTGGTACTGAAAGCTGAGCTGTAGTCAATGAAGAGCATTCTGATGTATGTATCTTTGCTGTCCAGATGTTCCAGGGTTGAGTGAAGAGACATGAGATGGCATCTGTTGTGGACCTGTGGCTCCAGTAGGCAAATTGGAGCGGATCCAGGTCACTTTTCGTCACCAACCTCTCAAGACATTATCTAAGACCCTGACCCAATCTTTCTAAGTCCTTCTGTAGATTCCCTTCTTTCTCAACACTATCTTCTCCTCCAACTGTCTTTGTATCTTCTGGAAACTTCACAAAACCATCAATTCCATTATCCAATTCTTTGTGACATATAACGTAAAAAGAAGCGGTCCTAACACTGACCTCTGCATAGCATCACTAGATACTGGTAGCCAACCAGAAAAGGTCCCCTTTATTCCCACTCTTTTCCTCCTGCCAGTCAGCTGATCTTCTAACCATGTTAGAATCTTTCCTGTAATACTATGGACTCTTGTTTAGCAAGATCATGTGCAGCACCTTTTTAAAGGCTTTCTGAAAATCTGAATAAACAACATCCATTGGCTCTCCATTGTCTATCCTGCTTGTAACTTCCTCAAAAATTCCAACAGATTTGTCAGGCAAGATTTCCCTTTAAGGAAACCGTGCTGGCTTTAGCCTATTTAATCATGTGTTTCTAAGCAACCTGAAACCTCATTCTTAATAATAGACTCCAACACCTTCCCAACCACTGAGTCAGGCTAACTGGCCTAAAAATTCCTTTCTTCTGCTTCTCTCCCTTCCTGAAGTGTGGAGTGGAATTTCAATGTTTGCAGTCCTCTGGAATCATTCCAGAAGCTAGTGATTCATGAACAGTCACTAACCTCATATTCATCCCACACAACACCTCACACTCACTGTTCATCCACCTTCCCACCCTCCTACGGTCCGCAGCATCCACCCACTCTCACTGATCAGCCCTCTCAGTCAATGTCAAACCCACCCTTGCTCTCAACCTTGCACTGATCTAAATTCATTCCCTGCACCTCCTCTCACCCCTTCCCTTGTCCCTCACCTCCTCACCCGCCACTGTTCCCTTTAATAGCCCGAGGAACCCACTCTGCTCCCATTCTCCCCTCGCTCCTCCTTCTCCCCTTCTCTTCCCATCCTACACCCCTGGCCTGCTCCTCTGCAATCCTACACCCACTCCTGTTTTCCATCAGCCATGCTCCTGTCTCGTTTCTGTTCCGCCCTTATCACCCTGACACCCTGCCTCGACCCCTACCCCTCTCCTCCTGCCCGCGCCCCCCGACCCTCTGGTCCAGCTGGCAATGTCTGCGCCGGGACATGGTGCCCTCCCCTGCGTTCCTTACTGCTGTTCCTAGGGGGCCAGCTTTACCAGCCGCGGTTCACCGCCTCCTCAGGCCCGGGTCGGACCACCACTCCCGCCCGTGCCTCCAGTGGCGTGGTGGTTACCTGACAGAGAGTGCCGAGTGCCACAGGCGATGCACAGCGGGCTGGCGCTGTTTCTGCATGGAGATTTCATCAGGCTGATAGACATCAATGCAAATTAGGACAAAGCAGACCTTTGATTGACAGGCTTATGTGCTCCAGTCCATTTTACCCAGATTCCTGCTCACCATCATCAGAACTCAGCCAGTTTACACTAATCTGCTTATTAACCTCTCATGGGATATGATTTTTTTTCTTGTGCGATGAACCCTCCCATGACTATATGTGGGGGCTGGGCTTTTAAACTCTTAGGAAAACATGAGGGGAATTTGCAGAATTAAACAACTGATGTGATTTTGCAATGTCAGTATCAGAATCAGGTTTAATATCACCCGCATAAGTCGTGAAATTAGTTGTTCTGCTGCAGCAGTACAGTGCGATATGTAATACTAAATAAGCCTCTAGATTACAATTAGAAGTATGCTCAAAAATTAAATTAAATAAATAGCGTGAAAAGAGAGGAGGGAAAAAATGGGGCTGTGTTCATCGATTCGTTGTCCATTCGGAAATCTGATGGCAGAGGGGAAGAAGCTGTTCCTGAATCATTGACTGTATGACTTCAGGCTCCAGCGCCTCCTCCCTGAGGGGGTCCTTGACGATGGATGCCACCTTTCTGGGGCATTGCTTTTTGAAGGCACTCTCGATGCCGGGGAGACTTGTGTCTATGATGGAGCTGGCTGAATTTACAACTACAAGTAGCTTTTTCCAATCCTGCACCAGATGGTGATGCGACCAGTTAGGATGCTATCCATGGTTCATCTGTACAAATCTGCAAGTGCCTTTGGTGACAAACCTCATCTCCTCAGACTTCCAATGAAATGTAGCCACCATTATGCCTTCTTCGTCATTGCATCAATAAGTTAGGCCCGGGACAGATCTTCAGTGATGTTGACACCCAGTAAATTGAAACTGCTCACCCTTTTCAGTGCCGATCCCTCAGTGAGGACTGGAGTGTGTTCCCTCGACTTCCCCTTGCTGAAGTCCACAGTCAGTTCCTTGATCGAACTGATGTGGAGTGCAAGGCTGGTTTTGCGACACCACTCAGGTTCACAAGGTTAATTCCCGGGATGGTGGACTGTCATATGTCGAAAGATTGGAGCGACTGGGCTTGTATACTCTGGAATTTAGAAGGCTGAGAGGGGATTTTATTGAAACATATAAGATTATTAAGGGATTGGACACGCTGGAGTCAGGAAGCATGTTCCCGCTGATGGGTGAGTCCAGAACCAGAGGCCACAGTTTAAGAATAAGGGGTAGGCCATTTAGAACGGAGTTGAGGAAAACTTTTTCACCCAGAGAGTGGTGGATATATGGAATGCTCTGCCCCAGAAGGCTGTGGAGGCCAAGTCTCTGGATGCTTTCAAAAAAGAGATGGATAGAGCTCTTAAAGATAGCGGAATCAAAGGTTATGGGGATAAGGCAGGAACTAGATACTGATAGTGGATGATCAGCCATGATCACAGTGAATGGCGGTGCTGGCTCGACGGGCCGAATGGCCTACTCCTGCACCTATTGTCTATTGTCTATTAACCTGCCGGTCTATCTTGCTCCTGTGTGTCTTCTTGGTACCATCTGAAATTCTGCCAGCAACAGTTGTGTCACTGGCAAATGTGTAGATGGTGTTTGAGCTGTGCCTAGCCACATAGTCGTGGGTATAGAGACAGCAGAGTAGTGCACTAAGCACACATTCTTGAGGTGCGTCAGTGGGGAGGACACGTTATTTCTGACCCGCACTGACTGTGACAGTCTCTCAATTAAGAAGTTAAGGATCTAGTTGCAGAGGGAGGCACAGAGGCCCATAATTTGGAGCTTGTTGGTTAGAACTGAGGGTATGATTGTGTTGAACGCTGAGCTGTAATCAATAAACAGCAGCCTGATGTGGATATTACCATTGTCCAGGCGATCCTAGGATGAGTGGTGAGCCAGTGAAATTGCATCCACTATTGACTTATAGGGGCAATCGGCAAATTGCAGTGGGACCAGGTTTTTGCTTTGGCAGGAGTTGGTTCTAGCCTTGAAGAACCTCTCAAATCACTTCATCACAGGAGAAGTGAATGCCATTAGGCGATGGTGAAGCAGCTCGTCCTTCTCTTCTTGGGCACTGGTGTGAGTGTTGCCCTTTTAAAGCAGCTTCAGCTGTGGTTTGAAGATGCCTTTGAACACTCCCGCCAGTTGGTTGGCGCAGATCTTCAGAGCCCCACCAGGTTCACCATGAGGGTCCGACACCTTGCAAAGGTTCACCCTCCCGAAAGGTGTTCTGACGTAGACCTCAGAGAGATCACAAAGTCATCAGACGCTGCAGGGATGAGCACAGGTGTAGTTTTGTTCTCCCTTTCAAAGCGTGCATGAAAGACATCGAGCTCATCTAGGAGAGAAGCATCTCAGCCACTCACAATGTTAGGTTTATAGAAAGTCACATGCATTCAATTCCACTTCTAACCGCAACTGGAGTTCTTCTTTCACTCTTAAAATCGCCTTCCACGGGTCATACCTGGACTCTTGTCTAGTTCTGTATCACCTTCTGGAATGCAACAGATCTGGCCCTCAGCAGACTACAAATCTCCTGGTTCATTCATGGCTTTTGATTTGGGTATATATGGTATGTTTTCGCAGGCACGAACTCATCCACACAAGTCCTGATACATTTGGTGACAACTGTGGCATGCTCATTCAGATTTGAAGATGAATCCCTAAGTACCGTCCAGTCCACTGACTCAAGGTGTAGGGTAATGAAATTGATGGAAATGTACATAATTCACAGCCACCGACATTGAGTAGGGATTCACTTTAAGATGCTGGTCTGACATGATGACGTAATTACGTATAGGGTTTTTAGCACGTTTCGTATTCAGTTTTTGCGGTGTTCAATAAACGAGTTGCTACGGCTTTTCTGAAACGTAAAATGCCTCTGCCATTTTATTTGTGAAAACCTACACTGGTGATCCCAATGCTCTAGGACGATTCCAGAGTTATTGAACGTGTCGGCCAATGCAGTCGCTTTGAAACTGCTCGAGTTTTGGGAGCAAAATGGCGTCGCTCGGTTCGAACATGCTGAGGCTCATTTCACATTTCGAGAAATATCTGCCGACAACGCCAAATATTTCTATGTGGTTGTGTTGCTCAGCGACTCCAGGGCATGTGAGAGCGATGAGTCTGATTGAACACCCGCCTGAACACGATAAATACTGAAAACCCTCTTTTTACAGACTTTTGGAGGTCAGAATCTGAGCACGCCAAACAGTTGCTCTCCTTGCCTGGCCTTGGTAATGCTGGGCCTTCAGAGCGAACGGACCACATGCTAACTCTCCTGGGAAACCACCATCCTTGTTTTATTTTTGAAGAATTCTTCATGCAGCAAATGCCTGATCAAGTTAGCACTTCGTCCAGGCTAAAGTGGCTAGACCTCTGTTCAGTGCAGATTTCCTGTATGCCCAAGGTCTGTTGGTCTACCTTAACAACTGCCGGCTTGTGGATGTCGAGGACGTTGTGTCATTACCCTGCTCCCCCAGCAAGTTCTCCACAATGACTCTGTCAGGTGCATGCACCACTGCACGTGACACTATTCGACTGCTGGGTGAATTCCCAGACCTTACCAAGCCCACATTCTCAAGGACAGTATCAAAACATGGGGTCAAGCACCGTATTTCCACAACGGAACTGCCAGTCCATGCCCGTGCACGTAGACTGGACCATGAAAAGCAGGCAACCGCGAAGGCTGAGTTTGCCAACGTGGAAAGGCTTGGCATTGTATGCCAGTTGAATACCCTTGGGCTTCACCCTCCTTATGGTCCTGGTCTGATGGTGGTTGCCACCCATGTAGTGATTTCTGATGCCTTAACGAGGCCACCACCTCAATCATTACCCGATCCCAAGCATCCAAGACTTTTCAGCACGTTTAGCAGAAAGTCAACTTTTTCCAAAGTTGATTTAGTTAGGGGTTACTATCAGGTGTCTGCGAGCTTGAAGGACATTCCCAAAATGGCTGTGATAACCCCATTTGGCCCCTTTGAGTTCTGCACATGCCACTTGAACTAAAAAATGCAGCACAGACTTTCCAACAGCTGATGAACTCTGTATTAAAAGACTTCGATTTTCTTTTTGTTTGCCTGGATGACATACTTGTCACCAGTGCATCCAAATCCGAGCAGGTACGCCACCTCCCACAGTTTTCGAGCGTTTAGCCAACACGGGTTGATTAGTAACCTTGCTAAATGCCAGTTTGGTTGTCAACCATTGACTTCCTCAGGTATCGCATCTTTGCGAAACCCCTCCCATCAAAAGCAGTCGCTATTATGGATTTCCCACTGCCCCGCACTGCTAAAAAACTACAGTTTTTCGGCACAATGAATTTCTGCCACCGTTTCATTCCATTAGCTGCTGAACTTGAGCTTGCCCTGGACAGTGTACTTAAAGGCAATACCCTTCGTCAAGTGCTTCACTGGTCAGAGGACATAACCAGGGCAGTTGATGATACCAGATGAGTTCTTTTTAACGCAACCCGACTGGCACACCTGCTTTTTACTACTGATGCCTCAGACTATGCTGTGGCCTCACAGAAAATGGTTGCACGAAAGCTTGTGTGCATGGCCTTCGACAGGACGTGCGTGATCGGACTGCAGTCTGCGTGGAGTGCCAGCGGGCAAAAATTAACCGTCATGTTCAGGCGCCATTGGCGCCCCCTCTGACCGCGGTCCCCAAATTCATATCAGACCCCTGGGCTGTGATGGCTTGGAGCCGCTGCGTTAGCCTACCCCACAGCATGGCAGCCCAGTGGCCTACGTGAGCTGTTTCACCGCTCCTTAAAGGCTGCTCATCGCTGGCTGATGGGTGTTGGCATGATCGTCTCCCGTAAGTCTTGTTGGAGCTCGGAACAGCTCCAAAACAGGACCTGCAGTCGTCTGTGGCTGGGTAGGTATATGGACAGCTGTTACGAGTGCCTGGTGATTTCATTCCTGAAGCCATGACCGCCTGGTTGACATCTCAACAGTGTTCCACCCTCCTTGGTAAATTCAATTCTTTTTCACCTATTCCTACCTCCCATCATGGCATTCATGGGTTCCTGTTGACCTACGTTCCGCCTCGTTTGCTTTCATCTGCCATGATGCACACCAGCATCATCTTAGGCCCCCTTACAATGGCCCATTCCGTGTTTTGTAACTGGGAGAAAAGACCTTTATCATAGACAGGAGGGCTAAACCTGAACATGTTTTGGCAGATTGCCTTAAACCGGCCCACCAAGATTTGGAGGATTCCGCTGTCATGCCCCTGCCATCACGACATGACCAACACGTCTCGGGATGAGCCCAAGGCACCTGCTTTTCCTCCACCCTTGGAACTAAGGACCTGAGCTGCATTTGCTCACGATGCCGGTTTTAGTGAATTCTGAGGGGGGGGGGACTGTGTAGTGTAATATAATTGGTGGAAGTATACATAATTCACAGCCATTGACGTTGAGTTGGGGGCTGCTCTGACATGATGATGTAGTTACTGTAGGTGAAGGGGTTTTACACACTTTGTGCTCAGTTTTTTAAGGTTCAATAAATGAGCTGCTACAGCCTTTCTGAAACATAAAACACCTCTGCCATTTTATTGGCAAAACCCTGCAAAAGCAATTCTCTAAACGCTCCTCAGCCTCCCTTGACGTATGTTGGCGTGTGTATCGTCAAACTTTGCCGTGCGCTTTTGGAGTGGATTGTATTTAAGCCCAGGCCTTGGTTTGCACATCAGAAGCTCCTGTGTTTCTTCTGCGGTGGTTTCCCGGTGACCAAAAAGAGAGCAGTGAGGTCGGATAACTGATCAGGGGGCTGAGAACCTTTCTTGAACCCTGAGGGGGATCCAGGACAGGGTTAGTGTGGGGCCAGGGCAGAGGCTCAGAGAGGTGTGGTGATGTGGCCAAAGAGAGAGAAAGGGATATACTGTAGGAAGTCAGGGAAATGGGAAGATAGGAAGTTGGGACTCCAGAATGGGCTGAGACATGGTGTCCTCAATCAGCAAACAGGAAGAATAAGGTCAGACATCATCCTTATGGGAGTGAATAAACTGAGTCCAGTGTCCAGAAGGGGCTTTGACCAAGTCCTGACCAGCTGAAGTACAAAGGAACTCCGTCGAGGGAAACAAGGAGACAAGCTTTGGAGAAATCTCTTCACTAAACAGCATTTAGTCAAACCCCAGCAATTTATGGTTCCCGTTCATGGTCGAACCCCACCCAAACTCCAAACTAACTCATTACTCAGGAACTCTGATCATTGCTACTCCGCTGGATGTGATCCTGAGAGCAGAGCCTCCACCCCCAAACCCCCTGCAATTGCCTAGAACAAAAAATCCTACAAAAAATTGTGGATGCGGTCCAGTCTGTCACGGGGAGAGTTCTCCCCACCACTGAGCACATCCACACACAGCATTGTCACAGGAAAACAGCATCCATCATCGGGGACTCCTACCACCCAGCTCATGTTCTCTTCTCACTGCTGCCATCAGGAAGAAGGTACAGGAGCCTCAGGACTCACACCACCAGGTTCAGGAACAGTTACCACCCTTCAAACATCAGGCTCCTGTAACAGGGGAGATAACTTCTCTCAACTTCACCTGACCCATCACTGATCTGTTGCCACAACCTATAGACTCACTTTCAAGGACTTCATCTCATGTTCTCAATATTTTTTGTTTATTTGTTTATTATTATTATTATTTATTTTTTTCTTTTGTATTTGCACATTTTGTTACCTTTTGCACACTGGCTGTCTGCACTGTTAGGTATGGTCTTCCATTGATTCGATTATGGTTGTTGGATTTACTGAGTATGCACTAAAGAAAACAAATCTCCAAGTTGTTTATGGTGATATATATGATAATAAATTAACTTTGAACTCAGAGTTTCTTCTCTCTGTTTCCATTCCTCTGTAACATGGGAACTTCCTTCTGGAGTAGGTTTCACAAAATTTAGGACATCCCTTTCTGATTGGTTCAGCAAGGCAGGAATTGACTCAGTGTGTCAGTACTGGTAAAGAATGTGGTCTCAGCACAGTATAGGTAAAGACACAGGAGCATTATGTTTGATGCATATCTATCTTATTTCGATCCCACTAGTGTCAGGCTCTTAAACGTACCATGCAGTAGCTGTGAGAATATGTCATGGTCCAGATGCCGGGGAACTTTGATGATGGACGCTGTCCTCCTGTAGGTTCTGCCGATAGTACGGAGGGACGTGCCCATGGTGTACTGGGGAGAGTTCACCTCCTCTCCACAGCTTCCTACACATTCTCATTGCTGCTCCAGACCACGACTCATCATTTCAGGAACAGCTTCTTCCCCTCCGCCATCAGATTTCTCAATGGACAATGAACCCATGAACACATTCTCAGAATTTCTTTTCCTCTATTTTTGCACTACTTATTCAATTTAATTATTTATACATAGATTGGAATATATTATTGTAATTTATAGTTTTAAAATTATTATACATTGCTATTTACAGCTGCTGCAAAACGACAAATTTCATGACGCAAACACGAGGAAATCTGCAGATGCTGGAGTTTCAAGCAATACACATAAAAGTTGCTGGTGAACACAGCAGGCCAGGCAGCATCTATGGGAAGAGGTACAGTCGACGTTTCAGGCCGAGACCCTTCGTCAGGACTAACTGAAAGAAGAGATAGTAAGAGATTTGAAAGTGGGAGGCGGAGGGGGAGATCCAAAATGATAGGAGACTCTCCCCCTCCCACTTTCAAATCTCTTACTAGCTCTTCTTTCAGTTAGTCCTGACAAAGGGTCTCGGCCTGAAACGTTGACTGTACCTCTTCCTAGAAATGCTGCCTGGCCTGCTGCATTCACCAACATATTTCATGAGATACGCCAGTGATATTAAACTTGATTCTGATTCTGATAATGCAACCAGTCATCTATAGGAGACTGTTTGAGTGTTAACTTTCTAAGAAAGTGTCTTCTTCACAATTGCGTCTATGTGCTGGGCCCGGGACAGGTGATCTGATATGTCAATGCCCAGGAATTTAAAGTTGCCGACTCACTCCACAGCTGCTCCCCCAACGTAGACCGGTGTAAGTGTGTAATCGATTCTTTAGCTTTACAGATGTTGAGTGAGAGGTTGTCGTGATGGCTTCACTAAACCAGCTATCCTATCTCGCTCCAGTAAGCCGACTTTTCGCCACTTGTAATTCGCTGGTGAATTTGTACATGGCGTTGGAACTGAGCCTATCCACGCAGTCGTGTGTGTATAGAGCAGAGGGCTAAGCAAGTGTCAGTGTGATGGTCAGCGAGAAGGAGAAGTTGTTACCAACCCTCACTCTTGGAGGTCTTCTGATGATCAGCATCAGGTTTATTATCACCAGCATGTGTCGTGAAATTTGTTAACTTAGCAGCAGCAGTTCAATGCAATACATAATCTAGCAGAGAAAAATATTAATAAATAAATAAGTAAATTAATTACCGTATACATCTATTGAATAGATTAAAAATTGTGGAAAAAACAGAAATAATCTATATTAAAAGTGGTAAGGTGGTGTTCATGGGTTCAATGTCCATTTAGGAATCGGATGGCAGAGGAGAAGAAGCTGTTCCTGAATCGCTGAGTGTGTGCCTTCAGGCTTCTGTACCTCTTTCCTGATGGTAACAGTGAGAAAAGGGCATGCCCTGGGTGCTGGAGGTCCGTAGTAATGGACTCTGCCTTTCTGAGACACCGCTCCCTGAAGAAACATAGAAACATAGAAACATAGAAAATAGGTGCAGGAGTAGGCCATTCGGCCCTTCGAGCCTGCACCGCCATTTATTATGATCATGGCTGATCATCCAACTCAGAACCCAGCCTTCCCTCCATACCCCCTGACCCCTGTAGCCACAAGGGCCATATCTAACTTCCTTTTAAACATAGCTAATGAACTGGCCTCAACAGTTTGCTGTGGCAGAGAATTCCACAGATTCACCACTCTCTGTGTGAAGAAGTTTTTCCTAACCTCGGTCCTAAAAGGCTTCCCCTCTATCCTCAAACTGTGACCCCTCGTTCTAGACCTCCCCAACATCGGGAACAATCTTCCTGCATCTAGCCTGTCCAATCCCTTTAGGATCTTATACGTTTCAATCAGATCCCCCCTCAATCTTCTAAATTCCAACGAGTACAAGCCCAGTTCATCCAGTCTTTCTTCATATGAAAGACCTGCCATCCCAGGAATCAATCTGGTGAACCTTCTTTGTACTCCCTCTATGGCAAAGATGTCTTTCCTCAGATTAGGGGACCAAAACTGCACACAATACTCCAGGTGTGGTCTCACCAAGGCCTTGTACAACTGCAGTAGTACCTCCCTGCTCCTGTACTCGAATCCTCTCGCTATAAATGCCAGCATACCGTTCGCCTTTTTCACCGCCTGCTGTACCTGCATGCCCACTTTCAATGACTGGTGTATAATGACACCCAGGTCTCGTTGCACCTCCCCTTTTCCTAATCGGCCACCATTCAGATAATAATCTGTTTTCCTATTTTTGCCACCAAAGTGGATAACTTCACATTTATCCACATTAAATTGCATCTGCCATGAGTTTGCCCACTCACCCAACCTATCCAAGTCACCCTGCATCCTCTTAGCATCCTCCTCACTGCTAACACTGCCACCCAGCTTCGTGTCATCCGCAAACTTGGAGATGCTGCATTTAATTCCCTCATCCAAGTCATTAATATATATTGTAAACAACTGGGGTCCCAGCACTGAGCCTTGCGGTACCCCACTAGTCACCGCCTGCCATTCTGAAAAGGTCCCGTTTATTCCCACTCTTTGCTTCCTGTCTGCTAACCAATTCTCCACCCACACCAATACCTTACCCCCAATACCGTGTGCTTTAAGTTTGCACACTAATCTCCTATGTGGGACCTTGTCAAAAGCCTTTTGAAAATCCAAATATACCACATCCACTGGTTCTCCCCTATCCACTCTACTAGTTACATCCTCAAAAAATTCTATGAGATTCGTCAGACATGATTTTCCTTTCACAAATCCATGCTGACTTTGTCCGATCATTTCACCGCTTTCCAAATGTGCTGTTATCACATCCTTGATAACTGACTCCAGCAGTTTCCCCACCACCGACGTTAGGCTAACCGGCCTATAATTCCCCGGTTTCTCTCTCCCTCCTTTTTTAAAAAGTGGGGTTACATTAGCCACCCTCCAATCCTCAGGAACTAGTCCAGAATCTAACGAGTTTTGAAAAATTATCACTAATGCATCCACTATTTCTTGGGCCACTTCCTTAAGCACTCTGGGATGCAGACCATCTGGCCCTGGGGATTTATCTGCCTTCAATCCCTTCAATTTACCTAACACCACTTCCCTACTAACATGTATTTCGCTCAGTTCCTCCATCTCACTGGACCCTCTGTCCCTTACTATTTCTGGAAGATTATTTATGTCCTCCTTAGTGAAGACAGAACCAAAGTAATTATTCAATTGGTCTGCCATGTCCTTGCTCCCCATAATCAATTCACCTGTTTCTGTTTGCAGGGGACCTACATTTGTCTTTATCAGTCTTTTCCTTTTTACATATCTATAAAAGCTTTTACAGTCCGTTTTTATGTTCTCTGCCAGTTTTCTCTCATAATCTTTTTTCCCCTTCCTAATTAAGCCCTTTGTCCTCCTCTGCTGAACTCTGAATTTCTCCCAGTCCTCAGGTGAGCCACTTTCTCTGGCTAATTTGTATGCTACTTCTTTGGAATTGATACTATCCCTAATTTCTCTTGTCAGCCACGGGTGCACTACCTTCCTTGATTTATTCTTTTGCCAAACTGGGATGAACAATTGTTGTAGTTCATCCATGCAACCTTTAAATGCCTGCCATTGCATATCCACCGTCAATCCTTGAAGTGTCATTTGCCAGTCTATCTTAGCTAATTCATGTCTCATACCTTCAAAGTTACCCCTCTTTAAGTTCAGAACCTTTGTTTCTGAATTAACTACGTCCTGGGTACTTTGTAGGCTGGTACTTGAGATGGAGCTGACTAGATTTACAACCTTCTGCAGTTTCTATTGGTCCTGTGCAGTAGCCGCTCCATACCAGACAGTGATGCAGCCTGTCAGAATGCTCTCCATGGTACATCTATAGAAGTTTTTGAGTGTATTTGTTGACATGCCAAATCTCTTCAAACTCCGAATGGATGAAGCTGATGAAGCTGAACATCCAGTGGCAGACGGGCCCACGCCTTGAAGCTTGTTGAAGCGTTTGGATGGGATGCTTGTGTTGAACACTGAGCTGTAGTTGATGAACAGCAGCCTGATGTAACGGGGGTGGGGTGGGGGGGGTGTATGTATGGGGTTGGTCAGTGCTCAGGCACTGGAGCTCTCAAAACAAAAAGGTGTCACTGATCTTTCTAGAGCTGGCTGGGCGTAAATGAGCGGGAGTATATCCTACATCAAGACATTAACTACTGTACATTCAAAGTTCTCCATTGACTGCAGAGCACCCTGGGATACCCTCAAGTTGCGGAAGACACGTGCAGTCCCATCACGGAACGTTAGGTTCAGGGTGGCTGTGGGCAGGTGGAAATCACCAGTGTAATATCACAGTGGAACAGACATCTGTCACCCCTGGACAATAACTGTGGAATAAACTTCTCAGCACAATACAAGCAAAATCAATACAAATCCAATCATATCAAAGTACAGCAAGGTTAGTTTCCTCAGACTAGTGATTTATGGAAAAGTAAACTATGTTGACGTTTAATAAGTGCACAAGATAATTATTTCCTCTTTGCTCAACTGCGGAGCGGAAGCTATTGCTTAATTGTACCACATGATGCAATTGGCAGCCAATCAAGAGGCACTGTGGGATGATGTGATCAGCGAAAAATTGTTGACTGCCATTTGACAACCGTGAGAGCATTAGCCAATGACAAAGCAGCTCAAGAGTTATGTGACACAAGGCCTAGTGTTGTAATAAATGGCACTGATTGAATTTCATTTTGAATTACTTTGGTTGTTCAGCTTGTTACAAGCCTGCTGTACCTCACAGAGACAAATCCCACTGCTCCATACTCACGCCCACCTCCCCCCCTCTTACTGCAAGGGTTAAGTGAAGAAGGAAAGAGCCAAGTTGAGCAGTTCAAGAACAGCAGAATGTACGACCAAAGTTACATCTGTGAGGCTCCCTGAAACCACGAAATGAAGATTGCTTGGAACGGGTAATCAGCACCCTATGGAGGGAGACGTAGCTTGCCAATTTCCACATGTCAAGTTTCCCACAAACATCAGCAATCATTCACAATAAATAATTGCAAGGGACGATGGTGACCAAGCTGGGGGTGGGGGCAAGTGGAGAGGGGCCTCTCTGCTGCAGCTGGGCAGTGATAGAGTCCTGATAGCAACTTGAGCAAATGGCGTCCGTAACCTCCCGACATCTTCCCTCATCGTGCTGATATCCAGTCTTCTGAACTGTAAAAGCTGACCGGTGGTTCCTCGGTTGCTATTGCCTATTCTCATTCCCCTTCAGCTCCTCTGGTTTTCCCTTCCAGCCAATGTTTTCTCTGTTGCCCTCTGATTTGTCCCGTTACATTCCCTCACACAGACCCATTCTGGAGCACGCAGCCTTGCTCTTGCGCTCACCTCATTAGACCTGGTCTGACTGTGTCTGGAAGTTATTGTACAAGTAGTGCTTAAACTCAATTCACCATCGCCCTCCCCTTGGGTGACCACCTTGTCAAGCATCTTCGCTTTGTCCGCCATAGCAATCAGGAATTCCCACCGACCATCCATTTTAATTCTACTTCCCACTCCCATTCTGACATGTCAGTTTATGGCCTCGTCCACTGTCAGGATAAGGCCACTCTCAGGTCAGGTGGTGTGGTAGTGTCGTGGTTAGCACAACGTTTTATAGTACGGGAGATCCGTGTTCAATTCCAGCTGCTGACTGTAAGGGATTTGAATGTTCTCCCCATGACTGTGCCGGTTTCCTCCCACAGACCAAAGACACACTGGTTGGTAGGTTAATTGGACAGTGTAAATTGTGCTGTGATTAGGCTAGGGTTAAATTGGGGGATTGCTGGGTGGTGCGGTTCAAAGGGCGGGAAGAACTATTCCGTGCTGTACCTCAATAGATAAATTTTAGTAATGAATATTCTGTCTGGAGAGCCTCCAACCTGATGGCATTAATATCAATCTCTCTAACCTCCCGTAATCATCATCCCACTCCTTTCTCTTACATTCCCCATGGTCCGCTCTCCTCTCCTATCAGATTCCATCTTCTGCTGCCCCCTTTAGCTTTTCCACCTATCACCTGCCAGCTTCTCACTTCATCCCCTCTCAAACCTACCCATCTTCCCCCTCACCTGGTTTTACCTATCGCCTGCCAGCTTCTCACTTCATCCCCCTGCTCTCCCACCCACCCATCTTCCCCCTCACCTGGTTTTACCTATCACCTGCCAGCTTCTCACATCATCCCCCCCCACCCACCCATCTTCCCCTTCACCTGGTTTGACCTATCACCTCCCAGCTTGCACTCCACCCCCTCCCTCCTCCTTATTCTGGCTTCTGCACTCTTCCTTCCCAGTCCCGATGAAGGGTCAGCCTTCACGTCAGCTGTTTATTGCCTCCGTAGACGCTGCCTGACCTGCTGAGTTCCTCCAGTGTTTTGTACGTTGCTCTGGATTCCTAGCAGCTGCAGAATCTCTTGTGTTTACTATTTTTTCTCTCTGTCTACCCTGTCAAACCACCTCACACCCTCAAGGACCCTGTTCAGTCTGTAACCAAAAGTCACAGTTCCAAGTGGAGCAAGTAAGGATTCTCTCCTGAAACTAAGGTTTTGGGCTTTGGGCTATCCCTCCCTATCCAGAAGATTTAAACAACTAGTCAAAACTGGTTCCTGTACAACTCTCCCCACTCCGTTGGAGTGATTCCTAAACTTATGGCATGAAATCCGACTGGAATTTCCAGCCTGCTGCCTTGTGTCATGTCAGCCCGGAGTCAATGAGGGGTAAACTAAAAAGAACATGATCGGTGGGTGGGTATTCCAGACATGATCTAGTTTAATGGGACCTAGCTGGGTGGTAGCAGGTAAAGGATTATGAGCACCTCACAACCGGTTATCCCTGCCACTGATAAACTATCCAATGGCTATAGCGGTAGAAACAGCTTTCATCTCATCGATCCCAAATTCTCTGACCATGTTTCACCAGAATGGACTTAAACAAACTTCCAGTGGGGAGCCGCTGAGATCACTGGGTTTATACCTTTCCATAGGTGTGTTGGTGACCCCTCTTCGGAGTTCCAGTAATTTCTGGACCAGCCCCTCAAATATTCTTGGAATCTAACAGCACAGAAAGGGTAAAAAAATTTACTGTAGTCCAGTAGATAAGTTATTAAGTTTCTAATCAGCAGGTGTTAATCTCAAATCCCCACCAAATAATAATCAATTTGATAGCTTTAGAGGGGAGCTCACAGCCATTGCACTAGGAAGCCTTTGATTTAATTTTTCAAGGAAACAGCACAACAGAGATCAAAGAAAGGGGAAGGCAGTGGATTTTTCAAAGCAGAATGCAGAGCAGTCTGTCAACGTTATCAAAAATATATTTGCGAATACTCTCATGAAACTGAGGGGTTAGAAATGCTGAGGGATGGTTAGAGGCTGCCTTTTCCGTGTTTTGTGGGGAAGTGTCGTATGGATATATTGCCTAGCTTGATGTGAGTCCAATTTTGTCTGATCTTACATTCACCCCATTATGTACTCTCCGAATCAATACTGCACCAGAGGCCCATGCTGACTCTTTGTCAAAGCAAATGAAGTCAGTCCCATTTTCAGACTCTGTTCTCATGAGACGGTAATATGTTTTCTTCAAGTACTTACCTCACTGCTTTCAGAAGTTACGGTGCAAACTGCTCTGCCTCTCGCTCCAGAACTTGGCACGTGACAGTCAAGTAAGTTCATCAAAGCTTCTACTTTCTAAGGAGGCTAAAGAAATTTGGCAGGTCCCTGTCGACCCTCACTGTTTTTTATTGATGCTCCATACAAAGCATTCTGTCTGAATGCATTATGGCTTGGTATGGCTCTGCCCATGACCACAAGAAACAGCAGAGGGTTGTGGACGCAGATTTAGTATATCGTGGAAACCAACCTCCCCTTTATAGACACTGTCTGTACTCCTTGCTATCTCAGTAAAGCAGCCATCTTAATCAAAGACCCCACCCACCACTACATTTTCTCCTTCTCCTTTTGGGTAGAAGATACAAGAGCCTGAAAGCACGTACGACTGGCTCAAGGACAGCTTCGATCCCACTTCTATCAGATACTTGAATGACAAAATGGACTCTTGACCTCACAGTCTGTCTCGTTATGCTCTTGCACTTCATCACTTACCGGCATTGCACTCTCTCTGTATTGCTTTTATGCACTGTGGAATGATCAGATCGGTGTGAATAGTATGCAAGACAACCTTTGGATCGGTGTGAATAGTATGCAAGACAACCTTTGCACTGTATCTTGGTATATGTGACAATCATAAGCCAATTCCAACATGAAGTATCAATGTCTTTCTTCTGAAGGTTGGCTTTTCTCTGGAGTGACATGTCTAAGTGGCTATTTCTTGGTCAAATCATGCATCTGTGGGCACCTCTGGCTGGGATTCATCTCTAGGTATCAGTCCCACATGGAATGGCCTCATTTTCCAGGGATTCCTGGTGAAATTAGATCCGGTTATCCGAGAAAAGGAATCCCTGGAGCGACAGTTATGCCTTGCCCTGGGCCCCCATGACTCTCGCAATACTGACTAACCACAAACCTCCAACCCGTCTACCTTCAGCCCCCCAGTCTCTCCGGACTCTGTCCGGATGAAAGCTCTCGACCTGAAATGTCGACTGTCCATTACCCTCCACAGATGCCCTCTGACCCACTGAGTCCCTCCAGCATCTTGCTTGTTCCTCCAGGTCCCAGCAACTGTGCGTCTGTTGTGCCTCCCAACTCTGCGATTGGCCGCGGTGCAAAGCTCCCAATTCCCCTTGCTGGCGGGCAGTAGTACTTCGATCCCTTGGCCAGGGACTCGACCTTCGCCCTCTTGGCCGGGTCACAGACATCACGTGTTTAAGCATGAGTTGGTGCAACACCCTTTGAGCTTGCGGTGACTGTGAGGATTTGCTCTTTTAGCACTGAGATACCCGGACACTGGAATCCCAGCACTTAGAATCTTGAGCACTGGAATTTCTAGCACAGAGAGTAAAATGCTCTGGAATCTCCAAATCCTGAACTACCCACCACTGAAAGAACAGGTTTTCCTTGAGTCGCTTTGCTTCTTTTTCCTTGCACTTTCCTCTAGCTCTCAGCCACTTCTGGCAGAGGGAACAGCTCTTTAATCACTTTCTCTGAAGTCTCCATGGTTACCGATGTCCGATCAGATGACATCAGCAGGCTACTAACTCTCCCCTCTCCCCCAACACAGCTGCAGAACTTCAATTTGGTTCATAATCTAAAAGCGAAATCAAATCAGTCATTGTTAGTAATGAACATCCATTGGATCATCAAGAAGAATCAAAAACCTGCAGGTGCTAGAGGTAAAACCAGAAACACTCAGCAGGTCAGGCAGCACCTGTAGGAAGAGAAGCCAAGTCAGTGTTTCTGTCCAATGAGGGGACTTAAATCTGACCTGTGAACTCTGTTCCTCCTTCCTGTTGAGGGTTTCCAGATTCCCGACTGGGTCACGAATGTCCTTTAAGTGAGGACGTTATTTCTCGTTGGAATTTAGAAGAACGAGGGGGGAATCTCACTGAAACTAATCGAATATTGAAAGATCTAGAGTGGGGCAGTCTAGGTCAAGAGGGAATAGCCTCAAAGTAGAGGGGCGTCCATTTAGAACAGGGATGAGGTGGAATTTCTTTAGCCAGAGGGTGGTGAATCTGTGGAATTCACTCCCACAGTCGGCTGTGGAGGTCAAGTTACTGGGTGTAGTTAAGGTGGAGGTTGATAGGTTCTTGATTAGTCGGGGCATTAAAGTTTACGGGGAGAAAGCAGGAGAGTGGGGCTGAGAGGGAAATAGTTCAGTCATGATGAAATGACAGAGTAGACTGGATGGGCCAAATAGCCTAATTCTACTCCTATGCGCCGTGGTCTTTTGGAAATTGGCCATCCACAACCACCTGGTCTGTTTGTGGTGTCCAGTTTGGTTGAACGTTATGTGACCTTGTCATACGGTCATACAACACAGGAAAGACCTTTCAGCCCACCGAGTCTATGCCAGCCATCTAGAACATACCTGCACTAATGGCATTAGTGGCATCAACATGGATTTCTCTAACTTCCATTAACACCTCCCTCAGTTCCCCCCCCCCTTTGTTTTTCCTTATTCCTGTGGCCCCCTCATCCTTTTTCTTCCCCTCCTCTGCACTGACAACCTGACCATCACCTCCCTCTGGCTCCCCAACTCCTTCCCTTTATTCCATGGTCTATCATCTTCTCCTATTAGATTTCTCCTTCTTCAGCCCTTTACTTCTTCCACCTATTGCCTCCTAGTTTCTCATATCCTTCCTACCCATCGCCTGTCCCCTACCTTCTCCCTCACCTGAATTCAGATAATCCCTGCCAGCTTTGCTCATCCCACTCTCCCACCTTCATATTCTGGTTTCTGCTCCCTTCCTTTCCTGTCGAGTCTGGATGAATGACCTTGGCTTGAAACGGTGACTGGTTTTTCCCCTCCATCAATGCTGCCTGACCTGTTGAGCTCCTCCTGCATTCTGTGGGTGTTACTCTCCTCCTTAAACCTACATCTCCATGGGACACTTTTCCCCCGTTCACCCTACCTCTGTCCCTCCGAAATCGGTACAGGTTTGTTAGGTCTTCCCTCGGTCTGCTCCACGCCAAGGAATGGAACCACATCGTCATCATCATGTGCCTTATCATATGACGCAGGTGATCATGTTCTCATGACTGCGACTGCTCTTGGCAAATTTTTCTCCAGAAATGGTTTGCCATTGCTGTCTTGTGGGCAGTGTCTTTACAAGACGGGTGACCCCTGCACCAGCTGCTCATCCCACCATCCACCACTTGCCCCCCATGGCTTCACGAGACCCTGATAGAGGGAGGCTAAGCAGGTGCTGTACCTTGCCCAAGGGTGATCTTCAGAGGGAAGGGTTATCTCACACCTGCTTTGACAGAGCTGTATCTCTAGCCCACCACTCTGGTGGAAACATAGCCTCTTCATACTCTCTTCATAACTGACGCACTCCATTCCAGGCAACATCTCCAGTGCTCACATCCTTCCTATAGACATGAACCATACTTTTTTTCTACCATCATCAAGGAAACTTAGACAACAGCCAGAACCAATCAAATTTCAAAAGTTCGAAGCTCAAAGTAAATTTATTATCTAAGTACATATATGTCACGATATAAAACCCTGAGATTCATTTTCTTGCAGGCATTCTCAATAAATCTATAGAATACTAACCATGAAAGAGAGCCCGACTTGAGCGTACAACCAGAGTGCAGAAGACAACAAACTGTGCAAATACAAAAATAAATACATAATAATCATAAATGAATAAGTAATAAATATAGAGAACATGAGATGAAAAGTCCTTGAAAATGAGCCTATAATTTGTGGGAACATTTCAATGATGGGGCAAGTGAAGTTGAGTAAAGTTATCCTCACTGGTTCAGGAGCCTGATGGTTGAGGGGTAAACACTGTTCCTGAACCTGGTGGTGTCAGACCTGAGGCTCCTGTACCTTCTTCCTGATGGCAGCAGCGAGAAGAGAGCATGGCTTGGGTAGTGCTGGTCCTTGAAGATGGATTTTCATATGAAGAAAGACCGGATCGACTAGGCTTATACTCGCTGGAATTTAGAAGATTGAGGGGGGATCTTATTGAAATGTATAAAATCCTAAAGGGATTGGACAGGCTAGATGCAGGAAGATTGTTCCCGATGTTGGGGAAGTCCAGAACGAGGGGTCACAGTTTGAGGATAAAGGGCCTTTTAGGACCGAGATGAGGAAAAACTTCTTCACACAGAGAGTGGTGAATCTGTGGAATTCTCTGCCACAGGAAACAGTTGAGGCCAGTTCATTGTCTATATTTAAGAGAGAGTTAGATATGGCTCTTGTGGCTAAAGGAATCAGGGGGTATGGAGAGAAGGCAGGTACAGGGTTCTGAGTTGGATGATCAGCCATGATCATACTGAATGGTGGTGCAGGCTCGAAGGGCTGAATGGCCTACTCTTGCACCTATTTTCTATGTTTCTATGGATGATGCTTTTCTGTGACATTGTTTTATGTAGATGTGTTCAATGGTGACGAGGGCTTTACTCATGTTGGACTGAGCCATCAGCAGGACTATTGTAAAACTGTTCCATTGTGATGTAGTTGTATCACTGTTGTAAAACTGTTCAGTTGCAGTGTAGTTGTGTCACCGTTGTAATAGGTAGATACTTTACTCATCACAAAGGAAATTACAGTGTCACAGTAGCATTACAAGTGTATGGATGTACAAATATTAGAAGAAAAACTGTTTCTTTGTAGTGTAGTTGTGTCACTGTACTGAGAATTGCAACATTGATCTGCTACACTAAACTGTCTTTGACTATTGTATTGTAATATAATTACAATGTTCTCTAGGTATGTATTGTTAATTTTTTTTAAACCTTGGAATACTCAGCAAGTTGATGATTGAGATATTAACTCAGTTTCTCTCTCTACAGATGCTGCTTGACCTATTGAGTGTTACCAGATTTTCAAATTTTAATTCAGATTTTCAAAGACTTCAGTAGGACTGTTGTTTAAGGCAGCTGCTCTGGGAACATGGGATAACTTGCTCCCACTCCAGTTTGGCAGTTTCTGAGTTGCAAATATAGGACTCAGAGACTCTTGCCCAAACCAGGACAGGAGGACATAGGAGTAGTTAGTATTTGGGACACCCTTTCCATCATTTACACAGGACTTCTACTTGTCCCGGTGCAAGAATCACTGTTGCCTGGAGACTGTGAGTTTTGTGTCAAGTGTGAGGCCAGAGACTGTGCTGGAGATCCACAAAGTCAGAATCGGAATTGAGCTTCTTATCATTGACATACTTTCTGAAATTTGTTGGTTTGAGGCAGCAGTGCAATGCAAGACATAAAAAAAAATCTGTAATGTACAATAATAAATAAATACAGCAAAAGAGGAATAGCACTGAAGTATTCATGGCCTCATGTACTGTTGAGAAATCTGTTGGCGGAGGGAAAAAAAACTGTTTTTAAAGCATTCAGGTGCCTATACCCCTTCCTTGATGGAAGTGATGAGATCAGGCATATTCAGAATAAGAATCAGAATCAGGTTTATTATCACTGGCATGTGACGTGAAATTTGTTAACTTAGCAGCAGTGGTTCAATACAATACATAATATAGAAGAAAAAATATAATAATAATAACGATAATAACAACAATAATATATATATATATATATAGATCTTATTCAGTATACTTTATACCATATACATATTCAGGGTGGTGAAGGTCCTTAATGATGGATACCACCTTATACAAGCACCATCGTTTAAAGATTTTCTTGATGCAGGGAGACTTGTGCCAGTGTGGAGATAAACAGCAGTGGTGAATGTCATCAGACGAGAAAGTGGTTTCATCATGAGAAGGAAGCTCCTGAGGTTTGGGAAATGGTCCAAAGCTTACAGGTTACAGGTTCTTGCCGTGAGCCGTTATTGCCAGAGGGCAGTGTGGTGCAGTGGGGACAGGACAGTCAAGGAAAGGGCCTCAAATTTCCTGGTCACTTGTGTAGTCACTACTTCAAACGAAATCTGACATTACAGTTGAGGCCTGAGTTTCTTCTCGGCCGAAGTTTGACCATGGATCGCTGGGTATCAGGAAGCAGCAAGAACTGTCGCTGGTTTCTTCATAAGTAGTTGCTTTGAATGAGGTGATATCCCTCAGCCATCACTTGACCAATGGAAAGTTCCCCTTCAGATGTTCTGCTATGATTTTTTTTTGGCAGCCTTTTACAAGTAGTCAGTCAGGGTGTCTGGGGAATAAAGCTCCTAATTAATGGCGTCTCCAAGCAAACTTTGCTTTTTGATTTGACTCTGCGGTTTCGCTGCCGTCGTTAAAGGAGGGAGGACTCTGACAATTCCTTCAGTACGCCTGAGGAAACTAATCCCGCTTGCATGTTTAGCTAGGTGTGGGTCAGATTTCTAAAGATCAACCTTGTTTAAACTTTGCATTAGTATCAAAGGACAGAGATGAGGAGAAATTCCTTTACCCAGTGGGTTGTAAATCTTTGGAATTCTCTACCTTGGAGAAAGATTGATTATGTACATTTGAAAGACTTTGGGGCATTAGAACTGGGAGATACAGGAATTAGGTGGGAGGACGTGTTGGGAGAGGAGTAGCTACAGCCTCCTCCCAAGCCGATTACACAGTCTCCTGCACCCTTTTGACAACTGACTGAAGTTGGAAGCTGTGTACAATATGTGAGAGAAGTTATAGAAGAGGAAGGCAGTGAAGTAAGGAATCATTCTTTCATTCGATGGGAGTTTTGGATTGCTTCAGTCGGCAGGAAGTGCTCGGGGAAACACATCATGTCTAGGTGTTGTTGCTTGCGGTGGGATCTGAGGACAGTCCGGACTGAATCCAATCCTTTCCTCTTTCAAACATTGTTTCAGCCGACAAGGTCCCTGTAAACTTCTGATCCTCGGAAACTTCCAGCCTGGCCCAGGTCAGGAGGCACAAATGTTTTATAGGGAACCTGGTGCTCTCATTCCTTTTGGGGTACTTGACCAAAAGAGACTGGCTTCCTGCAGATCATGTTGGTCGTCCAGGGGTAACACTCTTGTCTTTGTGTGAGAAGATTGTGGGTCCGTCTCCAGATCCTGGTACGTTCTGCAGCAGGACTGAGGGGGTGCTGCGTTTTTTGGTTCCCGTCATGATGGTGCTGAGCTGCAGTTTTTGGCAAGGTCATAGCTTAGACCTAGTTTTTACTTTTTAGGTTGGTAGGGATGGTTTCGGGGAGATAGAGGGGAGTTAGGGGTCAAGTAGGGTTTTGGGACAGGGATTAGGGGAGTTAGAGGTCCTCTCTGCGCTCTGCATTCAAAAGACAGGGGTGTGGGTGTGTAACAAAGGACATACGTGGACATTCAGATGTCAGACCTGCAAGCACTGTGGATGAAGACCAACAAAGAAGAGTGCTGTTGCTCCAGGTCACCGAGTCCCCCCCACCCCAGCTTGGCGGGACCCAGGATCGGAGGCCACGCAGGCAAGAGGCACAAGTTTTGGTGACCCCTTAGACATGTGAATTGGCGTGCCTGAAGCTCGGGGTCCTGTCATTGGCGAGTCTGGGGGTCAATGGCAAAGATCAAAGTACGAAGGTCGATTGGAAGTCTGGAAATCAACGCTCCATGCCTGTCGTGATGGGTTTCTGAGCTTGCGAGTCCACTGGGGAAGTCAGGGGCCTGATGTATGCGAGTCCGCGAGTCCACTGGAGGCTGCAGGCCCGGAGCTGGTCTGCCCTGGGTTTGGAGGACTGTCGGCGTACGAGCGGGTGAATGGGAGGGATGAAAAGGTCTCGGTTTGCTGTCGCTCCATAGCTGTTTCCTCAAGACTGTGTGCAGGCCATGTTCACACCGAGTGTCTGGCGATACTTGCAGGCTGCAGTCAGCATATCCTTAAACCGTGCTGGTTGTTAACGCAAGTGACGGGTTTCACCGTCTGTTCTGATGTAAGTGTGATAAGTAAACGAATAAATCTGAGTCTGGACTGGATCCAAAGATTAGTCCTTTTCTGCTCTCTCAGAGAATACATGGAAGATCCCGAGGCACCATTCTAAAGAGAGCTTGGTATCTTTCGATTAGCACGGAGCGCACAATGCTCAATTAGCACGGAGCGTCGAGTGTTTCGGGCTCTTGCTCTGCTCACTCGAGATTATATCCCAAGGTACAAATGATGTTCTGAACTGCCCAGTGCCAATCCCCTGTCTGCTGGTTTATTTTACTTGGGAGATAAACAACTCCGAAGCTCTCTGGCACAGAGAGAGTTAAAGTTGTGTGAGTGAAGATGGAAATACTAACCTCTCAGCGTAATGTACTGCAGGCCCATCGGGGTTAATCACCAGTGGCCCCGTTGCAGGAGGCCTGCAGGTAAGATTTATTAGCTCCTCTGTCGAGCTTCCTCCATTTGTCACCCCGCTAACATTTCCCCTGGCTCGGCCTCTGCAGCCCTTGCGCTGAGTCTGAGAGGCCACACAATGGCGGGAAGGTAGCTGCCCCCTCAGAGAACCTTCAAATTCTTCGCTGCTGACGCCAAGCTTTGCCAAAGGTCCCCTCCCCCCTCCCTCCAAACCACAGCAGCTATTCACAACCCACAGCCCTTTCAAGTACCCCCTTCAGATAAAGAAAATCCAAACCAGCCTCTCTCCTTGTCCCATTTATCGGCTGTGAAATTTATCGAGCCCGCCTCAAAGACTCACTGCGCCAAGGATTTACTCCCTCAGCCGAGCTGAAGTCTTTGTTTCTTGTGTAGGGCAGCATGAGTTTAAAGCCCTCCCTGTGGATGCTCCAGTGTCACCTCACCTCTGCCCCAGCTGTGATTAGAGTGGCCAGCCCTGCTTAGGTTTCTCAGCACAACACTTTTTGTCCCCGAACACGCCACTGGCGAAGGAGTCTGTCCGTTTCCAGCACTTCCTACCTAATAAGTGAAAGATACAGAGGAAATAAGAAAATTACACTAAACAGATAATTCTTCTAGTCGATCGGTGCTGCTGATTGAACTTCATTTCCTGGGGAGTGGAGCACTGGCCTGAAGAGATCGTGGTCAACGTGACCATCAGTACCTTTGGGTTCTGGCCTGGACTACTAACCTATATTTCACACAAATTGCGCACAGCTCCTGATGTGAATGGAAATGCTTCGTTAAAATAGGAGCTGGGTCCTGTGCACAGCCTGCCTCTGCCCGCACCTCTCTGTACGCTATAGGAAAACACTTCCCACTTTGCTCCTCTGTTTTCTCCTGCAGCTTTGGCGTCCCTTTGGTTTAAAGTTCCTGGGTCGGTGTGGAGTATGTGTGGAGCTGCCAGAATGGCTCAATGTGGAATTGGAATTATCACATGTACTGAGATACAGAGAAAAGCTTGCCTTGCGTACGGTTCATACAGGTCAAATCATTATACAGTGCATTGAGGTAGAACAGGGTAAAACTAAGTTCAAAAGTTCAAAGTTCAAAGTAAGTTTTATTATCAGAGTACGTACGGTATAGGTCACCACATACAACCCCGAGATTCATTTTCCTGCAGGCATAATCAGCAAATCTATAGAACAGTACCTATAGCAGGACCAAAACAATAGCTGAATGCAAAATAAAGCTACTGTGAAAGAGCAGTGCAGGTATATAATAGGGTGCGAGATCTCAGCAAGATAATTTGTGAGGTCAAGAGTCTAGTTTATCATACTAGGGAACCATTCACTAGTCCGATGGCAACGTCCTTGAGGTTGGTGCTACGTGCCTTCAGCCCATCGGAGGAGGGTGAAGAAGGAATGTCCGAGATGAGTGGGGTCGTAGATCATGCTGGCTGCTTTACTGAGGCACTGAAAAGTGTGGAGCGTGCCCGTGGAGGGGAGGATTTTTGTGCCATGCTGAGCAGTGTCCACGACTCTCTCCGGTTTCTTTCGGTCACGGGCAGAGCAGTTGCTACACCAGGCTGTGATACAATAAGGTGTCGACGGGGACATGCCGAATTTCTTTAGACTCCTGAGGAAACAGAGGCATTGGTGATCTTTCCTAGTCATGTTGTCTATGTGGTTGGACCAGGGCCGTCTGTTGGTGATGTTCACTCCTAGGAACTTTAGATGGGGGCAGACTTTCATTCTTTCTATTTGTGTTTCTTGGATATGTCTGCAAGTAGATGAACCTCAGGGTTGTATATGGTGACATACGTGTACCTTGATAATAAGTTTACTTGGACCTTTGAACTTGAAGCTCTCAACCCTCTCAACCTCAGCACCATTGATGAAGATAGGTGAATGTCCACTGGCAATGCACACAAGATGCTAGAGGGACTCAGCAGGTCCATGAAAATGAATAGTCCCGATGAAGGGTCTTGGCTCAAAACGTCGACTGTATACTCTTTTCCATGGATGTTGCCTGGCCTGCTGAGTTCCTCCAGCGCTTTGTGTGTGATGCTTTGGATTTCCGGCATCTGCAGACTTTCATGTCCACCGGGGCCCATTCCTGAAGTCAACGACCAGCTCTGTCTTGCTGACATTGCGGGAAAACTTATCGTCGTGACACCATGTCACTGTTTCCTTCATCGTTATCTGAGATACGGCCCACTACGGTGGTGTCATTTGCAAGCTTGTAAACTTGTAGGTGGGATGCCAAGGTGTTCCCTTTCACTGGACAGCACTGGGAGAGGGTTTCTGCTTTCCATCAGCTTGCTGTGATGTGGGTCTCGCTGTGCACAAACTGTCCGGCACTTGCAGAGACCACTTTATGTTGAGTAGTGACACTGGCTGCAAAGTGCCCTGGGATGTCCTGGCGACAGGAAGGACCACTCAGAGAATCACAGCAGGAGGCAGCGGCCAACACTTTCTCCCCGTGAGGATTCCAGTCCACGTGGTGCTGGCTTTGACAGCCGAACCGGCAGTCAGCCTGACCTGAACGTGACAGTCTCTTTTCATCGAGCCTGGCGTTGTCAGCGTGGGCGGCGGTGACTGCTCGCTCCCGCGCACTCTGAATAACCATCTGTGGATATGCGAACATGAAGGAGGCCTGGATTCAGCCGATCCGTCCTGTGTGAGGAACGTGCCTGAACACAGCCCCGGCAGGGAGTCTGACTAAAGGTAACGGGGAACAGGGCTACAGATGGGAAGGTATAATTAATCACAGGGGAGCCAAGTCAAACTCCAAACGCAGCATTTACATAAATAATTATCAAAAGAAAATCCACTCGCTTCCCTCAGTAACACACTGTGCCCCTCTGGTCAGCCTTTAGTGTTTAACCTGGGGTCACGGATGATTGAGTAAGCCTGTAATCTGAAATAAATAATAAAAAAAACCCCTTCGTGGACACAGGCTGAGGCCGTGTTTCTCAGACCAGGTGTCTACCTCATGTTTTATATAGTCAAATCCAGGAGCCGGACGCCAGTCTCTGCCTCTGGATACTGACTGCACACTCCTCACACCATCTAAACTCTACTGGTGCAATGCGCACCGCTGTAGGAGGTGGAGGTGGAGGTGTAGGTAGCAGGGCTGCCTCCACCCAGCAAGGCAGAAATGCCTCGGGAACCCTCGCTCGGGTCCTTCAAGTCGTGCACCGTTCTGACTGTCCGGTCAGGAGTTTGCCACGCCGGCGTGGCCCTCAGTGCGTGGGTTTCTGCGGCCAGAGAACAAAGTCATGGAGCTGGGTGTTTGCTCCGTTCAGCAGAGGCTTTGAGCTGTTAGTTCCCTGTCCGAGAGGTTTACTTTGGGCACGGTAAGTAGGGTGGGAAATGGCTGAACAGTGTGTGGTTGGTTCGCCGGTAGGAAGTGTGGTCACCTCTGAGGCAGATGATATTGTGTTAAGAACCTGATGGAAGGTGGGAGCAAGGGCTTGGGACAGGGCATACTTACTCAATGTCTGCAAGACCAAGGAGCTGGTTATTGCCCTCAGGAGAAGGAAACCAAAGGTTCATGAGACAGTCCTCACTGGAGGATAAGACGTGGAGAGAGTCAGCAGCTTTAAATTACTCAGTGGACCTATCCTGGACCCAGCATGTAAGTGCAATTACTTAGAAAGCATGACTGTACCTCTACTTCCTTAGGAGTTTACGTAGATTCAGCACAACATCTAAAACATTGACAAACTTCAATAGGTGCATAGTGGAGAGTATTTTGAATTGCCTGCATCACAGCCTGGAATAGAAACACCAATGCCTTTGAATGGAAAATCCTACAAAAAGAAGTGGATACACCCCAGTCCATCACGGGTAAAGCCCTCCCACCATTGAGCACGTCTACATGAAATGCTGTCGCTGGAAAGCAGCATCCATTATCGGGGACCCCCCACCACCCAGGTCACGCTCCCTGTGCTGTCTGCTCACTGCTGCCATCAGGAAGAAGGTACCGGAGCCTCAGGACTCACAGCACCAGGAACAGTTATTACTCCTCAACCATCTGGCTCTTGAACCAGTGGGGATGACTTCACTCAACTTCACTTGCCCCATCACTGAACTGTTCCCAAACCACTGGACTCAATTTCAAGCACTCTACGTCTCATGTTCTCAATATTTATTGATTACTTATTTATTATGGTTATTTATTCCTTTTTGTATTTGCACTTTTTGTTGTTGTTTGCACTCTGGTTGAACGCCCACTTTGGGCTGTCTTTCATTGATTCTGTTATGGTTATTATTCTATAGATTTATTGAGTACGCCCACAAGAAAATGAAACTCAGGGTTGTATATGGTGACATATGTGTACTTCGATCATAAATTTACTCTGAACTTTGAATATGTTGCAGGGTTACAGGGAGGAAATAGGACTAATGGGATTACTCAGCTATGAGCTGGCACAGAGCTGGTGGGCAGAATGGCATTTACGGTGTCATAATGGGGCAGCACGGTGGTGTAGTGGTTAGCACAACGCTTTATAGCACCAGCGACCTGGGTTCAATTCCCACCGCTGCCTGTAAGGAGTTTGTACGTTCTCCCCGTGACCGTGTGGGTTTCCTCCGGGTGCTCTGGTTTCCTCCTACAGTCCAAAGTCGTACCAGTTGGTAGGTTAATTGACCATTGTAAATTGCCCCGTGTTTAGCCTGGGGTTAAAATCAGGCGTTGTTGGCCGGTGCAGGCTCGAAGGGCCGAAGGGCCGATGCCATACTGTGTCTCAATAAATAAACAAAAAAAAAACAAATAAATAATGATAAATGAGCAAGGCCCATCCAAAAGCAAGAAACTACAGTACAAAATGATAGAGGTAAATTAATGCTACACAAGGAATGATCACAATTCAGAATTACATCAGTGAAAGAAATGCTTTGGTGTGCCTGAATTTGGGGAACTTGTGGGAACGTGTGCTGGTGCTTTGCAGAAAAATAAAATCAGGCTTCCTCTCCATCAATTATCAATGAATCAAACGGTTAGAAGGAGGAACATGCACAAAGTGCTGGAGGAACTCAGCAACTCAGGCAGCGTCTGTGGAGGAAAATGAACTGTGGATGTTTTTGTCTGAGACCCTTCATCGGGCCGAGGAGATGTCATGAAGGCCTGCAGTCTGATCAGTCAAACAGATCTCACCGTTGGTTGCTGATTGACATTTTAAAGGTGATCTAATGGTTTGAGGAATCCAAGTTAAAGACGTGTTAATTTACAAGTTACATAATTAGCAGTTAATACGCTGTTAAAATGCAGCCTTTAAAGACTTACTTTTCTCAAAGGAACTTTCTAAAGCTGCCCAGAGAGCATTTTATGTGAAATGTGTTTTCTTCACGGTTGTGCCGATGTTAATTTGCCACTTCCTGGTGTGAACATATAAACTAGTTTTGCTTTGGCAGTCCCAGGAGTGACGTTCCAGAATTTCCAGCGTAAGTAAACAAACAAGCTAAGGGCCAGGCTGCTAACGAATTAATTTATTTTATTGTATTATTTATTTTAATTAGACATGTTACACAGAATAGGCCCACGCTGCCCCGCAGCCCACCAATTTTAACCCTAGCCTAAACACGGGACAATTTACAATGACCAATTAACCTACTAACTGGTACATCTTTGGACTGTGGGAGGAAATCAGAACTCCCGGAGGAAACTCACACATTCACAGGAAGGAATGTACGAACTTGCTTACTGAGGGCACCGGAAATGAACCCTGGACTCCAAAGCTGTGAGCAGTCGTAAGGTCTTGCTAACTGCTGCATGACCGTGGCGCGCCAATAAACTTAACAAAAAGCTGTACAAATTTCCTCGGAGACACGAGAGACGGTGGTTGGTGGGACCTCGCTCAAAAAGCAGCTTGCTGGAGGAATTCAGTGGGTGAGGCAACATTTGTGGGAGGAAAGGGATTGTCAACATTTCAGATTGAGACCCTGCATCAGGATTGAGATCAACAGTTCTTCCCCACCCCACCGATGTTGCTCAGACTGCTGAGTTTTTCTAGCAGTTTGCTTTTTGCTCCAGACTTTCTTAGTGGTAAACAGAGAGTCATAGAGTGATACAGCACAGATCACTTCTGGTTGCCCCATTATTGAAAGGTTCTGATTGCCCCATTATTGGGAAGTTCTAGTTGCCTCATTATCGGGAGGTTCTGGTTGCCCTATCATTGGAAGAATGTGGAGGCTTTGGAGAAAGTGCAGAAGAGGTTTACAGGATATTGCCAAGTTCAGAGGGGATGTCCAATAAGGAGAGGGTGGGCAAACTTGGGTTGTTTTCTCTGAAGCAACCAAGGCTGAGGGGAGACCTGATTTAAGTTTATAAGATTGTGAGAGGCAGACATAGACAGGTCCTCCAAGAGGACCACAGTGGAGGGCAGAGCTAAGATATTGCCAGAGGGTGGCTTCTTCGAACTCATCTGCGAAACAGCTTAATTTCTTCCCCTTAATGTCTCATTTTCCCTTTTCAATGTGGATGGGGTTCTGATGGAGTCCATGATCTACATCGGTGCTGAAGCAGTGGTATGTTACGGCAGCAGTTCCTGCTCCTGGAGCTCACCAACTATCCTTTCCTCGATATCCCCAGGATGCGGCCGGGAAGAAGTGCACCTTCAGGGAAGGCCCTGAGACCTGTGGCCCTGTGGCCGAACCGGTTTCGTGCCAGTGTCATCGACTGAGGTGACGGGGGAGAAGCGGAACATCGCAAACAGCGAATCGGCTATCAGAGGCCTCTGGACTTGGGTGATCATGCACACACACTCCCCCCCCTTTCTCTTGATGGTGGGGGAAAGTTTGCTGCTGATTCTCGAGTCAGAGAACTCAGAATAAAAGCCACGCGGAAGACCGTAACATCGTAATCAGCCAGTTGTTTTGTTTTGGTGGTCTCCCCCGTCGCTCTGGGTAAGAGGCAACACCTCTCTGTCCCTCGTTAGGGAGAGGGAGAGCCCATGGCTTGTCGAATTCTCGGGTGAACAATTAGTTTTTGTTGGACTGTAGATCGTGGTCTCTCCTTGGTGGGTGGTGAGTACTGATGCTTCCTGCTGAAATAAGAAGGGGAGGGGAGCAGGAGGATGAGGGTTAATGTTCCTGCTTGTGCGTAGCAGGGGAGAGAGGGAGGCTTTGGGGTTTTAATGTTTCACTGTCATCCATTCTTCTGGGTCCTTTTGTGTTTTTGTGGATGTCTGTGAAGAGTAAGAGTTTCAGGTTAGATTAGCTTAGATTATGAGGACACGTAGTCCTCTTTTATTGTCATTTAGTAATGCATGCATTAAGTAATTATACAATATTCTTCCGGTGTGATATCACAAAAACACAGGACAGACCAAGACTGAAAAACTAACAAAACCACATAATTATAACATATAGTTACAACAGTGCAACAATACCATAACTTGATGAAGAACAGGCCATGGCACAGTAAAAAACAGTTCAAAGTCTCTCGAAAGTCCCACATCTCACGCAGATAGGAGAAGGAGGAAAACTCTCCCCGCCATGCCTGACCACAGTCCGACTCCTAGTCGTCCGAAAACTTCGAGTCTCCGATCAGCCCCCCGACACCGAGTACCGAGCACCATCTCTGCCGAACGCTTCGACCCCAACCTCGGTCGCCAGCAGCAGGCAAAGCCGGGGACTTTGGGGCCTTCCCTCCAGAGAGTCTCGATCGCACAGTAGCAGCGGCAGCGAACTGGCATTTCAGAAATTTCTCCAGATGTTCCTCTGTGCTTTCACGTCTGTCTCCATCAAATCTGAATTGTCCACGGCCCCTATTTAACAGATACGATATCATTTCACCGGAGAGCTGCGCGCACTGCCATCTTCTCCTCCTGCCTATTTGTATACTGTATGCATTCCCCGACACTAAATGGAACCAGTGAGCCTTGTTGTAGGGGTAGAAGGCTTGTGTGCCTCAAATGACCCGAGATCCATGCGGGCTGGAGTCAGGGCTCTTAGTGGGGTCACCCATGCCAAACAGGTCGATGGGTGGAGTCCAGGCTAAGAGTGGTCCAAAGGTCCTTCAGGTTCGGGGAGTTCAACTGGTCAAAGAAATTGTTACGGAAACAGCAGTGAAGAAAAACCTTCATTGCTGCCCTGAACGCCAATGGCATAACAGTAACATGGACAGCTAAGATATTTTTACCAGAGCTGAAGTGTCTAATACTAGAGGACATGCATTTATGGTGAGGGGGTGCAAGTTCAAAAGAGACGTGCAGGGCAAGTTTTCTTTACACACACCACCCAAGGGTGGTGGTGGAGGCAAATATGACAGGGGCATTTAAAAAGCCCTTAGATAGGCAGATGGATGTAGAGAGAACAGAGGATATGGACTATGTGGAGACAGAGAAGATGAGATATCATCAGCTTCATTAGTTTCTCAAAGAGCCTGTCCCTCTGCTATATTATTCTAAGTTCTAGGTGGAAACAGACCATTCGCTTCTACTCATCCATTAGACAAGTGTCCCATCTGAGCTAGTCCCAACTGCCTGCATTTGGAACACATTCCTCTAAACCTTTCCCATCCATGTACCTGTCCAGTGTCTCTTAAACGTCGTCGTACCTGCCTCAGCCACCTCCTCTGGCAGCTTATGCCATAGACTCACCACCCTCTGAGTGAAGAAGCTGCCCCTTGAAAAAGTCCATTTTAACTCTTTCCCCTCTCACCTTAAAGTTAAACTCTCTAGATTTTGATTGCTTTTCCCTGGGGGCAAGACTGTATTGACCCTCATGAACGTATACACCTCTATAAGGTCATCCCTCAGTCTCCTGTGCTCCAAGGAATAAAGACCCAGACTGCCCAACCTTTCCCTAAAACTCCTCACAACATGCTTGTAGATCTTCTTTGCACTCTCTCCAGCTTGATGAAGACAGAGCGGGGGCAGTGCAGTAGCACAGCGGTGAGCACAACGCTTTACAGTGCCAGCGGCCCGGGTTCAATTCCTGCCGCGGCCCTTAGGAGTTTGTACGTTCCCCTCCTCTTTCCTCCCACAGTCCAAAGACGTACCGGTTGGCAGGTTAGTTGGTCATTGTAAATTGTCCTGTGATTAGGCTAGAGTTAAGTAGGCGGATTGCTGGCCTGGAAGGGCCGATTCAACACTATACCTGAATAAATAAAAACTGTACACAGTATTCCAGGCACAGCCTCACCAATATCTGTACAAATTACTTCTAAGTCCCCACGATGTCAGAGTGACTGTGATTAAGACAGTTGTTCGATTGCAATCTAGTAAGTGCCTTCCCGTTAGGTATGATATTCTCTGTTCCTTGCTGTCCCATGGAAGTGTGAGGAAATAAGTGACAGTGATAATCCTACTACTTACCACCCCGCCCCTCAGTAAAAGCCCCCTCCCCACCCATCTCTCTGTCTGAGCCCCAAAGCCACAACTTCTTCAGTGACAGTCACGTCCTTGTTGGCCGGGCACGGTGATCAGGCGTGACCTGGACGAAATGTTCCTCGCCACACCGCCTGCGTGCCCTTCCCACGTCAAAGTAGAGTAAAGCCAAGAAATGGAGAGTGCACCATCAACTCTTTCACTGTGGAAATCAGTGACCAATCAATCAAATGCTGCAATTCTTGCCACAGTCATGGGGCAGTGAAGGGAACAGCAAGACCCCACACATTATGTTCCAGGGGTTAGATTAGATTAGATTAGATTATGAGAACACTCAGTCCTCTTTTATTGTCATTTGGGAATGCATACATGCATTAAGAAATGATACAATGTTTGTCCAGAGTGATATCACAGAAAACAGGACAAACCAAAGACTAACACTGACAGAACCACATAATTATAACATATAGTTACAGCAGTGCAAAACAATACCATAATTTGATGAAGAACAGACCACGGGCACGGTAAAAAACAGTCTCAAGTCCCGATCGACTCCCGAGTCCCTGATAGCAGGCGGCAAAAGGGAGAAACTCCCTGCCACAAACCTCCAGGCACCGCCAACTGTCGATGCCTTGGAAGCAGCCGACCACAGCCGACACTGAGTCCGTCCGTCCGAAAACTTCGAGCCTCCGACCAGCCCCTCCGATACAGCCTCCCGAGTGCCATCCTCTGCCGAGCACCTTTGACCTCGCCCTGGCCGCTGAAACAAGCAAAGCCGAGGATTCGAGGCCTTCTGCTCCGGAGATTCCGGTTACCACACAGTAGCAGCGGTAGCGAAGCGGGCATTTTAGAAGTTTTCCAGATGTTCCTCCGTACTCTCACATCCGTCTCCATCAAATCAGAATTGTGCACGGTCCCCTACTTGACAGATTACAGATATCATTCACCAGAGAGGCTGCGTGCGCTGCATCGCGCCGCCTTCTTCTCCTCCTCCTCCTCCCTGAGTTGACCATGTTTTGGCACGTTCTATAGGCCTCGCACTCCCGGTGCTCACTTATTGGATGGATTCCTGTGCGAGTGGCCCACTGCCCAAAACGTGCACTACAATCTCCCTCGATCTCAGCTGATTTGTGTGAGTGGGAATGTTCTCTGACTGTTCCGGTTCCCACTTCACAATAACACTCACCCTGCCCTCCCCCTCTCTGGCTGTGCAAGTTGATGAATAACTGGAGCCAAGTTATCAAAGGTGCGGTAAGTTATGTTTCACAGACCATGCTGCCAACTTTTAAAATGTTCATCGCCCAGAATTTATGAAAGCACAAAAGCAATGCAAAGAACACAAGGATAATTGTCCCCTTCTCTGCATTGAATAACGTTTTGTAAGTGAACTCATTAACCTAGAAATAATTGTTCACAGTATTAGCAGAGGAACACTTAATGTGTTCATGTAACATTCAAAGACTTTAACCCATTATAAAGTGCCATTAAAAGACAGGAGAATCCATCCCATATGTGATCATTTTGCATTGATATTACTGGCTGTAACTCGTAGCTCCCAATATCCTTAAATGGCAAGTGGTTTGGGATCACAAGGTTGTAGCCATTTGTTCTTGAAGTATAATATTTACCAGAAATGGGAAATGAATATTCCAGCTTGTCGCCTTTCGAGGTTTAGGTACACTTAAGGCTCAGGTATGAAGTTAAAGAAGCAATTCTGATGAATGCATGTTACTGCAGATGTGAGTGATTTGCCATGTCCAGCTATCCCTTTTAAAGTGGACCTCATGACTAATCTACAACTCATATTCTTGATATTTATTGCTTATTTATTATTATTTCTTTTGTGTTTGCACACTGCTCGTTTATCTGTCTCTGTTGTGTGCCGTTTTTCACTGATTCTGTTGTGCTTCTTTGTATTTACTGTGACGGTAGAGAGGTATAGTAGTGTAGAGGTTAGCACAACGCTTTACGGTACCAGTGACACGAGCTGAATTCCCACCACTGCTGTCTGTAAGGAGTTTGTGCGTTCTCCCCGTGGCGGTGTGGGGTTTCCTCCGGGAGCTTCAGTTTCCTCGCACAGTCCAAAGACGTACCGGTTGGGAGGTTAATTGGACATTGTAAATTGTCCAATGATTAGACTAGGGTTAAAATCAGGGGGTCAAAGGGCACAAAGGGCTGTCTCTCAATAAATAAAGAAAAAAAATGAATTTCAGGGTAGTATATTGTGACAAATACGTATGAAACCCCTTTTTACTGGACTTCTCAGAAACACGGGTGGTTAGCCCCTCGATAACAAGCCAATTATCTCAGCAGGCAAATACTGTGTAAATGCTGCCCACTTGCAATTACCCACCAGCAAGAACTAACAGACCGTACACTGCATACAATCATAAAGAAAGCATATTTATGAATTTCAGCTTTATCAAACTAGGAAAAAGAAAAAGGATAAAATTAAAAGGGCCCATTACAGTTAGCCCAGTCCAAATGTGCACATAAATTGGCAGTCATCCTGAAGTTGTCTTTAACTCATGTGCTGTACCCATGGTTTGCATGAAAGCACACACCACCTTCCAAATGTTGCTCAAAATCCATCTCAAACAAATGGGCTTCTCCATAGCAGTGTTGGTCCTTTCTCCCAGAAGCCATTCATCTGCACAAAGCATCCTCAACCATCTTCCCTCCTGTCTTCTCCCAGCTCCCACCAAAAGGACACACTAAACCTCTCCACCCAGCGTTCTGGAGTACCTTCTCTCAATTCCACCATCCTGATTGGCTGACACAACATCCCTAAGTTGAGCAACATAGCCCCTTATCATTAGCTCATACCTAAACATTTTGAAAGCAGACCAGACTACTCTTGCAGAACTGCCTACAGCACAGCAGTAAAAATCTTAACCTGGGTGTTACACGTACTTTGATAATAAATTTACTTTGAACTTTTTGAACTTTGATCTCATTGCCCAGGTTATTTGCTTCCAGCATCTCGTCCCACCAAGAGTGGGCTTACTCCACAATAACTGAAAAGTCCAGCCTCTCCTTGCGCTGGAGACATTGGACAAGGTGACAGGAGATCAAATTCTCACTCAGATTGTCCAGTGGGAGGGGACTGAGTCTGTATTCATTCACAATGGCAGATCATGAGGAAACTGTTCATTCATACAGACAGTCATTCCCCTCTCCCTTTTTTTGCGCTTTGTGAGGGTGTAAGGAATCATCTGGCAGAGAGGATGACCCATTGGTTATAATCCTTTCCCTTTCCTTCCACTGAAATTGGTGGAGTCTGGTTGTTTGGGTGAGGTTTCGGTTCATCTGATTTTCTTTTCTAAGTTCTCACTGGGCAGAGCTTAACGTGCAGGGGTTAAAGGCCAAAAATCAGATCCAGAGGAATGCATGGTTTCAGTTGCTGGGCACAGCTGGCCAGATGTTGTACCAAGGAAAGGGAACGAGGTTAACTCTCCTCTGAGTCGGCCTTCAGTTTGCTGGAATTGGAAAGAGTGAGTGGATGAGGCAAACCACACCACCAAGGACATCTTTCAAAAGCGGCATCGATCATTAAGGACTCCCTCCACTCGGGATATGCCCTCTTCTCGTTACTACCATCAGGGAGGAGGTACCGGGGCTGGAAGAGCCGCAGTTCTTTTCCGAACAGTTTCTTTCCCTCCATCACCAAATTTCTGACTGGACCATGAAACCACGAACACAACCTCGCTATTCCTCTTTCGCGTTATTTATTTATTTATCTTTATGTAACATGATAAAATCTGTACGTCATGCTGCCACGAAACAACAGCTTTCACAACAGACAGCGTCAGTGATCTATTTCGTGAATAAATGCGCTAAGCTAGCGTGAGGGGGAGGGACGGTCGTGCAGCGGTTAATATAATGCTATTAAAGTGCCCACAGTTGAGGTTCAGTTCTGCTGCAAGTCTGAAAGGGGTTTGTACGTTTTCCCTGTGCCCGTGTGGGTTTCCTCTGGTGCTCCAGTTGTCACCTACATCCCAAGTATGTATGGGTTAGTAGGTTAATTGGTCACAAGATTCAAGATTCAAGTTTATTTATCACATGTACGTCAAAGCATACAATGAAGTGTATCATTTGCGTGAACAACCAATGCACCCGGTGGTGTGCTCTGGGCAGCCTGCAGCTTTCACCACACATCTGGTGCCAACATAACATGCCCACAATGCTCGGCAAAACAACACAGAGCACCCCAAACAACAAACAACAACGCAAGACAAGACAAGACTCGCTCTGCTCTTCCACCCATTTACGTGCACAGTCCTTCAACCCCAGAACAGGCCTCTAGCCTCCAGCAGACTTGGACTCAGGCCTGCGGACAGTGGGCTTTGGCCTCCCCAGTGGACTTGCAGACATTCACAGTCTCGGCTCCGGACAACAGGTCTCACCTTCTGGACTTACGATTTGACCCTCAGGCCTCAGTTCTGGGCATCAACACCAGGACGTGCTGATCACTGAACACCAGGCCTTGAACTCTGGATTCACCGATGACGGGACTCCAAACACCAGGCCTCAAGCTCCAGTCTCTCCAATTCGCGAGCCTAGGGGGTCCTTGGACCTCATTTCACCCGCCCGCATGGAATTCCCACTCCGGAACCCTGCTGACAACTTACACAGATGTACAGTTGAAATCAGTCTAATTGGTCACATCATGGCTTTGTGTACAGAACGCAAGAGAGTGGTGGACTCTGCCAGTTCTATCACAGGTACATCCTAGCCACTGTCTATAAGGAGGTTGCACGTTCTTCCTGTGACCGCGTGAGCTTCCTCCGAGTGTTCCAGTTTTCTCCCGCAGTCCAAAGATGAACCAGTTGGTAGGTTAGTTGGTCATTATAAATTGTCCCATGACAAGGCTAGAGTTAAATCAGGAGTTGCTGGAGGGTGAGGAGGGTGAGGACACTACAATACGAAACAATCGTCTTCAAATTTACACACTCTGGAGAGTGTTTTCGAAAATCTCTGTTTTCGGGGGCTGAAAACGCCGGCTCAGTGTGGACGGGAGGGCAAAACAAAGAGAAAAAGCTTCGTTTTCAAAATTATCCGGCGTAGTGTGGACGTACCCTATAGTTTCTAATGTACTGTGCTGCTGCAAAAGCTGATTTGCGTGGCGTTTACACCCTGTACGTGTATGCCCATGACAAGAAACTTGAACTTCAACCATAAGCTTAAGCTACTTGGATGAGTAATCAGATGCTTCTGAGTATCAGAAGCATCAGTAGACATGGAGGTAGGTACCTAAATGTTTGAATGATGGAGGAGTCTTGTGAGGCAGAATGCTTGTCTCCTGCTCCGACAGAGAGGGTTGCCGGAACATGGAGCCAAGTTTACTGAGGGAAGACGTGACTGTCCGAGGCGACGTGGTTCTCAGACGAGGACTGGCTGAAGAGTGGATTGAGACTTACATCAGGTGGTTGTGACTGAGGAGAGGCAGCAATGGTGAATGTGGAGCGTCAGATTTGGACAATGGAAGTGAAAGTCTGGGGAAGGGGAAGGCTTCGCTGTGAGCCTGTGAATGTAATGAACTGAAATAATTCAATAAATCAGAATACTTCCTCAGATACAGGGGTGTGGATGTGGCAGATTTGTGACAGAGCATTTTAATTTCAGCTGGAGCCCATTGTGATGGGCCTTAATGGTGCACGTTAACAGCTTGCGAAAGTCATACAAATGCATCACCAGGAGCACTCTCTGTTCTGACACCCTAATTTATAAGTTTAATTGCTGACTTCTCCCCTGCTGTACCAAGTTTTCTTGCCTCTGCTTCTACTCCCACCTCACAACCACTGCAAATCAAACCAGGCAAGTGAGTCACTGCACAAGTGAGAGGTGGGGGGTGGGTGGGGGGGAGACGCAAGAGAGATTCTCACGAGGGGTGGGGACACAGTGAGAGGCAGGGGCAGCATAAGTTCACACAGGGAGATGGGGGTGGGGACACAGTGAGAGATGGGGGCCAGCATAGGTTCACACAGGGGAGGGAGGGGTGGGGACACAGTGAAAGACAGTGGGGGGGACAGGATAATGTTCACATAGGGAGAGGAAGGGGAGGGGACAGGATAGGTTCACACAGGGGGAGGGAGTGGTGAGGACAGTGAGAGATGGGGTTGGGGACACAGTTGAGAGATGTGTGGGGGACAGGATAGGTTCACACAGAGAGATGGGATGGGGACACAGTGACAGATGGCTTGGGGAGAGGATAGGTTCACACAGAAAGATGGGGTGGGGACACAGTGACAGATGGGTTGGGGAGAGGATAGGTTCACAGAGAGACGGAGGGTGGGGACACAGTGAGAGATGGGTGGGGGAGAGGATAGGTTCACACAGAGAGATGGGGGTGGGGTTGGGACAGTGAGAGATGAGTGGGGGACAGGATAGGTTCACACGGGGAGGAAAGAGTAGGACACGAAAGAGGGGGAGGCAGTGAGAGATGAGTGGGACACAGTGAGAGATGGTTGGGGGACAGGATAGGTTCACACAGGGAGATGGGGGTGGGACACAGTGAGAGAAGGGGGGGTTCGGGACAGGATAGGTTCACACAGGGAGATGGGGTGGGACACAGTGAGAGAAGGGGGGGTTGGGGACAGGATAGGTTCACACAGGGAGACGGGGGTGGGACACAGTGAGAGAAGGGGGAGGGTTGGGGACAGGATAGGTTCACACAGGGAGACGGGGGTGGGACACAGTGAGAGAAGGGGGGGTTGGGGACAGGATAGGTTCACACAGGGAGGTGGGGTGGGGACACAGTGAGAGAAGAGGGGGTTGGGGACAGGATGGGTTCACACAGGGAGATGGGGGGTTGGGGACAGGATAGGTTCACACAGGGAGACGGGGGTGGGACACAGTGAGAGAAGGGGGGGTTGGGGACAGGATAGGTTCACACAGGGAGACGGGGGTGGGACACAGTGGGGGGGGTTGGGGACATGATAGGTTCACACAGGGAGACGGGGTGGGGACACAGTGAGAGAAGGGGGGGTTGGGGACAGGATAGGTTCACACAGGGAGACAGGGTGGGGACACAGTGGGGGGGGTTGGGGACAGGATGGGTTCACACAGGGAGACAGGGTGGGGACACAGTGAGAGAAGGGAGGGGGTTGGGGACAGGATAGGTTCACACAGGGAGATGGGGAGGGGTTGGGGACACAGTGAGAGACAGGAGGGAGGTGCAAAGACCAAGGCTTGCAGAAGTTATCATGCCTGGTGAATCGTGTGTGAGATTTTGGCTACGTGATCTCTGACTTTGCTGTGTACAGTTCACCACCAGTAGGAATGCACTGGTGCACTGGAACAATGGATGAGGCCAGTGAATGAGGGCATTTTCTCCAAGGCAAAGCAGACTTGTCCTCCCACACAAACCTAACGCACCATCTCAGAGAGGACACACAGGTGGATCTGTTGGCGGAGTGAGTGGTGTCAGCCCGTGACCTCTCAGAGTGAGACAACCTTGTGTGAAGGAGTCCTGCGGGCCCTGTCCCTGCCCCTCACAAGTAGGATTCAAAGTCATCGATGGAAATCAGACTACAACGGCCCCTTTCATCTCCCATGATTAGCAGCCTAGGATGGACTGGGGTACTGAGTAGTCTTCCCAAAGTTTTCTGCTCTCCACCCTCCGCCCAGCATGATGCACTTGCTGTCTCCCCACGTGGAACGATCCACTCACTGGAAGACATCAGGCAAACGGAGCAAAGAATACAGAAGGACACCAGAGAGAAACAACAGACTTGGAAAATCAAAGGTACACTTAACGTCAGAGAAGATGTATACAATATACATCCTGAAATTCTCTTACTTCGCAATCATCCATGAAAACAAAGGAGTGCCCCAAAGAAAGAATGACAGTTAAATGTTAGAACCCCAAAGCCCCACCCCCCAGCTCCCCCCTCCCACACGTAAGCAGCAGCAAAACAACGATCACCCCTCCTCCACCAGCAAAAAAAGCATCGGCGCCCCCCACCAATCACTCAAGCGTGCGGCAAAGCATCCTTAAAGACACAGACTTGCAGTACCCCAAAAACTATTCATTCAATCAATCTGTAATTCGACACACCACAGGCTCTCTCTCCCTAAGAAGGGAGAAGAGGTGTCCCAGTTTCATAGCGAGAGGGGAGACATAACAAACAGCTGTCTGATTTACAATGTCAAAAATCTGTTGCATCGCTTTTTCCGAGCTCTGTGTCCAAAGAACTCGGGTCTCGGGCCACACAGCCAGCAACCAGCTTGCTGCTTTGAACTTCCGTCTCCCATGACACACCAGATTCCTGCGGAGGCACCGACCTCGAGTCCACCCACCTCCAAAGCCACAAAAATCCGGCACCCTGAGGTACACTAGTCTTCTAGGCCGCATCTTTGGTATATCGAATAGCAGCCAGTCGTGAGACCCTGAGAGCGGGTCCCATTCCCGCAAAGAACTGAAGTCAGTGTGTAACTCCAGGCCAGGATCCTCAAAAGAGCCCTGAAAGGGAAAAATAGAGATATTAAAGATAGAAATAAAGAACAGAGATCCAGAGGTAACACAAACAAAATGCTGGAGGAACTCAGCAGGTCAGGCAGCATCTGTGGAAAAGAGTAAAGAGTTGACGTTTTGGGCTGAGACCCTTCATCAGGACTCGGCCCGAAACGTCGACTGTTTACTCTTTTCCACAGATGCTGCCTGACCGGCTCAGTTCCTCCAGCATTTTGTGTGTGCTGCTTGGATTTCCAGCAGATTTTCTCTTGTTTGAGATGCAGAAGAAACTGAGTGAGGAGATTGTAATGTCCACGCCACAGAACAATGAGATTGAAACCTCAGCATACGCATCAAGTCACGGCCCAACACAGCTCCGCTGGTGACACGCAAATCACATTGTAGAAATCACAGCGCAGCCACACAGATATCAGAGCACACGGACACAGATCAGAGCGAGATTCAGTCAAAATTCAAATCCTGGGGAAAGGAAGTGACAGCTCAGCAGAATGAGTGACAGGAACAAAACTGACACTGCAGTGATTCAGAGATCTCAGCACTCTGTCAGAGAGATTCCAGCACTGGGTCACAGGAGGCTGAGCACTGGGAGACAGAAATGAGACAAGGACATGCAAGTCACACAAAAAAAAATGCAGAGCGACGGAGAAACTGCAGCAGTTGATCAAAGGTACACAGGCACAGCCTGGAGGAGTCACAATTAGTGACACAATTACACAGAAACAAACAGCGCAAGAACAGAGAAATCAGCAGAAAAAATCACAACACGGAGAAAGGAGATGTGACAGCACTAGAACACAAATCCCTGCACCTGGACAATGAAATCACAGCCCGTTTATCACAGAAAATCACTGCATGATGACACAGAACTAGCACCAGAGTGACAGATATTACAGTACAGAGACTCAGAAAACACAGACTCTTGTCACAAATGATCACATCACAAGAACAAATAAATCACAGTGACACAAAATCACAGCACAATATACGAAGCACCACACAGACAAACAGAAAAGCTCAGCATTGTGGTAGAGAAATCACAGAGGGGGGCATATAACCTGTAACACAGCTGCACAAAATCACAGAGGACATAAATCACAGTACAGTGACAGAGAAATCAGACCACAGTGACAGAGAATTCAGAGTGCGATGACAAAGGAATCAGAGCTAGTGACAGAGAAATCAGACTATGGTGACAGAGAATTCAGAGTGCAATGACAAAGAAATCAGAGCTAGTGACAGAGAAATCAGGCTACAGTGACAGAGAAACCACTGTGCACTGATTTCTCTGTCACTGCCTCTGGTTTCTCTGTAACTGCTCTCTGACAGTGCAGTCTGATTTCTGTCACTGATTTAGAGCATAAGACCATAAGACAAAGGAGCAGAAGTCAGCCATTCGGCCCATCAAGTCTGCTCCACCATTTTATCATGAGCTGATCCATTCTCCCATTTAGTCCCACTCCCCCGCCTTCTCACCATAACCTTTGATGCCCTGGCTACTCAGATACCTATCAATCTCTGCCTTAAATACACCCAATGACTTGGCCTCCACTGCTGCCCGTGGCAACAAATTCCATAGATTCACCACCCTCTGGGTAAAAAAATTTCTTCGCATCTCTGTTCTGAATGTGCGCCCTTCAATCCGTAAGTCATGCCCTCTCGTACTAGACTCCCCCATCATGGGAAACAACTTTGCCACATCCACCCTGTTCAAAATGTTTCTGTGAGGTCTCTCCTCATTCTTCTAAACTCCAAGGAATACAGTCCAAGAGCGGACAAACGTTGCTCATATGTTAACCCTCTCATTCCCGGAATAATTCTAGTGAATCTTCTCTGTACCCTCTCCAACGTCAGCACATCCTTTCTTAAATAAGGAGCCCAAAACTCCCCACAGTACTCCAAGTGAGGTCTCACCAGCACCTTATAGAGCCTCAACATCACATCCCTGCTCCTATACTCTATTCTTCTAGAAATGAATGCCAACATTGCATTCATCTTCTTCACCGCCGACTCAACCTGAAGGTTAACCTTAAGGGTATCCTGTACGAGGACTCCCAAGTCCCATTGCATCTCAGAACTTTGAATTCTCTCCCCACTTAAATAATAGTCTGCCTGTCTATTTCTTCTGCCAAAGTGCATAACCATACACTTTCCAACATTGTATTTCATTTGCCACTTCTTTGCCCATTCTTCCAATCTATCCAAGTCTCTCTGCAGACTCTCTGTTTCCTCAGCACTACCAGCCCCTCCACCTATCTTCGTATCATCAGCAAACTTAGCCACAAAGCCATCTATTCCATAATCCAAATCGTTGATGCACAACGTAAAAATAAGCGGCCCCAACACGGACCCCTGTGGAACACCACTGGTAACCGGCAACCAACCAGAATAGGATCCCTTTATTCCCACTCTCTGTTTCCTGCCAATCAGCCAACGCTCTATCCACGTATGTAACTTTCCCGTAATTCCATGGGCTCTTATCTTGTTAATTAGCCTCATGTGCGGCACCTTGTCAAAGGCCTTCTGAAAATCCAAATATACAACATCCACTGCATCTCCCTTGTCCAGCCTACTTGTAGTTTCCTCAGAAAATTGTAATAAGTTTGTCAGGCAGGATTTTCCTTTAAGGAATCCATGCTGAGTTCTGCCTATCTTGTCATATGCCTCCAGGTACTCTGTAACCTCATCCTTGACAATTGACTCCAACAACTTCCCAACCACCGATGTCAAGCTAACAGGTCTATAATTTCCTTTTTCTTCCTTGCGCCCTTCTTAAATAGCGGAGTGACATTTGCAATCTTCCAGTTCTCCGGAACCATACCAGAATCTATCCACTTTTGAAAGATCATCACTAATGCCTCCACAATCTCCACAGCTACTTCCTTCAGAACACGAGGGTGCATTCCACCTGGTCCAGGAGATTTATCTACCTTCAGACTATTCAGCTTCCTGAGTACTTTCTCTGTCGTAATTGTGACTGCGCACACTTCTCTTCCCTGCCACCCTTGAGTGTCCGGTATACTGCTGATGTCTTCCTCGGTGAAGACTGATGCAAAATACTCATTCAGTTCCTGCACCATCTTCTTATCTCCCATTACAATTTCTCCAGCATCATTTTCTATCGGTCCTATATCTACTCTCACCTGTCTTTTACTCTTTATATACTTGGAAAAGCTTTTAGTATCCTCTTTGATATTATTTGCTAGCTTCCTTTTATAGTTAATCTTTTCCTTCTTAATGACCTTCTTAGTTTCCTTTTGTACGCTTTTAAAAAGTTCCCAATCCTCTGTCTTCCCACTAATTTTTGCTTCCTTGTATGCCCTCTCCTTTGCTTTAACTTTGGCTTTGACTTCTCTTGTCAGCCATGGTTGCATCCTTTTTCCACTCGATATTAGTCTCCTTCCAGGCCAGTTGCAAGCTGTCTCTTCTGTACATGTCTCACCTTCCCTGGAAGAGAGAGAGCCCAATGTTCCACAGATCTTATGCCCTCCTCCCTACACCATCTCCTTAGCCATGTGTTAAACTGTATAGTCTTCCTATTTCTGGACTCACTAGCACGTGGCACCGGTAGCAATCCTGACGTCACAACCCTGGAGGTCCTGAGGTCCCTGTCCTTTAACTTACCACTTAACTCCCTGAACTCATTTTGCAGGACCTCGTCACTCATCCTACCCATGTCATTGGTACCTAAATTGATCACGACCTCTGGGTGTTCAAACAAAATAACATGGAAAGAAAAGTAGTAACACAGAAATTAAACAGCATGGAGAAGCACTATTTCATTACAACATGGTTCTGATTCAATGCAAGACAATTGCCTTTTTTTACACAATTGGTAACAAGAACAAGCAAGTTAAACTACTCAAGTAAACACAGTTCTCACATCTGAAAGGATCCTCAATGGACTTTGACACCACTCAGCTAGAACTACAGTTTGAAGGCAGTCTTCTCAATCATATAGAACACAGACCGATAGAGCACACCACTGTTGCAACACATGGTTATTGAGTTACTGCTGCTTTCCTGTCAGTTTGAACCAGTCTGGCCATTCTCCTCTGAGCTCTCTCATTAACAAGGTGTTTTCACCCACAGGACTGCTACTCGCTGATTTCACACAACAATATATCATAACGGAGAGAAATTACAGCAAGGGATTAGAGAATTCATAGCATTGGGAGAGCAAAACCAAGAGGACAAATAAACCAAAGAGAACTCACCATACAAGATCACAAAATCACAGCATGGGAACAGAGAAATTACAGAATGCAGACAGGGAAATCAGAACACGGAAAGAGAAATTATAGTGCGGGACGTAGAAAGCACAAAGTAAGATCAGAAAAATCATGGGGACTGGGAAACCTTAGCACCGGGACAGAGACATCATAGTGCGCGTGAAGAGAAATCACAGCACCGGGACAGAGAAATCACAGTGTGTGTACAGAGAAATCACAGCACCGGGACAGAGAAATCACAGTACATGTACAGAGAAATCACAGTGCGTGTATAGAGAAATCATAGTGCATGTACAGAGAAATCACAGTGCACGTACAGAGAAATCACAGCACCAGGACAGAGATATCACAGCACTGAGAGAGAGATAACAGCATGGGGAAAAAGAAATCACAGGGACTGAAAAATCACAAGATGGTTGCAGAGAACTCACTATACAGAGAATTCAAAGGATGGGGATGAAGAAATCAGAGGGACAGAGAAATCATGGCAGAAACAGCAATCACAGCACAGGGGTGACAAAATCACAGCACAGGCAGACAGAATTCACAGTGTGACATCACTGATACCATGGCAGAGAAATCACAACAGAAGGCAAAGAAAACATGGGCACAGATAAACCATAACAGAGGGAGACAGTGTGGGGACAAAGAAAGCACAAAACTGAGTCAGACAAATTAAGGGGGCAAAGACATCATAGCAGAAAACAGAGAGATCACACAGCAGCAGAGAAATCATTAAATGCGAACACAAAAATCACGTTACAGAAATAAAACATGGCGATAGATAAATCACATAGGGTGTGTGCACAGGGACGGAGAAATCATAGCAGGGGGAAACAGAAATCATTGGGATAATCACAGGGGGTGGGGAGGAACAGAGAAACCACAGCACAGAGAGAGAGAGAGATCATAACCCAGGGACAGGGGAGTCAGAGATATCATTGCATGGGGCAAGTAAAGTCATCACAGAGAGTGATATCACAACACAGGGGCCAAAACATCATAATACCGTGAAAGAGGAATCACGGTTGACAGAAAGGCCAGATGAGCAGAGGGGTGGCAAGGCAGATGGGAGGCTGGAATTGAAAGGAAACCAGAACATCAGGTCGGAAAATGGAGGGACTGAAGGAACAGTGGAAGTCGTGACCAGTAAACCTGTAAGGGAGGACAGGCAGAAGCAAGGTGACAGGCACAATGGGACGGGAGGATTGTCGAGTCGGTATTAGTTATTTAGAGATGCAGTGCAGATCAGGATCTTCCAGCCCAATGAGCCAGCAAAACACCTACTTAACCATAGGACAATTTACAATGACCAGTTGACCTACTAACTGGTCTTTAGAATGTGGGAGAGAACCCACTCATTCATGGGGAGGTCATACAACCTCCTTACAGAGGACGCTGGAATTGAACTCCAAACTCTGACAGACCAAACCGTAATAAGCATCGCGTTAATCGCTAGGCCTACGAGGCACCCCTTAATGCTAGGAGCAGTGTGGGTGAGGGTGATGAACTTAGGGCATGGGTCAGTATATGGACCTATGATGTTGTGGTCATTACAGAGACGTGGTTGAGAGAAGGACAGGACTGGATGCTTGATGTTCCAGAGTTTCGATGTTATAGCGAGGTAGGTAAAAGAGGGGATGGAGTTCCATTATTAATCATGGGCAATATCACAGCTACACTCAGGGGGGACATAATGGAGTAGCCTTTCCGCTGAGTCTACATGAGAAGGGTCAACCATGGATGTCGAGTTCTAGTTGTACACGCAAGCCAGGACTGTACGATATGGACAGCAAGCTATTGCCCATGTAGCAAGCTCCCCCTCTCCACGCAGCTGATGTATCCAAAGGATTGGCAGAGACCGATACAGTTTGGCACCAGCGGCATCAAAGGAGCTGCCAGTCAAGTGTCGAACTCAAGGTCGGACTGCCTTAGGGTCTCCAGCTCCGGATTTTTCCTCGGGATTTACTCCTGGAGCCGTTACAATGAGTGGATATAGCTGCAAGGCAGCAGAGGTTTGAGATTAGCATTTTTCTTCTCCTAGACGGGCTGCCAACCGCAGCAGACAAGCCCCATCTGCCCAGAGAAACTGGTTTGAAGGTGCCAGTAGCCGGTTTTTCACCTTCTCCTGTCAGTAGAAATGGTTCCACAGGGCTTGTTAGTTAAGCCACTCTTGAAGGTCAGGAGCTGGACTTGGCTGTCAGAAGCTATTTGAGGCACGCGCCGTTGGAAATATTTAATACAGTAGATAATGGGAGCTCATCCTCACTAACTCCCTCAGCTATGACAACCTTAAGGAGCCAATTCAAATGAGTGGAACTCAAAAATAACAAAGTGATGGAATTGAACAACAGACTCATTTCCCCCTCCCCCTCAATAGACACCAAGACACCAAGGAGCAGATGTGTAGACCGGTTAGGGAAAGGTGCTAAATCACCAGGGTTATTGGTGTGGTTGACTTCAACTTCCCAAATATAGATTGGGACCTCTTCAAAGTGAGAGGTTTAGGCGGGACAGAATGTGTTTGGACGGGCCGAATGGCTGGCTTCTGCTCCTTTGTCTTATGGTTTCTAACAGCATATAGACTGTCTGACCAGAAGAAGGGCTGGAATGGATCTTGCACTGGGTAATGAGCCTGGCCAGGTGACCGAACTTCCATTTGGGAGAACTAAAGTTTTAAACTAGATATAAAACTTCGATAGGGATAAGTGTGTACTTAGAGGAGTATTAAGTTGGAGTAGGGCAAATTCCAAGAATATTAGACAGAAGATAGGGAGAGTTAATTGAGAACAGCTGTTTTTGAGTAAGTTCTCACTAGACATGTGGAGGGTGTTTAACGACCAAATGCACAGAGTCCAGGGCAGGTATCTTCCAGTCAGAAGGAAGGATTAAAATGTCAAGACTGGGGAACATTAGATGTCAGGAGAGATGGTGAATTTGTCAAAGAAAAAAGGAATAGGTAATCACAAGAGAAATCACATCACAGAATCAGGGAAATCACACAGACAGAGAAATCACAACACAGGGTCAGGGAAGTAGCATGGACAGAGAAATCACAACACAAATTCAGGAAAATCACAACAGATGGTCAGAGCAGAAACAGCATAGTGCAAGAAAATCACAATACTGAGACTGGAATCAAAACACTTGGGGACAGAAAGGTTAAATGTGGCCAAGTTTGTGGACAATATGAAGATCGGTGGAGGGGCAGGTAGTTTTGAGGAAGCGGAGTTGCTGCAGAAGGACTGAGACAGATTAGGAGAATGGGCAAAGAAGTGTCAGATGGAATACAGTGTCGGGAAGTGTATGGTCATGCACTTTAGTAGACGAAATAGAAGCGTAGACTATTTTCTAAATGCAGAGAAAATTCAAAAATCTGAGGTGAAAAGGCACTTGGGACAATGCTCGCTCTAATTTGTAATGACCAGTGTGCACAAAAATCTTGTGCTGTGCAGTTTTTTGCCCCGTGACAGCAACATGTGCGCACTGAATTTTGTACACTATGTAGAGGTATTCATTTTAACAACTAGCAAAACACTGTCAATAAGACTCGTTCATCTGCACTCTCACAAAACATATGTAGCAGGCCTGTAGTGGGTAATGAAGGACTTCCTCACCAGAGCTTTTGCACACCGTCCATATGTGATTTGCTTGCTAAATGACACTTTAAAAAGTCAAGTTTCCAAGTTATCACTGCACTTCCTCCCACCCGCAAATTCTCCAGCAAATTTTGCATTGTGACAATATATGCTGGTAACACCGGTTTCTGTATTGAATATAAATCTTTCTTGTAGCTGCACGCTCCTGACCTCATGAGCTTTTGCAGTAGCAATTTCTACTGTTTCACTAAGCTATTCTGCTTTAAATGAACTAGCAGTTCTTGGGCACCCCACGCCCTTTGCTTCTTTGGAATTCGATATAGTGAATCAATAATTTCTTCAATTAAAAACAGTACAAGTAAGTCAGTTCTAAAATTCACAGACCAACCATCATGAACTCCAAGTTGCCAACACCGTCCGCATCAGAAATCGAAAAGGGAATGTGATTGTGTACAACTGTGAAATATACTTAAGATGCCAATGAAGTAGAAGGTGATAACCATCTGTGCGCAGTTTAAATTCCTTTGTGTGCTAGTAGCAAAAAATGTGTTTACACGCACACCTTAGAGAGAAATTGATGTGGGAGTCCTTGTGCAGGATTTCCTAAGGGTTAACTTGCAGGTTGAGTCTGTGGTGAGGAAGGCAAATGCAATGCTGGCAATCATTCCACCGAGATGCAACACAGAGCGTCATAGGAAGTCATTCCTGCCTGTGGCCATCAAACTTTACAACTCCTCCCTTGGAGGGTCAGACACCCTGAGCCAATAGGCTGGTCCTGGACTTACTTCCTGGCATAATTTACATATTACTATTTAATTATTTATGGTGCAACTGTAACGAAAACCAATTTCCCCTGGGATCAATAAAGTATGACTATGACTATTTCAAGGGGACTAGATTGTAAAAAGGAAGGATGTTAGTTGAGGCTTTATAAGGCTCTGGTGAGGCCTCAGTTGGAGATTCATGAGCAGTTTTGGGCCCCTTACCTAAGAAAGGATGTGCTGACATTGGAGAGGGTTCAAAGGTGGTTCACAGAAACGATTCCAGGATTGAAAGGCTTATCCTGTGAGGAGCGGTTGATAGCTCTGGGTCTGTATTCACTGGAATTCAGAAAAATGAGGGGGGACCTGATTGAAACCTATCGAATGTTAAAAGGTCTCGATGGAGTGGATGTGGGGGGATGTTTCTGGTGGTGGGAGAGTCTTAAGTCCAGAGGACACAGATGGGACGTACATTTAGAACAGAGATGAGGAGGAATTTCTTTAGACAGAGAGTGGTGAATCTGTGGAATTCATATGACACCGTAAGTACTGTGTCGCTGCAAACCCTACGCAGAGCCGACGCGGATCCCTACGCCAAGCCTGACGCGCACCTCTCCCAAAATGTAACTGCGCGTCGCGGCAACGTAGAACGCAACAGCTGTGATTGGTCCGCTTGGTAGCATCGCATTTCCTCCTACGCTGCAATAGCTTCCCATTGGCCGACTGAAGGGCAGGGAAGGAACTGTGGCTGCAATGCTTTCCGAAATTATGGAGAACAAGTTTCGCTTTTACGAAAAAAGACGCTCGCTTTAAACTTGTTTACCCCGAGAAAGACTACCATGACCGTGAAGCCTTGCACGGGCAGGTGTGTGCGCATGTGCGACGTGCTCGAATTGCAGAGCGACGCAGACACACCGACGCACAAGTATAAATGCTCACAACGTGCGTAGGCCACTTGCGTAGGTTACGGCGTCGAGTTGACGCAGAAGTTCAAATCAGGCTTAAGAAGGGATAAGGGGAGAAGGCAGGAGATCGGGGCTGAAAGGGAAATGGGTCAGCCATAACAAAATGGAGCAGACTCGATGGACGAAATTACCCAATTCTGCTCCGATATCTTATGAGCTTATGGGCTTAAATGCACAAAGTGAGCCAAAGAAATCATAAAACAAGGACAGATAATTCACAACATAATCAGAGAATTCGAATCATGGACATGAAGGAAGCACAAAACAGGCTCAGAAAATCCCGTGTGGATACACTGTACATAGGAAGCAGACAATGGGAAAGAGAAAATCACAACACTGGGCCAGAGAATAGGTGAGGAGAGAGAAATCACAGCACTATGTGAGAAAAACATGTTAGATTATTGTTCATTGACTACAGGTCTGCCTTCAAAACTACAATTCCAAGCAAAGTCATCAACAAACATTGAGAGCTGGGAGTCAATGCCTCCTCTGCTCATGGATCCTTGATTTCCAGACCAACAGGCTGCGACCATTGAGAATACACGGCAATGCTTCCAACACAATTATTCTAAACCCTGGCGGCCCGAAGGTTGTATCCTAACCCCCCCTACTCTATTCCCTATGGACTCACAACTGCGTGGCCAGATGCAGATGACATACCATGGTTGTCATGGACTTTATAAAAACAGATGTAGATGAGTGTGTCCTCACTAAATCATTTAGCGTCTTCCCCAACCAGAAGCCCTGAATGAACCATGAAATCCACAATCTCCTGAGGGCCAGATCAGTGGCACTCATGTTTGGTGAGCAAGTAAGATATGGGAGTTCCCGGTATGACCTCTGGAAAGCCGTTCTACACGTGAGGTGGCAATTCCGGACGAAACGAATCACTGGAGGATGCTCAACAGCCGTGGCAGAGATTGAATGCCGTCGCCTTTTACAAAGCGAAGCCAGGCAACACTGTTGACGACAAGGCCTCTCTCGCAGATGAGCTCGATATCTTCAGCGCTAGCTTTGACCGTCAAAAACGTTTAGGAATCTTCACGAACTCCCCTAGCCCCAGAAGAACCTGTGATTTCAGTCTCCAAAGCCAACGTGAAAGCACCCTTCAGGAAGGTGAACCCACAGAAAGCACCCAGCGCAGACAGGGGTACCTGGCCGGGTACTAGATACCTGTGCCAATCAGCTGGCTGCAGTGTTCTCACTGATAACTTTACCCGAGCGCTTTGGCAGTCTGAGGTGCCCACTTGCTTCAAGCAGGCTTCAATTATACCTGTGCCTTAGAAGAATGTGGTAACCTGCCTTAATGACTATAGTCCAGTAGCAATTACATCCACTGTGATGAAGTGGTTTGAAACATATCAACTCCTGCCTGAGAAACAGATTGGATCCACTCCAATTTGCCTACTGGCATAACAGGCCCACAGCAGATGCCATTTCACTGGCTCTTCACTCAACCCTGGAACATCTGGACAGCAAGGACGCATACATCAGCATGCTACTTATCCACTGCAGCTTAACATTCAGTACCATCACCCCCTCAAAACTAATCAATAAGCTTCAAGACCTTGGCCTCAATACATCTTGTGCAATTGGATTGTCGATTTCCTCATTTGTAGACCCAATCAGTTCAGGTTGGCAACAATATCTCTTCCACCGTCACCACCCACACAGGTGCACCACAAGACTGTGTGCTTTGCCCCATGCTCTACTCACCTTACACTTAGGACTGCGAAGCTAAGCACAGCTCCAAAGGTGTATTCAGATTTGCTGACGACATCCCTGAAGTGGTGATGCATCAGCATATAGGAAGGTGATTGAAAATCTGGCTAAGTGGTGCCACAACAACGACCTCTCTCTCAATGTCAACAAGACCAAGGAGCTGATTATTGACTTCACAAGGAGAAAGCTGGAGGTCCATGAGCCAGTCCTCATCAAGGGAGAGGTGGAGAGGGTTGGCAACTTTAAACTCCTCGGTGCTATCATTTCACAGGATCTGTCCTGGGCCCGGCACGTACGTGCCATTATGAAGAAAGTACAGCAGTGCCTCCTACTTCATTAGAAGTTTGCAAAGATTCAGCGGTTCATCTAAAACTTTGACAAATTTCTATAGATGTGTGGTGAAGTGTGTATTGACTGATTGCATCACAGCCTGGTCTGGAAACACCAGTGCCCTTGAATGGAAAGTCCTACAAAAAGTAGTGAATATGGCCCAGTCCACCACAGGTAAAATCCCTCCATCGCTGATCACATCTACATGTAGCACTGTCACAGGAAAGCAGCCTCCATCATCAAGGTCTCCATCGTCACCCAGTCCATGCTCTCTTCTCACTGCTGCCATTCGGAAGAAAGTACAGGAGCCTCAGGACCCACACCACCAGGTTTGGGAACAATTATCACCCCTCAACCATGAGGCTCTTGAACTAGAGGGGATAACTTCACTTGTCCCATCACTGAACTGTTCCCATAGCATGTGGATTCACTTTCAAAGTCTCTTCTCATGTTCTCAATATTTATCGCTCATTTGTTTATTATTATTATTTCATTTTTCCTTTTGTATTTGCACAGCTGGTTGTCTTTTGCACATTGGTTGTTTGTCCGTCCTGTTGGGTGTGGTCTTTCAGTGATTCTGTTGTGTTTCTTGGATTTACTGTGAATTCCTGCAAGAAAACACATCTCAGGGTTGCTTATGGTGACATATATGAACTTTGATAATAAATTAATTTGAACTAATGGCTTGTTATAGCAACTGCTCCGCACATGATCAGAAGAAACCGCAGAGAGTTGTGGACACAGCTCAGCACATCATGGGAACCTGCCTCCCCTCCATGGACTCTGTCTCCCTTTGGGCAGAAGATGCAAAAGCCTAAAAGCATGGTTCAAGGATAGCTTCTACCCAACTTTTATAAGATTGTTGAGTGGTCCCTATAACAATAAGATGGTCTCTTGACCTCACAATCTACCTATTATGACCTTGCACCTTATCATTTACCTGCATTGCACTTTCTCTGTAGCTGTCACACTTTTTTTTAGATTATGAGGACACGCAGTCCTCTTTTATTGTCATTTAGTAATGCATGCGTTAAGAAATGATACAATATTCCTCCGGCGTGATATCACAGAAACACAGGACAGACCAAGACTGAAAAACTAACAAAACCACATAATTATAAAATATAGTTACAACAGTGCAACAATACCATAACTTGATGAAGAACAGTCCATGGCACAGTAAAAAGTTCAAAGTCTCTCAAATATCCCACATCTCACGCAGACGGGAGAAGGAAGAAAACTCTCCCTGCCATGCCCGACCACAGTCCGAATCTGAATCGTCTGAAAACTTTGAGCTCTGGTCAGCCCCCAACACCGAGTACCGAGCACCATCTCTGCTGAACGCTTCGACCTCAGCCTTGGTCGCCAGCAGCAGGCAAAGCCGGGGATTTTGGGGCCTTCCCTCCGGAGATTCTTGATCGCACAGTAGCAGCGGCAGCGAACCGGGCATTTCAGAAATCTCTCCAGATGTTCCTCTGTGCCTTCTGACGTCTGTCTGCATCAAATCAGAATTGTGCAAGGCACAAGGCAGCCCATCACCCAGTCACCCAGTCTATACGCTCTTCTCACTGCTGCCATCAGGAAGAAGGTATAGGAGCCTCAGGACTCACACCACTTGGTTCAGGAACAGTTACTACCCTTCAACCATCGGGCTTTTGTACCAAAGGTGATAACTTCACTTGCCCCATCTTTGAAATGTTCTCACAACCCATGGACTCACTTTCAAGGAATCTTCATCTCATGTTCTCAATATTTATTGCTTATTTATTTATTTATTTATTTATTTTTTATTATTATTATTATTATTATTATCCCTTTCTTTTGTATTTCCATAGCTTGTGTCTTTTTCACACTGGTTGAACAGTCAAGTTGGTGAGATCTTCTATTGATTCTATTACGGTTATTATTCTGCTATGAATTTATTGAGTATGCCCACAAAAAATGAATCTCAGGGTTGTAGGAGGTGAGATACTGTATACGTACTTTCATAATAAATTTACTTTGAACTTTGTGAGGAAATATGGGGATGGAGAAATCATAGCATACAGGGAGTGAGATGCCACAATATGGGGTCAGGAATATCAGACCGTGGGCAAAAGGAAAGCAGCACAGGGGCAAAGAAATCTTTGGTACAGAGAAGCAAAATAACATGGATGCGATCTCACGGGGGGGGGTAAAATTATGGCAGGGGACAGGGGAATCACAGTGAAAAGAAATCGTAACGGGGAAGGAGTTATCACAATAGAACAAGCACTGGAACAACAATGTCACGGCACTGTAACGGAAACAACACAAGGCAGGAGAGAATATCACAGCAGGTAAACGGCTATCATTGGGACAGAGATATCGCAGCACCAAGGCATTGTTATAGGTACTGTGAAATCACAGCTCAGGGAAAGCGTGGCGGAAAAAGCTCAGAGAGGGGAAACAGATGTTATGGGAATAGATACCTAGCCCATGGACAGAGAAATCACAGCATTAGCAACAGAAATCCCAGCATGGGGGAGGAAATCACGCTACACGGAAAGAGAAATCACAGGGACATATCAATCACAGCAAGGGAGCAGAGAAATGGTGAGGCCAGAGTACAGAACCATAGAAGTCATGGATACAGAGAAATCACACAGAGAGATACAGAATTCACAGCATTGGACAGAGAAATCGAAGCATGTTCTGACAGAATTCACAGTGTGAAGAGAGGAAGATCATGGATTCAGAAATAACACGCCAGAGGGAGAAAGAAATGAAAGAACAAAGTTCAAAGTATGCAAATACTATACAACCTTGGGATTCGTCTCCTCACAGCCAGCCTCAAAACAAAGAGACCCAAATGAATCCATTAAAAAAAAGTCCAACGAACTGCCGATGTGCTTAGAGCAGAAAAATCGTGCAGACAATAGCGATAGGCAAACAGCATTTAGAACGAAAGTGAGTCCTCAGGTACGAGGCCTAGAGCAGGCCACAGCCTCAGGCTCAGTTCCACGCATGGCAGAGTAAACATCATGAAGCCTGGAGCAGCCAAAGCAGGCCCACGGCCTCAGACTCAGTGCAGGGAAAGCAGAGCGAACGTCGCAGAGAAGCGAGCATGGATATTGAAATCATGGGGATATAGAAATCTCTGCCTGTAGGCAGGGAAGTTAAAGGAGCAGAGGCAGTGCAGACATAGATAGTTCCTCATCTGGGGACAGGGAGCTCGGGATAGCAGATTGGGGTTAAATAAATATGGGAACAGTTAGATTAGATTAGATTATGAGGACACTCAGTCCTCGTTTATTGTCATTTAGAAATGCATGCATTAAAAATGATACAATGTTCCTCCGATATGATATCACAGAAACACAAGACAGACCAAGACCAAAACTGACAAAAACCACATAATTATAACATATAGTTACAACAGTGCAAAGCAGTACTGTAATTTGAGAAGAACAGACCATAGGTACAGTAAAAAAAAGTCTCAAAGTCCCGATAGCCCCATTTCACGCAGACAGTTGAAGGGAGAAACTCTCACTCCCATGAGCTTTCAGCGCCACAAACTTGCTGATGCAGCACCCTGGAAGCACCAGACCACAGTCCGACTCTGAGTCCGTCCGAAAACTTCGAGCCTCCGACCAGCTCTCCGACACCGAGCACCGAGCACCATCTCTGCCGAGCGCTTTGACCCCGGCCCCGGCCGCCGAGCAACAGGCAAAGCCGAGGATTTGGGGCCTTCCCCTCCGGAGATTCTCGATCACACAGTAGCAGCGGCAGCAAAGCAGGCATTTCAGAAGTTTCTCCAGATGTTCCTCCGTGCTCTCACGTCTGTCTCCACCAAATCAGAATTGTGCATGGCCTCCTACTTGACAGATTACAGATATTTATCACCGGAGAGTCCGCGCGCCATCTCTCTACCACCTCTACCACCAGAGGTGATGCCACGCCATAGCTGACCACTTATCGGAGATCGGGAGGTGAGGAATAAGCAGAGATGCACCAACTCTCACAGGGTCCCAGAGACACTATGGACAGCCATAATTCTTTGCAGAGTCAGGTTCTCCAAAGCTGTGATCATGGGATGAACTTTTACCTGTGCTCTCATAGAGTCGTAAAGTTAACCAGCACAGCAACAGGTCCTTCAGCCCTGCGTGTCCCTGCTGACCAACAGTTTCAAACTGAGTGCTCCAGTCCCCGGCAGCCGTGTGTTCCGTTTGTGTAGATCGCTGCCCATGGATCTTCACTGCAATCAAGACCACTCTTCAGAAAGCACCCGTGCATGTTCGAATATCATGAGCTCATGAAATAACGCCATTCCTTCACCGGAGTATGCACGTTACCTCTCTCTTTCCCCCGGTGTTGCCGTGGTGATCGCTGGGGTGAGATGTGACTGCACACACACACACACACACACACACACACACACACACACCTCCACA